>NW_025814834.1:125022325-129959825 GCF_022079265.1 Lynx rufus | reverse complement strand
GGGATAGCTATCCATTTCTGAGTCACCACACTAGGATGATAGTTGGAGCCTTGAAAAGTAATCTTGAAGCTCACCCACATTTGAGGGTTGAGTCAAAAAAGAGTCTATAAAGGGATCTGAAAAGCAACAGCCTGAGAGCTGAGACATAGTGCCAAAGGAGGAAATATAGGAGCCATCACCAGTGTTCCATGCTGAAGAAAGGCCAAACAAATAACTAGAAAGATCCCATGGGTGCATAATGCAGAAGTCCTTAGTGACCTTTCACAGAGGGAAAGAATGGAAGCAGAAACCTCACCACAGACAAGAGAAGGCAGAAAGCATAGACATAGCTTTGTCAAAGACCCAGACTACACACAGAGGAGAATGATAGGACAATGTCTGGGTGGGGGGGCAGGGCCATGGGAGGATCATTGTTATTAGAGAGGAAGAGTTTGAAAATACGGGACAAAGAAAAGGAATTACAGAAGCTGTACTTTTCCTATTTGAAAGGAGATGGAGAGGACATGAAGTCGACAATGTACTGGAAGAACCAACTTTGAAAAGAAGAAATACCTCATTCCTTGGGACTATGGAAATAAAGTGATCAGGAATGTAAATAAAGGTAAGATTATAGTCTGTGTATCAGATTTATAGAGGCTTACTAGCAGCTTTAAGCTCAGGAAAGAAGTTTAAGCATTTTTCATTTGTTTGCTCATTAATCATCATAACAACCCTATGAGCTAGGTACTATTATTATCCTCATTTTACAGCTGAGGTAATTTTACAGGAGAGCTAGAAACTCGAAGGAACTTCTATTTACTCATTGACATACAAGGCATGTACAGCTACTGGAAGATGGGAGCAAGGAATAACAGGGGCTGCGGTTGGGGTAAGTCAGGGTTTCTCAAACTCGACACTATTGATATTCGGGACCAGATCATCTTTTGTTGTCCTGTGCATTATAGGATATTTAGCAACATCCCTGGACTTCATTCACTAGATGCTAGTATCACACACACACACACACACACACACACACACACACACACTCACATCCCCCACTGTCATGACCATCAGAAAAGTAAAAATTGCCACATGTCCTTGAGGGGCAAAATCACTTCTAGTTGAGAACCACTGGGATAAATTGAATGAAGACAGAGCTGACACTGGTCAGTCTGACAAAACAGAGGACCCAGATCTTCATTGAGAAGGGAAATAGAATATTAAGATTCTGGGTCTATATTAGAAGAAAAGCATAATGTCATGAGTTTCTTTTCTGGATAATGCAAAGTGAATGCAGCAAAAAGCCTTGGACACAGAGAACGCAGTGAAATCAATACAATAGGTATATTATATATAATCAAAACCATCATCTGTGGTTGGGTAAGCCCCAGGGAACAAATCATCAATTTCTATGACAAAATGTGACATAGCATAATCAAGGGTATGTAGTTATCCCCTCATTTCTCTGGCATGCATTTTATAAACCCCGAGGATTATGGATTTAAGAATAAATGTTACCGTCCTGATTGTATGTTTTTCTGGACTCCATGTTGTGTGACCTCACATCCATTATTCAATTCAAGCCTACCAGATGGAAACTTATTAAATATTGTCATTTCCTCTTACTGAATTTAATTAAGCCTCCTCACAAGAAAAAGATTTCTACAAAACCTGGTGTCCCCTTCCCCTTTTCAAATGCATGTGCACACATATTCTTATGCTGCTGCTGGGCCTCATTGTGTCTTAGAGAAGCTTAAATTAAAGCAGCTTTTTTTTTTTTAACTCTAGTTGGTCAACTGGTTAAATGTACAGCTGTGGAAGTGAGGCTTCTTTGAAAACACAGCAATCAGGGGCGCCTGGGTGGCGCAGTCGGTTAAACGTCCGACTTCAGCCAGGTCACGATCTCGCGGTCCGTGAGTTCGAGCCCCGCGTCGGGCTCTGGGCTGATGGCTCAGAGGCTGGAGCCTGTTTCCGATTCTGTGTCTCCCTCTCTCTCTGCCCCTCCCCCGTTCACGCTCTGCCTCTCTCTGTCCCAAAAATAAATAAACGTTGAAAGAAAAAAAAAATTAAAAAAAAAAAAAAGAAAACACAGCAATCAGTATGGATACTGTCATTTGTTAAGCTTAATAAGTCCACACTCTAGTGAATGGTATATTGTTGTAGATTCTTCGGTATAGATTCTTTGGTAGTGCTAGAGTAAACTGAAAATACATGGTTGTAATTCATGTGTTAGTATCAGAACATCTCCAGCTACAGCCTGCAGAGGAGCCAGTGCACACCCAGGAATGTCCCAGAAGGGCATGATGCAGCCCTGAGGCAGGGGCATTCTGGAGCAAACTGCCCTGCAGGCTGCATAGCCCAACCTATGGGGTGCCCTTGTAGGTAGGATGAGCCATCACAGGCCATCAAGGCAGATCCTTAGAGTTCCCAAAAGCTAACCAGATTTGAACAGATGCCATCGGCATTTGGCTCAATGAGGGTTTTTGGTTAACGTTGCGATGATGCAAGCAGGCCTTTTAAGAGTTTTGATGGCTTGGCCCCCACTTAGGCAAGATGGTAAAGTCTTCAATATGTTTTACCATGGCAGGTCATTATTAGGACAAACTTGTGACAAGTGTTCCAACAGCTGGGCAGTTTTAAGCGAAGCAGCTCACACGGAAAGAATTTCTGAGCCCAGAGAGGAGTTCGGGAAGGGGTGAGGGGGTCTTCTCCGTCCCCACCCCCAGTCCCAGCCCCACCGACACCTCCTAATGGCTCCAGAGGACCTGCAGCCCTGTACAATATGTCGCCTGAACGCATCACGGCCCACCTCCTCGTCCTGGCCCACAGGGATGCCCATAGCTTCTAGTTCTTTTTGCAGTTCTGTGATGTCCACCATCCCGTCCCCGTGATGGTTCAGTTTGTGGAAGAGCTCTTCAAAAAGGCGGTCGGGTTCCTCCTTCTGGCCAGCCACGGTGGGCAACAGGAAGCCCCGTACTCGGCGCAGCATGCTGACACAGCGCTAAGGGTACCCTGAAAAGTGGGAAAGCCCCGCCCTCAGGCTGAGCTGCCGCCGGTACCGGCGTCAGGGAGCCTCAGAGGCAGCGCGCAGCAACGGACCCTGGAACGTGTGGGCTCCCGAGTCTCTGGGTTTGGAGCAAGTGGGCCAGGACGGTTCCCGCCTGTCCGGCAACAGCCCTGGTTCTGGATTTGATTTTGCCAGTCTTGGCTGGGGGAAAGCAGCTTAGGACCGCCCCTTCCCCCCCCCCCCAGATTAATGTTTGGCCAGGGATTCCCAGACAGTATTTTTGTTTTATGTTTTATTTGTTTTTGAGAGAGACCAAGAGAGAGCCCGAGCAGGGGAGGGGCAGAGAGAGAGAGAGAGAGAGAGGATGGAAAGGGGGCTCTGCGCTGACAGCAGGGAGCCCAATGTGGGTCTCTAACCCAGGAACCATGAGATCATAACCTGAACTGAAGTGGGTTGCTTAACGTACTGAGCCACCCAGGTGTCCCCCCAGACAGCATATTCTCAATTCAAACTCCAAACTGAGTGAGGGTAGTCCCATGGTTATGAGTTTTCAGAGGAGGTTTTTTTTGTTGGTGGTGCTTTTGGTTTTTTGTTTGTTTGTTTGTTTTTCAGTTTTGTGCTCAGAGCCAAGGTTGACATAGATCAGCCTCCATGGGGCCATCCTGGGCCAATTCTCTCTCCCTTTTATTAGACCAAGACTTCATCTGTCATTCCCATAGGCTAGTTGAAATCCAAACCTTAGTAACCAAGGGAGTAAATGTTAAGACTTCTTTTTATATTTATAAAAGTTAAAGAGGAAAATAGGCTTTCTAATATTTAGCATGAACTGACAACTGCACATATGTAATATTTAAATAAATGTACACAAATCATGGGTGGATAAACAAATTTGGAGCCCATTGCTCTTGTGTAATGGGAGTGATCACCTGGTCAGTGGTCAATTTGATAAGAAATTCAGGAGTCTGGGGGTGCCCAGGTGTCTCAGTTGGCTAAACATCTGACTCTTGATTTGGGCTCAGGTCATGATCTCACAGTTCATGCATGAGTTTAGAGCCCCACATTGGGCTCTGTGTTAACAGTGCAGAGCCTACTTGAGATTCTCTCTCTTTTCCCCTCTCTCTGACTCTCCCCCACTTACTCTCTCTCTCAAAATTAATAAATAAACTTTAAAAAGAAAAAAAGAAAGAAATTCAGGAGTCTGCAATCAGCACCTGCCATTGAGAGCCATCAGAAGCACTGCTCAAGTCAAGAGAACAGACCAGCCACAGCAGTGGAGCAATAGAGACCAGCACTGAATACATAGATGAAGGGCCAGCTAATACCAACCAGCATGCTCTAAGGAGCTGCACAGGAAGTTTGACCCTTAGCCCCAATATCACAGAAGTCACAAGTAAAACGCATTATGATTTCAGACATCCAGATTCTCTCCTAGGGAGAAAATTAGTGAACAAACACATTTTATCTAAAAGAAAGTAAATGCTATATAAAAGGGTTTAATCAGTTACCAGACAAACTAAGCATTAAAACAAATTAGATATTTGCTTAATTTTATTATTATTATTATTATTATTATTATTATTATTATGCAGCAGGTAGGACTCAGGATAAAGACCGGCAAAACCAGGTTAGGCAAAGTTCATTTTATGCACATATCTGAATTTTAGTATGAGCTGAAATTTAGGGAGACTTTAACTCATTAATATTATTTTGGATCCATGCTTATAAGTTCTCTCTGTGTGAACTGATACTGCTGATTGTTTCCTTATAATCTCTACTGATGTTGGGTCAACAAGACAAGGTGAAAGTCAAAACCTAAGGATGGCAGAGCAGAAGGATGGAAAGGGCCCAAGTTCTTGATTGCATCACTGAGCCAGTGAACCAACTCTGGAAACCAGTTTCCACTGGACCTGTTTGGACAGGCAACAAATTCAACCTCTGTTATTTAAGCCACTTTCTTCTGGGTATTCTGTCACAGCTGAAAGTATAGCTCATAGAAAATCATAACTCACAAAATAATTACAAACTGAGATGAATCCAATTTTCCTTCATTACGCTCACCTCAGTTTGTAATTATTCTAGGAAGATGTAACAGGGGCCATAATATATTGGGTAATGAAGGAAGGCTTCCTGAAGTTTAGGTGATATTTAAGCTAAGGCTTGAAAGATAAGTAGGGGTTGGCCTGTGAAGAGTAACGAAAATAGCATTTTTTGTATCTTTAACATTCCTGAGAAGAAAAGAACTTGGGAAGTTCAAGGAACTAAAGAAGGTCACTGTCACTGGACAATAATGAACAACAGAAAGAATGGCCCAGACTGAGATTAAAAACACAGGCTCAATTGAAGATACTGGCTTTTATCCCAAGAACAATATAGAGTTATATCAGCCAGGACAAACCAGGTTATGCTGTGATAACAAACAACTCCAGAATCTCGGTGACCTACAGGGTGAATATCTCATTTGTACATATACCCATTATAGGTCAGCAATAGGTTCTGCTCCTGGGATGTCATTGTCCCTACCCTGGGACTGAGGCAGCCACTTCCTGGAACATCATTGGTAGCCATGGCAAAGGGAAAAAAAGAGCATGGAAAAGCAGGCTGTGGATCTTAAAAACTCTGCCTGTAGGTGACATATTTCATTTCTTTTTATATTTTATATTTTTATATTTTATTGGCCAAAACAAGTGACATGCTCTCCTGACTTCAATTCCTCCTTCACCTCCTTTGGTGAAAAATATTACAGCCTACACCAGGAGGCATTTATGCATTTTTAGTAGCAGAATAACATGGCTTAATGCACAGTGTAAAGATCCTGCTAGCTATTGTGTGGAGAATGGGGGGGAAAGGCAGGAGCCAGTGCAGTGAGATCGGTTAGGAGATTCTCAGAGTAGTCAGCTTGAACTAGAGTGGTGGCAGTGGAGGGGGAGAGAATCAGACAGATCATGATATATTTTAGAGATAGAATTGAAAGAATTTTATGAAGGATTAGATGAAAGATATGAGGAAGAAAATGATACCTGCTATAGACTAAATGTTTATGTCCTCCCAAAATTACCTATGTTGAAATCCTAACCCCCAAGGTGAAGGTATTAGAAGGTGAAGCTTTGGGGAGGTGATTATGCCTCCTGACTGAAATTAAGAGCCCTGATAAAAGACACCCCAAAGAGTTCTCTTGCCCCTTCCACCATGTGAGGGCACAGCAAGAAGGCATCTATGAACGAGGAAGCAGACCCTCACCAGACACTGAATCTGTTGGTGCCTTTTTCATGGACTTCCAGCCTTTAGAACTGAGAAAAATAAATTTCTGTGGTTTATAAGCCACCCAGTCTATGGTATTCTGTTAGAGCAGCATGAAGGGACTAAGGCAGTATCAAAAATAACTTTTAGGTTTCTAGAATGAGACACCACGTAGATGAAGATGTCAATCTCTGAGGTGCAGGAGATCAATTGGGATTAAGATCAAGAGTTCAAATTTAGATGTATTAAGTTTAAGATGCCAGTGAGTCATACAAGTGGCAAAATTGCATGCCTATCTCAGGAAAGAGGTCCAAGATGGAAATATAAATTTGTAACTTATTGGCATACAGAAAGCTTTTAACACTGTAGGAGAGAAGAATATCACTTAAAAAGTATAGAGTAGGAAGAGGGCCCTAGACCAAGTTCTGAAAAACCCTACAATGTACATCTCAGATGCAGGCAACAGAGCCATCAAATGCAAACTGCCTGCAACCAAATAATCTTGGGCACATTACATATTTTCTCTGAACCTCAGCTTCCTCATCAGTACCAATTCTGTCTCAACATTCTGTTGTGAGCATTAAGTAGAAAAAAATACTTAACACAAGCCCTGGCACATAGAAAGCATTTCATAAATGGTAATTATTGTTAATGTCATTTTTATTAAAGGAGAACTGAGAAGGGCATCTGGGTGGCTCAGAGCCCATTTTGGATCCTCTGTCCCTCTCTCTGCCCCTCCCCTACTCACACGCTCTCTCTCTTTCTCAAAAATAAAAGTAAACATTAAAAAAAAAAAGGAGACTGAGAAAGAGCCTTCACAGAAGTAGGAGGAAACAGGAAAATGTATTATTAAAGAAAGCATGAGAAGAGGCTATTTTTAGAAAAAGAGAGTCCAGTGCTACTAAAAGTGTCAAATGCTGAGTAAAATTAAAACCTAGGGCCAAAAAGGGTCTTTTGGATTTGGCAAGAAATGCATAGGAATTTTGGTGAATTGGTGGAACAGAAACCAGATTGGAGAGAGTTAAATACTGAGTAGATCATACCTCATACCATGCATAAAGATAAATTCCAAGTGAAGTAAAGACCTAAAAGTAAAATGTGAAACCTTAAAATATTATGAATAAAATGTAAGAGAATACCTTTGTGATCTCAGTGCATAGGAATTCCAAAATAAGACATTAGAAAGCATAAACCATAGAATACAAGTCTGATAACATTGAAAATATCTGTGCATGAAGATACATCATTTAAAAGGTGAAAAAGAGTCACAGATAGAAAATCCAACATTATGGCTTCCATAAAATAGTATTCAGAATATATTAGGAATCCTAAATCAATAAGAGAAAGACAATTGACCTAAGAAACAGGCAAATAATGTGAGCAGAGATCTTACCAGGACCTTTAATCTAATAATGTTTCTGCATTGTCACTGTTCTTATTTCATTGTGCCCTCATTTTTCTCTTTCCTTCCACTTAGATTCCATAATCCATCATCTGAATCACTACCTTCCATACTCCTTTACACATTTGCTCCTGCTTTCTTTGCCTTATTCATTTTGCAAAACCATAACCTTGAGTAAATCCAACTCTCCACATTCTCTGCAACTTCACTTCTCCCTCTCCCTCATATCCCTTATCCAATCCTTCATAACATTCTTTCAGTTCTGTCTCTAAAATATATCATGACCTGTCTGCTTCTCTTCTCCTCCACTGCCACCAGTATAGTTCAGGCTTACCACTCGAAGAATTTCCTAATGGATCTCACTGCACTGGCTGACTACA
This sequence comes from Lynx rufus, assembly GCF_022079265.1. NCBI lineage: Eukaryota > Metazoa > Chordata > Mammalia > Carnivora > Felidae > Lynx > Lynx rufus. The sequence continues at coordinate 129,951,817 of NW_025814834.1, read as the reverse complement.
GCTTATGGATGCCCTTTCTCCAATGCAGTGAAAAAATAGATGCAAAGTCTGTTGAGAGTTTGTAAGTACAGTGGTGGAAAAATGAAGGGGGCCCATGCAATGGCTTCCATTTCTTCAATAATAAATGAAGAACTAATGGAAATGGGATGTTAAATATGAAGGAGAGAAAGTCAAAAAAAGAGGATGTGAAAGCCAGAAATTTGAAGAAATAGTAGAAGGTATAGCATGGTTACTGTGGAGAGTGAGAAGGCTATGCTATAAAAGAAACTGGGTAAGATTTTTGAGCACCATGAGTACCAATTTGTGGTCATGAATTTATAGAATGTCAATTTGTGAAACTTACTGTGCATCACGTAACCCAGAATTGGGCACACCAATCTCATATAGTTGTAATGGACCAAGCCCGTTACATCAGCACCTTTGGTGAGAACTACCAATTCACCAACTTCCACTGTGCTGTGACATGGATTTTATTCTGGTCTACTCTCTCAAAGGTCTGCATCTATTTATTCCACTCAGCACATGCAGCACATGCATAATGGAGCAGTAAGACAGAAAGAACCAGGATCCTGATGACTACAGAGCCACCATGTCAGCCTCTGGACCATGTTTATATGAAACAGAAATAAACACAGACCATAAGTGACAATTATTTCTGGTCTCCTGCATCTCTCACCCCCCAGCTGATCCTCAATATAAACAATAAAAATCCTCGATTAATAATGTAGAAATAATCAGAATAACATGTAACCAGAAAAATGCCCAGATTAAATCACAATCAAGATGACTATGAACATGGGATTGAAACTGTTAAAAACATACAGAAGTTAAAGTAGCTTCAGCATTTTATATGAAACCAATATATTCAAAATATGTTTCACTGTTACATAAATCCACATAGTAATTATATTTATGAGACAAAGAACTTTATAAAGTAATGAAAAATAAAGACTACTATAATTGCAAAAATTGCCTCAACATTTTATTTATCCTACTGTGCTAAGCAGTAGGCTGACTGCTAGAGAAACAAATATAAGTAAGTGTCTAACTTTTACTGAGGAGCTTGCTGACTAATAGTAGAGAGAAACATAAACATATCATTTGCACATACTTATTTTCAGTATGATTTTTTAAAATTCATCATCAGATTTTGTAGATTTAGCAAATAAACAAAAATACGTTTTTTGGTCTTCAAACAAGAATCCTCTTTGGCCAAGGAAAACAGCTGAATGTAATTTGGCTCACTGATCAGTAGAGGGTGATAGAACATCAGAATGATAGCTTAAGAATGCCTTTATGAACCATGTTGTAAGCATTTTTCTATAGTTCATTCAATTAATATTTTCCCCCAGACTCAGTGACATATTTAACTGTGAATATACAAAGTATATAAATCCATTCTGGATAAAATGCATTCATCACCTGGAAACACTTGGGTGAGAAAAACAAACAATTTTCACCATTCCTCTTTTATTTATCATTCCTTTTTACATTTTTTCTCTATGTCCTACAATAAAAAGTTCATCAACCAAGGAAATATATCACATCATTTTTTTCTCATAAGTGTTGCAAATATAGTTTGTCTTATCAATATCTTTCCAAGAGTGGTCAAATTAATGAAACCCAATGTAATGGGTGAACTGAGCCACCTGTGGCTGGTAACAGAAGGTAAATGATAAAATCTTTATGTTATCTGTGGGTAACATCATTCTGAAGCATGAAATTTGATCCCCTTCATTTATGTCTGTTTCTTTGACTATAATTCATATTATGTAATATTAATGAGATCAAATTTTTCAAAATGCAATTGTAGTAGGCATTTTATATTAAACTATAGTGTTTTTGAAAGAAAGAAAGAGAAAAAGAGGCTTTTCTGCATCATAAAGTGTTTTGTTTAAAATTTTGTACAAGTGCCTCTCTTGTTCAGTTATTATAGTCTTAATTAATTTTCCCTTATGAAGGATATCAACCGGCAGTTATTTATGGAGTACCAACTAGATGCTCAATTTACGTTTTCAATAATTAACAAATTACCAAAATCTGGGTGGCTTAATACAACAGAAATTCACAGGATTTACACATCCTGTGATTGTACAAATGATATGTTTATTTACATATCATTTGTACATACTTATTTTCAGTATCACCTTTTAAAATCATTTAAAAATACTGTGAATTTACACAATTCAAGACAGAGTCTGAAGTCAAGATGTAAAGAGGGTCAGCTTCTTCTGGAGGTTCTGAAAGGGAATCTTTTCCTTGTCTCTTTCTCAGTGTCTAGTAGTATCTAGCAATCCTTGGCTTCTAGCTGCACCATTTCAATCTCTGCCTCCATCATCACATGGCTTTCTATGTGTCTTTCTGTGTCTTTACAGGTTTTTTTTTTAAGATTTATTTTATTTTTAGAGAGAGAGAGCAAGCAGGGGACATGGGCAGTGGGGGAGAGAAACAGACAGAAACAGAGACAGAGTATCCTAAACAGATTCCACGCTCTGCATGGAGCCCTACACAACCCTGGGATCATGACCTGCACCAAAATCAAGCGTCAGACACACTCATCCAATGGAGCCACCCAGGAACCACTATTGGCTTTCTTAAAAAGATACCAGTTATTGGATTTAGGGCCAACTAGTATGGGCCCTAGTATGCCCTCATCTTAACTAATTACATGTGTAAAAACCCTACTTCCAAATAAGATCATCTTCTCAGGTTCTAGGTAGCCATAAATTTCAGAGTACTACCCAGTACATGTAGTAATGCTATTTCATATATCTTCAAAGAAATCTTAAAAGAGAAAAAATAAGATGGTTCTCCTTTATGGAAATAATATGGAAACTGAATATATTATATTCAGAATAGACAAATCCCATTCAAATAAGTCTTTTTATCTTACTTTATTTTCACATTCATGTGTATATAACTTGCCTTGTTCTATAATAGCTTTGAGGTATCTTATAATAAAAACACTTAGTACAGTGCACAATATAAAATGTGTGTAGCTCACTAATAAATAGTATATACTTTTTGTTGAGACCCATTAGAATTAGAGATTTAGTAATAAAGGAAGATAAAAATCCTCTCTATAAATGCAATCCCTAAAATTCCATCACATAAAATTCATAGTCACATTATTGCAATGTAAAAGGAAACAACCCTTTTCAATTAATCCTCCAATTACCATGTGTTTAATGTATTTGTTTTCATTTATGAGATGTGTAAGAAACAGACCAATTATTACAAAATGTGCATCATACATTGAATTGAGAAGGCCCCAAATAATCACAAAGTCGTTTTCTGACACTTTACCCTGCAGGAAATAATACCATTAACTGGTTCCTGGTTAAAAATTGTGGCCAGGTGAAGGATGGGAGCCACTTGCCAATTGAGTTCTATCTGAATTCACATTTTGTCAAAGACATTATCACAATTTTAAGATACAGTGGAAAGTCAAGACCAGAGAATGATAAAAACACAGATAAGGGGAAACACAACCTGTTCCACAATTCTCTTTATCAGACAGGAAAGAACACATCAGCTCTATGGGAGAGACATGGAACTAAAGTTTTATGTAGCAATGAGTTGTTCAAAAAATGTCTCACTGAGTGATGAAAGGAAAAGATAAGGTCCTTTAAAAATTCCTGAAGTAATTGCAATAAGAGATGCTGATTCTCATCAGCAGTTTGCTAAAGTGGAAGCCATAATGCTAAAACACACTTAGCAAAGGCAGTTTTGAGAATGGCTAAGATAACACAATTCCAGTAATTTTGTCAGCTTATTCCAAGGACAGAAATTAAAGTAACTGGAAGAATGAGGTGCCTGGGTGGCTCAGTTGGTCGAGCTTCTGATCAGGTCATAATCTCACGTTCATGAGTTCAAGCCCTGCATTGGGCTCTGTACTGACAGCTCAGAGCCTGGAGCCTGCTTGGATTCTGTGTCTCCCCCTTCTCTCTCTGCCCCTCCCCACTCATTCTCTGTCTCTCTCTCTCTCTCTCTCTCAAAAATAAATAAACATTTTTAAAAAATTAAAGTAACTGGAAGAGTAACTGAAACAAATATCCTTCAAACACACCTCCCCAAATATTACTCCCCAACCTGGCCTTGGGGAGGTGTTGAGTGGAAGACTCTGCCACCTTGTGCTCACTGATGAGAATCCAGAAAGCTAATATTCTGAGATGCTAGATCTAGACATTCTTTAAAAACAAGTAAGCAGAGAACTTCCGGGAAAGATGGCAGAGTTGGAGAATTCTAAGCTCACATATTGCCACAGATACAACTAGATAACACCACATCCACATAAATAACCCAGAAAATGACCCAAACACTGGCAGAACAGGCTTTCCACAGCTAAATATAGACAAGAAGCCACAGTGAACAGGGTAGGAAGGGCAGAGACATGTTTGGGAGTCAAACAAACATGTGGGACTGCCCATGGGGGAGAGGGACATGGCAGGCACAGAAAAGGGAGAGGACCAGACCCCACAAAAGGCATCCCAGGCACAGGGTATCTGCAGAGGGAAGAAAAAACTCTGTAACATCTGGCTCTGAAAAACAGAGGGGCCTAACAATCAGTGCAGCTTAATACCTGGAAATTTCTTGGACAGCCAAGAGGGTAGAGTTCCCACCCATAAAAAGACAGCATAATAAACAGCCCTTCTGAGATACAGCATAGAAGCAGCAGTTTGAAAAAAGCGTGAGATACATCAGAAGACTTACTTACTAATCTCAGAGCATGTGCTGGAGGGACAGAGATCTTTGGGAGACTTCTCCAAGAATAAAAGCTGACAGGCACCACTCCCCTCCTCTGCCTCCCAGCATAGATACATGGACATGTGCAGGAACCAGTGTAGCACCAACACTCTCCACCTAGCTTGCTAAATAACAATGGGCCCTGCCCCCATGAGCTTCAGTGATCTGTCCCCTCCATCCATGCCTGAGCAGGGATTTTCCCAGGCAGCTGCATGTCACTTTCTGCAGTGGACCAGTGCAGACCTTAGCACCTTGTGCCCACCCCCCACAGACCTCTCTACAGACCTGTCCCACCAATATTTTCTTGGTCTGAGCCCATCCAAAGTGATGCCACAAGCCTGGCCGTGTGAAAGCAGTCCTGACAGGGTCCAGCACTACTCCACAATGACTACTGTCCCAGGGATAGGGGAAAGTAACCATACATACTAGTTCAACTATGGCCCCACCAGTGAGCTGGGGGCAGGCATCTGGTCTGACTACAGGCCCTGCCCACAAACAAAAGCTTTTCAGGGCAAAATACAGGGAAAGCACCCTGGAATTCGGTGCTACTACATCTCTGGCAAATACCAGGTATGACTCAACTCAAGTACAAGGTGGCACCAGACTGGCCCACTAACAACACAAAGACCAAACCCTAACCACAAGAGGCAAAGTGAACTATTACAGATGACTGGACTGAAAGGAAAGGTGGCTCAGCCACAATAGCAAGTCACACACAACACATATGGAAGATACACCTGGAGCACCAGGCTCTGACAAACAGGAGACATTGCACTGCAGGGCACTATAGCTCCTTTTCTTCATAAGGCCACTATTTTCAAGAGCAGGAGATGTAGCTGACAGTCCTCTTTTTTTAATGTTTATTTGTTTTGGGGAGAGAAAGAGAGAACACAAGCAGGGGAGGGAAAGAGAGAAAGAGGGAGATAGAGACTCCCAAGTAGGCTCTGTACTGTCAGCACAGAGCCTGATGTGGGACTCAATCCCATGAACAATGAGATCCTGACTTGAGCCAAAATCAAGAGTCAGATGCTTAACTGATTCCACCACCCAGGTGCTCCCAATGTAGCTAACATTCCTAACACATACAAACACAGAGGTAGACAAAATGAGGAAACAGAGAAACATGTTGCAAATGAAAAAATGGAAAAAAAATCATAGCAAAAGAGCTAAATGAAACAGAGATAAGTAATATGCCCGATAGAGAATGTAAAGTAATGTTCATAGAGATACTCCATGAACTTGAGAAAAGAGTGGAGGACATCAGTGAGACCATTGACAAAGAGATAGAAAACACAACAAAGAGATAGAAAACAAAAAAGAACCAATCAGAGATCAAGAAATCAGTTAAAACTATACTGGATAGAATAAACAGTAGACTAGAGGAAGCAGAAAACAGATCAGCAACCTGAAGGACAAAGTAATAGAAAGCAATCATGCTGGACAGGAGAGAGAATAATAACAAAAAACAAAAACAGACTAAGAGAACTTAGCAACACTATCAAGCATAATAACATTCACATTATAGGGATACACAGAAGAGAGAGAAAAGGGGGCAGAAAATTTACTTGAAGAACTAATAGCTGAAAACTTCCTGAATCTGGGGAAGGAAACAGAAATCCAGAACCAGGAGGCAGGAGCCCCTCAAAAAATCATCCAAGGAGGTCCACATAAAGACACACAGTAATTAAAACAGCAAAAAGTAGTGATAAGGAATTTTAAAAGCAACAAGAGAGGGGCATCTGGGTGACTCAGTCAGTAAGCGTCCGACTTCAGCTCTGGTCATGATCTTGTGGTTTGTGGGTTTGGGCCCCACATCAGACTCTGTGTTGACAGCTCAGAGCCTGGAACCTGCTTCAGATTCTCTCTCTCTCTCTCTCTCTCTCTCTCTCTCTCTCTGCCCCTCACTGCTCACACTCTGTCTCTGTCTTTCTTTCAAAAATAGATAAACATTAAAAAAAATTTGAGTAACAAGAGAATAGAAAATAGTTACATACAAAGGAAACCCCATAACTCTATCCCTTGATTTTTCAGAAATCAGAAACTGATTCTGCAGGCAGAAGGGAGTGGCATGATACATTCAAAGTGCTGAAAGAAAAAACCTGCAAATAAGAATGCTCTCTCCAGCAAGGTGCAAGACTCCTTCAAAATAGGAGGAGAGATAGTTTCCGAGACAAACAAAAGTTAAGGAATTTATCACCACTAATGCAGCCTTACAAGAAATTTTAAAGTGGACTCTTTGAGCGGAAAGGAAAGACCATAAGTAGGAGTAAGAAAAATAGGAAGCACAGAAGCAGTAAAATTAAGTATAGCTATAAAAACCAGTCAAGGGATTCACATAAGAGGATGTAATAAGAATAAGAGGATGTAAACTATGACACCATGTATCTAAAACATGCAGGGAGAAGAGTAAAGAATGAATTCAAACTTAAGCAACCATCAATTTAGTATAGACTACCATATGCAGAAGATGTTACATACAGACCTAATGGTAACCACAAATCAAAAGCCAGTAATAGATATGCAACAAATAAAAAGAAAGGAATCTAAGTATATCACTAAAGAAACCAAACAAAACCATGAGAGAAGAGACCACAAGAAGGAACAGAGAAGAACTGCAAAAACAAGCATAGAACAGGTAACAAAATGACAATAAATTCTTTCCTATCAATAATTAATTCGAATGTAAATGGACTAAACACTCTAATTAAAAGACATAGGATGATGGAATAGATATTTTAAAAAGGAAGACTCATCTATATGCTGCTTACAAGAGACTCATTTTAGACCTAAAGACACATGCAGATTGAAAGTAAAGGGATGAGAAAACATTTACCATGCAAATGGAAGAAAAAGAAAGCCAGGGTAGCAATACTTATATTGGACAAAATAGACATTAAAACAAAGACTATAACAAGGGACAAAGAAGCACACTATAGAGGCACCTCTGTGGCTCAATCAGTTAAGTGTCCAACTTCAGCTCAGGTCATGATCTCACAGCTCTAGAGTTCAAGCCCCGCACTGGGCTCTGTGCTGACAGCTCAGAGCCTGGAGCCTCAGATTCTGTCTCTGTCTCTCTCTTCCCCTCCCTGCTCCTGCTCTGTCTCTGTCTCTCTCTCTCTCTCCCTCAAAAATAAACATTTTAAAAAAGGACACTATATAATAATAAGGGGAACATCCAACAAGATGTTTGGAAACATCCAAATACGTGCAAAATTGTACCTATTTATGCACCCAACATGGGAGAACCCAAATACATAAAGCACCTAATAACAAACATAAAGGAAGTAATAAATAGTAATACAATAATACAGGGGACTTTAGCACCCACTTACATCAATGGATAGATCATCTGAACAGAAAATCAACAAGGAAACAGTGGCTTTGAGCAACACATTGGACCAGATGGATCTAACAGATATATTCAGAACATTCCATTCTAAAACAGCAGAATACACATTTTTTTCAAGTGCACATAAAAACATTCTCCAAAACAGATTAAGCCCCAAACAAGGCTCAACAAATTCAAAATGATCAAAGACATACCATACATATTTTTTTAACCACAACACTATGAAACTAGAAATCAATCACAAGAAAAAAATCTGGACAGAACGCAAATATATGGAGGTTAAATAACATGGTACTAAACAATGAGTGGGTCAACCAAGAAATCTAGAGAAAATCAAAAAATACATGGAGAAAAATGAAAATGAAAACACTACATCCAAAATCTTTGGGATGCAGCAAAAGCTGTTCTAAGAGGGAATTTTATAAATATACAGGCCTACCTCAAGAGGCAAGAAAAATCTCAAATAAACAACCTAAACTTATACCTATGGGAGCTATAAAAAGAACAACAAATAAAACCCAAAACCTGTAGAAAGAAGGAAATAATACAGATTAGAACAGAAATAAACAAAATAGAAACTAAAGAAATAATGGAACAAATCAATGAAACCAGGAGCTGGTCCTTTGAAAATATCAGCAGAATTGATGAAACCTTTACCCAGACTCAGAAAAAAAAAATGGAAGGAGAGCTCAAATAAAAAAATCAGGGGGCACCTGGGTGGCTCAGTCGGTTGAGCATTTGACTTCAGCTCAGGTCATGATCTCACAGTTCGTGGGTTCAAGCCCCACATTGGGCTCTGTGTTGATAGCTCAGAGCCTGGTGCCTGCTTCAGATTCTGTGTCTCCCTCTTTCTCTGCCCCTCCCCACACATGAACTCTGTCTCTGCCTCTCAAAAATGAATAATTGTTAAAATAAATCAGAAATGAAAAAGAAATAACAACCAACACCACAGAAATACAAAGGATTATAAGAGAATATTATAAAAAATATATGCCAAAAAATTAGACAACTAGAAGAAATGTATAAATTCCTAGAAACATATAACCTCCCAAAACTGAATCAGCAGAAAATAGAAAATTGAACAGACTAATTATCAGCAAGGAAATTGAATCAGTAATCCAAAAAGTCCCAACAAACAGAAGTCCAGGACCAGAGGGCTTCACACATGAATTCTACCAAACATTTAAAGAATTACTATCTATTCTTCTCAAACTATTCCAAATAATATTAAAGAAAACTTCCAAATTAATTATGTGGGCCTACATTACCATGTTACCAAAACCAGACAAAAATACTATAAAAGAGAACTATATGCCAATATCTCTAATGAACATAGACGCAAATTCCTCAACTAAATATTAGCAACCTGAATCCAACAATACATAAAAAAAATCATTCATGATGATCAAGTGGGATTTATTCCTGGGATGTAAACATGATTCAATATTCATAAATCAATGTGACATCACATCAACAAGGGAAAGGATAAAAACCGTATGATCATTTCAATAGATGCAGAAGTATTCTACAAAGTACAACATCCATTCATGATAAAAGCTCTCAACAAAGTAGGTTTAGAGGGAATATACCTCAAAATAATAAAGGCCATATGTGAAAATTACACTAAAATTATACTCAATGGTGAAAAACTGAGGGCTTTTCTTCTAAGGTCAGGAACAACACAAGGATGCCCACTCTCACCACTTTTACTCAACATAGTCTTGGAAGTCCTAGCCACAGCAATCAAATAAGAAAAAGAAATAAAAGGCATCAAAATTGTTAAGGAAAGTAAAACTGACACTATTTGCAGATGAGAAGGTACCATGTGTAGAAACCATAAAAATGCCACCAAAAAACTGCTAGAACTGATAAATGAATTCAGTAACATCTCAAGATACAAAATCAATATACAGAAATCTGTTGCTTTTCTACACACTAATAATGAAGCAGCAGAAAGAGGAATTAAGAAAACAATCCCATTTACAATTGCACCAAGAATAATAAAATACCTAGGAATAAACTTAACCAAGGAGAAGAAAGATCTGTACCCTGGGGCACCTGGGTGGCTCAGCCATTTAAGTGCTTGACTTGATTTCAGCTCAGATCATGATCTCACGGTTCATGGGATTGAGCCCTGCATCTAGCATTGTGCTGACGTTACGGAGCCTGCTTGAGATTCTCTCTATCCCTCTTTCTCTCTGCCCCTCCCCCACTTGCTTGCACTCTCTCAAAATAAGTAAATAAACATTTTTTTAAAAAAAGAAAGAGCTGTACTCTGAAAACTATAAAACATTGATGAAAGAAATTGAAAATGATACAAACAAATGGAAAGATATTCTGCGCTCATGGATTGGAGAAAAAATATTATTAAAATGCCCACGCCACCCAAAGCAGTTAACAGATTTAATACAATCCCTATCAAAATACCAACAGCATTTTTCATAGACCTAAAACAAATAATCCTAAAATTTGTATGGAACCACAGAACACTGTAACTAGACAAAGTAATCTTGAAAAGAAGAACAAAACTAGAGGTGTTACAGTCCCAGATATCAAGATATACTACAAAGCAATAATAATCAGAATAGTATGATACTAGCACAAAAATAGACACATAGATCAATAGAATAGAATACAGAGCCCAGAAATAAACCCACAATTATATGGTCAATTAATCTTCAACAAAGGAGGCAAGAATATGCAAAGGGAAAAAGACAGTCTCTTCAACAAATGGTGTTGGGAAAATTGGAGAGCTACATAGAAAGAATGAAACTGGATCACTTTCTTACACCATTCAAAAAATAAACTCAAAATGGATTAAAGATCTGAATGTGAGACCTGAACCATAAAAATCCTACAAGAAAGCATAGACAGTAATTTCTCTGACATCAACTGCAGCAACATTTTTCTAGATAGGTCTCCTGAAGCAAGAGAAACAAAAGCAAATATAAACTATTGGGACTAAATCAAAATAAAAATCTTCTGCATGGGGTGCCTGGGTGACTCAGTCGGTTGAGTTTCAACTCTTGATTTTGGCCAGGTCATGATCCCAGGGTTGTGGGATCAAGTTCCAAGTTGAACTCCACACTGAGCATGTCGACTGATTGGGATTCTCTCCCTCTCTCCCTCTGCCCTTCTCCCCAGCTCACTCTGTCTCTCTAAAAAAAAAAAAAAAAAAAATTAAAAATTGAAAAAAATCTTCTGCACAGCAAAGAAAACAATCAACAAAATGAAAAGACAGCCTACTGAATGGGAGAAGATATTTGCACATGATATATCCAATTAAAGGTTAGTAGTCAAAATATATAAACAACATATACAAATCAACACAACACAACACAAAAAAATCCAATTAAAAACTGGGCAGAAGACATGAACACGCATTCCTCCAAAGAAGACATACAGATGGCCAACAGACACATGAAAAGATGCTCAAATCACTCATCATCAAGGAAATGCAAATCAAAACTACAATGAAAGTGTGCCTGGTTGGCTCAGTCAGAAAAATATGCAACTCCTGATCTTGTGGTCATGAGTTCCAGCCCCACATTGGGGGTAGAGAATATTTAAATAAATATTTTTTTAAAACTACATCTGTCAGAATGGCTAAAATCAAAAACACAAGAAACAAGTGTTGATGAGGATATGGAGAAAAAAACCCTCATGTGCTATTGGCAAGAATGCAAAACTTGTGTAGCCACTGTGTAAGTATGGAGTATAGAGTCTCCTCAAAAAAATTAAAAAAAGAACTACTATATGACACGGTAATTCTACTACTGGGTATTTACCTAAAGAATACAAAAACACTAATTTGAAAAGATATACACACTCCTATGTGTTTGCAGCATTACAATAGCTAAATTATGGAAGCAACCCAAGTGTCCAAAGACAGATGAATGGATAAAGAAGTGGTGTATATGAATGTTACTCAGCCATAAAAAAGAATGAAATCTTGCCATTTTGCAATAATATGGATTGATCTAGAGGGTATAATGCTAAGTGAAATAAATCAGAGAAAGACAAATACCATATGATTTAACTCATAAGTGGAATCTAAGAAACCAAACAAACAAAGGAAAAAAAGAGACAAACCAAAAAACAGACTCTTAACTATAGAGAACAAACTGATGGTTACCAGAGGGAAGGTGGGTGGGAGAATGGGGGAAATAGGTGAAAGGGATTAAAGAGTACACTTATTTTGATGAGCACTGGATGATGTATGAAATTGTTGAATCACTATATTGTACATTGAATCATTATATTGAAACTAATATAATATTGTACGTTAACTATCCTGGAATTAAAAAAAAAACAAGTAAGCAGATAGTAAAGTTATATTCTTAAGAAAGTTAAAGAATCTAAATAGAACTGTGGACAAATACTCAAATGGTTCCTGCAAGAAAACTCAGGACTTTCCTCAAGAAACAGTTCTGGGGCCTCAGTTCAATACACTATATTTCAAGAAAAAAAAAGTTCTATCTTCCCTACCTTCTGAGACCTAATGATAACACAGGAACAAATGCAGAACAGTAAAGAGAACACAAGGAGAGTTGTCAGTGTGTGAGAGACTAAAGCCAATATGTGGAAAATGGAAAAAGACTAAAATCCTGTGGTTAGATAAGAGAGAACAGGCAGTCCAGAATATGCAGGAAGGACATTCAGAGTAGGAGAGGGTGAATCTCCATGACAGAAACCCACAGAAGCTTCAGACAGAGTTGGCAGGTGCCTCAGAGGGCAGGAGGCACAGGGGAGGCTAAAACAGAGGGATTATTTGAAATTGTGTCTAATACATGACTGCATCAGACACCAACTAACATTCCCCACCCTCCTTTCCCATTTCTAAATACACGGAATACTAACTAGCATCTACTCCTACCCATTGCCCCTGCCAAAAGTTGCCATTAAAAAGCTGAATAAACTGAGGAGAAACAGGAATGCTAAAGCTGGATGCCAGTGTCCCAGGTAAAGCTGTCTCTAGTCTTGCATTTTGGAGTGCCAAATATCCCCCCTAAAACAAAAAGACTCCAGAACTCTTACCCTAAAATGAAGACAACCAGTGGTTAAGTCTATTTATAGAAGCAATGGCTGACTCTGCACCAAAAATTTGTGCTCCTCATTTCTTAGTGTGACATACTTCTTCTGGGAAATAGGTACCCAGCCAGGGACTTCATTTTTCAGTTTTCTTATACCCAGGTGTAGTTCTCTAACTAGTAAAATGTAAGTAGAAGGGATGTATGACACTTTTCTCTTTCTTATTAACCCCTCTGACAGCTGGAACAAAAGGCACCAAGGCTCAAGGAGATGCTAGTGGAAAGATTCGGGGCCTCTGAATTATCACATGCAAGATAGCCACCTACCGGTCAGAGACATTTGCTTTGTACTGTGACACAGATGAGAAACAAACCTATTGTGTAAAGCCATTGTAATTTGGAGGTTTACCTGGGTGACTGGAATTCCCATAATCAATGATCCCTCCCATGTACACAGAGCCATCCCACAGGAAGACAGACCTATATACACTACAGCAGTAAACTCCTAAAAGCTATCTAGAACAGTCCCATTCTTAAACCTGATGGGCAACTCAAGATGCCAAGAGAGAAAACAATAAAACAATAAAAGAGAAAGACTGAGGTAAATAGTACATGTACTGATCCTAGGGAAAGATTATTGGAAGAGAAAAATAAGCTTTAAAATTTTTAAATTAGCATTTTCAAAGAAATGTGAAAACATATTACTTCCACAAAGTTCAAACTAGATGCTCCTTTCTCACATCCTGACCTTGAGTTATATATTTGAGTTATATATATATATATATATATATATATATATATATATATACACACATACATATATATCCCTTGAGGAAAGACATAAGTATTCCCAATAAAGGAGATAAAAGGAGTGCCAAGCAAAAATGAATGGAAAAAGATCATCTAGACATAACTTCAGAAAAATTTTAAATACCGCATATTAAGAAATTTTTTTTTCTTTCTTTCTTTTTTATTTGAAAGGGAGGAGGAGACTCCATACTCCAACCACGCCTGCATGGTTGAGTTGGTTAAGCATCCAACTTTGGCTCAGGTCATGATCTCATGGCTCATGAGTTCAAGCCCCGCCTCAGGCTCTGTGCTGACAGCTCAGAACTGGAGCCTGCTTCAGATTCTGTGTCTCCCTCTCTCTCTGCCCCTCCCCTGCTCATGCTCTATCACTCTCTCTCAAAAATAAATAAACATTTTTAAAAATTAAAAAAGAGAGAGAAAGAGAGGATGCACAGGGGAAGGAGAGAGAATCTTAAGCTGGCCACACTGCCCAGTGCAGAGCCCGTCAAGGGCCTTCATCTCATGACCCTGAGATCATGCCCTGAATCAAAATTAAGAGCTAGACATTCAACCAACTGAGCCACACAAGCATCCCAAGAGATTTTTTAAATTAACTTTTTTATCATGGTAAGAACATATAACATGAGATCTCTTAGTAAAAATTTTAATGTACAATGGAATATTGTTAACTATAGGCACAATGTTTTAAAACAGATCTCTAGAGTTTGTTCATCTTGCATAATTGAAACCTTATACTTGTTGGAAATCAACTCCCAATTTTTCTCTCCTTCCAGCCTCTGGTAACCACCATTCTCTCTGCTTCTATGAATTTGACTATTTTAGATACCTAATAGAAGTAAAATCATGCAGTATCTGTCCTTCTATGACTGACTTACTTCCCTTAACATAATATCCTCAGTATTCATCCATCTTGTCACATATGTCAGGATTTCCCTTTTTTTTTTTTTAATGGCTGAATAATGTTCCATTGTATGTCTTTTGGTTTTTTTAGGGTTTTTGAATCCATTCATCCATTCATTAGTGGACATTTAGGTTGTTTCCACATCTTGGCTATTGTGAATAATGCTGCAATGAAAATGAGAAGAGAAAATCTTTTAAAGCCTTTAGATAAGAAGAGCAAAAAAGGTCACTTACCAAGGAACAATAATAAACTAACATCAAACTTCTCATCAGCAATTCTCATGCTAGAAGATAGTAGAACAAAACCTTCACAGTTCTGAGGGGAATAAAATGTTTGAATACAGAAGTCTGTGCTTTGCCAAACTATAAATCAATGGAAGAGCATACTAAAAACATGTTCAGATTTACAGGTACTCAGAAATTTCATCTATTTGTGTTTTCTGATGAAAATTTGTTTAATATATTCCAGACAAATGAGGTAGAAACCAACAAAGAGGAAGATATGGAATATAAAAAAGGTGAAACTAACCCAAGAGTCTAATGAAAAACAATTCCAGAGTGAAGCTGTGCACAGGGTTTACAATCTAAATCAGAAGAGGAAGTCAGTGGGCCGCGACTAGAATGTCTTCAAGAAGAAAAAAGAAATGTAGTCTGTGCAGAAGATATAATAACTATAGAAATGGATGGTATCAGCTATATGGTAAAGAAAACATATTTTTTTTTCTCAATAAGATACAAAAAAGACAATTGGAAATTCTAGGGGGAGACAATAAGAATTACATTTTTAAATGATTCATGATTTAAAAAAAAAAAAGGAAGGCAGCTAAAATGTAGGATAATTTTAAGCAACTTTTGAAATTATAAAAGAAAATTTATTTAATTTGGACACTGGACATTCTTCTTCAAGGAGCCCAGAGGCCATGATCTTGGATGTATTTATGTTTAAATATAATTTTTCCATATTATTTGGCTATGCAATAAACAATAATTAAATAGGAAAGGGTTGATTGTTAACTTTCAGGATCAACCTATAAACAACACATGAAAGATTACAATAACGAATGAACTTGGCATTAACCTTGAAAATGTAAAAACAAAAGTATGATTGACAGAATATAGTAGATAGAAGAGTATATAAAATGGAAGAATGGGGAAAAGAGCTGATAGTCTCATCAAAGTATATCCAGAATGTGACTACTTCTCACCAACTCCACAAGCACTCCCTACTCAGAACCACCTTTATCTCTATCTGGATTACTGCAGTAGCCTCCCAACTAACCCCTGTTTCCACTAACACCTTCCTATACTTATTCTCAACATGGAAGCTATACAAATCCTTCTAAATACAAGTCAGACTATGTCACTTCTCTGCTCAAAACCTTCCAATGGCTTTCCAGTGCACCCAGAGTAAAAGTGAAAAGTCCTTCTATTGGTCCATATGGCACAATGTCATGTCACCTTCTGTTATCTCTCTGACCTCAGCGTCCACCACAGGGCTCTTTGCTCACTCCATTCCAGCCATACTAGCCTCCTTGCCAATCCTTGAATGTGCCAAGCACACTCCTGCTTTGAGGCCTTTGCTGGTTTCCTCTGCCTGAACTCTCTTCCCTAAGATATTCACATGGATAACTCCCTGCCTGCCTTTAAGTCTTTGCTCAAACATCACTTCTCATTGAGGCCAAATCTGACCATCCAGCCTAAAATTGTTACTCCCACCTCCCTACCCCCTGATTCCTCTTACCTTATTCTCCTTTTTTTTCCCCATTAAACTCGTCAATGTCTACTATATAATTTATGTGTCTCAACACCCCCTCCCCGACTAGAATGTACAGGCCAGTGAGGCTAGGATCTTTCTGTTAATGACTGAGCATGTGGAATAGTGTCTATCATCACAGTAGATACTCAATAAATAATTGTTAAATGAATAAATATAGCTTAAGAATCAAGAAATATTATATAAGGCTGTTGGGACAAAACCTAGAGGCTGAAGCATATTATTTAGAAACATAAAAGCAACTGATAATAAAACTATAATATCTATAATATCTATCAAAATTCAAGAAAGTATAGCTAAATCCTTATTTTTCTTATAGGCAGTGAATAGATAATGTCTTTTAAATTGAAAAGTCAAGAAATGGCACCAACAGCACATAATTGAAAGTTGAAAAAGAAAAGAAAGTTGAGAGGTAATTAATGGACTACTAAAAATAAAAAGTTATTAAAAGTAGCTGCTACTACTATGTGTGTATATGTTTGTTATAAGCATAGAAACAAAGACTTGAAGGATACAGACAAGATTACTGCCAGTTGTAACTTCTTAGATAGTTTACAGGAATAAAAGAGTAAAAATCAGTAATTATTAAAAATAATTTTAATCTTTATACCAAATAAAGGAAGGTTGTTTGCCTGCGGAAAGTGGTACTGAGTAGTAGATGGTAATGGTACTGAGAGAGATGTTGTTTTTCAGTATAAATTCCTCAGTTCTGTTTTATTTTTGCCATGTGCATGTATTACTTTGACAAAAATTGAAGAAGGGAAACAAATTTTGAAAAAAAATTAATGTTTATTTTTAAGAGAGAGACAGAGCATGAGCAGGGGAGGGGCAGAGAGAGAGGGAGACACAGAATCTGAAACAGGCTCTAGGCTCTGAGCTGTCAGCACAGAGCCCGATGTAGGGCTCAAACTCAGTAACTGTGAGATCATGACTTGAGCTGAAATCAGAAGCTTAACCAACTGAGCCACCCAGGCTCCCCGAAGGAAAATAAATTTGAAAGAATAAAAAGCATAAACAGATCTAGTTTTACTCTAGCACAGAAACAAATATCCCATAGGTTCCCAAAGCACCATATCATCAAGACCAATATCATGCCAACCTTGGGAATTTTCAAAGCAGGTGTTTCCAGTTGATCACCATGACTATAAAAAATAAAATGAGATGAAATAACATTAACATTTGGTTTTACTTTAACTTCCTGGTATATTCCTGGTATGGATTTCAAAATGTTCCTTTATTATCTAAAATAGTCTCTATTTGAAAGCAAAGGACTCCCCTCATATCCACCTGCTAGAGAATTAGTCTAGTATTTTAACATTTGACTTTATTTTCTCCTTTCTAGATCATGTGAGTCAGCTTTACCTCTTTATGAATTTGCCAAAAGCAAAAGTAAAATGCCAAACTAAACATCTGTCACTAAACAGGAGATTTAGTACTTTTACCCATAGGAATGTTTGTTATAACAGGAATACCATAATCATTAAACCAAGATGAGGCCCCAGCCCTGGCAGATAGTATAACCTTAGACACCAAAGGCTTAGGGAACAACCTGCTTCTTCTGACTCTTACAGAGTCCTGAAGGACAGAGCATCTTCTTCTGCAATAGTGTTAAGAACTGGGAGGGAAGTTCTGATAATGAGAGGCTATGCATATCTACACAGGGTTCTACAAAATGCGAGGGCTCAGACTAAAAGCCCTTAGCCACTTATTCATTGGTCAGCCCTAGCATCTTATACCAATGTTCTTCTAATCCCTAGCAAGTCTGAAGGGGTTGATAAAGACAGCTATCAGCAAGACTTCAAGCAGAAGAAAAATTCTGGTTCTCAACACTGACTGCACAACCAAAGGGTGGAGAAGAACACAGTACCAGTTAATACCAAAGAACAAAAGTTTCCTTTATCTCCACAGCATATCTATAGTATGGGAAAGCCATTACTTTATTTACAAAGATCAACTTAACTAAAGCAAAGATAAGGTGACACAACATTAAAGGCATTTAAACTAATAAGTGCTAAAATTTTATCTGTGCATTTATGTGTGTGTGCTTTTGAAAAAAAAAAAAAGATCTGAATGCTATATTGAAGCCCCCACTGGATAAGTTTATTTTGTAGTTTATTGAGTGTATTAAACAAAGGACAACTAAATTTTGGAGGACACCAAAGATAACAATGTTAGTTTTAGAATTGTTAATATTATGCCATTTTTTTCTGACGTTTATTTTACAAAGATTGATTACCCGTTGAGGTCATTCTTGGTTCTTGAAAGAAAAACTGTGTTATCACACAATCACCTACTCACCATGCCCTCATTTTTTAAAATGATGAGGGCAAAGGGTCAGAAGGTGATTTTGTTTTAGAGCACTTTCAATTTCAGAAAAACTACTCCTGTGGTGCCCAAATCTTTCAATGCTATTAAAATGAATACTTTAAAAGCATCAGCACCCATGAATCTTTATTAAGCCTGAACACAATCCCTGTCTTCCTAAATCTCAATAATCTCAATTCCACCCAGATGTCCAAGCTAGAAATCTGGGAGCCATTCTTGCCCTCTCCCTCTACCTTATTCTCCTCATATCTGATCATCCCCTACAAACTCCTATTGTCTATAATTTTAAAATACAGCCTGAACTTTTTCATGCTTTCTAGTTATAGATATTCCAAGTCACCACTGTCTTTCATTTGGGCTGCTACAATAATAATGTTTAAAGTAAAAACAGCAACAAATACTTCATAATATTTACTTTGGGTCAGGCACTGCTTTAAGTACTTTACATGTTAGCTCATTTATTCCTCTCAACAACCCTGTTAAGGTTTTTTAGTACATTTCTGCACTAAGACAAGGAAACTGATACACAGAGGAGTTCGGTGACTTGTTCAAAGTCACACAACTAAGGAGGTGGAGAAGCCAGCAATCACCTCCTTACGCTCCCTCTGCATTCACACCCATCATCCTCTGATCTGATATCCACTCAGCAGCCAATGTGATTCTTTAAAGCAAGTATCCTTCACCCAGACCCAGAAACTCTCTTAAGGTGAGAACAGAAAACAGATTTATTCTTTTTTCCCCCAAAGCCTGATAAAATCAGCTCTGCAGAAAGGCTCTTTCCTAATGCCAAAAAGTCCCTTGACTTTTTTGGTACTCTCAGTTAATCAAAATTCTTCCCGTTAATCACAAAGTAGTTCCAGTTCAATAATAAAAATGCCCAGTACAGCGTGTTGGTCAAAATTCTGAACTTTATTGCAGTTAATGCTTCCTACTGCTAGTTAATGCTAGAGCCTTTGCAGTGAGGATCAACAAATTTTCATTCTCTCAGCTGGCCTTTGGCCAATCAAGGGTGGAGGGGCCAGAGCAGGAAGAGCAGTAAGGGCTGGGTCTTGTTTGACAGGCACAAATGTAATCTAGCACTGGTATACTCTGGCCATGGCAGGTATTTAAAATTGACTCCTGTTCTCAGGGTTGGTTTTATGAGCACCTTGGATATTCTGCTGTGAGTTCCCTTGTCTAGAGCTTCCTTGAAGTAGGCAAAATCTCTACCTGAACCAAACACTCATGCAGGAACCCAAGCCCCAGCCTCACCTTCAGCCTCTGATGGTGTATCTGCAGCCTCTTTCTGATAAGGTTGTCTGGTTTAGGCAGAAGGCCTCTTGGCATGATCCCATTTTCAGTAACCCAGGTACATAGTCCTACCAAGGATTTCATACCTTTAAGATGCTAATGGAGGGATCACAGTTACTTCCCAAAGGCATTTCTTTGGTCTCATGCCAGTAAACTATTTTCCACGTATTTCTGTGTTCCATGGAATCCAGGGGATACAAGTCAAACTCTCCACCTTGTCACCTTAAACCTTCCTCACCAGGCCTGAGGTGAAGTAAAAAAACCCGTACCACCAGTCCCCATGGGTATAGGGAAGACTCACAATGCACTGAAAATTTTTTCCAAGGGAAGCTTCTAAATCTTGACTAGTTTCTCAGCTCCTTCAGTTTTAGCCCTTTTATAGCCTTAAGATAGGCAGGGGAGTAAGGATCCACAGAACTGGCTTTTAGCACCCTCTCTGTAATTCTGCCATTAATGATCTGACTCTAACACTTCACTTGGGAATGTGGGGGTAATTGAAAGAGTCAGCTGAGTCAGTGAGTCAGAAAGAATCCCATTTTAACATCCTGTTAGAAATACTAAAATATGATGTCTTTCCACTGCTATTAGGATTTAATGCAAACTCTTTATTTTTTTAAAGTTTATTTATCCTGAGAGAGAGAGAAAGCAAGTAGGGGAGAAGCAGAGAGAGAGAGAGAGAGAGAGAGAGGGAGAGAGAGAGAGAATCCTAAGCAGGCTCTGCACCACCAGCACAGAGCCCAACACAGGGCTCAAACCCATGAACTGTAAGATCACAAACTGAGACAAGGTTGGACGCTCAACCCAACAGGCCACACAGGCGCCCCAAATGGGAAGTCTTTAATATGTTCTATGGAGTGCTGCATGATGTGGCCCTTGCCTACATCTCCAGCTTTGTCTCGTGCCACTCTTTCCTGGGCTCAGCCATGCTGGTCTTGCAACTCCTTAGGTTATCTAAGCTCCTTCTGACCTCAGAGCCTTCATACATGCCTAGAATGTTCTTTCTTGTACCACTCTTTTTCTTCTCATTTCTCAGGTCTCAATTTAAATATTATCTTATTATTACAAAGAAATTTCCTGAAATAGCTCCCCACCTCCACTCCATTATTCTCATCCATACATGCTATTTTATTTTACAGAATTTATCACAAGTTATGTAATCTTATGTTTACTAGTTTGTAGTCATATGGCAGAAACTGCTTAACTATTTACCAAAGCATTTCCATTTTCCTCCTAGGTACACAATTGGACTACATTTCCCAGCCTCCCTTGCAGTTAGTGCAGCCATATAACTAAGTTCTAGCTACTGGAATAGAGGCAGAAAAAGACCACTCCCAGATATAAAGCCTTCTAAATTTGACTCAATTACAGTTGTGGACCTCATTTAGGAAACCCAGATATAGGGGGGTTCTACACTGATTGTGTAACCTTGAGAGAGTGACTTAATCTCTATATGCTTCAGTTCCTTTACCTGTAAAAGGAAAGAATAATATCTACCTCACTGAATGGTGAGATTTGAACAAATGAATACATGAAGGTGCTTCGACTAAAACAATGCCTACAACATAGTAAGTGCTCAATGAACGCTGATATTATTCCTGTTATTATGGAATAATAATACCAGCAAATATATGGAATAACAGAAATACAGATTTGCAAAGTTTAAATTAATATGGTAGAAGAAACAGACATTTTTCACTTACAAAGGAATTTAAAAATCATAACCAATAGGGGCACCTGGGTGGCTCAGCCTAAGCTTCGGACTCTTGATCTCGGCTCAGGTCGTGATCTCAGGGTTCGTGAGTTCGAGCCCCACGTTCGGCTCTGCACTGACAGTGTGGAGCCTGCTTGAGATTCCATCTTTCCCTCTCTCTACCCCTTTCCCACTTGCTCTCTCTCTCTCTCTTTCTCTCCTTCTCTCAAAACAAATAAATAAACTTTAAAAAATAAAAAATAAAAATAAAAGTAATAACCAATAAACATGTGTTCAGATTGACAAAGCAGGGCTTAACTAAATGAGAGGTAAGAAATAGCAGAGAAATTTAGAATTAAAGTCTTAGAAACCTCTGCCAATTAAAGATCAATCAGAAACAAAAATAAAGGAATTCCGGAAATAAGGCATAGACGTTCAGATTTGATTAACAACAACAAAAGAATCAGTTTAGACACAACTTTTCAGGAACACGTCTACAGTGTTAAGTCAAAGCACATCTGTATCCTTCAATACCAAATGTCACTCTAATCAACAAAGACAGATGGGAACCCTTTCCTTGTGCTATTATCCCTTTTGTACCACATAACCATTGTATCCTCCTTTTACTAACAACTTCTATCTGGGAGACAGCAACATCACCCTTGTTCTAGCTCAGGTTTATCACACTAGTACAAGGCCCCAGAAAATATTTCCATAAATGAATATATTTGATTAACTAAAATACGTGCTAAGCAATCAAGCCTACACTGAAAATAAAGCCAAAAATTGACAAACCACTGGATAATTTCAATAAAACTTGCTTTTAAATTAGTTTATGAATTTATCTCAGTTTTCTTTCCTACATGTCACTGGAAAAAATTTTTTTCTTTTAGTGTTTTTTATCATCCACATTATTATTTTGTTTTTTTTTCTTGCTTCATAGTAAAACCATCAGGATGAGATTAGGCTACAGCCTCCTTTGGCCAAACTGACCTGCCAAGCATGTGGCAATCTTCTTGTTCTCACAAAGCAACCACCCATCTTTTCTTAGCTGGGATTCTGAAGCATGCCAAAGAGAGGAAATGATACAGGGTATCTCAACATACCTTAAGTCTTGGCCCTCCTCTCCCTCAAACAACAACAACAACAATAGCATTTTATAAAGATAGCTCTTAAGAGTCAAAGGAGAACTTAAAATGAGTAAAGTTAAATATGGCATTAAAGGTATCAGAATAAATAGTAGCTTTATTGTACATTCCTACTGTAATTCTTTTCATATTGAAAATTAAAAACCACAGATTTTCTAAGTAAGGTCCTACTCAGAACGTTTTGTGTTATAAATGGGCTCACTTTAACAGATTCATCCCTATCTACCTAGTTAGAAAGTACTCTAGTAAAATAATCACTAAACCCTTAAAAAATATTTTTTTATCTTGACCAATTCTACAGAAACCTGAATATTCTCTCTCAGATCATACAAATGAAAATTATGCTTTCCAACTGGGAAATTATATTTGATTGCGTTAGTCATGATAACGACAGTAACCTGTCTCTAGGCTGTTTATTTGAACTACATTAACCACACCAGATTTAATCTAGAAAGCTCGAGTTTAAGTGTTCAAAGACCATGTAAGCTAAAAGCTTAAATCAAGTCCATCCATGGATGGGCACTTCTGTTGTTGTTGCTGTTGTTAAAGATCTGTGCTATTTTAAGAATCTCCTTGGTTAAAGATTTTGAATGCAGTTAAAAAAAAATCTATATACCTCAGACTAACCAAGAAGGTCAGGCTAAGGTTACAAGAGGCAGTTCTCCAATTTATCAGTCTGAGAACATAAATATACTTAAGTAATGAAGGGGACAACACTGAGTACAAGTAACGTGGACACTCATTATCACAGTGCAAAATTTAAGATGTCCCCCAATGCATTTCATACTTTCATCACTGATACCAGTTCAATCTTCAATTGAATATATATATTTCCAGCATAGAATATGAACATATTTCTTCCTTACAAGAGCGTATTTTGCATATCAACCTTAATCCATTTCTCCTCCTGCATTCCTTAAATTAGCTTGAAGTACCACCACCCTTTTCATCATGGAGACTCATAATATTGAAGTCATTTTTTTTTTTTTACTTGTTCCCCTTATTCCATCACTATATGCAATAGGTTGCCAGGACCTATGGATACTACTTTTACAGTAACCTCTCATGCGTCCTCTGTCTCTAATTCTCCTGCTAGTATCCCAATTCAGAGCCTATTTCTGCACTGTTGTAATAACTAGCCTTCTGACTGGCCCCTGCATTAGCCTCTCCCTAGACTAACTTATCTTAAATACTGTCAGAGCAATGTTCCTAATGAACATCTCTGATTTTTCATTCCCTTGCTCAAATGCCTCACAATCTACAAAATAAGGTCGAGACTACCCAGCCTAACATTTAAAACCAGGTTCTGGCCACAATCTATGTTTCCAAACCTGGTTTTCCTCTACTTCTTTTCATAGCTATTTTTTCCTTTGTTTCAACTCAGACTCTTTTCCTCCCTAACTTCATGCTTTCCTGCCTCTCTGCCCTGGCTCAAGACGGAAGTGACCTTTCCTTCCTTCTCTACATTGGCAGAACCTACGCTTCCTTCAAGGCTCAAGGTCTAGCTCAATGCCACATCCTCCACAAAACCTTCTCTTAATGTCTCATCTGGAAGTAATTGCTTCCTCCCCTGAAGTATTCTGGTAGTTATGTAAATACGTCTTTCTCAACTTTCTTCTGTTTTTTTCCCCCTATCCTCAACTTTTCTAGAAGTTTCAACTCTTATATGCTTTTGTATTATTTAATTGAATACAAAATAATAGGGATTTAAGGCAAGTAAACATTTTATATCAAAGAAGACATAATCTAATGCATAAAAAAATATTGGACTTAGGGCACCTGGGTGGCCCAGTCAGTTAGGCATCCAACTTCGGCTCAGATCATGACGTCATTGTTCATGAGTTCGAGCCCTGCATTAGGCTCTCTGTTGTCATCAAAAGAGCCCACTTCAGATCCTCTGTCCCCCTCTCTCTCTGCTCCTACCCCACTCACGATTTCTCTCTCTCTCTCAAAATTAAATAAAACTTAAAAAAATAAAAATAAAAATACTGGACTTGATAATATAGCTAGACAGCAGTAAAAAAGAAGAAAGAACATTACGATAAGGAATGAGTACTTATATTTATATAACAAAGTAAAATACTCTTTTCTAAGGAATATGTCCTCAAATTATTTATTTTGCTATATTCTACTGCAAAACTTATGAGTACTTTTTAATAGACAAACATGCCTAATCCTTTCATTTCCACCTTTTTTGTTATTAACACTAGTCAATGCTGCTGACCTATCTCTAGTTGAAATAACATTTGAAACACTATCAATTCATTGCTTCTTGGCCTTTTGGCTAAGATCAAGTGAAACACTATCAATTCAAACTATGATCTGAGAGGTGATTTGAGATCACCTTTGAAACATCATCGAATTCATTTTTTTCACAGATGTCTAGCAAAGTGCTTGGTACATAAAGAAATACTAAATATTGAGTGAATTAATCTACAAAATAAGAGTTTTGATAGTATTCATTAGCTACTATCTGTGAGTGATAATGCTGTACTCAGAAATCAAGCCAAGAGTGAGCTGGACAGAAAATAGGTGCTCAGTAAATATTTCTTGAGTTTCGTTTATATAATTTTAGAACTGGAGAGGATGTTAGAGATGATTTGCCTTCTGGTAATTGCTTTCTTTTCTATGTTTTTTGCATATGTTTACTGAGGCACATGTATTAGCAAGTATTTATTTCACTTTTCCCCATGTTAACTCCTTGAATGCAAAGATACTATGATGACCCCCAGGGAAGCCTGATGCTTGGCAAAGTAAAGGCACTCAAACGTTTTCTGAGTGAGAGTGAGACTAGAACACTGCTGTGCAACATGGTAGCCATTAACCACATGTGCCTATTTAAGTTAATTAGAATTAAATATAATTTAAAATTTAATTCTTTAGTCACACCAGCCACATCTGATGTGTTTGATAACCACATGCGGCTAACATCTACCATACTGAACAGAGTAGAGACTATTTCCATCAGTGTAGAAAGTTCTATTGGACAGTGCTGGTCTAGACTATTTCCCTCATTTTGCAGAACAAAATGAGCTCAGGGAAAGTGTCGCTTGCTCC
Source organism: Lynx rufus (assembly GCF_022079265.1). Lineage (NCBI taxonomy): Eukaryota > Metazoa > Chordata > Mammalia > Carnivora > Felidae > Lynx > Lynx rufus. Next base: position 129,925,698 of record NW_025814834.1, on the reverse strand, counting down.
AAATCAAACCTCAAAAGCAGAACTAGGATTAAAACTTGGAACTTCTAAATCAATGTCCGTCATTGTTAAATCATAACTAATTTAACATAACTCATTTCAGAGCTCCAATTGTATGTAGCCATAACTTAGAGCTGGTGATATTATGAGAGGCATGGTATTTGTCTTAGGATTGCCATAGAGGATATTTTATTTTTGTATTGTAATTGATCAATGTACATATTTTAGAAACAGGAAATATATGACAGATAAAAAATGTACCTAGAAGTTCTGTACTTCTGGTGTAAAAGTAGAAAATAATGCTATTTTTAAAAATGCCATCCAGCTGCCTAGCTAAACAAAATAGTATTCTGGCCTTCTGCCAATTTAATTAGAAAATGCATAGAATAGGTTCTGGTTTAATGGTTGCTTTTTTAGTTTGCTTTCTTTAAAGATTCCTCTTTGGTTTACTAATTGAAAAAAGAATATTTGGATCAAAGTCAACAACTTAATCAGGTTTATTCAGATTTGGGACTCAAGATTGATTTGGTGTGAATTCTTTTTTTTTTTTTTAATTTTTTGAGTCTTTATTTATTTTTGAGAGAGAGACAGCATGTGAACAGGGGAGGAGCAGAGAGAGAGAGAGACACAGAATGTGAAGCAGGCTCCAGGCTCCGAGCTGTCAGCACAGAGCCTGACGTGGGGCTCCAACTCACAAACACTGAGATCATGACCTGAGCCGAACTCAAACACTCACCTGACTGAGCCACCCAGGCACCCCTGGTGTGAATTCTTAAAAGATTTTCTCATTTTTTTTTTTGGAGAGCATCTGTAATTTCTAAAATACTTTTAGAGAAATAGCCATATTTTCTATGATTTCCATAATGTATTTGCTTATGAATTTATTATTTACTATTCTCTAGAAAGAGAAATCTAGTTCTGCCTGATATGAATAATTGTAAAGAAATGAAGAAGTGATCATTCCCATAGCTACCTTAATATTAGACCATGAAGGAGGCAAGAGAAGAAAGGACCAAATCAGGGTTTAAGGATCCCAGAAAAGGTTTCAGCCTAGGGTTTCTTAGGTTTCTTAGGTTATCACACTTGAACAGCTAAAGAACCCACTGTAATCCACTGTAATTATTCCCAGACTGGAAAGAGTTGTTAACTAAACATGGTGGTTTCTGATAGAAAAGTGTACAATCCAGTGTTTGTTTTTTTAAGAGCTGCAAAGGCAATTTGCCATCTTTCCACAGAAATTTGAAAAAAGGTAAAAAGAATTAGTGATGAAAGAAATCAAGTTTTCAAATTACTGGAGACACCTCAGAAAGTAACCTAGTTCTTTCTTTGAAAGCTTTTATTCTTCTATCAGGCAAACTGATATTTAAGACACCTAAATATCAGTATTTAGGTATCAGTAATATCCCTATTTAACCACAGGACCCAAGAAAGAAGGAGTGTTTTTACTGCCATGTTTCCTTTGATGTGAAATTAAAAAGCTTTTGCTTGGCTAGGAATGTTTTATTCAAACTTCTATTTCATTCTCCTACAATCATTCCTGAATAACTCTAGTTTGGTTTCAGGCAATGGAAAATTAAGGCAAGTATTTGAATTAACACTTTTAGAATATATGCTTTTTCCAAACTCAATATAGCAGTATTTCCCATGAAATGAACAATGTACAGGGGAAAAATATGTTATGGACTCCCAATGTTAATTTAAATTATTGTAATTATAAGGTTTCCTAAATTACATTCAACATAAAATCGGGGGGCACCTGGGTGGCTCAGTCGAGCGTCTGACTCTTGCTTTGGCTCAGGTCACAATCTCACAGTGGTTTGTGAGATCAAGCCTTGCATTGGGTTCTGCATTAACAGTGTGGAGCCTGCTTGGGATTCTCTCCCTGTCTCTCTCTGTCTCTCTCTCTCAAAATAAATAAATAAACTTAAAAATAATTTCATAAAAAAATAAAAATCACACACAAAATTAAATGCTAATTTCTCAGTCACCTCACAAACCAGTATTCTGGTCAAGGGTTTGGGAGAGTGAGTGAGGGGCTCTGCTATAAGTTGCTGATAGAAAGACCTGGGCTGGGGAGCCTGGCTGGCTCAGTCAGTAGAGTGTTTGACTCTTGATCTTGGGGTTGTGAGTTTGAGCCCCACATTGGGTGTAGACATTACTTAAAAATATAAAATCTTAAAAAAATTAAAAAATGAGAAAGACCTAGGCTGATGGAGGCTTTCTCATCTTTAGCACCTGGCTTCCAAGGCCAGCTTGGCATCAACATGCAGACATTAGATGGGGAAAGAGTAAAAGAATCGCATGCAGGAGGTGTGGAGACATTTTTTACTGTCACAACTAGGAAGGAGGGTCATCTAGGGAGTAGAGGCCAGGGATGCTGCCAAACATTGTATAATGCACAGGACAGCCCCACACAACACAAAACTGTCTGGTTCAATGTGTAAATAGTGCCAAGGGTGAGAAGCTCGTTGTGACCTATATAATCTAATAAGGTATCTTCCCCAATCACATCCAATATATAATTATGAAGCAAATGTATTGCAGCAAATACTTCCAGGTGGGAAAGAGGAGAAAGGGAAAGACTGACCCACTGCAAAGATGAAATTCTGTATGGAGGCATCATGATGACCCTGAAGTGAGAGAGGTTCCTTGCTTCTACATTCTGCAATGACCCCTCTTGTTTATTGTTCTCTGTGGTCACTGGCTCTACCCTCTGAAAGCTTTTCCTCTAAGCCCGCATGTGAAAGAGGTGTGGAGAAACGTGAATTCCTTGTAAAAAGTACAGCTTTTAATATAGGCAAATGGTTTCTTTAGCAATATATTCCCTCAAAAACTGAAAGACTTCTGATCTATTTGCATCCAGTCAGTTCCATTTGCCAGTAACACTAAAGTTCTTTCCTAGAAATAATTCTCAACCTAATTTATTTCTTTGCTTTTTCACCCCTATGCTTCTCTTCTTCCCAAAGGGCTATCAGATTTAAATATGAAGGCCACACCCTAAATCTAATCTTTGCTGCAGGGCTGAATTTTAATGGACCTTTGTTGCTCAAAAGCTTTTTCAATCCTATTTCCTATTCTTTAAAGTACAGAGCAGTTTTTCCAATCCCTTGAGGCTCCAAATTTCTGTACTTTCTATATTCCTTTTCATTTATGCTTGCAAACCTGCTTATTATTGCATGAGCTCATCTCATTTTTCTATTTTTTCTATCCTTTTTATTCTAGAGAAAGAGAGAGAGAGTGTGTGAGCAGGGGAGAGGGGCAGAGGGAAAGAGTGAGAGAGAATCTCAAGCAGGCTCCACACTCAGCACGGAACCCAACACAGGCCTCAATCCTACAACCCTGGGATTATGACGCAAACTGAAATTAAGAGTTGGACGCTCAACCGATTGAGCAACCCGGGCACCCCTCATTTTTCTAATATCTTGCTAAATGCAGCATTAAACTTAACCTACTAACATTTCATTTTCCAACCTCTTCTAGAGCTATGGACTTTGTAGTCACCTTATTAGCCTTCTCAAATACTGCACGGAACTTTTTTTACCCAATGTCTTGCCGTGGGTTTCCATTTTCAAGCTCCTAATAATAGTTTGCTTGTTGTCTACTGCCTGCCTAATTTTAGATTTGCACTCTACTTCTGTAACAATTTCTGTATTAAGGTAATGCTAACTGTTGAGGAAAACATACCTCAAAAAGTCACAGTAAAATCTGTTTCTTGCTCCCATAACAGTTCAGTATAAGTGTTCCTGGTCAGGGTTGGAGGAACAAAAGAATAACCCTTTGCCACACAGTCACCTAGGGCCCCGGGCGTATGGAGGCTCTATCATCTTCAGCAAGTAACTTCAGATTTTTCCCTTTACACCAAATTCCAACCAGCAGATGCCAGAAGAGAGGGAGGATTATGTGTAGGAGGTTTCTGTGAGCCAGGCCTGGAATTGGTGCCATTATTTCTGTTCACATTGCACTGGACGTTAGAATTGAAGCAAAAGTGGAGTGTGCATCTTTCAGGAAGTATTCTTGAAGGAAGGAACATATCTTTGTTCCTTCAAGCTTCTTGCTGGCTGGAATGGACAAATGGCGCTAAAGCTTAAGCAACCATCTTAGACCACAGGATGAAAAGCACATGTTAAGGATGATGGAGAAACAGAGTTTGGGTCCCTGGTAATCATAGAGATCTCATTCAAGTTTTGGACTCTTTACCTCCTGACCTTAATTAAGAGAGAAATAAACTTCTGTCATATTTAAGCCACTGTTGTTTTGAGTTTTTTGTTTTTTGTTTTTAAGTTGTGGCTTACTCTAACTTTAACTTATATAGTTATTCTCTAATTGTTTGCTATGGTTACTTTTTCTTTTGCCCACTCCTTTTGGTTGAAGACCTTTAATACTTTCTTCTCATGGTAGAGGGGACCATAAGAACTACCAAATCTCTGACACAGGTAGTCTCAGCTCATGTCGAGAGCATCTTTATTGTTTTACCTGAGAGGTAAAACACTTAGGATTGGCCCATAAATTCAGATCATTTCAAGAAACACTATTGAATACCCACTAATGTCAGATACTGGGTGAGATACAAGAGATACAAAGGTGATTACAAACCATCCCTGCCTTTGGGAACTTTATTATAGGCTGTAGGGTAAATACTTAGATCTGCTGCCTCAACTTCCAGTCTATCACTCTATTTGAAGAACTTGGAAAGCTAAAAATTATATTTCTCAGACTCCCTTGCCACCCAAATTCTAGGTACAAATAAGGTCTGCCAAATAGATGCACTTATGGGGGAAAAAAATAACAGGTGCAAGTAAAATGAAGTGAAATGTTCCTGCTGCAGTAGCCATGTACAAGCAAGATGTGACAATGTGTTTACAGCATCCAGCCTCTTCACATGGGCTTCATGGTGGTGGTGGCAGCAGAAACAGGGTCCCATTGTCAGCTTCCCAGCCCAGCTACATTGTATAGTGTACGAGATATAGCCTATAGTCAGAATAGGCTAGTAACATGCTGTAGTAACAAGCAATCCCCAAAATCACAGTGGCTTAATGCCACAAATTTTCTTTCTCAGTGACATAAAAAAAAAAAAGTTTACTGCATGCACAGCAAAGGAGACCATCGACAAAATGAAAAAAGCAACATATAAAGAAACATACAGGGGAGCCTGGGTGGCTCAGTCGGTTAAGCGGCCGACTTGGGCTCAGGTCATGATCTCGCGGTCCATGAGTTCGAGCCCCGCGTCTGGCTCTGCGCTGACAGCTCAGAGCCTGGAGCCTGTTTCAGATTCTGTGTCTCCCTCTCTCTGGCCCTCCCCCGTTCATGCTTTGTCTCTCTCTGTCTCAAAAATAAATAAACGTTAAAAAAAATTAAATAAATAAAAAATTTAAAAAAAAAGAATCATACAACTCATAGCAAAAGAACCCCCAAAAAATCCAATTAAAAAATGGGCAGAGGAAATGAATAGACATTTTTTCCAGAGAAGACATACAGATGACCAATGAGTACATAAATGCTCAACGTTACTAATGATCAGGGAAATACAAACCAAACCACAATGAGATATCACCTCACACCTGTTAGAATGGCTATTATCAAAAACATCGGAAATAACAAGTGCTTGGAAGGATGTGCAGAAGAGGAAACACCTGTTCACTTGTTGGTGAAATGAAAATTGGTGCTGCCACTATGGAAAACAGTATGGAGGTTCCTGAAAAAATTAAATGTTGAGCTACTATATGATCCAGAAATCCCATTTCTGGGTATATATCTGAAGGAAACAAAAATCACAGTCCCCCCAAAATATCTGCACTCCTGGGGTGCCTGGGTGGCTCAGTCAGTTAAGCATCTCTTGATTTTGGTTCAGGTCAAAATCTCACATTTCATGAGATGGAGCCTCATGTCAGGCTGCATGCTGACAGGGTAGAGCCTGCTTGGGATTCTCTCTCACTACCTCTTTGTCCCATCCCTGCTGGCATGTGCTCTGTCTCTCCTTCTCTCTCTATCTCTCTCTCTCTCTCTCTCTCTCAATAGATAAACATTAAAATATATATCTGCCCTCCCATGTTCATAATAATTATTTATAATAAACAACTCATGGAAATAAATTTAAGTGTCCATCAATAGCTGAAAATATAAAAAAAAATGTGGTATGTTTATACAATGACGTCTTATTTAGCCATAAAAAAGAAAGACACCCTGCCACTTGGAACAATATGGATGGACCTTGAGGACACTATGCTAAGTGAAATAAGTCAGACACAGGAAGACAAATGCTGCATGATCTCACTTATATATGGAATCTAAAAAACAAACAACAACAACAGAAAAACCAAATTCATAGACACAGAGAACAGACTGCCAGAAGTGTGGGGAGAAGGGAAGGCAAAACAGGTGTAGGGGGTCAAAGTTATAAGATAAATAAGTTCTGAGATGTAATATATACCATAGTGACTGTAGTTAATACTGTACTGTGTATTTGAAAGTTGCTAAGAGAGTAGATCTTGAAGTTCTCATCACAAGAAAACAAATTTGTAACTATGTGAGGTGATTGATATTAACTAAACTTAAGGTAATCACTTCATAATATATACCTATATCACATCATTATATTGTACATCTTGGACTAATCTAATGTTATATGTCAATTATATCTCAACAAAACTTGGGGGGCAGAACTTTACTATGGGTGTGGTTAGTTGTTCTTCATGTGCTGACTCAGTGGTCTGGGCTGCTTCGATCTTGTGGCTACTACATTTTAACCCAATATTTCCTCTATGACTATTGTGGCAAGGAAGAGAACGTCTAGAAAACTTTTCAAAGGCTTTTCACTGCCTCATTCTTGAAGTGACACATTACTTCTCACATTTGATTGGCTAGAGCTAGTCACGTGGCCCCACCTAACTGCAAGAGGATCAGGAAAGGTAATCTTCCATAGGCCCAGGCAACAAAGGAGAATCAGATATTAGTGAACACTAGTAATGTTTACTATAAATGATGTGACCTTGAATTCAATAGTCTGTTGACTTCCATTCCTCCAGCCCTTTCAAGGGTTTGAAGCACTGAATTGCCTGATATAGTTTTGTTTTTTGAAATATGTAGAGTGGTTTCAGGTCCTGATGGTGAACCTGACTGAATCAGGTATGGGCTGGTAGCTTTCTGTCTCCTTACCTTTAACTTCTCTCTACCCCTCTGTGCCTTACTCTGGGTTCCAGAAGGCCATCCTCTATGAACTGCATCTTCCAGGTTCCTTTGCCCTCTGCCTTTGGATCATGGGAGGTACCAGCAGGAGCTCAGAGGCAGGAAGTGAGAGAGGTCAGGATATTTATCCCCCCTCATTTCAACTCCCCACCAAACTGTGGGTCTCTTACCCTGCCCTCAGTAAAGAGTCCTTTTATTAAACTTTCCTCATGTAAAAATTTTGAGTGTGATACCTGTTTCTTGCCTGGACTTTGATTCATAAAAGGTGTTTAATAATCACACCATGGATCAAAAAGAGAGTGCTACTAATTCTCTCCCTCCTCCAGCTGAAGGTCTTTATAAAATGCAAATCAAAATATATCATTCCTCTGTGTTAAAATGTCTAAGGCTGGCTATTATATCCTTGTCACCACACCCCACTCTAAGTTGTGGCCAGACTAAACTACTTTCAGTTCCTCTTGCAACATGGTCTCTCTTCCTCTGAGCCTTTGCACATGCAGTACCTTCTTCCTGGAAACTGCTCCCTACCCCCCACTCTCATCATTCAGACATCAGCGTAAATGTCACTTACCCCAGAAACTCTTCCATAAGAGTTAGAGGTTATTATGTGTTCCCAAGGAAACCTCTATTTACCAGCACATATAGATAGAACTCGAAGTTACATCGTACTGCAACTGCCTGGGGACTTACCTGTGTCCTCTGGTAGACTGTAGCATATAAAACTGGGACAGCAACTCAGATCTCTAGGGCCTATTAAGGTGCTTGGTATATAACAGGCTCTCAACAAATCTTAGATAGTACCCAAATGTTATTGAAAAAGCCTGAAGCCTCCTCCTCTACCTACTGTCCTATCTCTTCTCATTCACTGACAAAAATCATAAAAAAATTTTAGTCACCCAGTTCTCATTACTACCTTTAATTTACTTCCCGGACCATTTGAATCTTAATTGGCCACCACCTTTTAAGGGGACTTCTCTTGCCAATGGTACCAATGACCTCCTAGACCTTCAAATAGATTCTTTTTAGTCTAAATCCTCCAGGAATGCTCTGCAGGCTTTCTGGAAACTCCCTCCTCTGTTCTCCAGGGACCATGGCACGCGCGCACGCGCGCGCGCTCTCTCTCTCTCTCTCTCTCTCTCTCTCTCAATGTTCTGTTTGCATATCTATGCTACCCTCCATTCATTTATAAGCCCCTGTTTGTCTTGTTCATTCCTATCTCTAGTACTGAGCATAGTGCCTGGCACACAGGTCTTAATAACTATAAATTTCAAATGATTAAAACTCTTGGTTTTCAGGTCATCTCTCTTGATCTCCTCTTTCTTTGACTGTCTCAGGCACCTTCATAGGCTCCTCTTCTCCCATCTACCCATGAAATGTTGTTCAAAGTAACTCATTTTTATCCACCTCTGGGGCTTCAGCCATCAGAGAAAATACTCTAAATTCCACATGTTTTCAATCTTAACCTTTCACCTGAGCTAAGGCCGCCCTCCTCACCCTGTATATCTCACAGGCAATTCAAATAAAGACTCATTATCTCTTCCATTCCCAGCCTGCCCTCCTCCTGCTTCCAAAACTCAACCAATGGAATTAACATGCATCTAATTGTCCAAATTACATACCCCAAAGTCCCCTTAACTCTTCCCACTGCCTTTCCTCCCTGTCCTGTTGGGCAGCCAACTTTATCCACTACCAAACCCCCAGCCCCAAACTCCTGTACTCTGCCTCTGGGTCTTCTATTTCTTCCACCCTGAACACGGGAAAATCCTATTCATCTTATCCAGAAAGTGTCAACTTCACTTAATTGTTTCCTCTTCTGAGTTCTAGACAAATTGCTTCTTCATTCTGAACAAACACAACTTGATGCTAGATTTAGTTTTTAATGACTGCTTTATATATGTCTCTCACTAAGTTGTAAAATTCTTGAGGGCAGGCTTTTGGTTTTTTTGATCACTGGGTCTAGCCAATGACTGACATTTTAGGAAATTAAAAACTATTTTATATAAATGAATGCATGAATAAAAGAGTGAACTGAGAATGAGAAGCTCTTCAATTACAGCTTTCAGAGATTAGTGGGAGGGAATATTTGAGTTGAAAGGACAATTCAGTTTGAAAACACTAACTTTATGTATCCAAGTAGGCAAATATATTGTAATAACATATGCATGCCTATGGAAAGAAGGTAATTGCTATGCATCTAAGGAGGCTTTATTTTCAGGCTTTTCAGTTCTTTGTTATCAACAGCCACAATTTAAAAGGGAAGGTATTCTTTTAACCCTTCCTATAGTCTTTTATTCTAGGGATAGGAATTAAAGTATAAATAAGACAGGGCACCTGGGTGGCTCAGTTGGTTGAGCGTCTGACTTCCCCTAACGTCATGATCTAACAGTTCCTGAGTTCCAGCCCCATGTCTGGCTGTGCTGACAGCTTGGAGCCTGGAGCCTGCTTCTGATTCTGTGTCTCTCCCTCTTCCTCCACCCGTCCCCCCCCCCCGCCCCCCACCCCCCTTGTGTTCTCTCTCTCTCTCTCTCTCTCTCTCTCTCAAAAATAAATAAATAACTTCACATACATGCATACATACATACATACATACATACACATAAAGGAGAAAATGTGTCCACAGCAGTTGAGTGCCTGGGCACTTGGTAGGCCCTCACACATTTTAATCCCTTTCCTTTTTCCTACCTCGTCCTAATATTAGAAGCCTCTTGACTTCAGAATACGTAAAGGAAATCTTAGTTATAGGATTTCAATTTGACGAAAGTAACGTCGTGGAGATTCTGATTAACCCTATTAACCCATGACTCTCAAACTCAAGAGGGGTGGAAAAAAATCACTGGAGGGGGAAGGGAGAAAGGAGGCGAAGCAAAAACTGAAAGAAAGCTGGGGGGAAGCTGTAGAAGGAAGCTCCATTTTGGTTGGGTTTTGTCTTTTTTTAACCCCAGAGAGGCGTGACGCTCTAACTGCCGTCGTGGGTCAATTTCCCGGCGAAGCGCCCGCCCGCCCCGAATTTCCTCGCCCGCCCTCCCGCTTCCGCCCGCGGTGCGCTGCTGGCCGCCGCCTCTGGGGGCGCCTCTGGCCCGGTTGGCGCTGAGGCGGCGGCGGCAACGGCAGTCTTCAAGTCTTCGCCTCTCTGGGCTCTCAGACGCGCGGCGGCGGCGGCGAGCTGCACACCGAAAAGGCGCCCACCGCCCAGGCGAGCTGCAGCACGACCGCTCCTCGCGGGCGGGCGGGGTCCGCGCCGCCGCGCTCCGGCCCGGGCTGCCGCGAGAGGCGGCGGCGGAGGCGGCGGCGGCCCCTGCCCCGGCTCCAGCCGGCCCGCGGCGCCCCCCGGCTGCGCCCCCGCGCGCAGCTCGCGGCCCTGGCGCTGGCCCTGGGGCTGCGCGGACCCGGGTCTCCGGCGAGCTGAGGCGGCGGCGCCGGCCCGCGCGCCCCTTGGGGCCACCCCCGCATCCCGCTCGCCGGCGTCTGGCTCTCACGATGATGAAGAAGAAGAAGTTTAAGTTTAAGGTGGACTTTGAGCTCGAGGAGCTCTCCTCGGTGCCCTTCGTCAATGGGGTCCTCTTCTGCAAGATGCGGCTGCTGGACGGCGGCAGCTTCACCGCGGAGTCCCCCAGGTAACTCGCCCTCGGCGCCTCCCGAGCCGTTCCGCCTGCCCCGAAGGGGTTTGTTTCATGGGCAGCTTGTCTTTCCTTGGCCCGTTTACTTCAGGGGGAAAGCCAGCCTCGTGAGCTCCTCGTCCTCTAGGGACCCAGTCTGAAATCAGTCAGGAGTTTATTGATCTGCACAAAGTGCTTCGCAAATGGGTCCATCCCAGCTGGGCTTGGCTCCTGCTCTCCTGATTCCAGATGGTTCCTGGTATCTACTCTTCCCTCCTAAATTCTCTAGGAATGGGTGCAGTGGCCAGAAGGGAGAGAATGCTTCTGGTTTCTCTTAAGACATTTACGTATTTGTGAAATGCAAAGTGGAAATTGAACTGTTATTGAAACAGAAACAAAAATAACCCAAACCGCTTGCGTTCCAAGAGCCCTCGCTCTGAACAGAAACCTGTGCTTAGCATTAACTCCTTTTCTTTTGTTTCTTGGGGGGGGGGGTGTACTCAGAAGCCCAGGATGTGGCCAGGGTAGGCCTGATCAGGCTTGTCTTGACTTCAGTCAAGTGTTCCCTGGCAGATGAGACAACAGTCTATGCCTCATCGGAGAGCTGCGTCTCCAGTTACGCGCTCAACACTCACTGAATTACCAGCCTTGAGGTGGCCACTAGTGGCTCTCAGTGTAAAGGACTTGGAACCAGAAGGAGAGCCCAGACCTGCGCTCATTTTGAAATGAACCCCAAGGCACTCTCAGGGAGAGTCGTTGGCAGATTGCGGACTGAAGTCAAGGTGATAGTGTTCCTTAAGTAATTTAAGGTCTATTGGGTAGGTTGACAGATTTACCCTAAGGTAAGTGTTCTTAAAGAAAATAGGAAATTTACATAATTTTTTAAAATGAACTTTTAAGTTCCTGAGATCAAGAAAAGAGATTAACAATTAATACTTATTTTGCCTAAATTTACTGTTCATGAACTTTATTTTTACCCTAAAAAATATTCTGCTTTCTTTTGATCTGTCATCCCTATTAATGTAAAGAGAATAAGATAAATAAGTTGTGAAATTGGGGCCAGAAGATTGTCTACAGTGGCAACACTGAAGCCTGTAGAAGCCAGAAAATGTAATGGCTAGTTGGCCAAAGCCAAGGATTTATAAAACATTATTGACTCTCAGAATTAAAAAAACAGTTAGCCAAGGATACTTTTAAAAATTAAACTGTGATGACAAATCTTTTGTGGCTATTCAGCTAATTAATTACACTGCAATCATTTTAACACACTGGTAGGAGAACAGTGTAACTTAAAATGGTGCACCAACTATTGTACCAGCTCCTAAAGTGTTGAAAAACCAAAGCCAATTCTTGAATGTCCTGTAGGTACAAATGACTGTCTTATCCTGGATCTTACCCTGTTTGCTGCAGGGTCACATGCCCCACTAATGGCTGTTAGACCAGCTCTTCTGGGCCAGTGATGACACCTGGTGGTCAGGGTACTACTTCTCTCTTAACTCTTTCCTCCCTCAGATTATTGATTTGGCTTGCTACTGACAAATCCGTTATTTCAGTGTTGCAGGTAATCATTTATTCAGCAAATACATGTAAATTGGGTCCTTTAAGCTTATTACCTTATTTCATTCTCACAGAAAACCTGTGAGGTAGGGATTCACATTTTATGAATGAATAAACCGAGACTCAGGTTAATTTTCCCAAGGCATTCACATGTGGTAAGTGAAATGCCAAGATCTTGATATGGGTCTGTCTGATTTCAGATTGATGCCAGATGAAGGAGAAAAGTGTGCTGTGCTGAGTAGGGAGCTTCCTAATGGTTTTAACAAGCAAGGGGTATAATTTGATTTCTAATTTGCAAGAGTTGGAAAGGAAAAAGCAGAGTATCCTGGGTTAAATTTACCCCCTTCTCTTCCAACAAAAATGTGACCTTAATGAAAATCAGTAGGGTTGAGAATAGTGCTCTATGTGGCCAAATAAAAACCCCTGTAGTTTGGAGGGAAATGATTCATAAGGAGCCTGTGCCTTGTTAGGGAGAGGTAGTTTGTGTAAAGCTAAGAGCAAGGATTTAGGATAAGGCAGATCTGAGCCTAAATCCTGACTCCACCGGTAAACCTGGGTAGGTTACTCAGCCTCTCAAAGATTGCATCTACAAAATAGAAACCATCACTGGCATATGGGGTTGTTGTGAGGATTTAGTAAGTTGATGTACCAAAAACAGATATCACAGTGCTCTAGCACCCAATTGACATTTAAAGAGAAGACGAGGAGCTTGTCTGAGAGGGTTTGCTTCCTTTAGATGTTGATACTTAACTCCTTTATCCTGACAATTACAAAAGTGTTGGTTTGAAAACGATACCTTAGGGGCGCCTGGGTGGCTCAAATAGTTAAGTGTCGGACTTTGGCTCAGGTCATGATTTCGCGGTCTGTGAGTTCAAGCCCTGCATCAGGCTCTGTGCTGACAGCTCAGAGCCTGGAGCCTACTTCAGATTCTGTGTCTCCCTCTATCTCTCTGCCCTTCCCCCACTCATGCTCTGTCTCTCTCAAAAATAAATAAACATTAAAAAAAATTGAGAAATGTACCTTATTCTATAAGGGGAGAAAAAAACCTGAAATATCTAAAGGATGTGAATTATTTTTGAATTACCTAATTTTTAATTATTGGGTACCAGGCTAGGCATTGCATCTGTAATTAAATGCTAGAATTTAATTTTTTTAAATAACTTTATGTGCCTCCTATAAATCAAATATGGCTAACACTATAACATTTCTCACATAAAAAATATGAAATTGGGGCACCTGGGTGGCTCAGTCGGTTGGGCATCCAACTTCAGCTCAGGTCATGATTCATAGTTCCTGAGTTCGAGCCCTGATTGGGCTCTGTGCTGACAGCTCAGAGCCTGGAGTCTGCTTCCAATTCTGTGTCTCCCTCTCTCTGGCCCTCCCCTGTTCACGCTCTGTCTCACTCTCTCAAAAATAAATATTTTTAAAAAATATGTGAAATTAACTTCATAGAAAAGGGTTAACATAGCAGGCCCAAGACTAATTTCTTAAAAAGACCTGCTTACAATGTTTTTGCTGGCATCAGGGAACTTGAATGGTCATCAGTTCCCTACACTGATGTAAAAGTTTAGAGTGTCTCACTGTGCCTAGACTACAAACAATGTGATTTATGCTGAATACTTTCTAGGAGTCTGGAATTTTGGTCTGTGCCAGGGGAAGGGTGGCTATATGACCAGTCACCAAATGAGCTTCCTTGGTAGACGACAGGTGTTGCCACAGTTTGATACCAGAGAAACTGTGTTCTGGGTGACTCCACTGGGAAGACTTAGAAACTTGCCCATGGTTTCCAAGGACTTTGGTCCATGAACCTTTTCCCTTTACTGATTCTGCTTTGTGTCCTTTCACTATAATAAATCTTAGAAATGAGCATGACTATATGCTGAGTCTTATGAGTCTTCCCAGTGGATCACTCAACCTGGGGATATTCTTGGAGACCCCTGATGCATGAATGTACATAAAATAATAATTCATTTTTTTAGAGAAAAGCCTTAGAGGTACATATCAAATTATAAATATATTTAGCTTTATATAGAAATTAAAGATGCAGATCTTTCATTGCTCACCAAATATTAATTGAGCATTTACCAGGTTTCTAACTGTGTATCAGGGGCTCTGAGAAGGACAACAAATAAAAATGCCCATAAATGAATTAGCTCTACTTAATGAAATTAGATCATAGATGTATAATTACTCACCAGTAGGAGACAGTATGATTTAGTGGCTAATCAATGGGTGAGACAGTATACGAGTGTTGTTGAAATTCTGTAGGTAGAGGATTTATTTGCAGCTGAAATGGTTACTGAAAACCATATTGGCTTTTCAGCTGAGCATGCCAGGAGGATGAATTTGCATTGACAAGGAAGTGAGGGTGAGAGGGCAGCTTGAGCAGGTTATCAGTAGGAGCTGGTGACAGATCAGCTTGATTGCAGAGAGAGTTCACACCGAACAGAAGCAAAGATAAAGACTTTGAAACCATTACAAAGAGTTTGCTTTCCACTGCTCATTGGATAAAAGTCAATTTGAGATTCTTGCACTAAGGTGTAATGTGATTAAAATGGTATTGAAGATGGCTAGCGGGCTGATGTTTGTCAGATTCAAGTGGGGATAGACTAGAAGTGGGGAGACAAAGTAGGAGTCTGTTAAAATAACCCAGGAAGGAGCTAATAAGAACCTGAACTTGGAGGTTGTTCTATATAAGTAACTGATAAAATGATAATGCTATGACAAATGCCCTTATGACATGACAAAGAAGTCCAGAAGAATCTTTGTTTCATTTTGTTTTGTTGAGGTATATTGTGGTGTATTTGAGGTGTATTTGTTGATAGAATACTGTGGGGGGAGGATATGAAGAGGTAGGTTTTATGTTTAACACACAACATTGAGGTGACAGTGAGCCTGATAAGCACTTAGAGAAATTTATTGTAGATTTCTTAGGTTCTGTTCTACTGCAAATAAGGCTGCTTACTAAACTTTTCATCTAGAATTTCCTTACACTGTTTTGCCTTTTTAAAGATTAGTAGTGAAAATTAATTTTAGAAGGATCCAGTTTCTCCTGGGAAAGTGTGCTTAGTGAAGGGGTTAGAAATAATATAAAGACCAGAATGTGTTTATTTGTGATAAATGTTATTAAAATTGTCAGATTTTACATATCATAATAAATAAAACATTCAGATAACACTTTGTATGATTACAGTAATCTAATAAACTGAAACCCAATTATTGCCTAATAAAATATTTTTGAACCTTTCAAAAAGACAGAAAATTACATTATTTAAATCTTTTAAGAGCATGCTTCCTTTGTAAAAGCATTTAAATCTCTTGAGGTTTCTTAAGACTGTGAGAACAAGTTTCATTTCTGGTCTGCTTTAATAAAGGAATAAGAAGAAAATTTTCCTGCATTTTTAGGATTCTCAAGTTTGCCATATTTTGTTCAGCTTTTTCTGTGCTCATCGCTAAATACTTCTCTAAGTTTCACATGAGCCTGTGGCAAAAACCATGTGAATTCAGGGAGTGTCTGGGAAGCTAATGAGCACATCTGTGTGTTGGATCTTTTACTCTGTAAACAAGCTGAAGGGATTTCTTCTCTTTGGCCAGAGTATGTCTTCTTGTTTTCAAGATTTTAGTTCACTGTGCATTGTATACTTATTTTTAGTAATTTTTTTCCATATTGCAAAAGTGAGAGATTCTTATGAAAAATTTAGAAAATAGACGGGTGCCTGGGTGGCTCAGTAGGTTGAATGTCTGACTTCAGCTCAGGTCGTGATCTCATGGTTGGGTTTGTGGATTCAAGCCCCACATGGAGTTTTGCAACGACAGTACAGAACCTGCTTTGGATTCTATCTCCCTCTAAAAAAATAAACAAACATTTAAAAAAATTTTTTTAAAATTTAGGAAATAGAAAAGCAAAAAGAAAGAACAGAAGTTGCATATAAAGGACCAACTAGAAAGTATTGCTATTATATTTTGGTATATAACATGGGAGTCTTTATTGATACACACCCACAGATCACATCACATCACATACTTTTTTAAAATCCAAAATAGTATCATAATGTACTTAATATGTTTTTCCCTTAATGTATCTTCCCATATCATTACATATTCAATTATAAAATATTTTTTAAGACGTTGTATATCATTCATTCCATTGTATGGATCTCCATGGTTAATTGAACCATGCCTCTTTTGAAATAGTCTTTATTCTATGCTACCTTTTTTTTTTTAAGTTTATTTATTTATCTTGAGAGAGTGCCCAGGAGTGGGGCGGGGTGAGGGGGGGTGAGGGGCGCAGAGAGAAAATCCCAGGCAGGCTCCGCACCATTAGCACAGAGCCCCTTATGGGGCTCGAAACCACAAACCGTGAGATCATTACCTGAGCTGAAACCAAGAGTCAGGTGCTTAACCGACTGAGCCACCCAGGTGCCCCTCTCTGCTATCTTTTTAATTAATACTTTTATGAACACACTACAGTGAGCATCATTAAAACCAAATTTTGTGCACATCCATCATTATTTTTTAGGACTAATACTTAGAAATGGAATTACTGAATCAAAGGGAATGCAGATTTCTAATGCCCTTGATGAATTATCAACTTGCCCTTCAGTACATTAAGTTGACTTTTTAAGGTAAAAAATACTAATGATTAGCAAATATGAAAAATAACCAGTATTAGAAATGCTGTTTGCCATATGGCACAGAATTCTATTTTTTCATATATAATTCACATATATATCATATTAGTTTCAGGTGTACCACATAGGGATTTGACATTTGTATACATTGCAAAGTGGTCACCACAATAAGTCTAATTACCATTTGTCACCTTACAAAGTTAATACTCTATTATTGACTATATTTCCCATGCTGTATACTACATCCCTATGATTTATTTATTTTATAACTGGAAGTTTGTACTTCTGAATACCTTTCACTCATTTCGCATCCTCCCAACCCTTTCTCTCTAACAACCACCAGTCTGTTCCCTATATCTATGAGTCTGGGTTTTATTTAAAAAAATTTTTTTTTACCATTTTCATTTATTTTTGAGAGACAGAGACAGAGCGTGAGCAGGGGAGGGGCAGAGAGAGAGGGATACATAGAATCCGAAGCAGGTTCCAGGCTCTGAGCTGTCAGCATAGAGCCCAACACAAGGCTGGACCCCACAAACCATGAGATCATGACCTGAGCTGAAGTTGGATGCGCAACCAACTAAGCCACCCAGGTGCCCCTTGTTTTGTTTTTTAGTTTCAATATGTAAGTTAAATCATACAGTATTTGTCTTTCTTTGTCAGATTTATTTCTTTTATTATAATACAAGATCCATCCATTGTGCCATTTCCACAAAATGGCAAGAAATCATTCTTCTTTATGACTGAATAATATTCCATTATATATGTATACCATATCTTTATCCATTCAGCCATCAATGGACACATCAATAGACACATGTTTCTATTATCTTGGCTATAGTAAATAATGCTGTAGTGAACATAGGGTGAGTATATCTTTTTGAATTAATATTTTTTTCTTCAGATAGATAGCCAGTAGTGAAATTGCTGGATCATATGGTAGCTCTATTTTTAATTTTTTGAGGAATCTCCATACTGATTTCCATAGTGGCCACACCAATTTACGTTCCCACCAGTAGGGTTCCCTTTTCTTCACATCCTCCCTAATACTTGTTATTTCTTGTCTTTTTGATAATAGTTATTCTTAAAGGTGTAACGTATTTCGTTGTGGTTTTGATTTGCATTTCCCTGATGATTCGTGATGTTGAGCATCTTTTCATGTGCCTGTTAGCTATCTGTATGTCTTCTTTAGAAAAACATCTATTTAAATCCTCTGCCTATTTTTTTTTAGTTTTTATTTGAATTCCAATTAGATAACATATAGTGTATTATTGGTTTCAGGTATACAACAAAGTGATTCTGCACTTCCATACAACACTTGGTGCTTATCAAAACAAGTGTGCTTCTTAATCCCCATCACCTATTAAACACATCCCCCCACCCACCTTCCCTCTGGTAACCATCAGTTGGTTCTCTGTATTAAGAGTCTGTTCTTGGTTTGCCTCTCTTTTCTTTTTCTCTTTGCTCATTTATTTTGTTTCTTAAATTACACATATGAGTGAAATCATATGGTAATTTGTCTTTCTCTGACTTATTTTGCTTAGCACAATACTCTCTAGCTCCATCCATGTCCTCACAAATGACAAGATTTCATTGTAGATATGTCTCTTGAAGCAAAGGAAACAAAAGCAAAAATAAACTATTGGGACTTCATCAAGATAAAAACCTTCTGCACAGCGAAGGAAACAATCAGCAAGACTAAAAGGCAGCCTACAGAATGGGAGAAGATATATGCAAATGACATATCTGATGAAGGGCTAGTGTCCAGAATATATAAAGAACTTATGAAACTCAACCCCCTAAAGACAAATAATCCAATTAAAAAATGGGCAGAAGACATGAACAGACATTTCTCCAAAGAAGACATGCAGATGGCTAACAGACACATGAAAAGATGCTCAACATCACTAATCATCAGGGATATACAAATCAAAACTACAATAAGATATCACCACACACCTATAAGAATGGCTAAAATCAACAACACAAGAAACAACAGGTGGTGGTGAGGATGTGGTGAATGGGGAACCTTCTTGCACTGTTGGTGGGAATGCAAACAGGTATGGCCATTGTGGAAACAGTATGGAGGTTCCTCAAAAAATTAAAAACAGAACTACCCTATGATCCAGCAGTTGAACTATCAGGTATTTACCCAAGGAATACAAAAATACCAATTCAAAGGGGTACATGCACCCTGATGTTTATAGCAGCATTGTCTATAATAGCCAAATTATGGAAACAGCCCAAGTGTCCACTGACTGATGAATGGATAAAAAAAGATGTGTGTCTACACACACACACACACACACACACACACACACACACACAGGAATATTACTCAGCCATGAATAAAATGAAATATGTGCCTATTTTTTTAATCTTTAAAAAAATTTTAATGTTTATTTATTTTTGAGAGAGAGAGAGCATAGGGAAGGGCAGAGAGAGAGAGAGAGGGACAGAGGATCTAAGCCAGCTCTGTGCTAACAGCAGAGAGCCTGATATGGGGCTTGAAATCATGAACCGTGAGATCATGACCTGAGCCAAAGTCGAACACTTAATCAACTGAGCCACCCAGGCACCCCTCTCTATTTTTAATTTGATTGTTTGTCTATTTATTATTGAGTTGTATGAATCCTTTATATATGGGATATTAATCTCCTTATTGGATATATGATTTGCAAATATCTTTTCCCATTCAGTAGGTTGCATTTTCATTTTGTTGGTTTCCTTTGCTGTGCAGAAGCTTTTTAGTTAAGATTGTCCCATTTGTTTATTTTTGCTTTGTTTCTTTTGCTTTTGGAGTCAGATCAAAAAACATCACTTGGACCAATGTTAAAAAGTTTACCACTTATGTTTTCTTCTAGGAGTTTTATGATTTCAGGTTTAACATTCAAGTCTTTAGTCCATTTTGAGTTGATTTTTATGTATGGTATAAGATAGTGGTTCAGTTCATTTTTTTTGCAGGTGGCTGTCCAGTTTTCCAAACACCATTTATTGAAGTGACTGTCCTTTCCCCATTGTATATTCTTGCCTCCTTTGTCCTAATATTTTTTATTTATTTATTTAGAGAGTGCATTTGGGGGAGGGACAGAGAGAGAGGGAGAGAGAATACCAAGCAGGCTCTGCACTGTCAGCGCAGAGCCCAATATGGGGCTTGAACTCACAAACCGGGAGATCATGACCTGAACCAAAGTCAAGACGCTTAACTGACTGAACCATCTAGGTAGTCCTCCTTTGTTCTAAATTAATTGAATATATATGCATGGGTTTATTTCTGGGCTCTCTATTCTTTTTCACTCATCTGTGTGTCAGTTTTATGTCAGTGTCATAGTGTTCTGATTACCATAGCTTTGTAGTATAGTTTGAAATCAAGTAGTGTGATACGTTTGGCTTTGTTCTTCTTTGTCAATGTTATTTTTGCTATTCAGGATCTTTTGTGGTTCCATACAGATTTTAGAATTATTGGTTTCAGTTCTGTGAAAAATGTATTTGGGATTTAATAGGGATTACATTGAATCTGTAGATTGCTTTGAGTAGTATGGACGTTTAAACAGTATTAATCCAGAGGTGCCTGGTGGCTCAGTTAAGCATCCAATTTCAGCTCAGGTCATGATCTCACAGTTCGTGGATTTGAGCCCTGCATCAGGCTCTGTGCTGACTGCTTGCTCAGAGCCTGGAGGCTGCTTCAGATTCTGTGTCTCCTACTCTCTCTGTTCCTCCCCACTTGCACTCTGTCTCACTCTCTCAAAAATAATAAAATAAATGTAAAAAAATTTTTTTTAATTTAAACAATATTAATCTAGTCCATGAGCCTAGAATATCTTTACACTTTTTTATGTCATCTTCAGTTTCTTTCATCAATGTCTTATACTTTTCAGTTTTTAGGTCTCTTGCTTCTTGGTTAAATTTATTTCTAGGTAACTTACTCTTTTTCCTAAAATTTATTTTTTTGAGAGAGGGAGAGAGAGAGAGAGAGAGCATAAAGGGGGATGGGGGCAGCAGAGAGGGAGAGAGAAGGAGAATCCCAAGAAAGCCCCACGCTCAGCATGGAGTCCAGCGTGGGGCTCCATCCCACAACCCTGGGATCATGACCTGAGCTGAAATCAAGAGTTGTACACTCAACTAACTGAGCTAGCTAGGTGCCCCTATTTTATTCTTTTTTATAGAATTGTAAATGGGATTATTCTCTTGATTTCTCTTTCTGCTACTTTGTTGTTGGTGTATGGAAATGCAACAGATTTTTGTGTATTAATTTTGCATCCTGCAGCTTTACTGAATTTGTTTATTAGTACTGTCTTTTGGTACAATCTTTAATGCTTTCTATATGTAGTATCATGTCATCCGCAAATAGTGTCATCTGCAAATGTGACAATTTCACTTCATTTCCAAATTATATGCCTTTTATTTCATTTTCTTGCATAATTTTTGTGGCTAAGCCTTCCAATGCTGTGTTGAATAAAAGTAGGGATAGTGGGCATCCTTGTCTTGTTCCTGATCCTAAAGGAAAAGCTTTTAGATTTTCACTGTTTAGTATGACAGCTGTGATTTTGTCAGTTATGGTCTTTATTATGTTGAGGTACTTTCCCTTTATACCCAATTTGTTGAGAGTTTTTATCTTGAGTGAATGTTGCATTTTGTCAAATGCTTTTTCTGCATTTATTGAGATGATTGTATGCTTTTTATCTTTTATTTTGTTAATGTGGTACATAATGTTGATTGATTTACAGGTATTTAACCATCCATGCATCCCTGAAATAAATCCCATTTATTTGATCTTGGTATATGATCCGTTTAATGTATTGTTGAATTCAGTTTGCTAGTATTTTGTGAGTATAGTGCAGCTATGATCATCAGGAATATTGGCCTGTAATTCTATTTTTGTGTGCAGTATCATTATGTCATTTTGATCAGGGTAGTGCTGGCCTCATAAAATGAGTTTAGGAGCTTTCCCTCTTCAGTGTTTTTTGTTTGTTTTGTTTTTAAGAGTTTGGGAAGGGGGCGCCTGAGTGGCTCAGTTGGTTAAGCATCCCACTCTTGATTTCAGCTCAGGTCATGATCTCATGGTTCATGGGATCAAGCCCCGCATTGGGTTCCTTGCTGATAGCGAGAAGCCTGCTTGGGATTCTCTCTCTCCCTCTCTCTGCCCTTCCCCTGCTTGCGTGCTCTCCCCCCGCCCTTCTCCAAAAATAAATAAACTTTTAAAAACTAGTGTTTAAAGAGTCTGGCAAAGATAGGTATTCAATCTTTGAATTTTTGGTAGAATTCACCAGTGAAACCATCTGGTCCTGGACTTCTGTTTGTTGAGAGATTTTTGATTATTGATTTGATCTCTTTAGTAGTAATCAGTATGTTCAGAGTTTCTATTTCTTCATGATTCAGTCTTGGAGATTGTAAACTTCTAGGAATTTATCCATTTCTTCTGCGCTGTCCAATTTGTTGTCATATAATTGTTCTTAGTATCCTCTTGTGATCCTTCATATTTCTGAGAAGTTGTAACTTCTCCCTTTTAATTTCTGAATTTATTTGAGCCATCTTTCTTTTTCTCTTGGGGAATCTAGCTAAAAGGTTTGTCAATTTTATTTACCTTTTCAAAGAACCAGCTCTTAGTTTCATTGACCATTTGTCTTTTTAAGTCTCTCTTTTATTTATCCACTCTGATCTTTTTATTTCCTTCTTTCTCCTAACTTTGGGCTTCATGTGTTCTTCTTTGTCTTGTTTCTTTAGGTGTAAAGTTAAAGTGTTTATTTGATATTTCTCTTATTTCTTGAGGTATTGCTATGAAATTTGTCTCTTAGAACCTCTTTTACTGTATCACACAGATTTTGGTATGTTATATTTCTGCTTTCATTAGTCTTTAGATATTTTGTTATTTCTCCTTTGATTTCTTCAGTGACTTAGTAGTTGTTCAGTAATATGTTGTTTAATCTCCATGTACCTGTAGTTGTTCAAGTTTTCTTCTTGTGATTTCTAGTTTTATACCATTGTGGTCAGGAAAGATGAGTGATATTATTTCAGTCCTCTTGACTTTATTGAGATTTGTTATGTGGCCTAGAATGTGATTTGATCCCGGAGAATGTTTCCTAGGTACTTGAGAAGAATGTGTATTCAGATGCTTTTGGATGGAATATTCTGTATATATCTATTAAGTCCATCTGGTCTAACATGTCATTTAAAGCTAATATTTCCTTATGGTTTTCTACGTAGGTAATCTATCCATTGATGTAATTGGGGTGTTAAAATTCCATATTATTATTATGTTGCTATCAATTGGCCCTTTAGGTCTTTTAATATTTGCTTTAGATATTTTGGTGCTTTTATATTGAGTGTATTTATATTTATAAATGTTGTATCTTTTTGCTGGTTTGTGATCTTAATCATTTTTGCTTTAAACAGACGATTCTGAAGTCTATTTTGTCCAATATGAGTATAACTACAGCTTTCTTTTTGTTTTCATTTGCATGGAACATCTTTTTTCATCCCTTCGTTTTCAGTCTGTGTGTGCCCTTCTAAAGTGAGTCTCTTGTAGGTGGTATATAGATGTGTCTTGTTTCTTAATCCATTCATCTAATCTACATCTCTTGATTGGACAACTTAGTCCAATTTACATTTAAAGCAGTTATTGGTAGATATGTACTTGTTGCGATTTTGTTAAGTGTTTTCTGGTTGTTTTTGTAGTTGCTCTCTTCGTTTCTTGTTCTTTCTCTTTTCCCTTGTGGCTTGATGACTTTCTTTAGTGTTGTGTTTAGATTCCTTCCTCCTTTTCTTTTGTGTATTTGCTATAAGTTCTTGCTTTGTGGTTACCATGAGGCTCACATATATCATTCTATGTATATAGCAGTCTACTTTAAGTTGAAAGCAACTTAAATTTGAACACATTCCAAAACTCTACATTTTTTATTCTCCCCTGACACATTTTATGCTTTTGGTGTCACTTTTTACATCTTTTTGTTTTATGTATCCCTTAGCTAATTATTATAGTTTTTAATTTTACTACTTTTGTCTTTTAGCCTTTTAGTAGCCTTGTAAGTTATTAGTCCACTACCTTTACTGTATATTTACCTTTTCCAGTGAGATTTTTACTTTCGTATGTTTTCTTGTTATTAATTAATGCCATTTCTTTTCAGCCTAAAGAAGTCTCTTTAATATTTCTTATAAGGCCATTTTAATAGAGATGGACTTCTATAGCTTTTGCTTGTCTGGAAAACTCTTTCTCTCTCCTTCAAATCTAAATGATAACCTTGCTGGGTAGAGTATTCTTGGTTTGAAGTTTTTTCCTTTCAGCACTTTGATACTTTATGCTACTCCCTTTTGACCTGCAGAGTTTCTGCTGATAGCCTCATGGGGTTTCCTTTGTACATAACAATTTGTTTTTCTCTTCCTGCTTTTAAGATTCTCTCTTTAACTTTTGACATTTTAATCATAATGTGTCTTGATAGCATCTTTGGGTTCATTTTATTTGGAACTGTCTGGGCATCCTGGACATGGACATCAGTTTCCTTTCCTAGGATAGGGAATTTTTCAGCCATATTTCTTCAGGTAAGTTTTCTGCCCCTTACTCTCTTTCTTCTCTCTATAAGACCCCAGAAATTCAAATGTTATTCCACTTGATGTTGTCCTAGATGTTCCTTAAATTATCTTTATTTTTTAAATTCTTATTTCTGTTTGCTCTTCTGTTTGGGTGAGTTTCATTGCTTTATCTTCCTCCTCACTGATCAATAGGTCTACTTCACCAAGTCTACTGTTGAATTCCTCTTGTATATTTTTCAGTTCAGCTGTTGTATTCTCCGCCTCTGTGACTTCTGTTTGGTACTTTTTAAATATATTTTCTATCTCTTTGTTGAAGTTCTCACTGTGTTCATTCTTCTGAGTTTGGTGAGTGTCTTTATGACGATTACTCTGAATTTTTTTTATCAGGTACATTACTTATCCCTGTATCATTTAGGCCTTTTTCTGAGGTTTTGCCTTGTTTTTTAATTTGGAACATGTTTCTTTGACTCCTTATTTTACTTGACTCTCTGTTTATGTGTATTAGGTGACACAGCTCCCTCTCTGTCTTGAAGGAATGGCCTTGTGTAGGTGATAATCCTTGTCATTCAACTTTGCCCTAACTCGTGACTATCTCTCAAACCTTTGTGATTGTCTAAGCCACCTGATTTATTATTCTTGATATTCCCATGTTGAGGTTGTGCCAATACCTGTTAGTGATCCAAGGGGAGGAATCTCATTTAGCATCTAGTTCCAGACTGGAAGCCAGACCCTCAGGCAGGAGCTTTTAAAGTTTGAAAATATATACAATCTTATGGAGCCACAGTCATAATCTATATTAGCCTCCAGACCAGGAGATCTTGAGGTATTCCCTGGGGAACAGTTGCAAAAACCTGGGAAGGCTCGTTGAGCCGTAGCAAGGTGAGTGACATGCACAAGGATGGTATTTTCCTGCTTACATTCCCTGATAGGCCTCGTTAGCCTCTAGATGTATGGGAAACCTGAAGCCTATGCCTTGAGCTGAAGCTCCAGGCTAAGTAAATAGGCCTTTTTCACAGGAAGACTAGAGTTGTGTTTCAGTCTGCTGTCTTTGTAGTCCCCAGGTCATGATGGCCTGCCAAGAGCTGTCTTTTGGACTGTTACAGTCCCATGGAGCTCTGGAACACCAGTCCTCTTGACCAGCGGTGTCAGATAATCAACAGACATCCCCTATATGGATTGCACGTGCCCCTGGCTTTAGTAAAGGAGCTGGAAAATCTAGGGGGTAGGACATGCTCCCCAGTGTTAGAAAAGCAACAGGAAAATGTCTTAACCTCATGTATTCATATGATTCAGCAGTGTAGCAAGTGAGTGAGTGCCTGGTCCATGCACATACACAGGCTTTAG
This sequence comes from Lynx rufus, assembly GCF_022079265.1. Classification (NCBI taxonomy): domain Eukaryota; kingdom Metazoa; phylum Chordata; class Mammalia; order Carnivora; family Felidae; genus Lynx; species Lynx rufus. Next base: position 129,899,867 of record NW_025814834.1, on the reverse strand, counting down.
GCTTGGGAGTAGGAGGATGCCCCAACTACTCGCACTTCCCAGCCCCAGCTGGGGGGTGGGGGGTTGGAACAGCCGGTGCTGGCATACTGTAGCTAGGGAGTGGGAGAACTCCACAACTGTATGTGCTCTCTGGTCTCAGCAGGTGAGAGGTAGGCATGACTGCTTACCCAACCCATCCTAGCAAAGCAGTTCTATATCTAAGGTCACCCACCTGTGCTAGTAGTCTATGTGAAGAGTGCCACAGTGGTTTCTGCCAGTGCCTTCATATCTAGGAAGCATCTAAACTAGCCTCCGTTCCTCCACCCAGTGCCCCCAGATCAGCAAATGAATCTCCTTCACACAAAACCTCAGTTCTTTTCAAACTGCTGTTTTTCACTGGGTCTCAGGGTGAGTAAGGAGGTACATGAGCTCTCCAAGAGGGGAGTCATAGTATCCTACAGCACTTTGGGACCCCCAGACATCAGTCCTGTTGGTTTTACAAGCCAGACATTTTGGGTCTTGTCTTCATGGTTCATATTCCAGGGGCTGCAGAGCCCATTGTGGAGTACCAACCCCTGACACCTCCAGAAGAGTGCCTATCTGGTGAGATCCCTCTCTCTTATGTGTCACCACACCAGGGGTGGGTTTTTTTGTGAGACTGTGTCTCTGCCTCTCCTACCCATCTTGATGTGGTCCTCTTTTCCTTTGTTGTGGAGAGTACTTCCTCTTGTTTTCAGATCTTTATCAGAAATGATCCATATGTAGCTATAGATGTGATGTTTCTGTGGGAAGAGGTGAGTTTGGGATCTTCCTATGCTGACATCTTGGACAACCCCCCCCCCATCACAGAGGGTTTTTTTTTTAATTAATTTATTTTTTAATTCCAGTACAATTAACATACAGTGTTAGTTTTATGTGTACAATATAGTGATTCATCCATTCTATAGGCAGCTCAGTGCTCATTATAAGTGTACTCTTCATCCCCTTCACCTGTTTCACTTGTCCCCCCCACCCACATCCCCTCTAGTAACCACCAGCATGTTCTCTATAGTTAAGACTGTTTTTTTGTCTTTTTTTCTTTGTTTTGTTTCTTAAATTCCACATAGTTAAATCATATAGTATTCCTCATCATTCACTGACTTATTTCCCTTATTTCACATTATACTCTCTAGAACCATCCATGATTTCATTCTTTTTTATAGCTGAATAATATTCCATCTTCTTTATGCATTTCATCACATCTTTATCCCCCACGTCTTCTTTTGTCAATCAGTGGACCCTTGAGCTTCTTCTGTAATTTGGCTATTGTAAATAATGCTACAGTAAACTTAATGGTGCATGTATCTTTTTGAATTAGTGTTCTCATATTCTTTGGGTAAATACCCAGTAGTGCAATAACTGGACATAGTTCTATTTTTAATTTTTTGAGGAACCTCTATGTTGTTTTCTGTAGTGGCTGTACCAGTTTGCATTCTCACCAGCAATGCAAACACTAGGGTTCCTTTGTATCCATATCCTTACCAATATTTGTTTCTTATTTTTTTTTTTTTAGCCATTCTGACAGATGTGAGGTGATCTCTCATTGTGATTTTGATTTGTATTTCCCTGATAAGTGATACTGAGCATCTTTTCGTGTGTCTCTTGGCCATCTGTGTGTCTTCTTTGGAAAAATGTCTTTTCATGTCCTCTGCCTATTTTTATTGGATTATTTGGGGAAGGGGTATTGAGTTGTATAAGTTATTTATACATTCTGGATACTAGCCCCTTATCAGATACATCATTTGCAAATATCTTCTTCCATTCAGTACACTGTCTTTTGTTTGGTTGATTTTTTTCCTTTGCTGTGAAGAAGTTTTATTTTGATGTAATGCCAATAGTTTATTTTTGGTTTTGTTTCCTTTGCCTTAGGAGACATGTCTAGAAAAATGTTGCTACAATCGATGTCAGGAAAATTACTGCCTGTGCTCTCTTCTAGGAGTTTTATGGTTTCAGGTCTCACATTTGGGTTTTTAATCCATTTTGAGTTTATTTTTGTGTATGATGTAAGGAAGTAGTTCAATTTCATTCTTTTGCATGTAGCTGTCCAGTTTTCCCAACACCATTAGTTGAAGAGTCTACCTTTTTCCCATTGCATGTTCTTGTCTCTGTCAAAGATTAATTGACATTAATTAATTAATCATGGGTTTACTTTTAGGTCCTCTATTCTGTTCCGTTGATTTGTCTGTTTTTGTGCCAATACCATACTGTTTTGATTACTACTGCTTTATAGTATATCTTGATATCTGGGATTGTGATTCCTCCAGTTTTGTTCTTCCTTTCCAGATTACTTTGGCTACTCACAGTATTTTGTGGTTCCATACAAATTTTAGGATTATTTTTTCTAGTTCTGTGAAAAATGTTGTTGGTATTTTGGTAAGGATTGCATTAAATCTGTAGATTGCTTTGTATAGCTGGGACATTTTAACAATGTTTTTTCTCCTGATCGATGAGCATGGAATATCTTTCCATTTGTGTCATTTTCAATTTCTTCCATCTGTGTTTTATAATTTTTAAAGTACAAGTCTTTTAAAGTACAAGTCCTTAGTTAGGTTTATTACTAGGTACTTTATTTTGTTGGGTACAATTGTAAATGTGATTGTTTTCTTAATTTCTTTTCTGGTTCATTATCAGTGTATAAAAATGCAACAGATTTCTGTGTATTGATTTTATATCCTGCAACTTTAGTGAATTCATTTATCAGTTCTAGTAGTTTTTGGTGGAATCTTTAGGATTTTCTATGTAAAGTATCATGTCATCTGCAAATGGTGACATTTTACTTCTTCCTTACCAATTTAGATGCCTTTTATTTCTTTTTCTTGCCGCATTGCTATGGCTAGGACTTTCAGTACTATGTTGAATAAAAGTGGTGAAAGTGGACATCCTTGTCTTGTTGCTGATCTTAGGAAAGCTTTCCGCTTTTCACCATTGAGTATGTGTCACAAAATTCTTTATACCCTGACCAGAAATGGGGTCATCTATTCACATTATTAGAATATCTCACATTATTACAATGCTATATTGTAATAATGATAGCTAACATTTTTTAGTGCTTTTCCCATGTGCCAGAAACTTTTCTAAGCCTTTATATCCTCAAAATACCCCTAGTAGGAAGGTACTATTATTACATTATTACTGTTGTTACTTTTGCTTATACCTGAGAAAACAGAACTGCAAAGAGGCACTGGAAGTTATAGTTAATAAGCAATAGAGCTAGGAGGTAGTATGGTTCTAGGGTACACTCTTGATCACTAAATTTTGCTGCCTTTCAAGTTTTATGTTTTCTCATTTTTATATTCTAACAAAATTGTAGGTAAATATATATAGTATGACTTTTTCTGAATGCTAGTCTCAGAAAACTGGTTCCAATATGTGACACCACTAAACAGGTCACTGGACCTGGCCCCTCTAAATTTGCCCTAAGATTATTGTATATCAGACATAAGAAACATAGTACTAATACATATGTTTCTTTTTTCAAGGTGTGGTTTTCTAGTACGAAGTCCTCAAAATTCAGTCTCATTACTGGATAGTTGTGCCTTATAACAACATTATTAATATCATTTTAACCAGTAAGTTGATATTCACTGTTGCATCTCTAAGTCTTGCACAGTAAACAGTTCGTAAATATTTATCAAGAGAATGCAGATATTTAGAGAAAGCATCTGTCATATCTTTGCTAAGGATGACAAATACACAGAGACCCCCAAATTAAATATATAGGGAAGTCATTTAGGGAAGTATATGCTGTCCTATGTACATGGCTTATAAAAAATTAGTGTTCAGTTTGGGGTGTCAGCCTTTGAGGGATACTATGTGAGATCCAAAGAAATTTGTTAAGATTCTGAGGAATCTTGAATTATGTTAACAATGGGGGACTAGGGTGAGACTCGAGAGAAAATGATAGTCTTCAAATACTAAAACAAAAAAAGTGTGTATGTGAGTGTGTGTATGTGTGTGTGTATTTTACATTCTTTATTTAATTCTGATAAAATCCCTTTTATAGAGATGCTGCCTCCTATTGGGTTTGGATATACATTAGATGCTATAACATGTATATTGAAAAATAATAAGTGGTTTAAAACATATAGACGTTTGTTTTTCTCTCATATAAATTCCAAGCTGATGTGGTGGCTCTGCTCTGTCAAGTTGTCAGGGGCCCTGACTTTATCTTGTTGCTCTGTCATACCCAGGGTATTGTTCTCATCCACAGGGTCTAAGTTGGTTCACCCCACATCCGAATTCTAGCCACTAGGAAAAAGGAAAGGGGAAGAGGAGGTCCCTGTTGCAAATAGCCCATTGACCAGAACTTAAGCAGAAAGCCACACCTAGCCCCAAGAAAGGTTGAGAAATATAGTCTTTCTTGGGTGTCCGTGTACTCAGAAAAAGATTCAATTATGGTAAAGAAAAGGGAGGACAGATATCAGGGTACAGCTAGCCTCTGTCACACCACTTTTTTAGAAATGAGAAAGTTGATCCTCAGAAAAAGCAACATAATTTGTTCAAGGTCACAAATCACTTAAATGAGAGACATTTGAAAGACTATCTCATAAAGAGGGAATAGACTTATGCTGGGTGCATCAGAGGACAGAACATAGGACCAATGGAGACGTGTTAAAGAAGGCATGTCTCTATCCAGTATGATATTAGAAAAGTAATCTCTAACATTTAGAAGAATATAGTAGTAAATAGGCTACCTCAGTCTCTGGTCCATTTGTCAGGGATATTGTCCTTCATTAGAAGGATTGGTGACCTAGACGGTTCTCACAGCCCTTTCTAACTCCAGGATTGTGTGACAGGGCTTTCTGATTTCTGATTTTTTATCAGTATTTCCTGATACTGCTCTTCACAAGTCTCCCATTTTAGCCAAGACTGTTCAGCTTATATTAGCCAAATGTGTGTGGGTTTCTGTCTCCTTGGTACTCTCTCCTTTGCCCACCTCTTCACCATTCTTTCAGTTGATTCACATTCCAACCATTCTTCAAGAGCTAAGTCAAATGTCTCATCACCTTTATGCCCATACCTGTCCCAACCTACAGTCCACCCACTGCTTTCCTGCAATGTTTACTACACATACTGTGTCCTTAATTAATGGTGGTTGTCTGTTGAATGAATGAAATCTTACCTCACTGTCCCACTCCAGTTTTACCTCACACTCAATTCCTATAGTTCTTGTTTCTACCCCAAACTTGTTCTTTTAATTGCCTTTATGAAAAATTTCCACACAGTATAAAATTTACAGTAGTAATAATAAATAAAGGAAAAAGTAGAAAGAAGTGTTTAACTGTTTGGGGGAGGAGAGTAGAGCAGGGAAAGTGTCATGGAAGAGAATTCCTTAGCAAGATTTTGAAAAAAGTCTAGCTGAAGGAGCAGTGTATATACACAATGGCAAGGAACAGCAGCATGGTATGTGCAGGGAACACTGTGAAGACGGGTTTATCACACTATCCAAAAGATTGTGAACTCTTTGAAGGAGAGAGTAACCCCCGCCCCTTTCTAAACGTTCACGTTACACCACTTCACATTTAGGAAAGATCTCCTTTTGTGTGGTAACAACTTTCCTCATAAAAGCAGAAATCCTCTTCAGATTTCTTTCAGTTAGCAAAACCGGGCGCTAATGTAGGTCTTTCCTAAACGTGAAGTGGCGTGACACAAACTTTCAGAAAGTGAGGGATACCTGTGTGTGGTATTCCCCTCCCTTATTTGTGGTTTCGGTTTCTGAGGCTTCAGTTACCAGAGGTCAACTGTGGTCAGGAAGCAGACGATCCTCCTAATGAATGGTCAGAAGGTCAGCAGTAGCCTAAGGCTGTGTCACAGTGCCTACATTATTCACCTCACTCATCACAGACCTTTTATCATCTCATATCCTCATAAGAGGAAGGGTAAGTACAGTACAGTAAGATATTTTGAGGGAGAAACCACATTCACATAACTTTTGTTACTGTATATTGTAGCTGTTCTGTTTTATCGTTACTTATTGTTGCTAATCTGTAATCTTACAGTGCTTAATTTATAAATTAAACTTTATCACAGGTACGTATGTATAGATAGGAAAAAACGTTCGCATAGAGTTCAGTACCATCCATGGTTTCAGGCATCCACTGGGAGTCTTGGAACATACCCCCCCCCTCCCAGTCATGGGGGCACTACTATAATTGTGTATTACTGCTGACACATAAAGAAAGGGAGAGAGAGTGGTCTCTATAAGGATTTTGGACTTAACTTTGATACTGTAGGGTCTATGGAGCCAAAAGCAGAGGAGTGTGTGATTTATGCCAAGTTAGTAGGTTGGCTTAAGGCTGGCATTTAAGAGAATTCGCATCTGACGACCTTAGCTTTCTCAGTAGCAACTGAGAAAGGATGAATAAGGAACATGAGGATAACATAAAAGATCAGAAAAGCTTTTGTAAGTGATGGGAGAGGAAGCTGACCAAAGACAAATCCAAAAGGCCCAAGTGGAATTTAAAACATGAATTTTAGTGATGGCAATGTACATGTTAATGCATTTTTCTTCAGCAGTGCTCATAGGTTTGAGATAGTGAGATAGGAAGAAATGGTTAGAAGGTTTGATTCAGGTTTAGATGTTTGTTAGGTATGTGGAAAGACCAAGGAGGCAAGGGAATTAAGAGTGTTGGTGAGAAAGGAATTTAAGCAGTCACTCATGGGATCTGCACTTCATAAGGAGAGAAACCAGGCCAGAACGATAAATCAGGAAAACATAAAATGGTTAGAAGATTCAGGCCTGGATGATTGTATGTGTGGAAGGAATGAGGCTATGACAGATTTGGTGGAATAAGAGATGTGCTCAGAGAGTGGGGTATGGAAGCTTGAGGTTCCTTCCTTCTAGAGCAGTCAGGAGGGTTGGCAAGGTCCAGGGTGCAGGTGTTACTAAAGTGATGTAAGGATAGGCATAGGGCAAAGAACTCTGGGTCTAGGGTGTTAGGTCATGTGCATGGTGTTAAATAGTGACAATGATTGCAGGTGTGGGGGTGAAGAGGGAAAGATCAAAAAAGACATGCTTCAGTGTGACATTAACTAGGTGAAGAAGAGTGTAGGCTGATACTATAGCCTGACATTGTGTGCCTCAAACTTGGAAGTAGAACTACAGCCTACAAATGACATTGAGGAGTTAGGGAAATTCTAGTGCCGCCTTCTGTGGAAGATGGGGGTGGAGAATAAACATCACCTATTCCACAGGGCTTCAGTACAAGTAGTGTCCCCCTGAGATAGTTGGTTTCAGTTAGGCAGTGAGCAGAGTGTTCTTATATGAAGAGGTTCAGGCTGTATCAGTTTACTTACCCCTCCGGAACCAGGGTTTCAGGCAACATGGTCAAACGAGTTGAGGAGAGCAGCAACAGGAGAATGAATCAGAGCGAGGAGGGATAGAACAGTGGGAAAGAGCCAGCTGGGGATTCAGGCAGGCTGGGCGACTAGGATCTGCGTCATAGTCTTTTCCTGTGAATTACAGGGACGAGAGGTATATAGAGAAATGAATGGCCTGAAGACTTCCAATATGGACATGAAATAATTTAGCGTTCTAAGGCCCAGGTAATACAAGACATTTGCTCCAGCTGTCTCTACTACTTCACTTCTTGGAGTACAAAAACAAGGTCACATGCATCTTTCCTTCCACTTCCTAGGAGGCCTTCTCCTTGACTGTGTCTCTCAGTCCCCTACCTACAGACGTGATCTTCACCCTACTAACCTTGTCACCCTGTTTCAGAGGATAAATGTTCTTCCTTCTATTCAGTGCTCATTTTTTTTGAGTATCTTTGACGCCACCTGCATCTAACTTCCCTCTCCCTCTGCACAATTCTGATCCAAACTTCATGAAACAATAATCCACATTTGCTGCCTCTTAAGTGTTCCTCCTCCCTGCTCAACCCTATACTCTGATTTCCACCCCACCACTCAGTGGAGACTGTCCTTACTGACATCATCAGCCATCTCTACCACATCTAGTCAATATTTTCTTATTCCTTCGTTTGTGCTCTATTCAAAATTATCTGGTAAATTTACCTCTTTCTTGAAACTTGACTATCTTGGCTTTCATGAATTTTATTCTTCACTTTAACCTCCCACTTCTGATTCTTCTGAGGTCACTTCTGCTCACCTTCTTTGTTTTTGGTTTGTTTGTTTACAGACTTAACTTTTAGAGCATTATTATGTTCCGGGAAAAATTGAGAGTTCCCATGTACCCCTTGCCCCACACATGCACAGCTTCCTGGACTATCAGCATCACCCACCAGAGGGTACATTTGTTACAACTGATGAACCTACATTCACACATCATTATCACCCAAAGTCCATGGTTGTCATTCAGGTTCACTCTTGGTGTTCTATGTCCCATGGGCTTTTTGTGACAGATGTGTTCTGACACATATCCATCTTCATAGTCTCATAGAGAATAGTTTCAGTGCCCTAAGAATCTTCTGTATTACCTATTTATCCCTTCTTTTCCCTAATCCCAGGCTCCATAGATTGCCTTTTCCAGAATGTCATATAGTTGGATTTATACAGTAGTTAACCTTATTCAGATTGGCTTCTTTCACTCAGTAATAACGCATTTAAGTTTCTTCCATGTCTTCACAGCTTGATAGCTGTATTCTATAGTCTGAATTACCACAAATAATATGTTCACCTACCATTCACTGTGTGTGTGTGTGTGTGTGTGTGTGTGTAAATTCCACTTATGTGAGTTACCTAGGGTAGTCAAATTCATAGAGACAGGAAGGAGAATGGTTGTTGCCAGGACCTGGGGAGAAAGAGGAATGGGAAGTTATTTAATGGGTACAAAGTTTCACTTTTACAAGATGGAAAGACTTCTTAAAGATTTGGTACAATATGAATGTATTTAAGACTCCTGAACTGTACAGTTAAAAATGGTTAAGATAGTAAGTTTTCTGCTATGTGTATTTTACCACAGTTTCTAAATAAGTATTTCAGTCCCCCTCCCCCAATTTTTATTAGGTCAAGCCAATTGTTTACATATTAGTATATTTAAGTAAAGTTGATTAGTATCAAGAAGAAAGTTTTCTCCTTTTAAAACTTCATAAAAAAGGAATATTTTGCCATGAATTTTCTGAAATAGCATTGATGAGTCCATTCAGTCATTCTACAAACAATATGATTTAATAAAACTAAGATGTATCAGTTTATGTAGTAATTAATTTTTGTATAACAATTTTAGGCAGGTCCCTCTTTTTCCTACTTGTATTTGTGCTTATGTAAGCTATTTTTTTTAACAGTATCAGTCACTGATTTTTTTTTTAATGTTTATTTATTTGAGAGAGAGAGAGTGAGCACAAAGCGGGGTATATAAGCTATTTTTGCTTGTGCCATAAGTCTTAAGATATTTGTCATTCACCAACAAATAGCATTTATTGATAATATTATTTCAGGTTTATCTTTTTTTTTTTTAATTTTTTTTTCAACGTTTATTTATTTTTGGGACAGAGAGAGACAGAGCATGAATGGGGGAGGGGCAGAGAGAGAGGGAGACACAGAATCGGAAACAGGCTCCAGGCTCTGAGCCAACAGCCCAGAGCCCGACGCGGGGCTCGAACTCACGGACCGCGAGATCGTGACCTGGCTGAAGTCGGATGCTCAACCGACTGCGCCACCCAGGCGCCCCGGTTTATCTTTTATTAAATGTATTACCTTAATAAATTTGTTATGTGAAATTACTGTATATGACATTTATTTTTGTCTTTTGCATGAGTCTTTTTCATTATCTCAAATGGTATATCCTTCATAATAACAATATTATAAATATATTAAAATAATATATATTAATATAATATATAATAGCATAATATAGTAATAATTACTGTAAACATAGGTATAAAACAATTTTCATCATCAAGAAACCTGCAGTTTCATGAGAGATACTGACACATATATTGTTGAATGCAATATAGGGCAGAGTGACCAAGTCTACAGTATATGTACAAATTCGCAGTTCAGAGGGGGAACAGAGCTGTTAATCCTGACTGAGAAAATAGGAAAGACTCCTTAGAAAAGGTGGTATGTGAGCTACACTTTGAAAGATTAGTAGGATTTATCCAGTAGGGGTAAATGGGATGGTAGAATGTCAGACATTTTGATTCTAATAACTTTTTGAATTGTGTTTATAATTAAAAACCATTTTCAGGAGCAGTACATTAATAGTGAAGTTAGTGTTTTCATTTGGTTTTATTTTGTTGTGTTTTGTTGTGTTTTTGATAAATACCCAACAATGAAATTGCTGGATCGTATGGTAGTTTTATTTTTAATTTTTTGAGGGTCCTCCATACTGTTTTCCATAGTGGCTGCACCAATTTATATTCCCAACAGTGTATGAGGGTTCCCCCTTTTTTCCACATCCTTACCAGTACTTGTTATTTCTTGTCTTTTTGATTCTATCCTTTCTTACAGATGTGAAGTGATATTGTGGCTTTGATTTGCATTGTCCTGATGATTACTGATGTTGAATACGTTTTCCTATACCTGTTAGCAATCTGTATGTCTTCTTTGGAAAAATCTCTACTCATTTCGTCTGCTCATTTTTTTTAATCAGATTTTTTTGCTATTGAGTTGTATGGGTTCTTTATATATTTTGGATATCGACCCCTTATTAGATATATAAGTTGCAAATATTTCTCCTTTTCAGTAGGTTGATGGTTTCCTTTGCTGTGCAGAAGTTTCTTGGTTTGATGTAGTCCCACTTGCTTACTTTTGCTTTTGTTGTTTTTGCTTTTGGTGTCAAGCCCCAAAAATCGTTGTCAAAACCTATGTCAAGGAGCTTACCACTTATGTTTTCTTCTGAGAGGTTTATGTTTTCAGGTCTTATGTTCAAGTCTTTAATCCAATTTGAGTTAATTTTTGTGTATGGTGTTAGATAGTGGTCTAGTTTCATTCTTTTGCATGTTGTTGTCCACTGGTGAACTTCAGAGAGTAGTTTCATTAGAATCATAGGAGCAGAAACCAGGTTTCAAGGGGTTAAGGAGTGAACAGGTGGTAAAGCAGCAGAAGCATTGAGTGTAATTGTTCTTTGGGGAAGTTTGTTAATGAAGAGAAGGAGAAAAGTGGAATTTGGTAAAGGGGGGAAACACAGGAAAAAAACAACAGTTTTACGTATTTATGTTTAGGATAGAGACCTGAAGAAACAATGTAAGAGGAAATAGGCATACAGATATTTTAAACAAACCCATGATTGAACACCTTTCCGTAATCTCAAAGAAAAAAGAATTTCCTGCCCTGACATTGGTTTCAGAAGAAATTCTCAGGCTTTTCCTAGTCAAATGCTATTTTCAAACATTGTGACTTAGATACTAGCTTACACCCAAGTCTTATTTTATCTTAATGAAATGAGGAAGTACCCAGAGTATTGATTTTGGACGTTACATGTTTGCTTCATTTCATTTTAGTGAGTCATCATTAGCATAGCATTGGAATAAACTCATTTGGTGACATTTTCTCTCTAGTTAAAATTTTATTTATTTCCTTGTTCACAGACTGCAACCACATTTCAATAGCAATTCTTGAGAATTCTCTAGTGCTGGTGTCTAAACATTAAGTTGTTAATATTTTGAGGCCATTTCAGGGTCCCGTAAAGCTTTTTGTTTTGTTTTGTTTTGTTTTGTTTTGTTTTGTTTTGTTTAAGTATCACCTCTGTGTACCATCTTGAAGGTCTCCACATTTTGGTCACTTCTTTAAGGAATGACTTCAGAAAGCTCAAATGAATATCTTCCTTGGAGTGTTCTGTAGACATCACTATTTTCTCTGTTTCCGAGGCAGAGACAGTTACAGAAATAACAACCCCAGGAACATAGTTCAAAAGATTGTTTATAGTTCCTGCAAAAGAAAATAATTGGTTCCAAACTTTTGCTTGTAGTCTAAGTTAATAAAGAACATTTTATAAGCAGCCATAAATTACCTTTATAATATCTATTAATGCATTGCTATTCATGGAAAAGTTAATTCAATCATTAAATTAGTAATACAGATGATAAACATTTGTAATTATATACAACTGAGAACTGTAAACTCTTTCATTATACTAATAAAGTATAAGCCTTCCTGAAGCTACCAGGAATTCAGTAGTAGCTGCCATATCAACACTTGCCGTTTCCTCATTTGAGAGACTGTACGTTAGTGCCAACTGTGATAGTAAGCCAAAATGAATCTGACAGTTATTTTTACTAAGGTCATCTATATAAAACCAACTACAAAAAAAAAAAAGTTGAGAAGCTATTTTAAGTATTCATTGCAGTTTTCTTAACTCACCTGCTCTGCTCCCCCTGGAGTTTCCTTCTATGTGAGGAATGGTATCAGATGTGTCAGGCAATGCAGTGTGATGCCTAAGCACAAAGCTTACACTGACTGTTCTCACAGTCAGCAGGAGATACCACAGTGGGTCTCTGCCACTTAAGAAATATCCCAACCCTTGGGGCGCCTGGGTGGTTGAGTCGGTTAAGCATACAACTTCAGCTGAGGTCATGATCTCACAATTCATGAATTCCAGCCCCACATTGGGCACTCTGGGCCCGAAGCTTGCTTCGGATTGTATGTTTCCCTCTCTCTGCACCCCTCCCCTGCTCACACTCTTTCTCTCTCTAAAAAATAAATAAACATTAAAAAAATTAAAAAAAAAAAAAAAGAAATATCCCAACCCACATACCCAGGATAGGCCTTTTCTGCACAACCCCTGTAACCTTATATTTTCAGCACTGCCCAGATCTCTTCCCTCTTCTGTCTAGTACCCAGACCTCCCTTCAAAGTAGCACTCCAATAAAAACAAAAACAAAAACCACTCACTAGACTGTCCTGCTGTGACTTTGATTTTAATTTACTTATTTTGCATGAGTTTTTCCTCACTGTTGTATCATTATCATTATTTTAAGAATTACCAAGACAGCCAGAGTAGAGCCTTTATAGTTTTCCTGCTATTTTGTCACATTCCAACTGTGTCACTGGCTCATTTCACTCCCGATCTCAAGAATGTAAGCATTCTGCATTCTTCTTTTTCTTATCTGTATCTCCAAATCAGTCCTCATGGCCTGTGCATGTTCTTTTGAATTCACTACTTAATATCACTGTATCAGAAAACCTCCTCTCATACTATAGAGTTCCCTTTCAATAATTGTGCTTGTGAAAATACCAAAGGGGGAGTACTCTCATAACATGCAGCAAAACTTCACTGAAGTCCCATTTTCCTTGTTCTCAGTATCTTTCATTTGTAAGGTAGCTCCAGACACACTTGTACAATGTCCCAGGATGGGCGTGTTGGTGGCTCAGTTGGTTAAGCGTCTGACTCTTGATTTTGGCTCAGGTCATGATCCTACAGTTTGTGAGTTCGAGCCCCATGTCCAGCTCTGTGCTGGCAGCATAAGGCCTGCTTGGGATTCTCTCTCTCCTTTTCTCTGCCCCTCCCCCATTTGTATGCATGCCAACATGTTCTCTCTGTCTCTCTCTCTCTCAAAAATATTTTAAAAATAAAATGAAATAAATTTTAAAAATAAACTGTCCCAGGAATTTATCAAAACAAGAGAATAATTTTACTCAGGGACTCGGGAAGTGTATTATAGAAAAAGCTTTTGGGGCGCCTGAGCGTCCGACTCTTGATTTTGCCTCAGGTCATCCCAGGGCTGTGGGATCAAGCTCTGCACTGGGCTCCGTGCTGAGCGTGGAGCCTGCTTGAGATTCTCTCTCCTTCTGCCCCTCTCCTCCGTTGCATGTGCTCTCTCTCTCTCTCTAAAAGAAAAAGAAAAAGCTTTTGAGTGAATTCTGGATTCATAACATTTTGTTATTTACACAGTGGTGTGTGTGTGTGTGTGTATAATTTTTCAAACTACCCTGTGAAGTAAGTTTTTATACCATTTTATAGATTTAGGTAATTGTAGCCTAAATATAGATTTACCTATAGCCTATAGATTTTACCTTTAGCCTATAGATTTACCAATTTGTAGCTAATTACAAAACATTTCATAAAAGGGGGAAACTTGGGATATAGAGGAAAGTAAATTGTTCCACATCTTTCAATGTTCAAATTAGCCTTGAGCCCAGATTTTCTGAGTCTGAACTTTGCTCCCTTTCCATTAGACTGTGTGCCTGAGGTTGGATGGTAGGCAAAGAACAGCGTGCATTGGGGAGGCACCCCAAGGGAAAGAGCAGCATGAAGGCAGAGACAAGGAGCCCGCCTAGAGAATAACGGATATTGAGTTTAGTGAAGAGTCAGTGAAGGTAAACCATAGGGGATCAAATTTGAGAGTTTAAGGGCAGCCATGGAAGGATGAATATGTAGTTGAAGAATTTGGTGTTTATAGACAAAATGGAGCCATGCATTTCTTGATCTAGAAACTGGCTAATTGACTACGTGATGGAAGAAGCTGTTTTACAGCTGTTAAACATGTTTTTTAGACTACTCAGAAAGAACAAAAAAGTCCTTTTGTTCAAAAGTAAAGTACTTTTGAAAGAACAGGTAACTTTTGCTTTGCTTTGTTGTTATTGTTTTGGGGTTTTTTAATCCTTGCATGTCTGACAGAGTATCCTTCTTCTTCCTTCGTACACAATGCATAGTTTGGGCTAGGTATAGATTCCACAATTCACATCTGCTTATGAGTTCTGAGAAATCAATCCCTTGTCCCTTTGCTTTTAAGAGTTGTGGAGAACATACTTTCATTCCTATGCACATAACCTGATATGTAAAAATTTTTTAAGTTTATTTAGTTATTTTGAGAAAGAGAAAGAGACAGCATGAGTGGGGGAGGGTCAGAGAGAGGGGGAGGGAGAGAATCCCAAGCAGGCTCTGAGCTGTCAGCACAGAGCCCGATGCCGGGCTTGAACTCAAGAAACCATGAGATCATGACCTGAGTTGAAACCAAAAGTTGGACACTTAACCGACTGAGCCACCCAGGCACCCCTCACATAACCTGATTTAAGTACATATATTCATGAAGGATTTTACCTTATTAAAATTGGGAAGTTTTGTGTAGTTTTCATTAAATTTTCCTAGATTATCCTGTGTATTCTTAAATTTGTAGTATAAAGTCTTTCCTTAGATTGGCATGGGTTTTTTCTCTTATTTCATTTTTTATTGTGTTTTCATCTGTACTGTCCTTTCTAGAAAGTAGGGAAGCAATGCTATGTAGAATGTCTATATTTACAGCAAAATATATTATTAATTTTCTTGGATGATAAAATATTCTTGTCAAAAATATTTATTTTGATACATGGAATCATGAAATTTTAGCTTCTAGTTTAACACTTGTTTCTAAATGAAGAAGTTGAGGCCCCATCAGGTTAAATGACTAGTCACTCACCTAGTTTATAATAGAAAACATCTTTGTTAAAAAAAAAAAAAAAAGAAAAGAAAAGAAAACATGTTTGTTCTCTGTCCTTTGCTCTTTCTTTTTTTTTAATTTTTTTTTTCAACGTTTATTTATTTTTGGGACAGAGAGAGACAGAGCATGAACGGGGGAGGGGCAGAGAGAGAGAGGGAGACACAGAGGGAAACAGGCTCCAGGCGCTGAGCCATCAGCCCAGAGCCTGACGCGGGGCTCGAACTCCCGGACCGCGAGATCGTGACCTGGCTGAAGTCGGACGCTTAACCGACTGCGCCACCCAGGCGCCCCTGTCCTTTGCTCTTTCCATTATCCTACTTTTCTTTGGCTGTTAAGCTGAAAATTTGTGAATAGAAAAACTATATGTTCACTGGCAGGTGAACTGGGTGCTGGTCCTCCTTTTTTATATTACTCTGATTGTTAAATGTGATCAAAAGTATGTAGAAAGAATCTGTAACTAGATATGAGGGAACTTAAAAAATATGTCTCTTTAAGTGAACATAAAATTTGTATTCTGCTCATAAAAACAACTACCCAATTATTATAGTATAAAATTGGCATAATTTTGCATACTTTTTAAAATATTTTTATATGTTTATTTTTTGAGGGGGGGGCAGAGAGGGAGGGAGACACAGAATCCAAAGCAGCTCCAGGCTCTGGGCTGTCAGCACAGAGCCCAAAGTGGGGCTCGAGCCCATGAACCATGAGATCATGACCTGAGTGGAAGTCAGACACTTAACTGACTGAGCCCCTCAGGTGCCCCACTGCATACTTTTTTTTTTCATGTTTATTTATTTTTGAGAGTGAGAGCATGAGCTGGGCAGGGGCAGAGAGAAGGAGAGAACAGAGGATCCTAAGCGGGCTCTGCACTGACAGCAACAAGCCCGATGCAGGGCTCAAACTCATGAACCATGAGATCGTGACCTGAGCCAAAGTCAGACACTCAACCAACTGAGCCACCAAGGTGCCCTGCATACTTTTTTTTTTTTAATGACATTGCTCGTTAGGATATCTGCTAAGTCACTGCTAAGTCACAGTCTTTCTTGTATGAGGCTACAAAGATTTGTTTTCATGTATTCAGCAGATTATTAATAAATATTCAACAAACATTTATCTGGTGACCTACTATATGCCAAATAGTAGTGTGCGTGTTTATATGAAATTTCTCATCAGAACAGTTCTGGGAAGTGAACAGTGATCTGCTGACAAACCTGCCTGCATTAGAGCTTGTTCTTTTCTTTTTCCCTCCTCATGATGAAAGAGGAGCCCCTTCTTTCGTCAAGGGCCAGTTCCTCCAGTTATTGCCTGGTTCCCATCCCCTGTGACATTTTCAGGGATGGTTCCTCCCTGGTGCTGTCATTCATACACCCTCAAATCTTTGACCTTTTCTCTTTACTAGTTCTTTCCTATCAGTACTAAAACATGTTTGCCTAAGTCTCTTACATGTTAACTGAAATCTTCTTTCTACCCCCACCCTCATTTCTCTACTTTATTACTACGGTCTCTACTTCCTATAGTTTCCTGCCTTTCACCCTCACCTTTGCAGTGAAACCACACTCTCCAGTGTTATCAGTGACTTCATTGTTGCTTCTTTTTCATTATACTGTTACCTGAACTGTCTGCCACATTGGATATTCTTGAGCAGTTCCTTATTAAAAATCTTTCTCTTGGTTTCAGTGACATGATTTCCTTTGCTTCTCCATTTACCCTATGGTTTCCTTTACCTGCCCCCTTCTACTCCTATACCTTATGTATCTGTGTTCCCTAGAGTTCCAGCCTCCGTTCTCTTCCTTTCCTACTCTACCCACTCTCCTTCAATGACCTTATCCATTCCCATGATTTCAATGACCATTCACATGCTGACAACTTAACATTTGTGTTTTCAGCTGTGTCCTCTTTTTGGAGTTCTAGGTCTCTATATCTACCCACCTACTGAACATTTCCAAATGAGGGACTCTCAGGCTCCTCAACCTCAAAATGTCCAAACTGGATCATCATTTCCCTCACTGTCTAACACTACCATCAGAATGAATGAATGAATGAATGAATGAATGAATGAATGAACTACTTAAATCCTTAATAATAACAACTTCTAATATTTATTATTGAGATCCACTATAAGCCAGGCATTGTTCAAACACTGTGTGTAATAATTCACATTCACTGAGTTTCCAAAAATTCCTTTGAGGTGTGGGAATTGTTACCACCCCTGTTTCATGGAGGAGAAAATGGAAAATGCAGAGAGGTTAAGGAAAATGCAGAGAGGTTAATGTCCAGTGTGACACCTGGCAAGTAGCAGAGGCAGGATTTGAACCCAAGCAGACTGGCTCTGGATACAAGCTCTTAACCTCCCGGCAATAACGTTGTCTGGAAAAACAGCTTGCATTCCTCATAGCAGTTTTTTTTTTTTATCACTGCTTCTAAAAAGTTAAAAATACTTCGAATTATCAGGACATGGCATAATTTTAAATATAAGTGTAGAGTATACATATGCAAGTTATTCTTAGAATATTAAGTAATGCAGTTTGCTGGTACAGTAACAAAGTCACAAGGATCCATAATGTTCACTTTATTTTATGTTAATTTTTAAAAGAATTTTTAGATTTTTTTGACTATTGAAGCATAAACAATGTCCATAGCAACATTTATCTTCTTTTAAGTCCTTGTGTATTTCACAATCAGCAACTTTATCATTTATCTTGGAAATACTTGACTCTCCACAGTTTCAACACAAATCCTATTCTCTTTCTTTGTTTCTTGAAAGTGGGTAAGCAACCATATAAAACTCATAGGAAGTTAATGACTCACATAACGGAAAACATTACTAATGTGACTTTTGTCTCAGTTGCCAAGTAGTCTGAGTTTGTTTCCATGGTAACCCATCAGTATAACAAACTGTCACGAACTAGCTTTGCCACTTATTTTTTGTTTGTATAGTTTGGACAGCTTTCTGGCAGCTGTGTGTATGTGCATGTATATTCGTATTTGTGTATACACACTGAAGATTATCACAAAAAAATTCTGAATAATTGTCTTGGGCACACAATTTTTTTTTAATTTAGAGAAATTGTTTAATACTCCAGGGCTATTACTCTGATGTTATAAAATCAAAAAAGATTAATTAAGTTGTCATATCTATTTCTACTTGAATTCCTATTAAGAAGGGGCAAAGGGGCCTGGGTGGCGCAGTCGGTTAAGCGTCCGACTTCAGCCAGGTCACGATCTCGCGGTCCGTGACTTCGAGCCCCGCGTCAGGCTCTGGGCTGATGGCTCAGAGCCTGGAGCCTGTTTCCGATTCTGTGTCTCCCTCTCTCTCTGCCCCTCCCCCGTTCACGCTCTGTCTCTCTCTGTCCCAAAAAAAATAAATAAACGTTGGAAAAAAAAAATTAAAAAAAGGGGCAAAGACAGCTATTTTTTAAGCTTACAACTTTTTAAAATTAATTTAAAATATTGGTTCATTTGAAATATATGTAATCATGGGAGCATCTGCCAGAAACAAGGCAGAGAAAAAAGGAAAGGAAAGGAAAGGACCATGTCCTGGGAGATGAGGACTGAATGGAATGATGGAGAAAGCCAACTCTGCCAGTTCTTGCCCACTCCTCCCCTGGGTGGCAGTCCTCTAGGACACCCAATGGTTCCCTGAGGTATACAGGGAACTAGGGCAAACCACGCCATACATGACACCGAGCTTTCACCTGAAGGCTGAGTTGGAGAAGGATTCCTAGAGCAGGTAATGACTGCGTGAGTAAGAATTAAACTGGTAAATGTCAGAGTTGAAAGGGAGAGTGGATGGCATACAAAGGAAAGGAAACATGAACAAGGCATACAAATGAGAAATAGTGTGAAGCAAATGGGGAACAATAAGTAGTAGGAGACAGAAAGGGTCAAGAGACTAAAGATAAGCAAGGACCTCCTCATGGCCATGTTAAGGAGATTGGAGCTGATCCTCTAAGATACGGCAAAGCGGTGAAGGATTTTAAACAGGAATGACATTATCAAATTTGTGTTTTAGAAGGAGCTCTCTGGTAGCAATGAGGAAGGTAGATTTGAGTAGGGACCATGTAGGAGGCTGTTGCCATATTTCAAGAAAGAGCTGTTGAGGGACTGAATTAGGGTAGTTGTGCTAGATTCAGGAAAGGGGTTGGTTTAAGAATAACTGTGAAGTAATTGTGTGTTTATTTGTGACTGATTCATGACATTTACTCATTTAGTCAATATTTATCGAGCGTTTACTGTGGTTGGCAGTGTATTGTCAAGAGTATAGTTAGGCTGGGCTCTTATTTTCTGTCTTCAGCTTTCTGGATTTCTCCTCCAATAAGGATTCTTTATTGTGTGACATTATGAGTTAATTAATGATCAGGCACACTTTTCATAGCCCTCATTCGTGCAAACCTGATCTCTTAGCTCACTAAACTTTCTTACTTTCACATAAGAACCTATTCCAGAGTCCTAACATATATATCAGTCTACTACTTGGGAGACAGTATTCACATGTCTGGATAGTGCCTTAATTCCCAGCAAGTGGATTGTGGATCTGAGCTTGTTTGTGGCTTCATTGGGTAAGGCTACACGGGTAATGAAAAATATGTACAATATGTGTAAAAATATAAAAGCATTTCATCCATAATTTTAATTTTTATCTTTATTGAAGTGTAATTGACAAATTAATTACATATGCTTAAGAGGTACAACTTGATGTTTTGATTTATGTATACATTATAAAATGACCACCACAAACAAGCTAATTAGCTTATCCATCACCTCACATAAGTGCCTGTTTTTTTTCTGGTGAGAACATTTAAGGTGTACTCGTTTAGCAAATTTGAAGTATGCAATACAGCATTGTTAACTGTGGTCACCATGCTGTACATTAGATCTCCAGAACTTATTCATCTTGCCTAACTGAATTTTGTACGCTTTGACCAACATCGTCCCCATTTCCCCACTTTCCAACTCCTGGATACCACCATCCTATTCTGAGTTCCTATGAGTTCCACTATTTTAGATTCTATATATAAGTGAGGTCAGGTAGTATTTGTCTATGTCTGACTTATTTCATTTGGCAGCATGTCCTCTACCCTCCCCTGTGTGACTACATTTACTTCTTTTTTACGGCTGAATATTTGTGCATGGGTGTGTAGGTGTGTGTGTGTGTGTGTGTGTGTGTGTGTGATATTTTCTTTATTCATACCTCAACAGACACTTAGGTTGTTTCCATGCCTAAGCTATTGTGAACAGTGCTGCAATGAACATGGAAGCACAGATATCTCAAGATGCCAATTTCATTTCCTTTGGATATATATACCCAGAAGTGGAATTGCTGGATCTGATGGTAATTCTATATTTAATTTTTAAGGAAACTCCATACCATTTTTCATAATTGCTATACCAACTTATATTCCCATCAACCATGTAGGAGGAGTCTTTTTTCTCCACATTCTCACCAACACTTATTTTTTGTCTTTTAGATAATAGCCACTCTAACAGACATGAGGTGATATCTAATTGTTTTGATTTGCATTTCCCTGATGATTAGTGATTACAAGCACCTTCTCATATATCATATCTTCACTTAAGAAATGTCTATTCAGGGGGGGCCTGGGTGGCTGAGTTGGTTAATAAGCATCTGGCTTCGGCTCAGGTCGTGATCTCGCAGTTCATGAGTTCAAGCCCCGCATCAGGCTCTGTGCTGACAGCTTGGAGCCTGGTGCCTGCTGCAGATTCTGTGTCTCCCTCTCTCTTTGTCCCTCCCCCTCACCCCCCCCCAATCCCTGTCAAAAATAAATAAACATTAAAAAAAAACCTTAAGGCTCCTAGCCTGCTTTAGATTCTATGTCTCCTGTTCTCTCTGCCCTTCCCCTGCTCATACTCTGTCTCTCTCTCTCTCTCAAAAATAAATAAACATTAAAAAAAAAGAAATGTCTATTCACATCTTTTGCTCATTTATTGTGTTGTATGGGTGTGTGTTTATTTTTGCCACTGAGTTGGAGTTTCTGATATATTTTAGATATTAACCTCTTATCAGATACATGGTTGGAAAATATTTTCTCCATTCCATAAGTTTCCTTTTCATTCTATTGATATTTCCTTTGCTCTGCAGAAACTTTTTAGCTTGATGCAATCACACTTGTCTATTTTTGCTTTTGTTGCCTGTGCTTTTGGTGTCATACCCCAAAACTCATTGCCCAGACCAATGTCAAAATGCTTTTTCTCGGGGTGCCTGGGTGGCACAGTTCATGGGTTCAAGCCCCATGTTGGGCTGTGTGCACTGACAGCTCCCAGCCTGCTTCAGATTCTGTCTCCCTCTCTCTCTGCCCCTTCCCCACTCGCTCTCCCCCTCTCTCTCTCTCAAAAGTAAATAAACATTAAAAAAAAAAAAAGCTTGGGGGGCACCTGGGTGGTTCAGTCAGTTTTGAACATCCAACTTTGGCTCAGGTCATGATCTCATGGTTCGTGGGTTCGAGCCCAGCCTCAGTTTCTGTGCTGACAGCTCAGAGCCTGGAGCCTGCTTCAGATTCTGTCTCCTTCTCTCTATGCCCCTACCCCTCTTGTGCGCTCTCTCTCTCTCTCTCTCTCTCTCTCTCTCAAAAATAAATAAATATTTTTGGGGCACCTGGGTGACTCAGTCGGTTAAACGGCCAACTTTGGCTCAGGTCATGATCTTACAGTTTGTGAGTTCGGGCCCCACATCGAGCTCTGTGCTGACAGCTTGGAGCCTGCTTAGGATTCTGTGTGTGTGTCTCTCTCTCTGCCCTTCCCCCACTCGTGCTCTGTCTCTGTCTCTCTCTCTCAAAAATAAACATTAAAAAAATTTTTTTTAATAAATATTTTTAAAAATTTTTTTAATTAAAAAAAAGGAAAAAGGCTTGGGGTGCTTAGGTGGCTCAGTTGGCCATCTGACTTCGGCTCAGGTCATGATCTCGTGCTCCATGGGTTCAAGCCCTGCATCTGGCTCTGTGCTGACAGCTTGGAGCCTGGAGCCTGCTTCAGATTCTGTATCTCCCTCTTTCTTCCCCTCCCCCATGGGTGTGTGTGCGCGCGCGTGCGCTCTCTGTCAAAAATAAACAAACATTAAAAAAAAGTTCTAAGGCTTTTTCGCTGCTTTTTATTCTAATAGTTTTACTATTTCGTGTCTTATGTTAAAGACCTAAGAATCCATTTTCAGTTGATTTTTGTATACGGTGTGAGATAACGTTCCAATTTCATTCTTCTAATGTGAATAACCAGTTTTCCCAATATTACTGGCCTTTTTCCATTGTGTTTCCTTGACACCCTTGTCAAAGATCATTTGAGTGTTAGTGGGTGGATTTATTCCTGGGATGTCTATTTTGTTCCACTGGTCTATATTTCTAGTTTTGTTTTGTTTTATTTTCATAATACCATACTGTTGATTGCTGTGGCTTTATAGTACATTTTGAAATCAGGAAGTTTGATACCTCCAGCCTTGTTCTTCTTCAAGATTGCTTTGGCTATTTGGGGGTCTTTTATGGTTACATAGGAATTTTAGGGTTGTTTTTTTCTGCTTCAGTAAAGAATCCCATTGAATAGGGTAGTTTGCTGTTTGTGTATAGAAACACCACAGATTTTTTTTTCTTATTTAGATTTTGTATCCTGCAAATTTACTAAATCTGTTTATTTCTTCTAACAGTTTTTTTCTTGAGTCTTTAGGGTATTCTCTATACATGATCATGTCATCTGCAAATAGAGCTGATGTTACTTCTTTCTTTCTGATTTGGATGTCTTTTATTTCTTTTCTTCACTAGTTGCTCTGGCTAGGATTTCCAGTACTACATTGAATAGAAGTGGTGAGAGAGGGCATCCTTGTATCCTACTAGATCTGAGAGTAAGAGCTTTCAGTTTTTCCTCATTGATTACGATGTTAGCTGTGGGCTTTTCATATATGGTCTTTTTTTTTTTTCTTAATGTTTCTTTTTGAGAGAGAGAGAGTGGGAGACAGAGCCTGAGTGGGGGAAGGCAGAGAGAGAGGAAGACACAGATCTGAAGCAGGCTCCAGGCTCTGAGCTTGGGGCTCAAACGCTCGAATCATGAGATCATGACCTGAGCCAAAGTCAGACACTTAAATGACTGAACCTCCCAGGCGTCCCTTTATATGGTCTTTATTGAGGTAAGTTCCTACTCTACTAATTTTGTTGAAAGTCTTTATCATGAGTGGATGTTGAATTTTGTGATGGTTCTCTGCATCTACTCAGATGATCATGTGGTTTTTCATCTTTCACTCTTTTACTGTTGTTTATCACAGTGATTTGCATAGATTGATCCTTGTAATGTGTTGTTAATTCAGTTTGCTAGTATTTTATTAGGAATTTTTGCATCTGTATTCATCAGGGATATTGGCCTTTAGCTTTCTCTTTTTGTGGTGTCTTTGGCTTTGGTATCAGAGTGATGCTGGCTTCAAAATGAATTTCAAAGTGATTTCTCTTCTATTTTTTTGAAAGAGTTTAAGAAGGATTGTATTAATTCTCCTTTGAAAGTTTGGTAGAATTCACCCAAGAAGCTGTCTGGTCCTGGTCTTTTTGTTGTTATGTTCAAAAGTTTTTGATTCATGATTTAATCTCCTTATTTATTATTGGTCTGTTCAAGTTTTCTGTTTCTTCTTGATTCAGGTTTAGTAAATTGTATGCTTTTAGGACTTTATTGATTTCTAGGTTACCCAGCTTGTTAGCATATAACTGTTCATTATAGTCCCTTGTTTCTTTTTATTTCTGAAATATCTGTTGTAATGTCTCCTTTTTCGTTTCTGATTTTATTTGACTTTTTTTTTTCTTAGTCTAGCTATGGGTTCTTTGATTTTGTTTACTTTTTTCAAAAAGTCACCTCTTATTTTTGTTGATTTTTTCTGTTCTTTATTTGATTTATGTTTGATTTATGTTATATTTATCTTTATTATTTTCTCCTTTCTACTAACTTTGGGCTTAGCTTGTTCTTTTTCTAGTTTGGAGGTGTAAAGTTAGGTTGTTTAAGATCTTTCTTCTTTCTTAAAGTATTTATTGCTATAAACCTCCCTATTAGTACTGCATGGATTGCTACAATCCATAAGTTATGGTATGTTGTGTTTTAGTTTACATTTGTCTTGAGATTGTTTTTAAATTCTCTTTCAATTTCCTCTTTGACTCAGGGTCATTGTTTAGTTTTCATGTATGAATTAATTTTCCCACCTTTTTTTTTAGTTTATTTAAATTCAAGTTGGTTAACATATAGTGTAGTATTGGTTTCACAAGTAGAACCCAGTGATTCATCATTTACATATAACACCCAGTGCTCATCCCAACAAGTGCCCTCCTTAATGCCCGTCACCCATTTAGCCCATTCCCCCACCCACCTTCTCTCCAGCAACCTTCAGTTTGTTCTCTGTATTTAAGAATATTTTATGGTTTGGGGCACCTGGGTGGCTCAGTTGGTTAAGTGTCTGACTTCATCTCAGGTCATGATCTCACAGTTCATGAGTTCAAGCCCCACATCAGGCTCTGTGCTAACAACTCAGAGCCTGGAACCTGCCTCACATTCTGTGTCTCCCTCTCTCTCTCTGCCTCTCCCCCGCTCATGTGTTGTGTGTGTGTCTCAAAAGTAAATAAACATTAAAAAAAATTTTTAAAGAATCTTTTATGGTTTGCCTCCCTCTCTTTTTATTTTTCCTTCCCTTCCCCATGTGTTCATCTGTTTTGTTTTGTTTTTGTTTGTTTGTTTGTTAATTTTGAGAGAGAGAGTGTGATTAGGGGAGGGGCAGAGAGAGAGAGAATCCTAAGCAAGCCCCACACCCAGCACAGAACCCAGTGTGGGGCTTGATTCCATGATTGTGAGATCATGACCTGAGCAGAAATCAAGAGTTGGACGCTTAACTGACTGAGCCACCCAAGGGTCCTTCATCTGTTTTGTTTGTTAAATTTCACATATGAGTGAAATAATATATTTGTCTTTCTCTGACTGACTTATTTTACTTAGCATAACACACTCTAGTTTCACACACGTTGTTATACATGGCAAAATTTCATTCTTTTTGATCACCATGTAGTATTCCATTGTGTATATATATACCACATCTTCTTTATCAATTCATCTGTCAATGGACATTTGGGCTCTTTCCATAATTTGGGTATTGTTGCTAGCACTGCTATAAACATTGGGGTGCATGTGTCCCTTTGAGTCAGCATTTTTGCATCCTTTGAATAAATACCTAGTATTGCAATTGCTGGGTAGTAGGGTAATTCTATTTTTAATCTTTTGAAGAACCTCCATACTATTTTCCAGAGTGACTGCGCAAGTGTGCATTCACACCAACAGTGCAAAAGCGTTCCCCTTTCTCATCCTTGCCAACATCTGTTGTCTCCTGAATTTTAATTTTAGCCATTCTGACAGGTGTGAGGTAGTATCTCATTGTGGTTTTGATTTGTATTTCTCTGATGATGAGTGATGTTGAGCATCTTTTCATGTGTGTATTAGCCATCTCATGTTTTCTTTGGAAAAGTGTCTATGTTTAATTTTCATGTATTAATGAATTTTCCCATCTTATTGTTACTGATTTCTAGTTTCATTCCTTAGGGTTGGAAAAGATTTTTTTTAATGGTTATTTATTTTTGAGAGACAGAGTGCAAGTGAGGGAGGGGCAGAGAGAGAGGGAGACACAGAATCCGAAGCAGGCTCCAGACTCTGAGCTATCAGCACAGAGCTCGATATGGGGCTCAAACGCACAGACTGCAAGATCATGTCCTGAGCTGAAGTTGGATGCTTAACTGACTGAGCCACCTAGGCGCCCCTGGAAAAGATATTTGTAATGATTTAGATCTTCTTAAAATTTGGTTACTTATTTTGTGACCTAACATGTAATCCGCTCTAAAGAATGTTCCATGTACACTTGAGGAAAAAAAATATATTCTTCTGCTGATGGGTAAAAAGTTCTGTATATGTCTTTAAGGTCCATTTGGTCTATGGTGTTGTTCAGTTCTGCTGTTTCCTTACTGATTTTCTGTCTGGATGATCTATTTATTATAGGTCCCCGTATAGAGTGGAGTATTGAAATCTCCTACTATTATTATATTGTTGTCTATTTTTCCCTTCAGATCTGTCAATATTTACTTCATATATTGAGGTGCTTTGATGTTGGGTGCATTTACATTTATAATTGTTATAGCTTCCTGCTGAATTGACTCTGTTATCATTAAATAATGACCTCGTCTTTGTTTTTGACTTAAAGTCTATTTTGTCTGATATAAATATAGCCACCTGTGCTGTCTTTTGGCTACCATTTGCATAGGATATCTTTCTCTACCTTTTCACTTTCAGTCCATGTGTGTACTTTAAAGTGAGTCTCTTATAGCCAGCATACAGTTGGGTCTTGTTTGGGGTTTTGTTTTTGTATTACCTATGCAGCCATTCTATACCTTTTGGGGAGTTTAGTTCACTTACATTTAAAGTAATTATTAATAAGTAAAGACTTAATATGGCCATTTTGTTCATTGTTTTCTGTTTTTATGGTTCTCTTCTCTCTTGCTGTCTTCCTATATGACTTGCTGATTTTTTGGTAGTGATATACTTTGATTCTTTATCTTTTTTGTATTTGCTGTAGATTTTTTTCTTTGTGGTTACCATGAGGCTTGCATAAAACTTCTCATAACAGTCTGCTCTTTAAGTTCAATTGCCTACCAAAACTTGACACTTCTATGTCCCCCCCAACAGATTTTGTTATTGATGTCAGAATTTACTTTTTTTTACCGTATGTATCTATTAACAAATTTTTGTGGTTGTAGTTATTGTTAATATTTTTCATCATTTAATTTTTATACTCGTATTAAAAGTGACTTATGCACCATTATTACAATATTATATTATTCTGAATTTGTTGATATTTACCTTTACCAGTGAGATTTATACTTCCATATAGTTTCTTGTTGTTGTTTAGTGTCATTTCATTTCAATTTGAAAAACTGTTTTGCACTTGTTGTAAGGCAAGTCTAATGGTGACAAACTTACTCAGTTTTATATAAGAAGGTCTTTATTTCTCTTTCATTTTTAAAGGACAGTTTTTCCAGGTATAGTATTCTTGGTCGGCAGTTTTGTATTTCAGTCCTTTGACTATATCATCTCACTCTTTCCTGACCTGCAAAGTTTCTGCTGAGAAATCCTCCTTAGTTTTATGGGGGTTCCCTTGTATATAACAAGTTGCTTTTTTCTTGCTGCCTCCAAAATTCTCTCTGTCTTTAACTTTTGATAATTTAATTGTCATGTGTCTTGCTGTAGAACTCTTCATGTTCAACCTATTTGAGGTCTTTTAGGCTTCATGAATCTGGATATTTATTTACCCAGATTTAGGGAATTTTCAGCCATTATTTATTTTTTAAAATTCTTTTTAATGTTTATGTTTGAGAGAGAGAGAGAGACAGAGTGTGAGTGGAGGAGGGGCAGAGAGAGAGGGAGACACAGAATCCAAAGCAGGCTCCAGGCTCTGAGCTGTCAACACAGAGCCCGACGCAGGGCTTGAATTCACAGACTGTGAGAGCATGACCTGAGCTGAAGTCGGATGCCCAACCGACTGAGCCACCCAGGCGCCCTCATTATTTCTTTAAATAAGTTTTCTGCCCCTTTGTCTTTCTCTTCTCCTTCTAGAACTCCTGTAATGCTTATGTTGGTTCTTTTGATGCTTTCCTGTAAGTCTCAGAGGTTCTCTTCACTTTCTTGTTCTTTTCTTTTTGTTCCTCCAAATAGGTAATTTCAACGGACCTGTTTTTCAAGCTCACTGATTCTTTTGCTTGATCAAATATACTATTGAAGCTCACTGTTGAATTTTTCAGTTCAGACCTTATGTGCTTCAGCTCCAGACTTTTTCTTTTTTATAGTTTCTCTTCATTGAACTTCTCCTTTTGTTCATGTATTACTTTCCTGATTTTGTTTTCATTGTCTGTCAGTGTTGTCTTGCAGCTCATTGCACTGCTTTAAGATGATTATTTTGAATTCTTTGTCAAGCAGTCTGTGGGTCTCCATTTCTTCAGATTTGGTTACTGGAGCTTTATTAATTAGTTTCCTTTGGAGAAATGAAACCAATTATATTAGTTTCCATTGTTTTTGAGAGGATATAGTCTGGGTACCTCATTTTCCACTGTCTCACTCTACAGAATAATTTTATTTTTTTAAGAGTTTTTTTTTTTTTTTTAAGTTTACTTTGAGAGAGACAAACAGTGCAAGTGCAGGAGGGGCAGGGAGAGAGGGAAAGAGAAAAAATCTCAAGCAGGGTCTGTGCTGCCAATGCAGAGCCCAGTGTGGGGCTCAAACCCACAAAGCCACAAGACCATGACCTGAGCCAAAAGCAAGAGTCAGATGCTTAACCGACTGAGCCACCCAGGTGCCCCCAGAGTAATTTTAAATGAGGGGCAAGGGTGTCTGGGTGGCTCAGTCAGTTAAGTGTCTAGCTCTTGATCTCTGATTACAGTTCATGGAATCAAGCCCACCTCAAGCTCTGTGTTGATAGCTGGATCCTGCTTGGGATTCTCTCTCCCTCCCTCTCTCTCTGCCCCTCCCCTATTTGTTCTCTCTAAATAAATAAGTAAACATTAAATGAAGAGAACAGGACTCTGGGATTCCTGAGCACCTACCACAATGTGTGACATTTGAACTCTGCAGATTCTGTTATTTGGACATGATTGGTCGTAGGCTCTATTAGTTAGGATTTAGTTAGCCGTATATAACAAAGTCCAAAGTAAGCACTTTAAATAATAAAACTTAAGAACTTTGAAGGGAGACCATCCAGGGTACATGATTATTTGGACCCATTTTCCTTTGTCTCTGTGTACCACTGTCACATGGCTTTTCCTTCAGGTAGCCTTGTGGCCCAATATGGCTATTGACATTCTTACCATCATCATGACATTTTCCAGGCAGAGGAAGGAAAGAGGCGTAAAAAGACACAAAGCAATTACCTTTCCTGTGCCTTTACAGAAGTCATATCAGATAACCTTCAATTATATCTTATTGGCTTGTAAAAGCACATCTCTAGCTGTAAGAGAAATGGGAAGGTGCAGTCTTTTAAATGGACACATTGCCATTCTAAATAAAATCACGTTTCTGTTTTTAAGGAAGAGAAGAGACTGCATATTGAATAAGCAACTGGCAGTCCCTGTCACATATGCACCTGGGCAAACCATTTTACTAGTTTAACTAGTCATACTGATGGACAACCATCCTGTTGGACAAAGGTCAAAGGCCTAAAGCTTTACCTAGAGACTAGAAGTACTAGGTGGAAATTGCCAGTGAGTAGGTAGATATATGAATCCAAGGACTAAAGGCAAAGACTTTACGTTTGTATGTTCTTAGTATACACATAGTAATTAAGGCCGTAAGAGTGAAAAGAAAAGAAAGCTAAGAATGTAGAACCTTAGTGAACATCAATATTTTAAGGAGGCAGAAGTAGAAAATGAAAAGAAATAGTCACAGAAATAGAAAGGGACTAGAGTATTTCAAGAATGTATAAGAGGAGTCAACTATGCTAAAAACAAGAGCCAATTAGATTTAGCAACTAGCTGCTCACTAGTAAGCAGTTTCAGTAGAGTTCTGGAGGATAGAGGCCTTCTTAAGGGAGATTGAAAAGTAACTGAGAAATGACGAAATGGAAAATGTCTACACTATAGGCAGTTCTTCAAATTCTAGTTCCAACCCTTTTTAGCTGAGTGACCTTGGACAATCATTTAATTACCCCTTATCCTCATTCTTTTATCTGTAAAATGGACCTTATGGTACCTTCCTCATAAGTTGTTTTGAGGATTAAATGACTTAATACATGTGAGGTATTTGCAACAATGCCTGGTGTGTAACAAGCACTCATAAATGTTGTCATTGTTGTCATCATCGTCATTAGTATCATCTTCAAGGAGCTTGGACCTGAAGGGAAAGAGTGGTAGTAAGTAGGTGGGAACAGAGGGTTATGGAGGTGTATTTTTTCCTTTAAGATTCAATGTCACATATTTTATGAAAACATATTCTCCATCTCTGTTCTATACCATAACTTCAGTTATCTGCCCAAATTTATGATGCTCTGCTGTTTTTTAATCTCTCCCCAGACCCACAAGACTTCCTCTAATCTCTAGATAAACTAGATCTGTATTTCTTGTAAATATTCCCTTCCTGCTTGTTTGTTTTTTAAGACAAACACTCACAGAGTTCACTTGACTTCTTTTATTTATTATTTATTTATTTATTTATTTTGAGAGAGAGAGTGAGCAAGCGTGTGTAGGAGGGCAGAGAGAGAGGAGAGAGACTCCCTCTCAAGCAGACTCCATACTGCCAGCACAGAGTCCAATGTGGGGATCCAACTCACAAACCATGAGATCATGACCTGAGCCAACACCAAGAGTCAGACACTTAACTGACTGAGCCACCCAGGTGCCCTGACTTCCTTTATTTTTATTACTCAGGCTAAAACTGCCCATTTGTGTAACTGATAGCATATACTATTTGGTATGTAAAGTCTGCTGCCTTATAAGGTGTTTTAAACTAGATAAAAATCTAAAGATGTGTTTCTGTAATTAGTATTGTTGAGGAATTATTATTACTTCATAAACAAATGAAAAGTAGAACATAAACAAAGTTTTAGAGTTTTGCAGTTAGTATCAATGGACTTTTTGTACATATGACATAATTTCTAGAATAACTGTCTGAATAACACCTTAAGATACCTTCAGTTTTGGTTTTTTTAGGCAGTTAGGGGAAAAATAGCTTGCACTGTTACGTACTCTTGTTCTCATTTTCAGATTTTCCAGTACTTGACACTGTGGGTTTTTTTTAAGTTTGTTTATTTTGAGAGAGAGAGTGTGCTTGTGCACAAGTGGGGGAGGGACAGAGAGAGAGGCAGAGAGAGATGGAGAGAGAGAATCCCAAGCAGGCTCCGTACTGTCAACGTGAAGCCTGATGTGGGGCTCCAACTCATGAACTGTGAGATCATGGCCAGAGACAAAATCAAGAGTCAGACACTTAAACAACTGAACCACCCAGGCACTCGATTGACAGTGTTTCTTAATTTGTTGGTTTGGTTTTTATTTTAACAAAGTTATAAATGCATATAGTTTAGAGTCTAACTTCTGTGGACATACTGTGGAAAACTGCAATCCCTAATCATTTACCCATTTCCCACATGGTCTGACAGGGAAAGAGCCAGTGGAATAAACATGCCACCTTCTCTCTCCTACCCTTTATCCTGGTGTTTGTCCCTTCACTACATTCAGTGACAGAGTGCAAGTGAGCCTGGTTGATGTAGTCCTTAAAGACCAGGCTCCTGGGCCACAGAGAAGAGTAGAGTGGATATGGAATGACAAATAGAATATTAAGCACAATAGTTTTGATTTCCATGAGTACTTTTTAGCTCTCTATATACCCTGCTTTATAGCATCCTATTCTTTTATGGTAGATGCAGTTTCTGTCTCTCTGAGACTCTTTTTTCTTCTTCCAGCATAGATTTGGTTGCCTTTTTCTATTCATTTTGGTCTCAGTTTGTTCATATTAAGAGACTTTCCTCAAGTGGCTGCTCATATTTAACTATGAGGCAGCAAAAGTTGCTCAGCAGCTTTGTACATGTGGAGAGTGTTCATTGACTCAGGTATTTACTGTAGATTGAGCAGACAGAGCAATTTTGTCACCGTCAACATACATCTCATTAGAGCTTTTCTTTGGGGCTGGTTGTAATTCCCCAGAGATTGTTCTTCCTATATCTTGTCAAAGAATATATTCTGAGGAGCCAGGTTAGGGGACAAAGGTTGGAAGTCTCAGCATTCAGTAAGTTATCTTTCATCCTGTTTACCCCCCCACCAACCCCCCACTCAATATGATCATGTTGTGGTGCCATTTTCAATACCTGCCCTCAAGTCAGGTAGTACAGAGATCTCCCTGTTTTACCTCATCAGGAAAATAAATCTGTCTTCTGTAGGAGTCAGGAAAATCTGAGGGTCTCTTTCTTTTTTTTTTTTTTTTTTTTTTTTTTTTTATTTATTTTTGGGACAGAGAGAGACAGAGCATGAACGGGGGAGGGGCAGAGAGAGAAGGAGACACAGAATCGGAAACAGGCTCCAGGCTCCGAGCCATCAGCCCAGAGCCTGACGCGGGGCTCGAACTCACGGACCGTGAGATCGTGACCTGGCTGAAGTCGGACGCTTAACCGACTGCGCCACCCAGGCGCCCCTGAGGGTCTCTTTCTAAAACACCTTTCAGTCAGTTCTTCTGCCATTTGTCTCTCCTTCATTCTACTTCATCACAAGCCTAAGATACCTGCTCTTGGCTTCACTAGTAACTAGCTTAATGTTCAGCTTTCTTGGATTTGCTAAATCACTATCACTTCCTCATCCCTGGTCGTTTATTTTTGTCTTTCTGATTCTCTTTGTCCTTGCTAAATGATGCCTTAAAAATTAACATAGAATGTTTTGGAGAGGGAACAGAGGTTAATACATGCCCTCAACTTGAAATCTGTAGAAGTTTTTATGTAATTTTTTTTTAAGTAAAATACAGGGATTTTTTTTTTTTAATATTGCCTCTGATTCCTGATATGTTAATGATCTCAGTGACAGGAACAACCAAGTTCCTTAAAGCACAACATATTCCTTTACAGGAATAAAACTGTAACAGCAGTTTATTTCAGAATAACTATTTGTTTATATTTCTGTCTCTCGTACTGTCAACTATAAGCCCTCCAAGGTTAGGAATGTGGTCATTCTCATCTTCATATTTCAAACACCTAGCACATGGCCAGCACACCTAAAATAGGCATGTATTATGTGCCGAATGAATGAGTAGTGAAGTTTCAATTTATATTGATTAAATTGATAAGTAATTTCACTTTTAAGTTTCTGTGGATAATTAAAACTAGAGATTTTCAGATCACATTGTTAAGATGTGTTTTCTTCATGTTTCCAAATATGGTCTTTTACTTTACCACTTCTGCATTACAGACCTGAGTGAAAGAGTGTGCGCTTTTTTTAATCTGTCATCAATAGTAATTTCTTGTGTGTTTTTTTTTTTTTTGTTCCCTCAGGGAAGTGGTGCAGGCAAACTGTGTTCACTGGAGAAAGAAGTTCTCATTTATGTGCAAAATGAGTGCAAGTGCCACCACAGGCATCCTGGATCCTTGTATCTACAGAGTATCTGTGAGGAAGGTATAAAAATAGCCTATTACGTCTCCCCTTTCAGAAACCATAATTAGTTCCATAGTCAGCTCTACTTTATTCAGCTCTACTTTATTGTTGGAACTGCTCTATGTAATTTCACTTCACACTTGCAGCAGTAATTTAAATTAGTGTGACAAATACGATTTTTAAAATCTGAAGTTATAAATTATTATACAGGAACCTTATCTCACGATCATTATACATTTAAGTGTTAACCCTATTTGAATATTTGCAGGGGGTGGCTATATATATATTTATATTCCCATTCATTGTATTTCTCTTTGTTAGGCATTGTTTTTAGGGACTTTACATATATTATGTCTAAGAATAACCCTGAAAATGGGTGTCATTTTTTTCCACTTTCAGGAAAACTGAGGCTCAGAAAGGCTGTCAATTGCCCAAATTCACACAGCTAGTAAATGGCAAACTGAGGACTCAAACACACATCTTTCTAATTCCAAGGCCATGTTTTATTTTTTACATCATTTCCTTTCCACATATTAGGTTGAGACATGTTACAAATAATCTACAAAGATGATAATCTCAAATGGTTCAACCTAATATATATAAAAATATGTAATCCTACTTTTTTGGGGTGAAAAGAGGGAATCCATTTGTCACCACTACGGGTGAATTAAACTGCTGGCTTTAAAACATAACCTTTATGGGGCACCTGGGTGGCTCAGTCAGTTAAGCGTCCGACTTCGGCTCAGGTCATGACCTCACAGTCTGTGAGTTTGAGCCCCGCGTCAGGCTCTGTGCTGACAGCTCAGAGCTGGAACCTGCTTCAGATTCTGTGTCTTCCTCTTTTTCTCTGCCCCTCCCCTGTTCGCACGTAAGCGCTCTCTCTCTCTTTTTCAAAAATAAGTAAACATTAAAAAATAATAATAACCTTTATGTTCCACTTTATATAAATTGTTTAAATTACCAAAATAATACATATACATGTTCAAAAATTAGAGAAGGCCTTGGAATGAAAAGCAAGAGTCCCTTGCCTTGTTCTTTTCCACCCCAGTCTTGTGTCCTCCTTTATCAAATAAAAAGTTGTACTTTTAACCTTATTCTGCTTTTTGAATGAACTGATAGCACTATGTTTTGTGTGGCTATGTTTTAAATTCTTATATTGCTTAATCTACTCATTTATGATATAACAAAAATACATGTATACATTTGTAGATTTTAAGCCTTTACTGAAAACAGATCTCTATAAACAGTCTGACTTGGAGCACAGTAATTGCACAGAGGCTTCCCTAAAGGAAGTATAGTTCAGTGACAGGATGTGTGTCATCATAGTGATCTGGGTTTGAATCCCAGATATGCCACTTACTCACTGTGAGACCTTAGGCAGTTTTCCTGACTTACTAAAAATCATTTTCCTCATGCAAATTAAGGGTATGATAATTTCTTTGTCTAGAAGTTACAGGGGTTAACCAAGATGTAATTAAGCATCCTACCATCTTCTCTTTCTACTTTAATTATTGCTGTGGCTCTTATATTGAAACTTTTACTAAATGGGTTCTAGTCATGATTTTTGAAAGGTGACCAGTTAATCTTTCAATTTTAATAAAAAACATATAACCAGTTTAGAGTAAAGCATAACTGCTAATTAAAAACACTTAAAGTCTATTACCAAAACACTTTTTTTTTTGGGGGGGGGTAATTTGAGGTAAGACTTGTTCATCTGAAATCAGTTCCTCAGATTATGATGGTTTGGTGTAGGGGTGCCTGAGTGGCTCAGTCGGTTAAGTGTCTGACTCTTGATTTTGGCTCAGGTCATGATCTCACCACTCATGGGTTCGAGCAGGGTGTTGGGCTCTGCGCTGAGCATGAAGCCTGCTTGGGGTTCTGTCTCTTCCTCTTTCTCTGCCCCTCTTCCACTGGCATGTACTTGCTCTCTCTCAAATATTTTTTTAATGATGTTTAGTGTATCACGGTACGTATGTTAAGCTGCTGAAGCAGAAAGCCAACTACACAATAACTTAGACAAGATAGAGATGTATGTCTGTCTTGGGTAATAGCCAAGGGGTCCAGGACTACTAGAGTAGCTCTGCCATCTTCACCACATGGTGCCCATTTTTAGATCCAAGGGAATCACTCCAGTCTTGTCTTTCGTCCAGTGGAAAAAAGAGAAGAAGCCACATGAGAATTAAAGTAAGAACCCATAAAGAAAAATTAGTAAACTCATCTATATGAACATTTTCTGCATTGCAAAAAAATACCTTAAGGGGGGGGAAAAAAACTTAGGGGCGTCTGGGTGGCTCAGTCGGTTGAGTATCCGACTTTGGCTCAGGTCATGATCCTGCTGTTTATGGGTTAGAGCCCCATGTTGGGCTCTGTGCTGACAGCTCAGAGCCTGGAGCCTGCTTCTGATTCTGTGTCTCCTGGGGCGCCTGGGTGGCTCAGTCAGTTGAGCTACTGTGGCTCAGGTCATGATCTCACGGTTTGTGAGTTCGAGCCCCACATCGAGCTCTGTGCTGACAGCTCAGAGCCTGGAGCCTGCTTCTGATTCTGTGTCTCCCTGTCTCTCTCTGCCCCTCTCCCACTCATGCTGTGCCTCTCTCTGTCTCAGAAATAAACATTAAAAAAATTTTTAAAAAATATTCTGTGTCTCCTTCTCTCTCTGACCCACCCCCACTCACACTCTGTCTCTCTCCTTCAAAAATAAATAAACATTAAAAAAAAAATACATACATACATACATACATACTTAAGTAGGGGGCGCCTGGATGGTTCAGTCAGTTAAGTGTCCAACTTTTAGTTTTGGCTCAGGTCATGATCTCACAGTTCGTGGGATCAAGCCCCTAGCCAGGCTCCATGCTGGCAATGCAAGGCCTGCCTGGGATTCTCTCTCTCCCTCTCTCTCTGCCCCTCCCCTGCTCATGTGCTCTCTTTCCCTCTCTCTCTCTCAAATAAGTAAACATTTTAAAAATACCTTAAGCAAAGTCATAAATTAGGGGAAAACGTCCAAACCATGTCAGAGGACTAATTTCCTTGGTATGGAAAGAGTTCCTTCAAATAAATCAAAAAGAAAAGATCAATAATCCTTTAGAAAAAACAGGCAAGAGGAGGAAAATATATTTCACAAAAAAGGAAAATATAAATAGCTTTCAAACATATAAAAAATTACTCAATCTCACTCATATAGTAAAGCTACAAATAAAGCATCCTTTTTTACCTATAAATTTAACAACAACCCAAAAGGTTGATAATGCTCTCTGCTGCCTAGGACACAGGGAAGCCGTCCATCACCTGTCAACAAATATGTGAGTTCCTACAAAGTGTCAGGTACTATTCTAGGCACTTAAAGGACCGTAGTGAACTGGAATGAGTTCCTGCCCTCAAGGACTCTACTTTCTGGTTGGAGCTGGGGGGAAGAGTGGTAGGAAAGACAGAGTAAACATGTAACCAAATAAGATTGTTTGAGATGGTGATAAGTGTTGTATATAAAATACAATAAGATAATAGAGAATAACTCAGAGAAGATCATTTTAGAAAATTAGGCGAAGGGTCAGCAGACTTCTCTGAAAGGTAACATTTGAAGAGGAGGTACCTTTGTAAAGATTTAGGGAAAGACCAGTCTAAAGGAGTAGGACCTGGGGGGCACTGGGTAGCTCAGTCAGTTAAGCATCCAACTCTTAATTTCAGCTCAGGTCACGAGCCCATGGTTCATGGGATCAAACCCAGCGTTGGGCTCTGTGCTGACAGCATGGAGTCTGCTTTGGATTCTCTCTCTCTCTCTCTCTCTCTCTCTCTCTCTCTGCCCATCCCTTGCTAATGCGCTCTTGCTCGCTCTCTCTCTCTCTCTCTCTCTCTCAAAATAAATATGTTTTTTAAAAAATAGAGGAGTAGAGCCTTGTATTAGTCAAGGTTCTCCAGAGAAACAGAATCAATAGAGTCAAGATATAGGTATATAGATAAAGATTTATTATAAGGAATTGGCTTACACAGTTAT
This sequence comes from Lynx rufus, assembly GCF_022079265.1. Taxonomy (NCBI): domain Eukaryota; kingdom Metazoa; phylum Chordata; class Mammalia; order Carnivora; family Felidae; genus Lynx; species Lynx rufus. The sequence goes on along the minus strand of NW_025814834.1, from coordinate 129,862,425 downwards.
GGAGGCTGAGAACTCCCACAATACGCCATCTGCAAGCTGGAGACCCTAGAATGTTGATGGCATAGTTCCAGTCTGGGTCCAAAGCCCTCAGAACCATGGAACCAGTGGTGTGAGTTCAAGTCAAAGCCTGAGAACCAGGGGTGCTAATGGTGTTAAGTCCTAGTCTGAGGGCAGGAGAAGACCAGTGTCCCAATTCAGACACGTAGAGAGAGAGAGAAAGACTATAACCTTCCTCTTCCTCTTTCTTCTATTCAAGCCCTCAACAGATTGGATGGTGCCCACCCACACTAAGGAAAGCAGATTGCTTTCTTCAGTTGGCTGATTAAAATGTTAATCTCATCCAGAAACACTCATAGACATAGCCAGAAATAGTGTTTAACCATATATCTGGGCACCCCATGACCCAGCAAGTTGGCACATGAAAGTAACCATCCCATACCTTCAAGTAAAGAGGCCCTGTGTTAGTTTCCTAGAGCTGCTATATCAAAATACCACAAATTGGGTACCTTAAAACAACACAGATGTGGGGCGCCTGGGTGGCGCAGTCGGTTAAGCGTCCGACTTCGGCCAGGTCACGATCTCGAGGTCCGTGAGTTCGAGCCCCGCGTCAGGCTCTGGGCTGATGGCTCAGAGCCTGGAGCCTGTTTCTGATTCTGTGTCTCCCTCTCTCTCTGCCCCTCCCCCGTTCATGCTCTGTCTCTCTCTGTCCCAAAAATAAATAAAAAAACGTTGAAAAAAAAATTAAAAAAAAAAAAAAAAAACACAGATGTACCGTCTCATAGTTCTGGAGGTCAGAAGTAAAAATCAGTAGGGCCTTGCTCTAAAGCCTCCAGGAAAGAAACTGTTCCATGTCTTTCTCCTACCTTTTGGTAGCCTCAGGCATTCCTTGGCTTGTAGATGCATCATTCCAGTTACGCGGCTGCTTTCTCCCTTTGTGTCTCCACATCATCTTTCCTCTGTATCTATATCTACATTCAAATCTCTCTTTTTTTTTTTATAAGGGCACCAGTCTTATTGGATTAGGACCTCATTCTAACTAGATTACACAGAATACTGTGTATTTCCAAATAATATCACATTCCAAGGTATTGAGGGTTAGAACTTCAAAATATTTTAGGGGTGTGGGGGAGAAACACACAATGCGATCTGTAACAGGCCCTAAGATTATAATAAGACTGGAGACTTACGCTTCTGAAATTAATGGACCAGCTTATTAAAGCCCTCCTGTCCCTCTGAGAACAACCAGAAAACGAGGCAGAATGTAAAAAACAGCTTCTTGAAGGTATCAGAAGCTGCCATGGCAGTAATGCCTTAAGAAGCTTAGAATCATAGACAAGGGAAGCATACAGAGATGAGCCTGACATTTGGCATTGCTTTTTCCCTCAGAGCATTTAAGTTGTAAGCAGTGGTTAATAAGCTGAGCTGAAAGCAGCGATCTAGAGGCTAAGAAGCTAGCTGAGATCACAGCAATTTTACAGGACTAAAGGGACAAAAACTGGAGTCCAGGACCCATTATCATGAAGGGCCTTGGTAAATACCCTGAGCTTTTCATTGGGATTCTCTATGAGTTTCAACCTAGAAGGTGTGTAGTGGATATAGATCAGCCTGTAAAAAGAATGAAACTCAGCATCTAATCATCTTAATCCCTGCTTGGATGAAGGTGATCTGCCTTATAAGAACTTGCCAGAAGCAAATGTGTATCTTCTCTGAAGGAAAATAACATTACTCCAAACCTCACATTACTTCTTCAAGTGATCATGCACAAGACTTATCAAGCATACCAAGAGATGTGATTGCATGACCAAAATCAAAAGGAAAATAGATAATAAAAACAGATAAAAATAAAATTTAAATAAACAGATCCATGGAAGATACAGGTCTTGGGAGGATCAGAGACAAACTTTTACAGTAACTATGATGAGTGAATGATATGGGGAATTTTATTAGAGAACTAGAAACCATAAAGAAGCAAATTGAATTCTAGAACTGAAAAATAACTAAAATTTAAAGCTAAATAGATGAAAATAAATCTCAACAGATGGATTTAACAGCAGGTTTATCAGAAGTGAAAAGAGGTTTGGTAAAACTGGAAAATAAGACAAAAGAAGATATATAGACAAAATCACAGAGCAAAAAAAGAGTAGAAAATACAGAAAAGAATATGAGACATGGGAAACAGTATAAATGTCTAATATATATATAATTGGAGCCCTAGAAAGAGAGGAAAGAAGTTGTGGTGGAGAATCTTCTAAAACTGTTGAAAAATATTAGGCCACAGATTCAAAAGTACTGTGAACCCCATTTAGGATAAACAACAAATCTGGGCATGTTTAAATGTCAGAAGACCAGCCAGGCTGGAAGATGGTAACACGGAGAGGGAAAGCTCTTGTCAGTGAGGTTGGAGGCAGTAGATCAGGTAATGAGTTTGGATTTTATTCTAATTATAACTGGAATCCATTTGAGGATTTTAGTAAGGAGAGATATATGATCTTCTAAGATGACTTTTCTGTTGTATGGAGGATGCATTGCAGATAGACCACACAGGTAGTGGGGATGGTTCAGTTGAGCAATGCTTGCATTGGTATGGCATTGTTGCTATGGCATACCATACAGAGATGGTATGATTCAGGATGGATTCTGCAAGGTAGACCCCTCCACTAATGGATTGGGTGTGGTAAATGAGGGGGAAAGAATTGAGGATAACTTAGACCTTTGCCTGAGCATATAGATAGGTAATTGTGCTATTTATTAAAACGGTAAAGGCTCACAGTGAAATAATTTGGGGGACCAATAAGCAGAGATCAGCAGGCCTGTTTTGGCCGTGTTAAATTGGAGGTGTCTATGAGATTCCAAGCAAGGATGTCCAGTACTCATTTAAAGATACTGGTCTGGGGCGCCTGGGTGGCGCAGTCGGTTAAGCGTCCGACTTCAGCCAGGTCACGATCTCGCGGTCCGTGAGTTCGAGCCCCGCGTCGGGCTCTGGGCTGATGGCTCAGAGCCTGGAGCCTGTTTCCGATTCTGTGTCTCCCTCTCTCTCTGCCCCTCCCCCGTTCATGCTCTGTCTCTCTCTGTCCCAAAAATAAATAAACGTTGAAAATAAATAAATAAATAAATAAATAAATAAATAAATAAAGATACTGGTCTGGGTACCTAGGTGGCTCAGTCGGTTGAGTGTCCAACTCTTGATTTCAGCTCAGGTCATGATCTTATCATTCATGGAATTGAGCCCTGCATCAGGCTCTGTGCTGACAGCATGGAACCTGCTTGGTATTCTCTCCACACCCCCCCCGCCCCTTCCTAGTTCATGCATGCTTACTTGCTCTCTCAAAATAAATAAACTTTAAAAAATAAAAAATTGAAGATACTGATCTGGTACTCAGGAGAAGTCAGAATAAAGACAGAGACATGAGAGTTACCAGCATATGGTTTTTATTTAAAGCGACAGACCTGAATGGGCTCACCCAGGGGGATAATATAGACAGAAGACAAGAGACCCTGAACCAAATCCTAGATCAGTCTAACACTCAGAGGAAGTATAAATTACTGTTAGCAGAAGAGGAGCAAGAATTCCTATATATCACATATTACATCCTTTTGGCCAGATCTTAATCATACTGCCACAGCACAAAAGGAAGGTAGAAAATGTTGTCATTACTTTATTTTGGGTAACCAGACACCAATCTAAAAATGCAGGTTTCTATTACTTTGGAGAGCAGGGAAATGGATAATTGGAGTACAACTAGCATTTTTTCTACAGAGGTTAAAACAGGAGTAGGTCCAGCAAAGGAGAGTGAGAAGAAGCAGCCATTGAGGTAGGAGTAAAACCAGGCCATTGCAGCACCGCAGAAGGTTAGAGAAAAAAAATGACGTTCTAAGAAAGGAAGTGGAGAGGCCAATCTTGTCAGATGCTGTTGAGGGGTTAAGTAAAATGAAGACAGAGCCTTTGGCTTTTACAAAAATGAGTATCATTGATAACATTAAGAGCAATTGCAGAAGGAAGATGAGGACAAAAACATATTTGAAATAGACTGAATTTAAGCGGGATACAGCAAATTGAGAAGTCTTTTGAGGAGTTTGGCTGTAGAGGGGAGCAAAGAATTAGCTAGAAGAGACAGGGATCATCTAGGTAAAGTTTTATTTAGTGCAAGGTGCTATTAAGGGATATCACAATAACCTAAGAAAAAAGAATAATTTGATAATTCATAATAGGGGTAGATCTAGGGGAATGGCCATGCCTGACATCAATGGGACAGGAAAGGGGAAGGGCAGCAAATATTCATGATAATAGAGTTTACCATAGATTGCTTCTCATATTATTTAAATTCACCACTTTTTGGGGGGGGGGCGCTGAATATGGTATACTTTTTTTTTTAATTTTTTTTTAATTTATTCATTTTTTGAGAGACAGAGCATGAGCAATGGAGGGGCAGAGAGAGAGGAAGACACAGAATCTGAAGCAGGCTCCAAGGCTCTCAGCTGTCAGCACAGAGCCCAACGCAAGGCTCAGTCTCACAAACTGTGAGATCCTGACCTGAGCCAAAGTCAGATGCTTAACCAACTGAGCCACCCAGGAGCCCTATGGTATACTTTATTGGTGGTACGTGACAAGGTAGGGCTCCACAAGTTCCCCCTTCTTCAGGAGGTCTAGGGTGGAAACTGTAGAGGTTGGGAAATTCTCAGTGTCAGGTGGGGGAGTGAGTTGGGGCAAGGACTCCCCAGCAGCTGAAGACCTCTCTATTTCTCTTTCCGGGGCTGCTGGTTCAGGGGGCTCTTAACTCCTTGAAGGCCATAGGGTCCACCACCCAGTTGCTGTAGCAAATTCATTTGCCATACCAGGAAATGAGCTTGAAAGACTGGTCATTGAGAGCAATGCCAGCCCCAGCATTAAAGGTGGAAGAGTGGGGTGTCACTGTTAAAGTCACAGGAGACAACCTGGTCCTCAGTGTAGCCCAAGATGCCCTTGAGGGGGCCCTCTGATGCCTGCTTCACCACCTTCTTGATTCATCATATTTGGTAGCTTTCTCCAGATGGCAGGTCAGATCCACAGCTGACATGTTAGGAGTGGGGATACAGAAGGCCATGCAAGTGAGCTTCCCATTCAGTTCAGAGGTGACCTTTCCTACAGCTTTGGCAGTGCCAGTAGAAGAACAGATGATGTTATGGGCAGCCTTTTGGCCACCACACCACAGCTTTTAAGGGGGACTGTCCATGGTCTTCTGGGTGGCAGTGATGGCACAGAATCATGAGTGGCCATCCATGATGCCAAAGTTGTCAGGGATGACCTTAGCCAGAGAGGCCAAGCAGTTAGTGGTCCAGGACTCACTGCTGACAATCCTGAGGGAGTTGTCATACTTCTCACGGTTCATGCCCATCACAAACATATGGGCATCTGCAAAAGGGGCAGAGATGATGACCCTTTTGGCCCCACCCTTCAAGTGAGCCCCAGCCTTCTCCATGGTAATTAAGACCCCAGAAGACTCCACAACATACCCACCACCAGCATCAACCCATTTGTTGGTGGTGGGATCTCACTCCTGAAAGATGGAGATGGGCTTTCCGTTGATGAAAAGATTCCTGTTCTCAGATTTGACTGTGCCATTGAATGTGCCATGGGTGGACTCACAATGGAACATGTAGATCATGTAATTGAGGTCAGTGAAGGGGTCATTGATGGTGACAATATCCACTTTGCTGGAGTTAAAGGCAGCCCTGATATCCAGGTGCCCAGTATGGCTAAATCTGTTTCCTCTGACCTTCACCATCGTGTCTCAGGGACGTGGCTGGTACTGCACCAAAAGATGCAGCTGTCCATTGAAAGGGGAGGAGCAGAGAACCTAAATTTACCACCTCAAGGATGGAAATGGTATAAAAAAGAATGAAATCTTGCTATTCAGAACAACGTGGGTGGACCTAAAGGGTATTGTTATGCTAAGTGAAATGTCAGAGAAAGACAAATACCATATGATTTCATTTATAGGTGGAATCTAAAACACAAAACAAATGATCAAAACCCAGAAACAGACTCATAAGTACAGAGAACAAACTCCTGCTTGCCAGAGGGAGGGGTATGAAGGGATGGCAGAAATCAGTGGTTAAGAAGTACAAACTTCCAATTATAAAATAAGTCACAGACATGAAAAGTACAGCATAAGGGAATATAGTTACTAATATTATAATAGTGCTGTATGGTGACAGATGGTGATGACACTTACCATTTTGAGCATTGTGTGATGTTTAGAATTGTCAAGTCACTGTGTTGTGTGCCTAAAACTAATATAATGTTGTATGTCAACTATACTTCAATAATAAAAAGATGGAAATGGTATATAATGCATTATATCTCATTTATGCAAGAAAGATGAGATAACTCCATTCAACAAACACATTTTTAAAAGTAGGTCGGGAGAGGAGAGTTTGACCCTCGTATATCGAGGGTTCACCCTCATGTAATGGCAAACACGATACAGAGTATAAGGGCTTTGTTCTAAGTGTTTTACATTTAATTCATCAATATGCGTGGTGTCCTAAATCCAGAGATTTGGCAAATTAATGTAGTTATAGATTTCAAATTGAAATTAAAATGTTAAGGTATCTATATATTAGGTTTTTGTTACTTTCCACTTTTGCCAGTCTTGGTCACATTAGTTAAGAGGGCTTCTATACGAACATGGAACAATATTTATGTTATGGGGTGTGTGTGTGTGTGTGTGTGTGTGTGTGTAAGGTCTAGAACAGTGTGTGTAGTATGGTATATTTGAATAAAAGGGGAATACATAACATCTTTTGGACTGTTCCTAAAAATTGGTAATAATGGTTATCTCTGGGGTGGGGGCTTCAACTCTTATGAAAATCTACAGTGTTACTAATGTGCTTACCAAGTAATTTTTTTGATAACTAATTTCACTTTTCTTTGGTGATTCAATTTCTTACAGTGTGTCTATGACACTTTAGTGATTTCTTCTTCAGAGTAGATTAAATATTAGTTTGTCTTCTTACCATTTGTCTCTTTCAGATTTAAGTTAAATTCTAAAATAAAATTCTGGTAATTTGGGGGGTGGGGTGGGATGGTCATCCAAATAGTTGAATTCAAGGTCATCAGAAATTTACTATCAATCTTTTCCAGCATGTAAATATGTAAATATCTACTTCAGGATTATTTGACATATATTTAATTTTATATCTTTAATCATATGATATCCTTATAGTGTTTTTTATCTTTGACAGGAATTAAAAGGTGGAAAAGCTTATGCAAAGGTAAGTGGATGTTTTTTAACTCTTTTAGAACTTATGACTCTTGCTGTTTATAAGCTTAAAAATCAAATGGTTTGCGCTTCTTTTTTTAATGTTTATTTTCACAGAGCATGCACACACGAGCAGAGTAGGGGCAGAGAGAGAGGGAAAGAGAGAATCCCAAGCAGGCTCCACACTCAACACACAGCCCAACATGGGGCCCAATCTCATGACCACGAGATCACAACTGCAAGATCATGACCTGAGTCACTACCAAGAGTTGGACATTTAACCGACTGAGTCACCCAGGTGCCCCTCAAATGGTTTTCTCTTCTTATTGCTGTTCAAGTTGGCTGTTGTTAAATATAGATTTCAAATTGAAATAAAAATTGGAGGCGCACCTGGATTGCTCAGTTGGTTGAACATCTGACTCTTGATTTCGGTTCAGGTCATGATCCCAGGTTTGTGGGACTGAGACCCACGCTTAGTGTGGAGCCTGCTTGGGATTCACTCTCCATCTGCCCCTCTCCCCAGCTCATGATCTCTCAGATAGATAGATAGATAGATAAATAAAATAAAGCAACTTGGAGATTGAACAATTGGACCCAACAATAAATTATAGACATACTCTTTCTAAATGCTGATTATGGGATGTTATTCTTACATTTCAGCTTCCCTACTAGAAGATGATCTCTGGTTTCCATTAAGCAATAGGATCTATTAATTCAGTCTGTCCTGGAAAGTATTCCCAATCCCACCTCCCCCACCTCCAGGGTTTTAGGACCTCTCCTCTGAGCACTCTATATACATGTTCACTAATCTCCTTTATACTTTCACTACGTAAATGGAATTACTAATGAGTGTGCTCACCTCTTTGCTGAAGAGAAGGAGTTAGTAATTAGTAATACTACCAGAAACCCACATACTCCTCTTTTATTTTCAGTCTCTGATGGTATCTCCATCAGTTCAGTCATCAGAGCCAAGGATGGGGCACTAGCTTCAGCCATCAAATCTGCCTAACTCCTTAAAACTCCTTGGTTGCAGTGTCAGTTAGGATGCTCTTTGCTATAAGCAACAGAATACCCTTCTCACCTAGAGATTTGAATGTCACAAAACAAGTAGGTATGAAATAGAGTTGAGATAGGAGATAGAGCTGCTTCAGAATTAGTTAATCCACTAAGTGAAGAACATCATCAAGAACCCATGTTACTTTTCTCTTTTCATTCTTCCATTCTCTGTGTGATGACTTTATCCTTGGCTAGCTGTTCTCATGGTCACCAGGTAGCTCGAGTTTTAGTCCACACGTTCACATATGACAAAATCCAGCTGTTTCTCTATGTATGGCTTTGAGTGAGAAAACTTTTCCTAGTTGGACCTCAGAGAATTTCCCCCATAGCTTTCATTAGCCACAACTAGATGATATCCCCACTCCTAAACCAGTCATGGACAATAGGAATGGATTGCCATGGCTAGCTTGTGATTAGTCTCACAGTTTAACAATGAGCTAGGGATTGGGTTACTTTTCTTTTCCACATAGATGAGCTAAGAGTGGACACTTGAATAAAATCAGGGTTCTGCTAACAAGGAATATCAGAACTTTGAATAATGGTGGGTAAGCAAAAAAAAAGGATCTGCTGTGATTGACAAATCCTGTGACTTCCCCCTTCTAATTTAAAAACCATCCCTTTTTTCCACTCCCAAGGCCAGTGCCTTAGGTTATACCTTCATTATTTCTTATTTAAAACCTGCACTGGCCTCCTATCTTTTGTTCTCTGCCTCTGATGTTTCCCTCTATCCATCCTCTACATTACTGCCAGAGTGATCATTCTGAAATTCAAACACATTCTCGCCCTTTTAATTCTTCAACAGTTATCTATTGCCTGGAAGGGAAAACGAAATGAAAAGTCTTCAACCCAACATTTAGATCCATCTTGGTTTACAAATCATCTGTCTGTACATGCATATACTCACTCCTTTTTTAAAAAATTATTTTCCAGAGTTTCTTTTTTTTAAGTTTATTTATTTTGAGAGAGAGAGAGAGAGAGAGAATGTGGGTGTGAGCAGGGAAGGGGGAGGGGCAGAGAGAAAGAAAGAATCCCAAGCAAGCTCCATGCCATCAGCACAGAGCCTGACACTGGGTTCAATCCCATGAACCTGGGATCATGACCTGAGCCAAGATCAAGAGTCGGACACTTATCCAACCGAGCCACTAAGGTGCCCCACTCACTTACTTATTCTTATGCTTCAGACATACTGCACTCAGAAAATTCCTGGAGTGTGCCATGCTCTTTTAGCCTCTTTGCCTTGTGACTTGATGTTTTCCCTGCCATGTATGTGCTTCCCCCTTCCCTTGTCCTGTCACCTCTTAGAATATTAAACACTCAGTTTAGTTGTCCTTTCCCCTGAGAAATTCTCTTTTCCTTTCTGTCTTATAATTGTGCCTTCCTCTGTCACAGCACTTACACTTTTTATAAGAATTTGTTTTCTTTCTTTCTTCCCTCACTAAACCATGAGCTCCTTGAGGATAGGAGTGATTTACATTCCTGATGCCTGGTGTTAACCTGAAATGTAGATGCTCAAAATTGTTTGCCAAATGAAGTAACATCTACCACAGATGTAGCTAGTGTCTATGTACACTTGCCATTTTAATGAGACAGTTATCTCAGTGAAGCCAGAGACAATCCTAAGGAAATGTGGACTATCTTGTGCCTCACTAGAATGTAAGCTCTTTCAAGACAGTCCTTATCTGTCCTGTTCATCACTGTTTTGTGGGGTCCCCAACAGGGCCTAGCACATAAAAGGTGCTCAGTAAGTGTTGACCTGCAGCCTAAAACATCACGTTGACATACCCCACCTTTTAATATGCTTTCTTAGTGATGACAGACCAGATACCTTTTTTTTTTACTTGAATTATGCATAGTGACACTATAATACCAGCATTCTAATAGTGGATAGTGGGCCAGTGGGCTGGTATTTGTTCAACAGATATGTATTAACTCCTACCATATGGCAGGCATTGTTCTTGACACTATTCTGAGTACTGTGGATATAGCAGTAAACAAAACAGACCCAAATTCCTGCCTTTATGGAGCTTATATTCTCATGGAAGGTTGGAGGGGATGGACAGTAAACAAAATAAATATGAAATATGTATGTATGTGATATGGTAACAACTACTAAAGAGAAGAACAAGGCAGGTAAGGGGTAAAGAGAGACAACTACAGGGTTCGAGAGGGAGGAAGGAGTCAAGGCATTTAGAATGGTCATGGAAAGCCCCTTAGATGACATTTGAACGTAGACCTGAACGGAGTGAGGAAGAAAGCTACAAGATCTAAGAATGTTTCAGGCAAAAGAACAGTTAGTGTTAAAGGCCTTGAGGTGGACTTGGCATTTGCAAGTAAAAGGACATTGTGTCCAGAAGAAATAAGAAATAAATTAAGATAAATATAAATAAATAAGAAAGCAGGGAAGTGAAGCTGACAAGGTAGTGGCCAAGGATGAAGGGACCAGAGACAGTCAACATAGACGACTCTTTCAAGGAGCTTTGCTATAAAAGGGAGCAGAAAAATAGTCCAACAGACTGGACAGAGATGCGAGATGAGGTTTTTTTTGTTCATTCAGATGGCAAAAACTCCAGCGGGTCCACGTGGTGGAATGGGAATGGTTCAGTAGAGAAGGGAAACTTGAGAATGCAGAAGAGAGGGAGGAATTCCTGAAGCAGTGAACTTGAGTAGGCCGGAGGACAGTGGGTGGCCTCAGATCGGGGCACAGCCAGTTCACTTAAAATAAGCAGGCCTAGCTGCAGGCAGGTGAGTAGATGTGGCTGGCAGTAAGAGCTTGTGGAAGTTAAGCACTTTTTTGATTGCTTTTATCTTCTGAGTGAATTAAAAAGTAAGGCATCAGCAGAGTTTGGATGGAAAGGAGGTGCTGGAGGTTTAAAGAAAAAGGATAATGTATGAAATAGAGCCTTTGGGTGATGTGCAATCAAATAGCCATGTGAATCTTCACATGCTCATTTGGATGTGGCTTTGCCCTGGATGCATCCAGGCTATTCTTCTGAACCCCTAAAAGGTACTCCCCTAAGGCCGGAGTAGCCATGTGAAAATTAAGTAGATGTCACCTGTGGCCTGATGTGTTCTGACTTACTGCATTGGGAAATTGTGGCCCTTTAATTGGTCTCAAAGTTCTTACTCTTCATTCTTTCTGTACCAGTTAAAAGCTACTAGGGGCACCTGGGTGGCTCAGTCGGCTAAGCGTCCGACTCTGGCTCAGGTCATGATTTCACGGTTCATGGGTCTGAGCCCCTTATTGGGCTCTGTGCTGACAGCTCAGAACCTGGAGCCCGCTTCGAAATCTGGGTCTTCCTCTCTCTCTGCCCCTTCTCAGCTCATGCTCTGTCTCTTTGTCTCACTCTCAAAAATAAATAAACATTTAAAAAAATTAGTAAAAGCTACTAAATTAATGCTCCAGCCTGTAGTTAAAATCTTCATCTTGAATGCCATTCATATGTGTCCAGTATGTGTTTTTAAATCTTAAAACAGGCAGCTTAAAATCATAGCAGTGCTTGAAATGGCTAATACTCTTCATTAGGTATTCAGGGAGATGTGCTTAATTACAAATTCAAAACATTTTTTGTTGTTTTTAATAAAAGATTCCATATACATTTAGTCATGTAGAACAGACTTAGTTTGTTAAAAAAAAAAGGGGGGGGGGCATATTTCTTTACTGCTTGGAAATGGGAAATAGAAGTTGAACAACATCAGAGGGAAGAGTGCAGGACAATCATTGGTAACTTCAGAAAATGGAGAAGAACCTGGGTCATAATGAGAGGGAGGAACAGCTTTCAGCTGAACTTCTGGATAGCAGCATAGAGCGTTGTTGTGGGGTGCAGCTTTGGGGAAGGGGAAAAGAAAGGTAAAGAGAGATCAGCAAGGCAAATGTGAAAGGTGGTGAACTAGAAGGGGCTTATACCAAAGAAAATGTCTGATACATTTAAATCATTCTACTTCTTGCATTTAAAGTAAGAATTTAATAACCTGCCACTATCTGCAGTCACCAGTGATTAACTGGGAAAGGAGCCAGAACCAGAATGGGGAGAAGAAAGTCTGATCAGTTTTCTATATGAATATGCAGATGATCATGCATGATTGGTCTGCTGCCGTTTCCCACAGTGTTGGATGAGTACTGCTGCTACTTGGAATGATTTTAATTGTTTGATAAACATTATTTTTACTTCAACAGTTATATATTTCAGTGTGTACAGGAAAAAATATATATTTAGTGCATCAAGTCTGTGATTTCAGAGATCATATTGCTTAAGAATTGAAAAGGTGATATATTTTAACAAAAAGGTGAGCCAATCTTAAGATACACATTAAGCAAATAATGGGGCAGGTATTGTTAAGATGGCCACACTTGCAAATGACCGTTGTTTGAGAAAACTTGTCTAGAGCATGGGTTGAATGTTTATTTTAAGGAGAATATGATAGAAGCCTAGTAGATATTCTATTAATATAATTCCCTTTCTTTTCATAGCTGGGCTTTGCAGATCTAAACCTGGCAGAGTTTGCTGGATCAGGAAATACCACTCGTCGCTGTTTACTGGAAGGCTATGATACCAAAAATACAAGACAGGATAATTCCATTCTTAAAGTAAGCATGTTTTGAGATTTACATGTCAACAAATGAGAATCCCTGCCTTTGAATAAGCATAGGTATACACAGTCAAGGGCAAGATGGGAATCAGTACTGAGATCATAAGCTGACCACATCACACTGAAATACTCACCTTCAAGGGAAAAAGGCTACCCATATCACAGAAGCAGCAAAAAGTAACAAATGTTCACCTTCATGATCCTAAGGTGTTTCTGAGGCTGTGAACATTCAGGGAATAGTACATACAACTGCTACAGCATCAGGCTCATTGACAGTAAGGAGCATGATGAATGAATACCTTAAAACATGTATCACTCCCGAAAAGTGACTTCCCAAGCAGCTATGGTGGGCACATAGAAGTCACTGGGTTCTCTGGTAACTAGTAAAGTGACAGGTGGAACTCACTTTGGGCATCTGCGATGTTGTTTCCAAGTAGCATCAGCAGCCCCATAGTGTGGTGGCCACAGAGAACACATACGGTTGGTGGGAGTATTAAATGAGACCAGTTCAGAATATGTTTGTAAAGTGTCTTGTACCTACTAAGCCTCACCGGACAGACCTTTTGCTGTATTTTAGTTAGTTTACCCCTTGATGGTAAGTTATCTAATGATAAGAAAGGAAAATAATTCCTAATAAAAACTGTATGGTCAGAAGTTAGTGGAGCAAAGAATTACCCTATACCTACACTTTTCAAACTTTGTTTTCAATAAATATAACTGAAAAAAATTTCAAAGTACTTGCATATACCCGTGTAAGGTAAACAGTGTTCTTCAGATGGGGATAGATTCTCTCCATTTTATAGATGAAGAAGCTGAGACTCAGAAGGTTAAGTGTCTCACTAAAGTCATCAGTCATCAGTAGCAGAGCAGAGACCAGAATGCATCTCTACCATTATGTAGTCAGTGGTCTTTTCATGTTGCCATGCCGTCTAAGCATCAGACTCCGAAGAAACAGGCTGCCCTATTCCTTCTTAGATTGATCCCAAACAAGCTGAACAAGCCGCTAAGTTTCTTCATATTTGCAGTGTAAGAAGAAAGATAATCCTTCTCTGAATAGTGTTTTCATTAGGAATTGAAATGACTTTCTTTTTTTTCTTTATTTTTTTTTTTTAAGAAAGAGATAGAAGGCACGTGTACACGCATGCACTCAAGCAGGGGAGGGGCAGAGGAAAAGAGAGAATCTTTTTTTTTTTTTAATGTTTATTTATCTATAGAGGGAGAGAGAGAGCATGAGCAGGGGAAGGGCAGAGAGAGGGAGAGAGAGAATCCCAAGCAGACTCCACACTTTCAGCACAGAGCCTGAAGCAAGACTTGATCTCACAAATCATGAGATCATGACCTAAGCCAAAATCAAGAGTCAGGCTCTTAACCTACTGAGCCACCCAGGCACCCCAAGAGAGAGAATCTTAAGCAGGCTCCACACCCAGTGTGGAGCCCAACATGGGGTTTGATCTCACGAACTGAACCGTGAGATCATGACCTGAGCCAAAATCGAATCCGACACTTAACCGATTGAGCCACCCACGTGTTCTGGGAATTGAAATAACCTTCTAATTTTAAATTCCATCCCCTGCTATTCCTTAGGGCCAGCTCCTGGAGTAGTTTCCTTTTGGCTCTCCATTGATCCTTTCACACCATTTCTCCCACTTGGCCCTACAAAGAAATTAGTCTTTTATAGATCATACCACTCTGTATCACACACACTGTCTCCCTGCCTGAGCTGTCATCTCCTGGTCACCTAGTTACCTTCTCTCTCCTACTTACGATGACTTAGCTCCTGGCTCACAGTTTTTCTTTCCATCCCTTCTGTCATCATTTTTTGATGGCTCCACCATCTGGTGGGTGATCTGTCCCTGCAGACTGTCTTTTCTGTGCATTCTCTCCCTCTAGCTAATCTTTCATGTACCTGGGACCTCTCCTTTCCTCAAACTACCCTTCTCAAGGAACCTTTTCCTTTTCTTCACCTCTATTCCACACCCCATGGTCACAGTCTAGACTTACCTCTAGAAATTCCACCACCTCCAGAATTTTAGTTCCAAGTATCCCCTGCCCCCATCTATTAGGTTTCCAGTCCTCTTGGTCTACTGTTCACTTGGCTATCCTTAACCTGACTGCTCTCATTGTTTACCAGCCTCCACTTGTTTCCACTTCCCTCTTTATCCAGCTTTGATTCTGGGATCCATGATTATCCTATGCTCAAAAATATTCCTCGCTCCTTTGCCCCTGTCTCCCTCATTGCTCTCCCCTGAGTAATCCCCGACCCCAGTCAGACTCAACTGTTCTCTCTGGACTTGCATCCTAGTTGCTGAATGTTGCTGGAGAACATCATACAACCATCCAGCTGCCATTCCTTCAGTCTTGCTCCCTGCCATCAAGCAACTGTACTTCCTTTGAAAGCATCCTTTCCCATTTTTCTAGAGACTCTATTGTATACCTTCTTTCTCCTTGGATCTCTATGCACCACTCTTACTGTCAACTGATGGTCTTTCTTTATCCTTTATTGAGAAAACAGAAGCCATTAAATCAAATTCCCTCATATTCCCATTGCCGAATTTATGATTCTTCCTGTCTGTCCAGCCCTGTTATCCTTTTTGCCCTGGTTACAATGAAGGAAATGCCCCTCTCCCTGTCAGAAGTCAATCGCTTCCCTTGGGTTGAAGAATCCAGAGCTTGCCTAATCCAGAGCGGTGCCATTTGGACTATCCCTTCTCCTGATGTTCTCTATCTCTAGTGAATCATCCTCATTAACATATGGAGAAACAGCTCTAGTATCTGCTGTGTTTAAAACAAAAACCGCTTCTCACCTCCTCCAACCACTATCCTACTCTCTCTGTTCTGCTTCCCCACACAATTTCTTAAGAGCTGCATGTGCCATCTCCCTCCCTCCTCAGACATTAAAGATACTCAAGAGTGCTGTTTTGACAGAGTTAGAAACCAGACTGTGGTGGAGGGGATAAGGCTACCAGCGCAGCAGGCCCAGACGCACACATTTAGTAAGTGTAGTGCTCAAAGGGGAAAAGAACAGCAGTGGAGGCACTGGGGTGAAGAAATAAGAAAGAAATGAGGTTGGTTATATTAGGATACATGTCAGCCACTATATCTCCTCTTCGTAAAGACCGTGGGTTTTAGTATTGTGCAGTCCTAGCTTCAGATCTCAGCTCTGCCCTTTATTAGCTACCTGATCTTGAAAATACTAATATATCTCCTGAGCTTAAAATGAAAATATCCATCTCTCATAGGAGTGTTGAAGATCCAGTGAAATCTTGCATTATAAAATACAGCTTATGCCTGGCACATAATTAATTCTCAAATCATGATTGCTGTTAATGTTGTTGTTATTACTACCGTTATCATTATTACTCCCAGAAGAAGGAAACAAGGTCCTATGGCTGAGTCTTTTTTTTTTTTTAATGTTTATTTATTTATTTTGAAAAAGAGCTCCAGTGAGTCTGGGGGAGGAGCAGAGGGGGAGAGAGAGAGAGAATGAATGAATCCCAATCAGGCTCCACACTCTGCACAGAGACTGACTCAGGGCTCCATCTCACCACAACTACAAGATCATGACCTGAGCTGAAATTAAGAGTCCAACACTTAACCAACTGAGCCACCCAGGCGCCTCCTCCCCCACCGCCCGCTGTGGTTGAGTCTTAAAAGACAGTCACAACTAGAGAACAGCAGCATTTCAGAAAGCATTAGCAAAGGTTTAAATTCTGATCTAAAGCTGGAACACGGGCCAGAAGCATTGTGCTCTTGCAAGCCACTTCAGGCAGCCCATGAGGCAACAACATGGCAAGTTGGAGGGAAACATTCCAGACACTTGGGCACCACAGGAATTGGGGAGGAAAGACAGATAAACTAGACCAGCACAGCACACACCCACAGAACTGTTATTAGGGCAGCACTTGCTTTTTGTTTCCATCTTTTCCACTCTGATTTTTGCAGTTACAGAGTTTTGAATGTTAAAAAGTGGTTTTAAATCTGTGTCTGTATAAAGCAGCAATTTAATACTGGATGTAACCCAATTAAACGATCATTTTATTTAATACTTTCTAAACAGAAAATATTGGCCTAGATTCTGTGGCGGATGCGTAGATTAGCGGAATGTGGCTTCTCCTCTCAAGGAAACTTTTATAATCACATTTCTTTTCCTAATATTCAGGTTTTGATCAGTATGCAGCTGATGTCTGGAGACCCATGTTTTAAAACGTAAGTTGAAGCTTTGTAAATGAATTATTTATCTGAAAGTATAAAAGTGGTTTCTTTTTGTTTGTCTGTTTAAATTTTTGCATTCATATTTCATAATATTTACTAGTGAAGGGACTGTTCTTTTTCTAGGAGACTGACCTGACCCACATAGAAGTTACTATGACCTTTTACCAAACAAGCTCCCCACAGTCTAAAATTATTTAAGCTATAGGTCTTTTATCATCTTCAAGTTTTGGGTGAAACTATACAAATTAAATGTTTTAATTTGACCCCCACAGACTTACTCATTTCTTCAACAGATAACCTCTTAACTGCCTTACCATGTGCTAGGCCCTATTCTAGACACTAGAGAAACAGCAGTGAAAAAAAATTGACCAAGTCCCTGACCTCTTGGAGCATGTATTCTAAGAGGAAAACAAATAACGAGCTAATAAATACATGTATAATTTAAAAAGAGCAATGAGGGTTTTGGAGAAAAATAATGCAGGGTAGGAAGGCATGGTGGGGAGAAACGTTGCTGTTTTAGAGTATAGTCAAGAAAGTCCTCCCTGGCAAAGCTGATATTTGAGCAGAGACCTAAAGGAGGTGGAAAGCACGCCATGCAGACATTTGGGGAAAGAGCATTTGAGTTAGAGGAACAGGGACAAAGGTCTTGAGGGAGGAGTGTTTTTGTCATGTCCCAGGAACTGCCAGGAGACCAGTATGTCTAGAACAGAGAGAATGAGGAGTAGGGGGATTGGAGATAGGATCAGGTGATGAAGAGTCTCGTCAGCCACTTATAACCTGAGTGAGACAATAAGCTCCTGGAGGGTTTAGAGCAAGGGAATAAAATCATCGGACTTATGGCTGCTAGGTAGAGAGTAGACAATTTGGGGGAGCAATGACAGGAGGAATGGCAGAAATAGGTAAAGGGTTAGGAGGCCGTTTCAGTAGTCCAAGGTTTAGGGCCTGAGTAACTAGAGAAATGGTTTTTCCACTTACTGAAATAGCAGAGCCTCTAAGAAAAACAGGTTGGGGGTTGGGAGCTTGGATGTTAGGCATGTCAAATAGGAGTTGAGATCCCTATTTAACATCCAGCCAGGCACATCATGTGGGCAGTTGGACATAACACTAAGAGTTCAGTGGGGAGGCCTGAGCTGAAGACATAATTTTGGAAATCATGACGTCATCAGCACATACAGAGCAGTTAAAGCCATGCAATTTGGTTAAATGACCTAAAGGGAGTGACTATAAATAAAGAAAAGAACCACAGACTGAAGGGTGGGACACTCCAGTGTTGGAGGTTGGGGAGATGGGGAAGAATCAGCAAAGGAACAACCTGTGAAAGAAAAGGAATGAACCAAAGGGGAAGACTGTCCTGAAAAACCAAGTGTGGGACGTGTTTCGAAAAGGAAAGGGTAATTGGCTGTGTCCCACACTGTGGAAGTAGATCACGGAAGATGAGGACTGGAAACTGACCTTTGGATTTGCTGTCCAGAAACCACCAGTGCCTTTGACAAGCATTTTGATAGATTGCTGGGAGCCTGTAACCTTTCTGGAGTGGGTTAAAGAGGGCTTGAGAAGAGAAAAATTGGAGACAGCATAAACAATTTTGCTGCAAAAAAAGGAACAGAAAATCAAGTTACAAATAAAAAGAGGATACAGGGTCAAGAGCAGGTCTTTGGGTTTACTTGTTTGTTTGTTTGTTTTTTAAGATGGGAGATAGTATTTGTGTACAGATCTGAATGGTTGGGTAGGGAGAGAGGGGACACAGAAGAGAAAAAGGACAGTTGCTAGACGGTGTCCTTGGATTGTCAAGAGCAATGAATGCAGAGAATATGGCTTTAGATGCAGTTATATGAGAAATGGAAGCATATAGAAGTTATTTTCAATTTTCTCCTTATTTCCTAGTGAAATAGGAAATGAGATGATCATTGAAGAGTGCGGACGGGAAAGATGGCGATGGGTTTGAGGAAAGAGGAAAGATGTGGAAGAGTCCTGTCAGAGTGTGGGAGAGTGAGCTGAATGGGGAGAGGCTTGCTTGTTAGCAATACTGAAGACACTCGATTACAAAAGAAAATTAATTATGTATCACTTGAATATCTGAGAAAAATATATTTAGTAAAGGAAAAAAAATCTTAATTTTTCCCTGTGCACCAGCTTCCATGTTTTTAATAGTAACATCCATATAGTTCCCTATTTACAGTGTTTTGTAAAGTTGAAAATACATATTTAATAAAAAATCAATTGATTAAACTATGCATTTTACTATAACTTACCTTTCCTGTGTTGTCATCTCTTGAACCGTAATTTCCTGGCTTCTTTATATCCTGCTCTGTTGAGACTAAACAATTTTTGCTATGCTACATTTGGCTTCTTAGGTAACAGTGTTTTTCTAGTGGAATCAGTTTAAGGCAAAATGAGAAAATGAGCAGCAAAACAAAGTGGAAGGAAAGGAATTCATCATTCCTTCTCGTGAACTTAAGAATATTCCCTTTCTGGCCCTTTCTCTACCATTTTATCTCTCCACTTGTGCAACTCAAATACTGAAGAGCTCAAAAATATCACTTTATGTTCTGTATTATCTCTGGGAATGTAATTCTGAGAGTCTAGAATTTATATTTATAGGAAAGATGTTTATAACTCATTAGAATAAACAGACTTCACCTAATCCCAAGATACATAAAAATATTTCTCAGGAGAACCAAACTCCCAATAGTTATTTTCTCTTTTCTCTGAATATCTGAAATTGTACAACTGTCAGTGGAAAAGGAGCAACTCTGACCCATCCATGCACTTATGCATACTGAGTATGGACTGAATAGAAAAATGGTAAGGGGCGCCTGGGTATCTTAGTTGGTTGAGCATCCGACTCTTGGTTTTTCAGCTCAGGTGCTGATCTCACAGTTCATAATATTGAGCCCAGAGTTGGGCTCTGCTTGGAATTCTCTCTTCCCTCTCTGTCTCTGCCCCTCCCCTATGCACATGTGTGCACACATGCTCTCTCCCTCTCTCTCAAGATAAATAAAAAACAGAAAAGTGTTTAAACTACTGATGTAAAAAGTAAATTATTTGGAGGGCACCTGAGTGGCTCAGTCAGTTGAGCATCCAACTCTTGATTTCAACTCAGGTCATGATCCCAGGGTCATGGAATCGAGCCCCACATTGGGCTCCACGCTCAGCATGGATTAGGATTCTTTCTCCTGCTGCCCCTCTCCCCCACTCGCTTGCATGCATGCTCTCTCTCTCTAAAATAAATAAGATTCTGTCTCTCCCTCTGCCCCTCTCCCCTGCTCGCACTTTTTCTCTAAAACAGAAAAAAAGCGGGGTTTGGGGGGACCTGGGTGGCTCAGTTGGTTGAGCATCTGACTTCGGCCCAGGTCATGTTCCCGTACTTCGTGGGTTCCAGTCCCACATCAGGCTCTGTACTGACAGCTCAGAACCTAGAGCCTGCTTCCTATTCTGTATCTCCCTCTCTCTCTGCCCCTCCCCTGCTTTGTTTCTCTGTCTCCCAAAAATAAATAAACATTAAAAAAAACTTTTTTTAAGATAAAAAGTAAATTGTTTTTATTATATTGTATTTCAGTATATCTCAAATATGTAAAATCACAATACTTTAGAGCTGAAAAGAGTGTTGGAATTTGTCCAGTCCAGTGATTTTTTTTCAGAATATTTAGCCACAAAATCTTTGTGTTCAAATGTATTATAAATCTCAATATATAAGTTTTTTCTATTGAAAAAAGATATAGTACCTTACTACCCCTAAAGTCTCTAAGGGAGGAGCTTCATCAAGCCAGTTTAAAAGTATTATAAAATCCAAGTTCTCATTTTACAGATGGGGAAACTAAGGCAAAAACAACTGAGTCACATGACTGAATATTTCTAAGACATAGATGTAAGTAACTGCTGGAGAGGTTCATCCTACTATTCTTTCTGCTTTTGTGTGTCTTTGAATTTTTCAGGATATAAAGTTTTTAAAAACCTCGGGGTACCTGGGTGGCTCAGTTAGTTAAGTGGCCGACTTCGGCTCAGGTCATGATCTCACGGTCCGTGAGTTCGAGCCCCGCATTGGGCTCTGTGCTGACAGCTCAGAGCCTGGAGCCTGTTTCAGATTCTGTGTCTCCCTCTCTCTGACCCTCCCCCATTCATGCTCTGTCTCTCTCTGTCTCAAAAATAAGTAAACATTTAAAAAAAAATTTTTTTTTAAACCTAGAGAAACTAACAAGAATACAGCAGACCTTCAGCATTCTCAGCTTTAAATTCTAGTTTTGACTTTTTTTTTTTTAATGTTTATTTATTTTTGAGACAGAGACAAAGCATGAACGGGGGAGGGTCAGAGAGAGGGAGACACAGAATCTGAAACAGGCTCCAGGCTCTGAGCTGTCAGCACAGAGCCCGACGCAGGGCTCAAGGACCGCGAGATCATGACCTAAGCCGAAGTCAGCTGCTTAACCGACTGAGCCACCCAGGCGCCCCTAGTTTTGACATTTTATGAGCATAGGATCTGTACCATAATTTGTATCATTTTCTGAAAGATAAATTTCATACCATAAGGCCTGTATTTATGAATAAGACAGCTGGTAAGTCACCCTCTACCTACCTGCCCTGGACTCTGTTTTGTAGTTCTCTGCAAATCATCAAATATCCGACTCTTGTAAAAGAATGAAACTGGCTAAAAAAAAAAAAAAGCCAACCACTAGTGCTAATAAAGAAAAAGGATAGGGGCCCCTGGCTGGCTCAATTGGTGGAACACGCAGCTCTTGATCTCAGGATTGTGAGTTCGAGCCCCATGCTGGGTGAGATTACTTACAAAAATAAAAATCTTTTTAAGAATTTTAAGAGAGGGGCTCCTGGGTGGCTCAGTCGGTTGGGCATCCGACTTCAGCTTAGGTCATGATCTCATGAATGTGAGTTCAAGCCCTATGTTGGTCTCTCTTCTGACAGCTCAGAGCCTGGAACCAGCTTCAGATTCTGGTCTCCCTCTCTCTCTGTTCCTCCCCCGCTCGCACTCTGTCTCTATCTCTCAAAAATAAACAAAGATTAAAAAAAAATTTTTTTAAGAATTTTAAGAGAAAAAGGATATTTTGAGAGAAAAAATGCTACACTGACATCTGACAATATGGTGGTAAAGTAGATCTAGGGATGATAATCCTCTTGAATAGCTAGGGTTCTGGAGCATTCATATTCTAGAAGGAAGGAGAGTACTATTTGTCAAAATGATTTAGTAAATATTACTGTCTTCCAATTTAAATGTTGAAACAACTCTGATACAGTATCTATATTTTTTAAGTGAGGACCCTGAGGCTCTGAGGTTAAGGAACTAATTTGTCCAGGGTCCCAGGATTCACTCATTTATTCTGTACGTGTGCATTGATTGTCTGCCATGTGCTAACATTTACCAAACTTAAGTAAGGCCAGCCCCTGTTCTGAAAAATTTACTCCTTCTGTGGGAGACAGACACAGAACATATGATGCTACTGAGGCATGGATGGTAGAGTCCCTAACTACTTTTTCTTGAAATGCAGGAAAGTGTTCACTGAGGGGGTGATACTGAGCTAATTTTTAGAGGATGAATAGGAAATTATCAAGCAGAGGAGGTGGGTAGGACATTCCAGGAATAGAAAACGTCTTGCATGAGTTTATGGCATTGTTACAGGGCATGAATATCAAGTACGTAATATTGTCACTTCAGGTCATTTTTCACATACTCTTAACGTTGCTGTGACATTAAAATAAAATCTCATCTCTTCGTTCTGTAATTGAGCTATATTAAACAAGTTCTTATAAGGGATACAAAAACATTTTCAGAACAAAAAGGGGTAATAGAATAAAAACTGACACACGTTAAGCACAGTGATTATTCAACATGACTGAGTTGTGTAGGGAGACTTAGGAGAGCTGCCAAGGCCCCACTATAAATTTTAGACCATAATTAATATCAGTCCCTATGGACTGATTCAATAATTCAAAACTATTGAATTTTCTCTGTAATGCTTAGTTACCCCAGTTAACTAAGTTAGTGAAGAAGGCTCAAATTATCAAGGGTTGGGGTTCTTCAAGTGTTTTGAGACCTCAGAACAAGGGATGCCAAACTGAAGGTATTGCTAAAAGTATTGTGGCCCTGAAGTCAGGCTGAACAGGAAAGAGTGGAGCCAGAGGGAGACAGGGAGAAAGGGAAGAGGCCACAGGCTGGGAGCACTGAAAGTTGGAAAACAGTTCTAAGAGGTAGAGGGATGGAGACACTGGAATCAGGCCACCTGTGAAAGGAAGAACAAAGGACTTGGCATTAAAAAAATAGGACAGGCAGGCATGAGTCACCATCAGTGATTAATGACTGGGACTGTAGACTCCATTCTTTGTAAGTGTATTTGTTTTGCATGTTACTTTTTCTTATAGAATATTGAATGCAGGGCTTTTTAGGCCACTATTATTTCACACTATTTAAAAATACAGCCTTTGGTAACTGAAAAAGTAGGTCTAGGCCAGACTACAAAGGGCCTTATAAAGAGTTTGTGCTTTATCTGAAAGGAGCTATTGACATGCTTTTAATCAGAGAATAACATGTTCATAACAAGCTCCTAGCTAGGAGACTCTTGTGGTCTTAAGGTACAAAGACCAAACTAAAGTAATTACTGGAGGCAGAGAAAAGATGACAAATAGGAAAAACATGGGAGAATCTGTGGGATTTGGAAACTGTTTGGGTATGGAGAAATGTGAGTAGGAAGGACCCAGAGGCAGTATCTAGGACTGTAGTTTCAGTGACTTTGTGGACTACGATGACATTCACAGAGTTGGAGAATACAAGAAGAAAGCAGATTTAGGAAGAGAAGATGGCCTTAGCTGGGCATATATTGACTTCAATATACTTGCAAGACAAATACTTGAAAATATCCCAACAGGATATGCAATTTTGGAATTTAGGAGACCTTATGATAAAAATAATTTATAAATAGGTTTCAGGGCACCCGGGTGGCTGAGTCAGTTGAGCATCCGACTCCTGATTTTGGCTCAGGTTGTGATCTCATGGTTTGTGAGATCAAGTCTTATGTCCCTGCTTGGGATTCCTTCTCTGCCCCTCCCCACATTCATTCATTCATTCATTCTCTCTCTCTCTCTCTCTCTCTCTCTCTCAAAATAAATAAACACAAAAAGAAAAAAGAAAGAAAGAATCTCGAAATAGGTTTAATGACAGTCTTAAATGTCTGTATCTTCAAGGACCTAAATAGCCAGAGGATTCTACTGACATAATATATTAAGAATTTAAGAATTACCACACAATATATGTACACACACAATATATACACATACACATGTGTACACATGTATAGTTTTATATATACATATATGAACGTATGCATACAAATAACCACTACTTATACTGTTGTACGATGGGTTTTATATCGCATTACATTTTTTTTGTTACTATTGCATCTGGCCAGTTTAATGTTTTACATAGATAAAAAAAGATAAATTCTGTATTAGGGCAACTGAATGACAATTACTGAACTGTCATGAAAATATTAAACTGTAGTATATTAATGTGTGTAGACTAATGTCCCCAGCACCACCAAAGATGTCTACACCTAATCCTTAGAACGTGTGAATATGTTGAGTTAAATGGCCAAGGAGAATGAGGTGGCAGGTGGAATTAAAGTAGTAATCTAGGGGCGCCTGGGTGGCGCAGTCGGTTAAGCGTCCGACTTCAGCCAGGTCACGATCTCGCGGTCTGTGAGTTCGAGCCCCGCGTCAGGCTCTGGGCTGATGGCTCAGAGCCTGGAGCCTGTTTCTGATTCTGTGTCTCCTTCTCTCTCTGCCCCTCCCCCGTTCATGCTCTGTCTCTCTCTGTCCCAAAAATAAATAAACGTTGAAAAAAAAAATTAAAAAAAAAATAATAAATAAAGTAGTAATCTAACTTCAAAATAGGGAAATTATTCTGGGTTCTCCACGTGGACCCACTATAATCCCAAGGGTCCTTAAAGGGAAGAGGTATAATCCAAGAGAAAAGGTAATTGGCAGCATGTCAGGGTTAGAGGGAAATGCAAAATACAGAACAGAGAGAGATGCAGCCTTTCTGGCTTTGAAGATGGAGGAAGGAGCCTGAGCCAAGGAGTGCTGGCAGTCTCTGGAGGCTGGAAAAGGCAAGGAAACAGGTTCTCCCCTAAAGCCTCCAGGAAGGAATGTGGTCCTGCCAACACCTTGATTTTGGTCCAGTGGAACCTATGTCAAACCTCTAACAGAAACTGTAAGATAATGAATTTATGTTAAGTCTCTAAGTTTGTGGTAATGTGTTCCAGCAACAACATAACTAATATACTCAGGCTAACTAATTTCTGGTCATCTGTATCTTGGAAATACTTTTCTAGTTTATTTTAGCAATCTTTATTTTAGAGGTACTTTGCTAGTATGTTTTGAATTTCAGTAAATACAAAATAACAAAAACAAAAAAGGAATTGCCACATAGTGGGTCAGCTTCACCCACTATCCCTTCAGCCACCTCCCTATTTTACCTCAGGTCACCAAGAGATAGTCTCTAGGAAGATGTGGTTTTCCTCTAGACTGTCAACTCAAAAGTTAGGGATGTTTTATTTAAAAAAAAAAAAAAAAAATCTTGTTAGAACTCAGATTTGCCCCAACCTGCTACACATCTTCCACATGGAGATAGGAGCCTTGAATTAGCCAATGAAAAGCTATCCATCACCTACCCCTAGAGAATCCAGCCCAAAAAACAATCTAAACAACTGGGGCTCTTTACAGATTCCCCCTAGGGTAAGTAAGCCGTTGACAGAGAACAAGGTAGAAGTTAAAAACGTGGGTACCATTTAAGAAGTTAGTAGGCCAACAAGAGAGCTCAGGCCCTGGAGTGGAAGGCATGACGTATTCCCCTCCGACCTCAGATACAAAGGGTCTTGATACCACCTTCTCTGCCTCAGGTAACCTCCCTGCCTTGTCTGAGAGTTGACAGTTGAAGCATCCTCCATAGATGGTGCCGGGGACACACAACCAGAGCCCCTCTTTTCCAGACTCTGTGGAGGCAATCCCCTTTCTGGTCTCAACATTTTTTGTTGAGTAAAAATCTTTTGTTTTCCCCATGAAGTGTATTCCAGTTTTGAGGCAGCTCATACAGTATGTGTTGATTTTTATGACATTCACCCTCAAAGAGGTACCGTTAAGCAGGCACCTTACTAAAGTGGTGCACTGACTCCACAACCATTCTTTAACACTATCTCAAGCTTTCTGATTCACCCATCATTAATCAAGTTCTGATCCTTTGAAATATTTATTTACAGGCCTCCTTCTACATCAATGTCTCTACCAATTGCTGGTGAATCTGAATCTCTGGAAGAAGATAGAAAAGGTGGAGAGACTCTCAAAATCCATCTTGGAATAGCAGGTACGGGTGTGTAGCTTACTGTTTTTTTTTAATCTGTGAGAAATGGCACCACTTGACATCATGAAAGATTCCCAAAGTCCCACCCAGATTTCAAATTCTGTGGGTAAAGGAGGTGGGTAGGTGAGTAGAGGGATGGGCTGAAGCATGGAGGGCACTAAGTAGGGCACTTGTGATGAGCACTGGGTGTTATATGTAAGTGATGAATCACTAAATTCTCATGAAACCAATACTATACTGTATGTTAACTAACTGGAGTTTAAATTTTTTTTTTCAACGTTTTTTTATTTTTGGGACAGAGAGAGACAGAGCATGAACGAGGCAGGGGCAGAGAGAGAGGGAGACACAGAATCGGAAACAGGCTCCAGGCTCCGAGCCATCAGCCCAGAGCCTGACGTGGGGCTCGAACTCACGGACCGCGAGATCGTGACCTGGCTGAAGTCGGACGCTTAACCGACTGCGCCACCCAGGCGCCCCTAACTAACTGGAGTTTAAATAAGATCTTGGAGGGGCGCTGGGTGGCTCAGTCGGTTAAGCGGCCGACTTCGGCTCAGGTCATGATCTTGCGGTCCGTGGGTTCGAGCCCCGCGTCGGGCTCTGTGCTGACAGCTCAGAGCCTGGAGCCTGTTTCAGATTCTGTGTCTCCCTCTCTCTGACCCTCCCCCGTTCATGCTCTCTCTCTGTCTCAAAAATAAATAAACATTAAAAAAAAATTTTAATAAGATCTTGGAAAGAAAAATAAAAAATTCTGTGGGTACATGGCTTGAAATGGGCCAAGAATTTATCAGCAGAGTTTTAATTATGCAATTTTGGGGTGAGCCAGTGCTTTGTTTTGTCTGAAATGTCAGGTTCTGGTAGATTAACAACTCAATGTTGTATTGACACACACCCCCTTGGTGTACTTCTCCCCACAGATGGAACGGGACACTACAGGAGTGTACCTAGCAACTTCTGCCAGCCACCTGTCAGGTGTTGCTTCTCCCCCACTGAACACTCTCCTCTGTTGGTGGTCCCAAACATGAGTGTCCATCAGAGTCCCCTGGTGGGCTTGTTAAACCATAGGTTGCTGACACTGCAGCCAGAGGTTTTTGATTGGGTAGATCGGGGTTGGAGCCTGAAAATTGCATTCGTGGGTTCCAAGGTGACACTGATGCTGCCGGGCCCCGGGCCACACCTTGAGAGCCACCTCCCCAGGCAAACTCCCAGCCACACCCAGATCTGCTCCAATAGTTAAAAGCCTAAAATGTTCAGTTGCCTGAAGAAAAAGGAGTTAGGAGCTTTCTTTCTTCTCTCATGTGATGTGAGCAGGGTTATTATTTGAAAGAATGAAAAGAAAGGTGTAGTGATGCGATTAACAAATTAGTCCTAGGGGGCGCCTGGGTGCCTCAGTCGGTTAAACATCCAACCTCGGCTCAGGTCATGATCTCACAGTTCGTGCATTCGAGCCTCACATTAGGCTCTGTGCTGACAGCTCAGAGCCTGGAGCCTGCTTTGGATTCTGTGTCTCCCTCTCTCTCTGCCCTTCCCCTGTGCATGCTGTCTCACTTTTTCTCTCAAAAGTAAACATTAAAAAAATATTTTAATAAGAAAAAAGTCCTATATCATTTTTTTAAGATTTCATTTTTTTATGTTTGTAATGTTTGTTTATTTTTGAGACAGAGTACAAGTGGGGGAGGGACAGACAAAGAGGGAGACAGAATCCAAAGCAGGCTCCAGGCTCTGAGCTGTCAGCACAGAACAGTGGGATGATGACCTAAGCTGAAGTCAGACCTCAACCAACTGAGCCATCCAAGCACCCTGGTCCTATATAATTCTTGATATGAACCACCTCTTTGGGTTTATATCTTCGTATAGATCAGCTGTGCATTTAGGACCACTATAAAATGGACTAGGGATGCTGGTTTGGAGTTTGTATCTTATAGCCTGCCCAGAAGTGAGAAACCTTTGCAGAAGGGCCAGGCTGCTCCAGTAGCTTACTCATTTGGCAGCATTGCTTGGTCCAGCAACATCCAGTATCATTTATAGAACTGCTGCTGTAATTGCTGTGTTACTCAGTTGGTTTCCTTTTGCCTCTAAGTGAAAAGCAGTTCTAGTTTTCAAATAGTTCATGCTAATGAAAATGGCCACAGTTTTGCATTCTGTGAAACCTGGTTCTGGAAATACATAATTGGCATCTGGAATATGCACATTATCAGGGAACTGCTAGAAATGGCTTTGACACTGTTTTTTTGTACATTTACTTGGAAACTGAATACTATAATCAATTCTTAAGAACTTTTATTCTCACTGCTACATTGCATGCTGTGTTGATTTAAACCACAGACATTTGCCCAAATTATAGCCTAACACTAGCAACACTAATATTAAAGTAACAACATGCTCTTTAGTTTACTGCTGTGATGGATTTTTGAGAGCAGGATTTTCTCAAAAAGCACACAATTTTGTGAGTATTTATAAGAATACATCTGACTTATTTTTATTAGAGAAATACTGAACATAAAAACTGAAATGCTTTTTGTTTTTACGTTTATTTATTTATTTAGAGAGAGAGAAAGAGAGAGAGAATCCCAAGCAGGCTCTGACATGTCAGCACAAAGCCCAAGGTGGGGCTCAAATGCACTGTGAGATCATGACCTGGGCCGAAGTCCGCAGTCGGACACTTAACCAACTGAGCCACCCAGGCACCCTGAAATGGTTTTATTTAAGGTAGAGTGCTGTTAAATCTTACGAAAAAAATATTTTTTTAAGTTTATTTATATTAAGAGAGAGCAGTGAGAGCGAGAATCCCAAGCAGGCTCTGCACTGTCAGCACAGAGCCCAGTCCTATGAACCATGACATCATGACCTGAGCCAAAGTCCAGAGTCAGATACTTAACCAACTGAGCCTCCCAGGCACCCAAAACTATATTTCTTCAATAGACCATGGTATTTAAGTTTTTTAGATTTCTTACAATGCAATTGTTTACCTTGTACCAATTTAAAAGGGTCTCTTTTCACTTTGCAACTAATTTTTCTTGATAATCAACTTAGCAGTTAAAATCTGCAGACAAGAATACAAATTGACCATTGACTTCTTGGCAGTAATGGTAACCTCATGTTATGACTTATTGCAGATCTTTCAGCAAAGAGTGCCTCTGTTCCAGATGAACTTAGTGCCTGTGGACATTCTAGAACATCAAGCTATGCAAGCCAGCAGTCAAAAGTATCAGGTAGAGGCTAACAGTGAAGTTGAATTCCTTAGATATTTATTGTCCTAAAGTATTACTTGTAACTGCCAGGGTGTGGGAGAACGTTTACGTGCAGTGTGTTTGGTGTTAGTATTTTACCCAAAGCAATTTTTCTCTAACAGGGTATAGCTCGTGCCACTCCCGGTCATCTAGCTTCTCTGACCTCTGCCACAGGAGAAATACCTCAGTGGGAAGCACATCAACAGGAATTGAAAGTATTCTAGAGCCCTGTGATGAAATTGAGCAAAAAATAGTTGAACCAAACCTTGATACAGCTGGCAAAGAAGATACCACTTCAGAACCGTTCAACAGGTATCTTTCCAATCTCTGTTTAAATGGAGAGGAAAAAAACAACTTTGTTCTCGTAACATAATAAAAACAAGGGAAAAATTTTTTTAATTATTTTCAAAGATGCCCAGTGAAGCAAGATTCTGTAGAATCTCAGCTGAAGCGAGTTGATGACACCAGAGTGGATGCAGATGATATTGTAGAGAAAATACTGCAGAGTCAAGACTTCAGCCTAGATTCCAGTGCAGAAGGTGTGTGGATTAAGTAGGCTGCATGCCCAGCGTGGGGCTTGAACTCATCACCCTGAGATAAAGACCTGAACTGAGATCAGTAGTCAGATGCTGGGGTGCCTGGGTGGCTCAGTCGGTTGAGCGTCCAACTTCGGCTCAGGTCATGATCTCACAGCTCGTGAGTTCGAGCCCCACGTCAGGCTCTGTGCTGACAGCTCAGAGCCTGGAGCCTGCTTCTGCTTCTGTGTCTCCCTCTCTGTCTGCCCCTAACCCACTCGCGTTCTGTCTCTCTCTCAAAAATAAATATACATTTAAAAAAATTAAAAAAAAAAAAGATGCTGAACTGACTTAACCCCCCCTCAGATGCCCCTAAAAACATCCAATTTTAAAGAAGCCTTTTATTGTGTATGCATCAACGTCTACCATGTTTATGTACCTTACAGCAGATGTCTGTATCTGCTTTATCATAACTGGACACAACAACTGTGTAATTTGCAGGGTTGGATAGTGATCTTGAGATGATAGTGAATCACAGAATCCTTTATTCCCTCCTCAGCATTTTCACTGAGGCAAAATTTACATGCCACCAATTTGAAAGGTGTAATTATTCACGCCGGCATGAATAGAGAGCAGTTAGCAATGGACTTAGTTTCATTATGTAACTGGTTGTAAAGAGAAGTAATTAAACCTTACTTAGGGAAATTTGTAGGAAGAGAAATCTTTTTTACTCAGTTTTAAAGAAAAACAACTTTAGGGAAGTTAATGAGAAATAACTATTAGGATATCTTTTAGGGGCGCCTGGCTGACTCAGTACAGCATGTGACTCTTGATCTCAGGGTTGTGAGTTTAAGCCCCACATTGGACATGGAGCCTACTTAAAAAAAAAAAAAAGCATATCTTTTAAATTGCCTGTTTTTAAAATATATGTGTAGCTTTCTAAAAGTTTATTTCTTGGGGCTGGTTCAGTCAGTACAGTGTGCAATTCTTGCTCTCTGAGTTGTGAGCTCAAGCCCCATGTTGGGTATAGAAATTACTTAAAAATAAAATCTAAAAATAAAAAATAAAAATGTATTTAATAAAACTTAAATGTAAATTATGAATTTAATATAGGAATATCATTTGACAATAATGTAATACGTGTGCCTATAACAAATATTTTAATGTGAATTGCAGAAGAAGGACTGAGGTTATTTGTGGGTCCCGGGGGAAGTACGACCTTCGGCAGCCATCATCTTCCAAATAGGTACGTGGTCCAGATAGCATCGTATTAAATAAAGAATATGTTCTTGAGTAGAAGGTGAAAGTTACAAAGTTTGTATTAGATTGAGGCTAGAAAATACATATAATGCATCCATGAGAAGAATTACAGCTCTTAGCTTTCCTTATCTTGAGTATGTTTGAAATTATATTTAATAAGTTTTATCTGTTGGTTTTCTTAAATGTGTTTTTAGAACATATTAGTAGAGGACCAGAAGAGCATTGGGCAAGATGCAATGAAAAAGGATGTTTAGAAAAGAGTTCTTAGTCTGATATTTTAAAAAGAGCAAAGCAAAATTACATTTCAGTCAGTGATCTTGTCTGTTATGAGCAGTTACATGACCACTCACCAGCATACACTTGGTACTAACCTTTTTTGTACTCCCCTTTCTCCACCCTACAAGAGTCTAACATACATACTAAGAAAAGTTCAGAATACCAAACATTATTCTGGTAGTTATTCAGATTCAGATGAAGAAAAGGCACCTGCCAGACTTACTTCTGATTTCCAGTACTGCAGCAAATAGTACTGAGCACAGATGGCTTGGGACAGTTAAGGAATTCTGACCCCTGACCTTATGTGCATCCCTTATACTCAGTATTTCCATGTAATATTTATTTAGAGTTCTAGAATAAGTCACAGTTGTACTGGGGAGCCCCCGTGTCCAAGACAGTTATTTTGTTCTCTAATGCTCAAAACCTGAAGGAATTTCTAATTCATTTGTTCCACCAATACTGCTTTTATTGAGTTCCTCCTCCATGTCCAGCACGTTGCAGAGTCCAAAAGTTACAAAGGATATAGCAGAGAACCTACATCAGCAACTAACTGCAATCAGTTGTGATAGGTAGGTAAGAGAGAGACATATAAAGAGGCCATGAGGAAGTAGTTAATTTGAACTAGGGTTTATAGAGGATGTAAATGCAATTTATAGTTTTCATTAACTCTCACTGAGTTATCCACTCATTAAATTCAGTAGCTATTTATTGGGCCAAGTCGTGGGTAAGGATGCAAGATAGAAAGACCCAGTTCACCCTCAGCTAGCCTATGTGTCTAGCATATGGGGTTGGGAAATTACAGCCTGTGAGCCAAATTGGCCCACTACCTGTTTTTGTAAAAAATATTTTTTTTAGAATACAGCAACTCTTGTTTATGTATTATCTATGGCTGCCTTGATGCTACAGCAGCAGAATTGAATAGTATAATAGAGACCATAATGGCTCACCAAGCCTAAAATATTTATTATCTGACTCTTTCTAGCAGGTGAGATAGACAAACTAAAATTTATAGTAGTGTAATAAGTACTATAATATAGAGAAGTAGAGGAGACTCTGGGACCTCACTCAGAGAAAACTTACTAGAAATTTGACACCTGAAGAGAGAGTTGGGAAGAATTAAAAGTAAGTGTGGGGGGTTGGCAGGTGGATGTGAGGAAGACAGATATTCCTGGTAGTAGATTCAAAGAGAATGAATGTATAGGCATAACGGTTATAATATCTAATTATATAATAGTAAATATATAATAATTATTAATAACACTGAGCATTTACTCATATGTGCTAGGCACATATATATGCTTCATTCAGTTCTTACATTATCTCTTTCAGTACTCATGATGTACTATTATTAGTCTTTAAAAAGACAAAACAAAGAGGTTAAATAATTTGCCCAAGGCCTTAAAACTAATAACTGATAAAACCAAGATTCAGACTCCTGTTTCTTTGAGCCCAGAGCACATTCATTGTACCTAACCGCCATACCTTACTGGCTTATGAATAATATAACCTACTTTGGGAGTTGCCAGTGAACAGGTACTCTGAGGAGGGGGCATGTGAAGGCTGCCTGTGGGACATGAAGTTGGTAAGAATCTCAAAGCCAGGTTATAAACAGCCTCTGTTGCCATAACAAAGAATGTATCCTTTTCTGTCATGTGCACAGTTTGGTCATTCTTTGGCAGGAAAATGATCTATGATACTAGCATGTTAGAAAACTAAGCGGCCATAATTTGATGGGGGTGGGGAGGTTGGAACAAGGAGAGACTAGTAGCAAGGAACAGGTAGAAAATGACATTTATGAAGACAGTAATACATATTATATGGTAGAGAGACCATGTGTTTTGAGTTAAAGAGACTTGAGTTCATATCTGAGCCAGACCACTTGGGTCCTCAGTAAATCATTTAACTTCAATGGAACTTTAGTTACCTCCATTGAAAAGCAGGGATAATCATGGGATTGTTGTAAAGAGCAAATGACCTAACATACTCAGTAAGCTCTAGTGTTTATTAATTTAGGTACAGGAACAGCAAACAATAGAAGTTCCAACCAAAAGGAACCAAAATAGTGAATGTTCAAAAGCAACAGCTATCTGTACTCTCATTTCAGACTGCTCAGGGTCCAAGTCCCTCCCCTATTGACTTCACTGATACTATTAACTTCTGTCAGCCTTACTCTCCTCACCTGAAAAATGGGAGTGACCAATAATGCCTAGTTGATAGGATTTTACTGATTAAATTAGATAACTTATGTAAAATACTTAACGTAGTGCTTAATACACAGAAGGCTCTCAGTATATGCTAGCTGTTTATATTGTTGTTATTAAGAGGAAAGAAGGTTAATTTTCTATTTGAGAAATAATCTAGAACCTAGGCTCTGAAGGCATTTAGAATTCTGGCTCCCACTCCTTTTCCAAATGAATGTTAGAATAATCATCACCTAACATAAGGGAAGGGAAACAAAAACAATATAAAAACAGGGAGGGGAACAAAACATAAGAGACTCTGAAACATGGAGAAGAAACAGAAGGTTACTGGAGAGGTTGTGGGAGGGGGGATGGGCTAAGTGGGTAAGGGGCATTAAGGAATCTACTCCTGAAATCACTGTTGCCCTATATGCTAACTAATTTGGATGTAAATTTTTAAAAAAAATTTTTTTTAATCTACATTTAAAAAAAAAGAATAATCATCACCTAATGCATGAAAGCCTAAAATGATAATTAGGGGTTGAAGTAGATGATTAATGTTACATGCCACTGAAAGCCTGAGGAATGTTAGAGACAGTGTATCGTGGTGAAGAGAATGAGCCATGCAGTCTGACATGGATTTCATTCCTGGCTTAACCATCATGACCCAGCTTAGCTTAGTTTAGCTATGATCCTGACAAGTTACATCTCTTACTTACCACCAAAAAGACAACCATTATCACTGGGGTTAACAACACAGGCTCTGGAGTTGGGCTACATGGGTTCAGTCCCAAGCCCTTCTGCGTATCAGCCGTGCATCTTTGATAAGTTACTTCACTTCTCTCTGCCTGTCTCCTCACCTACGAAATAGTGACAATAACAGAACCCACCTCATAAGAGTTACAAGGCCTAAATTAAGTGAGGTAAGACATATAAGTGACTAAAACATAATCTGGCATGCAGTACTCCATATACACTAATTAAAGGTCTCTCTCGCAGGATTATTGAGATCGAGCTATTTGCAGTGTCCAGCACAATACCTGTGCACATAGACTCTCCATAACTAGCTGGTGTGTCTCAGAGAAACTAATGTGTTAGCATTAGATCTATTCTGAGAGAGAAACTGGCAGCACAAGATGAAACTAGAGTCATTTACTCAGGCACTGAAGAGGCACAAGAACCATATGTGGTTAAGAAAGTGAACCCATGAGTGTTGTATGGAAACCAATTTGACAATAAATTTCATATATTGAAAAAAAAAAAAGTGAACCCATGAAAATGAAGAGAACAGAGCAGAGTAATAGAGACTTGGGGGAGCAGTATCCCCAGTCATACACTTAAAGTCTAGTGGACACAGCCCAACCGGCCTGGGAGTGCTTGCACAGGCTGCTCCTTGCTTGCCTTTGAGACAATAGTTTCTGACAAAAAAGTCTGCTTTCATTTCGGTGTTTATTCTTCTATGTGATTTTTTTTTTCATCTCTGGCTACTTTTTTAAGATTTTATCATTGGTTCTTAGCAATTTGGTTATGGTGTGCCTGGGTTTTTCTTTGTGTTTATTCCGCTTGGGGTTCATTGAGCTTCTTGGGTCTGTGGGTTTACAGTTGTCATCAAATTTGGAAATTCTCCAGCCATTATTTTCCCCTACCCCTCCTTCTGTTATCCTAACCCACAAATTCCAGCCCGCAGCCTCCCTGTGCTCTGACCTGTGACTCCCACACTCAGAAAGACCACCTGGCTGGGGCACCCGGATGGCTTAGTTGGTTAAGCGTCCGACTCTCGATCTCAGCTCAGATCTTGACCTCAGGGTTGTGAGTTCAAGCTCCACATTGGGCTCTACACTGAGCATGGAGCCTGCTTAGAAAGTAATAAATAAATAAATAAATAAAGACCACCTGGCTATGTTTGGGTTCTGTCTTCCTGCAGTGAAGGCTGGGAGGACCCTGAAGGAAACTGTCTTAGACTTTTCTTCGTTGATTTCCCTTCTCTCAGGACCAGTCCTGTGCTGCTTGTTGTCCAGGATATGAACTGTTGTTTTATATGTTCTATAAAATATTATAGCTATTTACAACAGGAGGGAAAGTCTGGTTCCTATTACTACATTATTGCCAGAGTAGAACAGTTTTAGGGCATCTAACAGCCAGGGTGCAGTGGGGCTCACCAAGACTCCTTCAGATTCCAATATCTGTAATTGTGAATGGGTGTTCACTGGTGTTCCATTAAGGATGTTCCTGTTTCTTCTGCAGAATGAATCTGTAAGAACAGGAGCCTCTAAGCAGTCAACTGAGAATTCCAAGTCAGTACACAGTGGCCTGATAACCACTGCATTACTCCCACTTTTTTAGGATTTCCTCTTATTCCTCATTATGGGAAGAGACCAACCATGTTGTTTGCTTTTGGTCTTACTGGTCTCTGGAATTCTCAGAGTGAAATGTCAGGTTGTGTGGCCCCTGGCATCCTGACACATGAGGAGATAGGTACTGGTGAAAACTGAAAGCAGTAATACTCTCCCCTCCATGCGACACCACCACTCAGCTCCCCGCCTGATTGCTCGAGGGGTCAAAAATCCTCATCTAAAAATAAATCCAGCTACCATCAAAAAGACACTGTGCTTTTACAGACTTGTAGAAAACCTGTATCCTCCCAGATGAAGAAACAATAGAGGGAACATGTGTGTTCCATTATAACATAGGGCCAAGGTTCTGGGTACATCAGCAGTAACAAACCTTCTGTTGATGAGGCCATTACTTCATTTAAACACCTGTTTTATTCACAGAGTTTGCTAATTTTAAATTTTTAGTATTCTCCATATTTTATTGATAGAGGTCGGTTAGCACCTGGAATATCAAGGCAGAGCAGCTTTGCGGCAAAGCTGCTATCACAGATACGTGTAACGAAAATACAGTGGCCAGGCTGTTAGGACAGAGAGTTTTGCCATAAAAGGTGATTCATGGATGCAAGTGCCCTCCGTTTTGCCCTTCACCATCCTCCCTACCTGTTGTCAAACTTGGATTGCTACCAGTCCAAGGCAAGCAATTGCTCTTTAAGCAAGTGAGACAAAGTTGACACATCCCCATTCATGTTCCATGGCATGAAACAGTCACATGGCAACACCTATCAACAAGGCACTTAGGAAATGTGGCCTCTAGCTGAGCAGCCTGGACAGCCTGTTGCCAGCTGAAACTGCGAAGAAGGAGACGATAGATTCAGAGGGACAACCAGCAGCCTGCCAAACCAAGCTAGTGAAGAAATAAACCTCTCTTCAAGATCACTTCACTTCAAATCTGTATTACACGGGTATAATTTACATTACTGACTACATATAAAAACATTGGCATGTTGACTAAAAAAATTCTCACACTTTCCAGGAAGATGCATTAAGACCTCGCACTGTAGGGGTGCCTGAGTGGCTCAGTTGCGCGTCCAAGCATCAGCTCAGGTCATGATCTCACAGTTCGTGGGTTCAAGCCCCACATGGGGCTCTGCACTGACAGTGTAGAGCCTGCTTGGGATTCTCTCTCTCCCTCTCCCTCTCTCTCTCTGCCCCTCCCAAACTTGTGCTGTCTCTCACAAAATAAGTAAATAAAACAAACAAAAAAGACATCACACTATAATTGCAACTAAAAACTATCACCCATAACTCTGCAAGGCCTGGGTAAATTGCCAGTTAGTATATGCCCTAGGATAAGACTGATTTTAGGATTTATGTATAAACATGTTTAAAGAAAAGTTTTCTTGCCACAGGTCAAGATTTAGGAACAGTACTAGATTATTGTAGGAATAAGTGTGTCTAGACTAATCCAGTGTACTAATCCTAAACATTTAATATTTTGAGTGTTTTCTATCTGTGATATCTTTAAACCTTGTGGAAATCAAATCTAGTAGAAAATGCCTAATGCACCTAACTCTTTGAGCGCAAGGTTAATTAGAACAATTTCAAACATTACAGTTAAAGATTTTGAAGGGTTTTTTTTTTTTTCTTCCTCTGATTGTAGGGTGGGGTCTGGAGCTTATGAACAAGTTGTGATCAAACGCTAGAAGTCAAGCTGGTGAACTGAAGCTTCTTCCCTGGGAGTTTGAGACATGGGCAATCAAGCTGTCAAGGCACTTCATTCAAGCATTTATGAGAAAATGAACATATTTGAAACATGAAGCGCGTTCCTCTATCAAGAGGAAAGCCAACACTGATTCCTTCTGTGAAAGTGTGTGCCACCATCCTGTCCCACCCACCAAAAGGGAACATCAGAACAGTAGTATCCAGGTGCTGTGCCACGTGTGTTTAGA
This sequence comes from Lynx rufus, assembly GCF_022079265.1. Lineage (NCBI taxonomy): Eukaryota > Metazoa > Chordata > Mammalia > Carnivora > Felidae > Lynx > Lynx rufus. Next base: position 129,824,228 of record NW_025814834.1, on the reverse strand, counting down.
GGCACACAGCTTCTGTGGTCACTGCACATGATAATGAAAGCCTGCTCTTTCTTTTGAAACAGCCAGGTGGGGAAAACAACATTATACGTCTGAGTATAGCTCAGTCCTGAAGTGTAAAACCTGTAGTAGAGGTAGGTGCTCAACAGGTTTGGGCTCTAATTATTTAATTTTAATGTTTGGGAGATAGTAAGTGAATGTCTTGAACCCTATAAATTCTGTCAAGATAGTTACAATCTCTTAAGGGTATCTTCCATAATATTATATACTACCTATGGTATTGTACTAGGTTTATTAACTCTTCTTAGTTAAATAATTGATAGAAAGTTTGGGTGTTCATCCCTCGGGGAAATGCTATACTACAGTCAAAGCGTGGAGAATGCTTAATTCTAAACGTATCCGTCACAAGTGGAATAAGCGTGTTTAAGTCTGAGATGTGTGAATGAGTGTAACGCCATTATTATGCAGCATGCATTGTTACTTGTTAATGTTAGATGAGCTGCACAACTCCCGCTAGCACTATATATGAGATTCAAGCTAAGCTTAATATTCAATATGGTAGGCTCCCATGAGGCACCTTAAGAGCTGTTCTATTATTCACTGAATAATATCTGCTGGTTTCAGGAGTCAAAATTCAGAACAGGAGAAAAACCTTAGCATCAAAAGCCAAGCAGCCTTTTCTGTGTAAGTTCAGACTTATCTGAAACTGAAAATTGTTCCAAGGAGGTGGCAGATAAGACAGGGGACAGCTGCTTGACATTACTGACATAGACTCGTGATTTTCTATTTTAACTCCCCACGATGGGATAGTATGTTTTTTCCTTTACTATAACAGTTGTTGTTTTGAGACAATAAAATATAACATAATCCAATGCAGCTTTTCAAGTATTATCTGATCCGGATCCAGTTTAACAAGCTCGAAAGATAGATCATCTTTTTATCAGGTGGGAAGAGTTTTTCTGGTCTTACATGACGAGTTTTAATTTTCTTGGAATCATTCAGTCACTGCAGAAAAATGTAGATTCTTTAGAACCAGTAATTCCCAGTCCTTACTTTCAAAACCATGTCAAAAAAAAATGTGGTATGTTTGAATAATTTTGGTCTAGGTATTTTTGTTTTGGCAAAGTAAAGGGAAAATATATTAAAATATTTCAATACCCAAATTTAAAGGTTTAGAAAAATTTGAGTAGTTCATGTTACAGTTTTCGGTTTTTTAACAATTCAAGGATTAGGTATTCCAAATTAATCCAGTACTACTGTTGCACCTAGATATTTTTTAAAAGGTTAAATTCCATTTTAGAATATTTTGAATGTTGAGAGATAAGGTTTTCTGAGTCGTTACTAATACTTTTGTTGTTTTGTTTTGAAAGGAAAAAATGTGACCTGAACATTTTAGTCTAACCAAGGAAAATGTTAGCTGAAGTGGTAAAGACTTGCTTGCTCTCTGTGATTAACAAGTGAGTTGATCCGTCCATTATATATTATGGGGGTGTTGCGGGGGTGGGGGGGGGGGGTCAAAGTATTTAACAGAGATAAGAAGGTAGTGTTGGAGATATTTATGATGTATTAAAAACATATTTTTCTATTTTCAAAATATTTCTAGACTATATTTTTCATTGGCACTAATGCAAATAATTTTGCAGTTTTGAAAATAACTATAGATTGTAAGCAAGGTTCAGGGAAGACATTCTTCAGATATGTAAAACATGCTGTAATCCAGGCATTGTCCATCTTGCCTGCGCTCAGCCTGATACCTTTATACAAGACTGACTCCCAGTATTTAAAAGGATACAGAATTATTTTTTAAAAACAAAATGTGGAAATCTTGAAATGCATAAATATCATGGCTTTATAATTTTAGCAGCCACCAGATACATCTTGATTTATGTAGTAGAAAATCATTTTATTTTTTAATGTTTATTTTTGAGAGAGAGTGTGTGCACTCGCGCACACACATGTACTGCGCAAGTAGGGGAGGGGCAGAAAGAAAGGGAGAGAAAGAGAATCCCAAGCAGGCTCTGCACTGTCAGCACACAGCCAGATGCAGGGGCTCAAACTCATAGGGGCTCGAACTCACAAACTGTGAGACGATGACCTGAGCCGAAATCAAGAGTCCGACACTTAACCTAATGAGCCACCCAGGCACCCCAGAAATCATTTTAATAAATAGAAAAATTGATCAGTGAAAAATCAGTGCAAGTCTGGATTCATATTATTTTGTGTTGCATTGGGATACTTTGCAATTACATTTCATTACAGTCCTCTGAAAATATTTGTTAAAGTTCACTTAAGTGTCTGCCTTACTTTTCTGGTTTTTCTTAGAACATGTAACCATGTAACTACTGAAAAAAAATTGCCTTTTAAATACCAAGTGCACTTTTGGTTCCATTTGGAGTTTAGAAAATTGGATTTGAAAAATAGATTTTAATAAATTGATTTTTAATATTAAAATCAAATTTCAAATCACCCAGTCTTAGAGAATTTGCAGATATATAACCTTGTCTTTCTAATCCTATCGTAGAGAAACATAATGGCATATTAAAGCTATATATTTGTGGTTAGATACAGAAATCTTAAATACCTTGTTTGGGGGAAGTACAGAAGCTGGTCAGGAGCCCACTTCCCATGACTTGAGCTGGTAACTGAGACCAGAGTGGATGTGAAGGGGGCAGGCGGAGCAGCCCTGGGCCATCAGTTTGCATTCTGATGGTTGACTCCCCTTTGTGGTGTTGAAGGCTTCCATATACAAGCAACCCATATGGATTAGTACTTAAAATCTGAGAAAGTCTTGACCAAAAATCCTGAAGTCCATCATCCCATTCCAGGAAATACCATGAGAGTAATGTTATCCAAACTAGATTCTTCTGTTTTGTTTTGCTTTTCATGAAAACTGTGAGCCATCAAGATCCACCACCTTAGCCCATTTGTTTCTAGAAAGAAAACAAATCCTCAACGAACCACCAACCAAAACATAAAACATCCAGAAGTAATTTTAGACTGAGATTTCCATGCCAACTAGACCACTTTGCAAGCTCAAGCTGACAGTATTAAATACTTCATTTAAAAAAATTAAAAATTAGAAAAATACTTCATTTAAGTACTCTGAACTGTTAGGCTTCCTAAGACTTTTATAATATGCTTGAAAGAAACTGGGCTCATATGATGGGGTTGCATTTTGTTTTAACAGGTCAAACTGGGACAGTTCAGAAATTATACTTGGTCAATTCTTAGATGGTACGTCATGTGAATATAGTCAAGTACTGTAACTGAAATTGTTATGCCACTTTCTGTGTTGGCTTAGGTACTATGTATAATTTTAATAGCCAAGATGTTTAAGAATATGAACTCTAAAAATATAAAGGATGAAATTAAGCCTGTTAACCTTATTTTAAGACTACTCTGGAAACAAAGGCCTTATTATTACCTTATATGTGATTTTTCATAAGATAATATATACACAGTATATTTTAATCATGTGAGTGGTCTCTAGCTACTCCCTATATGACAAAGCTGGCAAAATTTTTTATTTACACAGACAGCATAGTCTGCATTTACAAATGTTTATGTTCATCTTATATATATATATAACAAAATTCTCTTGCTGATATTCATTGACCAAATCCCATGCAGAGAAAGACTTAGGATATATTGTTTGATTGTTTTTTGGAAATATGTCTTATTCTGGAAGTTGGTATACTTGTAGGTGATCATGTAAATATTTACCGAAAAAAAAATTGTTATGGAAGTGATTCCATTAGTATTGTTCTAATACTTGGAAAATGACCTTCATATTTATGTATTTCTTGTTTTACTGTACAACTGTAATTCCAGGAAATTTTTTTACCAAAAAAAAAAAACCCCTTTTATTGTATTTGTAATAATGTTAAGGTGAATCTTCAATAAAAATCATCTTAAACTTTACAGTGTTTATACTTTAAAATGTCAGTTAAGATTCTGCCAGAAATCCATCAGATCCTTGCCAAGGTAAGAAAACAGAAGTAAAACAGTGTAACTTTTTCCTGAGAGGTTCCCCTCATTTATTAGCAGATGGTATAGCACAGACTTGAATCTTCTGGTGAAAGACCCTTCTTTGAACTCTGAGGTTCACCCTGCAGTGGTGTGAACATGGGCTCTAGAGTAAGACCGACCTGAGACTGAATCCAAGCCCCCTTCTGAACCTGTTTTCTAATCTAGGATGGAGATAATACTACCACTAACTCTTCTGTGTTGTGAGCAAGAGCCCATGAAGTGTGAAGAACATGTCACAATAAGCACTATTATCAAGCCAAAATTTGCCTTTGTGCAGCAGCTACGTACAGAGCTTAATTCTAGTGTGAGACACATAGATTGTCAATAAATGTGCCACTATTAGGTTAAGACCCTCACTTAAATGATACTCAGTGTCACCACTGTACAGACTGTTCCTCCCTTTGACTAGGTCCTCACAGATGAAAAACAATGCCATGACATTCCCTTTGCTGTCATTCAAATTACAATAGCAATTTAAATAAAGAGCAATGGTTCAGGAACGCCTGGGTGGCTCAGTGGGTTAAGCATCCAACTCTTGGTTTCTGTTCAGGTCATAATCTCACGGTTCAGTTCATGAGACTGAGCCCCACCTGGGGCTCTGCTTTGACAGAGTGGAGCCTGCTTGGGATTCCCTCCCTCTCACTTTGCCCCTCCCCTGTGTGCATGTGTGCATGCACTCTCTCTCTCTCTCTCTCTCTCTCTCTCTCTCTCTGTCTCTCTCTGTCTCTCTCTCTGCAGATTGCCATGGCTTTCCTGGACAGTGCAGGTTATGGGAGGTAATGTGCATTAAGGAGAAAGATCCTGCTTGCTGGCCTAAGTGGGATGGGGATAACTTTGTGCCAGATCACAGCAGAACCTGGCAGGGCCCTCTGCTCTGCCCTCATACTACTTTGCCCACACCTGAAGCATGGAGTTCCCAGGCCCAGCCTGCTTATGACTTATCCCACCTTTCCTCAACACCAGTGTTTTTATCTCCCTCATTCCGCCTCATTACATTTTATTCCTTCCTTCCTGTACCTACATCTCACATACCTGGTGTGGACACATGTAAGGAAATGAAATATTTTACATTTGCATGATAGGAAATCATTAGTGGAGTTAATCCATCCCACATTACACAAAATGTAACAAAAATTCAGGAAAAATAAAAGATTTAACTATGGACATTCCTCAAATCAATGACATCTCCATATGGGCCCACCAGACAAGGAAATGTTAGAGACCTTCCTGCATGAATTACTTTAGACCCCATTCCTATGTACTTTTAACTCCTAGTTCTCCTTAACCATTTTTTTAAATTTTTTAAAATATTTGTTTATTTTTGAGAGAGAGAGAGAGAGAGACAGAGCATGAGCAGGGGAGGGGCAGAGGGAGAGGGAGACGCAGAATCCAAAGCAGGCTTTAGACTCTGAGCTGTCAGCACAGAATGGAGCCACCCAGGCACCCCTCTCCTTAACCATTTTTAAACTGACTTCACCACTACATCTTTAAACCATTTAGCAGTGATTTCCAAGTATCATTGCAAAAAACTTCAAGTTATTTTATAGCTTATTTATATTGGGGAGTTCTTGAGTGCAGTTACTTTTAAATGGGAAAAGTGTGCCACCTTGTGGTATTTAAATTCAGTGATTCAGTTCAACTCTCCCAAAGTGACCCTGTGTCTGCCCTTCTTTCCCAATACAACATGGAATTTAGACAAAGAAAAACTACACTAAATTTTTTCAGTACTAACTTTTTTTAAATTTTTTTTAACGTTTATTTATTTTTGATACAGAGAGAGACAGAGCATGAACAGGGGAGGGGCAGAGAGAGAGGGAGACACAGAATCCGAAACAGGCTCCGGGCTCTGAGCTGTCAGCACAGAGCCCGACGCGGGGCTCGAACTCATGGACCGTGAGATCATGACCTGAGCCGAAGTCGGACGCTTAACCAACCAAGCCACCCAGGCGCCCCACTACTAACTTTTTTTTAATGTTTGTTTATTTTTTGAGAAAGAGCGCAAGCAGGGTAAGGGGAGAGAAAGAGGGAAACACAGAATCCGAAGCAGGCTCCAGGCTGTCAGCACAGAGCCCAACATGGGGCTTGAATTCATGAACCAAGTGATCAAGACCCAAGCTGAAGTCGAATGTTTAACCAACTGAGCCACCAGGCGCCCCCACTACTAATTTTTAAGTATTCTTTCCATTCAACATGGGGCTTAAACTTACAACCCCTGAGATCAAACAACTGAGCCAGGCAGCTGCCCCTTTTCAGTACAAATTTTACATAATGTGATATACTTGCAAAAAAATAAGTATTACAGACTTTGCTTAAATTGGGTAAAATTACTTTCCTTCAGTTTAGAATTAAAAGATTCTGTCAGCTCAGTTCATGAGGATTCCTACCAAAAAGGAGTGGATGGTCAGCATGATAAATGGCTTCCAGAGGGATGAGGCTAGACAAAGATAGTGGAATAACAGCCTATCCAACAAAAGCAAAATTTCTGATTGGATCGAAGCCAAGGTGTGGAAGTAGGAATGCAGTGTTTCTGGAAAAGCCAATAAAAGGATCAGACCCTAATTTGACTACTTCCAGCTAGGGTCCTGACAGGAGGATGAGAAGCAGAGAGAACTGCAGTGATGCAGGAGTATGCACAGTTTCACAGGCACAGGGAGAACCCAACAAATGGGCATAGAGCACTGACGGGTAACTTTCAAAACATGTATAAAAGGTGTGTTAACTTGGGAATGCAAGCTAGTGCAGTCACTTTGGAAAACAGTATGGAGGTTCCTCAAAAAACTAAAAATGGAACTACCCTACGACCCAGCAGTTGCAGTACTAGGCATTTATCCACGGGATACAGGTGTGCTGTTTCGAAGGGACACATGCACCCCAGTGTTTATAGCAGCACTATCAACAATAGCCAAAGTATGGAAAGAGCCCAAATGTCCATCGATGGATTAATGGATAAAGAAGACGTGGATATATATACAATGGAGTATTACTCAGCAATAAAAAAGAATGAAATCTTGCCATCTGCAACTACGTGGATGGAACTGGAGGGTATTATGCTAAGTGAAATTAGTCAGAGAAAGACAAAAATCATATGACTTCACTCTTATGAGAACTTTAAGAGACAAAACAGATGAACATGAGGGAAGGGAAACAAAAATAATATAAAAACAGGGAGGGGGACAAAACAAAAAAGACTCATAAAAATGGAGAACAAACTGAGGGTTGCTGGAGGGGTTGTGGGAGGGGGGATGGGCTAAATGGGTAAGGGACATTAAGGAATCTACTCCTGAAATCATTGTTGCACTACACGCTAACTAACTTGGATGTAAATTAAAATATAAATTTTTAAAAATTTTAAAAAGTATATTAACTTGCATGCTTCAGTCTTCAAAAACTAGTTGCACAAGAGGTGAAACTAACATTTACCATACAGACTTAGACTTCTGACTCCTACCAGCTTGTTTTGCTAGATCAACAATACCCATAAGTGTTCCCTGCTTTGGGATATCCCCAAAGATGTGTATCCTGTAGATAATAAAGGATGTCAGTCATAGTTAACATCTGGCATCCTTGAACATCGTACCTTGCACCATGCTCCTCCCTGATCTGTCAGCAGCTAAATGCACAGGACCCATGTAACAAGGTGCTTTTGTTGTCATCTAGCTGAGGAAATTACATTTGGAATTATTCCTTGATAGGGGTACCTGGGTGGTTCAGTAGGTTAGGCATCTGATCTTGCTCAGGTCATGATCTCACAGTTCATGAGTTCAAGTCTCAAATTGGGTAAGCTCAAGTCCAGCATCGGGTGAGCCCACTTCTTTCTCTCCCTCCCTCCCTCTCTCTCTCTCTCAAAAAAAAAAAAAAAAAAAAAAAAAAAAAAAAAGGAACAACAACAACAAAAAAACTCTAGGAATTTATTCCGTGACAATCAGCAACAGAACTGAGAGCCCAAGGGGCTGACAGAAGTACTTCAAAGAGAGCTCAAGTGCAGGATATGATGTACCTGAGACTGGAAGTGAGAGAACAGAGGAGGGTGGGGAGCAGCGGGGGGCAGCGTGTGAGCTGAGCCTCAAGGAGCTGTCAGCGCACTTTTATATCTCAACTGCATGGAAACAGAATGCATGGAAACCGAACTTGAAGACAGAGTGCCGTGAGAACTTACACTTTTAGACCATGAAAAGAAAAATTGGAGACAAACTTCCACTCAGATCAAGGGCCAGGGTGTTCTAATACTTTGTAACCCATTTCACACCTACTCTGGGAGGTGAACTGTGGTCTTGACAACTCTCCCTCTTAAGAAAAAGATCTGCAGATAAAATGGTCTCCAGCAGAACCACATTTTTTATTGTCATTTCAGTGCAGTGAAATTCCTTGGAGGAAAGTCATCTGAAATGTTTCGAGGCCTCTATATTTACAAAACCCTGGGGTCCATTCAAAGGGTTTTCCTAGAAAAAGGAACAACCATTCCCACAAAAAAAGTCACTGGTTCTTGCAACACTGGAATCTGTGTGTATTCTCAGTTAATTGAAGAAACCTAAGAACTTTTGATAGTTGTCCCTAGGGAGTGAAATGGGAGGTATGCAAACTGTTGACTTTTTTTTGTCCTAATAATCAGTCTAGATTTTTTTAGCATGAACTTGCATTACTGTTCATGTTTTGTACCATCTATGTGTATTCATTCTTTTTAATGAATTTATAAAATACATTGCTAATGATAAAGGAAGCTGCATCAAAAAAATAGTTATTACCATTTACATATGGGGGGGGCACCTGGGTAGCTCAGTTGGTTATGCCTCTGACAAGATCTCATGGTTCATGAGATCAGAGCCCCAAGTTGGGCTCCAGGCTGATGGTGCACACCCTACTTGGGATTCTCTCTCTTTCTCTCTCTCTCTCTCTGCCCCTCCCCCACAGTAAACTTAAAAAAGGGGAGGGGGGTGGCAGCTAATACACAGCTCACCAAATGAGAAGAAAGCCATTCCTAGCAAGACATGATTCTTATGTAAAGAGACATTTTTAGACAAAAATTTTTAAATTGCCTTCATGTTCCCTTTTCTTGGGAAGCTCCTAGAAAACCATTTTCAGAAATACAGAATAGGGATGAAGGGAGGTGGCTATCCAGTACTGCCCCTGCCCCCCGGGGTGGTGGGTTTTACAAGAACAAGGGAATGCCCTAGGATGGGGTAGTAAAGGGAGAGCAGGTGTAACAGAGGTAGTGGTTGGAGAGGACTAGGCTTCTCATCTGAGCAGCTCCCCACATTCAATTACCTGTGAGTCCTCTCAAATCTGTCCTGAAGTATATACAACTCATGCTGTATACGAAGCAAATTCTCTACATAGAAGTTAATAGGGTTGCCACTTTTTAAAAATGGTTGAGAGTGAGCTAGAATGGGGAAGGTGCAGGGAGAAGGGGACAGAGAATCCAAAGCTGGCTCTGCACTGACAGCAGAGAGCCTGACGTGGGGCTCAAACCACGGATGGACATGAGCTCATGGCCTGAGCCGAAGTCAGATGCTCAACTGACCTGAGCCACCCAGGTGCCCCACCACTGTTTTTTAGTCAGGTATTTGATGGTTGTCTCAGAAAGAACCTTAAAGAAGGACTGTTCACCTTCTAGACCTGCAACATGCATTGATGTGAGAACTGACTAGCCAGATACAAGAATGAGCCTTATTACTGAACAGACACTGAAGTTACCTAACATCCCTAAGATTAACACAGTTGCCTTATAAAGGAACATTTCTCTGGGCCAGGCGCAGTCTTCTTAGTGCTTACAAGAACTCTGTGAAGCAGTTCGTTGCTCCCGGCATACACACAAGTGGGCCAAAAATTCCCTTAGCAAACCTGACTTTGGCTGCTTTTACAGCAGTACGAAAGCAGGTCTCTACTTGGTTTTGTCCCTTTAGAAAGATCGCATTTCTGTGCTGCAGAAGGTTGGAGTAGATAGCTTTGTTTTAAAAAACAAAAACAAAAAAACCTGCAAACTATTGGCAACATCAAGCAGCTGCCTTTTTAGTAAGTATTTCAGTGGAACACCACATGCACTTGTTTGCATGTTATGTCTGGCTGCTATTCCACTTCAACTCCCGGAGAGCTCAGTAGTTGCAAGGTTGCAAAGATTTGCTGTCCCTGCAAGAACATCTGCTGACCCCTGGCTTAGAGCATTAACAGAAGCTTTCCATGTGCAGAGAAAGGCCTCTATCAAAATAGAAGGTAAAGACCAATTTCATGAAGAATGTAGGTGCTGCTGTTACCAAGACATGGGGGAGCCCTGGGAAGACTGTAGCTCCATCACCCACAGCAGCCATGAGTTTTCAGGTGAAGCAGCTTGAACGGTGATCAATTAGCCTGGAGGACAACAGGATAAAGCGTTGGCCCTGGGGTTAAGATGTTGGCTCTAACACAGATGAGAAGGAAACCCTAGGGTGAAAGTCAGGCAGAGGCCTAGAAAGGGGAGGACAGACAGGGCCTTTTGTGTGGGTAGGGGAGGGCAGCAAAGGTAAATCTATTGGTACTATGCATTCAAGAGGGAAAAATCAGTAAGAAAAAAAGGGGGTAGGGGACTGATGGAGCAGTCTATATTTAAGAACAACTGGTTAACAGTGGTTACGGTGATCACCAGATGCCTGGGGGGGGCTCAGTTGGGCATCTGACCCAATTTCGGCTCGGGTCACCATTTCACAGTATTGTGAGTTCAAGACCCGTGGTATGGAGCCTCCTTGGGATTCTCTCTCCGAATAATTTTTTAAGTGTTTTAACTTTTAAAAAATAGGAGTGGTTACAGTGATCGGATTCTCTTCCAGAATCCCTTCTTTCCCTCCCTGCCTTCACCAAATCTACTTTCCATCTACTTATTAACCCTTCAAAAAGGCTTGAAAAATCTGCCCCAGCATGCCATTCCCAGCACCAACACTGCACAGCCAGTCTCTCCCAGGTTAGTTGAAGATATGCCCGTTGTGGCAGAGTTGCCACAATGTCCTTTCTGTCCTTGTCCCTTCACAGGAGTGTCACGTGGGCATACGCCCTCCCAGAAGATCAGACTACACCTCCCAGCTTTCCCAGGTGGTAAGGAGGACTTCAATCCGCTCAACAAGAGCCTAACAGTGTAGAACTTTACCCAAAAGCTGGCACATGCTCTTTGCCCCTTTTCCTTTTTCTCCCGACCTGGAATATGCAAGTGGAAGCTAAAACATCCCCAAGGGGCATCAGAACAGGAAGGTGGATGAATTAAGTCCCTTTGGCGGTAGAGCTGCCCTGTGTGGGCAACTTACACCCTACACCCCTCCCTATACTCCAGAAAGTAGTGTCTCATTTAGACCAGTTCTCCCCATTGTGTGAAACTCTATTTCTCTCCCAATGGAGACCACTACCCCAATTCTAACCAGAAAACTACCCAAAGAGGATGATGCTCTAAAACTGGACAGGGCTTCTGAGGCTTCTCTTCCCTTCAAACACCCACTCCCCTCCCCACCCCCACCCTGTCTTGTGTTTTATCTAAGTATTACAGGTCAGAATTTAGGCCAAAGGAGGTAGGGAATCCTAAGAAGATTTTAAAGTTACTCTTATTCCCTGGGAAAAGCTTTAAACATTGATAACTCAATTTATTTTTAAAAATTTTAATGTCACATCAACATGGGTCTAACAAAAAAACCTGAACACGCACACTGTGAACTTACACCATCCACCCAAAAAAGCATTTAAAAAAACACGTAACAAGGTTAATATCAAAATTAAGCTACCTATGTTATGACTATAATTTTCTAAATGAGCCTAACTATCCTTAAAATCATGAATTTTAGGACAAAGATAGCTCCCGCTCACTAACGGTAATCGTGAGGGTAATCGTAAGGGTCCAAGTCGATCTGCACTGAAGTATGAGCTCTGTTCAGTCGCATTGGAATTCCTTCAGCAAGGAGTGTTCTCAGCGTGTACACATCAGCAACCAAGCGGTTCACCTTCGGATAACCAATAAGTCTTTTCAGGGGTACATAAAACCTCTTTCCCACAGAGTAGGGTTTGGGGGACTTCTCTATTTGGGCTACTTGGGCATCGGTGAGGAATAATCCGGGCCGTCTGACCAAGCCACTGTCAGTGTCTTCTTCTGACTCGGGTTCACTGGATTCCTTTCTCTTCATAATCCAGACATACTTCTGTCTTATGGCTTCGACTTCTTTTAACACCTCCGTACACAATACAAACAGGAGGAAGTGTTTTTGCTGTAAACTCGGGAATGAGGCTGTAAAAACCTGAAGGCAAATCAAAATGCCACAGTATAATGGAATCAAACTACTGACAGACATTATCTGATCTGCTTTTAAAAATTCTAATTATCAAGATCAAAGTCACAAAAGCCACCACCAAGTCACACTATTCACAAAGTCACACTAACCCAATGTTCCTGTACTTGATATTAGAGGGGAAAAGGCAAAGAAAAATTGTTAAAAGGGAAATGTGTTGGGGCGCCTGGGTGGCTCAGTCGGTTGAGCGGCTGACTTCAGCTCAGGGCATGATCTCACAGTCTGTGAGCTCGAGCCCCGCGTCGGGCTCTGTGCTGACAGCTCGGAGCCTGGAGCCTGTTTCAGATTCTGTGTCTCCCTCTCTCTGACCCTCCCCTGTTCATGCTGTCTCTCTCTGTCTCAAAAATAAATAAACGTTAAAAAAAATTTAAAAAAACAAAAAAAGGGAAATGTGTTGTTTATTCTTCACCATTCCTCCTGAACCCAACCAAAAGGGTCTAAGAAGCTTAAGCTTAGAGGCTCAGCTGCCAACAGTCATTTCCTGAGCCACGCTGTGGAGGAAGTCTGCTGGCATTCCTCTTTCCTGCTGCTGATCCTGACAGATTACAATGGGGGGGTAGCTGGCCCAACCGCTTGGAAGCTTTCTAGGATTCCAGATCTTTCTCTGTGGTGCGCATTGAGATATGGCAAAAGGCCAGGTGGTCTCCAGGACTGCAATAGACCAACTCTGACACCATTTGTGAGCATGAAGGATCTTCCTAGGGTCAATCTCAAAATAAGGTCATTTACACTTATCTCTACAGTGGGGACTCTGTACCCACTATAATTAACCATCCTAATCTATGTGCTTTTTGCCCCGGTAGCTACCTCACAAAGAATACTCACAACTTGATAAGCATGTTCCTCTGGCTCTGAAATGCGGGATCCAGTTGGTTTTGCCAGGATCCAGCTGCCAGGATCCGGTTGCTTTTTCTTGAAGATCCCTATCTGGGTACAGTATCCAACATGCTTAGCCCATGGTGGTGGAGCACCCACACCAGTAAACTCTACAGTGTAACTATAGAGTTTTGCCACATTTGAAGCCCTGAAATCACAAGAAACCATCTTTTGAAACTTAGAGGTTCTGTTAAAGAATCTCCACTAGAATAGAGCGTAAATACAACTAAAATACTTTTGTTGCAAATTCTTACAGCACCAGATAGTGCCAAATCACAGGTTTTGCTTACTTCTGAGGGGCTTTAGGATAATGAGTGTCAGTTTCCAAGTGATCACAATGACAGAAAGGGAAAGTTACAGAGAATTTAGGAGTAAACAAGACCATGATGACTACAGTCCCAACACCTGTTAGGGTTTGCAGTTATACCGGAAACATGACCACCCTTCAAGCTCCTGGGAGGAAACACCCCTGCACATGAGGGCATGAAGCACATCTTCACCTCCCCACACCCTGTTCTGTTTCCTCCACACAGATACTCCTAATGTTCTCATATAAAAAAGCACCTGGTGCACCCCATTTTTCCACGCTTGCCTGTGGGACATAGAAAATACACTCCCCCATTTATTTTGCCGAAATATGCTGGTCCCTTTAGGATCTTATTAATTGCTAAGCTGCATCCTGGGAATTTTATTATGATAAAATAATTTCAGTAATGTATAGGGGTCAAGATTGACTTCATAGTACTTTAAACTCCTGTGGGGTCCCCCGCCCCCCAAAAAAACAAAGAAGCACTTTATGAAATCACCAGTGTTGAAACTGCGTTTGGTTCCACTCAAACTTGTGATCTGAATTTCTAAAGGTCGATGCTGGAAACAGGGGATTGAAATCTGAGTTTGGTGTGCTGATGACAACCATGCCTGGAGAAAAGTACCCAAATACGACTTCGGGAAACTTGGCCAGATCTTCTGAATCCAAATGTTCTATTCTGAAATGGTTAACGGGAAGGACAGAATGAAGTTCTCTTGCAATTATTTTCCTAGTTGATTTAGCAAACACTTTCTATCTCTACACTGATTTATCCCCTCTCTGAATATATAATAGTACTTACATGACCTAAAAATCAACTATTCATATATTCTCACTCTGCCCATCAGCCATGTTGCCCGCTCCCTGGCAGGATGCAAATACAACCACTTCTGTGGTAGACCAACCAGGACAGTGAATGTGTAATGAGAAAACAGACAAACCCAGACACCGGGATGAATAGCCAAGTGCCAGAGACTACATGTGAAGTCTGCAGCACCAACAATGAACAATGGATTCAAGCATGCAAGGGGAGACTGGCAAGCTCCTCAGGAGCCCTGCAGGGCCATAACCAGAATGTCTTAAATAAGTTGTGGGCTTCAGCAGCAGATCCCAGTAGAGTTGTCTACCCACACCCAAGGACAAGATCAACTGCCAATACAGGCAGCCAGTAGGAACATATACCTTGACTGGGGGAGTTATCAAAATTACCATCACTGGGGAGAGACAAATGGACGTTGGGCCTCTGTGAATGGAAGCCCGGAGAAGGACCCAAATACCGTTCTACAGTATTCCAGGAAGGCATAATCACCAAGAGCCAAAACATGAGTATTCTTATTAAAAGTGAGGTGAGGGGGACTCATTAGTTAACACCCCTGCTTTTAAATACATTCTGAATTTGGGGCAAAAGGCTATGATGGGTAAAACCTACCCTTAAATAATTCAGAAAAGGGTAGGGGAGAAAATTGATAGGTGAATCTACATAAAGGGTGATCCTGGCACTGCTTGCAGCTTACCTGTAAATTTGAAATTTCTGAATTAAAGCCCCAAAACATGCTAGTAAAAAGCCAGTCCAAACTGTCAAGCATATACTTTACAAATCTGAATTAAGAGGACTTAAATCTAGTTAGGACACTAATTTACGGAGATTAATTCACATTTTTCTAATAACTTCAACACAGTAAGAATACTTACAATTCAATACATGTTATCAAGTCAAATCCAAGCAAGCGGGAGTCTTTCTCTACAGCAGAGCCACGATACAAGACAATACTCAAATCTAGGTCCCTAGGACCTAAATGATCCCCTATTGACGGAGACAACTTATCACTGTAAAAATATAGAAGGAACATTTGAACACTCTAATTTAGAATATCTCACCAGCTATAAATCTGATCTTTTGATGATTATCTCCCTATATCAGTTTTCCATGACTTGATGTATTAAGCATAGGGGTAACTTCCTCTCAAAATTGGCCAATGAGAACAAGATTTTGAATATTGCTGTTGCTCAATATTTTTGGTCTTCCCACTCCCTTTGGATCAGTGATTTCAAATTTTTGTTCTGTAGAGGAAAAACATTCCTGAAAAAATGTGTACAAGAGAGAGACCAGAGAGCTGCTCTGCCTTGAATTAAATTAAAAGACCTGGGGCAACTTAAATCCTCTGTAATGAGTTGCCTTGGGGTCCAGCATTAAAGAAATTAGATTTAGGGGCACATGGGAGGCTGGGTAAAGCGTCCCACCCTTGGTTTCGGCTCAGGTCATGATCTCAGTTTGTGAGTTCAAGCTCCGTGTGGGACTCCACACAGTTCAGAGCCTACCCGGGACGCTCTCCCCCTCTTCCCCTCCCCAACTCCCACTCTCTCAAAATAAAATAAACTTTTTTTTTTTTTAATTTTTTTTCAACGTTTATTTTTGGGACAGAGAGAGACAGAGCATGAACGGGGGAGGGGCAGAGAGAGGGAGACACAGAATCGGAAACAGGCTCCAGGCTCTGAGCCATCAGCCCAGAGCCTGACGCGGGGCTCGAACTCACGGACCGCGAGATCGTGACCTGGCTGAAGTCGGACGCTTAACCGACTGCGCCACCCAGGCGCCCCAAAATAAACTTTTTAAAAAAAGAAAGAAATTTAAGATTTTGCCACTTGAATTACCTGTTCCAATCTAATAGACGATCCATGAGGAGATCTACTCCAACAAGTTCTTGAACACAACTATGGAATTTCAGCATGCATAAGAGTGTGGCGTTACCACACCCCAAGTCTGCAACCTACAGATGAAATAGAACATTGAAGACATAGCCAGAAGTCAAATATGACCAAAGCCTTTATAGGAAACTGGGTATTAGAAATAAATTACAATATAATAAACCACTATGCCAAGATCTTTTTTGGTAGAAAAAAGGTACACAAAAAGGAAATTAATCTGAGATGTTAGATGAGCTGGCGGTGAGGCAGATTTGTGGATTGTTACAAGTAAATTCTAATTCAGGTTGAGTACCAAGAGCATCCTAGGGGCCTGGCACAGGGACACCACACATGGCAAGCAGGTACCCTATACAAACTTTATACCTCTGAGCTTCATAATTAACACAAAAAAAGGACAGGACAGAGCCTGATCTTTACCAGTGCTTTATAATTTATCCACAGTCTTGTTAACCTATTCCCCTTATTGTGAATGTTATATACTCTTAAATGGATTTTTTAATCATGCCCTGAAGTCTTCATTTACCACAGCTGTATCACCTAAATTTCTGATTGCCACTTTAGGAAAAGGAAATTAAGATAAAAATTTAATGACATTTAAAGGTACCCAATACCAAAGATACCCCAAATCAGCTTCTAGTGTAGCTAATTGGCTGTAATCCAGTCTAAAGGGGATATCTGGGGATTTGAACTATTTCTGGATACTCAGACAGGAAAGATTCCATATATCTTAAAATGCACAAAAAGGTTTCCAAAGGGTTTAAAAAACAGACTAAAGTTTACCTCAAAATTCATCCCATTAGAAAACGAAGATTACATAAACTCTCCATTACAGCAGTTACCAGGATGCTTTCAAAAAAACCACTAAGGGGGTGCCTGGGTGGCTCAGTCACAGTTGAATTCTTGAGCCCAGCATCAGGCTCTGTGCTCACCGCGTAGAGCCTGCTTTGGATCCTGTCTCCTGGGCCTCTCCCGCTCTCCGGGACTCTCTCAAAAATTAAGTTAAAAATATTTTAAAAAAAACAAAAAGCCACTAATTCTCCTCTGGAAAAGGGGAATACAACTATACTTTAGTAATAAAGGCACATTTAGGGGAGCCTGGGTGGCAGGCTCTGTGCTGACAATGGAGAGACTGCTTGGGATTCTCTCCCTCTCTCAGCCTCTACCCCACTCAGGCTCTCTCTCTCCCTCTCCTGCCCCTCCCCTGCTCACTCTCAAAATACTTTTTTTCTAACGCTTGAGGGTGAGAGAGCATGTGAGCAGGGGATCTGCATAAAGAGGGAGAGAGAATCCCAAGCAGGCTCTATGCTGTCAGCACAGAGCCTGGTGTGGGGCTCAAACTCAGGAACCTTGTGAGATCATGACCTGAGCTGAAATCAAGAGTCAGATGCTTATCCTATGGAGCCTCCAGGCACCTCTCTCAATATAAACTTTAAAAAATAAGGCATATTCAACCTATACTCAGTCCTCAAATGTGTTTGACTGCAAAATCATTTCCTTCAATGTTTTAGGTAAACCACAATGTTGTGCCCTGGCCACAATCAGTAATTTTCTTTTCTGAAGCAGGCACACCTATGGGGGAGAAGGGTTACATAGCAAGCACTTAAAAAACCTAATCCCAGGGGCGCCTGGGTGGCTCAGTCGGTTAAGCGTCCGACTTCAGCCAGGTCACGATCTCGCGGTCCGTGAGTTCGAGCCCCGCGTCGGGCTCTGGGCTGATGGCTCAGAGCCTGGAGCCTGTTTCCGATTCTGTGTCTCCCTCTCTCTCTGCCCCTCCCCCGTTCATGCTCTGTCTCTCTCTGTCTCAAAAATAAACGTTAAAAAAAATTAAAAAAAAAAACCTAATCCCAGAGAGCAAATTACAGTCTCAGCAGCTTTAAACTGTGCTTCTATAGTATACCCAATTTCTTGTTAGCCCAACTAGCTAAAGCTTTTCTTCCCACACACGCCTTAACTTGAAGGCAGCCTCTACTCAAGGATTCCCTCCTAGAAAACAGGATAGCCTCAGGGGAATTAAATTGTACCCACCCTCTTATCCCACTTCCCCACACCCAGTTTTTATACAAAAACCTTTTTTCCCAACTACTGGGATACAGGTTAATCTTACAGTCAGGGTTCTCCCTATTGCCCTAATCCCTTTCCTTCCCTTGTAACAAATCTTTGAATATTCTAAACACACTTGCTAAATCCTTAAGTTTTTTCCTATTTTTTGACTACACATTTCATAAAGACCCTCTTCAGTGTTTGAAAAGAGAAATACTAGGGTGCCTAGGTGGCTCAAGTCATGATCTTCCAGCACAAAGTGTGCTTGGGATTCTCTGCCCTTCCCCCAACACTCTTTTCAAAATAGATTTTTGAGAGAGAGATAGAGGGCAAGCAGGGGAGGAGCAAAGAGAGGGAGAGAAAGAATTCCAAGCAGGCTCCACAAGTCAGCACAGAACCTGACGTGGGGCTTGAACTCACAAACCATGAAATCATGACCTAAGCTGAAATCAAGAGTCAGATACCCAAATGACTAAGCCACTCAGGCACCCCAAAATAGATAAACTTTTATTTTAAAATAAAGGAAAAATACCTACCTTCTTTGGTTTATATTGATTGACTATATCTTTAACAAAGAAGTACCTTTGTTTGTATAATGGAGGTCTGAACTCGATCACGTTCTTGCGTGGAACAGTGCTGCGCTGAAACTTTAAACAAAAAAGTGTTCTCAATCATGCCCAACTTCAGGAACTCCACGAGGAAAAACCAGCTTAATTTCCCCACTTTGTAGAATAGCTTGGCCTTTCAACCACTATGTGATACTGCATTTCCTCTCCAGTTCATCTAAGCCTTCTCCTATTTTTTGAGAATCTGGCTTTATGCTTTCCTAGAGTTTAGTCTGCCGAAAGCAAAATTCCTAATGAATGCATTTAATAACAATAAAGTCTGCTAGCCACAAGGGACCTATAGTGGAGTGAACTGCCAAGACTGGAGACAGGAGACTGACAAAGACTTCTTTTTTTTTTTTTTTTTTTTTTGACAAAGACTTCTTGACCCAACTGAAGTCAGGCTCCTTAAAACGTCTTCTAACTAGGCCTTGACTAGTCTTTGCTTATTAGCCCAGTTTTTACTAAGTCAATTGAGACAAAAATTCCCTACCCTAAATAGCTCATTAAACTCTTATCAGATCAAATTCCTCACCACCACTTTTGTAATCTGATCCCCCTGGGCTGCCTTAATCCCGATTCCTGTTAAATCTTAGCAAGACCCTGACACCCTTGTGGTCTTCATAGACTATAAATCCCATAGGCTATAAATCACAAACTGTTGAATATAGGAGTTAAACCCAAATCCACCTTCCCTACCTACTGTCATGTTTATTTCAGTCCTTGAAAAGCCTTCCTTTTTCATTGAGTTGTGTTAATCACTTCTACAAGTATCAGAATTTCTTTAACATGAGGAATGATTAATCATAATATCTGGATTAATCCAGAATAAATGCAAGCATTTTTGAAGTAGGCTTCACGCCCAGCACAGAGCCCAATGTGCGGTTTGAACTCACAGTCCTGAGATCAAGGGTGGCATGTTCTACCGACTAAGTCAGCCAGGCACCCCCAAATTGCTTTCAATCACTTGCTTACACGTGGCCAAAATCAAATTTCTTCAGACAAAAAAATGCCTCAATTCATCGGGCTCTGCGCTGAGAGGAACCTGCTCTAGATTCTGTCTCCCTCTCTCTGCCTCTCTCCCAGTAGCTCTCAAAAATATAAATTTTTAAAAGATGTGTCTAATGTAGATTTTAACTTAACAACCAGAAATTATTCCACTTCAGATACACCAATGTGAAATTTCATCTATGTAGATTCTTATTCAATCCCAACCAACACCCTGGGAAATGTTAGGGACTAAATCTGATGGATTTTACTTCTAACTACCTCACAATACCTCTCAGGGAGATAACTCATACAAGTAGGTTGAGAAAAGCAGCATTACCTCTTCCATGCTGTTTTTTTCCATTTTGTTTCCAAGTTTGAAGCTTCGTTGAGACAAAAAGCAGATTTCTCCTTCAAGTTCTATGAATCAGCAATGACTCTTCTGTAAACACAAAATATTAGTTCTCATAAAGAGGAGCCTGGACAAGAAAGAACTGTATTAATCAACAAGGACAGGGAGTGGGGTGCCTGGGTGTCTCAGTTAAGCGTCTGACTTCAGCTCAGGTCATGATCTTGTGGTTTTTGAGTTCAAGCCCAGCATTGGGCTCTGTGCTGACAGTTCAGAGCCTGGAGCCTGCTTCAGATTCTGTGTCTCCCTCTCTCTCTGCCCTTCCCCCATTCACATCCTGTCTCTCTCAAAAATAAACATTTTTTAAAAAAATAATCTAAGTTTTAAAAAAAAGGCAAGGAAAGGGAGAAAGCAGGCTTCCTCCCTTCTCTTTACATATTACCATTTAATCCACAGAATTTACTGAGTATGGTTTCGGGTAAGAAACAAGCACAGAAAGCCCAAGTGACTTTTCACTAGGACAAATCTGGCTAAATGCAGAAACACCCATTCTTCCCAGTTCCTGTTAAAGTTGATACAAACTGAACAATCCTATCAGTTGTACTATTTCATTAAAGCCCTCAACTTCAAAATTTTTAGGTAGGTTCCACAACCAACATGGGGTTGAACTCCGGACCCTAAGATCAAGAGTCCCATGCTCCACCAACTGAGCCAGCCAGGCACCCCTCTCCCCTGAATTTCTTTCAAGCACTTGCTCACACATGACCAAAATCAAACTGGGGCGGGGGGAGGGGATGTCCCAAGTAATTGATAAACTAAACACTTCAACATCTATCCAATTTAGATGGACTTGAAACTAAATTTTGGTTCTCAGCCTAAAACGTAAGCATGTCAATCACCTCACTTTTCAGTTATTCACTAAGTCCTATCTCAAGCCACCCCCAACCCCACGCGACCCAATGCCAAAGTCTGCATAGGGCATGATACCCACTACGTCCTACCTCCGCATAAGGAGTTCGACCGCAGCAAAGCAAAGCGCAGAAAACATTGAGTGGGTCTGCCGCACCGCCACTGTATTTATTTAACTTCGGGCCCCGCCCCCGAGCCTCCGCTAGCGCCGCCTCGCCGCGGGGCGTTGCCCGCCGGGGCCACACCTGCACCGCCCACACCTGCGCCGCCGGCTCTGCCGCGGTACTCCCTAATCTTCAGGGTAGGTGGCGCTCGCGGGCCCCGCGCCCTGCCCTGTTCCTCTCCGGGCTCCAGGTTCCAAAGCGTTGGTTTTGCGTCTCTAAACGGCCGCTGTAGCGCATGTCCCGAGGCCATTTTCTAGCCTTCCCTCGGAACCTCTGCAGAGACCTCTGTTACCGCCACGCCCCGCACTGGCGCGCGACCTCGACCAGCCCCGGCCCTCCAGGAGCCGAGACTGTTGAGTCGAGGCGGCGGCGCCCCAGGCGCGTCTGAGGGCCGCGAGCGGGGCGGCGGGCTCCGGCGGCTGTTGGGTTCCTGGCTCTCCCGGTTCGCAGCAAAGAACAGAAAACGGTCCCCGGCAGCGGAAGGCAGCAAGGTGAGCGGCCAGGCGGAGCGCGAGCCGGACAGCCGCTTGTGTCCGATTCAGCCGCCTCTCAGAGCCTCACAACAATCCCCAGGGGCCTGGAGAGGACTCTGGGCTGAGTAAAGTTGGTCCAATAACATCTAAGCCTAGAAGAACGTTCTTTCAGCCCCCAAACCTCCAACTGGTAATTTACGCATGCTGGGGATGCAACTGTATGATCTCCTAGAAAAGTTACTGTATCCTGTCCTTCTCCTGCCAGACATTTAACCTGACACTTTATAATCGGTTATTTCTTTATTGTATGTGATGGAAGGGTTTAAGGAGGCGGAGGGGGGAGATGCGAAGCCGCCGCCTTTGGGAAAAAAAATTTTTTTTCTCCATTTTAAAAGACTCAAAAGCTGGTGTTTACCAATGAATTAATAATCCCCTGATATATCATAAATTACATATTAGAACTGTACTTTCAAACAACACCTACAATATGCAAAGGACGGTGCTAACGGTTTTGGAATATCACAAGGTTAGATTACACAATCTTTGTTTTTGGTGTTTTGAGGGGTCTAGTCTCATAGTAAAAAGCATATAACTCAAGCTTCACTGTTTGAGAGGTTCCTATTGTCCTGGGGTTAAAACTGCAATGTGAACAGACTGTCTTCATTAGAGAAGCATATTCCTTATTACAGAATGTATAATTTAAACAGAACCGTACAGGGGCTCCTGGTGGCTCAGTCGGTTGGGCGGCTGACTCCTGCACAGGTCATGATCTCACAGCTCATGAGTTCGAGCCTGCCTGCCGCACCCCCCCCCCCACCCCCCGCCCTGCCGCAGGGCTCTGTGCAGATGGCCTGGAGCCTGGAGTCTGCCTCGATTCTGTGTCTTCTTCTGTCTCTGCCCCTCCCCTGTTCACACTCTGTCTCTGTCTCTCTCTCAAAAATAAATAAACATTAAAAAAATTTTTTTTAAACAGAACCTTACAAGTAAATGAGTGAATTCCACTTCTGGGTATTTTTAAATTAATTAAACAAGGAGGCCGTTAGACTGAGATGACTCTAGTGCCTTGGCAGCCCTACATAAGCAAACCTAAACCTCTAAGTGTCTCAAGGTTAAAACATGGAAACCTAAGAATGTCCAAGGGCAAACAGATCTCTAGGCTTTCCCAAATAAGGTAATTGGTTAAGCTGTAACCAGTCAAATAATTTCCCTGCTTTGCTTTGGCATCTTCCTTATACAGGTCTTTCCTCTAGTTCCTGACGGTGGTTACGACCTACCTGATCTGAATTAATCTTTTCAAATTCCTAAAAATGTCAATATGCTTCAGTTTACCTATTAACAGTGTATATGCAAAAGAATTGAAAACAGAGACTTGAACAGATATTTGTACACCAATATTCACAGCAGTATTTAGAGTAGCAAAAGGTAGAAACAACCCTAATGCCCATCAATAAACAAAAGTCGCATATATATGGAATGAGATATTGTTCAGCCCTTAAAAGGAAGGAAATTCTAACTTATTACAATATGGTTGAACCTTTAAGACATTATGCTAAGTGAAATAAGCCAGTCACAAAAGGACAAATACTGGAAGGGGGCAAGGGAACAAGGAAAAATAATTTTCAGTAGCACACTTTAATGGATATCAGATTTTAGTCCTGTTCATTGTGTTTGAGGTTTTGTTATCTACCTGCAAATGACTGGATCTTGAATTTTTCTAGTTTGCTCCAATATCTGACTCTCTTAAAATTATCAGTTTTCTCCCATCCTTCTGACTTGGAATCAGTAATAACACAAAGTGTCCTTTTCCAAAAGCCCTGAAAGCCAAAGCTGGTTGATTTGATATGAATTCCATGGAAGTCACCACAACACTTCATGTATGGACAACCTTTGTGCCTTGTTATATGGGCCAAACCAGAAAGTTCACTAGAACACCTGGTGACATCACCAGAGACATTCACACTGCATCCCAGGAAAATCTGTGGTCACCACTGCCTCTCCTCAGTCTGACTGAAGATGCTTCAAGTCCAGCATCTAGAAATCTTCTCAGTTAACTGCCCCTTTGCACCCAAAACCTCACTTTGTAGTCTATCCCATAACTTCTGTTTTTCTTTTACTGGGGGACCTGGGTGGCTCAGTCAGTTAAGCACTCTGACTTCTGCTCAGGTCATGATCCCACGGTTCATGAGTTAGAGCCCCACGTCGAGATCTGTGCTGACAGCTCAGAGCCTGGAGCCTGTCTCCATTGTTATCTGCTCCTCCCCCGATCATGTGCTGTTTCTGTCTCTCTCTCTCTCTCAAAAATAAATATTTTTTAAAAATTAGGGGCGCATGGGTGGCGCAGTCGGTTAAGCGGCCGACTTCAGCCAGGTCACGATCTCGCGGTCCGTGAGTTCGAGCCCCGCGTCGGGCTCTGGGCTGATGGCTCGGAGCCTGGAGCCTGTTTCCGATTCTGTGTCTCCCTCTCTCTCTGCCCCTCCCCCGTTCATGCTCTGTCTCTCTCTGTCCCAAAAATAAATAAACGTTGAAAAAAAAAAAAATAAAATAAAATAAAATAAATAAAAAATTTAAAAAAAAATTTTTTAATAAATGCCTCTTATTAAATCCTGATTGCTTGTTCCATATGGCCTAACTTTGGGATCTCACCTGCAACACCACTTCATGAAATGAGGCACAACTTTTTAACTTAACTGACTTATTCTCAGGGTTAAGAGAGTGGCTCAATAAGGGGCGCCTGGGTGGCTCAGTCGGCTGAGCATCCAACTTTAGCTCAGGTTATGATCTCATGGTTCTTGAGTTTGAGCCCCACATCAGACTCACTACTGTCAACGCAAAGCCCTTAAAAGGGATCCTCTGTCCTCCTTTCTCTGTGCCGTTCCCTCTCTCAAAAATAAACATTTAAGGAGGACCTGGGTGGCTCGGGTCCTTGAGTTTGAGCCCTGCATCAGGCGCTGTGCTGACAGCTCAGAGCCTAGGGACTGCTTCGGATTCTGTGTCTCCCTCTCTCTCTGCCTCTCTCTCTCTGTCTAAAAAATAAACATTAAAAAAATGCAAAAAAAAAAAAATCACCCTTGTTTACTGTGCTATTCCTGGTAACCTCCCATAACTGGCCTCCCCCAATACCCCTACCCCAACATCTTTCTTTTATCTTTATTGAAGATGGGATTTAAAGGCCTGGTTTGGGCTTTCTCTGGGAGTTACTCATTCTTCCCAGGTATCTCCCATGTATACACGAGGTATGCATGTTAATAAACTTGTCTGTTTTTCTCTTCTTAATCTATCTTTTAAGTAATCTCTATACCCTATGTGGGGCTCGAACTCATAACCCCAAGATCAAGAGTCACATGCTTCACTAACTGAGCCAGCCAGGGGCCCCTTAATATGTATTTTATTACAGGGGTCTCAGCCAAAAACTCAGAAGGATAGAGGGAACATTATTTTTCCTCCCCTTCAAGATGAGCCCATTTATATAAGACACTTAAGGTAGTCAAACTCATAAAGACAGAAAAGTAGAATGGTGGTTGCCAGGGGCTGGGGGGAAGAAGGAATGGAGTGTTGTTGTTTAATGGATACAGAGTTCAGTTTGGGTGGAAAAGTTCTGTAGATGGGTGGTGAAGTGATGGTTGCACAACAATATCAATATACTTAATGCCACTGAACCATATATTTAAAATGGTAAGTTTTAGGGCACCTGGGTGGCTCATTCAGTTGGGTGGCTGACTCTTGATTTCCACTCAAGTCATGATCTCATGGTTCATGAGTTCGAGGATCACATTGGGCTCAGCACTCACAGGGAGGAGCCGGCTTCTGATTCCATCTCTCCTTCTGTCTGCCCCCCCCCCCACTTGTGTGTCCTCTCTCCTTCTCTCTCTCTCTCTCTCTCTCTCTCTCAAAAGTAAATAAATGTTTAAAATTTTTTAAATAAGATGGTAAGTTTCAGCATAACAGACTTGTTGAATCAATATAAACTGGGAAAAAAATTTTCAGTGTTATATTTTACCACAATTTTAAAATATTTAAAGAATTTAAGTTAATGGCCTGTACAGGATTCCTGGATCTAGAGTTTTTGCCTTAACCTGCTAGCCAGCTCATTTATGAACTTGAATTTTCATGTCCAGCTCCCTCTCCAAATTTGCCTATTTCACCATTTTCCTGGTCTCCTACTCTCAGTCTGAAAATCCTCCTTGGCTCTGTCCATTTCCACCCCTCCCACATTTGGATAATCACCAAATCTTGACTTCTTCAAGCTGTCAGTTGCATCTGTTCCTTCCCGTGGCCAATACCTTGGCTTACTCTTTGTCATCTTCTTTTTTCACTGTACCTCATCTTAACTTCTGCCCCCAGATTCTAAGTCCCACTGAGATACAGACCATGCTCTACGCTTTCAGAATGAGTTTAAGTCAAATAGGCCAAATAGATCTCTCTCCACCACCCCTCTTCCCTTTCTCTTTACCCTGCATTGTTTTTTGCCTCAGCACTTAATTGCCATTTGATAGCCTAGCATTTGTTCACTTGCTTATTGTCTGTTTCCTCCCCCTGGAATGTTAGCTACTAGGGACTTGGTTTTGTTAGCTGTTATATCTGCAGTGGCTAGAGCACTGTCTACCTGGCACATAGCAGGCCCTCAGTAAACAGTGTTTGTTTGGATAAGTTAAAGAATGATTAGATTTGATGCCTTTTGTCTGTTGCTACTTATTATTATTATAAAATAAAGTCTTGGACTTTGGCCAACTAAGAGGAGGTCTCTGGGTGAATGCATTCACATCTATAACAAGGGTTTCAATAATAAATTCTACATAAGTGTGTGTGTGTGTGCTTTTATCTTTTTTAAGTGTTTATATTTGAGAGAGAGTGCAAGTCAGGGAGGGGCAGAAAGAGAGGGGGATGGAGGATCTGAAGCAGGCTCTGTGCTGACAGCAGATAGCACCATGTGGGCTCGAACCCATGAACCATTTTTTTAATATTACTCTAACCTTTGGAAATTTTTTCAGTTGATAAGTGAAAAATAAGATTACGCATTCAATAACTATGTGGAGTGTACCTATTATGGACCAAGTACTGGTTTGAGTGAAGAAGACAAAAGTCCAGGAACTGCTGGTGTGTAACTGGGTGTGCAAGAGCACCAGGCTACAAGGGTTCCAATCAGACCAGGCTTGGCCACTCACTGCTGACAAAATCCAAAGGCAGAGAGACAAGCATTGGTGAAACGAGAAAGGAATTCATGTCAATGAGGCCAACACTGGGAAAACAGAGGACTAACTAACTTCTCATCTCCAAAGTGCTGAAAATACTTCTAGGTTACTGCAAGGAAAATGTGGGACAAAGGTCAGTGGTACAAGTAGGTGGGCAATAAAGGTCAGGTCAAGCACTGTGTTAGGGTCAATCACTCAGGGTCTTGCTGGCTCCCAGCAGTCTTTATTCCTTGAGGGGTAGTTTTGGTTCCCACCAAGGGATGCTTTGCCTACAGGGTCTTTTGCCTGAGTTAAGAGATAAACTGGAGAGAAGAATTTAGTTAGAATGTACTCACAGGTCAAAATGGAGGCAGTTGAAGTCCTCTTTTATGCGTCTGCCTTGCAATAAGTGACCAAAAGTTATCCTGGATGCCAGATTGAAACTGATACTCAAAATAGGCTGAAATATTTAGAGGTCTGAAGAGAAGATTATCGCATTTTGCACATAAAAGGAATGTAAACAGCTTGTGGCCAGAAGGAAGATTATGACAGATTAAGATGGAAGGGCAGCTCTCCCTGCCCACAGGTCCTGTCCCAGTGTTTTAATAAAACCACCTTTTTTGCATGGGGGTGGGGAATTAGATGCACAAATTCAAATTTGTTATTTTTTTTAAAGTTTACTTATTAAGAGAGAGAGAAGAAGGGGAAGGGCAGAGGGAGAGAGGGGGACAGAAGCCCCTGTAGCAGGCTCCAGGCCGAAGGCAGAGAGCCCAATGAGGGTCTTGAACTCATGAATCGTGGGATCACAACCTGAGCCAAAGTCAGATGCTTAACCTACTGAGCCACCCAGGCGCACCTCACAAATTTTTTAAAGGAAAAAAAAAAAAAAGATACCCAAATTCTTTGATACTCCTATCGATAAGTGGAGTCTAGTTCTTCTCCTTTTGAGTCTGAATAAGTTTTATGATTTTTACCAATGAATATAATACCAGAATGCCAGTTTTGGGCCCAGGTATTAAGAGACTAGAAGCTTTGGAGAGCATGGGTGGCTCAGTCAGTTGACCTTCTGACTCTTGATTTTGGCTCAGGTCGTGTTCCCAAGGTCATGGGATGGAGCCCCACATCAGGCTCCATGATGAGTCTGGAGCCTGCTTAATTAAGAATCTTTTGGGGCGCCTGGGTGGCGCAGTCGGTTAAGCGTCCGACTTCAGCCAGGTCACGATCTCGCGGTCCGTGAGTTCGAGCCCCGCGTCGGGCTCTGGGCTGATGGCTCAGAGCCTGGAGCCTGTTTCCGATTCTGTGTCTCCCTCTCTCTCTGCCCCTCCCCCGTTCATGCTCTGTCTCTCTCTGTCCCAAAAATAAATAAACGTTGAAAAAAAAAAATTAAAAAAAAAAAAAAGAATCTTTTGTCTCTCTCCCTCTGCTCCCCTCCCTGACTCACCCTCCCTCCCTCCCTCTCTCTCTCTCTCTCTCTCTAATATAAAAAACAATTTTTTTTTTAAGAAACTGGTAGCTTCAACTGTTATGCCCAGAATTCGTGATCCCCAAAGACCACTAGGGAGCCAAGTCCGATGCAAAAGCAAAAGAGCCTTTATTCGAGCTAGCTTGAGCTCAATCCCCTACCTGCACTGACACGCAGGTGAGATACCAGGGAGAGAGAGTGAGTTTCAAAAGGACAAAGGTTTTATTGGGGCCTAGGGGCAGTTGGTGAGGTAATGGCTATGGCCTCAGCCGATTGGCTGGGGAAGGGTCCGAGTCCTGTTAGGCAGGTGAGGGGGGGGGTTACTCAAGGGGAGGAGGCGTGGTCAAGGTGAAGGACACAGAACAAGATGGAGTCGGCCGGCGTAGGCCCGCCCGTTCACAACCTCTTGTCTCTTGGAATCCAGGTGCCATGCTATGAGGAAGAACAAACAGCCCCATGGAGAGGCCCACAGGGAGAGAAGCCAAAACTTGCCCCCTCCCTGCCCCTTTGGCTGACAGCATCAACCTGTCTTGCTGGCCATGTGGTTGAACTATCTTAGAGGAGAATCCTCCAGACCCAGATGAGCCATGTTAGCTAACTGCCTGAGGACTGAGAGCAACTTTGCCCACACACACAGAGCTGGAAGTATCTTGAGAATTTACATTCCCCTAGGTAGCATTTGCCAACAACTAAGCAGTGTGGATATATAAAAGTTGGCTTCCTCAGGGTGCCTGGCTAGCTCAGCCAGAAGAGCATACGACTCTTAATCGTGGGGTTATAAGTTTGATGCCCGTGTTAGTATATAGAGATTAATAAAAAAAAAAAAACCTAAAAAAAAGAGTCAATCTGTAATAAATAAATAAATAAATAAATAAATAAATAAATAAATAATCAGCTCCCTTCCTCAAGTTAGAACTATAGGGTATAATTTATACTCCAGAGTTCCCCTGAGGTATCAGGCTATTATCCACAGTACTTGACCCAAAATTGCATATTGCCTGTTTTCCTCCCAGTCCTGCTCCCCCATTTCCCTCACAGCTTCTCCCCAGGGAAGATTAATTGCATATAAATCTTCCCGTCTCAGGATCTGGCTCTGGGAACTGGACCAGAGGCAACCCCTCTGGCTGCTTTGTGGAGAATGAATTGGAGGCCCCTAGGAGTGGAAACATCCTGACCATTTAGAAGGCCATTTCAGTAAGTCAGAAGAGGTACAAGAAAGGCCTGGACTTTGTAACAGCAGGGAAAGTCTAATGGTGTGGACAGAGTCCGAACCTACCTTGACAGTGAAACTAACAATTTCATAATGATATGGTGGATTGTAAGGGGTGAAAAACTCAAGGATGTTTCCCAGCCTTGTGCACCTCTGCTCGCTGTGGTAGCCCTAGGTGCGACCTGGATGTGCAGAAGGACACAGGCAAGTTCCTGGGCCTGCACAAGCTGCAGAAACACTCTGCTAGCAACTACATCATTGTGTCCAACCAGATGAACATGACTGAGGCTGAAATGGTGAAAGGCAGGTCAATGGGCCCTTTAAAATCTATACTATCTGTAGGGCCATTCTCAGGAGAGGCCAGTCAGATGATTCCATTCTGGATCTGACCAAGACAGCATTATCTCAGAGAACTTCTGACTGGGGAAGGTCATGGATGTGGAATATTTGTCATAAACAAGTTGTGGCGCACCCCTCCCCCAAAAATATTTACCAAGTTTCTGGTGTGATCAATTGAAAAACATGGAGGTAACTTTAGTAGATGTAAAAACCTATGGAGAAAAGAGCATTGAAAATCAAGCATTGGGGCATCTGAGTGGCTTAGTTGGATGAGTATCCGACTTCAACTCAGGTCATGATCTCACAGTTGGGGTGAGTTCCAGCCCCAGGTCATGCTCACTACTGTCAGAGACTGCTTGGGATTCTCCGTCCCCCTCTCTCTGCCCCTCCCCTGCTCATGTTGCAAGATTTGTTTTAAATATTTATTTATGTATTTTGAGAGAAAGAGGACATGCACACAGGAGCTGAGGAGGGGCAAACAGAAAGGGAGAGAGAGAATCCCAAGCAAGCTCCATGCTGTCTGCACATAGCCTAATGTTGGACTCGATCTCACAAACCATGAACCATGAGATCATGAGCTGATCCAAAATCAAGAGTAGGACATTTAACTAACTGAGTCACCCAGGCACCCCTTAAAGTTTTTAACTCTTTAAAGGAAGAGAGAGGGGCACCTGGGTGGCTCAATTGGTTAATCGTCCAACTTCAGCTCAGGTCATGATCTTATAGTACATGAGTTCGAACCCCATGTTGTGCTCTGCACTTACAGCACTGAGCCTGCCTGGGATTCTCTCTCTCCCTCACTCTCTTTCCCTCCCCCACTCTCTCTCTCTCTCTCTCTCTCTCTCTCAAAAAACAAAAAAAAAAAACACAAAAAACTTAATTAAAAAATAGAAAAATTGTGTTCAGTAAATGTTTACTAATGACCCACTCTGATAAATGTTACCCCACTTAACAGTGTTGGCCACTTCGTTGGCCTTCAAGAAATTATTGTTGGAAAAAAAAAATGATTGTTGGTTAGATCCTTAAGTTACCAAAAGTCTGTTTTTTTCCCCTGTTCCAATTGAGTACAAAAGCCATTTACAAGCCACCAGAAAGGGCTCAGTTGGTTGAGTGTCCGACTTCTGCTGAGGTCATGATCTCACAGTTCTTGGTTTCAAGTCCTACATCAGACTCACAGCTGTCAGCACAGAGCATGCTTCAGATCTTCTGTCCCCCATCTCTCTGCCCCTGCCCCGCTCGCATGCATGCGCTCTCTTTCTCAAAAATAAATAAACCTTTAAAAAATATAAAAATAAAAGCCGCCAAAAAGGAAAAGTTGTGGAAAAATAGCAGAGGAGTTAAATGTGTCTTCATTAGATCTTTGTTTATTTGTCAGCCCCTCTTCATATCAGACATTAGATGGCTCCTGATTAAATCACACCACTTGTCACACATTTTACCATGATATTAAAAAAAAAAAAGTTAATGGATTTAAAAGAAGTGTAAAGTGCTGCAAAAGCAGTACTGTCAGAAACCATTAATCTTTAGCTATCTACATTGTCCAAGGTAAGGAAAACATTGCATGAGAAAGAATTGTGCCAGGACAGTCATCTAATCTACCTAGCCAATACAAGCTGTGTTGCAGGGGCAAGCTAGAGCGCCTAGCTGGCTCACTCCATAGAGCACATGACTCTTGAATCAGGGTCATTGGGTGTAGAATTACTTTTAAAAATTGGGGGGGGGGGGGGACAAGCTAAAATTATTCAGCAGTCTACTCACCACTTAAGAAAATAAGGTACGCATTGCCATTCATCTTTTTTCATGTTTTGAATATGGCTTTTCAACAAATGTGTGTTGATTAGCGATGTTACCTAAAGCACTACCTAGTGCTTTAAGGGTGGGAATAATATCTTACTTCAACCACATATTCCTGGAGTACATGATAAATACTTAAAAAATATTTATAGAATGAAAGTATTCAGGAGCTATGCATTTGCAGAGGATACTTTCTCTATGAAGCATTCCCTGATATCTCTTGGTATTATTGAACAAGTTCTCCCTAGTGTTTCCATTGACCCTGGCTGGAGACAAAAATATGAATTATAGTGGGTGAAATAAGTACTATGAGAGAGATAGGTAAAAACTAGTGGGATCATAAATGAGTGGACAATTCATTCTGCCTTTGATAGGAGTGGGTCAGAGAAATCTACAGAGAAGTGGCTTCTCAGCTGGGCTGTATACGGTGAAATGGCGAAAAGGGAGTTCCAAGGAAAGGAAATCAATCAAGTCACAAAGAAATAAGTAAGAATGCCTTTTTTTAAATTTAAATTTTAGTTAACATGCAGTGCAATATTGGTTTTGGGAGAATTCAGCGATTCATCAATTATATACAACAATCAGCGCTCATCACAACCAGTGCCCTTCTTTTTTTTTTTTTTAATTTTTTTTTTAAATTTACATCCAAATTAGTTAGCATATAGTGCAACAATGATTTCAGGAGTAGATTCCTTACTGCCCCTTATCCATTTAGCCCATCCCCCCTCCCAAAACCCCTCCAACAACCCTCAGTTTGTTCTCCATATTTATGAATCTCTTCTGTTTTGTCCCCCTCCCTGTTTTTATATTATTTTTGTTTCCCTTCCCTTATGTTCATCTGTTTTGTCTCTTAAAGTCCTCATATGAGTGAAGTCATATGATTTTTGTCTTTCTCTAATTTCACTTAGCATAATACCCTCCAGTTCCATCCACGTAGTTGCAAATGGCAAGATTTCATTCTTTTTGATTGGTAATACTCCAGTGTGTGTGTGTGTGTGTGTGTGTGTGTGTGTGTGTGTATACACACGTCTTCTTTATCCATTCATCCATCGATGGACATTTGGGCTTTTTCCATACTTTGGCTATTGTTGATAGTGCTGCTATAAACATGGGGGTGTATGTGTCCCTTCGAAACAGCACACCTGTATCCCTTGGGTAAATGCCTAGTAGTGCAATTGCTGGGTCGTAGGGTAGTTCTATTTTTAGTTTTTTGGGGAACCTCCATACTGTTTTTCAGAGTGGCTGCACCAGCTAGCATTCCCACCAATGCCCTTCTTAAGACCCATCACCCATCCACCTCCCTCTACCAATCCTCAGTTTGTTCTTTATCATTAAGTCTCTTGGGGTACCTGGGTGGCTCAGTCTGTTAAGCTTCCGAATTCCACTCAAGTCATGATCTTATGGTATGTGACTTCAAGCCTCTCATAGGGCTCTGTGCTGACAGCTCGTAGCCTGGAGCCTGCTTCAGCTTCTGTGTCTCCCTCTCTCTCTCTGTCCCTCCCCCACTCCCACTCCGTCTTTCTCTCTCTCAAAACTAAACATTAAATATTTATTTTAATTTAAAAAAAGAGTCTCTTGGGGCACCTGGGTGGCCCAGTCGGTTAAGCATCTGACTTCAGCTCAGGTCGTGACCTCGCGGTTCATGAGTTTGAGCCCCACATGAGGCCCTGTGCTGATAGCTTGGAGCCTGGAGCCAGGAGCCTGGAGCCAGGAGCCTGGAGCCTGTTTCAGATTCTGTCTCCCTCTTTCTCTGACCGACCCTCCCCTGCTCATACTCCGTCTCTGTCTCTGTCTCTGTCTCTCTCTCTCTCAAAAATAAATAAAAACATTTAATTAATAAAAAAAAAAGTCTCTTGTGGTTTGTTTCCCTCTCTTCTCTTCCCCCTACCTTTCCATATGTTCATCTGTATTGTTTCTTAAATTCCACATATGAATGAAATCATATGGTATTTGTCTTTCTCTGATTGACATGTTTCGCTTAGCATATTACATTCTAGCTCCATCCACATTGTTGCAAATGACAAGATTTCACTCTTTTTACTGGCTGAGTAATATTCTATTGTATATATATACAACCATATCTTTATCCATTCATCAATCGATGGTCAGTTGGGCTCTCTGCATAGTTTGGCAATTGTTGATAACACTGCTATAAACATTGGGGTGCATGTATCCCTTCAAATCTGTATTTTTATATCCTTTGGGTAAATACCTAATAGTGGAATTGCTGGATCATAGGGTAGTTCTATTTTTCATTTCTTGAGGAATCTCCATGCTATTCTCCAGAGTGGCTGCACCAGTTTGCATTTCCACCAACAGTGGAAGAAGGTTCTCCTTTTTCTGCATCCTCACCAACACCTAATTTTTTTTTTAAGAAAAAAAATTTTTTTGGGGCGCCTGGGTGGCGCAGTCGGTTAAGCATCCGACTTCAGCCAGGTCACGATCTCGCGGTCCGCGAGTTCGAGCCCCGCGTCGGGCTCTGGGCTGATGGCTCAGAGCCTGGAGCCTGTTTCCGATTCTGTGTCTCCCTCTCTCTCTGCCCCTCCCCTGTTCATGCTCTGTCTCTCTCTGTCCCGAAAATAAATAAACGTTGAAAAAAATTAAAAAAAAAAAAAAAAAAAGAAAAAAATTTTTTTAAGTTTCTTTATTTATTTTGAAAGAGAGTGTGCACAGGACATGGGGAGGGGCAGAGAGAGAGAGAGAATCCAAAGCAAGCTCTACACCAGTAGTGTGGAGACCAATTCAGGGCTCAAACCCGCAAAATGTGAGATCATGACCTGAGCCAAAACCAAGAGTTGAACGCTTAACCGACTGAGCCACTCAGGGGCCCCAACACCTACTGTTTCTTGTATTGTTAATTTTAGCCATTCTGACAGGTGTGAGGTGGTATCTCATCATGGTTTTGATTTGTATTTCCCTGATGATGAGTGATATTGAGCATCGTTTCAGGTGTCTGTAGGCCATCTGTATATCTTCTTTGGAAAAGTGTCTATTCATGTCTCTGTCCATTTCTTAACTGGGTTATTTGTTTTTTGGGTGTTCAGTTTGATAAATTCTTTCTAGATTTTGGATACTAACCCTTTATCAGATATGTCTTTCACAAATATCTTCTCCCTTTCCATTGGTTGCCTTTTAGCTTTGTTGATTGTTTCCTTCCTTGTGCAGAAGTTTTAATCTTGATGAGGTCCTACTAGTTAGTGTTTGCTTTTTTTTCTTAATGTTTTTGTTTGTTTGTTTGTTTGTTTGTTTGTTTTGAGACAGAGAGAGACAGAGCATGAGCAGGGAAGGGGCAGAGAGAGAGGGAGACACAGAATCGGAAGCAGGCTCCAGGCTATGAGCCATCAGCCCAGAGCCCGATGCGGGGCTCAAACTCACAGGCTGTGAGATCATGACCTGAGCCGAAGTCGGATGCTCAACCGACCGAGCCACCCAGGCGCCCCAGTTAGTGTTTGCTTTTGTTTCCCTTGCCTTTGACAACGTGTCTAGTAAGAAGTTGCTCTGGCTGAGGTAAAAGACGTTTTTGCCTGGGTTGTCCTCTAGGATTTTGATGGTTTCTTGTCTCACATTTAGACGTTTAGACATTAAATTTTGATGGTTTCTTGTCTCACATTTAGACATTAAATCCATTTTGCATTTATTTTTGTTGGTGTAAGCAAGTGGTCCAGTTTCAAGAGAATTCCTTTTAATAAAAGGATTCTCCCAAAGTGCATTGCACCGAATGTTTGAAGATTGTTATAGTAGGAAGATAATTTTTCTAATGTTTGTTTATTTTTGAAAGAAAGAGAGCATGAGCTGAGGAAGGGCAGAGAGAAGGAGAGAGGGTCCAAAGCAGGCTCTGCGCTGACAGCAGTGAGCCAATGTGGGACTCGAACCCAGGAACCATGACATCACAACCTCAGCTGCAGTCAGATGCTCAACCAACTGAGCCACCCAGGCCACCCCAGGAATACAGTTTTTTAAACCACATAATTAATATGGAGCCATTATGAAGAAAAAGTGATTTAATATGTAATAGCTGAAGTTAAGTAAGTTAGAGGAGAAACAATCTCATTCAATTTATCCCTCACTTAATCAGACCCTCTAAGGTCTGGAGAGGGCCTACCACTTGTTACATGGTCATTTTTTAAAATAAATTTGGCATTTAATTGTATTTGATAAAGACTGCTCTCTTTTTCCTCTAACACCCATTTGTCATAATTCCACTTGGGTCGTGTGGCATTGGGGGGATCGGTCACTAAGAAGTTGATTTGGGAATACATGTAATGTGTTGTTCCTCAGTCACTTCCATGCATAGTGTAAAATATAATTCTCATGTTATTAAGAGCATAATTCTCATACAAATAAATAGTGGCCATGGGACAAAGTTTTATTTAACTCATCAGTGAGGGAACCAATGGAAAGACAGAGCTGCTTAAAAAGGATTTGACTAACTAGAGGTGTATAGTGTTCATAGGGAAAGAAAAAATAAAATAAGATTTTTAAGCTATATGTAAAAGTGAGGAATACCCTACCCAACCATAAAAATGTAACATTTGTTTGGGTTTTTTTCTTTTCACATTTTTATTTAAATTCTAGTTTATTAACATACAATGCAATATTGGTTTCAAGAATAGAATTCAGTGATTCATCACTTACATACAACACTCAGTGCTCATCCCAAGTGCCTTCCTTAATGCCCATGACCCATCTAGCCCATCCCCCACCTACTTCCCTTCATCAACCCTCAGTTTATTCTCTATCATTAAGAGTCTCTTGTAGTTTGTTTCCCTCTTTTTTTCCCCCTTCCCATATATTCATCTGTTTTGTTTCATAAATTCCACATATGAGAGAAATCATATGGTATTTGACTTTCTCTGACTGGTTTATTTCGCTTAGCATAATACACTCTGGCACTATCCACGTCGTTGCAAATGGCAAGATTTCATTCTTTTTGATTGCCAAGTAATATTCCAGTGTGTGTGTGTGTGTGTGTGTGTGTGTGTGTGTGTGTGTGTGTACCACATCTTCTTTATCCAGTCATCATTGAAAATTTGACCTCTTTTTGGATATTGTTGATAATGCTGCTATAAACAGCACAGTATATGTATCCCTTCAAATCTGTATTTTTGTATCCCTTGGGTAAATATCAAAATGCTGGATCATAGGGTAGTTCTATTTTTAGCTTTCTGAGGAACCTCCATACTTAAAACAAAACAAAACAAAACACCTTTGGAGTATCCTTGTTATCAAGCAGGAAATAAAAGATTATCCCCCCTTATCAATGTTCCACAAGTTAACCTCTAACTTCAGGGCTATAAACTATCTGGGGCTTCTCATTCATAGATAGTAACTCAGAGAAAGTTACAATATTCAAGAAAGGCAGATGTCTGTGAGCCAGCTTACACTCTGTATGATGCTAAAAATATCATGTAGGATGCCTGGGTGGTTCAGTTTGTTAAGCATCCCGCTCTTGATTTCCACGCAGGTCATGATTTCACGGTCCATGAGATCAAGCCTCACATGGGATTCATGCTTACAGCACAGAGCCTGCTTGGGATTCTTGCTCTCCCTCTCCCACTGTCCCTCCTCCATTCACACGTGCACACATGTGCTGGCTCTCTCTCTCTCTCTCAAAATAAATAAACTTTAAAAGTAAATAAATTAATTAGTTAAATAAAAATATTTTCCCCCACATTGTATAAACCCACAAAACCTGGATCTGCTCTGCCAGGATCAGGTCTAGAGGAGTTGCTTGTACATCACAATTACTCTGATCCCACTCTCAATATAGTGTGGCAAGACCTCAGGCACATGGTGGTCCTCACTCTCAACAGGAGAGATCTGTTTGGTCCACTTTGGTCAAATCTCCACTCCTGGGTCAATCACATGTAAGGGCTGAGCGGTTGTTCAAGCTCACTGGGGACATAGGGCTCCCTCTGTGGGCTTGGAAGATCAGGACTTCTTATAGAGAAGCATGGTTGGAGAGGAATTCGGACAGATAACTTGGTGGCCCTCAAGTTCCTTATCTGAAGAATGAGAATTAAAAAGATCTATCAAAGTGAGAGAAACGAAGAATTAAAATATCTAAAGAATGGTATAAATTTAAGATATTTTATTCATTTTTTTAATGTTTATTTCTTTTTGAGAGAAAGCAAGAGTGAGTGGGGGAGGGGCAGAGAGTGAGGGAGACAGAATCCAAAGCAGCCTCACACTGTCACTGCAAAGTCCGACTCAGAGCTAGAACCCACCAACCCACCATGATCATGAGATCATGACCTGAGCTGAAGTCAGATGCTCAACTGACTGAGCCACCCAGGCACCCCTAAGATATTTTTAAAACAAAAATGACTTTTTTTAAAGTTTATTTATTTTTGAGAGAGACAGAGCAAGTGGGAGGGGGCGAAGAGGGAGAGAGAGAATCCCAAGCAGGCTCCACGCTGTCAGCATGGAGCCTGATGCGGGGCTGAAACCCACAAAATGTGACATCGTGACCTGAGCCAAAACCAAGAGTTGGACGCTTAACTGACTAAGCCGCCCAGGCTCCCCCCAAAATG
Source organism: Lynx rufus (assembly GCF_022079265.1). Classification (NCBI taxonomy): domain Eukaryota; kingdom Metazoa; phylum Chordata; class Mammalia; order Carnivora; family Felidae; genus Lynx; species Lynx rufus. Next base: position 129,785,989 of record NW_025814834.1, on the reverse strand, counting down.
ACTTTTAACACCAAACTGGTGATCTGATAAAAGATGGGATGGGTGGAATGAAGATAAAGTTTTCTGATATTTATTTACTTAGAAATGTATTAAATCAGAGCTCGTAGTGGCAAGAAATTTATGATAGGATACTGAATTCTCACCTCATCTCTCAGAAAAGTAGAGAAAGCAACTACTGTATACATCCTAGAATAAGACCCAACCACCAAGGGGATTTTTTACCAAAAACACCACCACCAAAAATACCAGTTGGCCCATCTGAGGCTCCGCACTGGATGTCAGAACCTCTGCCACCTCTACTACCATACTTGTCAGAAGATTAATCCCTAGACATGGGGCCACCTTCTTCCATTGCTCACTTTTGAAACTAATTCTATGGGTATATCTGATAAGTTGAGTAGAGTTTGTATCCGGCAGTGTATTGGTATACAAGCTTTTGGGGAGGTATTGTTGCATCCACACGACTCCTGAAACAGAATGCTACGGGCACCAGTGACAGTCACAACAAAGTTTATTGCAATAAGAGGCAAGGCCAACTGATCGGGACCGACACTCTGGACCAGAGTGAGGTCTCGAACAGCTGGGGGTACAGAGTTTTTATAGCCGACCACATCGTCTTATCATCACCTGGGAACAGAACAAAGGAATAGTTCCCAGATGGGGGTGGAAACAGTTCAGACATGCCCTGGCCCCAATCCAATCAAACACTAATCCATCCCTTGATTGATAGGATAAGGCTGTTATCTCTTAACCTATAGTTTTAAAACAAAGCTGTTATTTCTTAAGGCTACAGGTTAGCCCTACACTACAATTTAACCCTTACAGTATGGGTGAGGATTCTATCTTGAGAGGAATATCATTATGTGGGAAATTACCAAATTTAAAAAGAGCATTCAGGGGTGCCTGAGTGGCTCAGTCAGTTGAGCGTCCAACTTCCACTCAGGTCATGATCTCACGGTTCATGAGTTTGAGCCCCACATCAGGCTCTGTGCTGACAGCTCAGAGCCTGGAGCCTGCTTTGGATTCTGTGTCTCCATTGCTCTCTCTCTCTGTCCCTTACCGCTTGGGCTCTCTCTCTCTCAAAAATAAATAAACATTAAAAAATATTTTTAAAAAATAAATAAATAATAAAAATAAAAAGCGTTCAAAGCTACAAATGATAAATTTCTACCTCAAAAAGGCACACTTTTATGTCTCAGGCCATAAAAGCCACAAGAAGAATCAAAAAAGAGCTAGATTCCAGGAAATAAGTCCATAAGAGTAAAGCAACAATTAGTACTTCATTATAGATAACTTTTATTAAGCAATTGCAGAGCGTATATGTGATGCTAGACATTGCACATATAGTATCCATTTACTCTTCATAAGAACCTGCAAGCTGGGTACCAATGATTCTATGTTACAGGTAAAAAAAAAAAACCTGAGACCTAAAGTTACCCAAGATTGGAGCACCTGGCTGACTCAATCAGTAGAGCATGCGACTCTTTTGATCTCAGGGCCCTGAGTTCAAGCCCCACATTGAGCATAGAGCCTACTTTAAAAAATTAAGGGAATAAAAAAAAAAAAACAAGGGGCGCCTGGGTGGCGCAGTCGGTTAAGCGTCCGACTTCAGCCAGGTCACGATCTCGCGGTCCGTGAGTTCGAGCCCCGCGTCAGGCTCTGGGCTGATGGCTCAGAGCCTGGAGCCTGTTTCCGATTCTGTGTCTCCCTCTCTCTCTGCCCGTCCCCTGTTCATGCTCTGTCTCTCTCTGTCCCAAAAATAAATAAACGTTGAAAAAAAAAATAAATAAAAAATAAAATAAAATAAAAAATTAAGGGGCACCTGGGTGGCTTCATTGGTTAAGCACCTGACTTGGGCTCAGGTCATGATCTCACAATTCATGAGTTTGAGCCCCATGTCGGGCTCTCTGCTGTCAGCGTGGAACCTGCTTAGGATCCTCTGTCTCCCTCTCTCTCTCTTCCCCTCCCCCACTCGCTGGCACATTCTCTCTCTCTCTCTCTCTCTCTCTCTCTCTCTCTCTCTCAGAAATAAGCATTTAAAAAAATAAAAGTTTTAAAATAATAATAAATAAATAAATAAATAAATAAATAAATAAATAAAGTTATCCAAGATCTAAATTCCATAAGCAGCAGAGCTAGACTGAGAGCCCAGGTCAGTCTGGCTCTCACCATGTTCCAGCTACAGCTGGGGGCTGATATTTTCTCTCTTGGTGAGAAAATGTCCTCCAACTGCTCTATATGATTTGATTATTTAGGGGAATGCACCTAGGTTGCTTAGTTGGTTAAGCTTCCAACCTTGGCTCAGGTCATGACCTCATGGTGCGTGAGTTTGAGCCCAACATAGGATCCCCTGTCCCCCTCTCCCTCAGCTCCTCCCCTGCTCTTGTGTTCTCTCATCTCTCTCTCTCAAAAATAAATAAACTTAAAAAAAAAAAAGAAATATTAGAATTTTCTGGTCAGTACCGGGGAGGTAATCTGCCTGACAGAGCCCCTGTGGTCCCCCATATGAAGGTGAGCTTGGCTGAAACAATCGTCTTCTTGCTGGAATAACTTCCTTGTCCCACTTCCTCCTGCCTATAAATGTCTTCCTTAGAGCTTTCTATCTGCTAGATGGGATGCTGCCTGATTCATGATCATAGAATAAAGCCATTAGGATCTTTAAATTTATTCAGTTGGACTTTTTTTGTTTGTTTGTTTAACAATGCCAAGCTGACTTGGTGATAATACACTAAAAAAAAATTTTTTTAGGCTATTTTTTTTAGTAACCTCTACACCCAATGTGGGTCTTGAACTCACAACCCTGAGATCAAGAGTCACATGCTCTTCTGACTGAGCCAGCCAGGCACCCCAAAAATTATTTTTAATGATCTCTTAATAGACAATTTTGTTAGGCCCTCCTCTTATTTATTGGATACCACCTCACCTTGAAAAAACTGTCTTCCCCACCTGAAAAAGGATGTTTTACCTAGTCATTAGAGTCAGTTACTTTATGAACACCAGTGCCAACATGGCACTTTGTTTGGCACCCTGAGGTGTTTATACCCCAGGACAATGCACCATTATAAGATTTTGATGGGTGAGATGTATACCTTTCTTTTGCAAAGTGGGAGAAGAAACCTATTGTGGAAGAGGAGGAGGAGGGAACAGAGAACAAGTATTTTACCACTGATCTGAAGAAGGTTGGTTTAGCAAAGTGCAGATATAGAAATTGGGAATCTGGAAAGTGAATCCCTCAAAACAATATGAATGTCCATGCATCCAGGCAAACCTCACAAAACCATATGAATTGTATACTTAAGGAATTTTTAGAGGAAACTATATCAAAATGCTGCATTTTCATAGTACACTGGCTTGAGAACTTAATCTTTTCTCAACTTGATAGGTCTGCTAAAAAAAAAAAATTCAACTGAGTAAATTTAAAGATATAATTAGCTTTTTTCAAGGATCCATAAATGAGTCATATCCCATCTAGCAAATCCAAGGGAGGTCCTAGGAGTTGTACCAAATGCTTTCATAGGCAGAAGGAGGGTGGGACAAGAAAGTTATAAGACTTGATTCTTTCAAGCCTGGGTACAGGGTGGGGGTCTTATCAGACAGATGACCTTATTAGTGCTGATCAGGAAATTCCAGACTGATTCATTTAAAAATCCATTCCTAGAAGAGGCTGCAACTGCAGTTAGGTTAGCTGTTAAGTCTTGGTGAGGCTTAGTGAAAGTGATTCCATTTTGGATCTGTTGTTTCTTTTCTTTCTTTTTTTCTTTTTTTTTTTTTCAAATAAGATTTTTAAGTAATTTCTACACCCAACGTGGGGCTCAGATGTACAACCCTGAGATCAAGAGTTGCCTGATCCATGGGGCGCCTGGGTGGCACAGTCAGTTAAGCGTCCGACTTCAGCCAGGTCACGATCTCGCGGTCCGTGAGTTCGAGCCCCGCGTCGGGCTCTGGGCTGATGGCTCAGAGCCTGGAGCCTGTTTCCGATTCTGTGTCTCCCTCTCTCTCTGCCCCTCCCCCGTTCATGCTCTGTCTCTCTCTGTCCCAAAAATAAATAAACGTTGAAAAAAAAAAATTAAAAAAAAAAAAAAAAAAAAAGAGTTGCCTGATCCATAGACTGAGCCTGGGCCTGTTGTTTCTAATAGGTCCTTGCTCATTTTTTTTTCCTGCTTCTTCAGAATTTGGGTATGAACCCAGCTGAATCCACATAATTCCTTTTGTTTTTTAAGTTTATTTATTTTGAGAGAGAGAGAGAGAGAGAGAATGAGGGGGAGGGGCAGAGAGAAAGGGAGACAGAATCCCAAGCAGTCTCCGCACTGCCAGTGCAAAGCCTGACACGGGCCTCAAACTCATGAACCATGAGATCACGGCCTTAGCCGAAATCAAGAGTTGGTTGCTTAGCCGACTGAGCCACCCAGGTGCCCCTCTTATGACTCCTTTCCTATCTCACTCCTTTCTTTTTGCTTTAGGATCTACTGCTAACTGCTTGGTTTCCCTATGTTCCCCATCCAAATTCCAGCAAGGATCTGGAAGCCCCAGCTCATCTCATTCAGAGGGAGCCATTATCACAGGTCACTGGCTAGCTTGTTGATCAGTATTACCTCTGGTCCAACTAGCTACGGCCAGACAGCCAACATCACTTGGTATAAATCATGGCCACATAGGGTTGCCCTGCCAAAAGCACCAGGAGTGAGACAGTTACACATAGAAGGGGCGATGGGTGTACAAAAGCTATACAGAGAAGGGGCTGTTATTCACAGTTATTCTCTTCTTACATGATTTTCAAAGGTTTGAGTACAACCTCTGAAATATTCCCTATTTCTTGTTAACAGCTTGAAATAAATCTGGTATCAAGTTTATGACCCATCTGCTAACTAGATCAATCCCATCTGTAATCCTGGCCATGCTACAAGGCCGGCAGCCACACAAAATATCTCTGGCAGAAACTGTTATCAGGATTGAGATTCCTAATGGGAAGTGAAAAGTTAACAGATTTAGAAAGTAAGACTGCACTAACATTTTCAAGGTGAATTTAGAATATAATAAAAATGTTAAATGCTTTTTAGAAAGCAATAATGGACAACACTGAAGGTCACAGTATGTACTAAGTCCTGTTCTAAGCATTTACATATATATCAAGAAATTTTATTCACATAAAACCTGAGAAAGTAGGTAATAATAACATCCCTACTTTAACAGATGAGAAAACAAAAGCAGAGAAAGGTGAAACAATTTGTCCAAATTAAAATAGTGGAGACAGAATTTAAACCCAGGTGTCCTGGCTCCAAAGTGCTATGCTGCCTGTGGCCCCTTTTTTTTTTTTTTTTTTACAGCAACATGCTGGTTATGTGAGAAGTGAGATGATTCATATTCAGAAATACCAAATAAAAGCTGTGCTGTCTAGTTAACAGAAGGTTGACAACCTGTTGGAAATATGTATCAACGCCACCCCCCACCCCCAATGGAGTGCCAAACCCTTAGATACTTCACTTCCTGGTTCTTTTTACCCCCCTCTCTGTTTCATGGGCTTATTTTTCGCGGGCTTTGCAATGAGCGTGTGTCAGAGAACTGAAGTCTCTGTGTCACCTCAAGGAATGTACATTTGCTCCACTCAGACCTCATTTTGCCTTACCTGGACATAGCCGACTTGGGTTGGGGAGGGTAAGGCTAAACCTGTGTAGTACACAGCCAATGAGGAATCAGGGGAGGGACTTGACGCTAGGAGATAAATTGCCTGCTGTTAACTGCGCATCAGGCACCCGCTCTTGCAGGAACAAGCCATGCTTCACTGTGCTCCAAGTCTCCGTGTCCATCCTTTGGGTGGGTCAGTGGGCTTATTTCTTACAGTTAAGTGAAATGATGTAGAAAAGGCTTTTTCAGAAAACTAAGAGTTAACCATTAAAAAAATTTTTTAATGTTTTATTTAGTTTTGAGCGAGAGAAACAGAGTATGAGTGTGGGACGAGCAGACAGAGAGAGACACACAGAATCCAAAGCAGGCTCTGGGCTCTGAGCTGTCAGCACAGGGCCCAATGCAGGGCTCAAACTGGTGAACCATGAGATCATGACCCGAGGAGAAGTCAGATGCTCAACCACTGAGCTACCCAGGTGCCCCAAGGGTTAACTATTAAATAACTTGGGGCCTGGGTGGCTCGGTCAGTTAGGCATTTCACTTTAGCTCGGGTCATGATCTCCTAGTTCCTGAGTTTGAGGCCCGCATTGGACTCTGCTAACAGCTCAGAGCCTGGAGCCTATTTCAGATTCTGTGTCTTCCTCTCTCTCTGCCCCTCCCCTACTTGCACTCTGTCTCTCTCTTTCAAAAATAAACATTAATTTTTTTTAACTTAAATAACTTTAATAATTTCATTTAAGTTTTTCTAAAATATATAATCTCATGTCCCAATAACTATAATTTAAGTAATTCAGGTTCATTCTTATGAAATGTTATCTTACATTGTGATTACTGCTCCATCCTTGAAAGAAACTGTTGCATTTTGAGACACAAATCCCTCAATTATTTTCTATCTTTCCCTGACATGGCATTAACTGACTTTCTTGGACTGTTCTCACATTCATTGAATACTTTGGATCAGTCTCACTCTCCAACCAAATAGAAGCAATAATTCATTCAGTTGTTTATTCACTTAATAAGTAAATACTGTGATATTGTGACATAATAAGACATATACATATATCTGGTCTTCACTCCCAGTTCCTGAAACAAGAGCTTCTAAATCCCTTCCAGTCTCTAGAGGGATAAAAGTGCCTTTTTTGTCTTGTTTTGTTTTGTTTTTTAGTGTTTATTTTTGAGACAGAGAGAGAGAGAGAGTGTGTGTGTGTGTGTGTGTGAGAGAGAGAGAGAGAGAGAGAGAGAGAGAGAAGCAGAGAGAGAGGGAGGCAGGGGATCCAAAGTGGGCTCCCACCTACAGCAACTAGCCCAATGCAGGTCTCAATCAGAACCATGAGATCATGACCTAAGCCAAAGTCAGACACTTAACCAACAGAGTCACCCAGGTGCTCCCAAGGTGCCTTTTTGTATGCTAATAAGATGACTCTAGATAGGACCCCAGATAGCATCAGGTGGGAGCTGATTGCCAGATAAACCAAATGATGTGATTAGAGGGCTGGAACTTTCAGTCCCATCCTTGACATTCATGGCCAATGATATAATCAATAATGTCAATTTAATAGAAACTCTATTAAAAAAATGCTAAGTAATGAGTTTCAAAGAGTTTCCAAGTTGCTGAACACATCCATGTGCTGATAGGGTAGTACACTCCAAATTCCTCTGGGATAGAAGCTGCTGCACTTGAGACCCTTCTGGACCTTGTCCTGTCACTTCTTCATCTGGCTCATCATTTGTATCCCTTATATTAAAAGATAACATCCTTAAAAAAAATAAATGAAAGATAACATCCTTTAAGTGTCATTTATAACAGCAACTAGTATATCCCTGAATTCAGAGAGCTATGATAGCAAATTGTCAAACCTGAAGAGGGGGTCAAGGGAACTCCCAATTTGTATCCAAAGGACAAAAGTATATGTAACCTGGGGCCCCGCTATTTGTAATTTTGTCTGAAATTGGGGCAGTTTTGTGGGAGTGAGCCCTTAACCCATACAGTCTGTGCTAATTCTGAGTAGTTAGTGCCAGAATTGATTTAAATTGTAGAATATCTAGTCAGTGTCTAAAGAGTTTGAAAATTGGTTGGTGTGTATATCCAGGCAGAAGGTAGGGGTGGGGTGGGGGTGAAACCACACATTTGATGTCAGAAATATTGTGAGAAGAAAAATGATTTTAACTATTTACTTAGTACCTATTATGTGTCCATCCCTATGCCTAGTGCTGGGAATGATTCACTGAAAGACCCTCCCTCTGGTGGCTGAAGGTGACAAATCAGATTATTACATTATAATCAGGATTATATATTCATTTGTATGACTGTACCAATTTTTCATATCACCCTTGAAAAAAATTTAAGTAGTATAATAGTCACAAAGACTTCCCCGAATACATCATTTGTTCTTTCATGCCTCAGAACCTTTGCACAGTCTAGCCCTAACTGAATATCCTTTCCCTTTTATATGCCTAGTTAACTCTAATAATTGTTTTTTAAGTAATCTTTACACCCAGCATGGGGCTGAAACTTATGACCCTGCAACCAAGATTCGGACACTTAACCAACTGAGCCACCCATGCACCCCTAGATTTGTAGTTGTTCTAAACAGTAAATTGTTCAAAATGCCAGAACATTTATTTTAGTTACACATGGCAATTATTTTACCTCTTTACTTGTTTATTAGTGAAGTATACATATTTATTGAGAAACTACTACATGCCGACATGCCAGGCTTTTTTTTTTTTTTTAAGAAATTGATGGAAACATAAAGGTCCTAGAGTAACCAAAGCAATTTTAAAAAGAAGAATGAAGTTGGAAGATTTAACCTACTCAACTTCAAAACTTGCTATGAAGCCACCGTAATCAAGATAGTTGGGTATTGGTGAAAAGACAAACATAAGGATCAACAGAACAGACACAGACCTATACATGGTGTGTCCATTAATTTTTGACAAAGATGTTAAAGCAATTCAATACGGAAAGAAGTCTTTTCAACAAATGGTACTGGATCACTTGAATATCTCTGGGGGGGGGGAGGGAGAGTGAAAACCAACTCTATCTCACACTGTAGGCAAAAAGTAACTCAAAATGGATCACGGACCTAAGTGTCAAAACCCAAACTATAGGGGCACCTGGGTGGCTCAGTCGGTTGAATGTCTGACTTCTGCTCAGGTCATGATCTCGCAGTTTGTGAGTTCGAGCCCCATGTCAGGCTCTGTGCAGACAGCTCAGAGCCTGGAGCCTGCTTTAGATCCTGTGTCTCCCTCTCTCTCTGCCCCTTCCCCACTCATGCTCTGTCTCTCTCTGTCTCTCAAAAATGAATAAACGTTAAAAAAAATTAAAAAAAAAAAACCCAAACTATAAAACTTTTAGAAAACATAAGAGAATGTCATGGCCACCTTAGCGTTGATAGTTCTTAAACATAAAAAGTGCAAATCATAAGCAAAACAAAAATTTGGTAACTTGGATTTCATTAGAATAAAAAACCGTTTGCTCTTTGAAAGCCACCATTAAGAAAATTAAAAGGCAAGCCACAGACTACGTGAAAATACTTGCAAAACACATATTAGACAAAGGACTTATATTCAGATCATATGAAGAATTCTTCCAACTCAATAGGAAGACCAATAACCACATAAGGATATGGGCAAAATATTTGAAGTAACTTCAAAATAGAAGATAATGCAAACTGACAGAAAATGACTGCCTGGGGATGGAGTTGGAGAGAGAGATGGATTAGAAAAATAGAAAAAGGCATGAGAACTTTTGGAAGTGATGTGTTATCTTGATTATGGTGATGACAATGACTGCTGTGGTCTGAATGTATCCCTGCAAAATTCATGTGTTGAAATTCTTTTTTTTTTTTTTTTACTGTTTTTTTAAGTTTACTTATTTATTTTGAGAGAAAGAGAGAGAGAACAATCAGAGGAGGGGGAGAGGATCTGAATTGGGCTCTGTGCCAACAGCAGAGAGTCCAATGCAGGGCTCAAACTCACAAACTAGGAGATCATGACCTGAGTTGAAGTCAGACTTAGCCACCCAGGGGCCCCAATGTGTTGAAATTTTAACCTCCAAAGTAACCTATTAGGAGGTGAGGTCTTGGAGAGGTATTTAATTCATGAGGGTAGAGCCCACATTCATGAGATTAGATTAGTGCTCTTATAAAAAAGACCCCAGGAGGTTCCCCACCCTTTCAACCATGTGACTATAGCTAGCTGGTGCCAACTATGAACCAGAAAGAGCATGTCCCTTGATCTTGGACTACTAGTCAGAACTGTGAGAAATAAATTACTTCTATAAGCTACCCAGTTTGCGCTATTTTGTTATAACAGCATGAATGGACTAAGACAATGGGTGTGCACATGTCAAAACAGATCAAACCAGACTTACCTGCTTTATCTATATGCAGTGTAGTGTTTCTAAGTTAAATATGAATGGTTAATTTTTAATGAGGAATAATAGTAATATCTTCAGGCTGTTGTAGGAGTCATTGACTGTGCTAAGCATTTTATCATAATACCTGGCTCCCTTAGTTTGGTGCTACTGAGACTTAGACATTAAACCTCAACCTCTACTGAGCTCATTAAATTAGAGTCTAGGGGTAAATGAGTGTTTAAGACTAGATCATATGTTTTAGGGAATTTTTATTTATTTTATTATTTTTATTTTTTAATTTTACTTTAAGTAGGCTTCATGCCCAGCACAAACGGAGCTCAAACTCACAACCCTGAGATCAAGATCTGAGATCAACAGTCATACCTGGAGCCTGCTTAGGATTCTGTGTCTCCCTCTCTCTCTGCCCCTCCCTGCCTCCTTCTCTCTCTCTCTCGCTCTCAAAATAAATAAACATTAAAAAAAAAAAAAGCCATTCAACTGACTGAGCCACCCAAGCACCCCCATATAGTAAGGAATTATTAAAACATCACAGAATTTGGGGGGGGTACCTGGGTGGCTCGGTCAGTTGAGTGTCTGACTCTTGATTTCTGCTCAGGTCGTAATTTCACGGTTTGTGAGTTCAAACCCCATCAGGCTCTGTCTGTGTTGACAGTATGGAACCTGCTTGGGATTCTCTCTTGTGCTATCTCTCTGCTTCTCCCCTGCTCGAATTCTCTCTCTCTCCCCCTCTAAATAAACAGTAAAAAATAAAAAAGATCATAGAATTTGGCAATTGGGAGTGTCACTAGAAAAATTCAATAAACTTATTATCCAAACAGAAAAACACCTGTCTGCCTGGCAACCTAATTCACTAGAGCATGTGACTCTTGAACTTGAGGTTGTGGGTTCGAGACACATGTTGGGTGCAGAGATTGCTTAAAAATAAAATCTTTAGGGGCATCTGGGTGGCTTTGTCAATTAAGCATCTGACTTCGGCTTGGGTCATGATCTCAGTTTGTGAGTTCAAGGCCCTGGATAGGCTCTGCACTGACAGTGTGGAGCCTGGAGCCTGCTTTGGATTCTGTGTCTCCTCTCTCTCTCTGCCCCTCCCACCATTTGTGCTAACATGTGCACGCGCTCTCTCAAAAATAAACATGAAAAAAAATTTTTTAAACAAATAGAATCTTTAAAAGTAAATAAAAACAAAAAGGAAAGAAGTCTTAAAAAAGGAAGAAAAATACACGTAAAGGAAAAACTGGGCTCAAAATTCTTTTTCTTTTTTAAAAAAATTTTTAATGTTATTTAATTTTATTTATTTTGGGGGGGGGGGAGAGAAGGGACAGAGAGAGAGGGAGACCAAGGATCTGAAGCGAGCTCTGTGCTGACAGCAAAGAGCCCAAAAAGGGGCTTGAACTCAAGAGCTGTGAGATCATGACCTGAGCTGAAGTCAGAGGCTTACCAGGCACCCCTCAAAATTCTTTTTAATTGTATTTTTTTTATGTTTATTTATTTTTGAGAGGGAGAAAGAGAGGAAGAGAGTGCGAGTGGGGGGGGGGGGGGCAGAGAGAGAGGGAGACAGAATCAGAAGCAGGCTCCAGGCTCTGTGCTGAAAGCACAGAAGCAGGGCTCGACCTCATGAACTGTGAGATTGTTACCTGAGCCAATGTCAGATGCTTAACCGACTGAGCCACCCAGGCACCCCTTTTCCGTTGTATTTTTAACTTGGTAATTCATTAGAGATTGAGATCATCAGTTTTCCTTGGAGAGTGCATTGGTATAAACTAATGTATAGAAAAACAAGATTTACTAGGAAGTGAAACCCGCTTCTCTCAAAGCTTCATTTCTTTAATGTAAAATAAAGGATGATCATTCATGTACTGTCTAACTCTATTAGTCACTCCAACCCTTCATTTATCATTTATCTTTCCTTGCATTGTCATATTATGGTCTCCCAGTTTACCTCCTACTGCTTTATCTTCAGTCTCCTGCTGGTTCATCTTCAACCAGGTGTGGATTTTTCCCAAGGTTTCTCTCTTACCCTTTCCCCTCCTCAGTGTCTAGGCCACTGAAAGTGAAGATCTCCACTTTCAAACTTCCAACCCCAATAGTTTCTAGGAAAGAGTAAATGATAAAAAGTGCCACAGGGGCTCCTGGTTGGCTTAGTCCAAAGAGCATGAGACTCAATCTTGGGTCCTGAGGTCAAGCCCCACGTTGGGTATAGAGATTAAACAAATAAAACTTTAAAAAAAAAGTGCCACAGAAATCATATAGGATGAAGAATGAAAAAGTCATTGAATTTTGGCAATTGGGATGTCACTAAGTAAGCCATCCAAGGTTTTGAGGAGGGGTTTTGTACTTTTGTAACAAAGAGCCTGGCAGTACTCTGAAGAGTACTGAAGAATGGATTGGAGCCAGAGAATATTGGGAATATTAGCATCTAAAAGTAGATTTAGGGGTTTAATTATGTAGCCCTTGGATTTAAACATCATTAAATTCCTAATGTTTCAACTTGGCATTCCAGGCACTAAACAGTGGCCCAATTCCAACCAGGCCATTACTCTCCCTCCCATAAGCGTTATTTCCCTGCTCCTGTAACTGGGCTATTTTCGCTCTAACAAACCTGATCTTTCCTGTTTCTACATATCCTCAGGGTGATCTCTGCTGATAAAGCTGAGCAGCCTGACAGCATCTGTAGAAACTTAAGTGCTTTTCGCAGCTTTCTCTTAACTCCAAATACCATTAATCTCTCTAGGTTAACAATAGCTTTTGAGAGACAAGACCGATTTCTGACTCATTTTTACACCTCCCGCCTCCTCAACCCCATCCCCCACCCCGTCAATGCCTCGCCCAATGTTTACCACTCAGAATGCATCCGCATAATGAACTAACTCGAGTGAGGAAAGAAAAGGCACCTAACACATACTTGGAGTACTCTACTAGTCGCTACAAGTACCGTCTCTCTTTTAATGTTCAGATGTTTTAACAGCCCAGCACATTTTCCAATCTTACAGCTGAATAAATTTAGGTTCAAACAATAAATCCTCCGGTCGTACCCTACAGCCGGCAGACAGAAAGATGTAACAATTGCATCGGAATCACATGGAGGAATAAAGTCCTGATCATCCTTCCTTACAGAGAATCTTAAAACTGAACTCAAGAGACGAAGGTACTTCGCAGAAGTCAGAGTCACGAATTCGCAAGCATATATCCATGCGAACCCTTTCCTGTCCGGCTTTCAAGAGGAGAAACTGGGCCCGCAGCCCAGATCCTAAAGCATAGGAACTGAACCTATAACCCCTTCCCCTGACTCCTAGATTCCCAGGGGAAATCTCCCGAGTCGGGCACCGGTGACCACCGAGGGGACCTCAGCGTGCACGGAACGTGCGGAACTAGGAAGAGGAATTTCCAGCCCAGCTGGGCGTCTCTGATTGGCTCCCGGCTCATCTTGGAACTCTGGGGCGTGAGGCGTCACTTCCGCCGGGCCCGCCATCTTGTTCCCAGGGGCAGTTGGCGGAAGAGATCGCGCTCCGTGGCCGCCGGCTCGCCTTCTGCCGGGAGTTCTCGCAGCTCGCGTCTCGGCGTTTGCTCTCGATCCAGCGTCCATTCGTCGGCGTCCTCGTTGCCCTCCCTCACCCAGCCGGGGGACAGCGAGGCGGTCCCCTCTCCCGACGGCGTTCCATGGAGTAGGGTCCCGGACCGTTGTCCCGAAGAGCGAGATCGAGCTTGGCCCCCCTCCCCCTCCCTTCTCCCTCCCTCCTTCCTTCCGCCGCAACATGGCTAACAACAGCCCCGCGCTGACAGGCAACTCGCAGCCGCAGCACCAGGCGGCCGCAGCCGCGGCCCAGCAGCAGCAGCAGCAGTGCGGCGGCGGTGGCGCCACCAAGCCGGCGGTCTCGGGCAAGCAGGGAAATGTGCTGCCGCTGTGGGGCAACGAGAAGACTATGAACCTCAACCCCATGATCTTGACCAATATCCTGTCGTCGCCTTATTTCAAAGTGCAGCTCTACGAGCTCAAGACCTACCACGAGGTGGTGGACGAGATCTACTTTAAGGTACGAAGAGTCTTGGCCTGGGGGGCCAGGGGGCGGTCGGGTTAAGCTCGGAGGAAGGTATACGGTTGGGCGGAGGCAGCCCTTGAGGTCTGAGCATTTGTAGGTGCGGGAAGGTGGGGAGGGGGAGCGGTGGCCAGTAGTCTGCCAGGGAGGGGTCAAATGGGGGCCGCCCTCTCATTTCTTTTTCAGATTTTTAGGGCTGGGAGAGCCCGCCGCTATCGAACTCTCCTCCCGCAACCTCCTGCCCACCCCTGGGGGGAGTTGGATGAGAGGGTAGAAAAGAGTAACCATCCTCTCCAGTTTACAGCTTTAAAATTATTCTTTTTGACGTGCATCTACTCAGCACCAACTTGTTGGTGCTTCTCCCGCTCACCCTGGGCCAGGGCGTGTATTGACTACAGTGTTGGCCTCGTGTTGTTGGTATTCTCTATCCGATCCAGACAGGGAAATGGTCAGTGCGTGTTGCGGGTGGGGGTGGGAGGGTTGAGGGTGGAGAGGAGCCAGTGCAAGAGGTGTGCAGAAGAAGGCCTGGAAATTTTCCCAGCAGGAAGTCAGGAGTAAGTGGTCTCAGTAACTTGTGCATTGGGCTTATTTAGAATTATCTGGGCCCTGGGCTTCTGCGGCAGGGTCGGTGCTGGCTTGGCTGTGCTGGGGAGCTCACCTGGCGCCTCCTCACTGCACTCTTGTCTCAGTTCTTGTTTCGTTAGCAGGATTGACTCAGTCTTGCAGCGAGGCTCGGAGCAGCCCAGGGTCGCAGGTAGAGGTATGCACTATTAATCATGCTCAATCGCCATAAATGCATTTCCCTGGTTAAATGAACGGCTATTTAGGTATTTTTTGGCCATTGGTTTTGGGCTTTTCTTCACCAACTAGATAGGTTTCCTCCACTTACCTGCAAATTATATAGTTTAAAAATATCTTCCAGGCCTCTTACGGTTAATTAATATTTTAAGGAATATTAATAATAGAATTAATGACCTTTAAATATTTTAGCTAGAGCATCTAATAAAATACCATCCATTTTGTTTATTTGACTCTGAAAACACTTGACAGACCACATAAAGTATTTTCTGTGGTCTGAACATATCTGTAGAGGTGTTAACAAAAGGAAATTCTCTTTATTTGCTTTTAGGTTATATTTTATCCACAATCTACCCCCCCCCCAAGTGATTAGGTTATCAAAGGATTTGAGATAGTAGTTTTTTTATAGAAAACATATTTTGAGAATACAGTTCAACCTTGGGTATGTAAAATACACTGAAATTTTGTTATCCTTTTACAAGAGTATTGTAAGTAATTGTAATACTGTGAACTAGGTTTTTTTTAGCTTTTAAAAAGGTAAGGCCTTTTTCAGCATGAATACAGTATGGTGAATATTTAATTCTTAGCTTTGTGTAGTAAACTTCAAACAATTGAAAATTGGGTTCCTGCCCTTTTTGTGGCAGGTTCTGTTTAATAATACAGGCAGATGTTACTGTGATAGAGGAAAAGTTTGTTTTCAAATTTCAAATACTGTGTTTTGAAAACTTAAGATTATAGTAGAGATAATTTAAATTTAGTTGTAAAATTAAAGACCCAGGTTTTGTTATCAAGATGTCCAGATCAAATAATTACTGAAATATGTATGCTTCTAGTTTTAAGTCGGATTTTGTCTTGCATCCACCCCTTTGGCTAGCCGGGAAGGAGTTGAAACATCTTTAATATAGCAAACTGGGGGAACGAAATGAAATAGTAAAGCAGTGCTGAGGAAAATAGTATAGAGCTCTAAATGCGTGCTTTTCTGTCTGAAGCCACTGAAAAAGATTATAAAATGTAATCATGGATGGGTAAAAATACAGTTTTAGAAATGCATAGTGAAAGAACAGGGTTTAATTTTGTTTTTATTTTAGACTAAATATGGATCTTATTTTTCCAAAACACCTTGAGTTATATGTTATTGAGTTAATATTCGTTCTTTGCTATTTTTAGGTAAAGTATGTGGTTTTTATAGGGTACTCACTTCAACAAAGACGATATTGTATCGATTACACTTAATATAATGAATGACTAGTCACACTCAGTTTTTTGGCAGTTTATATCATGGGGAAAATTGACTTGGTTCATGTAATTAGGCTGAAAATAAATCACACACTAACGAGAATGGTCTGTGTAGGCGTGGTCCTTGTAATTTCATCTTTAATCAGGAGTGAACATAATGCCTGTTCATGGTAAAAAAAAAAAAACCAAAACATACAAAGTTCCATAATTTTGCATTACAAGTAACTTGTTACTGTTTTAACGTACATACTTCCAAGTCATTTGTTTTATAATGTAAAATTTTAAACCACCATAAAATTATCAAGGGTGTTGAAGAATTTTTTTTGAAATAAATACTAAAACTTCATTGATTCTATTTATGTATTTATGTATTCATTTTATTTATTTATCTTGATCCTTTCTATTTAAATTGGAGCCTTAAATCCAATTTAAAATGAGAATTTTTATTTTTTTAGGCAACTCATAATAAGATACAAAGTTGATCTGTTATCAAATATTTTTTACAAGTATATGAGACTACTAGAAATCTCTTGGCTCCACACGTATCCACTCTCTACAAAGCTATTTTAATGGAATCTCTGCTCATAAAGCTGTTGAGGTTTTGTTAAGCCCTGGCAGTTTTATTGGTGCTCTTTAAAATCTAAGCAGTTTTTAAAAGATGTTTTAAAGTTTAAAAGATTTTAAACAAAATACATGCATCATGTCAGAATACCCAACTTCCAAACATTTGGAAGAAGCTGCTCTGATATGGAATTGGGTTTACTTTAATCGTGGTTTTAAAAATAATTCAAAGTATGAATGTTTGTTGTGTTCCTCTTTTCTATTTCAGGTCACACATGTTGAACCTTGGGAGAAAGGAAGCAGGAAAACAGCGGGCCAAACGGGGATGTGCGGAGGGGTAAGTAGAAGTACGTGCATTTTTCAGTTTTTCTGTGTCTGATAACTAAGTTGATATTTAGGAAACTAAAAGTCTGACAGTTACCCAAATGGCAGTTGACAAAGCTTAGAAGTTTGTTTTTTTGTTTTGATCTAAATTCAAGTGTCTGGTGAATGGGGTTAGAAAAGTTACTATTTATTAAAGCTCCATTCTCAGTTCTGGATTATATCTTGTTATTAATACCTAATGGGATGAATCATTGGTGTCAAATGTCTCTGTTAATTTACTATTTTATCTTAACTGTTTCTCCTAAAGGTTCGAGGTGTTGGAACAGGAGGAATAGTTTCTACAGCTTTCTGCCTGTTATACAAATTATTTACCCTGAAGTTAACTCGCAAGCAAGTGATGGGTCTCATAACACACACGGACTCTCCATATATTAGAGCTCTTGGATTTATGTATATAAGGTAAGCATGCATTTATCTACGTTTCTATTAAATATGTCATTTTAAATCACATAGCCTAATCAATCTTTTGTTATTCTAGGTACACACAGCCCCCTACAGATCTATGGGACTGGTTTGAATCCTTCCTTGATGATGAAGAGGTATGTCAACAAGGGTAATAATTAGTTTTCTTCTGATTATTCTCATGTTTTTAATATCTTTTATTTATTGGACGCTTAGTGTTTTTCAGAATTTTCTGTAGTTAAATTTATTTTACTCATACTTTTGGAATGAATGTCCTTTTACTAAGACTTCGTGGACTTTATATACCTTAGGTTAAGTTTCTTAAATTTATTTTTCTTATTTCTTAACTGTTTAAGTGTGTTTTGGTAACAATTGAAAATTTATTCTTTCTAATTAACGTTTTGTATATTGCATTGATTTGACCTGTGCAGTTGATAGTGACTTTTTAAGTAGGCCATGCTCAAGATTGAGGCGTTAAGACCTGCGCATACAATACTAATTATAGCACTTTCTTCTCCTGGAACTTTTCAGTTCTTTATGCTCTAACTTCTTGCACATGTTAATACTCCCACTTGCATAGAAGGACAGAGTCAAAGAGCTGAGTGGGAGTTAAATAGGGTGAGAATTTAGATGACTTATTCAAGATGATCAAAATATTTGAATTCTAGCTTTCTGACTCCTGATATACTATGCATATTTATAAAGCCAGAAAAAAACCCTCTTTTAAAATTTGTACTTTAGGTTTTTTTTAACTAAAAAAAATTTTTAAAGCAAGCTCTACACCCAGCATAGGACTTGAACTCATGAGCCTGAGATCAAGAGTCGCATACTCTTCTGACTGAGTCAGCTAGGCGCCCCTTTTTGTTATTTAATTATAAATCTAGTTTACCATTCAAGCTTAACAAGGTTGAGCTTGTTACATACATTCAGAAAGTAAAAGTTACTTTGGGAATCGTAATTATGTCAGATTTAAATCATATATATACATATATATTGATATGCTTACACAGTGAAGTCCAAGATCTCAAAAGGTACTTAAAACATACCTGTATTGTCTATACATAAGCTCCCACCATTTTGTATTATAAGGTCCATAAAGTAAACTTTGAGTGCTATGTTCCAGTAGTCCTATTTAAAACATTTATTCAAAGGATTTATTAAAGGGTCATTCTAATAGAGATTTTTCTAGTGTGTTTTTGTTAATTCGTGCACACCTAAAAAAAATCTCACTAGTGTAGGTAGACAATGAGAATTTTTCTCTGCATTTTTTTGATGGGGGCTGTTTACTGAATTGTTTGTATTTTTGGAGAAGCAAAAAACATACTAGGTGATAAATCACAATCTTTAAATTGTTTTTCTTTTTAGATGAGATTTTTCAGGCCAAAGCACTTCTCTCTTCTATATTTAAAAAGCATGTTCCTCTTTATGATTGGTATTGTATTAGGTTTGTTTCTGAATGCTTCTATTTAATCTGTTTTTTATTGTATTTACAAACCTGAGGATCTCTATTTAAGCTAACTTATTGTTTTCTTCCTTAGATATCTGCAGCGATTATATTTGGAAATACTGTATATCTGAACACTTAAATGTGTGTGAGTGCAAGCAGTTTTACCTTTAGCTCTTGTTTTCCTGTTTAGATAACAAATCTCACTTTCCTTGTGTGCTTGCACTATAGGTTTGGGACTGACAATAGCTGACTAACATGTCCTGAGCTGTGAGAGGGCATAGCAAGAAGGCCTTCATGCGGTAATGACCCTTTTCAGAGACAATGGTCATCATGGATTATGCGTTTCCAATTATTTGTTCATTTATTTATTTTCTACATAACTCTAAATTAGAAACCTCACTGCTTCATGGCAGTTGGTTTGCTATTGCTTCCAGTTTTATTAGGGCTTCATTTTATATTAGAGCTGTTAAAAGATATCTTTAGACATGATTGTCTGAAGTAGTTCATACGTGTAGTTAGGCTACAGTGCTAGGAATGATGTGTGCAGACGTGTCCACAGAAAGAAATACGTACTTAGTAGGTATGTGGAATATTAGTTTAAGTTTATTGTTCCACAGAGTTTAGTAATCTAAGGGGCTGTTTCATACTCCTTTTAACTGAGTGAGCTCAGTGCTCTTTATGCCCACGAGGCTGCAGGATTTGTTCTCACCTGCATGCACACACTAAGCCCAAATATTTCTCTGTATCGTTCATTGCCAGATTAGTAGGGTACACAAATTAAAATTTTTCTGTTAGAATTTTTTGTATTTGAGATTCCAAAGATGGTAATATTTTTATAGTATTCACATACGTATTGAAATTGTTTTTTTTTTTGACGGCTAGGGTATCTTTTGTGTTTTTGTAGGACCTAGATGTGAAGGCTGGTGGAGGCTGTGTAATGACCATTGGAGAAATGCTACGGTCTTTTCTCACAAAGCTGGAGTGGTTTTCTACCCTGTTTCCAAGAATTCCAGTTCCAGTTCAGAAGAATATTGATCAACAGATTAAAACTCGGCCTAGAAAAATCAAAAAAGATGGGAAGGAAGGCGCTGAGGAAATAGACAGACATGTTGAACGCAGGCGTTCAAGGTAATGTAACTCCTTGAATTACTTTAAAAATAGGCTTTATACAAAGGTCCTTGGAAATCAGTGGCAAATTCGTAGGAAATTTTATGCTGTTCATGTTAGTCAGCTTTTATGCTGTTCATTTTATGGGTTTGTCACTTTTAACCCCAAAAGGTCATTTTCTGCCTTTCAAGGCCTTTAATTGTTCCTAACGTGTTTGTGTAAGTCTGGGGATGTAAATAAATAACACTGATGAAAGTTAAAGTTTTAGGATACGTTTTATTCATTGAAATGTTTTTCTTTCCTTTTTTAAATATTAGGTCTCCAAGGAGATCACTGAGTCCACGGAGGTCCCCAAGAAGGTCAAGAAGTAGAAGTCATCATCGAGAGGGCCATGGGTCTTCTAGTTTTGACCGAGAATTAGAAAGAGAGAAAGAACGCCAGCGACTAGAGCGTGAAGCCAAAGAAAGGGAGAAAGAAAGGCGAAGATCCCGAAGTATCGATCGGGGATTAGAACGCAGGCGGAGTAGCAGAAGCAGGGAAAGGCATAGAAGTCGTAGTCGAAGTCGGGATAGGAAAGGGGACCGAAGGGACAGGGATCGGGAAAGAGAGAAAGAAAATGAGAGAGGTAGAAGACGAGATCGTGACTATGATAAGGAAAGAGGCAATGACCGAGAAAAGGAGAGAGAGCGATCGAGAGAACGGTCCAAGGAAAGGAGAAGTAGAGGTGAGGTAGAAGAGAAGAAACACAAAGAAGATAAAGAGGATAGGCGGCACAGAGATGACAAAAAGGATTCCAAAAAGGAGAAAAAACACAGTAGGAGTAGAAGCAGAGAAAGGAAACACAGAAGTAGGAGTAGAAGTAGAAATGCAGGAAAACGAAGCAGAAGCAGAAGCAAAGAGAAATCAAGTAAACATAAAAATGAAAGTAAAGAAAAATCAAATAAACGAAGTAGAAGTGGCAGTCAAGGAAGAACTGACAGTGTTGAAAAATCAAGAAAACGGGAACATAGCCCCAGCAAAGAAAAATCTAGAAAGCGTAGCAGAAGCAAAGAACGTTCCCACAAACGAGATCACAGTGATAGTAAGGACCAGTCTGACAAACATGATCGTCGAAGGAGCCAAAGTATAGAACCAGAGAGCCAAGAAAAACAACATAAAAACAAAGATGAGACTGTGTGAAAATTTTTTTGTAAAAGTGGATCACATTGAATCCTATAAATGTTTGATTAAATCTGCTTTCTTTTTCTTCCTCCCAAGTTGAGATTGTGCAGTAGTTACGCACTCTTCAAGCTCCCTGTAGGCTGCATTTTCATTTCCTCTTTTGTGTAGGGAAGTGCCTTTGTAATCCCATTTATTGCATTGATGTTTTCACCCAATTGTTGAGTTTGATACATGATGCACAGATTGTTCTTGCATTTTTATTGTTTGTTTTTGAGATGTACAGTCTGTACATATGTCCTGAAAATGTTTTAATTCCTTTGGCATGGTTGCCATGTTGGTTAAATTTGTATAAGGCAATAAACTGCCACTAATTCTATTTTTGTTTTGTAGGTGTGGGATTATGGTTTGTGTACTGAAGTTAGCATGGCTGTGCTTTTCATAATAGAATGCTAAAGACTTTGAGAATGGATCTTGGATGTCTTTTATAGGAGAATTTTGTGCTTTCAGTGTATATGAAGGCAGCAGTTGTAGGATTAACATTCTTGTCCACTGTATATTATCTTGGAAGGCTCTTGTTACTATGTTACACTTAATATTCTCCACAGTTAACTTTAGAGAGATTCATGACAAGTTTGTTTCTGATGCAGAGGTTTCAATTAGGCTGTGATTTGATCAAAAGTCCTTTTAGCATTCTACCTCAAAGGGACACTGTTAGTATGCCTAAAGTTTATTCACTTAGCTTTCCTTTTTTATTTGAAAAAATACATGACATGTAATCTTTTTTTTCTTGAATTTATCAGATTTTAAAGTACTATATTAAAGGAGAAAAATAATGTCTAAAGCCTAGCATTCTTGCAGCAACCCTGTACTAACGTGAAATTGGGAGAGGGTGGGGCAGATGAGTAGAGAAATAGATTCAAGCCTGAAGCTTCCAAAGCATTTTTATAAATGGGAAATACTTAAATTATGAAACCGCTTGATATAGTGTCCTTTTTTTAAAATTCAAAACTTTTTTTATTGATAATGAAGATTGCTGTTTGAGTTTTTAAACTTAATCTAGAACAGAGAAGTATTAAAAGTAATGCTATGCTGCATTATTTAAGATTATCAACAAACTATTTGATAGATTGTTCTTATGACTTGTATTCTGATTACAGAGAACGATCATGAGTGTGGAATAAATACTGGATTAAATCCTTTATTCTGGGTGTTGGCTTTCGCCCCACTTGTCAGCATTTTTTTAAGTATTTTTGTTGTGGAAATTGAAACAGTGTTAAGAGTCCCATTTTGTGTAGAGGGCTAGATATCTCAGTGCCCAGATGACCAGTGAATTTTAAACGTGTAGACTAGAATTGGACATACCTGATAGTAACCCTTACTAGGTTCTAAATAACAGCGGTTCCCTTTGTCATTGGGTGTTCTCTGTGTCACTAGGTGGTTCTTTGGATTGGAGGATTACTTAGTTTTCACGTCAAAGGTGCTTATTGAGATACTTTGCACTTAGATCACATATTAGAATCCTTTAAAATTTGGACTTGAAGTAACTTTTATAAGATTAACTCATCTAGTTTTTCTTAGAACAAGAAATGGAGGTGCAAGGTGATTTGTTCAGTCAGTGCCAAGACTAAAAGTGAGTGTATACCATATTAACATGTTTTATCTCACTGTTCATATTGGCCAGCTTGATGGGCACTCAGAAGCCACCTTGCAAAAGTGTTAAATGGGGCAAACAAGTACATTTCAATGTACAAACAAGTCCCTTTATGTATTGGCTTAACATTTGTACCTACCTAACTCCAGAAAAATCTCATTAAATGAAGGAATTCCTTTCTGAAAAATGCTATACTTTTTTCTTTTAAATAAGTTCAGTCATGCCTTTTCAATTGAGCTTCAAGTAAATTGGCGTGACATAGAAATTAAAAAAGTATTTTCAAGTAATGAAAGGAGATGTACATTGAAAATATTTTTAGCATACCTAAATTATGGTGCTACTCCTGAATATAGTTCCTCCTGAAATATTAATTTAACCTTGTATTTTAGGTAAAATGTGGGAAGAATTTATTTCAGATAGAGATAAAAGTACTATCAAGCTGTATTTGATTTCATATGATTTTTAATGTTAAGTTTGCTCTTGAACACTTTGATAAGTGGTGGAACATGTTAATACTAATTGCTGCCAAATATGATGATTTAATTTGGAGAGAGGCTTCCTGAAACACTGGGGAAAAATGGCTGTGAAAAAGACCTCAAAATTTTTATTTTTTTAATATTTATTTTTTAGAGCGTGTGAGCAGGGGAGGAGCAGAGAGAGGGAGACACAGAATCTAAAACAGGCTCCAGGCTCTGAGCTGTCAGCACAGAGCCCAACGTGGGGCTTGAACCCACGGGCTGTGAGATCATGACCTGAGCCAAAGTTTGATGCTTAACGGACTGAGCCACCCAGGTGCCCTTCAGAATTATTTCTTGGAACATGAGCAAACTTGAAAAGCTTTTGATAGAATTATAAATAGCTTCCATCCAGTGTTCTCAGCTTACTGAAATGATTTTACCTTTTCATGTATTAACGTCTTTCACCTGTTTTCTAATGTTCCATTTGCAATTAAATACTATACATGGGCTAGTATATTCTCAATCTTGAAATTTGAATGTAAAATTTTCATTTTGATCAGTTTATAATGTTTGGTGGGTTTAGTGCCTTAGCTCCTCTAAGGCAGTGTGGTTTGGGGGGAGGGGTTGGTTTTTGTTTTGTTTTTTGTTTTGTTTTGTTTGGAGAGAAAAATGTGCATGAGTTGGGGAGGGGCAGAGAGAATCCCAAGCAGGTTCCACACCCACAGCACAGAGCCAAAACCAAGAGTTCGACAACCTGTTAAGCCACCCAGGCACTGTCCCTTTAAGGCAATGGTTCTTAGCCTTTGAGTTATGGGTTCCTTTTTAGGAATATAATGAAAGCTACAAATCCTGTCTACAAAAATAAAAGTACTCTTAAAACTTGCTTGTAATTTCACAAGAACTAAGTTGCCCTAGGGCTTTTGTGATGTTTTCTTTTAAAAAAAAAAACTGTGAGGGGCGCCTGGGTGGCGCAGTCGGTTAAGTGTCCGACTTCAGCCAGGTCACGATCTCGCGGTCCGTGAGTTCGAGCCCCGCGTCAGGCTCTGGGCTGATGGCTCAGAGCCTGGAGCCTGTTTCGGATTCTGTGTCTCCCTCTCTCTCTGCCCCTCCCCCGTTCATGCTCTGTCTCTCTCTGTCCCAAAAATAAGTAAAAAACGTTGAAAAAAAAATTAAAAAAAACTGTGATTAGGTGAACAGTAGTTGGGAAGGAATAGTAAATTTAAATTCCTGAGAGTCTACCAAAGGCAATAGCTTTGGGGTTGTTTTGTTACTTAAAAGGTAAAACGGAAAAAAGCTAATGGTACTCCCCGAAAGAGTTGTCAAATATGAATATAAATAGTTTTTAATTTGGGCAGGGATGAGCCCAGACAGCAGTTTATAATATTTTCAACTGATTCCAATGTGCAGCCTTGATTACACAACTGACTTAGTTGGCCAGTTCTCACTGGTTCTGTTGATAATTAATGGACTTTAAATTGGTTCTGGTCCCAATCTGATTCCATCATGGAAATGATGAAGTCAGCCTTGAGTAATCCAATTACAGGAAGAGCGTATTTTTATGGAGAAGGAAACACTTTTCCTGATAGTCTCAGTCTCTGAAATTCCTTCACTGCATCCTGTGAGATCTTACAGCACTTTGTGAATACTATCGAAGTGGCATTTTTTCATTTTAGGATCACTGTCATTTGTTACTGTTGGAAGCATGACAGCATGCATTAAAGAAAATGTTATTCTCATAGCCAACTTAAAATCCATTGTTGCTCAGAGCATTCATAGTCAAATTTCTGTTGCACAGGTGGAGTATTCGGGTTAGGGGAGGTTGTCTTTTCAGCCTGTTGAAAGAATGAGTTATATTTGTTCAACTTGAACAGTTGACCTTAAAGCATTTCATATACACAAACCATGAAGTTTTGTTTTTTTTTCTTTTTTTAATCACAAGTACCAGGAAAAGAAAAGCCATCACAAGGAAATCTTCACTTAAGCTTCCCTGACATACAAATACCAAAAATCCGCTAGTCTAAAGCTAGTTTTCCTTGGTCAGTACTTGTTCTGGCCATTCTGAAGCTGAATTATTTCTCCATTGGGTCCCTGAATTTAGTGGCTCCCCCACAAATTCCACCAGTCCTGGCCTCCCAACATCCCTAGTAAATATACAATTAAAGTGAGAAAACATGCTTGCTGAGCAAATGCAAGAGAAGTTCTCTTGCCCGCTCTACTTTCCTCCTATTCAGAAATTCTGAAGTCACAGATCAATGTTTTCACTCATATGTGGAACTTGAGAAACTTAATAGAAGACCATTGGGGAAGGGAAGGGGGAAAATAGTTTCAGAGAGGGAGTCAAACTATAAGAGACTTTTAAATACAGAGAACAAACTGAGGGTTGAAGTGGGGGGAGGGGAAAATGGGAGATGGGCATTGAGGAGAGCACTTGTTGGGATGAGCACTGGGTGTTGTATGTAAGCGACGAATCACAGGAATCTACCCCCAAAACCAAGAGCACACTGTATATGCTGTATGTTAGCTAACTTGACAATAAATTATATTTTTTAAAACATTCTGAAGTCACCAGTGTCCTTAATAATAGTAAATAGATGACATTTCTTAAATGCTGGACTCAATCAGCCAGTCCAGCTACTGGGTCAGTGAGCATTCCTTCCTGAATGAAATGCTCTGATGTCTGACCCCCGTTCTGGGAAGTTGAGTTATGCTGAGCCTTGTGCAGGAACTGCACGGATTTGTGGTTGTACCAGTTACCAGTTTATTTCTTCTCAGTTCCTGAATCTCTCTTTGCTTGGTGATACTGGGGCTCAGCGCTCCAAACATTTCTTTTTGCCTGCTAGCACAGTACTAAACTTGTCGGTAGAGGATACTAGAGGGATGCTGCAGAAGAAAAGCTTCTCATCCTGATTGTGTGTGTGTTCTTGCTTCGGCCGTGTGTGGGGGCCGGTGGCACCTCGTGGGAGGGCGTTTCCCAGCGAGTGCACTGGTCCCCCCACCAGCTTCCCAGCAAATCTTAAGTGGGCCACTTGCCAGCAAGCCTCAGTGACAGCCCAGTGGGTTGCGTCTGAACTAGTTTTGTTGACACCCTCTCCTCTCCAGCCCTGGGCTTCAGTAGCAAACAGTGGGTCACAGCCACACCCTCTCCAACAAAGTCAGACTCTCAGTCTTGCAAGGGAAACTGTTCCAAATTTGTTCCTTACTTGGGTCACTTGACTCAGCCCTAGACATATCGGCTGCTCCTATACCCACTACTGCTGTATTCATGAGCTCTCCTTACCCTTACTAATTAATCCCCTGTTACTAGGTACTAGTTCTCTGTATCACACTTTCCCAGTTCAAATTCCCGTGTCTCCTTTTTGGACTGGACCCTGAGTGATACAATGGAATAAGATAACAGTCATAAGGGTGCCCACCTCATTCATTAGGTTGGTTGATAACCCCTAGTATAAGGGGCTCAACCCATTAAGTTTGCTGGGAAGTTTCTAAGTGAATCAGACTGACTCCTTACAGAATTTTGACTGAGAACTAAGAATTGTCCAATCCTTAGAAGAAGGGATAAGACTTGCGTAGTTGTCATATGAGGATGAAATGAAAAAGATGAAAAAGATGGTACACTAAATACCCTGAAGCGCCCTTACTTCCTGCAGACTCCAGTTGGATTTTGTTTTTGCTTTTTTTTTTTTTGGTCTGGTTATTGGCTATCCTTGCAAATTCTTTTCCCCTTAAGATGGCCTGAGTTTCTCTACCTTGGAACCCACAAGCCTAACTCTGGTTTATTTTATCATAACCATCAGAGATCCCTGATCAGTGGATGTCTACCTGACATTTCCTTGACATTTAATTCTTATCTGTGCTTGGCACCAGTAAGAAAATATCATCTTCTTGATTGGACTTGGCAAAGAAGTCAACAAAGCAGCTCTAAGTGCAATTGCTTTTCCTTGGTAGAAATTGTCTGCCCGGGGGCAGAAGGGGGATATATAGGAAAATGAAGTTTGAACTAGGGCCACTGTAAATCTCACAGTGTCCAGTTTCTTCCTGGATGATTAATCCTACTCCATGTCCCTTCTATATCATGAAACAATTTTTTAATTTCTCCTATAAAGGCTATTTCAAATCCTCACTAGTTTCTTTTTAAAAAATTTTTAAATTATTATTTTTTAATTTACATCCAAGTTAGTTAGCATATAGTGCAACAATGATTTCAGGAGTAGAGTCCTTAATGCCCCTCACCCATTTAGCCCATCCCCCCTCCCACAACCCCTCCAGTAACCCTCAGTTTGTTCTCCATATTTAAGAGTCTCTTCTGTTTTTGTCCCCCTCTCTGTTTTTATATTATGTTTGCTTCCCTTCCCTTATGTTCATCTGTTTAGTATCTTAAAGTCCTCACATGAGTAAAGTCATATGATATTTGTCTTTCTCTGACTAATTTTGCCTAGCATAAAACCATCCACATAGTTGCAAATTGCAAGATTTCATTCTTTTTGATTGCTGAGTAATATTCCATTATATATATACCACATCTTTATCCATTCATCCATCGATGGACATTTGGGCTCTTTCCGTACTTTGGCTATTGTTGATAGTGCTGCTATAAACATGGGGGTGTGTGTGTCCCTTCGAAACAGCACACCTGTATCCCTTGGATAAATGCCTAGTACTGCAATTGCTGGATCGTAGGGTAGTTCTATTTTTATTTTTTGAGGAACCTCCATACTGTTTTCCAGAGTGGCTGCACCAGCTTGTATTCCCACCAATGATGCAAAAGAGATCCTCTTTCTCCACATCCTGGCCAACATCCATTGTTGCCTGAGTTGTTAATGTTAGCCATTCTGACAGGTGTCAGGTGGTATCTCATTGTGGTTTCGATTTGTATTTCCCTGATGATGAGTGATGTTGAGCATTTCTTCATGTGTCGGTTGGCCATCTGGAGGTCTTCTTTGGAATCCTCACTAGTTTCTTAAGTCCCCTTCTCCACCTCCATACTCATTCTCCCTTCATCTACAGAGACTATCAGATTAAAAAAAAAAAAATCCCTCAACTTGCTGTCCTCTCTCCCTCAAATGACAACATTAGCTGCAGTCACATCTATCCTGTTTTCCTCCTTACCTCTCTCACTTTTTATTCTTTGGTTAAATGTTGTAAATTCTGCCCTAGACTTATACTTCTACATTCGTGTGGCACAGACTGCCAAATGTCCCATATCCATTCTTCCTTTTTCCACAGTGATAGAATTTTTTGACTGTGTACGCCTCTTTTTTCTTTCAGTTTGATGTAGCCATGAAACCAACTTTCTGCCCAATGGGATGTAAATGGCAGCAGGAACCTTCCTTAAGAGCTTGTTGGCATAAAGTTAATCTTTTTTCCTCTCCCCCTTTACTGAATTTTGCTGCTTAGAATTTTGATATGATAACTGGAACTTTAGTTTGGACCAAGAAAAGGAAGAATTCATCCTCAGAATGGCAAACTAAAAAACTGAAAGGATCCTGGGTCTGGTAGACCCCATGAAACAGAATTGCCATACCAGCTCTCAATGCTCTGCCTCCACTATTTTATATCAGAAAGAAACTTGTCGGGGCACCTGAGTGGCTCAGTTGGTTAAGCATCCTTCTCTTGATTTTGGCTCAAATCATGATCTCTAGGTTTGTGGGTTCGAGCCCTACATTGGGTTCTACACAAACAGTATGGGACCTGCTTGGAATTCTCTCTCTCTCTTTGCCCCTCCCCTGCTACTAAGCATGTTCTCTCTCTCTCTCTCAAAATAAATAAATAAACATTAAATAAATAAATAAATAAATAAATAAATAAATAAAAACGTTAAACATCTGACTCTTAATTTCCACTTAGGTCATGACCTTACAATCCTAAAATAGAGCCCCATGTCACACACTTTCTCTCTCTAAGAAAAGGAAAAAAAAAAAAGATTTTCTCTCCCTCTGCCCCTGCCCCACTCATGCGTTGTCTCTAAAATAAAATTTAAAAAAAAATTTTTTTAAAGAAACTTCTGTTTAAGCTACTTTCTTTATATGGTTTTTTTTTTTGTCACTCTCAGAAAAGCATGATCCTGACATTACAGTTTTTATATCTGAAATTATATACCAAGTAACAAAGCCTAAAATATGTAACATTAGCTCCACAAAGGAGGTCGGATGTCAGGAGGCATAGACACAGGTATCATGGGCAAGAAAGCTGATGTCTTTTGATATGCAGCATCCTAACATTTTCTCTCTTTCATTCCAGACTTTTGTCTTTATTTTTTATTTTCAGCTCCTCTCCAGGCCTTTGGATTATTGGCTAATTTAATTTTCCTAGCATTACCCAACTGGTACACTGAGAATGTTTAAACAGACTCCCTCTTGTAGCCATTCCCCCTCTAGATGTCCTGGCTCCATACTCCTCAGGACCTAAACTCCAGCATGTACTGCTTTGCAGAATTCTGGCCCTGAAAGGAGAATTACAGACAGTTGGCAAATTTAGAAATGTGAAGTTTTAAAGTACATTTATGTTACAAAACAATGGCTTTATTGGCATTGTTTACCAGTGGAGTGTTCAGCAGTAACACTCATAACCCATTTCAACAACAATCAAGAAGTTGACATTAGGGGCGCCTGGGTGGCGTAGTCGGTTAAGCGTCCGACTTCAGCCAGGTCACGATCTCGCGGTCCGTGAGTTCGAGCCCCGCGTCGGGCTCTGGGCTGATGGCTCAGAGCCTGGAGCCTGTTTCCGATTCTGTGTCTCCCTCTCTCTCTGCCCCTCCCCCGTTCATGCTCTGTCTCTCTCTGTCCCAAAAATAAATAAATGTTGAAAAAAAAAATTAAAAAAAAAAAAAAAAAAGTTGACATTAGCCAGAACCCAGTTGGTAACATAAAATCATTGTACCTCCAGATACCGTTTCTCCCTCTTGGAACCTCCTAGCTTCTCTCAAGTTCATGTCATCAGATTCTACCATCCACTATCCCTCAGCTTGTGTCATCCACAGACGTTGAGAGATACTCCCCTAGAATTTTAACACTTATGGTCTAACGTGTGTCTCGATACCTCTTTCCTCACTACTCCTGCCATGATTCTTAGTGATTCCAGTATCCACTGACCAATCTTTCCAACACTCAGGACTCTCAATTTCTTGATCTCCTGGCCGCCAGTGGTTTTTCCCTCCACCCGACCTCAGCTGCCGATTCCAACGTTTGCATCCAAGAACTGGCCATTATCGTAACTGAAATTTCTCTGCAGCTTCTTTGCATCCAAGAACTGGCCATTATCAGTAACTGAAATTTCTCCGCCGCTTCCATTTCAAACATCCCATTCTCTGATTACCAACGCCCAAATTTTCTCCTTGCTTTCCTCTAATACCCTTGCCAACAATTCTTTGACTCCACTGGGGCCTCCTATCTGTTGTCCCTGCCAGCTCTTCACTCTCCACGGCACCCCCTTCAGCCTCACTTCCTCAGCTGCCACAGTCTGATATCATACATCATTTCCTCATAAACGCCCTCCTTTCCCTTCCTGCAGTCTCTCTCTATCATACTTGCCTAGGTATTTCCTAGTCCTAGTTGGATACAACCCTCAGTCTTCTCTGTTACCGAGCACCAGTGGCTGGACATGACTGGAGAAAATTTACGATCATGCTGACTGGTGTCTCTTAAACTCATGACCATAAACTTCCAGAACCTGGGGCTCATGTGAACCTGAGAGCGAGTGCCCTTCCAACCTCACCCTCGCCCAGCCCTGGGGGATGCCGTAGTGCTCCATTCCCGTCTCCCCTCCAGATATGTCCTGAATTCAGGCAAGGGGCACTTCTCTTCCTTCATCTCCCAGTTCATTGGATGTGGCTGCCCCAGAAGAAGGTGTGACTGACTTTTTTGCCAAGGGCAAGTCTGAGAGACTGAGCCTGAGCCGTGATCACAAACACTCCCTACAGCCAGAGGGATGAGTGCTCGCTTTGCTGTAGCCTAGCGCTCCTGCTCCTCAGGTCCTTTGCCCTTCTTTTGCCCTCTGCCTGGCATACTCTTTTCCTAGGTTTCCGAAGGGCTCATCCTCATTTCCCGGAGGCTCTGCTCAAGCGCCTCATTGTCAGAGAAGTCTTCCCTGACCACAGTAAACAAACTCTACCCCTCAATATTCTTTCTTGTTGCTCTGCTTTATTTTTCTTCATAACATTTGGCAACACCCGAAATATTAGACATTTATTACTTTAGCTGCCTATTTTGGTCTTTTCCCGCTAGAGTGTATGCTCCATGAGTATAGGGCTTTGGCTTGTTAATGTTTATATCCCCAGGGTCTAGAATAGATCTTGCTATACAGTAAGTAATCAATATATCCTTGTTGAATGCACAAACAAAAATGCCTTGAATTCAAAGTAGCCAACTTGTAGAAGGCAGAGTAGTTTAGGGGAAGGATCTCAGAGTGTTAGAGTTAGACTTGTTCTTTTTTTTTTAGTGTTTTTATTTTTGAGAGAGAGAGAGAGAGAGAGAGAGAGAGAGAGAAAATGCAAGTGGGGGAGGGGCAGAGGGAGAGGGAGACAGGCGTCCTAGGCGCTCCCTAGACTGCTTTTTTGTAAAAAAAAAAATTTTTTTTTAATGTTTATTTATTTCTGAGACAGAGAGAGACAGAGCATGAGTAGGAGAAGGGCAGAAGAAGAGGGAGACGCAGAATCCGAAGCAGGCTCCAGGCTCCAAGCTGTCAGCACAGACCCCGACAAAGGGCTCGAACGCACAGACCACGAGATCATGACCTGAGCCGATGTTGGACGCTCAACAGACTGAGCCATCCAGGCTCCCCCAAGACTGCTTTTTTAAACAACTTTATTGAGATATAACTCGGCTCTTCACTCAGCATAATTTTGCTGAAGTTCATCCAAGTTGCTGCGTGTATCAAGTTTATTTATTATTCCTTCTTATTGCTGAGTAGTATTCCATGTTTAATCATTCACGGGAAAAGTTTTTTTTATGTTTCAGTATGAAGCAACACCATGTCTTAGTCATATTCAGGGAATACCTGTATCCTAGTAGCCACTTATGGTATGCATCAAATAAACACTAAGGGACATACTTTTCCCAACTTATCTCTAAACATTGGAAACTTTTTCAACTCTCAAGTTTTCACAGTGGCAAAAACATGGGTTCAATTATGCCACAGCCAGATTCGTTAAAAAAAAAAAAAAACTAAAAACTTTCAAAATTAAGATTCCTATTAACCTTAAATAGTTCACTGGCCTCTTTAAGAAAGAAAATGTTGGTATCTGTGAAATTAAGTTTGCAAAAAGAGAAAAGAAATTCTGGTAACTCCAGGAGAACTTATACCTGCTGGAAAACTATGAACTGTCTTGTAATAAAAGCTTTCTGCTTGATGTATGAGCTCACTTAAACAGGAATTAGAACAATTCCAGGTTTCTGGTAAGATGGGACACATATAAAAAGATCCACTCTCAGATTAATAGAACTGGATGGCAATTTTCACAAAAACAAACAAACCTTTGCACGGTCATGCATCATTGTTAGAGGAGCTAGCTTTTTTTTTTTTAATGTTTTATTTATTTCTGAGAGACAAAGAGAGAGACAGAGCAGAGCAGGGGAGGGACAAAGAATAGGGAGACACAGAATCTGAAGCAGGCTCCAGGCTCCTAGCTGTCAGCACAGAGCCCGACGCAGGGCTCAAACCCACAAACCATGAGATCATGACCTGAGCCAAAGTCAGATACTCAACTGACTGAGCCACCCAGGCACTGCTCCTCTTTCTTTCTTTTTTTAAAAAAAAATTTTAATGTTTTAGAGGAGCTATTGTTTCATAAATAAAAAGGAATCATACAGTTTTTCCCCTCACAAAATGCTCTTCCTTTACTTTCAAACAAAACAAACCCCAACTATCTCCTAGGCTCAGCTCCAGACCCTTCTCTACAATTCTTCCAAACACACAGCCCACTGTTCTTTCTCCAACTCATGACATCTGTGAGACAGCACTTCTCATGTACTGCCGCGTGAAAATTCTATTTGAGATTCTTATAGCTGAGCATCTACACTGAGTTCCAAGTTTCTATCTGTTGTTTATTGCCAGCTTGTTTATAAGAGCAAAATAAACCTGGGAGCATCTTAAACTCCTATCATGTAGCATTTGGTACATAAATTATAATTAGCACTAAAGAATGATAATATAGGCATGTAATTAATGTTGTAGAAAGATGTTCACAGAACATACTAATGTCTATTATTGTATTTCACTGTCAAGCACAAAAAACTAGCATTTTCTGTATATGAAATTATGACAATAACAACAAAATATACATAAAGGAGAGAAATTAAAAAGTTAGCAATCCAGGGTTATGTATTTTCCCTTTCTTTTTATTTTCTATTTATTTGGGGTTTTTTCCCCAAAAGTTTAGTGATAAACATGAGCAATAAAAACAACAGCCAAAAAAAATAATGCTTGTTTGTTTTTAATTTTTGTTTATTTTTGAAGGAGAGAGAGAGAGAGAGAACATGAGTGGGGGAGGGACAGAGAGAGAGGGAGACAGAATCCAAAGCAGGGTCCAGGATCTGAGCTGTCAGTACAGAGCCCGATGTGGGGTTTGACGAGCTGTGAGATCATGACCTGAGCTGAAATCGGATGCTTAACCAACTGAGCCACCTAGGTGCCCCTCACCCCAATGCTACTTTGAATATTTGTGTGGAAGTTTTTGTATGGACATATGCTTTACTTTTTCTTTTCTTTTAATTTTTTAAAAGTTTATTTCCTTTGAGAGAGACAGAGACGGCATGAGGGAGGGAGGAGCAGAAGGAGAGGGAGAGAGAGAATCCTAAGCAGGCTCCTCATGCTGTCAGCACAGGGCCCAATGTGGGGCTCGATTTCACCACCGTGAGATCACGACCTGAGCCAAAATCAAGAGCCGAACACTTAACCAACTGAGCCACCCAGGTGCCCTGTTCATTTTTTTATTGAGTTGTTAGTTTTCTTATTAGGTTTTGAGAGTATATACATACATACATATATTTTTTTTAACTTTTTAATTAAAAATTAAATATGTGATTTGCAAATATTTCCCCCCAGTCTGTGGTTTGTCTTTTCATTCTCTTACTAGTGCAGAACTACTTGATTTTATGAAGTCCTATTTATCAATTTTTTAAATGGATCATGCTCTTTGCCTGATCTATGGTCACAAAGATTTTTCTTTTCTTTTTTTCTTCTAGAAGTGTTACAGTTTTAGGTGTTATATTTAGGTCCATAATCCATTTTGAGTAATTTTTTATGTGGTGTAAGGTATGGATCAAATGTAATGTTTTTTGCATATGGTTATTTAATCATTCCAGTATCATTTGTTGAAAAGACTACCCTTTCTCTCTTGGATTGCCTTTTTGCCTTTGTTGAAAATCAATTGTCTATCTATGTGTGGATCTATTTTTGGACTCTCTATGCTGTACTATTGATCTATTTTGTTCCATTGACGTATCTGTTTTGATGCCAATCCTTGTAATTATTTAATCCTGTCTTAATTATTGTGGTTTTATAATAAGCTGAAGTTGGGGGTGGTAAATCCACTCCATTTTACTCTATTTTGGACAGAAGCAGATGTCAGAGTGATGAGTTTTAGCCTCAGATCCACCATTTAATACTTGTGTGATTCCATATGAGTCAATTAACAATGTTGATTACTCATTTACATATTTTTTATTATGAGAATTAAATATTACAGTGTTTGGATTAAATGCTTATCAAGAGTTTGAACTAGATGATGGCTCTGGAAATAGGAAGTGCTGGAACTACAGGGTGGTGCTGTGGATAAATGAATGGTATTCATTCAGGGTATCTTTCTCTGCACAGGGACATCCTCCTGCCCTTCCATCTTTTTATTTATTTATTTATTTATTTATTTATTTATTTGGGGGAGAATACAATCAGGGGAGAGGCAGAGAGAGGGGCTAGAGAGGATCCTAAGCTGGTTTTGCGCCGACAGGAGTGGGCCTGATGTGGGGCTTGAACTCACGAACCGCGAGGTTGTGACCTGTGCTGAAGTCAGGTGTTCAACTAACTGAGCCACCCAGGTACCCCCCTCCACTTTTTTAAAGATATGATTTACATATAACATTGTGTAAATTTGAGGTGTATGATGTGTTGGTTTGGTACATTAATATATGGCAATGTGATTACTGTAATAGCATTAGTTAACACCTCTATCACATCATATACTCATCATTGTTGTATGCATTATGAACAATTAGGATTTAGTCTTTTAGCAACTTCGAAGTTCTTTAATACAATATTATTGACTATAATCACTATGTTGTCCATTATATTTCCAACACTATTAAGTTTATATCCTTTTTTATGTTTATTTATTTATTTTGAGAGAGAGAGAGAGAGAGAGAGAAAGCAGAGGAGGGACAGAGAGAGAGAGAGAGAGAGAGAGAGAGAGACAGAATTCCAAGCAGGTAATGCATTGTCAGCACGGAGCCCCACGTGGGGCTCGAACCTAAGTTGAGATCATGACCTGAGCCGAAACCAAGAATTGGACACTTAACTGACTGAGACACCCAGGCGCCCTGTAAGTTTATACCCTTAAACAACATCTCCCCAATTCTTCTGCCCCTCAGGCCCCTGACCTTTCATCCTAGATATTGAAGCTTTGCAGCAAATTGCTCCTGACAGCAGAACTGATCACTTTGTATTGCAACAACCACAATAAGAACAACAAATAAAGATGAAAAAGAATGAATAAAACCGGTCAGGATCCCCCAGTTTAAGATGATCATTCCCTTATATCAATAGTTTTCTATACAGCTTTGTAAAATTTTATTTAGAAAAAAAATTTTTAGGGGCACCTGGCTGGCTCAGTCGGAAGGGCATGCGACTCTTGATCTTGGGTTTGTGAGTTCGAGACCCAAGTTGGGTGTAGCAATTACTTTAAAAAAAGCTTAAAAAAAAAAGTCTTTTAAAGAAAAAGAGAACATTCTACATATACCTCGGAACACAGATTACAGTAGTTTTTTGGCCAGTTTGGTGTGGTTTTTCAACTCTTCTTTTTTTCACTCTTTGAAACACCTGTCCCTGCCAGCCTCCAGGTGCCCCCAGTTACGGGTCTGCTCGCACTAAAGGGGAGGAGCTACTTCCCAGAATCTGCTCCTAACGTTGCTGCCCAACAGCCCAGCCACCGGCAGCGCTGCCCTCCTGGGGACCAAAGAGGACCCTGATCACTCTGCTGTGTGCCATGTGAGTCTTATATTCACCAGGATGGCTGGCGGACCCAAGAAATGTTTGTCTTTCATTGGATTCAGCCTTATCTGTCTTAAAATGGTGAGTTCACCATTCCAACCCACCTGCAACTATTTAGCGGGGAACAAAGACATTTATTATCTCTCTCTCTCTCTGTCTCTGTCTCTCTCTTTTTGAGAGATTAGTGGGTGGGGAGATAGAAAACAAAATAGTTTTGGACCATACCAAGATTGTATATGCTTGCATGTTTGAAATTTAATGCAATTTACTAGAGAAAGAAAACAAGATTATCATTATATTTTAAGAACAAAGATTTCTGAAAAATCTGTCAACAGCTACTGACTTAGTTCAATAGGCAGATTCAGGGAGAAAAATGAAATAGTAATGTGATCTGTTTCCAGCCTCTAAATTCTATTTAGGATTCCTTTGGGGTAGATTTGAGTTTGGGAAATAATTTGTGCAAATAAATGCTCTGTATGGATTCAGATATTGCTCGCATTACGAATGAAAATGTTGTGATACACTTACTACTGCTCCGATTTATGTTTTACATTTCCCCAAATGGCATTTTTCTTCATGGTTCTAATTTTTGTAAACTTTCCTTTTCAGGTTGCTTCAGCAAATACAGGTAAAAGTTTTTAAAACGCAAGTTTTCCCTCCCCATGTTTGATTTTAATTTCCACTGTTAATTCTTGGGCTACCCTGAAATAGAAAAGCTATCTCGGAAAAATATTCAACATCTCCTGAGTGTTCACACTGTGAGTGTAACTGGTAAGACAAATACATGGACCAAACTTACAAGTCCTCATAAGACCTTCCTATTGAGTACTGAGATGTATAAAAAGTAATGTAGTGATGGATTTCTCAAACTCAGTTTTCATTAGTAAAATATTATGGTGATTATCATTCTAGCCAAAGAAATAAAGTTTTAGCCACAAATAGTGAAAAGTCTAATTTATATAATTTTTCTTATTTGTATTCTGAAGAACTAGAGAAGAAAACTAGACATGTTTTTGAGTAAAAGCTTAGGATTCTCTACTTTTATAAGAAAGGATTTTACACTTGTAATAGTGCATCCTTAAAATACAGAAAATGAAAACTTAAGACTAGAAAAATTCTTTCTTTTAAAAAAATTTTACCATCATTTTTGCTGAATAAATGACTAAAGCCAAGGATAATTTCTTTAGAGGAAATTTATAGTCAATGAGATTTCGATTATTTAGAGGACCCATGTAATATTGATCATATCACCAATAAGGTCTCATAGTAATTCAACGTAAATGAGAACAACTTTTATTTATTATTTTGTCTGCCACAGAAAAGGAAGTGCAATTAAGGCCATTTAAAAATTGGGTGGATTTTTAAAAAGATTTTTAAAAATTTTATTTTAGAAAGCGGGAGAGAGAGAGTGAGCATGAGCAGGAGAGAGAGGGGGAGAGAGGGGGGAAGGGAGGACAGAGTGAGGGAGAGAGGTGGGAAGAGAGAGGGAGAGGGAGAGAGAATCTCAAGCAGGCTCAGGGTGGAGCCCCACACAGGGCTCAATTCCATGAACCTTAAGATCATGACCTGAGCCGAAATCAAGAGTTGGACGTGTAAAAGACTGAGCCATTCAGGTGCCCCAAAGATTTTTATTTTAAAGTAATCTCTACACCCAGTGTGGGGCTTGAACTCACAACCGTGAGATCAAGAGTCACATGCTCTATCAATTGAGCCAGACAGGTGCCTCAATTTTTAAAATAAAATAGGGGCACCTGGGTGGCTCAGTCAGTTAAGCATCTGGCTCTTGGTTTCTGCTCAGATCACGATTCCCATGGTTCACTAGTTTGAGCCCTGCCTCAGCTCTGTGCTGACAGTGCAGAGCCTGCTTAGGGGTCTCTCTGCAGAGAGAGAGAACCCTCTCCCTCCCTCTCTCTCTGCCCCTCCCACTCTCTCTCAAAATAAATAAATAAACTTAAACAAAATAATAAGAATTTGACAGTGTTACAGATGGCTGACCCATCAAATCCGTGCATGTGCAATAAGTTTCCAAAAATTATCTCATGTTTTACTTGTATCCTTTACCTTATTCTTGAGAAACCTTCACGATCACCAGGAAGCAATGAAAAGGACTGGTTGGCCATATACAAAGTGACTTTTTTTTTTTTTTAATTTTTTTTCAACGTTTTTTTTTTATTTATTTTTTTTGGGACAGAGAGAGACAGAGCATGAACGGGGGAGGGGCAGAGAGAGAGGGAGACACAGAATCGGAAACAGGCTCCAGGCTCTGAGCCATCAGCCCAGAGCCTGACGTGGGGCTCGAACTCACGGACCGCGAGATCGTGACCTGGCTGAAGTCGGCCGCTTAACCGACTGTGCCACCCAGGCGCCCCCAAAGTGACTTTTTTTTAGAAGTGGCCTTTGGGTGAACAAAGAACTAGAACAAAATCTACTTCTGTGTCCTTAGAAGGTCGCAGGAGACACTGAGCCCTCAGGGCGGGGCCCTTTTTAGTCCCACACTATCCACAGTATTTGAGAGAAAGAATGGGGCAGGCTGAGATACCAATGATGCTATTAATTGATTCATCTTGGTTTTTCAATAAATGGCATGTGCTTTATTGATACTATGTAGGAGGTTCCATTTTGGGTCTGTGTATTATGATTCTCTTTGGGTTCTGGAATAGGCTTTTTATCTGTGTCTGGCCACTGGGGCTGCCTGAGCTAATTTAGATCTCTATGAGTTGGTGGAATGCACAGATACTGAGAAGCAAAGGGTCTCTTTCACTTTTGACTGATCAGAGTGGTTGATTGCAAATCTAGAGAATAGAGTTATCTCTTTTATCAGAGCAGTAAATGGGCCAAACACAGAACTGAGAAAGAGGGGAGAACTCCTGCTAATTTATGGAGCCTTACACATCCCAGTCAGGCTTCTCATTTCTTTAAGGGAAGCATAGTACAGAGGTGTTGATCTTTCACTGCTGTTACTGGTCAGATCCCACCCAGTGAAGCAGGCAATCTGTCTCTCCTGTGCTTACCCCAGACTCCCCAGGATTTCACCTTCTAGCACTTGTCCATGGCAGTGCCATGTGGTCTGGCTCTCCTAAGCCCAAAAATTGCTCATCCTAGTACACACACACACACACACACACACGCACCACTAGCCCTTTCCACCTATCAAAGCCCCCTCACATGCAATATTTAACTTAATCCTCACAACAATCCTGAGATGTAGATATTTTACATTTCAAAGTAAATCTTAAGATGTAGAAATTATTGGAAAAGGAGTTGAGAGACACAACCAAGTTAGTTAGAGGAAAGAAGACCTATAACACAGGACAAAGAGCTGATAGCAGAAAGGGGATGATTTGGGGTGGGGGAGGGGTGAAGAGGGGGGCCCTTGATGGGGCTGTCTATCCTGCCGTGGGGGAAAGGGGACATGGGTGCTTCCTGCAGTCACCTTCTGCTGGCCAATGGCTAAGATGAGCAGGTCTGCGACTTTTCCCCAGCATATGTAACTTTCAGAGTTTTCTTTCGGTGGCAAAAGAGACAGTCCTGGGTAACGTTCAAGGAATGTCTGGCCAGTGCACAGTGGAGACTTTGTTCAGTCTTGCAGATTGGCTATTTCTGAGTTGCTGCCAAAGCCAACCCTCTGGGCTATTGGTGCAGAAAGAGAAGTTGTCTATGCACATAGGGATTTGGCAGGTGGGGGTCTGCCGAGGGGAGGGAGTCGATACCAGTAAATCACACATTTGGTCTATAGTTACTCTTTCTCCTCTTTGCCCTATAGTTTCGTTTTGCCCTTTAGTTTTGAAGTTGGTCTATAGTGATTTTACCTGGCAAGTGAGGTACATTGAACATAAAAGGCTAAGTGCCAGTTCCAAACTTAAAACCGGCTATTTCTGTTTGACCTTTTCTTCCACTTGGACCTCCTGCACCCAGGGCATTTTTGTGCCTGTGGAGTTTTACAATGTTGTAAATCTTGTTACCATGCTGTATCTCTTACCCCTTACCCAAAGTGCAGGAATGCCTTATATAAACTCATGACATAAGCATTCATGTCCCACAGACAAACCATGGCCTGGCCCAGGTGAGGAGAGACCACGGCACCTCCTTCTTATGCTGGGGCAGATGTTTTGATGGAGAGTGGGACAATAATGTTTATTTTTGTTTTATATAGAAGAATCTAAAAATGGTTCCACTCTGATAATATGAAAGAAAGTACGATAGAGCAATCGTAAAACAAAGAACTCAATGTTCCCTCTTCCTCCATTAGATTAGATACCTTGTGGTAAATGTGCAAGTGCACGAGATGGAGACATAGCCACAGCAGAGGTGAGACCCTGGCCTTCAGGTGGAGGCAGTGGAACATAGGTGAGGGGCTGGGAGGGGAGATTGGTGGCATCAGAGAAGGCCTGGGAATTCACAGAGTGCCAAACCAGTGTGGAAGCCTCTGGAATGAAGCCCCTCAATGACTCTCTCCTTCCTCTCAGAGTTCTTTCCCACAATCATTCCCTGCTTTTTTTTTTTTTTTTTAAAGTAGGCTCTATCCCCAATGTGGGACTAGAGCTCACAACCCCAAGATCAAGGGTCGCATGCTCTACAGACTGAGCCAGGCAGGGGCCCCACTCCCCACTCTGATTTAACCCTTTGAAAAGTACAAAAAATACAAATTATCCCAGAGGCAACTGGGAAAAACCTCTTTGAAATCCCATTCTGAATGAGAAGTTTGAGCTTTCTGGCTCTCTTTTGGAGAGTAGCTTTGCATTTCTTTTTCTCTGTTTTGTCTTGATCTTGAAAATGAGGACAGGGGCGCCTGGCTGGCTCAGTCGGGAGAGCATGCGACTCTTGATCTCAGAGTTGTAAGTTCGAGCCCCACATTAGGTTCAGAGATTACTTAAAATAAAATCTCTTAAAAAAAAAAAAAAGAAGAAAAAGAAAACGGTGAAAGAAGTAATCTTCATAGATATCCTAGCTAATGTACAACTTCAAAATCTCTTCCAGCTCCTGAAATACCCACTATTGATCAGGCATATTCAAAAATCAGCACCAGCATCACTGTGGAATGGGCCACAGTGCCAGGGGCCACCAGTTATCTTCTCACGGCTGAAGATGGAGACACTGTCATTGAAACCATGGTGGCCAATTCCCCAGGCACTGTGACAGGCCTGAAGGCTGCAACCTTGTACCAAATCACTGTCAGATCCGTCAGTGCCACTGGGAGAAGCCCAGCATCGCTTCCAAAGCAGGCAAAGACAGGTAGCTGGATGCTTGTCCTCTGTCGGGTTGTTTGTGACCTGGATCCGTTATACTGAGGCTGCAAGTACATGATATAATTTTGTGTCATTTGAGTGCCTACGATTCAGCGCCCAGAGGTGAAAGCCACCAAATGTTTTAGGAATTCAGATATCTGTGGAGGTGGTGGTATTTAAATTCCAGATGCTTTGGAAAATAAAACCCATTTTGGGCGTCTTTACGAACATCCCTGCTTTTAAGGGCACCTGGGTGACTCGGTTAAGCATCAGACTTCGGCTCAGGTCATGATCTCAGTTAGTGAGTTCGAGTCCCACATTGGGTTCTTGGCTGACAGCACAAAGCCTGCTTCATATTCTCACTCCTCTCTCTCTGCTCCTCTGCCCCTTTTCAAAATAAGCAAATAAACATAAAAATGTTCTAAAAAAATATTATAAACCATCATTTCCCCATATTATAATTACAGAGATATTTTATATAATTTCTTACAAACCTCCAGTTGAAAGTCATGCCTAATATTAGAATTATTCTGTTCCCCATTCCTTTGCTGAGTCATTTATGATTAATACACATTTAGATAGTCACATTATTTATATATATATTATATATTTTATTATTTTATAATGTGTATTATAATACACATTATTTTTGTTTATTTATTTATTTATTTATTTATTTATTTATTTATTTTAATGTTTATTTATTTTTGAGACAGAGAGAGACAAAGCATGAACGGGGGTGGAGCAGAGAGAGAGAGGGAGACACAGAATCCGAAGTAGGCTCCAGGCTCTGAGCTGTCAGCACAGAGACCAACGCGGGGCTCGAACTCATGGACCATGAGATCGTGACCTGGGCCGAAGTCGGACGCTTAACCGACTGAGCCACCCAGGCGCCCCTATTTATTTATTTTTGAGAGAGAGAGCACAAGTGGGGGATGGTCAGAGAGAGAGGAGACAGACTCCCAAGCAGGCTCCATGCTGTCAGCTTGGAGCCCAGTGTGGGGCTCAAACTCACCAACTTCAAGGTCATGATCCAAGCCAAAAGCAAGAGTTGGACGCTTAACCGACTGAGCCACCCAGGTGCCCCTAGATAGCCATTATTTAATGGAACTCTACCTACCGTAAGTCCTTTTGCAAAGCAAATAATTATTTCATAATATGGATGATCAACCTCAAATTATTTATTTCTAAATCTGAATTATCCTCTGTTGGAGTTTCCTAACGCAAATGCATGTGTTTTTGTCTTCATAGTGTTGGCTGCACCAATTCTAGAAGTAAGCTCTCCAAGTCCAGACTCTATTCTTGTGCAGTGGGAAACTGTATATATGGCAATTGGATTCTCTGTGTCCATTATGCGAGCCAATGGTTTGGGTAGAATATGGAAAGAGAATACCACAAACACCTCCTTGACATTCACCAGGTTAGATGCTGGGACTCTCTACACCATAAAGGCCTATGCGTGGAATGCCAATGGAACCCCTGGGGACGACTCCACCTGCAATCAGAGAACAAGTAAGGACTTCCCAGCTCAGCCTCAAGCAGTCTCCCTTTTGATTAATGAGAGGCTATGCATCGTAGCCGTTGGAAGCGGGTGTTAACTGATAAGTACAGAGCAGCTGGCAGTAGATATTTAAATTTATTATGAGTTTATTTATAGTGCGGTAGTTTAAACGCTGACTGCCTGTATAAAGAAATGCTGCTCTGAAAACACAGAGCATGGCTTCTCCGTCTCTGATATCTAACTTATTTCAAGCATACACATGCTGTATCACACAACAGGAGATGATTTTTGCTAGGTTTATGAGTCTCCCTGACCCTTCCTAGCTTCAGACCAACAGCATAAACAGAAAGAACTGGGACAAACAGGAATTCATTTTATTCAGTAGCCATTTAGTGAGTGTGAGCCAACTTTGAGTGAGCATTGCTCTAGAGATCCAGCAGCAAACGAAACAAAGTTCCTGTTGTTAGGGTACTTTATGCTGTGCTGGGAATCAGAATTTCAGATATATTGTCCCAAACCTCAGCTTAGGTCTGCTCAGGGGATCCTACTGCATAATACGTGGAAACCCAAACCGATCTGCTGCAGTAAGCCAAAAAGAATGAGAGGGAGAGGGAGGGAAGGAGAGGGATTTTTTTTTTCTCTCGAGACAGAGTAAGCCACCCACTGACAATGTGGCCTAATGCCAGACTCTCACCAAC
Organism: Lynx rufus; assembly: GCF_022079265.1. Lineage (NCBI taxonomy): Eukaryota > Metazoa > Chordata > Mammalia > Carnivora > Felidae > Lynx > Lynx rufus. The sequence continues at coordinate 129,742,126 of NW_025814834.1, read as the reverse complement.
CAGATAAGCTGTTTCATCCCTTGGAGAGGACCAAGGAAAGGGAGGAAAGAAACCAGAGCTGTTCTTTCCAACATACCCTAAGTTTGGAGGGTGGGATGGAAGCCCCATTATCTGTGAGTCAAGACAGAAATTCAGGGAGAAAGGGTATGCCTTTTGTAATACTTCTCTAGAGCAACATCATAGCAAGGTGGCCTTAAGGTGATTCTTGATGGGCCTGGTGAGTCAGGATGTCTGTGATAAACCAGTCTCCCCTGGCCTTTTTCTATGCATTCATTCATTCTTTCTGTCCACAAACGTTAACTGAGGGCCCACTATGTACTGGGCATCATTTAGCTGATGGGGACACAAAATCAATTAAAGTGTAATCCCTACACTTGGAGAACTGATTGTGTCTTAGGGGAGACCAATGCATAAATCAGTGGTTACAGTTCAGTGTAACAAGTGCTTTGAGAGAAGGATTTGCAGGCACAGAGTGGTATGAGAGGAAACCTCTCCATCAGGCTGGGGTCAGGGACAGCCACCTCCAAAGGTGACTGTTTTCTTAAAGCTTTCCTTTTCATTTGTTTCCCATGTTTAAACATATTTTAGAGTATTGGGGCACCTGAGAGGCTCAGTCGGTTGAGCATCCAACTTCGGCTCAGGTCATGATCTCCCAGTTCACGGGTTCGAGGCCCGCATCTGGCTCTGTGCTAACAGCTAGCTCAGAGTCTGGACTGAGACAGAGTCAGTCTCGGATTCTGTATCTCCCTCTCTCTCTCTGTCCCTCATGTGCTTGCTCTCTCTCTCTCTCAAAAATAAATAAAACATAAAAAAAATTTTTTTTTTAAATTTTTTAGAGTATAGATTTAGCCTCTCTATTAGTTTGCTAGGGCTGTCTTAACGAAGTGCCACAAACCTACTTAAACAACACAAATTTGTTGTCTCCCCATTTTGGAGGCCAGAAGTCTGAAATCAAGATGTCAGCACAATTGGTTCCTTCTCAGGACTATGAGGGAAGGATTTGTTCCAGGCCTTTCTCCTTGGCTTATAGATGGTGCCCTTCATAATCACATGGCATTCTTCCTGGAAGTGTATGCCTATGTCCAGATTTCCTCTTTTTATTTTTTAATTAGTTAATTAATGCTTCATGAATTTGCATGTCATTCCTTATGCAGGGGCCATGCTAATCCATATCATTCCAATTTTATTATTAAAAAAAAATTTTTTTTTGATGTTTATTCATTTTTGAGAGAGACAGAGACAGAGCATGAGCAGGGGAGGGGCAGAGAGAGAGAAGGAGACACAGAATCCGAAGCAGGCTCCAGGCTCTGAGCTCAGCACAGAGCCTAACGTGGGGCTCCAACCCACCTACTGTGAGATCATGACCTGAGCTGAAGTTGGGTGCTTAACCAACTAAGCCACTCAAGCGCCCCATGTATCATTCCAATTTTAGTATATGTGTTGCCAAAGCAAGCACAAAATTTTCTCTCTTTCTAAGGACACCAGTCATATTGGATTAGGGCCCACCCTAATGATCTCATCTGCACTAATTGCATCTACTATGACCCTGTTTTCAAATAAGATGATATTTTGAGGTACTAGGGGTTAGGGCTTCAACATATGAATTTTGAGGGGACTCAATTCAACCCCCCAACAACCCCCAATACTGTACTCATTTTTCCTGGTTCTCCCATCCCCCATGTGGAAAGAGCTGGTTGTCCTAAAATACTGCAGGCTACTTTTACTAGCCTTGAACCCAGAATTACTTCAGAGCAGAACTGCCTCTGCAGGTAAGCTAACCAGGAAGCAGGGGAAGGGTCCTGTAGGACCTCGAAGGCCTATAGGAGAAACATGGCAGGGATGTGCCCTGTAGAGGATGAGTTGAGTCCCTGTTTCTTCAAACAGGGCCTTGCCTGTATAACCCACGTGTGTCTAGAAGTTGCTGGTTTCTGCTCATATGCTATGCAAGCAGGTCGCTAATGCCTTCCAGGTGGGCCTCATTACAGCACAGATCCCCAACACAAAAGGATACTTCTCAAGCTTTCTCAAAAGGATAACCCTGAAAAGAGGAAGGCATATTTCTAAGAATGTAGAGGGAAGTTTTTGGAGACACTAAAATGACTGTTCTAATATATGACCATCACACTTGATACTTTCCTTTCTTCCCTTTGATTTCGAATGGAATGAAATTCTGCTCTTCTAGAATCAGTTATGACCTAAAAACACTTACAGAAAAAGTCTTAGCAGGTGTCAGAAGTAAAGAAGGGAACGTTGTCTGGCTGTCTCAACTAGTAGAGCATATGAGTCTTGATTTCAGAGTTGTAAGTTCAAGCCCCATGTTGGTGTAGAGATTACTTAAAAATAAAATCTTTAAAAAAAAAGTAGGGGTGCCTGCCTAGCTCAGTTGGTTAAGCATCCAACTCTTGATCTCAGCTCAGGTCTCGATCTCAGGGTTGTGAGTTTAAGCCCTACATTGGGCTCTGTGCTGGGCATAGAGCCTATTTAAAAAAAAAAAAAAAGTAAAGGAAGGATATTGTTGAAGCTACTCCGTTCAGCTTCATCTTTCGATAATAGAATATTTGACCTACCACTTAATAATAACATATCCGTAGGGCCCTTTTAGCCCTTCACATTTATAATCTCATTTAATTATTCAATTACTTGTTGAGTTGTGTGTTCACTGATTCATTCAGTGAATGAATGAATGCTTATTTAGCACCTAATATGTGTTAGGGACTGATCTTATTAGATCCATTTTACAGACGTTAAAAAAAAAAAGTAAATAACATATTAAATAACATGGATAAGGTTGCATAGCTAGTTATGAGTTTGCATAGTCAATGGCAGATGTGTTACCCTAAGTCCCGATTTTATGCTCTAAACGCTTGCAATTATCCTACTATCGTGGTACGTCATCCTCCAAGCTCTGCAATGTTGTTAGGCCAGATCTTACTTGGATTTTCGAGGCTACTGCAAAATCTTAATTGTTTCTCAAATATCTAGGTCCTCGTGCCCCTGCCAGCATTCAAGTCTCTCTTGACGGTGGGGCTCTGAAGGCTTCTGTTTCATGGGCCCCAACGGAAGGAGCTTTCAACTATACTGTGATGGCTTTGAGTGACTCTTCGGAGCTGAGCTGTAGTACGACTCGCAGTGCCTGTACTATCTCCTCCCTACAGTGTGGGACTGAGTACCTAATTTCAGTTTTAGCAAGTAATGATGCTGGGTCTAGCAAGTCAACTTCATCAGAGGCCCTAAAAACTGGTATGTAAGCAAGAGTGACTGTGGGGCTGGCAAGCCAGTGTGACTGCCATAAGGGAAACAAATAACCACCTGATAATGTTGATAATGTTCCAGAACATTCTAGAAGCCTGGTCTAAGTGAAAGCATTGAATGGGACATTCTAAGGAGTTTTAATGTGATAGTAAAACTGGATATCACGCATTGGAAAAAGCACATCTTTGAAAATTAGGAGTCCTGGCTCCTATTCTATTCTTTCATTAATTGATTTTCTTTATACTTTGTAAAGCTGTAAAAATTCTAGGATCCAGTTGGAGTTATACATAGGTTTAACTGTGCAGTACACACAATGGCCTCTTCCTTACATCATGTTTTGCAGACCTATGCTGGGAGGGAGCTATTTGTTAAATAAAGGTGGGCAGTCTATAATTCTGAGTATGTGTTTAAATATCTTCCTATTTTCATCTTATCAGAAAAATGAAGGCTTACATATGTGGAGGTTTACTCCTCTATTTAGAAACATTTCTGTGTTTTGGTGATTGGAACTAACATTTAGTGAAGACCTACTATGTACCAGGCACTATAAATACATCATTTTATTTATCTTTCATGACAACTCAATGATGTAGGCTCTATTATTTCCTTTTTAGATAAAAAAAAATTTAGGTCTGAGAGTGATGTAATTTTTCCAAAGTCACACTAATAATAAGCGTTAGAGCTAGGATTCAAGCCCAGGTTTGCCTGATTTTAGTCCTCTAAGCCAAAGAAAATGTAGATAATCACAATAATGTCCACTTTACCCAACAGAGAGAACTATGTCATCCTGAGTTTAAAAGGCTTCTGAACAGAGAGGAAAAGAGCCATCACCAAGCTGATGCAGTGTATTTTACAGGGAAAAAATAAGCCAAGCCCTCAGATACACAGTTTCTTTTTTTTTTTTTACTTTTTTAAAAGTTTATTTATTTATTGAGAGAGGAGAGAGGAGAGAGGAGACAGAGAGAGAATCCCAAGCAGGTCCTGTGTTGCCGGCATAGAGCTCAACATGGGGCTGGGTCTCACGAACTGTGAGATCATGACCTGAGCTGAAATCAAGAGTGGGACACTTAACCAACTGAGCCACCCAGGAGCCCAGATGCACAATTTCTTATAGTTATGTTAAATTAAGGTCACTGATAGCAAACCTGGTGATTTGGCTTCTCTTTTGACAGTTATAATTTGCTGCAGACAGCCTATTAGAAATGGTTATGAGGTTGGAATAGCTGAGAGTGAAGGAAAAGATCAGAATACACTTTCAAAAGCATAGCAGATCCAAGTTAATCATTTAATGCAGGAGAGAACCCTCCAGTGTTTCCCAATCTTGGAGGCACATTAAGAGCATCTGGGGAGCTTTTTAAAAATCCACCTAAGATCAACTAAATCAGAGCTTCTGGGAGTGGAGTCTGGTATGACTAGTTTGTAAAAGCTCCTCACTTAATTCTAATGTGCAGCCAGGGTAAAGTGCCACTGAAATAATCCTGCATGTTTACAGTTGGGTGGCATCAGTTTGCATATAAAACAATCAGTCATGGGACGCCTGGGTGGCTCAGTTGGTTAAGCGTCCAAATTATGGCTCAGGTTATGATCTCACGGTTTGTGAGTTTGAGCCCCACATCAAGTTCTGTGCTGACCGCTCAGAGTCTGGAGCCTGCTTTGGATTCTGTGTCTTCCTCTCTCTCTGCCCCTCCCTCGCTTGTTTGTTCTCTGTCTCTCAAAAATAAATAGACATTAAAAAAAATTGTAAAACAATCAGTCATGATCATGGGAACAGCCCAACTTACCAATAAAAGAACTATGTTTCGAAAGTGCTATGTGTTTCCTGGGTCCCAGAATTGTGAAATATATTTTAGGAAGATTCCACTAAAGATGGCTAAAATTTTAAAAGCTTAGGGCTTGAAAGAATAAACTTCATTTGAAGTCATCCCTTCATTCTATGCTGATCCTGGCATTGCCTTAACACAGAAACGAATGCAATGTTAACCAAGGTGATCCATGCCTATTTCTTTTATTTTTTTAATTAAAAAAAATTTTTTTAATGTTTATTTATTTATTTTTTTTTCAACGTTTATTTATTTTTGGGACAGAGAGAGACAGAGCATGAACGGGGGAGGGGCAGAGAGAGAGGGAGACACAGAATCAGAAACAGTCTCCAGGCTCTGAGCCATCAGCCCAGAGCCTGACGCGGGGCTCGAACTCACGGACCGCAAGATCGTGACCTGGCTGAAGTCGGACGTTTAACCGACTGCGCCACCCAGGCGCCCCAATGTTTATTTATTTTTGAGAAAGACAGAGTGTGAGCGGGGGAGGGACAGAGTGAGGAGGAGACACAGAATCCAAAGCAGGCTCCAGGCTCTGCGCTGTCAGCACAAACTGTGAGATCATGACCTGAGCCGATGTCAGACACTTAACCAACTGAGCCACTCGGGCGCCCCATCCATGCCTGTTTCTGACATTGTCTAGCATGTATTGTGTGAGATAAGTTTTACAACATGTGAGAATGCCTTGTTGGTTTGCACATACTGTTTGATTTATTCCTTGTCCATGGCATGTGATATTCTGGACAATTGCAAAAGTATAAAGAAACTCTCTTGCAGGACTCTCATAGCTGTTCATTATTTACTGTTTCCTAGTTGCTTGTGCACCTGGACGAGTGACCGTCCAAGAAGATCCTCCGGGCCACCTGTCTGTGGCTTGGTCCAATGTAGATCTGGGTGATTACTATGTGGCCTTTGTGAAGAGTGATGATGGCTTGGAAGTCCACTGCAACACATCCCTCACCCAGTGCAATTTCTTATCTGAATGTGGCTTCACTTACTTTATTAGTGTTTTTGCCTATAACAAGGCAGGGCAGAGTCCTCTGGGCGATGTGTTCAATTATACCACAGGTAAGTTGCACTTGATGCTTGTGAAGGGAGTTCTGAGTTCCCTGAACTCAGCAGCAGCATAAATCACCTTTGCGATAACTGACTGACATAGGTTACCTGGGAGTCATTCCAGGGTCAAGAACAGAAAGAGAATCTCTCCTCTCACATTCTTTCCAGAGCAGGAAATTTTGGGTTCATGGACCCAACCTTAACAAGAATGCAAGGCGTAGAAGTGAAAAGAGAGCAAAGAATATAGTCGTTCATACCTGCTCTGAAAAATTAAACCCTCCACCATGATCTTTCCAGACACTAACCAGATAAGACTGAGGGCTGCAGGAGGGGGAAGGATCATTGTATTAGTACATCTTAGAACAGACCCTATATTATGTCATGGACAAATTCTGACAAATGTCTAGCATGGCTTGGAGTTTTCTGGGATGTCCTTGCCCCACCTACATTCCACTCATCCTTAAATATCCAGTTCAAGTTCACTCCTTCTGCAAGGCCATCCTGTGCTCTTGAGACTTGATTGATAGCCTGGGCAAGGTGCTGAAGGGGACACAGTCCTCCTGTCTCAGGAGTTCACCCTTTCCCCGAGACCTGAAAACAGAGATGCCATGGCAAAGGCACTGCCTGGTGTGGAAGGCTCTGCAGCAGGACACCTGTCCTAACTTGTCCTAATTGTCCTAACTTAACCTCTAACTCATTTGAAAAATGGGGATAAAGACATTACCTTGCTAGTTCCTTAGTATCCTTAGTATGCAAAATGGGACAAATAATAATGAGAGCATGAATATGAAATAGGTCTTTGCATGTGGTAAAGCACAGTGCAAAGCATTTTTTATTAGCATCATTATTACTATTATTCTCTTCTACTAGGCTTGGATCTTTTAGGGAGCAGGGACTGTTTTATTTACCTCTTCATCCTCAATGTTTCTTATACTGTGATTGGCATATGGGAAACGCTTGATGTTTGAAGAATGAATGGAGTGAGTGATTTAAACTTAACCATATTTACAAATAAAAACATAATATCATTGTGTATACCTAGCTGGATTATAATAAATTTTACCAAGTTGAAGGAATCAAATAATTGATGCCTTTGGAAAATGGAATAAGAGGCTATCAATCAAGTCTCAAGAGCACAGGATGGCCTTGCAGAAGGAGTGAACTTGAACTGGATATTTAAGGATGAGTGGAATGTAGGTGGGGCAAGGGCATCCCAGAAAACTCCAAGCCATGCTAGACATTTGTCAGAATTTGTCCATGACATAATATAGGGTCTGTTCTAAGATGTACTAATACAATGATCCTTCCCCCTCCTGCAGGCCTCAGTCTTATCTGGTTAGTGTCTGGAAAGACTGATCGGATTGGGAACTTAGACTAGGTATAATTTTTATCAGGCAGAAGAGAGGAACAGCATTTCAGTAGAGGGTTAGCAGTCTTCAAGGCATAAGGAAATGAGAGCACATGTAGGGTGGGGAATTGAGGGAATTGGTGAGGGGAGGCACAGCTGAACATGTAGGTTGGATGCAGCTTGTGATGACCTTGGACATCATGCATAGAGGATTTATCCTTTATGTAGTGGGTGTTAGGCCAAGATCACAGCTGGAAAGACCTGTAGGAGGTTCTTGGAGCAACTTGGGAGGGCTGTGGCAGAAGCTCTGGGCCCTGGGAGATCAGGACTCAATGCCCTCCTCTGACATCCTTGTTCCTTTACTGACTTCCATTTTCTCTCTCTGCTCCTGCTTTCAGCCCCCTGTTGTCCTAGCGATATTAACCCTGTGTTGGTGTCCAGTGACAGAGTAGAGATTGTCTGGTCTCCTGTCCGTGGTGCCGAACTTTATGAAACCAAGGCTGTAGATGGGTTCAAAGTGGTTGAGTGCAATGACACTGCTCCTGCTTGCACCCTCTCCGCTCTAGAGTGTGACACCAAGTACAACGTCACAGTGTATTCCTTCAGTGAAGTCCGGGGCAGCAATATGTCATGTACTTCCCGATTTGTAACCACAGGTACGATACAGCTATGATTTCCTTCACTGCTGTCTGAACTATTCACCCTAGCTATGGGCATGCCCTTCGTGATGGGCATTCAGCAAGAACTGTAAAACCACTCTTTGTGGGGACCATCAGAGCCCCTCTTTTCCTACAGAAGGGCAGAAGAGTAGGTAGAACAAGGAAAGTGGGGGGGGAAAAACAAAAAAGGAGATCACAGGGAGAGTGGAAAGCTTCCTCAGTAATTACTTCAGCCATTCAGTTCCTCTGACTTTTGGGGGGCGGGGGGACAGGGAACTCTCCGTATTCACACCACGAGGGTTAAGACTGCAAATGTTCATCTTAATTACTTTTGCTTTTGGAGTTCAAAATGCCCCTTAATATTTTCCGGTGAGTCTGATGCTAAAAGAACCTAATACCATGTTTCCACACAAAGGCTCTGTGAATCTGGCCTACATGCTCATTATGTTTGAAAGCAGGGATGATCTCATGTTGGGGCGGTGAGGGAGGCGGGGGTGGGAATCACATTTAGACCAGATGGCACACCTGATATTTTTGACTCACACTGTTTCAATTAATAATCTAAAATCGCTTAGCTCCTTGCAGTCCCGAAATAAAAAACGTTTCAAAGGATGCATTCTCCATGATCCGTGTGCACTGGCGATCCACTAATGACGATGCCACTTACACGGTGACTGCCCAGGGGGAGAAAGGGCTGTATCGGTGCAGCAGCACGGGAGAGTCCTGCGTGATGGGGAGCTTGCCCTGCGGCTCCGTGTTCTCCGTCACTGCGGTGGCTGAAACACAGGCAGGGCGGAGCCTGCCCAGCTTCAGTGTGCCCCTGGAAACAGGTAGGTGGCAGCCTCCATCCTGAACGTTGACTTCAGTGTGGTCCTTAGAAATCGTTATGACATGAACTTTCTCATTTCATTGACCCTAACTGTGATAGAAATACATTATACTCTCTGGCCTTTCAAACAGCCCAGTCTTAGAAAATAAAACTTGCCGTGTTTGGACACAGTTTCTGTAAAAATAGCATCAAAAGACTCTAATATATTCCTATGCTGACATCAAAGGAGGAATACATTGACGCTGCAAAACATTGATTTGAATTCACATTCCTCCATGACATAATCTCCCGAAACAACGAACAAGTAACCAAATGAGCTGGCTTATGTTTTCTTTCTTTGGCTCAGCCGTTTAAAACCTTTCTGTGTAAAATGCTTTCTGAGTTTCAGTTTTCTGGTAAAAGGGGAGAATGGATTGCTCGGGTGGTTGCAAATGTTAAGTTAGTTAATGCTGCAAGCACTTAGCATGGTGCCTGATGCATACACAGTAAGAGCTTGATAAAAGAAAGCTGTTACAGCTTCAAAGCACTGTGTGTGAGTGAAATTTAGCAAATTACTTAAAGCTTTTGGACATTATTTTCTCTTATATACAATGGATGGCACTTTGGACTATAAAAGTTGAAATGTAAAAAGCAGCAGAATAGAGACCATGCCCAATACTCAGGAAGATTCTAGATATCCTATATCCTGTTTAACAATCTCTGAAAATTTGAGAATTGGCTGTGATATTCTTAGGTGGCTAAAAATATTGCAAGCTTTTATATCAATTAAGTACTATGAAATGCATGAAAAAGGCAACATACTTTTTTTTTTTTTTAATTTTTTTTTTCAACATTTTTTTTATTTATTTTTGGGACAGAGAGAGACAGAGCATGAACGGGGGAGGGGCAGGGAGAGAGGGAGACACAGAATCGGAAACAGGCTCCAGGCTCTGAGCCATCAGCCCAGAGCCTGACGCGGGGCTCGAACTCACGGACCGCGAGATCGTGACCTGGCTGAAGTCGGACGCTTAACCGACTGCGCCACCCAGGCGCCCCAGGCAACATACTTTTAATTGCAAAGGCTGTGAAATGTTATATTGTGAGAAGAGGTGAATACAGCCATTGCTTTGAAGCTTGCAACTGGAATTGTTAAAGTTGGGAAACAACAAAGGATTTCTTTCTTATTCTGAAAACATTGGGAGGAAACTCACATTACCCACAGCCAGTTAGTGCTCCGCCTTCTTGGGGAAAGCAACCCCAACGTAGAGTTGATGTTAAATGATGTATCAGAGGAAATGAGATTGCGCTTAACAAAAGGAGATTTTGCTTAATAATTAAAGATTTGAGAAGTGCAGGATACTGAATGGTATACAGACAAAATACCATTCTCTGTCATTTTCCCACAAATAACCCTCAGTGGAAATAAATCCCCAATTCTTTCTCTTCTTCCCCACCTAAGTGCCGTGCTGTCCAGCTGGTCTGACGGTAACTCAGGTCACCCAATCAGTAATCAACGTGAGCTGGACTGTTGGGACCGGGGCCCAAACCTATGTGACAGTTCTGGAGTCACACACCGGACAGTCTAAGTGTCTCACCCATCAAAACCAGTGCCTCCTGGGATGTATCACATGTGGCGTCAATTACACAGTGGCATTAAAAGCGATTAGTGCCACTGGGTTGACTGCAGACTGCACCTACCAAAGTTATTCCTCTAGTAAGTGAATTCTAAATTCCAGCAATGGAGTATCAGTATGGACTTCGACTATTTTTTTAAAGTTTCTTTCTTTCTTTACTTACTTATTCATAATTTTTTAAAGTTTATTTATTTATTTTGAGAGAAAGCATGAACTTGAGCTGGGGAGGGGTAGACAGAGGGCGAGAGAAAGAATTCCAAGCCGGCTCCTCATTGTCAGTGCGGAGACTGATGTGAGGCTCAAATCCACAAACCGTGAGATCATGACCTGAGCCGAAATCAAGAATTAAATGTTCAACTGACTGAGCCACCCAGGCACCCCTAAGTTTTTTTATTTTTTTGAGAGAGACGGAGAGAGCATAAGCAAAGGAGGGGTAGAGAGGGAGAGGGAGGATCCCAAGCAGGCTCCAAGACGCCAGCACAGAGCCGACATGGGGCTCAAGCTCACAGAACTGTGAGATCATGACCTGATTTGAAATCAAGAGTTGGAGGCTGGGCCCAACTGACTGAGCCACCTGGGTACCCCAGGACTTTGACTATTATCAATCCAGACGTAAGCCCATCCTTCTCATTTAAAAAGATCCTGCATCTCCATTCTGCTAGCATTATAAATTCAGATTATTCTCTAAAACGTTTACAGGTTTCCTCTTGACTTGGAACCTCAAAGCGTCAGAGGCTTCTGTTGGTGGTTGATTAATTGATTCCCTTGGTAACATGGTTCAGGTATACTTTTTCTGAAGGCAGGAAGGATTTATACGGCACAGCTACCTGCTGCACAGAGTAACTCAGTCTGGCAGAGTTTCCAGAAAGCATTTAGGTCACACATTCTATTTGTCTTGAATTCTTTTCTTCTCATTATTATTATGCTATCACCTCTCTCTTCTAAACCACTCCATCTCCTTCAATGGTTTCTTATTTCAACAGGCTGAAAGAGCACTGTCTACTGACAGTATTGTATCTTGTTCTTCACAAAGAGCAAATCATTAGGGAATAGCAGGGGAAGGTAGTGGGTATGGGGTTAGCAAATAAGATTGATTCTCTTGTGTGAATCTAGTCCACTGAAGTGGCTGTTTGGGGCATGCTTTTGAAAAAAGAAAAGAAAACTCCTGAAAATGCTTTTTTAATGAGAAAGTACAATCATTAGTTCACCGTGTCTGCCCCAGGGCACGGGATGGGAGAGCTAAAATATAATTTTTCCTCCCCAAGGGCAGTAGAAAAGGTCTTCAACTAGGAGTCTAAAGATACAGCTTCTGGGGCGCCAGGGAGGCTCAGTCTGTTAAGCGTCCGACTCTTGGTTTTAGCTCAGGTCAGGATCTCAGGGTTATGAGATGGAGCCCCACGTGGGGCTCCACGCAAGCCTGCTTGACATTCTCTCTCTCCCTCTCTCTGCCTCTCCCCACCCTGACGCCACCTCTCACTCACACACTCTCTCTCTCCCTCAAAAAAAAAAAAAAAGAAGGTTCTTATAAGCTTCGTTGCCTTATCTTCCCTAATGTTTCCTCATTGGTAAGAGAAATTGTAATAATTATAATGTGAAAGCATTTATAACATGCTACACATACGTAAGCTGTTTCATACTTTCTTTGGGACCATTATCTTTCATTAGATTTACTGCCTGTGTTCTTACCCTGATATCCAGTTCTGGGAATATGGCCCACTGCTTATCTTCACATGTAAAAAAACCTTTCTTTAAAAGAAAGAACAAATCAAATGAACCTGATTATCTATAACTGAATGTTTTAATCATCATACAACAACATTTTAATTTTTGTTACTGAGTAAGCCACCATTCAGTGCCTTGCTTGACACCTGATGTGTGTAGCCTGCTCAGGGCATCTAGCAAAGAAAACAGAAGGACCTAGTGAGCTAGCATGGACAAAGTGTGGATGAGCAAAGCCTGGTCACTTGACTCTTGTGTAAGTGACTACTCCCCAGGTGTCATGCTACTCAGGTCAGCAAAATAGGTATTTTCAATTAAAGCTGATAGCAGTTAGTGGGGCACCTGACCGGCTCAGTCAGTTAAGCATCCAACTCTTGGTTTCGGCTCAGGTCATGATCTGGCTTCATGAGTTGGAGCTCCTTGTGGGGTCTGTGTTAGCACAGAGCCCACCCGGGATTCTCTCTCTCCCTTTCTGCCCCTCTCCTGCTCATGCTGACTATCTCTCTCAAAATAAATAAATACAGGGGCGCCTGGGTGGCGCAGTCGGTTAGGCGTCCGACTTCAGCCAGGTCACGATCTCGCGGTCCGTGAGTTCGAGCCCCGCGTCGGGCTCTGGGCTGATGGCTCAGAGCCTGGAGCCTGTTTCCGATTCTGTGTCTCCCTCTCTCTCTGGCCCTCCCCCGTTCATGCTCTGTCTCTCTCTGTCCCAAAAATAAATAAATGTTGAAAAAAAAAATTTAAAAAATAAATAAATACATTTTTAAAAACCTGAATGCAGATGATTTAAATTCAATCCCACTAAAATCTTGTGGAACTAGGGCATTATGAAAGATCTTAACAAGGATTCTATACACTTGGCTCACATTTGTATACAATACATATCTGCCAAGTGGAGATTTTTTTTTTTACTTTTTTTTTTCAACGTTTATTTATTTTTGGGACAGAGAGAGACAGAGCATGAACGGGCGAGGGGCAGAGAGAGAGGGAGACACAGAATCGGAAACAGGCTCCAGGCTCTGAGCCATCAGCCCAGAGCCCGACGCGGGGCTCGAACTCACGGACCGCGAGATCGTGACCTGGCTGAAGTCGGACGCTTAACCGACTGTGCCACCCAGGTGCCCCCCAAGTGGAGATTTTTTGTAATGTTTGTTTATTTTTGAGAGAGAGAGAGAGAGAGAGAGAGAGAGAGAGAGTGCAAGCAGGGGAGGGGCAGAGAGAGAGGGGGTACAGAGGATCCAAAACGGGCTTTGTGTTGACAGCAGACAGCTCGATGCGGGACTCGAACTCATGAACTGTGAGATCATGACCTGAGCTGAGGTCGAAAGCTTAACCAACTGAGCCACCCAGGCGCCCCACCAAGTGGGGAGTTTTGTTTTTTTTTTTTAATTTTTTTTAATGTCTTATTTATTTTTTTTTTAATTTTTTTTCAACGTTTATTTATTTTTGGGACAGAGAGAGACAGAGCATGAACGGGGGAGGGGCAGAGAGAGAGGGAGACACAGAATGGGAAACAGGCTCCAGGCTCCGAGCCATCAGCCCAGAGCCTGACGCGGGGCTCGAACTCACGGACCGCGAGATCGTGACCTGGCTGAAGTCGGACGCTCAACCGACTGCGCCACCCAGGCGCCCCTAATGTCTTATTTATTTTTGAGAGACAGAGACAGAGTGCAAGTGGGGGAAGGGCAGAGAGACAAGGAGACACGGAATTTGAAGCAGGCTTCCAGGCTCTGACCTGTCAGCACAGAGCCTGACACGGGGCCCCAACCCAGGAACAGTGAGATCATGACCTGAGCCAAAGTCAGACGCTTAACTGACTGAGCCACCCAGGTGCCCCAAGTGGGGACTTTTTAACTCACTGTTGTTCTCCATTAACAATTCTTGGCTCACCTCAGCATCACACATGGATTTCTAATCATGTGGCCCACCACAGAAAGAACTTGAGTACCCCTTCGAATAATGCTCTAATCATATATTATTTAGGTTACTTATCTTGTTTCCCCACTGTAATAAAGGCCATGTTTATCTGATGGTGGAATAAGTGATTTGTGTCTGTTTTTATCCTCAGGTGCCTGCTGCCCTTTGGGAGTGAAATTATATAGGCTGAGCCCTAATGGCATCCGAATCTACTGGCAAGCCTCCAGGGGCTCTACCAATTATAGCACTGACCTCTACGGTTCTAAAGGCATTTTCACCTGTGCCCCAAGAGCTGGCCTCAGTTTTTGTGATGTCACCGAGATACCCTGTGGGGATGTATATACCGTGATGGTCTCACCAGTTGCTGAGACAGGACTGAAGCTTACTTTCTGTCCAAAAAAAATCTATTCAGGTAGAGCAAGTTACAACGCTTTATTTGAAACTAACCCTGAACTCAATCTGTCAGTTAAGACTCAGAGCAATCACACTTATTTGCTATGTTAGGAAGGTCAAAGAGGTGTGAAATTTCTATATGCGGCAGGCAGATTCTGGCTACGGGGATCTCAAGCTTCTTTGCAACTATGATGTTTTCTTATTATATGATTTGGAGACATTCCTCCCTTCACTGTCCCTTTCTTTTTCAGAAAAAGGACCAGATGCTTGCTGTTGAAATAGTAAAGCAGATTTAAAATTTTTTGCTTTGAGATTTGGGAATCGATTTTTAACATAGTCTCAGAGATAATGATAAACACCCTGAAATGTTGGAAATTAAGAGACTTGAATCTTTATCTGCACAGGTTCGAGAAGTTGGAGAATCAGGGGAAAAAATGAATTTATAAATCAGAAGCTAGCTTTGGAAATATGAGTGGGCAGGCAGTCTGTGGTCACAAAACATGACTGTCAGCAGCTGCCATCTCACCAGAGCTGGCAGAAAAACATTAGCAATTCCCCTGTTCTGTCTTCCAGCACCTTCTGCTACCTTGCCCAGAGCATAGACATATATTTTTCATATACTTCTAAAAAATAAATTTTAAGAGAAGAGATAAGGCCCTAGAATTTTATAGGTGATCACAGGAAGAGGAATAAATACTGACTCAGAAACCTTTACTGATAACCAGAATCTAAGAATTTCTAATTATGTATAGGTAACAGGAAGGTTCAAATGGCCCCTGGAATGAACCAGGCCAGGTTTTCTTAATACTGTTCTTGCTGCCCTTGGCTGTCATGCTCTGATTCCTTGTATTTTCATTATCTTGTCCACAGAACAAGCTGGCCCAAAGTACTGCCCTATGGGAAGGGACAGATTTTAGGAAAAAGAGACTCAATACCAGTGTTTCATCATCTTTGTATTGTTTTGTAATTTATCAAGTGTTTTCACATTCAGTATCTCATTGAATGCTCAAAATAACTCTATAAGGTAGATTCAACACGTATAAATGAGAAAATTGAGGCTTCCAGCCTCTCAAATCTCTTATCTATAACTCTTCTAACCTCTAAATTCATATTCAAACTTGATACCTCTACCTGGAGGTGCCCCAAGGCATTTCAACTCCTCAGGGCAAAAGGGAACTCCTGATCTTCTGCAGTTTCTAATCTTCCTCCCCGCATCCTTATTTCAGGTACACAAGCTAGAAATCCTTCAGTCAGAGGTGCTTGGGTGGCTCAGTCCATTGGGCCTCTGACTTCGACTCAGGTGATGATCTCACCATCCGTGAGTTCAAGTTCTACATCAGGCTCTGTGCTGACAGCTCAGAGCCTGGAGCCTGCTTCGGATTCTGTGTCTCCCTCTTTCTCTGCCCCTCCCCCACTAGTGCTCTGTCTCTTTCTCTCTCTCAAAAATAAAATAAAAACATTAAAAAAATGTTTTTAAGAACCCTGGTGTCAGCTTCAGCCTCTCCTTTACCCTCTATATTTAAGGGGTCTCCAAGTCCTGTCCTATTCACTTTGTGATGTTTTGGGGTTTTTAAAAATATTTTTAAAAACATTTTAAGTAATCTCTACACCCAGGGTGCCTGGATGGCTCAGTGCATTGAGCATCTGGCTCTTGATTTCAGCTTAGGTCATGATCTCACAGTTTGTGAGTTCGAGCCCCACCTTGGCCTCTATGCGGACAGCATGGAGCCTGCCTGGGATTCTCTCCTCTCTCTGCCCCTCCCCTGTTCTATCAAAATAAATAAATAAACATTTTTTCAAAAACTTAAAAGAAGAAGAGTAATCTCTACACCCAACATGGAGCTTAAACTTACAACCCCAAAATCAAGGGTCACATGCTCTACCGACTGAGCCAGCCAAGCACCCCACAATGGTTTTTAAATCTAACTTCTCTTCTCTCCTACACCTACTGCTATATGATAGGTCCTCACCACTTCTCCCTGAGACTACTGCCCCAGTGTTGTCTTCTGGAGCTCATACCAGCCTCCATGCTATTATCAGAGTTGTCATTTCTGGACACTGATCCAATTATGTTTCCTTTATGCTTCAGAATCCTCAAAAGTGTTCCATTGCCCCAGGGGATAAAAGTCAGTACTTAGAGCATGGCATTCAAAGCTCCTCACAGTCCATCCATAGTTAGTCTTCCTACACTTGCACTGTTCAATAGATATTTAACACAAGCCATGTATGAAAAAATTTAAATTTTCTAGTAGCCACATTAAAAAATTAAAAACAAATAGGTAAAATTAATTTTTTAAGTTTATTTATTTATTTTGAGCAGGGAGGGGCAGAGAGAGAGAGAGAGAGAGAGCGAGAATCCCAAGCAGGCTCTGTGCCATCAGTGCAGAGACCAACATAGGCTCGATCCCACAACCCTGAGATCATGACCTGAGCTGAAATCAAGAGTCAGACGCTTAACCAACTGAGCCACCCAGACTCCCCAGGTAAAATTAATTTAATTATATATTTTAGTAATCCAACGTCTCCAAAATATAATTTCAACATGAAATCAATGTAAAAATTTCACATTATCTTTTTCATACTAAGTCTTCAAAATCTGGTGTTCATGTAATACAGCATACCTCAGTTCAGACTAGCCACATTTGGAGCCCTCAGGAGCTACATGTGACAGGTGCCTGCTGTGTGGAACAACACAGTTCTAGGCTCATTCCACAATATCTGTCCTAAGAGGACTCTATTCTCTAGTATAGCCGCATGGAATCATTCCCACACACCTGCCCTCACCACACACATATACCGTGCCGTACCATGCTTCTGAGCTGATGCAGTACTCTTCTCTTTGCCTGGGATTCCACCTCTGCCAAGGGAATTTCCTCTTCTCTGTTAAGTCTTCTCCAATTTTTAAAAAAATGTTTATTTTTGAGGAAGAGAGCAAGCATAAGGTGGAGGAGGGGCAGAGAGGGGGGCAAAGGATCCAAAGCAGGCTCTGTGCTGAAAGCTGAGAGCCTGACTTGGGGCTTGAACTCATGAACTGTGAGATCATAACCTGAGCCGAAGTCAGACCCTTAACTGACTGAGCCACCCAGGTGACCCAAGTCTTCACCAATTCTTAGAGGCTGATTAGTCTTTGTGCTCCCTCTTTTGTGGCCCCATATCACCCTTATCTTTACCCCGCCATACAGCTGTGAGTTGAAAATGTGTTATTTCCCCTAATAAATAGTAATCTTTGGACTCTCAACATATAGCACATAACTATCTCCAATATATTTTAAATTAAAAAATGAATGAGTTTATGTGTTTGCCTATGATCCCACAGCCAGTATGTCAGCCACTAGAAGACCTTGTTATCAGAATACCCTCGGAACGCCTGGGTGGCTCGGTCGGTTGAGTATCTGACTCTTGATTTGGCTCACAGTTCGTGAGACTGACCCTCGTGTCTTGCTCTGTGCTGACAGCATGGAGCCTACTTGGGATTATCTCTCTCTGTCCCTCCGCTGCTCGTGCTCTCTTTCTCTCTCTCAAAATACATAAATAAACTTAAAAAAGAACTCTATACCCTCTGGCGGGGTGCCATCGCAACCTGTAGCCATTCCATATTAGGAAGGATGGGTGTTTAGACTCAGGGAATCTGCTTTTGCTCCATTTCTCTGGTAAAAATCAGGCCTCTGAGGAAAGTTCTTTCTTTTTGTTTTTTGGGTTTCTTTTTTTCAATATCAGTGATGCCTTCCTTTGATTATTAGGATGATATTATAAATGATAATAATGACCAATATTTATTGAGTGTATTGCCAGGCACTGTCCTATTAACTCAATTGATTCCTATAACCACCTTATGAGGTCGGTGCTCTTATTCTTTACCACTTTACAGATAAATTAAGGCACAGAAAAGGAAAGTGACTTGTCCAGGGTCATACTGCTAGCTGTATCCTCTTATCACCCAAGCCGGTTCTTATTCATTCTTTGGTTCACTTTTTCACTATTCTTTTTTTTTTTAATTTCTTTTAACATTTATTCATTTTTGAAAGACAGAGAGAGACAGAGTGCAAATGGGGGAGGGCCAGAGAGAGAGGGAGACACAGAATCCGAAGCAGGCTCCAGGCTCTGAGCTGTCAGCATAGAGCCCAATGCGGGGCTCGAACTCACGGACTGTGAAATCATGACCCAAGCTGAAGTTGGCCGCTCAACCAACTGAGCCACCCAGGTGCCCCACTTTTCCACTATTCTTTGAGCTATACCTTCACCAGCTTTTTTTTAAGTATCTTTAATATTTTAAATATGTCAGTTAATACATATAAATGCTTTTGTTGTTATTCATTTCAGTAACCTGCTCTGGAAGTACACTTGGAATGGGTAAGTCCTTTTTCTCATGGATGAAATAGAATTTTTGTTGTTGCTCTTTAGGGTGACGTAATGAAGCTGACTCTTTCTGTGATGTGAGTGGTTCCTGCCCTCCCCTCCCATAACCGTTTCCCCCTATTAGAATGCCTCCCCTCAGATTCCACCAGTTGAAATGAATTCCTTTGCATTCGGAAGTCTTTTCAGTCTCCCAGGATCCCACGGGAAAATGTAAATACGTGTCAGAGAGGCTGCCGCTTCCTCCTTCATTTCAGAGACTGGTTCCCAGCCCTGCTGTACGTTGAGTCATCTCGAGAGCTTAAAAGTAACTGACGCCTGGGCTTTATCCCCAGAAAGTCTGATTTAATTGGTCTGGGGTAAGTCTGGGCATCAGGATTTTTCAAAGCTCCTTAGGTGATCCTACAGCGTAGCCAAGCCTGAGAACTGCAGCTTTAGAGCAGGCCTTCTCAGACTTTATTGTGCATGCAAATCACCCGGGGTCTTGTTAAAACCAGATTCTGATTTGGTAGGTGTGGGAGGATCAGAGACTTTGCACTTCTAACAAGGTCCAGGTGATGCCGGTGACATTGATGCTGCAGGTCTGACCACCTAGTAGCCAGGTGTTAGAGGGAAACTGTTAACATCCTGCAAAGAGCAAGGATGTCTGGTTTGCATTTACATGGGTGGCTATGCCAGTGAAGGAAAAGAGGGTGCTGAAGGGGGAGTTGGAGTAAGGATACTCTCACTACCTCCTTGGCTATGCTCAGAACTGACCTCCGCTGGGCTATTCTAGGTCCTACATGGAGGCTACTCTTGGGCAGGGCATGACCACAGAGCTGTGTGTGCTGGCCCAGTGAGTAGCATGTGCTGCTTTAAAGGAATCCTTGCCACATCTTCCAGCGGGCTGCTTGGTTTGGGGCTTTGAGAAAACCCCCAGGGAGTATTATCAACCCCAAACTACAGACAGGACATACATACACACACACACACACACACACACAGAGCCACATGCCCATTCAGACATGGCTGACTTTAGAGGGTATGAGTGGAAATGAAACTTTCCCATCGGTAAACACCACAGGAGAGCCTCCCAGACTGGGCCAGCTCCCCATCCAACACTTCCTTCCATTGACAGGGATTGGGTCTAGAGTCTCTCTCCACTGCCTGTTCTCCAGGTTCAATGACTCTCTGAGCACAGCAGGACACATGCTTTCCAATTCTTGTCCCACCTGCAGATCTGAAATAAGCACAATCCCTATTAATTTTTAAAAGTGTTCTGTCTCCAGCGACTATAGGGAAACCTGCCTGACTTATTAAAAACAAACTGTGAGTGGGCACCTGGATGGTTCAGTTAAACGTCTGACTCTTGATTTCGGCTCAGATCATGATTTCACCATTTTGAAACTGAGCCCCGTGTCAGGCTCTGTGCTGAGTGTCTGTGCTGAGTCCTCATGACCATGAGCCCTGGTCTTCAGTGAAATGTACACAGGCCTGGATCTGCATTTTTGGATCCTATATCCAGTATTATGGCAGTATTTAACCAGTGTTTCCCTGAGACCCAGAGGGGTGGTAGAAGGGACTTGGGGGCCTCTCGGAGGAGAGGAGTGGTATGTTATAATACTGGCCTTTCCTAACATTTTGTTAAAGAAAGAGTTGCAATGGCTCTTTAAAAAAATGCTTGAAAACCATCACGCTTAGACTTTGCTACTCATCAGCATCACCAGAAATCTTGTTCAAAATGTAGTCTCGGGGGTGCCTGGCTGGCTTAGTCAGTAGAGCATGTGACTTGACCTCAGGGTTGTGAGTTTGAGCCCCACCTTGGGAGTAGAGATTACTTTAAAAAAATGTAGATGTCTAGGCCTGTTGAGGTGGGATAGGGTCTGGGCCTCTGCAGTTCTATCAGTTTCTCAGGTGATTCTGATACTCTGGAATTTGAGCAGTAGTGCTCTGGTCAATACCCTCCCTCCCCTCTTCCTCTGTCCCTCTGGGCTGCCCCAGGTTGTCACTTCTCCTTCCTTAGTGAGGTTCAGGCTTGAGCCTGAAATCTGACACTCTCTTCAAGTAGATCCTGAAGCATTCTCAAAAATAAGAGTAAGCCAGATCACTTGAGAGTCTCTACATCATACAGAATTCATTATTATCTAAGGAGGAATTACTGTTGTCTCTCGGTTTGGCATTTCTCTTCCTTATACACAGGACTAATCAAATTGGGTTGCTGGGGGACATGGGGCTCCCAGATACACTAAGGGAAGCCTTGGGAATCTTGTTGGTCTAAGACTTTTGGTCTTCCTTGTCTCTTGGATTATCCTGAAGTTTTCTAACAGCATGAATGGATTGTTTAAGAGACAGATCTGGGTTCAAATCCCACCGCTATCACTTACCCTTAGGCAAGTTGCTTCAACTCTCCCTCAGCCTAGGTTTCCTGAAAATTGGAATAATTAATTCATCAGATGTTATAAGGATTAAATAAGATATAAACTGTTGGACACAATGAGAGTTCCATAGTAAGCACTTACTTAATAAATGGTAGTTATTTTTTTAATTTTTAAAAAGTTTATATATTTTTGAGAGAGAGAGTGTGCACACATGTGAGCAGAGGAGTGGCAGAAAGAGAGAGAGCGAGGGAGAGAGGATCCCAAGCAGGCTCAGCGCTGCCTGTGCAGAGCCCAACACAGGGCTCTGAACCCACGAACTGTGAGATTGTGACCTGAGCAGAAATCAGGAGTCAGACACTCAACTGAGCCACCCAGGCGTCCCTAAAAGGTAGTTATTACTAATTCAAGATCGGTTCAAGCTCATATCATGCTGTATTATATTATGTGCCAGTTATTAACATTTTAATGTGCTTCTTGTAAGATATTTGCGTTGTAACCTCAATCCTCATAATACCCTAATTGATTCATTCTCAGAGTATGGTCCCAGGGCCAATAGCATGAGCAACATCTGGGAACTTCTTAGAAATGCAATTTGTGGGGCTCCACCATAGACCTAATGAGTGATGAGTCAGAAATTCCAGGGTTGGGGCCCAGCAATCTTTGTTTTAACAAGCCCTCTGAGTGATTCTGATGCACACTCAAGTTTGAGAACCACAGCTCTAATTCAAAGCAGCCATTCTGATGCTTGAAATGTGATGCAGGTTGGAAGATAAGAGGGAAAACCACCTGGGGCAAGGGGGCTCTAACAGGAAGTAGTTTGACATCCCTCCATGGAGGCATTGTTTGTCCTCAGCATCCAACCTGCTTCCTTGTCACTCACACTTTGGGGGGAATTTTCCTCCTGGAAACTCCCTCAGCAGTTAAACAGATTTATTATGTTGTCCCTACACAGACCCCCGAATCAATAAGATTTGGTAGCTGCCTGAGAGCCCAGCAAATTGGCCTGGGGTAGAAGGGGAAGTGGAAAGTTCTTTGTCTTGAGTCAGGAGTCTGAACTCCAAGAGACCCTGGGCAGGTTCATTTCCTGAAGCAACCTGGTTAGTTAGAACCTGCTGGTTCGTTTCTTCTTGACCTTTGAACAGTTCAGACCGTCTTAATTTCTGGTTTACTTGCTGTGAAGTGCTACGAAAACAGCCTTTCAAGTCAAAAGACTAAGCTAGATTTCAGAGATATTTGAGGGCTTTTTAATTTAAGAAAATGTCTGCATATTTAATGTATCTTGTGGCTTCTTCCCTTCCTTGCCCTTTCAGTGATTTACCGAGGGAAAAGAAATGCAGAATAACACACTGAGCCACAGACAAAAACAGAGGCTGGACCTAGTGAGTAACTTCAATTGAAATGGTATGATTCCAAGGCAAAATTTTTTGGCTTTGTTCAAAAAAATTCTTCCCGTATCTTTTGCAGAGTTGACTCGATTGTTAGTGCGATTAGAGGTGGAAAAGCTCTATTACAATACAAAATACCTCTAGGGTAGGATAAGCTCTTTTGGCCTTTAGACTGCAACTCAGACTCCACTTCCTGAAGGCAAGCAAGGTCAGGTGTGTCCTCACCTGTGCAGGAGTTCAAGCTCTGATGTGGAGAGGACTCAGTTGAGAAATGAATCCAGAAAGTCCTCTAGAAGGCTGCCAGAGTGAGCTAGCATGCTGGGAAAGTTCTGGAAACGTGAAAGGTCTACTGAGAAGGAACTCTTTCTGAAATTTCACATCCAGACACCACACAGACTTCAACACATCCACTTTATAGGTAGTTCACAGACACCCTTGCCAAGCATCCCTCTCTCCGTTCAAAGGCTGCAAATGTTCACTTGGAGAGCTTGAAATCAAGCCACCACACAGAGACACTGCTCATCTCAAGACAGACCCCCAGCAGGACCTTGGCATAGTTTGGAGAGCAACAGCTGCCAGGGCAACCTGTAGTAACAAACACCCTCATCTTAAGTTCGGAGGAAGCCAAGTTGCTGGTAGTGTTCGCCGAGACAAAGCATCGTGTGATGTTACCTCTGCGCAAGCATCTGGGAAAGCCAAACTGCCGGCCTGTTGCTAGGAGGATTGCAGTCATGGTTTTGAGTGAGCAGAGACTTGGATGGAGCAATGGCCAAGGCAAAGCCTTACACTGTGGCAGACTGACATCCATGCATCTTTTTCGGGGAGGACCATCGATCTTGCTGGTGGTATCCCCCACTCACACTGTGCTATTTTCACCTTTGGAGAGGAAAGACAATGATATCTAATATAAATCTGTCATACCTAGAAAAATGTTTGTCCTTTGAATGTCAATAACATTATTAAAAAATAGTGTGAGTGGGATTGCATAACACACATGACCATAGTGCTACTCCCCAAAAGCATAGCCATGGAGCCAAGAATGTCTGTAGTTAGGTACAACCGTAAAACTCTGCCCAAAGGGAAGTGGAGCATGGAGTTAAGGCTTGAGGTAAGCTGGGGGGGGGTGGGGAGTGGGGAAGGAACTTTTTTTTTTTCTATGCCTCCTTTCCCTTTCCGTGTAAGACTGATGGGAGATACATAATGTGACACTGATAAGAGATACTACCCAGGGCATCTGCTCTTGAAAAGGAGGCAAGACACAGGTCTCAAAAAAATGGAGTTTGCTGCATCAAAGAGCACCAGAGAGGAGAACTGAGTTTAATTCACTTTTGTTCTTTTTTTAAAAAAAAATTTTTAATGCTTATTTATTCTTGACAGAGAGACAGACAGAACATGAGCAGGGGAGAGGCAGAGAGAGAGGGAGACACAGAGTCCGAAGCAGGCTCCAGGCTCTGCGATGTCAGCACAGAGCCCAACACGGAGCTCAAACTCACGAGCTGTGAGATCATGATCTGAGCCAGAGTCGGACACTCGACTGATTAAGCCACCCAGGTGTTTCTAATTCACTTTTGTTCTTAAAAAATAACAATTCCCTTTTGTTCTTTTTAAAAAGTTTTATTTGTTTACTTTGAGAGAGAGAGAGAAAGCGTGCAGCAGAGGGGCAGAGAGAGAGAGAAAGAGAATCCCAAGTAGGCCCCACACTGTCAGCACAGAACCCGATGTGCGGCTCCATGAGGTACTCAAACCCACGAACCTTGAGACCATGACCTGGGCTGAAATCAAGAGTCAGACACCCATGGGGCACCTGGGTGGCTCAGTCAGTTAAGCATCCAACTTCTGCTCAGGTCATGATCTCATGGTTCGTGGGTTCGAGCCCTGCATTGGGCTCTGTGCTGACAGCTCAAAGCCTGGAGCCTACCTCCAATTCTGTGTCTCCCTCTCTCTCTGCCCCTCCCCCACTCGTGCTCTGTCTCTCCCTCTCTCTCAAAAATGAATAAACCTTAAAAAAAAAAAAAAGATGCCCAACCAACTGAGCCACCCAGGTGCCTCTTACTTTTGTTCTTAAACACCAGTATATGAACAGGAGCCATCCACATCACAGGGAGAACTCATTGCTTAATAAAGATTCCCAGATATCACCCCTGGAGATTCTCATTCAGTATGTCTAGGACCAGGCTTGGGAATCTATATCTTCAACAAACTCACCAAGTAACACGTGGCCAGGTTTGGGAAACTTAACAGGTTTGCAGTGGTGTGCTCTTCCTTGAAGCAAAATTTCAGTGATGAGAGTCTGAGAAGTGTCAAAAGATAAACTGAGGCATACTAATAAATTTGAGAGTTTTACCAGAACCTGATTCTAATTCAGCACCACCAGAACAGAAGTAGTTAGGAGTACTCCACTGACAGGATCTCAAGAAAAGACTTTCATAGAGAAGAGACAGGAGCAAATCAAGTGTATTGTTTAATTGGCTATAGATTAAGTGGTTTCTGTATTTGGGAAAGCCTAATTGGCTGTTTGGTTGTCCTTAGACTTTGATTTCTTAATCTTGAGATGCTTACAGGCTTAGGTTTTGGTTTGCTTATACAGGATGTTAAGGCATTAGAACCACCTTGCTTTAATAGATTTCTTGTTTAATTTAACACAAGATAGAGGGATGGGGCATGTGAGGAAAGATTTGGTGAGAAGATCTAGAAGGGTCCATGAGGTTCAGAGTGGTTCCATGCCCTATGAGGGCACCATGAACTGGGGCAACATTCTGAGCTGTGGTCCAGGGCCCATGTGAGACTGTGTGTTGATCCCAGTTGCCAGCAGGGTGTTCTGAGTAGAGTTGTGTCCATGGCTGGTTGGAATGGCCAAAGAGCCAAAGGCCAAGGCCAAACAAAGGTCAGAATCCCTGATTTTAGGACACCAGGGAACTGCATCCTATATACCTATACCTTATGAATACCAGGACACAGAAAATGAAATGGTTATCTATCAACTATTTTATTTATCTATTTTTTAAGTTTATTTATTTTGAGAGAGAGACAGAGAGAGAGAGAGAGGGTGAGGAAGGGGCAGAAAGAGAGGGAGAGAGAGAATCCCAAGCAGGCTCTGCACTGACAGCCTAGATACGGGACTCAAACTCACGAACCATGAGATCATGACCTGAGCAGATATCGGACACTTAACTGACTGAGCCACCCAGGCACCCCATCATCTATTTTAACTAGGCATCTGAGGCTGAGGTGCTTCAGTCAGAATTCCACAGAAGGCAATGGGGTCCACACTGGTGAACATAAAACCAAAACATGGATGTGGCACATATCATGTGCTTCTAGGTGCTTTCCACATACTCATTTCGTTCTCAGAACAACTCTATGAGCTAGATAATATTCTTTCATACAGATAAGGAAAATGAGACTCAGAAAGATCAAGTAACTCACTCATGTTTACATAGCTAACCAGTTGAAACACAAATTCTCAGGGCACCAAGTAAAAGTCCATGATTTTTTTTTCATGATATTTTTATGGAGAATATTTCTCTGGATTATCATGATTAAGTCATCAGTTATCGATAAAGAAGACCTGAGAATAAGATGTTGGGTGAATGATCTACCCTAATTCAGCCCTTGGTTATTCTGGCTGTTTTTCTGCTTTTTGGGTTCCGGTGTTTTTGTTTTTGTTTTTTTTCCCACAAAGCAAATTTTTTGCCTCTGACCAGTGTTGTTGGATTTTACCTGTAATTCTGCCATGTCATGTTCAGGGAATTCAAATTCCCTGTTCAATTTGTTTAGGCAAATAAAGTAAAGGAGACTAGAGATATAGCTCAGGGAGGTTATGTGAAATTAGGGCAGCAAGGGAGGGTACGCAATATGGTACAATAGAAAGGGCAATAGTCTTGGAGCTGTCCTGAGGTCTTGCATGATTTATTTAACTTCTGAATCTCAGTTTTCACATCTGTAAAATGGCAATAAGTATTTCATCTTGTTGGGCTGTTGTGAGGTTTTAGATATTACACTCATATTTAACACATAAATGCAATCACACTGCTACTGAGAGGCAGAGCCAGGATTTGTAGGTTGTGGACCTGTGTCTTTGTGCGGCTAAGGACCATATTTGTTCTCCTATAACACACTCCCACCTTGGAATCTTCAGGGGCATGAACCACAGCTGTACTCCATGTGGTCCGAGGCAAACTTCCAGCCCCCAAGGGCTGTTCTGTTTCATTCTCTGACACTGGGTCATTCTCCTCAAGGTAGGAGATGGAGAAATTTTACCCCCTCACTCCTCTGTCTTGGTTTGACTGTCTAGGGCAAGGAGCTCCATTTTAGAAGGATGAGTCGGCAATGTCATGTCTTTCTCTGATGGCTTTGGGCTCTATCCTGCCATACTAAGCAGAACCTGATTTTAAATTGAAAAGGGAGAGGAAAATAAATGCATTCATTTGTTTAAAATTCTGAGCAGCTGAGTTCATTTAAAGTAGGTTTAAGAGGCCAGAGCTCCAGCTTCCATTCCCATATAAGCCATGAATGGAAAAACCATTTATGCCACATGTTGTGCTTGAACCTATTTTATGGCTGCTTTTATTCGTCATTCTCTTTCTCTCCTAAAGAGCAAATACTGCAGCTTGTCCCACAGACTACTTTATTGCTTTCTGTGTAGCTTATGCCTTATCCTAGTTCCCACTATACCACAAGCTGAGCATCCTTGGGAAGTTATTTCACTATCAGTTTCTTTATCTTTAAGGGTTATAATCCACTTACCATAATACCTTGTATGTAGTAAGCAGTCAGTAAATATTAGCCATTATCATTAAGAGTATATTTCCACTTTCCTATGTGACCAACTTGAATTAAGACCATTGATTCTTTGCAAATCTATGGGAAAGTCTACTTTCTGACAGTGTAAATGATGGTTAGTGACAGATGGGGCTCTCAGCAACTAAACTGATTTCATTCATGATTGATTACTGTGATTTCACCTCAAAAGCACCATCTCAGGAAATAACTCTCTGCTTAAACTTGCTAAGTCTAAGCTCAAATCACCTCCTTTGTGAATCCCTTTTTAACAATAACCCCTTCTTTTAAATCCTAAAGCATTGAGGTCCTCTCTCACACAATTTTGCACATGAATTTATGCTTGTTGAGTAAATAATTAGTTTTATTGGTTCATTTACGTATATTATCATCATGAAGGCATTCGCTTTTTCAACCAACTTTTGACTATCTTCAGCATACCAGGAATTGAGTTCTCCAATGAGATTTATAATTCTTCAGAAGTGGGTCTCTCACTTCTTTGAGTTTCCTGAAAGTCCTGCATAGGTCGGGGCACACTGGAGGGAACCTCAGAGTTCTACACAATTACTATGTCCTTGAAAAATGAATACAATAGACTTTAATGGGTAAATTTTCTATTCAGTAGTTGAGGGGGCTGCTGAGTGGAGTCTATTATGAACGGCTTCGCCAGGTGAAGAGTTCTTTTGCAAAGCGAAAGAATGACCCATTCCTTTTTCAAATACCATCTGCGAGCATTCGGAATTTTTTATATCAGGTTAACTCGTAACACACAGGCACGACTTCGCTTTTTGACGTCACGGGTCCTTGAACTTCGGCTGACAGAGAGTCCCGCTAGGGGGCGCACGACTGCCCACACAGATTCCACCCGCACTGCGCAGCCTCCGTCCAGGCGTGGGCGGGAATCCCCTGGCGGTCGCCCGTGACGTTACCGGAGGGCGCGGTCCGTGAGTGGGGGCGGGGCCACTCCGAGCTTCTTTCTCCTAAAGTAGGTTGCCAGCGGGAGGCGGCGGCTGCTCCTCCGCAGTGTTGGGAAGATGGCGCCGCCGGTGACGGAGCGGGGGCTGAAGAGCGTGGTGTGGCAGAGTGAGTGCGGTGGGGCAGGGGCTGAGAGAGGGAAGGCCAGGAGTCCGCCGCGCCGTGCCTTGCTATCCTGCCCCAGACCGACAGTCTCTTGGGAAGCCGCCGCGGGCACTTGTTGCTTTGGGACCCAGGTCCCTGTTAGGAATTTTTTCGTGCTCGCCTTCCCAACCCTATTTCCTGCTAGCCTCAGGGATGGGCAGGGTGCGGGAGCGTGTGGCCTTCTAGCTGTCGTCTGGCACCCCGTCGCCTCGGCCCGGCTCTGGCCCCGAGGCCCCGCCCTGGGTGAGCGGCCCCCAGCCCGGATTTTTCTCCCTCGGCCCTTGTGACTATCCTCGGCGTTGCTCTCGACGCTCCTTGGTTCCCCCCCGGGAGCCCCACCAGTCGGTGATGTCTCTGCACCCAGTACGGTCTGGGCACTGTGTTTCTGTAACCCGCCCCTCCCCTTCTCCTCACACTTGTTTCCAAAGACTGCTTGCTATGTTTCTTCATTTTAGTACCAAGCAGGGTTCTGGAACTACACTTTTCAATGTCTTCTAATAGAAGAAAAAAACAAAACAAAAACAAAAACAAACGCTGACTGTTGAACAGATCCTTCTTCCTGTGTTTCTAGAGGAGCTCACTTTTCTAAAGAGTTCATGAGAAGGAGCCATTTGGATGATTAAATCTCAGGGCAAAAGCTGCACCTTCACATCTCTGTCTATACTCTGAGGGCCACTCACTGCTGTTAGGGCTGTACTACTGCTTGTTGGTTGATATTCTGCTCTTCTGCCATGTCACTTACGACTTTCATAAAAATCGCTCCAAACTTAGGTCAGCTAGGTTAGAGAAGGAATGAAACCACCAAACCGGAAGAACCATCATTGTTTGGCAGCTGGGTTGAAAGTAATTATGGTCTAGTAGTGGAAAGGGAGTGACATCTAATTAGTATCTCTGACTCCGGCTTGTTGAGCAAAGGACAGAAGTGACTGAGTCAACAAAATTTTGGGAGATACAGTTCCTCGTGCAAGATTAGAACTCCACATCAGTAATTGTCATAGTGCTGAACGTACTAGAACGAGTGTATAAATAAAAGGGGGGAAAAGGTTATGAGACTTCTTTTTAAAAATTTGATAATTATAAGGTTGGCATTCTGTTTTTTAAGATTTGCATGGGTGAGTTTTAAGATTTGGTAAGATTTTTATTTGTTATATATATGTTTATTTTTGAAAGAGAAAAAGTGCAAGCAGGGGAGGGGCAGAGAGAGAGAGACACAGAACCCCAAGTAGGCTCTAGGCCCTGAGCTGTCAGCACAGAGCCCCACGCAAGGATGGAACCCATGAACCCTGAAATCGGGACGTGAGCCAAAGTTGGACACTTAACTGAGCCACCCAGGTGCCCTGTAAGATTTGGTAATATTTTTAAATCACAGTCGTACTTAAAGTACATTTCCTTGAAAATGGGTAGTGAATTGCATTGTGTAAATAGTTTGCAAATGTACATGGTCCTTAACATAAGTATTTATGAGGAAAAAAGGTTAATGATAGTAACATCAGTTTTGATAGCATGGAAACTGGGCAAGAGGGAGATTTTAGAGATAAGAAAATTTCCATCTAGCGCTATTAACTTGAAGCAGCACCAGGATGTCAGATGGAGTGTAAGATAAGACAGAAGAGTGAAGGGAAGGAAAGCACTGTTGAGGTTAAAAAATAGTTCTTCGAATCTTTGTATAAATAGAAACATGAGCAAAACACAAGATGACATTCATTCAGCATTTAGGGAGTAGAAAGAGAGAAAGAAGGGGGACTGTGAGTTCTGTTAGCAAAAGATGACAGAGTCTATAAGAAATGATGAAGGAATATCCTAAGAGGTAGGAGAAGCATACATTTGACTGGGGAAAGGTTTTGCTAGGTTGAAGATAGTACAGTTGAGTCGTGGTAGAAAGATAAATTACTTAATCTTCAGTTTACCTAAAATGTAGGGACAAGGAAACTAATATTTCTTGAACATTTATTCTGTGCCAGGCTTTATTCTTTACATCTTTTAAAACTTGATAAGAATTATTATCTTTATTTCATAGACATTAAAACTGATACATCTGTTATCATAGCTGTGTTAATCATAATAGCCAAAAAATCAAACAACCCAAATATCCACAGATTGATGAATAGGTAAATAACAAGTGGTATATCCCAAAAATGGAATATCAGGCAATAAAAAGGAATGAAGTACTGATAAATGCTACAGTATTGATGAACCTTGAAAAAGTTGTGCCAAATGAAATAAGCCATTCACAAATAACCACTGTGTGAGTCCATTTACATTAAATATCCAGAATTGACAATATATAGAGACAGAAAGTAGATGAGGAGTTGTGTTATGTTGGAAGGTGTAGGGGGTGGGGAGATTCAGGGATAATGGCTAAGGAGATGGTTTCCTTTTGGACGAGTGAAAATATTCTAAGTTGATTATTATGATAGATACACAACTCTGAATATACTGAAAACCATTTATTTAATTGTACGCTTTGGGTTAACTATATGCTATGCAAATTATATCTTAATAAAGCTATCTTTTAGAAAACTGATAGAGGTATTAAATATAGACTTACTATTCCACACCCAGATCTTTCTTCTTTTTTTTTCCCCACACCTAGATCTTTCTGACTGCAGAGTTAACATGTCATGTGTCTATGACTTTCTGTAATGTTTAAACCTTAGTTCAGAGCCTTATGCCCACTTTGTTGAAGTAACCTCCTAACTAAGCCTCCAAGCACCTTTCTCACTCCAGTCTATCTGGCCAGTCGCTGCCAGAATAATTTTCCTGTAACAGTGCTGTGCTGAGATCATGCTCAACTGTTTGAAGACCTGCAGAGAGAGACCCCTCCAGTTGTGTAGAGATAATTTCAGATGCTTAGTCTGCTTTTGAAGACTTACAACCTGACAGTAACCTACCTTGTTATCTACCTTTCCCTTGTGTGATCTTGATGATCAACTAGTCACTCTTATTGAAATCTTCTGCCTCTACATCTGTATGCCAATT
The DNA here is from genome assembly GCF_022079265.1 of Lynx rufus. Classification (NCBI taxonomy): domain Eukaryota; kingdom Metazoa; phylum Chordata; class Mammalia; order Carnivora; family Felidae; genus Lynx; species Lynx rufus. Next base: position 129,710,554 of record NW_025814834.1, on the reverse strand, counting down.
CCTGTCTAGAATGCTCGCCTTATGCCTGTTCTTCACCTATCCAAACTCTAGCTAGCCTTCAAGTCTTGGCTTAAATGGGGCTACTATCACCATAGTGACTTCTTATTTTAACCCAGCCTCTTATATTTCTGTAGCATTTGATTTATCCTTCCAAAATGGCACTTCTCACTACTGCCTAATGTGAGCATCTTGATAAGCTTCTTAAAGGTGGGTCCACCAGTTTTTCCTCTAGAGCTTTAAATTTGGAACAGGCCCTAGAAAAATGGAAATGTTTGTTAAAAGTAAACAGTAGATCAGCTTTATAATTTTCTCCATTTTTTGCTACCTAAAGTCCCCATTTACTCAATAAATATTACTGAATTCCTGTGGAAATACAGCAATAGAAGGCAGACAAGTTCCCAGCCTTCTTGAAGCTTGCATTCAAGTGGAAAATAATAGAAAATAAATCTGTAAACAAAGAATAAACATTATTTCAGTTTGTGATATATATAGAGAGAGGGGGCTACTTTGGATAGATGGATCAGGAAAGGTTTTCTCTGAGTAGGTGATATTTGAGCTGAGACCTAAAACCTGAGAAGGGATCAGCCTTTAGGGACTATCTCAAAACACTTAAAAAAAAAAAAAAAGAGCTTTAATATTTTGAGTGCAAAGGCTGTATTTATTTACAAAATGAATTTCCATACTTAAAATCAGTGAAGTTTCTAGTGCTCAATATTGCTCCCTTGCCACTTTTTACTACAGGAAAGTGGTAGCAAAAATATCACTGATAAAAGGGTTTAAATAAAAATTTGATGAAGTTTATTTAAAAAATAACAAGAGTAATTAAATCAACTACAAAGCAAGCTCAAGCCACCTGTGGCATTTTTCCCCCTTAGTGCAGTCTTTTTTTTCCCCTTATCTATAAACAATAGTGTCTGTGCTTCATACCACATATTTGACAAATGTTAAGAGAAAATTAACCCAGAAAAATTACAAGTAAAAGTAATCAGAATGTATTTAAGCCAGTTCTTTACATGTTTCCCCTTTTTCCCCTTTTTTCACATTTTCTTTTAGTCCTTGTATGGCTACAGATATATTTTTTTATTTGTCATTCTGTGATTTCCTTTTTAAAAATATCTAATGTTGACATGGCATTTTCCATGCCATTTCATAGTCTTTGTAATGATCATTTTTAAGTACTTAAAAAAATTTTTTTAAGTTTATTTATTTTGAGAGAGCAAGTGGGGTAGGGGCATAGAGAGAGGGGAGAGAGAGAATTTCAAGCAGGCTCTATGTCATCAGCACAGAGCTTGATGCGGGGCTTGAACTCATGAACTGTGAGATCATGATGAGCTGAAATCAAGAGTTGGACGCTTAACTGACTGAGTTACCAGGTCCCCCTTAAGTGTTTTTAAATACCTGACTTGGCAAAGAAATTTAGATAGCAGAAAAGATTACACAGCCTCCCTTTTCTGACACAACTACTCTTAGGTTTCTTACAAATTCTTCTAAAGTTTTCTATGCAAATATAAGCATGTGTAAAGCATTTTTGTTTTAATTATTTTAGTTTTATGTGTTTTTTTCTTTCTGGTCACTTCTTTAAGTTTATCTTGTTGAGCAAAATTGTATACTTTAATTTTTGGATTTTTCCAGTCCCACATAGTTATTTTTTTTTTTTAACGTTTTTATTTATTTTTGACACAGAGAGAGACAGAGCATGAACGGGGGAGGGACAGAGAGAGAGGGAGACACAGAATCAGAAGCAGGCTCCAGGCTCTGAGCCATCAGCCCAGAGCCCGATGCGGGGCTCGAACTCACGGACCGTGAGATCGTGACCTGAGCTGAAGTCGGACGCTCAACCGACTGAGCCACCCAGGCGACCCCCACATAGTTATTTAAATCAGTATTTATTGAGTATCTGCTCTTTGCTGTACACTACTTCAGGTGCATATCCCTTGACTTCCTGCAATTCATAGTTCAGTGAGAGGAGACGGTACACAAGTACTAACTAAGTACTATATTAGCATTGTGGAAAGGGAGAGGAGAAAAAAAAGGAATTATTTCCTCTGTGGGAGTGGATCAGGGAAGACTCCCAAGAGGGAGTGCCATTGGAAGGTGGTAAGATTTTGGCAGACATAGGGAAATTTGAGCCAAATCTGGCCCAAAGAGGAAAAAGTGCATGAGTTTTTTGGAAGAGGGAATAGTTCCTTTTGAGTATAGGGTATTTGTTGCAAGGAATAGGGTGATGAAGACTAAAAGGTAGGTTGGAGCTAAATAGAGTAGACATTAGGCAGTGGGGAGCCAATAAAAAGGAAAGGTTTTGTTGTTTTTTTTTTCTTTCAAATATCAGTCACTACCATTTTTGAGATTCTGTTGAAACAGTGCTGAAAGGAAGTCATTTTCTTGTTTCTGTTTTGAAGGGAAATGACTAAGATTTCATTAAGTGTAATGGTAAAATGCACTACTGCTAAGCGTACAGCTGGATGAATTTTTATCCATGTTAACTACCACCTAGATCAAGTTACAGAACGTTTTCAAGTACTCCATAATCCTTCCCTCTCCTCTAAAAATCCTAAATTTTTAGATAGTCTAAAATAGTCTAAATAGTCTAATAGTCTAAATCCTACCCTCTCCTCCAGAGTAACTACTCTTCTGACTCATACTGTCATTATGAGTAATTTTCTAACAGTGGCTTTTTATTTTACACTTTTATGTTTATGAGAGAAACCCTCTAAACCTTACATTGTTATTTTCTTTACAGAAGTAAATACAGAATTTACTAACTCCCTACCAAGAAATATTAGCTCTTTAATGTTTGTCTTTGTATACATTTTAGTAGGTCTTCTATTAGTTCTCAGTTTTCATATGTTCTACTTTAATACAATTTTTATTTTTATTTTTATTTATTTTTATTTTTATTTTTTCATACAATTTTTAGTGTACCTTGATAGCCCTAAGTGGTCTTTTTCATGCACAATTCAATTTGTTTTTATTAAGCTGACTAATAATGAGTATTGCATTTGTCTTTGCCCCAGGCCTCTGGCTTTACCTTTATAAAGATTCTTACCTGTTCACTAAATAACTTGGGCCACAGGCCTGCAGAATCTGTTGGAATCATAATTAGGAATTTAATAATATATTTTGGTTTTCTGAGAATGTAAACTCTTTGTAGCCTACAAGTCTGCTTTTGATTTTTGGCTTTTTGATTTTTCATTATGCATTACTTATAAAAGCTGGTTTATTATTTCTCCTCATTGGACTAATAGTTGGAAGACTTGATTTCCACTCCAGATTGTACTTCACTTTCCTAGCCTAAACAAGGAAGAGTTTGAACTGCATGTTCTCTAAGTCTTTTTCAACTTGAATTCTTCATGATTCCATTTTTTAGATCTTCATTTTGTTATATTTTCTTTATTTCCACGTAGATTCCTGATAGTTTTCACTTATGCCATGGTTTTCTTTTATGCCACGGTTGTTTTGTTTAGGTCATAAATATTTAATATTAGGTTTTCATTGTTTAATGACATTTTACAGATTTTTGTCTTAAGGTATTTGTTCTGACATCTACTTAGCATGATTCTTTGCTCCTTATTTATTTACTTAGGCATGATCTTAATCCAACTTTAGCAAGTTAAAATGAATTCCATATGTATTGAAGATCTAAAATGTAAAATAAAACAATAAAATGGGGAGAAAATATAGAGTAACTGGGTTACACTTTTAAAAAAATTGATAACCCAAATCCCATAAAAAATTTGTTAAATAAAAATTATAAATTCCTATATGGTAGAAGACACCATTAACAAAAAAATCAAGAGCTAAACTCTAGATTCAAAGAAAATATTGACCACACATAGAAGAGAAAGGGTCAATCTGTAGAGAGTATCTGCGCATTGATAAAGAGAAGATAATGACGCAATAGAAAAATATAGGATGTGAACAGGTGACTTACAGATTAGGACATTCAGTTGATTGGTTTTGAGTGGAAATGCAAATAAAGACCAGTTCCTCTTTTTAACCCATCAGACTGACATGCTATCATTGGGAAGTTTGCTGGTGGGAATGTGAATTGTTAAAAACTTTTGACAAAGCATTTGGCAATGTATAGTGACACAACAGACACATCTTTTGATGCCAGCATTCCCACTTATGGGAACCTTTGCTTCAGAAATAAAAGTCTGGGTACTTGGGTGGCTCAGTTGTTTGAGACTAGATTTCAGCTCAGGTCATAATCCCAGGGTCATAGGATCGAGCTGCAAGTTGGGCTCTACACTGACCAACGCTGTACATGGAACCTGTTTGGGATTCTCCCTCTCCCTCTCTCCCCCTCTCCTTCCTCTGCCCCTCCCTGTGCTCTCTCTCTCTCTAAAATGAAGAAATAAAAGTAATGATAATAAAGATATATGTATAAAGATCTTCACTGCAACATTATAGTGGCAAAAATGGAAACAGGATGACTACCTCTCATAGAGGAGAATAGTTGAATAAATAATGGTGTGCCTGCACTAAGAAATATTATGTAGCTATTAAAAAGAATTATTTAAATCTATATGTTTATATGCTGTATAAAGGGTATCCATGATGTATATTTATTGAAAAAAACAAGTGATAGAGTAGTGTATATATGTTGATTATCATTGTTGTAATAATTTGATTATTAGAAAAAACTCAGATGTTAGAAGCAGGGGTGCACTTGGGTGATAAATTGGAGTGGGTGGCAGAGACTGGTACTGTTATGGTGTTGGTCCAAGGAAGAAGGCCAAAACGTGGCAAAAGAGGTAGAAGATGGCTGAGAGTATGAGAGCAGTTCTGGAGAAAGAATAAATAGGATTTAAGCTGGGGGAGAGTCATCCTAGACTCGGATTCAGGTCTAGGAGACTAGGTAGTAGTATCTTTATTGATAAAGGGAAAGAGAAGGAACAGTTTTGGAGAGAAAAAATAGTTTAGGTTTAAAATACAGTGAGTGTAAGTGCAAGTTGAGGTATCTAGAAAGCAGATGAAGATACATAGGTATAAATTACAGAAAAGGGAGCTGAATTTGACATCTGGATTTAGATAAGGAAGACCAGATAAAGAGAAAAGGGTACCTTTTCCAGGTCCCTGTTGAGATTGTCTTTAGTACTAGTATTTTTTTCCCCTCCTATTTCCTAATTTATGATTTAAACGTTGCTAGGCATTTTTGTTTCCTAAAAAAGTTATTTACAGATGATTTACTATTTTCCAGACAAATCAGTTTCTCTTACAATGTTACCATGTTTATTAATACTTTCTCTGTGGTTTAAGATAGTTGTGCAAGTATACTTTCTGCATTGCTGATGCTGCACAAAACTTGGTTAGCTCTGTTCTCATTTTTCTCTTCCATGTTTTCATTTCCTCTTTGGCATTAGTTTTTTTGGGTTTTTTTTTTTGTAATGTTTGTTTATTTTTGAGACAGAGACAGAGCATGAGCGGAGGAGGGGGAGAGAGAGAGAGGGAGACACAGAATCCGAGGCAGGCTCCAGGCTCTGAGCTGTCAGCACAGAGCCCGATGAGGGGCTCGAACTCATGAGCTGTGAGATCATGACCTGAGCCGGAGTCGGACGCCCAACTTACTGAGCCACCCCGGCGTCCCATCTTTGGCATTAGTTTTAAACACATTTCCTTTTGCATTTAGGAGAAACAGGATGAGCAAAGAGAGTAGTTGGTATTAATAGATAATTATTTGGGTATCATTTGGACTGGTGGAAGATCAACTTAGAGAGTAGGCAGAGGCCACTTGGTACAGGAGGTTGAATAGTAAAATCTAGATTTTATTCTGAGGCAAGAGTGAGCATTTGAGGGAATTTAGGTGGGCATTGATTAAGAAATTTGTGCTTCAGGAAGATCACTGACAGCAATGTGGAAAATGGATTGAACAGGCAAAAGGATTGGAGGTAGAAAGCAGGAAATCCAGGGGCACCTGAGTGGCTCAGTTGGTTAAGCATCTGACTCTTGATTTTGGCTCAGGTCATGATCTAGCGGTTCATGAGTTTGAGCCCCGCATTGGGCTCTGCACTGACAGTGTGGAGCCTGCTTGGGATTCTCAATCTCAATCTCAATCTCTCTCTCTCTCTCTCTCTCTCTCTCTCTCTCTCTCTCCCCCTCTCCTTCTCTCCCTCTCTCTGTCCCTACCCTGCTCATGAGCTCCTTCTCTGTCTCTCCCTCCCTCCCTCCTTCCCTCCTTCCCTCCCTCTCTCTCTCTCTCAAAATTAAATAAATAAACTTAAAAAAAATTAAAAGCAGGAAATCCGGATAGGAGGCTATTATAGTAGTTGAGTGAGAGATGATGAGAACCAAGGCAATGCTGAGGACTGTGGCAGTCACCAGAAAGAACAATCAACACTGCATGATTATTGGATATGGGAGATGGAGGAACTATCCAAAGACTATGACTAAGAAAATGTCACTAAAACTCTTAGAGAAGTCTAAAGCAGTTTTTAGGGAACTATAATCTCAATTTGAGGCAGGTAGGTGCTTAAACCTGTACTGTATAATTGAATGATGGAGAGTTAGATTTGCAAAAAATTGAAGACTGATAGGGGTTAGGGGGAATGAGGAGAAGCTGGTCCAAGAGTACAGACTTCAGTTGGTAGAGGAGTAAGTTCTGGAGATCTAATGAACAGTATTGTGATTACAGGTAGCAGTACTACTGTACTATATACTTGGAAAGTTGCTAAGGTAGATCTTAAATGTTCTCACCTCCCAAAATTACTAAAAGAATGGTAATTATCTGTTAACTAACATTACAGTGGTAATTATGTTGCAGTATGTGTATCAGATCAACACATATATTTTGAAGTTGTGTTATGTGTCAGTTGTATCTCAGTAATGTTGGGAAAAATTGAAGGCTAGATCTAATAGACGAAACTTTTAAGGACAAATATGGTTTCTGAGAAAGAGACTAGAGCAAGCAGAGAGTTAGAGAATTGAATCAAATATATCCATATTTGGGGTGCTAGAGAAATGGATGTAAGGTCAAATAATTTTCATTAGTATTTGGAGGAAATACCTTTTTAAAAAGTTGTCATATTAGTTGATGTGATTTCCTTTGACTCCCCTCCAAACATACCTTACCTTTGACCATATTACTTTTTTTGATGCACCTAATTTCTAGTCCACAAAACTGGTTGTTTATCATTTATTGGGTTTTTTTTTTGAAGTTTATTTATTTTTGAGAGACAGAATCCCAAGCAGTCTCCATACTGAGAGCATGGGGCTCCATCCCAGGAATTGTGAGATCATGACTTGAGCCTAAATTAAGAGTTGGATGCCCAACTGATTGAGCCACCCAGGTGCCCCTATGTTTTGTTGTTAAGATGCTAACACTAACACTGTCTAGGTATCTTCATATTCCAAGGCAGCACTATCCAGTAGAAATACAATGCAAGCCACATATATAATTTAAAAGTTTCTAGTAGCCACATTAAAAAAAAGAGAGAGAAACGGATGAAGATAACTTTAATAATAAATTTTTCAAAATATTTATTTGGGGGGAGGGGGCAGAGAGAGAGAATCCCAAGCACTCAGTGTGGAGGCTCATGCGGGGCTCAGTCTCATGACCATAAGATCACAACCTGAGCCGATATCAAGAGTCAGATGCTTAACCAACTGAGCCAACCAGGTGCCCCTAATAATAAATTTCTAAAATATTCTCATTTAAACATGTAAATATAGAAAATTAATGATATTTTCTATTCCTTTTTTTTGTACTAGGTCTTTGAAATCTGGTGTGTATTTTATACTTACAGGACATCTCAGTTCAGGCTAGCCGTACTTTAAGTGCTTAATGGCAACGTGTGATGAGTTTTTACCATATACGTCAGTGCAGTTTCTAAGGGTTTAAAGACTATAATGAGATGAGTTCTTCCTAGGGAACTCTTCAATCTGCTCCATCATAAATTCCATGAGCATTTATTTCTTTGATTTTCAGCTTGTTTGAGGTATACAGAAATAAAGAAAGCTTAGAAAGGGAAGTGGCAAAGTATTTTAGTGTCTGAACTCTGCCTGAGAAAATCCTTTATCTCTGCCTATAGAGTAGAAGAAACCAGTGCATTGGGTTTAAATTCCCAAATAATAAACACTTTAGGCTTTTGCTGTAATTCTCATTTAACATTATAATCTTCCTGGCAGGGGCACCTGGGTGACTTAGTCAGTTGAATGTCTGACTTTGTCTCAGGTCATGATCTCACAATTCCTGAGTTTGAGCCCTGCATCAGGTTCTGTGCTGACAGCCTGGAGCCTGCTTTGGATTCTGTCTCCCTCTCTCTCTGCCCCTCCCCCACTCGTGTGCACTTGTGTGCACACGTAGTCTCTCTTTCTCTCTCTCAAAAATAAATAATAAACATTTAAAAAAGCTACAATCTTCCTAACAAACACATATAAGCACCTTAACTAGTATTTCTTAACACTTTCAAGCCTTCCCAATCAAATAAAACCTTCCAGATCACACTTCTAATGATGAGTATTAGCAATCCTTATTAAATATACCCTCTGCTTGAACATGTGATTTAATGTGATGCCAAAAATTGATGGTATATTTCCATAAGCATTAACTTAAAACAATTAAAGTTTAGGTATTAAATTAAGAAGTAGAAAAGTTTATCTTTTAATTTTTTTATTATTTTTTTTAAGTTTATTTACTTATTTAAGTAATCTCTATACTCTCCCTGGGACTCAAACTTACAACCCTGAGATTAAGAGTCTCATGTTTTGACTGAGCCAGCCAGGCCTACCCAAGAAGTAGGAAAGTTTAAATGAATTATATAAACATCTCATTACCAGGAATTAATGAAATTAGAAGTTACTGTAATTTACATTTTAATTATATTTTATTTGTTACATACTACATATCAGTTTTCAAAATTGAAAATTAGTAAAACTTTGTGAGGAATTGTCTTATTATGAGGTAGAACAACAGATATTTGTGTTGATTGCCTATGTGTGTTATACATCAGAAAAAAATTTTTGTTTATCAGTGAAGTAATTTAAAAAATATGTTTAGGTTAATTTTAAAAATCATTACAAGGAACATATTAATATTTACCGATTATAAATCAAGACTGAATATCTGTATCCTAATGTTGTAATATAAATTGTTGAAAATTGTAATGCAGTAAACCAGGAAGAAAAGTGCTTACCCAATTTTGATTGTCAGATATAATTTAGCAATGGGCTAGTTAGGGATTTTCCTATGAGTTTTTTTGTTTTCATCTTGTTTACTTGGGGTTTAAGTAGAATAGGAAAAAGCAAATCAGATAATAGTTTCAGGAATATTTTCCAGATATATTTATATACTTATATTAATATTTTATAATACTTTTTTTAAAACTTTTTAAAAAATATGTTTTTAATGTTTATTTTTGAGAGAGAGAGAAAGAGACAGTGTGAGTGGGGAAGGGGCAGAGAGAGAGGGAGGGAGACACAGAATCTGAAGCAGGCTCCAGGCTCCGAGCTGTCAGCACAGAGCCCAACACGGGACTCGAACTCACAAGCCATGAGATCATGACCTGAGCCAAAGTCAGATGCTTAACTGACTGAGCCACCCAGGCATCCCTTAACTTTTTTTTTTTTTTAATGTTTGTTACTTATTTTTGAGAGCAGGAGAGACAGAGCAGGAACAGGGAAGGGGCAGAGAGAGAGGGAGACATAGAAACTGAAGCAGGATCCAGGTTCCGAGCTGTCAGCACAGAGCCTGACTCAGGGCTCGAACCCAAGAACTGTGAAATCATGACCTGAGCCGAAGTTGGACGCTTAACCTACTGAGCCACCCGGGTGCCCCTATAATACTTTAATTCTCAAAAATTTAAAAATATATTACAGTTTAAATATAGGTTAGGTATTAAAGAGAACTGAATTTTTACTTAGAGTTTAACAGGTATATATACTTTTTATGTAAGTTAGCAGATTTTCAAATTGGGTACTTCCCCAATCTTTTTGCTCTTTCAGTAGTTATTATTATGTTTCTAATTGTTGATTCAAATTTGTAAATAATTGTGTTTTTTGTGTTTTGTTTTGTTTTTTGGCAGAGATAAAAGCAACAGTGTTTGATGACTGCAAGAAAGAAGGCGAATGGAAGGTAGAATGCATATTTTGCCCTTTAATTGAGGACATCAATCTATTGTCCTTATTATACTTCTGTAAGAGTGTAGAGTCTGGAACCATACTGACTGCATTCACATCATAGCTTCACCACTTGATAGCTGTGGCTTCTTAGGCAAATTGCTTGACCTCTCTGTTATTTGTCTCTAAAATAGGGATAGTCTTACCTCATAGCATAGTTGTAAAGATTAAATTAATTAATCCATGGAAAATAAGAACAGCACCTGGAACAATTATTATTTTGTAAGTGACATTTTATAATCGTAAGAAATTTGATGTTAAACACAAGATACATTTAAAATGAACAAGTTTTCTGCTTCAAAATGGAAATGTTTCTATTTGCTTATGTATAATATTATATGTATGTATATTGAGAAAATAAATCTCTAGGTCATGCAAGAGGTGAATTGAGATAATTTTGTTTACTGTCCTGATATTTTCATTTTATGTTATAAAAGGTTTATGTTTGAGTAAGTTTAATGGATTAAATTGTGACTATTGTGAATTCTTGGCAATCAGGTACTTACACTATTTCTTAATATATATTCATTTTAAGATAATGCTTTTAGATGAATTTACCACTAAGCTTTTGGCATCGTGTTGCAAAATGACAGATCTTCTAGCAGAGGGTATAACTGGTAAGTGTTACGAATACTCATCATAAAAACTTTTTTATTGTGATTAGGAAAGTTTGAAGTAATAATAAATTTTAGTTAGTCATTGTGTTTTTGAGGGGGTTATATTTCATTATTTTTATAACTCTAGCCATAATAATAACACTGGACATTTCTCTGTGAATCTTCAGAATAACCCCTGGAAGTTTTTTCTTAAGCTTTGATTGGGGGAGGGGCAGAGAGAGAGGGAGACACAGAATCTGAAGCAGGGTCCAGGCTCTGAGCTGTCAGCACAGAGCCTGACGCGGGGCTCGAACTCACAGACTGTGAGATCATGACCTGAGCTGAATTCGGATGCTTAACCAACTGAGCCACCCAGGCGCCCCTCTTAAGCTTTGATTATAAATCAGTGCCTCTGACCAAGAGTAAGTCAATTGCCTTGTTGAGTTTGTTACTTAAATTTTTATTCTTGCATATTTGATAAGGATTTTATATGCTGACACTACGTTTACCTCAGTGTTTTTACTAATGGTGGTTTTCATGTATTGCTTTTAAGTAGATAGTAAGATTTATTGTTATAAAATCAATTTTTGTACATATTTACAAGTGTATAATACTGACTTTGTAAGTTTTTCTTTATTACCTAGAAATGAAGCAGTTAATTACAAGTTTAAATCAGCTTTATGGGGCACCTGGGTGGCTCAGTCGGTTGAGCGTCCAACTTCAGCTCAGGTCATGATCTCACAGCTTGTGAGTTCAGGCCCTGCGTTGGGCTCTGTGCTGACAGCTCGGAGCCTGGAGCCTGCTTTGGATTCTGTGTCTCCCTCTCTCTGCCCCTAACCCACTTGCATTCTGTCTCTGTCTCTCTCAAAAATAAATAAAACATTAAAAAAAATTGTTTTTAATCCGCTTTAGAATAACATTATGAAAAAAACCATACTGCCATAATCTTTCATTAGGGCAGAATTGTTAATGAGATTTTAATCTCTTTGGGGGATGATACCAATATTTTATAACATTTATAATCTTACCATTATCCTTAAACTCCTCATCCTTTCACTCATTTATTTACATTTGATATTCATGACAACCCTTTAAAGAGATTTTAAATACCCCCACTTGTAATGAGGAAACTAAGACTCAAAGTCGAATACAATTCTTTTATATTTTGGAATTTAGTGTAGTATGTGTACTGTCTTGTCACTGCTACTTGTGAGGTTCAGAAGTACACTTGGGGTGCCTGGGTGGCTCAGTTGGTTAAGTGACTGACTCTTGATTTTTGGCTCAGGTCATGATCTCATAGTTTGTGGGTTCGAGCCCCACATCGGGCTCCGCAGCTGGCAGCTTGGAGCCTGCTTGGGATTCTCTCTGTCTCCCCCAGATGTCTCTGTCGCTCTCAAAATAAATAAATAAACTTAAAAAAAAAAAACAAACTACACCAGTATTTTCAAGAAAACCTGAGCAGTGTATACAAAGGGAGGATTATCTAAAAAATTTTGTAATAATTATTTTGATACTTACATATAAAATCTTTGCTATATGATACTTTATTATTGATCATATATTCAGCTTGTCTTCCTGGTCTTTATGGCCTTCTCAATGGAAAAACTCTCAACTAGACATTAAAAGATTGAAGCCTTGATTTTTCTGACACTGGACAAATATAGTATTGATTAAGCCACGAAGTTGTTTTTTTTTAATGTTTATTTATTTTTTTTGAGAGAGACAGAGACAGAATGCGAGTGGGTTAGGGGCAGAGAGACAGAATCGGAAGTAGGCTCCAGGCTCTGAGCTGTCAGCACAGAGCCCTATGAGGGGCTCAAACTCACGAGCTGTGAGATCATGACCTGAGCTGAAATCGGATGCTCAAACGACTGAGCCACCCAGACGCCCAAGGCCATGAAGTTTTTTAAGTTCCAGAGGCCATTCTAATTAGCAACTAAAGTGAGAACCATTTTTTTAAGGTTTTTTTTTTTTTTTAATGTTTGTTTATTTTTGAGAGAGACAGAATGCAAACAGGGGAGGGGCAGAGAGAGAGAGAGGGAGACACAGAATCTGAAGCAGACTCCATGCTCTGAGCTATCAGCACAGAACCCAACACGGGGCGCGAACTCAAGAACTGCAACATCATGACCCAAGCTAAAGTTGGACACTTAACCAACTGAGCCACCCAGGTGCCCCTAGAACCATTCGATAATATGTATGAAAATATAATGAAGCTGCAGAACCATTTTGCACTGTAAGGAGGTTTTATTTCATTTTTGTAACCATTGTTTATTACTGTGTGTTTGGTGTTGATAGATACTCTTCAAGGAAAAAATTCTATTGCCAAGTAAGTTGGGATATAGCATTAGACAAAGCTAAACAGGTTTCTTTTCTTTTTTTTTTTTTAATGTTTATTTATTTTTGAGAGAGAGACAGAGCAGGGAAGGGGCAGAGAGAGAGGGAGACACAGAATCCGAAGCACGCTCCAGACTCTGAGCTTTCAGCACAGAGCCTGACGTGGGGCTCGAACTCCAAACCGTGAGATCATGACCTGAGCCAAAGTTGGACATTCAACTGACTGAGCCACCCAGGTGCCCATAAACAGGTTTCTTGAGGACTTTCCAGAGTTGTTTTTTTCCTTAATGTTTATTTATTTTGAGAGAGAGAGAGGAGAGCATGAGTGGGAGAGGGGCAGAGAGAAAGGGAGAGCGAGTATCCCAAGCAGGCTCCACACCATCAGCACAGAGCTCAACTCGGGGCTAGGACACAAGAACGGCGAGATCATGTCCTGAGCTGAAATGAACAGTCAGACACTCAACCGACTTAGCCACCTAGATGCCCCTGACTTATTTAACTTCTGAATCTCAATTTTCACATCTGTAAAATGGCAATGAGTATTTTGATCTTGTTGGGCTATTGTGAGGTTTTAGATTAATATTTAACAGCCATTCAGGCATCCTGTAAAAACCTTTTTGTTAAATCACTTATTAGTATATATCCATTTTTCAGGGAATTGAAGAAGTGGCACTTTCTGTTATTAATAACCAGACATTTCAGATTATTTTCAAAGTCTGTGTTCTAATAAATCATACCACAATATTTTCACATTTTAACATATACATTACTCACCAAGCATAATAGTATGTATAGCGTAAGATGACTATAAGGCACTTGATTTTGAGTATTAAGTAATAAAAGTAAGTTTGCACAGATTTAACTTTAATTTTTTAAAGGTGAAATTACAATAGTTGGGAATGGAGATTAAAATTAAATATTTCCTTGGAAACCTTATTTGATATCCTGTCTAATAGAAGCTGTGATAAGTCTATACTTTACTAATATAAATGTAAGAATGAGCAGGTGGATCACCATATTTACCAGAGAAGTTCAACAGTAGCCTTCCTTGCCTATCAGGTTAATCTTTTTAATTCTTTCCAGGGCTTTTGCCAGCATTAATCTTGAAAAGTGGTTCTCTTGATTTGTAGAATAATGCTTAATTTTTTAAAAATACAGCTTTAAGGGGCGCCTGGGTGGCGCAGTCGGTTAAGCGTCCGACTTCAGCCAGGTCACGATCTCACGGTCCGTGAGTTCGAGCCCCGCGTCAGGCTCTGGGCTGATGGCTCGGAGCCTGGAGCCTGTTTCCGATTCTGTGTCTCCCTCTCTCTCTGCCCCTCCCCCGTTCATGCTCTGTCTCTCTCTGTCCCAAAAATAAATAAACGTTGAAAAAAAAAAAAAATACAGCTTTAATAGTTAATTTGACAATTTAAAGTTTACTAGTTTTTTGTGTTTTTTGTTCGTTTTTAATGTTTTGGGGTTTTTTTAAGTTTATTTTTTTGAGAGGGAGAGACAGGGCAAATGCAAGCGTGGGAGGGTCTGAGAGAGGGAGAGAGAGAATCCCAAGCAGCCTCCACACTGTCAGCACAGGGCCCGGCCCGATGCAGGGCTCAAACTCCCGAAACTGTGAGATCATGACCTGAGCCAAAACAGAGTTGGATGCTTACTGAGCCACCCAGTCACCCCTAGAGTTTACTAGTTTTAAATTCACTTTGTTTTAGATTTGTTAATTTTATGAACTTCTTAATTTCAATAATAAAAATATAACAGTAAATTATGGCGATATTTCATTGTTAAAAATACTTTAAAAATATTGTGTAGTTTTAAAAGAGTAAGAGTTAATTGGCAGTTTATTTAAAGAATATTATAGCAGTTAAAAACTTGGGTTCTGGAGTCAGACAGATCTGGGTTAGAATCCTACCTGTTCTACTTTCTAGCTTTCAAGTTACCTAACTTCTTTAAGTCTCAGTTTCCTAATTTGTAAAATACTTATTTTATCAGTTTGTTATATAATAATTATTAGAAGGTTTAACAGATAAGTAATGTTAAGGACTTAGCCTGATATCTGGTATTACATTTGCTATTACATTAGAATATTTTTAAAAAGAAATACAAATTTTAATTTTTAATGCATTTTCTTGCTTCATGGCATGTTGATTGCTTACACTGGTAGATGTAACTATGAAATAGCTGTTTCATCCTTTTTTCTTATGATGATTACTTAGCCCAGAATTTAGGTTTAGGGAAGATACAATTTTGGGATTTTTTAATTTATCAAAGGGAGACCAAAAAAATGTTAAACCCAGGATGTGTTAATGTGTTCCCTATTATAAATAAGTATAGTTTTATTTTAAAATTGTTTCAAGTGTATAAATACTTGGTTATATAAAATGGACTTTCTTTTTTTTATTAGTTGTGGAGAATATTTATAGGAATCGAGAACCTGTCAGACAAATGAAAGCTCTTTATTTTATCTCTCCAACATCAAAGGTGAGTATTTTGAATCTTTAAAAAGTATTTTCCTCATTTATCATTGACATCATTTTCTCATAGGCAATTCAAAGCAATAAAACATCCTTTATTAGAAAAATAGTGCCATAAACTAGTTTGCTTAGGAAAGTTTTTCTGTTAGAAAATTGTTTCATTTGCACTCTTAATGAGAATGTATAAATGAAAGAATTCTCCCCTCATATCTGAAAGCAGAATTTAATTGTATTAAAATGATGAAGTTTGAGTAGTTTGTTACTCATGCTATTCCTATGCAACCATATTTTTGGAGGATAGAAATGTACATAAAAGAAATAGTCTTGGATTAATCCTTTATCGTAGTTAACTTCCTGTAGCATACATGTGTGTATATACACATATATGCATGCATATATATGTAAATATATCTTTTACGTCAAAGGAATTAGTTTATAATCTGTGATTGAATGCATATTAATGCCAGACTTTTAGAGCCAAGTAAATATCAGATTCCTTTATTCTAATTTTTTTTTTATTTTTTTATTTTTTATTTTTTTTTTATTTTTAAAATTTTTTTTTTCAACGTTTATTTATTTTTGGGACAGAGAGAGACAGAGCATGAACGGGGGAGGGGCAGAGAGAGAGGGAGACACAGAATCGGAAACAGGCTCCAGGCTCCGAGCCATCAGCCCAGAGCCTGACGCGGGGCTCGAACTCACGGACCGCGAGATCGTGACCTGGCTGAAGTCGGACGCTTAACCGACTGCGCCACCCAGGCGCCCCTCTAATTTTTTTTTTAATGTTTATTTATTTTTGAGACACAGAGTGTGAGTGGGGAAGGGGCATAGAGAGAGGGAGACACAGGATCCAAAGCAGGCTCCAGGCTCTGGGATGTCAGCACAGAGCCCGACGCAGGGCTCAATTGTGCTACCCAGGTGCCATGTCAGATTCCTTTATTCTGTACAATATTTGAGAATGGATTTTCTAATACATTCTTTGGCTGTTACATTCATCCAGAATGTTAAGTTGGCAGTTGCAGTTTCATTTCTTCTGATTCTAGCAGACAGCAGGAAAAAAAAACAGATATTCACTATTTAGTTTCTATATGCTGGCTGCTGGTGGGTTTTAATGACATTTTATATCTTAATGCTAATTCTTATCATTAATAGATTAATAGTAGGAAAGACTGTGTGTCCATTGAAAATGAGATTTCTAGGAAATTTTAATGATTTAGGTAAATGTTCATTTTTAATGTTAAGTGACAGAAGCAGGATACAAAATTGTATATTCAGTAAAGGAGCAAAGGGCTCAGAGAAAATAGTACCTGAATGTGACTCTTTTTTCTACTATAACCAACTCCAGTTTCTCTTTCTGTCCTGGATCAATTACCTATTGGGCCCCATAGCCCTATGGGTACCAGCGAGGGCTTGAGCTTATTGGATAGTAGTGGAGAAGCCTAGTGAGAGACTTCCTTCCTTAGTAGCTGGGTAAGCACCTTAGACACCAGCATGAGAGTGTTCCCAGCCAAAGTCATAAAATGACAGATTTCTGAAGAGTTTAGCTGTAAGAGATCTCTGAACCCCAGGGGAAAGGTCATTTGGTGAAAAAGCAAAGCCCTGGTGGTTTGTCTGCTTATATACCTACAGCCCAGAGAAGGAGAAATCTTTTTGCCTTCCCCTCTTGTAGAACTGCCTGTATTTAGGATTCTCCAGCAACAAACCTAAACCTTCAGTGAGTTAACAAAGGAAAGCATCAACACATCTAAGTGAGCCAAGCTGCCAGAAAGAGGAAGTTCAGTAAGAATGAAGAAAATACAAAATATAGCTGCTTAGAGAGAAGGATGATGAACTGAACAGAAAAATGATAACACATAAGAAGAGTCTAGTACAGCATATAAAAAACTTCCTGAAGTTCAAAAGTGTGTGATTTCTCCGTTAAATGATTAATTGCATAAGAGGATAATCACTATTGAAATTTGAATTAATAGCCGAGTTAAAATGGAATATCTCAAAGCAAAAAAACCCAAAAAACAACAAAAAAACCCAAAGTCATGGAAATCATGGGCGAAAGATAAGAGACTTGCTGGATTGATCTATGAGGTCTAACAGAAATAGTTCTAGAGTTCCAGGAGAAAAAGGAACAGATGGAGGAGAGATCATTACATTCTGTATTCCTCATTTTTGCTTTTAGATCATTGTATCTTTAAAACTACCAGCACTGAGGCATGCAAGAACTACCAGACTTTATTACCTGCCATTCCCCTCCTTGCTGTCATCTACCAACCTCTGGGTCTTTCATTATCCCTTAACAATTTTACTCCTAGCTCACTGTCACTCTCTTCAGCACTTTCCCAGTTACAGTCACAATGCTTTCATCATCCAGGTAGATAACATTTCCAGTATGCTTATTGGCTTTTCAGTTCCTTGATTTGTTGTCTTCTAATGGTCTATGTGGCTTCAGCTTCCCAGTCACTGGATCGTTCCTGGATCTTCTCATTGCCAAAACAGTACTCTGTTTATACATATTACCTTACTACTTCTTAGGTTTTTAGCTGTTACTGGCTAGACAACATAGCATTTTAAAAAAATCAGCTTATAAAGTAAACTTTGAGATAGTTAAGGTTTTGTTTTATTATCGAAAAAGAATAATCTTAGTTATTTCAAAAGCTAACACATTTAAATTAGTATTTTGTTAAATGTGTATTAACATCTAACCTTTTTTAAGTCTGTAGAATGTTTTTTACGTGATTTTGCAAGTAAGTCCGAGAACAAATACAAAGCAGCATATATATACTTCACTGACTGTAAGTAGCTTTGTAAAAGTATTGCTTCATTGTTTAAAATCCTATTAATTATAAAGTATTTCTTACAGTACTATTATAATATTAAGACTTTCTATGTATTGCTTGTTCTAATTAGATTAGACAAAATCTAAAAATATAAGATCATATCTGTCTTAATTCATATTAAAGTGATAGAAAATTAAATTCTGAACCAGTCATTTTTGCTGGTATACAATGGTGGGGGGTTGGTAGTGAGAGCTGTATCTCAAATTTTATGCTGATGAAGGAGGAATTCTTTTTTAAATCTAAGTTTTAATTGGGGATTTGATTATGTAATCAAAAATAAGACCCTTTGGGAGGGTACTGGAGAAATTGCCATCTGTTTGGCAAATATTAATGGAGAGAATCTGTCACATTTCTCTTGCAATGCCATATGTTCATATAGAAAGCAGCTAAACAAAAGCATCACAGAGAGGTCCAGACACACATATAATTCTGCTTTATGTTATATCTTACATAATTATTTTGCAAAATAAAAATGCTGTTCATCTAAGTGTAGTCTTAGTCTGTGCTATTAGAAATTCATTTTAAGCAGTATATTGTTTTTCCTATAAGTTATTATTTATCTCATGCCTAGTAATAGTTTCCATTTTAAATATGTCATGCCATAAGTATTTGTGTTTTAAATAACTGTATTACACAGAAATTCATGTTTATAGAAGTTATAAAATTTAATGAATGTGAAGCCTCTTTTAACTTAAGGAATCTTGAGGCTAAAGAACATCATGTTAAAAGACACTAGGACCCAATGGTTGATGTTCCAACCTAGATTTAATAGAGATATAGACAGGTAAAGGGAGGGTGGAGAGAACAGGCTCTGGATTAGTCTCAGGATTTCCTGACATTAGAGAAGGTCTTGAGATACAAGGAA
Source organism: Lynx rufus (assembly GCF_022079265.1). NCBI lineage: Eukaryota > Metazoa > Chordata > Mammalia > Carnivora > Felidae > Lynx > Lynx rufus. Next base: position 129,691,347 of record NW_025814834.1, on the reverse strand, counting down.
AAACTAACAATTTGTGTGGGATGGTTGCACTTAGTGCCACATTTAGAAAAGCAGTATAAATTCCTAAGAAATTCTGAAAGTCCTATGAAAGTTTATTAAGCCATGAGTTTGGATCTGATTTTCCTTCCTAACAATTTTAGTTTGCTGTGTAAGCAGCTCTCTAAGGAAATAATCATAAGTTACGGTGCCTATGAATGGGGAAAATGGAATTTCTGTTACAGCCCTGTTGGCTAGAATACATTTGCTCTGTAAAGTGAAGAAAAATATTTACATATTGTCTCTGTCCTCATAGTAAATTGCTTTGTGAAAGTCACTAATTATATGTAAAAAATAAATATTCTTGCATGTTAAAATGATTTATTCCAAAGAATAAAAATTTAGATGGAGTTACATGCTTTGATTTTTCCCCCCCTCTCAGTTTGCCCTGATAGTCTCTTTAACAAAATTAAGAGTTCTTGCTCCAAATCAATAAGAAGATGTAAAGAAATAAATATTTCCTTCATTCCACTTGAATCTCAGGTACTTTCTTGTTTTACTTTTAATTTTAGTTCATAATGGATTTAAAATTTTGGTTTTATGAGCTTACTTATTGTTAATAAGGTATATCTTAAAGAGGTTTTATATGTTATGTATTTGGTGAATTTTGAATGATCCACAAATAAACATTTCTCATGATGAAGGAAAGGAGAGGAGCATAAATTGGAACAGAACATTATGAAAGTGGAGCTTAAATTTCACAGCTGCCACTAAGTGCTGTGTATGTCAAGTTTTACAGAACTATTAGATTATGAAATGAAAAGATTTTGAACACAATGTTAGATGACTCAAAAGAAATAACCTTTAGCTTCTGTAACCATTTGTGATGTTAAAACAAATGTTCTTCAACAAATTTTTTCTATAACATTATATAGATTGCATTAATTTATAAAATGAAGGGTTTTAAAAATTCATTTTGACTTTGGAATAGTTATGATCCTTCAATTAATAATAATGATGGTGATAGGAAACACCTATGTAGTATTCTCCATGTGCCCGACACTTTCCTAAATATTTTCCGTAAATATATTCATGTAATCCTCATGATAGTCCTATGAATGGATGGTAATTCTGTCTTCATTTTAAAGATGGAGAAATCAAAGAAGTTAAGTAACTTGCCCCAGATCACACAGCTAGTGCATTGCTCAACTTTGTTGTGCTCTGTTCTCTGTGTTTGGATTCTAGCATTTCATAGAATTCTAATAGTTTACTGTTGTTTGGAACTATAAGGTCAATATTTTAAGAGAAATAAGGGTCCTAGAAGAGGAATTTTTCTTTTTCTTTTCTTTCTAAATGTATGTTTATTTTTGAGAGAGAGAGAGTGCAGGGGAGGGGCAGAGAGAGAGGGAGACAGAGGATCCTAAACGGGGTTCTCCCAGCCTCGACCTCACAAACCATGAGGTCATGACCTGAGCTGAAGTGGTCGCTTAACTGACTGAGCCACCCAGGCACCCCAAGAGATTTTTCTTTTAAGCTATTGCTATTTTGGGCAAAGAAAGATTATAATCCAAATTGTAAAATTTTAAGATATCTGTTTAACGTTACACTATTGCCAAAGGTTAACTTTAGGCCTGTTCCTTTTAATGTGATATGTAAGTTTAAAATAGGGTGAAATGGGCTTTCTAGATGATGTGGGATATGAATAGTAGTGTGATAAATATTATAAACGGATCCAGAGCATCTGCTGTACAGATGGTAAATATAGTTTTAGCCTCAAAATTCATCAAAATTCTGCAGTTGCTCTATTTGAAGGAGAGATTTGTGTAGCTATCTGACCAATTTGATTGGTGATGAGAATAACTTGTTTTTGTCTATATAGAGAAATCTCATGAGAATCTTCTTACTGTGTCTTTGCAAAATGTGATTATTTAAGGTCCTGTCTGGTTTGTTTTTCCCCTAAGAAGTTTTTGCTTTTATTTCCTTGATAAGCATCTGAGAGTTTACTAAGTAACTATAACTGTTGCAGAGAAATTACAGTGAAAATGTTTTCAACTTTGTTTGCAAGTGAAGATATAAAGGAAATACTACTAAGTGCTTTGAGCTAAGAGCAAAGGCCTATGTGAGCATTTATCAAGGTCTTGTGCAGTGGATACTGTCTGCCAGATGCAAAGTCAGATGGGATAGTGCTCCAAAGAAGACAAGTTGGATGGACATTAAACACATTTAGAGGTTGCATGGAGAGGAAGGAGGTTGATTCACTCCTGAATTTATGAGTCCAAGAGATTAAAGAAACCTCTTGCTTTACTTCTTACAGGATTTAAGATAATTAGTGCTATCACATATACATTAAGGCAATTAGAGGGAAAGCATTTAAGAATGTAGGGAAATTTGATTACAGTGGATCTTACAGAGTACAAAGAGTCTGGTGTAGTTAGTAGGGAGGTGTTTAGGTAGAAATAGAGCTAAGCCAGTTGTAGATTAGCAAAAAAAGTAGATGAAAGTGGAGGGGGTGGGAGGAGTCTTTATTTAAGGAGCTGATTGTGGGTCATAAAGTTGAAGAAAATATTTGGTAATGGTCTGAAGGAACATGTATGGTGGTAATGGAAAGTGGAGAGGAAGAGGAGGGAAATGGAAGAATGGAAGAAATGTGAGAATAGAATGAAAATAAGCTCTAATATTCTCTTTGGTTCATTGGAGTATTAGCTTAGGTTAAACTGTTGTGATAACTCCCTAAATCTCAGTTCATTACTGTAGCCAAGTTTATTTCTCATATTTTTGTCCATTGTGGTTTGTCTGGGGCTTTGCTGTATATTCTCTTCATTCCGGAACTGAGGCTGAAGGACTAGCCCTTGTCTGGGACATAGCAGAAGGAAAAGAGAAATGTTGGAGACACACAATGGCTTTTAAAGCTTTTGTGGGGAGTAGCACGTGTCACTTCTACTCATGTTCGAATACCCATAGCCAAGGCTGACTTTAGTGAGTGGGAAGTATACTCTTATAGGGAGAGGCCCTTAGGGAGGGGCAGTAAGTATTTTTGAACAGATAATATCATCTACTGTAGTGTAATAGTGTACTAAGAGAAGTGCTTGTTGGCAGTTAATATAATAGCCAAGATTTTGAGCAACACAGACATAAGTGGATTAGCTATGGCTAAATCTGAATCCATGTGCAGCCTGCTGCTGTTGGTTATGTTCAGAGAAATGAATGTACAATGAAAGGAAACTTTTCATAAGCAGGTTTATTCATAATGCAATAATTTAGCATGTGATGTTTATTACATACTTACTTTTACACTCAATACATCATCCTAGGCTAAGAGAGATTGTTATCATTGTTTAAAAAAAATAAAAATTGGTTTAATGAAGAACTAACTCCCAACCCTAGAAAAAGAGCTTCTTCTTTTGTATTCATTTTTTAAAAGTTTATTTATTTAGAGAGAGAGACTGCGTGAGTATGAGTGGGGGTGGGGCAGAGAGAGAGGGAGAGAGAGAATCCCAAGTAGCCTCCACACCATCAGCACAGAGCTGATACCACTATCAGTGCAATCGTGACCTGAGCTGAAACCAAGAGGCGCTAAACCGACTGAGCCACCCAGGTGCCTCACTTTTGTACTCTTCAAATAACATAATAATAGTAAATTTCTAATGCAGTTCTTTTTTTAAATATTTATTTTTGAGGGAGAGAGAGCCACACATACACAAGCGGGGGAGGGGCAAAGAGAAGGGGAGAGAGACTCCCAAGCAGGCTCTATACCATCAGCACAGAGCCTGACACAGGGCTCGAACCCATGAATGGAGAGATCATGACCTGACCTGAGATCAAAAGTCAGTTGCTTAACCGACTGTGCCACCCAGGCGCCCCTCTAATCCAGTTCTTTGCACATAAGTAAATGTTTTTGTTAGTTGAAAAAATGTGTCTTTGAGGTTTCAGTGTGGTCTATGATTAGACCAATTACTATGTCTGGCACAATACTGTGTCTTTTTGGGAAACATATCTCTATTTTAAGGACATGAAGAATATAAACCAAAGAATTGAAGATACATATCAACTATGGAAAATTTCTAGGTTATTCTCTAACAGATTAAGATTTTTAATGTATGTCAAATATATAGACCAACTTTGACTTTGTTGTATTTCTTTGTGTCAGGTATTAGATTTTTAGTTTAGTTTGCCTACCTCAAATTCCTTCATCTGTTGCACAGGTAGTAAGAAACAAATAGTACAGTATGAAACAAGAAATGAAGGAGAGAGGTAGACTAAGCAGGAAAGGAGAGTGGGAAAAGAAATGATGAAATCAAGATGACTGAGAGAAAATGAGATTTGATTAAGGTAAAGACACAGTGGTCTCAGGAAACAGCATGGTTAAGCAAGTAATTTTTTTAATGTCCCAAATAATAGCCACATTTTTCTGTGTGTGTGTGTGTGTGTGTGTGTGTGTGTGTGTGTGTGTGTGTGTGTTAAACCAAATCACCAATTGACACAGTATGACCTTATTTTTTTTTGGGGGGGGCCTAACTTAGGTTTATACTCTTGATGTACCGGATGCATTCTATTACTGTTACAGTCCGGACCCTAGTAATGCAAATGGAAAAGATGCCGTTATGGAAGCAATGGCTGAGCAGATAGTTACAGTATGTGCTACCCTGGATGAAAACCCTGGAGTAAGATATAAAAGGTAGAACACTCAATACTGTCTGTATATGTTATGCTTTCTATTTGATCTCCAATATAGAGGTAAGTAATATCTCTGTGCTAAAGTGTATTGGTTTGCAGGGTTTACTTTGCAAACTCCATGTAAAATTATGCTGTTCAAATAGCAGATTTAAAGTTTAAGGTTGAAATTTCCAAGCAACTAATAGCCCCCGTTACTAAATTTCAGAGCTTAAATTTGGTATAATTTGCAAGCACTTTTTAAAAAATGTTTATTTTGAGAGAGAGCACGTCAGTGGGGAGGAGGTAGAGAAAGAAGAGAGAGAGAATCCCAAGCAGGTTCCACACTGTCAGTGCAGAGCCCAATATGGGGTTCAAACTCATGAACCCTGAGATCATGACCTGAGCTGAGATCAAGAGTTGGACACTTAACCGACTGAGCCACCCAGGTGCCCCTCAAATAAATAAATACATTAATTAATTAATTAATTAATTAATTAATTAATGAGTTATTTTAAAAATTTACATCCAAATTAGTTAGTGTATAGTACAACAATGATTTCAGGAGTAGATTCCTCACTGCCCCTTACCCATTTAACCCATCCCTCCTCCCACAACCCCTCCCATAACCCTCTGTTTGTTCTCCATATTTATGAGTCTCTTCTGTTTTGTCCCCCTCCCTGTTTTTATATTATTTTTGTTTCCCTTCACTTACATTCATCTGTTTTGTCTCTTAAAATCCTCATATGAAGTCATATGATTTTTGTCTTTCTCTGACTAATTTCACTTAGCATAATACCCTCCAGTTCTATCCACATAGTTGCAAATGGCAAGGTTTCATTCTTTCTGATTGCTGAGTAATACTCCATTGTATATATATACCACATCTTCTTTATCCATTCATCCATCGATGGACATTTGTGCTCTTTCCATACTTTGGCTATTGTTGATAGTGCTGCTATAAACATGGAGGTGCATGTGTCCCTTCGAAACAGCACACCTGTATTCCTTGGATAAACGCCTAGTAGTGCAATTGCTGGGTTGTAGGGCAGTTCCATTTTTAGTTTTTTGAGGAACCTCCATACTGTTTTCCAGAGTGGCTGCACCAGCTTGCATTCCCACCAACAATGCAAAAGAGATCCTCTTTCTCCGCATCCTTGCCAACATCTATTGTTGCCTGAGTTGTTAATGTTAGCCATTCTGACAGATGTAAGGTGGTATGTCATTGTGGTTTTTTTTTTTTTTTAATTTTTAATGTTTATTTATTTTTGAGAGAGAGAGATACAGAGTGTGAGCAGGGTAGGGACAGAGAGAGAGACATACACAGAATCTGAAGCAGGCTCCAGGCTCTGAGCTGTCAGCACAGAGCCTGACATGGGGCTCAAACTCAGGAGCGGTGAGATCATGACCTGAGCTGAAGTCAGACACCCAACTGACTGAGCCACCCAGACACCCCTCATTGTGGTTTTGATTTGTATTTCCCTGATGATGAGTGATGTTGAGCATTTTTTCATGTGTCGGTTGGACATCTGGATGTCTTCTTTGGAGAAGTGTCTATTCATGTCTTTTGCCCATTTCTTCACTGGATTATTTGTTTTTTGGGTGTTGAGTTTGATAAATTCTTTATAGATTTTGGATACTAACCCTTTATCTGATATGTCATTTGCAAATACCTTCTCCCATTCTGTTGGTTGCCTTTTAGTTTTGCTGATTGTTTCCTTTGCTGTGCAGAAGCTTTTTATTTTGATGAGGTCCCAGTAGTTCATTTTTGCTTTTGCTTCCCTTGCCTTTGGAGACGTGTTGAGTAAGAAGTTGCTGTGGCCAAGATCAAAGAGGTTTTTGCCTGCGTTCTCCTCTAGGATTTTGATGGCTTCCTGTCTTACATTTAGGTCTTTCATCCATTTTGAATTTATTTTTGTGTATGGTGTAAGAAAAGTAGTCCAGGTTCATTCTTCTGCATGTCACTGTCCAGTTTTCCCAGCACCACTTGCTGAAGAGAGTGTCTTTATTCCATTGGATATTCTTTCCTGCTTGGTCAAAGATTAGGTGGCCATACGTTTGTGGGTACATTTCTGGGTTCTCTATTCTATTTCATTGATCTGAGTGTTATTTTTTAATGTTTATTTACTTTGAGAGAGAGCATGTGTGAATGAGCGGGGGAGGGGCAGAGAGAGAGGGAGAGAATTCCAAGCAGGCTCCCTGCTGTCAGAGCAGGGCTCAAACTCAAGAATAGCAAGATCATGACCTGCGCAGAAATCAAGAGTCAGATGTTCCACCCTGAGCCAGCAAGCTGCCCCCCAGTGGCCATTTTACATAGATTTTCTGTTGTTTTTTTTTTTTTTTTTTAATTTTTTTTTTTTTCAACGTTTATTTATTTTTGGGACAGAGAGAGACAGAGCATGAACGGGGGAGGGGCAGAGAGAGAGGGAGACACAGAATCGGAAACAGGCTCCAGGCTCTGAGCCATCAGCCCAGAGCCCGACGCGGGGCTCGAACTCACGGACCGCGAGATCGTGACCTGGCTGAAGTCGGACGCTTAACCGACTGCGCCACCCAGGCGCCCCTGTTGTTTTTTTTTTAAAGAGCTAAAGTTTGACTTTAATACCGTGTACCTTTATTTATTTGCTTCTTTTAAAAATAAGATTTACTGTGAGGCACCTGGGTGGCTCAGTCATTAAGCATCTGACTTTGGCTCAGGTCATGATCTAACAGTTCACAGGTTTGAGCCCCACATCAGGCTCTTATGCTGACAGCTCAGAGCCTGCAGCCTGCTTTGGATTCTGTGTCTCCCTATCACTCTCTACCCCTCTCCTGCTCGTGCTCTCTCTCAAAAAAAATTAACATTAAAAAAATTTTTTTAATAAATAATAACAAAATAAAAATTTACTGTAAAGTGCATAAATGATATATATATTGCTTGATAAATCATTCCAAAGTGAACATATCCCTCTAAACCTACCAAGGTCAAGAAATAGAACATAAACAGCATCTCAGAGGTTCTGCTCATGATCCTTCTTGATCACTACCCCCTTTTTTCTCCCCAAAGGTTACTACTATCCTGACTTTTAACATGTATTTTAGTTCTGCCTGGTGTTGAACTTGGTAAAAATGGAATCATATGAAATTTTTGTTTCTGCCTTCTTTGTTCAACATTATGTTTTGAGAGTCATCCATATTGTTTTATGTAATCTCTGCTAATTACTAGCTGTGTGACCCTTCTGCACTCAGTTTCCTTATCTATGAAATGGGAATGATAGTACCCACCTTATTAAGTTGTTGTTAGAACTCTGTAAAGCATTCGGGATAGTACATGACACTAGTAAAATGGTAGTAGTAAATATACTATGGTATTACTAGTAAGTATTATCACTCATTTCTTTTTTAAAAGTTTCTTTAATTTAAACATTTGCATGTGTCATGTTTGTTGGCTGAGCTGTTTAATTTCAAATTCATGTACTTTATATTTAAGTTACATTAAAATCCTACTTGTAGTTTCTCAAAGCATTCCTTTATGTCTTACGGACTGTTAAAGTATAATTCTGACATAAAATTATTTCCTTTTGAAAATACTCTAAAGCTAAACATGTAATAAATTTTTCTTTCTTTATAGTTGCTGTTTTATTTTTAAGGTATAAAACCTAAAGAGTCTTTCACTCTTGGAAGCCGTCACAGTGAGATTTTTGAGATTGGTGTGCTAATTGAGGAGCCTTTCACAGAAGTTTTCCCTGTAGATTTAGAAGTTATGCTAATGCCACTGGTCATGAAGTTGTAATTTAAACTATGATTTTATCATTTTAGAAGACTGATATACAAGACTTTATGCAAAAGATTATACTGGAAAGCTAATTAGATGTTAGCACATTGGGAAATCTCACACTGCTAGTAGGAAGGATAATTGGTCAACTCATTTGGAGAGTAACATGCTAGTATCTAGAAAAGTAAAAATGTTCTTCATGATTCAGCAATTATACTTTTAGATGTAGAAAAACATACATGGAGATATATTTACAAAGATATTTGTTTCACTTTTGTTTGAAATAGTATAAAATTGAGAATGATTTAAATGTCCATCTTTAAGGGGAGGCTGGGTGGGTATCTGACTTCAGTTTAGGTCATGATTTCACAGCCCATGAGTTTGAGCCCTGCGTTGAGCTCTGTGCTGACAGCTCAGAGCCTGGGCCCAGCTTCAGATTCTGTGTCTCCCTCTCTCTCTGCCCCTCCCCCCACTCATGCTCTGTCTCTGAAAAATGAATAAACCTTAAAAAAAAATTTTTTTTTAAAGTCCATCTTTAGGGGCGCCTGGGTGACGCAGTCGGTTAAGCGTCCGACTTCAGCCAGGTCACGATCTTGCGGTCCGTGAGTTCGAGCCCCGCGTCAGGCTCTGGGCTGATGGCTCAGAGCCTGGAGCCTGTTTCCGATTCTGTGTCTCTCTCTCTCTCTGCCCCTCCCCCGTTCATGCTCTGTCTCTCTCTGTCCCAAAAAATAAATAAACGTTGGAAAAAAAAAAAAAATTTAAAGTCCATCTTTAAGGGGATGAATACGTAGAATCCAATATAATTATATGATGGAAAATTGTGTAAAACTAAAGTGAGTAAATTTGATATGTGTATGTCAACATAGATATCAAACATATATAACATATACTGTTAAACATATATAAAATAGTAAACATATATAACAGCATTGACAGGAAGAATACACACCAAATTCATGACAGTGGTTGCTATTGGAAGTGGACAGAGGTAGAGGAGAAGATTAGGAATTGGGAAGGAAATAAAGGGACCTGCAGTTTTATTTATAATATATTATTTTCTTTAAGAAAATTTGAAGCACATATGATAAGGTTTACATTTGTAAAATCCAGACAAATTGGTATAATATTATATTTGATGTATTATTTGAACTTTTCTGTGTTTATAAAGTCTTTTAAATTAATAAATTATTGCATGGTTTAATTTTAGAATTCAGCTTTATGTTACTATAACATGTGTTTTGAAAGAAGGATAATTGTTTGAACATTTTTTCCACTTATAGTAAACCTCTAGATAATGCCAGTAAGCTTGCCCAGCTTGTTGAAAAAAAACTTGAAAACTACTACAAGATTGATGAAAAGAGCCTAATAAAGGTAATGTGTAAAAGGCAAATAGTGATTATGAACAAAGTCTGCCTTATTTCTTCATAAACCAAAAAAATTGTTCATTTCCAGCATTGATTTGGGAATCATTGATATAGATCCCCAGTATTGATTTAAGAATAATTAATATAGATGGTAGAGGGAACCTTAATAATGTTGTGGTTTAGTGGGGAAGATAAGAGTTTTGAAGTAAGGACTGTGTCCAACTCCTGGTTCTGCCATTTTTAATTCATAGATATGTTAGTTTGGACAAATAATGTAACTTCTCTGTGCTTAAGTTTTTTAAACTGTAAAATGGGGATAATAAGGATACCTATTTTGTAAAGTAGAGGGTTAAATGAGTTATTACTTTTAAAGTTCTTACAATGATGCCTGCTGAGTAAACATTTAATAGTTATTCTTATCTTACTGCTAGCTCTGTGACTTTATACAAATTATTTACTCTGAGTTGTATTTTCATCTATAAAATGGATGCGATAAACATATAGCTTGCTTGGTTGGCATGAAAATAGGTGAATTAACATGTTCAGCACATATAGGAGTTTAATAAATGGCAGCTGTTATTATCTTATGAAGACAGTATAAAGTAATCAGAGACTGAGGTTGAGTCCTGGAGAATAGCAGCATTTAGGCTTGCGTTGGAAAATGAAGAGTCTGAGGAAACTGAAGGAGGTGGGGCCAGGGGGCTCGGAAGCCATATTAAATGAGCAGAAGAAACTGTTGACAGTTTAGAAGAGGAGATGGGCAAGGGAAACCACTGATACAGTGTTCTTTAATAAGTGAAATGAAAAAAATAATACATAGAATGTAGTGGGAACATAGGCAGTGGATTAATCTTCTAACTGGAGTCTTGGAAGGCATCCCAGAGGAGGAGGCTCTTGAACTTAAAGAATGAGTACAACATGATGGAAGAAGGGGTTTGTTGCTTGGATAACAGGATTCTTTGGCAGAGGCATAGTGAAACAGGGAAATTCACAAATACCTGCACTGGATTAGGAGGGTATAAGCTTAGATATAATGTTAGTTTACAACTTTTAAGAGTTGCTAGAGGTCTGGTGAAAGCTGTTCTGGTGTAGTGATGAAGACAGTGGCTCAGTGTGTAGCATAGTAATAGTCAATGTATGTTGAATGCAGGAAGAGATACATGATGGGTATGTTAGTAAATATCCTTTTGTCAGTATGTTAGTAAATATCCTTTTTTCCTTTATGATTTCAATGAAAAAAAAAACAAAAAACGGCAAGATCCACACAAAAAAACAAACTTGTGCTTTCCATTTTTCTGCCTGGGAAATTATACATCCTTCAAATGCTTGGTATTTTTCCTTCATTTGAGAACATGATGAAGTGTCACATTCTTTTTGAAGCATTTCGTGACTCTTCAGGTCAAATGATACTTCCTCCCACGTATTGTCATAACCCCAAGCCCTGATATAACACTTATATTGCACCATCTTTTTCTTATTTGTATTTTTGAGGACCTATAACTTAAATGTATTGAAGGCTTACTAAATCCTAGGCACTAAGTGTTTTATGGTGTTACTACATTAAATCTTTTTCTTTCTTTTAAGTTTATTTTCGAGAGAGAGAGAGGCGGGGGGGGGGGGAGGGGGAAGGGGAGGGACAGAGGATCCAAAGTGGGCTCTGTGCTGATAGCAGAGAGCCTGATGCGGAACTCAAATGCACGACCCGTGAGATCATGACCTGAGCCTAAGTCAGACCCTTAACCAACTGAGCCACCCAGGTGCCCCTACATTAAGTCTTTACAATAATCTTGTACAGCAGAGGTTCTGGTTATATTTTGTTTTACAAATGAGAATACTGAGATATTTAAGTTAAGCAATTTGTCCAAAGTCATTTAGCAAGAAAGTGGTCAAGACTGGACTGATACCTGGATCTATGTGATTCCAGAGCCTGTATTCTTTTTTAAAAAATTTTTTTTAACATTTGTTTTTGAGACAGAGAGAGACAGAGCATGAACGGGGGAGGGTCAGAGAGAGGGAGACACAGAATCTGAAACAGGCTCCAGGCTCCGAGCCGTCAGCACAGAGCCCGACGCGGGGCTTGAACTCACTGACCGTGAGATCATGACCTGAGCTGAAGTCGGCCGCCCAACCGACTGAGCCACCCAGGCGCCCCCAGAGCCTGTATTCTTAACCACTGTATCATACTGTCTCAAGGTTTAAATGAGTAAATGTTAAATAAAACAATTTTTAAAGGTCTTTCTCATGTAATTTACTTATATCTGATATATGTAAATAAATAGGAAATATTTATCTAATGAGTTGTAGTTATTTCTGACTGCTTTAAATAATAATCCAAATAATTTATTATTTTCTAAAATGAAGCATATGAAAGATACTAGTATTAACAATACTTTTCCTAGCACTGTTATTCACTGTTTAATAATTACTGCTGTTTGTGAATTAATGATAACAAGGCTTTCATTTTGATTTGCCATCTTAGCTGGTATCAGTATAATCCTTTTAAATAGCATAATGGTTAAGAGCATAGGCATGGAATGAAACTGACATGGGTTTGAATCTCCATTCTGCTACTTACTAGCTATGTCATTTAGTCAGGTTGCTGACTTTTAAGCTGTAATGCCTTCGTCATGTGGAGATATAATACCTGCCTCATAGGGTTGCTATAAGAATTGAGTAATATATATTTTTTTGCTTAGCACATGAGTAATACAAAGAGCCTAAGTAGTGACTGCTGTTCATAATTTATATCAGTTTTAATGTTTATGGAACTAAATTCCTAAGAAAATGGGTTTAGTGCAAGGCAGATGTTACTTTTTTAAAACAAATTTTCACAATATTGTAATAACAAGTTTGGCTCCTTAATTATAAGTTTTCAGTTTTGTAGTCTTGGTTTTTCCCCTATTGTGCCACTCCAATTTTTCTGTTTTAATAGAACTTCACATTCTTAAGAATGAGACAGAAGTTAGGAAAAGTCTGCTTTTGTTTTCTGAGATACTAACAAGGTGTTCACACAAATTGAAGTTTCTGAAGATAATTTTATCTTGTTATTCCAGGGTAAAACTCATTCCCAGCTCATAATAATTGATCGTGGCTTTGATCCTGTGTCCACTGTCCTGCATGAACTGACCTTTCAGGCAATGGCATATGATCTACTGCCAATTGAGAATGATACATACAAGCAAGTATATTTTGAAGGGCATATAAAGGGCATATACAAAGAGCATATAGGATATGAGCATTTAATGATTTGTGTAGGCACCAGAAATCTAATGCCCCTGTAACTTTGTTATTCAGAAACTTTATTATTCTTTTACCCCTATAATCATAGTGTATTAAAAAATACCTTGACCTTGTAAGTTAATGGGTAATTTGACTGCTTTGAAGCTTCTTTGATGTAGTTGCTTCCTTAACTATGTCTACAACAAAGCTACATTTAAACCGGTGGAATTTGGGCTTCTTGCTTATGTTAAGAGTAAATACCTGGCCCACTATTATATTTATTGAAGTGGAAACCATATTCAAACTTATTAGGCTGTAATTATTCTGAATCAGCCACCCAAAGGTATCTGTGTGTATGTCTTGTTAACATAATATCTTTAAGAAGATTAGAATACTGGAAAACTGAATAGGATAGCTATTGAGAATAGACATAGTCTTAACTAATTTAGTACCTATTGACTTAACTCTGATATAAGCATATTTACTTTAAAAGTGAGGCCAAATAGCTAAATGAAAAGTGAAATAATTTTTCTATTAGGGAACCATTTTACTGTATTTTTTGAGTCATTATGAGTGTATATATATATGTACAGGCATATGTATATTACATGTTATTTGATATCATAATCTCTAAGTCCAAATTGGCGTTTTTCAGCTAAGATTTACTGCTTGAGCATAGTAGTAAAAATGAAAATTAGTTTTCTGAAATTTTATGTAAATTACTTCAGTAATTTTAATAAATTAAAAAGATCTTTTTTCTGTTGTATATATGTATGTATTTTCTATTGTATGCTTATTTGCATTCTGGTCAAATCCTGGCTTCTGAATTTCCTTCCTGTAATTTATATTACATCTGGTGATGTAGAGAAATCAATATAGCTTATTTTTCTAACATAAAAGTAGTTTCAAACAGTTTATTGAGAATTTTCAGGAGAGAATAATACTGTTTACCTCTGTTGTCCTTTAGGTCTGTAAGCCTGCACTGCTCCAGAGATTAGAAAGGAATGAAACTAATAGACACTGAAGGACTTGGCTGCAGACATTTCAGGCAGTTCTAACCTAGTATTTAAAATATTTATCCCCTTTAAATTTGCTGGCAAGGAAAGAAAGTTTTAATTTTTTTAAGAGTAAGGGAGAGACCTATTAAACAAACAAAAAAAACACAAAAACACCAGCAATACTCCCTTTTATGAATCAAAAAAGTCCAGGGGTAAAATGAGATGAAAGCTTGAACTCCCTATGGTTTGTGCTCCATTACAATTGTTAATGGAGACAGTACAAAGCAGGAAATTCAAAGTATCCATACTCTGTTTTTTAAATTGGTAATTTCTTTAAATGTACTTTTAAAATGGGGTTGTCATCATCTTTTAGTATTGTCAGGCTTGCTGTCTTAATCTTTGTTTATAAATCAAAGGTTAAAAGAATTATGTAAGTACAAAGTTACATTTTAAATGGCAGATAGGCTGCTGTGTCCTTAATGTATCTTCTGATTAAGCTCTTATTCTACCTTTGGGTATTTGCAATTAAGACTGCATAGGTAAATGGTTTTATACGTGGGGCCTGTAATTTTTGGAGCTATGGAAGTGGGATTATATTCATATAGTAGAAATCTATATTTATTATCTGCATTTTAGAGCTGGGAAAGTTCAAAGCTGTACTTCCTAATCTTGGCTCAGGAAATTGACAGTTCCAAGGATGATTGAATCTCCTTAGCACTATAGATGGAAGGAGGCTATCTGCATTAAAAAAGAAGGGAGATGTTACATTTGGGGAGGCAGTCAAGAAGCCCATTTTGAGTAGTTTCATGAACCTCTTGAATTTCTACTCACCTCGGTAGGACTTACTAAGGCAATCAGAATTTTTTATGACTGCGTTAGTTTTTCTCTCATATCCTTTCTCATTCTTCATTGGAGATGTGGTTATAGGATTAGGGAAGAATGTAGAAACAGATGACACGTGTTTATGATTTTATATACTTGGATACATGTTTGTGAAAATGTGAACTGAAACACCTTCAGTATTTAATAGGCTACATTAGGGGTGACATTTAATAGGTGTTTAATAGTTGTGCTGATGGTTATTAGCACATCAAAATAGTATTTTAAGCAATTAGAACACATTGTTAATATAAATTCAGTCTTGTTCTTAGAGTTGATTGTAGAATGTTTAATATTTCATAAAGTACCATTTTGCTGAGCTAAAACTCTTTAATATAGCTGAATCTAACATTTGAAAGCAAAAATGTCTTGGTAGACATACAACTTTGATTTTGAATGTAAGGATACCAATATGCCTTACTTTTGAGTAGATATTCATTATCCTCCTAAAATTAATGGATTGAATATATATATGTATTGTTCAGTTTCTTGAGCTATGTCTTAAAATTATTGTTTGTAAAGATGTTTCTTCCACTTTAGGTGGGAGATAATACAAAAGTTTTATATTTCTGTCTGCTTGTAGATACAAAACAGATGGGAAAGAAAAGGAGGCCGTCCTTGAAGAAGATGATGACCTCTGGGTCAGAATTCGACATCGGCATATTGCAGTTGTATTAGAGTATGTGAACCCATTTTAATTCTTATTCCATATTTCTTAGGCACTAAGTACCTGAAAGTACATTTTGTAATGTTAATATATTTCTGTAAAGAGTTAGATCTTAGAAATCTAAATAATTTTCTCAAATTTGACAGGGAAATTCCCAAACTAATGAAGGAAATTTCATCAACAAAGAAAGCAACAGAAGGAAAGGTAAGAATTTTATTTAACATTCAAACTAATGATGGTGAATTTTAAAGTTTGTTTAAAATGTGTATTTTAAATATTTAATTTTCCACTTTGGGAAATTTCTAACACACACTAAAGTAGAAGAAATGAACTCCCATGTACCCATTACCTAGTTTCAACAGTTGGCAACATTTCGTCTGTCTTGTTTCTTTTGAGTTTACTTTTAAAAGGCCATTTGGGGCGCCTGGGTGGCTCAGTTGAGTGTTCAACTTCAGCTCATGTCATGATCTCCTGGTTTGTGGGTTCAAGCCCCTCATCGGGCTCTGTGCTGAATAGCTCAGAGCCTGGAGCCTGCTTCGGATTCTGTTTCTCCCTCTCTCTCTGCCCCTCCTGTGCTCACACACACACACACACACACACACTCTCTCTCTCTCTCTCTCTCTCTCTCTCTGTCTCAAAAATAAATAAAAAATATTTTAAAAAATTAAAAAGCCATTTAGTCAATTTCATCAATGCATTCTTGTTGGATTTTTTAATAATGAGGTGTGATTTACCCAAGTGCACAAATCTTAAGTGTATACTGAGTAACTTTTTACATATATATATGTATACACACACACACACATAAATATATATATATATACGTATATATATATGGAACCACCACCTAAATCAAAATAGAGAACATTTCCATCATTCCAAAAGAGTACACAATAATATCATCTGTGAATAAAGAAAATTTAGCCTGACCCTTTTCAATTTTATACATTTAAAATAGTTTTTTTAAGTTTGTTTATTTGTTTTGAGAGAGAGAGTGCACGTACACGCCCAAGTGGGAAAGGGTCAGGGAGAGAGAGAATCCTAACCAGGCTCCCTACTGTCAGCACAGAGCCTGATGCGGGGCTCAAATCCACAAAACCGTGAGATCATGACCTGAGCCAAAACCAAGAGCCAGACATTTAACCAGCTGAGCCATCCAGGTACCCAGACAATTTGGTCTTTAATTGAAATGTTTAGTCCATAAATATTTCATATAATTATTGATATAGTTGAGTTTATGTCTACCATCTTGTTTCTATTTGTTTTGTCCTTTTGTCTTTTTCTTTTCTGTCACCTTTATGTATTGTATTTTTTTTAATGATTCCATTTTATCTCCAATATAAATTTGTTTTATCTTTTAGTATCCTTTTTATAGTCATTATGCTAGGTATTACTAAATGTATTATCACAGTCTACCTTAAAGTATACTTTTGCCATGTCCTGAAGAATTCAAGAGCCTTGTAAAAGTTTAACTACATTTTCCTCCTTCCTCTTTTGTGCCATTATCGTCGTGTATTTTACTTTAACATGTTTATAAACTTAAGTTGTTATTATTTAAATTCTCAATAGACTTTTTATTGCCCTCATATTTATGAGATGTATTGTTACTTATTCCTTATAACTCTTCAGTTTTTCCAAGGGCCAGATGAATTCTCTCAATTTTTGTTTTATCTGAGGTTATCTTTGTTTTGTAAGCTTTTCAGCTACACTTTTGCTGCATTTAAAATGAAAGGTTAGCAGTTTTCCTTTCAGCAATGTGAAGATTGTAAAACATCACCTTCTGGCCACCATATTTTATATTAAAGAAAGCAGCTGTCATGTTATCTTCCTGAAGATAAAGTGGCTTTTTAAAGATTTTCCCTTTATCTTTGATTTTTAACAATTTAGCCATCATATTTCTTACTATAATGTGTATAATGTATATAATATATATATAATATGTATCTTCCTTGGGTTTGTTGGGCTTCTTAAATCACTGATTAATAACTTTCATCATATTTGTAAAAATTCTTGGTCATTATTTCCTCATGTTTGTCCTAATCTTTCTCCTTTCCTTCTAGGACTCCATTCACTTGTGTTTTAGAGATTTTTTTTTTTTTTTTTTTTTTACCATATTCCACATCTTTTACATTCTGTTCTTTTCCCCCCATATTTCCCTCTCTACTTTAATTGAATATTTTCTGTTAACCTTTGAGTCTCCTATTTCTGTCTCTTTTGTGTCCAGTATGCTGTTAAACCCATTCTATGTATTATTTTTAAGTGATTTGTAAAGTTTTCTCTCTATGGTATAAAATTCTATTCGTTTTGACAAATTCATATGATCATATAACTACAGTCAAGTTATAGAATAGTTCCACCACCTCCCCCAAATTCCCTTGTGCCTCTTTGTAGACAACCTCTGTATACAACTCTGATCTCCTGGCAACCACTAATCTGTTTTCTGTCTCTGTAGATTTGCCTTTTCTAGAATGTCATCTAAATGGAATAATACAGTATGACTTTTCTCATTTACGATAATGCACTTGACATTCATGTTAGCTGTAACAGTGGTTTTACCCTTTAATGCTTAGAAGTACTCCACTGTGTTTATCTATTCCCATCTTGCTGAACATTGAAATTTTTTTCAAGTTGTTGGCAATTATGAATAAAGCCACTATAAAACATTCAGGTTTTGTGTAAAAAGATGTTTTCATTCTCTTGGGTAGACAATTAAGGGTGAGATTGCTGGGCCATACAGTAAATATATGTTTAACTTCATAAGAAAATTCCAAAATACTGTGGCTGTACTATTTGATAGTCCCTCCAGCATTGTAAAGGAATCACTATGTTTTTGATTTCTAATATCGCATTTAGTTCCAAGACATCCATTGAATTTTTTAAATAAATTCTAATTTTCTATTGAAGTACTGTATCTTTTTATCCATTTAGTCCATCTTTTCCTCTGTTTTCTTTAACATAAATATGCTATTTTTGAATTCCTTGTCTGCTAACTCCAACATCTGGATTGTCCTGGGTCTACCTTTTTTTTTTTTTTAATACCAGTATAGTTAACGTACAGTGTTATATTAGTTTCAGGTATACAATATAGTGATTCAGCAATTCCATATATGATTCAGTGTTCATCATGATAAGTGTACTCTTAATCCCTTTCACCTGTTTCACCCATCCCTCCACCCATGTTCTCTCTGGTAACCATCAGTTTGTTCTCTGCAGTTAAGAGTCTGGTTTTTTTGGTTTGTCTCTTCTTTTCTTTGTTCTTTTGTTTTTTAGATTCCACATGAGTGAAATCATATGATATTTGTCTTTCTCTGACTTATTTCACTAGCATTATACCCTCTAGATCCATCCATGTTGTTGCAAACGGCAAGATGTCATTCTTTGTTTACATCTGGTAGTATCCCATTGTGTATATATACCGCATCTTCTTTGTCTTGAGTCTACTTTTACTATTCAATATTGATCACTTTTTTTGTCTTATATGTCCAGTAATATTTTTGTGTATGTTAGACATCACAGATTACATTGCAGAAGCTCTAGATGATGTTCTCCCTGCAAAGAGTATTGAGTTCTGTTCTGGCAGGGATTTAATTTGCTGATGAATAATCTTAATTTTATTGCCACTTCATGTCAGGCACTGTTATGGTTAGCATATTTCCTTTAGTTCAGAGACATAGTCCTAGACTAGAACTTAATCTCTGGGGATATTCCCTTAACACTGTCTTCTTCGGATCAGAGAATGCCAGTATTTTCTTAGCACTAAGACCCCTCTGAAATCTCTGTTCAGCATTTAGGCACCCACCATTGTTCTCTAGTAGGCCTTTTTTTTTTTTTTTTTGAAGTTTTTTTTTTCACGTTTTATTTATTTTTGAAAGACAGAGACAGAGCGCAAGCAGTGGAGGGGCAGAGAGAGGGGGGGACACAGAATCTGAAGCAGGCTCCAGGCTCTGAGCTGTCAGCACAGAGTCTCACGTGGGGCTCATACCCACGAACTGTGAGATCATGACCTGAGCCAAAGTTGGATGCTTTTAGCCAACTGAGCCACCCAGGTGCCCCTCTGTGTTAGACCTTTAAAAGTTTTGCCCTTTACATGTGCAGGTTGGTGTTTGGCCAGGGATCCAAAGACAACCCTTCTTTGAGTTATATCTTTGAGTTATGTTGTGACTGGCTCTTTCCTAGCACCCTGCCCCCCAAACCCTATCTCACCAGCCCCAAACTCTGACCTCTTTTTCCTCTGCCTGGAGAGACTAGTGCTTTTTAGTTGAATTCTATTTCCTTTCACCATGTTTTCTAAAGTGCTCAAGGGAAAAGCTAGGGTAAGTGCAGGGATTGCCTTCAGTGCGCTTTCTTCTGCTTACGTATCTTAGCTGTGAGCAGTTTTTCTCAGCCATTGCCTGAGAGTTGTCTTATTTACTTTGTCCAATTCTATTTTTGTTTATGGAGGTAGAATAATTTTGAAATTAGCTACTTTATTGTGACTGAAACTGGAAGCCTCTTGAATTTTTTTAATTTGCCAAATACTTAGAAAAGTAACAATAAAACTACAAGATTTAAAAATTTTTATATAAAATACCAGAATTATAAGTTTGCTTTAAAAATGTTTGATTTTTTTCTAGACATCACTTAGTGCTCTTGCGCAGCTGATGAAAAAGATGCCCCATTTCCGTAAACAGATTACTAAGGTAAGCAGTATTGTACATGAGATACTTTATCATTTTTAGTTTATTAGTCGTCCAGTTCTATAGTCAGGTTTAGTAGTGGGTGTCATGGGATAGTTGGTGTTAGTTAACCTCTAAAATTTTAGTCTAGGTCTGGGAAATTTTCCAAATACTTAAGCTTCTCCAGTAGTATTCTCTGTATATAATGTAGATTCATCCAAATCCAGCTTAAACTTTTTATACCTTTGTCTTGAACAGCCAGACAGAGAATTTTGTATTTATCAACTTAATAAGAAAATTTAATATTGGATTGACCATTGGTTGTTACTCTACTTGGTTCCTTAATAGTTATGTGTTAGTAGTTAAGAGCAGTTAAGCCACGTTGGTAGGTAAACTTTTGTTGTTGTTGGTAGTGGTGTATCATTCTTTCTTATGAGTCATTATCAGAATAATTTTAACTAATTTTTTATCATATGGCACCCTAATCAAGAACCAATAATATAAATTCAAACTTTAAGGACTTAGCTGTTTTTCTTTCTCTGCTTCTTTTTCATTACTCTTAAACCCAACACATACTCAACCCTTCTGTTTTTTGCTGTCTGTTGATTGTCTCCTGTGGACCATGTTAATTGTCACTTTTTTCTTTTTCTTGAGCTATTTTCCTTGCTTTACACAGTACCTACTTTCTGCCTAAGCCCATAATTTCCTTCAGGCCCATCTTACAAGTTTAGTATTATCAGTTGCTTAAAAAGAAATTAAAATGATTTAAATGATTGATTTGTTTTTCAGCAAGTTGTCCATCTTAACTTAGCAGAAGATTGCATGAATAAATTCAAGCCTAATATAGAAAAGCTCTGCAAAAGTGAACAGGTATGTGCAGAGTGAGAAATACGTATGTCCTAATACATTTCCGGAATGAACTTTGTAAGGTGTGCTAAACCACAAAATCTCTCTTAGAAGGGGACTCAACTAGGCAGTATTTAAATACATCACTATTCACCAACATTATCATGTAGCTATAAGTATCATAGTAAGCAGTTCCTCCTAATCTGTGATTATGCGTTTTTGGTTAAATGGAATAATTTAAGTATTTAGAACATTGTTTCAGAGTAGCACTGTTGGCAGGCCTTTCTCAGTAGGTACAACATTTAATGCAGCATCCTACAGAGTACTGCATTGGCACATTTAACTTGTTTTAGAGGCCCCTCTTTAATGCCAAACTATTTAGTGCAAAGAGAAATAGAATGCAAACCACATGTGATTTTAATTTTTTTAATGTTTATTTGAGAGAGAGAGAGAGAGAGAGAGAGGCAGTGAGACAGGGAGAGAGGGAATCCCAAGCAGACTCTGCATCATCAGCACAGTGCCTGATGTAGGGCTCAAACCCACAAACCGTGAGATCATGACCTGAGCCAAAACCAAGAGTCAGATGCTTAACCAACTGAGCCATCCAGATAACCCATGTAATTTTAAATATTATAGTACAGTTGACTCTTGAACAAGGATCAGGGGCGCTGACCGCCCACACAGTAAAAAATCCATGTATAACTTTTGATTCCCCCAAAACTTAACTACTAATAACATCTGTTGGCCAGAAGCCTTACTGATAACATAAGCAGTTGATTAATACATATTTTATATGTTATACATATTATATACTGTATTCTTATGATATTGTAAGCTAGAGAAAATGAAATGTTTCTAAGAAAATCATAAGAGAAAATACATTTAAAGTACTGTGCTGGGGTGCTTGGGTGGCTCAGTTGAGCGTCCAACTCTTGATTTCGGCTCAGGTTGTGGTCTCTCTACCCCTCCCCCACTCATGTGCCTGCACATTCACACATACATTCTCCCTCTAAATTGATTAATTAATTAAAATGAAATAAAACAAAAGTGCTGTGCTAAACTGGTGCAGCCACTCTGGAAAACAGTATGGAGGTTCCTCAAAAAATTAAAAATAGGACTACCCCATGATCTAGCAATTGCACTACTAGGTATTTACCCACAGTATACAAAAATACTGATTCCAAGGGCCACATGCACCCCAGTATTTATAGCATGTTCAACAATAGCCAAATTATGGAAAGAGCCCAAGTGTCCATCGACTGAGGAATGGATAAAGAAGTGGTGTGTGTGTGTGTATACGCACACACACAGGAATATTACCCAGCCATAAAAAAAAGAATGAAATCTTGCCATTTGCAACAATGTGGATGGAGCAAGGGACTATTAAGCTAAACAAAATAAGTCCAAGAAAGACAAATACCATATGATTTCATTCATATGTGGAATTTAAGAAACAAAGCAAATGAACATTGATGGGGAAGGGAAATAGAGCGAGGCAAACCAAGAAACTTAGAGAACAAACTGATAGTTAACTGGAGGGGAGGGGAGGGGAGGGGAGTGGGTGGATGGGCTAGATGGGTCATGGATATTAAGGAGGGCACTTGTTATGATGAACACTGGGTATTGTATTTAAGTGATGATGAATCACATAATTCTACACCTGAAACTAATACTACACTGTATGTTAAATAACTGGAATTTAAATAAAAACTAAAAAAAAAAATAAAAATAAAGTCCTGTGCTATATTTATTGAAAAAATCCAGGGTGCCTGAGTGGCTCAGTCAGTTAAGCATCTAACTCTTGATTTTGGCTCAGGTCATGATCTTAGGGTTTGTGGGTTCAAACCCACAAACTGTGTCAGGCTCTGTGCTTTGTCAGCACAGAACCTGCTTGGAATTCTCTCTCTCCCTCCCTCTCTGTTCTTCCCCCACTCATGCTTGCTCACTCTCTCTGTCTCTCTCTCTAAATATAAATAAACTTAAAAAAAAAAAAAGGAAAAGGAAAAATCCATGTATAAGTGGACCCACACACTTCAAACCTATGTTGTTCAAGGGTCAGCTGTAATCATGTTAAAACATAAAAAGAAACATATATAGTTAATTTTAGTAATATACTTGACCTAACATAATAAATTCAAAATGTTATTTCAACATGTAATCAATATAAAATTATTAGTGAAATATTTTACATTCCTTTTTAAAAACTGAGTCTTCAGAATCTGGTGTTTTCACTTGTAAGCACATCTTAATTTAGTCTAGTCACATTTCAAATGCTCATTGACCACATGTGGCTCAAGGCTACCATATTAGCATAGGTTTAGATTAATGATTTTCTTTGAATTATTTTTTGACTTTTTATATTTTAGACAGTCAATAGTTTACAAGTGATGCCTGCTTTTTTGTGAAGTATCATCAGTGTTACATTAAAATTTGGCATAATTTAAGGTATTTTTAAAAAGATTTTATTTTTAAGTAATCTTTACATCCAACATGGGACTTGAACTTACAACCTCGAGATCAAGTGTCTCACACTCTACTGACTGAGCCAGCCAGGCACCCTTGGGTTTAAGATGTTTTTAATTAAAAAAATGAATTTGGATTGTAGGCCGCTGACTGTATTTAATTTTCATTAAGGACCTGGCACTTGGAACTGATGCAGAAGGACAGAAAGTGAAAGATTCTATGCGAGTACTTCTTCCAGTTCTACTCAACAAAAATCATGATAATTACGATAAAATAAGAGCGATTCTACTTTACATCTTCAGTATTAATGGTAATTGAGACTTTATTTCACGAATATATTGAAATACTCAGCTCTAAAATCACTTTATAATTAAGTACTTCACTATTCATCATAAGAAAGTCTTAGAAAATTCAAAGATAGTAGCTGAAGTTGGTTAAGATAAACATAAAGAAAAATAGGAAATTGGGAGAACACCAAAGGGGGTATGTAATTAAACATTTGTTTTTTATTTAAAAAGCTTTATTAATGTGTACTACCTGAAACCTAGAGATGATTGTGTAGCAATTATGTGACTGTTCACTCATATATTTTTATCTAAGGAACTACAGAAGAAAATTTGGACAGGTTGATCCAGAACGTAAAGATAGAAAATGAGAGTGACATGATCCGTAACTGGAGTTACCTTGGTGTTCCCATTGTCCCCCCAGTAAGAAATCTTACATTTGGTATATATTTATATACATGCATGTGTGTGTTTACATTAAATATGTTTCCTCATATGGGAAATCCATGTGGATAGTCTTAATTTCACTCGATAGATTTGGTAAGTAGAAAAATTTTAATTTTATTTTCTGTATATGAGTAATTTGTACAAGTACATTTTCTAGTGAATTTGTATCTTTTGTTTTCTGTTGTAATTTGCTCTTATACTTTTCTGTATGATTCATTTATAGCAAATTTTGAAAGAATTCTGTTTAGACTCCCAGTCTTTACCATCAAGTTTTATAGCACTTTTGAGTAAATATAATTTCTGATACTATTACAAATTTTGTCATTAGAGCACAAAATACTGTGAAATTTTGTGACCACTCCTATTCAGATTTTTTTTTGAGTAAGCATTTCCACTCTTAGTTCTAAGTCAAATACACATAGTATTTGCTGTAAATTATGTATGTTTTTAAGAAAATGTAATAAGTGAATATTACTAAATAAAATTACTGGTTTTTAATTTTTTCCTCTATTTGTATTAGTCTCAACAAGGCAAACCATTAAGAAAGGATAGGTCTACAGAAGAAACTTTTCAACTCTCCCGATGGACACCTTTTATCAAAGATATTTTGGAGGTATAATTCATTAAATTTTACTTATACGCTAAGCGCCTTTCTGTAGAGTATTCTTTACTCTTTGTATATTTGTCAGTCTGAGCATATCTATGGGTCAGGAATTTTCTGCACTACTCGGAGAGTTCACAAAAGAAGGCTGTATCTGGGGTCAGGGGAAGAAAGGAAACTTGAAGATTCTTTCTGTGAAGATATCAAACAAACTTACACACTAATGGCCTCAAGATAAAAATAAGTACACATACTGCCTTATGAAAAAAACTATTGTTTTAATAACTCTATGTAGCATAAATATAAATAATTTATTTGAATGAAAGTTCAACAAAATAACATTTGTATGTTACCACTGTTAGAAAGTGTTAGACTCCAGGGGTACCTAGCTGGCTCAGTCAGTTAAGCATCCGACTTCAGCTCAGGTCATGATCTCACTGCTCATGAGTTCAAGCGCCGCGTCGGGCTCTGTGCTGACAGCTCAGAGCCTGGAGCCTGCTTCGGATTCCATGTCTCCCTCTCTCTCTGCCCCTCTCATGCTCACACTCTCTTTCTTTCAAAAATAAACATTAAAAAAAAGTTACACTCTAGTATTCTTGGAAATGTATTTGTGATATTAAACTGTAAATTGTAAATTGTAGTTTGCTGTTATATCCAACAGATGGTTTATGCCTTTAATACTGTTCCCTTTTAGAAATTAATATTCATTTATAGGAAATTAGAAAATGAACTAATAAAAATTATATTATGAACAATAAAATCATGGCATTGATTCTTCAGTTATAATCATATAGTTCTATTTATTCCAATTTTCCTTTGACTTAAACCCCAATTTCTATTTTGCTTTGGGAACTAAATGTTTATAATTTATTACTATGATTTTCCTGTTTTGCTTGGCTAATTTTATGTCATTCATACATGTTTAACATAGATGAAAAGTTTAAAGAATTTAGACTTTGTTATATAGCATACAATTTTTTTCCCTATCCATAACAAGGATGTAGAATTAAGTAGTCTTTCTTGGCTAGTACTTTAAAAAAATATATTTCTTAATGTTTGAGAGCAAGAGAGCGTGAGCAGGGGAGGGACAGAGAAAGAGAATCCCAAGCAGGCTCGGCGCTGCCAGCAGAGAGCCTGACAAAGGGCTTGATTTCTTGAACCTTGAGTTCATGACCTGAGCCAAAATCAAGAGTCGGACACTTAACTGACTGAGCCACCCAGGTGGCCCTTGGCTAGTACTTTTAAAATGAGAATTGACTATCCTGAACCCTGTAACAAGGATTTGCATGTTAATTAAAAAATAGTCTATTTTTGGCTCAGTGACATTCTAAGGCCTTCAAGATTTCTCCTGAAACTTGGTTTCTTTGCTTCTTACAATCTTTTTATTTATGTATTTATTTATTTAGTTACTTTACTTACTTACATGCAAGTTAGGCTTCTTACAATCTTAATGAAATATTCTTGGACTACTCAGTACCTTGTGTTCATTCCTTGTGCCCACCTACTGATACCTATTATACTACCATGCTGTAAAGCAGTGGTCTCCAAACTGTTTTAATCATGTACACTTAACCATAAAAATTATGAACATGAGTTATAGCATATGAACTATTTGTGAACTATGCATTACTGTACTGATAAAGCATAATGTATGTATATAGTATACCCATACATATAAGTATATTATAAAATGTAACCCTTAAAAAAATTTTTTTAAACATAAAGGAAAACTTCTCTCATCCCCTTGGATTGTCTTGATTACCCCTAGGTCAGGAGCGCACATTTTATTTTAGAGCCATTGCAATGAAGGGCAAAACCTGGACTCTCCAGTAGCCTAAGAGGTATGTCAGGACTAGGATGGTATTTAGAAACCTGTAGTGCTCTAGAGATAAAGGTTTTGATAAAGTCTCTGTAATCCTTACACCAGTAGACCCTCCAAATGAAACTTAGACATTCAGTAAATATTAATTTAATAAGTAAATAAAGGATTGCATTAATTTTTGAAGCAAGTAAGGTTTGTAAGTTTCAGAGAGAGGGTTAACCTTATTTTATTAAATATTTATATATCTTGAGGTTCCTTAATTGTTAACACAAATTTTGAGTTTTATGTAAAACATACAAATAAAAAATCCTGGAGGGGGCACCTGGGTGGCTTAGTCGGTTGAGTGTCCCACTTCGGCCCAGGTCATGATCTCATGGTTCATGGGTTCAAGCCACGTGTTGGGCTCTGTGCTGATAGCTCAGAGCCTGGAGCCTGCAGCCTGCTTTGGATTCTGTGTCTCCCTCTCTCTCTGTCCCTCCCTGGCTCGTGTTCTGTCTCTGTGTCTCTCAAAAATAAATATTAAGAAAAAAATCCTGGAATTTACATTTTTTTGATGGTGTTAATTTTTTTCTTCCCTAGGATGCCATCGATAATAGATTAGATTCAAAAGAATGGCCATATTGTTCCCAGTGTCCAGCAGTATGGAATGGCTCAGGGGCTGTAAGGTAAAAGCTATAGAAGTATGATATTATAGACTAATAATTGAAAGTACTCTTACATTGAGAAGTACTCTTATTTTGAGAATTCTTCTGGAAGAATAGTGACTTAAAAGACAGTTTTTCTTTAACCGTGACCTGTTTTAAATGAGTCTAGGTAAGCAATATGAAAACATACCATACTGTAGAACAAATGAATGTCATGATCTTATGTAATGCAGGGTGTCAACTCCCAGACCCTACTTTGCACAATACCTAAGGCTTTGTCTCCTTTGTTCATTAAACTGGTAAACATCTTTGTTTGCCAAGATTAAGCTAACATTCTACAAGGCAGACCAAGCCTCAACTCAGTTTACCAGCCTAGTTTTTAGCTTCCTTTTTACTGCTGGCCTTTGGGAGATTTCTCTTACTTGTTTACTTTCAGCTGTGCTTTTAAAAAGAGTTTCACTCTTATTTTAACCAAAGCTTCTAGATGCTTTCTAGAGTGAGATTTTTAGGATCTAGGGATTTTAATTACTATTTGTTTAATCTATCAGAATGTAAAACACTAGCACAGCATCTTATACATATATGTGAAACAAATTAAATATAATCCCTCAAAACTGCTATTCAGAAGTTTAAAAATTGTTAGAACCACATAATTGTTTTGAGCAGCATGATCCCATTTTTCTTCCTTTTTTTTTTTTTTTTTTTTTTTTCCTTCCTTACTCTAATTCTCTTACTTTGGAAACAGTTTTTAAACCAAAATTGCACTTTTAGTATCTCCTTGATGTATCTTATATGGGAATCATGAGTGTATCTTAATTCCTGTTTCATCTTTCAAAACCAGTTACTGATTCTTACTTTTTTTTTCTGTTGTTGATGCCTTCGTCATTCCTTAAGATGTCAGATGGAAATGATGTAGACAAGAACATTATTAAAAGTTTACTATGGGATCCTACATTGCAGGATCTTAGAGGTCCTCTAGAACATGGTCTCCAAAGTGGGTGACAAGATGATTTGAGGGTATTTATTTTTACAAAAGAGGGAGAAATTAAAGCTTTATTAATATGCACCAATACACATATAATTTAAAAAAAATTTTTTTTTTTTTAATTTTTTTTTCAACGTTTATTTATTTTTGGGACAGAGAGAGACAGAGCATGAACGGGGGGGGGGCAGAGAGAGAGGGAGACACAGAATCGGAAACAGGCTCCAGGCTCTGAGCCATCAGCCCAGAGCCTGACGCGGGGCTCGAACTCCCGGACCGCGAGATCGTGACCTGGCTGAAGTCGGACGCTTAACCGACTGCGCCACCCAGGCGCCCCCCAAAAATATTTTTTTAATGTTTATTTATTTCTGAGAGAGAGACAGAGCATGAGTCAGGGAGAGCCAGAGAGAGTGGGAGACACAGAATTAGAAGCAGGCTCCAGGCTCTGAGCTGTCAGCACAGAGCCTGATGCAGGGCCTCAAACCCACAAACCATGAGATCATGACCTGAACCGAAGTCGGACACTTAACCAACTGAGCCACCCAGGCGCCCCTAGATGTACAAAAATTTTATTTTGAAATATTTACTTTTGAAGTAAAAGCTCAAAATTTTTACTAGTGAAGTGTGGGAACATGATTCCTGTGAATAGCAGTGCTATCCAGTAGAACTTTCTTGCAGTAATGGAAATGTCATATATCTGTCCTCTATAGTATGATAGTCACTAGCCACATATGGCTGTTGAGCACATGATATGTGGCTAGTATGACTGAATTTTTAATTTTATTTAATTTTAGTTACATTTAAGTAGCTTTGGGGCACCTGGGTGGTTCAGTCGGTTGAGCGTCTGACTCTTGGTTTTGGCTCAGGTCATGATCTCATGGTTCATGGGTTCAAGCCCTGAATCAGGCTCTGTGCTGATAGTGCAGAGCCTGCTTGGTATTCTCTCTCTTTGCCCCTGTCCCACTCACGCTCGCTCACTCTCTTTCTCCCTCTCTCTCCCTCTCTCAAAATAAATAAATAAACTTTAAAAAAATTTTAATAGCCTCATGGAGCTAGTGGCTCCTGTATTGGACAGTGCAGATCTAGAGCAATCTGGGGGAGGAAGTGTCATATAAATAATAGCTATTATTTATTGAGTGTTTCCTTGGTACCAGATTGCATACTTTGTGTATCCTGTACATTTTTTCATTTAATCCAGAAACAACCCTTGAAGTTTAGAAAGAAGTTCCGTAACTTGCTGAAAAGTGCAACTGAATTAGAAAGCAACAGAATCAGAGTTGTAGCCCAGGTCTAACTCCTTTTATCTTTTCTTTTTTTAAAACAACTTTATTGAGGTGTAATTGACTTAGAAACACTGTATATATTCAAGATCTACAGTTTGGTATTTTGATACATGTACATTGTAAATGATCACCACAAGCTAATTAATGTATCTATTACCTTTACAAAGTTATCATTTTCTTTCGCATGCGTGTGGGGGGGTGGGGGGGTGAGAAGGCTTAATTTAATAACTTAAGATCTAACCTTTTAGCAAATTTCAATATACAATATAATTTTTGTTAACTATAGTCACTAGGCAGTACATTAGGTCTCCAGAATTAATTCATCTTGCATAACTGAAACTTTGTGTCCTTTGATCAACACTACCTCATTTCCCTTTCCCGCCCCCAACTCCTGGCAGCCAGTAATCTATTCTCTGCTTCTGTGAATTTGTTTCATATTCCACAGAGAAGTGAGATCATGCAGTGTTTGTCTTTGAGTCCAATGTAATTTCACTTAGCGTAATGCCCTGCAGGTTCATCCGTGTTGCCATTAGCAGAATTCCCTTTTTTTTTTTTCGTTTTAAGGCTGAATAGTATTCCACTGGATATATACACTACATTTTCTTTATCCATTTCTCTACCAGCAGACATTTAAGTGTTTTCTGTATCGTCGCTATTGTGAATAATGCTGCAGGTAACACAAAAGTACAGATATATCTTCAATATCTCCTGCCATCATACTTCAGTGAGTTCCAGCATAGAATGTCCCAGTACCACATCAACTGCAAATCCATACCTGTGCCTCCCTCCCTATACCTATAAATACAGCTGATACTCTCATTTATTTCATATGAAGAAATAATATACCTGAGAAGTCTGTGACTTTGTGAAGTTAAAAAAAATGGGGAAAGTGGCACTGAAGCAAGAGGGTTTTAAAGACGCCAGAAAGTCATAGACTTTTCAGGTATATAGAGTTTTATTTTATTTTTTATTTTATATTTTATTTTTTATGAGAGCCCTCAGAGACCACTCTTTTTAAATTTTTTTTTTTCAATGTTTATTTATTTTTGGGACAGAGAGAGACAGAGCATGAACGGGGGAGGGGCAGAGAAAGAGGGAGACACAGAATCAGAAACAGGCTCCAGGCTCTGAGCCATCAGCCCAGAGCCTGACGCGGGGCTCGAACTCCCGGACCGCGAGATCGTGACCTGGCTGAAGTCGGACGCTTAACCGACTGTGCCACCCAGGCGCCCCAAGACCACTCTTTTTAAAAAAAAAAAAATTAATGTTTTTTTTTTTATCTATTTTTGAAAGAGACAGAGAGAGAGAGAGAGAGAGAACAAGCAGGGGAGGGGCAGAGAGAGATGGAGACACAGAATCTGAAGCAGGCTCCAAGCTCTGAACTGTCAGCACAGAGCCCATTGCAGGGCTTGAATGCACAAACTGCAAGATCATAACCTGAGCTGAAGTCAGGTGCTTAACCGACTGAGCCATCCAGGCATCCCCCCACTTTTTTTTTTTTAAGTTTATTTATTTTGAGAGAGAGAGTGAGCAGGGGAGGGGTAGAGAGAGGGAGAGAGAATTCCAAGAGTTGCACCATCTTCCAACTGAGCCAGCCAGGCACCCCTGATCAAAATTAAACTTGAAGTGGGGCTGTCCTATCTAATTCTTGATCCTCCAGTCATACCATAGTTAAGTCATTTCCATAAAATCAGTGTAGTTGGTGCCAAATTTGAGTTTGCTTGAATTAGCCTTTTTAAGAAATCTACAAGCACTATGGTTTTGGAAATGTTTTTAACATGTTTGTGTTTATTTTTTAGTGCTCGCCAGAAGCCCAGAGCTAATTATTTAGAGGACAGGAAAAATGGCTCAAAACTGATTGTTTTTGTAATTGGAGGAATTACATACTCTGAAATGCGTTGTGCTTATGAAGTTTCTCAGGCACATAAATCCTGTGAAGTTATTATTGGTAAGTCTTTTTTTTCCACTTTTCAATTTTATTTTAAACAAACTAAATGCAAGAATATATATGTAAAACTTTATGTTGTATTTTATATGTAAGACTAATTGTTCAGTGCAAAAAGGTATTAATCATAGTGTGTTTTATGTGATGTACTAGTTTTTCCTGGTTGACCTTTTTGATAATTTGATTTTTAAATACTCTGATTTTGAAGGAATAAGCTTCAAGATACTATATGATTTAAATATTAAGTATCTTTTAAAATATTATGTTCTGCTCTTATGAAATAAATTTTGAGACATAAATACATTTTTATTACAGAAATATTTTGAATGTTTTTGTGGATGTGACATTGGCAAGTCTTGTGTGGAATTTAGTTTTAAGAATTTTATCAAAGCCACTGATATATAACCTCTCCTCGTCTATGGAATGCAACATTTGTACACCAGGTCTAAATCTAGAGCACTGCTTAATGATCCTGTGGTTGAACAGTGACTATCGTGTTCTGCCACAGGGATAGAATAACTTCCAGTTTTGCTGTTCAGCATATCAATATATAGCACAAAGAAGACAGAGCCCTAGGAGTGAATTATTAAGCCTACTGTTCAATGAAGAGGAAGGACGTGAAATATTGTGGTATAGGCAGATTTCGGGAACGTGTCCTATAGAAATTTTGCTAAATTGCTCCAAACTATGGCACTTTGCAAATTTGAGGGACAGGGCAATATAATTAACCAAGAAGAATCTATTTAAGTGCTGGCCTCTGAAAATTTATCTTTTCTCCTACCAGGTTCTACGCATATTTTAACACCCAGAAAGCTTTTGGATGATATAAAGATGCTGAATAAACCCAAGGATAAAGTCTCCTTAATTAAGGATGAATAGGGATTTTTTTTTTTTTTTTGGAGATTCTTATTAATACGTTCAACTAAAATAGATCAAGACAAGGTTGCTACCATGTAATTTAACACTGTAAATATTTTATGGAATAATGATTTTTCAAACATACTTCTTAAGGGACTTTATGATTACATATCTTTGGATTTGCCATGTTTAATAATTTAAATAGTGTTGTTGCTTTGTAGATGATGAGAAGAAATGTTAAAATGCTTTCTAAAAGGAAATTTTTCACCTTTGGAACTGAATATATTAGAATTGTGGGTAATTTTTCACAACTACCTATGTACATATTAATTACTTACCAGATGCTTATCTGTCTTATACTGAAATACAGTTTTTTGGGAAAGAATTATTTTAAGTGAAAAGGTAGTAAAAGTAAAAACTTTAAGTGTGTGTATGATAGAATGATTTTCTATAAGTGCAGGTTTTTTTCCATTTGAAATTCATAATTTCTTTTATGTGTAAAATAGTATTGTCCTTAATAGAAATAATTTCACAGTGTATACTGTCTTCCCAGATACTTCTAAAGAACACAATTTTATGTAATTTCAGAGTCATGTATGTTTAAATTAGAAAGCCAAAATTAATTGTGAATATTCTAAGAGAAAATAAATGTATAGTTACAAAAATTATCTTTTTGGGGGCAGGGGAGGAGAGGGAAGTTGGGAACCTAAAAATTCTAAATCAGAGAGTTACAAAAAAAAAAAAAGAATGCACCATAATCTTCCCATCAAGATAGCCCGGGTTGATATTCTATAAAAACAATGTAATATTTGTATAGGTTGGATAATATAAGGATGTGTTTGCACAGGTATTACACAAAAGGAATGTCTTCATTTCAAATATCTCTTTTAACCTGTCCTCCTAGTGTTGTCACATTAGGGACCATAATTTTATATATTACTCATCTTCAGAGTTTTGCTTATATATAATGCTGCATTATTTGGGTACATAACCTTCGCAAACACTCAAATTTTTATAATATAAATTTCTAGCAATGGCATAGCTGGTCAAAGTATTTGTGCGTTTAAAATCTAGCTGACCCTGGGGCACCTGGGTGGCTCAGTCGGTTAGGCAGCCGACTTCGGCTCAGGTCATGATCTCGCGGTTCGTGAGTTCGAGCCCCGCTTCGGGCTCTGTGCTGACAGCTCAGAGCCTGGAGCCTATTTCAGATTCTGTGTCTCCCTCTCTCTGACCCTCCCCCGTTCATGCTCTGTCTCTCTCTGTCTCATAAATAAATAAAACGTTAAAAAAAATAAAAATAAATAAATAAATAAAATCTAGCTGACCCTTGAACAACATGGGTTTATGGACACTGACCTCCCCAACCACGCAATTGAAAATCTGCATTTACTCCTCAAAAACTTAACTACTAATAGCATACTGTTGACCAGAAGCCTTAGCAATAACGTAAACAGTCAACACACATTTTGTGTTATATGTATTATATACTGTATTCTTACAATAAAGTAAATGAGAGAAAAAATGTTAAGAAAATCATGAGAAACAGGAAGCCTGAGTGGCTCAAGTTGGTTAAGTGTCCAACTCTTGATTTTGGCTTAGGGTTCAAGCCCTGCATTGGGCTCTGTGCTGACAGCACACAGAGCCTGCTTGGCATTCTATTCTCTCTCCCTCTTTCTCTGCCCCTCCCCTGCCTCTGCGTTCTCTCCCTTTCTCTGAATGAATGAATGAGTGAATGAACGAATGAATGAATGAAAATCATGAGAAAATAACTTACAATACTGTACTGTATTTATCTAAAAAAATCTATGTTGTTCAAGGGTCAACTGTGCTGATAGGTATGACCGTTATGTAGTAAATCCATCACTTTTCCTTTATGGCTTTGGTATTATATGTTGTACTTAGAAATACTTCTTATGCTCAATATTATAAAATCATTCACTCTTTCTTCTGGAACATTTCAATAAGTTCATTTTATTTTTACAGATAATTCATCCATCTGGAATTGACTTTAGTGTGAGAATATATGCTAGGTACGGTCTCTTAGCACTTGACATTATGTCCCATGCCTCCCCATCTCATACCAAAGGGGATGAAAGGCCAAAAATGAAGTTTTGTAGACTCCAAGGTAAGTAGGGTTAGTTCTGAACAGGTTGGGTTCTGCCAGAGATTTGCATTTGGTCAAGATTTGGAAGGTAGAGACCATCTACCACGGCTGTGCTAGTGGATAAGCAAGCTCCTGCCACCTGAAGTTTGTAGCAACCAGACTCCATGTTTTAGTGTCTGTCACCTGCTGCATGGGCATGAGGCAATGCTGGTGGCAGTAGCAGCACTGAATTTATATTCTCTGGATCACAGAAGGTGATATAACCTTGAGTCTAAAAGCATGTTGGCTGGGGCATCTGGGTGGCTCAGTCAGTTAAGTGTCCGACCCTTGATCCTTGATTTCAGCTCAGGTCATGATCTCACAGTTTGTGAAGTTGGGCTCTGTGCTGACAGCTCAGAACCTGCTTGAAATTCTCT
This sequence comes from Lynx rufus, assembly GCF_022079265.1. Lineage (NCBI taxonomy): Eukaryota > Metazoa > Chordata > Mammalia > Carnivora > Felidae > Lynx > Lynx rufus. The sequence goes on along the minus strand of NW_025814834.1, from coordinate 129,656,490 downwards.
CTCTCTCTCTCTCTCTCTCTCTCTCTCTCTCTCTCTCTCTCTCAAAATAAAAATTAAAAAAAAAATTTAAATTAAAACATGTTGGCCCCCACTTTCTGCCCCTGCAGCTTTTTCTCTTGATTTTTAAGGACCTATATTCAGTCCCATTCTTTGAAATACCTAGCAGAGTTTCTGTTCCTACAGTGAACCCTGACTGATATATTATTTAATAGAGATCCAGCTTTCTTCTTAAATACCCAGATATTGTACAGATTTTATTGGGCAATTTCTCCTTCCCCAACTAGTCTGAAATACTACCTTTATCATAGACTTTATTTGCATTTTGGTCTGTTTCTGAATTCTGTTTTATTGACCATTAGTTTGTATTTTTCCTATTTTAATTCATGCTGTATTTTAATGTGTGATAGATATAATCTCTACCTAAATCAGTGTTACTTTTCAGAAATTTTCTGGCTATTACATTTTTCTAAATGAATTTTAGTATCATTTTGTTAATACCACAAGTTATTTTGGTATTTTTATTAGGATTGCAGTAAATTTGTAGGTTAATTTAGGAAAAAGTGACACCCCTATAATATTGAAATTTGAAATTTAGGAATATATAATGTCTTTTTATTTACCGAAGTCTTTATAACCTTCAGAACCTTTATTTTCCTCATATAGGTACTGTATATTTCCATAATATCTTTCTTTTGTGATTCCATGTGAATTGGATCTTTTATGTTATTTTCAAACATTTTTTATATAGGAAAGCTATTGTTTTGATATATTAATTTCATAACTTGCTGTTTTACTAAGTAACAATATGCAAGTGCTTACTTAGAGCATTATATGTGCCAAGCAGTGTTTCGAAGTGCTTATATTACCTCATTTAATCTTCTCATTTAATCCTATGAAGATAGGGACTATTATTATCATCTCCATTTTAAAGCTGAGGAAACTAGGGCACATAAAGGTTATGTAATTTAACCTCGATGTTTATGTGGAGAGGAAAGGCTTGACATTAATAAACAGCTCTCTTTGAATATCAAGCGTGGGAACAGTACTTTGTCAGTGAAAGGGCTGGTTTTGGGTGTCTGCATTTTATTTGTGGTCCTTGTAAGCCTTGGTTACTATCAGTCCAAGGTTAGTACTTGTGTGGAACAGAGATTTAGACTAATCCAATGCCCTGTAACAAATGGAACCAAGAGTGTGATGACAGCAAACACTGGCCCATTCATTGAGTCACTTAACACCTCAGTGATGATTTTGTCCTATCACAATGATGTGAGATCCTTTGAGGCCTCCATTTTACATGTATTTTAGTCTTAGAATTGGAGTGATCCTTTGTTTCCTAAATCTCTTACTGAATTTGAAGATGTAAGTGTTCATCTCACATAAATTCTTAGTATAAGCTAATTCCACCTTCAGAATTAGCAATTACAGATTCTGATACCAAGACCCTGAAGAAGACATTTCACTGTTACAAGTAAATGCAACCATTTATTCAGTATCTCTGAAGCCCACATTAATTCCTGTTGATGTGTGCTTGGCTTATAAAGTATAGTGGATTCACATTGTTCAACCATATTCACAAAAAAATAAGAAAAATATCAGTTGTTCGCAAAGACAAAAATTCTTGGATTTGAGCCCAAAAGCCCAGATCCTGGCAGTTTATTTTTGTAAGATGTGATGCCTCCATAACTCACTTCACCTATAGGTATTTGTAACTTTCTGTGAATTCTGTCAGGTTGCAGGCAGATTTCTTTTAAAATCAAAGGAGCAAAAAAGTCTTCATCCCACAATAAAATTTCTGCTACCAAAACAACAACAATTTGGGCATTAAATATATTCATATTTAATATGAATTAGGTCTGTTTTAAATCTTTAAGATTCAGGGGCACCTGGGTGGCTCAGTTGGTAAAGTGTCTGACTGCCACTCAGGTCATGATCTCGCAGTTTATGAGTTTGAGCCCCGCGTCAGGCTCTGTGCTGACAGCTCAGAACCTGGAGCCCGCTTCGGATTCTGTGTCTCCCCCTCTCTCTGCCTCTCCCATGCTCATGCTCTCTCTGTCTCTGTCTCTCAATGATAAATGTTAAAAAAAAAAATTTTTTTTTTACATAAATCATTAAGATTCAAATCAGTAAGATTACAGTAGAAAGGAGTGATAAAAAGATGAGTTTTCATTTGTATAATCTAATAGTTAAAGTGGATGGCTAGAATTTTTTTTTTTTTTAGGATTTTACTTTTGAATAATCTCTCTACACCCATCCTGGGGCTCAAACTCAAAATCCTGAGATCAAGAGTTGCATACTCTCCCAACTAAGCCAGCCAGGCGCCCTCTAGAATTTTATTTTCATTTAGTTTTATAATTTTAGAGAATGCAAGCTGGGGAGAGAGGCAGGGGGAGGAGAGAGAATCCCAAGCAGGCTTCATACTCAGCACGCACTCTGACGCTGGTCTTGATCCCATGACCCTGGGATTGTGACCTGAGCCAAAATCGAGTCACTCAGCTGACTGAGCCACCCAGGCACCCCTAGAATTTTTTATTAAAGAGATAAAAGCATTCCCCCCTCATCCTGCTTGCTTGCTCCTGGCAACCTGAAGCAGCCAGAGCACAGCTACACATTGGAAGTAGACATGAAGAGGCCTCTGGACAGTGGAAGCTGCCAGATGTTTTTTTTACCACACCACTGCCCTCAACAATGGTGAGTCCCTTGACTCAGCATTGGAAATAAACAGTTAACAAGCTTGTTTTTCTGGTCTGTTACTGCATCAGAATTAAGAGAGAGATCTGTCAGAATTTACACAAACAAGGGAGGAGACAGCCAAGGGTACATGATCAGTAAATATAAAATTACCTTTGTAAATCAGAGCTTAGCACTTTTCCAGGACTTCTTAAGGACATAGCCCTATTTCTGTTTCTTGGATTAAGCATGTCACAGTGATTGTTCATAATGATCCTCAGTCATTAAGGAAATATAAAATTAACATTTAGAATATAGTTTAATAAAGTAGAGGTGGGCCATATTTTTAAATGATTACAGGGGTTAACTTTCTATAAAGGTTAATTGAGGGCTTAGGAACATTCACTTATGGTGGTCCTTTCTAACTTGGATTGCATGGATTTGCTTCAGGTGTCTTTGAACTTTTAAAAATTGTGTGCAAAATTGTGCGTTCTTACATCCCTTTTCCCTGCAAGAGTGGAGTATGGGGGAGGGAGACTCCATAGCTTTCATCAGATTCTCAAAGAGGGTTGAACTCAAAAAAGGTTAAGAACTAATGAATCATATAAGAACCCTTCCAGCCAGAGAAGTATAATTTTAAACTTGAGGACAGGATAGTGATGCTTGGCACATAAAACACGTTATCAAGTGGTGATTAAATTTAGGTAAGTGCTGAATCTAAAAGCCTCTTGAAAGAGCGTATACACAGTTTAAACTCCCTTTTTTCTCTTACAGTGCTACTACCAGTGTTCACTATCTTCCTTATAATGCCACAGCTTAAAGTACCTGTAGCCACAGAGTCAGAGGTATCTTCAGGCTGGCTCTGCTTTATCTCTTCTAAGGCACTCTTAACCAGTTTCCAAGCTCCAAAGTTAAAAATAGCCTATTCTCTAGCCAGCTCTAGACAAATAGCAGCTGCCTTGGCCACCGCAAAGATCTTCAAAGTGGGAATGGATTCAACTCTCTTTACCACTAAGCAAAGCTCTGGGGGTTAGGAAACCATTTTTTGACTATTTTGAGTGAATACAAGCCTCAGGAAAGAGGGAAAGAGCCAATGATGTGCTGCTCTGTCATTAAAGAGGTTCTAAATCAGCCTTAAAGAAGCAAATCAGAATCTTGTTCTGGCATTCTACATGAAATGTAGTTAATACCTGGTACATAGTTGTAATGAATTGTCTTTAGTTTTGTCCCAAATTCATTAATCCAGGACTAACGTGTTTGCGTATTTCTGACTTTAAGAGATCTTCACATAACTTATGATACAAACATAAGAATTTCGTATTATACAGAAAGTAAACGAAAAGGAAAGATTCTTCCTTCCCTGGATGACTCCCATCTCCATTTCTTAGAGGTCCACAGAATATTTCTGTGTGTGTTTCCAGAAAATATGTATGCCCTTTGAAAAACATACACAAACGAAGTCACGCTGCATGTATTATTACGTGTTTGCCTTTTTTCACTGTCTTCCCTCCCCCCCCACCTGCCCAGTGGCTACATTTTTTTCAGTGGCCGCAGAGTACTGACTGATTGCAGGACTGTTGTTATTTATGATTCCTCATGTAGGGTGTTTAGATTAGCTCTACTTGGGGGCTCTTCCCATCAGTGCTTCGGTGGCCATCCCATGTGTAATACCATGGCCTATTGTGGGAGTTACCTATAAAGTCATTGCTAATAGTGGAATTGCTGCTCAGAATTTAAGTGCTTTGACATTTGTAGAATTTGGTGCCAAGTTGCCTTCTTTCCACCAGGTTGCACCAATTTATACTTCCACCCTCAGTGTATGAGAGCACCTGTCATCCCCAGCCTCGCTGATGCTGGGTCTTCTAAACTTTATTTTTTGCCATACTAAAAGGCAAAAGTATAGTCTGTTTTGTTCTGTCCTTTTTTTAAGTGTTTGTTTTTGTTTTTTGTTTTGTTTTGTTTTTTAGTAATCTGTATACCTAACATGAGGCTTGAACTCATGACCCTGAGATCAAGAGTTAGATACTCTTCCAATTAAGCCAGCCAGGTACCCCTAGTTTATTGTTTTAATTTCTTCCATTATGAGTTAGGAATAACAGATTTATTTGAAAATAAATACTTGTTGATTTCAATTTAAGAATCAGGGTCCATTGGGTTTTTTTCCTTTTAAGCACTTGGTGCCCCCCATTTTCTATGGTTTTGGTATTGTCTCTAGAAAGTCACCTTCCTAAATTGTGTAATAAGATACTTTTTGAGGGAAGATAAAGTTTTCTTTGCATTTTTCTTTTTTTTTTTTTTTTTTTTTTAAGTCTTTGGTTGCCTTGGGTCAAACTAGTATTTCAGCCGATTCCTCCATCTCTGTACTTTGGCAAGATCTTCTGCAATAGTTCTAATCATTCGATCAGTAGTTTCTTTCAAAATGGTTGCTGTCCTTAGGGCATGATCCAAAGACGAGTTTAAAATCTACAGAGGAAAAATTCACATATTTAAAGTTACTGTTTCTGTTAATTGGGTTATCTCATTATTAAACATTGCAAGGTGGAATTTTTGGAGCATTCTTTTCCCACCCGGTCTATTCCTGTTTTTAATGGTTGGTTTCCTAGGAAACCAGTCTGAGATGGAATATATTTTTTAGAGAAAGGGACAGAAAAAAGACCCAACACGTGACTGATGAGTGTGAATCAGAGGGTGAGGTCAGCAACCTGCTGGGCTGTTGCCCTGGTGCAGAGGAACAAATTTGTGAGAAAGAAGGAAAGCTATTGGGGCTGATTGAAGAGGATTTAGGGGTCATAACCCCTGAGAGGGCACCCAGGGGCATTAGTGCTTGCATTCCAAAGCATTTGAAGGTGGCCTGGGATTTGATTTGAAAACAGGGAAGTGCTGGCAGCTCTAACCCCAGTGTCACTGGAACAGACTTGTGAGCAGCTGGAAACAGTCCACTACCTTCACTCCTGGGCCAGGGGGATCCTGTAGTGGAGGCACCACCCACAAAACACTTTCTCCAGGAAATTTCCCTTGGAACCAGTTTAGGAATAATACAAACCATGTGGCTGCTCAGGCTGTGTGTCTTTATGTTAGTGCAGAGCACAAAGTGTTTTTATTAGCAGAGCATTTCCTGGTGCCACCATACTGTAATAATTTAAAAGCCATCAGTTTTGTGACCAAGACCATACTTACAAGCTGCAAGGATTCTGGAATGGATTTTTCTAAGTCCTCACCTCAGATTCCGTTTCCATACTGCGCAAGTTGCTTAAGGATTTGCTTCCAGAAATCCTGCAGGAGTGGAAATGGGGTGTGGGTGTAGCAATGTCTGAACTGTAGGTCATGAAAATCTTATTTTTTCTGGAAGGCGAAAGCACACTGATACTTGTGTAAAGCTCCCCTCTCTTCCCTAACTCTGTGGTTCAGTAATGGCTGTGTGCGTGTTGGGTGTTAGGACTTTGTGCACTCTCCGCTTTTTGTAGCTCTTATAGTCCCCGTGTGGCTGACCACAGATGAGCTTCAGAAAAAGATGGTTCCATGACCACGATCTGAGAAGTGTTTCCTCCCAGAATCTTCCCATTGTCACAGAAAGAGGCAACACTCCAGTTTATTCAGTTTTCATTCTTTGGGGGCCAACCTTCCACCTTGGCATATTTATAAAACAAATGCACACAAATCTGCCAATTGTAGGCACTTTGAGTTCGCTTCAGCACCAGGGAGCTTACACAGCAATGAGGCAGCAGCAATAGAAAAATAAAAGCTGGGGTGCCAGGGTGGCTCAGTCGGTTAGGTGTCCAACACTTGATTTCAGCTCAAGTCATGATCTCACGGTTCATGAGATCAAGCCCCACGTTGGGCTCTGCACCAGCTCTCCTTGGGATTTCTCCTTCTCTCCCTCTCTCTGCCCCTCCCCCACATGTGTGCACTCTGTGTCTCTCAAAATAAATTAAAAGAAGAAAAGCAGCACCTCTAAATAGGCACCTCTGGACTACTACACTAAGTATGACTCTCTCTGATGATGGTCTGGGTGAATAAGGAGAGCCAGGGTCACTATGTACAGTTGTTCGGTTGTGCACTGCATAGCTCTGGGAGGTTTCATTCACACATTCTCTGTGAAGGGCACTGCCTGGAGTTATGCCATGAATAGTGGCTGTAGGGGATGCCACAAGTCTTGCCTGTTGACAGGTGGGCCATGGAGCCATCTTCATATCTCCCTGACTTGAGATTCCTTCTGTTAAGCATTACTTCTTTGGTACTTACAGCACTTGTAAGCAGTCATCTCCAGGAAGTCTGATTTCAAATGTTTGTGACTCTAAGCCTCCCTTCGTGTCTCTCCTCTACCACATTAACAGGAGTTGGTTCTTCAGGTCAGTTTAACACTTTGGATCTATTATCCGGTTGAGAACATCAAAGAGCATCAGCGGCCCCTAGCTAATAAAAAAACTTCAGGCAAGGCAGGGCAGTGTGGTGCAGTGGGAAGGGTATGGGCTTGAGAGTCCTCTCTCTCTTCACATCCAGTCAGTCATGATGATCAACAATAATCACCATCACTTTCTGAGTGCCATGTACCTTTCCACGTGCTTCACATGTATTGACCCAATTCTTAGTTTGGCACTACTATTCCCATTTGGAGAATAATGAAGACACACAGTGGGGAAAGGGAGGCACAAAGAGGTCAAGCAACCAGCCCAAGGACACGGAACTAAGATGCAAACCCAAGACCTGCCCAGAGGCCACATTCTTAAACACTGCACTACATATGGTAGTAGCTAGTGAGTTCAGACTGAGTGCAGAACCTGAACTTTTAACCACTCTGCTACACTATTGATTTTGCCTCCTAAATAGCTCTTGAATACTAGACCTCTGTCTCTCCTTCTCTTTCACCCTTGGCCAAGCTACCATCACCCCACTTAGATTATTGCACTGGGCTCTTACTTGGCCTCTGTGCTCCAATTCTTGACATCTTTAATCCATTCCCATTCCTTTAGTAGTTAGAGTGATCTTTTAAAAACACTGGGAAACTTTTTTTTTTAAGTTTATTTATTTTGAGAGAACACAAGCAGGGAAGGGCAGAGAGAAAGGGAGAGAGAAACCCAAGCAGGCTCTGCTCTGTCAGCGCAGAGCCTGATGGGGGCTCAATCTCACGAACCTTGAGATCATGACCTGAGCCAAAATCAAGAGTTGGATGCTTAACCAACTGAGCCACCCAGGTGCCCCAACACTAGGAAACTTTAAAAACAGCCTCGTTAAAAAACTTCATTGGCTTATTATACCCTTGAGTCTGAAATACTTCCTGTAGCTGACAAGCCCCTGCATGGTCTAGCCCTACCCATCCCTTCAGCTTCCCCTTGCCAGCCCCATCTTGCCCCACAGCCCCTCGCACTACACTGTTCCTGAACTTGCCAAGGGGCCTTTCAGCTCCAGGAAGCCTTCATAGACTAGATGCCCTCTTACCTCCACATCCCTTTGCTAGTTGATTCACACTTATCCTTTGGTGTTCAGCTTCCCTGAACCCCCAAATTAGGTAATAGCACTGTGTATACCCCCTTTGTGGCACTTAAAAGACTGGCTCTTCTACCAAAAAGGTAACTTCCATGAGGGTAGGGACAGTGGTTTAATTTTTCACTGTGTCCTCAGGACCTAGACCAAGACCCTGCTATTGACACTCAAAATACTTGTTGAATAAATAAATGAATGAAGTATTAGCCATACTTTGGTTTGAATCTTGGCTCTACGATTTATGATCTCAGTGACCTTGAGCCAGTAATTTAATGCACTAAGCACATTGCATGGTTATTATCATTAATAAAATAATACTTAACTTTTCTGGTATGGGCTCATGTTCGTCTTGAGAGGATTTCGGATTCGATGTCTGGGAACAGATCCATTCTGGTTTTGAACAAGCTGAAAAATGTTAGCTATGATTAAATTCAAAGTATCAAAAATGACCCCCAAATGGTGGACATATGGGTAGCATTTCCCGAACTTTTCTGTATGAATGTAATATTTCATGAAATCTTAATAAGAAAACTAGGGAACATAGAAAACAAAGAACTTTCTTTCTGAATTCAGGAAAAGAAATTCAGCTTATTTATTTATTTTAAGAAATTCAGCAATCCCTATCAAAATAACACCAGCATTCTTCACAAAGCTAAAACAGACAATCCTAAAATTTGTTTTTGTTTTTTTTTTTTTTATAAATTTTTTTTTTCAACGTTTATTTATTTTTGGGACAGAGAGAGACAGAGCATGAACGGGGGAGGGGCAGAGAGAGAGGGAGACACAGAATCAGAAACAGGCTCCAGGCTCCGAGCCGTCAGCCCAGAGCCTGACGCGGGGCTCGAACTCGCGGACCGAGAGATCGTGACCTGGCTGAAGTCGGACGCTTAACCGACTGCGCCACCCAGGCGCCCCAACAATCCTAAAATTTGTATAGAACCAGAAAAGACCTCAAATAGCCAAAGCAATCTTGAAAAAAAAAAGCTGGAGGAATCACACTCCTGATATTCAAGATGTATTACAAAGTTGTAATCATCAAGACAGTATAGTACTGGCACAAAAACAGACACTCAGGTCAATGGAACAGAATAGAGAACCCAGAAATGGACCCACAAACGTATGGTCAACTAATCTTTGACAAAGCAGGAAAGAATATCGAATGGAATAAAGACACTCTTCAGCAAATGGTGCTGGGAAAACTGGACAGCAACATGCAGAAAAATGATCCTGGACCACTTTCTTACACCATCCACACAAATAAACTCAAAATGGATGAAAGACCTAAATGTAAGACAGGAAGCCATCAAAATCCTCAAGGAGAAAGCAGGCAAAAACCTCTTTTGACTTTGGCTGCAGCAACTTCTTACTCAACACGTCTCCAGGGGCAAAGGAAACAAAAGCAAAAATGAACTATTGGGACCTCATCAAAATAAAAATTTCTGCACAGCAAAGGAAACACTCAGCAAAACTAAAAGGCAACTGACAGAATGGGAGAAGATATTTGCAAACGACATTTCAGATAAAGGGTTAGTATCCAAACTTTATAAAGAACTTATCAAAGTCAACACCCAAAAAACAACCCAGTGAAGAAATGGGCAAAAGATATGAATAGACACTTTTCCAAAGAAGACTTCCAGATGGCCAACCAACACATGAAAAAATGCTCAACATCGCTCATCATCAGGGAAATACAAAACCACAAGATACCACCTCACACCTGTCAGAATGGCTAACATTAACAACTCAGGCAACAACAGATGTTGGTGAGGATGCAGAGAAAGAGGATCTCTTTTGCACTGCTGATGGGAATGCAAACTGGTGCAGCCACTCTGGAAAACAGTATGGAGGCTCCTCAGAAAATTAAAAATAGAACTACTCTACAACCCAGCAATTGCACTACTAGGTATTTGCCCAAGGGATACATGTGTATTGTTTCGAAGGGGCACATGCACCCCAATGTTTATAGCAGTGCTATCGACAATTGCCAAACTATGAAAGGAGCCCTAGTGTCCATTGATGGATGAATGGATAAAGAAGATGTGGTATATATCTACAAAGGAGTATTACTTGGCAATCAAAAAGAATGAAACCTTGCCATTTGCAACTATGTGGATGGAGCTGGAGGGTATTATGCTAAGCAAAATTAGAGAAAGACAAATATCATATGACTTCACTCATATGAGGACTTTTAAGATACTAAACAGATGAACATAAGGGAAGGGAAGCAAAAATAAAAACATGGAGACAAAACATAAGAGACTCTTAAATATAGAGAACAAACAGGGTTGCTGGAGGGGTTGTGGGAGGGGGGATGGGCTAAATGGGTAAGGGGCTTAAGGAATCTACTCCTGAAATTGTTGCACTATATGCTAACTAACTTGGATGTAAATTAAACAATATATAAATTTTAAAAAATAGATAAATATACTGAATTCTTTCTGCACTGAAAAAATAAAAACTAAAACTCTCAGAATTCTTACCTGCGGAGAGCAAAATGGTTGTTGGGGGTAGTCTTTGCACTCCTTGATCATCTCTAAAATTCTGTGATTATGTTGAATCTATTAATTTATTTGGAAATAATTGACATCTTAGAATAGTCGTTAAATTCTAAAAAAGAAAAAAAAAATTCAACTTTTTTTTTAAGTAGGCTCCACACCCAGCATGGTGCCCTATGTGGAGCCCGAGCTCACAACCCTGAGATTAAGAGTCAGACACTTAATTGACTGAACCACCCAGATGCCCCTTTAAAAGGAGTTTTTTCAGTAGACAAGAGACCAGGAGTCTGGATTTAGGTTCCCTGGGTGCTAACTCTGTGACACCTGGGCATGCTGTCCAACTTCTGTGGACTCAGCTACTTCATCTGACAAGTGGAGGGATAATCCCTTTCAAGAGCATGGACCAAATGGATTCCTGGAAGTCTTCAAATTCAGGTGCAAGGATTCTGGGGAGTCAAAAACTAAATTATGTTACTAAGACAACTCCAGAAAATAGAGACTAAACAGAGAAGATCAATGTAAGAAAGCCACCATGGAAGACAATTATAAAGCCAGGGAAAGGAAAGGAGAAGAGTCAATGGCCAACAGCCAATAAATCTGCCTTCTCTGTTGCTGGGTCTCCTTCCGCGTCTTCTATCTTATTCATCAGTCTCTGGTAGCTAGGTTTCACTCCCCCTCAGGAGGGTCCCATTTGACAAGCGATCTGGGAAATACTGTCCCTAAGACATGGAAGGTAGAAGCTAGAAAGTCCAAATTAATCATGCTGACCACCCAAACGTAAGTCCTGATGAGCAGAGGCACAAATGAGTTCAGTCTTAATCCTTTGCTAGTCTCCAAATATAATTTTGGATTTTATTTGAAACATAGAAACTCAGAGTTGGGAAGGACCATAGTGTCATCAGTTCTGATTCTAGTCCAGTCCACAGATTTGCAACATCCTGACAAAGTACATTGGCTCTGGATGGGATCTGTAGAGACATCTCTACAGATGGGGCTCACGTCCTCCTACAACAGCCCACTCCATTCCAGTTTCTGAAAGGTTCTTTTCAACATTGAGCAAATATGCCTCCCTATGAATCTACCCTATTAGCCACTACACATTTACTAATGTAGTTCAAGGTCACACTTCAGATGACATAGTTGATTCCCTCATGCCCTCATATATCAGAATAACAAGTCCCATGGGCTATAGACTCAAAGGCCAGGGAGATGATAAAGAAATTAGCCCTGTTGCTTCTGCAGTTTTAGTGGCTGTCATCTTGAGAGAATACATCCAGTTGGAGGATTTAGCAGCTGGGGGATGGCGGTGTAGGGAACTCACCAGCTGAGTTCAATCAGGTAAATGGCATTCTTTCGTCTTGGAAATTGGCAATTGTGAAAGATAAGAAACATTCTCCCTGACGCCTTGTCACTCAGGAGAGAAAGAGTTCTGGAGGTATGAACTTTCCCACAAGGAGAGGATGTCGAAGAACCAGATATGACTGTCATTCAGAAGCACAACAAGGAACATGTCCTTCCCTCCTGTTTTGTTCCCTTAGCACACTCTGACTTTGTTAATTCTAGCACCACGTTTTGCCATGAACTTTCCTTATTTGGGTATGAGTTCCTCTTAAGAGATTGTGAACTCCTTTGGTGGGGGGCATGTTTTATTCATCTTTATAAATAAATGTGGGATTTTAGTTTTTTCCAAATTGCTAATTGAAATTAGCAATATGATGTTTAAGGAGTGTAAAAATAGTCTATTACTTTACATGCTTTCAGTAGGGATATATGTAAAGTTTTGACCACTCCTGAATAGCAATAATAGTGGCAATTATTTAGTTGGTCATCTGTTTAGCAAATATTTGCAATTTGTTACCAACTTACACTGAGTTAGCCCTTAAAAACTTTTAGAGTCCTTTATTGCTAGGATTTCTTATCTCCCAGCCCTGGCCCAGCCTTTTGCCATCCAGGATGTGGGAGCATCAGATGAGTACTAGAGATCCAGACAGCACACTGGAGAGGCCAGGGCCTCCCCAAACAGAAGCAGTGGCTGGTGTGATGTGGGTCCCCCACGCCTGGGAGACCAGGTTGTTTACAAAGATGAGATCATGCAGCAGATGTACTTACAAGATGAAGAATTTTTATTGTCATTTAAAAAGCAGAGCTGGACAAAGTTTCTTCTTTCACTATGATATAAGTAATTCTCTCCTGGGGTGTTGTATCTATAATGAAATTCTAAAAAGAAAAGAGAAATACAACTCACTGCCTGGGAACAGCAGCTGTCCCCACTTATGCCTTCCTTCTAAGGCCCCTAAGTCTCACTCACCTTCAAGTGGTTTTTTGCCACAGGTTCTTCCAGAATTATGACTCTTAGTGCCGCAGTTCTGACATTTATCACTCAGCAGTCCGGTCCCAGGAGCAGAATAGCAGCTGTGGCCTGTATCAGAACCTGAAAAATCCCAAGTTACACAAAGGACAGGTGAGTTTCTTCATTATAGTCATAGAGTGTGTGGAAAGTAGAGCTCTGACCACGGGAAGTATGCATTAGGTGCAGAAGTGTTCAACTTCCCCAGCTGCATTACCAAGGGGAGTCACCAGCCTCAGGATGGCATTTGGAATCCCCTTATGACAACTGAGAGATGTTTTCAGAAGTAACAAATCTGATAGGAAAGTCTCAAGGTTTTCCTAGCACATGTAGGTGTTTAGTGAAGGCCTGCTGAACTGATGGATCTGTGAGAATTTGACCCCCTGAATTAACTACAAACACAAGATTGGTATTTTTCCAGATTTGCCCTGACACACCCACATTCTCTTCTCAGACCCTGTTTTGGCCAAGAACTTGTGTTTTGTCATCCAGACAATTGAAAAGATGGTTTTACTCTACATCAAATTCATGAGCTGATATGGGAAACTGAATTATAGCTTTGCCCTCATCTCTGCCAAAGAGGGGCTAGTAAGAGAGAGTGTGTGTTTGTGGTACCGGTCTAGAACCTGGCAGGCTGTGGGCAGTGGAGACTTCCAGATAAGACCAGAACATGAGATCCTGTGCCGGATAGGTGAGCACACAGGCTTGGGTGTTCAAACAACATCTCAGTTCCAGGAGAGATGAGGCCGAGTGACAAAGCATCTGTCAGGGCTACCTGCCTTGCTTCTCTCGTGATTACGCTCCTTTGTAACATTATCTTTCAAAGAGTAACTCATAAATGGAATGAGCTCTAGGGATGGTTTTCCCACCCCACCCCCCAAATCTCAGTCAGTCAATAGTCATTGAATTCCTTCTCAATCCAGAGCTCAAGGAAATTACAATAGCATGAGGTTCAGACAGACCTGAGTTTGCAGTCTGGGTCTACCGCTAGTTAGCTGTGATGGTTGAAAATATGTCCACAAATTCTTTTATATGTTCTTCAAAAGGTATAGCGTAATTCCACTCTCCTTGAGTGTGGACTGGACTTAGTGACTTGCTTCTCACAGATAAAGTGGTAGTGATGGTGTATAACTTCCAAAACTAGGTCATAAAAGACCTAGATCACTTGGCTGCCATGTCATAATGATACTCAAGCAACCTATTGGAAATGCCCACATGATGAGGAACTAAGACCTCCTGCCAATGGCAGTCCAGTCAAGCCTTCATATGATGGCAGTATTGGCCAACATCTTGACCATAGATAGCCTCATGAGAGAACCTGAGCCTGATTCACCCAGCTAAGCTGCCCCCAAATTCCTGACCCATAGGAATTATGAGATAGAAAATGTTTTTTGTTTTGAACCATTAAGTTTTGGGATACTGCATTACACAGCAGTAGATAATACAACTGCTCTTTGACTGGCAAGTCATTAAATTTCTTTGAGTCTCCATTTCCTTATCTGTAAAATAAAAATCATAATTCCTACTTACAGGGGTATAAGGATAGCTAAATGTTATACACTATGTCAGCAATTCTCAATTTTTTTTTCTTTCAGAACCCTTTTACACTCTTAAAATTGAGGACCTTAAAGAGCTTCTGCTTATTACAGTTTTTATCTATCATATATCATAATATGCACCCTGTTTTATACCTGTGGTGAAAAATCTCCCCCTGTATTGGAGAAGAGCTATTATACAACAGTCAGTTGATGATGGACTGGTATAGAGGTACGTATTTATAAATTTCAAGTCATTTTTGCTTGTGCAGAATCATTCAAATTTTCCCAAGACTGAATGGACAGTCCTAGGGCTCTAAGTTTTTTTTTCTTTATCTATTTTTATTATTATTATTTTTTAAGTACACTCCATGCTGGGTGTGGAGCTCAACGCAGGGCTTGAACTCATGACCCTTAGATGAAGACCTGAACTGAGATTAAGAGTCAGATGCTTAACTGACTGAGCCACCCAGCCACCCCAAGGCTTTTTTTTTTTTAATAGAATTTTAAACTGAGGCATTTAAAAACATTTTATTTATTATGTCATTTAAAACCAACAGTAATTCATTTTATGCTCACCAAATAACAGGTTTTTAATGCAAAGAGGTTATTATTTTTTTTAATGAAGAGTATTAGAAGAGGCAGTATTTTATGTTTGGGCAAGTGTCTTGAATATCTGGCTTAATAGAAGGCGGCTGGATTACATAGCTGCACCTCCATTCAATCTCCTTCAGTATTGGCTTTGCACAGATATGTAGCTGGGAAAGAGAGGACCTCGTGGTACCCTGAAAGGGTCTCAGGGACCCCCAAGGGCCTTCTGATCACATTCTGAAAGCTCTGTGACAGCATCTGATATAGTAGGTGTTCAGTCAATGAAACATTATTATTACCATCAGAAAATGAATCATCTGGGCACCTGGGTGGCTCAGTCGGTTAAGTGGCCAACTTTGGCTCAGGTCATGATTTCTCGATTCATGATTTTGAGCCTGGGTGTCGAGCTCTGTGTTGACAGCTCAGAACATGGAGCCTGCTTCATATTCCATGTCTCCCTCTCTCTCTCTGCCCATCCCCCACTCATGCTCTCGCTCTCGCTCTCTCTCTCTCAAAAATAAGTAAACATTTAAAAAATTTTAAAAAGGGAGGTGGGCACCTGGGTGGCTCAGTCAGTTAAGCGTCTGACTTTGGCTCAGGTCATGATCTCATGGTTCATGGGTTCAGGCCCAGTATCGGCTCTGTGCTAACAGCTTAGAGCCTAAAGCCTGCTTTGGATTCTGTGTCTCCCTCTCTCTCCGCCCCTCTCCTGCTCACTCTCTGTCTCTCTGTCTCTCAAAAATAAACATTTAAAAAGTAAAAAAAAAAATGAGTCGTCTGCAGAGAAGAAGTAGAACTCCATGTGACATAGCAAAAAAATACTGACTTGAAGGAAAGGCTCTTGACTAACAGCTTGTATGAATGTAAACAAGCCTCGTTAGCTCTCCGGACCTGGTTTCTCACGTAGAAACAGGGTAGACTAGGCTCAGGTGCTGATTTTCATGCTCAGGAGCTGCCTGAACAGGCAGGCCTTGGCCTCACCTCTTCCTCACCCAGGGCGGTTCTCTCAGGGATGTTTTTCTGCTTAAACTACCTTTGGAGGAAGGCTCCTATGACTAAAAATCATTGAATTCTATGCCCTGGTGCTCTCCAGGTCCCCTCCCAGCTCTCATTTTCTTTGCTTCTGAGAAATGTTATGGACAAGTCGGCAGCAACTCTCCCACGTCCTGTGAGCTAACCAGGTGCAGATTATGGGTCGTGCTGCAAGGATGACACATAGAACTGAGGCCACTGCACGACTGAGTGCATGGAGTCCTGTGGCTCCCGCACAAACAGAGGTGGGCACTTTCGCACTCTCTGACCACACTTGATCTGTTTGAATCTATTTAATTGTTAATTTTTTACGGTTTGCAAAAAAACACAACATGTAACACCCTAATCTGGGTAATGCTATTTGGTGTGGCAGATGGTCTGCCTGCAGTGGGCAGACCCCTGGAGAGGGACCTTGAAGACAGAGCACCCACAGCACCAGGCCCCTTAACTTACCGAGAATTGAGTCTGCGTGCAGTGCCTTTTCTTGAAGGGCAGTGGGACACCTTCCACAGCTGGGCCTTCTGTGTCCTTTTTTCTCCATATTTTCCTTCCTAAAAAAAGATGCATAAGATCCAATAAACATTTAACATACTTCTTTTTTATTTATTTATTTATTTATTTATTTAACATACTTCTAATAGAGATCGTGAGAGTATCGGTAAAACTGAAATGTTAAATTTCTTGTATCAGAGACTGGGATGATACGGGCGTGGCATGTTGTCCTCCACACAGAGATCCCTTCTGCCTGCCTTTCTGAGAGCTTCCCTATAAGAAACTGCACCCAGCGACAAATTGGCCTGGTAAGAACTACCAGGTAAGTCTACCAGATGTTGAAAGTAAATCTGGTTTGTTCCCCAGAGGATAATATCTAATTATCATGCACACATATGCAATATAGAAATTTGAAGTATGGAATTATATTTGGAGTTTTCTTCATACTCATGTCTCAAATTCAATTCTTTTTAAATGATTTTTTTTTTAATTTTAGTGAGAGAGTGCGCATATGAGTAGGGGAGAGGGAAAGAGAGAGAGAGAGAGAGAGAGAGAGAGAGAGAGAGAGAATCTTAAGCAGGCTCTACGCTCAGTGCAGTGCCCAACATGGGGCTCGATCTCACAAACTGTGAGATCATGACCAGAGCCAAATCAAGAGTTAGACACTGAACCGACTGAGCTACCCAGGCACCCCTCAAATTCACTTCTTATCAGGGGAAGAAGATGTGCCACATGGCAGTACTAGGTCCCGTGGCTTTGGCTCCATAAGTATAAGCTGAATGTGTCTAAAAAGCCCAGCAAGGTGGATTTTGTCCAGTGTGTATGGAGCTAAAAGCTAAGGGAGCATGTAGGGTTAACTTTAGCTGTACAAGGCCACCAGGGGGCATCAGAAAGATGCCTTACAATTGTCAGTTACCAGGACACCCTCTGACTTGGCTGTAGCTTCTGCCTGCCTTCTTCACAGAAATCCTAACCCCTTCAAAGGAATTCTAGTTAATCACAATTCTTAACAAAGCCCTTGCTCAGCCCCAGCGATATGGTAATAGCCCCTCCGGGAAAGTGGCTCATTCTTAGTGTGGAAGGCACTGTGCCCAAGATCTGCTGCACGTGGCTGGTGAGAAATGAGGCTGATCCCCTCGAGGATGGGGTGAGAGCCCTAGGAGTTGCTTGGCAAATGCAGCACACCCAGCTATGCCTAGGCCTATGCCTAGGCCTGCCTTCCGTGGAGAGAGCCACTGTGCTCTGGAGTTGGTGGGGTTGGGGGCTGATGAGCTGGGCCCTTCCCCTCTCCTTGGAAAAACATGCTCTCCTCCTGAGTCACATATTTTCTCACACCTCATTTTCTGTCTCCACCCTCCCCCTTCGGGGCATTTGAACATCTGCTCTCCAAAGTGGAAAACTTGGATCTCTTTCAAGTGAGTTCAGTCTAACACATGACTTTCTTTTTCTGCCTCTTTTAAACTTCTTTGTGCGCTTAAAATCTTCTTGCCAACCATAAGAGCTAAGGGCAATTCTACTTGAGAAGACGGTTTTCCGAGAAGACTGAGTAGCTAAAGTGGACTCTTAAATCCCAAATCCTGCATCAGACATAACACAAAGGGATTTGCATTTTATATGTAGCATATAGACCATTGATCTGCGTATATATAAAAATATCCCTCAAAGGCCAGCTAGCTTCATAAAGCACATGTCTTGTCTGAGAGATATCAAATCTTTTAGAAGAGCAAAGAGTATATATAGCCCTTTGTTCAATTAATTCCTCGGAGTATTAGGTAGTTTACCAAGATTTCAATTTATAAATCATGTGTATCTCCACTTCACACCCCAGCGTTAGATGCATTGTTAGATCTGATTTTGCACTTGGTTGTGTTTTTCCTTCCCTCTTGTCCGTGATAAAACAGAAAATTTAGTCTGGGACATTGGTCCTTAAGCCAATGCCAATGCCAAGAGTATTGAGCCAATACTCTTTACAATTGGTATGTAAAGAGTATCTGAAGTTCTAGACTAGGAATTTGAAAGACAAACATTTAGTACCTTGAATCCTTCATCAGAATGTTTTTTAAATGTCAAACTATCTTTATTATACTTAATAAAATCTAAAAAAAATCCCAAAACCTAGGTTTAACTCAATAAATAAAAATAGTGGGCCTGTGGTGACTCAGGGAGTAGGCATCACTATTGCCTCCTATATTTAAAAGGAGGGTCAAAGCTGATGACTGGCATGTCAGTTAAAATAATGGTCCACACCAGATGACGCATGGTCATATTTAGCACAAACAGCATGCTGTTTCCTTTTTCAGGGGGCGGAAACTCAGTAGAACACTTATGACAAGTGCCCATTCCCGTGGCGGAATGCTTTCTAACTTCAGACCTTGTCATCTGCTTCTATTAGAGCTTATTATGTGCATGTAATAGTGGTTGCTAAACCACAAGGTATGGTTGCTCCTCCCTCCTTGACTCTTGACCTTTGGAAGGTAAATTAGCCAAGCTTTGGCAGAAGTCCACAGTGCCTCCTGAGCTTGGAGTTGGTGCCTCTCACTAACTGATAGAAGCTTCAAATAAAGGATTTTGAATCCATATGGCCTAACAGTTGAGCCAAAGAAAGTTTTAAGAACACGAAGGATTTCTCCTTAGGATTTTACATCTATAGCTTTTTTTTTTTTTTTTTGCACAATTACAGCTTGTAACCTCCAGATTTCTTGCTGAAGAATGGGGAGAAGTTAACCCCTACACATGGGATTAGGCTTATTTCCAGTGGGACTGGGGACAGAGGGAAGGACAGGGAAGATTTTCACTCATCATGAGAAGTTGCTATACAATGGTGCCCAATAATCTCCCGTGTGGATAATGTTCAAATGCAGCCTACAGGACAAACCACCCTTCGTGTTCCGAAGCCCTGATTCTTAACCAAGGGAACTTAGGAGAATCTTGAGCAGATTTAAAAGTATTCCTACTAGGGCTCCAGCCCTGGTGAGTCTGATATACTAGGTGAGGTTGAGGCATGTGCATGATCAAAAAATCTCCCCAATGACTCTGATGCTCTCCTCACTCGAGCCACTGCTAGAAGGGTTTGTGAATCAGGAGGGAGGCTGGGCATGCCCAGCCCTGACATCTGTGATTCTGTAACTTGGCCAGTGGCTTCTGGCACCTGTTCCAGTAGTTGACGCCCACTCTCACTGGAGCTATTATACCAGCACCGGCTCCCACCCACCCTGGGAATTTAGCAGCAAGAAGCCCTCACCATTCAAAGACCAGGTGGCTACAGGCCCAGCTTGGACTGGCTGTCTCTGCACGACTGGGCCTTCCTGAGGTGTTGTTGGGGTTCTCCTGCACCACAAAGCACAGACAGATGTGGATGTGACTGAGGAAGTGACTCATCCCTCCGCTGCTCACACACAGAGGCAGCCAAACTCACCACTCCAGGACTCCTTCAGTTCTGATTTCTCACTCCCTCGATGGGGTCTGTGTTGTAATGGCCTGGGGCTCAAAGAAAGAAGGCTGCAACACTGGCTTGGTTTCTTTCCTTCTCCAAACATTTGAAAATCTAGTTTACAGATGAGAGAATACTTCCCCTGCACCCCCCTTTTTTCTTTCCTTAGTTTCAAATGACCCCAAGCTCCACCAGGGGATGAACAGATTTAAGAAGATACTTAAATCCATCAATCTGACCACTGTTAGTAGAGGTTTAAAAGCTTTTCCAAAGAAATGCATTAAACTGAATTAAAATGGGATTTAGAAATCACTTAGAGGCTTAAAGTGTCTATATGTCCCTTTTTAACACAGAGAAATTACACTACTTCACCAAAAAGGCCTGACGCCGCCCCCACCCCCGTGCCCCGTGTGTATTTTTTTTACTATGGTTTTACCCTTTATGTAAACAGAAACCGTGCTCTTCTCACCATTATAAACAATGCTGGCATAAGCATCATTGTACAGATAGCTTTTTCCATATTTTGAATTACTTCCTTAGGAAATGTCTAGGTCAAAGGTTGTGAACATGTTTGCATGATGATACATATTGCCAAATTGCTTTCCACAAACGTGGTAAGAATTACACAACCGCCAAAATGTGGGCAGCTCAGTTTGACCACACCTTCCTCTGCATCAGGAATTATCCTTGAAAATGTTTTTGGTAATTTCAAGAGGGGGAAGGTGGCACCTTGTGTTAATTAGCATTTCCTCTATTATTAAAGGAGATAAACATTTTCCCATGTGCTTATTTATTGGCTGTGTTTCCTACTTGTGACTTCTAGTTCATATCCTTTGTCCATTAATTTTTTGGAGGGTTTCAGTGTCTCCCTATTAATAAAAACAACCATTTGTTGATCACTCATTGGGTCACGTGCTTCTCATACAGCCTCCTTTGTTCCTTCCCACCATCCTGAAACGTTGTGCCCATTTTAATGCCCATTTTTAATCATCTGAGGCTCAGAGGATTTAAGCAACCTGGCAAGGTCACACAGGGTGTAAGTGGCAGAGCGGGGATTTGAACCTTTACCCATATGTTTGTGTTATTAACCATAATTTTACTACTCCTTTGTGCATTTGTCAGAGCACTTTGTGCAATAAAAACCTCAATATTGAACATTATTGGTTCTTAATATTTTTCAATATGTCTGCCTTAAAAAAAGTGGCTGCGGTTTCAGTTTTGCAAATATTAGTTAAAATGTTGATGTTGTCAAATGGCCAAGAAACATGAAAATGAGTTAAATATCATAAATAGTCAAAGAAATAGAGATGAAAACAATGAGAAACTGGTTTCACTTATCACTTTAGCAGAGGTTGGAAAAAAATACCCAGGGTGCACTCAGGTGAACACATCTCCTTTCCCGTGCACAGCTGGACAGATACCACCTTGCTAAGGGCCAGCTTATCAGAATTTGCACTCTGTGCCTCTTGAACCATTAACTGCACTCCTAGGTTTTTATTTAAAAAAAATTTTTTTTTTCAACGTTTATTTATTTTTGGGACAGAGAGAGACAGAGCATGAACGGGGGAGGGGCAGAGAGAGAGGGAGACACAGAATTGGAAACAGGCTCCAGGCTCCGAGCCATCAGCCCAGAGCCTGACGCGGGGCTCGAACTCCCAGACCGCGAGATCGTGACCTGGCTGAAGTCGGACGCTTAACCGACTGCGCCACCCAGGCGCCCCCTAGGTTTTTATTTTAAGGAAATATCAAGTATGGCCAAAAGCTTGCATATAAAATGATGTTACTGAAGCAGTGTTTATCATATCAAAGAACTGGAAAAAACCTGAATGTCCATCAACAAGGGACTGGTTAAATGAATTGGTATAATGAAATACAATGGAATCCTTAAAAATGAAGCTATAGATTTATTCTAAGTGATTGTTGAGATGCCCACAATAGAATGTTAAATGAAAAAAAAAAAGCATCATAAAACAATACGTATGGGGCAACTATATGTATAGCCTGACTGGGTGGCTCAGTCAGTTAAGCATTTGACTCTCAATGACCTGAGATCAGGTCAGGATCTCACGGTTCATGAGATGAAACCCTGCATCGGACTCTGTGCTGCCAGTGTGGAGCCTGCTTGGGATTCTCTCTCTCCCTCTCTCTCTGCCCTCCCCTACCCCACCCCCCTCAAAATAAATAAATAAACATTAAAAAACATCTATAAAACACCAATACATACAGTATGATCTCATTTTTGCAAAAATGTATATGTGTATGCAGAGAAGAAAAGAGACTGGGCAGATGCACACTAATATATTAGCTATGCTTTTTCTTTCTTGAAATGTTCTTCTTTATACTTTTTTTCTACCTTCTAATTTTTTTTTTTTTTGCAGTAAGCATGAATCATTTTTATAATTAAAAAATAAAGGGTTTTCCCTGTGTTTTCTTTGATCAATTCTCACTTTTAGGCCTACGGGGGTTGCCCTGCACTTCACATTTAAGGCAGATTTACATGAGCATAATGTAGGCAGGTGCCCCCCACCTGAACTGGGGGATCCAGTGTCCTGTGGTATTTGTCCTGGGCAAATCTTACCTTCTTAAGTTTCCAACTCTTCTTCTGCCTAGTCTTCACAAACTGTGGAGCTTTGAACCACCAGAACTATTACTGTTTACTGCTTATTATAGTTTTGTCATTATCATTTTAGACCCAGGGGGGTTTATTTAATCCCAGTACTCCCAATTCATTCATAATGAAATACTCTCAGGGTGCCTGGGTGGCTCAGTTGGTTAAGCATCAGACTTTAGCTCAGGTCATGATCTCATGGTTCATCGGCTCCGTGCTGACAGCTCAGAGCCTGGAGCCTGCTTCTGATTCTGTCTCTCTCTCTCTCTCTGCCCCTCCCCCACTCACACTCTATTCTCTCTCTCTCTCAAAAATAAATAACATTAAACATTTTTTTTAAAAAAGAAAAGAAATACTCTCAAGGTGTGGTCCCCAGACCAGAAGTATTGGCATCACCTGGGAGCTTGTTAGAACTATAGAATTGCAGGCTCACCCCAGACCCACTGAATCAAGCCTGCATCCAGTAAGATTTGCAGACGATTCCTAGATGCACTGCAGTTGGAGAAGCCCTGATCTAGAACAGGTGCCTCAGACTGGTGTTTCCTGAGTGCTGAGAGAGTGGGAATCATTAGCAATACCAGCAGCTGTCTCCAGCACTAACACCCAAGGTGTTAGTATAAGAGCCATGTGATCTCAACAATGCCAGTTTCAGAGCCACATTCAGTAAGTAACACTGGTTATGGTCAGAGATTCAACCGAATGAACTGAACTAAGCAGGACTGGGCTGCTGGACATGACCCTGGAATCAGAGGATAACCTTATGGCCATTTGATCTAGTTACTTCATGTTGTTGTTGTTGTCGTTTGGGATTTGGTATTTTTGTTTTGTTTTTTAAGGAAGTTTTTAGAATCAGTTCTTAGGCTACGTGAGAGTCTCACTTTGGAGGATTATTTGCCTAAGAGTCAGTGGGAATTTAATTTCAGCATTCCTGGGATAATGGGAAGGAGCAACCTAAGGTAGGGTGTGATGGGGACATCATGTGGCCACTCTCCCTCTTTCCTCTGGGAACTTGTCTGAGAAGGAAGGGGCCTGTCTCTGTGTTGAGGGAGCTGGTAGGGGGGCCTGCAGGGCTGAGGACTCAGGGCTGTGGGGCCAGGCCGCCAAGCCCCTCGGAGGAGGGGGTCCTCCTGCCGGGGTGCCCTTTGTCCCCTCACGCCCACATGGGCTCCAAAGGATGGCCCCAGTGTTCCTTGGGAATCCATGGAGCCACACAGAGGGACTGCCTTTAGGGTTGCAGTCCCAGGGGAAAGGGCTCCAATCAGTTCCCATGGGAAAGGGCACCAAGGGCTCCAGCATCACCACCCCACCCCTAAGGCACCATCGCATCCTACCTGGAGTCCTTGTCCCCAGACTCTTCACCTACCTACTGCCTTCTCATCCCTCCCTCCCAACCAACTCAATTCAAATCTTACCTTCCCTGACCATGTCTCCCGAGTGACTTTGCCCTCCCACAGTGAGTGACTTTTGGTCACATGCCATTACTTAATAGTCATGAGAGCTAACACCCAGGTATGCTTTCTATGAGCCAGGCTCTGTTTCACATATTTTACTTATATTAACTTGACACTGTAACATCATGCCAATTTCTAACAAGCTGCCAGGTGATGTTAATGCTCTTGGTCTGGGGACCACACTTGAGATTATTTCATTATAAATTAATTGGAAGTGCTGGGATTAAAACTCTGTGGGCCTAAAATGATAACAAAATTATAATGAGAAGTAAACAATAATTCTGTTGGTTCAGAGCTTTACAGTTTGCAGAGACTTTTTGCAGAAGAGGACTTGGAAGCTTGGGCAGATCTTATTATCTTTATTTTACAGAGGAGGGAACTGAGGCACAGAGAGGGTTATGTAACTTTCCCAAGGTCACAAAGCTGATGAGTGACAGAGCCAGTACTCAGACCCAGGCAGTTCGGCTTCAGAGTCACAGGAATGTATAATGTTAAATGCATCGCACTTTTAACATTCTGTAACCACACATTTTGTTTATTGTATGTGTCCCTCACAGAAATGTAAGCATCTGGAGGGCAAGTAATTTGTCTGCTTTTTTTTTTTTTAGTGTTTATTTATTTATTTTTCTTTCTTTTTTTTTTTTAAATATTTTTTTCCACGTTTTTATTTATTTTTGGGACAGAGAGAGACAGAGCATGAACAGGGGAGGGGCAGAGAGAGAGGGAGACACAGAATCAGAAACAGGCTCCAGGCTCCGAGCCATCAGCCCAGAGCCCGAGGCGGGGCTCGAACTCCCGGACCGCGAGATCGTGACCTGGCTGAAGTCGGACGCTTAACCGACTGCGCCACCCAGGCGCCCCTGTTTATTTATTTTTGAGAGAGACAGAGTGTGAGCAGGGGTGGGGCCGGGGCAGAGAGAGAGGGAGACACCAAATCTGAAGCAGGCTCCAGGCTCGATGCTGTCAGCACAGGGCTTGATTCCGGTCTCAAACTCACGAACTGTGAGATCATGACCTGAGACAAAGTCAGACGCTTAACAAACTAAGCCATCCAGGTGCCCCTGCTTTGTTTACGTTCTACCCCGATACCTGAAAAGTACCTGAATGAATGAAGGAATGAATGATCCTAGCAGTAGACTCTCTTTTCAGGGCTATTTATCACAAAGTTACAGAGTTCTCATTATTTCACAGCAAGTGCTGTAAACTTGGGACCAAATAAAGAAGAGCAAACCCAGACCTGAGGGAGCTGCTGGGCGGAAGGCTAAGCTGACTCCTGGGCTCCCTCGCACCACCTGGAAGCTAGTTCAGGTTCAGAACTGTAGGCATAAAGTGCTGTGAACCTTGGAGACAGTTGTGAGGTGTTGAAACTATTAAATCCACAAGGGCTCAGAGGTTACTATACTGAGCATTCATGCTACACCAGGCGTTTAGTCAGATGTTTGGGATAAAAAGATAGGTATAAAGGCACAGGGACAAATGAGACACAGTGCTGTGGGGGCACAGAGGTCGGAACAAAGAATTCTGCCTGGGATGGGGAGGCATTGTGTCAAGGTTATATAAATGGATGAAATTTTGCTGGGCAGGTTGTTTTGAAGGGGCAACTGCACTTCTCTGGCAAGGCTAATATTTATATAATCTTCAGCATTTTGTTCTTAACTCTAACAAAAACCTATTCAGATTTTGAATGTCAGCCACAGGCAAATTTTGTCTGAAACAAAAGAGTCAATTTAAGGCAATTATCCAGATGATTCAGTTTCTCAGAACTTTAATTTAGTCTGAATGTTCTGATAGTTGAGGCCACAAAGACAAAAAGTGTAGAAATACTGGGTGGTGATTGATTTGAATTCCTAATCTTGCATATGTAAACAATCCAAAAGAATTGAACTTGAGAGAAGGAAAATGCAGAAGTGGACTCGTGGAAAATAGTTCTTCCTGCTGAGTATGTTATTCTTTATGTAGAAGAGGGAATATAAAACTATTAAGAAGAAAAATTATTTCTTCCAGGCACGATCCACAAAAATGTTGCTATTCATCCAGAAGAAATAGCTTTTCAGTGGTTCATCAGTTTAAACTGCGTTGTTACATCTTAAACTATTAAGATATTTCAAAAACCAACACTTAAAATAGCTTCTAATTTTTAAAAGCTGGTTCCATGGGACTTTGGAAAGTTAAATTTTCATGAGATATTAAAATAGAATTCATGAGTTCATGAATTAGGATTCTATAAATGCATAAAAAACATCTTTTCCTGGCATAAAATTAGGCTGTAGGTTGCTGTATTACCTCATTTGAGGGTGGAGAGGATGTGGATGCCAAGTCATCAGGGATGATTGGAGAACTCTCGGGAAGACAGACGGCTGACGTATATTTGCCCTTATTAATTTTCTCCTTAACATCTTCAAGTAGCATCTCCAACTTGAAGATTTCACCTTCCACTTCTCTAATAAACATAAACAAGCATCTTATTGGATATGCAGTCAACATTCTAATTAGTAACAACAGTTCTTGAATATAGCATTGGTCTATATTATTAAGGTGGTTTGGCTTCAGACAGGAAGGATAATGGACACCCGCCCTGACATGCATCCTGTTTAGAGTTTCATTCCAAAGGCCTGGGCTCTAATCCTCATTTTGTTATTCATTAGCTGTGTATCCTTGGGAAAATCACTTAATCTTCCTGTGCCTCCAATGTCTCAACTATAACATGGGAAAACAATACTGTGCTTACCTGGATCTAATTATTTTGAGATCCCTTACTGTTCTTTTTTTTTTTTAATTTTTTTTTACATTTATTTATTTTTGAGAGACAGAGAGAGAGAGAGAGAGAGAACAAGTGGGAGAAGGGCAGAGAGAGAGGGAGATGCAGAATTGGAAGCAGGCTCCAGGCTCTGAGCCGTCAGCACAGAGCCCGACATGGAGCTCAAATCCACAAACCACAGAGATCATGACCTGAGCTGAAGTCAGATGCTTAACTGACGAAGCCATCCAGGCACCCTGAGATCCTTTACAGTTCTAAGAGCTATGATTCTATGGAAATAATGATTTATATCAATTGAAAAGAGGAAGGAAATGAACTATCTGAAGAATTTGATTAACAAGCTGGATCTATATGCATCTGTACATATATATATATACATGTATACATATATGTATATGTGTAAATGTATCTATAAATATAAATACCTATTTTACTCAGGAAGAACCCATTTTCCTCAAATCCATTACATTTATAAAAATTTACCTTATATTAATCCACAAAGAAGAATCTCAACAAATTCCAAATCATTAATAATTATATCACCGTTTTCTCACTAAGATCAGGAAAAAAGCAAGGAAGTCCCTTCTCACCACTCCTTTTCAACATTGCATTGGAAGTCCTACTTAATGCAATAAGAAAAGAAAATATAAGGTATACAGATTGGAAAGGAAGAAATAAAAGTGTCTTTGTTCACAGATGACATGATTGTGTAGAAAATCCAAAAGAATCAACAGAAAAACTGGAACTAATAAGCAATTATAGAGAAGTTACAGGGTACAAGTTTAATGTACAAAAGTGAATCACTTTGCTATATACTATCAATGAATGAGTAGAATTTGAAATTAAAGACAGTACTATTTACATTAAGATCCAAAAAATGAAATACTTAGGTATAAATCTAACAAAATATATACAAGATCTGTATAAGGGAAACATAAAATTCTGATGAATGAAATCAAAGAGCTCAATAAATGGAGAGATATTAATGTTTATGAATAAGAAGACTCAATATTGTCATGATGGCCATTCTTCCCAACTCAATCTATAGATTTAATGCAACCCCTGTCAAAATCCCCACAAGTTCTTTTGTGGCTATTGACAAAATGATTCTAAGTTTATATGAAGAGACAAAAGACTCAAAATAGCCAACATAATATTGAAGGACAAGAACAAAGTTGGAGGACTGACACTACCCAACTTCAAGACTTACTATAAAGCTACAGCAATCAAAGCAGTGTGGTATTGGTGAAAGACTATACAAATAGATCAGTGGAACAGAATAGACAACCCAGAAATAGGCCCACATAACTATAGTCACCTGATCTTTGAGAAAAGAGAAAAGGCAATACAATGGAGCAAAGAAAGATAGTCTTTTCAACAGTTGCTGCTGGAACATACGGACATCCATGTGGAAAAAAGAATTTGAATCTGGACACAGATGTTATATCCTCCATAAAAATTAACTCAAAATGGATCACAGGCCTAATGTAAAATGCAAAAGTATAAAACTCCAAGATAACATGGTAGAGTACCTAGATAATCTTGGGTATGGTGATGACTTCTGAGATACAACACCAAAGGCATTATCCCTGAAAGAAATAATTGATCAGTTTGACTTCATTAAAATTAAAACTTATGTTCTGAGAAAGACAATGTCAAGAAAATGAGAAGATAAGCCACAGACCAGGAAAAAATATTGGCAAAAGACATTTCTGATAAACAACTAGTACCCAAAATATACAAAGAACTCTTAAAACTCAACAATAAAAAAACACACACAACCCAATTTTAAAATGTGCTACAGACCTTAATAGATATCTCACCAACAAAGATATAAAGATGGGAAATAAGCATATGAAAAGATGCTCCATATTATAGTTCATCAGAGAAATGCACATTTAAACAATGAGATACCACTATACGTTATTAGAATGGTCAGAATATGGAATGCTAACAATACCAATTGCTGGCAAGGATGTGGAGCAATAGGAACTCTTATTCACTGCTGGTGGGAATGCAAAATGGTACAGCCACTTTGGAAGACAGTTTGACAGTTTTTTTTTAAATTAAACATATTTTCACCATACAATCCAATGCACTCAGTATTTACCCAAAGGGGTTGAAAACTTATGTCAACACAAAAACGTGAACACAGATGTTTATGGCAACTATATTCAACTTGTCAAACTTGATAGCAACCAAGATGTCCTTCAGGAGGTGAATGGATAAATAAACTATGGTACATTTAGACAATGGAATATTATTCATCACTAAAAAAAAAAAATGAGTTATCAAGTTGTGAAAAGACATGTAGGAACCTTAAATGCATATTACTAAGTGGAAGAAGCCCAATCTGAAAAGTCTACACATTGCATGATTCCAACTATGTGACATTCTGGAAATAGTAAAAAGCAATAAATAGCAATAGTAAAAAGATCAGTGGTTGCCAAGGGTTGGGGTGGGGGCAGAGAGATGAATAGGTGGAGTACAGATGATTTTTGGGGCAGTGAAAATTCTCTGATGCTGTAAAGATGGATACAAGTCATTATACATTTGTCCAAAACCATAGAATGTACAGTACCAACAGTAAACTATTAATGCAGAAAATGGGCTTTGAACAGTTAGGATCTGTGTAGGTTCATCAGTTGTAACAAATGTACCACTCTGGTGAGGGGTGATAATGGTGATAATGCATGTGTGCAGGCAGAGGTATGTGGGAAATCTCTGTATCTTCCTCTCAATTTTCCTATGAAAAATGCTCTTAAAAATTAAAGTCTTAAAAAATTAAAGTCTTAAAAATTTGATCACTGGAAATTAATAACAAAAAGATAGCAACAACAAGAAAAAACAACTAATTGGAAATTTTAACACTCATCTTACTAACTCTTGGGTTAATAGACATTAAGGATACTCTATAAGTGAATAATAAATGTGAAAAAAACATATAAAACCAATGTAATGTAGCTAGCGCAGTACTCTGAGAAAAATTTATAGCTTTAGCATGCATTTACAAGGGAGCAAAGTTCAAAATCAGTAAACTAAGTATCCAAAACAGGAAAATAGAAAAAAGAACTACCAAATGAACCCCCCAAAAGGAGAAATAAATATAATTTAAAAGAATTTGATTAATAAAATAAAACATTGTCTTTGAAAATATCTATAAAAGAAACCACTGGAAAGTCTGACTGAAAAGCATAAGTAACATTAAGAATGAGAAAGGAAATATGCCAGAAGAAAAATTTTAAATCAAATGGGATTGAACAACTTGATGCCAATACAGTTTAGAATCTAGATGAAATGGACAAGTCTCTATAAAAACATAAATTATTAAAATCTACTCAAAAAGAGGTAGGAAATCTGGAAAAAAACTAGTAACCAGAGAAAAATAGAAAAAATAATCAAAAATCCACCAGCCCAAAAGGCACCAAATCCAAGTGGGATTATGGGTAAGTTCTAGTAAGATTTTAACCCTTTTGAAACATAAAAAGAAAAGGGAAAAATTTCCCAATCATTCTATAACTAAACATTAGGATATTTATGAATACATTTTATTATTATATTAATAGAGTTAGGAAATAAACTAAATAGATTTCTAAATCCCATTTGAGTAAACATTAAAACATTAAAAAAACAAATCTAATCCTAGTAAATCAAGAATAGAAGAAAACTTTCTTGATAAACTTATCTACTTGAAACTACAGCAAGAGTCATACTTGAAAAAAATCCCATTACTGTTTGGAATATGAAAAGAATGGTTGCTTTTGCTAGTATTATTTAACATTGTTTTGGAAAACCTAGCAAATAAAATAAACTGATTAAAAAATATGATATATAAGAATCAGGGAAGAAAAGATAAAGTATAAATATTTAGGGGGAAATGGGAGTTGGGGGAACCTGTCATTATTTTCAAATGCTATGATTGTCATACCTAAAAACTAAGACAATCAACAGCTAATCAAAAAACACTATGAACAGAAATACATAAGATAGCCCAGCAGAAGTTAAATATATTGTTTTTCTTTATTTCCTGTATATCAATTACAGAAAACATCTGTTAATAATGCTGAGAAAACCTACAAAATAGGTAGGAATAAATCTAACAAAACATGCATGGAATCTGCATGAAGAAAACATGCTCCTGGATGGGACTACTCATTGCAAAGATTTCAACTCTTCTCTAATCTGTAAATTCAACACAATTCTGAACAAAATTCGAGTGGCATGTCCCTAAGGAAGTTTGGTGAGCTATTTATAAAGTTTATTAGTAAGAAGGGTGTTCAAGAACAGCTAAAGAAAATTTAAAGAAGAAATATGTCAAAATATACACTAGACTATAGTAATTTATTTATTTATGTATTTATTTATTTATTTAATGTTTACTTTTGAGAGAGAAAGAGACAGAGCATGAGTGGAGGAGGGGCAGAGAGAGAGGAGAGAGGGAGACAGAATCTGAAGCAAGCTCCAGGCTCTGAGCTGTCAGCCCAGAGCCCAACACAGGGCTCGAACTCACAAACCATGAGATCATGACCTGAGCCAAAGTGGGGCATTCAACCGACAGAGCCACCCAGGCACCCCTAGACTATACTAATTTAAAACTGTGTGGTTAATGTAGAAATAGAAACGCAGATCAATGGGATGGAAGAGAACCAGTCCTATCTATATGTGGAGGGTTTTTTATATGATAAAAGTGGCCTTTTCATCCCGTGGGAAAGGCTGCTGTACTCAGCAAGCAGTGGGACAAAGATCTATGCATGGAAAACTGTTGATAATCAAGTAAAATATAGGAAAATATGCTCTAATCTAGCAGGCAAATGAGAATTAAGCAGAGGACAAGGAGAGGCTGAAAATTTGAAGGAAGTTCTGAAATGGTGGAGATAGACCTGAAGGTAGTGGGAAGAAATGGGCCCAAGGACCAGGGCCAGATGGATTGGAGGTGAGTGAAGGAAGAAAGAGGAGGTGAAAACATGCAGATCTGGAGATGGAGAAAAGACATTTTCGAGGGATTTTGTGATCTTTTCCGTAAAGCAGAAGACAAGATTGTATGTTGATAATATCAGAGAGAGGGATTGGTGGAGGCAGAACCCCATTTCTTGACTCCTTGACTTCTGGGGTCAGCGTGTGAAATGACTATCAGACAACATTCTGACAAGATGCATGAAATAAAAGAACTATTTTTGCATATTACCTTTTATTTTATTTTATTTTAAAAAAAATTTTTTTAACATTTATTTATTTTTGAGACAGAGAGAGAGCATGAACAGGGGAGGGTCAGAGAAAGAGGGAGACACAGAATCTGAAACAGGCTCCAGGCTCTGAGCTGTCAGCACAGAGCCCGACGCGGAGCTCGAACCCACGGACCGCGAGATCATGACCTGAGCTGAAGTCGGCCGCTTAACCGACTGAGCCACCCAGGTGCCCCGCATATTACCTTTTAAAGGCAATAATACGTTTGTTGTGTTTTTTTAACGTTTATTTATTTTGAGAGAAAGAGTGCATGGGAGAGTCAGAGAGAGAGAATCCCAAGCAGGCTCCACACTGTCAGCACGGGTCTCAAACTCATGAACCACGAGGTCATGACCTGAGCAGAAATCAAGAGTCGGATGCTTAATTACTTGAGCCACCCAGGTGCCCCAATAAGGTTTTAGTAAGAGCACATAGCAGACTTAAACAAGTAATTAGCCAATGAACTTGCAGAATTCTTTCCCTTGCAGAAAGCCATCTACAATGGCCTTTAGATTCAACACTTAGAAGGTTCTGGACAATTAATTGTATGGGGTTCTGCTCACTGCCACATTATGCCCATGTGAGAACAAGAGGACCAGTGTCAAACCGAGCAGCCTTGCTTGCTCTGAGGTGGTTTTAACCGAGTTTCGGAGAGACTGGGTCCTTCCCTTGCCCCAGTGTTGAAAGCTTTTCCTGTATATGGGACATAATTACAGCTGAAACTTTTTTGATTTATACTGGGTCCAGCACACTGTGGGTGTAACTAGGATATAAATAAGGTGTTGCATAACTTTGGTCTGAATGTGCACAGAGGCCCAACTTTAAAATGACTGCCTAGACAAGTGGGATTCCTCGGAAAATAAATATCCTTACTCTATTAGTTTTTAAATAAATAGTGAAAGTATGTAGAGATCTTTCTTTTCCCAGAAAACAAAATAAGCCTTTGGGCAAAAAAAAATCAATATTAAAACCTCATCCTTGCTGTCTAATTACTCAGTATTGAAATAACAGTAGACAGAGATTTCATTCATTTTGAAAAGGTGAAATTGTACTTTGGAAAAAATACCTCAGGACACTAGTGCCGAAATATAAACCATTAAAGTAATGTGGCATCAAGAAAGATTCCGTGTAAAAATGCAATGAATAGAAAGAGTTGAACTTACAGAAATTAAGTCTCCTAAATGGATTCTTTTAATTCATACCAGGAAATTAAATGGAAACAATCCTAGCCTTGAGTCCTGGAATACATCTTAAAATTGTTTGGATTGGAGAGAGAGGAGCACAGGGCCATAAAAATGGCCAGTTGGAAACTTCAGTGAGTTTGCATCCAAGTTTCTAATGTGAATTAACTCAGAAGTCATTTTGACTTCAAGCTTTAACATTTTCCCTAAATTTATCAGGCTTTGTGGGTTCTTCACCCCCACATTAACCAACCTAGCAATGGTCCTCTCATACCCACTGCCCCTTTGGAATTGTCTGTGGATAGGAAAGAAAAGGGGGAAAAAGGGAAGGACAGAAGAACCAGGCAGGGGAGACAGAGGAAGGAGTGGGATGAAGGCCAGGACACAAGGAACTTAGAGAGAAGGCCCTCTGGGGTTAGCGTGTGAGCCTTTCCAGGATTTTCTTACACTGTTCTGGGTCTCAGAACCAGTTATGACACACAACAAAGGGCAAGATTGTAGTACAAAATTGCTCCTCTGGGGGACAATTGTTCATGTGGAGGACTCCACCTGGGTCAGTGCCCAGAACAGGACTTTATACGTAGCGGGAGTTCCACACTGTTTGTCTCAGGCGCTAACACTTGTTCACTGATGGCACAGTTTTTGCTGACCCTAGGCCAGGGGCTGTGCAAGCATTAAGCCAGCAGCCATATCAGAATCCCACCTGAAGGAGGTTGCCTCTGACCCCTCCACCTCACACAGTTTAAGCCTGACCTTTCTGGATCAAAGTCACCGACAGCTGGGGATTCATGCCTGTGAATTTGCTTCAAAGCCAGATGCTTCTCCTTGTTGTCCCTAAACTCCTGCTCCAGTAGTTCAAGATGTCCCTGCAGTTTCTCCAGGACCTGTAGCAGTAAAGTCACCAGAATCACGCATGAGTGGTTGTTTCCCCCCAAAATACAAGAAGGGTGTACACTATGGTAGTTTCAAAATGAAGCCACCATCCTTCTCCTGGCAATTGTTTTGTTTCAGAGACTGACATCTAAAACAGAGGCAACCCAGTCATCTCCACATTCACAACGCCCTTCTAGCACACAGCTTTTTCAATACGGCGACTTCCGATTTCTTCCCCAGGGCCCACTCAGAGGCCTCTGAACTCCTTAATAGGATATCAATAGTCCTGTGCTATTGCAGAATGGCTTTTAGCTTATAGAGCACTTTCCTGAGCATTATCTTACTTAATCCACACATCAATGTTGTAAATGTTGCAAAGTAGATTTTATTATCTCGATTGTATATGGGAGGAAATTGGAGCTCTAGGAGGTATGTCTGAAGCCACAAGGACCTTAAAAGAGACTGAAGTTAGAGGATCTGAGTTTGAGTCTATGGCACTTGGAGGGATGGGGCATTAGGAAGTTTAGCCAGAGCTTCAAATGGGTCTTCTAGACATCAACACATGCAGCCTCGTGCAGATTAACACTTACATGGTGCAGGTTAAGGTCTGGTCTTGATGTATAGAGGTTTCAGCACTGCAGCCCCAATAGCTAAATATTCCCTGAGCACTGCCTATACGTGGCCCTGGGCCAAATGTGTGAGAAATACAAAAGTTACATCAGTCTCAGGGATTTTATTCCAGTTGGGAAAAGAAATGGGATTCAAGGACTTTGCCATGGCACTTTGCCATGGCTCAGTGGAAGAAGTGAGACCTACATCAGGCTTGAAGGATGCTCAGGAAGGCCTGGACCAGGCAGTGTCCATGAACATGCAGAGGAAAGGATGGTTGGAGGGACACAACAATAGGGTTACAGGATCAGACACCCCAGGGTTCAAGTTCAGACTCTTTCACCTAATAATTATTATGATTTTAGTCAGTTTGAACTCTAAACTTTAGTTTTCTCATCTGAGACAATAATAGCCCTCACCTCATACTGTGAAAATTAAATGAGTTAATGCTTAGTGCCAGGATCATCACCATCATCATTATTAAATCTGAATATTATTCCAAGTTTGGAAACATATTGACCATAGGGCATAAAAAATGGCAAGTGTGATAGATGTCTTCCATGTTCCCCCCACCCAGATTTGTCCTCCATCTTTCTCCGAGCCCCAGCCAGGAAGCTGACCTTCAGTGGACTGCACCAATAGGCTCCCCTGCCCTGGCATTGGTTTCAGTCAATGGAAAGCAATGACAGAAGAGAGGAAATGAAGAAAGATGAGGTAGGGGTCTTTATTTCCCTGACGTCCTCCTGCCTGTATCCCAGTGGATTGGCTGTGCCTCTCTACCAAAAGCAGAGCTTGTCAGCTACTCCTACCATTATAGCTACTCTCCCTAGGCTCCAATATCTGCTCTTCCTCCTTTCTTTCTTCCCCACTGTTCCTTCTATGAGATGCTTTCTGTCCCTTATTGGTTTCCCTTAACCTTACCCACACTGTTGTAAAACGATGCCTTATTAAACTCCCCTCAGTTGTTCCATCGGAATAAACCATCTAGTTCCTGCCAGGACCCTGCCTGGTACTACTGTAAATCTCACTGACAATGCTCAGGTTTCTAGCTTGGGAGGCGGAAAGAATGTGAACCCCTGACTAAACTGAGGAATTTGGAAAGGCTAACAGATTGGAATGGAGCTGTCAATGTTGGACATGTAGAATTTTCAGCAAGAGTGGGAGAGCCAAGTAAAGATACACACAAACATTTGGAGCTGTAGATGAGAAGGTAGGACCAGGAATTTAGGAATTGGTAGCATGCAGATAGTGAAAACGTAAGAAGGAATTAGGTGTTCAAAGGAAAGAGAAAAGAGAGAAAGTCAATTACAAATTATAATTTAAGATCTTGGGATTTAAATTGTGTTATATCTCAGAAGAAGATAGGGCACAGTTTTCTAGCTATAAATGTACCTCATGTAATCCTCATGGCAACTCTGAGGTGGGAAGTGCCTAAGATCGTACAGCCAGTATATAGAACTAAATTGTCTGTTCCAACATCCAGATGCTTTCCATTCTGTTGTGTTGTTCATGCTGAGAAGGTTAGTGTCGCCCTCTCTGGCCTTCTTCCAATGCTGAATCAAATGGGCCTGGAAATCTCAGGCCAGGGCTGACACTGTCAGGAATCACCTTGACTCTCATCTCTGCCCTAATACGAATCCCCTCATATCCTCTAGCATCAAGGGGAAACTTCCTGGATTGAGGCCTCAGAAGGCTAGTGCCTTGAACCAGTTCCCTCTGCTTTGCTCAGCCCTTTAAAAATCTATGGGGCACCTGGGTGGCGCAGTCGGTTAAGCGTCCGACTTCAGCCAGGTCACGATCTCGCGGTCCGTGAGTTCGAGCCCCGTGTCAGGCTCTGGGCTGATGGCTCGGAGCCTGGAGCCTGTTTCTGATTCTGTGTCTCCCTGTCTCTCTGCTCCTCCCCCGTTCATGCTCTGTCTCTCTCTGTCCCAAAAATAAATAAACGTTGAAAAAAAAAATCTGTGTTCTCCCAGTTCCTGAAAACCAGACTTTTTAAAAAATTTTTTTAAATATTTATTTATTATTTTTGGCAGAGTGTGAGCAGGGTAGGGGCAGAGAGAGAGAGAGAGAGAGACAGAATCTGAAGCAGGCTCCAGTCTCTCAGCTGTCAGCACAGAGCCCGACGCAGGACTCAAACCCACAAACTGTGAGATTATGACCTGAGTCGAAGTCAGATGCTTAACCAACTGAGCCACCCAGGCACCCCAAAACCAGACTTTTTTGATATCTCCTTTATCATTCACTGCTTCACTCTGGCAATCTGGCTTTTACAGAATCACTTCATTAAATAAAACTGGGCTTGTCAAGGTCCCTCATGATCTCTTGGTTGCCAAATCCAATTCACTTCTTGATTTTTTTTTTCCTGTTATTTGAACATGTGTTGTTGTGACCCATACCCCCTTCTTTTCTTTTGGCTTTACAGCTCCACCCCTTGCAGGTCTGCCTTGAGCTTTGAGGTCACTGCTTGTCAGTCTCCTTTGAGGAACCCTCTTTTACCTGCCCCTGTTTGCTGATTCTTTCCTTGGGCTTCTTTACTGCTTACTCTGCAGGTTTGCCTGGGAGTAAACTTCATATACTTCATAGCTTCAACCCACAACTATATCCAGATTTACATTTCTGGCCCAAGCAACTCCTCTGAGGTCCAAATCCATTGCTCTAATTGCCTACTGGATCTTTCCAATTGGATGTCCTACAGGGACCTCAAAATGAACTTGGCACCTTGCCTCCTGCCTGCCTCCCACACCCATTAGGAACTGGATCTTCCATTTTTAGTCCTGGCCTTGGTTGCCCACGCTAGAAATCTGAAACTCATCCAAGCCTCCTCCCTTCCTTTCTTCTCCCCTCTTAATGTGCAACCACTTTGTTAAACTCTTAGATTTGTCCCCCTTTTCATCCTCATTGCTAGTTTTGGTTCAGGCGCTCATAACTTGTTACCTGGAGTATGGCTTCCTAGCCAGGCTTTGTCCCTAAGTCTTGCCCCCATGGTGCTCACCATTTCTTGGCTTTCAGTCCTCCCGTGTTGCCCCCTCACTCAACCTCAGGGTGAAATATAATCTTCTTAGCATTGTTTAAAGGTCTTTCATGAATAGTCCTTGTCTTGTCCCTTCCTCTTCACCACATGAACCCTGGATTCCATCTGACTAATTACAGTACCACACGATTCCTCATCCCATCAGGGTTTTCTGTCCCCTGTGCCATTGTGACTGGTGATTCTTTTTCTTGGACCACTGTTTTGTAACTACCCTGTCAATCTCATACATATTCATCCTACAGTGCCAAACTCCAAGGTCAGTCACTTCCAGGGAGCCTTGCAAAGTACCCTCTAACTGTCAAGGGTGAGCCGCTTCTAAGCTGCCATTAGCATTATTTCTCAAGCTTCATGTTGCTTGTCTATTTACCTATCTGTTCCCAGGAGACTGTAAGCCACTTGAAAAAGAAATTGTTTCTTTATCTCCAAATCTCTAGTGCCTGGTACAGAGTCTTGGACACAGGAAGTACCTGATAAGTATATGTTGAATCAATTAATTAATTAATAAGTTATTTAATTAATACAATAGATGAATGAGAGTGATCAACTGTGTCTTAACATTTGAGTCCTCCTTTCCTCTGTCTATACTGTCTGGTTTCTACCGCACAGCCTGCCATTGCTTTGTTCGTGCTCCTTCACATCAGGACTTCTGACCACCTGCCTTGTTGCTGACCCAGTGGCCTGAATGACGTCTTTGACTTTGCACATTTCTGGCTCTAACAATCTCAGCTTTTTGCCCCATTACCATGTTCCACCCCAACTTCCCACAACCCTGACACTGATGAACTGTGGTTACAATATAAATTAGTGATTTGATTAAATGCAACAACAAGCAAGGATGTGAAAATCACAGATTTTCATCTGAAAAGCATAGTTTTAAGATCAGGTTTGAATTTTCAAAGTTTTATATGTTGAGTTGTCAGATATTGGCAAATTTTATAATCTGTGTCCCCCAGGACCCACCAACTCTGGATGGACTTGCCCTGTATAACAGCTGGCATGTTATTCTCTTAAGCCTACATGGTCTCAGATTTATTGTTGGGTGGCCACTGAGGAATAATAGCCATAAGTAATAGACTCCTCTGAGAATGAACGAGGGATAAATACACATAGAAATAGAACTCTAAGTTCATTTAGCTCCTATAACACAAACCCCTGAGCCAGATAATCAAGGAGATCCTGAACCTCAGCATGTTGAGAGGTCGGGTAGAGGGAAAGGGGAAATAGTATAAATTAAACGTTGACAAAATTTTGTACTAGTTACCAAATATATCAAGCTTGAAATAGATTATTAAAGGTCTTAATTCAATTCAATTAATCATTAATAATTAAGGGTACAACATATGTGAAACACAAGGCTAGGCCTCTGGAGGTCACAGCCCTTAATCTCCAGCAAAACATTTCCACCAGAACATTTCTATGCCCCCCAATGTAGAGGAAACATGGTGCTATAAAGTCATTCATACTTAAGCACATCAAATTCCCTAACAAAGATGTTTAAAACTTGATAAAATTTTTACCAGCTTCTTGTCTTGCAAATGACAAGGAGAGTCCTGTGCTATGCTTTTGGAAAATTCTTGTACCTGTAGTGAAAAAATGCAATATTTCATTAATTGCATGATGTCTTATGTCTGAATTTGGTCACTTCTATTGGTCATAATCTTTTAAAATATTACTTTAGTCTTCAGTTGGTCAATCTGTTCTTTTAACTTCTGGCACATCTGTTTCCCTTCAGTTATCTTTTGAAATATGTAAGAAGAACTTGGGCAAGGGTCTTTCTGAGAGGTTGATGACACCTTAAAGAGACTTGTCTCAGATTCTATTCCTGTATAAGAGAGAATAGGTTTTGGCTTCTGTTCATCTCAACTTTACTGCAGATTTATGAAGTACTAAAAACAGAAGTCTGTGGCAACCATCACCATTTGCTATTAAAAAAAAAGTTTTCAGGGCGCCTGGCTCAGTCAGTTAAGCGTCCAACTTCAGCTCAGGTCATGATCTCACTGTCTGTGAGTTCGAGCCCTGCATTGGGCTCTGTGCTGTCAGTCTGAGCCTGAAGTCTGCTTCAGATTCTGTGTCTCCCTCTCTCTCTCTGCCTCTCCCCACTCATGCTCTGTCTCTCAAAATATGAATAAACGTTAAAAAAAAAGTTTAAAAAAAGTTTTCAAAATGTATATCTAAGTCAGAAGTTTAAAAATGCTAGTGGGACACCTGGGTAGCTCAGTCAGTTGAGCATCCAACTTTGGCTTAGGTCATGATCTCACAGTTCATGAATTTGAGCCCCACATTGGGCTTGCTGTTGTCAGCCTGTCCGCACAGAGCCTGATTCTGATTTTCTGTTCTCCTCTCTCTGCCCACCCCCCTGAATTTGCGTTCTCCCAAAAATAAATAAATCGTAAAAATAAAATAAAATAAAATAAAATAAAAATGCTGGTACCTGTGAGATTGTCTTGGTGAATATGTATTGTGGGCTCCATCTGCACAATTAAAGGATAAGAAAACATTATTGTTGACACAGATCAGTGACGCCATTATTCAAAATGATCCAAAATGTTGTGGTCATCATGGAGGCAGCCCAGAGTTGTGTCAAGAGCTGGGCTCCCAAAGCCAAGGTTGAATTCCACTCTGACACTTACCTCCCAAGTGACCCAAGGCAATGACTCCATCGCTGTAAACCTCAAATTCCTCAGCAATAAAATAAGGGTACAAATAGAACCTACCTCCTAGGGTTGTTACAAGGATTAAGTGTTAGATATTACCATATCTGTTACTACTACCATGTTTGATACTATTGTGGGGAACACTGAAACGTTTCTCCTAAAACTGGACCATGAAGTCCATGAGGGCAGGGGCCATTGTTGGTCTTGTCAGCAGCTCTGTCACTGGTACTCTCACTAACACCATGCACACAGTAGCCACATTCTGGAGAATAATATAAAATAGTATGCATTAAGTTCCAAAATGTATGTCATGATAGTGATTGTTTACTTGTCATAAGCTAACAGGACAGGAGCTTAAATTCCAGAGTGACTCACCTTGAGAGTCTACACATAAAGCTCAGAAACATGCTAGTGCCAGAGAGCTAAATGGTGGTGATCAAATTAGACTTTGGTTATTATGAATGTCTGAACTATATGACAGATAGAGAACTGATAGAGTCTAGTTCTCCAACCTCAATTAGCAGGACTAGAGAAAATAAGACACCTGACTTTAGACTTCCATTGCCAGAGAGAGGTGAGCCTAATATCCATTTCTGTTCCTGCTAACCTCAGGGCACTGAGGACTGTGCACCCCTGTGCACCCAGGGGTGGGTGCAAGCAGAATGAGGACCCCTGAGACTTGCCAATGTCAGACATAGAGAAGCATTCCAGTCAAGGCCAAGTGGAGCTGCTAGATTCAGGTGTGGGGGGGGAGGGGGGGAGGGGGTGGGGTGGGGGTTGGGGAGGGATTCTGTTCAAGCTCCCCAGAGCATTCAGTTGCTAGAGAAGGGAGTTGAAGCATGAAGGAGTAGAAATGGAAACAGGCATAGAGTGTTCAGTCCAGAGTGCCCTTCATACAAAGCTTCAGGGAAAGATCATACTGTCCTGACAAAGTGCCAGAGAACTGAAATGTTTACTTTGATCATTAATGTGAATTTACCTTACCACCGAATCTTAAATAATCGAGGCCCTGAGCCTCAACGTGTTGGGAGATAGATGGGGGGACGGGGAGATGAGGAAAGGGGAAATAGTATAAATTAAACATTAACAAAATTTGGTCTTTGGGAGTTCCTGGCTGCCTCCATCAGTAGAGCCTGCGACTCTTGATCTCAGGGTTGTGAGTTCAAGCCCCATGTTGGGTGCAGAGATTACTTTAAAAAAAAAAATCCCAATATAAGCATTTAAAAAATGGTACTAACTAGTTACCAATGTAGCAAGCTTGGATTATGTTATTAAAGATCTTAATTTGATCTGATTTAGCGTTAATAACTAAGGGTGTAATATATAGAAGACACAAGGCCAAGCCCCTAGGGGAATTAGGCAATGGAAAGATGAAGACAAGGTTACTGCCCTCCACAGTACTCAAATCTAGTGGAAGAAACAGATATTTCCAAATTATTATGATCCAAAACAGGCTGAGATAAATGCTCTGACAGAAAACTAAACAAAAGAGGATGTGAAGGACTGAATGGGAGTGGGAGTGAGGGTCTGAAAAGTCCTGTGGCCAACAGGGAATTGAAAGAGGCCATGAAAATGACCAGATTTTGAATAGGCATAGGTGGGATGTTCCATGGAAGGCAGGAGCTCAGTGGGTGAGCGGCCAGAGAGCTTGGGGACCAGCCAGGTCACTGAAGATGACTCCTGAGGGATGGGAGCTAAGTTTATAAGGGTAGGATGAAGCAAAAAAAAGCAGGGCAGCGGGGGGACTCAAATTCCAGGTCAAAGAGTTTGGAATTTATACTATTGTGTGTTGTTTGTCCAGCCCCTGATTCTTCTCAGGAAGACACCCACTGAGCTTCTGAGGGGTCAAAGACTAGAAGTCAGTTCCATGCACCTTGCAAAGGCCCACTGATATGGATGGGAAGTTGCCCAGATTATGCATTTCCTGGAGACTACTTTTACTCACCTCTGTCTGTTGTGAAGAATCAGTAGTTTTCCTTTTCTGCTTTTGTTTTTCAATACAATTTGACCTAGATATGCTTTCTAAAATATCTTGCATCATAACTGACTTATCTCTCAGTTTAGGAGAAAGGCTGGCTTCTGTATCTATTATAAGTGGCTTATTAATTATGTTATTTTTAGGGATTTTCACTTTGGGAGCAACCTTAAAGAAATCAGAGAACTGGTAATGAACCTGGTCATGGCCATATTTCAACCAATTGCCTGAAATTGCTTTTTCAGTCTGTTGTTTCTGGGGTGGCTGCCCTTGGAAACTTTTTGGTTTATCACGT
Organism: Lynx rufus; assembly: GCF_022079265.1. Classification (NCBI taxonomy): domain Eukaryota; kingdom Metazoa; phylum Chordata; class Mammalia; order Carnivora; family Felidae; genus Lynx; species Lynx rufus. The sequence continues at coordinate 129,613,762 of NW_025814834.1, read as the reverse complement.
AGACTCTTGATCTTAGTTAGAAAATTTGAAGTTTCTTGATAGCTGCTCTCTCCAGCAACCACTGGCTCTTCTAAATTAGAGGTGTTTTCTTCTCTCATAGTTCGAGAACAATAGAGCTTATTGCTGCTTTCATCATCCCTTTTGGGGCTGAGAGGGCCTGTGAGTTCCGGGGTTTGTTCTTTTGGCCAAGAATTCTTAGCATAGTGCAAAATAATATTTTTAATAATGGCTTCATCAGAACAGCCAGCATTAGAAATCTCAGGGAAAGTTTCACAATTAATGCCTTGACCTTTTAAGAATTCCTCTTTGGAAAGATGATGGAGTAAAATATCAGAAAGGTTTGACTTTGAAGGGTCTCTTTCATTAGCTGGAATATCAAGATTTATGGTGGATTGTTTCTCTTTATCATAGTTTTTGTTAACAACAGTTTCAGTCATTTTATCCCAAGTCTTGGTTATGTCTACATTTCCACAAATCTCTTTGTATGTGGCCTTTTTTTGAGGATCATCTACTGTTGACATAATTTGATATGAGACATCAAGGATGTCATTTTTTGAGGTAAAATTGTAATCGCTGTATATCTTAATTTGGGAGAAATCCCTACCAAAAAGCAAATGTTCCTGTGGCTTAGGAGTTGTGTCTTCTGAGAAACTGGCTTCCTCCATGTATGTGCAGCCTGACTTCCTTTGTCCTTTGCTGCCTCTTTTTGATGTTCTTAATTGTAACTGTAGATCTTTTGGTTTTCATTGGTTGTCTTCATTGTGTCTCCTAGTCTGTGCAAAACAAGAAGAACGTCATTGTTAAATATATTGGAATAATGTATGACACTATGCTTATATTGCTGTCTATACCAGAACAAAATGGATGCTTTTCATTTAGGGAAATTCAGTTATAAATATGAAGGCAGAATGCTCAGCCAAGTGGTATATAAGCAAGGAATTAAAAAAAAAAAGGTTGGGAGGAGGTTTTACATGTTTCATTCATTAAATTTTGAGGGAGAATTTGATCTCCAGTTGATGAGCACGTATTTTTCAATCTCTCTTAGGAAATGCTATTTGGAATATATATTCCACAAAATAAGAACTTAGGGTGAAAGTGAAAGATTACTATTTTAAAGTAGCAGGGCTAGGGGTGCCTGGATGGCTCAGTCAGTTAAGTGACCAACTTCAGCTCAGGTCATGATCTCATGATCATGGATTCGGGAATTCGAGCCCCACAGCTGGCTCTGTGCTAACAGCTCGGAGCCTGGAGCCTGCTTCTGATTCTGTGTCTCCCTCTCTCTCTCTATCCCTTCCCTGATCATGCTCTGTCTCTCTCTGTCTCAGAAATAAATAAACATATAAAAAAGTAAAAGAAAAAAAGAGTTTCTTATGGTTTGCCTCCCTCCCTCTCTGTAAAAAAAACATCCATTTAGATACCTCTTCTCAACTTGCGAACTCGTGGAACAACTCCTTAGAAGCAGTAAGATTTCCTCCAGTTTTAGGTGGAGTAACTGAGGCTCTGACTCAACCAGGGGGCCTGCAGCCACCAGCTACCTCCCTTGACCATATAATGACAGGGTTGGATGAGTGGATCTCTGCGGTTCTCTCCCCTTCTAAATTTTTCTGAGTCTGTGAACTTGTGGTTTATTAGATAACCTGAAAATCTAAAATAATATGTTTGACCAAAAAAAAAATGAGCTAAATTGTCCAAGAAAAAAGGAGTACAAACTAAATGTGGTAAAGACATCTACAAAACATTGTTCAAAATCTTAATTTATAGATATATGCCAATGTTAGAGAACTCAAATCAAAAAAATATTTTGTTTAAAGTGAGGGGAGAGGAGAGAGAGAGAGAGAGGGAAGGAGGGGGAAAGAGGGAGGGGGAAGAGGGAAGGAGGGAGGGAGAAGAGAAGAAGAAGAGGAGGAAGAAGAGGAAGAGGGGGAGGAGGGAATAGGGAGAGGAGGAGGAGGATGGGAGAAAGAGAAGAATCACTGAAGCATTACTTTGAATTATTTAGTGCCTAATATTTACTGTGAAGTGAGGCATATCTTCATGAACAGAATTAAAGATTACTCCAACCCAAATTGAAGAACAAGGAAAAATGCTTCCCAGGAAAGTCAAGAGCACAGTGGGAAAGCAAGAGTTGAGAGACTTAGATGTGAGTTCCAGCTTCTCTACTCATTAGCTATATGCCTTCAGGCAAGTTACTTAATTTTTCTAAGTCTTAGTTTCCTCTTCTGAAAAATAGGAATAATAATACCTAGTTCACAGGATTGCTAGGAGAACATGAGATAATGCATGTAAATCTCTTGGCATAGTGTTTGGCACAGAATGAGCATTCAGTAATTTGTAGTTTAAAAATGAAAAAGAAGGAGTTCCTGGGTGGTTCAGTCAGTTAAACATCTGACTCCTGATCTCAGCTCAGGTCTTGATCTCAGGGTTGAGTTCAAGCCCCATGTTGGGCTCCACACCGGGCATGAAGCCAAGAAAGAAAGAAAGAAAGAAAGAAAGAAAGGAAGGAAGGAAGGAAGGAAGGAAGGAAGGAAGAAAAGACAATACTGAAGAATGCCCAGATATAGAAGGCTAGGTACTCATTTGTGGGAATATTTAAAGGATCAAGGAAGAAACAGCATATATGAGACATGATCTCTATAAAAGCTTTAAAACTATTTTAAAAATCTACCTATAAATGAATATATTGTTTGGCAGTGAAAACTATCACTAAATAAATTTAAACAGAATGTGTCTAAGACATCCAAATGGTCAATAGGTACATGAAAAGATGCTCAACATCATTCATCATCAAGGAAATGCAAATCAAAACCACAATGAGATATCACCTCAAACTAGTTATAATGGCTATCATCAAGAAGACAAGAGATAACAAATATTGGCAAGGATGTGGAGAAGAGAGAACTCTTGTAACACTCTTGGTGGGAATGTAAATCAGCTAATCTACTCTGGAAAACAATACGGAGTTTCTTCAAAAAATTTAAAATAGATCAACTATATGATCCAACAATCCTACTTCTGGGTACATACCTAAAGAAAATGGAAACAGGATATCAGAGAGATATAGGCCCTTCCATGTTTATTGCAGCATTATTCATAGCAGCCAAGACATGGAAACAACCTAAGTGGCCATCAGTGGATGAGTAGATGAAGAAGATAAGAAAGAAGGATGTCCTTCCATTTGCAACAACATGAATGGACCTTGAGCACATTATGCTAAGTGAAATAAGTCAATCAGAAGGACAGGTACTGAATAATACTCCTTGTAGGTGGAATCTAAAAGAGCCAAACTTGTAAAAACAGAAAGTAAAATGGGTGATGGGGGTTGGGGGTTAGGACAGATGTTTTCTGGTGTAAACTTGAAATGAGTGGCAAATAGGCCCTATAGCTCTAATGCACAGCACAGTGAATATAGACAACAGTATAGTATTATAATCATAAAACTTGCTAAGAGACTAGAACTTAATTATTCCAACCACTAACAAGAAATGATAATTATGTAATGTGATAGAGATGCTAATTATCACTACAATGGCAGTATATATATATAAATGTATCAAATTAAATGTGTACACTTTAAAATTACACAATATGAAAAGTCAAATATACTTCAATAAAAAAGTCTGATTTCTGAGGGTAAAAAGAGTATCTTTAAATGCCTACAGAGAAAAGAAAGATGAATTCTAGTTTTGCAAGACTTGTAGCGACCTAGGCTATAGCCCCAAACTCCTCCTCATGCCTTCTTTGTATCTTGAGATGCTCCTTGCTGACCTCTAAGTCTTTCTTGCTAAGGAAGGAAAGATCCTTTGTTAACCAGATCCTACTTTCTAAAATATCATCCCACTTAAACTGATAAAATTTAATTTATGCTAAGAAAAATAGAAAGAGACCACCAAGATAAGCCAGAAGTTTAAAGAACTTTCTCATTAGACATGGGAAAACAGCTTCTGTTACTATTATTGTTATTGTTGTGTGTGTGTGTGTGTGTGTAAAATATCAAAATGATTTAGTCTAATTAAAGGACAATCTACATCCTTGGCATTATAATGGGCCCCTTACAGGTAGCTGGAGGGAACTGGAACATCTTCTCACGTCAAACCCAGCTCAGTCTTGGAATTCAAAGGCGCATCCAAAGAGTTTCCAGTCAGAACCCAACAGAACCTCTCTATAGACCCAATTTGACTTACTAAGTTCAAGTGAACACATTTGGGGCCAAGACTGCTTATGTAGCTGTACTGACCATTATGTGCTCAGCAATAGCTCATAAATCACCCTGAGCATGAACACTCTGAGCAAATGGCTAGCACATCCCAGGAGCCCAGCCCTGTGAAAACACTTTTAGTCTGGGCCCTGAGCAGGGATGAACAACAAGGTGCTCACCATGCTACACATCTGTTCCCTGTGTAGTTTACTTTTTTTATAAAGTCTGAATTTGGTGTTGAAGTGCTGACTTACGCTCAGTAATTTGACTAGTTTAAGAGAAAAAGGTAACTATGGCTGGGATGACTAGGAATCTGATAGAATCAATTAAGAATGTCTATACAAGGGGGGCACCTGGGTGGCTCAGTTGGTTAAGTGTCTGACTTCAGCTCAGGTCATTATCTCATGGTTCATGAGTTTGAGCCCTGCATTGGGCTGTCTGCTATCGGCACAGAGCCTGCCTTGGATCCTCTGTCCCCCCTCTCTCTCTGCCCTTCCCTTGCATGCATGTGCACATTTGCAGTGTCTCTCTCTTTCTCTCTCAAAAGTAAATAAACATTAAAAAAAAAAAAGAATGTCTATACAAGGGAAAACCAAAACTTCTTACTGGTTAGAGGCCAAAGATGGTCAGAAAATCATTGTTTCTGGCTAGTGGATGATGTTTGTTTTATTCAATGTTGTGTATCATGTTCTATATGGGAAGATAATTTCTGTCTTCAAAAGAAAACTGTGGGACCATGTGCCTGTGACAATCTCTTAACCTCATCCCCAATACCTTCTGTTCTGTGTTTAGACCTTTGCTAGCCTCCAGACATGGTGCATATGACTCAAAGATGGAGGAGAAACAATGTTTGCATTGTTTCTACCTACCCTTCTAAGACTCCCTGCACTAAAGTATGAACCACTTAACACTCAGGTCCTGAACGCCACTCTTCTAAGACCAACCCTAGTAACTAATAAAAAATAGTTGACTATTGGACCCAAATTCTCCTTCCTCCATTATATGTGTGTGATGAAAAATATGAATAGATTACAGTTAGGAGCTCTAAGTTCATGATCCAATGACATACATAGTTTTAAAGATTTTATATATTTTTTAAACATTTTTTAATGTTTATTTTTATTTTTGAGACAGAGGGAGAGAGCATGAGTGGGGGGGGGGGTGCAGAGAGAGAGGGAGACACAGAATCTGAAACAGGCTCCAGGCTTTAAGCTGTCAGCACAGAGCCCAATGCGGGGCTCAAACCCACGCACCGTGAGATCATGACCCGAGCCGAAGTTGGACGCTTAACCGACTGAGCCACCAAGGCACCCCTAAAGATTTTCTATTTTTAAGTAATCTCTACACCCATGTGGGGCTCAAACTCACAACCCTGAGATCAAGAACCCCATGCTCTACTTTCTGAGCCAGCCAGGAGCCCCTGCAACAATATTTTGTACCACCTAAGGCAATATGCTGTTCTATAAGACTTCAACCAACACATGCCACACACAGTCAACACGAAGAGGTAAAACAATAGCAGTAGCAATAGAAACTCACCTCCATCTTGGGGTCTCTGGGCATCGATGGAATGAACCAGTGAACCTTTTAATACAGATAAGCAATCCTTTAACTCTAAATCATCTTTCTTTTTTTCAATAGTAGGAAGTTGGCTGCAATTAATTAATAGAACAAAAACTGAGCTTCCAAATCATGGTGTGCCTGCTTCTTCCATGTTCCTTCCATTGCAAGAAATGACTATAAGACTATATATGGCTATATAAGGAACTTCTGATGTGATCAAAACGTGTGTGTGTGTGTGTGTGTGTGTGTGGTCTTTAAAGAGCATTCAAAAATACTTAGTTTGACTCTGTTTTAATTTTCAAGTTCTCTCCCTCTATTTCTAGCTCAAGATTTCTGTTTACCCATGAAGGCATATAGGAGATCGTTCAGAATAATATGTCCTAGGCCACGCCCAGAGGCCAGGTATTCATGGATTTTGTATCCAGTGTACGGTGTTTCTAGATTCAAATATTTTCAAAGGTAACATGATACAGGTTCCCTCTGCAATGACTGCATTTGGTTACGTGCTGGTAATGCTATCAGCTAACTTTATCTCAGAAATGTGGGTGCCCACAAATGCAGTGTCTATAGCTGTAACCATATACCTTTCAGCGTGGCGTCTGGTTCCCTCCTGTTGTTGAGCGGTAGAATGGAGACACTGTGTTGGAACAACAAATCAACCCAGTGCTCCCTCGAGAGCCATATGGGTATATTATTACAGCCCATCTTAGGTGAGTGTGCATGAATCTGATGACCAGCTGTTACAAATTATTTATTCTGAAACTATTTGAAAAATCTGATCAAAAAACCCTTTTGAAACTATGTGTGAACCAGTATTTGGAAAAGCTTCCTCCCTGTGTTTCACCAGCAGACTTTGCTTGGTTTTCTTATGCTTTGGGAGACCAGTGCTATCTCTTTATCCAGTTTTCCCATTGACATAACCATATAGTCATAGATTGTCTAATTTGTGCTATAAACCATGGACCTTTGCTGTGCTTTGGAAACATTTAGAAAACTCTTGCCAATTGATTTTCTGAAAATAATTCTAATAATAATTTTTTTAAGTTTTATTTGTTTTGAGAGGGTGGGAGGGGCAGAGAGCAAGAGAGAGAGAGAGAATTCCAAGCAGGCTCCTCACTCTCAGCCCAGATCCCATATGGGACTTGAACTCACGAACTGTGCAATGATGACCTGAGCAAGGATCAAGAGTCCAATGCTTAACTGACTGAGCCTACCCAGGCACCCCTCTAATAACAAATTTTAAAGCACACTGATTTAAAGAAGTATAATTAAAAACAAACAAACCAAAAACATCCACCTTGTCCTTTCCCTAAACTTTCTAGCTTAAGTTTAGCAACCCCTGGAGATAAGGGCCAGAATATAAATTATGCCCTTGTAGAAGAATACTAGTACTACTTCCTTAACCCCTTTCTTATTAAAAAACAAACAAACAAAAAACACCCAGAGCATTTTACATAGTAATCAATTAGACTCCCCCCAGCATCACTATGAAGTAAATATTAATCAGATGCTGAAATACCAATTTTTATTGGACAATTTTACTTGCTATATTAAGATCCTAGAAATGACAACGATACAAAAGGAAAATAATGCTCAACATTAAGCCAATTATGATTGGCTTGTGTAGGCTTAATAAACACTAATTAATTCAGATACACAATACCCAGATGAGGTATTTCTTCATCCACTCAAGCAATATCATCATCTCAGAAATGGAAACTCAGTACAGTGCTAAACAATTTAGGACAGGAAATAATTACCTGTTCAAAAGATAACAGTACTTTGCATCTAAACATTGCTTTTTAACCAAGCGTTTCCAGCCACATTACAAACGCTAAGTAAACACTCTCAGAGACTTAATAAGTATTTCTCTTTAACCTCAACAGATTGAAGGAAAAAAAACAATTTAGCCAAAATTACACAGAAGGTCACTAGCAGCGTGGGTTTGGTTCCTGAGATTCTAGTATCAGGTGGAAAGTAAAGAAAGCATGTGTTTATGGACGGCCAACTATGTGCTGAGCCCTTTGTGTATTTCATCTCATCAGTCCTCTCTGTGGCCCTTGAGATAAATACTCTATGATCCCTACTGTGCGCTGAGAACAGGTCAGTCTGATTCCAAAGCCAACTTGCTTCTGTTCCTATTAGACCACGTGTCACAAAGTGGGAGGAAATAGAAAGTTCAGACTCACCAGAACTTTAAAAAAAAAAAAAAAAGACTGGTAATTAGTTTTCTATTCCTGCTGTAGCAAATTATCCCAAACTCAGTGACTTAAAACAACACAGATTTATTATCTTCTAGTTTTGGAGGTCGGAAGTCCAAAAATGGGTCTCCCTGGGCTGAAATCAAGGTGTCAGCAGTCTGCATTCCTCCTGAAGACTTGAGGGGAGAATCCATTCCCTTGCTTTTTTTAGCTTCTAAACACAATCTGCATTCCTTGGCCAATGGTCCCTTTCTCCATCTTCAAAGCCAACATCATAGCCTCTTCAATCTCTTTTTGACTCTGACCCTGGTACCTCCTCTTTCACTTAACAGGACCCCTGTGATTACAAAAATGGGCCCACCCAGATAATCTACAATAACTTCCTCACCTTAAAATTCCTAACTTATCACCCGCAAAGTCTCTTCTGACAGGTACAGGAGCATATTCACAGGTTCTAGGGCTTAAGATATAGGCATCTTTGGGACCATTATTTTGCTTATCACAGTACTTTATATTTTGGAAAAAACTTTTTTTAATATTTATTTATTTGGGGGAAAGCACAAGCAGGGGAGGGGCAGAGAGGGGGACAGTGGGTCTGAAGTGTGCTCTGCACTAATAAGCTGACAACGGAGAGCCCAATGTGGGGCTCAGACTCACAAACCTCAAGATCATGACCTGAACTGAAGTCTGAAGCTTAACCAACTGACCACCCAGGTGCCCCTATTTTGGAGAATTCTTAGAAAACTAGGATCTGGGGCACCTGGGTGGCTCAGTCGGTTGGGTATCCGACTTCAGTTCAGGTCATGATCTCACAGTCTGTGAGTTCGAGCCCCGCGTCGGGCTCTGTGCTGACAGCTCAGAGCCTGGAGCCTGCTTCAGATTCTGTGTCTTCCTCTCTCTCTGCCCCTCCCCCACTCATGCTCTGTCTCTCTCTGTCTCAGAAATAAATAAACATTAAAAAAATTAAAAAAAAAAAACTAGGATCTGTGCCTCATCATTTCTTACCCAACTAGCATCTCTTATATCTGTTACCCCCAAAGCCCCTCCTAAAATGGAACTCTGTCATCTCATGGAGCAAATTGAACACTATAGGAGGGCGTACCTCAAACATGGAAGGTTTAAAAAAAAGAAAATGATAGCTGTTGATATTTGCAACTACTTGGATGTATCTCAAAATAATTATGCTATTTGAAATAAGCCAGAAAAGAGTACAAGTTTATATAAAATTCTACAATACGCAGACTAATATATAGTGACAGAAAGCAAATCACTGGTTGTCTTGGGTTGAGGGGCAGGCTGGGGGAAGGACTACCAAGGGACATGAGAACATTTTTAGGATTGATGGATATATTGATTGTGGTGATGGTTTCACAGATGTATAAATATGTCATACAAGTGTCAAACTTAACAAATTGTGTACTTTAATTATGTACTGTTTCTTATATGTTACAGCTCAATAAAGCTGTTTAAAAATACATGAGGGGCCCCTGGATGGCTCAGTCAGTTGGGCATCTGGCTCTTGGTTTTGGCTCAGGTCATGATCTGAGGGTTCATGGGATCAAGCCTGGTGTTGAGTTCCATGCTGTCAGCATAATCTTTTTGGAATTCCCTCTCCCTCTCTTTCTTCCCCTCCCCCATCTCTTTTTTTTTTTTTTTACTCTCTCTCTCTCTCTCTCTCTCTGTTATCTCTCTCTGTTTTTTGCTCACGCGCACACACGCACGCATGCCTGTGTGTATCTGTGCTCCCTCTCCCAAAATACATAAATAAACTTAAAAAAAAAAAAAGATTCTCTTTCTCTCTCTGCCCCTCTCCCCTGGTCTCACTCTCTCTCTAAGATAAAAATAACAAATAAATAAACAACAGTATTAAAACATACATGAAAAGAAACTTCAAAATCCTCCAAGGCACCCAAGAACTGCATAATGAGGTTCAAGAGCCAGAGAGAAACTTGTGTCATGCTTCACTAACCTTATCTACATAGCTCTTCAGAAAATTCCTAAACACCTCATTCAGATGTTATCATTTCAGGATGATTGAAAATTTGCAAGTGTAACACATTTGGGAGCTTATTTTGCATATTATCTCGGTTCCTTAGCTTGGCATAGGAGATCCTTTGTGAATTGTGTGGGCCGCCTACCTCTCCAACCTGTCTTCCTTCCACACCTGGACTTGAAATTCATGCTTCAACAATGCCAAGCTATTTATAGCTGTGCAAGCTCACCTGGTGTTTTATGTCTCCATAAAATGTGCTGCTGTCCTCTCTGCCTCCTTGGCCAAGAGAAGCCACCACTTCCTCTTCCACCACCTCCATTTCTTGGACAAGCATCTTTGGTTGCACTTTCCCCACTGTATTGTAACTAATCGTTTCACATCTGTCTCTGTCACTAGCCTATCTGTACTCCCAACCTTGCTTGGCATGTAGCAGAGACTCAACAGCTATTTCATGGAATTATAAATGCTCCCAGTATGTCATAGAGACAAACATCAGAGCCATTAGGGTATCTGTAGGGAAGGACATCCACCAGAAGAGGAATTTGGATGCTGGTGGATGAAGGGATAAAGCATGGTCATGAAGTTGGTGATGGTGACACTGCTGTGGCCCCAACTCGAGCGATGGCTGTCAGTAGGAGGCAGGACCACTCCAGAGGATTTCAGAAACTGTGGGGTGCTTTTGGTTATCACAGTGCTGTCTGACCAGGAAGGTGCTACCGGCACATTGTACCTGGAGACCGGATGGAAGCTATGTACAGAGCAGCCCTGTAAAAAGAAGAATTATCACATCCAAGATGCCAATAAGGCCTTCATTTAGAAATAAAACACACTGCTCTAAAGATAAAGGGTGTTTTCTTTATAGAGACTGAAAATATTCCTCATCCTCAGTGCTTCAGGGAAAGAACCAGAATCCTCTCCCCCAGCTGCAAGCACTCACTCTCCCTGCCCCTGTCTGCTTCACCAGTCAAGTGTCACTTTTCCCTCTTACTGTCTGCACTTCATCCTTTCCTTCCCACCCTGGGGTCTTCACTTCACGCTGTTCACTCAGCCTGAAGAGGCTGCCCCCCCTCCCTCCCTTCTACCTGGTCACTCCTTACTCATCCTTAGCATGTCATTTCCTCTAGAAGCTTCCCTCATCTCCTATACTAGGTCTGTTTCCCCTGATATAAGCTTCCAGAGCATTCTGTGTATCTCTCTAATAGCCTTTATTACAAGGATAAAACCTTGGTGGAAGGAAGAAGGGGAAAGAGGGAGGAGGGAAGCAGAGAAGACTCATTTGGCTGTTTGAGGAGGATGGAAAGAGCACACATTTTGTTTTTTTTATGTTTATTTTTGAGAGAGAGAAACAGAGCACGTGTGTGAGCAGGGGAGGCAGAGAGAGAAAGGGGGACAGAGGATCCAAAGCAGGCTCTATGCTGACAGCAGAGAGCCCAATGCGGGGCTCCATTAGGGGCTTGATCTCACGAACCGTGAGATCATGACTGGAGCTAAGTCCAAAGCTTAACCGACCAAGCCACCCAGGTGCCCCGGAAAGAACACGCATTTGAAAAAAACCAGACTCTTAGCTCTGCTTCTTATTAATTGAGGAACTTGAGTAAGTTACCTAACTGATTTGAACCTTGGTTTCCTCATCCACAAAATGAGGCTAAAGGTGTTAGTGACAATTAAAGGACAGAAGTATACAGAGTATCTTGTTTAGCGTCTGACACATGGAGGGTACTCGGTAAATGCCAAATCTTCTTTCTCTCTCTCCCTCCTCTTCCCCTGAGGGAAGGGCATGTAAATGCTGGACTAAAAAAACCTTGATGCCTAGCTTGACGGAGAGCAGTTCTATAAGCCTTCTAAATGGACTTAAGTGACTCTGAGAACTCACAAACGTCTTAAAGAAAGCCCATGGTCAGGGGGTAGACGGTTGTAATAGATTGTGAGTAGAAGCAATGAGGGGAATTCATAGAACTGATGTGGAGTGTTGCTCAATATTCTTGTAAGACCTTCTCTTCATAATTCCTCCAGCATGCAACAAGTATATGTTGGATGGCTATACCTGGTTTCTTGGAAGCAATATGAGCTAACTGGGAAGTGAGTCACCTCTAAAAAGTTACTTGGTCCTTTATGTCTCTGAGATCAGGGTCCTACTGAAGTCCCACTGATGCCAAAGGGGCCGGGGGCGGGGGGCGGGGGCGGGTAGGCTTGGAAGGGTCAGTAAAAATTATATGAGGTGTCTTTTCTAGCCACTAAAGTAGAAAGAGTTCTAAATGACCACAATTTAGATTCATATGATTTGCCATCAAGGCAACCTCTGGGCACATCTGCAATCCCATAATTAAGACTGATAATAGCATCATAAAATAATGGGTATAATCTTTAGAGGGAAACATCTGAATACGCATACTATCCTAAAGGCAAACAGACTCTTAGAAGTTGGACACATGGGAGACTGCAACAGGTAAGAAAGTCCCGCCTCCTTCCTAAGCAATCCACCCTAAGTGATCTTTAGAATAACAGAGTAGTAAGTTAGGTTCATTGTGCAACTTCTTTCTGCCTGACATCACTGGAATTAAAAGCATTTGATTGCTTTGCTAACAAGAGCCTCCAAATCCGCTGTTAAGCAGTGATATTGACCACTTGAACTTTATTTAGAGAACCCCAAAAGTTAACCCTATAAAGCAACACAGGGCTGTTTCCTGATCAGAGCCCTGAACTACTTACTTGCTTTTCTTTCTCAGACAGGCTTCTTAAAAGGATCTTCTTTTTTCCGCAAGTCTTAAAGGGTTGCCTTGCTCACCTGCCTTTACCAACTCCTGTTCTGGATTTAAAGTAAAAATTTCTCATCCTGGGATGCCCTCAGTCCAAGAATGTAGTGTATGGCATTTACCCTCACCCCTGCCAAACTCCTAACCTGTTATCCTTTCACCTCTAAATTTTTATCCGTTTCATATCTCTTTTTTAAATAGAAAGCACGAGAAGGAAGTAACAGAGAGCACCCTTATGAGCGAATATTCATCTCCATAGTATTTTGTCTTAGTTTTTAAACCTTTTTTATTGCTTTATGCTTTTAACTTACTGTATAAAATGGGAAAATACAGAAATGTCCAGCATCAGAAAACTTCAACATAATTCTTTCTATTTATTAAACATGTTTTACATAGTTGGGGTCATAATAAATGAGCAGTTTTACAACCTGCTTTTATTTCACCGGACATAAAGAACATTTCCTCATATTATACTTTGAAATAAATATCTTTTTAATAGTTATATCTACTACATGGCTATACTGTAATCATTTTGCTAACAATAGACATTTAGATTGTACCCAGTTTTCAATATTTTTAAGTGACATAACAATAAACATCCTTACCTATATTTTAAATTATCTCCTCAGGATAAATTCTTATGTGAGAAAGTGTTAGGACACAGTATAAACATTTTAATGTTCCTAATACTGAATTCAAAAAGGCTGTACAAGCATATACTCTCACCAGCAACATGCCAGTGATACTTTGATATGCTCTGTAACACTGAACACTAACATTAAAAAAAATCTTAGTCAATTAAAAAAAAAGTATTTCAACACTGTGTTAATTTGCAGTACTTTGATGACTGGTAAGGTTGGACATTTTTCATATGTTTATTGGTCTTTTTTATTTTTTCATTTGTGAATTACCTCAGTCCTTTGCTCATTTATCTACTATCTACAATATGACTAATTTTTTTCTTATTACAAAAGTAATACATGTTCATTGTGAAATGTGTTAGAAAATGCTAGTATTGATAGTGTTTTATAACTGTTTATAGTGCCCCTTAAAGAACTCAATCCAATATATTGTATCTGTCAACCAGTGTATGTTTAAGCCATCTTTTTTTGAAATATAGTTGACACCCAATGTTACATTAGTTTCAAGTGTACAATGTAGTGATTCTGACAACTCTATACATTATGCTATTCTCACCACAAGTATAACTACCATATAATCCTATTGCAATACCATTAACTATATTCCCTACGCTGTACCTTTCATCCCCATAACTTATTCACTCCATAAAAGGAAGCCTGTGCCTTCCACTGCCCTTAACCACTTTTTGCTCAACAGCCCCCTTCACTCTGGCAATCACCAGTTTGTTCTCTATATCATTGGTCTTTTTCTGCTTTGTTTATTCATTTGTTTTGTTTTTTAGATTCCACACATAAGTGAAATCATATGGTATTTGTCTTTCCCTTTCTGACTTATTTCACTTAGCACAATACTCTCTAGGTCTATCCATGTTGTCACAAATTGCAAATTGCAAATATTGTATATGTATCTGATATATATATATATATATATATATATATGATTATGATATCTTATCCATTCATCTCTTGATAGACAGTTGGGTTACTTCTATATTTTGGCTATTGTAAATAATGCTGCAATAAATACAGGGGTACATATATCTTTTCAAACTAGTGTTTTCATTTTCTTTGGGTAAATAAATACCCAGTAGTGGAATTACTGGATCATATGGTATTTCTATTTTTTTAATTTTTGAGGAATTGTTGTTCTGTTTTCAACAGTGACTGCACCAGTTTACATTCCCACCAACAGTGCATAAGTGTTCCTTTTCTCTATATCCTTGCCAATACTTGCTATTTGAAAAAATTTTTTTAATGTTTATTTATTTTTGAAGGAGAACAAGACAGAACGTGAGCATGGGAGGGGCAGAGAGAGAGGGAGACACAGAATCCAAAGTGGTCTCCAGGCTCTGAGCTGTCAGCACAGGGCCCGACGTGGGGCTCGAACTCATAAACTGTGAGATCATGACTGGAGCTAAAGTCGGGTGCTTAACCAACTGAGCCACCCAGGTGCCCCAACACTTGTTATTTCTTATCTTTTTGATAATAGCCATGCTGATTCATGTGAATTTATCTCATTGTGGTTTTGATTTGCATTTCCCTGATGATTAGTGATATTGAGCATCTGTTCGTGTGTCTGTTGGTCATTTGTGTGTCTTCCTTGGAAAAAAAATGTCTATTCAGTTCCTCTGCCCATTTTGAATTAGGTAATTTTTTTAGGTTGAGTTGTATAAGTTCTTTATATATTTTAGATATTAACCCATTATTGGATATATCATTTGCAAATAATCTTTTCCCATTCAGTACATTGACTTTTGTTTTATTGGTGGTTTCCTTCTCTGTGCAAAAGCTTTTCATTTTGGTATAGTCCCAATAGCTTGTTTTTGCTTTTGTTTCCCTTGCTTAAGATGAAGTATCTAGAAAAATGTTTCTAAGATTGATGTCAAAGAGATCGCTGCCTATATTTTCTTTGGGGAGTTTAATGGTTTGGGGTCTCACATTTAGGTCTTTAATCCATTTGGAGTTTATTTTTATGTGTGGTATAAAAAATGCTCCAGTTTAATTCTTTTTTAAATTTATTTTTATTTAAATAGATTTTTTTAATGTTTTTATTTATTTTTGCGACAGAGAGAGACAGAGCATGAGCAGGGGAGGGGCAGAGAGAGAGGGAGACGCAGAATCTGAAGCAGGCTCCAGGCTCTGAGCTGTCAGCACAGAGCCCAACGCGGGGCTCAAACTCATGAAGTGTGAGATCATGACCTGAGCTGAAGGCAGATGCTCAACCGACTGAGCCACCCAGGTGCCCCATCCAGTTTTATTCTTTTGCATGTAGCTGTTCAGTTTTCCTGCCACCATTTATTGAAGAGACTGTCTTTTCCCCATTGTACATTCTTGCCTCCTTTGTTGTAGATTAATTTGCTATATATAAGCATGGGTGTATTTCTGGGCTTTCTATTCTGTTCCATAGATATTTGTCTATTTTTGTGCTAGTACCATACCGGTTTATTATAGCTTTGTAGTATATCTTGAAATCTGGGATTGTGATACTTCCAGCTTTACTCTTCCTTCTCAAGATTGCTTTGGCTATTCAGAGTCTTTTGTGGTCCTGTGCATATTTTAGGATTATTTGTTCTAGTTCTGTGAAAAATGCTATTGGTATTTTGATGGGGATCGCATTGGATCTGTAGGTCACTGTGAGTAGTATGGACATTTTAACAATATTAGTTCTTCTAATCCATGAGCATGGAATGTCTTTCCATTTCTTTGTGTCATCTTCAATTTCTTTCATTTGTGTTTTGTAGTTTTTAGCATACAGGTCTTTTACCTCTTTGGTTAACTTTATTCCTAGATATTTTCTTCTTTTTGGTGCAATTGTAAATTGAATTGTTTTCTTAATTTCTATTTCTGCTATTTTGTTATTACTGTATAGACATGCAACCAATTTCTGTATATTAATCTTGTACCCTGCAACCTTACTAAATTCATTTATTAATTCTAACAGGTTTTTTGGGTGGAGTCTTTAGGATTTTCTATGTATAGTATCATGTTATCTGCAAATAATGACAGTTTTACTTCTTCCTTACGAATTTGGATGCCTTTTATTCCTTTTTCTTGTCTGATTGCCACAGCTAGGACTTCTAGTACTATGTTGAATGAAAGTGTCAAGAGTAGACATCCTTGTCTTACTCCCGATCTTAGAAGAAAAGCTCTCAGGTTTTTGGGTTTCTTTCTTTCTTTCTTTCTTTCTTTCTTTCTTTCTTTCTTTCTTTCTTTCTTTCTTTCTTTCTTTCTTTCTTTTACCAGTGAGTATATTAGCTGTGGGTTTGTCATATATGGCCTTTATTATGTTGACATATATTCCCACTATCATTCCAAATTTTAGTATATGTGCTGCTGAAGCAAGCATGAGGTATGTTCCTTCTAAACCCACTTTTTTGAGAGTTTCTATCATGAATGGATGTTGAATTTTATCAAATGCTTTTTCTGCATCTATTTTTTTAATGTTTGTTTATCTATTTTGAGAGACAGAGAGAGAGAGAGAGAGAGAGAGAGAACATGCTCGTGAGCAGGTAGAGGGGCAGAGAGAAAGAGGGAGAGAGAGAATCCCAAGCAGGCTCAATGTACATCACAGGGCCTGACATGGGGCTCAGTCTCATGACCATCAGATCATGAACTGAGTCGAAATCAAGAGTTGAATGCTTAACCAACTGAGCCACCCAGGTGCCCCTTCTTCTGCGTCTGTTGAGGTTATTATGTGATTTTTATCTTTCATTTTGTTAATGTGTTTTGTTATACTGATTGATTTGCAGATGTTGAACCATTCTTGCATCCCTGAAATAAATCTTATTTGATCTTGGCATATGATCCTTTTAATATATTATTGAATGCAGTTTGCTGATATTTTGTTGCTTGATGTTTTGTGTTTGTTTCTATGAATTAGGCAGAATAGCTACTTTTTCTAAACTTGAGGGAATGGTTTTGGGTGTGGTCATTCCACTGTGTATTAACTGTGTATTAAGCCATCACTTTAAATGGTTGTATAATATTCCATTGTATGGATGAACAAATACTGTTTTTACCAATCTCTGGGCATATAAGTTGTATCTCATGTTTCCATATTATAAATGATTGTGTGATGAAAGTGATGAACATCTGGTACATTTATTTTTCACACTTGTCTGATCATTTACATAGGTAAAGTCCATAAATAAAATTCTTTGGTCAAGGGGTACTGAAGCTTTTGATATACCTTACAAAATCTCCCTTCAAAATGGTTATGCCAATTTCCAGCCCCAAAAGCAACATGTGAGAGGACTAATTACATCATATCCTCACCAACATTGAGTATTATTCTTTTTCATCTGAAATCTGGCAGGCAAAAAAAAAGTGTCCCATTGTTTTAATTTGAATTTATTTCAACACTAGTGAAGCTGGAGTTAATATGTGGGTTCATTGTGGTCTCTTAAAATTCCACTAGAAAGTGCTAGTACTTGTCCTTTGCCTTTCTATTTGGATTGTTGTCATTTTTTTCTGTTAGATTGTTTCATTGTGAGAGCTCTTTAAATATAAGTATTTCATAATTAACCCTTTGCCTATCACATGTCTCCATTTGCCATTTTCCTTTTAACTTTATAAGAAGCAATATAGGGAAAGGTTAAAAGCATGGCCCTGAAACAGACTGGCTCTGCCATTTACTAGCTGTGGTTATGCTGCTTAGGTGCCCTGTTCAGATACCTTTTACTGACCAGTACCCACATCTCTCAGACCTGTGAGGCTGGCTACTAAGGATTACAGCTGTCCCTCTCTCTAGAGTTTGCACTACAGGGAGCTGGGGAAGTTATACCCCATCCCATCCCAATACAGGGATACAAAAAGCTGCCACTCTTCTATAAAGTGGGGGCTAATTTTATGGTTTATGCTCTACAGTCTAGAGACCTCCCTGTATAAATCAGACCAAGGCTTAGATTTTCTAAGATACAGTCTTGCTTATCTGTTTTCTGTTCCCTATCTGGTTTTGCTCTTTTCCTTACAGGTTCATCCTGAAAAGCCCTTCCTCAATAAATCATGCATATTTAATCCCTGTTTCAGAATCTGCTTCTAGGGAACCAACTTAAGATTCTGTAAAAGGGGATGCTCTTAGTACCTGTGTCATAGAGTTGTGGTAAAGATTAAATATTAATTAATAGTATCTTGTACTTATTATGGGTAAGGCATTGTCAGACACATTTTACACATGTTAATTCATTTAGTCCTTAAATCAGTCAGGGTCCAGGTATAATCCTGAAACATGTAAAGTGCTTAGAACAGTGCTGGTGCATATTTAGCATCAATAAATCTTAGTTATCATTATTTATTAAATCATTCTACATTTCAAATGGAAGATTAAGCCTACAAATAGACTGTTTCTCCTGGATTTTGATGTCTCCGTTCCATGCCCCTTTTCTTAGATATTCCTTTGGAAAACTCTTTCCCTCTCATTTCCCCCCTCTTTTATTCCAAAAGGTAGAGAGCTACCAAGTCCACATCTTTGTTGAGGAGCCCCTATACCTAATATTCTGACTTGGTTTTAATTAAGGAAGCACTCTTACACTCTGATAGACTTTGTTGGAAAGGGAAGAAAAAGTGTTTTCTCCTTGATTATTCAAATTTGCCTCGACTTGGTTCTTTTATAACTCAGAGGAGAGTCCAGCCACCCTAGCTTTATCTTAAACCCAAAACAAAACAAAACAAAACAAAAAGAAGACATTAAGCTTGGGCTATCCTAACAACCTTGCATGTTGTAAGGCTATGCACACTCTCATTGCTTTCTCTCTTCTCCAAGGCATTGGAAAATGGTCAAGAAGTGTCAATGTCAGCAGTGTCAACACCAGAGGAGTTTTCAAGAGATGTGGAAATGCAGTAAAAACCCCACTATGTCCCTAGCACCCAGAATAGTGTTTGGCACATAGTAGGTATTTAAACATATGTGTTATTGAACAGATGAATGAGTGAATTTACAAAGAAAGCAATGACATTGGTTAATAGTGGTTTATATTTATTCACATATTTACCACTTACTGTGATTATCACTTCCTTCCTGCATCTTTATCCATCTAAGATCATTTTCCTTCTTCTTGAAGCAGAACCTTTATAAGTTCCATTAGTGAGGGCCTGTGATGGCAAAATAACTTTTTGTTCATCTAAAAATGCCTTTCTTTCACTCTCCTTTTTAGATGATATTTCCACTGGTTAAATAATTCTAGGTTGACAGTCATTTTCTCTCAGCACATTCTTTTGGCTTATATTTTTACAGTTGCAAACTCACCTATCAGCTAAGTGTTGTTTCATTGGAGGTAGTCAGCCCTTTCTCTTGTACAGCTTGTAAAGTTACTTGTTTTTGGTGCTCTGCATTTTCATTATCTTATGTGTAAATATCTTTTTTCTTTTTAAATTTTTTTTAATGTTTATTTATTTTTGAGACAGAGAGAGACACAGCATGAACAGGGGAGGGTCAGAGAGAGAGGGAGACACAGAATCTGAAACAGGCTCCGGGCTCCGAGCTGTCAGCACAGAGCCCGATGCGGGGCTCGAACCCACGGACCGTGAGATCATGACCTGGGCTGAAGTCGGCCGCTCAACCGACTGAGCCACCCAGGCGCCCCTCTTTTTTTCTTTTTAAAATATTGCCTATTGTCCATTTTTCTTATTTTAGAATTTCAATTAGACACGTTAGAGCTCCCTCTATCCTCCATGTTTTTCTTTTACATGAAAAAATGAATTTGGTTCTAGCTTCCAATTTGCTAATTTTCTCTTCAGCATGTCTGATCACTGTTAAACCTGCCCATTGACTTTTAAATTCTAATTATTATGTCTTTTTTTTTTTTGTTAAGTCTAGAAGGGTTTTTTTTTAATTCTTTAAAAAAAATTTCTTTTAACATTTATTTATCTTTGAGAGACAGAGAGACAGAGCTTGAGTGGGGGAGGGGCACAGAGAGAGGGAGACACAGAATCCGAAGCAGGCTTCAGGCTCTGAGCTGTCAGCAAAGATCCTGACACAGGACTCGAACTCACAAACCATGAGATCATGACCTGAGCCGAAGTCAGATGCTTAGACGACTGAGCCACCCAGGCACCCCTTGAATTCTTTTTTAAGTCTGCCTATTCATTTTTGGCAGAACTTTGCTCTTTATTTATATTTTCAATCTTTTATTGCTTTAAATATATTAAACATATTTATAATCTATGACTGGTAATTCTAATTTCAATGTCTTTAAGAGTTTGATTCTGTTGTCTTTCCCTGCTAATTCTTGTTTAAGAATAATTCTTGGAACTTTCTCTGTGTAAATTTTTTGGGTCTGGATTAAGTTGGTGTCTTAGTCCATTTGAGCTGACAAAATACCATAAATTGGGTTGCTTAAACAAAACATTTATTCCTCACAGTTCTGGAAGCTGAGAAGTCTAAAGTCAAGGTGCCAGCAGATTGTGTCTGGTGAGGGCCCATTTCTTGGTTCTCAGAGCACTGTCATTTCACTGTGTCCCTGTGTAAGAGGCTGTTTTTAGGGTCTTTTTTTTTTTAATAAGGGCACTAATCTCATTCATGAGTGCTCCACCCTCATGACGTAATCAAAGACCCTATCTCCAAATACTGTTACATTGGGAATTAAGTTTAAGCATAAAATTTGGGGGAGACACAAATATTCAGTCTATAGCAGTTGGTTTTCTCTAGAGGTGATTTGGTTTACCTTTGCCAGCTGGCTGGAGGCACCACCAACCTGAAACCACTTTAAATTATGTGCTTGAGTTTCAGACAAAGCCAGGTAGAGCAGATTATTGCCTTTGGTTTAAAAAAAAAAAATCTTGGGGCACCTGGGTGGCTCAGTCGGTTGGGTGTCCGACTTCAGCTCAGGTCATGATCTCATTGTCCATGAGTTCGAGCCCCACGTCGGGCTCTGTGCTGACAGCTCAGAGCCTGGAGCCTGCTTCTGATTCTGTGTCTCCCTCTCTCTGGTCCTCCCCCACTCACACTCTGTCTCACTCTCTCTCTCTCAAAAATAAATAAACATTTAAAAAATTTTTTTAAATAAAATAAAAAAAAAATCTCAGAGGAGATATCTCCTCTTTCATTCTATGCTAAGGATGATTACAGGTAATTTTCTTTTGTTGTCTTCTGGTAAAAGACAGTAAGAAAAGATCTAGGGAATCCTGACCTATGTGTGGAGTCTCTCATTGGATTCCTCATCTTGGTAGGATTTGACCTTTGTCCTTTTTCCATGCTTCATGAGACCATGACAACTAAAACTCAAGTTCCTCTGCTAATCTATTTTACTAGTTCCTAGCTTCTGAGTAATCCTAATCCGAATGCTGGTTCATTAATAAATTTTCTATTTTTTAAAAAATATTTAAAAGCATTTTAAGTTGTTTTAGTTGTTTTCAGTGGGAGAGTTGAACAGGGAATCTGCTTTACTACTGTCAGACATGGAAGTCTACAGAGTGATTTTCTTCACTACTTTTTATTCTGAAATATTCTAAATTTCTAGCAAATGTAAAAGAATAATACATGAATAGTATAGTACAAGAATAAGAGAGATGTCTTCACCTAGATCTAATTGCTAATATTTAGTTTATATTTCTCTCCTTTCTCTTTTGCTGAACCATTTGAATATAAGGTGCAGAAGTGATGAACCATTTGAATATAAGTTGCAGAAGTGATGGTTTTTTTATCCTTGAGTATTTCAGCTTGCATTTCCTAAAAATAAAAAAAAAATTCTCCTATGTAACCATAATTCCATGTCACCTCTAGGAAAATTAACAGTAAATCTCTAATACTATGTAATATATTATCTACATTCAAATTTCCCCAATTGCTTCTAAAATGTGTGTCTCTCTTATTTATGCCAGGTCTTCCTGCATCCCGTTATGCAGATGTTCCCTGGAATGTTCTTGTACTTCTACAATAAGTTGTTTCAGACTTTACTCTCCATCTGAATATTCAGAAAGAGTTTCCCTCTCCTTTATTTTGTGGGGGATTTCATAAACCCTGTGATGAAATGTTTTCTGTTGGCTTATTCAATAAAGAGAAGATATCCATCTGGATTCAATGTTTACTGAAAAATAAAATAAAATGTGTATATCTCTCCCTCTCTTTTTCTTTCTCTCCCTCCCTCTCTTAGGACTCCATAAAGATTCATGTACCTTTTTTTGATTGGTTTGTTTTTCATGACAATGATGTTTATGAAGAGTCTGGGCTGTCTTACAGAATGTCTGAGATTCTGGTTTTGTTTCAAAGTACTCCTTTAAAAATATAAACAAATGAAGTTGTTCTCAAGTTTAAAATCATCCTCTGGCTATTATAACATTTGGAAAATAAAACCCAAACTCATTATCCTGGCTTACAGAGGTCTACATGATCTGGTGTGACTTCACTTTGTATGTTCTTCTCTACCTCACCTTCATTTAAGCCATAGTGGTCTTTTTCCAGTTTCCCAGACAAAGCTTGCCCTCACAGGGCTTTGCATTAGCTGTTCCCTCTCCCTAATATTCTCTTCCCTGAGCTTTACTTGAAAGTTGGCTCCTTATAATTAAAGTCTTGATTTGAATACCATCTTCCCAAAGTGGACTTTCTTTCTACCTTGACCCTCAATGCAGTCTTTCAGTCACTCATTCTCACATCACCCTATTTTGAATTCTCTGCTTGGTACCTGTCACAACCTGATATTTTTCTCATTATTTTTATTGAGCTCCATGAAAGCAGGGGCTGTGCTTGGTCTTGCTCATTACTATATTCCCAGCACCTAGAACAGTTCCTGACACATAGCAGAAACTTAATAAATACTTGCTAAATACTGTAATGAATAAGCTGAAAGCTGAGGGCTGAAAAGTAGCCAGCCATTTAAAGGGCCGGAGGGGAAAAATCTTGGCAGGGGCAACTGCCAGGGAGAAGGCCCTGAGAGAACCCTGAGGCTTGGTCTATTCTAGGGATGGAGAATCGCTTCTCGGCCTTTTGGCTAAGATCAAGTGTATTCTAGGGATGGAGGAATGACCTGTGTATTTGGAGGGAAGTAAGCTAGGAGAGAGACATACAGGAGAGGAGAGAGGTGAGTAGGGCAAGATGACTGAGAGCTTTGTGGGCCCTGATAGGGAATTTAGATTTTATTTTAAATCAAATGAGAAATTGAAATGAATGTAATCTAAATGAAAACTAAAAGTTTCAAATAGGAGAGTGACATAATCTGAATTATGCCTTTTTTTTTTTTTTTCAACGTTTATTTATTTTTGGGACAGAGAGAGACAGAGCATGAACGGGGGAGGGGCAGAGAGAGAGGGAGACACAGAATCGGAAACAGGCTCCAGGCTCCGAGCCATCAGCCCAGAGCCCGACGCGGAGCTCGAACTCACGGACCGCGAGATCGTGACCTGGCTGAAGTAGGACGCTTAACCGACTGCGCCACCCAGGCGCCCCTGAATTATGCCTTTTAAAAGATAATTTAAAAACTAATTTAACTTGAGTAAGATGGAGATAACTAATACCAGTGATAGAAAGTCTTATGTGTAAGAGAAGATCTGCAGGCGGGAAATAATGATTTATTTTTGGACATGTTGAATTTGACATAAGGCACTTCCTTTGTGGTTTTCCTATCAACACCCAAAAAAGAATTTATGAGTAAGATGGTACTATAATACCTACCTCTGAAATGTTACAGCCATCTAATTCAGTTGTTATTTATAAGTACCTGATATTAAAGGTAGTTGTCGATAATAAGTACCATATATTAAGCAGTCAGACACTATGTTAACTCCTTAACAAAACTTACCTCACTGAAGCATCACAACCACCCTTATATCACGATAGGATTTCTTTCCCGTGTTTTACAGCTGAGGAAACTAACGCTAAAGAAGGATAAGGAACTCGTTTAAGGTCAATCAGCCTATAATTGGCAGAGATGGAACTCAAATCCAGGTCTAGTCTGATGCCAAGGCTGTTATTTTAACCAATTTGCAGCAATACATTCCCAGCAAGAGAAATGCTGCTTGGATCACTGGTTATGGCCATCATTCAGAGAGATACTGAAAGTGGGGATTTCTCTAACACCTCTTTAAGCCTGCAGAAACATGTAAATTTCATTTTGGTGGAGAAATAGTTGAGAAATAATCTAATTAAATTCATCTGATTCTTCAGCCCAGCGAGACTTGCTATTTTTGTGAAAAACTGAGACCAGTTTTTTGGTTAAACTTGACGTGGAGAGGAGGTGCACGGAAATAAAACTACTCTTCCCAGTGTGTTTGGAATGCATTGGCCTGAAACTGAGTAGACTGCCACCCAGTTTTCCTGGGAACCGGCAACTCTGCAGTCAACACAAGTTTGCTTTCCTAACAGATGGAAACGCCAGAATTGTGACAGGCCCGCAAGAACTGAGGCTGCCTTGTTCGACTTTGACACGGGTCCCTCTGTTCCTGTCACAGAGCCCTCTTTTTTCTTAAATATCCCGCATATGCCCCTTGGGAAATTCATTCTCCAGGCCGTCGGAGCTTTAAGCGCAGATCGCATTAGTTCTCGGCGCCCACCCTCTCTGAACATTTTGCTGGGAGATATTTATCGCTCCACCCTTCAGCGTCTGAAGAAGAAATAATAGTGCAGTTTCAACTTGACGGTTGAGGATAGGCCCCGGAACGGCAGGGGGCCAAGCCCCCCCAAAGTCTCCCTCAGCCCAAGTTCCCCTCCCGCACGCCCGTCCGGGACCCCGGAGGCAAAAACGCCGTCGCCCGCCCCGCCCCTCCTCCCCCACGCCGGCCATTGGCGGGTCCGAAAGACGCGGGGCGTTGTCGGTTTGAATGGGAGAGACGAGCTGGGGCGCAGGCGCAGAGGAGGGAGCGGCGGAGGCCGGGCGGTGTTGCGGGACCCCTGGACAGGGGAAGGAGGCGAGGGGGGCGAGGAAAGTCGCATGAGCTCTGGCTCACGTGACCCGCAGCGAGCTGGGGCGGGGGCCGCGCGCCTGCCTGCCGCGGTGCCCCTGCCTGGTGAGGCGCCCGCGGCGCGCTGACTCGCCTGGGGGAGGGGCCACAGCCACCCGTCCTTCGCCCCAGGCTGCCGCTGCCGCTGCCGCAGCTCAGTGGCGTCCGCCGCGCTCCCGGGACTCGCCGGCCCGCGGGAGGTGAGTTCTGAGGCGTCTGAGGGCGCCTCGCGGAGGGAACTGACGGGGAGGGTCGAGTGTGTGCGGCACGGTGGGGTAGGCGGTGGGTTCAGGGTCCGGGGTCCCGGGGCCGTCCGCTTTGTTCGAGGTGGTCGGCGGGGACAGGCGGGGACAGGCGCTGCCAGAGACCCGAGTGAAGAAACCAGAAACGGGATGGGGAGTAGCTGGCTGATGTGCGAGGTGCTTTCTTGTTGAGAGATTTTTTAAGTTTTTTCAAGTTTAAGAGCTTTGTTCCCTTTTTAAAATAAAAAGGATGATAGGGTACAGCGACTCCTCACGCATTCTGAGTGTAACAGTGGCTTAAAACCCCGAACGCCTGTGGAATTAACCCGAGGCAGACAGCATTCACTTGTAGTCTTGCGCTTGCCGACTGAAGCCGGCAGTGTTTGTCGGACACCTGCGTCTCCTTCGTTTTCAGTTCGCGAATTCTGGGCACAGACTTGTCGAATTACCGTAGAAATTGGTAGTTGCTGCGGAAAGTTTTCGCAAGCAGAGAATGTTGAGAAAGCCCTTACCGAAAATCTATAAAAAACCTACGAAGAGTAAAAAGTGGAAAATCTATACTTTCCTTGTTTAAATGGTAACTAGTTAGATCGTGTTAACTAGTAGCATTTGAACTCTGCTCAAGAAAACGAGTAAGGGTGGCAATTTTATTTGCCTTCATGCATAATTTAAGCCTGCCACAGAGTTAAGCGGAGTAGGTTCTTGGCTTTCCTTTCTGCCGGCTTGTGTTGGAAGCTCTCGTGGTGTGTGTGGGGGGTTAATGTACCAACCCAGCTGAATTTTCAGGCTGCCACTTTAGGAGGGTGCGCGAAGATTTCCGGTCTGATAACCACCGCTGTGATTACCTCAGATAAAAACCACTTTTGCTAGGGTTGTCCCTGTTGGAGAAACAGCTTTAGTTGGTTTTTCTGCTGCCTGCTTCTAAACAAAGGACGATCGCTGTTGGTTGACCCGGGCGGGTGTGAGAAGAGTGAGGGCTCGGGACGAGGGCAGTCTCGGACCTCCTCTGCTTTACACCTTACCGTGGATTCATTCAGGCAAGCTCTTTCTTTAGGCTGTTATTTATAATATAAGCAGTGGAGCAGATACAAAGTAAAAAGTTGTACGATATTGCTGTAGAATCATTTCCCCCCAAATCTGCTTTGGCTAGATCAGCAGTTTAGCTGTATTTTCTAATGTTATTAAGTCAGGCATGAAGTGTTACAAATATTATATTTTAATATAAATTCCAGACTTGGTGCTAGGCTAATTACAACGAAGATAGCCTATAGTGATTTTGTAAATGGCCTTGTACTTAAGCATAGAATATGTCTGAGATTTACCCAAACAGTAAAATTTTGTAATTTTCTGGAATTCAAAAACCTGATGCGGATTTAGATTAGTCTAATAGTAGACATTTTAAAAAATGACATCTATCATTATTGCTACTATACTTTATACTTTTGTTAAGTACCAGAGCCAGGCACTGGGTTAGGTACTTTATAAATCCTATCTCTCATCATCACAACACATGTTGGTTAAGTGTCATTATGCCCAAACCAACTCTGAGAGTTTAACTAGCTCAATATCACATAACTAATAAGTCACTGTGCTAGGATTCAAACTGTGGCCTGATCCCAGAGCCCTCGCTGTGTTGCTTCTGTGCGATTGTTTAAATCTCCTCCAGATCTTCTCTGGATTCCATTTGTAGGGACATAATTCACTTTTAAGATGCCTTTAGGTGTTGTGTGTTGGTAACCATGCAGAAATATTTCAGTCCTCCTTTTAGGACAACTGTCTTCCTTTTAGGACCTTTTAAATCATATAACACTTTCAATATCCTTTAATCATGTATTTTATAAAGACAGTAAAAAATTGAGTAAAACTTTTCTGAGGTATTTACATGAATATGAATTTACTCTTTACTGTGGAGCAGATATGTGTTAAGGCCCAGTTTTCTCACTATTCTAGGATTCTTTGCCACTTCATAGTTCTTCTTCACAGGCAAGAAATCAAAAGTTTGTTGACCATCAATTATGTGCAAAGCAATTTGCTTGGTGTTTGTTGTGAGATGACAAGAGAAAATTTCCTATTCAGTAGTTGCTTCTGGAATTATTCCAAAACTTTTCTTTAAAGTTTATTTATTTTATTTTGAGAGAAAGAGCAATCAGGGGAGGGGCAAAGAGAGAAGGGGAGAGAGTCCCAAGCAGCCTCCCTGCTGTCAGCACAGAGAGCCCCATGAGGTGCTCGAACTCACCGTGGCATCTTGACCT
Organism: Lynx rufus; assembly: GCF_022079265.1. NCBI lineage: Eukaryota > Metazoa > Chordata > Mammalia > Carnivora > Felidae > Lynx > Lynx rufus. Next base: position 129,586,054 of record NW_025814834.1, on the reverse strand, counting down.
GAGCTGAAACCAAGAGTTGGATGCTAAACTGACTGAGCTACCCAGGTACTCCTGGAATTTTTTTTTTTTTTAATATTTATTCATTTCTGAGAGAGAGGGTGTGGGTGGGGGAGGGGCAGAGAGAGAGAGATCAGAGGATCTGAAGCAGGCTCTGAGCTGACAGCTGTGGGCCTGAAGCAGGGTTTGAACTCAGGAACCATGAGATCATGACCTGAGCTGAAGTTGGATGTTCAACCGACTGAGCCATCCAGGTGCCCCGCTTCTAGAATTTTTTGAAGTATCTATCTTCTTTCTCCATGTTCTACCGTATGCATTGCTGCCAGTTTATCTTACTAACACAGACCCAACTTTGTTATTCCTTCGTTGAAAAAATTACAGGGTTAAATACAAGGCCACATATATATTCACAGCCCCTAATACTTTAATGTTTGCTTATTTTTGAGGGGGGGGGGCAGAGAGAGAGAAACAGACAGACACACACACACACACACACACACACACACACAAAGTCTGAAGCAGGTGCCAGACTCTGAGCTGTCAGCACAGAGCCTGATGCAGGGCTTGAACTCAGGAAACTGTGAGATCATGAGGTACACTTTAGTACCTTCTTAGACTTGTCTTTTCCTACTCCTAATCCAGTGTGCTTGTCCTGGGCACACATTCTGTGCATTCCTACCTCCTTGCTTTTGCTTGAGTCATTTCCCTGTGACTGGAATGCCTTTCCTCCATTTGCCTAACAAGGGTCCACCCATCCTTTAAGGTGCAGTGTGGATTCCTTGCTTCCAAAAAGCTTTCCCTGGTCCTTTTTATTTAGAATCATTCCAGGAGCACCCAGGTGGTTCAGTCGGTTACGCGTAGAACTCTTGGTTCCACTCAGGTCATGATCTCACAGTTCAGTGAGGTTGAGCCCTGTGTTGGGCTCTGCGCTAACAGGGCGGAGCCTGCTTGGAATTCAGTCTGCTTCTCTCTCTCTCTTCCCTTCCCCCCATTCTCTGTCTCTCTCAAAATAGATAAACCTAGAAAAAAAATTAGAATCCTTCTTACCATATCTTATAGCATTACTAAATTGACTAAGCACATTTAAAAAAAATTATCATTTTTATTTATTTTAATTGAAATCCAAGTTAATTAACATACAGTGTAATAATGATTTCAGGAATAGAATTTAGTGATTCATCACATATATAACATCCAGTGCTCATCCCATGAATAATCATATTTTTTCACAGGATAGTGATAACATTTGGAAGAAGATAAAGTTATATTTTCCTATAAAGAATTCTAAATTCAAACTGTCTAGGGACCCTTATAGACATTTTTAACCATTGTGCGTTTGGGATTTATTTCTACTTAAAAATTTATTTGAAACCAGTTATGCCTCTTTAAAGTCCTTCTGTTAAGAGAACTAGTTTGTTGTCACTTAACTCTAGAACAATGCCTAATACAAAGGACCACTTCTGTTCACTACTGAGTTTTTCATATATGTATTGATTTAAGCTTATGACTCACCAACACAGATAGTACTAAATAGCTGTAAGTCAATATTCTCTGGTAACTTGGTAACAAGTTTTTCTGTGAGTTGTGTTCTCCTCGTTCTATCTCTTCTGTCTCTCTTTTTTTTTTTTTTTTTTTTTGGGAGGGGGCACAGCAGTGTCTTCAAAAGCTGTATTTTTAATTTGTTTCTTTGAGCTCCAATTAAGTGCATCATGGTTGTCCAAAATGTATATAGGCCCTAAAAAAGAAAAACACCTAAATAAACTCACTTTATTTATTCATTCATTCATTCATTCATTCATTAACGAAAAGATTACAGATCAGAAAGGGCAAGAACTAATATATATACACTTAAGGGTTTTGTTTTCTTTTGGTAGAAATTGGGCTTAGTGTAAATTGTCAGTGTTTTTGGATTGCAGACATATTCTTGTGATCTCTTGGTCTTTTAAACTGAGTAGTCATTTGGAAAGCACTGAATATATAATTGGGAATGATGAAAATTTAGAATGTGTTTTTTTCCTCAGTCCTTACAATGTCTTTTGTAACTTTGGTATTGTAATACTTCTATGAATCCCATTTTTATGTGTTTATAGCAGTTAACTATAAATCATTTTTCTTATGTGTCTCATTGAAACTCAGAAGATTGTTAATTTTCTAATAGATTAAAAGGACTATATTTAACATTGTTTTGTAGGAGAGAAAATTAACATTATTTGTAAACTCTGGGCTTTAGTTTGATGAGAAAACCGAGTAATAGGGAGAAAAATACTAATTTTATCTAACGAACATACCTATTCCTTTACCTATATTTTTAAATATAAAGTCTTGTTGGAGCAGTACTTTGTGATTCAGTAACTGCTTTGCAGGGAAAAAAGGAAACCAAGATTAGGGATGTTACATAAAAGTAATCTGTCTTTTGTCCTTGAAATTTAAAAAAAATTTTTTTTTTTTAACGTTTTATTTATTTTTGAGACAGAGAGAGACAGAGCATGAACGGGGGAGGGGCAGAGAGAGAGGGAGACACAGAATCGGAAACAGGCTCCAGGCTCTGAGCCATCAGCCCAGAGCCCGACGCGGGGCTCGAACTCACGGACCGTGAGATCGTGACCTGGCTGAAGTCGGACGCTTAACCGACTGCGCCACCCAGGCGCCCCTGTCCTTGAAATTTTTAAACAACTATTTCATCCTCTTGAATTATTGTAATCACTGAGGATTGTAATTACAAAACAGCAGTTTTAATGATTGGTGTAGTGATTGGCATAATTCAGATTGACTCCATGTATAGTATAAAAATGGAGCCCTTTTCTAGTTTATCACCCCCCAGAAAAATCTTCAGTATTCTTCCTGATTTATCATGGCCTGCCAAACCAAAGACACTGAGTTTGCTCATGGAATAATTATTATATCCATAGTGCTTTGTGTGGAGACTTTTGGAAACTGCTGTTGACCTACAAACATTCAGCATTTCTCATACAAGTAGATGCATACTTGGTCCTTTGTCGCTGTTTAACAACAATGCTAAGATGAAGGTTTGAAATATTCAAATCTTTTTCTTCTTCTACATTACATTTTCTTTTAGTATTTATCTAATTTGAGATTTCATATATATTTGTATTTGGTTATCCAGGAATAATTCATTGGAGTCTTTAAGTATAAATTTTCCCCATCAAAAAAGGAAGATTATGCATAGTTTAGTTGTTTAAATTTTTTTTTCAACGTTTTTTATTTATTTTTGGGACAGAGAGAGACAGAGCATGAACAGGGGAGGGGCAGAGAGAGAGGGAGACACAGAATCGGAAACAGGCTCCAGGCTCTGAGCCATCAGCCCAGAGCCTGACGCGGGGCTCGAACTCACGGACCGCGAGATCGTGACCTGGCTGAAGTCGGACGCTTAACCGACTGCGCCACCCAGGCGCCCCTAGTTTAGTTGTTTAGAGTCGTGAGCTTTTAGTTGTAAACATTGAAAACATGAAAAGGAATTCTTACTGTATACCATTAAAATTGTTTAGGTTATAGTACTCTGAAATGGTTGCATTTGTTGTTTTGACATTTCTAAAGTCCATAGCTCTGGATATATGTATATACACACACACACACATATATCCAGATTTTTTTTTTTTTTTTTTTTTTTTTTTTGAGTGTGTGAGCATGACTGCGGGAGAGGCACAGAGCAAGAATCCCAAGCAGGTTCTGCACGGTCAGCAAAGAGCCCGATATGGGGCTTGAACTCACAGACTGTGAGATCATGACCTGAGCCAAAATCCAGAATCAGATGCTTAACTGGCTGAGCCACCCAGAAGCCCCTTGATCATAATATATTTTTTTAACCTGCCAAGAATAAAAATGAGAATGTTGCCTGGGTGGCTCAGTCGGTTAAGCATCTGACTCTTGGTTTCGGCTCAGGTCATGATCTCGCTGTTGGTGAGTTTGAGCCCCACATCTGGCTCTGTGCTGACAGCATAGAGCCTGCTTGGGATTCTCTCTCTCCCCCTGTCTGTCCCTTCCCTGCTTGTGCATGCGTGCTGTCTCTGTCTCTCTGTCTCTCTGTCTGTCTCTCTCTCTCTCTCTCCCAAAATAAACCAATAAACTTAAAAATAAATAAATAAAAAAGTTTGAAATAGTGCCTTTAGTTTGCATAGATTTGCTATCTTTCATAATGACCTTGAGGATTAATTTCAAATACACTTGGAAAGCCTTCTGACTGGTAGTATACCTTTTTAAGATTTATTTGGAATCTAGAACCATTAATCTGTTCTTTGAATTTTATTCTGTTTATTTAGCTGATTGATAGTCACAAACAGCTCATTAGAAAGTTACACTGTTACATAGCAGTTACACTGTTAGCTATGCTTGTTTTCTAAACTAACTTGGCCTACTGTCTCACAGACTAACATTGATTGTTGCAGATTTAAAAATTTACAATAAATTAAGACTTAGCCTTAATTGGAGTATGTATTTGGGATTATGTATTTGCTTAAGGAAAATTTTATTCATACAGTTTTACAGCATAATCTGTGGTAAATTTGCATTTCTCCAGAATGATAGAGAATAGAATGATTTGCTTAACTAAGCACTGTGATTATTTATTTTATTAACTTGGGATCTTGTAAAGTAATTTACATTTGCTATATATGACAATTATCAGTTGATACTAAAACCATGTTCAACACTATACATAGATTATATATGGATACACACACAGGTATAATTTTGAGTTAACTTTAGTTCAGAGTATTATGTAAAAATTTGGTTATAGTATTGGTTTAGAGATTGAGTATGTTGAAAAAAGAATCAGAACTTTTATGCATTGCATTAATTTTTATTTCATTGCACTTTCTCTTTAATTTTGCCGCTGACTTATTGCAGGATTAACATTTAGATCTCATTGGTACTTTAACAGTTTTTAATGTAAATTGTGCAAAAATTCAGTAATGTCGGTCACTCAGTTCTTCTTTTTTACCCTTAAGATTCTTTCCCATTTATCAAATTTTATATGATTTCAAATTATCTCGTTTGATATCTTTATTTTTTCCAGCTATTATTTGTGAATATAGGACTTTACCAAGTACAAGTTTAAAAGAAGTATTACACTTTTCCCTCCTCAAAGTCTAAGATTCCATTTTCTCACCTTGGAAGTATCCCTCTTGCAATCCGATTTGTCGTTCACTGTGCAATGCTACTGTTCCATCTACCTTGAAAATTGGAAATATTGGCATGCTCTTTGTTACTGCTTGACCTTTACTTCTCGTATCTAATCAGTGGCCATTGTTTTTCATTTTTCTTTAGGTATTCCTAGCTAGATTACCTAATCAAGTACCCAGCCATTCTAGGGTTTGACTTCCCTTGCTTTAGGCACTAATTTCCCATGTCAGTCATGTATTCTCATGTCAAAATAATTTTTCTTGCTTTTATTTTGTTCCCTCAGCACCTGCCACACTAAAACCAAGCTCTGAACTTTTCTCTCTATTGGACTTTATTTTGGCATTCTTTTTTTATTACCCCCATTATTACTGTGATATGTATTTGTTATAACCTGTACCCTTAAGTCTACTATAAAAGAACTTCATTTTAAGTGTGTTCTTGATTCTTTGTCCATATTTATCCCTGCCCAAGTTGTTAAAGGGCTACTGTATCTGACTTGAAACATTACAATTGAAAGGGATTTGGAGAATTTGACTGTTGCTCCTTACAGGGAATTATTAGGATAAAAAGTTTAAAGAATTTAGATTATCTAACCAGGAGGCAAAAAAAGTAAGTTATATTTATTGTCTGATGAGTGTTACCAGTTTATAGAGATACTTAAAGAATCACACCAGAGGTTATCGGCATTTAAATTGGACAGTTTGAATAAATTGAAAGAAAGGACAAATGATAATACATGTAACTGTGTACTATGTTTCCGCATCGCTTAGTTTGCAAATATTTTACTGTTGATGGAGTAAAGTAAGGATAGGATTTATTGTTTACTCTGATTACATACCTTGGACAGTGCCTAGAAGTCCACGTAGCTGTGTAATGGGAATCTGCCTATTTTGACTTCCTAATCAGGTAATTAAAAGTGAGGCTGGGGCGCCTGGGTGGCTCAGTTGGTTGAGCATCCGGCTTTGGCTCAGGTCCCTGAGTTCGAGCCCCGCATCGGGCTCTGTGCTGACATCTCGGAGCCTGGAGCCTGCTTCTTGTTCTGTGTTTCCCTCTCTCTGCCCCTCCCCTGCTCATGCTCTCCCTCTCTCTTGCCCTCTCAAAAATAAATAAATATTTTTTTAAAAATTTAAAAAAAATTGAGGCAATCAGAATTATATACTAGCTTATCTTTCAATATGCTTTCGTCAATTTCTAGCATATAGAAAAAAATATATATCTTTCTCTTTATTTCTGTGTGGTCAGACCAAAAGATGCTGAGGGTTTTTGCTAGCAGTGAGGTTTTAGGAGCATTGTTTTTTAAAACCTGGGAGATACTACTAAGCACATATATGTTCCTTGTAAAGTATTAGTTATAAGTCTTAATGGAGATTGGAGGTTAAATTTGATGACTTCTTAATATTCTTTCAAACCTATAATTTCCATTCCATTTCCTGGTCCTGTCATTAAATTTTCTTATCCTAATGAACATAATTTAATATTTATTACAGATTTTATTACTGTCACACTGGTAATATATAAACTGTGTGTTAAATATGAAGTGGGTTAACTTTGCAATGTGGAGCGTAAATGAACACATTGTTACTAAATCAGAGAGTTCTTGCAGAATTAATCATTGAATCAAGAATTACTTGTTCAGTGAATAATTATAAGATAAGAAATGCTACTTTATTATGGAGATTGTAAATGAAAGAGTGACTTCTTTGGGTATACATTTCTTTTGGGAATAGTAAAAACATGTTATAAATTGTCCATACAGAAATGGTGAATAACATTCTATCTTCTTGCTTATTTTAATTATTTTTAAAATGTTTCTCTATGCAGTCTTAAATAAGGTATTTCACAATTCCATTTATTTACATTTGTTAATTTGACTACATGGATCCATTTTAATAAGTATGAAGTTAATATAGTTTTAATGATTGCTAAAATTTGGAATTTCATAATCTGGATAAAATAACATTCCAATTAAGTTATAACTTAATTCAAAATTTAATTTATTCTAGTACTTCACCTTCTGCCCCATTTTATAAATAACAGCCTAAATAGCCTAAACCGCAATGTGGATAGGGGAAGACCTTTTGGTTGACAGTTTAGCTGTTGTGTAATCTAGATGTACATTGAAGCTATTGCTGTTAATATCTACACTAATAGTGTTAATAGAGTTTTATTATTAAGGAGGCACAATGGAACTCTGAACAAAAGAAAAAGAGGTTTGTTGGATTAATAGCTGCTACCCTGTCTTTTCATCATTTCTTAAGACACTTTCTTTTGCTGGCCAAGGGAAGGATAAGAGGAATAATATTTTGTGTTTTTTATGTGTCAAACTGGTTATTAATATGAAAACATCATTTCCTCTGGGAAGCTTGTCAGTATTCCCAAAGCTAGTCCTTTCCACCTTCTACCTTTTTCCTCCTCAGGAATCCTTACTGCTCTGTTTCCTACTAACCTCTCTCAAACTGTACTTGATTAACAAAGCAGTGGGTATGTGTGATTTAGAGTCTAGTTTATGTTATAGTTGAAATATTTATTCATTTATTTTTAAAAGTTTATTTTTGAGAGAGACAGAGACAGCCTGAATGGGGGAGGGACAGAGAGAGAGGGAGAGCGAGAATCCCAAGCAGGCTCTGCACTCTTCAGCACAGAGCCCAATGCAGGGGTCAGACTCATAACCGACAGAGCCACCCAGGCATCCCTAGTTGAAATATTTAAAAGGATGATGTGCAAAAGGAATTAGGCTTTTTGGATGGAGAAGGGAAAAAATAGGTAGAAATGGAAAGATTATTCAAAGTATGGAACAACTTTCTAAAAGGACTATTCAAAATTAGGATTAGCTGCCTTAAGACTTTTCTGGGAATGAGGTAGTAAAATGTTAGACTAATTTACCTATAGTGTTGTTTATAACATTGAGATTCCAGGACTTAATAATTGTGTTTGTGTGTGTGTGTGTGTTTATAAATTACATCTATTTATATATACACATACATATATCTTCTTTGCTTCTGTCAGTTGTTACCTTAGAAGTTATAGTTTATATCTGATGTTCTGTAGTTTCTCTGTGATAGATCTGGGTATGGGATTCATTTTTATTTATCCTGTTTAGGACTTAGTGTGCTTTATCAATCTGCTAATTCAAATCTGTCTTCAATTCTGAAAAATTCTCTTTATCACTGAAGATTTTGCCTTTACTTTTCTTTGTTTTTTCCATCTAGTACTATAATTAGACCTCTGTCAGAGCCTCTCATTTTGTCTTCCTGTTCTCTGAACTGCTCTTCAGTGTTTTTTTGTCTATTTAATCTATTTGTGAATGTCAGGATAATTTCTTCAGATATCCTTCTAGTTCACTCATTCTCTGTTTAGCTTATCTGCTGTAGTTTTTAACCAGTACATTGAGTTATTACTACCAATGTTCATAACAGTACTTTAGTAGTAGCAAAAAATCCAAAAATTACAATCCAAATGCCCATCAGTAGCAGAATAAAAATATATTTGGTCCACAGCAGTAAAAATATGCAAACTGTAGTTATGTGCAACAAGATGAATCTCAGAAACATAATGTTAAGTAAAACCACATAAAACTAAATGATAGGATTTTTAGGCCTATATAAGCATTGTACAAAAGTTATAAAGACAAGAAAGGAATAATGAACAAAATTCAGTTTAGAGATCACCCTAGAGGGGAAAGGAAGATGTGATGGGTTAGATTGAGGCACCCAGGAGACTTCAAAGGCAGTGATAATATTGTTGTTTTTCTTAAATTGGGTGGTGTTATATAAATGTTATGTTATTCTACTATACACATATTTTCTAAATTTCTTTTGTACTTAATAGTAATAAAAACATTTTAAAGATCTTAAAAAGTAAAAATAGAATATACTCTGAGAACAAAGGAATACAAATATAATCTAGTGATCAGCACAAATATAGTGAAGACATAAATTTAAAGTTTGGATTTGACTTGTTCGAATAATTACCAATTTTTCATTTAACTTGTTACAATAGCAATTTTTAAAAGCTTGAAGTATCATAATTTTGTTTTTAGATACTCTAACATATTCTCCTAAATTTGTGTATAAATAGAGAATAATACATAAAATTATCGTATTTTGGGACGATTTAAAAAATTAAAGTACAGGCCTCAGATGAATCTCATCTATTCATTCACATCCTTATTTAGAAGCTGTGTGATGACAGTTAAGCCCTCTGCTGTTTTTCTCCCATGATTGACATGACAGCAGTCTGTGTGATTATGTACGGCTTGGAATTACTTTAGGTTATTGTTTGAAAATAGGACTTCAAGCAAAGCATCTTGTATTCCTTTTGCAGAAATGTTGCTGAAGTGCTGCTGAAAGGGCCAAAGATGCAAGGATTTGGGACACATTTTGAACCTTTAAGCTGTCTGACATTGACCTCCTTTCATTATTAATAAAGAAGAAGCAGGAGCTTAGGATGTATTAACACCAACTCATTAATATACTAACTGGACAATGTTCTGCAACAATTCTACATTGTAAAGAACTGGATTGGCTGAAAATAAAATAATTTCATATTTTACTCAGCTTATAATATGACTCGATGGAGGAAAATTTGATAAGCATGAGGGAAGACCATTCTTTTCATGTTCGTTACAGGTAAGACCACTACTTTCTTAGTGGGTGACTTTTAATCCTTATTAAACATGTATTTCACTCTGATCATTTCAAATTTAAATTTGAATATATTCAAAATATACTAGCTGTAGTTAGTATCTCCTATAAACTATATTTTCTTTTTGTTGTGGTAAGATTTTATATCCTTTCTATAGGAAAATAGTGGTAGAGATCAATTATATATTATCGTTTATTAACATTTTTTGGAAGAATTTATGAGTAGTTACTTTATATTTTGTAACTTATAATACAGGTATAAAAATAAAATCTGTTTCTAAATGTTTGAGGTAAAAGCTGGATTTGTAATAGGACCATATGTGAATGACCTAATTTTTATGTTTCAGTTTTTGTTGGTGATCTTTTTTATAAGTGAACTTTTTAAAAAGTCAGTAACGGAATGGATGGGTACTTTCTTAATGTGATAAACTAATAGGTTAATATTTAATGATAAAATATTAGTGACATTTCGGATACATTTAGGAGCAAAGCAATGATATCTTTTTTATTTTAAAATTTCTGTTTATTTTTGAGAGGGAGAGAAAGAGAGCACAAAGTATGAGCAGGGGAGGGGCAGAGATGTGGGGGTGGACAGAGGATCTGAAGCAGGCTCTGCAGTGTCAGCAGAGAGCCCAATGTGGGGCTCAAACTCATGAACTGTGAGATCGTGACCTGAGCCGAAGGCAGATGCTTAACTGACTGAGCCACCCATGTGCCCCCATCATTATTTAACTTTTATTCTAGAAGTTCTGGTCATTGCACTAAACTATATAATGAACATAAACATAAATATTAGAATGAAAGGCATGTAACCATTAGTAAGGTGATTAGAATACTAATAGATTCTTTAACATAAATGTCATAAGCTAATAGTAAATAAAACTTGTAGCAGTGAGGATTATTCAGCATATCTAATAAGTTGAAGGTGTTGGTTGCCAAATCCTAGATATCTTAACACACATTTAAGAAATAGATGTATTGTACTTTGGAGCAGATTTGTATTAGGGCATGGTGCCAAGGAAGTCTGTATAGTCTGTAATATGAGGGTATTTCTATTAAAAATAAAAAAGTTTTAGGGGCAGTTGGGTGGCTCAGTTGGTTAAGTGTCCGACTTCAGCTCAGATCATGATCTCACAGTTCGTGAGTTCAAGCCCCATGTCGGGCTCTGTGCTGACAACACAGAGCCTGGAGCCCACTTTGAGTTCTGTGTCTCTCCCTCTCTCTCTGCCCCTCCCCTGCGCACACGTGCGCGCGGTCGCGCTCTCTCTCTCTCTCTCTCTCTCTCTCAAAAATAAACATTAAAAAAATTTATAAAAATAAAAAAGTTTTGAATAAAGAAATGGGGGACCATTCAACATAATTAAAATGAGCTTTTAATATAACTCTACCCTTTTGGGCATGGTTCCAGAAGTTTGGGAGTTATCTTACATGCTTTTTTCCGCTTCTCACTCTCTGTATCCATTGTGAAGTCATGTCAGTTTTATCTCCTAAATGTTGCTCGGAATTATCTACCCCATCTGTATCCTCCCTATCACTGTTGTGGTTTAGGCCCCCTTCATCTTCCTCTAGACTCACTCCATTCTCCATTCTCACCTCTTAGAAGCCATCTTTTTAATTTGCCACTAGGGGGCTCACTCTAAAAACAGAGCTAACTGTGCAAATTCTGCTTAATCACTGGTGCCTCCTAATCACCTGTAGGGCAGAGCCAAGCTTAACATAGTATACAGTATCTTCCTTTTTCTAGCTTCTGTGTATTCCTTTGTTCTTACTTTCTTCCAGTCCTAGCCTTGCACTTTGAGCTCTGGTTTCCTATACAGGTCTTGCTGTTCCGTGTCTCTGTGCCTTTGCTCATGATGCACTCTATGACTTGAATTACCTACTCTTGGAAACCACTTCCAAATGCCATAGTTTGGCTATGTGCCCTCTGTTTGCTCCCATAACATGCTTTGCATATCTCTTTCTTTGCATCAACTATATTAAAATTCATTTGATCTGTTTATAAGTTTGTGTCCTCTTTGACCCCTCCCTTTGACCATTAACTTCCTTAGGGCAGCCATGATGCTAAGCATGTTATCTGACTCATAGTGCACGTGTGATGGAATGTATATTGAACTTCATTGGACATAACTATCAGTTGAACCTAGTAAGTAAGATTTCGTCTTGCTAAACATTTTCAAGAGTGGTATACTTCTTAATACTGTGTAAGAGCAGCAGGTAAGGAGGAGTGGATTATACATCTACCTATGGGAAAGTTAGATTTGTCCTTTTTCTATGATATAGCATAGGTCAGACATAGTTGTGTATTGGTATAGGACTTCACCAAACGAAACTTTAAACACTGTAACTATTTTTAGTAAGAATATGCCATGGGGGACTTGGGTGGCTCAGCCAGTTAAACATCCAACTTGATCTCAGCTCAGGTCTTAATCTCAAGGTCATGAGATTAGGCTTAAACAAAAACAGAAACAAACAAAAAACCAAATCCCAATATGCCAAACAAAGCTTTAGCTTCTTCAGTGCTTTAGGATCAGCGTTCTGTATATTGATATATATTCTGTATATTGGATTATTGTATAATTGCAGGTAATACTTTTTATCCTTTATGTTAGGACTCATGGCCTGGTATAAGTTATTACTCTGCTCTGGTAAACAGGTAGCATATATTGTTTTATCCTTCTTGTTCTTTCATTTTGGAAGTCTTCATCCATCCTTGGAGAACATTCTGTGACACAGTGAGTTTATAATTTTGAAATAGAATAATTCTTTAGACACTAAGGAACCTCCTGAGAGATATTAGAATACTTTATGAAATATTTTGTGACCTATTTATGAAGGTAGAGAGAAATGGAGACTGATAGTAAAATGAAGTTAGTTTCTAAGCTTTAAAACAGTATATATATGATGGGGGTGTCTGGGTGGCTCAGTCGGTTAAGTGGCCAACTTCGGTTCAGGTCATGATCTCACAGTTTATGAGTTCAAGCCCCACGTCAGGCTCTGTGCTGACAGCTCAGAGCCTAGAGCCTGCTTCAAATTCTGTGCCTCTATCGCCCTCTGCCCCTCACCCACTCACGCTGTCTCTAAAAAATAAACAAAAAAAATGTTTTAACAATATATGATTGTTTTTAAAGTAATTATAATTAGTTTTCTTAGGCATGATAGTATTAATTTTTTTGAAAATGACTCTTTTAGAGATACATACTAAAATATTTACAAATGAAATCATATGCTTTCTGGAATTTACTTTAAAAGAATCTAGGGTTAGAGAGTGAGGATGGAAATAGAGATGAAACACACTGGTAATATTATATATTGGTAATTGTTGATGTTGAAAGATGGATGTATCAGGTTCATTAGTAAACTAGTTTCTCTTGTATTTCTTTGAAAAATGTCTTTGTTCCTACTTCAGTAACTTTCATATTGTAAAAATTAGACTATTGCACACAATTTGTAAAGGAATACAGTTTTGGTGTTGAATTCTTTAATTTTGCTAGGTAAATCTAGTGGTTAATATTCTTTCCTGAAGAGTATTTGAGGAATATTGAGTTTGAGGTAATGTTGAATAGTGGAAAGAGCATTGGATTTAGAGACAAAGACAGGATTTCATTTCTCAGCTTTGCAGTCCTATGATCTTAATAGGTCACTCAACCTGTCTGAGCATCAATTTCCTCTTCTGTAGTAATACCTCTACAGTAATTCTCAAGAAGGTTATTTTGAGAATTTAACTTAATATAGTATACAGTAAAATCACTTTTAAAACTAAGTTACCAATCAAAACTTAAATCTAAATCAAGGTAAATTTATACTACTTTCCCTTTTGCAAGTAAACTAGAATAGATATATGTGGTAAACAGAATGGATGAAAATTGTGGGAGGTAGGATTGGTAATGGAAAAGATCCATGCCCAATTAGAACACATGGAAGGTGGAACTAAGGTCTGTTAAGAGATTTGACAGCTATAGAAGACAGCACAGTGGAGAAGATGCAGAACACTCTTGTATTGAAGCCTGAGACCTCAATCCCATTGTTTATTCTTAGATAGTATGTAAACCTTTTGAGGGGAGGGTCAAATTTGAACATAATCTGTATGAAATCTTTTTAAATGATGTAGCATTGAGGTTTTAATCCTCTCTTGCTTTCATTGATATACTATGAACACAAGAAACTAAAATTAAGAAGGTAAAGGAAAAATCTAGCGTGGAAGAAAAGTGAATAGTAATAATAATTAAAAATATAAAAATTAAATTGAAATGACATGGGTTTGTGCAAAAAATGAGGAATTATAACTATAATTACAACATTTTTGCAAAATGAAAACATTTCAGTTAAGTATAGTAGTACTGTGCTTATTTGTAGTTATTAGGAATGTACTTTCTTTGATTCTACAACTAGTTAGGCCATTAGGAAGAATAAAAGAAACTTTGTATGTGGGATGTATTTTAATGGAGGTATTTTCCCAGTTTGTCTTCTACTCTGAGTGTGTTCTTTGTTTCCAACCCAGCTGGTAAACAAATGAAGTAATTCTATTCTCTCATAGAGACAGAGAGGATATGAAATTACTTTCTCTCTTACTATTTAATGATCTTCTAAAAAATTTATAAGCCAACCTGCCTTGACTATTATGCAATTAGATATATTTGATTTTAGGTGTTGGAGATTTTGCCAAAATGTTGACTTCTTTTCTAATAAAACATACCAGAGCTACAATATATCTCAGAATTAATCATTACTAGAGAGATGGGGACTTTATTTGGGAATGATTTTGGGAAAGTTACTGAAATAACTTTTCCAAGGTAGTTTCTCTTATAGGACATTCTTACTTCATGGACTTCAGAGACAGCTGAGCAGCCAGCAGGGTTCCAGTTTGCTGTCACTGTTTCTAATGAAATTATCTAAAATGTCTTTTTAAAAATTTGTAGCTATAAATTCAGTCTGCAGCTAAATTTTGTTACATACATAATTTGGATTGATGGTTCCGGTAAAACGTTGTGTAAGTTTCAAACCAGAAAGTCAAATATTTGTGGTGAAGATGTTTATTTGAAGAAGACACTTCTCTGGTTTATATGGATATAGGCAAACATGTTGTAAACTTCCAATTTTTACATGTCTTATCTATGAATAGCCACTTCTGCCTTGTCCCTAATTTCCTGGCCAGCCAGCTAATCATCTTGAACTGATGGTGCCGCTGTATGTAACTATTTCTCTACTTCTCCTTCAGTGAAATCATGTGCCATTATTAGTATTCAATTGTACAGTGGCGTGTAATTTTCCTTAATACTCTGTTGATGGACATTTAAGTTATGTGTGTGTGTGTGTGTGTGTGTGTGTGTGTGTGTGTTTTTGCTGCTGTGAATGTCCTTTCACATATATATTCTTGAATTTGTGTACATAAAACTTTAAGATCAATTCCTACCAGTGAAATTGCTCAATATATAATTTTCTTACATAATTAGAATCATGCTTAAGTTAAATATTTTTAATAGAAAAAGTATTTTATACGTAAAAATATCTTTTCCAATTTTTTTTCCTGTGGTAATTCTTGAAAGTTCAGTGGTTTCAGTATTGAGACAAATAAAGACACCTAGTTTAGGTAGCCAGTCTAGCAAAAGAATCCTTTAAGAAAATCACATTTTTTACATAGTAGTCTTTGTACTGCCTCATTTCTCTTCATACACAAAATACAGCAATAACCTCATAAAATCTCAAAAATAATCTTTTTCTTTATGAAGTCCCTAATTTTCAAAAATACAGTTTTTTTAAATATTTAATTTTGACAGAGACAGAGACGGAGCATGAGTGGGGGAGGGGCAGAGAGAGAGAGAGGGAGACACAGAATCTGAAACAGGGTCCAGGCTCTGAGCTGTCAGCACAGAGCCTGATGCGGGGCTTGAACTCACAGACAGCGAGATCATGACCTGAGCTGAAGTTGGATACTCAACCCACTGAGCCACCCAGGTGCCCCTCAAAAATACAGTTTTAAAGGGCAGTTTTTACTTGTGAAAGATGAAAATTGGTTTTATTAATTTGAAATGACATGAAATATAAATATAGCAGGGGTGCCTAGGTGGCTCAGTCAGTTAAGTGTCCAACTTTGGCTCAGGTCATGATCTCGCAGTTTCGGAGTTTGAGCACCGTGTCAGGCTCTGTGCTGACAGCTCAGAGCCAGGAGCCTGCTTCGAATTCTGTGTCTCCCTCTCTCTCTCTGCCCCTCTCCTGCTTGTGCTGTCTCTCTCTCCCTCAAAAATAAATGAACATTTAAAAAAATTTATAAGTAAGTAAATATAGCAAAAATTCTAAGTTTTCTGGTTTAACTGATTAATTTTTCTGTGTGCTTTAGATCTTTCTTCTTTGTATATAATTGGTCTAATGTTGAAGCAAAATGTTAAGTAGAGGTTCACTTGCATTATTTTGCCTAAATCCATTAAGTGGGGGTGAAATCACTAGTGTAATTGTGATCACACTGTATCCTTTTACTTAATTACTTGAATTATAAAAAAAGGATACCTGGATGTAAAGCTTGAAATTTACCTATCATAGATAACTACATAAATCTGCTACATAACCAAAAGTCTGCTTTGAACCTTTGCAATTGGATCTGTTAATCTTAGTCCAGACTTTTCTCTTTATCAGATTTATTTTCCACTTTTGCAATCCCATTTTAATTTATGGCTTTAAGGAACCTTGAAGTTTTATAGGCTAAAAGACAGCATCTGAAGAAACATGTTAATTGATTGGCCTGCTACTAGAAATACAAAAGTATAATCCTATTTGAATGACTTTAGGGCGAGTTGTGGTTTAATTTCTATTTCTTGTTAAAGCAGTGATTCTCAACTCTGGCTTATATGTTGGAATTACTTGGGGGTGTTTAAAAAGTACTATGAGCCAGACCTCATACCTAGAGAGTGGGACCCAGCATTGAGAGCTTTAAAAAGCACTCCATATGAGCTCTGCTGTGGTGCAGCCAGGATCAGGAATCACTGCTCTGTTAGAGTTGTTCAAAGCTAATTCCAGTAAGGAGTAATTTCATGCTGCTCAACAAAATTTAGAATGCTTGATGAGCTTAATCAGAGTTTCCCAAAGGGTGATATGTGTCCCTACCACTGGTGTTACATAAGGTAATTTTACTTTTTTATTTTAATACTTACATATTTGTTTTAATGTGCATTAGAAAATAAGTATCACACCAAACTCCTCACAGTTCCATGGATACTGCTTTGAAGCCAGATTTTTAAAAATTACATGTGCCAATTTCAAAGAAATTTGCCAAATTGTAGAAACACACTTAAGTGGATGATTATGTAAAATATAAACATGGCAGAAATCATAAAAATGTTAAAGAAACACAGTGGCAACTTTGGTAAAAGTCACCTTCTAAAATCTAGGATTAGAACCTAAAGTATCATTGCTTTTTCTCCAATGTAGATTTAAAATAACTTAATTCTTCTAGCTTTTAAAAATCCAGTGACAGACTTTGAGAATTAGAATTTCTGAAAATATTTAAATTACTGCTTTCTAACAAAGTTTCTTGTCACTTAGTTCTCTTATAGAAGTATGCCTTATAGATCAAAATACTTTGCTCCTTTTTTTTCTGAGGTAGAGATACCATGTGGTGGTAAGGACAGAAAGGAGTGTGTGTGAGTGTTTGAGACAGAGAAAGAGATAGGGATGGTAGGAGGGCTTGATGTATGGCTGAGTAGATCACTTAGATACCTAGATAGAGAAGAGTATTAATTATAGGACATCACCTTCCCCAGGTACCTGTTTTCTCCCACACTCTGAGGAAGTCCATAAGTCTGCCACAACTCAGAATACTTTAGGAAACACTACTTTAGGTTCTCTCATTGGTGAAGTGGGTTGCTCTGGGTGGGCCAATTAAAATGGGCTCCATATAGAGGTATTTAGCTATCCTATATAAAAGACATCTGGGGCTCAGAGACATTTGACTAGGCAAATTAGCTCATGCTATAAATAATAGTTTACTGTTTTATCAATAATGTATATGTACTTTAATTATAGAGGCAGCTCTTCTAAGCAAGAGTAGACACAGCCAACATTAAAATTGTATTACCTGAAGTTAAAAATAACTGTGGTGCAGTTATAATATAATGTTGTAAATGTCTGTCCTATGTAATTTTATAGAATGGAAGCTTCTTGCCTAGAACTGGCCTTGGAAGGGGAACGTCTGTGTAAGTCAGGAGACTGCCGTGCTGGTGTGTCCTTCTTTGAAGCTGCAGTTCAAGTTGGAACTGAAGACCTAAAAACACTTAGTGCTATTTACAGCCAGCTGGGCAATGCTTATTTCTATTTGCATGATTATGCCAAAGCATTAGAATACCACCATCATGATTTAACTCTAGCAAGGTAATTAATTTAAGCTTTTTAATACTCTTTCTCCTTGAATGTTTCTTAAAAAATGTTTATTCAATTAAAAAAAATGAACTTAATACATTTTAGTGAGTTCTGATTCAGTAGCACTGCATTTTAAAACTTTAGGCTGATCACAGTGTAATTAAATGATTTAATAGTAGTGAAATGACACTAGAGTTTAATTAAATGAATGAAAATTAATTACATTTAAATACAGAAACATAAGTTTTACATTTTTATTTAAAGTAGGTTTCAGGGCTAATAACAGGTCCTTCTTACCTAAAGCATGTCAGTTGTCCTCTAGGGAAAACTATACTCTGGCTGCTTGCTTTATTTTTAACACCATTTGCTTTCCCCCCCCTCCAGGACTATTGGAGATCAGCTGGGGGAAGCCAAAGCTAGCGGTAATCTGGGAAACACCTTAAAAGTTCTTGGGAATTTTGATGAAGCTGTAGTTTGTTGTCAGCGACACCTAGATATTTCCAGAGAGCTTAATGACAAGGTAATAAGGAATATTACATAGTGGGCCAAATGTTTTATTTGAAATTGCTTTGTGTTTTAATTTTACTTAATTATTCTGTAGTTTATCTAAAAGTTAATACCAATGAAGAAAATATTCATAGAAAAATAGGAGTAAAAAATTTAAAATAGTGGAGAAAAAATAGTAGACATTCTTTCATAAGTAATCATTTATTTGGTTGTATGGATGGCCATCATATACATTTCTTTCTCTTGACTATCAAGGATAATTATAAATAAATATATGTGATAAGCATTATAATACCTGGCTTCTGATTTCAAAATGTAAACTCTGTTGATATCTTCATCTAGGTGGGAGAAGCAAGAGCACTTTACAATCTTGGAAATGTGTATCATGCCAAAGGGAAAAGCTTTGCCTGCCCTGGTCCTCAAGACATGGGAGAGTTTCCAGAAGACGTGAGAAATGCTCTGCAGGCAGCTGTGGATTATTATGAGTAAGTAGCACTGATGCAGTCCTGTGGCCCACCTAAGGCTTGGACCTGCTCTACATTCTTTATCCAGTAATACGTTTTTAAGTTTGGGAAAGGTTTTAGAATTCTGGACTAGCAAGTAAAAATACACCATCAAATCGCTGCTAAAATGTTACAGTGTTGGAATAGAGTAATCCCCTCCCCAGGAAAGCTTTCCTTTAAATTGTTAACCGGTGCCACTTAGTGGCAAAAACAAGAAATATCAATCGTTAGTCTAAACTATTTGGAGTAAATTTAGTTTTATCAGTAGAATTTCATAGAACTTCTTAGCTGTAACAGTTCCAAGATTGACTCTGTCCTTGACTCTGGACAGAAACCTGCCTGAATGGTTCAGTAAAGTGTTCCCATTTATTTCCCATAATCATCCTCCATCATACATATACCTCTAAAATTTACACTATGACTGTAAGCTTAGAAATTTTTTTGATAAGAATTTGATTTGTAAATTAAATCAATACATTTTTTTCTCAAACGTATTTTTTCACAACTTTTGTTATCATTTAGGGAAAACCTATCACTAGTGACTGCTTTGGGTGACCGAGCAGCCCAAGGACGTGCCTTTGGAAATCTTGGAAACACACATTACCTCCTTGGCAACTTCAGGGATGCGGTTATAGCCCATGAACAGGTACAGTGCAAGGCTTTGAGGCCAGATCATTTTCCCCATCAGTGTTCTGAATAGTGATTATTCTTTAGTTTTGTTATAGCTATATCTAACTAGAATTTTCTGTTTCAGCGTCTCCTTATTGCAAAAGAATTTGGAGATAAAGCAGCTGAAAGAAGAGCATATAGCAACCTTGGAAATGCATATATATTTCTTGGTGAATTTGAAACTGCCTCTGAATACTACAAGTTAGTCTAATATTTCTATAGATAAATGTAAAATGAATAGTTATGCAGTCCTATAAAATCATAGACTTTGGGTTTAAAACTTGCTTTTTGCACATACTAGCAGCAGGAACTTATGCTTCTAAGCCTCAATTTCTTCCATCTGTAACGGATGATGCCCAAAAGCAACGGACGATGCTTTTGGGATTGTTGTGAGGATTGAATGAAAGAATATATTAAGCATCTACTTTGCATAGGACGTGGCACATAGTCCTAAATAAATATTGTACCTTCGATTTAATCATAGCAGTATGACTCCTTTATATTTTTGTTAGTTTTTATCTTTAAAACTGTTTTTAAATGAAATTCTAAACTTTTAAAGTCTTTGAAACCTGTTTAGTGTGTGGGGTATGTATATTTATATGCTTTTTTTCACCCAGTTATGTGTTTGCAAAAAGCCACAAGAAAGTCTGGTAACAAAAATATGCCCTAGTTTTCATCAGTGATCACTTAATTCTTTTCCCCACCATTGTACCCACATGTTGAACATTTCACCCACCCTCTCCTGCCCATCTTTGATCCTCGCCATAAACTGAGGCCCCCATTCACTTGCCTGAGGAGTTGGCAAACCTAGCTTCTTCTGGGAAGGGTCTTTCTGGTCTTTCAATAGACTTGACACATAGATAATAGGAAAGTGTAGACTGTTTGAGATTGTCTGGTCTGTGCTTTCTAGTTTGGAGTTTTCTCTAATTAGTGGGGATTGAAGGCCCATATAGACCTTAGGCAGAAGCCAGTTTGAACCAAAGATACAATGATTGAGTTGTATTTTATTGTTAAAGAATCCAGTGTGAGAGGGTTTGGGATAGTTTGTCATCTAAAAACAAAAGGTAAAATTGCTTTAGGTCCATCTTAAAAACTAGAATGTCATCCCACCCTACTTTAAACATTGACTAATGGTTAATATTTGTTCGTTGATTAGTTAGATATAAGATATCCTCCTAAATAAAATACATTACTATATAAGGAATACGTAGTTTGATTTTGATTTTGATTTTATTTTGATTTATTTTTTTAAGTTTATTTATTTAAGTAAGCTCTACACCCAACGTGGGGCTCAAACTCCTGACCCTGAGAGTTGGATGCTGTTCTGACTGAGCCAGCCAGGCACCCCTATATTTTGATTTTAAATATAAAAGTTTCTTATATTTTAAAGCCAAAAGACATGGAAATGTCTTAATTAATAGGTGATCTACTTGTATTAAATACTTAAAAGTTCTGCAATAAAGTGGATGGTGGCTGTTTGAGTAAAGAACAGGAGTATGAAGTAATGAAACTTCTTCCCGCTGCCCTCTCCATAAGCAGGCTAAAACTCAGAACTCTCAGGACTGCACAAGAAGGCTATCTTAATGTTTTAAATCGCTATCCTTCAGGATAGAAAGCAGTAGTAGTAGCAGTTTGGTAAACCTACTTTAGCAATTGAATTTGTTCCAGAAGGACTTCTGAATATTTACAAATTATATCGTCAAAGAATAATGGTGTGCCAGAAAAATACTCCAGGACCTCAAAGCAATTCCAGAAGTCTTGCAAAAATGTTTGAGAGGAGGCAGTGTTAGAATAAGTGTGTGGTCTCCCAAGGTGACAGCTTTGAAGGTATCACCATTAAATATAAAATTTCAGGCTTGTTTGCTTAAAACTATATTATCTATCATATACCTATTTTTTGTGTAATTATAAATCACATGAAATATTTGTACTATTTGGCAGAAACTGTAGGAGTCATTTAAGTTACTGGATCTAAAGCATCTGTAGGCTTAAGTGCTGATAATAATAATCAAAACAGTATTTACATTTGTTACCATCTCCTGTGAGCAAGATGCCATTCTAAGCACTTCATATATACTAATTTGTTTCATCCTCACAAAACCCTGTGAGGTATTTTCCCCATTTTACAGACGAGGAAACAGAGTTTGAGTGACTTGCCCTGTGACAGAGCTAATAATTGCCTAAGTTGGGATTTGAACCCATTCTAACTTTAGGGTCCACACTCTTAACTGGGACACTAGGTTCTCATTGGTTCAATGTGTGTTAGGTAGAATCTGGTTAATGTTTAAATGTGGTATTTAATATTTTTCATGAATCAGTGACTACTGATTGTACACATTCTACACATTAGAATTTTGAGTACTATGTTTTGAATTTTGACAAAATGCAAAGACAACAGTATAATTGAAAAGAGAGGTTATGTGGACAAAATTTTCTTACTTTTAAGCTATTGCCACTACAACTTGGATAGTTTTTTTAGAGACACTTGGTCTTGTGTCAGTATTCCTTTTCTCTGAAGAATATTTAATAGGGCTCTCAAATTTATTCTGAGAGTCTAGATTTGGTTTTTGTGTTTCCAAAACAACTTCATTTTGTCTGAAAGTAATGGAGAAAGTATGAGATATTAAACTCTAAAATAAATTTACTTTAGAGGCAGGAAGAAAAATGAGTGTTTTATTTTATGATTATTATAGCCAAAAATAAAAATGATCATTATGTAAGCATTAATATCTTTTTTTAGAAAGACACTGCTATTGGCTCGACAGCTTAAAGACAGAGCTGTAGAAGCACAGTCTTGCTATAGTCTCGGAAATACATACACTTTGCTTCAAGACTATGAAAAGGCTATCGATTATCATCTGAAGCACTTAGCAATTGCTCAAGAGCTAAATGATAGGTAAGTTATATAGCTCCCTACTATAATTATAGTAAAATATAGATGCATTATTGAATCCTTAGAATTTTTCCTTTGTTTTTAAGTTTGTTTCCTTTGTTTTCTTTTTAATTCTTTTTTAAGGAATTTCTTCTGTTTTAGTTACCTTCTCTGTACGTTACTGCTTGAAGGGCTAGCATGTCATAGGAGTTTGCGATGGTCCATATAGCCTTGAACCAAGATCAATAAGTAGGTCACAAACTCAGTTGCCTGCAAAGGTCCTCCTGACTAGAACAGTGTGGGAATTGTGGTGATCTTAGAGATTAGGCCCAGCGTAAGGGGACAGCTGTTACTCAGCTCCAGCTAACTGATGCCAGGCAGGACCAAGGGTCTGTAATGTCCAGGTACTCCTCTGTTTTCAAGAGAAGCTGGAAGTCCTGAGTTTTATTTGAAATCTTCTGATTTTTAAATATTGGTGGCTATTTTTTTTAAATAAAAAACTGTATGATAAAACAGAATCTGTGCAGGCATTTAGTCTGTGATGTTTGCTTTAGAAAGAGATTTTTACTTCAGTATGAAGAACTGCTTTTCTGTAATTGTTCAAAATGAAATATGTTACTTCAAGAGGTAGTACATTCTCTCTCCCCAGTGGTGTTCAAACCTGGACTGAATGATTACCTGGTAGGGCTGTCATGGAAAGAAAATCGGCAGTTTAACTAGAAGACCTATTAGATTTTATTATTTTATAATAAATTGTATGTTTGAAAAGGATGTTTCCCATTTTTTGCTTGACTCTGAGTTTGGTGTTATCTGGGTATTCTAATATGTCTCCAGTGATGTGATAGTATGTTCTTTATATGAAAGACCAAATCCAAGAGTGGGAGAGAGCCAAAGCATAAGAGAGTCTTAAAAACTGAGAACAAACTGAAGGCTGATGGGGGGTGGGTGATGGGTATTAAAGAGGGCATCTTTTGGGATGAGCACTGGGTGTTGTATGGAAACCAATTTGACAATAAATTTCATATATTTAAAAAAAAAAACAAATCCAAAACATTGTTTATACCATTAATTACTGCTAAATTGCTTTTATTCTACACACAGCTCTCCTTTCATATAACTATATCTTAGCTTTGAATTGTTTTGTAGAATTGGTGAAGGAAGAGCATGTTGGAGCTTAGGAAATGCATACACAGCTCTAGGGAATCATGATCAAGCAATGCATTTTGCTGAAAAGCACTTGGAAATTTCAAGAGAGGTATGTAACTAAAAAACGGCTGTCTGTGCTGTGTGATTCACAAATTAGCCGGGGGGAAGGCCTATTATTTCTCTGGATTTCTCCTGTATAACCTAGTAATAAATCTATGTTATTCCCTTGGCATAAAAACTGCACAAAGCATTTTGAGTGAGATACAGATCAGAGGTCTGTTTGCATTGGCTTTGATGTAGGAAGATAGGAAGGTAAGACCAGGCATAGGGGAATGGAAAGATTACTAAAATATGCCTCCTGTCTCTACATGGAAAAGTAGCATGGTATGGAAAGAAAAAACGGGTTTTTTTTTTGTTGTTGTAGTTGTTGTCTTTTTTTTTTTTTTTTTAACATGGTTGTTGTAATCAAGGATTTATAATCCAGATTGTATCTGTTCCTGGGGCACCTGGGTGGCTCAGTCGGTGAGCGTCCGACTTCGGCTTAGGTCATTATCTCATTGTCTGTGAGTTTCGAGCCCCACGTCGGGCTCTGTGCTAACAGCTCGGAGCCTGGAGTCTGCTTTGGATTCTGTGTCTCCCTCACTCTCTGCCCCCTCCCCAGCTCATGCTCTGTGTCTGTCTTTCTGTCTCTCTCTCTCTCTGTCAAAAATTAATAAACATTATCTGTTCCTGTTCCAGTTCTGCTTTCTGGCTATTTGAGCTTGGAAATCTTTTCTGAACCTCATTTCTCATCTGTAAAATGGGAAGAATAACATCTACCTTGCAAATCATTATAAGAATTAGAGATAGTGTATGTAAAAGTGCCTAGTGTAATATCTATTGCTGGCTTAATAGATACTATTACTATGGTATGGAAACAATATTCTAAGGAAATTTTATTCATGTGTTGACAACTTAATGTGTCACAGAATAACCTGCGTTATTATTAAATATGATTGTAGAGATTAAGAGCAATTAGTATTTAGAGAATGGAAGTATTGGTAGAATGTAATCAGCTTTCCTATTGCCATATTTTAGAAGCTTTTCTTTTCTTTAAAGCAACTATTATTGGAAAAACCCATTTCATTCAGTCTCTTAATTCTAATAGATCTGTTTTCATTTCTATTTTCTTCCAGTTTTAGGTTCATAACATTTTCAGCTAATCTTCACCATTGTCTTTAAATACTACTCTAAAATATAAATGCTTGTTGGTTGTAGGTTGGGGATAGAAGTGGTGAACTAACAGCACGACTGAATCTCTCAGATCTTCAAATGGTTCTTGGTCTGAGCTACAGCACAAATAATTCAATAATGTCTGAAAATATTGAAATTGATAACAATTTGCATGGTAAGTAACAGGTCTTCAAACCCAATTTCTTTATCCTCAATTACATTTAAATTACTCATCGCATGTTAACCATCTCCAGAGAGAATATATAACTTAGGAAGCTCAAATTTTTATAATACCTTTTTGCTTTACCATAGTCCTGTTGATGTATCACTATAGAATATGGTATTTTATGGTTGTTATCTTGAACTTAGGAATGGTAAAGGTATGATTATTTTCTATAGGGTCACTCAAATTTATAAATGTTTGATGACAAAATTAAAATATTTTATTGTTTAGTTATTCTTTTTGATTCAGATGTTTTTACATATTTGATTTTTGTTTAGCTCTTGTTTCATTTCTAAGGTTATCTCTTAGATGAAAATTAAAAGGTCTGAAAATACCAGTATTGAAATGTGGGTAATGGAAGCTCTCATTCAGTGTTGACGGTGATAGAGATGTGTTTACTCTCAAGAACAATGTGGCAACATTCTGGTAAAGTTGAGGATGTACTGAGCATATGATGTGGCATTTCCACTGCCAGTTACATACCACTGATATCCAAACTGGAAGAAACACTTGCTCGTGTCACTAAGAGAAAGAGACATTTTCAAGAATTTCTGTAATAGTACTGCTTATGATAACAAAAAATAAGAAGCACTCTAAATCTCTGTCCCCAGTAGAATGGATAAAGAATTTCCTAGTCCTAAAATGGCAGTCAAAATTAAACTACACATATGAACTTGGCTGAATCTCACAAACATAAAGTTTCTCAAAGGAAGCAAGTTAGATGATATATACAGTATGAGAGCATTTATTATAAAATAAACTAAATTGCTTGGAGATCTATATATATGTAAATATATAGATGAAACATATGAAATATATGAAAATATAAAAAATTATAGGGAGGAGGAGGCACATTTTCAGAGAGTCACAGAGGAGTTAATATGTTGATAGTGGTTTATTTGTTAAGCTGCGTATTAGGTATCATATATTCCTTATGCCTTTAAAATATTGCTTAATCTTTAAAATATTGAATGGATGTGAAAATGTGAAAATGGATATGAAAATATATTTCTCTATATTCAATGCTAACTTTATTGAAAAAACTTTTGAGGACCATGTTTATGTTTATTTAACATGTTTCCGGGGGGGCACCTGGGTGGCGCAGTCGGTTAAGCGTCCGACTTCAGCCAGGTCACGATCTCGCAGTCCGTGAGTTCGAGCCCCGCGTCAGGCTCTGGGCTGATGGCTCGGAGTCTGGAGCCTGTTTCCGATTCTGTGTC
Source organism: Lynx rufus (assembly GCF_022079265.1). Classification (NCBI taxonomy): domain Eukaryota; kingdom Metazoa; phylum Chordata; class Mammalia; order Carnivora; family Felidae; genus Lynx; species Lynx rufus. The sequence continues at coordinate 129,559,577 of NW_025814834.1, read as the reverse complement.
TCCCTCTCTCTCTGCCCCTCCCCCGTTCATGCTCTGTCTCTCTCTGTCCCAAAAATAAATAAACGTTGAAAAAAAAAAATTAAAAAACATGTTTCCTGGTCAGCATTAAATCTCTCATCTAATGTGATCTTAAAATGAATATGAGTAACAATATAGAACTAGAGGTGTTACTGTGATTTTTACCTTGAAATTGAAGGCCTAAAGCCTTTTCCTTGGATTTTTACTTAATTAAAAAAATTTTTTTATTGTTTGTTTATTTTTGAGAGAATGTGAGTGGGGGAGGGGTAGAGAGAGAGAGAGAGGGAGACACAGAGTCCAAAGAAGGCTCCAGGCTCTGAGCTGTCAGCACAGAGCCTGACACGAGGCTTGAACTCACGAACCGTGAGATGAGATCATGACCTGACCTGAAGTTGGATGCCCAACCGACTGAGCCACCCAGGAGCCCCTTATTATTTTTTTTAATGTTTATTTTTGAGAGATAGAACATGAGCTGGAGAGGGCCATAGAGAGGTGGGGGATAGAGGATCTGGAGCGGGCTCCATGCTGAAAACAGAGCCCTCTGCAGGGCTCGAACCCATGAACTATGAGATGATGAGCCAAAGTCGGACATTTAACCGACTGGTTTTTACTTACTTAAACTACCCTACAGTTTGTTTTTTCCCCTACTATAATCATTTTAGTGGTTTTTTTAAATTTGTGTTTTTTCCAGTTTGAGAAATATTTGACATACATGATTGTAAATTAAAGGTGTACAGTATGATGACCTGATTTATACCTAGTGAAATGATCACCACAGTAGCTTCAGTTAACATCCATCTTCTCATACAGATAGCAAAAGGGAAAAAAATATTCTTCTTATGATGAACATTCTTAGGATAAACCCTCCTAGCAACTTTCCTAAGTGTCATACAGCAATGTTGACTGTAGTCATCATGATGTACGTTCTATCCCTAGTACTTATTTACCTTATAACCCGAGGTTTGTACCTTTTGACCACCTTCTTCCTTTCCCCCTCCGTAATCCTCTGCCTCTGGTAAATCACAAGTTTGATCTCTTTTTTTCCTAGTTCGGGTTGTTTTTTTTCTTTTTAGATTCCACTATAAGATCATACGGGATTTGTCTTTCTCATTTTCTTTTAAGAGTTTCTGTGGATAGTATAAAACCAGTTATTATAAAATGCCTTTTCTAAATTAAGGGGTAATGTCAGTAACCAAAGTTAGTTTCCAACCAAAATGTAACTTCCCTACATCAAAGCATTTTAGAGGGAGTGTATATTCTATTTTTATGTAGTTGGTATGGAAAATTATTATTCTTAAAAAAATACATGTTTGTATGTTTCCTCCTTCCATATGGGCTTGTGTAACAGACTTTAAAATTGAATGACCTAGTCATGCTGAATTTGTAGTCTTAAGGACTTCCCCATGTATTTGAATTTTTTTTTTTTTTTTTTTTTTACAAAGGTGCACGCCCGAAGTTTGGACGCCGACACAGTATGGAAAACATGGAACTTATGAAGTTAACACCAGAAAAGGTTGGCAGCCTTTAGGTTTTTAAATTTCTTGAACTGTTATAATCAAATATTTAAGTAACTTTTAACTTACATGAATAGTTTAAATAAACCTTGTGTTGTATGGGTATCACTTTAAAATTTTCCTTTAAAAAGAATTTTTAAAAAGTACAGTCTAAAAAGAATGTGCCTAATATGCTGCCATCTGTTTAAGAGAAGCATTATGCATCTATATCCTTTGTAGATGCTTAAAACATTTCAGGAAGAATCTCTAAGAAACCTGCTAATAAAAATAACAATTGCTTCTGGGAAAAGGAGTGGATGTCTCAGAAGAGATACTTTGTACACAGTTTTAATTTGAACTGTTTGAACATTTTAACATGTACGTGTATTACTTTTTTTAATTACTTTTTTTAAATGGGAAAATTAAAGGGTTAGGAAGCTTTTTTTTCCCCCAACTAAGTAACAACAACATTATTAGTAAGATAAGTGATATGTATGATCAAGCTAGTTTTTCTGGCTGCATTTCTTAAAAGCATTTTCTTCACTAACAACTGTTTATTCAAGATGCATCTTCCTTAGGCTTTTGTTTTCAGTAACAGAGAAGGGACTTTATAATTAGAAAAGTTATTTTTTTCTTTTATAATTTTCTATTAAGTTTTTTAATTCCAGTGTAGTTAACATACAGTGTATGGGAGTTCCAGATGTGCAGTATAGTGATTCAACACTTCTGTGCATTACTCAGTGCTCATCATGCTAAGTGTACTCTTTAATCTCCATCACCTATTTCACCCATCCCCCCCACCCAGGGAGAAGATTAGTGAAGAAAAGAAATCTAGGTCCTTTCTTCCACCTTTAATTTTTACATTGTTAAAGCAGGCTGTTGTTCTTTTATGGTATATTTTTTAAAATACTTTTTATAAAATAGGTTCATTACAATAACTTCAGAAAATTTCAACAAGGAAATTAAAATTATCAGTAATCCCACCCTCTGTGGTAACTACAAGTAATATTTTGGTATTTATTCATCTTGCATTTTCATGTGAATATTAATATTTTATAGATATTTTATAATGTGTAGTTATTATTTCCATGTTATTAAACATTTTTCTGCCCTATTATAATAGGCATATGATTTTTTAATATTGACATTTTTTGTGGGAAAAGTTTTCATAAGTTCAAATCAGCCAGATATATATAAAGTTTTTCAGAAATCCTAGTTAACTCCTGAAGGACTTTGTGATTTCCCCAGATATCTGTCTACATCTTGTCAGTTTGCAAATCTGACTAATCTGCAATTAATTAATTAATTAGGCTAATCTGCAATTTATTTATTTAATGTTTATTTTTGAGAGAGAGAGGGAGACAGAGCACAAGCAGGGGAAGTGCAGAGAAAGAGGGGGATACAGAATCTCTGAGCTATCAGCACAGATTCTGGCTTGGGGTTTGAAATCATGAACTTGAGATTATGACCTGAGCCAAAGTTGGCCACTTAACCGACTGAGCCACCCAGGCACCCCTGCAAATTATTATTTTTTTTTTTTAACGTTTATTTATTTTTGAGACAGAGACAGAGCATGAAGGGGGGAGGGGCAGAGAGAGAAGGAGACACAGAATTGGAAGCAGGCTCCAGGCTCTGAGCCATCAGCCCAGAGCCTGACGCGGGGCTCGAACTCACGGACCGCAAGATCGTGAACTGAGCTGAAGTCGGACGCTTAACCAACTGCGCCACCCAGGCGCCCCAACCCCTGCAAATTATTAAGAGAAAAAAAAACAAACACCTTTTAAGTCAATTTAGGTCTCTTTTCCTATTTCTTGTAGGAACATACTAATTAGCAAAATTAATTTGCTGCCTTGTGCCTAGCTCTGAAGTGGTACTAACAATAGATTTCATTAAGAAGCTGACTAGATTCAACCCTTTAATTTTCCAAGAGCCAAATAATGGCAAAGTTTTGTCTCTAAAATATGTTTGGAATTAGTTCTATGTTTTCTTTCCCTCATAATAAAGTTGCCATTCATTATTTCATTATTCTCAACCAAGCTAAGAAGCATATGTAAAGAAAAAAGGAGATTCTGTGTTAAAGATATTTCTTAAGAAAGAACACAGTTGAAGGGAACTCTTGAGACCCTGGATGTCTGAAAATGCCTTTTTGCTACTCTCACATTTGACTGATAATTCTTACTATGGAATTACTAATTGGAAATAATTTTCCTACATAATTTTGAAGACATTGTTCCAGTCTGTATTCTTCAGTGTTTTTGTTGAGAAGTCCAAATAAGTATATAGGAAACATTAAAAATTTTTCACATTTCTGGGGCACCTGGGTGGCTTAGTCGGTTGAGCGTCCAACTTCGGCTCAGGTCGTGATCTTGAGGTTCACAAGTTTGAGCCCCGCATCAGGCTCTTTGCTGACAGCTCAGGGCCTGAAGCCTGCTTAGCATTCTGTGTCTCCCTCTCTCTCTGCTCCTCCCCTGCTCACACGCTGTCTCTCTCTAAAAAATAAAGATTAAAAAAAATTTTTTTTTCACATTTCCACTTGGGATTTAGGTAGAGTTTTATGTTTTTTTTTTTTTTAAGTTTATTATTTATTTCTAAGAGAGAGAGCGAGCATGAGTGAGGGAGGGGGAGGGAGAGGGAATCCCAGGCAGGCTCCAGGCTGTCAGCACATAGCCTAATATGGGGCTCAAATCACAAACCATGAGATCATGCCCTGAGCCCAAATTGAGAGTCAGGTGCTTAACCGACTGAGCCACCCAGGCACCCTGAGTTTTATGTTCTAATAATTGGGCTTGTTTACTTTTCTCCAGTCAATAGACCCTGTAGTCCACCCCAACAAATAGTTTCTCCTTATCACCTGTATGAGAAAAGGAACAGAGGGAAAAAAATAAAACAAACTTCATTTGTTACCCAGAATTTACCCAGATAGCTGGCTTGTTCACTCACTAGCTATCTCTCACTCAGGTACAATAGCCTCAGGGCAAGACTTATCCTAATTTGTGTCTCATGTGATGTAACTTTATAGACCTTTGGACTACAAACACTTAAGACCGAATGTTAAAGCTGCAGATGTCATGTAGCTACTATACATACTGTGTTTTTCCTTTCCACTCAGTAAATATTTGTTTTTTGTTTTTTATGGTTTTTAGTCATTCTTACTATTTTAGGGTTTGGGGTTTTTTTTAGTAACTTTATTTTTAATTTACATCCAAGTTAGCATATAGTGCAACAATGATTTCAGGAGTGGATTCCTTAATGCCCCTTACCCATTTAGCCCATCCCCCCTCTCACAACCCCCAGTAAATATTTGTTATATTGAGTCTGTTGTTTAGAGGTTAAGTATATTTAAACCAGGTCTAGGCCTATATAAATGACTGATGTTTTCCCTGTTGAGAATTTAGTAGTTAGTGAAAACAAAAAATGACAAAAAAAAATTACTGCTGTATGGCTTAGATGTTAATTTATACCGTTAAAAATTCCACATATATCCAGAATTTCCAGTTGTAACAGGTTAATTAACTCACATCCAGAATAAAATTTGCTCTTTGACCTTTCATATTTTTATGGGATTTTGGCAAACTTTGTTTTCTTTTTTTTTTTAATTTTTTTTTTTTTTGCTTATTTAGTTTTGAAGGAGAGAGAGACAGAGTGTGAGTGGGAAGGAGCAGAGGGAGAGGGAGACACAGAATCCAAAACAGGCTCCAGGCTCTAGGCTCTGAGCTATCAGCACAGAGCCCGATGTGGGGCTCCAACCCATGAACTGTGAGATCATGACCTGAGCTGAAGTCAGATGCTCAACCGAGTGAGCCACCCAGGCACTCCTTACTTTCTTAAAAAATTATTTTGAGAGGGAGAGAGAGGGCACAAGCAGGGAAAGGGCAGAGAGAGAGAATCCCAAGCAGGCTCCGTACTATCAGCTTAGAGCCCAATGGGGGCTTGATCCCACAAACTCTGAGATCATGACCTGAGTGAGAATCAAGAGTCAGATGCTTAACTGACTGAGCCACCCAGGTGCCCCTGTTTTCTTACTCTTAAGTTCCTAAAAGTCACCATTTTAATGTTTTGGTGATGAAAAATTCACAGTATGCATTTGGTACAAGCTGTTGAAAATAGATATACTGGCAAAAAGGAATTTATTAAGAGATCTAGCTGCACCCCACACTAGAGGAGTGGCAATGGCAGGTTAATATGATAGAAAACCAGAAATAGCTTTGGTTTTTTCATGCCCTGTTTTCCATATCTGTTTATAATTTTGTAGGTACAGAACTGGAACAGTGAAATTCTTGCTAAACAAAAACCTCTTATTGCCAAACCTTCTGCAAAGCTGCTCTTTGTCAACAGATTGAAGGGGAAAAAATGCAAAACTAATTCCTCCACTAAAGTTCTCCAAGATGCCAGTAATTCCATTGATAATCGAATTCCAAATTCTGAGAGGGTATGTATGAAATAAGTTTTTGAGTATTCTGCTTTGAGTACCTACATTTTAGTTTTCTTGTATTCATACTGAATATTTGATAAATTATATTAGACATTTAATATAAAATATCTTTTTTTATTCAAAGAAGTCTTCCATATTTCCCTATCTTTTCTGTCTTCTTCAAAGCTAGAAACTGTAATTACTCCATTCATGGATATGTTGCTTCACTGCTCTGGACAGTAATTATTTGTCACTAATTACAAAAATACTACCTTTTAGTTTACTACAGTGTCTCCTAGTAAAACTCCTTTCATTGTAGAAGTTAGAACAAATTAAATTCATAGGTTCAAGGATTTTAAAATGCTGATTTAAAATAGTATCTGCTAGCATCAACTTCTATTTATGTTGAAATTATAACAGTTAAAAACTGCTTTGATGAAAAATGATCACAGGAATCAGCTTATTAAATATAACTTAAAATATTTAGAAATAAGAAAATATCAGGAATATCTCTAATCTAGCTACCCTACACTCTGATAAAAGAACCAAAATAAATTACAAAGATGATACTTCCAATTATCAAGTCCATTTTCCAATGAGAGTTTTTTAAATTCTTTGTTTATTCATTTTTGAGCAACAGAGTGCAAGCAGGGGAGGGGCAGAGAGAGAGGAAAACACAAAATCCAAAGCAGGCTCCAGGCTCTGAGCTGTTAGCACAGAGCCCGATGCAGGGCTCGAACTCACAGACCATGAGATCATGACCTGAACTGAAGTTGGACACTCAACCGACTGAGCCACCTAGGCACCCCTCAGTGAGAGCTTTTGGAAAAACTGCTCGTCTTTTATTTTTTTGACCAATTTCTCTTGGTCCTCTTGTCAGCATCCCATCATATCTGTACCCTGGTAGTGTCTTTTGTATTGATTTTTACCAGTTTTTTATGTGTATGACTAACAAAAGGAAACTTTATGGGTATATAAAAATGGCTCAGGAATATTTTTATAGACCTAGAGCAGATCTCAAAGGCATACCCTTTGTTCAAGATTTCAGGTTTTAACGAAGCCCACTTAGCTCAACTGAAATCGTCCACTTCTGGACCCTTCCTGTGTTTTAATGTTTAGAAGTTTGAATTTGAGCCTTTTTTGCACCTAGGAAAGTCTTGTTAGTGATTAATACATCTTACTATAGCGTATGTATATATTTAATCCCAAACCTCAGATTGCATGTTAAAGACTGTACTCTCTCAAACCCTCCTGTTTCCTTTATGTATGCTATGTACTCGGTCACCCAAGTTAGGTGTCATTCTAGACTCCTTCCCCCTAACCATATCCAATCAATCCCTACATCCCTTAGATCTGTCCCCACCCCCACCTTTTGAAAATAAACCTCTGCTACTGTGTCTTAGTTCTTAAGGCACTACTGCATCTCTTAGCCAGATTTTTGGAATAGGCACCTGAACCTGATCTCTTTCCCTACGTAATTTCTGCAACCTTTTGGAGGTGCCAGTTCTGTTTAAAATTGTTACCAGTGCTTCTCTTATTTCACACAGTATAACTTGTGTATCACACAGAGGCCCTTGTTTTGGCAGCTTCTTCCTTCTTCACCTCCCCAACCCTTCAGTTCTTAATCCCCTGAATACTACAGACCTTTGGAATTGCACATTAATCAGTATGAAACGTATCTGCCCTGCTAATGGTTATTCATTCTTCAGGAGCCAACTCAAATACCAGTTTCCCCTATTTCCCTGAAGAATTAGTTCTGCCTTTTTCCTGAGGCCTAGGACATTATATATATATATATATATATATATATATATATATATATATATATATATATATATGTCTCTCTACTATAATATTTACATCATTGTGAAGAATGAAACTTCTATTAAACATTGCATCTGGGGCGCCTGGGTGGCGCAGTCGGTTAAGCGTCTGACTTCAGCCAGGTCACAATCTTGCGGTGCGTGAGTTCGAGCCCCGCGTCAGGCTCTGGGCTGATGGCTCAGAGCCTGGAGCCTGTTTCCGATTCTGTGTCTCCCTCTCTCTCTGCCCCTCCCCCGTTCATGCTCTGTCTCTCTCTGTCCCAAAAATAAATAAACGTTAAAAAAAAATTAAAAAAAATAATAAACATTGCATCTGTCATATTAAGCTTTGAAGCCTTCCAAATAAAGTATGACCAGTTCCCCTCTGCCTCAAATACTCATTTATTTGAAGTTCACATTTTTTTCAAGATCTTCAAATCTGTAAATATAATAAAGGATCTTGGAAATCAGTGTGCTTTCTTAGTTTTTAGTTCTTAGTTTACTTTTAAATTCTGTTGTAGAATCTTAGAACCAAACTTTGAGCCTGGGATCACTAATATTTTACATAATTCATTCAATATCTGGAGCAGTTCCCCAGAGTTGAGGTACATTTCTTTATTCTTTAGCCTTGGAAATACAGAGATTAAAAACTAAAATAACTAGAAATGCTTTTTGTTAATTGGATTAAAATAACTTGATTACCAGGGTTGCCATCTTGAATTCTTTATAATGAAAATGTAAGTTTTTCTTTAAAGTTTATTTATTTTGGGGGGTGGTGGGGGAACAGAGGTCCCAAAGTGGGCTCTTCACTGACAGCAGACAGCTGCATACAGGACTCGAACTGAAACCACGAGAGGATGACCTGAGCCAAAGTTGGACACTTAATCGACTGAGCCACCCACGCACCCCGAAAGTGTCAATTTTTAATCTTAACCCTTTTGCATATATATCATGATATTGTTCCATTGATCTCATGATAATGCTGGAATATTCAGATTTTCTCTCAATATTTCAGAAAATCGGTGCAGGTATTATTGGAGACGAAGGGTTCTTTGACCTGGTAAGCCGATTTCAGAGCAATCGGATGGATGATCAGAGGTGCTGCTTACAAGAAGAGAGCTGCGGGACTGCTTCAGCTGCGGCTTCTTCCACTCCACCTCGAGTGATGATGAAAGGTGAGTGATCTGTGCTTCTCCCCCAATTTTAGTAGTTCCCTTTGATATTCTTGTGATTTCTTTCTGAGAGTTTAGTTCTCATCAGAGCAGGTACAGTAAATGAGCCTGAATCCAGGTGTATCTGAAATGCTGGTATTTCTTCAGTTTGAAACAAGGTTTTGTTTCGGTTTCCCTAGGTTTATCTGTATTTTAGTCCAGGTACTTTCTACTAACTATATCATATTTCCTCCCTAGATTCTTTGGGACTGGAGGAAAAAAAAATCTAACTTTAAAAATAGGAAAAAATTTAGTTATAATTCTATGTAAAAGGCAAATGCTTTCTGTCTGGATTAAAAAGAAAAGCCAAGACAGACTGAAGAGGAACCTCTAACTCAGGCTGAAGCTAAGGCCTGCCTGAGCCTTAGAAAGGTCTAAAATGGATTACCTAAGATTTTCTCTTTCAGCTACCAGAAGATTTCCTCTGTAGACCAGGACTTAGCAGCAATAGTTTAAGTTAGCTAAGTGGTTCCCATGCAGGGCAGAGAATAAAAACAGTCTCATTCATCCTCACGTGAGAAATTATGTAAGAGAGATTATTTACCTTCTGAAATCTAGCCCAAGATCTTGTAAAGTTACATTTTGAGCAGGTGGTTGATAAAAGGAAAGATAGTCAAATCTGAATAACCTCCAAGTGAATCACCTGAACTATTCTGGGATTTATTCTTCCCTCCCTGGCCATCTGGTCAGGCCCCAGCCTCTCAGAGCTAAAGCAGGAGGCAGTGGATGTTGGGACTGAAAAAGGCAGAAAGAACTAGATGTATATTAAAAATATGCTTAAATATTTTCATAATGTTTGGGACTTTTTTCCCCTGTTCATAGCACCGTCTGTTTCCGTGGTGTCCCCCAACACAGATGAGTTTTTAGACCTTCTTGCCAGCTCACAGAGCCGTCGTCTCGATGACCAAAGGGCCAGTTTCACTAATTTGCCAGGGCTTCGTCTGACACAAAACAACAATAAGTCCGTACTTGGCCACTTGATGACTAATGACAACAAAGAGCCTGATGAAGACTTCTTTGACATCCTTGTAAAATGTCAAGTATGTATGCATATTTTTGTTGGTCTGTGTGTAGCTCAAATGCTGTTGAGAGCTTTGGCAGTATTTTGATTATAATTTGGGAAAGGCTCATTTTGTATTAGGGACACACTTATCATTTAGGGATCCTTCAGACACTATAGATCCCTGTGATAGCTTCTCCTTTTGTATTTTGGGTGGTAAGGTAAGGTGTTGCTGATGCCTCTCTCTGACCTGTGGTGGAGAGGAGACTGAAGGGCATTGGGAGGAGACCTAGAAAAGAGCCCCGCTTTCCTGAATGTTAGTATCGGGAGCAACCAGTGATTAATATGGGGAGAGTCTAGCTGGGGCCCTTTATGCTGTTGAGAGCTTTAGGAGAAATGAGATAGCTTTCATTTTTTATTTTAATAATTATTTGCCACAATGGTTAAGGAATACCTCAGATGGCTTGAACACGACCATGAGAAAAATAATCCTTATTTTCACTAAAGAGACATTTCCACTGCCTGACCCTAGTTCTGTGTCTGTTTTTTCATTCATAAAAAGAGGAGAGGATGATACGTACTACCAACCTCTCATTTATTCAGCAAAAAAACTGAGCACTTACTATGGAGATATCGTACTTGCTTTTAAAGTTTTTTAGTTATTATTTTTGAGAAAGAGGGAGAACCTGAAGCAGGCTCCACACTGTCAGCATAGAGCCTTAACATGGGGCTCAAACTCCCAAAACTGTAAGATCATGACCTGAGTCGGATGCTTAACCAACTGAGCCACCCACGTGCCCTGCCATGTACTTGCTTTTAAAGGATCCTATGTGTTAATGGGAGAGACAATAAGTAAGTCTCTGCGCGTGTAGAGATAGATACTATATGACAGGTACTGATACTTGCTATAAAGAAAATTAGAGCCAGATAAAAGGGTGGGGTAGCCAGGGGTGGTGGTGGTTAGGGAAGATGTTCTTGGATTGACAGATGAACAGAGATCTGAATAAGGTGAAATAGCCATGTGAATATTTAGTGAAATAGCATTCTATGCAGAGACAAGTTCCTTCTTGGATATAAAAGCTTAGCAGGTTCAAGGAATGGCAAGGTGGCCAGTGTGACTGGCATGGAGTAAATAAAGGGTAAGGGAGAGTGGTAGGGGATAAGGATAGAGAAGTAACCAGCCTAGATCTTATGATCTTATAGGCCATGATGAGGTCTTGTGTTCCAGATGTGATAGGAAGACACTGGAGGGTCTGAAAGATCATCCTGTCTACTGCTGAAAGCATGTGGAGTGGCAAAGGCTGTTAGTAGGAGAACCAGCTAGAAAACCAATGTGGTAATTCAGGCAAAAGATATGACTTTGACTAGTGTGGTGGTAGTAGTGATGATAAGCAGTCAGAACAGGGATATATTCTGAAGTTATGGTTGATTGGCAAGACCTGTTAATAAATCAGATGGTATAAGAAACAATCAAGAAGGGCTCCTGCCTTTTTTGCTTTGAATAACTGTTGTCAGTGGATGGTGCAGTTTACTAAAATAGAGAAGTTGAGAGGAGAAACAGGTTTGGGAAGAAAAAGCAGGAGTTCTACTTTCGGTATGTAAATTTGAGTTACATAAATAGGTATTTAAGTGGAGATGTTGAGTAGACAACTGGATATAAAAATCTGGAGCCCCTGGGGGGCTCAGGTTGTGATGCTTGCGGTCATGAGATCAAGCCCCCTTCACACTCGGCGCAGTCTCTGCCCCTCCCAGGCTCATGCATGCTCACTCTCCCCTCCTTCCCCCCAAAAACCTATAGCCCCAGAGAGAAATGACTTTGGGAGTCATCAGCATATAGCTGGTATTAAAGTCCCAGGAAGATACTACCTAAAGAATAGATACTGAAACAGGAGGACTAAGCCCTGAGCATTCCAAAATCTACCTGAATAGAGGAAGATGAGCCAGCAAAGCAGCAGTCAGCCTGGAGAGTGGTAGAAGCAAATCGAAGAAAATGTTTTAAGGAATGTTCAACTGTGTCAGACACTGCTGAGAAGCCGAGTAAGATGATGACTGATCTACTAGCTTTGGCAATGTGGAGATTATTAGTCATTCTGAAAGATACTGTGATGGGGACAAAGGATTGAGGGGGTTGAGAAAATGGAAAGTGTTAAAGGGGAGACAGTAAACAAAACTTTCAAGGGATTTTCAAAGAGTTAAAGATGAAGTATATAGAGGTTGGTTTTTTTCTTATTTTGGGAGTTAATACCTCATGTCTGCTGATGTAAATGATCAAGTAGAGGGAGGAACCAGTGATGCAGCAGAGTATGTGTACAAATTTGGAGGTAGGTGCAGGTAGGAATTCTCTGGTTTTTCTTTTCTTAGCAGAGATTGGGGTTGGAGCATTGTAATTTTGAAGAGAATAGAACATAGTTACTTTGAGAAACTGAAAGTATGTTGACCAGCAAAAAGTAATAGGATTATTGAACTACGCTGAGGACTCCTTCGAAGTTCACAGTCACTGAAGTAAGTACAGTGATGTATTTTCTCAAGGCATAACCAGCTACTTAAGGATAGAGATTTTTTTTTTAATTTTTTTTTTTAACGTTTATTTATTTTTGAGACAGAGACAGAGCATGAACAGGGGAGGGGCAGAGAGAGAGGGAGACAGAGAATCTGAAACAGGCTCCAGGCTCTGAGCTGTCAGCACAGAGCCCGACGCGGGGCTCGAACTCACGGACCGTGAGATCATGACCTGAACCGAAGTCGGACGCTTAACCGACCAAGCCATCCAGGCGCCCCAAGGATAGAGATTTAATCAGGGTCAGTAATTTGATAGACTAGGATGGAGGAGGAGAGAAGCACATGCCAGGAAATGATTTTAATAATGGACTTTGGAACCTAGGCTGCATCTAAGAAAGGAGGTAGGAAAATGAAGGGTATGGAAGTGACAACTGTCAGTAATCCTGGTGGCTTTAATAGCGAAGACCTGGGGCAGCTGAGTCAGTTAAGCATCAGACTTCGGCTCAGGTCATGATCTCATGGTTTGTGAGTTCAAGCCCTGTGTCAGGCTCTGTACTGATAGCTCAGAGCCTGTTTTGGATTCTGTGTCTCCCTCCCTCTCAAATAAACATTAAAAAAAAAAATACTGAAATCCTAGTAACAGGCCATCAACATAAAGAAAAGAAAAAATTGACAGAACTGAAGGGAGAAATTGACATTTCTATAAAAATAGCTGGCGATTTCAAGACTCTCCACCCCCGTGATAGGACAACCAGACAGATGATGAACAACACAATAAATCAGCTAGTTCTCACAGAATACACATTCTTCTCAAACGCATATGGGACATTCTCCAGGATTGACCATGTTAGGCCACAAATTCTCAACAGTTTTATTTTTGAGACACAGAGCATGAGTGGCAGAGGGGCAGAGAGCGAGGGAGACACAGAATCCGAAGTAGGCTCTGAGTTGTCAGCACAGAGCCAGACATGGGGCTGGAACTCACAAACTGCAAGACCATGACCTGAGCCAAAGTCCTATGCTTAACCAACTGAGCCACCCAGGTGCTGCAAGTCTCAACAATTTTAAAAGATTAGATACCATACAAAGTATCTTCTCCACATCTCCGCAACAGGATGGAGTTAAAATAGTAAGTAATAAGGAGGGGCACCTGGATAGCTCAGTTGGTTGGGCATCCAACTCACGGTTTCATTTCAGGTCATGATCTTGTTGGGTGCAAGCCCCGTTCTGGGCTCTGCACTGAAGGTGAGGAGTCTGTTTGGGATTTTCTCTCTCCCCCTCCCCTGGGTCACACTGTCTCTCTCTACATAAATAAAACTTTAGAGAATTCCCAAATTTGTGGAAATTAACCAGTGGATAGAGAGGAAAACACAAGGGAAATTAGAAAATACCCTGAGATTGATGAAAATACAATATCCTAAAACCTTGGGATGCAGGGAAGGCAGTACTCGGGGGGATATTTAGAGCTGCAAATGCTTATGTTAAAAGAGGAATATCTCAAATCAACAACCTAGTTTTTTATAGCTTAAGGGGTTAGAAAAAGAACAAACTAAACCTAAAACTAGCAGAAAGAAGGAAATGAAGAACAGAAAAAAAAAAAAAAAATCAAATCCAAAAGCAGGTTAGTTAAAAGGTTTAACACAACTGACAAAGGCTCAAATTACTAAACAAAAGTAGGGACATCACTTCTAATTACAGAAATAAAAAGAATTTTTAGATAATACTGTGAATGCTTATAAGTTGGATAACCTAGATGAAATGGACAAATAACCAGAAACAAAATCAGCCAAGACTTAATCATGAATAGAAAACAGACTCATAATCTATAAGGATACTGTATCAGTAATCATCAAAACCTCCCAACAAAGAAAAGCCCTGGACCTGCTAGCTTCACTGGTGAATTCTACCAAACTGAAAAAAAGGGAATACTTTCTATTCCTAAGTCATTCTGTGAGGCCAATATTGCCCTGATAACAAAGCCAGACAAGGCACTACAAGAAAACTGTGTGTCCAATATCCTTTTTGAATATAGATACAAAAATCATCAATAGAATACTAGCAAACAGAATCAAATGGCATATTTAAAAGATTATACACCATGCCTAGGTGGAATTTGTTCCTGGAATGCAAGGATGGTTCAACATAGGGGAATAATCAATGTAATATATACACTACATTAATAGAATGAAAGAGGGGGGGGAAAAAAACGCCTGATCATCAAACCTGATGCAGAAAAAGCATTTGACAAAATTCAACACATTTTCATGATAAAAACACTCAACTAACTAGGGATAGTAAGAAACTACCACAATGCAATAAAGTCACTTATGAAAAACCTATAACTACCATCATACTCAATGGTAAATGACAAAAGCTTTACTCTAAAAGCAGGAATAAGACAAAGATGCTCATTTTTTACCACTTCTATTCAAATGGTACTGTAAGTTCGAGCAGAGCAATCAGGCAAGAAAAAGAGAGAAAAAGCATCCAGATAGGAAAGAAGTAAAATTATCTCTGTTCAGAAAGGAGTCTTATGTGCAGAAAATCCTGAAGATTTCACCAAACAAACAAAAAAACCCTGTTAGAACTAAGAAACATGAGGTGCCTGGGTGGCTCAGTCGGTTGAGCGTCCGACTTCAGCTCAGGTCATGATCTCACAGTCTGTGAGTTTGAGCGCTCGGAGCCTGCTTCCGATTCTGTGTCTCCCTCCTTCTCTGTCCCTCCCCCACTCACGCGCTCGCTCCCTCTCTCAAAAATAAACGTTAAAAAAAAACTAAGAAAACAAATTCAAAATAACAGGGTACAAAATTAATATCCCAAAATCAGTTGTGTTTCCATACACTAACAGTGAACAGACCAAAAAGGAAACTAAGAAAACCTTCCTAAAACAGCATCAGCAGGAATGAACTTAACCATGGAAGTGAAAGACTTGAACAATGAAAATTATAAAATGTTTCTGAAAGAAATTACACTACATAAATGGGAATATTGTTAAAATGCCAGTACTACCCAGAGTGTAATCTATGGATTCACATAATGCATTCCTTATCAAAATGTAAATAAGGTATTTTACAGAACAGAAAATTCCATCTTGAAATTCCTATAGAATCTTAGGGGAACCCAAATAACTGAATCTTGAGCAAGCAGAACAAAGTTGGAGGACTCCCACTTCCTGATTTCAAATTCTACTGCAAAGCTACAGTAATCAAACAGTATGGTACTGACATGATGACAGACATATAGACCAATGGAAAAGAGAGCCCAGAAATAAATCCTTGAATGTGTCTTCAGATGATTTTCCACAAGTGTGCCAAGACTATTAAATGGGGAAAGGAGTCTCACCAACAAATGCTGCTGGGAAAACTATCCACATGCAAAATAATGAAGCTGGGCCCTTACCTAACACCATATGTAAAAACTGAGAATGGATCAGAGACCTAAATGTAAGAGCTAAGACTTTAAACTTAGAAAACATAAGAGGAAAGCTTCAAGATTTTGGATTTGGCAGTGATTTCTTAGTTATGAGACCTTAGTTATGAGGCACAGGCAACAAAAGAATAGACAAACTAGACTTGATCAAAGTTTAAAACTTTTGTACATCAAATGACACTATCAACAAAGTAAAAAGGCAACCCACAGAAGATACTTGCAAAACATATAATCAATAAAAGGATTAATTCAGAATATAGAGAACTCTAAAACTTAACCACAAAAAAAGAAACAAAAACCCTATTCCAAAAACGGGCAGAGAATCCAAATAGATATTTCTCAAAAGAAGATCTACAAATGGCTAATAAACACAGGAAGAGATGCTCAACATCACAAATTAGAGAAATGCAAATCAAAATCATAATGAGATACCATCTCATGAACCCATTGGGAAGCTACCATTAAAACAAAAAACAAAAAAATGGGTGCCTGGGTGACTCAGTCAGTTAAGCATCCCACTTCGGCTCAGGTCATTATCTCACAGTTCACAAGTTCAAGCCCCAGGTAGGGCTCTGTGCTGACAGCTTGGAGCCTGGAGCCTGCTTCAGATTCTATGTTTCCCTCTCTCTCTCTGCCTCTCCCCCACTCATGCTTGGTCTTTCTCTAAACAATAAACATTACAAAAATTAAACAGTTGGCAAGGATGTGGAGAAATTGGAACTGTCGTGCACTGCAGGTGGGAATACAAAATGGAGGAGCTGCTATGAAAAATGGTTTGGTGATTCCTCAAATTATTAAAAAAACAGAACTACCATATCCATCAATCTCATTTCTGGGTATATACCCAAAACAGTTGAAAGCATGGATATGAGCAGATATTTGTACACCTACCTTCAGGCAGCCAGCATTATTGACAATAGCCGAAAGGTAGAAGCAACCAAGTGCCCATTGGCAGATGGATAAATAAAATGCGGTGTGCATGTACAATGGAGTATTTTTCATCCTTAAAAATGAGGGAAATTCTGACACAGGTTACAACATGGCTCAAGACATTATGCTGAGAAGTAGGCAGTCACAAAAGGACAAATACAGTTCCACTCACATGAGGCAAAGTAGATTCACAGAGACAAAGAATGGTGGTTACCAGGGGCTGGAGAGGGGAGGATGGGAGCTACTGTTTTGGTTTTGCAGAATGAAAATGTTCTGGAGATGGATAATGCTGATGACTGCACAGCGGTATGAATGTGCTTTAATATTGAACAGTACACTTAAAAATGGTTGAAGTGGTAAACATTCTGTTTTACCACAATTTAACAAAAAATTCCTGGGGGAGTACTCTCTAGCCTGATCTGGAAAATTGGAGGTGGCAGTCAACATGAGATGTTTGAAATCCTGATTTTCAAGACAGTGCAGTTATTGAGAATGACCAAGTCTGGCCTATGACGATGGGAGCTTAATGGATAAGGCAGAGGTGAAGACTGGAGACCAGAGGAGAGGAGGTCTAAGGTGTGAAGTACCGAAGTGTTGGATGAATTGGAGGACAATGAAATCACCCCAACTTAAAGACAAGAGAAATGAAGAAGCAGGAGCCAGGTGTGTGGGTGGTGGGGGGCTGCTGACAAGGCGGCCACTGAGAGTCACAGGGCTGGCTGTGGGGCGAAAGGTTAAGGCATATAAATGCACGGTGCCCAGCAACATAGTAGGCACTCAAATGTCAGCTGTCACAGTCCCACTCTGGAGCTACAATACCAAATACTATACTATACACATTTAAATGCTTATATTTTTTATTTGATGGGTAACATTTGTAATGTACTTCTAAAAGAAGAATCAGAAGTTAGAACTTCAAGGAAAAAAAATCTGGCTTGTTTCTTTAACAGATTTAAATGTTTAAGATAGGGCGAGGCAAACTTTCTGTACAGGGCTACATAGAAAATATTTTAGGCTTTTCAGGCCCTTACAACTGCTGGACTCTGCCAGCCACACTTAATTCGTAATTAGTAGACACATGAGTATTGTGAAACGGAAAGGAAACTTTATGCACAAAACAGGCAGCAGGTTATGGTTTGCTGACCCCTGACCTGACACAGTAGTGCTGCAGGGGTTTTATATATAACATTGTATTTCTAAGGATTGGTAAGTTGTCAATGCCGATTATGTAAGATTTGACCTTGTATCTTAAGTAATCTTACCAAAGTCTTGAGCTTATGGCTATACTTCTACATCATACTTGTTATGTTCTGATTATGTAAGTCTTTGAAAAGGTTTTATTAGGTTTCAGGTCTAAAGATTAAATTTCTGAGACAAGGCAAAAAAAAAAATGTTTTTCTTGTGATGACAACATAATGTAACCTGGTGTTCTCCTTCCCTACAATATTTGTGTTTCAATCTCTCATAAATTTTCAGGGGTCCAGATTAGATGATCAAAGATGTGCTCCACCACCTGCCACCACAAAGGGACCAACAGTACCAGACGAGGACTTTTTTAGCCTGATTCTACGTTCTCAGGCGAAAAGAATGGATGAACAGAGAGTTCTTTTACAAAGAGATCAAAACAGAGACGCTGAATTTGGGCTGAAAGACATTTTGCAAAGTAATGCTTTGTTGGAATTTAAAAATACAGGAAAAAAATAAACCACTAGTTATTACGGATATATTTTTTTTAAACGACCTTATTTCCTTTCAGAACACTGCAGGGAAACTCTTTTTTTCCTTAAAAGGAGAAATTATAGCACTGTAATACAGCTTAAAATGTTTTTAGAATGATGTAAATATTTAACCTTTAATAGTATAGCATTAATTCACATTTCTCTGGACACTCACTTGTTTCAGGGTGGAGGTGTCTTATACAAGGTGCTTCATCAACTTTTTTGAATAATGCTTGGGATTGTGTTCTTTGGCAACTTTTTAGATTCTTTTACGTAGTGTTTGTAAAGTGATAATTTTTTTTTTAACTCTTGATGGCATTTTTTAAATACTGAACCGTGGATATAGTAAGAAATTAGGCTGTTTAGTAAACAATAACATACTTGACCAATGTGTAAAAAAGTTATGTAGTCTTTATTAAAAGAATCTAGATCTTTTTTCTGCTAAAAATCCTATTTTCAGTATGTTATTAGTTCAAACCCATTATAAAAACAACTCTAAGAAATAAACTTTTAGCATGTTCTGGACCCTTGAATTTTAAAGTGTGTGTGGCTTAAAATTAGATCTTCTGTTGCAAAATACTGTTTAAGACCTAATATCAAAAAACAAAAAACCCCAAACTCCTGTGGTTGTATCAAGAACCTAGGCCATGAAAATAGAGAACACATGAAAACTCACAAAATTTAAGTATGAAAGATGTAGGTTAAGCTCTCAGTCGTCATTAAGCCTCCCTTCATCTCAGGAACTGAAGGCAGTTTACAAGGGTACACAATACAACATGACAGGAAGTAAATTTAGCAAAAGAAGACAGCAAGGATGGGACAGGCTAAGGCTGAACTGTAAAATGCAAATGCCCACACCCAGAACTCATTCACCTCTGGTTGCTTTTGATTCTGCACAGCTGGGATGGTATCTGGGGCTCTGGGCCTCTGTCCTTTCTCAAAGTCTTTCAGGTGACTTGATGGGCAGTGAGAATCACTTCTCCAAATGGCCGATATTCACAAAAATAAAACAGAAGAAAGTTACTCGATCTGGAATCACATTAAAGGCTCAGGAAAAAAAAAAAGTATTCTTGGTTCTAAGATCAGACAAATTTTGTCAAAAGTACTCTGTTAACACCTGGATCACTTTATGATGTATATATTATATATAGGATATAATGTCCTAGATAGCGTCCTTTTAAAACCTGTATGTAAGTTTCATGGGTTTTTTCTTATAAGCATATTCAATGAGCAAAGACAGCATACCAAACCACAATTATGTAAAATAAGTATTTTGTGTATACTGTAGTTAAGAGCCTATAAACATTCATTAGTCCATTTAAAAACTGCTTTTAAAAAGCTGTATACCCTACTGATTCTCCTAAAAGCCTGTTGCTACAATTCTTGATTTTGATAAATATGAGCTGGACAATAAACAAGCCTATTACTTCAAGTTCTAGACTGCCCTTGATCTGTTCAGTTTGCTTTAGTCTTCCCTATTTGCTGTCATTCGACAGCAGTTGAATGTATGTTGCTTTGCTAGCTGTCAAAGTGGACTGCATCCCCCAACAGTTATCTGTAATGAAAGAATACAAAGACGATATTTTAATTTTTTACAGACTCGTTTTTAGATTGATAAAAAGGAGTTCAAACAGCATTAACTCCACTCTCATTGTTACAGTCTGTCACCTGAGGCATTCGATACTCTAGAGTCTAATCACAGCTCAAAGGACACCTAACCACCCTAGGTGCATATTTACCAACTAGCATAAACAGGTCTGGCCCTCAAAGAGGCTTTTTTTTCAATGTTTATTTTTCAGAGGGGGGGAGAGAGAGAATGAGCAGGGGAGGGGCAGAGAGAGAGAGAGAGAGAGAGCGCGAGGGAAACACAGAATCTGAAGCAGGCTCCAGGCTCTGAGCTGTCAGCACAGAGCCCGTGCAGGGCTTGAACTCACAAACTGTGAGATCATGACCTGAGTTGAAGTCAGATGCTTAACCAACTGAGCCACCCAGGTGCCACAAGAGAGGCCTTTATATGTATTGATGTTCAAAAATCCCCAAACTGCAGGCATCCTTTGCATTAGTTCATATATTACATACCTACTATGTTACAAATTTTTATACAAACTTCTGTTGTATGGGGGGGGGGGAATACTACCTTTTTGATGAAATACTAAAGATGTTTGCAAGATTAAACTAGAAAATAATATTAACGTTAAATTTGACACCCTCTTGCTGAGGTAAGTTTTTAAAAATCTTGACAGTGGCATTTTTTAGTATTTGACCAGGGATGTAGAGAGATTATGCTGTTTAGCAAAAATAATGTACTTGACCAATGTGTAAAGTACATATTGAAATAGAGCTATTCTCAAAGTCTACGGACTATGTAAAACCCAGATTACCGACTTAAGCTGTGCTAATAACTAAATTCTCCTGGCAATCTTCAGTTCTTAGCTGAGGGTAAAGTAAGATAGGTGGCCAGGAAGCGGGCCCAGTCATCGCTGGGAGAGTTGAGAGATGGAGATGGGATAGGGAATGACAAAGCCATGATGAGCGAAGGCAGCCTACACAGAGACAAACGGACACACACTCCATGGCTGCATGAAGACACCGAAGTGCATGACGAGAGTAAACTTGACCACAGCGGACTCTCCTTAAAAACTGTTTTTGGGTACTCCCACTTGCAGAAACATCGAATCCAATGCACAACAAATTATTAACTAAGGTAGGTGTCCTCGGGCTTCTCCGCTAGGCACCACGCACGTTGGCTAGTTGGTTCCTATCTAAGCCTGTGAACCATCAACTTTTTCACTGTCCCCTGAATCAAACTGACCTCTTTATTTGAAATCAGTGATACTTGCCATGTGTTCATCGATGAGATCCCGTTCCAAAATTAACACTTTAAAACTTTTTGGGAGGTTTCAATATGAAAATGAAATTAAACTGACAAAAGATTAAAAACTAAACAGAAATACATGTGTATTCATTTGTCCTGATGGTCAATAAAAATATTAATGTAGAAGTTGGCACCTGTATAGTAAATGTCAGAATATGTGTAGAGAAGAGTGCACGGTTGTGAAGAGTATACTTTACAAAACCCAAAGACGACCTTGGAGCTGTGGTCCGAGTCTGTGTTCCTCTAGCCACATGGGCCAGCATCCAGGTCCTTTCCACAGCTGGCGGGGCTGGATGCACCACCGCCTTCCTCTGGGCTGCCTCTGGCCTCGGTCCTGAGCTGGCCCTTTTCCTCCGCAGATGTACCTTCCGCCTTCTCTGATGTCTCTGCACCAGCGACAGGCTTAGTGGACTGGCTGCTTTCAGTGCTGCTTTCTGGCAGTGTGCTTTCTCCTGGGATTCCAATCTCTTTGGGCTTTGCATCCAAAACAGGAAATTTATGCTGTAGAGAATTACATTTTAATTGTTTAATTAATGCAATCAAACATGTTTAACAAGTTCCTATGCAAATCTGTTGTATCAAACTTGGAACTCTTTCAAATCTCAGCTCCAGTGCTGTACTGTAGGGATACAGATGTTATTAAGCCTCACAGAACTATACACGGAGGAATGGGGCAGGGGCACGGAGGATATGGCAGGTGGTCTAGTGACCCAGGTTTAGGAAGGGACAAGAGGACTGGTAAACAGTACTGCTAACTCCTCTTGCCTGGTGAGAGTAATTCATTTGAATTATTTATTAAGTCTGTATTAAGTTCTATGTGCTGGGGATACAGCAGGAACAAAACCGACAAAACCCGCGCCCTCACTGGAACTTCCAATTCGCTTGGGGGAAAGAAACAACAATTAACAAACTACACACTGGGTTTACATCAGGTGATACAGAAGCAACAAATTAACAAACTACACACTGGGTTTACATCAGGTGATACAGGAGTAAAGGCCTGAAGAAATGAACCATGTGAATATACAGGAATGGCATTCTAGACAGGGAACAGCAAGTACAAAGGTTGTAAGTTCACGGAATAGTGAGGAGGCTCCTGTGGCTGAAGGAGAGTAAGCACAGCAGGAGAGCAGGAGGAGAAGAGATCCATGTGCCAACGGAGCCGGGCTGTGGGCAGATCAAGGGAGCCCCGGGCCACCATGATAACTAGCTTTCCCTTTAAGTGAGATGGGAAGTCACTTGAGGCTTGGGATGAACGGTATCTTACCATTACCTATTAAAGCTGAAAGGCACATCTGAAAATTTTCTAGATGTACGCAGGTATGTTTATTCTTCTTATAAGAAACTCCATGGAAGGGATTCTATAATTTCCTAGATTCTGCACTCACAGCTATTTCTCAAAGGTTTACAGTTGCAACTTGAACTTTGCAAATGACACTATAAATTCCTCTCACAAACAGAAATGGCAATGTCTCTTCAAATGGCCCATAATGTAGAGAAAACACCTCAACATTCGGCAGGTAGAAAGTAGACTCTAGCCAGCCAATGATACCAAAGACTTGGGAAAGTGTGGTGTGGCCCCTCCCCGCCCACTCTTCCGCCCAGCTGAGCCTTTAGGGCTCTCCTGCGGGCTCCCCAGGGCTCCAGGCCTTCAGTGGGGACTTCTCTCTGAGCTCTTTACGGGTAGAAATTTTAGTCATGCTCGCTCGGTTTCCTAATGAAATTTCCTATGAACTACCACCTGTTCTAACTTGTTAAATAGTACTTTACATAAAAATCAAATCTAGCTTTATTTCTTCTGAGAAGGCCAAACTTTTGACTAGAAAAGAGGAGAGAGTAAACAATTATATCAATAACGATATAATTAACTGTGAAAGTTAAGAGAGGAAAAAACGCTTAACCAGAAGCTCTGTAGGAAGCACTCAGGCCTAGCATGACAGGACGGCAAAATGAACAGTTGCTGACTTACACTGGGTACCGCCTTGGGATGCTCTCTCGCCTCTGCGTCTGGTAAATCACATGCCCGGAGCACTTCGGGGCTCTTGTTGCCAGTCTTAAGTCTCAAGTCAACATCTGTCTGTCTCAAAACATCTCTTCTACCCTCATATGTTTTGTCATAAGGGCCTTGCTCAACGGGGCCGATCGGGCCTCTATAATAGAAATCTGTATCACCTGCTCCACCATGGGGTCTATAATCAACTTCCTTCTGCCGTCCTCTGTCACCTGGCTCAAGTGCCCGGGGTGGTTCTCTCTCGGGACCACTTATTTGTCTCAGCATATTAACTGATTTTCCAGCACCATAGCAGAAACTCTAGAAGGAAAAGAAATACATAGTCCTGAGTATTTAATGGCTGACTCACAATGAAATTATTCAGGATGCTAACAAAATTACCTAACTTGACTTGTGGCATTTGGAGACGTATTCATTTCACTATTGTTTCATTAGAGATCTCTTCTTTAGATTAATACTGGGCCAGAATAGCCAATAAAATGTGAGAAATCACATTTAAGTAGACATTTCAATCAGCTGAACACATTCTGAATGAATTGTCCCAAGGGAAGTTTGGCTAAAGTCTAGAAACTTAAATTGGAAGGTACTAACTGATAACTGCTCATCAGTTGTCTATTTTCACACCCACCATATAAGGTAATTGCTAAAAGTCAGAATTGCACATCATTATGGAAACATTCTCAGGTAGGGTAAGTTTCCAACAGGCTTTGAGTCCCATTTCATGAGAAAACCTAGGCAGCATTTCTCAATGTGTGGCCCAGGGACCCCAAGGGGAATCCCTGAGACAGTTTCAGGGATTCTGTGAGGTCAAACTTTTTTCTACTTCAAAGACCTTAGTCTTTCTCACTCTTCCCTTCTGAGTGTGGAATCTTCTGGGGTTGGAATGACTTCCTCACTCTGACAGCTCATGGACAGTGTGCTCGTGTAGATGTGAATTTTAAATTTTTCTTAGTTTTAATTCCTAATATGGTAAACTATCAATGAACAAAACCACCATAAATAGGAGCTCTTCGTGGTCCTCCGTTTTTGTTTGTTTTGTGGGCTTTGGTTCTTAAGAGTACAAAAAGGTCCTGAGAATAAGAAATTTGAAAATCACTGAGCTAGAGAAACTATTTGAAGACAGAAGCAGTAAAAGCCCTTTCCGCAGGCAGATGAATCAAGAGATGATGGGCTTTTGTCAGACACTAGATTATAGGGAGTCCACCCCTTACAATGGTTCAACTTACAACTGTTAGACTTCACAATGGTGAGAAAGTGATACACATTCTGCAGAAACTGTACTTCAAATTTAGAATTTGGATCTTTTCCTGGGCTAACGATTTCAGGTACGCTCCTCTCTGGTGATGCCGGGCAGGGCAGCTCCCGGTCAGCCGCGCGGTCACAAGGATGAACAACCCCTTCACCTCAATCACTCCTTACCCGCACAGCCATTCTGTTTCTCACTTTCAGTACAATATTCAATAAACTGTGCAAGATATTTGACACTTTACTATAAAATGGGCTTTGTGTTAGATGATTTTGCCCAACTGCAGGCTAACATAAGCATTCTGATCACATTTAAGGCAGGCTAGGCTAAGCTATGACGTCCTGTAGGCTAGGTATCGTAAATGCACTTTTGACGTATGGTATTTTCAACTTACAATGGGTTTATCGGGATGTAACCCCGTAAGTCAAGGGAAATCTGCACTACTACACAATTAATGTCACCTAACAAAATCATCCCCCTAAACCTGACTCCTAAAATCACAAGCCCAAAAAACAAAAACAAAACAGGAACAATTTCAAAATGAATAAAGCATAGTAAATTTTGTACCCTTAGGGAAGATAATCCTTTTTAATTTAATAATTAAAATTGGAAGGTACTAATCGTCTGATAATTGCTCGCGTGTTGTGTATATTCACACCCAACATAGAAAGTCAATGCTGCAAATTATTTAAAGTTGTACATTTTAAATAGCTTAATTTCTTTACAGATACAAACTTGGCTTTTCCCATGGCACATCTGGGTTCTTTGTATTTTGTTTTATGTGACAACTACTTCATTAGGGTAAGGGCTGAAAATCAACAATAAAGCTGAAGAGGCCGTGGATGAATGACGAATAATGTTTCTACATAATCAATGTCTGTTCCTGGATCCCCAAACTGTTTCCCAGTACAACACCTTCTTCTACATCCCTGCCTGATTCTGCGCTTAAGCCAATGCCCTTCCCTTCTCAGGGCTGCAAAAACTCAGACTGAAACAAGGCCCCCTTTCTCAAAGAGGACAAAACAACTGATTTCATCTGTATTACTTCAACAAGTTAAAGAACAAATTTAAAAGGGTGTTATTACTCGAAGTCCCTGCCATGACACCCACAATCAAACTTGAGAATCATCTCCTTGCTTATACACGTAAGAATACACACGTAAGTATAAATAAATCCGCATCACTTTAAAATCATCTTTTCATACCATTAAGCATGATTTAGCCTGATTTACCACAGCAAAAAAAGTCTGCAATTTTAGAACTGCCTTTTTCCTGCAAGTCCTGTTAACAGTCAACAGTGCCGTGTACTAACCAGGACAGCCAGTGCCATAATTATCAGCACGGGAATGTGAAGTAATACTGGCATCTCCTTCATGAGCGCTTTAATAAATTCACCAGCTCCTTTTCCAATGTGTTTCAACGGCTCCGTGACAAAGTTGGTGAACGTAACTGCCAGTGCCTAAAACAAGACATAATAGCAACTTAATTTTTCCCTCAAATGGTTGAGTGCACAGAACAAGCCAAAATTCGCTGTGCACTGGGATGAAATTATGTTCATAAACTGAAATGCGTTTAATGTGAAAATCATTTGTAACGGAAGTATTTTTTCTAGAGCAAAGGTTTATTATTAGCAAAATGACGGTAAAAACACTAACTTTTAATAAATACAAGGGATTTTTTTACTTTGTATAAGTAATTTTGACAAAATGTGTTCTATACCTTTGTTGGTGGGACCAACCAAATAGGGTTGACTAACAAGAGCTCATAGTATTTTTGGCATGGGTCATCCTTATAGGTCCATGAACTTCTAAACACTTCTATTTAGAGAAACAGACAAAACACTGAGTCATTAAAAAAAAAAGTTGCATTTCATTCCCAAAGAAGACATTTTGGTTTTGTCCCTGTCCCTGCCGCCAACCAATTTTAACTGCTGTACAAATAGACTCCCTATAACACTGATTTAAAAAGTTTTCACCTTATGCCCAAAATGTTTAAAAATCCCCTCAAATTATACAAGTCTTATGCAGATAAAACATACTTTATGAAAATTTCTAAACAGTAAACATTAAAAACTGTTCTTTATACATACAAATGAATCCAAGGAAAACGGGAAATCAGAGATCGCTGGATTATGTGGAAGTTAATATCCTGGCTGTGATGCTGTGTTGCTATAGTTGTGGAAGATGGTTCCACTGGGGATAATGGGGAAAGGGGGCACAGGATCTGTTTTACTTCTTACAACTACGTGTGCACCTAGAATTATCTCAATAAAATTTCAAGTTTTATTTATTTTGAAAGAGATAGCATAAGTGGGAGTGGGGCAGAGAGAGAGAGAGAGACAGAGAGAGAAAGAGAGAGAGAATCCCAAGCAGGTTCTGGAGAGGTAGAGAGAGAGAATCTCAAGCAGGCTCCAAGCTGCTAGTGCACAGCCTGCTTGGGATTCTCTCTCTCTGCCTCTCTCTGCCCCTTCTCCACTTGTTTGCTCTCTCTCTCTCCCTCAAAATAAACAAACATTAAAAAAAAGAAACCAATTCTTACTTTACAAAATAAAGAACGTTAGTTCTCCCAATTTTTCTAAATGTATGTACACAGTACATTGCATACTAGCCTAGGCTAGAGGATATATTCACTTGTCTCCTGCAGCCAGGAAGCAAGGCTGGATTGGTTTAGTTCCCATAACTTTTGAAGAAACGCTAATTTGGACACCCTGTTTTGTATAATCTGCCGAGAGTCTATTCTGGGTCAGCTATTACAGACGTGCATTTATAAAGTGCCTCTGAACACTAAACCATTCCTATTGCTAGATATACAGAAGACAGTCACATTAGTGAGAATATTTATAAAGTCTGTGAGATTAAAAAAAAGTCAAATAATTTTCCTCTTATTTAAAAAATGTATAGTAAAGTTACAATATAAGGTTTCATAAGTCATTATCAGGAGATTAAGTCTAAGCTGGATATTAATTTATATAAACACGATTCACTTCTTTAATAAACATGCCGAACCCTCTTCCTAAGGACTAGATGAACGACATGAGCACAGGCTCCATCATGGTCCAATGGAGAAGACAGGTGACACTGGAGCCGGCAAAGACAGTTCCTATTCCTTCCCTGTGATGTTACATGAGCACAGGTGTCACGGTCTGAAACCCGACGCTTCTGGCATGTTCTTCTGATACTGAAGATTCATTTGGTCATGGGAAGCGTCTTTCCGGCATTTTATCATTTCTCTGTAATTACTAATATGTTCTCTCCTTCTTGGAAATTCTACTCAAAATAAGGCCCAGTGAACCAACACCTTACCCCAGAGACTTCCAATCCAGTCCATCTTCTCAGCACACACGTTGTTTAACGGCTCCATCTTGGCAACCTCGGCCTGATGCTGTGCGAAGGCTAGCTGACCAACACCAAGAGGGAGCTGTGAGCGGCCACTAACAGGAGGTTATGTCTACATATCCAAAACCTTACTTCAAAGAGTCTCTGTACCAGACCCCAGACTGTACACATTTTTTTCGATACAAAAAAAAACCGTATTATTTTAAAATAGTAGCTCTTTTCAGTTCATGGCAAAGCACAGTCTCTTTTTCTTTTTAATTAAAATTTTTTTTTAACATTTATTTATTTTTGAGAGAGACAGAGAAAGACAGAGCATGAGCAGGTGAGGGGCAGACAGACAGGGAGACACAGAATCTGAAGCGGGCTCCAGGCTCTGAGCTGTCAGCACAGAGCTGGAAGTGGGGCTTGAACCCACGAACTGTGAGATCGTGACCTGAGCTGAAGATGGACTGAGTCACCCAGGTGCCCTCAAAGCACAGTTTTAATACAACAAGTGAGGATAAAGAATTATAGTTGCCTTCTTTGTACATACTTTTGATGAGAAAGGAAAACCTTTGCACTAAAAAGATTGTTTTAACAAATTAGTTCAAGGGGCACCTGAGTGGCTCAGTCGGTTAAGCGTCCAACTTCAGCTCAGGTCATGATCTCACGGTTCGTGAGTTCGAACCCCATGTCGGGCTCTGCTGACAGCTCAGAGCCTGGAGCCTGCTTCCAATTCTGTGTCTCCCTCTCTCTGTGCCCCTCCCCCACCTCTCTCTCTGTCTCAAAAATAAATATTAAAAAATTTTTTTTAATATCAGTTCAAATATAATTCACAGCACGTCCCAAAATATATACATTAAATAACTACTTCTCATTTTCTTTTTACAATTCACAATGAAGTGTTTTACTCTGGATGATTTTCAGCACAAATGGTCCATATAAAGATACTATATCTTTTATATATAAAAGCCCTGGGGGGAATCACCAAGATAACAATATTCAACCAAACTTTCTTCCTTTAATCTGTGAAGAATTAGTTCTAGAAGCTGCAGAACTTAGAGCAAAAAGTTAAGGATGTATCACAGGGACTTAAATCAGATAAATGCATCGAAAACACTTTGCTACCTGACTCACCCTGCGAAAACGATCTGAAATTGCCCTTCATTGGTTATGCTATTTTGGCAAGAAGAATAGTGCTTCATTTGACTTTCTGTATTCAGTATGATCCCAATTTTGAAAGAACTGAAATTTATTTAAAAAAAATTTTTTTTTATGTTTTATTTTTGTTGATGGTGTGTCTACCATCAACATACCGCTTTCATATTCAGAAAATAACCGAACTTTTAAAAAATAATCTTTTGATATCTTTTCTGGCAAAGAATAAAAGGACATACCCTAAATTACCTACATAAAATTTTAAACAATCTATCTACCTAGCTTTATTCTGATTTAGCTGCCCAGCTGCCACCGTCAGGAACTGGGCTGTGAGGACCCAAAACACCAGGTGCAGGTGAGCAGCTGCCAGTTTCCTCCCCCGCCTCATCTCCAACCACTGCCTCCAGCCCTCAGGAAGGTTATGTATCAGCTCTTGATGCACGGTCTTCTTCTTCTATTAGGAAATGACATCTGAACGTTTTAAAGCCTCCCGCGTATTTAATACCTTATATAAATACATCCAATTCCATCCCAAACTGACGAGAAAACTGATGAATAAAACCCGTCTCAGCTGGGTGTACCAATGCACATAGGTCCACAGCTCGGTAGCCACCAGTGCCACGATGCAGAGCAGACACAGAAGCACCTCAAAAACAGGAAGAAGGGGAAAGCAAAGTTACTGCCACACCATCCTCCCCACCAGAAAATGGGAACTGTCAACAGAGACCAAAGAACCGGACTCCTAGGCCGAATCGTGTGTACTCTTCTGCCGCACGCT
The DNA here is from genome assembly GCF_022079265.1 of Lynx rufus. Classification (NCBI taxonomy): domain Eukaryota; kingdom Metazoa; phylum Chordata; class Mammalia; order Carnivora; family Felidae; genus Lynx; species Lynx rufus. Next base: position 129,529,684 of record NW_025814834.1, on the reverse strand, counting down.
CCTCAGTACAGCAGGAGGGTCTCCATACAGGCTCAACAATCGCGGTGGAGATTTTAAGGGATTTTTAAAGCTGAGCTGTTACTTACGTCCCCCTCATCCCATCTTACCATCAACACATTATACGGATCCACTCCAAAAGAGTCTTCAAATCGCCACTTCCATGTTTCAAAATCATGAAGCTTAAAATTAATTAAAATATCACTTAGTGCATCATCCAAGGCTCCTGGCTTCCAATCCTCTCCACTGAGAAACTTCTGTATTTCTAACAAGGTTTGTCTTCTTAGGATAATCTCAGCATCATAATGCATATCACCTTTGTTTTCTTCAGGCTGAATTAAATTTGCCAAAAACAAACAATAGAAGAGAGAAACATTTTAAGACAACAGCCAGTCTGGAACTAAATATGTATGTGATTCTTATTTCACATGTATAAAATAAGGATAATACTATCCACCTATTTTTCTCACATACAAACCAGAGATTTTGTTCTATAAAGTCACCTCGGACGCTAGTCAACAAATACTGAACCATGGATCCTACAGGAAATACACGGTCAGGTTCCAAACACATTTTCATCAGCCTGTCAATGCATAGCCCTTTAATGTGTGTTTCTACTTAAAGATACCTCATTTAATGTTGTTGATTAACACTTCACTCACAGCCAACAGCACTGTAACTCATGCCCAAATGAAGCTTATCTCACATGCATATTTTTCTCTGTAAGGCACATCCCAGCCTTCATGTGCTTGGAGGCACTGGACAGGATTTTTCTCGGGAATTTTTTTTGAGAGTGCATGAGTAGGGGAGAGGGGCAGAGGGAGAGAGGGAGAAATCTAAAGCAGGCTACATGTGATCTCGCAGTCTGTGAGTTCGAGCCCGTCAGGCTCTGTGCTGACAGCTCAGAGCCTGGAGCCTGCTTCGGATTCTGTGCCTCCCTCTCTCTCTGCCCCTCCCCCGCTCATGCTCTGTCTCTCTGTCAAAAATAAATAAACATTAAAAAAAAAAAACAAAATTAAAGCAGGCTACACGCTCAGCATGGAGCCTGATACGGGGTTCGATCCCACAACCCCATGAGATCATGACCTGAAGCAACATCAAGAACTGGACACTTAACTGAGCTACCCAGGTGCCCCTAATCTTGGGCATTGTTTTAAACAGCCAAATAACAACATCAGCGTAAGTGTGAAATATGTGGCACTAAATAAAGCATGAAAAAGTAATTGTTTATAGTCTGAGAACTGAAACAAGGCAAAACACAGCATTGTGCAGCCTCAGCTGGGAATGGGTGCACCAGACAATTCAAATGCTGTGCTGCTCTGTGCATGTCTGAGCAACACAAAAGCTCTGCAAGGATTAACTCTGGGGTCACAAAAGAAGTTGAGTGTGTATACAAATTCGCAAATATGGAATCCACAAATAACGAACATGAGCTGTTTACTTTAGGATTCATTTATGACTTTCAATCTGACTGAATTTTCAAAAGTCCTAAAATATGCAGTAATACAAAAGAGAAAAAGAATCTCGAAAAACAGCCCAACTGGAGTTTCTATGAACATGCATATTTTTTTTAATTTTTTTTTTTAGTGTTTATTTATTTCTGAGACAGAGAGAGACAGAGCATGAGTGGGGAAGGGGCAGAGAGAGAGGGAGACACAGAATCCAAAGATTCTGGCTCCAGGCTCTGAGCTGGCAGCACAGAGCCCGACACGGGGCTTGAACTCACAAACCATGAGATTATGATCTGAGCAGAAGTCGGCTGCTCAACCGACTGAGCCACCCAGGCGCCCCTGAACATACTTATTTATAACTATTTTTATTAGCATGTATTCAGGTTAGCAAAATCATTACAAACATTTTACTTTCATTAACCAGTTAACACAAATGGAATATTCTTTTTTTCTAAGAATACAGATATTTATATAAAAAGCAAATATAAAATCAGAAGAAAACAAAGTGTCATGTAGTATCACAAGTCATCACTGAGCTAAAAAAGCAGTCATCGATTACTATTTTTAAAAAACACTACATTGGGGCGCCTGGGTGGCGCAGTCGGTTAAGCGTCCGACTTCAGCCAGGTCACGATCTCGCGGTCCGTGAGTTCGAGCCCCGCGTCAGGCTCTGGCCTGATGGCTCAGAGCCTGGAGCCTGTTTCCGATTCTGTGTCTCCCTCTCTCTCTGCCCCTCCCCCGTTCATGCTCTGTCTCTCTCTGTCCCAAAAATAAATAAACGTTGAAAAAAAAAAAAATTAAAAAAAAAAAAAAAACACTACATTAAATATTTCCATCGTAGGTATTTTCTGCCTTCATCTGTGTCCTCACCCCACACACTTGTAAGACTTGAATTAAATGGTGCGTGTATGAGAACATCTGCCTTTTCACTTCCAAAATAAGGTGGGATGATTAAATATTCATCTAACATTCCTTTCCCCTTAAAACTTTTCTTGATGTTTAGGGGGACCTGGGTGGCTCAGTCGGTTAAGTGTCCGACTTCAGTTCAGGTCATGATCTTGCAGTCCATGAGTTCAAGCCCCGTGTTGGACTCTGTGCTGACAGCTCAGAGCCTGGAGCCTGCTTCGGATTCTGTGTCTCCCCCTCTCTCTGCCCCTCCCATGCTCACTCTCTGTCTCTCTTGAATGAAAGAAAAACATTAAAAAAAAAATTTACTTTTCTTGATGTTTTGAATCTCCAGAGTGAAAACAATGACTCTAAAAACTGGAATCCTAACATTAATTATGAACAATATGCACATGATATGCAATTCTACAAAGTAGTACTTGACATAGTAAAAAGCTTCCGCGATGGGGGGAAACTACTTAAAAAACATTGTTGTCTTTCTCAACACAGAATGATCTTACATCACAAGAATGAGAAAGTGTGTAAGTGGTAGAAAATAAGGGCCAGCATAGAATTTCCTTGCCAAGTCATTTCCAACCATTTAGTAAAGTTCAAATAGCAAATTTAAAGCACCTCCTCCCATGTGAAATTAATAAATAATGAAAAGATCCACCACACTGATGAATATCACATCATACTCACAAGTCCGAGCTTCCTGGCTTCAATTAAAATTTTATTTAAGTATCTCCTAAAAACAGGATTGCTTTGACTTTCATAGTCTTCCCTCTTTTTCTTTTCACACTCACTGATCTGTAATCACAGAATAAATTCAACATTAGTAGCATCAAAGTTTAATGTAAGGGTCAAGTTTCTAGCCTAGAGATCCCATCAAGATCAAGGTAGGAGCTTGTGATTATCAACTATATGAAAATGTAGAACTTCCTACTTTCCGTGGGTTCTCTTTGCAAAGGGCAGGAAGGCAACAAATGAGGAACACGCGTTCAGCACTTGGCTCTGGCAATTTTAAAGCTAAAAATCATGAAGCAAGAAGGCAGAGATGTGGATGAGTAGAACATCTAGGACCATCTGCCTCTTCCCAATTCCAAAGTAACAATTCAATGAACAAAGGAACAAAAGAAGAAAGGAAGAGAATAAGAAACAGAGAGATAGAAAGAGAAACACACAAGAGGAAGCCAGAAGCTGAAATGAAGGGCCCAGCAAGGAGTTTCTTGAATGTGCATATTACTTTTGGCCTTTTATCAATTTTTCCTGTAAATGATCGATCATCCCCAACTCTATGTATGGGCTGCTTCAGAAGCGCAGGAACATGGCTTCTCCAGAGTGTCCTATACATGGCAACCCCTCAGCACGTAATTCATCATTCAGATTTCCTCTGAACCTAGCTCTACTGACACCACAGTGGTCAAGTTGCTAGGTGAGGGTAGTACCTATCTTACAGACATTAGAACCTGTGATAAGCAACTTTTATTTTCTAATTGAGTGTGGACCATGAGTTGAGTTAGCATGGAAACGGGCTTCAGATGATAAACAGAATAACCGAGCGTTACACTCAGACTTAGGATAGAAAGACACTTGAGAAGTCATGTGGCAGCTTCCTCTGCTTGCTGGCAAGGTTTAAAAACCTTTTAAATTTCTCTTTAAGAGAATGTGTGGGTTTTTTTGTTTGTTTTTGTTTTATTTTGAGACAGGGAGCAAGAGCATGTGCATGAGCGGGAGAGAGGCAGAAGGAAAGAGAGAATCCCAAGCAGGCTCCACGCTGTCAGCACAGAGCCTGACTTGGGGCTCCACCCCACAGACTGAGATCATGACCTGAGCCGAAACCAAGAGTCAGACACTTAACCAACTGAGCCATCCAGGCGTCCAAAAGGGAATGTTTTAATTTTTTTTAACGTTTATTTTTGAGAGAGAGACAGAGAGAGAGAGAGAGAGAGAGAGGGCCAGAAAGAGGGAGACAGAGGATCTGAAGCAAGCGTTGTACAGTGAATACAGAGCCCGATGTGGGGTTTGACGTCACAAACTGTGAGATCATGACCTGAGCCAAAGATGGCCACTTAACTGACTGAGCCACCCAAGCGCCCCAAAGACAATGTTTTTTAAAATAAGAACTCAAGGGGCACCTGGGTGGCTCAGTCGGTTGTGCATCCGACTTCGGCTCAGGTCATGATCTTGCGGTCTGTGAGTTCGAGCCCCACGTCAGGCTCTGTGCTGACAGCTCAGAGCCTGGAGCCTGCTTCGGATTCTGTGTTTCCCTCTCTGCCCCTCCCCTGCTCATGCTCTGCCTCTCTCTCTGTCAAAGATAAATAAACATTAGGGGCGCCTGGGTGGCACAGTCGGTTAAGCGTCCGACTTCAGCCAGGTCATGATCTCGCGGTCCGTGAGTTCGAGCCCCGCGTCGGGCTCTGGGCTGATGGCTCAGAGCCTGGAGCCTGTTTCCGATTCTGTGTCTCCCTCTCTTTCTCCCCCTCCCCTGTTCATGCTCTGTCTCTCTCTGTCCCAAAAATAAATAAACGTTGAGAAAAAAAAAAAATTTAAAAAATAAATAAATAAATAAACATTAAAAAAAATAAATAAATAAACATTAAAAAAATAAGAACTCAAGACTCCATTTTGCCAATCATATTTTTACAATTTTGAGCCCATGTTGCAAAGAATGGAATAAAAAATTTCTGTAAAAAGGCATTTCTGCATTTCCTAGTGTGCAGCCAAGCAAACTCAATGATACTACAAAACACAACTAAACTGAGGCAAATCTTATCCAAGCATTACTTTACTGGCATTGGGTGAGACAGCATTCACAGCCGGTTAGCACCACAGCAGTGCTTACAGATCCATAATCGAGATCTCTGTGTCTCCACTCACAAGCTCTCCCAGTGTCTCAAGCTGGAAACCTCTGTCCTTCACTCCCTTTCCCTTCTCCCTCAGCTACCCAAATTTGCCTATTCCACCTTGAAGAAGTCCCACACTTCCCTCTTCAACCCTTGTCACTGCCTTGGTTGGAGCACTGAGCACTGCTGGGCCCCTGTCACCCCCTCTCCTTCCAAGGCCTCTCCATGGGGCCACCAGCTCATGGTCTCCACAGCCAAGAGGTTGGTTCCCACCCCACAACACACATTCAAACCCTTAATAATAGTGACTTATTTCCTTTCTCATCATCTCTACTTCAGTCTCACAAATAAAAGGACGGAATAAATGAAGGAATAGCTACCACACACTAAATTATAATAATCCCTTATATTTGCAAGAGTAATTCTTATGCTCATCAGATGATCATAGGCCCATTTCTTCGTGGGCTACATTTGTCATGAGTCTATGACCAAGCACTGTGACAGGTGACAGAGAATCAAAAATGACTAAAACAGGGGTGCCTGGCTGGCTCAGTCAGTAGAGCATGGGACTCGATCTCGGGGTTGTAAGTTCAAGCCCCATATTGGGTGTAGAAATTACTTAAAAATAAAAAAATAATAATAGGGGCACCTGGGTAGCTCAGTTGGTTAAGCGTCCAACTTCAGCTCAGGTCATGATCTCACGGTTCGTGGGTTTGAGCCACGCATCGGGCTCTGTGCTGACAGCTCGGAGCCTGGAGCCTGCTTCGGATTCTGTGTCTCCCTTGCTCTCTGCCCCTCCCCCACTCGCACTCTGTCTCTCAAAAATAAATAAAACATTAAAAATAATAAAATAAAATCTTAAAAAAGTAAATAAAACATTCTTGATCCCAAGAAATGTTCATCTCTGAGGGCTGATGGGTGGGAGGGAGGGAAGGGTGGGTGATGGGTATTGAAGAGGGCATCTTTTGGGATGAGCACTGGGTGTTGTATGGAAACCAATTTGACAATAAATTTCATATATTTAAAAAAAAAAAGAAATGTTCATCTCATAAAGAAATAATTACAACATGGTGAAATAAATGTTATTACAGGAAAATAAAAGTACTATTTTTAAAAAAGTTCAGAGTAACTAAAAAAAATTATATATCAATTGTATAGTACACAGAAGCATATATAATGTTAGCAAATATAGGAAACAGCAATTAAACATACTATGAATATAAAATTCATGAATTAAAAAAAATTCTAACCTTATGAGTTAAAGAATCAAGTTTGCTGTAACATTCCGACAATTCATCAGCACATGACAAGTCAGGACTGACATCTTTTTTCTCTGATACATCATATTTCACCTAAAGCAAAACAGAGATTTTTATTTCCTTTATAAAACCTATAGTTAAGACTAAAACCTATAGTTAAGTTGTAAAACCTATAGGTAAGACTAAAATTTGACTTCATTTTATGACTTTGTTATATTCTTCAATTGTATTGAACCATCAAAAAAGAAAGAGTCTCAAATTTCTATACTAAGAGCTAAAATCAAATTAGTTGCTGCTCAATGGGCTTTACGTTCCAATTCAAAACAAAAATAACCAGGTGGGATTGAAATCATTTTAGATTAAGCAGGTCAGGGAGATAATCTGCACGGCTACTAGTCACTGATACACAATTCTCACAGCTCTGTGAAAAACAGCAATCGAAGTGGACTATTTCCAGTATAGACCTGGGAAGGTCTTACATACACACACGCTTTTCTTTTTCTTTTAATACCTGAGATTTTCTCATTGTTCCTGAAGCAGCATCATAGTTAAGCATGTCTGTGGGATCAATCCAGTCATCATCAGAAGCATAACCACTTATAAGCCACAGACATTCACAAAGGAGCAGAGAATACAGCATCCTGCATGAAGGCTAAAAAAAAAAAAATTTTAATAGATATAATGAAATAGAATTATTTTTAGAAGACATGGTTTTGTAATAAAGGCTATCTACTTCCTTCTAGTGCTAAGATAATGCTTTCTTTCTGAATAATAACTGAAATAAAAATACTCAGTAAAACGGTATTCACATATAAACATATACACACATATTTTTGCCAAGACAAAAAGAAAGTAAGAATTTTTCATAAGACTCAGAAGAATCCGATTCCCGGGTTTATATCCAAGGAATGAAAATACCTATCCACACAAAAACTGATACACAAATGTTTATAGCCACTTATTCACAGTAGCCAAAAAGCAGAAACAATTCAAATGTCTATCAACTGATGGATAACTAAAATGCCATCTAGCCATACAAAGGAATCTTATTAGGCCATGGAAGGAATCAAATACTGATAAGTGCTACAATATGGATGAATCTTGAAAACACTATGCTATGTGAAAGAAGTCAGTCACCCAGGTCCATAATATGATTCCATTTACGTGAAACGGCCAGAACAGGAAAATCTAGAGAGACAGAAAGTAGATTAGTAGGTCCTCAGGGCTGAGGATATAACAGAGGGTTGGTAGTTAAAGGATACAGGGCTTCTTTCTAAGGTGATGAAAAATGATCGAAAACTCACTGTGGTAATGGTTGCAATTATCTGTAAATACATTAAAAACCGCTGAGTCATGCTCTTTAAATCGGTGAATTATATACAGTATGTGAATCATTTATCAGTAAAACTGCTTTAAAATAAACAGGTATTTAACCAAACCCTCTCCCCCCAATTTTTTTAACACATGGAAAATTAGAAAGGTATAAAATTAAGATTCAAATGAGGTGACTGAACTCCCAAACCTTTCAGAGAAAGTAACCTGCTTCAGCTAAGCCTCGGCAGAAACACTGTCAAATCATTTTTTTTTTTAAGTTTATTTATTTATTTTGAGAGAGGGAGGGTGTGGGAGGGGCAGAGAGAGAGAGAGAGAGAGAGAGAGAGAGAATCCCAAGCAGGCTCCACAGCAACAGCACGGAGCCCAATGTGGGACTCAAACCCACAAACCTTGAGATCAGGACCTGAGCCAAAATCAAGAGTTGGATGCTCAACCGACTGAGCCACCCAGGTGCCCCAAATCATTTCAATACTTAATACCTCTTCTATTCAACACTGTCCAATACATAAACAACCAAGCACATGTGGCTATTTAAATTTAAATTACATTAATTACAAATTCAGTTACTCAATCATGCTAGCAGCATTTCAAGTGTTCACACACCACACGGGGCCTGTGCCTGCCAGTACAGACATAGAACAATTCCATCACTGCAGAAAGTTCTGTTGGACACCTTATCTTATACCTACTATGAATAAAAATCAAATAAGAGAATTCTAAGATGAGAAAGCCCTGGGTTTATAGTCTACCTGTAGAAATAAAGTAGCTCCAGGCTAAATTAAACACTTCTTTGTGCTCCCCAAGTGCTCTCTTTATTCTTCCAGCACAACACACAACAAAATTAGCCACTTATTGGCCAATCTCTTCCACTGGCACAGTGGCTGCCCATCTTGGCTGTGTGTTAAGAATCACCTGACAAGCTTCTAAAAATCCCAATCTTCTGGCCACATCTCAGGCCAATTAAATCAGAATCTCTTAAATGTGGGACCCAGGCACTGGAATTTTAAAGCGCCTCAGGTGGTTTCAATACGCAGCCAGGATAGAAAACCACTGTGCTATAAAGTGAACTTTTCCAGGGGAAGGTATCGGAATTCACCTTCCTGATGGCTCTCCATCTTGTCCCCTCCACCTCTCCAAGCCCAAGGCCTAGCCCAGTGGCTGGTGCATGAGATACCCAGTAAGTGTTAAGCTGCAAATGGTCAAAGCCATACAGGGATTCACAAGGTTTTAGAGGTTTAGAGGCTTCAGAGGCCAGTCTCTGACTGGAAGACACGGGCACGATTTCATGGAGGAATGGGGTGTGGGAAATAGACCGGGAAGTGTGCAAGGTAAGGGAGGCAGAGGAGCAAAGTGAACCTTCGAAACCATCAGAGGATGGACATGGTGGGAGACAGACAGGAAGACGGCGGGATGGCAACGCTGTAGTGACAATGCTGATGTGAAAGGTTATGGCCAGACTTCTCGGCTAATAGTTCTCAAAGGCATGGGAACTACATTTGGGGAAGATGAAGGTAGCACTAAGTGTACAGAATGAGGGGGAAAAGCTGGATTCTGAGAGTCCTCCAAGGAGGCTGAAGTAGCAAAAGGATGCTGAATCACATTCTGAAGATTGGCTATACATACAGGCCTCAGCTACTGAACGCACAAAAGAGAAGAAAGATGGCAGGCATAACCAAGATTTCAAGGCTGACCAACTACAAAAACATGGTATTATTAACCTCAAAAAGAAATTGAGAATGAGTACATGGTTTTGGGGGAAAGTCAGGCATTCGTTTGTACAGCATTTACTAAATACCTACTGGATACTGGGCACTGTCTTATGTGACAGGGATACCAAGACACTAGACCGGCCACGATTTGTTAAGAAGCTACATGGAGGGAGGAGCACACGGGGATGGGGGACAGGATGGGACAGTAACTTGACCAAAAAATAAATATCATTTCAGGTAGTGATATGTGCTGTGAAAAAAATAAAGGGGGTCAATGGTATGGATGAGTTAGGAAATGTTGAGTATTTTAGGGAAGGTGTCTGAGGAGATTAAAGATGGCCACAAATGCTGTCAAGTCCCCAGCGAGAGATGGAGTTTATTTTCCCTCCTCCCAAATCTGGGCTAACCTTGTGACCACTGTCAACCGAGAAGAGAGGAAGAACTGATACAAAAGCATTTATTTTGGGCTTAGAACTATAATTTGGGGAGAAGCCCAAATTGTGGCCCCACTGCAGGGAAAAAGGTTTTTTTTTTAATTTTTTTTTTTACGTTTATTTATTTTTGAGACAGAGAGAGACAGAGCATGAACGGGGGAGGGTCAGAGAGAGAGGGAGACACAGAATCCGAAACAGGCTCCAGGCTCTGAGCCGTCAGCACAGAGCCCGACGCGGGGCTCAAACTCACAAACCGTGAGATCATGACCTGAGCCGAAGTCAGAAGCCCACCCAACTGAGCCACCCAGGCACCCTGAAAAGGGGGTTTTTATAAGAAAAAGGAGGAAACAAAATACCTTACATCAGTTGTTTCCCAAGTATTGTAACTGGGAGATACTATTACAATTTATAATTCATTGGCTTTCTAGGTATATTATATTAGTTGCTAGCAAAGTCCCTTTTGCAGAGTGACCAATTTTTGTTAAAAATACAGATACAGCAGTCAGGTGCTCAGTCATATGCCCTTGCCCAGTTCAACGGTGGAATGCAATTCCTGTTTCAAAAACAGAATGAATGGGGCACCAGGGTGGCTCTCAGTTGGTTGAGCATCTGACTCTTTGAGTTCAGCTCAGGTCATGATCCCAGACTTGAGCCCCAGACGGACCCTACTTAAGATTCTCTCTCCACCCCAGTCCCTCTCCCCCCCACCCCTTGCATTCTCTCTAAACAATGAAGAAAATAAATAAATAAAAACAGGATGAAGTTTCAGTCACAAAATGAAGTCTCTTATGCACAAATGTTTTACACAGGTTCACAATATTTAGCCAAAATATTGTGGCAGAAGTGATGCTGTGCTGGTTCTGGGCCGGGCCTGGCCTGGCCTATATGACACCCAGCTGCTTCTACTTTATCACTTTGGAACACCTGCTCTTGGACCTCAGCTGCCATACTGTGAGAAGACCTAGCCACATGGAGAGGCCATGTGTTGGGACACGCTAAGCTCCCAGCTGGCAACCAACATCAATGGCCAGCCATGTGAATGAGCCGTCTTGGTAGTTCCAGTCCAATCCCACAGTATTGGACCTGTGACCCAACCAACATCATGTGGAATAAAAGAGCTACACAGATGAGTCCAGTCAAGCCCCATAAGCCTACAGAATCATAAGAATAAAATGTTTAAATGCCTCTAAACTTTGAGGTGGTTTGTTACACAGCAGTAGATAACCACAACGACATTTAAGCAGAAAAATGGTAAGAAGGTAACCTTAGAAGACTTGGGAAAAGAACATCTAGAGAATGGGCATAGCAAGCGTAAAGATCAGAGTGGGGAGAAAATTTGAAGCATTCAAAGAGCAGGAAGGTCAAGGTGCACAGTACACCGTACTCCAAAGCACTCTCTAGACTCCTACTTCTGGCCAAGATGAAGTAGCAGGGGACAAATGTACTCTCCTGCCTGAAAAACCAAAACCTCTGCACAAAATCTATGAGACAACAATTTTCAAGACATTGGATACTAGGTGAGCAAGGCTAATTGTCTTTGAAAAATGGGAAATGGGCGACTGGGTGGCTCAGTCAGTTAAGCGTCCAACTTTGGCTCAGGTCACGTTCTCAGAGTTTATGAGTTTGAGCCCCGTGTTGGGCTCTGTGCTGACAGCTCAGAGCCTGGAGCCTACTTTGGATTCTGTGTCTCCCTCTCTCTGTCCCCCACCCCACCCCACTCTCTCTCAAAAATAAATAAAACATTTAAAAAATTTTTAATTAAAAAAAAAAAAAGAAAGAAAAATGGGAAACAAACACAGACAGTCCTTCCGTTGCCCCAGCTTACTGTCTTAACAGTTTCCAGGCCATGAGCACGGGGAGGGGGAACTCAGGCAGAGCCCAGAAAACAGAGGAAACAGAGCTGAGTATCTGGGGGGACCAAGGCAGAGAAAGCTGCAGAGAGACAGAACCCCTTTATTATGTGCAGAGGGTCCCTGCCACATAATAAAGGATATCTGGTCTTTGACCACAGTTCCTCCAAATGCTGTAGAGATTTCCTGAGTGATGGCAGTGTCTGTGATGAGGTGCTAATGAGGTGACTAGGTTGGGCCCAAGGTAGCTTCAAGGTGGAGAATGGTCATCAGAAAGACCAAGCACAGGATTAGAGGGTTGGAACTTTCATCCATCCAACCTCAGGGGAGGGAAGGAAAGTGGAGACTGATTTCAATCACATGGCCAATGACTTAATCAGCCATGCCCTGCATCTGGCTCTGCACCAACAGTGCAGAGACTGCTTGGGATTCTCCCTCTCCCTTCACCCAACTCATGCTCGCTCGTGTGTGCTCTCTCTCTCTCAAATAAACTTAAAAAAAAATTAAAAAATAAACATGAGTAAAAAATTTAGGAAACTCGTAATTGAGAAAATAAAGCCAAAAGTTAGTTCTTTGAAATGACTAAAAAAGTTTGATATACCTATAGTAAGATTAATGAAGAAAAAGAGAAGCCCCTCCCCCAAATCAAAAATGAAACAGGATAAACTTATTCCTGATTAATTAAAACACTTAGCAAACCACGAATAAAAGAAAACTGCCAGATAGAGTGCTACAGGCAAACACTACACTTGATAAATACTGAAATCTTTCCCTCTGAGATCAAGGAGACAAGGGAAAACCTCTGGAAGGTTTCTGGGATATTGACAGTGTTCTAGTTCTTTTTTTTTTTTTTTTTTTTAACATTTATTCATTGAGAGATGGGGAGAGACAGAGCATGAGTTGGGGAGGGGCAGAGAGAGAGGGAGACACAGAATCGGAAGCAGGCTCCAGGCTCTGCCTGTCAGCACAGAACCCGAATCGGGGCTCAATACCATGAACCAAGAGATCATGACCTCAGCTGAAGTCACTCAACAAATGAGCCACCCAGGTGCCCCAACAAGTGTTCTAGTTCTTAATCTAGATAGTAGTCACATAGGTGTATGCTTTTTAAAAATTTGATAAGAACATTAATATTTTAGACATTTTTCTGTATATGTATTTCAGATTTTACAAAAGCCTTTTCTAAAATGGGAAAGAATGAGATACCGTTATGGTCTGAACTGTATACCTCTAAAATTCATACGATGAAATCCTAAACCCCAGTTTCACAGAATATGACTGTATTTGGAGATAGTGTCTCTAAAGAGGTAATTAAGTCATAAAGAGGTCATTAGCATCAGCCCTAATCCAATATGACTGGTGTCCTTATAAGAAGAAGAAATCTGGACACAGGTCAGAGAGAAGATAGGAGGACACAGGAAAAAGGCAGCCATCCACAGGCCTAGAGAGGCCTCAGAAGAAACCAACTGTGCCGACAACCTGATCTCGGATTTCTAGTGTCCAGAATTGTGAGAACATAAACTTCTGTTGTTTAAGCCACCAATCTGTGGAATTTGGTGGTATGTGGTATAGCAAACTGACACAGATTTCTTCAGACATAAAAAGACTAAGAAAGATTCCAACCCACAGACTCTTGATATGTTAAAGAAGTTTAACCTCAATGAGAAAAGGTGTGAATAAAAGAAACAGTGATGAGCAAAGGAACTGGTCAAATATACTAATTTTTTTTTAATGTTTTTATTTATTTTTGAGACAGAGAGAGACAGAGCATGAATGGGGGAGGGGCAGACAGAGAAGGAGACACAGAATCGGAAGCAGGCTCCAGGCTCTGAGCCATCAGCCCAGAGCCCGAGGCGGAGCTCGAACCCACCGACCGTGAGATCGTGACCTGAGCTGAAGTCGGACGCTCAACCGACTGAGCCACCCAGGCGCCCCTCAAATATACTAATTAAGTAAACCACTAATAAAAACAAAACACCCACAACTCTTTTTACCCCACAACTTTTTATGTTTCAAAATGTAAAACCGGGGAGCCTGAGTGGCTCAGTCAATTAAGTGTCCAACTCTTGATTTCAGCTCAGGTTATGCATGATCTCATGGTTCGTGGGATCAAGCCTGACCTCAGGCTCTGTGCTGACAGTACAGCGGCCTGCTTGGGATTCTCTCTCTTGCTCACTACCTCTCTGTCCCTCCGCCGCTTGCTTGCTCGCTCTCATCCCCACCCCCCCCGAATGTAAATGTAAAAAAAAATGTAAAACCCAAATACGAAGTAAAATAACAGTGGGAAAGGTATCCTAGGATCCCTGTCACACTCTAGAGACTGTTAGAAATACTGGATGACTGTATACTTTATTGGGGGGGGGGCAGGAGGAGTTAAACTAAGGAATAAAGCCTTGAGAAGGCCCAAACACAAAAGAAAACACTTAAGACTAATAAGCACGGTAGAAGACAAGCTAAAAAATGCAATGTGTAGAAACTGAGAGGAGCTTAATTTGAAAGAGGCATTAGTCAACTGTTAATAAATACTTCAAAGAAGCTGAGAAAAATAAAGTCTGGGGGAAAAAACACACAGGATTGCTTAATTCGTTGGTCATCTGCGAAATGACTTTCACAGACTAATAGGGAGAAACCTAATTCTAAGCAGTGAAGAACTAGGTAGGTGACAAAGGGCATCTCTGAATGGAGCAGAAGCTCTGAGAAGATGGCAGTGTATAAAATCAAGTCTACAGAAAAGGCTTTTCATAGGCAACAAGATTTTACCCTCCTTCATAAACAGAAATGAATAAGGAGGAATGGAAATAAAGGTTCTAAAGCAAAAAGAAGAGAAGCTGACAGAGTTCACATTATTACATGTATCAAGAAGATGGTGAAATGATCCACTAGGAAGCCAGGAATGTCACTGGGTGAGGAAGCTGGGATGCAGGAATGGAGATTTGGGAAAACAGCTCTATAGGGAGCATTATGTAAAGGGAGATGAATCAAACACCTTTCAAGCAGGGGCACCTGGGTGGCTCAATCGGTTAAGCACCCAACTTCAGCTAAGGTTGTGAGTTCAAGCCCCGCGTTCGGCTCTCTGTTCTCAGCGCAGAGCCTTCTTTGAATCCTCTATCTCCCTCTCTCTCTGTCCCTCCCCTGTGCACGCTCTCTCTCTCAAAAATAAATAAACATTAAAAAAAAAAAGCCACTTCTTAAAAAAAAAAACCACAACCTTTTGAGCAGCTGAGTTTTGACTATGACCCCTACAAAGTCATGCTATTAGCAATTATGCTACTTTCTCCAATAATGATCAGCAGATCCAGAGCTTTATCCAGGACTAGGAATTAGAAATGAAAAATTATGCAAGACCAGGAGCTGAGGTAGAAGAGTGGAACCAGCTGCAAACTCAAGTCCTCCTGCCAAATCCCGGTGGTCACTGACTGAAGGCTGTAACTCCTTGAACAATCTTATAGCTGATCTCACACTTCCTCCAAACAAAGCTGCATCTAAACCTGCTGGGGATCTTGTTAAAAACAGCTTCTGATTGAATACATCTGACATGGGCCTGAGATTGTGCATTTCTAAGAGCTCCTAGTGATGGCAGAGACATTGGCTCACAGACCACACTCTGAGCAGCAAAGTGTTAAGGAAAAGTAACCATCCTGTGTTGGTTTAGTTTAATGAGGGGCACCTGTGATTCTACTACTTGACAGTGACTAATAAGCTTACTTTAAATCACCTTTCTCATCTGCTTCAGGCTTTGACACTAATATCAAAATTATTATATATATAATAAATATATATAACAAGTATATATAATATATAATAATATAATAAAACATATATAATAAATATTATATATAGTCCTCTTACTACATGCCAAACACTGTTACATACATTCATTCATTCAGTCCTCACAAAAACTCTTGGAAGTAGTACTGTCATCTTCATTTTACAGTTTGGGATAACAAATAACTTGAGTGGAGAGCTACCAAGAAAGACTGAGATCTCCAAGGAAAGTTACAGCTACTGAGTGGAAATCAGCAAAGAAAAGTATCTGATTTCAATGAATTACACATGTATGAGAAAGACAAGACTAACTTGAGTCAAATTCTGTATTAACCAAGAAGTTGCATGGCACAAAAGTCAGGAGTTCGCAATTTAGTTCGTGTGCCTATGTCTGGCTTGCTGGAGTCATGGCTCTCAAACTTGAGAATCTGCGTCTCTAACAACCTGCCAGATGGCGATGATGACACTAATCTGGGGACCACACCTTCATAACCACTGCCATGGAGAAAATATGAATTGTTTTTCACCACCCACTCATAAATATGTATCTCTAATCCTTATATTCAAATCAGATTTGAAGTTTTAAAAAATTAACTACAACCAAACCCGAGCTATTCCGCTGGCGGTGTTCGATCAAACGCTGCGTAAAGTTTTCAGAGATAACTGAAGCCCAGGAAATTCAGCGTTCGCTCGACTCTGGCTTTGCAGTTGCTGCCCCTTTCCCTAGGCCGCTCTTTGAACCGTGTAACTCCCCAGCAGCCCGCGCTGCTCCCGAAGATAAGGCGTCCAGTCCTCGCCGATCCAGGCACAGCAGCCCGGGAGAGCGCGGTCCCCTGCCCCGGGCAGCGCCCGCCCAACCCGCCGGGGCCGAAGCCGTAATCCGCCCCCTGCACACACGCCCGACCGCGCCGACTCAAGGCCGGGTCACCAGCCTGCGTCTCGGGAAGAAGGGCACCTACCCGGCCTGCTGGAAAAGATGGCGAGCCGCCTAGCGGAGCCGCCGAACGCTTCTGCGGGCGCCTGGTTTCTGGCACCGCCTCATCGACTTACTCGGCTGGCAGCTGTGCGTCCTTCCCGGGCGCGCGGCTGATTGGCCCGCCGAGGGGGCGGGGCCTGGCTCTGTCGGCTAGGTTTAGGCCAGGGTTTTTTACTTTGATCAGCTAGCTGAACTCTCTGCAAGTGAAGCCAAATGTATGCGAATGGGAAGCGTGTTCTCTTAGTATTGATGTATTTTTAAGTCCGAATGTGCAACATCTACAATAATTGTTTAAGTAAGGTATAGTGAACGACGAGGATAGTCCTATGTATGGGCGTGGAGGAGGACATGCTCACTATGGTGTAATTGGAAATTGTAAATTTTGTTTGTTTTTGTCTTTAACTGCTGCCCTGGCAGTTTCAGGAAACTCTCCAAAGACGAAATGATGAGTTTTACAAACTAGGAAGAAATGAGAAGTACACAAGAGTTACTGGCAACAAATTTGAATGCTTTTTAAATGTGTAATGTGGTACACTTAAGTGTGCATGTTGCTTATTACAATTTTTTAAGATTAAAATATACCTCACGTAAAGTTTACCATCTTAACATTTTTTAATATTTTTGAATGTTTACTTATTTTGAGAGAGAGAGAGGGAGGGAGAGCACGTATGCAAGCGGGGAAGGAGTAGAGAGAGAATCCCAAGGGGACTCTGCTGGTAGAGGGGGCTCCAACCCACCAACCCTCAGATCATGACCTGAGCTGAAATCAAGAGTGGGAAGCTTAGCCGACTGAGCCACCCAGGCTCCCTAATTTTAGCCGTTTTTAAGTATACAGTTCAGGGTCATTAAGTATATTCATATTGTTGTGCAACAGTCACCACCATCCATCCTCCATAACTCCTTCATTCTGCAAAATGAAAACTCTACCCTTTAAACAACTCATCATTTCCCCACCCCCTTTCCCTGGCCCCTGGCAACCACCATTCTACTTTGTATCTTTACGAATTTGACCACACTAGGTACTTAAGTAGACTTATACGGTATTTGTCTTTTTGTTACTGGCTTATTTCACTTAGCATAATGTCCTCATGTTTCATCCATGTTGTAACATGTCAAAAATTCCATCTTTTTTAAAGGCTGAATAATATTTCAAGGCATTGTTTACCATAGTTTGTTTATCCATTTATCTGTTCATGAACTCCTAGGTTGCTGCTCTGAACATGGGCATGCAGATATCTCTTCAAACTCTGCTTTCAATGTTTTTGGGCATATATCCAGAAGTGGGATGGCTGGGTCACATAGTACTTCCATTTTTAATTTTTTGAAACCCACCATGCTGTTTTCTACAGTGCATGAACCATTTTAATATGATTAGCAACAGTTTAATGAAGCCATAGCATTTAAAGGATTCTCAAGTGGAAATAATATAAAACCTGCTATCAAAATTAGTAAAAGATGCAAGGCAGAACACATTTTAATACTGGTACAATGGCAAATGGCAGCCTTACAAGTATTTATTTATAGGATTTCTGCAGCATTTTTTTTTATTTTATAGCATCTTTTATGAACCATTATTCCACAAGAATGATCAAATCATCATTTAGAGACAGTACATACTGGTTTATTTTATTATAAACATTATAAGTGCCCCCGTAAAATATTGTTACAAATACTCAAATGTCTTATTCTCAGTGATTATTCCCTGTATTCTCACATAATACAATGTAGTTAGCAGGTTTTTTGAAAAAAACTAGAATCATGTATGTTTCATAACTGCATCATCTGTTTAATTTTCATTCATAAATGTGTTGTAAACATAAATGTGGGTCTCCTAAGAACGAAACATTGTCCCCAGGCCTGCTTTCCAGGCTGGTGACTTTCCACAACACTCACTGTATTTGGCATCTCAAAGCAGTATTTATCTGTGGAAATCTAGGCATTTCTGGGAAATTACTAAAATACCTTTTTTAGCCTATGCTAACCGGGGGATATTTCAAGGATACCATATATATAGCTGCTTCCTGTCAGGCTAGAATTTCAGTGAAGATCTAAAACCCCTTGTTTCCTATCCACGAGGCACTGCTATCTTTATTCTTGGAACTGCAAGGGGAGGTTATCACCATCAAAGCTAATCCTGTGCCTTCAGTCAGGTTCACCCCTGATGAGAGTTCCCCTTCCTCCATGATACTTAACACACTAGTGATGGGGATCCTGGCTGAAGCTATAGTAGTGTCCACTGCTAAACAGATATATCTGACAAACGGGGGGCTCCCAGAAATACTTGGCAACTTTGTAGGGGACTTACTGATAGGGTTGCCTAATAAAATATAGAATGCCCAGTTAAATTTGAATTTCAGATGAAAAATGAATATTTTTTTTAGTATAACTATGTCCCATGCAAAATTTGGGACATGCTTATACTAAAAGAAATCATCTATTGTTTAATGGAACATACTTATACTTAAAAGTTATTTGTTGTGAGGTACCTGGGTGGCTCACTGGGTTGAGCATCTGACTTCAGCTCAGGTCATGATCTCATGATTTGTGAGTTGAAGCCCTGTGTCAGACTCCAAGCTGATTGTGGAGCATGCTTGAGATTCTCTCTCTCTCCCTCTGCCTCTCCCCTCCTCCTCTGCTTCGCATGCTCCCTCTCTCTCTCTCTCTAAAAAAAAAAAAAAGAAAGAAAAAAAAGTTTTTTGTTGTTTATCTGAAATACAAATTTGATTGAGTGTCGTGTATTTATAATTACTGAGTGTGGCAACTCTGGACTGGCAGGAAAGAACAAAAATCCAGTGAGGTGTGCATTGTTACTGTTATTGAATTGACAGGCTGTTGAGGACAGGGAATTAGGTCTCATAGTGAATATGTTATGGACTTCAGAGAATCCTTCGGGGAATTGTGGGAAATACAAGCAAGGTTCATGCTGAGGTCCTCGTGAAACTTATATATAGCCGCATGAATGTGGACAGCAGATATCAAAGTAAGGAAAATTTCAGACTTCAGTGAGCCGGATAGAACTACCTACTTATGATGCTAGGAATGATACAATCTGACTTTTAAGGTGACATTGGACGTTTTGCTTCAAATCCTTTTGGAAAATAATTGGGTTTGGATGGGGGATGGTCTTACCTCTTAACTGCTTATAGAGAACAGAAAACAAATCTAGAGGGTCTTTTTTACTGATCAAGTTTCAGCACTTAATGAATGCATTAGCTTTATAGGCTGAAATACTTTTATTTTTAATTACCCAAGAATATTCAAGATGAATGGACATTTCTTAATGTCATAACTGTACCTATTAAGTACAAATTAGTTATCTAGTTAAATGTGAACAATGTTTCCAACCTAATTTGGGTAATTGCAGGATAAACATCACTTTGGGGATTGCATTTTCTCGAATCTGTTCTCTTATTGTTCATACAAAAAATATCCAAATACCCACTTTATACCACAGTATGCATGGGCTCCAAACATACTTTAATCCTTCAGATAGAATTATAGACTAGTATAGTTATTTATACATACTCTACTACATTAAAAAAAGGTTGGCTGATTTTATCTGTGTATTTTTTTGGACCATCACATGCAGTCAGGCAGAGTTGGCATCAGTTTTGTTCAACAAAGCTGCTTATAGAAAGTGGCAGAATTTGAGTTGGGCTTCTAAGGTGACTCCACTGTCTCCACTCCACTTTCTCCTTCAGTCCCAGGTCATGACTAGAGTCAACCTAGCTCCTGTTTCCATATTTTTTTTATTGCTAAGTGAGGTTCCACCTGGGCTCCTCTCTACAGCGACTTTCCTAAGTAGTTTCCACAGATTTATCTGGCTTTTACCAGGAATAAGTAAGACATTTGTCAGATGAGTTGGTTACACTTTGGAGTTGGGTTTCAGGATAACACCCTGCAGGTCAGAGACAGTAACTAGTGGATTCCATGCCTTTGGTGCTGGTACAAACATCTCCATCAAAACTGTGTCGTCTTGGGGTGCCTGAGTGGCTCAGTTGGTTAAGCACCTGACTTCTGCTCGGGTCATGATCTCACAGGCCATGAGTTCCAGCCCTGCATTGGGCTCTGTGCTGACAGCACAGGGCCTGGAGCCTGCTTTGGATTCTGTGTCTCCCTTTCTCTCTGCCCCTCCTCCACTCATTCTCTCTCTCTCTCTCTCTCTCTCTGATGAATAAACATTAAAAAATTAAAAAAAAAACCTGTGTCTTCTTTAATTTCAGTAAGTAGATCTTTAATTGTTGGCTGCAGGAATCCATCTTTTTTTTAATGGTACAGGCTGAAGTGTTTTAATACAGTCAGAATTTCTGAGGGGCACCTGGCTGGCTCAATCAGTTGAGCATCCAACTCTTGGTTTTGACTCAGGTCATGATCTCCTTGTTCATGGGTTTGAGCTCTGATTCAGGCTCTGTGCTGACAGCGCGGAGCCTGCTTGGGATTCTCTCTCCCTCTCTTTCTGCCCCTCCCCTGCTCTCTCTCTCTCTCTCTCTCTCTCGGGATTCTCTCTCCCTCTCTTTCTACCCCTCCCCTGCTTGCTCTCTCTCGCTCTCTCTCTCAAAATAAATAAAAATAAACTTAAAAAAAAGAATTTCTGAGCAGCAAGGGTGCTATAGGTGGTGGAGGTACAGGCAGAGGAGGAGGTGGAGGGAGTGGAGACAGAATTGGATGAGGAGGAAGATGGCTGGCCGGCTGTGGCAGCATGGGAGGAAGTGCAGCTCAGGATTCTCCAGGGATGGTTAGGACACAGGCAGGCACATTTGTAAATTTACCACTTATGTGACACATTTGACCAGAGCTCGGACAGGTCAAATTTTCCAAGATGGTCCTTCAGTGCTTCCTGGAGTTTGCACAATTCACTTTCCAAAATGCAAAACCATTGTTTTAGACCAGGAAGTTCTTAGTGGCAGATACAGAATGGAAAGATGGGGTCTTTCAATACTTCTAAACTCTGGGCCATTGCAGTTCCTACACCAGTTGTACATAGACCACACTCTATTCTACTGTATCTTTGATACTGGGAAATTTGAAGTTCCAGTATGATCTTAGCCAGCTTCTGCTGAGTGTTATCTATTGAAGCAATAACCACTCTTTCTGGTGATGGTGGCAGACTGGGAAGTATAATTAGCTTGAACTGAAAGTGAAAGGTTTTTTTTTGTTTTTGTTTTTTTTTGGATAATCTTTTCACTTTGGCTTTTAGCTTTCTTCCTCATTGTGTCAACTTGGGCATGATTTAAGTCTAAGAGCCTGGGAATTAGATAGAGTCAGGGTAGTGGCCTTTCCCTTGCTATAGGGGCTACACTATTTTATGCAAGAGTTCCAATTTCTCCACATCCTTGCCAACACATATAATCTTGTTTTTGATAATGGCTATCCTAATGGGTGTGAGGTGGTATCTCATTGTGGTTTTCATTTTCACTTCCCTAATGAATAGTAGTGTTAAGCATGTTTTCATGTGCTTATTGATCATTTGTCTACATTCTTTGGAGAAATGCCTAGTCAAATACTTTGCCCATTTTTTAAATTTATGCTTTTTAATGTTTATTTTTGAGAGAGAGACAGAGTGCAAGCAGGGGAGGGGCAGAGAGAGAGGGAGAACAGAATCTGCAGCGGGCTCCAGGCTCTGAGCTGTCAGCACAGAGCCTGATGTGGGGCCCGAACACACACAATGCGAGATTATGACCTGAGTCGAAGTCGGATGCTTAACTGACTGAGCCACTCAGATGCCCCCCTTTGCCCATTTTTTAATCTGGTTGATTGTTTTGGTTGTTTTTAAGCTATAGTTCTTATATATTCTGGATATTAATCCTTTATCAGATACATGATTTGCAGATCTTTTCTCCCATTTTGTAGGTTGCATTTTCTCCCTGCTGATTCTGTCCTTTGGTACCTGAGTGGCTCGGTCAGTTAAGGGTCCAATTCTTGATTTCAGCTCAGGTCATGATCTCACAGTTCTTGAGATCCAGTCCTGCACAGTCAGTGCAGCGCCTGCTTGGGATTCTCTCTCACTCTCTCTCTGCCCCTCCCCTGCTCACTCTCTCTCCCTTTCAAAATATTTTTAAAAAAAATAAGATTTGAATCAGACTTCTGATACTTCTGTAGGAAGGGGTTAAACATTTCTGCACCCCCTCCCTTCCTCACTGTCCTTCCCCAACCCCACTGAGAAGGGTTCAGAGAATGTAGATACCTCAATTCTCTTATTTTCTTGTTTACATGAACCTCTAAGAATCTATTCGCCTCCATGCCATGGAGAAGACAGTGTGGAGACATGGGAAAAAGGAAATATATAATAAGATGTTTATTAAAGTAATTTCTAGTGCTTATTATCTAATGCACTGCAAAATGAATTCTATATCCCATATATAGGAGGATCTTAAAGCTCTCTCCTTGATAGTGATGGAATAATTTTATGAACACTTTTTTACCATGAAGTTGAACTGGTCTGTATCAGGAAAATGCCTTTTTTTCCTAGTTTTAAACTTAACACTAATGACCTGCTGTAATGTGTAGAATGTGTAAAATTAAGCATGGAAGTAAACTGAAGAGGAGATGTGGCAAATTTTAACAGAATTCCCTTCTGCAAAGGTAGGAAAACAGTGTACCCTCTGAATATACACAACTAATTAGATTTCATTTCTTTCCAAAGCACTCAGTTCAACATATTTGTAGTCTAACTTGCAATTTATGTATTTTCCTGGGCTTTTATTAATCAACTTTCACAATATATCCAGGATGGATAGTTCCCTAGACTGTGAATAAAAGAAATAGGAGATACACAAAAGTTAGGCAGTTGCCAGGGGTTAAAAAGTAAGTTAGTAGGGGCACCTGGGAGGCTCAGTGGATTAAGCATCCATCTCCTGATTTTGGCCCAGGTGATGATCTCATGGCTGTGGGATCGAGCCCCACATCAGGCTCCCACACCGAGCGTGGAGCCTGCTTACAATTCTTTTTTTTCTCTCTCTCTCTCTCCCCCTCCCTTCTCCTCTCCCCTGCTCATGTTCTCTTTCTCTCTCAAGTTAAAAAATAAAAATAAACTAAAAAGTAAGTTAGTAAAACTATAGGAAGAAATTTAAGAAATTGATTGTGGGGTTCACCCACTGGCCACAACACTTCCAAGTAAACTGGAAAAAATAACACTCTAAATTGAAAGTCACAGACACTGAGGAAGAGGAATTCTTTTAGATGTCAAGAGGTCTTTATTGAAATAATAGCACAGTTACACTTCTAATAATATCCTTTCCACTTGTATACAATAGATTAAAAATGCTTGCTACATACAGTGCACAGACAGTTCAATAATTAGAACCAACTCAACTGCATTTGAAATAAATAAAATAGCCTATTTAATAATTTAAAGTAAAATTACTGTACAATATGAAAATAAAGATACATAAATGTTAGGATCTACAATGCCATAGAAATAAAATCATTATTCTGCATTACACAAAACAGTGCAAGAAACAAATCCAAATAAGCTTTTGGAGTGCAAAGTTTAAATTTTTCCATTTTAAATTATCATGCAGACATAGCATTTCAAACCATGCTATAGTCTATGGCAATTTTTTTACTTTTAAGAGGAAAAATGCTAGCCAGTCAGTTTACTGTACCATCAAGTGTTGCATCACATAGCGCTGCTGCTCTGCTTCTACAGTACAGTTTAGAAGGGAGGTATCCTGTTGCATTCAAAAAACTGAAATTAACAAGTTTCTGAAGCAAACATATTTACCTTTTAAGCCTGAAACGAAATAGTGTGACAAAATAGTAATTATATCCCTGGGTTTAAGAAAGAAAAGGCCAATACCACAAAGTGAACTAAGAAGCAGTTTTCCATCCATCTTTCAACTCCATAATGATCCTTAGTGAAAATAACCATGTAACTTTTGAGAGACATAAAAAATTCTGACCTCTAGCTGACAAGTGATACAGTATCATGGGCTTGTGAGAAAAGTAATTTCTGAACACCTATGTTTAATTCGTGTAGAGCTTGCTTGCGTTACATGTAATAATATGCTTAAAGTATAGCTCAATTTCAATGTGTATATAAAACTGTTATTTAGGCAAAGACCAAGGAATGCATTTAATACTAAACCGTAAACACATCGTCCACCTCGGAGTGCACACTGACAACATAAGAGCTCTTCCGCAGACTTTGGCAACAAGACTACATATAGCAGATCACAGCAGCACGAGCTCACGTGGAAGACTGAAAGCACTGCAGAATAACACCACCCAACAGTTCCTATCAAAGGGATACATGGTAATAAGGGGCCTCCTCGTGCTAAGCCGCTTTCCCAGTCAATGTTCTTCAGATTTGTTATTTTCACAACTCAGTAGTCTTAAGTCTCTGTGCTTTCACTGCATAGATTGACACTGGGTTACTCTATCCATTGTAAGTCCAGAGGGTTACAGTTCTGTCTGCAGAGGACGACAGGAAGGACAGATCCTGGGTGTGCCATCTGCACTGAATCACTTTGTCCTTGTGCTCCCCTACCACCATGATAGGAAGCTGCTTAGTGAGATCTCCTAAATTAAAAAGAGAGATACTGATTTACAATACAAAATAAGTATATGTATAGATTTCACACACTTCCTGTTACTTGAAGACATTATAGTATACAAAGTCCTAAACTACATCAATTTAATACATTTAAAGGTTTAAACAGGGATAAATTATTGAATATCTGTTAGTAGGATTGGGTAAAATATACACAGCAACATTGGACACAGCTGCCACTCTCTCCTTGAAACTATCTCTCAACTTCTCTCTGACTTTGGTGCCACTACATCTTGGTTTCCTTTGCTGGTTTGCTGTTGTTCCTTTCCCAGGAATCAGCCTTCAAATTTCCTGTTTACTTTATATCCACTTCCTATGAAATTTCATCTAGTACCATGATACCATGGCCATTTGTATACTTATGACTCACACATTTCGCCTCCAACCTTGACTTCTCACCTGAGCTCCAGACTAGAATGCAAATAGCTATTCGACATCTCACTTGACTGCCTCATAGTCATCTTCATTTGTTCAAACTGAACACTTGATTTTCTTGCCCAAACCTGTTCCTCCTATCTTCCTTATCTCAATTAACAGCACCACCTAGTTGCTCATGCCGAAAACCTAGGAATCAGCATTCCGCTAACTCCTCAAATTTA
Source organism: Lynx rufus (assembly GCF_022079265.1). NCBI lineage: Eukaryota > Metazoa > Chordata > Mammalia > Carnivora > Felidae > Lynx > Lynx rufus. The sequence goes on along the minus strand of NW_025814834.1, from coordinate 129,504,027 downwards.
ATCCAAATTAAAATATATCCCAAATTCAGTCACTTTGCACCACCCTCCACCTCTACCACCCTAGCCCAAGCTACTATCAATCCCTCAACTGAACTGTTCTGATAATCTCCTGATATTTATACTTATAATCCATTCTCCCTATAGAACTCAAAATTACCTTTTGAACAATATCAATAGATATCAAATCAGATCACTCCTTGTTTTAAATATTCCAAAGGATTCCCATTATGCTTTTTAAACATGCCTATAAAATCCTGCCTCAGATTTATTCTTCTGTCCCTCACTCCCTTAGTTCTCTAAGTCCCAGCCACACTGGCTTCTTGTAGCCTCGTGAACATGTTGAATTCACTCCTGCCTCAGCACCTCTCCAGAAGCTACGATCTCCTCCTGGGGTCCTGCCCTGGCTGTGCCTTCTCATCACACAAGTCTCTGCACAAATGGCATTTCCCTAGAGAGATCTACTTGAGCCTACCTAAAATAGCCTTCCCTATCCACCCATTCTCTCCCACCCTGCTAATTTTTTAACTGCACTTACCAATACTTGAAATTACATCATTATCTGGTTTACTTTTTATTGACCTCTAAAATGTAAGCTCCAGGGGGTGCCTGGGTGGCTCAGTCGGTTAAGTGTCTGACTTTGCCTCAGGTCATGATCTCATGGTTCGTGGGTCAAGCCCCACGTTGGGCTCTGTGCTGACAGCTCAGAGCCTGGAGCCTGGAGCTCTATTGCCCCTCCTCTGCTCCCACTCTGTCTCTCTCAAAAATAAATATTAAAAAAATATATTTAAAATGTAAGCTCCATCAAGGAGGAAGTTCCCTGTCTTATTCATCTCTCTTCTGTCTCTAGTTGATACAAAATAAATGATTGCTTACTAAGTGATTAAAAATAAAACTAGATGCTGAAGATATAATTACACATATTATACATTTTTTAAAGCAGAAGCAGGGGTGCCTGGGTGGCTCACTCGGTTAAGCAGCCAACTCTTGGTATCGATTCAGGTCATGATATCATGGTTCGTGTGTTCAAGCCCTGTGTTGGGCTTGTACTGACAGTGCAGAGCTTGCTTGGGATTCTCTCTCTCTATGCCCCTCCCATGCTTGAGCTCTCTTTCTCTCTCAAAATAAATAAACTTTAAAGTAGAAGCAAAGTGGAGTACATAAATGTGTATTTTAACATCTACCATCATTGAACTCAAAATGATTCATTGTAATAAGTGCTGATTCTTTTCAATATTTTAAGAACTACTTAATAAGACTATTCACTTGATCTGTTTAATAATTTTCTGTAAGTCACATCAATACAGTACCAGTAATTTGACCACTGAATACTATAAAACTAAAATTTGAAAATATTATATAGTCGATTACAGCAGATTAACAACAACATCCCAAATAGCCATAAAAATCCTGGAAGAGAGCACAGGCAGTAATTTCTCTGACATCAACAGTACCAACATTTTTCTAGGTATGTCTCCTGAGGCAAAGGAAATGAAAGCAAAAATGAACTCCTGGGGCTACAGCAAAGTAACAAGCTTCTGCCCAGCAAAGGAAACAATCAACAAAACAGAAAGAGAACCTATGGAGTGGGAGAAGATACTTGCAAATGACATATCTGATAAAGGCTTAGTAACTAAAACATAATAAAGAACTTACACAAACACACACACACATAAAAAAAAAACCCAAATAATCTAATTAAAAATGGGCAGAAGACATGAACAGACATTTCTCCAAAGACAGACAGATGGCCAACAGACACATGAAAAGATGCTCAACATCACTCATCATCAGGGAAATACAAGTCAAAATTACAAATGAGTTATCAACTCACACCTGTCAGAATGGCTAAATCAACAACATAACACAGGTTTTGGTGAGGATGTGGAGAAAAAAGGAATTCTTGTGCACCCAAAAGGTGGGAATGTAAACTAGTATAGCCACAATGGAAAACAGTACAAAGGTTCCTCAAAAAATTAAAACTAGAGTTATCATATGATCCAGTAATTCCATTACTGGGTATCTACCCAAAGAACACAAAAACCCTAATTCAAAAGATATATGCACCCTTGTATTTATTGTAGCATTATTTACAATAGCCAAGATATGGAAGCAACCCAAATATCCACAATAGATGAACAGATATGGAACACACACACACACACACACACACACACACACACACACACACACACGAATATTACTCAGCCATAAAAAACAACGAAGTCTTGGCATTTGCCAACAACATGGATGGAGGGTATAATACTAAGTGAAATAAATCATTCAGGGAAAGACATATACCATATGATTTCACTCATATGTGGAATTTAAGAAACAAAACAAAGAAAACAAGGAACAAAAAAACCAGAGTCTTAACTAAAGAGAACTGATAGTTACCAGAGGGGAGGTGCATGGGGGATGGATGAAATAAAGGAAGGGGAAAGGGATTACAAGTATAATTATCTCAATGAGCACCGGGTGATGTATGGAATTGTTGAATGGCTATATTTTACACCCAAAAGTAATATAACACCATATGCTAATTATACTGGAATTTAAAAAGAAAAATTAAAAAAAAAATATGTGGATTAAAAAAAAATCCCAAATAGGAGAGACCACAAAAAAGGAAGAAGTCAATCTCTCTCACCTTGCAGGTCTGTCACCTTTATTTTCATATCATAGGATCCTGTTAGCAAGTAGTGAGCTCCAGGAGAGAATCGAACAGAGCGAACATCGCTGGAATGAGGATGATAACTTTGTACCATTCTTCCTCCTCTTATGTCATACAACATGCAGCTAGAATCTTCTTGTCCTGTGGCCAAGAGACGTCCACTGGGATCTACAGCTACAGATGCCACTGCACTGCCTGTATAGAAGACAGAATAAAAGTTTCACATGGAAAAACCAATACAGCTAAACTACAACAGCTAATTGTGTTCATGGAACCATATATTAAAATTTTAATGTAGCTGGGGCACCTGGGTGGCTCAGTCGGCTGAGTGTCCGACTTCGGCTCAGGTCATGATCTCACGGCTTTTGAGTTTGAGCCCTGCGTCGGGCTCTGTGCTGACAGCTCAGAGCCTGGAGTCTGCTTCTGATTCTGTGTCTCCCTCTCTCTCTTCCCCTAACCCACTCGCATTCTGTCTCTGTCTCTCTCAAAAATAAATAAACATTTAAAAAAAATTTTTTTTAATTTAATGTAGCTCGTCAATACTGTTAAGGAAAAATCCAAATCAACATTCAACCATGGACACCTGGATGGCTCAGTCAGTTTAGTGTCTGACTTCATTTGAGGTCATGACCTTGCTATTCATGAGTTTGAGCCCTGCATAGGGCTCTGTGCTAACAGCAAGGAGCCCACTTCAGATCATCTGTCTCCCTCTCTCTCTCTGCACAACACCCCCATGCATGCATACACTCTCATTCTCTCTCTCAAAAATAAGCATTAAAAAAAAAAACATTCAACCAATAAACACTTTCATCCTTTTTAGAGACAAAGTGTAAGCAAGATTCTATGAGAAACAAGAAAGTCTGTTGTTTTGGTTTTTTTTTTTATCATCTGGGAGAACCCCCTGGGACACCATTACCTATAACACAATAATACAATAGATGAGCCACTATTCCTAAGGCAGTGCTATCACTGCTGGGTAAGTGTCCAGAAATACTCCCGTAACCAGCTCAGAGTCTAGTTAAGGGAATAAGAAATTAAGTAACAAAATGTTTTAGGACATAGTAGAGGAAATGTGTCTAAGCAACATAAGAATAACTGCCAGCAGGAACTGGATGAAAATAAGTGCTGAGTTCACAGGTTGCATCCCTAAATCCAGATTAGGCATTTTCAATGGGGGTAATAATGCCCCCAAGGGAGTGCAAAATGGTTCCCAGGGGATAGAAAAACTCTTAAACATTAAAAAAAAGTTTGTTAGCACCCCCACCCCCCGAAGCTTAACCCCACCCAACAAAATCTTACTCCTTAGTATTTAATTTCTCTTGTTGGGAAAAAATTTAATTTAGTTTTTCTCCTCGCAGGGGGCAATAATGAAAATAAGGTTGAAGAACACTGCTCTAGGCTGAAGTGGCTTGGGAATACTTCACAGAAAAAAGGGACATAAGTTAGACTTTAAAGAACAGTAAACAGTATAAATAAGAGAGAAACTGTATTTATTATACACATATGTAAAAATAATCTTTGCCTAAGATTTTGATAGAGAAAAGATGAGGGCTATTACATGAAACAGAATTACATGAAATAACATTTAGAGGAAAAGTATAAAAATGTTTAAGGACAGGTGGCTTAGTTTGCTGGAGTCACTTGGTTTATGTTTATGTTGCAAGTCAATGTTTATGTTGCAAGTCAACATAAAAGGTAGTTTGTAGCTGAGCCATAAAAGGCAGATTAGGGTCAAGGGGTGACTGCATGGCTCCGTTAAGTGTCCGGCTCTTGATTTCAGCTCAGGTCATGATCTCACGATTCATGAGATCAACCCCCACATCTGGATCTGCACTAACAGTGTGGAGCCTGCTTGGGATTTTCTCTCTCCCTATCTCTGTGCCCCTCTCCTGCTGTGCTCTATGCTATGTCTCTCTCTCTCAAAATAAACAAACATGAAAAAAAAAAAAAAAAGGCAGGTTAGGGCCAGACTTTTAGGCATCTGCAGTGTCAAACTGCAGAGTTTGAACTTGTTCTTATACACAGTGAAACATAACTGCAAATTTCCCAGCAAGAGAATTACATAGTCTAACCAGTACTTTGAAAAGATTAATCTATGTGAAAATGTGTTTCAAATTCAAATAGACTTTGAAGTCTAAAAGGGTAACCTCTAGAAGACAAGACAACTAATAGAATAACAAGAGAATAAGAGCCTAAATGAAGACGGACACATTTTACCAAAAAAAAAATTGAATGAAGAATCACCAGTCTTGTCCTCAATGGGGCAAAAAAAGGAGAAAAAAAAAATGAGTCCTAGATTTCAAATCTAGTTGCATGAGGAAATAAGAGAACTGTTATCCAAAAAAAGGGAAAAATGAGAAGAAGAACTGATTTGCAGGGGAAATATAATGACTTTAGTTTTATACATGCAAAGTTGATGATGCCAACAGAAATCCAGGAAAGTCTGTTAGGCTCCAGGCTCTGAGCTGTCAACACAGAGCCCGACACAGGGCTTAAACTCACGGACCACAAGGTTATGAGCTAAGCTGAAGTCGGACACTTAACCGACTGAGCAACCCTAGCGCCCCACAAATATATAATTTTAAATAGTGATAAGAGCTATGAAGTCAATAAATGGAGTTCAGTGATAGAAAATAATGGTGAGGTCCCAATTAGTGCAAAGAAGGCCTCTCTGGCAAGGTGCTACTGAAGCTAAGACGTAAAGATTAGAAGGACCTAACCAAGAGAAGACAAATGGAAGAACATTTCAGGTGAAGGAAACCGCATGTGAACTCACTAGAGGTGGGAAGTTTGGTACATTCCAGGAAATGAAAGGAAAAACAAGTGATCTGAGTTAAGACTAGAGGAATACACAATGCCAGATCAAGCAGGGTCTTGGGGGCATGGTAAAGAGTCTGCACATTAACCTAGGAGCAATCAGAAAGCACTGAAGTGCTGTAAGCAGAGTCTGATGTGCTCTGGCTGTTGTGTGGACCGTGGGCTGGAGGTGGCAAAAGTGTAAGTGCAGACTAAGGAAGCTCTTGCAGTGGTTAAGTTGAGAGATGGTGGTGGTTTATCCTAGAGTGGTGCCAATAAAAATGGAAAGCAGTAGATGGATTTAAGATAAATTTTGGAGGCTAAAACAACAATTTGTTTATGGATTGATTACTGGAGGGAAGGAGAGAAAGAGGGATCTGGGGAGACGCCTTCTGGCATGGACAATGGGTGGTAGTACCACTTAGGTGAGGAGGTGTGGGGCAGTTTTGTTTAAGGAGAGAGGTCATTGATTCAATAGTTTGGTTTAAGACATGTTAAGTTTGACATATCCTAGAAGATATCCAAAAGGAGGTTAGAAATATGAGCCAGCCATGCAGAAAAAGTTTGGGCTAGAGACAAAAATTTTAGGTCTGTCAACATATGAGTTACACTTAAAGCTGGAGGAACAGATGTAGTCAAGTAGAGAAAGGAAGGAGACAAAAGTCCTAGTCCTAGGGAATGTCAAATTTAGAGACTAAGCAGATAAGAAAGAATCACAAAGGAACAGTTATACAGAAATGTAAAAGGAGAATAAAAAGCCCAAAAGAAAAGAGAAAGAGGTTAACTGCTGCAAGTCACCGAGAACCAAGTAAAATAAGGATTTAAAGGTGATGCGACAGGGGTATCTGGGTGGGTCAGTCGGTTAAGCGTCAGACTGTGGCTCAGGTCACGATCTCATGGCTCTTGAGTTCGAGCTCCATATTGGGCTCTCTGCTCTCAGCACAGAGCCTGCTTTGGATCCTTTGTCTCCCTCTCTCTCTACCTCCCCCGCTGGTTCATTCTCTCTCTCTTTCTCTCTCTCAAAAATAAACTTAAAAAAAAAAAAGGTGATGTGACAAAATGAAATTGTTGGTGACCCTGAAAAATGTAGCTCTTGCTGGAGTGGAGGAAGCAAGAGACAGACTGGAATAGGTGGAAGACTAAGGGTGAGGTAATGGAAACAGTATATGTAAGCAAGACTTCTGAGACATCTGGGTAGAAAGAGCAAAAAATTGGGAGGGGGATAAGGAGGTCAACAGAGGAACTTTGGGGCATTGCCAATTCTATAACATTTTTGTAGGTCTATGGTAGACAAGAAAGAAGGGCAGATCCAGTAGAGGAGATAATGTTGCAAGAGAGAGGAGATGACCAAAATGTTGAAGTCTCTGAAAAGGAGAGAAAAGGGGGTGGAATAATTTAGACAACTAGGGGAGAGTTTGGAGATAAGTCAGTGAGATAAATGTATAGAAACTAAGCAAAGAAAACCAAAAAATACAATTATTAACACCAAGAAAAACAAAAGATATGAAAGAAAAGGAAAAAAAAAGATATGGATAGCACAGTAAGTGCTCAGAGTGGTTAAAACAATGTAAAGAATGAATACTGATCTAACCAAAAATGGTACAGCTATATTGAAAAGATAGGAGACAGAAAGTATGTGAGTGGATGAGGAACAACAGGAATCAGAAAGGGACATGAAAAGTTAAACCTTCATCTTTTATGGTGTTAAGGGAATAAACAATCCTAAAAATCTATGATTATGGGTATGTTATTTAGAAATATGGAAACTATGAAAATACAACTACTACAAAAGTTTAAAATGGTTGCCTTGGAGGGAATCCTAGGTGGCTCACTCAGATAAGCATCCGACTTTTGATTTTGGCTCAGGTCATGATCTCATGAGGTTCATGAGATGGAGCCCCATGTCGGGCTCTGCGTTGACAGTGCAGGGACTGCTTGGGATTCTCTGTCCCTCTGCCTCTCCCCCACTTGTGCATGTGACACATGCACACGTGCGCACTCTCTCTCTCTTTCAAAAATAAATAAACATGAAAGAAAAGGTTTCCTTGGAGAAATGGGAAGTGAGGCAATGGCTGAAGGCCAGGGGACAATTCTCAGGGTACTGATATTTTTCTTATTCAAACCTTATTGAACTGTTTGGTTCTTTAAACCATGTTACACATTAACTTTGGTGACAGTGCAAACTAAAGTTTAACAAATCAATGATCACATATTCATATATAAAAATACACATGTGTGTGTATTCCAGAATCAAGCTTGCTAGAACAAATCATATCTGGTTGGAATCAAAGTATAGAAAAAGTCCATGTAAAAACTAAAAAAACAATAGAACAAATCAATGAAACTAGGAACTGGTTCTTTGGGGGAAAAAAATCAATAAAATTGATAAACCTCTAGCCAGAATTACGAAGAAAACAAAGACAAAGGACCTAAATAAATAAAATCACAAATGAGAGAGGAGAAATAATAATCAACACCACAGAAATACAAGTAATTATAAGAGAATATTATGAAAAATTATATACCAAAAAATTGGCAACCTGGAAGAAGTGGATAAATTCCTAGAAACATATAAATTGTCAAAACTGAAATAGGAAGAAATAGAAAATTTAAACAGACTGATAACCAGCAAAGATATTAAATTAGTAATTGGGGCATCTGGGTGGCTCAGTTGGCTAAGTGTCCAATTTCAGCTCTGGTCATGATCTCATGGTTTGTGGGTTCGAGCCCCGCATTGGGCTCTGTGCTGAAGGCTCAGAGTCTGGAGCCTGCTTTGGATTCTGTGTCTCCCTCTCTTCCTGCCCCTCCCCCGCTCATGCTGTCTCTGTCTCTCAAAAATGAATTAACACTAAAAAAAAATTTTTTTTAAATCTATAGATAGCATCATCCTTAATGGGAAAAAAACTGAGATCTTTTACCCTACGGTCAGGAACAAGACAAGGGTGTCTACTCTTACCATTTTTATTCAACATAATGCTGGAAGTCCGACCCACAGCAATCAAACAGCAAAAGAGAAATAAAAGGCATCCAAACTGGTAAAGAAGAAGTAAAACTTTCACTACTTGCAGATAACATGATACTATATATAAAAAAAATCTGAAAGACTCCACCAAAATCCTGCTAGAACCTAATAAACAAATTTAGTAAACTCACAGGATACAAAAATCAATGTACAGAAATCTGTTGCATTTCTGTACACAAATAATAAAGCAACAGAAAGAGAAGTTTAAAAAAAAAATCTTAACAAATGCACCCAAAATAATAAGATACCTAGGAATAAACCTAACAAAGAGGTAAAAGACCTGTACTCTGAAAACTGTGGAACACTGATGAAAGAAATTGAAGATGACACAAAGAAATGGAAAGATATTCCATGCTCATGGACCGGAAGAATAAATATTGTTAAAAATGTCTATACTACCCAAAGCAATATACACATTTAATGCAATCCCCATCAAAATACCAACAGCATTTTTCACAGAACTAAAATAAACAATTCCAAAATTTGTATGGAACCACAAAAGACCCTGAATAGCCAAAGCAATCTTGGAAAAGAAAAGCAAAACTGGAGGCAACACAATTCCAGACTTCAGGTTTTATTACCAAGCATTGGTTATCAAAACTACAGTACTGGCACAAAAATCTACAGAACAGAACAGAAAACCCAGAAATGAATTCACAACTCTATGGTCAATTAATCTTCAACAAAGCAGGAAAGAATATCCAATGGGAAAAAGACAGTCTTTTCAACAAATGGTGTTGGGAAAACTAAATAGCAAAACACAAAAGAAAGAATCTGGACCAGTTTCTTACACCATATACAAAAAGCAATTCAAAATGCACTAAAGCACGAAATGTGAGACCTGAAACCATAAAAATCATAGAAGAGAGGGGCGCCTGGGTGGCTCAGTCGGTTAAGTGTCCAACTTCAGCTCAGGTCATGATCTCACAGTTCATGAGTTCGAGCCCCACATCTGGCTCTCCACTCTCAGCACAGAGCCTGCTTCAAATCCTCTGTCTTCCACTCTCTCTGCCCCTCCCCTGTTCATGCTGTCTCTCAAAAACAAACAAACATTTTTTTTAAAAATCCTAGAAGAGAACACAGGCAGTAACTTCTTTGACACTGGCCAAAGCAACTTTTTTCTAGACATGTCTACTAAGTAAGGTAAAAGAAACAAAAGCAAAAACAAACTATTGGGACTTCATCAAAATAAAAAGCATCTGCATACTGAAGGACATAATCATCAAAAGTAAAAGGCAACCTACAGAATGGAGGAAGATATCTGCAAATGACATATCTGATAAAGGGTTAGTAACCAAAATATATAAAGAACTTACACCACACAACACCAAAAAAAAATCCAATTAAAAATGGGCAGAAATATGAATACACATTTCTCCAAATAAGTCCTACAGATGGCAACAAACACACGAAAAGATGTTCATCATCACTTACCATCAGGAAAATATAAATCAAAACTACAATGAGATATCAACTCACACCTGTCAGAATGGCTAAAATAAAAAACACAAGAAGCAAGAGGTGTTGGTAAGGATGTGAAGAAGAAAGGAAGTCTTGTGTACTGTTAGTAGGAATTCAAACTGATATAGCCACTCTGGAAAACAGTATGGAGGTTCCTCAAAAAGTTAGACATAAAACTACCCTATGATCCAGCAATCGCACTACTGGGTATTTACTCAAAGAATACAAAAATACTAATACAAAGGGACACATGCACCCCTATGTTTACAGCAGCATTATTTACAATAACCAAATTATGGAAGCAGCCCTAGTGTCCATCAACTGACGAATGGATAAAGAAGATGCAGTATATATATACACAATGAAATAATACTTAGCCATAAAAAACAATGAAACTTTGGGGCACCAAGGCGGCTCAGTCGGTGAAGCACCCAACTTCAGCTCAGGTCATGATATCGCAGTTTGTAGGTGTGAGCCCTGCGTCGGGTTCTGTGCTGACAGCTCAGAGCCTGGAGCCTGCTTCAGATTCTGTCTCCCTCTCTCTCTGTCCCTCCCCTGCTCAAGTTCTGTCTTTCTGTCTCTCTCTCAAAAATAAACATTAAAAAAAAAATGAAAATTTGACATCTGCAATAACATGGATGGAGCTAGAGGCTATAATGCTAAGTGAAATACACTGTAAGATTTCACTGATATGTGGAATTTAAGAAACAAAACAGATGAACATAGGGGGACAAAAAGAGACAAACTAAGAAACACACTCTCAACTATGGAGAACTGATGGTTACCAGAGGGGGGGAGGTTGTTGGGAGGATGGGTTAAATAGATGATGGAGATATTAAGGAATGCCTTTTTGATGAGTACCAGGTGATGTACAGTATAGTTGAATCACCATAATATACACCTGAAACTAATGTAACACTGCATGTTAATTACCTGGAATTAAAATAAAACCTTAAAAAAACAAAAACCAAAAACCTAAAGCACTGAGTGAACCTCAAGTGAAACACCTAGCAATATTCGCTGCGTCAATGCCAATCCCTAGTGAGCTGTTTATTGATAGCTGGTTGGTAATTTTATGCCACCTCTAGTCATAAATGAAGGTTTATTAAGAATGAAAAGTAGTCCTTTTCATTTTGAACAGTGCCATAAAAACTACAAAGCAGAAAAGGGACTCTAAAATAAAAACAATTGCAGGATATTGTGCTTCTCTTAAAAGGTGATATAACATGGGGTGCCTGGGTGGCTCAGTTGGTTAAGCATCCAACCTCGGCCCAGATCAGGATCTCACCATTCGTGGGTTCAAGCCCTGTGTCAGGCTCTGTGGTGACAGTTCAGAGTCTGGAGCCTGCTTTGGATTCTGTGTCTCCCTCTCCCTCTGCCCCTCCCCAGCTCACACCCTGTCTCTTTCTCTCTCTCAAAAATAAATAAACATTAAAAAAAATTAAAAAGGTGACATAACACAAAGAGCAATACCCTCGGTTTACATGGAACGATCCAAGGTATACTGTTAAGTTCAAAAAGTAAGTCATGTATTATATGCTACCATTTCTGTGTGCATTCTTTAGACATATGTTTAAAGAAGACAGGAGGTTATGATATATACAAATTTCTTGGTTATACACTTAATATTTATAGAAGAATAAATAAGAAATTGGTTCCTTAGGGAAAGATACCAAGGAATGGGAGTGAGAAGAAAATGATCTTGTTCAATTTCAATTTCTGCCATATTTTAAAACATGTTTTTTAAAGGTCTGAGTTCTAAAAGAGCCCTGCTGACAGAATAATTGGCGCATGACACTTAATGTCTCTGGGCCTCAGTTTCCTAAGCTGAATGTTATTTTTACAAAGAAAGTAAGATGAAAGTATTTTGAGAGAATTTAAGGTAATCTGTAAAATACCAACTATTTGTTTTACTATTTATTCCTATTTTTTTTAACAGATGTGTTGCAGGGGAGAGGAACTAGACAAGCACATTTTACAAAGTTTCTTTGTCATATAAATTCATTTAAATTCCTGAAAAACCTACCAGTTCCATGGAATGTTGTGCCAACAACACGAACGCAGCTTGGTACTCGAAGATCCCAAAACCTAACAGTCTTATCTTGGGAACCAGATGCAATCATCCAGCCACTCCAGGTATAAAGTGCTAAAATATGCCCTATAAAAGATCATATACTCAGTTATTATGGTGAACAGTACTTTTCTTAAACACATTCAAAGCTAGGTACTCATTATTAGACATGTGATGGTCTGGTTAATCAAATACACTGGGTAGTAGAGACTTTCCATATATATCAAATATACTGGCAATGTTCAAAACACTAAAATTCAGTAAACTGCACATCAAAATCATACTAAACAATCTTGTTACTGACCATTTCAGGATACCATAATTAGTACTGAAAAAATATTATCATTTGAAATTATGGCAAATTATGGCAAAGCACAGGATCATGGTGTTAGAACACTGGCTTTGCAAGAGGCAGACCTGAGGTCTTACCTCAATTCTGCCATATTCAGCTGCAAGATATTGGTCAAGTCATTTTGCCTTTTCAAATTTTGTTTATTTCATATATAAGATGAAGATACAACTTCCTGCCATATAAGATTATTGTAAGGATTAAATTATGTGTATAAGCAAGGGGTTTAGCGCACAGGGAAATGTTACCTATTGTTACTGTGTTGTTATCTAAAGTTCCCAATTAAAACTTTTAAAATAAAAATTTCATCTTGAAGAAGTCACTTTTGATAAAATATACCCCATTAATGAAAATGCAGAGAGGGAAAAAGCACAGGTTGAACAAAAAGAAAAGTAGCATCTGAAACTATCACATACCGGTATGTCCACTCAGAGCATGCAGGCCCTGTCCTCTTTGACAATCAGTTGTATAAATGTTACAATCCCCTGCTCCAGCACTTATTAAAATAGCTCCACCACTTTCTGGGCCTTCCATAAATGCCAAGTCTCTAATTGTCCCATCATGCATACTAAATTCCAGATCCGGTCCTGAAACAACAATAAGAATTAAAAAAAAAGATGCTGCTCAACTTACTGTGATAATTTGGTACTGCTAAACTGTCTCAAAACTAAGCAAGAATAATGGTAGAGAGGAGTGGTTTATATTTTCACGTAGGGATAATACTATTATCAATTTCATTTTACTTAAAGAGCAAAAAACTTCAAGAAATCAAAATACTGATTCAGTTATCATCATCCTTAAAACAGCTAGAGAGTTATCCTCTCTTTTATGCCAAAGAAAAAGAAAGAGAAGACAGGTACTCTCTGGAACATATTCATTAATGCACTGCTGGTAGTGATTTAAAAGTTATCTTTCCTTTTTTTTTTAAAAATGTCTATTTTTGAGAGAAAGTGAGCGTGCGTCTGTGGGGGAGGGGCAGGGAAAGAGGGAGACAGAGAATCCCAGTTTCCTCACTGTCAGCACAGAGCCTGATGTGAGGCTCGAACTCACAAACCATGAGATCATGACACAAGTCAAAATCAAGAATTGGAAGCTTAACCGACTAAGCCACCCAGGCACCCCAAAAGTTATCTTTCTGAATAACAATAATTTTCTAAGAATTAGACAACACTGATTAAGAACTTACTAAAAAAGAATAATGCCTTATGAATGCAACTAAGCAATTACAAGAAAACTCTAAAGGCTATATTCTTAGATTTTATTGAAAATAAAACAGAGATATATCAAAGAACATAAGGAAAACATTAAGAATACATTAAGAAACATTAAGAACACTACTGCTTACATACTTGGGACCTACCTGTTGCATTACAAGTCTCTGCATTGAAGGGCAGCACTTTAACATATTTGTCATTTGATCCTGTTGCTAATAACTGTCCACAAGGACTCCAGGCCACACAGTAAATGGATCCTTTATGATGTTTATTCCTTTTAAAACGTACCACTGGCTGCTTAGGGATGTCATGTGCACTAAACAGAAACATTACAGAAAGACATTTCAATTTTTTGCTTGCCAAAGTTAATGAAATTCTATGTTATGATTGTCTTGAGGGAGGGAGCAAAAAAGTGTATCAGACAACATGTCAATAACAATCTTCAAAATCTCAAAGCAAAAGAAATGAATTTAAAGTGTATTTATTTATTTATTTATTTATTTTTTAACGTTTTATTTATTATTGAGAGGCAGAGAGAGACAGAGCATTAACATGAGAGGGACAGAGAAAGAGGGAGACACAGAATCCGAAGCAGGCTCCAGGCTCTGAGCTGTCAGCACAGAGCCCGATGCGGGGCTCGAACTCAAACCGCGAGATCATGACCTAAGCTGAAGTCAGACACTCAACCGACTGAGCCACCCAGGCACTCTGAATTTAAAGTATGTTTAAAATTGAGAAGTAAAATTATAAACTATTATTAGACTAACCTAACTCTATTTCAGACCACATAAGGAACAAGATTATTTTTTCAAAATTCTTCATTTCACTTGGGGCATCTGGGTGGCTCATTTAAGTGTCCGACTTCAACTCACGTCATGACCTCACAGTTCGAGTTTGAGCCCCACGTCTAGCTCTGTCCTGACAGCTCAGAGCCTAGAGCCTGGAGCCTGCTTTGTATTCTGTCTCCCCTTCTCTATGCCCCTCCCCTACTCGCGCCCTGTCTCTCTCTCTCTCACAAAAATAAACATATAAAAAAATCTCCATTTCACATATTTTTCATAGATTTTAACTCAGAAACACAGAGGAATGAAAAAAAAGAGCTACTAAAGCTTCCAAATTCAAAAAACATATATTAATATTATATTAAACATATAATATGAGCAATTGGCTGGGGCTGAGGGAATGCAAGGGATGAATCAAAAAGAAAGGAGGCTAGAGTTCTTTCTAGAGTTTAAAACCTTATAAAGGTTGGGGTGCCTGGGTGGCTCAGCTGGTTAAGCATCCGACTCTTGATTTTGGCTCAGGTCATAATCTTGCTCTGCTCTGGGCATGGAGCCTACATGAGATTCTCTTTCTCCCTCTCCCTCTGCTCCTCCCCCGTGAGCCCATGAGCATGTACACTCTCCTGCTCTCTCTCAAAAAAAAAAAAAAAAAAAATCTTGCAAGGGTCGATGTTGTCATGACTACCCACAAACAGTAAGGCAAGTGTAAGTGTTCTGGTCCAGTACAAAAGTACAAGGCCTTAAAGGACAGGGAGAATTTTTACAGAAAAAGATGACAGCAGAATCACTCCAGTGAAGATAAAATATAGTATGGCAAGTGCCAGCTGCAGACTGAGTGGGATGGACATGGTAGGTGAGGAGTTGCAGGCAAGGTTATGGAAGGTCCTGAATGTCATGCTCATAAGTTTGGCCTTTAATGGGAGTCAAACATTGGTTTAGTGGAGTAATAGATCTTACCTGCATTTTAAACCACAGACTAATAGTCAAAGAAAAACAAAAATCATATGACTTCACTCATATGAGGACTTTATGAGACAAAATAGATGAACATAAGGGAAGAGAAACAAAAATAATATAAAAACAGGGAGGGGGACAAAACAGAAGAGACTCATAAATATGGAGAACAAACTGAGGGTTACTGGAGGGGTTGTGGGAGGGGGGATGGGCTAAATAGGTAAGGGGCACTAAGGACTCTACTCCTGAAATCATTGTTGCACTATATGCTAACTAATTTGGATGTAAATTTTAAAAAATAAAAAATAAAATAAATTAAAAAAAAATAAAACACAGACTAACACTAGGATACTAAAAATTTCATTAGGTATGATGATAACATCAAGTCTGTAAGAACTGGAGATTCATCCTAAAGGGTGAAATGACACATCCAGGATTTACCTTAAACTATTTTAACAAAAAGGATAAAGCAAATATGAGAAAAATCTCAACAATTACTGCACTGCACTGTACTGACATCTAATTTTGTGTGTGCTTGAAAAGTTTCGTAATTAAAAACAAAAAAGAAGACTGATAAATTGCCAATACCTAGAAGGTACTTAATATTGATCTAGAAAATAGATCAGATCAAAAGATTTTCTTTTCAGTTGCACATTGAATTCATGGCCCAATAAAAACATTTTATGACAAAAACTTATAAAATTAATTGACAATTCTGATGTGTATTTCCTAAGCATTGAAAATAAAAATTTTAATGTTTAATAAAGAGAAATAAAAATTAAACACTACTGAATGGCAATTCTGAAAAAAGAACTAATATAGCTAAATTAAAAACTAAGGATTGACAGTACAAACCATCTATCCTTACTTACCTTGGATCGATTACTTCTGGATAGGCACATACTCTCAGAGTTTTTGAATTTGAACCTACAGCATATAAACCACCACCTGGATGAAAAGCCACTGCTCTAACAGCTTGTGTGTCTTCTAGGGTGTTAATACAAACAAATTGTTTTTTTGATTTGTCATCCTATGGAACGAATAAATATGAAAGTCATTCTATGAAAAAAGTGAATTTAAAAGAATTCCTCTTTAGTCCATTTTAAATTCATCTGAACTGCATTATTTATCACTTTATGTGATAAATAAATCACATATAAATAAATCACACATAAATCACTACCTACAATCACATATTCTTTTAAATGGCAAATTCAAATTAAGCCAAATTTTCCTATTTTTTGCTGCCCATTGCTAAATTCAGAGAGCACATAGACATTCAAGTTTTTCTTTGCTTACTATGACAAAATATAAGACTATGCAGTCCCATATAGTTACCTTTAACTATCAAGAAAAAACATAGCCCACATATATAATTCTCACAAAGTTAACAGAATATCATTTGTGCTTCTAAAAGTAGGAAGTATAAAAGACTATTATTCAATCCACTTGGGGGTTGGGGGATAGTTTCACTATCTCTAGCAATGAATACTTTAATATTTCAAATTGAAATTATAAAATACTCTTTTAAAATTGTGAAAAGGGGGGCGCCTGGGTGG
The DNA here is from genome assembly GCF_022079265.1 of Lynx rufus. NCBI lineage: Eukaryota > Metazoa > Chordata > Mammalia > Carnivora > Felidae > Lynx > Lynx rufus. Next base: position 129,487,151 of record NW_025814834.1, on the reverse strand, counting down.
CGCAGTCGGTTAAGCGTCCGACTTCAGCCAGGTCACGATCTCGCGGTCCGTGGGTTCGAGCCCCGCGTCAGGCCCTGGGCTGATGGCTCAGAGCCTGGAGCCTGTTTCCGATTCTGTGTCTCCCTCTCTCTCTGCCCCTCCCCCGTTCATGCTCTGTCTCTCTCTGTCCCAAAAATAAATAAACGTTGAAAAAAAAAGAAAAATTTAAAATTGTGAAAAGGATTTTAATCAGAACATTTAATTTGAATCTCATTTTTATTTTAAACTGTCAAACTCTGTCCTCTTCTGAGGAAGGTAAGTTGAAGCCTGGGTGGCTATATAAAAGCTTTCGTGACTCCTGCTATTAGTATAGTTTGAAACTACCCTGCTACCCTGACTACAATGGACTGGACCTGGAACAGGGACCTCTAGACTAGGTGTGGTCAACACACCTCACCAAATCCTGTCTTTGGGAAGTACAGATGTCAAGTACACATACAAAGGCAAATGTCTTCCGCTCTGGTTGTAACCTGACAGCTCTAGGACCCACAGTCAGTGAAGAGATCGTGCCTCTTCCTACACAAACTTTTATGTCTTCATGTAATACATCCTCATGGGGGAATAGGGGAAAAACTTGATAGATCATACTATGTCTGCCTTATGTAACTGAATTCATTTCTTAAATTATTCATTTGAGGGGCGCCTGGGTGGCTCAGTCGCGTAAGCATCTTACTTTAACTCAGATATGCTTACAGCTCAGAGCCTAGAACATGCTTCAGATTCTGTGTCTCCCTCTCTCTCTGCCCCTCCCCTGCTCATATTCTCTTTCTCTCTCTCTCTCTACCTCCCTCTCTCTCTCAAAAGTGAATAAACATTTAAAGTTTTTTTTTTTAACATTTATTTTTGAGAGACAGAGAGAGACAGAGTGCAAGTGGGAGAGGCGCAGAGAGAGGGAGACACAGAATCCAAAGTAGGCTCCAGGCTCGGAGCTGTCAGCACAGAGCCCAACACGGGGCTCGAACCCGCAAACCGTGAGATCATGACCTGAGCCGAAGTCGGACCCTTAACTGACTGAGCTACCCAGGTGCCCCAAAAGTGAATAAACATTTTTTTTTTAATTTTTTTTTTCAACGTTTATTTATTTTTGGGACAGAGAGAGACAGAGCATGAACGGGGGAGGGGCAGAGAGAGAGGGAGACACAGAATCGGAAACAGGCTCCAGGCTCCGAGCCATCCGCCCAGAGCCTGACGCGGGGCTCGAACTCACAGACCGCAAGATCGTGACCTGGCTGAAGTCGGACGCTTAGCCGACTGCGCCACCCAGGTGCCCCAAATAAACATTTTTAAAAAATTTTTTAAATTACTCATGTGAATTTATTTGACTAGAAATGCTGTATTTCCCATTGATCCACATATAGGAAATGTGACCGTCGAACAAATAGCATTGGTAGATAAGAGAAAAAGGGAGAAGAATGACTAACTGATTAAATGGCCTATAGCACACGAATAATAATTACAAAGGGTTGCTTTAGAATAGATGTAGCAGAGCCACCAATTAACTCTATGTGCTCATCTGCAGTGTTTAAATTTTTAAAAAACTTGTTGCTATTTTTAAAATATATTTCAAATAAAAATCTACATTCCTACAATTTCTTGAAAATGAAAAGAACTAGAAATACTAGATAAGCAGATTTCTTTGTGCAAGCGAAAAATATTCTTATGTGCTGCTTATCACAACCATAGCCAACTTTATTCATTTATGTTATCTGGCCCATAAGCATCTGGAATAATGGCTGTGTTTATGGGGTTAAAATTTGAACTAAGAAATAAGATAGAATGAAGTTATATAGTAATTAGGTAAGGATATCTGGTTCCAAAGCAAAAAAATAGCTGCATTGAAGATAAGCCCAAAGGAAAAACCAATAATATCTAAAGAAATTAACCACAAGGTTCAGAGAATAGTGCACAGGCCCAACTCAGGAGCCCAGATTGCTACTGGACCATTAAAATTAATACTTGCAAGTATTTTCTGAGGCAACCTCTTCACTTAGCCCAGTGAATGTTCAATTACCTTGAGACAAATAACAGCATTAATAATGATTATTTCTAAAAATAGTTCTATGAATTGAGAATTCCTTAGCAAAATTTGCAAGTATATATAAAAATAATGATGAAACCTCCTTCCCCAAAGTATTACCTCTTCCCCTCTTGACCTTGATAGATTCCCTGAAGAATCTCCAAGAGGTGGTTTAATGACCGAATGTTCTGATGAGCTGTATGAATAGAAATTCAAATAAAGTTTACTCTGAATATCAAAACAAACTGAATTAATTTATCCTTTCAATTTCCAAATTTTTTTTGGCAAACTACCTGCACTGACCCCAGTCAAAGTTACGCTCTGAAGCCATTTATTAAGAGATTCTGGACTCAATGACACCAAACACCATTTTAAGGAGAAGTGAGAAGTCATTCTGGAAAGGAGATTGAGTCAAAATCCATAAATTTTATAGTGAGATGTCAAGTAGTTTTCTCCTGCTAAGTTTTAGAATCCTGAATGCTATGCTTAAATGCTACCCCAGACAGGAACTTAGATTGTTTTTAGGAAAATTTTCTCTGGCCCAAGAGAAAAGACTACAGAAACTGACAGTTTCAAGTCCTACAATAAAACAATGTTTCTCCTTAATTACTTTTAGCCATGTTCCATCTACGTCCATAGCCTTCCAATTGGCTTTTTTTTTTCTCCATTAATGCTGCACTCTTTATAGACAGTCAAAGGTTTCCAGATAGTTTAAGAAAGTCTACTATATAAAAGTCAGAGACTAGGGGCGCCTGGGTGGCTCAGTTGGTTAAGCATCAGCTTCAGCTCAGGTCATGATCTTGTGGTTCATGAGTTCTAGCCCCACAAAGGCACACCAAAAATGAGGCAATTACTGTCTCCATGAAAAATAAGAAGTTATATGAAAAGAAAACATAATCATATTTATTATATCACACAAGTCAGGTATCACATTACGTGACCATCAACATTGAATACTGATTTAAACAAAAATTGATACATATTGGAAAGAAAGAGTAGACAAAGTAAATGTATTGTGGGTGAGGAGTATGGTAGCTAAATCTAATTAGCAGGAAGTCAATGGATAATAAAAATAGTAACAGGGGCGCCTGGGTGGCGCAGTCGGTTAAGCGTCCGACTTCAGCCAGGTCATGATCTCGCGGTCCGTGAGTTCGAGCCCCGCGTCAGGCTCTGGGCTGATGGCTCGGAGCCTGGAGCCTGTTTCCGATTCTGTGTCTCCCTCTCTCTCTGCCCCTCCCCCGTTCATGCTCTGTCTCTCTCAGTCCCAAAAATAAATAAAAAGGTTGAAAAAAAAAATTAAAAAAAAAATAAAAAATAAAAAAAAAAAATAGTAACAGAACTATGTTATTTGGAAATGTGGAAATATATAGCAAAAAAACCCAGCTAACTGGGTTGAAAACGGCAGCCTACCAGAAATTGAAATCATAAAGATGGGTAAGATTACCTTCACGTGCTATTTGTCTTTTTAAATCATGTATGTAGGTTACTTTAATTAAAAAAAAAAAACAAAAACAATTTTAAACTTTGAGTTCTAGTTTTGGGAGTGCAAAAATAGAGTTGTTGAAACTAATAAGGAAGCAAATATTAAATGAACTTATGCTTTTATATATAAAACTAGAATTTTTCAAAATAAAATAATAAAAATAAAAAAATAATTTTTATTTATAATAAATAAAATAGATAATAAATTTAAATATTTATATTTAATAATGAATATAGACTATACAGTCTATATTTATATAATAAATAATATATAAATAATAAATACTAAATAATAAATATATATTTATTTAATAAATAATAAATAATAACAAAACTAGAACTCTTGATACAAAATTTATAAAGCTAATCTAATTCCTATAAGCATCCAAAGGCCAAATGCAAGTTATCCATTTTTAAATGAACCACTCTCAAAGGTGTTTAATGTTGGGGCGCCTGGGTGGCGCAGTCGGTTAAGTGTCCGACTTCAGCCAGGTCACGATCTCGCGGTCCGTGAGTTTGAGCCCCGCGTCAGGCTCTGGGCTGATGGCTCAGAGCCTGGAGCCTGCTTCCGATTCTGTGTCTCCCTCTCTCTCTGCCCCTCCCCCGTTCATGCTCTGTCTCTCTCTGTCCCAAAAATGAATAAACGTTGAAAAAAAAAAAAGAAAAAAAAGGTGTTTAATGTTGAGAATAGATGAAGAAACTCCTATGTGGAATTTAAGAACAAAACAAATGAGCAAAAATTGGGGGGGGGGCAAAAGAAAAAAAAGACAAACCAAGAAACAGACTCTTAAGTATAAAGAACAAACTGATGATTACCAGAGGGGAGGTGGGTAGGGGGACTGGTGAAATAAATAGGTGAAGGGGATTCAGGAGGGATTAAAAAAAAAAGAATAGATGAAGGAAATGCTCCTTAACTATTCCCATTGCATAAGTTAACACTTGTTTACTAATGACAGCAAGATAAAACTCTTCCCTGATTAGTGAAAGCATAAATATGCAAAATGCCTTCAATTGCTGTAACTGCCAGAACAGCCAAGAGTGTCTTGCTGCAATCATCCCAACATGTTATGAAACATCTTGTGCTCTCAACATCTGTTAATTAAATATTATTTGTTGAAAGGTACCAATGGCAAGAAAAAAGAAAACCAGGGAGAAGATAAAACTGTAAGATCTTTGAGTAAAATAATGTATTAAAAGATAGAATTTCCTTGGTAGTGATGAGAAAGCAAAAATAAAAACAGGAGAAAAAAGACTACTAAGAAATTTAGAAGTTAGTAGAAAAACATAAAGACGGATTAGAAAAAGATTCGGTAGGTAATGAGCTCTAAAAACTTTTAAAAAATTTGTCTATTGAGAGAGAGGAGGCCAGAGGGTGGGGGGGGGGGGGGTGGTTACCAAGCAGGTTCTGTGCTATCAGTGTCAAGCCCAACAAGGGGTTCGACATGGTTGATGACAACCATGAGATCATGACCTGAGCTGAAACCAAGAGTCGGACACTTAACTGACTGAGCCAACCAGGTGCCCCATGAGCTCCAAAAACTTTTATTTGTAAGGCTCCAAAGAGAAGTTCAACTTTTTAGGTTTCCATTCATTAGCAGGAAGTTAATATTTCCAGGTTTTATAAAGTACTTACATTTGGTTTCCACTAGAAGGTGACTCCTCAAGAAAAGGTATGTGATTTGTTGATCCAGGATTACGAGGGGTGCTTGTATGAATATTTGAAGCATCATGTGTTAATCTCTGACTAGAGTCTTGGGGAGGTGTAGCAAAACTAGTTACAGAAGAATTATTAGATCCATTGCTTTTGCTCCCATTACATTGCTGGTTGAGCACTGATACCTCATTACCAAGGCTATCCATTCCAATATTTAATTCACCAAGCTTCTGAATGGACCTATAAAATAAAACAATGCAATTATATTAAAAAAAAAAAACTTAATCACATTCCTTTTTTTTTTAATTAAGTCCACACCCAATGTGGAGCTCAAACTTACAACCCCAAGATCAAGAGTCACATGTTCTTCTGACTGAGCCAGCCAGGCACCCCAATCATTCTTTCCTTTTTTTTCTTTTTCTTTTTCAGAAAGAGAGAGAGCATGAGTGGGGGAGAGGGGCATAGGAAGAGACAGAGAATCTCAAACAGGCTCCATGCTCAGTACAGAGCCCAACATGGGGCTTGATCACACGACCCTGAGGATCATGACCTGAACTGAACTGTCAAGAGTCAAGACACTCAACCAACTGAGCCGCCCAGGTGCCCCACATTCTTAACATATAGATTATTAGAAGTTTGAGAAGGCAAATACATGCACATGTAATATATATATGAAATATATAAATGGTAATTTTTTAGTACTAAAAAATTGGCTTAAGACATAACCAAGATACCAAAAGAAGATCCAAATTTTCCTAAAGTATGCCACTGTAGAAGGATATAGGCCTAAAAGCACCTTTTACCATAACAGCAAGAAAAAAAGTCTGTTTCTTCTCCAGTATAACTGGTTTAATTTTCCACTTAAAACTTAATTTCCCAAAATAGTCAACAAAAATACCACCACTACCAAAATTTCTCACCAACAAAACAAATCATTTTCATTTCATCTCTGTAGTTATATCACATCAAGTAGGAAATGTATGATTAGAGCAGGCCATGACGGAACAGTCAAGTGGCATCCTATTATTCACATATTCAATCTACACATACTCTCTGACAGGCTCTGATCTAGGTACTAGAGGGATAAAAGAGAAAGCAAAGCAAGTGAGCCTCAAGGTCTTTCCCTCATCACAAGTCTACCTACATCAGGATAGACTGACTTTTGTTGGACTCAGGGCTCCAAAGAGCACAAAGAGGAAGCTGACAAGCTCTCTTAAGACTGAGACCCAGAACTGGCCCAGCATCACTTTTTACAGCTTAGATTCAATATGAGAGAGGAGTCACAAGGGGTATGAATTCCAAGAGGTGCTGTGGTTTATTGTATTTTGAAAGTTTTCCTACATTAAACACTGGTGCGCGCGCATGTGTGTGTGTGTGTGTGTGTGTGTGTGTGTGTGTATGTTTAGGGCTTAGAAAAGACTTTTTTTTTTAAATTTTTTTTTTTAACGTTTATTTATTTTTGAGACAGAGAGAGACAGAGCATGAACAGGGGAGGGGCAGAGAGAGAGGGAGACACAGAATCTGAAGCAGGCTCCAGGCTCTGAGCCATCAGCCCAGAGCCCGACGCGGGGCTCGAACTCATGGACTGTGAGATCGTGACCTGAGCTGAAGTCGGACGCTTAACCGACTGAGCCACCCAGGCGCCCCAGAAAAGACTTTTAAAAAGTAACTCAATATTATTAAAGGAACTGCCAGCCATTATTTTTTATGTTAAAATTTTTAACTAGGCAGCATTTTCCAAATTGTGTTCTATGAAACACTAATCCTGTGAAATGCTCCTCATAAAAAATGAGTCTGAGGTCAAGTAAATTTGGGAAGTGCTAAGTATAAAGAGTAAAATGCTAACATCATTTTGACTCTCTAAAGTGGTGAGGATGGGGATGTGGCAGAATATGCCTCTAAGTGCCAAATCAGCAGTGCCGATTATTAGTATTAGAAGAAACAAAATATCAAGAAGTATAAAGTAGTGACACAGTATGGTTAATAAAAATTCTATCATGCTTTAGTTTATTTTCTTCAATAAGATCTATTATGTAACATGACTCATTTCTTTCCCTCTGTCTATGCCTCTTGGAAAAAAGATGCAAAATTTAAATCTGGAAACTATGCTCTATTGCTAGAATGACTTGAAGAAATACAACATTAACATTTCAGGGAAAGGATATTTTATTTTATAGATTCTATCTCTATTCAATTTGTCCATGGTATTAGATATTTTAAAGTTCCGGTACAGCGGGGCACCTGAGTGGCTCAGTTGGTTAAGCATCTGACTTCAGCTCAGGTCATGATCTTACCGCTTATAAGCTTGAGTCCCACATTGGGGCTCTGTGCTGACAGCTCAAAGCCTGGAGCCTGCTTTGGATTCTGCGTCTCCCTTTCTTTCTGCCCCTCCCCTGCTTATGCTCTGTCTCTCTTTCAAAAGTAAATAAACATTTAAAAATTTTTCAAAAAGTAAATAAAGTCCTGGTACAGCCTCAGATATATGAAAAAAAGGATTGAATAAAATATTAAAGGGTTAGAAAACAATAGATAAGAGAGGGCCAGGAGAACAACAGAATTTATACGAAACTAATTTTCAAAAGCTAAATAACAAGAAAGAACTTGAATTCTATTTATAATGATCTTTAAAGGAAAGATAAACCATCCTGAATAGTTTTTTCCTGAGGAAGTACATCCTTTACCACTGTTAGGATCACAGAACCTTGACATTTTATCTTCTGATTTAATGCCAGCTATCTGTTTTCACTGCAAAATAAAATGGTCAGAGAATCCAATTGCAACCATGACCTTTATGGATATGAAGAAGACATCCAAGAACCAGAAATGGCAGTTCATCAAATTAGGATAATTCTAATAAACCACGGACTTATCAGAGGAGATAAGAAAATGATCCTCAAATGCAATGTTCAAAAGCCTACTTAGACTCTAGACTACCACTAAACATTCCTGAAGGTTTGAAGACAGAATCAATTTCAGGCTCACTGACTTGCCCAACCCTCAGAATTTCAAGCAGATTACTTCCAATATTATTGAACCAAATAAAGAACTGATAGTCACCACTGAATTGCCTAATCATAATGACAATAATAACCAACATTTATGGTACACTTCTTATATGCACCAGGATTTATTCTAAGTAATTTTTTATATATTAACTCATTTAATCTTCCAACAAGCTTTGCTCAGAGACATATATTCTAGTTTACTGATTTTTTTTTTTATTAAATTTTTTTTTTTCAACGTTTATTCATTTTTGGGACAGAGAGAGACAGAGCATGAACGGGGGAGGGGCAGAGAGAGAGGGAGACACAGAATCGGAAACAGGCTCCAGGCTCCGAGCCATCAGCCCAGAGCCCGACGCGGGGCTCGAACTCACGGACCGCGAGATCGTGACCTGGCTGAAGTCGGACGCTCAACCGACTGCGCCACCCAGGCGCCCCTAGTTTACTGATTTTTAAAAAGACACATTACTATCTACCTGTCCATATACATACAAACACACACACACACACACACACACACACACACACAAACACACACACACCTCCTATAATTAAAAGCAATGTAAGGTCATATTACCTTGGCAGAAATTATAAGAAAGAAAGAAAGAAAGAAAGAATAACTTTAATATATTGAATTCAATAATAATTTTAATATACTGAATTCGAAAGAACCTGGAAGTTCAAGCACCCAAAATAACAATAAAAACAACAGTGAACACTTAACATAGTGCTTACTATATGCCAGATACTGTTCTAAGTACTTTGCATAGATTAACTCATTTCATCTTCATGGCTGTTCTGTGCAGCAGATGAGGAAACAAGCAAAACGAAGCTAAGTAACTAGGACTCCTAGGACCTGAACTACCCTGGGACAGAGCTGGATCCACCTAGCCATTTGTTTCCAGCTGTCAGCTGAACCACCACACTTCTGCTCTTGTTGCTTCGATGTGAAAAAAGGTTTAAAGGAAAGAAGAACAAAATTAGATGGACCCTCAGAATGCTGTGACAAGAAGATATTCTGTAACTCTGTATTACTTCAAACACTTTAAAATTACAAACTATACATGGAAAGCAGCAGTCATTGCCTGCTTGTAGTCTCTTTGAAATAATTCCTTACATTTTAAAAAATGACTGAAAGACATACCTATTAAGAAATTGTTCCGTAAGATTCTGCTGCTGATCGGGACCATCCTCCTGATTCACACCTCCTTCGAGCAGCATTTGTTGGTATATCTGCCGCTGTTGCTCCTTCTGTTCTAAATGCTGTTGATAGCGTAATCTTTGCCTATAATATTCTTGAAATTGTTCTGTTGAATCTCGAAGCTTAAAAATATTAGAAAATATATTTTAACAGACTATGATTAAATATATGTTCCTACTCAACAGTAACTTCTATAAACGCTGGATGAAATGTGCAAGTAGCTATATTTAACAATTAGAAAATACTTAATATATTGCTCTTTGAAAAATAACATAGTATCCATGAGTTTTTATAATCAAGTAGATCAATTAATTTACTTTATTCTATAGCAAAAGACTGACCAAAATGAATGGTTACCCTGGATCTTTGACTAATGCAAAAGAAAAATATATATTATAGTTGTCACAAGGGGGTTAGATCTGTATTACTTGAAAAAAATACTAAGAGAAGACATTAGGATTTAATAAACGCAGTATTAACCTTGTCCAACACACTTAATTTAAGCAGGTAAATGGTTTAATAGGTTACTCTAGAGAGAAACTTTAAAAATTTCCCTCAAAAACAGTACCTTAATTCAGGTTTCAAATGACCTTTCACAAGAAAGTAGAATAAATGAATGGTAAACTTAAACTTTACAGGACTTGGATATTCAGTAAATTCCAATATTGGCAAAGAAAGATTCCTCTGCCAAGGTGGAGTCTGGTCATATTACAAAGATCATGTGAACCAGGGTTACCCTGGAACTAATCAATTATCTTTGAAATTGGCCAACAGTGACAATAAGCTTAGCCAAGAGTCTTACACAGCTAACTTAAGCTAAAACTGTCTCCCTTTTCCAGGAAATAGTAACAATCCTCTTCCATTTCATAACTTAATAGCAATAACTCTGAGAAAAAATTACGTGTCCTTTTAAATTTTTTATTGTTGGTAAAATAGAAAACTTGTCATCTTAACCATTTTCATGTGTACAATTCAGTGGCATTAACTATACTCACAACATTGTGCAATTATTACCACTATTTCCAAAATTCTTCATCACCCTAAAGAGAAACTCTGTAACCATGAGGCAGTAACTTCTCATTTCTCTCCCTCCCCCAAGCTCCTGGTAACCTCTATTCTATTTTCTCTATGATTTTGTCAATTTTAGATATTTGATATAAGTGGAATCATATAATATTTGTCCTTTTGTATCTGACATTTCACTTAGCATGATATTTTCAAAGTTCATCCATGTTGTAGCATATGTCAGAATTTCATTCCTTTGTGTGGCTGAATAATATTCCATTGGATGGATATACCACTTTTGTTTATCCATTAATCTGTGAGTGGACACTTGGGTTGTATCTACCTTTTGGCTACTGTGAATAATGCCTCTATGAACATGGATGTACAGATACCTGTTTGAGTCCTTGCTTTCAATGTTTTTGAGTGAAATTACTGGGTCATACGGTAATTCTAAATTTAGCTATATTTAAGCTATATTTTATTTATATATTTATATTCTATATTTAATTCTATATTTAAGGTACCACCAATCCATAGTGACTGCACCATTATACATTCAAATCAACGACGTATGAGGGTTCAAATTTCTCCACTCCCCACCAACACTTATTTTCCACTGCTTTGAGTTCACCCATCCTAGTAGTTGTGAATCTATATTTCATTGGGGTTTTGATTCGCATTTCCCTAATGACTAGTGGTATTCAGCATCTTTTCATGTGCTTATTGGCCATTTGAATATATTCTTTGGAGAAATGTTTGTTCAACTTTTTTTTTTTTAAGTAGGCTTCACACCCAGCATGGAGCCCAATGAGGGGCTTGAACTCATAACCCTGAGATCAAGACCTAAACTGAGATCAAGAGTCAGATGCTGAACCAACTGAGCAACCCAGATGCCCCTCAACTCCTTTTTCATAAGTTGAATTGTCTTTTTGTTGTTGAGTTGTAGTTCTTCATATATGCTAGATATTAAACCCTTATTAGATATATAATTTGCAAATATTTTTCCCACTCTGCTGGCTGTCTTTTCACTTTTCTGATAATGTCCTTTGATGCGCAAAAGCTTTTAATTTTGATGAAGCTCAATTTATCAATTTCTACGTTTGTTGCTCAAGCTTTTAGTATCATATCTAAGAATACATTACAAAATCCAAGATCACAAAGATCTACCCTTATGTTTTCTTCTAAGAGTTTTATACTTTTAGCTCTTATAATTAAGTTGTTGATCTGTTCATTTTTGTACATTATGTGAGGTAGAGATCCAACTTCATTCTTTTCCATGTACAAATCCAGCTGATCCATCATCATCAGTTAAAGAGACTATTCTTTCCCCGTTGAATGGACCTGACATCCTTGACAAAAGTCAATTAGCCACAGATATATGGGATTACTTCTAGTCTCTCAATGTAGTCCATTGGTCTATATTTCTGTCCTTATGCAAGTACCAAACAGTTTTGATTACTGTAGCTTTTGTAGCTACCGTAGCTTTGTGGCTTTGCAATCATGAACTGTGTGTGAGTCCTCCAACTTTGTTCTTTTTAAAGATTGTTTTGGCTATTCAGGACACATTACAACTCCATATGAACTTGAATACTGGCTTTTCACTGCTGCAAAAAAGGTTGCAGAATTTTTTTAAAGGAATTACATGAAATCTGTAGATCATATTGGAGAGTACTGACAACAATATTAAGTTTCCCTATGTGTGAACACAGGATATCTATTTATTTAGATCTTTTAAAATTCCTTTCAGCAATGTTTTATAGATTTTAGCATACAAGTTTTTCACCTCTTTGGTTTAATTTATTCCCAGGTATTTTATCCTTTTATATGCTATTGTAAATGGAACTGCTTTCTTAATTTCCTGTTCAGATTGTTCAGTGTTGGTAGTATAGAACCACAACTAACTCTTATTGTTGCTCTTGTACTCTGTAACTTTGCTAAACTCGTTTGTAAGCTCTAGTAGCTTTCTTATGAATTCTTTGGGATTTTCTATAAACAGGATCATGTCATCTGTAAATAGAGATAGTTTTACTTCTTTCTTTCCAATCTGGGTCGGCTTTTGATTCTTTTCCTTGTCTAATCTCTCTAGCTACAACTTCCAGGAAATGCTGAATAGCAGCGGTAAAAATAGGCATCCTTGTCTTTGTTCCTGATCTTAGGGGAAAGCTTTTAGTTTTTCCCCAATGAGTAAGAGGTTAGCTTGGGTTTTTCATAAATGAACTTTACCATGCCAAGGAAATTCCATTTTATTGTTAGTTTTCTGAGAGCTTTTATCATGAAAGAGTGTCTGATTTTGTCAAATGCCTTTTCTGCATCAATTGACATGGTCAGATGTTTTTTTGTCCATTATCCTACTAATGTGACATACTACATTGATTGATTTATTTAATGTTGAACTAACCTTGCACTCTGGGATAAATTCACTTGGTCAGGGTACATAATCCTTTGAATATACTGATGAATTTAGTTTGCTAGTATTTTGTTAGGGTTTTAGTTTCTATTCATGAAAGAAATTGGTCTGTAGTTTTCTTTTTCTTTCCTTTTTTTAAAGTTTATTTAGTATGAGGGGCACCTGGGTGGCTTAGTTTGTTAAGTGTCCGATGTCAGCTCAGGTCATGATCTCACAGTTTGTGGGTTCAAGCCCTGCGTGAGGCTCTGGGCTAATAGCTCAGAGCCTGGAGCCTGCTTTGGATTCTGTGTCTCCCTCTCTCTCTGCTCCTCCCTGGCTTCTGCATTCTCTCAAAAATAATACACATAAAAGTTTATTTTGAGAGAGAGAGACAGTGTGTGAGTGGGAGAGGAGACAGAAGGAGAGAGAGAATCCCAAGCAGCCATCAGCACAGAGCCTGACACAAGGCTCAAATCCATGAACCATGAGATCATGATCTGAGCTGAAATCAAAGAGTCAGACCTTAACTGACTGAGCCACCCAGGCTTTAATTTTCTTTTCTTGTAATGTCTTCATCTGGCCTTGGTATGAGGGTAATGCTAGCCTCACAGAATGAGTTAGGAAGTATTCCTTCTTCTTATATACTTTTAGAAGATTTTGAGAAGGACTGATGTTAACCCTACCTTAAATGTTTGGTAGAATTCATCCATAAAGCCACCTGATTCTGGATTTTTCTTTGTTGGAAGGTTTTTGATTACTGATTCAATCTCTACTCATTGTAAGTTTGTTGAGATTTTCTATTTCCTCTTGAGTCAGCTTAGGTAATTTGTGATTTCTAGGAATTTGTCCATTTCAACTAGGTTATCTAACTTGCTGGCTTACAGTGGTCATAGTATTCTCTTATAATCCATTTTATTATTGTAAGGTTGACAGGAAAGTCCCCAGTTTTATTTCCGATTTTACTTGTGTCTTTTCTTTTCTTTTTTTTTTTTGGTTAGTCTAGCTAAGGGCTTGTCAATTTTGTTAATCTTTTCAAAGAATCAACTTTTGATTTTATTGATTCTCTATTGTTTTCCTTTTCTCTATTTTATTTATCTCCCCTCTAATCTTTATTACTTCCTTCTGCTAAAATTTGTTTTTCTTTTTTCTAGTTCCTCAAGGCATAAAGTTAGGTTATTACTTTGAGGACTCTATTCTTCTTCTTTTAAATTTTTATTTACTTATGGGGCACCTGGGTGGCTCAGTCAGTTAAGTTGGCTCAGTCTGACTTCAGCTCGGGTCATGATCTCACAGTCCATGAGTCTGAGCTCACATTGGGCTCTATGTTGACAGCTCAGAGCCTGGAGCCTGCTTTGGATTCTGTGTCTCCCTTTCTCTCTGCCCTTCCTCACTTGTACTCTCTCTCTCAAAAATAAACAAACATTAAAACATTAAAAAAAAAAAGTTTTATTTATTTTGAGAGGGGAGGGGCAGAGAGAGAGGAAAGAGAGAATCCCAAGAAGGCTCCATGCTGTCAACACAGAGCCCAAATCAGGGCCCAATCTCATAGACTGTGAGATCATGACCCGAGCCAAGATCAAGAGTTGGATGCTTAACCAACTGACCCATCCAGGCACCCCTTTTCTTTTTTAATGTAAGCATTTACAGGCATAAATTTCCCCTGAGCACTGCTTTTGCTGTATCTCATCAATTTGGAATGTTGTATGCTTTGGTATGTTGTTCATTTTTATTAGTTTCTAGGTATTTTCTAATTTCCCTTGTGATTTCCTCTTTGACCCACTGGTTATTTAAAAGTGTGTCAATTTCTACACATTTGTGAATTTTCCAATTTTCCCTCTGTTATTAATTTCTAGCTTCATCCCATTACGGTCAGAGAAGACACTTCATGTGATTTCAATTTTTTAAAATTTATTGAGATTTGTTTTGGGGCCTAATATATAGTCTATCCTGAAAAATGTGTATTCTGCTATTGTTGAAGTGTTCTTTTTTTTGTTAGTATCACTTTATTTACATATTTGTATTCAGATATTGTTAGTATTCACATATTCACAAAACAAGTTACAAACACTTGGAATACTATCACTGACCTGAGGGCCTAAGAAAACAACTTCCTCTAAAAAGACTGATACAGGCACCTCTGGGTAAAAAAAAAAAAAAAAAAAAAGGTGCACTGGGGCACCTGTGTGGCTCAGTTGGTTGAGCGACCGACTTCAGCTCAAGTCATGATCTCGCAGCCTGTGGGTTCAAGCCCTGCATCAGGCTCTGTGCTGAAAGCTTGGAGCCTGGAGCCTGCTTTGGATTCTCTGTCTCTCTCTCTCTCTGTCCCTAACCTACTCACATTCTGTCTCTGTCTCAAAAATAAACAAACATTAAAAAAAAATTTTTTTTTAAAAGGTGCATCCTCCAAAGCAACAAAATTGTTGGAGTATTCTACAGATGTCTGTTAGGTCTAGTTGGTTTATAGTGTTGTTCAAGTACTTTGTATCCTTATGGATCTTCTGTTTAGATGTTTTATCCATTATAGTAGGTAGGGCATTGAAGTCTCCAACTATCATTTCTCCCTTCAACTCTGCCAATGTTTGCTTCATAGATTTTGGGGTTCTACTGTTTGGTGCATATTCATACATATTTTTAAATATATTAAAAAAAATTTTTTTTAACTTTTATGTTTATTTTTGAGAGAGAGAGAGAGAGAGAAACAGAGTGCAAGTGGGGGAGGGACAGAGAGAGAGGAAGACACAGAATCCAAAGCAGACTTTAGGCTCTGAGCTGTCAGCACACAGCCTGATGTGGGGCTGGAACCCATGAACCGTGAGATCACAACCTGAGCCGAAGTCAGACACTTAACTGACTGAGCCACCCAGGCGCCCCTTAAATTTTTTTTTTTTAATCTTTACTTATTTTTGAGAGAGAGAAAGTGTGTGAGAGGGAGAGGGACAGAGAGAGGGAGACACAGAATCTGAAGCAGGTTCCAGGCTCCGAGCTATCAGCACAGGGCCCAACACAGGGCTTGAACTCACAAACCATGAGATCATGACCTGAGCTGAAGTTGGATGCTTAACTGACTGCGCCACCCAGGCGCCCCTATATTTTTAAGTTTATTTATTTTGAAAGAGAGAGCATAATCAGGAAAGGGGCAGAGAAAGAAAGAGAGAGAGAGAGAGAGAGAGAGAGAGAGAGAGAGAGAATATGAATCCCAAGCAGGCTCTGCACTGTGAGCACAGACCCCAACACAGGGCCCAAACCCACCAACTGTAAGATCATGACCTGAGCCAAAATCAAGAGTTAGACACTTAACCACTGAGGCACACAGGTGCCCCTTATATGTATTTTTAACAATAATTTTTCTGCTTCATTCTTAATATTCGGTTGAAAACAAAAAAATTTACTGAACGTTTTAAAACTACCTCTTCATTTCTTCTAAGTGGCATAATATATAAGATAAAATTTATAATCTCCTTCATAATACAATTTCCTTTCTAAAACACCACAGAAAAATAATTTAGAACTCTAAAGACTTGGATAAAAATGGCGCCTGGGTGGCTCAGTAGGTTAAACATCCGACTTCAGCTCGGGTCATCATCTCACAGTTCATGAGTTCGAGCCCCACGTTGGGCTCTGTGCTGGTAGCTCGGAGCCTAGACCATGCTTCGGATTCTGTGTCTCCCTCTCTCTCTGCCCCTCCCCTGCTCAAACTCTGTCTCTCTCGTTCAAAAATAAATAAACATTAAAAAAGAAAGACTTGGATAAAAGTATTTTCTATTACAAATGTCATTTCTGAGGTGCCTGGGTGGTTTAGTCAGTTAAGCATCCGACTTTGGCTCAGGTCATGATTTCACAGTTCATGAGTTTGAGCCCCGCGTCAGGCTCTGTGCTGACAGCTCAGAGGTCTGTGCTGACAGCCCAAAGCCTGGAGGCTGCTTCAGATTCTGTGTCTCCCTCTCTCTCTGCTCCTCCCCTGCTCACTCTATGTCTCTCCTTCTCTCAAAAATAAAAAATAAAACGGGGCGCCTAGGTGGCGCAGTCGGTTAAGCATCCAACTTCAGCCAGGTCACGATCTCGCGGTCCGTGAGTTGGAGCCCCACATCAGGCTCTGGGCTGATGGCTCAGAGCCTGGAGCCTGTTTCCGATTCTGTGTCTCCCTCTCTCTCTGCCCCTCCCCCGTTCATGCTCTGTCTCTCTCTGTCCCAAAAATAAATAAACGTTGAAAAAAAAAATAATAAAATAAAATAAATAAATAAACGTTGGAAAAAAAATAAATAAATTTAAAAAAATAAATAAAAAATAAAAAATAAAAAATAAAAAAAAATTTTAAAATGTCATTTCTTGTTCATTACATCTAATTAGTAAAATATAGAGCATACCAAGCTACCCAGATTTAATGTGCGTTCAATTACTTGAGTCTTGAAATATGTAAGATTAATGTAAACTGTGGTATTTTAGATTGTTAATAAATTCACCTGTTAAAAATTCTCCAAAATACATGACAACTAAAGATACCATATATCCTTAAGGGAGAAAATGACTTAATAAGTCTAGATATTCTCTCACCTACTCTCAAATATTAAAAAATTCCATTTACATTTACTCAAGCAAACACTATTATTTCTTACAAAGAGAACAACTCTAAAAGACACTAGATGTATTAAATAATACCTCATTTTTTTCTTGCTTAGCTGGTCCTGGATTCTGTGCTCCATTTGCAGGTTCTTTTTCTGAAACTGAACTCTGGCCCAGGACTTCACTGCTTATAGGCCGCTGTGCCTCAACAGGTGTATCA
Source organism: Lynx rufus (assembly GCF_022079265.1). Classification (NCBI taxonomy): domain Eukaryota; kingdom Metazoa; phylum Chordata; class Mammalia; order Carnivora; family Felidae; genus Lynx; species Lynx rufus. The sequence goes on along the minus strand of NW_025814834.1, from coordinate 129,469,585 downwards.
CTTCTTCCAGAAAAGTGCAAAAAACAAAAAGGAAGAGGTGGGAGTGAAGGAAAAGATATTTCAGAGAAATTTTAATTAAAACAATGACTATTTAGTCTAAGTGTTTACCAAATGTTCAAAAATAGATTTTTTAATTTTCCTTTCTTAAGTGTATATATAAGGTTTTTTTTTTTTTAATAGAATATGCCTATAATGGAAGAGCACTGGATTATTAAGCCAGGAGGGTAGGGGGTCCAGTCTAAAACAAGATTTGTGGTCTTTGGAAAATCACTTACATTCTCTGTGGCTCAGCTTCATCTATAAACTGAACTGAATAATAAGCTGGATGACCTAATGCCTAAATTCTCTTTATGAATCTTAATGTGTGATTCTGTTACCCAAACATTAATTTTTCCCCTCCAATATGTTTCAACAAAAATTTAAGAACTGTTTATTAAAAGGCTTTCTTTGGTTTATTTGCACTTAACATAAAAGCTAAACATACATGTTTCCAATATTTTTAATGTATACTAGTTAGTGAGCTTAACATCTCTGTCAGGTTGTTCTTAATATTCTTCTAAACACTAGCAATTTCTACTTTTCGTAGTTATTCTGTTCAAAATTTTTAATAACTAACATCATCCAAAAATGATGAATACCTCAGACACTTACACAGATAACCTGTTGGCACAAGGCACCATGGGAACATATACAAAAGTAAAAATGACCTCTGCCTTGAAGGAATTTGATTATGAGGGGGCTTCATAATGGCCTCTCCAGGCAGAGTATGTGATACATAACAAATTACAGTTGTAGAGGTCAGGAAGCAGAGCTAAATAGTCATCTTCATAAAGGCACCATTGGTCAGAAGCTTTCTAACTGATAAGTACCACAACATACATATATACACATGCGCCCAGAAGAGGAAGAAGAAAGACTTGGAGAAGTTTTCAGGACCAATCTCTGCTGTAACCTGCTAATGCCCATAAGAAGCCCAATTTTATGCCCACAAGATAGATTTAATAAGAGTTATTAACTATATATAAAATAAAATGACCTTCATAATGTAACATTTAATTTTGCAATCTATACATTTCCATATGTATTGTCTCATTTAACTTGCACAGTAACTTGTGAAATAGGTTGTAACTCTCATTTCACAGATGATGAATAAAGTGATTTTCCTAAAATTGCATAGCCAGTAAATAAAGGATTTCAATCTAGATTGTCAGGTTCCAAATCCAATGCTGATTCATTCCTGAGATGTTTTTGGGTTGGGTTTTTTTGTTTGTTTGTTTGTTTGTTTTTTTGCCATTTAATTTTGAGACCATTACACTGAATAGCCAAAGCTTATATTTTTTTCAACGGATTTTTCTTCCTTTTTTGTTTGGAGTTTGTTTATGTTTGAGTGAAAAACTATCTTTACAAAACCCACACTCCCTTATAAACCCTTCTTTTGTGTTTTATCTTCTTGTTTACCATAGTAATTCCATCACTGTATTCCCAGAATGCAGCATGACGCTAGCACAGAGTAGACACTCAAAATATTTTTAAACAAATACTGACTTTAAACGTATATCACCACAAATAAGAGGTTTCCTCAAGTGGCATCTTCAAGATAATTGTGTAATAATCTTACCAATATTTTTAAATTACACCTAAAATATTTTTAAGTTTATTTATTTTGAGACAGAGAGAGGCAGAGGGGGAGAGAGAGAGGCAGACAGGGAGAAAGAAGCAGAGGGGGAGAGAGAAAGAGGCAGAGGGGGAGAGAGAAAGAGAGAGAGAATGAGAGAGAGAGAGAGAGAGAGAAGGAGAGAGAGAGAGAGAATGAATATCCCAAGCAGGCTCCACACTATAATAAGCACAGAGCCGGATTCAGGGCTCAAACTCACAAATCGTGAGATCATGACCTGACCCAAAATCAAGAGCTGGGCACTTAACTGAGCCACCCAGGTACCCCACACCTAAGATAATTTTAAAAACAAGGTTAACTTTTTTCAAAGTAAATTTTTATACTTTATCCACAGCACAGTAGCTTACCTATAGCATGCTATTAGCAGCCCTTTTGACATATTGTCTTTACCAGGAGTATGACACTCAGAAGGTGAGAAATCTGTATTTACTAAGCACCATGCACATGCTCTCCACTCTGCTAGGAACTTTATCTCACTTTGCAAGTCAACACCCTATTTTATACAGATGATCACTTAGGCTCAGAGAGACTAAGTAATAACGGTCCCAAGGTCACACAACTAGTAAATGGCAAAGCTCTTGCTCAAGTCCAAGTCTGACTCCAAAGACCATTCATTATTCCACACTGCTTTGCCTCTTAAGTCTTCCAATTTCACAGGCATGACAGATATTTTCTTGGTTATGCTACTGCTCAGCTAGTAACACATGTATTACTAACATTTTAATATGTCACATTTTACCTCTCTACTTATTCTATAATGGTCTAGTAGCTTATACTCCACTTCTTTCTGTCTTTAGTCATTCCTCAATTTCTACTACTCCTTTACATAGGCAACAGCACATGTAGAGTCAGAACTGGCTAGATTTTTGTGTCTCTTTTCTTTAGAAAGACCATCCCTTTGTGGGAACGCAAACTGGTACAGCCACTCTGGGAAACAGTATGGAGGTTCCTCAAAAAACTAAAAATAGAACTGCCCTACGACCCAGCAATTGCGCTACTAGGTATTTATCCAAGGGATACAGTTGTGCTGTTTCGAAGGGACACATGCAACCCCATGTTGATAGCAGCACTATCAACAATAGCCAAAGTATGGAAAGAGCACAAATGTCCATCGATGGATGAATGGATAAAGAAGATGTGTGTGTGTATACACACACACACACACACAATGGAGTATTACTCAGCAATCAAATAGAATGAAATCTTGCCATTTGCAACTACGTGGATGGAACTAGAGGGTATTATGTTAAGTGAAATTAGTCAGAGAAAGACAAGTATCATATGACTTTACTCATATGAGGACTTTAAGAGACAAAACAAATGAACATAAGGGAAGGGAAACAAAAATAATATAAAAACAGGGAGGGGGACAAAGCATAAGAGACTCATAAATATGGAGAACAAACAGAGGGTTACTGGAGGGGATGTGGGAAGGGGGATGGGCTAAATGCATAAGGGACATTAAGGAATCTACTCCTGAAATCATTGTTGCACTATATGCTAATTTGGATGTAAATTAAAAAAAAAAAATTAAGAAAAAAAGAAAGACAATCCCTTTGGTGAACAAGTCCAAACATTATACTGACGAAGAAGTTCCAATCATCTTACGTACCCAGAAGAATATCAACAGTTCTCCTCAGAAGAATATCAACAGTCCCTTAGAATTGAAGCCCAACATACCAGACAATGAAAATTTTCTTTAAAGAGATTGGAAAGTCCAAGAAAAGTTTAAGATAGTCTCTACCAATGTTCAAGACTCTATTCCTTTGGGATTTAGATAATAGGATCCTTCGATATTAAGTTATACTCATCCATTTTCATTACTAGATATCATCTCTATCTTTCAAGTAGAGCAATAAGATGACTCTTAAGTCACCCTACGCCTGGGGTGCCTGGGTAGCTCAGTCAGTTAAGCATCCAACTCTTGATTTCAGCTTAGGTCGTGATCCCGTGGTTTATGAGTTTGAGTCCCGTGTCAGGCTCTGTGTGCTGACAGTGCAGAGCCTGCTTTAGATTCTCTTTCTTCCTCTCTCTCTGCCTCTTCCCTACTCATAGTATCATACTTCATAGTATCAACTCTGAGTATAGGAAACCAGCCATATGTCCCAGTGGTTTTCCTAGAAAGTGAGGGAAGAACTTTTCTAACTCTTGAAATAAAGAACCGCTAACCAGGAAATTATTATTTCATGCCAAGTTTGAAAGAAAAACTGAGTGCTGGCTTTAACCCTTATTTCCTTCATGTATATTAAGAGTTACTAGAGGGATGCCTGGGTGGCTCAGTCGGTTAAGCATCTGACTCAGGCTCAGGTCATATCTCATAGTTCATGAGTTTGAGCCCTGCATCGGGCTCTGCACTAACACTGTGGAGCCTGCTTGGGATTCTTTCTCTCTCCCTCTCTCTCTGTCCCTTCCTATTTGCTCTCTCTCAAACTAAATAAATAAACTTAAAAAAAAAAAAGAGTTACTAGAAAAAATAATCAGAGTGGAAATAATCAGAGATTTTTACACACACACATTCAATACTATTTACTATTCAGTACTATTCATATAGGAGAAAAAAGTGGAAATAATCTGCTATCCTATGATGAGGAATTGGGTAAAATTATGATACAGTCATACAGTGGAATACTGCATACATCATTAATCATTTATCCCAATAAATGTTTAAAAATACGAGAAAGTATTCAAGATCAAATTTTAAAAAGCAAATTATGTGAATATATATAGTACATTCCCAATCTTTAAAAATGTATTCATAGAAAAAAGACATCATCGAAGTGTGAGATTACATGGGATTTTAATTCTCATATTTATACTCTCCTGTATTTTCCAAAATGTCTTCAATGCACATCCATTGCCTTAATAATAAGCAAAATAATAATACAGGATATAAAAATAAAGATTCTCATTGATAATTTTAATTATCAAAATTTATTTTAGAAATGCTTTATAAAGTTTAAGGACTAACTTTCAACTAAAGGGACTTGAACATTAAACACACACACACAATCTCACACTCTGAATAATTTCTAATTTTTATGAGGAAATACTTACCGTTCAGGGGATTCTTCATAAATACTGTGACATTCTGTATTCTCAAGCATGAGACTTCTACTGAGGTTTTGTACCCCTGGATAATGAAAGTTAGCAAAGGAGTGTGACATTGGAGACGTTTTGTTTCCAAGGTCTGAGATTCTCTTATCATGACTGGTTAGGCCACAAGTGAGGCCATCTAAAGCAGGATTCAGAGAGCGGGTCATATAGGCGTCAGCTGATTGAGGCCTTCTCATTGGAGACGATGGATAGGGAGAAAGTTTGCTGATAAGAGGAGTCAAAAGATCAGCGTATGCAGCTTTTGTAGGTTTCAGAAGTTTGTCAACATGAATATTAAGCATTTTCTGTTCAAAAGCACAAGAGAAGACAGAAGATGGGAGATTCTGAAGCCATGACAATAAACTCAGATCCAAGTCATCACAACCATTACCACATAAAAGGTCAATGCCAAGAAGTACTTCACTTTCTGTAATTTCTTCTCCAGTTGCTTTACTTTGACAAAATTCTACACAGCATTCATAAAGTAGGCCCTTCATTACAAGCTGAAATAAACGATTGTTACTTGCTTTAAACCCAGCCTCACTTAGCTTCCTATCAGCAGGGATGAATTCTGCAACCATGACACAAGCCTCTTCAAAACAGTGAACTCGTGCAGTGCTTGGATTCCAGTCCTTGAATTCAGCATGATTGGTCAGACGAGGCAAAGTCAAAAGCAAACAGAGCTTGCTGTAATCATCTTTAGAAGGACAGTACTCTTCTAGGGCATGCAAACATTGCACAGCTTCTTGCATGGTAAATTCCAGCTGTAAGAAAAATATAAGTGATCACTACAAAGAAAGATGCTGTGAGATATGAAAACAAGAGTATTTTAATCAAATACATTTAATCAAATGTTTTATAAAATATTTTATAAAATGTTTTAAAAATATTTAATCAAATATTTTATAAGCTTTCATAAACTTTAATTGCAAAAGGATAAACTCTAGTGTCACAGAGTACTCATATAATTTGCAGGCTATGTAACAACTCTAAAGTCAGGAGCTAAAATGTTTTTTCACTATTAAAATAAAAATATGAAATAATTTGGTTACTTAGCAAATTAAACTCTTACTATAAGAATAGTGTTCGGGGCACCTGGGTGGCTCAGTCGGTTAAGCGTCCGACTTCAACTCAGGTAATGATCTCACAGTTTGTGGGTTTGACCCTGTGTCCCCCAGGCCTGGAGCCTGCTTCAGATTCTGTGTCTCCCTTTCTCTCTCTCTGCCCTTCCCCCACTTGTGCTCCCTCTCTCTCTCTCTCAAAAATAAGTAAACATTAAAAAAAAAGATATAAAAAAAATAGTGTTCTAGGGATGCCTGGGTGCTGGGTGGCTCAGTCAGTTAAGCACATACTCTTGGTTTCAGCTCAGGTCATGATCTCACAGTTCGTGGGATGGAGCCCTGAGTCAGGCTCCGTGCTGTCAGCGGATTCTCTCTCTCTCTCTCTGCCCCTCTTCCACTAGCACTCTTTCTCTCTCAAAATAAATAAGTAAACATTTCTTTAAAATATTGTTCTAGTTCAGGCTTTGGGCTATCATTCTCAAATGTATACTTTTTTAAGGTCAAGAATAATTGAGCACTCTAGAAATGAAAACTGAAGCATGCCAATATTCAATGGTTTATGAAGCTTGCTATCACTCTAGCTTACCCAAAAAGCAAAAAAAGTCATTCTTAAACTTGCTGTAGGAGAAATTTGTGTGGGGAAAGAAAGCAAACTGGGGGGGGGGGGGGGGACTCTACAGTTTATAGTTCATTTGCTACAAAAATAGTATGTGGGGTGCCTGGGTGACTCAGTCAGTTAAATGTTTGACTCTTGATTTTAGCTTAGGTCATGATCTCATGGTCATGAGATTGAGTCCCACGATGGGCTCCATGACAGGTGTGGAGCCTGCTTAATATTCTCTCTCCGCCCCCATCCTTTGTCCCTCCCTGACTCATGCTCTCTCTCTCTCAAAGACAAAAGAAAACAAAACAAAACAAAAAACCTAGTATGAAGACAGAACAAAGAAAGCTTAGCTGAGAGAAAAATTACAGTAATTTGTATACTGAATATTATCTTAAATCATAAGCTTTTAATGATGTAAGGAATCTCAGAGTTTATGGAATTCACCTTTCTTTAGCTTACATATGGGAAAAGTTAGGGAGCAGATTTAACTAAAGTAATTCAGTTGGTTAATGACAAAGACAAAGTAAAAATTAAGTCTTTTGACTTACAGTGTTCTTTTCAAATTTAAGCGTCACTGTGGGGCGACTGGGTGACTCAGTGGGTTAAGCATCGGACTTCAGCTCAGGTCATGACCTAACAGCTGGAGTTTGAGCCCTGCATCAGGCTCTGTGCTGACAGCTCAGAGCGTGGAGCCTGTTTCAGATTTCTGTGTGTGTGTCTCTCTCTCCGCCCACCCCCACTCATGTTCTGTCACTCTCTCTCAAAAATAAATAAACATTAATAAATTTCAAAAATTAATAAATAAAATAACCATTACTGTCTGGCAAACATTTCTCTTACTATATATGAAAGTTCTCATTGTAATATCTTTTGAGTTTATTTCAATGAACACTTACTTACTGGCACTTAATAAGTTTCCTTGGTTTGGGATATAACAATACTATAATTAAAACTTTAAAAATAACTCTCTAATCAAAAAAACCCTTAGTATCTTTAAATTTGAATTGTCATAAAGACAAACATATTTTATCAAAAACCACCTCTGTTGTTGTACTGATCATTGGGGTATTGTATGTAAGCGATTAATCACTGGATTCTATACCTGAAACTAATATTACACTGTAAGTTAACTAACTGGAATTTAAATAAAAACTTGGAGGGAAAAAAAAAAACACCTCTGGATCAATGTAAATACTGAAAAAACAAAACGAGGAAGTAAACATAATCCACTTCTGGAATAAAAAAAGAAGCAATGATGTAGAATCTTCAAGTCAAACATCTACTGTAATCTAAATCACCTTAAACAGGAAAAGCACACACTCTCCAACCAGCCAGCCATTCATTTATCGTCTGTGTCTAAATCTTGGAACAAGTTCAAAAGCATTATAGATTGAAAGTACTCCAGCTGCAAAAGAGTAGATCTTATTCCATCCCAGCTCATAAAAACTTTGAAAACTCATGATACTAATCTTTTGTTTTAGTAAATAAAATACTTATGACTGAAACAAGACTATAGCGCAAACCTTCAGGAATAAAAATCTTACATGCTGGGGCTCATCTTCTGCTGACATTGCATTATTAACACACAAGGCTTCTAAAAACTTCTGCTTCAGGATAATATAACGAAACCTGTGAAAAATAAAATATAAAACATTAAAATGACTAAAAAGCCGAGTTACGACAAAGTCAAAGATTAGAAATGAAACCCAGGTTCTTAGAGCAAAACAGACCAAGTTTGTCTTAAAGGGCTAATTATTCCTCTAAAAAAAATTTTTAAGAAAAATTAATTTTCCAATGTCTCATAAATCAAATGCCCTTATAAGTTACTATAACCACCTTTGCTTTCAAAAAATTATTTTTTTAATGTTTATTTTTGAGAGAGAGCAAGTGTGTGTACACACACACACACACACACACACAAACACACACACATGTACACAGGCAAGCTGGGGAGGGGCAGAGAAAGAGGAGGACAGAGGATCCAAAGTGGGGTCTGTGCTGACAGCAGAGAACTCAAGGTGGGGCTTGAACTAACAAATCATGACCTGAGCCGAAGTTGGATGCATAACGAACTGAGCCACCCAGATGGCCCTGCTTTCAAAAAATTCTTAAAATTTGGGGCACTTGGAGCATCTGACTCTTGATTTCGGCCTAGGTCATGATCTCGCAGTTCATGAGTCTGAGTTCTATGTCAGGCTCTGCACTGAGAGTGCGGAGACTGCTTGGGATTCTCTCTCTCTCTCTGCCCCTCCCCTGCTCTCTCTCTCTCAAAAATAAATAAACTTTTAAAAAATTCTTAAAATTCTTAAATTACTATTTTTTTAAAATTTTGTTTTAACATTTGTTCATTTTTTTGAGAGATGGAGACAGAGCATGAGTGGGGGAGAGGCAGAGAGAGAGGGAGACAGAATCTGGAGCAGGCTCCAGGCTCTGAGCTGTCAGCACAGAGCCCAATGTGGGACTCGAACCCACAGACTGCAAGATGACCTAAGCTGAAGCTTAACCAACTGAGTCACCCAGGCGCCCCAAAATTCTTAAAATTCTTAAAAGCTTATCACATTGGAGCAACAATTAAAATAATTTCAGTAAGTAAGTACAATTTAGTACTCGAAGGATTTCTATTTCCAATATTAATTCTAACCAAGAGCCAAGTTTTATGAAAGATGAAAATTATAATCTAATATGAAATCAAAATCCTTTACATTCAAAATGTCTTGTTTTATTATGTTTTGTTTTATTATTTTGCATTTTATTCAAAATATGTCCTTTTTTCTTTTCGAACATGAGAAAAGTCTAATAAAAATCAGGCTGAAAGAGTAGGAAGAAATGAACATTTCTCAAGTCATAAAATAATCATAAACTTTAAAGCTTTTTAACAGAGATTTTTCAGGGAGAGGTCTACTTGACTTGCCTAAGAATAAAAAATTCTGGATGCTTTAAGCACCTTAAAGAAAAATTATTTTTAAGGACTGAAAGAAAATGAAACTTTAGTCATTCTTTCAACCATTGTTACAGTAGCAAATGTATGTCCAATAAAGCAAAATACTTGCCTTCAAAAAGAGGGTCATCTAATAAGTTGTATGAAATATGTACACTGTTTCAGCAAAGTCTCAAAGGAATGTGAAAACAATTCTATCAGAAGGGGTGGAAAGTATAAGGCAAGTTTTATAAGAGCTGACTCTCAGAAGATGATCAGGTGTGTGCTGTATAAAGGTAGGAGATGGTGAAAGGAATACTATTCCAATAAATGAAGAATGTGCAAAAGCAAACAGGTATCAAATAGCACCAGTGGTATGAACAGATGATCAAAAAACAATATAAGGTTGTACTTCCATTGATGGTAGAGTCACTTGTTATCTGGCTAACCTTTCTACAGATAAAATGATAAACCGTAGATAAAATTTTAAAAGTAACTATTTGAAAGCAATGAAGAACAACAAAAAGCTGGTACAACTAGAGGGAAGTCAATCTTTGGCGGCGGGGGTGGGGGGGAAGGTTTGCGGGGGTGGGGGGTGGGGGGCGGGGATAAAAAACCTTTGGAGTGAGATTCAAGGGTATAAGGTCTTCCAGCTGGGGGCACTCTCCAGTCAACACAATGTGAGCTAAAACTCAAGTAGAAAGCTACAGTTTCACTTTCTTAAAAAGTCAGCAAAAAGTTTGGTACTGCAAGAGTAGCTGAAAAGCAGGAGGACATCCAAACACAAAGGAAGCCATAATGAAAAATACACCAAAATCTACTGTACAAACTCAGATAAAATCTTTGGCTGTCCCTGAAACTGTGAAGATGCAAGGGAGACTCCAAGGAGCCCAGGGAAAGCAACAGATGGAAGGCTAATTAACTGACAAAGATCCCAGCTGGCATCCACTAAGTGGGAGTGTAACCAAGTTAACTACCTCATGAACAAAAGTCAACACTTTTCAAAGGCAGATAACAGAATCCAGAGCCTCAGCAATGAATCCACAATGTGCAGAATACACTAAAAAAATTTTTTTAATGTTTATTTATTATTTTTAAGAGAGAGACAGAGTGCGAGCGGGAACAGGGCAGAGAAAGAGGGAGACACAGCATCCAAAGCAGGCTCCAGGCTCCGAGCTGTCAGCACAAAGCCCAATGCAAGGCTCGAATTCATGAACTGTGAGATCATGACTTAAGCCGAAGTCAGACACTCAACCTACTGAACCACCCAGGTGCCCCATATTTTAAAAGTGACTAGATATGTTTAAAAAAATAAAAGGGCGCCTGGGTGTCTCACTCAGTTGAGTGTCCAACTTCGGCTCAGGTGGTGATCTCAAAGTCTGTGAGTTCAAGCTCCGCGTCGGGCTCTGTGCTGACAGCTCAGAGCCTGGAGCCTGCTTCAGATTCTGTGTCTCCCTCACAATCCACACACAAAAATAGTTTTAAAAAAATGAATAGCACCTCAGTCCTGTGGGACAACATCAGTTATCTAATACTGCATAGAGTCCCAGAAGGAGAAGAGAAAAGGGCTAAAAAAAATATTTGAAGAAGTAATGGCCAAAAACTTCCCAAATTTGATGAAAAATATAAACTTACAGATCCAAAAAGTACAGCAAACCCGAAGCAGGAAAAATACAAAGAAACCACACTTAAGCACATCATAATCAAACTGCTAAAAGCAAATGATAAAATCTTGTTGCCAGAGGCAGGAGTTGGAAGGGTAGGCAGATTGGGTAAAGTGGGTCCCAAGATATAAATTTCCAGTTATAAAGTAAGTCATGGAAATGTAATGTACAGCATGGTGTACATTATATAGTTAATAATACTGTTTTGCACATGTGAAAATTGCTAAGAGAGAGACCTTAAAATTTGTCATCACAAGGGGCACCTGGGTGGCTCAGTCGGTCACGCGTCCGACTTTGGCTCAGGTCATGATCTCGTGGTCCGTGAGTTCGAGCCCCGCGTCGGGCTTTGTGCTGACAGCTCAGAGCCTGGAGCCTGTTTCAGATCCTCTGTCTCCCTCTTTCTCTGACCCTCCCCCGTTCATGCTCTGTCTCTCTCTGTCTCAAAAATAAAAATGTTTAAAAAAAATTAAAAAAACAAAAACTGTCATCACAAAAAAGTGTTTATAACTATGTATGGGGATGAACGTTAACTAGACTTACTGTGATCACAATTTTACAATATATACAAATATCCAATCCCTGTATTGTACATCTGAAACTAATATAATGTTATTTATATGTTAAATATACCTCAATAGGGGCGCCTGGGTGGTTCAGTCGGTTAAGTGTCCGAATTTGGCTCAGGTCATGATCTTGCAGTCTGTGAATTCAAGCCCCACATACGGCTCTGAGCTGACAGCTCAGAGCCTGGAGCTTGCTTCAGATTCTGTGTCTCCCTCTCTCTCTCTGCCCCTCCCCCACTCATGCTGTGTCTCTCTCTCAAAAATAAATGAACATTGAAAAAAATATATATACAGGGGCACCTGGGTGGCTCTGTTGGTTAAGCGCCAACTTCAGCTCAGGGTATGATCTCACAGTTCATGAGTTTGTGCTATCAGCACAGAGCCTGGAGTCTGCTTTGGATCCTGTGTCTCCTCTCTCTGCCCCTCCCCCCACTCACGCACTGTCTCTCTCTCTCTCAAAAATAAAAAAAAAAGAACATAAAAAAATACACACACACACATATATATACACCTCAATAAAAAAAAAGATCTTGAAGGCAACTAAAAAAGAAAACAAAAACAACAACAACAACAACAACAACCATACAAGAGAATCCGGACACAAACACAGCTAAGTGTTCATCAGAAAATAATGGAGGCGAGGAGACAATAGAATGACATCTTTCAAATCTTCATATTATTGGGGCATATGGGTGGCTCACTTGCTTGAGCTCTGTTGGGACTCTTGTATCAGCTCAGGTTGTGATCTCTCAATTATGATATGGGAGCCTACTTGGGAGTCTCCTCTCCCTCTCTCGCTCTGCCCCTCCCCAGCTCATGCTCTCTTTCTCAAAATAAATAAATTATGAAGAAACAACTGTCTCAGATACGGCCCTTGTGACTTTTTGTATACACTGTCAAAAAAGGTAGGTTTATAAATCAGATTTTCAACCAACTGAAGTACATACAACTTGTCCTCTAGAAGTGCTCCAACTCAATGGTATTGAGTATACTATTTTCTAGGAAAGCTAACAGTCTTGTTTTTAAATTTTTGTTTATTATTTTGTTTTGCTACGCCTATACCAGTGATAAGACAATAAAAAATTTTGATGAAATCTTACCTTTTCTTGTCGAATTTTTCCATACATTCTAGAGGCTGTATAAACTGAAGAACTTCATCCCATTGACCATCAAGGATTAGCTGCCTATATAAAGAAAAACACATGCATGTTATCAAATTTGGGTTATACTAATTAAAAGCAGAATAAATAAGAATGAATAAAAGCAGAATAAATGATAAGAATAAATGATAAGCAGAATAAATGAAGCATTAAAACTTCAGTCTGAAGTCTGTAATGAGGTTAACATCCTCAACCACTATACTAAAATAAAATTTTCACAACTTATTTGTAACAACATATCCTATATGAGAAGAATTTGTGAATCTGCATCCACTTCTCATTCTAATATATATGTGGGTTTTTTTTCACCTATATAAAAACACTGGGCTAAGTCTAAACGTTCCTTTATTTTCCTACTCATCTTACAGTTTTAAAGCTCTTCTGTATTATTTAGGGGCCAATGTATGGCTATATTTCAGACTCACCAAATCAGAGGTTCTTAATTGGGGGTGATTTTGTCCCCAAGACATCTGGCAATGTTTGGAGACATTTTGGTTGTCACAATTTGGGGGTGCTACTGACATCAACTGAGTATAGGTCAGAGATGTTGCTAAACATCCTACAATGCACAGGAAAACCCCCACAGCCCCAAAGAACAAAGAATTATCTGGCCCAAAATGTTACTATTGCTGAGGTTGAGAAATCCTGCTCTCAACTGTGATTTCTACATCTTTCAGGCATATAACACTAAAATGTATACTCTGAGAATAAAAACAGCAAGGAATAAGATAAGGTTTCATTCCACTTTAGTGGTCTATGGGAATTTCCAAAAGTTATAAGGCATTCTTACTGCTGTTCTTCTTTTATAATAGCAATTTCCCTACTTCTGGATTTTTAGAACAATATAATTTAAAAAGGGATGGGCAGGAGGATCTAAATAAGATTGCCAACTTTTAAGCCTGCAAATAAGGAATACTAGTAAGAAGCAATCATAATATATCATAATCATTTTACAAAGAGGCATTTTAATATTTAAAAAGAAAGGGCAGAATTTCAAAGGTTAGTCCTTTAAGATGAATACATTTAGTTTAATGAAAAACTTAACTATTCTACAATTCTTTGCATTTTACCTCAGACCAGTAAAACTTCATCAGAAACCCAGCTGGTTCTTGGAGGGGGGATATTTGAGAGCCACTGCTAAATTCCAGGAGTAGCAATGCTTGAAAGACAGGGCCGGAACGGCCTCAGTATTGGTTCCTGAGAATATTGACTAAGCTCCCCAGGGCTAAATGACATTCATAACACCAAATACAAGGAAGTTCAAGGAGTTTAAATAAACTCTTAATACACTGAAGTTTTTTTTTTTTAAGTTCCTTTTTCGTGACTTAGGAATGCTTCATTTTTTAAAGCTTTCCAAGTCACAAAATGCCACATGTCCAAGAATCTGTACTCTTCGTCAAGGATATTCAGTATCACATAAGCAGAGAGTGCATTTCTGTCTGGAAATCTGGGTTTTTCTTTTTCCATCTAATTCAAGTTAGGATATATTTAGCTTCCCATTTGGCAAATATGTTAATTCTCTTTTGCTCTGCAATTCCAAGAATCTTGTTCTAAGGAAATAATTCAAGATACAGAAAAAGTCCTATGTATAAAAGATGTTCAATAGAGCATTTATTTAAGATACATTGGAAATAATTTGTTTAAAATTGGGGAACCATTAGGAAATCAATTAAATCAAAAAATTTTAAGTATAAATTTGTAACACAGAGAATCCTTATAATGTTAATGGGTAAAGAAGGATACTAAGTTATCCTTCTAATAGAATGTAACAGAATTGCTTTTTTTTTTTTTTTTTAATATGCACAGAAAATCATCAGCATGTAGTGTGTCTGGGTGACGGGTATTTTTCTCTTTTCCTTTTCTATATTTTCTATAATGAATATATCTATATTCATTTCTATGGCCAAAAAGATGGTATTTCAGAATTTTTTTTTTTTATCCTTCTGGAGTCTCTTATTTTTTAAATCAAGAATTTTTCATGATGATGCCACAACTACAATGGAGTTGTGACTCTAGTTTTTTTAATGGACTTCTTGATCTTACTATTGAAAAGATTCTATAGAAAACATGACTTTGTAAATGTTCTATTATAAAAACAAACATTATTTTTACAAATTATATGGCCTTTTCACGATTATAAATATCCCACCTGAAATACACATATTATTTCATTAATACTTAACACTTCTTTGAAGGAGCTACAAACCTTATAAAACTAACAAAATCATACCTCAGAAAAAGCATATCATCTGAAAATAAGCCGTTTATGACTCCACTTTCCTTCTCGAGGGCTAACATACTAATGTGAAGTTTCTTTGAATTCAAGAAGTCTAAAATTAGTTTAATAATTTCAACCTCTTTTACATTCACTGTTTCTTCAGCCGTCATGTTGATAGCCTAAATATTAAACAGAACAAAAACAAAAATTAGTCGTATTATTTGATTTCTAAGTGTTATTAACTGTCTGGAAACTATACATAATAGGTTTCTTGGAAATATTTAGTATAGGTATTTTGAAATTAACTTAATATTTATCAAAACCAGTCATTCTTTAAGGTGGAATAAAGGTTATGGCTATAATTTTTTTAAGTCCTTATCTTTGAGAGATACACACTGTAATAATACAAATTAAATGATATAAAGTCTGTGACTTGTTTCAAAATAATACAAGAGGGGATTGGAAGAGGTAAAGATGAAACAAGAATAATGACTATTGAAGTGGGGTAATGGGTAAATGGAGGGAGATTCACTTATATTTGCTATGGTCTGAACATTTGTGTCCTCCCAAAATTAATCTGTTGAAATGCTAATCTTCATATTGACAGAATTAGGAGGTAGAGCCTTTGAGAGGTGATTAGATCTTGAAGGCTCTGTCCTTCACGGGATTAGTGTCCTTCAAGAGGCCCCAGAAAGACAGCTCAACCCTTCTACCTTGTAAGAATACATTGAGAAGTCAGTAGTCTGCAACCAGAAAGAGAGTCCTCATCAGAACCTGATCATGTGAACATTCTGATCTTAGATTTCCAGCTTCCAAAGCTGTGAGCAATAAATTTCTGCTATTTATAAGCCACCCTGTCTATGGTATTCTGTTACAGCAACCCAAATGGACTGAGACAATATTATTCTATCTATTCTTACACATTTTTAAAATCTGTCATAAAAAAGAACATTTTAAAAGTCATTAATAACCATGTTTAGCCATGTCCTAAATACCTTGCCGTAGGCATACACTCATTCAATAAGCAGCTTTTTCTCTGTGATAGGCACTGTTCTACTTAGGAGACACTGGCCTTGTCCTTAAGAAGCTTATAGTCTATAGCAACACAAACTATTATATCTTGTACTTTGGAGTCAAACAAAACAAGGCTGATTAAAAAGTACAACTTTAACTCATATCAACCTAAACATGAACAAAGATATTTCAATTCTCTACAATCTCTTCTAACTTTTACCTAAAAGTTTGCAGTGATACAATTGAGCACATAGGTTATGAATTCATAAAGATTTAGAACTAGGAGGAATTCTGAAGATCATTTCACAGATGAGATCACACAAGTTAAATGGCCTAAGCTGTTGGAATTTTCAAATGTTAAGGCTAACAGCAGTACAAAAGACTACCATGCTAAAGGGACTAGCTGCAAAGACACATCATCACGCATCATCAATGAAGCAGACTATTGTAAGCACATCTTGCTCACAGGACCAACTAACTTTAACCAAGTTCACAGAAACAAACACACATATGTATGCAAACGTGTTAATTTTTTTCCAATTTGTTTATTATCTTGTCAATTTCTTTCTTTATAATGAGAAGTGTAAATGTCCAGCAGACTATAATGCTCATATCAGATGAGTAGATTTTCTCTTTTAGGTAGAGAAGGTGGCAGCGTAAACAAGGGACAGAACATGGGAAGATATCATATGACTCAAATATTTAATGACATCAAATTAAGCTAATCTCCTACATCAGGCTAATCTCCTACATCCATCACCACAATAAGGACATGCTTGCCTCAAGAAACAAACAGATCACCAATCTCTCTCAAAAGGGCAGCTGACCAGTCTGCATGCTTTGGGTTTCTCTTTGCTCTCTTTTGAGCTGACCATCCTCCTGTTCACAGACTTTGTCCAAAAAAGGATATAGTAAAATTAGTGATATTTCTGCTCACTAAATTTTAATTACATTTCAGAGGTGCCTAAGATTACTCCTAGAGCACAAGGGTTAGTGGTTTTAGCATTCCCCAAATCTTCATATAATTTTTACTAGCAAAAGAATGGCTTTTATTAATTTAATTATCAGGAAAAAAAATTGCCCCCTCCATCTTTTAATTTTTTAGTGGGTACTTCACTTATATCACTATGTACCAACCATACAACTTGGTACAGAATTGAGATGCAATTTTCTATTGTTGTTGAATATACCCAATGATATTGAACATTTTATAGGCCTCAATTTATTTTACATTCAGCCTCAATATGGGAGAACTCTAGAGTTACTATGAATTTCACGTTATGGGGTGCCTGGGTAGCTCAGTCAGTTAAGCACCTGACTCTTGATTTTGGCTCAGGTCATGATCTCTCAGTTGGTGAGATTGAGCCCCACATCGGGCTCTGCGCTGACAGTGCGGAACCTGCTTGGGATTTTCTCTCTCCCTCTCTCTCTGCTCCTCCCCAAATTGTGCTCACGCGCACTCTCTCTCAAAATCAATAAATGAACATTAAAGAAATAAAATAAATCATAACTACAAGTTCAATGCCACCATCATTTCTGATTAATAAAGTCTAAGAGAAGAAATAAATTCTTACAAATACATATTTTTATACTGACTTTACATTTAAACTTTGAATAAATACAAAAAATGTATACTAATTAACGGAGAATTTTTCAGGTTTTTAAAAGACAAGCTTTAATTCTATACTGTGAAATTCCTAGCATAAAAGTATACTATTTTAACCACTCAACCCAGAATTTTAATTCTTATAAGATTCACTGTTGCTAGATAGCATATATAACATAGGCACACGCTTAATGACTATATCTTCGTTATTCTTTTCTAACCACTCTGTGTTACTGAAACGTTTGTAGAGGCTCCCCAAATCCCAGCTATATAATTTAGAAATTAAATACATTATTATAAATATAACTTTTAAAGATAACACATAAAAACATAATTCACATTCTTAATCTCCTTAAGCTATTAATCACTACCAAGCAGAATTTTTCTCTAATTCAGAAGAGTAGAATTCAATAATAAATGTTTCATCCTCCCTTCTCAGGGAAGATATAAAACAGTAAGAGTTAACTAGCTTAGAAACAACTAAAATTATCTTTTAAATGAGATGTACATACATAAGTGTACAATAAAGTTTACTTGAATTAACTTAAGGTGCAAAAATCAATGAAGAAATGCCTCTTAAAAGGTACGGAGTAGATGATTTTGTTTGCAACTATTCTAAAAATCATTCAAAAGGACAGAACTCTGGCCCTTTAACCTATTTAAGCCAAAGTCAGCTCTGACAATACTGTAGGTTAGATATGCCAGCTCATGGTGCATGTGAACAATTAATCACCAGGCAGGATTTATGTAGAGCCAACAATAAAGTGTATTCTGCTGAAAACTGAAAACAAAATGAAAAAAAAAATCAGAATGTTTCTGTATTTCCATAATAAATGACACACTTACCTATAAAAAAAATCACAAAAACATCTCTATGTTTTTTAAAAAAATAAGTTTTTACTTGGGGAGTCTAGGTGGCTCAGTTAAGTGTCCAACTCTTGGTTTGGGCTCAGGTCATGATCTCACAGTTTGTGAGTTTGAGCCCCACATCTGGCTCCATGCTACTGGTGCATAGACTGCTTTGGATTCTCTCTTTCTGCCCCTCTCTTGTGCGCTGTCTCTCAAAATAAATAAATAAGCTTAAAAAAAAAAAAGAACTTTTTACTTATATCCAATCCTGGACTAGGTGAGATAAAGAAATGTTTTCTTTAATAATAAGTATATCTGGACACCAGCAGGAAGGTAGTTAATATTTTAGTACTTAGATACAATTAATATCTACAGAAACTAAATTCCAGATGCTGTCTCTATACTCATACTGATTCCTATCTTAGTCAAACAAGATTAGAAGACTATATTAAGGGGCAAGAAATAAAATTATTTTTAGAAATCTAATATTAAAGATAAAATGTTAACAAGAAAAAAAAAGAATGTCAACAGAAATATATTGACCTCTATGTATATTTCTATACATGGATATGGAAAAAGTTTTATGAAAAAAATATCAGTGGTAACTTTCTAATCAAATATAAATAGATAGGATTTAAATGTTCCTTTGCAATGAGGAACATTTGAAATGTTTCTTTACTCACTTGTAATACAGATTAGGAAGGAAGAAAAATGCACAAAACTAAGAATGACTCACAAGTACAAGATTGAGGGAATCAAGGTACAGCCATTATAAATTTTATAGTCAAGAAAAGAATGCTGAAGAAAAGTTCCATTAATCTCCAACTCCATCCCACACAATAAAAACTACCCTCTTTAATCTTCCAAGTATTACAGAGCATGTAACAATGAGTTACATTGCCTTAAGATTCCTGTTTACAGACAAAAATGCAGATAAGAAAATGAAGTACATGAACCCTTTTAATACCAAACTGTAACACCTTTTAATACCAAACTGTAACATAAAACTACTGCACCTTTTCCTTTAAAAAATAGAGCAATAAATTTAATAAAATAGCATTCTAAAAACTTATGTTGCTGCCAGGTCAGTTAACTGTAAATGTCTGGTCCTTCAGAATTATAAATGTGATATAAATGTGTATAATTATAAGTAAATTATAAACTTAACCTCTATGGGCCTCAATTCTTCGTACATAGAATAAGAGGGTTAGGGGCACCTGGGTGGCTCAGTCAGTTAAGCATCCAGCTTCAGCTCAGGTCATGATCTCGCAGCTCATGGGTTCAAGCTGCTCATCAGGCTCCACACTAACAGTGCAGAGCCTGCTTGCGGTTCTCTCTCTCCCTCTCTCCCTGCCTCTCCCTCTCCCTCTCTCCCTGCCTCTCTCTCTCTCTCAAAATAAATAATCTTTAAAAATAGGGGCGCCTCGGGGCGCCTGGGTGGCGCAGTGGGTTAAGCGTCCGACTTCAGCCAGGTCACGATCTCGTGGTCCGTGAGTTCGAGCCCCTCGTCAGGCTCTGGGCTGATGGCTCAGAGCCTGGAGCCTGTTTCCGATTCTGTGTCTCCCTCTCTCTCTGCCCCTCCCCCGTTCATGCTCTGTCTCTCTCTGTCCCAAAAATAAATAAAAACGTTGAAAAAAAAATTAAAAAAAAAAATAGGGGCGCCTGGATGGCTCTGTCGGTTGAGTGTCCAACTTTGGCTCAGGTTGGTGAGTTTAAGTTGGTGAGAGCCAACTTTGGCTCTCGTGGTTGGTGAGTTCAAGCCTGGCATCGAGCTTGCTGCTTTCAGGGTAGAGCCCAATTTGGATGTTCTGTCCTCTTCTCTCTGTGTCCCTCCCCCACTCTCTCTCTCTCAAAAGTAAAACATTAAGAATTGTTTTAAAAATATAAAAAATATATTAAAAATAGAATAAGAGGGTTAGTTTGGGCAATTTCTAGGATTTCCCTTTAAGTTTTATAATATGCTTTAAGTCACATTTCAATATACTTCTTGTTATTGATATACATATATTCTTAGGGGGAAATATAAAGTCTTGGATAATTAGAGGTCTCTAACATATAAGGTCAGTTTAATAAAATAGATTTGTTTTAAATCATATAAGCAAGCAAACAAAAGCCCTTCTAACTGCAAAGCTCTGTCATGTCTGTTAATCAACTAATGTTTATAACATGGATACAGCACGTGTCCCTTCTTATTGTTGACAGCTGTTCTTCTATTCATCAATTATTCTAATTTACTTTCTGGAACTGTAAATAATTTTGGCTTAAAGACCAAATTATCTTTAAGCAGGTGTTGCTTAATATAGCTATAAAAAGAAAAGAATTCAATTAACATAAACTATATGTTGTGTATCTGCATAAAATATCTCTGGGGAAAAAAGACACAAAAAATTGATAAAAATGGTTCTTAAAGGGTCTTAAAGGAAAACTGGATAGTTAAAGAATAGAAATGGTAAGACTTTCCACTACATACCTTTTTATACCTTTTGAATTTTGTACTATGTACAAATATTACCTATTCAAAAAATTTAAATAATAATATGAAATGTAAGTAAGAATTTCCAATTGCAGATTACTTAAAAATTCTAATTACAAGTAAATGAAAGGTATTAGTAATAAAATGAATATAATATATTCATTAGGTATGTAAAGAAGTAATATTTCAGAATGATTTGTAAATTTTTTATAACACAAGACCTCTTCTCAGATCTGATTCAAATATTATTTCAATCTTTCTTTATGAGATTAAAGTATGTGTGTTCTTTCCATATTGAAACTCACAAAAATTTAAAAAACATATTTAATTGCTAAAGAACTAAAAATTTACAAGATAAGCAAAACTAGTTTTGACTCAGACTGTATAATTAAGTCTTGTAACCCAGAAAATGTAAAGGAAAAAATGGTCAAATCTGGTACTAAAAATGTAAACTGTAAACCTTCCATTTAATAGAAGTTGTCATAAACAAGAGACAAAGGACAAATCAGGAATAAACACAACACACATAAACGGTTAAATGGTTACCAATGAGAACAAATAGATAGCATCTTCAAATCAATACCCCCCCAAATTCCAGTTGAACAATGAGCAAAGACTACACAGACACTTCACAGAACTACAAAAGAGACCAAAAATTTATGAAAAGATGTTCAACCTCACTAGTGATACTAAAACAAGACACCATTTATGGCCTACTAATTTTGGCCTACCTGATAATACCTAGTTTTGGCAAGAGTGTGGGTAAATGCCCTTTCACACATTGTGTTAAAAATGTAAATTGGGACAAACTTTTTGAAAGAGACTTTGACAGCATGAAATTCTTACCTATAAAAAAATGTTTTTAATGTTTATTTATTTTTGAGAGAGAGACAGAGCATGACCAGGGGAGGGGCAGAGAAAGGGAGACACAGAATCCAAAGCAGGCTCCAGGCTCCAAGCTGTCAGCACAGAGCCCAACGCGGGGGGCTCTCACGAACCGTGAGATCATGACCTAAACCAAAGTTGGACGTTTAACTGACTGAGCCACCCAGGCACCCCCTCTATAAAAATTTTAAATGTTTATACTCTTTGACTCACCAATTCTAATTCTACTTCTAGAAACTGATCCCAAAAAAGTACTTGCAAATACACACAAAGATACATATACAAAGATGTTCCTTGAATATTTGCTTGTAATAGAGAAAAATGAGTAATGAACTGAGCTCTCATCATAGCAGTATTGTTAAATTATGGTAAATTCATAGTACAGAATACTAATGCATCCTCACAGTGCAAAGGCACATCACAGAATATAGCTATTAATAAACATCTGTTGAATGGATAAATATAAATGCATCCACTTATTTTTTTAATGCATCCACTTATTTTTATATTTTTGTAAATATAAATGCATCCACTTATTTTTGATATCTGTCTAAATAAATAAAGAAAGGTCTGGAGGGATACATATCAAACCACTCTGGTCAGAGTGGTTACTTCTGAACAGGAATTGTAATGGATGCAGGGCATGAAACTAGGAAAAGAAAGGAGTTGAAGGGGGACCGTTTTACTCTTCATCATTTGTATTATCAGAATGGTTTACAACCAATATATATCCATGCATTACTTGTATATTTATACATACATTTCTTACATGAATACAATTTTTAACTCTAAAAAGAAAAAAAACTATGAAAAATTACAGGATTAGATTCCAAAGGTTCTCTTCTATATCAAGATAGTAACTAGAATAGAATCCCAAAGATAGGATTAACTGCTATGTTTACAATGAAATAATTATTGGGTACTATCCTAAGATCTTTACTTACGTTGTTTAATTGATCCTTATAACAGTCTTATGAGATAGGCAATTTCATCCCCATTTAACAGATGAAGATATTGGGCTTTGTAAGTTTAAGAAATTAACCCAGGGGCGCCTAGGTGGCTCGGTTGGTTAGGTGTCTGACTCCGGCTCAGGTCATGTTCTCACAGTTCATGGTTTGAGCCCCGCATCGCGCTCTGTGCTGACAGCTCAGAGCCTGGAGCCGGTTTCAGATTCTGTGTCTCCCTCTCTCTGGCCCTCCCCCACTAATGCTCTGTCTCACTCTCTCTCTCAAAAATAAATAAACAACAACAAAAAAGAAATTAACCCAGTATTTACATTAAGACTAAACATAAGGATGGAGCTAAAATGTATTATGCTAAGAGAATTAAGTCAATTGGAGAAACACAAATACCATCTGATTTTATTCATATATGGAATTTAAGAAACAAAACAGATGAACATATAGGGGTGGGGTGGGTAGAAAAGGGAACCAACCACAAGAGATACTTAATGATAGAGAACAAACTGAGGGTTGATGGAGGTAGGTGGGTGGGAGATGGGCTGAACAGGTGATGGGTATTAAGGAGGGCACTTCTTGTGATGAGCACTGGGTGTTAAGTGATGAATCACTGAATTCTACTCCTGAAACCAATACTGCACTCTATGTTAACTAAATAAAATTTAAATTAAAAAAATAAAAATGCGGTTCCTGAGTGGCTCAATTGGTTAAGCATCTGGCTTCAGCTCAGTCATGATCTCACAGTTCGTGGGTTCGAGCCTCCCATCTGGCTCTGTGCTGACAGCTCAGAGCCTGGAGCCCGCTTCAGATTCTGTGTCTCCCACCCTTTCTGCCCCTCCCCAACTTGCATATACACTCTCTCTCTCTCTCAAAAAATGAATAAACATTAAAAAATAATAATAATAGGGGTGCCTGGGTGGCTCAGTCAGTTAAGCATCAGACTTCAGCTCAGGTCATGATCTCCCGGTTCACCAGTTCCAGCTTCATGTCGGGCTCTGTGCTGATGGCTCAGAGCCTGGAGCCTTCTTCGGAGTCTGTGTCTCCCTCTCCCCTGCTCATACTCTGCCTCTCTCTCTCTCTCAAAAATAAATAAAACATTAAAAATAATAATTTTAAAATAATAACAATAATTTAGAGGCACCTGGGTGGCTGGCTCAGTTGGTTAAGCGACCAACTTGGTTTCTGCTCAGGTCATGATCTCGTGGTTCGTGAGTTTGAACCCCGTGTCAGGCTCCAAGCTGGCACTAGGGACCCTCCCTTGGGATTCTTCCTCTCCCCTCCCTGGCCCCTCCCCCCACCGCTCTCAAAATAAACAAACATGAAAAAAGATTTTTAATAATAAAAAAAAGATTAAACATATATTTCACCAGCAACTGAATACTTCTTTCAGAAGTACATCAGGACATACATCTTGATATCAGCATCCATGTCAATCAGGAAATCTTTAAAAAGTACCAGAGGGAACCTATTTAACAGGGTAGCAAAACAAAGGGGAGGCAAATTTTATATTTACATATATATTATATATGATTAATCTTTGTATGTTAATCATGATTAATTTTATTATGTATATATATATGATTAATCTTTAGGTCAATTTTTCATTAGCTCCTCAAACATCTGAGCAAGTAGAACTCTTCAACTCTTCATTTTTTCCATAAGCATCTGGGCTGCCTTATCTTGGTAGCCAGACAAGAAATTGTCTCCCCCTCCCCAATTCAAATCCTAAGCTTTGCAGCAATGAAAATTAGAATTTCTGACTGTGAAAGGGAGACCGAAATACAGAAACAGAGAGGACAGGCAGAGAGCGAAAGAGGAAGAAAAGGAGAAAGGGTAGGAAAAAGGAAAGAAGGAAATACAGTAGCCAAAGGTTACAACCCTGGGCAAGAATGGAACCATAGTCTGTGAGATGCTAAAGCTCTTTCTGCTATATCACACTAATTCCCAAGAAAAGGAAGGGCAAAGATACTTCACAAAAATAAGGAAAGAGTCATCTAAACATGTTAAAGGAAAAAACTTCACAGTAGTGAAATAATTTTTAAAAATTATTCCAACTGAGGACCCTAATTTTATGATCTTTCACATTGTTTTTCTATTAAACAATGTTAATAGGGTAAATAGACTCCTAGATAAAATCCTGCATTAATAACAGTCTAACCAGAATTTTAAACATGCACTTTTAATAGGAGAGACAAAAAGGATTAGCCCAACTGTGTAAGAAACTAAAATAAAATTAGATATTACTTTTCTCTTTTTTTTTTTAATAAAGGTTTCCGGGAGATCATCAGTTCTTTTTTTTTTTTTTTTTAAGTTTATTTCTTTTGAGAGAGCAAGAGAGCGAGAGCAAGCAAGTACACGAGCCAGGGAAGGGCAGAGAGAGAGAAAGACAGAGAATCCCCACAAAGGGTGGGATATGGTGCTCGAACCTACAAACCATGAGATCCTGACCTGAGCCAAAGTCAAGAGTTAGATGACTGACTGAGGCACCCAGGTGCCCTGATACTACTTATCATTTAAAAAAAAAATCTCTCCAGGTCTAATAAAATATATTTCTTAACCCTTATTTAATCAACCCCACTTAATTTAAAATTGTTATCTAAATGAATATTGCCATCAAAAAATAAGGAATATTGAAACTGATAGGAGGGAAGGGAACCGGAAGGAAGGAAGGAAGGAAGGAAGGAAAGAAGGAAGGAAGGAAGGAAGGAGAAAGAAAAGAAAAAATTAGATCTAAGAGCTCTAGAGTTTAACTTTCAACTTTAAAATGGACCTCAGTCTTTAAAATATCTATGAAAACCACACCAAATATAGGGAAACCTAGATAAACCTAGATAAATTTAACAGTGTGTTGCTACAAATGCTTCACTCTGAACACAATTTAGCTTTTAGAGCACAACTAAAAGCAAAATCAGTGTTGATTTAAAGCATAAGAATTTTTATTTATTTAATTTTTTTAATGTTTATTCATTTTGAGAGAGAGACAGAGTGCTAGTGGGGGATGGGCAGAGAGAGAGGAAGACTGAATCTCAAGCAGGTCCCAGGCTCTGAGCTGTCAGCACAGAATCCGACGCTGGGCTCAAACCCACAAATCACAAGATCATGGCGTGAGCTGAAGTCAGACACTTAAACGACTGAGCCACCCAGGGGCCCCTATTTTTCTTTATATAAAAAATTGTTTTAATGTTTATTTATCTATTTTGAGAGAGAGACAGAGAGCATTTGAGCAAGCAAGACGGAGGGGGTAGGAGAGGGGCAGAAAGAGAAGAGAGAGAATCCCAAGCAGCACAAAGCCCAACATGGGGCTCTCGAACTGACATCTTGATCTGGGCCGAAATCAAAGAGTTGGACGCTTAACCAACCGAGCCATCCAGGAGCCCCTACTGCATAAGAATTTTAGATCAAAAAACAAAATGTGTAGAGAATTTTTTTTATTCTTAAATAATACATTTTTAGTTCACTTGCCTAGAACATGGTTCGGTAGATCTCTTTAAGACCTATCAGACCTTTGGGGCACCTGGGTGGCTTAGTTGGTTAAGCCTCTGGCTCTTGGTTTTGGCTCATCATGACCTCCTGGTTTCAGGATTTCAAGCCCTGTGTCGGGCTCTGTGCTGGCAGCATGAAGCCGGCTTGGGATTCTCTCTCCCTTGCTCTCTGCCCACCTCCCTCACCCTGCACTGCCTCTGTCTCTCTCAAAATAAATAAATAAACTAAAAAACCAAAAACCAAAAAACCCTATCAGGGGCTCCTGGGTGGCTCAGTCAGTTGAGCATCCGACTTTGGCTCAGGTCATGATCTTGAGGTTCATGAGTTCGAGCCCCACATCAGGCTCTTTGCTGACAGCTCAAAGCCTAGAGCCTGCTTCAGATTCTGTGTCTCCCTCTCTTTCTGCCCCTCCCCTGTTCACACGCTGTCTCTCTCTCAAAAATAAATAAATATAAAAAAAAACAAACAAACCTATCAGACCTTTGCTGTGTTCTCTGGTCTCAGACTGAACAGCTTCGTCAGAAAACTCACAGATGGTGTCACTGAACTCAAGAGAAACCTAGCAGTAGGTATGGGCAGACCAAAGCAAGTCTATTCTTTGAAACAATTTAAAATGAGAATCCCACTTACTAGTGAGCAACAGTGTCACTGCTTGATTACACAATTATTAGACATTAGGCAGAACTAAGAATTCCAGGTCTCCTGACTCACAGGCAAAAGCTTTAGGTGTTAATCATACAAAGAATTAAAAGATTTTTTAAACAATTTATTACTTAAATCATCACAGCAGCTCATGGTAAAAATTCAAATGTTTATTAGGCAGAGTTTCAACCTATAAAGATGTAAATAAGAAATGTAGAAAGCATATATTCTTTTTTTTTTTTGAAGTAGGCTCCACACCCAACATGGGGCTTGAACTCACAACTTTGGGATTGAGAGTCACATGCTCCATCAACTGAACCACCCGGTGTCCCTAAAGTTTATAATCTTAATATTTGTAATAAAAATTAACTCCAAGCACAAATTAATGCTATATCAACCAAGGTCAAAGTAAAATATTCATATAAACTCATACTATATTCCTTATTTATTATTTGTGTGTTTCTACTTTATTTATTTATGGTAAAAATGATGTTTTATCTAAGAACACAATTTCACCTTTCATTATGTGAGACCTCTAGTATCGTTTTCTGTCACACCTAAAGCCAAGGTACAGAAGTGTGCTTTGTAAAACAGATGAAGAATGTCCTTCATGGGGCGCCTGGGTGGCTCAGTTGGTTAAGCATCCAACTCTTGATTAAAGCACAGGTCCTGGGGCGCCTGGGTGGCTCAGTCAGTTATGCGGCCGTCTTCGGCTCAGGTCATGATCTCACGGTTCGTGAGTTCGAGCCCCGCGTCAGGCTCTATGCTGACAGCTCAGAACCTGGAGCTGCTTTGATTCTGTGTCTCCTTCTCTCTCTGCCCCTCTGCCTCTGGAGCTCTGTCTCTGTCTCTCTCTCTCTCAAAAATAAATAACCATTAAAAAATTTTTAAAAAATAATAAATAAATAAAGCACAGGTCCTGACGCTGGGGTCATGGGATCCAGCCCCTCACTGGGGTTAAACTGAACATGGAGCCTGCTTGAAAGTCTCTCTCTCTCCTTCTGCCCCTCTCCCCAACTCGAGCTCTCTCTCTAAAAAAAAAAAAAAAAAAAAAAAATCCTTCATGTTGTTTTACTCCCATACATACTTTATTATTTTCAAAGGGAAAAACAGAACTTAAGGTATTTGTGTATACTTCAAAAATTGAACTACATAAAAAATGGCTTTTTTTTAAAGTCAGTAGGTCAACATACAGAAACACAGCAGGAAATGTACTGAACCAAGAATCACAAAAACTTGAAAATGTACTGAAAAAGTCAAAATTATATAAGCATTAACTACTGAATTAAGTACATCAGAATATATACTATATAATTACCTATTAAAGTCTTTCATCCTTAGCTTTTCTACTTCCTTACCTTTTATATATTCATCACAGCATTGAGTCGGAAGGTACATTAGTCCACTTTCCTATAATGCAGAATATCCAAAACTTACCTCTAACAGATGGTCTGCCAACCTCTACATAAATGCCTCCAATGAGAGAAAATTTTTATGCCCCCCTTACAAGCCACTTGTGGAAGGCAGTCTCTAAAATGGTCACCAATGAGCCTACTAGTGTTTACAACCTTCTCTAGTCACTGGCCCTTGAATGTGCGCTGGATTTAGTGACTCACTTCTACCCAAGAACATAGCAGAAGCGTTGGGCTGTCACTTCCAAGATTTGTAAAAAGATAGTAGTGTGAGTCCTGAGTGCAGGCGTGTGTCCTCTCTCTCAGAATGTTCACTCTGGGGGAAGCCAGCTGCCATGTCATGAGGCAACCTTGTGGAAAGATCCAAGTGACAAAGAACTGAGGGAAGCCTCCACTCACCTGCTGGCAAGGAATGGAAGCCTTCAGTCCAACAGCCCACAGGAACAGAGACCCAAGCCACTGAGCTTAGAAGATCATCCCTGATTTGTGTCTTCAGATGACACCAAAGCCTCTGTGGCAGCTTGACCGAATCTCAAGAGAGATCTTAAATCAGAGGCACTCAGCAGGTGTGTGCTCAGATTCCTGACCCTCAGAAACAGTGAGATAAATATTTGTTGTTTTAAGTCACTGTTTTGGAA
The DNA here is from genome assembly GCF_022079265.1 of Lynx rufus. Classification (NCBI taxonomy): domain Eukaryota; kingdom Metazoa; phylum Chordata; class Mammalia; order Carnivora; family Felidae; genus Lynx; species Lynx rufus. Next base: position 129,440,669 of record NW_025814834.1, on the reverse strand, counting down.
AAGGTGATTTGTAACAATAGATAACACTCCTTTAATTTTTTCACAAGTATAAAAATTGTGCTTTCCTAATACTGAAATGAAATCTACTTTCTTGCAATTTTCATCTAGTTATTCATGTCTTCAGGATCATCATGATACAAGTTTATTATGTTTCAAACTTTCACACATTTGAATCTGACCAATAATCATGTCTATTTTCCTATACGCTTTAGCAATTCTTCATATAGCTTACAGAACCCCTACCATTCTAATCATTCTCTGCCTAACATGTGTTAATCACTCTCTTAAAACATCCAAAATAGAATACAACACTCCAGGTATGGTATTTCAATATATACATTGAAATCAACACTTCCCATGATGTGCGCACTATATAATAAACACACCCAAACACCTAAAGTTGCTTTACATCATCATCTGCTCATCAGATACTGTTTTTGCACTTCCCAGAATTTAATTTCTAAAGCTTCTCTTGAAGTTGGAAAGAAAACCAATCCAACGCAATTTCCAGGCTTTCAAAATAACATTTTAAAAAAGGTTAAACCAAAAAATGGACATTAAGGCTCCAATTTTAGTTCAGTTCTGTAAAGTTTTCTCAAAAATTTTATTACAAGATTCTATTTTCTTTTCCAATACATCAACAAAAGTCACAAAACATACTTAGCCATAGAAATCTGTTCATTTTATAGAATTCATTATTTAAGTCAATGTATCAAATAGTATAAAATGTTTATGTCCTTTTTCATGTAGTACTGTTTCTCTATAAAATAGGGTGTTGACTTGCAAAACAAGATAAAGGTCCACGCAGAGTGGCAAGCATGTGAATTGTGCTTAATAAATATAAGTTTCTCCCCTTCAGAGTTCATACCCATGGTAAAACCAGTATGACAAAAGAGCTACTAAAAACATGCTATGGGAGAGCTACTGTGCTGTGGATAAAGTATAAAAATTTACTTTAGAAAAAGTTAACCCTGGTTTTAAATATATTTTAGGTGTGATTTTATTATTTTTTTTAATTTTTTTAACGTTTATTATTTATTTTTGAGACAGAGAGAGACAGAGCATGAACGGGGGAGGGTCAGAGAGAGGGAGACACAGAATCCGAAACAGGCTCCAGGCTCTGAGCTGTCAGCACAGAGCCCGATGCGGGGCTTGAACTCACGGACCGTGAGATCATGACCTGAGCCGAAGTCGGCCGCTCAACCGACTGAGCCACCCAGGCGCCCCTTAGGTGTGATTTTAAAATATTAGGAAGCTTGAGGCCCCTGGGTGGCTAAGTCCATTAAGTGCCAGACTCTTGATTTCACCTCAGGTCATGATCTTGTGTCTTGTGGTTCTTGAGATAGAGCCCCACATCAGGCTCTGCACTGACAGCATGGAGCCTGCTTGGGATTCTCTTTCCCTCTCTCTTTCTGCTCCCCTCCCCTGCTTACACATGCACGCACTCTCTTACCCTCTCTCTTTCAAAGTAAATAAACATTAAAAAAAAAAGATTCTCTCTCTCCCCCTTTACTCCTCTCCCCCACTCACATGTTCTCTTCTCTAAAAAATTAAAAAATAAAATAAAATAAAAAATAAAACAAAATATTGGGAAGCTTGATTAGATCAAATTATGTTGCAGATGCCACACGAAGAGACTCTTACTTATGATAATGTTTGTTTAAGGTCAGTATTTGTTTAACAATATTTGAGTATCAGGGCGCTTGGGTGGCTCAGTCAGTTAAGTGTCCAATTTCTTCTCAGGTCATGATCTCCTGGTTCAAGCCCCACATGGGGCTTTCTGCTGTAAGCAAAGATCCTCTGTCCCCCCTCCCTCTGCCCCTCCCCTGCTAAATCTCTCCCTACCCTGTCAAAAATAAACAAACATTAAAATAATAATAATAAAAATATTTGAGTATCTACTCTGTGCTAGTACCATGCTGCATCCCAGGAATACAATCACTGAGTTACTACAGTGAAGACGATAAAACATGAAAGCAAGATTTACAAGGTAGTGTGTGGTGTTTTGTAAGGATAGCTTTTTACCCAAACAGAAACAAATTAAAAAGCAAAAAGCAAAACAAAAAACAAAAAAAGCAAGAAAAATCAGTTGAAATATATAAGCCTTGACTATTCAATGTAATGGTCTCAAAATTACACAGAATAAAAAAGTATCCTTAGGTATGGGCCAGCGTTGGATTTGGAGTTTGAAGACCTGGATTCAAGTCTTCTATATAAAAGTAATATGCATAAAATATAAAGAGCACCACAGAAGAATTACAAATGAAATGCCATGGAAGTTCAGAGGAATAATAGGGTTTCCTGTTAAGAATGGGTTTGAGAGGGGCGCCTGGGTGGCGCAGTCGGTTAAGCGTCCGACTTCAGCCAGGTCACGATCTCGCGGTCCGTGAGTTCGAGCCCCGCGTCAGGCTCTGGGCTGATGGCTCAGAGCCTGGAGCCTGTTTCCGATTCCGTGTCTCTCTCTCTCTGCCCCTCCCCCGTTCATGCTCTGTCTCTCTCTGTCCCAAAAATAAATAAACGTTGAAAAAAAAATTAAAAAAAAAAAAGAAAAAAAGAATGGGTTTGAGAGATTGTTAATATCCTAATATGCAGAGATGGGAAAGGAAAAGCTACTAACATGTACTGTGCATTTACTATGTCAGGCCCTTAATACTCCTATACAGTATTTATGAATGGGACAAGAGGGTCTATATGACTAAAATCCTTTGACCTTTCCACTACAATATTCTGACATCTACAGGAGGCGGGGGGAACAAGAGGGGATAATCAGAATAATAAGCCTAGTGTCAAAGTTTTAGAAATTGAAATTCAACTTATTTCCTGTGCTAAGTAGTGATTCATTAGCTGAGTGAGTCTAAGGCAATGCTTCTTAAATTTTTTTCCATAGGGGCAGAAAAAGACTGAACACATCCCCAGGGTCCCTTAAGCATGAAATTTCTTTGAAGTCTCTGAAATCTGCCTTATATTCTCTAAATATAAGAAAATCGTACTGAAAGCAGGAAAGCAATCCTTGCACACATATAGGAAAGAAACACCCTTTTTCCATGTCACCATGGTAATAAAGAACCTCCATCAAAGAGTAAGGATGGATGCACCTTAATAGTTCCCGTGAGCCCTGTAAGGCCATTATAAGAAATAAGGTCCTGGGCCTCAAAATACTAAACAGATCAAGCAGAGTATTTTAATTATCCTTGCCAACGCTCCACTCTATTAAGAGGTAATCAACAGATGCCTTAATTTTTTTCCAAAGTGCTTTCAAACAGACTATCTTGTTCAACTTAGAGCCCATTCCAGACTAAAACAACAGTAGGTATTATCCCCATTTTACAGATCTAGATATTAGACTCAACAGTAGGTTAAGTAGCTCTTCCATGATTGTAATCGATAGCTAAATGACACTTAAATCCAGGCAATCTGATTTCCAGCTTACTGATTTGCTAAGGAAAACTGCACCTTTTCATACTTATTTTGAAGTATTTCTCAAACTACAGTATATATCAACCATATCCCATGCTGTCCATTCAGTAACTGATAATTTCACAAACAGAAACAGAGGCTGAACACAAGTATGTAACTAGGAACTTAGAATAATACCCCTGTTCTCTAATATTATAGTCCTAATACTGGCTTTAAAAGAGAGAGAGAGAGAAAGAAAGAAAAGAATTAGGAAGTAGGAAGAAGAGGTAAACATATTGAAATCCCTTCACAAAAAATTACATATTATTATGGCATATAAGTTCCAGTGTTCTGTGGTGCTTGCTTTTTTTTTTTACCTGACAATATACTGCTAATGGTTTAATTGCTTGTCTTTTCCCGCACTGTATAATAATTTTCCTTTTGTGTGGAAGCAATCTACCCCCTAAAACCTAAGGTAAAATTGTTCATTACATCTTTGTCCTAAATGAGACCCCTAGAATATGCCATATAAAGGAAAATGGGCTCTTAGGCGTTTCTCCTTCCTAGTAAAATTTCAATGCAACTCAAGCCAACACCGGAGACAAAAAAGATTCTACTTGGATTTACCGTGAAAAAAAGATCTGTAGCATATTTAAAGCCTACATGTTAATTTCTGTGCCATTAACTTCTTGAAGCATTCTATGAAGTCTACAACAAAGGGAGGCAAATAAGTGTTAGATCACAACCTATGAATCTGGGTGGAACAAAGGCTTCTCCTTTCATTATGCAGAGAACCAAGTTGCCAAAAACGCTCCGCTCAGATACCATGCGTGGTTACTGACTGCACGTCTGGGTATAGAGATGAAAAAAATCAAATGCTGTTCAAATGCCGCCCAGGCTACCTTGCCCCTTTTGCCCAAGGCCTCGCCCCAGAGCTGGAGCCCCAATCTTTCTCCCCAATACAAGGAACCGGCTGAACCCTAGAGTTCTACAGCCTCCCGCCTCTTCTACGCCGGAGCTCCTCAGCCCCAGCAAAGCCGGGTTCCAAACCCAGTCGATTCCCCTCTCCCCGCCCCCCGCCCAGACCCCCAAAGGCTGCACCCACAGAACCACTGACGTAAGAAAGGCCAAAGCCGGCCCCGCGGAGCTGCCCCACGCCGCCGCTCGGCTCTCAGCCCCGCAGCTTCCTCCCCTCCTCCCGGCCAAGGCGTGCCCAGACAGGGACGCAAGCGCGCCCCTCAGTTCTCGCAAGGGCTCGGCCGCGGGCGAGGAAGGAAGAAATCAACGCAGCCTGCTCCCCTCCCGCCTCTCAGCAGCGGCGAGGTGGGCACTGATCCTGCGCTAGCTCCCCGCTCCGGGGCCGACGGTACCAGGCGAGGGGTGTCGCTCTACCCCAGAGCCGGGCTGGAAGAGAGGGGAAGGTGTGGTCCAGGACAGGCGGCCTCGAAATAGGGGCCGGCAGTTCCCAGGTCCTCATCCGGCGGCGCCGGGGCCTCACTCACGACCCCAGTCCCCACCCAGAAGGCACCGAAGCCTACCCGAGACCCTTCTACCGGGCCGCAAACGCCGCCCTTTGGGCCAAGGGCCGCCTGGGTCGGAGCCCTGTCAGCTGGTGACAGGTGGCGACTGGTGACCATGGCAACCCGAGGTGCGACGCCGCCGACCCCGCCTCCGCCTCCCGGAGTCACTCACCTGAGGGTTCCCGGACGAGTCCAGAGAAGCGGCTGAGGAGAAAGCGGCTGTGAGGCCGGCGAACGGGGCCCCGATGCGGCCGGGTCCGGGCTGGGGCTGGAGCGCGAGGGCGGAGGTCTATGTCTGGGTTTGGCGTCGGTCCTCCCTCCTGCCGCCCGCGCGTCAATCCATCAGATCGTCAGGCCGTCCTTCCTCGCGTCTGCCCCTCCCGGAGGACCGCTCGGCTCAGCCTCTTGCAGACTGCGGTTGTCAAGCGGCGCTGGAGCAGAGCTCCAGCCCCGAGCGGCAACCAATCATCGCGCTTCTCCGAGGAGCCTCAGGACCCCGCCGAGGGGCGGCCAGGCAGGTGCCTGAGCCAAAGGGAGAGTCGGCTGGGCGGGCCCGAGCCTGGAGAGGTGGGGACCCGCCTAGACAGACGGGCTCTGGCCTGCCCTCCAAGGACCTGCTGGACTCGGAGGAAGAGCTGGCCTGGCGATTGGGTGAGAGACCAGCAGCCGGGACGCAGACGGGTTGCTGGCCGGTGACCCCGCGTCCCGAAATAGCGCGGAGGGGGCTGTCGCCTCGGAATCGAGAAGTCCTCTGCTCATTAGAATCGCCTCTATAATACTCTTTCCTGACAATTTATTACTGAACGCAAATGAAATAAATCTAGCCTGCCCTTTTCTCTCCGCTCTTCCTGGCCTCACTTTCTTCCTGAAAACTCCAGCTGCTTATTTGCCCCATTCTTGATTTCTCCTTTTGTGATGCTGATATGCCTTGGAGCATTTTACAGTTACTTAACTTGTTCACAGATTTGTTTTTTTACTACCCTTTTTATTAGTTGCAAGGCCCATGACAACAGAACCTCACTTTCCGACCCCACCAGTGCAGTCGATTCCACAAATATACATGATGCTTAACCCAGCTGAATTGAGTATTCAGTGGGTATAACGATGTAGAAGAGCTAAGAATACAGTGATACAAACCTGTAAGAACCTCGCCTTCATAAGGGTCAAATGCCAAGAGTGAGCTGGGCCTCCAGACTGAGGGAAAGGACATAACAGAGAGTGGTAATAATAAACATCAAAAACACTTATGAACAGGAAAAATTTAATCTAATTCAAGATAAAAAGCGATCGTGTGAAGGAAAGGTTCTAAGAAAAATATTTACGAATTCAGGGAAAACAGTTTATGCAAAACTTTACCTAGTCCTGATTAACTCCTATAAGAAAGTCTTCATTAAGAAACTCTCTCAGTAATAAGTGACAGGCAAATGAATATAAACACAAATTAATGTTACCCAGGGTCTTGATATCAAAAAGAAAAAAGAAAAAAATTTTACGGAGTATTTAAATTGAAAAAGTGGGCAGATACAATATATCCTGGGAATGCCAGTATGGTTTTTGCCAGTATAGTTCATCTGAGAGTCCGCTTCTTAAATTTGATTCTCAATACCACTGCAAGAACCAAGCACTATTTATTTAAATTTTCAGCTAGATCTGATGTGGTTTAAAGTGTTGGGGTTTGGAGCCAATTTGGGCCAAGAAAGAATTCTTGAGACGTCTTCAGTGCAAAAAAAATGTCTTTATTAAAGCACAAGGACAGGACCCATTGACAGAGGACAGAAATAGCTGCCCTTGGGTTGTGAGGAGTGACTGATTATATAAGATTTTTCTATCCTACGGAAGGGATGGTGGTGTCAGGGTCCTAGGAAATTCAATCTATAGGTTTCTAGAAGTTTGACTATTGATGATTGCTTTTTTCTTGTAAATCATTAATACAGTTGCAAACTGGGGCTTCTGGGCAGCTCAGTCAGTTAAGCCTCTTGATTTCAGTTAAGAGTCAGTTAAGACTCTTGATTTCGTCTCAGATCATGATCTCACGGGTTCATGAGATGAAGTCTCTCATCGGCTCAGCACAGAGCGTTTGGGATATTCTCTCTCTCTCTCTCTCTCTCTCTCTCTCTCTCTCCCTCCCCCCCCCCCCCCGTTTGCCCCTCCCCTGCTTGTGCTCTCTCACTCTCTCAAAATAAATAAACTTAAAAAAAAAAAAAGACCGTTGCAAGCTGATAGAGGCTCATGATAGAGGCACCACTGTGATCTTTATCAGTTAACCACTTTTTTCTCCCTTTCCTTTGTTCTTGGGCAGCCAGGAGTGCTTGAGGAATGTCACACATATCCCACCTTGGGGGGTGGGGGGTAGATGTTAGCTTGTGCTTTACCCTCAGCTTGCCTTTGTTTCTCACATCATTTCTAGAAAGAGTTACTAATCAGGGAGCCTGACAAACATTTGACCACCTATTAGAGGCAGAGTGCTACATAAAAGGAAGAACGTGATCTGGTACTAGATTGGTTTGGGCATTCATAAAATAAAGTACTTTACTTATGCTCTCATTTAAGCTTCACAATCTCCCTTAAGATGCCTGTTAACTATTCCCATTTTAGACGTTAAGGGATAACTTGCCCAAGGGCAAATAGCTGATCTGTAGGGGAGCTAAGATTTCAACCAATACGATTCTTAAACCCTTCTTTTTGCACTCTACTTTAGTGTATCAACTGGATATTTTAGTGTGAAAAAAATGGACTTATCCTGAAAAGGTAGAGGGAATAAAGTCTTATTCATGTTTATATCCCCCATATCCTGTGGCAGTGTTACCTGTGTCTAAATTTTGAACAAGTCCTCAGAATTGTTAGAAGCAAACGCACAACCGTATTTCCAGAAAAAGGGGGTGGGGAAAAGGGAGAAATCAGGCACATCTTGTTCAGTAATAAATGCATTGACTGTATATTCACTTCCTAATGTAACATCATCAAGTTTTACACTACAACCTTAATAGCTGTTAGCCTAAGGTATCACCTTTCCTTCTATACTCAGCCACACTGATTAAGATTAGATCTTCTTGTCTTTCACTCTAGTTGCTGCAAAGCAGTGAATTGTTCAGAAAGGACAAGGCTTTCTCAGTTGAAGGACTGTCCTTGGATTCTGAGGTACTGCCTCAATCATTCACCAAATATTTATCAAGTGCCTACTCTGGATGTGGAACTAGGTTAGGCATCGTTTGAAAATGCAGGTCCTAACTTGACAGAATGATTCATAGTGCTTGTGACTTAAATGCCTATAGGCTAAGGTGTACCCCTTTTAATAAGATTCTCAAATCTCATTTCTAAAAAGGGAAATAGAAGTTTTTGCTTTTCCCCAAATAGTGGAAAGGAATCTGAGCACAAGCCTAAAATAGGAAATCTTGCCTCAAGCTGTTTCAGGGGAAGTTCAACAGGGATATGAGCACTTGTTTTAAAAGTTCCACTCTCCTTATTAGAACACACACATAAATACACACACCAAAGAACTGTGTGATTTATAGCCAGCAGTGCCCTGGCTCTGGGAGAACAAACAAGAGACCACCACTGCTTCTCTTTCAAATAGTCTCAAAGATTAGGTAGGTAGAATACCTGGGTCTACCAGCACTCCTCTCCAGACCCCTAAACAAAAGCTTAAATTATATGTCAATGACTAAACCTAGCAACACACACACACACACACACACACACACATTCTTGTTTCAACATAAAAGAGATGTGCTTTTTTATGTTAAGTAAATAATTGGATGTTCTACTGAAAACAAAAATAAAAATTTTTAAATACTCTGTTTTGAAAAAAAAATTCACCCTATTTTTTTTTTAATTTTTTTTTCAACGTTTATTTATTTTTGGGACAGAGAGAGACAGAGCATGAACGGGGGAGGAGCAGAGAGAGAGGGAGACACAGAATCAGAAACAGGCTCCAGGCTCTGAGCCATCAGCCCAGAGCCTGACGCGGGGCTCAAACTCACGGACCGCGAGATCGTGACCTGGCTGAAGTCGGACGCTTAACCGACTGTGCCACCCAGGCGCCCCAAATTCACCCTATTTTAATGAAACCACTGGCATACTTCAAAGTCAAAAACGGGGGAAACTACAGATTAAAAATATTAATACATAAATCACATTAAGCATCATAATTTTGGATGGGTATTTTAGGGTAAGGTTAGTAACTTTCTAGTAATAATCTTGAGACTATTTAATAGAACTTGCTAGAAAGAGCAAAGAAAAACAGAGATTGACCAAAATGAGTCTAGGTAGGTGTCTTATTGTAAGTCATGTGCCCCCAAAATATTTATAAAAATCCTATTTCAGAAAAATTAAGTATCATATTAGCATTTCTTTTAGAGCTTGGTCAGTAACTAAATTGGCCCTTTCCAACTAAATTTTGAGTTATTTATCTGAAATAGTCACACAGCCCCTGGATGGCTCAGTTGGTTGAGTGTCTGACTCTTTTTTGTTTTTAATCACTTTTTAATGTTTATTTATTTTTGAAAGAGAGAGACAGAGAGAGACAGAGTGTGATCAGGGGAGGGGCAGAGAGAGAGGGAGACACAGAATCTGAAGCAGGCTCCAGGCTCCGAGCTGTCAGCACAGAGCCTGATACAGGGCTTGAACTCACAAACCGTGAGATCATGACCTGAGCCGAAGTCAGAACGCTCAACCAACTGAGCCACCCAGACACCCCTGAGTGTCTAACTCTTGATCTTGGCTCAGGTCATGATCCCAAGGTCATGAGATTGGGCCCCGAGTCAGGCTCTGCACTGAACACAGAGCCTGTTTAAGATCTCTCTCTCTCTCTCTCTCTCTCTCTCTCTCTCTCTCTTTCTCTCTCTCTCTCATCTCTCTCTGCCTTTCTCACCCCCTTTACCCCTCTCCCTGGCTCATAAATGAATGAATGAATGAATGAATAAATAAATAAATAAATAAATAAATAAATAAATAAGTAAATATAGCCACACAAAGGCAAATGACAAAATGCTTTATGTTTCAGTGATTGTTCTTCCTATCCTAAAAGAATGCACCCAAGTTCAACACAGTTTACCAGGGTTTCTGTGTAAGTATAATATAGTGAGCATATGCATAGAAGTCTCAGTGCTACCAATTACACATGAATTGGGATTTTGTAAAAAAGTTCAAACTGAAACTCTTACCAATCTACAGGTAACATAAGAAATTTCTCCTTACTTTATTTCGATAACTTTAGAATTCCACTCATACAGATACCATATAGCAAAATAGTATCAGTGCTATGTCTCAAATAAAATATAGGTGCTTAATAAATACATGCTGACATATCAAAATATTTTCTGTGATCCTATCCCATAATGTTCCAGGGTTTTTTACCTCAATACCTGGGATACGTTCTCACCGCTTTGAAGAATGAAGAGGTGGACACAAAACAAAATGAGCAGCAGGCAAAAGTGTAATAGAGTAGGGGTGCCTGGGTGACTCAGTTGGTTAAGCATCAGACTTCGCCTCAGGTCACAATCTCGATCTCACAGTTTGTGAATTTGAGCCCCACATCAGGCTCCGTGCTGGCAATTCAGTCTGGCGCCTGCTTTGGATTCTATGTCCCCTCTCTCTCTCTGGCCTACCGTGGCTTGTGCTCTGTTTCTGTCTCTCAAAAATGAATAAACATTAAAAAATCTTTTTTAAGTTCATTAAAGATTAGAAAGGAAGAATAGTATGAAAGCTCTTTTGCAGAGAAGGAACATTTTGAAAGTGAATTTCTGCAACAATAGGCAAGGGTCTTTGTTTTATAAGATTCTGGTCAGCCCTCCCTTCCCTTCTCCCTTGTTCCTTTTCAGGTTCTACCCTTACTGGCTAGATAACTCTAGGTCCTGGCTTGTCCATTCCTGATTGGCTCGACTCCATTGTGTGAGGAGTCAGACTATGGTCATACTGTCCCTCATGTAACACAAGTTTTATGGTTTACTTTTGTTAGTTAGGTATTTTGATAGTCAAATTCCTGACGGGAACCTGAGGGAGAGTAGGTGGTGTGTTAAGTTCTTAAGAGGAACCTTAAGCCCGAGGGGGTTTGCTGTGGTCAAATGCTCCCAGCATTGTTCCAAAATGTGTTTTTCCCCCACCCAGGGACCTCAGGTCCTAACCTTTCCCTCTCTGCCTATTTTATCCTAGCATTTCCCAATCATAATATAACAATCTAGCTCATGTAGTCATTTACCAGGATCCAGGAAAAGCAGCAACCTGTAACAACACATTTAATACCTTGCTCACTGGTCATCCACCTCTCAGTCTCTGTGCTAAGAAGGTAAACATAGGGGGGTGCCTGGGTGGCTCAGTCAGTTAAGCGTCCAACTTCAGCTCAGGTCCTGATCTTGTAGTTTGTGAGTTCGAGCCCCTCGTTGGACTCTGTGCTGACAGTTCAGAGCCTGGAACCTGCTTTGGATTCTGTGTCTCTCTCTCTGCCCCCTCCCCCTCTCAAAAATAAATAAACATTAAAAAAAAAGAAGGTAAACATAGGACCCTCAGAAAAATCAGGCCTAGAGATTAGGAATGCTCTGGGATACAGGCAGAGTTCTTGAAAAGTTCCTGATTTTCAGGCACAATGTTTAGTGTTGTCAGCGCTTGGGAACAACTACGAAGCTTCCCTGAAGATATTGAAAGTAAAATTCCCCTCTTTGAATTACCTCTGAGCTCAACATTTGAAGAAATTAGAGTAGAAATACACAAAGTCACCTGAAAGCCACAGACAATGCTTGGATGCCTACTGTCACTGGAAATGAAAACTCAAGCCAACTTTCCAGTACCAGTGACAAAGGAATCTTAAAGGATACTCCTCAGGAAACATACCCCAGTGCATTGCTTTGGGCCCTGGGGAGCCATTCTTCCTGATTCTGTATTAACTTTATCCTCTTATTTGGTGCTCTAGGCAATGCATTCATCCAATTCCCCTCATTCTAATTCACCTTCATATTTATGTTTTGATTTCCCACATTGCCTAGGGAAAGGAAAAATTGGCTGGTCAAACCTATACAAATTTTATCTACATCTGTAAATTGGCATCCATGTTCATACATTGGTCTTACTAGCTTGGTTTCTGTGAGTCCACCCTGAGAGATGGATGTGCTTTCCATTTGCTAACAAAATCAGTTTCCAAGCCTGCAGTGATGCAAATCAAACTTTGGACCACATATTCACCCAAGTAATGCAACCTCTAGAGGCCTCTTGGGAAGTGGCCAACAGACTCTCCAGATACCACCTCTCTCCACTGATGTGAAGTCAGGTGAGCTATGGTCTCCACTTAAAAATTTCTACCCTTAGTATTAATATTATAGCTTTTACTTAAGAAAATCAGTTTAAATACAGTAAAGCCCATTTCAAGTGAATCACAGATTATATTAGATGTTCTGCTTGAACAGCAAATAAACATGCTTGTTAAAAAAAAAAGTTATAGGGGTGTCTGGGTGGCTCAGTCGGTTAAGCGTCCGACTTCGGCCCGGGTCACGATCTCGTGGTCCGTGAGTTCGAGCCCCGCATCGGGCTCTGGGCTGATGGCTCAGAGCCTGGAGCCTGCTTCTGATTCTGTCTCCCTCTCTCTCTGCCCCTCCCCCATTCATGCTCTGTCTCTCTCTGTCTCAAAAATAAATAAACGTTAAAAAAAATTAAAAAAAAAAGTTATAATTTATTTAAAGAGAGAGCCTCATTGGGGCGCCTGGGTGGCTCAGTCGGTTAAGCGGCCGACTTCGGCTCAGGTCATGATCTCACGGTCCGTGAGTTCGAGCCCCGCGTCGGGCTCTGTGCTGACGGCTCAGAGCCTGGAGCCTGTTTCGGATTCTGTGTCTCCCTCTCTCTGACCCTCCCCCGTTCATGCTCTGTCTCTCTCTGTCTCAAAAATAAATAAACGTTAAAAAAATTAAAAAAAAAAATAAAGAGAGAGCCTCATTAAACAAAGTGTGGGGTGGGGGGAAGAGCTATTAGAGATTAACAGAGATTTAGACTTTACCCAATGCAATCAATGGGCAACCAAATGCAATGGGGGACACCTTGTTTAGATTCTACTGCATGGGGTGCCCAGTCAGTACAGCATGCAACTCTTGACCTCAGGGTTGTGAGTTTGAGCCCCACATTGGGCACGGAGCCTACTTTAAAAAAATATTCCACTGTAGACAAACAGTGGGAGGCAGAATAATAGCCCCTCCCAAAGACAGCCACATCTTAATCCTCAGAACCTGTGAATGTTACTTTTCATGGTCAGAGACTTTGCTGGTGTGATTATGTTAAAGATTTTAAAATGGGGAGGTTATTTTGGGTTATAATCACTTGGGTCCTTAGAAGCAGAGAACCTTTCCCAGCGGGGGTCAGAGGGAGATATGACTATGGAAGGAAAGTCAAAAAGATGAAACATTGCTAATTTGGAAGGCAGAAGGGGACTAAGAACCAAAGAATGCAGGCTGTAGATGCTGGAAAAGGCAAGTAAACAGATTCTCTCCTAGAATATCCAGAAAGGAATGTAGTACCTTGATGTTAGCCCCAGGGATGCCCATGTCAGACTTCTGACCTAAAGACCTGGTAAGATAATGAATTTATATTGTTTGAAGTTACTAAATCTACAGTAATTTGTTATAGAAACAATAGAAAAGAAATATAAAAACTCAAAAAGATATTTTGAGACAAACTAGAAGATTTAAACAGGGATCGGGTATTAAATGGAGTATTGAGGAATTAATATTAACTTTTGTTACAGTATGATAATAGTATCTGTGCTACCTTTTAAAACTTTTTGCTAGAGATGACATACTGAAATATGTATAGATGAAATGATACAATGAAAGCTGGGATTTGGTTTAAAAAACTGTTCCTTTACCTCCAAAAGGTGGGGGTATAGATAAGACATTAAAATTGGTAAAAGATTAGTTAATTGTTGAAGATAGGGGCTCATACTATTCTATTATTGTGTATACTTGAGATTTTTCATAGTAAGTTTTTTTTAAGTGAATTAACTTAGGAAAGAGCACCTGAATATTACAGATCAGCACTGTCCAAAACAATTTTCTGTGATGATGGAAATGTCCTGCATCTCCACTGTTCAATGCAGTAGCTACTGGCCATGGGACTGATGAACACTTCAAATGAGGAACTGAAGTTTTAATTTTATTTAATTTGAATTAATTAAATTTAAATAGTCCCATGTTGGGGCTCCTGGGTGGCTCAGTCGGTTGAGCTTCTGACTTCTGCTCAGGTCATGATCTCACAGTCTGTGAGTTCGAGCCCCGCATCGGGCTCTGTGCTGACAGCTCAGAGCCTGGAGCCCACTTTGAATTCTGTGTCTCCCTCTCTCTCTGACACTCCCCCATTCATGCTCTGTCTCTCTCTGTCTCAAAAATAAACATTAAAAAAATAAATAAATAAATAGTCCCATGTGGCTAGTGGCTGCAATATTACACAGTGCAGCTCTAGATATTAGAAGAGAGCCATAATGTCTTGTTATTAGAATTCAAATAAGTAAGCGGGGCGCCTGGGTGGCTCAGTCGGTTGGGCGTCCGACTTCGGCTCAGGTCACGATCTCACGGTCTGTGAGTTCGAGCCCCGCGTCCGGCTCTGGGCTGATGGCTCAGAGCCTGGAGCATGCTTCTGATTCTGTGTCTCCCTCTCTCTCTGCCCCTCCCCCGTTCATGCTCTGTCTCTCTCTGTCTCAAAAATAAATAAACGTTAAAAAATTAAAAAAAAAAAAAAAAAAAAGAATTCAAATAAGTAAGCTTGTGAATCAAGTCAGCACACATCTGCTATTTTTGTCTGCCCAGCCTCTCTTTCCCTTTCTTCCTAATACTATCCAGCTCCTACCTCCCACCCTGATCACTTCTGGGGATTTTCTGTATTGGAAAGTGAAGTAGTACCCTCCATCAGTTGTATGACTAGAAACCTTAGAACTGCTATTATATTCTCTTCACACACTGAGGTTTCTGAGAGAGTAAAATCAAAATTAGGACAAAGATGGACAGTCTTGATTCTCAAGTTCTTAGACCTAGTCAACCCTGGGGAGTCAATACCATCCTTACTTTCCCTTGTTTCAGCTGGATAAAAACAATAAATTCCTCTTTTGCTTATGTTATTTTTGAGTCAAGTTCTATCATTTGCAACCTACAATACAATGTCCCACAAAAAACTTAACTCCATTTTTCCGTGCTACCATAATGGTGCACATGAACGTTGTCATGGATACTCTGAAGAGCATTAACAATGCTGAAAAGACAAATGCCAGGTTCTTATTAGGCTATGCTCCAAAGTCATCATCCGATTTTTAACTGTGGATGATGAAGCATGGTTACACTGACAAATTTGAAATCATCGATGATCACAGAACTGGGAAAAACTGTTGTGAACCTCATGGGCAGGTTAAACAGTGTGGAGTGATCAGCCCCAGGTTTGATGTACAATGCAAAGATCTAGAAAAATGGCAGAATAATCTGCTTCTGTCCTGCCAGTTTGGTTTCATTGTACTGACAACCTCAGCTGGTAGCATAGACCATGAAGAAGCAAGATGAAAATACACAGGAGGGAAAATCCTGGGATTTTTTTTCTCTAGGGATGTAATACATTCATGCAAATAAAATGCCTCACTGGACTCTTAAAAAAAACCCACAACAACAAAAAACACATACACAAAACTAAACAAATGCCAGGGTCACTAGCAAAATAGTAAGATTAATGGCACTGCTATAGACTGAATTGTAACCCCCTAAAATTCATTACGTTGAAGCCCTACCCCCCACCCCCATCTGACAATATGGGAGATGGGGCCTTTAAAGAGGTGATTAAAGTTAAGGGGCACCTGGGTGGCTCAGTCGTCTCCAGTCGTGATCTTGTGGTTCGTGACTTCGAGCCCCACATCAGGCTCACTGCTGTCAGCCCGTCAGCACAGAGCCCGCTTCAGATCCTCTCTGCCCCTCCCCTGCTTGTGCTCTCAAAAACAAATAAATATTTAAAAAAATAATAAAAGAGGTGGTTAAAGTTAATGAAGCCATAAGGGTGGACCTCTGAACTGACAGAACTGGTAACCTTATAAGAAAAGAAACAAGACAGCTCTCTCAGGAAAAGTGAAGACACAGCAAGAAGGAGCTATCTGCAACCCAGGAAAAGTCCTCACCAGACCCCAATCATGCTGGCACCCTGATCTTGGACTTCCAGCATCCAGAAACGTGAGAAGGTAAACTTCTGTTGTTTAAGCTGCCCAGTCTATGATATTTTGTTACGGCAGCCCTAGCTCAGACAGGTACCAGTATAGCTCTCCTAGTGCCAGTTACTACCGGTTCTTCCAGGGTGAAGTTGACCCTGATTAGCAAAAATAGTAATATATTGACATTTTATTATTCCATTCCCATTCTTGGTTTCAGCTTAGACTGGAGTAGCTTTTCAATTGGTTTTTACTTTTTTTAAGTAACAAAACGCTCTGCCCAGCTATCTTGAATCTCATCAGATCAGAAAAATTCTATCAATATAGAAAAAGTCTTTACTGAGATTAAGCAGCCAGAATTACATTACTAGTAATGGAGAGGAAAAGCTGATAAATCACATAGTCAAATTCATGTGTTCATCCTTTTAACTTTTGACTTTATTCCTTGTATCAACAGGTTATTAAGAAAGCAAAATTCTCTTACATATTGATTTATAGATAATGTTACAAGCAGCACACAAAACATTGTTTCACAGAGTAATATTCAGTGATCCCATTAAATGCAGTTTTAATCCTTATTTTAAACTAAGTGCAATAATTTAATACAATAAGCTGAACGCACACAAAACTTGTATATCCTGAACTACAAAAGTGGTTTCCACAACCATACATGGTTTTAGTCAAGTACACATTTCCACAATGAACAAGTACTAACAAGTATGTTAATAAAACACTATCCTAAATGCTTATCCTGCCATCAGCTTTTTAAGCAATACCTTCCTGTTACTGAAAACATTTATTTTAGATGCTTTAATCTAACCTGGGAAAATGAGTTCTCTTAAAACTTGACAACTAGTATATTATAAGCTCAAAAGGTTTTAAATCAAAAAAGCCTTCCAATACGGAAGAATTCACATGAAACTTTTAGTTAAAAAAAAAAAACCCAACATTCTTGTTATCTAAAGAAAAGAATATTAAACAACAAATATCTCAAGACAGATAAACATTCCTACAAAAGACTGTATTTTCTTGTATCTTCTCCCTAAAAAAACACAAACCAGTTCACTACCTTTTAATAACCTCCTAGACTACTATAAACACTCCTACAAAAGACTGTATTTTTTTTGTATCTTCTCCCTAAAAAAAAGCAAACCAGCTCACTATCTTTTAATAACCTCTTAGACTACTATAGTCTAAAAACTTTAGAAGACATGAAACACGTCTTAGCTATCATAGTCGAAGGTGCCCTTTAGATTTCATATATTACACAGCTACAGTATAGCCTACACCTAATGGCACAAATACCTAATACATAAATACTACTTCATCATTTAGACAGTCAAAAGTCAGAAGGAACTGCATGGTTTGCAAGGTACTTCAACTTACATGTGGTCATTAAAACCCAGTAAGTAATTCAAGTATAGTAGTATAATGGCAGACAATTCAAGGCTCAAATATCACTCTAAAATTGAAGACATGAAAAAAAAAAATGGAAAACTTTGTGTTCCTCCATCCTTCACCTTCATGGCTAGATATAGAGACCTTACAGTGGAAAATATACAGTTATTATATATGGTTTCCCCAGAAGATAATGAAGCTTCAGAAAGTACAAAAGGTGTCAAGATCCATAGTTTGCCTCATCAAATGCTTTTCTAGCTCGTTTCAATTCTTCATTCATAGTAAGCAAGTCTTTAACCCTAGCAAACTTCCTTGGGTCCTTTCGAATCAAGAAGACGATATCTTCAACTTGTACCCGACCTTGTCTTCCGATTGACATTGCCTTGTGAGTCTATTACAAAGAAATAAATTAATTTTAAAAAATCTAATATTTTACTTTTTATTTGCATTTAGTTAATACTGGTGAGTTTGAAGACTTTCTCTTCTATTTATAGCTACTCATTTGTGAATTGTGTTTATATTCATGTCCTTTGTCCACTTGCTACTGTTATAGCAATGCTTAATGCTTTATAGACATCTTTTAATACTAATGACATTAAAACTATCAAATTTATTGTTTCTTTTTTTTGTTTTTTAGTATATCTAGTCTTTGTCTTCATTTGTATAAAATAATTCTGTAATTTCATTGTAACTGCATATTTCGTTTAAGCTTTGTCTAGTAACGAATAAATAGCGGTGAGTAAAAATAAACAGTGGTGAGTTTTCCCCTTAAATTCAAATAAATCTCATCTCCTATCATATATTCATCCTGTGCAAAAACAAAGGTTCATCATAATATTATTTCTAAGGACTAAAAAAGGGGAAATTAAGTGTTTAATAAGGCATTAAATAAACAAATTTGGGTACATCCAACCAATTAATATTATGAAGCCATTAAAAATATTTATAGAATATTATGCAATGATATGGGGAAAGTGTTCTACTTATGTAAGTGAAAAAGAAGGCTCTAAGACTAAAATACATTATATGATTTCAATTTAATAAAGTTTAAAAATATGTGCAAAAAAACAAAAAAATATTCACCAAAATCTGAGCATTAGTTGTCTAGATGGCAGGATTACAGATTTCTATTTTCTCTCCTGTACTTTTTTATAATTCATAAATTTAACAAATATTCTTTTTGTAAATGGAAAAAAAAATGTAATGCATACTCTCTGACAGGAATTTTACTTGTATTATTCTATACTAAGGAAATAATCCATAACACAGGGTAAAAACTCACAAGAACACAACCAAACTCAGTATTCCTATCCCTGTGAATATATCCAAGGAGGAGATGGGAGGACATTTCATGAATATGGTCATATCTATTTAGATCAAAATAACCTGTAACTAACTTATGCAAGAGAGAAATGGTCAAATATATTAGAAAACAATTTATTTATTTTTTTATTTTTATTTTTTAGAAAACAATTTAAATGAATTTCATCTAACTACTAAAATAATTGTGATTAGAATGTAGAAAATATATATTACAAAACTCTGAGTAAAAGAAATGTTTACTATGATTACCACTATATGTAAGCACTGTACACATTTTTTTTTTAATGTTTATTTACCTTTGAGAGAGAGAGAGAGAGAGATAGAGTACGAACAGGGGATGAACAGAGAGAAAGAGGGAGACACAGAATCCCAAGCGGGCTCCAAGCTCTGAGCTGTCAGCACAGAGCCCGAAGCAGGGCTTGAACTTGTGAACCGCGAGATCATGACCTGAGCCGAAGTCGGACACTTAACCGACTGAGCCACCCAGGCGCCCCTTTTTTTAATTTCATTTTTTTTTTTTAAGCACTGTATACATTTTTAAATAAATACTGGAAGGGGAGATCTTACATTAGATAATGGGATTATGGTTAATATTTGTAAATTTTATTCTAGAATCTTATAATTATGTCCTTATAAATAAAATTCAGGAGAAGGTAGAATATTGTGTGTGCACATATACATGTATGTATGTTTATATGTATATATCATATGTATATCTTAAATATTTTTTTTAACCTTATTTATTTATTTATTTACAGACAGTACTCAAGAGCGTGACCAGAGGAGTGGCAAAGAGAATGGGAGGGAGACAGAGAGAGAATCCCTAGCAGGCTCAAGTGTAACTCCCAAACCATGAAATCATGACCTGAGCGGAAAGCAAGAGTCGGATGCTTAACCGACTGAGCCAGGTCATGATCTCCCCGTCCTAAGACAGAGCCCCATGTTTGGCTCCGCGATGAGGCATGGAGCCTGCTTGAGATGCTCTCTCCCTCTCCTTCTGCCCCTGCCCCATGAGCATATGTGTGCTCCCCTCCCCCTCTCAAAAATAAAGTCTTAAAAAAAAAATAAGGAGTTTCAAATCTATTACTCAATTAACTAAGACAAATTACAAAAAAAAATCTTACCATTTCAGTGATGAACTCTATGACAAGGTCTTCAAGAATATCCACTGACTCAGTATAAGGATTCTGGTCATCCCCAAACCCATACATCATACATCGCACTGCAAAAGAACAATCATTTTTGTTTACTTGAACAAATTTAACAATTTTACCAATACCTTTTTCAAATTAGAAATGGACCAAATAAGACAAGATACTTGTATAAACATATATTATATATTTGTTGTCTGCAAGTATGGATTTTGGTGTAAAAGACTTTTAACCACAATCTCATAACCAACTGTTCCTACAACTGTTCCTACCTGTCCTTCCCTACTAGGAACTCCTGTTCCCTCCCAGCCACTGAACCCTGATACCAATATTCTTTCCCTAATCTCTATTATCTATTCACCAACAACCCCAGAATACCTGTAGCTAGGAAACTCCATGCCAGGGACAGGATGAGTAGCAATGGCTTAGCTCTTACTGGGAGTATTCTATGTGTGTATGGAGTGGGGGGGGTGGGGGGGGTGGGCAGGAGGGGCAGGCAGGGGGGCATTGGAAAAGAGAAAGCAAAATCCTTTCTGATACTAACATAGGAAAAAGGACATGAGAGAAAGTGCTCTAATTGCTTCTTATAGGAAGAACACGGTAATCAAAAGGAGAAAGCAAACTGTGGAATCTTGACATTTCATTCCCTAGATCAATGCACTGCTAATAAAGTCCTTTCAGGCTTCAACCGAAAGAACCTTAGAAAATGCAAAAGAGAAGAAAAGTCTAATACAGAGTAATAAAAATGGGTGCTAACAGCTAAAACTTACATAGACCTTACTATGTACCAGGGATAGATATAGTTTTAAGCCTTTCACATACATAACTCATTTAAACCTCACAAAAATCCTTTGAAGTAGATACTATTATTATCCCTATTCCATATAGATGAGAAAATGGAGGCACTGAGCTAAGTGATTTACCCAAGCTAAGTGATTTTCCACACAGACGTAAGAGATGGAACCTCAGTTTGAATGCAACCGATCTTGCTCCAGAGTCAATATTCCTCCTCTTAACAGTATTACACTTCTTGGTAGTTTAAGGCAGATGGAATCCATGTGGATTCTCATCCTATAGTCTATAAACTCCCAGTTAGTCCATGGATAGGCTCTAAGAAATCCTTGAGGCCTTCTGAAATTAAATGCAAAAATTTTATACATTATTTGTGTGTGTGCATTTTTTCTTGAAAGAACAATCTGTTCTTAACAGTTCAGAAAGGGGTATACAAATGTTAAAAAAAAAAAAAGGGTCACAGGTTGGAAATGTTTTGTATATGGATCTGAGTGGTGGTCATATGTAAATAAGTAAAATTCATCAAGCTGTTCATTTAAGACTAATAAAATTTATTGTAAGTACAGTAAAGAAAAAAAAGGAACTCCTAGGACATTTCTAATGGAAGACATGAGGGGCACCTGGGTAGCTCAGTTGGTTAAGTGGCCAACTTCAGCTCAGATCATGATCTTGCAGTTCATGGGTTTGCGTCTCGCGTTGGGCTCTGTGCTGTCAGTTCAGAGTCTGGAGCCTGCTTAGGATTCTGTACCTCCCTTTCTCACTGCCCCTCCCCCACTCCTGCTCTGTCTCTCTCTCTCTCTCTCTCTCTCTCTTTTAAAATTAAATATTTTAAAACGTTAAAAAAATACTGAAGGAATGAGTACATTAAGAATAATTCCTATTTAGGAGAAGCAAAAGCTGGTAGAACTGAAAGGAGAATTGAATAGATCAAGCCTAGGGAAGAAAAGAATGGGGCGACTTGGAAGTTAGCCTGGGACAGAGGTATCCCTAGAGTTTAAACTGGTAAGAGCCTTTATGTCCAGATACAGGGAGTAGAAAACAAGTTTGTTTGTTTTTTTTCTCTTTTAGATTCTGACAACTTTGCTTTTTTTTTTTGAGATAATTTCAGACTTACAGAAGAGTTGCAAAAAATAGTAGAGTTCCCAAATACCCTACATCCACCTTCCCCTTATTTTAACATCTTATATAACCAAAGACATTTATCAAAACTAAGAAATTAACATTGGTACAAATATAGAACTTACTCAGATTGTACCAGTTTTTCAACTGATATCCTTTTTCCATTTCAAGATCCCACGTTATTTAATTACTATGCCTCTTTACTTTTCACTGATCAGTGACAGTTCCTCAGACTTTTCTAGTCTTTTATGACCTTGACACTGTGGAAGACTCCTTGTTAGTTATCTTGTAGAATGTTCCCCAATTTGGGTTTGTCTGGTGTTCTTTCATTATTAGGCTGTGGGTACCCATTAGTAGAAAGGATACCATAGAGGTGATGTGCTCTCTTAACTGACTGAGCTACCCAGGCGTCCCTGATGTGCAATCTTAATGCATCACGTGATGTTAATATATATTACTGGTGATGTTGACTTTGATCATTTAGCTAACATTTTAGACATTACTTGTCTGCCAGGATTCTCCATTGTAAGCTTACTATTTTTCCTTAAATATTTTGAGTAAGATACTTTGTCATGAACATTTTGATGGGCACAATTCACCAGTATGTATGTAAACTGCACTTGGTTAAAAGGTTTGTAAAGATACAAATACCAGTGAATGCTTTGAAACTTTGTGTTATAGTAGCAAAAAATTTTTTAAGAAGAAGATTTAGGAGAACAGATCTTGGCCAGTAACAGATATCAAGATTCAGGTAAGACCAGAAGGCTGTGAAAATTCCAAATTCTTATCATCACAAAAATAAAGCAATTCAAGTAGAACAAAGGTTTCTGCTAACAATTGACTATGCAAACATCACACTGAGATGCTCTAGTGTGGGAATCCCCTTCTTATGCTGATTAAGAAGCAAAAACACATACAAATGGAGTAAACAGTATCAGAGATGGATTAAACAGTGGTCAGCTTTAGGTGAGAAATTGAGATATGGAGGATTTGAGTCATTAAAAATATAAAAATAAAAAGACATACTGCCTGCAGTTTCAAGAGCATTTGGAAATGACTGAGCCTGACCCAGCATAAATAAACCATATATTCATTTGTTAATACTCAGCCATAACTATATGTAAAGGACACAGGTTGGAGAGTGCATTCTCACAGTGCCTTTCATGGGCTGGCTTTGACCATCACGAGACACAGCAGCTCTTCCACTTACTTGCCAAAAAAGGGTCAAACCTGTCTATTGAGGGAATACACTAAAGAACCAATCAATACATTATAATTTCCATGCCACTGTAATGCTTTACACTGTTCACCATTTTTCTGTATTTTCCAATGCCTTAGTCCACAGCCCCACCTTAATTCCTACCCTCAGCACCTGTTCCAGGATCCATTATAATTTCTGACTTACAGTCAAAGGAGTCCCTGTTCCTA
This sequence comes from Lynx rufus, assembly GCF_022079265.1. NCBI lineage: Eukaryota > Metazoa > Chordata > Mammalia > Carnivora > Felidae > Lynx > Lynx rufus. The sequence continues at coordinate 129,417,396 of NW_025814834.1, read as the reverse complement.
CTGCTGCAATAGTAAAGGACATAAAAAGTAATGGAGGTATGTTCTTGGTCCCTGAGTTGAAACACTGATCACATTTCCTCATTTTAAAAAACTGTGTATTAAAAAAAAATGTGGGAGGGGCGCCTGGGTGGCGCAGTCGGTTAAGCGTCCGACTTCAACCAGGTCACGATCTCGCGGTCCGTGAGTTCGAGCCCCGCATCAGGCTCTGGGCTGATGGCTCGGAGCCTGGAGCCTGTTTCCGATTCTGTGTCTCCCTCTCTCTCTGCCCCTCCCCCGTTCATGCTCTGTCTCTCTCTGTCCCAAAAATAAATAAACGTTGAAAAAAAAAATTAAAAAAAAAAAATGTGGGGGAAGCTAGGTGGCTCAGTTGGTTGAGTGACTGACTCTTGATTTCAGCTCAGGTTGTAGTCAGTCCCAGGGTCATGGGATTGAGCCCCAAGTTGGGCTCCACACTGAGCGTGAAGCATGCTTGAGTTTCTCTCTCTCTCTCTCTCTCTCTCCCCAGCATGTGTGTTCTCCCCAGCATGTGCGTTCTTTCTCTCTCTAAAATAAAAATTTTTCAAAATGTGTACACACAAAACCCACCTACCCACATACAAACATATAAATTGAGGTCAGGATCATTACTATCCATGATTCACAAGTTAAACAATCTTACAGGCAAGTCTGAGAATATTGTCCCTACAGAGAAACACATTCAGAACATTAATCTACTTTGAACAAACATGTCCAAAAGTTTTTATCATCTATAATTAAATCATTGTCAATTACTTACATTCTTTAGAAAAAAGTCTCTTCCTTTTACCCTGTCCACCTTCTGCACCTCCTCCAATTTCTTCACTTTCTTCCTCAAACTGTAAGTTAAAAATGTATATACAGAAATGTCAAGCACTGCATTTGATTTTTAAGCAATTAACATTAATTTTTTTCCACTTTCAACACTAATTATCATGCCAGAAAGCCTAAAACATGCAGCAAAAAAATCATGAAACCTTAGCATTTTAGGAGCCTTAAAGACTATCCAGTCCAACTTCCCACTCAATGCAGGAATGGCTCTCCTACAGTGTCCCTAACAATTTTACTGCCTCTGCTGGAAGCGTTTCAATGACCGTACTTTTTTTTTTTTTTAAACCAACTAGTTAGCCTATTACTACACAGTTTTACTGTTAAGAGTGAATCGAAGTAAGTAAAACTATCTTTATTTTTTATTAAGCATTGCTTATACAGTGCCAGGAACTTTCTTCAAGTAAGCCTTAACCCCATTTTACGACACGAAAACCAAGGCTCAAAGTTAAGTAACTTGCTCATAGATAACAGAGATTTTGAAACACAAATTCCCTGGCTTTCGGTCCATTATTCCCACTACTTTACAGTAAGTATATAGTTTTGTTACTAGTTGAAGTGTTGGTTCATAATGAGAGCTAAAAATTAGCTTCGTCCTATGATGATTCTCCAGGCGATTCAAAGAGTGTCTGACAAATAGAGACCAAAAGCAAAGGGCAAGGGGCCACCTTCCCACTCTTCACGTCCTGCCCCACACACTAAGAGATGAATCGGGAGGGAAGGGCTAGCACGGCGTGAAGTCCCCGAACTCTCTCCAGTGAATTCGCGAAGGAAAACCTCGAGTGATTCTGAACTCGAGTTCCACTTCTGCACCCCAGGGAGTGAAGAAAGGACTGGGTTGTAACAGTGGTGGTCACTCACGGTGGGATCTTCCTCCTCGTCTGCCATGCCACCAGCCAGCTTACAGGGCTCAGCCGCCTCGCTCCCAGCGGGTTTTACTATATCCGCGGCCTCACTTCCGGTGACGCGCAGGGAGGGGCGGGGCGAGACGCAGCCTAGTCCCGGCCGGCCAGCTGGGGTGGAAAATGCGCGGAGACAAACTAACAGGGGACCCAAGCCGAGTTTAGGGAGAGAGGGATGAGCTCTAGGCTCTGTGTTCAAGATCACAGATTAATTAAACATTCGCAAAGTAAAGGGGGCGTGTATCTCCTTGTGACCCTGAATTTGCTTCTACATATCGAATCACCTCTTCCTGATTTGGGGCTGTGTAGTTATGCATCGTTGGGGGTCCTAGCAGTCCTTGGGCTGCCCGAAGAGTGGACTTAAACGATTTTAACAACTTTCAGTTACACTATTATTAATTGCCAAGCACTATACCGGTTATCAGGTGTGTTTTTCTTCGCTACTAGTTTTTAAGGGGGTGATACTACCCCTTAGACTGAGGATTCAATATTTGTGCGGAGTTTTTGATCAGAACAGTAATTGGGAAAAACACTGGCGTTAGAAGGCTAAAGGTAGGGATATAAAATGTTATGTAATTTAAGACATGATACCACACAAGGAAAAGTTGTTCCACAATGTTTCTGAATGTCCTGCTAAACATTCATGCAAGTGAAAAATCTGTAATTATCTGAAGCTAGAACCTTTATTAAAATATAGACACAACGCATGTCCTATGCTTTTAACTTACCTTTAATTTTCTAGGAATGAAATTATGAGATAATAGAAAAAAATATTTATGGGTCTCTGCTGCCAGTTTCTGGCACAGAACTCCTAAAACCCTTGCAATTTCCTTGGTGATAAGAGCATAGGAGCATCTTTTGTTCTTATGAGGCAATTTAGGATGGGACCCTAGATGGGGGCTGGTCACCAGAAAGACCAAGCCATGATTAGAAGGTTGGGGTTTTCAGCCCCAGCTCCCATTCTCCAGACGGGGGAGGGAAGCTGGAAATGTAGTTAATAATTGATCATGCCTAGGCATAAAAATCCCAATAGTAGGGGTTTTGGAGAGCTTCCAGGTTGGGGAACATACCCACCTATGAAGAGAATGACACACCCCCAACTCCACAAGGACAGAGAAGCTCTTCACTTAGGACCCTTCCAGACCTCGCTCTCATCATAGGCTGTTCACCTAAGTAAATGTTTCCATTAGTTCTGTGAGGTGTTCTAGCAAATAAATCCAAGGGGGAGGAAGTCATGGGAACCTCTGATTTATAGCCAAGTTGGACAGAAGGTGGGGACTCTGGCACCTACTACTTGTAATTGGCATCTAAAGTGGGAAGCAGTCTGGTGGAACTGCACTCTTAACTCATGGGATCTAACTGAATTAAATTAGACTTGAATTAAATTGAATTAAATTGTAGGACACCCAGCAGTGTCACAGAATTGTTTGCTGTGGGAAAAAAACCCACATTTAGTGACCAGAAGTGTCAGAAGTGAAGTGTCCTGTGTGAAAGTAAAGAGGAAAGATACGGAATGAACCAGAGTTTTTCCCAAAATAGCAAGTACCATAGAAGTGGAGAGGTGTATACTTTGTTTTGCTTGAAACTTACCAAGAGCTGTGAACCATTTCAGGAAATAATGTCACCAAAGGCCAAATCACTTGTAATAACTTGGGTAGCCCATACTCACTGGGTGATAATGCTTTTGTAGCTCCCACATTCATTGTGATTCTACATATAGGTCCAAGCATCTGAAACCATTATGCCCTCTAGTGTAGTCATGCCTGATCATTCACATATTGAAACATGTATTATAATTCACTGTCTGTATTTTACCTTTATATTACATTAGGGCATTATATATTATTTTTAAATTATTGGGTAAATACATTTGTTATTTATTGCTGTGTAACAAATTCTCTCCAAACTTAGTGGCTTAAGACAAACATCTATCACACAGTTTCTGTGGTTCAGGAATCTGGGTGCAGTTTAGTTGGCTCAAGGTCCCTTATATTGCAGTCAGGGTGTTGGCTGGGGCTGCAGTCTCATCTGAAGTATTGATGGGGAAAGATGCACTTCCAAAATCACTCTCACGGTTGTCAGCAGGATTCAGTTCCTTTAGGTTGTTAGACTAAGGGCCTAGTTCTTCATTGGCAATTGCCAGAGGCCTCCCTCAGTTTCTTGCCACATGGTCCTCTCCACACAGCAGCTTACAACATGGCAGCTGGCTTCAATTAGCACAGATGAGGGAGAGAACCAGGAACATCCAAGACACAGAAGCCACAGATGTTGTTGTTGTTGTTGTTGTTGTTGCTGTTGCTGCTGCTGTTTTGTAACCTAACCTTGGAAGTGACATCCCATCACGTCTGTCCTATTCTGTTTACTAGAAATCAATAATTGCAGCCCATACACAAAGAGAGGGGATTACATAAGGATGAGTATATTAGAAGGCAAACATCACTGGGGGCTCTCTGAGAGGCTGCCCACCACAGTAGGTTATATTATCTGTGAATGTCATTGCAGAATAATAAAGGAGACATTATAATACTTTTGTTATTTAAGAAAGATTATTGAGTCTGATAGGGTTGAGAACTTCTGTGTTAGGTAGTGATGAAACTCTGGGTTCGAGTATAAAACATTCATAGTGTCAGCAGACAGATAAAATGTGCCAGATGCAGACCAAGAGGTACTATGCAGCAATCAGAAGCAATAGACTAACAACATGGACAGAGCTTAGAAACACAGTGCTAAGTTTAAAAAGAAACACAATGAGATCTATAACAATACCATTTATTTAAATTAAATATACATACACACAAAAAATAGGAACAAATGAAAAAGCATAGACATTAAATACATTGAAAGGTTGTGGGGCAATGCACAGATAAACAGCAAGTGAAGGACTTTGGAAGGGCCAATTTCAATACTATGTCATCAACTGCAGAGCATCAATAATTCAGCCTTCAAAACCTGAGATCCAGAATATATAGGGAAGAACATGCAGTTATGAGCAGATCAGAAATAAAGCACAGAAAGTGAAAAGTCCTGGTGTGCTTCCATAAGATGTTTTGGGTGGATTACCAGAGTCAAGTTTGTGGGGATGCAGGAAATGAGGCTGGAATGAAGCTGGGTTAGAGTGTGAAAGGCCTGGAATGTTCTCTTCAGAGACTAAACTTCACACTGCAGAGTTCCTGGGAGGTCTTTAGGCAGAAGAGGCATATGACCTTATCTTTTTTAAAAAGATCACTTTAGCAGGGAGACCTAGGATGAGAGATGATTAAAACCTGAATTACAAAGAAGGAACTTTCAAAGGTAGAATTTGCAGGACTTTGTGTCTGAATGAATCTGAGAGCTGTGGAGAAGTTTACATACAGATAGATGGAATGTGTTATTAATATAAGTTGGAAAGTAAAATGGGAAAGCAACTGGGGGTGGGGTGGGAAGAATAAAATGAACTCGGTCTAAGAGTCTAGAGATGTCCTATAGACAGGCCTGGAAATCCACAGAGAAATTAGAACCAAAGAAAATGGCACTGGAGACATCAACACAAAGGTGATAGTTTAAAGACTGCACAGGAGGGGTGCCTGGGTGGCTCAGTCAGTTGAGCGACCGACTTCGGCTCAAGTCATGATCTCATGGTCTGTGAGTTCGAGCTTCGCGTCGGGCTCTGTGCTGACAGCTCAGAGCCTGGAGCCTGCTTCTGATTCTGTGTCTCCCTCTCTCTCTGTCCCGCCCCTGCTCATGCTCTGTCTCTGTCTCAGAAATAAATAAATATAGAAAAAAATTAAAAAAAAAAAAAAAGACTGCACAGGAACAAAGTCTAAGAAAGAAGGGAGCCAAAGAGCAGATCCTTAGAAACAGTACATCAGGAAACAGACAGAAGGAATGGTTCAGGAGGTAGTGTTGAAATAAATCTCTAGGCCCACGATGGAGCCATTCCCGCCCCTGGTGCCATGTCAGCAAATGGAAACTTAAATGCTCTATTTTACCAGAAATGCAGCATATTCCTCAGCCAATCCCCAAATGCCAAGCAAACTCTGGGCCTTCTTACTCCAACCAAGGTTGACTATCAGCCAGCCAATCAGATATTTTAATTTTTCTTTCTTGTTCTTTATTCTTTATCCTATAAAAAGCATTCTTCCTTCCACCCCATTTTGCAGTTCTTTGAAAGGAGACTGCTTCATTAAGTGTTCAAATCCAAGGCCTTTTACTAAATCTCTTTAATCATCTTTAATAGTAGGAAAAGATAAAAGAAGAATGATGAAAAGAAGAATATATTCTGAAAGCCAAAAGAAAAAAATTCAAAAAGAAGCAAGTGGTCAGGAGTGCTCTGTGCCACAGAGATTAAGGGTTTAAGAGATTTATATTTTTTAATTTTATTTTTTATTTTTTTAAATTTACATCCAAATTAGTAAGGGTTTAAGAGATTTAAAACGACGCCTTGGATTTTACAATTAGGAGGTGGTGGAATAATCTGGACAAAATAGTTTGAGGGCAATAGTGAAGGCAGACGCCAGATTATAAGTGGTTAAGGAATGAGTGTATAGTTGGACAGTGAAGGGTAGGAAAGCAAGGAGAGGAAAATAGCCTTAGAGGGCAGTAGGGTGAAGGAAGGTGGACTTTAAATAAACGACTCCCGAATGAGTAAGGCCGTGAACTTGCACCAGACACTTAACTGCTAGGAAATCCAGGTTTTCGTTATGGCAAAGAAATGGAATGAGCTTCTAAAGAAAAGGTTAATGACAAAAGAGACCTGTTCACAAAAGAATGGAGTCCATAGAGAGGCCGACAGCAGTAGCTGACAGAAAGAAGCAGTAGAGCTGAGTTGTGGGAGAAAAATTTGGACGGAAAGGCAGTAGGAGGGGCTATCAGAAATGAGGAAAGCAGAGGCTGGGTGGTGCGCTTGAGGCATGTAGTAGTGATGGGATGGGAGAGGGCAGGCAGGGAGTACCAACTAGACCCCAAATCCAGAAGCAGTGCAGTCCCACACTCACCCCCCCCCACTCTCACCCCTACACCCCAGGGTACAGACCTCTGCTACTCACTGTTAGGGGCTTTAGGGAAGTAGTGTCATTTTTTTTTTTAAGTGGTTTTCAGAACTTCCACAATAATCTTGTGCAATCTTAACCACATGTTTGTTTACTAAAGAACACCTATACTCCTTGGTTCAACTAGCAGGCTCTGGGGTCAGATAAATTGGTTTTAAAATCCTAGCTGTATTACTTACCAGCTATGTCACTTTTGAGACAACTTACTTGACCTCTCAATACATCCCTTCCTTATCTGTGAGATGGAGCTTTTAACAGTTACTAACCTTATAAGGTTATTATGAGGCTTGGATGCGTTAACACCCATAAGACGCTTTGAGTTGTACCTGGCAGGTAGTAAACATTCTGTGAGTGTCAGCTGTTTTTGTTCAAGAACCTATCTTTTCAGCAGTATCTTCTATTCTCCTTCATGAACTCTACATTCTAGTTCCACAAAACCACATTCAATTATTCACGCAACAAATATTTAACAAGCACCTATAAAATGTGCAGCGCTTGTATGGGACTGTGGATAAAATGAAAAACAATGAAAATGCACAGTCCCAGGCTCACAAACCTTACAGTGTAGCAGGGGGACATGAACTAAGTAGATATTGTATGCTCTGATAGTTTATGATGGGGGAAGGCAGCCCAAGAAGGTCAGAGATGCCTTCCTTGAGCAAGTGAGGTTTGAGCTGAGACCTGAAGGATGAATGGAGTTAGTCAGTGAAGGAGAAAGGGAAGAATACGCTGTGCCCGCAAACTTGTCCTGTGCTTTCTTTTCTCCAGGCCTTTGATCACTGTTCTCCTTTCCCACTAGAATACCTCTTTTTTTATTGAAATGCTACATGCCTTTCCAGCCCAGCTAAAACATCTACTTCTCCACTAAGCCTTCCCTGGGCTCTCCAGCTGAAAGCACTTTCTCTTTTACACTCCCACAGCACTTAATTTTCATTTTCCTTCTCACTTTCTACTGTATTTTCTGGTTATTTGTACACACAGCTTATCTTGTCTAGTAAATCTTATTAAAAACAGAGTGTTTATCATTCATCTTTGAGCTCCCAGTGGCTAGCACATTCCTTAGGCTTAGAAGTCCTGGAACAAATATTTGTAGCATAAATTAATGCCTGTTTGACATCCCTTTTCAAATATGTTGTAATTCAAATGAAGCTATTGTGGCAAGCTGTGCCTTTGGGAATGAACTTACTCTTTGGTTAGACCAGAATGCCATAGTCATGGTCCCAATACTGATTAGTGTTCACCACAGTGACCACAACAACCCTAACAAACAGGCCACTGTTCTTGACTGGCAGGTGTTTGGCAACAACTGCCTGTCTTCTCATGGAGGCTGAAATGAACTGAGGAAGGACTGTCTGAACTGAGTCCCTAGTCAGTGGGGCTCTATTTATTCCTTGCAGTTTGGCTGCAAGAGCCAATGGCCCGGATTTGACCTGATGTGAGGCTATGATGCTTTCCACAGTGACAGAAACACTAATGCTTGGAACAAAACCATCAAAGATTAGCATCAGTGGAAACTATCCTAATTTGAGGCAGTGTGAAGACAAGGGGAAGGGGGCTTTGAAGTCAGATAGACTTGGGTCTGGATCCTAACTGGATATGTGATGTCACCCATGTGCCTTCTTTAAGTCTCAGGTTTCTCATTTTAAAAATATTCTGCAGGAGCTCCTGGGTAGCTCAGTCGTTTGAGTGTCTAACTGGTGATTTCAGGTCAGGTTATGATCCCAGGGTCATGGGATCGAGCCCCACATAAGGCTCCATGCTGAGTGTGGAGACTGTTTAAGATTCTCTCTCTCTCCCTCTCTCCTCTCTCTCTCTCTCTGCCCCTCTCCCCACTTCATATTCTCTCTTTAAATAAAAAAAATAAAAAATAAAAATAACCTGCAAAACAGTTGTGAAGATCAAAGATAATGTCTTTACATACATAATGCCTGTGCTTTATTAAATGTGTTTATTCATCTATCATCCCCAATACAGTTTGTTCCCTGAAAGCAGAGACTCCTTTTTGCCTCTATTCCTGCAAAATCTAACAAAGTGCTCAGCACTTTGTACACACTATGCACACACATAGTACACACATTTTAAACAAATGAACAACAACAACAACAACAACAACAACAACAACAACAGAAATAACTAGCATTTATGGAGCACCTACTTCATGCTAGCTATTGTTATAAATAGTAATTCATTTAATACTTCAACAGACCTAGAAAGGAGCAACCAATACAACCCAATTTTAAAGGGAGAAAACAGAATATAATATTTTAAATATAAAATTCCTAATATAGCAGATTTTTAAACAAAAATCTGGTGAGATTAATTTTATTCAATAAAAAAACATAAAATGCTTTATAAAACCTGGAAAGGAAAAAATGTGGTAGAGAGAGAAGAAAGGACATAAATGTAAAAGTGGGAAGAAAGAGTAGGAAGAAGAAGAAAGACACATGGAAAAAGAAGAAACAGAAATGTGTAAATTCTGAGCGGTGTAAAAAATAACTACTTAATCAGAGTAAGACATTGTGGTCTATCACTGTCCTTTGAAATAGTAATTAGCCAACTACTCAATTACTCTTCTCTGCCCTTCAACTGTGATTCTTTTGTCCTCAAACTTTATTCCTAAATTCTGCGAGTGATGGGGGAAAAAAAGACGTCTTTCAGAGAATGACAAAAAATTGGAGTGGTTTCCATCTAGTACAAAATGAGGAGATAAAGTTATCACCAAAAGAGTAAATGACATGAGGGGCCCCTGGGTGGCTCAGTCAGTTGAGCATCTGTCTTTGGCTCAGGTCATGATGTCACAGTTCATGAATTCAAGCCCCATGTAGGGCTCTGTGCTGACAACTCAGAGCCTGGAGCCTGCTTTGGGTGCTGTGTCTCCCTCTCTCTCTGCCCCTCCCCTGGTTGCACTCTGTCTCTCTGCTTCTCTCTCTCTCTCAAAATAAATAAGCATTAAAAATATATATATTTAAAAAAAAGAGTAAATGGCATGAGCAAAAACTGTGAAAGCAAAGAGCACACTTGAAGAACACAGAAAAGTTTTTTCACAGTTGAAGCTTAAAGTATACACAGAACAGTGAAAAATGCTGCAAGAAGGCCATGATAACAGCTAAGGAGTTCAACAATATTTACCAGGCGGTGGTTGCTGTTACAAGAAACAACAGTTGTGATTTGGAGCAAAATTTTCCAGTCCTCAGTTCAGAAGACCAGTACTATTGTTTGAGTGTGATACTGGGTAGTCTTAGGCTAAAGCTCACTTTATCTCTAAAATAGGGTAATAAGGCACTTGTGAGGATTGAATAAGATCATACAACAAGGTGTGTTTGGCTTTTGAAATGTCAAAATGTCATACAAATGTACATTTCACTTCTGGAGGATAAAATTGATGCTTAAAGAAGACTGAAACGGTAAAATCACTAACATGATGGCTGCAGGATTGAAAAGGGAACAATCTGAATGACATTCTGAAAAAAGTTAATTGACTCAAAGATAATTTACAAATTTAAACTTTAGTGATTAGGGGAAAAGGCATATTAACCCTAGAAACTGGGAAATTGGTGAGAAGGAATTGCGTTTGGCTTTAAACATTTCAGATTATCAGAAGAACATCTATTAGAAATGTAGGATTGGAGCTTGGATAGGACATCGATTTAAGAACTCTACAAAGACGGGGTGCCTAAGTGGCTCAGTCGATTTAGTGTCTGACTTCGGCTCAGGTCATGATCTCATGGTTTGCGAGTTTGAGCCCCAGGTGTCAAAAAAATATATTTAAAAATATATTTAAAAAAAGAACTTTTTGGGGTGCCTGGGTGGCTCAGTTGGTTAAGCATCCGGCTTTGGCTCAGGTCATGACCTCACAGTTTGTCAGTTCAAGCCCCACATCGAGCTCTGTGCTGACAGCTCAGAGCCTGGAGCCTGCTTCAGATTCTCTGTTCTCTTTCTCTCTCTGCCCCTCCCCTGCTCGCACTCTGTCTCTTTCTCAAAAATAATAAATAAACATTAAAAAATGTTTAAAAGAACTTTTCAAAGAGGTAGCAGTTGAAACCATGAACAGAAAGAATAGGTCGTTAAGTGAGAGTTAATAATGAGAAAAAGAGAGTGCAGGTTTCTTAGGAACATCTATATTTAGGTAGAAGAAGAACCAAAGTAAAGAGAACAATTAGGTGCAGGTCAGTGAGGCTAGCACAGTTCAATAGGATCCAAAAAACAGGAGACTTTCTTTTTTTTTTTTTTTAATTTTTTTTTCAACGTTTATTTATTTTTGGGACAGAGAGAGACAGAGCATGAACGGGGGAGGGACAGAGAGAGAGGGAGACACAGAATCGGAAACAGGCTCCAGGCTCTGAGCCATCAGCCCAGAGCCCGACGCGGGGCTCGAACTCACGGACCGCGAGATCGTGACCTGGCTGAAGTCGGACGCTTAACCGACTGTGCCACCCAGGCGCCCCACAGGAGACTTTCTTTAGCTGAAGATGAGCTACACGATTCAAACTAAATTGGTGAACATGAATTTATTTAGGACTTGGTTTGAGTTCTATCCAGCCATGGTGCAGGGAATTAACAGTCAGTTGATAGTGATGGCATTAGTACTGATGTTGTTTTAGATAACAATTGATGAAAGGTTCAAACGCCAAGACAATTAGGGGAAACTCAGTTGTTTTTGAGTGGTACTGAGCAGTTCATCTGGGCAGGGGGATTTGTCTGTGTGTGTATGTACATAAATATATCTGGCCTTGTCTTAGATTTTGTCCCCTATATTTTCCTTTTTTTTTTTTTTTTCGTGCACTGATGCATATTTTTGCAAGGAGTCTGTCTTCCATCAGACTTTTTTTTTGGCTTGCCTCTCCACTCCAGCTCTTAGAAGGAGGCATTCTGGTAGGTTTTTTTTCCTGTAACCAAGCCGTCTGCAGTCAGCAGATGGCACTGCAGCAAGAGAGGCACAGAGTTCCTTTAGGACCTTTGTCAACCACTACGGACTGGTAACCTAACTTGTAATTTCAGCCTGGAAAGCGGAGTCGCACTTTCGCCCTTATTTTAATAAAGCAGGTCGGGTTGTGCACAATTAAAGATTTCGATTTACAGAATGGAATCTGTGGCTTTGTCTCCTCCACTCTCCATCATTAAACTGGTATCTTTCCTCAGCGTGTGAAAGTTTTGTGAGAAGCGCTGTCCAGATATCGCCAATTCTTGATTAAAGTGGCCAAGTTGACCCTAGCATTTAACTAAACACAGGAGATCATCGAGACTCTACTGAAAGTTTAAAGAAATATCCACAGAAACAAACAGGCAATTACCTCAATGTTTCCCGACAGACTGGAGCTTTAGGATCTGAAATATGTGACTTGTTTCTGTTATAATGTTTCTTATTTCACTCCGAAAGTTCAGACGGAACCTAATTATTCCGATTTCCATAAGGAGTAAGAAAGAAGTGATTAGGTCAATTATTTCTCAATAAAAAATGGAGGGGGGGGGAAGATTCTGGTATACCCGGTAGCAAAAAAGAAGGAAGAAAGTAAGGAAAAAACGAAAGAAAGAAAAGAAGAAAGGAGCCGCGAAGCAAAAGAAGTCCTTCCTGGAGACCGCAGGGACCGCCTCATGACCTCCGCTGTCAGGGTTCTCTTAACTGTAAGCGCGGGACCGAGACCTCCCCATCACAGGAAGGCTGCTACTGGCGCGCGCGCGCACACACACACACACACACACACACACACACACGCACGCGCGCGCGCACACACACACACACACACACACACACACACACACACAACCAGCTGCCACAGCGCAAAATAAAGTGCAAAGCTGCAAGCTTTACCTTTCCAACTACACTGACGCGAAAGGTCAGGTTACGCCCCCAGCACTACTGCTGCCAGGACACCAAGGAAAGTTGGTTACCATGGCCACTTAGGAAGCCTCCCGGATGGCACTCTTACGCTCGCGTTGGCAAGCAAGTGCCACTACCCACACAAGTCCCGTAGCTTGGGAATCAGCTAGCCACTCCTGATTGCGTTCGGCGCTCGCCTGTCTGCCCTTGCGCCTGCGTACTACGCCTCGTACCCGTCGCCGCGGCCCCGATCGGGAAGTGTCAACACGGAGCTGGGTTCCCCAGTCTTCGCGGCTACCACCTTCAGCCGATCCCGGACCCCCTAACCAGGCCCGGGCCCAGCCGCCATGACGAACGGTGAGAGCCAGTGCCCAGAGTGGAGAATGGGAGTAAAGGACGAGGGGAAACGTGGCGGGCGGGACCCGGACTGACGTGGCCATTCTCCCCGCCCCCTCCCAGCCCAGCCCCACCATGGCCTTTTGCTGCCCCTGTCGCTCATCCCCCAAGTCTTTCCGCAGGTTCCCCCGTCCCGTGCGCATCTAGAAATACATATGTTTCATGTGCCCACACCCCGGGTCCTCGGTCTCTACCCCGTACTGTCTCTTTCTCCTTCCTAGAAGTTCGTTTTGGCCATTACAAGACTCTTGGGCAGGCCAGTCCCGGTTGAACTATTGCTTTAGCACCAGGAAAAAGAGAGGATCCTCCTCCCAGCCCCCTACGTAGGCTTGTTGGGGGGACCAAGAAATCACAGAGGATGTCAAGTCTCACATTTTTTGGATGCAAATATAGACCATTGGAACAACAAAAAAAAAAGTTCTCCAGAAAGCTATGTCTAAAGTCCTGCCTGGGTGATCCCATCTGGAGACCCTGGCTAGTGTTGCAAGGGTTGGATTTAGACACTGCCTCTTCTAAACGATGTGGCAATTGCAGCCCTGTTTATCCAAACTAGTTTTCCAAACGTCTTCATACACTTGATAGAGATGATTTCCGGAATTCCAGGGAAGGGCAGGAAGCAGGGATTTTATGGTCTTTAGAGTCAACTTTACAGGAAAGAAGAGAAGGCCTCTTGGTATGATTTGAGGGGTACAGGAAAGTATTTCTCAAAAGTACATTTTCCGTAAGCCTGGCAGTGGTGACTCAAATTTCACCTCCTTGTGAATTTTGGCATTGTCTGCAAGAACTTGTGAGAGTAAAAGAACACACTAAGGTATCATTCTTCATAAGAACTTAGTGTATGTGTTGACTTACTGGACCCTTTCTCATACGACACCTGGCTGTGAGGTAGTTTTACTGGAGGGAGATAGAGTGGTCTAGAACTGGCAGATACTGTGTAAAATATCCTTTTGGAGCTTCCTGGGTAAGTCATAGGTATGAGGTTACTAAGCACAGTACCAGAAGTTACATCACCTGGAGGAAGACATCATCTGGACCAGGAAATAGAATAACAGTTTGATACAGAATAATTACTGAGTAATTTTTAACCTTCCCTCCTTTTGCTATCTGATTATTTTTTTTAGGTGCCTCATTGTGCTTACGTGTACAAGAAATAGCTTGTTTTATATATGTAAGAACTAGAACTAATTGTTGAAAGCTTTATTCCCACAATTGTTTCACTATGTTGAAACCTCAGATACTTTTTTTTTTTTTACAAGAGTCTGTTGTTATTCTACCAGCAATTTGGTTTGTAAGTAGAGTACTATGCCTGAGGTGTGAAATGAGCATAGGATAATTGTAGTTTTAGGAAATCTAAAAAAAAAAATTTTTTTTAATGTTTATTTTTGAGAGACAGAGCACGAGCAGGGAAGGAGCAGAGAGAGGGAGACCCAGAATCCGAAGCCGACTCCAGGCTCTGAGCTGTCAGCACAGAGCCCAACGCGGGGCTTAGCACAGAGCCTGACACGGGGCTTGATCCCACAAACTGTGAGATCAAGACCTGAGCTGACATCAGATGCTTAACCGACAGCCATCCAGGCACCCCTGAATTCTAACTCTTGCTATTTCCATTAAGCTTTACTTTTTGCTTTAACATATTCTTCACCAACAAATGCAGAATGGGGAGACTTGGCTAAACATCTGGCTCTCCTTTATCACATGAGTGATTGATCATAAGAACATGTGTACTTTTGTTAGCTCAGGCTCCAAGGATTCTTATGCCTCTCTCAACCTGTTACCACTACTGGCCATTCCTAGGAGGTTGATTCCACGTAAAACTGATACCCTTTTCTCAGAACTCGTAGTTCTTGAAAGGGGAGGAGAGGGTGCAGTGAAATATTTGTACGGGGGTTGTCTACAAGCAGTTTGAGGAACAATAAAGTAACCTCGTTAGTCCCAGGATTTGGGCTCCCTCTTATGAAGGGTTGGCATTGTCAGTTGTGTTTATTGTCTTGATATTATATCACACTCTGTTCTTGAGTTCTCAAGTGGGATCACCTATCACCTGTCCCAAACTAGATTAGCATCAAAGGTTTTGTTGTTGTTGTTTTCTTTCTGTAACAGTGTACTCCTTGGATGGGATCCTGGTGTTTGGTTTGCTCTTTGTTTGCACCTGTGCTTACTTCAAGAAAGTACCTCGTCTCAAAACCTGGCTGCTATCAGAGAAGAAGGGAGTTTGGGGTGTGTTTTACAAAGGTAAGATCATAGCTAGACAGTGAATGGAGATTGCCATCTCTGGACAGTGAGGTGCTACAAAGTGGGGGTGGGGATAGGCTGGCATTGTATTTGGTTCCACATTTACGTAATTGTTTATTTTAGCATCAAGGTAATTTTAATATTCTCCACGGAGTAAAAATAGATAAAGAATTTTAGACTGGACTAGAATTGTTGGAATATTTTCCCAGTGAAAAGTTTTTCTGAATTTCTGGGAAGAATATATTGGAGTCTCTTTTAAGTTTTGATTTCGTTAACTCAGAGGCTTTTTTATTTTTTATTATAGATAAATCCTACCTATCTAAATCTCTTTTCAAAATAGAGCAAAATATAAACAAACAGTATATCCACCTAGAACCTATAGCTTAAGGATAGTATTTAAATGCATTCCCGGGCGGGCTCTTGAAAACCTTGATAGATCTCTTCGTGTAACTAGAGATTTCCTTGAAATTGAGGACTTACATGAAGGGTGGGGTTTGATTTCTTTTCTCTTTTTGCTTTTGTCTGCTAGCCGCTGTGATTGGAACCAGGCTGCATGCTGCTGTGGCAATTGCCTGTGTTGTAATGGCCTTTTACGTCCTGTTTGTAAAATGAATTCCAACGCATCCATCTCATCAGCTGCCAACCAAGAGGATGAGGGTGAAGAACCTGTCCGGGGCCTGGGCCCAACATGAGAGAGCTCAGCTAAAATCATCAAAGTCCCCAAGATGACACCACAGCATCTGCTCCTACCATATGTGGGGAAAACTCCTCATGGTTACAAACATTATTTATGCTTCAGGGGACTCGAGGAAGCCAACTTCCTTTGATCTGTGTGTGAATCAGTCCTCAGCAGAGAGCATATAATGTCCAGATAAATTACACTCCACGGTGATAAGATTACATATACCTCCTGCATAAAAACCTGTCACCTATTTTGTTCTTCAGTCCCTCATCAGGAGCTTTTCAAACTGAGACTCATTAGGGAAGGACATAGGCTGTGTTCACACCTCTTGGAAGGAGAGAGAATTTTCAAGACTTGACTTTTCTTTTTCACTGTTTGATTTGCATTTGGCAAATTGATGAGAACGGGGTGGGTGGGTGGGTGGGAGAAAGAGGAGTTAAACAATGCCAAGAAAATTTTTGACTTTGGAAATTTATCTTTCATATACTCATATGGGAACATAAGAGAGAAGCATGGTCCTCATTGCAAAAAGAGAACAGATGATATAGCTGTGCTGTGTGCTGGCAGCTTAAGAGTTTGCCAAGAAAATCTGGGCCTGTGTAAGATTTATCTGTGATGAGACCAGAAAGCAGTAACTTAGATAAGGAAAAATGTTCTGTTCACCAGTATCCCCCAAAGGAGACTTCACCCCATCAAATGGTAGATGGAAAATGAATCTAGTGTTGCAATTTTCCTAAAGCCTTTTTATATATTTTAGATTACTGAGTGCTGAATAAATGTCACTCAGTTTTAAATGCCATCGTTAGGGGAAAGAGAAAGTATTGAAGAAATAATTTTTAATATATTTGCAGTTAGGGTAAAAGAAATCTAGTATATAATTCATACACTAGTAAAGTCATCTAGTATAAGAATTTACTGTGATGTTAGATGGATGTTTTGTCACGTTATCCAAGACTTATTGGATTATCCACATTATGTCACGTTATCCAAGACTTATCCACAGTCTTATTCTGTGTTTAAGTCTGGCTTATAATGGCAGTTTTTAATTGATTACTTGTTTTTCTTGGGCAACTCTTAGGTTGCCTCATATTGCAGTACTTTTTAGCTATCCCTTGGAAATTCTGTGTTACAAGAACATGATAAATTCAAGTGAGAGAGAGAAATTGCTGATATGCATAGGCATGTTTGGATAGTTCACAGAATCCGTGATTGAAATGAGGGTGTTTTCGAGAATAAAGGAAAACAGATGTTTGCAAGGGAGATTGATGGGCTTTCCCATGGAGTGTGGTAACTCTTGCGCAAATCATTTTAGATGACTCAACATTTGAAGGGATGATTTCTCCATTAAAAAAAATGAAAAAGAGTTGGTCTAAAATTACATTATTGTAAAAAGCAGGCATAGACATAGGAGCCAATTGAATCACCCATACAGTAAAACGTGATTGTGGACAAGTTAGCTGTAGTTGACCTCTGTGTGGCAGGAAATTGTCTTTTGTCTTATCCCCAAAGAAAAGCTGCTAGGAAGTTTAGGTTTCAAAACAGGCAGTTTAGTGCTTTGAGGGTTTCTAGAGGTGTAGCAGGTCACCAAGTAAACACTACACATCTCATCCTCTCGGAGTTGTGCTTTTTTCTCTTCAGGAATTGGCCCAGAGGGTACATTTCACTGATTAATATGGTTTCCAGTGTCCCTCCTGAGGATCTTTCACACGAGGGAAAGGAAATCTATTGGAACAGAAAGGAAGAGTTACACCTTGTAGGTGTGAGTTTGGGACCTGTTGGCCAGCAGGAGTGCCACTCCCTGGAAATACAGGTTCAGCATGTTTTGCACTTGTTATTCTGTAGCTTTAATGACTTGTTTTCCAACAGGGCTAATGTCTCTAAGCTTGGTGAATAGAGCTGCTTCCATTTTAAACTCATTTCACAGTTCTAGTTCAAACCCAATTTTTACAGCCTCCTGGGTGGGTCATCTTGCCCTAAATTGTTATATTTTGAGGTGTTTTCATATGAGAATGTACCAAAAAGTGTACAGAATGAAGGTAATTTGCAGCAAGAAACAAATAACACAGCTTATTTTATTTCTTGTGTTTATGTAAGCAGATCAGCAGAAACCTGTTTAATTCATTACTTTGGTTGGTGTGTCATATATTTTTTTGACTGAAAATTGTAGGACGTTATTCCCCTAAGGAAGTCTTAGGGGTAGGAGAATGGGGATAGCAATATTGCCTCAGATTCAAACTGGCATCACCATAAACCCTGAATGCCAGGGTGGAATGAAGTCAGCCTTTTATAGTTGAAATAAAATTTTTTATTCACCACTGTCTGCACAAATCCTTGAAAATAAAATTCCTTTCCCTACCGTTTTTGTCCATTTTATTTGTCACATGAATTCATTGAACTTTGTTCAATACTCTTCTGGGTTCTGCCCATGGTATATACCTTTTTAGTTTACATCATAGTGAATACCATCATTCCTGTTAACCTAGTGTGATGGTCACCAAATATACGATATAGTTCATAATTTATGAGCGTGTGTTTTTCTCCTTTGAGGGAGCTCATACATGCATCAGCTTTCATATATATCAGCATATATACATGAATAAGTGTTGAGGTGTATTAAATAAGGTAAATAGCACTCCTCAAAACATTTTATCTACCACTACTATTAAAATACAAGTATCACCTGTCATTACCAGTCATAAACTCCTTCATTCAAATGAGGTTATCGGGTTAACCAGCTATGAACCTAGGCAATCCTTGAGCCAATGGGATTCTGGCACATAAATGGATACTTTAAATGGATACTTTCCTTCTATTTGTTTATAAGTGCACGGTGGGATTGGTACAGTTACAAATTATAAATTAATATTTTTCTGGTTTACCCTCATCCACACCTTTTTCACTGAAAAAAGAGAAGGTAACAGACATTAAAATTGTGTTCCTTGATATGAAAGGAGCTAATACTAATTATATAATCACTACTTTTTTTTTTCACTACTTATTCTGGAATTGGAAAGTTAGACATGCTTTAACAGACATGCAAGTTAATGAAGGTTCAGCAATGTGACTGCCACAGAACCAAGTTCCAGGTAGCAAGAGGGCTCTTGTGAATGAGGATAGGGATATGCCTTCCTACTGTTACTCATCTCACAATTATCATGACTATCAAGCCCTTGGATTTAAGTAACCTATTCTCACCCTTCCCTTTGGTAAAATGATGTTTTCCTTCTCCCTTGGGGGAGGAACTCCTGCAGAACCTGATACTGGTTAATGACCGGGATTTGCCTTCTCCATGGGAAAGTAGCCACCTATAAATCTGAGACTGAATCATCTTATATCCAGAACTTGGGTCAAAGACCAAAGAAAAACTAGAGATATGGATATAAATATGCTGCTGCACAAAGACCAAAAGACAAGCACGATTTAGGATTGCCGGATTTTGTCCAGCCTTTCCCTCGGACCTGGGTTCGTTCCCCTCCGAGCCACGCGAGGGCAGCAAAACGCATACCGTCACGAGGGCCTATGCTCAGTGGTTCCTCCCAGAATCCTCCGAGGTGGGGGGAGGGGCGGAGGGATTTAAAAGAGGATGCGGACTTCCGTTCTCTTTCCGGAGGGAGAGCGGCCTAGGGCGAGGTGGTTTGTGTGGTGCTTTGGTGTTGAATGGAAGGCGCGTATGGGCTGAGTGTGCGTGGATGCGCGACTGTGAGTGTGCGCGTGGGGCGTGCAAGGCGAGTGTGTGCGCCCGTCCCTGAGCCACTCTCCCCCGCCTACACCTTGATCTTATTTGATCGGGTTGTGACCCTTGCCCCGCGGGGCCGACCCGATATGAAAAGCTCCCCTCCTGCGAAGCCCCCTCCTCTGGGGCGCTGTGCAGCGAGGCCCCTTTGGCGGCGGCGACGCTGCGGTCCCGGAGCCGGTCTTACGGGGCCCGGCGCTCAGAAATGATGAATTGATCAGATAGACGAGGCCGGGCTAGTCCCGGGCCACTGATTATCGAGGCGATTCTGATCTGAGCCCGGCCCTGGGGCACGGCCACCCGTGGCATTGGGGCTAAGCGTTTACAATCGGCGGCGGCAGGGGCGCTGACGGGTGGGGAAGGCGCGGGTGAAGGAGCCATCGCTCCGCCCCCTGGGGCTGGAAGGGCACGAAGTCGTGTTTGCCGCCTCAGTGTTTTTCTTTAGCACCCCTCCCTTTATTCCTTTAGTCCCGACTTGTGATGACCGTTTGTATGGTACCAACACTGGTGCCCGCTGATCTAGAAGCACACTACAGCGTCTGCGCTAAAGGCTCTATGTATATATGCACGCCTATATGTGTGTGCGCGCGCGTGTGTGAGTATCCGTAAGAGAACTTGGAGAGCTTGTAAATATTCAGATACCGGGGACCCGCCCCAGATTTACTGAATTAGATTTATTAGGGAGGTCAACGAGTCTGTATTTTTAAAAACCTTGATGTATGGGTCACAGTATTAAAGTTTTAAATATTTCAGTATCAAATAACCTGCATGAGATGATTATCTGGAGAGTCACCCATCTCTGCCGCTTTCAGCCATTATAAATAATGAGAATTGAAACTTCATATTGTCACTTGGCAGCAGATACTATCTGAATAGGTGGAGTAACTGTGGAAGAGGGGCTGTGATAGATTGGTGGGATTTAAGGACCATGTGTACCTAAGTAACAGGAAGAAGTCCTTTCATATCTGCATTATTCAATAATGCACATGCTGTCCAAACTTAGAAATGGAAGTTTACCCTACAGTATTCTAAAAGGTCTGCCATTTCTTGCCCAATTTAACAGCAGGTCCCCCTGAGTGACTTGTAATTTTAGAAACCACATTACTGCATTGGTTTTTAGGTCCCCTCAAGCCCAAGCACCAGATTATTGAACCATGTTTAGAAGAACTGCCTGTATTTCACGGCACAAATTGACAAAGAAGGGAATTGACTCCCAGGCAAGAAGACCGCAGAGTCAGAGAATGAGCAATGGCAAGGAGCCTGGACCAGACAGATCGAGCCCTCATGGCAAGGTAGAGTCCAGTAGATGACAAAATCCACTTGGTCCGAAGTATGTTAAGTGTGACCTCATCGTAACCATTAATGCCACATAGAACTACCAGAATTATGGCAGTGTGAGCTCATTAAGAAAATGGGCTACGTCCATTCTTGTTTCCTCAACACTTAGCTCAGTGCCTGACATATAAAAGTTCGCAAGAAATGTTGAATGGATACATCAATGTTTGGAATGACTTCTAAATCCTTATCTTCTCAGCAAAATGACTCCAAATTGCAAATATGTCCAACAGGACTAACTTCTAGAAGTTGGGAAACTTCCATATTTTAAGAGTAGTCAAGTGTCAACTTTTAGTCCTTGGGCAACACACTTCAAGCTTCATCCAGCACAAATCTATTTAATGGAGGTGGGCGAAAGGACGTTCCACTATGATTAATTAGTCCAGGGGCCTGTCAACACTAGGTAGAGAAGAAGCCACCATCATTCTTTCGGGAGTAGCCTCCATTGGTGGCTGCAGTATGAGGGGACACTGTGGAGAAAAGAGAAGAGGGAGTAGGTTGTGAATTTCAATTGTTTGCCTTTTCTGGGAACCTGTAATCATCCATACCTTTCTGGGTACTGTGGAGCAGTAACAAGCTGTCTTGTAACAGCTGGGAAACTGGCATATACGGGACTAATGGGAGATAGCTAGAGGTCTTTCATTCCCAGGTTTCTGCCCTTTGCTAGAAATTTTGTTCCCTAGACCTAAGGCTGAGTTAAAGGCTCTGAAAAATTGAACTCACTTCCTAGCTTATAGGCAACATGTCCCCTGGATTTAGCCTGATATATGTCAACTTAGTCACTGCTATTCCTAGATCCTAAGTTATCCCTTAAGTTCTCTAATGGCCAGTCACCTCAACTCCCTGATTCCTAGGTCCATTTAAAAAAAACTCTTGTACCACCCATCTGCCCCCCAGTCTTCTAACCCTTACCTATGGATCCCTGGATGCTGTGGATAGACTCCTTCTTAGGGTTGATCCAGTGTCTGATGTTAGCCTGGGAAGTGATGGAAGGTGGCAGAGGAGGGGGTAAAGGTTCTCCAGGGAATTGGGTCTTGATGATTCTGGAAGATGGTATGGGGAAGAACAGGGGAGAGTGAAATCAATCAGAAGGAGACAGGTGAGGAGGGAAAGAGTTGCATGCAGCCTCAGAAATAATGCAGCCAAAGATCCTTTTTATCTTTTTCAGTGGAATCAACTGAAGCTTTTGTTTGTTTATACAGATAAGAACAATCCTGGAGGATCGCTATTCATTTTAGATAATAAAAATATAGAAATTGCATTACAGATACAGATGTAAAAAATATAGAAATCTGTATACAAATGAGTACCTCTTGGTTATCGTTGTTATTTTTCAGGTAACACATTACCTTACTTGACTGGATGGCATTGTCCTTAGGACGGAGAGGCTCCACCTCCACCACTTACCCATGGGTATCCTGGGTGGTCTCCTGATGTAAGAGTGTCTCATTTTTGTTCTTGAATGTCCCTGTGTGGTGGTTGTACAAGGCTGCTAAGCGGAAATCCAGGTCATCCTTGGGTATCTACAGAGGAAGTCAATACGCCCCACCCCCAGGGTTAACTTGCCACCTCTACCCCAACTCTAGTCAGTTCTGCTGGGCTCTACTTTTCCCCAAAAGCAGAGCGAACCCTTTTTGTGGCTGAGACCCACCAACTCCTTACACACCAAAGACATCTTAACTCTTGTCAATATAGAATTGTGTCATGGTTAGGCCTAAGGAGGGGTGAGTTCTTACTGGAGATATGGAAATAATTATACTGTCCTTTAGTTGGGCCTAATGGGCCTTACTTCATTTATGGTTACAATCAGAAGAGAAGTCTGGTAAGAAAACAACTTGCTCCAGATAATCAACTGGAGAAAAAACCGAAGCCTTCCAACTTCCCAGGGGCCAGATAAATCAATATTTGGTTTTGGATTTGGTAGGATCTTGGATTGGGGACAAAATAAAGATGGTGATGCAGTTAAGGACAGACTACCTTTCCAAAAATGATAGTCACGAGTCTTAAGCGGATGTAAAGAGAAATAGCATTTCAATACTAGGTACCTCAGGATCAAAAAAATAAACTTCCCGCCTCATGGAGGTGATTGTGGGAGTTGAGTTGAGCCGACTCCAGGGTTCCTGTTGCTGAGCAAGGTGATTTGGGTTCTTATATGGCAGTTTCTGCAAAAGAGAAACCACACACAGGACCTGGTTACAGGAGGCCTTGCTGATGTGATGGCTTCAGTGACACCATCTCCTTATTCCATCCTATTTTAACTGAACCTCAGATACCTTCCACGGGGAGAACAATATGAGGCAAGATTCCCAGACTTTAGATGCTCCTAAGTTTTCAATCTTAGAACTGGCAGAAGTAGGCCAGGAATACAGGGAAAGGGGTGAAGTGGGACAGGGGGTAAAGAGTGCAGAAGAGATAAGATGATGAACTCAGGCTTAGATGTCCTGAGTTTGAAGAAAAGGCAAGACATCTGATTGCAGTCAACAGGTAGAAAATGGGAAGTGTGCAAGTTAGAGGAGAGCTCAGAACACGTAATAGAGGTTTGATGGTCGTCCGCATGAAGTAGTAGCTGAAGCCTGCAAAAGGAGTGTGGCCAAAAGGGCTCATGACTGTATAATATTATAATGGGGGGGGGGCGGGTGGAGAGGAAAGAGAAAGGACACTAAGGCAATCAGAGACAGGAGAATCAGAAGAGTGCAGTGTCTAAGCAGGAAGAGAAAAATATCAGCAGGGAAGGGTTATTGTGACTGCAGAAATGTCAAAGAAAAAGTACACCGGTTAGTCAATCTTCTAAATAGAACCACATAAGCATGAATGTGAAAAGCACATAACTGATTTTCTTCATTGTATGTAAAGCTATATTGTATCCCTAGTGTCTAGAACAGCAACCTAACACATGGCATTCAAAAATGAAACACTGTTTGAATGATGACTGAATTCTAGTGAGTACAATTCCAACCTAGTAGAAATCAAATTCAACCTATCCAATGTTGAAACCCTCCTCCCCTCTATATATGGCAAAATGCTGTGTGACTCAGATCAGTTATACATTAATTGAATACTATGTTCCAGGCAGTGTGCCACCAGCAAAAAAGATGACAAATGAAACAAGAAAACTACAAATATATGAGGCAAGCATAGGCAGATTTCCTCCCACTTTTCAAAAGCTACAGAAGTCTCATCATGTCCTCATTCAGTGGATGAGACTGTCTTTCACTGAGAAAGTCAAGACTGTTGAGCATGAATACCATCCTCACATCCAATGTCCTTCCATCTCAAAGAAAGAGATGTCCCTTTTACTCAAGAATAACCCTTATGAATGGAAAAACATATTCCCCTCAAATGGAAGAAAAAAAAAGCCAGGTAGCAATACTTATATCAGATGAAACAAACGTTAAAACAAAGACTGTATCGGGCGCCTGGGTGGCGCCGTCGGTTAAGCGTCCGACTTCAGCCAGGTCACGATCTCGCAGTCTGTGAGTTCGAGCCCCGCGTCGGGCTCTGGGCTGATGGCTCAGAGCCTGGAGCCTGTTTCCGATTCTGTGTCTCCCTCTCTCTCTGCCCCTCCCCCGTTCATGCTCTGTCTCTCTCTGTCCCAAAAATAAATAAACGTTGAAAAAAAAAAAAATTAAAAAAAAAAAACAAAGACTGTATCAAGAGTCAAATAAGGGCATTACATAGTGATAGAGGATCAATCCAACAACAGGATATAACAATTACAATTACCTATGTACCAAACATAGGAGCACCTAAATACATAAAGCAAATCTTAATAGACATAAAGGAAGAAATTGAAAAAAAAAAAAGCAAGAAATTGATAGTAATACAATAACACTAGGAGACTTTACCCCACTTATATCAATGGATAGATCATCCAGACAGAAAACCAACAAGGAAATGATGTTTTTGAATGACATATTAGATCAGATGGACCCAACAGATGTATACAGGACATTCCATCCAAAGCACCAGAATTACACATTGTTTTTGAGAGCACATAGAGCATTCTCCAGGACGGGTCACATATTAGGCCACAAAACAAGTCTCAATAAAAAAAATTTTTAATTAAAAAAATTAAAAAAAAATTTTTTTTAATGTTTTATTTTTTATTTTTGAGAGAGACAGAGTGCAAGCAGGGGAGGGGCAGAGAGAGAGGGAGACACAGAATCTGAAGCAGGCTCCAGGCTCTGGGCTGTCAGCATGGAGCCTGATGTGGGGCTTGAACTCACGAACTGTGAGACCATGACCTGAGCCGAAGTTGGAAGCTTAACTGACTGAGTCACCCAGGCGCCGTAGTCTCAACAAATTTAAGAAAACTGAAATCACAACAAGCAACTTTCCCGACCACGATAGTGCTGAAACTAGAAATCAATTAGAAGGGGAAAAAAAAAAACCCTGAAAGAAACACAAACACACAGAGGCTAAACAACATGTTACTAAATCACCAATTGGTCAACTAAGAAATCAGGAAATCAAGAAACAGAAAATGAAAACACAGCTGTCTGTCCGAAGTCTTTGGGATTCAGCAAAAGCAGTTATAAGAGGGAAGTTTATAGCAATACAGGCCTACATCAAGAAACAAGAAAAATAATCAAACGATCTAAAGAAACTAGAAAAAGAAGAACAAACAAACCCTAACAAAGAACTAACAAAGTTAGTAGAAGGATGGAAAAATGAAGATCAGAGCAAAGATAAATGAAATACAGACTAAAACATACACACACATACACGAAAAGATCAATGAAACCATGGGAAACATAAAACTGATAAACCTTTAGCTAGACTCATCAAGAAAAAGAAAAAAAAGAGAGGACTTAGATAAAATCAGAAACGAAGGAGGAGAAACAATAACCAACATCACAGAAACAGAAATAATTACAACAGAATATTATGAAAAACTATATGCCAACAAATTAGGCAATCTAGAAAAAAAGGATAAGTTCCTAGAAATGCAGAACCTTCCAAAACTACATCAGGAAGAAATAGAAAATTTGAACAGGCCAATTACTAGTAACAAAATTGAAATGGTAATTTAAAAGTCCCAACAAACAAAAGTGCAGGACTAGATGGTTTCACAAGTGAATTCTACCAAACATTTAAAAAATAGTTGGGGCACCTGGATGGCTCGGTCAGTTAAGCATCTGACTTTGGCTCAGGTCATGATCTCACAGTTTATGAGTTTGAGCCCCACATTGGGCTCTGTGCTGACAGCAAGGAGCCTTATTTGGATTCTCTGTCTACCTCTCTCTCTCTTTCTCTCTCTCTCCCAAAAATAAAGATTTTAGGAAAATAAAGAAGAGTTAATGCCCATTCTTCTCAAGTTATTCCAAAAAAATAGAAGAGGAAGGAAAACTTCCAAATTCATTCTACAAGGTCAGCACTACCCTGATGATAAAATCAAAGACACTACAAATGAAAAAAAAAAAAATACAAGCCAATATCCCTGATGAACATAGATGCAAAAATCTTCAACAAAATATAGCAAAACAAATTCAATAATACATTTAAAGGATCATTCACCATGACCAAGTGGGATTTATTCCAGCAATGCAAGGGGGCTCAGTATTCACAAATCAATCAATATGTTACATCACATTAACAAGAGGAAGGATAAAAACCATATGATTATCTTAATAGATGCAGAAAAAGCATTTGACAAAATACACCATCTGTTCATGACAAAAAAATCTCAACAAAGTAGGTTTAGAGGGAATGTATCTCCACATCATAAAGGTATATATCAATTTTAATGGTGAAAAATTCAGACTTTCCTCTAATATCAGGAACAAAATAAGTATGTCTGTGCTCACCATTTTTATTCAACATAGTATTAGAAGATTTAGCCACAGAAATCAGATAAGAAAAAGGAATAAAATGCATCCCAATTGGTAAGGAAGAAGTAAAACTGTCACTATTTGCACGTGACATGATACTATGTATAGAAAATCCTAAAGATTCCACCAAAAAATTATTGAAACTAGTAAATGAATTCAGTAAAGTTGCAGAATACAAAATTAACATACATAAATCCATTGTTTCTATACACCAATAACAAAGTGGGAGAAAGACAAATTAAGAAAACAATTCCATTTACAATTGCACCAAAAATAATATTATAGCTAGGAATAAATTTAACCAAAGCAGTGAAAGACCTCTTTTCTGAAAATTATTAAGACATTGATGAAAGAAATTGAAAACAACACAAATGGCAAGATATACCATGCTCATGGATTGGAAGAAATAATATTGTTAAAATGCCCATACTACCCAGAGCACGCTAAAGATTCAGTGCAATCCCCATCAAAATACCAATAACATTTTTCACAGAACTACAACAAATAATCCTAAAATTTTATGGAACAAAAGACCTCGAATAGCCAAAGCAATCTTGAGAAAGAAGAACAAAGCTGGAGGTACCACAATCCCAGATTTCAAGACATGTACAAAACTATAGTAATCAAAACAATATAGTACTTTAGGTGCCTTGCTGGCTTGGTTGGAAGAGCATGAAACTCTTGATCTCAGGGTCATGAGTTCAAGCCCCACACTGGGTGTAGAGATTACTAAAACAAATAAATAAACTAAAAAAAAAAACCCCAATATAGTACTGGCACAAAAATAGACACATAGATCAATGGAATAGGATAGAAAGACCCCAAATAAACTCATGCTTTTATGGTCAATTAATCTATGACAAAGGAGGCAAGAATATACAATGGGGAAAAGACAGTTCTTTTGATAAATGATGCTGGGAAAAAAACTGGACAGCTACATGCAGAACAATGAAACTAAGCCCCTTTCTTATATCATACACAAAAACAAAAGGAAAATAGATTAAAGACCTAAATGTGAGACCTGAAACCATAAAGTTCCTAAGGGAAAACATATGCAATAATCTCTTGGACATTAGCCTTAGCAAAATATTTATGGATATGTCTCTTCAGGGAAGGGAAACAAAAAGAAAAATAAACAATTGGGAGTACACCAAAATAAAAAGCTTGTTCACAAAGAAAGCCATCAACAAAATGAAAAGACAACCTACTGAATGGAAGAAGATATTTGCAAATAATATATCTGATAATTAATATGCACAACATATAAAGAACTTATACAACTCAACACCAAAAAACAAAACAAAACAAAAAAAACCTGATTAAAAAGGGGGCAGAGGACCTGAATAGACATTTTTCCTAAGGGGACCTACAGATGGCCAACAGTCACACGAAAAGATGCTCAACATCATTAATCATCAGGAAAATGCAAATTAAAACCACAATGAAGTATCACCTCACATGAGTCAGAATGGCTAGTATCAAAAAGACCAGAAAAAAAAAGACAAGAAATAACAAGTGTCGGCAAGGATGTGGAGAAAAGGGAGCCCTTGTGCAATGTTGATGGGAATGTAAATTGGTGCAGTCACTGGGGAAAACAGTATGGAGGTCCCTGAAAAAATTAAAAATAGAAATACCATACAATTCCATAATTCCACTACTGGGTACTTACCCAAAGAAAACGAAAACACTAATTAAAAAAGATATATGGACTATGTTTACTGCAGCATTATTTACAATAGCCAAGACATGGAAGCAATCCAAGCGCCAATCAATAGATGAATGGATAAAGAAAATGTGATATCTATATATCTATATATCTTTATTCTTTTTTAATGTTTATTTATTTTGAGAGCGAAAGACAGTGCAAGTGGAGGGGGGCAGAGAGAAAATGCTAAGCAGGCTCCACACTGTCAGCACAGAGCCCAACATGGGGCTCGATCCTGCCAACTGTAAGATCATGACCTAAGCCGAAATCAAGAGTCAGACACCTAACCGACTGAGCCACTCAGGTGCCCCTATATCTTTATTCTTTATCCATTCATCTATCTATCTATCTATCTATCTATCTATCTATCTATCCATCCACCCACAACGGCATATTACTCAGTCATAAAAAAGAAAAATCTTTCTGTTTTCAACAACATGGATGGAGCCTGGGTATCTGCTAAGTGAAAGAAGTCAGACAAAGAGAAACAAATACCAGATTATTTCACTTATATGTGGAGCCTGAAAAACAAAACAAAACAAAAGCAGAAATAGACCCATAAATGCAGGGAACACACTAAAGGTTGCCAGAAGGAAGGTGGGTAGAGAGAGGGGTGAAATAGATGAAAAAATTAAGATATACAAACTTCCAGTTTTAAAACAAAAAAGCCACGGGAATGAAAAGTACAGCATAGGGAATATAGTCAATAATATTGTAATAATGTTGTACGGTGACAGGTGTTGACTACACTTACTGTGGTGAGCACTGAGTAATGAATAGAATGGTCAAATCGCTATGTTGTACACCTGAAATGAATATAACACTGTATGTCAACTATACTTCAAAAATAAAATAAAAAGGAATAACCTTTTTCCCCTGAACCTAGCCTTGTGCTTCAGAGAGACCTGCACCATCCTAGCATCCCCTGTACTCAGCTTCTCTCTCGTTCCTTTATCACCGTCTCACTACCACTCTATCACCTTCCTTGCAGAACTAGACTTCAAGAGTTGACATTTACTTATCTCCACTTCCTCCCCATTTCCGTCCCCTCTTTAGCCACTGCAGTCAGGCCTCTTTCTCAAGCTAGCACTGAAGCTGCTCTTGCTAGTGACCAGTGATCTTTATCTTTAGCTAGGATTGGAGGATCCTTTCCAGACCTGATCTTATTTGACCTCTGCAGTTTATGGAACCATGATTCAGATTCCCTCAAATGTTCTCTCCATGCTCTGTTGGTCCAGTTCCTCCTTGTTTTCCTCTTGAGTTTAGTCGTAACTGCTTAGCTCCCTTGTCAGCACTACTTTCTCTTTCTCTGCCCCTTAGTGCATTCTCCAAGGTTTTTTTTTTGTTTTTTGTTTTTTTTTTTTTTGTATTCTTACATTCACTGGATGAGCTCATTCCTTCCTATGGCTTCAACCACCACATGGCTATTTTGATTTCCCGATATACATCTTCAACCTAGAACTCTCAAGCATGTTGCCTGCTATTCATGTTCACTTAAGAGTCCTACAGGCACCACAAAACAACATCTGCATAACTTATCTGAACATCTTTCTCCCCAAACCTGCTTCCCCTGAATCCCTCACTCAGTAATGGCATCAATTAAGTCCTCGGACACCTAGGAGCTGTCCTAGACTTGTCCCTTCTTTTGGGCCCATCCATATCCAGCCACAAAGTCTCATCAGTCCTGCCCTTTGCATCTTTTTCACATCTGCACCATATTGCCACCCCCTGCTTTAGATCCGTTATTCCTCCTGGAGACTGCTGCCTCCTGAGGCTCTTGCCTCCTTGCTGATTCCTCTTGTCCTAACTCCCATTCTACCCAACCCACTGTCACTGTGTTTTCTGAAACATCCATTGATTGTGTCATTGTAGTGCTTAAAATCCTGACATGATGCCCCGGTGCCTCCAGCATGGAATCCTAGCTCACTAGCATGGTGTACACAGCACATCCAGTCCAACAAGGTCACTCCGGCTCCTGCTCTCTCCCCTCCTCCATCTCACATTGATGCTCCAGCCATTCTGGACTCTGGTCCCCAACAGGCCACTCTTTCTCTCCTTTCCATGTATGGGCACCCGCTGCCTCCTCTGCCCTGAACATCTGGTTCTTGTTTCCTTCTTCCTAACTCACATTCCACCTCCTCCCTCACCTGGCCCAGCTATTTGGATGTGAAAACTCACCTGCTCTGGGAAGCTTTCCTTTAAGCTCCCAGTTCTCCTGATACACAACATATAACTCTGTCATAACACCTGTGCTATTGTGCAGGCATTCTTGCTGTTGTGGTTGTCAGTAAGCTTTTCTACCAGAGTTCCTCTAGAGCAGGAGCCATATCTAATTCATCTATATATCCTCAGTGTTGAGCAGATTGCCTGGCATATGGTAAATGATAAATGTTGAATAAACCAAAGGAAGCTCTTTGATCCTGTTATTTAAGCCACAATTACTATTTAATTCACCGTATTTCACACCACTTCAAGCATCCCAAATACCCCTGCCAGAAAAAAAAAAAAAGATCATCTAAATTCCCAAATCACTGACACACACACACACACACACACACACACATTCCAGTATTAACCAAAAGACAGAGATGGTGTGAAGGCAGATGTATAAGGCATGACCTGGTGGCT
The DNA here is from genome assembly GCF_022079265.1 of Lynx rufus. NCBI lineage: Eukaryota > Metazoa > Chordata > Mammalia > Carnivora > Felidae > Lynx > Lynx rufus. The sequence goes on along the minus strand of NW_025814834.1, from coordinate 129,386,264 downwards.
TCCAGAGGATTCTCTCCCATTCCATATCTCATGTCTCTTCAGAGAACAGTTTTCCAAACAGGGCAAAGGGTGGTTTGGCGGGACCTGCGACTGTTTAAGCCACATTACACAGCATTGCTTTGGGCAACGAGAGCCCCTAGTTCCTCTGGGCTAGAGCTCTACTTCACTCTCCTCAAAAGCACCTCTGAAACGTTAGCAGACCTGAATATGGGGCCAAGGAGGCAGGCAGAAAGCAAACTTATCCGGTACTTGACTCAGTGTCCTCACCAGAATCCTTTAAGTTACCATCTCTGCCCATTAGGCGAACAGAAAGAAGAGTGCCATCGACCCTGGTGGGAATCTGCGCAAGAAACCACAGTACCTTGGAAGCTCGGGCTTTTCCCAAGTAGGAATCATCGTTATCCAACGTAGGGTGCTGGAAAGGGTCTCGGGTGAAAGGCATGGCAAAAAGGCGCTGGTGTGAAGGACGGGGGGCCCGCGCAGCCGCACACAACGCACGCGGAGGATCCCGGGTCCCAATTGTTTGGAACGCCCAGTTTCGGTTGCCGAGCAACTGCCCCACCGTCTGTGACTGAGGTGAGTTCCCTTCGAGAAGGGCGCCACCTGGCGGTGCAGCGCGGGAGACCCCTTGGGAGGTAGCTCCTGGGAACGCAGAGGGAAAGTGTCACCGAGTGTACCAAGCAGCCCTGAATTTGCATTCGGGAGGCTTAGTTGAAAAACGCCGGCCTCCTGGCGTGCAGGACTTCTGCAAAAGACTTCATCTGGGGAAAGAAGTCCTAAAAGATGACCCAGGAATTTCCTTCTACCTCGCATCTAACAGAAGGATTTTTCAAAGCAATGAGAGAATGAGGATGTCAGGAGACGGAAGAGCCCAAGTGTCTTGCACAAACACTCCTTGCTTAAACCCGTTTATGCCAGTCTCAAGCCTTCTCACAGAGCCGGTTGTAAAGGCACCGCTGAATTTGGTGGGACGGAAGTTAAGATCTCCAGAAGAGGCTGCTGCAGTAGGTAACACGTACCGGGGCCACTCTTCCAAACTGTAACTTCTGGAGGTGAGATGGCGTCTCAATCTTCCTTCTATCGCTCCACACACAGGAGGTGCTAAATAAGTATTTGTCGAACGCCACGTCTGCAAAATTAGAGGTGCTCATGAAAAGCCCATGGCACAAAAGGGCAATGGAAAAGGTGGATTTGGTGGCGATGGCTTGGAGGATGTTTCTACTGCGTTCTTTACACGCCCCCCGTGCCCGCCTGTTGGGCCGGTTGCAGACCCCGGGCGCGCGCCCTCCCACGCGGCGCGCGCCGGCGGCGGCGGCTGCCATGGCGACCGGCAGGTGAGCGGCAGAGGAGCTCGTGGTCCCTGACCCACCCGCGCGGAGGGAAAGAGGAGGCGGTTGCCAAGGCGACGTGGGTAGGAGGAGAAGAGGAAGGAGGGAGGAGGAAGGATGGGCGGCCTCGGCGTAGCCGCAGGGAGGTGACTGACTCGAGCCCAGCCCCTTGCATCCTCCCCCTGTGAACCTCCCTCCCCTTTTTTTCCGCCTTCTGCCAGCAGTAGCAGCAGCCGCAGCACCTGAGCCGCTGCTGCCGCTCGCTCAGGACAACGTTATGGCTGAGCCTGGGCGCAGCCTCCATCCCTCTTCCGGACGTAGGGGAAGAAGTGAGCGGCGCACACTCCGGCTTCTGCGGCTGCTGCTCTGGGTTGGGACCGCCTTCCAGGTGACCCAGGCAGCGGGACCGGAGCTTCACGCCTGCAAAGAGGTACTGTCTTCCCCGATTCAACCCCACTTTGGTTAGAAAAATCTTGGATCCTGGCGGAGACCTTGAGGACCCAGGCACAGACAGTTTCAGAGGCCACGGAGTTTAGGTTTCTTTGGGGATGAGACGTGGGGCTGGGGGAGGGAAGAGGAGCAGACTGGCGTCATGGAGAGGCCAGCCTACTGGAGGACTCACGAAATAGATCATCCTCACAGCTTGGGCTGCTGAGCTCAGGGGGGAAGGTCCCAGCTCCAAGGAGCCCAGGAGGGACCCAGGTCCCTGGACTCGGGAATGAGGGAAGAAGAAGGCATGGGTTGTTTTCCAGCTGCAATGAAATTACCTTTAGTTGAAAACAAAAGATTATGTACAGAGGGGCAAAATGGAAAGTGAGAGAGAAGAAGTGGGGTAAGAGAAGAGTGAGGAAGGCCAGAGGAAAGTAGGGGAGCAAAGTGGGAATCCTTGTGGTTTCATCATGGCTTCAAAAAAGGAGAGTGAAGGAGGAAGATGTGTGAGGGGAACTGAAGGAACCCATCACCTCTCTCTCCCCACTCCATGTCAAACATCCATTTACCTTGCAGACTGCTAAATGCGTTGCCTTTCCCAGTGCGCTTTGTTTAGTATACCTGATAGCACAAGACCCACCTCTGACCACACTTTGAGTCCTGTAATATTTCGCTTTCCACAAATCTCTACTTTCCTTTTCTGGACTTCTGCTGACGTATGTCATGAGTTTTTTTCAAGGTGCTACTCAAACGTTGCCAACACAATTCAGACAATAGGTAGTGAATGTCTTCCACTTAAAAATGTCTTTGAGCATTCTTTTTGGAGGGATACACAAGGTATTAAGGAGTAACAAAACTCAGTAGTTTCTATAGTGTTGAAATAACAATATTTGGTTGTTCTCTGAGTAACCCTTTTTAACCATATGGCAGAGACAGTAACAAAATACAAGAACTGCATTGGGGAAGGCAAAATAAAAGTTGTTCTGTTATTTCTGTGAAATGTGAAAGAATTGTAATGCACCAATAGTTTAGCCCCGTAAAAGGAATCTCCAATGTCATACTTGGCTAGAGTTTTGAGAGGTTGAGATACTTTTTGTAAGTTGTCAGTGTTGACTGATTAGTAACAACAACCCCCTCCCATATGGACATACATTATTATGAAGGTGCTCTATTCATTACACTGTCTACAACATAACAGATCAAGAAGTGAAGGGACGGGAAGAGAGAGAATTTTTTTTAATGTTTTTATTTATTTTTGAGAGAGAGAGACAAAGTGTGAGCAGGGGAGGGGCGGAGAGAGAGGGAGACACAGAATCTGAAGCAGGCTCCAGGCTCTGAGCTGTCAGCACAGAGCGTGACATGGGGCTTGAACTTGTGAACCACGAGATCATGACCTAGGCTGAAGTCGGATGTTCAACCAACTGAGCTACCTAGGCACCCCTTAGAATTTTTTACTTCATTCATGAACATGATACTAGTGGCTCCAGTTAATGGCAGTTCTGGTAACTCTCGTCAGTCCCCTTGATGACCTGCCCTGGGCCATCTGTGTTGCCACTCAGCCACTTTATGACCTGTTTTAAAGATGGCTGGGAACAGAATGATTTTGTCCGTGACTGTGGCTGACTGTCCTTGGTGGCCTGTGGTCTAACCAACTGAGATAACTAGTTCAAGCAAGCCCACTTACCCAAGACTCCAACAGGGGAGTCTTCTGAGTGAAAGGTAAGAGTCTTACAGTGCAGCGACTACTTCTTGGTGAGATCTTGTCAGCTCTGGAAAATATGAGACATTTGAGAAATTAAAGATGTTGTATCATCTTGGTTTGGAGGGAGGGAAGAATATTGACACCTGAGAACTGTAACTTGGGTACAAATTTAGCCTTTAGTCCTTTTTAAATGGCTGACATTTGCCTAAACAAAAGGTCTTGCCACAGAGCACGAGCTTAGGAGAGTGGAAGGCTGTGCAACCCAGTTATACGAGGGTTCCACTCCCTGCCTGTCACTTACCACACAGTTTTTGGATTTGTAGGATGGATGTCTCAGTATTACCTACCTGAAAAAGGACTGCTTTGAGTACTGAAAGAGAGAGTAAAAATAAAAACATAAATTTGTGTTACCTAACCTCCTTTCCCATTCAGCTTCTTTACCATTAGATCCACACCCCGTGCCAGAGTGAAAGTGGCTTAGGAACCATGCTTATTGGCCACAAGCATCAGCAAGTCCTATTGAGACTCTCCTTGAGCAAACAGTGGCTGTTGGACACACGTGATGCCAAAATAATAAGGAAGAGAATAAGCCCATTGTTATAATGTTCTTCATTTGGCAATATGAACTGACGCAACAAGTTTGGGGGCTTCCAACCCTAAATGGTGAAAAAACAATTCAAGGTAGACTAACCCTTCTCTACTATTAATCTTCATATGAATTTCTTGTTTGTCCAATTTGGGTATTACTGACAGGGACTCTTATCAGAGTCATTAGGCCAACCCTAATAACAACAGTGCTGTTGCAGCCTTGTTTTCCAAATCTGAGGTATCCCTCTGGATCTAATCAGGAGACAGAGAGGTTTAGCATGAGGCCTAGACTAAGGTGACAGAGAACTGGGAGTTCTAGGTTGCTAAACCTGGGCCAGGGTGTGGCGTGCGTTTCCTTTCACAGTTTTATAATAATCAGGGTCACCAGTGGAACTAAGAATCCTGTATGGTATTTGTTTTCATGAATCATTTCTTTAGCCCTGTGCTAACCTGGGCCAAGTGCTGACTGAGAGCCAAAGGAGCATTTCCTATAGCACGATGAGTCTCAATCTAATGAGAGAGGAGCAGAAAACCTTCTTAACAGATCTGCCTTGTCCTGAGGCTCCAGCATTAACTGCCCCAAAGGGACTTCCCAATCTATACTGAAAAGTCTGTAGGGCTTAGGAATCTGGCATACCTGGATTGTAATAAAATTCAATTGAGTGAGTGATGACTCTGCCACTTAGTAAGGATGCTACTTTGAACAAGTTAATTAATTTCTTGCAACCTCAGATTCCCAATCTGTAAAGTGGGGATGATAATACTCTTCATTATTCTTACTCTCACAAAGCTGTTGTGAGGATTAAGTTAGATAACACATGTAAAACGCCTAGTGCATACCGTTGATATGTCATAGGTGCTTAAGAAATATTGGTAGGCAGGGGCGCCTGGGTGGCTCAGTCAGTTGAGCATCTGACTCTTGATTTAAGCTCGGGTCATGATCTCACAGTTCCTGAGTTCGAGTCCCTCATTGGGCTCTGTACTGACAGTGCAGAGCCTGTTTGGGATTCTCTCTCTCCCCCTCTCTCTCTGACCCTCTCTCCTTCCTCCCTCTCTCTCTCCCTCTCAAAATAAATCAATAAACTTTAAAAAAAGAGAAATATTGGTAGGCAGAAGAAATAAGTACACAAATAATGATACATAAATGGTAACATAAGGTTAACATGTGGTGAACAATGCAAGAGTGGCAATATAGATGTGAATAGGAAAAGAAGAAAACATATTCGAACAGTTAGCACTTGACCTACTTCTGGAATAATCAGTAGGACTGCAATGGGCAGAGATGGATTAGATAGAGGGAGGGGCCTGTGGAAAGGTACACCAGGAAAATGCAAGGGATCCTGGGAAGAGCAAGTAGACCAGGCGGCTGAAATGTGAAGTAGGTGTGAGTACAATGGGAGATAAGGTTGGAATGTGGAGTTGGTGTGGGGTACAGTAGAAATCAAGGTTGGAGAGTTAGAAACCTGAAGTGCAGAATCCTTGAAGGATTTCTGGCGGAGGTAGTGGCCTGCTCAGAGCAGATTAGCATGAATGAAAGGTAAACATGGTTGGGGTGCCTGGGTGACTCAGTCGGTTTGAGAGTCCCGCTTCGGCTCAGGTCATGATCTCACAGTTCGTGGGTTCAAGCCCCACATCAAGCTCTGTGCTGACAGCTCAGAGCCTGGAGCCTGCTTCGGATTCTGTCTCCCTCTCTCTGCCCCTCACCCACTCACACTCTGTTTCTGTCACTCTCTCAAAAATAAATAAACTTAAAAAAATTTTTTTAAAAGAAAAGTAAACATGGTTGAGGTAGGCCAAAAGGTGAGAGAAGGAGATGGGGGCAAGGAGACCGGTCAGGGAGGGGGCTAACAGAGGGACTGTGCTGGCTGGTGGTAATGGGACACATAGAGGTGTAGATATGAAAAATACATTGAAGGCTAGAGGGTTTGGCGACTGACTTTAAGTGCAGGGTGAAGAAAAGGGGCAAGCTGAGGGTTTTGGTCAGGGTTTTAGAGTGGGCATGGGAGATGCAGAGAGAACAGCTCTTGAATCAGAGTGATGGCCTTTCGCAGTTCTGACTTCCCCAGAGTCAGCCCCTGTACCAGGAGGAAGAATAGCCTGAGACCCTGGCACCACACTTTACCCTCTGATCATAGCTTCTGGGCTTCTATATTTCCTCCTGTATTTGCTTCTAACTCGTTATTCAAGGTCTGAACTCCACAGGGAAACAAGTTGATCTAGAAAACATTGAGGACCTCTGAGCTTTCAGGAAATATTTCACTGAAAGCATAAGAGTTAAAGTGACTCCTTTGATTGGGAATCATCAAGGTTGGATGTTTAAAACATCCTGCCATATTTGGTGGACAGGGGAAATTGAAAGTCTCCATTCATCATGAAGTATTTATAGGGTTGCAAGAGGTTCTGTTTTTGTTTGATATCAGAGGGCGCTAAAGAGTAATAAATTCTTGAGATCTGAAGACAGTTAGGAAGTCATTTTGTCTACTCTCCTGTCTCAAGGTAGGAGTATAAAACTGAAGCAGACTGATCATTATCTGCCTTACTTTAATAGAAAAACTTTAAAAATTGTAAAAGTGACTCATTTCATTTACAGAAAACTTGGGAAAAATAAATAAAAAGAAGACAGTAGAAATCACCTATAATCCTAGCATTCAAACCATCATTTTTTATGTATGTATTTGTGGGCAGACTACTGGTACAGAGAGTGGGGTCTGGATATACTAAGTGGGGTGGGTTCAGTTTCCAGCTCCTCCATTCAGTAACTGTATGACCCTGGGGAAATTATTTAATCTCCTCAGGACTCAACTTCCTCATCATTGTGGTGGGAATATTAATAAAGACCACTTAATTACTATATTATGACAGTTAAGTGAGTTAATACATGTAAAGTGTTTAGAACAGTTACTGGTGCATAATAAGTACTCAATAAACATTAGCTGTTATGAATTTTTAGTGGAACTATGATTAACATGGTCTTAAGGTAGTAAAAAATTAATAAGAATTTAACGGTGGTAAAAGTGTTGGAAAGGGGAAAAGAGTAGATGTGAAAGATATTCTGAGGACAAAGTTGGTAGAATTTGGCCAAGAGAGGGAAGAAAGCATAGCAGTTAAGGGTCTGGAGTTGTACTATCTAGATATAGGAGCCACTAGCCGTGCGTGGCTACCAAGAAATAAAAATGCAGCTAGTGCAGTGAGGAAATGAATTCTTAATTTTTGTGATTTTAATTAAGTTGAAAATAAAATGCACACTCTATTCAATCATTGAAAAATTATTGGCTGTGTTTGGAACTACTTGGGTACTTTCATAACCATAAATTTATGAAATCTAAATAGAGATCAAGTATTTTTGATGAAGATGTAGCATCTGAGTTCGGTTGTACGGTAAAGTATAAAACACAAACCAGAGTTGGAAAACTTAGTACAAAAAATGAATGCAGAATACTTCAGTAATATTGCATGTTGATTGCATGTTGAAGTGTATTATTAAAATTAACTTCTTTTTTTTAATGTTTATTTATTTGAGAGAGAGAGAGAGAGAGAGAGACAGATCACGAGTCGGGGAGGGGCAGAGAAAGAGGGAGGAGACACAGAATCTGAAGCAGGCTCCAGGCTCTGAGCTGTCAACACAGAGCCAAACGCAGGGCTCAAACCCATGAACCATGAGATCATGACTTGAGCCAAAGTCAGATGCCTAACTGACTCAGCCACCCGGGTGCCCCTTATTAACATTAATTTCACCTGTGTCTCTTTACTTTTTCAAATGTGCCTGCTGGAAATTTTAAAATCTTACATGTGGCTAGCATAGTGTTTCTACGGGACAATGGTGGCCTGGAGGTGATGGCTGTGTGAGTTTGTCACCTGCGGTTGAATCCTAGTTACCATTTCAACTGCATTGTCTTGGGCAAGATACTCACCTCTCTTTGCCTCAGTTTTTTCATTTGGAAAGTGGGGATAATTTAGTTCTTACCTTTTATGGATTGGGGGAGGATTAAAGTGCTTTGCAAAATGCATAGTGTATAGTGAGTGCTTAATAAATGTGTTTGTTACTGTTTTATGAAATCTTTGTTAAAAATTTAGGAATGGGACTGAACTCCAGATTGCTTTATTCCCTTTTGTCCTATTGAATACTATTTTGAATACTATTGAATACTTTATTCCCTTTTGTCCTATTGAATACTTTTTAATTTCCCTTTTGTCCTATTGAATTTTTTCAATGTTTATTTATTTAAGTAATCTCTACACCCAATGTGGAGCTTGAACTCACAACCCCGAAATCAAGAGTCTCATGCTCTTCCGACTAGCCAGCCAGATGCCCCTTGAATACTATTTTTAAATAGCTTTATTATTTTTGCAACAATGATACATTCTTATTCTAAAATTTCAAGAAATATAGAATGCAAACAAGGACACAAAACTTACCCAAAAGTTTGTAACCGGCTAAAACCACCGTAAACATTTTGTTGCATGTTTCCAGACTTCTTTCTATACTTCTAGACTTTCTATACTTCTACACTTATATGTATAGATATAAGTATATAATTCTCCAAAAGTGGAATCATATCACACATGCTGTGTTATAACCTAATTTTTTCATGCAATAATTTACAAGAGACATTTCTGTTAATAAATATAGGTCTGATTTCATCATTTTTAAGGCTGCATAGAGTTCTGTAGCATGTATATAATATAACCTATTTAATCAACTTAACCAATTCAAATGACTTCTAATTTCTATTACTATATACAATACTGAAATGAATGCTTTTGCATATATATTTGTAAATACTTGCTCAAATGTTATCCTGTTAACTCCTTAAGTTATATTGCTAGACATGGAGATTCCTTGATCAAAGAGCACATATTTTTTTAATATGTTTTTAAAGTTTATTTATTTATTTTGAGAGAGAGAGAGCGGGGGAAGGGGAGAGAGAGGGAAAGAAAGAGAATCCCAGGTAGGCTCTGCACTCTCAGCACAGGGCCTGATGTGGGGCTCAAACTCACGAACCACGAAATCATGACCTGAGCTGACATCAAGAGACACATTTAACCAACTGAGCCATCCAGGCGCCCCAAGAGTGCATATATTTTATATTGCTCTATATTATCCAATTTCTCTTTTGAGGAAATTGCACCAATTTTATTTTCCACTAAATGTCCTCACCTTTTCTCATACCTTTGGCAATACTGTCAGTCCTTTCAAACTTGACAAATCAGTAGGAAACACACACACACACACACACACACACACACACACACACACACACACAAACACACCCTTTGGTTTTGCTTGGTCCATAGCAGAAGGACCCCTCCTGTTTCAAGAAGGACCCCACCTAGAGCTCCCAACCTACCTTAGAGTGTTTCTGGAAGCTATTACTGCAACTGAGAGACAGAATCTTCCTCATTCTATAGCAAACAATATAAACAAATCCCTATACATCATCCAAGTCGCTTCTCAGCTGCTTCCTCCACCAGCCAGGAATGAATGAAAACTCTCTTTCACATTTCCCCACCTAAATGGTTCTGGGGTGGAACTGGGCTTGGAAGGCAGACTGTATACTCCCAAATTACCAATGCAATTGACTTACAAATTTGGTTAAGTGGTAAGAAAGAAAAGCAAAAGCTGTGGCAAGGAGGCCTAACCTAGATTATAGATTGGGAAGGTTAGAGCTGGCTACTCTGAGGAGTGGGTTTAAGTGGCGAGCTGAAGGTTTGGAGAAGTTTGGCAGGTGAAGACGAGTGGACAAGTTTGCAGGCAGGAAAGAGTCTGTGCTTACAGGACAGAGAGAGGGCCAGAGGGCCTGACAACATAATTTTATACTTGCAAAATGAAGAATGTATATCCCCATTTCGAAGTTTCAAAACTATTAAAGGAAGACACGAGATCTTAATTAAAAGTCTTTGTTGGCATGGATTTGTTTAACAATTGTTATTTACTTTTACATTTTAAGGTAATATATGCTCATAATAATCATTCACATTTATTGAGTGCCCTAAGTGACCTACAGGCATTTGGTTCTTATAGGAACTCTAAGCAATCCATTTGGTCCTTACAGGAACTCTATGAGGTAGGCTGTTAATACCCAACCTCCATTCCACTTCCCATGGTTTCCTGTCCTCTTACCTGCTTCACTTTCCTCTACAGCACTCTCTGCCATCTGGCATATATTTTACATATAAACATATGTGTGCATATACACCCATATTTTTTAAATTGTCCATATCTTCCGACAAGAATGTAAACTCTTGAGGGCTGGTATTGTTGTATGTTTTATTCCTTGCCACATTTCCAGTGCCTGCCACAGAGAGATGAGACTGCCAGAGGTCACTTGGCTGGTAAGAGAGCAAGAACTCAGGCAGCTGAGCTCTTAATCACCGTGCTGTTTTCTGCATGTCAGTCCCAATTGTGCAGAGGGTATGAGCTGAGAAGTAAAGGTTTCCCCTCCTCCCTGCAAATCCCCAAAGGCTAACCTCTGTCAACTCCTGCTTAAATATATTCTTCTTGAAATGTTTTATGCCTGTACAAGCACATCTGTCTTTTCTTTTTACCTTCTATACAAATCAGATCAGAATATTTGTCCTGTTCTATAATTTACTGTTTTCCTTACTTTAGGCCCATGTCTTTATTTTTAACAACTGAATTGTGATTCATTATAAGCATGCGCTATGATTTATTGAAACAGAAACTTGATGAATAGGTCAATTCCAGTCATTTTTATGGTAACAGTGCCACAGTGAACATCCTCCTGTGTGTATTGAGGCATAATTGTTTGCTTGAGTCTGTCAGATGAATTCTTTCTGTTTTTCAGTTTTTATGTATTTATTTTGAGAGAGACAGACAGTGTGAGCAAGGGAGGGGGAGGGGGGGAGAGAGAGAGAGAGAGAGAGAGAGAGAGAGAGAGAGAGAGAGAGAGAATCCCAAGCAGGCTCCACACTATAAGCACAAAGCCCGACTCAGGGCTCGAACCCAAGAAACTGTGAGATCATGATCTGAGCCGAAACCGAGAGTCGGAAGCTTAACTGACTGAGCCACCCAGGCGTCCCTCATCGGATGAATTCTTTTTTTTTTTAATTAATTTATTATTTTTTATTATTTACTTTTATTTTTTAATTTACATCCATGTTAGTTGGCATATAGTGCAATAATAATTTCAGGAGTAGGACCTAGTGATTCATCCTCTACATATAACACCCAGTGTTCATTCCAACAAGTATCTTCCTTAATACCCCTTGCCCATTTAGCCCTTCCCTACCCACAACCCCTCCAGCAACCCTCAGTTTGTTCTCTATATTTTAAGGGTCTCTTATGTTTTGTCCCCCTCCCTGTTTTTTTATTATTTTTGTTTCCCTTCCCCTATGTTCATCTGTTCTATATTTATATAGAATTTAAATTTATATCTTAAATTCTGAGTAAAGTCATATGATATTTGTCTTTCTTTGACTTATTTCACTTAGCATAATACCCTCTAGCTCCATCCACGTAGTTGCAAATGACAAGATTTCATTTTTTGATTACTGAGTAATACTCCATTGTACATAATATGCCACATCTTCTTTATCCATTCATCTGTCATTGGACATTTGGGCTTTTTCCATACTTGGGCTATTGTCAATAGCGCTTCTATAAACATTGGGGTGCATGAGTCCCTTTGAAACAGCACACCTGTATCCTTTGGATAAATACCTAGAAGTGCAATTGCTGGGTTGTAGGGTAGTCCTACTTTTAATTTTTTGAAGAATCCCCATACCATTTTCCAGAGTGGCTGCACCAGTTTGCATTCCTACCAGCAGTGCAAAAGAGTTCCCCTTTCTCCACATCATCAGATGAATTTTTTTTTGTCTTTGCTATCTTTTTTATTTACTTATTTTATTTATTTTTTATTTTTAACTTGTTTTATTTTTTATTTTTTAAAATTTACATCCAAATTAGTTAGCATATAGTGCAACAATGATTTCAGGAGTAGATTCCTTAGTGCCCCTTACCCATTTAGCCCCCCCCCAATCCTTCCAGTAACCCTCAGTTTGTTCTCCATATTTATGAGTCTCTTCTGTTTTGTCCCCCTCCCTGTTTTTATATTATTTTTGTTTCCCTTCCCCTATGTTCATCTGTTTTACATCTTAAATCCTACATATGAGTGAAGTCATATGATATTTGTCTTTCTCTGACTAATTTCACTTAGCATAATCCCCTCCAGTTCCATCCACGTAGTTGCAGATGGCAAGATTTCATTCTTTTTGATTGCCGAGGCATACTCCATTGTATATATATACCACATCTTCTTTATCCATTCATTCATCAATGGCCATTTGGGCTCTTTCCATACTTTGGCTATCGTTGATATTGCTGCTATAAACATGGGGGTGTGTGTGTCCCTTCGAAACAGCGCACCTGTATCCCTTGGATAAATGCCTAGTACTGCAATTGCTGGGTCATAGGGTAGTTCTATTTTTAGTTTTTTGAGGAACCGCCATACTGTTTTCCAGAGTGGCTGCACCAGCTTGCATTCCCACCAACAATGGAAAAGAGATCCTCTTTCTCCGCATCCTGGCCAACATCTGTCGTTGCTTGAGTTGTTAACGTTAGCCATTCTGACAGGTGTAAGGTGGTATCTCATTGTGGTTTTGATTTGTATTTCCCTGATGATGAGTGATGTTGAGCATTTTTTCATGTGTCGGTTGGCCATCTGGATGTCTTCTTTGGAGAAGTGTCTATTCGTGTCTTTTGCCCATTTCTTCACTGGATTATTTATTTTTTGGGTGTTGAGTTTGATAAGTTCTTTATAGATTTTCGATACTAACCCTTTCTCTGATATGTCATTTGCAAATATCTTCTCCCATTCTGTCAGTTGCCTTTTAGTTTTGCTGATTGTTTCCTTTGCTGGGCAGAAGCTTTTTATTTTGATGAGGTCCCAGTAGTTCATTTTTGCTTTTGTTTCCCTTGCCTCTGGAGATGTGTTGAGTAAGAAGTTGCTGCGGCCAAGATCAAAGAGGTTTTTGCCTGCTTTCTCCTCAAGGATTTTGATGGCTTCCTGTCCTACATTTAGGTCTTTCATCCATTTTGGGTTTATTTTTGTGTATGGTGTAAGAAAGTGGTCCAGGTTCATTCTTCTGCATGTCACTGTCCAGTTTTCCCAGCACCACTTGCTGAAGAGACTGTCTTTATTCCACTGGATATTCTTTCCTGCTTTGTCAAAGATTAGTTGGTCATACGTTTGTGAGTCCATTTCTTGGTTCCCTATTCTGTTCCATTGATCTGAGTGTCTGTTCTTGTGCCAGTACCATACTGTCTTGGTGATTACAGCTTTGTAGTATAGCTTGAAGTTTGAGATGGTGATGCCTCCTGCTTTGGTTTTCTTTTTCAAGATCACTTTGGCTATTTGGGGTCTTTTCTGGTTCCATACAAATTTTAGGATTATTTTTTCTATCTCTGTGAAGAATGCTGGTGTTATTTTGATAGGGATTGCATTGAATATGTAGACTGCTTTGGGTAGCATCAACATCTTAACAATATTTGTTCTTCCTATCCAGGAACATGGAATCTTTTTCCATTTTTTTGTGTCTTCTTCAATTTCTTTCATAAGCTTTCTATAGTTTTCAGTGTATAGATTTTTCACCTCTTTGGTTAGATTTATTCCTAGGTATTTTATAGTTTTTTGTGCAACTGTAAATGGGATCAATTCCTTGATTTCTCTTTCTGTCGTTTCATTGTTGGTGTATAGGAATGCAACTGATTTCTGTGCGCTGATTTTATATCCTGCAACTTTGCTGAATTCATGAATCAATTCCAGCAGTTTTTTTGTGGAATCTTTTGGGTTTTCCATACAAAGTATCATGTTATCTGTGAAGAGTGAAAGTTTGACCTCCTCCTGGCCAATTTGGATGCCTTTTCTTTCTTTGTATTGTCTGATTGCAGAGGCTAAGACTTCCAATACTATGTTGAATAACAGTGGCAAACGTGGACATCCCTGTCTTGTGCCTCACCTTAGGGGGAAAGCTCTCAGTTTTTCCCCATTGAGGATGATATTAGCGTTGGGTCGTTCATATATGGCTTTTATGATCCCGAGGTATGCTCCTTCTATCCCTACCTTCTTGAAGGTTTTTATCAAGAAAGGATGCTGTATTTTGTCAAATGCTTTCTCTGCATCTATTGAGAGGATCATATGGTTCTTGTCCTTTCTTTTATTGATGTGATGAATCACATTAATTGTTGTGTGGATACTGAACCAGCCCTGCATCCCAGGTATAAACATCAGATGAATTCTTAAATGTAGACATAGTGGGTCAAAAAGTCCAAGTGTTTAACATTTCAATAGATGTGTGTCAGGTTGGGAGCATGGGTTTTTAAAGCTAGCATTAGCCTTCTCCACCTGCAGTCAGATGGAGGAAGAGGGAGGCTTGCCTGGTAAGACTGCTGCCAATTTATTCCCCCCCTGGGAATCACTGAGACCCAGAGGGCAGAGTTGAAGAGCCTGTCAGCTTTATCAAGCTGCCAGCTTTTCCGAGTCAGGGCAGATGGGCTTGATGGCTAATTTTGCCAGATTTTCAGAAAATAATTTGGTCCAATTTATAGCTTTTTCTCAGTCTGTATCATTCCTCTTGTAAGTGACAAAAATTGTGCCATTTGTCACATTTCTTCTTAAGCTCTCCTTCTATGTCATACCAGATAAAGCACAGAACAGATAATTATAGTTAGTGCTTGACAGCTGCCAAAAGAAAATATATTTTTCATACTTCCGAGCTCTCCACTTTTCAAAATCTTTTTAAGTCTGAGAGCCATAATATGAGGTTATCACCCATTCTTCTCTTTCGATTTGACATGTGTTATTAAAGGCATTTATAAAAGACCCACAGAACTATGTGGGGTGAAAAAATAAATATGCTGATTTTCACAGGCCTAGAATGTGATTTTCTAAATTGGAATTGTACTGATGATACAAAATAAAATGCAAAACTAGTAATAATAATTGGACTTTAATAAGCCTGTGTGCTAATTGGAGTATCCTCTCTTTACTGCATGCACAACAGTCAAGGAGACCTGTTTCTGAATTAGAAAGGAAACTGAAATTGGCAAATTTTCTGCTTGAAATTGATTATTTTGCCCTCCAACCTCAATCATGTGAAAATAAAAGAGTGGCTAATAATCCACCAAGAGGAAAGATAAAGGAAGCATCAATTGTATCTGTTCATCTGACTTGGTTCAGATTCTCATAAGGATGGTGCTGGCTCAGGATAGCACTTTGGAAAAGTCAGGCCTGCCAAGCCCTGTGCTGAACTAGATGCTCCATACAGTTTGAATTAATGGGTCAACTTACTTTCCTTGTAAAACATTTGTTTTAATAAATCAGTGCTAGAGCTCCCATTTGCATACATTCAGCTGTATGTATAAATCATCTGTAAAAGAAAAGAAGGGATTGTGGGGTACCTGGGTGGCTCAGTCAGTTAAGTAAGCATCTGACTTTGGCTCAGGTCATGATCTCGCAGTTCGTGAGTTTGAGCCCTGCATTGGGCTCTCTGCTGTCAGTGCGGAGCCTGCTTCAGCTCCTCTGTCTCCCTCTCTCTCTGCCACTCCTGCACACGTGCACTCTCTCTCTCTCAAAAATAAATGAACATTAAAGAAAAAAAGTGTTTAAACAGGGCACCTGAGTGGTTCAGTTGGTTAAGTGTCTGACTTCAACTCAGGTCATGATCTGGCGGTTCACGAGTTCCAGCCCCGAGTTGGGCTCTGTGCTGACAGCTCAGGGCCTGGAGCCTGCTGTGGGTTCTGTGTGTCTCCCTCTCTCTCTGCCCCTCCCCCGCTCATGCTCTGTCTCTCTCTCTCTCTCTCTCTCTCTCTCTCTCAAAACTAAATAAACGTAAATTTATTTTTCTTTTTATTTATTCATTTATTTTTTTTTATTTTTTTAAATTTACATCCAAATTAGTTAGCATGTAGTGCAACAATGATTTCAGGAGTAGATTCCTCAGTGCCCCTTACCCATTTAGCCCATTCCCCCCTCCCACAACCCCTCCAGTAACCCTCAGTTTGTTCTCCATATTTATGAGTCTCTTCTGTTTTGTCCCCCTCCCTGTTTTTATATTATTTTTGTTTCCCTTCCCCTATGTTCATCTGTTTTGTCTCTTAAAGTCCTCATATGAGTGAAGTCATATGATTTTTGTCTTTCTCTGACTAATTTCACTTAGCATAATACCCCCCAGTTCCATCCACATAGTTATAAATGGCAAGATTTCATTATTTCTGATTGCTGAGTAATACTCCATTGTATGTATATACCACATCTTCTTTATCCATTCATCCATAGATGGACATTTGGGCTCTTTCCATACTTTGGCTATTGTTGAAATGTAAAAAAATTTTTTAAAAACTTAAAAAAAGAAAAGAAAAGATGGGATTATGACCAAATATAAAGTAAATAACAGCTTAGCAGCAAGTCGTAAGAAAACAAAGAACTATGGGGGGTGGAGGGGAAGACATGTTGTTAAACAATCACATGTGTTTTTAGCCCTAGGTTATCTAAAAGACTACCCCTGATTTTTATATTCTCCAGCTAGTTTTTCTTAGGTGGGGATAGATTCAGGTAAGGTTTCAGAAGAATGTGTGATTGTGGCCAATGTACTTGGTTGTGTTTAATGTAACTCTCATTCTAGTCAGATGATGAGTGACCAAAGGGAGTGGGCATGAATGAGTGTGAGCAGAAAAAGGTGGTACCGCTGGGAATATGCAACAGATTCTCAGGAGCTTCTCTGAAAGAGGACACATCCTCTTAATTTTTAGATAACTTAAAAATCTCAGGCTTTGTTTTTGAAGTATTGATATCACCCCATTTCCATTAAAATCTTTATTTTATATGTGCAGAAACTGAGGCCCAAGGAGATCAACAGGTTGGTTCACTCTGGGGAGAGTCGTTTAGATATAAAACTGTGATCTCACAAAAAACTGCTGTTAAGGTGGATCTCAGTAGCCATCCAGACATAAGGCATCCTGACTAGCTCCCTAAGATAGTGGAATGGTGCTTATCCTCAGGTGGCTTATATTGCGTAACAATTACCATTGTTTAAAAAAGTACTTTTCACCCCAGATAATGAGAGGCTCACTATTTCTAGAGTAAACCCCCTACTATTGGGGTAAAAAGTATTCTTTTCTAAACTTTGTAATTATGAAGCAACATAATTGGTCCTCTGATGTCCCTATTGTTTATGACACTCGTTTCCTGCACCCTAGACCCTTCCTGTTTTTTTCCTTCTTAGGAAGATTGACAGATACTGTCCGTATTGGTACCTAGGCCCAGAGAACAGTTATCGTTAGAGTACTCACAGTTTGAAAACATTAATGACAGATTTCCTCTAGAGATCATGGGCCATCGTCAAGTTTTCTCCACCAAATACTTATTTTTTTCTCTTATATATTTAATCCTCTGAAATTTAAAATAATTCACATACCAAGTATTTATTGAACATCATGCACTGAAGGAACCCTGGAAGAATGATAGGACATGAAACTGACATCGATGCCACCTACAGTCTTTCAAGGAACAAGCAGTTACAAACGGAGATCAGTGCATGATAGGATGAGGCCAGATCGGAAGGAGCAGTGGGCAGAGCACTGCCCCTGGAGCCGGGTTCATATCCCTGGTGAAGCTTCACTGACTGTCAGACTCAATTGTCAAAGGAACTAATCATATGTAATTTGAAGGATTTTTGTGAAATTAGAAATGAGAAATAAGATATGCACAGTGACAAGTTGTATTTGTTTGTTAGGGCTGCAGTAACAGAGTACCACAAGTTGGATGTCTTAAAACGACAGAAATTTATTCTCCCACAGTTGTGGAGGCAAGAGGTTCAAATTCAAAGGGTCGCGGTGCCTCTGTGGTGGCTCTAGGGAGGAGTCTTCCCTTCTCTTCCTCGCTTCTGGTGGTTGCCAGAAATCCTTGGCACTCCTTGATTGGTAGCATCACTTCAATCCTTGCTCTCTTGTCACATGGTCTTCTCCTGGTGTGTCTCTTTGTCTTCACATGGCCTTGTTACAAGGACATCAGTTATTGAATCGAGGGTCCGTCCTACTCCAGTATGACCTCATCTTAACCAATGACATCTGCAAACACCCTATTTCCAAATAAGGTTACACCTTCTGAGGCTCTGGGTGGACATGACTTTTGGAGGGACACTATTCAGCTAGTACACCAGCACATAGTAAGTACTCAGTAAGTCGAAGTGATTATGGTTACCAAGAGCCAAAGTGCAAATGAACCGAGAAAACCGATTTCAGTACAAGCTGGTGTGGTTAAGGAGAGCTTCTCCAAAGATGTGAGAAGGTCAAGCAGGGCTTTAGAGAAGTGGTAAAATTTAGATAAGAACTGAAGGTGTAGGTATGGTGGGGGAGGAGAACGGCATATCAATATTTTAACAATGGGACTATTAACCGTGTAAAATCAGCTATTAATGAGACAAATCTCCTTTGTTCCAACAGGAATTAAAAACTACAATCTTTTTCTGAATGGATAAGCACATATATTGTCTATTGTTATCTATTATCTATTACTTTGTAACCAATGACCCTAAAACTTGGTGGCTTAAAAATAACAAACATTCATGATCTCCGTTTCTGTGGGTCAGGAATTTAAGAGTGGCTTAGCTGGGTGATTCTGGCTCAGAGTCTATCATGAGGTTACAGGCAAGATGTCAACCCGTGTTGCAGTCCCCAAAAGCTTGTTTGGTGAGGATCAGCTTCCAAGATGGTTCACTCACGTGGCTATTGGCAGGAGCAAGTTCCTCCCACATGGGTCTCTTTATAGGATTGCCAGAGCGCCCTTACCACATGGCAGCCAGCTTCCTCCAGAGCAGGTGGTCAGAGAGGGAGGGAGAGACAGAAAGTGCAAAGAAGCATCCAGGGACCCTTTTATGACCTAATCTCAAAAAGTCACACACTATCACTCTTGCCATATTCTTTCTGTTCTTTAGAAGCAAATCGCTGAGTCCAGCCCCAACTCAGGTGGAGGATTGAGCTCTTTCTTCCTTTGGAAGGAGGAGCGTTCAAGAATGTGTGGACATGTTTTAAAACCACCACATCATAGTACATCATGAAATCATCCATTCCTTTAACTGTTGGACTAGTTTCCTAAATTTGATGTTCCTAAATCTCCATGTTACTATTATTACTATGTATTAATACAATAATCATTTTGAACTCTGACAGTATGCCAGACACTGTGCTTGCAGCTAGAGATTTGGAATGCATTGGTCCAATGCTTGCCTTCAGGGAGTTTATAGTTTAGTTGGAGAGGGACTTTGTCATAAATATAATGCTCTTATATAAGTGACAAAAGTGAATATAAACAAAAGGCTTTGCGTTTGCACTATAAGAAGGAAACTGCAGAAATCAGAGAAGGCTTTTAGGGGTAGGTGGTATCTGAGGGCCTAGGGTAGCACCTCAAGCCTAGCCACCTCTTGGTATAGAGTAGATGCTGGGAAGGTCTTTGGGGAGGGACATTCTAGGCCAGGAGATGGGAATGTGCAAGGTTTGTATGGGGGATTTTCAGGTTGTCCAGGGTGGCTTTCATGGAAGGGGAAGGAAAGGGAATGGGAAGATGGATTGAGGCCGGTCTTAGAGGCTCTTATAGAATAGACAGTATTAGGGAGAAAGATTGAACTTGATTCTGAACACACTGGAGATTTCTCGGGAGGGTAGCGAATGCTTAGATAGGTGTTTTGGAGAATAGAAAAAGTTAGACCAGAGAAACCAGTGTAGCTGTATGTATGAACTCATTCATTCACTAATTCATTCACCCATTCATTCATTCAACAAACTTTATTGCAGACCTGCTATGTTGCCAGGCATTGTTTATAGTCTAATGGGATATACACATATCTGAAATCATCACAGAGATAAAATTACAACTGTGACAAGTGCTACAAAGGGAAGGTACACTGTGCAATGAGAGCACCTATTAGGGGATTTGACTTAAGCAGGAAGTTCAGGTAACTCTTTTCAGGGCAGTGATAACCCAGCTGGGGTCTGAAGGATGTCCAGCAGTAATAAGCCATGAAGGGGTAGGAATCAGCACATGCAAAGGCCCTGAAGTGAGTACAAAGGACTGAAAGAAGGCCAGTATAGTGTGAGGAGCAGGGAAGGAGAACATGGTGAGAAATAAGAAAGGAAAGGAAGTCAATCAAACCATGAATGGTCTTATTTTAATTAAGTAATTAACAGTGCCTCCACCTATAAGGACTTCAGTTTTCAGGAAATACTCCATCAAAATAGTAAAAGCCAAATATAAAATAAAGATTATGGCAGGAAAAATACAATTTAGAATGACAAATCCAGAAAAAATAATTAAATGAATATATGAACCCTATGCAAGCAAATGGACTGGAAACTTGACCCTGAGCTTCCTGGTGGCCAAGGTAAAAAATGAAAACGTTATAGAACATTCTCAGAGCCCATTAAGAAAACACATGAGAAAATTACTTAGTGGGAAGATGCAACAGAAAGATGTACTGATAGGGCAGCTGTGGCATGAGAATGGGAAGGATTAGGAACATCAGAGGAAGACATTGCAGAGAGATTCATTGATTAGTTAATATATTACTGAGACTCTATAGTATCTGTGGATATTATCTCTCAGTATCTTTGGAGATTGTTATGGGACCAGTGATTATTATTTGTCTCTTGTATATATGTATATGATATAGAGATGGAATATATCTTCTTTTCAAGCCAAGATAATTTCCTTTGGTCTCTAATTGAAATTGCAGGGGATACAGTGTTTTGATTGCTATCTATTAACCATTACAGAAGTTGGTACTGCTTGGAGTGAGAGGAAAAAACAAGATGGCTTGTTTACCAATAAGTGTAAAAATAAAGAAGTAGGGGATTTGTCCTGATTTCTCCTGCTAAAAAGCAGGATCATCTGAGGCCTTCCTGAAAATTAGGGAGAATGGCATCCTGCTTTAATTTCTTCCATCAGATTTCACTCTTGGACCCAGGCCATTTCTGCTTTGGCAAAGCAAGGGGTGCTGATGTGAGCTGTGTTCCCAGTGATGGTGCTCCAGGCTGGCCCCAGGGGAACCTTTCGAGATTGTTGTATGTAGTGGTTGCCAGAACCTCAGGCACCATCAGGTGCCTGGCCGTAGGTGGGGCGGATGCGGGAGGGCGGGAGGAACTCTGTTACCAATTTTAGTACCGCATAAAGAAGCCTTTCATTTTCTACCTCCTAGCAGAAGCCATCTGAAAAAGTGAATTTAGGCAAATGGCTTGAAGTTGAGCATTCTGCTTTGGACCCTGTTCTTTCTTCCAGCCTCTTGCTTTAGCTTTAGGTTTTCAGATTTTCTTCGACAAAGCCTCACAGCCTGCTCCAGGCAGAGCCCAGCGGTGGAACTCTGGTTTGGGCCACGCACAGGCCTTCTCCACCTCACAGGGCTCCGGGGCCTCTCCCTGGCTGGCATCTGGCTGCCACCCTCGTCTGCCACCAAGACCCTTAGAAAGAAGAGTGACTTCCTTTAAGAATCAGATCACTCTTGCAAAGGATTGCTGAGTCCTGGCCCTCTGTCCCGTGAACAGATGGCTTCTATGATGGTCTCCTCGGTTTACCGATAACAAGCAGTTAATCTGTTCAGTTGGCTGCTGTGTCTCCTGCCCTGGTCTTTTCTTCATGACTATGCAGCTGTGCAGCTAGTTGGTTCCACCTGGATCTTCACTTCATGCAACTCTGAAGTCCTTTGGCAGCTTTCAAAGCTTCTTGCCCTGGAGAGGCCTGTCAGCTCTTCTTTCCCAGTGGAAAGTCCTCCATGGTGTTTCATCAGAGCTTCTTCCAGGGATGTCTCATCACTTCCAGCAGAGCAAAGAAACATGAAGAAAGGGTTCAGATTTAAACACTTACCTCCAGGGGCGCCTGGGTGGCGCAGTCGGTTAAG
Source organism: Lynx rufus (assembly GCF_022079265.1). Lineage (NCBI taxonomy): Eukaryota > Metazoa > Chordata > Mammalia > Carnivora > Felidae > Lynx > Lynx rufus. The sequence continues at coordinate 129,364,313 of NW_025814834.1, read as the reverse complement.
CGTCCGACTTCAGCCAGGTCGGGCTCTGGGCTGATGGCTCAGAGCCTGGAGCCTGTTTCCGATTCTGTGTCTCCCTCTCTCTCTGCCCCTCCCCCGTTCATGCTCTGTCTCTCTCTGTCCCAAAAATAAATAAACGTTGAAAAAAAAAAAAATTTAAACACTTACCTCCAGGCACTCTCCTCCCTCCTTTTAATTAATTAATTAATTAATTTTGAGAGAGGGGGGGGAAGGGGTGGGGGGGGAAGGGGTGGGGGGGGTCAGAGGATCTGAAGTGGGCTCCACTCTGACAGCAGAGAGCCCAATTTGGGGCTCGAACACAGGAATCACCATGAGATCATGACCTGAGCCGATGCTTGACCCACTGAGCCATCTAGGCACCCCTCTCCTCCCTCCTTTTAAAAAATACTGGAGTAGGGGCACCTAAGTGGCTCAGTCGGTTAAGCATCCAACTCTGGATTTCTGCTCAGGTCGTGATCTCAGAATTTGTGGGTTTGAGCCCCACGTGGGGCTCTGGGCTGACAGCTCAGAGCCTGCTTGAGATTCTGGCTCCCTCTCTTTCTGCCCCTCCCCTGCTTGCACGTGTGCTCTCTCTCTCTCTGAAAATAAATTTAAAAACCATAAAAAAAACAATAAAATAAAGTAAGAACACTGGAGCCATGTAACTTTTCAGCATAAAAAGCAGTGACAATGGTGGGAATTGGAAGACGAGGTTTCTGGAAATCCTATAACTGCATAGGTGACTCAAAAAAAAAAAAAAATGACCAAGCCAATCTCTAAGTCCCCACCCACTCTCGACATCTCCCAGCCAGCTTCCTGATTTAGTGAAGGGGCTCCCCGCTGCAGCTGGTATGAGCAGCACATGGAGGGCTTGCTACACCCCAGATTGCTGGCCCCACCTTAGAGGTTCTGATTCAGTGGGTCAATGAAAAGGCCTAAGAATTTGCATTTCTCACATGAACTTATTGAGGCTGGTGGTATTAGGTCCACACTTTGAGAACCACTGCTTTAAATTTAATGGAAAGGAGGGGCGCCTGGCTCAGGTCATGGTCTTAGAGTTTGTGAGATTGAGGCCTGCATTAGGCTCTGCACTGACAACACATAGCCTGCTTGGCATTCCCTCTCTCCCTCTCCCTCTCCCTCTCTCTCTCTCTCTCTCTCTCTGCCCCTTTCTACTGCCCGACTGCACATACTCTGTCTCTCAAAATAAATAAATAAACTCTAAAAAAATAATAATAAATTTAATAGAAAGGATAAGAGTTTTGAAGACAGGTGGGTTTGGGCCTGAGTCCCAAACCAGCAGCTTACCAGCCATGTGACTTTGGGGCATATGCCTGAGCATCTCTGAACTAATTTCTTCATTCTTAATATGGGGTAAATAATATCTACCCCACAGTTCATTGATCCAACACATATTTGTCATATAACTATTGCAGTACCAAGGTTTCTAAGCTAGCTGGTGGGGACATGACAATGAATGAGACCATTTTTGATGTCAAGGGATTTGGGGTAGTTGTAAAGATTAAAAAGAGAAAATTTGCAAAGTTTGAAGACCCTGAGAGATGTCTATTAAATATTCATTTCATTTCCCTCAGAGGAGGTATCATGATGCTGCTTTTACTTTTTTCAGGAGGGGGTGTCCAAAAGAGTCATCCTCAAATTTTATAGTATAGGGCCTAGAGTCATACTTCTCTCTTTGTCTAGATAGAAAATTTGAGGTATGGGCACTGGTGTCAGTTTAATTGTGTCCTCCAAAACTCATATGTACCTTGGAGTAACCCCGATGTCCTCCAGCACCTCAGAATGTGCCCTTATTTGAAATTTGGGTTTTGGCAGACTGTAGTCAAGATGAGGTCATTTGGGGGGGCCCTATTCCAATGACTAGTGTCCTTATAAAAAGTGGAAATTTGGACACAGACACACACACACACACACACACACACACACACACACACACAAGGGAGAATGCCACGCAAAGATTGGGGTTATGTTGCTGCAAACCAAGGAAGTCCCAGAAGTTGTCGGCCATCACCAGAAGCTAGGAGGGAGGCATGGAACAGATTCTCCCTCTCTCGTCCTGTAAGATGAAAACTGTACTGGTGCCTATATATGCCGGGACCGCCTTGATCATATTGGTATCTCCTCACCATATCCATAGTAAATATTTTAGCTGAATTACTCTGAAGTAAAGCAGGAAACATCTCAAAGGATTATGGTGAAGGCATAGGGTCAGAATAGAGATACGGTAGAAGTAAGCAGGGGCCAGGGAGTGAAGTGAAACTTGCAGGGGGTCCGGTGCTTACTCTGAGGGCAATGGTGGGGCAGTGGTACGTTATGTTTTGTGGTTCAAGTGGGTCACTCTGGCTGTGGCCTGGAGAGTGGCTTGGAGGAAAGGAGGGAGCCAAGCCCAGGAGACAAGTGAGGAGGCTCCTCTAGGCAAGAAGTAATTGTGTTTTGTCTTCATTGGTAGCAGTGTGGATGGAGAGAGGTGGACTGACTCAAAAGATATTGTGGAGGTAGAAAACAGATAGGTCTCAGTGATTACGTGGGGCCTAAGAGAGGTGTCAGGAACACAGTTGCTGGCTTGAACAAGTACTGAATGTAGCAGTTTCAATATCAGAGCAAAAAGACAATGCCAAGACTGGTATTTTATCTTTTAAAGTGTTTGGGGGAGGGTGCCTGGGTGGCTCAGTCAGTTGGCCATAAGACTCCTGAATTCTGCTCGGGTCATGATCCTCATGGTTCATGGGATCAAGCCCTGAGTCAGGCTCTGCATTGACTCACTCTGCAGTGTGATGCCTGCTTGGGATTCTGTCTCTGCCCCTCCTACACATGTGCACGAGCACATGTTCTTTCTCTCTCTTGAAATAAATAAATAAACTTAAAAAAAAAACCCTACTTTAAAAAAGTGTTTGGAATTTATTAAATATTTTAAAGAAATAAGTAAAACTAAATATTTAAACATTTTTTGAAGTTTTATTTATTTTGAGAGAGAGAGAGGACACGTGCACATGAGTTGGGGAGGGGCAGAGAGAGAAGGAGAGAGAGAATCCCAAGCAGGCTCTGCACTGTCAGCACAGAGCCCAACTCGGTGCTTGATCTCCCAAACCATGAGATCATGAGCTGAGATGAAATCAAGGCTCCCCCACTCAACCAGCTGAGCTACCCAAGCACCCCACTAAATAGTCAGACTTTTCAAGTGCACCTTCTATAACACATTAAGTAAATCACATTCATAAAAATATAAACATTATTATCATTCTCATATAAATTGTTAGCAGATAAAATTAATGAAAATAAAGTATTATTCAACAAACCCTAAGGACCATTATTGCTACCACAGGTGGATTACGGTATCATTCAGTTAGGTATGGAACACCAGGTGGGGAGGGTAGTTAAGAACTATTTTTATTTATTTATTTTTTTACTTTTTATTAAAAAAAATTTTAATGTTTTATTTCTTTTTGAGAGAGAGAGACAGACAGACAGACAGACAGACTATGAGTGGGGGAGAGGCAGAGAGAGAGAGGGAGACACAGAATCTGAAACAGGCTCCAGGCTCTGAGCTGTCAGCACAAAGCCCGACGCGGGGCTCAAACTGGGAACAACGAGATCATGACCCAGGCTGAAGTCAGATGCTTAACCAACTGAGCCACCCGGGTGCCCCTATTATTTTTTTTAATGTTTTATTTATTTTTGAGAGGGCATGAGTGGGGGAGGAGTGGAGAGGGAGGGGGACACAGGATCTGAAGCGGGCTATGTGCTGACAGCAGCAAGCCTGTTTTGGGGCTCGAACTCACAAACCGAACCATGAGATCATGACCTGAGCCAAAGTCACATGCTCAACATACAGAGCCACCCGGGCACCCTGAGAACTATTTTAAAATGTTGGTTCTGGTGTGCCTGACGAAAACCTGCATAGGCAATTAAAGCTAAGGGTCAGGGGCACCTGGGCAGCTCAGTCAGTTAAGCATCCGACTCTTGATTTTGGTTGAGGTCATGATCTCACGGTTCAAGGTTTGTGGGATCAAGCCCGGCCTTGGGCTCTGCTCTGACAGCACGGAGTCTGCTTGGGATTTTTCTCTCTTCCTCTCTCTCTGCCCTTTCCCCACTCATGTGAGCACTCTCTGTCTTTCAAAATAAATAAGTAAACTTAAAAAAATAAGGATAAGGATCAGGAGCTCTGGGGTAAGGGCTGAGCTCAAGGTATAAACTTGGAATTATCAGTCCATGAAGGCAATTGAAACTTTGGAAATAGCTTTGTGTAAGCGATTTGAACTGAGCTTTAGGAAAGTCTAGGATTTTAATTGAACTAGAAGATGTGTAGGTGGAAGGATGGATTTACAAACTGAGGAAAAGAGCAAAGCAAAGAAAGCTATGGTGTTAAGGTTAAGTGGATACTGTTAGCCGTGCACTGGCCAATGTTTAACAACTTGCTCTTCAGAGGTGAAGGGAAACCCTGGTTTATCGTGTTTGCTGATTTCCATGGTATAAATGCTCCCATTAGAGTCACTGGCAAGCTATCAGCGTCACTGAGCGTGGGGTTGGGAACAGATGAGCACAATCAGCTGTTGTAAGCTCATGTTGTGAGCAAGTGAACTTAGCCCACAGCTAGACGCAGTCCTGATGGAGAGGGAGGGTTCTATCTGGGAGTGGTGTTGGATACATTGAAGATAAAGTGAACGACTAGTGTGGCTGTGAAGACAGATGACAACAAGTGTTGACAAGGAGGTGGAGAAATCGAAACCTTCATACATCGCTTCTCGGCCTTTTGGCCAAGATCAAGTGTAGAAACCTTCATACAGTGCTGCTGGGAATATAAAATGGTGCAGCCACTGTGGAAGGCAGTTCGGCAGTTCTTCAAGAAGTAAACGTGGAGTTACCATATGACCGAGCAATTCCACTCCTAACTATATTTCCAAGAGAACTGAAACATATGTTAACACAAAAACTTGTCCATGAATACTCATAGCAGCAATATTAACAATAGCCAAAAAGTGGAAACATCCCAAATGTCCGAGTAATGAATGGATAAATAAAATGTGGTATATCCATACAATGAAATGTTATTGGGCCATAAAAAGAAATTAAATACTGATACAAGCTACCACATGGAGGAACCTTTGAAAACCTTATGCTAAGTAAGAGAAGTCAGATACAAAAGGCTGTCTATTGGGGGCGCCTGGCTGGCTAAGTTGGTAGAGCATGAGACTCTTCATCTCTGGGTCATGAGTTCAAGCCCCATGTTGGGTGTAGAGATTACAAATAAAATAAAATAAAATAAAATAAAATAAAATAAAATAAAATAAAATAAAATAAAACGGCCACCTATTGTATAATGCCATTTATGTGAAATGTCAGTAATAGATAAATCCATGACACATAGAGTAGACTGGTGGTTGCCAGGAGCTGGGGGAGGGGAAGATGGAGAGTGAATGTTGATTGGTAAGATTTTGAGGACTCTTAACCCCCCAGTTTGAGAAACAATATTCTAAGAGATTGTGGCATGGCAGCTGTTCAGATATGTTTGCTTCATTGGAATTATTGAAGCCCTGACTGCTGACCTGGCTCTCCAGGCTGGAAGTCTCTCCACCAGGTCAAGTTCTCCATCACAAACAGCTAACACATCTGAACATGAAGCTGTCCTTGGAGAGCTTTGCATAGGCCAAGCCAAGTTGGCCTGTGTCTTTCATGCATGATTAAAAGCTCAGGTGAAAAAAATTTGATGGAACATTTTGATCTCATTAAAAACCAAGAAAAGCACATCTTTGAAATATAATCTCATAAAACCCTGCTTGTAGACAGATGTGTGTACCAAATTCTCACCTATCAGAAAGGGATTGAAATTTATAAAGGGACATTTTGTTTCCTGGCGACAAAGCCATTTCAATCCTAGGGATATTTACAAGCAATACCAAAAAGCTCTCTGCACCTGACAGACTGGCTGCAGGTACCAAGTGTCTAAATGTCAGCAACCAGCCTCTCTCTTGGAGAGATTAGCTTTGGAGGAGTTGTTGAGGGAGAAAAAGTGGAAAAAGGACAGATGTTATTTCATATGTATGAGCAGACTGGGATTAGGGGGTGAGTCAAGACGGGTGGTAAACAGCAAGGGGAACCAGGGAGGTCTAACTGCTGCTGTCATCATTGCTGTTAGGCCAGAAATGGCTCCTTCCTCATAGCCCTCACAGAAAGGAGTGAAGAGCCTGGGCACTCCCTCCATGAGCTCTCTGCAGGCAGGGTCAGCTGGCTTTGTTTTCTTTTTTCTTTTTTTAAATTTTTTTTTTCAACGTTTATTTTATTTTTGGGACAGAGAGAGACAGAGCATGAACGGGGGAGGGGCAGAGAGAGAGGGAGACACAGAATCGGAAACAGGCTCCAGGCTCCGAGCCATCAGCCCAGAGCCTGACGCGGGGCTCGAACTCCCGGACCGCGAGATCGTGACCTGGCTGAAGTCGGACGCTTAACCGACTGCGCCACCCAGGCGCCCCTCTTTTTTCTTTTTGTTAGCCAATTTACAAAGAGCTGAACATAATCTCCTAATTGTCCTGAGAATTTGATGTTACTCAGTTTGGGTGGGTGGGTGGGATCCACTCAATCATCTTAGCAGGGCATTGTCATCCCTGTTTTATGGGCACAGGGTTTAACAATGGGTCCGCGGTTGTGCAGGACAAGATGAGAGTCTGGATCCCTGGGGTCTAATCCAGAGCGCCTTGCACAACTCCAGAACCACTCTAGAGTCTGCCCTTTTGCCACCATTCAGTCACTCAACAAATACTAATTGATAGTGATTGTGTCAGGCACTGTTCTGGGCCCTTGGGCTACATCAGTGAACAAAAACAAAGATGCCTCTTCTTATGTTGTTTCCGTCTGACCTGGAGTGAGGGCAAGGGCAGAAATAGACAATAAACACAACGAAAAGTTAAGTTAGAAAGTGTGTTTGAAGGTGGTAAGTGTATAGAAGAAAGGAGTCACTTAGGATTTGAAAATCCATAGGGTGGGAGGGGAGGAATTACAATTGTAAATAGGGAGGTGGAAGCAGGAGGAATAATATCAGGGGCCTTGGTAGGGGCTGAAGGGGAGGATGCGCGTAAAGAGAGGAGCCCCAGAGCCGGGTGCAAGGGTGCTCGTATGTGTCACTAATGGCGGCTGTCGTTACCACACCAGTTCCATCTCCTGTGCCCAAAGTGGACAGGCAGCTCTAGTTCCAGACAGGCTGGACAGCAGGGTCCTGCCTGACCCAGGGCCTGGTGGCACAAACTGCCCCAGCTGGGTGTGAAGACCCAGCAACCAGTTTTGTGTAATGTGCCCATGGTCAAATGAGCTGGGGTGACCGAGTGCCGTCTGCGGTTTTTGATCAAAATGGGAGTTGAAAACCCCAGAGTCGAATAGAAAATGCTGAAAGAAGGGGCAGCGGAAGGCCAAGGCTCCCCTATCCTCCTTCAGACTGGGAGCCCCGGGGCTCCCAGCTCCGTGTTGCTAGGCAACAGCACACAGATTGAGGGCAGCCAGCAGGGGCCAGCCTGCCTGGGGTCTGTTTGCTTTGGCTGCTGCTGGGTCTGGTACCTGTTCCGGGGGAGAGGCTGTGTCACTTGGAAGCAAACACCTGACTGTGTAGGGTTATTAAAGGAAAGCCAAAAAGCCATCCTTGACTCTGAGTTGGCCTCAGGGCCTGCAATTCCACCTTTAGCAATTTGCTCCTTCAAGCAAAGTCTGTGGTGTCAAACTTTTTGGGGGCTAAAACAAAATCTTAACTGGGAAGAATAAATACGCAGAAGAGATTTTAGGGGGGGAAAATGTTGCTTCATTAAAGGGGGGAATCCCCACTCCCGGCTGAAGGGGCTTTCTAAACCCCTAGATTCTGAACCATAATTTGAAAATCCTTGGCTTAAAGTATTTCAGCCCCCTGTTAAAAAGTGAACAGCCTTTGTTCAGCAAAATATTAAGCTATTTTATTTTATTTTATTTTATTTTATTTTAATTTTATATTTTTAAATGTTTATTTATTTTTGAGAGAGAGAGACAGATCGTAAGTGGGGCAGTAGCAGAGAGAGAGGGAGACAGAATCTGAAGCAGGCTCCAGCCTCTGAGTTGTCAGCACAGAGCCTGACACGGGGCTTGAACCTGGGAACAGCAAGATCATGACCTGAGCCAAAGTCAGACGCTTAACCGACTGAGCCACTCAGGCGCCCCAATATTAAGCTATTTTAAAATTACTAATATGTTATGATAGATTTTCATGGTTTTCTGCTGGGGTAGGGATGGTGGAGAACAGACTCCTCTGAGGATATGATGAAATCTGTATACCCTCTGCCCAGGAAAATGCACATACGTGAAATTCTGCATCTGGTTGTATTGGGGAAGTTGTCCATAGACCGTAGATTAAGGAGCTCTCTGTCTTTCAGGACACTTGTTTATCTGATTTACTTCCAAATGAGACAATACTTAAGTCTTGAGAAGAGTGAGTTTTGAAGGAGGGAGGGAGGAGAATCAGAATCTTGGGGATGGAGTCTGTATTTTTAACATGATCTCCAAGCAGTTGTGATGATCAGGTAGGCATGGGCATCAGGGCTCTGGAGGTGGTTTGTCTAGCCCCTAAGGCCCAGGAGACACTGCTGTGAGTTGGCAGCCCTTATGAGGGTGAGGAAGAGGGAGGAGAGAGAGAGAAGCCCTGCTTTCCCCCTCTAGTCTGACAAGCTGGAGAATGGGAAAGACCCTGTGTTCTCCATCCTGCCCTTCGTAATGGGAAACTGACGTTACTTGTGCCCCTGAGCCTCAGCCAGGCCCTCCACTCAAAATTCAAATGAGGGCACTCCAAAGCAAAAAGAACAAAGACCAGTACTTCAGAACACCATCCAGCTAGGACTGGGCCTAAGAAAGAGTCTCATTTGGGACACTGATGTTCAAATTCCGATATTTGTGGTTTTCCATGTTCTGTACTAATGAGAGGTCATTCCTCCCTCCTAGCAAAGGGTTAGTGTCTCCTTAATAGTCAGGATTGTTTAATGGGATCTGCTCCCATCTGGGTCAGGTGCTTTCCAAGCAAAGAAGCATTCGCCACTGAGTCAACAAATAACCTATTGATCCCGCTGTACCAAGCTTGGGGCGTTTTAACTGGTCTACCTCGCCTCCATCCTGACATTCTCTTCAGAGGATCTGGTTTTCAGGGACAGCGAGAGGACAGGAGGATGAACCTGCAGTTGGGGGAAGAGCAGGAGGCGGCCTCCTTCAGACCCCAAGGCCTGTAGTCAAAATCCGGGTTTACTTAAGAACCTGTTTCTTGACGCAGGCCCTATTCCAGCCAAGACAAACCCAAGTCGTGTTTCTCTCCTGCTTCCTTGGGTGGTTGTGACTTTATGCTGCATGACTTGGTGGTTCTCGGACTTGGGATATGAGACCCTGGTTGGCTCTGTCTCTCCTGCCTGTGGTGGGGGATGTATCCTCTTCCCCCCACTGTAGTTGCTGCAGTAATCCTTCCTCTTGTCAATGTTTTGCTCAAGTGGAGCCATTTATCCAAAATGAACAGTTAAGATGTGTGCATTCCAATGTGTATAAATTTTACCTAAAAATAAAAAAAAAAAAAAAAAACAGCAACAACTTCCAGAAGGGAGGAGTGGGTGGAAGTAAATGGGGAATGAGTAGAGGTAGATGAAGAATGACAGAAATTAAGAATTGAAGCTGGGGGGTGGGGGTCATCATATTCTGTTCCAAAATTCTTGTTTTGACATTCGCCACAATAAAAAGAAAAAAAGTACTTAGAGATGTCTGTTTTCTCTTAGAAGTCTCCCTACATGCCCCTTCCCCACTCAAGAATCTTGAAGAAACTCATACCCTTTACCCTAGTAATTCCACTTCTGGGAATGTATCCAAATCAAATAATGAGAGATGCACAGAAGGCTTCATAGTAGTGCTATTTAAAATAAGAAAAAGTTGGACAAAATTCCATGTTAAAGGAACTACAGTGCAATCATTAAAGCCACGGGAAAGTGCTTGTGACCGAAATTGTAAAAAAAAAAAAAAAAAAGTACAAAACTCCACACTGTATGATCTTCATTTGGTTTTTAGAAATGCATGTGCATGTATAGAAACAGAATGTGGAAAGGAATACAATCATAGGTTTAAAGTAGTGATCTCTGTTTGCTGGGCTTGTAGATTTTTATTTTCATTTTAATTCTAGCCTATATTTTCATCTTTTCTACAATGCACATTGAGCACTTTGACAATTATTTTAAAGACTGAGTAGTGCCATTTTGAAGGAAGCAGGAGGAAAAGGTGGAAGAAAGAACAGATTTCCATGCAGGTCCTAGCCGTAAAATAGTAAGGTACTGGAACAGGAAGGAATCTTGCAAATGGCCTAAATCCAACTTTCTCAGTTACAGATGAGAACACTGAGGCCCAGAAGAGTCAAACAACCCCCTCGGCTGTTTGTTGTCAGTCTCTCAGACTGCTTGTTTTAGCACCACACGGAGCCCTTACTTCCCTCCCAGGAACTTCGCAGCTCCAGAGTGTGCCGTGTTAACCCCTGCAGGCCCCGCTTGGGGAGCAGCCTTTTGTCTTTCCGGTCTAGGCCACCTGTTGCCAGCGTCCTTGGCCAGCGGGGCTGCAGAAATGACCTGACAGGAAGAAGGTCAGAGGAGCAAGGGGCCAACTGCCGCCCGATCACTCAGTGCCTCTCCCTCTGACAGTTCCAGCCAGCTATCCCTGCCTACTCGGTTCTGCTGTCACAGAGGTTACTTCTAAGGAGTGAGGTTAAATGTTTGTGGGGTCTGGCCTTGTGGCTTTCAGGCCATCATGAGTTGAAAAGGAAACAGTGCATTTCAATGGTTACTGTCACATTGGAGTCAAGAGACATGTTACAGTCTTTGCCAGAGTCCTTACACATGGTCTTAGTCCGTTCTGGCTACTATAACAGAACACTACGGACTGGGTAGCTTAAAAGGCAAACGTTTCTTACTCATGGTTCCGGAGACTAGGAAGTCAAAGATCAAGGTGTAGGCAAATTCATTGTCTGGTGAGAGCACTCTGCCTGGTTTGCAGATAACCCTCTTCTCACTGTATCCTCACATGGCTCTGTTCCTCTTTTTTTTTTTTTTTTCTTTCTCATGTTTATTTTTGAGATAGAGAGTGCCAGCGGGGGAGAAGCAGAGTGGGGGCGGGACAGAGGATCAGAGCCCGATGCGGGGCTCAAACCCACAGCCATGAGATCATGGCCTGAGCCTAAGTGGGACGCTTAACCAACTAAGCCACCTAGGTGTCCTGACACTAATCTCTTCTTGAAGGCTCTACCCTCAGGCCCTAATTACCCACCAAAGGCCTCACCTCCAAATACTATCTTATCAGGGCTTCAACATATGAATTGGTTGGGGGTGGGCACAAATGTGCAGCCCATAATAGTTATCAAAACCTTCTCTGGAGAACGTGGGGGCAAGCAGGAGTATGCAATGATAACTAACTGTAGAGAATGGTGGAAGACCAGAAATAAGCCTACCTACGTGTTTATGGTCTGTCTCCTCCCTGTGCCATCCCTGCCAGCACACTCCCCACCATGCCCACATCTACACCCTTAAGAGCTGTGACTGTCTCGGATACTACTGCTTCACCAGAACCTAGCACATAAGAGACCCTCAGTAATTACTTGTTGAACGCGGTATATGAGTAAACACCATTTTCCTAGAATGTGGAAGACCCGACATGTTCCAAGCTAACGGTATTCCCAGAGTTTAAACATTTTAGTTCCAAAAGAGCAGAATGTTTGAAAAACAGTTATTTTTTAGCACTTAATATTTATTTGTACAACTGTAACATGATGCTTCCAAACAGTTGTCAGTAGCCAACACATAAGCACCAGGGAACTGCCATGGGCATATCCAGTGAGACTGTCATGATGTCCACTCTGTCTGTTGCCTTCCACTTTTTCCTCCACTCCTCCCTCTTGGTGTCTTTTGAATTTGGCATCTATCTATCTATCTATCTACATATATATATAGGTAGATATACTTTTTAAATATATATATTTAAAAATAGATAGATAGATAGATAGATAGATAGATAGATAGATATACACTTTGGGGGATATTTCTTTTTTTTTTAATTTCTTTTTTATGTTTGATTTATTTTTGAGGACAAGAGAGACAGAGCACAAGCAGGGGAGGGGCAGAGAGGGAGGGAAACATAGAATCTGAAACAGGCTCCAGGCTCTGAGCTGTCAGCCCAGAGCCCAAATGCGGGGCTCAAACTCACAGACCACGAGATCATGACCTAAGTCGAAGTCAGACGTTCAACCAACTGAGCCACCCAGGCACCCCTGGGAGGATATTTCTTAAATGCAACTACCAGATCACAGATTTCTACTCTCTGGGGTACTTAATAGGATAAATCAGAGGTTGGGCATTTTCCTGTGGCATAATCTTTTTTTTAATTATTTTTTTTAAATTGTGGTAAAATATACATAGCATAAAATTATCTTGAACATTAAAAAGAATTTTTAATGTTTATTTATCTTAGAGACAGAGCGTGAGTGGGGGAGGGGCAGAAAGCGAAAGAGAGAGAGAGAGAGAGAGAGAGAGAGAGAGAGAATCTGAAGCAGGCTCCAGGCTCTGAGCTGTCAGCACAGGGCCCGAAGTGGGGCTCGAAACCACGAACCACGAGATCATGACTTGAGCCAAAGCCAGACGCTTAACTGCCTGAGTCCCCCAGATGCCCCTATCTTGACCATTTGTAACTGAACAGGTCAGGCATTAAGCAGCCATCACCACCATCCATGGACAGAACCCTTTTCATCTTGCAAAACTGAAATTCTGTACTCAGGGGCCCAGTCCCCAGCAACCACTAATTGTACTTTTTCTCTCTATGAATTTGAGAGGTACTGTGGGTACCTCATATAAGTGGAATCATACACTATTTGTCCTTTGGTGAGTGGCTTAATACAATTGGCATAATTTTCCTGTACCAACAGACAGCTCAGCATTTGACCAAGGAAGTTCCAACTTAGGGATTTTTTTTCTTCTCCTCTCTCATATTCCCCAGGAGTATCGCATGTGGCTGGAGGATTTAGGGGAGGGCAGATTAACTAAGGTGCCCACCTCTCATTTCCAAACCCTACCCTTCTTTTCCTGATGACAGGCAGCAGCCACTGCCTCCTGTGCCCTGTTTGAAATTGTGAGTTGGATGTGTGCACGGGGGAGTGAGGAACTGTGTGCTAGACATACATGCGGAATATATTTGTGGGTCTCCTTTGTGAATCTGTATGTTATGCAGACTATACACTTTCAAAGATCACTGGGTGAATTGAGGTACTGTTGGGGATTTGATTTGTTCACAGAATGCTGAATATAGCCCAGGAGCGCTGCCATTTATATCTCTGATTTAACTATCTGTCTAAGCTTATATTGTGAATAGTGAGATCTCAAAGGATAGTTTAGATTTGAAACAGCTGCAGTAGACCCAGCCACTTTGGATGGTGGAAATATCCCCAAGTGACATGAAATCAATTAGCACATATTGAAAAGGGAATTTTCTAAGGCTTGGAATCACCATTTTCCCGGCAAACCCCCCACCCAAGTGGCACCCAGGGGACACCAAATGAAAGGCGATGAAAAGAAATGGACTTGGCCCGTGTGTCTCCAAAACGCCAAATGTAGTCAGAGTGAACTGAAATTATCTGCCCGAACAGATTAGATATTTTAACACCAATTCTCAGGCCTCCGAAGCAAGCCTGTCAGCTGGCACACAACCAACACTGTCTTATTTAATTTTTAGATTTGGCTGTTAAATTTGGCCCAGTGTGAGTCTGTGTTTGATTGGGTGTATGGGGATGGTGGATTTCTGGTGGGAAGGCCTGGGTTCTAGCTCAGTGACTTACCAGCTGTGTGAACTTAGGCCATTTCACCCCTGTGTGAGTGTTTCCTCACCTGTACAGTGAGGGAAGCACTCCTGCTCTGCTTGCCTTATGGGGAATTTGAAGATCAAATTAGACCGTGTTTGGGAACCGTAAAATCACTATGCGGATGACCAGCTTAATCATGCTCACAGTGGGGACATCAAATCCTTTCTGCCCGGTTCACTCAATTCTGCATTTAATTTACATACTGTGAATTTTACCCCTCATTCTTGCAGTAAAACCCTTTGGGGAGTACCATATTTAGACCTGGAATTGCTATATGTGTAGTTGCTCTCTTCACCTTAGAGTCCTCTGAGATAAGGAAAAGACTGGAATTGGGGGTGGGGAGAATAGACCCAGAGAGATGGTAGCCCAAGGGCACAAAGAATCCTGATGTTTTTCTTTCCTAGATGACACTGATGTCTAAGTCCAAAGCCGAAGATTCTCATCAAAAGTTAGGCTCACTGGGGCAGTTGGGTGGCTCAGTCAGTTAGGCATCCGACTCTTGATTTCAACTTACAGTTGGTGGGATTGAGCCCTGTGTTGGGCTTTGCGCTGACGGCACAGGACCTGCTTGGGATTCTCTCCTTCTCTCTCTGCTCCTCCCCTGCTTGCATGCACTTTCTCTCCCTCTCAAAATAAATAAACGAACATAAAAAAATTAGAACTCCCAAAACAGTTCCCCCAGTTTTCCCCTTCTCCGCATCTTCTCCCTTTGGATGAAATTGCTGAGTTTGTATGTTGCTATTTTGAGCCATACTGGGCGCAGCACTTAGTAACTCTAATGGCTGGGCATAGAATATATATTTGGTAAATATTTAAAATAGAGGGAAATAAAATTGTTCTCTTATCATCTTGAGTTTCTGAAACTACAGCTCGAGAAACAACACGTTCACTATATTTCCACAAATCTGAAGTGCCATTGCTTCTTAGACCCACCGTTTTTTACGTATTGCAAAGAGAGGAAAAGCTTTATCAGTTAAAATATGACACAGTGCTTCCTTATTGTGCCAATTATAAGCCACTTTGATTTCACAGATGTTAAAATGTGAAATAAATACGCATTTTAGAATAAATGAAATGCAGCGTGTTTACCTCTTCCAAAAGGTAAAGCTTTCTGCTTTTGGTTCTGATGCATTCTTAGATTAGCAAACTTCAAAATGGTCTCATTTTTAGTCTCAGCTCCTTGCATTTACACGTGGTATGCAATCATGCTCTTATGTGGGTTGAAAGGGGACATTAAATCGATTTTTCTTACGGACACAATAGTACCAAGTACTTCCCTGCACTTGAATATAGATTTAGGTAAGGGCGGATTATAAAATACTTGTCAGAGCCAAAATGATAATAGTTCTGTGATCTGTTGTTTATTACGAGATTTAAAAGAGTGAGAAATGTTTAAGGGCATTTGATGGATCTATTGTGGGTTTTTTTTATCCTCCCAAGTAGTGCTTTTTATTACTTTTGTTGTTACTGTTGTTCTATTTAATGCTTGATTGGGCTGTTTTGTGGCTCTTATTTAGGTTATTGTTAGTTCAGTAAAGCAACTGAACTGTGAGTGTCCCACTGCACAGAGAAATTAGGCATGAATAGGTTCAGGTGATGAGAGCTGCCTG
The DNA here is from genome assembly GCF_022079265.1 of Lynx rufus. Lineage (NCBI taxonomy): Eukaryota > Metazoa > Chordata > Mammalia > Carnivora > Felidae > Lynx > Lynx rufus. The sequence continues at coordinate 129,348,824 of NW_025814834.1, read as the reverse complement.
GGTGAGATAGGATGTTTTCATAAAATGTAAGGTGGGAACTCATCATCTTTCCAGGCAGAAGGGAGTGTGAAGAACAGGAAAATACAGCTTCTGTGACAATCCTTTGCACATTTTTCACAGACCAGTTCTTGCTCATAATTCTACAGTTTAGGACAAGAAAGCCAGCACCTGTTTCCAGCCTGTTCTGTAGTTTCCTTCTCACATTCCTTTGGTCCGTTGGGTCATTATCTATATGCAACAGCAAGAGAGTCACCACACAGAAAGGATTTCTAAGGACTGGACTGTGGTTGGGTGGAGAGGAGTGATCCAAATCATTGCAGCTCCTGTGGGCTTCCTAACAAACATTCGGGCACCATGATCCTTGCTCCCTGCTGGGGCCCCAGGCGCGTGTCGTCGGCAGCCCGGCAGCCCTCGTGCTGGGCGGGAAGTGGGTGGAAAGCTGTTAATGTCTGGTCACTGCTAATGCACGTTTTGCCCACTGTTGTCTCCCCTGCAGTCTGAGTACCACTACGAGTACACCGCGTGTGACAGCACGGGATCCAGGTGGAGGGTCGCCGTGCCGCACACCCCGGGCCTGTGCACCAGCCTCCCCGACCCTGTCAAGGGCACTGAGTGCTGTAAGCATTCCTGCCGCTCACCTCTGGCCTCTGCCCCGAGCCTCCTGCCGTCCAAGCCAGGCCCTCTCTGACAGTGCAGCTGCCTTAAGGAATCAGATCTCTCCCCCAGTTAGTCCCCAGCCCCTTTGAGATTTGGTACAGAAATGTGATTTCATGGATGCAAACTGGGTATCTAAATTTGCTTTTCTTTTCTTTCTTTCTTTATTTCTTTCTTTTTTTTAAATTTAAATCCCATCAGGGGATAAAGTATGAGCAATTCCAGCTGTGTGCCAGTCAGCGATTTCTTTCTGTTTGCATACATTTTCTTTTGTGCCTGTGCATCTCTCTCCAGTCTGCACTTACCAGCCACAATCAGGCATTAGGAAAAGACTGTGATTTGCTTTTGTTCTTGAAAAGGAAGCCAGAGAAGATGAATTTCTGCACAGACAGACCTTTAAAATGCACTGGGCATCACTTCAGGGAACAAGAACCTTGCCCAGCTGTGGAGCTGACTGTGCGATCAGAAAAGCCGTGACTTGTCTGCAGCTCTGTCCCCACCTCTGCGACTCTGTAGTCACAATTTTCCTACAATTGGCAGCTATTTCCCCTCCACTGTTCTTCTAAGCAGTGTAAAGGGATAAAACAGGGACTAGAGTCAAGGAATACTTGGAGATTTGGAAAGGAGATTTAAATTCTTTTTTTTTTTTAATATTTATTCATTTTTGAGAGACAGAGCATGAGCAGGGGAGGGGCAGAGAGACAGGGAGACACAGAATCCAAAACAGGCTCCAGGCTCCGAGCTGTCAGCACAGAGCCTGACTCGAGGCTCGAACCCACTGAGCGCGAGATCATGACCTGAGCTGAAGTAGGACGCTTAACCAACTGAGCCACCCAGACACCCCGAGGGCATTTAAATTCTTAAAAAAAAAAAAAAACCAAAAACTTACATAGTGCCTGGTTCAGTCGGTGAGCAAATAAATGCTTGTTAAACTACTGAATGGATATTGTGAAGATCTGAGCAGGACTGAGGTGTGACTGCTGCAAACAAGTGAGCCATCTTCAGGTAACTCCGCCAGCTTAACCGAGCTCTTCTTATGTGCATGCACTGTGAACCACAGAGATATATAAGGCACAGTCTCTGCCTTCAAAAGCTTAACGTCTGGTGGAAGAAGCAGACATTCATTCCTCCATTCATTTTTTCAGCAAAACTATATGGAGCCCCTACTATGTCTGTGCCAGTTACTGAGCCACTGTCCCCAGAGGAGCTCAGAGCCTAGCAGCAGGCACACACCAATATGATGTATTCATATGAGATGACAAAGGACAGGAGGTACGTGTGCCTAGGGCTCAGGAACAGCTCGGGGAACTACTTGGGCAGAGGTTTGCAGGTGGAAGAACACCAGACACATTCAGGGAAGAACATGTGGTCTGGGGTGGAGGCAACGCATGGAAGGTGACGGTGACAGATGGGGCTGTAGTGGAGCAAAGCCTGTAGTGGGAGATCAAGCTGGAAAGTTAGGTTGAGGAAAAAATTGCAGAAGATTTTGAATGCCTGGCTGAGAGCTTAGATTCTATAACCCAAGGGGAGTGCCTGATGATCTCTTAAATAACAGGGATAATAGTACCTATCCGTGTTTTAGAAAGATACCTCTGACCACAGAATGAGCAAAAGCAGGAAACAGGGAGCTAGTTAGGAGGACTCTGTAATCATTGAGCTAACAGCCAGGAGAATCCCAACCAGCATGGTGGCAGTGGAGCCAGAAAGGAGACAGAGACCAGAGACTCAGGGAAATTCATGGCTGAAGGGCTGGGCACCGTTCAGAAGACCATGGTATGTTCTACTGGAGAGCTCTCAGAATGGCCAAGGCTGTCCCTCAGGAAACGAAACCGTCAGGGACAAGTTCACTAAAGCAGAGCTCCCACAGCCCTAAATTTTATTTTTTATTTTTTATTAAAAAAAAATTTTTTTTAACGTTTATTTATTTTTGAGACAGAGAGAGACAGAGCATGAACGGGGGAGGGTCAGAGAGAGAGGGAGACACAGAATCTGAAGCAGGCTCCAGGCTCCGAGCTGTCAGCACAGAGCCCGACACGGGGCTTGAACTCACGGACCGCGAGATCATGACCTGAGCCAAAGTCGGCCGCTCAACCGACTGAGCCACCCAGGCGCCCCAAATTTTATTTTTTAAAATAACAGCTTTATTGAGATATAATTTGTATATCATAAAATCCACCCCCTTAAAGTGTAAAGTCTAGTTTTTAGAATATTCACAGTTGTACAACCACTATCTAACTTCACAATATTTTCATCACCCCCAAAAGAAACATCATATCCGTGAACAATCTCTACCCACGTCCCCTCCCCCAAGCCCCTGGCACCATAGATCTGCTTTCTGTCTCTGTGGATTTTCCTATTTTGGACTTTCCATATAACGGGAATCATACAAGATGTTTTAAATCTTAGTGGGTCAACTTCTGGATCTTGATCCTCTGCTCCTCATTTTAGGGTGCCCACAGGCTGCCTACTCCTCCTGGTGGCAGTGGCCTCACCACCCTGCCCTTGTCCCTTCTCTGCGTTCCAGCCTTTTCTTGCAAAGCCGGGGAGTTTCTGGACATGAAGGACCAGTCCTGTAAGCCATGCGCTGAGGGCCGCTACTCCCTTGGCACGGGAATCCGGTTTGACGAGTGGGATGAGCTGCCCCATGGCTTTGCCAGCCTCTCAACCAACATGGAGATCGAGGACACCACCACCGAGTCCACAGAGAACTGCACTGCGTGAGTGCCCCCTATAGTCCCCTCCCCTGTGCTGGGCTGGGGAGGATCGAAACCAGGGAGCCAAGCAGCCAAGGGTTAGGTTGGAGCAGCTTCCCACAGGACTGTTGGACATAACGCCCACCTCAGCCCACTCTTACTGATCCAAGCTTACAGTGACTGACAGGCGTTGGTGAGGGGTAAAGAACAGGGGGAAATAGAGAGGGGTGGATACGGTGGATAAGGGTTAAATGGCCCCGTCCACTTAAAATAGAACCTAACTGGATTTCTGCCATGGGATTTTGGATCAGCAATAAGCTGCCTCAACTTGATTGCAACCCAATGTGTAAAGCGCTAGGTATCTTCCTGGCTTTGGTGCTAACTTCTAAAACTGGTCAGCTCAACCTGAGTTTTTAGATTTGAGGGAGATAGACTAGGGCCAGATCTTTGGTCAGTGGTGGGTGGGATCTTCCAAACCTCTTGAGACCCTGGTGACCAGAAAAAATTTTCTAGCTCAGAAGGAGATCTTTTCAGTACTTGAAAAGCTCAGCCCCAGGTGCTTGAGTAACTGGTGAGTGACCCTTATCATATCTTTCGATATTTAATTCCAGGGACAGGAATTAAATGATGTGCCTTCTATGTGTCAGGCACTATTCTAGATGCTTTACATATATTACTTTCTATAATTCTCTCAAGAACCCTCTGAAATTGGTTATCATTATTTCCTTTACACAAATGAGGAATTGGAGGCTTAGCAAGGTTAAGTGACTTGTCCTTTGTTACCCAGCTTAGAACTGGTGACATTGGAATTCAAACCCAGTCCCAAGCTCTCTACTGCCCCATGAAGCCACCCTCAGATAACATTTAGTGTATGCTAGGCAATGTCGGGTCCTAGGGAGGAGAAACAGAGGGGTGCACAGATGCTCTTTGTTAAATATTGACAAATAAGATGCGAGGAAAGTACCTGAAAGTTTCTTTTACCCCCAAGTAATCAAAAGGATGAAAGGAGTTAATGATTGTTTACACTTGGGTCTCTAAAACTGGGACCAATGTGTCCCGTTCCTACACTTAAAAAGAAGGCCCATTAGCGGAGCCAGGCAACAGGTATTTTATAGTCGGATTTTAATGTCACTTTAGAGTTTAATATTATGTGTCAATATCATTGGCATGACAACGTTGGCAACAGAGATAAAGCCAGGGAGGATTAAAGCTGAAAGGAGACCCATTTACGTCCTAATAGAGAATGTAATTGACTCCACCTCCCCACCCCTGCAACAAGGTGCAGGCCCGGTCACCCAATCAATTCTTACCCGCTTGAAGAAAGGGTTTCTCTCTCTGGGGACCTCACTGAGAGTCCAGAAATCATTACCTCTCAGCAAGACAGGATGTGGGCCAGTTAATAACAACTTGTGTTTCCACAGCACACACTGCTTCAGGGCCTGCATCTTAAGGCATCCAAGACATCCCTGGGAGGGGAGAAAGAATGTTTCTCCTCTGTAGAAATGGAGAGGAAATGGCCATCTAGAGAGGCTGTGTGATTTCCTCACCGCCCTCAGAAAGGCAATAATTGAGCTAGTACTGAGATGTTACCCGAACCCATGTCCACTGTCTCCAACCTGACCAGAGCCAGCCTCCCCGCTGTTCTGCCTCCGGCGCCCCCAACTCATCTCAGCCTCTGCTCCAGCCTCTGCATGCCAATGGCTGCCAGCAGCCAGACCGAAAAAACACAAGTCCAACCACCGTACTTCCCCGCTCGAAACTCCAGATTCTGTGGATTCCTGTTGCTCCTGGAATAAAATCCAATACCTTGCCGCAGCCTGCGTGGCCTGCCTGGTCTGGCCTCTGCCTTCTGCCCATTTCTCCAGCTTCACCCAAATGCCTTCCCTCTGGCTTACTGTGTTGCAGCCACGTGGCCACCATACTCCTTCCCTCCTGGGTCTTTGGACACGCTCTTCTCCAGCTCTTCTGGCTCACTGCTGCTTCACACTCAGGTCTCTGCCTGAAGGTCACTTCCTCGGAGACGCCGGCTCTGACCCCACAGATTCCCGTCACATACACACTCTTGCACCATCTTGTATTTCTCCTTATGGCACTTAGCAGACTTATTACTATGTGATCAATTGTGCGATTAGTTAAGTTTCCTAATCACTTCCATGCCTCGATTTCCTCATCCTAAAAAAACAAAACAAACAAACAAACAAAAAGTGTTAAAAATAGTATTCTTGTAGGTTGTGGTAAGGATTAAATGAGATGATCCATGTGAAGAATTCAGAGCAATCCCTGCCACTAGAAATCAATCAACACATGTTGTTATTATTGAATGTGAAATGATCTTCACCAGAGACAACTCTGACAAAACCCAGAATCGTGATGCCTTTTGCAAATGTAGCCCACTTATGGCATCCTTTTAATTATTCATCTCACTCTAGGAGTTATTTATGGAAGATGCCATGGAGCACATCAGCATTAAGCGTTGTCTCTTTTAGCAGGAGAAATCAATACCATTCGATTAGTTGGGGTGTCTGGGATGAGCTCAGTGTAGGTATTTGAGAATAACACTATTTTTTTTAATGTTTACTTATTTATTTTGAGAGAGAAAGAGCGGGGGAGTTCAGAGAGAGAGGGAGAGACAGAATCCCAAGCAGGCTGTTAGGGCAGAGCCCAATGCGGGGCTTGATCTTACGAACCGTGAGATCATAACCTAAGCAGAAATCAAGAGCTGGTCGCTTAACCAACTGAGCCACCCAGGTGCCCTGAGAATAACACTATTAAAGAACTTGAGGGGCGCCTGGCTGGCTCAGTCAGTTGAGTGTCTGACTTCAGCTCAGGTCATGATCTTGTAGTTCTTGAGTTCAAACCCTGCATGGGGCTCTTTGCTGACAGCTCAGAGCCTGGAGCCTGCTTTGGATTCTGTGTCTCCCTCTCTCTTTGCCCCTCCCCTGCTCTCTCTCTCTCTCTCTCTCTCTCTTTCTCTCAAAAATAAATAAACATTAAAAAAAATAAATAAGGAACTTGAAATACATGCTATTCTAACAAACACAGGTCCCCTTAACAGACCACTGTTAATACTTGCCTGGGCTGGTCTCAGGCAAAACAATGAAAGAGTGGGATTATCTTTGGTCACCGTTTTCTACATTAATCTATATAATTCTGAGTCCCTCCTATGTGCCAGGCACAGGGCTTGGTCCTGGGGCTACATTAGTGAGCAAGATAAGTTTGGTCTCTGCCCTTAGAGCATCTGTAAGCCAGCCAGGAAGACAGACAATTAAAGAAGAATTAAAGAAGAACTAGAATATGATCAGAAGAGGGGGCACCTGGGTGACTCGGTTCGTTGAGCATCTGATTTTGGCTCAGGTTATGATCCCAGGGGCATGGGATTGAGCCCCTTGTCGGGCTCTGTGCTGAGCCTGGAGCCTGCTTAAGATTCTCCCTCTCTCTTTCTCTCTCTCCTTCTCTGCCCCTCTCCCCTGCTCATGCTCTCTCTCTCTAAAAAAAAAAAAAGAATATAATCAGAAGAAGAAGCCGAATTGCAAATAAAGAAAAGATGCTCAGCCTCACTAATAATCAAAGAAATAAGATGTAAAGCCCAATGAGACACTGTCTCTTACTACATCACATTGGCAACAACTTTACAGTCTGACCATTCCAAATTTGGGGAGGACGTAGAGGAACAGGAACTCTCTCACGTGCTGGCGGGCGCAAGTTGGTAGCAACTACTTTGGAGACGGTATGGCAGGAGCTGGGAGAGCTGGAGGTTCACATGCCCTCTAACCCAGCGGTTGTTCTCCCAACCACCTCCCTCAGACACGCGTACGAGGAGCAGAGCAAGTGTTTCTAACAGAGTGGGTACAAGAGCAAAATACTAGAAACAACCTAAAAGTCCACCAATGAGTAATGGGTAAATAACTCTGGTAGAACCATGCAAGGCAATATTATAGAGTAGCAGAAATGAAAAAATAGCTCTGTGTGAATAGGGATGAATCCCACAATCATCATACTGAAACGAACAAAAAAAGTAAGTTTCAGCACACATAAATATGATGCCATTTACATGATGCCCAAAACCATGATCGTAGGGCATATTGTTTAGAAATACCTGCATGATTATTAAAGGATAAGGAACATGTGCAGATGGTAAGCACCATATTCTGGAAAGTTGTTACTTGGCTGAAAGGAGCAGGTGGTAGTCAAGGGTTTGAGATTAGCTGGGTGTACACCAAGGCTTCTGCTATATTGTATTTCTTAAGCAGGGTGGGGGTCTTCAATCTCTCATAGTATGTGTAAGTGAAGTAGAGGAGAGTTATGGCTACGAGAAGAGAATCTGTGAGAGCTCAGGGTACACATAGCAGAGGCCAGTAGAGTCAAGGGGGACTTCTCAGATGAGGTGACGTTATTTTAAGACATGAGGAGGAAGTAAACAGAGGGGGAGAGGAGGTAGTTTGTTCCAGGAAGAGTGAACAGCATGTGGGAATACCCAGGGGGAGGGAAAGTTTGGCAGAGAAAGCGAAAGAAATGCTGCAGGGCTGGAGTCTAGAAGGTTCTCTGGCCTTCCCTCTTCCCAGTTGCCAGTTACATGCAGCATCTAAAAGTGGGCATTTCCAGAAAAACAGGTGGGATAGATTGGATGGACTCTTGGTTTCTGAAAAACAGCAGTGTCTGCTAAATTTCGTTGACAGCTTCGGAATTAGGCAGACTTGGGTTTGAATCTCAGCCCTGCCACTTGCTGGCTGAGTGATACCGGGCAAGGTACTCACTGAGCCTCAGTTTTACCATCCATTAAGTGGGAATGAATGGAAATCATGAATATAAAACGTGTAGTTCAGTACCTGGGAGGAAGACAGGTGGGGGTACACCTACCTGTCTTCCTCATGTCGGCTGTATCTCCAGCCTCCTTGATCCAGAGGTCATCCTTTACTGAGCATGTTTGTGACTAAATTCCCGTTTGCGAGTCACGAGTCTGGAATTCCACCGAGACCCAGCAGGACATGAGACCTGCACTTCCCACAAAGCATGATGGGCCGTGCGCCTGCCAGTGAACTTGGCTCTCGTTCCCTCACAGGTCCAAGTGGGTTCCCCTGGGTGACTACATCTCCTCCAACACGGACGAATGCACAGCCACGCTGATGTATGCTGTCAACCTGAAGCAGTCTGGTTCCGTCAACTTCGAGTACTACTACCCAGACTCCAGCATCATCTTCGAGTTTTTTGTAAGCCCCTGGCCATGGGGGAGGCTGGGAGGTAAAGGCTCTCCAAGGCTCAGATTCATTTACAGGATCACAAGCACATTTCCGGTTGGGGATTTTCCACAGTTGTCTTCCCTCTGGAGAGAACTATGGACAAATGGGCTGAGACTTCAAGATGTGGGGAGAAAGGCAGAAGTTCGGGGACTCTGCAGGGGCAGGAGACCCTAGGCATTCCGCCTGCTCAGACATGAAAACAGCATGTAAAGGCTTCTGAGTTATGAGTTATTTTTTCGGTGTTGATGCATTGCCTTTAAAAAAAAATTTTTTTTTAATGTTTATTTACTTTTGAGAGAGACAGAGCGTGAGCAGGGGAGGGGCAGAGAGAAAGGGAGACACAGAATCAGAAGCAGGCTCCAGGCTCCGAGCTGTCAGCACAGAGCCCGATGGGGGCTTGAACCACGAACCATGAGACCATGACCTGAGCCAAAGTCAGATGCTTAACCTACTGAGCCACCCAGGCACCCCTGCTTTGACATTTTGTGTGTATAACTAGCTCTTGCCCTGCTTCAGGACTCGTGTTTTGAGCTCAGTCCCCAAAGGAAACTGGAAACTCTTCCCCCATAAGAAGAGCCCTCTGGAAGGCTGTTGCAGCATGGGGGGGTGAAGAACCCATTTTCTTGGAAAGCTTTGACTCTGTCCCCAAACTCTTGCCGCCTCAGGTTCAGAATGACCAGTGCCAGCCCAACGTGGATGACTCCAGGTGGATGAAAACCACAGAGAAAGGGTGGGAATTCCACAGTGTAAGTATCATACCAGCCTTCTTGGAGCCTTTCCTGGGGATACCAGAAAAGGGATCAAGGGCTTTTCTTCCAAGGACAGTTTCCTCCTGGTCTGGGCTTCCCACCCCTCTGTCCCTAGAAGGCAGGGGTCTGACATGATGAGGATGCCATAGTTTCTGTCCTCTTGAGTTGACAGAATATGGGTGTGGGCGACTTGCTCCCATGGCTCGACCCCAAGGACCAGCAGCTTCGCAGGGTTAAGGGCCAGGTCTTCTGGGGATACACAGAACCAGAGAAGAGTGAGGGAAGTCCACTCACCCTCCTGTCAGCACCTTCAGGCTCCTCCATGGGTCTTACCTTGGAGATACTCGTGGTATATGTGGGTGAGGGAGAGGCCATGAGGGTTGTAAGAGGAGGCTTCAAGGCAGAGAGGAGCTAAGCTGATCTGGGAGGAAGGGCAGAGCTGAGGAAGTTGAGGGAAGGGATCAGAAGAGGTGCCTCCACGCAGACAGTAAGGGGAAGGATCCCCACAACAGGCTAATCCGATGGATTAGGGATATCCATCTCAGCAGCTAAATGAACTTCCTGTTTGCGGTTTCTAGGTCGAGCTAAACCGAGGCAATAATGTCCTCTATTGGAGAACCACAGCCTTCTCAGTGTGGTCCAAAGTTTCCAAGCCCGTGCTGGTGAGAAACATCGCCATAACAGGTACCAAGGGGGAGTTGGGTCCGGCATCTGCTGCTGATTTCCTAACTCTGTGGGGGGGGGGGGGGGTGCTGGTGAGGGCCGGTGTCCAGGCCTCAGTCTCTAGGCTCAACCGTTGCTTTTCTATGTTGTTCATCCTCCCTAGGAGTGGCCTACACTTCAGAATGCTTCCCCTGCAAACCTGGCACATATGCAGACAAGCAGGGCTCCTCTTTCTGCGAACTTTGCCCAGCCAACTCTTACTCAAATAAGGGAGAGACTTCCTGCCACCAGTGTGACCCTGACAAATACTCAGGTGATGTTTCTGAGGGTGGGTAGAGTTTGGTGGAGGTGGGGAGGGGGTGATAACCAACAAACATGGGGAGAAAACAGGAAGGAGAGCATCCTTCTGACCATGCTAAAGATGATGCTTCTTAAACCCTGGTTTCCTGGACACTGGAAGAGCCTTGCTGATCCACACTCCACTGATCACTCTGGAAACAAAAATGAAATCATCCAACAAGTAATTATTGAGCCCCTACTATGTGCCAGGTCCTAGGTGCTTGGAATACACCAGTGAACAAAATCGACAAAGCTCCCTGTTTTCATGGAATTTACATTCTGGTGGGGGGGGGGGCGGGGGAGGCAGACAATAAACAGTAATGATAATAAATATATAATAAATTATAGTACATTAGACAGTAAAACGTGCAGGGGGCTGTGGCAAAAAGAAAAAGCAGTTCAGGGTTACAGGGATTAGGAAAGTTGGAGAAAGGGGTTGCAATCTTTTTATTTTTTTCCTAAGCAGTGAAATTTGTAGACACGAAACCTTATATAAGATTACAGTTGGGGTGCTTGAGTGGCTCAGTCATTTGAGCATCTGACTCTTGACTTCGGCTCAAGTCATGGTCTCATGGTTCACAGGTTCGAGCCCCGCGTTGGGCTCTGCGCTGACAGTGCGGAGCCTGTTTGGGATTCTCTCTCTTTCTCCTTCTCTCTGCCCCTCCCCTGCACTCATGCTGTCTCTCTCAAAATAAATAAACATTAAAAAAAGATTATAGTTATAAATAATAGATACTGTAAGTAAAAGGTATATGTTTATATATTTTAATTCATAACAATTATTATCAAAGTTAATTTAGAAGAGCCATGAGGCTGTATTGATGAGCAAAACATTTTGATAGCAAGGGCTAAAGATGGAAGTTACAATCTTTTTACTACTTTTAGCAGCCTGAGCATCCATTGAATTCAAGGGAGGCCTTTTCAGGAAATCCAGGGTTCCTTGGAACATAGTTTAAAAACGAGTGTTCTGAGGGAAAATAAGGGGACAGGTGTAGCAGGCTGTTGCTAGTCTCTGAGTAGCTTCCTAAAGCATCACAACTTGAGAAACAGAACTGGTCATTTGAGGGAGTCCCAGGGTAGCAGGGCTATGGTGTAAGGTGGGCAGTCTCCCCAGAGGACCCTCTGCTCAGGCACCGCAGGCATTGGCACACCGGCCAATCTCTAAGACAGGTTCTAAACAAATAAGCCGGGAGGGAGAAGGAGTCCCTTCGCTTTCCCTACAAACACTCATAATTATTCCAGTTTCCTTTTCTTACCCAGACTCACATACACACCCAGCTCAAGGCTCTCTCTCAAGCAGACACTCAAACCTGTCCACAGACACACCCTTCAGCAGGTGTTACACTATGTGTTTGCTCGGCCAAGACGAGCCACTGACCATGTGAACCGCTTGTTTTTTACACTATTCCTAAAACAACAGTCCTGTTTATCTACACAGATCTTGCCAAATGAGTATAGTTTTCAGCAAGAACAGGAATGTTGAGATCTTGAGGGATGTTTTAATCCATAAGTCTAAATTCCTGTTTTTCCACTTGCATTTCTCATTCTCCTTCCCTGCTCTATCAATGGCAGCCTTTGTTGGTCTTAGTCTCCAGCTGCCTTTCCAGCCCAGCAGCTGTACAAGAGTTTGAATGGCAAGGTGGCTCTAGAGAAACCGCCCGGGAATGTTTTGATCAACTCTGTATGTAAACTGATTGTCATCCAGACAACTGTTACGAAAGTGTTCGGTTGGGAGTCTGAGTTTTTGAACTTTTGCCACCAGGTTCTCAATCCACCTCTTTGACTAGAAAGTGAGTTTTTACAATGACTTGACTCTTCCAGAATACAGGGTCAGTGGGAGGCTGGGGAAATGCAGAGAGAGACAGAGAGAGACAGAGAGAGAGAGGCGGGGGTGGGGGTGGGGGAGAGATCAGAGCCTATGATGGACTGTGCGTAAAGGGAGGTCAGAAGACCCTGTGAACATTTAGTCATCTATTTACAACTAAGTCCTGAGTGCCAGCCAGGTGCCAGGGCTTGGGCTTGGTGCTAGAGTTGGAGCTGGTGCCTACCCTCTACCTTATGTCGGAAAGTAGGAACGCCATTATAGGAACACCTGAATTTAGTAACCCCATGGTGCAGTAGCTGCTGGGATAGGAGCTCTGAGTGTAGCACACGGTAGAGGCAAAGAAGAGAACTGGTCAGTCCTTTACTGTGGAGACAGGAAAGGGTTCAGTGGCTGTGGTCTTGAAAGATGAGTTGGTGATTTGATGGATGTTCTAGAAGTGTAGCCAAAGCCAGAAGGCTCAGGGATCTTGAAGAAACTTGGCATGGCAGGAACTGACTTGGAGAGACCTAGCATCCAAGGCCAAGAGGTGGGCAGGCAACAGGCCATCCACCAGCCCTTCTGTGCCATCACTAAACATTTGAGATTTGATCCTATCAGCAGGGATGGGGTGGGGGGGGCATTAAAGAATTTTAGCTGGGGAGTAACATGATCTGGCTTGTGGTTTTGAAGGACCACTCTAGCTGCCATTTGGAAAATGGACGAGGAATGGAACAACTGGAGGTGGACGCCACAGGCCAGAGATTTTGCAACAGGCATCATTGCCGGTATCCAGGACCTACACTAGGAGCTGATGGGCCTGTATCTGTTAAGGACAAAGACTTGACTAAACGCATCTTTCTTATTGATAACTAAAATTTGATCATTAAGATGAATTCCTTTGTGTTACATTGAATATTAGGGACTTATTTCCTAGTAGAACAGCTTTGGGTTTAAGAGCATGGACTCCAGAACTAAATTACTAAAGTTCAAATCCCTGCTCCACCACTTACTAGCTCTGTCACCTGGGGCAAGTCCCCTGTCTGTGCCTGAGTTTCCTCATGTATAAAATGGGAGTGGCAATAATCCTATCTACCTCATAGTGTTATTGTGTGGATCATTTGATTACTACAGATAAAGGATTTGGAACAGTGCCCGGTATGTAGTAAGCACGTATTTTATCATAGCTGACCCTTGAACAACATGGGGACAAGGGGTACCCACCTCCCAGGTAATCAGAAATCCACATGTAACTTTTGAGTCTCCAGAAACTTAACTACTAATGACTGGAAGCCTTACTGCTAGCAAAAACAATTGATCAACACATATTTTGTATGTTTTGTGTATTATATACTGTATTCTTACAGTAAAAGAAGCTGGAGGAAAAATGTTATTAAGAAAACCACAAGGAAATCTACTCCTGAAATCATTGTTGTACCATATGCTAACTAACTTGGATGTAAATTAAAAAATAAATAAAATATTAATAAAAAAAGAAAACCACAAGGAAGAGCAAACACGTTTACAGTATATATACTGAATATACTGAATATATACTGAATATATATATATATATATATATATATATATATGTATGTATAAACCCAGTCTGCATATAAGTGGACCTGTCTGGTTCAAACTTGTGTTGTTCAAGGGTCAACTGTGTTCATTTTCGTCAAGGCTAGTCCCAGCTGTCTTCGCTTAATATGAAAGTACTTTTAGCATAGGTAACAACAGTAACACGTCACTTGGATGGTACTTTACAATTTACCAAACATTTTCTCATGTATTACTCACAGCAGAGTGCAGGACTGATCTCCCTGTTTATAAATGAACAAAGGGCAGCACAGAGAATTCGAGGGATTTGCCCAGAGTCTGAAGTGGGGTCTGACCTGGGCCAAGCATTCATTAGATGCTTGAACCTTCAGGGGAAATGTTTTCCTGTGATGCAGTGGATCAGGATGACAAGACCTTGTACTCCTAGAGGTGGGGAGAAGGTCCTGGAAGGAGGTGGGAGGCTCAAAGAGAGGAACTGGAGTCCCCATGATAAACTTTATCTTCTCACAGTTTTGCCCTGGGGCCAATGCTATAGGAATCACTTTTCACTCCCTCACCAACCATCTAGGCCGATCTTTCAAACTTGACTAGTACCCAACTTAAACACTTTGATGAAACCTGAGCTAGGGAAGTAAGGTCCGTCTCAGCATTTGGGTTAATCATTTCTTAAAACTACCTTAGCAGTTGTCAGTGTGTAAACAGCTGGACCCTTTTTGCTGAAACCTGGAGCTAGGGCATCAGGTTGAGCAAATATTTGACAAACAGAGAAAAGTCCTTGTGCAGAATGTACTTTCTTCCATGCAACTTGCAATTTGCTAGACCCAGTATGCAAGGTCCTGGGAATTGGTGTGTTTTCAGCATCTCCCCCCAAATTTCTCCTGGCCCAGTTTGTCAAAAGCAGGAGTCCCTGGATCTCTCTGTGCTGAATGAGGCCTTCTGCTTGTTAGCCAAGTCAATGAGCTGAGAAGACTCCAGCTGTCTTTCAGGCAGTATTTCCCTCTTGCCCAGACTAATAAGACGGGGACAGAAGAGGTGTGAGAATGCGTGGTTGAGGAAGCTCCCCAGGGCAGGCCAAGGAAGCTGTAACTAGGAGATTCTCTGATCTAGGAACTCATTTGGTGCCTTGGAAAGAAGAAGGGATCAGTTGGGAAATAAGCCTTCACTGGGAAAGAGAGAAAGAAATTCCTCAATCCTTATTTAAAATCCCATGACAGTTACCAGATAGAAATCATTCGCACAAACCCAGGTAATAATAGTTACTAGCATTTAGTGAATCCCTACTTACGATGTGCCAGGGATGTGCTGGCTCCAGTGAGGTGGATATTATTATTCCTGCTCTACAGATGAGAGCACTAAGCCTCAGGTTCAGTAACTTGCCTGAAGTGACACAGCTGGTAAATGAAGCAGGATCTGGGGTGCCTGGGTGGCTCAGTAGGTTACGCGTCTGACTTCAGCTCAGGTCATGATCTCAGGGTTTGTGGGTTCGAGCCCCGCATCAGGCTCTGTGCTGACCGCTCAGAGACTGGAGCCTGCTTCGGATCTGTGTCTCTGGCTCTCTTTGCCCCTCCCCCTCTCATGCCATGTCTCTCTCTTTCTCTCTCTCTCAAAAATAAATAAACATTTAAAAAAAATGTTTTTAAAGAAATAAAGCAGGATCCAAACCCAGATCTGTCTAACTTAAAATCTCAGTCCACTCTATCACACAGCCTGTCAGATAACATATAGAGTGAGGAGGTCTCACTTGTATTAAATGTTTACCTGCAGGTGACAACAATAGTCACTGTAGAAATGATGGAGACAGGTGTAGTGGTAGTATTGTACTGGCACTCTATAAAGCCATGACTTTTATTTTGGGGAAGTAAAGTCCCTGGAAATTTTTAAAAATTTATTTTCAAAAGTTATGTATATTTTTCTGGATAGAAGAAACAGGTCTTTTTGCAAATTCTCAACATGTTTGTAATTCAGAAAAGGTGAAATTCATTGTTTCAAAGAGGGATACACCGAAATAGTTCTTGCTATCGAGGCACTCATAGGGTTAAAGCAAACTGACATACAGAGAGTAGAATAAATAAAATGATAGTTAAGACGGTTTTTATTAGGAACAGGTCAGGGTTAGAGATGGCACCAGGATGTTTGGGGGTAGGGAAAGTGGAAAGAGCTCTATATCTTTTTTTTTTTAAATGTTTATTTATATTTGAGAAAGAGAGAGAGTGAGCGCAAGCAGGGCAGGGGCAGAATCTGAGGAAGGCTCCAGGCTCTGAACTGTCAGCACAGAGCCCGACATGGGTCTTGAACTCAGGAACCGTGAGATGATGACCTGAGCTGAAGTCAGATGCTTAACTGACTGAACCACCCAGGCACCCCAAGAGCTCCATGTCTTAAGTGGAGTCAGAGGAAATTATCAGCTCATTTGTGTAGGATGGTTGCATGGAAAAGGGAAAACAGGATGCGGGTTTCAGGAACTTACGTTAATGGCGGTTAACCTGTAAGATGCTCTTTCTAGCTAGTCGCCCTCCTCACTGGTCCCCTGGCCGGTCCCCTTCTCTCTGCCCCTCCCCACCGTGCGGGCCCAGTGGCTTCTCATAGCTCTAGGGAGAGGTGCAAAGGGGGTATCTAAGCAGGGCTTTAGGGACCGGAAGTGAAACAAAGGGAAGGGTGGGTATGCAGGGTGTTCTACTCCCATCAGTACCTGTGTTGTGCTATACCCCTGGGTCTTAGAGGTCACAGGTCATGAGCAAGTGGGCAAGAGCTCTGCTTTCTTATATAACTTCAACTATTTGTCCTTACTTTTCCAACTTAGAAAAAGGATCTTCCTCCTGCAAAGTACGCCCAGCCTGCACAGACAAAGACTACTTCTACACTCACACAGCCTGTGATGCCAACGGAGAGGTGGGTAGCGTGATCTTGGAGCCCCTTTGTCCCAGATAGTTCCTTTGCCTGCTCCTTGGGCTTTACCACATTTGGAGTTCCAGAGGTCAGCGAAGCTGGCACCAGAGAAAACCCCACAGACCTCCGCAGTGACCCTGGGGCCAAGGGGGGAAGCAAAACAAGACGGCCTCATTCATTTTCAGGTCAGAGACTCGTTTTTGCCCCATTTGTTCCGCTCCTTAGTTACATGTGCTCTGTTGCAAAAAGCCATTTCATTTTCTTTTGCTTGGTTTCTTCCATTTGCTTATTAGCCCCTCTGGGCAATGACTGCCTGTCCATGCACACTTATTTCCTCATGGAACTCATCAGACTTGTCCCCTTGGTGCTGCTTTTGTGGGCTGGCAAAGGGAATTGATTCCTACTTCCTGGCTCACTGGAGAATGGCCTGACTGTTCGGTCTTTGCTGGTTCCCTCTTTCCCCCAGGCTTTCTGCCTCAGAAAGACTTTCCTTTGTAGTCTGCATCGCCACTGAGTCAGCAGCCGTGTTTTGAATATTAATGCAGTGCCAGGCTTGGTGCTCAAGTTGGGGACTCTGCGGTGACAGAAGTGCCTGCCCTCGGGGAGCTCACAGTCCTAAGAAAGAGGGTGAGGGAGGAGAACAGGGCCTGACCAAAGCAAGAAGAAAGATGCGCAGGGCCCTGGGAGAAACCAGGAGAGGAGTGACCAGGACTTGGGGGTCCAGGAAGGCCTTTCAGCGGTCATGTGTTCATTTCAACAGTCAGTCATGGTGCTAAGCACTCCGTATACAACAGTCAACCAAACAGAGGGAACATCTACTCTTATGGAACTTAATTCTTGCTGGGGCACAAGTGGAGAGAGAGAGAGACAACAGATGAACAACAAATTAGACTATATCAGTAAGTGGAGGGAAAAAAAAATAAAAGATTAGGAGACAGAGAATGACAGAGGGTGGAGATACTATTTTAGAGAGGGTCGGGATGACATTTGAGGAGGTGACATTTGAACAGAGACCTGAGTGAGATGAGTGGGGGCCCCAGCGCTTTCCAGGCAGAGGGCACAGCAGGTATGGAGGTCCTAAGACGATTTGTCTTAGATTAGACGTTCTAGATGAGTTGTCTGTATCTGTATCCCTAAACCACAGCCTCTCAGGCAGAGAGAATGAGAAGTTGGGAAATCTGCATTCAGCATTAAGCATGTGCATGGTTCTTAGGGTGCATAGGTGTTTGCCGGCTGGATGGCTGGATAGATTCTCCTTTTGCCAAATAAGCACGGGATAAAGTCTGGTCCTTAGCAGTGGCTGTTTTTCATAATCATCTCCTACTCTCCACCCTCCCCCACCCCTTTCTTCATGTTTGGAGCATCATTCCCTTGCCCAACAGCCAAGGGAGAATGGCTGCACATATCATCAGTTGTACCTTACATTCAGTTCTGCAGTGTTTGGGGTTCTGTATGACCTTGAAAAAATTATTTTCATTTTATTGGCATCAGTTGACTCACTAATTAAATGAGGACACTTAATCCTGCTCCTCTTCTCCCCGCTTGGCATAACATATGACTGAATGTGGCTCTTTGCTTCCTTCTGCCCCAGTCTCTCCCCTCCCAGGCCCAGGCCAAGGCCCTCTAAATCTGTAGTGAGCTCTGCTGCCTGCCAGCCTGGCTGTCTGCCCTTGCCTTTGGATGCTCAGTAGGGCCAGAACCAGTGCTCCGCCTTAGCAGCCCAGCTAAGGCTCAGGGGAGGAGCCCTGAAGCGTGAGTGCACACGAACATGGGTTCATCAGGAATGCTTTACAGAACTCTTGTGATTTGTGCCTCATGCCCACACTGGTTCTGCTGAGTCTCATGATTTCACTTTGCCTTCTAAACTGTATTTTTAAAAATATTTTTTAGAGTTTATTTATTTTGAGAGAGGGAAAGAGAGAGCACATGCAGGGGAAGGGCAGAGAGAAGGAGAGAAAGAATCCCAAGCAGACTCTGTGCTATCAACCCAGAGCCCTACGTGGGGCTCCAACTCATGAGATCATGACCTGAGCTGAGACCAAGAGTTGGACACGTAACCCACTGTGCCACCCAGGTGCCCCTAAACTGTATTTAAAAAAAATGTTTTTTTTAACGTTTATTTATTTTTGAGACAGAGAGAGACAGAGCATGAACGGGGGAGGGTCAGAGAGAGAGGGAAACACAGAATCTGGAACAGGCTCCAGGCTCTGAGCTGTCAGCACAGAGCCCAACACGGGGCTCGAACCCACGGACCGTGAGATCATGACCTGAGCCAAAGTTGGACGCCCAACCGACTGAGCCACCCAGGTGCCCCTAAACTGTATTTTTAAATCAAGGGCTGTAACTCGTAACTCGAGCTGACTCGCATGATTGCCCTGGTGACCTCTGCCGTGCCTCGGCGGTTTCTCAGGGACTAGATTGGCCAATTCACTGGGGCTGCTGCATGTGCTGCTCTAAGGGATGGCCCAAATCAGTCTTCCTGCTCCCCAGACCCTTCTCTCCATGAGACTCAAGGGGACAGGCTGAGAGCGCCTAGGTTAGAGCACAAGCCGAGGGCTCTGGCCATTAGCTGCTCTTCCAAGGGAGGAATCTCTTCACAGCTGAGCTGAGCAGGGAGAGGAGGAGCTCTAGCACTCACTGTCAGCAAAGACAGCACAGGTTCCTTTTAAGACTTGTCACTTCTTATCCTGAATAGAATGGAAAGATGCCTTATTCATCCACCTTTTCACATATATGGTAGTGCTGCACAGATTATCACATCAGCGTAATCCACAGAAGTACTTTTTGTCTCTGACTCAGCCCAAGGACCACATAGGAGGCTTGGAGCTGCTGAACCAGGAGCTTCCTGTAGGTCAACCCCTCTTCTGTATAGATGCCTCCATCAGAAGAGTAGGGATGGCCCTAGTGAATGACAGATACAATGCTTCCCTTCCCCACTGATGTGATAGCTGACCATTCCTCTTCCCTCCTCCCCAGCTTTATTGAGATGGAATTGACATATAACATTGTGTAAGCTTAAGGTGTACAGTGTGTTGATTTGATGTATTTGTATATTGCAAGATGATGACCACCATAGCATTAATTAATACCTCCACTATATCACTTAATTAATATTAATATCAATTAATTAATTGATTATATCAATATTAATATCAATCAAATAATTAATATCAATTAATTAATATATTAATTGATACCTCCACTATATCACTTAATTACCCTTTTTATTTTTGCAGTGAGAACATTTAAGATCTACTCCCTTGGCGACTCTCAAGTATATACAGAAATACAGTACTACTAACTGTAACCACCTTGATGCACCTTAGATCCCCAGAACTTATTGGTCTTATAACTACAAGTTTATACCCTTTGGCCAACATTGTCCCTTCTGCCTTGATGTCTCAGAGAACACAGTAGCCATAGATTGTTATTATGTGATTGTTGCCCTTGCTAGATGGTGAGCACCTTAAGGGCAGGGGGCCATGTCTCATTCATCTCTGAGCCACCAGGTCTGGCACACAGATGTATTAGGCTTTCTAAAATGTCTATTGAGTAAATGAAAAGGCAAAGAAAATACTTGGAAGACAAATTGGACACCCCTTTCTATGTTTTGGGGTTTTCATCAGCTACTTTTCCCGTGACCTTAGTAGTGATAAGATTCTACATTGGAATCAGAGCTTTTTCTGGAGACAGCTGGTCCTCCCATGACCATTCTTTCTGTCACACAAGTCCTCATTAAGTATTTCCCTCTTCATCCAGTCAACATTCAGCAAATATTTGTCGAGCACAACCATGTGCCAGGCTCTGGGCTAGGGTCATGGGAGGCACTGGTAACCAAAACAAGTTCCCCACCCTGGTGGAACTTTCGTTATAGCCCAGAGTCCTCCCACCTCACCCCATTCTCGAGATAAATTCCTAAAGATGTGCCAAATGCCACACAGGCTGAGCGTTCTTAATCCATTTCTGCAGACACAGCTCATGTACAAATGGGCCCAGCCGAAAATCTGTGGTGAAGATCTCAAGGGGGCCGTGAAACTGCCCGCTTCTGGCGTGAAGACCCGCTGCCCACCCTGCAACCCAGGCTTTTCCAAAACCAACAACAGCGCCTGCGAGCCCTGCCCTTATGGCTCTTACTCCAACGGCTCTGGTAACCTCTTTATCTGCATTCTACCCATTCCCACATCACCCACATGGGTGGTCAGCTGAATGTGCCTTCTGTCCTTCCAAGGACGCAGTAAGGACTGGGCCACTCTGTGGACTAAGTTCAGGAGCAGAGAGGGCAGGGTGGGACCTGTCTGCAGGTCAGAGTCATACTTGAGAACTGCCTGCCTTCCTCCCTATTCCAACTGCGAATGTGACTCGGACTTGAAGTACCCAGTCCTCACCACAGAGACTGCTAGCATGCAGCAGGGATGCTAACCAGAAGGTCTGGGAAGCTGGGATGGCCAGCTTGACACAATCAGAGCCATAAGCCATGCTGCAGAAAGGAGTTGGGAGGATTTGTGTGCCTATTCATGTAAATGCATTTACTGATAATAATGTGACAAATAATATGAACTACATGCATCAGACTAGGAGACACATTTAAGTCTCAAAATGAAGAACTTGGTGAGCAAGGAGGACAGCTGGAGTTTTGGAATTCAGGGTCAGAATTTACGTCCTCAGTTTGTTAAATACATTGTCAGAATGTTTTTGAGTCAACTCGATATAACCGTGCTATGGTGCTCAGCATCACCCTCCTTTGGCTGCCTGCCCTTGTCGCCACTTAATCTGTGTGACAGCAGCTCTGGTCAGGGTGGCCGCGGCCTCCCCGCTGAAGGTGTGGATCTTGTGGTTACCCCAGATTGCACCCACTGCCCAGCCGGGACTGAGCCTGCTGTGGGATTCGAATACAAATGGTGGAACACGTTGCCTTCAAACATGGAAACCACCGTTCTCAGTGGGATCAACTTTGAGTACAAGGGCATGACCGGTAAGTGCGTCCCCACTTACTGTGAGCTGTCGGCTCCCTGCTCGCCCTACAGGGGCTCCTCCACCTCACATTTCTTCATAATAGTGATGTCTACAACGAAATGAGCTATTCATGCCATGCATTCTCTCTAAAGTTCCACTCCTTGCAGACATTTATCTTCCAAAACTTAGTTTTAGAGACAAAGCCAGAACTAGAAGCAAAGTGCACACTCCAAAGAGCTTGCTCTGAGAGTTTCAGGGGCTTTGACCCAAGTAGCAGGATAAATAACATGACTTGGTTGGGTTAGTGGTTCTGGATGCCTCAAAGGACAGTGTTCTCTCAGCATGTCATCTGGTGTACGCTTGCCCTTCATCTGAGACCACTGGGGTGTTAACTCTCCCCTCTCTTTTTCCAGGCTGGGAGGTGGCTGGTGATCACATTTATACAGCAGTTGGAGCTTCAGACAATGACTTCATGATTCTCACTCTGGTTGTGCCAGGATTCAGGTGAGGAATACAAAACCCAGGGGAATCCCACACCACCTTGGCCACAATCAAGTCCCACATAGCTTAGAAGGTTGTAGAGGAGAGGGCTTCTGGCATACAGAAGTATGAGTTCAGAATAGAGGAGAGCAATGGTAATGGTCTGACAAAGATAATCTGAATGCTAATATGGCTTCTTAGTTGCTGCCCATGCTGGCGGACCTACTGGTCGCGCTCCCTCTCATCTGGCTTCTCTCATCTATTGGCCACGTGCTACTCAAATTCTTCCTCCTGGGGGCGCCTGGATGGCTCAGTTGGTTAAGCATCCAACTCTTGGTTTTGGCTCAGGTCATGATCTCATCTCATAGTTGGTGGGTTCAGGCACCACATGGGGCTCTGTGCTGTCAGAGAAGAGCCTGGTTGGGGTGCTCTTTCCTCTCTCTCTCTGCCCCTCCCCCACCGCACATGTGCGCACACACTCTCTCTCAAAATAAATAAAAATAAATTTGTCCTCCTCACGGCATCTAGATAAAATGTTACCAAAAACAAAACAAAACAAATCAAAAAACCAAAAACGCTTTTAAAAAGGAGAGCCAGAAATACCCATAGACAGTTCATCTTTATTTGGGGTAAGAAGACTGAGATGGATTGTTCTCATTGTCATATTGATCCCCATATCCCAAGAAGACCTAGGACATTAAGCAATTTGTTTGCCATTAAAAAAATATATATATACTACAGGCAGTGTGGTACAGTGGAAAGAACAATAGGCTGAAGACAGGACACTTGAACTTTGCCAATTATTGGCTTTGTGAACTTGGAAAAGTCACCATGCTCCCCCTATAGGCTTCAGACTCTTCATCTGTAAAACAAGTCACATTCTGTGACTTTGGACTAACTCAGGTTGAGATGATTCTTCCAGCCCAGTGGTTGGCACAACTGTATAGACGGGAGCTGGGACTGATGGTACTTAGAATACGAGCAAATGACCAAAGCCAAAAGAAAAGCCATAAAAGGATTTCCAAAGCCAAAGTGAATTCTTGTACCCATATGTGCTTTCAGGATAGGGGGGGTACCACTGAAGAGGTTCCCTATTTCCAGTCTGTCTTCTCCACTACCTTCTTCAAACTCCCTCCTTTCCATCCCTGGCACAGTGCTCAGCCCACAGTGGTTGCTCAAAAGGTATTCATTTCCTTTCCCTTAATTTACACTACTCAGAGATGAGCAGTTATATCCCATTTGCAAGGTGATCAAAATTTTTAGGCTTTTTGGGGGGATAACATTCCTAAAAGTACGTATCAATTTTCAAATCTGATTGCTATGGTAAAGTCCTTCCTCAAATCACCCACTCACCACCACCCCTTACCTGCCCCCTTGGGCATGGATCTCTTTCCCAAAAGAAGGACCAGACTAAAAACTTGGCTTGAAGAGATGATAAATTGAAATATCTGCTCATTTGACCCAGGAAAAGCTCCCACCACCCCAGAGAATGAGCTGCTAAGTGAATGTAGGTAATTTACATCTTATGATGGTGGAGCTTCTCAAACAATGTGCTTATGCATCACCTAGGAATCCTGTTAGTGTGCAGATTCCGATTCAGTGGGTCTGGGGAGAGGCCTGAGGTTCTGTGCATCTAATAAGCTCGGGTTAGGGTGATGCTGCTGGTCTGGGGACCCCACTCTGCTAGTGAGGTTAGATAGCATTTTACTAAGCACTCGTACATCTGGTATGCCTTTGGATCTCACCACAATGATGGAAGGTAAATAAGAAAGATATTATCACCTTCATTCTACAGATGAGAAAACTACAATTTGGCTAGGACAAGGTCACATAGCTAGGTGGCAGAATTGGACTTAATCCATGCTGTTTCCAACATACTCAGAACTTAATCCTGTCCCCCCAGCAGACCCTTTGCTGCTGTCTGGGCTCTTCAATAAGCATTGCCTGACCTCTGGAATTGACTTCTAATTTCTGCGCCATAGACCTCCACAGTCAGTGATGGCAGACACAGAGAATAAAGAGGTGGCCAGGATCACATTTGTCTTTGAGACCATCTGTTCTGTGAACTGTGAGCTCTACTTCATGGTGGTATGTTTCCCTTTCCTTGTCTGCTATGGGGCTTCCAGGGACTATGGGGAGGGTTGCCCCCCCCCCCCGCCCCATTGGCACATGAACATAACTGACAACCTGCTTATAGCGACTTCACAGAGGAAGGGCCTGGACTGTCCATCAGGAACTTAACAGTTTAACATGGGTCTGACCAACTGTAATGGGCCCTGGGATGGCAGCAGCATGGGCGCCCTGCCCCTCACCAGCCCCCCAGCAATTGTACTGTCTCCACTTGTCTGTCTTGGGTTCAGGGTGTGAATTCTAGGACCAACACTCCCGTAGAGACATGGAAAGGTTCCAAGGGCAAACAATCCTACACCTATATCATCGAGGAGAATGCTACTATGAGCTTCACCTGGGCCTTCCAGAGGACTACTTTTCATGAGACGGTAAGCTCCTCCCCTTCCGCAGACCCCTGGCTCCCAGGAGACACCTCTGAGTCAGGATGATCCCTGGCATTAGCTTAAGTATGAGTGTGAGGTTCAGAATCCAAGGGTTAGAAGGATCTTAAGGAGTCCAGCAGGGAACTGCCTACTCCAGCCCCTGAGAAGCACCCAGCCTTGTCCAAATGACTTCCAGGGAAGATGACACTCTAAGTACTAATACTTTTTTCCCCTTTCACAAGGAAAAGACCTGCTTTTTTTCATATATCATTATCTACTGCATATTTCCCCCATGGCACTTAATATTTTTATACAACATTTAGAGTGGGTTAGTCTTGGTTTAGTGTGACACAAAATGTACATAAAGAGCTACTATTTAGTGAGAAAAAAAAAAAGGATTCTTCCAAGACTTTTCTCAAGTATTACAGGGTAAAAGAGGGTTAAGTAGTAATTTGCTATTTCTAGAGAACTCAATTGCTTCTGGTGTCTCAGGCCTCTGCCCTCTTTCCTCTTGTTTCCAGGGCAGGAAGTATACCAATGACGTCGCCAAGATCTACTCCATCAATGTCACCAACGTCATGGATGGGGTGGCCTCCTACTGCCGTCCCTGTGCCCTGGAAGCCTCTGACATGGGCTCCTCCTGCACCGCTTGTCCTGCTGGCTACTACATTGATCGGGATTCAGGAACCTGCCACTCCTGCCCCCCTAACACAATCCTGAAAGCCCACCAGCCTTATGGCATCCAGGCCTGCATGCCCTGTGGTCCAGGGACCAAGAGCAACAAGGTGCCAGCAATGTGTCATGCATCCTAATCTTGGCCCTCTGGATGAACCACCTCAGAGGGTTCCAGGACCTGGGTGGGATTTTTGAGGGGCTGATACCCAAGCATTCCCTGTAGCTTACTCCCGGGTTAAGTCCTTGAGGACACCCACCCAGGCTGTGACCATGGACGGCAAGTTCTTAGCTGTAGACATTGGTTTTCAGGGTCTAGGCCTCAGTCAAGGACAAGTCTCATCTTCAAGAGATGGGTTAGGGAGATCTGTGACTGTCTGGTCCAGAGGGTTATTTGGAATCTCTGCAGAGACTTAAAGGAAAGGAATAGGAGCTCGGGTTCACATTCAGCCTACTTCAATCCAGACAATTGTCATGGGTATTTGCCCTGAGTCCTTTGGGAAGGCAACCCACCTTTGCTGGGACATGCAGTTAATTGGCATTGCTCTCTTTTATCCTAGAGATTTCTTCTAAAGTAGAAAAGCAGTGCTGTTGCCCCCATGTACTTTCTAAAGCTAAGAAAGTTCTGTGACAGAAAGCTCTTAGGTGTTCATTAATGCTTTTAAATGAATTTGTATTTTATTGATCACAACCACACAAACACACAAACATCTGTAAGGCATTGTTTATGCAGCCCATGAATGCTGCTCAGTTTAGCTGTGCAGTAAAAAGCCACAATTCTGCAGATCCCAGACAACCTCTTTTGGGCACCCTAGACTTTTGCCACTAACTTCCTCCCCTGGGGCTCCCTCTGCCGTTGTGGGAGGGAGTGGCAGTTGCATGTGGCTGCTGCTGAACGGGGACCCTAAAACAGAGCAAGGCGGGGGGTGGTTATGGGAAATAAGTCCACTTTTGAAGCTCAGTGTCCTGCAGAGAACCTGGGAGAGAGGAGGTAGGGTTCAGTGAGTTTTAAATGGGGAGGGAGCAAGGCTTGTATTTCCTCCTCTGCCATCTTGAACACCCTTCTTCCAGTTAGCAATTCTTGTCTTCTGCTTAAAAGCAAGAAGGGCTACCCTGTGTATTGAGAGAGTTCTATATCCAGGCTGAGGGACAAGGCTATAAAAATCTGACCGAATTCCTTACTGGAAAACAGTAGATTTGCGTTTGTACATCATATATGTACTAATAATTGAACTGTGAGATGCACATGACCCCCACTAGCCCATTTGCCTTGTTTTAATGTCCACTCAATCTGTATGTCCGCTTCTTTCACCCCTGGGCTGGACCAGGCTGGGGACGATAGCCACCCCTCTCCACTACAGTCTCCTCCAAGTGCTGCCCACGCAGCGGGCCTGACGGACCCTTTCCCCTCAGATCCACTCTCTGTGCTACAATGACTGCACCTTCTCGATCAGCACTCCGACCAGGGTTTTGGACTACAACTTCCTGGCTTTGGCAAAAACTGTCTCTCTGGCTGGAGGGCCAAGCTTCACCTCCAAAGGGCTGAAATACTTCCATCACTTTACCCTCAGTCTGTGTGGAAACCAGGTAAGGTGTACGCATGCTGATGGCGTCATATTGAAAGAGGACACCAGGGGCGCCTGGGTGGCGCAGTCGGTTAAGCGTCCGACTTCAGCCAGGTCACGATCTCGCGGTCTGTGAGTTCGAGCCCCGCGTCGGGCTCTGGGCTGATGGCTCAGAGCCTGGAGCCTGTTTCCGATTCTGTGTCTCCTTCTCTCTCTGCCCCTCCCCCGTTCATGCTCTGTCTCTCTCTGTCCCAAAAATAAATAAACGTTGAAAAAAAAAAAAATTGAAAGAGGACACCAGTAGGTCAGAGCCAGAGATGACACAGGAGCAAAGCCAAAAAAAAAAAAAAAAAAAAACAGGCATCAGGCGGTTTAGGAAACTGAAAGGTTTCTAAGTGATTATTATTCTCCCTCAGGACCTTTTCCTATAAAATCAGATGTTTGGTTTATGAACATTTAGGAAAATAAAGGTGTTCAAGATAAGATGTTCGTTTACTCCTACCTGACTTTTATTCTTTCAAAATGAATATGTAAAAACAATGCAGAAGGAAGATTCTGTTCCCTTTAAAAAGCAGTCTTCACTAATCATGGAACTTGTTATTTGTTTTCTTCCCCCCCCCCCTTTTTTAAATTTAAATTTCAGTTAGTTAACATACAGCGCAACATTGATTTCAGGAGTAGAATTCAGTGATTCATCACTTACATACAACACCCAGTGCTCATCACAAGTGCCCTCCTTAGTACCCATCACCCATCTGGCCCATCCCCCACCTACCTCCAGCTGTCAACCCATAGTTTGTTCTCTATCATTTAAAATATCCCTTACAGGGGCGCCTGGGTGGCTCAGTCCGTTGAGCATCCAGTTTCGGCTCAGGTCATGATCTCACGGTTTGTGAGTTTGAGCCCCCGTCAGGCTCTGTGCTGACAGCTTGGAGCATGGAGCCTGAAGCCTACTTCAGATTTTGTGTCTCTGTGTCTCTCTACCCCTCCCCCACTTGTGCTCTGTCTCTCTCTGTAAAAAGTAAATAAAATGTAAAAAAAAAAATTTTTTTTAATCCCTTATGGTTTGTTTCCCTCTCTTCTCTTCCCTCCCCTTCCCATACGTTCATCTGTTTTGTTCCTTAAATTCCATCATATGGTGAAATCATATGGTATTAGTCTTTCTCTGATTGACTTATTTTGCTTAGCATAATACATTCTAGCTCCATCCACATCACTGCAAATGGCAAGATTTCATTCTTTTTGATGGCTGAGTAATATTCCATTGTATATATACCACATTTTTATTCATTTGTCAATCGATGGACATTTGGGTTCTCTCCACAGTTTGGCTATTGTTGATAATGCTGCTAAATTGTCAATAGTTTGAATCTGTATTTTTGTATCCTTTGGATAAATACCTAACAGTGCAATTGCTGGGTCATAGGATAGTTCTATTTTTAGTTTCTTGAGGAACCTCCATACTATTCTCCAGAGTGGCTGCGCCAGTTTGCATTCCCACTGACAGTGCCAGAGGCTTCCCTGTTATTTGTTTTCTAAAGGCTGGATAAAATAAACTGTTTGTAGTTCATCCCTGTGAACCTTTGCTGACAGTATAAAAGAAAGTAATGTGAAAGGCTTTACAGGATATTAAAACAATGTTATGTTCAGCCATTTCATGCTGCTGCAAATATTTTGGATCAAAAATTCAAAGGCAGAAATTAAAGGGCAATCACACCACTACTGCACTTAACTAAATCACAAACAAGGCAGGATTCATAGTTGGAGAGTTATTAGTTTCAAATGTTACAAAATAAAGAGCATCTTGAGCCTTTAGTCTGTGACCCTGTGAGCAGTGAGGCCTTTACACAGCACAGCTTTTATCACCTTCTGTAGCGTGCAAAAAAAAATTTGACTTGTGTTTATGTAGACAACAGGCCAAGAAATAAACTAATCAATATTCTATGGCGATTATGTCTTAATAAAAGAAAGGAAGGAAGGAAGGAAGGAAGGAAGGAAGGAAGGAACTAATCTATGGAAAGTTCGAGATACATGTCTCTATCTTGTCTTTCAAAGTCTTTGAAGAAGTTAAAATGAAGCTTCCACAGTGAGTTAGTGATAACTCAGGAATTGAGACTGATTAAAGGAAGACCATGTAGTAAAAGTTTCATTCAGTGAGCTGGAAGGACGATGAAGATGTGGAGTTTGGAGAGATTGCCTTCTTTTCTTTGCTCCTTTTATCTTTTCAGAAATGCTTACTGTGTACTGTCACACGACAGACTGGAATAACTCTTTGTTTTACCATAAGGTACAGATTTCTTTCTGTTCTCATGTTCCTTATTTCTTACACTCTAAAAAATAAACTAAGAACCACCAGATTTAGCAACTGACATTGCTTCATTTTTAACAAAACTTAGAATATTGAAAATCCTACATAGTAAATGCTTAATACACTTACATTTTTAAAAATTTTATTAAGTTCTATTTATTTTAATTTTTTAATGTTTATTTATTTTGAGAGAGAGAGAGGCAGAGAGGCACAGAGACAGAGAGACAGAGTGCAAGCAGGGGAGGGGCAGAGAGGGAGGGAGACACAGAATGTGAAGCAGGCTCCAGGCTCTGAGCTGTCAGCACAGAGCCCAATGCGGGGCTTGATCTCACAAACCGTGAGATCATGACCTGAGCCAAAGTTGGACGCTCAACCGACTGAGCCACCCAGGCGCCCCAGAAAAAATTTTATTAAGTTTAAAATTTTAATCCTGGTATAGTTAAGATACAGTGTTATATTAGTGTCAGGTATATAATACAGTGATTCAACACTTCCATATATCACCCTGTGCTCATCGTGATAAGTGTGCTCCTTAATCCTCATCACCTATTTACCCCATCCCCCCACCCACCTCCTCTCTGATAAAACACCAGTTTGTTCTCTATAATTAAGAGTCTGCTTCTTGGTTTGCCTCTCTCTCTCTTTTTCCCCTCTTTGTTCATTTCCTTTGTTTCTTAAATTCCACATATGAGTGAAATCATGGGTATTCATCTTTCTCTGTCTGACTTATTTCATTTAGCATTATACTCTCTAGCTCCAACCATGTTGTGGCAAAAGGCAAAATTTCATTCTTTTTTATGGCCAAACAATATTCCATTGTGTGTATATACCACATCTTCTTTATCCATTAATATATCGATGGACACTTGGGCTGTTTCAATAATTTGGCTATTGTAAATCATGCTGCAATAAACTTAGGGGTGCAGGGGCACCTGGGTTGCTCAGTCAGTTTAGTATCCAACTCTTGATTTTGGCTCAAGTCATGATCTCACAGTCGTGAGATCGAGCCCCACGTTGGGCTCCATGCTGGGCGTAGAGCCTACTTGGGATATTCTCTCTGTCTCTCTCTCTCTCTGTCTCTCTCTCTCTCTGACTCTCTCTCTCTCCCCCCCCCGCCTTCCTCTGCTGCTCCCCAACTCAAGCTCTCATTGTCTCTCTCTCAAAATAAATAAATATAATTTTTTAAAAATATATTGAAAAGATGATTTTAATTTTTTTAAATGTTTATTTTTGAGAGAGAGAGACAGAGTGTGAGCAGGGGAGGGGAAGAGAGAGAGAGGGCGACACAAAATCTGAAACAGCCTCCAGGCTCTGAGCTATCAGCACAGAGCCCAATGTGGGACTCGAACCCATGAACTGTTAGATCATGAGCTGAGCCAAAGTCAGATGCCTAACCGACTGAGCCACCCAGGCGCCCCACAAATGATTTTATATTAGCAGACAAGTTATATATTGATATTCCACAAATTTAACATTTTTTCAAGAACAATATCTCAGTATTTCCTCTACTATAAAATCTCCAGGAGGAAGGAGTCTTATGCCTACCATCTTCCAGAGTTCTCTACAGTGAGAGTTGTTATGGAATGTTTATTTCTTGGCATGTTCTCTATATAAACACAAACTTTCTTCTCTTGATACATTTTTTAAAATGGAATAGGTTCTAATTATTTCCCAGATGTCCTACCTCAAGGCAGGGAGGCAGTTACTTATGGGGTCTGTTTCAACTGCTGGGAATCTCTGTCTGGAAAGTGCTCCCAAGACAAGCACAGTGGAATCAGAGCACTAAGGGAGACACAGAGAGGGAATGTTCAAAAATTTCAGGAAACCAGTCATATATTTCAGCAGCTATCTAGAAAACTGGCCAGGGTAAGGTGGGCTGGTAGATTAGAGCTCCAGATTGTTTGCCACCATCACGACACCACTTATACAAGGTTCCCACGTGATTGCAAGGAAACAAAAAGGCTTGCGACCCCTGGGCCAGGCTTCCAGAAACTAGGACACCTAGGCCTTATTTTTAGCATAAAAAAAAAAAAAAGTCTGTTTTATAATTAGATCTGGGATGAATCATTCCACTGCAACATACCATCGGAAGGCTGAAATTTCAGATGTGAAAAAGCTGTGCCCTCCTTCCTTTTGGGAGTTCTATGACCATTCACTGCTCCCCACTTCATCCTCTCTGTGTCTGCCAACCCAGGGTAAGAAAATGTCCGTGTGTGCCGACAATGTCACTGACCTCCGGATTCCTGAGGGTGAGTCGGGTTTCTCCAAATCCATCACCGCCTACATCTGCCAGGCGGTCATCATCCCCCCGGAGGTGACAGGCTACAAGGCTGGAGTGTCCTCACAGCCTGTCAGCCTGGCTGACCGACTTATCGGTAAGTAAATCAGCCGCTGCAGCCTGTTTGGGCTTGTATATGTGTAAGAGAGAGTGAGGCTACCGGGCTCTGAGGTGAAAAGGCCCCAGATGAGGGACCCAACCTCCTGACCTTTGTTTTCCATTCCATCCTGGGATGCCACGTGCCCCCTGGGGCTTCTGACAAACCTTGGTTCACCCTTTCATGAGCCACTCTGGGGTGTGATGAGATGGAGGAAGGTTGGATGTTGACAGGTATTGAAAGAATTGAAGTGGTTGCCGGCTCATGCTACTAGTGACAACTAATTAGGAGCTCTAATTTGGCAGGGGTGACAACAGATATGACTCTGGATGGAATCACCTCCCCAGCCGAACTTTTCCACCCGGAGTCCTTGGGAATACCGGACGTGATCTTCTTTTATAGGTGACGATGAGAGACCAGTCTGTACAAGGGAAACCTAGGCCCCTCCACAATTTCTGGTGCATCCCTCTCTCCAGCCACCTACTTATCAAGCCAGAACATACCCGATGTCTAGCAGAACCACCCAGCAGTGACAGCTACAGGCTGGGAGTCCACTGATTCCCAGCTTCTGGGGTATTACTGGGGCAGATGTGCCCTGGAGGCAGGGAGAAATACGGGATTACCTGTGGCTGACTTCCCTTCCTGACTTAGGAGACTCCGGTGTTATGGATATGCTAACCTTTCCTGGACCAGTGCCTTTCCCCTTGACCACATCTCCCCGATCCCCACTCTCTCACTGTATAACCCCAGGCCTGTGCACTCCCAAGTCCTGACTTCCCCAGCAAGGAAACTGTTCCATGTTGACGTCAACGACTCTCCAATGGCACAGGTGAGTGATTCGTTCCCCTATGGGGGTTGGCTTTCTCTGCAGGTCCAGTGATGTGACCCAGTCCTGCAGTTCTGGGAGATCAGCCACCGTCCGTGTCAGATGCAGTCCACTGAAACCCGCCCCTGGAAGTCTGTTGCTGCCTAGGTAAAGGGGTGTAACAAAAGGTCTCCCTTCTTTGGGCTCATTTCATCCCAAGAGCCAAAGAGAAAACAGTCTGAGAGCCATTCATTGGCTCTTGGGGACACAGTCATGGCTCCAAATTCTCGATCTTCAGATGTTAAGAATGGGGCAGAAGGATGAGTCAAAGTGACTCTCGCATTCCCATACCATTATGGGGACAGCGGCATAGCCAAGTGATTATTTGATTCATCTCCTCCCCTTACTAGCTATGTTATTGTGCATTAATTTCTTATCTTCTCTGGGCCTCTTTTTCCTTATCTGTAAAATGAGGGTAATAATAAGTTCCCTCAGGGGGTGGTTGTGAACTTGTGGACTTCTCATGGTGTCTGGCATATGTACTCGCTATTATTAGGATGAGTAATGGTTTAAGGAATCCTAAGAATCTCTCCACAAATAAAAGACCCAATTCTGAGTTTAATAGCTGAGTGCATTAAATCGAGAATTCTGGAACCAGTTTGATGACCGCACCCCTCCCCCACCTCCTTTTTTTGCCCCACCTAACCCCAACTAACATTTTGAGGGGCACTGGTGTCTTTTGTGTGTGTGTATTTTTTTATTTTTATTTTTTAGTGTTTGTTTATTTTTGAGAGAGAGACAGAGTGCGAGTTGGGGAGGGGTAGAGAGAGGGAAACACAGAATCTGAAGCAGGCTCCAGGCTCTGAGCTGTCAGCACAGAGCCCAATGCAGGGCTCAAACCCACAAACTGCCAAGATCACAACCTGAGCTGAAGACAGACGCTCAACCGACTGAGCCACCCAGGCAGAGGGGCACTAGTGTCTTGAGGAACATGGTTTGGGAAATGTTGCTCCTAAATAAGAGCCACTCAGGGAGACGGGGAACAAAGCAAGATATTTTGACTCCGCAGTGGTGTCAAAATGTTAAGACCGCTATTCTTGTTGTAAACATCACAGTAAAGTACATAACAGCTACCCATGACCCGAAGTCTATTCCTGAAACCCACCCCCCAGGTAGCTGCATCAGAGTGGCTTTTTGCAAAATGTCACAAGTCCACGGAGAGAACAGGAGTCTCTGAAGTGTTGGTTGGGGTAGCCATGCTAGAGCTCAGACACCTCACATTAGCTGTGATAATGTCAGCAAAACAAACGGGCAGAGAGTAGAGAGCCCGGTGGAGGGTGGGAGATCAGAGAGCAAGACCTGTGTTAAGGACTAGTTGGAAGGGTCCTGGTGGGGTTCACAGTTTGGCAAGGAGAGGATGGATCAGGCAAGCTATGAGATGACAGGACTCCCACCACCCAGCCAGTGAGCGCTCAAGTCTCTTTTCTGCTTTGTCAGCACATGCTCCGATGGGACCTGTGATGGCTGTAACTTCCACTTCCTGTGGGAGAGTGTGGCTGCTTGTCCGCTCTGCTCCCCTGCTGACTACCACGCTATTGTCAGCAGCTGCGTGGCTGGGATCCAGGTGGGTTTCTCTCCTTGGGGATGTCCCATGAGAGAAGGGAATGTGACCTCTAAGTTTCTTGTTTTCCTCCCCAACAGAAGACTACCTATGTGTGGCGAGAACCAAAGCTATGCGCGGGTGGCATCTCCCTGCCTGAGCAGAGAGTCACCATCTGCAAAACAATCGATTTCTGGCTGAAAGTGGGCATCTCTGCTGGCACCTGTACTGCCATCCTCCTCACCGTCTTGACCTGTTACTTTTGGAAAAAGAATCAAAAGTACATGATGGGGTATTGGAGTTTGGGGATGGACAGGGTTGGATCTTTGAAGTGGGAGGAGAACATCTGAGGGTTAAATTCATGGGGCTGTCCTCTGGAGTTGGCCACAGATGCTGTGACTCTGGCCAGAGACTGGTTGAGCCACTTATCCAACATATGTATTGGTTACCCTGACTCCTGAACACGGACAGTATCACACGGCAGTCTATAAATGGCTATTAGATGCTCAAAAGAAAAGCAAAGAGTACCCTAAATCTGTTGTTATTATTAACAATTAAAATAATAAATTTACGATTCCAATATTTCTGTTAAGCTTTGGGAACACAGAAACAGCCAGACTTCAGGAAAAAAGATCACTGAACTGGAAATCAAGATTCCTTAGCTATATGCCCAGCCCTCACACCATTTTGCTGTTTCAGATTCCTTATCTATGGTTACCTGTTTATAGCCCAGCCTCTCTCTCTCCTCCCTCCCTTATTCCACATTTTGTTGTCTTATCTTTCCCATCCCCTGTCTCATAGACTGGAGTACAAGTACTCCAAGCTGGTGATGAATGCCACCCTCAAGGACTGCGACCTGCCAGCAGCCGACAGTTGTGCCATCATGGAAGGCGAGGATGTGGAGGATGACCTCATTTTTACCAGCAAGAAGTCACTCTTTGGAAAGATCAGATCGTTTACCTCCAAGGTAGGGAGGCTCGTCAGTGCACTGAGGTCAGCCTGGAGGGCTGGAGAAGACACCAGTCCTAGGACACTGAATGGTCCCACACTGTTCAGGGATCACTACTCTGCTCCCCACCCTCCCTACTGTTCTGTCCCTTCACCTTCAAAATCCTGGCTTCTGCCTTCTGTGTTTCCACACCTTTATTATTTCCCATGGGGTCCAAGGCTTCTCTTGACCAGGCTCCTTCTCTCCCAATATGCACTCCAGTTGATGAACTGTTTGGGCCTTTTAACTTCCAGAAGGAGTATTGAACCATTTACGTTGTAAGAATCATTTCCCCCCACCCCCACCCCTTTTTTATTTTTGAGGGTGGGGAAGAAGTGGTCTCTAGGATCAACTTCTGATAGAAGCGAGGCTCTCCTTTGACCAGTGGAGGGTGCTGTCACCTTATGTCTGGACCTGGTCCTTTGGGAGCTGAGTCAACAGCTAAGTCTAGGCTGCTCACCACTGAGCATTGTGGAGCTGGGAGAGTTGGCTCTGTCCGTGTGGCTGGGTAAGCGAGTTTGAAGCTCATAAATGCAATACCCACAACCCTGTCGCTGGGTGTGGGGCCAGCAGAGAGCGTCCAAGCAACTCCTCCAGGGCCACAGCCCTCTGCAGCCCCACTCTGCCAGAACGCACACCTCACTGCTGCCCTGAACCAGTTCATCAAACAGGTGTGGGTGGGGAGGGTGGTAAGAAGAGAGGAGAGGACTGGAAGGTTGGTGAGAGAAGGAGGGTGGGTAGGTGTTTAGATTGTAGAATCTCACTCCCTTTGTACTGACCTATCAGGGTGACTCCCTTGGCCTTTTTAAAAATCGTGTGTGTGTGTGTGTGTGTGTGTGTGTGTGTGTGTGTGTGTGTGTTTAACCAACAGGAGAACAATTTACCCTGGGACCCCTGAGTCTTTCTGGGCTTTTAGAATTCAGCAAAGATGCAAAGCAGGGGGTTTTAAAGATTTTTCTCATCCTCTGACTGACTGAAAGGACCAAGAAGAATAGAGGGAATCTTATATCTGTTTCCACAAAGCTGCTGGAAACAGGAATTCCATAAGGGTTCCTTCTGTCACCTCTTTTCCCTTTCTCTCCTTTGTTCGGCAAACTTGCCCCCCTGCAGCAGCCAGCTCCTGTCACCATCTCTCTTTCAGAGGACTCCTGATGGATTTGACTCCGTGCCACTGAAGACATCCTCAGGAGGCCCAGACATGGACCTGTGAGAGGCACCGCCCTGCCTCCCCTGCCTCCTCACCTTGGCACATCACCTTGCAAGCCTGTGGCGATTTGGGTGCCAGCTTCCTGCTGGAAATCTCTTCATTGTGGCCTTATCAGAAGAAGTTTGAATTTCAGATATCTGTTTTTTTATAGAGTACCCAAACCCTCCTTTCTGCTTGCCTCAAACCTGTCAAATACACCCACACTTTGTTTGTATATTACTCCCTTGCTTGCATCTTGTTTCCCAAAATGGTCCAGCCTTGCCAGAGCCATGGCTTCATCTGCTCATAATTCTTATAGCACTGGAATGAAAAGTTTTCTTTCTTCTTAAGTATAGAAACAACTTCCTCTGTCCTCTTATTGAAGGGCAGAAGCAGCTGGGAGTTTTTCTGATGATATGCCCTCAGCTCCTGATCTCTTTAGGAGAGAGGCTGGGTGAGGAGGGTGTGGGCATTCCCTCCTGGACCCGCGTGGTGGCCTGGATTCACTGCTCCTGGATAACCAACTCAAACTGAGTTTCATGGATAGGCTGAGGGCAAGGTGAGTAAGGCCTGGGGAAGAAAAGGCTCAATAAGCACAAAGAGAGGCAACCAGGAAAGTTTTGTTTTGTTTTGTTTTTTAAACTAGGTACTTCAACTCCCTTTCCTAAGTAAGTCATAAATATTCTCATAGGAGCCAAAGGAAAAAGTGCACCAAGAAAATGCCCCAGCCCTGGTGGATCTATTCTCCCCCCACCCCCCTTTTTAACATCCCACCATCTCCCTGTGACACTAAAGAGAAAAGGTAAGCCCCAGACACAGATGTTTTAGCTTTATTCTCTGCTTGCTTTTACCCACAGAGATGACAAACCCTACCAGTAAGGAAAATTTCCTGTCCTTGAGGGCCCCATTCCTAGAGGCTTGAGCCATATCATGGAACTGGAGTATCTTATGTTGAAAGAACACAAGGAGGCCAAGGTTTTGATGGGGCCATACCAGGGGATGCAGCCCACAATGGGATGAACCTGAGGTGGCCAGGATGTCTGCCTCTAAGCTTAACTCACTCATCTGCTCAGCTACCAAATAAACATTTTCTAGGTGGGCCAAAAGAGGAATTGACTCCCAACCCCTACTACAACCACAGAACCAGATCAGTCTTCAAGGAGGAAAGACTAGGGGGAGTTGAACAAGATGTGTAGCAAACTGGAACACCTCACACTTTCAAGTCTCTATCCTTCTCTTTCTCCTGTTCTCATTTCCTATGTGTGCTAAAAAACTAAAAAGACTTCCCAATTTCTGGCAGCATCCCTTTTGAAAGGTGAGTAAAGTGAGTGTCCTCTGTGCCCCTTTTCTCTACTTTTGCACCAAGTATAATCGATGGACTTCCAGTGACTACAATGGCAAAACCAGTGCAAAGCTTAAATTCCGGTTTCCTTTCTAATACTGGCAATTCTCCCTCCCTATCAGGCTAACACGACCATCCCTCGGTCAAGGGCCCAGTTACCCATGCTTGTATGTATCTTCTTTTTTGGGTGGCCGCTTGGTGCCCAGAGGATAGGTAGAGAAGGGGGTTGGCATTTCTAAGTGGTTTGTCTGCCATAAAAATGGTTTGCTGATCTGGTTAGCCACTGCTGCCCTGGCAGTGGTTTTATAAAAGGGTCAGTGAGAACCAGGCCCTGCTGTCACTTCTGGTCATCAGTAGCACTGCTGAAGGCAGGTAGTCCCTTTGGTTCAATAAACCTAGAAACTTTTTTGGGGGGTGTCCTCCTCTTATGGGAGTCAGGCTCTCAGACCCTGCAGCAATGTTGGAATTTCTTCCAACAGATGCAAACACCTAGCTCCTGAACTCCAGCCTCAAGTTTTCTGTAGCCTCAGTTAACACCCTGGACACCTGCTTCCCCACTGAATAACTTTCTTTTGTGACAAGAGCCATACAAGGTCCTTAGGCACCTTCGAAGCAGTAGGAAAAAGTATATATCCTGTTGACTTCTTTATTCTGACATCTTGAAACTGAGTGCCCACAGAGCAACCTCAAATTCCACTGATTCAATGTTGTTATAATGCTTTAAGCATCTCCTTTTTACTATTGTTTAGTGTACCGACTTCCCTGTGTCCTGCCAGGGAGCTCCTCAGTTACGATATCGGGGTCACCTGTGACTTAGACGTATTAGATGTTTTTTAATAGCCCTATTATGATATCATTCACAAACCATACAATTGGGTCCTCGAAAATATAAAACTCCATGGATTTCGGTATATTCACAGAATTGTGCAGCCATCACCATAATGAATTTTAGAAGAGACACATGTTAGATTTTATATGGGAAGAGCATTTAGCTCTTAAACAAAGGCAATAGTGATTTGCTACTGGGGGAGGAAATGTGGGCTCTGGAGACAAAATACTTAAATCCCATTTGGTTACCTAGAGTTCTAGAAGACACAAGTAATTCTCATCACGTAGGCATCACCTGATTCGGCTGGGAAAACAAACATTGTGGTGTGTTCAAGGACTGGGAGATTTCTTATGCCAATACAACTTTTTTTTTTTTTGTCTGACTCTACATTAAAGATAAGACTGACTATATTTATACAACAGAGACTTTTAGCGGATTTTTCAGCTTTGTGAAACCAAATTTTTGTCTCATCAGGACTGCTTGGATTTCCTTTTTATTCTGTATTCCAAGAGTTTATAGTTTGTTAGGGGATGGCTATTGCATGTCATATTTTTTCCTTTCCTTTCCTTTTTCTTTTCTTTTCTTTTTTTTTTTGTGAAATAAAAACATATGTTTCAAGTTGTTTTTCTCGAACATGAGTTGGGTGGCCAGATGGGTGAGTCAGAAATGGAAGTGTTCTTGAAGCTTAAACTGAAGATGAGGAGAGGCGCCTGGGTGGCTCAGTTGGTTAAGCATCTGACTTTGGCTCAGGTCATGATCTCACGATTCATGGGTTCGAGCCCCACATCAGGCTGTGTGCCGACAGCTCAGAGCCTGGAGCCTGCTTCGGATTCCATGTCTACTCCTCTCTCTCTGACCCTCCCCTGCTCACACTCTCTCTCTCTTAAAAAATAAATAAATAAACAAACAAACTGAAGATGAGGATGATTCTGGAACCCTGCAGTGACAGAAATGAGCATGCTTCAGAACAATAGGGACCTATCCTAGAAAGGCTCTCACCACCTGTTCAGGAATCAGCAACAACCAAAGCCTGTTTCCGCGGTAATAAAACGCATCTAATGATGCCTTCACTCCCCAAATTGGGTGAGGATCAAAGGGAGAACACGTAAAACACTTAGCATGTCCCCTCCCTTCCTTTCCAGTTCAGTTTTCTCTCTGGTGACACTGAGGCCAGTCACAGAACAACATATGTAGGAAGACAAAATTCGTTGCTTTGGGTGTGGCATGGATTCTTACAGAGCAGATATGGACAAAATCCTAGAAGACATCAGGACCTACCATTTCTAGTAGTAGCCGGATTTTCCTGCTTTAGTGCTTTCCTTCACTCTAGTTGAGGGCACTTAACCCCCCAAAAAGATTTCCCTCAGCTGGTTGTTTCTGTCAGACTGAGTTGTACCTGGTTGTACTGATGGTTAAATATTTAAATATCACCCCTGCTTATAAGCATAAAGTCTAAACTAGAGGCAGGTACTATCCCCATTATAATAAATGAAGAAACTGTGTCTCCAACAGAATTACTAATGTGGCGTGTAAATCCCTAACAGCCTACCTGCCCCTTTCTGCCCACATTGCTTCTACTCTAACCACACAACTTTTAACTGCCCCTTACTTATAAGCTCTTTCATGCCTCCCTGTTTTGGCCTATGCCTCTGCCTTCACCCCTTCCTTTTAACCTGCTAGACCCCCACCCAGCCTTCAAAATCGCCCCGCTGTGAAACTTTCCCTAGCTCACCCACTGAGGACTTCATGGTGAAGAAACAATGACATGGGAATACCACAGTTAACTTACATGAATTCAACCATATATTGTGTAGTATTCCAATGCATCAAACAACAGACATGACCAAGATTGAAAGTGTGTGGGGGGAAATATGTGAATGATTTTAAGGGTTTCCCAATCACTGACAAAGAAGTGAAACAGGTGACTAGGCAAGAAGATGCTAACGACTTGGTCTAAACCTTAAAGAAGACAATTGAGAACCACAGAGCAACAATGCCTTATTGAAGAGACAGAAAAACTGACGTAGGGTTGCATATACAAGTGTTTATGGATAATTTAAGAGCTATTCAAGGAGAATTTAGGAAATAAACGAACTCCATTTTAGTGCTGAGGTTAACAATTCCACATAAAATGTAATACCCCAAACCACACAGTGTGGTAGGAGAATGGACACCTCATTCCAATTCTGAGGGAGAGGTGGGATCAAAGTCATCCCCCCCCACCCCCCATCCTGGCAGCTTTTCCTGACCGATGTTATTTTTAGATGGTTCCTCCTTCATTGTCCAAGGATGGCAACATGAACTTCCTTTGTTACTGTGTTTCTCTGATAGAAGGGAGTGGGCAGCCTCAAGCTGGAGGTAGGGTTGTCAGTTTCTCCTGAAACAGTATGATAAATGTCACTGGACTGTGGGAACCAAGAAAGGTGGGTGCTGCACCAGTCTGGGGGGCAGGGGTGAATAGTGTATCAGAGACAACTTCCTGGAGGAATAAGGAATTAGCCAGTTTGGAGGAACATGGAAGGGAAGGGGAGTTCTAGCTAGAAGCACGTTGCACAAAGGCTCAGAGATGAGAACGGGGAGCTACAAGTAGGTCAGCATGGGGAATGTGAGGGGGAAATGCCAAGAGACAAGGGGAACATTTTAGAGAAGTCGGTAGAGGGCAGATCATGAAGGGCTTTGACACCTATGCTTGGACATTCTCGTGAGGGCAACAGATAGTCGCTGAAGGTTTCTAGAAGGGGAGTGAGAGGGTAGGGCTTGCATGTCCAACACTGAGAAATCCTCCTCCAGATCTGAGACGAAAAGAGGAGCTAAAACAAGACCCAGGAGAGCCCTCCTACGTTAGCCAGCACCGAACTGCTAAAAACAGGGTGGCACCCATGGCTGGGTGCCCACCCTCTTTTCTTGCTCTCTCCCTGCAGGTACTCATGCCCTCTAGGCTCCCCACTAGCTGCCCAGGACCCCCAAGGCCATATCTCAGCTAGGACTCTACTTCCTGAACCTACCACAAGCTTCTAACTGCTCAGCCTACTTCCTGTAACTCACTCATCCAGCAAGGATATAATAACCACTTACCACGTGTAAGGCATTGCGCTGGGTTCCGTGGAGATAAAGATGCACTAAAGGGTCTCTACCCTATAAGAAAAAAAAAAAACAACAGCACATTTTCTAGTCAAGTACCTCAAGGCTCTGTTTTCTGCTAAAGAATGCTAACACACTCTATCTTAGAGTCTTACCAATATTCAGGTTTTGTCTCTACTGCTTCATTTCCTTGGGCCTCAGTGTTCTTACATAGAAGATAAAGGGGTTGGCCTAGCTATTTTCCAGCTGAGGGGTCCCTGAACCCCTGAGTCCTCAGATGCAGCACCCAATAGCTATTCTCAGTGTTAAAGCTTAACAGAAACCACACATCCATAAGTAGTATGGCTTCACATCATCACTCCATAACTAAAGTATTATGTTGATTTGTTTTTGCATTAGCTTCTGGCAGTATAGTAACACTGGTTATTTCCTGCTGATCAGAAATTCTAATAGCAGCTGCATATATCTGATTAGTAAGAAGGGAGAGTGAATTTTTAAAAATCATGTGTTTTAGACAAACATTTCAAAACAGGGGGGACAAGGTGATGAAAAGGTTAGGAATTATTAGGCTAGCAGTTAGCTAAGATTCACCTCCAGCTTTAAAAATGCTATGATTCTGGGGCGCCTGGGTGGCGCAGTCGGTTAGGCGTCCGACTTCAGCCAGGTCACGATCTCGCGGTCCGGGAGTTCGAGCCCCGCGTCAGGCTCTGGGCTGATGGCTCGGAGCCTGGAGCCTGTTTCCGATTCTGTGTCTCCCTCTCTCTCTGCCCCTCCCCCGTTCATGCTCTGTCTCTCTCTGTCTTAAAAATAAATAAACGTTGGAAAAAAAAAAATTTAAAAAAAAATGCTATGATTCTAAGCTGATGAAGTATGCTATTATGTTAA
Organism: Lynx rufus; assembly: GCF_022079265.1. NCBI lineage: Eukaryota > Metazoa > Chordata > Mammalia > Carnivora > Felidae > Lynx > Lynx rufus. The sequence continues at coordinate 129,306,684 of NW_025814834.1, read as the reverse complement.
TGTGTTATATTTATCAGGTAACAGCATTTTAAAGGAAGATGGCTGTGATATAACAATAAGACTAATGGTGAAAATTCCTAAGGAAATTTGAAGAGGACAGAATTTTTTTAAAAAATTAAGCTTATTTATTTCAAGAGAGACAGAGAGAGCAAGTGAGGGGCAGAGAGAGAGGGAGAGAAAGAATGCCAAGCAGGCTCCACACTATCAACACAGAGCCCGAAGTGGGGCTCAAACTCATGAACCATGAGATCATGACCTGAGCCGAAACCAAGAGTCAGAGGTTTAACTGGCTAAGCTACCCAGGCACCCCTGAAGAAGAGAGAATTTTAAGGTCATCCTTCCAATTATACTGATTGGATTGGCCCAATGGACCTCCTCCCCGAGGCCTGAGCCCCCGTGCAGGCTTAGGAATGCCCATCACCATCCTGAAACTTAGTAAACAAAACACATTTTGGCAGTGACTTCACTGACATAGAAGCAGTCAGCCCCTATCAGACCTTGCCCTCAGAAGGTTTCAGGGAATCTAACACCGGGATGACTGTTTTCTTACATGTTTTCTTCAGAGACTGCAGGTTCCTACATGTCCTTCACACTGGTTTTGAATCTAGCATCCTATGCAAACTGAACCTAGAGAGGCAAACCCAGACAACCCTCTTATTCAAGCCTCCCTCCAGATCTCTACTTGTCAGCTTCACCACTGTCTTTAGCCCTACACTGTATCTAAGTTGGCTTGGCAGACACTTACTGGGAAGCAGGGAGAGCAGTGCCATATCCTCATCACGGAAGCCCATGCACATGCCATAAGACCAAGGAGGTCTTAGCATAGTCAGCTGGTGGGGCACTGGGGCGGTGGGGCTCTAAAGTCTCTGTAGAGGATGGGGTGAACAGACCGTCTATTCCCAAATCCTCCAAATAATCTCTTGTTACCAGGAGGGCTTTTTGATAACTTTGGCTCCAATCAGCAACCACAATATTTCACTGTAAAGGCCTTTACATTATTAAAATGAAAATATGGTGAAATCTTTGTTCAAGGACCCAATATGTGACTTCAACACCTTGTACTGCCTTCATATCTGCTAAATACTTTCCTCTTTGTTAGAGTCTCTTCATGTCTCTCAACTATTTCAACTGCACTTTTCCAATCCTGTGATCCTAAAGGTTGGTAACAGGACAATATGGTTTACTCAATAATCCGGTTAGGAAAGGTATCCTAGCAGGAAAACAGGAATCTCCTGTTACCAACCTTCAGGACTTTAACATGAGACTAAAACAGAGACTAAAATATGTAACCATAGTCTTGTCACAAGATGGAGAAGAGAACAGAAATTCAGGGAGACGGTCCAGTCTTAGGAACCATCCTTGCAAGACAAAAACTGGCATCTATTGGAAGCTCCAGCTTCCGGAAGCCAGAGACCATATTGGCAAGCCTCTGCCTACACTGAGATATGCCCTTTATCATGAGGAAACTGAGGCACTCGCTTTTATGGGACAACCAGAGACCCTACAATCAGCGCTGGGACAGACAGGGACAAAGCCCATGAACCAGACCGGCCCTGCGCAAGACCTGAAAAGCCCACGCCCAAACACTCCACCTTCCTATCCGCGGCCCAGTCTCCGACACAACTTCTTCCGGCCGAGAGGGGGCGCCTGCGCCCTCCCGCCGCGCCTGCGCGGGGAGGGCGGGTCAGCGCGCCGGCGCAGTGCGGCGGTCAGTGGCTGTGGTGATACGTTCTTCACGTCCCATAGTGTGGCCCGAGAGCAGGAAAGATGGTGCTGGATCTGGATTTGTTTCGGGTAGATAAAGGAGGGGACCCAGCCCTCATCCGAGAGACGCAGGAGAAGCGCTTCAAGGACCCGGGACTAGTAGATCAGCTGGTGAAGGCAGACGGCGAGTGGCGACGATGTAAGTACCAGGACGCTCAGGGTGTCCCACGGCTCTAATGCCAACTTCATCTCTCTGATCTCGTTACCGCTCCTGAGACCACAGCTTCTGCCCCTCGTTAGTCCCCTCCCTGGTTGCGGTGACTCCGAGGCTCTCACTATCCCCTAAAACGCACGGGGCGAGCCGGGACCGTCCCACCATTTCCCTCCGCCCGGGTGGTGGGAGCTGCCTTCCATGCGTGCTCTGTGCGGCTCTCTGGTCGTCTGGGGAGGAGCATGGCGCGTGCGCATCAAGAGCTGTCAAGCCTTCCTGCGGCAAGGGTAGCCAGAAGAAAGCTAGAGCGGGAGGTTTGGGGTGGGAGGGTCCCCTTTCCTAACACCTGTCTTTGGTCGCTTTAGGTCCCTTTCTCATCTTCCGTAAGCCCCGAGTGGTGTCCCTCTAATTTGATAGGATCTAAGGCTCCAGCCTGAGACTGAGTCACGGTTGCAGCGTAATAGTTTCAGTCCACCCATATTGGAAGTATTTTGAGACTTAGGCAGCCACTCCTGGCTAAAAACAAAGATCTCTGAGCTTTGGGGAAGGTCATCCCTCTGACCTGCAGGCATACCTGTAAGAATCGAGGAAAGACTTTTCCATAGTTGACCGGACATGGGGAGAGAAGCGAGGTGAGGCAAGAACAAGCTTGTAACTATTAAGGCTGTTTAATTGTGATATGTGCAAGTTTTCCGGAAAAGACGTTAGCAGAGTTGGTCTAGAACCTGGAACTGATCCGGGCATCTTTCGTGAAGCTAAATAAAACCAGAGAACCCTCTGCCTATCAACCTCTGCCTGGATTAACTGGAGTAGTCACTGATTGGCCGGAAGCTGTCAAGCACATGTGACTCTTTTTTTTTTTTTTTTGTCTGATGCAATAGGTCTGCAACCAGCTGAGGGCCAGGTTTTATGACAGCACGCTGCAAAGGCACTTGCTATCCAAAAATGTGGTGGATTTCTATTAGGAAAATTGATTTTCCTAAATTTATCAGGGTATAGGGTAGGAAAAGAGTATTTGATTAATTCCTGTTGTCTGCTAATTCTGTAGTCTCATTCATTCTAATGTGGTATTTGACTGTGAGATCCCACCACCGATTCACATGTAAATCTGAAATTTTAAGTTGCAATGGAATTAAATGGAAGAAAAAAACTAGACTGGACACTTTTACTGAATCAGAAGTCAGACGTATCAGATTTTGTGTCAGCCGTTAAAGACTTTGAATGTGTTAGTCTCTTGTCTATAACATGCACATCCACAGGAAATTCTGTCCCTTACATGATGAGTGGATATGTGGTAAAGGGATGAATTCTTTGGGGACAAGGTTGTTTTATTCACCTGTATGTCCTAGTAGCTAGGGTATACATATACATACAGGATATACATATACACATGTATACATTTAATCCCAGTACCTAGCACTGTACCTGGTTCTTAGCAAGGGTTTGACAAAGGTTTATTGAATTCACAAATAGTTTCTTTGTTCAGGCCACTATGCCCTTCTGTATGAAAAACAGTTTATGTAGTTTATTTTCAACATACCTGTTGATTTGATTCTTTTCTACCCGACATCCCTTCCTAATACTTTCTTTGCAGCCAAAAGTTCATGATGTTTCCCAAGTCACTGGCTGCCCAAGTTGGACATCAACAGATCTTACATCGAGGTTCTTTTACGTCTGAACCTCAGATCAGAGGTTGGGGTTCTTTTGTTATTTGCTGCAACAAGGACTTGTAACCCAGAGCCACATTAAAAACTCAGATCATGTTCCCTGAATGAGGACACAGCAGGCTTCACAAGTATACCTATTTGTCTGCCTGTAGACTTGCAAGACTTGCCACGAGGGCCTTGTGTGGAACATAGATGTCTGATACAACTTGGAGTCATAGTGTCACATCAGAGTTGACCACAACTCTTCTAACTCCAAGGATTCAAACTACGATTTCTTCTTTTTAATAAAGAGTAATATGGCAAGGACACATTTGGACATCTGATGAGCATTTGTCTCGACTATTTCCAAAGCAACTGTATTTCAGTGTATCTTGAAATCTGCTACTAATTACAGGAATTCTATCTAGCCTGTGCACTCCTGCACGAGATTTCTCTTTACCAACTGTTGAAGTTATTTCCACTTAACCCTACTGCACATGCCTTAAGCCAGTTCCTTCTCATTGGGAGAACTTTCTAACTGCTTTCAGCTTCACCCCAGAGTCACCTAGTGCAGGACCACATCCAGAACATGTAATCTTTTTGTAGTTTAAATCTAATCATTTTACATCCAGATTTAAGTCTTGCAGTGACATTCTTACCTTAAAGCAGCGCTGTCTGATGGAAATATAATGTGAGCCACATGTGTGATTGTAAATTTTCTGGTAGTCACTTAAAAAGGGAAAGAAAAACAAGAAATTAAAATTTTTTAAAATTTTATTTTGGAGAGAGTGTGTGCGCAAACAGGGAAGAGGAGCAGTGGGGAAAGAGAGACTCTTAAGCAGACTCCACACTCAGCACGGAGCCGGGCACAGGGCTCCATCCCATGACCCTGGGATCGTGACCTGAGCCAAAATCAAGAATTGGTCACTCAACCGAGCCATCCAGGCACCCTAGGAAATTAATTTTAGCAAGATACTAAATTATCCAATATATAAAAAATTAATGTTCAACATGTGATCAGTATAAAAACTGAGATATTTTACATCCTTTTTCTTTTTCACAAGTCTTCAGAATCCGATGTATATTTTACATGTACAGTATATCTCAATTTGGGCTTGCCATGTTTCGTAGCCTCAGGTAGCTAGCGGCTACCATATCAGACAGTGTTGCCCTAAAGCATAAAAATGCAAATTACTTAACATAATTTACAAAGCTCCACTTGTCTTCCTAGCCTCATCTTCTGTCACTCTCCAACATATGCCCTCCACTCTTTGTTCTAGCCTTGTTATGCTACCTTGTATGCTCTTTCACACACCTGTGATTGTTGCCTCTTCTTGGAATATTCCTTACCAGGCTGCTGCCCCCACTTCCATCAGCCCTCTTTGCTAAACCAACTCTGTTCCCATAGCACTACCTCATTTGTTGAGTGTTCTCTGTATCTCATGTATCTTGTTGTGGCATTTACACTATTTTGATATACAACCTTTCTAAGCTTATTTTTATTGAGATGTAATATATTCAGTAAAGTATGCAAATTTTAATGTGCAGCTTAATAGGTTTTATAAATCTGTATACCTGTGTAACCACCATCCAGATCAAGATCAAAGACATTCGCAGCATCCCAGCAGTCTCTCTCATGCCCCTTCCAAAAATACCAGTATTCTGCCCTCTGTCACCATAAATTAATTTTGCCTGATTTTGGACTTACTATAAATGGGTTTACATAGCATATACACTTTTGTATGTGCCTTCTTTCTCTCAAAATTATGCCTATAAGATTGTTCCATCTTTTCATGTGGAGCAGTGGTTGGTTCTTTTTCATTGTTGTACAGTACTCCCTTATGTAAATATACCAATCATCATATAAATACTCCAATCAGTTCTACTGATTGCCATTTGGATTACTACCGATTTAAGGGTGTTATGAATAAGGTGCTATGAACATTGTTTTGTGTGTCTCTTGGTAGACATAAGCACTCATTTCTGTTAGGTATATGCCCCGGAGTAGAGTTGCTGAATCATGAGGTAGGGACATGTTTAGAGATAGTAGATATTACCAAATAGTTATCCAAAGTAGTCATAGCAGTGAACACTCCCACTAGCAAAAGAAGAGTTCTAGTTGTTCTACATTCTTGCCCTTAGTATTGGCAGTCTTTTTAATTTTAGCCATTCTGGTGGATTTGTAGTGGTATCTCATTGTGGTTTTAATATGAATTTTCCTGATGACTAAAGATATTGAGCACCTGTTCATAAACCTCTTAGTACTTGGATAGCCTATCTTAAGAAGTGTCTGTTCAAGGATGTTGACCAATTATTATTTGTTTGTCTTTTTCTTATTGATTTGTAGGAATTCTTTATCCATTCTGGATATAAGACCTTGTCAGATGTATGTATTGCACATATTTTCTCCCAGTTTGTGACTTGCCTCTCACTCTTTCAGTCATTTAATGAATAGAAATTAATTTTTATGAAGTCTAGTTTATTGATCTCTTCTTTATAGTTTATGCTTCCTGTGTTCTTTTTAGGAAGTCTTTTCATATCCCAAGTTCCTGAAGAGTTTCTCCAATATTTTTTCTAGAAGTTGTATTACCTTGCCTTTCACATTTAGATGGATGATTCATCTCACATTGGTTTTGGTGTATGATGTGAGATAGAGATCAAGTTCATTTTTCCCATGCAGCAAGCTAGGAATAGAAGGAACTACTTTAATCTAATAATAGGTATTTATCAAAAAGCCTATAGCTAATGTTCTTAATGATGAAGTACTGAATGCTTCTCCCCTGAGGTTGGGAACAAGACAAAGATATCTGCTATCACCACTTCTAATCCACATCATGCTAGAGGTTCTAGACAAGGCAAGGTTCTAGACAAGGCAAGAAAAAGAAATAAAGGATTGGAATAGAATGTGATGACAGATGGTAACTAGATTTACTGTGGTAATCATTTTGCAGTGTATACAAGTATCAAATCATTATGTTGTACATGTAACTAATGTAAGATATGTCAATTATACCTCAGTGAAAAAGAGAATTAAAGTGGTCATTTTTTGCAGATAACTTGATTGTGTATGCAGCATCTAAACTATTAGAATTAAATTTAGCAAGATCACTGTATGTAATGTACAGAATCAGTGATATTTCTTTTTTTTTTTAATTTTTAAAAACATTTTTTATGTTGGGGTGCCTGGCTCAGTCAGCTGAGCGTCAGACTTCGGCTCAGGTCATGATCTCACCACTTGCGAGTTCAAGCCCCACGTTGGGCCAGATCTGTGCTGACAGCTCAGATGCTGGAGCCTGCTTCAGATTCTGTGTCTCCCTCTCTCTGCTCACGCTCTGTCTCTCTCTCTCTCAAAAATAGACACAGGATCCAAAGAGGCTGCAGGCTCTGAGCTGTCAGCACAGAGCCCAATGCAGGGCTTGAACTCATGGACCATGAGATCATGACCTGAGCCGAAGTCGGATGTTTAACCGATTGAGCCACCCAGGCGCCCCAATGATATTTCTAGATACAAATAATAATTAAAAAGCACTGATATCTAGAATACTTTTAATAAATGATGTTCAAGATCCCTGCACTGAAAACTACAAAACATTCCTGAGAAATTAAAGATAATGAAGGGATATGCTATATTCATTGATTGAAACATTCAGCATTGTTATATTATTTTTAATTGTCTTTTCTTTCTTTTCAACACCTAGCATGATATTTTCTTTTATATTGCCAGCACTTAACATAGGGCCTTGCAAATAGGGACTAAATAAAAATTTTAAAACCTTTTTATGTCAAAATAGTTACAGATTCACAGGGAGTTGCAAAAATAGTATAAGAAGGTCCTGTGTACCCTTCACCCAGTTTTCCTCAATGACGACATCTAGCATAGCTGGTACAATATTAAAGCCAAGAAATTGACATTGCCACAATTCACAGACCTTATTCAGATTTCACCAGTTTTACATGCACTTTGTGTGTGTGTGTGTGTGTGTGTGTGTGTGTGTGTGTGTGTGTGTGGTTCTATGTGACTTTATCCCATGTGTAAGTTTGTATAACAACTGCCACACTCAGGACAGAACGGTTCCATCACCACAGGAGACCCTCTCACTGCCCCTTTGTAGTCCATTCTGTTTTCCCCTCTCCCCTCCAACCCTGGTGACCACTCTTCTGTTCCTATCTCTCCAATCAATATAAGTGAATGAGAAAGTAGTTACATCATTTTGTGCTGAAGTTTATTAGTTCAAGTTCAGCAAAACCTTAGAAAATAGCTGCCTAGGTGCTGTCTCATTTCTAGTCATCATTTCACCTATCAAAAACTTGATTTTTGCTGTATTGCTACTCAGGCTTAGATTCAAGTGGTCCAACTTTTGCTAATTAGACTAATGAACCACAATACTGACATGCGAATTTGGGCCACAGTACCCCTATAGGCTGATTAGAGCACTGTCTTCCCCAAAAGAAACTAAAGTATAAGAAACTTACTCTCAGGGCACTTGGGTGGCTCAGTCTGTTGAGCATCCGACTTCGGCTCAGGTCGTGATCTCATGGTTCGTGAGTTTGAGCCCTGCATTGGGCTCTGCGCTGACAGCTCAGAGCCTGGAGCCTGCTTTGGATTCCGTCTCCCTCTCTCTCTGCCCCTCCCATGCTCACACTCTGTCTCTCTCTGTCTCAAAAATAAATAAACATTAAAAAAAAAAATTTAAGAAACTTACTCTCAAGGCCGCAGGTGAGATTTATGTCAGAGCAAAGGGAATAACATTAACCATTTCTGGCACAAGTTCATGGGACTAGAAACAAGACTGCCCTCTTTCTAGAGTCTAGCGCATATCACATAGTTTCTTTAAGTGGATTTTAAGATAATTGAGCAAGTTATAGTTACTTGAGTTTTTTCCAGGTTTCTCAGATGTGTTATTCTACTGTGACATTATCCAGCTTGTGATACTTTCTAATTTCAGTCCCAGAAGGGACTTTTCCTAGTCATCAAATGCTGAGGTAATCCTATTGTCACCACTACATGCCAACTAAATTGGGGGCTCTAAAGCTGTAAGATTTCACAGCTTCATGAGATCCTTTAGCTCTGCCTAAAGGTCCATGATTAAGAGAGGGGGATGTTTTAATTATGTGCATGTCTTTGGTATATTCTTGGATTCTTTCTTCTTCAGGCCGATTTCGGGCAGACAACTTGAACAAGCTGAAGAACCTATGCAGCAAGACAATTGGGGAGAAAATGAAGGTGAGAGAATGGTAACAGCCTTGAGAACTTGAGCAGAGGGGTTTCATCTTGCTCTTAGTTAACCCTCATGTAGTGTCTAACTTAGTACCTAATTCTAGGAGGTACTTAATTCTTAGTACCTAATTCTAGGAGATACTGAATTTCTTACCAGGGGAAAATATTTTAAAAATAAAAGAAGGAAGTGGGGAAGGGAACTAAGAGGCACCTTCAGGGAAAGGTGAGTCCATCTTCTGTCTTCAGATATGTCTTAGTCCTTTCAGGCTGCTATAACAGAGTACCATAGATTGGGCGCCTTATAAACAAGGGAAGTTTATTTCTCACAGTTCTGGAGACTAGTAAGTCCAAGATCAAGGAGCTGGCAGATTCCATGTTGGTGAGGACCCGCTTCCTGGTTCATAGGCAGGCCTCTTGTTGTATCCTCACATGATAGAAAAGAGCTCTCTGGGGTCTCTTATAAGGAGAGCACTAATCTCTTTGATGAGGGCTTTGCCTTCACGGTCTAATTTACTCTGAAAGACCCCACTTCCAAATACCATCACACAGGATTAGGTTTCAACATACAGATTTTGGGAGGACACAGACATTCAGTCTGCAGCAAGATAAGATTCTTGCCACATTGCTCATTCGTCGTCTATTTTGTTCTTTTTTTTTTTTTTTACCTTTTTTTAATGCATTTTAATTCATTTTTGAGAGACAGAGTGTGAGTGGGGGAGGGGCAGAGAGAGAGAGAGGGAGACACAACATCTTAGTCAGGCTTCAGGCTCTGAGCTGTCAGCACAGAGCCCGATGCAGGGCTCGAACCCACGGACTGCAAAATCATGCATGACCCAGGCCGAAGTCAGACGCCCAACTGACTGAGCCACCCAGGCGCCCCATTGTCTATTTTGTTCTTATAATAAGAATATAAATTACACCAGTAATCTTGTCCACTTATTTCTTGTTTTTTAAGTTTTTTTAAATGTTTATTTTTTAGAGAGAGAGACAGAGTCAGAGCGTGGGTGGGGGAGGGGCAGAGAATGGGAGACACAGAAACCAAAGCAGGCTCCAGGCTCTGAGCTGTTAGCACAGAGCCCAATATGGGGCTCGAACTCACGAACCACTAGATCATGACCTGAGCTGAAGTCAGCTGCCTAACCGACTGGGCCACCCAGGCGCCCCTTGTCCAGTTATTTCTTAAGCTCAACCTACAGTGCCAGAAAGGTTTTCTTATGGTGGACTTGAGATTCTTTGTCTCAGTGTCATCGTGCTGTTTAATGAAAAGAGCACAGATAAGGAGTTCAGATCCTGGATTGCTAGCTGTGTGGCTTCAGCCAAGTACACTTCTGAGCTTCGGTTTTCTCATCTGTGAAATGTCAGTGTTAACATTCACCTACAGAACAGAACTGGAAGAACTAAAGTTTTTAAATGTGGAGAACCTGGCACAATGCCTACAACATTGTAGTTCTTCAGCAAGTGCAAGTAACAACAGAGGGCAAGTAGTTACTGGTTTTCATCCAAAAACTCTTTCCTTGCTTGGAGAATGTTAAGTTTCAGCTTGGGCTTGCTTTGGTATCCAGAATAGTTGATGTTTTTAATCTTTCTTCAGAAATATCCTCGGGGCACCTGGGTGGCTCATCGATTGAATGTCCGACTTCGGCTCAGGTCATGATCTCACAGTTTGTGCAGTCAAGTCCCACGTCGGGCTCTGTGCTGACAGCTCAGAGCCTAGAGCCTGCTTCGGATTCTATGTCTCCCTCTCTCTCTGCCCCTCTCCTGCTGGTGCTTGTGCTCTCTCTCTCTCTCTCTCTCTCTCTCTCAAAAATAAATAAATAAATAAATAATCTTTTATAAATTTAAAAAAAGAATGAAAGATTTACTCATTTAAAAAAAAGTCCTCTTATCCCCTTAATCGTTTTTAAAAAATTTTTTTGAAGTTTTGTTATATTTATTTAAAAAAATTTTTTTAATGTTTATTTTTGAGAGAGAGACCAAGCATGAGCGGGGGAGGGTCAGAAAGAGAGGGAGACATAGAATCTGAAGCAGGCTCCAGGCTTTGAGCTGTCAGCACAGAGCCTGACCCAGGGCTTGAACCCACAAACTGTGAGATCATAACCTGAGCTGAAGTCGGATGCTTAACCGATTGAGCCACCCACGTGCCCCAGAATGTTTTCTTTTCTTTTTGAGAGAAAGGGAGATAGAGCATAAATGGGGGAGGGGCAGAGAAAGAGGGAGACACAGAATCCGAAGCAGGCTCCAGGCTCCAAGCTGCCAGCACAGAGCCCGATGCAGAGCTCAAACTCACAGACTGTGAGATTATGACCTGAGCCGTTGGTTAAGTGTCTGACTTAACCAACTGAGCCACCCAAGCGCCACATCCCCTTAATCATATTTAAAAAACATATTAAATACTCCCTAAAATCTGTCTCATTTTTAAGTTGTAAACCTCTAAACTAAACCAAAACATGAAATTTTGGAACCTGAGCTAGTAAAGAGCATAACAAAAAGAGTTCTTCCAGATTCTAGCACCTTACACTTCGTGATAATCTGAATCCTTCTCTCTAACAGTATCTTGTTACACTTTCAGCTTGTGACTGGCTGTGGAAATTGGTATCAATGATCATATAGTTTTCTTCCTTTGGGACTCATGATGCTTAATCATTTGCATGTCAGAGGCCCCATAATTATGCTAATTCCAGTGTATGCTCCTGTCTGTATTCTTTGGGGCGTATATATAGTGTCAGCCAAGTATTATCCTAGCAAGAAGATGGAAGTGTTTTCATTTGCAGTGGCATTCTTAGATCCCTTTACTGTAGTCCCGCAACGAGTGTTCTCCCTTACTGTCCATTAGAATGGTCTTAGTGCTTTAATTTGTATAGCGCTGGAAAGTATTGAAAAACCTTTTGTGTACCTCTCATTTTGGTTTTGAAATTTGCTGCAAACCTAGAGTATAGTATATTTGTCAACCTTATTAAAAGGGTAAGAGAATAGGCTTAGGAAATTAAGGGGCTTTCCTAAAATCACATTGTAAGTTAGTTCCAGGCCCAGAACTTGAACTCGGAACTTGAATTTGCTACCCAGAGGAATTATCAGATAGCAAGGAGCCTCAGCCTATCTTGGCTACTAGATATGGAAAACCTTGAGATTTGAGGCCATTTTTTCCTACCTCAGTAGTCTATGCTTGTACTTAACAAAACTCATTCTGGTATTTTCAGACTTTTGCTGCTTTTTTTTTTTTTTCTTTAATGTTTATTTTTGAGAGAGAGACAGAGTGGGAATGGGGCAGGGACAGAGAGAGGGAGACACAGAATCCAAAGCAGGCTCCAGGCTCTGAGCTGTCAGCATAGAGCCGGATGCAGGGCTCAAACCCACAGGCTGCAAGATCATGACCTGAGCTGAAGTTGGACACTTAACCGACTGAGCCACCCAGGCGCCCCTGGACTTTAGCCACTTTTTAAGATGAGTTTGCTTGAGTCACTGAAGGATGTGAGTTATGGTTAGCATCCTGGCTTTTCACTTTGGTGTATGTGATTGTGTAATAAATCTAAAGGATTTCTATGCTTTACCCTCGAAAGATTTGGTTCTTTCTTATGACTCAGTTTTGTGCAGTGGTATATGAGGTTGTATAAATGTAATTGCCTATTGTTTTATGTATAGAATTTAAAGAAATCTTTAGGATATTGTACATGATTTGTAGTCGTAAAACAGGCTCTGAATCTCACCTTGTTTTTGTGCAAGTTTTGCTGAGGTTTTACATATCCTGTTATAATGGCCTTTGATAATTTTCTTTAACTCCTTTTTTTTTTTATTTTTTTTTTAATGTTTATTTATTTTTGAGAGAGAGAGTGTGAGCCCGGGAGAGGCAGAGAGAGAGGGAGACACAGAATCCGAAGCAGGCTCCAGGCTCTGAGCTGTCAGCACAGAGCCCAACTGGGCTTGAACCCATGAACTATGAGATCATAACCTGAGCCAAAGTCAGACGCTCAACCGACTGGTCCACCCAGGCGCCCCTAGCTCTTTTTTTTTTTTAAGTTTATTTATGTATTTTAAGAGACAGAGAGTGAGTGGGGGAGGGGCCGAGAGAGGGAGAGAGAACCCAGTGCAGGCTCTGCACTGTCAGTGTGGAGCCAGATGCAGGGCTCAAACTCGAATCAAGAGATTATGACCTGAGCCAAAACCGAGAGTCAGACACTTAACTGACTGAGCCACCCAGGTGTCCCTTACTGCTTTTCATTTGGGAAGAGTTTGACTCCTAAAATGATTTTCTTCATGGCTCTGGGCAAGGATTGGAAACGATTTGGCAGACTATCATAAAGAACAGGAGAAGAGAAACCAGAGAGGAGAAAACCTAGCCCTGGGCACATTCTGCCGTTTTGCCACACTGCATTGATTGCTTTAAACTTAGTTCCAGATTTGGTGACTTTTTTCCTTAAAAATTTTGTTTTCCTTGGCATCCTAATATTCTATCATCACATCCATTTTTTCCCTTTACCCCCGGTGCTCAACGCTGGGATTGTTCTTAGCAAGTTGACCAGAATTCACAAATTCACACCCAGGCACCTGCCCCACCACTGAGCAATGGTATGAGCATTTTCACACATTCTTGGTGTCCATAACCCCTCATGTCCAGGGCAGACATTCTTCTCACGTTCCTGTTGGTGTCAGCCCTCTGACCCCGATGGGTTAATTGATCTGGCGAGGATCAAAAAGCTAGAGAGTGGTAGAATAAGGACTTGAAACTTTGATTTCTCACTTCCAGTTTACTAATTTTTCCTCTTATGTGTTGCAGCTTTTAGATTAGTTTATATACTAATTTGGTGTGCGCTTCTAAAACTATGTCAAAATTTTTCTTTCATTTAATATATTGTTTTGTTTTGTTGTCCCTGCAGAAAAAAGAGCCAGTGGGGGATGAGTCCATTCCGGAGGATGTATTAAATCTTGATGACCTCACTGCAGACACTTTAGCTGTAAGTTATTGTCCTTTCCTTTTCTAGGCTGGATTTCTGTTCTTTCATTGTAACTTTATTCCCAGACAAGCAAGTGCTTACACTCTGCCCCACATAGCACTGTGCACCGTTGAATGTGTGCAGCGGGAAGTGGCCCCGTCCGCTCTTGTTGTACTCTCCACCTGAGTGTTTGTTACATCGCAGAGATGGAGACAGATGGAATGGAAAAGTTGAGAGTAGGAAGAAGAGAAAAAAGGAATTGAGCTATGTTTGGTTTATAGAACCTGTTTTCACAAAGTCCAGGAATTTTTCAGTCTGCTGGAATTCGCTAAATATTCCCAACAGTGAACCTAGGGGAGTAATTTTCAAGTTTTTTAGTCATCGAACCTTTTCTTAAAACCTGTAACACAAAAGCATAGCAAGGGAATAAATACACAAAAGCAGAGTTGCTGCACTTGAAGGGTTAGGTTGGGGGTGCTATTCCTGTCCAGGCCAACCTGCTAAGGGCTCCCCAGCCCCAAGAAATCAGTTTGAAACACTTGGAAGAAGGAATACAAAATAAGCTTAAGACAGGGTCTCTTGCTCCTAACAAATTTATAATCTTTCTAGGGAACAGTTAAATGTAGTATGCAAGAGTGCTAAGTTGTTTTAATTAGGAATATTAGAAGGTACAAGTTGTTTTTGTTTTTTTTTTTAATGTGTGTTTATTTGAGAGAGAGACAGAGACAGAGACAGACCGTGAGCAGGGGGAGGGGCAGAGGGAGAGGGAGACACAATTTGAAGCAGGCTCCGGGATCTGAGCTGTCAGCACAGAGCCCGAAGCGGGCTTGAACTCATAAACTGTGAGATCATGACCTGAGCTGAAGTCAGACACTCAACCCACTGAGCCACTCAGGCACCCCTAGAAAGTACAAGTTAAGGGAAAGAGCTCTTACAAGAGCTACAATATTAAAACCCCTGAGATATATTGGAATGAGAAGAATGGCCAGAATTTATCCATGTCTGCCTTAGGTACCCCAAAAGAAAATGCCAATGAGTTTTTAAGGGCAAGATTGTGTGTGTGTGTGTGTGTGTGTGTGTGTGTGTGTGTGTGTGTGAGAGAGAGAGATAAACTGGTTCTTTGAAAGCCTTCATTGTTAATTTTTAAAATGCTGTCACAAGGATTGTCATTAGAGCACAATAGGGCAGCAGAATCTTATTCCTGCTGTATCCTTGACCTGCTGTGGCCTGAGTACTGGCCTGGCCTGTTCATCTACAGAACCTGAAAGTCTCACAAATCAAAAAAGTCCGGCTCCTCATCGATGAAGCCATCCTAAAATGTGATGCGGAGCGGGTAAAGTTGGAGGCAGAGCGGTTTGAGAACCTCCGAGAGATAGGGAACCTTCTGCATCCCTCTGTGCCCATCAGCAATGACGAGGTAGGTGTGGGTGTCACAGCAGGCGGCTGCCTCCACTGCTAGCCTCTGTTGGGGATGGGGTGGGGCGGGAGGAGGACAGGGAAATGCTGGCACTGTCTGTATAATATGCCTTGTGTCAGAAGCTGGCTTTTTGTAAAATTCACTCTGCCCACCAATTGAGAATTGAAAGAGTCAGATCCTTGTCTGATCGGGAAGTAGCAGAGACAGCAGGTAGGAGGAGACTCCTGGCACAGAAATCTCTTCTAAATCGGGCTGCTGTCCTCCACTGTGTGTTGCCCGTGGTAGCAGCGGGTCCTGTGGGAGGGATCTGCTAAATCAACCTCACCCCTCACCCACACCCTGCTGAGAAGCTGCAGGTTGAAGGGAAATCTGCATGATAAAAGTTTCCTGCTGAGTGGGAGCTTCCCCAGCACAAAGCTGCTCTGAGCCCAGCCTTTGTTCCCCGACACCCCAGCCGTGGCTAGGCCCATCTGTGCCTCTTTCATTCATTCCCTGGTGAACGAGTGTTAAACTCACTGCTGCCTGGGGTGGGAGACTCAGGAGGTCAGGGCCCGGAGCCCGCCCTCGTGTGGCCCCAGGACCAATGAGAACCTGGAAAAAAAAAAAAATCTACATTCTCCTCTGCACCCCAGGCAATGCTGATTGGGGGGGAGGGGGTTGTCCTGTTGCGGATTTTCTAGGAGTCCTTTAAAAGGGTAAAAAAATGTGAGAAAAAGACCTCTTAGAAATTCATGATTTCAGTTCCATGGCTATAATTGCTTCTAGGAATTTGTGAATTATTATTTCTCTATTGAGCACAGATTCTCTAGCAAATTCCCTTCCCTAGTTTCTGTACACAATGACCAAAGCCTAGTGTTTGAGTTCAGCAGTAGTTTCACAAAGCTCTAGGTTGTTCTTGGAATGGGGTGTGGAAAGGTGGAAGTTGTGGGGTTCAGTGATTGTGCATCTTTCTCTCCTGTTCTTGTTTTCCTTAGGATGCAGACAACAAAGTCGAGAGGATCTGGGGTGACTGTACGGTCAGGAAGAAGTACTCTCACGTGGACCTGGTGGTGATGGTAGATGGCTTTGAAGGCGAAAAGGGGGCCGTGGTGGCTGGAAGTCGAGGGTACTTCCTGAAGGTAAGAGTCAGGAACCCATAGCGATGGGATTATAAAAAAGGAGCTAAAAACAATATGTGCAGAAAACATAACCTACTTAAAGAAGCCCACAAATCCAGCACTTGTTCTTGCCTTTCTTCTGCACACTTACTGGCAGTAGATGCAGTTCTCTTTCTCAGTCAGGAAAGTGCTTATCAGGATCCCCTAGAACAAAAGCCACTAAGTGACCCTCTGTTATGAATATATGTTGCACTGACTGAATCACAACAGTCTGCTTTTAAGGAGCTTAGTGTGCTTTGACCAGCATACAACAGAGTCGAGCCCAAGTCAATGAGTGCTGGGGTGTGAATAGGCCCAGAGGACTATGAGAACAGGTAGGTAGAGGCAACAAACCCAGAGTAGTTGGGACAGAGGGCAGATAAATTCAGGGAAGACTTCCAGAGGAACATGGGAAAATAATTTTGGAGATATTGTACATGTATACACGTACATAAACATGCTCTCCATACACACATGAGTCCAGTGTCGTGAGAGTTACTGCAAGAAAGTCCTCCTGTGCACCCTGGACAAAGAATCCTTTTTGCCTCGCTTTGTTTCTCCTTACAGTGTGCCTAGATGATGTGCTGGGCATTGATGTTAAGAAGGAATCTCTTGGGTCAACTGTTGGGGTTCACGGTCTTTGCTGGCCTCCTGTGTGCCCCCAGTTGCCTCTGAGTGTTAAGTTCTAGCAGATAAACATGATGGCGATAGAACCCAATCATACAGTGCCGTGTCTCTGCTCCTTTAGGGGGTCCTGGTATTCCTGGAACAGGCGCTCATCCAGTATGCCCTTCGCACTTTGGGGAGTCGGGGCTACACTCCCATTTATACTCCCTTTTTCATGAGGAAGGAGGTCATGCAGGAAGTGGCACAGCTCAGCCAGTTTGACGAAGAACTGTATAAGGTGAGTAAGCCTGGGGCAGTGTGGCAGAATGCCTTAAGTTACAACATTTAACTTCAAAGATACAGAGCAGTGCTGACCAGTAGAACTTGCTGCGATGATGGAAATATTCTGTGTCATGGCTGTTGAGCACTTAAAATGTGGCTAGTACAATTTTAATCTTTGTTAAATTTTACCTTAAATAGCTACATGTGTCTAGTGGCTACCATACTGGACAGTGCGTTCATAGAGTCTATATTATCTTTCCCCAGATAATCTGTATGATTTATCTAAATTGAGCATACTTTAATACCATGGGCTTTGAAAAGAAGCACATTTTTGAGTGCTTGGGACAAAAGAAAATTATAGAAGTGGCTGATCTTCCTGTATCCTCCTACTCCTAGCCCCAGACTAGTTGCTTCTGGAGGGTGAGACATATTTTCCTTGGGATGGATGTGGCTTCCGGGTTGTGACTCTTTCCCAATCATGGACCATCTCAGGGAGAGCCAGAGCTATTCACGTTGAGAGTCAGAGGGTCGTTCTGATGAGCTGACTCCAACACCAGCTGTGGCACCCGCAGTCTGACTAGCACGTAGAATTTCTAGAGTGTCTCTGCTAACAGCTGCCCCTCACAGCATAGTCCACTTTTCACTTGTCCCCCGTCCTCCTTCTGTGAGAAGGGGGCCACTTTGCTCCTACTGGGAAGGAGGTAGACAATGCTCTTGGGCTCACTTGACTTATCTTAGGTAGAGAGAGGAGTTTAATAGTTAGAACTTCTTCCCACTGGGTCCTATTGATGACTTCTAGTTAGGCTTTCATTCAAGATGCATTGGGAAGCAAAATGTTTTCTAAACTCTGATCATTAGTGTAACCTTGATGTCCTGCCTCTCTTCTCTTTCTTTCTTTTAATTTTTTTAAATTAAAATTTTTTACAGGTTTATTTTTGATAACGTGTGCACACACACAGGTTGGGAAGGACCAGAATGGGGGGTGGGAACGGAGGATGCGAAGCCCGCTCTGTGCCGACATCAGAGAGCCCAATGCGGGGCCCGAACTCACAAACTATGAGTTTGTGACATGAGCGGAAGTTGGACACTTAACTCAGGAGCCCCTTCCCTTTCTTTCTTTTAATGAGGAGAGGAATGTGTTCATGTATCAGCTGAAACCGGTTTTCTCTTTTCTTTTTTTCCTTATCTCAACCCCAAGATTGGATAATCACTAACAGAGCTTTAGAAGGATGCCCTTCAGGTAACCCCAGGGAGAAGCTTATATGGAGGATTATGAGAGGCACACTAGGTGGCAAGTGCCCTTTATGTTTCCTGCATTCTCCCTCCCTCTCTTTTCTGGATGCTTCTTGGATCCATATACAGGGAGAGTCACAGGTCTCAGTAGTGAGAGTCTGGGCTGGCACTTCTTGCCTAATAACCTCAGTCTGTGAATTCTCTGGAGCAGCGTTGTCCAGTAGAACTCTCTGCAGTGATGGGAATGTTCTGTATCTACTATCCAGTTTGGCAGCACCAGCCACATGTGGCCATCGAACACTTGAAATGTGACTAGTGCAAGCCAAGGAACTAAATTTTAATTTAATTAATTAATTTTTTTTTTAATTTTTTTAATGTTTATTTCTGAGACAGAGAGAGACAGAGCACGAGTGGGGGAGGGGCAGAGAGAGAGGGTGACACAGGATCGGAAGCAGGCTCCAGGCTCTGAGCCATCAGCCCAGAGCCTGACGCAGGGCTCGAACTCACGGACTGCAAGATCATGACCTAACCGAAGCCGGACGCTCAACCGACTGAGCAACCCAGGCGCCCCAAAATTTTAATTTAATTTAAAGAGCCATTGGTGGCTAGTGGCTATACTGTATTAGACTGCATAGCTCTGGAGTTTTTCTGCATTGTATGTGGGTAGCCTCATAAGAGGCTAAATTCCCATGGTCAAGTAGCAACGTAGTCTTCCGGGTCCCCCAGCACTAACCCAGAGGAAGTTTCCTCCTTCCTTTTTTAAAAATTAAAATAATACCACATGACAAAGTTTGGAAATGATGGGGAGAAATCATCATCTTTCCCAATTCCTAATACAACAGTTGACATTTTTAATAGCCTTTTGGGGGCTTTTTTCATACATCTATCATTTTCCACTACTTCTAATCACAATGTATATAGATTGCCTCAGCATTACATCAAAATCATTTTTCAGTGTTACTTCGTGGTCTTCATAACCATCATTTTTTAATGGTTACATAATATTACATGGCTGTGATGTAGGATTGTTGGCTCTTCCCTTGTTGAAATATTTAGGGGGGCTTCCTTTTTTGCCATCATTAAGTCATGTTACAATGAACTTTGCCCTGTTTCTACCTTTTTTTCTTCTGCGTTACTTTCTTCAGCTGAACACCAAAGTGATTCTTTAAGGAGAATAATCCTAGACTAACTCACAAGCACCCGGAAAGCAGAGCCCGGGTCTCCTTTTGCCCAGCAGTGGCAAACTTGGCACTTCGTAAACACCTAACAAACATTTGGCAAGTGGATTCATTTATATTGCTACCAGCACAGCCAACCGTCATTGGCCACTGTACGTTATTCATAAAGGTCTCATTTATTAGATAGATAACAAAATATTATCAGAATATCTTACCTCCTTTTAATTTGCATTTCTTTGATCTCTGCTAGGGATCCCCTTTTGGAGTGACCTGTTCCCTCTTTTGTCTTTTTAGCTTCCCCTGCTCACTTCCAGGCAGGGATTGAAGTCAGTTCTCCCCATCCCATCACTCAAATCTTCCCTGTGGTTTCTTCTAGCTGAGGTCCTCACCCCTCACTCTTAACTAATAGAGGTCCCTCCTCCTACAGGTGATTGGCAAAGGCAGTGAAAAGTCGGATGACAACTCCTATGATGAGAAATACCTGATTGCCACATCAGAGCAGCCTATAGCTGCTCTGCACCGGGACGAGTGGCTGCGGCCCGAGGATCTGCCAATCAAGTATGCCGGCCTGTCCACCTGCTTTCGCCAGGAGGTGGGCTCCCATGGCCGAGACACCCGCGGCATCTTTCGAGTCCATCAGTTTGAGAAGGTGAGTGGTCAGGTCAGGGTGAGGAGTAGGACCCTTCTTCCATGCATCTCTCCGGGGTGGTGAGAGGAGAGGCACAATCTGTGTTACTCGGACCCACCCCGGCTTCACTCTTCCCTCTCGCCGCCTACATCTGTTTCTGCCTAAGAAGCGCATGCTGGAGTGGCTGTGAGCACAGACTCTGGAACCAGGCTGCCTGAGTCCCAGCGCCAGCTCCAACACTTAGCAGCTGTGTAACCTTGAACAAACTGCTTCTCCTCTCTGTGCTCAGTTTTCTCCTCTGCAAAAGGAGGATAATAATAGCACGTCCCTCATTAAGCCTGCAGTGAGGATTCAACTAGTTGATGGGATAAAGTACTTAGAACAGTACCTGGCGTGCACAGGGCAAGAGCTCCACGTAGCATTTGTTCTTGCGGCCCCAGTCCAGTCCAGCGCCAACCTCATGTGGGGCCCCAGCCTCACCTGACTCCCAGGGGTGTGGGAAGAGGTCTTCACTGCAAAGATATCTCCCACTTCAGCCCTGTCCTGTCGTCACGGTCTCCTTGGGTCCTCCTCTGCAGATTGAACAGTTTGTCTACTCGTCACCACACGACAACAAGTCATGGGAGATGTTTGAAGAGATGATTGCTACCGCAGAGGACTTCTACCAGTCTTTGGGGATCCCTTACCACATTGTGAATATTGTCTCAGGTAGCAGCGTCCCTTTCCTGCGTCGCACAAACACCACCCTCACCAGCAGGGCTGCCACACAGAGCAAAATAGCTCACGATCCAATTAATTGCCACATTAATTAAAACATCACACTCTTATCACTTGGGAGTGTTTGGTGATAAGAATATCTGGGCGTGATTTCACTTCTGGGGAGAGGATGTAAATTAAGGAATTCTGCAGGTTTGCTAAAGGTCAGTCTTGTGAAATCCCATCCCTCCTTCATGAATTCTAGGGGTTTTCCCTTACAGGTTCTTTGAATCATGCTGCCAGTAAGAAGCTTGACCTGGAGGCCTGGTTTCCGGGCTCCGGAGCCTTCCGTGAGTTAGTCTCCTGTTCTAACTGCACAGACTATCAGGCTCGCCGGCTCCGAATCCGATACGGGCAAACCAAGAAGATGATGGACAAGGTAGGCGGTCCCTGGGGAGGCAGGAAATAGGGCCCTTGTGCAGAATAGGTCCATCTTATTTCTCAGTCCTTGGAGTATGTTCTATCCCATCATCATAGGAAAATCTGAGCTTCTCAGTCTAGACCAAAAAGGGAACCTGAAAGTGACTTCTACTGAATCAGGACTGAGTCTATGTATGTATGTATGTATGTATGTATTTTTTAAGTTTATTTATTTTGAGAGAGAGAGTGTGTGTGTGTGTGTGTGTGTGTGTGTGTGTGCGCGCGCGCGTGCATGGGAGAGGGGCAGAGAGAAGGAGAGGAGAGAATCCCAAGCAGTCTCCATGCTGTCAGTGCAGAGCCCGATGTGGAGCTCAGTCTCCTGAACAGAACTGTGAGATAATGACCTGAGCTGAGATCAACAATCAGACCCAACTACCCAACCACCCAGGCGTCCCAGGACTGAGTCCTTTAAAAAACATTTTTTTTTTAATGTTTATTTTTGAGAGAGAGACAGCAGGGGAGAGGCAGATAGGGAGACACAGAATTTGAAACAGGCTCCAGGCTCTGTACTGTCAGCACAGGGCCCGACACAGGGCTCAAACCCACAAACTGTGAGATCATGGCCTGAGCAAGGTCAGATGCTTAACCAACTGAGCCACCCAGGTGCCCTGAGTCCTTTTAAATTTTTTTTTTTTTTTAACGTTTATTTTTATTTTTGAGACAGAGAGCATGAACGGGGGAGGGTTAGAGAGAGAGGGAGACACAGAATCTGAAACAGGCTCCAGGCTCTGAGCTGTCAGCACAGAGCCCGACGCGGGGCTCGAACTCACGGACCGTGAGATCATGACCTGAGCCGAAGTTGGCTGCTTAACCAACTGAGCCACCCAGGCGCCCCACCCTGAGTCCTTTTAGATAGAAACCTGAATCTAGCTCTATTCTACAAGGTAATTCTAGCTTTTCTCTTTTGGACTTTGTTTTCTGTGACTCCAGATAAAGGATAATCCCCACTTGTCTATAGAAAACAAGTTGAAGGCAGTGTCTTCCCTCTCACCAAAGAAGGTCTGGGTTTGTAGGCTTATCTCTTCAAACCCAATTCTCAGGCCCTAATGTTTTCCAAGTCTTGAAGGGACTTGAAAGGGGTAAAAGGGAGAGGCCCCTTGTTAGTTTCCTCCTCCCCCTAAAGGGCCTGGCTCTCCTCCATTTGCTGGGGCCTACCACTTGTCGCTCATGGAGACCTGAGGAATCTTAATTCAAATCCAGAAAAAGATCAATAATGATTTTGATTTAGAAATCTACAGTTGGGAAGTCTGGCTGAGTGGGTGGTTCCTGGTCATGAGTAAGACCAGGCTGAGTTTCGTGTTCCCTGTGGGGACACTGTCTTCACAGGTGGAGTTTGTCCACATGCTCAATGCCACGATGTGCGCCACCACTCGCACCATCTGCGCCATCCTGGAGAACTACCAGACAGAGAAGGGCATTGTTGTGCCTGAGAAATTGAAGGAGTTCATGCCGCCAGGTAAAACTCCCTGCCCGGCCATCTTCCTCCTCTTCTGTCTTCATACTCTTCTGCATGGCAAGCCCCTTTCAGAATGTACCAGCTTTTCTTGTTCCCAAACTCTGCCTATCCTCTGGTGCTAGGCGTTACAGGGGGCAAAGTTGAGAGAGTAGCCAGTACAGGTATGACATTTAAGTGCAGCTAAAATTCAGACTGGGGAAGAAAAGAATTAATGAAACCAGTTGCCATCGTGGGTGCCCTTTTGTTCATAGGGATCATTGTCTTGTGGAACTCTCCCCAGAGGCCCTTGGGCTTTGACTCCTGAGATACGATAGGTTATTTGATTGGCTCTCTTCTTCCAGGTCTCCAAGAACTGATCCCTTTTGTGAAGCCTGCCCCCATTGACCAGGAGCCATCAAAGAAGCAGAAGAAGCAGCATGAGGGCAGCAAAAAGAAAGGGGCAGCAAGAGATGTCCCCCTAGAAAGCCGGCTGCAGAACATGGAGGTCACTGATTCTTGAACATTCCTTCCTCCCGGTTTGTCAGGCTTTCGTTTCTGTCAGCTGGGATCTCAGAACCTGCCCACGGGCAGGGAAGCCAAGCACCCACTCGTCCCCGCCCCATCTGACTGCATTGCTAAAAGGGGAACAGTCTGCCGTGTACAACACAACGTTCCTGTCTCTTTGCATGGGCATAGGATCCAATCACTGATGACTGATGAAACCATGTAATAAAGCATCTCTGGGGAAGGCTAGGACTATTCCACAGTCTTCTGCCCAGGGCTCGAACCCTGTCTCTGACAGTTGTCCCTGGAACCACACTTCTGCTTTTCCTTCTAAAGAAGGCTGTTCCATTTAGCAAGTCAGACAACCTTTGAGAAGGTAGGTGAAGGCAGGGGTAGATTAGGAAGGGCTCTAGGGGAGAGTGAAAACTTTGTCTTAGACACACAAGCTTGCAGAAGGGCCAGATCCTCCTCTGTAAATCTGACCCTGCTTAAAAGCAGTTAGGTAAGACTAGCTTAGAGGCCAGAGTTGACATAAAAAGCCTCACGGTGCTTCTGTTCCCTAGGATGGGCTCCATGGGAAGGGCAGGAGGCTGTGAAACCACAGGAAAGATGAGACTGTGTTTAATCCCACAGTCCCCAGATTCAGGAGCACAAGTTGGAGCCTTATTAACACCTGCTTCTCTTGCCCAGTCACCCCCAAGTGGGAGACCAACCAGAAGAACAGAAGGGAGGGAGGAAGGATATTTTCTCCTTTCTCTGGTGCTCCCTCTGTTGCCCTAATGGCCAGTTGACCGTTTCCCTGGGGAGGGTGATGGTTAGGCTTTTTATTTGCTGCCTTTCATCTGCAGTGTACAAACACTTCACTTTAATAACACCTTATGTTAGTATAGTGCTTCTCTTCCAGGAGCCTAACAGACTTCCTATACTGATCTCTTTTATCTTTGTGACAGTCCCAGACGAGAGGGTGGGGACATGATTATACGTCTTCCATTGTACAGAAGACAGGGTACCAGGCGAGTAAGGGAGATGAGACAACATGACCAGGTGGGAGCCAGGAGTCCCTACTTCTCAGCAGTGCTCAGTGCCTATTGTGTTTCTTTGGAAGATGAGGGCATGGCTCCGAACTGGCCTGTCATTTAGGAGCCTTTACTTGATCTCCACGCCCTTAGTCCCTAAGCAGCAACTTCCCCAGGCCTGCCTGAGCTTGGCACCCAGGAAGGAGGCTGTGTGCTGGTCTTCCACTAGGGACTTGGGACTGATCCTGTTCATCTTGCTACTGGAAACCCTGTCGGACTGGGCCACCCATAAGGATGACCACGATGACTCTTCTGCCACCAGGTAGGCTCCACCAGCCTGCCTCTACTGTAGCCCATTGCCCTCTGCTCTGGGATAATAAAGCCAGGGCAAGGGGATGAAAGAACAAACTGCTCCCCACCACACACACTTCCCCGTTTGAAAAGCCTACTGGGCTTTAGGGTTAGAAACTTTCAAGTGGCTCTGAACACCCCCAACTAGCCCTAGAGGTCCCTATACTTGCCTCCTCTGCGCTCTCCTACCTTCTTCTGCTCTTGGTGCCTGTGACCTTCCTTCCACCAGGAGGCACTGCTTTTCTCCATGCCCTAAAAGTACCCTGGGAGGGCAGTTGCTGGGGCTCTGAGCCTGTAGGGACCTGGCCTGGCTTCTGGCTGCCCTTACCCTGACTCCCTCTCTGCGCTGGCTGACATACATTCTCACCTGACCAGTTTTCTGGAGCCTTTGGCACCTGGAACCTAGACTGCCTATTGCTTAATGCAGAGAGAGCCTCCTGCTCTATGCTGTTGGCTGCCCGGCTTCCCACACCAGCCTTCTCCTACCTGCCCAATGGCTGGGTAAATGTGCGGACAGGCCTGGGAGCCTGCGTAGTGAGAAGGAATGAGTGGAGGCCTGGAAAGTAGCCGATGTGTGGCCCAACTCGTCTGTTAGCGGGAAGTCTGTACTCCTTTCTTACTGATGGAGCTGGAGGAGAAAAAACATAGTTGTGAAGGAAAGGATGACCCTGCGGCTGAGGTCCTTCCCTCGGGTCACACAAGAACATGCCAGTAGGTGGGCACACATAGGCAAACACACGCATTTACTGAGTGCTCACTCTGTTCTAGGCACAATTAGGAACAGGGCTTACAGGAAGAATGGGACACAGTCCTTGCTCTCAAAGAACTCACAGTCATTAGGAAAGGTGTGGCTTGCCTGCTCCAGAGTGAGCTGAAAACCAGACTCCTTCCCTCCCTGGAGCAGTGGGATGGACCTGATGCAAGCCTTGTTTAGGATGGGAAGGCTGGCCTGGACGTGAGCACTTGGGAACCATCCCAGATAACCTTGACTCCACCCTGGCAGTTGCCTCCGCAACCCACAGCTGATGCCCTCATCCCTGGCATCTTGACCTGCCCCATATCCAACCTCAGCTACCCAGGTTACCTCAGTTGGCAAACAACCCCACAGGCCTGGTGGAGTGAGTCAGAGCCCTGGGTCCTTCACCAACCCTTGGTTCCCACACCCAGGAATTCAGGGCCCAAAAAGCAGGTCTGGGTGCTTCAGGCAAGAGAGAGGAGGCACCTGGTCTCTCTACCAGGAGACAGGGACAGCTAGAAGCCAGACTTTCAGAACGCAATTCTAAAGAGCCAGGCAAGCCTAGGGACCCAGTGTGAGACTGCTGAGAAGTTCAGTTTATTAGCCACCAAGGAGCCAAACCCTGCAGTGGTAAAGCCACTCCTGGGATCTAACACTTTTCCTTGTCCCGCTTTTCCTTCGCTGAAGCTTTTCCGGGTTACCCTGGGTCCTAAGAACAGCTTTTCTCCACCTCGACCTCCCCTATACCTCCCACAAGGGGCCTGGGGCAGCCCTGGCTGCACTCCAGGGATGAGTCTGACCGGCAGAACTGGGATGGGCCCTAGAGAAATGTGCTGCATGTCGGAGCCTGTGCCAGAATGAGGGGCCTGCCCCACTCCCCCAGTCACCTCCCAGCATGGGGTTCCCCAAGAGCTCCTCCCAGGTACACACAAAAGGGGGGTGCAACCCCACATCGCCTATGGGTGAGGTTCTGGTGGGGCTGACACCGCTGCCTCTGACGTTGCCCTTTTAAGAGCACCCCCTGGGGGGGCGGGGGTGCTGCAGGCAGGTTCTTGTTGCAGAAGCCTGGTGCTGTGTGGCTCCCCACCGACCTGCTGGAAGGAAGACTGGGACGCCAACCCTGCCGGGTCCCAACCTCTGGATCCCAGGGGGTTCCCAGCAGCCACTGATTCTGAGAAAGCCCCCTTTTCTGAGGGGAAGGTCATCTCTTTCACTGCTCTGATTGGTTGGCTGACAAACCCTGCATTTTGGAGAGCAGTCCGGTTCCCTCCACAGGACTTGGACTTCCCTCCCCCCACTTAAACCTGCTGTTAGAAATGGTCTGGGAAATTATTTTCATTGAGGTGTAAATTGCTAATAAGATGGTGCGACCCTTCAGGGAGACTTTTTTTTTTTTTAAACCCCGAAGAAAGGTAAGAATTAAGCTTCCATTTAGAATAACGTTCATCTTTTTCTCCTTCCATCTTGTCTCAGAGAAAGAGAAATATATATATTGTTTTCTTTCCTTTTTCCCCCCTTGTTTCTCTACTCTTCCTCCAGAACCAGCCCTTGTCTACTTGTTCCCTGGATCCCACCACCATCGGGCATCCCTGAATCCCTGCTCATCAGCTAGCTCTCTCCTGAACCTCCCTCTCCCCTCCAGTCTCTCCCCTCCTCACCCATTCCCCTCAGTACCTACCTGCTTAGTTTTCCCATCTTAAAAGAGCTTTCCTCCTGCCCTGCCTCTGCTGTCGAATTCAGTCAGATCCCATCTGGCTCCTTTCCCTCAGAGATAAATAAACAGCAGACACTTGTAGGCTCTCCCTACCTCATCAACATTCTGGGCCCTCCTAGTCCCCACCCCCTCAGAAAGAAGGTGGAACGTTCCAGACAGAGGGACCAACAGGAGGGAACAGGAAGAAGGCCTGAATAGCAGGAGAGCAGAGAATGAGGGGATATTGAGTTAAAAGTAGAGGAGCGGGGTAGGATAAGGAGATTGTACCTGCCCCTAGATGCTGGTTCCCCGGATCTCTGGCTTCTCCCTGCCCTTTCTCTGCATGCTGTCCTACTTTACATCCCAAATCTGCAATCTCTCACCATGCATCTCCAGCTCTTCTACCCCCCCCGCCCCCCCCCCCCCACATACACATTGACTTCTCCACCAGGATCTGAAAGTCCTAAGCACAAAGTCCAGCTCCCTAGCTGATCCTCTGCCCTCTCCCTCCTCTGGGTATTCAGACACCCAAAACAAACACCTGAGAGTCACCCTGGACCACCTCCTCCTCATCCCCAGTGGCCTGCCTCACACAGTCCCACTGAGTCTCTTGGTCACTCAGATCTGCCCCCTTGGCAGCCTGTTCCCCAGCCACAACACAGGCTCTCCTCCTGGACTGTTGTCCTGCTAGTCTGTACCCCCAGCTCCTCCTTCAGTGGGACTAGTCACGATGTGGGAGGAGGCGTCTGAAGGTACAGCCACCGTCCTGCCCTCCCCAGCCCCAACACTGCAGGTGGCTCTCTCAACTTATCAAGTCAAGCCCAGACTTCTCAGCCAGAGTCCACACTCTTCCAAAGCCTTCCCTAACTCCTCCACCCCACATAGAAATACTAACACAGCTAAACACAGCTCTACCACTACATTTGTCTCTGTCCACATTAGACAGATTAGTCTTGTTCATTTGTGTACCTCTCACACCTAGTTTGGTGCCTGGAGCATAACTAGGGGCAGACAGGGCTCTCTCCTAGGCCTGCTCTGATACACTTAACATTTAAGTTATTGCAGATGTTGCTTTGGGATATGCTGCTCGTAGCTCAGCCCCAGGCTCCGTCTCTTTCCCTGTGTGCTCGGGAGCCAAAAATGATCTCAGCTGGATCTTGGATGGACTGTACATCAGCCGTATGGAATGCTAGACCTACTGAGCCACCCTCAGCAAATAGCATGGCACTGCAGGTGGAACCTATCGCTGGGTTAAGGCATCTAGTGCCATCTTTTAATGAGCTTCAAAGAAAGTCTATCTAAGTTGGCTGGGACATCAGGCCTACAGCTCCTGGCTGCACCTGGCATTGGAAATACAGATTTGTGGTTAAAGTAAGTGAGTTCAGGGCTGTCCACAGAGGAGGCCAGAGGAACACCTGGCCTCCCAGATGGTAGCTCCAAGAATGGACAAACACCTGGTCGTTCCTCTATGCCAGCCAGCCAGCCTGCCAGTCTTTCATCCAACTACTCATCTATCCATTCATTTAACCAGTATTTACCAAGTGCCTACTATGTGTTGCCTACTGTGCTCGGTGCTAGTCTTCAACACACACGTATTCTCTCTGCTCCTGGAACTTACTGCTAGTGGCTGAGACAGATGTCAACCAAATAAATTAACAAATAAATGCTGTATGTAATTATAACTTGTGATATGTGCCAAGAAAAAAGGGGCTATTTAAGGCTACCATATTCAACAGCTGGAAGGAAGCCAGGGTGCCCAGAACAGAGTGAAGGGGGTGGAGGCCGGGCCCCTCTGGGCTTTGTGGACCAATATGAGGAAGTTGGCTTTTATTCTAGCACCTCCAAAAAGCCCAGCGCAAGGTTTTCAGGAAGAGAGCAACATGCTCAGATCAGACTTTGCAGTATTACTCTGTGAAAGACAACAATAAGGGGTCTTTTAATCAGATAAATCCAGCATGTGGCATATCCAATAAGAAAATTGGCTTGGACTCTTCAGTCACTTTCACATGGAAGGGAGGGAGGGAAGGAAGGAAGGAAGGAAGGAAGGAAGGAAGGAAGGAAGGAAGGAAACTAAAATTATATACAACCAAATGTTATATATAAACCTCTGGTTTGAAAGTAGCAGCTATCAAAGACCTCTGAGGGATAGCAAGGAATTTGGATTAGACTGGATATTAGATGATACCAGGAATCATCTTTTGTGTTCCGGGTGTGGCAGCCACCCTGTGGGGTGCAGGAGAGAGCTCCAATGCACAGGGCTGGGCTGGGCTGGGCTGCGAAGGGTTGAGGCGCCATGCTGTTTGCACTTCACTTTCGTTTCATTCCCTAAAAACTGCGAGAAAAAACGTAGTGTCCACAATTAGTGAATCTAATTGATAGAGAGTATCTGAGGGTGCATTGTCCCACCTCTGGCCCTTTTCCTGAACACTTGCCATTTTCCAAAATAAAACATTGGGAGAGATTTTTTTTTTAATCTAAAAAATGTTTATTGATTTAGAAACAATTACTTGGGCTGCTGAGTGGAGACTGGTTTGGAGGGGAAGCAATCACACGAAGACTCCAAGCATCCTCACAACTCTGACGGAAAGCCCCTCAGTGCCAGGCATGGAGTTGGGGGTCCGTCCTCAAGGAGCACCCTCAGCTGGGAAGAAAAGTGCAGGGAAGCGGACTGGGCACACAAGGCAAGTGTGGACCACAGACACTCAGGTCTTGGCCTGCCCCAACTTTTGGTTCCTGGTCCCTTCCATCCTACCCCACCCCATAGTCCCAGAACAGCAATGTGTGAAGTTCCACATGGCCAGCCTCTCCCCTCCCATTTCTGTGCTCTTTATACAGCAACACCGAGCCCAGAAACAGGATCTTGCCCTCGGAGAATCAGGATCCCTGCACCTCTCTCTCCTGCCTGAGAAACTGCCCTGCCCACCCAGCAAAGGTCACCGTGACCCTTCCCTTTTGCAGCCTCTCTCCACACTACTCCTTTCAAGCAGGCCATTGGTCCTAGAACTTCAGCCCACAAGCATCTGCCCTGACAGGGGTCACCTGGTTCTTCCCAAATGTGGCCTTGTCTGCCCCTCTACTGTGCTGGGCCACAACATACCCACCCCAACCTTGGCTTCAGCCAAGGTGACACATCTCAGTCATTCATAAGTATAATGCTTAAAAGCATGAACTTTGGAAGCAGATTGCCTGGGTTCCAATCCCAGGTCTGCCATTTACAAGCTGTGTAACCTTGGAGAAGACCCTTAACCTGCAGGTTAAATGGATTTGCTTATGAATTCCTCTTGCCAGGAATGCTGTTTCTGATTTGAGATGCAACCTAAGTCCTACCAGGTCTTTCTGGAGGATTTACTCGACCCTCAGTGCTCTCTCCTCTGAATTCCTTTAGTCCTTTCTGTCTCGGTTGCTCCTGGAGCACTTCACCCATGCTGTCATGTTCAGCTGAGAGCCAGGGCCAGGCCCTATGCAGAAATGTATTCTCCATATGCCCGGGGAACCCTCAGGAAACAGCCTGGGTGAGGAAGATCCATGAGAGCTGGGGGAGAGCCTGGGGCTATCCCAGCAGGTCACTTTCCCTCCCCAGCCTCCACTGTAAAACTTGGCCTAGAAGAGCAGTAAATTCCCTTTGAACAGACTCCAGGATCTTGCTTCACCCTGGTTTTCTCCCACATAGGAGGGAGGTCTAAAGGTTCCTTATAGCTGGGAAGTTCCATGAAATAGGCAGCCCCCTTCTTCTAGGGGTCAAGGAGGACACCACCAGGGCAAGCCCTAGTCGGAGACACTCTGGTGCACAGAAGACTTGGAAGTTTCCTTTCAGCTTTTGGGAGGTGGATGCTGCTGAGGAGGTGACAGTGGATGGAGAGGCAGCTCTGTCTTGTGCCCCTGGGGGCAGGGCAGGGAGAAGGTTAAGGGCTATTTGCCAAATGCACTTGGAGATGAAAGGAGAGGTTCATCACATCCCACAACTGTCTACTTTTGGGTAGAAAGGCCACTGACCCGGAGGAGGCTTCCTGTTCCTGTGCCTTCCATGGCAACCCCTGCCTCAGTGCTAGGTTCCAGAACCGGGATCCACACATGACCCAGAGCCAAGGCTGCTGCTCTCTCCCACCCAGAAAGCTTAGTTTAGTACAAAAGGAGAGAGATGAATGGAAAGCTGCAGTTTCCCCACGTGTTGGCTTAGGCCTTCATCAGAAATGAGAGTCTCATTACCCAACCCTGATTCAAAGGATAATTAACAGATGGTATAATTTCCGAGCATTCTCCGTGCCACATGGCTATTAGGTGAAGAGCAAAATGCCCACGCAGCCCCAGATCCTCCCAAACCAGAGTCAAAGCAAGTCCAGAGAGGCAGAGCCCTGCAGAGGCCGCTTAAGCCATCCCTCTGCTTCTGGAGCTGCCTTTGGCCTTGCCCAGAGGAAGAAAGCTCATCTTCAATCCAGGGGAGAGCATTCCCAGGAGCCACGGGTCCCCCTCCCACTTCCTTCTCCCCATCCTTTCCACCGCCACCACCAGAAATGTAGCCTAACCCTAATCCCTCTTGCTGTCCCCAAGGCCCATCTCCTTTCCTTTCCCCTGAGGAGAAAGTGATATATCAGCTCACCCTAGGCATCACTGTATGGTCACACTGTGACCCTGGGCCCCAGGTCCCTGAGAGGGGATTCATGTTTCCCTCTACTGTGACCAGAACGAAGCGTTGGAAGGGAGCATCTGGTTCAATGCTTTTCAAACTAGGTTCCTCCAGAGCACAAGCCCCACAAGGTGGCCCAGGGATGTATTGATGGGCAGAGGGGTGGGGATAGGGCAGAGCCCAAACCTGCACTTCATTCCAGGAACACTACTTTTATCTGTTTAATATTTTGGACTTCTACTTCAATTTCATTTGAAAAAGGGATTCTACTGCTAATTTAACTTGTGGAAACCTTATATAGGTACCTTATTCAATCCTCTCATTTTACAAAATGGAAATTGAGGTACAGGAATTTGACCAAGGTCACATAACCAGAGGGTGGTGGGACTGAGACTAAAGCCCTACCCTCCTCCCCAGGCCAGCCCTCATACTGCCTGGCCAGGCCCCTTGCAGTCTCTGCAGTTGGCCCTATTGTCCCTGAATAGGCGTCTCTGGTTGGGAGGTGAGACAGGGAAGCTCCTTCCAGATCACCCTCCACCAGCCCTGCCTGGCTTTTCTTCATGGCCCAGTTTCCATGCCTGGGCCACCTCCAGAGCTCCTGGAATCCTACACACCCCTTTCAAGTGCAAGGTTCAGTCTGTAGGCCTACACTGTGCACCAGGCACGGCTGTTTGTTCATCACAAAGCTGTGGGTGGAAGGAGGGGAACAGCAGCTGGACACTGATGGGGAAGGAGGGAGGGGGGCAAAAGTTCATCTCTCCAGACAGGAGGCCCTATGGGGCAGTGAAATCCACTGGTCTAGGATCTAGGAAGCCTGGGTCCTAATGCTTGGCTCCATCCCCAACCAGCCTTGTGACCCGGTAAAAATTTCAGCCATTCTGGGCCTCAGAAGCTGGTGATATTAGTATGTTTATACCGACTGGCTTTGGCTTTGGCAGTCCCAGCTTATCGCTCCCTACAAAGTCCAGGGGTGTCTAAGCCCAGCAACTGGACCCCAAGGGGCATCCTAATTAGACCACAACTTGGATGAGGGGTGAGGATGGGGGTCTCAGGACTCTGTGTTCCAGGGAGGTGGGGTGTCACTCTGGAATATGGGGGAGGCTTTATACTGTTGAGCAGGCCCCTTTTAGCTCAGCCTGACCCAGGACTCAAGGGCTCTTATCAGCAGCCGACCATGGTGACTGGAGTGAGGTGGGCCCTTGGTCTCTGAGAGCCCTTCAAAATATTTTTGAAAACCTGTAAGCATACTTAGGGCACAAACACCGTTATTCTCATTCTCTGTCTGGCTTCTGATTGTTAATTCTTCTCTAATTTGTGGTAGGGATCTGGCCCCGGCCCAGGGGCAGGCCTGGGAAGGGATTGGGAATGGAGGTCTGGCCAGCGGGAATCCTAGGACGTCGGTGTGTAGGAGGGCGCCGGGTGGGGCCCACCTCCTTCGGTGCGGCTGGCGTTGCCGCTTTAAGGCGGCGGCGGCGCGAGCAGGTCTATGGTAATGAGCCGCCGCCGCCGCGGCTGCCGCCGCCGCTCTGCAGAGCTCGCCCGCCCGCCGGGGAGGCGAGGGATCGTGGTGGGGCTGGGCCCTTGGCCGCGGAGACAGCAACAGCCTCGGCGGGGACGCGGGGCGCGAGCGAGTGGCGCGGGGCAGTCGAGGACGGCCGGGGTCCGGGTGCGTAGCTCCGCGGGCTCAGGTGGGCGATCCCGCGGGGGCGAAAGGGGCACCTCGAGACTCGGGAAGTCGGCAGGGCCAGGGTCGCGCGGGGCCCGCGGGCGCAGGTGGCGAGAGCCGGGCGCGCAAGTGGAGGCGCGGCGCCAGCCAGCGGTGGTCGGGGTGACCCGGGCGCGGGCCGGGATCTGGGAGCGGTGCGAGCCCGGGTGCGTCGGAGAGCTCAGCGCCGGGCCCCGCCGAGGCAGCAAAGCGCAGGCCCGAGGGGCGCACGAGTGGCCCCCGGGGACTGGCGCCCCGGCCTGGGCATGAGGCGCGGCGGGGCCGGCTGGAGCCGGAGGAGGAGCCGCCGCCGCCGTTGACCCGGCCGGCCGGGAGCAGGGAGAGATGCAGAGCCGGGCAGCCCGCGCCCCCCTTCCAACGCTACTGCCGCCGCCGCCGCCGCCGCCGCCGCCGCCGCTGCTGCTGCTGTTGCTGCTGCTGCTGCTACTGCCGCCACTGCTGGGAGACCAAGTGGGGCCCTGTCGTTCCCTGGGGCCCGGGGGACGTGGCTCCTCAGGGGCCTGCGCCCCCGTAGGCTGGCTCTGTCCAGCCTCAGCCTCCAACCTCTGGCTCTACACCAGCCGCTGCAGGGATGCAGGGACGGAGCTGACTGGCCACCTGGTGCCCCACCACGACGGTCTGAGGGTCTGGTGTCCAGAATCCGGAGCCCACATCCCCCTGCCGCCAACGCCTGAAGGCTGCCCATGGAGCTGTCGTCTCCTGGGCATTGGAGGCCACGTTTCCCCCCAGGGCAAGCTCACCCTGCCCCAGGAACACCCGTGCTTAAAGGCCCCACGGCTGAGATGCCAGTCCTGCAAGCTGGTGCAGACCCCGGGGCTCAGGGCAGGGGAAAGGTCAGCAGAAGAGTCCATGGGCGGGCGTCGGAAAAGGAATGTGAATACAGCCCCCCAGTTCCAGCCCCCCAGCTACCAGGCCACAGTGCCTGAGAACCAGCCAGCTGGTACCCCTGTGGCATCCCTGCGGGCCATTGACCCAGATGAGGGTGAGGCAGGCCGGCTTGAGTACACCATGGATGCCCTCTTTGATAGCCGCTCCAAACATTTCTTTTCTCTGGACCCGATCACGGGGGCTGTAACTACAGCCGAGGAACTGGATCGTGAGACCAAGAGCACCCATGTCTTCAGGGTCACGGCACAGGATCATGGCATGCCCCGACGCAGTGCCCTGGCCACACTTACCATCTTGGTGACTGACACCAATGATCATGACCCTGTTTTTGAGCAGCAGGAGTACAAGGAGAGCCTCAGGGAGAACCTGGAGGTTGGCTATGAGGTGCTCACGGTCAGAGCCACAGATGGTGACGCCCCTCCCAATGCCAATATTCTGTACCGCCTACTGGAGGGCCCCGGTGGCAGCCCCTCTGAAGTCTTTGAGATTGACCCTCGCTCTGGGGTGATTCGAACTCGTGGCCCTGTGGATAGGGAAGAAGTAGAATCCTACCAATTGACAGTGGAGGCAAGTGACCAGGGTCGGGACCCCGGTCCACGGAGTGCCACAGCTGCTGTGTTCCTATCTGTGGAGGATGACAATGACAATGCCCCTCAGTTCAGTGAGAAGCGCTACGTGGTCCAGGTGCGTGAGGATGTGACCCCAGGGGCCCCGGTACTCCGGGTCACAGCCTCAGATCGAGACAAGGGCAGTAATGCCTTGGTGCATTACAGCATCATGAGTGGCAACGCTCGGGGACAGTTTTACCTGGATGCCCAGACTGGAGCTCTGGATGTGGTGAGCCCTCTTGACTATGAGACAACCAAGGAGTATACCCTACGGGTTAGAGCACAGGATGGTGGCCGCCCCCCGCTCTCCAACGTCTCTGGCCTGGTGACAGTGCAAGTCCTGGATATTAATGACAATGCCCCCATCTTTGTTAGCACCCCTTTCCAGGCCACTGTGCTGGAGAGTGTCCCTTTAGGCTACCTGGTCCTCCATGTCCAGGCCATTGACGCTGACGCTGGTGACAATGCCCGCCTGGAATACCGCCTTGCCGGGGTTGGGCATGACTTTCCCTTTGCCATCAACAATGGCACAGGCTGGATCTCTGTGGCAGCTGAGCTGGACCGGGAAGAGGTTGATTTCTATAGCTTTGGGGTAGAAGCCCGAGACCATGGCACCCCAGTGCTCACTGCCTCAGCTAGTGTCAGTGTGACCATCCTGGATGTCAACGACAACAACCCCACCTTTACCCAACCAGAGTACACGGTGAGACTCAATGAGGATGCAGCTGTGGGCACCAGTGTGGTGACAGTGTCGGCTGTGGACCGTGATGCCCACAGCGTCATCACCTACCAGATCACCAGTGGCAACACCCGTAACCGCTTTTCCATCACCAGCCAGAGTGGTGGTGGGCTGGTGTCGCTCGCGCTGCCATTGGACTATAAACTTGAGCGGCAATACGTGCTAGCTGTCACTGCCTCTGACGGCACACGGCAGGACACGGCACAGGTGGTAGTGAACGTCACTGATGCCAACACCCACCGTCCCGTCTTTCAGAGCTCCCACTATACGGTGAATGTTAATGAGGACCGGCCAGCAGGCACCACGGTGGTGCTGATCAGTGCCACGGACGAGGACACAGGTGAGAATGCCCGCATCACCTACTTTATGGAGGACAGCATCCCTCAGTTCCGCATTGATGCAGATACAGGGGCTGTCACCACCCAGGCTGAGCTGGACTACGAGGATCAAGTGTCCTATACCCTGGCCATCACCGCCCGGGACAATGGCATTCCCCAGAAGTCTGACACAACTTACCTGGAGATACTCGTGAATGATGTGAATGACAATGCCCCTCAGTTCCTTCGTGACTCCTACCAGGGCAGCGTCTATGAGGATGTGCCTCCCTTCACCAGTGTGCTGCAGATCTCGGCCACTGACCGTGACTCTGGCCTTAATGGCAGGGTCTTCTACACCTTCCAAGGGGGTGATGATGGAGATGGTGACTTTATCGTAGAGTCCACATCAGGCATCGTGAGAACGCTTCGGAGGCTGGATCGTGAGAATGTGGCCCAGTACATTTTGCGGGCATATGCAGTGGACAAGGGGATGCCTCCCGCCCGCACGCCTATGGAAGTGACAGTCACTGTGTTGGATGTGAACGACAATCCACCCGTCTTTGAGCAGGACGAGTTTGACGTGTTTGTGGAAGAGAACAGCCCCATCGGGTTGGCCGTGGCCCGGGTCACAGCCACTGACCCTGACGAAGGCACCAATGCCCAGATCATGTACCAGATAGTGGAGGGCAACATCCCTGAGGTCTTCCAACTGGACATCTTCTCTGGGGAGTTGACCGCTCTGGTGGATTTGGACTATGAAGACCGGCCTGAATACATCCTGGTCATCCAGGCCACGTCGGCTCCCCTGGTGAGCCGGGCTACTGTCCACGTCCGCCTGCTTGACCGCAACGACAACCCACCAGTGCTGGGCAACTTTGAGATCCTTTTCAACAACTATGTCACCAACCGCTCAAGCAGTTTCCCTGGGGGTGCCATCGGCCGTGTGCCTGCCCATGACCCTGACATCTCAGACAGCCTGACTTACAGCTTTGAGCGGGGGAATGAACTCAGCCTCGTCCTGCTCAATGCCTCCACAGGCGAACTGAGGCTGAGCCGGGCATTGGACAACAACCGGCCTCTGGAGGCCATCATGAGCGTGCTAGTGTCAGGTAAGGAAGGGCCCAGGTGGTGTCAGGTGGGGGCGGCCATTGGAGGAGGCCCTGGGCAGCCGTCCAGGGAGAAGCCTTGGACTCACCTCTCTGCCCAGAGGCTGGCACAGAGGTTGAGGGGTGAGAAGCAGCTTGGGAAGGAGCCCTGGGAATCCTGGCAGCTGGTGCAGGCCCCGCCTGCCACCCCAGGCTGGGCTGGGCTGCTTCGGTTGGCTGCCCCCTGCCTACCACCCTGTGACGTGGCAGGGCAAGTATGGCGAGGCTGCCCTGGCTATGGCTGCCAAGAATTGTAAGAAAAAAAAAGAAAAGAAAAAAGGCACGTGGAAGACTGGGGGGCCAGGAGAGCTGGGGGAGGGGTAGAGAGGACTGTGTTGTGTGTGGGGCAGGGAGGTGAGCCGGTCCCCTCAGCACCCCTTCACGCCCGGCAGGGTATTCTTGTGATCTCATAACAGCCTTCTGACAGAGCAGAGGGCTGTGGGGCACAGGGTTGCCGCCGAGGGGTCAGGACCCTGCTGTCGGGCCTCTTCTGGCCCCTTCTGGCTCCCGGCTGAGCCCCAGACTGGCTGAGGGGGACTTTGTCTAGTGCATTCTTTTCCCTCCAGGCAGAAAGAGCCTGGCCTGGCTACCCCTTCAGAGCTCCCGCAGGAAGTGAAGCCAGAGCTCATTGTCTCTGTCCAAACAGACCCCACTGTCAGAGGCCATGGTTCGGGGTCCAGCTTGGGGGAGGGGCTGCGGTGAAGCCAGGGCCAGGCTGAGGCCTCCTGGGCCGCCTTGCCACCCCGTGGGCTCTTCTTAGGATGCTAGGCCTTCCTTGCTGTCTGTGACCAGCCTGGACTCAAGGAATGGGGTATGGGGACCAGGATGAGCGAGGGGACTGGTGGTCTTTGAGGGTAGAGCCCCCTGCTCCGGTGGGGAGAGAACAGAGTCCTGGGGCGTGGGAGCCTGGCCAGGACCCAGGCTAGGCATTCCTGCTGCTTGGCCAAGCGCTCAGCCTGCAGACTCCCTGGACAGAGGGTTGGGGGAGGAGAGTTGGGGGGGGGGGCATTCTGTCTTCTCTGTCAGCTATGAGGAGTGATTGGCAGTGGCAGGGAGGGGGCCAGCCCCAGGTTGCCGAGTCCCTTCCCCAAGCCTGGGAACAACTGGCACCCCCATGAGGGCCCCTTGTTAGAGACACCCTAGGGATGGATGGCCCAGGATACCCCATTCCAGACACATAAGGGAGGAGAAGAAAAGAGTCTGGCACCCCTCTATTGCCACCTCAGGGAGTCTGGGCCTAGAGGGCAATGAAAGACCTGTGAGATGCAGGGTGTGGTCAGCCCCCTCCCCGCTCTGGGTCCTTCCTGGACAGATGCCTCCCCTGCCCTACTCCCTTAGGTGGCCACAGGAGCCAGGGGATAAGAGATTTTAGAGGTCATGGACAAGGCTCTGTGCCTCTTGAAGCTTCAGTTTCCCTCCAGGAGGAGGAAGTGAAGGGCTCGAGCTCCTGTATCCTGTACCTTTTTCTGCTGGGAGAAGCAAGCTGTGGGGAGGGATGGAAAAGAAGGGCCTCTGCTTCTTGTCCTCCCCACAGCCTGTCCTAGGCGAGTATGGCAGGACACTGAGGAGGCCCCACCCAGCCTTCAGGCTCCTACCTGGGCAGAACCCCTGACCACAGCTCCCTGAGAACAGAAGGGAAGGCCTCAGGCTGGCCCTCCAGCCCTGGCCCCACCATGTCCCTTAAGCCCTGACCCTTGGAGGCAGTCACCACGGCAACCCCAAAGTTAAGGGAGGCTGGGGTGAGGGGGAACTGACTCCCACTGCCCCTTTGTTTTCCTTCTCTTGTTCTTTGTCTCTCTTT
This sequence comes from Lynx rufus, assembly GCF_022079265.1. Lineage (NCBI taxonomy): Eukaryota > Metazoa > Chordata > Mammalia > Carnivora > Felidae > Lynx > Lynx rufus. The sequence goes on along the minus strand of NW_025814834.1, from coordinate 129,267,738 downwards.
CTTACCCGCCCCTGCCCACGGGGCCCTCCTGCTCAGCCCCACTTCATTGCCCTCTCCTGATCTCCTGTGTAGCTCTCTCCTCCTTTCCTACTTTCTCCATTGCTGGCTCTTTTTCTGGGTCTTTGTTTTCCCCTGTTTGGTCTCCACGTTCATGCCCCTCTGACTTCCCTGCCTCTTGTCCCTGTGGCTGAAGCTGCCCCAGCTTGGGCTGGATGGCTCTTCTGAGGCCCCAATTCTCCCTGCCTCTTTCTTACTCTGCTGGAACACACAGGAACTCTTGTGCGTGGTCTGGTCAGCTCCCAGAGCGGCAGACCCCCACCCACTCCCCCCTCCACGCCTACCGCTTCCACTGGCACATCTGCCAGGGGAAGACAGGTTTGGAGTCTGATTCTGCCACAGTCTGGGACCTGGGACCCCTGTTCCCACCCTGCCTTGACACCTGAGGGGTGACCTAGGTCAAGGCAAGGGAGAGGAACAAAGAGGAAGGACTGAGCAGTACGTTGACTGCTGGGGATGAGGGACAACAGAAGAGGGGGCAGGTGGCCACAGATGGTAGACCAGATGGGAAGCAACAGAGACACATTGGGTGAGGGGCATGGGCGGGGCCTGGGACGGCAGTGGGGAGACACAGGGAGGAGTGCTTGTTCCCCGGGGCTGAGTGGTGGTGAGGTTTCTCTTGCTCACTGGCTTTGACTGCCCCCTCCGCTCCCTAATCAGTTAGGGGCTCTGTGTGGACTCTTCGGCAGCTTTCTGCCTGGAAGGACTATCCCATCAAGGAATCACTGGGCAGAGGCACCAAGTGCCTGAGAGCCCTGTGCCAGCTCCCCACCTCAGTGCAGGGTGGTCTGAAAGAGGGAGAAAAGTAGAGCCTGAGGTCATAAATCTGGGCAGGCCTCCTGGAGTAGGTGAGCTTGGGGCAGGTTAGAATAGTAGGAGGACTGTGGGTAGGCCAGGTGGGAAGGCACAGCGTGTTCGGTAGCTCTAGACGAGAGTAGGAGGAGCAGAAGTGGGGAATGACAGGCAAGCTTGTTGGTGAGAGCAGGCAGGCTTTGGCAGTCTCTGCGATGAGGCTGGAGGGCAGGTGGGTGGACCAAAGCCATGGCTGAGATGGGTGTCTGCCTTCAGCCTTCCCTGGCTGAGCTGAGCTGCCTGGTGTAGTCAGCCACCTCCCGTAGGTACGGCAGAGAAGCAGAATCTATTCCCAGGTCCCTCTCCTAATCCCACCCCACCCCAGAAACACCATCTTCTGCCCTGTTCCCACTAGGGGTTCCTTCTTAATATCAACTCAGGGCCCCTCCTGCTGTGTTTAAAAGATCATTTCCTCACTATGGAGACATCAGCATCTTAGCATTTACCGAACACCTACTATGTGTAGGACATTGTAGTAAATTTAAAAAATGAATACCCTTTACAGCCCTGCCAAGCCATTTCCTCCTCCCCACTGGCCTCCAGCTTTCATTTTCGAACTAAATAAAATCCAATGTCACGTATATGTGCATTCAGGTGTGCATGGTATTTCTGGGCTTAGAGTGTGGGTGGAGTGAGACACTAGAGTGTGTTAGCACCTAGCTGTTTATAAGTGAGTGTGTGGCCTGCAGGTGTAGCAAGGATTTGGGTGCAATGCAGTGAGCCAAGCGGGCGATGAATAGCTAGAGGCCCAAGGCCGGAGGGGAGATCAGCCTAGTGGGGCTTTTCTGGGGTTTCAGGTTGGAGAGCTGCCCGGGCCCTTCCATCTCTGCCCCCCACCCCCATCTCTCACAGCATCAGGGCAATGGGTGGTGCAGCCCCTGGAAAGGTGGCTCAGCTGGATTTCCTGGGGTGAGGCCTCCCCAGGCTATCTTCAGCAGCCCAGAGAGTTGGGCGGGAAGAATGCTTTGTGTGGGGCGTTGCTATGGGGATAGCAGGCCTGCGCCCAAGCAGCCATGGGGCTCAGTGGGAGGGGGACTGGGTGGCCCACTGACCCAGTTCACCCCTCACTCTGCCTCGGTGGGGGAGGAGGGAGCACAGCCAGGGTCAGGGTTATGGTAGTGTCGAGGTATAGAGGCTGAGGGGTAGGATGATCATTTTTGTGGGTATCTCATGGTGCCCTGGGCCCTGTAGAAAGGTAAGAAATAGGCAAAATTGGGTTCTTGTGCAGGGAAGTCCTGAATTTGGTGTAAGAGAGTTAAGAGTCATGGCTTGGACAGGGAAAGGTGCACAAACATTAAAAGACATGCCGTTCTTCACAGTGCAGGGTTTTTGTAAAGTATGCAAAGAGAACTTGTGAAAAATGGAATCACCTTAAGTGTGGGTGGGGTCCGATCCAGCAAGGTGTGACTTCCCTACATGTAGTCTCTTAGGCACTTTTTGCCACTGTGGCAACTGGGCAATTCAGTAGTGTGTGGGCTGGATTTCGGCTCCCGCTCCCTTCTTGGGGTGCTCCTGCCCAAGGCTAGGTCTCCGGCTTGGCACCCCTGCCCTCCCAGCCCTGTGCCGGGTCCTGACCCATGTCACTTATCCGCAGACGGCGTGCACAGTGTTACTGCCCAGTGCGCACTGCGTGTCACCATCATCACGGACGAAATGCTCACGCACAGCATCACACTGCGCCTGGAGGACATGTCGCCAGAGCGCTTCCTGTCCCCCCTACTGGGTCTCTTCATCCAGGCGGTGGCCGCCACGCTGGCCACACCCCCAGACCACGTGGTGGTCTTCAACGTGCAGCGGGACACCGACGCCCCCGGTGGCCACATCCTCAATGTGAGCTTGTCCGTGGGCCAGCCGCCTGGGCCAGGGGGCGGGCCGCCCTTCCTGCCCTCCGAGGACCTGCAGGAACGTCTGTACCTGAACCGCAGTCTGCTCACGGCCATCTCGGCGCAGCGCGTGCTGCCCTTCGACGACAACATCTGCCTGCGCGAGCCCTGCGAAAATTACATGCGCTGCGTGTCGGTGCTGCGCTTTGACTCCTCCGCGCCCTTCATCGCCTCCTCCTCGGTGCTCTTCCGGCCCATCCATCCCGTTGGGGGGCTGCGCTGCCGCTGCCCACCCGGCTTCACGGGCGACTACTGCGAGACCGAGGTGGACCTCTGCTACTCGCGGCCCTGCGGCCCCCATGGGCGCTGCCGCAGCCGAGAGGGCGGCTACACCTGCCTCTGTCGCGACGGCTACACGGGTGAGCTGGAGGGGGTCGGGGGGAGGTATTCTGGAGGGCTAACGCTTCAGTGCAAGCACAGATCAGGCTAAGGACCGGGGCTGCCTCGTTCTTTTCCAGAATAAGGCAGGCACAGGTTACACTGGCCATCTGCAGATCCCACTTGCTCCTCTACAGCGACCTACTGGGGAGGGAGGAGGGGGGAGCCCACCTTCTCCCAGCACTCCCCACCCCCATCCCAGGCAGCATAGTAAGTGAGGTCAGCGCCTGCTCTAGAGGCAGCCGGCTCGGGTTTATATTCCAGCTTTGCCACTAGTAGTAGTTGTGTGACCTCGGGCAAGTTACTTAACCTCTCTGTGTCTCGGTATTTTTAAATGGAGATGATGAATTGATTTACCTCACAGCGTGGTTGTAAGGATTAATGTAATTAACTTAATACATGTAAAGAGCCAGCCCTTGGAAGGTGTTGGCTGTGATTTAAGAGACCACTGGACTCAGGCGACTTGTTCTGAGTCTCACCTCACAGCTTGACTAGACCTGAGGCTGGGCCTGGAATCTGGTCTCCCCCACCACTGAGTGAGTTACCTTTTTGGGCTGCAGCCCATACTTTTCTTCCCAGGCGTTGAGAAGAAGGCATAGAACAAACTGGAGGGGTTTGGGTGCGGGGTAGGGTTGTTTCAGAAGGTCTGTGTACCTTTGTGACCCTGAGCAGAATAGCTCCACCCCTGCGCAGGTGCTGGGAAAAGGGTCAGGCCTCCCAGTTGGCCTGTGACCTGGGTTTTTACACATCCCCTCCCCAGCCTCTGCTTTGTGCTCCTGACCCCGCCCTGCAGGCTCCTGTTTCTCCTCAGGACACCCCCTTCTCTCCTCCCTGGGCCCTTCCTTCCCAGATAGGTTAGGCCTACTCTCTCTCCTCCACAGCCATGCCCACTGGCTCTGCCAGCGTTGGCGGGCAGACCCCACCGCCTTTCTGCTGCATCTTCCTGCCCAGAACTTGCCAGACTTGACTCCTCTCAGTCTGCTGTGGGTGGGGGTGGAGGGGAGGGGAGGGCTTGGGGGATGGGAGGGGAGTCTTTGTCCAGGAGGATGGGGAGGGGGGCTTAGAGTAGGCGAACAACAGTTTCCATGGAAACAAGAGCCAGTCACTAGGCACAGGAGCTGAGAACCTATCTCTAGAATCTGGGAATGGGGAGGGAGAGAAAGGGGTGGATTTTCCCATCTGATGTTGTTGGAATTTTCAGTTCCTCCACTGAAATCCTGGTCTGCTCCCAGGGCTCAGTTCCCCAATCTGTCAGCATCTCCCAAGTGCACAGAGGGCCTCCTTCTGGGCCCCAGGACTCAGGGCGGGAGTTCTCTGCCCCATTCCTGGGAGTCTCCAGCTTCCCCCACCCCTCACCCCCCACCCATAACTCTGACAACCAAAGTGGAAGCCTGGTCTCTTCCCCAGAGAGGGAAACTGATCTTGGCGCCTGGCAGAGACAAAAGCACCAGTGGGAGGGTGGGAGGAAGGGGGTTTGGCACCAGCCCTGGTGTTGTCCTGCAGGCTCTTTCCTCCATGCACATCCACCCCTGTGGGAACAGAACACCCCCAAGCTTGCTTGGAAGCCAGGACACCAAAGGCTAACTAGGACCTGGGCCTTATGACCAGAGACCCCGGCAGGCCTGTGCACTTGAGCCCCAAAAGGAGTACAGAAGGGCCTGGGAACTTCAAGGAACTCGCAGGGGAGCAGTATAATGGGATGGTGGTGAGAATGGCACGGTGGGCTAGACACAACACCCCGGTTTCCTAGATCTCAGAGAACGTGGGCACATGAAAGGAGGTGCAGATGCTTGGGAGAATTTGGGAGTGTTATGGGAGGTATCGCTGGGTGAGGAGCCGTCCCAGTTACTCTACCCTCTCAGGCACTTGATATCCGCCCTGGCTTTCCCCTTGCCCAGGTGAGCACTGCGAGGTGAGTGCCCGCTCAGGCCGTTGCACCCCAGGTGTCTGCAAGAACGGAGGCACCTGCGTGAACCTGCTGGTGGGTGGCTTCAAGTGCGACTGCCCATCTGGAGACTTCGAGAAGCCCTACTGCCAGGTGACCACGCGCAGCTTCCCTGCCCGCTCCTTCATCACCTTCCGTGGCCTGCGCCAGCGCTTCCACTTCACCCTGGCCCTCTCGTGAGTGGCTGGGCCCTGAGCTGGGGGGAGGGAGTGTGGCGGGAGCCTGGGGTGTCTCCCATTCTGCACGCAAGGCAAGAGGTCAGGCAGCGAAAGTGCTTGGAGCAGGTTGTTGGCAGAGCCAGCTCTGCACTTGAGAGTTGCTTGTGCGCTCTGCCAGCAGACGTTCCTTACCCGCCAGGGTCCACTTATCACTTTTCCTACCCCACTTTTGAGGGTGGGGAGTCAGGAGGTCAGGGTTCTGGTTTTAGTTCTGGTTTGGGCTCATCTTCCACGTTCCAGCTCCACAGCCCATAACCTTAGCCAAGTGTCAGCCCTCTGGAGTGTCCTGAGTAGGATCAGGGAGGGGCTAGTTAGGTGGCTGGGGTTAGGCTGGTGCCCCGCTCCCTGCCCCCATCTCCACCTCCTGCTCAGGTTTGCCACCAAGGAGCGCGATGGGCTGCTGTTATACAACGGACGTTTTAACGAGAAGCATGACTTTGTGGCCCTCGAGGTGATCCAGGAGCAGGTCCAGCTCACCTTCTCTGCAGGTGATCCCGGTTGCCCCATGTCCTTGCCCATCTCCCAAAAGCCCTATGTGTCGTGGCCCCTGACCCCAAGCCACACGCCCTCCCAGCCCAACCTGGGCCCAGTCCCAACTGTGAGCACACCCTCCCCATTCCCAGCCCTCATCTGACGTCCCAGCTCACCTGGGTCCTTTCCCCAGGGGAGTCGACCACCACTGTGTCTCCATTCGTGCCCGGAGGGGTCAGTGACGGACAGTGGCACACAGTCCAGCTGAAGTACTACAATAAGGTGAGTGTGGGAGGGGGTCAAGGAGCTGGAGGGTTCTGTCCTTGGCTCAGGTGCTCAGATCTAGGTGGTGCTTCATCCAGGGGGGCTGTTAATGGGTGGCACTTCTGACGGAAGTGGGGGAAGGGGGTGGGAACTTGCCACTTTGCCAGGGTGTCTCCCTTCCACCCGGCAGTACTAGATGTCCCCTGTCCTGTTAGGCACACACTCCAGAGCAGACATTGGGGAATGCAGTCGAGCACATATGTCACGTGAACACACGTGTGCACACCTGTATATATGTGTGTACAGAGCGGTGTCAGCATGTGCTGGTGCCTTTGTGCCTGGCCCGTGAACCTAGTGGGCTTCTTGAACTGTTTCTCTTCTCTGCCCTTCCCTGTCCAGCCACTGTTAGGTCAGACAGGGCTCCCGCAGGGTCCATCTGAACAGAAGGTGGCTGTGGTGACTGTGGATGGCTGTGACACAGGAGTGGCCCTGCGTTTTGGAGCTGTCCTGGGCAACTACTCCTGTGCTGCCCAGGGTACCCAGGGTGGCAGCAAAAAGTGAGCAGGGGAGAGGGCTGAGGGATGGGGTGCAGTGTGGGGCCAGGCAGGGAGGGAAGGTTGAGACAGTGGGCCTCAGGGAGCCCTGAAATGGAAACCAATCCAGATGGCGGCCTTCCCTCATCCTGCTTCCCTTAGCCCCTGCTCAGGCTTCTGCAGAGGTTTGGGTTGGGGAGCGGGAACGGCAAGGTTAGGCGATTAGGGCAGGGTCTCATGGAGCGGTCTGGGGGGTGCAGGGGGGATGGTGGGTGTGAGATGAGAGTGGCTCCAGGTTGGGATGCCCCGCTTTCTCTGTGCTTTCTCCAGGGCCCCTTGGGCTCCTGCCTGGGCCCTTCCCGCCTCTGGCTTGGTGGCAGGGAGAGGAGAGAAGGAAGAGCCAGAAGCTCCCCCGTTTTGCCTCACGTTGCCATCATTTCTGCTCCCCCAGGTCTCTGGATCTGACAGGGCCCCTGCTGCTGGGTGGGGTACCTGACCTGCCCGAGAGCTTCCCTGTCCGCACGCGGCACTTTGTGGGCTGCATGAGGAACCTGCAAGTGGACAGCCGGCACGTAGACATGGCTGACTTCATCGCCAACAATGGCACCGTGCCTGGTACGGGGACCCGGGGCAGGGGCAAGGCCAGGAACCCAGTGCAGAAAGGAGGGCTGGGCCTGGTATGGGGACATGTTGGGGGTTTCAGAGGCCCCTCCGGCTACAGGTTTTCTGTCTGGAGCCCTGACCCGAGCCCCTTTCTCTCCCGTCTAGGCTGCCCTGCCAAGAAGAACGTGTGTGACAGCAATAGTTGCAACAATGGGGGCACCTGTGTGAACCAGTGGGACGCGTTCAGCTGCGAGTGCCCTCTGGGCTTCGGGGGCAAGAGCTGTGCCCAGGGTAGGAGGGGCAGCCAGCAGAGGCTGAGGCCCGAGAGCTGTCAGCAATGCTGGGAACACTGGCAGGGTCGGGGCAGGCGCTGGGCAGGGCCCAGCCAGGCTGGGCTGTAGGTGGAAAAGCGTGTCTGGGCAGAGCCCTGAGAGGGTAGCACTGGAGACAAAGGGCCCAGTCAGAGGCAGGCCTGGGCACAGCATGGGGCAGGCGCAGGACAGGTAAATGCTCTGGAGGGTGGGGCCAACGAGGCGAGTGGGCACTAGGAGGGGCAGTGCCCTGCCTCCCACAGAGCCACCACCTCTGAGCATCATACCCCCTGGGGCACTTGGCTACTCCACCCCTCAGAATCTGCCTTTATCTGCCTCCTCAGAAATGGCCAACCCGCAGCGCTTCCTGGGCAGCAGCCTGGTGGCCTGGCACGGCCTCTCGCTGCCCATCTCCCAGCCCTGGCACCTCAGCCTCATGTTCCGCACACGCCAGGCCAACGGTGTCCTGCTGCAGGCTGTCACCAGGGGGCGCAGCACTATCACCCTGCAGGTGATGCAGGGAGGGGGTAGTGACCAGGGCTGCTGTAGCCTCCAGGGGGCTGGTCAGAGATGGCTGGGCGGGGTCTATTCTTGTCCCCAAGGAAGAGGCCGCTAGAGCTGTTTGTTGGATCACTGCTGCCATCTATTGGCCCCAAGGGAAAAAACACCTTTTCTTCTCTGGCCTCAGCTGGGTAGTAGGATGGGTTTGGTGGTCCAGGAAGGACGGCAGTGGGCTAGAAGAGATGATTAAGGCAGTCTGCTGACCCTCTTTTCTTTTCTCCTGCTGCCAGCTGAGGGAAGGCCATGTGGTGCTGAGTGTGGAGGGCACAGGGCTCCAGGCCTCGTCTCTCCAGCTGGAGCCAGGCCGGGCCAATGACGGCGACTGGCACCGTGCACAGCTGGCGCTGGGAGCCAGTGGGGGCCCTGGCCATGCCATCCTGTCCCTTGACTACGGGCAGCAGCGGGCAGAGGGCAACCTGGGCCCCCGGCTGCATGGGCTGCACCTGAGCAACATTACAGTTGGGGGAGTGCCTGGGCCAGCCGGTGGTGGGGTGGCTCGCGGCTTCCGGGGCTGTCTGCAGGTGAGCCTCCTCCCCTGCCTCCCAGTCCTCACCACCTGGAGGCCTGCTCCACAGAGGGCCAATACCGCTTCCGTCCCTCCCAGGGTGTGAGGGTAAGCGAGACGCCCGAGGGGGTTAGCAGTCTGGATCCTGGCCGTGGGGAAAGCATCAATGTGGAGCCAGGCTGTAGCCTGCCGGACCCCTGTGACTCGAATCCGTGTCCTGCCAACAGTTATTGCAGTGATGACTGGGACAGCTATTCCTGTAGCTGTGATCCAGGTATGCTAGGGATCCAGGGAAATGGGGCAGGTTGGTGGGTGCCCAGGGTCTCATTTCAGCTCTGCTGTGTGACCTGAGGTGGGTCATATGACCTCTCTGAGCCTTGTCTCCTGCACTGCAAAGCCATAGCCAGCTGGTATGATTCTCAGACTGGAAGGTGGTGGATGAAGGCAGGTTTGAAGAAAGTGCCAGGGGAGGGTGGGCTTTGAGTCTCTCTCATCCTTATGGTCCCAGGTTACTATGGCGACAACTGTACTAACGTGTGTGACCTGAACCCATGTGAGCATCAGTCCGTGTGTATCCGAAAGCCCAGTGCCCCCCACGGCTACACCTGCGAGTGTCCCCCAAATTACCTTGGGCCATATTGTGAAACCAGGTAAGTGGACCAGGGCATGACCCTCGCCTGTCTCTGGGGTGTCCCTCAGAGCACCATGAACCTGGGTGAGCCACAGCCACAGTCGGAAGGGCCACACAAGGCTGCACCAGACAAGGATGGCAGAGGGAGCTCATGTCCGCCTGGGCTCCTCTCTGCAGGATTGACCAGCCTTGCCCCCGAGGCTGGTGGGGACACCCCACGTGCGGCCCGTGCAACTGTGATGTCAGCAAAGGCTTCGACCCAGACTGCAACAAGACGAGCGGCGAGTGCCACTGCAAGGTGACAGCCCCCACCTGGCCTCCACAGTGGCCTCCTGGGCCCTTAAGTGGAGAAGGCCTTACTGCAGAGAGAGCTCAGGGCTGTGTGCCCTTGCTCTGATGGGGTGGACAAGTGGCCCCGTGCTCTGATGTGTCTGGGGTGTGGGGGACCCAGGATGGATACTCTACCAGTGAACTCTAGGCTGGCCTCACTGGTTGTTTGCAACCAGTTCTGACTGGTTGGCATCTCACTGATGGGCTAAACCGCAAATTGTTACCAGTTAAATATTTTGAATACCATTCCTGGGGGGACCTGAAGTCAGCGAGCCTCCCTCCAGAGGGGCCACAGCTGAAAGGATCCATGAGCATCCAGGAGAGAGAGCCTGGGCCAGTGACCCGCATCCTCTGTCCCCCCTCTCAGGAGAACCACTACCGGCCCCCTGGCAGCCCCATTTGCCTCCTCTGTGACTGCTACCCCACGGGCTCTTTGTCCCGCGTCTGTGACCCCGAGGACGGCCAGTGTCCATGCAAGCCAGGCGTCATTGGGCGCCAGTGTGACCGCTGTGACAACCCTTTTGCTGAGGTCACCACCAATGGCTGTGAAGGTGGGGCTCCCATGCTGGGTCGGTGGCTCTCCTGCTGTGTGCCAGGTCCCGATGTCCCAGGGATGCCAGGAGCAGGGGCTGGTTGCAGTCCTGAGGCTGCTGAGGGTGGGCTGGGAGCCTGAGCAGAGCTGCAGGGGGACAGCTACTCCTGGGTGACCTTGTGTGTTTCCTTGCAGTGAATTACGACAGCTGCCCACGGGCCATCGAGGCTGGGATCTGGTGGCCCCGTACCCGCTTCGGACTGCCTGCTGCTGCTCCCTGCCCCAAAGGCTCCTTTGGTAGGTGCTGGACTTGGCCTCTCATCACTAGGACTGGCTGCAGATCCCGGGACCTTTCTCTGGTCTCCAGGTCCTGGAGACTCCATGTCCCACACTGTTGCTCTGCTCCCAGGGTTGCCGGGATGAAGGGCACCTACATCCTGAATTCTTAACAAAAATGCTGAAACACCTGCCGTGTGCAGCCACAGTGACGGGTATAGAGATTCAAAGATGAATCACACAGCGTTCCTTCCCATCCTCAACTCACCGCCTGGAACAGGAATTATGCCACTAGAAAGGCAGTCTGGGGAGTAGGGGCTGTTGGGTGCTGTTCCAGGGGACCCAGCCCCAGTCCTGGTCCTTGGACTGAGATGATGAACAGAGTTCATAAGCAGAGAGTGGCAGAGAGCACAAGGTGCAGAGGGACAGCGATGTCTAGGGGCTTGAGGAGAGTGTGTGCCCTGTGCTCCTGCATCCTTGTTTGGGCCCATCTTGCAGGGGTTTCTTACTCTTCTCATCTGGGCTGCAGGAGGGCAGGGCCCTTGTTTGCTTGTCTCCTGTCTCTGGCCCATGAGGTCCTGGCACCCGGGAACTCTGGCAGGTCCGGGAAGCATCCTGTATCTGTCCTGAGGCCTGCCATCTGGGCTTCCTTCCCCCAGGGACTGCCGTGCGCCACTGTGATGAACACAGGGGGTGGCTCCCCCCAAACCTTTTCAACTGCACATCAGTCACCTTCTCAGAGCTGAAAGGCTTTGTAAGTGAACCTCTTCTCTCCCCTCGCTGCTGCTAGCTTTGAGAAAAGGGCTTTTGGAATTCCAGCCCCCAGGGTCCCCCCCACCGGGAGTGGCCATTTCTCCCTTTTCCTGAGGCCCTTTTACTCCAGAGTTCCAGTCCTGCTCTCTGGGGACCTCACTGCTATCCTCCTGTGCTGACCTCCTGCCATCCCTGTCCTGTCCGGCTCCATCCTAGGCTGAGCGGCTACAGCGGAATGAATCAGGTCTGGACTCGGGACGCTCCCAGCGGCTGGCTCTGCTTCTGCGCAATGCCACACAGCACACGGCTGGCTACTTTGGCAGTGATGTCAAGGTGGCCTACCAGCTGGCCACACGGCTGCTGGCCCATGAGAGTGCCCAGCGGGGCTTTGGGCTGTCTGCCACGCAGGATGTGCACTTCACCGAGGTGGGGCTTGGATGGGGCAGGGCTGGCTGGTTAGATGGGGGTCATGGTGAGTGAGCCCGTTTCTGGGGCAACCTGAGGGCTGAATGGGGAACACTCTCCATCCCTGCCTTTGGGGACCTCCCAGTTGGCATGAAGCCTCCGGGATGTCCCTCGAGCCATGGAATTTAGAGCATCTCCTTCCAGCTCTTTTTCTAGTAAGGTGTTAACAGAAACTAACGTTTGTATTGGGGCCTGGCCTGACCAGGTTCCTCGGAGCAGAGGCCTTGCCCACCTTGCCAGGCTGGGGAGGAATCAGCATCTAGCCATGTGTGTGGGTCCAGACACAGGGCTTGGGAAGCTCCTAGTTCCAGAATGAGGAGGGAAGGTTTGAAGGAGCGGCATGGTTGGCGTGGGTAGCCAGGGCTGGTCGAGGCACAAGTGGGGCCCGGTGGTGGGGATGAGAAGGTATGGGGCTGCAGCCCACTGTGACCATGCCTACCCCAGAATCTGCTGCGGGTGGGCAGCGCCCTCCTGGACGCGGCCAACAAGCGTCACTGGGAGCTGATCCAGCAGACGGAGGGTGGCACGGCCTGGCTGCTTCAGCACTACGAGGCCTATGCCAGTGCCCTGGCTCAGAACATGCGGCACACCTACCTGAGCCCCTTCACTATCGTCACGCCCAACATCGGTGAGGCTGGGTCAGGGAGGGGGCTGTGGAAAGAGGCCCTGGCCAAGGTGGCTGTGCTGGGGGCCTGACCCAGGGTCTGACCTGTGACCCTTCTCCCTAGTCATCTCTGTAGTTCGCCTGGACAAGGGGAACTTCGCTGGGGCCAAGCTGCCTCGCTATGAGGCGCTGCGGGGGGAGCGGCCCCCTGACCTGGAGACGACGGTCATTCTGCCTGATTCTGTCTTCAGAGGTCAGTGGGGAGCCAGAGGGTGGGTCAGGGGCCAGGCTGGGGCATCTGTGCGGGGCCCAGCTGAGTGGACAGTGTCCTGGTCCCAGAAACACCCACCGTGGTCAGGCCCGCGGGCCCTGGAGAGACCCAGGAGCCAGAGGAGCTGGCTCGGCGTCAGCGGCGGCACCCAGAGCTGAGCCAGGGTGAGGCTGTGGCCAGCGTCATCATCTACCGCACCCTGGCCGGGCTGCTGCCCCATAACTATGACCCGGACAAGCGCAGCCTGAGGTGAGCAGCTGAGGAGACAAGGGGTGGGTGGGATGCAGGTTGGGCGGGTGAGTGCTGAGGCACAGAGAGGCCAGGGGTCGGGGCATGTCCAACTGATGATGGGTGTTCCCTCAGCCACGGGACTGCCATAGTGACTGTGTACCTGCCTGTTCTTCATCAGAGTCCCCAAACGCCCTGTCATCAACACACCGGTGGTGAGTATCAGCGTCCATGACGATGAGGAACTTCTGCCCCGTGCCCTGGACAAGCCAGTCACGGTGCAGTTCCGGCTGCTGGAGACGGAGGAGCGCACCAAGCCCATCTGTGTCTTCTGGAACCATTCCATCCTGTGAGCCTAAACTGCCCTTCCCCCAAGGCTTTGGGCGGAGAGCCAAGCCCCTGGGTGCCTTACACTCCTGGTCCCCTGCCCCTGCCTCCCTCGTGCAGAGTCAGTGGCACAGGTGGCTGGTCAGCCCGAGGCTGCGAGGTTGTCTTCCGCAACGAGAGCCACGTCAGCTGCCAGTGCAACCACATGACGAGCTTTGCCGTGCTCATGGATGTGTCCCGGCGAGAGGTTGGACCCCCAGGGGGCAGCCGCGGAGCTAGGGGTGGGAGCCCAGGGCACTGGGCTGGATTCTTAGGCCCTGCCCTTCCTAATTCTCCTGGCCTCTTGCCACCTGCTCTGCAGAATGGAGAGATCCTGCCGCTGAAGACACTGACATATGTGGCCCTAGGGGTCACCTTGGCTGCCCTACTGCTCGCCTTCCTCTTCCTCACTATCCTGCGTGCCCTACGCTCCAACCAGCATGGCATCCGACGGAACCTGACTGCTGCTCTGGGCCTGGCCCAGCTGGTCTTCCTCCTAGGAATCAACCAGGCTGACCTCCCTGTAAGATTTCTCCCCTCACCCAGAGACCGTCCACAACTTCTAGTCCTATGAAACTTCCTATAGTCCTCCCCAGCTCCCCAGTCTCTGCTTCTGCAGCAAGAACTCAGAGCCCAGCCCAGTACCCAGCCCATGGTTTCCTCTTCTCCAGCTCCCCCTCACCTACCCCTACCGCACCCCCCTCTGCCGCCTCCCCCCCCACCGCCTCCCCGTCCCCCAACCCCCCCCCGTCCCCCAACCTCCCCCCCACCCCGCCAGCATCCTAGGAGTACCTTCCTCTGGCCCACACTTCCCAAAGCACCACCTTATACCCAGGCCCTTCCCCTGACAAGACGCTCTGGGTGTGCCCTGGTCACTGACCAGGCATGGCTGGGCCCCCAGTTTGCTTGCACAGTCATCGCCATCCTGCTGCATTTCCTGTACCTCTGCACCTTCTCCTGGGCCTTGCTGGAGGCCTTGCACCTGTACCGGGCACTCACCGAGGTGCGCGACGTCAACGCTGGCCCCATGCGCTTCTACTATATGCTGGGCTGGGGTGTGCCTGCCTTCATCACAGGTACCTCCCACCCCCTTCCCGGGCCTGAGGTTCTGCATCCCTAGGCCCTGGGTCCACCTTCATGCCACACCTCCCCACCCACATCCCAGTCCCAGAGGCCCCATACCCCCATGACCCAGGCTGAGTTCTCCGTAGGCATGCCTCTCAGTCCTTGAGGCTCCCCACCAGGGGCTGGGTCCCCCATCCTGGACAGGTCGGCATGGACACATGGTGGGTGGAACCCTTTGTCCTCTGCACCTGGCCCTGTGAGCCCATTTGACACCTGACTGGTATCAAGGCCCTACCACCCCTTCCCCTGCTGTTGTCACCATACCCCCAGGTCTAGCCGTGGGCCTCGACCCTGAGGGCTATGGGAACCCTGACTTCTGCTGGCTCTCCATCTATGATACGCTCATCTGGAGTTTTGCTGGCCCTGTGGCCTTTGCTGTCTCGGTAGGTGCTAGAAAGTGGGCTGGGGGTGAGCAGGCTGAGTGTGTCCCCATTTAGGAATGGGGAAACTGCTGGGCCCCCGCAGAGTTGAGTAGAAGCTGTCTGTCCCCTGATGATCGCCCTCCCCTGCTAGATGAGTGTCTTCCTGTACATCCTGGCAGCCCGCGCCTCCTGTGCTGCCCAGCGGCAGGGCTTTGAGAAGAAAGGCCCTGTGTGAGTATGGGGTGTGGGTGCCTGGGCAGTGGGCAGGCATCGGTGTGGGAGGCCTCCTGGCCGGGCTCACAGCCTCCCCCTCTCCAGCTCAGGCCTGCGGCCTTCCTTCGCTGTTCTCCTGCTGCTGAGCGCCACGTGGCTGCTGGCGTTGCTCTCTGTCAACAGTGACACCCTCCTCTTCCACTACCTCTTTGCTGCCTGCAATTGCATCCAGGTACCTGGCCCAGGCCCATGGAGATGGGGGTGTGAGGCTTGGCCATGGGGTGCCCGATTCCGCACTTAGCTGCTGCCTCTCGCCTGCCAGGGCCCCTTCATCTTCCTCTCCTACGTGGTGCTTAGCAAGGAGGTCCGGAAAGCACTCAAGTTTGCCTGCAGCCGCAAGCCGAGCCCTGACCCTGCGCTGACCACCAAGTCCACCCTGACCTCGGTGAGGGAGCCAGGGATCAGGGACGTGGGATCAGGGAGGTCTGGGGCAGAGAGGAAGAGGCAGAAGGACCAAGGAGCTTGTTCTCTGTGCTTTTTGCCCCGCTTTTTCTTCATCCTTACATCCTTTCCTGGAAGGAGGAAGGGGTGGTGAAATGGTATGTGTGGCCTGGGAAGAGGGGGACATGGGGGTAGGGAGGAAGGTTTTGACTCAGAAGAGTTGGGTGTAGAGCTAGGAAGAGTAAGGTGAGGAAGTGACCAAGACAGGTGACCCAGTCACGGATGCCCAACATCTGAGAATCCCTCGTGGATCTTGGTAGATTTTCTGTGTCCAGCACATTCTCAGGAGATAATTCCTGGTACCATTTTTTTACCAGGAAGCCCTTATATAGCTGAGTCCAGGGTACTTGGCGTGCACAGGGCTGGCCCAGGTACGGCAGAGCTATGGCTACTACCAGGCCCCGATATGGGAGTGGTGGGGGGAGCGGAGATGTGGGGCCTCTCTCTTTCAGACCTGGGCGTGTAGGTGGTAGAACTTAGGGCAAGCTCCCTCGGCCCTTCTGCTCCCCGTCCTGGGGCCACCCCGGCCTGCTCCCCCTACCTACTGACCTCTCCGTTCCATGCCTAGTCCTACAACTGCCCCAGCCCCTATGCAGATGGGCGGCTCTACCAGCCGTACGGAGACTCAGCAGGCTCTCTACACAGTGCCAGCCGCTCGGGCAAGAGTCAACCCAGCTACATCCCCTTCTTGCTGAGGTGAGCCCTGGTGACGGGGGCATCCGCAAGGAGAGAAGAGTGCTGTGCCTGCTGGAAACCAGGCCAGCCACCTGCTGGGAGTTGAATAGTGCACTTGGTGGCTGGCTGACTGGTGGCAGCTTAAATTAGAAGCAGGAGGGGGGTGCCTGGGTGGCTCAGACCGGTTGAGCGTCCAACTTAGGCTCAGGTCATGATCTCATGGTTCGTGGGTTTGAGCCCTGCGTCGGGCTTCGTGCTGACAGCCTGGAGCCTGCTTGGGATTCTCTGTCTCTGTGCCCCTCCCCCATGTGTGCATGCACTCTCTCTCTCTCTCAAAATAAATAAATTAAAAAAAAAAAAAGAAGTAGGAGGGGCATGGGGCAGAAACAGGGAAACGAGAGAGAGAGAAAAGAATGGGACACTAGGCAAAGGGCTGGGCTGACCCTTCTAACATGGCCTTGTCTTCTCAGGGAAGAGTCCACACTGAACCCTGGCCAAGGGCCCCCTGGCCTTGGGGACCCAGGTAGCCTATTCCTGGAAGGTCAAGACCAGCAGCATGGTGAGAACAGAAGCCCCTGATGGCCGGTGGGGGGCAGCTGCCTGGCTTTTGTGGAGGGTGTGCAGAGGCAGGTTGGTCAGCCGTGATTTCTCCCCCACCTCCCAGATCCTGACACAGACTCTGACAGTGACCTGTCCCTGGAAGATGATCAGAGTGGCTCTTATGCCTCTACTCACTCATCAGACAGTGAGGAGGAGGAAGAGGAGGAGGAGGAGGAGGCCGCCTTCCCTGGAGAGCCAGGCTGGGACAGCCTGCTGGGGCCTGGCGCTGAGAGACTGCCCTTGCACAGTACCCCCAAGGGTGGGCCGGCGCCAGGGCTTTGGCCTTTGAAGGGGGCAACGGGAGGGCAAAGGGCCTGGAATTCCTAGGGTAGTGAGTTCCTAGCTGTCTGTCTTCTCCGGGCCTTATCAACTTCCTTTCTCCACCAGATGGGGGCCCAGGGTCCGGGAAGGCTCCCTGGCCAGGAGACTTTGGGACCACAGCAAAGGAGAGTAGTGGCAATGGGGCCTCTGAGGAGCATCCTTGGGAGAATGGAGATGCCCTGCCTCGGGAGGGGTCCCTGGGCCCCCTTCCAGGCCCTTCTGCCCAACCTCACAAAGGTGAGCAGGGCATGCCCAGCTGCCATGCTCCCCCATTTGGCAACCTCACAACTCACCTTTGCCCCGTGGCTGGTAGGGCTCTCTAGGGCAGTCCCATGAGCCTACCACTTGTTCCTCATGGCGCCTGCACCCCCCCTCCCCCCACAGGCATCCTCAAGAAGAAGTATCTGCCCACCATCAGTGAGAAGAGCAGCCTCCTACGGCTGCCCCTGGAGCAGGGCACAGGGTCTTCTCGGGGCTCCTCAGCCAGCGAAGGCAGCCGGGGCGGGCCCCCTCCCCGCCCTCCACCCCGGCAGAGTCTCCAGGAGCAGCTGAACGGGGTCATGCCCATCGCCATGAGTATCAAGGCGGGCACAGTGGATGAGGACTCGTCGGGCTCCGAGTGAGTGAGGCTGGCTGGGTGGGACCGGGCGCAGCCCCTCAGAGGCCCGGCTGGGCTCACAGCTGCTTCCAGGCCTCGCCAGGCTGCTCTGGCAGGCGGTCGGGGGACGGATGGGCTGGCCAGCTGCCTTACTGTGACATGCCCACAGACCATGGTGCCCCATGGGGTCAGCTCAGCCCGCATCGGGCAAAGTGAGGGAGGGTGGGGAGCTGGGGTTGCTTTTCTGTTTCCTTCTCCTGGTGGAAGCTTCTCCCTGTCTTCTCTGCTCCGACTAACCCCCTGTCTGCCTTTTCTGTCACTTTCCTTTCCTGCCTCTCCAGATTTCTCTTCTTTAACTTCCTGCATTAACCCTGGGCCGGTGGTTCCTACACCCTGAGGCTCCCTTACCTTCCCCAGCTGCACTCATGCCCCCACTCCTGTCTTGTGCTCTATCCTGCCCTTGCTCCCCACCGCCTGCCCGCAGCAGCGACGAAACGTCCATCTGAGGAGCCTGGGCCTTGCCGGGAGGGGCGCCCACCCCACCCAAGGCCATCTAGTGCCAACTCCCTCCCCCACCATCCCCTTCACTGCACTTTGGACCCCTGGGGCCAACATCTCCAAGACAAAGTTTTTCAGAAAAGAGGAAAAAAGAATTTAAAAAAGGATCTCCACTCTTCATGACTTCAGGGATTAATTTTTTTTATATGCTGGAAACTGACTCCCCTTTCCCTTCCCAAAGAGGATAGGACCTCCCAGGATACTTCCCAGCCTCTCCTCAGTTTCCCATCTGCTGTGCCTCTGGGAGGAGAGGGACTTTTGGGGGGCCTGCCCCTCATTTGCCATCACCAAAAGGAAAGGACAAAGCCACATGCACCCAAGGGCATCAAGCCCTGCAGGCTGCACCCCGGCAGGCCTCAGTATGGTGAGGGCGTCAAGGTGGAGGGCACTCCTCACTCTGCCTGTGCTGCCCCTCCCAGGAACTGAAAAAAGCCCTGTCTGGCGAGGGGGCAGAAGGACTCCACGCCCCCAGACCCCCAAATGCTGCATGAACACATTTTGAGGGGAACCCGTGCCCCTGGGCGGCGGCCGGGCCACCCCAGCCCCTCTTCTCTCCCTGGACTCTGGCCACGCGCTGCAGTCCAGGCGTTTGCTCAGTTCGCTGACCCAAAAGTGCTTCATTTCCCTGCCTGACCCGCATGGGGAAGGCCAGTCGTGTGTTAAGTTGCGCTTCTTTGCTGTGGTGTGGGTGGGACGGGGAGGAAGAGTAAATCCAGGGCTGGCTCAGTCGCCCCCAGACGTCTCAAGCACAGGTCTCAAGCCTGGGTTCTGGTGTCCACTCACCTACCCACCCGAGATCAGACAAATCCCACTTTGTCTGACCTGCTGTGGCCTCTGAGACATGTTCTATTTTTAACCCCTTCTTGGAATTGGCTCTCTTCTTCAAAGGACCGGGTCCTGTTCCTCTTTCTCTCCCTGTCCCACGCCCACCCCCAGCTCCCTGCGAAGAGAGAGTTAATATATATTTTATTTATTTGCTTTTTGTGTTGGGATGAGTTCGTGTCCGGTCCCAGGGGGTCTGATGTGGCTGTGACAGGTTGGGTGTGTACCCAGCAATCCTGGCGTGGGGGCCTGAGGCCCTTCCCCTGCTCCAGGCTGTCATCTCCTGCCTCCTCTCCTCCGGCCTCCTCAGTTTTGCCAACTGCAATTCATTTGAGTTACTGTTTATGCTAAGCATGTACTCCTGACTTGTCACTGACTTTCCTCTGGAGCAGGTGGCTAGAAAAAGAGGCTATGGGTGGGGGAAAAAAATGTTCCTGTTCTCACTTGTAAGGCTGGTTTTTGGCTTTTCTGCCATGGATTCTCCCCCTGACCTCTCCCCTCAGCAATTCCTGCAAAGGGTTAAAAATTTAACTGGTTTTTAACTACTGATGACTTAAACAACACAAAGATGCTGGATGCTAACTTGATACTAACCATCAGATTGTACAGTTTGATTGTTACTGTAAATACAGTAGGGTTTTGTGTTTGTTTTTTTCATTTCCCCATACTACTGAATAAACTATAGCTCTGTGCGGGTTGAGCACTGTCATCACGTGCTTCTGTGTGGTACCCTGTCCTTCCAGAGGGCAGCTCTGGAAAACAAGAGCAGGCAGGGCCCTAGGTGGGCCAGGAGGTCAGGGGACTCAGATGCCAAGCAGCCGATGAGCTAGTCCCTCTACCAACACCCCAGCAGTAGCCAAATAGCCTCATCAGCACAGAGCCCATGTCCTGGCACGTCCAAGGAAGATGCGGCAGGTGGCAGGAAGGTTTCCTTTTCACCAGGATAGGAGGGACTTGTGTGGCTGGAGAGGCTGCAAACAGCAGGCAGGTTTCCGGTCCAGTCGCTTAGGGGCTGAGTCCTGGGGACAGAATTCAGGAGGCAGGGAGGGCAGAGTTGAGTGGCTGAGTGGCTGGTAGGAATTCAAAGCTCAGTGACTAGGTACCTCCTGACCACTTCTCTGGGCCATTTTGTGTGTTTTGCCATTGGAAATGAAACAGCAATTCACACTCAAGCCAACTACGTGTTCTGCAACATTACTTCTCTTCCCAAGTTTTGTATTTTCTTCAAAGGTCTGTTCAGCAAACTAGTTAGGGAGTTAACATGGGGGCACTAGAGGGTGCGTAGTGATTAAGAGCACAAGCCCTGGGCACCAGACTGAGTGACTTAATTTCTTTGCCTGCAAAATGAGGATGGTAAGAACATCCACCTAATTGAGCTTTTATGAGACTTCAATGAGTTACCACATGTAAGGCGCTTAAAACAGTTCACAGTGCATAGTAAGAGGCCAGTAAATGTTGGCTTCCCTCATTGCTGCTACTGGGCAGGGGCAGGGTTAGAGAGCATAAAGAGACAACTAGAAAGGCGGACCTGAAGGGAAGGAACGCAGCAGCTAGCTGAACAAGGAAGGCAGCTGTGGCAGGTGGGCCTCCTCCCTCGCTGGCACTGCCTACTGAATGTTGCTTAAGCCGGCTTGGGGCGGGATGGGGGTGGGGCAGGATGGGGGCGGGGTGGGTGGGGATGGGGTGAGGTGGGGGTTACGAAATTCAAGACTGACCGAGAGCAAAAGAACATGCCTTGTCCTTTCCGGCCACCAGGTGGCAACAGCACATGGGTCTGCGGCTGGTTTTGTCTCCCAAGCTACACACACGTGCCATCTGCTGGCCACACCTAAGTGCTTGCCTGGGCATGCCGACCTTCCAGCGCTTCTGCCAGAGCCGGGAGTCACCAACAGGCCCTGCTCGCCAGACACCCGTGCAGGACACAGCTGGGGAACACACCTCAGGTTTTCTGGCCTCTGCCAGATTTCTCCAGAGCCAAATACTCAAGTGTGTTTCCACATCCCCTCCCCCAACTCAATTCTTGGAATCCCAGAGGCTGTAGGAGTTGCTGACAGAGGCTCAGGGAGAAGGGTGAACATCTAGGCAGCTGTCACTGTGATACAGGTGAAATGTGTTACATGAACTTTAAGATCGGCCATAAAAAGGAGAAGACAGCAGTGGAAGGCCTCTGTCTGGGGAAGGGCATTTCAGTGCCTATGTAGGGTGCTTGTGGGCATATGTATGTGGGGGGCAGGGGACACCAGCTGACACTCCACTCCCTCTGCCCAGTTGCCTATTGCCTTCCTTAAGTCACAGCCTAGCCTTCTAAGAGGGAAGTTCTCTCAAAACTCACAGGGAATTGAATTGGTTCTGGTTGCAAGAGTCAAAGGCTGTGAGTCAAAGGCTTAGCGAAATCTGTTCAATGAGTCTCATTCATTCAACAACCCCCCACCATCTTGCACTCAAATTTATTTTTTCAATAAATAAACGAAATTCTCTGCCACATACAAATGACAACACTAGGCACTGCAGAGATTTCTAAAACCTAGTGCCAACCCTCACGTCTAGGAGGGGACATAAGAGAACACCAACAATATCTAATGATATACGTGACGAGGTGTTCCAGTATCTTCTACTGAAGCAGTCAGTGAAAGTGAATACCAGGGGACCCATCAAAGGGTCCCCTCATCTCAGTACCTCAGGCTAGATGATGAGGCATTCTCAGAAGGCTCCATTCTCCGGATGTGCAAGTGGCTTAGTAGGTTGAGTGTCCAAACTTGATTTTGGCTCAGGTCATGATCTCACAGTCTGTGGATTCGAGCTCCGCATTGGGCTCTTCCCTGACAGAGTGGAGCCTGCTTGGGACTCTCTCTCCCTCTCTCTCTCTGACCCTCCCTCGCTCCCACTCTCTCTCGCTCTCTTTCAAAATAAACTTAAAAAAAAAAAAAAAAAGGCCTCATTCTCTTGCCAGGAAAGGACACCCAAACTTAGCAAGCTTAGGCTATAAATAATTGACCAAGACCCTTGATAACCTCACATAGTGTGAATCAAGCTATATTTTACTTGATCTGGACCTTCCAGTAACACACAAATCCTGTGAAAATGCAGCTTGTTCCCATCTAACGCCAACAAAGGGAGGGCGGATAGTCACAGCTGGATGAGCTGCAATCACAAGAGCCTTCGGCCTATTGAGGCCCCAGCCTGGGAGGCTCCTCCTGGCTCCCTCATTGGAATAACACAGGAGTTTACTACGTATTTGTTTGAAATTGGAGCATTTACTTTCACACATACAGAGATTATAAAAATACATTCATTTTATTTTAGAAAAACGCAGATCGATGTAAGCTTATCATAAACTGACCTCTTGAGAGTCACAGAATTCACAGGAAATAAGTTCTAGAGACCAGGTGCCTGCCTCTGCCTCTCCAAACAGGCCTGCATCCAGTAGAGGATGTGATTCAGGACTGTTCCTCAGAGAGCATGGAGGTTAGCTACAGAGGCCATTCACATGTAAATGCCCAGTGAGCCAAAGCCTGGGAAGAAGATCAAACTGGGACTGAACACAAGAGTGGGGGGTGGAAGAGGACAAACCACTCTCCTGCATTTCTCATTTTCTGCTTGTTAATTTCACTGTTGGGAGGTGACCTCTTTTTCCTAATCCTCTTTCAACCCACAGAGTTTGATTCCCCTCCAGCTCAACCCTAATCCACCCCATCTCCCATCTCTTCACTCCTGGGGCACCAGTCCTGGTGGCATCTTTTCCTCCTGCTCCTGGGCCAGAATCTTCTGGAGTCAGGGCCTGCCTTCCATGAGAGGGCTTGGAGGGTCGAGTAGAGGTGAGTCCAGGCAGTGACTGTAGTGGTTTGCTCCTGAATTTTTGCTTGCTGACCTGATCTCTTTACCTAAAGAGTCAGAAGGAAGAACTGCTTTAAACTGTCCCTCTTCTGGGCTATCTGGGTGGCTCAGTTGCTTGAGCATCTGACTCTTGATTTCAGCTCAGGTCATGATCCCAGGGTGGTGGGATCGAGCCCCGAGTCAGGTTGTGTGCTAAGCATGGAGCCTACTTAAGATTCTTTCTCTCTCTCCCTCTGCCCCTCTCCCCTGCTCTCTCTAAATGAATAAACAAACAAACAAACTTTCCCTCTTCTTCAAGCCTATTTGTCACCGAGCTGAGTTGAAGTTCCTCAGGGAAGGAAGAAATGGGACTCCCTGACCCTCTAGTCTCCCCTCCTCATTCCCATCTTGCCACATAGGATTCAGGGCTGGTGTGCCTAACAGTTTGGAAGCCTCAGTGACAGGGGAGAGAGAGCATCTCGACCAGTCTTACCTGGTGGGTCCTGGGACCGCCACTTTCCTGGGGGGCTGCAGGTTGCTGCGAGTGGCAGCAGTGATGGGAAGATTTGGCCGCTGGGAAACAGGAACTTGATGGGGGTTAACAAAAGAAATAAGTGAGCAGAAAGTTCAAGTGACCCTCCCCGAGTGAGTCTGGGATTAGTGCCTTTCCTCCCACCCAAGGTTACAAAACATAAAGTATTTGAAAACCACAGTTCACACTCTTTGCCCGGGCCCACATCTCTCCTTAGCTCAGTCTCCCCATCTTCAAATTGGGCTGTAATGAAGATGGAGAAAGGGGTCACTGTTCCCAGCTCTGTGAGGGTGCATTCAACCTGGTCAAGGGTAGGCATTCTTCCTCCTGATTTCCAGCCATTACGTCCACTCTTCCTCACCTCTGTGCCCTACAGCACTTGGTCGTGGAAGTCCTTTCCGAGGTGGCAGAGAAGCTGGAGGCAGGGCACCTTTGCCGGGTGGTACACTCCGGCTGGTGAGTGGCATTCGGCTGGCAGGCCTGGGGATGGCAGAGGGAACAGGCAGTCGACTGGAAGGCTTAGCAGCTGCTCCCTGCGGCCGAGAGAGGCGCTGAGAGTTGCCGGTAGGAGGCTGTGGGGCCAAGACTGGTCTGACAGGGGTAGGCGGGCCTGGTGGAGAGGAGTAGAGGAATTTTGGGGTCAGCTCCATACCCTCCCTCCTCCCATTCACCCACAGTTTTGCTGCCCAAGTCTCCTCACTTGCTGTTGCTCTCCCACTGGGCCCAGCTTTGCCCCGGACTGGAGGAGTAGATCGGGCGAGAGGAGAAGATGCTGGGCTTTTGGATGTAGGCAACAGATTGCAAGTGGGTGACTCCTGAAATACAAGAGAGAAAAAATAGGACTAGAATGGAAAAAGAATCTGTTCTGCTGGCTGTTTGAGGAATAGAGGTGGAGAGCTGCCTAGATCCCAGGAAGCAAGGGCAGACGTTCGCTGCCGACATCGTCATCCTCATCAATACCATTTATCGTGAGCTTATTATAGACCGTGTAGAGTTATGCACAGACACTGTGCTAAGTGCTTTGCTTATGGTATTTTGCTCAATTCCAACAGTCCTGAGGTAGAATTTTACTATCCCCACTTTACCAACGAGGAAACCACTCTATGGCTGTACCGAGTCACGCACTGGGTCTGAGGGCACACGTCCAACCCAGGCCCTCCAAACTCACCCTTTTCACACTGGAGGGCCTCTTCCCAGATGCTGCCCGGAGAACCCTGACTGACCCCTTCTTATCGCCGCTCCGGAGTCGGGGTGTCAGGCCGCTTGGGGAGGGGGTGCTCCGAGTCAAAGAACTCACAGTGGGCAGCAGGTCTCGGACAGGACTGTCCTTCAGCACAAAGGTCTCCCGCCGGGGGCTGGGCTTCACCCTGCGAGGCCCCAGGCCCTCGCCCGTGCTCTCCTGCTCCTGCAGGGCACACTGCTCCAGCTGAACTGCCAGCCGGTTGGCCTCGTGGAGAATCTCCTCCAGCTTCTCTGGACTAAGGGGACCCAAGCTGAGCCTCAGCCCCTGGGGGGCTGGGGCCACTGCATTTGGATTACTTCGATTGGAGAGTCCTCTTCGGAGCGGTTTCTCTGGAGTCACCGACACTGCTATGTCTTCCTCCTCACGACTGAGACAGAAAACAAACCAGGCGCCATGCCCACACAGAAGAGAGCAGGAGACTGCAAAGGAGACTGGGCAACTCCTCCACAACAGAGCCAGGGACACAACCCCAAACCCGGAAGCCCATGCTGGCTGTGAGGGTGGTCTCTAGGTGATGAGATGCCCCGTTCTATGAGGCCTCATAGGCCTTTAGCACTTACCGACACTGGAAATTATGCCAGGATGCGGACGGAGCAAATCCACTTACCCTTCTTCTTAACATCCTGAAATCTCATTCCAGCTTATCCCTTTTCCCCTCCCCCAAAAGTGTCACAGGGGCCCAGGTCAACTAGTCACCCAGCAGCCCCAGGGCACCCAACCCCAATTACCAACCCAGACCCCAGAGGACAATACTTCAGCACTAAGGGGACAGAGGCAGACAGGCACTGTTGGAGGAAAGCAAGTAGGTTAAAGAGGCTGGTACCTGTCAGATGGTGACAGCCCTCCAAAGTCCAAGGTCTCATCCGCTATGAACTTTACATCTGTAGGGGAGGAAGGAAGGAATGCCAGCCTCGGGTCCCTAACGCCGTTCTCAATCGCAGCGCCTTACTCCTCCCTCCTTACTTTCCTTACCTTCCTCTAAATCTTCCATGTTCCAGCCAGCAGGTGCACGAGTCAGATTAGACCTGAGCTGGAGACAGAATACACCTTTCTTCAGGTCTCCATCCTGCCCAAGGCCCCCAGCTAAACGCAGGGTGCAAGCCAGGGGATGAGGATCATGCTGGAGATAAAGCAAGGGTCCCAGGGGTAGCACCTGCCCCTGTAACTAGCCCTGTGAACTCCGGGGAAGGTGCCGAGAAAGCACCATCCCCCTCCTCAGGTTGCCCTGCAGCCCCCCTACAACCTGGGCTCTTCTCACCGGGGGCGGTCTGCGCGCCCCATCTTCTTCCTCGCCACCATCCTCCGGTTCTCTCTTTCCCCAAACCACCTTTCCACTCACACGGCACCACACTCACACGGCACCACACCCACACCACACCTCCAGCCCACCCTCTGTTTTTACTTTCCGCCCCGCCTCACCTCTCGCAGAAAGCACTTGCCTCCCACCACTTAGTCCCGGGAATCAGCCCTGAGGGGGTGGGGCTCCTTTCGAATCTCTCAGGCCCCACCCACTCTCACCACATGTGCTCCGTGATTGGTGGTTCCCAACATCCCTGCCCTCAGGGGCGGGGCGGCATCGACCAGCCGGCCGGAAGTCTGCCGGTGGGGGCTGTGTGGAGAGCGGTTCTAAAACAGACTTCATCCGGTGGGCTATGGCGGGGAGGCCGCCTGCGCGCGCGTGTGTCCGGGAGACTTTCCTTGGAGGAGGTGGGGCCTCGTGGCGGCGTGCGAGGGACCTGACCAATGACTGTACGTTTCTCACCCTGCCAGCTGGGCGGAGCCGGGCTCCCCGCTGGACCTCCGAGCGCCAGTCACCCTAGACGGAACGCTCCTCTTGAGGAAATTTGTTTTCAGGGGCTTACTCCGTTTGCGAGCACCGCGTTTGCCATGTTTCCTCATTTGTGATTTTTCCAAGTTATGGAAGCACCTAGACATTTATATTTTAGGTATATTGAGGTTCTCTAAGAAGTACAGCCTCCATTATCTTTTTTTTTAATATATACAAGTTAGCATATAGTGTAATAATGGTTTCAGGAGTACAATTTATCGATTCATCACGTACATATAACACCCAGGGCTCATCCTAACAAGTGCCCTCCTCAATGCCCTTCACCCATTTAGCCCATCCTCCCCTCAACCCAACACCCCTCCAGCAACCCTCAGTTTGTTCTCCGTATTTAAGAGTCTCTTGGTTTGCCTCCCTCTGTTTTTATCTTATTTTTCCTTCCTTTACCATATGTTCATCTGTTTTGTTTTTTAAATTCCACATTTGAGTGAAAGCATACATTTGCCTTTCTCTGAATAATTTTGCTTAGCACGATACATTCTTGTTCCATCCACGTTGTTGCTAAAATGGCAAGATTTCATTCTTTTTGATCGCGGAGTAATATTCCATTGTGTATATATACACCATATCTTCTTTATCCAGTCACTAGTTTGGTACATTGAGGTTCTCTAAGAAGTACATCTTCCATCATTATTTTAAGAGAACATTCAGAACCGGAGGTGAACAGGGTTTTTGGACACGGAGATTTGGGTCCAATTCAGCCGTGACTCCTCTGTCACAAGGCAGGCAGGCTTGAGTGTATTTGACCTCTCGCTTATCTGCAGAGCAAGAACCCTGACCGTCAGTCATGGTTTCATGGCTAGAACTACCAGAGTCAAGTTTATACCTTGTGCCTTAGGGGCTTTTGAGGGGTGTTTGTAACTTGCTACCTCTAAACTAAAAGCTGTGTTTGTGAAGTGCTTAAGCCTACTTATTAGAGATCTTTTTGTTGTTTCCAAGTGTTGCCTGTGAATAGGCTGGGGCCACCAGTTAACAGGGCTTCTTAGAAATGTTCTAAAAATTTAAAACAATGGCTGGAGAACTTTAGTCTCCAGAGTTTATGACCATTCTTTTGGTTAATATTTAGAGGCTTTTTTGGGGGGGGGTTACTTTCTAGTTTTTAGCTGTGAAGCTGAGGTGATGAGGTTTGCAGGCACGAGATGTTACTGTAAGAAATGCCACAGGAAGCAAAGGAGACTTGGGGTTCAGTGGGGGTGCTAAGGCAAAGGGCGGGGGGGGGGTGGCCCAGAACTTGCAGGCTTGTGTGAAGAAGAACTGGGAGAAGAGGATTGCCTGGTTTTCTGTAGGCTTGTTGGTGAGGGTGGAATTTTGGTTGTTTGTAGGATTCAGGTTCTGTGGAGGTGGGAAGACCAGAGCCAGTAGTTTCCCTCTCTCCAGGCAAGTGGTGGCAAAGTGAAGAATGAAGGGAAAGAAGCTGCTCATTAACTGCATTCCTGCTGGGCCGAGGAGCAGCCTGACTGGGGAAACCCCGCCCTTGCTTCTTCCCAACCTCAGGTGAGTGGGGATGCAGTTGTAGCAAATTGGAAGTTAGTTCCTCCTGTGGAAACTCATCTCCAATTTCCTGTCACCCAGTTATGATTTTGAAAGCTGTT
The DNA here is from genome assembly GCF_022079265.1 of Lynx rufus. Classification (NCBI taxonomy): domain Eukaryota; kingdom Metazoa; phylum Chordata; class Mammalia; order Carnivora; family Felidae; genus Lynx; species Lynx rufus. Next base: position 129,239,900 of record NW_025814834.1, on the reverse strand, counting down.
GCAGTACCAGAAAAAAAGCAATTGAACTACTTTCTCCTCCATCAGAATAACAACAAAACCAGAGAATACAGATTTCAGGCACAAGAATTCTTTACTCAGCCTAAGGCCACTAATCTGGGAATTATTTGTCCCCCTCAGCCCAACCCCTAAAATGACATCTATGAACAGATGTTCAAGATTTTGGATAAATAGTGAATAGACGAATTAATGAAGAGATTACACCCCCTCCCTGGCACGTGGTAGACCTTACTTCAGAAGGAACTCCCTAGTGTTGAGGGCATAAATGACAAAATTAAGGATTCCAGTACAGTTCTTCTTGAATGTGGGAAGATTAACTATGACTGGAAGTCTTGTTCAGCGTGAAGATTTTATTCCTTCACCGTGAAGGTTCAGCGTATAGGAACCTTGAGTACTTTGATAGCAGAGGCATTGGGGCGGTGAGCTGAGGCCAGAGGTCTAACTGATCCTTAGGGCATCGTAGCTGGGTGTATTCCACTCCTTCCTGACCCCGGCCCTGCTTCAGCTGAAGGGAGGCCTCCTGGCCATTGTGTCCCTGACTAGCTGGCTCTGGACTCTGGTCCCCCTCTCTCCCCAACCTGGCAGTTGCAGCAAGGGGTCCCGCAAGGGCATTTGACCATACAAATAATTTGTGTGGCTAGTTTCTCAGTTTTCCCAAGATGCTACATAACTAGTGACATTCTGGATGCGTGGAAAAAGTTAATTATGACATATAATGGATGCCTTGGGGGGCATTGGGGCATTCTCATAGTGCTCCAGTTGAGAAAGGCTGGAATAGACATTTGCCTCAGCTGAAAATAGACCTTTGGTGTGAACAGAAAAGCCTGTCTCAGTTTTCTCAGCCGAAACACACCCTCCTCCTCTTCAAAACCTTGCCTAAGATTTACTGCCTCCTAGCGGTCTTTTCTTTCTTACAACCCATGATCCCACCCCCCAGACCTGCTACAGTTGAGCGTCGCTTGGGTGAAAGAGATGAGAGGAAAGAGAGAAAGCTTGAAGTCAGGCAGACCTGGTTCCAATCCTAGCTCTGCTAACTTACCAGCTTCGTGACTTGGAGCAGCTTATGAACTTCAACTTCCCCATTTGGAAAATAGAGATTAAAAGTGATAAAGCCTGACGTTCAGTGTCTGATGTCGAGAAGACTATTTCAGTTACGTGCTACTGTGTAACAAACCACCTTAGTATTTCAGGCTCGAAACCCCAGATCTCATGATTTTACAGTTTGATTTTACAGACAGTCGTGCTAGGAGGACCTGTCTCTACTCCATGACCTCTCTATACTCCAGTCCCAGTGGATTGGACTTGACTAGCGCTGAAAGGTCTCAGGCAGCCACACGTATCTAGGGCTATGGTGCTGGCTGTCAGCTGGGATGCTGGGTTGTCCTGTATGTGGCCTCTCATAATTTGGAAATCTGTCCTGAGATTCAACTACTAGACCTCTTAAGGTCTAGGCCCAGACTGGCACAGCATCACCTCCACTACATTCTTTTGGTTAAAGCAGGTCACATGGTCAGCCCAGATGTGAGGGGAGGGGAACAGACCCCAACTCTTTGGGAAGAGCACGATGCCCTTGCTAGCCAAGATGGGGGGAACTGTTGCTGTCTTTTGCAGATGCCATTACAGAATGGCTTTAATATCTTACTTGTTATGAGAATGAAAGCAAACATGTAAGCAAGAGCACCTCACCTTTATTCTTTCCCCAAGGCTTAGTGAGACTCTGCTCCAATTTCTTCAGTGTCTCCCAGCCCTCAAGTCTTAGTGCTTGGTCTTTAATTAGCTATGTATGTATATGTGTGTTCTGCTGTCTGTGTCTCTGTGATGGATGTGCATCCTCTTTTCCAACTTATACTGGAAAGATCAGAGAGGAAGAGACCAAGTCATGTTCAGCACCTCTTTCAGCACCAGGCACAGGATAGAGTTGAACTTAGCTCTGTCATAGACTCTAAACAAAAGGACAATGTTAGAAACCTCTGTGGAAGAGAATGTGGATATAAGAAGAAAGAGGAGGGGGCACCTGGGTGGCTCAGTCAGTTAAGTGTCTAACTCTTGATTTCAGCTCAGGTCACGATCTCACGATTGGTGGTAGCGAGCCCCGTGCCGGGTTCTCTGCTGACAGTGCGGAGCCTGCTTGAGATTCTCTCTCTTTCTCTCTCTCTGCCCCTCCCCTATCTGCACATACACACTCTCTCTCAATAAACAGACAAACAATTTTAAAAAACGGATTCCAACTTTCTAAATGGTCTTCCCATATAGAAAGCCTCAAACAGATGGACACTTATGCACCGAGGATCCACACGTTTATTTAGATTAGTCCAAAGCAGATGTTGTGCTGGAGCTGCTTAAGGACACAATCTCCCCACAGTCAGGCTTCCTGGAGGCACAGAAAAGAGAGGGTATGTTGTGGCTCTAACAGCAAACAACCAGTGCACACCCAAGATGCTGAGGCAATTCTCCTCACGGTCCCTGGGTCCCGTGCTATGAATTCTCTCCTTACCCTGCTTTGTTGCTGTGTGCTGGCTGAGAGAGAGGTAACAGGGCAAGTCCCGACACAATATAACATTAACACAGAGAGGGAACTAAGGCATGGCCAGAGAGCTATCTTTGCAAGCCAACTGGCAGAGAGAGCTCTCTTGAGAAATCTGGACTTTTAATGCGTCCCTGAGGGTTTCCATTTGATCTATATCAATGATGGGCTCAAATAAATGGCATCTGGGATGGTGTTCATTCTGTTTTCGTCAGCCAGGAACTGCAAGTCCCAGGAGACATTGGGAACTGGTTCTCCCTAATTCTCCCATGAGCCGCTCTTTCACCCCACTCATTAGTTCATGCACAGCATTTCTACTGTGAGTGATTTAGAATCTGAAGAAGCTATCAAATTTTAAACGATGATCTGAGTTGTCCTTTGCCAGTAATGTGCTGCTTGGGACCACATACCCGCATGTTCAATTATTACTGACCTATGATGATAATGGTGGTTTTCTTCTCTCAGAAGGGAAGGAGTCCACAAACTTCAAAGTAAAAAACAAGCAAACGAATCTGTTTCTTACCATGCTTATGACACGGCAGTAGAAACAGTTAGCAGGAGCAGCTTCCTGTCTCTTTTTCCACGCTGCTGCCGCTTGGTGGTGGTGACCCACCTCTACTCCTCTACTGGCTGTTCCCTTGATGCCTTTTCTTATAGCACCTGCCCACCTCCCTTCCACTGAGCCCCCTTACACTTGGATAGATGCTATCACTCCTTTCCAGAGGACCATTAGATTTAATACCTATCATCACTTTGAGTACAGAAAGAGGACATGACAAAAGTAGTACCAACTATGGTAAAGTCCTTCCATGGAGATGATAGTATTAGCTTACAAAAAAAAGTGGTTAAAAGGAAAATAGTTATCAATGACTGCATGGTCGAAAGGCTTAGTTAGGAATACAGATATGTATTCAGATCTGTATTCTGTATACAGATATGTATTCCTAACTAACACTAACAGATTCAACACTAACTGTAAATACAAAATGCTCTATTCAGAAGCCCAGTCCCTCTCCTTACCTTTGTCAGAGTTGCCCTAATCTTCTTTGGAGGCCTCAGTGAGGAGCTGCAAGAATTCAGACATTTCTCAGAGTTAGCATCTCAGAAATTTCTGGGAAACCTTCTTTTTTTTTTTTAATTTTTTTTTAACGTTTATTTATTTTTGAGACAGAGAGCGATAGAGCATGAACGGGGTGGGTCAGAGAGAGAGCGAGACACAGAATCTGAAACAGGCTCCAGGCTCTGAGCTGTCAGCACAGAGCCTGACGCGGGGCTCGAACCCACGAATTGCGAGATCGTGACCTGAGCTGAAGTCGGACGCTTAGCCGACTGAGCCACCCAGGCGCCCCTAAATTTCTGGGAAACCTTCTTGTGGAGCATTGGGAAGGGATATACTTCTCATGTTTTTTGAGAGTCCATTATGTAATTAGGAGTCTACACATGGGGAAGAATAGGGCACGTAATGGCCCATTCATTCCTGATTCATGCTATGCACACTTAGAGAGTGCCCACTGTGTCAGAAACTGGGCTCACCACCGGGGGGACAAGTGTGAATCAGGCTGTACCTGCCCTCACAGTGCTCATGGGTTAAATGAGAAACCAGTAAATAGGCACTTATATAACAATATGTTAAATGCAGTGATGGAGATCTGAACAAGGTGACAGGCAGAGATAAATGAATGAATACTTTAAAAGAGGTATGGGGGGGGGCGGTGCCTGGGCAGCTCAGCTGGTTAAGTGTCTGATTCTTGATTTGGGTTCAGGTCATGATCTCATGATCCTGAGATCAAGCCCCACAAGGGGCTTTGTGCTGAGCCTGGAGCCTGCTTGGGATTCTCTCTCTCTGCTTCCTGGACTGGGCCGAAGACTGTTTAAAAGAAAAACGGTCTGGGGCACCTGGGTGGCGCAGTCGGTTAAGCGTCCGACTTCAGCCAGGTCACGATCTCACGGTCCGTGAGTTCGAGCCCCGCGTCAGGCTCTGGGCTGATGGCTCAGAGCCTGGAGCCTGTTTCTGATTCTGTGTCTCCCTCTCTCTGCCCCTCCCCCGTTCATGCTCTGTCTCTCTCTGTCCCAAAAATAAATAAACGTTGAAAAAAAATAAAAAAAAAAATAAAAGAAAAACGGTCTGAGTAAGGAAAGTCTTGGGCTCTTTCCACCACAGTGCCGACTCCTCACTTAGCCAATACTGGGAATCTTGGGGGGAGCTGATCACCACCTTGTGCTTCAGGTTTCTCCTTTGCAGAATGGAAATAGCCATTCTTTCTATATTACAGAATTGTGCTGGAGAGAAATAAGATATTGGATAATAAAAACGGCCCCTCAAATACATCCTGATGATGATGGTGCCCAGTGCCGAGAGCACGTGAAGGGGAAGCCAACCAAGCCCTTCTCCATGCAGGCTTGTGGCTCTGCCCCTGAATTTTCCAGCTGTGGAGAGAGGGTATGAGTTCTGCCCTTACCTCTCACATCCACCCGACAGTCCACAGATGCCTCCCCCAGGGGGTTAACTGCCTTGCAGGTGTAGATACCCCCATCAAAGGGACCAGGCTTGCGGATTTCGAGAGAGCAGATTCCCAGGTGAGTGAGGGCTCGGTACTTGGGGTTGCCTTGGATATCCATCTTGTTCTTCAGCCAGATGATCTTTGGCTGCAAGATAAAGGTGAGGGGGCCAGCATGGGAGTGGTGAGAAAGTTCCCCATTCCTTACGTTGGGGGAGGGGTTCCCTTACTGGTATCCAAAATCCTCCCAGGCTCCTTCTGTTGGTTGAAATGAGCACCTGAAACCTTGCCTTGTTCATCAAGTATTCCTGAGTAGAAAAAAGGTAGGACCTTCTGTTCTTTCCCCTGAGGCACCGGGCCTCAGAATCCCCTCTTTTTTGTATGTTCGTTGTTGAATCATTCATATTCTGTTTCCGCTGTTGGCTAGGGAGTCACTGTTGTCCCCTCTGGTTAGAAAGTAGTTTCTAGAGTGGGCTTATTGATACCCTCTTTCTGAGATGTAGTACTCTGGCCCAGGACTCCTATGCAAAAGGTACTTGGTAAGGTTGTTAGGTTTTTTTTAATTTTATTTTAATGTTTATTTATTCTTGAGAGAGAGAGAGAGAGAGACAGAGTGTCTCTGCTCAGGGGATGGACAGAGAGAGAGGGAGACACAGAATCCGAAGCAGGCTCCAGGCTCCGAGCTGTCAGCACAGAGCCTGATGTGGGGCTCGAATTCACGAACCGCGAGATCATGACCTGAGGTGAAGTCAGACGCTTACTGACTAAGCCACCCAAGCACCCCCTTGGTAAGGTTGTTAGTGATGTTTTATGCGGTGTAGTGTACAGAAGTAGTGACTAGATCGGAAGTAGACTTGCTCAGGGTTATGGCCTCAACTCTAGACAGCTGGTAGGCATATGGCCCTGAGCAGGTGAGGCGTGGTGGGTGACTAAGGAGAAACCAGCGGGACTCCATCACCTCTGCCAGAGAGACAACTTGAAGCTCATGCCCAACTGCCAGCAGATTGGCAAGTGATCTTCGCAGAAGAGGAGCAGACACTAAAAGGAAAACTGGAAACATCATCCACGTCAGCCTGTCTTGGACTCTAAGTGCCCTAGCTGTTCCTAACCTACGTAACCTGCGGTGGAAGAGGCAGGCGATGGTGATGGGAACACATGTTTTAGAATGCTCTCCCACGTAGCAGAGGTGAGGGCAGGAGCAGGGAGCAGCACAGCACGGCCACCATGCAGAACTTCTGCTTACCTTGGGAGAGGCGCGGACACAGCAGAAGAGCTGGGTGTCATAGCCCATGACCGTGGTGCAGTCTGCCAGAGGCTGGGTGAACTTTGGGGCTTCAGAGAAATCTCGCTGTGCAAACCCCCCAGTCTTGCAAAGGGTAGCTGAGGAGACCGAGAAGGGCCCTGCTATAGTGCCTGAGATCCCCCACCTTTCTTCAACTCTCCACCCTCCACCCTTCCCAGCTCCGAGTCTCTGTGCCCCACCTGCTTTCTGGATGTGGGCAAGGTCAGCAGTGATGGGGGCTGTCTCACTGAGCCCGCACTGGTTCTCAGCAAAGACTCGAAATGCATAGGAGTTGCCCACGATGAGGTTGGAGACTGTGAAGCTGGTGCGGTGATAACGTTCCAGCACCGTGAACCACAGCTTTGGGGGCCCAAGAAGATGCCGTGAATGAGATGCCTGTTTTGTGAACTCACTCCACCTCGGCTCACCGCATGGAGGTAGCAGCGCCCCATTCCAGAACGTGTGATTGCTCCCTCCCCTCTCCCTCCCTAGCTGCGCCTCACCCCAGATTTTGTGTCAGCCTTCTGCACGGTGTATCCGAGGAGTGCCGTGTTGCCTGTGTCTTGGGGAGGTGTCCACTCCAGAGTAGCATTGGAGCCCCAAACATCCACCAACTTGATACTCTGAGGAGGGCCTGGCCGCTCTGAAAGGGCCAAGCATGGCAGTGGGCAGGGTACGGCTCACATATGCATGGGAATCACTTCGGGGTGCCCTTCCCCTTCTCTGCTCAGCTATGCCCCCCCTCACCCACCACTGTGCCCCACACTCGGTGTGGGGAGTCACCCTGGCCTCCCCAGCTGTCTGTGATGGCTCCTCTAGCCTGAGGACCAACTCGCTCCCACTCCCCCTACTGTACCGATCACCAGGATGTCAATGGTGGCAGTGGCCTCCAGCTCGCCCAGCCGCACGCTGAGCTGGTAGCGACCTGAGTCAGCACGTTGGGCTTCTCGGATGAAGAGGATGGAGTCCCGCTCCCCATTGCGCACACTCACACGGCCAGCATCCAAGGCACAGCCATCATGTGTCCAGGTGGCTTGAGGTTTGGGTTTGCCCTGAGAAATGGGAGTAAGGCGCTGAGCAGCCCCAAGAGACCTCGTGACCCTGCCTGCTGCAGTGGGGACCAGATCCACCCCAGGTCCACATGGTGACTGGACTCGCAACTGTGAATGCCTTGAGTTAGAAGTTCGCACACTGTCCCAGGGGACCTGCATCTTTCAGCAACAGCTGAAAGGATGTGGAGGAAGGAAGGGGTTTGGCTTTGAGTCTCCCGCCCTCTGAGAGTTTAGATCACCCGAGGCAGCTGGGGCTAACAATAGCTGTCTAAACTCCCGAGAACCCTCCAAACTGAGAGCTCCCAGACCTCTGCTGACCAAGGGGCAGAGGTTAGCCTCAGCGGGTCACATGGGGCCACGCCCCACCCCATCCCCCCCTCAGGAGTGCAGAGGGAAGAGTCATTCTGCCTCAGACTTCTGGTGACTTGGCCCCGTCCACTCCAGGCCAGGACAACTTCCCTACTGCTAGCAGGACTCTCAGTATCTGTTTCCAAATCAACACCCTGGCCTGGTCCCGGCCCGGACCCAACACGGAGTCAGCACGGGGCCAGCATGCTTACCTGGAATGGGATTAGTAGGTTCACAGTGTCTCCGACCTTCCGGATATAGGTCTGCCTCAGGGCGCGAGGTAGCCAGATCTTGGGGTGCTCTGAATGATAGAAGGAGAGAGAACAGTGGGTGGTGAGCCTCCTGTAGTGGGAGGCGCAGAGCTCAGAGGAGATGGACACTGCACCCGGCTGTGCTCCATGGGCAGACGCCCCAGGTGCTCGGCAAATCAGTCCTCTCCTAGGGGATGGGAAGATTGCTCCCTTCGTCTCGCTGGAATTTCGGGATGAGTGATTGGCTGAAATATCCTCTGGAGAGCATTCAGGTCTTGGCAGAAAGCACTGGAATGTGAGCCTGACGCTTACTTCTTTTAATTTGTAATGCTCAGCTACTGACTCTTCATTAACCGAGATTTCCTTTTTCTGTTTGTGCACAGACTGGTCCAGCCTGTGGGGTTTGCCTTTCTACCCCATTTCTGCATTTGTCCTCAACAGCACTCCATTTATCACAGCCACTTTCAATGTTACTCTGGACCTCCAAGCGTCAGCCCTGCTTCCCAGTTTGAGGCCACACTGGAGGAGAAAGTTTTCCACTCTGCAGGCAGAGTCAACACCCTGGACCCACCGGGACAGCACTGACGTCACTGAAGAGGGAGCTGGTGTCTGGGTCCCTTCCTCTGCGTGGCTATGCTGCTTGGACGACCTGTGCGATGCTCTTCCAGTTGGTGGAGGATCGCTTTGTACCAACAGACTCTGGGAATCTGGGAAAAACTAGGCCACCCCTCCCTGCTCCTTGATGTTCCAGGCCTGTTCCAGTGAGTCGAGGGATTAGTTTATGTCCCTTGGCTTCCAGGATGGAGGCAGGAGACGCTCAGGAAAAGTGCTGAGTGTGAGGTTTGGAAGACGACCAGGTGTGACCGCTTCCCTCTCCGGATGTCTTGGGCTGCCTCGGCTGAGAAAGTGCAAACATCCCACCTGGTTCCCTTGGGGGCCTGGCTGAGACTGCACCATTTTCTAGCTTTCTCGGGGCTCCTGTCTCCTTCTTCCTCAGGCAGACAGTTGCCTGTTGCTGTTGTCAAAAGTGGAATGTGACAGTGCCTCATTCCTCACTACCTCCCCGGCCTCTCTGCACAATTCTTTTGTGGAGTCGTAAAAAGCCTCACCCAGGTCACTACCGAGGCAAACAGCACCACTTTGTGATAGTGGGCTGTAAACTTTCTGATAACGTAACATTTCCCGACGATACATTCCTGAGCACTCCACTCCACGGTCTGTGTGTTCACTTACAAATTGAACTGTTTAAATATGTACATTATGCAATGCAAACTTTTGAATGGTGAAATTTAAAATACAGTACATAGGGGTTCTACTGTGTTCTTCCTACACCTCAATTTGTAGCCCACTGTTTAGAGAGCAGGAACCTCCTTCCCATGGTCTGCCCTGTCACCACCCCGAGGTCACTTTTTGCCTTTGGAAATAAATATAAACACAGATAGTGCACACTGTCCATTTTTATTTATCTAGTTTCCTTTTTCACTGTGTGGCTTATGTTTCCTCCTGGGCTGTGCTTCTTAGACTGCACCTCACCCACCCCTGCCCCTGGCAAAAGCAGGAACGAAGTGACACGGGGCCTCCTCAGGTGCTCTGAGCGGCTGGCCTGCCTGTGTTGCTCAGGGCCTGGCGCGCCAGTAAGAATGGCGGCGGCGGCGACAGCGATGGAGCCCCAGGCGGCTGAGTGACACTTCTCTGGTTGCCCTCTGTTCGACTTTGGCGGTTTGGAAGGGGGCGGGGCACGAAACACAGAAGAAGCGTTTGTGTGATGTGTTCCTCTCCTGTGGCCCTCTCGGCAAGCAACCAAGGAGTTGAGAACGAGCGGATATGACTTAAGGGTTTTCTGAAAAAAAGAGGGTGGCAGTTGAAAAGGAGGGTCAAAACCTCATCTTGTTGGGCTTGGTTCCCTACTGTTGGATGAGGAAATAGCCCTTCACACTTGCTGGAGGGAGGGCTGGAGAGAAGCCGGCTCTTCTGTCCCCTGCTCTGCCTGCATGACGCAGAGGGAGCTTGATGAGCGCCAGGATCAAGAAGACAGGGAGGCAAGGGCTCGGAGAGAGAAACACACTTGTGAAGTTGTGCTGCCTCTCCGTCTAGAAATGTACGTCCAAAGGGCCTGTTCTCTGAGCACAGCATACCTGCCCCCTTACCTGCCCTCCACTGTCCACCTGGGTCTGCGCACCTTGTCAGGGCTCTGACAGTGATCTTGCTCTTAGGAGGAGGTAGCAAAGAGGGGAAGGCAGAGGGATACCCTCAAGAATTGAAAAGGTTGAGGCGAGGAAACCAGCCGTCACACCTGGAAGATACGTTGTCTGAGTCCTGCTCTGCTTAGAGCTCAGGTGGGGAATGGGCTTCTATAGAGGGGTGCATGCCCACTGATCTATTTGTGCCCACTTAGTGTTTCTCTTGTTTCTTAGAGAGATACTTTGGAAGATGTTAGCATTGGTTCACCTGAACTAAGGAGAACAATTACAGAAATAATTTTATGTGGAACATAAATTAAGATGGTGGTATTCATGGGGCTCCCGGGTGGCTCAGTCGGTTAAGTGTCTGACTTCAGCTCAGGTCATGATCTCACGGCTTGTGGGTTCGAGCCCCGCATCGGGCTCTGTGCTGACAGCTCGGAGCCTGGAGCCTGCTTCAGATTCTGTGTCTCCCTCTTACTCTGCCCCTCCCCTGCTTGCAGTCTGCCTCTCTCTCTCTCAAAAATAAATAAACATTAAAAAAATCGTTTTTAAAGATGGTGGTATTCAGAGGAAGATGAGCAGAATGGCCCGGGTCCCAGAAGGGATCCCAGCGGAGGCAGAGACAGAGAAGGGCCCACAGCTAGCATGGCAGTCTCTTCCTCCCTGGGGGGCGCCTGTGCCAGTTCTTTGTTTGTAAGTGGGATTCCCTGACAAGACGTGAATTGATAGGGGACAAAGTTAAGTTAGTAGAATGCTCTGAATCTGAGGCTTAGTAGGTGAGGATTCTGCTCTCAGCAGGCTCCCAGACCACAGTGGGGAGTGGGGGGGGGAGGAAGGAGGACAGGCTTGGGCAAAAGCAGCTGACAGTGCAGGAGGTGGCAGGAGACAGCGTGGCAGCTGCAGGTGCCCAGGCAGCGGCACACTCCCCAGCTTGACCTGGGCCCTCGCCCTTTGCTAAGAATGGTAATTGGAGGGCTCATTTGGGGCATCTCTTTTCACACATCTGCAGTCAAGAGAGGTGTTAATTGTATCGACCTTGGGGAAACATGGCTTTTCCCTGAAGCCCAAGGTCTTTCTCCTCCTCAGATGCCAGGAGGGATGTGAGCCAAAGACTAGAGCCCTAAAGCACAACCTAGGTTTTCTTTCTTTTTAAATTTTTTAAATGTTTATTTTTGAGAGACAGCGAGCAAGCAGGGGAGGGGCAGAGAGAGAGAGAGAGGGACACACAGAATCTGAAGCAGGCTCCAGGCTCTGAGCAGTCAGCACAGAGCCCGATACGGGGCTCGAACTCACAAGCAGTGAGATCATGACCTGAGCTGAAGTTGGACACTCAGCCTACTGAGTCACCCAGATGCCCCACAACCTAGGTTTTCTAAGACCAAGTTTCAGACAGCCACAATTTGGTTTTCTCCCTTCATGGAGTGTAGGGGAAAAGGCATTTTGAAAACAAAAAGTCCTTTGAGAGACATTGGCTTCTGACCTGTGGGGTCATCTTTCCCTCAGACAGAATGTGGTCTAATTCTTTCTTTAAAATGAACAGAGAAGGAGACTACTTAAAGTCCAAAGATCTTGACTCCTCTTGATTAGAAATTTCCTCTTAATTCTACCCTAATTTCATTCTGCTGAAGTTTATGCCCATTTCCTTATTCTGTGCTCATGGGGAAACAGATGTTCATATTCTCTCAAAATTTCCCTTTACACAGTTAAAGCCTGTCCTCCAGCAATTCCTGAAGTGCCATGTAGTTCACACTGATGTTATTACTTATGGCCTGGAGAGTGAAGGAACAAGACAGACACATCGAAAGAAGGGAGGGAGCTGTGTGTGTGTGTGTGTGTGTGTGTGTGTGCAAGTGTGAGAGATAGAGTGTGTGTGTGACAGGGTGTGCATGAATGTGTGTAAGGGGGTGAGAGTATGCGCATGTGTGTGTGTGTGCTCTGGCCTGTGTGAGTGAATGGCTACCCATACAGGGCAAATGCACAAGGTGAGCGATGGCTTTGAAACAGGCTGTGGACTTGGCCTTATTAGAAACTTGCCTGGAGGAGGTCACAGGAAGGATGACCTCCAAAGTACCTTGTGGGACAGGAGTGTCACCTTCTTGAAGACGGTGAAACTAAGGTCAGGAAAAAACAGAAGGACCTAGAAACAGGCAACTGCTCTCTGAGAAGATCTGCCACCCTTCCTTTGGGGTGGTCCTCCCCATCACGCTTGCTGTGTGACAGCCACTCTCTCCAGTGCAGTTCCGGATCTTTGTGATCTCAACCGGCCCCCCCGCCCCCGCTTCCAGTCCCTGCAGAGCCCCTCACGTCTATGCCCACCCCTCTTCCAGCAGTGTCATCCTCTCTGGCTCTAGCCCCTGGTTCCTTTCGTCATTCTCTAGCTGAGTAACTGCAGCCCCTGTAATCTGAATTTCAAGCGCCTCACTCTCTCCTCACCTCTACGACAGAGGGTGGCTAACTGCCTGGCCAAATGCATACTGTCTCTTCCACAGTGTAGCGCCTTCTGGGAAGGGGCTGCTCTGGCCCCCTCGCTATAGGACCATCAGACTAGCTCTTGCCAATGAAGTGCAAGTGGAAATGATGAGAATCACTTCTGAGCCAAGGCCTTCAAGAAATGCATTCTCTACATCCTCTTCTGCTAGCTGCAGCCGCGTGGCTGAGTACAGGGCCCTGAGGCACAGCAGAGCCACAAGAGGGAAGAGGCCTGGGTCCTGGAATCATTGCATGGAGAACGGTTTTTAATAGAAATAAATAGAAACAGAAGCTTTTTCATAGAAATAAACATCTATTGTTTTTGAGCCTTCAGTTCTGAGGCCTCTTTGTTACATCAACCGGCAAACCCCGACGAGCACAGCCTCTGCCCCTAGAGTGCTCCCGTTCTGCCGCTCCAGCTACCAGCCATCCTTCAGCACCACTAAGACCTCTGATCCCGTCTTCCTACCTCTTCACTCCCTGTCACCCTCTCTGTACCACTCTCTCTCCCACCCACCTTAGATTCCAGTCATTACACTCCCTCCCTTGTGTCCCCACTCAAATTCCTTACTCCTCTTTTTCTCCACGGCACTCTCCTAGCAATGGCCAACCCCAGTGACATGCTTTCCACCCACTCAGTGCCCACATCCGCACGCTGGGGAAAAACACAAGCGAGGCTGACAGTAAGCTGATGGCCATGAGCAGTGACTACTAACTCCAAATGGCCCCTGGCAGTTCTAGTCCACTCTGCCTCCTATTCTCCCAGGTGACTATTGGGTACCTCCCTCTTCTAAAACCTCCATACCTTCTCCCTCGTCCTCATCCTTAGTTGATGATCTTGCTAGTGTCTCAGGCCTGCCTACAGCCTATTCTTAGCTCAGCAGCTAGAAGAATCCTTAAACCCTATAGCTGACCATGTCAGTTTCTCACTTAAAACCCTGCCCAGTCTGCCCACCAGTCTCAGAGTTGAACCAGTCTTCACAAGGGTCCTGCTACCTCTCTGCCGGCAAACCTACCGTTCTCTTCCTCACGCTGCAACAGGCCCAGTGGCCCCAACCCATAAGGCACACACTCCTGCCTCAGAGCCTTTGCACAGACTGTTCTCTCTGCATGGAAGACATTCCCTCCAAGTATCTGCATGCATTGTTCTCTCATCTCCTTTCAGTTGCTGCTCAAATAGCACCTAATTAATGGGACCTTCACTGAATATCCTGTTTAAAACTGCCGACATGTTTCCCACCCCCAGTGCTTTGTGCCCTCCCTCTCTGCTTCATTTTTCGGCACAGCGTTTATCACATCTGACATCTTACATATTTTATTTATTTATTATCTATCTCCTTACACTAGAATGTAATCTCCACAAGGGGAGTTACTTTTGCCTATTTTTATTTCTTTAGCAGTGTGTGGCACATGATAGGCATAAAAGAAATATTTGTAGGAGGAAGAAAGAAGATAGGAAGGATGGAGGAAAGCAGGAAGAAGGAAGAAGGAAAGGAAGGTTGCTCCCAGGCATGGGCTCCAGCTTCCCAAGGCTGGAAGACACAGAAGAGTTTGGATTGAAAAGAGATGCAGTTATTCTGAAAGCAGCAGCTGGGCCCTTCCTCTGGGTCTCAGGGTCTCCTCTTCTCCATGGCAGGGGTACAGCCTGCCCCCCAGCCTCCCACCCAGCGCTGCCTGCAGGACCCAGCGCCTCCGTACAGTGCTGAGGGGAGACGGAAACTTGTTTCCCAGTGCCGGCCGCCTACGTCTGCTCATCTTGTAGCCACATAGCAGGCTTTCCTGACTAAAAGCTCATGTTGGCCAGTTACAATTTATTTTGACGTTGCAAATGCATGTCTGCCCCTGGTGCCTGCTCCGTTTCCTGTGCACACACACGCTCACTGCAGTGCTCCTCTGGGTCCGGCGGTGCTCCCCGTGAGGTACAGGAGGGGTTAAGAGGAAGAAAAAGACCTTAGAGCTCACGCGAACATAGGGACCATCTAGGCTGGGTCCATGGCACCCTGAAAGACCTTTGAATGGGCTTCAGGGCTTCAGGGGTTCTGTGGGCTCCCTGAACATTTTCTAAGCATTTTTCCTGGGATAAGATTCTACAGATTTCATCAGATTTTCCTAGGGGTCCACAGCCATCAAAAGGTCATCCTTCAATTTACAGATGAAAAAATGGAAGCCCAGAGAGGTGCAATGACTTTCCTAGGGTCGCAGGACAGAGCTAGGACCCTGTCCTCTCTAAGCAGATAAGATGCAAACATATTTTGCAAACTATCACAAGCACTGCTTACCTTCACTGACCTCTGGGATGCTAATGAGTGGAGCTGCTGGCGCGGGGGCGGTGAGGCTGCACTTGGGGCTGGCCGGGGGCTGTCAGGAGCGACGGCCCAGAGTGCCCACTCACAGCCAGAGGGAGGAGCGTGGCAGAGACGGATGATGACCTCCCCCAGGGTCTTATGGAGGGAGACCAGCCAAGTTGGGAGTCAGCAGTCCCCGGCTCTCACTCTCTCTCTGCCTGTGTCGCTTATTCTCTGGATCCTTACGGAAGAAATGGTTTTCTGTGTCAAGACCATCCCAGCCTAGTGTGCTCACAATAACTCTGCTCCCCTACCTCTTCTTTTTCAATGGAAGGAACTCAGCCGGCTCTCTCCCTGTGACATTGAAACAGCTCCTGGAAACCCAGCGCCTCCTGTGAGGATGACGAGTGGCAGCCAGCTTTCCCTACTCAACCCTGTTTGCAGGTAGAACTCTGTCTTCACCCCTAACTTGGAAATATTTTATTATCTACTCACATTGCCATTTGGCCTCTTCCCAGGTACTTTGGGTCACCTCAACAGTCCTCCTAACCCCCTACTAGGTAGACACTAGTTATTACCATTTTACAGAGAGGAAATTGAAACTGAGTAGTTGGTTAGCTTGTCCAAGGGCACAAAGCTGCTGGAGGCAGCCTGGGAATTGAGTCTAGGTCACAGCGTCTTCTCCTACCGCTCCCTACCCTCGGGTTTCATGCGTTTCTTGTTTGTGGTCTCTGCATCCCCCACACTTAAGATGTTGAGGGGCCAAAAGTAGAGACTTTGTGCAGGTAACTGTCTTAAATGTTTGAGGCAGCCCCCGTGGTTCCTTCTGCCGGTTACTGCACATGAGACGGGAAACGCCTGGCTCCTGCCTTCCACCTCTGGTCGGCTAAGCCAGGCACCGTGGGCGACACCCCAGGTGAACATGACAGAGGCCTCAGCCAGGGGCAGCTGGGGAGTGGGTGGCTGGGCTGCTGGCAGGGAACCTGGGACTGGAAGGGGCGCCCACCACCTCCTGGCTCAAAAGCGCCTCTTCGCTTAGAGGCCCAGAGAGACCACTGTGGAAGGGCCGCCAAATGCTTCTCCTGGATGGGCTCTGCTTCCATGGAGCTCAGACCCTGAGAGGCTGGGATTTTCCATGGGAGCCAGCTGGGGTGTTGGGGTAGGTCCTGGACCTGTGGCACTGCCAAGGGAGAGGCAGAGTGTCATGGACCGTTCACCACCAGCTTCTCAGTTGCTGTAAGTTTTTCACTGCCCTCTTCTAAGCCAGACGGCCACCACCTCACCCCTCAATCCCTTCCTGGCTGGTATATATCAGGTCCTAGTATATATCAGGTCCTCAGTCCCTGGGACAGACATGTTATTAAAGGTAAAAATATAAACAGATCAGTTTTAGTCGCTGGAAAGCGTCACATACACCATCCCCTGGCTTCTCAGCTAAAAAGCACAAACCCAGCAAAGACACATGAGAAGCAAGGAAGAATCCACCAAACAAAGGGGTGGGGGCTCCAATGAATGCTCCCCCACCCTAGGCACCAATCCCATGAAGCTTCCCTCTGCACAAACCTGAGGAGGTACAGTCAGGGGGTGAGGGATATCCTCTCCAACTCCTACCACCCAGCCGCCCCACCCTTCCCAACCCCATGGGTCACCTTCTATAGGGGACAGGAGCTGGGGAATGGGGCTGCCGGCCTCCTGTCGAGGTGAAGCTGGGGGTCCTTCTGCATCCGCTGGGCTCATTTCTTTCACCTTCAGTGTGGATCCTGAGGAGGCCACCTCGGGAGCTGTGGCTGCCTCCATGCTGGGCCGCCCGGAGGCTGGGCTCCAGAGGGAGATTTTCACTGTTGGTGGTGAGGGAGGGGCTAAGCACCTGCTCTCCAGCCTGGCCTCCGGGGTCCCAGCCATGGGCTTATGTAACTGGCCTGGCCTTTCCCCACCCGGCTACTCCCAGCAGAAGGGCTGAAGTAGGGGCTGGGGAAGAGAGGCAGATCAGACAGCAGCCCAGAATAGCCGCAAGAGGACTGAGGTGGCCCCGCTCACACAGCCCGGGGGTGGGGTGGGGGTGTGTGTGGTAGGCTTTGAGCTTCAAACAGCTCCCCTGGCCGCGCACACAGATCATACAATGGGGCTCCTGGCTTAGCAGGCTCAGCGGTTCACACGCACACCTTTCACCTTTAACGGCTCCTTCTCTCTCTGTGCCGTGTTCAGGGAGCTGTAAAGTCTTGTCAACTCGCCCTTTTCAGGGTCTGTCCCCATCCCCTCCGCCAACCCCCCTAGTGGTGGGGAAGGTAGAGTCTGCCCTCTGGAGCTGGACTACCTGGACTCACTTTTGGCTCCATCACCAACTAGCTTGTGCGACTTGCATCACAGTCTCTCTCAGGTCTGTTTCCTCATCTGTAAAATGGAGACGGTAATGCCCATAGGGTGGTTGTGAGGATTAAAAGAGGTAATCTGTGCAAAGTGCTTAGCAGAGTAGAGCGAAGTGCTTGATAAATGGGAGCTATTTTTAGGTTGGGCCAGCACGTGGCCCTCTGAGAGCTCCCTTGCCTCTGAGATAAAGTACCAGTAAAGCGAGAGGCAGCAGTGGTGGAGGGGAGCCAGGGGCATGAGGTCAGAGTATGTGTGTGTGACTTCGGGCAGGGCTACTCACTCATTAGCTAGGTGACCCTGGGCAAATCACCGAGTCTGAACCTCAGGGCTCTGAAACCAGAGATGATGATGCCATGACTGTGTTGAGGCTAAAATGCTAATAGTCGAAGGAAATGGCCAGAGCATAGGAAGTGTTATTAGTTACATACTAAAGGTCCTATAGGATTTCTAGACTTACCAAGCCATCATTCTACACATTCTGTACTGTGTCCAAATGGTTTCCTATCATACCCTCACTTTCTTTGTTCCAGAAACCAGCATCCCCTTTGTGTGTGTGTGTGTGTGTGTGTGTGTAAAGACTTTATTTTTAGAGCAGCTTCAAAGGGTTCACAGCAAAGTTGAGTAGAAAGTACAGAGTTCCCATATACCCCTTCCTCCTTTCCACCACCTCTTTTATGGAAAAAAAAAAAAAAAAGAGTGTGGTTGAATGGATGAGCTCCTTACTCATTTCCTCCCTCTAGCCCTCAATTTAGAGACAGAGTCGACAGGATCCCAGGAGCCTGTGCTACAATGGAAACTCCCCTTTGCAACTTGTGTAGGGGCTGAGACCAGGAAAGCTAGTAGACACATTTCTGGCCCAGGAACCTATTTATCAGGAGCTGGGATGGCCGAGAGGGAGCTGTGTGGCTGGACCTCTGAGGCTGCACTTGGTGCCACATCAGGATTCGTGTGAAGGTGGCTGCCCGATTTCTTTTGCCTGAGCCAGCCAACAACTTTATAAGTACAGAGTTCCGACATCAGGAGACTCCAAAACCCCCTTTTTCCACCCTACTTAACCCATCCTTTGGTGAAACTGGTCTAGGCTTTCAGTCTAAGCCCTTTGTTGCAATAGAGGTGTAAAGAATCAAGGTAAAAATGGAGACTCTTAGGGTCTGTCCATTATGAAGTCTAATTTAATGAGTCTAGGTGGGGTCTAGGAATCTGCATCAGAAAAAGCAACCTTAGTGATTCTGGTAAAGTCTTAGGACACTAGGTTAGATAGACTTGCTGAAAATAAAATTATATACATAATCTCCTAGGGGAGGAACTCTTCCGCCAGGTGGCGGGGCTCCTTAGAAGCAAAATCTTTTGCCTCTTCAGCTTCAGATCATGATGTCAGAGTAGGTATTCATTGGAAATATCACCCAAGATGGCAGACTGAGAAGCAATTTTCAAGGCTCAGCTAAAGGTTCAAGGGAGTTGGGGAGGAACCTCTCCTAAAACACAAGTTTGGGGAGAGAGGAAAGCGGCAGCTCTTTGAATGTCCTTAAATGAAATGGATCAGGCAGGCTAGGAGTAAGAACAGCAAGAGAAACCTGAGAGAGGCAGGGTTGTTGTCTGTCAAACCTGCCTGAAGGAGCATCTAACTCAGGAGAGTCATTCTATGCCGCTGTGTCCAGAAGGAAGAGTGTAGCAGTGTACTGAAAGGGTGTGTTGGGGTGTGAGACCGAGAAAGCTGGCCCCACAAATACCCATGGGAGGTAGACTTTTAGGAGCGGAAAGAACAAGAAAAAACTAAGTAATCCCCCGCAACTTACCTAATACCTCTCATGTGACAAATGCACAGTCCTGCCTCTTTTACTGGCTTATTCTCTGGTGGCTGGAGTTTGATTTCTGAGGCTAGAAAACTGGAAAATCTACCATATTAACAAACTGTACATATTAACAAACTATAGCTTAGTCATTTCAACAGGTCAGGTAACAAAGTCCAGTCTGTTTTATTTCTAACCCAAATATTGCAAATATACAGAAAATTACCAGTACAAAGTTAAACACATCCAGATTTATTTACACAATGCTAAAGAAATTTGAGTTTGATTTCCGTTTTGTGGAATTTTGTAATGGGGTCTGGCTTTTGTTGTGTAACTGACATGGGTCACTGAAACTTGATTATCCCACCCCACATGCAATTTTCTGTCCCAAGGGAACAGAAAACTTGGGTTTTTAGCGCACATGCAGTAATGATGTTAATACTGCTTTACACTTTAGTAGGAAGGCAGCTGTCCCACAACTTGGGGAAGGGGCAGAGAAGTTATAGGACAGGGAGGGACCACATGCTCAGAAAGGGGACAAGAGACAAGAAAGGGTTGAACAACAGGCACATGGGGACCCTGAGCATTTCTGTGCATGAGGATAAGGAGGGTACGACCAAAACCCTCCTTCCCTAGACGTCCAAACACGGGAGGTGGGCAGAATCATCGGGGAACATTCAAGTCACCCGACCACAAACTGAGGGCATGCGGAGGATGAGAATGTCATGAAAGATTTGGGACACATCAATAAATCATTAACATGTACACTATACAGTTTATACATGTATATATGTACATATATATATATATAAAGGTACAGATTAGTTTATGTTATTCTATATAAACAAGGATGCTTAAGAATGTACTGGTGTGAAAAAAATGCATACAGCAAGTTGTTGAAGACAGTTTCAAATTAATGTTCTGATTCTTACTGTTATAATGAGACATAACCAAGGAATCAACATGGTCCTGCTATTTCAATCATCCTTCATGAGGGCAAGGCCCGGGCTCTGCTCGGGCAGGACGATGCTCCCAGAGCTGCTGGGCAAACGGGCAGCAGATGAAACAGAAGGTCTGGCACCTGCTGAGTGCCAGTGCCGGTAAGTCTGGCCCTCCCTATCGCTCCGTCATGTGGCAAGTCTTACACTTTGGTTTTGTTCAAAGGACATTTAAGTCCATGTTTATTTCCCTGCTTGCGGCAAGGCAGTAGCAAAATTGAAAAGCTGAATCTCTTATTTTAGTAGTTCCAAGTATCCAGGGTGAGGGGTGAGGGGAATGTACCAACAATGGGCAGGATGAGCTCTAAACCACTGTATATAGAAGCAGGGCTCTTTAGAGCTCTCCTGAAGGGAAAGAGAACCTCCCATACTTGGATGATTTGCCTAAGAAACAGAGAACTGACTGAAGCTCCGGCCAGCCCTCTCTGTACCCTGGTATTGTGACCAAGGCCACGGAAGAACCGGCTGCGCTTTATAGAGCCAGTGCAGGAACTGGAGGTGGCCAGCACCTGATTCATCTGTCAGGGATGAAAGGCCAGCTTGGGCATGTAGAGGCCCAAAGGCAAACCTAGGAATTAGAGAGGTACACGCTGGAAAGCCTAGTGAGAGGCAGATGGCAAGTTCTCAATTTCAGTTATAACTAATCTACTGAATCTCCTGAGCCCAGCTTAGAACTGCCAGAACCCTCCAAACACTTTTGATTCTTGAAAGTGGTGTTCCCATTCAATCACCAGCCTCGGTATATGCATCCCTGGTCTCTGGACCCACTAAAAACCAAGAACCCCCCTTAGGTCCAAGACACCTGTCACAGGTGAGGGATGGTGAGTTCTCCACCTGAATTAAAAAGCCCAGACCACTCTGGACAGTCTGACATGTCCAACTTATCTTACAATGCTAAATTCTATCACTGAAACCTCCAGCAATAATCTCTCCTGCTACCATCAAGCCTGGGATTTTATTACACAATGGTAAGCTATACTTTACGCAAAGATAATGCTCCTAACCTAACATCAGTAGAACAAATTAGAACTTGTCTTCCCTCATAAGCTATCATGGATTTAGGATGTTATGCTTTCTGGCTGAGGGCATACATTTCTGAGTGAGCAGGCTGATATGGAAAGCTAACTAGCCAATGAAGGGAATGAGCCAGGCTTGTTGGCAGTCCTCCAACCAACGGGAACTAGCTAGCCGGCCAGGGCCGAGCAAACAAGGAGAATGGAGAGGGGTGGCTCATCAAGGGAGATCCCACGCCCGCAACGAGGTGAGGGGCAGTTTCTAAACACATATTCAAAATCACCATTCATTTGTGTTTTCAGCCGTGAAAAACAGGAGAATAAGACTTGCCGTTTACCAAGGTGACAAAAAGGCTTCACACGCTGCTCTGACAGAAATGCCACTGACCCTTCTCCTAAAGAACAGCAAATCATCCAGAAGAAAGAAGCCCTTCCCGCTCCAGGTATCCAGCACCTGCACGCATAACAAGGTCGTGAGCCCTGAAGACGGCCAATGGACAACCAGCACTGCTCATCACACACAGGGACCCTGGACAATTTACTCACTTTTTGTATCTCAGCTCCATCCCCTAAAAATGAGTATTACAAACCCCTGCCTTCAAAGGAAGAATCTCACTGAGGATGTGGTAAGGTTCAAATGACATACTGCGAATGAAGTCCTCTGAAAGCTGCCAGGTTTTACAGAAATCCCAGATACCATTATAAGCAAAGAGCTTTAACCATACTTGGTTACAGAATACTAACTTTCCTACATCCTAAAATGAATCAGAGAAATACTGCATACTGGCACAGGTACTCCCAACGGGTAACACATATATGCCGTGGGCAAAAGGTGTGCAGCAGAAGTGGGTCTTTTCTGGGCATCAAATTCACTTTGGACAGGAGGTGAGGGTGTCTGGGACAAAAGCTGACACTTCATCGTTTGTGAGCCGGTCAAATGAATGAGCTTTTCCTAAAAGACCAGTGCTCTCTAGCTCGAGCAAATATGAATCCTCTTCACAAAAACTGCCCTAACTTTATTTTCTAACTAGGGCTCCCTGACTCATTTAATTTTCCTGCAGCTTCAGAGTCTCTAACCTTCTCCATCCACCCCCTCTCCCACTTTCCCTGCTGCTGTTAATCCATTCTGGGGAGGAGAGAACACGGCCATCTGCTCACTCATTCTGACAAAAGTTAATTTGGCACATTTACTTTTTTGTGACTTTACAGCCATAAAATGAACGAGCAGCAAAATGGCAGTTACCAAAGAATGTCCCAATCATAATTACTGGGTGAAACTGTGGCCAGCACAGTAGGGATGCTAAGACCAAGCTTGTACCATGCTATATTCCTGGCGAGCAAACATCCAAGCCGTATGAAAACTAACTACTGCAGCTCGCCGCTACTATATGGCCGTCTTCAAATCCACCTCACTACATTCTACCATGAACTTAATTTGAAAAGTGTCAAATGGAAAATTTCCTTAAATTTAAAATACGAACCTAATGTATCACATAAAACATCACCTACACTGGAAGTGTGTCTTCAGTTGGTTCGGCCAAATGTTTCACGGCAACAAATTCCTTGGCAAAGCTGGGGAAAATGGGTGAGGAGGAGAGCCTGGTAATAAAGTCCTGATTTTCAAAAAAACAGCCTATAAATCTGAAAATGTGTTAGTCCTGGCTCCATGTACGACAGCAATCCAGGAGGAGGCACGCAAGTAAACGGCCATCCTGATGATTCACCGCCGTACCAACAGGTGGCAGAGGACATGGAAGACTGTGTGATGTTCAGTCCGTAGGGGCCACACCGGGCGCCCTCCCTCGGCTCTAGCAAAGAGGTCACTTGGCCTGGGCAGACATCCGGGGCAAGCCCTAACCCTGTCCTTGAGCAAATCCACTGGCACAAACATGAAGCACGGTTGGAAAGATCTTGGAAGAAGCAAGAATTTGTCCTTTAATAGGTGCTAAATCTAGTCAATTCTCCGCTGCTCCCTTCTTCCTGCCCCAAGTTAAAAATATTGCCCTTTAAGTTTTCCTGATTTAGTGTCTTAGAAGCACATGGTTAAGTCAGTTGTCAAAGGGCAACTGACAAGGGTATACTCCCCGATTAAACAGGGGAAAAGAAACACCACTGTGGTCTACGGTCCCCAAAAAAGAAAGAAAGAAAAGGCAGGGTGTGTGTGAGGAGCTGGTGTGCAGTGTTCTTGGGGCAGGGCTGTCCCTGGCCGGGGAAAGGCTGCCCGGGCCGTGCCAGTCATTGCAGCCTCCAAGTCCCTCTCGGCAGCTGCTTTGTATCGCCGGCAGAGCCCAGGGACAGCACCGGGTGCGTTGTGAACATTGATGCTGGGGTTGGCAGGAGCCCTGAAGCAGGCGCCATGCAAAACATGCGAGAGTGGGGTTAGTGAAACGTTCCCTTCTGATTCCATTTCGTTTCCCTTAAAAAACAAAAACAAAACCAAAAGAACCCATACTTTGCAAAAAGAATTTGAAATAAAAAGTTAAAGAATTAAAAATTCCCCCCCCCCTTCTCAGGGCCAATTATGAGAGTGTTTAGGGTTCCCCCCACCCCCCGCCCTGCATTTCTTTAGTGAAGGTCCTTTTGGCTTTGGTGGAAGCAGCAGAAACAGAGCTGGGTCCCTCGCAATGGGAAATTTATTCCCCCCATTCGGAGCCACAGGGAGTGTGAGAGGTACTGCGGTTCCATCATCTGTCCTCGGTCCCAGCTCCTTGGAGGAGCTATTCCAGGAGGTCCTGAGAAGAAAAACAGAGACCGTATTATTTACACACTAAAAAGTTCCTATTTTGAAAGTTATGACCTAGTTGCTGGGCTGGCCAACTCTCACAGTCATTAAGTTGCTGCTTCTGGCTTTTACCCTCCTTTGCCTCAGTCAGATCTTGATTATAAACAGAAAAAGAAACACTCCTGTTTTGTACTTGTGGCCCACCCCTCCGGAAGAAATGGTTTACCTCATCTGAGTCGTCGTGATAGCCGCTCTTGTTAGTGTGGGGGGCTGTGTCCAGAGCGTCCACGCCATCCACACCATTGGCCTCGGCATGTTGCTGAAGCACAGAGTATCGATGCACCAGGAACCTGGGGGTGGAAACATCTGTGAGTCCTCATGCGGTGAGGATGGATGTGTTTCTCACAGGACTGTGGATTTTCCGAGTTTTATATGTTCACAGAATGAGTCATACATATACGCTCCTGGTCGGCGTGTGGAAAATATAAATTCTGATTTGGGCCTCTTGCTTTAGGGACATCACTTCAACGAGCTAGTTTTTGCCCAAGAGCAAACTCAACCGTGCGCCCTTGGCTGACTCTGTGGTTTGAATTCAGTACCTCTGACTGACTTCCATGCTCCTTACCTTCCCCCACACACGTATTTCTTCACGAGGAGCACCCCTGCTACGACGGTGACCAGCATCAGTCCCACGGTGGCCAGGATGATTGGAACAGAATTGGACTTGGAATTCTTGATAAATTAAAACACAAACAATTTCAGGTGTGCATATTCTAGGACTGAATTCAAGGAGACTGCCCATTTCCCTGGCCTCTCTGTGAATGATCCGCAGTCTCTAGGTATTTACTGCTTTCTCAGCCCCCCCCACGATGGGCCCTCTCAGTGCTATCAGGAGGGCATCACTGGTGGCAGAGGGTAACCAGAACCTCAGCTCCTTGAAGCTGCCAGAATGGTGCAGACTCAGGGGCTTTCATGTCAAAGTAACATTGGGAGCCCTTGGCAGTGAGCTCGGTCAAACAGCAATCGTGACTGTTCCCGGCTACCAGTGTGTAAGTTGTGGAGCACTTAAGGGTGCAGCAGGAAAGGGAGACACGATGGTAACAGGGGTTTGGAAGAATCTGGAACAGAGCCAGCACCCGGGAAGAAGCTATGCCAATGCCTTATCAGGCAGGACAGCATATAATACTGAGACGTGTTTTTACTTAATTTTTGGTATGCTTTTACAAATAGGCCTTTTTATATCATTGTTTGAGTGTGACCTACCTGCTTCCGGGTGGGAGATAGGGAATGTGTGTTTTCAATGTATCCAAGAGGAGGCAGAGCTGGATTCTGGGACAAGCTGTGTCCCTGTGGGTGGGAGTCCAGTGCAATCACACACACACAAACACTGAGGATAGCTGCCAGGAGTGTGGGGTGGGGGCGGGGGGGGGGGCGCAGAGGAGGAGGAACCTGCCCCCTGACAAGTACACACACCCACGCATCCTTCTCCCGCTACCTTCCTAATCCCCCCTCCGTCAGGCCCTCAGTCCTGAGAAGGCTGGGGAGGAGGGGGCTGCGGACTGTCCACCTCTCATTTTATGGGTTAGGAAACTGGTGTTCACAGTTTACTGCCCCCGTCCCACTGCTGGTCCAGTACTTCTTTATCAAGAGGTTTCCTCTTTACCATTTCCCACACCCCAGCCAGACAGTTCAGTACTACAGATCTGTAATCAGCCCATGTCAAAACCAACCCACTGAGACCATCGTTCAGTTCTGCACTCTGCACGCACTCAGCATGACTTGGAGCAGAGACCACCTAACCTATGGCCCAGGGCTCCTCTCTTCCACAAGACTCCGGTGCAAGACTCCGGTCCTTTATAGCCAGGCTTCAAGCCTTTTTCCTAAATGACTCTCAGCCTCAGAAATGTCCTCAACTTGATGCTTCCAAGACTCAGAACAACTTTACAGAATTCCACTTTGTTCCCCCAACAAAGAAGTTTCTGGGGACGAGTTTCTCACTGCGTCGCATGACCCATCCTCCACACTAATGGTTTCCTGTGCAAAGCAAAGCCCGCCGGAAGTAGTTCGGCCACTTTTATTCAGTAATATAATTCTTAATGTTTTTTGTTCCTGGCAGAACAGGAAACCCCACTGGTACCTAAACCAGAACTACTTTCATATACCTGCTTTTCAGGACTCAAAAAGTTACTTGTACATTTCTTTTTCAAGTCTTTTACTTCTCGAACTGGATTCACTCCACCTTGGCATCTGTCTCCTGGAATTTTCCGGTACCTGAAAAGGCAGAAGACATTTTTTATCAGACCACTAGGATCTATCCCTGGATTCTTGTTAGTTCCTGAAAACAAGATTTGAAAAGTGCAGAAAAGCATCTCCACCTTATACCACCTCTCAGGCCAGAGGGGAGAGCCACAGGAATGTTTCAGGGACATTTTGTGTAGTTTCAGGCCTTGAACAGACCAAGCATCCCTAGCCATGCTGTGGGGACATGCTCACCATTCTGCCTTAAGAGATGGGGCCAAAGAACTGTGACCCAGGGAAAGCACATTAACACATGGTACAAAAATGGGAGGGGGAAATATGTATCCGGGGAGGGGGCACCGTGTCCCCTCCAGAGCAGCGCTGCCTAATGTAGTAGCTACTTACATTTCAACTAATTAAAACTAATTCAGTGCCTCAGTTGCTGCACACGGTCAGCAGCCACCATATGGGACACAGCAGGTTAGGGAGCATTTCCAGCACCACACAAAGTTCTGTTAGTGTTTTGCTAGCGTGCCCTAGAATGCCGTGTGCTTGGAGATGTGGAGTGCTGCGAGTGGGGGTCTCACTCTGCAGGGTGAAGACTCCTCTGTCACGATTTGAGAGGAGAGCCGCCTCACCCGTTTGTTGTCAGGTGCTCCTCTCTGCCGTACAGACAAAACTCCAGGTCGTGGCCCTTCAGTTCTGGCTGCTCCACACATTTGGAGTCATTTTCTGGACGGAAGTAGCCAAAATCACTGCCAAGAGTCAGCAAAGAAAGTATCTTTCAGAGTTGCTGAAAGACAGTTAAGTGACTAGTAATGAAGGGTTTCTGAGGAGCAGCAGAAGCTTAATATTCCAGTCTTTGGTTGCGTGAGAGCAGCTCAGGAAGGCCTGTGTCATCTGTAAAGAGGGTCTGTTCAGGAAGACAGACATGAAGAGGGCTAAACTGGGGGACCATCAGCTTACGGATCAGGCCTGGTGGATTGAGGACTCAGCGGCTGGGAGCCCTGCACAGACCACGCGGACTCCAGGAAGGGGATGACTGCAGCAAGCGGGGGGGCGGGGGGGGACTGTGCACCGAGAACAAAGACACTGAGAAACAGTGGCAACAGCGACAGATCTAAACCCACTATGCTTAGGAATCTTTTTATTTACCTCCAAATCACTCATTATTATGTTTTTGGGAGGTATTCCATAGGGTGTATGCCAAATCTTTCCTGCCTGCCCCATTTCTGTCCCTCTTAGCTTCTTAGATGACCTTTGTCTCCAGTGCAAATGCCTGTTGTGCCCTCCATCCTACCCCCCCTTTCTCTGTTTCTCCCAAGAAATATACCACCTCCTCTCCAAGGCTGACCCCGTACACGAGCGCCCTGGGCCCATCCTTCCTACTGCCCTGGGATCTGGCTTCACTGATGGTATGGACCGACTATCAGTCCCTTAGCCTGCACATGTCCTCTTCCTTCCCCCTCTTCTTCCTTATCCTTCTTAGAAGGATATTTTATACTTGTTCTATTGTACTCATTTCCTTTCTACTCCATGCATTGTGGCTTCAACCCCCGTTATCACCTTGGAAGCGAATGTCTGAGGCCCCCAAGACTCCCTAGTCATGCCACTGTGGAGAGCCCTCTCTGGCCCTGCCTGTGTGGTGGCCCTGAAACAGCACCTGCTCCTGCTCCTGCCGTTGCAACTGTGCCCGCCGGTCTCTCTCGGCACGGTTTGCACTTCAATCTTCCTAGCCTGGAAATGCAGACCCTTTCCTGCGGCCCACAGGTCATCCTCTTACTCTGTATCTGCTCTGCCTTCATGAGCTTCATTATTTGTTGCAACTAAAACTTCCAGGTTTTACCTCTCTTGAGCTCTGATCCTCCATTTCCAAGTACCTGCTAGATGTCACCACCTAAATCTGCTGACAGACCTTCAAATAAAGTGTCCAAAACATGTCACAAATTCTCTTTCAAGCCAGCCTCTCCCAACATTTCCCTATGTTTGTCCAGGGCACTGCCTTCCTTCCATTATCGAAGTCGAAAATTCAGCCTGGGCATGCCCTATCTGGACCCTACTCACTTCTTTATCGTGACCTCTGTGACTTCCCCTCATGGCCTATCTCCTGACACACCGTTCCCGAGCATGCCGGTTGTATCTACACGTACGCCAATCCATGGCTTCAATGACTTGCTTCTTCCCAGATGTGCAAGGTCAGGTCCTGCCACTTGTCAGGGATCGGCTCCAATGCTGCCTCCTCCACAAAGCCTCCTTTGACCCATCTCCTTTCAGCTCTAGATGGAACAGCCTCTAGGTTCTCTATATCTTCAAGGCACTGTTTCACAGCATAATTATGTGCATCTTACCGGGAGAGTCAATAACAGGCTTTCCACCATCACTTTGCACTGCCTTGTGCACAGCAAGTATGCGATGGATGCTTGGGGAATACACAGATGATGCTTGCACTTCAAGGTTTTTGTGACAGATATTTAGGGGACAGGGTAAGAAGATGCAGAAGACACCACCCCTCTAGCACGGAGGGGGAGTTCCGGTGAAAATTTTAGGATGTCCAATCCGAAATGTCCAGGAAAGTGTCCTTCCCGCTCACAGAGTACACATTTCTTAGGCACAGGTGGCACAGTGTGTAGGCTCTGGGGCCGAGCTGCCACGCACACATTCCAGCCGTGCCGCTTCCCGGCTGGGTGATGGTGGGTGAGTTAGCGGTAACCTCTGAACCTTCATTCCTCCCTTTGTGAGATGGAAATGGCAACAGTACCTAGCTCAGGGGGCTGCCATGGTTAAACATAAATTGTTCGGGACAGTGCCTGGTATAGTTACTGCTCAGGAAACATCAGCTGCTATCACGACTACTCAATGATGATCAAATACAACATGCCCTCAAGGAGTCGAGACTTTACTGGTAGAACCAAACCTGTGCACAATAACCAAAACACAGCAAGAGCTGTACGGCAGAAGCCCAGATGAGTGAAAGCTGGAGAAGGCTTTACGGAGGTGAGAACTGAGCTAAGTATTAGAGGCCAAATAGGAACTCCCAAGCTTGGGGGTCAGGCAGGGAATGTGGGAAGACTTTCCAGGCAAAGGAAGCAGCAGGTAAAATGGCATGGAGCTCTGAAGAAGCACAGCTTGTCTGGAAAGCAGGAGAAGGTCAGGTAATTAAAAGCCTGGTCTGGGTCCAGTCTAGGATGTAGAGTGTCCCAGTGTCAACAAGCTCTAGCCCTAATATGACACCACAGTGACCGGAAGGATCCTGTTTCCTGTGGAAACACAGAAGACAAGACCTCTGGCCCATTCTGCATTTAGATGTGAGCCACACATGGGGAACCACACTGGGTCAGACTGGGTGTTCGCTCAGTCCCAGAGAATGTGATGTGGGAGGACACGACTGCTACCTGTCTGCATTCTTTTCCAGATCCTTTTAAAATTTTTATCTTTGAAAGAGAGAGAGAGAGAGAGAGAGAGCAAGCATGAACAGGGGAGGGGTAGACAGAGGGAGAGAGAATCCCAAGCAGGCTTCCTGCTGCCAGCATGGAGCCTGATGCGGGGCTCAAACCCACGAACTGTGAGATCATGACCTGAGCCGAAATCAAGGGTCAGATGCTTAACCGAATGAACAACCCAGGCGTCCCTTTTCTAGATCTTTTAGGATCCACTTTTACTTCCTGTCAGTATGTTTTGCAGGTAATGAATTCCATAAGATTACTGGCTGTGATGGGAAGCAGTGCCTCTTATTTGACCTAACTTACCCTGCTTGGCTACCTGGGGCCTGCCTTGCCCTTGTGTAATCAACTAAGTCCATGCCAGTAGGGTAACTAACCCTTCAGCCCAGATGGTCCTGAACTTGAGGCAGTCCATCTGGATGGCCTCTAGACCTTGATACGACATCTGGACCATCAGTACTCCAACATCCCCTCCGGTCTCCTTCAATCTTGCAGACGATCCAAAACCTAGTGCCCTACCTGCTGAACTCAGGCCGCCAGTGTTTAGTGAACACATGAATTCCAACTTCCTCCCAGCTCCTGTACTGTCCTTCCTGGTGTTTCTGCCGTATTTTCTCCTCTCTCTGTTTCTGAGTTCTCTTCCTCCTTATACACCTCCCTCCCTTGCTGTCAGGCCAGGATTCCTGGGGGCTGTTGCTGGCCCTGTCCAATAACTGACTGACTGGCCTGAAAATATTACCTGTCCAATTGCTAATAACTCTCAGTCCCTTCTCTGTGCCTCCATTTCCTCAGTAAGAGCAGCAGTTCTCCACCCTTGGAGAAGAAAGGATTTGAATATTTTTCAGCACTATAAGTCAACGGTCTTTCACTACCTCCTGCACAGCAAAGGGTCTGACAGAGATGTGAGGGAAGCTGATACCAGAGGAAGTCCTCCAGGGAGCAGGGGCAGACGGACGGCTGCTTGGTCACAACATAGTCCCGACCATTCTGGCAGACAGACGACTTGCGGAGCCGCAGGTACTGTTCTTTGTAGCCTAAGATGCAGCCGTCTCCGTAGTCTCCGGGGTCGGCAGAGTGAGCCAGCCATACGGTATAGTCCTTCTCCTCACCTAAAGGGAAGACAGGCTGTTCAGGCCACCACACCCACGTGTGCGAGGCAGCTGCCAGGCTGAAAGGAGAGGAAGGACAAGAAAAAGGGGATGTCGGACTCATCCCACTGCCTCATTTTGGAACTGCAGACAAGAGTTACGTCAGTTGGAGCCTACTAGCAGTTGGCACCTTCTCGTGTCAGAGGAGGACACTTCACATCTCACCGCCCGTTTGAGTATTAGGAAAAAGCTTATTTGCTTCAAAGTGAGCAGATGGATGGAGGACCTCTAAGCTTCCTTCCACATGGAGAGACTGCTGCCTCCATGTCTTGCACACCCGTGCTGTTGGTCAGCAGGAGCTGTCACAGGTAAGCAACCAGGCGTTTCCTTTCAGGAGACAGCAGTTAGCCAAAAGCTAGAGTTCAGTTTCACTACTCGTTAGTTTGCCTCAAACAGAAGGGAAGACAATCTCTTTCTAGACTTTTAACTTCAGATGACTGGCTTTCACGTAGACTGCTGATGACAGTCAATCCAGCTTTGTAAGTCGTATCACCCACTCCTGGAGAAATGACTCAAAGGCCATGGCCTAGACTGTGGATTAGGGTTTTATCCTCTGGGATACGAAGATCAGCGCAGAGTCTGTTAGGGAGCAGGTGTCCACCAAATCTTTTAATGGCGTTAAACTTCAGGGATAACTGTAGAGCTGCCTTCTGAGGGGAAAACTCACAAGCCAGCTCCTTCACAGCCTATTTAATGAATCTGGATATTAAATAATGACTCTCGGGTATTAAATCATATGTAAACACCTTGTAGAAAAGGCCCAAACAGTGCTTCTGCTTCCTCCAGGAGTCACTAAACTAACATTCTGAGGAAACAGACCCATTGTGCCATCTAATAACAGGACCAAAATTCAAACAAAGCTACTTGAAACCTTGTCTTTTATCATAACATGCCAACAAGAAACCAGGGCTCGCAGGGTGGGAGACTTTTCTCCAGTTTTCTCTTTTATCCTCCATATTTTTCAGTACAGTGTCAGCATCTTTGGTACCGGGGCCTGGGTCTGCTTATGATTCTTTAGCAACACCTTGCAATGAGCATTTTACCTCCTTTTCGGAAGCCATTTTCCACGCCTCTAACATGCCTTCCAGTCTGACATCACAGAACTCTGAAATGGTCAGTGTGGGCTTCGAGCTCACCCAGTAGCCATTCTAGAACCTCACCTGTGACTGACATTCAAGCCAAAACTCTTTACACGAATACTTCCTCACTTCAACGTTTTGATAATCAGATGCTCTATGCAACACACTTTCCTCTAACGCTTCTCTTACAGTTCTGTTGCAATCAAGGGTGAAAAGCCCTGAAATGTCATGAAATAATTTTAGATAAACACAAGGACGCATTATCCTTACAAGCAGAAAAAAGTCCCATAAAGTGTTACAGAGCTTCAACAGTGTGAGGCCACGCTTACAGCCTTAGCCACACACGGCTGGTCTGAAGTGAGATTTACTCTAAGGGTAAGGGTAAAGTATACACTGGATTTTGAAGTCTTAGAAGAAAAATATAAAATATTTCACTGATAGTTCTTTTTTTTTTTTTAATGTTATTTTTTGAGAGACAGAGACAGAGCATGAGCAGGGGAGGGGCAGAGGGAGAGGGAGTCACAGAATCCGAAGCAGGCTCCAGGCTCTGAGCTTTCAGCACAGAGCCAGACATGGGACTCGAACTCACAGACCGTGAGATCATGACCTGAGGTGAAGTAGGGACGCTTAACCGACTGAGCCACCCAGGGGCCCCACATTGATAGTTCTTAACACTGCCTACATATTGAAATGATTTTAGGTATAGTAAGATGATTAATTATTTTATATTATTATTAAAGTGAATTTCACCTCTTTTACTTCTATAATGCAGCCAACAGAATAATTTAAATTGCACATGTGGTCCTCATTTGATTTCTTTTGGACAGTGTTAGTACAAGGAAGGAAGCTGCATTTCTGATACCATTCATTGCATTGCCTTGAACATCCTTCAATCCTCTTTCATATGCTTTTTTTTTTAAGTAGGCTCCATGCCCAACGTGGGGCTTGAACTCATAACCCTGGAATCAAGAGTCATGTGCTGTACCGACTGAGTCAGCCAGTGGCCCTCATATGCATTTTCTTATTCCAGCTAAAAGAAATGAAATTGAATTATTAGGAAAATAGGCTTATATGTTCTGGTAGAAAAGGTCAAAGGAGACTCTACTCACAGTTCCTTTCAAGGACATCTTTAAAATCAATGGTGTAGGAGACCCACTGGCGGGTCAGGAAAGATTCTGTGAACCCCCATATGCTGATATTCATGGACCGAGCTCCAGGTTCTGAAGCTAGACCGGTAAAGTAGATGGGCTCCTTGGTGAACATGTAGGTTTGCCAGCACTGACCTTCATCTGTGGAGAACCTGAAACCACAATTAGAGAACAGTCGTGACAGAGGATCAACATGTACGGGAGTATCAGGAAACTACTCTGGTTGTTTGATCCCAAACCAGAGAAAACCCTCATATTTATGTCATGGCTTAGTGACTGATAACTATATAAACTTTTAATGCCCACAGATAACAGGGTAGGTAAAAGAGATTCATTCAAAGAATATAGAAGAAAATGCCTTTATAAAAATTGTTTCAAAGGAAACAGAGGGTAGCGACCCATGTACAAATGGGCTTCTGAATAAACATACAAAATTATTTTAGAGAACCTATACTTAAGGAGTAATTTTCCATCCAAAGTGCTTAAATGCTTCTATATGATTCTTGTGGAGAGAAAGAAGAATTATTTATTTACTTATTTATTTAAAGAGAGTGAGAGAGAGAGAGAGAGAGCGAGCGAGCGTGACCGCACACATGTGCAAGCCAGGGGGAGAGACAGAGAATCCCAAGCAGGCTCCATGCTCGTTGCGGAGCCTGACTTGGGGCTCAATTCCATGACCCTGGAATCATGACCTGAGCTGAAATCAAGAGTCAGACGCTCAACGAACTGAGCTACCCAAGTGCCCGAAAAGAAGAGTATTTTTAAAAAGTGACAAAAAATGTTAGCTAGAGGAACTCAGAAGAAAAAGCAAAGATACTGAATGTGGGTTGCTCTAGATGCAATCCTTTCAAGAATGTTCCCTACAGTTCTTAGAATGCACAAATTTGAATCAGGGTCCATAACTATCCCTACCTCCCACAGAAAAACATCCCACAGTTGCCCTCCATGCAGATAGTGTGGGTGGAGCAGAGCTCATGCATACTTAATCACATTGATAGGATGGCTGCTGTGCTCAATGGCCACAATGATGCCTCCGGAATCCAGGATGGTATAATAGTGGGGTCCTTCGAGCATCTTCGTCCAGGAGTAACCCCCATCATCTGAGATGTACACATCCGGGATCATCACTGAAATGGCATCCCCTACACTACCTGCAACACAATCCGCCATCTCGTCAGCAAAAATCAGCAATGAAACGGAGAGGGTTTACTGCCAAGAGAATAATTTTCAGTGAATTTACTCTGATTATTTCCCATCATACCTCTTGTAATAGGAAAAAAAGGCCACTGAAAAGTTGGGAAAGGAAGTCATGTTTCTCTCTCTGATAGGGAGTCTAATGAAAAACCCAGAGTATCATTATTATTCGAGAAATTTCACAAAGGATGGTAAACATCATGTATGGTGGTTTTCTTATAGGATTCAAGGCTGTGGCTGAGTTTTAGTGTGCTCAGCTACTTGCTCCTGTGGAGATGGGGGGCGGGCTGCTCACCATGGGCAATGACTATGCCGACGGCCTTAGGCTCTGACAGTGGGGCCATTGGAACGTTTAGTTTCTGGGAGATGCTGTAGGAAGCGTGAATATGAAGGCTGCACTGTGAAAAGAAACCAAAGCTCAGATTAAAACCAAAGGTGTAAATTTTTAATCATCTCACAGAGCCTTCTAAGAAAGCTTTGAATTTAACCCAGACTTCAGTGGGATACTCTCTTAAAAAAAAAAATTGTGGTAAAAAATACATACCATAAAAGTCACCATCTTAACCATGTTTAAGTGTACAGTTCAGTGGGGTTAAGTACATTTATACTGTTGTGCAACCATTACCACCATCCATCTCCAGAACTTTTTCAAACCAAAACTCTACACCCATTAAACAGTAACTCCCATTCCTCCTCCTTCCAGACCCTGGAAACCACCATTCTACTTTGTTTCTATGAATCTGACGATTCTAGGTACCTTATATAAGTGGAACCACATAGTATTTGTCTTTTGATGACTGGCTTATTTCACTTAGCATTATGTCCTCAAGGTTCATCCATGTTGTGGTATGTGTCAGAGTTTATTGAAGGCAGAATATTATTCCATTGCATGTATATGCCACATTTTGCTTCTCCGTTTATCTGTCAAAGGACACTTGGGTTGCTTCCAGCTTTTGGCTACTGTGAACAATGCTACTATGAACACGGGCATGCAAATATTTCTTCGAGACCCTGCTTTCTTTTGGATATATACTCAGAAGTAGGATCGCTGATCATACGGCAGTTCTGTTTAATTTTTTGAGGAACCGCATACTGTTTCATATAGTGACTGCACTATTTTTCATACCCACCACTGACGCACAAGGATTCCAACTTCTCTACATCCTTGGCAACACATTATTTTGTTTCATCTTGTTTTTGATAGTAGCCATTCTAATGTACATGAGAGGCGTGAGAGGTGATCTCTCCCTGTGGCTCTGATTTGCATTTTCTTAATAATTAGTGATGTCAAGCATCTTTTCATGTGAGTTTTTGGCCATGTATATATTTTCTTTTTTTTTTTTTTAAGCTTGTTTATTCTGAGAGAGAGTGAGAGAGCATGGGAAGAGCAGAGAGAGAAGGAGAGAGAGAGAATCCCAAGCAGACTCCTTACTGTCAACATATGAGATCATGCGGGGCTCGAACTCATGAACCGTGAGATCATGACCTGAGCTGAAATCAAGTCAGACACCTAACTGACTGAGACACCCAGGCGCCCCTTGTATATTTCCTATACAGAAATGTCTACTCAAGTCCTTTAACCATTTTTAATTTGGGTATTTGTTTTTTCTGTTGTTGAGTTATGGTCTCAGTGGGATATTCTTGATTCCAAAATAGATTAGTAGATCTAGGAGCAAATTATGCAATTATTTTCTCATGTGTAATGCTTAGTTTATTTTATTCCTGCATTACACCGAAGCCTCTGATCAATATTTAAAGCGTGAATAAAAAACATGAAAATAAAAATAAAGCATGATTCCACACAAATAAACTTGATGAACACCTGACATACTTCAGATACCGTACAAGATGTGGTGCTGATTCAAAGTAAGACCCAGTCCTGTCATTAAGATTTCTGAGAAACCAGTTGAGTTATAAGGCACAATGAAAGTTAATGTTTTAAAAGAGGTCTGTGTTGGATAAAATGTTCATTTTATGTCATATATTTTACTGCAGTAAAAAGGGGTTCACACAAACTACGGACGACATGAAGAGGCAGGATTAATTCTAGGTGACGATGGGCCCTCAGGATGATCAGGATTTCCGCTGCTTCTAACAGCTCAGGACTGGGAGAGTCAGGCATAAATTTCCCAAGAGTCACGTGGGCAGTGCCACAGAGGCAGGAGTGCATGTAGGGTGTTCAGGGGGCAGCAGAGGGCTACAAGGAACATGCCAGTGATCAGATGGACAATGACAATGAAAAGGCAGAAGAGAGCCTGACAGGGGAGGAGAGGACCTTCACTCACCAGGTCAGAGGCACAGACTTTATTCACAGGCAAAGGGGAACCCTGAAACGTACTGAGGAGGGAAAGGCATGGAGTGTGAGAGTGGCCAGGCAAGTAAAGAGGCCACTGCACCGCCCAGGCTCAAGGTGAAGAGGGCAGGCACAGGGCAAGGCCACGGTAGAGGGATGGAAAAAAAGGGGAAAGGAGAAAGGGCACCGGGTGGTACAGGTACACTATCTTACACGGTCTGAGGCTCTTAAAAGGAAACAAAAAGTCCTGCCTACAACAGCAGAGTGGATATCAGCCACAGGTATTCTGAGAAGAGCTCGGGAACCACCAACACTGTCATTTTTTGAGGAAAACTCCCAGGGTTCCCTGAAGCTCTTCTCAAACTCTGTAACATCCAGACACAAGACTTGTTTCTCTTTTCTTTTTTTCTTGTCTGTCCAGACCCATCACTCTTGGAACCTGGGATCTCCTGGAGCAATGCCTTTGTATCTCTATTCTTAGCCTCTCCTCAGAGGGGCCAGTTCCGGCATTCATGGGCCCTACCGTGTCACCATCCACATCCTCTGGCTGTGTGGAGCCCAGGCAGAGGGGAAGAGAAGGCCAAGTTCTCTTCTGTTTGTTTCTGGCCAGCACGGCTTTGCACTGCTCATGAATGGCTGGTCCCCGGCGTCACGTAGAATTCCTTAAGTCTCATAGTTGCCATGCTGACTCAACTGATCACCGGCCCATCCTCCGTTCTGTTTTTATTCAGTGGTTTAGTAAAACACAAAATTTTAGCCTTTAGTTTTGTTTTTCTTTAAAAGACAAATAGTCCATAGTATTTTGGCTTTTCCTTTACCTACATTCTACATTACTTTCATTACTCTGATTTCCAAACTTTCCACCTGTAGCAGCTGTGGTCACTAATCAAGTACAAAACTTCATTATTCAAAGGCTTGAAACTGATCAGAGCAGGACACAATGGCTGCACAGGACACATGGAGTAAGACACACCTCATTCTTGTTTTTGGCTGTAGCATCACATTCACTGTTTTCAGGCTTCCTCAGGTGCTTCCACCTTCCTCCTTGGTCAAAAGTGATCATAGTCTGGATAGAGTTATCTGAATGGGAAAAGAACAGTCTTAAGTCTGATAGACCGGAAGTACCTTATTAAATTCAGTTTACCATGGCATCTCTCGCTCCTGGGGCTACATAATGCCATTAGAACTCTAGAGTCCTACAAGCTTGTAACATCCAACAAAACAGCTCAGTGTTGGTGAGTAACTGAGCAGCACTCTATGCTATTTGAAGAAGGCTTCCCACCGGAATAGGACTCAGCTGATTCCAGAAATCATCTAAACTGATACTCTTGAAAAAATATCTTTTTTCTCCTTACCAACACAAACAGGTTAATGTCCATTCTCCTTCCTTGCTTGCTTGCCTTCAAGGTAAAATCTACAATGGGAAGGCATCCCAATCTTTACTCGGATAAGGCCAGGATACCAGGCTTGTTATAGGGACTCTCAAGATTTGAATGTATGTGCCGAAGTCTGGCTCAATAATTCCTAATTTTCATCTTTCCACTACCCCATACCCGATCTCTCCTATACCTTTTCTTTTTTTTCTACATGCTCTTCCCTGTTCTCTATTCTTAATGACATAAACTATTGCAAGTTTAAATTCAGAGACAATATGCTTTGAGTTTCCCAAGGAAAATCAAACAAGAAAGCAAATGAAGGACAATTCATTTAGTCAATAAATATTTATTGCATGCCTACTATGTGAAAACTGTTGTGAGCCTTTGGGACTATCTCAGTGAACAAAACAGAAATAAAACTTGGTGAATGTACATTCTAGCAGGGTCAGACAAACGCCAGACACTGTAAACAGGTAAATTATATAGTATGTTGGAAAATAAGTGCCATGGAAAATCCTGCCCTGCTAAAGAGGGGCTGAGTGTGTGTGTGTGACTAGGGGAGGGCAGACAAGCTCCCAGTGGGACAGTCATGGCAGGCTCTATGGCTCTATTCAGAAAGCAACATATGAGCACAGATTGGGAGGAGGATGGTGTCAGCCTTGCAGATATCTGGGGAAACAGAGAACAGTCCCTGAAAATCTCTAAACCATGCGTGTGTGTGCCTGGTGTGTTTAACGACTGGCAGAGGGCTGCAGTGACCAGAATGCAGTGGGTGGAGGGGAGAGGGGTGGGAGGAAACGGGTCAGTACTGCTTAAGACCTTGCCGACCACTGCAAGATCTTTACCAATAAAAACAACCTCTCACCTCCCACCAAAAAAAATAAATACATCTATAAACAAAACCTTAAGAGTCTTTGTACTTTAGAGTGATGTGTTTATTTGTATAACTGGGCCTTAGCAAAGGTGAGCTCTGCAGAACCTCGGAGCAGAACACCAGAGGAACACTGGCCGGCTACAGCTGTGCCTTCTACAAGGAGAAAAGCAGGAGGTGGTTCAAACTCAGGCTCATTCCTCTAGGCCTAAACCTCCCAATATAGAAAACTCATTGCTTTCATTTATTTAAAACTTCCTCTACACAACATAGAACCCAAAAAATCTTTCTTTCTATCTGCTGCTGCTTTGCTCTTTTTAGTTCTATTTACCATAACTGATGTAAAACGAAGAGCCAGTATTGACATGGATAGGCTTGCCGGCTAGGCAAGCAACAGTACTGGGGGGACAGGACCACCATTGTTTCTGAAAGCCTCGACTCCCAACACTTTCAGCTGAAGGACAGCTGTGCCCAGACTTACCTTCTGAGAGCACACTTGTTATGTAGACCCCGCGGAGGGAGGTCACATTGGTAAAGTCCGTCTCGCCACCTGTGGTGGTGTAGAGATGTCGGTCCAAGGACTTGGAATAGACAATGCCTCGATCATCTGAGGTAAAGATTGTGCCAAATCCGGTATCTGAAATAGGCAAACAAACAAAAACAGTAAGTCTTGTGGGGAGGGAACAGAGAGAAAAACAACAGTCCAACCATACACATGACTAAATGGCTGACTGACTGCATACATTAGCCAACTGTCCCTCTTCATGATGTAGGCAGAGACCTGAGCATTGATCATGGTTTGATACTCATGATTTTCATGTCCACCTTTAATTCTACTACCCAGCTTGGTGCCTGGAGTCTGGTAGATACTGTTTGTTGAATGAATTAACCAGATGCCACAGAAAAGCCCTTCCCAGATATATTCTGGTGGCAGAGGCAATACACTTAGATTTATATCATACATACCTCTAAATCTTTATATTCTAAACCAATGCTTCTTGAACTATCTGTGGTGAAGGATCAATTTTTTTTTTAAGTTTTATTTATTTAAGTAATCTCCACACCCAACATGGGGCTCGAACTCACAACCCCGAGGTCAAGAGTTGCATACTCCTCTGAGCCAGCCAGGCGCCCTGGTGAAGGATTAATTTTTAAATTTCTATTATGGCACAAACCGATCCTTTGTAAAATATAATAAAAATTAATCCTAAGAAGAGTGAAATACAAAATCTAATCCTCAATGTTTTAATGATTAGATTCAACAGATGTAAAATTACTTTGTCAAATGGTAAGAGGAGTTTCTCAATGTTTGCTATTGCTTTGGTGCTTACTTGGCAACAAAGAGCTTGCAAACCGTATAGCACCGGTCCTCCGACCATTCTTTGAGCAGCACTGCTCTAGAATACTTGGACATACACATAAACCACATTCTAGAGCCAAAAGAAGGGGCCTTCTTAACAGAGACTACACAGTATCTCTAAGACAGAGTATTCAGTAGGACACTAATAAAAACCTAGGGGTAAGACGAAATGTCAACACATAAGAAGGAAGCTCAAAATAGAACTTGAAGTTTAAATCTCTATGCGTTCAAGGGTGGGCCACTAAAAAAAGCTCTTACCTCCAGGTTCATCTACATGCATGAACACCATGTCATCATTAGCTGCTAGAATAGAATAGAACTGTTCCTGCCCCACAGAAGGTAGCTGGGCCATGCTCCACGTGTCCCCTTGATCTGTTGATACATGAATCCTTCTCGTTGTATCCTGGAACGAATGCCAATATTTAACTTTTCAATTTTCCACCAAGATGCCATGTGCAGGGACATGAATAGGAACATTATTATTCATAATTGTAAGTCTCACTCTCCATTTCCTCACTGGGTACAATCGTTATAAATGACACGTCCTAGTACCAATTACCAAAACAATTTCTTAAATTTTTTTTTGTTTATTTATTTTTGAGAGAGAGCGAGCACGAGCAGGGAAGGGTCAGAGAGAGAGGGAGACACAGAATCCAAAGCAGGCTCCAGGCTCCGAGCTGTCAGCACAGAGCCTGATGTGGGGCCCGAACCCACAAGTCGCGAGATCATAACCTGAGCCAAAGTTGGACACCCAACCAACTGAGCCAGCCAGGCGCCCCACCAAAACAATTTCTAACCCCTAGCAAGTTCCAGGCAATGGAACAATCCATTCTATTGTAAGCAAGGCTATCTTGGCTTCCTCTTTGGCTTCTTCATTCTGGTATGGCCCTGTATGATGTAATTCTCCCAACCTCTGACATTCCCCATTTTCTTCAATAGAGCTAAGGGTATGATGGGGTCGTCTTTAGTTTGGCTTTACAGCCATTCGCTATGCTTGCTCAGATAATTCTTAAAATGATGATTACTGTACCAAAGTTAGGTCCCTCTGAGACAGTCCTAGCATAACCCAAAGAATGAGACAATTAAGAGTCTAGAAAATGGAGATGAAACTCATGCTTGGGAGATCACAGGGAAGTCAAGATGTGACACGTCTCCTCTTTAAGGAAGTCTCTCTACACAGCCATAGTGAAGGGAACATGCACAGGCTAGGAAGAGGCCAAGGAGAGGCAGAAATTAATATAGGGGAGCTGATCAGGGAGTATTTATCTGTTGAAAGGAGTCTGTTAGGTAGGCAATTAACACCTCCTTTCAGATAAATAGCTTAAAATAGCTACTAGACATAGTTAGCCAGGGCACAGGAATGAGTCCCAGGGCTTCCTTATGTTAAATACTCTTTAAAATTTAGTGACAAGTACATTTAACCTATCTCTAACTTATACCTAGATGTTTACTTTCGGTCTTACTCATTGTTACAGGTAGAAACTAGAATTAAAAAGCACACACTAGACAGTAGCAGTACAGAGTAGGAGGCTAACTCTGGAAGCAGTCAGTCTGATTTCCACCAGGGTTCTATCTCTGGGTGACCCTAAGCAAGTTACTCAATTTCCTCAAATACAAATTGAGGTGAGAGGCCAGCTCCTAGGGCTGCTGGGAAGATGATCACAAAACTGCTTGAGACAGTTATGTATAGTTACTGTGTCCACTTCCCCGTCTCCACTCCCCCTTTCTCTGAACCCGCTGTAATCAGCCCGTTAACCCCAGTGCTCTGATGAAAACACGCTTGTCCAGGTCACTGACAACTTCCACTTTGCCAACTCCAGTAGACAATTCTCAGGACTCATCTAATTACGTATTTTAGTTGAGTTTCACACAGCAGATCACTCCTCCTGCTTGAAACACTTTCTCCCCTTGGCTTTCATGGAATCCCTGCCCTACTCCCCGCCTCCCTGGTCCTTCCTTCTCAGTCTTCTTTGCTGGATTTTCATCTCTTTGCAACCTTTCAGCATTACTAGGGTGCTCTGGCCCATGCTCAGGCCTCCAGAAGATAACATCTAGTCACATAGCTTTTTTTTTTTTTTTAATTTTTTTTTTCAACGTTTATTTATTTTTGGGACAGAGAGAGACAGAGCATGAACGGGAGAGGGGCAGAGAGAGAGGGAGACACAGAATCGGAAACAGGCTCCAGGCTCCAGGCTCTAGGCTCTGAGCCACCAGCCCAGAGCCTGACGCAGGGCTCGAACTCACGGACCATGAGATCGTGACCTGGCTGAAGTCAGACGCTTAACCGACTGCGCCACCCAGGCGCCCCTCACATAGCTTTATATACCATATAATTTGGAGAGATTCATATACCCGAATGCTTACTCAACATTTCCACTTAGATATCTAGCAGGCATCTCATACCCAAAACTGAATTCTTGATT
This sequence comes from Lynx rufus, assembly GCF_022079265.1. Classification (NCBI taxonomy): domain Eukaryota; kingdom Metazoa; phylum Chordata; class Mammalia; order Carnivora; family Felidae; genus Lynx; species Lynx rufus. The sequence goes on along the minus strand of NW_025814834.1, from coordinate 129,197,530 downwards.
TCCCTCCCACAAACTTGGTCCTCTTGTGGTCTCTGCCATCTCAGTAAATGGTACCACCATTCACCCAGTTGCTCAGGCTAAAGACTAAAGTTATCCTGGGTTCCTCTCATTCCCTCACAATCCACATCTAATCCATCAGCAAATCCTACTGGCAACACGTTAACAACATATCCACACTCTTACCACTTCTTCTCTCATCCATGTCAATAGCCTGGTCCAACCTACCATCTTCTCTCACTGCTGTCATGGCCTCCCAGCTTCTCTTGGTTCTTCCATTCCTGCCCCTTGTCACGCTGTTGGTTCCTGCACCTACCTATTCTGTCAAAAGAGCAGCCAACTTACACCATTCCCTTGCTAACAACCCTTCAGAGCTCTCCAACACATGAAGAATAAAAGCCATGCTCTTGGGGTGCCCGGGGGGCTCAGTTGGTTAAGCATCCGATTTTGGCTCAGATCATTATCTCACGGTTCAGTTTGTGAGTTCAAGTCCTGCATCAGACTTCTGCTGTCAGCTTGGAGCCTGCTTTGGATCCTCTGTCCCTCTTTCTCTGCCCCGCTCTGACTCACTCTCTCAAAAATAAACAGATTAAAAGAAAAAAAAAAAAAGCCAAGCTCTAATTGTGACCTATAAAGGCCATTGGCTCCCCCTCTTTGGCCCACCTTTCCCTGTGCTCCAGCCATGCTGCCCTTCTCACTGTTCTTCAATATTTCCAGCATGTTCCAATCCTAGGGTCTTTGTGCTGTTTCTTCAGCCTAAATGTACACAGAGCTAAGTTCTCACTTCAGTCAGGTCTCAGACAGCCCATCCAAACCACCCTATCTAAAATAGCACTGCTCCAGTTCCTAATGCATTCTATTTCCTTACTCAGCTATAGATTTCTTCATAGTTTTAATTGTTAACTGATATTATAATATCGTATTTATTAGTTTAGTGTCGATCCAATTCCCTACTTAAAAATAAGCTCTCAGAGCAGGACATTTATCTGTGTTGTTCACTGCTATATTCCTGGGACCTAGAATAGCACCTAGAATATAGGTGGTACTCAATTAATGTCACTATTTCATTACTGGATAATGAGCAAATGGGACTGCTTTTTTCAGATGCCCATGTCTGAGTAGAGTCCAAACACTGGGGCCATGCATCCCAGAACAGGTACCACAGGTCATGTGGTGACAACAGGCTGAGCTACAGAGTAGCCCTGAAGAATCAGTCAACTTCTAGGAAGACTCCCTCCAAATCTTAGTGAACGTTGCAAAAAAGGCAAGAAACTCTGTCAGTCCTAGCAGTAAAAGGGACTCGTTTGAGACATATTTACAGAATATTAGAAATCGCCAAAAAAAGGGCAATACCCACCTTATCAGCCATCACAGAGGCAAAAAGGAAACGTCCCCCAAGACCAAAGGAGTAGATTTTCACACCGATGGTTTTGAAGCTCTTCCCCAAGTCTGAAGTTCTCCATAATTCCAGTGCCCCAAGGTCAGCTTCTTAAACAAGACAAAATATTAATAAAAATTGCACATATTGGTGAGCCCCTTTGAGTTGTTCAAAACAACTGTTTTAGAATGTTCTTAATTTTATAGCTAAAGGATTTTTAATCTTATGCATGTTAATCAAGTAGCAATATGAAATAACACAGCATTAGGTATAGGAAATTAACATGGGGTTTTATTTTTATACAGGTGAGGTTTTGCACTGGATAGAAAGATAAAGCTTACTTAATTAAAATACAGTGTTATATAAACGTGTCACAGCCACAGCATCCTATTTTGCTTTCTTCATGCTTGGAAACAATCTTATTTTATTTTAAGTAGTCTTGAGTTTCTGGTTTTCTTGCTGATCATCTAACATCCCTACTGGAATTCAAGCCCCATGAGAGCAGGCCTTGGGTGTCTTGCTCTCTCCATCCTTAGAACGGTGATTGGCACACTACTGCAGGTGCTCACATGTGAATGAATGGATAAATGGAATGGATTTGTTGAATGAATAAATGAAGGATTGTTTTCTGCTTTGAAATGGTGCCACGGACTGGACAGCTAACAACTTCCACCAACACAAACACAACCTCCATGCTCTTTTGCAGAAATCACTATGCACTTCAACTTGTTACTGTTTGTAGTCTAATATTTACTTTATGTATAAGCGTTACTAAAATTAAGTATACTGCTTCTGTGTGTGGCTTGCATTTTTATTTGATCTAGGCTCAGTGCTTTTAAAATTTGAATCTGGTTGTAATTTCAAAATTTTAAAAATCATTGCCAGTTATCTTTAGCTATTAAAATCAAGGACAATGGAAGGATCTTTGATGTTTCTACTTCTTACAACCATGAGTGGACAACAGGACACTCTTATTTGGGACTAAAATATACTTACTGCAAGAGCCGTTTGCATAGGTGGTAAAGAAGATGGTGTTTTCTGACCCCCTACAAAGAGGCAAAGACAGAAAAGACACAGTTCAAGACTGCTGTCAACTGCAGTCACGAGCTCCAGGCAAGTCTACTAATGACACACTCCATCCGCAGGCACCAGCTGAGACAGCTTTTGGGGATGCTGCATGCCAGACTCTCGCAGCCTCGCTGGTCAAGGTTCCCCCCAGCCCGGCCCCAGGATTTTCCCCAGTCCACTACTTCTTCACGTGGACTCTTTCAGCGGGTCAGACTGGCCTACTTACTCTGTCCAAATCTGCCTCTTGTGTTTGCTGTTCCTGTTTCTGGCTTAAAATGCTTTTCTCTCTCATGTAGCCAAATCTTACCCTCACAATCTTTAGGCTCCAGCTTCAAATTTAGCTCTTCTCTTTTTTTTTTTTATTAAAAATTTTTTTCTTAATGTTTATTTATTTTTGAGAGAGAGAGAAAGAGCATGAGCAGGGGAGGGGCAGAGAGAGAGAGAAGGGGACAGAGGATCAAAGCAGGCCCCACGCAGACAGCAGAGAGCCTGATGTGGGCCAAACCCATGACCCACAACTCATAACTGTGAGATAATGACCTGAGCCAAAACCAAGAGTCAGATGCCCAAATGACTGAGGCACACACGCGCCCCCAAATCTAGCTCTTCTATGAAATGTTTCCTGGCACTCCAACTGGAAAGCTTCTTTGCTGCAAAATTCTGGAGCAGTGATTCTCAACTGGGGGCAATTTTGCTCCCCCGGGTCATTTCCAGTGGTCACAACTGGGGGATGGGCAGTTGTTGCCAGTATCTAGTGGGCAGAGGCCAGAGATGCTGCTAAACACCCTGCGATGCAGAGGCCAGCTCCCCCACAACAAAGAACTGTCTGGTTCCAAACGCCGTTAGCACCAAAGTTGAGAAACCTCGTTTCAGGGCACTGTGCTACTCTGTGCCAACCACTCGGCATTCCTTTGTCTCCTATTTAATTATCTTAATCCACCAGTTTATGTCTTCTCTCTCCTATTACATTATCGCATTCTTAGGACAGGTGTGAAGTTCTGTGCTCTGTTGTTTCCCCTCAGAACCAAGTTCCATGCTTTGCATGTGCTAAGTAACTTAGTTCTTTCATCTCAAATAGACAGCAAGGTCAGAGGTTGAATTATTTAAATTCGAACTTGGAAAGGGAATTTTCAGGAAAGTTGATTCAGACCCTGATGGTACTTCTAGATCAGCACCAGCGGAAGGTGTCAATTCAGACCCTGAAGGTACTTATCAACCAGCACTAGCAGAAGGTGCTGGGTCTGAGCACGTTCCTTTGGCACTGCAGACTATTAATTCCTAGAAATCAAACATCTAAAAGGTGAGGTAACAGTGGCCAGCAGACCAGATATCCTATATTTAGACGCTAATCAGAAAAACGAGTTACAAAAATAAAAAATATTATACAGAATACAAAATACCTTTCAAAAATAAATTTTTACCTTTAAAAAATTTTTAAGTAATCTCTCCACCCCATGTGGGGCTCAAACCCATAACATGGAGATCAAGAGTCACATGCTGGACCAATAGAGCCAGCCAGGCACCCCTTAACTTTCACTTTTAAAGATGAGTTTTCTGTTTGTTTCTTTGAACTCTGGAGGTATAACTGACAACACTTAAAGTGCACACTGTGGTGATTTGATATACATATGTAAAGGTGAGTTTATGGTTTCTTTTTTTTTTTAATGCTTATTTCTTTTGAGAGGGAGAGAGGGAGGGAGGCAGGAGGGAGAGCGAGAGAGTGAGAGAGAGAGTGAGAGAGAGAGAGAGAGAGAGAGAGAGAGAGAGAGAATCCCAAGCAGGCTCCACGCTCAGCCTGGAGGCCAATGTGGGAGCTGGAGTGTGAGATCATGACCTGAGCCTCAATCAGTAGTTGGATGCTCAACTGACTGAGCCACCTCGGAGCTCCCATAAAAGTGAGTATTAATGACCAAAATTACTAGAGTCTTATTATAGTAACACCCTATGTACTTTAGGTCCATCAAGAGTGTAGCAATCTGTTAACTTAGTTACTTTAAAAGTTACTTCCTTCCAGGGGTACCTGGGTGGCTCAGTTGGTTGAGGTGACTCAGCAGAGAGCCTGCTTGGGGTTTTCTCTCTCTCCCTCTGTCTCTGCCCCTCCCCTACTCACTCTGTCTCTCTCAAAATAAATAAACTTTAATAAATAAATAGATAGATAGATAGATAGATAGATAAAAGTTAGTTCTTTCATGATAAGACCACATAAGACACAAACACAGTTCACTGAAACACACACAGTGAATGGGGTGCCCGGGGGGCTCTGTCAGTTCAGCGTCTATTGATTTCTGTTCGGGTCATAATCTCACAGTTCGTGAGATCGAGCCTTGCATTGGGCTTTGTGCTGACAGTGTAGAGCTGGCTTGGGATTCTCTCTCTCCCTCACCTGCACACGTGTGTTCTCTCTCAAAAATAAATGAATAAATATTAAAAAAAAAATAGAACAAATGTAGATGTGGCATGTGTCCCTTGGTGGTGCTGTAAAAACCTCATGTAACCAGTGTTTCCTGGGAAAAGGTCATTTTATTCAAGCGATATTTTTTAATACTTTAATTTCAGTAGATATATTTAGCAATGTCTCTATTACACATTTCCCTGACTCCCTAAGTCGAGGACATTAAATATGAAAGTCTTCCTTGGACTATGGGTCATCTTCACGAACATCAACCGCAGGAAACTGTAACACAGTGTTCCCATTAGAAGTCACTGAGGTACGTATGCTCTCTTGATCTGGCACCAAATAATCACATCCTGTTACAGCTTCTGTTTCTCTTGCTTTTACAGTCCCCCCACCTCCATGCAGCTCTCAGGCAGGGGATACTCAGGCTGGGTGTGCTTGCTCTTGGTGTTCACACACCCCACCTCTGTCACCAATCTGCTATCCACAGGGAAGCTACATTAACAAGTTTGTTGAAATTAGTCAAAGAGAAGGAAGAAAGAGGTTCTAAACAGGGGAGTGAGCCTAATCAGAATTTGGGAGGTATGAAGGTTTTTAACACAATTCTTGCTCAACAATCTCCCAAACTCCCCCAGTAAATCTCCTTTCACAAAAGCCAGAGGTTAAGCCGCTGACTAGCCAGTTAGGACAAAGGTGATCTGCTCCTGAGTAAGAACTCCTCCACTGCATCATCTGGCTTTTTTTTTTTTTTTTTTTTTTTTTTTTGTTAATGTTTGTTTATTTTGGAGGGAGAGAGACAGAGTGCAAGCAGGGGAGGGGCAGAGAGAGAGGGAGGGAGACACATAATCCGAAGCAGCTCCAGGCTCTGAGCTGTCAGCACAGAGATCATGACCTGAGCAGAAGTCAGATGCTTAAGCAACTGAGCCACCCAGGCACTTTTTTTTTTTTTTTTTTTTTGAGAGAGAGAGAGAGAATGAATGAATATGAGTGGGGGAGGGGCAAAGAGAGAGAGAGGGACAGAGAATCTGAAGCTGGCTCTTGTGTGCCGGCAGCAGCGAGCCCGATACAGGGCTTGAACTCATGTCAGATGCTCAGCTGAGCCACCCAGGGGCTCCTCCTCCACTGCATCATCTTAAGCAGGCACTGGGTGGGGGTGGGGGCCCAGCAAGAGAAGTGAAGGATTTCTGGTGCACGGACAGTGTGACTCTGATGGCCTGGAAGCTGTCTGGGCTTTCTTCCTGAGTCCGTGCTACATTCCACACGACTGAAATGGAGCTCTAGATGAGGGAATATAAATCTGGGCACAGGGAAGTACGTGAGTCCTCAACTCAAAGCTGTATTTTATACTTTCCAACTGATGTCACCATTAATGGAGACTAAACCTTTGCAGACAGCAGCAACTCAGTCACGTGCCTTGTTTTACACTTTATATTCTAACGTTTAGTGAGACTAAGTATTCTTCCCCAGAAGAATTAGAGGCTCCTCCAGGTCAAGATCTGGGTTATACCCCTTCTCTTGTATCCCTTAGGGCACCCTGAAGAGTACCTGGCACATGGTAAGTGCTCAATATTTACTCATGTGACTTTTGGCAGCCCTGTCAGGAAAGGTTTAGGGCTCTGCACAGATGGAGTCTTCTGTTACTCACCATTTGGCCAAACACACTGCTTTGTGGATTTCTTCCCATTTTCCCCCAAAATCCTTGGACACCCACAGGCCATTCTGAAAGATTATAAATGACTTATCAGAATTCCAGCTTTGTCTTGTGCAGCTGCTTATATGACCCTCAATAATTCATATGCAATCATTCAGGACAGTAAAAACACACACTGAAGCTCCATCCATAAGCTGTCTGTGCTATACACATGGTTTATGGCGGCCGTGTCAGGGTTTGGGAAGTTCAGAATGACAAGTGCTTGTGGAGTGCCCAGTACATGCCAGGCACTGTACCAGATGTGCACAGGAGACACAAAGACAAATAAGATACGCTCCCTGCTCTCAAGGAGTTCACAGTTTAACAATGGGTGCAGATATGAAGTTTGACACAAGGTGGGGGCGCAGATACGAAGTTTGATACAATGTGGTAAGTTACAGAAACACGGTCTCTGGGGTGAGAGTAGGGAGGGGAGGGGCAATGAATGAGAGATGGTTTGTGAAGACAGCTGAACTAATATTAAATAATGAACAGTGTAACCAAAAGAAGGAAAATGGGAAGATGGGATGTTATTGCACAAATATATCCCAGTACTAGTCAAGGCGAGTCAACATTGCAGGGTGGGCAGGGAGCTAAAAGCCTTCAGACACGGATGGAGCACAAATTCCAAGGTGAGGAAAGAAGGGACTAATGCTTGGAAGAAAGGTGTGGGTCAGCTCACAGAGGGCCCTCAGTTTTACTTTTTTAAAGGTGGAGTACTTGGATGGCAATCGGAAAGGGGTGGATTTCTGTTCAGAAGCAGGAAAAGTAATGAAAAAGTAGTGCCACATTAGTTCATGAAGAGTTACTGAGGCCCTACACCACAGCTATGAGGAATAGGCTCCAGAATCTAGAAACTAGATTCAGTAGAACTGGGTGATTTTTCCTGTAAGGCAGAGAGAGAGAGAGAGAGAGAGAGAGAGAGAGAGAGAGAGATCTTTAGCAGTATAGAGGGGCAGCAAGATAGGAATCTGAGCCTTAGGAGGAAGCCAGAAATATGGATTTGAGAGTCTTATACATTAATTACAGTGGCAGTTAAAATGGTCAGCGTGGAAGAGATTGCTCACAGTGAAATGAGCGGTAGGGACTCAAGGGTAGGTTGACAGGAGTTTACAAAAGAGACCAGGAAGGAATGGTTAGAAGGTAGGAAAGAACCAAAGGAATGAAGTCCTAAAAGCCAAGCCAACTGAGTTCCCAGAAGGCGAGACTGGCCAGTATTTCCAAATGTAGCAGAGACTTAGTATGATTAAGATGGACAATGTCAGCTATATCGACAACACAAGCCTACTGGGCCCAGACCCAAAGGAGGCGAGACAGAGATGTCCTGGTGCAGCTGAGATTAAATGAGGATGGTCTGGGCAGAATTTACCCCCAGTGTTCTTCCACTCTCATCCACCATTCTTCCTTCTGTAACTTTTCCTCCTCTGGTAGTTTTCACCTCCCAGCATTTCTAAGGTACCTAATTCTACTTAGAAATAGGTAAGGGTCTGATATCACCTGTTTTCACTTTAGTAGATATTGGTCCATCTTATCCACACTGATTATTTTTACTTCCTACTTATCCTTAACTGGAAGAAATTTGAGGTATAAAAGCAGACCGTGGCTACTTCTTCCTGAGGACAGCATGTTTCAATAATCTCAAGACACTTGGTAATGGTGATGAGGTGGTCAAAGGGGGGGCTGGTGATTCTGTCCATCCCTCTGGGGGTCTCTCTGCTCCCTTGAAGGGCCTATAGCTCAAGCTGCTGGAGGCCAACTTCCTGGAATTGTTGCATTAAGATCTGAAGCCTACTCAGCAGGGCAGTTTCCTTCCTCTGGCCTCCTTTGGCTAAACCTAACTTTGACCTTCCTTGAATCTTCCAGCCTTCCCCCTGCTCACCGAAGGCCCAGAACCCCGACTGCTCTTCCAGTGCCCTTCACCCTCCCTGTGCCAGCCCAACTTGTCCACATTGATGGTCCAGTTTCTGTCCCAGAATAGTCACCACAGCAATGGCTCTCAAATTTTAGTGTGCAGGCTCAGCCGCGAAGGTTGTTAAAAATACTAGCCACCTCACAACCAAAAGTCACTGATGGACTCTATCTGGATTGGGGCCTAGGAACTGCATATTAAACCAGTCTCCCAGGGGTTTCTATCTGATGTTGCTGGACAGAAGAAATCAGAAATAAGATGAGAGAGAGCCATGTAAATGTAAAGTATAATTACGATTATCATAGTCTAGCAACTCAGACACTTTGGGCCCTAAAAATCCATGCTACAGAAGACTGGTCCTCTAGGAAAGGAAAAGTGACACATGTTCCCCAGGGATCTTTCAAAAGAGAGGTGGGAGGGTCAGGGAGGGACACAGGTTTCTGGGAACAGTAGAGGAATGTGCTAGGGGATGCAGAGATTTAAGACTCTGGATAGTTAATACATGAGTATCAAAGACAGAAATCAATATGCTTTATATACTGGGAACTAACAAAAAAAATCATAAAAATGTGGTTTGGCCATAGCAAAGGAATAAGACCATCAGAAATTTGACAATTTATGCATGTCCCTTGCAGCATAAGAATGAATACATTAAACTGTTTTCTAGTTCGTTACTCTGATAGTACACATTTATTCACTTAAAAAAAACTGGAATGACAGCTAGATAGCATACTTATCTGGACTAGATAGCACATGAAAATCATGCCCTTTACCAAATAGGAAAAAGATGCAAAAAACACATAATCAATGTCTTAAGAAGTCACTAGAAAGCAGTCCAATATAAAGAGCATATCCTACCCTCTTGCACTGTTGGTGGGAATGCAAACTGGTGCAGCCACTCTGGAAAACAGTGTGGAGGTTCCTCAAAAAATTAAAAATAGACCTACCCTATGACCCAGCAGTAGCACTGCTAGGAATTTACCCAAGGGATACAGGGGTACTGATGCATAGGGGCACTTGTACCCCAATGTTTATAGCAGCACTCCCAACAATAGCCAAATTATGGAAAGAGCCTAAATGTCCATCAACTGATGAATGGATAAAGAAATTGTGGTTTATACACACAATGGAGTATTACATGGCAATGAGAAAGAATGAAATATGGCCCTTTGTAGCAACGTGGATGGAACTGGAGAGTGTGATGCTAAGTGAAATAAGCCATACAGAGAAAGACAGATACCATATGTTTTCACTCTTATGTGGATCCTGAGAAACTTAACAGAAACCCATGGGGGAGGGGAAGGAAAAAAAAAAAAGAGGTTAGAGTGGGAGACAGCCAAAGCATAAGAGACTCTTAAAAACGGAGAACAAACTGAGGGTTGATAGGGGGTGGGAGGGAGGGGACGGTAGGTGATGGGCATTGAAGAGGGCATCTTTTGGGATGAGCACTGGGTGTTGTATGGAAACCAATTTGACAATAAATTTCATATATTAAAAAAAAAAACAAAAAACTGAGAACAAACTGAGGGTTGATGGGGGGAGAGAGGGAGGGGAGGGTGGGTGATGAGTATTAAGGAGGGCACCTTTTGGGATGAGCACTGGGTGTTGTATGGAAACCAATTTGACAATAAATTTCATATATTGAGAAAAAGAAAAAAAATTTCAAAAGGACATAATTGGAAAAAATAAAAATAAAAAAAATAAAGAGCATATCCTAGAGCACCCTTTTAAAACAGTATATTTTGAGCCTACAAAAATGCAAAAAAGCAAGACAAGTTCCTCAATTATACTTACTTCAGTGCTGAGGGCTAACAGGTAATCAGAATTCTGAGGGCTATACATCATCTGAGTCAGAGGGTGAAAAGGGAGATTGGTCTGAACAAAGTTCTTTGCAAAATCTGATGATCGAAAGATTCTTCCTCCATGACTTCCTCCAGACACCTCTGCTGTTAAAATCACCTGATCAGGAAGAAAAAAGTTCAGATACAGAATATAATACTATGAAAGCACAGGAAGTTCTTACACCATTTCCACCAGGTGTTAAGAAAATTTTCAAAAGTAAGAAGAGTCATAAAAACAGTAATATTAGTTTGTGCACTGCACTCTTCAACTATTAGTCTTGTAACAAATGTTATCCTACACTGAGCTAGCGTGTCATAACTATGAACGTAGCCTGCTCAGTTTGGGATTAGTTAGTTGCCCAAAGACTAAAATGTTGTCTCATGGATTATACATTGTGATGCCAACAACCACCACATAATTATAAAGAGTTTGGCTGGATCTTGGAATAGGGACCAAAAAATAAATAAATAAATAAAAATCCTGTGTGCTGAATTCTGTTCTTTTATGAACAGCACTAAATTATGTTTAATTTTAAAAATACACTAACAGCAAACTAAATATACTGCTGTGTACAACCGGATCATTCCACAATTATCTGACAGCCTGCGTGTGGTACCAAGCACAACTTCGTATGTATCTGAATGAGTCTCACCTTTCCAGAATTCTCAGGACCAATAGCCATGCCAAACTCAGTCCGAATGAAGGTGTTATTGATGAGATTTGTAATATCCTTAAAGTTCTTTCCATAGTCCTCACTGAGAGGAAGAAAAACAAGACACATTAGAATGCGATGGTCAATGAGGACACTGCTGGACTCCTGCCTGCCTTCCTTTCCCCCTTCCCACTGGCTTGGCTGAGGCGCTCATCCTCCCCTGAACAGCCTCAGGGGGGCTGATTCCATCTCTAGCTCTGGTGGTGGGCCTGATTAGTCTGAAGGAAATCGCATTCCCTTACCAGTGATGGGATCAGAAATGGGGAGTGACCCAGGATGAGCCAATAAGACCAAAGAGGGGAATTTGGAGTCTTTTAGGAAACACATCTCTTTACACTTAAGATAGCCTCCTGACAAAACGATGTCTCCTTTTAGATCAGTGGTTCTCAATCAGTGTATTTTTGCCCCCCACCCCCATCCCTAGCTGCAAACGTTTGGTAACATCTTGAGACATTTATGATTATCAACAACTCAGGGGTGAGATGCTACTGGCATCTAGTAGGTAGAGGCCAAGGATTCTGCTGAACATCCTACAATGCACAGGACAGCTTCACAATGAGAAAAAATTATCTGGTCCCAAATGTCAGTAATGCAAAATTTGAGAAACCCAACACTGTAATATGTGAACACAAAGCAAAAAATTGCTACAGGCATTCTGACACAATGAGAGTGTAGCTTGAAAAATAAGCCAACATACATGGAGAGAACTGCTGAGGGGATTCTGGAATTCCAGAGTCTGTGACATTGGACTGAATAACTTCTCTATTAGTTATGCGCCATTAATTCCCTTATTATTTAAGCTAGTTTGGGTTGAGATGTCTGCTAAATGTAACCAAAGGCCTCCTAACTAATCTGTTAATGCACAATACACATGATAAAGCTGTAAACTCAGCAGCAGGAGTCTTAAAGTCCTCCACTTCCAGAGGCTGCCGTCCCAGGTACCGGCCTCTAGTGCACGCAGCACACAAAACACAGCTAGGGAAAACAAACGCACTTAATCTCATCTCTTGGGTTGTCAAAGCTTTCCCCCAAGGTTCATTCCAACAATGTCTTTGAGAGGTATTCAATTTCGTGTTTCGATTTTGAAAATTAAAAGCAAAAAAATCAGTAGCTCTCTACCTCTGACGGGTTTAATACTGTGTGCAGTTCTGATAAAACATGACATAGAATGTGAAATCTGCACATTCGCTGAATCTAAATGTTCATCAGTGAAGACCACCATGTTTTGCAAGTCAACTGCCCGGTGATAAGTGCAACATGCAGTGGTCTTCACCAACAGAATAGACGACTTAACAGATGGCACAATTTTGGTTAGCAGCCTCAACAAATAATCACAGAACCACAGAACATGAGAGATACAAGGGACTGGGGACATTTTGTCCAACTACCCTCACAGATAAGGAGGTTCAACGGGAGGCAACTGTCAAAAGTCTATGAGTTAACTAGGGGCAATTCTAGTTAACTGAGAATTCTTTACAATTCTTGTAAAACTACAAGCAATTCTCTTAACTCTCAGCCCCATACTAGACTAACTTTTAATTATTTGTGAGTTTTTCTCTTACAACCTGCAGTCTTCCGCTACCTTGCCAGGGCTTGTGGCCTGGCAGTAAAGATGGGCTCAGAGGAAGTTGAGAGCAGACAGGAAGGCAGTATTTGTGAGTGTTTGCATAGGTATGCAAAGCAAATTACATGTGACTTTAGGTTGTCTGAATAACTCTTCCCATTTCTTAACACACACACACAGAAGATTCCTAAACAAACTGGGGATTAGGCAGTGCCCAACCAATTCCTTTATTACCCTTTCCTTGGCTTTGGAGTACAGAAAGTATTCTTATCTTCCAGACAGCAGGTCAAGGGATATGCACGAACAATTCATAGCTCTACAATGTACATATCATCAATCGCTCAGACAACCATCTAAAGGAATTTGTAGTTGCTTGCTTATCACCAGCTTACAAATCTCCCCTCCTTCATGACATCCCCAGGGAACCTCCACAAACCTGTTGGCAAGCCTGCTTGCTTTTTAAGAACTTGGCACAACAAAACATATCCCTGCCCTTCAGAAAGAGAAAGCAACAATGCACAAAACAAAAAATCATCTGTGACACAACCTTAGCCACTTAAAAAACAACTGGAGTACAATGGACTAGTATCAACCTGCTAGGATTTAGGTAGGGTTCTGCTAAGACCACATAAGGCCAAGGAATACATTTTAATATAACACTTTATTTTATTATTTTATTTTTTTTCTTGAGAGACAGTGTGCATGTAAGTGGGGAGGGGCAGAGAGAGAGAGGGAGAGGGAGAATCCCAAGCAGGCTCCATGCCCAGCGTGGATCCCGAGGCGGAGCTCGATTTCACAATGGACCATGAGATCACGGCCTGAGCCAAAATCAAGAGTTGGACGCTTTAACCAACTGAGCCACCCAGGTGCCCCAAAACTTTATTTTAAAGTAATTTTATTTTCTATCAGCACATTTATCCACACACAACATGTATCATGAAAAGGAAAACAACGAAACATTTTGAAAAATAAATCCATTTTCAAATTCCATAGGATAATGAATAGCATTATAAACAGCAGTCAAATGATAAGTTAACAAAACCCTGTGAAACCACCTGCTTTAGGAACAAGTCTTTTGAACAAAAAATAACCAATTTCTTGTTGCCAAAAAGAAATGATCACTTATGCATGTATCTGTGCTGTAAACATATGCTTAACAATATGCACGTGTTTACAGCTCAAGAAACTGTTAAAATAAAAATATTATTGGAATATAATCTAATAACCCCAAAGAACAAGAAAACTCTAGACATTAAAATAAATGAAAAAAAAAAAAGTAATCCTCACATGGAACTTCTAGTAAAAGCATGCAAATTCCTAGCAAGATGAAGGACTCAAAAGAGGGTTTTTCCAGAAGACTCATATATTGACACTCAACCCCAATGTCAACAGCCAAAAATTACATCCTTGTTTTTGAACACTTTTCATTTACAATACATTGGAACTTGTAATACCAGGCATTTGAACTGCAGACATTTAATGAAATGGAACAGTATAAGAGTTCTACAATATCTCAGATAATCTTACATTTTAATTTTCTCAACAATCAAACAAGCATAGATATCCTTGTCTGCTTGGCTTTCAGGCCTAACCATTTTTCTGTTTCTTTAGTTCATTTCTGCCATGATTAAGTTGCTATAAATTGCAACATAAAAGCAACAAAGATGACAATAAACTTAAAAAAAAAATAACTACACTTTTGTCGTTTTCACTAATCAGGAAAGCTTACATATTAGATCCTGATTGTTCACGGACTCCATATGTGCAAATGTGACTACTCACTCAAATGTATTTGTAACCCTAAAATCAATACTCATGGCACTCTGGCAGTCATTTGCAGGTATGCACAGAGTGACAAACATCTGAGTAACCCAGCGTGCCCATTCCCAGCTGAGGTCCAACGGGGAGCTGCTCTGCCTTCTTGTTCCAGCTCTAATACTGCAAATAAGGGTCTTCTTCACAGTCTATTTAGCACCACGCCTTCTGCATTTTTGCATTTTTTGTTGGTTATTCTGCTGTTTAAAATAGCCCCTTAGCACAGTGTTGAACGGCTACCTAGTGTTCCTGCACACAAGAAGGCTTTGATGTGCCTCATGGAGAAAATAAAGGAGTTAGATAAGCATCTTTCGGGCAGGATCTGGTTGTGAGCTCAACGTTAATGAATCAAGATATATTAAATAAGTAAGGTATCTTTCAACAGAAGCACACACAAAACAAGGTTACGTACTGACCAACTGACAAAAATGAATGTTGTGACCAGAGGTTTGCAGGAGCCTAAACCTTTCTTTCTTTCCCCTAGGAGCAATGGTTCAGTATTCACTAATTCAGCGTTCAAGGAGATTTTGTAGAAAAATGAAAATCAGCTGTACTGAGATTTCCAGTTAAAAGACCAATAGGGAGAATGTAGCATATTAAAATGTGGCTACATAATTACAGACCTCAAATCATAGACTAGCCAGTAAAATGGGCAGAATGTGAATTTACATTAGGCTGAAAAAAAGACTTTTTATTTAACCCCGATTGTCTAATGCTAATTGTCTAATGTCTTTTAATTCTTTTTTTAATCCTTATGCAAAAAAGGATACAGGTTTTCTGTAGAAATTTTGAAAATATAAGCGGGAAAATAAAAAGGGTAAGATATTGTGGATAAGATCCCAGAACTTTTTTTTTTAAATGTTCATTTATTTACTTTGACAGAGAGCACGAGCAGAAGAGGGGCAGATAGAGATGGAGAGAGAGAATCCCAAGCAGGCTCCATGCTGTCAGAGCAGAGCCGGACATGGGGCTCAATCCCACCAATGGTGAGATCATGACCTATAAGCCGAGTTTAAGAATCAGATGCTTAACCAACTGAGCCACCGAGGTGCCCCAAGTCCCAGAACTTTTCATCACAAGGAACATGAGAATATATCCAGTGTCCTTATTTTGCTTTGGTTGACAAGGCAATGCAATAGGTATTTTCATGGGAATATTTCCTACGTGATGAAAACCACCTAGTTTCATGACTTTTATATGCCTTAAGTTTGTAAAAGTGAGGTTTTAGTAAAAATGCCATCATCATACATTTTAATAAACTTTTTATTTAAGGAAAAAGAACAGTAAAATATGTTTTATAATGGACTTTATGCTACCCTTGTAGCATATGCAGTCATTGTTAATAATCTACTGCAGTGAAAACTGAACCAAGCATACCATTTAAAAGAATGTCATACAAGATGTCTTAGAGAAGCCAGCTTACTATACTTTAATATCGGTTGTATACCTTTAAGTTTACCTTTCAAGTAACATCCTCAAAAATTTATACTGACTATGGAATAAACTTTAATTTGAAATTTCTTAAGATGCCCTTACTAATTTCCAAAAGTTGAACAACTCTCAATAGGAAATAACATAGCAGCAGTTTTGCGGTAATTAGGTACAGAATTTTGATGCACAATAATGCTTACATGTGTCTCACTAAGTTGATCTTACAACGAAAAGTTAGCCTCAAGAGGCCATAAAACAAAAGGGTGCAAAATATCTTTCAGTTGCCAAAAACCAAATTATGTTTACCACAGATCTAGTTTATTTCCTTTTTAACGTCACATTTGAAAAAGGCAAATGAACTTTACAACCTATTTTATAAATTATTCCTTAACAGAGAATCAAAATTTAAACTATTCAAATATAACTCTTTTAATTGAAGATACTATTATTCAATTTTACCTAATCATTAATGCCTAGGGCTTTTATTTATTTCCCAAATCTTCCCACAATTCTTTTTTATTTTTTTTAAATGTTCATTTATTTTTGAGAGAGAGAGAGAGAGAGAGAAAGCGAGCACACGCACGAGCACCAGCAGGGGAAGGGCAGAGAGAGAGACAGAATCTGAAGCAGGCTCCAGGCTCTGAGCTGTCAGCATGGAGCCCGATGCGGGGCTCAAACTCACAAACCATGAGATCGTGGCCTGAGCCCAGGTTGCAAGCTTAACTGACTGAGCCACCCAGGTGCCCCACCCACAATTCTTTTTTATAACCTAAAGACCAACGTATACTTCCCTCTAACTCAGCGTAGGTAACAAAGCTTCTTTCTAATCCTGTGAGCCTCTGGGCCCTACTACTCAGAGCAGCTGGCATGTGAGGAAAGTGCCTTTTCTTTGAACCCCAAATGAACCTTTGACCACATAAGATTTGGTACGGAAAGATAATCCAGTAAGTAATATAATCATGGGAGCTATAAAAAACAGAAGAGTCTCAGAGTGCATTGAAAAGGCTTTTATTTTATTTTTCAGTTGGGCAACCTCCCCCTATTCAGGACTCATCTTAATCGAACTGCCCCCTCCCCTCCAAAGCAACACGTGCCTCTTGGCTGGCACGTTCAACAACATGAGTCACTTCACAGCAGCCAGGCCAGCCCAGGGGGAGAAGCAACGAGGCATATTTAAAGTTTCCACCTAAACTCTGGAAAAGGTCTCACTTCACAGCAGGGAGGAAATAATTAATATTCAAAATGACCTTGGCAAAAACAAAAAACAACCAAACAAAAACCCTGCTGTGCAACATGAAGCAAAAGAACCTTAGTAACATGAGACTATCAGAAACAAATAGCACTTCCCTCTGGTAAAATGTATGTTAGGGGTTTCTCACAAGACTAGACAAGTATAGGATGAAAAGGGCTGAGTCAGATGGTAGTAGGTATTTTAACAGTGACATTTAGCGATACTGTTTCTGTTTTGGTTTTGGCTGCCTTAAAGTAAACACAAAATTGAAAAGCAAAAGGATGGGAAAAAAGAGTCGTGAAAATACATTTTGCTCCCCCTGGGTATGACTCATGAACCTGTCAGGAACAGTTCTAGCCACACGATTAAAGAGCAACAAAGAGAATAAAAAGTGAATTCAGAAGGCAAGCAAATAAGTGATGCAGACAATAGGGATAGAAGGTAGTTCAACCTGGAGGAGGAAGAGTTTAGTAAACAGCCTTCACAACATGGCTCTTTGGAATCAATAGGAGAGGATTTGCTACTAAAAAATGAACTGGAAATCAGCACCTTCTATGACACATACATGTGTGATATGTATCACAGCAGCATTAGTAATCCTGAAAAAATTAGCTACAACCTGAATTTCCAAGAGGACAGTGATTAAGTAAATTCTGTCAATCTAACAAAAATGATGAGTTACCAGCAGAGGGGATATGAAAAGTATCGTGGTATGAACATTCACCAATCAGAATGGGTACAGGCTGTGACACGAGGTGTTAGTAATACTTGCATATTGGCAGCGGCAAGGGGATGTGTGCATTTGTAGAAGCCATGGAAGCATCTGGGGGCAGGCAATCACTTTTTACCAACTGGCACAGGAGGCTTTCAAATTCATTTTAACAACTGGTACAGCAGTGCCAGAACAGGCTGGCTACGAGCCATCCCTGGCTGTTGGCACGGCAGCAGCTGACCCCACCAAGTTCTTACTCCACGCCAGCCACTGCAAAGCATAACTTGCAACAGTTACCATTAGTAATGGTAATGGTCTATGATGACCATTGTTATCATCTTTCTTTTACAGATGACAAAACATTTAGGGAGACTAAATGACTTGTTCATTCGGCTTGCAAATAAATGATAGTGCTGAGATTCAATCCCAGGCCTATTTGCCAACAGAATCTGGCAACTTTACCCTGCACCATGCTGCTTCCCAAGACTACGTGCCCATACGAATAATATTAAAGGGGAAAATCAAGATAATAAACTGCAAATAAGTTAAGATTATACCTTATGGTGAACTTTTTTCTTTTAAAATTTCCAAATGTCTTATAATACGGTTGTATTCCTTTTATAATGAAATGTAAATTGGTAAGAAAAACTGTATTATATGGAAAGATTTTATGACAGCAAGTTTTTTTAAACACTAGAAAGAGTTACAAATTTTTTAAATGTAGTTTTTCCTTTCCCAAACAGGATACTTTTCATCTGTCTGAAATGTTTCAACCGCTGTTCTAAATGAATAAACAAAATCACCTATAAATTATAGCCCTTTCTAGCACTGGGATTCTACAATGTGTTGTCAATCTTTATCAAATAAAAAATAATATCAGCCTAAAAATTATAGAGAAGCCAAGACATGCATTCATTCAATTAGTATGTACTGCTTGCCTGCTATGAGTCAGCTGTTTGGCTGGTTGTTGGAGAACCGGGAGTTAGTCAAGAACCTTGCCTTTATGGAGCTTACAACAATTCCAGACGGCAATTCCTTCTTAGCAAATTTTTAAGCCAACATCACTGTGTGGAAGGGCAGAGAGCACTGGCTCCAGGCTTAGTAGCAGCAGTCAGTGATCATGCCTACTAGGGAGGGGAGGTTAGGTTGATCCATCTCAGAGCTTCAACATGGGTTCACTCCATGTTGAAGTGAATGCCAACAGTCAAATAAAGAACACTGAGAGAGTACAATGCTCCCGGGAGCCCTACAGGTAGTTTTTATGTCATCTGCTGGGATGTCCTATTCTTTAGGTCCCTTGGGGAAAATTGGGGTAGGCACAAATGACTGAGAAGACAATCAGCAATTTCTGAGAGTTGGCTGGTCTTGAATCTCATAATTAAGGGAAAGAACCTACTATTTAACCAACCTGTATCTTTGAAAAGACAACTCTAAAACCTTGTGAATGTCACAGTATAGGTTATGACTCCTGAACACACACTGCCAGCCACCATCATTACCAATGTGAACACTATTAGGCACTTGGGTTAGGTCTGACCTGAGGACCTCCTCCTGATCTGGAAACAATCTGTTTAGGGCTTAAAATAGGTACCCATTTTTCTAAATGCTTGGTTATTTACTTTGAGAGAAAGAGAGAGGAAGAATCCCAAGCAGGCTCCGTGCTATTGAGTGCAGTACCCAATGCAGGGCTCGATCCCATGAATCGTGAGATCATGACCCGAGCCGAAATCAAGAGTTGGATATTTAACCAACTGAGCCACCCAGGTGCCCCAGTATCCATTTTATTGTAAGATAAATCACATTCACTTAGGAGGTATAGTGAGGACTGTAAAAACCATTTCAGGGACATAAAAACCATTTTGTGCTATTGCAGGGATATAAAAAATCATAACAAATAGAAAGGTGGCTAAAGTCTATGCTACTTTCCCACAGATAAATACCCATTTAAATTAACAGACACATCCCTATGGGCTCTTCCTTCATCTTCCTTTATTGTTTTGCCACTCAATTATGTCAGCCTAATCTCCTTGGAACTAGATCCCTTTTCATATTTCTTCAGGTTGTTAAGTAGGCACTCAGTGTGCTGAGTGTGACAGTCTGGTGAAAATTTAAGATGCCTAGAAGATCCTTTAAATCAGCTTTGAGACTCCATCAAGTCTATAAAAGTAGATATGCTACTCAGCCAATGCCCCAGCCACATGTTATACATCTCACCTTCGATATAGCTTGGACTGTCCAAAAGTCATAATTACCAGTGGTACATGGAAGGTAGTCAAGACTAGAATGATCTGGGAAGAGACAAAAGCATGCAGTCAATAAGAAAGATAGTCTAATTACATGTCTGCATGTGATGGGATTAAATCAACATCTAAGAGGCTGCCAACAGCCCTGGTCTGTAGTAGCTTGTACTGTTAATATCAGAAAACCAAGACATACCAAGTTACTAGGGCTCACAATGATTCAAGATCTCAACTCATTTTGTTGAAATGGTCCCATCACATACACTTGTAACAGTGAGGCAAAAGTAATCAACTACACATTATAATAAAGGAAGGGTTTAACCACTTTGTATCTCTATTATTGTAAGATATTCTCAGGTAAAGATCATCTCTCTTCCTGCTTACAGAGCCTAGAATAGTACGGGCGCTCTAATAGAAGTCACGGTGTCATATACATCTGTCCTTTCCTTCTTCTCCTTGCTGTTGTTTCTCCATGAAGTTAATTTTTTAAAGAACTATTTTTCTAGACAAAAATATGCATGGAGAAAAGATTCTGACAGATTAGCACAACAGGCTAAGGAGTCTCAGGTAGCCATGTAACAAGAAATCCTGGAGATGCCAACTCTCTTAGATAAATGGATAAATCATGGAAATTGGCATACAACCCAAATTTTAGAAGAAACTAAGACATGATTACAGAGACAGTCTACCAGAAGTTTTAAAATTAATTAAAGTAAGTAATTTGTAGCTTCCTTTTCAACATCAAAATTATTTCTTTTGGTTCCTGATATAGCCATCACATGCCTAAATGCTACGATACGTACATTACCAGAATCCCAGAGGGTATGAGCTGTGGTCCCTGACCTTGTTCAGACAGCAGGGCACAGAGCCAGGTAACGTCAAGCCTAGATTCAAGACCTGAGGCCACCCTCAGCACACCCTCCTACTGGGAGACTGTCTATACTAGCAGGGATAAGGGGCTAAAGAACTCTCCTTTCACGCCCCTGATCCTGGCAGCGGCTTCTCTGTGGTGGGGAAGGGACAACAGAGGGAGCTGAGCAACCATGAGCCCATGGGCGCCACAGTCCTTCAACACTAACTGTGGGAAAGGACACAGGAACAATACAGTTTGGAGGAAAAATGCCAAGATGTGCAATGTGCAGTTTTCCGCTTCTACACAGGGGTTTTCCCAAGTATTGTGAGGCTCCCGTCTCAGCACATGGCACTCTCCTTTCTCTTTCTTCTTCTTGCTCATCTTGATGCCAAGCAGCCACCAGAGACTAAAATGGTGTCTATCTTCCTATTATGGAAGAAGGCGGTCACAAGAGGCTTCCAGTTCTAAAGCAAAACCAAACCAATCATCGTCCTGAAAGTCGGTACCGCAAACATGCATTTTCTGCAACTGAAGTTGGAGACTATTTCAGGAAGTAACAACATTCATTGCTTAAACTCCTAAAATCGACATCTTCTTGCTACGCTGAATTAACAGACTCAAAATACTACTTACCCCAGTGCCATCTCCAACCCAGGACAAGGATACTGAGACACTGAGATCATCAAACACATGCTACAAGGAAAAAGAAAATTCATTTAGAAATGACATCTGTCTTTTGATCTTTGACTTCCTTAAATAATTCAGAACACTATTACTTTCAAAGTAATTCAGTTCATAATTATAAGGGGATACGGATTTCCAGAACAAAATTTGGGAGAGACAGGACTGAACTACTTAACCCAAATTACAAACAACTTGGACATTTTAATTCTCTCTCATACAAAGTAAGCCAAGCAGATGAGTTTTCTTACTGCACCAGATGGGGGAGATGGAATAATCTAATTGCTTTCTCCAACAGGACTAAATATAAAGATACAGAAAGTATTCTTAGGATGCTTTAAAACAAGAGATCACAGCCCACATTGACAGATATAATTGTAACCCAATCAGCATAATTTACATTTTTCAAGGCAGCCTTCACAGTACAGCTGAGCAGTTAATAGCTGGATTCCTTTGGCTCCTAGGTTAACTCACTGACCCAAAATGACAAGGGACAGAATCAAAGAGCCAATGCCCTACTTCACCTTTATTTAGTGATGATGATGATTATGATAAAAGAACAATCTTAACTGTCGTGGTAAGAGTGAGGAGAAAGAAAAGGGAAAGCTGGTGTGTTAATTCCAAGATATGGTAAGCATGTTGGACTATAGTCATAATCATCATCATAGATGCTTTAGGGTTTTGGTTTTCAAATACTTTCTTTATAAAATAATACATATCCGTTATAGAAAATGTAGGCAATAGTAGGGAGGTATGATAAGGAAAATATAAACCATTTGTAACCCTATCGTGCAGAGATATTCAAGGCTAACATTATTGGTATAATCTACTAGTTTCTATCATTTTTTAACGGAAAAAGAAAGAATTACAAAAAGGCAACAATGGCACTTGGTAAAAATTTCCAACCATACACAAATATATACAGTTAATCCTTGAACAATGCGGGGGGGTGGGGGGTGGTCAGGGGTGCTGACCCCCTGGTACAGTCATAAATCCGCATATTACTTTATGTCCCCCAAAACATAACTACTAATAGGCTACTGTTGACTGGAAGCCTCACCAATATCATAAACAGTAGATGCACACATATTTTGTATATGCATTATATGCTATATTCTTATAATAAAATAAGCTAGAGAAAATAAAACACTATAAAGGCAATCATAAGGAAGAGAAAAATACATATACAGTACTGTACTCATCAGAAAAAATCACGTGTAAGTGGACCCATGCAGTTCAAACCCATGTTGTTCACAGGGCAGATGTATAGTAAAAAGTGAAGATACTTCCTCTCCCTCTGCCACATGCCCCACCACCTCAAGCCCCACTCTCCGAGCAGTTAATTAGTCTAGTATTTAGTTCTACTAAATGGTGACAATTACGTGCTTTTCGCTTACAAAGACATATATCTTATTAAGTTTTTTCATCTTAAGCATGCCCTGCCTTTCTGAGTATGAGCAGTTCCTTAGAAGCAGAGGCTATAACTTTATACTTGTTGGTATTCCTTATGCCTACCACGATACTTTACACACTCAATAAGCATTTGTTGAAAATGATTATACGTCCTTCCCAAACCACCAACTCAGTCTCAAAATAGAACATGTCTATAAATGGTGGGAGGCCAGCCGCTTGGTCACTCAAGCCGCTACCCCAACAGAGAGGTCTGAAGAGACAGGACTCAAAACACTAACTGTTTTGCTTATCTTCTAATTTTCTTTCGTGGTTCTCCTGAAAGGGCTTCTGAATTCACCTATGCTATTTCCCCTCTGGACTGTAAGTATCTTTGAAGTCAGCAGAAGCTCTTGTACAATTTCTTGTACAATCAGTGCCTCACAGAGGGCCTGACTAAATGCTGGTTAACTCTCAAATGCTCAGGCAGAGCTTCTCACAGCCTCTGCAGAACAGAAAGGCCATTCATACATGTAAGCTGGCCAAGCATCTGAGAAAACGTAGGGCTGCTAGAGACATCTGGAACCAGAAGCTTAAAAACTGACACAGCAATGTGTCTTGTAAGATACTGCACACAGAACAAGACAGCATGTTCTCTTGAGTGAGAATATAGTGTCTGAAATTACATCAATGAGCTCCTTGAGGAACAGGAATATCCAGAGCTACCACAGGCACCAGAAAGACCACATGGCCTCACAGTCATCTAAACATAGGCCATCTTTCCAAGGAAGGCTCTGGCCCCCACAACTGACTAGGATATAAGAAAAATTCCACCACCGGAGTCCTGGCTATCTTGATCAGGCCACAGTATAGTTAGTCTTGAGCCAATCATGATCTACAACTCTCACTTTTCAGACAAAGCTCTACACACCTGACCTAGTCAATGCATTACTCACATGTTCCTGTTGCCCAGTCACAGAAGAAGGAGGATTATTAGCTATCACTAGCAACTCCCAGCTTCACCTGAACAACTCAAAGGATGGCTGACCTCATTTATCATCCAAAGAGTTCCTCTGGAAATACAGGCCAGGTTTATTAACTATAATTGTGGTCTTCTGCTACCCTTAACCTTCCCTCTCTTCCCTTCCCAATAACCAATTACATTTTACTTTTGAAAACACATACACTCATTGAAAAACACCCATCCATCCATGGCAGAAGCAACTAACTTTTTTGGGGGGAACAGGAATTATTTCTCATCCTGTATGAGGACCAGGTTCCAGTCTTTAACATTCTCATTCTAGTGAAAGTCAAAGACAAAAATGAAATCAGATCTAACAACAGATCAAACCTCAGGTGCAAAGAAAAGGTCATATGGAAAGAAGAGAGATCCAGGAGCGTTGGGGGACCAAGAGCACAGATACAATCCTACTCCTGCAGAGAGAGAAGAATTATGGATGGCCAGGAAAGGGTGGGCAACCTGGTCATGGTTAGGAGACAGAATTCACAAGTGTTGGCAAAAGGCCATCAGTTCATATGGTTAATCATTTATCACACTTGGTACAATGTATATGTCACCCTATGTTGCAGTGGCATCTTAAAATGTTTCAAAATATGTGTTACTTTTAATTATAGCAACAAGAACCTTGTCTGCCTCCCTCACTAGACCTGAAGCCCATGTCGTGCAGGGACAAAACCTTCATTTTAGGAACTAATATACTGCATAGCATATGGACGGCACTCAAAACATCCAATTCATTTTCTTTAAGAACTATTTGTGGGGACGTCTGGGTGGCTCAGTCAGTTAAGCGTCTGACTTCAGTTCAGGTCATGATCTCACAGTTTGTGAGTTCAAGTCCCGCATCGGGCTCTGTGCTGACAGCTCAGAGCCTGGAGCCTGTCTTCAGATTCTGTGTCTCCCTCTCTTGGCCCCTCCCCTGCTGGCGCTCTCTCTCTCTCTCTCTCTCTCTCTCACAAAAATAAAAAACATTAAAAAAAAATGCTCTGAAAAGGCAGATGATGAAGTGAAAAGGCCAGACCCACTTAATTTCTCTATGATGGGAAGGAGTATGAAATGTAAAGTTATGTTCTGAGAGGATTTCTGCCTCTGGCCAAGGTGAAGTCACAAGGTCCAGATTTGCCTTCCCACCTGAAACAACCCCCCCCACCCCCCGCCAAAAAAACCCCCCACAGAATATGTAAAACAACAGTTTTCAAGACACTGGATCTCAAGGCAATGATCCCAGAGAGATGGGAAACAAATAAAGGCCTCCCTGGCTTACTGTATGGAAAGAATTTCCAGACCATAGTGCAGGGGAGGGAAACTCAGGCAGAGCCCAGAGGTCTGAAGGGATGAGCTGATAGTCTGGGGAGGCCACAGAGGCTGGAGTTCAGTAGTAGAGTGCTAGAGAGGCAAGAGCTGGACAGAAAGAAAACTCTGGAGATCTACAGATGGAGGCTTCCCAACCACCCTGCCAAGCCTTCAGCTGAGTCCTCATCAGTGCATGCGTGTCAGGAAGCTACCCGAGACCAGGGAAAGATCCACCTGAAAGGACTGAAGGAGACCATATGTGGCCCTCACCCAGGAGCAGAAATAATTCCTGCTCCCAACAACCAAAGGAGAAAACCTCATATTTCACAAGGAATTAGAGAGAATACTTGGAAAAACTCTACTTCACTAATGAAGAAAAATTAACCCTTGTCTAAATGCTGTTCTGGTCTTACCTTAAAAGCTTACCAAAACAAAACAAAAAAAAAAACAAGAACAAAAAAGAACCAATCCGTTTCCAAGGAACCTAACTATGTGCCAGACCAAAGTTCAAGATATTTATAGGAATATAAAAATATCTAGCACTGAAGAAAATAAAATTCACAATATCCAACATTCAATAAAAAAAAACCAGGCGTGCAAAGGAGCAAGAAAACAGGACCCATAATGAGAAAAATCAATCAAGCTGACCCAGAAATCACACAGATAATAGAATAGACAAGGACATTAAAAGAGCTGTAATTATACTCCGCAGGTTCAAGAAGTGAGAGAGTAGATTGAGCATGCTAAATAAAGGCACAGAAGATACAAAACAGACTGAAATTGGACTTGTAGAGATGGGAACTACAGCGTCTGGGATGAAAATTACACTGGATGGCATCTCCAGGAGAGGAGGCACTGCAGAAGAGGACACGAACAGACTCGAAGCCCTACCCATGGAAACCATCCAAGTGAGACACAGCCAAAATGACCGGAAAAATGAACAGAGCACCACTGAGCTATAGAACTTCAAGTAACCTAATATATATGTAATAGGAGTGTCTGGAAGATGTGGGGGGTGGGAATAGAAAAAAACCCTGAAGAAATAAAGAGCCCCGAATTTCCCAGATTTAATGAAAAGTATCAACCCAGAGAGCTAAGAAGCTCACAAATCCCAAGCTGAAGGAGCACAATGAAAACTACACCAAAGCACATCCGATTCAGAATGTTTAAAACCAGTGATAAGAATTTTAAAAGCACTCAGAAGAAGAAATGACATTACATACAGAAGAACAAAGAATCAGTAGACTTCCCCTTAGACACAATGCAAGCCAGTGGATCAGCATCTTTAAAGAACTAGGGGAAAACTGTAAAGATGGAATTCTATACCCACTGAAAATATTTTTTAAATGCAGGTTTTAGAAAAGGAAGGTTCTTCTCTTCTGAAATTGTTCACTGCCCCTCAGTACTGTATGGTGGGTGTTCCTTCTTGACAGCTACAAGAGAAGGACTATGCCAGTGCAAAATCCCACTTTTCCATGTAAAACCACCATTCTGGTTCCTAATTATCGCAGTTTACATGATCTCTTCCTAGATATTATTCTCACAGCACTTCTAGATGTTGCTGGTACTATAACTATTTACATATCTGGTTGCCTCTCAAATTACGCTAGGAATTCTTAGATGGCAGGCACTGTGATCTGGTATTACCCATCAGGTATAGCACAAGGTCTTATATGTATTAAGTGCTCCACAAATACCTCATAAAAGTCTATTCACAAACTCTTGCTACCAACATTATTGACCTGTGTGTAATCTTCCTTCTACCATGATTGCCAACATTTCAGTAAATAATGGCTAAACAGGGTTTCTCCCTACACCTCTGCCAGCCAGAGCACTGTGGCCACTAGGATATGTTCCTGGGTGCTCACACCTACAATAGGGACCTCACTCCTCTTTCCCTTTATAGTTACCATCAACTCCATATGGCCCAAACTGGTAAAGATGCCCTGAACACATCAAAGTGTTTGGAGACACTGGCCAGGGGTAGACTACACAGAAGAGAAATCCAAACATTTGAGTACAAAGAAACAATGGTCTGCATACTGAGATTTACGCAGGGCTTACAGAGGTGGGAGCAGATACAAGCAATACCAAGACGGCGCGGGAATGTTGTTGTGTGGTAGAACACACACAAAGATACGTGTAAGCATTCTGAAAAATTTCAAAGGATAACACAAATAGCATATTAATACCATCTATAGTAAAGTACTGAGTGTGCAGTAGATGCTGTAAGTGCTTGTTAAAATAAATAAGAATTTTAAGATCAGGATAGACAAGTTATGGTAAGAATAGAAGGAAAATAAAAATACAGAAAAGGAAATGTGAGAAGAAAAGTACTTCTGCTTGAAATACCCAAAGAAAACAGAGACAAGGCCACAAGATTACGTGCTCAAATAGGCAAGGTTTCCAATGGTATATACAGCTGAACTTAATCAACCCATAAGTTATGGCTCAATTGTTCAAATCAAAGCAAAGTTAAGATGAATAAAAGAAATATGAGCCGAGGACAAAGCTTTGTGGCTATAAAGATGTGAAAGGCAGAATAATCCCTTTAAGAGGAGGAAACCCCAAACCTTCAGAACAGTATTACCAATGAATAGCCCACAATATTAAAATACTGAACATACGAAAACATGTAGGAGTCAAGAAGTCCAGCCAACAGAAGGTAGAGGGAATGTCTAACTCAAGCACCGTTGCAAAAACGATGTTACGTGTTAGCTGTATGCCTGACAACTGAAACGGAGAAGGTGGGGAGAATTGAAGCATGTTTTATTTCTGGAAAACAATAGCTGTGTTGCTCCAAAGTAGTATGCCTAAGAGGTAGATTATTTAGCACAAAGAGAACATGATCTGGCCACTTCATATTGCTAAGCACTCAGCCAAGTGTACAATCTAGAAGCAGGTCAAAATTAAGGGAAACCATGTAAAAATGCTATCTATGTGATGAGCAATCGAAAAACCAGTATCCAGTGGGACCACAGAGTAAATACAGTAATTCAGATTACTTAATCATACCCTACAGAAGGAAGCTCAGAAACGAAGCAATTTAAGACTGGCTATGTAAAATGTGAGTCTGATTCTATCAGGAGCAGGTAAGCATGAAATTTGCTACTTCTAGAGACAGACTTATTAATCTCCTAACACAGTTACTGGCACAGGAACAAGACAGATCAATGGAACAAAACAAAGTCCAAGACTGGACAAGGTTTCTTTTAGTGTATGATGAAGCTAGCATTTCAAGTTAGTGGTACAAGTGCTGGAAAAACTAGCTATTTGGAAAAAATAAGCTGGATCCCCAAAACCCTTCTTAACCCCACTCCCAAATAAATTCCACATACAGCCAAGATTTAAATACAAAAAGTCAAATAATCAAACTCCTAGAAAGATGAGTGACTATTTTTAATCTCAGAACGAGAAGACCATTACAAAAAATGATGCAAAAAACGGAACCCGTAACATAATATAGGGATTACTTTGACTTTATATAAAAATTTTAATGGCAAAAATACCACATAGCAAGTTTGAAAAATGTCAAAATTATTTGCAACATGACAAAGGGTTACTATAGAAAAGAGCTGTCATGTCAATAAGAAAAAGACAAAGGCCTCAAAAGAAAATAGGGAAAAGACACAAACAAGCAATTCACAAAGGACAAGGAAACAGCTCATAACATATGAAAAGCTATTCAATTTCACGAGTAATCCAAAGGAAATCAAAGAAGAATAATGTGATGGCGTTTCCACCTTCCAGAAAAGCTCAACAGAACTTATCCAGTGAGGGCACGGAGACCAGGCACCTGTGTGCACTGTCCATGGGAGCATATCAACTGCTACCACTTTTCTGAAGAGATGCTTGGTGATGTGAATCAGAACTCATGCCCATACCCTGTGACCCAACAAACCCAATCTTAGGAATTTATCATAGGGGGTAATTACACATCTTAACAAAAGATGTGTTTGTACCTGGGTGTTTACCACAGCTAACAACTACTGAGCACTTCCTACAGGCCATCTCCATTGCAAAGCATCTTCACACATTATCATTTAATCCATATAACAATCCCATAAACTATCACTGTATCTGTATATTCTAGGTGAGGGATTAAAGCTTTGTTAAATAAGCTATGGTGTGCAATAAAACAACATACCAGGTGCTGCTGAAAATGTTTCAGGTAGTCACTGACATTGCAAGGTACAATATTCCTAACGTGTTGAGTACAAAGCAAGTTATGGAATAGTGTATAAAATCCTGTGTATTAATGGATAACAGACATCTGGAAGGAGGTCCTTCAAAATTTAACAGCAACTGTCTCTAAGTGGTAGAATTTATGGTGATACTTCTTTATAGTTTTTCTGGATTGACTGAATTACTCCCCACCCCACCTCCAACTATCAGGAATCACTTTTATTTTTTATTTTTTATTTTTTTTTAAGGAATCACTTTTAAACATAAAACTATAGAAGTTATTTTTATTTTGAAGAAATAACAT
This sequence comes from Lynx rufus, assembly GCF_022079265.1. Lineage (NCBI taxonomy): Eukaryota > Metazoa > Chordata > Mammalia > Carnivora > Felidae > Lynx > Lynx rufus. The sequence goes on along the minus strand of NW_025814834.1, from coordinate 129,167,823 downwards.
ATAAAAGGGTGGTATAAAAAGTACACATAGAACATAACAGTTTATTCTTCTATTAATACTGGCTAATGGGGTGTAACAGAAGGTTACAGGACAGGTCAGAGAACCCCGGACCCCCTGTCACACTAACATGGGTGGTCTTGATTTGAGGTAGACTCCCTAATACCACATCTTAACATCATTATTCACCGATATACTCACAGTCTTCTGTTCATCACCTGTTGAACAGTGATTTCTAGTGTCCCAGATGGTACTGACAGCCGTTTACTGCCCCCAGTAGGGAAGCTCTGGGCAGCAGGGAATCGCTGGCTGGCATTTATAACCAAATTGGTTTTCAGGGATTCATTATGTTAAGAGAGTAAGGGACAACTCGTAACACCTTCTCTGAAATACATCCACCTTGACAGCTGGCGGTAAGATTTATCCATGCATTTATTGCCTACCATTTTAAAGCCTGAGGTCCACACATTTTAGAGACCATGAATTACCACAAATGTCCATTTCTCTGGTCCTGTGGCCAACTGCTAGTTCCACCTGGAAAAAGAGAAAGGCCACAAACCACAACATTCTTCAGGGGGAGAACTTTGTCTTCACATCTAATTAAACCAGAAGCCTAATTACTGTTGCTATAGCTTGGAGAACTTAAAGTTAGTCCTGACAGTCACTGTAGCTTGGAAAAAAAACAAAAACAAAAAAACAACCACTTGGTAACGAGAAACTTCTGCCTGTCTTTAGTTACACACCTGATCAAAAGTAAAATACTGGAAGAACCAACACTGGACAACCAAGTGTGGGTCAGGTTCACAGGGCCAGGCCCAGATGAAAAGGCACTTGCAGATGACCCAACTGTCCTGCCATCAGGAACCATCTCTCTGGCTAGTAAACGAGGGAATGAATCCCATGATGGCATCATTCACACAGATTCCTTCTTGTGACAAGTACATCTGTGTGTCTACCATGGGCTATGCCCTATTTGGAGCACTGGGGAAACAGAAGTAATAATACACATTCTGTGCTTGTGGAGCATTTATACCCCAAAACACACCTCCTACAGAAGTCTAAAAATGAAGGCAAAACATGCTAGACCTTTAATCTATAGACGGCAGCCTGTAATAGTGAAAATAAAACCACAAAAGTGGGTGCAAAAGCCCAGTCCAGTTATTAGCTGGTTGGAAAAACAGGCACAAATTATTTTCTCTCTTGGGCATCCATTTCCTCCAGAGTAAAACTGAATTATGCTCCTTCACTCACTGGAATAATAAGAATCAAATGAAATAACATAAAAAGGCAAGGCCCTGGTGATTCCATAAAAGCTGGGAATTTAAGATTCAGGCTTCCAAACCCCAACTAGGGAACACAGGGACAGAAAGGACACAGTGATGTCCAAAAGAGGTCTGGAACACAACTTAGGTGATGCTCTCGCAGGCAGGGAGAAAATCTTAACAGAATTCAGTTCTGTTAAATAAGGCGCTGCAAGGATCATAAAACATGAGCTAAAAATAAGATCACAAATGTTCCAGTTCTCATGGAGACTATTCTTAGAAATGAAACAGCTAAACACCAAATATTACACAAGTTTTCATACCTACTCAATTATTCAGAGTCTTCTGCAAGGCAGGATGATACACAGGAGAGCAATGGGATAATATTCAACCTGAATTTTATTTCCAGCTCTGCTGAAAGCTGTGTGGAGCGTGAGTGACACAACCTAACTTCACCACCAAGGCAAGGGGGCTGGAGTGACATTTCTAGATCTTTAAGATTCTATGACTCATCAATAATTTAACCGCTCAGTTTGCTTTTCCACTGCTCTTTGTTTAAACAAACAAACAAACAAACAAACAAATTCAGCTGCCTGCTCCATAACACTCTAGTGTTGCAAAGGGGGGGTGGGGGAGGGCAACAGCAACCTGCGTTACACAGAAGCCCCAAAGAGCCGAATGCTCACTGGAAGGAAGCAAGGGAGACTTCTGGTGCCAGGGTCTGTGCAGTAGAAATCTATGCATTTGACCTCTAAGATAAACCTGCAGACCATCACTCTAAGTCAATTTGCTAAACTTGCTAGAATGGTCTAACATTAGGAATCCATTTTCTTAGTTTACAAAAGAAGCAAATAAAATTTGGGGGATAGTGTATCTCAAGACAGGATCAGCAGCAAAGAGGAACAGGATATTGCAAGGGGTCTATCACTTCTGTAGGAAAAAAAGTAAACTTCAATAAACAGACAACGGGCCGTTCAAAAGGGGAGAAAACAGCTCCACATTCTCAACAGCTCTTGAGGGCATGAATGCCACACCATATTAAAATAATGTGAGGGGTGCCTGTGTGGCTCAGTTGGTTAAGCGACCAACTTCAGCTCAGGTCATGATCTCGCCGACCGTGAGTTGGAGCCCTGCATCGGGGTCTGTGCTGACATCTCAGAGCCTGGAGCCTGCTTTGGTTTCTGTGTCTCCCTCTCTCTGCCCCTCCCCTGCTTGCACTCTGTCTCTCTCTCTCTCTCTCTCTCTCTCTCTCAAAAATAAATAAACATTAAAAAAAATTTTTAATAAAATAATGTGAGTGGTGGGGCACCTGGGCGGCTCAGTTAGGCGTCCGACTTGATTTCGGCTCAGGTCATGATTTCCGGGTTCGTGGGTTCAAGCCCTGCATCAGCTCTGTGCTGATGGTGTGGAGCTTGTTTGAGATTCTCTGTCTCTGCCCCTCCCCTGTTCGTGCACTCTCTCTCAAAATAAATAAATAAACATTTTAAAAAAATAACAAAATATGGGAATGCAAGCTGGCGCAGCCACTCTGGGAAACAGTATGGAGGTTCCTCAAAAAACTAAAAACAGGGGCGCTTGGGTGGCTCAGTTGGTTGAGCATCTGACTTCAGCTCAGGTCATGATCTCCCAGTCCGTAGGTTTGAGCCCCGCATCGGGCTCTGTGCTGACAGCTCGGACCCTGGAGCCTGCTTCGAATTCTGTGTCTCCCTTTCTCTCTGCCCTCTCCAGGTCGTGCTCTGTCTCTGTCTCTCTCTCTCTCTCAAAAATAAACAGTTTTTAAAAATTAAAAAAAAAAAAAAAGCAACTAAAAACAGAACTACCCTACGACCCAGCAATTACACTACTAGGCATTTATCTAAGGGATACAGGTGTGCTGTTTCGAAGGGACCCATGCACCTCCATGTTTATAGCAGCAACAATAGCCAAAGTATGGAAAGAGCCCAAATGTCCATCGATGGATGAATGGATAAAGAAGATGTGGTATATATATAATGGAATATTACTCAGCAATCAAAAAAGAATGAAATCTTGCCATTTGCAACTACGTGGATGGAACTGGAGGGTATTATGCTAAGTGAAATTAGTCAGAGAAAGACAAATATCATATGATTTCACTCATGTGAGGAGTTTAAGAGACAAAACAGGTGAACATAAGGGAAGGGAAGCAAAAATAATATAAAAACAGGGAGGGGGACAAAACATAAGAGACTCTTAAATATGGAGAACACAGGACTACTGGAGGGGTTTTGGGAGGGGGGGATGGGCTAAATGGGTAAGGGTATTAAGGAATCTACTCCTGAAATCATTGTTGCACTATATGCTAACTAACTTGGATGTAAATTTAAAAAAATAAAATTAAAAAAAAAAAAGCAAATAGACTAGAGAACCAAGAATGAAAAAGAGGATACAAATGAGGAGACAACTGCATGAATCTGGGTGAAAGATTACAGTGGCTTGAAATGGAGTGCTAGCCAATGGAAATGGAGAGAAGTAGATGGATTTAAAGTGTGTCTGGAATCAGAAAATACAGTATTTGCTGATAGATTCTACATTGAATGTGAGAGAGAGAATCAAAAATGACTTGTACTATATTATGAAGAACTTCAGCCTTTTGTCGTCAACCACTGAAGGGACATTTACTGATAATCCTTAGTACCTGGAGAACTTGTATTGTGGGGGGTACAAATAAAAGTAACTCTAATGCTTTAAAAAAATAAATAAATAAAATAACAAAATAAAATAATGTGAGTGGTGGGATAGCATAATTTAATCTCTTCCTAAATGATCCAGGGTCATACTGTTGACTAAGAAGGCAGAGAAATATTTTATAAGAGTTTCCATTAAACAAAAACAAAAAATCTCTAGCATTTAAAAGGACAGGCTTAGTTTTTGAAAAATTCACTTTCATGAGATAATTCAATTCTGACTATGCCCAATAAATGAGCTAAGTTTCAAAACAGTTAGCATTTACTTTTTACATCCTAGTCCCACTTTGAAGACAAGACAGTGATAAGGGATGGGTCCCAGCTGCCAGCCACTCCCCAATACAGGTAGGGGCTAAACCCTCACAGCCTCTGCTACAACCACACGGGCCTTCTTCCAGATCCTAGGGCATACCAAGCTCTTTCCAGCCTGAAGCCTTTGAACATATAGTTCTCTCTGCCTGGGATACTCCTCCTGATAAAATTCTATTTATTTTCAAGTATCAATTTAAATAATTTCTCAGTAAGTCCTTCCTAATGCCCCCAGAGTAAAAGGCCCTCTGTCAGTTATTCTCCTATAGTTACTTTTGTTCTTGTGGGTAGTTACTGTACTTATAATTATGTATTTGTTTAATTTTCATTTTTGTCCTGCTGGTTCATAAAAGGAGGGATCTTGTCTGCTGTGTTTCACCATCACTTCCCAGGACCGATGCCTAAGTTTTGGAAGGCGGGCAATTAGCGACTGTTAAGTACAGAAAACCAGTAATGGCACTGAAGTTTAACTGAGCACTTATGATATATAACGCACTACTACTTTATAGATGAAGCAGTGGGTTCAAAGAGGTTAAGTCATTTGTCCAGAGTCACAGAGTTTGTAAGCCGCAGAGCAAAGATTCAAACTCCTGACTCCAGACCACACACTGCAGTCTCCCCCAGCACTGTATGAGGCAAACATGGTGAAAGAATCGTGCAAGTATCACTCCTACCTTTAAGAAGTTTATAATGTGGGGAATAAGAAATGTAATAAATGAGAGTGAATACAAGACAGAATACTACAGTTAAGTGCTAGATCACACGGCATAGTTAAATGTGGTAGGAAAGAACAGAAGAAAGCACATAGAGCTAGAAGGGCATTCAGATGGGAAGAAAAGCCATGCGCACAAAGATGGAGAAGCAGCCTAGCCCATGATGAGCTCAAGGGACTGGTGAAAAGGTCGCACTAACTGGAACAGAGGGTTAACAGAGGCCAGGAAGTGGTGAAATGTTAGCCTAAAGAGATATGCACATAATAAAAAATAATTCCATTGACATTCTGGTCTGCTCTGCTTCCCAGCAAAGTTCCTGAGAAGTACTGATCACATCTCGTTAATATTTCTTAAAAGTCCACAGAAGATGGCACAGTGCAAAGCTAACAGTGGCTGCTCAGTTACCAAATGAGGGTGAAACAGGCAAGGTGCCATTTCAGGGCTGTCAACTTGAAACCACGGACGCTAACTCTAATAAACTAAAGCTTAATGAAAGAGAAGTAGCTATGAAATGATAAGTAGTCTTATTTGTTCTAATTGTGAATTCCTTAAAACTATAAGTAAATAGCTATATATACTTGAAATTAATAGAACCCAATGAGCCAGTAGCTGATGATGGTGGGATTATGATTTCCCCCCTTTCATCTTCCATAGCTTCAGGAACGACACTTTGGTCAAATAATCTCTCTCTCACCTTATACCCTTTTTCTTAAAGTCCCAAGTCCAAGGACATAGGTGGTACATATTTCTTAATCCAGATTTGGTTCCTGTGAGTAGCCATAATAACTCTCTTAGGAATATTACAGCTATGAAAAAAAAAAAAGTTAAGTGCATACCCAAATATTTGAGCATCTAACTGGAATGCATCAGAAGCTGTGTGGAAATAATCATTATAAGATATGATAGGATGAATACACACTATATCCCATGTCTCATTTTCTCTTCACAATGACCCTAAGACACAGAGAGTAGTCTACCCATTTTATAGACGAAAAGACTAAGGTTCACTGAGATTAATCTGCCCATGATCACCACTGATGTTTGAATCCAGCCAGGTCTGACCTGAGATCATGTTCCCTCCTAACCACTGCTTCAAAAAACTGTCGATCATATTAACAAGTTAAAATTTTGATGTAATCATGAAGGTTATAAAAAGAACACATACGCTTCTCATATTTCTGCCAATCTTGACTCACTTTCCTTCTTGCCACCCCCGCCCAAGCCTGTCACCCAACCCTGCCAAGTGATAAAACCACCTCATCTCATGTATCTCCGCTTATTCACGTGTTCCCCTGGAGTTGGTATTTATCAGGATCATTTGGTTGACATTTGGGCCTGGGGCCTCAAGAACAGATCAACAGGCTTATTAAGAAATGACATAAAGAGGGGCGCCTGGGTGGCGCAGTTGGTTAAGCGTCCGACTTCAGCCAGGTCACGATCTCGCGGTCCGTGAGTTCGAGCCCCGCGTCAGGCTCTGGGCTGATGGCTCAGAGCCTGGAGCCTGTTTCCGATTCTGTGTCTCCCTCTCTCTCTGCCCCTCCCCCGTTCATGCTCTGTCTCTCTCTGTCCCAAAAATAAATAAACGTTGAAAAAAAAATTTTTTTAAAAAGAAATGACATAAACAACACATATATGGTACTTCAAGGTGTTCAAAACATTTTCTCTTCAAAGCCTCTGATAATGCTCCACTTTATATGATGGGAAACTGAGGTTTAAAAAGGCTGACAGGTGCCTGGGTGGCTCAGTTAGTCAAGTATCCAACTCTTGGTTTTGGCTCAGGTCATTGTCTCACAGTTTTGTGAGTTCAAGACCCATGTTGGGCTCTGTGCTGTAAGCGCGGAGCCGGCTTGGGATTCTCTCTCTGCTTCTCTCTCTGCCCCTCTCCCACTCACATTGTCTCTGTCCTCAAAAATAAATATAAAATAAAAAATAAAAAGGCTAATTGAGTTCTGCTGAGGGTACAATGACCTTAAGGAGCAGAGAAGAATTCATAACTATATGACTTACATCAGGGGTCTATAACCTTGCCTTATCCCTAAAGCAAACGCATTGATTTAAAATGTCTCTATGAAACACTTCCAAATGTAGCACCACGTTGGGACATCTGTGTTCTACTCTCAGTTCCTGGCCCACATGCAAGTAATTTAGCCTCATCAGTAAAAGAGATATGACCAGCTAATTAGCCTAACAATCTATGATTCAAACTGTTTAGCACATTATCAGCAAGAATTCACCCTTATGCTTGTTCACAAATGTTCAGAACAGAGAAATCTGTTCCTCAGCTTCGTCTTATAGCTCCTGGGTTTCTCATGCCTTGGCTCACATCCTCCTCCAATAAGGTCCAGGAGTCCAGGAGTGTTCCTTAGAACCTTCAGCACTTCAAGTATAAAAGGTGGTCTGCACTGCCCTCTATTCCATTCTCCTGTTGGACGCATTCTTCAAGACCACAGCAATGGTCAACTTCTAAAAAGGATAACTCTTCTTGGCTCCCCATTTCCACCTCTGGTTTCTCCACCTCTAGCCCCCTCTCTAGCACTAAAAGATGTAAGTCCCAACACAAAATTCCCTGCCCAGACATCCCCTCTCTTTCCTCTTCTCATCCCTGCCCAAGAGCTACCTTTTTTGACTTTTCTATATGTTCTTCTGGAAAGCTTAGACATACTCCTCATCTCTCCATTGACCATTCCCTGAGCATATGTTGGATTTCCCTCCATCATGCCTTTACAGATCTCCTTAATAATCACCTCCATACCTTGATTCTCTCTTCATCTAGGAGGCCTTCCCAGACCACCGCACTGTAGTGGTCAAGCCTTCTTCAAAAATTCTTCCAAACTCTCATCAAGCCATCTCTGAACACCTAAACCCTTAAAGTAGCACCAATGAGGATATCTTTAATGTTTACCTGTGATGATGCACAGGCCTGAACTCCACTATACAGTTTAGTAAGTGCTTAAATGAATGACATCCACATAATACATTTAACAAAACATTTTGATAGAACTTCATATTTGACCCTCCAAATAATCCTAAAGCTGCTTATCTAGTTTATAAACTTATAAAGGTCATAGAAGTTAAGTGACTGTCCATGAATCACATAGCTATAAAGCAGCAGAACAAGGTCTCAAATCTGGGTATTGAGATCTCTCTTTTGAATTTTGTATACAACATATCTGTAATTTGAATCCCTTTGACAAATAGTATGTACCAGATAGACATTTGATTGAGTCATCTTGTCCGGGAAGTATGAGGTTCATCAAAATTTTTCTTCCCAGTTCAATTCTCTTGATTCTTCAGGGTGATCTTACTGTTGAACAGACTTACAAATTGGCTAAAGTACAATACTAGAGCTTAGTTTCTTAGGTAATACAGGAAGAACAAAACTCTTAACAAAAGCAAATAAGAGAGAGATAGTACTCAAGCCCTAGAAGGGAAAAAAACATACATTTCTTCTGATGAAAAAAATCAAGTCAATTAATCACACATACATTTCTAACTAGCACAGGACTGAGTATACTAATGGTAAGCTGACAATCTTTTTTATTAATTTATTTATTTTTGAAAGAGAAAGAGAGAGGGAGAGAGCAGGGGAGGGGCAGAGAGAGGGGGGACAGAGGATACGAAGTGAGCTCTATGCTGACAGCAGACAGCCCGATATGGGGCTTGACCTCACAAACCGTGAGATCATGACCTGAGCCAAAGTAGGACACTTAACTGACTGAGCCACCCAGGCCCCCTGGCCATCTGTTTTCAAATACAAGCAGTCAGGACAAAAAAAAAAAAAAAAAAAAAAAAAAAAAAAAGCCCCAGTTTTGGCAAAGTACTGTAGGGAAGGAGAAAAAACAAATTTACTATTATATATTTACTGGGTTTGCTTTTGGACTATCCAAAAGCTTTGGTTAGTATTTGCTTAGCATTAGATTCTTCAGGCAACAAAGAATGATAAAGAACTACCCAAAAAATAAACAAATCAAAGGTCTTTCATAATTTTATGAAAAAAAATACTCCTGCTATCTTTAACAACACTGGTATTTCAGTGAAGCAAGCTCTGGAGGTGGTAACAAATTACCCCCAGATGTGAAATCCCAGGCTATGTTCAAGTTCAACTGTGAAGCAGATCAGCCGCAATTTGCTTCTAAATTTGGAATCAAGCAATAAACATTTGTGATCACAACCTCTGGCCTCCTCCTCTTCCATATGAATCAGAATTTTTTTAGACATTTTAAATCTAATCCAAAATTTCTCATGTTGTAGATGAGGAATTGAGGGCTAGAAAGTGAAATGCAAAACAGAAAATAAATTACAGTCACAGAAAACTTTCTCAGCAAAACACCACAGGCTCTGAATGGAAGATTCTGTTTTTACTGTGGTTTCCGGAGACTAGGGTTGAGAGTAGAGTAGGGAAAATAGCCTCAATCTTTAAAAAACAAACAAAAAAAGAACAACAGAAAAAAAACCCTCCACATGTCCAGCATTCACTTAAAAACCTCTACAGATTTGAAGGGTCTGTCGTGAAGATCCATTCGACCCAGCTAGCTCAAAGATATATATTACTAACCCAGCTTTGATTACAGTCACTATTAGAACAACAATACAAAACCTGTCTAAAACTGACTAAAATTGACTAGCATGTTCCTCAAGGCCCATTTTACTCCTCAAACCCGTTTACATAAAGATCAGTGACATGGCTACCTAGACAATGGGAAAGAACAAATTTTCACCAAACTTTAAAAAATGTTTATTTATTTTGAGAGAGAGAAAACAAGAGTGAGCAAGTGGAGGAGGGGCAGAGAGAGAGAGAGGGAGGGAGAGAGAGAATCCCAAGCAGGCTCTGCACTGCCAGCACAGAGCCCAACTTGGGGCTCAAACCCACAAACTGTGAGATCATGACCTGAGCCAAAACCAAGAGTTGGATGCCTAATCGACTGAGCCACCCAGGCACCCCAATCAATTTTCACCAAATTTTTAAAAAAGAGTAAAAGATGCAAAAAAAACACTGGTTACAAAAGGATAAGAAGGCAACTTAAAAATTTTTTGGAAATTTACAAATGCACTATCTATCTCAAAATATTTTTGGAGCTACTATCATAGCACCTTTTCCTTAAAAAGCTGTATTTTTAAATTAGATGTTAAATTTGATAGTTTTGTGTACGCTAATATTAGCTTCTAATAACCTAAAACATTTGAACGTCATTTCTTCAGTCTTAAAACACAGTTCACTTTCTGTAGAGACAGAACTTGAGGGGTCGGGGTGCACAGAAAGGGAGGGAGAGGAGCAGACATTACTCCTACCGACCACTACCACTCAGTGTTAAGCATTGCCCTGATGTGATGATCACACAAGGATAACAGGCCAAGTAGGACAAAGTTGGGGAGCACAGTCTCTGCAGTCACCCACTGAGAATCCAATGCTTGCTGGCAGGAGCCGATTAGAAATCGGCAGAGTGCAGAAGAAGCTGCTAATAGCCTCCGTGAACCTGACACGAAAGATCAGATCAAAACAGCAGGATGGAGAGCCTATTATTATTATCATTACAGAAAGAAAATAACCATTAGAAATTGACCAGAACATGAGCCTTCTCCCAATTATTTCCACAAACAGACAAGAGACTCAGATTTCTAATTAAAAATCACTAGGCACAGAGCCAAATATTTGAGTCAGCAGAGAACTTACCTAATTGTCACGCTGCATTCCCTCTCAGCCACTTGTCCTGCCTGGGTAGCTGTCTACCCTCACCCCAGCCAACCTTCAGATGAGGACTAACTAACCTTTCCCCAGATAAATATACTTCATCGAATCTGCTGATACTTGTAACTGAAATCCCCAATGCATACAGCATGTTAACAGCCATTAGGGGTTAAAGTTCTGATTAGTATACTGCATGGGAGTAGAATCCCATGAGGATTTTGCTCATTCTGCTCAACCAGGACCAAGAAGGAAATCCTGCAGAATTCCTATTCTTTGACCCCAAACAAATGGGTGGAACAGGACTCAAGAGAAGATTAACTCGAGGGTGCGGCTGGGAATGCCGGGGAAGGTAGTATGAAGAGAGGTTGAATGTTGGAATAAGTGAGGCACTTAGAAAGTTGCAGGGGAGCTAAAGGCACTGACCTTCAGATTTCCGGGTGTTACAAAGATCCACGACAGGCCAGAAGTGGCAGCTCCTTGAACCTCCAACAGGCACATTCAGTCCTGTCAGCCTGGACTCAGCCTTGCCAGCACCAGCAAGCACACACACACATTCTTCTCAGAGCTGACATACACACAACACAGTCTCTCCACAGGGCCTGTTTACTTAAGAAACCAGATGCTTTGATGTTGGGGTAGAAGTTGGGAAGTTATGTGTAAAGAAGTAGTTAATGACAGCAGCAGAGGGAGGACAGAGAAGGAGCAGCAGTTTTCTGGCTTTTAATCATAACTTTTGAAAGTTTTAAGGAAATTATCAAATGGTCTGAACCCAGGAATGAGAAGGAAATTATGTCAGCAACCACCGTAACTCCGGCCAAGGCATTTCATCTGTTTCTTTAAGACAGTTTTCATGCCTAACCTCAAAGGGCTACTTATAGGAGGAATGTTTTGAAGCAATCCAACTTAGCAACCAACATTAATAAAATCTATGCTTGCTCAATTTCTCTCATGTACAAAGGTTATACATGTCATGAGCATTCCAAGCACTTAAAGGAAAGAATCAGTAAAAAGGGTGGTGTGAAAACAGTTTTGGGTTAGAGGCAAAAAGGGTATTTATTGAGCCCGAGTTTCAGGTCATTAGGGCACAGGTCTCCTAAACCAGAGCAGAAAAGTGCTATCATGGTTTAGAACTACCTTGCTTTTTAAGGAAGATGAAACACCAACATATTCTCATAAGCCAAACAAACCATAGGTCCAGGAGATCTGCTAAACCCTTCTGAGGCTTTTCATTGTCCAGTCTGAATTATCTTTTCCTGGTATCATTCAGCACACCTTGAACATTTTTAGGGCATTCTCATATACTGACTGTATGGATTAATGTGGTCTAACACGAACAGCACATTTTAGCAAATAAGAAGAGAACCAAGAACTTCTGATTTTCTTTGGGAAGCGAATCCTGTCATCTTATGAAAAACTACTCTACTCTAAATGGCACTTTCCCAGCTGTACAAAAGTATACAATATCCCTGATAAAAAAAAGTTGTTTTGTCCTGCTGATACTTTTATCTCACACTATTATAGTGTGAGATAAAATACTAGATAAAATACTAGATCCCCAAATACTAGATCTCTTCAATATAGTTCAGGAAGATTTATTATGACTTCTAAAAACAGAGAAGCGAAAACCAGAACAAACCACTATGTAACAATTCCTGTTAAGGAGGTGAATCTCTGGGGCACCTGGGTGGCTCAATCGGTTAAGCCGTGACTTTGGCTCAGGTCATGACCTCACGGTTCGTGAGTTCGAGCCCTGCGTAGGGCTCTGTGCGGACAGCTCAGAGCCTGGAGCCTGCTTCGGATTCTGTGTCTCCTTCTCTCTGCCCCTCCTCCACTCGTGCTGCTTCTCTCTCTCTCTCTCTCTCTCTCTCTCTCTCTCAAATAAACATTAAAATTAAAAAAAAAAAAAAGGTGGACCTCTAAGACCTGCTTTACTCAACCATGTCTAAGGTGAAGAATATTAACAATAGCTTCACTCTGGCCACATATACATGTTATAAATAGGATGGGATCTCTGAAGGAGAGATCATGGACAATGAACAAGTGCAAAAAGAGCTATTTAAAATTAGGTCACTGAAAGACTAAGAAAAAAAGCTAAAAAACAAAACACTGGAAACAGTAGCTAAATAAAATGAGAGAAACAGAGGGAAGTTTCTTTTCATATGGACCTTAAAGAACCAGATTTTAAGACCTGCTCTTGAGTAGATTTGGCCTAAGAATCCCCTGAGCCAGTTTTTTCAACCTCTAGCTTTAAAAATCAATAGTTTACAAATGACGTATCAAGTCAAGCCAATCAAGGAAGGTTCTGCAGGAATAAATCCAGGAGGAGCAGCAGGTCCTAAATTAGGTAGGTCAACCAGCAAGAGAAGAATCAAATATGGAGTAAGAATGCTGTGTCCAGCTGACTCCAGGAAGGAAGTGGTCCTGTTGTAAGTTCAGCTTCGGTACTGCAAGGCCTTTCTCAACACCCCACCGTGAGATGGAAGTCTACAACATTATTTCTTCCTCCACAAACAGGAAGTCTTCCCGGTACTCACTCCACCCAATCTGCATCCAACCAGTCCCACCCGTCAGCACTAGTTTCACCACCTTTCCACAGCTCCTGGAATGCCTTACGTGGGGCTACCCGGCTACCCCTGACTGCTTGTGCCCTGACTGCAGTTGCCCTAGGGGGAGGGGGGAGTGCAGATCTGAGAATTCTGCACAGGTAACAAGTATAGTCCAGGCAGAGGGAGAATGATAGTTCAGGGGGAGACTGAGATCTGGCTGACAGGGAACGTGGCTATACATGGACAAGTGCAGTTAGCCACTCATCTCTGTCCCCCCATGCAACTCTCTTTGAAAGAGCAAGAGCTATAACAAAGAACATATTAAATTGAGAATACATTGTGCAAATATGGGTAACAACAATTAAACTGTTAGTTCTAGAAAAACAAGAGGAAGATGCCCATGTTGCACTGCAGCAAGGAGCCAGGACCTTCTTAACAATGGGCTTTGTCAGGCCAGTAGCGTGCAAAGGTTGAGGGGCTTGTCCCCAGGGCCAGAAATGCTACAATTTCTAAAGTTGCTGACTAGGACCTAGCGCAAAGGAGAGTATCTGCAACGTGCGTCCTAACTGTTGGAAATCTTGTTAACAACAGGATGAAGACATCCTGGTCAGAGTCCAAAGCCAGGATAGAAGGTCAAATGTGAAGGCGTAAGAGAGATCACATATATACTGTCATCCTACTTCCAAGCTTGTTCCTTTGCCTATTAAAATACACACAGTAACCTAGGAACTGCCGTGGGATTTCTGAACACCCGCCTACCCACCCTGAAAGTACTGACCCAGCGAGGGCACACCTTTGCTTCTGCACAGCCCAACTTCTCCAAGCACTTAAGAGGTAATTATTCCTCCAGTTGCCTAGTGGGTTATAGCGCTACTGGATCCTAATTATTTACACAGACGCAAAAACAGCGACGCACAAGAGATTTTGACAACTTAAAAAAAAAAAAAAAAAAGAATGCCGTGAAAGTCGAAGGCTGCCTCCCCTGTGACGAAACACAGCCGCGCGGGCCGCGGCGTCCCGCGGGCCGCTCCCGGGCCGGACTCCGCCCGCCGCAGTTTCGGGGCCGCGGCCAGGCGAGCGGCCCGGGTCTCCCCGGCGGAGACGCGAGGCGAGCGGACGGAGAAAGAGGGGCGGGCTGCGCGGGCGGGGCAGGCGGCCGCCGGGGGCCCGGGGGCGGCACCTCGCAGTCCCGGCGGCACCCGGGCCCGGCGCCCGCTCACCTGGTGCGTGTTGTTGGCCAGCTTGGCGACGAAGTCCCGGACCCGGCCGCAGTCCTCATCCTCGTCGAGCGCGCTGCGGCGCCAACGGCCGCCGCGGGGAACCGGGCCCCCGGGCGCGGCCGCGCGCAGCCCCCAGCTCACCCCGACGGGGCCGGACCAGCGCGACAGCGGCGCAGCGGGCGGCGGCGGCGCGTCCAGCCGGTCCTGGCCGAGGGTCGCCGGCGGCAGCAGCTGCAGGAGGAGGAGGAGGTGGAGGCCGAGGCCGTGGGGCCAGCGCGAGAGGCCGTCCGCAGCTCCCCGGGGCCGCTCCATCGCCGCCGAATGCCGACGCCGCCGACACCTGCCGCCCGGCGCGCCCGCCCACCCCCGCCGGCGCCGCGCCACACCCCCGAGCCGGAGCCCGGCGCTCCTTGGATACGCGCAGCCGGGCCTCTCCGCCCCCATAGGCTGGCCGCCTGTCCTTCTTCCCCGGCCCACTCCTCATTGGCTCGCGTCGCCTCCGGCTTCGGGGGTCCTGGATTCGGATGCCAAGATGCGGGACTGATTGGCTGGAACGTGGCAGAGACGGCTGAGGTCATCCCCCCCATCGCCCGGCGTCTCCGGGGCCGGGCTTCCAGAGTTAGCGTAGGAGCTTCCCCCACCCCTCCCGCGTAGCCCCCCGCTCTTGGCGCCCGGACCCACTCTGGAACCCCAGGTTGGGGACTAGGTTATTCCCCCGTCTTCCCCACAGACACCCCTAAAATTCCTTTCATTGCGGCAGCGCCTGGAAAATCTCTTAAGGGAATCCCTGAGCTCGCTCAGCTGGAAAAAGGGGGCTTCGTCATGAACCGGTGCTTCAGGTTTTTAACCCTCGCGTACTGGAGCACTCATTGTCTAATGTAGCAGCCTTCTTGCTGCCAAAAGAGGTAAATGTGAATTGTGTGGGCTAGTCCTACGGAGGCAGATAGACATCAGGACATCCGTGACTCATGCAAGCTTGAAGAAGAGTCCTCCACCATGTATGGTCTTACTTTCTTCTTCTGCAGGGAGTTAGGCCAAAGGTAGAATTGTTCATTGGTTCCCCCAGAGTTACAAAGTAGCATAGAATCAGGGGCAGGTAAAAGGGGCAAGAGAATTACCCAGTGCTTACTTTTAGACAATCATTTCATAGGTGCATGTTGTCTTTACCAAAGTGCCCTAACCCTGCGGTGAGTGCATTGCACAAGTTTGGTTTTCAGTGTATAATGCCCCCTAAATCAGCACCCTGCCTTTAATCAATAAAACCCCCATGCTGTTTCCTTTATTGAAGAAACTGCACACTTAACTTTTAGAACATGCAGCGCAGGTAGAACCAGTTTTTAATCTTTACTGGCTCCGTCCCTTCAGAATGCCAGAAATTGTTCAGTAGAAAATGTAGCAAATAGATACAAAGTCTGCAAAATGTTACACCCAGATAAAGCCACTAAAAACTACTTTTAACTATAAACTGGACGTAAACCCAAATGAGAATATAATATTCACTGTAGAGCAAAATGGTGCAATGCACCCAACCCAATGTTTACGTTAAAATCCTATTCATGTTAATTTGCAAGCAAAAAGATTTACAAATTTACATTTTTTTCCCAACAACCATGATAAGACCTGAGAAGTGAAAAATAATTTTTGAATGGCATCTGAGCAGGGTGGTGGAATCACTAGAATAGTCTTCCAAGTTCTCAGCTGCTGAAATGACAAAGCTCCATGAAAACCGGTGTACAATTTGTTCCTTTCTGTTAATTACCATGTGTCAGATTATTTTTTAAAATACAGATTATTTTTTAATCTATGCCAACTATGGAGTAGATCACAAGACAGTCAGTTCCAGCAGCATGTGATTAGCTGGGGAAGAAGAGGGGCTATAGAGGAATATTTCTTTGTTTGGGTGACACAAAGATGAATGGTCTATTGTCTTACAGCCCTGAAAGGAAAAAAGCCAACTCAACAGTGCCATCTCCTGGAGAAATTACTAAATCCACTTTTAAACTAAGTAGTAAATTGTAATTATGTGCACCTTCACTTTTGAATATATTGCTTTTAGTTACCATATGCTTACAAAATATATATTTCCTTTCTCTAACTCTACCAGCTTCTGGGGACATGGCATTTTGCATATGGCACTGAGGAAGTGTTTTGAGTGAATAAACTGTTCTGGTATTTTACTTTTGTCTGACACAGGCACTAAATACAGAGGTTGCACTTTATCTCCCTTGTGAAATACTGCACAGAAGATCTTACCTTACTTGTAGGACTAAAATATATAGATTACTTATCTCAAAACTGTACTTTCCTCCAAGATACATTCTATAGCAGAAAGATGAACAGAAAAGTTACGCATCACAAAACTATTGCTTTTCCTAGTGAGATTATTTCTGGTTCTGTTTAAATTGAACACAAGAAGTGTTGTAGAAAGTTTTAAAGTTCTACAAAAAAAACCCCCACAAAGTTCCATCTCTTTCAAGAATGCTGTGGGCGCCTGGGTGGCGCAGTCGGTTAAGCGTCCGACTTCAGCCAGGTCACGATCTCGCGGTCCGTGGGTTCGAGCCCCGCGTCAGGCTCTGGGCTGATGGCTCAGAGCCTGGAGCCTGTTTCCGATTCTGTGTCTCCCTCTCTCTCTGCCCCTCCCCCGTTCATGCTCTGTCTCTCTCTGTCCCAAAAATAAATAGACGTGGAAAAAAAAAATGCTGAAATCCTTTTCTTTTAAGAATTCTAAAGTTTGAGCTATAGAGGGTATGAAACTTACTGCCTCACCAGTTGTATAAGGTACAAGTAACACTGCCTGGGCAGTAAGGAGGAAAATAGTGTAAGCTGAGGCTATGGGAGATATGCTAAGATCTATTTTCCCTTAAACAATACCCACGATTCGGAGACACAACTCTCACCTCTCCCTAAAGCGGCACACTTTGTGCATGAACCTACACAGAATTAAAGGGAATGCTGTGGTCTAGTTCTCCCCACGAGAAGCTTCATAGGAGCACAGACCATACTGTTTTCACAGCTCTATTTCCAATGCCTAATACATTATTACTTGGTACATAGGAAGTAAGTACTCATTAAGTTTGTTAGATTTAAATAAATAGAAATTACGATAGGATTTTTCGGTGGCATTTTCTATCAGGATTTGATAACTGGTGAACATGAAATGAATCTCATGATTATCATATTTAAAAAGTAATCTCTACACTCAACCTTGAGATCAAGAGTCCCATGCTCTACCGGCTTGCGCCAGCCAGGCATCCTACCGTGTATTTAGTAACAGGGTTAAAATAACCGTAACAGTCTCCGGAACATTGGTGACAATACGCTCTGGTTCCCTACTCTCCTTATGTGTATATACAGGGCAAAAGTTTTCTTCCAAGTGTTTCCAGTCATTGTAATTTCCAAAGGCATATAAACACAAGTTTCTGTGGTTTTTTTTTGGGGGGGGGGAGGAGAGTTGCCTGGAAACACAGTATGAAATTTAGTATGAATTCAACCTACTCAAATAATCATAACTTATTTTGACATCATGGACAACTGCCTACAAATGTTAATGAAGATAATACACAATTCTGCATTATCCACATATGGATTAGCCAGTCATGTTGTAGATAGTGCAAGTACATTTCAAATCTCAATGAGATTTCCCTATTACTTAGAAGGTGTGTAGGCTTCAAGGGACCTGGCATTGTAAAATCAAGAGTTGATTTGAAACCAGAAAATCTGAGTTCAAATCCCAACAGCTTAATTTTCTGTGTCCACGGACACACAGCCTTAGATTCTTTATCTGTATGATAATGATATCCATTTCATATGGCCATTTTGGGGGCTCCAAAAGATTCCTTAAATAATTTCAATGAGTCATAAGATGGCAGCTCTTATAGTTCTTATCTTCATAAAGTGAAAATCTCTTTCCAAATTATCAATACACAAGAACTGAGACAACATTGTAGTTGGCTTAATGAACTACAACCCTCAAAACATGTTGTTAACATCTCCTTCATATAAGAAATAGCAGCAAAAATACCTATTTCATCAGGTGAAACTATGGCACTGAAATGGATTCGCAATGGTATTAAGATCTTTAAACCATTGCGAAGAGTTGGACAAGCTTAAGTTCATTTGCCAACATCAAGGGATTCATGAGATAGTTGATCTGTGGTAGACATCAAGTTGATTCTGTGGTAGACAGACGCTAAAACAATTTAGAATAGATACTCTGATAGGATAGGGATGTTAGTACCACTATCCTTTTTGTCCCCTAAAATGAGCATTTCGAACAAAAGACTGCATTAGAAGAGAATACTCTATTAACAAATTTTAAATTTTTCTTTATTTCAGAACTGTCTTTATGTACAGACATCATAAAAAAATGCACATACACTGGAGATTTTCCAAGGAACAGGAGCTGGAAATAAAAGTTAAAAGCATTTAAGAGAACTGAAATTGTCCCAGAGAAGTTCTGAGGATCATGCTTCTTTAAATGTCCTTGATAACCTCTTCAAGTTCTTCCTTTGTGAACATGTGGAAATTCTGGCCGGGCTGCACCGTGGCTAACTGGAAAGAAAGCAGAGAAGGGTTAATGAGCTGGGCTCGATTACCCTGCTGATAGCACTAGCATGGTCAGGAGAAGCTGTGTTAGTGATGCAGCTGTTCATTAGGAACTAAGGGATCTGCTATCCAAGGGATATCCTTTCCAGCCACAGGTTCCTAAAATAGCTCTCTGACTCCCAAATAAAAATTCTTATTGACCAAGTTTTCTATTTTGAGGTTAACAGACCACATAGCAGTTAACCAAATGCCTGGTGTCATTGTCATTTCTTGACACTACTTCAACAAGGATCAGAAAAGCAGCAGCAAATTACTTGGGGTCAGTACTTTTTCCTTAGAAATATATGAAAAGTGTGTTTACACACTTGGAAGTGAAGCTTGTGTGACCTTTGCTTCCTGGCCACCCTGTGTTTTAATTTTTATCGGTAAAATGGGGATAACAATAGCACGTAATTCATACAGAAGTTGTGAAGATGTGTTAATCTGTGTAAAGTGCTTACAACACTGCCTAGAACATTATAATAAGCACCAAATAATTACCGATTATTATTAGGTATATTATTTTCTTTAAAATTTTTCATAATGCAACTTAACAACAAAGTCTGTTTTAAGTTCATTATTTTGAGAGACAGAGAAGAGAGAGAGAGAGCGCATGTGCACATGTGTATGCTCACAAGTAGAGGAGGGACAGAGATAGAGAGAGACAGAGGTACAGAGCCAGACATTAGGCTCGATCTCATGAACCATGAGATCATGACCTGAGCCGAGATCAAAAGTCGGACGCTCAACCTACTGAACCACCCAGGTGCC
Source organism: Lynx rufus (assembly GCF_022079265.1). Lineage (NCBI taxonomy): Eukaryota > Metazoa > Chordata > Mammalia > Carnivora > Felidae > Lynx > Lynx rufus. The sequence continues at coordinate 129,148,030 of NW_025814834.1, read as the reverse complement.
CCTGTTTTGTTTTTTAAAAGGACTAGCCATGAAAATAAAAGGATTCCATTAGCACCAACACAGGAAATCAGTTGAGACTGACAAATATTAGTTATAAATAGCAGTCCAGATAGAATCTATTTAAACAATAAAATACCAGGGTCAGAAGACAGTTTCAAATTTAACTAAAACTACCAAGTTTTCTATCACCTCTGCTGATAACATAGTCCCATGTTTTGGGAGCCAATACTGAGCAATAGGTGCCATTTGACATTTGCCTAAAAAGCGGTTGTGTTGGTTTTAAATTTCCTCCTATTGCCTTTTTCTTTAGACTTTACAGTTAAACATACTAGGGTATTTTTGGTAATATTCATTACTGATATTTAACATAATCTGAAACTTCCAGAAATAGCATAATCCAATTACATGATGTTTATTATTTGCCGCTTCACCTACAGGAAAAACACAAAAAGACTACTAACATTTTAAAACACCTGAAGATCTGATCTGGGAACAGACTTAAAAAAAAAAATGTTCTCTCAACAAAGCCTGCAGTCTCCACTAGATTCTCCCAACAAAAGATCTATCCAATTACACAAAATGTCAGAACACATATTTATAAAATACATGTTAAACATTATCATTCATGTCCATATAGACCATGGGCTCTATTCCAAGGAAATTAAAATAATGTTATTACTACATCTTTCAAGGACGTGAGGACAGAGACACAAGGTCAATAAAGCAGAGAAGAGTGAGGGCCTACAGAATTTTTTTGTCAAGTTGCTCAGAGCTCATAGGCTAGTCTTCCCAAACCATTTCAGGGGCTAAAAACAGAAACCGGGAAAGCTCTGAATAGAAAAGTCTGATAGAATCTGGCTGTAAATTGGTGCTAATAAGACTAGACCCAAATACTGCCTTTAGGAAGGTACTCACTCATCACTAGATGAGTAAAAATAACCCCTCGCATTTGCATCATGATAAACTTATTTACATAGGGAATATGAAAGATACTCTTCTATTTATCGTATTCTTTCAAAAAGCTCTGTGAGACAGGTGAAACATTTTCTTTCATTAATTCAATTAATAATTAATTATTAAGCACTTATGTACTAGTTATAATTGTACTAGGCATTAGGGATCCAAAGATAAAGAAAATCTCTTTTATTTACTAAGGGTGCTGGACACCAAATGCTTTTAATGCCAGGTGTTATAAGAGAGCTGAGCATATGTAGAGGCACAAAGGAGTGATCTAGGGGGAGTCAAGAAAGGTTTCAAAGAGAAGCAACTTTTGGGTTGTGTCACAACTCAAAAATGGGTCACACAGTGGAGAACCAGAAGAGCAGATGGAATGTGCACATGTATAAAGCATGCAACAAGAGGATATATTTGCAAAATGAAGTAATTCTGAATGGCTAGAGCAGAGACTGCATATGGGAGGAGATAAAACGGGAGGCGAAGTAGGAAAGACAGTATACTATAGTGGTTAAAAGTACAGGACCCCAGGAGGCACCTGAGTAGCTCAATCGGTTAAGCGTCTGACTTCAGTTCAGGTCGTGATCTCACAGCTCGTGGGTTTGAGCCCCGCATCAGGCTCTCTGCTGTCAGCACAGAGCCTGCTTCAGATTCTCTGTCCACCCCCACCTCTATCCCTCCTCCACTCTCTTGAAAACAAGTAAACATTTAAAAAATTAAGAAAAAAAAAGAAGTACAGGGCACAGGAGCGCCTGGGTGGCTCAGTCAGTTAAGCATTTGACTTCAGCTCAAGTCAGGTCAGAATTAGCATAATCCAATTATATGATGTTTATTATTTGCCGCTTCACCTACAGGAAAAACACAAAAAGACTACTAACATTTTAAAACACCTGAAGATCTGATCTGGGAACAGACTTAAAAAAAATGTTCTCTCAACAAAGAGAGAACCCATGTTCACGATTCATGGGTTTGAGCCCTGAGCGGGCCTCTGCACTGGCAGCTCAGAGCCTATAGCCTGCTTCAGATTCTGTGTCTCTCTCTGTCTCTGCCCCTCCCTCACTTGTGTTCTCTCTCTCTCTCAAAAATAATTAAAAAAAAGAAAAAGTACTGGACCCCAATCACAGCTGAGTTCAAATTTTGACTCCATCATTTACCACTGTTATTTTGAGCAAGGTCCTACCCTCTCAAAGCTTCAGTTTCCTCTTTTGTAAAATGGAAATAGGAATACCAGTCTGAGAGAGGTACTGTGAGGATTAAAAGAAACAATTGCATGCAAAATGCTTAGCAAGGTCCCTAACAGATTAAACATATGACTTAAGAGCAGTAAATTATCATACCATGAAAGAAGTTTGGGATTTATCTTATAGACGGGAGTCAGAAAAGATTTCTTTTTCAATTTTTTAATGTTTATTTTTTGAGAGAGACAGAGCATGAGAGTGGGGAGAAGGGCAGAGAGAGAGAGGGAAACACAGAATCTGAAGCAGGCTCCCAGCTCTGAACTATCAGCACAGAGCCCAACATCGGGCTCGAACTGAAGGACCACGAGACCATGACCTGAGCTGAAGTCGGATGCTTAACCGACTGAACCACCCAGGTGCCCCCAGAAAAGATGTTTTCAAGTGGAGAACAATCAAGACTAGATAAGTAATTTAGAAAATCAACCTCAGTAAGCACAATGAAGGAAATGGAATGAAATGAAAGATGGCAAGGCTAGAGGCAGGAAGACTAGTTAGGAAACCTCTGAAAGGATACAAGGCAGGAGAAAATTGAGTGCCTGAACAAAAGAAGGCACTGGAAGTAGGGATGGAGAGGAGGCACTGATATGACAATTATTTACAAGGGGGCAAAGACAGTGAAGGGAACAATTCAGTGAAGGGAACAAAAAGGGAAGCCGAAGTCTTCTAGGTTTCTACTGTGAATGACAGGTATACATACCGGTAGCATCATCAACTAGGATTAGAAGGGCAGGAAGATGAAATGGTTTTCAGGAAAGATAATGTTTCGTTTCAGAATTGTCAAAAATTTGGGGCACCTGGGTGGCTCAGTCGGTTGAGCGTCTGACTTCAGCTCAGGTCATGATCTCACGGTCCGTGAGTTCGAGCCCCACGTCGGGGTCTGTGCCGACAGCTCAGAGCCTGGAGCCTGCCTCAGATTCTGTGTCTCCCTCCCTCTCTGCCCCTCCCCTGCTCATGCTGTCTCTCTCTGTCTCAAAGCAAAAACATTAAAAAAAAATTTATAGAATTGTCAAAAATTTGAGGAGTCTGCTTCAGAAAAGTCAGATAATAGGTTTAAAAAGTGACCATGAAATCTGACAAACTGGAGTTAACTTAGCAAAATAAGGAAAGTCCCAGGGAAATATTAAGAACACTAACAAATGGTAGCAATTGAGGAATAAATGAGGGGAGAAGCAGTGAGGACAATGGATATAGGTTCTCTTGGGAAAAGACCTAGTAATGAAGATTACAAAAAAGGATGAATGGAATAGCGCCCAGCAATAACATGTAACAGACTGATACACACGAGATGAATTTCAAAAATCATTATGCTGAGTGAAAGAAGTTAGACACAAAAGAGCACATACTGTGTGACCCATTTATATGAAATTCTAGAACATGAAAGACAAATCTATAACAACAAAAAGCAGATCAGTGGGAAGGAACGAACTAAAAAGGGGCATGAGGAGACTTTTTGGGATGGTAGAAATGTTCTATACCTTAATTGTGGTAGCAGATTATACATTTGTCAAAATTCACTGAACTGTATACTTAAAATAGGTACATTTTACAGTATGTACACTATATCTCAACAAAGTGGATTTTTTTTTTTAAGACAGGATACTAGGTAGAAGGAGGAGTTAACAAAGGTGTGATTTGTTTTGTTTTTCTAAAAAAAGATGCAGCTTGGAAATTTTCCTTTTTTGTAGAGAAGGACAGGCTGGTGATCCAAGGGACAACTGGTAGAGCAGGGGCCCCCAAATGCCTGACTTTCTCAGATTGACCATCAAAATCACCCAAGGAGATTTCAAAAGTACAGATTTCTGGACTTCATGTCCAAAGACTGATGGACAGTCAGATTTGGAAACTATCAGAGTACTGGTGGAGTAAACTGTCTTAGACAAGTGAAAGTGACCTTTTTTAATGCAAAAATAACTAAGTCAGGGAGTAATATAGTTAACGATAGAGCATGGGGGCTCCTGGGTGGCTCAGTTGGTCAAGCATCTGACTTCAGCTTAGGTCATGATCTCACAGTTCGTGCATTCTAGCCCCACATCGGGCTCTGTGCTGACAGCACAGATGGAGACTGCTTGGGATTCTTTCTCCCTCTCTGTGTCCCTCCCCCACTCACGCTGTCTCTCAAAAATAAACATTAAAAAAACAATGAGAGAGCATGACTGAGACACATCTGATGCTCTTTTCAAAGCAACACTGAAACTGAATGAGCTAAAAATCTATGCAGTTTCAACTGAACCAAGCAGACCTCAGAACCTGCATTGTGAAATCAGCAGAGCTATCTCTGAATTACTCTGAGGTAGGAAGAAGGGGGTAGTTTTGGCAGAAATGCCAAGACCCGCGGTGCCTGGGTGGCTCAGATGGTAGAATGTCCGACTCTTGATCTCGGCTCAAGTCGTGATCTCACGATTTGTGAGATAGAGCCCTGTATCAGGCTCTGCATCGACAGCAAAGAGCCTGCTTGAGATTCTCTCTCTCCCTCTTTCTCTGTCCCTCATCCACTTGCTCTCAAAATAAATAAATAAACATTAAAAAAAAGAAGAAGAAGAAGAAGAAGAAGAAGAAGAAGAAGAAGAAGAAAAGAAATGGCAAGACCCTATCTCATTCAGTACCAAACACCCCCAAAGTACCAGAAAGGAACTGACAAACTCCCTCCTAAGGGTCAGACTGGGAGTATCACTGTTACTAAGAAAGTGTAAAAATAGTATTTATGTAGTAAGTTTTTCCATTTCTATTCCAAACTCCTCTTCTCCCTGTTACTGCTCAAGAAGTAACCCCTCTGTCCCCCCACCTCCTCTCTCCAATTCCACCCACGCTTTCCCACCTTTAGGCCAGCCCCTTGTTTTGGCATTCAAGTTTGTCCCTTTCACTGCAGCCTGTGGAAGCTGGCTGGCTCTAAAGGCAAGACATTTGTCAGCCCTTAACCAGCCATCCTTCACCAGGGATTAACCTAAACATACATTTTCTCAATGCACACTGAGTACAGCTGACATAATTCTGGTAAGCGCTGATTGGTTTAATTACTGATTTGTGATTACAGACACAGTTGCCTTTAAAAAATTTTTTAATTGAAATATAATATTATGACCACTATCTTGACCTTTTTTTCCCCTTCTTTTACTTGAGAGAGCGACAGAGAGAGACAGAGAGCGAGCAAGCAGGGGAGAGGAGCAGAGAGAATCTTAAGCAGGCTCCACACTCAGCACAGAACCTGACACAGGGCTCGATCCCACGACCCTGGGATTGTGACCTGAGCTGAAACCAAGAGCCAGACGCTCCACCGACTGAGCCACCCAGGCACCCTGTACCCTTTTTTTTTCCAGCTTTTCCCCCTTGTTTTTAATGTTTATTTATTTATTTATTTATTTATTTATTTATTTATTTTGAGAGATAGAGACAGATCATGAGTGGGGGGGGAAGGGCAGAGAAACGGAGACACAGAATCTGAAGCAGGTTCCAGGCTCTGAGCTGTCAGCACAGAGCCCAACACGGAGCCCGAACCCACAAACTGTGAGATCATGACCTGAGCTGAAGTCATACCCTCAACTGACTGAACCACCCAGGTGCCACCCCTCCATCCTAACTTGTGATAACAATCTGGTAAATCGAGCCTCCGCTAGTTTTTTTTTTCCATTAGTATTTTAATGTAGCCCAGCAGTCCTTTTGCTTATCCCAGCCTTCCTTTTTCCCTGTCCATAAGGACTCTTCCAAGTAGATCCCACTTGCCTTAACTCTACTGTTGGAATTCACCCACTCTCAGCAGATGATCTAACATTCACCAGGGAAATACAGGACCTCTCTCTCAATTCACCTGCAAACCTACTCTATCTTTTTACTCACCATTATCTCCTTTTCTCCCATCTACTCTTAGCATCCTAAATAAGGGCAGTCAGAATCTGGTCCACAACTCTCTGGTATCATCTCTTGCCACCTCACTCACTACCTTACATATATCTTGCACCCCAGCATCCAGAAAACCCTCAAATTCTCCTTTACATACAATGTTATTTTATATCTTTGAGCCTTTGCACATGGCTGTTCGCTCTTTCTGGAGTACCCTTCTCTTCCTTTCTCTAGCATCACCTCTTCCAGGCGACTTTCCTAATGTCCTAGGATAAGTTAACATGTTTTGGGGACAGTCCATTCTTATTACTATTATAGAAGTATTGGAGCTTCAAAGGATAGCAATAACTTCTTAAGGGCTGAGCATACAAAATGTGATTATCTCCATGGGAGATATGGGAGCTATGATATCTGAATAAAAAACACCACAAGAGAAAAATACCTCTATATTAGTTGCATTCAGCTTCTCCTCCATTACTTGTTTGAGGATGATGAGTGAAGACTTGATGGCTTCTTTCAGTGTCATAGACTTGAAACAAAAAGGGTAAGAAGAGTAGCCATTATGTAATTCCTCCTTCCTTCAAAGATTTCCCCTATCTCCCTGAATGATGTAGCAAATATTACTAAATCAAGCAGCTTAGTAAGTACAGTGCATTACCAGGTATCTCTAGAATTCAAGTAAACAGTAAATAAGTAGAATACATTTATTCAAAGTTTCAAGTCTTATTTTGAACCAGATCAAAGTCACCAACTTTCATATTAAGTGATCTTTGAAGAAGTGGAAAGGGCTACACTTCTCTAGTTATCCTCTTTTAATACAGAAACAAGATAATATTGGGAATATCCTATGATTCACAACTCCCAAATGATCTAAAAAGGTAGCCCACTGGTTTAGTAAACCTGCTCTTGTAGTACTGTGTTTTGAACCCATGAACCCAATTTCTTCCACACATAAAATCAATACTATCAGGGGTAGAGGGGAGTAGACATCTCTGTGTGAACCAGTAAGTAAGATAGCCTTCAACCACAAGTTACCCAAAGCCAAGTCTTCCCATCCTACAAGATAAAAAATGCCAAATGTCTACTTGCTTCTAGAGCCAGACTAGGAAATATATCTGTTAAGTAAAGCTTTCAAGATAAAGGGTAAACAAACTGAGGTCATCTATACCATGGTACAGCACTCAGCATTAACTACTGATATGTGCAAAAATACGAATGGATCCTAAAAACAGCATTATTGAACAAAAAAGGCAAATGCAAAATATAAACTGTATGACTGCATTTATAGAAAGGACAAGAACAGACAAAACTAATCTACAGTGGTAAACATGGTTGAAAGGGAGAAAGAGTGAATGGAGAGGAAATAAGCATTTCAGGGAGTGATGGAAGTGTTCTCCATCTTGTTTTAGGTGGTGGTCACGAGGGTGTGTACTCCTAGAACTCCTAGAACTGAACACTTAAGGTCTTCCCATTTTATGTAAATTATACCTTGATTTATAAAATAATAATAAAAGTTGTGAGAGTACTCAATTACCTTGTGGTAAACTTCTTGCAAGGAGCTCTGGGCACCCTCTGAAGCAGAGCCAATTGCTCGAGCATCACACTGTACAAAGGTCCCAGATGGGTCCATATGAAACCTGCAAAACCCCCCAAAAGAAGGGGGTTACAAATGCTTAAGAGTGGTGGCATTTTATGTAACAAGTATCTCACTAAAGAATATAAATGCTTGGCCCTGCAGTGGAAACTCCACTGAAATACTGAGGTACAGGTCCAAAAGATGTTGTATGCCTAGAGAAACCAGATTTTTTTTTTTTTAAGTTTATTTAAGTAATGTCTATACCCAATGTGGGGCTCAACTCACAACCCCGAGATCAAAATTCACATGCAAAGTCACATGCAGCTATAGAAACCAGATCTTTTATTTTATTTTTAAAGTTTATTTATTTTAAGATAGCAAGTATGCACGAGCCAGGGAGGGGCAGAGAGAGAGGTGAGAATATCCCAAGCAGGCTCCATGCTAAGTATGGAGCCCAATGCAGGACTTAATCCCAGGACACTGGACCATGACCTGGGCTAAAATCAAGAGTTCGATGCTCAACCAACTGAGCTACCCAGGCACCTGAAACCAGATCTTTTAAAAAGTGTTTAAGAAAATTCATTCCTCAGAGATTTAGAAGTATAGAAGATATAAATATGGCACTTGTGTATGCCTATCTAAATAATATTTGAGGAAAAGGAACAAATCAGCATTCTAAAGCAAAGCTCTAAAACACACCCTGACTATAGTAACAAAGTTGCTTTTAATTCTTTCCAGAATCAGCAGTGGTTCCAACAGGGAAGTTCTTCACAGAATGCTTGTCTTTGTATAAACAGCACAGAATCACTGAACTTTAGAGTTAGAAGCCCTTCATTTTTTATAATTCTACAATAATCCTCTCAGTTTAGACAACCAGTCCCCATCCCAAATTAAAATAATTCTACAAAAAAAGAAACAGGAAAAAATGGCAAATTCTTACAGCTGGGGTCCTTTCTCATCAACTCCTCCAAATAACAGTGCTACTCCAAAAGGACGAGACTAGAACCAAAAAACAAGAGGTATTAAGATAAACAAATGGCTACTGAAGCAGGAGGTAAGAGGGGCTGGGAAAGGTATGTTCAGAGGACAAATGTCCTAAGTCCCTTAGAAGGAAACTTGCCACAAACACCACACTCACCATGGCACCTGGATCTGCATCTTCTTCTCCAAACTGCAGAGCTAGATTGGACACAGCCTGAGTCACACTCTCCACGGTCATTGTCTCATTGTAGGTGAACCAATGGTTCTAGAAAAAGAGCAAAATGTGGTCTAACTTTTAAATAAGAAAAGCATTAAAGCAGTCCACCATCTCACTACATACATCCCTGTGGACTATGGTTGCAAACCGAAGGCTCAGCTCCAGTGTTTTTTTCTTAACACTGAACTTGAATGCTTGGGCCTACATGAGAGGAAGAGAAATAGCTCTAGAAAGAAACTGTGATCAAAGTACCCTAAGCATTAATGACGGACTAGAGGATTATCCCTTGAAAAACAGAGTTAGCCCTTCACAGCACTAAGCTTAGTCTTTTCACAAAGTGAATGCTAACAGCTAAGTGCCACTTTCCCTCAAAGAGCCTACCTTATCATTGTGTTGGTGTTTAAATTAAATGACTTACTCTTACATAAGTACTGACAGCAAAGTTGAAAATAAGTGCAAAAAGTTTTATCAATCAGGAATTTTTTTCTTACTGGTCTTTTCTCGAAGCAGCAGGTACTCAATTAAAGAAAAAAACAAAATCAGCATTCTTGACCTGGTACATAACATTACTCACCATAGGAGAGCTGTTACTTGCAAGCCCAGCACCAAAGGCAGTTGGGGTAGAATGTCCTTTAGCTATGTCCACTTCCTGCTATGGTGCTCCCACAGTTAATTAGGGAACAGAATGTAGTGCAATGCTTGCTTTATTTAAGGCAAATCAAAAAGAAGCAAGAGACTGTCAGCACTATTTACCAGGGCTTCCTTAAAGCTGCAATGGTTGGATGGCTAGACTCCAAGCCTCAACAAGTTATTAACTAGGTGGTCTATCCAAAATCACTCCTAAGAGCTACAGCTGATATTAACACAGATAACCTGCAATACAGCCCAGGCAGCTACATCATTAAACAAGGAACTCAAGCATCAAGGTAAAAAGGAGAGATGATGCTAATTTTACCTGTGTCTCCACTCTGGCTTTATCAATTAAAGTCTTAGCATCAGCAATTAGCCCACTCATGGCACAACCTGCAATGTAAAAGCAATAGTGACCCAGGGGCCAAATCCTAGCAGAACTCTTTCATCCACTCAAGAAATACTGAAACACTGGAATAGAACCATGGCGGCCATACGCAATCCCATAGCAATACACCCAAGAGGTTAGATGGGAAATTATTTGATTATACTGAACACAAGTATAATTATACTACAAATAAATAAAACCATCTGCAATAACTCAGAAGTCCAGTATTAAGATAGAAGACAGGCAAGAACAGCCAAACAAGCATGAATTTTCACATATTACATCCTTAAGCATTCCTTTAGCATTCTCGTAGACCACAATACACTTTCAAACTAAGCGAACACTAACATCCCAACAGAAGAAATAAGGAAAAAAATAACCATGTCACTATGAGCTATAGAAGGCCCCAGGATAAAATCAAAAGCTTTTTCACCTCCCTGACCAAATACAAACCAATTAGTTTAGAAAGAAAGTTTGCCTGATGGTCCAAGATGCCAACGTTATAGCTGTTACTTTATATGCCATAACTTGAAATCTGTATTTCCAGCTTAAGCCTTACTACCACATTTCAAACCTATGAAGCCAATGACTCCCTTAATATATCTACTTGGACATACCACCAACTCAAATCAAGTTCTTTCTTCCTTCTAGACTCTTTGGCCCTCACAACCAATCAGATCCCAAATTCTATCAATCTCCATCTGATTAACCTGTCCAGCATTAATCCTTACATTGTCCATTCTCTGTCCACTGCCTTGGTTAAATCCCTCATTGTTTCTATTTGGATTAAAGGAAATTTCTTTCCAGGTCTCCCTACCTCCAGTCTCAGGCCCCTTCACTCTACCTGCAACCTTGTTATGAGAATTGTCTTTCTAAAAGACTAATCTGGGGGCACCTGGGTGGCTCAGTTGGTTAAGCATCTGACTCTTGGTTTAGGCTCAGGTCATGATCTCACGGTTCATGGGGTCAAGCCCCATATCAGGCTCCTTGCTAACAGTGCAGAGCCTGCTTGAGATTCTCTCTTTCTCCCTCTCTCTCTGCCCCACCCCTGCTCATACTCTCTCTCTCTCAAAATCTGATGATATTACCCCAAAGCTTAAAATCTTTCCCATCAAGTTGAAGCTCTTGCTAGCATGGTAAAAAGATTTCTACTGTCTGACCCAAGACTTATTTCTTGCTATAGTCCACCTGCCAGTCTTACCAAACTTCTTGTGCTAGGGTATTCCCTATTTTACACCACTAAGGGTTTGCTCATTTCTATTCCCTCTGACCGGAGTGCTCTCCCTTCCTATACCCACACACTTGTTCACTTAGTGACCATTTCCTCATCTTTTAGAATTCAACTCAGCTCAAGCATCGCTTTATGGAATCTTTTTCTGAAAGTCCCACTACCACTGGTTCCAGACAAAACTAATGATTTCCTCTTTTGTACCCCTACTGAGCACATACTACAGCCTCTCTTAACACCTACGTCACTCAACTGCATTTACTTATTTACATGTCTACCTCCACTATCAGACTGTATGCTTCTGAAACATAAGGACTATGTCTCATTTTTCTCTGTATCCCTGGTGACTAGCATAGGTCTGACACATGGTAGGCTCTCAATTTGCTGAATGAAGTGACACTGATCTATCTCCAGACACACAACTTGGGATTAAGTAGACAAAATGTTCTTATCTTAAAAGACTAAATCTCAGGTTCTACATCTGAAAGATACTGTCAAGCTCCTGGAGTCACCATGGCATTGGTTCTGAGGCCTTCAGGCAACTAATTATTTTACCAATATTCCACTAATTAGATGACTAGATGGTTAAGAAAATTTCAACAGTCAACTAAAATGCAGAACTACTCACCCTGTAATGCTACAATGATGCCAGAAGCTAAGGCAGGGAAATTATAACAGAGACCAAAACAAAACAAAAACGAGTGCTGGGGTGTGGGGGATATAGGGGAAGACAGGGAGTAAAAAGATAAATCTGAAAACAGAGGAAGAAGACTGATCTGCTCAAAATCTATTATTCTCATGCTCTCTGAACCTTAGTCACTCTAAAGACCTTTAAGAATTCCTCTTTCTAGTGGACACTCTAGTTTTCCACATGATCCTCTGCTCCAGATGGCTTCCTACTAGGGCTAACATTATGCAACACTGAAGACCCAGCCATTATAGGGAGCTGGCCTATGATTCACCTTTACATATTTCGACAACCATCACATTCGCCAAGTCTAAATTTGAAGGAGAAAGGAACTTCTGGAAGTAGGCTGAGCCCTACAATTGCTTCCCACTCCTATATTATGCACACTGGCTTACTGCCTGGAAAACAGTAGCTAATAAGGGGATAAGATGTTCATCTAATGAACCTCCTGTGGAACACCAAAGAAGACTAATTAATCCAAGCCAGATCCTATAAAACAACTTCCCCCTACTCCTTACCTATGTGAGCATCAATCTCTACAATTTTCTCAATGCTGCTAGGCTCCATTAGTGGGGAGGTAATTCTCTTCTCCACAGCTAGGCACACACCCTCTGATGTCTGAATCCCAATGGCTGTAGAACCAAGCTAAAAAGAAACGTGTTATAGTTATCATGTACAGGTCAAAGAACAGTCTCACATACTCACCAGGAATCTCTCTGAATACTGCACAAGACAGAAGCTTCAATTAGCCATACCAAGTATTCAGAGAGTATAAACAGCACCCTAATAAGTAATGTGTTATTCCTGTCAATGGCAGGAACACTTGATTTACAGATTTTGTTCTTCTAAAGGGAAAAGTCCAATGAAGTCTTGAAAACATCTGGAAAATGATCAACTCTAATGCCAATATTTTGGAGAGGGGTAGATTCTAAGGTTCTAAACATCAACGGGCAAAAAAGTAATAAAACTAGAATGTTTTTCTTTTCACCTCTGTTCTCTTGACCTGTCCCCAAAGGTAGTATTTCTCAAATCTACATGACCTCCAGAAAAGTAGTGTACATTAAAAAAAGGAAAAAGGTACCTGGGTGGCCCAGTGGGTTGAGCGTCCAACTCTTGATTTTGGCTTAGGTCATATCTCACAGTTTGTAAGATAGAGCCCTGTGCCAGGCTCCGTGCTGGCAGCACGGAGCCTGCCTGGGATTTTTTCTCTCCCTCTCCCTCAAAATAAATAAACAAACAGACAAACAAAAGAAGAAACAAAAACACCACCACAAACATAATTATTAACTTAATCTTTTGAGGTCACTAGCAGTTTACAATATAGCTTAATTTCATCTCCCCATCTCCAGGGCACCATTCTAGTCACCGATCCCTCTATGTCTGTTTCTTTATCTGCAAGATGGGGGTAATAAAACATCAAGAAAGTAAATATATTAATACATAAAATGCTTAAAATGGTGCCTGGCACATAATAAATGAGTAACAAAATTAGTCATTCTTCTTATATGCCTAGACTTCAACATCCTCTTACTTAGGTTCCCCATCTTAATCTCTCTCTTAATGTATATTTCATGTTATAGCCTAACTGATCTAATAAAATGCTATTTTAATTATACTTCTTCTCTGAAGAACTAACATCTCCCTATATTGCCTGTCACATAAAATCCAAATAAGCTTCCAAAGCCCTCAAAACCTAATCTCACTTTTCATTTCAAACTTTATTACTCATTATTCTCCAACAAAATCTACCAGGTATAGCCCAACCCATTTTCTCATGCCATATTATTTATCCCTTAACTCACAAACCATGAGATCATGACCTGAGCTAAAATCAAGAGTTGGACGCTTAACTGACTGAGCCACCCAGGTGCCCCTGAATTACCATTATTATTTAGTTAGTTCCACAAAGCAATGCCTGCCAGTGCAAGCATCAGACTCCTGGAACCTGTTATTGTAAAGGAGTCCAAGGAATTTCATGAATCATTATGCATAACATGCTTAACATGACTGCAGACTGCATAATCACGTCTCATACATAAGTGAATTATTTTTCAAATGCATAAAGTTGTGACTTTATTTACAAATGTTTTTAAATGTATATACCAGCTTTTTTTTTTTTAATATATATGCATAACTACAGGAGAGGACCGTTAAAGAACTTTATGTAAAAAATGGGCATTCATACTTCTAGGTAAAGGTATAGACTGAACACACACATTAGCTCTACTCCTTCCCCTAGCCTCATAATAGTACAAAATTAAAGGATGGCAGGGTCAGGGGATAGGGGGCGATGCACAAATATACTAGCACAAAGAGAATGGGCAAAGACACAGCAACAAAATTTCTAGGAAAGAAGACAGGTTAGTGATAATTTACTTAGTAGACCTGAGAAATCTGAACCCTAAACCAGTAGTAAAGAAAATCAAGAAACAATCTGATTTACATTATAGGATCCCAACATTATAGGATCCTCTGGAAATAGAAACAAAGGAGCTAAAAATCACAAAATCAGTTCAGTGTTACCTAAGAAACAGATTTCCAGATCCCCTCCCCTAGGCTATAAAGCTAGATGACAGCTCCCACCCCCACTCCTATAGAAAACTCTGGAAAGGGTAAAACAGACAGTGGTCTTTGGATTGGGGGACACTAAGCACAGTCAAAGGCAGGAGTACCAGAGTGAAAACAGGGGATTAAGACTGACTAGCTGAAGGTTAAGAACTTCAGCCTTCTTTCCCCATTCAGCTCTCTGAAGCTAGTAGCTGAAACACCCTTCAGGCATGAAATGAGAAGGGGCAGTTTTCTCTAGAACAGTTTTCAAACATTTTGGACAAAATCGACATTAAGAAATATATCTTATATCAGGATCAAAACATACTAACATACACAAATAAATACAATAGAAACAACGTGGGAAAAAAACACAATGAAACACCAATAGTATCAACATGGCATTCTGATATCTACTGTTCTATTCCACTCAAAAAGAAATGCTACCTTGACCCACTAAATTGATTTCAATGCTCACTAATTGGTCAAGACCTGTAGCTTAAAAAACATAGATCTAAAGAATCTAACCAATTCAATAAAAAAAAAAATTGAAAGAAAAGTTAAAAAAAAATCCTTAAGAATATATTTCATCCATAAAACAAAAATAGGACACTAATAAGAAAAAGGAAAAAATAAAGGAGCTTAGAAATTGAAAAAGCAGTATGCCCAGAGAACTAGTCCAGAATTGGAACAGGTCAGAAGCTCAAAGAGATTTTTAAGAATCTTTACTGGATACCTAATGTCTTGGAAATTTTGAGAAGATACATATAACCTAGAGAGACTTTGGGGATTATTTATGACATGTATACATTAAATTAAGCAAATTTTTAAAAAAGAAGAGCTCTTAACTCCAGGAAAATATTGTGCAGAAATGGAAAAATGGCTCAGCTGTGAATACATTTATTTACATAGTCATATGACTATAAGTGTTGACTAATGATCTCACAAAAGTATATATTGAGTGAATTGCTGTACCTCCACCCCAGGAGGAAAGCGTGTGTGTGTGTCCATGTGTGTGATTGGGGCAAAAATCTTCATCGTCCATAATGTAAAGTCTGTGGATAATATCTAAACAAAAACAAAATTTTTCCCCCCACTTCTGCTGGCTGTCTGCTTCTGTGCTAGAAATATGGAAGCAAATGCCAAGAAAATTATCAGCTAAAAGATCTTAAAGTGTTGCATTTGGGAAGCTGAAGATAGAGGGGGCAGTCCTCAGGGATTGCTGTTTTTGTTACAAGGTTGATATAATTATTTTATCTTTTGATTCTAAAACTACATGCAGGTATGCCTTAAGAATAAAAATGTAAAAGTCAGAAAATATTACTAGAGAATTTAATTTGGCACTTAGTTGTTCTCTAGTTGTTTTATGTATAGTACATTGCTCTTAAATCTCCAACTGAACAGAGCAGGACAGACTTTATATCTACTTTTTTTTTTTATGTTTATTTATTTTTGAGAGAGAGAGACAGAGCGTGCGCACAAGTGGGGAAGGGGAAGAGAGGGAGACACAAAATCTGAAGCAGGGTCCAGGCTCTGAGCTGTCAGCACAGAGCCTGATGTGGGGCTTGAACTCACACGCTGTGAGATCATGACCTGAGCCAAAGTTGTACACTTAATAGAGCCACCCAGACACCCCCTTTATATCTACTTTTAAATTTTATCTGGCAGACTTGTTCTCAACCAGAGGCCATTTTATCCTCCAGGGGACATGTATCTGGAGGACAAAGTCTAGAGACAGTTTTGGTTGTCACAGTTAGAAGTGTGAGTGCTACTAGCATCTAATCCCGCTGAACACTCTACCATGCACAGGATGGTCTCTCAACAAAGAATTATCCAGTCCAAAATGTCAATAGTCCCTGGGTACTGTAACTATTTTGTGGATGAAGGATTTTCATATTATAAGAATTCACAGCCTGTTCAGTTTGGCCTCCAACTTAAATAACTTCCTAAGTTTCCACTCCAAAAAAAAGATTAATATTTTCAAGACAGACTAAGTAATAAAATGTACCAAAATCAAGGGAATTTTCTTTTGAACACTTACATTTACCCCAGATATTTCAGTATTACAATTCTGCCTAAAGTCCACCCCACTCCTTGGTGGGGACTGAGGAAAGGAAGTGAGGGAACATTTGAAGACTCTACCTAATATTTCTTTAGTATAACTCATAGTAACCAATGTCCACATGCTCAGTTTAATATGGTAATTTTGACACTGCCACAGATTATCCTTCCTTCCCCCAAAAAACCTACTCCAAAGGCATTTTTTCCCCACTTCTGCTGGCTGTCTTTCACCCATGCCATCCATACCATACCTCCAAATGACAACTTATACTTGCCATTCTTAGTCGTTTCTCCAGCTCCTTTCATGCTACTGAATACTTATGGTTATCAAATTGCTTTCTCATTGACAACTCATAAGTTGCCAAGGCGACAACCAGGTTGTTTAAATACCAAAGAGCCTGAATTTTCACATGGGTTAAGTCACATCTATTAAAGGGTCACATGGCTATTTCTATCTTAGCCCAACCTAGGGTAGACATCACATGGTCTCTAATTATCTTTAAGCAATCTGAAAATTACTAGCAGTAAGAAGCTTAAAGAAGAACCCCCCCCAAAACTGAGGATTATTCTTGGCTTGGATAGGACTATTATCTTTAAATGCCACAGCTTGAAATCGTCATAGTCTTCACAATTCATAATAACGTATGGTTTCAATACAGGGCAAAGATGATCAGAAACAGGCACTTGTAGCTGGCCCACCACTTTCTGTCCCACCATCTATCATAGTGCATCCACCTTTACTTCTATGTCTTCAACTAATCACAGTCTCTTTTGCCCTTTTCTAGATTCTCATATAATAGTTTTCTATAATACACTCTTTTTATAATAGGTAACTTAGAAACACAGTAGCTCTCTTCAATTATTTGAAGAACTGTTTTTGGAAAAGGTTTAAACATCCTGTGTGGTTCAAGGACAAAACTAGGGACAACTAAGGAAACTTCAAAGAAGCTAGACTTTGATTTATTTATTTTACAGTTTATTTATTTATTTTGAGAGAGAGAGAGAGAGAGAATGGAGAGGCAGAGAAAGAGGGAGAGAGAGAATCCCAATCAGGCTACATGCTATCAGTGCAGAGCCTGACACAGAGCTTGATCCAACTAACTATGAGATCATGACCTGAGCCGATACCAACTGAGCCACTCAAGCACCCCAGGAAGCTAGACTTTTGATTCAATACAAGGATAAATTTCTAAACCATTATGAATTGTTTTCTAACAGAATGAGCTATCTAGTGAGAAAATATTCTATCACTAGGACTATACAAACAGAGGTTATTTAGGGATGTAGAGGTGACTGAAGCACAGAGTAATGGGTTCATCTAGATCACTGATTCTCAATCCTTGCTAGATATTAGAATCACTGAAGGAGCCCTTAAAAATACTGATGCCTGGACCTTCCTTGGATAACCTAAATCAGAACTTAGATTATCCGTAATTCAACAAATGCAGATCCCATGTGATAACTAACTTTAAGTATAGATAGCTCACTTACTGATTTTGTTAATATTGGTTTGGGGGCGCCTGGGTGGCTCAGTTGGTTGAGCGACCAACTTTGGCTCAGATCATGATCTCGTGGTTTGTGAGTTCGAGCCCCGCGTCAGGCTCTGTGCTGACAGCTCAGAGCCTGGAGCCTGCTTCAGATTCTGTGTCTCCCCCTCTCTCTGCCCCTCCCCTGCTCATGCTCTGTCTCTCTCTCTCAATAATAAATAAACGTTAAAAAAAAAAAAGAAAAAGAAAAATACTGGTTTGAACTATTTGATTTTGTTACATTACAGGACACACCTCTTATTCAGTCCTGAAAGTGTCCAGTACAAATCCACAATTTTACGAATACAGGTGATGAGTTAAACAATTTTTCAAAGTATCTTCCAGATGCTAAGTCTAGACCTCTATATCCCTCTCTTTATAGCCAAGAGGATTATGAACACAAACATGTCCCTTCAGCCCCACTGAGAAAAAGATACTTACATAATTACGAAGCATTTATCTGTTCAAAAGACTTCAGGAATAGGATTGAAATTGATATTAAAACGGTTAGTGGTTGGGTAAAGGGAGATACAGAATATTTTCTAAACAAATAGCTAAAACATGGGGCGCCTGGGTGGCTAAGTTGGTTAAGCGTCCGACTCCGGCTCAGGTCATGATCTCACGGTTCTGTGAGTTGGAGCCCCACGTCAGGCTCTTTGCTAACAGCTCAGAGCCTGGAGCCTGCTTCAGATTCTACACCTCCCTCTCTCTCTCAAAAATAAAACAAAAACATTAAAAAAAAAAAGGGGGAGATAGCTAAAACACATTTACTCCAAATGTTCTGCCAGCAATGCAGTAGGTTGCCATGAAATTTCAAAAACTTGCTACTTGATACTATACCTTGATAGCTTCAATGGCATATTCCACTTGAAATAATCTTCCTTCAGGAGAAAAAGTATTCACACCCCTATAATTTAAAAAAAGCATTAAAGATTGTCAGAAAAAGTGTAGAGAAACAAAACTCAAGTTCCTTGACATCTAGCTCAAATAGCTACAAGATATGCATGTTGTCATTATTCTCCTTTGCCCAAAACAATCTGTAGCTATTGTTTTGTACATTAACAGCTTTTCAAGAAAATGGAACTTATGTATGGAACACTTCTGTGCTACTCCCAGAGACTTCAAACTGATCAAATGAGAGCAAGGGGCTTTCTACCTCAACTCTGAACCAAACTGAATTCCCTCAGTAAATTCAAGCCCCCAAAACTACCTGGCAATTCCCAATATGCTTTTATCCTTCTCCCCTTCACATTACGTGCATTTAATGTCAATATCATACTTTTCAGTAAAAGTCAGTTACAGGTACATTTCTCTATTTATTTGTATGAATTAGTATTGCTATCTTAACAGACCGAGATCTGGCTCGTTCCTAAAGCCTAAGCTAGTTTATTCATTACATACATATTTACACCAATTACACACTAGACTTCTTTTTCTTTCTAAAACACCTTCCCACCTTTTCTTGTTCCATTCTGTTGGAAATTCCTATGGAGAAGAGGCATCAATCATGGTCTTAGCTATAAAAGTCTTCTGCACACAATGGACACTTCAAAAATACTTGAACAAATGAATGAAAGTAGTTATGATCCTTGGCTGATAGAGTTTGGATTTGATAACATGTAACATGATATATAACACAGTGTTTTCAAATTTGTTTTATCAAAAACTCTTTCTTCAAAAAAAAAAAAAAAAAAGTGTATGTATCCCCGAAATACAAAACAGGTAATAATAATACAAGTTGACATTTACTGCATATCTACTATATACCTAGCATTGTTATAAACCTTTAAATTACTTAATTCACTTAATCCTCAAAATAATCCTATGAAGTAACATTTAAAGACAGATAGTATTTCACAGATGTGAAAGTTGACAAAGAGGTTGAGTAATATGCCCAAAGTTAGTCAGCATGTAAGAGGCAGAGGTGGAATTAGGGTTTAGGCAATGTGACTGCAGAGACCTATCTTTGAATTGTTTCACTATACGGCCTCTGGGAATTATTACTCTGGGCTAAATCAGGAGTGAAAGGAGAATCTCACCATCCCAGAATCCTCCTGGCCCCAGAGGTAATATCCCAGAGGTCATTAAAAAAGTTCAGAACTCTAGGAACAATTTTTAAAAATCACTGAGTGAAAAGTCTGAGGACAGAAGACTGAAATTAAGTTCTAGTTCTGCCACTTAGTAGCTTTAATTCCCTCAAATGAAAAACAAAAAACAAAACCTATCGTACATCTATCACAAGATAATTAATACTGAATTGCACAGAGTATGAAAGAATTTTGTGATAAAGTACCATGTGAATACAGTATTTTCACCTTAATTCAGGCACTTCATCCTAGTATAGTATTAATTACTACATCCTTATATGGGCTCTGCTCTTGGCTGTCTTCTCAAACTTCACTGTTTCTTTGGGTTATTTCGTTTACATCAAGCACCAACTACTCTCAAACCTCTATTACCGGTCTGACCTCTTCCCTGATTAATTTAATGAATCCTGAGCATTTTCACTTGGATATCCCATTAGCACCGAACACTCAATATCTTCCAATCTGAAATATCTCTTTAAATCCAGCCATCCTTGCAAAATCAGTTCCATCTCCTGTCATTCCTATTTCATTTTTATTTTAAAACACCTGCAATCTCTCAGTTCCCCAAGCTAGAAAGTTCTGAATGATCTGACTCATTTCTCCCCATCTTCTCCCACATTAATCATATACCAAGTCACATCAATTCCTCCCACATGGTAACTCAACACTCTTCTTTCATTCTCAACGACCTCATTACCTTTCACCTAACTATTGTAAGCCTTCTAACTGGTATTGACTCACTCTTTCTTCTGCTCCTGTCAAACAATCTCTGCAAAACACAATTATGTAACTTCTTCAAATAAAAATTAATAGCACATGGTTGCCTAAATAGTGACCCAAACTCCAGGGGCGCCTGGGTGGCTCAGTGGGTTGAGTGTCCGACTTCAGCTCAGGTCATGATCTCACGGTCTGTGAGTTCGAGCCCCGGGTCGGGCTCTGTGCTGACAGCTTGGAGCCTGGAGCGTGCTTCGGATTCTCTGTCTCCCTCTCTCTGTGCCCCTCCCCTGCTCATGCTCTAACTCTCTCTGTCTCAAAAATAAATAAAAACACTTTAAAATTTTTGAAAAAAAATAGTGACCCAAACTCCTTCACTACAAAAAAAATCCATCCAACATCTAGCACCATCCTGTTTTCCCCATAGTTCACCACTCCCATACATGTATCAAATGTACCACACAGAAAAGAATGTTCCCAAACAGGCACTGTATATTCTCTGCCTCCAACCTACTGACACTTAGTCCATATTTATTAAAATCTTCCTCTTTCTCAAGACTCAGTTTAAATATCAGCTCCTTTTTAAAGTTTTCAATGACCCCCTAATATTGAATGCAACCTCTCTTAACAAACTTTCTATAGTACTTGATTTGAATTTCTCTAATGACATGAAACCACTTCTGACTTGCACTATGTTTTTTAAATAGCTCTTTAAAAGGCAAGCTCCCATTTAAGAGCAAGAATCTTGATTTTGTTCACTGCTGTATGGCCAGTAACTAGAACAGTGTCTTGTACAGAGCAAGCATGCAAGTATATTAGCTAAGTGAATTTAAAAAGGCTGTATTTTAGGCATTCTTGGGAGGATATAAACATGAATAACATATAGCACTCATTGAAGATGTTAAGTAAATGATCACAGAACCTTAATAAAGACTTTCTAATAAGAATAATAATGTCTATCATACACCCCCTAACTCAAAATTCTATCACCCAAGGAGGATTTTTTTTTTAATGCTCTGGAAAATAAATACCAAGTCATTTTACAGGACAGTACAAAAAGCTGTCAGTTTTAAAACTTCACATATATATATTCCGAGTCAGTAAAAGCATAAAAAAAGTGAGAGTTCCAAGTGATAAAACTTTTGACAGGATCAACATACACTTGACAAGAAATGCAGCTTCTAAAGACCTAGTAGAAAGAAAACATCCGCCTTTCCTGGCTAAACAAACAAACAAACAAAAAACCCCAAAAACATCTTTGCAGCTATGTGAAAAATCTAACCTACCCAAACAGAAACTGAAAGTAACAATGTCTAGAGAATTGTCTATGTACAGCTATGTGAAAAATCTTTGCAGCTATGTGAAAAATCTAACCTACCCAAACAGAAACTGAAAGTAACAATGTCTAGAGAATTGTCTATGTACAATTTTACTCAGCATTTCCAAGCCCTGAAAAATATTTTTTTTCTTTTAATAAATACAACAATCTCACAACCTTAATTTTAAAAACAGATCTGGCCTTAACACACACACAAACTAAATCGCTTTAAGCTTCTCAAAAAGTCCGAAAAGTCTAGGTCTAGTGGAATCAGCGTGATGAGGAAACTCTTAAGAACCACTCTAAATCCCAGTTCCTATAAAATCAGACTCCACACTCCATCCGGGCATAGCTGAGAATACTTTCAGACTTTTGCAGAAACTATACATACCAGCATGCCTTCCTACATTTCAACCAAAGGAAAGGTTACTCTACTTCCACAACTAAGAAACGGAAAACGAGGTTGTTCCCCTAGAAGGAAGGGGGAGCTGAAATTATGAGAGCCATTAAAGAATCTCTAGTAGCTTTTTTTTTTTTTTTTCAGGCAACACGTTCACATTTTTTAAAAAGGCAGTCATACTCAGCACGAAAGATGAACGGAGGAGGGGTTGACCCCTGGACTTCTCCGGGTTAAAGGTCGGAGTCGCGGCCCCTCGGCCTTCTCCCCCAAGCACAAAGCGGAGCTTCTCCCTTCCGCACCGAGTTGGGACCCAGCAGTGACTCAGCGGTAGCACCTGGCGCGAGTCTAGCTTGGGGAATCACTGCAGGCGGCTGGGGAGGACAAGAGATCCCCAGGCCGGGCCAGCCTCGGGTTCCTGGGGCGCCCCATGACACGGCAGAACCCAGGCCGTGACCGGGCCCCAGTCCTGCCCACTCACAACCCCGACCCCACTTTCTCCCGACGCACAGACCTGTCGTACTCAGACCGGGTGAGGAACATGGCGAGGGCAGGAAAAGCTGGCAGCAGCTACGTGGGGTTTCTGAGGGCCAACACGAGTCCAACAGCACCCAACTCACCCACACCACCACAAAATTGAGGCCCTGCTTCCAACTGCGCGTGCGCAGGCGACCCCTTCAGCCCGCCCGTCAGTGCCTGCTTCCTATTGGTTGGTTGTAGTTCCCGCCAAGGTGATTGGGCCAAAGTGCCTCCCTGCCAGGCCGCGGTTGGTTCCAGGGACCTCCGGCCCAGGGCCGTCCTTCCGCTTTAAATCTTGGCGTGGTTGCTAGGGGCGCTCCGAGCCCTAGGCATGTGGGGAGATTCTTCTCTTGGAGAAGGTGTGAACCCGCCCCAAGATTGGCAGTTGGGAGAACTTGTACGGAGGAGTTGATAGGCTCATTGTACAATAATCCCCGCCGGAGTAAATTGGTCCGGTTTTTCTCCACGCCCTCCACCAGCCCCGCCTTTCGCGGGATTCCCGGCGCTTCCGGCTCTGGCTCAGTCTTCCAGGCGCTGCGCGGAGAGCTCCGGGACTCGCCGTGGGCGGTGACTGGGTGCGCTGCGGTGGGAACGAGTGGGCGCCTTGGGCGGGTCCGTTTGCCTCAGCCCACCCTACCGTGGTTCGTTTCAGAAAAGTTTGGTGGGCTTCAGTCAGTGGGAAAAGACTCCAAGTTTCCTTCTGGTCAAGGTAATTTTACCAGCATTTCCTTCCATTCCTTGCCCTCCCGGCTGCCCCCACCCCACACTTCCCAGTACAGGTTTTAGAGCAGGTAACGCCTTGGATCTGAGATTCGTATTGCTCTCTGCTTTTTCTGTTATTCGTGAAGAATTTAGCTGACTGTGCCGCCTTTGTGTGCTTTGTGCTTCGCTTCCCTAAAGGTAAAAGGGCAACGTCACAACTTCATAGAAAGGCTGTAAAATGAATTATTTGTTCAAGAAAGATAGCCAAGTAAGAAGTCATTTGATGGGCAGTATATGACAGAGAGAAATGCCAGGGTTCTGTTTCCAGTTAATATGATACCACTGGTCAAGTCTCCTTCAGGCCCCGTATTTCTCAAGTAAAGTTCATGTTTGGCTGTAGGTTAGATTTGTAAATGAGGCATTTCAGTTGAGGGGGAGGCGGTATGTAGAAATATGCCTTTGGGGTATGGGCTCTGTTTTTCCTCTCATTTATTTCCTGGCTTCATAAATTCAACAAGAATATCGTTTTGTGGTCCCTAGCCAGTCAGATGTTTGACACTTATAAAACAGAAGTTCCAAGTAGCAATCCTCAGCAATCTGTTAGATTGCTGTGAAAAGAACAATATCCTCTAGGTTTCTGGTCAACTATTGTGGCCTTTCTGTTGAAAAAGTGTTGTTAAATTCACTGTGCCTACTCTTTCAAAGTTCTTTTGAAATTAATATATAGTAACTATTTATATACCTACATAGGTATTACCTATAAACCTATATAGGTACTTGAGCATGATAATATTTCCTGAACACTCAGGGATGCAAGGTGTCCTACTGATATCAGATATGGCAGTGACTGCCCCACAAAGTCACTTGAATGTGGAATCTCCTCTGGGTAAATGTGTTTGTGCCCTATATATCATAAATGAAGGGGAGCCGGTAGATGATGGTGGGTAATAAGGGAAATCTTGTTTTCTCCAAGAAAATGGATCGTCATGGCATTAAAAATCCAGCACCTAGTATAGTTTTCTTGCCCATAGTCAATTCAATAAATGTATCATCAAATGTTGAACCAAGTGTTCCTCTGAGAAAAATGATAAAGGAGCCAAAGAAGACAAAAAAGAAATGTACTAAAGCATGAGAGAATGAGCTACATTCAGAAACTGAGTAAGGTATCTAAACATATTGGAGAGCTAGGCACATTGGTCCTGGAACAAAATGAACTGTGGCAGAATAGTCCCTGGTGGACCGCAGATACTACCCAAATAAAGAAACCAGTAAGAACTGATCCCCAAAATCAATTCTTTACATACCTGTAATTACCTAATTTGTAAATATTTCTGACTGCACATAAACTAGAAATTACTGCTTTAAAAAAAGACACCCAAAAGTATGTATAACTGTCCCCATGACTTATAAAAAGAGATATAGAAGAAAAGAGTCGGGAATTGTTTCAGAAACTAAAACCATAAAAGAGAGCACCTTGTACTTTGGTGGCAGCAAAAGCAGGGAACTGGCATCTGGACAGCTAGTGTGATGCTATAGACACTGGCTTAAAATAATTTTAAAAGCCTCATGGTATCTCTTTGGAAGAAATAAAATGAGAGTTTATCTATTTAAGAGTAAAGTAATTGAGGATAAACAAAATGTAGTATGTACATACGACAAAATATTATTTTAGCCTTAAAAAGGAATGAAACTCGGGGCACCTAGGTGGCTCAGTCAGTTAAGGGTCCAACTGCTGCTCAGGTCATGATCTCGCAGCTTATGGGTTCAAGCCCTGTGTAGGACTCTGTGCTGACAGCTCAGAGCCTGGAGCCTGTTTCAGATTCTGTGTCTCCGTCTCTCCCTCTTTCTCTCTCTCTCTCTTTCTCTACAGGATTATTGGTGATCGTCTCCCATGCTCAGTCTCAGGCTGCAGCATTTGGCAGAAATCAGTGATTTTTCAGAACGTTGGAAGGTGCCCACAACTGGCACTAGTGTTTTTTGTCACTTCAGAGCACCTATGGAGAGTCCTTTGCTTTCCATACAAGAGTAAGCTTAGGAATGCTTTGTTTTATTGTAGGTCAGGCTGCCTGCAGATATGGACCCTTTCCTCTGCTGCCTTATTGCCAGTTACATTAAATACAGTATATGGCAAGAGTTTATTAATCTGTACTATAGTCAACATCCATGCGAGCATATATAATGGCCTCCATGCAGAAAAAAATAGGCAATAAGAAGGAGATGATTATGGTGGAAGTTAAGAAGGAAATCATGGAGAAGTATGAACGAGGTATGCGAGTGGCTGAAATTCCAAGATTTTATAAGAAGCCTATGTTTGCATCTTGTCTGCAGAGGAGGAAGAGAAAAAGGCAGAGGAAACCCTCACTTCAAATGAGATTAGAGAAATGTGTAAAATGTGGGAAACTGCAAAATTTTGTAGAAAAGCACCACCCAAAAAAGGCTGTAGCAGTGTGAGCAATGAATCTGTTTAATGACAATGCGATGTCACATTTCCACGAAATCCTCAAAAGGAGGCAAAAGCAAGTGTCATTGGATAAGTTCCTTGTTAAAGTTGCATGAAAAGAAAAAGATTCTATTGAGATAGCAGTGATTCCCTTAGTGACAGTGAAAATTGTCCTACACAATAATCCTCCTCTTTCTTGTCTCCCTCACACCAGCCACGAAGGTTTTCAAAAGTAAGTGCAGGTTAGGGTACCTGGGTGGCTCAGTTGGTTAAGTGTCCAACTTCGGCTTGGGTCATGATCTCGTGGTTCGTGGGTTTGAGCCCCACATTGGGCTCTATGCTGACAGTTCAGAACCTAGAACCTACTTCAGATTCTGTGTCTCCCTCTCTGCCCCTCCCCTAAAATAAATAACCATTAAAAAAAATTTTTAAGTGCATTAATTTGTTTTTCTTTAGACTGTATATTTTCTTTATTATTTTGTATTTTATTACAGTATTGTAATCATTTTTATATGAATATTTTTAGGTTGTAGAATGAATTATATGAGTTTCCATTATTTCTTATGGGGAAATTTCGCTTCGATATACAAGTGCTTTGGATTACAAGCATGTTTCTGGAACGAATTACACTCACAAACCGAGGTTTTACTGTACTTCTATAAGGCACCTAAAATAGTCAAATTCATAGAGACAGAAAGTAGACTAGTGGTTACCTGGGGCAGGGGAAGAAGGGGCTGGGGAATTATTGTTTAACAGCGACAGAATTTCAGTGTGGGATGATGATAAAGTTCTGGGGATGGATGGTGGTAATGGTTGCACAACAAAGTGAACATTGTTAATGCCACTGAACTATACACTTAATGATGATAAATTTTATGTATATTTTTACCACAGTAAAAATAAATATTTTCTTTAAAAGGAAAGTAGTTGAAATGTGAGTTCTTTGAGGACCAGTATTACATCTTATTCAGCCTAGTACCTCGCATATAGTAGATGCTCTAGAATATTTGTTGAGTAAATAGACAATTATTGACTGGTTGCTGTAAACACACTAGTTATATAGAGATTAATGTATGTGTCACAGAATTAGAGTAAGTAGAAAATTCAGTATTTCAAATTGCCACTCTTAAAATATAATTTAACACTAATATTTCTTTTTCTTTTATTTCCTTTGTGGAGCTTTTGTTTGGTTGGTTGATTGGTTGGTTTGTGTTTTTTAATTTTTTTTTTAACATTTATTTATTTTTGACAGACAGAGAGAGATAGAGCATGAGAGGAGGAGGGGCAGAGAGAGGGAGACACAGAATCCGAAGGAGGCTCCAGGCTCTGAGCTGTAAGCACAGAGCCCAACATGGGGCGCGAACTCACGAAAAATGAGATCATGACCTGAGCCGAAATCGGACGCTCAATCGACTGAGCCACCCAGGCGCCCCTATTAGTTGGTTTGTGTTTTTAAATAAAATTGATGAAAGTTTGTTGGTCACAATCTTTTTAGGTGAAATACTGAGAGATGAAAAGGACTGTTTCTTCTTGGAGAAATGCAGATCATTTAGATATTAATGAAAGTTCTGCATTCACCTGCTGAATGGGAGCTTTCACATATTTTGGTACTTTTTGCATATTTTTGCAAAGAAAGAAATATGACCCCCTAATTAAAAGCTGCTGTAATCATTTTAAGAGATGAAACACAGAGATCTTAACTATATTACAATAAAGTATCTACAGATTAGAAGACTTGTCATTCCACTAGAAGTAAAGGTAGTAATTTCATAAAGCTACTAGCCTAACAAATATTGAAAATACTCAGATTTGTTAGTAAATGTCCTGTATGATTACTTTGTGTCAGGCATTCCTGGGTGAATGGCAGAAGGTATACTTACATGGACAGTTTCATAAGTGATTTCAAATCAATCTATAATCTAGGTCCCTTTCTCTTCTTAAATATCCTGTTCCCCAAATCCATCTATCCAGTTTTATCTCTAGCAGCTACGAGTTGCTATTTACATAAAGAGACAGTTTAGATTTGGCTGCTTCACCTTTTGATTTATTTTTACTCCAGTCATTTTGTAAGAATATCTTAAAATAAGCAAAGATTTTGAGCCAAGGATATTGACAGATTTAATTAGCTTTGATTATTGCAAGTCCCCCAAGAAATAATAATTGGCCAGTCCTGGCCAATGACTAAGCACGGCAGGAGCTTTATTGAGCAGTGAAACGCAACTGACTGAGCAATGCAGCTTCATTGTAGAAATATTTGGGACTCCTCTAATGGGTAGCTTTGGCTTGAGGATCATCCATCAGCCTACCTGAAACCCTCAGAACTGTGCTGCAGTCTGAGATAATGCCTACTTATCCTTTCTTTTCCCTCTCCTTCATAACTCAGAATGTGACTGTATTTGGATGTAGGTCCTTTATAAAGGCAATTAAGATGTTAGGGTGAACCCTAATCCAATCTGACTAGTGTCCTTGTAAGGAGGAATTTGAACACCCAGAAAGACGCTGAGGGCATGTGTGCAGAGGAAGGGCATGTGAGGATACAGCAAGAAGGTGGCCATCTACAATCCAAGGGAGATGCCTCAGAAGAAACCAATCCTGCTGATATCTTGATCTTGAACTTCTACACTCCACAACTGTGAGAAATACATTTCTGTTGTTTATGCTATCCAGTCTGCGGTACTGTATTTTGTAATGGCGGCCCTAGCTATGCCAAATACCACCTTGGCAGCTGCTCAGAGGGTCCAAACTAACACAAGTGGTACCAAGAGAGGTCCAAAAACAAAAAAACAGAAACAAAAGAAAGCTAGAAAATAAAATGAAGTTTCAGGACTGGCTCACTCACTATCTGGTGGGCAAAGACAATATTATCGTGAGTAGTGTACGGACATGGATAGTTCCCAGCACAAGGTGGTGACCAGGTGCTAAAGATTTCATCAGTGGTGGCCTGGGAAAACATCCCAGTGGAGGAGAAGGAAAAGAATATAATTTCAGGCATTTGAAATGTATGGGGGTCGGGGAGGGCAATGCCTACAAGGACAATGGAGTTGGCCGGTTACTGCTAAGTTGTATAGACACTCAGGCGGGATAACGAAAAAGCAAAGGTCCCCCTTGATTAATAGCCAAGTATGAGAGACAAGAGGACCTCTTTAGTAACTTACAAAAAGGCTTTTATCTCTATAGTGGAAGACCTGACACAGTTATGCCACAAACTTGGGACATGATAGAGGCACAGAGCCCCAAAGACATTTAAATATGTAGCCAAAGCTAGTCAGGGCCCTGGCTGAAAATGCCTGAACGCCTGAAACAAGGGATGGGACATCTGGATGCACAACTGTAAGGATCTTAGCTCTGTAGGCCCTCGTGAACTTTGAAAGCTTGCAGAGATAGTCTACCTCTTCATAATAAGAACTAGTACTTCCTCCATGCTCAAAGACACTGCAGAGCCACTCCTTCTCTACTGGCTACTATGCTAATAAATGGAATCAAATCCTAGCATAACCAAGCTGAAAACATGCCTGACCTAATAAAGGAGGAAAGAGATCCCATACAAAGGAGCTGTAAAAATTAGCATATACAAACAAGTCAGAGGGGTTTTGAGGTTGCTTGATCATGGGGGCTGGAATATTAGACTAATCAAGAATTCATTGACAGCACTTTCTTCTCGGGATTTAACACTGCATGGACTCTTACGGAGGATGTAACAAACTCATGGGAGGGATGGGCGGGGGAATCTCTTAGAAACCTAGAGAAAGTGATGGCCAATGCTGAGCAAAGTAGAAATGTCTCAGTTGCCCGGGCACATGGTAGAAGAATGAATTAAAAGACTGGGGGAAGTGGGCATGCTGGAATGGATATGTGTGAAGCCAGAAGACCCATCAGAGGATTCTGTTTCACAGGAGGGCCCAGAAGATACACCATTCACCCAGGCCATCAGAAATCCTCTGGTAAGGGACACCACCACCAAGAAGTTCTCTGCGTTCCTGAGCTAACAACAGCAGTCACAGAGTTAGGACCCATTAATGATTATGGGAAAAATATTCCCCTTCCCCAAGTAATAGAGGCCAGATAGTGGCACTTAGTCACTAGAAGCCAGGAGGCCACAATTAAAAAGACCAACAACATTTGACAAGTGGCAGCCAAGAGGGCTTGACTCACAGGGAGTTGTGGAGATGGATGTAGAGCTTGGTATCTCTAGGGGCAAAATAGGTGGGAATCCTATTAACATCTACAACCCAAAAAAGGCCAAAACGGAGGAGCAGGAGACTGAGGATGGTTTCATCCAGAAAGTCATCGTCCCTTGTTCAGTATCCCGATCTGAGCCACTTTTCAGATCTGAAACTTGTTGACTTAAGGGGCGGCAGATCCTGCGGCACTGCAGCAAATGTAAGTGTTATGATTCCCCAGTCCTTTGCTAAAGATACCTATGGCCATTTACTTCAGTGATTGTACACAGTGGGAAAGAGGAATAACCAGAAATTTAAGAACTATTGGACTCAGTCAACTCAGACATCAATATCCTGAGACCCAAAGCATTGTCATAGCCTCTTGTTAGAGTGGAGGCAAATGGGGACTGGGTAATAATTGGAGTTCTGACTAAAGTCTAGTTAGGGTAGGTCCATTGTGTCTGTGAACCCACCCAGTGGTCATTTCTTCAGTTCTTGAGTCTGTAATTGGAGTTGATACACTTAGCAGCTGCAGTTATACCAACATTTAAATGCTTGACCTGTGTGAAGAGCTATCATAGTGGAGAAGGCCAAGTGGAAACACCTGAAAATGACCTTCCAGACCTGGCTAACATAGTAAATTAAAAAATAAACAAATGAAAATATCACATACCAGGGGGCATGGTGGAAATTAGTGCCACCATTAAAGACCTAAGAAATGTGGGAGGATGGTCCCTATCATATCTCCATTTAATTAGCCAGTCAGGCCCCTGCAGAAACTAGATGGGTCCTGGAGAATGACTCTAGACCACCATAGCAAGTCACAGCCCCAATAGCACCTGCTGTGCTTTATATAGTCTTACTGCTAGTGCAGATTAATAAGGCATCAGGACATGACGTGTGGCCAGTGGTTTGTTGAACAAATTATTTTCCATTTTGATTAGGAAAGATCATGTGGGACAGATAACCATTTACAATTTTGCCTCAAGGATAGATTAACTCTGCCCTCTGTCGTAATAAGGTCCAAAGAAATCTGAACCTCCTAAACATCTCATAGAGTAGCACACCGACCCATTGCATCAATGATATGCCGGTCAGACTGTACAAGTGGAGTGGCTAGTATGCTGGAGGCATTGGTAAGACTAATGCTCCAGAGAATAGAAGAAAAATGCTATAAAGATTCAAGGACTTGCCACTTCAGTGAGGTTTTCAGAGTGTACCATTATATCTTTCCAAAGTGAAAGTCTTGCATCCCTTACCACAAAGAAGAATGCACAGGGCTTGGTATGTCTCTTTAGGTTCTGGAGCAACATATACCACACTTAGGAATACTGCTCCAGCCCATTTACCAGGTGACATTGAAGATTTCCAGCTTTGGGGCCCAGAGCAGGTGAAAGGCTCTTCAGAAGTCCAGGCTACAGTACAGACATCTTTGTCACTTTGGCCATATATTCCAGTAAAATCCTGTATTGGAGGTATCAGACTAGGGAAAGAAGCAGTTTGGAGCTTGTGATGGTTAATTTTATGTCAACTTGGCTGGGCTATGGGGTACTCCAGTATTTGGCCAAACATTATTCTGCGTGTGTCTGTGGGTGTGTTTCCAGATGAAGTTAACATTGGATTGGTAGAATGAGTAAAGCAGATTGCCATCCCTAATGTAAGTGGGCCTCATTCAATCAGTTGAAGACCTGAGTAGAACTAAAAGATTGAGTAGAAGGGAACTCCTGCTTGATTGCATAGCTAGGATGTTGGTCTTTTCCAGCCTTTAGGCTTGGACTGAAACATCAGCTCTTCTTGGATCTCGAACCCGCCAACTTTCAGACTGGAAATCACGCCATTGGCTTTCCTTGTTCTCAGGCCGTTGGCTTCAGACTGGGAACTACACATCAGCTCTCCTGGGTCTCCAGCTTGATGACTGCAGATCTTGGGACTTCTTGGCCTCCATACTCATGTGAGTCAATTCTTTATAATAAATCTATAGCTATAGCTATACAATCTATATCTATACTTACACCTACATCTATATAACTATAATGTTTCTGTTTCTCTGGAGATCCCTGGCTAATACAGATCTTGACACCAGCCGTGGAATGTAGCTGTAACAAATAACTAAAAATGTGGAAGCTGCTTTGGAACTGGATAATGAGTGGAGTTGGAAAAGTTTTAAAGTGCATGCTACAAATATGGACATTAAGGACAAAATTCTGGTGAGACGTCAGATGGAAATGAGGAGGACGTTAATGGAAATTGTGGGAAAAGTGACCCTTGTTATAAAGTGGTGAATAACTTGGCTGAACTGTGTTCTGTTTTGTGCAAGGTAGAATTTGTGAGTGATGAAATTGGATATTTAGCTGAGGAGATTTCTAAGCAAAGTATTGAAGGAGGGGCTTGGTTCCTCCTGATTGCTTATAGTAAAATGTGAAAGGAGAGAGATGAAGAAGGAATTGTTAAGCAAAAAGGAACCAGAACTTGATGATTTAGAGATTTCTCAGCCTATCCATATTGAAAAACATGAGAAAGCATGTTCTAAAGAAAATACCAATGGCACAACTTGATTATCACTTGATAAAGAGTTTATGGGATTATATGAGCAGAAATGCAGCCAATTTGAACTGAAGGGGATGAAAATGGGACCAAACAAAGGAAGGCTGTTGGGCTTATTGAATTTGACAAGACAGAATGATAGAGCTATTCAGCTGCACACATGCACTATTCTGCAAGAAGAGGGGAAAATGATGCCGACAGTGATTAAGAGATCATCAGGGCCACTACACTACCTCAGTTTCAACAGCCTTTGGTGGGGGACTACCCAACAGGACCTTGGGGGTGATGCTGCCACCTACTGGACCTGGAGGGCAGAGCATTGAACCAAGGAGGATTATTTTAAAGCCTTAAAATCTGATGGACTTTGCCTTGCTAAATTTTGAGCTTGCTTGGGACCATCACCCCTTTCTTCTCCCTTTTGTAATGAGAATGTCTATCCTATTACTATCCCACTATTGTATTTTGAAAGTATATAACTTGTCTGATTTCACAGATTCACAGCTGGAGAGGAATTTTGCCTCAGGATGAATCATACCTCCAGTCTCACTCTATCTGATTTAGATGATATTCAAATGAGACTTTAGATGCTGGAATAAATTAAGAGCTTTGGAGATTTGGGGATGAAATGAATGTATTTTGTGTGCAATAATGATGTGAATTTTAGGGGGCCACAGGTGGAATGTTATAGACTGAATGTGTCCCCCTCCAAATTCATACATTGAAGCCCTAATCCCCAATATGATGACAAAGAGGCACCAGAGAGCTCTCTTTCTCTGCCCTATAAGGATACAGTGAGAAGGTAGCTGTCTGCAAGTCAGGAAGAGAGCTTTCACCAGATCCTGATTATGCTGGCATCTTGATCTCGGACTTCTGGCCTCTAGAACTGTGAGAAAATAAATTTCTGTTGTTTAAGCCACCCAGTCTATGGTATTTTGTCATGGAAGCCCAAGCTGACTAAGAAAGAGCTTATGGTAATCCCCAGTAAAAACATCACAGTGCAGTCCTTAGGACTCTGGAGCAAGGCCATGCCATCTGCAACTGAGAATTATACACATTTTAAGAACCAGCTACTAGTGAGAACCAGATAGATACTGAGCCTTGATGGAGACAGAACACTTAACCACAGGACATCAGGTAACCATGTGTCCAGAACTACTTATTATGGACTGAGTTCTTTTGGTTCAGATGGACCCAGCAGCATCTGTTATAAGATGGAAATGGTACATACAGGATGGAGCTCAAACACAACTGGGGCACTTGTAAGCTGCATGACCAGGTAGCCCACATCCCCATATAACCCACCACAGCTGCACCAATACCATGACCAGCTGAAGGAAGAAGGGTAAAGCCTAAGTTTGGTTTATGGATGAGTCAGCTTAGTATGTGGGTACAAACCAAAATTAGATAGTGGCTGCATTATAGTTACTTTCTTCAGAGTCTTTGAAAAACAGCAAAGAAGGAAAATCTTCCCAGTTGGTAGAATTACAAAGATCATCCCTGATCGTCTGCTTTTAGTATAAGGAGAAGCAGACTGAAGTAAGAATATATATAGATTCTTGGGCAGGTGTCAATGGCCTGTCAGAAGACCTAGTAGGGCACCTGGAAGGAAAAGGACTAGAAGACCAAAGACAAGGAGATCTTGAGTAAAGTCAAATTCTTATGTTGAAATTCTAACCCCCAATACCTTAAATTGTGACTTTATTTGGAAATAGGGCTGTTGCAGATGTAATTAGTTAAGATGACATCATACTGGAGTAGGGTGGTCCCCTAATTCAATGTGACTGGTGTTCTTATAAGCAGATAGCCATGTGAAGACAGAGATACACAGAGAGAATGCCATGGGAAGATAAAGACAGATCAAGATCAGGGTGTTGTAGCAGAAGCCAAAGAATGCCAAAGATTGCCAGCAAACCACAAGAAGCTAGGGGAGAAGCATGGGACAGATTTTCTTTCACAGCCCTCAAAAGGAACCAAGCCTATGGACATCTTGAGCTCAGACTTCTAGCTTTCAGAACCGTAAGATAATTACATATCTGTTGTTTAAACCACCAAATGTGTAGTACTTTGTTAAGGCAGTGCTAAGAAACTAATACAGGCACATAAATGGAGGGGCCTTTGTGGCAGGATGGAGACTATGTACAGGCCCAAAAGCTTGGACTCCAAATTTCCAAGACTGATACAGCTACTGATGCTGTAATGTCCGATCTGTCATCACAGAGACTTATGCTGAGTCCCCAGTATGGCACCATTACTCAAGGAGACCAACTGGATACTCGGTGACAAGTTGACTACATTGGGTCCCTTCCATCTTGAAGGAGTCAGTGGTTCATTCTCACAGAGATATATAGCTATTCTGGGTATGGGTTTTCCTTTCCACCCACAGATCCTTAGCCAAAATTACTATATTGGGGCTTATGGAATGCCTGATCGACAGATGTAGAATCCTATGTAACATAGCATCTGACCAGGGTACCTGCTTCATGGTAAAAGAGGTGTGGGAGTGGACCCATGGCCATGGGATCCGCTGGACATACCATACCATCCAGAAAAAGCTGACCTCATAGAAAGCCAGAATGACATTCTAAAGGCACAGGTGAAAAGCCACTCAAGGACAGCATTCTGAAAAAAATTGGGAGTTATAATTCAGGATGTGTTATACAAATAAATCAGAGGTCTTCATGACTCGCAATAGAAAAAACACATGGATCCACTAAGAAATGGATGTAGGAACACCCCCATTTACTTTTACTGCCAATGACCCACTAGAGGATGTTGTGTTTCCCATATCCACAAATCTGGGATTGATAGGGTTGGGGCTGGTGGTACTGGTCATCAAAGAGATTGCACTCCTATTAAAGGACACAGCAAGGGTCCCTTTGAACCACAAGCTATGACTTCTGCACTTTGGACTCATTATTCCTGGGACCAGTAGGCAAAAAGAGGAGTCACAATCATGACAAGGATAATTGACCCTGATCAATAGGAAAAGGTAGCACTGTTTTTGGTTTTGTTTGTTTGTTTGTTTTTAGCAGAATTCATGTGGTTCCCTTGGACATCTCCTGACACTCCCTTGCCCCACTGTAACTGAACATATGCAGCGACCATGACCTGACAAAGTATAGTTACCAAAATCTCAGACCAGGAATAAAGCTTTGGATTATACCACCACAAAAACCACGAAGACCTGCTAAGATGATAACTGCAAGTGAGAGGAATTTAGAGTGGATAGTGGAAAAGGAGAGGATGAGTATCACTTGTGACCTCTAGATCAATTTCTGTAGTCCATCCTACTAACCTTCCTTTTCTAAGTTTCCTTTCAGGAAGAGAAGTCCATGGGAACCATGGAAGAGCTTCTCCCCAAACCTGCATGAAGAAATAAATCTTTGGGGCAAAGGAGTTGAAATGTGGTTCTGAAAATGGGTCCCTGAATTCCCTTTGCAGAGCATAGTTAATCAATGGCCCCAACTACTGACCTTGATCCACCAATATGTTCACAACTGAGGCCATGCTTCTCACAACCTAGTCCTAGCTAATGACTGAGCATCTGGGGTAATAAATCAGGCTCATTTCTTTGAGACTTGGGATTCCACTAATGGGCCACTTTGGCTAGAGAACTACCCACAGGATTCAGAGCTCACAGGGAAATTTAGAGAAAGAAACAGCAAATTTATGCAAAGAAAGTAAAAAGAAAAAGGAAGTAAAAGGAAATAAAGATAAAATCAGAAATCAGTGAAATAGAAAGCAGACATACAAGAGCCAACACTTCTTAATCGACAGTCAACAAAGCCAAAATTTATAATCTTCAAAAGAGCTAAAAAATGAATCAACTCCTAGCAAGATTAATCAAGGAAGAGTGCATAAAAACACATTACCAATATCAGCAATAAAAAGGGGGACATCAGTACAGGTCCTATAGACATTGAAAATATAAGAAGATGTTACAACTTTTTACCAATAAATTTGACGATATAGATGAAATGGAAAATTTTATTGAGAAACAGACTTACTAAGACTAAAACAATAATAAATAGAAAATTCCGTATTTTATATTTTAAAGAAACTGAATTCATCATTTAAAATCTTCTACAAATGAAACTCCAGATGGCTTCACTGGTGAATTCTTTCCAACATGTATATTTCTTTTAGAGTCATAAAATGCATATTGACACTTTGTAATACTTATATATTTCACATTCTATTTGTGGATTAACTTCCCTCTGTTCCATGCACAATTTATTTAGCACTTACTATGCATTATGTTAAGAGTTGTAGATATAAAGATGAATAAAGTTTTTGGCAGAGGGAGCATTCAGGATGATGGAAAAAGAAGACCTATAATGTAAATGCAGTGAAACAAGTGCTAATAAAGATTCACATAAAGTACTATGAGAGATGGGTATGAATCCAGGGAAGGGAGGGCTTTCCAAGCATGAGAGATAAAACAATGTGCCATGTGCTATGTGCATAAAAATAATTGAAAATAGAGGACATTCCTTCTCCCCTTATTCCTTTAAATTTTTTAAATTAATTTTTAAAGTTTATTTATTTATTTTGAGATAGAGAGTGTGAGCAGGGGAGGGTCAGGGAGAAAGAGAAAGAGGATCCCAAGCAGGCTCTGCACTGCCAGTGCAGAGCCCAGTGCAGGGCTCAAACCCAAGAACTGTGAGATCATAACCTGAGCTGAAAAGAGTTGGATGCTTAACTGACTGAGCCACCAGGAGCCCCTTAAATTTTTTGATACCTTAGGGTTCTGTCCTTGGCTTCTGTTTTCCCTCTCTTCAAACAACTTATCCACTCCCACCTTTGTCCCTTTCATATATAAGTTAATCACTTCAAAATATGTATCTCCAGTCTCCACCTCTTTCTTGAGCTCTTGGCCTAAATATAAAAGTGTCTAGAGAACTCACCTATGCAAGGACTTTGCCTCCACACTAATTCCCCCCGCCTCATGGATCACCAATCTTCTCTCCCTTCTTAAAAGCAAAAACAAAAACAAAAACCTCTCTGCCTTGACAGCATGTCTCTCCAGCTACTACAATACCTCTCTGTTCCCTTTATATGGTGAAATTTCTCACTTTCTTTCTCTCTATCTTAACCTTTATGATACATAAAATCTTTTATAAACGTTTTATAAACGTTTTATCTTTTATAAACTCTTCTGAGACCTCTTATTAAGGTCACCAATAACCTTCATGTTGCCAAATCCAATTCTCAATTTACATGACCCAACAGCAGCTTGGCCAGGTGATCATTTCCTTTTTCTTGAAAAGTTGTCTTTACCTGGCTCCCACCCTCTACTTATTTTCTTCTCATCTCACTAGTCACTCCTTCTAAGTTTCTTTGTTGGATCATCTTTTTTCAACCTTTAAGTATTGGAGTATTCCAGTGTTCCATCCTTGGACTTCTACTCAATTTTTGTTTATATTCACCTTAGAAAGTCTTAACCAATTCTATCATCTTAAATGTCATCTGTATGCTAATGATTCCAAAAATTATAATCTACAGGCTCAACCTCTCCCCTCAACTTCAGACTCCTATCTCTAGTAGCTACTCGAATGTCTAACAGTATTCCAAACTAAACATGTCTGAAACTAAATTCTTCAGTCCCTGTCTATCAAACCTAATTCCCTTCAATCTTCTCCATCTCAGTAAATGGCTCCATGATTCAGCCTGTTGCTCAAGGCAGAAATATTGGGATCATTGTTGACTCTTCTCTACCCTCATTCAATCTGTCAACACATTACATCAGCTCTGCCTTCAAAACATATCCCAATTGTGACCAGTTCTCACCACCTTGATCACTTCTACTCTAGTCCAAACCACCATCACCTTTCACCTAGATCCCTTCCTCCTAACCAGCTATCCAGCTTCCACACTTCCCTGACTACAGTCTACGGGGAGTGATCCTGTTAACAGTATAAGATGGAACGTGCCACTCCCTTGTTCAAATCCCTCCAGTGATTCACATTACACTGAAATAAAATCCAAAGTTTTTTCATTATCTATGAGGCACTCAACATCTGACCTCTTGGTGTATTCTGACCTTATCTCCTTCCACTCTCCCTTTCCTTTTTTCCACGCTTTAAGCATACTAGTCTTGTTGTTATTCTTCAAACATATGACCAACATATCCGATCTCTGGCCATTTGCACTTGCTGTTCTCTCTTCCCGAAATAGTCTTTCTTCAGATGTTCATGTGGCTCATTTACTTTCTGTTCAAATGTCACCTCCTTACAGGGACTGCTCTATCTGTAACTCTCTCCTTCATTTGCTGTGCTTTTACTCTGCTTTATTTTCTTTCACAGCTTGTAACACTACAAGGATCCTATCATGTATGTATTTGTTTATTGGGCATTATCTACCTTCTCATTCTAGAATGCAAGCTCTATAAGGACAAGAAATTTACCTGTTTTGTTCAGTCATCAAGTACTATCAATTCTACCTCTTAAAGATATCTTCAGTCCACCTTCTCTCTGTTCCCACTACTTTTGCCTTTATTCAGTTGTCATCATCAGTTGCTGGGACTATTATAATATTCTCCTACTTGACTTTTACTTTAACCTTTTACCCAGGCCTTTCTTTCAAAGTACTACCAACTTGATATTCATGTCTCTCCTTCATAAAACTCTTTGTAGGGAACACCTTCTTTGCATATTGGATGGAGTTCAAGCCCCTTTACACAGCATCCAAGGTGTCTCCTACCATCTTCTTATCATAACCCTCCAGTAGTACCAAACTTGTAATATCTCCTCATGTCCTTGCCTCTGTCTTTAAGACATGCTGGTTCTTTTACTTAAGTGCCCTTTCCTAACTCTGAGAGACAGATAAATATCTTCCTGTGGCCATACTTCTATTGCATTTATTATAAGTGGTGAATTTTTTTGCATATATGCATGTCTCTTTTTTTTTTCTTTTAGAAAGAGAGTGCATGAGTGGGGAATAGGGGCAGAAGGAGAGAGAGAGGAGAGGAGAGGAGAGCAGAGCAGAGAGAGAGAGAGAGAGAGAGAATGAATCTTAAGCAGTCTCCACACTCAGCTTGGAGCCTGATGTGGGGCTTGATCCTTGGACACTCAACCAACTGAGCCACCCAAGTGCCCCTATGCATGTCTCTTATTAAACTGTGAGCTTTTTTTTTTTAACTCATTTATTATTAAAAAAATTTTTTAAGCATTTATACACTTTTGAGAGAGAGAGTGGGAGCAGGAGAGGGGCAGAGAGAGAGAGGGAGACACCCAATCCAAAACAGGCTCCAGGCTCCAGCTGTCAGCACAGAGCCCAGTGCAGGGCTTGAACCCATGGACTGTGAAATGATGACCTGAACCGAAGTCGGACGCTTAACTGACTGAGCCACCTAGGCACACCTATTTATTTTTGTTAATGTTTATTTTTGAGAGAGAACAAGAGACAAAGTGCCAGCAAGGGAAGGGCAGAAAAAGCAGGAGACAGAATCCAAAGCAGACTTCAGGCTCTGAGCTGTCAGCCCAGAGCCTGACACAGGGCTGAAACTCACAGACTGCAGGATCATGACCTGAGCCAAAGTCAGATGTTTAACCGACTGAGCCACCCAGGCACCCCTAAACTATGAACTTCTTCAGAGAAGAGAGGTGTTTCCTTATTTGGGGCATAGCTCCTGTCACACAGTATCAGGTATACGGAGGTGGAACTAGGGCATGGAGAATGTTCAAGGTAGAAGGAACTGTGTTCATGAATACTCTGAGACATAAGAGAGCTTGGCATCTTCAGAGAAGACAGAAGGCCAGTGTGACTGGCCCAGTGAATGAGGAGAGGCTGTGGCAGAAGAACATGTGAAAAAGACTGTGGAAACCAGATCATGTAAGCCCCTGTTGAACATTCAAAGGATCTGGAATATTATCCTAAGAAAAATAGGAAGCCTCTAACAGGTTTTAAGTAGGAAAATAACAAGATAAAATTTGTATTAGAAAAGAGTCATAATGCTTCCTGTGTAAAGAGTGAATTGAAGGGATGTAAGAATGAATGCAGAGAGACCAAATGGACATTATTGCAATAGTCCAAGCAAAAGGTGATGATTGTTTGGGCTGGGGTGATAGTGTGGGGATGGTGAGAAATAAATAGATTCAAGATATATCTTAGAGGTAAAATGGATAGGACTTAGTGATAGAATAAACAAAGGGATGAAGAAGGTAGATTGCACAACTAAATGGCTGGTGGGATCATTTGCTGAAATGCAGGAGATTTGCCAGAGGAGAGTCAGGAGAAAATAGATAAGTTTTGAGAGGGTAGATATGAGATGCATGAATATGAGATATGTAAGGGGATATGCCAAAAAAGGCAATTGAATATTGAGGTATGGATTTCAGAAGAGAGGTCTGGGCTAGAAAAATAACTGGGAGTCACGAACACACACAGATTGTGTGTAAAGCCATAAGAGAGCCTAGGGAGAGATTGTAGCATGAAAAGAGAAGAAGATTATGGATGATGTGGAGCTGACAAGAAATTTATCGGATTGGAGATAATGAGAACATGAAACTGAGAAAGCCATATGGACCTTAGAATTGCCCAAGAGAATGGCAGAAGTTGAGGGGGGAGGAAGGCCGTGAGCCAGGTGCTTTTTAGAGAATGAGGAAAATGGCCAAGAGTTTGGAAGATAATTGCATTGGGAGGGGAGAAAAGATGAGTGGATGAATGGCACGAAACTCAAAAAAATTTATAAGAAGGAAAAGGAGTGATGAGAAACAACTTAAATGTCCCCTTAACTATATACTCTATTTCAGATAATGGGGATCTTCAAGAATGTCTTCAGACTCTGCAGGTTAAATGGGCTCAAAGAAATTCTACCCCTGCTGTTCCAGACTAAGCCCGTCCCCCAGGGCTTAATCAAAGCAGGAAAGCTGGCAGAGTGAGGCCAAAGCTGTAGGAATCTGGCATGGAATAAGAGTGAGAACTAAGATGAGACATTGAACTAATAAGAGGCACAGGCAACAAAAAAGAGGGAGAGCTTGAGGAAGCATCTTTAACATAGCTGGAAATTGAGTTTAGTCATGTGGCCAACAATCCAAACAATCATGCCTATGTAATGAAATCCCAGTAAAATCTCTGGACACTGAGGTTCAGAGAAGTTCCTGGGTAGTGAACACAGGTGTGCTGAGAAGGTGATGTGTCTGGACTCAACAGGGAGAAGGCATGGAAGTTCTGTGTTTAAGACCCTCCCAGACCTCACCCTGTGCATTTCTTCATTTGGCTGACCCAGATTTGTATTTTTAAAGTAAAGCTGTAATTGTACATATAGCACCTTCCTGAGTT
Source organism: Lynx rufus (assembly GCF_022079265.1). Lineage (NCBI taxonomy): Eukaryota > Metazoa > Chordata > Mammalia > Carnivora > Felidae > Lynx > Lynx rufus. The sequence continues at coordinate 129,105,999 of NW_025814834.1, read as the reverse complement.
CTGTGAGCAATTCTTGTAAATTTTTTAACATGAGGGGGTCATGGGCACCTCTGAATTTTCACCAGTTAGACCAAAGTGTGAGTGGTCTGGAGGCCCCCAAAGTTTGGCTGATGTCTGAAGTAAGGGCAGTCTTGCTGAGAACTGCCCTTAAACCTGCAGAGTCTGACACCAACTCTGAGTGGTTAACATCAGAATTGTTTTGCAGTTGGGGATGGTGTCAGAATTACAGGTAGCAGAGAATCCTACTCAGACTTTAAAAAGTAAAGGGAATTTATTGGGCATGTTACCGAAAAGTCCACAAGTATGTTGCTTCAGGCATGGCATGATCTAGCAACTCAATGTGACCAGCACAACTCAAATCCAGCATCTCAAATAATGTGACCAGGTTTTTCTCTTTTAGTCTTTCTTGAGACTGGCTTCATTCTCAGGCAAACTGTCCCTTCCTGATGCAGGATGGCTGCCGGTAGTTCCTGAAGTTATATGCTTGTGGATTTATATTCAATTAAAGAGGATAGGGGAGAGAAAGAGATATTCTTATCATTCAAATAGATGTCCAAGAATTGAGTATAATTGGCTTGAATTGGGGCATTTCTACCCTTGAATGAATTATCATGACCAGGAGTATTGCCATAAGTCAATTAGACCCTACCTCTAAAGCCAGAGGTGGGATTTATCACACCCAAACCATTTGGCCATGAATGGCTTTCCTTAAGCAAAACGTGGGTACAATCATTGGGAAAATGCAGATATGAATACTGTGGAAGCAATCAGTAGTGAAAGTATTCAGTTGATATTTATTGAATTGACTCTTCATTTTGAAAATTAGCTGCATTCTGGAAAGCAATTGCAGATTCCTTTAGTTCTTAAATACTACACTTAGGAGTTGTTGTATCTGTATTCTCGGTGGCTTAAGTATCCTGTGAGGTTCTCTTGGAAACCTAATGACTTGCTGGTGCAATTCGGAAAGAGAAATACAGCTTGTCAGATTATGGTACAACTCATCTTCTCCAGAGATCATTTATGTGACAACTTAATTATTCAGAGAATAAAACCCTAAAAAATGCTTGTACTTAGAGAGCTGACAGAGAGGAAGATGATTCTGTAAAAGAATGTCTCTTTGCCCTCAGCTCTGCAAAACCACTTGGAACTACCAAAATATCTGTCACAAAGTTTATATACCAGAGTTGACAGACTTTATTTTGGGGAAACTTTCCTGGATCCTCACTTAGAGTAAATTCGCCATGATTCCAGATGCAGTTCTAACAGGTTTAGTTATCTGATGTAGTGAACGTCAGTTGTTTTTGCTTGGTCACTGTCTATTCTTTCTTCTTTAGGCAGAAGCACCCTGATTTGCTTTGGGGGAAACTAGGTCTCTCTAACTTTCAGTTTTGTGGTTTTGGTAGGACTAATACTACCCACAAGGTCTAAGAATGGGCACATAGCCAAGATCTGGCCAGTCCTTGGCCACAGTGACTGATCCTGAAATGCAAATGTGGCCCAAAGTGGGCCACTGAAAGCCCTACCCAGAACTTTGCCTACAGCCCCAATGGGGTTGCTAGGTTGTTAGGATGTAAGGCCAGAGTGGCCTCCTTCTCTGCTTCCTACCCATCACCACAGGCACAGCAGGAATAAAAATTTGTTTCTGGTCCTTTCATTAGAATTAAGTCCTAAAATTGGAGTTACTAAGCTCAGAGACCTGTATATTCTAGAGACTTTGGGTACATAGTGCCAAATTGTCCATGGTATGGACACAGATTTGCCTTCCCAGCTCTCCTGCCTTTGGAAAATCCTTTCCCATTCTATAGTAATCCTACCCCAAACATGTGGCTCAGATGGAGCTGATCCAGCTCCCAGGCTCCAGAGTTGAGATGGTGACCTGGTCTAGCCAGTAAGAGAACTCCATCTCCTTGACCCAGACAGCAAGGAGTAAGAACAATGTAAACTTGGGTCTACAGCAGCTATCTCTTTACCATGCATACATAGAGAGCCTGAGAATATAGCCATGCAGAGGCAAGCAATGAAAGGCAGAGACAGAGGTAGAGACAGAATGAATCATTTGAACTACTGGATCCAACTTCGTATAAAGCCACTTCCATTCCTTGGACTTTTTCACACATGAGCCAAAAAAAAAAAAAAAAAAAAAAAAAAAAAAAAAAAAAAATCCCCCCCCCTTTTTTTGCTTAAACTAGTTTAAACTTAGTTTCTGTCACAACAAACAAAACCTTGCTATAGCTTTTCTGAAAGTATGTCCAAATGTGTTCCTCACTGTAAATGAGGGTGTCCAGCCCCCTACATCTCTTACACACTGAGAATTATCTTTAATAATAGCTTTTTTCATACATATGCCAAAAAAATTGCAAATCTTAGATTTCTAGCAAGGTTGAACATTAGTATTAACACTTATCTTTTACTTCATTAAATTGTCTATTTTTGCATGAACTATATCTTACAGGATAATGTTACTTAAAAAAAAAAAAAGGTGTAAGGCCAGACTCATGTGGGGTATCATGGGGAAGAATCCAGCTAGAAAATGAAACCAATGTAAAGGAAACAAGAACAAAGAGATGGAGAGACAGAGAAAGGAAGAACCCAGGTTCTGGTGTTATGATTTGGGACCTTGGAACCAGTCATGACTAAAACTTGGACTTTTCAGTTACAGGAGGCAATAAATTACCTTTTCCGCAAGCCTAGTTGAGTCGGGGTCTGCACTAAAAGAGTCTTAACTATTCATCTGGTGTCCTGGTCAAGCAAATCAGAAGCAACAATAGAAGAGGGTTTTTGCTTAGAGGCATGTGAGTTAGCAGAATTTTGGTATTGTTGTTGTTGTTAGCAATTTTATTTTTACCTTACAAATTCTGAACACTTAATGAAATAAAGTCCAGTTTTTGGTACTTGGAGCTGATATCAAAGGAAGGCAAAGGAAAACTATGATATCTTCCTCCCTCTCTCTCTCAGAAAGAAAGAAAGAAAGAAAGAGGAGTAGGGAGAGAGGAAAACAATTTGGGACTCTAATTATGACATCATATCTTACAGTACAGGACAATGTTTATAGTCCTGATGACATTCCTTATTTTTATAATTGCCCTCAATGGTCTTTCACACTTCTTTGATTCTGCTCTCAGTGAGTAGTTATGATACTAGGGCAAAATTGTATTATTAATGTTTCTACTATAATTTCTTGCAAGACCAAAACGCTGGATTTTACTTTTTACATGTTCTGAATTTCTTAAAATTTCATTAAAGTTTTAAAAAATTAATGAAGCTATTATTTAACACATTTTAAAACAAAAATTATAAACACCTTACAAAATGTCTTTTTGGCCACTCCTGTCTCTTTGGCTTTCTTCAACTTCACTTCTCCCCAACTCCCTCCCAAACACATCCATCATCTCTGATGTGTTGGTCTGGAAGAGCTTTAAGACTTTCCTGCCCAGTTTAGCTCCTCATGGAGTTTTCAGGACTACTGCCTCTATTGAAAATTACTTCTCCCCTGTGAGCCCAAGAGAAATGACCCTAACTGGGTCTGACTCTTCCCCATCTCCTATGGGGACATTTCCTACTTCACAGCCTCCTCCTTCCTAGTCCTTGCTCAGCATTTTTCCTGTGGGAGTGTGGTGGAAGATGAGGGGATTTGGAAGAAGGGAGTTGCTGGAATTGGGTAGTAAAGAGGGGATGGGGTGGCTTGTGGTGGCAGTGATGAGGAGCCAGCTGGAGTAGCAGAAGGGAGGAGGATTTGAAAAGAGCTAAGAAGAGTAAAGCTACTGACCAGTGTCTGAAATAATAGTATTGCCCCAACAAGAATACCTCCATTTTGGTTCTTAAAAAGAACAGTACAGGGGCGCCTGGGTGGCTCAGTCGGTTGAGTGTCCAACTCTTTTTTTCTTTTTAATGTGTATTTAATTTTGAGAGAGACAGAGTGTGAGCCGGGGAGGGGCAAAGAGAGAGGGAGACAGAATCTGAAGCAGGCTCCAGGCTCTGAGCTGTCAGTACAGAGCATGACAAAGGGCTCAAACCCATGAACCGTGAGATCATGAGCTGAAGTCAAACACTCAACTGACTGAGCCACCCAGGTGCTCCTGAGTGTCTGACTCTTTTTTTTTTTTTTCAACGTTTTTTATTTATTTTTGGGACAGAGAGAGACAGAGCATGAACGGGGGAGGGGCAGAGAGAGAGGGAGACACAGAATCGGAAACAGGCTCCAGGCTCCGAGCCATCAGCCCAGAGCCCGACGCGGGGCTCGAACTCACAGACCGCGAGATCGTGACCTGGCTGATGTCGGACGCTTAACCGACTGCACCACCCAGGCGCCCCCTGAGTGTCTGACTCTTGATTTCAGCTCAAGTCGTGATCTCACAGTTCATGGAATTGAGCCCAGTGTCAGGGTCTGTGCTGACAGCAAGGAGCCTGCTTGGGATTCTCTCTCTCTCTCTCTCTGTCTCTCTCTCTCTGTCTCTGCCACTTCCCCACTCTCTCGCTCTCTCTCTCAAAATAAATAAATAAACATGAAAAAAAGTAATAGAGTACACTGGAACACTGGAATATAGAAAATAGTAATGCAATCATGACTCCTCCTCTGACCTTCAGTCATAGTAGCCTCTAAATCTTGTTAATTCAACTTCAGAGACATGAAATTCCACCTAGAGAGTCTGACTTGTGAAATATTCTTGGCACAGATCTTGAAAGGCCTTGGTTCTGTTTTAAAAAGGGAAGCCATAGGCTTATACCATTTATGCACACTGCTGCCAGGTTAATATTCCTGAAGTTCTGATCAGGCAGTCGCTAATATTTATTGAATATTTGCTATGTGCCAGGCACCAGGCTCATCATACATCATCTTATCTAATCTTCACAATAACCCTTTGTAGTAGGTACTGTCATTAACCCTATTCTGTAGATAAGAAAACAAAAGCTTAGAGAAATTAAATCTCTTGAAAAAGAAACACAGCTACTACATGGCAGAACTAGGTGTGGAACTCAGATTTGTCTGACTGTGGAGCTTGGTCCTTAACCACTTCTATATTACCTCTTCTGCTCAAAATCTAAGAGCAAGCAGTCAGTGAATTGTAAAGGCTTATCATGCAAGGCTCTTTAACTGCCATTCCAATTTTATTTTCTACTACTCCCCTTCATACTTCCTATTTTCAGGGCAAGTAATGTTGCTGATTACCAATTTCCCTCAATAGTTCACACTTCTATGCCTTTATTTATGTAAAATTGCTCTCCCTCCCTATGTCACTTGCTCCACAAAAAAAAATCTTTAAGTCATTGTTTACACAATAATCATCATGAATTTTATTTTTCATTATAATAACAGCTATTGATATTTACTCTCAATGATGTATTTTCCCTTAAACTGTTTTCTTCAGAAGGATGTATGAAGATTAAGTGGTTTTGGAGATGTATTAGGCTTTTACAAATTGTTTATAAATCTCAATCCAATGGAATTAGGATTCCAGATAGTAGAAGTCATTTTACCAAACTCCAAGAATTTTTTAGCATCTCCCAAGATTAGGTAAAACAAACAGACAGACAAACCAAAAACTATTAGGACAGAAATTTAGCAAGCTCTAAATCTCCTTTTATAGGGTGGCTCTACTCCTAACAGGCAGAATTTTCAAAAAATGAAATATCTGCTATTGAATAATTTCATGGATTAAAAAAAATGTTGAGAGAGTGGCATTACTTTGTGCAATTGGTTTGATTACAATATGGTGTCAGCTTTTTAAGAAGCAGTAGCCCAGGGCACGTGGGTGGCTCAGTCAGTTAAGCATCTGACTTTGGCTCAGGTCATGATCTCTCAGCTCGTGAGTTTGAGCCCTGCATCGGGTTCTGTGCTGACAGCTCACAGTCTGGAGCCTGCTTCAGATTCTGTGTCTCCCTCTCTCTCTACCCCTCCCCCACTCATGCTCTGTCTCTCTCTCTCTCAAAAATAAACATTAAAAAAAAAAAAAGGCAGTAGCTGTCCCGAAAATATAAGAGAGGAGAATGTTTTCCATCTCTTTCAGTAGCTGTCATTACCTTGATAATAAAGCCAAAGAAAGACAATCCAAAAAGGGAAACTACAAACTAATAGCTCTCACAAATACAGATGCAAAGTTCTTCAACAGATATTAGAAAGCATAAGAGAGTGTTAAAAACTGAGAACAAACTGAGGGTTGATGGGGGGTGGGAGGGAGGGGCGGGTGGGTGATGGGTATTGAGGAGGGCACCTTTTGGGATGAGCACTGGGTGTTGTATGGAAACCAATTTGTCAATAAACTTCATATAAAAAAAAAAAGAAAACTGAATTCAGTAATATATAATATATAAGTATATATTACAGAATATATATAAGGGAAAACATAAAGGATAACATATCATGACCAAAAATTCAAGGCTGGCTCAATATTCACTAAACAGTTAATAGATCCACAAAAATATAGTTAAAAAATATATATATATATATAGTCAACTGATCTTTGACAAAAGAACAAAGACAATTCAATGGAGAAAGGATAGGTTTTTCAAAAGATGACACTGGAACAACTGGATATCCATATGCAAAGAAAAAAAAAAAGAAGCTAGACACAGACCTTACACTTTTCACAAAAATTAACTCAAGTGGATTTTAGACTTAAATCTAAAATGCAAAATTATGAAACTATTAGAAGATAACATAGGAGAAAAATCTCAATGACCTTAGGTTTGGTGGTGACTTTTTAGATACAACACCAGGGTCGCCTGGGTGGCTCAGTCGGTTAAGCGTCCGACTTCAGCTCAGGTCACGATCTCGCGGTCCGTGAGTTCAAGCCCCGCGTCAGGCTCTGGGCTGATGGCTCAGAGCCTGGAGCCTGTTTCCGATTCTGTGTCTCCCTCTCTCTGCCCCTCCCCCGTTCATGCTCTGTCTCTCTCTGTCCCAAAAAATAAATAAACGTTAGATACAACACCAAAGCCATGACCTATGAGAGAAAAAATTGAAAAGTTTGACTTTATTAAAGTTATGAACTTCTGCTATAAGAAAGACACTGTCAAGAGGATAAGTAGACCAACCAAAGACTGGAGAAAATATTTGCAAAATACATGTCTGATAAAGGACTGTTACCCAAAATACACAAAGAACTCTTAAATCTCAACAATAAGAAAATGGACAACCCAATTAAAATGGGGAAAAGATCTGAACAGACACTTCAGCAAAAAGGACCTACAGGGGCTCCTGGGTGGCTCAGTCGGTTAAGTGTACGGCTTCGGCTCAGGTCATGATCTCACCATTGTGAGTTTGAGCCCTACATCGGGCTATGTGTTGATGGTGGAGAGCCTGCTTGGGATTCTCTCTCTCTCCCTCTCTCTGACCCTTCCATGCACACGCTCTCTCAAAATAAATAAACTTTAAAAAAATAAAAAAGAAGAACTACAGGTGGCAAATAAGCATATGAAAAGATGCTCAACATCATACTTCATTAGGGAGTTGCAAATTAAAAAAAGGGGATATCACTGCACACCTATTAGAATGGCTAAGATCCAAAACTCTGACAACAACAAATGCTGATGAGGATGTGGAGCAACAGGAGCTCTCGTTCATTGTTGATGGAAATGCAAAATGGTGCAGCCAGTTTGGGATATAGTTTGGCAGTTTCTTGCAAAATTAAATATACTCTTCCATACAATCCAGCAATCATACTCCTTGGTATTTGTTCAAATGAGTTGAAAACATATGTCTACACAAAAACTTGCCCATGGATATTTATAGCAGCTTTATCCATAATTGTTAAAACTTGGAAGCAACCAAGATATCCTTCAGTAGATGAATGGATACATAAATGGTGGTACATCCATACAATGGGATATCATTCATCACTAAAAAGAAATGAGTTATTAAGCCATGAAAAGACATACAGGAAACTTAAAGATATATTACTAAGTGAAGAAGCCAATCTGAAGAGGCTACATACTGGGTGATTCCAACTATATAGTGTTCTGGATAAGGCAAGACTATGGAGGCAGTAAGAAGATTAGTGATTGTCAGAGAGTTGGGGAAGGAAGAGATGAATGGGTAGAACATAAGGGATTTTTAGGGCAATGAGATTATTCTGTATGATACTATATGGGTGAATACTTGTCATTATACATTTGTCAAAATCCACAGAATATATAACACAAAGAGTAAACTCCAATGTAAACTGTGGCCTTTGGTTGATAATAATGTGTCAGTGCTGACTCATTGATTATAATAAATAAATGTACTATACTGATTCAAGATGTTGATGATGGGAGAGGTTGTGTGTGGAGAGAGGGAGAGGGAGGTGGGAATTTTCTGTACTCTCTGCCCAATTTTGCCATGAACCTTAAACTGTCCTAAAAATAAAGTGTGGTTGTGTGTGTGTGTGTGTGTGTGTGTGTGTGTGTGTATACACATATATACAGACAGAGAGACAGAGAGACAGAGACAGGAGATATATATATCTTTAAAAAATATATTTTCATATTATAATTATATTATTTAATTATAATATATATCTTTAAATATTCTAAAAAATATATCAATGTAATCTATCATACTGATAGTCCATAGAAGAAAATGTTCATGAGCATCATTAATTGATACAGAAAAAGCATTTGACAAAATTCAACGTCCATTCATAACAAAAACTTTCAGCAAACTGGGAATAGAGAGGAACACCTTTAACCTGATAAGGGCAATCTATGAAACACTTAGAGCTAATATCATACTAAATGGTGAAAGGCTGAACAGTTTCTCCTAAGAAGAAGTATGAGGCAAGGATGTCCACTCTCACCACACATATTCAACATTGTACTGCAAGTCCTAGACAGTGAAGTAAGGCAAGGAAAATAAATAAATGGCATTCATGTTGTAAAGAAAGAAAGAAAACTGTCCCAATTTGCAGACAACATAGTTGTCTATATAGAAAACCCAAAAGAATCTACAAAGACTTCATGGAACAAAAATGCAAGTTTTAGAAAGGTCACAGGATACTAGATCAACAGAAAAATATCAGTTTCTAGCAATTGTCAAATAGAAACTTGAACTTAAAATTATACCATTTATAGTGGCTCCAAAAAATTTAAATATTCAGGTATAAATCTACCAAAAACATGGACATGATCTGTATGCTTAAAACTGCTAGTGCTGATACAGAAATCAAAGAAGACCTAAATAAGTGGAGAGGCATTCTGTGTTCATGGACTGGAAAATACAACATAGTAATGATGTCAATTTTGCCTAAATTGATCTATAGATTTAATGCAATTCTAATCAATATCCCAGCAGAATTTTTTGTAGATATACACCATCTGATTTTAAAATTTATACTGAAATGCAAAGGAACTAGATAGCTAAAACAATTTTGAAGACCAAAGTTGGAGGAATCATTTTAGCCTATTTTAAGATTTACTAGAAAACTACAGTATCTGAGCCAGTATGGTATTGGCAAAAGTACAGACACTTAGATTAAATAGAAAGGCCAGAAATAGACTCACACAAATATGGCCAATTGATTTTTTTTATAAAAGTGCAAAAGCAATTAAATGGAGAAAGAATGGTGTTTTCAGAAACAGTTGTTAGAACAATAGGATATCTACATGCCAAATAATAATAATAATAACCCGAACCTAAATCCCAAACCTTACCCAAAAAATAACTCAAAAACATCTAAGTGTAAAGCATAAAACTATTAAAACATTTAGAATAAAACACATTTAGAATTAAAACATTGAGAATATTTGAGAAAATATTTGTGACCTAAGGTTAAGCAGAGTGGTTAAACATAATGCCAAAGCATGATCCATTTAAAAAATAGTAAAATAGACTTACAAAAATGTAAAACTTTGCAAAAGACAGTTTAAAGAATGAAAAGACAAACTACAGAGCGGAGAAAATATTTGCCAATCTCATATCCAACAAAAGACTTACATTCAGAATATATAAAGAATTCTCAAAATTCATTTGTAAAAAAGAAACAAGCCAATTTAAAAATGGGCAAAAGAATTGAACAGACACTTCACCAAAGATACACATATGGCCAATAAGCACATTAAAAGATGTTCTACATTATTAGCCATTGGGGAAATGCAAATTAAAACCACAAAGAGATACCACCATTTGCCTATCAGAATGGCTAAAAAAAGAGAAAGAAACAAAAAGCCAAAACAAACCCCCAAAACAGCTAATAATACCAAGCGCTGGAGAAGATGCAAAGCACCTGGAATACATTGTTGGTGGGAAAGCAAAATGGTACAGCCACTCTTGAAAACAGTTTGATAGTTTTATATAAAGTTAAGAACATTTATTTACACATGACGTAGAATTCTCATTTCTGGGTATTTACCCTAGAAATAAATACTTATATTCACTCAAAAACCTATACAAGAATGTTTATGTCAGGTCTACTCAAAACAGCAAAAAAAGAATAAACAAAAAAAAGGAATAACTCAAATATACTTTGGCAATTGAATAGATAAACTGCAATGGATCATATTTCATAATATGGACGGAATACTATTCAGCACAAAAAGAAGCAATCTACTGATAAGCACAACAATATACATTAATCTCAAAAACTATGCAGAGTGAAAAAAAAGCCAGACACAAAACAGTACATACTGCATAATTCCATTTATTTGCAATTCTAGAAAAAAGCAAAACTAAATTATAATGACAGAGTGCAGATCAGTAGTTGCGTGAGGATTGACTACAAAAGGGCAAGAAGGAGCTCTTTGGAATGATGGAAATATTCTATATCTTGATCATGGTGGTGGTTGCATGGGTATATACATTTATCAAAACTCAAAGTTGAAATGTTCACATCATATGCCCTAGCTGGCTCACTTTTAGGTATAGAACAATATCAAACTGTTGGTAGAAACTCATTATTAGTGAATCATTAAATCAATCTAGTATGTCTCCTCATAGAGATATTTACCCTGAAACTAATGATACTTAAGCTTCAGGCTCCCTCACTTGCAAAGCTTCTTCCAAGGTCTGGTTACTAATTTTGTATTCTTTTTCTAAAGGGGGCCCCCAAATTGTATAAATTTTAGGCCTCGAAAAACTTACATTGGCTTTTGGATGGCCAGATTTTTTTTTTTTAACGAAATGGAATAGAAAATAATGAGAATGTTTTATGAAATGTTTGTTTCAGTTTATATAATGGTCATGTCATAAGAATTTGTCTCTTACCAAGGTTTGTGTTTGAGAGAGAGGAAAAAAAAAAAAGAAAGTTGGAAATTCAGTGCTGTGTGTACACATTCAGTGCAACACTGTTTAGAAGAGTAAATATTTGGAAATAACCTAAATGTCCATCAATATGTGAATAATATACTGTGGTATATGTATGTTGTGGAATTCTATATGGTTAAAACGAAGGGACTAAAAGGTGTATGCCTCAGGTTAGACGACTCTCATAAACCCACTGTTAAGTAAAAAACAACAACAAACAACAAAAAAACCACGAGCTAAAGGTTACCTAAAGCACAATATTTAGATAAAGTTTAAAACCATGTGAGAAACAATAGTAAGTCTGGTAAATTTAATGTATTGTATATAGATATATGTCATTATACAGTAAAAGTATTAAAATATGCATGAAGCTAATAATAAACAAATTCAGGGTAGGATAGTGGTTACTTCTGGGGAGGAAGGAGAGAGGGAGGGAATGATATCACAGTATGCACAGGTTTTGTTTTATATGCAATTTTGTATTTTGTTAAAGAATGAATTTTTTTTTTTGAGACAGAGAAGGAGCGCGCACATGCGTGCGCACATGCAAGGGGAGGAGGGACCAAGAGAGAAGGGGACAGAGGATCTGAGGCAGGCTCTGCAGTGACTGTAGCAAGCCCAATATGAGACCATGACCTGAGGCGGCTGAGCCACCTAGGAGCCCCTAAAGAATGGATTTGAGACAAACCAGAAAAAGCGTTAAAATTTAATAAGGTTGGTTCCTAGATGTGTGGGATTTTTGTTGTATTATTCTGAATTCTTTTCTGATTGTGTTATATGTTGTATGCATATTGTTGTAGACCATTGGTAATGAGTATTATTTCATATTTGTGTAGTGTGGGCATTTACACACCTTACACCACTTAATCCTCATGCTGACCTGATGCAATAAGTAGGGCAGACACTATTATTCCTATTCTATAGTAAAGGAACTTCAAACTGCAGAACAATGTGTTAAAAATTGGATTGGGGACTCAGTTGTTTCCTATTTCCTCTAGATTTGCAATGGAAATATGCTAGAGAAGTTTCTTTCAAGTCCAGTCACTCCCTTCTACCCCAACCTCGGGAAGGCATTTGCTCAATGAGGGAATGAATTGTATTAACAATAGCTAAATGTTTGTTCAAAAAGCAGTCATTCTAAATTACCAGAGGAGAACTCCAATTAATGACTTTGTGACGAGGGGGATCCATATTTACAAGTCAATTCTTCAGAAGAACAGGCCGGTTCTTTCCACCTGGCTGCCGCCCCATGGCTCACTCAGTGACCTTGGACCAATCACTTAACCTTTCACTACTTACACTTACACTACTTACACTTACAATCCAGTAAACCGAATGTGTAATATTCATGATTGCTCACTTGGGGCTCCTAACACTTTTTGAAAATTAGGCACCGATTGAAGGTCAATCATAATGCAACAATGTCAACTTTTCAATGCAAATTATTCTCTAAATTCCCTATTCCTCAAAGACTATTTTCACTCTCCATTTTAAAGGAGATCGAGTTTATACTTTTTAATGATTAATAACTTTTAAGTCATTAATATATGAATACCTTTTGTTGTTAAAAAATTAAACAATAGCGTAACGAGACAATAAAAAGTGAGCAATTTCTGTTCTGTTGCCCATTCCCTCTTGTAGTGGCTCTTGGAGATTTTGAAAGCAAGCAGTTTGTTAACCTTAAGGTTTAGAAGCTTATCTCAACACTGATAATGCTTGATGAAAATCCTGTCGGTTCTGGGTATTGTGGTGTGGAAGAAGAGAAAAACGGCGCAGAGCGGCTCCAAATCCACGCAAATAGGAAAAGATAAAACAAGAACCCGTGCGTTCCAGAGCGCCAGGCTAGTTCCGACTTTGGCCATGAGTTGGAGCGGCTGTCGTGTACCAGGCTTGAGACTGGCCCTGGAGGCTTCTGGCAACGAACTTGAGCCCCCTCGCGGCCAAACTGCCCGCAGAAGCCACAGGTCCCTTTAAGGCGCCCTGCCCGCCGACGGGGAGCAGAGGGGGCGGGAGGAGGGTTCGCGAGCGCACGCCACGTGACTCGGCTGCCAAGTGCGCTCCCGAGTTTGACAGAAGTTTGAATCGGACTCGAGGGCTTTCTGCAGCCGGAGGGGCTGAGCCTAGGTCCCGGCCTCCGCGAGCGCGAGCTGCAGCGCCCCCGCGACCCGCCCCGCCAGCCTGGAGCCCGGGCCGCCGACGGCCGTCCGCGCTCCCGCACCGCTCGCTGCCCCCGCCGCCGGCCAGCAGTCGCCGGCCCGACCGCGGTGCCCACAGCCTCCCGGCCAGGGAGCCGAGCCCCCGCGCTGCGCCCCGGACCCGCTGCGCCAGCATGTCTTCGACGGAGGGCCCGAGTCACGCAGCGGACAAGTCACCGCGCCAGCAGGTACTCCCCGCGCGCCCGAGGCTGTCTTACCACCCCTTCTCCACCTCAGGGTTGGGCCGGACCCTTGTTCCGTCCCCTCTCCGGAGTGGGAGTGGGAGGAAAACCGGCGCTTTCCTGGGCCCCCCACCGCCCTGACCCCTCGTCGGCCCCGTGTCCGCAGGTGGACCGTCTGCTGGTGGGCATGCGCTGGAGGCGGCTGGAGGAGCCTCTGGGCTTCATCAAAGTTCTCCAGTGGGTGAGTCGATGCTCCAGCCGCGGGCTATTTCGGGAGCCTGGACTGTGACGCTGACCCGAAGCAATGTGGCCGGAGTGGGGGGCGGGGAGGTGCTGCGGCCGGCCCTGGCGGAAGGGTGGGGGGCGGCGACAGGTGGGCGGGGGAGGGGCGGCCGGGGTGCTTCTCCAGCACTTGATGGCAGGAGGGTGAGGAGCAAGGCATTTGGAGTCCGGGATTCGGTCCTTCTATGTGCAAGGAGCCCTTGCCCAGGGCGCTCACATTTCACCCGAGCGAGAGGACCCGGGTGTAACCTTTCCAGAACTCTGATCCTGCACATACCACTCTTCGGTGGCAGGAGGGGGGAGGGAGGACAAGGAGGAGAAGGAAATCCACGGAGGGCAGAGGAGGGAATGAGGCGGGCGAGGGAAACCGTCCGGCCTCCAAACCCACCAGGACCTGACTGATCCCGAAGGTTGACTCGGGAGACAGGGTCCTGCCTGGCTGGCGGTTGTCCTGCTGAGATCACTAAAGTAATCTGGGTTCCTGTAACTGAGTAAGAGAGTGAATGAATGAATGAATGAATGAATGAATGAATGAATGAAGCCTATGGCTCTAGGATTAAATAAAAGAAAAAACATCAAGACGATAAAAATCACACTATGGCCAAAATGTGGCTTGTAGAATAAGATAAAACATTGAGCTGGGAAGCTGGGGCTCTGGGTTTCAGATGTGGTCCTGCCTTTTCCAGCTATGTGACCTAGGGCAAGTCACTTCTTTGGACCTCAGTTTTCAACATTAGTTAAATGTTGATCACACCATCCCGAGGGTCCCCTTCAGCTCTAAATGGTTGGTATGCTAGAATATTGTCCTTCATTAGACTCACCCTGTGACCTTGAAGAAATCACTTGCCCATGGCCTCAGTTTCCTCTGTAACTGTCCAGGGCAAATACCATCTCCTTGCCTCACTGGTGCTTTGAGATATTGGTATGTTCTCTGTCCTTATAAGTGCCCAAGGCCTCCTGAGTATAAGTTAGGAATGTGGACAGGTGCAGTCATTCTTTCAAATCATGAAAACTAGTTGGGAGCATTTAGTGCACTATAACTGAAGAGATTTAAGTTAGACAGTCCACACACCAAATGGTGTGTGAATAACTTAATTAATGTGCTTTCAGCACAGAATTCAGCTAGGGAATAAGTTACTGTTAATACTGAGGATGATTGAGTTCTAAAGGGCTTTTAACTCACTGGAGACAGGAGTTAGCACTGTGTCACTGAGTCCTGCCTGAATCATCGTTTGGATGAGAATCATCAGATCTGGAATTCAGGGGCAATAGTGCATTTGGGGTTATCTGTGGATATCTAAGACCTTGACTGGGGCTACAGGCCAGGCAAGGAGCTCCCAAGTGCAAACTCTGGGATCTGATGGGGACTTTCCACTCTCCCTACTGCCTCAAGAGCAGTTGGATGGACTGCTGACTGAGCTCTTTCACCTCCCCCACTTCCCTGTTCTGACCCACCACTTGAGTACCAGTGG
Organism: Lynx rufus; assembly: GCF_022079265.1. Lineage (NCBI taxonomy): Eukaryota > Metazoa > Chordata > Mammalia > Carnivora > Felidae > Lynx > Lynx rufus. Next base: position 129,090,656 of record NW_025814834.1, on the reverse strand, counting down.
TGGCCATATAAGAATGTTATTAAGCCTCCATGTGACTGCCATCCAGAACTAGGGAACCATTATGAGGAGCAGAACCTGAAATATAAGAGTACAATTTTATCATTAAACTAGACAAATGGATCTAAGGGAAATTTGAGAAAGACTGTCAAGGGATGAGGGAAACAATGAGGTTATTAGACCATGGAATCATCCTTCATGGGGGGATTCTGTAAAGCTTCCCTCTTCAATCCTTCTATCCTTTTCTCAATGCCCTCCTTCTCCAATACCAACATTTCTGTAAAGGCTGCACAAAACAATGCCTAGGAAAATGATCCAGTCTCCTCCCAGGGTCAGCACTGATCCCTAAGAGTTAAGAACCATTTGACTTTTATGATCCTCAGCTTCTTAGAGGGGGTTGATGCCTTTCTCTCATAGTGCTAAATCCAGGGGCCCAGGGCTAGACTCTGAACTCAGCCTTCATTCGAAGGGCAGCATCAAAGGGAGACATGATTTGCTTTACTGCCATCCAAGCAGCCTGAATTCAGAGCGTGAGTTTCACTTGCCCGAGTCTCTGCAGGATGAGCTAATATAAAAGTACACAGGAACCAGCACCAGAAATGACAGTGAAAATGTCATTTGGGGTTTTCACTCATTTCCTTATTGGAGGGGATCAAATGACCCTGACTGGAAAAGGAAAAAAACGAAAAAGAAAAAGAAAACACAGATCTTGCGTTTATCGTAATGATACTTGAAAACTTGTTGTCATTGTTATCAAAAAGCAATTTTGCTGGAATCCTAGTAAGAAGAAAGCAATGTTAGTCTTTTATTATTCAGGAGCTTGGCTTAGAGCTTGGCTTTTTTTTTAATTCAGAAATTAATCTCACTTCAATTCCCAGTTCTGGAGTCTCACTAAGTCTACAGAAAGCTAGCAAAATAACACGGGTATAGACCAAGTATTAAAGAACTGGTTTCCTTAAAAAAGGAAAAAGGCAGATTTTTAGGCCAATGGGCTTTGGTTTAAATGCAGCGTCCTCTGCTTTCTAGCCGTAGAATCTGAGGTACCTAGGGTAAGTAACAAAATCTTTGTGGGCCTCGGTTTCTTATCTGTAAATGAGGGTAAGATCCATCTCATGGGTTCACTGGGAGGATTATAAGAAGTAATTTCTGTAAAGCATCCAAGCATTCAGCCCAGACAGTCCAGGAGATAGTCAGCAAGTGTTGGTTCCCTTTCCTCCTGTTCCCAAACCTCCCCTTTCCCCAAATCTCCTCTTTATGCATACTCTCAGCTAGACTTGTCCTTTGGTTGGATTATTCAAATATCACTGCCAGATCCTCACTTTGAGGGTAAGGCACAAAGGAACCTCCTGGATTACTCTGTCACTGTTCCCATAATAAGTCATATCATTATTAACTGTACCCCTGATCAATAATTTGAGGTGCCAAAGCCACTTACTTGGCTCTGGGGTCTCTATAATGAAAATAAACTATTTCAGTTGGTGTGGGGAAATGAGAATGAATACTATTAGAGTCCATCAAACCAATAAGATGACTGTAGGGGTAAGATTGGAGGGGAGATCTTGTCTTGTGCTCTGCACTAACTAGGGATGGTAGTGCCCCCAAGGCTGACAAAGAATCATCACCATCAAGGAAGTCAGCACCTAACTGGCAAGGTTATTTTGACATCTTTCCCAAAGAGATACAGAGGCAGGAGGAGGAGGGTGTGGAGAGCAATATAGGACCATCTCTGTCCCTAGCAATATAGGTCCAAGAGGAGGAAGGTGGAAGGTTGGCATCAGAACTTCAGAGATCCACCCCTTCCCTGTCTCAAGGACTCTCTCTCTGTCTCTGTCTCTCTCTCTCTCCTTGGCTCCTGTTCTTTTTGAGCAGTTTGCTCAACTCAGAAACCCTTATGCTTGGTGACACGGATGGTTTCAGTTCTTTCCCGCTCTTCCCAGTGGTTCAGTCACCTGGTACATTTAGGGAAGAAAGCAAATCTGGTACAGAAAGGTGGAATGGGCTCGGGCAGGGTGTCTTTCTCTGCTCCTGCATGCCAGGTGCAGAGCTACTCCCTGCCTCCTTACAATCCTCCCTGAACATAGGAGAGATCCCCTTTTTTAGCCTCAATAATTTTATGATGCAGAATTTTATTTTATTTATTTGTTTGAGCATGACACTTTTTTTTTTCTTTTTCCGGATGTAAACTCTTAAAAGAAGGTACCGGGTCTTACTCATCTTTGTGTTTCCAGCACTTGGCACAATAATGCTTAATAACTGTTCGTTGATTAAGTAGAAAGAGCACTGGACAGGGAATCAAGAGATGTGAATTCTAAGGCTGGCCCTCACAATGGCTAAATGTGACCCTGGGAGAGTCACTTAATCTTTTGGGACTTTAGTTTCTACCTCTGTGAAATGAGACTATGGGGCTTGATAATCTCTAAGATCTTTTTTGCTCTGCCGTCCTGTGAATCTTTGAAGTTCCCCTCAGATTTTTCCCATTGTCCACTTACATAACAACCTTTATGCGATTTGTCATCTTGTGACTGTGTGATGTTCAGATTTAATTATATATTCTGGTTTATAAAGAGCTATGTAAGGTGTTTGGGGATTCCTGACTTTCAAAGAATCAGAATAGAAGAGGATGCAGCTAGTGCTAAAGTTATTCATGGTATATTTTACTCTCTGAGGAATCAGAGAGCAGGATTCAGGATTTTCAGAACCTCAAGGTGATCATCCAGACACAGCAGAACTTTGGGCAGTGACGAAAAAGTTCTATTATCTGTGTTGTCCAATATGGTACCTGCTGGTCACGTGTGGCTATTGAAATGTGGCACCTGAAATGTGGCTAAATGTGACTGAGCCACTGTGAATTTTTAATTGTTTTCTTTTTTTTTTTCCTTTTTTTTTTTTAAATTTATTTTTGGGACAGAGAGAGACAGAGCATGAACGGGGGAGGGGCAGAGAGAGAAGGAGACACAGAATCGGAAACAGGCTCCAGGCTCTGAGCCATCAGCCCAGAGCCCGACGCGGGGCTCGAACTCACGGACCGTGAGATCGTGACCTGGCTGAAGTCGGACGCTTAACCGACTGCGCCACCCAGGCGCCCCAAATTGTTTTCAATTTTAATGAAGTTGAATGTAAATAGCCACACTTGGCTAGTGGCTACGTAGCATTGTGGATAGTGCAGCTCTAGAGTACAGGCTCCATGAAGACAGAGATTTTTTCTCTTTTATTCACTACTAAATGATAGTGCTTAGGACAGTGCCAGTACACAGTAGGTGCTCCATAAGTGTCATCTTTCTGTGGATGTTCAGGAGTGCCTGTCAAGGAAGTGCTAGTGAAGAGAAGGCTCCATAACTCACCATCCGTTGCCCCAAGTTAGGAATCCCTATTTTCTTAGGGGACTTTATTGGGTAAAACTATGCTGCCCTTCTTAGAATGTGATGCTCTAAATTATGTGTCCAGTTCTGAGCACCAGAAGCTACTTGCAAGAGGCTCATAGAGCTGACAAAAGTTAGAGAATTCCTATGAGGACGAGCTAGAGAAGCATCATTGTTATGCCAGTGAGGAGGCTTGGAGTATATAAAGGGTAATGATGCAGAGGCTTTGGGCAAATTCTCTTCAGCTCTGTCAAGATAAGCAAACAGGGCTCTACTGCAGTCTCTGTAAATTAAGCCAGATGAGGAGGCTATTCAGGCATTGGAGAGAGTTATACTGTCTCCTTTCCTGGATGTTTTTTTTTACAATGGAGACAATTCTCAGTTGTCTGAACTAAACCTCCTGGAAACAGAGGTGCTCATTGTGACCTTTAGAGATGGGTCAATGGCTCCAGCATGGAGAAGATCTGCCAGGGCAGGCAATGCAAGGCGGGGCAGTGGCACCGGACACCGCTGAGGGGCAGAGCACAGCTGCCGGCAAGCCCGGCCAAGAGCACGCTGATAGTATTACCCCCATCCAGTGGGAGAAAGGCCTCTCGATTGCCTGCTCCAAACCCCTTGTTCAACAGACGGGAAAACGGAGACTCCGAGAACAGAGTTATTTATTAGAGGTCACCCAGCTCATCAGTGACAGGGCCAGGACTAGAATCCAGATTTCCAAACTCCTAATCCAGGTCTCTTTTCAAAACTCCATAACGCTATCAAGAGTTAGCAAAATCACGTGCACATAACTCCATTCTAAACTCTGGGTGCAAGCCTGGGATCTAGATGAGCTGTCTTCTAGGTGCTTAATGTCCAAGATATGGAGAAACATACAGAAAATAATCATTAACAGAATAAGCTCTGTGCTTAATAAGAATGATTACATCATATACAAGCCCGTATAAGGTAAGTGCACAGGAAACGGGGCCTGAACAGATGATGCGGGAGGATAAGTGATTCCAGTTTCTCACCTCCTTTTCTAACCAGTGTGTTTCCCCAGAAAGAAATTAGAAAATCATAGGTTGAGGAAATTTCATTTCACTCAAGACAGGAGGTTTAGTAAAATGTGATGAAAGGTGGAGAGGAAAACAATTCAAGTGACCTGAAATGCTTCTGGTTCTTAACACTGAGCAATGGCAGCATCAACAGATAACAAGGGGAAACACTGCGGGGGGGAACAGTGGAGGCTGATAAGGCAAGTGGAAGGTACTTTGCTCTGGGCGTGGGCCAGGACTGTCAGCATGGACGCAGCCAGCATTGTTGCTGCAAGGAAAAGTACCTTTGGAGGAAGAGGAGCATAGCTCTTCCCTGCTTGGCCCCTCTGAAGGCTTGGTGGAAGTGGAAGTTGCCACTTCTCGCTATACCTCCAGTGAGGCTGGAAGCCCCTGGAAGTTAGCAACAAGGTAACCACAAGATTCAATGACAGCTTCAAAGGAGAAATGGAAAGAATCCCAAAGCATGCCTGATCTCATCACAGAGTAATCTATTTCTAGGATGCCTCTCCCTTGGGGGGGGGGGGAGTGGAATTCAAGTCCACCTTTATCCTAGAAGTTTCCAAAAGCCTAAATTGTGTTGCTTATCATCTTAAGGAGGCTACCTATATTCTCCACTGTCACATCCAATGGCGAGATGTGGAAACTGTCCATTTCTTCTTTCTCTCTATCTTCCCCCCAGACACCACTCAAAGTCAACCTCATTCATTTGACTGTTTGGTCCAGGACTCAGATGCAGTGAACACAGCATCCTGAGGCTGGAAGACCAATGGAAGCCACGGGTCCCTACCCAGGAGGGAGTTGATTAAAGGAAATCCTGGTCCCCTCCACCGTATCTGCACCTGTTAAGAGTCAGAAGGTGGTTCTGATGAGATATACCTTCCGACTCTCAAAGGGGCTTCCCTCTCCCTCAGCTCTTTGCTATTTTCGCCTTCGGGTCCTGTGGCTCCTACAGCGGGGAGACAGGAGCAACAGTTCGCTGCAACAACGAAGCCAAGGATGTGAGCTCCATCATTGTTTTGTTCGGCTATCCCTTCAGGTGAGCAGGAATTGATTCTGACCCCACACAGCCTCTCTCGCTTATTTGGCAGGACCTGCTTGGTCTCTTCCTTCTCCAGAAACTTAAAGGCCTTTTGTTGAGTGCCGCTCCAGGTTCAAATAGAACTACAGGACTTGGGTCCTTTCCACCCTTTAGGAATTTCAGACTAACCACAGAAAAATATCGGGGAACCTCAGATCGATCATTGTCATAATAATGTTCCAGTCCATAGATAACTAATAGCAGGTATAACATGGTTCCTACAGAAAAAACCCATGCAATTGGGGATGGAGGCTTATACGAGTCTCAGCTAGTTGGGCAGGTCCTTCTGACCTTCAGCAACCTCCTCCCTGCCTTGAAGGTTAGGGCACTTGTTAGTACTAAGATCCTAAAGAGTTGACATGGGGTGCTCACCTGGTACCACTAGAGTACAAGGATGTGCACCTTGACCAGGAGGCAGAAAAGAATACTTTTTCTGGGCTACTTGGGAGCTTAGGGAGGGGAGTCCCAACTGTTCAGAGGAGAACTGGGAATAGGACTTGTCTTTCCAGAAATTTTTAGTACCAATGATTAACTATCTCTTGTATATTGCAGGGTGTTTGTTTTTCTCTCCTTATTTTATCCCATATAGTCTCATTTGGGGGGCCTGACTAAGGCCTGGGAATGGGAAAGTCCAAACTAACCTGGCCACTGTGGGCCTGTGTGCCCCTTTCCCAGGGGCAAAATGAAGCTGATCTCCCTGGTGGTTTGACTATAAGAAATAGATGGATTATTGTGGTAGTGACCTGAAGGGCCCTGGAGATCCTTGGAACTACACGGTCACCATATCTGGGCAAAGCAGACGAGTGTGGGGTAGTGGCTGAACGGGAGGTAGAGTTTGACCAGAATTCCAGGGAGATTCCTGTTTTGACTGCAGGGTTTCCTCCAGAAGCATTCCTCCCCACACACCCCCTTTCTTGGCTCTGTAAGAGTCCCAGGGTGAGAATGAGCACAGGACTACCCCTAGGGCAGGTACAGTCTTCTGCCTCCACAGGAAGAGGATTGCCCCGAGCTTAGGATGGCATCCCCTGCCACCTGCAGGTTGAACCGGGTCCAGTATGAGATGCCCCTCTGCGACGATGACTCCACCTCCAAGACTATGCACCTGATGGGGGATTTCTCTGCTCCCGCTGAGTTCTTTGTGACCCTGGGCATCTTTTCCTTCTTCTACACCATGGCTGCGCTAGTTGTCTACCTGCGCTTCCACAACCTCTACGCAGAGAACAAGCGTTTCCCCCTGGTGGTGAGTAAGCAGAGGCCAGAAGTGGGGTGGAGAAACTGAGAGATGTGCTTTCTGAGACTGATGTCAGAGTGAGAGGGGAGGACACCCATATGTGGAAGCTCCTGAATCTCCCTGCCAGCTTTTCCTTGTTGATCCCTTCGGGTTCTGTGGTTCCCACAGCTCCGATGACTCTGCCTCTACCAACTTTCTGTCACTTGCTGTGCTCACAGGAGGCATAACAGCATCAAGAAGTGGGCTCTGGAGTTGGGCTGCCTGGGTTCAAATTCCAGGGTGGTCCCTTACTGGCTCTGTGCTCTTGGACAAGCCACTTATCCTCTATAAACCTCAGTTTCCTCAATATAAAATGGGGATAAAATAATACCCATCTCGGTGGCGCCTGGGTGGCTCAGGGGGTGTTAAGTGTCCCACTTCGGCTCAGGTCATGAGGTCACAGTTTGTGGGTTCCAGCCCTGGGTCAGCCTCTGTGCTGATGACTCTGAACCTGGAGCCTGCTTCAGATACTGTGTTTCCCTCTCTCTCTGCCCCTTCCCCACTTGTGTTCTGTCTTTCTCTCTCTCTCTCTCTCTCTCTCTCTCTCTCAAAAAAAAAAAGAAACATAAAAAAAAATAATACCCATTTCATAGTGTTTGGGGGAGATGAAGTGAAAATGCATGTAAAATATCGGGTATATAGTTAGCTTCAGTAAGTGTTGGCTATCATTAATATTATTCCCCCTTTACTGTCTCCCTATCCCAGGCATGCAAGGTGGAAGGGGTGCTTCAGGGGACCCCATTTGTCTCTTGCAGTCTGCTGTCACTCTGACACCAGTTGTAGCTGAACAATGGTGACCAGAGGAAAAGCTTGAAGGGGAGAGTGGGGAGTTTAGGCCACTTGGATGTGGGGGTAACATTGACCAGCAGGTGCCTTGATACATTGTGGCCTGACCTCAGTTCTGAGGGCATGGGGTGGGGTGGCCCTGGGTAGCAGGGTTCCTTTGGTGGCATTGAACAGATTCCTTAAGATGATCTGGGCTCCCAGAGGTTCTAAGTATTGGGTAGGATAGGAAGAGGTGGCTGTCCTGGGACCCCAGGATCCCAATGCATTCTGGCAAGAGGAAAAGAAGTAATCACGGGGGTCTTTCTGAGTGTATTTCTTGTTCCTCTGCTCCTTTCAGGACTTCTGCGTGACTGTCTCCTTCACCTTCTTCTGGCTGGTAGCTGCAGCGGCCTGGGGCAAGGGCTTGACAGACATCAAGGGGGCCACACGGCCATCCAGCCTGACCGCAGCCATGTCTGTGTGCCATGGGGAGGAAGCAGTGTGCAGCGCTGGGGCCACACCCTCCATGGGACTGGCCAACATCTCTGTGGTGAGACCTGTGGCCACTGAAGGGGACCGGGGGAGGCAGTGCTATCCCAGATGCCCAGGCCTGTCCCAGCTAGCAGGTTCTGGGACAAAAAGAGAGGGTGTCTCTCCAGCTGGCATCCCTTACAACTGGAGCCGGTGACCCTAGCACCTAAGGATGGCTGCTGCTCCCTGGCTGACCCTGAGAAGACATTTTGGTTTGGGGGGAACCCAAGAGCCATTTAGCCTCCTGTTCTTTCCTCCTTCTGTACTCTGTCTTCCCATTTCCCTTCTCCCCGCATCCAGGCATGCCCTTTGTGACTGCTTCCCACTCCTCCTTTACAATATGTGTTTGTGTGTGTATGTGTGCACATGCGAGCATATGAAGGAGAGCACAGGCTGTGGCTGGGCTCACGGCTGGGAGCAGACCCAGAATGAGTGAGAAGGGGTTCACTGTCACTCAGGCCTCTACACTGGAAAGGGGTTTTGGGCAGGTGTGGGTCCGGCAGGTATGCACATGTTTGGCCATCCCAGTTGTTAGAATGGGGAAATCTTTCCATATCAATTGGTAGATAGCTGAGGCCTGAAGCTTTTCAAATGCCCCCTGTCACCTTAGCCCTGCCCTGAAAATGGCCTGGAACTCTTCAAGGCCCAGCAACTGAAGGGTTTAATCGCTGGCACACCAGGGAGCCTTCTAGAACTTGCTGGAACCCTGCTGATCAGTTTTAGCCCCCAACATTTTATTGTAAAAATTTTCACACATCAAAGTTGAAAGAATTTTACAATGAACACCCACACACTCATTGCCTAAACTGCACCATTAACATTTTACTAGACTTGCTTTATCACACATCTACCCGCCTCCCTTCATCCATCAAACCATCTGATTTTTAATGCATTTCGACGCTAATTGCTTTGACATCAGTTCACCTCCCCCACCCCAATACTTCCTGCTGATAGGTTTTTAAGTATTTTTGAATAAATAGTTGAATATAGCCCGGGCTGGGTCCCTGGTCTTAAGAAAGGAGCACCTTGGACAGCTCTGGTCACACCCACCCTTGAAAAAGGCACTCCTAACAGTGCTTTGGAAAGCACCACCAGAGCCCCTGCTCCTTGCTCTGCTTTGCATGATGCTTCACTCCAGGGGCCAGACTCTCCTAGCAACCAAGCTACAACCTGGGTGCATGCTGTGGACAGTTAGGGACTTTTGCCAGAGAGCCCCTTAGTGGGTATCAGCATTGAACCCTGCCTGTATCTCCAGTTCTCTGTGTTTTAGTCTTCTGAGCCCCCTGTGCCTCTTCCTTCACCCCTCACAGGAACTCCTCCTCCCTGTTCCCACAGTTCCCCCCTTACTATTCTCACAAACTTCCCTGATGTCTTTGCAGCTCTTCGGCTTTATCAACTTCTTCCTGTGGGCCGGGAACTGTTGGTTTGTGTTCAAGGAGACCCCGTGGCATGGGCAGGGCCAGGACCAGGACCAGGGCCAGGGCCCCAGCCAGGAGAGCGCAGCTGAGCAGGGAGCGGTGGAGAAGCAGTAAGCAGCTCCCACCTGGCTACTCCTGAACAGGACAGCACCTCTTCAACCACCTCCAGCTTCCAGGACCTCCCTCTTCCTCCTTCTCCAACTCCCCTCCTCCATCATTCTGGGCTTTGAGCTTTGAGACGTCGTCGTCGATGGATGGGCAGGCATCAGCTGTCAGAAACCCCAGCGGCCCTACCAGTGGCTTCCTATCTCTCCTCTTGCTGGAGCTTCGGATGGCAGGAGCTCAGTGCTTCTTGTCTACGGCCTGGACCCCAACATTTTGCTTGGGGTCTTCCTCGTACACTTACAGCCTCCCATTGCAGGAGAGGGTTGGGGGCAGGAGACTGGTTCCTAGCAGCCACTTCTATCAACCTGTCAGCTTCAATAAAAGTGGGGGGAGGGGAAATTGGCTGGCAGCCTTCTTCCTGGTCCCTTGCATGAAGGGCCCACCAGTGGTTTAGTGACCCCTCTTCAATGGTTGTTATCTAAGCCTTGTGTCTGCCCTGATCTCCAGTCAGCCTGAGCCCGGTATGCTTCCCACTTTTTCCTCTGGCATCTGCTTGCCCACAGAGCCTACCATGTGGGAACCCAGGAGGCCAACTAGTCTAGAAGACAGCCCTGTAGGGGCTCCTGATGAGGCCCAGACTAAATGGGGAGCAGATATATTGCAACTGGGTTGCAACTTCAAGAAACTGAAGCCAGGAAACTTGCTGGGGAAGCAGTTTCTTCTATTCCCTTAGCCCTCCCACCCCTCCAGGCTGGTGCACCTTCCACCAATAGTAAACTCGTACTTGCCTTAGAAACCCCTGACCTTCTTCCCTGTCCTCCTTCTTGGGCTTAGTCTCACACAGGGGACACTAGATGAGGGGTCTAGGAGCAACTCCCTTTTAGCCCTCTCTGCCTCCAACCTCTCTGTCCATCTCCCTTCCCCAATCTCTTGGGTCTGAGGCATTCAAGATCCTTTTCCATGTCTGTCCAGGCTTTCCTTTCATTCCTATGGGGCCATATAGGGGCTTTGGAAGGGCCCAGAGGACCACCATGAGGCTAAGTTGCCCCAGAGCCCCAGGACATGGATGGATGGGCCTATTTCTTCCTCATTCTCTGCTCATTTCCCCCCAAACCCCCAACTCCTTCTGTGGCCCCTCTTTCATTCTCCCCTATCTCACCTTTATGAAAGGACACACCCTCTCGGTTTGCCCTCTGTTCCTCCCCTGCTTCCTCATTTCTCCCAGGCTCTATCCCTCCCCACCCAAACCCCCAGTCCAGGGCAGGCCAATGCTATTGGTGCTTCTTCACTTCGGGACCCAGTTCCATATTTGTCTTTGATATGTCTCCTCTTTCTGACACCTCCTTCAGTCCCTCTCTGGACCCCAGGGCCTAAGAGTCAATGCTGACTGGGAAAGGGCCATCCATCTCCTACCCAGCTCGAAGCACTTCAGTCTGCCCTGGCCATAGGGCTGCTCAGGGAAGGATGAAGAAGGAAGAATCCAGCCATTTTCTGATCCAGTGCCAATTAGCCCACTTATCATCCCAAAGGTGAATGTGCCCTGTGCCAATTTCTCCTCAGGACTGAGTCATCCCTTCCCACCTTCTCACCTCCCTAAACACCATCCCCAGTAATGTGCACTTTCCTGGGGTACCCAGAAGACAGGACCTTTGATATGGGGCCCGTCATTTCTTTGGGTCAGAGTTTCCCTACTTGACAGGGGGAGTGTGAGATTTACATCCTCAAATGCTCCAGAATCCTTCAGTGAAATAATTAGATTTTTTGTTTTATTTTTCTTTTTAGATTTTGGGGGAGGGATTTGAGGAGAGAGGAGAGGAGATGGGGATGAGAGTGTTTCTAAGTCTGAACCTCTCTCTGTCCTGAGCTGTCCCCATGGTTACTCAAGGAAAAGGGGGGAACAGTTTTGCCTGCAGCTCCAGAGACACAGAGAACAAAGAGGTGACCATTTTTCTCTAAACTGGCCCCTGTGAGGGTCTGTGAGCAGCTTCTACTGGAACTTTGTTTGGATTCTGTGTATGTATTTATAATTTATTTGAAATGTGATGGATAAAGTGTTCTCATTTGGGGGCTGAAGTTAGCAACTGGCCCTTGAGCTAGGGGAAGGGCAGTGGGGTGGATATTCACTCCTGCCAAGGACTCCTAGCCCAGAACTCTCCCTAGAGCAGAGAAGGCTCTTTCTCTTCCTCAAGAGCCTAGCTTGTTCTCATCCAGAAGGGCCTTGATTTAGGCTATGGCCTCTCCATGACCGCCCTAAGAGGAAAGGCTACTTCACCTCATAACCTCCAGCCAAGTGCTGAGGGCAGAGCTGTCCTCATAGGACTCACATCCCCTCTAATCAGGGCTGGCACTACTGCTTTGCCTAGTAGGGCCTAAGGTAGGAGACCGTGTCTGGTTTCTTCAGACTGCAGGAGGCTAACAGGCAGGGCATTTGCCCTTTGCCCTCCTAAATTCTGACTCTGCCAGGGTACCCACCAAGGACTTTTTCTGAACTTGAGTTCTCCCCACTATCATGGTCATAGGTCTCCTACTTCCAGGATTGAAGATCGGGGTGGGGGGAGAATGTTGCATGTTGTTTTCTGGTGCTTGTTATTACACATTTGAATAAACAGTGCTTCAAAGCATTTGCCATGAAGGAGCCAAGCCTAGAACCCTTCCAGAGATTTTTTTTTCCCCTCTTCTCCCATTACTTTAAGTTATCGGACAAATATCAGTATTTCCACCAAAACATCATTCCACTCCTTTCCACGCTGCACTCCAAGCAATAGAGTCTGCATTTTCTCTTTTGGTGGCACCGATTTGTCCAAAGTAACTGAGGCTCATTAGCAGATTTACAGTAAACTCAAAAGGCAAGAGATAGTGGCTTCCACAATACTGTTTCCATTTGCTCTGTGACCCAGACAAGCTTCCTGTCAGGAGGTGAAGGCCATATGCCTTGTCCTCTTAACTATAAAGGTTCTTTCTGAACAAACTTGCACCTCTATCCCCCTTCTGACATGCTACCTTGCATTCCCTATATCTTGGACACAATATTGCATTCAATTTCACCAAGTTCCTGGACCCCCTAGGGATCATCTGTCGTTCTCAGGTTAAGGATCTCTGCTCTCAGAGATTATCTTTGCGGTACTTAAACCTTCCCTGGGTGAAAATGAGAAGAAAGTCTGAGGTCTTGAGGTCACAGACCTTGACTTATTTGCCTCCAATTTGGTTTCCCTTTAGCTTAAGAAATTAATATGGGGTGAGGTGTGAGGAGTTGAAGAGGGAAAAGAGAACTAGTATCTCTTTTCTGGTGTGATGCGGGGGGGGGGGTAGGCTTTTGTCTCTTGATTGTGTGAGGGTGGGAAGAAATGTTATCAGCTGAGAAGAAGAAAGAGAATGATTAAGGTATTTTCCAGGCCATAGCAAGGAAAATGACAGATCTGATGAGAAATCTCCCTATGCTGAGGCTCTGGTAGCAGCCCTTCCAGCAGAGAAAATATTCATTAGAAAAAGAAGCCAAAGTGATGGATGGAGTCGGGGTCCAGCCAGGGTTTGGGAAGAGGCGGCACAGGGTATCGATCGCAGTTCTCAGGAGGAGAGAAGGATCAGCAGAGATGCCGCAAACACCAGCAGCCTCGGGGCCACCCCAGTTCCGGGGCTGGCTCTGGCTCGGAGATAGCCTTCTGTCATCCTGACAGGTGATCTTGATCAGCTCATCTAGGTCCTTCCAAACCCAGACAACCCCACTCCAACCCTCTGCCCTGCATCAGGGCAGCGTGGGTTTCCCACAGATGAAGCACAACACGGTAGACGAGGACCCTCCCCCCCCCCAACCCTTGTGTCCTTCAGCGCATCCTACAGACTCCCTCCCCTTGCCCTTCTGATTCACAGCGCCCACCTCCCTGCACCTACCCTATTCGATCTACTGGGGAGCGAAGTCGCTTCTTGACCGCCAGCCCGGGAAGGGGCGCCAGCCAGCTGGCGGAGACACGGCTTAGAGGGGCGTCTTGGGCAGAGAGAGGTTTGGGGCTAAGGTGTGTATGCAGTGAGCTTGGAAGAGTGGGCTGGTAGCACAAAGAATGTATGCACAAGGGTTAGGAGAGGAGGTCCTGGGGCTTTGGTCTCTTTGCCCCCCGCATTTGTGCATTTTGCAGGGGCTTTTGCAGCAAGCACGGTAGGCAACAGCACGCCCTCCAAGACTACATTTCCCAGAAGGCTACGCGGGAGGGAGAGTGAGGGGCAGGCAACCTGTGCTGCGCTTGCGCAAAGAGTGAGCTGGAAAGGTGGGAGGGAGAGGGGAGGCGTGCCCGCGGCGGGGCTTGGGGGGAGGGGGCCGCGCGGCGGTGGCGCCGGGGCGGGCGCGCGTCCGCGGCGGTGATGGCGGTGCGTGAACGCGCGGCGGCAGCAATGGCCGCTCTGGAGCGGCGGGTGCCGAGTCTCGATGACTTCGCGGGACAGAGCTGGAGCTCGTGGGTGGAACGGGCCGACCTGCCCGCGGCCGACGGTGAGTGAAGCTCCCCTAGAGTCCGGGGACCCCATCACTGTCTCCCCTCCCCCTCTCCGGGCCCCCGCCAGCAGAGGGGAGCCGCCGACGGGAGCCGCCGTCCGGCTCCCCGGCCCCCCAAACAAAGGACCCGCCGGGTCCTAGTGCCCGCCTGCTCCGTCACCTTCGCGCCTCCGGGTCCTAGCGCCGGCTCACAGCCCGCAGCCCACCCTGCCCACCTCTGCTTCTGCCGGTGCCCAGTACCTGCCCCCACATCTGCTTGCCTTTATCTTTCTCTTCGCCTGCTGTCCTCTAGCTTCCGCCCCTCCTGCACCTGCCTAGGGCTTTCCCCGTCCGCAACAGTCCTCTCCACGTGTTTCCCACGCACCCCACTTCTGTGCCCCCCTCCCAACCCCCCTTGTTCTTTCGCCTTCTGCCCCACACCTCCTGCTCCTCCTCGGCGTTTGCCTGCCGGTTACAGTGCTACTGGACCACCCCCCCCCGCCCCCTCCGCATTAGTTCGTCGGTCCATCCATCAATCCATCCTCCCTTCCTCCCTCCTTTCGTCCATCCATCCCTCTCTGCCTGCAACCCTCAGTCCTTTCCCGGGCCTCTTGCCCTCCCTCTTGGCTCTCTCCCCTGACCCCCACCTTCTCTAGGCCCCTGAGTGCCTTTAGTAAGGGGGCTGACAGCCCCTTCTGCTGATCTTTGTCTCCTGGGCCCCAGGGGGCACCTGGCCTCGTGGCCTTTGGGGTGACAGCAGGCATCACAGCCCTGAAGAAGTTTGCAAGTGAGAAGAGGTGGAGGAGGAGACCGCATGGAGCGGTCTCTGATGACACTTGTTCTCCTCTGAGACATCCGACTCCCAGCTCAGTTCTGCCCATCACTGCATTTAAACGGACTTAAGAGTGGGAGCTGCCCCTTGTCTCTTACATGCCTAACCCACTACCCCTCATATCTGGAGATTATGTAAGACTGTCAGCGATCTTCTCATCCTAGAAAGGGGCAAATCTATTAGTAGGCGTTAGAAGCACATCTAAGTGGAAGCCCAGGCTACCCCAGGACTGCCCCATGCTGGGTGGGCAAGGATGGGGCCATTGTCAGGGTCTGGGTGCTTTGAGAACCGGAAATGGAATCAGACGGGTTTGGTGACTCAGAATTGATTTTTTTTTCCAAGGGACAGGGAGGGGGCGTAGAGGAGGGGAGGGGAGAGGAGTGAGGTAGGGGGATGGGGGAAAGAGCTGCTTTGCACAGCTAAGATGTTTTTGTCATCAACCCAGAAACTGAGGTACAAGGGCAACCCTTGCCCAAAGCCCTCCTAAAGAGGGGAGGGGCTTGCATAGCTGACCAAGGGGACTTTGAAGATGCCATAGGACCCCCAATACAGCAGTTTCTGTGCTCTGTGACCATCCTGTCAACGCAGGACCTGAGAAGCTGGGTGTAACTTTGTCAGTGCCATGGTAACCCAAGTGGAACAAAATTGCATTCATGGGGATGGAGTCCTAGGAGAGTATATGTTTGGTATGGCACAGAGTAGCAGAAAGGACCCATCTAAGAAATCTCAAGAAGGGTATAGTAAAATATGCTAAGGATTGTTTCTCATTTAAATGGGGAAGCAAGCCCAGAAGGAGATCATATTTACCCACAATCACTCAGCTAGTCAGCAGTGGAACCCTGACTTGCACCTTGGAGTGAAGGGTCCATAGGAAAGGTGCCAGGATCCCTTCTAATGGAATTAGCTCATTGCAGAGGTAGCAGGTAAAGGAAGAATGGGCGCTTGAAAATGACCCACTGAAAGCTTCTCCAAGTGGTCCTGAGCACCAGGAGCTTGTTAGGGAGTGTGGGCTTCCTACTGCTTGGCTGCCAGTGCTGGTTGGGTAGGAGTTGGGGCTTCTGGGGTAGGGGTGGGACTTCTGAGCTGTGTTTCTCCTCCAGGGGCTGAGTTGGAGGAGAGTAACAAAAACACAAAGAAGTTGGATGCCATGACCCTCATTAAAGAAGGTGGGAGTTGACACACATTAGGGCTGGGACCTGGGGCAGATGGGGGGCTGCGGGGGTGGGGGTGGGGAGGGTATCTTCTGAGTGGGGGTAGGAGTGCTCTCTGATCTTACAGGGAAACCCTGGCATCCCCAGCCCCAGTGATAAGGACTTCTGTCATTGCAGACATGTCCATCTTCGGGCACTGCCCTGCCCATGACGACTTCTATTTGGTTGTGTGTAACCACTGCAGCCAAGTGGTGAAGCCTCAAGCTTTCCAGAAGCACTGCGGTGAGGGGCGCCCCTAGGGAGGAGATAGAGGGAACAGGGGAAGGTGGAGCACGGAACTCTGAGGACAGGGTCAGTTGGGAGGTCACGTGGGTAATAGGGGAAGGCGCTGGGGATCAGAAGGTCCTGGGGGCGGTTTCAGAGGATTGTGGCAGGTCAGAGTGATTGTTTGAGCAAAATTCTAGCATCTGGTGGAATTAGAGGAAGAGCTAAAAGGGTCAAGAAACTGGATCCTAGAATTTTTGAGTCTTGAAGGCTCAGATTCAGGTGGGAAGACGGCAAATTTAAAATCTAGTCTTGGGAAAGTCCAGAGTTTGTATTGTGAGTCTATGAGCAGGGCTAGGAGGTTGGGGAAGGAGGCAGTGGATATCACTCACCTCGATTACTCTCTCCACCTCCTGGTGACAGAAAGAAGACATGGGCCCCTCAGCAAGCTTTACGCCCGGGCCCCACCCCCACCTCCAGCCCCTGCCAGCTCTCAGAAATGCCATGTAGTGAATGGGCAGGGCCCAGCTTGTAGGGCCCCAGGTTCCACCAAAACCTCCAGGGAGAAGGGCCAGGGGTCCCGGAGCCGTGGCCACCAGCCTCCTGATAAGACACAGAAGGACAACCTCTGGTAAGGAGAGGCTGGAGACTCCCTGAGACCAGCCATGACCCTGACCCTAGCCCAGGGAGGGATTAACACAAATGCAGGCAGCTGTGGGGCCATGGGCACTGCTCACAGCAGGAGGCAGCCAGCTCTCTCTGCCGCTCCCTTCCATATGTTCCAAGGAATATGGGGTCCCCTTTTCCCATGTTCTGCACCCCTGCTGGAGCCCACCCAAATTCCAGGGCTGGGAAGGAGATGGCTCTGGGCTAGAGTCCAGGGCCCAGGCCCAGCCCCCCTGCCCCCCAGCCCACACCCTCTCTCCATATGTAGCCTTTTCGTGCCTGTGGTGAATCTGGAGAAGATGTCCAGTCTCCCGAAGCCCGATGGACACGGAATCAGGGTGGCCCCGCCCTCTGCTTTCCTCAGCCAGCCTGGCGGCCTCACCAAGGACTCCCCTGGAAAAACCCCCATGGCAACCCCTTCTAAAGAACCTCCTGGGAGAGAGAGCATCGAGATGACCCCCAGCGAGGGCCCCAGTCACCGGGCTGAAGGCAGCCCCCCTGAAAAGGAGCCTGGTGGGGCCAGACTGCCCCCCAAAACCCACCGGAAGATGGCTCGTAAGTAGTCATGATTTTGGGGGTCAGGAAGGTAGAGTGGGAACCCTTTTGGACTACTTTGTCCTTGGACCTGACGGAAAGGGGTCAGGAACGAGTGGGCCCGGCCATCACTGGTTGCAGGGTACGGGAGCCCATGGTCACCCCTTGATGTGGACACGTGCTTAAACTCCTTGCTTTCTAGGAAGGCTCTCTCCAGCCCAGGTTTCCTGATCAAGGCTAAGGGAGCTTATGCCCAAGCAGGGCATCACCCTGGGCTGTTGACCTTTAGCTCTTTTCTCACCTAGATCCAGGGCACCCGATCGCTCCCACAGCTGGTTTCTCTGGCATCCCACATATCTGTGGCTGCTTTTGTTTCTTGATATGTATTGCCCTGTTTTGGACTTGGCATTGCTAAAAGGAGGGCCTGGGCTGGGCATGGGGATGGGGATAGTTCTTTCGCCCAGCAGGGAGCTGCTGGTGCTGGGAGGCGTTTCTCTGGGAGGCCGCAGCCCTGGACTTGACCGCCAGAGGCTCTTGTGTCTCAGGCCCAGCTCTCCCTAGGCCTTTCCATGGGAAATGGCCATGGGGTTCACAGGAACTGTTTTCCCCACAGGGAAGGAGTGCGACCTCAACAGGCAGTGTGGGGTAATAAACCCAGAGACCAAAAAGATCTGTACCCGCCTGCTAACCTGCAAGGTAATCCCAGTCCCACCGCACCGTGAGGGACAGCACACACACAGGTCCTGGGCAAGGAGAGAAACCACAGCGTTAGCCAAGATCCAGCTCAGGGGGTGGGAGTAAAGCCCCAGTGAAGCAAGGGGAGAGGAGGCTGTTCTCAGTGGGCCCGCGGTGGAACAGTAGGTAGGGGTGGCTTCCAGATTGCCCCACTCCAATGGAAGGTTCTGGTCCTTTGGGGGAGTGAAACAAAGACACACAAATACACCCACAAACATACTCACAGCCCCCTTCTCCACTTGCCCAGGCTAAAGCACACTGCTGCCTCTTACTCCTGCTCAGCTCACACCCCCTCCCCACCCTTCACCCTATTCTAGATCCACTCAGTGCACCAGCGCCGGGAGGTCCAGGGCCGAGCCAAGGACTTTGATGTGCTAGTGGCAGAACTGAAGGCCAACTCTCGCAAAGGGGAGTCTCCCAAGGAGAAGAGCCCAGGGCGCAAGGAGCCCACTCTTGAGCGCCCCTCCCAGGAGCCCCCCTCTTCAGTCCAGGTTATGGCAGCGGCCGCCCCCAGCAGCACCTTCTCTGCTCGCGCCAAGCAGACCTACCCATACTGTGCACTGCCCAGGTAAGTCCAGGATCCAGTCCCCCATCTGGGGACACTTGGTCTGAAACCATCAGGGACCCCGGGAGATCGACCCAGGGAGTCTCACTCTGCCCTGAGTTGGGGGGATACCTGGGGGCCCCCAGCAGTGGTGTGGAAGTAGGGGACTACCTGCTTCTAACCAAGCATACTGTAGTACCTCAGCCTCTGTGTAGCTTGCCAGTTACAGTACCTGGGATAAAAACATTTTCCCAGCTGCTTCTGACAGTCCAAAACTTGTAACTGGGGAACCGAAAGGGTCAGGGTCCTGGGTGAGGCAGTCCTACTGTATTCATTCACTGGCCCCTTCGTGTGCAGAGGCTGCGCTGGAGCCCTGGGAGAGCCTGCCTTGCCGGAAGGAGACACATGCATCTCTGCCTGTAACACAGGGGGCAGACGTGAAACAGGCTCAGCTCACAGACAGGCTCATGCAAGAAGGGGGTTGAGAGAATTGACTGGGCTGACCAGAGCTGGGTGCAGTTAAGCTCAGAAGATTTTCTGGAGGAGGCAAATCTGGAACAGATTCCCCACCCACCCCCCACCCCCACCCCCCAGGAGGCAGGGCCTGGGAAGTGAAGGGGCTGGGGAGAGGATCCCTTGGGAGCTGTGGCCCCTGACCTTTCGGCTCTTACAATGTGAGCTCTGTTGTTCCCTCCCTTCCTGTCCTCCTTCCTCTTTGTCTGATTGCCCAGCAGGGTGTCTGCCCTGGCGGTTCAGGGACACCCCCACCCCGACCCACTCCTGTCTCAGTCTCATCGCCCTCACATCCCCTTTGGCCCTTCCAGGTCCCGGGCCTCCTCTGAGAGTGAGTTGGATGATGAAGGCCCCTGTGGTGGTGATGGGGACCCAGGCCTGTTCCCCTTTCCCCTGCCCCGGGGTGGGGCCCAGGCCTCCAGCGAGGAGAGTGAGGAGGAGGGGACATCTGACGACCTCCACCTCCCCCCTGACTGCCATTATGCAACCCGGCCCCCGCGGCCACAGGCGGTAAGGACCTGGGGCAGGGACCTGGGGTGGGGGGTGGCCCAGCCCTCCTGGCCCACAGTGCGGGGAGGAGGTCAGATCCTTTGTACAGGAGCCCTCCCTGCATCCCAGGCCCCGCTAACCACGGACCTTCCTTCTGCCTCTAGTTCTGCACGTTTGGGAGCCGGCTGGTGAGTCCAGGATGCTACGTGTTTAGCCGCCGGCTGGACCGGTTCTGCTCAGCACTGAGCTCCATGCTGGAGCGGCACCTCAGCTCACACATGTGGAAGTGAGTCTCTCAGGCCCAGAACTTCCCTCCCTAGACCTCAAGCCCCAGACATACGTGAGCTTCAGAAGCCCTAATTCTTCTCACATACCTGTGGATGTGGTTCGGCGTTTGTCAGGAAGACCCCAGATAGAACGAACAGGAGGCGGGGAAACTTGGCAGCCTGAAGCTGGGCTAAGGCAGGGCATGGGTGGGTGGTCTGGGAGGGAATCCCGACTCTTAGCCATCACTTCCAGTACCTCTTGGGTGACTAGGGATAGGGGATGTCCAAACTGAAATTTGAAACGAGGTTCTTAATGGGTGTGTATACTAGTTCATTCCTGCTTATCCCTGTGCTGTCTTCCTAACCCTCAGTTCCAGTGTCTCCCAGCAGATGGCAGCAAGGCCGGGGCTCTGTGGGCCATCTCTAGGTGGGGCGGAGAGACTGGTGGATGTCGGAAGGGAGGGCCTCTTGTTTGCTTGGCATCTCAGTGGAGCTCTCTCTCTGCTGCAGGAAGATCCCACCGGCGGCTGAGCCTCCATCCCACCTTGTCAGCTCCGCACTCGCTGCTCCCCTGAGCCCATCCTCTACTGGCAGCTGCCCCCGCCTTCCAGGCCCACCCCTCAGACCTGCCTGCCCAGCCTCCACGCCCCCCGCCAAGGATGGCCTTGTCCCCAGCTACCCTGCAGGCTCCCCCAGTGTGGCAGCTGCCTGCAGCCAGGCGGAGTGCATGGGCGGGAGCCAGGCCATCACCTCACCACTGCCTGCCAACACGCCATCCCCATCCTTCAGCAAACTCCCGCCTTCGAAGGCCAGCAAGTCATCCAAAGGCAAGGATGGGGCTGAGGTGGAGGCCCCTTCTCGAAAGCGAAAGTTATCACCAGGCCCCACTACTTTCAAACGGACCTGCATCCTGGATCCCCCTGGAAAAGGCAAACCCTCTGGCTGCCGGGGCCTCTCGGCCAAGACTAAAACTGCCCTGGGCATGGGGCTTAATGGGACAGTGGGGCCAAGAGTGAAGCGGGCAGGGCCCCTGGACTGTCGGGGTTCCCCTCATCAGCCCCCTGCTCCAGTCAAGGCTTCTCAGCTGGACAACCGGGGAGTGGCTGGACACCCAGCCAAGGCCCTGCCAACCAATTGCCTCTCTGAGGAGGAGGTAGCCAAGAAGCGGAAAAACCTGGCCACTTACTGCCGGCCAGTGAAGGCCAAGCACTGCCAGGCTGGCGCCCCTGCTGATGCGGCCTGTTCTGTGCGCCGCAAGAAGCCGGGTCCAGCCATGGCCTTTGAGGAGAAGTGTTCTACACTGAAGGTACCAGCCCAGCTCCCTGAAGAGCATGGGCAGGGAAAAGTCAGGATGGACGAGGGTAGAATACACAGTGGGGACCTGACACAGAGAAGGTGCTAAGTAAATGTTTGTGTAGGGAAGGGATGAAAGAGGAAATTGAGACAGTTCCTGGGCCATCTTCTCTAGGGAGAGGTAGGTCAGCTCTTCGAAAGGTAACCTAGCTTTTGTTTGATGGGCCTCCCTCTATCTCCAGCCCTCTCCCTTGAGCTAAAGAGATGCTGCCTCTCCCCCGCCCGTACCCCTGCTTCTGTTTTAATCAAAGGGCCACTTTCTGAATTGGCTGTGGCCTTCACACCAGGAACTAGAGCTACCTCTGTCCCCTGAAGGAAAGGCAGTTGGACTCCATGAACTCTGATGGGAAAGGTTTGGGCAATGGGGTGGAGTCTGGGTTGCCAAGCTGTGGCCCGACATGCTGGGCAGCAGGGTGGGCAGGCTGGTCCAGTTCTTTGGTTCTGCCTCTGGGCATCAGGGCATGCAAGGGCAGGAACACCACCCAAGGTCCACATACGTATATGTGTCCACCTTGCACATGTGCCCACTTCCGGGTTTTCAGGGGCTAGGCGAGTTTTCCAGGGTTTCTGGTAAAGCCAGCAGCCAGGTTTATGTGCCTCTTCTGATGGCAGCCCTGGAGTAGCATTATATGGGCTATCCATTTGATCTCAGCCAGGAGGGACTTACTGGCGGTGAGACAGGGGATGCCCTTCCAGTTCAGGCACGGGCCAGATGTGTACCATATCCTCTGGCACCCATATGAAAGGGTTTGGGGCAGTGCCCCACACGTGTGTGCATGTGTACATGGGTGTTTTCAGGCTGTCCCTGTTGGGCTGGCATTCATCTCTCCCTTCACCCTTCACCCGGCTTCCCTCACCAGCCCAGCAGGAGAAAAGCAAGCTTTAGCTCCAATGGTCCACACAGTGCACGGGTAGGAGGCCTGCTAGGCCCCCCAGCCTGACCGTGTCTCTTGCCTCTTGTCTTCCTGCAGTCTAAAGCCCATTAACAAGAAAGTGCCTGCCCACTGCGATGGAGCCGCCAGCACCTCCTCCCCTCCAGATCCGGGCCCCAGGCTGCTGCCGCTTTTTATAACTTTATATTATTTTTTTTAAGAAAAAAAAAAAACTCTTTAAAATACCTCAAGACTGTCTCCCTGTTCTGTTGCTGCTAAGAAAATGTAAAAACAGAAACGTAGAAAAGGAAGGAAAAAGATGTAATAAAATGAGTGTCCTTGCTGTCCCCATCCGCACCCCAAGAGGCCAAGATGATGGGCAGCCAGACTCCAGCTCCCATCTCTTGCCTGCAAATGTCTCTTAGCTCTTATATTTTTGTCCTTTTAAACAATGTGGAAATGGCTGGGGTTTGTGTCATGGGGGCAGTCTTCTCTTCAGATAAGATGATGAGGCATGTCGCTCTGAGTGAGCAAGGCTAGCCAGAGTCTTTACCCCAGAGATGACTCCAGTCATCAAGGGAAACTTGACGGGGTGGGGAGCCACACCTCCGGCTCTACTCTCAGGTCTTTGCCCTGAACCTCTGCAGGAGTCAGCTAGGGCCCTTCTCCAGTCTTTCAGCCTCCATCCAGTCCTGGGCCTCCATCCCATCTCTGAATTATTGCCTCAGTCTCTTCAGCTGTTCCTGCCCTTCCCGCCTCTCACTAGCAGCCTTATTTTCTCAACCACTCGGGGAGCTCGAATTGAGTTGGTAACTGCTCTAAGGATGTCCGTGATTTCTGCGGGACAGCCTGTTTTGGTCTCTCTGTCCGTAGCCTGTGGGTTTGCCCTTCAGGAAGGGATAGGGCCTCTCCCAGGTAGGCCTCCTTAAGGTGAACCACACCTTTTTGGAGGCAAGAAGGGGAAGGGTATGATCACTTACAGAACTTCTGGTGTGGGAGGCAGCAGGAATGTGGGAGGACCTGGTCCCTCAGGATCACCTGGCTCCCCAGGACTGAACAGATGGTGTGGAGGTGGGAAGGGCTGCGTGTGCCCTAGTTCTTCCCTTTATCTCACTGGAGACTAGTGCATGTCCCTCCTTTGGTCCTCAAACCTGAACTCACCAGGCACAGGGCACTATTTTTTGGCGTTGTCCTTTCGGTCTCTTTGCTTTTAGGCGGAAAAGACTCTTATTCCCTTAACAAGCCAGAAGAAGGGATGGCAGGAGGGTGTAGGCAGGTGGAGAAATCCAGTGTTTCTAGAAGACTGTTCAAACCACTGGTCTCACGCTCTTGGTTCAGCGTACGAAGTTTGTGATTGGGGTTTGGGTGGAATCAGTTACCATACGTGTAATTTCCACAGGCTACTTGAGGCGTAAGTCCTTGTGGACAGAAAGGTGCAAATGAGGTTGACCGAAGAAACCAGGCTGGTCGCCTGCTGTCGGGTCCCCTTCTGCCCCCAGGGCTCCCTAGGGCCGACGCGCTTTCCCCCCAGCCCACAGAGGGCGCTGTGGGCGAGTCCGCCGTACTGCCGGCGGCGGCCCGGGGAGGGGCCTCTCCCGCCGTCGCGGCCGCCTCCGCGATCGCAAACCCGGAAGACGCGCTCTAGCAGCTGTGAGTGTGCGCCGGCCCGGCCATGCAGCCCCTGGAGGTAGGTCTGGTTCCCGCTCCAGCGAGGGAGCCGAGACTGACCCGCTGGCTGCGGAGAGGCAGTGGGATCTTGGCGCACCTGGTGGCTTTGGGCTTCACCATCTTTCTGACTGTGCTGTCCCGGCCGGGAACCAGTGAGTGTGCAAGGCGGGGCGGGGCCAGGAAAGGGGGCGGAGCCGGGATGCTGGAGGAGAGGCGCCTGGAGCGCTCGGAGAACTGGCGTGGGGACCCCCGCAGTGGTGGGGGGAGGCGTACTGTGGAAGGGTAGTAAGGGCGTGGTGGGGCGGGTCCCCGGGAGGTGGGTCCTGGAAGGATCCGACTCTGGGTGCTGGGGTGGAGAGGCAGACACTGAACTGACCTCAGCTCATCAGAAGCAGAGACCCTCATGGAGAATACAAGCAAAGAAGACCAAGGTCCATTCTAGGACTGGGCTGACAGCTGCGAGGTGCCGAATGGGGAACACAGGCCAAATTGATGTATATTTGTCCCCTTAGTTGGTCATCGTAAGGCCCCTTGACTGCTCCACTTTGCACGGAGCTCCTGATTCGTGATTGGAGCTGGGGATAGTACACTGACCTTTCCCCTATAGCCAGATTTTTTGGGCTCCAGCCAGCCACAGGGGCAGAAACAATGGTGCCCAGCCGTCAGTCTGTTCTCTTTGATTCTTAGGTCTTTTCTCCTGGCACCCTGTATTCATGGCCTTGGCGGTGAGTTTGGGCTTCTTTTCTGCAGCTGATTCGTTAGAATATGCCCGTAGGGAAGCATCCAGCCTTCCGAAGGCGTGCAGCCTTTCTGAGGCTCAGAGAGGTGGGGGAAAGAGCAAGGGCCCCATCTTTCCCTGCAACCTATGATTGGGAGACATGGAGGGCCGGGCTGTAGTTAGTATCAAGTGGTTGAAGGGGGTTGGGAGAGTATGGAAGATGTATCTTTCTCCCCTATGGTCTGAAAGGAGGAAGTAGAAGGGGTGTTGTCCAATCACCCCCCCAACACCCCTACCCCCTCAAAGTTCAGGAACTTGCTAAAGATTTGCTTAATATTGGTCAAGAAGTGGGAATCATTGCCTGTGGAGGAGGAGGAGGAGGAGGTAGGGCATGGATGTCAGCCTGAGTGATAAAACTTCCACTCGAGTGTTGATTCTCCATTGTGCCCAGAAATCCTGACCTGTGATGCAGGAGGTCCTGGTGGGAGTTCTTTGGCCTCCACCCTTTGTACTCCCTGTTTGGATGTATGAGAGCACCCCTTTTTTCTTAGGCCTCCAAGCTGGCCTGAGGCTCACGGGCCCTCTCCTGTGTTCACAGTTCTGCCTCTGCATGGCTGAGGCCATCCTGCTCTTCTCGCCTGAGCACTCCCCGTTCTTCTTCTGCTCCCGAAAGGCTCGGATCCGACTCCACTGGGCAGGGCAGACCCTAGCCATCCTCTGTGCAGCCCTGGGCCTGGGCTTCATCATCTCCAGCAGGACCCGCAGTGAGCTGCCCCACCTGGTGTCCTGGCACAGCTGGGTAGGCGCTCTGACCCTGCTGGCCACTAGTGGTCAGGCACTATGTGGGCTCTGCCTCCTCTGTCCTCGAGCAGCAAGAGTCTCAAGGGTGGCTCGCCTCAAGCTCTACCATCTGACTTGTGGACTGGTGGTCTACCTGATGGCTACAGGAACGGTGTTCCTAGGCATGCACTCAGTGTGGTTCCAGGCCCAGATCAAAGGTGCAGCCTGGTACCTGTGCCTGGCACTGCCCCTCTATCCGGCCCTGGTGATCATGCACCAGATCTCCAGCTCCTACTTGCCAAAGAAGAAAATGGAAATGTAAGTTCCTCTGAACTTTGAATGTAGGTGGGACACTTGCCTTGGACTTAAATGTTTCCTCTGGTGACCTTCAAGGGATCCACTTCAGAAGTGGTAGGATTTTTGTACTTCTTAGCTGGGCCAGGGGCCACAGAAACCCAAACTGCTATTGCTGACGATGATTCAGGGGGCCCAAATGGGGAGATATACTGGGTGCAAGTGGAAGGTGATGGGGGGGGGGGGGGCTTGGTCCTGAAGCCTCCACTCTTGATGGGACACAGAAGTGTTGGGCGGCGGCGGTGATGGTGTTGGCAGTCATTTCTTGCCTGTGCTCCTGATGGAGAGTTGGGTTACGGTAACTTATGAATGAGCACAGTGGCTCTTTGGGTCTGTTGGAGACAGCAGTGTGGAGAGAGCCCATGGGTTATGGTTCCTGTAGGTTCTAATGTGCAACCTTAGGCAAGTCACATGCCTCAGGACCTCAGTTTCCACATCTGTGTCATGGGTGAGTTTCTAAACAATCTCCCAATATTCAGTGTCTGTCAGGTTGATGTCACAGAACACTCTCCCCGCTCTGGAACGGTGGCTGGACCACTAAGCAGACTCAGGATGTGATTCATACATTTGTTATTCTCTTATCCCTCTGAAGGGACAGGTCTGTCTTTGTGGCCTTCCAGGAATCTGTGCCAGTTTGGCTCCTGGACTAGGGCACAGAAGGTCGGGCACTGTGGAAAGAAGGGTCCCATGTGAGGCTCTTTTGAACTCCAAGACAGTAAAGGCACTAAAGTCACTTTAAAGCTTTTGAAGGAGCAGAAGGGCATTGGCCTAACCAAGCCTATGGCTCCTGGCTGGGCGTCTTAGCTCAGTTAAGAACTTCCTTCAGCCCACCTCAGAATCTGGGCTTGAGGGCTGCATGTCATGGGTTCGCACCTTCCCTGACATGTGTTCTCAGTGGCAAAGTAGTCCTGAGCTTCTCATGTTCAGCCCTTCCTAGGGCTCACATTCTTGCCTTAGCACATAGCTTTATGTAGGTATTCTGAAACTTTTAGAGCAAACTAAGAGCTAAGGAAGAGGGGTAGGGCTTTTCTGATCTAGGGAAAACAAAGTCTCCCTGGTCCCTTTCTCAGCTAAGCTTTTCTCAGTTGCGGTCTCTTGCCAGCTCTTTGGTCTAGGAGGGGGCTGAGTTAGTTGCCAGTTGGCAAAAAAGGGCCGGGTCCTCTTCCCTGCAGAGACCCCTCCTTGTTCCAAACTGAAGCTAGTTCCCCAGACCATTCTCAGTGGTGAGGGCTGGATGCCGGACTGGTTAACTGTGATCTGGCTTGGTCTCAGAGATGGGACCTCCATAGATCATGACAAGGACTGAAGATGGCTAAGCCAGAAAAGCTGATGTTGAGGCAAGTAAAGACAGCTCAGGGGATACTCTGGGAGGTCTGGGTATAGGGGCTGGAGCTCCAGGTCCCAGGAGCAGGGCAGGCGTTCCTAGATGGCAATAATTTAGATGTCCCAGGTCTTCCTAAGATGTAAGAGCTTCCTGTCTGGGTGGCTCGGAAGCAAGGAGGTTGGTATGATTTAACAGTCCAGGAATTGGGACTGCGAGGGCACAAGCGTCCTCTGAGTGGATCTCATTGGGTCAGATGGCATCTCCAGGAGCTCTCCAGACCCAGAGCATCTAAAGGGGGTCTCTGCTGTTCAGAGGGTGATTATACCTGTCTCATTGTCTGCTCTTCTCTCTCAAACTACCCAATGTGGTCTGAACTTGGAGAAGATGGTTCCTGGGGCATTCTTCCCTAGTGTCACTTGGATCAGGGACTCCATCTCCTCTCCCCCTGTCACAGCCAGTGCTGGGAGTCCCATCCTGTCTACAGCAGGGTGACAGGGCCGGTGAGGTTCACCAGCTTCTGCGAGCCAAGCAGGCAGCGCCATAAAGCCTGAGCCTGCCTGAGGTGTTGCCTCCTCCCAGGTGGTGCGGGGGCTGGTGGGCGGGCGGGCAGGCGGGCTGACAGCCGGCAGTTTGCGTGGGCTGTGCCAGCTGATGTCTATTCCCAGCCCTCGGAGGAAGGGGGAAGTCATTTATATTCTGCAGGAGGAAGGGGCGCCAGCTGTCACCTATCTGACCAGGAGGCCTGGAGGGCAAGGGCACAGGGCCGAGAGGAGGGCACAGGTGGTCTTCTGCTTAGCCTGACTGCAGTATAGGGAGTAGGTCACCAGGAGGAGCCCTTCTTCCCGGTTGGCCAGGTTGTGGGGGGACTTCCGCCCCCCTTCTCTGAATCCCATCACCACCTGCCCTCACATCCTGGGCCAGCAGCTGGACAGCCATTAGACCTCAGTGCCAGGGCACTCTTCCTCCAGCTGGGAAGAGGTAGCTGCCTGCTACATATGCCTCCTGCTTGTGTGTTTCCTCCTCCCTACACCCTCTGTTACCCCCACCTCTCTTTATCTCCCCATCTGGGATATTAGCTGGGCTCCTCAGCAATGAGGCAGAGGCCTTGGGGGAAGAAGCGAATGTCTACCCTTTTGCCCTTGTTCCCTGGCTAGGGAAAGCTGCTAGTAGTCAGCCTGTACTGTCTTTTTTAAAAAAAGCCAGGGTGCTCAAATTAAAAAAAAAAAAAAAAAAAGCATGTCATTTGCACAAATTTGCATATCAGGCTCACTAAGACTTGATTCCAAATATGATATTTTAAACTCAACCTTGAGGACATTAGAAATGTAGATGTTTTTTGTAACCAAATCCAAATGGTAACAGGATTACCAGTCTGGGTTCAGACCCCTCCCCCAGCCCCCATCTTTCCCGTAACCACTCCCCTTGAGCCCCACCAGAGCTGGGGTTGGTGTTGAATGGCAGGAGCCCTGTGTCTTGGGGAATTAATTCTTCCAGCCTCACCTTCTTGGCTGTTCAGCTGCATCAAAGGTAGGCCGCCGCCCCTTGCCAGCCTGTTTCTCCTCTCCCTAGCATCTCACAGGGCAGACTGCCCATCCCAGTCCCTGACACCGGCCTGTCCCTTCTTTCTCATTGTCTCCACCCTTCCACCCCCGTGCATGGCTGCTCTGGGTCTTGTTTTTCAAACCTCACTGTGGGAGATCTAGGCATCTTCCCTGAGCCAGCTGGCTGCTGTGCCAAGGCCTGTTCAGAGTTAACAATAATCATTAGCTGCACAGTGCTGGGGCCTTTCAGCTCCAGGGCTCTAGGCACTTGCAGGCTGAGTCAGCCAGCCCTCACCTTCCCCCTCCTTCTGGGCAGCTAGAGTGTAATGGAATGGGGAGGGGGTGGTCAGAGTCTCACTTCCTAACCATGGCTTGAGGCTGCTTTCCTTTGGGAGTGGGCCTTGAGCTTCCTCTAGGTATATTACTAAGACCTTTTCACCTGACAAAGATCAAGACAGGAACACAGCGTAGGCTCTGCTGAGAGTGGCAGTGGCCGTCATTGACCCTGAACCTCCAGTACTCCTGTCCTTCCTTCTGTTATCTGTCTTAACTTCGAGAGGACACCCCTGGTCCTGATGCCCCAATCTCAGCATTTCTGGTGGCCCTTTGCAACCTTAGGGAGCAGGGAGGCTTCTGGGGTAGTGCTCCACTCTTCCTGTATCCGGTTGACCTAAGAGCCTGTGTATCATGCAGTAAAAAGCACACTGACCTGGGAACCAGGAGGGCTGCAGTCTACATTTGCTCAGCTCCTAACACTGGTGTGGCTGTGGGCAAATCACTTACTGTTTGACCTACCTCACAGGGATGTTGTGAGGGTTTGATGAGAAAATGCATGTTAACAGGCATTGGAAAGTCCAAAGTATTAAATGTAAACAGGTGATAGTATGTTCTTGTCCTTGACTCTTTCATTCAGCCGGGCTCTGGGTTTGATGCTTCTTTTATAGGGAGGCGATAAACAGTTACAGCTAAGATGCTTAGAGGACCCAAGTCCCTGGCAGCTTGTGTCGTCAGCCATCCCGAGAGCACACACACATTTCTTCCTTCTAGATGAAAGGTCAGCTCTCATCCACTCCTGTCAGGAAAGCCACCAAGCCTGGCAAAGCCAGCCCTAAGTGCTGCTGGTTTCAAGGCATGGGGCTGGTGTAAATCCGGAAATCAGTGCAGTTGTTCCCTCATCCAACCTGAAGTTCCTGGAGCTGGTCTGTCTGAATCTCTCCTACCTAATTCTGCACTTCTGAGGGAAAAGTGGAGCAGGCAAGCCAGGGAGGCAGGAGCAATAGTAACGGACACAACACCGCCACCCTGACTCTCTGGTTTCCCCTGTAGCCCCAGGCTGAGCAAGGCCCGCCTCAGGCCCTCATGCCCGGCACTGGAGATGTAGAGCTGACACGCGGCCCCTAGCTTGTTCGCAGTTTTTTCTCTTTCCTCGTTACAGGCTCTTGGAGTAGGATCACAGTCCCCTCCTCAAAGGACTTTATTGGAATTAAAACACACACACACACACACACACACACACACACACACACACACCATGACAGCAGTTCTATTTAAATGTCAAATTAGGGGAAGGATACTTTCCATTCCATTTGAGAACTGCCAGCAGTCTGCTGGGAGTGCACAGAGAGAGGCAGGAACAACAGCAGTGCAGAGGCTCCAGTATTCAGTTTTTTATCTCAATTGTTTTTTTTCTATCCTGGGATCCAGCAGTGAGACACTAGTCAGGCGTTGTGGGCATAGCCTGAGCAGTTCTCACCAGCACAGGCACAGAGCAGATATAGGTGACATACAGGAGGACAGGGCCCCAGAACTGCCCTGGTGGGTGTTTTGAAGTAGACAGTCCCCAGCAGTGGGCTAAGCTTAAAGCAGACCCAAATTACATCCAGTAAGAAGCCTTCCCCCTAGATATCCACCCAGAAGGCTTGGCTAGTCACCAATGTGTAGGGAATAAGAGTTCCAGTTTTTAATCTACCCGCTATTGTCAGAACTTCCCAGATGATTTTTTTTTAACCTCTGCTAAAAGCAGATTAAATAGCTACTTCAGGCCATTCTGTGGTACCAGAGGATTCAGCTCTTTGTCTCACTGAGTATACATGAGGGGCCCCCAGCACCCCTCTCTTTAAAGCAGGTTGTGAGTTATCTCACCGGGCTCAGGACTGAGCTGGGCCTTTCTAGCTAGACCCCACCCAAAGCAAACTGGCCAAGTGAAGGAGCAGTGGGAGGTGAGGGAAAAGCAGCACCTACTTCTGTCCAGCTACAGTGCTTCCCCCTCCCTCCCCGTGTGCCTACTTGCATGTACACACACACACACAAACACACACAAACACACACGTGCATATACACACCCCTAACTTAGGGGCCAATGACTCTCACCTTATGCATGCCAGTGCTGTAGGGTGCCTGGAAGGCTCCCTGCAAGGCTCTGTGTCCTGGCTCACAGAAAAATGGTTCTCAGACTGTGGTTCCACGCCCTCTATGTGTGGGACAGTAACCACACTGACACAGACTAGAAGGCCTCAGGGCAGATCTAAGTATCTTTGCCACTTGGTATTTCCTACCTGACAGCATATAAGCCTGATGAAGGGGCTTGATGAAGCGGCTGCATTAGCCTTCCTCTCTCAAGCCCCAGGAAAGGACGCATCTGGCACAGGCTCACTGTAGCCAGACCAGAAAAGCCAACCTTCCTACTGCATAGGCCTGAGCCTTTTCTACATTGTGGATGAGGAAAGGAGCTTCACGGTGGCTTCCTGGGAGACACGGTAAGTGCTACAAGAACTACAACTGCAGAAGGGAAGGAGGTGAGAGGTCAAATGGAAAGGAGAGTAGGCTGGCCAACGCAACCGAACTTTCTACTTGTGTTGCACAAGGCAACTGTCCTGTTAGCCTCCACCACTCCGCCGAAATGCCACCTAAGAGGAGCTGAGTGCTACAAGACATGGTAGACAAAATTGCACATCTTGGCCAGAATCTTAGGGAACTTCTTGTGGTTTGGGGATGGGGGGGTGTGGGGCTGAGGTGCAGCCGTGGCCTTGGGAGGTAGGAGAAGGGAGCACCACAACTTTGCAGGCTCAGAGACAGGGCTTGGCACAGGCCATGACAGAGGGGAGAACTGCCAGCAGTCTTCCCAGACCTGTTCTCTTTACCAGCGTCCCCTTCTTGGCCAACCTCAGCCACAGCAAAAGCCGCTTTGAAAAGATGAAAAAATGCTATTTAAATGTAGACTGTGGGGGCACTCTGGCATCAACATCTGCCATTGCGCTGACTGCCAGCGCTGATTTGTCTGATGTAGCTGGAGTGAGGTGTCTCCATCTCTTCACCACTTTGGTTGTTCCTCATGAAGAAAACAAGACAACTTTCCAGACAGCGGAGGGCTGCCCTCTAGCCAAGATTTTATCAATGTAGGAAATTAGGTAATGATTCAAATTCCTTTCTTTCTTCTTTATACCATCTCCTCTCCCCTTTTGGAATCTACCCCGACAATCCCCTTCCAGAAGTACCCAGAGAGTACCCAAAGAATTTGCCTGTTCAGAGTTTAGTAGAATCCAGTCCAGTAGAATCCTGATAGATTGTGTCTGTACCAAGAACCTGGGGGTTGCATTTCTCTGTTGTATGCAATGCCCAGGACACGCTAAACTATCTGTGAATATTAACTTGCCCATTCGATGAATATACTTTTAGCCGAACTTAGTTACCATTTACAGCATGCAAAAATACAGGTAATAATCAAAATACTGAAACTGAGCTGCTTTCCACCAATTCTTCTAATCTAGTCCAAGTGTTTTCCATAGCACGGTTAGTAGGCTTCATCCAGACTTTTAAGAAAACTCTGTGGGGAGGCAGCCCTCCTCCCCAGGGATCTAGGAAGACTTCATTATCTATAGGCTGTAGTCTCAGGTAAAGGAATTTCTAAACTCTCTCCTGCTGGTCAGTGGCATTTCTTTTGAGAATCCTATCAGGTTGGGAGACTATGGTCTGCTGGCCAAAATCAGGCCACTGCTGGGTTTTGTATGGTCTGTGAGCTAATAAGAGTTTTAACATTTTTAAATGGCTGAAAAAAACTCAAAAGCCATGTTAAAATTATGTGAAATTCAAATTTCAATGTCTGTAAATAAATTTTTACTAGAACAGAGCCACAGTCATTAGTTTATGTACTGTCTATGGCTGCCTTCCTATCACAATGGCCCAACTAAGTAGTTGTAACAGAGAGTGTATGGCCTGCAAAGCCTAACGTATTTATTACTATCTGGCTCTTTACAGAAGGAGTTTGTTGACCCTGGTCTATTTTCATGCCTGGATGTGGATTCTACCCTTGCCTTTATAATAGCATTTAAATACCTCTCCTTACTTAGGCCACATACTTCTGAGGTAGAGAAAGCCCCACCCACAGGCTGAAAAGATAAATAAAGCAGTCACAGACTATGCCAGAACAGAGACTCAAGCCAGGTTTAATGATCATAGTCTAGTGTCAGAGCCCAGAGGCTCCAAGGTCTGCCAGCCTGGATTGTACATAAGTGGGAGGGATAGGATCCCGGACTGGGAGGCCTGCTTGCTTTGCCAGCAGGGCTACAAGGAAGTACAGAGGAAAGAACACACAGAAAATTGGTATCAGTCGGCTTTACTGTCCCCAGCTGAGTGTACTCTCTCCTGGCCCCTTCCTAGGAGCCCCATAAATACAAGCAAAGAAAAAAGATCACAAATAATCACATAGACAGATTGTAGAGCCCTGTCATATTCTGTCTCCAGGGACAGCTGCTTCCTGGGAGACATGTCTCGTTTATGGGTGCAGGGTGGGGGGAAGGGAGGAAGTGATTTCTCAGCCTTTTCTTATAACCAGACCTGGCAGTTTCCTACACAAGGTTCTAGTGAGCTCATATATACTGAATACCTAATCCCCCAAGTAGAAAGCTGCCTTTGGGTTCTATCAACTGAAACCATGGGAAGAGGCTAATCGGTTCAGTCTCTTGGTGGGGCAGCTAGGCACATCTACCAGTCTTTCAAATGAGGGGCCTACCTAGTGGATACAGTAGGGATACAGAGCCTTACGAGGGGCCTTTTCCTGGCCCCTAAACTGGGTAGGACTTATGAAGAGAATGGCCCTCTTAGTCCTCAGGAACTCAGAATGCTCTAGAAGGCCACTTTCATTTGACTTTTAAAGATTTTCAGAGCCCTAGGTGGTGCCTAGCGGGAAATTGCAGCATGGAGATGAAATTTTCCCAGGTTCCCTAATAAGTCAGAGGAGGGATGCCTGGTTCCTATAGCTCCATTAACAAAATCCCCAGAAGTCTCTGGAACATAACCAGACAAGTTTTCCTTCATGCGCCTGTCTTTCCGGGGCAGTTAACACAGGGAGAACAACTTCTAGCTGCTTGCTCCCCTGCCAGTTTCCTTCTGGGTCTGTCATTGACCTAGTTATACATTTATTTCTCACATACATGGACTTTCATCCAAGGAAGGTTTCGGAGGGGTCTGAAGACCCAGCTAGCTCCTCATGGGCCCTTCTCCCCAGGTGCCCTGACCTGTGGTTCTCCTAACCCCAGCCTTTGCAGAGAAGTTATTTGGTGCCAGGGAAATGTGGGTAAAGCTTCAGGGAGTTCAGAAATTAAAAGTACAAGAGTTGGTATTTGGGGAGCCTGGCGCAGTCACTGTCTCTCCTATGGGATACAAAAGCTGTGTGCATGAAGCTGTGAGCATAGGCGGAACCCACTCTGACAGGGGACGTTAGTGGGGACTGAAGAATCACTGTCCTGGTGGAAGTCAAGGTGCTGGTGTGCATGCGTACCTATAAGCGTGCATACCTAGGAGCATGCAAGTACTTGAGGGAAAGGCTGCACCTCTCCCAACAAACGAGGTTACTAATTAAAGGACGGACAGCAGTCTTGACATCCCAGGCACAGACAAGGGGAAGATGTTGCGTTCCGGTCCCCTTTCCCAATCCCAACAGGCAGCAGGAGTCAGGCCCTCCTAGCAAGCAGCCCTCACCCACAGGTCGATGACACCTCTTGGAACCTAAAAAGCAGGTCAGAAAGCTAGAAGATCTGGAGGACTTCCAATGGACAGGGGACTTGGTTGGGAGAAGGGAAGACACTGAAAAAGACCAACATCAGAGGACATTTTCACCTGTGCCCTGCTGGTCCCCTTGCCAAAGCTCAGAGCACCCATCTCCCAGGGCCTGCAGTATAGTCAAGGGGCGCAGTCATCTCCAGACCCAAAGTATTCTGCAGCCTTGGATGGAATGGAATGTTGGGCCTGTTCTTAAGTTCCTCTGGCCTGACCACCACAACTGCACAGACCTCTGGCTGAGAGGGATGGAGGTGGCAGAACTTTCCTTCTGAGAGTTCAGTGCCACTGTCTGTTACACGGTTGCCTAGAACCTTGTGGAGAGGGGCAGAACTCTAAGCTGCACTCCGCCTTGCCATTCTGGGGCAGAATTCCAACCCCTTGGATAATGAAATCCCGTGCTTTGGCTCTGCAGCAGGGTGAGATCTAAGAGAGGCTGCTTTGTCAACACAGAGAAAATACATAACTGGTTCCCTCCATGCCCAAGCACAGTCTAGCCCAGCTGGGGCCAGACTTTCCAGGATTCCTCCCATTGCAGAGCAGCGTATTAGGGAAAACTCAATCCCATCTGAACTTGCTAAGAAGCCTGAGAGAAGAGATGGCAAACACGAAATCAGGTACGTCCAGCTGGATGCTACATGATAGAGGCTGATTTACCCTCCTCCGCCTAGTGTGAGGCAGCCCCATATCCCACGTCTGTGGCAGGCACCCATGAAAGCTCTGCCTCCGGCAGCCCCCACCCTGGTCTGACACACAGGTGCTGAGAACCAAATGATAATCAAGGGTTTACCAACCGGGGAATTAGCAAATCTGGAGCTTATCCCCCATCTACAAGTTTTGTGATGGCACGTATGCTGTGAGGCAGACCCCCTCCGTTCATGCTGTATCCCTCTGTGCCACTGGTTCCGGGACAAGGGACAGATACCACCTCTCACATTGTTGCCATATCTGACAGGCAACAGGCCAGGCTCCTGCAAAGATCCGTCCACCCAGGACTCATCGGGAAAGAGAGGCATTAGTGGGAAACCTCACAATAGCTTTGGGGAGCATTACTGATTGAGGCCTCAGCATTTTCCTGACTCACTTTCCCAAAGGTTTCCAATTTCCCCAGCTGTGAAGTGTGACTTCCTGGCCAAAGAAGATACTACAGCTCTTCCCCAGTGTGGCTCCTATGGAAGATCCCCCCCAACCCCCAGCACACACAACACCGCAGGTGTGGGTGGGCAGAGATAGAAAAAAAAAATTTTTTCCCCCAAATGATTCTCTTTTAAGGAGCTAGGGATGACCTCAAAAAAGTTTCGGGAATCTGCTCTTCCCCCCGCCCCTACCTCATTCCCACCCAACTCAGACATGCTCCTCTTCCTCCACCGCACTGAGAATTCCCAGGGCTTTGGGTAAGGGTGTAGCACTTGCCTAAGGATTTGACATATCCATATTTGAAAATCGTGGCAGCCACACCCTGGTTGAGGTCTATGCCAGCTATTGTACCCGTGACCAATTCCCTCACGGTCAGGGGGAACCCACTCCCTTGGGCAGCCAGCCCTCTCTTCCATCCCCTCATATCCTTCAGGGGTGCATTACCTCTCCTGGGGCAGAATCTCCCCACCAACCCATCCTGCTCACACCACAATGGGTGTATCAGAGAAGACCGAGCTGACCGATTCTGGATCCGACATCCTCCGCTGGCCCTTGCCTGTTGCCTCGGGCACTGGCAGGGTGTTGCCTGGCTTCAGCTTGCCATTTTGACCCTGCCCGGGGCCAGCAGGCTCCAGGAAAGCCACCCGCCGGTCAAAACCATCATCCTTGTCCCCACCGGCCATAGGATCGTGATTGGGTGTGGTACTAAGCATGGAAGAGCTGAGGCTGTCTCCTTGATGGCTGGATGGTTTCTCGACACCCCGGCACCAGCATCGGCAAGGGGTTAGGTACAGGTATATGAGGACCAGGACCACACTGAGGATACAGCCCACTAGGGTGGTATAGGCTGTGTTGAGGGTGTCGTGGTGTCCGTGCAAGGTGAAATTATACACTTTCAACTCCACAGACAGTGTCTCGTTGAAAGCCTCCCCCATGGCGTAGCAGGTGTACACACCCCCATCCTCAACCTGCACCTGCTGGAAATGAAGACTGCCGTCCTTGGACACGGTCACTGTGCTGTTGGCCACCTCATCTAGCACCCGTTCGTTGCTTGGCGTCACCCACACCTTGGTCATGCCCTGCTGCTTGGTGTCACACTTGATGGTCAAGGTGTCACCCAAGTGGGCTTCCCAGGCACGTTCCTTGTACTCGCTGCAGTTGAGGAAACTCAGGTTGAAGACATTGTGCAGCTTTTTGGAGCTCATACAGTACAGGTCCTCCTGAAAGTCCATCACGGAGCTCAGCTGCCGGTACTGCCAGTGCGAAAAGAGCTGGTAGAGCTCACAGTCACAGTGCAGGGGGTTGTTGTGCAGGTACAGCCCGTTCTTGACCCATGCCGGCAGCTTCTGCAGGTCGGGCAATGGCAAGTTCTTCAGCTTGTTGGAGGAGAGATCCAGGAGTGTTAGTTTGGGTAGCTTGGCTCCTTCCTTAACCAGCTCCAGAGGGAAGCGGGAAATCTGGTTCTGGCTCAAGTAGAGTTTCTGCAGCTGGGTCATGTCGTCGAAGGCGCAGCGGTCCACTGCCATAATATGGTTATTGTAGAGCAGCAGCACCTCCAGCGCTTGTAGTTCACTGAACAGGAACTCGTCCAGTGTACGGAGCTGGTTGGAGGAGAGGTCCAGGTAGCGCAGGTTGGGCACTGGGGAAAAGGCCTCAGAGGAGATGAAGTTCAGGTGGTTGTGGCTCAGCAGCAGGGACTGCAGGTGGATCAGGCGTGTGGGCGTCCACTCCGCCCGCAGGCGGCTCAGGTTGTTGTGGCTGAGGTCTAACAGTGCGGTGTAGCTGGGTAAGGAGTGGGGCACGTTGGGCAGCTGCTGCTTGGAGCAACTGAGGATGTTGCTGGCGCACAGGCAGGCAGCAGGGCAGCTAACCACAGGACGGGCGGCCCTGGCCACCTCAAAGAGGAGCAGGAACAAGGACAGCAGCAGGAGCCAGAGGCCTCGCGGGTCACGCTGGGGTTGCATAGTGTCACTGGGAAGGGCGAGGAAGGCCACCAGCAAGATCTGGGAGGGAGTCACCCGGGCATGTTCTGGTGGGATAAGGAAGGAAGGCTCACTTTGACTACAGGCTTCAGAGAGACAGCCTGGGTTTGTGGTCACTAGAGCCTCTAAAGGGAAGGACCCTTCCTCCTCCCTCCCCCCCTCCTTCCCCTCCACCCCAACGCTGGGCTAGAAGAGAGAAAGAGATGCTGGGTAGTTCCCAAGCGCTGTGCAGGCAGTGGGCTCAAAATACTGGGCAGAGGAGGAGGTGAGCACACGGGCCTACCGGGCTGGGGTCACAGGAGTATAGGATGGGGAGTATGCCCGGGATTGTTAGGAGCTGTTGGTTTCACAGGGGTTGCAGCGGGTTTGACAGCAGGGTCAGCGGGGCCTCTGGGGAGGAGCCGAGGGAAGGTCAACAGGGCACCGGTTGGGTAGGGCGCCTACCGACAGGGCTGAGGGTTCCCGGGGCCTGTGGGGGCGGGCTCCCCCCGGCACCGCTGGTCACTGCACCTGCTCGGCAAGGACGTGTCTCAGCCCATGGCGGGTCCGGGAGCTCCGTCGCGGCCTCCCCCGGCGCCTCACCGGCCGGCCTGTCGCGGCGCCCGCCTTACGCAGGCGCCCGCGCCCGGCCACATCGCCTCCCGGGGACTCGCCGGGCTCCGCTCCGCCGCGCCGCCGCCTCGACCGCCTTGCCCGCCAGAGCCCACCGACCACGGCCGCCGCCTCCGGCTCCGCGGGTCCCGCGTGGAGCGGTGCGGGGACCTGGAGACGCCGCGATCCGAGCCGAGGGAGCAGCGTGGGGGCAGCGAGCACCGCGCGCGCGCCCGTCGCCGGAGCCTCGGGGCGCGTGCGCGCGGCGGGGGCGGGGCGCACGTGCGTGTGTTTGTGTCGGAGCCGGACAGGCGGCCGCGCGCCAGGTCGTTCTTTCTCGGAAGGGGGTCCGGGCGGCGACCTGAGGACGGAAACTGTCAGGAAGGGACTCTGGCCCCTAGCCCCTCTCTCACTTCCTCCACCTTCTTTCATTCTCTGCACAGCCCCCAAGCTTCTACCTACCGAAATCTCTCCTAGGGAAACTAGGTCTAGCTGGAATGAATCCGCGGCAACTGACTCCGGGGCAGGAAGCGTCACATGTCTTTTAATCCTACAAATTAAAGAAATTTGGCTCAGCGCCCGCCTGTCAGTGTTGGCGGGAAATTCATTAGTCACGTTCTGAGGTTCCCCACTTCTCTCTCTAGGGCTGTGAAGTCTCAATATTTGGGGGTGGGAAGCTTTGGGGGGAAGAGCCTTGTTTTTGTGTTTGTTTCAGTCTTGCTACTATTATTCCACGACTCTTGGGATAACCACTGAAGGATACATTTCCACAGCCTGCAAGCCAGGGAGGTAAAGGAGTGGTGGTCTTTGGTGTATGTCCAGACCCCGGGATCCCACTTTCCCAGGCTACCCATGAAGCGATCCCTACTGCACCCCTGATGGGCGCGCGCGCGCGCGCGCACACACACACACACACACACACACACACACACACAGATTTCATACAAGCCAGGAATAGGTTTCCACTTTTGGAACCTCCAAAACCTTTCCCCGCCTGGGGGGAAGTCGTTCATCCCTCAGGCCTGGCCACTTGCCCTCTTCCTGAACCAGTACCAGCTCTTTCCCCTCCTCTTACGGAGCAATTCCAACATCGTTTCTCTGTGACCTAATCCTCAAGATAAAACCGGGAGGGGGAGTGGGGACAGTGAGGAGGGTGGGGGGGTCTTCTTTAGGATGGTCCCTGAAACACCAAGAAGCTGTTAACCAGTGTTTGGTGTTGGGGGTTGGGCGTGGAGTGAGGGAGATGTCAGAAGAGTTTAAACCTTTTATAACTCAAGACTATAGCTGTTTCTTGGGATGGTAGACCCTGAGGGAGAAATTACCTTTTTATTCTTTCTAGTTTCTTACAACAGCAGGAACGAGACTGAAATTAATGTCTCAATACATTAGCCTGCTAAGAGTTTTAAAAAGAAAGAATTTATATCTGTCACATATGTTTTAGGTTGAATTTAAGTGAACGTGTTATCTCTTCAAGGGGTATTAGCATGTTAACCTTATGCATAGCGTGAAAGATCTTTCCCTGTTCATTTGAGACATCAGTGATAAGGTGGGGAGAGTATTCAGGGAGGAGGAAGTATTGAAATGACATTGCATCAGTACTCTATTACCACTTAACAAATTACCCCAAAACTCAGTGGCTTACTACAACAATATGCATTTATTGTCTGTCATGGCTTCTGTTGGTCAGAGATTCAGATACTGCTTGGCGGGCAATGATGGCATGCAGGTCTCCCATGCTGTTGTAATCATATGTCAGGTGGAGGTACAGTCACTGGAAGGCTTGACTGGGGCTAGAGAGTCAACTCCACAGAGGCTTGCTTACATGGCTCACCCTTGCAGCTGACTGATGGCAGGAGGCCTTGGCTCCTCTCCATAAAGGCCTTGCCACAAGACTGCTTGAGTGTCCTCACAGCATGGTAGTTGACTTCCTTTAGAGCTAGAGATCCAAGAGAGAGCAAGGCAGAAGTCACAATGACCTGGCTCTCCAAGGTCACACCTGTTATCTCCACCTTGGTCACATGGACCAGGCTTGATTCAGTATGAAAGAAGACCACACAAAGGCATGGATACCAGAAGGAGAGGATCATTGGGGGCCATCTTGGAAGCTATCACACACATCTTCTTTGAAATCACATCTATTTCTTAATTTTGAAAAATTTCAAACATACACAAAAGTAGGGAAAATAGTATAATGAACTCCCATATACCCATCATCCATATTCAGTAATTATCAGGGAATTCCCTCATTTTACTTTGTATAAGTATCCCTGAGGAACACATACTCTTCCCACCCCATCCCCCATATCCTATACTAACTTTCCTTAGACCCCATGTTCCAGGTTCTTTCTTTCTCTCGCTTTTCCCCTTTATGCTTAAGGAATGGAGGAGAGACAGATACAAAGAAAGAGGGCCCCTTATGCTGGACACCAGTCTCAAGTGTGGGAGTCCGCAATTTGGAGAGGTCATCACAGATAGGGACCTCAGTCAATCCTTTTTTTTCCCCCCAGCTCATCCAGAAGTAACCATGCCATTTTCAAATTTTAATGTGCATATGGATAATCTGGGGATCTTGTTAACATACAATTTCTGAATCAAGAGGCCCAGGGTGGAGAACCTGAGAGTCTGTATTTC
Organism: Lynx rufus; assembly: GCF_022079265.1. Lineage (NCBI taxonomy): Eukaryota > Metazoa > Chordata > Mammalia > Carnivora > Felidae > Lynx > Lynx rufus. Next base: position 129,049,638 of record NW_025814834.1, on the reverse strand, counting down.
TAACAAACTAATAAGGTGATGCAGACCCTGCTAGGTCACAGACCACACTTTGAGTAGCAAGGGTCTAGAGCTGTGCTGTCCAAATCGGTAGCCACTAGCTACATGTGGTCATTTAAATTAATTAAAATTAAATAGCATCGTAAATTGCCTCTTCAGTTTCAATACCACATGTGGCTAGCTAACCCTATTGAACAAAATCATGGAAAGTTCCATTGGATGGCACTGGCATGGGGAATTGACTGATGCTAACTCTCTCACAGCTGCTTTCTAGACCAGAATAACTATTAATTCACAACAAAAAGGAGACCTTGGTAGGATAAACAGGTTATTTATAGTGGGTATTTATATCCTCTTGCTGGAATGGATCAACCCAGTGTTCCTAAATACAATTTTGAAGGTTGTTTGGTCAGTTCAGCATTTGAGCAAAAGAGGCTGGATATGTCTACCAGCTTATGAGACTAGATAACTTAGTTTTCTCTATTCTAGAAGTATTTTTTTTTTCTTTTCTCAATAGCTAGTATTGGCCATCAGAATCAGAACTGGAGAAGACTGGAGGAAGACACCCTATTAAGAAGCTATGTTTGACTCCGCTTTAAAGACTCCATCGGACGGACTGGCCACCCTTCTTTAGGACAATGTGGTCTAATTTTCTGGACACACTTAGGTGTTCCTTTCTGTGATTCCATTAAAAATTTTTTTTCGTTAACGTTTATTCATTTTTGAGAGACAGAGAGTGAATGGGGGAGGGGTAGAGAGAGAAAGAGAGAGAGAGGGAGACACAAAGTCCGAAACAGGCTCCAGACTCTGAGCTGCCAGCACAGAGCTCAACGTGGGGCTCAAACCCATGGACTGTGAGATCATGACCTGAGCCAAAGTCGGATGCTTGGATGCTTAACTGACTGAGCCACACAGGCGCCCCTCTGTGATTCCATTTCACATCGTGTATATATCCTTATAGAACTTTTCACCTACTGTTTTGTCTGTTTACATGTCTGCTTCCCCATTAGTTTGTAAGCTCCTTGAGAGCAGGGATTTGCCTTAGGTCTGGCCAGTAGTAGGCACTCAAAATATGTTTGTTGAATTAATTAATTAATAATTGCATTAAATTTGCACATTTATTATATGTTAGTCTCAATGCCTTGTGTAGAAGTAAGGATAAGCATAAGGTTTGGGCTTGGACAAGTCGCAGCTATATACTGGCTGTGTGACTTTGGGTATTTTGCTTTCTTCTACCAAATCTCATTCCATTATCTGTAAAATGGGAACAATAAAAGCACTTGAGCCTACTTCATTGGGTTATTTTGGGGATCAAATGAGCTAACGTTTGTGAAAGGTCTTTATCATTTATAAGTGTTATCTTTTAAAAAAACTCCTAGTTTTCTCCATAAAAGTTAGGAGATCCTTCGGTCTTGCTGTCAACATGTGCGTAGATTACCTTGCCCAATTACCTGCCTGTTCCCATGTTCTAGGGTATTGCCTGTTTGGAGCATTCATTCAGATTTACAAGATCTCCTTCTCTGTTTATCTTTTATAACTTATAAATATTTACAAATTTAAATAATTCAAATTTTAAAAAGTTTTTAATTTTAAATATTCTTATATTTTTTAGATTTTTATTAAAAAAATTTTTTTAGCATTTATTCATTTTTGAGAGCAAGAGACACAGAGCATGAGCAGGGGAGGGGCAGAGAGAGAGGGAGATACAGAATCGGAAGCAGGCTCCAGGCTCCAAGCTGCTTGCAGAGCACAGAGCCCAATGTGGGGCTCGAACTCACGGAGTGAGAGATCATGACTTGAGCCAAAGTTGGACGCTCAACCGACTGAGCCACCTAGGTGCCCCTAAACATTCTTATATTTTGTGGCAAACCCCGGTATGTAACTAATATCAGCACCATTTTTGTAGTTCCTGGAGTATCTCCAAAAAGAGGAGGCTCTAAAATGAAGCTATTTCTGGGAAGGGTGGCAATAAAGATTAGTCCTTTGTTAAGTATTGCTTAAAGGGCTAAAATTTAAGCCCTTAGCATTGGGTTGAGCTCTAGCAGGTCACCCATGTTACCATTTTTGGTTTGTCCCTGAAGGTCCTTAGCTTGGAGACTTCCTGTTGCCACCCATCTCTCCCCCCTCCTTAAGCTATCACTCATTTCACTGACCCTTTTGACCTTTTAGCTTGCCCTGTAGCAGGCCCACCCATTATTTACTGCCCAGGAGGCAAACATTTCCTCTTTTTGGGGATTCAAGTGACATCTGACTCTCCCTTTTTTTCCTACTCCTTACCCATTTCTACCTCAACCCTGTCCACTTCCTCAGAAGTTCCACTTGATCTGGAGAAACTGCCAAGATATGGATGTTAACCATGGGCAGAGAAGGAATGACTGGTAGAGAGGTGCCACAGACACCTGTCAGTGTCCAGGGCTTTTCAGGTTTGTCAAATAGATCTGAGGGCACCTTCTTCAATTTACAGCTCGTGCTTTTGGTCAGGGTTCTTCTCCTGTAGGGGAGCAATCACTCCTGATGGCTAAATCATGAACAACTTTCTTGACTTTTGACACTCATATATGGATGTCTCAAAATAGCCCAGCACTGAGTCATCAGGTAAATGTGTCTTTGAAATATTGCTGACAAATAAATTCATGGTACAAAATGTTATTTCAGCCTTTAGGGGTGGGGTTCTATGACCACAATCACCCTGCAGCTGAGCAGACATCCCAGAGATTGGAAGAGTTTGTTCCCAAGCACTATTATAAAGAAGGCTTCTCTGGAGCTCCCGCCATGTGAACCTGGATAACCAGGAGGTCCTGCAAAAGGAGTTTAGCCTTTTTTCGTTAAGAAGTTTTGTCATCAGTCTGGAAATATTTTCTCATCCTGTACATGCGGTCCTCTCTTTTGACTTCTAAAGGCTTTATATCTGAAATTAAATTCTAACTCATGTGAGACTTATCAGTAATTCTTATCTATGAATCCTTGATTAGTTTGTATTATATCTGGGAAGTTAATATTCTTGTTTAGGAAGTCCGTGCTTTTATGATTTGGGGGAGGATTAGGGTTAAACTGAATGTTAAACTTTCCGTTAAGGATTTTTCTCCCTTATCTAAGTCCATTGGACTAACTCTTTGAGTTAATCTTTTTCCTCTAATGATGCTTTTTGAGTCCTTAGCTATTCATTTATGTCTGAAGTTTCTGCTTTTCAACCACTTATACTGTTCTTAGCTGATTCCAAGGCTAATCATAATGTTAGCCTGTCTGACCCTTACCCATAATGACAGAAGTTTAGACTACCGGGGCTGGAAGCTACCTTAGAAGTCAAGTTCACAAGGCGGTTCACAGCAGAGCTGAGTTAACCTGAAGAGGGAGTGTGGCCTTGCGGTTAAGAGCGTAGTCTCTGGAGCCAGGCTTCTTGAGGTAATATTCTAGCTCTGCCACTCACTGTGTGACTTGAGCTATTACATAACCTGTAAAATGGGCACAATCAGAAGACCTGCCTAATGGGGTTGTGGGGATTCAATGAGTTCATGTACCTAACAGATCCTCTAACGTGCAGTAGATGCTCTACAAATGTGAGGAGGTAGGAGTGGGTTACATCTTTCATTCTTGTTCAGGGTTCTTTTCGATGCATCGTAACACTTCCAGGGATAATACAAAGCAGACAGAACTGGGGGTGGGGTGGGGCAGAATCTGAATTTGTGGCCTATGTTCTCCAAGGGTTTCAGGCCCAGACTTTGGGCCTAGCAGAATTATAAGCGTTAATGAGTGGAGGGGCTAGGATTGGAAAGCCATGGTAGAGTCTGAAGTTGCTGAGGAGAGCCCAGGGTCAGCAATAGAGCAGTCAGTTCCTATTCTTTCTGTGAGGGCACACACCAGACCACCAGGAAGGGCAAGCTCCAGCTCCCCAGAACAGGCAGCAGCGCCTTTAAAACCCGGGGCAAAGGAGCTCCTCCTGCACTCATTTAGGGTCAAACCATAGCTGGAGTATCAAGTTCAGCTCTGGACAGCTCATTTACAGTCTGGAGCGCAGCCAGGGTAGCTGATGGATGTTACCACAGTCCAGTAATCATATCATAATGCATTCTCTCACAAAAAAGAATCCGTTGAACCCCTAGGGCAGACCACTGTGTTATGTACCTTGGGGTGAGGCTGCATGGAGTGAGATGAAAATATGCTTTAGAAATGGTTTCTTCCCTCTAGGACCTAGAAAGTACGTATGTGGATTCTTTTCAATTTCACAAACATCTGTCGATCTCCTGTTATGTTCAGGGCTCTCTGTAGGTGGTATGGCCTTTGTGTCCCAGTAGAAAGAGCACTGGACTGTGTCAAGAGAGCTGGGTTCTAGTCTCACCCCTGTCGTGAACTAGCTGTGTGGCTGTGGATAGGTTACTCTGGGCCTCAGTTTTCTCATATACAAAAATGGGAGCTATGATACCTGCTCTATGAAAAAATTCCAGAGCCCCTGATCTGCGGACCCAGAAATTTCGTGAGAGGAGTCTGGGAAGGATTTTGATCATCAGGGAAGTTGGGAAACATTACATGTTAGGGCAGTGTTCTCCTTGGGTGGGCCTCAGGCTGCTTGCCTCAGAATCTCCAAAGAACTTAAAGGAAAAGATGATTTCAAGGCTCACTTCAGACTTGCTTAGAACCTCTGGAGATGGGGGCTTGGGAATCTGTACTTAAGATGAAGCCTGGTGATTCTTGGTACCCCCAAACTGGAGAACCACTATCAGAAGAGTTTCATGAGGATTAAATGAGAGTATATGTGAATACTATCATAGCTCGTACATGAGGGATGACTTAGCAATGAGACCTTTTACTTTGGGAGGAAGTCATAATAACCCCTTTGGAAAGTTGAATGGTTGCATATTAGAATGTTTGGAACCAAAAAGAAGAGTCATACCTCATAGTTTTCAGAAGAGAGGTTTCTTGCAGGACCTCACAGAGGTTTACTGTAGCTAGGGAGTTGCTTTATTAGCTGTAGTCACTGTGGACCCAATGCTTCCTACGTTTGGAGAACTGAAACAGTGGTTTGAAATGGCAGAAAGAGGCTTGCAGCCCCCAAAGTACCCACCTTCTGTGGGTACCACAAGGATGTCTACTTCCCCAGTAAGAGAATTGCGATGAGTCAAATTGCTGCCATCTAACATGGAGAACCCTTTCGAGCAGAATTCCTATCAAACCATTTCCTTCAGCCTCCTGTGTGTCCCACCCATATGTGGTCAACTTCAGTATGTGAATTAATCCCCATCCAATCATCTGTGGTTAGAGTAGCAGAGCTAATTTTGCTCATGACACATGACAACTTTGGGATCTGCTTTCTTTGGAAAAGGAAGGAAGGAAAATCAAAAAAAGCAAGCATTTTGAGGCCCCTTGGTTTGTCTAGTATACATTTCCATGAGGAGGAGGGGGTAAACAAATGCAGTGTGGCTCTAAAATTTGGTGATACAGACTCCTTTGTGAAACCAATGGATTCTCTTCAGTTAAGCACATGAGCAGACACACAAAATTTTATACACATTTCTTAGGGACAGGGATCTTAGAAGGCTCATGCATGGAATCCTAGGTTGAGGACTTCTGTTCTTTAGGGCCTCTAAAGGAAAGATCTGTTCTACTGGGGAGAAGTGTCAGAGAAGCAGATTTCTGTCCCATGGACAGAAACATCTGCTGACATTTCAATTGTCCAATAATGGATTGTTTCCATCTTGAGGTAATGATCGCCCCATCAGAGAAAGCATTCAATCAGGGGCCAGATGACTACTTTGCACGGATATCTTTTCATGTGTTTGTTCATTCATTTTATCACACACACCTCATTAGCATATAGCAAGAAATCCTGTGAGTGTTTAGGAATAGAAAAGAGAGGGGTGCCTGGGTGGCTCAGTCGGCTAAGCATCTGACTTTGTCTCAGGTCATGATCTCATGGTTTGTGAGTTCAAGCCCCACATTGGGCTCTCTGCTGTCAGCACAGAGCCCCGCTCTAGATCCTCGCTCCCTCTCTCTCTGCCCTTCCCCAGCTTGTGCTCTCTCTCTCTCTCTCTCAAAATAAAAAAGAATTTTTTTAAAGAAAAGGAGTAGAAAAGTGAAATACAAAGGTAGACACATAAGAAACAGTCTCCGTTCTCAACTGTCATGGTTTGGCAAAGGAAACAGACACAGGTGGCCACAGTGCTTAATGACAGATAATATATGAGCCAGGGTACAAAGGGCTTAGGAGGCCAGAAAAGAGACTTGAGCAAACTTGTGGGGAATCCTGTGTAGGGACAAAGATTGACCAGATGTCTCTTAAGTCCTCTTTGGGGTATCCTATGTGGCAATGGCACCAGGATGTGTCATGAGAGGGCTTTATCTACACTATTCCAAACAGGTGTACAATATATGGGAGCAACCCCAGGGTACTTGCTATGCAAACATAACTTCAGGACAAGCCTTTCACCTTCCCTTACTCCCCACCTTCCAACCAAATGGGCGGCCTCTTAGCCTGTCCTATAGAGAAATTTTGGAGCTGCTACTGATCGAAGGTTCAGTATTTCACAAAGTTATCAAGACACAGGTCTGAGGCCTTCCCAGAGATTGCTATTTGAATGGAGCACCTTTGGTCTCCTCTTCGGGCTGGAAAGACAGGGACGACCAGTAAGAATGTGCTGGTGAGGATGAGGAAGGAGGCAGGAGGGAGTGCTGGTGATCATGGAGTGGCTGTCCTCAAACCTACAGCCATCAATCCGCGATTGTTCCCCAAACTTTGAGGTTTGAAAGCATTTCCTTCCCTCCGGGTTTTTCTTATTTTCTTTGCCTGCTTCCACAGACAGTATACCCGCCCTCTCTCCCTCCCATCAAGGTCACCACTCAGCAGGCTTTGATAAATGTCATTTTTTTTTTTGAAAGTCGCCTTGGAAAAAGGCAATTTGACTGCAGTGAGGCAGAACAGGAGCTGAAGGCCGGCCGCCCTTTATCGACCAGAGCCCAACCCCAAGAACAAAACGCAGAGGAGTGTAGCACTGCCTGGGGCTCCTGGTGATCCCAGGGCTGCCTCTCCCCAGGGAGCTGCGTGCTGTGCTGTGCGGGAAGCCCGCGGGCGCCAGGTCCTGTGGTCTCCTCCTCCCTCTCCCCCTCTGCCCAGCCCTTTGTCTGCTACTTGTTTCCTGGCTGGTAACTAAAGGTCCCTGAGAACCCCCACAGCTCTGGGGGCGGGAGCCCTCTCCACTGTGCAAGCAGTGGGCTGCTGATTAGTGTGGGGAATAAATAACAGCAAGCTAATTATCTCCTGATTGTGGCTTGCCTCACTAACAAGGCTGGGCTGGAGTGGTGATGCGGCAGTTGATACTATTCCAAGCATGCTTCTGGGTTCAGGGAAATTTCCATGCCTTTCCAGTCTGGAGACTTTCCCTTCCCAGATACTCTGGGATTCTAAATGGAGATGTTCCCACTCCTGCTTCACCTTGGAATTGAGAGACTCACCCCAGACAGACTGTTTGTGTCAGACCCTGGTGGGTGAGGGGAGCTGGCTTCTGGTAGAAGCAGAGAAAGGCTTTCAGGGAGGCTTGGGGGTTGGCCAAGGTCATGGAGAGATAGGTCCTCAGGGAGCACACTCTCCAGCACTTAGTATCCTAATTACATCTGCTGCTCCAACTGTTAGAACTGAGTGGCTCCCATCAGACCTGCAAGCAGAGAAGGAAAGTACTAAGAGCACTGGCCTGGGACTTGAGAGGTCTGGGTTCTAGTCCTACCCTTGACTACTTCTGTGACCTTGGACCTGCTTCTTAATCACTCTGGTCCTTGATTCCCTCCGTATGAAACGAAGGTCAGGCGACCCTTGGGGCTTTGCCTAGCTCTAAATATAACTGTGTGACTCTAACTCTGTAATTTGGACTGTGATATTAGGAAAGCTTCTGATGCTTCGTGTCCACATTTCCAGACTGAGTTTTCCTTTCCCTCGTTTAGTTGCATTGTTCTCCATCTTCTCCTCCCACTATACCTGACTTCTCTCACTCTCTCAAATCTTGAAACCTTGTCTTGCCTAGAGGGAGAAGGGTGAGGAATACCCTTTCTGGGAAGATTTAAATTTCTAGCAGCTTGGGCTGTGTTAACTTGCTGAACCAGTAATTATCAGCTTATGAAAAGCCAAGATGTGTATGTGACCAGTAACTGCTGCTGGCCTATTGTGTTCAGAGGAAGAAATCAACATGAACCCCTGGGATTTAGGTCTATCCTGAGACTACAGGCCTTGTCACCACCTCCACACCAACCACAGAGTCCACTTGTAGGAAGTAGGACTGTCCTCTTTCCTTGGGGATACTCACCTCTACAGGCTGGGTAAGTCTCTCTCTGCCAGAGATCAGGTGTTAGACAAACCCGATGTTTCCATCTGATAAAGATAAGCCCATGAAAGAGCAAACTCTGGGCCACAGTCCCCTTGGGAAAAGAAAAGGGAGAAGGGGAGGCACTAATATATATCTGGGAAAAGGAGGAAAATGTCACTTTACAGTGTCCTGAGGTATCAAATGCATGTACATGGTCTTATCTGATGGGAAGAGCCCTCAGGTAGGGCTCATTCAACCTCAGAAGATTTCATTCAACATTATGCTTCATTGCTTTTTTTTAAAAAAATGTTTATTTATTTTTGAGAGAGAAAGAATATGAGAGAGAGAGAAAGAGAGAGCGTGAGCAAGCAGGGGGAGTGCAAGTGCACAGAGAATCCGAAGCAGGCTCTATGCTGACAGCAGCAAGCCCAGTGTGGGGCTCAAACTCATGAACTGAACTGCAAGATCATGACCTGAGCCAAATTTGGACACTCAACTGAGCCACCCAGGTGCCCCGTTTTTCTTTTAAGTTTTTATTTTTAAGTAATCTCTACACCCAATGTGGGGCTTGAACTTACAACCCTGAGATCAAGAGTCACCCACATTAAGACTGAGCCAGCCAGGCACCCGATACTTCATTGCTTCTAAAGGACAAATTTGGGCAATTCATTTACTCTCTGTATTGGTAGGGTGATCTATCGATGTAACTTACAACCCCCAAGTCTCAATGGCTCGTCACAATAGAAGTTGACATTCTCACTCACATGAGAGTTCAATACTGATGCTCAGTTGATGGCCTTCAGTTGATGGGGTGAATCAGGTACCCAGCACTGTCCATCTTGTGGCTCTGCTAACTGCTAGAGGCTTTGAAATCCTTTACAGTATCCCCTATATTCAGTCAGCAGATGGGGGAAGAGACAGGGAGCCTGCAGAATTGTGTGGAAGGTTTATGGGCCAGGTCTGGAAATGACATTCATCAATTTTGCCCATATTCCACTGTCCAGAATTCTGTCATGTGACCACATCTGACTGCAGGGGAGGCTGGGAAATGTAGTCAAGCTATGCACACAGGAAGTAAAAGAAAATGGTCTGGTAAACAACCAGTCTCCAATATATCTTCTTTGAAGTTTTGTTTCCAAACTTATTGGTAAGGGCAAGGGGCTTCTACATTGTCATCTTCAAAAGTTAGCATGAATATAAAATAGATTATGAGAAAGCTTTAAAAATTCAGAATGAATGAATATATACATATTATAATTTGTTTTTCAGATTAATCTAGAAAAAACTTCATAAATATTGTCTCTATAACTCTATTGGACACATAAACAGTGCTCTACTATTGGAACAGATGTCTCTAGGTTATATGACGAAAATCTGAGTGACTGTGAAATTGATTTCATTGTGTGATGAAAACAAACTCTTCAATAAATCTAATCCTTTAAAAAATTATGGAATGTGCTCTTCCTGTCCTCTTTCCCTTTGATCTGGATGGAGACCACATGGATGACCACATGGTCAGCAGAGTTGGGGCCAAGATTTGGCTGAGTCAACTGGCATGTTTGGTGAACTGGGCTAGAGAAGATGGCCTGTGTGGTTAGGAAATTGATTATAAGTAAAGGAATTAAGAAAATAGATAATATATTGAGGATAATGGGCACCATATTTGTCGAGGTTAGTGAAAGGAGTTACATTTATGGAAAGGGAATAAACCCCATGGTATTAGATCAGAATTGGGGTACCTAGTTTCAACTCATGTTTTTAATATAAATAGATGTGTGTGTGTGTGCATGTGTGTGTACACACATATATATTTCTAACTCTGTCTGATGTGAGGTCCTAAAAGCAATGATAACCCAATAGCTGCAAGCACACCAAGCACCCAGATCTTGGTTTCTAAATATCATTTTCCACTAAAAAGAACCAGGACTGATCAGCCTGAAAGTACTAGATGAGCCTGGAGTATCTTGTTATGCTGTAAAGTGAGGAAGGGCTCAAAGAATGATGGGAACATGTCAAAAATATACAGAATCCAGGTGCCTGGGCTTAGTCAGTTGAGCGACGTTCTTGATTTTGGCTCAGGCCATTATCCATGGTTTGTGGGGTCAAGCCCCACGATGGGCTCTGCACTGACAGCACGGATCCTGCTTGGGATTCTCTCTCTCCCTCTCTCTCTGCCCTGCCCCTGCTTGTGCTCTCTCTCTCAAAATAAATAAACATTAAAAATTTTTTTTTCAATATACAGAATCCATGGGGCACTTGGGTAGCTCAGTCAGTTAAGTGTCTGACTCTTGATTTAGGCTCAAGTCGTGATCCCAGGGTCATGGGGTTGATCCCCACGTTGGACTCCACACTGACAGCATGGAGCCTGCTTGGGATTCTCTCTCTTTCTCTGCCCTTCCCCCACTCACACTCTCTTTCTTAAAAATAAGTAAACTTTAAAAAAATCCTTCATGAATTCTCATTTTGGGGTACCTATGTGGCTCAGTTGGTTAAGAAACCTACTCTTGATTTTGGCTCAAGTCATGATCTCAGGGTTCGTGAGCCCTGTGTCAGGCTCTGTGCTGACAGGATGCTTAGGATTCTCTCTCTCTCTGCCCCCACCCCCTGCACTCGTGCTCTCCCTTTCCCACTCTTTCTCTCTCTCCAAATAAATAAATAAACATTAAAAAAATATACAGGGGTACCTGGGTGGCTCAGTCAGTTAAGCTTTCGACTTCAGCTCAGGTCATGATCTCATGGTTTGTGAGTTTAAGCCCCACATTGGGCTCGCTGCTGTCAGCACAGAGCCTTCTTTGGATCCTCTGTCTCCCTTTCTCCCTGCACCTCCCCTGTGGGAAGGCGCTAACTTACGTTAGAATGCCAACTGATAATTTTTTTTTTTTGCCAACTGATAAATTGGAACAGGGTCTCTGTATTAGATGGTAGTTTTGTTTTTTTTTTTAATTTTTTTTTTCAATGTTTATTTATTTTTGGGACAAAGACAGAGCATGAACGGGGGAGGGGCAGAGAGAGAGGGAGACACAGAATCGGAAACAGGCTCCAGGCTCTGAGCCATCAGCCCAGAGCCTGACGCCGGGCTCGAACTCCCAGACCGCGAGATCGTGACCTGGCTGAAGTCCGGACGCTTAACCGACTGCGCCACCCAGGCGCCCCTAGATGGGAGTTTTGTATCGATGTTAGTTTCCTAATTATAATGTGTACTGTAGGCATGTGGGAGAATATCTTTGTTTTGAGGTACTATGCACTGAAGTGTTAAGAATCAATGGGCCACCAGGCCTGCAACTCACTCTCAAGTGGGTCAGAAATTACACATATATGTACATGAAAGAGGGGGAGGGGAGAGGGCAAAGGACATACTCAAAATGCAGCAAGTGTGGTAAAAGTAAAACAAATCAGGAGACTCAGCAAAAGGTATAGGGGAGTTTTTTGTACCTTTCTTGCAACTTTTCTGTAAGTTTGACATTTCAAAAAAAAAGTTAAAAGGATCATAGACTATAATAGTGTGTGGTATATAGCAGGAGTATAGTACACGGAACATGTGTACCTTTGGTCTCAGGCAGGAGAGACATTTGGTGAGCGGTGAATATTCAGGGGAGGTGAGAAGCAGGAGAGTCATGGAAAGCAGACAGGAGTTGGGATAAATGACCCAGATTGTCACCTAGTAGTTGGGTGATCTGGGAAAAGGCACTTCACCTCTCTAAGCCTCAGAAAATAGTGTGTCTCACAAGAATGCCATGTGGCTTAAATAATAATATATGTGACAGTCCTTTGAAATTCATAAAATGATCCCAAATATAATCATTAATGGTATCTTCTTTCTCCCAGAAAACTACAGCTGATGAATGGAAAACTGTCCCTCACTGACATCTCTTTCAGGGCTTCATCTGGTTACTATCACAACGTTGTTATTCTCAAAAACATTACTCCTTTAATAGTCTGAGAACTGAGGAGGTCTGGCACCTTGGAAGGGGGGCAGCTGATGGCAAAGCCACCAGGGATTGCCATGATGCACGTGTCTGTATCCGTGTGTGTCCACACACATCCTGGAAGCCTGGATTTTAGGTGCCTTCTCTGCAAGCAGAGAGACCCTGTGGGGACTGATGAATGCTGTTATAGATTCATAAACATCTGCTAGTGGGGCCTGGGAAGTCCCTTCTAGCAGGAAAGCTCCTTTGCTTCTGTCACTCCTGACAAAAATGCTTGTGCGCGCGGTGTTATGATACAAACCATTCTCTGGCAGCTTAGGATTCAGAGTCCTAATGCTACACATTGCTGATGAGCTGACAGACAGCAGCATGGGGTAATAAAAATCATCGTTCCTGTTTGTACACTTTCCAAAGCCTCTCACTGATATTCCCTCATGTGGGCCTTAGAGCTACAGCAACCGTACAGCAAACTCCTCCCTGTATCTTTTCACAGGTCAGGAAAGGCTGACGGTCCCAGAGGCCGGGACCGGCCCCGGTTCACAGAGCTAATAAATGATACTGATAGGACATCCAGCTGGTACTCCTTCCCATGACACTCTGACTGGAGATGGTCTGTCGCTGGCACCTCTCTCACTCCCTTTTCATGACCCCTTTCCTGCCTCGAGGCGCTGCTTCCTGCTTGCTCTGCTTCTCAGAGCTCTCTAATACAACGGTCCACAGCAAAGCCACCTATGCCAGAAGTCCTTTCTGTCTGGCCACTCCCTCCCCCCCGGGTTTTGCTAGAACCAGAAGGATTCGGCGTCTTTGCACCTGCTGTCTAGAGCCAAGAGAGAAGAGAATAAGGATGAGGCTGTCCTGCCAGTGGCTTTGGGTCCCCGGGACCTCACCTAGTGCCCTCCCTGATTCCCAGGCCAGCTGCTGGGTCGTCTTCTGGCCCATGTAGACATCTCTTTCCTCACGGTGCCAGCAGAAGGAGCAATACTTGGTTTCTTCTAATTCACTCCATCCCTGTGAATCACACTGGAGGAAGTTCAAGCAATGCCACGTTATCACTAGGCTCCCTCTGCCCTAAGCACCTTTTGCACCTGTACAGACAGGCAGACAGATTAACATCAGACATAGCAGAGCCCAGCTGGTCTTTGCTTGATCCCATGAGTAGCAGCTGTTGCCGACCTGATGGAGGCTCGTGGGAGAAGGGGCTACTTCTGGTGGCAGTGGTGTGACCAAGGAGCATTCTGATGGGCCCCAGGTCCCCTCTGTGTTCTGAGAGCCCTGTGAGAAAGAGGGTGTGCTCTGGGTTTGTTAGAGATCGATTTGTTGGCTTTGTTTGGACCTGCCGGATGGGTCAAGAGTGACCCACTAGATCTTGGTCAGTGGCTTTTGGAACTTGTAGCCGAGGTCCTGTGGTGGAATGGGCCAAAACACGGTCAGGAATGGTTTGGGAGTTGGCAAACCTGTCTCAGATTTGCCTTAACCAGCTAGGCGTCCTTGAGCAAATCACTTCTCCCCACTGGGACACAGTTTCCTCATCTGTAATGTGAGGAATACATTTTAAAGGCCCTTTCTGCCCTTTCTGTACCTCTAGTTACTATCAGTCTGCTGGCTCTTCAGGGCTGGAGCCCAGCCAGAAGGAACCCAGGTCTGGAAACCAGACCTTCTGACTCTCATGCTCTATATTCACTGCTGATTCTGGAAACCAAGGCCACGGTGGGAAGTTTAGGGAGCAGAGGGCACTGCCTGGCTTCTGTTCAGCAGGGCAGGGGAACTGCCCAGGAGCTCAGCATCTGTACCCAACAGGACTTCCTCCAATTGGTGCTGTTCCCCAAGGTGAGGCTAGGAACAGGGGTAGAGGCAGGGTGGAGGGGAGTCCAGGGTCCATCAGTCTTCACAACTCTCCTGGTAAGTGAAGCCTCCACCAGTGGCCTGAGGACATGTGCCTGAGAGAGATCATGGGGCATGTTAGAACTCAGTATAGAACAAACAGGACAGGAACAGAGAAAACTAGGGCCACTTGATGGCAGTCAGCCGGGCATAGTAGAGCTTCAGGCATATTAGAGCTTGCTTGCCCCCTCTGGAGGATGGCTTGGGATATTTTGGAGGTCGCTTCCAGCCTTGACATTTTATGACTCCATAAATAAAAGGCTGGTTCCCTTCACCCTGAACTCTCCTCTGACAGTGGGCCTCCTGGGGTCAGGCAGTGTGGGTAGTTTTCCTCCTGCTTGGGTGCCCCCCAGCTGACCTGCCTCCACCCCCCCCCACCCCCTCCCTCCCGGCCAGGTAGAGAGAGAAAGAGAATGAGAGCTATCACCTCTTTCCTCCCTCCTTCTACCACCTGGAACCCCCAAGGAGCAGAGCATCCCCTGCGATCTCCTCACTCCAGAGGAAACCAAGCCGGGCGGAGCCCAGGGGCACAGAGAGGTGGGCCCAGGGCCAGCAGAGGCAGCTGCCTGAGGTGTCCTCTTGCTGTGGGGGTGGAGAGGAGTTGGACTTTGAAGGTCTCCTCTGAGACCAGCGTGGGTAACCTGAACCTCTGTCCTGCCCTGCTCATGCTCTGAGAGAGAAGACTCAGAAGGCCAGGTCAGGGTCAGCCCAGGAACCCCGATTCTGTCCCTCCAGGCTGGAAGGAGTTGAGCTTTTGTTTGAGAACTCCAAGGAGCTCAGCTCCTGGCAGCCCAGCCCCGGAGAGCCGCGGCCCTGTGAGTGCCAAAGGAGGCAGCCACTGGGCTCCTTCCCCCACAGACAGACGGGGTATTGATCCTACTTGCACACCCCCTCCCTCTCTTCACTTCATGGTGCAGCTAATGGTCTGGAAAAAACTGGCCAGCTGTTCCCCAGCTGTGACATAATGAGCTCAGGGACGATCAATGCCCGTTCCGGTGTCTAATTAGGCCTGGGAGCCGGCTGGGGTGAGAGTGCGGCCTGTTTCCTGAGGGCACCACTCCCACCGCAGTCCCCAGCTGCTGTCTGCTGGCAGCCACCTGGGCCCGCGCATCTGCGCCCTGAAGGGGGGGGGGCAGGGCCCTGGGGAGTCTTCTGACCCAGAGCTCCTTCTCTACAGCAGAAGGGCTTCCATAACCATGTCAGGTGGGGGCGGATAGGCTGGTGGGGAGATCCTGGCCTTCAAGGGAAGTTCCTGTGACACCCAGCTTGCTGTGACACCTCAGTCTCAGTCTGGGCCTGGCCTTGGATTCCAACCCTGCAACCCCCTGCCCCTGAGACCCTGCCCAGGACCCTCCCCACCACTGATCCCAGATGCCGAACCCTGGGACTGTAAGGAAGAGGCTGGGAGCAAGTTTGGCTCCTGGCCCGGCCTCCCTCTGCTATTTATACCCTCAGTCCAGGGAAGGATGGATCAGATTCTCAATGTGTTCACTGCAGAGGAGGAAGTGAGGGTGGAGAGAGAGATGGAAAGGGAAAGGTGTTCACTGAGGCAAAGAAACAGAGAGGTGGGAGGCAGAGGCCCATGGTGAAGAGGTCCTGGGGCATGGAGAAGCCTAAGAACTGACAGTGAATTCTCGAGAGATCAAAGAAGGGAAGCCAAATAAGAGAAAAGTGAGAAATGGGGCCACGGGGAAGAAAGAGGGGATGGGACACAATAAGTAGGATACACCGTGTGCTGGGTGGGGTCAGGCCCCAGGTGTCAGATCAGATGCTCCAACAGGGTAGGTGCTGGCCAGTGTGTCCAGGAGCCTGGTGTGAAATTATTGGCATCGAGAGAATGGCTGGGGTCAGAGAGGCACAGGGAACAGGGCTCATCTGGAGTTGGGCAAGGATCTTCCCCTAGAATCCGGGCTGTGAGCTCTGCTTTCTGGGGGCGAGGGCGCGGTGGGGAACTGGAAGCAGAGGTCAGAGTAATGTGGCGGGGAGGAGAGGAGGCAGCTGCTGGAGAGTCTGGCGTGCAAAGGCCAGAGAGGGAGGGGATCTAGGCTTTCTGCAGTCTCCATGTTAGGCAGCCCAATCTGGCCCTGAGGCTTTTTGGGTACCCTGGAACTAGCGGGCGATACCCTTTAGGCAGCCTCCAGCCTTCTTACTGTTCACACAGTCATATACAAGTCAGTCAGATGGAGGCCCTTAGAGGGGTCTTTCTGAGGCCCAGCGGACCCTAGGAGGCCCTTCCTGTGTCTCTTGCCAGTCCTAGCACTGTATTTCTTCCTGTGATTCCCAAAGGCATGACCGGTTTGCAGAGCAGAAGTGCCCTCTGCTATTTCCTGCACCTGCCCTCTGCCCCTGGGGCCCTGAATCTTTCAAGCTGTCAGGGCCCTAGAGAGAGAAGCCACTCAAGGACAACTGCTGACTCAGACTCAAACTCTAAAGCTGCAAAGGACCTTAGAGACATCTACAAGCCTATCCCAAGCCCTCAGTTGACACTGAGGCTCAGAGGAATTAGGAGAGTAGCCCCAAATGCACTGCTCACTTATGCAGATGCAGCCTCTGGACTCCAAGTTCAGTGCTCCTTCCAGGATGCCAGTCTGTCCGTCTCTTCCTAAGCACCTCCTAGGAGCAGGGGGGGGTTTCTCTTAGAGGCTTGGCCCTCTTGCCTGAACCCCCAGCAGAGATTGTGGGAAGTCAAAGAGGTGAAAAGGTCAGGACTCAGGACAGCAAGTCCCCCAAGAAAGACAAAACGGGTGGGGATTTATTTCCAAGGTAGCAGCAGCCTGTCCCCTTGAGGCTTCAGTCTCTGTGGCCAACACTGCCCTCTTGTGGCTATTGGCCATCAGGGCAGCCTGGGGGAAGTTTCCTCCTTCCCGCCCAGGTCCTCACCATCCCAGGACCCCTGCCCCAGTGTGGGGCTGATTTAGACTCTGCAGGGCTACCCTTCCAGGCTAGGCCATCTGAGAGACCGAGCTTTCACCTACCATTCTCTACTATGGTCCTCAGGCTGACCATTGCCACCCTCTGAGGGGCCATCTCTCCAAATCCCTGAGGAGCCCTGGCCAGAATTCCTTGGATTGAAAGGCGTAAGAATTGAATTTAGGGAGGGTCCTGTATTTTGGTGGATCAGGAATCCGTGGGGAGGACTTTGTAGAAAAGGAGAATGTCTGGGAAAAAGGCCACAGGGCCTGTATCCCTGTGCCTAGCAGTATCCAGCCTGCAGAAGGAAGGGTCAGGCTGCCTGAGGGTTCGGTGGGGCTGATGGGATCAGGGCCCCTCATTTAGCTGGGACTGACCCAGAAATGTAGAGTAAGGGTGCCCCCCCACCCCAAGTCAGAAAGCAGGCACTGCTAGTGTGCTCTGTGGAGCCCAAGTTGGGAAACCCAGCCTAGCTCTTTGTTCTTAGGCCAGAGCGGAGGACCCAACTGTGAGCTGGCTGTCCAGCACAGGAATGAGCAGTGGGAGGTCCAGGGTGCCGTGTCCCTGCACATCAGGTCAGGCAGTTTCTTATGACACCGCGAATCTAGGTGGGAGGATTTCCAGGCACTCAAATTATCCTACCGCTCCACATTTTACCTCCTCCGCACGGAATGGACACACAGGTCACTCTGAGAGCCCCACCTGGGGCCATGAATGTCACATGGTCTCATCGCTTCATCTCTGATCTCCCTTTTCCTCTGAGTTGACTCTGTTGTGTGTTCGAAGACACCATGTCCTTGGTGACCTGTATGTTTTCCCTCCTTCTGGGCCTGAATGACAAGGAAAATTCCCAGCCTTGAGTTCAACCCCTCACTCTGGAACTTGTGAGTTCAGTAAATACTTATTGACTGACTCACTGAAAAGACAGGAGACAGCACATCTGAGGTCCTTCATTTCCCTGTTCAAAACATTTTGCTGTGTTGGCCTTTCAGTCTGGCTTACCCACAGCCTGACCAATCTACCTCTCCATTCTCACTTCTTCCTTTCATGTGAATTATTTTTCAGTCAAACTGAACAAGTCACAGTGCCCTGATATTCCCTAAACTTGCCTGTCCCCATGTTTTTTTTTTTCTAGACCAACTCCTTTCTCCTTGACTCTTCTCTTCCTTGACCCCCTTCATTTACTGCCAGTGAAAATTCAATGCTCCCCTTTAAGACCCATGCCACTTCCTTCATGAAGTCTGCCCAGATTTCCTGAGGGAGTGGTTCACTTTTTTTTTTCCCCTTTAAATCTCCACAGCACTCAGATTCTCTCTGGGAGCTTATAACCTGCCTCATCCCTATCTTAGATGGTAAGCACCAGAAGGGCAAGTTTTGTTTTCATCATTTTCATCATCATTGCATCATTTTCCTTTCATCCCTCTCACCCCCTACACAGACATTTTCATAGAGTAGGTACTCAATAAACACTTCTCGTATTGGGTGAAAGGGAGCTTGTAGTTTGGGCTGTTGGGAGCTGAAGGGGGTGGGGAGGGGGTGCTCCAAAGCTTTAGGAGACTATAGAGGTGTGTTCAGAATGGGGAGGCCAGGACCTGAGTGCGGAAGGGAGTGGGGAGTCTAGGCATCCTCAAAACCTTGTTGGGGAGAACAGGGGGCTGGGTGGGGTTAAAAGGGCACCGGGTGTTAGGGGAACCACAGGTTGACCTCAGCATCAGGTCTGATGGACCCCAACTGGCTGCATCCTTAATGACAGGCCAAAAACAAAAAGAGAGGTAGGAATCTGGAGGCTTGGATTCTCATCTCCTTCACTGGTCAGCTGGGTAGCCTTGGGCAAGTTACTTCCCCTCTCTGGGCCTATTCATCTATAAAATAGGTACCTGGCCACCTATGACCCTTTGAGTTCTGCTATTCTGATTCCAATGTCAAGGTTCTGGATCAGTGGGGAGTTGTATATGCCCCCTCCCCCCAGGCCTGAGCACCAGGAATGACCCTAACTAGGTCCTGAATAGTGTTTCTCAGAGAAGGTGACAGAGCCCAAGTGGTAGCCTGGCTTAGAGGGCATGGAGGTGGGTGGCAATAGTAGATGGTGTACCCAGCTCCGAGCAAGTCGAGTGCCCAGTTATCAGACCACAGGGAAGGGTTTTCAAGGATTCCCCTTCCTTTGTTATGCTTCCCTGTCCTCTTCCTTGCCACATCCCCATCCTCAGTAGATACAGATCTGGGATGTGAAGCCCAGCTGCTCAACTGTGTGGCTCTGAGAAAGTCAGTTAACCTCTCTGAGCTTCAGTTTCCACATTTATGAATGGAGTTACTTAAATCTAACTCAGAAGATTGTTGTGGAACTCTGTGAAAAGTGCCCAGTACTGTGTCCCTGCTGGATCTCCCTTCCTGAGCCTGGAAAAGGGCAGTTGATACAGATCACTTCACAGGCCACAGGGAAAATGGTTAATGGTGCCCTGTGGGTGCACTGGGGGTGGGATGGGGCTTTCAGAGGGTAGGCAGATGGTGGGGAGGTTGGATGGGAAGAACAGGGAGAGGGGCATTGCCCAAGCAATCCCTGACTGTTAGGAAGACCCACTCCCCCTGTAGACCTACTTATTGTATAGCTGTCAAGGACCCAGGAACTGTCTGCAGTTTTTCTTTGGGGGTCCAGCCTTGAGCCCCAACTGATGGAAGAAGGGTGGGCCGTATGGGGAAGGCTCCCCTGTCTCCTAGCAGGCCTGGCCTGCACATGCACTGTGGGTGTTCCTGCCACTCTTTTGAGCCTGGTTCATCCAAGGCCCCCAGTTTCTAATCTGGTTGGGAAGGATTTATTTTTGGGTCCCTGTAACCTAGCAATGGGCTCACATGACCAGTGGCAGCTGCAGGCTGAATATACCGTTGGATCCTGGCTCCTGGCAGGGGGTGTAGGCCAGACTGTGGGGGGAATAAAGGGAATAGAAAGGCTCTCACTCTGCTTTCCTCTTCAGCCCCTCAGCCTGGCCCCCAGATCGTGGGCACAGGGGTGGGTGCCCGGGGAGCAGGCATGGCTGGTGCTGGTACAGGGGATCTGGACAGCCAGCCACGAGCCACGGCGGGGAGGTCCCAGCTGTGAGCCTGCTGTCTGTGTGGGGAGAGCTGGGTGTCCATGTGGATGTGGGGGGTGCAGAGAAGATCCAATGCTGGCATCCTGGGGGGCAAGCCCAGGCTGGGGAGTGGGCGGCTGAACTGACAGTCCACGTTGTGGGATCTCAGGGACACCCCTGGTCGATGCTGGAATCCCAGCATTCAGCTTCTTCCCTTTGTTCCCTGTTAAATTGTTAATATCCCTGGGAGAGGGAACACATTAGCTGCTATCAGCGTGAGTGGATTTATCAGCCTCTTTCCTGAAAGCAGGTTTCAACAGAGACAGAGAGAACGGAGGAGGGCCGTGGGTGCCACTAAGCAGGTGAGGAGTTACTGGGAGAGAGCTGTAGGCACATAAAAGGTATTTGATAGATATTTATTGACTAGGTGGATGGACAGATGAAAGGTACACTTCGTTCGCTTCCAGGTCTCCTCCTGAGGGAGCAGGAAAGGGCTGGGGGAGGCCGGGGAGCATAGGGCAGATGTGACCCTGTCAAGGGGTGCTGGTGGGCAAGGGTGAGTGGGACAGAGCCGCCCCAAGGAGCAAGTCTGGGATGGAGAAATTAGACCTTAGGACCAGGGAGCCCATCACAATACTGAGGAGAGGGGTGCCGCTGCCCCCAGTGTAACAGGAACCCATTTCTGGGCCTGCATGTGGCATGGTGGGCAGTGGATTTCTGACGTGGGCTGTGTGACCACCCCAGTTTCTCCACCTTGGTCTGCCCCATCCTCCATTGTGCTAAACTCTAAAAAGAAGGATTGGCAGGATGGGATGGTGGCAGGTAATGTCAATAGCTATTCCAAATGCTGATTTCGATCATTTAATGAGATACAGCATAAGAAGTGCCTCCACAGGCCGGGCCCTCGAAAAGTGGTATCTCCACCACCATCATCATATCATCCCTGTTATTATTATTGTCATCAGCTGCCCCAGGGCCAGGACAGGAAGTTTTCCCTCCCTCCGTACTCCCAAACCAAAATGGCTTTCAGCAGCTGAGAGGATGCTCCAAGGTCCACTGCCTCCTTGGAACCACCTGTCTTAACAGCTCTCTGGGAGGGGCCTCAGGGCCTGGAGACTCTACCTGCTGGCTGCCACACCAGTTGTTTGGCTAGCTCCCCCAAGCCTGAAAAGAAGGCTGTGTTTGTATTTCAGACTTCCTATCCCTATTCGATAAACTAGGGGTTGGGGAGGGGGTGTTAAGAATTTGTGCCCATTTTAAACAATGTTTTTTAATGCTTATTTATTTTTGAGAGAGAGAGAGAGACAGAGCATGAGTGGGGGAGCAGCACAGAGAAGGAGACACAGAATCAGAAGCAGGATCCAGGCTCTGAGCTGTCAGCACAGAGCCTGATGCGGGGCTCGAACTCATGAACTGTGACATCGTGACCTGAGCCAAAGTCGGACGCTTAACCAACTGAGCCACCCAGGTGCCCCAATTTTTGCCCATTTTATAGATAGAAAAACTAAGGCACAGATGGTCAACTTACAGGCCAAGGTCTTACCACCAACCAATAGAGTAGAGCTCAGCTAGAACCAAGGTTTTCTTCCCAATCCAGTGCTCTTTCTATAATCCTGTTCTGATGAGCCTGAGTCTGCCCTGGTTCTTTCTCAATCCTTCAAAGGGGGCATTGGCTGGGACCCTGTAGGAAGCATGTGGGTGCTGATTAGGTTTTACCTGATTGATCCCAGAGGGTTTGACTGATCTCAAGATGATCCTGCCAACATGTCAGCACAGGGTTTGATAAAAATCATTTGGCTGTCTACAGGTTTACGTTTGATATTTTAACTTCATTTCCCTGTACTAGGGTTTATGTAGTTTTGTTTTAGGCTGTTGCTTGAAAGGCAGTGGCCACTTCTATGGAATAGGCTTTAGGGCTTCAGCCCAGAGTCTCATGTTAGGTCTCCAGAGGGAGCACGGAGGAAAGAGTATATGTCTTGGCTCCAAACAGACCTGGGTTCAAATATTGGCTCTGGCACTTCCTATGTGTATGATCTGCGGAAAGTCACTTAACCTCTGGCGCCCTTTCCTCATCCATAAAGTAAGGGGAATAAAGGCTGCCTCATAGAACTTGTGTGGGGAGTGGAGGTACTGTATGTAAAGGACCTGGCACTCGTAAGAGCTCGAGAAATGGTGGGGGGGATACTGGCGATCACTGCTCCAGCTCTGGGATGGTCGGGGGCCTCTTTGCAGGTGACCTGGGGCCTGGGGCAGCCACCTTGCTCTCTCTGGGTTTTCTGGGTAATTAATTCATTGTTCTTATGGCTCTGTGGGTTAGGTCTGGTAAACAATTCCAGAACTCTCTTTCTTCCCTTTTGAGGACAAAAAGGAATTTCTGGATAGGCAAGTCTCTGGGCAGAGGGCTCTGGAGTAGGTTATCCTGTCTGAATTCCTGGTCCGATCTCATGTCTCTGCCATGTGTGACTTTGGACAATCTCTTCACCTCTCTGGGCCTCAGAAACATGGATGCTTTGTCCTCTAGGATGTCTTAGAGCTCTGCAATATTAGGATCCTATCCTTGGGTGTCAGTCATATACCTAAGGGAAGTGATCGCTTCTTCATAGTGGGAAGCCATCCTTCTCCATCTCACCTCCAAAGGCTTAACAACATGGCCTTGGACCCTCCATGGATAATGTACCCCAGCTCAGTCCAGTCCTATAAATCCAGATTAACCTGAGCCTTCCCTAGTCCCTGGTGCCCGCTTTATCTTCAGGGAGAAGCATTGTGGATCCCACCCCACCCCCCCATCCCCATAAGTTTTCACAGCCCACACCAAAGAAATTTACAATCTAAGAAAACAATGGTAATTTGCCTGTTTGAGGGACAAATGCAGGGTTAGGACAAGGCCTTTAGCTCCCCTTCAAAACTGAATGTCTGGGGCGCCTGGGTGGCTCAGTCGTTTGAGCGTCCGACTTCAGCTTGGGTCATGATCTCATGGTTCATGAGTTCGAGCCCCTGCATTGGGCTCTGTGCTGAGGGCTCAGAGCCTGGAGCCTGCTTCTGATTCTGTGTCTCCCTCTCTCTCTGCCCCTCCCCTGCTCTTGCTCTGTCTCTCTCTCTCTCTTTCTCTCAAAAAAAAAAAAAAAATTGAAAACAAAACTGAATGTCACTCCTAAACCTATCCTTTGTACATATTTGGTATCTGCCAAAGAAGCCAGACCCTGAAGTCTTGGCCGCTGCCAGGCCTAACCCCGGCACCCTGTGTCTGCACTAACTGGCCTGCTATAAGGGCATCTTTGTTCTAACGTTACACGGAAGCATGCAATGGCACGGCTGTCAGGAGCCTCAGGATCATCTCTCCTATATTCTCTTTGAACAGATAAGAAATCTATGGCCGGGAATGGCAAGTGACTTGCCCAAGGTCATACAACTAGTAAGTGTCAGAGCCAGGCCTTAAACCTGGATTTTCTATGAGCACTGGGTGTTGTATGCAAGCAATGAATCATGGGAATCAACTCCTGAAGCCAAGAATACACTGTAAACGCTGTTAGCTAACTTGACAATAAATTGTATTAAAAAAAATACAAAATGGATTTTTCTGATGCTAAATACCCTTTATACTTCATCAAGCTGGCCAGGAGTGTCTCCCCTGCCTACGGTCACCTAGTCCCACTAGAGTTTTGAGATGCCAGTCCAGCAGCCTGAGAGAAGTGAGGGGGATTGGAACCACCCCTGGGTGTCTTCCCTGGGGGCACTGGTGCCTGGCTCCTTGCTTCAGAAGTGGCTCCAAGGGGCTGGGTGGGAAGCAGGAGGCCATTAGGACCCAGAAGCTCGTGGAGCATCTTGCTCTGCCGGCTGCCTCTCACTGCTCACTGCAGTGGTTCAGGCTTCAGCAGCCTTGGAGAAGCATCAGCTGAGAGGAGCTATCACATGGGAGCCGGGAGCTGCTCAGCAAAGGTAGGAGTTGCCGACTAGGCCAGGAATGGGGGCCAGTCCGATGGCCTGATGGTGAGTGCTGAGGTACTCTGCAGGAGGGTAGCTCTGTGTCCCAGGGACCAGCCCACCCAGCCCACCCTACCTTATGGTGGGCAGTTTTGTCAAGGGATGGGCTCCCAGGTATCTCAAAGGCAGTATTGGGGTGTGGGCATGTCTGAAGCCTAGAGATGGGGGTTGATCTCCTGCCAGCGGGAGTACCCACATCCCACGGGCAGACAGGGTTCCCCATCTGTCTTGCTCCATGTCATAGAGATGGGTACCCCACATCCTAGGAGTGGGTCCCTTGATATCTACGCTCATGGGCAACTCTGTGTCCTGGGCGTGGGCAACTCTGCTGGGGAGAGGTGTGGTAGCCCCCTGGAAATCTCCCCTGGCTTACGAGGGGGCATGCTCTTGTCTGAAGAAAGGCTGGGCTCGGGTTCTTGAGGTGGAAGCTCTGTATTTGGGAAACAGGTGCATGCGAATCCCAACGACACCTCTGTGGCCTTGGGCTCGGCACTTATGCACATCTTGCATCCTGAAACAAGGATATTTGTAACTTGACCATGCCCTTGCTGGGAGACCAGACTTTAGCCCCTGTGGTGGCAAAGCCTGCCAGGTGCTGAGAGGTGCTGGAGGTGAGGGAGGGCTTGCTGGAAGGAAGCAGTGGGAAGACGAGAGCATGTGAAAAGGCATGATGATGTGAGCTAGGGGTGGAGTGAGGCTCTCTGGGCTTCCCCTCTGACACCGTCATGCACAACCCTCTCATCCCCAACGCCCCCCCCCCATCAGTGAGAAGGGTGCTGGGGAGCAGGAATGTTGGTCCATCTGTTAGGAGGTAAATTGGAATCCTGGTATTTAGGAGTCAGTGTGGAGATACCGGCAAGGCCGAGGGGGCTATGGAAACGAGAAACGTCCAATACCTTCTTGCCTAGGGCTCCATCATGGCTGCACAGAACCCCCTCCATCTCCACGTGGATACCATGTCTGCTTCCCTCAGTCTGGGACCCTGGGTGCACCTTGCTGGCAGACTCTTGATGTCCATGCAGACACGGAGGCCTATCCTTCAACTCCCAGGGCCTCAGAGCCACATCTTCTGGGCCCCACTCCCAGGTGGAAGGGACGAAGAAGTCACGGCCTGGAGAGTAAGGGGCAAGGACACCTCCCCTAGCTTTGCTCTCTGCATTTTTTTCTGTCAGACTGTCTTGTGAGAAGCTGATGTCTCCACTTTTGAGCCCTCTCTTCACCTTCTCTGTAGACCCTGAGCCTATGTGGCCATTTTAATTGTGAAACGAGCTTTCTGTTATCCCCGGGGAAAGGCATCTCTCTAGGCAATTGTCCAAAGTTAGGGCTGCCCCAAGTCCAGGAGCCCAGGTTACCCTTTCCAAAGCAGAGTCTCCTGGCTGGCACATAGTTGATCTACTGAGTGTATTTGGGAGTATGTACTCAGAGGCAGGGATTTAACAGATAAGTTTGAGTTTGATATAATTGACAAAGTTATATTGAGTACTTATTGCATGCATTAGTGCAAGGTTGGTGGTAATGCCAAAACCCAAGGGTGGTTGTAAGGCTGTAACTACGGAGAGGGAATGGGGTCTGTCTGCCTTACATGGTCCACTTCATTAGAGTCAGAGAAATGATGTGTGTGTGTTTTTTTTTTAAGTTTATTTATTTTGAGAGAGAGAGAGAGAGAGGGAGGGAGGGAGAGAATCCCAAGCAGGCTCTGCACTATCAGTGCAGAGCCTGATGCAGGGCTCGAAATTACAAACCACGAGATCATGCCCTGAGCCGAAGTCACGACTGAGCCACCCAGATGCCCCACGATGGGTTTTTTAATTGAGCAACCACAAGGCCCTTTATAGCCCAGGAACTCACAGAGTCATTAAGTGTTGTCAGATATGGGAATCTTGGTGGTCGTCCAGTTCAACCTTCCCATTTTACGGATGAAGAAACTGTGATCCATGGAACTTGTGACTTGTCCACAGACAGCCCATCAGACTTGGCATGTCCATAGTTTGCCTCTAATTTGCATACCTTCACACATTATACTGAGAGACTGTAAGAATAGGATATGGAAACGAAAATAATTTATAATTGCATTATTATTTCAATTATATGCAAACTTAATATGGATAACGAGACACATAAAACATTTGACCTGCCCTTTGATCAGGAGAAATGAGGGACGCTGAAACCCCAGACTTCGTCCTCTCCCAATTTCCTTCAGTTGCCTTCTCTGCTTTATGCTCCCCTATTTCCATGATAACAGTAACCTACCCTCTCTCACCCCTGTGCCCCTCTTAAACACCTACTCTTCCCTCCTTACTCTGGATTCTGCTAACAGTCCAGGACCAGGAGGACTCTGGGCCAGGGATCTGCTCCAGTGATCAGAGACCTGGGACCTGGGGAGTGTGAGGTTGGGAGCATTTCCTCTCCCATCTGCAGGGGCACAGTGGCCTTGAGAAGCTAATGAGTGGGTGAGGAAGGGCAGCTGTCAAGTGACTTACCCCTTCTGGCTTGGGGGGCAGTGGAGGCTGGATGAGCTGACATCCCAGCTTCCTTCCAGCTGGGACATTTTGTTTTCACTGTTCCTTTTCAACACTCCCCAAATGGCAACTCTGTGTCTTGGGGGGTGGTGATGTCACAGGAGACTAAAGCAAGGTCCTTCCCCCTTTCAGGTGATCTCTTCCAAATGGGAGCCCCAGAACACTGACAGACATTTTTAGAGATGGTTCAAGTTCAACGACTATTCATCGAATGCCTACTGCGTTCCAGCCACCGTGGGGGGCACTGTCTGGTGGGTAGAGTACTGGCCCTGGAGCCCGAGCACTTGGGCTGCGGGTACACACGCAGACCTTGCCACTTTTGGTAAGTTATTTCCCCTCTCTAGGCCTGTTTCATCAATTGCAAAATGGGGATAAGAATAACATCTACCTCATAGGTTGTGTGAGGATTAAAATGAGTTTATTTACGTACAGTGCTTAAAACAGGGTTTGGCATGTGGAAAGCACCATGTAAATGTTATGCTTATTGGTAGTATTGTTATGAAGTCTCACCGGACCCTCCAAACACAGTTGTGAAGTAGATATTATTCTCTTCATTTTACAGATGTCTTTGTGAGGAAACTGAAGTTCACAAGAGTCACAGAGTTAGCAATTCCCAGACCTGAAACTGGAAACCAGATCCTGTGTCCCTTCTACTCCCCAACAGCTCCTGCCATTTGGAGAGTCAAGAAATCGGGAAATTTACATAAGCAACTTTAAAACTGGGGCACTATCCTGGAGCTCAGCGGGACCCCGGGAGAGGGAGAAAGAGGATTTAGAATCTCTGGATAACAATCCCTGAGAGGGGAGAAGGGTATGGAGAACAGAGGAAAGGAAAAGAAACAAGGAGCCCGAGACCACTCAGAAGGTGGAGTGTTGAGTGAGTGAGGCTCCAGCATCTCTCACATCTCCTGCTTCTTCGATGTCACCAAGGTGGACCAGAGCCACCACCTTCCAGAAAGGAGAGATGAGCTTCTGAGCCCTCCGTTCCCTATGCACAGTCTGACCTGGGAGGCTGGCGGTAAGAGCCTGTCCAGGAGGCTCCAGCAGGAGGCGCCCTCCCCCCCCATCCCCACACACCAAATTGGGAAGCCTGGGCCTGGGCTGGCCATCCCAGGGTCACTGGACTAGGATGGGGGATGGGCCTGTGACGGGAGGTGCCCTGGGTGTCCTCTTCCGGCCCCATGGAGTCCTCTCCCATCCCCCAGTCATCAGGGAACTCTTCCACTCTGGGGAGGGTCCCTCAAACGCCAGGTCCCTCTACTGCCAGTGGGGTCCCAGAGGCGGGGCTGCGGGACGTGGCCTCAGAATCTGTGGCCCTCTTCTTCATGCTCCTGCTGGACTTGATCGCTGTGGCTGGCAACGCCGCTGTGATGGCTGTTATCGCCAAGACACCTGCCCTCCGAAAATTCGTCTTCGTCTTCCACCTGTGCCTGGTGGACCTGTTGGCCGCCCTGACCCTCATGCCCCTGGCCATGCTCTCCAGCTCTGCCCTCTTTGACCATGACCTCTTTGGGGAGGTCGCCTGCCGCCTCTACTTGTTCCTGAGCATATGCTTCGTAAGCCTGGCCATTCTCTCGGTGTCGGCCATCAACGTGGAGCGCTACTATTACGTTGTCCACCCCATGCGCTACGAGGTGCGCATGACGCTGGGGCTGGTGGCCTCTGTGCTGGTGGGTGTGTGGGTGAAAGCCTTGGCCATGGCTTCTGTGCCAGTGTTGGGAAGGGTCTCCCGGGAGGAGGGAGCGCCCAGCACCCCCCCAGGCTGCTCACTCCAATGGAGCCACAGTGCCTACTGCCAGCTTTTCGTGGTGGTCTTTGCTGCCCTTTACTTTTTGTTGCCTCTGCTCCTTATCCTTGTGGTTTACTGCAGCATGTTCCGAGTAGCTCGAGTGGCTGCCATGCAGCACGGACCGCTGCCCACGTGGATGGAGACGCCCCGGCAACGCTCCGAGTCTCTCAGCAGCCGCTCCACCATGGTCACCAGCTCGGGGGCTCCCCAGACCACTCCGCACCGGACGTTCGGGGGAGGGAAGGCTGCCGTGGTCCTCCTAGCTGTGGGGGGACAGTTCCTGCTCTGTTGGTTGCCCTACTTTTCTTTCCACCTCTACGTGGCCCTGAGTGCTCAGCCCATTTCGACCGGGCAGGTGGAGAACGTGGTGACCTGGATCGGCTACTTCTGCTTCACTTCCAACCCTTTCTTCTATGGATGTCTCAACCGGCAGATCCGGGGCGAGCTCAGCAAGCAGTTTGTCTGCTTCTTCAAGCCGGCTCCGGAGGAGGAGCTGAGGCTACCTAGCCGGGAGGGCTCCATTGAGGAGAACTTCCTGCAGTTCCTTCAGGGTACTGGCTGTCCCTCCGAGTCCTGGGTTTCCCGACCCGTACCCAGCCCCAAGCAGGAGCCACCTGCCGTTGACTTTCGAATTCCAGGCCAGATAGCTGAGGAGACCTCCGAGTTCCTGGAGCAACAACTCACCAGCGACATCATCATGTCGGACAGCTACCTCCGGCCCGCCCCCTCACCTCGACTGGAATCCTGATGGGCTTCTGGACACTTGGAGGGAGATGGGGCTGGGGCCATTGACGACTGAAGGAACATCTTGTGGGATCACCTTTTCCCAGCTAGCAGGGGCTGGGGCTGGGGTCTCTGCACACAGCTTTTGCTTAGCTTTTTCTGGGTCAGGAACAATGCCAACAGGATGGACGTGTGGCAAAAGCCTTGGACATGGCTCTGATCCTTGACTACTGGGGGAGGGAACCTGGTGAGATGGTAATGAGAATAAACGGTCACCAAGGTGAGATAATGCCTTTCAACCAGTGAACTTTCCATGCCTTGGGAAGCAGGGAAACTCTCTAAGGGTAGGAGTTGGAGGGTATAGAGCAGCAGGCCAGGTTTGGAGTTAAACTGGGGGTCCTTTAGGATATTTCATCTTTCAGTGCAATTGTCCAGGGCAGTAACTGCACTCAGGCAAGGTAAGAAAATGATCTTTGTCTTCTCCTTTCCTTGCTAGGTTTAAGAAGAACGAAATAAAGTACAGCCAAATGTTTCCATTTGAGTTAATGGCTCTTTTTCTAGTTTTAGACCTGAGGGCCAGCTGGATTTATTCCTTTCCTGAGTTTGGCCAGAAGCAAGGGGGAAATAGCAGCCAGGGTACAGAGAGTAGAAGGCAGGAAAGCTGACTGCAGCTCTCTCCCACCCTCGAGGAAGAGCCCTTCTGTTCTATTCTTCTGTCGCTCTACTTCACATGGGAGATCAAGCTTGGGGCTTGATCTCAGCAAAGGCAAGGATATGACAGGATGGCTCTTTCTCCTCATTTTTTTAGAATGAAGAAGTGGAAAGATTGGGAGTTGGATGGCTGAAGGTGGGGGTTAGCATTTGAATGGCTAAGATGGTTGGATACAGAGAGTCCAGATAATCACCTTGACCAATAAAACTGTAAATCTTTTTTTTTTTTTTTTTTCCCTTTCTAGGATTGGCCTCCCTGATCTCTCTCCTCATGGCAGTGACCCACCTCCAGCCCCCTGGACAATCGGGTACAAGAGACTAAGGTTGGGAATGGGAAGGGTGGGGTTTCCATGGTCCATTAAATGCCTCCCTTCTCCCATTCATCGCTCTCAAAATTAGCTTCAGTGACAAAAGACTTAAATCTCTCTCCTACCCGAAGCCCTGGGTTGGAGAGAGGGCACAAGAGTTGGGTTCAGCTGTTTACTGATTGAGACTATAGGAACTTGTTGGTTGGTATTGGTGGTGGTATTTTCAAGCAGGGGGAATAGTTGAAAATTGGACAGGACACTCATCTGGGACTACCTGTCCATCCACTTCCCTCTGTTGAATCAAATAACACTAAAGGATTGAGGCAGGACCAGAGGGTGGTTTGATCTGTATTTAACAAATTCTTGACTCATTGAACATTAAAGGGTAAGATGGGCTGGTGGGAGTGGGCCCTTTGAATGGCCAATAAATAATTTTTATTATAAAAAGTTATACTGATATCAACATTTCCTATTTTAGTCCAATTCAGTACATAATAGTTGAATACCCAGTATTCTCTGGGACCCACACAGAGTCACTGCCTTTGAGGAGTTCATAGTCTAATTTGATCAGGCACCTTGTATTTTTACAGAGCATTTATATCTGGTAAAACACTAAAGAATGTTGGAGAAATATATTAAAGAACACATTGCAGTTCAGTCCACTGCAGCAAGATACTTACATGGAAACTTCCTGTGGGCTGTGGAAAGTGTGAGGGTTGCAAATGAAACCCCAGTTGAGGAAAATAATTTACTTACTGAGACTGAGCAAATCTCCCTTTAGATCTAGGAAAATTTACAGGTTTCTGTCTTCCTACCACCAGACTTACTTTAGTCTAGGACCCATTACACTGAGGAAATCCCTCAGATAGTATATATACCAAGGAGAATCTTTTGTGACTGAAAAATAAGTTCTCCTCGCTTTCCTCCCTTTTAAGATAAACCTGTTAAGGGAGGAACCTCATTCCTAGATAACAGGAAAAAACCTCTTCAAACATCATTGATCAGCTAGTAGGCCCTAAGCATTGCCAGCAGGTGGCAGTGTGAGTCCAATGGAAACAGGAAAGGTGTGCGTTGGGGAGGGGGGCTGTGGGGAGAGGGAATGGGGACAGGGGAGGACATTAAACATTGCCTGGCAGCCATTTTGTTAATTTATTTTTCCTTTTCCTTTGACTTTGCCCTCCAACCCTTCCTTCAAATATATCAAAAAAGAATTTTAAGTGCAAGGATATCTCTAATTCAGGCTGAAATCTCCTGACACTGTGATCTCACTGGCATTTATTACAGAATTTGACACATGCTGGTTCATTTGCCATTTATTTTTCCCTGCTTGAGTGGATCATGAAGGAAACAAATATTTCTCTTCTATTATGCTGAGAATTCTCCCAACAATTTCTGCCATGACCACCTTCCAGTTGTTTTCTAGTTACCAGGATCGCTTGGTAAAGTTGGCTATGTAATCCTTGACTGTGCAAGCTGTTCCTGGACCAAATTTGACTTCTCTAGTCAGCTCAAGAATCAACAGGTTGAGACAACTTTCCTGTCAGTTACTTTTCCTGCACCCCAGTGGCGTTGGGGTAACCCTCAAGCCTAGATGAAAACCTTGTGTCATCAGGTCTCCCCAAGTAACATCTTATAGTGGCATGGTAGAAAAGGGGTGAGTTTGGAGGCAGACATCTACTTACTCACTGTGTGACCTTGGGAAAGATGCTTAATTTCTCTGAGCCTATTTCTTCATCTGTAAAATGGGGGTAACATTACCTACCTCACAGGGTTGTTGTGAGGATTAAAAGAGATGACCATGTGGAAGCACCTAGCCATACCTGGCAAATAGGTACTCAATAAATATTGGTTTTTCTTCCCTTTCCTCTTGCCCTATTCCCCATAAGTATTGATTATGAGAAAGCCATCCCTTTTATTCTAACAGTCATTTGGGAATGAGTAGGAGGCTTTTTAAATTTTGAAGAACCTGCATTACTAAATTATAGTGGATGAAGTTGTTTATTGTGGCTCTCAAGAAATCCCCCCAGTTAATGAATCATCACCACAGAGAGCTTTCTGTTGGGGCCTTATCTTCTAAGGTTTAAATTCTATTAAGGAAATAGTTTTTAATCCCAGGGGAAAGTTTGGGGGACTACGAGAGTTTTCGTCTCTAGAATGTATGATGAGAGTATTTGTGCAGCTATTTGGTAGTAAGGGTGAGTTAGGACCACTTTCACGGTAGTACCCAGAATTAGGAGTGAAAGGGCTGAGTCTCCAGCTTTTGCAGTGGATTTATTTTCAGGTGATGAGAGAGCTGAGAAACAAATCTACTAGAACTTCCCTTTTTGTGTGATACTACAACGGGAAATTTTAGTAGGAGTTTCGCAGGATGCAGTGGTTTGTTTCGGGGTGTGGGACTGAGGCTAACTGATTTTGGTAGAAGTCCGAAGCCCCTTAACGCAGGATCATCTATCGGCACTAAAACTGGCTTTTATTGGAGAAAGGCGGCATGGAAATTTTTTGGAGGAACTACACGCTTACCTTTCAGGTAACAGAGTATCTTGGCGATTTCAAGTGGCCTTTTGCCAACATAGTCGCTTGGCAACTCGTAGCTAACGGCACAAGGACCAAGGTACATTTTGAGAGCAGGAAGCGGTGGGCCAAAGGAGGGCAGAAAGGGATCGCTAAGGTCCCAGGCACGGTCAGTCTTACAGACCTCAGATTTGAAGCGTGGCTGGGCCCCAGGCTCTGCAGTTTGTTCTCATCCCGTAGATCGGGCTGAGACAACCCTGGCAGAGAAAGTTTCCTACACTTGGGAAGGGGCTCCGGTCTCCATAGCCAGAGATCAAAGGGGCCTTCCGACCAGTGAGAAATCCCCAGCAGAAATTCCGGCGCGGGCTGTGGCCTCTTAATTTGGGACCCTCCCCCACCTCCAATCCAAAGCCTGCTGTGTGACCTCAGGAGGGTGCCACGAACGGGAGAAGCCAGTCCCTGGTTTTCCTCCATTTATCCAAATAAGGCAGCCGAAAAGGAGAAGAGGCACTAAGGTCGAGCGGCGTAACAGAAGCTCGAGCAGACCTGGCTACTCCGCGGAAACGCCGCTCTGCCTCACCGGCCCTCTCCCCGTACTTCCGCTTTTCGTTGCTCCTCCTCTACCCCAGCTGGACAGGTTTGAGCAGTAACCGTCGCGGGGCGTTTCCGGAAGTGTCGTAAACGCCGGATATCCGGTTCCTTCGGGCGCTCAGGGAGCTGACGGAGAGGGCCGCCGCCCAGCAGTAGACGCTGTCTCAGCGAGCCGAGTCGCAGTTTCCGCGGTGTGTGAGTGAGCCCGGGCTCTGTCCCCTCTCCCGCCGCCGCCATGGGCTGCACGTTGAGCGCCGAGGACAAGGCGGCGGTGGAGCGGAGCAAGATGATCGACCGCAACTTGCGGGAGGACGGGGAGAAAGCGGCCAAAGAAGTGAAGCTGCTGCTACTCGGTGAGGGGCTGAGGGCGGAGCTGGCAGGGTGAACGGGAGGGCCTAGGCACTCAGGAGCCCTGAGGAGGGTCGGGCCCAGTCGGCGGAAAGGACCCCGAAGGGATCTGGAGGCGTGACGGCCGTGGGGCGGGGTGTTCGTTGGTGGCTGAAGCTCTGGAGGGCGTGATGAGGGGAGGGGGTGGGGTTTGGAGTTGTAGGAATTAGGCTGGAGGGAGGGTGTGACTCCGTGCTGGAATTGCGTTTACTGAAGAGAGCTTGGGAGTGTGGGGCAGTGGGACATTGAGACCCATGTTAGGAATATGGGAAAGGCTCATAAAGGAAGAGCTGGTATTAGGGAAGGTTTTGCAGAGGGTTAGGGTGTGTTCATAGCAAAGAAGACGGGATAGAGTTTGTTGGGGTTGTAGAATGGCTTATGAGTTTGGAGCGTGGTGATAACTTACTTTGACAGGATGTAGTTGGGATGCTTGAATGATTAATGTAAATAAAGGGGCAGGGACAGAGTGGTCACATAAGGGCCCTGTCATTTATTAGCGAGTGGACATTTTGAACTGTTGGTAGGGTGAAGGAACCCTGGATTATCCTGGAACCTGAAGATGTGTGGTTGAGATAAAATTGTAAGTTCTCAGATATAAAAGAAAAGAGCTTGGGTACAGAGGCTGTCTATACTTTTCCACCTTTTTCTATCATTTTTACTCCCTTAAGGTTTTATAACTCTTTCCTTTGTTATTATAAAGGGGGGAGGTGGTGTGAGCTGAGGAAATTTAAGGACTGGCTTGTTTGAGGTTTGTGGCAAAAGATACAGCGGACAAAAGATTACATACTTGGGAGCTGCTGAATAGTTGCTAGGGGTGACTGCAGTGGGAATGGAGTTATTTTAGGATAAATTATGGAATTGGACACAGTATAAAAGCTGTGACAAACTTCTGGTGAACTTTTTAATCTTTTTTGGTTTCTTTAAACTAAAAATACTGGCTTCAGAAAATTACTGTTTATTTTACCCGACATTCATTTTGAGCAGTTTTTAGGTACAGTCAGATGCATTTTGCTCCACACGATTAGTTTAAACATTTTGGAGACTGGCTTTTAGAGACTCAGTAAGTCATAGACCCTGGTATTAGCTTACTGATAAGTTAAGCCACGATTCCTTTACTATTAGTATTTTCTACAATTCTTTTAGAGAAGAGTAAGTAGGGGTATTCGTTTCTGTAAGCAAAAGAACTTTTTAAAACAATTGGTTTTTGAGGAAAATGAGTCGCTTTAGGAGAATTGCCAGATTTTCAGGGTGTAAAGCTCCAGAGGGCAGAATGCACCACCATAACCCAAGGCATATTTTGTATTCCAGGATGTGCTGGGTGCCCATGCTAGTCTCTTGATGTTAATGTATCTAGTGGTTTGTAGATTGCAGACGACTGGGAACAGCTCTTTGGATCTAGGGGGAAAGTTATGCATTGGAGCTTGAGCTTTTGGTTTCAATATCTGACCTTTCATAACATGTGAATTCGAATTGTAGTTCTAGACTGCCACTCTCTATAGAACAGGTATCTTTTGTGGATGAGCATGGTCCATGGCATATAGTAGGTGCTCCTTAAATATTTGCTATTAACTAGCATGAACCAGCTAATGTTGGACATGGCTCTTTGGGCTTTTTTAGACACTTAATATAAACCATTATACCCAAGGCATTAATGTTGTCTGTATTGATTGATTGGTTATGAAATTAAAGGTGTCTTTATAAGTTTTGATTTACATTGGCCATCAGAGATCCCCTTAGGACATTAGCCTAGTGTAATACAGTTGTAAACTGTGAGGCTTTCTTCCAAATGGCAGGATTTGGCAGGCAGAATTTAGGCAAGCAAATGTCTGGAAAAATCTTTGTTCAGAACTTTATAAATAGTGCATTTAATTAAAAACAACATTAAATACATGATGACTTAGGGACTTCAAAAGCAGGAAGTAAAAAATCAAAGTACTAAAACATTTGCTTTTAATTTTTATCAATTTCATTGTTTTAAGTAAGATTTTTTTATATTCTTGAGCAAGTTAAATCAACAAATTCAAATAGGTTGCAGACACAGATGCTCTTGCTTGAACCATATCATTATGAGCAGAAGTTAAAGTTTTCCCTTCTTTTCTGTAAGCAGAATGCACTCATCACAGTATGCAGATACCTTTTTTTTTTTCCTTTTTCTGTAGAATACCTCTTTTGATGTAGTCATTTTTACTTCATCACTGTGAAACTGTCAAACTTAATCTAAGTTGAGATATATTTACTTTTGTTTCTCCTGGCACGTAATATGTGTTCATTAAATATTACTGTATTTTCTATCTGGAGGAATGTAGTTTAGTATAGTGATTAACAACCAGGGCTATGAAGTCAAACTGTTTCAAATTCTAGTTCCCATTTACTAATTGTAAGGAAGTTACTTACTCAGTTTCTCTGCCTCTGTTTCCTCATCTGTAAAATGGAGAAAATAGAGCTACTTCATACTGCTATGAGCATTAAATATGATAATAATGTGAAGTGAAACACAGCCTGGCACATAGGATTAGCTCAATGAATATTAGCTATTATTTATTTAAAAATTTTTTTTTAGAGGAGTGTGAGTGCGGAAGAGGGGCAGTGGGAGAGAGAGAGTCTCAAGAGAGCTCCATGCTCAGCCTGGAGCCCAACGTGGGGCTGGATCCCTTAAACTGAGATCATGACCTGAGCCGAAATCAAGAGTTAGACACTAAACCAACTGAGCCACCCAGGCACCCCTAGCTATTATTGTTATTATTAAATCAAAAAGAATGTTACAGATTATAGGTACTATAGAAATTCAAATTAAGAACCTGGTGTGGGCCAAATTAGTAATACTTCAATGGAAGAATTATACTTCAATGGAAGGAATACTTGAATGTTAAAATTTTTTTATTACCTTTGATT
This sequence comes from Lynx rufus, assembly GCF_022079265.1. Classification (NCBI taxonomy): domain Eukaryota; kingdom Metazoa; phylum Chordata; class Mammalia; order Carnivora; family Felidae; genus Lynx; species Lynx rufus. The sequence goes on along the minus strand of NW_025814834.1, from coordinate 129,013,162 downwards.
TGAATTTCCTTTAGGTGTGTTATTGGGAAGATCTTGATAATGCCAAATTAATCATAATATTCTGTGGAAAGACAAATTATATTATGCAAAGCTTCCCAACCAGAGTGCAGTGCATAGGATGGCATATAAGTGTGCTGTTTGTAAATTTTTTTATAGTTTTGAAACTTTAAGTCATTTTCATAACTTAAAAATTTCACAACAGTTGAAATGATATTGGAACATTTTTAGTATGATTCCTTCTGTAAACTTTGGAAACACGGCACATGAAAATATTTTATTATGCCAATTAGTGTTTAATATCATCTGTAATACTTGGCATTTTATTTTTCATGTCATAAGTGTTTGATCTAAGGAAAATATATATTATTTTCACCAAGCTCCACCAGTTTACCTTAGTAAGCCTTACAAATACAATTTTTAGTGTGTGCCATCATGTGACAAAAGTTGGGAAGCATTAGTGTAAGAATGGGTAAGAGCACTGCTTACAGAGTCACAGAGAACTGAATTCAATTCCCACTTTCATTTCCTAGTTGTGAGACCCAGAGCATATAAGTTAACTATATGAATCTTATTTTTCACATATATAAAGTGGGGATGATGATGCCTGTTTCATAATATGCACTAAGGTAATGTATGTAAAATCCTTAGCAAGCAAGTATTCGATATTGGTAACTTCTGTTTTTTATGGTAATGTCTGTGAAAGCTTATCATTTTAAAATGCTACTTTTTTCAGGGGTGTTTCAGACAGTTAATTTGATTTTTTCAAGTACTATGTTTTCGGAGGTCTTCAAGGAATTTTAATAAATAACACTCTTGTGGTAAAAGAAATTAAATATTATCATTTAGTTTTGTAAGTTATTGTTTAGTTTTGTGTTATCTTTAGATTTATATTTCTTGATATAAAGGAAGATTTACATTTACATCAAGATCCCTTAGCGGATCTTGAGAAAATAGTTTTATACAAAACGAGATTAATGCTTTGTTCTTTAGGATTTTGCTGGGGGTGGTATGGCAAAAATTAAGTTGCATGCAGAGGATTGGAATCATCTGATTCACTTAAATCTTATACAATTTATTCACATTTAAATACCTGCATTTACTGGCTGAATATGCTTATTATTGAAAGTAGTGTTTTTTGATGATTAGAGAGTTATAATACTGAACTTTTCCTTTAATTTAGCTTACACTAGCTTCTTAATTTGAATTTCCATAGTACCTATAATCTGTAGCATTCATTTTGCTTTAATAATAACAGTAATACTTTCATAGTTTCATTAGATTCTCATAGGATGATATTCTTTATAATGTTTGCCATTTTTTTGGCCTAAGATTCATAGACCGTTATTTCATTTCTTGTGAGGATGCATCTTGTGTCAGTACAAAAAGAAAAAAAAAAAAAAGAAGAAGAAGAAACTGGCATAAAAAATAAAAAGTCCCATTTCGAAAATAGGTTAGTTTTTTATAAGCACTTTTTTGTGTCTCTTGTGTCTTTTATTTAAATGCATTTATCACTTCTTCAGCCTGAAATTATGGTCCTTTTCAGGAGTTACAATATTGTAATCTTCCCTATGTATGCTAATTCTCAAGTAAGTACAGAGATAACCTTAGAGTAGGGTCTTAGTACTTAATAGATTTGACAAGGCATGTAACCTTTGAATCATTGCTGCAACTGTCCATGCTGTCTTCTTATGTTTAGTTTAGTTTTATTTTATTGGAGAATGGGGCTTGTCAGGGAAAGTAGAGAGGAAAAGATATTTTAAGTACTCAGGAACTAGAAGATTAGCAGTAAAGTCCAAAAAATAGAAATATGGGTCTCATAAGAAGTGTATAGAGCAGGAGACACTAAATTGGTTCAGATAACTGAAGTTTGTTTCAAAACTTGTTTTCTAGTCAGCAGAATGTAATAGACTAGCACTAATAAAAGACAGTTCTTTGAACTGGTAACTGAGTTCATAAATAGATGATCCCATGTAGTGTAGGGTTAAAGAACAAAGATACTGAAAATTGGGGATTCATCCTAATCTTTGAGCTTCATTTTACTTTTTCTGTACAATGAGGTCCAATCTTAGGGGTTTCTTGTCTGTGATATTAATATTATCGGCCAGATAAAATATTTTAGTGAGTTATAAGGAGGGCTGTTTTTGTTGTTATTTCTCTTATTCTTGAGTTTGACTGAAATTAGTTTAATGTAATAAAGCTGTTTAGGAAGACATAAATTCATAAAGTGCCCATAATGTAAATTTTCAAGAGAATATTAGGAAAAGCGTTGTAGTGATTGATTTCCCCTCCAGTTTTAATTGTCTTCATTTTGGTAAAATTCTTTTTCAGTGTTTAGCAAGTTAGAGTTATCTTTAAGCCTTTATCTACCTGGGCTATCCTGTTACCTGCTTAGCAGTCGTCTGTATCATATCTGTAATTCAAGCTGCTTGAACTGTATAACATTGTGTTAGGATCACTGTTTAATTGTCCCAGTTTTTATACAGTGCTCTATGTAAGGGAACTATCCTATTTTCATGTCTTACTACTATTAAGTTGTAACAGAAATGAATATATCTGATATGAACCAAACAAGAAGGACCAAAAAGACCAAATTTGTTTTGACTTGTATATGACTAATGGCCTGGTTGATCTTAGAAACAAGCTTCAGAAGGGTATAGTCTTTACACATGGATTTCTTTTGATTTTCAAGTTAGACTTGGAAGATACTTAAAAGTTTAATAGATTTGTTCAGGGCTAGTAGAGACGTTAGTGTGTTCATTGTTCCGTTACTATTTTGCTGTTTTGGGCCTCTTTTTGTCACCAAGTCTAATTCACAAATGGGTAAATATTTTTAATATTAATACAAAAAGACTGAGTTTTTTGGATGATGTTAGTGTTTTATATCTTGAAAAAGTTTTGTTGCTTAACTTTGAAGTAGATACTATTCAAAAATTTTTTTAGTTGCTCATATAAATCTACAGCTACACAGTCAGGTGTCTCACCATGATTAAAACATACACTCTTACATTTAAATTGTGCTTGTATCTCCTACTTTTATTTATGTGGCCTGCTGTTAACACTTATTACTCTTGTGATATAGGGACCATTTAAATCAGACTTTTTTCTTAATGTTTATTTTTGAGAGAGAGAGAGTGCGAGAGAGTGAGCAGGGGAGGGTCAGAGAGAGAGAGAGGGAGACAGAGCATCTGAAGCAGGCTTTGCGCTGATAGGGGGCTTGAACTCATGAATGTGGGGCTCAAAGTCACAGACCGGGAGAACGTGATATGAACTGAAGACAGCCGCTTAAGCGACTGAGCCACCCAGGTACCCCTAAACCAGACTTCTTTAAAATTAATTAGCAAGGTAGTTTGATTCTTGTTATCTTCTAATTTCCTGTATTGGTTGGATATAAAATTTTTTTTTTTAATGTTTATTTATTTTTGAGAGGGAGAGAGAGAGAGAGGGAGAGGGAGAGAGAATGAGTGGAGTAGGGGCAGAGAGAGACAGAGACACAGAATCCGAAGCAGGTTCCAGGCTCTGAGCTATCAGCACAGAGCCCAACATGGGGCTCAAACCCACAAGCCATGAGATCATGACCTGAGCCAAAGTCAGACGCCTAACTAACTGAACCACCCAGGTGCCCAGTGGTTGGATTTTAAAATTAAATAGTATTCCATTGAATTCTAAGAACTTACTATGTTACACTATGTTTGGATTTCTGTTGTAGTCATATATTGGTATCTCTAGTTTTTATATTTTTTGATTAAATAGATAGTGTCGTATGGAAATGAATTTTGCCCAGGCTCTTGGAAATTATGTTTTACAGATTACTGTAAATTACAGAAGGATTGTTTTAAAGTGACACACTTTTGATAGAACATTTCCCCCTCTATTTCCTGAAGTTAGAACATCGGAATCATTAACTTCAAAACAAGGTTCTGTTTGATGTAATGATATAATCACTATCATGATTTTTATAGATAATGTAGTTCTGATGTATGTGTTAGGATAGTACAGTCTTAAACTTCCCATGGAAGTTATTTCAATGTTGAGTTATGTACTTTTGAAATTAAACACTGAATTACTTCAGTTTAAAAATACCAATCTCTTAGACCATTTTTCAGCATTACTAAATCACGTATTTTGGTTCATATCAGGTTGTTAAAAACTAATGTCCTTCCCCTCTCTGCTTCTGAGAAGTATATTTCTCATCCTTTTATTTTTTTTATTGTGGTTATAACTAAAATCCACATTCACATTCTCATTAATATTTGTACTTTTTTGGATTTTTCTAGACTACTTAAAAGTTTTTTTAATAAACTTTTTATTTTGGAATAATGTCACATTTTATTAAAAAAAATTTTTTTTGTTTATTTTTGAGAGAGAGAGAGGGAGGGACAGAGAGAGAACGAGACACAGAATCTGAAGCAGGCTCCAGGCTCTGAGCTGTCAGCACAGAGCCTGATGCGGGGCTTGAACTCACAGACTGCGAGATCATGACCTGAACTGAAGAAAACTGCTTAACCGATTGAGCCACCCAGATGCCCCGGAATAATGTCACATTTATAGGAAAGTTGCAGAGATAGTACCTAGAGTTCTTGTATACTCTTTACCTGGTTCCTGTTAATATTGACATCTTAGATAGCTGTGGTATGTTGGTCAACAATGTATAATATTGGTGCACAATAGTGCATAGTATTGGTGCATTAATGTTAACTACATAATTATTTAGATTACATCAGTTTTTCCACTCATGTTCTTTTTCTGCTCCAGGATCTAATCTAGGACACTGCATTGCGTTTAGTCAAGGCTGCTTTTTATTGAACTTTTTGGTTTTTAGTGTTGCACTATCCAGAGGAGGCTCAGGTATCTGAGATCATCTTTTATGTGCACAGGTACTTTTCTAGCCTAGAGATAAATGAGAAATAGAACTCTTAAGCAGCTAAAGTTGTAGAGATATACAAGTAAACCATGGTAATATACGTGGAATGTGGTTACAGAGGGAGTAACCAATTTTGGGAGGAGGAGAAAGAAACATGCCAGGGAAGTCTTCCTAGAGGAGGCGACATTTGAGGTGGACCTTGAAGGATAAATAGGAACTCTTAAGACAAAGACTAGAGGGAAGTGCATCCACACAGAGGGAGTAGTATATACAAAGGCTCAGAAACATGAGTGAGCAACTAGTTAGATTTGCCTGGGATAAAGGGTTGGTATAGGAGGAATGTGGGAGAAAAAGCTGGAATGGTGTGCAAGGGCTTTGGAGAGGTTGATTCTAAATTTTAGTAGCTGTCTTTTAAGCCATATTTTTATTTTATAGAGGTGAATATAGATATAATTTGGAGGTAAATCATCTAGGGACTTTGCATTCTCCTCCCTCTTAGCTGCCTTTTTTGCCATTCCACTGCTATTCATGCTGTAGCAAAAGGTTAGTAAAAGTAAATATGTATATGAACTCCACACTTCTGAGTTTTGACTTTCAGTATTGGTGAACATTTATGTGGTAGAGGAAATTGGAATTGTAGGCATCTTTGTGACCTGACAACTCAGTTTATAGTATTTTACTGTTTGTGAATTAAAAAAATTTTTTTTAAATATTTATTTTTGAGAGAGACAGAGCGTGAGCAGGGGAGGGGCAGAGAGAGAAGGAGACACAGAATCTGAAGCAGGCTTCAGGCTCTGAGCTGTCAGCACAGAGCCCATTGGGGCTCAAACCCATGAACCGTGAGATCATGACCTGAGCCGAAGTCAGACACTTAACCAACTGAGCTACCCAGGCACCCCTCTATTTGTGAATTTTTTAGATGTGGCATTTATATTTGATTAAATAGACGTGTAGAAAAGTGCTGTATGTGCCATCAATGTTTAGGAGACTTAAGTAGGGATCTGATTCTAACGTTTTTAAATGTAAAATTTTTAAATGTAAAATGTGGGTTTTGATGAATGGATGTGATATTCCAGTTAACTTTGGAGGACATCACTATATATAAAAAGTTTTTTGTATGGGTTAAAAATGAGTATTTTACATTTCTATCTCACAAGAAAAGTTTTGAGGCAGAGCTAGAAAGAAATACACCTTTGCAAAAATAGTTTTCAATCATGTCAGATATACATACCATATAATTTAGCATCAGTACTAAAATGATAATTTTTGCTCTGCTTTGAAATTTTTTTTAATGTTTTTATTTATTTTTTTTGAAGGAGAGAGAGAGACAGAGCATGAGTGGGGGAGGAGCAGAGAGAGAGGGAGACATAGAATTTGAAGCAGGCTCCAGGCTCTAAACCGTCAGCACAGAGCCCAATGCGGGGCTTGAACTCACGAACTGTGAGATCATGACCTGAGCTGAAGTCAGACGCCCAACCAACTGAGACACCCAGGCGCCCCTGTTGCTCTGCTTTTAAAGAGATAAAAGGAAATTTACTCACCAGGTCCAAAATCAGAACATTGAGGCAGTCATGATAATCCTCCCCTCCTTGCTTACAAATAACTGCTCCCTTAAGCATTCTTTTTATATTCCACAAAAGTGTAGAAGAAACCCCACTTCTCCCTCTTGATTGGCCAGCTGCCCAAAGGGGACACATGATGTTTAGCAACACTCAAGTTACCATTTTCATATTCTAAAGTGACTGAGCTGCCTCTTTTTTTTTTCCCCCCTCATTAATCTAGGATTTTACACATTATGATCTTATAGTTTAGGATGACTTTTTTCTGTATCCTCTAGTGCAGATTCCTCAGATAATCTCATTGGTCCTACTCATCTTTTGGAGCTAGGTCACACAGGGTGTAGGCCATTTGTCAGCCTGTGACTGGGTGATTCCTGTGTCAGGTATTTACTCCTGATCCAATCACAGATTGGGGAGTGGCTTAGGTCTTGTAGGCAGTTGCCCACTGAGGAAGCTAGGTGGGGATATCTCTAGGGGATATAGGCAGGCATATATTCTGAAATTATGTCTACTATGTCAGTTTAGTTTTATCAGAAACTTCTTAAATGTGCTTTAAGCCTTTTTGGTTGTGGGTACGTGATTGCTTCCTAGAAAAATCTTTTTCACAGACAAGACCCATTATCTCTGTCCCAGTCACAACTTACTGTCATCTCTTACCTTTAAGATATCCATTCATCCATTCACTGAACAAATATTTGAGTAATCACTATGTTTCATGCGCTCTTTTAGATGTTGGGACACAGGATGTTCAGGACATATTCATAGCAGTTTATTTCACTGAAGCGGATGGTGGGTGCAAGGGTGCTGGGGTAGAATTTGAGAGTAAGGCTTAGAGGGGAATAAGAAGAATAGAAGCCTTGTGGGTGAGTCCAGATTTATTGTCAGGTATACTTGTGGGGTGAGAGTTGAAGGCCTAGCCAGGCATGGGTGTAGGGCTGAGTAAAGATAGCAAAGGAATGGAAATCTTCTGTTAACTGCCCACATTGAAAATTCCATCCATTGCAGCTGGCATTTACAAAATGTGATTAGGCAACTACTGAATCTCACAGAAACTCAAGCCATTCATCCCACAGCTATTATGTGCCTACTCTGTCCTAGATGGGGTGGGGGAGTAGAAACACAAAAAGAAGGAAGGCACTGTTTTGTGCTTTCTAGGAGTGTGCTTTTGAGTTTAGGACTAATGGAGTCCTAAACAGGTTCAAACCCAAGTAATTACAGTAGTTTGACCAAATATTAGTGTTATGGTGTTTGACACTAAGCTGTAGGACCAGGTTGAGCGTCGTTGCGTGCCCTTAAGGGAGAAGTACACAGATGTGGAAGGGTTTTCAGATCCTACTAGAAAGAGTTTCATTACCATTTTAATCAAAATCAAGAAAACCAATTAGCAGTTTATGAAAAGCAAGGAGATTAGGAGTTGGAAAGACAAGCAAATAATTTTTTTTAGAGTAGACAGACTTGGCTAGAGATAATGAGGTGAAGTGGCTTAGAATGATAGTTTGGGACTTAGTTTTGGAAATTAACCTCTGGGACCCATGCCGAAAGGGTAGAATCTGTGTCAGCCATCAGAGTGGGAGTAGTAACTCCGTGGAGAGGGAATGGAGACGGCTTCAGCAGAGAGCTGTAGTTTGAATTGAGTAGGTTTTCAAGGGTGTTCATATGTAGAGGCATGGCTTGCTTGGAGGGACAGGGGGCTGGGTGAAGTGATTATTCTGATATTTTAGGCTATGGAAACTTACTAATTTCATAAGAAAAATAGATCTAACTTTTCCATGAGACCACACATTCCTTTTTTTGTATTTGAAGTCTCTGTGTCCACCAGTTCCAGGCACATTTGAGAGAATGTTTGTTTAAAAAAAAAAAATGAATAACAATCTTTATTTGCTACATAATGTTTTTCCCGTCTGTAATTCTGCTAACCTTTTCTTTTACTGATTCGGGAGCAACTGGTTTTTGTATTAAGTATGGTACTTTGGAAAGCATTTTGAACGAATGTCATTTTTAACTTTAATCTGAATTTTCATTTTGTTAGTTACTTATGCCTGTTAATAAAAAGAAATCAATGGGAGCAGTAGATAAGTTTATTATTAGAAACAGCATGGACTGCTGCTGTGATCTTTAGTTAGAGGTACTCATATTTTTTTGTTTTTGTTTTTGTTTTTTGTTTTTTTTTTTTTTTTAAGAAAAGCAATGTAACTTGAATTGCTAACTTGAATGTTCTGTTAGTTTGAGCCTATGTAATTATAGAATACCCTGGAACACAAATATAGAAGGTTGGCTGCCAGATAACTCTTACTTCTTTACATTGCTGCACTCTTTAATTCTTTGTACTTTTTGTCCAGTCTTGAGCAGGAGTGGGTGATTGGAGAGCATGCTGATCACTGTATTATGGCAGCTATTTTGAATGGTTGGGTTAAATAGGAAGATGTGGATCTGTGGTTTGATCTGAAGCCTCTGTGTGTCAGAAGTAGAGTTTTAATCTACTTTTAGCATTATAATAATTGTAATCATAGAATGTTAGAGTGCAATCTAGGCCAAAGCCCTTCACATTTTATGTATAAGGAGACAGACAGGCATTGTGAAGTTAGGTGACTTGTCCAAGGTCACACAGCTAGTCATTGTAGAGCTAGCACTAAAATCTGCTTTTCCACTGAATTTATTACGACATGGTATCATTGACTAAAAAAATCTTTTTAAGTGAAGTTAGAAAAATCAAATATATTTTCTGATCAGGCTTTCAGCCTATTGTGGGTGGGAGGCTGTCTATGCATGATCTAGTCATATGCTCCCATGTGTCTGGAAGGGGTGGAAGGGAGGGCATGGGTGGGCTGTAGAAAGACCAAGAAGAGTATCTTGGTTTAGCACTGGCTAGAAGATTGTCTAAAAATAGTGCCATATTGGGACTTAGCTATGCAGACCTCTAGAAAGGGGGCTATGCCCTACTTAAAATGCTGAACTTTTAGGAGTTCAAGATTTCTCCACAAAGGAAAAAGGAAAAGGAGATGTTTGGGTTGCTGTTGGAATAACTGCTAGTACCCATGATAGTGGTACAAAAACCTTTGAGGAACGTTCAAAGAAAAGCTGTAAGAAGTGCAGATGGGTGAGAAGTGTGGGAGGAGAGGTAGTTAGGAGTATCTAAGGGCTGAAAATATATTTAAAGAAGAGAGTGTTTTTGTTCCTCATGGTAGGGTGGAGAAAATGATTAATGCTTTGACACAGTTTGCTGTGGCATTTAGGCTCTAAGTTTCAGTTGTAGTGTGAAAATCCAGCCTCCATCTAGGGTTTTATTATTGTGAAATAGCTGCTAAGTAGTTATACCATTTCTGCTGGATTTTGAACCAACATACACTATCTAGGGAGTTTTTATTAAATTAAACTTTTGGGGACTTAATATTACTTGGTAGTGTTCAAAACAGTGAAAACAGCATTCACGAATAATAGCTGGTTAACATTTATTGAATGCCTACTATGTACCAGGTACTGTTCTGAACATCTCCTATTGACCCTTGTTTTACAGATAAGGAAATTCATTGTGCCTGAAGGCACAGGAGTATAAAAAAGCATAATATACTCATGTACCTTGCTTGGACTGGCTGTAAGGTTTCTTTTAGTCAAAATGAAAGAAGAAAGAGAAGACATCGGGTGACTGTGTTTTTGAATATCAACCATCTTTTAGGGTTAATTTCTTTAAAAATTTTTTTAAGTTTATTTTGAGAGAGATTGAGAGTGGGGGAAGGACAGAGGGAGAGGGAGAGAGAGAGAGAGAGAAAGAGAAAGAATCCCAAGCAGGTCCTGTGCTGCCAGCGCAGAGCCTGATGTGGGGCCTGAACCCACAAACTTTGAGATCATGACCTGAGCCAAAGTCGGATACCCAACTGACTGAGCCACCCAGGTGCCCTAGGGTTAATTAATTTTTTAAAATCAGTGCGTATGTAAGTTGAATGTATTTGCTCATGATAATTATTTACTTATATTAGCACTTCACTGGCCTTTAAAAGTTTTGCAAAGACATTGTCACTGTCTCTCATTTTTCATGCCCATAATTTATGTTATGGGAAGAAATAGGGGGAACATGTGATGGTGTCTCCTCACCAGGAGCTCCTTAAGAATGAAATGTGGGATGTATTTAGGTAAATATAATGATTTTATGGTAGAGTATATACTGGTGAATTGTTTTTCATCTGACCTTGTTCTATTTGATTGTTTATAAGATTTTCTAAATTAATTCTACCCCTTTATCCTCTGCAGATTGTCTTCCTTTTATTGTATAAGACCATCTAATTTGGCTCCTTTTCTCCTTTTTCTCTCAAAAATCTCCATACTTCCCTCCCCTCCCCTCCCCAATCCTTTCTTCCTCTTTATAGGAGATGTTCTTTAGATACATACTGTTTTAAGGATGAGTCTTCTAAGTCGAAATGATTCCATTCCCTCCTGACTTTTCTCCCCTCTGTATCCTATACCTTGACCATTACCATCCCTCCTGCCTACAGAGTCTTCTTTACTTCCTCCCTCTCCAAGCTATAGGTTGTATCTTTGCAGTTCCTTTGTATCTATTCCATTCTTTGTTTCCTTAATATTTTTATTGTGGTAGATTGAAGATGGGAAAATGAATATCTGCTTAAATTTGTGAATTCTTTTTAAGTTTATTTATTTTGAGGGACAGAGAGAGAGAGAGAGAGAACGAGAAGGGGACAGAGGATCCAAAGTGGGCTCTGTTCTGACAGTAGAGAGCCTGATGTGGGGCTTGAACTCATGAACCATGAGATTGTGACCAAGCTGAAGTGAACTGCTTAACCGTCTGAGCCACCCAGGCGCTCCAAATTTGTGATGAGTTTTAAAGGAAGATAGATTTAAAAAAAAAAAAAAAGTGAATAAAATTAGGAAAGTTCCAAACATCATGTAATATGTATTGGGGGAGGGAGATGAGACATGGGAAGCAGTTTTGGGAAGGCCTAAGAGCAAGATGTTATTAGAGAGGAAACTTACTACCAAAGCAATGGAACACAAGAGGATTGAGGTAAAAATTAAGAGTTCAGACCTAATAAGAAAGGGTTATAGAAAATGTTAGAAGAATTTAGAGAGTTATTAGTGCCATTTGGAAATGATAAGAAAGAGGGGCTTTGAGCTAGAAGTTTGAGAAATTTCAGCAGTAACGTAATAGTAAACACTGTCAGGCTCAGCCCTGTGAGGAGTAGAAAGGATTCATTTGAGAAATGCATAAGAAGAGAGATTTTGTTACAGCTTGATGTAAGGAGAGAAGAGTGAGTGGGTTCCAGATGATTCTTAGATTTCGTACTTGGAAGACAGGTAAGATGGTGGCACTTTTCTTGCTGATCTAGAAGCTGAATGGTCAAAGACTTTTGGTATAAAGCAATTCATTCTTTGCACAAAATGCCCTGGAACACCCAATAAAATACATCCTCTGTTTAGTTCTGTGGTCAGTAAGAGGTGCCTTTAAGAGGTGGAACTGGATGCCTAGTAAAAGCTTGGATGAATATATGTAGTGTGATAGTAAAGAGAAGGACAAACTGACATTTTATCAGGGAACCTTGGAAACATGAGAAGCAGGGCAACATACTTTTTTAAAATCGTCACCTTCAGGGGTGCGTGGATTCAGTCGGTTAAGCGTCTCTTTGTTTCGGCTCAGGTCATGGTCTCAGGGTTTGTGAGTTCAAGCCCTCCATTGGGCTCTGTGCTAGCAGTGCAGAGTTGGCTTGGGATTCTCTCTCTCCTCTCTCTCTGCCTCTCCCCTACTTGTGCTGTCTCTGTCTCTCTCAAAAATAAAATAAAGCTTTAAAAATAAATAAAATCACCACCTTCATAGGGTGGACCTTAATGAAATGGGTAGAAATTGGTTCTGAGAATAATAGACTCATTGATTATTTCATTCAGTCCAACATAAATGATAGAAATCCTGCTTTCAATATATTAAAAAATGTGCACGTTACTTCATTTATTTCTATTTTTCCTAGTTAATTTAGTAGCTGTTGCTAACATGGGGTCATCTAGGAATTCTGTGTTTTAAACTAGTATTTAAAATATACCTGGTATGCTTTTGTATTCTCTTCTCCAGAATTGAATCATTTAAAATTTTTTTTAAATTTTCTTAAGTTCATTTATTTATTTTGAGAGAGACAGAGTTCAGGCAGGGGAGGGGCAGGGAGAGGGACAATCCCAGGCTCTTACACAAGAGTTCGAAGTCCTGAAGCCATGAGATCATGACCTGAGCAGAAGTCAAGAGTTGGATGCTTAATTGACTGAGCCACCCAGATGCCTCAGGTTTTTTTTTAGATATCTATGGGAGAAAGCACTTTTTTCTAACAGTGTCATTAAAGATACAGGACAGGGGCGCCTGGGTGGCGCAGTCGGTTAAGCGTCCGACTTCAGCCAGGTCACGATCTCGTGGTCCGTGAGTTCGAGCCCCGCGTCAGGCTCTGGGCTGATGGCTCAGAGCCTGGAGCCTGTTTCTGATTCTGTGTCTCCCTCTCTCTGCCCCTCCCCCATTCATGCTCTGTCTCTCTCTGTCCCAAAAAATAAATAAATGTTGAAAAAAAAAATTAAAAAAAAAATAAAGATACAGAACAGATGAACATAAGGGAAGGGAAGCAAAAATAATATAAAAACAAGGAGGGGGACAAAACATGAGAGACTCTTAAATATTGGAGAACAAACAGAGGGTTACTGGAGAGGTTGTGGGAGGGGAGATGGGCTAAATGGGTAAGGGGCACTAAGGAATCTACTCCTGAAATCATTGTTGGACTGTATGCTAACTAATTTGGATGTAAATTAAAAAAATAAAATTAAAAAAAATTCTTTGTGTTATATGAATATTTAGTGCTACCCCTAATTATTGGTTAGATGATAAGAGCAGAGATAAAGTCGGACAGAAATGTCCTTTTTGAGTATGTAAAAATGTAGATTCCTGGAATTTTCAAATTATTTGAATTTTGTTTTAACTAACAGTTTTGGTTGGTAGAGTTGAGAAATATTTAGTAAAGGATTGTGCTTATTAAGCATTAGTAATTTATCTGTTCCAGAATATTTATTTGCTAGCCAATTTATGTCATGGCCAGTTCTAGGTCCTGGGAATACAGAGATGACTAAACCTTCATGGGGTTTATAGTCTAGTGAGATAGGAAATGAACAAATCTGTGATGTGAAGAACTGATCAGTGCTTTGAAAAAATATAACCTAGAGTAAGAGAGAGAGTGATGGGGTGGGGACTGTTTAGATGGATTAATCAGGGAAGGCTGTTCTGAGGGAAGAAGAAACTCTTGCAAAGACTTTCCAGTCAGAGGGAATAGTAAATGCCAGGGAGCATGAGTCAGGATCTAGCTCACTGAGGACCAGTTTGGTATGTTGGAAGAAGAGCAAGAAAGCTGGTCTGACAAGAGCAGAGAGAACAAAGTGGAGAATGATAGGAATTGAGGGTAAAGTGGTAGGCAGGGACCAGAGCTTGTTTCACCTTCTTGCCCATGGATTTTTTTAAAATTAAAGTTATTTATTTATTTATTTAGACAGAGACAGTACAAATTGGGGAGGGGCAGAGAGAGAGAGAGAGAGAGAGAGAGAGAGAGAGAATCCCAAGCAGGCTCTGTGATGCCACAGCGTGGAGCCTGATGTGGGGCTTGAACTCACGAAACCCTGAGATCATGACCTGAGCTGAAACCAAGAGTCACATGCTCAACCGATTGAGCCACCCAGGTGCCCCTGCCCATGGATTTTAATTTGAGTGTACAGTTGACCCTTGAATGACATGGCATAGGGGTACTAATACCCCCACCCCACCCTGCATACTGAAAAACCTGTGTATAACTTTTTGACTCCCCCAAAACTTAACTACTAAAAGCCTACTATTTTTTTAAATTTATTTACTTATTTATCTTGAGAGAGAGCAAGAGCAGGGAAGGGATATGGAGAGAGGGATACAGAGAATCCCAAGCAGGCTCTGCACTGTCAGCACATAGCCTGATGTGGGACTTGAACTCCCAAACTGTGAGATCATGACCTGAGCTGAAACCAAGAGTCCCATACTCAATTGACCAAGCCACCCAGGCACTCCCTAGTAGCCTACGATTGACTGGAAGTCTTACCAGTAACAAATAATAAACACATTTTTTGTGTTATGTGTATTATTTTCTGTATTCTTACAATAAAGTAAACTAGAGAAAAGAAAATGTTATTAAAATATTACAGTACTGGGGCGCCTGGGTGGCTCAGTCGGTTAAGTGGCTGACTTCGGTTCAGGTCATGATCTCGCGGTCCGTGAGTTTGAGCCCCACGTCGGGCTCTGTGCTGACAGCTCAGAGCCTGGAGCCTGTTTCAGATTCTGTGTCTCCCTCTCTCTGACCCTCTCCCATTCGTGCTCTCTCTCTGTCTCAAAAATAAATAAACGTTAAAATTTTTTTTTAAATATTACAGTACTGTATTGCATTTATTGAAAAAAAATGTGTATAAATGGACCTATGTAGTCCAAACCTGTGTTATTCAAGGGTCAGCTGTAATTGTGGAGACCATAGGAGTTTTGGGGCAGATTTGCGACATGATTTGATTTACCTTTTGAAAGTTCATTGCAGCTACTGAGTGGAAAACTGACCATAGGAAAGGCAAGGTCTCAGGCATTGGACCATTTAGGAAGCTTTTATAGTGATCCAGGCTTGTGGTTTCCAATGTGCTTATGATAATCTATGTGGTATAAGAAGAAACTGTTACAACTATATATTTATTTTTCAAAAATTAAGCTTTACTAATATTTGATATACATGTTGGTACTGGTACCTACATTCTATCTGTGTATTAGTTCCATGTGACCTACCATTTTTGGCCTGAGCAACTGGGCGAGTGCTAGTATTTACTAAGATGAGAACAGGGTGGAGCAGGGTTTGTTTGGGGGTAAGGGTAAGAAAGCAGGAACTCACTTTTGGGTATCTTAAGTTTGAGGTGCCTATTCAAAAATTAATGAGATTTATCAGGTAGGTGGTTTAGATGTATGACTCTGGAACCAAGGTTAGAGATATAAATTTGGAAATCATTAGCATAGAAGCAGTATCCAACAACTGGAGCCTAATTGTGTGAATACATATTTCAGCTTTGCCACTTACTGGCTTTAATTGTGGACAAGTTAACTTGGCATCTCTCTGCTTCATTTACCTCATCTATGAAATGGAGAAAATAAGTGTCTGCCTCACTGGGTTATTGTGAGGATTAAACGAGTTAATAAAAGCAAAAGGCTTAGAACAGCGTCTGGCACGCAGTGTACCCCAGATATTAACTATTGCTATCAATTTATAAATGGTGTTTAAGACCAGGGGATTTGATGAAATGACCTAAAGAATGAATGTAGGTAGAGAAAAGGGCCCAAGGAAGAAGTGCTGAAACACTATAACCTTTCGGATTCAGAGACCAGAGGGAGGAGACTGAGGAGTGGGGTAGGGGTCAAACGAGGAGAATATGGGGTCTGGAAGCCTGCCTAGTGAAGAAAATATTTCAAGGGGAGAAGTCATCATTGGACAAATTCTGTGCAAGAGGTTGGGTAAGATGAGGACCTAGAATTGACCATTGGGTTTGTTAAAATGGAAGCTGTTAGACACCATGAGAAGTGGTTTCAGTAGAGTGGTAGATATGAACATCTGGTTGGGGTGGCTTAAGGAGAGAATTGGAAGTACAGAACCGGAGAACATGGGTATAGACAACTCAGGAAAAGAGAATATGGAGTAGTAGTTAGAGGAATATGTGCAGAGTCCAGGAAAGGCTGGAATGGGGGTGTGTGTTGATTTAAAATGGAAGATACTACAACAAGTTTGTATACTGATGAGAGTGTCCCAGTGGGAAGAGAGAACTTCACATATGAGTGACGTGGGATAATTGCAGTAGCCAAGATTGTCAATAGGTAAAATCAGGTGGTTTAGGGTACAATTGGAGGGATTAGTCTTAGACATTAGCAGAGACCGTTCATCCATTGATGAAGATAGAGAATATTAGTAGGGGTACAGGTAGATTGGTGGATTTGGTTATGGGATTTGGTTATGAACTAGTTTCTTGAGTGCTTTAATTTTTCCAAGAAGGGAGAGGAAAGATCATCACCAGAGAGTCAGAAGTGGGAAAGAGTTTGTAAGGTTTGAGAGAGAGAAGAGGTGGTATGATATAGGCATCTTGGAAGGTGGGAGAATTAATTAATTAATTAATTAATTAATAAAAAATGTGGGAAATGCAGGTGAAATAACACGTTCGGAGGACTCATCTGACATTGGTGATCATTAAAGTGATTCCAGCTTGCAGACGGGGGAAATGTGGTTTTGAGAGCATATATAGAGAAAAAAAGCAGTGGAAGCAACGGCTCCTGTGTTTCTATTTTGAACTCTAGCCACATGGCTGAGAGGATTGCTCTTGGAACATTCCTCAGATCCATGGATGTTGACAGAGGAATTAATAAAAGCGAATAGGCCAAAAACTAATCATTTCATTTTTACCTGTGTTTATTTTCTACATCATGATGTTTTGTGTAGAGGATGAGTTCCTAGAGGTGTTTACATTGCCATATCTCCTTGAGCATGCCTACTTTACACAAATGATATCAAATAGGTCCTGGGATTACTTTCAGTGATTATATTTGGTTGCTAAGTTATGCTAAGAAAGTAAAAAACTCTAATAGGAAAGTTTAGTAGTTTTCTTTTTTTTTTTTTTTTAATGTTTATTTTGAGAGAGAGAGACAGCATGAACAGGGGAGAGAGGGAGACACAGAATCTGAAACAGGCTCTAGGCTACAAGCTGTCAGCTCTAATAGAGCCTGACGTGGGGTTTGAACCCTTGAGCCGGGAGATCATGACCTGAGTGGAAGTGGCTTAACTGACTGAGCCACCCAGGCACCCCAGTTTAGTAGTTTTTCTTGATAGAAAGCCTCACCTAAGTTTGCCCTAGGACCTGTGGTTTCCATTAGTCTAGAATTATCCCTTGTGTCGATTTCATACTTTGTTCAATTACAAGTGAATTCAAAGTCTGGTTTTTGTTTCTTTCAGGTGCCGGAGAATCTGGTAAAAGCACCATCGTGAAACAGATGAAGTAAGTTGGAACATGGCCTTTTGTAAAACTACACTTCCTCATAATGCGTGGAAGTCTGTAGTATCTTTTTATTTTATGTCCGTGGTAATGATCTATGGTTTTCTTTTTAAAGAATCATTCATGAGGATGGCTATTCGGAGGAAGAATGTAAACAATATAAAGTAGTTGTCTACAGCAATACCATACAGTCCATCATTGCAATCATAAGAGCCATGGGACGGCTAAAGATTGACTTTGGGGAAGCTGCCAGAGCAGTAAGTGTTTCTCATTTCCTCTTCACTTGCTCCCTTTGAGTAGATGCAGTTAGGCAAAATTTGCTTCATGTTTTAGGGAAATGAACGTAAGCAACAAGATAAGATGTAGCAAAATACGGTTGCTCATTTGAGAAGTATTAGCAACCAGCTTTAGAAGATATTAGATTACCACCACAAAGAAAAGTCAAGGAAATGGGATTCTGTGGGTATACTGTAGGTTTCTGTGATAATTCTTTTATTCACTTCTTTTATAGCACTGTTTACTTTTATTTTATAGTAGTAAATGCTAATAAGTTGAAATAATCTAAAAGAGGTGCCTCTGACTCCTGAGGTGTAAAGATAAAAGACAAAATCAGTCTCCCAAAGTAAACTTGATAAGGACATGGACACTAAGTCAAAATTTTAGGGGCGATTTTTAGGTATTCAATGGTACTATATCCCTATACTGCATCGGACTACAGCCTATAGAATTGGATGATACGATGTCCTAGGATGATAACTACACATGTCAGATATTCAAAAGTTATGTTGATTAATTATAACACTTCGTGCACTATGTAATTCTTGTTTGTCAATTAGAATGTTTGGTGCAGTGGGAAGAGGGCTAAAATGAAGGTGGGAGATCTTTTATATAGTCCAAGTCTGTATTGTCTAAGAGAAGGCTTGTAATGTATAGAATGATTTCCTAGACCTAAGGCAGACATTCGCTGTGTTCAGAGTGTTATTCCTAGGCGCTATGGACAATAAAAGGAGGCTCTGCCTGGAAAAGCAAAGCCTCTGTGTCTGTGAACTAGCTTAGGAATTCTTACCTACTCTCAACTTATCAAATAATAAGTTATTAGTGCAGATTAATATTCAGTAAATAAGTGGGGAAATTGTTGATGGGAGAAATTACAAAAGGATGGTCATAATTCGATGGTATTTGACTAGGAATCTTAGAAGTGGAGTAAGGGAAGAGGAGCCAGGGAAAAGGTTGTAAAATGATTGGAGACAAGAGTAGCAAAACAGGGGATGAGGAAATGTGTGAGGCACGACTTTTATGTTTTGTAAAAAGCTGCCATATCACAAAAATTGAAGACTTTGTTTCTCTAAGCGTCTGAGAGGGGAAAGTATGCTAGTGAATGCAAGAGTAAACAAAGCATTTTTGTCTTACATCTTTCCATCCCTTCTCTACCTCCTGCTTTTCATTTCTTTTCCTTTCTTTCCTCTTCCCCCCAGCTCTCCCCAGTGTTCTTATTTTTTTCCTCCCTTTTCTCATCCCTTCCGGTCACCTAACTCTCCATCTCTGTCATGTTTGCCATATACGATAACTGGTCAGTACCACTGTATTTAGTCCCTTCCCTCTCTTTGTTGGCTTTTACTCCATCTCAGTTATTTACTCCTTCTCTTTGTTTCTTCCTTTATCTATCACCATCTGTCCTTTATATCTCTTAATCATCCTTCCTCCTTTCTTTTCTTTCCATTGTCAAATTAGCTGTTATTAATGTTTGTGTCCTCACACTGCTTTGTCACCATATACAGTTGATGATTTCTGTCTTAGTTCAATTGCGCTGCTGTAACAAAATACAGACGGAGTAGCTTATAGACAACAGATATTTATCACACACACTTCTGGAGGCTGGAGGTGTGAGATCAGAGTGCCAGCGTGGTCAGGTGAGGGCCCTCTTCAGTTGCAGACTTTTCACTGTGTCCTCACATGGCAGAAGGAGAAGGAAACTCCTTGGCATCCCTTTAATAAGGACACTAATCCCATTCGTGGGGCCTTCACCCTCCTGACCAAGGTACCTCCCAAAGGCCCCAACTCCTAATACTATGACATTGGGCGTTAAGTTTTCAACACATGAATTTTGGAGGGACACAGACATTCAGACCATAGTTTAAATGACCTCCTTTCATTTCTTTCCTTTGTCAGATCTGTGTCATTAATCGTTTGGTCCTAACACTCCTGTGTCACCAGACGTAGTCAACATCTTAATGCCTGTTAAGGCTTCCTGAATCACCTAGCTTTCCAGCATCCACCCATCCTAATCTACAACCCTACATAATTTTTTTGAAGTTTCTCTTTTTCTTCCATATGTAAAGGTTTATATTTATAATTCCTCACTTATCCTTGTCCAGTTTCTTTGGTTGGTTAGAGAGTGAATGGACAAGAATAGAGCTGGATGGCGGGTAGGTTGCTTTTTCATATCTGCTTAAGGGTAGAGATATGAAGTTCATTGTAAAGAGAGGCCTCTTTAAAAAAAATTTTTTTTTTGATCTTTTTATTTATTTTTGAGATAGAAAGCCTGAGCTGGGGAGGAGCAGAGAGGGAGACAGGAACCAAAGTGGGCTACATGCTGACAGCAGAGAACCTGATGTGGGGCTCGAACTCAGGAGCT
This sequence comes from Lynx rufus, assembly GCF_022079265.1. NCBI lineage: Eukaryota > Metazoa > Chordata > Mammalia > Carnivora > Felidae > Lynx > Lynx rufus. Next base: position 128,993,055 of record NW_025814834.1, on the reverse strand, counting down.
GTGAGATCATGACCCGAGCTGAAGTTGGGTGCCCAGCCGACTGAGCCACCCAGGTGCCCCAAGAGAGGTCTCCTTAAAGGCCTGTAAAGAGGGTTTATTGTGGGAAGCAAGAGTAGGTCAGTGGAAGAGATTAAGTGGTCAGGAAAAAGTGTTGCTTCTTAAAGCAGTGTTTACAAAGTCAGGACAGCAAAAATATGTAGCTATAGTGCTCGCTCTCTCTCTGTTAATAAAGTTTCTAAAGCTAGAATTGTAGTATTTTAAAAAGTAATGCTTATTGATGTTTTTGAATACCTGCATGAGTATAGTTCAAATTTCAGAATAGACTATAAAGTCTTCACATGTTAAATAAAGCACAATACTATATATACATAGAAGGACATGCTCAGTATTATGTTTGCCAATCAGTGTACTTTTTCAGCTTCCCTCAGTCATTTGTTTCTTTATTTAAATTTTTTTCCTAAGTTTATTTATTTTGAGACAGAGCACAAGCAGGGGAGGGGTAGGGGGAGAGAGAGGGGGGGGGGGAGGGAGAGAGGGAGGGAGACAGAGAGAGAGAGAGAGAGAGAGAGAGAAAGAATCCCAAGCAGGCTAATGGGGCTTGAACTCATGAACCATGAGATCCTGACCTGAGTGGAAATCAAGAGTTGGACGCTTAACTGACTGAGCCACCCAGGCTCCCCAAAAATAAAAATTTTAAATAAATGGGGTGCCTTTATTTATCTGATAGCACAGAGCCTGCTTGGGATTCTCTCTCTCCTCTCTCTGCCCCTCCCCTGCTCGCTCCCTCTCTCTCTCAAAAAGAAATCAATCAACCTAAAAGAAAATAAAATTTTTATCTTTGAAAAGAGAGGAGGGTAATATACATGTTAGATGAAGTTTCTTAGGGATGAGCCTAAAGTATTACTTGAAAGAATGCAGAAAAGCATCTTATAGAGGAGGGCTGTTACTTGGCAAAAGTTTTTAAGGCTGAAGACCCCAAATTTGGCATGGTTAGTTTTGTTTTGCTTAGGTGGGTGCATGAGTTTTGGGAACACAGAGGTCTTAGGAGTTTGGGGTTGTGATTTCACCTGTGGTCTGAAATGCTTTTTTGCTTGCTAGTTTATTTTCATAATGACTACTTACTGATACAATTGATTGCTCCTCTTCCCCCTTTATTTTTTCTTTAACCAGTATATGTGTTCTTTAGTATCTGATTTTAATAGTTATTTGGAAATCTCTTGAGGAAGATAAATGTGAGATTTGAGGTGGAAAAGCATCCCATGAGACCTGGGTTTATTTATTTAAGATTTAATTTTATTTCTTAAGTACTCTACACTCAATATGGGGCTTGAACTCAACCCCGAGATCAAGAGTTGCATGGTCTACTGATGGAGCCAGCCAGGCACTCCACAAATTCTTCTTTTTAATCTTTTTTTTTTTTTTAAGATTGAGACCTTAGTTTAGTGTTAAACTTAGTTGAGTTTTAAACAAGTAAGGGTGGGTAGAATAAAGCAAAAACAATCAAGAGTTCTCATAGCCCTTTTCTGTCTTCTCTGCAGCTCACATGTTTCAGGTTTAAAAACTATAACTACTTACAAAGCTCTGTCTTTGACTCATGAGTTTTGATCAGATCTCTTTGTAACTTTTTTTTTCCTCTTTATTTTTTTTTCCCTTTCTCTCAGAGGATTATTACTCCTTGGGGAATCTAGAAACTGAATTTTTCTCTGAGGGATTTATTTCCCCCACTAGGCTTCCAGACTTCTTAACTATCTCAATTTCCTCTTCTTCCTGTTCTTCTGTCTGAGCCGGAGGGGAAGAGAACACTTTTTCCTTAAATACAATTAATGTTTTACTTGCTCTGACATGTTTAGACTTTACCTCTTACATGTTAGTTTATTCATTTCTGTTTTTATTGTAGGCTTCCTTTAACAGAATGGGAATATGTTCTATGTGCCCATCTCACAGACCAGTTTTTTCTGTTAAAAATCATGATTAACCAGGGTGATTTGTAGGGTAGTCAGAAGAGATCTTTTCAGGGGATGGTGGTATGTGGTAGAGGGACTGAAATAATTCCTCACCTTAGCTCTGCACGTCTAACTATAATGGAGTGAATAGGGGGAATGACTTCATTGTAAATTCTCTCAGACTGCCCTGCCTGGAAAGGTCTCTTTAATACCTCTCTTGAAATAACATAACATACAGTGTGTGTGTGTGTGTGTGTGTGTGTGTGTGTGTGTGTATTTTTGAGAGAGAGTGAGTAAGCAGGTAAGGGGCAGAGAGAGAGGGAGACAGAGGATCTGAAGAGGACTTGAACTCACAGACCATGAGATCATGACCTGAGCTGAATCAGACGCTTAACCGCTGGGCCACCCAGGCAGCCCTGTGTATGTGTGTGTTTTACAGAGACTCTCGTCAGATCTTTAAGAAATGGAGAATCATTTGTCTCTCTTTCTTAATTGCTTTTTTCAGGATGATGCCCGGCAATTATTTGTTTTGGCTGGCAGTGCTGAAGAAGGAGTCATGACTCCAGAACTAGCAGGAGTGATTAAACGGTTATGGCGAGATGGTGGGGTGCAAGCTTGCTTCAGCAGATCCAGGGAGTATCAGCTTAATGATTCTGCTTCATAGTAAGTAATTTTTCCCTGTGAAACTATAACAGAAAATAATTTGGTGACCCTAACAAAGTTCATTGTCCATAAGGAAACATTTAAGTAACAGACACTCTTAGAAGTCTATAGTATCTCTTGTAAAGATGGTTTCAGTTTAGGGCTATATAGCCCGTGGTCATTTTGTATGACTTGGAGAAAAATGTTTCCTCTTGAAATGTAAATGGGAGAATTGGCACGATGAAAAGTAACTCCGTGTTAGTTTATAATAAGTAAATGAAATAGAGAAATCTTTTGCAGCTGGATCTGGGATCTCTTCCAATGCAGTTTAAGTTCCCTCTGCATAAGGACTTTGCCAGCTAGTGAGGGAAATTAGAATAGTGATATCCCTTTTTATGCACCCAGCTCTGTGACTGGGCTGCACTATGGATTTCTCTGGTACTAGTCATCACTTATAAATCTTTTGCCAGATCACAATAGTAGACTTTGTACAGAAAGAGAATGTTGAGTCTTGGAAGGAAGTCAAAGCGTCTATTTGTCAAGGAAATTCTCTTAAATGTTACATATTTAGAGAATTTGTAATTGATACTTGTGCTAGGCTATTACATGCTATCCTATTTTGCTTCTTTTACAATACGTTTATTTATACGACCTGTATCCAGGATGTATTTTTTGAATGTGCCTTTTGGGGGCTTGGTGAGTTCTTGGTACCTGTATGCATTTCTGTATTAATTGAAGGCACTTCTGAGCATTAAGGTATTTTCTTCAATAATCTATTTTCATATTCTTCTAATTTGTTCTAGGAAGAAGTTAAATTAAAAATTTTTTAATGTTTATTTTTGAGAAAATGAGAGAGACACAGAGTGTGAGTTGGGGAGGGACAGAGAGAGAGGGAGACAGAATCTGAAGCAGGCTCCAGGCTGTGAGCTGTCAGCCCAGAGCCTGACACCGGGCTCGAACCCACAAACTGAGATCATGACCTGAGCTGAAGTTGGACCCTTAGCTGACTGAGCCACCCTGGCACCCTGAAAAAGTTAAATTATATTTGAAAAACTTAGTTATTATTTAAATGAAAACTTAACTTTAGAAACAAGGATCTTTTAATATGTTTTAGTTGCAAATGTTGGTAGTTTCAATAATTCTCCCAATAGTCATGAAAGGTAGATTGTAATTATTACCTTTTTTTAAAAAAAATCATACTTCGTTGAGCTCTGAATCATCCAACTACACCAGAGAACATGTGATTTATAGAGTTTTTTCCCCCCTGAGTTTTGGTTGAGGCTTGACTAATTCCTTAACATTAATAGTAGTACTTAGTTTTATAGAAGCTCGTTAATGATTCACTTATAATGGTGCCACCTGTTCTTCAGTTTTCTAGCCAAAAAAATCTTAAAATGTTTTTTCAACGTTTATTTTTATTTGAGAGACAGAGAGACAGTGTGCGAGCTGGGGAGGGGCAGAGAGAGAGGGAGAGAGAATTCCAAGCAGGCTCCAGGCTCTGTGCTGACAGCAGCAAGCCTGATGTGGGGCTTGAACTCACGAGCCATGTGTGAGATCATGACCTGAGCTGAAGTCGGATGCTTAACCAACTGAGCCACCCAGGCGCCCCTAGCCAAAAAATCTTGAGAAACCCTGAAATTACCAGAATTTTAATTTAGCTTTGAAGCAGTCTTTTAATTATTTCACTGAATACTTACAATTTGTTTTTGGACTTAGATTTTTAAGAAAACCACAAGTTTTCCATTTCATGAATGAAAACAGGAAATATGGAAAAATGGAAAATAGTTCTCATTTTAATTTTAGTAATGTAGACACCATTCTCTAATGTCCTATCAAACATCAGAGCCTACAAATGATCCATTAACTATAAATGTCTGAGGGCTTTTGTTTTGGTTTTGTTTTCGTGCTGTGCAATGCGCAGTTGATTCAGTATTTAGCATTAAATTTCAGGAATCTTTCTTTAATAAGAATAACATCTCGATAGTTGTTTTTAATTGGCCCTCATAGTTTAGTTTTGGTAGAATTAAAACCACTTTTGTGTGGTATGTATAGAACTTTAATTGTTCTGTGCTAGGTTCATGCTTTTTCTCATGATGATTTCTGTGATACTGCAGGTCTGATTTTGTTCTGCTACTTTAGTGACAAGTTCAGAATCTACTTTTGGTAAGGAATGAGTTTATAGTTTAGTCTGTTGACTTGCTGTGCACATGGTTGGCTTCACCAGGTAAAAATAAATGTATTTTTTATTTAGTTACCTAAATGATTTGGATAGAATATCCCAAACCAACTACATTCCAACTCAGCAAGATGTCCTGCGGACAAGAGTGAAGACCACAGGCATCGTGGAAACGCACTTCACCTTCAAAGACCTATACTTCAAGTAAGTCCTCAATTCGCCTTTTTGCTAGATGTGCCAAAGACAGATGTCTTTCCTTTAGTTAATCTCTTAATCAGGGTAAAATTTCCCTAGGCAATATTCTTTCTTTTAAAAACCTACCGTCATGTTCGTCAGCCAGTATTTGAATGTTTTAACTGAATGGGGGCCCAAACCTTTCTTCTTTGTCCAGATAACATCAAATATTTTTGTCCATTTGGAGGAATTTAAATTCAAAATTAAATTGTAAATATCAATAAAAGTAATCATATGGTTATCGTTTTATTTTATTTTTATTCTTTTCAGCTGCTTTTTTGTTGGAATCATCAAAACAGGTATTGAACGTTTGTTGTTTAGAAAGGTAACAACAATACTAAGGCTAGAAAACTAGTTTTTTGGCCTAGTCGTGTGGCTTTGTTCTGCCATTTTGATATTAAAATAGAAATGCTTTACTCACCCATGTCAATCCTTCCTTACTGGAGTGCATTTCCCTTTAAGTTTAATGGAATGGAGCTGATACTGTCATGGCTCTTGGACTGCATTGTGCACAGTATCATGCACAACTGAGTTTTTAATGTAGTATAGAATGGAAAATCAATCTGGAGATAGAGGTATTTTGGGGAAGTATGATGATATAGAAAAAGTGGTTGTTTTAGAGAGAGAGAATTCTAGGATATGAATACAAAGGACTTTCTCATTAGCATTAGTTATTCTAAAATAGGCTTCAGCTTATCTGTGTGTTAATGGTCTTTTGTAAATATTAGAACTGTCTTTTTGGTTCCCACTTTCTGCTTTTGTGACCTTTGAGATTAGGAGTAAGCTTTTCCCCTTCAATATATGATGTTCTTTCCAGTTGCTTCATTATGCTTGTATGTAGCCTGTGATACTCAGCAGTGTCAAACGCAAATGTAACTTCTAGCTAGGAGCTTCTCAGTTTTTTTCTCTCTGAAAATATTTGCTTCGCAGGATTTGTGAAATCCACACGGAGTTTAGGTATTAGTAGATTCCAGTGGAGGTCTTGAAATCTTAATAAACCAAAACAGGTTTGAAACATGGTGCAAAAAAATAGTAGTTCAGCTGAATATTGGTAGAATAGGAGAGCTACTTCTCTTTAGCACTGATGAATTTAACTAGAGTAGCAAAGACCATATGGATTTATCTATCACCCATGAAGCCATAAGAATGAGATGCCTTTTGTGTACAGTAAGATTAGTAATCCATTTATAATTAAATGCGGTGAACTTTATTTAGTGCGGGAAACATTCTTGTTGATGTCATGGATTGATCTTTAGTTGGGTAAATCCTGTTGGTCTTCTTATGTCAGGATCAGTAGCCAGGCTTCGTTAAGGTGCTGTACCCACTTAATTGTTGGCATGTAGATATCTTGTTATGAAGTACTATCACTTCTTCCTTTTCCTCTTCTCTCTAGGCAAAACCACTATCCATTCATTCAAACATTTATTGAGCATCTGCTATATGCAAGGCATTGTGTAATTGCTTACTTGCCTCTCAGTTATGAGGTAATGTTTATAAAACGTTCATCTGTTAGTAAATTATATTGTAAATGTTAATATGTGCTAAAAGCCCACCTTGGGGACATCTTAATATTCTTCCAGTTTCATGGACTTTGTAGAAGAAAATGAAGGGGTAAGCTGAAATTATTGGTGTACCAGTGTGTCTCCCCTTGAGAGACTTTTATGGTGATATATATGATGTCCGCTTTCCTCAAACCTATAATATGACCCTGTATCAAAGCCAGCTTGTGATTGTATCATTCCAGTTGTCATGACCAAAGGCTGGAAAAACAAACGAACAAAAAAAGGTGCTAAATCAACCAAAAGAAAAAGCTGAGTCATGAAGAGATAATATGATTGTTCTTTTCTTTTTTTTAAAAAAATTTTTTTTTTTTCAACGTTTATTTATTTTTGGGACAGAGAGAAACAGAGCATGAACGGGGGAGGGGCAGAGAGAGAGGGAGACACAGAATCGGAAACAGGCTCCAGGCTCTGAGCCATCAGCCCAGAGCCCGACGCGGGGCTCAAACTCCCGGACCGCGAGATCGTGACCTGGCTGAAGTCGGATGCTTAACTGACTGCGCCACCCAGGCGCCCCTGATTGTTCTTTTCAAACGTACATTGAGAAATTACTCAGTGATGTCTTATTTCTCTCAATTTCTCGGGGAAAATTCTTTGGAAATAGACCCCTCGTCACCACTGTCGATCTTGACATATTAAACCTACCTGCATACCTCCTCAGACACTGGTACCAGCTAACAGACAAAGCACTGCAGGTGTTCCTCTTACTGTAGGAAGTAGATGAGGATGCTGTTGACAGAAGTACAGCAGTTGAGCCAGGATATTAAGTAAGCCCCCCAAAAGGGAGTGATGGAATGAAATGCATCTGGAGTGGAACATAAAGTTTGTCAACAGCTTAGTTAGCTTTAGATGAGACCTAAGAGTTCGGAGACACTGGCTAAATAAGTTTGGTTTTTAGATATTGGGTTCTTAGAGTCCTACCCTGAAATACAGTTTACCTTCTCCATAATTAATCTCTAAAATATTTTTTCCTTAAAATAAGGAACCTCAGCTTTAAAAAACCTCAGCTTTAAACCTCGGCTTTAAAAAAGAAAGAATTTTTTTTTTTTACAAAATAAGGGAAACAAACATTTTGGAAGCAGAATGCAAGTTGGAGATTTCTAGTTTTTCAGTGTTCTCTTTAACTAAAGAGTAAACCATTTCGAGAGGTAGAGTGGTGGTGTGGGTAAGAGCCAGGGCGCCGGAGTTAGAGTGCCTGGGTTCAGAGCCCCAGTCCCCATTTGTTAGTAGTGTGCCCTTGGGCAAAATACTTAACATATCTGTGCACTGGAGATAATAATTGTACTTACAGGAGTGTTGTGAGGGTCAAATGAGTTAATGCACTTAAGATGTTTGGGATTGTATCTGGCACCATGGTAAATGGTAAATATTAGTTATTCTTGCTGTTATCTTAAGTTATATTATTCAGCTCTTCATTTTTCCTGTCTTTTTTTCCCCGCCTTCCTTTAATCCATTTCAGTGCTTATTCTGCTGATTTTTGAGATATAATTTCATCTGATAGAAGCTTTGATAGAGAAGGCTCAGCTAGTTATTTACAATGAGAATTTTGATTATCCCTAGATTTTATTTGCTCATGTTATTCTCTTTTGACCATGGATTATTAGTTTGACTACATTTTATCTGCTGCTTGTTTGTCTTTTCTGTTATAAATGGGGTGTTCCACACGCAATAGTGGGAGGTTCCCTAACCATTTCAGTTTAGGGAGAGGTGTGTTTGTGACCTTGCTGAATTTGTGCTTTCTTTCCCTTTACTTCAGGATGTTTGATGTAGGTGGCCAGAGATCAGAACGCAAAAAGTGGATTCACTGTTTTGAGGGAGTGACAGCAATTATCTTCTGTGTGGCCCTCAGTGATTATGACCTTGTTCTGGCTGAGGATGAGGAGATGGTATGTTGGGTCTTCTGGTAAAAAGGCAGTCTAATGCAGCCAGGAAATGGAAAATAACTTAGGAAGATTCAGTGCATACATTTGCTCGTTGGACCAAAACTTGATTCCTTAATTTTTTTCCTGTCAGTGGGTTTAGAATTTTAAAATACTGATCCATGCTCTATTAATTCTTAAGAGATATGACAGCTCACTGAGTATGTGGGCAGGATTAAGTGCTCTTGGTAGCCATTCTTCTTCCCATCTCCCAACCTCCAAGAATTACAAAAATGAGGACTGGATTAACTTTTGAGTTGTCAGTCTCTGGTTTATTTCCATGAATGCCATTCAGTGCTTTTAAAACTTGTTGGTCTGTTTTTTCATTAACAGTTAATCCACTTTTGCTTTCTGTTACTGACATCCTTTTTTTCCCCCCTCAGAACCGAATGCATGAAAGCATGAAACTGTTTGACAGCATTTGTAACAACAAATGGTTTACAGACACTTCAATCATTCTCTTCCTCAACAAGAAAGATCTTTTTGAGGAAAAAATAAAGAGGAGTCCATTAACTATCTGTTATCCAGAATACACGGGTAAGAGATCATGAACGATTTTGTTCACACTTCAGTGGCATTCCTATACCTGCCTTTTTATTTTAAACAATGCATGTATAACCTTATGGAGAGTGTTCACTGGTAGTGGTATTAACATTAAGCATGTGATTAAGACCAGTTAAGTCTAAAGTGCTGTTCTTGACATAATTGAGTTTACTGTGTTTATTTTATATTTCTGTCTTCCTCACTGTTTGAGGAAAATAGAGAAAAATAAAAATCAAAATTTGGTGTAAGTATGTTAAAAAAATACGAGAAGATGCAGTCATTGCACTCAAGACACAGTAGTTGTAGAGAGCGGGGCACACATAAAGAATTTCATTATAGTATGAAATGCTCATTAACAGAAGACGTGGTTACTGCTGTGGGTTCAGTGTCCTCTTTTTGCCAGAGGAAATGACACTTGGAGTGAGAATAACGAGAGGATGATTAGAAATGATGAGGTAGACTGAGGAATAAAAGCATTTTAGGAAGAAGGAATAACCTGTAGGAAAATAGGGAGGTTTAAAAAAAAAAAAAAAAAGACATGATACATTTTGGAACCTAGAAGGAATTTGGTATTGTCAGAGCTTAAAGTGGTGGGAGGGAGTTGTTGAAGTGATGGGTGGGATGCTCACGGAGGGCTTTGTATTTCATACTGAGATAGGGGCAAGCTGTCCAAGGATTTTGATTCGGATACATGATGTAGGAGAAACTGCTTTAGAAAGATGATACAGGGGAGCTTGGATGGCTCAGTTGGTTAAGCATCTGACTTCGGCTCAGGTCATGATCTCACGATTCGTGGGTTTGAGCCCCACATCGGGCTCTGTGCTGACAACTCGGAGCCTGGAGCCTGCTTTGTATTCTGTGTCTCCCTCTCTCTCTGCCCCTCCCCACTCTCACTCTGTCTCTCAAAAGTAAACATTAAAAATTTTTTTTTAACTTAAAAAGAATAAAGCATAAAAAATATGAAAAAGAAAAGAAAGATGATATAATAAATGGCAATAAAGATGGATAGTAGGGGAGTTGAATTAGTAAGGAGTCACTTAGGATGCAAATAAAAACTTTAGGTGAAGATACAGGGATATATCATAGAAGCCAAGGGCAAGAACGCAGACGTATCTTTTTTTTTTTTTTTTTTTTTTTTCAACGTTTATTTATTTTTGGGACAGAGAGAGACACAGCATGAACGGGGGAGGGGCAGAGAGAGAGGGAGACACAGAATCGGAAACAGGCTCCAGGCTCTGAGCCATCAGCCCAGAGCCTGACGCGGGGCTCGAACTCATGGACCGTGAGATCGTGACCTGGCCGAAGTCGGACGCCCAACCGACTGCGCCACCCAGGCGCCCCGAACGCAGACGTATCTTAAGAATGCATTTAGAACTAGGAAATAGAAAAGTGTCAGGGATCCTGGAAGTACTTCTTTCCCCATCTTTTCTCTCCTTCTGTGTATCTTCTTTATTTTTCTCTGCTTACCAACTTTCTGTGCTACTCAGTTTATGTGATATAAGATGGCCCTGCCATGGTCTTTCTCCTGCAGTTAGGTATGTATGTATGTATGTATGTTTATTTTGAGAGAGAGACACACACAGAAAGAGAGAAGGAGTACCAAGCAGGATCCATGCTCAGCGTGGAGCCGACATGGGGCTTGATCCCACCACCATCATAAGATCATGCCCTGAGCCAATTTCAGGAGTCGGGCACTTAACCATCTGAACTACTACCCAGGCACCCTTTTCTCCTGCATTTAAAAGGTAAGGCTCGGGCACACGGCTGGCTCATTTGGTAGAGCATGTGACTTTTGATCTCAGGGTTGTAAGTTTGACCCCATGTTGGGTGGAGAGATTACTTAGAAATAAAATCTTAAAAACAATTTTTTTTTTAAATAAAAGACCAGGCTAAACTGATAATGGTTGGCCCCATGTTCAAATTCCTAGGGGACAGATTCTGGCCAAGGTTAAGCCAGGTAAAAATACTTAGCCCAGTTAATGTCAGGGATGCAAACACGAATGCCAGGGCTGCACCACTATAACCTTTAGATCAGAATTGGATATTTTCAGAGAAGGAGAACTTTTTTTTTTTAGCTGAGCAGACACTGTAAATGCTTTCTGTAATAAAGTGAAGAGGGTAGCTAAGGTAAAGAAGCCAGAAGAGTCAAAGGTACTCCCAGAGTTCTGTCTTGATTGGCTGCTGGTGCTGTGGTCTCTAATTGATATTTAGGAATATTGATTTTGAAGTATCTGAAGAACATCCAGATGGGGGTATCTAATAGGCAGGTGTATATGTGGCCTTGGAGTTTTGGGAGAGATTGGGGGTTAGATATGTTGATTTGAGATCATGTATAAATACAGCATGGAAATGGATCAGATGACATGGGGTGATGATATAGAATGAAAACAGAAAAGGACCATGGATAGAATGAGAGAGAATTTCAGACTTTTTTGGCAGGAGAGAAAGAAAGGTTTGTATTAGGTATAAAGACGAGAACCAGGAGAGCCAAGGTATCAAAAGCTAGGAGTTTAAGAAGTGAGTGAGGGGTGGTCAACAATGTTGTGTACAAAGTAAGATACACATTGAAAAATGGCCTCTGGAGTTAGCGGTCCAGGAGATCGTGAATGTTACTGACAGCAGTGTCAGTAAGAGTAGAGCCAGGACAGTGAATTACTGAGTGGGAAGTGGAGAAATGAAGATAGGTATAGCCTACTGTAACTTGGATTACAGGGGAAGGAAAGATTTAAGAATGTTCATAAGCTTGGAGGTAAGATTTTATAGCAGAAGAGAAGTTGTAAAAATTGGATGTAATTGATGGAGCAAGATTTGTAAGCAGGTGGGAAAGGAAGGAATCAAGGAATTCCATACAATGGAATTATTATTATTATTATTATTATTATTATTATTATTATTATTCAGCCATAAAAAGGAATGAAGTACTGATACATGCTACAACTTATACGAACCTCATAAACATTATGCCAAGTGAAAGGAACCAAACACAACAGTTCACATTTGTGTGATTGTTTTGTGTGATATTCCCCAAATAGACAAATCCATAGAGACAGCAGATTGGTTGGTGGTTACCAGGAGATGGGGGGAGGTACTGTGGGGAGAATTAGGAATGATTACTTATTGGGAATGGGTTGTTTTTCTGGGTTGGTGAAGACGTTTTGAAACTAGAGAGAGAAGGTGGTTGCATAACATTGTGAATACATTATGCCACTGTATTGTGCACTTTGTATGTTATGTAAATTTCACCTCAACTTAAAAGTCTTGGTAGAGCAGTTAAATTTTGAACCAGAAGGGAGACCTCTCTAAGACCAAAGGTATAAATAAGTGGAGATACAGGTAACTTTTTAAGTGAGGTGGTGGGCTAAAAAGTTGAGATGTAGCGCAAGCCCCCTGGCCTTTCTTTTCTCTGGGAATTTGCAAATGTAGTCAGAATCAGGAGAGAGATGAGTAGAAAAGTAGCCAGGTTTTAAGGTGGAGAGAAATCTTAAGTTGAAGGATTGACAGTGTTCTAGCTGAAAATCTTCCACATAGCAAAGAGCCCTCAATATCATAGCTTTTTTTTTTTTGGTGAACTTGTAAGCCTGTCTTGCACTGGCTTCATTCTTCTTAAGAAGTCTCACGGTCCTCATTTCCCAAGTGTCAGTATCTGTTCTACCAGCCAGAATTCGCTTTTTAGTCCCCCTCTCTCCTTTAATATACAGAAGTTCTGCAGATCTCATGAAACCTATTTCAAGCACCTACCAAGCTGTCTTCCTTTATTTCTTTAAATATTCTGTTTAAATAACATTCCTTTCTTGTTGGTATTTGTTGCTGTCTAATGTCACTTAATTTCACAAATGTTATTTGTGGAAAACAGCCTCTGGTTTACAAGAATAAAGTATTGTGTTTTTGTTGTTGAGTTTTTCCGGTTCTGTAGTCAGTTTCTAGGGCAATTCTAAAGGCTCACGGGCAGTTAACATGGTGTAGAAGCGTGTGGGTAAGTGATAAGAGTTGAAAATAAGGTTTTCTTTTGAGCCCCCTCCCCTTTAAAAAATGACAGCTTAATTGAGATAAGTTAATAATTTATATGCCACAGAAACACATTTTAAAGGGCATAATTCAGGCCCTTTTCCCTTTCACATGTACTAGTTTACCTTTCATTAAATTATTGCCATAAGGCTCTGAAGCTAAGCTTCCTTAAAACTGGTATGATTTTGAAAAGAAGCATGACTATTTTGAATTGTTTATGTCAAGATCACTCCAAGGAGCACAGGCTCTCACCTTTTCAACAGTTGTGTCCTAGCAGCGCCTCTTCCTACTTCCCTAGTTTCCTTTTGTACATTTTTGGTTTTTTAGCTGAAAAGTCTAAATGAAAGGGGAAAAAGGAAAAGGCTCGTTTCTCTAGATCTTTTCGTGTGATGATTTTGTTTTACTTAGAGTCTGCTCTCAAGAAAGCCTAATGATTATAGAATTAAAGAAATCTGTCTATATTCATTTGGGTTATTCCCTCTCTTCATCAGTCAGTGGGGATGGCCTGACTTAGTTGAGTTCAGGCAGCTATTATAATTTAAACTGAGAATATTGAGTGTCTGCTTCAGGTTCCAATACATATGAAGAAGCAGCTGCTTATATTCAGTGCCAGTTTGAAGATCTGAACAGAAGAAAAGACACCAAGGAGATCTATACTCACTTCACCTGTGCCACAGACACCAAGAATGTGCAGTTTGTTTTTGATGCTGTTACAGATGTCATCATTAAAAACAACTTAAAGGAATGTGGACTTTACTGAAGAGGGTTGGAGATTAATGAAAGGTAAAACTTCAGACAATTTAGTTATAGTGCTCTAGTGATGTCTCTGGACTTTGTAAACTATTCTAATTAAGAATGTTCTTCTTTTCTAGTTATTACAGTGTGGAGTGTTGAGACCAGACTTCTTTTGCTGTCTCATTGGGCAGCTGCAAGCATGAACGGGACCAGGGAATGGCAGCAGCATGCAGAATCTTAGCACTCTTTAGCACAATCTTCTGTATTAGGGAACTCTTAATTGACATGAGATGCTAAAGTCAGACATTGGAATTGGAACGACTATATAAAGTATGATTCGATCATCAAGACATCACTTGGATTTCATAATCTCAAATGTTTAGGGCCGATGTGAAGTTGAGGTGCTGCATTCCAGAACTTTAATATGTAGCTTACTCTTTTTTTTCCTTCTTAACAAACCACCACTAGTTCATTTTTAAAGTTTTTTTTTCATCAAGAGAATAATGTTACTAAATTTTATTTCTTTGTTTGCAAGAGAATCTTTATTAAAACACAATCTTAACTATGCACATGATGTGACCAGATCATCTTGAAAATACTCCTCTTAGTAGGAGCTCTTTGTTTTTAACTTTCGGTATGGTCAGAACGTCGTATTTCCATAATTACTTAATTCTTTATGGTTATTGGGGCTATGACTATAGCTTTTTTGGATGAAATTTATGTTACTCTCCTGCTCAAAGTACCATCATGGTTTTTAAGTGGTAATTACATTGGAGAGTTCTGTAATAAGATTCTCACTCTCTAACTTTTGTTTAAGTTTATGGTTTAAGGTTAACCTGATTTATGCTGATTACCAAATTACTAGGTAAATGCTGATGTAGGATGTAAAGTTAGTTTCTTGGATACGGACACACCCAGGGCAGCTGTCAATTAGAAATGCAAATTGCAAAATTCCAAACAGAAACCGTGACTTTGCTGCTACATATCTACTAAATTGACCACTTTGGTTCTTGCTTGTTTGTCTCAGTCATAGGGAGTTCTGTAAAAGATGCCCCTTGTTTTCCATCTTCCATGGCCTTTTCTGTTGGGAAACATCTAAAGTGTATTAACAGTGCATGCTTTTACTTTGTAAATGTGGTGCCAAATCCCTGTTTGCCATTGTTTTTATTGTAGCAATGTTAATTGTAGTAATCCTTAGTCAGTACCTTCTTTTGCCGAAACTCCTGCATTTTGGGACTTTTTCCACTATGTTGTATGTACAGATTTTAATCTGTTATAGTTGGCAGCAGTATTAAAATGGTGAGTAAAGAGTCCAGGTTTGTTCCTGTTTGTAATTAGTCCTTTCTGGAAATATTTTCTTCTGTTTCTTTTTGTTCCTGCTGAATGTGCTTTGGCCTTTGTCTGAGAGTGGGTTTAGGTAGAGGGTTCCCTGAAGGTCTAGTCTTTTGGTGTAGTAGTATTGTTTTATTTTGGCCTGACTGAGGGTCTTATGTCATATCTGTGTCAGTGACATGCAGTCATAATCCATTTTCCGGGTTTACATTTTGGTTTTGTGGAGAGCTTTATTCACCTCGGCCTGTAGGTCCTTTTGTATAATGTACAGCAAATGTCTTTAAATATTGAATGGGCCTTTGGGGTAAGGCAGATGAAGAGAATGTATTGTGAGCATTCCAAATCAGCAGTTTGAGCAGTGCCTTTGGGGTCCAGTCTTTTCAGATTGGATTCTATGTCATCTTTTGATGTGACCTTTTACTAGTTTAAAAAAAAAAGAAAAAGGAATGATGGTCAGCAAAGCTAATTCAGAAAGCAAGCCACAGCACTTCAGTGCCTTTATTGGAATTTTTTTTCTTACTCTTTTTGGAAAAGTATAACTATGCAGATGCTATAACGGTACTATCTAAACCATTTCTTTAGGGCTGGGAAAACTGCATCTAAAAGAAAGAAAATGATCAGCTTCGATTGGTGATTAGTTTATGCCCACAATGTAGATAGGACCGATAGTTCCTGTTCATTTTGTATAATCTTTTCCTTATTGTATTTTGTGATCTAGAATCATCTGGAAATGAGAACTCGTGGAATATTGTTTTAACTGTAGTCTTTCTATAGTCAGGGCTAATGGGATGGTGTTGATGATAATCCAAAATAACAAATAATCTGAATGCGTTAATTTTACTTTGAAATGCACCTTGTATTTTCATTTGAATATGTCTATCTGATATGTTCATTTTTTAGCTTTTCTGTTAATGAAAAAATAGTAATTCTCTGATTTTTTTGCCCCCATACCATTTACATTTTTCTTTATTTACATGAAGATCACCCCCTACCCTACCATCCCAAGTAATTTGTCTAAATGCACATTCCTGGAGGACACAGGGACACAATTCAAGTCATTGGTTTTCAGATATGCCTTAAGTCAAAATCACCTGGATCCATTTCAGAGATTGACTCTTGGCTGGTGAGCCTAGTGATCTATCATTTTAAAAAGGTGATTCTTATCAGCTTTGCAAATCACTGTTGTGTTTTGAAATAAAAGATCTTTTCTAATAGCAGAGCCAGAGTGTGGGGGTGAAACATCATGTGTACTAGCCTGGAGAAAAAAGGATTGGTATTTGTAATCAAAGAAACTAAAAGTTGCTTTGTGTCTTTTCTGTGGAGAATGCTGGAGGTTTGTGATGGACTGCATTTCAGTATTCATGTGGCCAGGCTTTGGACCATCTGAGAAACCAGCACATCTAAGAAAATTAAATTTTAATGAATAAAGAACAGTAAATAGACCCTAGTAGGAAGGACTGGAACAATAGCTTTATTTTGCTGTTTATTTTGTTCCATCTTCACCTGATTAAAACCTTGGGCTGTAGAAATGCCATTCATTAGGCTCTATTTAAAGAGGATATAGTCTCCTTAAAGGCCAGTCTTGCCCGACCTTACAAACTCAGCCTTGCAGCAGATTTCACCTCCTGGCACGAAAATTCCAAAAACTTTTACAGTTATTTATAAGCGGATCTTGGGATGACATTTCATCTTGGACAGTTTAAATTCTAAGTCTCTAGTTCAGTGTGTCATTTTATTGTTTCCAATGACGGATTGTTATTTTTTATAAAGTGCTGCATTCTAAGAATAGATGGACCAAATTTTAAAAACTATTTTCTTGCCTTGTTTCTTCTTCTTTTATGTGTTCTATTTGTGTTTTATTATATACGCATTTTAGAGCATTTAAAAATAACTGCTGGTTCTTCTAATTCATTTGCCCACCTTATATTCTTATATCCTGGCTACTGTCCTATTTGTAGCTGTGACTTTCTTTGTACATTGCTTGTCTAGCCTGACTAGTTGTTTCATATATTTATACATTTGTTTAGCATAGCTCTGGAGAATCGCGTTGCACAGCTTGTTGCTGTATTGGCAGTTACATATAAGGTAGTCTTTCATTCCCATTAAAAACCTCCCTTTGGTTGATCTTTTTTACCCCTTTCAGATGTTCAAATGTTTATTTATTTTGAGAGAGAGAGCGCGAGTGTGCGTGTGTGTAAGGGGCAGAGAGAGAGACCCAAGCAGGCTCCACGTGTTAGCACAGAGCCCAGTGCAGGGCTCGATCTCATGAGTCATGAGATCAGGATCCGAGCCAAAATCAAGAGTAGGACTCTTAACCAACTGAGCCACCCAGGTGCCCATCGCCTTCCAGATGTTCAAAAAAACCAGTCCTTTACTCATTTAAATATAACTAAAACAGCACTAATTTTCTTCACTCTTACCACTTATGAAATCTTTCATATCTTAGATACTGACTTTAATTTTTTTTTAATGTTTATTTTTGAGAGAGAGAGCATGCGTGCACATGAGTTGGGGAGGGGGCAGAGAGAGAGGGAGACACAGAACCTGGAACAGCTCCAGGCTTTGAGCTGTCAGCACAGAACCTGATGTGGGACTTGACTCCACAAACCGTGAGATCACAACCTGATCTGAAGTTGAACGCTCAACTGACTGAGCCACCCAGGTGCTCCTCTTATATTAACTTTAAGAACAAGGTTATTTCAGTTTCCTAGTACTGCCAGCTCATTCTCCAGGCTTCACAGTACAAGTCAGAGATCTGACCTGGATCAGCCACAACTCTCCACATAGCTTTATGGCTGTCTAAGCACAAGAGAAAACCAGGCTGCTTAGGGGCCTGAAATCAAAAGTTGATCTTGTTAGCAGTTAGTTAGCTTGTTAGCAGCTAGTTAGCAGGAAGTAAAAGATTTAGGTGAGGTACAAGGAATGAACTTCCTGGATGGTCAAGATCTGTGTTCCTTTACCTTTGTGTAAGTTTTAACCCCCCACCCCCATTTTCTCATAACTTATATGAATTACTTCTGCTAGGAGAACATACTCCAGAACAAGTCGGGACAGGACAGTTTTTTCTGATACTATGTCAGGCTTACATACCTGGCTCAACTCCAGTCTTAGGAGTGAGAGATAATAAAGAAGGTTATATGGTAGTAGATACCTGAGGTGCAAGATTAACATACAGATTCCCTGGCTAAACTCTACTGAATTAAGTCTACTGGTCTTGGGAACATGTATTTTTAAATTTTTTTTTTTTTAACGTTTATTTATTTTTGAGACAGAGACAGAGCATGAACGGGGGAGGGGCAGAGAGAGAGGGAGACACAGAATCGGAAGCAGGCTCCAGGCTCTGAGCCATCAGCCCAGAGCCCAACGCGGGGCTCGAACTCACGGACTCACGGACTGTGAGATCGTGACCTGAGCTGAAGTTGGACGCTTAACCTACTGAGCCACCCAGGCGCCCCGGGAACATGTATTTTTAAATACATTTCTCAGGTGGTTCTGATGAAGCTAACCTGGGCCAACATTTGGGGGATAACTGAATAGGACCCGATGTTAAAGATCAACACAAACAGTAGACAGATTTAACCTTAAAAAATCACTAGTAAACGACTGAGGCATTTTTTATTTGCCAAGGAATCAGAAGCACCTTTTGTATGTGACTTAGAGTGCCGTCCACCAAAAAAATTAGTATGAGAACTGTTAAGTCAAAGAACATTCTTACACTTTTGATACAGAGTATTTAATCTTTATACATAATTAAGACAAAACACTTGAAGTTTCCAAACATTGGTTTAATTTTTTTTTACTGCATTTATTCAGTGAAAATGGAAAGCTACCTCAAAGTAAAGACAAAATCCTGTGACAGAGGTCTAACTATATATATGAAATAACATGAATATTCATCTACAGTTGGTGGATAAAGAGCAAAGCTAGCTAGCTCTAAATTACAGACTGGAAAGTCCTTTTGAAACAAGGCTAGGGAAAAGATAAATAAGAGGACTGTTTGAGCAGCCAAATAGAAGACTCTTATGTATGTTTGCTGCTAACCCCGTGTTCTCTTCTGAAAGCTAGTGGAAATCAACAAGGTAGCAGAAATAATCCAATATTAGCAAATAACACTGCTGGGATACACCGTCTCAGTGTATTAGCATTCAGATGTAAGATCTTTGACAGCTGGAATATTAAATTTTGTACAACGTGGCTTATCTCCTATCCTCTACTACCCCCCCACCCCACCAACCTCGCCTCCTGCCCCCATACTCCTTTCAGTTATCCAAACATTTTTACCTAGAGGCTTTTTTAAATGTAAGAGAGATTCCCAGTAGACATAACAAATCACAAGAAATTACCTGTTCTTTCTATTCTTCCTAACTGTTCATCTGTGCTCATGGAGGATAAAGGTCCTGAGATCTCTCAGAATCTTATGGAGAGTTGTTTGTCACTCTGGATTCTGGTCTTTTCCCTGCTTCCAATCATCTATGAAATCTCTGTCTTAACATCTCTCATCTGTTACTTAAAGTTGGACTAAATTATTCCTTCCAGCTATGACATTCTGTAATCCTGAGGCAATCGAAACAACATTTAAAAGTGCTTTTGTAAATATTCTTTATGATACTCAAGATTATACTATACTGCAAAACAAGTAATCTTATAAGGCAGTTCCAACAGTTGTATTCATTGTAGCTGGCCGTCTTTTCTCAGCATCACTTTTCCCATATTCATTTTGAACACCTGAAATGAAGTTCAACTGTAAATTTCTCTAAAATTTGTGCAGCTGGGTAAAAACAAAGGTCTTTGTTTTGCATTTAAATTCAGTTCTTTATTTCTGTTCATACTAGTGCTTGCCTTTTCATGGCCAGATGGCAGAAAAGTTCCCTTTTGCAGTCTGCACTATGTCTGACCTCACAGAGATGTCTTCATGCTTTTACCTAGCAGGATCACCAGAAGCTCTGGCACACTTGCAATCCCTGGGCCAACACTGAAGCCTGCTGGAATCTGTGCTCCGGGGGCTGTGCCGGGTAGAGAGGGCAGTGGGAGGTAAGAGCTCTTCACCCTTCACCACCTTCTCCACCCAGCATGGCCAGCACACTTTGGTCTACGGCACATCTCCAGTTATAGAGTGGGTTCTCAATGCTGTTATTTCTTACCTCGGGAATGGGGCTACCCTGATTTGGACTATTTGGGGTACATGTTGCGTGAATTTTTTTTTTTTATCAGAGTAGGAAGTGTTACAAGTAAATGTGTCTTTTATATTGCTTTTAAGACTGAATTTTTGTACTGCTTTTATCCACAGAATGTAAAAGCACAGCTCCGATTCTATTGTATTCTTTCCATTATATTTTTATTGTGGTAAACTATACATAACATAAACTTTACCATCTTAATCATTTTTAAGTACATAGTTCAGTGGCACTAAGCACATTCACATTGTTACGCAAACTGTCACCACTGCCCATCTCCAGAACTTTTTCATCTTCCCAAACTGAAACTCTGTATCCATTAAACACTAACTCCCCATTCCCTTCTCCTCCCAGCCCCTGGGAATGTAAGTGCAATCGTATAGTATTTGTCCATTTGTGTTAATTGTACTGTATTTTTGTAAAAAAGATAAAAGCAACTGTCATCAGATCTACAAGAAGTGGAACATACTTCACATTTGGCTTACTGTCATCAGTGGCTAAATGCGCTGCAAGGGAACTACATTAAGATCTCTGCCCTTTAAGGATATGAACGGGATATTAATTACACCTTCAACGAACAAACTTAAAGTTATTTATATTTTTGTTATTTTATGCTAATTTCACATTCCACTTTGAGACTGATTTGTATTCAGTTTGGAGATGATTTTGTTAAATATGGTTTAGAGATGGCATAATTTAAAAATAACCAAGAATTTGGGAGTGGGAGGAGCTTAGGGAAATGAGAAAATTGACTGAATAGTGTGGTGTATGGTGGGCTTTCAGTAGCATGGTACATATATAGAACGCTGGCTTGGGATTCAGGAGACCTATTTTGGAGTTCTAGTTCTGCTACTTCCTAGCAGTTTGATCTTGATGAAGACACTCCTTCTCCCTGGGCCTCAGTTTCTTATCTATAAATTACTAGTGATGGGCCTGGACTATTTTAAACTTCCTTCTAGCTTTACCATTTTAAGAATTAAGATTGCAGTTCATGAAAATCAGGTCGAATTGTTTCTGACCTACCTTGTTACAAGAAAGAATTTCTGATGATAAAATTCAACATTATAGTGTAAATTTAAAAGGAAGCAAAAGAAGACAAAGACAGCAGAGTGAGTAGAGTACCAGAAGACCAGGCCCATTGGCTATTTTCATGCTTGGACTATAGGGCCGGTTGTATATGAACATCCATAACCAAGAAGCCTAGGGTAGGCTTTTATAGTTTGGCCTCTAACCAAGTCCTGCTTAGAGTCAAAGAGCAAGGAGAAGATAATAAAAGAAGTAAACAATCTGATACAATTTGTGGGGAAGTTGGGCTACCCTATCTGAAGATTGGATAAGTGAGATAAATTAGATTTGGGGCCTGAATAGACAGGATCTTAGCCGGAGTGAGGATTCTTAACCTGGGACTTCAGGGCTCCAAAGGTAGAATTTATTCCTAGTATGTTGGTTTCCCTTATAATTTTATGCATTTTTAAATATCCTGAGAAGAGGTCTATAGGTTTCATCAGACTGTTGGAGGGATCCATCATGCAAAAAAAGGCTCGTAACCCCTGTATATGGAGTTAAAGCAAAACAGGTTAGTGATAGTTGGAATATGCCATTTAGAAACAGTCCCTGAACAAAGCTCTTGGATGCATGAAGTCTTGCCCAGGTTTTTTTATGTGGTAAAGTTTTATAATTGGCAATAGTCAGAGTACTTTCCCTTATTTCTCTGGTACTTCTCCCAAGTTGACTTCTTTTCATGGAATCAAAAAGACGATTAAATGAGTCCAATTTTAACAGCTGCAAATTTATTCTTCAGTGTATTTCAAGCTCATATGGCTCTCGAGTATCAATATTGCTAGTAACAGGCTAAGTGTGAATATGTGTTTCTGGCAAGGAACAGATTTTCATTTTAATTGACACTTTCTTTTATATACTAAATCTTGGACGCCAGGAGCTTTCCTCACTAGTAGTTGTAGATGCTAAATCTGTACTTGACTTCACCACCTCCTGTCAAGATAAATGCAAGCTTCGTTTCCCCTCAAAGGAGTTCAGAGAAATAATTTACTTGTTGTCCTGTATCGGGAGATGTTGTTTTCAGCCAGGCATCACATGGATCCAACTGCAAAGATTTTCAATGCCCAAAGCAAGATCAGCTGCTTTTTTTTTGTTCTGAAACATGTAGCAGTTGAAATGAGAATTCTAGGTTTGCTCAGTTACTCTAAATTCTGTGATCGAGAAGTGGTAGCAATAAAAATCATTAATACTCCAAGTGGGAGTGTGTTGAAGTCTTCTAAATTTATTCAGAAAGTGTCTTGTGCACCTGAGACAGTTACTTACAGAGATAAAGGAAACTCAGTTTTTACAGTAGTTGGGGGGCAGAGAGAGAGTCTGCTTAATAAAGATGATCATTTTTAGACATGTGCCTTAGAAACTAACAAATTTACATCTTCTATTCAGTGATCCAGATCTCTGAGCTAAGGCACATAGGGTCTGTTAGTAAAAAAATGGTGGTAAGGTTTACTGAGATCTCATTTTTTATTTTTTAATTTTTTCCAGACAGTAGGGAAAGTTGCTATTGTGCTTGGGATAGTTCATCTAAAAACTTGGTCTTGAATTTCATAAATGGCTGCTTTTACATAGGATTTCTTTCTGTGACTCTGACCACACAGCTTTTATGTTCCTTCCCTTCAGTTATGTTTGTGATCGTTAAGAATAACCCTGTGAAGTAGTAGAAAAGTTACCTTCATTTTATAGATGAGGGACTCAAGGCTCAGAGAAATGAAATATTTATACTTTGTAGTAAATTGCAGAACCAGTACTGGCACCTGGGTCTTCTGACTCTTGGGTTTGTATTCTTTAAACTGCACTAGCTACCCCACTTTGAAAAGAATATATGGGACACAGTTGTGATCATGTAGAGTCTGTCTCCAAGGGAGAATGGATTCACTCTTCATGCCATGGTATATTGATCTATGATTTTTCTGCTTGAAATGAACCAGATTCCAAGCCTGTTTGTGGAATGTATACTTGAGGAGTGATGAGGATTAGAACAGCCCACAGTCCTTGAGATTTTCTTTGATGATAATATCTGTAACTGCATCAAATACAAATTTGACATTCTGTGTGTCTGTAGCACAGGTCATGTGACTGTAGATTTCTTTGACATCTTTTCGCATGTTGAGGTCAAGGAACTGACTCTTGATGTAATTCCCTGCATCTTCAAAAGAGTTGTTCCCTGGTTTCCCAGAAAAAATAGTGAAGAAATGGGATAAATTAACCCTTTTTAGCTGCTGACTTTTTTTTTAATGTTAAAATTTATATATTTTGAGAGAGGGAGAGTGCAGGTGCACATGGTGTGCTTGCATACAAGTTGGGGGAAGGGCAGAGAGAGGAAAGAGAGAATCTCAAGCAGCCTCCACACTAATGCATCGTTTGATCCCACAAACCACGAGATCATGACCTGAGCCAAAATCAGGAGTCAGACCCTGAACCAACTGAGCCACTCAGGCATCCCTGCTCACTTACTTTTTAGGTGACCCACTCGATCCTTGAAATGTGTTGGACAGCTGCAGTTGGGAACATATTTTTAAGGGGAGGGTCCTCTTCTCTATTGTACTCCGGTGTTTATCACTTGAGTTGAGCAACAGAATTGAGGAGCGGGATCTCTTTGTCTCTGCCCTTGATTTCTGGGAGGTATCATTTAAATAGTCTGTGGCTCTCCTGCATCCTGTCTATTCTGTTCCAGGGACATTTGATTTTAAACTTACGACTGAATACCCAAGTTTCTCAGATCAGACATCCAAGTATCACTTGGATATCACAAAGCGCATAAGAGGAACTGAGTATTAAGGGGATATGGCGGGGCAGGGAGGGGGCGCCTGGGTGGCTCAGTCGGTTACGTGTCTGACTTCAGCTCAGGTCATGATCTCATGGTTTGTGAGTTCGGGCCCCATGTTCGGCTCTGTGCTGACAGCCTGGAGCCTGCTTTGAGTTTTGTGTCACTCTCTGACCCTCCCCCACTCATGCTGTCTCTCTCTCTCTCTCTTTCTCTCTCTCAAAAATAAATAAACATTAAAAAAATTTTTTAAGGGATAAGGGATCATCAGCCTGGCAAAGCAAAGGAGTTTCACACTTAGTACCCCTTAAAGACAGGTTCCTTTATGTCTTCTTGGTATAGGAAATGAGGCAATCACCAGTCATTACCAAGAAAGCATTACCATTATCTCCATCCCTTGACACTTACCATCATAGTCTGGAAAACAAATGCTGAGATGGACTTTCTTGATTTTTTCCTCAAAGAGGTCCTTCTTGTTGAGAAAGAGGACAATGGAAGTAGCCGCAAAGAACTTGTGGTTACATATGCTGTTGAAGAGGTGTAATGACTCATGCATGCGATTCTAGTAAGAGGAGACACCATCAGAGATATCAGACTGAGCTTATGGGCTATTGTCTACTTCCTGTTCTTGTTCCCCTTGGAGAGACTAGTGCTCCAAATGTAAGAGGAAAGTTGGGGAATAGCTTATCTCTTTTTAGTGTGGTGGGAAAGGGCCAAAGAAATCTAGCTGCCTTTCTCATCCTTTTTCTGTCATAGCTGTGTGACTTGGGGGAAATCCCTGAACTTTTCTGAGTTTTAGTTTCCCTGTCTCATAGGGTTGTTATGGAAGTTCAATGAGATCATGTATGAGTGTCTATGATAGTGGCTGGCATATAGGTGTACAATAAATGTTAGGTCAATCTTTGGCAGCCAGGGCACTGCGAAGGACTTTTACTCCGTAAGTGCTGCTTATACAGAGTGGAAACTAGGCCTGAGTTGTCATGTGCCCATTTGCATCTCCATGATAATTTTTCTTTTCAGGATGATTCTGATAAGCTTCTGTTACAGAGTCCTGGATCTCTGTGTGGGCAGGAACATAATAGGAATTATTGCCCCAGTGTCAAATGGTGAGGACTAGAGAATTTCTCAGCACCATACCACAAGCCCTTCTGCCTTATTTCCTCCTCTGATTGCCACTCTGAGCAGGTGAGAAGTGGTGCTATATATCTGCAGAGTCTAGATGTTGCCAAGTGCCCCAGACCAGCCTGTTTTTAGGGAGCAGGGCCTTTAGGATTTCAAGTATGCTATTATCTGACTTGGCCTCAATCTTTTCACCCAATGAAGAAAGAAAACAAATTACTTTTTGTGGCCTTTTGTCATTGCTAATGCTCCTGTAGAACCCCTTAAGACTTCATAGACTTCAGGGTTAAAGGTGGAAGAGATCTTGAAAAATGAATGACCCCATAAGACATTTTGGCTAGAGGATATTCATAGTGCTCTAATGTGAACTTGAACTACTAAGGAGAAGGGAGAACAACTGAGACAGGGATGGGAGTATAGGAGCTTTGTCTCCTATCAATAAGCTATGGGCCTCCATCAGCATGTTCCATGCCTTGATATTCTCTCAGACTCCAAGACTGGGCGGGCTGACGCTTGGTCTACAGAGCTCCTATCTTGTTAAATTCTGCAGGCTCAAGAGACTCACCCCTCAGGTAGTCTTCCACCTGCCAATTTAAGTGGCATGTGAGAAACCTGGTCTGCAGGTCTCCCCTTAGTCCTGTTGACAGTATATATTTAGGCTTCCAAGTGAGGTTAGTAGTCCAACCCTTCTGTTGCACAAAGATGCACATCATACATTGTTTTTCTGCTCTATCATTTTCATCTCCTATCTTTTATTTCCATAGGTGGCCTGGAAGAGTCCTAAGTGTAACCCCTGCGCTTTGCCCAGTTGTGATCCCTTGTCCCTTTAATACTCTGTTCCTCTTGTGAGCTGTGTGATATCCAGGTGATTCTTGGATGTCTAATTTGAGACCAGGCTCACCTCCAGTAAATCTAGAGCTCCAAAGTGCTAACCTGGAACCTGCAAAAGGGGAAGTTTTTCTAGAATTATTTACTGAAGCATTGATTTGTGTACCAGAGGACTGCTAGACTGTCAATGTTAGCTGAAATCACCCAAGCTGAAGAATTGGTGACACAAAGCTTAGAGGAAGGGTCACAGGGGGACTGTCTATGAAAGCTGCTTACTGTAAGGGCCACTTACCACTTCGTCATCTTCCACTAGCACCATATCATAGGCACTGAGGGCCGCACAGAAAATGATGCAGGTGACTCCCTCAAAGCAGTGGATCCACTTCTTTCTCTCTGATCGTTGCCCTCCCACGTCAAACATCCTGAGGGAAGAAGCAGCACAGGTACTTGGTGTTTACAGAGGGGTGGCCACTTTGGGGCCAATCGGCAATGAGATGGGAAATGGGGAGGAAAGAGGGACAAATAGGATAGTTATTCAGATTGGGCTTTAGTGAAGGCCAAGAGGCATCCCCAATCCCCTTTTTTGGTATCTGAGGTGACCCCAGGGAACCATGTGTGTACCTGTGATGCCCTCCAGAGAGCTGTGTACTCACCTGAAGTTCAAGTCTTTGACGGAAAACTTGGTCTCAATGATGCCTGTGGTTTTGACTCTAGATCGTAGCACATCTTGCTCATTAGGGAGGTAGTCGGGGGCTGTAATCCGGTCTAATTGGTTCAGGTAGCTAGAGAAAAGAGATTGGAATGGATTAAACTTTACACAGCCAGGGCCAAGAAAGGTAAAGGTCCTACCCAAAGTTATATAACTAACTTGGTGATGGAATCAGGACTAGAGTCCATATTGTTAAATCTAGGGTTCTTTCCTTCAAACCCTCATGTGTCCTTACAAAAGGGAGTGTGGGCTGAGAGGCATGCCCAGTTGTGGCAGGGGTTCTGTCACATTTAAGTCAAATCAGATAACTTTTCCTTAAGTTTTGCCTGGCTACAAAGTTTTCTAGATCCTTCAGTAAGATTTGGTGGTTTAAATGAGTGTCAAAAGTTCCAACAAGAAGCAGGAGTAGGGGCTCCTGGGTGGCTCAGTTGATTGAGCTTCCGACTCTTGATTTTGGCTCAGGTCATGATCCCAGGGTCGTGGGATCAAGCTCTGTGTCGGGCTCTGTGCTGAGCGTGGAGCCTGCTTGAGATTCATTCATTCATTCTCTCTCTCCCCCCGCCTCTCTCTTCTCCTCCCCCACTTTCCCTTTTCCTCCCCCTCCCCCACTCACGCTCTCTTTAAAATAAAAATAAGTTTAACAAGAAGCAGGAGTAGACTAAAAGAGACTTCAGAGACATAAGAGACGTGAATCGGTTTGATACATGGACCTTGTTTATATCCTGAATCAAGTTGAGGGGCAAACAGTTGAGATAACTGGGGAAACTTAAATGAGCACTGGCTTGGATATTTGATGACATCAAGGAATTATTAAATATTTAGGTGTGGTGGTTATGTTGTGATTTCTTTTTTTAAAAAGAGCCTCTCTCTCTCTCTCTCTCTTTTTTTTTTTTTTTTTTTTTTGAGAGATACATAGTGAAATTTTTAGTATGTAATGATAGGATATTTGGGACTTTCTTCAAAATAATCCAGTGGGAGATGGAGATAAAATGGAACAAGAGTGGTCATGAGCTGGTAACAGTTGAAGTCAGGTGATTCACTGTATTATCCTACTTTTGTATGTGTTTGACAGTTATCATGAAAAAAACTTTTTTTTAAAGACAAGAGGAAGGCAGATGTGAAGTGGGATGACAGAGAAGAAGGGAAGGAAAATTAACAAGTGTGTAGTATATGCCAGTATTTTCACATTTAAATTCTCATTTAACCTCATACACCTTCAAGTTTCATGTCCCATTTTACAGATGAAGGTTAATTTCAGAAGAGTTGAATAACTTGTCGAAGGTCAAGAGGCACTGTGGTATATTGTAAAAAGCATTCAACTTTGCGGTCAAATAGACCTGGAGTCAACTTCAACCTCTGCCATTTAACTATGTGACTTTGGGCAAGTTAGTTAACTTCTCTGAACCTCAGTTTTTCATCAGACTAATAAAAAGTACTATCTACCTCGAATAATCAAACGAGATGGTGCACCTCACACACCCAGCGATGCCTGGGCCTTAGTGAGTAAGTGCTCTGTGGATGGTAAATGATAACTGTGTTACAAAATTAGATGACAGAAGAGGGATTAAATCCAGGTCTGTCTGACTACAGAGCTCATGCCCATCTATGAAACCATGCTGTTTGAGGTAGGCTTGATAAACTCTCTGTAACTTATCTTTTTGGAATCAGCTTTGCAAAGTTGGTTCTTTTAAATCCCTGACCTACTTCCTTTGGTTTGCCCTGGAAGTTTCTGTGTCCCATGCCCTGGCACCCTGATGTAAAATGCTATGTGTGAAGGAGGCATTCGTTTCTGGTTGGTGGCCTAAGTAAATACACCTAGGTTACCAGCTAGAATATTCCATCCTGAAAAGGCCATTGTTAATCACCTGTTTCCTGGGAGGGCATGTGGCAGAACTGCAGGTCTGTCTTTGTGTTTGTGGTTCTGAAAGGAGAGACTATGTGCATGAATTTAAGAGGACAGCAGTCTGAGGGCTACTAAGCAGGGCACATTTGTTATTAATTTGGGGGTCTTCAGCTCTATAGGCTGCAGTGAGCCAGATTGAAGCAACACAGAGTGGTGGCAACTATGTCTGTGTCCCTCTCTAAAGGCATTAAGTTCAAAGCATAGTAAAACACTGCTTAAGCCTAACACAACAGGTATCCACGCTGAATTCAGTCCTTTGTGACTCCAGCTTTCATGCCTGAAATTTTAGTCTGCTTGTGATTTCTCCTAGAAGGTTGTTTATAGCTAATCCCACCCCTTCCCCAGTCAGAGTCTTACTAAGATGCTGAGTCATTGAGCTGGTACTCTGCAGCTCTCTCGAAGCAGGCTTGCACCCCACCATCCTTCCACAACTTCCTGATGACCTCAACCAGCTCAGGAGGCATGGTGCCCTCCTCAGTGGAGTCAGCCAGGTTGTTGAGCTGTCGCCCAGTATCCTGTAAGGCAGAAACCTGGGTGAGAACTACACAGGAGTAATGGCTTTCCAGGAGGCTCCTGGGAATACTACTGAAAAGAAAGCATTTTGCATTGCTACTAAAGCCTAAGATGGAGATTGCAGCCAGTGAAGATGTTAAGAAAACATATGGATTAATTTTGAGTGTGCTTCTGAGATGTAGAGGGTGGCAATTTCTCCAGTCCTAGGATGTCTAGGGGAAAATAGGTTCCAGGGGCTTCCTCTGTGGTGTTTCTGTCTCCCATCCTTAGTTCAAAAGAGTACCGCCACAAAATGTGGGCCCTCTGCTCGCAGGGAGGTTGGAAGTTTAAAGACCAGATTGACCGTGACATAGATCAGATGGTAGACAACCATCACCTTTGTTCTTTCAATGATCCAAAGCTAGGAAAAGACAAATGCCAGAACTAGGGATTTAGCTTGTAAAAGTTCCATAGCCAGGCAAGGAGCCCAGGGGAGCATTTTAGATGGTAAGGTAAAACAAAAAGGCAGAGGAAGCTGAGAACAGGTTTTGGTAATGTATTATAAAGGTAGGGATTGCACACTTCTCCAAGACTGAAGTAAAAAGACTGGAAGCTCAGTAGGTAGGACTTAGTTCTACGAAACTCTTTTCTGACCCATATTTCCTCATAGCTTGTCAGCTGCCTGTTTTCTGATCATTAGCCTTTCCTTCCAACCTTAACCGCATTGCTGTTAACCACATACCGCACAGCTTGGTTCAGCATAGTCAATACCCAGTGTGGACATGGCCTGGATGATAGCCAAGATGGACTGCAGCATATTCCCATAGATGATGGCCTTGTACTCCAGACACTCTTCTGGTGAATAGCCATCCTGATGAATGATCCTGCAAGACACCCGGCCCATAGTTGGACCTGAGTAACCAGCCCTAAGGGATTGGGGATCTGGAAGGATTGAAAGGGTCATAAGAACACAATCTATTCCTATGGCTGTCCCAAAGTGGAGGGTGAGGAGAAAAGGGCATGCAGATGAGGGGCATTGGGAATCAGGTTCTTTATATCCTTTACTTCTGGGTGCCTTCAGGATGAAGAGCCCTTCACCTTCCATGCCTCTACTGGCTCTACTGACTTCATCACCCTACCTCAGTCCTCAGGGGGCTTTGTTCTTACTCACTTCATCTGTTTGACGATAGTGCTCTTTCCTGACTCCCCAGCACCTGCAGGGAGAAATGCTTATGCTTCAGGTTTCCACCAATTCTCCCCAACCCTCCAGTAGATGGCTTGTGAGAAGTCTAAGCCAGGGCTTGCTTGGGAGTCTTGTTAGGAGACAACCTGTAGGGATGATTACTGCCCTCAATTTCTGCCAGCCTTGAGCTCAGGCCATTCAGTCTGGATTTAGAGCAGAGTTTCTCAGCCTCTGCACTGTTGACATTTTGGGCTGGACAATTATTTTTTTTTGTGGGAGGCTGTCCTGTGCATTGTATGGTGTTCAGTGGCATTCCTGGCCTCTACTCACTAGAGGCCAGTAGCACTCTTCTCTTCCAGTTGTGACAACTAAGAATGTCTCCAGACATTCCCGAGCGTCCTGGTGAGGGGTGAGGGTGGTGGCAAAATCTCGTTGAGAACCACCGATAGAGTCAGGGAATTCCTTTAACACGTTTCTCCTCTGCCCAGTTTTACTCAGGAGAGTGATCTTGGAGCAGGATTGCAGAGAGCTGGATAACTTCACTGAAATAGTTTTTTTCATCATCTTGCTTTTTCCCTTATTGGCTAAAATGCCCTACTATCCTCTCATTTACACTCTGCTCTCCCTCCACATACCCTTCAACTCTCTCCCCCAGTTTGCACTGCCCTGATGCCCTAACCTCCCTCCCATTTAGTCTATGCTGGTTCCCTTTAAGCTGCTTATCCTGAATGTAGAAGAAAGCTGCTTAGGCTTAAAAGATCTCTCAGTGGCCTTGCTATCTCTTTCCCCTTCTGTAGCTTTTGGGCTTCTTGGAGTCTGAGTCCAGCTTACAGTGGTATGCTCACAGATTGGCTGGGCAAAAGGAGGTGCCACCGCCTGGGACTCCAGTTCACAGGCTCCTCATGGGCTTGGAAACAGCCCAGCCAGCTAATCTGCTGCTGCAAAGACCCCCCAGCTAGCCTATCTCTGTACTACCATTGGGTTTTTTTCCCTAAACCAGGTGTCCCAAACTCTTTATTGAACCAAGAGGTTCTGTTTGCAGCTGTGACCAATCTCTCTGACCAACAGAAGAAGGTGCTTGTTGTTTTTCAGCACAGACCTGTGATCTGCTTAGGGCTCATCAAGTTGATGAACCTCCCATCTGGAAGGGGCTTTCAAGGCAGCTACTGAACAGAAAGCCAGGAAAGGACTGCTGTAGACATTCCTCCTCCCTCAGGGCTGGCTCCCTAGTTATAAAATGTATACAGAATGTTTACTGGAGGCAAGGAGAAGGAACCCATTTATGTGGCAAGAACCAGTGGGCCTGCTCCTGGGACTACATGGCACTGATGCTATGGCAGGACTTCTGAGTCCACTGACTCAGAGCTTTCTGACTGCGGATCAGGTAACTCTAAGCCCAGGGTTCACGACATTTACCAAGCTGTGAGGTGTGGGGTTTGGTTAGATTTGGAGATGGATGGGTCTCTCCCAGCCCTTGCACACTTCCTGGTTCAAGGAAGAGCAGAACTATTCCAAGGTAGCTTTGGTATTCTGCATCTCCTTGGGGTGGCTATGCTCAGCCCTAGAGCCCTGATCCCTTAGCCTGAGACCAGATGGGGAGAGGAAAATGACCGGCCCTCCGTCCTCCCCGTGGGGTGGGCTAGAACCCATCTACCATTCAGGATAAGCAGGAAGGAGCAGTACCTTCTTCTCTGGCTCATCCTCCCATCTCGCTCACCCAGCAGTAGCAGTTTGACAGTCTTGGCTTCCTTGTCAGCATCCTCCTGCAGCTTCTTTTCTAGCTCCTTGGACCTCTTGGCCAGTTCTTTGTCCTCAGCACTGGCTCCACTCCCCATCTTTCTGCTATCTCCTTCTCCGCTGCTTCTTCTGGCCCTTAAGCTTCTTCTCTAGGGTTTCCTATCTGTGAGATGGAAGATAAGGAAAAAGTAAATTGGGATCGAGTATCAGTTTTGTAGTCTTCCTCAAAAGCTGGTCGATAAGGGGCTTGGTGAGGGAGCAGGCTCTAGGTTCTCGTCCCCTGCCTGCCTTGGGTGAGACTTTCTACCCCAGCTGGAGACCTACTTAGTCTAGGGATTGTAGCCTTTTTATCTAGCAATGTGGTGGGTCAAGCCAATTAAGAGCTTAGTATGACAAAGGGCAAAGACATGTGTTTCTGTAACTAAGAAAATGGCTGGATTTTGACACAGGAGGACAGAATGCAGGTACTGGAGCTTTCTGGAATGAGATCACAGCTGTCCCATCCTTTTGAGGGGCTGATCTCCTAAAAGTCTCTTTCTTCCTTGGATTCACTTGCATTTTAGCTCTAGAGATTAGATGTGTAAACGTAGGAAGCTCTGCCTGTCCTGAGACTCCAGATTTTAGAGTCTTGTTTTCAAGGGCTTCAAGGCATCAAAGCACCCTCTCCATCATACCAGGCTGGTCCTGGCAAGGAAATCTTGTTTAGGGTGGTGCCCTTCCTGGAAAAATTAGAAATGTTTCCTCCAGCTCCTCCAGTGGCTGCTGCACCAGGAAGTTATTAGCATTGTTCTGCTATGTTGGGTAATCTCTCTATGTGCTTCTTTATAGCACTTATCCCTTCATACTGTACTTTGCTTTATGAATGGGTTTCTCCCAGGCTGAATTCCTTCCGCTGGAGGTCAGGGACCAAATCTGATTCATATGTGAGTCCTTTAGACCGTGTGGTTTATTAGCAGACCCTCAGTAAAAGTTTGGTGAATGAATGAAAGAAAAAGTATACACAGAGAGAGCGGGCCTCCAACTCTGTAAAGCCACCTGAGGCCTACCCTCACTTGGTGAGTGAACTTTGCTGTTTAGAGTGGGAGTTTGTGCTGCCTCATACAGGAAACTGCTTCCTTGGGAAATTGGACTCTAGCCTCTGGCTTTGCAAAGGTTGGGGCAGCCCTCCCTCTGGCCCTCATTCCAGCTGCCCCTTCCTGGAAAGAAATGCCAGAGAGGAACCCAGGAATTCTCTTTTGGACCTATGGAAGACTCTCCATCGGTCATATTTCTCTATGCCAGTTATTTCCGTTTAATTAAGTGGGTTGCTGGTGGAGCCTCCTCAGTACGTCGGGATTTTGCTACCCAAAATGTGGTGCAAGGCCCAGCCTAGATCACCTGGGAGCTTCTTGGAAGTGCAGGAT
Organism: Lynx rufus; assembly: GCF_022079265.1. Classification (NCBI taxonomy): domain Eukaryota; kingdom Metazoa; phylum Chordata; class Mammalia; order Carnivora; family Felidae; genus Lynx; species Lynx rufus. The sequence goes on along the minus strand of NW_025814834.1, from coordinate 128,959,599 downwards.
CTCAGGCTTTAACCTAGATCTGATTTAGAGCCTGCATTTTAACTGGATCGCAGGTGACTCTAAGCATGTTGAAGTTCGGGAAGTGCTGCCCTAGGAGGTACTAGGGAATTGTTTTTTCCTCAAACCTGCCTAATCATGAGGATCACCTGAGATGCTTGTTTCTGTGTGTTATCAAATCTTAGGTCTCACTGATTGGAAGATCACTCAGATTTCAAAGATGTTAAAATATCCTATATGTTTTTATAAAGGGGTGTGCTTTAGAATCATTAAGTTCCGGCAATAGTGCTAATTCCAGATCCTGAGAAACTCTTTTAAACTAATACAAGTGATTATCATCATCTGGCAAGTTTGGAAAAACCTGATCCAGAAGAGTGGTTCTCAACTTTTGTTGTACTTTGGAATTTACCCAGAGAGCTTTAAAAAATAATACTGATCTAATTGGTCTGGAATACAGTCTAGGCGTGGAGATTTCCAAATTTCCCCAGGTGATTCTAATGCGCAGCCAAGGAGTTGAGGACTTGACCTGAGCTTGAAGGGCTTAACGTGTTCCTTTTAGAGTGGAATTGCACTGTAGTGGCCTGTGCGTTTGGACTGAGAAGCTGGGAGGGAGCCCCTGGGCCTCCCACCTACCAGGTACCCCGAGCCATTGCTGAGCTCCTTCCTCCTTCCACCACCTTTCAGCTGCATATCTGAGCATCTGGCTGAGAAGCCCTGGGCCTGGAGCCCAGACTCTCAGGGCTGATGGAGAAATAGGTAGCCGCCACGGTGCCTTCCCTAGTGATCATGTTTTCCCAATCAAAAATTGGCAAGTGCTTCTTGACTTAAAACAGGAGAGTGTCTTTGAAATTGTGATTGTCTTGGAATCTTGGCTATAAGGTTTCAGTAATTATACCTCCCCAGCCCAGCCCTAGCCTACCCACAATATTGGTAACCTACACCTAGGCCAGAGCTGTGCTGAAGTCTGTTGTGTTCAGAGCAGGGGACTGCCAGCCACTGTGCTGGCCGAGTTAATGTGGCTCCTATCAGTTCATTCTCACACTAACTTCAAGGTAAGTGCTCTGTCCCCAGTTTACAGACCAGAGAACTGAGACTTGAGAGGTAAGTAACCTGTTCGAGGTCCTATAGTTTAATGAGCAGACAAATCAAGTGATCCTTCTTCCCACGACCCCCACATAAGCAGCCAGTGAAAGAACACTTGGAGGAAACAGGCAACATGCATGAGCTCGAAAACAGTAGCACTTGCAATGTTAAAGGAACCACTAACTTGTTTGACGCATGGAGAAAATGTTCGAGCTTGTTCCTTTTTCAGATACCACCTCTGCAAACTTCTGTGCTGCTCCTACTTGTTTTGTAGTTTGCTGGGCTCCCATTCCGACTACTAAGCTGAGTAAGAGAGCTCCTGACCCTTGCCTGGCCTCTAATTGTGCTGACCCATCCTGATGCCAGTGACCTCCTGCCTCCCGTCTTCAGCTCTGATGCCTTTCGAAACTGTGACTGTTCTACTTTATTATCGCATTTGGGTTCAGTGACCTGGTGGAGTAGGAAAAGCATGTACGTGCTATTCCCATTTAGAAACACAGAAATATGATCCTCACATTAATAAACAAATTAGCATCAAAATCAGCTAGAGCTCAGGAGTCCTACTCACAGCCTGATAACCAATCATTTTGAGTGAAGCAAGACTCACCATTTCCCAATGAATTTGGTCCTGTTTCCTGAGCTAAGGGGAGACCTCAGGATCTGTCTTACCCTCGGTGATGGGGATTGTGGAGAAAGCCTTGTCTCAGCTGGAGTAGGGAGGTCATGAATGAAGAACTGCCCTCAGGACCTTCCAGTCCAAAGGAAGAGGTGGGGTAAATTCACAGAGAAGCAGCTGAATTGAAGGAACACTGTGCTAGTGCTGGAGAATTCAAAGCTGTTTAAAACCTACCCTCCACCCCTGGTAGGAAAGACCATTATAAACACATTTAACTGTCAGACTGAAAAATTCTGTAGAAGAAAGGAGGGAGCAACTAAAATGAACAGACTTGCAACAGAGAAGCAGAACAACAATAGAAACGGAGGTAAGGCATTTTGGGGAGAGGAAAGAAAGCATGAGAGAATGCATGGAGGCCCGAGGTGCAACGTGTGCTCTGGGAAGACTGGGAAATGAGATGTGACTGGTGGGGCAGGAGAGGGAAAGGTGCGTGGAGAGGAGGGCTGGGGGAGGACAACAAAGGGGCATTGGGGCTAGCCAGTGAGGGCCTGGAATGACAGGGCATGGCTAGAGCTATTTGAATACTTACAAACTAGTATGGGTGGATGCAGCTGTATGGAGTTGTAAACAATGCTGGGGGACAGGTTGCTTGGACAAGCTGAGAAACCAGAACCGAGTAGCTTGGTTCCAGAAGGATCTAAGCATAGGGGATGCTTTGGGAAACTGTTCTGGCCAAGGATCTTTGTGAGGCTGGAGGTGTTCTCTCCAGAGTCCGGTGTCTGCAGAGTGGTCTGGCCTAGTGGGGAGGCTGACATCACAAGTGAGCTGCGGGCCAGGGGCTAAGAGAAGCCTTCTTCAGAGAATTAAGGAGCATACTTGAGTGGGGGCCTGGGGTTCAGGGAGGGCCATTTAAGGAACCATCTGGTGAATAGAGTAGGAGGGAGGGAGCTGTATTTAGAGCTAGGGAAGATCTCAGAGGCTCAAAGACAACATTATGGCCCCAACATGAAAGAAGCTGGAGGCCAAAGAGGATGACTCACTCCTTCACTTTCCAAACTGTTTTTGCGTAGATGGTGAACCCCGCTTAGATTCTTACTGGTGTTGTGTAGGTGGAGAGATCGATGCTTAGCTGTAATCAGGACACACTTCCTAGCAGGCACTGTGTACCAAATGGCCTGGAAATAGGGGAGGGTTGTGGGGTGAAGGGTGTGTTGCAGATGGGACTAGGGAGGAGCATGAAGGGACTAGTGAACCGGTTTGCCTGGGTAGGGTGGAGGGCAGGGATTGCCACCTATGGGCTGGTTAGGTAAGTAGGTCCGGATTAAGGGAGAATCTGAATGAGACCTAGCCCAATGCAAGATACCGCCCCTTAAAACTATGTCAAAATATGCATTTTATCAGAGTACAGTTGACATTCTACATGGTTACCTGCTGCTTGATTTTTAATTTTGAGATTTATTTTGTCATTCATTGTTGAGAGCCCAACAGCTTCAAGATTCCTAAAGATCCCAAGACCAATTTAGTCTGGGATTAAGACCCAGGAGGGTCTGTTGGGAGTGGGGTGTGGAGGCTGTTACAGATTTGTTTGTTGTTTCCTATTCCCTTGATTTATATAAAAGTAATGGCTATGCATGGTAGACAATTTTTTAAATGCAGTTAAGTATAAAGAAGGAAATATAATTCCCAATTCTACCACCCACAGATAATCATTTGTAAACTTTTTGGTGTGTCTGTTTTCTATGCATATATATGTCATATAATTAGGGCCATACTGTATGTACAGATTTTTACATTCATTTTTTTGAAACCAAGCTTTACATTGTAAACATTTCCACCTCATTAAGAAATTCTCCAAGAACAATTTTTAATTGTTGTATTTCATTGCATGCATATGACAAAATTTAAACATTTCCCTATTGTTGGACCTTTATGTTTCCAGCCTTTCTATATGATAAACATTGCAGTGATGAACAAATTCGTGCATATTTTTCTGGCAGCTCTTTAGAAGAACAATTTCCTGAAAGTGGAATTACTAGGTTAAATAATAGGAACTTTTGAAAGACTCTTGATTATGTATTACCAAATGGCTTTCAGAAAGATTATGTTGATGTTCGTGTCCAGTAGTGTATGTGTGTCCCATCTCACTACACCCTTGCGTGTATTAGGATTTTTTCCCCTTAATCTTTGCTAAGTTGATGGGTAAACATCGTTATTTCCTTTGTTTTATTGGTTTGATTGATTCTTTGTGAGGTGAATTCCCCCACTGCCATGTTTATGGAGGCCATAGTTTTTTGAGTTTGCCCAGGGTAAGGAGGAGCAGCAGGCAGAGATCAATAGATGTGACACCAGATACACACAGATAGTAGGGTCCAGGGTCCAGAATCCAGCTTGGGGAGAGGTGGGGGAGGCAGAGTTTGGGAAGGAATTTGGCTGTAGGGGAGAACTGGGAGGAGCTGGACAAACAGCATTAATACAACTGGGTGTGGGGAACAAAGGGCTCCCACAGGTGGAGAAATAGGGAAAAGATTAATTACTGCTAATACACTTGATTATGTTTAGTGAAGTCTTAGCTCCCCCCTCTTCCCCCCCATTCCCTTTAGGTAGGATTCTGTGTTACTTGGGAGTGGGGGTGCTGGCTGGGTGGGGTGTCTGCAGTTCTCCAAACATCCCAACTCCACTTCTTTCTAGGCCGCCAAGAGAATCATCACCATATGAGGTTGTCAACAGGGAACCAAGGACAAGGACATAGCAATGATAAGATGCAGACAATAACTGAGTAGTAACTACAGGCCAGGCACTGCTCTAAGCACTTAATTTATATTAACTCATTTATCCTAACGACCACTATACAAAGCAGGGTCTCTTACACTCATTTTCCAGAGGAAATAGGAGCACAGAGAGTCCAGTAACTTCCCCGTCAATCACAAAGTAGGTGGAAGAGTCTGGAATTGAACCCAGGCATTCTGGCTACAGAGCCTAAGCTTTTAACCAATAAATACGTAAGTAAATGTAGGAAGGAGAGCCTGGATTGCAGGACACACCCTGTTTATCTATGCCTGCCAGAAGAAAGCAGAGGACCCGGAATGAGAATGCCCAGGAATGACTTCTAAAAGTGAATGAATGGGGGTGCCTGGCTGGCTCAGTTGGTGGAGCTTGTGGCTCTTGATCTTGGGGTTGTGAGTTCGAGCCCTACCTTTGGTGTAGAGATTACTTAAAAATAAAATCTTAAAAAACAAAATGAATGAGTCCTGAGACAATACTAGTTATCTTTTATGGGCCATCGACTTTGTGCCAGGCATCGTGCAAAGGTGCTTAACGTTTCATGCTCAGAACAACTCCCTTGAGTGCAATTACACCGCCCCATTTCACTGATGAGGAAGCTGACGCACAACGCTTGCCCAAGACCCGCCTGGCTAACTGCGGAGTGGCGGCTGCCCACGTGGCGAGGGGAAGAGGAACACGGCGGGGGCGGGGCCTGCCCGGAGGGGGCGGGGCCTCGGGCACAGCGGGGCCTGGGGCGGCTGAGACGCCCTGAGGCGCTGGCTAGGCTTCGGTGGGGTCGCACCTGTTGCGTGACTCCACCACAGTCCAGCTACGATAGTCCGATCCTGAACACCCAGAGAGTGTTGAGAGAAGCACAGACGAGTTCCGGGTCCTGCTCTCTGGGGAGCACGTGGCCTGCTCGCCTCCTGAGCAGACAGCTGGAAGTCGGGACTCCCTGGGGTCTTCGAGGCTAGTTCAGCGGCCGAGGTCCGCCGAGGTCCGTCTCCCGCCTGCGGGCAATTTTGAAAGACTGCCTTACTTCTTCCGTCTCGGTGCCAGAGCCAGGGATCCTTGGAGCGACTTGGCCAGGGTCTGGGTTCAGCCCTCCTCCCCTCCCTTGCGACCCCAGCTTCCCGGTTGTGCGGACCCTGGCGGGCAGTCTCCCACATACCCCTCCGGGTTCCGGCAGTATGGCCTCAGGTGAGTGTCTGTGCCTGCGCCGGGGGGAGGGTCTCTGGGACAGAGAAGTACATGGCCAGGGAGACAAGAGGGTGGGGGTCTCAGCACAGTCTGCAGACCTAGAGAAGGTGGCCGTCTCCTCCTGGGGCGGGCCTGGGAAAGCAGAACCTGAGTGCGGAAAAGACAGAAAAGTCAGAAGTCGCTGGGTCTCTTTTCCAGACCCCCCAGAGACGCCCCTGCTTCCTGGCCTCTCTGCCTTCCTAGAAGGTAGCGCCTGCCGACCAGTGGAATTTTCCCAAGACAGGCTCCTCCCTACTGGGTTGGGATTCTCTGTTCTACCCCATCCTCCCAGAGCTGGGCTACCCCTGGGGCTGGGAGTCTGACGGAGAAGAGAAAAGGGGACTGTGTCCCAGAGGGGCTGGGTTTTCACGGAGCATGCCTGCTCTGAGAGAAGTGTGTTCTGAGCTTAGGGGAGCTGGCGCTGGATTCCTGTTTATTATGATTTTTTTTCTCCCATGCTGGCTGGACCAGCTAGCGGGGACTTTGACTCCTTTGCCCCAGATCCCTGACAAGGGGCAAGGGCTCTGAAGGGGTCAGTGGAGTGCTAAGGGCTGGCCCTTCCCCATCTTGTTTGCTCACCTCCATCCCCCCAGGCCCAGCACCCATCAGTCGCGTCACTCCGGGGTCTGAGGAGGGAAGGGAAGGGATAAGAGGCGGGGATGGAGGTCCCCCTCCCCGAGGTTGCCTAGACAACATCAGAAATCGTGGCCAGGGCCTCTTCCGCCTGCGGGGCTTCTGCTTCCTGCATCAGTCACTCCCGCTGGGGGCGGGGCGGAGGAAGGGGTTGGATGTGGCAGAGCCAGGCCCAGCTGGTGCGGCTCAGACTCCCCCCGCCATCTCCGCGGCGCGAGCCATGGCATCCAACCCATCTGGCGCCGGCAGTCCCAAGGCCAAATATCCCTTTAAGAAGCTGGCCAGCCTGCAGGCCTCCTCTGCAGTACCAGGTGAGTGTGTGCTTCCTGGCCTCAGCCACTGGCTCTACCCCACCACCGCTGGCCCTGGCTACTGGTCCCATCAGAGGGGGTGCCCCTTCTCCTGCACCCTCTCTGCGGTGGTGCCCCTTGTCCTCTATCCCAGGGACGGCTGGCTTGGGAGGTGGTGCAGAGAGGGCGGTGGGGTGGAAGATGACAGGTCTCTATGTTCTATGTTGGGGGTGCTGCCCTCTGTAATGAGGAGTGGGTGCGGGTGTGGGTGCAGCAAGAGGTGTGTTTGCACACGTGTCAGCATGTGGATGTGCTAAGACCGTTTGCATGTGGAGTGTGTGTGAATGGAGAGGGAGATGTGTGGGACTGACTGGTTTGTGGGCTGGCCACACTGCTGGCAGCTGTGGCTTTACCAGGCAGTCTCAGGCTGTCCTGTGGTTAGTGCCCCTTCCTAGGACCCCAGGTCCGTATTCCCCTTCCTGGGGGGTCTGATGTTAGGGCACGCTTGTTGCTACCGGGCATCCCAGGGCTGGGGGCTCAACGGTATCTGTTATTTGCTGTTTGCTCTCTCCTGGTTTGTCTTGTGAGCTTCCTCATAAGTATGGAGTGTCCTCGGGCCAGGCCTGTTTGGGGGCTCAGCGGGGGCCACTGCCTGCCTGTGTGTGCTCCTACACCCTTTGGTTTGGCTCCTATTCTGATAGACATCTCTGCACCATTTGGAGCAGGCAGCGTGGAGTAGCTGTGCCCATCTCCCTGAGGGCTAGACTGCCTGAGTCTGTGCTTGCTGAGGGATATCTACCTGCCGTCTGCTGTCCCCAGGCTTCCTGACTAAGGAAGGACCGCCCCCATTTTTGGTGACCTGGTCAAGCCAGTCTTTTCACCCCCTCCCCTCAGCAGCAGTCTGTACCTATAGCCTAATCATCCACCGCCTCTGTTTTCTTATGCCATTGAAGATCCTGACCTGAGGTCAGGAGTCCTGAGGGTCTGTGTTTTCTGTGTCCAGGTCTGGGCTATCCAGACAGTGTGTACCCTGGAGCTAGATCTGTACACCTTTGGGTGGTCACTCGGTGGGAGCATCTGATATCTATGGGTCAAAGCCTCGGACACCTCTCTGCCTACTAAGGCAGTCTTGGCAGTGAGCGAGGGGGCTCCAGGGCAGAGGGTAGATGAGGTGACAAGATCTTGGAGTTGATGGGAGCAGTCCCTTCTGGCTTTTGGTGGACTCCGCTTGTGTGTGTGTGTGTGTGTGTGTGTGTGTGTGTGTGTGTGTGTGTGTGTGTTGCAGTGGCACAGACTCAGGGGATGGGACTAGCAGACAGGCAGCTGGGTCTTCTAGGCCTGGCCTCAGGGAGTATATACCTCTAGTGAACCCCAGCAGCCCTGTGCAGGGGCCTGCAGCCTGGACGAATGGCTCTGGCTGCTGGAACCTGTCCTGGTGTCCCCTGCATTTCAGTGTAGATCTTAGGCCACCCTGATAAGAGAGGAAGTTGAGATTAGGACCTTGGATTCAGCTCTTGCTGACCTGATAGAGACCAGCCCCGGAGGTCTGTGGTCGGCCTCTCCTGCAGGGGGCTAGAATGGTGAGGAGCTGTGTAGGATCAAGGTTTTGGGGCAGGCAAGAACCTTGAGCTCTGTCTTACACCCTGTGTGTGGAACAAGTGCCCATCTTTCTTTCCTCTTCCTGCTCTGCCCTCTTCCAAGTATGAGATTGTGTCTCCCCCACCCCCCGCACCCGTCTCCACCCCATCAAGTTCTGTCCTCTTTGCTGCCATTCACTGCTTGGTTGTTTTGGTCTGAGCTGGGCCTCTCACCCTCTCTAGTAGGTGGGAAAGTGAGAGGTGTGTTGGAGGGCCCCCGGAGTTCATAATCACAGATTATGGTGTTTTACAGAACACTTGCAGAAACGTATCTCTTTGAGCCTTATGGCAGTTTGTGGCTAGGCAGGGCAGGACTCACTTATCACCCCATTATTATAGGACCTGAGGCCTCTGGGAGGCAGAGACATGCTATAAGTGGGAACAGTCAGACTCAAGTTCTCCAAATTCTAGTCCCTTATCTCCCACGCTTCTCCTGGATGGTTTGTCCCCAGTGATAAGCTTGAAACGGGGGTTTAGGTCTGGGCAGCTGTGAACCAGCCCCCCTGGGCAGCAGAGAAACTCAGTAACTGGTCCCTACTTGGAGTGAGTCACTTCTCTTACTGCCACCCAACTTCTCTCCCTAGAAGAGGCTTTGTTTGTCTCAAGGAACCCCATAGTCAGGGGACCCAGGGGACTGTGGGGAGCAAAACAAGGCCTCTGGGCAGATGAAGCTGGCCTGGGGCTGTTGTGTTTGGAAATGAGGGCTGCTCACCACTACCTCTCTCCCCTCCTACCCTTTGGCCAGCAGGGCCCTACCCACTCACTATCCCCAATGGTAGTGCATTTTAAGGAGGCTTGGCCTCTCCCAGCCAGACTGCCCAGCCCTTATCAGCCTACCCTGGTCCACCCCCTTGGGGGCTCCACTTTAGGCTGGGCCCTGGTACTGTAGAGGTTAAGGCCCTGTTCACTTCTCCAGTTCCTCTCATTTCCCAACTCTGATGCTCCTTTCCTTGATTTCTGGCTCCCCTGGGCTTCCCTAGCCCCCTGCTTGCTGTCATCCTAGGGTCTCCCCTGCATGTTGCTGCACTTGGTACAGCCCGTGCCGGCCCCTTGAGCTGTCCTGGGGGACTGGCTACAGCTCCACTCAGCAAACAAGCGGGCCAGGGGCACAGGGCTTTGGCTGGAGCTGCCTGAACTCTGCAGGTAGGACCCAGGCAGGCACCCGGGAGAGCAGAGGCTGGGTCCTGGATCTGGTGCAGGCACCTCCTCTTCCCTTTGTCCAGCCTTGGGACCCAACTCTGGGGGATCTTGAAGTGGGTCCACAGACTTTAAAGCATGCTACCTGGGCAGAGCCTCCAATCTGTCCCTGAGACGCGGTAGAGAGGGGAAAGGAGGCTGCTGGAAGGGAATATCCTTCAGAGCTGGCTGGGAAAGCCCAGTTGGGTGTGGAGAGCTTCCTGGTGGGGAGGGTGGGGCTGGTGAGCCCAAGGAGGGTCCTTCAGGGTTGGCTGGGAGCTCAGGCAGCCCCTGTAGACTAGCAGCTTCAAGGCCTTTAGTGCCAGCCTCCTGGTGGTACAGCTGAGGAGTTCTGTCCTCCATGTGGAGAGGCCCTGGCTTCTGACACTCCCTTCCCCAGGCCCTCCCTGGGGCCTCCGGCTCAGATCCTGGGGCCTCCGAGTGGCGCAGACTGTTTGTGGCAGCTCCCTTTGGAGGGGCAGCCAGCAGTGGGAGGGGCGGGCCGGGGCCAGGCCACATCTTGGCAGCCTTGGGGTCCTGGGGGAGAAGGCAGGCCACTGGGGAGGAGGTAGGGTTACTGCTGCCAACCAGGTCCTCCACTTCCTCTCCTCCTCTTCCCTTAGGGTCTGGTCTCCAGTTCAGAGCTAAGTGGCAGCTGTGACTTGCCTGTGCTGTGTAGGTCTGGGTTATCAGGTGCAGGCCCTGGTTTCTTGAGGAGGATTCCTGAGGCCAGGGGCAGGTCTGCTCCTGGCCTGGCCGGCCTGGAAGCTGTGGGCTGGGGATTGCTAGCATGACCACCGGGTCCTTAATGAGCACTGTGTGTGTGTGTGTGTGTGTGTGTGTGTGTGTGTGTGTGTACGTGTGCCTGCCTGCACGGGGTCTCCTGCTTACCGAGGCAGCGGTTTCTAGTCCAGGATTTAGAGTCTTATTCCTGGAGTGAGGGAATCCACTTGCTCTAGGGGCAGACTCAGGACCCCCACTCCTGAGCCTGGAATGCTTGAGGGGCCCTGTGCTAGATTGTGAGGGTGAGGTCCTTTGGGAGCCACACGCAGGCCCATTCCTCAGTCTCTGAGGGGGGACTGCCCACTTTCCAAGCCCTGGCCTCTCTCTGGGGCAGGCCTGGGGCCTGTGGGGACCCAGCGCTTCTAGTGCGCACAGGCCCTGCCCTCCACCCTTTGACCCTGACATCACTGTCTCCACAGAGGCTCGGGGTGGGCTGGGGGCCCCTCCGCTGCAGTCTGCCCGATCCCTGCCAGGCCCTGCCCCCTGCCTCAAGCACTTCCCACTCGACCTACGCACGTCTATGGATGGCAAATGCAAGGAGATCGCCGAGGTATCGCCTGGCACCTCACCCTGTGTCCCTCCACCGCTGTCCCCATGCCCTGTCTCTGCTCCCCACACCCCTCCATCTCAGCTGTCCCCTTACTTCACGCTTGGCTGTGCCCTGATCCCTAGCCTCTCCCAGGTACCTCCAGCTCCTGCTGCCCTTACCCCATCCCTAGACTCGGCAAGTGAGGGCCCGGCGGCTGAGGGCTAGGCCACACTGACCCTTCCTTCCCTCCCACCAGGAGCTGTTCAGCCGCTCCCTGGCTGAGAGCGAGCTCCGTAGTGCCCCGTACGAGTTCCCTGAGGAGAGCCCCATTGAGCAGCTGGAGGAGCGGAGGCAGCGCCTGGAGAGGCAGATCAGCCAGGATGTCAAGTAAGCCCCCAGCCCCAGCTATGGCAGCTATGGGTTGGACCAGGCACAGTCAGCTGCAGGGGTGGGGGGGTGGGGCACAGCCCGGCAGCCACTGTTGTAGGGGGCACAGCCAGGTAGCAGTAGGAGAGGGCACAGCCTGACAGCTATAGGGTTGGGGGTAGGGGGCACAGGGTAATCTGCCCAGTGTCCCTCCATCTCTACTGGGACACTTTCAGAGCCCTGTCTCTGTCCCTCTCCCATCCTGTCCCTCTCTCTGGGGCCCACTAGGGAGCAGCATAGAGCAGCGGTCTGAAGCACAGGCTTTGGAGTTAGGCTGTTGAATTCTGGTTCTGTCTTCTACCCACCAGAGTGGCCTAGAACATGCTGCTCAACTTCTGGGTGTACTTTCTCATATCTAATGCGGGCAAGCCAGCACCCACAGTGCAGGGTTCTACAGCCCCACGAGGCCACGAGGAACAACATGTGCACGGCAGCCAGCACGGTTCGCGGACCTGGGAACAAGGGCCGTCTCTTGTCATCTGCCTGACCTCTTGCCCTTCTCACTTCTAGGCTGGAGCCAGATATCCTGCTTCGGGCCAAGCAAGATTTCCTGAAGACAGACAGTGAATCAGACTTCCAGTGAGGAGGGCAGAGGGGCACGGGGGATGTGGGGGTGTGGGGCCGGGGCCTGTCCCGCCGCTGGCTCCAGCCCCCTCCCTTCTACTCTCCCCCTGTAGGCTCTTCAAGGAGCAGAGCGAGGGGCAAGGTGACCGGGGCCTGCGGGACCGAGACGTGGTGCTAGAGCGGGAATTTCAGCGGGTCACCATCTCCGGCGAGGAGAAGTGTGGGGTCAGTGTGGTCAGGGCCTTGGGTCTCACTCCCCTCAATTCTACGGTGTTCCATTGGCTGGCTCCCCCAGCTTGGGAACTGGGTGGGCCTAGCGTGGGCATTTCTTGTTTCAAAAGCTGGAGGGGCAGAGGGTCTGGCTGTTAGCTAGTTGATGTGCTGTTTCTAGGGTCAAGGCCTTGGGGAAGAGGCGAGAGTGGGCCTGGTGTGGGTCTGAGACCAAGGAGAGTGACCCCATGTCCTTGTCTCCAGGTGCCATTCACAGACCTGCTGGATGCAGCCAAGAGTGTGGTGCGGGCACTTTTTATCCGGGAGAAGTACATGGCCCTGTCACTGCAGAGTTTTTGCCCTACCACCCGGCGGTATCTGCAGCAGCTGGCTGAGAAGCCTCTGGAGACACGGACCTATGAGCAGGGCCCTGACACCCCTGTGTCTGCTGGTGGGACCCCCATTCGTGCCCTACTCTAAGTGCCCTGGCGTCCCAGGCTCTCTGAGCCTGGTGCCTAGAAACCTCCACCCTGCCTGCTTCTTCCCACCCGGGCTCATTCCAGCCTCTCGGTACATGGTGGGTGGAGGCAGGGGCAGGAGCTCTCGCCCTCTATGGAGCCCCTGGGCTGGGCAGTGGGTGGCCAGGAGGAGCCCTGGCCCTGACTCCACCCTCCCTACCCCTGTAGATGCCCCGGTGCACCCCCCTGCGCTGGAGCAGCACCCATATGAGCACTGTGAGCCGAGCACCATGCCTGGGGACCTGGGTTTGGGTCTGCGCATGGTGCAGGGCGTGGTGCACGTCTACACCCGCAGGGAAACTGATGATCAGTAAGCCGGTGTGGGGAGTGCTGGGGTGGGGGGAGCGTATGGGGGCTGCATTGGCTTAGGGGGTTCCATGGGGCACGACATGCTCTTCTCACCTAAGCTCTCACTGTGTATCAGTTGCTCAGAGATGGAGCTGCCGTACCCTGACCTGCAGGAATTTGTGGCAGATGTCAATGTGCTCATGGCCCTGATTATCAATGGCCCCATGTGAGTCCCTGCTCCCTTCCCAGCCTGGACTCTCCAGCCTCAGCCCTGCCCCAGTCACCTGCCACCATCTCTCACCCCTTCTCAGTCACTGAGTCCTAGACTTTCCCTCTGTCTTTTGCCCCCTGGGCAGTCTCAGTCCTGCACCCTCCCACCCCCTCCCTCTCTGCCTCCTTACCCAGGCCCTCCCCAGGTGCCTCTTTGTGTCCTAGAGCCCCTGCCGTGTTCTCTTCCTGCCCAGAAAGTCCTTCTGCTACCGTCGGCTACAGTACCTGAGCTCCAAGTTCCAGATGCACGTGCTGCTCAACGAGATGAAGGAGCTGGCCGCCCAGAAGAAGGTTCCACACCGAGACTTCTACAACATCCGCAAGGTGGGCCCCCACACCATGCCCGGTCCTGCACCCCTGCCTGGCCTCCCTTGCAGGGCCTGGACCCCCTGCCCAGCATTCCTTGTGCAGAGTCCTCTCCTAGCCCAAGCCCCAGGCTCTCTTGGCCTCCAGGGAACCCAGCAGCCCCGTTCCACCCCAGGTGGACACGCACATCCACGCCTCGTCCTGCATGAACCAGAAGCACCTGCTGCGCTTTATCAAACGGGCGATGAAGCGGCACCTGGAGGAGATCGTGCACGTGGAGCAGGGCCGCGAGCAGACGCTGCGGGAGGTCTTTGAGAGCATGAATCTCACTGCCTATGACCTGAGTGTGGACACGCTGGACATGCACGCGGTCTGTCCTGGTGGCACGGGGGCGGAGGGGCTGGGTCAGTATGTGAACCAGGGGCAGGGGTGACCTGGGCCTGCCTGTTTTCCCCAGGACAGAAACACCTTCCATCGCTTTGACAAGTTCAATGCCAAATACAACCCCATTGGGGAGTCTGTCCTCCGAGAGATCTTCATCAAAACCGACAACAGGGTCTCTGGAAAGTACTTTGCCCACATTATCAAGGTGAGGAGGAGTGGCTGCCAGGGCCCATGTGCACGGGCAGCAGCCTTGAGCAGCCCTTCCCCAGACTGCGGGAGTCTGGTGTCGGGGAGGCAGGTGAGGAAGGTGGGTAAGAGGCATGAAGACATGTGACGGAGCACACACGGTGGGTGCAGAGACAGGGACGGTGGGAGCCTGAGTGTGATGGTTGCCCCATGTGTGTCTCTCAGGAGGTGATGTCAGACCTGGAGGAGAGCAAATACCAGAACGCGGAGCTGCGACTCTCCATCTACGGGCGCTCAAGGGACGAGTGGGACAAGCTGGCCTGTTGGGCCGTGAAGCACAAAGTACACTCCCCCAACGTGCGCTGGCTCGTGCAAGTGCCCCGCCTCTTGTGAGTGGCCCTTGGAGTGGGAGGGAGCGTGGGGGCCAGAGTTCCAGGGGCCAGGGCCTACCTCCTGCCCGCCGGGGATGGCTGACCCCCCCCCCCCCGCCCCCGTCCCAGCCAAGCCCTCTGAATAGAAGAGGAACTGCCCGGTTCCACTCATGGTCTGTCCAGCCTGGCCCACCCAGTGTGGTTCAGAAGTGCTTCTTTGATTTCGGGCCAAGCTCTGGTGCCTACTGACCTGCACGTCCTGTGTGCGTACGTCCCGCCTGCAGTGACGTGTACCGTACCAAGGGCCAGCTGGCCAACTTCCAAGAGATGCTGGAGAACATCTTCCTGCCACTGTTTGAGGCCACTGTGCACCCTGCCAGCCACCCCGAGCTGCACCTCTTCTTGGAGCACGTGAGGGAGCGGCACAGGGCGGGGTGTGGGGAGGGTGGCTGGCCTCAGGTGCGGCTGTAGCTCTGGGCCTGACCCTGGGGTCCTGTGCCAGGTGGACGGCTTTGACAGTGTGGATGATGAGTCTAAGCCCGAGAATCACGTCTTCAACCTGGAGAGCCCTCTCCCCGAGGCTTGGGTGGAGGAGGACAATCCACCCTATGCCTACTACCTGTACTACACCTTTGCCAACATGGCCATGCTGAACCACCTGCGCAGGTGTGTGCTCCACCAGGGTAGGGTCTCTACTCCCCCCACTGTCTCTCCCGCTGCCCTGGCCTGGGGCCACCAGAGCCCTGACCCTCCTCCTGCCCCAACTCCTGGACCCAGTGCGTTCTTTCTGCGCCCTCAGGGCTCTATGGCTCAGCTCTCAGAGCCAAGAATCTGCCCCTGGCCCCTTGTCCCAGACCCACACGGTCACTGGGTGGGGGCTCAGGGGCCCAGGCTCGGGAGCTGACACTGTCTTCATGCCCCCAGGCAGAGGGGCTTCCACACATTTGTGCTGAGGCCGCACTGTGGGGAAGCCGGGCCCATCCACCACCTGGTGTCGGCCTTCATGCTGGCGGAGAACATCTCTCACGGGCTGCTTCTGCGTAAGGTCAGGGTGTGCACCTGCAGCCACCCCTCCCAATTGCTCACCTTCCTTTCAACCCTTTGGCCTCATCAGCAGCTTATCTTCCTTCCCACCAAACCCTCAGTTTGGACTCTGCCTCACCCCAGCCTCCACAGGGAGGCCCCAGCTTGGATTTTGGCCATAAATGACTCTTTGTACGTGAGGCTGAGCCCGGACTCCCCCATCTCCTCTTCCTGTGGCCTGTGCCCTCCAGAACCGGGTATCCTCCCCAGCCCTGAGGCCTTCTGACAGGTCCTCCCTCCCTGTTGCCTGCCCAGGCCCCAGTCCTGCAGTACCTGTATTACCTGGCCCAGATTGGCATCGCCATGTCCCCACTCAGCAATAACAGCCTCTTCCTCAGCTATCACCGGAACCCGCTACCTGAGTACCTGTCTCGTGGTCTCATGGTCTCGCTGTCCACTGACGATCCCCTGCAGTTCCACTTCACCAAGGTCAGAGTCTGGAGGGCATCCAGGCCAGCTGTGGTTCTAGGCTGCAAAGGTCCCCCCATCCTTCCCCGCCCCCAACCTGGGCCTCAGGGATGGTGCTGCCCCCTGCTGGTGGAGTGTGCAGCATGTCATGGCAAATTCCGGGGAGAGAGGGGCGTGGGTACAGGATGAGGGTAGGGGTGGGCAGGGATTGGGTGGCAGGCCCGGGTGCACCTGTCTGAGGGAAACTGGCCTGTGCAGGAGCCACTGATGGAGGAATATAGCATCGCTACCCAGGTGTGGAAGCTCAGCTCCTGCGACATGTGTGAGCTGGCACGCAACAGTGTGCTCATGAGCGGCTTCTCCCACAAGGTACCACAGCCACCTGCCCGGAACCTGGCAGACACCCTCTCCTCTCCTTCTCTGCATTTGGGGAGGTCCCAGGGGTGCTGGCCCTGGGATGGTTCAGGGCTGGGGCGTGGCCCCTGAAGGCCCTGCCTGATAACCGTGCCCACCGCAGGTGAAGAGCCACTGGCTGGGACCCAACTATACCAAGGAAGGCCCTGAGGGCAATGATATCCGCCGTACGAATGTGCCGGACATCCGTGTGGGCTACCGCTATGAGACCTTGTGCCAGGAGCTGGCGCTCATCACACAGGCTGTCCAGAGTGAGACGCTGGAGACCATCCCGGAGGAGGCTGGTGTCACCACAAGCCCGGGGCCTCAGTGAGCTTGGCCCACACGGGGCCCCCTGCATCTCAGCACCTCGACCACGTTTCATTCTCAGACCCCTCTCACCCTGTTGTGTCTGCATGTGTCTGTTCTTCTTTGTTCTGTCCCGCATGTCTCCAGCCTGGATCTGTCCCTGTGCCACCTCTGTGAAAGTGGTGCCCAGAATCTGCTTTGCCCTTGTCTGGGCCTGAAGGCCTGGCTTTGCTGGCTGCCCTGCCAATGGCCCTGTCCCAGGACCCTCTGAAGCCTGGCTGTCCTGTGGGCATCTAAGTGTCCACAGGGGCTAGGGATGGTTGAGGGGGGCTGGCCCCTCTAGCCCTTGGGGTCCTGCCTGGGCAGATCTTGTCGTGTGTGTGTGTCCGGGGAGCAGTCAGGTGGGGCCCGTGCATACCTGCTGGGGGTCTGTGGAGCTCCAGCAGCTCTGTGGTGAGCACAGTTGGGCTGAACTCGGTCACAGCCCTCACTGCCTGGACTCGGGCCTCGGAGGTGCTGGACCACCGCCTCCACCAAGTCACTGCCTAGCAGCCTTCTCCGTCCTTCCTCCGGT
This sequence comes from Lynx rufus, assembly GCF_022079265.1. NCBI lineage: Eukaryota > Metazoa > Chordata > Mammalia > Carnivora > Felidae > Lynx > Lynx rufus. The sequence goes on along the minus strand of NW_025814834.1, from coordinate 128,942,563 downwards.
CTACATGCTCCTCTGGTGTCAGCTTCCTGTGCCTCTGTGGGAGAGGGCAGCTGCCCTGTGTTGTATCTGGAGCCATTGCAGCTGGAGGGTCCTGAATCTGTCACCAGCCCTGGAGGTGGTATCCCCACTGTGATCCCCAGAGTTTTGACCACACCTGAATCCACTTGGTCCCCTGTGTTGTGTTCTGGACTGAGGTCTTTGCTGTGAAATGCAGTGTTTCATACAATCCCATCTTTCCTAGTGCATGAGAAATAAAGGTTATTTAAGTAACGAGGCGGGTGGGATGTCTATTGGGAGAGGGAGAGTCATGGTGGGGGTGGCTGAGGGTAGATCCAGGAGCATTGTGGGTAGAGGTACACAGCGAATCCTAAAGTGAGTGACTGGGCTTGGCTGATGTGTATTTGCGCACGTGGAAACTGATGAAGGAAGCTGGGTGGGAGGAGAGGTCCACCAGGGACCCATCTGCTGCCCCAGGCTCTCATCCAGCCTGCCCCCCCTGAAGTAGACACTTGACCCCAGGTCTAGGGCACACCCCTGTTGTACCACTTTGAGGGGGCCAGCATCCCCTTCCACCTCCTACTTCCTCACTTCCAGCCTTTTGGGACAGCCGGGTACATGTGGGAACATGTTATTTCCAAGCAGACCTGAGGCCAGTGGTTCTCGAACTTGGGACATCAGCTTGTTTAAAATGCCATGTCCAGGGACGCCTGGGTGGCTCAGTCAGTTAGGCGTCCGACTTCGGCTCAAGTCATGATCTCATAGCTCGTGAGTTCGAGCCCTGCATCGAGCTCTGTGCTGACAGCTCAGAGCCTGGAGCCTGCTTTGGATTCTGTCTCTCCCTCTCTCTCTACCCCTCCCCCGTTCACGCTCTGTCTCTCTCTTTCAAAGATAAATATTAAACATTTTTAAAAAAATAAATAAAATGCCATTTCCAGGTCCTACCCTCAGAGGTTCTGCCCATGGGTGGGAGGTGTGGCACAGACATATGCAAGCTCCCTGACACATTTTCTTAGAAGGGTTGGAGCAAGCCTGTGCCTTCAGAATCCAGGCTTAACCAACTTGGCTTCAGTCCATGTTCAATGCACAATCTCTGGACCACCTTCCAAGGCATAGAGGTTGCTGGAGTGTGTTGCCCAAGTAAAGGAGAAAAGTGGAATGTGCCCTGTGCTGCTCTGGGTCTTGGGTGAGTGACAGAGAAGCCTATAGATGCCGTTGCTGCCGAGTGGGGAGTGGATGGGCTTGCACTTCAGAAACAATTAGCCCTGGAACAGCGAGAGTGTGTGTAATCGAGGGCCTGGTGAGGGAGCAGGAGGCTGGCTTCCTCCCCTCCTGTTAGCTGGCTCTGCCCCAGCCCTGCCTCTCCTTTGGCAGACAGCTCATCTGCACCTCACCCGGGGCCTCTGGGCAGAAGCTCTCCTGATGCCCCTGGCTCCTGAGGGCCATTAGCCACCAGCCTTGCTCCCAGACAAGGACAAGGGTCCATCAGTCTCTAGAAGGTGTCATTCGCTAGTTCATTCTATCCATTACACACGGTAAAATCGAATGTTAGAGCAGAGTGATGAGCAAGAGACTACCACTGTGGCTGATTTCTGGTTCGGGAAACAGGCTCAGGAGGTGCAAGTGGCCTGTGGCAGAACCTGGATTGGAAGCTAGGGAGCTCATGGTCTAGGGCTCCCCAACCCCACACTGGGTCTCGTCTACCCAAGGAACGATGCTTTTCCATATAACAGAATCCATTCCGTTTTCTCACTGCTGGTACATTCTGAGTGTGTGCTGAGGCCTAGCCCTAAGAATACTACCAATTTATTTAAAAAAAAATTTTTTTTTTTAAATGTTTACTTCCTATTTTGAGAGAGAGAGACAGACACGGAGTGCAAGCAGGGGAGGGTCAGAGAGAGAGAGAGGGAGACATAGAATCCAAAGCAGGCTCTAGGATCTGAGCTGTCAGCACAGAGCCCAACATGGGGCTCAACCCCACGATGGTGAGATCATGACCTGAGGTGACATCAGACGCTTAACCGACTGAGCCACTCAAGTGCCCCAAGAATACTACCAATTTAAAGAATTTCTTAGCAACCTGTCCACTTTTTTAAAAAAATGACTTGTTTCTGGTTTTTTAGTTTCTCAGAAATTTCTCTTTTTAAACATTTACTGAGAGCAAGTAATTTTAAGACAGTAAGGCCTTAATAGTTTTTCCTATCTGAAAAAAGTTTCATTTAGAGAAATTTGGAAAATCTAGAAAAATGGGAAGAAGAAAATCCATTCACAATCCACCAATTTCAACATACAGATCATCTGTGATCTATTTATGTATTTTGAATATATATATATATATATTCCTTTAGGTTCTTTTCTAAAAAGGAATTTTTAAGTGGAGATCATAATATGTATAATTTTGTGTTCCTAAAATATTTTAATGTAAGTCCACATTTTATTAAAATATTCTTTATAAATACAGGCATACCTCAGGGATTTGGCGGGCTGGGTTCCAGACAACTATGAGGACTCGAATATCACAAAGTGAGTTGAATTAATTTTTGGTTTCCAAGTGCATATAGAAGTTATGTTTACACTATACTACAGTCTACTAAGTGTGCAATAGCATTATATCTAAGAAACAGACTACACACCTTAATTTAAAAATACGGCTAAAAAATGTTAACCATCATCTGAGCTTTCAGCAAGGCATCACCTTTTTGCTGGTGGAGGTTCTCACCTGGATGTTGATGGCTGCTGGCTGATCAGGGTGGTGGTTGACGAAGGCTAGGCTGGCTGTGGCAATTTCTTAAAATAAGACAACAGTGAAGGTTGCCCCGTTGACTGACTCTTCCTTTCACAAATGATTTCTCTGTACAAGTGCTGCTCTTTGATAGCATTTTACCTACAGTGGAACTTTCAAAATTAGAGTCAATGCTCTCAAACGCTTCTACCGCTCTATCAATTAAGTTTGTGTGATATTCCAAATGCTTTATTGTCAGTTCAACAATCTTCACCAGAAGCAGATTCTATCTCAAGAAACCACTGTCCTGGGATGCCTGGGTGGCTCAGTCGGTTAAGCGTCCGATTTTGGCTCAGGTCATGATTTCATTGTTCCCAAGTTCGAGCACCACATCAGGCTCTGTGCCGAGGGCTCAGAACCTGGAGCCTGTTTCGCATTCTGTCTCTCCCTCTGTCTCTTCCCCTCCCCCACTTTCTCTTTCTCTCTCTCTCTCTCTCAAAAATAAATAAGCATTAAAAAAAATGAAAAAAAGAAGAAACCACTGTCTTTGCTCATTCATCAGAACAGCTCCTCATCTGTTCAAGTTTGATCATGAGATTGCAGCCATTCAGTCCCTTCTTCAGGCTCCACTTATAGTTCTAGTTCATTTGCTGTTTCCACCTCATCTGCCACTACTTCCTCCACTGAAGTCTTGAGCCCCTCAAAGTCATCCATGGGGACTAGATTCAACTTCTTCCAAATGCTTGTTAATGTTGCTGTTTTGACCTCTTCCTATGAATCATAAATGTTCTTAATGGCATTTAGAATAGTGAATCCTTTCCAGAAGTTTTTCAATTTACTTTGCCCAGATCCATTAGAGGAATCACTATGTACAGTAGCTACAGCCTTACGAAGTGCATTTCTTAAATAATAAGACTTGAAAGTTGAAATGACTTGATCCATGGGTTGCAAAATGGAAGTTGTGTTAGGAGGCATGAAAACAACGTGAATCTCATTGTTTGTCTCCATCAGAACTCTTGGGCGACCGGGCACATTGTCAGTGAGCAGTAATATTTTGAAAGGAATCTTTTTTGTTCTGAGCAGTAGGTTTCAACAGTGGGCTGAAGATATGCAGTAAACCGTCTTGTAAACAGATGTGCTGTCATTTAGGCTTTGCTGTTGCATTGATAGAGTACAGGCAGAGTAGATTTAGCCTAATTCTTAAGGGCCTGAGCACCTCTGGAATGTTAGATGAGCGCTGGCTTCCATTCAAAGTCACCAGCTGCAGTAGCCCCTAACAGGAGACTTTGGCTTTAGGGAATATTGTGGCTGGTTTGATCTTCTATCCAGACCACTCAAACTTTCTCCATGTATAAGGCTGTTTTGATTTCTTATCATTCATGTGTTCACTGTACGAGCACTTTTAATTTCCTTCAAGAACTTTTCTTTGCATGCACAACTTCCTAATAAGAAGCCTTGCTTTCAGACAATCTTGGCTTTCGACGCTAAGTTTAATCATTTCTAGCTTTTGATTGAAGATGGGAGACGGGCGACTCTTTCACATGAACACTTAGGGGGCCATCGTAGGGTTGTCACTTGGCCTGATTTCAATATGGCTGTGTCTCAGGTAGTAGGGAGGCCCAAGGAGAGGGAGAGAGATGGGAATGGCTGGATGGTGGAGAGGTCAGAACGCACACATTTATCAAGTCGGCTGTCTTATATGGGCATGGTTTGTGCTGCTCCAGACAATTACAATAGTAACATGAAAGATCATTGGTCACAGATCACCATGATCTATATTAATGAAGATAATATTACAATATTAAAACAATATTAATGAAGAAGTTTGAAAAATTGTAAGAGGTACCAAACTGTGACACAGAAATCCAAGTGAGCAAAAGCTTTTGGAAAAGTGGCCCCAATAGACTTGTTCTAGGCAGAGTCACCACAGACCTTCAGTTTGTAAAAAAATGCAGTATCTGGAAAGTACAATAAAGCAAGACACAATAAAAGGAGATACACCTGTATAAATTTTAATTACAGCACGCTGTCCTATGGTAAGCCTCACCAAAATTTACCATCACGGCTCTTCTCTATTTAAGAATGGCTATGGCCTGGGGCGCCTGGGTGGCGCAGTCGGTTAGGTGGCCGACTTCGGATCAGGTCATGATCTTATGGTCCGTGAGTTCTAGCCCCGCGTTGGGCTCTGTGCTGACAGCTCAGAGCCTGGAGCCTGTTTCAGATTCTGTGTCTCCCTCTCTCTGACCCTCCCCTGTTCATGCTCTGTCTCTCCCTGTCTCAAAAATAAATAAACGTTAAAAAAATTTTTTTTAAGAATGGCTATGGCCTAATGTCATGACTAACAGTGTTCGCTCTGGAGTCATACGACCAGGGTTTGAATTTTGCTCCACTGCTGTCTGGCTGTGTGACCTAAGGCAAACTACTTCTCTCTGTGCCTCCAAGTCCTCACCTATTTCACGGGAATAATAATAGCACTGTCCTCGTGTGTTGATTTTGGATTCGTTCAGTCAATCCCATCTCTGGATAGAAAACATTAAGTGCTCAGTAAATACTAATCGTTATTATCCTTACATGCTTTACAGATACTTCCCCAGTCTTGATGCCTGTGAGTGAAATGACCAGGTCCAAGATGTGATTTTTAAATTTTTTACTGCTTTTCGGTAGAAATGAGTGAAAGTGTGTAAACCAAGCTTAAAGTCCTTTCCTTGCCCTTTGCCTCCCTGACGCCTCTCATGTCGTCCTGCCACCTTCTTCCCTTTTCTTGGAATCATCTCACGCCCCTCCTTGTGCCCTGCGTGGCAGGGGTGTGTGGACGTCTCTGTGAGGGAGGCAGCCATTCCTCCTCTGCTCCTGGCTCCAGAGTAGCCTAGTAGTGGTAGGAGTCAGGAGCCAGGGTGCCTGCCCCTTGTGTGGAGAGAGGTGGGGAATGAGGCTGGGCAGCGGAGGTGATTTAAAACACAGGTCTGCTCTAGGGGCGCCTGGCTGGTCCAGTTGATAGAGCATGTGACTCTTGATCTTGGGGGTCATGAATTTGAGCCCGACACTGGGCACAGAGCTTACTTCATAAAAAACAAAAACAAACAGACAAAGCTGGTCTATTTTAAAAGGCCCCAGAGTGCAATACCCACCTCATCCAGTCTGACCTGCCAATCACAAAGCATTCACCTTCCCAGTGCCCCCTCCTAGAGGAGTTATGGAGAGGAGGGTGGGTCCTGGCTGTGCCCCCACACTGGGGATGGTGGTAGTGTTTGGTTAGGGTGACAGTCCTCCTAATTTATAAACCCTATGTCAGAACATTTGCCCCATCAAGGTATTGCCTCATTTATAAATTCATTCTATGAAACTCCAATAAAAGCTTAAGTGTTAAATCACATTTAATCCAATGTTTGGCAAGTCATTTTGTTTTGGGGCTGAGGATAAACGTGCCCAGATCAGGTAGCCCTGGACGGGCAGATATTATTATTATTACTATTTTTTAAAGTAGGCTCCACACCCAGCATGGAGCCCAACAGGGAGCTTGAACTCACAACCCTGAGATCAAGACCTGATCTGAGATCAAGAGTCAGATGCTTCACTGGCTGAGCCACCCAGGCGCCCTGGGGATCTTGTAGCAGTCTGTGGGTATGGAGCCTGGGTGCACTCGAGTGACCTGGTTCTGCGAGCAAACCCTCTCACCCTGCCCAGGGGCCGGGGCAGGCTCTCAGGGGCCCGGGAGATGTCAAAGCCCTGAAAGAAAAGCTTTGGGGGGCTGCAAAAATATGAAATAGACCGTATCAAAATGGGTAAATGTTTAATCAAGTGCTTTCAGAAAGTAGCATGTCAACTTTAATATCTGTTCAGTTTGGTATCCGTACAAATGTCATTATATTTGAAAACAATTTGTAAGTTGGATTCTTGGCAAGAGTTCCAGGATATGCAGAATGATTAAAGAGAAATCATAGCCAATAGTAAATTCAATGACTTACCCGTAATTAAGTAATGTCAAAAGCAAACTTGTCAAAGCCCTGTTACATTTAAAGCAAAGCAGTGTTATCTTTGATGAGGGATGCGATGAGTTTTAGTTGGTGGTGAAGAGGGTGGGGCGTCCAAGAATCAGAGGCAGGGTCTGGAAGGGGCTGGAAATGGCCCTGCCCTGCACCTGTTCCGGTCCAGGGATCAGCCCAACCTCTGCCGCAGGCTGGCCCTCTGGCCCTCCTGCCTCCCTAACTAGGCTGTGCAGATTTGGGGCGCCTGCTCCTGCCACAGGCAAGTGACTCCTGCCACAGTCTTCTCTAGATCCATGCAAGACCACAGGTAGCTGGAGTTTCCGTCTCTGTTTTGCCGATGAGAGACTGCCCTGGGTTTGAAACCTGAGCGTTCCATTTATTAACGGGGCAAGTCCCCAGTCACCCCTGATTTCCAAGATTTGGGGGTGACATACAAAGGGGAGAGGGTACCGCCCCCTTCCCAGCTTTGTGTGTCCACCACATGTTTCCCACAGTGGGGCCGATACTGGGCTGAACTCTTCACGATCATGAATACATCTAGTGTGGCTAAAAACTCCATGCTGGTTACCATCATGATGCTCCTCTTAGGGAAAATTGAAGGCCAAGGAGGTTAAGTAATTTATCCAAGGTGACCCAGCTAGCAAGTAGCAGAGCTGAGATTTGAACCCAGAACCGCCTGGTTGTTAAGTCCTTGTTCCTTCCGCTCTCTGATGGTCCCGGGGGGTGGGTTGTGAGTGCCGAGTGTCTGCGGGGGTCGGTCTCTGGAGGATTGGGTGCTCAGGGAAAGGATGGTGTCTGGCTCTGGGGAGCAGAGGCAGGACCAGAGAGGCCACGGAGGAGGCTCCTGCAACATCCCAGGTGTGGGTGACAAGGACCTGGGTGGTGGCAGCGGGGATGGAGAGCAGCTTTTGAGGGGAGGCAGTTAGGACCAGTGGTTAATACAAGCGTGGCAGAATGGCCGGATGAAAGACTGAGATTGTGAATGCCTGAGGCAGGTGTGTGCTCCGATTGCCACAGGCCACCCCCAATCCCTGTTGCCTTACACGTGACCCAGTCCACACACTGCCAGGGAGGTATCCGAGTTTGTGTTCCCTGGGATAAAAATCACCATTTCATGGTACAGCTCTTTCACTTCTTCCCTGTGAGATCTTGGGTAAATTATATGAGTTCTGAGCCTCAGTTCTCTTATAAAATGGGGATAGGAGGGTCTACTGAGTTGGTATTGAATGCTAAATACACAGCTCTCAGCAGAGTGGCCAGCGCACAGAAAACTCTCAGTGCATCCATGAAACTCATGAAGCCTCAGTGGAAACTAATGCTCCACTCTGGGGAAGGAGAAAATCATATATGGTGCCTGAGTTCAGCCCAGAGGACTTGGAAAATTATGGAGTTACCACTGGTAACTCCACTGGGACAGGGGCGGTCAGAGAAGGGTGGGCTAATTCCTTTCCGGAGAAAATAGCAACATCACACTTGTATTGTGCTTTGTAATTTTCCTCATTTAATTTTTGCAACAGCCTTATGAGTTGGACAGGGGTGTGCTTACTCCTACCGGGAGACTAAAACTGTTTTTGAAATAAGGTGGGATCCAAACAGGAATTTAAAGATGTTCTATATCCATGGTGGATAATGGATACTCACATCCCAGAGTCTGGAAAGACATTTGCCTGGGAGGGAGGCGGGTGCTGAGGCAGGAGGAGGAAGAGGGAGGAGGAAGGAGGGGAGACTGCGTTGTAGTTCTCACTGAGGGCCTCGGGCAGGGAAATGTATTAGCAGAGGTCAAGATGGAGATGGAGATGGGGTTTAAGAGGCTTCTGGGGGAGGCGGTCCTGCAGGTCCCATGCTCAGTCTGTCCCAGCCCCCAGAGATGACCAGTCCACAGGAACTGACTCCCACTAACTCAGCTCACAGGAAATGTGCACCAGACCAGGCAAGCTACTTTTCAGCTTGTAACAGGGGAATCAAAGTACCAAGCATGTTTTTTTTTTTTGTTTTTTTCTTTTTTTCCCAGAAGTCAGCAAGCAGTGGCTTGGTGAAGAGTGAGTTGGAAGCAGGGTTTTGAACCGCCTCACTGGCCCTAGGCCTCCTCTTCTGCACCCACATGCCCCCGGGCAGAGCATGTTAGCTTATAGAGTGCCTTTGTGCATTTAGAAAAAGATGCCCCTCCCTTGGGTCAACACAGCCTCGTGCTGGGGAGAACAGCTTGGTGAGCAGAGAACAGTCTGCTTTGGCTCCCTGATCACTCAGGGGCTTTTATCAGTGCAAAGCCTCCCTAACTTAGGTGGCAACCTGACCCCGAGTCTGCAGCCTGAGGGTGTACGAGCGGCTGTATTACCAGCTCTTGCACCTGCTCTTGGAGGATGTCCCCCAGCTGGGTCTAGGAGTTCCCAGCAGCATCCTGCAGAAGCTTATAAATCACATGAAGATACAGTCACCTCTGTTCCACCCCAATCCTGCCCCGTAGCTGAACAAGGCTCAGCGCCCACAGAGTTGTCCGGGTGCCTCAATGCTGCTATGGGAGTGCACATATCACGCCGAGGTTTCCCTGGGACAGTCTGTCTGGGGCGTTGGAGTCCGCACTGTGAATAATCCAGGTGCGTGGCTCTTATCCCTCCCCCTCTGCCATATCCTGTCCCGATGCACCAGCTACCTTGTGTAGCTGCTCGGGCACCTGGGTCCTGCACAAACCCAGGGCTGATGCTCACCTGAATGTCACCTTCGTGTGAGTCAGGAAAAGGTGGGCCCTCTGGGCAGATGTGACCCTGATCGCTCACAGAACTGCTGGTATCTTAGGATAGGGAAAAGAGTGTCCCTCCCTCCAGGGGGTTGTAGCCCTTCCAGCTTCTTGCTGAACTTGCTCCTGGACTGGTGGCCCGCTGCAGTGTCCAACTGCAGTGTCCACAGGGTGACGGTACTGAGACCTTCGTGAGACCAGCTTTGGCTTCCCCCTGCAGGTTCTGGCTCTGGGGCTGGGCTGGAGCACCCTTTCTGGGTACCCATATCCGCTAACTCATGCAGTGGGCACCTGTGGGGCCCCACCCCACCAATCCAGTAGGCAGGCTGGCTCACATAGGAATTCCCCCAGTGAGAGTTTTGGCTTAGGCTAAGCCAGGACTCCCATAGAAGGATTGCTGCCCAGGGGCCAACTGATGTGGACATGGTTTCTCCTGGACAAGGCTGGAGATGCATATTCTGGCCCTTTGGTTGTACTGTTCTAGATCCTGCTCCATTTTGCTCTGCATGCGTGCTCGGGAAATAACACTGGCAGGGAGTTTGGGGGCCCGAATTTAGCTCTCAAGGATAATAACAATGGCTGACATTTATTGGGCACTTACTATATGCCAGGTGTGATCTGACTTAATCCTCAGATCAGCCCCATGAAGTAGGCACTATTATTATTGCCATGTACAGGGAAAGAAACAAACGCACAGAGAGGTTTAGTAACCTTCCCACGGTCACACAGCTAGTAAGTGGTGGATCCAGGATGTGGTGCAATGCTCTCCCCATTGTGCCCACCCTCCTTCCTTTGGGTTCTGCGAACGAGGTGGCCAAGGGGCCCAACATGGCTGGGCAGGATGGGGACTGATCCTTTAGATGGTGGGGGAAGGCTGGCTTATGTCCTGGGCCTTACCAGCTCCACTCAGATTTCCACATGTGGGACATCCTGATTGTGCTTGCAGCTCTGGGCCCTGGTCACCACCCCTGCTCTCTGGGGCAGCCCTGGCTCTGTGACCCAAAGTTAGTTAATTCTTGGTCCCCATTTTCTGTCTCACACCTGCCAAGCCCAAACCCCATCCCCTGAACTCCCTGCGAATGTCCCACCTATATGTCTCTATCGGTTCCTGGTGCTTTCCCTTCACTTCCTTACAGCCTCCTGGCTCCTGGGCAGGATTCTTTTCTCCTAGGAACTATTTGTTACTCATGTGGCTATGACAGACATAGTCCCAAGTACAATCCTCTTCCCAGACTTAGAGAAAGAAGAATGCCTTCCACCCACTCCTGCCTTCACTCAGAGAGAAATGGCTATCGTTGCTTACCCCAAAACGGGGTCAGGAAAGGATGGCCTTTTCAATAACTGGTGCTGGGTCAACCGGGTATGCATATGGAAATAATGCCAGGTCCAACCTCACACCATATACAAAAGTCAATTCCATATGTCTTAAAGGTCTGCTTCTAGATGAAAATATAAAAGAACATCTTGATGACCATGGAATACAAAGCTTTCTTAAACAGGATACAAAAAGCACTAAGCATGATGGGGAAAGATGATCATTTAGATTCTATTAAGATTAAGAAATTCTATTTATCAAAAACCACAGAATGAGAGCGGATAATAAAGGGCTTGTATGCAGAATAAAGAACTCCAAATCAGTAAGGAAAAGACAGCAAACACAAACAGAAGCGGGGCGCCTGGGTGGCTCAGTCGGTTAAGCAGCTGACTTCAGATCAGATCAGAGGTTCGAGCCTCTTGTCGGGCTCTGTGCTGACAGCTGAGAGCCTGGAGCCTGCTTCAGATTCTGTGTCTCCCTCTCTCTGCCCCTCCCCTGCTCGTGCTCTGTCTCTCTCTCTCTCAAAAAAAAAATAAACATTAAAAAAAATTTTATAAAAAAAATAAACAGAAAGCTTGGTTAGGCATTTCACAGAAGAGGATATCTAAATGACCAATACATACACGAAGAGGGGATCGTTTTTATTTGCCATCGGGGAAATGTAAATTAAGACCTCAAACAGCTACTCCCCCACACCCACCAAAATGGCCAAAAGGAAAAAGCTTGACAACACCAAGTGGTGGTAAGGACAGGCAGTGGGAATGCTCATGCATTCAGGGGAGGGCGTAAATCGATGAAGCTACGGAAAACTGGTCGCACCTGTCAAAGCAGAGCATGGGCGGACCGGTGCCCTGCAAACCCCGCCCTAGGTAGGATGTCACGGCAGCCCCAGTCATGTAGCTCAAAGCTGCAGACCGCTCAATGCCCGTCACCTGCACAGCCACACAATGGAATGCCGGACAGCAATGAAAATGAACAAGCCACAGTTACACAAAACAGCATTGAAGGATCACGACATAAACACTGCTGATGGAGGAAGCCAGACACAAAAGAGTATGTGCTACGTAGTCCCATCTATGCAAGCCTCAAGGCAAACCTCATCCATGAAAGACCAGTAGGGCGCCTGGGTGGCTCAGTCCGTTGAGCATCTGACTTCGGCTCTGGTCATGGTCTCCCAGTCCATGAGTTCCAGCCCCCTACTGGGCTCTCTGCTGTCAGTGCAGAGCCAGCTTCGGATCCTCTGTCTCCTTCTCTCTCTGCTGCTCCCCTGCTCATGCTTTCTCTCTCAAAAACAAATAAAACATTTAAAAAAAAACCCTTTTTTAAAAAAGTCAAATTAGTGCTTACTCTTGGGTTGGTACAAATTTGGGGGGATGTTTAGGGGGTATCGATAATGTACTGTTTTTATCTGAGTGCGTGAAAATACATCAGACTATATAGACTTACAGTTTCTCTACGTTATACTTGGATAAGAAGTTAAAAACCAAAATCACGGGGAGAGGTCAGGGTGGGACTAGCCCACAGACCTGACTGGGGAGCGCTGGCGAACCACATCCGGGCATTCTTGCGCACAGGCCCACCACAGGGCCTGCAGAGGTGGTGTGGGCTTTCTCTGCAGTATTAAGATGGGAGACACAATGAAGGCCCTTTGAACTCAAGAGTTTTGCCTCAGCCTGGAACTTACCTTCATGCAGGGGATAGAGGAGATTTGCCATCCTCTTGCAGAGTCAGGGTTGGGTTTGGCTTGGGTTGCTGGGGGGAGGCAGGGTGGGCCAGAGGAGTGTGACCCACAGGCGAACATCTGTTTCTCTGCTTCCAAACTACAGGCTTTGGGTTTGCCAGTCTTACCTGCCCTATCCACACACTGCCATGCTGTTATTTTCTTAACAGTTTTTTTATTAAAAATTTTTTTTAAATGTTTTTATTTTATTTTTGAGGGAAAGAGAATGCGAACAGGGGAGGGGCGGAGAGAGAGAAACACACACACAGAATCTGAAGCAGGCTCCAGGCTCTGAGCTGTCAGCACAGAGCCCGACGCAGGGCTCAAACCCACGGACCGCGAGATCATGACCTGAGCTGAAGTCGGATGCTTAACCGACTGAGCCACCCAGGCGCCCCAGTTTTCTTTAAATATGTAGTTAATTCACTTTAAAAAATCAGCCTCAGTACAACTTCACAACCACTAGGATGGCTATAATTAAAAAAAAAAAAAAAAGATACGGGGGGGCAATAACAAGCATCGGCAAGGACATGGACACATCGAAACCCTCATACAGTGCTGGTGGGAATGTAAAAGGGTGTAGCCACTGTGGAAAATGGTTTGATGCATCCTCAAAGAGTGAAACATAAAACTACCATCTGAGCCAGCAATTCCACTCCTAGGATCTGTGCCAAAGAATTGAGGATTGTTACTCAAGTAAATATATGCACTCGCATGCTCAGAGCAGCACTGTTTACAATAGCCTAAAAGTGAAAATAGCCTAAGTGCCCACCAACAGAGGAATGAAGAAACAAAATGCCTTCTATCCCTCCAATGGAATATGATTCTGCCACAAAAAGGAATGGAGTACTGACCCAGGCCACAGCAAGGGTGAACTTCAAAAGCACTATGCTAAGCGCAAGGAGCCAGACACAAAGGTGGGAGGTGACTGCATTTACATGAAATACCCAGGACACTTAAATCCAAAGAGTCAAATGCAGATGGCTGGTTGTCAGGGGTTGAGGAAGAGGGATAATGGGGAAGGACTCATGGTTTAATGGCTGTCGGGGTCCTTTTGGGGTGATGAACTAGTTAGAGGTCGTGGTGGCGCAACACTGTGCGTGTCCGGACTGCAGCTGAAGCCCTCACTTTAAAACGTTTACTTGTATGTTATGTGAATTTCACTTTGGTAGAAAAAGGAAGTGAGGAGAAACACGCAGCCTCAGTTTTCTTACTGGTGCAAAGAGGCCAATAATACTGTTCACCGCATGGGAGGAGGTAGGGAGTAACAGTATGTGCAAAGTGGCTGGCCTTCAGGTCTTCATTCAGTAAAGGGCATCCATTGTCCTCTGAGAGCCACTTACTAGGGATGCACCAGGGACGCCTCAGTCTCCCTGCAACGCCAGGGGTTGGGGGAGAGGCTTACCTACCTGGGCAAAGAACCCGAAAGAACCCAGACAGCTGCAGTTTAGAGGTGGCGCCCAAATGGGCTGTCCCGGTAGAACGGACACGGGCGTGCCCCTCCCTGGATCAGAGTGGCATGGAGAACGGAGCCGCCCAGGGCTCTGTGAGAGGCCTGGAGGGTTCTGGGGCCGCAGGGCGAAGCGGGGCCTTTCCCCGCCCTGGAGGGTGGGGAGAGGATAGGGCTGGTGCACGTCCTGCCACAAGGGGGCGCTTCTGGAGCTGTCCTGCCCAGGAATTGGGCGAGGACACTTAGGCCTTACAGAGTATCAACACTTAAGCTTGCACCGTCCTGGTAACCGAGCAGCCTACTAAACGTGCGATGTGTCGGGGTTCCCCAGCCTTCTCACGTTGCTTACCAGAAGCCAGATGATCCCTCTAGGTTCCTCTTCTGTGCTTCTCTAGCCTGCGGAGGGAGCCGCAGAGTAAAGGGGTTACTGCACCTTCTGTTGTGCAGGCAGTGAGCTCAGAGGGGAGAGCAGACAGTTCACCCCCAACAGCTACACTAAGGGCCTTCCCTCTGCCTTCAGGGCCTTCAGGGCCGGGCCAGTGTGAGAAGGCTCCCACCCAGCAGCTGGTGGGTGGGGCCTGGTCTCCTAGCTGAAGGTTCAGAGACCTGGGGATCCAAAGTGTGTCCTGATCCCTCCATACTACTAAGCCACAGCCTCCCCGTCCCTCCCGGCCCTTTCTGCATGAGCTCACACAACCTCTGCTTCATGTTTCATCAGGCAGTTTTCAGCCAGGCTGCAATCTGCCTGGAATCTCAGATGGCCCATCGAGGCCCCGGCTCTCATGGCCTCTCCTCTGATCAGGTCCCCAACCCCTGATGCTCCACCAGGGACAGAGCGTCCTGAACCACACCACCAACTCCACCACCACCACCACCATCTGCACTGCTTGGAGATCCCTGCTCCTCCCCTGCTCCAGGTCACATCTCCTGACTTTAGGTGAGGCCATCTTCAGTCTCCCGGGGCCAAGCCTATAACCTGGTTTGTGCTCCTGCCAGATCCGGCTCACTGCCTTCTGCACCTGGCCCCACCCTTTGTCTACATACTTTCTTTGTATCTCTTTGTATTTAGTACTCCGCTAATCTTCTCACATTATCCACAAGCCCTGAGGTTTAATACGAGGGGCCTCTTGGCAACTCAGTGATGCTTTTGACCCCGGGTGCACTGTTCTGAAGTTTGCAGCACATTCTTTCTGGCTTATAGTCTCTCTCTGGCCTATCTGTTGCCGTGTTTACACCACTTGGAGTGTTAATAAACTCTATGTTACATTGAAATATTCTGGCCCTGTGAAGTTGAGTTTGTTGCAGATAATGAATGCAAAGGGCACAAAGCCATCTAAGAAACATCCACTGTGCTTGGCATGTGAGGGCCTTTTGCTTACTTGCCAAGTTTATCTAATGTCAGCTCCCACGGGGTTTGGAAACAGTCTTGGATTGTTGCTGGATCCTCCAGTCTTGTGGGTTCACTCCGCAGCCTTTTGTAGGCAGTGTGGTGCCCCTCGTAGAGCCAGACCTTGGGGTTGACTGAGTCCAATGTACTTCAGTGTGTGCCCTTGGGCAGGTTACTTAATTTCTCTGAGCCTCAGTTTCCTCACCTGTAAAATGGGGGAAGAAATATGTAGTTAAAAGAGATGTTGTGAAAATTCAGTGAGAAAGTATACGCAGTAGACATGTAATAGGCACTCAATAAATATAGCTGGGATTATTAGTAAATACAAACAGGACCCTTCTTTATTTTCTTTAAATATTTATTTATTTATTTATTTATTTATTTATTTTACTTTTTAAAAAATTTAGTTAAATCCAAGTTAGTTAGCATATAATGTAATAATGATTTCAGGAGTAGCATCCAGTGATTCATCCCCTACATAGAACACCCAGTGCTCATCCCAACAAGTGTCCTCCTTAATGCCCCTCGCCCATTTAGCCCATCCCCCCTCCCACAACCCCTCTAGCAACCCTCAGTTTGTTCTCTGTATTTAAGAGTCTTTTAGGTTTTTTCCCCCTCCCTATTTTTATATTATTTTTGCTTCCCTTCCCTTATGTTCATCTGTTTTGTATCTTAAACTCCTCATATGAGTGAAATTATATGATATTTCTCTTTCTCTGACTAATTTCATTTAGCATGATACCCTCTATCTAGTTCCACCCAAGTTGTTGCAAATGGCAAGATTTCATTCTTTTTGATTGCTGAGTTATATATATATATATATATATATATATATATAACATCTTTATCCACTCATCTGTCGATGGACATTTGGGCTCTTTCCATACTTTGGCTATTGTTGATAGTGCTGCTATAAACATTGGGGTGCGTGTGCCCCTTGGAAACAGCATACCTGCATCCTTTGGATGAACAGCTAGTAGTTCTATTTTTAATTTTTTGAGGACACTCCATCCCGTTTTCCAACTGGCTGCACCAGTTGGCATTCCCACCAGCAGTACAAAAGGGTTCCACTTTCTCTGCATCCTTGCCAACATCTGTCATTGCCTGAGTTGTTAATGTTAGCCATTCTGACAGATGTGAGATGGCATCACATTGTGGTTTTGATTTGTGTTTTCCTGATGATGAGTGATGTTGAGCATTTTTTCACGTGTCTATTAGCTATTTGGATGTCTTCTTTGGAAAAGTTTCTATTCATGTCTTTTGCCTATTTCTTCACTGGATTCTTTGTTTTTTGGGTGTTGACTTTGGTAAGTTCTTTATAGATTTTGGATACTAACCCTTTATGTGATATGTCATTTGCAAATATCTTCTCCCATTCTGTCGGTTGTCTTTTAATGTTACTGATTGTTTCCTTCACCATGCAGAAGATTTTTATCTTGATGAGGTCCCAATAATTCATTTTTGCTTTTGTTTCCCTTGCCTCCAGAGATGTATTGAGTAAGAAGTTGCAGCGGCCAAGGTCAAAGAGTTTTTTTGCCTACTTTCTTATCTAGGATTTTGATGGCTTCTTGTTTTACATTTAGGTCCTTCATCCATTTTGAGTTTATTTTTGTGTAAGGTGTAAGAACGTGGTACAGATTCATTCTTCTGCATGTTGCTGTCCAGTTTTCCCAACACCATTTGCTGAAGAGACTCTCTTTATTCCATTGGATATTCTTTCTTGCTTTGTCAAAGATTAGTTGGCCATACGTTTGTGGGTCCATTTCTGGGTTCTGTATTCTGTTCCATTGATCTAAGTGTCTGATTTTGTGCCAGTACCGTACTGTCTTGATGATTACAGCTTTGTAATACATCTTGAAGTCCGGAATTGTGGTGCCTCCAGCTTTGGTTTTCTTTTTCAACATTACTTTGTTTATTTGGGTTCTCTTCTGGTTCCATATACATTTTAGGATTGTTTGTTCTAGCTCTGTGAAGAATGCTCATGTTATCTTGATAGGGATTGCATTGAATATGTAGACTGCTTTGGGTAATATCGACATTTTAACAATATTTGTTCTTCCAATTCATGAGCATAGAATATTTTTTCCACTTTTTTGTGTCTTCTTCAGTTTCTTTCATAAGCTTTCTATAGTTTTCAGTGTATAGATTTTTCACCTTTTTGGTTAGGTTTATTCCTAGGTATTTTACGGTTCTTGGTGCAGTTGTAAATGGGATAGATTCCTTGATTTCTCTTTCTGCTTCATTATTGGTGTATAGAAATGCAACCGATTTGTATGCATTGATTTTGTATCCTGCGACTTTGCAATTCATGGATCAGTTCTAGCAGTTTTTTATGGGATCTTTTGGGTTTTCCATATGGAGTATCATGCCAACTGTGAAGAGTGAAAATTTGACTTCCTTCTTGCTGATTTGAATGCTTTTTATTTCTTTGTGTTATCTGACTGCTGAGGCTAAGACTTCCAATAGTATGTTGAATAACAGAGGCGAGAGTGGACATCCCTGTCTTGTTCCTGACCTTAGGGGGAAAGCTCTCAGCTTTTCCCCATTGAGGGTGATATTAGCTGTGGGTCTTTTGTATATGGTTTTATGATCTTGAGGCATGATCCTTCTATCCCTACGTTCTTGATTGTTTTTATCAAGAAAGGATGCTGCATTTTGTCAAATGCTTTCTCTGCGTCTGTTGAGAGTATCATGTGGTTCTTGTCCTTTCTTTTATTAATATGATAATATGATGCATCATCACATTGATTGATTTGCAGTTATTGAAGCAGCCCTGCATCCCAGGTATAAATCTCATGTGATTATGGTGAATAATTCTTTTAATGTATTGTCAGATCTCTTTGGCTATTATCTTGTTGAGGAATTTTGTATCCATATTCACCAGGGAAATTGGTCTGTAGTTCTTTTTAGTGAGGTTTTGGTCTGGTTTTGGAATCAAAATGCTGGCTTCATAGAAAGAGTTTGGAAGTTTTCCTTCCATTTCTATTTTTTGGAGCAGCTTCAAAAGAATAGGTGTTAACTCTTCTTTAAGTGTTCGGTAGAATTCTCCCGGAAAGCCATCCAACTTTTTGATTACTAAATCGATGTCTTTACTGGTTATGGGTCTGTTCAAATTTTCTATTTCTTTCTGTTTCAGTTTTGGTAGTTTATACGTTTCTAGGAATTTGTCCATTTCTTCCAGATTGCCCAATTTATTGGCATTTAATTTCTCTTAATATTCTCTTATTATTGGTTGTTATTTCTGCAGTGTTGGTTGTGATCTCTCCTCTTTCATTCTTTTTTTTTATGTTTATTTATTTTTGAGAGAGAGAGAGAAAGATAGAACATGAGCAGGAGAGTGGCAGAGAGAGAGGAAGACACAGAATCTGAAGCAGTCTCCAGGTTCTGAGCTGTCAGCACAGAGCCTGACATGGGGGTCGAACTCATGAGCCGTGAGATCATGACCTGAGCTGAAGTCGGATGCTTAACCAACTGAGCCACCCAGGGGCCCCTCTCCTCTTTAATTCTTGATTTTATTTATTTGGGTCCTTTACTTTTCCTTTTTGATCAAACTGGCTAGGGGTTTATCAATTTCTTTAATTCTTTCAAAGAACCAGCTCCTGGTTTCACTGATCAGTTCTACTCTTTTTTTGGTTTCGAAAGCAGAGATTTCTGCTCTAATCTTTTTATTTCCCGTCTTCTGCTGGTTTAGGGTTTTATTTGCTATTCGTTTTCCAGCTCTGTAAGTTGTAAGGTTAGGTTGTGTATCTGAGACCTTTCTTCCTTCCTTAGGAAGGCCTGGATTGCTGTATACTTCCCTCTTATGACTGCCTTTGCTGCTTCCCAGAGATTTTGGGCTGCGGTGTTATCATTTTCATTGGCTTCCATGTACTTTTTAATTTCCTCTTTAACTTCTTAGTTAACCCTTTTATTCTTTAGAGGGATGTTCTTTAATCTCCAAATATCCATTGTCTTTCCAAATTTTTTCTTGTGGTTGATTTCAAGTTTCAGAGCATTGTGGACTGAAAATATGCATGGTATGATCTCAATCTTTTGTACTTGTTGAGGCCTGATTTGTGTCCCAGTGTATGATCTATTCTGGAGAATGTACCATGTGCACTTGAGAAGTGTATTCTGCTGCTTTAGGATGAAATGTTGTGAATATATCTGTCAAGTCCATCCGGACCAGTGTGTCATTCAAAGTTATTGTTTCCTCGTTGATTTCCTGCTTAGAAAATCTGTCCATTGCTATAAGTGGCGTGCTGTTGAAGTCCCCTACTGTTATGGTATTATTATCAATGCATTTCTTTATGTTTATGATTCATTGATTTATATAATCAATGATATATTTGGGTGCTTCACATCGGGGGAATAAATGTTTACAATTGTTAGATCTTCTTGATGGATAGACCCCTTAATTATGATATAATTCCCTTCTTCCTCCCTTATTACAGTCTTTATTTTAAAATCTAGTTTTTCTGATATAAGTATGGTTACTCTGGTTGCCAAAAGAAAGCCAGAGTAGCCATACTGACATCAAACTACACCAGTTTTCTTTTGTTGACCATTAGCATGATAGATAGGTTCCCCATCCCCTCACTTTCAATTTGAAGGTGTCTTTAGCGCTAAAGTGGGTCTCTTGTAAACAGCATATAGATGGATCTCGCTTTCTTATCCATTCTATTACCCTATGTCTTTTGATTGGACCATTGAGTCCATTGACGTTTAGGGTGAGTACTGAAAGATATGAATTTATTGCCATTATGTTGCTTGTAGAGTTGGAGTTTCCGGTGGTGTTCTCTGGTCCTTTCTAGTCTTTGTTGCTTTTGATCTTTTTGTTTGTTTGTTTGTTTGATCTTTTCTCCGCTCACAGAGCCCGCTTACAATTTCTTGCAGAGCTGGTTTAGTGGTGACAAACTCCTTTAGTTTTTGTTTGTCTGGGAAACTCTTTTTTTGAATGACAGCCTTGCTGGATAAAGAATTCTTGGCTGCATATTTTTCTGATTCAGCACGTTGAATATATCCTGCCACTCCTTTCTGGCCTGCCAGTTTTCTGTGGATAAGTCTGCTACAAACCGGATCTGTCTTCCCTTATAGGTTAAGGACTTTTTTCCCTTGCTGCTTTCATAATTCTTTACTTGTCTGTGAATCTTGTGAATTTGACTATGATATGCCTTGTTGATAGTTGGTTTTTGTTGAATCTCATGGGAGTTCTTTGTGCTTCCTGGATTTTGATGTCTGTGTCTTTCCCCAGGTTAGGAAAGTTTTCCACAATGATTTGTTCACATAAGCTTTCTTTTTCTCTCTAAAAAACTAAACTTTTTCTCTCTCTTCATCTTCTGGGACTCCTATGGTTTGGATGTTATTCCTTTTTAACGAGTCACTGAGTTCTCTAATTCTTATATCATGCTCTTTTACCTTAGTTTCTCTCTTTTCTTCTGCTTCATTATTCTCCATAATTTTGCCTTCTATATCACTGATTTGCTGCTCTGTTTCATCCATCTTTGCCATGGCATCCTTTCGAGATTGCGTCTCAGTTATAGTATTTTAAATTTCATCCTGGCTAGATCTTACTTCTTTTATCTCCACAGAAAGGGATTCTATGCTTTTTATCTCCACAGGAAGGGATTCTATGCTTTTTTCAACCCCAGCCAGTATTCTTATTATCATGATTCTAAATTCTAGTTCAGACATCTTGTTTATATCTGCATTGATCAAGTCCCTGACTGTCATTTCTTCCTGTTCTATCTTTTGGGTGAATTCCTTTGTTTTGTCATTTTGGAGGAAGAAAAGGAATTAATAAAATAAAAAATTAAAATTAAAAAATTAAAAACAACACAAAAAATCAAATGAAGGAAGCTATATCCGAGGTGTGTGTTTTGGTCCGGTTGTTGAAAGAAGCTTTATAGAATAGAGGAAAAAAGGGAAAGAAAAGAAAAGTAAGAAAAATGTTAAAAATAAAAAAGTATACAATAAAATAGAATAAAATGAAGTGAAGAAAGTAAAATAGAATAACAAATTTACAAAAAATAAAAAATTTAATAAAACATTTAAAAATTTCAAAGGGAAAATAAAAACAATTAAAATTTTTTGAATGTTTATTTATTTTTGAGAGAGAGAGAGGAAGACAGAGCGTGAGCAGGGGAGGGGCAGAGAGAGGGGGAGACACAGAATCCGAAGCAGGCCCCAGGCTCTGAGATGTCAGCACAGAGCCCGACACGGGGCTCAAACTCACAAACTGTCAGATCATGACCTGAGCTGAAGTTGGTCACTCAACCGACTGAGCCACCCAGGCACCCCATAAAAACAATTTTTTTCTCTTTTTGTATCCAAGATAAGAAAAGAAAAAGAGAAAACAAAAGAAACGAGTAGATGGACCAGTGAACAGATGAAATCCGAAAGAAATTAGTTTCCCCTAGAAGTCTAACTATGAAGCCTTTTAAATTTTTTTTTTAACATTTATTTATTTTTGAGACAGAGAGAGACAGAGCATGAACAGGGGATGATGGGCAGAGAGAGAGGGAGACACAGAATCGGAAGCAGGCTCCAGGCTCTGAGCCATCAGCCCAGAGCCTGACACGGGGCTCAAACTCACGGACTGTGAGATCGTGACCTGAGCTGAAGTCGGAGGCTTAACTGACTGAGCCACCCAGGCGCCCCATGAAGCCCTTTATAGTCTGTACACGAGGCAGGAGGGGAGACTTGTGGTGGTCCTCTAAGTCCTGAACTTGGTTGACTCAGTTGGACCCGGCTTGGTGTAATGGCTTTGTTCTCCACTAGGTGGCACTACTTAGCTTATTGGGGTGGATCAGTGTGGTACGCATGCCCATGTATGTGCACGTGCAGGAGAGGTGAAAGTGGCTTCACCCAGCTTCCCAGTCTCTGGTATCAGAACTCTGTGCTCTCACAGACCAGCAATCAAGCACTCCTCCTTTGACTCCAGCTTCTGTCCACTCACCGCTTCTACACTGTCCAGGTGCAAGCTGTCAGCCTGCCAGGCAGCACCTCCCTCTTGAATTCTATCTCATTTGGGGCTGTGTTTCCAAACCCCTCACCTCTGAGAGACTTGTGGCTCGGGCCCACTCTGACCCTCTGGGGGATGATGTCGCCAAGCAATGGCCAGGTGCCGGCTTGCCCCCCGGGAACGTTTGTGCAGTTGTGCTGTTGCAGAGGCTCCTCAGCGACTGTGGCCGGGTGCCTGCCTGCCCCAGGGAAAGTTCATGGGATCATGAGGCGGCGGAAGTTCAGAGCTTATGGCAAAACACAACACACAGCCAGGGAGGTTTCACCGCATCTTTGTTCCAATACCAGCAAACGTGGCTGTTCTCCGGGGTCTGCTGGGACCTTTGCCTGTGGGAGGCCTTACGGCCTCTACCGGATGCCTTCCTAGCGGGAGAACCGCTTCTCCCGTGTGGCCCGTGGACGCCTCAGACCTCGCTGCCTGCTCCTGGGGATTCGCCCTTCCCACCAGAGTTCTGCCAGGTATCGAGCTGTGGAGTTTCAGACTCTGTGCTCCCCTGTTTATAGAGTCCTGATGGTATTGAAACCCTCTCCTCCTTTCTCCCTTTCTTGTTCAGCCGCTTGTGGGCGTTTCCACTCTCTCTCTTTCTCTGTGGGGGGAGTGCTATCCTGCGGGGGGAGTGCTTTTCCTGCACTCTCCCCCCTTTCTCTCTTCTCTCTCCACAAAAACAGCTCCCTACCCTCCACGGCTTCTCTCTCCCCCAGTTCACCTCTCTGCACCACGTACCTGTCGAGTTCTGTGGCTCAAGTTATGCAGATTGTTGTGTAAATCCTCAGATCAATTTTCTAGGTGTGCAAATGGCTTGGTGCTGATCTAGCTGCATTTCAGGGACAAGAGAAGGTGAGAACTTCCATGCTCTCTGCCATCTTAGCCAACAGGCCCCTTTTATAAAGAGGAATAGTGCTCTTTTCTAAACACCTTTGTCACACTTAAATTGGTTGCCAGGAAGTTATCGTTCCTGGTTCCTGGAGGCATCCAGGAGCAGAGGCCAGGGGAAGGGGGCTACCACCTGGTGCTAGGGACCTGCACCCTCAGGCAAAAAGCACGACGACCATTCCCAGCCTCTGCTGGTTTGCGGAGCAGAGCCCTCTGGGCAGAGGCAGTATCGTTCCCAGAAGTATTAGCTGTAAGGCCCACAGCCAAATGTGAGGTCAAATGTCAGAGAACAACAGAGCCTCAAGGGACATTGGAAGAGAACCCCTCTGCCCAAATATGCTGACAGCTGTGGGAGGGCAGCGGAGCCAGACATGGAGGGAAGATGGTGCACATTTACTGAACATTTACTATGTGCAAGGCGTGGCTCTTAACTGCTTCTCACGTCTTAGCAGATTTAATCCCCAAAACAACTCCCACCGAATGAAAGCTCTGTAAAGTCTGAACTTTGTCTATTTTGGTCACTGCTGAATTTCACAGGAGTGCCTGGCACATTAATTAGGTTGCCTGGTAAAAATGTGAATAAACAAACCCTACGAGGCAGGTATGTACTACTGTAAATGGAGGAGGAGATTCAGGTCCACAGGGATTCAGTAACATGCCCCAGATCCCCTGGCTGCTAAAGGGCAGGGCTAGGATTCGAACCCATTCCACCATGAGAAGCTGCCTCCAGATTCCGAGTCTTTCTCCTGCCTGATTTCACTGAATGTCTGACCAGTTTCTTTTCCTTCTTGTTGATCAGCTTGTTTGGAGTTTTCCTATCTTGGCTGTCTGTAGACATTTGCATAACCCAGACAAATTACCTCTGGGGCTCTTAGCTCCACCCGCTATTGATTTCCTGGCCTCAGGGCCTCATTTATTAGTATTTCAGACTCTGGTTTTTCAAGACAAAGAGGGTGTTGAAGGGAACTCAATTTCCACGGTTGAAGCCCTTATACAAAGTGAGAAGTCCTGGACTGTCCAGGCATGTTCTGCATGTTTAGGGAGGGTGTGAGAAATGAATGTGATGGTGTCTGAACATGCTCTTCCCATCCCCCACCCCCTGAAGCCTGGGAGGGGTCACCCGTTTGAGAACAAATTTGGAAAGAAATAAAGAAGGACAAGCCAGGAGTCGAGCAGCTACCGGTGTGGCTGGGTCCCTGCCTCAGCTCAGGTCCTCTTTTCTCTGCTTCTGCCCCTCCTCCCCCTCCACCTACTTCTCACTATTTCCCCTCCCACCTCACCTCCAGAGGCTCACTCTCTGGTTCTGGATCCTGGAGGACTCAGTCAATTGAGCATCCGACTCTTGATTTAGGCTCAGGTCATGATCTTGCAGTCGTGGGATCTAGCGCTGTGTGGGGGGCTCCATGCCGAGCATGGAGCCTACTTAGGATTCTCTCTCCTTCTGTCTCTTTCTTTCTCTCTCCCTCTGCCCTACTCCCCTGCTCACATGCTGTCTCTCTAAAAAAAAAAAAAAAAAAAAAAGAGGGGGTGCCAGGGTTGCTCAATCAGTTGAGCCTCCCACTCTTGGTTTCGGATCAAATCATGATCCGTGGTTCATGAGTGTGAGCCTGGCATCAGGCTCTGTGCTGACAGTGTGGAGCCTGCTTGGGATTCTCTGTCTCCCTTTCTCTCTGTCCCTCCCCTGCTCACTCTCTCTCTGTCTCTCAAAAATTAAACTAAAAAAAAAAAAAAAGATCCTGGAGGACTTCAGGTAGTACCCCACCCAGCCCAGGGATGCTTTCTCCAGTCTGAGGCTCTCAACCCTCGCTGCCCAACGGCAGTGCTTATGGGGCTAAAAAATATACATGCAAGTGCCCTGTACCACCATCCACCCAATATTCAATGCAGCAGGTCTGGGCAGAGCCCAGGAACCTACAATAATAGCTTCTCTTCCGCCACTGGTTCTGATGCACCGCCTTGATTAACAGGCTGCTCTTCCTGTTGCTAGGTTTCCTTAACTCGGGGTTATATGAAAAAGAAACAAGATGTATCTAGTTGATTCTGTGCTGATTCTGTGAAAAGAACTAAGGCACTGAGGAGGCCCACTTGGCCTCCTCCAGCTTTACTGAGATATAACTGACATATAACATTGTGTACGTTTAAGGTGCACGGTTAGAGACTGCGAAATGGTTACCGCAATAAGGTTAGTTAACACATCCATCATCTCACACAGTTACCATTTTTTTCTGGGTGTAGAGAGACCATTTCAGATCCACTTGGCAACGTTCAGGTGCCCAATGCAGTTTTGTTAACTATGGTCTCCATGCTGTACATTAATCCCTAGAACTTTTTCATCTTAGAGCTATAGGTTTGTCCCCTGTGACCAACATCTCATTTCCCCCACCTCTCAGCCCCTAACAACCTCCAATCTGTTCTCTGATTTTGTGAGTGTGGTGGTTTCAGATACGAGTGAGATCATACGTATTTGTCCGACTTATTTCATTGTGCATAATGGCATAACATAATCCAAGTTGTTGCAAATGGCAGAATTTGCTTCTTTTTCATGGCTGAGTAATAGTCCATTGTATAAATACACCACATTTTATTTATGTCTTCATCTGTTGATAGAGATTTAGGTTGTTTCCATTTCTTGGCTATTGTGAATAATGCTTCAGCGAGCAGGGGGGTGTAGACATCTCTTTGACACAGTTATTTCATTTCTGTCAGATATATGGGATTGCTGAATCATACAGTACCTCTATACTTAACTTTTCTTTCCTTCTTTTCATTTTTAGGGAGAGAGAGTGCGAGCAGGAGAAGAGGCAGAGGGAGGGAGGGAATCGTAAGCAGGCTCCATGCTCAGCCCAGAGCCCAATCCTGGGTTCGATCCTATGAGCCTGAGATCATGACCTGAGCTGAAGTCAAGAGTCAGACGCTCAACCGACTAAGTCACCCAGGCACCCGACCTTTCTGGGGAACCTCCATACCGTTGCCCATAATGGTTACACCAATTTACGTTCCCACCGACAGTGCACGACCGTTCTCTTTTCTCCACATCCTTGCCAACACTTGTTACTTTTTGTCTTTTTGATACTACTCGTTTGGACAGCTGTGAGGTGCTATCTCATTGTGGTTTTGATTTGCTTTTCCCTGATGATGAGTGATGTGGAGCATCTTTTCACTTACCTGTTGGCCATCTGTATATTTTCTTTGGAAAAAGGTGTATTCAGGTCCTCTTCCCATTTAAAAATCAGATTATTGGGGCATTTCCCCACCTCGAGTTGTATGAATTCCCTATATATTTTGGATATTATTGTCTTATCAGGTATATGATTTGCACATATTATCTCCCATTCCATAGGCTGCCTTTTCATTTTGTTGTTTCTTCTGTTGGGTAGAACTACTTGGGATCTTGGAGCCTGTGCTGACCGCCTGGAGCCTACTTCTGATTCTGTGTCTCCCTCTCTCTCTGCCTTCCCTGCTCATTCTCTCTCTCTCTCTCTCAAAAAATAAATAAACATTAAAAAGAATTAAAAAAAAACCAAAAATAACGTACCATAGGAGTAAAATTAGTATTGGGGTCCTTTATGTAAAATGCTTAGGTTCTGTTACACGCAGATAAGTAGAGGTTCCTTTTCTTCACCAAATGATTCTCATAACCTTCAAAGCTTTTCCCACACTCTTAAATCATTTTATTAGAAATTCCCTTGGATAGCCCCGAACGCATTGTATTTGTTCATATTTTAAAATGCTATCATAGGACCAAATGCACACTTAAAATATAGACCGTTCCAGAAATCAAATCAGGTCCAAAGGCTAAGATAATTGCCCTTACCTGGGCCTGCCAGCTGGTGAAAAGTAAAAGAGCAAAAGCACATCTGCTGTTAGTAGATGTGCTTTTGCTCTAGTCTGCAAGTTTGGAATGCTTTAGAAAGGAAGAGCTTTCTAACTTTGACAAAACCTATACAAATTGGACAAGTTAAAAAAAAAAAGGTTTTAGCTGATTTGCTGTTACCTAAGGAAATAGCTATAATAAGAGCGGGACATCATTCAAAACACCAAGACTGGGAATCTCACAGTAATGAGAGTCAGCTGTGGCTGACCTCCCTGCTCCACAAGCAGCATTCCCCAAGACGGTGCTCCAGTGATGACATTGAAAAGAGAAGCCTCGAGACTCCCGGGTGGCCCAGTCGGTTGGGTGTCCAACTTTGGCTCAGGTCGTGATCTCACGATCCTTGAGTTCGAGCCCTGCCTTGCGCTCTGTGCTGACAGCTCAGAGCCTGGAGCCTGCTTCGGATTCTGGGTCTCCCCCTCTCTCTCTGTCCCTTCCCTGCTTGCACTCTGTCTCTCTCAAAACTAAATAAACATTAAAAAAAATTTAAATTTGATTTTATTTTTTTATCTGAGAGAGAGAGAGAGAGAGAGCCTGAGTGGGGTAGAGGAGTAGAGAGAGAGGGAAAATCTTAAGCAGGCTTCATGCTCAGCATGATGAGGGGCTCAATCTCAAGTCTGTGAGATCATGACCTGAGCTGAAATCAAGAGTCAGACACTCAACTGACTTAGCCACCCAGGTGCCCCAAAGCTATTTTTCACCATCATAGACAAATCCCTGATTTGGAAAACTGGAAAGTGGAAAAACTCAGAAGTGGGAAAAATTGCATAAGGATAGTTTTTGTGCTCTCAGAATGACTGATGTATCACATCAGCTGACATATAAAATGTATAGATAATTTTAAACGGAGTTTAGCAAAAATGCTTCATGACATTACTCATAATAGAGATACACTGGCAACAATATTAAACCAACATCAGTGGGGTCCTTTAGAAGTGTTGCCAAGGATATTTCAAGAACATGTCACACTGTTGACAATGTGACCCTGATGAAATGTAAAGGTGGCATATGGACGAGAACTGAAGTCTTGAGAGCCCTTCATGCCTGGAGATGGACTTTATACAATGACCCCTTGCAATGGATTAGAAGTATGTTTTGGTTATTTTCTGTTTTCTTCTCAGAGAAGATTAAAGATTTTCCTTGCCAGGGAGCTATGGCCCTAACTGTAGCAAAAAAACATTTCTTTTCTTTTTTTTTTTTTTTTTTTTTTTTTTTTTTTTTTGCTTGATTTCCTTTCCTGCCCTGGGAAATTTCCACTTGTCTTTCTAATAATGACACTCATTTTACTGGTACTGTTATTAAAAACACTATAAAGTTTGCCTTTTACCCAAAAACCTTTACTATTTATTCTTGTCATCCATAGTCCTTAAGAAAAACAAAACTAATGGAATTCTAAAAACAAATTAGCAAAGCCTCCTTAAACTTCCATGGCCTAAAATATTACCACTAGCATTAATGTGTATAAGAGCAACCCCCTCTGGGACTCACAGGTTATATTCTCATAAATTAAGAAGAGGCTGGTCCATGTGTTTGAAAATCCCGCCTCCAATCTTAGATTCTATTCTATTACAGGATATCATTGAGATATGATTACATTCTGGAAGGGACTCATAAAGTAACTCTAGCTTTATCATCAACAGGCCTGAGCTGCCTTTCCCAACCGCTCACTTATGATCAACAACAGATTTTGTGTTCTGGAAAAGACCCCTGAGGTAAACAGCCCTAGAGAGCTTCAATGAAAAGAATCTTATATATTCTGTTAATAACTGATCCGGCACCAAAATTTTCAAGTATTCATCCTTAGGTTAATATTTACCAGCTCAAAAGATACACAATACTTCCTCCTGACTGCTGGATGTCGATTCTATTGGAACTCTGAAACTGAGATTCTTAGGAATCTTCTAGAAAATGCTACTTCAGAAGTAGACAGCTTCCGCTCAAGACTTTGGATTGAGATTAACAATCTGATTTGATTTAGGTCAATTTAAGAACTAAGTGCATCAATCCTATTTAAAAATGGGTAACTTCATTACTTTGTTTTCATGAAAAGGAAATCAGTCCTTTACCTTCTGGCGTGGAGACCGATTACAAGGATGCATCGTCATTTGTTTCTGATAATTGCCTATTTTACAGTTGGCAAATGTATCATGCCCTTAAATGTTACTGCATGGCCACTGTCATGTCAGATAGTTCAACAACTCATCCTATAATCGAGGGAGAAGGAAGGATGAGTTCTGGTTTAGTTATAACACTACACTACCTGCACACTCTTCTGATCTTGGTTAGGAAAGTCTCAGCATTGGGAGAAATCTGGATTTCATTAATTAGTGCCCTGTGGTCTGACTCTGTCATTGGCCCAAAGGTGGGGTGGGGCCTGAGAAAGAAATAAAGTGGCTCCTGATTTCTGACTTTCAGAGGTGTGCTGATACAGCAGAACTCTGTTCTCCTCTTGTTTGTTTAGTGGTAAAACTTATAGTCAACATACAAGATGACATTAGTTTCAGGTATACGACATAGTGATTGGACACATTATATACATCACAAAATGCTCACCATGGTAAGCGTAGTTACCAACTGTCACCATACAACATGATTAAAATTTTACTGACTGTATTCCCTATGCTGTACTTTTCATTCCCAGGACATATTTATTTTATAACTGGAAGTTTGTGCCTCTTCATTCTGTTCACCTCTTGGACAAGTAATCCCACAGAATAACAACCTCCCAGTTACTCTGGGACCATGATAAAATGACACAAGATCACTTTATGATTTTACTTACAAACAAGAGGTCTCTGTGACAAAATACCCAACCACAGAACCCCCCCCCCCCGTAATTTTCTGACAGCATCCAATCTAAGTGAGCCCCCGCTTCCTGGGATTCTCCCCCAAATCACCCAACCAGAACCTGAATCCTCTAACAGGGTGTTTCTCACACTCTCTTCGTGAGACACTCTGGTTTTCTGTGAGGTCTCCCTGGCCTGCAAGAACCAATAAACCCAGCTTGTTATTCCTCTGTGTTCCTGGTGGTCTTTGGCTGGAGGGCGGTGACAGTGTCCATCACGCTCATTTAAAATTCTTGGCCCAGGGGCGCCTGGGTGGCTCAATCGGTTGAGTGTTGGACTCACCTCAGGTCATGATCCCAGTGTCATAAGATCGAGCCCCGTGTCAGGCTCCGTGCTGCGCATGGAGCCTGCTTTAGATTCTCTCTCTCTCTCTCTCTCTCTCTCTCTCTCCCTCTGCCCCTCTTCCCAGCTTGTGTGCTCTCTCTTTCAAATAAAAAAATAAAAATAACAACATTCTTGGCCCATATATTAAAGCAATGCTGTGTCTGACGGTGAATGTTGTTCAGGTTGTTGCTTTCTTTCATAATAAGTGTATTTCTCAGTTAAGCGTCTGACTTCGGCTCAGGTCATGATCTCACAGCTCGTGAATTTGAGCCCCACATCAGGCTCTGCGCTGACAGCTCAGAGCCTGGAGCCTGTTTTGGATTCTGTGTCTCCCTTGCTCTCTGCCCCTCCCCCGCTTGCACTCAGTCTCTCTCTCCTTCAAAAATAAATAGACATTAAAAAAAATTTAGGGGCGCCTGGGTGGCTCAGTCGGTTGAGCGTCTGACTTCGGCTCAGGTCATGATCTCACAGTTTGTGGGTTCGAGCCCCCACATCAGGCTCTGCAGCCTGCTTCAGATTCTGTGTCTCCTCCTCTCTCTGCCCCTTCCCTGCTCATGCTCTGTCTCTCTCTGTCTCTCAAAGATAAATAAATGTTAACAAAAAAATTTTTTTTAATTTAAAAATAATTGTACTTCTCAGATGTCCATGACTGTCTCTCTCCTATGTTGGTCTTTTTTTCCAAGAGGCATTTCAAGAGTCTTAAAAAAAGACAAAATTATAAAAAGTGAGTTAATCAGAGGAAAACTGAAATAAAAAGATAAGAAATAGCATTGAGTCAGAGGCCAGATTTACACAGATTGAACATCATGAGATCCTGTGTTCTTTCCAGATGACACAATTTGGCTGTGGCATGCCTAGAACTCAAGACAAGAATGAAGTACAATGTGTTATGCAATTCTGTGCTATGAAATAAGAAAGTGAACCAGTGGCTTGGGGAAAGTCACCCTGTTCCAGGAATGATCCCTGGAAGAATGTTTCCTGCAGGATCCCACTAAACGTAGTGAATACCAACTATATTATCCATGAGGGAAAATCCAATGACAGGTTTCAAGGCACTCTCTTTTGCAACATCCTTCTAAGGAAGTGTTTTAGGATCCACCACAATAAGGACTCTCTGATGTTCTTTCTTTGTCAGGGATCTACAGGGTCTGGGAAGAGACACAGAGTACCTTTTGTAAGAGCAATAAACAATAGCCAGAGGCTATCAATCCCTTCTGCTTGAGTGTTTTGTGGAGATGTCAGGAGGGCTCAAGTCCCTAAAAGGGATTTTTCCCCAGGGTCTCCCCAAAAAGCAGGCAGGTGTCAAAATGCCACAGCTCTGTTCTATTAAAGCCATTCTGTGAGGGGCCCCAAATGTGTGGTCTAGGTTGAGATGGAGAATTTTATGTTATGTGTCTTTCCACAATTTTTTTTAAAGTGTGGTCTAAAGACTCACTTTCTCA
The DNA here is from genome assembly GCF_022079265.1 of Lynx rufus. NCBI lineage: Eukaryota > Metazoa > Chordata > Mammalia > Carnivora > Felidae > Lynx > Lynx rufus. Next base: position 128,910,893 of record NW_025814834.1, on the reverse strand, counting down.
AAGTCTAGTTTTTTTTAAATTGTATTTTATTAAAAAAATTTTTTTAATGCTTACTTATTTTTGAGGAGGGGGGAGGGGCAGAGAGGGAGACACAGAATCTGAAGCAGCTGCAGGCTCTGAGCTGTCAGCACAGAGCCCCACGTGGGGCTCGAACCCATGAACCGTGAGATCGTGACCTGAGCGGAAGTCGGATGTTCAACCCACTGGGGCACCCAGGCGCCCCTCTCGAAGTCTGTTTTAACCCGAGGTTACAACTTAATGTGTCTAAAGGAATGAACAGATGGCAGAAATAATATATGGAATATTATTTCTTGCAGCAGAGTGTTTGACAAGTATCAAGTAGCAGGGTTTAGGTTTCCATCTTCTGACAAAATCCTGGAGTGCAGATATTCTCTTTCTGCTAAGGAGACAGCAAGTACTGTAAAACAGCTGTTCAACCTGGCCCATGAAAGAATCGTCTGGCGAGCTTTTAAAACTACAGAGGCCACTGCCTTCATTGGGGTTCTGACTTCGTTGGCTCGTGATGGGTCTTGGCCATCAGTACTTTTGAAAAAGTTCTCCAGGTGATTCTAATGTGCAGACAAGGTTGAAAATTACTACTTTTAAGTCAACAGAGCTGGGGAAAGGCTGATTTTTTTAAAATTTTATTTTAGAGACAGCATGAGCAGGGGAGAGGGGCAGAGGGACAGAGAGAGAATCTCAAGCAGGCTCCACACTGAGCATGAGCCCCACGATGCAGGGCTTGATCCCACAGCCCTGGGATCATGACCTGCACCAAAATCAAGAGGTGGAAGCTCAACTAACTGAGCCACCCAGGAGCCCCAGACTTTCTTTTTTTTTTTTTTTTAATAAAAGTTATGCAACCCAACCACAGCCCATGCCTGAAGAGCCAGCCAGGGATTGCCTGTGTCTTTCTTACATAGTTTCCATCTTCTTGTTCTTAGTCTAACCCATGTAAACAACAGCTTTCTGTCTTTGTTGTGTACATTGTAATTGGGCATAACCCTTTAAGGCTTGAAGATATGTCAGTTGATCTGAACAGCCACCTTGTGACATACAATAGGTATTATAATCCTTATTTTCCAGATGAAGGAAGTCTTCTTTATTCAGTATGAAGGGATTGAGCAACTAGCTGCCTAGTACCGTCAAGGGACAGGGTAGAGGTGCCTCACTGATGGTACATGTGACACAACTGACTGTCACTACCTTGGATTGGTGTTCCTGAGACCATTGTGGCCCTGAGGTCCACTAAAGGAACATGTGCGGTTCTGCGGCTGCACTGGAATGCTGTTCTAGACCTCCCACACGCTTTACATCACAAAATATTAATGTACAACAAGTCTGCTCTGAGAAACAGACTATGACAAAAAAGCCGTATCAGGGGAAGAAAGCATACGGACTCTAGTCCATCAATTGCAAGATGTGCTAATTATTTTATGGATAAATAAGAAATCGGAATAATGCTGCCGTGTAAACTACAACGTACTGTTGATTGTAAGACATCCTGATTCTGAAATCACTTGACTTGATGACGTTAGAGTGTTAGATGATAGAATGCGGGGGGAGAGAGTCATCATAGAATCGATAAAATAAGGTATTTGTAGCCACATGTCCTCCTTTTATGCTCCATAAAGAAGGTGAGCCGTAGTTTCCCAGGGCCCACTAGCCAAAGTGGGGTTGCTGGAACTCCAAGTACCCGTCTTTTATGAGCCCTGTTCCTTTCCCTCTCTGTGATGTCCAGAGGCTCCACAACCCCCCTGGGCTCCCTCCCAGCACTGCCACACCAGGTGGCTCTTTGTTGATCTTCTTATGCTCTAGACCAGCATTCTGCAATGGAAATATGCTGGCCACCTGCCTAATATTCTTGTAGCCACATTACTGGGTACAAAGAAAAAAAAAAAAAAGAAAGTAACTTTAGTAATATATCTTATTTAACCCTGATATATACAAAATAGTATCATTTCCACATGTAAATCAATTTAAAAATTATTAATGAAATATTTTACAAGCTTTCCCCCCACTCTCTGTTAGGTCTTTGAAATGTGATGTCTATTTTATATCTGGAGCATATCTCCCTTTGGACCCTACATTTTCATGGGAAATAGTTGACCTGTATCTGGATTTCAAAACATTTATAGTTAAAAAAATTGATTCACATACCCAGCATGTCCCAAACATACCTAAAAGCTTTTCAATAACCAAATTGAGTATCAGTTTTAAAAATTAAACTAATTGAAATGAAATCAGATGAAGACTTGTGTTCCTCTGTTGCTGCATCTCAAGCTCTGAATTGCCATATGTGGCCGGCCGGTGGATACCACATTGTATAGCACAACTCTTTTTTTTCTTCTTCTTATTTTAGAGAAAGATAGAGAGAGCCTGAGTAGGGGAGAGGGGCAGAGGGAGAAAGAGAGAATCTCAAGCAGGCTCAATATGGGGCTTGATCCCACGACACTGGGATCATGACCTGAGCTGAAATCAAGAGTTGGAAGCTCAAGTGACTGGCCTCCCTGGGCTTTCCATGCCTTCACTGCTGGAAGTCTGATGGGCTCCACATCTTTTTTTTTTTTTTTTTTTAATTTTTTTTTTCAACGTTTATTTATTTTTGGGACAGAGAGAGACAGAGCATGAACGGGGGAGGGGCAGAGAGAGAGGGAGACACAGAATCGGAAACAGGCTCCAGGCTCTGAGCCATCAGCCCAGAGCCCGACGCGGGGCTCGAACTCACGGACCGCGAGATCGTGACCTGGCTGAAGTCGGACGCTTAACCGACTGTGCCACCCAGGCACCCCAGATGGGCTCCACATCTTGAGTCAGGCTCTTCCCCGTCCCCAATCTCAGAGCCTAAAGAAGAATTTTTGCCTGCAGAAAACCCGCTGCTCCTTCCAGGCCAGAACATAGCTGACCCTGGAGCCCTGGAGAGTTCTAGGAGTGCTTTGAGGCCTCAGCTGCCCACTGCCTTCAATACATTTCTCTGCACTTGTCCCATTTGGATGTTCTCTTCTGCTGTCAGGGTTATTGAGGTGAGGTGAAGGGTAGAGACCTTGTCCTAGGAATAGGTCCCTGACTTAGGAGAGGGGCTGGGGCAAATCCTGTGGTTGACTCTGCTTTGAAGAACTCAAATAGACCTCTCACCTGCTATACTTAGCTCTGAGGCCCCTCTCCATTGCCCTGCCAGGACAGTGCCAACCTACTGTGGAGGCCTCATGGCCAAGTGGGTCCTTCACTACTGTGTGCTGTAGCAGCTGACTTGGTCCCAGCTCTAGACATGTCTGATCCCCAGGTACAGGCCGAGCCACATCTATTGGGTCTTGTCTTTTGCCTCCTGGCTACCTGGACCCACCAACTGGCCTTGCTGCTTCTGGGAGATTTAAAGGGCCATTGCCATGGCTTTCCCCACTTCATTTTTCACTTTTTCTCCTTTTGGAAGCCAGTCATTTAAGGTTTAGGACATTGAAAGGCAACCACATATATGCAGGGATTTAGAAAGGTACCACATAGACCTTCAGTGTCTGCCTCAGAATGATCTCTGGCAAAAGGACACAATATAACAATGAAAACATACGTGTGCATGTGCGTGCGCCCCCCCGCCCCCCCCCCCCCCCGCACACAAACATACCAGAAAACCCTGGAGAAGGGGGAGAATCTGATTTCCAGAGCTACCACATTATAAGATTCAAATGTCCAGGTCTTTTTTTTTTGGAACACAAGGCATAAACCACAAGAAAGTTATGGTCCATTCAAAGGAAAAAAAAAATAGAAACTATTCTTGAGAAGATGAAATGGTGGACATACTATACAAAGACTTTATTTTTTATTATTATTATTATTTTTTTTTTTAATTTTTTTTCAACGTTTATTTATTTTTGGGACAGAGAGAGACAGAGCATGAACGGGGGAGGGGCAGAGAGAGAGGGAGACACAGAATCGGAAACAGGCTCCAGGCTCTGAGCCATCAGCCCAGAGCCTGACGCGGGGCTCGAACTCCCGGACCGCGAGATCGTGACCTGGCTGAAGTCGGACGCTTAACCGACTGCGCCACCCAGGCGCCCCTATTTTTTATTATTAAAAAAAAGTTAATGTTTATTTATTTTTGAGAGAGAGACAGAGCACAAGTGGGGGAGGGGCAGAGACAGAGAGGGAGACACAGAATCTTCGCTCCAGGCTCTGAGCTGTCAGCACAGAGCCCAGTGTGGGGCTCAAACCCATGAACCATGAGATCATGACTTGAGCCGAAGTCGGATGCTTAACAACTGAGCCATCTAGGCCCCCTTAGACAAAGACTTTAAATCAACAGTCTTAAAGATGCTCAAAAAGCTCAAAGAAGACATGGACAAAGTCAAGAAAATGATGTACGAATGAAGTGGAAATATCAACAAAAACATAAAAAGGAACCAAAAACAAATTCTAAAGCTGAATAGAAAACCCAAATCAAAAATTCACTAGAGGCATTCAAAACAAGATTGAAGCAGGAAGAACACACAACCAGGGAACTTGAAGAAGCGACAACTGAAATGATCAAATCTGAGAAAAAGAAAGAAAAAAAAAATAGAAGAAAAGTGAACAGAACCTAAGAGACCTGTAGGATACCACTGAGCGGACTGTGGGAGTCCCAGAGGGGATGACAGAGAGAAGAGGGTGTAAAGATTTTTTTTAAAGAAATGACTGAAAACCGCCCAAAGACATGAATATAAATGTCCAAGGAGCTCACCAAACTCCAACTAGGATAAATTCAGACCCTCCCACCAAGACACTTATAATCAAACTCCCAAAAGATGACGACAAAGATAAAAATCTTAAAAGGAATGTGAACGAGGCAACTGGTCACATACAAGAGATCCCCCAAAATATTATCAGAAGATTTGTCTCAGAAACCTTTAACATCAGGAGGTAGTGGATTGATATATTCAAAGTGTTTTTTTTTTTAATTTTTTTTTTAACGTTTATTTATTTTTGAGACAGAGAGAGACAGAGCATGAACAGGGGAGGGTCAGAGAGAGGGAGACACAGAATCGGAAACAGGCTCCAGGCTCTGAGCTGTCAGCACAGAGCCCGACGCGGGGCTCGAACTCACAAACTGCGAGATCACGACCTGAGCCGAAGTCGGCCACCCAACTGACTGAGCCACCCAGGCGCCCCCAAAGTGGTTTTTAAAAAATCGTCAACCAAGTATCCTACATCTGGTAAAACTATCCTTCAAAAAATCAGGTAGAAATTAAGATATTCTCAGATTAATGAAAGGCGAGGGAGTTTGCTACCACTAGACCTCTCCGCAAGAAATGCTGAACAGAGTCCTGCAGATTGTGATGACAGGACAGTAGAGTTATTTGAAACCATATGAAGAAATAAAGACTTCTGGTAAAAGTAAGTACCTGGATAATGATAAAAAGATGGTACTATTACCTTGGTTTGCAACTCTCTTTTTGTTTTCTACATAATTTAAGAAACTAGTTCATTAAAAAAAAGTATTACTATATGTTCTGGGACACACATGCATAAAGATGTAATTTTGTGACATTGATAATCAAAGAGAGGGGATAGAGATGTGTAAGAGCTGAGTTTCTGAGTGTCATTCAAATTGATCTCATGTAAGTTCGAATAAGAGTGTTATATTTTAGGATGTTGAATGTAATCCCCATGGGAACTACAAAGAAAAGTAGCTACAGAATATACACAAATAGAAATGAGAAGGGAAATAAACACTGTAATGACAAGAAATCAACTACACACAAAAGAAGACAGTAATGCAGGAGATGAGGGGGGGAAAACTATAAGGCAAATAGAAAACAAATAGTAAAATGATAAAAGTAAGTTATACCTTATCAATAAATTATTTGAATGTAAATGAATTAAACTCTCCAATCAAAAGACACAGGTTGACAGAACGCATAAAAGAAAACCATGATCTAACTGTATGCCAGCTGTAAGAGACACACTTTGGATCAAAGACACAAATAGGTTGAAAATGAAAGGATGGAGAAAGATATTTCATGCAAATAGTAACCAAAAGAGACCAAAAATGTGTATACTAATATCAAACAAAATAGACTTTAAGTCAAAAAATATTATAAGAGACAAAGAAGAGACAGTACATATATATACATATACATATAATATGTATATAATATATGTATATATTCTATATATTATATATGGACATTATATATATTATATATATATTATATTATATTATATATAAGGACATTATATATTAAAAAGCATTCAATATTTTGGCCCAGGTCATGATCTCGTGGTTTGTGAGTTCAAGCCCACACTGTCAGCGCAGAGCCTGCTTGGGATTCTCTCTTCCTCTCTCTGCCCCTCCCCCTTCAAAATAAATAATAAATACACTTTTAAAAACATTCAATAAAGAAGACATAAAATATAAAAATTATAAACACCGTTCACCTAATAATAACAGACATATATAGAGAGAGTACATATATGTATATATGCCAAAACTGATAGAATTGAAAAGAGAAATAGTTCTACAACAGTTGGAGACTTAAATACCACACACACAATATTGGATAGGACGACCAGATGGAAGATGAGTAAGGAAACAGAGGGCTTGAGCAACATAACATATCTAACAGACGTATTAGAACACTCAAGCTAGCAACAAAAGTATACAGATTCTTCTCAAGTGCACATGGGGCAATCTCCAGCATATGTCAGGCCACGAATTAAGTCCCAAGAATTAAAAAAAAAAAAAAAAAAGATATAGACATTATACCAACATTCCACTTCAAACACACTGGGATGAAGTCAGAAATCAGTAACAGAAGGAAACTGGAAAATTTGAAAATTGGTGAAAATTAAGCAACATATTTGAAACCACTGATAGTTAAAGAAGAAATCACATGGGGAAATTAGAAAATCCTGAGAGATGAATGAAGATCAAAGTGCCACATACCAACACTTATGGGATGCAGCAAAAGCCGTGCTAAGGGGAAAATTATGGCTGTAAATGTTTACATTAAAAAACAAGGATCTCAAATCAATAGCCTGATTTCACAACTTAAGGAACTAGAAAGAGAACAAAATAAACCCAACTTAGGAGAAGAGGGGAAATAAAGATTAGAGCAGAAATAAATAGAATAGAAAAACAGTAGAGAAAATCAACAAAAAGGTTAACAAAACTTCTTTGAAGAGCTTAACAAAAGGGACAAACCTTAGCTGGATTGACTAAGAAAAAAAAAAGAGAAGCTGCAAAATACTAGACTCAGTAATGAAAAATGGGACAGGACTACAGATACTACAGAAGTACAATTATAGGAGAATATGATGAAAAACTGTATGCCAACAAATTGGATAACCTAGATACAGGGACACATTCCTAGAAACACCAAATGTACCAAGATTGAAACATGAATAAATAGAATTCCACATTTTATTTTGAACTTTAATCCTTCCTAAATTCTTGAAGCCTTAGCTCGTTTCTCTTCATTCGTAACACAATAGGCGTCTAGAAAATTTATTTTCTAAATTCCACTATTGCAGCGTCTTCTGAAACATGATTGACATTTTCCTTTGTAGATTAAAAAATGGTTTTTATATCTTGAAATCTGAAGTTTATTCAGACAATATTTTATTTATTTATTTATTTATTTTTAATTTTTTTTTTGTTTTCAACGTTTATTTATTTTTGGGACAGAGAGAGACAGAGCATGAACGGGGGAGGGGCAGAGAGAGAGGGAGACACAGAATCGGAAACAGGCTCCAGGCTCTGAGCCATCAGCCCAGAGCCTGACGCGGGGCTCGAACTCCCGGACCGCAAGATCGTGACCTGTGAAGTCGGACGCTTAACCGACTGCGCCACCCAGGCGCCCCTATTCAGACAATATTTAAAAGACTTTAAAAAATTACCATGAAGCAATTTATTTTAAAACCACTGTTGGTATTTAATTCTAATGTGTCATTTTATATTTTTGAGGCTATATTTTATTGAATTTTTAAAATTTACTTTGAGAGCTTAGCGTATTAGCAATAGAGCTGGAAGCAACTATGGAATGAAATCCAGAAGTCAGATTAGAGTCCCTTAGGCCAAATTTGACACAATTTGAATTTAAAACTGAACTTGTCAATATTTTAAAATCAGGAGAGAACACATACAAATCCAGAGGATGTGGCAATACCGGGACTGAATTTCTGCCTGGCAACAACTGGCTACACTCACTCCCTTCAGGCCACTCTCCAGCTTCCCTGCTCCCCATGGCTCCCTATTGCCTTGCACCAACCCACTGCATCCATTGGCATGATCCTCTGGGCCCTGCGCACCCAGGCCAGCCCTCCTCCTCCTCCTTCTGCAGAATTGTTCTTTTTCTTCTGAAGGGGCCATGCAAGCTCTGGACCCATCTCCTGTCTCCTCAGTGTCCTTTTCTGCCAGGCAATGCCTCTTTCTCCTGTGTTCCACCTCTCTCTCTCTTACTGTCTCTCAGTTTACACAGGGAACGTGTCCCATAGCTCAAAACATCTTTCCCTTCCCAGTTGCCCAGGACTTCCAGTTTTACAGCCAGGATTGTCTCATTCACAGGGTCTACTATTTGACAGCATCTCGGTGGTTGTTTGCCAATAAAGGAATGGCCAGATGGATGAATGCCAATGGAACAGTGTCTGTTCTACCCATTTTACATGTTATTATTCTGTGTCTTGTTAACTTCCACGTGTAACTTTCTAGGTGGAATCTAGTAATGTTCAGCTGTTCCAGGCTGAAGATGTATAAAACTCAAAATGACAACTCCTTAATGTATTCTGAAAACACAACTATTAAGAGAGCCAGCTTATGTGTGTTTGGCCCTTGACCACCATCGCCTCCCTGTGGGCAAACTTACCTGGAATTCACCTTGACCCAAAGGCTGCATCCTGAGCTTGGACCCAGACCTGGAGGACTTGCTGCTGGCAAGGGGGTGAATGGATGGGGAGCACGTGCAACAGAGGCTGAGCTCTTCCTGCCTCGGGCGACACTCTCTCCCAGCTCCTCAAGTTAGTGGAGATGGGCAGGCCTCTGACTTCGGTAATTTAATAGGAATTCGGTGTTGCCTCTGTGTCCTCCTCATTCCCCGCTCCACACTCGATCTTGGTACTTTGAAATCCTTACTGAATACTGGGGTCACACTGTGGACAATTAACAAAGTGTTCATTTTAAGCTTATTTTTCTGTAGTGCACCAACCTGTGCTTTCACTTGTAACCCATTTGTGTTATAAGGTTCCTTTCTTCTGTTGTCACTTCTCCATGAAACCTTGTTTATACAAAGGAGAGTGAGCCTCAGGCCAAGCTCTGTCCTACTCGCCTAGTTCTGAAAGAGTCCTCTACCTTCAAAGAGCAATGTCAGCAGCTAGGATATTGTTGCTGTGGAGGTTGTGCCACATGTCACAGATCACAGAAGGACTTCAAGGCCACCTGGGCCGCCATGACATACGAAAAGCACACATGGGTCACAGCTAGGGCCGGGGCTGGAATGCATGGACCTAGGCAGCCCCGGGTGTGCAGGGCCAGCCTGAGTGTGGTCCTGTGGGGCGTCCTCCACCCTCATGCTGACCACCCCCTCTGGCTGCCCTCTGAGGCAGGACAGGTGCCTTCCCTTCCCCCTTCACTCACATTCTGTGACCAGCACAATCCCTGTCACTGTGCTGTCCACGTGAGGGACATCTAGCTGGCTGGCAGGACATCTCTGGGGCTGCACCTCATAACCCTGCCCTTTGCCGGGACTGGTTCTGGATTCAGATTCACAACTTCAGACATAAGGGTAATTGATTCATTTCCACTTGAGCCTGAGTCCCAGCCACGTGACTGAAGGGATGGGCCCTTGGGAAACACTGAGACCACATTTCCTATTCTTTGCCCCTTGTCCTGGGTGGTAGTTCCATCACTGATAGTCTGTCCTCCAAGACATGTCCAGGGAGAAGTTTTCAGACAGGCCCGAATCCTGGGCCTCCTGGGCCTCCCGGGACAGGTGCTGCTGTAGCAAACTCCGGATGAGGGATACTGCTCTTTGGCCTTAACTAGATAGAGGATCCCAGAGCAGCCGAGGGCCGAAGCCAAGCGATGCCTACCGGGAAAGAGGGAGAGGAGTGAGCTCTGCGATCCGGACTAGTCTCCGGGTGCCCTGCCAGCTCCCAGAACTAGAGACAGAGCTCTGGATGGGGCCGGGAGCCGCGGGGCTGTGGGGAACCGGGGCGCCCTAGGCCGGTGGCCTTCAGTCTCGGACGAGACTACTGCACCCCGGCGACTGGAGGACAACGCACTAGGTCCTCTTGCAGCTGGCCTGGCCTCCGGTCGCTGTCGCCTCCTTTGGGAGCGGAAGGAGGTAGAAGGGGGGCGGGGCGGAGCACAGGCCGGGCCTAGGGGCGCAGTCAGGCCCCGCCCCGGCCCCGCATGCACGCGGGTCAACTTCTAGCTCAGTTCGGCTTGGGCCTTATCCTAAGACCACGAAACGCTGACAGCCACCATGATCTTAGGTTACTGGGACATCCATGGGGTGAGCGAGGGGGCACCGGGCTGGGGGTAGGGGTGGGGAGAGGAGGGGCGCGAGGGCAGAAAATGGGGCCAGCTGCCATTACTCCCAGAAGGTTCCAACTCCTGGCCGGCTGCATTTCAGCCATTACCCGTCCTTCTCAAGTGGGCGTGTGTCTGAGTCCCTGTGTGTGTGTGTGTGTGTGTGTGTGTGTGTGTGTGTGTCGCGCGCGGGTGGCGGCTCTGGGAGCTGAATGAGATTATCGCAGCAGAGAAAAGCAGGATGTCAGGACTTCTCTGATGTCTTCCCTCGGGTTTCCCTCCCAGTGGGCTCACGCCATCCGCCTGCTCCTGGCCTACACAGACTCACACTATGAGGGAAAGAAGTACACGATGGGGGATGGTAATGGCATCCCGTCGAGTTCTGACTTGTGCCCGGCTCCTCCTGACTAGTGACCAAGCCCCCCATGCCCTGGCCATGTGCTGCTCACCCCTGCCACTCGCCCCAGCTGGAGCAGGGCCTACCCTTCCCTAATTCCTCTGAGCCGTGCAGCAGCTTGGCCTTCCAAGGCAGGACAGAAGAGGAGGGTGCTGGAGCCCCTGAATCAGTAATCGGGTGGATTCCCCTTAGGACTTACCTAAGTGTTTTGTAGGATGCTGCTTCGGGTTCCAGAGTCTTATAAGCGTTCTTTGTCCCCAAACATGGAATGTGAGACTTAGTAGTCCAGATTCCAGATCCACCTGTTTGGGAGGCTTTGCCACTGACTCCTCATCCCCACCCCCACCCCCCAGTCACCAAAGGAGGTGGGGTCTGGGGAGTCTGTTTCACTCCCTGTTCTCCACCACAGCTCTGGACTATGACAGAAGCCAGTGGCTGGATGAAAAATTCAAGCTGGGCCTGGACTTTCCCAATGTAGGTACAGGGGTGAGAGTGATGTGGGGACAAGTGAGGAGGTGGGGGTCTCTGCCATCTGCTTTCCCAGCTCAGAGGTTTCAGGATTTGCTGCCTTCTTCTCAGGCTCTCAGCTTCCTGGTTCTCCGCCATGCTCTAGGTACCAGCCCGGTCAATCATTTGCAATATGCTGATTTAGTGCCTACCATGAGCCAGGCACTGAGAGTGCCCTTGTTCAAGGGAGGGGGTGCAGGGGCCCATGGCCTACCCACCTGCCCCTATTGCCCTTGCAGCTGCCCTACTTAATTGATGGGGCTCACAATATCATCCTTTGCTACATTGCCCGCAAACACAACCTGTGTAAGTGGGGCTGGGGACGGGATGCGGGGAAGAGGTGGCCATGCCCCTGGGCTTGCCTGGGGTGAAATGGTGACAGTGAGTTTCCTTTAGTGTGGACTGAAGGTGGGGAGACAGAAGAGGAGATGATACATGTGGATATTTTGGAGAACCAAGCTACGGACGCCTCTAATCAGCTCACCAGGGTCTGCTACAGCCCTGATTTTGTAAGTCCCTTCCCTGGACCAGGCTGGGCTGGGCCGGATTTTGACAGGACTTTTGCGATCCCTCTACTTGACATTTGAGCCCCGTGGAGCTTCTGATCCCCAAGCCAGTCCCTATACTGTCGTCAAAGTGGCCTTCTTAACTCAGTGCATTAGATGAAAACTCTGACTCAGTTCTTGCTAACCTTAAGATAGAGTCCAGTCCCCAAGTTGGAAATTTAGTACCTAGACAGTGTGTTTGCCTTGTTAGCTCACACTGTCTCCTGACACCCCCAAGTCTGAGCATCTTTGTGCAGCAGGCAGCTCAGGGGCAGCCACAGGGCTTTGTACCTCTCTCTTCTTTCTCTCAATCTCACAAATTCTACATCTTTCCAGAAACTGCTCAAGTGCTGCTCCTATCTATCACCCACAAGGTAGACTATAGAATACCTTTCCACTAGGCCGTTTCAGTTGTGTCTTCTTTGCTTCTTCCTGATGCCTGAGTCCAGAGCTCTGCCAGGCTCTCACAGCACTCCTGGGTTGGACCGGGGGGCGGGTGGCGTTTGAAGATGAGTGGTGACAAATTCAGGAACAGTGAGGTGTTGTTCTCTGCCTTCCCTCTGCCTCTCCCAGATGGGAGGTGGTGCCCAGTAGGAGTCTGCTGAACACAGATTGGAGAATTCATAGGCTGGACAATGGCCCAGCTCCAGTGGGGGCACTGGGGATCATGCACAACCCAGGGGAGCCCTGCATATCTGCCCAGAGAGTCTGTGCCTGAGGGTGGTGATGGCTCCTCTGTGCCTCAGAAGAGACTGAAGCCTGCGTATCTGGAGTCCGTCCCAGGCGAGATGAAGCTGTACTCACAGTTTCTGGGGAAGAGGCCTTGGTTTGCAGGGGAGAAGGTAAGGGGAATGCTTTGGGGGATGGGGGTTGTCATTTCTCCCAGCTTCAGAGTTAGGTGCTCATTTGTTCTTTGCCCGTCTTAGATCACCTGTTTGGATTTCCTGGCTTATGACATCCTTGACCTACACTGCATATTTGAGCCCAAGTCTCTGGACGCATTCCCCAACCTGAAAGAGTTCGTGGCCCGCTTTGAGGTGATTCCCTTATCCTCCCTACTAGTTATTTGTCATTTGTCTTCTGTCTTTTCTCTGATCCTTTCCTAGTCTTAAACTAAAAGAAACAATGGCTAGATGTGTGGAGGATTTGCTTTATGCCGGACTGTGCTCACATCTTACCTATATCGTGGGAAATTTAATCTTTACGACACTCCTGCATGGTGGCAGCGCTGTCACCTCCACGTTACAGATTAGAGCAACGAGGCAGAAAGGAGAAGTCATTTTGCTGAAGGTCACAGAGGCAGTGCAGGCTGTCCTGGGCTCCCAGGCAGTGGCTGGTTGCTATGGGCTGCAGTGAGTGTCTCTCCCTTTCCTGCACCAGAAGGTACGCTTCTGGACCTTTACTTGTCCGGGTCACACGCTCGGGACCACGTGAATGCAGCCGATGTTCAGGAGTGTGCGTGTCGCTGGCGTTAGTGGAGTGGAGACGGGGGAGGGCTGATACTGCATGAGAAGGACACAGACAACATTTACTCTGCGCCTCCGGGCAGCTTCGCAGCAACCTGATCCCCGCGTGGGGCTGCGCTGAGACCCCAGGTGTGTAGCTGGTACTGGGAGGTGAGGACATAAGTGGGGGCCCCTGCGGAAGGAGCTCATCTTGAGTCTTCTGTGGCGGGGCACTCTTCTTCCCTTACCTCCGTGTGTCCCTTTCCTTCCTCATTCCAATTACCGAAGATTCTGTGTCAGAGATGGGAGGGTCCATTCATTGTAAGTCCTCTTTGCTGACCTGATCTTGTGCTGTGCGCGAGGCACTGTGTCAGGCACAGTGGGGAAGCAAGGGTCCCGCAGCCAGCGTCCTGGGACTCAGTGCAGGCGAGGACCACAGGAACACCGAGCCGTGTGGTGTGGGTGCTACCAAGTGGAGGCTGGGGGTGCACAGCCTGGGCCTCATCTGACGTCACCGGTCACCCTTCGTCACTCGCTGGAGGGCACAGAGTCTGCTTTATGAGAGATGTGGGGATTTGGGGCACTCGTCCAGCAGGATTTTCAGCCCGCAGTCTGTTTCCCTTTCCCAGTCCCCATCGAGAGATCTGCTTTCTCAGCTGGTTTGTATCAGCCCTGGTTCTGGGCCCGGGTGACTGGGCTTGGGGATTATGCCAGAGCTCCTGGGACCGGCTGGCAGGAAGGACAAAGACAGCTGTGGGCTGCCGTGTGTGGCCTGCTCGGTACAGGCAGTCCCAGGATGTTTGAGTCCTTTAGAACTCACTGGGCCCTCCATGTCTTGGGAAGATGGTGCTCAGACATCCCCGAGTGCCATCTGCCCAATGGCTGCAGCAGGAACTGAGAGGAGGTAGTTGGTTCCCATGACATTGGGCTCAGGTACCAGGCCAAGCAGTTGGACTTTTTCCTTTCAGAGAGGGTAATCAGGGTCTGGCTTGGCCTGACTGTCACGCTCCCTAGCCTCTCCCTTTCGTGCAGGTTTTGCTGAGTCACTGGGTGAGGTCTGGCCTCTGGTGCCAGCTGCCCGGGCTCATTCTGATCCCTCCTTTGTACTGGGGTTCCCTGTGTGGCAAACCCTGGGAAGCCGGGAGCCTCCCTTGGCAAAAGGAGGGTGTTTGTAAGACAGAGAGGGACAGGGCCTCCTGAGAGGGTTGGGTGGGGAGGAGGGGGGCGGCAGAAAGAGCACAGACCCGGAAAGAGAGCAGCTGCACTCGAGCCCCTCCCCCCTACTCGCCCTGGGAGCCTGAGGAGGCCCTGGAGCCCTTTGTGTGTCTGTCAGCTTGCCTTCTGATGAACGGAGAGAGTAGGACCTCTCGTGTGGGTGGTTAGTGGAGGTTCTACACCTGTGTCGTCATCTCCGGTGGAAGTACAGCCCCCAGCACAGGGTAGAGTCTCCAGATGTGCTCTTATTTGTCACAGTGGTCACAGGTAGCTGGAAGATGTAAGTTAGGCCAGTTGTGGATGACAGGAAGACTGTTTTATGTCTTGACACTGGACCTCACCAGGACTGGTGCCATACTTGATGTGCCTCAGTAGGACTGCTTGAGCCCCGGCGGGGCAGCAGATCCTGATGGTGGGCCTTCTTTTTCCACCCACAGGGCCTGAAGAAGATCTCTGCCTACATGAAGTCCAGCCGCTTCCTCCCAGGCCCTCTGTTTCTAAAGATCGCCTTCTGGGGCAACAAGTAGGCCTGCGCGGGAGGCGATGGGAGGGAAGAGCCAGAGCTGTGGCTGCCCTGTCTCCCCGAACAGCTTGCTTGCTTCCTTGTCCTTTGTTACATTCCTCTGTCCCCATGAAATACCTTATTGGCGCCCCCCTTTTCCCTCTCCCTGTTCCGTTTTCATCCAGGCCCTTTGACACCGGCTCTCCACTTTGGCACATTCCCTTCCCCACCAATGTCAGCCCTCCTGTGCTAGAGCCAGCCAGACTGTTCTTCCCTCGGTGGTTGCTCTACTTTCAGGAGCCTGACTGGCTCCTGGTCTGTAGTGCTCAGCCCCGAGCTCCCCGGCACTGCCCTGAAGCCCAATATGGCCTGATGTGTACTCCTGGTTCCCCCAGGGTGTCCCTGCCCAGCCCAGCCTGATCCCCAGTAAAGCCTTACTCACCCCTGACACATCTTGTCTTCTTCACTCCTGGCCGTTTGATTCAGGCCCCACTGTGTTTTGTGATATGCGAGTCCCATTTTCTGTTGTGCATTGGGCCAGCTTGGTTAATGGGGATGTGTGTGTGGTGCCCAGAAAGGGGGCATGTAGGGTCCTAAGGATTCTTGTTCATTTGTATCTCTACTTCATATACTTCTGTGCCTCTGCGTGGGGTCTCTACAAAAAGAGAGAGGCTCTTCTGTGTCTGGGTTCCTATTTCATTCAGCATTCATGGAATGCCTCTTGGGAGCTTGTAGTAAGTACTCTGTGTTGTGGTTCAGGGGCTCTTGGGGGTTGGGCAGTCCACTGATAGTCTGGGATCCTGGCTGACTACATTCTGTCACCCTTTCCTGGGTGTTTTCCATGCTTTAGATACCCTTCCTCTGTGTTTTTAACAACTGTGAAAGGTGAAGTGAAATGTAATCACTTATGTTAAGGGGTTTGGGGGCACCTGGGTGGCTCAGTAGGTTAAGTGTCCGACTTTGACTCAGGTCATGATCTCGCGGTTCCTGAGTTTGAGCCCTGCATCGGGCCCTGTGCTGACAGCTCAGAGCCTGGAGTCTGCTTCAGATTCTGTGTCTCCCCCTCTCTCTGCCCCTCCCATGCTCATGCTCCTGCTTTCTCTCTCTCTCTCTCTCTCTCAATAATAAATACACATTAAAAAAAAATTTTTTTAAAGGGGGCGTGTTTAAAATGCAGTGAGGAGGCTATTAAGGAGATAGACCTTATGCACATCCTCATTAATGAAATCATAAACTTTGAATTGGGCCAAATTGCAAAGATTCCAGACTCTGCCCAAATGCCTGCAACTTTCTTCAGTTAGAGATTTTGCTCAGTAATAGACTTAGCAACCAACTATATTCAGCCAACGTTAGTTTTCTGCCACCAACACCAATCACAATTCTTTGTAAACACATATAAATGTCTTTTAAAACCTTTGACTTTTGTTCCGTAAGGGAACTTGGGTTGCTGCCCAAGCCTGTGCTCCCTGAATTACAGTTCTGAGACCCTGAATACATGCTTTTGTTTTATTTCATCTTTGCCTCTTGGTCCACATGACATCTCTCAATAGAACAAGAAAGGATACGAATAAAAAGGAAAGAAGTAACAGAAATTAGGAGTGACACTAAGTTAAAAGATCAGTAGAGAGAATAAAAATACTAAATCTGAGTAAAATAGATGTAGCTCTAGAACAGGAGTTGGCAAATGTTTTCTGTAAAGGGCTAGATGGTACATATTTTGGGCTTTGGGTGCCATATGGTCTCTGTCACAGTTACCTTGTCATCGTAGCATGTTAGTTTGCAAGCTCCTCGGGATCTTCCCAGATATAATCTGAGACTGGCCCCTGTACTAGGAGGGCAGGGAGAGACAGAAGAAACAGGCGGGTCACTCCAGGTTGGTAGGTGGCAGGTTTCATGAGCATGGGATCTTACATATGAGGTTTGTCTTGGGTGGCCGCAAGGCGAGTAGATCTCCACACCCACCTGCCAAATCTTAAAAATTTATATAGAGACCTTGACTGGGTTTAGTCCTGTGTACCGTCCAGATGGTCTCAACATCAAATCACTATCTCAAGGCTATGTCATTGACAATGGTAAATAACCTTACCTTAACAACAGCTAGCCCCTCAAGGCCCTGGAAACCTTGCTTCCAAATTCCTAGAGACTTATGCTATCCCTGACCCCCTTCCAACCTGAAGGTATATAATCTGTCATCCGTCACAACCCCAATGCAGCTTTTTCTGCCCACGGGTCCTGTCCCCGTGCTTCAATAAAACCCCCTTTTTGTACCAAAGACGTCTCAAGAATTCTTTCTTGGCTGTCGGCTCTGAATCCCCACATTTCCACATCATTTGGTGACCATGAATGGACTCAGTCTTCCCATCTAGACTCTGAGCCTCGGTGCGAACTTGGTGAGTACTTCCTCTCTTCTCCCTTTACTTTCATTCCAGGGGCTTTTCAAGGAGGATGGTCTTATTGGAACACTTTCATGTGCGTTGCACGGGCTGTAATCCTCTAGCCTGTGGCTACGCTATGGGGAAGAGAAAGCCTGCCTTTTGGCTGGAGGTTAGTACCATCACCAGAAAGGTAATAAGAAACCTGATGCCCTCTCTTTATTCCTGTCCTTATACAAAGTTGTCTGTCTTGGGCACAAGACAGCCACCCAGGTGGCTAACACTGCTGCCGATCTCAAGATTCCCATATGAGGTTTCCTCCTCATCGGTATAATGTGATCCCCTCCACATCTCTGGTCTGGCCACTTCTGGCAGCGGGACTTCCACTTGGAGCTGGCGGAAACTAGTGCCCAACTGAATTAAAGCCCAACCAGGGACCGTTTCCTAGAGAAGTTGGCTGTAGAGACTACATGGGTTGGAATGTTGCTTAGACCGTGATGGATTTCTGTCTGTACTGTTTTCTGTCAGTGTTCCCTACTAACTACTTAAACTACAGAATTGGATAATTGTCCCTTGTAAAACATTTGTAGTCTTTTCCATGGCTTAAAAAATAGCATAACCTTCAAGGCAAGGCAATAGCACGGTTTCACTGCAAGACTTGGACACAACGTGGCATGGTATTTCAGCCCATTCACCAGGCACCCATCTGTAGCCTAGTATGCAATGGGGAAGCGAGGGGACACTAGCATCCCTCCTATGGGGCCTTTACAGCGGGATGGTGAGCAACAGCGATTTTCGTTCGACGCTTTTGACACAGGGAACCTCTGACATACCCTGCGTGGGATGCCAGCTGGGAGTTGGGGGGATTTTGGTAATGGACCTTCTTTCTTCTTCAGTCCCCAAGGACTCTCCCTTGGGATGTCTTTTAACCCACTGGAATCAATTCAGATTGCAAAATTTAGAAAAGGACCAATCTGCTGTAACACTGCATGACCTCAGTAGGATCTATCAGTTAGATCTCTTCTGTAGGAAGCAGGGCAAATGGATGGAGATACCCTAGATCCAGGCCTCGGGCGCTCTAAATCAGGACCTGGATCTAAGGGCCTCTTGCAGAAAATGTTTGGTCACTAACCAGGCCAGTCAACTCCCTCCTGATATATTGGATGATAATTACCTAAATAGGCCTCCTCCTGATGGAACCCAGGTGGCTGGAGGGAAAACAGGCCATCTCTAACGAAGGGGACACTTTGTTTTGGGGGAAGTTTCCTGTCTTCTCTGGCCTGACGTGGACTACGTATTGCCACTTTAGTGGAAAAAAAACAAAAATAAAAACATGTCGTCTGCCCATCTGTCTGAGGTGATGAGGTTTAGAACCAGGAACCTTCTTTCTCTGCCTTCTGGCAGACACTTGCCTCTTCTGCCTGCCCCCCTCCTCCTCCTGTTTCCATACCACCTTGGGTATGGCCTATATAACTGGTTCCTGTACTGTCCTGGGTGCCTCTGGCACCATTGGCTTCTCCTCCTACCATTCCTGTCAAGGAGTGAAAATCACCCCCCTTGGACTGCCCACTTCAGATTGCCTCACTGGAGCCCCGGGTAAAAATTACCAATGGGGAACAAACTGATTGACTTTTGAGTGGACCCAGGTGGAACATAATTTGGTTTTGAACCTGATTTAAGTTTGTGGATGTAATGAAGATAAACATGCCTTTAGCGTTTTCAGCCTTAAATATGAAATTTTTATTCTACCAAGGTTAACTAAAGGTCAAATAAGCTGGTGTTATTTCTCTTGCAATCTGTTAGCAAAAAGACAATTTAAAATGATGGTTAATTTTGTCTCAAAGTTTTCATGGGTAATTGTGAAGATAGCTTTCAAAGTCTTTGGTAACCTGAAACTTTAAAGTTTTGTTTGGATGACAAATTGGATTGAATTCGTTGGACTTCTAGGTCTTTTCCAAATAGGATAAAGTGCCAAAGCATTGATTACAAACATAAGGTTTATCTGCATTTGACTTCTTATTGCAGAGAAATTAAGGATATTTGGGTCTGTTGGTGAACATCTTTTGTGCTTGGTTGATTCATGAATTTGCCATCTAAGGAATTCTGGTGTAACAGTTCACAGCCAGTTACTACTTAGTTTTCACTGGAGACTAAGGTTTCTAAGAATGCAAAATTCTGCTAAATGTAATTAAGACTGATGGAAATAAGGGAAGCAACTCTTACAAAGGACATAAGGAATGGAAATACATTTTTTGTTGAAGGTAAAGGAAAGTAATTTTGTCCTAAAATGAGACTGGTTGTTTGGAGGGAAATGGCTTGGGGCAAAAATGAATGAAAAGGAAAGTTGTAGAAGGTTTGTGAAGGGAAATCTTTGGAAAGGAATTTTATGTGTGGCCAAGACAGACTAAGGTTGAAATGAATGGATTTTAAAAGTATACTGGTATAAGATTGAAATTCTCCTTTTCTCTCTGTTCAAAAGACAAAGTTTCTTGAACTCTTGGTTTGTACTTGGCAAGAAAATGTAAACAAAGTTGTTTTTTCTTTGTCTGCCTGGAAAAACCAGTTTCTAGTCTTTGTCTTTATCAGGTCTTTGATTACCTATAATCCTATTTAGGCGTGCGCTTTAAATCTTTCTAAGGTTTTAACAAACTTCCCTGAGATTTAAAATTAAACTGACGTCTCTTTGACTAATTCGGCTTGTTTATTTGGTATCTTATGTTCTGGTATAAGGTTGTCACTCGATATTCTGATTATTGAAGTGTTCTGTGTCACAGAAGTAACTGAATTTCCTGGTCAACTGCATCATAATGAACTCTCATCACGTCGTTAACAGTGTTCATTTTGGGTTTTTGTATTTATAATTGTTCTTATTCTCTTACAAAATGCGTTTCATCTTCAAGGAGATTGCTAAAAAGGGCTTTTGACAAATACAGGTATTTGATATCTTTAATATCATAAAACTGAAATGGGAAAGAATTTCCAGAACTAACTAAAAGCTGCATTTAAACTGAACAAGAATTAGTAACATGAGACTAAATGAATTCAGAAGAAATGAGTCTAGCTTTTGTGATTCTTGTTTGAAATATCAGTGGTTCTCTAACGTTCTTCCAGATTGAGGAAACTTTCTCTTAAGAGATCTATGACCTACCGAAATGTGATAAAGTATTCATTTGTGAATAAACTGAAACATTTAACTTTTCTCTCTACCTGAACCCTTTGAAATGCAAAAAGTCTCAGTGAGTATTCTTTCTTCCATGGCAATCATAATCACTTATATAAGTTCAATGAGAATCTATTCTTCTTGTAACAGGGCACCATTGCAAACATTGGTTATTTTACCAAGGCTTTGACTGGAATGCCATACATAGACTCATGACGAAAGGGCTTTAAGGAAGTAAGGTTGACTTTAGTTTATTTTATTTTTATTTTTATTTTTATTTTATTTTTGAGAGAGAGAGAGAGCATGAACAGGGGAGGGGCAGAAAGACATGGGGAGAGAGGATCCGAAGCAGGCTCCTCACTGATAGCACAGGGCCCGATGCAGGGCTCGAACTCACAAACCACGAGATCATGACCTGGTCTGAAACCGGACACTTAACCGAACCACCCAGTTGCCCCCAAATAATACATTTTAAAGTCTGGGGTAGAAGCAGTTGAATGTAGGTACTTCAGACGGAGGCAACCAAAAAAGATGATTCTATTGTGGCTAGGATCTAGCAGAGGTCCCAAGACTTGGGATTCTTTGGCACCTGTGATGGTGCTCATACACCATTCAGTGTGTATCCTCCCCTTCTAGAATGGGAAAATAAGACACTCTGAGCACATGGCTGCCTACATGGGTGTCTTGGCATCACAAGTATCTATAATCAGTTGCTGTTAATTACAGTCATCTGGTTAGTATTCCTTGGTTATCATTGTATTAGCAGAGGAAGATATAGCTGATAGAGACCCCAAGACAGCAGCTTATAGAGCATGGAAGTTTATTCTCATTTCATGTTTCATGGGGCAATGGGCCAGGCTGTTGAGGCAGCCCTGCTCCATGAAGTTATTCAGGGACCTAGCCATTTTGTGGCTTGGCCATCCCCGAGGGTGCATCCACTCCTCAGCTGAAGCTGTATCATGAATATGGGAAGGGAAATAGAGAAAACCCAAGGAAGCAACTTCCCATTGTGCAAGTGAGGGAGAAATTGCATGCATTACAATCATTTACATTCCGTTCACGAGATTCAGTTGTGTGGCTATACCTAGTCATGAGGGTAGACCCATATTTTGACAGAACAATGGATTTTGGCCAACTATAGTCACTCCCACACCCAGAAAAGTGAGGATAAAAGTTAAATTCAAGTCCAAGAAAAACCTTGGGTTTAAGCCAGTGGTTTAAAGCAGGTAGGATAGAGATTAAGGTATGAAACACAAGATCTTTATTTTTGATATCAAGAATTTAAATTTTTTAATGTTTATTTATTTTTGAGAAACAGAGAGAGAGAGAGAAAGAGAGAGAGAGAGTATGAGCAGGGGAAGGGCAGAGAGAGAGAGAGGGAGACACAGAATCAGAAGCAGGCTCCAGGCTCTGAGCTGTCAGGACAGAGCCCGACGTGGGGCTTGAACTCACGACCCGGGAGATCGTGACCTGAGCCGAAATTGGACGCTCAACCAACTGAGCCAACCAGGTACCCCATTTTTGACAAACCTAAGGAGAACGCTATATCCCTTGGGTTCCTTGTTGCTGGAACAGGAAAATGATTTATTATTAGAGGTATCAGATTGCTCACTGGATCCCTGAGAGGGCCAGTGAGTTGGCCTTGGAAGCTGGGTAGCCAGGAAGTGTGCCTAACCACATGTGGGATCGTTCTAGAGAAAGCCCCACAGCCATTGCTGGGCTCAGACACTGGAGCTCCTACCCCTGACATGTGGGAGCAGACGCCAGGGTCTCCCCACTGCTGCCTCTGAAACCCTGATCCCTCCACTCCTACCCATACTGGAAAATCAGTTCTCAGGGCCTGCTTCTTCAGAACTGAAGTCCTGCACCACTGTGTGTATTTAACAGAGCCTGGGTCACAGGCCTGTGCCTCAGCCACAAGCAGGGCTGGAAAAGCAATTGGACTAATGAGGATTAAGTTCTGCTGTATATAACTAAATAATAACAGTGGCTTAAATAGGGCAGGTTTTTATTTTCATGGAAAAAAAGATCTGGAGATAGACAGTCAAACACCAGTTGTGTTGGCTTCACAGGAGCCTAAATGACCTAGCTGAACTTTATGCTCTATCATTCTCAGCATGTGATATCCATTCTGTGTGTCACCTCATGGCCCCAAATGGCTGCTAGAGCCCCACCACATCTGCATTCCAAAGAGCAGGGGGAAGAAAGAGGAATGGGGGTTGCTCTTTCCCTCATAAGGAAACTTCCTGGAAGTAAAGTATAACACGTCAACTTCTACTTTGTTGGCTAGAATCTCATCAGATTGGAAATGATGTCTTTTGCCCGGGAAGTAATGTGCCCAGCAGAAATGGACTGCTCTGTGACAACAGAAGTTGGGGAGATGGGTCTCAAGACTCAACTAGCAGTCCTCTATCGTGGGGAGATGGGACTTAAACTGTGAGAAACCCCCCACCTATGGGAAGGATGTTTCAAAGATGCAGAAGATAGATGCCTAATGTAAACATATTCTTTTCCATATGTGCATTTCCAAACAATAGCCACCACCATAAAATGCTCCTGCCTAACATAATGCAAGCATCCCTTATACAAACAAAAACACATTCACCCTCTATTACTCCAGACAGGAACAACTGCATCCAGTTCCAAGGTGGAGATCTCTGAAAAATGTGCGATTGATACTTTTTTTTTTTAAAGCTAATTTATTTATTTTGAGAGAGAGAGAGAGAGAGAGCTTGAGCATGAGTGGGGGAAGAACAGAGAGAGAGGAGAGAGAGAATCCTAAGCAGGCTCCGTGCTGTCAGCGCAGAGCCTGACATGGGGCTTGATCTCATGACCTGAGATCATGACCTGATCCCAAATCAAGAGTCGGATGCTTAACTGACTGAGCCACCTGGGTGCCTGCAGATTGGTATTTTGAAAATGACTTCCTAAAGTGTAATGTCAATGACCCGCAATCCACCCTATATAAATTAGTAAGGGAATGGGAGGTAGGAAAAAGAGAAAATTAGGTGAGCTCTATAAGGTCGTAGAAAACAGTCTGCACTCAGAATAAGTGCAGATAAGCTCTTTAGTATGTATTTACATTTGCATTTGTTTGCATTTATTTACATCTCGCATTTATTTAATACTCATAGGATGCCCTTCTTTGTTCGAGGATTTCAAAGAGATGTTGCATAATAAGGCTTTTTTACTTGGATCTCAGCAACCTCAAGGGCACTCCCTGGATTGGCTCTTGTTTCCATCCCTCTGCTGACCACACTTTCAGGTTCACTGTCATCCCACTTCATTAGCCTGCATTTTCCTAACTCATGTGACATGATGAGTGAAACCTTTATTGAAAATGGATATCCAGAGACGGCTGACTGCTACATTGTGACTCAAGACATGGAAGCAGAGAATAAGAGGGGCCAATCCTTATGGATTCCAGAACCACCCTTCCTGTAATGCTAATTGTCATACTCCTAGTTAATCAGATCTGGCTTTTCCCGACAGACTCTACTTTGTGAGGTA
The DNA here is from genome assembly GCF_022079265.1 of Lynx rufus. Taxonomy (NCBI): domain Eukaryota; kingdom Metazoa; phylum Chordata; class Mammalia; order Carnivora; family Felidae; genus Lynx; species Lynx rufus. The sequence continues at coordinate 128,886,742 of NW_025814834.1, read as the reverse complement.
GCTCCAACAGTCTCCTGATAAAGCACAGTTCTGTCCAAAAGGCCCATTGCCACCCTGCGTTCCCTACTTTTTTCTCGTTCTCTTTGCATTTGAAACGTAATTTTGGAAGGAAGCACATGGAGCTTTAGTCACAGGTAAAAAAAAAAATCTATCAATGCAGTTTAGAAACATGTTTTATACCATGGAAGATAAAATACAGACCTATTCTACTTTTCCTTCAGACTTCTAACACAACATGAACATTATGCTGTTTGTTTTAATTCAATCCCTCTGCACCACCAAAAACACTCCTTGCTAATAACCTTACGTTGGCCCTCTGTCTCCATGTGGGGCAACAGGGCAGCACCTATTCACTTGAAATTCAAATATACACATGCCTATTTAATCTTTTCTTCTGAATTAAATGCCATGTGAGTCACCTGTAATTATTTCCATTCAAAATGCCAAAAGAGGAGCGCCTGGGTGGCTCAGTCAGTTGAGCATCCGACCTCAGCTCAGGTCATGATCTCGAGGTTGGTGAGTTCGAACTTGGGCTTTCTACTGTCAGTGCAGAGCCCTCTGTCCGCCTCTCTCTCTGCCTCTCCCCCGCTTGTGCTCTCTCCCTCTCTCAAAAAATAAATAAAACATTAAAAAAGAAGAAGAAGAAAATGTCAAAAGGACACTGAGAGCCTATCCCTGTTGGATTGCGGAAATGTTCCCTTCCACTTTGGCCTCAACAAGGAACAAGCTGGACTCTGAAATCATATAACCCACTCTCTGTCCTTGGAGTTCTTTGCTAGTCCTTGAGAGCTCTCTGAACCTGAACTTCTGCCTGACTTCAAGCACTTTTACCTGAACCATCTCTACCTGTTTTAAGAATAGGACGTTCCATTTTTCCAGAACAGAGGAGATTGGAGAAAAGTTTTTGAGAGTATTAAGCACTTATTTGAAGGAAACCCCTCTTCTCCTTCCAATTTTAATTAGAACAAAGTTGGATCAATGCATTGTGAATGCCTGCTTTGTGTTGGGCTCTATACAAGCACTAACTATAAAAATTTGCTTAAGACACAGTCCCGGCTCTCAGGCAATTTATAATTTAGTGGCAGAGACAGACACTTACGCAAGCAATTAGAGTTCAGTGTGGTAAGTTCATCGAGGAAAACATTGAATTCTAAGGGAACAGATTTTAAGAAGGGCATTTAAATTTGCCTGGGGGAGGTGGAGGAGTGTCAGTCCTAAACCAAATCTCGGTGGTTTAACATACGTTTATTTCTTACTCATGCTTCATGCCCGATGTGGTCTGCAGGGGCCCTGCTTTTCGTCGTCTATCAGACTGATGGAGACTTCAGCTTGGCACCTGCTCACAGAGGCAGCACAGAGGTAGGAGGTGGATGTGCAACTCATACACTGACTCTTAAAGCTCTTGCCTGGAGAATGTGTGTAACTTCTTGCATTTAATTGGCCAAAGCAAGTCACAAGGCTATGCTTAAGTGCAAGAGGGTAGTGAAGCTTTCCCAAAAAGAAAGCAGTCAGAAATCTTAGGTGACCATCACTAACCATTTCCATGGGATTTATCTATCAGTTGTGGCCTTCCAGAGGTGGTGACTTCTAGGTTTACCTTAGAAGATGAATAGGCATCGGGCAGACCGACGGGGCTGGAGCACAAGCATTCCAGGCAGAGGGAACAGCCAGTACAAAAGCGTGAAGATAAAAGAGAACATGGGACTTTTGGATAATTCATATTTGCCTACATAACATTGGTCTGTTCAGAGCACTCTAGAAATATTGGCTTCATTCTCGTAACAACCCAGGGAGGGAGGGTTCATTTATGGGAGAAGTCACCGAGGCACAGGAGGCCAGAGTTTACCTTGCAGAGCCAGGATCTCCACCTAAGCAGCCTCCAGACTCCAGAGGCTGTGCTTCTCCTTAGGGAATTCAGAAAGGCTGGAACCCAGTGTGTTCCAGGGCAGGGGGGAGGGGCAGGCCCAGGCCCAGAGATGTAGCTGGAAAGGAGGTGGAGGTCAGATTATGAAGGATAATGAAAGCAGGGGAGAGACAGGAGCACATCTGCATATTAGAGAAATCACGGGCTAAATGCCAATTCCTTCTGTCTTCCCTACCATCCATCTGAACTCCCTAAGTCCCTTTTGGTGGTGTGGCTCATTGCTTCACCTAGTCCTGCAGAAGAAGGATGAGGAATGTGCAAGTAAGAAAAGATACTTATTAGTTATTTTGAGAGAAAGAGCACAAGGAAGGGAGGGGCAGAGAGAGAGAGAGAGAGAGAGAGAGAGAGAGAGAGAATCCCAGCAGGCTCCATGCTGTCAGCACAGAGCCCGGCGTGGGGCTGGAGCTCATGAACTGTGAGATCATGACCTGAGCGGATATCAAGAATCAGACGCCTATCTGGCTGAGCCATCCAGGTGCCCCAGGAATGTGCAGTTTCTGTGTAAAGTCCAGACATTCTCACAGCCCTCAAGCTGGCTTTCAAGGCGGATCCATATTCGCACACATCAGTGTCCCCCAGCGCACTCACCCCATCAATGAAATAACTCTATGATTCGTTTTTCTTTAATCACATAAGCTATTTCTTTCTGAACTGGAAATGCCTTCATCTAGATGCTCAGCTTTCAACAATGAATATGAATGAGTTTCCTGAATACTTTTTGGAGAACTGCTCCACCAAATTTAAAGCACCTCTCACAAGTTTTTGTTTTTGTGGGAAAGCTCGTATTGATGTTACTTGCACAACCCCATCACCGGTATACTAATTTCTCAACATTTATGTGGACTGACTCTGCCTCTGGGATGATAGGGCATCAGTCCCCTTCCTGGCTTGGAAGCCCCCATTGTGACAACAGTCTCTTCTTGGCCTGTGTTAGAATCAGTGTTAGAGGTGGGTTGGAGCCTGAGGGAACTACAGCTCCTGTAGAATGGATCTGTTCCTCTCAGTGGCCTTCCCTGCTCTCTGGGCCAGTAAGATTATTCGTTTTGCAGAACTGTTCAGCGGATTTTCACTAACAAACATGATAACTAGAAAAAGTTGGAACACGAGATTTGTCCATTATCTATCTGGACTTCATATGAAATATGTTTCACTTACAGACCTATGCTTTTTTATTTTAAGTTTATTTATTTATTTAGAGAGAGAGAAGGAGAGAGAAAGTGTGAGTGGGGGAAGGGCAGAGAGAGGGAGAGAGAGAATCCCATGCAGGTTCTACACTGTCAATGCAGAGCCCAACACTGGGCTCAAACCCACGAACCATGAGATCATGACCTGAGCAGAAGTCAGACACTTAACCAACTGAGCCACCCAGGTGCCCCAAAACCTCCCCCTTCTAATTGCTTTGTCATTCTCTTTTGTCACCTGTCTTTCCCAGGAGTCTTCTCTCAGAGGACTACGAGGCCATTATCTTGTTTTTTGTTTGTTTGTTTGTTTTGCTTTCTCTGTGGTGAACAGATGGTCTCCCATAATCCCACCTTCTGGTACTCATGCCCTTGTGAAATCCTTTCCCCTTGAGTGTGGGTGCAACCAGTGATTTGCCTCTAATAGAAGACACCAAAGGTGATGGGACGTTGTTTCCATGATTACATTACATAGGGCTGGGGTATCCATCATTCTGGGAGACCGTCCCCCTTACTTGTTTTGATGAAGCAAGGAGCCCCCTTTCCAAGGAGCCAAGAGTAGTCTCCAGCTGACAGCCAGCAAGGATGTAAATCCCTCTCTGTGTCCAACAGGTCATAAGAACGAAATTCTATCAGCAATCATGTGTCTCAGGAGCAGATCCTTCTCCAGTTGAGCCTTGAGATGAGGTCATAGCCTGGCTGACACGCTGACTGCAGCTTTCAGATGAGCCCCTGAAGCAGAGGACCCTGTCGAGATAATCCCAGGCTCCTACCCCACAGAAACTGTCCAATAGCGTGTGTTGTTTCAGTTGCTAAATTGGTGGTAACATTGTTACATAACAATAAATAATACATTCCCTTTCTGATTTCTGGTCATATTCTCTGTCTAGTTACAGCACTCTCAACTCCTCTGGCCTTCCCTAAATCCACTAAGCCTTCCCTTCCCTTTGGACACACTTCACTCACTCACTCACACTATGGAAGTTCACGGCAATAGTTACCAGGCTACAGGGAAACTCCAGGTTTGTACCTCTTCTGGCCAATGGCTCCCCACACCTAAGATATTGCCCCAGATATCTAAGTACTGCTACCCAGGGTGGCAAAAGTTGGCAGTTGAATCATCTGCTTAATACCATGTGTCTGTGCTAATCCCTCCTGAGGCAGCCCTCCTGGGATCACCAGGCCGTTCATGCCCTCTGTCGTTCCCTCCCTAGAGAGATCCTAGTCCACAGGGGACAGTAATCTGGCCCTCAGGTCACCATCGAAGGCTGGAAATGACTCAAAGACTTTGCTCTGCAAATGGAGAGTGCCAAACTAATTTCCACAGGAGTTCATTTCCCTTCAGTTTGTTTTCTTTTCTCAAAACTAGCTTCTATTACACAATACGTGAATGCATTCTCCTAGTTAAAAGAGAAAATAGACAGGGCGCCTGGGTGGCTCCATTGGTTAAGCTACCGACTTCAGCTCAGGTCATGATCTCACGGTTCGTGAGTTTGAGCCCCACATCGGGCTCTGTGCTGACAGTTCAGAGCCCGGAGTCTGCTTCGGATTCTGTGTCTGCCAATCTGCCCCTCCCCTGCTCATGCTCTCTCTTGCTGTCAAAAATAAATAAACATTACAAAAATTAAAGAAAAATAAAGGAGAAAATAGACATACAGATGGCCAGCACATGAAAAGGCGCTCGACATTACTCATCGTCAGGGAAATGCCTCGTATCAGTCAGAATGGCTAGAAACAAAAACATAAGAAATAACAAGCGTTGATGAGGATGTGGAGAAAAGGGGATCCTTGTGGACTGTTGGTGGGAATGCAAACTGGTACAGCCACTGTGGAAACCAGTATAGAGGCTCCTCAAGGAATTAAAAATAGAAATGCCAAATGATCCAGTAATTGTAGTACTGAGTATTCACTAGAAGAAAACAAAAACACTAATTTGAAAAGATATATGCATCCTTATGTTTATAGCAGCATTATTTACAATAGCCAAATGTGGAAGCAGCCTAAGTGTTCATAGGTTGATGAATGGGTAAAGAAGATGTGGCGCGCACACACACACACACACACACACACACACACACACAGAAAATTACTCGGTCATAAAAAAGAATGAGATTTTTGCCACTTGTGACAACATGGACGGACCCAGAGGGTATTATGTAAGTGAAATAAGCCAGACAGAAAGATTTTACGTATATGTGCAGTCTAAAAACCAAAACAAATGAAGAAAGAAATAACCCCTAAAACAAACTTAAATACAGAGAACAAACTGGTGGTTGCCAGAAGGAAGGTGGGTGGGGGAATGGCAAATGAAATTAGGAGGTAGGTACTTCCAGTTATAAAATAAATAAGTCATGGAGATTAAAAGTACAGCACAGGGAATACAGTCAATATTTTAATAATGTTGTATGGTGACAGATGGTGACTGTACTTATGATGAGCACTGAGTAATGTATGGAATTGTTGAATCACTATGTTGTCCACCTGAAACTAATATAACATTGTATATTAATTGTACATCAATTAAAAAAAAACATATAGCACAGTATGGGGCACCTGTGTGGCTCAGTTGGTTAAGCATCCGACTTTGGCTCAGGTCATGATCTCCCGGTTTGTGAGTTTGAGCCCCGTGTCGGGCTCTGTGCTGAGGGCTCAGAGCCTGGAGCCTGCTTTGGATTCTGTATCTCCCCCCTCTTTTTGTCCCTCCCCTGCTCATGCTCTGTCTCTCTCTCTCAATAATAAATAAAAGTTAAAAACAATAAAAAAAACCATATAGCACAGTAAAACAAAACAAGAATTCAGGAGCCATGAAATTCACCCTTTTAAAATGTACATTTCAGTACAGGCAGTCCCCAATGTACTATGGCTTTACCAAAAAAATAAAAAAAGAAAAAGAAAAAAGAAATGCTTAGCCTCTCTCTAATATCCCCTTTAACTTTCATCCTGGGCCTTTCTCCCATTTGCCTGAAGTAAGTGCCGCTGGGTGTGTCGTTCCAGACCTTTCCTATGCATTCACATACATAAATGTATCTGTAGAAAGTGCTTGCCTTATGGTTTCCTTCTTCAAAACATAAAAGCTATCGTCCCATACATGCTCATCTGCAACCTGAGTTTAAAAATTCAACAATGTGTCTTGGGGGCTCTTTCCATGTTTGTTCACACAGTTCAATCTCATTCTTTACTTCCCTTATGGTATTCCACACTCCTGATGGGCACTGACAGGGTCTTTGCTTGTCATCAGAAACAATACCACAATCTTAGTACATACCTTAGGTGAGGGGTGAGTTTGTATCAGGATGGAAATTGTTGGGTTACAGGACATGATTTGAATTTTAGAAGATACTGACGAACGACCATCCTCCAAAGGAGCTATATTATTTTACAACTTCGCCAGTAGGAAATGCCTTGCCAACGCTTCACAAACTTCTTAATTTTTGTTCATCTGGTAGATGGAAAAATGGTCTCTCACTGTTGTTTGCAATTCTTGGATTATAAACATCTTTTTAACAGGTTTTGGGGGTTGTTTTTGGCCATGAGTATTTCTATTCTGTAAATTCTTTGTTCATAGATTTTTGCCCAGTTTATTTATTTTGAGAGAGAGAGAGAGAGCGAGCAGGGGAGGGACAGGAGAGAAAGAGAGAATCCCAAGCAGGCTCCATGCTTTGAGTGCAGAGTCTGACACGGGACTTGATCTCAAGAACCATGAAATCATTACCTCAGCCGAAACCAAGAGGCAGATGCTTAACCAGCTGAGCCACCCAGGTGCCCTGATTTTTGTCCATTTTTAAAAAGAGTCTTGATGATTTTCAGTTCTTTAGTCTTTATACTGGGTACTTTTTGTCTCACTTGTCATCTTGTCATTTACTTTTGCCTATTTGTGCTTTTTCTTAGAAAATTTTTGAATTTGATGTTCAATTTGAATATGGCTTTTTTAATGTCTTAGAGAAACCTATCCTAAGATCATAAATATTCTTACATTTTCGTCAATACTTCTACAGCTTGGTGTTTAGTGTTGAGCCTTAGGTTGTAGTCATAGGAGTTTGTCTTAGGGAATGGTGGGAGGTAGGGTTCTATTTTTTTTTTAATGTTTATTTATGAGAGAGAGAGAGAGTGAGTGAGTGCAGGGGAGGGGCAGAGAGAGAAAGAGAGAGAGAGAGAGAGAGAGAGAGAGAGAGAGAGAATCCCAACCAGGTTTCCCAGTGTCAGCACAGAGGCGAGTTGTGCTTGAACTCATGACCCATGAGATCATGACCTGAGCTGAAATCAAGAGTCAAACGCTTAACTGAGCAACCTAGGCACCCCTCTATTATTTCTAATTGGCAAGTAATTGCCCCAATCCTATTTATTGGTTAACCCACCAGTTTGAAGTTCTGTCTTTATCACACTACATTCCCACATATAAGGGTCTGCTTCTGAACTCCAGTTCCATGAAGTCCACAGTACCATCAGAGTTTCGCTTGGTATCTACACCACATCTTCACAGGGACTCCAGTCCCATTTAACACACCTGTTCTCTACAACTGGGCAATCTGAGCTTTGTTTCTGGTGCTTGCTCTCAAGGCTTGGGCAAGAACCCGTAGCTTTGAACACGGTCGGGGTACAGGGTGTTGTCAGTATGGCAGTGATTGGATTCACATCTTGGAAATGCTCCACGTATCCTTACTCCCCTCTGGCCTTTACTCCCAACAGAAATTCAGCTAGACACCATCAGCCTAAATGCTATTTATTGAAAAGAGCAGAGAAGAGACAGTACAGGCCTCCGAGGGGCAGGATGGAACAAAACAAGCACTGCAAGTTCGCCTCTTGCTCAGCATATTCTCTTGTTGCCCCATTGGGCCATCTTGTTGTTGATGGGCATCTTCATGACGCAGTCAGACTGTATGTAGTTAGCGATCTTCTCCAAAGCCTGAAGGAAAAGCATGCCAAACCTGATAAAGACTCTAATCCAGTTCAACAGACCCATTCCAGAACAGTGACATTCACACACTGTCTGCCCCACACCATCCTTCCCTTCCCTGGCTGCCATTTCATGTAGACAGTGCCTTTAGGGTGTAGAAGCCAGGCCCTTCCCAAGACTTGGAAGGTTTAGAAGTGTCCAACCATTGATCCCTTTATGCAAACGCTGGTGTTAAGAATCTATGACAGTGGGGTCCCGTGGGGACCAGGGGAGCTTGTGAGTGTTTTTGTAAGGGAAAGGTACAGGGAGCATCACCTCAAAACGGCACATGAAAGCCTTCAAGTTTGGAAATTCATCCAGGCACTTGGGCTCAAACAGACGGTTCTGATCCAAGACATCATAGGTGAGGAAATCCACAAAAGTGAGCTAGAGAAACAATAAGATGGTCAGTTCTGGAGAGTTCATTAACACTGGGGAGATAGAAAGGCATCTTCTCCCTTTCCTTTCTTCCTACCTTTTCCCCTGCAAACCATGAGAATTTCCCCAGGAACAAGGAGAATTGTTTCAGTTGTCCAGGTAGCTGTTCCAAGTACTGAGGCTTCAGTGTTTCCTGGAAGGGAGGGAAAGAGAGAGAGAATAGTTGTCAATAGTCAGGGCACAGGCCAGTGATAGACATTTAGTGGCCCCCCTCTCCAGGTGCCTTCCTTTTACTGCCTTCAGTAGGGATGGCAGGACAGAAAGGAAGAGGGGCCAACACCAGAGTTATATGACAAATGAACCCCCACCCCCCGCCCCCACAATAAATGAGCTCTGTTTCCCATTCTGACAGACTGGGTTGGTGGGAAAGCAGAAGTACCAGAATGGAACAGAATTAATGCTTGGGTTTCTAAATGGGCCTTTTCCTTGATGCCTGCCTGCTAAGGAAACTCACAAGGTCGGAGCTGTAGCACAGTCGAACCAGCTGCATGCGGAAATCCATTATTTGGTTCTCCATGATGTCCACTCGAATCTTTTCTTCTTCTGTATCGCCACCTGTAGGCCAAAGGACCAGAAACCACCCTTGGAATTATCCACCTTCAGGAGAACCACCAGCCTGGTCTCCCTCACCAGCCCTACCCCACTCACACATATTGTGCTTGCGAGCTATGTAGCGCAAGATGGCATTGCTCTGGGTGATCTTGTTCTTACCGTCCACAAGGTAGGGCAGCTGCAAGGAAAAGGACACGTCAGGTGAACAACCAACTCTCTCTTGCCTCCCTGCCTCTCTCTCCTGGGGAAGATGAGACATGAACAGTAGAGACAAGATGCTGTGTCAGGAGGAAGAAGCCAAGAAGTAGAAAATAGCAGTTGGGTCCCCACTTGAGTCTAGGCTGGGATTCTTAATCTCTCTCTGTGTGTGTATGTATATATGCATTCCATGGACCCTTTCTCAGAATAAGATTTTTAAATGCATAAAGCAAATTATATTTATTTTCACAATTTATAAGGCATTAAAGAAACAAAATTATAGTAATTAATGCATTAAACAACAAGCAGGTGTAACTATCATAATTTCAAAGTATGATGCATACAAATAATATTTAGGTACAGTATCTGCCACATGTGTAATAGAATATGGAAATACCCAATTTCTGCTAGTGACAAGGTCACGGCCATGGCTAATAACCAATGTCACTTATTGTCTATATTCACAAAAGAAGGAATTGTTAACCTTTAGTCAGTGGTCAGTGGAAATGAAAATGTAATTTTTTTCTCCATCCAAGTTCAGGCACCCTTGAATTCTTTTTATTGTATGCCGGTTAAGGGCCCCTTTTCTAGGTCCCCCTAGACCAGAGAGGAAAGAAGCAAGGATATACTTGACAGCCTTCCCTTCTGCCACCCTTTCTCCTAAAGCCACCTACATTAGGAAAGTCCAAGTCGAGCTTGAATTTCACGTCCAGCCACTGGCTTTTATCATAGTCGGGAGCTGTAAGAGAATGAAGTGGAATCCAACCTCCTTAACATCCTGCCTGAGGAGTGTGGGAAGGTCTAAGGAAATAACTTGATCCTAATACCTCACATTCCCAGGCCCTCAAGGTTAACTATTTACGGTCTCTGTTCTGACGCAGCGGGACCATGGCGAAAGGAGGACCCCCAGCTCCAGATAAAGGATGTTTCCATCTCTCCCTACCAGGGACACAGCGGGGCGCTCCCGGGGGACTGGGGCAGACGTCCCAGCCAACTCAGCTGTGATGCACCCTCTGGACACAGGAAGACAGGGACAGTTGGAGGGCCAGTGGCTTAGCGCTGGGGCGCACGGACACCCGGAGCTGCATTACCTTCCCCGCACGTGTACCGTTTCTCCTCATAGGATGTATCCGTGAACTCCAGGAGCATGCGGATGGCGTGCGCCAGCTGAGAGAGAAAGCCCCTCCCCGGTCAGCGCCTGCGCGGCGCCCAGTTGACCACAACCCCCGCACGCCAACTGCCCCTTCCAAGGCTGTGGAGGCCGTGCAACCTGCCCAGGCGGTAGTTAAGCGGCACGTCCACCACCTTCTCCCCCACCCGCCCGCCCCGAGATGGGCCAAGGCAGCTTGGTATCCTCAGCCCTCTCCGGGGCCCGCGATCCCAGAGGCGGGATGGGGTCGGCCCCCGTGGTCCTGGAGCTCGGCTGGGGCAGGCTGCTCCGTGGAGAGAGACGCGGGGGCCCTGAGTATTCCCCTTTTCTCAGAGGCCTCTGACCCTGAGCCCCCGGCCGCCTCCACGACAGTCTCCCTGACCTAGTGGCTCTGCGGTCGAGACCGCACTCACCCCGCGAATATCCCAGTAACCCAGAACCATGGTCGACTCGGACAACGACATGACGATGCTTCCCCCGTGCCTTCGCGGACTGGCGGTAAACTGCGAACGCACGGGGCTTTATAGCCCACGTAAGTAGGCGGAGCCAACGCGAGCGCTCTGGCTCCGCCCCCACCCGTCGCCCTTACCCCCAGCGAGTGTCCGCAAGCAGCGCGCGCGCGCGCCGTGCACCCTCTACACTTTCTGGGTTTGGAGGCTGGGCGGCGGAGGTGGCTGTTGGGTATGGGGCTCTGCGCTCCCCCGCGGTGGAGTTGCTCTCACTTGGCTAATAGTGCCGGTCAGGGCTGGAGGAGTAACAACGCAAGCGGTGAGGGCCCTGTTAGTCCTGGAGAGTGAGTTTCATGTCCTATTTCTCCAGCAGCAGTGGGTGGGTGGGGAGGTAGAAGAGGTGAACAAACCCCAAGAGGTGATCAAGGAAATATTCAACTTTTAATGTGTGTGGGCTCTGCTCCTGGGCTCCCAGGGCAGCTCTACTTTTACCAAGGTCAGAATGACTTCACCAAACTTCAAAGTGTGGGCTCTATTTCTACCCTGAGCACACATTGCACATCTACTTCATTAGTAAATAACCCAAAAGAAATATTTCAAAGATAAGAATAAAAACCTCCCTAAGTTCTGTTCTCACACCTCCGAAGCCTGCAACCTTGACATACTAAAAGCATAAGACAAAGTTTGTGATTTTCGGCAATGTGCTTCATCATGATGATTTGTAACTCTTGATGTAACAAAAAACCATATATAACCCTGTATTAAACATTCCTTCTCATGGGACACTCTCTTTGTGAGGATTGTGTGTTCTGGGCAGCTGTCTTCCCTTGGGCTTGAATAAAACTTTCTTCCTTTTTTAAATTTTTTATTATTTTTTTATTTAGTAATTCTAAAAGGTTGTTCATTTTTCATGGACAGTTCTTGGCATAGTCGGCAGGATATCAGAGCAACTTACCTGACAACATCCGGGGTGTCATAGAGAACTTGGTGCTCGGTACCAGCATGGGCCCTTTGTGCCCCTCTGACTTCTCAGCACGTGACAGATCTATGTGGTGAGTTCTGATATCCAGACCTCCTCAATTTGAGTTGAAGATTCTGACTTTTATTCAAGCTGTCAAAGGTTACTGGTAATGTTCTCTAGGTGGGAATAACCCAGAGGGGGGAGTTGATGGGTTGGTTGTTTTAATTTGGCATTATGCTGATATTATTAATGTAAGGCTTGAATAAATTTTCTGGCTAGAAATATGAGAGACTGAACGATTCAGCTCCGAAGAGAAGGGGTACTTTCTCCTTTGGGCCACATGAAGCTTTCTTCAGATGACTGAAAGCCTAGAAGCAGCATCTGAGAAAATAATTTTGTCCTGAAAGGAGACTGGTTATTTAGAGAGGGAAATTTTAGGACAAAACCTAAATAAGAAAGAAAGTTGTAGAAAGTTTGGGAAGGGGAATCCTTGAAAAAAATTTTATGTGTGGTCAGGAATAAAGGAATTTTTAAAGTACACTGATATAAAATTAAAATTTGCTTTTCTTTCTGTTAAAAAAAAAGACAAGAATTTCTTGGATTATGGGTGTGCTCTTGATAAGAAATTATAAACAAGGTTTTTCCTCTTTGTTATTTGCCCAGAAAAACAAGGTTTCCATATTTGTTTCTATCAGGTGTTTGGTTATTTTAAAAAGCTAAATCTTCTCAATATTAAAGGAGCCAGGTTTTGCTGATAGCTATACAACCTTCTATAAAATCTCTTATGGCCACTTTGGTTAAACAGTAATTAAATATTAAGTTTTGTAACAGTCTATGACCCCATGTAGACACAAGCTTTAAAACATTCTGAGTTTTTTTTTAAACAAAGTTCCCAGAAATTCAAATCCTAAATAGTCTTTTTGACTAATTAAGCTTGTTCATTTGGTATGTTAAGTTACTCAGAAAGTATTGTGAAACAAATAATAAGCCTTAGGCTGTATTGTATGGATAAATGCTATAACTGTTCTAGAAAATACATGAGGAGCACCTGGATGGCTCAGTCAGTTGAACATCCGACTCTTGGTTTTGGTTCAGGTCATGATCTCATGGTTTGTGAGAGGAAGCCCCGTGTCGGGCTCTGTGCTGACAGCGCTGAGCCTGCTTTGGATTCTCTCTCTCTCCCTCCCTCTCTGCCCCTCCCCTGTGCTCCCCTCCCCCCCCCACAAATAAATAAATAAACTTAAAAAAAAAAAGAAAATATGTGAAATTCCTAAAGTTTTAATATGTCCTGTTGTAAGGTCATTGCTTGATATTATGATTCTTGAAATGCTGTGTGTCACAGAAATAACCAGATTTCCTTGCTGGCTATATTATAATGAACTCTCATATCAGATTCTTAACCATGTCCATGTTTAGTCTTTTGTCATTTATAGTTATTGTTCTGATGCTCTTGCCAAATGTGTTTCATCTTCAAGGAGACTCATAAAAGGAACTTTTTGAGAAATACAAGTATTTGATATACCTTTAAGATCATAAAACTAGGCTGAATAAAAATTTCTAGAATAGAAAAAGCATTCAAAAAAGTTGATAACATGGAGATAAATGGATTGAGAAAGATGGTTATAGTTTTTAATGACTCTTACTTAAAAGATTGTTGGGTCTCTAATGTTTGCTCTTTCAGGTTGAGGAAGCTTTCTTTTAAGATATCTATGATCTACAGAAGTATGATAAAATATTCCTTTGTGAACAAATTGAGGCATTTAACTCTTCTCCCTACCTGAACCCTCGGAAATTCAGAAACTCTCAATCAGTATACTTTCTTTCATGGCAATTATAATTACTTGCATTAATTCAATAAAAATATGTTCTCCTTGTAACAGGACACCATTAGAAACATTGGTTATATCATCAAGGCTTTGACTGGAATGTCATATTTGAAAAAGACATGCATAGAGTCAGATATGACCAGAGAGTTTTAAGGAATTAAGGTTGACTTTGTGAAGCTAATAGAGCCCCCTTGGAAATGTTGGCCTGATACCCTTCCTTGTGGAGTTCCCAGCAGCCTTACTTGTAAGGAAAGAATGTCACTTCCTGGCAGGTCCAAGAACCTCAGGATATTTTGGGGACCTTGAGAAGAGGAATTCACCCAAATCTAGAGGTTACAGGCAAGTTTGATGGCAAGTATTTAGATTGGCTTCTGGTCTCAAGAGGGTATTTAAAAGCAAGTTTTAAAGAATCTGTATGGTCAGTTACTGTTCTTGTTGAGCATATGCAAATAATTAGGCCAAGTTTGTTAAGACTGGACTTGTTTTACAAACCAATTAGTCTTGGTTTGGCTATCTTTAAGAATGAAGGTGATTAGAGGCACCTGGGTGGCTCAGTCCGTTAAGCATCCAACTTTGGCTCAGGTCATGATCTCACAGTTCAAGAGTTCAAGCCCCACATTGGGCTCTGTGCTGACAGCTCAGAGCCTAGAGTCTGCTTTGGATTCTCTCTCTCTCTCTCTCTCTCTCTCTCTCAAAAATAAATAAACATTAAAAAAATGTTTTTAAAAAAGAATGAGGGTGAGTATAGGAAGAATATATGTTTCAAGAACACATATTTATAGATAATAGATTTTAATACTGTTTATTATAAATTAGACTAGATCCCAAATTCTTCTGGTTTCCTCAAATATCTTGCTATGGCTCTCCAAACGAAGTTCTCCAATCTTCCATTCTCTTAACTAAAACTTCCCTTTTGCCCTAAAGCCCTAAAAACAGATGCTAGACAACTTGAGGTCAGCTTCAGAGAAATTGCCACAAAACTCGTGTGTAGACTATCTTTGTGCCTGGGATCACCAGAGACATTTGAATTATGATTCAGAAAAACCCATCTAGTTTTTGCTGCCTGATTTCCGCTCTGTCTGAGGATGCTTCCAGCTGACATCTGAAAATCTCACTGGTAGCACTTGAGACTCAGACACTAGGTTTATAATTTGTTCCAACCATTAACCTGTGTTTTTCTTTTGTTTCCATAAAAATGCCTCTTATTGATTGCTCGATTGCTTGCTAAGGCAGAGTCTATATGATGGCTAACATCACTTGCTGCACCTGTATGAGCCCCTCTTGGGCAATAAAAATCCATATAGGTAAAATCGGGCAGCAAGCCACTTGGCTATAAGAAGCCCTTGACCACCACACTTCCCTTTCCAAGGTGGCTGGGGCTGGTTTACTGATTTATTCCCTTGGATACCCGTTGATATAGATCAATTTTAGAGGGAATGATGGGTTTAACTATACTGCTACTTTTCTTTAAAATATACTTGGGGATAAAATTAATGATGTCATATAGTACTAAACTATGTGGGAATATATCCAAATTCTCAGATAGTTCTCCTCCATTAGCACAAGGGACCAAAAATTGAGTCCTGCACACATCAGTTCCTTCCATTGCAAAGACCCTACTGCATCCTAATTTGGCTTGAAGCAGTTATGGAGGATGGACCTCCACCCAGGTTCCATAGAAATGGAATGAAGGATTGACAATGGGGAATTATAACAGGAAAAAAAAAACTTAGCATGTCTGACTCATGTTGCTTCTATTTCCCCTGCTGCTCTGACCTTTAAATTAAAAACTTCTGCTTAGCCTAGCACATAGGCATGTTAGAGCTAAGATTTGTAAAAACTGCTCTTTACCCCAAACCTACCTCACCTAAAGAAATAAAGACGTTGACAAAATGGTTATTGTTGTAATTCTTCAAGATTAAGGAATGATCATAACTCAAGAATTGAAACTGTGCCCCATAGGGTTAATGAAGTTAAAACTAACAAAAAGTTTAAAACTTGTTTTTCAGACAACTGTTTCCCCTTAATCACCTATTATGTCTTTCAGACCCCACTAACAAACTCACTAGCTTTCTCTGCAGAAGGCTGGACTCAAGGTCAATTGATATGGTTTCAGCCTATGAACCAGCAAGGCCTTGCATTCCTTACCGGAGACAATGAGCCTAAGACCCCATCCAAGTTATACAAGCTCTCGGAGCATGCCCATAGCCCCTTTTCTTTACCCTACGAAAACCTGATGTCAGGGACTGAATTTTGCCTTCTTCTGAGGTTAAGTCACCACTCCAAAGAAACATGGGAATATATGTTATGTTTGCTTCTTGCACATGCTTTATCTTTCCTCATAAATACTCATAAATTTCCCTACCCTTTTATCAAAATGTATGTAAAGGATTCTTTGGATTTTTTCTTCTGAGTCTGTTCCAACATGACATTGGTTTCTTCAGATTCTACTTATTGGAATTCTTTTACTGTCCACATATCTTTGTTATAACTGTTATATCAACTGTAAAACTAGACAATCTAAGCCAAGCACATGTAGTATGTTTGCTTATTATTTAGACCTAATAGAGAACATATATCACTTTTAAGTTTCCCATTATTTATGTTACAATAGATTCCTCCCAATGAAGAATTGTACGTAAAAACTACATATATATTCACACCTAGCGACGAGAGACTTGATGGACCCAGGGCAGACCAGCCAGGCACCCTGGAAATTAAGTTGATCATCAATGCTTTGTGAGGAAAGAATATTGATCAAAAGGGGAAATAGTAAAGGAAATTTTCAACTTACAATGTTTGGG
The DNA here is from genome assembly GCF_022079265.1 of Lynx rufus. Classification (NCBI taxonomy): domain Eukaryota; kingdom Metazoa; phylum Chordata; class Mammalia; order Carnivora; family Felidae; genus Lynx; species Lynx rufus. The sequence goes on along the minus strand of NW_025814834.1, from coordinate 128,870,329 downwards.
GCCCTGCTCCTAGGCTCCCAGGGAAGTTCTACTTTTACCAAGGTCAGAATGACTTCACCAAACTTCAAAGCATGGGCTCTATCTGCCCTGAGCACACATTGTATGTCTGCTTTGTTAGCAAATAGCCTGAAATATGTCAAACTAAAGGGTAAAAATCTCCCCAAGTTCTGTTCCCATACTTCAGAAGCCCGCAACCTTGCACATACTAAAAGCATTAAGATAAAGTTTGTGATTTTCTGCAATGTGCTTCATCACAATGATTTGTAACTCTTGATGTAACAGAAAAACTATATATAACCCTGTATTAAACATTCCTTCTCATGGGGCACTCTCTTCTTTGGGAAGATTGTGTGTCCCAGGCAGCTGTGCTCCTCACTTAGGCTGCAATAAAACCATCTTCCTTTTTTTTTTTTTCCAATTATAAAAGGCTTGTTCATTTTTCACCCACAGAGCGACTGAGACTCTGGCCACCAGGGAATTGCTATTGTGGAGGGTGGTGGGGAGGCAGCTACTTGGAAGGTTTCTGGCCATGGCCTCTCAGGACACTGAGCCCCAGCCCCCTAATGTGGGTGTGGGAAATCACATTTCTCCCTTAGTTTGCTGAACCAACGTTGGGACTTTTTTTTTTTTTTTTTTTTTGAGAGAAAGAGTGTGTGTGTGTGTGTGTGTGCACGTGTGCGCGCACACACACACACACACACACACACACACACACACACACGAGTGGGGGAGGGGCAGAGAGAGAGAATCCCAAGCAGGCTCCACACTGTCAGCACAGAGCCTGATGTGGGGCTCGAACTCACAAACCATGAGATCAGGACCTGAGCCAAAATCAAGAGTCAGACTCTCAATCGATTGAGCCACACAGGTGCCCCAAGGTTGGGGCTTTTGTAAGGACACGTCACTAAAAGGAAGAGGGAAAGAAGTGCAAACACATAGGGGCACATGAGTTAACATGCCTGGATTCCTCTTCCAAGGTCACAAAAGGCCAGTCACAAATTAACCTGACCTAATGAACATGGTTTGAACACCTATGATATGCCAGGCAAGAGTCTAGATATTTCATACAGTTGGCTAATTTATTCCAATGAAAGCTTCACAACAATTTTGTGAAATAGGTTTTATGCCCATTTTATAGAAGATAATGCTTGGAGAAGTTAAGTTGCCTTTCTAAGCCTAAGTTCTCATGGGGGGCCTGGGATTCACACCTAGGTCTGCCTACTAGCGAGACTTGTGCCAGTCCCCCTGTGCTTGGGTGTCCAAATAGCCCCTCACCTCACCTCAGTCTTTGATGGGACATCTGGGGAGCCCTGTGCTAAAACACCTTTTTTTTTTCCCTGGTCCTGAAATCATTCCCTCCATCTAGGATTCCTTCAGCTCTTTGAAGCCCCAGAGGGCCATGGTTTAATATCTCCCTCTGCCCATTCCAAGAAATTAACTTTCTGGTTAACTTTGGCCCTTGGCAGTCAGACTTCCTGTATTCTCTTTTGTGAAGGAAAGCTTTTGCTTCCCTATTCAGTGTTACCAGCTAAGAGGTGATTTTCAGAGGCTAGGAACTTGAGGGACTGACATAGGCCTTCGAGAAATAGGGTAATCTGGAGCACCTGGGCGGCTCAGTTGGTTAAGTGCCCAACTTCAGCTCAGGTCATGATCCCCTGGTTTGTGGGTTCATGACCCACAATAGGCTCTCTGCTGTCAGCAGAGTCTGCTTCAGATCATCTGTCCTCCTTTCTCTCTGCCCTTCCCCCACTCTCTCTCTCTCTCTCAAAATAAACATTTAAAAAGTGCAGATTCCTGGGCCCACCTCAGGCCCACTGAAACAGAATCTCTAATGGAGAGCCCCAGGAATCTGTATAGAAATTTTAAAAATAGGGTAAAATGTGGGGCTCAGACAAAAGAGAGACTTAAGGGCACATCTTAACCCTCCAAGGCTGTTGACCCATAGTCACATCTTTGTAGACTTACTGTTAACTAAATCAATAAAAGTGTGACCTCTGTTAGGTAGGGAGAAGAGTCCAAGACAGCTATGAGATTTAAAAAGGCCATGTGTACTAAATATTGGAAGCCACCAACAAACAGTCCACACTCTTTACTGAACCTTTGAGAAAACAGGGACCCAGGCAGTGAGTTGCTATAGTTCAAACAGCCATTTGGTGGACTTTCACCTTCCAGGCCAATGTTCCCTGTGCTCTGCCACCAAAGAGGCAAGCGGGGCAGGGAGCTCAAGGTTGGCTCACCCAACAGGAGGGGGCAGCAGTCGCATTAAAAGAGGCAGCTGCCAAGTAGAGCCTGGAGCCACTGCCGTGCTTGTTAGTGCTTCTCTGGATCACCCACGACTGTGACCCGAACCTACCGCTGTCAGCCCGAGTACCCTTTGCTCCTGTGCAGTGCGGTGCCCCAGCTCTCCTGGGTGTCTGGGGATCTACTGGGAGCAGTGTACACAGAAGGGTAAAGATGGTGAGCATAGCCTTCCTGATTTTGGAGTTTGTTTTAGAAAGGGTAAGGAGAGCTTGGGCCATAATTCTCAAATTCTCTCGGCTCCAGGTTTGCAGTGCGATTCCCACTCAATTCAGACAGTCTGGCCCAGGGATGGTGTGGGGCTGCTGCTGTTTCATGCCCGGTGTCCCACCTCTCCCCGCCTCCCTGCCTTGGGCCCCCATCAGGCCCAGAAGAAGCTTCAGGGAGGAACATACGAAGCTCAAAGATGCTTTTATTGGGGGAGGGGGCGCTGAACGGAGACCTGACAAATCTGGCATTAGTGCTCCAGGCTTAGGAAAGAGATACAATAAATAGGTGGTAACTGGGGGAGAGGGGGGTCCCTCAACACAGCGAGAAGGGGAAACGTTTGTCTCAACCTCCGGGCTTGCTCATCCTCTTTGCTGTGTGAGCTGGGGTGTGGGGTTCACTGCAAACTGGGGACCTCAGAGTGGATTTCTCAGGGCTCCACAAAGAATCAGATCTGCCATCTTGCTTGTGAGAGGGTCTTGGTCTTAGAGGTTTGGGTTGGTGCCTAATGGCTCATCTGAGGAGAGAAAACAACCGAGGTGAGGCCACTGCCAGGTGAGGGACCCCCAGAGCTCATGCCATCAACCGGCTTGGAGCCTCGAGGCATGCCTGAGCGGGTGGAGTCGAGCCTCTGGGTGAATATCCCCTGCGCCCCGTACCTGCCACACTCAGTTCTAGCCTGGGGCTGGGCCCGCAGGCTTGTCCACCTGGCACTCTCGTTCCCACCCAGGGAGCATCGCGCATTTCCCGCGGGGGTCAGGGCCCCCGGCTGTCCTCACCCCCAGCATCCTTTTAACAGCTTCCAACCGCGCCAGGACTCGTGGGGCCTCCTGTGGACACAGCATCTGAAGCTCCCCAGGTCTCATGTGAAGCAGCTGGTTCCCCCTCAGGAACCTGAGGCTCCTCACCGTGCTGGGAACAAGAACAACAGAAGCTGTCAGTGGTAGAGCAGAAGGACTCGGGCCCGAGTACTTGGGGCTTGCTATATTTTGGAGTATCGTATGAGGAGCTGTGTGGGCTTGGAGGCTGGGGTTACAGGAGGACTCATGGAGCAGTGTCTGGAGGTGAAGGAGTAAGATACCCATGTCGGCTTAAACCAGTGTCAGAACTCCTGGGTTTGAACAGAGAAATGCCCTGGAAGAGAATTTTGTGGTGGGAAGGGGTGGCTGGCGGCTGAGTTTCTTCCTGAGTTCCCTCTGGTCCTGCTGCCTTCCCGGAGGCGGAGGCTCCTCACTCAGTGCTCTAGAAGGGCATGGGCACGCCCGTTCTTCTGCTCTCTTTAACTCAGCAGAGGTAGCACTGCGCCGTGTATATTCTGGGTCTCCAGCCTTCCTTGGTTATTATCTGAGTCCTTTACGAAGGTTCTCCCAACACACCCTGTGGGGCTAGGCACTTACATGGTGGAGAAGTTCTCTGCCTGCAGCCAGGCTGTGACTTCCTCAGGCGTTGAGCTAAGTCGAAGCATTGGAGCCTAGAATCAGGGGAGATGAGATGAGAGGCCATCTCGTCTCATTTCTACCCACAAACCCCATCATCTGGGCCCCTTCTCTTGACTCCTATTGGATCACTCATCCCGTTTCATGGTTTGCTTGTCTGGTGGGGACAAGGCTTGATCTCTGCTCTGGCCCCATGATAAACTTGGCACACAGGAAACCTGCGACACTACTGATTAAATCACACCAGGGCTATCTCCTCCGCTTGTCATTGAATCCTTCCTGCCCCCCACCTCCGACTTAGAGCATCTGGATAGTCTAGGTTGGATAGTACCCGAGAAGGCGGCTGGCTCTGGGACCCCGACTGTTGAGGCTCTAGGATGTTGCTGGGAATGTAGCCACTCTGTCCCTTCTCATTCTTCACCAGCCACCACCGCTTGCTCTGGTCCAGAACCTGCCAAGAATCACCCCTAACTCCTCAGTCACCAGAGCTTCTGTCCACCCCCACACCCCCACAAAGGTTTCTTCCTTCCTGCCCTTCCTCACTCTCCTTCTCCCTATCTAGGCCACCCGCCCCAGCAGCCCCACACCTGGACCACCAACCCCTATGGCTCCCACCAACCACCATCTTCTTTTCTAGGCTCAAGCCCGTGTCTCACCTCCAGCACCTCTCCCTGGGCCACAGTCAGTTCCTGTGGGTTCCTAGCTTCAAACTCATAGAGAACTTGCATTTGCAGGGCTGGCTTGGCAAGTCTGGGGCTGGAGGGCACGTGGTTGGGGTCCCCGGGCTGAGGGCCATGGTGGTGTATCTCCTCTTGAGCAAAGTAGGTGCTCCCTAACGCGGGGCTTCCCCCCCAACCACACACAGAGTCAGGATGACTAGAGAATGGAGCCTCAGGGACTGAGTCCCTGTCCCAGCCCCAGAGACCCAGATATCTCCTGCCTGGAGTCTGGTGGTGACTTTTCGGCTGCCACAGAGGTGTAATGGCCGGTCAGTGTAAGGTGGGGCTTAGGGTGGGGGCTTCTGCAGGCAGGAGCGGTCTGAAATGTCTCTGATTTCTGAAGACTCTTCTAGGAGTGGACTTTTCTATGTCTGAGCTCTCCTCTGAGCGCTTTATCTCTGAGCTCTGGGAAATCAGAGGCATGTGTGGACAGTATCACGAGAAGGATTGGAGTCTGGGAAGGCAAAAAAACTGCTTTTTCACCCGAGGTAGGGGAGGGATGTGCTGTACACACGCATGTCTGGCTAAAAGAGAGCCCAGAGGGTCTCTGAGATGTAGAATCCACAGATCCACAGGGTCAGTCCCATCCCTCCCTCCCCAGAATCATACAGTCCTGACTAAGTTCAGGGCATACCGGAGGGAAGTAGAGTCCTGGTATTCTGAGGGGGCCTGTAGGGAAAGAACAGAGAGAGCAGGAGCAGGCAGTCAGCCAACATGGCGGTGGGGAGCTGGGGTATCAGACCACAGACCCACTCACACACAAACCTGTCCCATATCCGCTCTCCTGCCTGTCCACCACACAGATCTGGGTACCCACGTGGCCCCGCCTACCACTTAGTTGTCATGTGACCGTGGTTTGGACCGAATGGGCAGAAAGTAGCCAGAGATCAGGGCTTTGAGCAGGACTCTTTGCTAAGCTCCCCTTACCTGGTTGGAGTGTTCTGGAAGCTGCCAACCATCATGGAATGTGGGTTGATAGGGCAGGGGTTCACTGCCTGTCCAGTTGGCCCTGGGGAGAGAACAATGCTGAGTCCACTCCGTGCCAGGCTGTTGGATGTGGAGAGGGAGGGGATGGCCGGATCTTCTAGGTAAGGGAGGTCATGGTCCGTGTGCACAGATGAAAGGCCCCAGACACCCACACAGGGGCACACAGTTAAGCTGAACGCATCCCACCGTGTGAGTATCTGTAGGCCAGCCTCACCTCTGCCTGTGAAGTGCAGATACATCAACTCCAGAAGAACACACTAGGCACTTTATGGCACTGACTTGGGATGTGGATCAAAGGGGTGGAACCGAAGACTGTTAGGGCTGGAAGACCCCCTCAGGGCCTCAGGCAGTGTTTTTCTAACCTGGTTTTCATTTCTTGGCATCAGATCTCTTTCTGTTTAGCTAACTAGTGTGTGGGACTTCACCTTGCAGTCACAGGAGCTGCTGTGGTTAATGTAGGGTGGGGGCTGCTACTTGCCTCCCAGCCCCCCGCCACCCCCCCACCCCCACCCCCGCACCCACTGCAGGAAGGGCAGGCTCACGCTGCTAAGAGTCTTCTCCACCTGCCTGTCCCGGGGAATCCCCACTCAGCTTGCGGAAGTTCCCTCCCTTCCTCATAGGGGCAGAAGTGATCATTTCCTCTTGGAATAGCCCGGGTTACTGCTCCTCTCCCACTGTGTTACACACACATCCCACGTGCCTGTGTTTCTTACTCCAGGGAGCTCCTTGAGAGCTCTATCCTGAGTACAGTGGGCAGCACATTGGAAAGAGCTCATAAATATCTACTCACTGGGAACAAATAAATCATTCCCTCTTCTGAATCTTTTTTTAATATTTATTTATTTTGAGAGAGAGAGAGAGAGAGAGTGTGTGGGGGAGGAGCACAGAGCGAGGGAGAGAGAGAATCTCAAGCAGGCTCTGCACTATCAGTTCAGAGCCTGATGTGGGGCTCGAACCCATGAGCTGTGAGATCAAGACCTGAGCCGAAGTCGGATGCTTAACAGACCAAGCCACCCAGACGCCCTCATTTCCTCTTATGAATCTTTTTAGTTGGTTCCTTTTCTTTACCCTAAAAACATGCTCAAGTCTTCCCTTGGCCCTGCTAATACTCCTTTTTGGCAGTCATTCTATGACCTTCTCTTTTCTAAGAATGTGTCTTTATGCCCTGCCCAGATTATCTTTATGCCCTGCCCAATACTGGCCTTGTGTGGTCTCCCTCCTTCCAGATTACCACCCCATTTAGTGTTATTTATAACTTCTGGTCAGTTTGCCTAAAATCAAGTCACCTAAATATAATTTGCCCAAACTCAACTCTTTTGAGGGTTTTTACATCCTTTTGGTTAGTCTCTTTTTTGTGCTTGTCTTTCAATTCACTCATTCACTGATTTGTGGTCATTTTAAGAAATTGGAGAACATTTTAGGGCACATTTGACTTCACTTTATATTTAAAAATGAAACAGACAGAAAGGAGAATAAAAGTTACCAGGTGCTGGGGAGAGGGAGGAACAGGTACAGAGTTCTGTTTGGCATGATGGGAGAGTTCTGGAAATGGATAGTGGTGATGGTTGCACAACACTGAGAAGGTACCTAAAACTATCAAATCATCCACTTTAAAATGGTAAATTTTATCTAATGCGTATTCTACCACAATAAGGTAAATAAGTTACATTGGGCCATAATTCATGTCTTTAGATGGACTGGACAAAAAATTCTAATGAGGCTGAAATGAAAAGAACCCTTCACATTTGGCAAGAGACTCACTAGCACAGCTGGCTCGTTTCCTGGTTGACGCCTCTCTCTCTTTCTCAAACCCTCTCCTCTCTTGGTTTTCATGCCTCTGCTCTTTTGTTTCTCCTTTTAACTCCCTGGCATTTCTCTTTGCCTCCTTGACCTCTTTGGCCACCAGCACATGGAAGTGTCTCTTCTTCTCTCATGGGCTCTGGCAGGCCTCACTGATTTAAGGGAGCTCCCTGGGCTCCCTCTGGAGCGCTAGTCTCTAGAGGGCTCCAGCTGTCACTTCTGTGCTGACTTAAACCCACAAGCCAGCTGGGACCTCTCTCTTGAGGACCGGGCCACCCTGTGTCTGGTGAATGTTTCACTGACGCCTCTGCTCAGCGTATCCCAGCTGGTTTCACCTCCCGCTCACTCCCCATGGCTCTCTCACTGCCATGGCCTGATTAGCTCACTGCCCATCTCACAGTAATACCAGTGTGGGATCTCTCTTTCTCACCCCCTTGGCCTGTTGGTTGCCAGGCCTTATTGATGTTACATTTGCATCTCTTATGTCAGTAATTCTTAAGTTCTGGCTGGATTGAGACAGTTTCCACTTTGTCCTTGGCAAAAATGAGAAAATATTTTACTTTATTATGTTGTTAATTTTTGAGGTGTTTTTTTTTTTACAAGTTTTTTTTTTTTTTTTTAATGTTTGTTTTTGAGAGAGCGAAAGAGACAGAGAGAGAGCGTGAGTTGGGGAGAGCGGAGAGAGAGGGAGACACAGAATCCAAAGTAGGCGCCAGGCTCTGAGCTGTCAGCACAGAGCCTGACTCGGGGCTCAAACTCACAGACCGTGAGATCATGACCTGAGCTGAAGTCAGACGCTTAACCAACTGAGCCACCCAGGTGCCCCTGAAGTTTTTTTCTAATGTTTATTTTTGAGAGAGTGAGCGTGAGTGGGGCAGGGGGAGGGGCAGAGAGAGAAGGAGACAGAGGATCCAAAGCAGGCTCCAGTGCGGACCCCGACATGAAGCTTGAACCCACGAAACTCGGGATCATGACCTGAGCCAAAGTGGTACACTTAACCGACTGAGCCCAGGGACCCTAAGAAAATATTTTAATAGAAGTTTGCCAGCTCTGCTTTCTTGGGAAGCATTGTTCTTTTCTCCTTCAGTGGTGGGTGACGGTGAGTGGTAGGTTTTGTTTTTTTTTAAATTGTTTATAGTTAGTCTAATAAAAAGTTGGGAACTCCATGTTGGTTCCCCCCTGAATCTGTTTTGAGATATTTCTGGTTTGTGACAATGTAGAGCCTGCCATCTCCAGTGTCGTGCCTGATGCCCCCATGCTCCTCACCCTGATTCAGTTCAGGCCTGGTCCTCACTCACCGGCTGGTAGTCCAGGCCACACCCAGACCCTTCCAGAAGTCACTCTCATGTGGGCTTAGGCAGGACTGCAGCAGGTCAATGGCTTTGGGGGTGAGGAGGGGTGAAATCACTCGGGTGGCCAGGCCGGGCTCCGAGCACTGGGCCAGGATCTAGGGGAGAAATGGAAGGTGTCAGGAAGCCCAGGCTCCCCCACGGCTAAGGAGGAGTGGAAGGGCCTGGAATCCCTGGCTTCCACCCTTGCAGTGCTGCGTAGCCTCAGGCCTCCTGCTCTTTCCTGTGTCTCTTGGATCCCTGGTGCCCCCGGCTCCGACCCCAGCCCATCTAGCTTGTTGAGGGGTTCTGCACACAGCCGGGATGGTATCTTGGGACCAATGAGGAGGTTGTATTGTGGTGGGCAAGGTGCAGACCCCACAGCCTCCCTCTGCCCCCCTGCCTTCCACCGTGGCCTCTGCTCCATCTTAATGGAGCCTGTCTCTCTTTATCACCCTATCATCCCCAAACTCACGAAGTGTAGAAGTTGGAAGAGGATGTGCACGAACTCAGGGGCATTCTTCTCCGGCAGCCAGATGGCCAGCTTCCCCTGGGGACACAGGGCGTTATGTGCTACTACCCGTCATCCTTCCCTACCTTTACCAGGACCACAGGGCCCCATAATTGTTCAGAGCTTTGGTTGGGAGCCTGGCACGCTCCAAAGGAGTCCCACGAGGAAGAGGGGGAGGTTCTAAGGGGTGAAGTTAGAGAAGGAAAGGATTTGGGGCATCTACGAGACCAGAGAGGAGGGCGCTGCTGGCGTGGGGCAAGGGGAGGGCTGTGGAACTTGTGAGGAGCCACATACCAGGAGGTTGAAGCTGTACTTGACTTTCTGGAAGCAGTCAATGTACTGTGCCTGTGTCATCCCTAAAGGGGATGGGGGAAAGGGTGGTGGGTTGTAGATGATCCCAGGACCACACCCCCCACCCTTCTCCCCCAGCCCTTAGCACTCACCCCACTGATCCTTGCCCTTTTTCTTCCCCAGTCTCTTCTTCTTATGACTGTTCTTTGCCTGGGCCTCCTTCAGCATTCTCACAAACAGCTCGATGTCTCTAAGGATGTGGCTTAGTATCTCCTGGATCCCAAACAACCCATGCCCTTGAATGGGCAGTTGGGCCCATCCTGGAATGCCCAACCCTGCTCCCAACCCCTCCCCACCTCCAACAGGAGCCTGAGGCCCAGTCCAGGGTCTGACCAAACCTCCCTGTCCCTCCTCAGCCCTAGGCCTTCCTTGGCCATCCTGGCACCTGGCCTCCTGGGCGCAGGGGAAGGGTTGATGTCTTCCCTTGGGCCAGGCCCAGAAAGCCTCAGCAAACCCAAGACAATCTATAATTACCTCATCCCTCTCTGGGTTCTCGGGGGATGGGGACTGGCTTGGAGGAGGAAGAGTGAAGGTGCTTGGTTCTCGGGCACTGGAGTGACGTGGCAGGGACCTTGGGGATGGTGGCATGTCTGCAATGTAAGGGGACCATGGCCCAGAGGCTCTTTGATCTTTGTTCCAAATCTTCCTTTCCATCTGCCCTCATGCCCCAGACTTACTGTGCTCTGGGGTCATCCAGTAGGGCTGTTCTGGAGAGGGCCCCTGCTCCGGAGGGGGTAACTGCTCCTTAGGGAATGGTCTTTCCGGAGGAGGCCCCCTCCATCTGTTTTGGCCTGGGGCTCCAGACTGGGGTCTGGTGAGCACATAATGGGGACACAGTTTTGATGGGGTTCTTGGGACAGAGGCTCTGTTTATATTTCTGCCCCAGGACTGAGGGATTTTACCACCTCTCTCCAGGAGCCCCACCTGCCCTGCTCCCTGGTCTCCATCGGGACTCCACCCTGCCTCATCCGCCTGCCCTCCAGGTCCTGTCGGTCCCATGTCAGTCTCCAGGGTCAGTCTTCAGTGTTCCCTGGTCCTGGCCTTAGCCTCTGCCCTATGCCCATTGGCAAGTCCCAGCCTGGTCCCTTCCCAGTTCCAGGCCCAGGTTGGTTGGGCCACAGGCCTCTGGGCTCCCCCAGATGTGGGGCCGGGGCCTGGCCCTCCCAGACCCAAGTCCTGAGGTCCTGATGTGGGCCAGGGCAGAGACTGCCTACTTTTGCTGTTGGTCGTCCTCCAGGGCCTTCTGCAGGCTGGTCTTCAGTTGCTCTGCCTGGAGGAAGCAGCAGTCAGTCAGGCTATGTATGTGTGTGGGGAGTGTCAGGGGGAAAGTGATGGTCAATGGACCCTATACCCACTCTCTCCCCAATCCTACCCCTGGTCACTCACCCCCACTTCCTGGCACTGGAAGAGCAGAGTGCTGGTGCCTGGCAAGCCCGACTCCCGTACTGTGATGGACAGGACGGAGTTGAAGGAGCAAGTGTTGAGCGCCACATCCATGGCCTGGATGCTGTCCAGGCGGTAAGAGTCCAGCTCCTCCTGGGCCAGACAGAGAGTTGGGCTGTGAGGCCCCTGAGAGCCATGGTGGCTCCTGGAAACTCCTAACCTGGGTTGCCCCAGCTCTCCTAGTGGCCTGGGGCAGGTGTGTCGTCTTCCCTGACCCCTGTGCCTCTGTCCCCCATCTCCTCCTAGGCTTGGGTGTGTATTGTATATGGGGACGGTTGGCTGCCTTTTGGGGCATGGAAGGGTGAAGTCCGTGCCTGGTGCCTGCTTTTCTACAATCTATGGTAGCTATGATCCATTGCAGAGGACAGTGGGAGGGCTGACCTTTGTCTCAATGTCCAGCAGCTGGAGCCAGCCATCTCTGACCTGCAGGAACAAGTCCTGACTCCACACCCGGCCCTGAGCATCCACCTCCTGCAGTTTCTTCAGGGCATCCTTGGGCTCTTGGACTTTCTGAGTCCCCAGCTTACATGTCATCAGGTGCTGAGGAGGAAAAGAGGTTTGGAGAGGGGGCTCACAGGTTGTAGTAGGCAAGGGTGGGGTGGTGGAAAGGCAGCAGAGGAGGAAGACATCCCTCCTTGTAAGGGATGTCCCAGGCCATCCCCGTATAGAAGCCTTCAAGGGTCAGTGGGAGGGCTAGGTTGGGCTAGGATAGGGCCCCCAAGTCAGGGTCTGATGAGCTGCATGAAAGGGTTTCAGAGTCTGGAGGAAGGACAATCATGACCGTTAACAGTCCAGGCCAGTTGAAGGGGCTGGATGGTGGTAGATATGGGTTCCAAAGAGCCAACAAATAAAGTCTGCACTCCTCTGAGTGGAATATAGGACCTTCAGATTCCGTCCCTGCCTTCCTTGGCCCCAGTTGGGAATCCACCATCGTAGCCTGGTCCTTCTCTTCACTGACCTAGCATTCCTGCCTCTCTGACATTTCTCATGCTGTTCCCTGTACCCAGAATGCTTTTCCCACCTCTGCTAGTCCATCCCTTCCCAGTCGTGCAGGAAGATTAAGAGCCCCCTCCCTGATTCTTGCCCGGCGAGGTCCATAGTCATCTGTCTCCACTCAGAGCCTTGCCCACGGCTGCTCTGATCACGTTTTTGTGGTTATTCTCCTTCCTCGAGGAGACCTCTGCCTTCTCCCATCCAAATGCCACCCCTTGTCCTTGCCCCCTTGCCCCCTTGTTGGGGGGCAGCTGTCTGCCTGATCCCCCTGCCCTGCTCTCTGCCCGGTCCCCAGTGCCTCTCCATGAGTTCGCGCTGCCTGCATGTTCAGGGGTCCCTGACCTCATGAGCAAACGCCTGGCATCCTGGACATGTCTCCTCTTGCTCTCACCTGCCAGGCCTAAATGGAGCCCGTTCCCAGCCCCCACCTCTGTCATGAAGCCCAGGACTCCTGGCCCCAGCCCAGCTGGCTGAGGGAGCCCCACCTCTGCTGCCCTGTGAGCCTCCAGACCACCGCCCCTGTGCCCCTCTCTGCTTGTTCTCCCGGAGAGCCTAAATTTGCCACTGCCCGGGGGCTGTTTCTACCCCAGATACTTCAGCCTGGTCAGGTATACGCTCCTCCCCACCACGTCCTTCCAGCCTGTGCTCTCCCTGCGGTGTTGACAGGCCTTCGGGCAACCAGATCTCACAGCGCCAGTGTTGTCCAGCCAGGCAGGGCCAGAGCCTCCATGCCAGCCTCCAAGTAGCTTGTTTGTGTCTGCCCTGGGAACTCAAGTCCAGACGTTTCTTCTCTGAGACAGTGGGCTGTTTAAGTCCTTGCAGGGACCGCTGTCCTCACATATTTCTGCCTCCAGCCAGGCCAGATCCTGGGCAGAGAGCAGCTCCTCAGGGTTACTCACCTCCACCCTGTGCTGCAGGCAGGTGGGGTCTGTGGAGAGGTTCTGTGAGTACTCCTTCCGGTGCACTGCAGGGGTGCAAAGCAAGGGGATGGAGACACAAGAACAGGGCAGGGGAGACATGCAACTACAGGGGGGAGTCAGCGAGGGGAGGGAGACCCCCGAGGGCAGTGGGTTGGGGCGGGGGGAAGGGGAGAGGGGACCGGTGGGGGAGCTTACGGTAAATGGCTCTGCTGCTCGGCCGGGACATGTTCGATGTCTCCTAGAGTCTACACTGAACCAAAGAGATAGCCATCAGGGCCGGGGAGGAGAGCTACCAGGGCAGAATGGGGTAGGAGGGCTGCTCTTGCAGTTCAACCCTCACCCAGGCCCGAGGCTCGGGCCAGGCTCTGACCCGGGGCCTCCAGGACGAGGCCAGAAACTTCTGGCTCCAGGGGCCTTTCTGGAATCATCTTCAGATATGCCACTCTCTGAGGAGCCCCATCTTGGCTGGGCCCAGGGGCCCCAAGGCAGGCTCCTGGCTCCCCATCATTTGGTCAGTAAGGCTCATTCCTGTGGGCTCAGGAAAGCTGGGTGGACAGGCACCTGGGAACATATCCTGCCTTGGGCCTGGATGTGAAAGATGCCAGGTCCATGGGGCGCACCTAGCTTCTGGAGGAAAAGCATCAGGTGCGGCAGCCTTCCTTGCCAAAGCAAGCCTCTTGTCCAAACCTGGACTAGTTCTGCAAATGTCACTCCTTAAGCTGTGGGCCCACTTAGGAGGGGTGTGTGTGTGTGTGTGTGTGTGTGTGTGTGTGTATGTGTGTGTGTGTGTTTGCATGCACACGTGTAGGCATGTTTATGATGGGGCTTTGAAGGATTTGTCAATGATTTGCATTTCTCTGAATGTCTTATCAAGATTCCTGTCTCTTCACCTTTCTATTAGCTGAACCCTTGGTCCAGGGCCCCTCCCTACCCAGTCCTTTAAATCCAGCTCAAGGATCACCTCCTCAGTGAAGCCCCCCTCAACCACCACACTCTCCCCTGCCCAGAATACCCTCCTGATGCCGCACCGACCTTGTCTGTTTCTCTCTGGCAAAGACAGCCATTCTGGTGGTGAGCCTGGTGCCATGCCCCTTACAAACATCATTTTTTAAATTATTTTTTAAATGTTTATTTATTTTTGAGAGAGAGAGAGAGAGAAAGTGTGAGCAGGGGAGGGGCAGAGAGAGAGGGAGACACAGAATCTGAAGCAGGCTCCAGGCTCTGAGCTGTCAGTACAGAACCCCATGCGGGACTCAAACTGAACCTTGAGATCATGACCTGAGCTGAAGTCGGATGCTCAACCAACTGAGCCAGCCAGGTGTCCCACAAACATCATATTTAATTTCCATCTACCATTGCTTATACTTCTTTGGCTCTGTGTGTTAAGCCCTGTTCTATCGACTTCACTTTCGTCAATTCATTTAATCCTCAGAACAAACTCACCAGGTGGGTACCGTTATTATTCCATTTACCAGATGAGGACTCTGAGGCTCAAGGAGGGTAACAGGCCTGAGGTCACCAGAGAGTCTTTACTGGAGAATGAACGGCCTGTCGCAGCCCTGTCTGGCTGCAAACCCCATGCTTTCATTGTTTGTGTATGCCTCTGTCATTAGGCTGTGACCTGCTGAGGACAGACTGGTCTTGCCACCACTCTCTCTCCAGTGCCTTCCTGGCACAGAGAGGTTCTAGAATACAAATATGTTGAAATGGGATGAAGGTAAAAGCAGGACATGCGCATGTGTGGGGTGGGGTGGGAGTTAACTGAGCATGTGGGTCAAGGGTGAGTGCTATTTTGAATGACACATGTACGCATCATGGACGGGGTATTAAGTTTGTGGATGCCAGGTATCTACATGGTGTGCCTGCGCAGAAACCCTGAAATATCCCGGGCAAAGTGCAAGAGAGCGGCCCACACCCGTTTATGAGGACTCTTATGAAAATAGCAGAGGATTTGATAAGATGACTCAAGTGATGGGGAAATCAGTTGCTAAGAAACAATTGAAGGATTGTGGAGAAGGCGGCTGGCTCTGTGTTCCTTGTTTGGGAGCACCTCATCCCCCTCCAAGGGTAAGGGGTGCTAGAAGCCCGCTCCTCCTCCTCAGTCTACCCCACCTCCTTCCTCCCCCCACCTAGAATACTTCCTGCTTCTAGATCCAGAAGTGAAAGAAGAGAGAATGAGCTTGGCCATGATTAGTGGCTGCCCTGCTCCCCTCCCCCCATGCCAGGATGGTCCCTCTGGGTCCCTGTGGGCAGGTCCAGAGAACCATCTGAAGCTCCAAGATCCCAGACCACAGGAGATGGGAGCCAACTGGCTTTGGCCCGTAGGACTATGGCAGCCTAGTTTTCCCTATGTATCCCCTGAATTTAGGGGCTGAGAGCGGGGAAGGGGTGTCTACATCACAGAAGTCACAGAGGAGGAGCCCAGAGATGCTTCTGGAGCCCTGGCTTCCCCTGCTCTGCTTCCTAGCCAGCTAGCGGGCAGCTGAGTTCCAACCCTTTTTTGGGCTTGCTCTTCGGGGCTGCATCTGGGAATGGGCTGGAGACCTTGGCCCTGGGAAGACCCTGAGTTGTTCCCACCTCCCTGGGATCCCCTGCAGCTGGGCAGACCATGGTCTTCCTGAAAGCCAGACCCTTACCTGTGTTCCAGTGAGGCTTGTCCCCCTGGGGGGGCTGGTGTCTGAGCTGACGTTCCGGTGCTGGTGCCGGGAGGGCAGTGGCTTCTCTGCTTGCGGCCACAGACAGAGGCCCTGTGACCAGGCGGGCCCTGGGTGAGCAGGCGGGCCTTATGATGATGAGGCCATGAGGCAGCCACACCTGTGCTCTTTGGACTCTGGTGGATGTAGAGGCTTCCTAGGCCACCACCCACTCAGCATGGAAGCCTGGACCTGTGGCTGTGCCAAACTTAGCCAGAGACCCCTGCTTCCCAGCTTCCTTCTCTGCTTGCCCCTGGTGTTAGGGGGTGGCCTCCTCTTCCCCCCGCCTTTTGGGTACCTCCTCTGAGGCCCCAGGTCGGCATCAGGCACTAAGACGGGGACCAGAAGGAGAGGGCACCCTTGGCCCGGGGGGTTCTGGCTTCTGTGGTCAGGGGACAGGCGGCTGGACATGGACCCCAGGCGCCAGAGAAGCTGTGGACTGGCACATATGTGCGCGTGTGCTGCCCGTGTGGATACATGATCACGTGTGCCCAGGTGGTGTCTGTGAGCAAGACATGGATCTTGTAAGAGCAGTTGGGGACCAGGGACTGGAGCCACTGTGCCTATTACATAGAGAGCTGAGGCTTTTCCTGGCCAAATCACCTCATTCTGTCCTTTCTTCTGTCTCCTCCCACCCAGCAGGGAGTCCTCTCACCCCGAGTTCTTCTTCTTCTTCCGCTCACTTTCCTTCCCTGCCCGGCCTCATACCCTCAGACCTCTCTCTGGTCCATAGCTGGCTGGCTTTGGCAAAGGTGAGAAACTTGCCGAAGCTTGCCTTTGTCTCTATTCAGAAATACTCCTAGTCCCTGTGCTTCCTTGTACTTAAAAACCTTCCTTGGCACCCAGGGTGGGCTGGGCTGCCTGCCCTCTGGGAGCTCACAGTCTAACAAGGGGGACAGCATGTAAACAGACACCAAGGGAACAAAGCAGGGGAGGGGAGGGGGGGAGAGGGGAGCGGGGGGGGGGAGAGGAGATGGGAGGAAAGGGGAGGAGAGGAGAGGAGAGGAGAGGAGAGGAGGGGAGGGAAATCCAATGTGGTGGTGGATCTTGTGGGCAGAGGTCAGGACCCAGTAGGTGTTGGGATCTGTGGAGACTCCTGTGGTCTGGGAGTGGAGCCTGCATCTGCCCACCCATCCTTGGCTTCCTGGGGCCGTCCCAGGAGGTGTTGGCTGACTCCCCCACCCCCAGCCCAGCCAACACTGCCCTGGATGATCTGGAGTCCAGGGGTTGGATCCTGGCCAGGGCCTTCCCCACCTGCGAGAGTCCACTGGGCAGCCAGCTCTAGGAGCCCAGGGGTCAGGTGCCTGCTGAGCCAGCCGCCTCGCTGTGGCCTCATGGGAACTAGCCCTCTAGGCCTTCCTGGCTGTTCTGTTTCCTGGGTCTCAGCTTCTTGGTCCTCCAGCTTCTTTCAGGATAGGACAGCCTGTCTCGTTGCTTCCTCCAGCCCCAGCCCCAGCCCCAGCTTCATCAAGGCTGTAGTCGCATTCTACCTCCAGCACAGGCTCGTGTGCCCAGCTAAGGCTGTGCTCCCACCCAGCTAAGGACAGACCCGTCCTTCCCATAGGCCTTCCCTGACATCAGTGCAAGCACAGGAGGCTCTCACATAGAGGACTGGGGACAAGGGAGGGGCACAGCCCACTGCAGAGATGCGCGTGAATGTCAGGACAGAGAAACAAGGAGCACCAGCTGGCCTCCTCCACTCTGCACTCCACAGGGCCCTGTCGGGGGGTGCCTTTGGGAGCAGTGTGGGTCTAAGACAGGAACCGTTTGTGGTCTGGGTGGGGCTGGACCCAGGGCTTCTTCAGTGCCAGGCATTGTGGACGTCTGCCAGAGTGGAACCATTCCAGGGTAAAGGGACATGAGGAGGGTGGAGAGGCCAGGCCATCCACGCCTGGGGATTTGGGGCCACAACTGATGCTTTTGCACAAAGAAAGCTCCAGGTGCCAGCAACTCTTTAGCAAGCTAATCCTGGCTGGGGCACCACAAGTTGGGACTCAGAGGGCATCTCCGTGAACTGTGGGGCTATGAGGGCTTGGGACCTTATTCATTTATTCATTCATTCATTCATTCATTCACTCACTCAATCACTCATTCACTCCTCAGCTCCGTATTGAGGGCTTCCTGTCTCCTGGGCACCGTGCTAGATGCTAGGAGACACCTTGGGATGCAGCCTGAGTTCAGTATCTCCCTCCAAACAACCCAGCCTCTCCTCCCACGTTCCCGGCTCAGTGGAGGGACGACACCGAGCCAAGCATCCAAGCAGGGGCCTGGGACCATCCTCCCTCAGGCCCACACCCAGCCAGCCCCCCATCCTTTGAGTCCCCACAGATGGATCCATCTGCCCCCACCTCACCGCTATGGCCTGAGCTCAGACACATCGAACTGTCTGCCTGCAGCAACACAGCAGGCTGTGACCTCCCTGCCTCCACACAAGCTCTTCTTTGTCCTCTCTCCTCCCTGCACGCAGGACGGCCCCTACCCAGAAAGGTCACCATCCCTCTGTGTTCAAACCCCATCACTGGCTCCCTGATGCCCTCAGGATAAAACTCAAACTCGTGCTGTATGAAAAGATACATACACTAATTAAAATGTTGAGGATATTTAACAATTTATTGGTAAATTTGGATTAATTCTAGGAAACCTAGGGGGTCTCAGGAATTAGATCTCAAGGATTTAGAAAGAACTCCTTATAAAAGCTTTCAATATTACATTCCTCGTTAAACTGGGACGTGGACTACTTTGGGCATCATTTCACCCCTGAATTACTGTCTTGATAAACTAGTTCGCAGCAGAACCCTAAATCAAGGCCAAGTGAGAGATGTGTAGCCATGCTTTTCTGAGCACGCAGGTGGCGCTGCGTTTCCTATTAAACAGAATAGGAGCTTCGTGGACTGGAGGCTCCTGTCTCCGAGCCCGGCCTTACCCCCTGCTACTCTCTGCTCCTTGTGCTTTACACTCAGCTTAGGGTGACCTGGGGGTCTGGACGAGTCAAGCCCTCACACCCAGCTCCCTGCCTTCTCTCTGCCAGAAACGCCCATCCCTTCCTTGCCCGTGGGAAACACTCTATGCCTTCACGTCTGCACCCCCGCTTGGCCTCTTCTGGAAGCCTTCCCACTGCCCAGGACTGGAGGCGACCCTGGCCCTTGGTTCCCAGACATCTTGTACACACATCCCTCCAATACCGCGCACGTTGTCACGTTGAGGGGTGTGTCCCCCTCAGGCTAGGATTCCTGAGGACCCAGGGTAGTTTTTGCCACAGTCTAGAGGAAAGGACTAGTGAACAAATACGTGCACTGCGGCGTCCCAGGGACAAAGGACCATACTCTGTTTGGGGGCATCAGGGAAGGCTTCCCAGAGGAGGGAACGCTGGGGCAGGCTCTTAAAAATCATATCGGAGTCGGGCCAAGAGATGACATGGGGAGGGAATGCCAGGTGGAGGGAATGGCAATCCTGCTGCAATGGCATGGTGAGAAGTTGGCTGTGGCCGGAGCCTGATCTGCAGGTGTGTGTGTGACAGGGAGGTGGTGGCAGGTGATGGGATCTGAGTGTCTTCATCACCTGGCGGTGAGTGGAATCATTGAGTGGTTGTGCACAAAGGTGTGACAAGGATGTTGCTGGTCTTCTGCCTCCTCAGAAGGGCCCTGCCACTGCTGGTTCTCAGGACATGGGGAGAGGCCTCCGGGGAGTAGGGTGTCGGAACAGACCAGGTGCACAGGTTTTAGGCTGAGGGGGCCAAGGAATCCCTCCAGGCCACCCTGGCCCAGGGCCTCTCAGAAGCTCCAGAGCAGGGCCTGGTCAGTGCTGGGGAACTCTAGAGGAAAGATGGGTCTGTTTTCATGGAGGGCAGTGAGAAAGGTAGGGCGGGACTCTGGTTATTTCGGGAGAGAGGCCTGCTTGGGGCTGGAAGGGATAGGGTGCCGGCTAAGAGCACTGCAGGCTCATGGAGCCAGACGCCAGGGCAGGGTCCAGCCAGAGCTCTTGCTGGTACCCTGCACGGATGATGTCAGCTCCGGGGCTGGGGCCATGGCCAAGGGCTGATGCCTGGCCCTGGGGCTGCCGGGCAGTTGCAGAAACAGATCCCATCTCTGCCACTGCCGCCTCCAGTCCTGGCACATGGGGGCGAGTTGCTTCTATGAGCCAGGCAGAGGAATAAAGGGCGATATCATCCCTGCATTTGGCATTTATTTACATTCCAGAGGCAGAAGAAATGATCAGATATAAAGGCAATCAGAGCCCTGATAAGTGGCAGGAAGGAAACCAGTGGGAAACCAGATTGAGGGCATGGGTGTGGAAGGACACTTTGGATGCATGTAATCAGAGAAGACATGTCTGAGGAGGGAGCTTCAAGCTGAGATGAAGGCATCAGAAGGAGCCAGTTGTGTGAAGTGCCCATGGAAGGGGAGCGGGAAGACAAGGGTGCTGCGGCTGGGAAGGCAGCCGGGGGCCGGAGTGGAATGAGTGCGGGGAGAGGTGGTCTGGGGTGGTCTGGGGTGAGGCAGGCAGGGACGGGCAGTGGTCACAGCATACAGGCTCTGCAGACCACGGCCAGGACTCTGGCTTTTATTCCAAGGGCAATCGGAAGACACGGGGGTACTGAGTGGAGGAGTGATGTGGTCTGATTTGTGTTTTAGGTGCATCCCTGAGCTGGGCTGGGAGAATAGGCTGCAGTGGGGGTGTGGGCCCCGGAAGACCCAGGGACAGGTCTGTGGTGATGGGGAGGATGCAGAGGGCAGTGGCGATGGGGACTCAGGGTGTGGGCTTGGACAACTAGGCAGCTTATGGTGACCCTTGGTGAGGTGGGGAAGACTGGAAGAGAAGGAGGAGCCAGGGAGGAGTGAGGAGATTCAGTTCCATCCCGGGTGGCTTCAGTTTGAAAGGCTTCTGTGGCCTCCGAGTGGAAGCATTGAGAAGGCAGGAGGATCTTGGGATCAGAAGCTCAGCTCAGTGGGATGGCCGTGATGCAGCCACTCAAGCCCGTGCGGCAAGACTGTTGAGCGATGTGGGGGGCAAGTTCCTGCTGCAGTGGCGGAAGTAAAGAGCCGGCTGTGGAGTTGTTGGTCAGCACTTGGCAGTTGTATGCAAATACTGAAGAGGCTGAGGTGGGAGGAGGCCACCTGGGGAGAGTATGTGGGAGAAGGGCAGTGGCCTCAGGCTGGGCCCTGGCACTCATCACTAGAAGATCGGGAAGATGAACAGGAACCTTCTAAGGAGACTGAGGGGCAGCCTGTGAGCTCCGAGGGGAGCCAGGAGGGGAGAGTGTTTCTAGTAGGAAGGAGTGGACACCTGGGTGAGGTGCTACCAAGAGGTGGGGAAAGGCACTGAGCGAGAAGAATCTGTGTAATTGTCCCCGTGGAAGCCACAGGTGGGCCTGAGGAGGGCAGTTCCCCAGAGCCAAGGTGGCCAGAGCCGACTGGAGAGCATTAGTGTAGGTGGGTGCAAGAGGCTCTCCTGGGGATGGGATGGTGGGGTCAGGGGATGAGATATGGATACTTGTTCAAAAGTGTTTAAGAGGGGAAAAAAAAAAAATTTGGGGCGCCTGGGTGGCGCAGTCGGTTAAGTGTCCGACTTCAGCCAGGTCACGATCTCGCGGTCCGTGAGTTCGAGCCCCGCGTCGGGCTCTGGGCTGATGGCTCAGAGCCTGGAGCCTGTTTCCGATTCTGTGTCTCCCTCTCTCTCTGTCCCTCCCCCGTTCATGCTCTGTCTCTCTCTGTCCCAAAAATAAATAAACGTTGAAAAAAAAAAAAAGTGTTTAAGAGGGGAGATGTTGTGGCATATTTGCTGCTGGGGAGAAGCTACCGGGGAGAGAGCAGAGACACCGGACTGAAGACTTGGGTAGCTGCTGAAGAATGGGAGGGGCTGTAGATGCAGGGGGAAGGGCTGGCATCGCTGGGGGAGAAGGGCCCACAGCCTGGGGAGACTATGCTGTGCTCCCCACTCCCTATACAGGCAGAGGAGGCCAAGGGGCCTGGGCTGGGAGGGAGGGTGATTTGAGGGCATGCGGTTGATTCTCTGGGGGCAGTGTGGTGTCCCGGCCTGGAGTTTAACGGAGAGAACGCCAGGCCCCAGGTACACCCTGGAAACTGCCCCATCCAGGGACTGGGACATCAGGCCTGGAATCCCAGCCCCAGCCCCCTTTGCCTAGCTTGCCCTCAGTCCCTCTGTCACCCAAACCCCCAAACCCTAAGCCACTGCTCAGGCCTCATTTCTCCCACCTTTTCTCAAATGTCCCTCTAGCAGCAAGATGTCACTCTAGGTGTTTCTCTGCACCCCTCTCCCTGCTTCTGCTCACTTGGTCCTGTCTCTCTCCAGCCTGGGATCCTCTGCGTCACTCCCACACATGCCTCTTCCCCCATCCCTTGTATTCTGCGGCTTCTCCCTCATCCAGGGAGGGGATGGAGCTGTAGATGCAGGGGGAAGGTGAGTAGGTGGACCCAGGGTCCTAGATTCACCCAGCTCCACCTGGACTAGACAGCCCTGAAGAAAAGGCCCTCAGCAATGTCTGGAAAGCCCTTCACCAGATGCCTGGACTTTGGACTGTGATTCAGAGCAGGCTGTCAGGAAGGCTGGTCTGGGAGGGCTGCTTCAGAAGAGGCAGCCTCTGGGAAGTGTATGCCCTCTGTGATCTCAGGGAGGGGCCTGACCTGGGCCCAGCTCAGGTCTCTCACCTCCCCGAGAAGGGGAGAGGGTCAGTGTCCTGTGTTGGCCCTGCCTGGCCGACTGCCCTGGGTGTACAGGGGAGGGGCCTCAGCCAGCACCTCCATTGTATACTTCTGCTCCTGTCTCCTCTTCAATACACTGCCCAAGAGGGCCACAGTGGAGCCATTCACAACAGCGTGTAAAAGATGGTTCAGGGATGTAGGGGAAAGTTCATGATGCGGCCTAAGCTGGAAAAGGCAGGCTCCAAAATGGCGGAGACCATGAGGTCTTAGTTTTGTGAAATAAACAAATTAACAAATAAATGCATTGAAATTGTATACATGGAAACAGAAAGGATCTCCACAAAACTTGTAATCATGTAAATCTAAATAGAAAACATTGCAAATCATGTAAATATAAATATAAAAAATGTTCATGATGGGGGCGCCTGGCTGGCTCAGTCAGAAGAGCATGATGGGACTCTTGATCTTGGGGTTGTGAGTTTGAGCCCCAGGTTGGGTGTAGGGATGGCTTTAAAATAAAATCTTTTTTTTAATTCTCCCTCCAAAAATAAAATCAAAGAAAGAAAGAAAGGGAAAGAAAATGTTCATGATGTAGTATTAGGTGAAAAGGACTACTTACAAAATGTTAACACTCAATTTTTTAAAAAAAAAATTATGGATCTATGGGGCGCCTGGGTGGCTCAGTTGGTTAGGCATCTGATTTCGGCTCAGGTCATGATCTCATGGTTTGTGAGTTTGAGTCCTGCATCGGGCTCTGTGCTGACAGCTCAGAGCCTGGGTCTTGCTAGAATTCTATGTCTCCCTCTCTCTCTGCCCCTCCCCT
Organism: Lynx rufus; assembly: GCF_022079265.1. Classification (NCBI taxonomy): domain Eukaryota; kingdom Metazoa; phylum Chordata; class Mammalia; order Carnivora; family Felidae; genus Lynx; species Lynx rufus. The sequence goes on along the minus strand of NW_025814834.1, from coordinate 128,847,161 downwards.
GCTCATGCTCCATCTCTCTCTCAAAATTAAATAAACACTAAAAAAAATTTTTTTTAATTATGAATCTAAATAAGGAAAAAAATTGTCACCATGTGAATCTAAACATTTATTCCTCACTTGCTGTGACAGGCACTCATCTAGGGGGTTCAGAGGATGCTCAAAATAACCTTAGAGGTAGATTCTATTATTTTCATCCCCAATTTACATAAGAAGACACCGAGGCACCAAGAGGCAGAGGAGTTAAGTAATTAGTCCCAGGTCACACAGCCCTAAATGGTGGGTGTGTGGTTTGAGCTTAAGAGGCTGGGCTTAGAAAGACACCACAAGAACAGAGGGCAGGTATCTCTAGCTGTGTGGACGCTTCCCCGTGGTTTTACTCTCTTCTTTATGCTTATCTGTATTTTCCAACTTTTTCTGAAGAGTGTGTTACTTTTGTAATCAATGTCTCTCTGTTCCCACTCTACCCCTCACAAAATAAATGGGAATTTTAAAAGTAACAAAACAAGGGGCGCCTGGGTGTCTCAGTTAAGCGTTGGACTTTTGATTTCAACTCAGGTCATGACCTCCCAGTCCTGCCCATGTGGGGCTCCACCCTGAGCACAGAGCCTGCTTAAGATTCTCTCCTTCCTTCTCCCTCAGTCCCTCTTCCCCCAACTCAAAAAAAAAAAAAAAAAAAAAAGAAAAAAGAAAAAAGGTAGCAAAACAAGACAAACATATCTCAGAAAGATACTCTTCCTGAAGGCCTGGAACTCTGTTCTGCCTGAGGGTGACTGCTGAAGGGTGAAATCAGTGGCCTGAAGCCAGGGAAGGCTAGAAGGTGGCTTCAGATCTCCCCTTTGTCCCACGTGGCCCTCAGGGGTCCCAGAGGCCTGGGCTGTGCCCCTGAGAATCTCAGGCCACACCCTGAGGCCACCTAGGTCTCAGTCTAGGGCCAGGCCTTACCATGTTTGGTATTAAAGAGGCACTGGACAGTCTGTGCAGGTTTCCTTGGGCCTTGAGGAGATGTGTGTGTGTGTGTGTGTGTGTGTGTGTGTGTGTGTGTGTGAAGGGTCAGGGTGGGTGGGAGCACAGAGCCAGGGCAGAGTCTGAAAGCCTCTCCTAGATTTCTTGGCCCTCACACCCCCACCACACATTCCCACCGCACACTGTTTGGCCTTCACACAAAGCAAGGTTCCCGCTACAGCATCCAGCCGCTGTTGGGACCCTCTTGGTGACCGGGTGCTTGTTACCTCACCAGCAGTGCAGGCTGCGTGGGACTCTATGGGGTACAGAGCAAGCGCCTTAGAGTTCAAAAGAATTGGTTTGAACCCTAGTGCTGGCCTTGGAATCTGAGTTCTCGGAGCTTTAGGTCCATCATTTGTCAAAGGGGCTGAGGTTGGCTGTGAGGATTACACAAGACAACATGGGTCACATGTCTGGAGCAGAGGTGGGGCTCCATGAATGTGCTCCCGAAAGTTGGCCTCCCTGTAAGTCCTTCCTGCTGTTCCCGGCACCCCTACAGAAGCACTCAGAGTAGACTGGATTCCCTCCTAAGTGTCTCCCCACCAGGCAGGCTTTCCCCAGCACCCTCAGCCACCCTAGCATAGCGGGGTACCCAGGCAGGCTGCCATCTTGATCTCTCTAGAGCCGTTTCTCAGATGCTGGCTCCATGGTAATCCCTAGGAAGCTTGGTTGAAAATGGAAAGTTCTGGACTCCAACATGGAGGATCCAGGAAGGAGTCCCAGAATCCAATTTTTTACAATCTCCCCAATGGTTCTGATGGGAGCCAGTGCTCCACTGTCCTCCAGTTGGCACTGTCCCGCCTTAAGTGTGTTGCCCGGCAGTGACCAGTGCTAGGCTGCTGCCTGACCAGCTTGGACCTGAGACACTGTCCCTCTGACTATCTCTCACCTTCCTCACTCAGTCCCCTGAGTATGCCCCATGGGGTGTGCTTGTGCCACAGACAGGCAGCATCCTTCCAGAGAACTTTGTCCTGCCATGCTCTGCTGTGAAACTGGACAGTAGCTGGGGTCAGGGGCCCTGGACACCCCAACTCTGATCCAGAATGTTGGTCCACCTAAAAGCCTGGGAAGACATCCTCACAGGGCTCCCAGAATGAGCCTAAGGAGCTTGCTCTGTGGCTCTGCTGCCCATACCAGTAGGCTGGAGGGGTCACAGCCCTGTGAACAGAGCACAGAATTGAGGCTACCAAAGACCCCTCCCCTGAGAAGCCTGCCTGGGATTCTAGAACAAGCCTTCAGTGAGATAGATAGCCGGTGGAGGGCTGCCCCTTGGACTGTGACTGGGATCCAGGGGCCTGCAGAGCAATTACTGGGCCTATCTAGCCCTGAGGCTGACAGGCTCCAGGGAGAGTGTGCAAAGCCACAAGGCCCCAGCAGAGCCAAGCCTCCAGAGGGGCAGTGGCCTCGGTGACTCAGGGCAGGCACCCGCTGTGCCCGGCCCCTTGGTCCTCTCAGAATGTGGCCTCCTGGGCTGGAGGGGGCTTTAGAGAGACCCACCATCCCTTAATTCCTGGCTCCCTGAGACACTCCCTTGGAAAGTTGTGCTCATAGACAGCCATGGCAGTCCTATCCCGGCCGGCCAGCTCTGACCATTACTGCACTCTTCCCTGGGCCAGTGGCAGACTTGCATCCCCGGAACACCCACCTGGTGTGCTTGCTCTTTTAAGGCAAGCCCTTCAGATATTTAGACATAGTACCATACCCTCAGAGAGTCACCTAGAACATCATTAATGCCTATACCCCTGGGACCGAGTTAAACTCTTGGAGCCTCAGTTTCCTCATCTGTGAAATGGAGACAACTATGGCTACTGCTTACTGAGTACTTGCCCTGGCCAGGCACTGCACTAAGCATGTCACAAGGCTGGCACAGCAGAAAGGTTTCCTGACCCTGGGCTGAGGCCTCCAGGCAGGCTGGGAGGAAGTGGTGGCTCCCTCTGCTGGACAGAAGGTGCATTGCAGACAGGGAAGCCTAGGACAAGATTGAACAACAGTCCTGGGGGCAGGTAGTTCAGAGATGGCCTGACCCAGCCTGGTGTTTCACAGATGAACAAACTGAGGCCAGGACGGCCACCTCACTGGATGAAGTTTGTCTATGTGGTCTCTGGATTGGGGAGCTTTCCCCACAGAGGAGAGCTAGGCAGTTTAGTCTTAATGGGTTTCCTGATGCCTCAACACCCCCCCCACACACTTTTTTTTTAACCCGCAAAGGGACCCAAGATCTAATGTTTATCTATTTTTGAGAGACAAACAGACAGACAGAGTGAGAGAAGGGGAGGGGCAGAGAGAGAGGGAGACATAGGATCCAAAGCAGGCTCCAGGCTCTGAGCTGTCAGTACAGAGCCCGATGTGGGGCTTGAACTCACAAGCTGTGAGATCGTGACCTGAGTTAAAGTCTGACGCATAACCAGGTGCCCCAACTCCCATTCCACCTCACTCCTCTGGGCTGCCCAGTGGAGAAGTGGGAATCAATGTGGTGGGACGGACACTGAGCAGAGGCTGAGGACAAGGCCCCTGCTGTGCCCTTTCACTAGCAAGCTGCTGTTCCAGGGAAGGTCCTGAAGAGCCAGGCAGGGGATCAAGACAGGTGGGCTGAGTGTCCATACAGAGAACCCCATCCTTGGGAAGGACAGAGGCCCAGACAACTGCATTTCTCAGGGACATAAGTGGGAGTTTCAGGGACATCTATATCTTGCCTGGATTTGCTCATCCAGCTGGTGACAAAACTGGTTAAGCGTCCGACTTCGGCTCAGGTCATGATCTCACGGTTTGTGAGTTCGAGCCCCGCGTCGGGCTCTGTGCTGACAGCTCAGAGCCTGGAGCCTGTTTCAGATTCTGTGTCTCCCTCTCTCTGACCCTCCTGTATTCATGCTCTGTCTCTCTCTGTCTCAAAAATAAATAAAAACGTTAAAAAAAAAACAAAAAACAAAACTGGCACATAGAGGCCCAAAAGCGGGCTTCCACTCCAGAGCTCTAGTATACTTGGAAGATTCTGGAACCTCGTATCTTCTTCGAGTTTACCCTTCATGATAGTGGCTCTCATTTATTGAATACCTCTTTTTAAGGAGCTGTGTGATGCACTTTGTGGGAATTATTTCTTTTCCTTTCTATAATACAATAAGGTAGGTACTACTGGGGCCATTTCATGAATGGAGAAACTGAGGCTTGGAGACGTAAAGAAATGGTTACATATCTGGAAAAGCTGGGGTATGAACCCATGTTCTCGGATGTGAGTGCCTTTCAACTAACCACGCTGCCTCTACTTTGTTCTTGCTTCCCTGTCTCCCCATTGATACAGGCCCTAAAATGAGCAGGACGATCCATGGCAGCCTCTCTCCCCTCCCCCACCCACTGTCCCTGGGCAAGTTCATTCCCACAGTTTCAGTCACAGTCTGAGAGCTGCAGATGCCTCCCTCTGCCAGCTCGAGTCTCAGTGCCTCTGCACCTCTGACCCAGCTGGATGCCTTCTCTTGGTCACTCTTGGCTGGTGAACCTCAAACATTTCAGGCTCGACACGCTCCACACTGAGCCCGCTCTTTCCACAGCCCCTACCTGCTCTTCCCCTGTGTCGCCATCTCAGCTGTGGCCCCACCATCCACTCCCACAGGCAGCCACCGAGTCTGGGGTTTCTCTTCTTTAAATCTCCAGAATCTGTTCATGGTTTTCCTTCCCTGCTGTTACTGCCTTAATTGAGACATCGATCCCCCCTGATTCCACCACAGCCGCCCCATCAGGTGGGATCTCCTCCCCGAGGATTCTCCTTCTGATCCTTCCCCACCTTTGCCCAGCGGACCTTTTGTTTATTTACTTTTGAAATTTTTAAATTAAGTTTATTTATTTACTTTAAGAGAAAGAGAGCGAGCAGGGGAGAGGCAGAGAGAGAGAGAGAGAGAGAAAGAGAGAGAGAGAGAGAGAGAGAGAGAATCCCAAGCAGGACCCACACTGTCAGCGCTGAGCCCAATGCCCTGCTCGAACCCACGAACGGTGAGATCATGACCTGAGCCGAAATAAAAAATCAGACGCTTAACCGACTGAGCCACTCAGGCGCCCCTGCCCAGTGGATCTTTTAAAATTCACATCCACACATGTCACTCCCTTGGTTGTACATCTTTCAGTTGCTCCCATTGCTTTAAGAAAAATAGCAAGTTCTAGGTTTGTCCATGGCACTTGAGATCCGCCGCCTTCTGCCTCCGCTCCACTTCACACCCTCCCCACCCCAAACCCAGCCACAAAGATGTACCCGGGGCCCCCCACCTCCCTGCACCTTCTGCCTCCTCACCTTTCTTGCCTGGAAGCCTCCCCAGACTCCCCTTCCCCCTCAGCTGATTCAGGGTTCTTATCTGAGAAGGCACACCTCTTCTTATGTCTCCTGTGAGAAACCTTAATGCAGGATATTGGTGAAGATCTCAATTTTTTTCTTCCACTAGACGTTGAGGACAGGGTTTTTCGTCTTTTCTGTGTAACACCCACTTAATCCAGTAAGGTCTAATGGTGAGACCCACAGGACAATGGGGCTGGGGTGATCTTCTAGAACAATCCCGGTGCAGGGTGGCCAGGCAGCCCCTGGCACTGCCCCCTTCCCTCCTTCCCTCTGCACCCCCTTCCACCTCACCATTTGAGGGGCCATTCCCGTGGTGGCCAGCAGGGGGCAGGACCGACCCACAACATTCCCTCAGTCTGGGTCTGGGGTGGGGTGGCCCTTCTGGCAGTAGGGAGGAACGCCAGGCACAAAGTGAACAGGCCAGCTGTGCACAGCTGGGGCAGGCAGACCGGCCCCTGCCTTCGAAAGCCCAGTTTATGCTCACTGAAGCTACCAGGTCGGGTGACTTGACAGGACAGCCCTGGGATGAACACCCGCTCCTCTGGGCATAGGCCCCACCTCAGCCCAGCTCTCCAGCTGTGCCCCTTTGCCTTTGGTATGCGCAGCAGCTCCCTCTGGTGGAGAGAGGCCCAGCGTCCAGAGGTATCTGAATTGGGCCCCTGGGGGGTACCCTCAGCTCCCTGGGAATCCACCCAAATCCAGGAATTTGTGGAGAAAGAAGCCCCATTCCTCTGCTCCCTCCTGTCCCTCAAGAGGAGGAGGGAAGGTTGTCAGAATGAGCGGAAGCCATTCAGGTGGGCATCTGACAAAGATGTATCCAGTGGCTTCTGGGCTAGGGACAGGCACACAAAGATAGAACAGCAACATGTAGCCACGTATCATGGCCCTGGGCCCCCAGGCCACAGGACAAATGACTCTGGTGACTCGGACAGCAAGGGCTGGAAGGGCTATGAACAAAGTGCCCAGAAGTTCTGAGGAAGGGAGACTGGCCTGCTCAGCAGAGGGGCTGCAGAAGTTTTGACAAAGGAGGGATGCTACAGCTGGGCTTTGAAACACTAGCAAGATTTTGCCAGATGGAGAAGGAGGGGCATCCTGGACAGGGGAACCAGCATGAGCAAAGGCACAGAGGTGAAGCTGTGTTCAGAGAATATTGGTGAACAGATACAGTTATATTCGCTCTCCAGCCCGCCCCCCCCCAGCTTTATTGAGATATAGTTGACATGTAACATTGTATAAAGTGAAGGTGTACAGCATAACGAATTCATAAATGTGTATATTGCAAATTGATTACCACGATAAGGTTAGTTAGCTGTATGCTTTTTAATGACCCCTTGTTGAATGGCATTGTGTGCTATCATATTTATTCGTATTGTTTCTGATTCTTACATCAGTCCTCGAGGTACCGTGATCCTCACTTACAGACGAAGAGACAGAGGGTCAGGGAAGCAAAGTGACAGCCCAGTTAAGAAGCTCAGGAGCTGACATCCTAGTTGAAGACCATGTGACTCCACTCTGCCTCCGCAGGCCTGGAGTCCAGGCAGGGCCTGTGTAGATAGGAGGAATCACACAAAGACCAGAGGAGTCCTCCTCTCCCATAGGGCCTCCAGGCTGTTAAGGTCTTAAGAAAAATTGTTCTCAAACAGCTTTCTATTCGTCAAGACTTTTCACTTATTCTTTTCCTTTTATTTTATTTATTTATTTTACATTTTATTTATTTTTGATAGAGCGAGCACAAGTGGGGGAGGGGCAGAGAGAGACGAGACACAGAATCCGAAGCAGGCTCCAGGCTCCAAGCTGTCAGTCCAGAGCCCGATGTGGGGCTTGAACCCACAAACCATGAGATCATGGCCTGAGCCGGAGTCGGACGCTTAACCGACAGAGCCACACAGGCACCCCTATTCTTTTCCTTTTAGAAACATTCTAAAGATTTTGTCCAGGCTCTGATGAAAGAGAAAGAGAAAAGAGGAGGCTTGGGGCGGGGTGAGAGGGGTGGGGCTGGATCAGACCCCCAGGGCAAGTCAGCCTGCCCCAACAAGGCTCGGGTGGGTATTTAAGTGTTGGCTTCTTTCCCTGGTCTCCATTTGTCTCCCCGGTTTGAGTGGGATAGAGTTCTGAGAGGGCAGACCTCCTTCCATGGACCTCCTCTTCCAGACTGAAGAGAAGCCTGCTCTTACGGGGCTCCCCTTCTCTCTGCAGAGGATCCTCCAAACCTCCTCTTCTGGGCCTTGGTGCAATCTTCCCCACACCTTCCCATGGGCCCTCCTTGGCGCTCATCCAGTCTTTTTTTTTTTTTTTTTTTTTAGAGGGAAAGCAAGAGCAAGTGGGGAAGAGGCAGAGAGAGAATCCCAAGCAGGCTCTATGCTCTGCATGGAGCCTGACTAGGAGCTTGGTTCCATGACCTGGAGATCATGACCTGAGCCCAAATCAAGAGTTGGACACTTAACCGACTGAGCCACCCAGGTGCCTGTCATCCAGTCCTTATAAACTGGGAACTCTCATCCTGCCAGGGGCCTCTTTTAAAAAATTATACAAATGATGGTAAATAATATAACAGAGAAGGGTACATAAAAATTAAAAGCATGCTACTCACTCTTGCCCCTAGCTCTAGCCTATTCTCTGTGGAACTACTTTTAACAATTTCTTATTTATCTCTAAGATATGCTTTTTATAGACAAACACATGTAGTACAAGCCACTGTATGTGCTTTAAAAAAATACAAATGGGATCATGTTATAACCATGCTATTTGATAATATGTCAATATCTGTAGGTGTATCCACTTTATTTTTAATGACTACAAAGTTCTTTGTACAGACTTGAGCTACTCGTGTCTTTTTTGATGGACATTTAGTCTGTGTCTAGTTCTCGCCATGGCAAACAGTGCTATTTGTAGATTGATTGCCAGCTGACTAATATGATGTGTGTTTAAAATTTGAATGTATGTTCCCAAATTGCCTCCAGAAACACTGTTTTAACAACTTACAGTTCCACCAGTAGGGTATGAGATTGCCCATACCATTATATCTGCACCAGTACTGGTATTAACAAACTTTTGTCTTTGCTGAGTTGATAGCTAAAAAATTCTATCTCAGTTAAAAAAAAAAATTAAATGCCTTTAAGAGTAAGGCTGAACATATTTTCCTATCTTTGCTGCCTATTTGAATTTCTTTACTTTTTTTTGTTTTTAATTTTTGGTGAGTGCCATGTTATTGGCCTTTGCCCGTTTTGGGGGAGCGCTAGTTATCTTTTTCTCATTGATTTGTAGGAGCTCTTTGTATATTAAGGAAATAAGCATTTAAGATCCACTTTATTTTTTCCTCCGCTACAAACTCCATGTTTGGAAACATTTTGTTAAACAAGCAGTTGTTACTACTTCTCTCTCCATTTTCTCAATCTGATACTTGTACATGGACCCTCAGAATGTTTATCAGTACAAGATGGCTGGAGTTTCTGCACTGGATTGATGTAATCCAAGCCAAAAGCAAAGGCTTGGAATTTTTCTTAATCTTAGAAGCCTCCCCATGGCTAAATGTAGGACATCCATTGGCCTTCTGAAATATTTTAAGTGGCTTGAGAAACTCTAGAAGTCTGGGGCCCTAGAGCAGGAGCCACAGCTCCAGATTTGGCCCCTTTAATGCAGCTTATTCCAGTAGGAATGTGTCCCTACCTGTGTGCATCCTTCTGTCCAGCTGTGGATTCTTCTGTTCTGGTGAGTGGGTGGAGCGTATGCGTATTTTCGCCTTTGTTTATAAGCACTTAGGGCTGTGGTTTTCCCCTCTCTTCAGCAAAAAGTCCCTGAGGCAGGACTGAATCTACTACTCCCAGGCCAGGCCCAGTGGGACTTTACTGGTGCCGAGTCCTGGGGATTGAAGAGGGGTGGAGGGAGGCTGGATGGGGCAGGAAGAGGCTCTCTCCCAGAGCCTCCCAGCTGGCCCCACCCCTCTCGTCTTTTATCTCTTTGCGGAGAATCTCCCCAGAACAATGTCCAGTTCCATTGAGGGTGGGTATAGGTCCCCGGGCAGAATGAGAGGTGGCTTGCAGAGCCCCAGGTTGGGGAGTGGGGTGCGAGACACCAAATATGGGCCTGTGTGTCCTGAGGAGAGTGGGAGGCACAGATGGTGGTGGGGTGGGAGCAGGTGGAGAGAGGAGGCCCTGGGCAGGGAGGAGGTAGTTTTCAGGTTTCTGCGCACCTACCCCTGATCTAAAGGTGGTTTCACGAGGGCGACACTGTTCCCTCCTAGTCCTGAGGTGTGTTGGGGAATGAAGGGGGGATGGGGAGGGGCGACAGAGGGCAGAGCAGAGGAAGAAAGGCTGGAAACCTGGCAGATTCTCAGCAGCTAACTTAGAAGCCTAGGTTGGGTTGTTTGTTTAACCCAGGGCTGACTTTTATGAGACCGCCACATTCCTGGGGGAATTGGTGAGTGAAGGTGATTAATGGGATTGGCTATGGTAGCTGGAACAGCAGGAGGCAGAGTGGAGGAAGCCAACCAGAACTCTGAGTCAATACCCTCCTGAGCCCGAGATTCTCTGTGTTGGGGTGGGTGCCCGGGAGGGCTGGCACGTCTCCTGAGCCAGGATGCCTACCCCGGGCTCAGGTGCGGGAAGTGCTAATGCCCCCCCCCCCCCAGACTTGCACTGCACAAGGGCTTGGCCCTGCTCTCTCTGCCTGGTGAGCGGTACTGAGGTGGGACGGGACAGAGCCAGGACAAGGGCCGGGAGCAGGCTGACTTGGGTTCCGTCCTGGAAATATGCCTGGGGCAGTGACTCACCTTGCCCTGCCTGAGCTTCCTTTTGAAACAGGGCCAGGAGGTAACTTATAGACAGATCCCGGGCCCCATCCTCCTTCAGTGTTATCTCCCTGGCTCTGCCAGCCCACCGGGGCGCCCTGAGGAGGCAGTGGGAAAGACCGCCCCTTCTTCCCCAAGTTTCACTTTGGTGCGCAGGACTGTTACCTCACTCAATACACACATGTGCCAGGACGGCTCATTTGAACGCCACTCCCATGTACGGTGTGCCTCAGTGGGTACAGTAGCTCCCATTTCCTCTATCCCTGTCAACGTCATGCCCGTCACTGCCGGTGATGACACTTAGAAGCTGGTGGTGAAGAATGAGACTTCAGGGCCAGAGCCAGACAGATGAGGAGCAGACCTGTCCCTGTTGCCGGTGAGTGGGGGGGGGGGGGGCTGGCTGTGTGGGCTGGTTGCACATCTCAGCCGGGGCCTAGCAGGACCCAGTGCTCCATTAGGTGTGGGTCCTGGTGCGCCCGTGCGCTCGCTCTCCTGGTGGCCCTTCTCTCTCCCCCAGCCGGACCCTGCCCACCAGGCCCCTCAGAATCTGACCCTAGACTGACGGCTCCCATCTTTTAGATGGAGTCGCCATCAACATTCAAGTGTGAAAGCAATCTCTAGCTAGCTGCAGGCTTGAGCTGGCCGACTCCGTGACGGAATGAGCAAGCGGGGTTGAAAGGGTAGGCGTAGGCCAAGAACTTGGGACATAGCTGTTTTGGTGGGAGAGGAGTCAGGAAAAGCCTGGGATGTGAGGCAGGCGCGGGGCCTCAGCTGGAGGTAAAATAGGTGGGTAAAAATACGCTTGATGGTAGTCGACATGGGATATGTCTGTGCATCTGTGTACACGTGCCTGACCTCAATGGCGTGCCTGTGTGTGTGTGTGTTTGTGTGTGTGTGTGTGTGTGTGTGTGTGCACGCGCATGAATATGTGTCTAGCAGACTCCAAAGACAACACTTGTCCCATTTTGTTTATTTATTTTTTGAATGTTTATTTTTGTGAGGGCACAAGTGGGGGAGGGGCAGAGAGAGGGGGACAGAGGATCTGAATGAAGTGGGGGCTCTGAGCTGACTGTAGTGAGACCGATGCGGGCCTCGAACTCACAAACTGCAGGATCATGACCTGAGCCAAAGTCCGACGCTCAGCCAACTGAGCCACCCAGGTGCCCATGTCCCATTTTTCTTATTTTTCGAGAGTTGGCCTGATTGAGGCAGTGTCTTCCTGGAACTGTCAGTGCAGTGTGTGTACTGGGGGTAGATGTGACAAAATGCAGCTCTTGATAAGGCACCATCCAAAGGCTTCTCAATTTCGTTTTGTTGATGGGGACTTTTTCTTTCTGCTGCTGCCGCACTTGATGTCAAAGGCTTCTACTTGATTCACACCCTCAAGGCATGTACTGAGCTATGCTAAGGGGTTGTATTCTATGTTCAGAGACTGGCCCTGGGAATCCCAGAGATAAAGGGAGAACAAGGTGTGATTCCATGGTCCTGAGCCCACAGCCCGGGGAGCAATGCAGAGCGCGTGGACAGGGGCGGGAGTAGCTGTGGGTACCTGGGCTGTGGTGGCACAGAGGGGCCGTTCACCCGGGACGGGTAACTGGAGGCTCCACTGCCACCAAGGTGGCCTTGAGCCTAGACCGAATGTTGCAGAGGCGTCAGCACAGTCCCCACAGTGGGGACAGGCACCGCGGCTGAGGTCCCACTTGTGCAGCCGCTCAGAGTCGTGAAAGAGCGTGGGCTCTAAAACTAGAGATAGCATGGTGTGGCCAGAACCTCGGGGATAAGGACAGTGAGGACAGATAGATGGAGATGCTCATCCCGAGTGAGGGTCACATCACTGAGGCCTCGGGGTCCTGGTGTAGGAGTTTGGACTTGTGCCTCTGTCTCTGCTGTCTGCAGGGGTCGGGGTGGGAAGGGATAGAAGACGAAGGATCAGGAAGAGGCTTCCGGGAGGGCAGGCCTTCTCCCAGCGGCTCCAGCCACTGTCCGGTGGGCAGGCAGACCCAGTTGTCATGTCGCCTGACTGACTCTTCAGAGAAGCTGGAAATGCAGATTTTTCTGTGGGCACTTTTATTTTTAGATTGAGCAACTAATTCAAATTTAACACATAACAAAACAAAAACACATGGTGTGGGCCAAACGGGGGAAGTCAGTGATCCAGATTTGGCTCAGAGGCCACTAGTGTGCTTCCTCTACCTGCAGGGGGAAGGGAGGCCCTGCAGGCTCCCAGTGGGGGTGATGGGGTCCCAGTGGCATTTTGGAGATGGCTGCAGGAAGCGCAGAGTCAAGGGAGTCAGGGAGAGCACTTAAAGAAGCTAATAGAAATACCTTATTTCTCTTCATTCATTCATTTAACAAGTGTTTATTGGGCACATGCTCTGTGCCGGGCACTGGTCTAGCGGCTGCTACTAAAGGAATACCCAGAAGTCCAAGTTAAGAGAATTACAGACACCCTGAGCTCCAGGGTTCAGGCTTGTATGTTTGTGTCTGTGTTCTAGACCTCTGCCTCCTTTAGCCTCATTTTGCCTACCCGCAGGCCAAGGTCTAGGCTAATTCTCCTGTTCCCTCCCAGGCACCCCTTGTGTCTGTATAGGCCCTGAGGAGGCCTACACACGTGGAGGTCCCAGGCCAAACCTGCCCTCTGCAGGGCCTCTGTCACAGCCTCTTGTCTGGATTTTGCCCTCCCTCTGGTCATATCCTTCCTCTTCTCCTCTGGAGTTTGTTGCTCCCTCCTTTGGAAGTCAGGTTCTCTGAAAGCTCCCCTTTGCTGTATAGCTGGGGCTTTCACTCACCCTCCAGCCCTTAGATCTGAGCGGGAGAAGGCCCTGCTCCCTCATCTGCTTATCAGCAGGGAGTGAGCAGAGCTTTTTCCCTGGACCCAGGCAAATGCTCTCGTATTCCTGCATCTGGCTGAGCAAACACCGCAGGTCCGTGCTGGCCTAGGAGCAAAGGGGGATGCAGGGAGGCACCAGACCTGGCCTTGTCCATAGGGTGCTCCCAGGTACAGGGAAAGAAGGCCTGTCCCCTGCCAGCAGGAAACCACTTAATGCCTGAGAAATCATCCCCGTGAGCCAAGGAGGGCTGTACAAGCACAGAGACCCAATTCTCATGCTAGACACTTGACCATTGTGGGCTCATGGAAGCCTCACCGTGGCCCATTCAAGTCAGCCCTGTTGTAGCATTGTACAGATGAGGGGAATGAGGCTCAGAGAGGTGAGTCGCCTGTCGGAGGTAGCAGAGCTGTGAGCAGAAGCACTTCATTTTGACCCCAGGGAGGTCGACTGCAAAGCCCACTCTCCCTATGTACGTGCTTTTTCCTCCTGGATAAAGGATGAGCACCAGGTTGGGAGCCAGGGTCCATAACTCACCTCCGACCTTGACTTTGGGCACTGTAAAATGGGCATAAGCACTGAAAAAATAGTGAGGATTACACTCAGAAACTGTAGAAAAAATTATGAGGTGCGATTCAGTCATTGATTCAACAAGTATTTATTGAGCACGTGCTCTGTGCCAGGCTCCATGCTGGATTTTAGGGATATGGTCTCAAGGGAGACAGATGCAATTCTGACTTACACAGATAACTACGTAAGTACAAACCGAATCATGCCAAACAAGGTTTTTAATTGGGACCAAACATGGGGCCAAGGAGGTTTTCCTAAGGAAATGGGATTTAAGCTGAAGGATGAGGGGTCAGCCGGGCACAGAGCAGGAGAGGGGCCCCCAGGCACAGGGGGTTAGTGCAAAGTCTGTAGTGGGGAACAAGCCAGATGCATGAGCCAGGAGGGGCTTGGGGGTACTGACTGGGCTCGACTGGGTGTGGTTTTGCAACAGGGAGCTAGGAGGATTTCCTTTAAATGAGCTAACAATAAACCTCTATTTCCAGTCCTTTTCTGTTTGGCCTGGGCCCCTGGACCCAGGACCCCGGAGTGTCTCCCTGATTTCTTTGCTCTTGATGTCCGTTCTGCCTGGCGAGAGCCGAGCCTGGGGAGGAGGACTCAGCCCCCCGCCCCCTCCCTGGGCTGAGGGGCAGCTGATTGGAAGCAGATGCCTTGCCCTGGTGGGGCCCTGCCGGGGATGGTGAGGCCGTGGTGGGCCCGGCTCCCCACTGCTGACCTCAGACCTGCACCGCTGGTATGTCCAGGCCGCAGACTCTCTGTCAGCAAAGCCGCATCCGTCCTGCAGAGAGACGGTCACTGTGGCTGTCCGCACCCCCAAGCCAGCAATTTCCCTGCCACGGTGAGAAACCTCCTGTGCTCCCTGGCCAAGGCCCAGCCTCCTCCAATTGTGCCTGAGATGCCAAGTAAGTTCGTGGATGGGCACGAGGCTGGAAGAGGTCTGCGTCACCCTACCTGACCACTCAGACACCTGGACCAGCGTGATGCCAACTGAGGCCGCCCTTTGGCACCATGTGCCAGACTCCGGGCTGAGTGCTTTATATCCTGCCATTGAATAGTTCCATGAGGTCCATACTGTTGCAAGGTGCATGACTGAGGCTCAGAGAGGGTACCTTGGCACACAGCTGGTAGGTGTGAGCTGGGGTTTCAAACCAGGTTATCGGGCTTCAAAGGTTGTGATCCCATATGTCCTTTGCACTGGGTGCTGGCTGTTGTTTCTGTCCCCCTTGGACACTTGCGTCTGTGGAAGGCCGGGTCAGCGGCTGTGCAAGCCCCAGAGGCCCCTGGAAGATTGCATCTTAGCACAGGGCACTGAGATGGGCACAGAGAGAGTTGGAGCAGCTCCTGGGCAGTGGGAGCTCTTCTCTGGGGCAGCCTGAGCTCTGGACTCTGTCAAAGGAAGTGGGCTTGCTTTTGATTTACAGTTTGAACCAGGGCTCTCTTCGCAGAGGGGAGTTACAATTCCCTGGATCCCTCTGAGAGCCCCCTCCCACAGACCTCCCCCTCTGTGGCTGCTGTCCCCACCAGCTCCTGCCATTCCTGCTCCCCAACCCCTGCTAGGCACCTGAAAGAGTCCGGCAGTCTCCAGAGTTCTCCCAAAGATACCTCCCAGGTCCTTCAGCAACCAGAGCGCACCCTCATTGCCCCTAGAAAAACATCCTCTTTCCTCTGTTCCCGTGAGGCTGCCCCACTTCTCCTGCAGACCCATATACTTCTCTGCTTCCCATGGGCCTGGTTTCCCCTGTTCTGGCCAACCCTCCATCTCTGCTTGACCCTCCCCGCTTCAGATAGGTTTTTTGCTCTCAGTCAGTTGGTCAGTCAACAAACATTGACTGAGCCATGCATGTGGACATGTTGGTGAGAGCTCAGGCTCTGGAGCCAGATGCTGGGGGATATAGAAATGCAACCCTCTCTCGTCCCCTATTTCCTCACATCCCATGCTCCTGGAGCATAAAGAGAAAAGGGCTGTATACCACTGCCCTAGCTTCAATTGTGTCTTCTCTCTGCTGCCTAGTTACCGAGAAGAAACAGTATGGCAGGGTGCCCCACTGGAGATGGCTCTCTCTCTGTTGTGTGGGAGAATTACCTTGGTGGTCCATGGGCAGGGGAATCAGCACTGAGGCTAGCCATCGGGTAGGGGGCTGGAGTGGCCAAGGTGTGCTGCTTTCTGAGGTCTTTCAGACACAGAGGAATAATGAGACTGTATTTAGGTGTCTGAAAAAGAGAACCCCAACCCCAGGGTGGATCCTGGGGAAGGAAAAGGGATTAAACACCCATCCAGTCTGTGAGGGGTGGGCCCAGGAGCCCCGAAGAGTCAGCACTGGGAATGGCCACATATGGGCACGAACAAGCCACGAATGTGGGTAGCAACCCCGGGAGTAGGAGTGAGGGCACTCTTGGCCATGCTTGGAGTCATCTGCCTGGAAGATCCATGTGGCCTTGCGGGGCGCTGGGTGGGGCAGGACCGGCTTCCTCCTTCTGACCGCATGGGAACAGCTGTGAACAGGCACCATGGCAGTGGGACTGGTGAGAGTTCCAGTTCTCCTGGCCCACGGGTGGAAGTTGGACCTTCCACCTCCTTCTTTTGGAGCACGTAAGACTTGGGGCTCTTGAGCAATTTAAAGGGAGAGGAAGCGTCCAGAGGAAGATATATACTTCCTTCAAGTAGAGTAGTTTGGGTCTGGATGGTTTTAATTAAAACTACAAAATGAAGGAAGTGGGATAGTATTTGCACCCTGATTTCTGCTGCCCCTCATAGTGTTGACTGAAACAAGAGCTTGTACTTATTGAGAGTGTACTGTGTGTCAGGTATTGTATCAAACCTTCCGTGGGCAGTGTTCTAGTCAATCCTCACAAAAAGGTAGGTGCTTTTTAGGAACATTTTACACATGAGGAAACTGAGGCACAGAGAGGTTAACCAAATTGCCCAAAGTCACACAGCCAGCGAAACTATGAACTGGGCTTATAACACACATATTTCCCACTCCAAAGTTCTTCAACCACAGATCCCCCACTACACCTGCATCTAGGGGTTCCCTGCATCTGGGGAGGCCCAGGAAATACAGGCCTATAGGGAGGAACCCTGGGGTCTGGAGGCCTGGGACCTGAGCCGGTGGGGCCACCATCAGGTGCCTGTCCCCCACAGCAGCTGGATCCCATTGCAGTGTGGACGGCAGTCTTTAGAAAGCCACCTTCTCCTGGGCTGCGACGGAACAGGGTGACCACAGCCAGTGAAGCCTGGGGCCCCTTGAGTTCCCACTGCCTGCCCGGCAGCGTTTCACAAACCCGTTGACGTTGACAGGGCGGCCTGTGTGGACAGGGCAGGAAGCCCGGGGGCTCTGTGGTCTGCAGGCATTGCCCAGAGTTTCCTGGGCTGAGCTCTTCCTGCCGCCCAGCGGCCCTGTCCTGAGGCTTCCGTTGGTCCTGTCTGGCTCTGAGAGATATCTCCTATTGACTCCAGGACCTCTGCACATCCAGGAAGGGCCCATCCTCTGGGTGCTGAGTCTTGGGGGAGCTTTGAGGTTCTGTCTGAAGTTTCCTGGGGACCAGCACCGTGAGGCGGGGCAGGGACAGTGCTACTTGCAGTCAGAAGACCCAAGCTCCACTCTGAGATCCAACACTTGATGAAGGCAGCAGCCTCGGGCGGGTGTCTTACCTCCCTGAGCCCCCTGCCCTCATCTGCCTCACAGGGGAGTGTAAAGTGCTTTGCAGGTGTCGGTGGCCCTAGCAGGGCTGTGGCCTGACCTTGGGCCGGCCCCCCATTAAGTCCTCCCTTCTGAAAACCCTGCCATGGTTGAACCCACAGATTCCTGCAGAAAAGGGGAAAAGCATTCCAGGTAGAGGGCAGTGAGAGCAAAGACGTGTGCACAACATGCACCCACGCACCCACACGCGTACTGAAGTCTTCGTACCAGGAAGTGTTCTAAACATCTTATATATGTTAACATATAAGCACATATATTATATATATTAACGCATATTAACTCATTTACCTCTCTTATGAGCCCTGTGAAGTCGGTATTAGCCTGCCCTCACTTTATAGAGAAGACAAGGTCCAGAGAGGTAAAGTAATTTGCTTAAGTTCACACAGCTAGAAGTGGGGAGGAGCCAAGATTAGAAGCCAAACGTGATTGAAAGCAGGGATGGTGGGCCTGGAAAGGACGAGAGAGATACTGGGACGGGCCACACCTTCCTTTGTCCACTGCTGTGGGGCCAGTGCCCAGTATAGTGCCTGGCCCATAGGCTTCTGAAACATGAGCTCTGCAGAAGGTGTGGCCAACTTGCACGTTTGGGGACACTGAAATTTTGCACAAGTGGATGCTGGAGTTGCTACGTGGGGGCAGTATGGGCCCAGGGATGAAGCCTCTTAGACTGCCTTGTCTCCTTTCTAGCTTGAGATCTGGCCTCTGCCCAGGGCTGTCCTCAAGCAGCAGGCTCCTTCTCAATGGGACTGCTGAAATCGTTACAAATAGTTCCTCAGTACCCCTCTGGCCCCCTCCCCTTAGACTCAGCCTCTCCACCTTTGGCACATGAGCATCCTTGCCTCCTTGTGGAATGTTCTAAGCTCTCCCAGAGGCAAGGTCTAGGGAGGGCGGGGGCTCTGAGGGGAGGACCCACACAGGCTTAGAGGAGAGTGTTTGCTGCCGGCAGAGGCTGCTGAGAGACCGGACGGTGTGCTGGGCTGGAGAGCTGGGGTCTGGTGAGAAAGGAAGTTTCCGTCCTCTGTGGCATTCAGACCCCACCAGGAATGTGGCTTTGGGCCAGGATCCCTCTGGGCAAGAAAGGATGACTCAGCAGAAACAGCGTCCTGACCCCACAGGATAACAGAGCCTCTGCCCTGGGGGGTGGTGGGGGGGGGCAAGT
Source organism: Lynx rufus (assembly GCF_022079265.1). NCBI lineage: Eukaryota > Metazoa > Chordata > Mammalia > Carnivora > Felidae > Lynx > Lynx rufus. Next base: position 128,828,800 of record NW_025814834.1, on the reverse strand, counting down.
GGCAGGGCTGGTGAATTGACGATCCTCCACCACAGCCTTCGTCTGTCTGGCTCCCGGCCCTCCCTAGATGTCCTTCTCTGCACCGAGGTTTTAAGACTCTCAGAGGAGCAACTTTCAGACAGACCAGGGAGGCACCCCACACTCTTTCCTACTCTGGGGGGAAGAAGCAGCTTGCTGCTGAGGCCTCCCAGGCCTGGCCAAGGGCAGAAGCCCCCGCATGCTTCAGGGTGGGGGGCACTGGGCAGCTGGGGTTGCTGGGCTGGGCACCGGGGAACTCCGGCACAAGACAGCCAATTGGAAGCACATGTGTTGAGACAGGCACAGAAAGCCACAAGGCTGCTTCTCCATTCCGTGAGCCCAGCTTCTGAAAAATTAAGGATCCGTCACCGGGAGCCCCGGGGAAATGCATCCCTTTGGCACCAGCCTCCTGCCTGCTTGCGCCCCAGGGGCCTAGCAGGAGTGGGTGCTGGTGGTGGTGAAGAGGACGATAATGTCAGGGCCACGGCCACCCCTGTTGTTAGCGTTTGTCAAGGATTTCCCACACGCCCTGCTGACCGCTTGTACCTGTCTAATCTCATGCGCTCCTCATAACAACCCCATAAAGTAGGGAGGTACTTGTCCTACTTTTTAGAAAGGAAACAACACTGCAGAAGATTAAGTAACTTGCCCGAGGTCCCCCACATAGTGACTGGCAGAATAAACTTCCAAGTCTGGGATCTTAATGGTTTGCTTTATTCATGACACCTTCTTCTGCCCCTTGGAGGGAGGAGGAAGGCAGAGTCCTGTGGTCCTGCACCCCTTCCCTTGAGGGCCCCACAGTGACTGAGGGTCAGCGGGGTTGGCACATGGAAACTCTGACCCTTTCTGGGAGCCGTTGCAACACTTGGCGGTTTCCTGTGCGGTTTCCATCGGAGGGTGCTTGGGGCCCACAGAGCAGCGAAGATCCTGGGATTCAGGGCTAGAAGACATGCAGCTACCTCCTGACTTACTAGCTGCGTACGTGACCCTGACACCTCACCTTGTCTTTCTGGGCCTCGGCTCCTTTACCTGTTAAATGAAAGAAGAACACAACAACTTGGTCTTTACCACCAGCCCCGGCAGGATAAAGTGTAGACCATTAGGCCACTGTGGCCAGGGGCCTGGCCAGATAGAAAGCAGAGTGGGCCATTGGGGGTGAGGGTTGAGAGGGAAGGGGGTGTGGGGTGGCAGGAGGGGGCTGTCAGGCGGGCATCGTGCTGCTCTGCTCCCAGGTCAGGAGGGAGGCCGACAGAGGTGAGGACTTCCTCTCCTAACAGGTGACAGCCACTTTGCACAGTATCACCCGCCTTGATAGGGGAGTGGAGCCAGGAGCCTTCGGTGCAGAATGGCTGCATCTTCCCGGGAAAACTGCATGGACAGAACTGTTCTAGGCACCAGATGACTATCAGTTTCTTGCAAGCGCCCTGTTTGCTGACTTCCTGTTGATGGAAAATGTCCTGCTCTAACCTGGGCTGCTGTTAGTTGACTGGTTCCTGTTACCCCAGCAACAGAGCAATAGTGGAGGTGGCTGCAAGCAGCTATGTTAAATCACTTCATCAATTGTCACCCACAGGCACTGTGTCAAACAAGGGGTGGTTACAGCCCTGTTAAGCTTAGTCACTGCCTGCTACTAAATGTGGCTGAGATGGTTGTAAACATGCTCGGAATAGGCAAACAACAGGCCTCCAACAGACACGTCTTGGTTGATGAAAGAACTTTCGGAATCATGAAGACTTCAGATCATGTCCCTTACGGGTATCACTGATGACTCTATTTTGTTACATTTAAAATCTTGGCAAACCAGTAATTTACATAGGATGTGCATGGCCAGGCTACCCCCAGCTGCCCCATTCCTTGGCTCTTTACGAGGATTTATCAATAACAGCATATCCGTTCTGTTTGGGCTGTTATTATGCCTCTATCCTGGAACATCCTGTAGTGGTTATTTTTTGGAAACATCATCTGGTTCATAATCTCTTAGCAACAGAACTTTGAGGGCTAACGGCTGATGCACACTCCCAGCAAGATGATTGCGACTGGTAGGCAAACAAACCCACAGCAGCCGAGTTGGAGCACCCCTCTGATTATGGGTTTAATTGTTTTAGGCCATCAGACGTCACCAGCACCCACCATGGGCTGAGCTTGCTTTGTTAGACGCTTGAGAGCATTTGCTGTGGCAGCCACACACTCAGGCCCGGGCGGAGGTGGTGGGGGGAGCTTTCAGTCACCGGGTGCCCAAGGCTGGCACAGTCTTGTGTCCTCGTGGAACATGAGGAACAGGTCCTGGAACATGTATCTGACTCGAAGAGGAGGAGGGCAGGAGCAGTGGCCTTGTGCTCTGTCCACGCCCGCACAAACTCCTTTCGTGGCAATGTTAGACTGTCCTCACACTGGATTGGAATCCAGCCCTGCTTGAGCCCCCAGCCTTCCCTCTTTCTTTCTTTTCTATCTTTTCTTTTTATTCTTTTTTTGCCCCCAATAGTTAATTCTGTCTGCTCAAGGGCTCATATCGCAAGCATTAAACCAAGTGCAGGCTTTGATTCTTTGAGCACAAATTCATGTATCTACAAAGATAAAAAACAAACTGTGATCCATGTACATGGATAGAAACTAGAGATTCATGGTTAATCATGTTGGAGTTTTTACATTTCTACAGCCTAGAATCCAGAAGTCACAGATCTTTTAGGTCCTTCTTGATGCCCCACAGGGTATCTGCACTTTTCTGGAGCTGAGCAACTTGGTCAGCCTTCAGCTTCTGGTTGATAACACTGGTTAACCCCTGGGCACTCAGGATACATGGAAGGCTCAGGAAGACTTCATTCTCAATGCCGTACATTCCCTTCCCCATCGTTGACACAGGGTGACCCCTGGATAGATTTTCAACATGCATTCAATGAGGTGAGCCACACTTATCCAATAGCCTATCTGATATATCCTTTGGCTTGATGGTTCCATAGGCACTTCTGGTCACCGTCTTATGTGCTTCCTCCCAATTTTCACTATCATTCCCATTTTTGGATTCAGTTCCTAAAGAGAAATGCCTGCCACATTCACTCTACTCCATACAGCCTCACTAAAGACACCATGTTCTCTTCAAACTTGGCAGCTGCTGGGATGAATGCCAAGTTTTTCACCTGGAAGATCTCAAAATCTCGCACTCACTTCCAATCACATCATGCTCAGGTAATCCAGTTAGTGTCCAGGTAACATATGTGAGAATCCACCGGATCGGGAACTATAATTATGATGCAATTTGCTGTCCTTGATGATCTGAAGAAGAATGAATCTGAAGACATTAATGTCCCCCTGCACCAGATTGAGATGACTCTCTTCCTCTGGCTGGCAGACTCCTGCATTTTCCATCACAATCTTAGAATTGGCAGTCACAGTAATCTCTATCTGCCACAAGTTTTGGTGTCTGAAGAAGTAAGCTTCCATGCTGCAGACGCACCTCCTCTTTTTTGAGTTTATCTTCTAAAACATCCACGACGGCAAGTTCATCATTTAGAGACTTTCCCAGAATGCTGCTGGCACATACCATACCAACTAGTTCAACACCTACTGCAATGATTTCATTGTTTGGTCCTATTGCCATTGCCTCTTCTTCCGCAACCAGGGCGATCAGTTTTTCCATAAGAGTTGCCATCGAGTGCAAGAGAGAGAAGGCTCTGGGGAGGTTGTGGTGGCCATGCAAAGAAGACAGTGGCAGCTGCGTGCCTTGCCTTCACTCTCTCTGCTCATCCCATTCACATCTCCAGGTCCATAGGGACAGCTGGGTCCTTACTTTATGTGTAATCTCCAAAGGTACTGCATAGTGTAGCACATGAGGGCCACTGCCACAGACCAGTTCCAGGGGTCAAAGGCCACACACAATATGTGCATCCTGGAGTCACTGAACCCAATACTCACAGGCAGCATGGGGCCTCCTGTCATTGGGGCTCATGATCCTCTTTTATTCTGGTTCTTTCTGGTCCCTCCCCAAGGTGAGATCATGATTCCCCGTCTGTGAGGAGTAGGAATAAAAATTAAAATAATAGCTACCATTGGGGCACCTGGGTAGCTCAGTCGGTTGAGGGTCCAACTCTAGATTTTGGCTCAGGTCATGATCTGATGACTGTGGGCTCCACGCTGAGCATACAACCTGGTTGGGACTTTCTCCTTCTCTCTCTGTCCCTCTCCCTGGCTCGTGCTCTCTGTCTCTCAAAATGAAATGAAATGAAATGAAATGAAATGAAATGAAATAAAATAAAATAGCTACTACTTATTACTATGAACCAGGATCTTTACTGATATGCCCTTATTTACTCCTGAAAACCTTATAAGGACATGATATTGTTTTCCCCATTTACAGATCAGGAAATTGAGGATCAGTGTAATTGAGTGATTTGCTGTAAGTCACAGAAGCAATTTCTGTTTGTGACACCCACAGTCATGCTCCTCCCCCTCCCCAGCCCTATTACTCATGAGCAGAGGTGGATTTACTAAGAAAGTCCTGAAGCTCTGCTCTGGGCCCCGTCACTTGCACCGCCCTGTCCGAGGCCCTAGAAATTGATTCATAGGGCCACATATCGTTGGGACACGAGATATTTTAATATTTTGCCTAAAGGAGAGTCCCGCTCTGATTCCACAGATTCCCTCCTCAGATTCTTCCCCTTTCTGTCCCCTTCTCTGCTCTATTCGTTCTCCTTAGCCTTGTCACTAATACACCGTGGTATACCATTGCACATCCTAGGCACCACTCACTATGTGTTTTGAATGAATAAATGAATGAATGAATGAATGAATGAGTACAGCCATTGTCCTTATGCATGAAGCAATCTTGTGCCATAGGTCAGGCAAAGATATAAAACTGTGAAAAGTGACTTGCTCAAAGCCCCTACTTACAATCCAGTCCCCTTTCTCTTGCTCTGAGCTGCCTTTGAACTTGGTCATGCCTAGGTTTCCTCTGGCCCCAACACTACAATTTACTCACAGACCAGACATCATGTCACTGGTGTTTCATCCCTGACTCCTCTCTCTTTACCCCCCAAATCCTATCAACTGCCTCCCAAGTGTCTCTGAAACTGATCACTCTGTTTATCTCCACAGTCCCCACCGCAGATGGGGTCTCCATCAGCTTCCTGGCCTCCTCTCTGTCCCCTGTCTGTTGCCCACACAGCTTCCAGAGACTGATTTTCCTGCTGGAATTACTCCCATGAATTCCCATTTTGTAGAGATCGTATCTGAAATCCTTAGCCTGACCCACAAGGCTCACATTGGCTTTTTTTTTTTTTTTTTCAGTTTCTCAAACTCACCATCTCCCTGACTCAGAGCCTTTGCATATGCTCTACCCACTTCTGGTGCCAGAACAGTCTTCCCCTCCTCCCTCTCTACCATCCTACTTAATTTTTCACTCACCCTTCTGGTCAAGCATCACTTCCTCAGGGCTACCTTCCATGTCTACCCACACTGAGTCAGAGCCCCTGTGAATTATTTTTATAGCTCCCTGTATATCTCTGCCTAGAACTGATAACCACTGATATAAATAACCAACTGTATAACCCTTGGTGTTTGATCTGGCGTTGTGACCCCTCCCTCTAGCCTCCTCCCCAGTCAAAGACCTAAGTTCCCAGAGGGCAGGGACCATGTCTGCCTGGCTCACTGCTCTATCTTTGTTTTGTTTGTTTGGCTGAAAGAATAAAGACACTCATTCCTTTCTCACATAACCCTTGAAGTGTTTCTTATCGGCTGGCAGCAGTGCCCCATCTGGTCCTTTCGGGACCTGGGTTCCCTCCATGCTGTGGCTCTGTTATCCCTAGGAGTTGTCATCTGCATAGTTTAAGCTAGGTCATCACCATCTCTGGGCTGGAGCCAGCAGGGAGGAGAGGAAGAGTTTTCTAGGTCTTGGTTTGGTTCCAGGGATCTATTACTGAATAACAAACAGCCCTGAGATAATGTGCTAAAAGACATCAACCATTTCATTATCCTCATAGACTCTGTGGGTCTGTGAGGAATGCTGGGGAATTTGGACAGAACACAGGGAGGGTGACTTCTGTTTCTGCTCTATACCTTCTGGGGCCTCAGCTAAGACTCAAATGACCAAGGGTGACTCAAATGGTTGGGGTTGAATGTTCTGGAGGCATCTTTACTCACCCGGTGCCTGACTGGAAGACTAGGCTCAGCCAGGCCTGAACCAGGGGACCCACATGTGGCCTCTCCAGTTTGGTGGCCTCAGGGGAGTTAGCTTTCTTGATGGAGGCTCAGAGCTCTAAGAGCAAGAGTTCTCAGAGAACAAGATAGAAACCTCTATGCCCTAACCTTAGAAGTCACGTTACAGTTGGAGACTGCCCAGGTGCGAGTGGAGGGGTCATAGATCCCCTACCTCTTGCCAGGAAGAGGGTTGAAGACTTTGTGTCATATTTTAAAGCCATTATAGCCAGAGGGACACATGCCAGTTTCACTCACATTCACCTACTGAGAACGTAGGTGTATGGTCCCAGCTAAATTCACAGGGCCGGAAAACACATGTCCCTAGCCACATGCCTGATGTCAACTTCATTATAAGGAAAGAGGGAGAATGGATTTGGGCCAACTGTTTGCATTCTGCCACAGCTATTCCTCTGGTCACCAAATATCCAGGTGTACCCCCTCTTCCCACACGTGCAATATGCTTCTCCTTGGGGGAAAAACCCTAAAGTTCCGTTGACTGCCTCTCCAGTTTGGTGGCCTCTCTTTGTTGAATGACTAACTGTATGTTTGCAGAGTAACTGTGTCCAGCCGTATACTCTAAAGATAGTGTGGTCAGAGGCGGTGTTCCATTTCTTAACCTAGAGCCTCGAGGTGGGCTAGTTCTAAGCGGGGAGGCAAAAATCAGGGAGCAGTGGCCTGTTAGGAGTGAAGAGAAATCTGTTCTCCCTTTATCTTGGTACTTAATTCCATCTATTTACAGGGTAGGAAAAACAATAATTGTTAATTGAAAAGAATGTCTGTTTCATTGTGCATCTAAAATTAATTCCAGATGGATCAAAGATTCAGATGTAAAAAATAAACCCATAAAATGCTAGGGGAAAGGATTAGAGCAGACAGTTCATAGAAGAAGATAAATAAAAGGCTGACAATGGTATGAAAAGACACATTCTTGAGGATGAGGGGAGGCAGGAACTCTTGTGCATTACTAGTTGGTGTTTAAATGGATCATTTTTACAAAGGGGGATTCAGCGATATCTCTCAAGATGTCAAACATTCAATACCCTTTTATCCAGAAACTGCATTTCTAGGTATTTATTCTACAGATATACAGCATTCCCACAATTGAGCAAAACTATATGCCAAGGATGTTCAGTGCAGGCTTGTTTAGAATAGCTAAGTAGCTGGAAACCACCTAAATGCCCCTCTGTGGGAAACTATTTAATAAAGTAGAATCCCACGCAGCTGTTAAGAAGAATATGGTAGATTTATCAGTACTCACATGGAAAAAGGTCCAAGGAACTGCAACAACCAGAAACAAAAGGCAATTTGGAGGGCATGGTGCGTAGTGTAAATTCACGTCTGTTAAGAAAGCAAGCAAGCAAAATAATTCGTAGGTATTTTACAAAATGCCCGGAAATATTCATAGAAAGTTTTTAACAATGGTTACTTCAGGGGGAGTGTACTTGAGGCTGTGGGGAGCAGGAGGATGTATAATTTTTCCTTTATGTCCTTCTCCACTGTATGGATTGTTTTAATTGTAAAAAACATGTAACACCTGCATCTGTTTTATAGGAGAATCAAATTCAGAGTAGTGGTTATTCCTAAGGAAGAAGACAAGGGAATAGAAGAGAGGACATAGGGTCCTTTAACTGTATGTACAATGTTATGTTTCTAAAAGAAATTGACGGCACTTGGGTGGCTCCGTCGGTTGAGTGTCCGACTCTTGATTTTGGCTCAGGTCACGATCTCGTGGCTGGTGAGTTTGGGCCCTGTGTCAGGCTCTGTGCGGACAGCGCAGAGCATGCTTGGGATTCTCTCTCTCCCCCTCTCTCTGCCCCTCCCCCGCTTGCTCTCTCTCTCAAAAATAAAATAAATTCACTTAAATTTTTTTTAAGAAATCGAAATGCCGAAGAAATGGTAAATGTTGTTCATTCCCTTTTACCGCCACCACCACCACCACGTGGAAACCATAAGTGACGATATGTTAAGAATTGATAGGGGCGCCTGGGTGGCTCAGTCGGTTAAGCGGCCGACTTCGGCTCAGGTCATGATCTCACGGTCCGTGAGTTCGAGCCCCGTGTCGGGCTCTGTGCTGACAGCTCAGAGCCTGGAGCCTGTTTCAGATTCTGTGTCTCCCTCTCTCTGACCCTCCCCCATTCATGCTCTGTCTCTCTCTGTCTCAAAAATAAATAAACGTTAAAAAAAAAAAAAAGAATTGATAAAGCTGGCAGGGGGGTACCCGGGTGTTCATTATATAATTCCCTATGCTTTTCTAAATTTTGGGGACATTTTACAACTTAAAAGAAGCTTTTTAAAAAAGGATTCGTTCTCGGGGCGCCTGGGTGGCGCAGTCGGTTAAGCGTCCGACTTCAGCCAGGTCACGATCTCGCGGTCCGTGAGTTCGAGCCCCGCGTCGGGCTCTGGGCTGATGGCTCAGAGCCTGGAGCCTGTTTCGGATTCTGTGTCTCCCTCTCTCTCTGCCCCTCCCCTGTTCATGCTCTGTCTCTCTCTCTCCCGAAAATAAATAAACGTTGAAAAAAAAAATTAAAAAAAAAAAAAAGGATTCATTCTCTACAACAACATAAAATAAATGGAAAAGAAGCCAGAAAAATGAAGCAACTTGGTAAATTCAACCACAGTCTCATAGGAAGGAGATACAGAGACTTAATGTTTCCCGTTTGGACTCTTGGGTGCCCCTGGATTGGAAGAAACGCTAGGGATGGCGTTGCTTTGGGAAAGGGAATGGGCCGACCTGGCACTGAGGCTGGGGTTCCATGCCGGAGCCCGGGCTGGGTGCGCAGTTAGGAGACTGACACTGGTCTGGGTGCAAGCAGGTGAGCAGGGGGAAACCCGGGCAGTGCAGGGGGGCAGTGGCAGCCTGGGGTTCGCCGCCAGCACCGCCAGGGCCTCCCGGGGCTGCTCCTCTTTGCTCCTGTCGCACGCACCACGTCATCATCTGTCAGCCGAAAGAGCAGTAGGGGCAGCCGTGTCTCCTTTCTCCCAAGTACTGCTTCTGGGGGAGACTGAGCAGCACCCCAACTCCTGCACTGGAAGCCGGGAGAGCAGGGTCTCCGGTCCCCCGGCCCTCACTCCCTTCCCTCCGGTCCCTCCTGCCGGGCAGGGCCTTAATCTGCTGCACCTGCAGTTCTTTGATCCGTTTCAGTTTCCTTTCTTTTGAAAAAAACTAACCACAGTGCCGTGCGTGTTGCCAGCCTGACTCTGTTGCTTTGAAAGCCCTCTTCCTGTGAACTTGAGATGTGGGTGATAAAGCAATGAAGGACAGTGGCCTGTGGGTCTCACCAAGGGCCTTTGTTCTGGGTACTGATGTTATGTCACCCGCAGGCAGAGGTGGGGCCTAGAGTCTGTCCTTGAGGCTCAGAGGGCTGTCTCAGGCAGGGCCGCTGTGTCACTGCTGGGGTCCCGCCTAAGTGACATATGTGCAGGTACATGGGAGCATCCCCACACAGGGAGGTGGACTCGGGCTGCCAAGTGTCCTTCAGCCGGGCCCTTGTCCTGCTTCCACCGCTCCACCCACCTCAGATATCTGAGTGTAGACCCCAGGCTTCCGACAGGCCCAGGGCTGCTTCTTTCCAGAGGGGCTAAGACACAGGGCACACACCCTCCCGCAGTTGCTGCCAGTGTGTGTGTGTGTGTGTGTGTGCACCCTTCAGGCCCCTGCAGGGAGACAGAGAGTTTCTGGGTTCCAGTCCTGGCAGGGACTGTAAGACCTGCTGAGCAAACAGCTCACCAGTGCATTGTGTGATGTCCAGGGTTTCTGGGCTGGCGTCCGGCTTCTCAGTGGCCCCGATTTTGTGTTCTTGTTGTTGAGCTCTTGGGAACCAAGGGCTGGCAGCCAGCCAACGCATGCAAGGACTCCACGCTGGAATCCTTAAACACATCATCGCGTTTCAAATTCAGAACAACTGAGTACAAGCATGCTTAGCATCCCTGTTTTACAGAGGAGGAGACTGAGGCCCACAAAGGTCGGATAGCTCGTCCAGCGTTCCCAGCTGGGAAGGGGTGGGGTCGGGATCTGGTCTCTTTTCACTGCCAGGTCTTCTCCACAACTTCTCTTCCCTGCTCTGTGTGCTGAGGGGGGTCTGTGAGGATTGCATGGGGCGGGGCGGGGTGCGGTGGGGGTGGGGGGAGGAGCCCTTACTCTGCACCTTGACCAGTGGGGAGCACCGACAGCATATGGGAGGCAGAGAGTGCATGGCCCTTATTCTGTCCCACACCTCCTGTGGGGTGGCCATGATCTGGCTGCATCGCTCAACTGAGACCACGGCTCGCATCAGGGCCCTCTCCTCCCAGACAGGGTCTAGTCGCCCCCTTGACCTCTCACCTCATCAGACCTAGTGGTGGATGGACTGCTATTGGGCCAGGTTCTTAGAATCGTTTCCTACACCCTGCCCTTACCTTTGAACATAATCCCTTGATTGAATGTTCCTCAAATGGCCCCATCTGAGTGTGCCATCTGCCTCCCACTGGGACCCTGCCTGACCCATACCATCCTGCCAGCTCATTGGCAAAGACCGCTGGGTCTGCTGAGTCATCACAGACAGCAGCTGGGATCACAGGTGGGGGGGGTCCCTTTTCCAGTTCCTGTGCTTTTCTTTGGCTCTCCTTGTACCCTCACCCCTCCTCATCTGCCTGCTTTGCCTCCACTCCCACCTGTGGCTCTTCTGCAGCCAGAGGTCAGGGATGTTTAGGGGATGACAGTCACGGCTAAGCAACCCCTACCCCTATCCCATCCACCTGTGATGCATCCGGGAAGTGTGCTCCAGAATCATGGGCGTCATGGGCCAGTCATAGAGGCCCTGCGTCCTTGGGACAAGATGTTTTGGAAGCCACTGCACAGAAACAGGATGATTTCACATTGCTGGGAGAGCCTTCTTCCCTGGGGACCCGTGACCAGGAAAGCTTACCCACTCACCCGCCCACTCACTCACTTGCAATGCAGAGAGGGGCTGACTCCCCACTAGGCCTCCCCCCCCCCAAGGGACCTGGTTGTCACTTCCTCAAGGAGACTGTCTCCAGCCCTCGCCGAGGCTGGCTGCCCTGTTCATCCCATCCCTCCTTGTTTTGAAACCCTCATCACACTGATATCCCTTGTCATCGTTCAGCTCCCTCACTCTACCTTCTACTCCTAAAAGCAGGTCCTCTGCCTGTACTGCTCACTGCTGTGTCCCCAGTGCCTGGCACAGTGCCGGGCACACAGTGGGAGCACAAGAAATTGTTGAGCTAAGATGAAAACAATGGTAATTAAATCAATGCTGTGCGGATTACCCCTCTCATATCTAGGAGGCCACTGAGAGAACAATGACAGTGCCGCAGGCTGGGTCCTGGAGACAATGTCAGCCTGCAGAGTCTGGACCCTGGGGTCTAGTCCCTGCTTGGCTCATACTCATTGTATGGCTTGAGCCATCCCTGAGCGTTAAGTCCCTCATCTGTAAGATGGGATAATACTTCTATTCGTTTTCTATTGCTTCATAATAAATTATCATAAACTTAGCAATTTAAAACAACCCAGGGGCTCCTGGCTGGCTCCCTCGGTTAAGCGTCCGACTTTGGCTCAGGTCATGATCTCACGGCTCCTGAGTTTGAGCCCCGCGTCGGGCTCTGAGCTGACAGCTCAGAACTTGGAGCCTGCTTCAGGTTCTGTGTCTCCCTCTCTCTCTGCCCCTCCCCTGCTCACGGTCTGTCTCTGTCTCTCTCTGTCTCTCAAAAAAAAAAAGAATAATAAACATTAAAAAATTTTAAAAAAACCCACATGTATTTTTCATCAACAGTGACTTGGACCAGGAGCCTGGGCACAGCGTAACTGGGTCCTCTGCAAGGACAATGTGTCAAGATGTGGGCCAGGGCTGGGTTCTCCTCTGGATGCCCCCATGGGGAGGGATCTACTTACAGGCTCACACAGGTTGCTGACAGAATTCATCTCCTTGTGGCTGTAGGACTGAAGTCTTTTTTCTTTTTTAAGTTTATTTATTTATTTTGAGAGAGAGAGCATGTGAGCATGAGCAGGGGAGGGGCAAGAGAGAGAGGTTGAGCGAGAGGGAATCCCAAGCAGGCTCCACACGGTCAGCACAGAGCCTGACACAGGCTCCAACTCACGAACCGTGAGACCGTGACCTGAGCCGAAACCGAGAGTCAGGTGCTCAACCCACTGAGCCACCCGGGCGCCCCGCATAGGACCGAAATCTTCTGGTTGGACATTGGATGGAGGCTGCCTTAGTTCCTAGAGGCCACCCACAGTTCCCAGCCAGGAGACCCTGTCCGAAGGCTCTCTCAGAACTTGGCAGCTTGCTTCTTCAATGTCGGCAAGAGAGGATGTCTTTATACCAACCTGCAAACAGGACTGAGCCTTTTATAGCATGAGGTAATCGTGGGAGTGACACACGGCACCATCTCCGCCAATATCGGTTACATATTGGCATCTTGGTTATTCTATTGGTTGGAAACACGTCACCGGTCCTACCCACACTCAAAAGGAGGGGATTACACAAAGACATTGAGGCTACAGGGATCATGCCAGTCACTTCAGAATCCGTCTCCTGCAATACTAATCCCTATCTCAGAATTCTTGAGGTACCTAAGGAAAGGAATATATGAAAGCACTTCACGCGGTGCCCGGTGCTTAGTGAGACTCGGAAAATGTCGCAGAAGGTGGCTAGCAGCAGCTGTGTTTTCCTTTGGCCCACCGTGAAATAGGATATGTTGGTCCGTTCTGGGTACCCAGGCCCCACCATGCCTCATTATCTTTGACTTTCACCGATAGGCCGTGTCAGCCATCTACCTCATCTGTCTAGATCTTGAAGGCAGCTGAATTTGCCATGTAGTATTAGCTAGTGTGATCAAATAGGTGTTCTTGCTATTGAAGTTACAAGTTCTTGACAGGTGAGGCTGTATCTTACTCATTTTTCTAGCCTATGGGGGGCCTAGGATGTTGAGTTTAGCTTGGATGATCCAGGAGGGTTGAGCCACAGCACCAACCGGAATGGTCTGAGTCCACGGTTATAGCCGCAGGGAACACGTGATGGTTGGCAGGGAGGGAGGGAGCAGGGGCAGGTTGGATGGATGAAGTCAGGGAGGTGCAGGATGAGTCTTGGCAGGCATCCATGTCAGGCTCTGCTGCGGGAAGCCCCTCCTGTTACCATGTCTGCCCACCTCCCTCAACCCCCAGCTTTCTTCCCTTCTTACTGTTCAAGCCCCTACCTTTGAGTGGGGTCTCTGTGGGATCTGGGTGCGGTGGGCCATGCCTGTTCTGATGAGGGAAGAAAAGATGGATTCTTTCAGAAATAGATCATCTGGGCTGGGAAGGGTCTTAGCCCCCAGGAAGTGGTCAACAACTGGCTTTAGGTTACAAGATGAGGAGTCATGTTTGTTGAGTGCCTACTCATGACTCGGGCTCCACACTTCACATATTTCATTACCTCTGTTGTCTCAGTCTTCAAGGTGGAAAGACTAAAGCCCAGAGAGGGCAAGTGGGTTCCCCTGATCACACAGTTACTGGGTGGCAGAGTTAGGACAGAGCCTAGGTATCTGGACCATAAGTCCAAAGCTTTCTCTCTACAACACCCCTCGCACCCAGGCCTGTGGGCCCACTGGTGCTGGGGGCAGGGGCACACTTTCCCTGGCCCTAGCCCAGGTCTCCATGCAGGTTGGTCTGGCTTCCCAGCTCCTCATTTCTTCTTTCCCTCTGCCCTCAGGGTGCTCCTTCTGCTGAGTCTGTACCACATTCTCAGCCTGGCCCACACCAGCGATGGTGGATGATCCAGACACTGAGCCCAGAGATTCTTTCCCAGCAGACACAGAGGCCGCCTGAGGCTTGCACATCTGGGCGTTTGTTGCCCAAGTCTAATCTGCAGAGGATAAACCAGAGGGATAATTTCTGTCATTTCTGGACAGAGCCAGGGAGCTAGAGTCACTTCAGAGAGGCAGAGGACCTGCCTCAGCTGTGGGAGGGGTAGTGGTGAGAAGGGTCCTACCTGGCGGGGTCATCTGTCCTGGGGCAGGTGGGCCTCTTCAAGTCGGGTCAGACAGGAAGTTCACCCACCAGCGGCCGGGGCTGTAACAGCTGCTTCAAGTCTGAAACATTTGTAAATCCCTCGTTTTCACGATGCCTCTGTTACTCACTGTGCTTTCCCTGAAGGGGTCGGCGGCAAACTCCTTAAAAGGCATGCGCTTGTCTTCAGGGTGGGAAGAGAAGGGGAGCCGGGTGCCTGTGTTCCTTTCGCACCCGGATTAGGGACGGGAGGCTGAGAGCAGATGGCCAGAGCTGAGAGAAGCTGGCTGTGTCCCCGCAGGGGTGGGAGGCAGCCTGGACCCCAGCCAGGACTGGGCTGAGACTCTGTCAGCGCTGGAAGCCAGCTGCTGTGAGGGCTCCGATGGGCTGGCATTACCCTGAAGCCCAGCCTGACTTCCAAGAAAACACTCTAAAACCGGTCAGTGACCCAGGGGAAGAACATTCTGCAGACTAATTCCACTTCCTTTCGTAAGTGGGAGCCAATGCAGGCTCTTCAGGGGTAGAAGCTAGAAATGGAGAGAGCACACAACAGGTCCACACACACCTATCTCTTCCCGACCGTGGATCTGGGGCTACAGACCCCTAACCTCCTTGGGCCTGTGCCGCGGAACACGCATGTGGTCCCGAAGAATCATACGAAGCCCACGCAGTCACACACAACACCCACAGACACACCCCATCCCTCACACACTGTGACACTCAGCAGTACGCAGCCATGTAGAATCACACGTAACCACATTCATGCATCGGGAGGCCATAACACACAGCCACATGGGTTCACACACATACATTACACACAGTGAGCCTTAACCACATACATATGCACTCGTCCATTCATCCGCACTAAGCACACACAGCCGGACACGGTCACGTACGGGGATTCTGAATCCCGCACGGTCGCACACACACTCACACCAGTCCGCACAACCTCTGTGCATTCAGCCCCACTCATTGGCACATGAGAACACACGGTCACAGGCCATCACACGGAACATACGATCGCGGGGCAAGCTGTGAATGGTGCTTTAATACAAGCAGCAGGGGAAAGGGGCTGGGGGTCGGGGGGGCTTGTCCTCAGAAACGGGGGTCAATGAGGGTCCGGAGGTGACTAAGTCAGGAACAGAGGGATCCACTCAGGCCCTCGGACAGTTCACTTCCTGGTCATACCTCCAGAGCAGCAGCAACTCGGAAGATCGTTGTCCCCCTTGGCTGCCCAGCAGAGCATTCCTGGGTCCTGATGCGGCCTCCTCCCCTCCCCTCTGGCCCCAGCTGGGCTGCGGCAGGGACCGTGGTGAGTCAGCAGGAAAGGGCTCAGGGAATGCGGGTGGGTGACCAACAGGGCCTGTAGTTGAAGCTCTGGGGGAGGAGCAGCTGCCCGCTGGAGCCCCCCCCGCCCCCCCCCCCCCCCGCCCGCCCAGCAGGGAGGGCCGCAGACACGGGTCTGGGTGCTGATGGCCGGGTCTGGGTGCTGATGGCCGTTTCTCAGCCAGCCCGCTATGCAAGAAAGCAGATGGAAGGGGCCACGTTCCCCCGCGGTCTGTGCTTGGACCTCCTCACCTGCTGTGGCCCTCAGCGCGGCCCGGCCCACAGGCCCTGAGCTTCACCCTGCTCTCCACCATCACCAATTCATGCGTTCATTCAGCCGTTCGTGGACCACCCACCACACCAAGATGCAAGGGCTGTGCCTTCCAATGGGGAAGGTCACACAAAAGATGACTCCAGAGCTATGTGGACGGCAGGGACAGATGTATGCATGCTGTCATTGAAGCTACTAGGGCCAGCTGCTTGTGAGCCTTTGAACTCCAGTTTCTGGTATGGGCCAGGATGGCTGATGATGATGGTGCCTGTCCCTCAGGGTGCTCCTGACCTCTGACCTCTCTCGAACGAGGCAGCAACACAGTCAGAGAAGGCATGGGTGGGCGTGACTTAACAGTGAGCCATTTTCCAACAGAGTCAGGGAATTCGTTGTTCAGATCTAAAGAACAAAAATTCAAATGTTTACATATTTATTTCGAGGGGGAGGGGCAGAAGGAGAGAGAGAGAGGGAGGGAGGGAGAGAATCCCAAGCAGGCTCCTTGCTCGGCGTGGAGCCCAACACAGGGCTCGATCCCACGACCCTGGGATCATGACCTAAGTTGAAATGAAGAGTCAGACGCTCAACTGACTGAGCCACCCAGGCACCCCAAGAACAAAGTTTTAAATGCCACGTCTGAAGGAATCTTGCTAAAATGACTTCCCGCAGCATGGCGAAGTCCCCACCAGCCTTCTTGCTGCCTCAGGGTTATTATTACGAACTTCCATTATTACTACACCAGATACAATGGTTCTTTCTTGAGAGTAGGTGGTCAGCAAATACTTGTGGAAGGAACACACACGGATGAGCTCAGACTTCTGGGCTCAAAGACTGAAAAGCAGGTGGTGAGAGTACAGAATGCTCTCTGGTATGGGGTTTGGGGTGCAGTGGACGCTACAGGGCCTTCCTCTTGCTCCCTAAACTCTTCTCAAGAGAAGCATCACTTCCTCCCTTCCTTCTTCCCTCTTTTTCTTTTTCTTTCTTTCTTTCTCTTTCTTTCTTTCTTTCTTCCTTTCTTTTTCTTTCTTTCTTTCTTTCTTTCTTTCTTCCTTTCTCTTTCTTTCTTTCTTTCTCTTTCTTTCTTTCTTTCTTTCTCCCTTCCTTCCTTTTCTCTTTCTCTTTCTTTCTTTCTTTCTTTCTCTTTCTTCCTTTTTCTTTCTTTCTTTGTTTCTTTCTTTCTCTCTCTCTTCCTTCCTTCTTTCTTTCTTTCTTTCTTTCTTTCTCTTCCTCTTTCTTTCTTTCTTCCTTTTCTTTCTTTCTTTCTTTCTTTCTTTCTTTCTTTCTTTCTTTCTTTCTTTCTTTCTCTCCCCTTCCTTGCAGTGGACGCTACAGGGCCTTCCTCTTGCTCCCTAAACTCTTCTCAAGAGAAGCATCACTTCCTCCCTTCCTTCTTCCCTCTCTTTCTTTCTTTCTTTCTCTTCCCCTTCCTTCCTTTTCTCTTTCTTTCTTTCTTTCTTTCTTTCTTTCTTTCTTTCTTCTCTTTCTCTTTCTTCCTTTTTCTTTCTTTGTTTCTTTCTCTCTCTCTTCCTTCTTTCTTTCTTTCTTTCTTTCTTCTTTCTTTCTCTCTTTCTTTTCCTTTCTTCCATCCATCCTTTCTTTCTTCCTTCCTTTGGAATAAGAGCCAAGTTTTTAATTTTTCATTTCTTGCATTTGCAGTGTTACTCAATGATGTCCTTTGCCATAGTCCTGAATCACCACACAACCACAACTGACCACTTTTACGGGGTTTCCCCCTTTCACAGAGGCCTACCCATTTCCCTAGTTTCTTGCTATCAACTTTAATTAGGTTGATTGGGTGTTCAGCACAAAGAGCCTCCACCAGCTTGACATACAGGCTTATCACGGTTGGACCTGCCCCCCTTTCTTCTTCACTGCAGGGGCTCACCTGCTTTCCCTCCTCTGGCACTGTTCCCCATCTTCCCAATGTTATTTGAAGCCTGCGCCCCAGCCTCACTTCATCCCCCTTTCCTGATTGTCCCTGAACTTGAAGACAAGCACCAGACATTTTCCTTCTAACCCTTCTGATCACACCATGGAAACAAAATGTTAACAAAAATCAGAACCACAGGAAAGCAATAGAGGTTTGGGAATCTAACAATTGGCTACCCATTTGAAAAAAAACAAAACAAAACAAAACAAAATTCATACCTGCCTCGCATGTAGAATATAATAAAACAAATTCCAGATAAATAAAATATTTAAATAGAGAAAAAAACCATAGACATCATGAAAGAAAACATGGGTGACCATTTTCTGTTGTTGTTGTTATTTTACAGTGGGTAAGACCTTTCTAAGCAGAAAACCAGAAAAGCCTGATACATTTAATGACATAAGATTTGTAAGGTTCTGACAACAAAAGCGCTACACACAAAGTCAAAACACAAAGGACAAGCTGGGGAAAATATTTCCAACAGATAAAACAAAGGGTTTGTATCCCTAATTTACAAAGGGCTCTCACAAGTCAATAACAAAAAGATAAATAACTAAATAGAAAAAAAAAACTCAAAAAATGAACAAAGGCCACTAGCAGGTAATCCACAGAAGAGGAATTATAATTAGTTAATAAGTGGATGAAAAGATGTTCGCCCTATCTTAGAGTATTAAAAATCAAATTAAATTGGGGAGCCTGGGTGGCTCACCCGGTTGAGCGTCTGATTTCGGCTCAGGTCATGATCTCACTGTTCCCAGGTTCGAGCCCCGTGTCAGGTTCTGTGCTGACAGCTCAGAGCCTGGAGCCTGCTTCGGATTCTGGGTCTCCCTCTCTCTCTGCCCCTCCCCCACTCTCTCTCTCTCTCTAAAATAAATAAACATTAAAAAAAATTTAAATCACATTAAATCTATGTATGAGGGTGGCAAACATTAGAAAGATGGATAGTATTTAGTCCTAACAAGATGTGGGGTAAGGGGCCTCTTCATAGATCATATTGTTGGAAGGAGAAATTGGAAAAAAAAATCTTGTTGGGGGTCAATTGAACGATATCAAAGTCTGAGTAGTGAGCCCTTTGAGCCAGCAGTTTTCGGTTTCCAGACTTTCAGGAACATATCCTAGAATAAGCGTATACATTCACATCAGGATGCCCCTGGTGCAGCTCGAGGGAGTTGGTGTGAATTTGCTCCCCCTACACTTGTGTGTTTGGCTCTACCCCTTGGGCTTCTGCAGGCATCAGGGGGTGGGGTGTACCCAGTCCAGAAACCCACTTTTTCTTCTCTAAGCAGGACTACTTGAGCCCATTGACTTTAATGAGGCTCAGAACTCCCTTGCTTACCTCCTCACTTCCCACTCTTCTCTACTTCCCATTTCCCAACCTCCTAATTTTTATTGGAAAATCCCTCTGACTTTGGGAAAGCCATCCCCACCTCTACTCCAGCCGGGGAGCGTGTACCCTAGCCTGAGTCTGTGAGTGCGTGACATCTACTCATCACAGTGATTGGTTCAG
Source organism: Lynx rufus (assembly GCF_022079265.1). Lineage (NCBI taxonomy): Eukaryota > Metazoa > Chordata > Mammalia > Carnivora > Felidae > Lynx > Lynx rufus. The sequence goes on along the minus strand of NW_025814834.1, from coordinate 128,809,578 downwards.
TGGTAGCACATGACTTAAACTGGTCCAATCAGGATGCATCTCATGAGTTTTGTTACAAGTCCTAGGACGAAGACCTGGATAACGTCGTGGGTGGATATGAGCCTGCCATGCTCTAGCTCTTTTTACTACAAGGAGGAAAATGAGTTTGTGGACAGAGCTAACCCACAGAGTATAAGTGAGCCAAGAAAATTACAGAAAAATGAAACCGGAGCCTGGTGACATTGCGAACCTCTGGATAAAACCGCACCTGAACCTTCCCAGCTGCCGGGCTTTTCTGACGCAGGCGGCAATAGATTCTCCCTATTGCCTAAGTCCGTTTGAGAGGAGATGTTTTTGTGCTTGCAGTGGAAGCCTCTCCACAAACACAGAGCCTCTCCCTTTCTCTGACAGTCTGGTTTCTTGACCCTTGGAACCTTGGCTCAGCCTTAGAAAACAAAGGCCTAGTAATTCTTTCTGGGAGCTTGGGAAGCCCTGACGTCCTTCACCCAAGGCTTGATTACTTTGGAGTGAGGTTGGGGTAGTGTGTGGAGGAGAGGGAAAAATGCCTCCCCATCTTTGTGAGCCTCTCATAGCAGCATGAGCAGCTCAGATATTAGTAACTCACTCAAGTATCTTGCCACATTTTTTATAGCTGAAAAATCATAGACAACCCACATGCTCACCGGTGGGTAACTCTTCATGGTCCATCCACACGGTGGTACACTTTTCAGCTTTAGAAAGATGGAGAGGCACCTGGGTGGCTCGGTCGGTTGAGAGTCCGACATGGGTTCAGGTCATGATCTCACAGTTCGTGAGTTCAAGCCCCACATCGGGCTCTGTGCTGACAGCTCCGAGCCTGGAACCTGCTTCTGATTCTGTGTCTCCCTCTCTTGCTGCCCCTTCTTCTCCCTCTCCTTCTCCTTCTCCTTCTCCTTCTTCTTCTTCCTCTCTCTCTCTCTCTCTCGCAAAAATAAACATCTAAAAATTTTTTTTAAAAGAAAGGTGGAGGAAATGCTACATGTATCGCCATGGAAGGCATCATTTTACTGAAAAATACAGGTCGAAGAACAAAATGTAAAGCGCAAATCCACTTTCATTTTTTAAAGCTGTAAGTGTTGAACAGAAAAAAAGGCGTAGAAGGAAGATCGCTTTATACAACAACTTAAAAAAAATGATTTCTGAGGGCTAGGATTCTGAATGATTTGTATTTTGTTTTTTTTTTCCCCTCCATTTCATTACTGAAATTTTATGGTGTTATTTGAAAACATATTTTTTAATTTAATTTTTATTTTTAAATCATTTTTAAGCATTTTTGTTTACTTACTTTTTAATTTGTTTAACGTTTATTTATTTTTGAGACAGAGAGAGACAGAGCATGAATGGGGGAGGGTCAGAAAGAGAGGGAGACACAGAATCTGAAACAGGCTCCAGGCTCTGAGCTGTCAGCACAGACCCCGACGCGGGGCTCGAGCTCACAGACCGCAAGAGCATGACCCGAGCTGAAGTCGGATGCTTAACTGACTGAGCCACCCAGGCGCCCCATACACGTTTTTGTTTATTTTTGAGAGACAATGTGCTAGCAGCAGGGGGCCAGAGAGCGAGCGAGAAGGAGATGCAGAATCTGAAGCAGGTTCCAGGCTCTGAGCCGTCAACACAGAGCCCGACACAAGGCTCGAAGTCACGAGGAGTGAGTTGGATTGTGGGCTGAATAAGGATCCCCAAAGATATCAGATGCGAATGCCTTGGAATCTATAAATGTGACTATATATGGAAAAAAGATCTTAGCAGATGTAAGATTAAGTTAAGAATCTTGAGATAGGGAGATGCTTTTGGACTGTCTAGGTGGGTCTTAGGTGCAATCACAAATGTCCTTATAAGAGAGAAGAAGAGGGCGGCTTGACACAGATAGAAAAGAAGGCAATGTGACCACAGAGTGACAAGGCCACAAGCCAAAGAATGCCAGCAGCCAGTGGAGCTGCAAAGGAACAGATTCTCCCTCAAAGCCTCCGGAGAGAGCACAGCCCTACTGACACCTTAATGTGGACCCAGTGATACTGATTTTGGACTTCGGGCCTCCAGTGAAAGAATACATTTCTGTGAGGCTACCAATTTCATGACAATTTGTTACAGCAGCCACAAGAAGCCAACAGAGTCTTAGAAATCGAAGTGCGCTAGCTGCACAAAATGCTCTTCCCTGACTTGCCTTCCTGATTATACGCTGCTCAGGCCAGAGGAGAGCGAGGCCTCTAGACACCCCAGAGAGGGCCTCAGAGACACTTAATGAACTCCAGCACTTGGGACCCGGGGGGCTGGGAGCTTCGGAGCCCATCCCTGGCTCTGCACTGGGCCTCCTCCAGTGGAAGCGGGGAGACCAAAGGGGTTGCCTGGCAACCCCAGCAGCATGGCAGGGCCCCCACTGTGCCCTGGTTTCTCCTCAGAGCGGAAGCGCACGTATTGTTAGAATGCAGACGCTATTAAAAAAAAATATCGCGCACCAACCCTTCGCTCAAAATAACTTCCCGCTTTCTAAAAATGGAATTCTGCCCAGCCATCACATTTCCTACTGTAGTAAAATTTCTCACCCCCTCGTGCTCTGTAGGTTTGTGACTGGCCGGAGAGGGAACTACTATGAACAGCACTTTCCACCTGATGTAACCTCCTTGGGGAGCCACGCGCTCAGCGCACGGAAGGTGACAGTCCCTTGCATAATAGGCCTCCTCCCTGCCTCCCACGGAACCTCCCCTAGGGCTCGGGTTTTAGCCTGCTCCAGTATCCACAGTGTCCCCTGCCTCAGAAAATAATAAAAATAACAATAATAGGACAGTTGTCCCTTGAGCAACCAATTCGAACTGCGTGGGTCCACTTATATGTGGATATTTTTGGATAAATACAGTATCGTACTGGAAATGTACTTTCTCTTAGGAGTTTCTTCAGAACATTTTCCTTTTTAAAAAGTATTGTCTTAAAGTTTATTTCTTTTGATACATATACAGAGTGAGTGCTTGAGAGCAGGGGAGGGGCAGAGAGAGAGGGGGAGAGAGAGAAGCCCCAGCAGGCTCCCCACTGTCAGCGTGGTGCCAACTCCGGGCTTGAACTCACGAATTGTGAGATCATGACCTGAGCCGAAATCAAGAGTCAGGCGCTTAACTGACTGAGCCACCCAGGCGCCTTAAGAACATTTTCTTTCCTCTAGCTTACTTTATTGTAAGAATGCAGTATAGAATACATATAACATATAAAACATGTTAATTGACTGTATTCTTGGTAAGGCTTCTGGTCAATAGGAGGCTGTTTGTGGTTAAGTTTTGGGGGAGTCAAAAATTATACATGGATTTTTGACTGCGCTGAAGGTCAGCACCCCTGACCTCCACATTGCACAAGTGTCAACTGTAATAATAAACTAACTACTTATATAGTCCTTACAATGTGTTGTAAGTACCTTACATGTGTTAACTCATCTACTTCCCGTGACTGTCCTATGGAGTAGGTACTGTATTATTGTCCTCATTTTATAGATGAGAACACTGAGACACAGAGAGGCTACAAACTTGCCCAGAGTCACACAGCTAACAGGTGACTGACCTGTGGTTTGAACCCCCACTGAAGGGCTCTAGGGTATAAGGGCTCTTACTTCCCTATGGTATGTTGACTGGCAGGAGTGGGGCAGGGAGGCGATAGCTGGCCGGCTGGTGGCTGAGACCTCTTCTCTGTGCAAAGCTAGCTGTCTTGGGCACGGACCTAGGCTGAGACTAGGGCCTCCCCAATGGGAACCATCGGCTGTCTCCAGGTCAGGGCTGCAGTGGCCTAGAGAGGCCTTCTCCAACCCACTCTCTCCCCAGGCCATCCGCCTTTTCTTCCTGCTGCAGCCTTTGCAAAGGTGGTAACTGCGAGCAGGGTGGGGAATGATCCTTCCACTTCCAGGTGCGGACCTCAGATGGGTGCCCAAGAGAAGCCAATGTGAAGTCCTCAGGCTCGGGCATGGGGCAAACCTGGCTTCATCCTGCTCACATTTACCTGATGGTTGTGTGGATAAATAGACCAGGTGCCTTGAGATGGCTCTGGGCTCTGAGACTAGAAGGGAAGCCAAGCTGCCTCCCTCTTCTCCCTTCCCCTCCCCCCTCCGCCCCTGGGATGAGGAGGACAGGGACCCACTTGGGCTGCACCTGTGTGGGGCTGGCCTGGCTGGGTGGGACGAACAGAGCCTAGAACTTGGAGTGAGGAGACCTGGCCTCGTCCTCCTCCTCCCAGGTATTCCTCTCTCTTTACCCCAGACTTCCCCTCTGTAAGCCAAGGGATTAGATACGTTTTGATATGTGAAAGCCCTTTGTAAACACCTAACTGCTTTACAAATCCAAGTTTCCTCAGAGGGAGGCAGCAAGGCCTAAGCTGCTAAATCCAACCCTCTGGGTCTGCACCTCGGACCCATTCATCCCCTCTGGCTGAGACTCTGTTCCTACAGTAGCAAAACAGGGGTTAAAAAACCCACTCATGTCAGGGCTGTTGCCTTACTTAAAGAGACACTGCACGGGAAAGGCAGTCCTCGGAAGGGCAGAGCCCTGCACCCGTGGAACCTGCCGGGGACAGGCCCCTGCTTCCCTGAACTCAGGTGGGGCCACTGGCATTGGCACCAGGATCCTCGGGAGGGGAAAGGAAACCAGTTGAAGGGGTCACAGACTGGCAGGTCTGGCCTGCACAAGCCCGACACACGTTTCTTCCCGGCAACACTAGAACATTAAACAAACATCGCAAGTACCTCAGGCGGGAGAGGAGGGGCTCCAGGTCTAACACTTCAGCAGAACCCACCCCTCTCTGCGCCTACTCGGGGCTGCTTAAGGCTCTTGTAACCTCCCAGGGTACAGCTGGCCAATGAACTGGCCTCCAGAGAAGCCCGCCTGGAGGGTTTGGATGTCTCGGGGTGGGGTGGGGGGGGCAGGGTAGACGGTCCTCTCACCCCCAGCCCCTCCCAGGTCTCGGCAGAACCCGAGTGGGTGTGTTATGACGGGGAGTGCTGAACTGATCTGGACCCCACAGCTCTCTCTCACCCCCCACCCATCGCTCTGAGACAAGAGCTCCACGCCCAACTCCCTCTGGGTCTGCTGCCTCCTTTCCTCTGTCCGGGGGAACCCCAGACCCCACTGTCCCCAGAGAGGGTCAGGGCAGAGGGAGGCACTGTTTCTGCTGGGCCTGTGGAGGAGGCCGAGGGCTGGGTGTACCCTGGCCGGCAGCCCAGGAAGCCTGAGCATGTAATTAAAAGATTGTATCTTCTCGGGTCTGTCTTTTGGGACAAGAGCTCCCAGTGTTGTCTTCGCCCTGTGACCTCTGTTTGGGCACTGCGTCCCCTGCTGCCTGGCTCTGCTCTGTCCCTTTAGTCAGGGTTGGCAGCTCAATTTCAACTGGTTCTGAGCACGGAGAGGACAGACTCCCCTTCTTCCCTTTCAGGTCTCCTAACAGCCGAGCTACAGGCCGATGGCTATGCCTCCTTGCTGCTGGTAGAGCATGGTGGCATCCATCCTGGAGGGGCTTTTACAGAGACCATCCAGCTAGTGAGTGGACAGCTGAGACTCAGGTACCACTCTGCTGAGGATTGCACCACATGGGTGGTGGGGATGGGCTGGATATGCAGGGGGAAAGCCCCCAACCCCCAGCACTAGACAATGGCCTTTAGGAACCCAGATGGTCAAGGAACACTTTGGCCTTTGCAAGACCACGAGACCCCAAGTCGTCATGGCCTTGGCAGCCCCACCCCACCCCATGGGCCCAAGTTCACCAACAGGGAGGTAAATCAGGCAAGTGTGCTCAGCAGGGGAAAAACAAAACAGCTTCTGGGAATGCCACGGGGAGGGAGGACAGGGCAAGACAGAGGGGGGATGTCAAGGGCTAGGATCCTGGGGTGCCTGGGGTACCTGGGAAGTGAGGAGAGTGTTTAAGGGCTGAACCAGTGGGCTGACTGTGTGGCCCTTACTGTCTTTTGTCTTCTCTGGGGCTGGTCAGGAGCTGGGGGTGAGCGTGTGATTTCTGGCCCTGGGGGCCTGGGCACAGAGGCTATGTGTGTTCGTGGAGACACCTCCCGCCCGTGAACCCACTGATTCTGCCACAGACCCGTGAGATGTGTGGGCCTGTCCTTCTTGTACAGCCAAGATGGCTGCAGCCTGAAGAAGGGGAGGGGCCTGCCCACAGTCTCCCAGGGAGGAGGCTGCCATCCACCATCTCTACGCTGAGCACTTTACAGGCACCGTTGTGAGCCCATTCTACAGATGAGGAGAGCAGGGCTCAGGGAGAAGGTCTCACCCACAGCCAGGGCCAGAAGCTGAATCAGGTATTAAACTCCAGAGTCCCCTGTCTTAGCATAACTGGCCTCCCTACCTTCCCCCCTCCCACCAGACATTTTTGTGTGGTCTTTCTCCTTCTTGGCCTTGGGGTCATCAGACTACTTTTCCTGCCCTCAATCCCCAAGGCCCCTCAGGGGGTCACAAGCCTCAAACCATGGGGATCCAGGGAATTCTCCCTTTATGTTCAGCTGGGACTCCTTCCTGCCCTTGAAAGAAGGACAGGGGAAGGAGTTTGGGAAAGTCTTGAAGGTGGGCACAGAGGAGGTCTCCACCCTCCGCCTCCAGGTAGGAGGCTGGGAGCCTCCGGGTAGTTGCCTGCATAGTGACCCCAGCCGGGGTGGGGATGGGGAGGACAGAAGTGTTGGTTAGGGGTATAGCTAATGAGGGTGACCCCCAGACACTATCCAGAGGCTTCTTGTTCTTTTCTTGGAAGGTTAAATGCTTAGGACATCCAGGTCATGTGGCCACTCAGCCATCAGGCTTCATGACTTCCCTTAGCCTTACAACCAGCCTGGTGATGGGCTGTGGTGGGCTCCTGGAATCTAGCAATCTGTACAAAAGGCCTGCAGAGTCTTCGAACTGAGCTGGGACACGGTTTCTGCCTGCCTAAGAGTAGTGCCTGTCCTGTGAGGGATGGCAGGAAATGTCTTGCCTTGCAGGAAGGTCAGGAAAGGCCTGGAGGGCAGATCCCTTAAGGATGAAAGAGCCAGACCAGAAATGAAGGGAAAGGCATTCTCAGAGGTGGGAATAGCATGGGCGAAGGTGTGGTGCCAGAGCGGAACCTTTTCAGGGAATTGTGAATACTCTGAGTGTATGGAGCAGAGGAAGAGCGGGAGGGGAGGCATGAGGAGTGGATCGCGTCCTGGCCACCTGACCTGGAGGCCCTGAACACCCGGCTGCAGGGCACGGCCTTTATGCCAGGGCAATGGGAAGTCATTGAAGGCTCGAAGCAGGAGTGGGATGTGGTCATTTGCTTTTGGAAAAGCCCCTTCTGGCTGTGAGAGTGGCACAGGGAGGACGGTCGGGAGGTGCCAGCCAGGACCCAGTATCCACATGCTTTCATGGAAGAATTCTGTGATGAATGCCCCGAGCAGTTGGCTCAGTGGTGCAATAGTCCTGGCCCGGGCCACACAGGTCATCTTCCCCTCGGCTGGAGCGGGGCCGGCTTGGCTGGATAGATGAGCAGGCTCGAGGAGAAACAGATGTGGCTGGAGTGAGTGCGGCTGAGCAGGCTGTGGTGTGTACGGATGACTCAGTTGCCCGTGCCCCGTGCCAGTACTGGCAGCTTCTGGGATTGGGACAAAGATTCAAGGAAGAGGGGTGTGAGGGAGTGGGTGAGGGGCTGCCCCCGGGAGGCTGTGGCTTGAGAAGCCCCAGGCCAGCCTTGGTCCCCGCCTCTGCTTCCACCCAGAAGGCACTCCAGACCCTCTTTCTGTGGGAGGCTGGGCGGCCCAGGTTAACCCCTGCAGTGCCAACTGTCATGCCCGGCCCCCTCCCCGGAGCCCTAGCACCCAGGGGTGCCCCAAGGCAGGGCCGGGAGGGCAAGCTTTCATTTCCTTTCTGTCTCAGGTGGACGTATTGGCCTCCAGCTCTCCCAGCCTGGGAATCCCGGGGCCACTGCTCTTGGTCCCGATGCCGTGCCCAGGGGCCAGTGCCCTCCTTGAGACTTGCCCTTTCCAGTAGGCTCCGTCTCTGCCACTGGCTCCTCGGAGAGCTGGAAATAACCCAGCAAGATCAGCTGGCCTTCCCAGAAAGGCAGCTGAAGGCTTGGGCTTCCTCAGAGGAATGGATTCTAATGGTAAAATATCAATATCCCCAGGGATGCGAGGGTGGGGAGCACAGTCGTGTAGGTGGAGGCTGTCAGAGGCTACCCCGACCATGGCTCTGACACCGGCAGGTCTGGATAACAAGCTGGGATAGCCTTCCCTCAGGGCTCCCTGGAACTCTGTTCCGACGGTCCCACATGGGAATGGGCTGGCTCTACAGGAGGCAGGGCTAGATTGTTGGTCCTTGGCTCAAGGCAGGGAGGGCAGGAGGAAGGGAGGCGCCATTGTCCTCACCAAACTCAGGTCAGAGTGAGTCATTGATCCAGGCTTGGCTGCTCCCTTGGCTCCATCTGAGGAGGGGAGGGAGGCCTGAGGGAGAACCCAAGATGGCTTCTCTGGGGGCAGGGGACAGGGGCGGCAGTGAGGGGAAAGGTGGCTCTAGGCAGATTCCATGGACAGTGGAAAAAAAGGACGGAAGCAGGAAAGATGACTCCATAAGCTGTCGCTTCTTTGAGTAAAGCAACAAGGAGTGGGTGGAGCTGAGGGGTTATTGAGTAATGTCCTCACGGGGGAGGCTAAAATGAGGAGGGCATGTGACCCTCGGGTGGCTCAAGGGCCAGTGAAGTCATTCTTTCTCCTGGCCTCAGCGTCTCCAGCTTCTCAAGATGACAGGCTGCCCTCTTGATGCAAGCTCCTTCTTAATGACACAAGACCTGTCTCTCTGGCCAGCTTCCTTCCTTCCTTCCTTCCTTCCTTCCTTCCTTCCTACCTTCCTTCCTTCCTTCCACAAACAGCCACTGAGGACAAAGAGGAATTCTGGTGGGCAGAGTGGAGGGCACACATGTACAAAATGGTTAATTCCTGTTTAGGGGGTCCATATCCAAGCATGAGGGCAGAGAGATGTGGGGGCCCAGAGTGAGGGGTTGGCCCTGCTGGGTCATACAGGGAGGCTTCACAGAGGAGGTGGCCTCACTTGAAGGAAGAGTAGTGACCGGCTGCAAAGAGAGAAGAAGAAGGGGACTTCTGGACAAAGAGTAGGTAGCACGCCGGGGCTATGGGGTACCTGAAGGAGGCACAAGGGAAGAGATACCTGCGGGTGTGGAGGGCACTAGGACTGAATAAACAGGGGGATTGCCTTAGATGGGGCAGCAGTCATCAGCCCGTCGCCTAGACTTGATGTTGGGCAAAGAGTGGGAGAGAACCTTGGTCTGATGTAAGGAGTGTAGGGCTTGCAATCAGCCAGGCCTGGGTTCAAGTCCAGGTTCTATATCACCTAACGGCTGGTGAGCTGGAGCTGGCCACTGAACACGCCGTTTCCTCGTCTGTACAGTGGGATCACTGTGGCTCTGGGGTTTCTGTAAGGATCAGATGTCACAGTGCCTCGCAGGCCGTAAATAACTGCAAACGCGAGGCGTCCTTGGGCTAGCACCTCGGCAGCAGCCCACTTCTGCCTTGACCTTTTGGGGTGCCATTTCCTGGGGCAGGGCCACAGAAGGCTGCTCTCATCAGGCCAGCGTTCATGCAGAGGATGAGGTTTTTGACCTTTACTATACCCTCTGTGGGGTCACTTTGTTTGGGGTCAGCGGCTGCCCACCCCGAATCTAGAGCTGCGGGATGCTCTAATGCTACTTCTGGACACTGGGACAGTGAGGCCGGAGCGGGCACCAGTGTTCCCAGTGCACCCTGCGCAGCGGGACAGGAACCCTGCAGCAAAAAGGATAATGGACAGCAGGCGGGTGAGGCCAGGAGTGGGCGGACATGAGAGGATGTGGGGAGAGGACGGGGTGAGAAACAGCTGAGTGGGGCAGGCAGGGCCTCCCGCACCTCCGTCACCCCCCTCGTGCACTCCACACCCCCTGGTCTCAGCGTCCTCGGCTTTGGGCCTGGCTGAGGAGGGGAGGCTGGAGAGGGGAAGGACTGGGACTTGTTAGCTCTGAGTGGCCACATTGTGGTAGCAACTCAGTTCCCCTGACCCCCAGGGCCACCCTAGCTTAGCCTGGGCAGTGTCCTGAGTGGTCTGTGACTCAGCAGTTCTTTGCCAGGGGGCAGGGCCCCCGTGGATCCGCTGAGCTCAGGTCCCCGCAGGGCTGGGCTGTCTCTTGGGGCCAGGTGGTCCTTGGCGCTGGACCAGGCTCCTACACCCTCTCTCAGCCCCTCATCTGCTCCAGGGACCCTCGAAGTCCCTGCGGCAGCAAGGCCGTAGTGCCGGGACAGGGCCGTGCCCGGTGACTCAGCCTGGCCCTCTCATTTGCACTGAGTAGGTGCCATAAATATTTGTTGAGTGGAGTTCTTGCCTCCGGTTGGGATTTTCCACGGCAAGTAGTGGCTCCAGGCCCTGCCACGGGCCGGCCTCACACATACGCGATTCCTCTTCTTCCCTACCCCACCCTGCTCCTCTCCAGATGCCCCTTCAGATTGCTCCTCCCAACCTCCGTCTCCTGGGAGTCTCCTGCTTCCCTAGGAATCCCCGAGACTCCCCGCGGGACCCCGCCCGCCCGAGAGTCCTGGCAGGTGTGTGCCCGGCGTGTCAGCTGAGGAAAACAGGGCCCGAGGCAGGATCTAGCGTGGAGTCCTGTTTGTGGGGGACCGCGTGGACAGCGGCTGCCTCCTGTCAGCAGAGCAGGGGGCCGGGGCCAGGCTGAGCCGCATGACACCAAGACTTCGGTGTGGGGAGAAAGAGGACCTCTCATAGACCAGGTGGCCACGCGTGCTGGTTGCTCAGTGCAGGTCTGGACTGATTATCAAAGAGCAGCGTGAGTTATGTGGCCACTCTGATCAGAGGGCTTCTACGGCTCCCCAGGGCACGAGGACCTGAGCTCGTGCCATGCCTCCAGGGTCCACATGGTGACTCATTCAGGTCCTCACCTCTCCCCGCTCTGGAAGCTGGTGCTGAGGCTTCATCTCACGCACACAGTGGAGCATCACACTGACTGGACCTGGGTTTCAAGCTTGAGGCAGATGCACGAGGGGCACAGCCCCGGGGGAGCCCACGGTTTAACTGCGGTGCGAACAGCAAAGGGATGTGTGACACGTGTGCGGGTATCAAAGAAGGTCAGGTAAGAAAGGGAGAGAGAGCTTTGCAAGCCGTGAAGTTCCTAGATACTCATGGTAGCAGCTCATCTTTGTAGGGTACTGAGCCTGTTTGCTGAGAAACCCCATGACGGGGGTCATATTATTGCCCCCATTTTAGAGACGCAGAAACTGGGGTGCAGAGAGGTTAAGTGACTTACCAAAGGTCACGCAGCTAGTAAGCCAGGTTTCAAACTCCAGAGCCATGTTCTTAAACACAGTATCATGCCTCATATCCGACGTTTCAGTAATAGCTACCAGAGGGATTTTGTGGAGACAAAAATAAGGCCAAATGTGGAAGTTTGCTTTGTGAACGAAAACCAAACATGAACAAATTGTGAAGTATTTTGGAACTGGCTTCCTCAACAGCCCATGGAGATACAGTAGAAAATGAAAGTATTTGTAAACTTTTCCCAAATCCATTGCCTCAGAACTAATCATCAGGTGAGATTATGAATTTTCCCCTTCTTTCTCTCTTTTTCGGATGAATACATTTATCATAGAATTCAATTGATGGTCAGTTTTAGCCATTTCTTTTTACCATCAGCGTCACCACCAACTTCTGTCAATTCTTTCTTTTTTAAAAAAAAATTTTTTTTTAACGTTTATTTATTTTTGAGACAGAGACAGAGCATGAACGGGGGAGGGTCAGAAAGAGGGAGACACAGAATCTGAAACAGGCTCCAGGCTCTGAGCTGTCAGCACAGAGTCCGACGCGGGGCTCGAACTCACGGACCGCAAGATCATGACCTGAGGCGAAGTCGGCCGCTTAACAGACTGAGCCACCCAGGCGCCCCTCTTTCTTTTTTTTTTAATGTTTATTTTATTTTTGAGAGAAAGAGAGTGAGCCGGGGGGGTACAGAGAGAGGAGGGGACAGAAGATCCAAGGAGGGCTCCTCACTGTCAGCACAGAGCCTGACACGGGGCTCGAAGCCACGAACCATGAGATCATGACCTGAGCCGAAGTCCGATGCCGAATGGACTGAGCCACCCACACACCCTGACTTCTGTCAACTCTTATTCCAAGGCGAGTCTTAGCTGGAGCCCCTTCTCACCATTTCCTAGGATTTTATCCACAGCCACGCCATCTTTACACCACAGCTAAATTGCTACCACGGTGTCCCAGCCATTGCTCTGTGGCTAGCCACTCTCGTCTCACTCACATCCATCCTTCCTGTAGCTGCTTGAAAACTCAACGTAGTTTTCGCCCCTCCCAAGAAGGGCCTACGTGGTGATAACCTATGAGATAAGGCAGGAAGTAGAAATAGAAAATTGGGTAATGGAAAAAGAACTGGCCAGTATTTCATTAGTCACTAATGACACACACACAAAAAAAAAAAAACATGGGAGGATTCACTGAAGAACAAATGGTTTAGGTGGATGAAAAAATAACAGCTGATACCTGTGTAGAACATTCCCTGTGCCAGGCCCTGTCCCCAGTGCTGTCCACACATTGCCTGGGAGCAGGGCCTCTTGTCCTCATTTTGCAGACAAAGAAACTAACGCAGGGAAGTTCAGTGGCTTGCCCCAAATCAAAGCAGCTTGGTTCCTGTGTCTGCTTAGCTCCTTTGCTACCAACAGCTTTCCCGTATGTCAGCAGTTACTTCCTACAAAATAAGTCAGGAGGACAAGATACGCTCATAATAGCCATCAGAGGTATGCGATTTCCCAACATGCTGGCTCATTTTGTCACCTGTGTCCCACAGCAGCTGTGCCCGCCCATGCCCAGAGTCTCATGCCGCCTCTCACAAAATAGTCATCGGCTTCTGGCCCTTAGGCCGCTAACAGCAGGGCCCCCATCCTGTGCCTAAGGATCAAATGGAGAAGAAGGCTTCCATAGCCCTTTATTGGCCTTGTCCCTCCCTCAGTGAGAAGCAGCCTGGTTTGCAGAGGTGCAGCCCTGCCTTCAACAGACACAGCCCGAATCTCTTAAAAGTACAGCCCCATTTCAGGAGAGGACCTTTGGTAGTTTCTAGACCCATCTGGGGAGTTCCTCCTCAACAGGAGGACTGAGGGCCCTGAATGAGTATTGCAGCCTCCACTTTCTTATCAGAAGGTAACTCCTTGTAGCCATGCCAGCCAGGGCCCCCTGACAGCAGTGGGGGCCTCCCAGTGTCTGCAGGACCCAGGAGAGGCATTGGCGACACCATCTTGGTTTGCTAGTAGAGTCCGTGTATTATGGTTTCCCTCACCCTCACCCATCTGGGCATCTTTCCGGGGCTGAGAAAATTCATCCTTCCCCCTCTAATTGTTTCTGGGGCACCAAACAACCCTCTGAAAGGAACAGGATGCTAACTGGCTGACCAACTGGGCTATGGCCTATGACGGTCCCTCCAGAAGAGGTGCCAGGAAGCAACACGTATCAAGCGTCTTTTATACGTACCCAGTATGTTCGGTGCTTTCCCATGTCATCTTATTTATGCCCCCACAGTAACCTTACAGAGTAAGTGGTGTGATATAGTCACTATAGATGTGAGTAAACCGAGGTTTCAAGAGGTTGAAGAACTTTCAGTAAATATTGTGGCTGGAAATTGAACACAAGCCTTTGGCTGCAAACCCTACAGTTTCTGACTGTGTTACACTACCTCCGTAGGAAGATCACTTCTCCGTCATTTTGCTGAAGACACCTGGGTCGGATGGGGTGTGGGTTAAGGTATCTCCCCAAGAATGACAGTGAGGCAGCCTGTTCTCAGTATAAGGCAGCCCCTATAATGAGAAAATTCCAAGGCAGGAGGGGCTCTAGGTAGGATAGGGTGTGGAAAGGGGCAGGATTTCCAAGGAGCACTCACTTTCTCTGGATGTCACTCGCAGCACTAGCAGGAAGGGGCTCGATACCCCATCAGACTGAGCTTGTGCAGAACACTCCTTGGGTAGCATGAGCCCGGTAAGGCCTGCCCCTGGCCTGCCAGCTCTGGGTCTTTCTTCTGCGTTCTGAGCCCATCTGCAGAATGGGACAGCCCCTCTGGGAGACTTGGACCGGTGGCTCTCCCAGTCCAGGGCCTTTGCCACCACTAAGGACTGAGGCTGAACCCACGGCTCAGCTTGGGCCAAGTTGAATGCCAGGATGCTGGTGGAGTAAACAGGAAGGAGGGAGTTTGGGTTTAGTCCCTGACGCCAGGCCTGAGGGGTCAGCCTCGTGGAGGAGAGGGAGGTAGTGGAGACTCTCTGTTGCTGCCTCGCTCCTCTCCTGTCCCAGCTGTCCCCCCGGGGCTCATGCAATTCCCTGCAGCTTTTTCGAGGGTGGAGGTGTGGCTGGAGCGGGACCGGGTGAGAAAGGGGGATCGGAAGGGGGCTGCCATGGGACTGGAGGTAGGGGTCCGTGAAGGGACGAACTGGCACAGCCCTCACAGCAGCAGCATTTCCTGAGCTGTTACCATGCACCAGGAGTGGTGTGGAGCACTTCACGTCCAGCATTTCTCTGAATCCTGACAACCACCGAGGGCTGGACACTCTGATTCTCCTCACTGTACTGATCCAGAGGCCGAGGCTTATGGAGACTTGAGTCCAGATCTCCAGCCGGTGACCTGGCTGCTACACCAGAGAGAGGGTCTAGGAGAGAGACAGAGAGGGCCCAGCAATCTCGGGCCTAGAGCTGAGGCCACTGTGGTCCTGGGCTCTCCATTCCTCTGGGCCCTCACCTTGCCAGCCCCGGCTATGCACCCCTCCGCTAGGCGGGCCTGCCTCTTTTGGGTTCCCCCCTGCCATGCTCCTTGCCCAGGAAAGCTTGCTGCCTGCAAGGGGCCGGATGGTTCACACTGAGGCAAAAATGACTCAAGTGGCAGCTGAGGTGCTCTGGGAAAAGCACCGCATGCGGAAGCCTTGGCTCTGTGTCGTTCCTGGACCACTTACTAATTGGGGCGCCTGGGTGGCTCAGTCGGTTAAGCGTCCAACTTTGGCTCGGGTCATGTTCTCATGGTTCCTGTGCTGACAGCTCAGAGCCTGGATCCTGCTTCAGGTTCTGTGTCTCCCTCTGTCTCTGCCCCTCCCCCGCTCATGCTCTGTCTCTCTCAAAAATAAATACACTTAAAAAAATCTTAATAAATTAAATAGATAGATAGATAGATAGATAGGGAAAGCTAATCTGGGAGAAAGAGCCTAGAACAGTGCCTGACATATAGTAGGTGCTCATTAAAACTTTCGTTTGTAAAAGCAGAGATTATGATCCCACCGCACAGGGCTAAGGTCAGATGAATATTCTGTGTATGAAAATACTTAGGAAACTGTGACATTATTTAGTTGTGAAGAGTATTGGTACGATCTCAGGAATGTGTTTTATGAGGGCAAAGCCTTAAGCCAAGGGATGAGGCCTTGACTGCCTGGGGAGTTTTCTTGGGTACAGAAAGTCCCCACTGTTGCTCTTGGAACACACCTAAAACCCCACAGTTTGTCTCTGGCTGCCTCCTGTGAGGCGGGAAGCCAGGCTGAGCTGGTAAAAGACTCTCACAAGGAACCCCAAGGCTGGATGCTTCGGAGCTTCAGAGAATTTTCCAAGGAGCAGAGATCTTGTTTTCAGAGGGGGTAACTCAGACTTTGGTGGCTGGGGGGCTGTCCCCAGGGAGGGGCTCCCTGTGACTGCACATGCACTACCCCCACAGCTCTTTCAAGCGGCTCCCCCCGACCAGACGACTATGGGAAGGGGCTGCGGGCTGCACGCGCACGTGGGAGGCACAGTCCTTTGGCTTTCCCTGCATCTCTGGTAGGCACTTCGCTCCCAGCTGACCCACCTGTTGGCACTAAGAACTAGCTGTTTCACTGCTGAAAGCACTCAGGGGTCAAGGGTTGATAGCCCTCGCCCAACTCACACAGCTCTGAAGAGGATTTAAAGCCAGTTGTGTCGGATCCAACACCCAAGCTCTGTCTGCTAAGCGACGTGGTTTCCAGGTAGCATAGTCTTTAAAAAAATTTTTTATTTTATTTTATTCATTTATTTATTTTAAATGCTTATTCATTTTTGAGAGACAGGGAGAGCCAGATCGAGAGCAGGAGAGGGGCAGAGAGAGGAAGACACAGAATCCGAAGCAGGCTCCAGGCTCTGAGCGGTCAGCACAGAGCCCGACGCGGGGCTCAAACTCACAAACCGCGAGATCATGACCTGAGTCGAAGTCGGTCGCTTAACCGACTGAGCCACCCAGGCGCCCTCCTCCCAAATGTTATTTTAAATTGTGGCAAAAAATACAGAGCATAAAGTTTATCATTCTTGTCTTAAATGTACGGTACAGCAGTACTATTTTCACGTCATTGTGTAAAGCTCTCTAGCACTTTTTCATCTTGCCAGACTAAGACTCTGCACCCACTGAGTACCAACTCCCCATTTCCCCTCTCCCAGCCCCCGGCCCCCACCATTCCACTTCCTGTCTCTTGCGAATTTGACTACCCTTGGTACCTCACGTAAGTGGAACCATACAGTCTTTGTCCTTTTGTGACTGGCTTATTTCACATCGTGTAATGTCTTCAAGGTTCATCCATGTGGTAGCATATGACAGGATTTCCTTATTTTTTTAAGGTTGAGTAACATTCTACGGTGCGTGTGTCGCATTTTTTTCACCTACCCATCTTTCAACGGACCGCTTAGTTCTTTAGTCTTTTAAACTTTTCACTGAGTTCAACAGAGTGGGTCTATTTTATTAATTCAATCGCTTTGGGAATTAAACCCTTTTTGGTTGGCTTCATATTTCGAAACTGCCTGTCAGATCTTCTCAGGGATTGGGCAGTGACACCACCATGGCATGTGTTTGGAAGGACAGAGACCCTTTTCAAGGATGGTCCGTTCTACTCTCCAGGAAGGCGAATGTTGGGGAGGTTTTCAAATAGTATGAAATACAAATACATTTTATTTATTTTTTAAAGTGTTTTTTTATTTTAGAGGAGAGAGAGACAGACAGAGCATGAGTGGGGGAGGGGCAGAGAGAGAAGGAGACACAGAATCCGAAGCAGCTCCAGGCTCTGAGCTGTCAGCACAGAGCCCGACACAGGGCTCGAACCCAAGAACTATGAGATCGTGACCTGAGCTGAAGTCGGACGCTCAACCGACTGAGCCACCCAGGCGCCCCTGCAAATACATTTTAGATCTCAGTCCTGGACCCATAAATACATGTATGTATGTAATTGACACAACAGTTCTCTGAAGCAACACTTAACCTCACTCTGTGAGATGTGCTCACATTTTCCAGTCAAGGGCTCCTTGCAGTGCGGTCTGTGAGCCGCTTATCACCAGCCAGGGAGGAGGAGATAGGTGCAGAAATTAAGAGTAAGTGTTGAGTAGGAAAAGATGCTCGACATCTATCAGAGAAATGCAAGCACAAACCACAAAAAGAGATATCACTTCATGCCACGAGGATGGCTATAGAAGTGTTGATGAGGATGTGGAGAAATTACTTGAGAATGTAAAATGGTGTCGCTTCTCAGGAAAAGATATGGTGGTTCTTCAAAAAAAAAAAAAAAAAAAAGGAAAGCACGGAGTTACATGACCCAGCAATTTTGCTTCTAGGTGTAGGTACTCAAGAGAAAAGAAAATGTATGTCCCACCCAGAAACTTGTATATGAATGTTCATGGCAGCATCATTCATGACAGCCAAAAGGTGGACACAGCCCAAATGTGCATCGATTGATGAAGGAGGAAGCAAAAGTGCTGTGTCTACTCCATGGAATATTGTTTGGTCATAAAAGGAATAGTGGCCCTGATTCGTGCTATAACATGGACATACCTTGAAAACATTATGTGAAAAAAAAAAAAAAGCAGCCAATCACAAAAGATCACATACTGTCTGATTCCATTTATATGTCATGTCCAGAATAAGCAAATCTATAAAGTTAGAAAGTAGATTAGGGCACCTGGGTGTCTCAGTCGGTTAAGCGTCCGACTTCAGCTCAGGTCATGATCTTGCAGTTTGTGAGTTCGAGTCCCGCGTCGGGCTCTGTGCTGACAGCTCAGAGCCTAGAGCCTGCTTCGGATTCTGTGTCTCCCTCTCTCTCTGCCCCTTCGCCACTTGTACTCTCTGTCTCTCAAAAATAAATAAATAAACATTAAAAAAAAAAAAAGAAAAGAAAGTAGATTAGTGATTGCCTAGAGCTGTGGGAGATAGGCTGGAGGGAAATGAGGACTAACTAATTGCTCACGTTAGGAGCCTTCTTTCAGGCTTGCTGCAAATGTCCCCAAATTGGCCGCAGGGATGGTTGCACAGCTCTGTGAATACGCTAAAAACCACTGAACTGTGCACTTCAAATGGTGGGTTGAATGCTGTGTAAGTTATATCTCAATGAAGCTACTAAAGAGTAAGTGTTAAAAAAAAAAAACTTTTATAGCAATTTGACATCGCTGTGACATCCAAGAGCATGGTCCCTTTTCTAGTAATTGATTTTTATTTGTTTTATTATATTTTACAAAAGAATCAGTCCGTGACAGATTGGAATTAAAAAAAAAAAAACAGCAACCAAAAAATGAAAACAGAACAGGTTGTCTATGACAGATCATGCGAAAGGCACTGTTCTGGTCTATTTCATTATTATTTTTTAAAAATTATAGTTTAAAAGCATGAAGTTGCTTTCATTATCTACTAACGGCTTATGACCTATAGTTTGAAAAGTGCTGCAAAGTCCTGCTCCAGGGGCCCATGGCACGCAGGCGGGTAAGGTCCGCTCTGGTCAAGGTTCTTAGCAATCCATCCAAGGTGGGGGGGCACCTGCAGGCTAAACTCAAGGCCATATCTGTGACCTGACTTCTGGCCACCCCTCCCACCTCATCTATCACGATGTTCCCACACAGACCCTCCTCTCCAGTCACGTCCAACAATGTGCTTTTCAGAGCAGGCCAAACACTCTCAGATCCCAGGGTCTTTGCAGATGCAGCATCCTCTGCTAGGACGACAACCCTCCGGTGCCACCCACCTGGAAATCACCACGTTGTTCTCCAAGCTGCAGCCCGGACATCATCTGGGGACTGGCTTTCTCTTTGCGCCTCTTTCCCGGAGTCCATAAAAGCAATCATCACACAGCATGGCATCACACGCCCGCCGGTCTGTCTGACCCAGTGGACGGTAAACTTCCTGAGGGTGGGTGTGATGGTTGCTTCATCTTTACATCCTGGCATAACCCAAGGGGCATAACCCAAAGCATGAGTGTGGGAGAGTTCACCCCCACTTATATGAAAACTGGGGTGCTCCTGTCTCTGACACCAGGGCAAAGAGACGGGCAGAGCCCCCTTCCAGTAAATGCTACCCACCCCCCCCCATCCTTGGCCTGGGCTCTCCCTTCCCATGTGCTTCTGGGCACATCTCCCAGTACCGTGGGTTTCCAAGGCGACGCTTATCTATCTTTTCTTCCTTACATCCTCTACCTTGGTACCAACTACCTCAGACATCTCTTTCTGTTTCACACTGATCATGGTGTATCTGGGGCTACAGTCTACCATTCCCAGGCTTCTTTGATGTGGAAAATTCTTTTTTTTGCACTGTGCCTTTCAGAGGCAAAGTGTCAGTTTCTAGACATGTTACTCAAAAAAGGATCCCACCCCCCACCCCCGCCCCATTTGGCCCAAGTTTTTATGTCCAACTGGACCCAGGCTACTATTTATGATACATGGTATTATGTTAATCTTGTTTCTCCCTCCCTCCCTCCTTCTCTCTCTCTCTCTCTCTCTCTCTCTCTCTCTCTCTCTCTCGAGCATGTGACCACTTAGCACTATTAAAGTGTAAAAGGTCAAATTACTCTCGATGAGGTGAGCGGCACACACAAATTGAGGCAGACAAGCAGATTAAAACACATTGTTGTGATGATTTAAAAAGGCAGCGAAAAGCAGGTGGAACTAAGCTCCATTTGGTCCAGGTCTGGCGCAAATCAGAAGTAACCTTCGTTTCATTACCATTAGCCACTTTCAAGCTGAGTTGGGACTGAATGTGTGTCTCTACCACACTAACAAGGCAGCTCGGTGCAGCATTCAGAAGCAGGGGCTCTGGGAGTGGAATGTGTGGATTCGTACCCCGGCTCTACAGTTGACCAGCTGTGCGGTGCTGGCCGAGTTCCTTAACTTCTCTGTGCTCTTGTTTCCTTTCTGTAAAAGGGGGATAGCAATTGTGTGGATCGCGTAGGACTAATGTGAGAATGAAATGAATTAGCCCAAAAGGGCACATAGCACACACTAGGGCGGAGGATGCGAGCAAGACAGGAGGGGGGCAGACAGGCTTCGGATGCAAAGCCTGTGCCAGTCCTGCCTTAGCGCTAGACATTTGGAGAAGTAGACACTTGATACCTTGTTTAATTTTTACAATTATCCTGTGAGGTACATTGTATTACCCTCGTTTGCAGCACAGTTTGCCTTAGAGACATTAGGACGGGGAAAAAAAAAAGGAGCAAAGAAATTACGGTTTAAAGTAGGGCAAAACAACGAATGATTTCAGGTCATGTCAACAGTTTCTCTCACTCAAGATCAAAGCGAAAACTAGTAGGAGGTGATGCTTGCTTGCCCATCTAAGGCTGTGAAAATGCTGGCAGGGCTGGTTCCCGAAACACATCCCTGTTCTAGTCGCACAGCCTGACCACTGAGCCACTCCGTTTAGCCGTTAAACCTCTGAAGAATCCTGGTGAGAAGGGAGTTGTAACGTCCCCAGTTTATGGCTGGGGAAGTGAGCCACCTCAGGCAGCCAGCGAGCAACAGAGAAGTGCCTGGAACCCAGGTCCTTTGGTGACCGTGAGCACTGACCGTTGACCACAGACGGTCCCCTGCCCCACCCTTCGCGGATATAATGGTGTCAACAGTTCAGACCTTTGCACAGGCCGTGGTGGTTTTCCAAGGCAGAACGCTCCCATACTCTGAGTGTCAAGCTCAGGAAAACGCTCCCACACACAGGTCACCCTGCTAGGGCACTTGGGTTGGGACAGGACAGTCAAGTCACCTCTTCGCAGTCCCCTTTCCTCCTGGTGGCGGCTCTTTTTTTTTTTTTTTTTTAATTTTTTTAATGTTTATTTGAGAGACAGAGACAGAGTGTGAGTGGGGGAGGGACAGAGAGGGGGAGACACAGAATCCGAAGTGGGCTCCAGGCTCCGAGCCTGTCAGCACAGAGCCCAACGTGGGGCTCGAACCCACAAACCGTGAGATCATGACTTGAGCCGAAGTCGGACGCTTAACCGACTGAGCCACCCAGGTGCCCCTCGGTGGCATCTTTTGGTGGCCTTTCCCACCAGTAGTCCTCAGGGGGGAACCATGTAAACGCATCAGAGACACGCTCATAATCTTGAGTCTGAAAAGGGGGTATTGAGGTATTGGGGTGCTGATCCCCTTCCCTCTCAATTACATATTTAGTAAGTAAACGGGATTCCATTGACTCTGATTCTAATCCCAAGGATTTCTCATGAGTCACATAAAATCTGAACCCGCCTGTGGAAATTCAAGCAACTTTTGCTTATTCCTTACAGATGACTTTGAATCATTTGTAGAAATTGCTTAATTGGGAAGCTTTAAATGAAAATATAAACTTTCTCAGCTTAAGTCTGTGTTTCATCCAGTGACAGTTTTGTTGTTTTGTTACCTCTTTCCCCCCTACCCTTCCTTGAGAACAGGAAAGATTTTTTCCCCCATTATCACATGCACAGTGTCCAACACAGAACTGGCACATAATAGAAGTTAAACGAATGTTGCCTGGATGGATGAAGGCATAAATGGATGGCTGGAGGGACAGATGACAGATGGATGAACGGCAAGACAGACCCATAGATCTGTGGCCAGCTAGGTGGACAAGGCCACAGCATTGACAGTGCTGAACTGTGATACAGTTGTCAGCTACTTTCTCATGAGGACGTTGGTGGACTGAATGTTTGCTGAGGTAACCCGGCAGAAAATCTTAGCTATTGACTGGTTTTGAAAAAGACACGTAAGTAAGATCTTTACTTATGCATCAGCTAGTTGCTTTTCCCTGCTGCCATTTAGTTGGCTTAATTTTTCAGCAATGATATGCATGTCAAATAGATATGATTAACATCCTTTGAAGGACTCCTGGCCCGGAAGCCACAGAACTGTCCAGACTAGAGTCTGTGCCATGGAGCTGGCACCTTTTCGGCCTCCAGCACGCCTCAATACCCTGTAAGAGGTGTCCCTGTGCTTCCGCACCAACTCAGAGTTCCCAGACCAAAGAACACAATTTCTGCCCCTCCAGGGACACCCTCCCCATCAGGAGGGGCAGAGAGCTTGCAAGAGTGAGCAGACTGGACAGACAGTCCACCGGGAGGGCTGTGGGTAATGCTTCACGTTCCTGTTAATAGTGGACTGGGACAGCAAACCTGTTAGAAGAAGCGCCCTCTGTTCCTGCTGTTGTCCCCCTAACCTCCATTAGACCTGCGAGTCAAGCCTTTGTCTGCTCTGCTCTCCACCCTGAGTCTGACATCCCTCTGGCAGGAGGGCACTGGCCAGCTGCCCTATGGTTATTCCTGCTCTGCCACTGCCCCCACTCCCCGACCTGGCTTCTTGTTACTCAGGTCTATCTCCGGCCCAGATCCTGCTCAGTTCTGCCAAGGCCCAGCGTAGGATTGGTCAGTTCTGATAGAATGTTCTGCATAGTAGCAGGCTGAAGTGTTCCTGATGATAATTCCATCTCTTGATTCCGTTTCCATCCCCTGGGGCAATACTGAAGACTCCCATCTTCTGCATGAGGCTCCTTCAGGGTTTTGAAGACAACTAACGTGTCCCCTTAAGACTTCCCTCAAAGCTGACAGCTCCAGTTCTGGCAACACTTGCTCCGAGTTTCGCTTTCCAGACCTTCAGCATACTAGACATTTTCTGGCATGACCAATGTACTCTGGAGAAGTCTTTTAGAAGACTGACCAACTGTCCCAGATTGGAGAAGACTAAGGAGATATGACAGGTAAGTGCGGTGGGGGAGCCCGGATTGGGTTCTGGGCCAGAGAAGGGAGTGTAGTGGGACACTGACTTAATTGACCTAATCGGATCTCTAAATTAGCTGGGTCTAGGGCGGGGAGGAGTGGTGCACAGGAGACATTTGCAAGAGATCTAAGGCAGAAATGGGAGTGCTGGGGAGGGGTCTGGGCAGGTCAAGACACTGCTTGCCGCTCACACCTTGTTGTTTACCTGCTGGTTTATTTGCTGAGGCAGCGCAGTGCCAGGCCTACAGCCCCTGCCTGATCTGCTTCAGCGTCTGTGACTGCCCGGCCTAGAAGGGCATCCTTGGGAAAGAACGCTCTGGGATCTCAAGGCTGCTCATTTTATATTTCATATATGCCGAGCGTTTTCCTTGGAAACCCTTCTTCTCCTGGCCGGTTCTCGGACCTCGTTCCTTCTGTGTCTCAATGCTGGCCGTCAATTATCTGGTTTTCCCAGCAGACGCTTGGATGACTTATATGAAAATCATTTTGGTCATTGGGAAGGAACTTGATTACTGAGTGAGTTATTACTGGTACATCCATATCTACGTGGTCTAAAATTGTGCGAACTTTTTGAGTAACCAGGTCATAGCTCTGTCTCCTTTTAAGCTGGGATCAACTGTAAATCTCCAGAAATTTTCCCATATGGGTTGTTCTCAATCCAGGTCTCCTACAGTTTATTCCTGCACAGTGGATTTTTGAACCTAAGCTTTACATTTTTCCCCATAAAATATCATCTTGGGACTTTCCACTCATCGTTCTGGCTAACATGATTAATTTGGAATGTGGGATCTGACATCTGTCATGTTATCCCCTACAGACCTTGTGTCACTTACATCTTTGATAAGAACACATCCAAAGTCCTGTCCAAGTGACAATACAGGCCGGAAGCATGCAATCTTCAGTGGGTCAGCATAAATCAATCGGTTGAACTGAGTGTTAAGCGGGCTAAAACCCCTTATGCTTGTAGTACCATCCAACTCACATCTCTCTCGTTTCTACGCAAAAATATTCTAAGGTGCTGTCAGTTCCGCATCTTAGCAGATAAGACAGCTGCTTGATAACCTGTAACTAGTATAACTTGCTTTACCAGACTGGAACTCACATAAGATTCCCCTCATTTATTTTCCAGGTTAATCTCTGGAATCCCCACGTGCCCAAATCAATTTGTTTCTGGGACTACCATAACAAAGCACCACAAACTTGGTGGCTTCGAACAATAAAAAGGTATCCTCTCACAGTTCAGGAGGCCAGAAGTCTGAAATCAAGGTGTGGGCAGGATTGGTTCCTCCTGGGGGCTCTGTGGGAAGATCTGTTCGAACGCTCCCAGTTTCTGGTGTTTCCCAGCAATCCTTGCCGTTCCTTGGCTTGTAGCTGTCTTACTACAGTTTCTGCCTCTGCGGTCGCCTGGCCTTCTTCCCTGGGTGTCTCTGTGCGTCCTTCTCCCGTCCTAGAAGAATACCAGTTGTGTTAGATTTAGGGCCTACCCTAATCCAGTATGACCTCACATTAGTTACATCTACATGGACCTTATTTCCAAACAAGTTCACGTTCTGAGGTTTCAGACAGATGGGGGTTCAGGGGATGAGGGAGTGGGGTGGGAAACACCGTTCAACCCAGTGTACCAACTAAACAAAAATCTCTCTCTCCCTGCGGCCTGTGCACGGTTGTGCAGTCAGTGCAGTGCTCGGCGGAGGGAACCAGGCTCTCTCTCTGCCGCTATCACCTGTATCGCTGTTAAAAACAGAAGGCCCCACCCAGCCCCTGCTGCACAAACAATGACAGTCTAGCCCTCGGCACAGGCCATCATGAGTCTTCCCCAGCGTCACGCTTACACAAGAACGCGCCACACTGGGCTCCTCCTCCAAATCCTCTCTGCTGGGGCAGCTGGGCCAGGAGGGTGCGTCAGCCACAGCTATGCTCTATGCTGGAAAACAATCAAGTCAACATTTGACACTTTCCCTCCCTCCCTGGTTAGTCGTCTCCTGGGTGGTGGACAGCTCTGGGCCTTCTGGTCAGGTATGACCATTCCAGCACATTAGAGAACATCCAGTAGTACTTAGCCTCAAACCCAAAGGCATCAGTCCTGATCCTCTTTCTCCCAGGCTCCTTGCACCTGTATAAATTTGTCCAATTGCTTCTGGCCACCAGCTATTCATACCAAGGAACATGGAAGAGAATGGCCTCTGTCAAGCCATACAACCCGGGGAAAAGCGTTCAATTATATCCTGTTCTCAGGATAATGGTGCTGGCTGCCTACGTTTATACAACTGAAGGGTCCCATTCTTGAGATTGTTCTAGGAACAAAGACTTCCTCCAAGGTGATTTGCTGCCTCCACCCTCCTGGCTGGTGACTTTGAAATGGTGGCTTATCAAGGTAGAAGGATCTAAACTTCCACTTTCTAGACACCCCATCACACATCCAGTACATATTTGTGCCATGAATCAACGTAAAGTTTGGAAATCAGAAGTAATTAAACTTACCCGAATGCACATGTTTTTCCTTTTTTGAAAACTGAGAAACATCTCATGTTTCCCTGGCTATTGGCTCCTTTCCCAAATTTCTCAGAATTCATGGACAGCGGCTCTGTAATCTTATCTCCAAGCTCTGATGGGATTCATCCAAAGCCGGCGCTCATGTAATGTGGCCAGATGTTCCCACACCTCTTCTCTGATCTTGGGCTTGATATTCTTCTCCTGGAATTTGCCTTTTATACTTTCTGGTTTGAGCGTTACTATTCTGGAGGGAGAAAAACATTATGCATTAAAAATTATGCCCTTTCCGCTAAGTGTGGGGCCTGGCTCTTCCTTGTCATTTTTCTTGTTCCAAATAATTTTCTAAAACAGTCTTTCTGTGGCCTCAGCCATTGGTTTAAGGCTCAGCTCGTTTTACGCATTAGTATTCCTGACACCAGTCTTGCAGGTTTGTGCTTTTTGGCATTTGTATTTGGCCCTCTGCCCCCTCCCACTGTTATACACTCTCTTTGAAACGCTGGACTCGCTCTGTACTCTCTGTTGTTTCTTTAGATGATCCCTCCTCCTCCCCACCTTTCTCCGTGATGTCATCGGTTTACTCCTCACTCCACAAATATTTGCACAGTACCTGCCATGCGTTAGGCACAGTGCTGGGCACTACTGTTAAACCAGGGAACAAAGCCAGACACGGCGCCTGCTCTTACAGATTCAGGGAAACAGAGAGTATTCAAATAATCGAGCAAATAGTATAAAATTGCAACTGTGATAACCGCGAAGAAAAAGAGGTACATAGGATTTTGAGGTTTTTTTAAATCTAGTCTGAGATACGAAAAGGGATCATTCAGTTAAGATCTAAAAGACGAGGAGGAAGTGTTTATTGAGGTCAAAAAGGGAGAAGAAAACAATCCAATTAAAAAAGGCGCAAACGATCTGAACAGACATAGATATACAAAGTAGGTATACAGATGGTAAATAACATATGAAATGATGTTCAACATCATAGTCATTAGGAAATTGCAAAGTAAAACAACAATGACATACCACTACACACCCATTAGAATGGCCAAATCCAAAACACTGATAACGCCAAACGCTGATGAAGATATGGAGCAGCAGGAGCTCTCCTTCACCACTAGTGGGAATGCAAAATGGTACCACCACTTGAGAAGAAAGTTGGGCAGTTTCTTAAAGAACTACAAATACTCTTACCACAGGATCCAACAGTTATTTGGTATTTGCCCAAATGAGCTGAAGACTCTGTCCACACACACACACACACACACACACAATGTTTATAGCAGCTTTATTCATAATTGCTAAAACTTGGAAGCAACCAAGATGCCCCTCAGTAGGTGAATGGATACATAACCTGTGGTATGTCCATACAATGGAATACTATTCAGCACTAAAAAGAAATGAGAGCCAAGCCATGAAAAGACATGGAAGGGGGAACCTTATAAAAGCATATTGCTAAGTGAAAGATGTCATAGACTCTGGGTCTAAAGTTCCCTCTTGTGTAGCAAAAGAGCGGGACGCAGGATTGAAAGCGAGAGATGGCTAATGTCTGGGAAAAGACAAGAGCCCCGAATAAGGGTCCTTGCCTGGTATTTATTTAGATCAGAAGGCTTACAAACGTGATGGGCGTGTACAAAGGGACAAAGAAACTGGGAACATTAACTTGGGGATGTGAGGGAAAAGGGGGTTTTGAAGATATACAGTGTTTGGGGTTTGGGTCAATATAAAACAAAATCCGGGCGCCAGGCAGATGGGTGGATGGCTGTTAATGGCAGATAGGAGGTTCTGGGCCTGTTTCCCTTAGCCTAGGGGATGAGACAGGTAGGGAGAATAACCTCAGGGTTGACAAGGCACCTTTTCTTTTGTTAACCCTCTCTGCTCTGGGCTGCTTTGCCTGCAGCAAAGCGGTCCATAGTCCAATTCACCAAGTTACCTAACCTGGCCCTATCCTTCTGCGAAGGCAGCTTTTCTGCCATAGTACTAAATTGGGGGTGCTTTCACCCTGAACATCTTAATCTTGTTTATTTCATATTCCTGTGTACTGGGCACCTTTGCACCGTTCCTAGTTTAGGCCTTTGCCTCTGCCTCTCTATTCTGGGAGCTCTGCACCCCCTCCCTATTTTGGGGTGCCTTTGCACCTCTCTATTCTTGGCAGCTTTGCGCCTCCCTATTCTTGGGGTGTCAATCTGGTTTACCCAAACTCAGGTGTAAGCATTTTACGACTTTGTATTTCTTTATGCCTTGTTAACCCATTGGTGTAAACCCAGGGGATTCCTAAGCTTATCCCCCACAGTTCCCCCTTTTTATTTTGTTTTGTTTGTTTTTTGTTTTTAGCTTCGTGTTCAAGGACCCTCATGATGAGTTCCTGGTCCTTCTTTTGCTTTTGGATGGCTTGGAGGGTGATTCTGCAAAGACATAAAAAGAGACACAGTAAAGGCATTTTGCTTCCCAAAGTTATCCAGAATTTGAGATGGGTGCTAGCTGTAAGTGAGAAAGGATTTTAGGTCGTGCCACATTTCCCAGGAATCAGTCCATTCATTTTTTAAGCCGATCCTCTGCATATTGTAGCTGTTGGTGCAATGTCACATCTAAATCTATATCTTCAGAGAGGTGGGAAGAGAAGACACTGTGAAGGTGTGTCGGGACAGCATCCCAAGCTTGGGAGTAATTATAAGGAATTCCAGTCATGCAGATATGCTGGTAGTTAGGGTCACAGGGCAGTTTAGAGGGGAGGAACATGGCCTGCTGTTTCTTTCCAAAAGTTTCACTGCAGCCTCAAGAGCTTTGAGGCGGGCCAAAACTTGTCTATCAATAGAAGTTTGGGTTATAAATTTTTTGGTAGTGTTGACCATAAATTTATTAAGGACATGGGCTGTCTGGATAGTATGATGCAGGCTGATTTCAGCTACAGTAGCAGAGGCGATAACACCGACTGCTGCAAGGATGCCCATGATTAACGGGCTAACAAATCTTTTTTGCCTTGCAGCAGAGTACCAGTGCTGAACAAGCTTGGAAAGCGAGCCTAGTCCTGATGGATGTCTATAGGGTTTAGAGCTATTAACAGGAACCCAGGTTGAGATGTGCTAAGTACTAACGAGGAGGAGATGTTTAATTGGGTGATGTTATTATTACTTACGCAGGACATAAACCAACCCTGAGTGATAGAGATATTATAATTATTTCCTAGTTGTCGGATCTGTAAGGTGGAGGTAGCAAAGAGAACGTAGGGAGAAGGGACGCAAATAGTGGTCCATGTGAATTAGTTATTGTACAGGGAGGTTCCAGTTAGGTTAGCATGTTGCTTTACATGAATCTCACCGTGGCTAATACTAGGAGGGAAGAAGGGAAGACTTAGCTTCCAAAGATTAACAAGCCAAGGTCCTTTTAATTTCCCTTTATGTGCAGAAATTATAGGGCCAGACAAACCTCCATCTTTCCAAAAAATATTCTCCCTACTAGGCTGGCCAAAGGATATGGTCTTACTAGAATATTTTGTTTCAAGATGTCCTCAAGGACCCCTGTCAGTAATAGTCCAATTTCCCCAGTGAAGATGATGCTCAGTCTCTCCATAACAGGTTGTCCCAGGAAATTTATTATAGGGGTGGCAGGACTTTTGAGACCAGAGCAAGCTATAACATTAGGAGTGTGAGATATGTTTGTTTTTTGAGGTATATCGAAGCGTGTGGCTGAGAAAAAGGTAAAATTGACTGGCCTTGTAGAGGTTTTGGGTTGATTTTTAGTTGGAGACCAGCAGATAAGTTGCTAAGTTTAGAAACACACATAGGAGGTGCTTGAGTAAGCCACCATTGAGGTCTTGGCATATAAAGCCAATGCTCTTGTTCAGTTTGGAAGGGCGGGTTAAGACTGGCTCCTCCCATGAACTCTGTCATTACTGCTACTAGGAAAATCCCAGGCCAGGAGTGTTAAGCTATCAAATATAGATGGGTTAAGGAGATGAGCCCAATATGAATATTGAGCTTGGCCTGGACAAATGAAGCCAAGAAGAATCAGGGTTACACATAGAGAATTTTTGTTAATGGCAGACATCATGGCCATCAGATGTGAATTAGGGGTATATGCAATATCATTGTGTTGTAAAAGGATGCTGGCCTGGTTAGACAGGCATTGAAGGCTTCCCCATGTTCTATCAGGGGCAAGGACTTGCGATTGTGGAGTGGCCTCAGGATGAGGAGTCCATGAAGAGGCTTCCATCTTGTAAAAAGGGGACTGGTAGCCACTCACTCAGAGTCATTCTCTGGAAGTTCTGGTTCATTGGAAGATATCCTGGGGGTCTCCATTATGCCATGGTAAGGCTTCACCAAATGAGAAGGAATACACAGAAGTCCAGAATCTGAAAAGACACAAGCAAATCCTCAACCCCAGGTGGCAAGTTGAGTGGGCCCAGTCCGGTTGGGCCCCCCTTGGGGGGTTTTGCATAGCACCATAGGGTGAGAGGGTTTACGTGATTTTGAAGAATGTCACTCAGCTGCAGTTAGTCCTTGAGAATTAAGATTTAAAAAGTGAAGAGTAATCCTATCACTATCAAGAAGGAGCTGAGGTTGTAATGCAGACAGCCAGGGGTATCTCCCCCTTTTTGTTTTTTTAACATGTTTTTGGGCGTAATAGATGCTCATTTTACAATTGCTTGGCCTTGTGGATTACAAGGAATGGGTAATATCAACCAAGGCTTAAGTAAAACAACTTAAAAAGGCGTGTTGTCTTGTTGTTTTACCCTTTTTGTTAAAATTATATATTTACTTATTTATTTATTATCATTAACAAAAATATATTATTTTTTCTGTGGTTGTAGGATGCTCTAATTTCATTTTTGCTCAGCGGTAACTTACACATTGATCATTGGCATTTGAGGGAGGGGGCTGAAGGGCCAAAGTCAAGGTCTATTCCCCTGTCTTTTTTAGTAATGTCCACATAAATATGTTTTAGCCATGTGGATATCCATTTGAGGCATACAGTAGGCTAAGTTTAGTAAAATGGCTCCCATGTATCTTAGTAAAAGCCCTTTATATATTATCCATCCCTCATACAGCAGAGGCATCCATTCTTTTGCCAAACAGGAACAACATAAATGTGGAGGATTTTGAAGGCTGGCACCAAGAGTATTGGCATTAATTTCCCAGTCTTTGGATCAAAGGACGAGGAATTTTAATCTTAACCCTGTATACTTTTAAAATCCACTTATTTTCTAAAAAAATTTTTTTTAATGTTTATTTATTTTTGAGACAGAGTGAGATAGAGCATGAGCAGGGAAGGGGCAGAGAGAGAGGGAGACACAGAATCTGAAGCAGGCTCCAGGCTCTGAGCTGTCAGCACAGAGCCCAACTCAAGGCTTGAATTCATCAATTGCGAGATCATGACCTGAGCCAAGGTCAGACGCTCAACCCACTGAGCCACCCAGATGCCCCTAAAATCCATTTATTTTAACTTTAGTCCGTCCTGACCACACATAAAATTTCTTTTTAAAGATTTTCCTTTACGAACCTTTTACAACTTTTCTTTGCATTTAGGTTTTGTCTCAAGCCGTTTTTCTCCAAATAACCAGTCTCTTTTAAGACAAAGTTACTTTCTTTTACCTTTAACAAAAATATATTTCCATTTTTTATATCTTTTTTTTCTCTTCATATCTCCTACTTTCCTACATACAGAGTTGCTTTTGTTATTTTTATCAGTTTTAATTACATTTAACCAGTTGTGAATTGTCTGTTACATCAGAGAATTCTTTAGGTGGTAGACTTAAGAATCCATTAAGCATAAAGCATGGATTTAAATATTCTGTTTTTGTTGCCATAAGAAGTTAAAAGCATAAACCGATGTCTAATAAGCAATGCTTCAGCTTTTCATTTGATTCGGAAGAGGTCTAAATGTCTGAAGAACTTAATTCAATTGCTCATTTAAGCAAAACGTTAAAGTTTTAGGTTACCAAAGATGCTGAAAGCTATCTTAACAATTACCCGTGGAAACTATGAGGCAAACGAAGTTAACCATTACTTTAAGTCATCCTTTTGCTAACAAACTGGAACAGAGATAACATGAACTTATTTGACCTTTAGTAAACCTTAGTAGAATAAAATTTTATATTTAATGCTGATAACTTTAAAGACAGAGCCAACAAACTTAAATTAGTTTAAACACCGAATATGCTTCATTTACCATTTAAATCCTGGGAAGTTTGTGAAAACCTTAGGAAGTTATCATAAAGCACATCCTAAATAGGATTACAGATCGTTACAAATCTTGAAACTTTATTTATTTAACCAACGTGGCAATAAAAGATCCTAAAGGTGAATGTATAGCATTATATAGTTGTTAGCAAAACCTAGTTCCTTTAACATTGAGAAGTTTTACCTAAGCAATCAAAGACCTGATAAAGATGAAACCTAAAGCTTTGGTTTTTTGGCAAAGAGAAAAAAATCTTCGCTTACATTGTCTTAACAAGAGCAGAACAGTCCAAGAAAGCTTTGTTTTTTGAACAGAGAGAAAAGCAGAATTTCAACCTTATATCAGTGTACTTTTAAAATTCCATTCATCTCGACCTTAGCAGAATAAAGTCTTATAATTTAAAAGACATGCCTATCTTAATAATATTTTATCTGTGTCCCCTTAAAAGTTTACCACTGTTAATTTCCCCCGTGGAACCACTGAAGAAATTTAAAGTTTAAGGGGGTGTTTTTTGCCTTTTGACAGCCTGGGGAGGAGGAGTGCTGTCTGAGGCATTGATGAGTCAGATATGCAGGCCGCACTCCAGGCGGTTCAGAAACCAGAGGGGGGGGGGGGGGCGGGTAGAGAAGGCAGAAAAGGTGAGGAACAGCCTGGAGGCCTGAAGGCAGACAGAGGCACAGAGGGCAGAGAAAAAAGTTCACATGGTCCTAAAGCCTGTCAGCTCAGATAGATGAGCAGATATCGACTTTTGCTTTGTTTTGTATTTTTGTTTTGGTTTTGTTTTCCACTAGCGGAATTAGGCAGTCCATGTCCGGCCAGAAGACAGGGAAGTTCCCCGAAACAAAAGGAGTTTCGGCAGCTGCTTGGGAATATTCCTTAAAATCTTTGTCCCGAGGTAGACTAGCCAGAGAGAGTTGGCTCTAATCATCATAGTTATTAATCCAGGAAATGAGTGAGGGAGAAGCCCTCACATATAGTCAGAGTAACCAGAGTGTATTAGGAGAAACAGTGAGAGAGAGAGAGTTAGAGTCCCCTGTATTAGAGATGGCCTCTGTAAAATACACCGCACTATTTCAGTGCATTGATTTACTGACAATGATTGGAAGCTGGGCTCTCTGCCTTGGTTGGGAATACTGCCCTACATCAGTTGTTTAAAAGACACCGCAATAGCAGCAGCAAAGTTCTGCACAGCACTAGTCACGTAAGCAGCATGAAACTCTTGGGCACAGACAGCATACTGGGCTGGGGTCCGAATGATGTTCTGAAGAGAGCCCAGTCCCAGGCACGCATGGAATGAGTGCCATGAATATTTTCTAAAATACCGATCGTAAAAAGGCTGGGATGGACATACAGCCTAACTGATTTTTGCAATTCTTGTAGTATTGGAAAGAGCAGGCCTTCATGGCCACATTGCTCATTTTTTCTGACAACAGGAAACAGCTGGAAATTACTGGCCTTATGGACTTTTTCAATATACTTGTGCATTGGGGTGAGGACTTTATCAGAGTAGGTCAGTGAGGTTTTCGGAGGCTCCATACCATCCCACCCTTTTGGGGGAGGAGGAGTATCTTCTGGCTGTAAAGGAGCCAGAGGCACAATCTGAGTATAGGGGGAGTGAGGTTTTTCCTCCTTTTTAGATAACTTTACGTCTTCTGTCTTCCTGTCTTCTTCTTCGTATGCATTGTCCAAGCTCAAGGGGGGAAGGGCAGTGCGGACAACGGACCAGGTGAGGATTACTTTAGGGGGGACATTAGCCCCTTTAGAATGCCTGGCCTTCATTATTTTTTCTTCTCCTTCCCACACTTCAAGATCATAAGTTCCTTGTTCTGGGGACCAAGGGCAATTTTATTGGATAGCCAATAATCTAAGGAGAGCCATATAATTTACAGCAGTCCCTGTTGCCTCTCTTAGGGACTGAAGAATTCAAATATAGCGCTTTTATTCAGGGGGAGGGAGTTTCCCATGATAGATCTCCCAAAAAGTTCCACAGCAGCGAATCCTAATATAGTTTCGCTTTGTCCCTTACCTGGTCAGGTAGAGACTGTACCTGGTGCATTTTTTTCTTTTATTCTTTCTTGGAGCTCCTTGATCGTTGCGCAGCATCCTGCAGTCCTTGTGTCGCACTGCCTGGCCACATGGGCTCCTTGTCCACGTTGGCCCATAGTCCCCCTTTCTTTCTATCACGTCAGGGTCACCATCTGTCGTAGACTCTGGGTCTAAAGTTCTCCCTTGTCTAGCAAAAGAACGGGACGCAAGATTGAAAGCGAGAGAGGCTAATGTCTGGGAAAAGACAAGAGCCCCGAATAAGGGTCCTTGCCCGGTATTTATTCAAATCAGAAGGCTTACAAACGTGATGGGCGTTTACAAAGGGACAAAGAAACTGGGAACATTAACTTGGGGACGTGAGGGAAAAGGGGGTTTTGAAGATATACAGTGTTTGGGGTTTGGGTCAATATAAAACAAAATCCGGGCGCCAGGCAGATGGGTGGATGGCTGTTAATGGCAGATAGGAGGTTCTGGGCCTGTTTCCCTTAGCCTAGGGGATGAGACAGGTAGGGAGAATAACCTCAGGGTTGACAAGGCACCTTTTCTTTTGTTAACCCTCTCTGCTCTGGGCTGCTTTGCCTGCAGCAAAGCGGTCCATAGTCCAATTCACCAAGTTACCTAACCTGGCCCTATCCTTCTGTGAAGGCAGCTTTTCTGCCATAGTACTAAATTGGGGGTGCTTTCACCCTGAACATCTTAATCTTGTTTATTTCATATTCCTGTGTACTGGGCACCTTTGCACCGTTCCTAGTTTAGGCCTTTGCCTCTGCCTCTCTATTCTGGGAGCTCTGCACCCCCTCCCTATTTTGGGGTGCCTTTGCACCTCTCTATTCTTGGCAGCTTTGCGCCTCCCTATTCTTGGGGTGTCAATCTGGTTTACCCAAACTCAGGTGTAAGCATTTTATGACTTTGTATTTCTTTATGCCTTGTTAACTCATTGGTGTAAACTCGGGGGATTATTAAGCTTATCTCCCACAGGAAGATGCCAGCCTGAAAAAGTCATATACTATATTCTATCAACCCAACTGTATGACATTCTGGAAAAGGTAAAACTATGGAAGCAGCAAAAAATATGTATCAATGGTTGCTAAGCATTTAGGGAGAAGGAAGGATGAATAGATAGAACATGGGGGATTTTTAGGGCAGTGAAACTATTCTGTATGACACTATAAGACTGTATATTTGTAATAATACATTTGTCCAAACCCATAGAATGTACAACACAAAGAGTGAACCGTAACGTAAAACTATAGACTTTGGTTGGTAATGGTGTGTCAATGTTGATTCATGGCTTGTAACAAATGTACCACATTTGGGATGTTGGTAGTAGAGGCAGCTGTGTGTATATGTGTGTGTGTGTGTGTGTGTGTGTGTGTGTGTATGTGGTGGGGAGGGACAGAATATATGGGCATTCTCTGTACTTGCTGCTCAGTTTTGCTGTGAGACTTGAACTTCTCTAAAAAATAAAGTTGGTTATTTTTTTAAAGGCAAGGAGGGGGAGTATTCCAGGAAGAAACTAGCACATACAAAGGCCCTGTGGCACAGGGAAGTTTGAGGATCGTGTGGGCCTGAAGGAAGGCCATTGTGGGTAGAGAGAATGAGACAGAGCTGGTGGACCTGCTAGAGCTGGAGAAACAGGTGATGGCCCAACTTTGCAGGGCCTCGTGGGCTATTAAAGCTGTTTTTCTTTATTCTGAAAACACTGGGGAACCATTGAGTGGTGTGGGTGGAGGTGGGGTAGGGACAGCAAGAACATGATCAGATTTGTATTTCAAAACAATCACTCTGGCTACAGTGTAGAGAGTACAGAACGCATTGGAACTCTGGCAGGGGCAGAGTTGTCATGAGGAGGCCCGTGGGCAAGCTGAAACTTCAGTCCAGCTGAAAAATAAAGGTAGCCCAAGCAAGAATGGGTGATGTGGGGTTGGGAAGAAAGGCCAAATCAAATTTAGGATGTCATATGGACAGTCCTTGGAAGGGGATGAAACATACGAAGGAGGGGAGAGAGGGGCCAAGCATGCTTCCTTGATTAATCCATGATTGTATAATGGGAATTTTACTCGTGGGGATTTATGTGCCTCTTTAGCCATACTCTCCTTTGAACTTTCTGACTCATGAAAATTTCCCAACTGGTTGAAATCTGCTTTCCTTAAGTGAAGTGAACATCATGAAATATGTCCTATGAGCCCAAGTCCCTGTTGTACCATAAAGGGCTCCCTGATATCACTTCTACATTGTAAACCAGTATTGATACATGTTTTAGAATTAGGTCCAACCACGCATCTCACCCTGTCTCTTCTACTTTCAGAGGATTGAGTGCATAAAGCAAATTAAACATTTTTGGGTCATCCACAGGAAGCGTGGTCACCTACAAATACAGTACTTGCCCCAAACCAGGAGCTCTTCTGAGTGGATCATTAGCTCGCTGACTCCCCACCCCCCCCCCCCCCCAGCAGCTCAGCACAGAAGTTACAATTATCATCTTCATTTTACAGTTGGGAAGACTGAGACACAGAGATGTTAAATAATTTGCTGTGTTTGCACAGCCAGGATTTGAACTCTGGCTGTGGGGTCCTTGCTCTTAACCATTACTTGAATTGTCTCTCAAATGAGGTTCTTTCTTTTGAATTTTTCAAACTAGTCCTAGAGAGAGAAATCTTTTTGTCTGTTGGGTCTCAGAAGTGGAGGATGGAACGCTGCAGGGGCCTATTCCATGGGGAAAAGAACAAAGCTGACCTGCAGGGTAATCTGAAATGAGGGATGGGGAGGGACAGAAAGATAAAAAGAGCTAGGCAAAGATTGGCCAGAAAAAGAGAGATCTAAAATGTCGGCAGGAGGGTGCCTGGGTGGCTCAGTAGGTTAAATGTCCAACTCTTGATTTCCGCTCAGGTCATGATCTCAGGGTCATGAGATAGAGCCCTGAGTTGGGTTCCTCTCGGGGTGTGGGGCCTGCTTGAGATTCTCTCTCCCTCTGCCCCTCCCCTACTTACGTGTGTGTGTTTATGTGTGTATGTGGGTGTGCGCTTATGCTCGCTCTCTCTCTCTCAAAAATAAATAAATAAATAAATAAATAAATAAAGTCTGCAGGAAACCACTGTGGCCAAAATAGGCAAAGCGGCCAACACCAGCATCTCTCAAGGACAGTTGGCCCTTTTCCTGATAGTCAGAAGGTGAATGTCAATTTGCTGCAAGGCATGAGGAAAACAAAAGATAGACATCTGTTTCCTGAGACATAGGGCTAAAAGCCAGGTAACTGGGGAGCTGGAGTCGCCTTGAAGAGTTTGGTGAAGACAGACAGGCAGGAGTCATAGCTAGACGTTGTCTGATACGATGGTTCTTAACCAAGAGTGCATAGCTGGCCTCTAGGGGGAATGCTTTGAAAGTCTTGCACCAGCCCTACAGAATCTCTTGGAATGGGGTTGGTCCCAGGCAACCCCAGCTTCTCAGATGATTCTGGCAAGAGACCTTGGTTAAGACCTATTTATCTGAAGACATAGAGCTGATGCTCATAAGAGTCTCCATGTGAAATATTTACCAAGTGCTTAGGAGATAAAAGGGAAATCCTTGAACATGGAAGTCAACAGCGGGGAGTCAGAGGGTGGGGGTGCTGGAATTAATTTGACCTGAAGAAACTTGGGCTATTGGCCTTCAACTTTTCCATCTGATTCCACGTGGGTCAACTGTGTTTCATGAGGCAGATATGGCCTGGTACCATCTTGGCACGGACTGAAGAATAAGACCAGGGAAAGTGGGTCTCCCCACAAGAAAGGCTTGGGTCCCACATTCCTCAACACTTACCTTCACCAGGAGTATGGGAATTGACCACCACACACTCAGGTGTTGAACTGCAGCTTCTGAACCGAGCATGACTATTATTGGAAAGATTATAGATGGTCTGAAGAATAAACAGTTAAAATGGTGTTTTGTCAGTTACCATTCTATCAACACTCCCTGCTCGAGTGTAGAATTCTTTTTGTCTAAGACTAAAAACACTCCTCTCAAGACTAGCTCAGGCAAAAATGAAAGGAAGGGACTTTGCAAAGGGAGTTGGCAGTCCTGTCCCACAATAGATGCACTAAACCTATATAAAAAGGGCAGCAAAGGGAAATATGGGATTTGATTTCATGGTTATCTTGAATAGGGAGAGTTGCAGAGAGGGTGTGTTGAAGGGGTGGGTATGCTTAGGGTTGCTTTTGTTTTGAGCATTAGGTTTGGGGGCACTTATTCCATTATTAAAATAACCAGCAAACAGACCAAATAAATGAATAAATAGAAGTGGCCATGTCTGGGGCGCGTGGGTGGCTCAGTCGGTTAAACGGCCGACTTCAGCTCAGGTCATGATCTCACGGTCTGTGAGTTCGAGCCCCGAGTTGGGCTCTGTGCTGACAGCTCAGAGCCTGGAGCCTGTTTCAGATTCTGTGTCTCCCTCTCTCTGACCCTCCCCTGTTCATGCTCTGTCTCTCCCTGTCTCAAAAATAAATAAAACGTTAAAAAAAAAATTAAAAAAAGAAGTGGCCATGTCTGTGGGATTATGACCAACCACACTGTGTGCACTTAAGGGGCAATTTTAAAAGAAACAAAAAGCTAGATATACAGGGAAAACTCATCTGCAGATAATCCCACTATCCATAGGGTAACAACCACCATTAACTCTTTCTTTCCCAGGCCTTTTTGTACATCTCGGTTTTTTATTTATTTTATTTTATTTTATTTTTTTAATGTTTATTTATTTTCAGGAGAGGCAGGGAGAGATAGAGCGTGAGCAGGGGAGGGGCAGAGAGAGAGAGGGAGACACAGAATCCGAAGCAGGCTCCAGGCTCTGAGCTGTCAGCACAGAGCCGGACGTGGGGCTCAAACCCACAAACTTCGAGGTCAGGACCTGACTCCTTTTTTTAAATTAATAGACTTTATTCTTTTTAAGTTTATTTTTTTAGAGAGAGAAAGAACATGAGCAGGGCAAGGGCACAGAGAGAGAGAAAGAGAGAATCCCAAGCAGGCTCTGCACTGTCAGCACAGAGCATGATGCGAGGCTTGAACCCATGAACCGTGACATCATGACTGGAACTGAAACCAAGAGTCGGACTCTTTTTTTTTTAATTTTTTTTTTTATTTATATTTGAGAGAGTGACAGAACACGAGCGGGGAAGAGACAGAGAGAGACAGAGACAGAGTCTGAAGCAGGCTCCAGGCTCCGAGCTGTCAGCACAGAGCCCAATGCAGGGCTCAAACCCATGAACTGCAAGATCATGACCTGAGCCCAAGTCTGACGCTTAACCAACTGAGCCACCCAGGTGCCCCTACGAGGTTTCTGAATTTTAAAGACTGATATACTTAAGATTAAGCTTAAAGAATGCCAAGAAGCTTTATAACATATATGCTTAATGCATATTCTAAATATATTTTTATTATTATTTTTTAAGTTTATTTATTTATTTTGAGAGAGAGAGAGAGTGTGAGTGCGTGCGCCGGTGATAATGGGGGAGGGGCAGAGAGAGAGGGAGAGAGAGAGAATCCCAAGCAGGCTCTATGCTGTCAACACAGAGCCTGTGTTGGGGCTGAAACCCATGAAACATGAAGTCATAACCTGAGCTGAAATCAAGAGTCGGTCGCTTAACCGACTGAGCCACCCAGGTACCCCTAGACGTTTTTTTTTTTAATGTTTTATTTATTTTTGAGACAGAGAGAGAGCATGAGCAGGGGAGGGGCAGAGAGAGAGGGAGACACAGAATCCGAAGCAGGCTCCAGGCTCTGAGCTGTCAGCACAGAGCCCGGTGCGGGGCTCGAACTCACGGACCGCGAGATCATGACCTGAGCCGAAGTCAGACGCTTAACCGACTGAGCCACCCAGACGCCCCTCTAGACATTTTTTTTAAGGAGCCTATTTTATTTATTTATTTTTAACGATTTTATTTTTAAGTAATCTCTGCATCCAACATGAAGCTTGAACCCACAACCCTGAGATCAAGAGTCGCACACTCCACCGACTGAGCCAGCCAGGCGCCCCACTTTATTTTTTTTAGGGCAGTTTTAGGTTTACAGCAAAACTGAGCAGAGTACAGACATCCTCCTCTTTTTACTTAACATCAGGGCATACAAATATTTTCATTTCATTCAAAGCTTCTCAGAAACAAACTTTTTACTGTCAACAAAATGTTTCCTTATATGGATATAATATGGTTTACTTAGCCTTACCACCACTGGACATTAGGGTTGTTTCCAATTTTTTGGTGGTATAAGTGGCAATGAACATTTTCGTGTATAAATTCCACCCCCACACATATTTAGCATTATTTCTTTGGGACAGATTATTAGAATCATTGAATGAACCAATATGAACTCTTTTTGAGAGAAAGAGAGAGAGAGAGAGAGAGCAGGGGAGGGGGACAGAGGAAGAGAGAGAAAGAATCCCAAGCCGGTTCTACACTCTGTGGAGATCCCACAACCCCGGGATCATGACCTGAACTGAAACCAAGAGTCAGTCGCTCAGCTGACTGAGCCACCCAGGTGCCCCCAATATGAACATTTTAAGGCCTATTTTATCAAACCACCAACTTACTTTCCAGAAGTTTTATGCAAATGTACACCTTTACCAGAAGAATTTGAGAGGATCTACTCTTACCAGCTGTGGTAGGCAGAAAAATACCGTCTCCCAACCCTTGTGCCAAGATGTCCCCCTCTAATCCCTGGGGACTGATTAAGTTATCTTATATGGTCCACATAAGGGGCATGAAGGTTGCTAATCAGCTGATTTTGAGATGGGGCAATTATCCTGGATTATCTAGATGGGTGCAATGTAATCACAAGTGTCCTTAGAAGTGAAGGAAGGAGGCAGAAGGGAACCAGAAAGATGGCTGCGTGAGAATGACTCAGTCCCATGTTGCTATTTGAAGAAGGAAGGGGCCACCAGCCAAGGAATGTGGGAGAGGTCTGGAAGCTGGAAAAGGCAAGGAAATGGATTCTCCCCTAGAGCCTCCAGAAGGAACACGGCCCTGCCAATAAGGTGATCTTAGCCAGCAAGATGTGTGGGACTTCTGACTGCAGAAATATAAGAGAATACATTAGGTGATTCTAAGCCACTAAATTTGTAGTAATTTGTTACCCCAGCAATAGAAAACTGCATTGGGTATCTTCATTTCATTTCATTTCATTCCAGTGGTTATTTAATGTCATTTCAATTCATATGTGTTTGATTTTCTGGGCAGAGCACGCCTATTGTTCTGTCTACCTAGAAAAGACTCTTCTGGGAAGCGCACCTTCTCCTCCTTATAAACACAGGAT
Organism: Lynx rufus; assembly: GCF_022079265.1. Lineage (NCBI taxonomy): Eukaryota > Metazoa > Chordata > Mammalia > Carnivora > Felidae > Lynx > Lynx rufus. The sequence continues at coordinate 128,768,579 of NW_025814834.1, read as the reverse complement.
CCAAAATCAAGCTTGATCCTCAGGCAGGCCAAGCCATTCGGAGCCTTTCTTTGTCATTAAAAAATTTTAGGATTAGAGAATATAAGCCCCGTCCTTCCATATTGGTGTAGAGAGAGGTGAGTCACAGCAGCTGCCAGGGCCTCGTTTCTGCGGTTGGCACAAAACCTGTCGGAGAGAATGACGCTGCCCTGCAGAGGAAAGCAGGGCAGAAGGGCAGCGAGAAAGTCTCCTGGCGTTGGTCACTGATGTCAGCTGCATCCCTGCCCTTCTGGCTGTGGGACCTTACAGTAAAAGTCTGTCATAGAAATTAGTTGGAGTTGTGTTTCTGTCCCTTACCACCACAAGAATCTTAATACGGAACTTGGAACCTGAACTGGGGTGTGGAAATTGACGAGCCCCCAAATGGCTGAATGAAGATTGGTTAAGGAAGTGGCATATGTGGGGGAGTGGGGGTGCAGGCATCCGTAGATCCCAGGCCAGGAACACTGCCTTCCCTATTTTTATGTTATCGAGGCAGTTGGTTAGACTATTTTCCAGTGGCACTTGGGACTTGGACCACGTGTCATTCAGACTTCTACTTTGGGAGACTTGATACAAAAATACCAGGAGAAGAGAAGTGTCGGTGATTTCTCATAGTCTTTGGGAAGGTGCTATGAGAGAGACAAATCATAGGCCCAGAAGAAGCAAGCATTCAGGGAACCACTGGATAGACAATTACAGTTTTTAAGAGGGTTTTTTTTTTTAAGTTTTTATGTATTTTGAGAAAGAGAGAGAGCATGCAAGCCGGGGAGGGGCAGAGAGAGAGGGTGAGAGAGAAAATCCTAAGCGGGCTCCATGCTGTCAGCGCAGAGCGTGATGTGGGCCTCGATCTCCCAAACTACGAGACCATGACCTGAGCTGAAATCAAGAGTCGTATGCTTAACCGACTGAGCCAACCCAGGCCCCCCAAGAGAGGCCTTTTTGTTGGTAGCCAGTGGTCCCAAATGGCCAAGGCCATAGAGTCATGCCCTTTGCTCAACAGCGAAAGCCTAGCCCTCTGAGTCGCACTGGAGGTTCTGCTCTGGGGAAGAAGCTTAGAATCCTGGAAATTGGGAGGGTGGTACCTGGGGAGGACAAACCAGCCAAACACCTCGTGTGGTACACTCCCTGCCTGATGAGGAATTGGCAATCTCTCCCCCACCCCACCCTAGTGTGATGTGAAAATCTCAGAGCAAGGTCAACGTTGAGGGTGGGCCGGGCCGGGCCATGCCTTCCCTCTGTGCTTCCTGCTGAGCCCCAGGGGAAGGGCAGAGCTTCCAGAGCTGCTCTAAGAAGTTGGAACCACATGGGTGGGATCCAATACACTCTCCTCATGCCTCATAACTTTCTGGGGTTGGTTATTGGCCAACAGGGACCCCCCCCCAAAATGAAACTCGCAGTCACGTGATTAAAGTTTTCAGGGCTGAAGTGCTGGAAAAGCCCAAGTTTGCCAAACTGAGGTGTGTAACTGCTCAACCACCAAGGTAGTTATTTTTCTAATTTTCATGATGATAAGAAACACCTGGTATAATTGTTAAGCACCTCCCCCTGGAGACTCAGGAGATGTGGGGTGTGATTTAGAATCAGTTTTTGTTTTTGTTTTGTTTTGTTTTCCCACCAAATTCCCCAGGAGATTTCTATCATCCTGGAAAACTGGAAAACTCTGTCATGAGGTATTTCCCAGGTAACTGGACCAGCGGGAAATAGTTTGTGAGGCAGGAGAGCCCTGAGGTGAGGAATCCTCTCCAACACCCTGCTTAAAAGGCATCTTGTGAATGTGGGCAAGGGAAATTTTACCAACAGGCAAAACCTGCGAGTCAGACTGGTGACCAGAGAACTCACTCTTTGCCAAGATGCAGTGATATTCACCAACCACAGCTCTGACCTCATCATCCCTGTCCAGCTGGATGTGGTTAAATGCTGGACTAGTGACCGCTGTATGTCACCTCCTTTTCACGCATTTTAAATGGTAGCGTTTATAACGGTTACCCTGCTTCCACCAGCATCATACATGGTGTGTTGGAGGTGGCTGGTGGTTATAAGAATCACACACCCAAAGAGAGCAAGATCATGACGAGCCATGAGAAGACTTGACCAAGAGGAGCAAACACACTCAGGAATCCTGGACTTGGACGTGCCGTCAGAGGGTCAAGTTAATGCTTCGAGCCCCGCTCCTATCCACACCCAGACTCGCCCATTTTCTCCAAACATTCAGAGGTGACATCTAATGTGTAGTAAGCACTCACTGTGTTCTAGGCATCGTTTAAGAGTTTTCTATACACCAGCTCATTCAATCCTCCCAACTGGTACGATTAGTATCGCTCAGATACAGGTAGGGAAAACTAAGGCTCGGAGTGGTGAAGAAACCTGCCTGAGGTCATGCAGCCACTCAGTCATGGAGCCCAGACCTGCACGCAGGCCGTCTCCAGAACCTGAGCTCTCACCCCGGACTCCACGCTGCCTCTCCAGGAAACGAGAGACACGTGAAAAGAGGAAAACAAAAGGACGCAGCCACATTTCAAAAGAAGATAAACATCTCCATGGATGGAGAACAGAAAAGAAACAGGAAACAAATGTGAAGAAAGACTGCCAACAAAAGCGATCCACGGGAGATAAACTCCCTCCAGATGAAAAGAAAATAGTAGAGCAAGATGAAAATGATTGTAAAGCGAGCGTGTTTAGGATCCTCAAAAGATGAGGGAAGAAGTGAATTAGAGTAAGTGGATATGGAAGAGGAAATATTAGAAACCCCGGGAATGAAAATATCCTGTACTTGAAATAAAAACAACAGATAAGGGGAAGCTCTGGACCAAGCACAGTTGAATAAATAATTAGTGCTTTGGAAGATGGAGCTGAGGAATTCACCCAGAACTCAGCACAGGAGATAAAAAAAAGAAAAATTGAAAATTCTGAAAAGGTACTTACCAGACATGGAAAAGAGTGAGTTTGAGAGGCTCCATCCAAGAAAAGGTTCCAAACAAGGAGCGAATGGTGGAAAAGACTGAAGAGATAATAAGGAAAAATTCTCCAGAATCCTTCGACAGAAGGACCCCACTGAACGCTGAGTGGAGTAAATAATAAATGCTCACCTATCCATGCTGTTCTAAATCTGCAGAACGTCAAGAATACACAAGAAAATCTTAAAAACTACCAGAGGAAAAAAGAGATTTTCCATCTGGTAGGCTCCGGACTTGGAACGCGATGTGGAGGCAGGATGAATTTGAGCTACATCCTGTTGGGAAGGTGATGGTTGCACACAGTAAGAGAGGACAATTTGCAGACATTATTTATATGGAACGTGGATATGCTGGGAATCCAGTGACTTTCCAATATTTTGCATCTTCCTTCTTCTGAGCAGAGTTCTTTCCCGACTGACCACGTGGTTCATGTACATGCTTCATTCTCCTCCAAATCCTGCCCCTAGTTTATTAGCCCAACGAAGGGTACCCAAACTAAGGTGGCCAGTCACAATAGCTCACCCTCGGCTTCAGTGAATGGACCACGTTGGGTGAGTAAGAGCCCTTCCTTGGGATCTTTGACCTCCCGATGGGAGAGAGCAGGTCCTAGTAGTTCTCTGGAGGCAAAGCTGCGACAGGTGAGCTGTGGGCGTTCTTGAAAGCCATGCTTCCTGCCACGGGGACAATGCCAGTCCGAGAGGGAAGAAGGTTGACCTGTAGAGAAAGAGATCGAGTGAATCTTGTCAATGTGTGCCGGTCCGGTGCTAGCTATATCTCTGCTCTTCCAGTCTTTTGTGAATCTTCCCTAAACTCTCCTCTTTAAACTTATAAAACTTACCTCTCTATTATTTTCAACCATATGAATCTTAGTTAATGGAATGATGAGGTTGACACTTTGTTATTCTTTAGCCATTTGCATGTTTTCCTTTGAGGAAATGTTTTCGCTTGTTTATCTTCTGGGTCTTGCGCGGTTTTTGTTTGTTTCTTTTAACTATGCAATATTCCCAAACTGAATTTCTATTCTGCGGATCCCAATCCTCCTCCTTTGTACCCTTTCTCTGCCGAAGGCTTTCCCATGTTTACGTGCATCAGAGACGAGAACCTCAATGTCATCTACTCCACCTTCTCTTGATTTATGCCCCCATGCTCCAGCCACCATCAAATCCCATCAATTCCACCTTTGGAAATAGTTCTCAGATCTGCCGACTCACTTGAACAATGACTAAGCCACCCACGGACAGGGCTGCAAGCAACACTCATTGTTGCTGAGTGTAACTTGGAAAAACTTTTCTGGAGGTAAATTTGGGAATACGTTTTAATACTCTTAAAAATATTTATATCTTTGGACCTGGCAATTGCACCCTATGAATAAGGGGGGGGGGAGTCAAACTAAAACTTTTTTTTGATGCTTATTTTTGAGAGACAGAGACAGACAGACAGACAGAACATGAGGGGGGAGGGGCAGAGAGAGAGGGAGACACAGAATCCGAAGCAGACTCCAGGCTCTGAGCTGTCAGCACAGAGCCCGATGCGGGGCTCAAACTCATGAACCTCGAGATTGTGACCTGAGCCGAAGTGGGACGCTTAACTGATTGAACCACCCAGGTGCCCCAAAGATAAGACTTCCTGAAAAATAAGAGCATTTACAATAATGGCCAGGTTAAAAATAATAGTTCATAAGATGGAGTGTTGCTTAAGACAGAATGTTAAATAAGAAAGGATATGGAACACATATTTATATACAGTATGATTCTCATTTCATTAAAAAATACACGTCACATTCCGTGAGCGTGCAAAACTGGATGCGATCAGTAGGTTTCCTTTCTCCCTGGTCTCAGTCTCAAACTGGCTGCCCACTGCTCCTCCCTTCTGAGGATGAGGTGTGTGAGGTTAGGAAGTGACTGCTTCAAGGTCATTTGGGGCTTTTCTCAGTTCAGTGTAGAGTGCCGAGTGCAGTATAGTTTTTAACATCTTCGTATTGTGCCTTTTGTGATAATATAGACTCCCCCCGATTATTGTTTTCCATAACGCAACCCCACACTTAACACCATTTAATTTTTATCCCCGCACATATCACGTTTGGTAAGATTTTACCGTGTTTGTGTATCTACGTAGAAAAAAAGAGGTAAAGGAAACACGCTAAAATGTGAATAGTGGTTCGTCTGCAGGATGGAAGTTTGTTCATTCTGATATTCTCCCCTACCTTTAAATATTTTCCGATATGTAATTGCCAATGGCTGCTTAGCTATATGGAATCCCTACTCTTGATCAAATCCCTATTCTTAAATATTTAGATAACTTGCCATTTTCCACTCTCGTAAGCAACACTGTGGTGAACATCTTGGTATCTACATCTCTGCGCCAGCTGGGTCCTGCAGAATTATACAGACGTGACCCAGAAAGGCTCCTGCCTTCCAGAGCATTTCCTCCTTAGAGAAGAGCAGACATTTAGAGAAACGACTATACTGTGAGACATAAAGTGGTGAGTGCCTTATCAGGCACTTCCAATCCAGGCAGGGAGCAGGCTGCCTGGAAGAGGGGGGCATTTGAACCAAGCTTCTCAGACAGACAGCTGGGAAGAGGGAACTCATCTTCCCGGGGGCCACAGAAAGTTGACCTTAGTGAGTTACCCCAATGGCCCCTGAGAGCTGGAAAAACAGGCCTTTGCACCAGAGCCCAAGAATCGGAACCCGGTCTGTGGGTTTCCCCATCCTCCTTCCAGCCCCACCAAAGTCCACTCTACCATGGTGCCCTTGTGTGTGGAGAGGGAGGGGTGTTTCTATAGCCCCTCCTGCCCCCAAGGGAGCAGGCCAGAGGGGCTATTCCCTGACAGTCCTGAGCCATATGGCAAGCCCACAGGCTCTGGGTCCCTAGCTTCCAGCACCTCCTGCCAAACCCCAGCTCCTGGGGTCAAAGGAATGTTGAGCAATCTTTGGAATTTTTCAGCGAGAAACAAGCACTTTTGAATTCCGTTCAGGCCTCCTGAGCTGGGCATGTTGCCCATAGCCTGGAGCCCTGAGTCTTCCTGAGCAGACATCTGGGAGCGCTGGGGGACTTTTCAGTGTTTGTTTTCTCCTCCTGCTGGCGGGGCCTGTAGGACACCATTACAGTGAGGTCATGGAGCCCTGCCCCGCTGCGTCCATGGGTGGCTAAGCAGCCAGGATCTCGCAGTCCCCACTGGTTCGTGTGTGCTGGGGGATGGGTGGGGTCTGGCAGGACTGTGGGGCAGAGCCCCGTCTGCACCCCTCAAGACCTCCCCACCGCACCACTGCCGGATCTCATCCCCGACCCCAGGGCCCGGCCTCTGCCAAGGGCCTCCCAGCCACACTCTCTGCCCAGCTTCCCGGAGGCCACAGGAACATGTGGCGAGCCCGGTTTTGACTTGCTGAAAATCACTGAACAGTATCTTGCCACTAGTTCTCAGCTCAAACGGCACTTCAGGGCGGCCTTCCTGACACCCACACCCCATCCACTTGAATGAAGTCAGGTTCCCTATTATACATTTTCATGGCACCCCGTGCCTCTCCTTCTAAGCTCTTGCCTCTGTGGTTAATAATGATTAATTACCGTGCATTCGCTCAGTGTCTGTGTCACCGAGAGGAGGTTCTGTGAGGGCAAAAGTCCTGTCTACCTTGCTCACTGCTGCATCCCCAATACTGAGCACAGCATCTGACACATAGTAGGTACTTTATGAATTTCATTATGCCAAGCAAAGCATGACCCCACTTTGAGCCTTGTGTCCCTGTCTTCCAGCTCCCCACTCTCAGCCTCATCTACAACCAGTTAGTCAGGAGACCAAAGGGTCTTTGTTTAATTAAAAGTACGCTGTATGTTAACCAACTGGAATTTAAATAAAAACCTTAAAAAAAAAATTCTTTTGACTGTGATCGGATTGCAAGTCCCCCAGCAAGGGTGACCTGACCTGGCAAAGGTGACCTTTGCAGATACCAGCTGTGTCAACAGCACCCTCTGCCCCCTGTTTTGGGTCCCTTTGTCATTCTGCCTCTAGGGCAGGCAGGGCCTGACTCCACCTGCACGCGTCCCATTTATTTTAGGTTCATTTAAAGTTTGTAAGCCCATCACACTGATATTTCTACTGCACCTCCCAACAGGATTCAAAGGCCAAGGCATCACTCTTCCCCTTTTACAGAATACAGAACTGTCCCCCCAAATTGGCCTTCACTAGGTCATGGCTGGGAAATCTTGGGGTTCAGTGTCGAGCTCCAGGGGCAGGAGAGCTAAGGAGGAGAGCGGGTAGAGAGTGGGAGTTTGGCAGCCAGGAAGGAGGGGACCCAGGACAGGCGCCTGAGGCAAGGATGTAGACCTCACAGAAGGTACTGGAAACAAGATACAACCTTCATGCTCTGAAGACTAGACCAGAATCCCTGCACTTTGTAAACCAGAACATCTTTGTGTTTCTTGTGTTTTCTCTATTAATTTCCCTAATTTCCTCCCGTAGTAGGAAGTAGTAAAAACTCAGGAAAGTTCCAGTTGGCTCTAGCTGTGCAGAGGGGAACCAAAGGACTATGGCTTGGCACCTGTGCTTGTGCGAGAATGTCGCAAGGGGCAGCAGCCCAGGGCAGGAGAATCAAAAAGGAGAGTGTGTTGAGGGGATAGGGAAGCCATTATTTTCACCCCATGGCACCCCCACCATGACGCCAGGCACCTGGAAATGATCCTAACTTAACTATAAAAAACCTGGGGTTTTCTGTCATTAAAAGAAATCGCTTGCCTTTACCACATCACAGGGTTGTTATGAGATCCCATCACTCATGCGACAGGTATTTATTGAGTTCTAGGTGCCTTGGCCACCAAAATGAAAACCTCTGTCCTTGTGTGCCTTCGTTCTAGTGAGAGTAGACGGACCACAGACATTAAACAGAAGAAATCAGTAGATCACGTGGTATTCTAGAAGGTGCTAAGCAGTGTAGGAGCAAGGCGAGGGCGTGAAGGGGTTCTGGGCTTGGGTGGGTGCCGTGTTACCTGCAGTGATCGAGATGGGCCTCAGAGGGAAGGGGACACCCAGCTGCAGGTGTCAGGGACCATGCCTCCCAGGCAGGGGGAGCCCATGCCCTGCACGCTGAGGAATGGGGGCGGTCAGTGAGGCCGGGGCAGGGGCAGGGGCCGTGACAGGGAGAGTGGTGGGAGCAGAGGCCAGAGAGGTGAGGGCAGGCAGGTCATGAGCGGCCTTGGGGTCATTACACAAACTGGGAGCCACGAGGGTGTTTTCCTGCTAACGACTGTGCTGAGGAAAGACTGAGGAGGTGGGATGGTGGCTACAGGGAGAGACAAAAGGACTTGCTGATGGTTTTTGTGGGGCGGAGGTGAGAGAACAAGGACTCAGGGCTGGCTCCACGGTGTTTGGCCTGAGCTCCTGGAAGGGGGAGTGGCCATGAACTGAGGTCATTTGCGTTATTAGAGCTGCTGACCACCTACTCTGGGTCAGGCCCTGGGTCATCCGCTTTGCACCCCGATCCCATTCCATCCTTACAACCCCAGGAGGTAGGGACTGCAGCCCAGAGAGAGTAACATACTGACCATGGGCACTTGGCACGCAAGTGGCAAAGCCCGGCTACCTCTGGCTGGTCTGACCCACGAGGCAGATGTGCACATCTTGTCCCCAGGATTCAGGACAGCAGCTCCCTCACCCCACCTGACTTTGGCCTTGTGCTTCACCCCTGGCTTCCCTCAAGGCTAGAGGGCTCCTGAGGCCTGGTGTTTTATATGTGCTGGGACTTCTTTTGGATACACGTCAAGACTCCTTATCTGGGTGTCCGAAATTAAGTAGGGAGTGGCCAGGACTAGGATGTTTGGGGACTTCCTCAGAGGCCCTGGGCAGACAGGTGGGCTGAGTCAGGGAGGTGACAGGTGGGGGAGAAGGCAGGGAGGCTCGGCGGCTGCTGCAGCGAAAATCTGGGATTCCTGGGAATGCCGTCAGCTCTGAAACACCCTTCCCACCATCGCTGCGCCCACCCTGGGGTGCTGCCTTCCCACCCTCAGGATTGCTTTTGCCCTTCCAGACCACTATATTCACGGCGTACAGGCAAAACACGTGGACTCAGAGACCTGACCCTAACCTCACTCACATATGGGGCATAGTGTGTGTGTGTGTGTGTGTGTGTGTGTGTGTGTGTGTAGAGAGGGGGGGAGTGAGAGAGTGGAAATCCACAAGCACTGCACTACTTCAGGGGTCAGAACATTGCCACCTCAGCCTGGTGATGCCCTCAACCTCCTTTTTATTTATTTATTTTTATTTATTTATTTTTAATGTTTATTTTTGAGGCAGAGAAAGACAGAGCATGAATGGGGGAGCGTCAGAGAGAGAGGGAGACACAGAATCTGAAGCAGGCTCCAGGCTCCGAGCTGTCAGCACAGAGCCCGACGTGGGGCTCGAACTCACGGACCGTGAGATCATGACCTGAGCCAAAGTCGGATGCTCGACCGACCGAGGTTGAGCCACCCAGGTGCCCACAACCTCCTTTTTAAAAAATGTTTATTTTTGAGAGAGAGAGAGTGTGTGTAAGAAGGGAAAGAGAGAGAGGGAGACACAGAATCCAAAGCACGTTCTAGGCTCCAAGCTGTCAGCACAGTGGGGCTTGAACCCACAAACTGCGAGATCATGACCTGAGCCGAAGTCGGACGCTTAACCGACTAAGCCACCCAGGCTCCCCTTCCTGGATCGCCTTTTAAGGGTGACTTCAAATAAGACACAGAGGTGCTTCCTCTGTGTATCCGTGCAGAGATGTGCCCACCCAGGGCTGAGTCCTGTGCAAAAGTCCCAGCCCAAGGCTGTGAGCCCAGGCTAGGAGTTCCTGGATGGATCCTGAGCTCCTTGCTGAAGTTGGGCTGAGGAGTCAGCCATAGAACCCTGCTGCCTGCCTGAGTCACAAGGGAGGTTTTAAACATGTACAAACACCTATTCTGTGGTAGGCACTTTCTCACACTCATGTGCACATGTGCACGTACACACACACACACACACACACACACACACACACTGCTTTCTCATAGGGATTATCCCCAGTTAAATGAAACTGAGTTCAGAGAGGTCAAGAGAGATTCAGAGGCCACACAGCTGGGGCTCCTGATTGTACCCTCAGCTGCCCGACTTCAAGGCTCCTGAGGTCCAAGGTCTTTGACACCTCCAGCACCCACTCCTCAACCCCCACTACACCTCCTTCCTTGACTGGGCCCACAGGTCTGCTGAGGAGGGCTTCTGGGTCAACCTGGCTTTCTCACCAGAGGCCAAGCCCTCTCTGGATCCTCCCAGCCAGTCCTGGGATGGGGGCAAACCTGCAGAGATGGCCTAAGCCTCGGGAATAGGAAAGGGGTGTTGCTCTGACATAGCTTTGGGATTTTTTAAAGGTTTAATATTTTTTAGAGAGAGATAGAGTGTGAGCCAGGGAGGGGCAGAGAGAGACACACACAGAATCCGAAGCAGGCTCCGGGCTCCAAGCTGTCAGCACTGAGCCCGACACGGGGCTTGAACCCACAGACGGTGAGATCATGACCTGAGCTGAAGTCAGACGCTTAACCGCCTGAGCCACCCAGGTGCCCCAGCTTTGGGATGTTTTTGATGTCCCTGTCCTTTGGGGCAGAGGGCAGACAAGGACTGGGCATGGGGCAAGAAAGAGTACCTCTCTCCTTAGGAGGTGGTCCCTGGAGCTGACAGGGGCAGCCTCTATCCCCTCTGACATCCTTAGACCAGTTCTCTCCCTCTCCCACCCCTAAGCCTCCACTCCAAAGCCAGGGCACCCATCCCCCCAGGGCTCCCTTTCACCAAGGGGGAGCCTGGACATTCCTATCAGGCCTCCTGCTGAGCCTCCACCTCCTTTCCCCCTCTTTTTGAGCGTCTCCCCTCTGCCCAGGCCCCTGGACCCTATCCACTTTCTTCTGTGGTTGTTGGGCCTGATGTGCTGTGCCCCTCCCAAGGCTAGTTGCCTGCCCGATGAGGCCCTGTACAGAAAGTACTTACCCCAAAGGACAGAATTGCTAGAAAGGGGATTGTCTGACCTCACAGAGGGACACTTCACAGGGCAGAGTCTGGTCCTGACTTTGCCAAAACTTCAGGGAGGTTTGATCTCCTGGGTTCAGGGCTTTAGGACCTCAGGAGGCCAATTCAGAGGGGCTTAGAGCCCTAGATTCCCAGCACTGATGGATCACGGCCCTGCGGATTTGGGGTGGCGGTGGGGAGATGTTGAGCATGACCAGAGTCAGGCATCTGGGATGTGACAGGACACACACTTTGACTGCTTAACGTGCTGTTGACTCTCCTCAAAGTCCTCCCTTCTAAACTGCCTCCTGAATTGCCACTGCCCAGTCCGAGGCTCAGATTCCACGGGTGGGGAGCTGCTACAAAGAGCCGGGGGATTTGTGCCTGGGGTAGGCCCTGGTGGAGGCCAGAGACAGAGCCCGGGGCGGGGGGGTGGGGCAGGCACACAGACAAGCCTCTGTTGGCCTGGGCGGCAGGAGAACACTAGCTGGCCCAAACGCTGTTGTTTGCAAATAAACAACGGCAGGCTGGGGGGAACAGCTCATCTTTGTACTGCTTGCTGCCCATGTGGCTACTGCAGCCCCCCCACCCCCTTCCCAGTTAGGGCTCTTTCCTTGCCTCCCTGCCTACTGCCGCTGCGGAAGGGGGGGGGTCCGGGGACAGTGGTGAGGTGAAGCCCAGGACTGGGCACCTGGTCTCCAGCCTGGAGGATGCGGTTCTAGCCCCGATGGCCTCTCGGGTTGACCCTCTGCACCTACTGATCATGGGAAGTTGACTTAGGATCCCAGGCCCCACGCCCATCCCTGGTGACCTGGACCTCTGTCCCCACCTCAGTGAGCACTCAAAGACCTTCTGTCTAGCAGCTGGGCTGCAGCTCTGTGCCATGCACTGTCAGAGTCCTACATCAGGGAGCCTTGGTGTGTGGAGAAACAACCCGAATCCAGAGAGGTTAGGTGACTTGTCCAGCGTCACACAGCTGGGTGAGTAGCTTGAACTGGTTGGCTCTCCATGCTCTTGGAAGAATCCTCTTCCCATTTTGTTTATATGGGTCCCTCCCAGACCCCAGCCCACCCAGGAAAGCCCGGGCGGGGCTGGGACGAGTGCTCTCTGCACACATGTGGTGCTTATCAAGCAAGCAAGCGTCGTCTCGCAGAGTTTCGCAATGTGTTCTGGTCACCCTGGTGAACTTGGAGCTTCAGGAGGGCAGGGGCCCTCCTTGCTGTGCTCTTACCGCTACCCAGGTCACTGCCACACCCACGGCCAGAGTCGGGGCGCAGCAAATACGGCTCAGTGAGGGGGGCGGGTGCGTGAGGGCCTGGAGAAGAAACAGGCTGATGCCTCAGGCTTTCTCCTCTGAGGGATGGAGGGAGCGGAGGCATGAGCTGTGCAGGAAGGCAAGGTGGGAGCTGTTTGTAGGAACGGGGCTTGTAAAACTGGGAGTGGCCAAATTCATTCAGATGGGCCTTGGAGCAGCCAGTTCACAGAACCAGCTGACATGCTCAGAACTGGAGGCCAGAGACATCTCCCAGGAGAGGCCGGAGGAGGAAGGACAGCCAGAGCCAGCAGAGGCAGGATCAGGCACCAGAGGCACTGAGCTGGCGGAGGGTGCCACGCAGAGTTTTGTGGGCCCTCGGGGAGCAGGCAGCTGGGACTTTTCTAGGAGGCCTTCCTTCTAGGATTAATTAACCCCTGCTACCCTCCACCCGGCCCGCCAGTCAGCCCAGCAACTGGCACGGCTCCAGGCTTCCCATGAGCCCAGCGTGGTGCTAGGAGCCGGGCTGGGGTGGAGGAGACAGACACCAGAAATAGAAGCCAGTGTCTGCCTTCCAGGGCCTGCAAACTAGGAGGGGAGAGCGAACAAGCACACACAAATCAGACCACAGTGAGAGTGGTTAAATAGCAAACCATGGGTGACCAAATACAATAGGAGGCGGTGGGGGAGGGTCCTATCCGCGGCGCATAGACACCAGGCATCTGGTCTTTTATTTCCATTCTTTCCTTCTACCAGCCCACCCCCCCCCCCCAACACACACAGCGCCTCTACACAACAGGGCCAGCGTAGGGGCTGGAGAATATCTTCTCATAAATCAGCACTCTGTGAGGCTGACATCTCAGCTCCATCCCTGAACTGACAGCTCTCAGGGCACACTGCTGGCCACCAACCCCAGGGCACCACCAACATCTTCGGTTTATCAGCTAACTAACGGACTGATTATCAGCAGGGGGCAGGGGGGACACATGGTTTGGGGTAAGACGGTGTTCAGGCAGGAGAAAATGGAGAGCAACTTGGCAAAGTGCAAGTGGTCTCATGGATGAAAAAGAATACGGACTAAAATTGTTCCCTATTAAGATTTCCCTAGAAGATTCTATGATTCCTACTTCTGAACCTTCACACTTTCTGCACAGCTGGAACTTCCCCACCTCCTCTCACTGGATGGGTCCGCCCCTATTTTGAAACTGACTTCTAGGGAAAGGCCTCACGTCTGACTAAACCCACGGGTCTACCTCCCCCCACCGCTCCGTGCATTCAGCTCAGACAGACAACTGTCAGTCCGCATGGGCCAGGATCTGTCTGGTCTTTCCTGTGTAGAAACAGGTTTTCCACTCAGCAAACTCTTCTGAGCTCTGGGCCTACCTCGTCACAAGAAACAAAGTGGTGCCAGTGAGCCTTGCCCCCCAGAAGCTCACAGTCTCATTAGGGAGAGAACACAGAAACCATCCAGAATGAACTTCCCCTGACAAGGCAGCCTGGGGTTAATGTCAAAGGAGCAGAAAAGTCATTACCTTTTTTAGGGTTTGTTTGTTTATTATTTACAGCGGCTCTATTTGCCATGTCCAGAAACTAAAAACAAACCAAATGTCCTTTAACACTCGTTACCTTTAAAAAGCGCAGACGGGAAAGAGGCTTCTGAGGGCTGGAAGATAGCCCTGCTTCTTTTTTATTAAGCAATTTTTTAAAAGTTTATTCATTCATTTTGAGAGAGAAAGAGAGAGAGAACGAGCAGGGGGAGGGGCAGAGAGGGAGGGAGAGAGACAGAATCCCAAGTAGGCTCCACACTCAGTGCAGAGCCCAATGCAGGGCTTGAATTCATGAACCCGCGAGATCATGACCTGAGCCAACATCGAGATCGGATACTTAACCGACTGGGCCACCTAGGCGCCCGAGTAGCCCTGCTGCTTGAAGACTCTGGGTCTTGACAGAATTTGGACAAGTAAGAAGGGAGGGGCTCCCAGGAAACAGGGGTTGCTTGAGTCCAAGGGTGGGGGGCTGAGAGAGCATAGATCGAGTTTGGCCAATGCGCGGCACACATGACCCCACTCCCGCCTCCCTTGCTAATTGACGGTAGCACCGTTTCCCACAGCCTCTGATTGCAGACTCCTTCTCCATGTAGCCCTCAGCAACTGGTTAAAGCTGGCGAGTGAGAAGGAGCCTATTGGCCCTTTCTGGCCTAGAGAGTTCAGACACCTAAGAAAATGGGTGAGGCTGGAGCGGAAGCCATCCGGAGTTGGCCACACAGAAGCCCAAGGCAGCTCATTCCTTACTCCAGCACACCTGTCCTCCTCGCCCAAACTCATCCCTTGTGTGCTGGAGGTCCAGTGTTGGGCAGGGGACGTGCCCAGGGTCAGTGGGGCCTCTGGAGCAGAGAAATCTGTGGACTCTGTCACTGCTGTCCTCCCAGAGGAAGGTACTTTCTTCCCCCAGAGCCTGGCCTGAAGGAGTGAAAGCACTGGCAAAAGATTTCCCACTCAGACCCCAGGCCAGAGGGAGCCATTGGAAGTTTCTGGCACTGTTATGATAAAGGCATTAATTATAAGATATTAGTATGAGGGGCACCTGAGTGGCTCAGTCGGTTGGGCATCCAACTCTTGGTTTCAGCTCAGGTCATGATCTCATGGTTTGTGGGTTCAAGCCCTGCATCGAGCTTTGTGCTAATGGCACAGAGGAGCCTGCCTGGGATTCTCCCTCTCTCCCTCTGTCTCTGTCCTTCCCCCTGCTTGTAGGCATGCACACTCGACATACATAGATAGATAGATAGACATTCATATGAAAGATTAATCTGTCCTGTCTTCTCCTAAGAGAGAATGCCCCCCATTGGGACATTCTTTAAATTTTTTTTTTAACGTTTATTTATTTTTGAGACAGAGAGAGACACAGCATGAACGGGGGAGGGGCAGAGAGAGAGGAAGACACAGAATCGGAAGCAAGCTCCAGGCTCTGAGCCATCAGCCCAGAGCCCGACGCGGGGCTCGAACTCGCGGACCGCGAGATCGTGACCTGAGCTGAAGTCGGACACTTAACCGACTGAGCCACCCAGGCGCCCCATGGGGACATTCTTAAATAAGTCTGAGCCTCTGTAGAATGGGGGTCCCTTAGACCCAAAGGCTTCAGTACCCACTGAAGGGAGGGTACTGGTAGGGAGGGTGGGCTGGGAAGCAAGGTCTGCATATCTGAACTGGGGTGGAGAGGAGAAGGAGGTCTTACCCTCAGGAACAAAGCCATGAGGTCAAGGCCCATGGAAGCTCCCAGGAGGGACCGGGAGCAGACACTAGGAACCACACACAGCTGTAAGAGTTGTCAGACCTTGTATCGCCCAACCCAGGCTGGACTGGTTGCTTGTTTTGCTCTGTTTCCCTGAAGTAGATGTAAGTAGAGAAGTATATTGTAGGCTTGTCCTGGGGGGGGGGGGGAGGGGGTAGAATAACGTGGAGAACTGGGGGGCCTGTGGCCGTTTGTGCAGGCAGGTTCTGGGGCTCTGAGAAGGGGGGAGATAGAAGGCAAACTTCAGGCAAAAGAGTGGGTGGTGGCAAGGAGACACGCAGAGAAGGATGCAGCCTGTAGGAACCTTCTCAAGAAAAGGGGATGGTCCAGGAAGCCCCCTGGCCTGAGAAGGGGCAGAGCTGGACACCTCCACTAGACCGTCAGCCTCTGAAAGGCGAGGACCATACCACCACCTTCCTCAGCACAGCCACCGGCTCTGGAGACGACACAGAAGCAGTGAGCTTACTTGACTGGGATCGACTCTCTCCTTCTTCCCGCCCACTCCCCAAATCATAAACGGTTTTCCCACTTAAAGAAATGGACAGGAGGGGAAAGCACTCAGAGTGAAGGGAGAAGGGGCTGGGACCAGAGAGAGAAGCTAACATCTGTCTTCAAAGGTCACCACCGACGTCCCGTGTTCCAACCCCAGTTTCCACTTCTCAGAGCTAACTCTCCCTAGAGCAGTTGACTATTGCTCAACCTTTGCTTCTTCAAATGTTATCTCCTGGGCTCCCAGCCTTTGCACCTTCATGATTCTCTACTGCTCCAATTCCTCTTTTTTGACTTCTTCTATAGTTTACTCTCTTGAACCCGTTAAGTCAGATGTCCCCAATTCTTCCATTGGTCTCGTCCCCTTGGACACGACCGTGGTCTCCCTGGAGGAGTCTCACCACTCGTGCAGCTTTGATGGTCACTTGCTTACTGGTGACTCTATAGCCTTGATTGCTTCTTCAATTCTAGTCCCTCAATTGCAAGAGCCTGCTGGATGGGTGCCATTGGGAGCCCTCCGCAATCCCCAAGCTCAATACAGCCTTTGTTGGGGGGCTTCCACTGGACTTTGGTCACCGTGCTGGAGGCCGCACTTCAGGAGCCAGGCCTGGAGACAAGGCTGCCCTGGTGGCTGGGTCTTTGCCTCAGTTTACCAGCATTGGGCCTGCCATCATCCTGCAGGAGGCTACCTGCTATTATTTATCTCTGGCCACTCTGCCTTCTGCTTTCTTCTGTTGACACGCAGTATTGAGAAAACTCTGGCAGGTTCTCTATTGCTGATGTTGAACCTGAAGGACTGAGATGCCCCCCTGGGGGATGTAGTGGTGGGTACACTCTAAACCCATCTGGAACCCATTCCAGTCCTGGGGAGTGCTCTGGGCTGAGAGCTCACAGGAAGATAAGAGGAGACCTCCCAGGCTGAATGGGGAGAAAGGTTACTCTCTCATTCATCCCTGAAATGTTAATTGAATTCCTTCTCTGGGCTAGGGACTGTGTTAGGGGCTCCGGATACATTGTAGAAGACAGACAATGTCCTGCTCTCGGGGAGCTCAGTCTAACAGAAGACCAGGCGTGAGCAAGTGAGGAGAGAGTGCTGAGTGCCCCCTCAAAAAAGAGAAGAACAAGATTGAGTACAGGGAGCTAAGGGCGGGGGCTGAGACCTACCGGATTATTAAGAGCTAAGAGGAAAAAGAGGGAGAGAAGATTGTTCCAGGCAGGGAGATAGCATATGGGAAGGCTCAAGTCAAGAGTGGGCTCAACTCTTCCAAGGAATTGAAGGAAGCTCAGAGTGGCTATGGAGTGTAAAGAAAGTGGTCCATATAGAGGAGGGACAGTGAGCAAAGGCTGAGTCACACAGGGCATGGGGGTGGTGATGGTGGTGGCAGTAAGGATTTCAAACTTTAGAATTTAAACCAGGAGGGCCATGTAAAAATGTGCATGTAAATAAGATATTTTGGCTTGCTCTGTGACAATCACACTTTAGGGACTGGAGAGGACATTGTGGTGAGTGGAAGATGATGGTGGCCTCATCAGGGTGATGGCTGTCACTGGAGAGGAGTGGTCAGATTTTAGGAATACTTAGAAGGATTCATGATCTAAAGAGGGGCAACGGAGTCAGGGACAACGTTGCTTTTCTCGCTTGTGTGACACAATGTACGGTCAAGTCTGTCCCACGGAAATTCGGTTGTGGACACGTGGAGTGGAGGTTTTTGTGGGGCCTCGATAAAGATGTCAAGTCATTCAGGCTTGCCAAATAGAATAAGGAATGAATGTGAATCTCAGAAAAATGACAAATGTTTAGGATAAATCTGTCCTAAATATTACATGGGACACACTCATAATAAAACATTTTTTCATTGTTATATCTGAAATTCAAATTTAATTGGTCATCCTATATTTTTATACTTGCTAAAGGTGACAAGCCTGCAGGCCATTGTATACATGATCCAAGGCTCAGAAGAGAGGTCTAGACAGAGGCATATGTTTGACAATTGCCAGCACCAAGGACTTGAAGCATTGGAAATGTAGAGGTGTTTAGAGTCAATACATAGAGGAGACGAGTCTAGGACAGGGTCCAATTAACTCCAGCATTTAGGGTTTGGGTAGAGGAGCAAAATGAAGGAAAAAGAGGAGAATGTCAGGGAGCTGAGAGTGGTAGAAATGACTCACGGCAGAAAAATCAAACACACAAGGGCTAAAAGCGTTCATCGAATATACAGACAGGTTGTTGGTAGTCTTGGTGAGAGCCGTTTATAGGAAGATTTGAGATGTTCTCCTTTTCTTATTAAGGAGAAGGTGATGGTGGGAGAAAGAGGTGGGGTCAAAGGAGGGCTTAATTTGATATTAGAGACTTGAAAAAATATATATCGGAGACTTAAACTTGTTCAAATATTGATGAGAAGACATGAGTAGAGAGGGAGAAGCTGAAGATGAGGGGAAAGAGGGGACAGGAAAGATCCCGGGGATGGCAGAAAGGAAGGGTTGAGATCCAGTAAATCAGGGGCAGGATTACATAGAAGGACATGCACCTTCCATTATACCAGGAGGCAAATGGAGAGTACGGGCAGGTTGATAGAAGGGATGGCAAGATGTTGAAAGATTTCCTGCTTTGAGGTTCCTGTTTTGTCTTTGAAGGGAGAGGTGATATCATCCACTGAGAAATAAGATGGAGGTAAATATGTGCAAGGTTTGAGAACAGGGGATAAGGTTTAAAAAGGTGGGTGCACAAGGAGTTGAATAGATGTTGCCCATGGAAAACATAGCGGGCAGTGCTGAGGACCCGGTCAAGCTTGGTGACCACCAGTGATGTGGATCCAGTCAGCTTGCTGGTGTGGACTTCCGCAGCAGAAATCACCCCCAACATAGGTACAGTTAAGAGGAAAAGGAGAGCTGGCTGATTCACAGTTGGGTTTTTGCGGGGTGGTGCAACAAAGGGGAATTTACATTACAGGGAAGAATGAATGAAATTCTGAGCCGCACAGTCCAAGCCATGAGAGAGGAAGGTGAAGAAAGAGGAAGGATATGGAGGAAGAGGGGGCCATGGACAAGTGCTTCTGATGGGGTCAGAGGACAGATATTAGAAAGCAGAGAGGATAGAAGGATGTCAGAGTTACTAATTGCAGAGGTAGGGGAGTTCTGGGTGCTGACTAAGTCTGGGCAGTGGTTATAGGAGTGGGTGGCCATGATACAGTGGGACTGAAGGTTGTCAGAGATAGAGACACCAAGCAACTAAGAAGCTAGGGTGTGGGCTGGGGTGCATCATGGGCTCTGACATCATCCACAGTGATGGCAGGGCCTCCTAGGTCCTTCACACGTCTTGCTTCTTGGCAACACATCCCTGTTTATTGGGCCACGTGGGTTGTCATGGTGGTGGGTGGGAAGAGGGGAGGCGGTGGTGGCTAAAACTAGGAGGGGACTGTGAAACGTTGCCATAGTAGAAAGAGATTTTTGTGTGAGCTTTGAACAAAATGGATTCCTCTGTGTCCTTCTAGGCTGAAGGAGTGCATAGGCTGCTGTCAATATGCAGCAGAACTGAGAAAATCTTCTTTGAGTCCTTCTCAATGTTACTTAAGGAGCCCAAGGAGTCAGTAACGAGCCAGAATGCCTCATCTTCCTCCCCCAATCCCCAGAGCCTGCGCTTTCTCTTGTGTTCTTTCCATTACTCTGACTAGAAAATTCAGTCTCACTTCCCATATCCATTGGTCACTCATTCTGCCTCTTCTACTGCCAGTGCCCCTGTTCTGATTCATGTCGTTGTCATCTGTCTCCCAACATTACAATGGCTTCCTAAATGATTTCTCTGCACATACCCCCCACCCTGACTTTCCCTAGCTTCTCCCCCTTCTCAAGGGGCCAAGGCCAAAGAGAAGACACTCCTAGCAGTGCTTTCTCCACATAGACCCTTTACAGTCATCCATAAAATCTTCCTAAAACACTGCTTGGTCTCCATGACTCCTGTCCTTAATATTTCCCAGAGGATCTCTGTGTCTACAGAACAAAGATCAAACTCCTTAGCATGGTATTCAGGATTCCTCTTGACCTTGCCCTGTGTTCCTTGCCACCCACATCTTTCGCTCCTCCTTCCAAGCACCATGTGCCAGTACCGCTAGGCTATCTTACATTTGCTGTCATAAGTCATATTCCTTCCTGACTCTGGGACTTTGCATCTGCTGTCCCCTCAGCCTGGGATGTCCTTCCCATTCTCCTCCTCCATCCATGTAGGGCTTTGCTACCGTCACACCTTGTCCCTGATGCCTTCTCTGCTCCCCACTGTTTAGAATTAATCCCTTCCTCTACAACAAAGGCAGGAAATTGCCCAAATCTCTATTTAGCTTGTATATTCAGTCTTGTAATACAGTGAGCTGTTTAGAAGCCGTTTGTGTAGCTTATCTTGCAAATATGTTTAGTTGTGTGAGACACTGAAGATACAAAGAGGCAAGTCTAGGGTGGCCTGGGTGGCTCAGTCAGTTAAGCGTCCGACTTTGGCTCAGGTCATGATCTCAGGTTGTGCGTTCAAGCCCTGAGTTGGGCTCTGTGCTGACAGCTCGGAGCCTGGAACCTGCTTTGGATTCTGTGTCTCCCTCTCTCTCTGTCCCTCTCCTGCTCATGCTCTGTCTCTCTCTCAAAAATAAATAAACATTAGGGGCGCCTGGGTGGCGCAGTCGGTTAAGCGTCCGACTTCAGCCAGGTCACGATCTCGCGGCCCGTGAGTTCGAGCCCCACGTCAGGCTCTGGGCTGATGGCTCGGAGCCTGGAGCCTGTTTCTGATTCTGTGTCTCCCTCTCTCTCTGCCCCTCCCCCGTTCATGCTCTGTCTCTCTGTCCCAAAAATAAATAAAAAACGTTGAAAAAAAAATTTTTAAAAATAAATAAATAAACATTAAAAAAAAAAAAAAAAGAGGCAAGTCTAGCCCCTGCCTTCAAGGTGTTCGTGTCGTGGTAGGGGCGCTGGCTAGCTGACAGGCAATGACAAAACCTTGAGGTGCAGGCTGAGTTGGGCAAAGGACCACCACTGTAGTGGAGTGACCAGTGTATATACCTGTCACCCCAGGTAGGACCTAAGTTCCTTGAGCTCAGAAAGATGTTTTCTTTTCTTTTCTTTTCTTTTTAATGTTTATTTATTTTTGAGAGAGTCAGAGACAGAGACAGAGCACTAGTAGGGGAGGGAAAGAGTGAGAGAGTGAGACACAGAATCTGAAGCAGGCTCCAGGCTTCGAGCTGTCAGCACAGAATCTGACATGGGGCTTGAACCCACAAATCACGCGATCGTGAC
Organism: Lynx rufus; assembly: GCF_022079265.1. Classification (NCBI taxonomy): domain Eukaryota; kingdom Metazoa; phylum Chordata; class Mammalia; order Carnivora; family Felidae; genus Lynx; species Lynx rufus. The sequence continues at coordinate 128,747,311 of NW_025814834.1, read as the reverse complement.
CTGAGCCGAAGTCGGATGCTTAAACGACTGAGCCACCCAGGCGCCCCAGAAAGATGTTTTCTTTATCTGAGTCCCCACGCCCCCGCCCAACCCTGGCATGTCATAAAAACACCCTATGTGATTTGTTAGCATGAACCTCAGGCTCCCTGAAGGTAGGAGCTGTGTCTTCCTCAATCTTTTGTTCTTCTTTCCCCTGGTGCCTTGTACGAGGCCTGGCAGGGTCAACATTCACTGAAATGATCTAAGAGAAAGAGTTGCGCAGAAGTAGCAGGTGCTCTGGGGACCTGTGAGTAAACAGTTGGCTTGGGAAATGTCTCAGACCAGACGAGTGCTCACGATTCATGTGACTGCTGTCTAGACCCAGACACCAGTGGGTCACAGTTTGTCCTGGAGGGCCTTCTGAGGCTGGCTCACTGATGAAACTCCCAGCCCACCCGGTAGCCACTCTTTCCTGCATATGGCCATGCACAGGGAAGGGATGCTTCCAGCAGGCAGAGGCAGGGTCAGGAACTACAGGGACCCAGCTAGAGTGACTCATTGGGAAAGTGGAGCTCTGAGGTGCACCAGCAGAAGACTCCTCCTTCAGCTGGGATTGGGCCCCATCTTGGTTTTGGAGGCCGCGTGTTTGCAACTGTGCCCTGAGCCACTGGGTCGCCTGAAGGAGAGGACAAGGTGGGACCGTTCCCTAAGTCTGGGGAGATGTGAGGAGAAAGGGTCTGTTCCTGGAGCAGGTGTAGAGGTCTCCGTGTGACTCTGTCCTCTCCCTTCAACCCCCACCCCTCTCCAAATGTATCTGTGGGGAAGTGGGGGGAGAAGTTGTTATGCAGAGGGTGAAGAAGTTGTGATAAAAGCTGGACAGTGTCCCAAATTCCCAGGCTGAGGAAAATCCCCCCAAGGTTCTACAGTTCCTACCAGGAAGTGGGGAATTCCCAGCAGCTTTGCCGGGAGGGATGGAGGGAAGAAGGCTCCACTAGGTCAGCCCTTCATCAGCAGACGCATACCTTCCTGAGGCAAGTCCCTGTTTATCCCCTGGCGGTAGAAGTAGGCTGTGGGAACCCAAGGTGTCCCTTCAGCGCTGCGGGGTGCACGGTTCCCACAGTCCCACGGTTCCCATGGGAGGGGGGCTGTCTCACCCTCAACCCCTCCCTGGCATTCCCTGCCCTTCCTGGCTCCTCCTGGGTTCCTCCTTCTCCTGTTCCCCCAGCACTTCTCCCTGGCCCTTCTTATTGCCCTCACAGCCTTCCTCTCATCTCCCCACCTAAACCAGGAGAAAGCGGGGAAGGCTGGGCGTGTTGGGTCCACAGGGCAGCGCGAGAAGAGCCTCATGTGGGCTGTGCTCACCTTTTGCTCTCACCTGCCGGGGCTCCGGCTCAGTCTGGGCAAGTCACCCAATTGCTCGTAGCCTAGGCTTTTTTCTTTGCACAAGGAGAATGTCCCTTTTGCAAAGCTGCTATGAAGAGACCCGGCACATAGGACTCATTGCAGATTTGCTTTAGACATTCAGTTATTCATTTATTCAAACATCCATTCCACACAGCATTTTTCTTTGCCTACTATGTGCCAGGCTCTCTTCTGTGTGCTAAGGAGGTAGCAGTGAACAAAACAGACAAAAATCCCTGTCCTCCTGGAGCTTACACTTTAGCAGGGAAGGTGAACAAGAAACTGACAAACACATATTTAAAATACAGGAGATATAACGCTCTGCCATGCAGAAAGATAGAGCAGCGTAAGACAACAGAAGACGGGAAAGCTCCATCTAAGATGCTCAAGAGAAGCCTCTCGGAGGAAGTGACATTTGGACAGAGACCTGACTATAGGGAAAAAGAGGGTCAGGAGACCCTCTGGGAGAGAGAGTTCCAGACAGAGGGAATAGCAGTGCCAACGCCCTGAGGCAGGGAGGTGCTTGGCCCAAGGACCGGCATGGAGCCCGTGTGGCTGGAGTGGAGTGAGCAGGGCTTGTGTGGGGGGATGAGGTCAGAGGACAAGGCAGGGCCAGGGCCCGAAGGGCCTTGTTTATCACATTAGGGAGTTTGGGTTTTATTCTCAGTAATGTTTTTGAGCGGGGGCCGGTGGCGGGGAGGGGGGGGACACATGATCTGATTTATGCTTTTGAGATTATTCTGCGTGGGGAGTTCACTCCCAAAGTGGGGCCAGGAAAACAGTTAGGGGGCTGTGGTCATCATTCATCACAGCTGGCGCCCCTCACCTCCATCCCCACCCCCAGTTTCCATCCCAGAGGCTGGCACAGCTTCCAGAACCTCTCCCAGCTCTCCTCCTCTGCTCTCCCGGCTCCCGGCTCACTCCTCCTGTGTCTGGGGCCCGGCCCCACTCTCCACAGCAGCTGCTACCAGTGGCCTTCTCCCAGGGGCTTTTCCAGGCTGGAGCTCCCTGAGGCCTTCTGTGTTCTGGGTCCCCTCTTCCTGCGGGGACTCTCCACTCCCAGGCCATCTTGGCACCGCAGGTACTACCCGGGTACCCGTGACTCCTCCCCACCCCCACCCCCACCCCCACTGCCTGAGGTCTCAGGTTCCACCCCAGCCCCTTCTCCTACCCTTATGGTGATCAATTGATACCCTTCTGCCACTGCTCCCCGATGAGCCATTCAGTCACCTGTGTTCACCAGTTGCTTGCACTGAACACCCCTCAGGTAAGGGTGAGCCAGACAGACTGCACCCCTGCCCCGAGAGAAGTCAAGTTCCAGGGGTAGAGACAGAAAAACATGTGAACAGTTCATGACAGAATGTTGGGTAGGGAGTGATCCATGCCATGGTGAAAATGGAAACAAGTAGCAGACAGCAAGTGATGGGGAAAGGGGCTATTCCAGAGGGACCTGAATGATCTGCATGTAATATCTGCCACATATCTGCTATGTGAATGTCTGAGGAGACAGTGTTTTTGGGCTAAGGAAAGAGCAAGTACAAAGGCCCTGAGGTAGGTGAGAAATGAGCTTGTAAAGAAGGCCAGTGTGGCTGGAACAGGGAGAGGGATGAATGAGGCTGCTTCATGTAGAACTCCACACTCCCCTCTTGGCCTCAGACTCCAGTGGCCTGTGACTTCTACACTTCTGGACTTCTACAGCTGGAGACTCCTTCTGCAGGCATCATCACAAACTCAGTGGGTCCTATACTGAACCTGTTTTCCTCCTCCTGAAACCTGTCCCCCTTTCTGTCGTCTAAACTATCCCCTGTGCCAGTAAACTGAGGGTAGCTGGGACTCCTCTTTCTCCCTCACCCCATGCACCCAGCTAGTCATGAGGCCCACTAAAACCCCTTTAAAAATATTTCCTGTATCTGTCCCCTCTTTCTGGGTTCAGACTCTTACCCCTGTTATGAGGACCTGGCAAGGGTCTCCTAACTGGCTGACCTCTGATCATTCTCTGATCAGGAAGATGGTACACACTTGGAGAATAGCTAAATACCACAAAGCAGCATGTACAACGTCAGGGGAGGGCTAGGGCTGGGGGCCGTAAGCTGGAGGGAGAGGGCGGGCTTCACAGAAGAGGGACATCTCATCATCCCCCAGTTCAATGACCATATACAGCCAGGGCCTCCGAGTCTATCCGTCCACACAGACCTCTCTCCAGATATCTAGCTTTGCCCACCCCTACGGCACCTGCTTGCCCTCAACTGCCCCTAGAGGAGCCCATACTGTTCAAGTTTGCGCTCATCATCTCCCTACCCTCAGACTGCCCCTCTCAGTCACAGTCTCCCCCCCACCCCCGGCTTTATTAGAAACCTGGGAGCCATGCTGGTTCCTCTCCTCCAACCCCCCCCACCCCCCGGCTAAGCCATCACCAAGTCCTGTCGGCTGGAAGGAGCTCTGAACACTCAGAGCTGAACACTCACACCCCATGCCTCAGATCCCCAGCTATCAGTTGGTTCCAGCCACCATGCCTCCAGCCCAGACCACATACATCGCCTCCTGACCGGTGTCCGAGGCCTGCTGCTTGCCCTCATCCCATCTATGGCCTTCGCTGTAGTGACTCCGGGACATCTAAAGTGCAAGTCTGCTCATTGTAAGCCTCTGCTATAAACCCTACATCGGCTTCCCATGGCTCTCAGGATAATGTCCAAACCGTGCAGAGCCACTGGGTAGCTCTGAACCTCTTCTGCTACTATGCCCCCTGGCACCCTCTAGTCCAGACTTTATGACCAACTTTCAGTTCCTAGAATGCACCGTCCCTTGCCTTGGACCTTCCTACTTTTCTCTTCTGCCGGTCCCAACATCCTTGCTGCCCCCTTCTCTCCCTGGTCCCCTTGCCTACCTAACTCCTCCTCACTCTCCAAGAAATCAGCAATGTCGGGGCACCTGGCTGGCACAGTCGGAAGAGCATGTGACTCTTGATCTTGGGGTTGTGAGTTCGAGCTCCACATTGGGTGTAGAAATTACTAAAAAAAAAAAAAAAAACCTTTAAAGAAATCAGCAGTGTCACCTCCTCCAGCAAGCCCTCTGATCTTCTCAGGGCGAGGCCAGGTACTCCTCCCAGGTGTTTCCTTAGCACCCTGAGCTCACCTCACTACATTACAGGTGCCTGTTTATGTCTCCGTACCCTCCACAAGTCTGGCATGTCTGTGAATGCTTACCTTGTCCAGCTTGTTGGTGATAGAATCCTCAGCTCTTGGCACATAAAGGTGTTCGACAAATATTTTTTGAATGGATGGATGGATGATGTGAGAGTAGAAGTGGGGTTTAAAGTATGGACACATCTGGGGGCACCTGGGTGGCTCAGTAGGTTAAGCGTCCGACTTTGGCTCAGGTCATGATCTCATCGTCTGTGAGTTCGAGCCCCGCATCAGGCTCTGTGCTGATGGCTCAGAGCCTGGAGCCTGCTTTGGATTCTGTGTCTCCCTCTCTCTCTGTCCCTCCCATGCTCACACACTGTCTCTGTTTCTCTCAAAAATAAGTAAACACTAAAAAAATTTTTTTGAAATAATAAAATAAAGTATGGACACATCTGGAAAGGAAAAGACATTTGGCACAGCAGGGGTGTGCCAAAGACAAAGGTGTGGAGGTGGCCTTCATTCAGGAGTGAATGAGGCCACTTCGATTGGAGCTGAGGGCATGAGGGGAGTGAAGGGTGATAAGGTCAAAAAGGGAGGTTGGGGCCAACCTAAGGCCTTTGGACTTTATTCTAGAGGAAGTGAAGAGCCTCCAAAGATTATAAGCAAGCTTGACCTGGTCAAAGCCATGTTTAAGAACACCAGATTGACTAGAGACCACCCCCATTTTAGGGGGCTCCAGGGAGCCACCGTGAGCCCCTCTTTCAGTTGGAAGGCCCCATCTAGCCACAGGCCCCTGGCAGCCTTGGGCTGTGGAAGGAAAGTTCTCACACTGATGCTTCCTCCTCCATTAGCAGAGACTGATTGCCCTTCCCGGTGACTCACCCCAGAGGGGTCAGCTCCGAGCAGAAAGTCATTGTTGACAGGAAGAGGGGTCAGACTTTCCCTTCCCCAGCCAGCTTCCTGGGCACCAAAACAGCAACACAGGACAACACAGAGTGGGGAGGGAGGCTGGGAGCACACCATCCCCCAACCCCTGCCGCCCACCCACCCGCTTAGGACCCACCATGCCACATGACAGCCAGCCTGACAGCTCCAGTCGTTGGTGAGTCAGGCAGCCCCAGAAACCCTCTTCCAGCCAGCTTGGGGGTGGGGGGGAGTGAAGGCCAGGAAGGGGAGAGGAGGTGCCCTTCCGGCCCTCCCAGGCTGGTGCGGGGTGGGGGGGGGGGGTGCACCGGCCAGGGCTGGTGCTGAGGCACACCTTCTGAGGGGGACGCCAGAGCCAGTGAGGGCATCAGAGTCGGGGACAATGTCGGGCAAGGCTTCTTAAGGAAGTGAGCACTGAAGGAAGGGACGGAGGGCTCCGGGCCCACAGAAGGGTGTAACCTGGAATGGGGGCAGGGACGGGGATGGATGGAAACCCATCCCTCTGACATAGAACCTGGCAAGAGTTAACCTACTATAGCTGTCACCATGGCAGGCTGGCTCAAACTCCCAGAGTTGTTGGAGTTTAGAATGTGTTCTTCTCTACAGAAGAGTGATGTCACGTCGCCCAGTTCCCGGGCTCGGCCGTGCCACAGAATTCTGTGTGAGCCATAACATTTAATAAGAGAAGGCTGCAGTGTGTCTAGTTAACAGTGTTATGTGGTGCACTTAAAATTTTGTTAAGAGGGCAAATCTCCTGGTACGTGTTCTTACCACAGAAATAAAACAAAGCAAAACAAAACACAAAGGGACACAAAGAAACTTCCGGAAGCGGTGGGTGTGTGCACTACCTTAATTGCGGTGATAGTTTCACAGGTATCTGCGTATGTCCAAACTCATCAAATTGTACACATTAACTGTGTACAGTTTTTTCTATATAAATTATACCTCAATAAAGATGTTTAAAAAGTGAGAGAGAGAGGGGCACCCGGGTGGCTCAGTCAGTTGAGCATCTGACTCTTGATTTTGGCTGAGGTCAAACCTGAGCCCACAGTTCGTGGGTTCATGATTTGAGCCCTGCATCAGTCTCTGCACTGACAGCATGGAGCCTGCTGGGATTCTCTCTCTCTCTCTCTCTCTCTCTCTCTCTCTCTCTCTGTCTCTCTCTCTGTCTTTCTCTCAAAATAAAGAATTCAACTTAAAAAAATTTTACAAGTGTGTGTGAGAGAGAGAGGAGCTGAAAACTTAGGTGTAAAGGAAAGGAAGAGAGTAGACTTGGAGCAGAGTCCAGAATCCATATGCACATAAGCATTTTCTCAACCAACAAAAAGTTAGGGAACCAGGCAACAGAGGGCAGGACTCCCAAGTTTTCTTCCGCTTCCAGGGTCTGCCTCTGGGAGTGGCTCCAGGAAGCTCCCCCCATTCCCTGTGTCCGGAGCTCTAGCGTCCCCTGCGAGGGAGGAAGAAAAACCCCACCCTTCTGCTCACCTGCCAGATGACAGGAAGGGAGACCTCTGGCTGCTGCGAGCCTGGGACCCCGGGGGCTCTGAGTCAGACTGGGGCGGGAGACAAGGGGAGAGGGGAGCTGGGCACTTGGGGTGGGATGTTGAGAAAAGGGGTCTATCCTAGGAGAGGGGTTGAGGACCAGCAGGGTGAGGAGACCCGCACCTCCCACAGCCACCGCAGCGCCCCAAGTTGCAGATCAGAAGACACCCGGATTTTCCTTTCTATTCTGTCCTTTCTCCTCCCGCCCCTCCTCCTGGTCCTCTTCATACTGCGGACCATGCTGCTGGCTCGAAACTGGGCCAAGGGCAGAAGCGGGAGCCAGAGCTGCTGTGTCCCCAGCCTGGAATTCTCTTCTCCCAGTTGCCATGCAGTGGGCTCCTTGTCACAGGGGTCTCGGCCTAAATGTCATGCACTCTGGGAGGCCATCCTCACTGCACCTCTAAGGCCACCCTAACATCACTACCACAGCCCCTACCTCGTTCTCATCAGGGCCCAGCAGAAGACTGGGACCATCTAGTGTTCTCTGTTTCTTGTTTCCTCATTTCTCCCATCGCTGAAGAGAAGGAAGATCAGAATAGTCATGGACGTCGTGGAGGTCAGCCTAGAAGAAAGGGAAGGAGAGGAAAATGGAAACAAAGGAAAGCCAGGGCAGCCAGGTGGCCAGCAGAGCCCTTAGGGCACTGGGCCATTTCTTTGGAGGTTTGGCCTGACTCTGAGACCCAGAGCCCCCAAATTCTGTTCCCTGGAGTAAGAGGCACCCCTAAACATGAGAACCCATCTGAAGGCTGAGTGTAGAATGTTCTCCACTGAGGACTTGAGGTTCTGGCAGTCTTCTCAAAACTTAAACCTGTGCCCCTGCTCCTTACTGCTTGTCTCCATGAGAACCAAAGATCCAGCAGTCTCTGTCTGGGTTAGCACAGTTAAGGATGATTTTAGGTGGAACATACCACTTTTTTTTAGTTCCACCAAATAGGCTCTGGTTTCCAGAAACTCCACCATGTGAGCATGTCTCTAGAAGCTCCATTCTTCTGATGTTGAAATTCGGGTGCAATTCCACCCAGAGGTTAAAGAAACCAAGAAGTAAATCCTCTAGAATCAGAGGACGCACTGCAGGCTCAGAAATCACAACCCTGCACATGAGGCCTCCTAGCAGTGCTGGAAGGTTTTCCTTGTTGATGAGAAATGCCAGAAAAAGATGGGTGCAAACCAGAGAGGAGCAGTGAGCCACGCTGAGCAAGTGGGCCTTGTCCAGGCAGGATGGCCTGGTCTGGGCGGAGCACCTCTCGAAAGATGCACTTTGGCTGGGAAGAGCGGGAAAGCACCGCGCTCCCAAACTTCTGGCTTTTGGAGGCTGCTTGAAAGCTCACCTAGTACTTCCTTTTATCCAAAGGATACGCACATGCTGATTCGAAGGGGACGTGTACCCCGATGCTCACAGCAGCACTACTGACAGTAGCCAAATTATGGAAAGAGCCCACATGTCTGTCGACTGATGAACGGATTAAGAAGACGTGGTAATATGGATACAATGGAATACTACTTGGCGATGCGAAAGAATGAAATCCTGCCATTCACAACAAGGTGAATGGAACTAGAGGGTATTATGCTACGCGAAACAAAGTCAGTCAAAGGAAGATATCATATGATTTCACTCATACGTGCAATTTGAGAAACACAACGGATGAACATAGGGGCAGGGAAGGAAAAAAGAAGATAAAAATGGAGGAGGAAGCAAACCATAAGAGACTCTTAAATACAGAGAACAAACTGAGGGCTGCTGGAGGTGGGGGGGGGATGGCCTAAATGGGTGACAGGCATCAAGGAGGGCACGTCTCAGGATGAGCACTGGGTGTCATGTCATATGTAAGAGATGAATCACTGGGTTCTACTCCTGAAGCCAAGACTACACTGTATGTTAACTAATTGAGTTTAAGTTTTAAAAAATTTAACAAGAAATACAATAATAATAATAATAATAATAATAATAATTTGGTCTGAAAAAAAAAATAAAGTTCAATTAGCACGTCCACATTTGTTGTGTACTTGCTCCTGACAACTTAAGTCCCTGAGGGAGGAGTTATTTTACCTCTATCAGAGAGGTTACAGGATTTGCTAAAAGTCACACAGCAAGTGGCACCAGATGACCTCCCTCCCTTTGGATGGGTTCCTTGCTTATCAAGCAACCTCCTGGTGACTCACTGGTGAGCCTGATAAAGGGACAGAGGAGATCTGGGTGGGGACTTTGGTATTTCAATTCAATTTGTCTGGGGAGGTCTCTGCTGCATTCCCAGTACCCTAGACTTGGCCCAGAGCAGGTCCTCTCTAAATATTTGTGGAGAGGGGCGCCTGGGTGGCTCAGTCAGTTAAGCATCCGACTTCAGCTCAGGTCACGATCTCGCGGTCCGTGAGTTCGAGCCCCGCTCAGGCTCTGGGCTGACGGCTCAGAGCCTGGAGCCTGTTTCCGATTCTGTGTCTCCCTCTCTCTCTGCCCCTCCCCCGTTCATGCTCTGTCTCTCTCTGTCCCAAAAATAAATAAACGTTAAAAAAAAATTAAAAAAAAAAATATTTGTGGAGAGTATTAAAGTGACATGTCCTTGCCCTGGAGGCGTTCCTAGTCTTGGGGAAGGGGTAGAGCAGGTGCACATATGAGGCTGAAATAAACTAGAACGTGACAAAGGGCCCTCAGAAGGATACCCAATGCCATCCGGTTCTGAAAAGGACGAAACCTGGTGGGCTGTAGAAATAGGAATTGTTGGAGGAGGGGGCAGCTTAGAGGGCTTTAAGGAGGGACTTATTTCCACAAGTGGGCATGGGTGCATAGTGACAGTTCTATGGCCCAGCCCCTGCCCACCTTGCCATCAGACCCCCTGTTGCCTACACTCAGCCGCACCAAACCACCCTCCCTTCTACTCCCACGCACTTACCACTCCCAATTGGCTGAAACACCCTTCCCCTCCTTTCTCATCTTCCCTTGGCATGCCCCCCCCCCCATTAGCCATTCTCGACCTCCTCTTCCAGTTGCCCCATGGCAACCTGGGCTTCCGCCTTTGGCACTAACTATGGGACGGGGCAGGGCCCTGGAGCCGGCTTACTTACCTAACTCCCTGTGGATTGTGAACTCCTTGAGAGTGGACTGTATTTTATTTTGGAAATTCCAGCAACTAACCTTGAGGCAGGCCATAGTAAACGCTGAATAAAGATTCATCAAGTCGGGGGCACCTGGCTGGCTCAGTCAAAGGAGTGTATGACTCCTGATCTCAGGGTTGGGAGTTCGAGTCGCATGTTGGGTGTAGAGATTACTTAAATAAACAAAACTTTAAAAAAGTAAAAGATTCATCGAGTGGGTGGGTATCCAATTTTTGTGGGGCCTGAAGGTGAATAATGAAAGCCGAGGCTGAAGCAGAAGACTGGGACCAACCTGAGGAAGGCCTGCCATCAGGCAAGGTGGGGACGGGGGGGGGGGGGGTAAGTGGTACATGGAACCACTGTCCCACTAGGCAAGCAAGGTAGCCCACTGACAAGGTCATCTGCAGGGACCCGAGGGTTTAAGCAGAGAAAAGAGAGACTATGAGAGAGGAAGGCTTGAGGGCTCCTCCAGCATCCTGGTCAGCAGGCTGCGGGAGCATTTGGTGAGCCTGTGCAGCCCCCAGGTCCTGCTCACACCTGGGCTCACTGACAGAGTGAGTTCAAACCCAGCATCTCTGCCCTCCTGCCAGAGCCCTGGCCTTACCCAAGTGCAGAGGGCCTGTGACAAGCATGTGACCCAGCAGCCAGCCCTGGGACAGGCAGCAGTGGGGTGGAAGGGAGGAACTCAGCTTAGCATGGAGGGAAGGGGGGGATTCTTTTCCAGCTGAGGAATGACCTGGGCTCTTGTGGTCCATTCACTCATTCCTTCACTAATTCGTCCATTCAACACACTTCTATCGAGCACCTGGCATACGTGGGTTCTGCAGGAGATAAAAAGCTGTCTCTATGCTTAAGAAGCTCGCAGTTTAATTGGAGGAAGGATGAGAAGTGTACACACAAAAGGGAGACACAAACATTGGAGAGACGGAGACCAAAGAGCCACGGGGCCCAGCGGAGGGAGAAAGCATTCCTGTTGAGAGCAATGGGAAGGCGTCCTCAGGAGGGGACGTTTCAGACGCCTCCAGGGATGGGGACCTGGGAGGGGTGAGGCGAGGCAGCAGGCTGGGCAGAAAGAGACCAAGAGCTCCTGGAGGGGCAACCACAGCGGTTTGGTTCTGTCCCCTCTCTCCCAGCAGCGCTCGATAACCATTTGTCTTGTTGAATGAGGTAGTGAACTTCCTCTGACCCTCCTCCTTCCCTCCCCACCTGGACCCACCACTGGCCCCCCGAACTTCTCTCTCAACAACACTTAGTCTCCTGAGCCCCTTTCCTTCTGCTAGACCCACATCTTTGACCTCGAAAGTGAAACATCCCTTCTCCTGACCCCTCAAATCTTTCCTTACGTCCTTGATCTTACCCCTGCCCTCCCCGGGGACCTTGCTCCTTCAGTGCCCTCTGTCTCTCTATCTGGTTAGTTCCTGGGCTCCTTTCCTTTCGCTGATAATAAATGTGATTAAGTCTCTGACACCTCCCCACCCCAGATCCTCTCGCTTCCCGATTAGATGCTGCATTTCCTGAGGATAAGAGTCCATGCAATACAATATGTACCTCTTCACGGGCCCTTCAAAACTAAGAACAACGTCCTAAGCTCCGAAAACATTCATTCTGAATGGATGGATCTGGCCCTGTCACCGTCCAGTTTCCTCAGTGGCTCCTCAAGGTAAAGTCAAAAGTCATGTGTGACCTATAGGCACCTGACGAATGGCGCTGGTCTGCCTCTCTCCCACTGTCTTCTTCTTCCCTGGCTCCAGCCATTACAGAATAGCCACACTGCCCAAAGCCTGATGCACTGTTGCCTGCCTTTCCTGACCTTTGTGCGTGTCTTTCCTCTCTCTGCAATGTCCCTTCCCCATTTCTGTACCTGATGCTCTTTTGCTCTCAATGCAACTCAAAGGTCTCCTCCTAGAAGCCTTCCTGACTCTCTTCCTACCCACACACCTTCTCCTGACGCTGTCCGGCACTGTGCTCTGTGTAGGAACCCCGTGTTTACAAGCCCAAGAGCTCTCTAAGGGTAGGGACAAGTCTTGTTTCACGATTTTAGCCTTAGTGCCAAGGGCCCGGTGGTTGATAGGTGCTCCATAGGCCGTTGTTAAATGAATGAGTGAATTAACGTCTGGAGAAATGCCAGTGATTTCCGAGGGAGGTGGCAATTTTTCTGGTCCTGGCTCCCACTCGCAGAAAGGGATGAAACTCCCTCAAGATTCAGCGTCCAAGATGACATGAGCCCACAATCCAGGATCCCCCAGAACTCAACTCTAAAAAGATCCCTATTTGAAGTTGGCTTAAAAAATCAGGCGTATGGCCCATGATCTTTTATTTTTAACATCCAAGGAAGAACTGGAATACGATTTCTATTGTTGTGTTCTAAAAATATATCGTCCATGGCTTTTTGCTTTCTTCACAATAAAATAGCTTTGGCATGACAGCGTTCTTGCGTAAGCGAAAATATAATTTCATGAAATAGTGTTTCATGTGCTTTAAGGGAAGCAACTATCTGACCTGAGGCGGCTGTGCAGGAAGGGGAGGGGGGCTCCAGACAAGATGGTTCCATCTCCTATGGAGCAGGCCCAGGGCCTGGCGCCGGGAGGTTTGAATTTTCCAGATTTTCAAGGGATGTCAGCACCAGAGTCCAGGACCAGTCATCATCCTCAATCAATCAGCAAATATTTATTGAGTGATTACAGCATGGGGAGCTGCAGCTGAGTGCAATGCAAGACGTGTGTGAGCCTGGGTTACTTCTCGTGGCGAGTTCCTCCAGCCATATCATCACCACTACTCCTATGACTAATTGTAAGTAACACTGAGTGCAGCCCTTATCCCTGCAGCAAGCGTCTGCTTTTATCTTCTGCTGACTTTTCACTAGCTCCCTAAGGCAGGTAGCTTTATTTCTACTTAACAGATGAGGAAACTGAGGCTCAAAAGAAGTTTCTGCGTTATCCCAGATGTCACAGCCGGAAAGTAGCAGATCGGGGATCTGAATGTGGATTCTCTGGTTTCAAACCCCAAGTCCTTGGTAATGACAGCCAACATCTGCATGAGTCTTCCTAGGGTGCAGAGTATTTTCCAGGACATGTCTAATTGGATCCTATCACTGTGTCACGTGAGGTCACAATGATTATAATGCCCATTTTATAGATAAGGAAACAGAGGCTCGGTGGGCGGGGAGGGGGGGGGTGGTTCTAGCAAGTTTCAAAAAGTCCCGATTGGTAAATTACATATCTAGGACTTGAGCTGAAGCCAAATCCTGTGTTTCTTCTGCTATACCGGATGGAGGCCCGGATCGTCTAGTTTGGGCCCTGCCCAGCTTCTAGCACAGCACTAGAATTCTAGGAAAAGTGTCTAATTCTGGGAAGAGAATTCTCACCTAACAGCCCCGAAGAGCCTTCGTGCCACACTGTGGCCCAGACTGGACTCTGCTCCCAATGCCTGTACCTGGGAGGAGAGAAAGCAAGGGCCTCCAGGCCTGGCAGCTGGACTCCTCCGGCAGCCCAGGCACCCAGCTGGGAGCAGGAATGTGAGCGAGGGGGAGGGAGCTGTGTCAGGCTGCTGGCTTTCCAATGAATGGACCATTGGTGGTTGCGGTTATGTGGGCCAATTGTGGTTAGGAGAGGGGAGAGGCTCCCAAGCAACACTGCATTCCTGCTCCTCTCAGCAACTCCGAGTGCTCAGGACCCAGCGGCGGCAGCACAGGCCCGTCCATCCTTCTGGGCTCCAAGGTTAAGCCTGTGCCCTGCGCCCTCCTGGCCTCCAGAGCAGGGCTCTCGATACCACCACAGGGTCCAGAGGGACGTTCACAGCAGGGAAGGGGCTTTCCTGAGGTGGAAGCAGCCTTGACCTCATGCCTCCCTACCCTACCCACCCCCCCTTTCCCTTGTTTCCTGGCCAGGGCACTGCTAAGGAGGCATTAGCACAGCCACTCTGGAGTCCTCTTTTAATTGAGTAGCACTGATGCCCTCTCAGCCTAAGGAATTCTACCCCCTGTAGAGCACCCACTATAGTCCAGGCAATGTTCTAAGCATTCTACACATAATAACAACTTTATAGAAGCCCTATGAGGAAGAGGCCATTATTATCCCCGTGTTACAGATGAGGAAACTGAGGCACAGGAGGGTTAAGTAATTTATGCAGGGTCATAGAGCTTGAGGAAGAGGCAGAGCTGAGGTTTCAATCCAGGCGGCATGACTACAGAGCTAATCTTGTGCTCGCCATCCTCCGCTTCTCCGCCCATGATGGCTACCCTGACTCTTCCTACTTCCTGGGGAGAAGTGCACGGCACCAGCCAACAGGAAGATTTGCCACCCAGCTGGAGGGTGTAGGGCTGGGCTGGGCCCCTGGCCTGGAGTCCAGGGCAGCCACAGAGATAAGCACTGCAGGCTGGAGCGGGACTCACTCATGCCTCTCCTCTCCTCACGCAGGGCAACCCTGGAAAGGCTTTCCCTCCCCACTCACACCCCTATGCTGGGGTCCCCACTCACACCCCTGTGTTGGGCTCCCCACTCACGCCCCTACGCTGGGCTGCCCCATCCCGCCCAGCCTGGCCCTCATGTGAGGAGGGCTCCTCTTAGATGTCCCAGTTCTCATCACGCAAACCAACGCAAGGAATCGCCTTCAGTAACACAAAGTGGAAGACAGGGGTCTGTGGCCAGGGGTATCGGGGACCTGAACTCTTCCAACCCTCAGGCTCTTGTCTCTCCAGGTCTCTGGCTCCCTTCGGTGACCTCCAGCAGCCAAGCCACTCTGGCCCTTGGGGCACCTTGGACCTTTCCCCATTGTCACTCGTCCTGGCTCGTGCTGGACTGTCCCTGGCAGTCTGTGCACAGAGGGCATGTAATTCAGCTGGCCTGGATGAGTACAGGATCCAGCATGCAACAAGCACTCAACAATGAAAATGCTTATAGCGTTAATAGATGAATACGGATGGCGTAGGTTTTTACTTCCTGTTTCCAGGTAATGCTCTGCCTCATTTGCTCTGAAGTCACACAGGACCACAGATAAGAAGTGGGCCTGTTTGCTGCTTGGACACGAGCCGGCCATCCTGTTTGTGATTCTCTTTTTCCAATGAAGGTTAGAACAAAATTTCATTCTAGAAGTTTCCTCAGTTAAAGTGCTGTGATGCTAGAGGGTAGGGAGGACACTTGGGAAGCTAAAACTCACTATGGACAAGTCGCTTTCTTATTTCTAGGTTACACTGATCAGCTCTGAGGAGTTCATGATAGCAATCTGAGAGGGCTCCCCCTGCCCACATCCAGGAGATAGTGCCCAGCCTGGTAGATGCAGGAAGCAGAGGGCAGAGCGGGGGCCCGATACAGACAGCTTTCCGGCAGTGCCTGCTCTCCAGGGGCGAGACTCCTGGTGGCATGGCCATGAAACCAGCACAGGTGTCTCCTCAGCTTCAGGGACGAGGGAGACAGCTGGCTCTCCCCCAGCCAGGAGAAGACGCGGCCTTCATATCCACCTGGGTATTTTTCCACAGTATCTAAGTTGGCTCTTGTTAGTTTATCAAATACAAGGTCTTCACAGCAGCCCTGAGAAGCTGGCTGGCTGGGAGCTACTGTTCCCATTTAATTGATGAGAAGTCCAGTCAAGGATCGATCCATTATGGCCGCTCTGCCACCTTTCACGCTCTCACCCCACTTTCTTAAAAAGAAGGTAGACATGTTTGAACGGTCAGCCTGCAGCGCAAAAGACCTATGTGGGGCAGGATGGGAGATGGGATATCTAGCATCCCTAACCTGGCTAGCCAGTGTGTCCTTACACACTCTGGCCCTAAGCAACACCTTGTCAGGAGGCATGGGGCAAGAAAACAGTGTTCCCTCCACAGCCCCAAGCTCCCCAGGCTGCTGCTCTCCACCTTCCAGTCCACTTCCTAAGAACCATGGGACCACTTTGATGGAAGAAAGAGAGACAGAGAAGGAGGGAAGGAGGGAGGAAGGAAGGAAGGTAGAAAGAGAGAAAAGGAGAGAGAAAGAGGGAGGAAAAAGAAAGAAGGAAGGAAGGAGGAAGGGAAGGAGAGAGGGAGGGGGAGAAAGAGAGGGAAAGAAGAAAGACCGAGCAAGCCAGCCCTTTGTGATAAAAGTCAACTCCCTGGAAAAGGTCTCAAGGGGATGTTGCCTGTCAAATAATTTCAAAGAAATGACATTTCGACAACAAGCAAATGAGGCTTTCCTCCCACTTCCTGCCGTCCATCTCCATTTCTCCCTTTTCAATCGCTCTCCTCCCACCCTTGGTTCATTCCTCTGGCAAACAGGGTCCCTCCTGTACTCCCTTCTGCCCTCCTCCAGGGTCAGCTGAGTGTTGCCTTCTTGATGATGCTGCATTAGGAAATCATTGAAACCCAAATCTTGGATTGTTCCAAATCCCTCCATGCCTCCCCAGTGACCCAGCTCCGGACGTGACTCCACCGGAAGCCAGTGCGGAGAACAGCAGTAAATCTGACCAGGGACAGCACACGGGCCCCAGAGCTCTTTCGCGTCAGGCCTCACTCCTGAAGCCCCCACCCCAGCCTGCACCAATTCGTGCATTACTCTGGAGGAGGTGGCTTTGCCCATCTGGGCCTTCATTTGCGCATCTGAGCCAATGTGGGCCGGAAACACTCCTCGTTCTGTGGTTCCAAGCCCCGCTGCTGGTGGATGGCCACACACGGGCCTTCATTGGTGTGAACGGCTAGGACGCTATGCGCACATGGACATCATGCTGTTGGATTGGCCCTGAGACGCAGCCAGGACATGCCCGCCAAGGTCTCCCAGCAAGACAGGTAGGGAGAGGGGGCAGGAGTATCCACGCAGTGCAGGAAAGAGCACTGGAGATAGTGAGCCCATCAGGCACACCACAGGGGCTTCCAGCCTCGATTTCCCTGTGTCTGGTGGTAAAGCACATCTGAAGTCAAGCAGATTCACAGCCTTTCCTTTTAAGGTAACAGACATGAGACAGCTGCAGGGTCCCGCTGTGGAGTCATGGTCATCCAGGGCCTTGTTCATCCCTCTGCAGCTCCGTGCAGACAGTTTCCCAGCATCCCACAGCCCCATTCCAAAGTGTTCTTTCATAGCTAAGCACTTGCTCTGTGCTGTCTGCTGCCCTAGAGACCTCCATATGTCGCCCATTTGACCTCACAACCATTCCTTGGGGAAAGGGCTTACTATGATCATTGCACAAACGAGGAAAGAAGGGCTCAGAAGAATTAAGGGTTTTGTCTCAAGCTACACAGCAAACGAGTGGCAGGGCTGGGACTCAAATCTGGCTCTGAGACTCCCAGGTCCTCTGTGCCACTGCTGTGTCATTGCTTAAGGCCCATGTGAGTAGATAAACAATAATAATAACAGTAACTACAGCAATGGCGCTTACTACCTTCAGGCCCCAGGCTAAACACTTAATGGGCACCATCCCATCCCATCCCCGCCATTCCCGTAAGAAAGGTAAATTAATGTCTAAGTGGTAGAGTCAGGGTTCAAGCCTGGATGTGTAAACGATTTCAGCTGAGGGAGAATGAGGACCCAAGCTTTGTGCCAACAGAGAGGAAGGCTGCCTTCCAGAGGCAGAGCTAGGTTCTGAAGGCAGCCTCAGTGAGCTTGAGGCAGGGTTGGGGTGATGCAGGACGGAGCAGGTGAAATTTTACTTCCTTTCAACGAGTCAAGAGGTTTATACTTCCTCTAACCTCTTATCAGTCCCAAGCACTATGGAGTGAATATGTTATTGTGTTTTGTGTATTTTTGGTACAGGGACACTTGACAAAACAGGCCTGGGGGAAGTAAATCCTTAACCTCCTTCCTTTGGCAGGGCTCTGTCTCTTGTCTTCCTTCCTCAAGGCTCTGAGGACCCAGCACTGCTCCACATGACTGCCCCTAAGCCCGTGAAAGCAGGGGCATGTTGGTATGTCCATCTCCGTATCCCCGGGGGGCCAGCACCGTGCCTGGCACATAGGAGCCACAGGGTGCTACATTTGTCCAATGAATGAATTGTTCTCTAAAGGTCTCATTTGACTCAATCGCCGTTAACGGGGTAGCTCTTATGGGTCAGACACTGTTGTTTTGAGGTAAGTGAACAAGGGACCAGCCTGCAGGAAGTCTCGGTGAGACTTGGGGCACAATAAAACTCTCAGTGTCCCCTTCAATACTTTTAGAATCATCAGAGAATGAATGAATAACAACTTATCAGGGCCACCATGAAGGCGCCAAGTCCGGTGGGAACACAGAAATGGGAACCACCGATGTGCCTGGGGAGTCAAAGAAGGCTTTGCTGATGGAGGATGTGGTATTACCTCAGGCTTGAAGGATGAGGAGTTTGCCTTAAAGACAAGCGGGAGAAGAGCACTCCACGCAGAGACACCAGTAGGAGCAAGGGGATGAGGGTATAAAATTACTGCTTGGGGCTGGGGCAAGCGACAAAAGATGCCCCTTTGAGACCAGGCCATATATCATGGATGGGCGGCCTTCCAGAAGATTCCAACAGTGAATCATAATGAATTGAAGAAAGAAAAAGAGCCTGAAGTTGGCATGATAATTAATAGGCGCATCCTATGAGGCTTCGTTTAGATTCGTTCTCATGCAGGGGCAGAACATGATTAAGCATCTCGGGAAATGCATCTCCAAAAGCATCATCAGAAATCTAGGGCCCAGGTGCCAATCATCCCAGGTTTTGGCAGTCAGATAGGAGCATGGGTCTCAGCCAGCATTTAAATCACCGGCAGGTCAAGTGCCCGGAGTGTTTCCTGGCCCAGAGCACAACCTCCCAGCTCTGTGCCACAGGACACAGTCCCTCCCCTCCTGGCCAGGTAGCTAGCTAGCCTCCCTGCCTATCTGTACCCTGCCCCCAGAATGAGAGACGCGAGGCTGGGGGGCTGCATAGGAAGAAGAGGGCTGCTGCAAACCCGCGGACTGCATCGCAACAAGGTGCTGCAGCGTGCACAGCCCGGGGAGGCCCCAGGCTCCAGTGCTTGCCCCTGCTCTCGGCCCATTTCCTGCTCAGATTTGGGAATTTTCAGGCCTGGAGGGAAAGTCCCTCGAGACGAATATTAGAAAGAGAGAGAGAGAGACAGAGAGCACCGGATCTGCCTGGAGAGCGCGGAAGGAAAGTCTCGGCTCGGTCCGAAGCGGGCGCGCGGAAGGGCGGGAGGCGGCGGAGTCGGAGTTACTTTGCTGAAGGCTCTGGAGTCGCGCACAAAACAGGGCGACTGGGAGGACCACGGGGAAGACCAGCCCGAGGGGCGGGGGAGGGGAGGCGGTTCAGTGGGGCTCTGGAGTGTGTGTCTGTGTCAGTGCGCGCGCGCGCGTGCGCGCGCGCGTGCGTGTGTGTGTGTGTGTGTGTGTGTGTCTGGCGCCTGTCCAAGGTGATTTCCCATAAACCACATGCCCCCACAAGTCCTCTTAAAAGGCTGTGCCGAGGAGCTGGCCAGTGGAGACCGGCTGGTGGAAAGTGAAAGTTGCCTGGGTGCTCTCGGCGCCGCCGCCCGCTTTCCGCACCCCCGGGACTGCAGCGCGGCCCTCGGCCGGGGCGCGGGCTCTGCGGCGGCCAGCGAGCGAGCGAGCGAGGGCGGCCGACGCGCCCGGCCGGGACCCAGCTGCCCGTATGACCGCGCGGGGCGCCGCCGGGCGCTGCCCTCCCACGGTAAGCGGCGGCCGCGGGGCGGCGGGGCGCCCGCAGGGCTGGGGAGGGAGCGGGCGGCGCGGTGCGGCGCCTCGGAACCTATTGCCCTGGCGCGCCGGCCGCCGACGCTCCCCGCCGCGACCACGGGCTCCGGGGTCCTTCCCATCTTTGCGTGCCGGCTGCCTGGCGTCCCGGGCGCACTCGGGCTGGGACCCGTGACGCCTTGCAGCGGTTCCTGGGGCTGCGGTACTTCTCCGGAAAGGGGAGGCTGCTCACCCCACTGCTCCGAGGCGCGCACTGAGCCACCCGCCGGCGGGAGAGAGGGGTTCACAGCCACCGGCAGAGGCTCTCTGCCGGCTCCGTGTCAGCCCCTGCCTTTCTCCCATCTCTGAGCCGACGCCGCCAAGAGACCCGCGCAGTGGCTGCGCGCTGAGTGTGGCGCCCTCCCAGCGGGCACCCTCGCCATGGGCCACACACATGCTTCCAGGCTCTGCTGGGGAGTGGGCGCTTCTGCGTTGGAGAAGTTCAGAGGTCATCCAGCTCACAGAATTCCAGGGTCTGTGCCCAGGAACCTGCTGGCAAAAGGAAAGAGCCGGGCAAGCCGCTACTTGTCCCAGCATGCAAGCAGGAGGTTTTGGGGGACTTGAGTCAAAGTCTGTTTTGCGGGGACCGGACTCCAGAGCTGCCTGGGGCTAGCTCCGAATCTTTTTATTGCAAAATCTGGTTCATTCAGCCGGGGAGCTCCTGGGCTCGGCGGTAGCAGAGAAAGGGGAAGGTGGAAGGAGGGTTCCGTGGTGCAGAGCCCTGGGCAGGGTAGGGGCTGCTCCGCCTTGCACGGGGAATGTCCGGCCCCAACTGCGGGCAGTAGGTGGGGCAGCTCCTAGAAAGTGCAGGGTGGCACTGTTAACGAACAGTAGGTGTTCTCCCAGTGGGTTTACTTGTGAGGAGCCCTAGAGGAGAATGGCAGGAGAAACTGGCCGGGAGAGAAGCAAATACTTGGAGGGGAATGGAAGGGGTTGCAGGTGGGGCTGAGAGGAAGGGGCAAGAGCAGACCCACAGGGGAGCAAGAGCCCAACTGAGAGGCTGAAGACAGTGTCAGGAGGGGGGAAATTGTGGAGGGGGAGCTGGTAGGCAACCAGACGAAGATAAGGGCTGGAGGGAGACCATGAGGAAAGTAAAGGTGGAGGGAAACGTAGACTGGTTTTAGACAGGAGCCGTCTAAGGATCTGGTCGTGCCAAGGTCCCTCCAGGGCCCCTGTTGATGGGAAGGATGGGACAGGTGAGGATGGACAGTGGGACTGAGATGTCTGTGGGCCTGCAGGAGAGGTGCCTTCGTGGCTGTCCCAGAGGCCAAGGCGGGTGGGTGGGAGGAAGAATGGAGGGGGAGAAGAGCCAGCCCAGCTAGATGCGAGCTAGAGTGTTAACCCTTGGGTGCCCATTCGGTTCCTCCTCTGAGGCAAACCTGGGGCCCCAGGGGCAGGGGGGACCCCCTCTGGCCACCTTCAAAGTCAGCTTCCCACGTGGTGGCTGCACTCTCCCTGCACCAATCACTGAAATAGCTCCAAACGCCAGGCAGCCCTTGGGTGTGAAGCTGTCCTCGGACGTCAATATCTTGAAGTGCCTGTGGCAAGGTTGTCTTCCTGAATACTGCCTTTCTCACGGGCTCTTTCCTCCACACTGTTTAAAACTGGGGGGTTCAGAGCGGCAGGGGCAGCGGCCTGGGACAGAGCCACACCTTCCGCATGGCCCAGTTTCCAATGGGTCCTGAATTAAAGGTTCTGGAGGGCCTGGGCAGCCGTTCCCACCCAGGGCTACCTCTTCAACTGCCCAACAGAGCCTGAAGCCCTCCCCGCCGACTGTCCTCCCCCTTTTCCACTCTCCCTCCACCAGGTCAGGCCAGGACCCTCACCAGATCCCTTTACTGAGTGGCATTGGGCCATCCTGTGCCTTTTCCCTCCAGGCCTCCCCTTCCCTCTCTCTGCCATCAACTTCTCCCCATTTTTCATGGCCTCACAGAGGCCTCTTCTCCCTGCGCCCTCCCTGGTAGTCCCAGCCAGGGCCTCTGTTCCCTGGTAGGAGCTAACAAACATTTGGGCTTTTAATTATATGTAAATCAGCATGTTGTTGAGGGCTGTTTCATAGCCTCCTTGTTTTTCCAATGTGCTATTTATTTGCAGTCTTTGTCTCATCATCTGGATTACCGAGGCAGAGCCCAGAGCCCAGGAAGGTGCCAGCTCTCACCCCACCCTGACAGCGTTTCCCTGAATCTGGAGACATCAGCTGCCAGGGGCAACCTTGAGTTGGGGAAAGAAAGTTCAAGAGTCCCTCTGCCTCTGGCTAGAGAATGGGAGACCTGGGCCAGGGGGAGGGTTGAAGGGACCCTGGTTAGGAGGAGGGAGAAAGGAAGGAAGGGGAACGATGAGGTGTCAGGGACCAGTCCCGTCACTCGAGGGGTGAGCAGCTCCTGGGCCAGGTGGGAGCTGAAGGAGGGAGAGATCTCCGAAAACTTCCTGGCCATGATGAGAGCTGGCTGGATGGATGCAGACCGTGCTGGAGCTCTGATAAGCAGGTGCCAACGAGGGATGGCCTAGAACTGGCACTGCTACCTCTGATTAAGCAGTCGGGCTCCTTTTTGACACACACACCCAGGGCTCCAAAAGGTCTCCAGTGTGGGATAGGTTCCCAGTGAAACTGAGTTCGGGGCCCTGGTTTTTTCCAGTAGCAGAGCCAGACCTGTGTGGAATCAGGTGGGAGGAAGGGCTGGGCCTAGGGAAAATGTCTGGCTGGAAGTCTGCAAGTGGGTGCTCGAACATGAGCTTGAGAGGAGTGGGCAGCCCAGAAGACATCTGGCTCGGTGTTTGAAGTTGCAGGGACACAACAATGGGCTGATGCAAGCCCTGCATTCAAGGAGTTTCCAGTGTCACGGAAATTTAGACTGGTAGGAACACCTCCCGTGTCCTCCTTAAAGGGTCAGTGTGTAATCAGGCTCGGCTTAGGTTAATCTGGGAAGGCTTCTTGGAGGAGGTGACATTTGGGTAGTTATCAAGGAGAGCAAGATTGTGCGTGCCACGTAGGAAATGCTGAAAAAGTTCCGGGCAATGCTGCATCCTGGGCAAGGGGCAGAGCCTGCAGCATTGTAGGTGTGAGCTCCTTGTTTCTCCACTCTCAGCAGGGCACTGGGGTTCCTAGGGAGAGTGAGGGCTGGGAGTAATGATGCACTCTCTACCACAGACATGGCTGAGCCGCCTGCTGCTGCTGGTCTGTCTCCTGGTGAGCAGGAGTATTACCGAGGAGGTGTCAGAGCGCTGTAGCCACATGATTGGGAACGGACACCTGCAGTTCCTGCAGCAGCTGGTGAGTGTGTGGCCGTGCCTATCTACCTTCTTCCCACTGGGGAAACTGAGGCAGGGAGCAGGGTCAAAGGCAAGGGTTGCAGGCAGAGAAATACGGCTGCACAGGACATGATTCATGGCTCCCACCTAGCTCTCATTGACCTTCTCGGGGTCAGGGTCTCTGACCCACCCCCAAGCCTGCAGCCCTCTCTGACTCCCCTGCAGACAGTGGACAGGGTGGGCTTCCAGCCAGTTGCCTGGGTTAATGATTGCCTGGAATGTCAACCATAGACTCTGAAAAGGCTTGCGAAGCCTGCTCTCCCTCAGTGTGATGCTTTCTCTGGGGAGCCATCCCAGTCTGCCTGCTGTGTCGCCTCTAACTCCCAGCCTCTCAGATATGCCACCAACCTGGCACCAGAGCTACCGTCAGATTTGGAGAGGAGGCTCCTGCCTAGCTCCCAGCCCTCCACCCTCACTCTCCTGGCTCTTGCCTGAGCCTTGGGGCTGGGATGGACTGCTCACCCAGGCCATGAAGGAACCCGTGTCTTATTCTAATCTGGCTGGCAGAGTTGTCAACAATTCCAAACATGGTTCAGCCGGGCAGAATCAGGTTACCATCATGGCTGCTGTCCTGCTCAGAAGAGAATTTACCATCCCTCTGGCCAGCCAGACAGGGTGGGGCACCACTGGCTAAGACCAGCTCCAGGGCCCTGAGCTCGGGGCTTGTAGGCTGGGCCTCCTGACTCTCTTACCTCTACACTTTTCCTCCTGCATGTAGCTTCTGCAGCCATCCAGGTAGAACAAGAGCCATAGCATTCTCTGAGGCTTACACTCCCAGAGCCACTGCTCTGGGGGCCAGCAAGGGCTTTAAGGGCACCTAGCCCCAGCCCCTGTAGATCCTGAATCCCCAGAGCTTGTCCAGCCGCGACTCGAATCCCTGCCAGGACAGGGAGCTCACTACTTGTCGTGGAAGATTATGCCCTGTACCCTCTGTTAGATAGTTCTTCCTTCTAGCTAACTGGTATTTGTCAGATTTCATGGAGTGGGGGTGGAACGAGGAGACTCCTTGTTCTTCTACAGCCCACCCTGGGCATGGGGGAGGCACAAGTCTTTCCCTTGCCTCTGTCTTTCCCAGTATGGTTGGTGGGGAGGTAGATGAGCACCAAACCCTGATCCACCCCAAAACTCTAGTTCTCATTCTTAAGTGAGCTCAGTTGAGCTGCAGACGCCCTGCCACCCCTGGCTTGCTCTCTCTTACAGATTGACAGTCAGATGGAGACTTCGTGCCAAATTGCCTTTGAGTTTGTAGACCAGGAGCAGTTGGTGAGTTATGGTTATTTATAAGGCCCCTGTGCCAGCCCTATATGTGCTTCCCAAGGTGGGTATATGTGGGAACATGAAGGGAGGAGAAATCCTATAACTGGGCACGGTGAGGGTGTGAGGATCCCTGGTGCTCAAGTTTGGGGTGCCAGGGTCCAGGGCCGAGCAGGATCCGGGCCTCAAGTCCCCTGCTGCTCCCTTCTCCTGGCCCTGGCACATATCAAGGCCTTACTATGCACCAGACACTTTCTAATTTAATCCTGACAGTACGACTGTGTGATATACCAGTCTCGGTTATCGTCCTCAGGGAGGTTCAGGGAGCATAGATACTAAGTGGTGGGGGCCTGCTTTGAACCCAGGCAGGCTGGCTCTAGGGCCAAAGCAAACCAAGATGACTTCTGGGTCACATGCTTTGCTTAAGGATGTCGTTTCCATCCAACAGACTGAACAGCAGCCAGGGAGTCAGTCCAGCCCTTTCCCTCTTCCTCCTACCCCACACCCAACCAGCCATCAAGTGCTGCCGGTTCTGCCTCCCAGCAGCTCTGGGCTCTGCGGGAGCCTCACCCAATCAGTTGCTTGGACAGTTTCAAGAGCCTCCCTGCTTCCAATGCACCCCATCTTCCCGCCATTAGGGGGAGCTCTCGGAACTCCAACCTGTTACCTTCATTTCCCTCCTCCAAACCTGTCAGCACCCCCTCGCCCCTGCCCCTCACTCCAGGAGAAAGCCCAGGTTGGTCAGCTTGGGGTTTACACCACACAGTCTGGGCCCACCGCCCCCATTCCCTGCCCCTTCCTGCCTCCAAGCCTTGGCACAAGCCCTTCCTGTGCCTGTGATGTCTTTTCAACTGCCCCCATACTGCCCCTTATTCCACGCCTGCTCATCTTTGCACCTGCAAAATCACCATGATACGCCCCAGAGTTGCTCCCATCTCTGAACTTCTGCACACCTGACCCATATACATGTCTATTAGAACTGGAGACCACCTCATGGTCCGAGGAATAACCTCAGTATTTCACTCACTCACGCCTTAACCAATGTGGCGAGTTTCCTTAGCTAGGAAATGATGAGACTGGTACCAGGAATCCGGCGCTGAAGCAGGGTGTCTGTTGAGGCAACCACCTTCTCTGAGGGACACAAAACACGGAAGTTATCCTTTGGGTCCTCAGGCGGTCTCTAGTTCCCCCTGTGGCCTGGAGGATTTGAAGGAGCCGTGTAGTAAAGGACTTTTGGTGAAAGCAAGCCAAAGAGAGACAGAGTAGTTCCCCAGGATCCACCTTACCTACACACCCCCATTCTGATGAAAGCCTCACCTTCCAGAAATCTGAGGATGTCTCTAATCAGAACCCACATTTCCTTCCCTCTACCTCAAGTCCAGGCAGCTCCAGATCCCATGAAAGAGACTGAAAGACCAGCTGGGGTCAGCGCCCCCCTTTTTACTGGGGTGGCGTGGCCCTCCCCTCGGGGGCAGGTGAAGGGCAGGCCGCAGCCCTCCGTCTGCCCGGGATGGAGGCACCTGTCACAGAGCCTGGGTTCCCCGATCACATCAGCCAGACCATAAACTCCAGCTTCTTGTTTTTCAGAAAGATCCCGTGTGCTACCTTAAGAAGGCCTTTCTCCTAGTGCAAGACATAATGGAGGACACCATGCGCTTCAAAGACAATACTCCCAATGCCAATGTCATCGTGACGCTCCAGGAACTCTCTCTGAGGCTAAGCAGCTGCTTCACCAAGGACTATGAAGAGCAGGACAAGGTAGGAGGGTCCTGGAGCCAGGAACAGAGAGCAAGAGTAGAGGGTGGCTTTGGTGGTACCCTCCCTGTCCTTGTGCACATAGTATATTCACTTGCTTCACCCTGTGTCATGGTTCCTTTCTCTCTCTCATTCATTTATTCACCCCACATACCTCTGCTGAGGACTTACTGGGCAGGAGACACGGTGCTAGGCCTTGGCGGTGTCTTCGTGAGGAAAAATTCCATGGCCCCCACCCTTGTGGAGCTTACGGTTAAGTGAGGTTGGCAACCATTAAACAATGACACAAGTAAATAGCATTATGAAACATGAGCACTATTCATTCACTCGACCAATGGTGAATGGTGCCTCTTGTGTACCAGGTACTGTTCTAGACACTAGGAATCATCTGGGGTCAAACCAGACGAGTACCCGTATCCACGTTCATGGAGCTTACATTTGGCGGGGGGTGAGAGAGTTAACAAAATATACAAGTAAAATACGTGCTATGTGGGATGGTAGTATGTGCGTTGCTGAAGAGAAAGCCAGGCAAGGGGGAGACCTGAAGGAGGTGAGGGAGCGGTGCCATGAAGGAGGGCTGCGTGGGGCTCTGAGAAAGAAACAGCATTCTAATTAAAAAGGGGGGTGGAGAAGAAGAGAAGGAGAAGCCTTCTGAGTAAGAATATACTTGCTTGAGGTTCAAAGATGAGGAAGAGTTAGGAAGCTGTGAGGCTGGTCAGAACATTCCAGAACAGGGAATGCTAGGCCCGAAGCCCTGAGGTGAGCAGGACTGCACATTCAGGACCACAAAGAAAGGGTGGTCGCCAGGAAGTGTGGAAGAGAGGTGGGGAGAGAGGGGAGGAGGCAGGAGCCAGCAGGGGGCGCATCTGGGGTCTTGGGGATGTGGAATGTTGGCTGAAGTTTGAGGGAAGCTTTGGGGAACAGAGGAATGACCTAATCTAACTTCACTGCGAGGACCGCAGGGGGCAAGAATGGAGGCTGGGAGGCCAGCAGGGGGCGCGAGTCGGGGCCAGAGGTTCTAGTGGCTTGGACCACTGGCGGGCGGGGGACGCAGCGCGGGGCTTGGACCCCGGTGATGCTGTGCAGGTGGAGCGAGCAGCTGTGCTCCCAGGTCGAGTTTGGAGAAAGAACGCACAGGATTTGGGGATGCGGTGGCCATAAGGAGCTGAGGGAAGGGATGGCTCAAGGCCGGTTTTGTCTGGAGCAGTTAGGGGAAGATCAGGCAGAGAAGGTTTGGGGAAAGGGCAGGAGCTCACTTTGGGACACATGAAACTCCAGACGCTTGTGAGACAGCCAAGGGGAAATGCGGAGCAGGTGGCTGGATACACGGGGTCTTGAGTCCGTCTGGCAAGATACTCGTGTAAGAGGAGGTGGTGTGGAGGTCATCTGTGAGGCCAAGAGACTGTAGAGCATAGCCCACTGTGGGAGGAGAAACAGACCCCTGAACCCCAGCACCCAGAAGCCAGGCAGAGGAGGGGACCTGGCCAGGAGACTGGGAAGGAGCAACTTGAGCGGTGGAGGGAAAACCAGGAGACTGATTTCACTGGGCCCGTGGAAGACTGTCTCCAGATGGAAAAAGTAGTCGCCTTTATCCAACGGGATTGAGAAGTCAAGCAAGACGAGGGTAGAAAAGCGTCCGATGGCTCTGGCAGTGTGCGGCTGCTGCTGGAGGCAGGTGCCAGATGAGGGTGAACGGAGAGGAAGTAGAGGCAGCGCTGTGGGGGAGTGGGGCTCCATAAAGGCACAGGAATAGAGGTCACCAGAGGGAGTGTGGGATTGCGGGAGGAAACATCTTTCCCGAGAGGTATTAAGGCTGAGGTTTTCCAATGTTAAGGTTCGTTAAGTATCACTTGGGGAGCTTGTTTAAAATCCAGATTCCCAGTACGTACCCCTAGAAAGTCTGATTCCCTGGGGCTGTGGGTGGGCTTGGGAATCTGCATTGTCACAAGCCACCCACCCTGCATGCACACTTCCTACGCCCGGCGTGAACGCAGCAGGGTGGACTTGAGGAGGGAGGGAGCCTTTGAGGCTTACAGGAGCCAGTCTCCTGAGGAGAAGGCTGGTGCGGGTTCAGAGCTCCTGAAGAGAGAAGGCACGGCCTCTGTGTGATAGGTGGGCATCGGGACCTTCTGTTGGATGTTGCCGTGTTCCCTGTGCAGTTACGAGGTGAGGTACGAAGGGCACAGAGGTTTACGAAGAAAGGAAGAGAAAGGCAGTTTCCCTCTTTCTTATAGTAGCCCTGGTGGGAGGCTGGAAGGCACTGTAGAAGAGGAAATGAGCCCAAACTGGATAATCCACTTGGCTAGTGTCACGTGGGTGGTGGGTGACAGAGCTGAGCCCAGGTTTTCTCATGCGTGCATTCATTCATTCATTCATTTGTTCATCTGGTCCACATTTGTCAAGGGCCTGTGCAGCTCAGTTTAAGGAAAAACTTGGTATTTGGAAGTCATTGGTAAGTAGACCACGGATGAAGCCACGGGCATGTGGGGCCTCATCTGGCATGAAAGGGAGAAAGTAGGTCCAGGACAGCCCTGAGGAATGCCAGAATTTAGAAGTCTGGTGGAGGAAGGGAGCCTGGTAAGACGACTGAGAAGGAGCAGCTCAGGAGATGGGAAGCTTCTCAGAGCCCCAGTGGGTGTAGGAGCCATGGTCCTATGAGCAGAAGAGAAAAGGACAGCTCGATAGACAGGACTGGGGCAACTTCAGCCCCCCCTTCCAAGGCATACTCATGCCGGAGAAGGACCCATAGCCCTGTGGCCTGCTCCACACCACAGGATGACCCTTCTAAAACTTGGGTCTCACCGTGCCACCAGCCACCTCCCCAACAACCCCTCAGATGTTTTCTCTTTGCTGTATGGATCAGGTTAGCAGTTTGTGACATGGCCAACAAGGGCCCGAAGCACCTGGCCCTTGCTGACCTCTCTTGCATGAATCTCTTGCCAACTTCTTTTTTTTTTTTTAGTCTCTTTTTTTAATTAATTAATTTATTTTGAGAGAGACAGAAAATGTACAAGTGGGGGAGGGGCAGAGAGAAGGAGAGACAGAATCCCAAGCAGGCTCCGTGCCGTCAGCACAGGGCCCAATATGGGGCTCGAACTCATGAACTGTGAGATCATGACCTCAGTGGAAATCGAGAGTCGGACACTTAAACAACTGCACCACCCAGGTGCCCCATCTCTTGCCAACTTCTTCCTAGGTGGCACTACTATAGCCACTCTAGCCGTCTTTTGGTCTTTCCACATTTCAGGCTCTTTCCTGCCTCAGGACCTTTGCACACTCTGTTCCCACAACCTGGACCGCTCTCTCCAACCCCACCTCCTTTCCTGGTTGACCCTTGCTCATCTTTCAGTTGATTCCATGGGGAAATTCACCCTGGGCCCTCATTTGGCTCCCCTCGTTGTGCACTCTCAGATCATTCCACACTTCTTCATATGACTCCCTGCACTTGTAACGTGTTTAATGCCAATGCCTTGCTAGATTCAGTGTCCCAACTCAGACAGTGACCACCTCTCTCATGCTCATTGCATGATTCCCAGGTAATTGCCATATGCCTGGCACATAGATATGTGCTCAACAGATCTGTGAATAAATGACATATCTGGAGATCTCAGGGCTGGTTCCACTACCCAGCAGGGGTGAGGGGAGGGAGAAAATGAAAGAGAAAAAGAAGACAGATGTGAAAAAGGCCAAGGGCGTTTGGCAAACAAGCTAGAGACATGGCTCATCCTCACCAAGTCGGGGGGGGGGGGGCCCTTACTGTCTTTCCAGGCCTGTGTACGAACTTTCCATGAGACACCCCTCCAGTTGCTGGAAAAGATCAAGAATGTCTTTAATGAAACAAAGAATCTCCTTAAAAAGGACTGGAACGTTTTCAGCAAGAACTGCAACAAGAGCTTTGAGAAATGCTCCAGCCAAGGTAAGCACCAAAAGGGCCAGCAAGTGTGGGTCAAGGGGAGGGTGTAAGGAACAGAGCAGGGATTGGGAGGTGAGGGGTGGGCTGGAGGGACCCTGGGCAGGCAGCCTGGCTGCGACGCGAGCTCCTGTGTGTGTAGATGTGCTTTTCTCGTGTTCATATGAGGCTTCACATACCTCTGGGTGGTCCGGGCACATGTCTTTTCTGACATGTGTGTGCATGTTGAGACATCGAGAAGGATCATGCTGGTGGCTGTGAGATCAGGGAATGGGCAAGGGGCCCCTCTCGGAGGGCCCTGTAGGCTTGGAGGCTTTCCCCACCGGCTCTGCAGGCTGGCTGAACGCACAGGGGGTTCCGTGGAGAGAGCAAGGCTCCATCTGGGAGCCAGGGCCCTTGCACCAGGAGCCCTGCAGTGAATCACCAGGATACCCTGGCTCCAGAAGTCCCCAGGATGCCTTGAATGTCCCCTCAAGGGAAAAGGCTGGATTTGAAGGCTGAGCATCACTCAAACTCTCCCAGTGCAGGCCCAGCTGCACACGCGTGTATCCTACGTGGCCTCGTCTCTGCGTCCTGTGCCACGTGTGCCCTCCTACATTCAACCTTGCTCCCTGAGGCAGGAGCTGAGGCCCCGCGACCTGCCAATGGCCAAGTCCAATCTCGTTGCTTCAATCCCAAGGCCTCAAGTCTTGGCCACATTCCAGCCCCAGTTTGTTCCCGCCTGTGGCTGTGGCTGTGTGGCCCCTGGCTGTGCATGAAACCACCTTGCTGCTTTCCAACCAGCACTGTCTATGGGACCTGAGGGTGTCTTGTGTTAGTCTTGGAGGCCGCTGCTCAACCACCTGGCCAGCTGCTGCTCAATCGTGGCTTGGCACCTTGCCAGCTGGAACTCCAGGAAAAGCTGTCCCCTGGTCTTCCCTGACCCTGGCCCCCAGTCTGTCCTCTAAACCCCACTCTTTGCTTTCTGCCTTTGAGACCCCGCAGCTTGTACCTTCCTTGCCTAAGGCCTGTGTCATGAGCACTGGCTCCAGTCCTGTCCTTTCCTCAGCCCCTAGCTGAGGGATTAGGGGATGAGGGACCCTGGACCCATATCCCCCTCTCAACAACCCCCCCCCCGGGAAACCTGTGCTGGAGGCTGGTGACTCTATCTCTTCCCCCCCCATCTTTCTCTCTCCCTCTCTCTGTGGTTCTTTCAGATGTGGTGACCAAGCCTGATTGCAACTGCCTGTACCCCAAAGCCACCCCTACCAGTGACCTGGCCTCTGTCTCCTCTCAGCAGCCCCTTGCCCCCTCCACGGCCCCCATGGCTGGCTTGACCCGGGCTGACTCTGAGGGGACAGAGGGTGGCTCCCTCTTGCCCAGTGAGCTGCCCCTCCGCACAGTGGACCTGGACTCGGGCACTGCCAAGCAGCGACCACCCAGGAGCACCTGCCAGAGCTTTGACTCTCCAGAGCCCCCGGGTGTAGAGGCCAGTCCTATCGGAGACTCACCTCAGCCCCAGTCCTCTGCCGGGGCCCCCACCCCTGGGATGGAGCACATTCTTGACTCTGTGTTAGGCACTAACTGGACCCTTGAAGAGGCCTCCGGAGAGGCTAGTGAGGGTCCCGTACCCCAAGGGGCAGAGCTTTCCTCCTCCAGGCCGGGAGGAGGCAGCATCCAGGCCAAGATGACCGCCAGGCCCAGTGACCTCTTGTCAGCATCTTTTCCATTGTCCTACTCAGCCAGGAGCCAGCAGCCAGAGGACATGACTAGCATACCCCTGCCCATGGTGGGCCCTGCGAGACCCACTGGCCAGGCCCAGAGTCATACACCTGAGAAGACAGACCGTCCATCTGCCAAGCCCAGAGACCACCAGGAGCCAGGCTCTGCCAGGACCCCGTCGCGGCCCCCACGAAGCCTCAGCAGTCTCAGGACCCCGTCACGGCCTCCACGAAGCCCCGGCAGTCCCTCGGCCCTCTCTGCACAGCCAGGTCTTCCCGGAAGCCACTCCTGGGGCCATGTGCTGCCCCTCAGGGAGTTGGAGGGCAGAAGGAGCACCAGGGATCGGAGGAGCCCCACAGAGCTGGAAGGACAAGCAAGTGAGGGGCACAGGCCCTCAGCCCGCTTTAATTCCGTTCCTTTGACTGACACAGGCCATGACAGGCAGCAGGAAGGACCCTCAGACCCTGAGCTCCCTGGGTTTGTCTTCCGCCTGCTGGTGCCCAGCATCATCCTGGTCCTGCTGGCCGTCGGCGGCCTCCTGTTCTACAGGCAGAGACGGCGGGTAAGGAGAGCCCCTGTGAGAGGAGGGCATCCCGTGGGGGCGGTGGCACAGCCTGGGTGGGGGAGCAGGTCGAGCGGGTCAGAGGATTACTTGGGCTCCGCCTGGGTTCTTCAGATGCCAAGACAGGAGGCCAGCTGAGCACAGAAGATGGCAGGTTGAAGTGGGGGGTCTATTAAAAAACAGGGGACACCCAGGCTATAAAGTCAATGGGAAGGGACCAGGAGAGGACATTCTTGGGCCGAGAGTGGGAAGAGAACCCGGCCATGAGGGGAGCTAGGAGAGGAAAGTGATGCTGCATGGAGGTCAGAGCAGTGTTCGCTGGGAGCTCTGTGGGGCCCCGGGCCCCGGGACCCCTGGGATAGGAGGCAGCCTGCATGGGGAGAGGAGATGGGGCGTCACCAGCAGCGAGGCCCCAGGGAGCCCTCCTGGCCCCACGGCTGACCCCCACATTAGGGTAGCTGGGGGAGACTTTGATAACTCTCTCATCTACTCCTCTGGGCACCCCCTGCCTGGGGGTGAGGCCACAGTCCCCACACCATTCCCCAGCTCCTCAGGGAGCCTGATCTTTACTGTCTGTCCCCAGAGCCATCGAGAGCCTCAGACAGTGGATTCTCCCATGGAGCGACCAGAGGGCAGGTGAGAGTTTGCAGGAGGTGGGGGTGCTCTGGAAGGCACAGGGGGGGCCTGTCTTGGCATCTGTTTCCCCTCCAGAGTTGAGGGAGACTTCCTTTCACTTGCTCTGAGGAAGTGGAGCCCAGAACAGGATGGGAGGCAGAGAGGAGGAAGGGCGTTTCTTCTCTCCTGTATCTCTGGGATTTTTCCTGATTTCTCCTTAGGGCTGGGCAGTTCTGAGTCTTCTAAGTCTGAGAGGGCTGGAGCACATGTGCAGGGGTTTGGTGGACAAACTTAAGGGGCTCCCTCTCTCCTCAGCCTCTGTTGAAGTCTTATGCCAGCCCTATGCTCTGCCCACAGCCCCCTGACCCAGGATGAGGACAGACAGGTGGAGCTCCCAGTATAGAGGGGTTTCTAAGGTAAGATTCTGATTTGGATCTCTCTCCACCCCTTAAAATTAGCTACCCTCTTTTCTAATCACCCTACATTTCTAATCACCAACCCACACCTGACTCCCTCCCCTCCTGCTCTCTTTTCCATCCGTCCCCATATCCTGCCAACTGTCTCCTTTCGAGATCCTCAGGAAGCCGCACGGCCCCTCCATTCCCCCCACCCCCACCATCGGAGGCTAGGCCCTGTGGCCTGTACATCGGCTTATTATTTCTATATTTGGCTTCTAGTCTTTGCTGCCACCTTCCATCCCAGAGCAACCAAAATCTTCTTGTACGTGGTCTTTACCCTCCCGGGGAATTTGCACCGCCAACCACTTCAAACCCAACGTTCTCAGCTTGGCACCTCTTGCCAGGTTTCTATCTGTCTGCACCCTATTTGACCCTTCTCCGCAGCCGAGCTCATTTCTACATCCCTGCTTTTAGATTCATGGACCCCCAGAACCTTAGTCTTAGAAAGGCTTGTGGAGGTCATTTGGCCAGTGTCCCACCCGACAGAGGCCTCCCCTTTCTGCATCCCCGACAGGGGGTCAGCCAGCTGCTGGTCCCATATTCCCTTTCCCAGGCAAGCTCCCTGCCATCTCCCAGGAGCGCCGCGAGGAAATCCTGCCTCGAGTGAGCTTCCCTGCCTGCTCCACGATGGTCCTCCCTCCTGTTCTCACGAGAGCCCTCCCAGTGTCTCAAGTCAGTTATCCAGGCCCCCTTTAAGAATTCTGTAAGCTAAGTGTGGCACAAGTCCCTCAAACATTCCTCGTATGGTAGGGTTTTCAGACGCCTCACCATCCTGGTCGCCCTCCTTTGGACACACTCGTTTGTCAATGTCCCTCTGAAAATGTGGCACCCAGCCCTGGACACAGTGCTCCAGATGTTGTCTGACCAGCTCAAAGTACAGTGGGACTGTTAACCTTCCTTGATCTGGACACTTCTTTTCGCGCAGACTCAGATTGCATTAGTGTTTCTGCCCATCACCAGTGCCCACTGAAATCGTTTCAAGTCCTAATGCTGTCTTCATAGTCCTCGCAAATGTGTCTCCTGCACACTGATGAGCACCTTCTATTGTCCTCGCCCACGCTGTTGGTAAAGATGTGACCCTTATCCTTCCTCACCCCCGGCTCCCCGATTCCAGGCAGCGCCCCCACCTCCCGTTCTTCCTGATTGTCTCCACCGCCCGCTGACTGCCTTCAGGTCCTCCCCCTCCGCTCTTTGGTATTTGGTTAATCCTGTATCAATTGGCACTTACTTGGATGTTGTTTTCATACACTTTGAAATCTTATTTTATGTGTACATGTACGTTCCGCATCCCTAAGAAGGCTGTAAGCCCCTTGAGGGCAGGGACTGTGTCTTCCACTTTCTTTGCGTTTCTTTTTCTACTACAGCAAGGGCTCCTCCACATCTGCCGAGAACTCAATAAATAACTGACTGGCTTCACAGTTGACTGACCACCTGACCCTGGCCAGGCTCTAACCGACCAGCCTTCCGGATGACCGGTTAACCAGCTAACTAATCAACTCTGGCTGCCTGGCTGACCAGCTGGCTAGGTGACTTTGACTGATCGACTGACTAGCTGGGAACTGCTTAAACTGAGCTGTCTGCCTAACTAACTAGCTGGCTAATGGCCTGACTTGCTGATTGGCTCGCTGGCTGGCTAGTTAGGGTAACCCATTCAATTTTCCAGTCACACCCCATGGCACATACACGTGAGCGCCTTAGGACCTTCCCATGGGTACGGTGACAGGTCTGGGCCACTCCTCGCAGAAAAGGAATCTAAGGAATACTCAGAATCGAGGGAGCCTATTTAGAAGAGAGCACGAGGGAGCGTATCTGGAATCCTGGGGTCCCCCCTTCTCGGCGGGGTGGGCTAAGATGGGTCAGCGGGTCAGGTGGGACACTGGCAGGGCTGTGAGGATGACCCAGACTCCCTTGAGACTGGGAAAGCAGAGGAGGGATCAAGGTCCCTGGGGACTCCGTGGCTCAGTGCTGCACCACCCTCTGACTGGTTCCCAGCCTCCCCCCTTGGTCTTGGCCCTCCGCCCCATCTCTTCTACACCCCTGCTCTGCTTTCCCTGCCTCCCTGTTCTCAGGCTCTGCCCAACTTTCCTCTTCCTCCCCTCTAGATTTCACTTAGAAAGGGAATCCAGGGCAGGAACCACACCCCAGATTCCTGATCCCACCACTTGGATCAGTAGGTCCAGCCCCAGGAGCCTCAGGAGATCCAGGGCGAACCCCTAGCCTACCTGCCACTCTGACGAGAGAGAGAAAACACAGAGGCAGAGAGACGGATAGACGGATGCTCAGGAGAAGACACAGGCACTCTAAGGAATCAGGGCATATGGGCAGCAGACTCACCCACTTGGTCCTTCTTCTCTCCTAGCCCCAGCCAGGTCTGAGACCCCGCTGTGCCCAGCATGGCTCATGTCCAATTTCTGGTTCTCCCTTCTTCCCCCTCCACAGCACGGGAATGGGCTGGAAGCCAGAAGCTATGGTCCCATCTGCCCTCCTTGTCCGTCACGGACTTTGCCATCGGGTCTGTGGATGGTCAGGGAGGGAAGCCCCACACAGGATCCCAAGTTGGATGGAGCCCAGGGGATTTCTGCTCCGGGAACAAAGCATTCTGAGCATGCTGGGCAAGGGACAAGGATGGGGGTGGGGTTGGAGAGAGCAAGGCCCTGACTCCCATGGATGATCCAGGGAGGCAAGTCCCTTGGCCCGTCAGGAAGGAGGCGGGGTTACTTAGGGGATAGCACGCCAAGTGGCAGGGTGGAAGTTTCCTTGTTCCGAAACTGCCTCTACTTCTTCCTCTTGGTTACCTATGACCTGCTGTCCCGAGTATCGAGTAACGTGCGCGATGACTGTCTGTGATGAATGGTGTGGAGGTGGGAATGAGAAATTCTTCTTTGCTAGAGTTAGCAGGAATCGTTGGTTCATTGGCCCAAGGCCAGGGAGGTGGTCTTGCCCGAGGGGAAGTCTAAGGACACTCAAGTGCCCCCCCCACCTCCCTGTTAGACTCCTCCACTTGAGCAGCTGCCAACCCCCTCTCCTGGCCCTCCTCAGGCCTCTACCCGGCCCCGTTACCATCCCCTGCGGTCGCTAGTTCCCCAGAAGGAGGTAGGAGGTGAGGCCAGTCTGGCCAGAGGCTTGGACTGCTGCCAGGAAAAGCCGCCTGGTCCTTTGCGGTGTCTGGGGTGGCTGGGAAGGCGAGGGAGAGGACCAGAGGAAGTCCTGCCTGTAGCACCACCTACAGCCCACAGGAACGCTGTCTCCCCCACCCATGTCCTCAGCGACCCCTCCCTCCACTCCCACTCGACTGACCAGCCTTTCTTTCTCTCCCTTACAGCTGGGCGCACAGGACAGTCTCTCCATGGGACGAGACATCATGGGGGCGTCCACCACCACCCCTCCCCAGCCATTCTCCTCGCAATGTGGCCTGCCCACCACGAGAGCTCCTGACCAGAGCAGCGAGGCTGGAGTCCCTCTGCCCTCGACCCTCAGACTCTGGACTGACCAGGAGAGGGCTGGAGGTTGCCCTCCACGCTGCTGTTATTTATCGTGGGCCCTGGAGGCTCCCATCCACTGGAGGAAGGCTGGGAAGCTCGGCTGAGGACCCTCTGCGCCTCAGGGGCTGTGTTCTCCTCCTACTCCCCTCCAAGCCACACCTGGGCCAGGGACCCAGATGCCTGTAGGACGTGGGAGAGCAGGGTGGGCACCGAGGAATGAAAGAGCCCTTTGCCCAGAGGACCGCCTGGTGCCTAGGGATGATGCCAGCACCGACAAGCAGGGACTTGTCTCCAGCGAGAGAAGCATGAGATTGGCAGGGCGGGACAGCGTCAGCTGGATTTCCCGTAAAGGTGTGCGGCCCAAAAGACGGGAAGAGAAGGCCTCTGGGCCTGTTGGTCTGCACGGACAGCCTGGAGCGTGTCTGCACCCTCCGCTTGCCCAAGTGCCCTCTGCTGGTTGCCAGACAGAGAGGAGAGGTCAGCCCTGCCCTCGGGACCTGTCTGGCTTGGCTCCAATGCCAAGGCGAAGACCAGGCTCTGGGATCTGCCCCACTTTCCCTCCAGCCCTGCCAGAGCTTCTCCGGGAGGCTGCGCAGAGGCTCCCCTCACGAAGGAAGCCATTGCACTGTGAATACTGAACCTGCCTGCTGAACAGCCTGCCCCGTCCATCCCTGTGAGCGAACATCTGTCCGGCCTCCTGCCCCTCCAGCCTCTCGCCAGCTTCCTGCACTGAGTGCCCGAGCCGGCCTTGCCTGTCGACTGAGGGAGCCCCTAAGCCCTGACCTTCTGCTGACCCAGGCTTCGACTCCCCAGGGTGGATGGGGTGGGAGAACTGCCTGGGCTGCCAGCCAGAGCTGGTCTTTAGGCTGCGTTGTTCGCCCAGGTTTCTGCATCTTGCACTTTGACATTCCCAGGAGGGAAGTGACTGTGGGAGGGCGGGCAGGGAGGGCAGAGGCAGACCCAGAAGGAGGCTGCGGGGTGAACTCTGACTGAAAATGGGTCTTTGCAATTATGGGTATACCGCTGAGGTGGGGGGAGGCGTCTGCACCCTGACCCTCCGGCCCAAGTCTCCTTCCCTGCACCAGGCTCCGCCCCCCTCATAGCAGCAGGGCAGTGCTGGCAGGCACCCGGCTGTCCCCGTGGAAGCCCTGGGGCTGGCCTTGCTCTCCAGCATCTCAGCGCGGCACCCAGCTCCCATTCTCATCCCCCCCTCTCTTCCCCCACCTGGGTAGGCAATGATACCCCCAGCTCTCACCCCTACACTGTCTCTCTGGCCGGGCCAGCCGGGGTGGGAGAGGGACCGGGTGTCTGCTTCCAATTCTGTCTTGAGGGCTTCAGCTTCCTGGGCCAGCCTGTGGCCACTGTTCTGAGAACTGGCAGCAGGTGACAGGGCTGCTGATTGCCCTTGGTCTCTTTGTGCTGCTGCAATCCCTCCTCTCTGCTGCCCTGGGCCCTCCGCCGAGAGATCCCACCCTTCCTGGCCCCTGGGCCGAGGCCCATGACTTTTCTTCCTGCCCTCGAAAGTTGGGGTCTGCTGGCCCCCACCGCCCCTGCCCTGCCGCTCTCAGCCGAAGAAAGAGCAGCGGGGAACTTGCCCTGTGGGGGCTCCTTCTAGTCACAGACTCTGTATTTGATGCTAGAGTATATGTATTTAAAAGTGAAAGGGAAAAAAAAAACCCACAGAAAAAAGGCATTCCTCCCCCACCCCAAACATATAGTATTTTAAAAGTCAAGAAAGCAAATCCAACTCCTTGCAGAAGCTCTTTGTGGGCGCTTGGTGACACAGGTGCGGGAGGGGCCCCGGACCTCTGGGCTGCTGCCCCGGCTACCTGCACAGGAATCCCTTCTTTGAGAAAGCCGAGAGGGAACATTGGCTCACACACTGTGAGATTTTGTTTTTATACTTGGAAGTGGTGAATTATTTTATATAAAGTCATTTAAATATCTATTTAAAAAATAGGAAGCTGCTTATATATTTAATAATAAAAGAAGTGCACAGGCTGCCACGTGTGAGTCATGGGAAAAGTGCTTTTGGGGCGTGGGTGGCAAAAACGGGGGTAGGCAGGCAGGCAGGAGCTGCTGGGCCAGCCCCAGCTCAGAAACCCTCAAAACGGGGAAGGAGGGTTCTCCCCAGGTCCCAGTCCCGTTACCAAAACCCCCTGCGTTATTGCTGTCCCACACACATCGGCATGTCTGTTTAATGGGAAAGTGGACAGAAACTAGCCAAGCCTCAGGCCTGGCCAGCGGCCCCCGCTCCAGCCCAGCCTCGCCCAGCCTGGGAAAATGGCTGGTTGGGCTCTGTCCAAGGTCCCCAGACCTGCAAGGACCAGGCTTCTTGACCACTGACCCCTGCTGTCCGGCGAGGGGACGGGGGGCTCTGTCCTAGCGGGGCTCAGGTGGCTGAACGCGGCCTCGACTGGGAGGTGGGTGAGGCTGGCATGGGGAGAGCCGGCAGGCTGTGTGAAGGGTCTTAGGGCCTGCCCCTCTTACTGGGCAGTGTGGCCTTAACTGGGGGAGCGGTGTTGGGGAAAGCCAGGGTGACTGAAGGCACAGCCCACTCCCCTGAACTAACCCTGTGAAACAAGGACCTCCCCACCTGTGAGAGAGAGGTGGACAAAGCTTCCGACCAATGGTCCTCAACCCTGGCTCAACTGAGAAACACTGGAGTTGTTTTCAAAAAACAGCTGATGCCCAAACCGCACCCCCCCCCCCCAGATCAACAAAATCAGAATCACAGGATAAAGGCTCGGGCACCGGGCATCAGAAATTCTGCAAGGCATCTTAAATGATTCAAATGTGATCCTGAGTGAGAAGCACATAGAGGTGCATTGTCTGACACGGGGACTAAGTTGAAATGACTTACCACGAAATAAAAGGAAACATCCAGTTCTTCAGTCACGCTGGCCACATTTCAAAGGCTCACTAGCCACACACGTGGCTACCCTGTTGGATAGCACAGAAACAGAACATTTGCACCATTGCAGAAATCTTATTGGACGGTGCCGACTGAAAGGTTGGGTCCCTGCACTTAGGGGACTGAGGTTGTAAGGTCAGGACCGGCCCCAAAGAAACTTGGCCAGGGACTAAGTTCCCAGGTGTCTCTGTCATCCCTCTTTACACCCTTAGCCCCCGCTACCACCCTATCCCTCATCATTTCTTGTAAGCATTTCCAATCATTTATGAAAAGCCCCTCAGAAAAGATTCTTGAAGAAACTTATTCATATTTTTTCCTTCGAGGCCCAGCTTAAAAGTCCCCTCCTCTGAAATGCTTTCCCAGCCTGACCCAGGCCTCTGAGGCCCACCCAGGCTTAGTTCCTTCCTCCTCTGTGTTCCAACAGACTGAGAGCCTGTTAATGGGTCTGTCTGTCCCACCAGGCCGTGAACTGTAGCAGGAGCCGTGCTACAGCTCTCTCTCATCCCAACGCCCAAGAGTATCTGGCGCACAGTAGGTGTTCGATAAACGCGTGTCAAAAGGTTAATACTGAGGGGCGCCTGGGTGGCGCAGTCGGTTGGGCGTCCGACTTCAGCCAGGTCACGATCTCGCGGTCCGTGAGTTCGAGCCCCGCGTCGGGCTCTGGGCTGATGGCTCAGAGCCTGGAGCCTGTTTCCGATTCTGTGTCTCCCTCTCTCTCTGCCCCTCCCCTGTTCATGCTCTGTCTCTCTCTGTCCCAAAAATAAATAAACGTTGAAAAAAAAAAAAATTAAAAAAAAAAAAAAAAGGTTAATACTGAATGTGTGAATGAAGGCATAATAATGCGAATTCTGACCAGAGTTCATGGGTGCCCTTTTCTAGAGCCTCACTGGTATTAACCAGTGGAATCTATACTGGATAACTATACTAATTCATTAGCCAAGCAGAGAAGGGATTTTCAGTAGAAGGTTCTCTCTGGCTTCTGATGGAGATGAAGTTATGTTAGAACTCTAATCACTGTGCTATGGATGGAATGTATACTTCAAGGCAAGGATTGACAAAACAACAAACAAAAAACAGCCAACCAACCAAACAAACAAACAAAAATCCCTGCCCCTCACTTGCCTTTCCAGAAGCCCCAGGAGGTATCCAGAAAGAAAGGCCAGGGAACCTCAGCAGGCTTCTCCTGGGTTTCACGTGTTGCCGCGGCTGTTGGAGAAGGGTCATATCTATGGAACAATAGTCACTTTGGATTCAGAGCAAGAGCATTTAGGTAGCTGGCTTGGATTTCTTACTGCCTAACAGTACAGACTTGGGCAAGTATTCAACCTCTCCAAACCTCAGGTTTCTCCTCATCCTTAGAACCGGTTTCAGAATACAAGCCAGGTATATACATGGCTTGAGGGGAGAAACCACAGAGCACCAGGTGGACTCCAAAGGTCTGTCCCCAAACAAAATGTGTTCTGATGCTGCCTTTGCCGAGTGGTCCCAGGGGGCCCAGGCTAAACACAGCTCCATTCGGGGGCAGGCACCAGGGAGGGGGGATGCTACCAGGCCCTGGCTATTCTCAGCCCAAGGTGGTAGAACTGGGTGTTTCCCACCCGGGTGAGGATTCGGATACCTTGTAACTCAAGGATTTCCGGCTGGAGGCAGGAGACAGGTTGGAGACCCAGGGGAAAGTGGCCCCGGGAGGCAGTAGGTACCCATTGGCAGGCAGGGTCAGGAACTCTGTCTTCGAGTATGTGAGCAGAAGGGCCCAGCCAAACCCCAAACCATTATCCGGCCAGAGACAGGAAAGTGAATCAGAGACAACCAGGAAGAAGCCTGAGGTTAACCTCGTGCGGACTGCGGGCCATGGCAAGGAAAGGGCTGGTAGGGGCCTGGAGTCTGGGTGGGCGTCTGGCGACCCCTTGAACAAGATGCTAAAGTCATAAAGGCATGGGCAATGCCCAGGTCAGCTGCTAGGCAGCCGCGGGGAAAGAGCCCAAACTCCCCTCCCGCAGTGAACTGCCCCTCTGCCAGAGCAGAGCAAATTGTCCCCTGGCTTCCCACTTCAGTTTCTGGGAAAGGGGGATGGCCTGGATGCTGGGACTCCTGGGGGAACAAGGTGGACCTGTCAGCCTGGAAAGCCCCATGGCAAAGTGACCAAACCACAGAGAGGCTCATTCTGAGGCTTGTAGGGCCTGCGGCTGCCATGGCCCCATCGCTGGTCTGAGACCACGGGAAGGCCCACAGGTTGACCCCCATGGCCCTGTCCAGAGTCCACACTGATGCAGCTCTGGGACTGGGTGACAGCGGGGCAGGAGAGGTTACAGGTGGTGGAGGTGGAGGAGGCTGGGTCAAGGGAGTTGTTGAACCAGCTCCTGGAGGAGAGCTGGGTGAGAGCCCCATGCTGGACTCCAGCCACTCCAGCTCCCAGGCCCCAGGCCTGCTCAGAGGTCCTGGACACCCGTCCCAGCCACTCTGCTATTTAGTCTCTTTGTGTGTGCGCACCTGATGAGGTCTGTGAAGGCCACAGCCTCATCCTCACTTACTCATTCATTTCCCCATTTATTGCTAGAAACCGAGCACCAAATCATGAGCAAAAGAGTCAGTGGGGGAGATAGGTCAGTGACACAAGTAAGTAATTATGAAACCAAAACAGAGGTAGGAAGACACAGGTGCTGTGAGAGCTTATAACAGAGGACCTGGTCAAGGATGCAGGGCTGTGCAGGCCCTTAGGAAAATCAAGGCAGAGGAAGTCATAGAGGAATAGTCTTTATCCAATGCTGCCAACAAGATGAATACCTTTCATTGACTAATTGCCTGGTATGGGTGAGGCACTCTATAAAAATGTCATCTCATTCCATCCTACAATAGCCCCGTCAGTGGGTGCTAATATTCTCTTTTATAGATGTAGAAACTAAGGTTTAGAGACACTTAAAACCTGCTTGGCCGAGGTCACAGCAGGTGGTAAGCGGCAGAGCCTAGTTTTCAACCCCAATCTGCCTGTTTTCAAAGCCCATGGTCTTGTCACATCACACTCTAGTAGGCATTCAGCAGATGCTTGTTACACAAATGGACACTTCATTCCAGTCTGGCAGGCTTGGAGGGCTCCCAGGGCCTTAGCAACCTCCTTCTTCTTCTCTCCCTCGGCAGGATTGTTTAGTCTGGCACCGGGCAGGAGGACCTGTGACAGATTCATACTCGGCCCTGCTGCTAACCCTAAATCCTCCAGGAAAAGAGAAAGAGCCCCTCCAGGATGATGTGCCCGCCACCTGGGCCTCTGGGAGAGTCCCTTCCTGACTGCCAGCCCCTCCACAGAGTCCCTTTGGCTGGGTCCTTTATTACCCATGTGTTTTTTCCCTTTGGGCTTCTCCCAGGTCTCTGACTAATTTTTGGCCAAGGCGACATCTGGGCACTGATCACTTTAGGGGGCAACAAGCTTTGGTGTTATTCTTATTTTGCCTGATCCTGACCTTCCTGGGCGAAGAGGCTGGGCATTTGCTCACCATACAACCAGCCAGATCTCTGGAGGAAGTTGTCACAGGCTGGGATGGCACGACCGAGGCTGAATCAGGATCACCGAGTGTGACATCTGCAGGTTCAACACACTAGTGATTCTGGGGAGACCGGGAAATGGCTAGGGACAGGACCCTCCTTCTGCCTATATTTGAGGGAGACTCAAAGAGCATCATTCTCAGAGTGCACTGTAGGCACTCAGTCCATGTAGGTTTTCCTCAGAGGAGCTCCATGTCCACATGCAAGAGCCTCTCTCTATCCATTCTCCCAAAGAACATCCTCTGTCTTGAAGAAATTTTGGCCCAAAGCCTGTGCTATGTTTGGAGTATTTTTCTATAGCAGCAACAACAACAAACTCTGGGGAGGGAGCAGGAACTTGATATCCAGAATTGCTGCATTAGATTATTTCAAAAGTCTGGTTCTAACCACCACCACAACAAAAAATTACAAGGTGTGTTAAAGATATGAGAAAGTTGGTCCATACATAAGGAAAAACGCAATGGATAGAAATTGTCCCTGAGGAAGTGCAGACATTGGATTTACTAGGCAAAGACATTAAGTCAAGTATTTTAAGTGTGTTCAAAGACTACAGGAAACCAAGTATAAAGAACTAAAGAAAGGGGTGCGTGGCTGGCTCAGTTGGTGGAGCATATGTCTCTTGATCGTGGGGTTGTGAGTTTGAGCCCCATGTTGGGTGTAGAGATTACTTAAAAACAAAATCTTTAAGGGGCGCCTGGGTGACTCAGTAGGTTAAGCGTCCAACTCTTTTTTTTTTTTTTTAATTTTTTTTTTCAACGTTTTTTATTTATTTTGGGACAGAGAGAGACAGAGCATGAACGGGGGAGGGGCAGAGAGAGAGGGAGACACAGAATCGGAAACAGGCTCCAGGCTCTGAGCCATCAGCCCAGAGCCTGACGCGGGGCTCGAACTCACGGACCGCGAGATCGTGACCTGGCTGAAGTCGGACGCTTAACCGACTGCGCCACCCAGGCGCCCCTAAGCGTCCAACTCTTGATTCTGGCTCAGGTCATGGTTTCACAGTTGAGATTGAGCCCCACATCAGGCTCTGCTCTGACAGTGCAGAGCCTGCTTGGGATTCTCTCTCTCTCCCTTTCTCTTTGCCCCTCCACCACTCATGCTCCTTTTCTCTCTTTCTCTCAAAATAAATAAACTTTAAACATAAAATAAAATCTTAAAAAAAGGCCCTGAAGGAAAACATGAGAATAGTATCTCACCAAATGAAGAATGTCAACAAATGTATAGAAATTATAAAAAGGGGGTGGGGGGTGTCTGGGTGGCTCAGAGGGTTAAGTGTTTGACTCTTGATTTTGACTCAGGTCATGATCCCAGGGTTGTGGGATCCAGCCCTGAGTCCAGCTCAACACTGAGCATGGAGCCCGGTTAAGATTCTCTCTCTCTCTTTCTCTCTCTCTCTCTCTGCCCCTCTCTCTGCCCCTCTCTCCATCCCTCTCTCTAAGAAAAAAAGAAAGAAAGAAAGAAAGAAAGAAAGAAAGAAAGAAAGATTATGAAAAAGGAACCAAA
The DNA here is from genome assembly GCF_022079265.1 of Lynx rufus. Classification (NCBI taxonomy): domain Eukaryota; kingdom Metazoa; phylum Chordata; class Mammalia; order Carnivora; family Felidae; genus Lynx; species Lynx rufus. The sequence goes on along the minus strand of NW_025814834.1, from coordinate 128,702,594 downwards.
TAGAAATCCTAGAGTTGAAAAGTATATTAACTGAAAGGAGAATTTCACCACAGGAACTCAACAGTAGGCTTGAACAGCCAGAAGAAAGAATTAGTGAATTTGAAGATAAGTCCATTGAGATTATCCTGCCTGAATAACGGGAAGAATGAAGAAAAATGAATGAAGCCTCAGAGACCTACGAGACATCAACAAGCACGCCAACCTGTGCATCATAGGAGCCTAAGAAGGAGAGGAAAGACAAAGGAAGAGAAAGAATATTTGGGGAAATCGTTTGACACTTTCTAAACTTGATGGAAACCATTAATCCACATATTCAAGAAGCTCAATGAATTCCAAGTAGGGAAACTCAAAGAAACCCACACCTAGACTCATCATAATCAAACTTTCAAATGACAAAGAGACCCTGGAAAGCTGCAGAGGAGAAATGATGCAAACAGGACAAGAACTCCTCAGTAAGATCAACAGCTGAATTTTCATCAGAAACTATGAAGGCTATAAGGCAGTGAGATGATATTCACAAAGTGCTGAAGGTGGGGGTGGGGGTGGGGTGGGGAACTGTCTACCAAGAATTCTATACCCAGAAAAAAATTCTATATGCAGCTTTCAAAAACAAAGGCAAAATTAAGACTTTTCCAGATAAAGAAGAACTGAGGGTTTTCACTCAGCAGATCTGACTTACCAGAAATACCAAGTGAGTTCTTCAGGCTGAAATGAAAATCTACTACAGGGGCGCCTGGGTGGCGCAGTTGGTTAAGCGTCCGACTTCAACCAGGTCACGATCTCGCGGTCCGGGAGTTCGAGCCCCGCGTCTGGCTCTGGGCTGACGGCTCAGAGCCTGGAGCCTGTTTCCGATTCTGTGTCTCCCTCTCTCTCTGCCCCTCCCCCATTCATGCTCTGTCTCTCTCTGTCCCAAAAATAAATAAACGTTGAAAAAAAAATTAAAAAAAAAAAAAAAAGAAAATCTACGACATAGAAACCTGAATGCACATGAAGAAATAAGAATGTGTAAAGGTAAATACATAGGTAAATACAAAAGACAGTGTAAGTGTATTTTTTCCTACCTGATTTAAAAGAAAACTGCAGAAAGCAATGATGATAAATCTATGCTGATGGGCAAAAAAAAAAAAAATGTGTAATGATGTAACCTATAAAAATAACAGCATTATGGAGGGGGAGTATTAGAGCAATAAAGGAACAAAGTTCTGGTGTGCTATCAAAATTAAGTTAGCGTATTTCCCCAATTGTCTCGTTTGTTTCCTGGTTTGACATTTGATTTGATTCAGGATCTTTATAAGATCCATAATCTGCAACTGGTTGATGTGTATGTGAAGTCTCTTTTGATCCTCTATCGCTCATCCACGTTGGGTCTTTAAGAAATACTAAAATGTCGGCAGATAATAAAATCATGCACTCTCTGGAATCTGCTACAGGTTCTACAGGAAGAGAACCTAAATCATTTATGAGTTGACAATTTTCAAGGTAAGATGATAGTTGGTTTTTCTCTAATCCCTGCTTTTGCAGATTTTTGAAAAATTTCAGAACAATATTTTAATAGAAATGGTATACTCAATTCACTGTTCACATCACAATGCTTGAGAAAAATTAAACACCACAAATATTTTAAAAAATTAAGTTAGGGGCGTCTGGGTGCTCGGTCAGTTAAGTGCCCGACTTTGGCTCAGGTGATGATCTCATGGTTTGTGGGTTCGAGCCCCGCTGTGCTGACAGCTTGGAGTCTGGAGCCTGCTTTGGAATCTGTGTCTCCCTCTCTCTGCTCCTCTCCTGCTCATACTCTGTCTCTCTCTCTTAAAAAGAAAATTAAAAAATTAAAAAATAAATAAAAATAAAAAATTAAGTTAGTGTAATCTAAGCCAGGTTGTTTAAGATGGTAATCCCTAGGGCAACCACTAAGAAAACAATTTTTTAAAAAACACCAAAAAAAACCCCACAAAACCCAAACCAAACCAAACAAAAAATTCAACCTTCCTACCAAAAACGAAAACAAAAAGTAAACAATTCAAAAATACATAATAAAAAAAACAACAAGGGAATTAAAATGGTATACCTGGGCGCCTGGGTGGCTCAGTCAGTTGAGTATCTGACTTGATTTCAGCTCAGGTCATGAACTCAAGGTTGTGGGGTCCAGCCCCGCATGGGGTTCCTCGCTGAGTGTGGAGCCTGCTTGGGATTCTTTCTCTTTCTCCCGCCACTCCTCTCCCCCACTCACGCTCTCTCTCTCTCTCTCACTCTCTCGCAAAATAAAAATAAATAAATAAGTTGATAAATAAAATTACATACCTGAGTATTTTTCTATAAAAGGCCCGCCCTGCAGCTGTCAATGAAAAACTGGGGAGCTTAACTCCCTGAAGAGGGGCGGGGGGAAGAGGCACATTCTCCTTATGCCTTGATCTCATGCTCTACCCGTCCCTTGAGATAAAATACCCAATATTCCTTAGTTTTCCAAGCACTTTCCCAGATAAGATCGTGTGTCCTCCTCACAACAACCTTATAAGGCAGGCTTTATAATATCAGTTTTATAAGTGAAGGCTCTGGGGCTCAGAGAGGGTAGATAAATAGCCCAAGGACACACAGCCAGTAAACGTGAAAGGTGGGACTAAAATGAGGTCTGTCTTATTCAAGCACAGGGCTCTTTTCTCCAGAGCTCAGCTCAGCATTTGGTCATCAGAGAAACTGGCTCCCTTTTCCTTTGTTCCTTTTGCTAACTTTTAATTCTGGACAGTATCACACATATGCCAAGTAAAAAGATAATAAAATGAACCTCCATGCAGCCATCACTCAGCTTCAACAACTGTGGACAATCTTGACCTACCTGTATCCTCACACACTATCTCCTGCCCCCTTCCCATTACTTTGAAGCAAATCCCAAATGCATCCTTTCAAATGTGAGATATTCAGCATGTGTCTTTAAAAAGTAAGAATTTGTTTTTCAAACATAACCACAAAAACTCTTATCACTTCTGAAAAATTAGTAATTCCTTGATATTATCAAATATCTAAGTTAGTGTGTCAATTCTGTCTTACAAATATTTTTTTAGAGGTTGTTTGAATATGAACCCAAATGTCCATACACTGCAGTTGGTTGATGCTCCCTCTTAAGCCTCTTTCCGTCCATAGATTCCCCTTCCCTCATCCTTTCCACCAGGCCTCTTATCTCCTGAAAAACCTGGTTCATTCGTCCTGTAGAGTTTCCCGGAATCCAGATTTTTCTGAGTGTGGTGTCAGAGTGTCACTAATGTGTTTCTCTGTCATTCATTTCTTGTAAATTGGAGGTTAGATCTAGAGGCTTGATCAGATTCAGGCTCAATTTTTCCACAAACATCCTTCACAGGTGCTGGTGGGCACTTCCATCGGGAGGTATCCAGGACTGATTGTCTCCTCTTCTGTTCATGACATTTTTATTTTTAAAATGTGGCAACCGCTTAAATGTCTGCAACCAGGAGAATAGTTACATAATGATGGTTCATTGTTACAGTGGAATTTTATGCAGTGCTTAGCAATCATGGTTTTCAAAGAGTATTGAGTGATATGGGGAAAGCTTATCATACACTTTTTAAGGGCAAAAAGCAAGACTAAAAAACACCTAGAGTATGCCATGAATCTGTACAGAGGGAAAAAATGAAAAGAAACCACTAATAGCAAGGAAAAACAATTATGTTGATAGAGGATATTACTAAGGGTTAAAATTATGGGGGATTTGTTCTCTTTCTTTTTTCTGCGTTTCCCAAATTTTAATAAAATGTTCATTTTGCTTTTATAGGCCAAAAAATTATTTGAAATATTTTGTAAAACTTCTACTTCTGCGTGTGAGGTCGTGATTTTCCCGAAGTCATCTGCCAAACCACAAAATGTTACCTTCTGAGGCAAGATGTAAACGTACAAAAGCAGTTTGACCAATTGAACAAATTACTGGTCAGTTGTCGGTTGGTTGCTGGAGGTTCGATGTCTCTGAATGGTCATTTTGGTCACAAACGGCAGTCCGCTGGTGCACACGGGCCTAGAAAGAGTAGAGGCCATTTCCTCGGAAAGGCCAATGGAGCAGACTCTTTGGCTTAGCAGAGCAGTCTCTGGGTCTCCAGAGAGCCCAGTCCCAGTGCCCCGTGCCCTCCTGCAAATTACTCATTACTAGACCTCACACACACAGCCACAGAGATGCCATGCCCCGAGCGGCAAGGACAACAGGGGACAGCCACAGGTGCCCGGGGCAGGGCTGGACCAGTGTAGCAGCTCACCATTGGAGGTGTGCTTGAGGGGCCCTCTGCCAGGACAGCAGGATCAGGCTGCTTCAGGTTTGACCCAGAGAGAGGAAGAAGTGAGGATTCCTCCCCTTCCGACCTACGTTAACCCTGATCGATTCCCTGAACAAAATAGGCATCAGATATTGATGTATACAAGAGAAGGAGATTACATTTCGGGATCTCTGTGGCCTTTTTGTGGCCCTGACACTCTAGTCTTTCCTAGGACCAGTTTCTTCCAAAGCCTATGGGCCATTTGAACTATATTAATCATTTTCTCATTCATAAGTAATCATTTAAACTATGTCCCCCCGTGCATACCATCAGATTGTGGCACAGATGTTACAGACATTCACACACACACACACACACACACACACACACACACAGAGGCTGTGAAATCCACACCACACTCAAATTCTGCCCAACCCCCCCAGGGAGACCCCAAGTCACTAGGGCAAACTTTATCAACCAGTATCTTCCATTGTTCTTGCTTTGCTTTGAGTGGATGCTATATTTAAAATTTTTCATTTTTCTGTTTATGAAGATAGCGTAAGCTGATTCCACATAAATGCAAAAGTACAAAAAAGTATAAATAAGCAAATAAAAACCACTCTTAGCCACACCCTTCAGCGACAACTACTGCCAACACTCTTTTGTGTTTCTTTCCAGTATTTTTTTTTATTTTTTTTAAGTTTATTTATTTATTTTGAGAGAGAGAGAGAGAGAGCAGGGAGGGGCAAAGAGAGAGGGAGAGAGAATCTCTCAGGCTCCACAGTGTCAGTGCAAAGCTCAACACGGGGCTTGAACTCACAAAGCATGAGATCATGACCTGAGCCGAAATCAAGAGTTGGATGCTTAATCCGCAGAGCCACCCAGGTGCCCCTCTTCCAGTATATTAATAGCACTATACTTATATTTTTATGTTGGTAAAACCATAATGTAGATTCAGTTATATATCAATTTTATACTCAAGATTATAATCATGAAACATTTCCCACATCATTCCAACTTTTGTAGATATTCTTTTATTCTTTTATGGTCTGTATTTTTCTGAGCTGATTAACCAATCCACAATTATTTACTGAACTTCCACTATGTACAAGAGAGGCACATGGGGCAAAGGGATGAGATTATAACAAGGTTTTGGCCCACATGCAGATAAAAGACACAGATGTGCAAAGCTTCCAGGCAAGGCCAGAGGGAGTGGAAGAGATAGGATGAGTGATTACGAAGACTGTATTTTCTCAACTAGAAATTAGCCCACAAGATCTGACCAAGGAGACCTGGGCAAGTCATTGAATATCTCTGTGCCTCAGTGTCCTCCTCTGTAAATTAGGGATGATAATAGTACCTATCTCTAAACTGCCCTGGGGGCGCCTGGGTGGCTCAGTCGGTTAAGCGTCCGACTTCAGCTCAGGTCACGATCTCGCGGTCCGTGAGTTCGAGCCCCGCTCAGGCTCTGGGCTGATGGCTCAGAGCCTGGAGCCTGCTTCCGATTCTGTGTCTCCCTCTCTCTCTGCCCTTCCCCCATTCATGCTCTGTCTCTCTCTGTCCCCAAAATAAATAAACATTAAAAAAATTTTTTTTTAAATAGTCCTGGAAAATAGCACTGTGCAAGTGTCTGCTGTTTTATTATTTGGGGGATACAAAAGTATTTCAGAAGCTGTTGCTTTGTTGTCAAGACATTTGCATTTTGAGCACATTCTAATGTAGGAATTGTGGAGCAAAATATTTGAAATATGAAGTGTCCTGGGAGATACAGAGTAAAAGCTACTCTTGGAGGAAGGGGGATGGGAAATGGAGGGGGAGAGAGAGAAAGAGAGAGACAAAGAGACATAAAGGGACAGAGGCAGAGAAAAAAGAGACGGAGAGGCAGAGTCGGTCTAGCTAAGGATCAGGGAAGAAACACAGAGGAAGAAAGATTTGAAATGGGCTTTAGAATCTTCCTTAAAACTCATAACCCTTTGAGTTATAAGTTCAAACACTGGGATAGAGGAACCGCATCTGACACTCAGCCTCAGCAGGTCTGAACTCCACTCACAAAGCCTGCTCACGGGGCAGCTGGGCACAGGAGGCACTCTGTTCGCATCTGTGGAGCGGAAAGGAACAAAACAGAAAGGCAAGACAAATACAACTTCAAAACCGATGATTTCCTCCTTTATTCTTAACCAGGAGCCAAATCCTGACCTGGGACTTTCTTTCCACTGCAAACATTCACCACCGATTTTTCAGCACGATGAAATCCGATATGGGAGTATCAGCAGAGGTCCGAACAGGGCATACTTTAAACGGCATTTGACTTTCTGGCTCACAATCACAGATCATCTTGCCCAGAAACTATCCTCGTCATCCTTGGCATGATTTGATAACAAGCAACTTTCTCATTAAAAAAAAAAAAAAAAAAAGTTTCACCTGAGCAGTACTTTTTAAAGGAAAAAATTAAAAAAGACTCATGACACCCAGCCCCGGACTCTGTGCCTGTTGCTGAGATAGCCCTGATGGTGAGGTGAGCCGAGATTGGAGTCACACGACCTGGGTCCAACTCTAGACACCTCCATGAGGAGCCGGGATGCTCTCTAAGGTGAGAAAGGTGGAGGAAGGGAAATACGCAGATTTACAGGGGTTCATGGAAAGACTAGGATTCGGCCCTACAATATGATTCACAGGTCACAAAACAGCTTTGCACATATTTCATTACTTGGTCCTCACAACCTCTGGTGAAGTAGCTCTTTTTATGATTTACGCAGACAGGACCGAACCCAAAGAAATTCAGGAACTGGTCCAATATAAAGACACCCCAGGGCTTTTAGGCCAGAATCTCCCCTGCTGGACGGGAAACTCCTTGAAGACAAGAACGCTGCCGTGTTCAGCTTCAGATTCTCATCGGAGTCAACACAGGACCCAGCTCAGAGCAGATAATAAATGTTTGCTCGGAGAATGCACATGTATGGCCTTGGACGATGCCTTGTCTCTCCGCAGCTCAGAGTGCTGGGTGAGTGGTCCTTCCCCACTTGGAAGAGTCAATGGCAACACCTCTCTGAATTCCCTTCTGACACCTGAATGCACCGTGTGTCAACAGGGCAATAGGGCACCACCATTCCATTCCTTGCCCCTCGCTTCGTTTAACACTGGTATATTCATTTCCTATTGCTGCTTGACCAAATTACCACAAACTCAGTGGCTTCAAACAGCACAAGTTAATTTTCTTAGAGTTTGGGAAAACATTAGTCAGAAATCGGTTTTACTGGGCTAAAACAAGGTGCCATCAGGGCCGGTTCCTTCTGGAGGCTCCGAAGGGAGAATCCTTTTCCTTGTCTTTATCAGCTTCCAGAGGCCACCTGCATTCCTGACCCTGTGGCCCCAGCCTCCGTATTCCGAGCGCATCCCTCCATCCTCTGCTTTCTACCCTCACATCACCTTCTTCTCTTCTGTGGTCAAATTTCCACCTGCCAAATTTCACAGGACACCTGTGATGACATTTAGGTCCACCGAGACAAGGTAACATTAACAGGGAGTAGGATTTGCATATTTTCAGGAAGCGTTATTCAGCCTACGGCATTTATCGCTCTTACACTTACAATTTACCTTTTTATTTTATATTTGCCTGTCCTTTTAGGACACTGTGAGCAACTTGAGAGCAAGGACTGTACCTTCTTTACCTCTGTATTTTCAGCTCCGAATACAGTGCCTCACCTACAGTAGATGCTTGAAAAGTGGCTATGTGAATAAATAATCCCGTTTCTGCCCCAGGATCATCACAGCACAGCATTCCAAAGAAATCTAAATCTACTTCAAAGAAGCCTTAAAAGATGAGTCAGTCTTTAGCAAAATTCTTTTGGGGACATGGAGGAAGAGGTCACACAGCACACTACATAGCAAAGCTTCCTAAAAATGCCCCAGAGACATTTCTCCCTTCCCTCCAGGCCCCTTCACTCAGTCTCTCCCTCCTGCCCGTCCACTGCCCCAAGCAGCCAAATTTGTCATTGTTCCCAGGGAAAATGCAGGAGCATCAGGTTTTAATTTTGACACTATCCATTCTCAACCAATGGGCAGGCTCTCACTAGAAGGAAAAAAAAAAAAAAAAGCAGCGCTATCCACTTCCTAAATTCCTGGGTGTGTTCCTGGATCTGTCTGCCACACAGCAGGGTCTGCGAGGCATTGCATCTAGTTCCCAGTGAGCCCATTTGGACCGTTTTGGGGACCAGCCCTCTTTCCCAGGAAGCGATTCAAAGGGAACTGCCTCACAGCCAGGGCCCTGAGGCTGACTCTGATGGGTGAGGGGAGAGAGCTGCCCGGTAGCCTTGTCTGGCCTGAAGGCTCTAGAACTTGCAACCTCCAGGGCGAGGGTGCATCTCCAAAGTGAATGCCTTGAAGGCCTTCCTTCTTCCTCCTTCTGAATTAATGTCACAAACCGAAAACGGAGCCTGAGTAAAATCTCACTTGGTTTGGTAACTGTTTGGCTATAAATTTCTGGTGCCCTGACATGATCCTGCCTGTTCTGATTCTCGACGCTACGCTTCCAGGCACTTTGCTGTGTGGGCAATTCTCTCCAAGGGCAAAATAACGACAAGAGTTTCGATGTTTTATTTACTTCCTTGTAGATAAGTTTCCTTGTAGATAAGTTTACTTCCTTGTAGATAAGTTTTAGTCCTAAAATGGAATAAATAGTCCAGAAGATATGACAGGACCGTATGAAAACTTGTTTAGCTTTTGATACATATCATTTGATTGTTTAAGGAATTATACAAACATATCATCACCAGCAACACGTAAGTGCATATTGCCCCATAGTTCTGTTAACATGAGATTTATTATTTTTATTTATTCTTGCTAGTTTAATAGTTCCAGAATGATATCTTAAATTTGTTTAAACATGTTTTTCTTTATTGCTTTCAAGGCTGTGTGTTTTTCTATGTGATGTTTGTTCTTCCTTTTTATTTGTTAATAAACTCCTCATCTCCTTTGCAAACTCAGAGAATGGAATCCAGACACAATTATATATTTGTAGCAGTTCTTTCCTATTTTGGAATAAGCTTCCAGTAATTATATTTTTCTCATATGTTTTTTCTATAGCCTATATCTACCATAAATTTTAGAATAATCTTTACTTTTTTTAGAATGGTGTTTATAAGGGCACCTGGGTGGCTCAGTCGGTTGAGCGTCTGACTTCGGCTCAGGTCATGATCTCGCAGTCAGTGAGTTCGAGCCCCGCATCAGGCTCTGTGCTGACAGCTCAGAGCCTGGAGCCTGCTTTGGATTCTGTGTCTCCCTCTCTCTCTGCTCCTCCCCCACTCGTGCTCTGTCTCTAAAAAATTAATAGACGTTAAAAAAAATTATTTTAGGGGCACCTGGGTGGCTTAGTCGGTTAAGCATCCGACTTCGGCTCAGGTCATGATCTCGCGGTTCGTGAGTTCAAGCCCCGCGTCAGTCTCTGTGCTGACCGCTCAGAGCCTGGAGCCTGTTTCAGATTCTGTGTCTCCCTCTCTCTCTGACCCTCCCTCGTTCATGCTCTGTCTCTCTCTGTCTCAAAAATAAATAAACGTTAAAAAAAATTAAAAAAATTTTTTTTTAATTTAAGAATGGTGTTTATATATTCATATTTCTCTATCTTGTCCTTATTATTTGTCATTTCTTCGGTAGTCAGACATTCATCACCCCTCCAAACACAAGATTTTTTTCTTCTTCGTAAAAATGCTACTGTATGTTTTACTTTATCTGAAATTTATTATTCAATATGATATAATGTATTTATCTAAAATAGTATATTACACAATCAACTTCCTTTCTATCATCCCATTGCCTGAACAATCAGTAAATGATGAAATCTTTCTGCATTATTGGATTGTTTCTCATTTGCTGTAAACTAAGTTTATAAAGTAGGACACCTGGAGCCAGAGGAATTTCTATTTTGTTTCGTCCACCCAACAAATTTTCTTTTGAGCACCTACAATATGCCAGGCATTGCCCTAGGTGCTAAGGATAAGGCTGTGAACAAACCAAATATCTCTGCCCTTGTGGAGCTAGCATTCTGTGAGGGAGCGGAGGGAAGGAATCGAATTTTAAAAAATACATGATAGACGGCTACGTAAATAAAAAGTAGGATAGGAAAAATGTTACGGAGCCCAGCGTGGGGCTGAAAAGTTGAAATTTTCAATGGGAAATTTCAGGACCTCACTGAAAACTCAGATGACGTTTGAGCAGAGACCTGAAGGAAGGGAGGGAACAAGGCTGTAAATATCTGGGGGGGAAGCAGGTTCCAGAAGAGAGAATAGTAACTGGAAAGGAACATCAAGTTCCCTGGGGAGGAAGATGCCTAACGTGCTCCGGCTACAGGGCAACAAAGACCATAAGAATCAGAAGTGGCAGATGTGGTAGGAGGCTCCAGACAGTGGTACAGACAAGAAGCTATGGTGGCCTCTGTCAGGGCAGGGGAGGACAGCAGCGAGAAGTGGTGGGTTGTGGGCCTACTTCTGACCCAAAATAAAGAAGGTCAAGGATGGCTGCACATATTTTGGCCAGACCATTGGAAGGTTTTGCATTTGGTAAGATGGAACAGTCTGAAGGAGGAACAGCTGGAATTTGGAATTGGTTCTAAGCTTAAGATACTATACCACGTGGAGATGTTCTGCTGATTTTTTGTTTCCTGTTTGAGGACCCATAGTTTTGATAAATGTGCTTTTTATAAAGCATTTTTTTTAAGTTTTATTTTAATTTATTGATTTCAGGGGAGAGAGAGTGAGAGCAGGGGAGGGGCAGAAAGAGAGAATCCCAAGCAGGCTTTGCAGTGCCAGGGCAGAGCCCGATGAGGGGCTCGAACCCATGAACCGTGAGATCATGACCTGAGCCGAAACGGAGAGTCAAACGCTCAACGGACTGAGGCACCCAGGTACCCTTACAGTGCATTTTAAATCCTTTGAGTCAATCTTTATTTTTTCCCATTATTCTGTAAGGTTGATATCAATTATTCAGCTTCTGCAAGTATTTTGTAAGTCCCAAAACTAATAGTGCATTCAATGTATTAACTTTGAAAATACGGTCACATTTATTAGAGTGAGTTTTTTAGTAACGACGCAGTATATCTCTCCATTTGTTCACAACCTCCTTTCCACTTCCTGTTACGGTTTAATAATTTTCTTGGAATAAATCTTGTGGCTCAAGGAAAATCCTCAACTAATTTATTTTTGGTTCGTGGTTATAAATGGAATCTTTCTCTCTTTTTTATTGTATCGTTTTATTAATATGCAGCTGTATTTCACTGACAGCTAGAAACCCAATTGTTTCATGTTGGTTTCTTTTGGCTACGTCTTTGCTGGATTCATTTATTATTTCTAGTAATTTCGGGGTTGCTTTTCTTGGAACTTGCAGGTATATAATCATGCCAGCTACAAAAAGTAGTATTTTTTACCCTATAGTGTGATGTCCTTACCAAATAGTTATTACCCGCCTTTCCAATACTATGTTGAAAGAATAGCACTGGGTGAGTCTTCTGTTCTTGCTTTCAATGGCAGGAACTGTCATAAATTTCCAGTAAATGTGACATGGGCTCTTCAGAAAAAGTACATCATTCTTCTCACTGAAGCATAAATATCTCCGTATCTTCTTCTGAAGCTTTAATGAAGAGTACACATTAATCCTGGACTGTCTTTTCAACAACTGTTAAGTAAATGACCACTTAAAACTTGCTTTTCTGTTTCATTCATGACTTAATTTGCTCCATTTTCTCTCTTTCTAAAATGGAAATTAACTAGTAAATGAAGTGCCAAGGAATCCCAATGCAATTATATTTTTATTTCCTTCTCTTTAATTTTGACCAGCTTTGGGCTTGTGTTAATTATTGCATTATTTAGGACCTAACACTTGAGAATTGTCAGGCACTCATTGTTCGATGTATGTTATCACCCTTAATATTTGGGACTATAGGAGCTCGTGGGTGGCTCAGTCAGTTGAGCATCCGACTCATGGCTTCGTCTCAGGTCATGATCCCAGGGTTGGTGGAATTGAGCCCCAGGTCAGGCTCTGCAATGAGCATGGGACCTGTTTAGGATTCTCTCTCTCTCTCTCCCTCTGCCCTGCTACCCCAGTCATGAGCTCTCTCTCTCTCTCTCCCTCTAAAATTAAAAAAAATAATTTCAGAGTGGGGAGGGCAGCACCTGAGTGGCTCATTTGGTTAAGTGACCAACTTCAGCTCAGGTCATGGTTTGCGGTTTGTGATTTCAAGCCCCAGGTTGCTCTCTGTGTCTGAGCTGATGGCTCAGAGCCTGGAGCCTGCTTTGGATTCTGTATTTCCCTCTCTCTCTGCCCCTCCCCAACTCATGCTCTCTCTCTCTCTCTCTCTCAAAAAATGAATAAACATTAAAAAACTTAAAAAAAAATGGGGATTGTAAAATTTTCTTTATTTGACATCCTGTTTTCTACATACTCATGACAAAACTTAGAATATGCCCATCATTTTAGTCTTTAAAAAAAAAAAAGTCTTTCGGTTTTAATTATTTTTTTTTAGGTAATAAATAGTTATATTCATTTTATAACCCAGACTTCAAATTTATTTTCTCCTAATAGGGAGGTTTATCTCCCTGACATGTAATATAAATGATATACTTGTATGATCTTTCCTTGTCCCTTACATTTATCTTTATTGAATCACGTTTTTTACTTTTCCTATTTTCTTTAGCTTGTCTCGGTGGAGAAACAGAAGCACCAAATTTTGTGGTAATATTTTGATAGTATGGCACTTTTTTTGAGATTCTAGTTTTTAGGTAGGATTGGGCAGATATTTGAATGCAGGCTATCTCCCCACCCCCAACCATGTCTCACTGATAATGTGGTAACAGGTCTGGGAAACAGGTATTCTTATCTTCATTTTGCAGATGTTGAGGCTCAGGAAGGATAAGCGATTTGTCAGTGTTTTACATCTAATACCGTAAAACTAAACTTTATTATATTACCAGTTGGTTTCACTTTGATTCATTACATTTGATTCATTGACACATTTCGTTCATACCTTTCAGCAATGTGGTAGATTACTTTGTCCTAGGGGTTTTTCTCCTTCGTGGTCTTTGTCCCTGGCTGTGGTCTTTGCCTCTGTAGGGCTCTGCTGGTAAAAGCACCCAGTCTCTCCTTCTGTCTTCTAAGAAGAAAAAGTGGCCTTGGTCAGTCTCACTTGCTTCTTGGCAGAGGGGAGGCTCAGATCCGAGTGTGCCCCTCTCCAAAGCCATGAGGCAACCTCCATGATGGTGTTCTGTAGATGTGACCGGGGGACCACCTGCCTCAGACACATCCGAGACATTAACTGCTCACTAACAAAATAAATTCCTAGGCCCCATCTCAGACTCATTGAGGCAGAAACTCTGGGGATATATCCCAGAAAACTTAATCTTAACTTACTAGGCCCCCCAGGTGGTTCTTCTGCACACTCAAATCTGAAAACCATAGCCCAAGTCTAACACACACGTGTGGAATAGATTAGATATCCCCTGATGAATCATGTCCTTGTGTAAGCCTCTCCCTTGAGTGTGGGCAGAAGGTGTGACCTGCATTTAGCCAATAGAAAATGGCAAAGGTAGTGGGACAAATACTTCTGTGATTACGGTATGTTTTATAAGACTGTCTTAGAGAACTGGAGAGAGAGAGAGAGAGAGAGAGAGTATCCCACTGGCCTGCAACAGGTAAGCTTCCATGTTGTGAAAGCCTATGAAAGGGCCACATGACAGGAAATACGGGTGACTTCTGAATGCTGAAAGCAGGCCCCAAATGACAGCCAGCAAGAAAACAGGGACCTCAGCCCTACAATCAGAGGAATTGAATTCTGCCAGCAGCCATGTAAGCTGGAAGAGAACTCCCGACTCCATAAAAGAACGTAGCCCCAGCCTAAACCTTGATTTTAGCCTTGTGCGACCCTGAGCAGAAGATCCAGCCCAAAGCTATGTCTGGACTCTTGGCCCACAGAAACTATGAAATAATAAGTGTATGTCATTTTAACCTGTTGCGTTGTGGGAATTGGTTACGTAGATATAGAAAACTAACATGCCTCCCTTATCAAAATGTCAACATCTACCTTTCTTATTATATTATTTAGACTTAGGGGTAGAGGCTATAAGTTATTTTTATTTTTTTAAAATCTTAACTGTATCTTTTAATTTTTTTTAATGTTTATTAATTTTTGAGAGAGAGAGAGAGACAGAGTGTGAGCAGGGGAGGGGCAGAGAGAGAGGGAGACCGAATCTGAAGCAGGCTTCAGGCTCTGAGCTGTCAGCACAGAGCCCGACGCAGGACTCCAACCCGTGAACCGTGAGATCGTGACCTGAGCTGAAGTTGCGCGCTTAACTGACTGAGCCACCCAGGAGCCCCTTAACTGTATCTTTTAAAGTATATAATACACCATTATATATTCATTATAAAATTTAAAAGCCCAACAACACCAAGTATTGGCAAGGATGTGGAGTAACTGGAATGCTCATGCCCTGGGAGTAGAAATGGAGACGAGGTCCAATCACTTTGGAAAACTGGCATTTTTAAAGACACTAACATATCCACACATACACTCTAGCCTTCCCACTCCTACGTATTTACTCAAAAGAAATGAAAACATATCTCCACTCAAGGACTTACACACAAAGATTCATAGCAGCCTTGTTCACATAGCCCAAATCTGTAAACAACCCAAAAGTTCATCAACAGTTGACTGAATAAACAAAATGTGGTCCAACCATACAACAGAATACCATTCAGAAACAAGCTATTGAATATACAAAATAACATGAATGAATCTCTAAGTCATTCCCAGGGTGCAGAAGCCAGATACAAAAGAGATACTGTATGATTCCATTTATATAAAATGCACCCTGGCCTTTAATGACAGAAGGCAGTTCAGTGGTTGTCGGGGGCCAGGATGGAGGGAGATGGACAGAAAAGGGGCATGAGGAATCTTTGGGGATGATGTAAATGTTCTATATCCCGATTGCAGTGATGGTTTCACAAGTATGTACAATTTTCAAAATTCATTGCATTCTGCATCTTAAATGGATGTGGTTTAACTGTACAATGAACTCAGTAAACTTGGCAAGGAAGAACAAATCCATTTGGTACAAGATTCAAAAGGTGCAAAGTGGCCCTTTTATTGGTGGCCCTAACAGAGGCCACCACTGTAACCAATTCCCCGTGTCTCTTTCTGTAGATATTTTTACTTAATACAAAGTGAGATCTTTACATATCAGTACATTAAAACAAACAAACAAAAAAACCTCCTCTTTGTTTTTTTTTTTAATTTTTTTTTAACGTTTTATTTTTATTTTTGAGACAGAGAGAGACAGAGCATGAACGGGGGAGGGGCAGAGAGAGAGGGAGACAGAATCGGAAGCAGGCTGCAGGCTCGGAGCCATCAGCCCAGAGCCCGACACGGGGCTCGAACTCACAGACCGTGAGATCGCGACCTGAGCTGAAGTCGGCCGCTTTAACCGACTGAGCCACCCAGGCGCCCCTCCTCTTTGTTTTTTGAATAGCTGTACAATTGTCCCTTTATGGTTGTACCATAAGTTGCTGAACTAGTTTCTAATTGATGGACATATTTTTACAAATAAAACAACAATGAGCTTAAATTGCTGGGTTAAAGAACATGAGAATTCTTTTATTTTTAAAAGTATTTCTAAATTACTCTCCATAGAGGTCATAGCAATACCTATTTCCACCAGTAGCAAGAACACCTATTTTTTTCCACAGCTGTGCTGGCATATTATGTTATCAGACTGTTCAGTGTGATAGATAAAAAAAGTATACATCGTTATAATTTTCTTCTTGATACCTCTTATTATGAATGAGATTGAGCGTCTTTTCACGTTTCTAAAGAGTTATTTATAGGGGGACCTGGGTGACTCAGTTGGTTCAGCGTTCGACTTTGGCTCAGGCCATGATCTCACAGTTCGTGAGTTCGAGTCCCGCATTGGGCTCTGTGCTGACAGCAGGATAAACATTTAAAAAAAGAGTTGTTTATAGTTGCCTTTGCAGTTACTTTGTTATGAACTAGTTATTCATATCTGCCTACTTTTCTATAGTATTGTTGGCCTTTTTCATACTGTCTTTTAATAGTGGCTTCTACATGGTCTTGGCTCAGATTCCCTAGGAAACAGACTGAGACAAAGCTTACACGCTAACGCTTTACTGGGGGAGTGCAATCCCAGGACAGCAAGGGTGAAGGGAGAAATGGAAGGGAGGCCAAAAAGTAGGAAAAGCACATACAAGGTGGTACATTACCAAGGGGGCCACAGCTTCATGAGGAAATGGACAGTGGCTCAGCTACAGGAGTATCAGGGGGGAGGGCTGGTGAGAATGGGGAGGCGGGGCTTTCCTGTCAGTTGCCTCCCATCCACAGTCTCTCTTAGGTCAATATTTGCCCCAAAGGGCATTAATTGCCCTGCACTTCTGGGTGGCACACCCAGTTCAGCTTGCGGCAGCGGGGGGGGGGGGGAGGAGCCAGATTTCAGGTCCTTTGGCATGGCGTTCCCCTGAGTCCAGAAGAGAGGAGAGTCCTGTCTCCCACATCTGGGCACCAATGCAACTGTGGCCTTTGTCCAGGCTTCATCCTGGTGGAGGACGAGCCTGCAGCATGTTGGGGACAAGGCAATGAGGGCTGTGGCCAGGAGACTGCACTGAGCAACCAGCTGAGGTCCTGGAGAGCCAGGAAGATCTGAGCAATTCTGGAGAAAATTTTATATCTTTTTTATATAAAATTTTAAATTTTATAGATATATTTCCTCTATAATTGCTCAGATATACCTGCAATATCCAAAAAGGATAATTTTATATCTCTATAGGATAAGGACATTATATTTTATTGTATATACGTTATATATCACATATAAAGGGTATTATTATATATATTATCCTTTTTGCTCTATTCTGTTTCAGATACGCCCCTCCCCCGCCCAGTTTGCTTGATTTTGACTGCTTATGGTGATTTTTTTTTGCTATGCAGAACAATTTTATTTATTTTTAAAAATTTTAAATGTTTATTTATTTTTGACAGGCAAGGAGAGACAGGGTGTGACCAGGGGAGGAGCAAAGAGAGAGGGAGACAGAATTTGAAGCAGGTTCTAGATTCAGAGCCCACCATGGGGCTTGAGCTCACGGACCATGAGATCATGACCTGAGTCACAATCAGATGCTTAACCGACTAAGCCACCCAGGCATGCCCAAAAAATTTTATTGTTATGTGACTGGATTTATCAATACTTTCTATTATGACTTCAACCCTTTCCTACTCTGAGATTATGAAAAGAAAAAAAAAAAAACCTTCCCATGTTTCCTTCTGGTGCTTCTAGGATTTCATTTTTCAAAGTTTAAATATCTCTGATTCATCTTCATTTTATTTTGGTACAAAGACAAGCTGTATTGATCCCAACTTTATTTTCCAAATGGCCACACAGTGATCCTGATGTAAAAGGACACCTTTATCCTATATTAAGTTTCCTTACTTTTGAAGACTCTTTATTGAACCTGCTCTCACCTATGGGGTCTGAGACTCACTAGGTCGAAGAAATGATTTATGAGAGGAGAGCCAGACACAGTTAATGGAGTTCCACTTTTGTCTTGAACTGCAGTTCACTCCAGAAAGGACAGTCATGGGCGAACAGCAGGAAGTTATTGATTATTATGCTTTAACATAATTAATCGTGCACTTGGTGACACTGCATGTAATGATTTGAACCGTGAGACGTCAAGACGGGGTGATGTCTCTGTAACTAGCAACACCTTGGTGACATGAAGGCAATGGAACTTTGAATTATAGCTTCTTCCCCTGGAGAATGCTGTAAAACATAAATGCAGTTTTGGATGTGCTATTTTTACTTGGCATGGTCTGTGGGATATCCTCAAAGGCGCTTAAAGTGCCAAAAGACCAGTAAGGCAGGAATAAAGGGAAAGAAAAAAAAACATTTCTTTTAAAAGAAACTGGGCCCCTAGAGCCACCCTTGGCCAATAGCATTAACCATTTCCTTGTGCGCCCCAATGCAATTTTAGTGACACTGAATGATGTATGATCATCCCTCCTGGATGGACATAAATTTCTTAGGGGTGTAGACTGAACAGAGACCTGGCTATATTTAATCCCAGGCCTTAGGCTAAAGCCTGAAACACAGTAGCTGCTTGAAATGTGTTTCTGGAAGGACTGAAATAAACCACAAGATAATGATTCAGATCAACTCCTGCGAAGCTTTTCCTGACACCCATCTCTGTTCCCTCCAACTCCACCTGGATTGTGGGTTCCCACTGTGCCCTTTTAATCACTGACTTCTCCACTCACCCTTTTATGCGTCTCTCCCATGACAGTGTGAACTCTTTAGAGACATAAACTGTCTTAATCAGTTTTATATCTGTAGCACCTAGTAAACTCTCAATAAACATTTGTGGAGTGAATGAATGAATGAATGAATGGTCTGTAGGGAGACTGTTAGAAAAGTTCTGAAAGTTGTTATGGGGTAGCTGTGTCTGTGGTCTTCATGTCCAGAAAGGAGCCTATCTTCCCAGAAGAGAGAATATGGTTGAGCAGAAAAAGCACATGCTTTGGAGACAGAACACCTGAGTTCTGATGCCAACTCTGCCACTTACTTTGGACAAGTCACTTCTCTTTTCTGAGCTTCAGTCTCTTGTACTGTAAAGTAGAAGTAATTAGAATTGGAGATAAAGTTTGAAAAGTCCCCCCCACAGAGCATGGCATAGAATAGGTCCTCTATAGCAGCTGTGCTATGCTATTCTTATTCGTATTCTTATTCGTATTCTTATTATTTATTGTTACTGTTATTAAGAGGTGTGAGGGCAATACAGAGAAGGCCGTTAAAATTTGTAGTTTAGGTAGCTTTGGAGGAGATGGTTTCGGGAGGGGATGAGGTGTGGGGTATGGGGTGACCGATAATTGCTGTGATGATAACCATCAGATACTGAGCGTTGACTCTGTCAGGCATTCCACACACATCATTTCTTCAAATCCTCACAAC
Organism: Lynx rufus; assembly: GCF_022079265.1. Classification (NCBI taxonomy): domain Eukaryota; kingdom Metazoa; phylum Chordata; class Mammalia; order Carnivora; family Felidae; genus Lynx; species Lynx rufus. The sequence continues at coordinate 128,683,354 of NW_025814834.1, read as the reverse complement.
AAACCTTAACATTGGTGCTGTCACCCCACTTGTCAAAATGAGGAAGCTGAACCACAAAGCTCTTCTCTGAGGTTCAAGGTCAGAGAGGTAGTCGATGGTTGGGCTGGTTTCAACCCAAATCCATCGTGAAAGCTTTAAGCCTATTCCGAGTAACCCAGGAGCTGAGGATATTCTGGAAATAAAATCTCGGTTAGAGACCTTCTAAGAACCTAGATATTGAGTTAAGCTGGACTAAGGTCTAAAGTAAAATTACAAGGCCATTTACACCCATTTTTTCATGAACCCATGCTTATCACGCCTGCTGTCATTAACAGCGTCTTAGTATTTTAAACAACTGAGCTTACGCTGAACCAAATGGACTGCACTGGGTGTAGGGAGGTGGACTTTGGGGGAAACAAATCTTCACCTGCACCCATTCCTTTAGCAGCAGCAAGTTACCAGTGGTTTTAGGAGAGCAGCCTTTTAGGGAACTTCCCTGGGCCTGGCTCATCACATAATGGAGAATGTCATTGGTTTGCATTTCCCCAGCACGCATCAGATGTTTGCCTTAGCATGCCATACATTCTCCAAGCACGGGGAACATGAAGACTCACCCCAGGCACGGCTGTCACAAAGCTTCATCTGGCTGCAGCCTCTTTAACCCGTTCTCTAGTGCACAGGCTCATCCTGGTCAGACTTTTCTTCAGCATCACAGAGCTTAGAATCTGATTCTGAATTCCCCGGGCACTGTTTGCCATTGTTGTGCAAGCCTTCTCTCCAACAGTTGGATAGTCTTAAATGTGCTCTGACCCCATCATCTTCATAGGTATTCAATAAATATGCCCTGAATGGAGAGGTTAACAGAGCAAGAAGAGTTGAGCAATATCACTTCTTGGCATCAGTTTTATGTGGCATCGGTATTCTGGAGGGTTTGAGGCAATGCAGAGCAGGATGGACTCCTTTAAAACCTCTTCGTTTGTATATATGTCTCTCCCACAGAGAGTCCTGCTGAAAATAAACATAGCCTGCCCTGTGTGTCTCCACCACAGGAGGGGTATACAGCACAGATAAGAACCATCTTCTCTGGGGGGAGATTTTCCAAAGGACACTATCTGTTTACTCAGCAAATATTTACTGAGCAAGACGGGAGGAGGAAGGACATTCCAGGGAGAGAGAACAGTTTGAACAAAGCTAAAGAGAGGGGAAACCATGGGGATGCATGGGGTCTAGTGAGTAGTGAAATTCAGGAGGGAACATTTGAAAGGTAGGAAGGAACTGATCAAGAGCTTTGAATGCTTGGCAGAGGAGTTTGGGCTTATTTCAACAGGCAAGAGGGAGTCAAAGAAAGATTCTGAGCAAGATGGATTGTAATCAAAACGGCTCATTAGGAAAATTAATCTGACGGTAGTGCCTAAAACGGACCGAGATGAAGAATAATCATATAAAGCAGCCAATGACTGGGTATTTACTATGCACCCAACACCATGCCAATCCCTTTATACACATTCTCTTGTTCCATAAAAGTAATGAATAATAGATTTAAGACTCAGTGCCTGGCTCATAGTATTTTCTAATCTTCACAATCACCCTGTGAGTTGACTATTATCATTACCTCAATCTTACAGATGACGCCTATGCTCCAAAGAGGTTAAGCATGTTATACCCAAGGTCAAAAGTGTTAAGTGGCAGAGCCAGGGTTTAAACTCGGGTTGATCTGACTCTAAAGCAGACTCTTAAGGGAGGGACATGTTAGGAAGTAATTGCAAAATCCTATTGATGGTGATGAACTAGAAGAGAGACAGGAGAGAAGAAAAAGAAAATGGATGTACACCCGAATTATGGAGACATAACAGACATGATGTAGCAATTGATTGACGGTTGGAGGGACAGAGTGGTTAAGGTTGGCCCAAGGTTCTGAGCATGGGTGACCAACAGAAGGTGGCACTATGGTGAAAGTCAAGAATACAGGAGGTAAAGTAAGTTAAAAGAATTCAAACTATGTTGAGTTTGATGTGTTCATGGCATTAGCCAGTAGAGATATCTTGCAAGCATTTGAAAATCCACCTTATTCCTTATGCCTTGTTCTTCACTTATAATGTCTCATTCTTAAATGTCTCGTTCTTTTCTTTTATTTAATGTTACTTTTAAATGTTTATTTTTGAGAGAGACAGAGAGAGAAAGAGAGAGAGTATGAGCAGGGGAGGGGCAGACGGAGACAGAGACAGAGTGCAAGCCGGGGAGGGACACAGAGAGAGAGAGGGAGACACAGAATCCGAAGCAGGCTCCAGGCTTTGAGCTGTCAGCACAAAGCCCGTCACAGGGCTCGAACTCACAAGCCATGAGATCATGACCTGAGCCAAAGTCAGATGCTTAACCAACTGAACCACCCAGGCATCCCTTAACTTTTTTTTTTTTTTAATTTTTATTATTTATTTTTGAGAGCAGGAGAGACAGAGCAGGAACAGAGAAGGGGCAGAGAGAGAGAGACACACACACAGAATCCGAAGCAGGCTCCAGGCTCCGAGCTGTCAGCACAGAGCCTGATGCGGGGCTCGAACTCATGGACCATGAGATCATGAGCCAAAGTTGGACGCTCAACTGACTGAGCACCCAGGCACCCCTATTATTGTTATTTTTAAAAAATTTTATTGTGCTAAAATACACCTAACATAAAATTTACCTTTTAATCATTTTAAGAGTCTTATTTTTTAAATTAACGCGAGGCTGACTTCTGGTTTCTGGTCCAGCACGGAAGGAACTTGGAAGTCATCAGTCCATCCAACCAACCAACAAGTGAAAAGCTGAACACACCGAAAAATCAACTTTTCTTACATCCATCAGGAAAGTGAGCTCACAGAACAAACTACTGCCCCCAAAATGGAGAGATAGACAGGTACATACAAAGAATTGCGACTTCATGTAGCAGAAACCTCCGTGGGAGCTAGTATTAGGATAGGAAAATCTAAACTGTAGCTGCCAAATTGCTGGAGGCTCAGTGTGGACACATCTGAGAGTTAAAACCTCTGGGCGCGGCGGGGAGGCAATCCTGGGGGAGGCGCATGCTTTTGTCACTTTTAGCTCTAGAAGCTGTATCAGCTTCTGGAGAGTATCAGAGAAAAATTCCCCTGTACCTCTTTCTGGCAGAGGAAGGGAGAGAGTGACCATTTTGAAATACGACAGAGTGTTCCATTCTTCTTAACAAAGGCCTCCCCCAAGAGAAACTATTTTACCAGAGCCTAACATATTGGGGTTTTATCAGAACTTAATCCTTAATTAGGAGAAGGGACATGCCGAACTCTAGCCTCTTATTCCACCTAAGGGGAGAGAAAATGGAGGAGCCTATGTGAAGCTCATAGCCCAGGGCCACAGCCTCACTAAAAGACTAAGACCTGTGGCGCCTGGGTGTCTCAGTCAGTTAAGCTGCCAACTTCGGCTCAGGTCATGACCTCGAGGTTCGTGAGTTTGAGCCCCACGACCTGCTCTGTGCTGACAGCTCAGAGCCTGGAGCCTGCTTCGGACTCTGTGTCTCCCTCGCTCTCTGTCCCTCCCCTGCTATGCTCTGTCTCTCTGTCTCTCAAAAATAAATAAATGTTAAAAAAAAAAATTAAGACTAAGACCTATCATTAGACTACAGAACGCTTCCCTCCTTCCATGCCTGACCACCATACCACTAAAGGCCTATTTGCCAGATTTCCTTAAAAAAATGTTTCTTTTAATGTTTCATTCCTTTTTGAGATACAGAGAGAGACGGAGTGCAAGCAGGGGAAGGGCAGAGAGAGAGGGAGACACAGAATCCCAAGCAGGCTCCAGGCTCTGAGCTGTCAGCACAGAACCCAATACAGGGGCTCAAACTCACGAATTGTGAGATCATAACCTGAGCTGAAGTCGGACGTTTAACCGACTGAGCCACCCAGGCACCCCTACCAGATTTCCTTTTATCCAGCACATCATGTCAGGGTTTCAACAACCAAAAAAATTTGCAAGCCATAACAAAAGGCAAGAACCGCCCCCCCCCCAACAGTTTGAAGAGGTAGAGGAAATATCAGGACCAGATTCAGAAATGGCAGGGATCTTGGATTATCAGACTGGGGACTTAAAACAACTATGATTAATAAGCCAAGGGCTCCAATGGAAAACATAGACAACACGCAACAGCAGATGGGTAATGTAAGCAGAGAGATGGACAAGTCTTGGAAGGAATCGCGAAGAAATGCTAGAGATAAAAACAAACAAACACAGAAACAGAAATAAAGGACGCCTTTGATGGGCTCATTAGTAGACTGGACACAGCTGAGAAAAGAATCTCTGACCTTGAGAACATGTCAATAGAAATTTCCAAAACTAAAAATCAAAGGGAAAAAAGACTGAAAAAAAAAGAGAGAGAGAGAAGAACAGAATATCCAGAACTCTGGGATATAACGGGAATACCACAAGAAGAAAAAGAGAAAAGAATAGAAGAAATATTTAGAGCAATTATAACTGAAAATTTCCCCCCAAGTTAATGTCAGACACCAAACTACAACCCAGAAAGCTCAGAACACAGGGCAGGATAAAAATTAAAAAAAAACAGATAGACAAACAAAACAAAAAATGACACCCAACCATATCATACTGAAACTGCATAAAATTAAAGAAAAAATCTTGAAAGAAGCCAGGGAGTTGGGGGGGGGCACCCTACCTACAGAGGAAGAAAGATAAGAACTAATTTGGCTTCTCAGAAAGCATGCAAGCAAGAAGAGAATGGAGGGAAATATTTAAAGTGTTGAGAAAAAAAAAACCTACCAACCTAGAATTCTGTGCCCTGTGAAATTATCCTCTAAAAGTTAAGGAGAAATAAAGACTTTCTCAGACAAACAAAAATTGAGGGAATTGGTTGCCAGTAGGTCTTGATGTGCAAGAAACGTGAGAAGTCCTTCAGAGACAAGGGAAATTATGTCAGCAAGAAATTAAGATTTACATTTTTTAAAAAAGGAAGAGTGTTAGAAAAGGAATAGGTTAAAATAAAACAAAAACTTTTCTTGGGGCGCCTGGGTGGCTCAGTCAGTGAGGCCTCCGACTTCAGCTCAGGTCATGATCTCTTGGTTTGTGGGTTCAAGCCCCGAGTCAGGCTCTGTGCTGACAGCTAGGAGCCTGGAGCCTGCTTTGGATTCTGTGTCTCCCTCTCTCTCTGTCCCTCTCCTGCTCATGTTTATGCTCTGTCTCTGTCTCTGTCTCTCTTAAAAATAAATAAACATTAAAAAAAACTTTAAAAAATCTCTTTTTTTCCTTCTTTCTTTTTTATTTTAGAGAGAGAGAGAGAGGGCGTGCACAAGAGTGAGCAGGGAAGCAGCAGAGGGGTGGGGAGAGAGAGAGAGAGAGAGAGAGAGAGAGAGAGAGAGAGAATCTCAAGCAGTCTCCATGCTCAACATGGAGCTGGACATGGGGCTCAATACTACGACCCTGGGATCATGACCTGAGTTGACATCAAGAGTTGGATTCAACCAACTGAGCCACCCAGGCGCCTCCCTTTTTCTTACTCTTAATTAATCTAACAGATAATTGTTTGGAGGGAAGAATTTGGAATATTTTGTTATGACAAGACACTTGCACTAACCACAAAGTGGTACAGTGTTATTTGAAAATGAACTTGGGTTGGCTATAAATTGTATATTGCAAATTCTAGGGCAACCATTAAAAAAGGTTTAAAAAGGGGGCACCTGGGTGGCTCAGTCAGTTAAGCGTCCAACTCTTGGTTTCGGCACAGGTCATGATCTCATGGTTTCATGAGTTCGAGTCCCATGTTGGGCTCTGCACTGGCAGCACGGAGCCTGCTTGGGATTCTCTCTCCCTCTCTCTCTGCCCCTCCCCCACTTATGCTGTCTCAGTCTCTCTCAAAATAAATAAATAAACTTAAAAATAAAGGTTTAAAATGGAAGCATAATTGATAGGGTAGGAAAAGAATGAAAATGGAATCCTATAAAATACTCAGTTAAAACTCTGAAAGCCAGAAAAAGAGTGGGAGACAGAAATGCGAATAAATGGAAAATAGCAACAAATATGGTAGACATGAAAACAACTATAGCCATAATGACCTTGAAAAATTTTTTTAATGTTTATTCATTTTTGAGAGACAGAGCACAAATGGGGGAGGGGCAGAGAGAGAGGGGAGACACAGAATCTGAAGCTGGTTCCAGGCTCTGAGCTGTCAGCACAGAGCCCGACCTGGGGCTCGAACCCACAAACCACAAGATCGTGACCTGAGCCAAAGTCAGACCCTTAACTGACTGAGCCATCAAGGAACCCCTAGCCAGACTCCCTTTAAATGTCAATAATCTACTTTGCCAATTAAAAGACAGAGATGTCAGAGTGGATCAAAAAACAAGACCAAATTTAGGTGCCTGGGTGGCTCAGTCAGTTAAACAACCAACTGTTGGTTCAGCTCAGGTCATGATCTCACAATCTCACAGTTCGTGAGTTGGATCCCTGCACTGAACTCACGTGGAGCCTACTTGGAATTCTCTCTCTCCCTCTCTTTTTCTTCTCCTGCTTGATCTCTCTGTCTCTCTCTCAAAAACAAAACAAAGCAAAACCAAGTCCCAATTAAATGTTGTCTACAAGAAACCCATTTTAAATATAACATAGATAATATGCATAAAGAAATATGATTAAAAGTAAAGGGATGGGGAAAGATATGCCAATACTAACCAAAAGAGAGAGAGAGCAACTTCTTTTATTCCACATAATACATTTGAGGGTCACTAACGTTGTTTCATGTATCAATAGTTTGTTCCTTTTTAATCCATTGTATAGATGAACCACAGCAGTTTTTTTAATCCATTAATTTATTGAAGGACAATTGTACTATATCGATTTTTTTGGCAATTATGAATAAAGCTTCTAGCAATGTTTCTGTACAGGTTTTTGGGTAAACATAAATTTTCATTTCTCTAGCTATGAGTGCAACTGCTGGATTATATGGCAACTTATGTTTCATTTTTTAAGACTTTATCCAATTGTTTCCCAGTGTGGCTGCACCCGTTTTCATTCTCGCCAGCAATGTGTCAGAAGCATGTTCCAATGCATGAGAACATTCCTTGTCATTGCTTGGTGTTGTCGGGGTTTTTATTTTAGCCGTTCTAACACGTGTGGTGCTATCTCATTAAGGTTTTAATAGGTATTTTCCTAATGGCTAATGATGTTGCACATCTTTTCACGTACTTACTTGTTTCATCCTCTTTAGTTAAATGTTTAAGGCTCTTACTCAGTTTCGATTAAATTCTTTGCTTTCTTACAGTCCAGTTTTTAGAGCTCTTTGCATATTTTTGTTACAAATCCTTTGTTGGACATATGACATATATATATTTTCTCCCAGTCTGTGGCTTGTCTTTTCATTCGGCTTCCCTTATTACCAAAAGCTTTTAATTTTGATGAAGTCCAATGTATTTATATTCTTCTTTCATGAATCAGGCTTTTCCTGTCAAGTCTCAGACTTTGCCTAACCCTCAGGTTGTAAACATTTTCTCTTGTTTTCTTCTAAAAGTTTTATAGTTTGATGTTTTACGTTGAGAATTACATGGATTAAACATCCATTCTGAGTTCAAATCTGCACACGGTGTGAGGTTTGTTTTTCTACTTGTGGATATCTAACTGTTTCAGAGCAATTTGTTGGGGGAAAAATCCCGTCCTTCCTTCAGTGAATTGCCTTTGAGCCTTTGTGAGCTATCAGCCAGCCATAGACGCGTGTATCTGTTTCTAGATGCTGTATTCTGTTTCATTGATGTATGTGTCTCTCTTGTTGCTAGTACCACATTGTTTTGATTACTATAGCTTTGTAGTAAGTCTTAAAATCGGAGGACAGTGTGATTCTCCCAGCTTTGTTTTGTTTTGTTTTGTTTTAATTGTTTTAGCTATCCTAGGAGCCCATGGGTGGCTCAGTCAGTTGAGCGGCCGACTTCAGCTCAGGTCATGATCTCACAGTTGGTGAGTTCGAGCCCCACATAGGACTCCATGCTGTCAGTGCAGAGCCCTCTTCGGATCCTCTGTCCCCTTCTCTCTGCCCCTCCCCTGCTTGTGCTCTCTCAAAAATAAATAAACCTTAAAAAATTGTTTTAGCTATCCTAGTTCCTTCGCCTTTATGTATAAATTTTAGAATCAGTTCATCTATATCTACCAAAAATCTGAGATTTTGATAGGAACTGAGTTAAATTTGTTTATCAAGTTGGAGAGTATCAAATCTATACTCTATTGAGTCTTCCAGTCCCTGAACATGGCATGATTTTCCATTTTTTTAAGGTCTTCTTTGATTTCTTTCATCAGTGTTTTATAGTTTTAAGCATATAGATCCTGTATATGTTTTAGGAGATTCATATCTAAACATACGATTTTCTCAGCTATTGCCAAGTGATAATGGTTTTTTTTTTTAATTTTGATTTCCAATTTTTTAAATTTAACATTTATTCATGTTTGAGAGTGAGAGAGACAGAGCATGAGTGGGGGAGGGGCAGAGAGCGAAGGAGACACAGAATCCGAAGCAGGTTCCAGGCTCTGAGCTGTCAGCACAGAGTCTGATGAAAGGCTTAAACTCACCGAGTGTGAGATCATGTCCTGAGCTGAAGTCGGACGCTTAACCGACTGAGCCACCCAGGCGCCCCTGGTTTCCAATTTTTATTGCTAGTATACAGACATATGATTTTTATGTGTTGATCTTACATTCTGCAATCTTGCTAAACTCAAGTATTAGTGCTAGATGATGTCTCGTGCGTGCATATGAATTCTTTAGGGTTGTCTGTGAATAGAGATAGTTTCATTTCTTCCTTTACAACCCAGATAGCTTTTAGTTCTTTTTTCTAAAATCATAAACAGAGGGGCGCCTGGGTGGCTCAGTCGGTTGAGCGTCCGACTTCAGCTCAGGTCATGATCTCACGGTTCGCGAGTGTCGGGCTCTGTGCTGACAGCTCAGAGCCTGGAGCCTGCTTCGGATACTGTGTCTCTCTCTGTCTCTGCCCCTCCCCTACTCATGCTCTGTCTCTCTCTGTCTCAAAAATAAATAAAAACATTAAAAAAAACCAAAATCATAAATAGATGTGAATTTTGTCAGGTGCTTTTTATGCACCTGGTTATTGCTTTAACCCTGTTGGTTTTTTTTTTTTTCCTTCAAGTGGCAAATGTGGGAATTACATTGATTGGTTTTCAAATAATGAACAATCCCTGCATTCCTTGGATAAACCTCACTTGGACAATGGTGTATTATTCCTTTTTTTATTATGTTATTGGATTTGATTTTCTAATATTCTGTTGAGGATTTGTGTCTCTGTTCATGAGAGTTATTTGTTTTTAATTTTCTTTTATTGTGATGTCGTTTTCTTATTTGGGTATAGTTCTATTCTATGAATGGACCAATCCTTCATTTTAAAAAGGATCAAAACTAAGAAATGACAAGGATTCTGCAAACATCCCATTGAAGACAATTCCTGGATTCTTGAACCAGTGCCATTTGCTGGGCTGTGAATTGCATATAGTTTCTTTTATGTTTTGCTCCTGAATCCAAAATACAGATGGTTGTCATGCTGGCTGCAGTGATAACTGACTTTTGTAATCTCAGTATCTCATTGCCAATTATTAAAACTAGTCTTCCCTGCTGACACAGTTTCAGTGATTGACGTAAAATGTAAATTTTCCTACAGCTGCACTATTAACCTGATCTCTCTTTTTTTTTTTTTGCTTTTGTTTTGCAGCCACACCTAGAACAGCACAAAACCTACCGGCCAGGTAAGCCCAGGCCTCTGTGCAGTTCACAACTACAGGCAGTCCCTGACTGCATGGTTTGACTTAACACGTTTCGACTTTACAAAGGCGCAGAGGCAGTATTCAGTAGAAACCGTACGTTGAATTTGGATCATTTCCAGGGCTGCCTATGCACCTTACAATCTTCCCTCGTGATGCTGGGTGCTGCTAGCCGGCTGCAGCTCCCTCCTGGTCAGCCACATGATCATGAAACCCCTGTGCTAACAACCCCTATGCTTACAACCATTCTGTGCCCATATGGCCATTCTGTTTCTCACTTTCAGTACTTTATTCAAGAAGCTAAATGAAATATTTGACACTTTAATATGAAATGCTATGTTATAAAAGGCATTTGTGTTAGATGAGTTTGCCCAACTGTAGGCTAATGTAAGTGTTCTGAGCACGTTTAAGATAGGCTAGGCTAAGCCATGATGTTCAGTGGTTTATGTGTATTAAATGCATTTTCAACTTAAAGATATTTTTAACTTACTATGGGTTTATCAAAATGGAACCTCATCGTAAGCAGAAGAAGATGCATATATTGATTTGAAGACGGCTTAGGGCATTTCTGCTTCCTTCTCTCCAGAAAGGTACAAATAGTTCGGATACCCCAGGGCCTCTAGGTAGCAGACATTCATTTGGCTGAATAGATTGCCCATCGGGGGCTCATGGTCATTCAGGTGAAGGGTCATCAATGGGAGAGTAGATAAAGGGGGAACTTGCCACAGGCAGCCCTTCTCCAAGCCATGAGGGGAAGAGATGAGTCAGCTATTCATTTGTTTAGTTAAAAAAAAATTTGTGGGGCGCCTGGGTGGCTCAGCTGGTTGAGTGTCTGACTTCCGTTCAGGTCATGATCTCGAGGTTTGTAAGTTCGAGCCCCACATCAGGCTCTGTGCTGACAGCTCAGAGCCTGGAGCCTGCTTGGGATTCTGTGTCTCCCTCTCTCTTTGGCCCTTCCCTCTCGAGCTCTGTCTCTCTCTCTCTCTCAAAAATAAATAAACATTAAAAATTTTTTTTAATTTGTATTTTGTCCTAAGTATTAAGTTGATATAGTCTTAATGTGGAGGGATGTCTATAAAATAGAGTGGGAAATTAAATAACAAATACATTAAAATTGTGGAAATTCCGGTAGTGCTTTTTATATGTGAGGCACTACCTAAGCTTTTTACATATAGTAACTCATTTGATTGTGACAAAACCCCCAATAAGGTAGGCATTGTTGTAATCTCAACTTTACTAGGTAACTGTCACAAGAGGGGTTGTAGAATACTATGAATAACCTTATGTATACAATAAAAAAAAAAATCCACCTATGAAAATGCAAAAAAATATTATGTGGAGGTAAGTTTCCCCGCTCTAAGCCTAGAGTTGTGTGCATGTACAGGGAAAGATTTTCACTTTTGTTGCACATACTAACATTTGCTTAGATTTCTTTTTTTTTTTTTTTAATTTTTTTTTTCAACGTTTATTTATTTTTGGGACAGAGAGAGACGGAGCATGAACGGGGGAGGGGCAGAGAGAGAGGGAGACACAGAATCGGAAACAGGCTCCAGGCTCCGAGCCATCAGCCCAGAGCCCGACGCGGGGCTCGAACTCACAGACCGTGAGATCGTGACCTGGCTGAAGTCGGACGCTTAACCGACTGCACCACCCAGGCGCCCCTTAGATTTCTTTTTCTGAGTGTGTATTACTTAGATCCTTTAAAATTATGTTTTTCTTCAGGAGTGCCTGGGTGGCTCAGTCGGTTGAGTGTCCGACTTCGGCTCAGGTCATAATATCATGGTTCATGAGTTCAAGCCCCGCTTCGGGCCTACTGCTGTCTGCGCAGAGTCTCCTTCAGATCCCGTCTCCCTCTCTCTCTGCCACCCCACCTCGTGCACTTTCTCTCTCAAAAATAAATAAAACATGGGGCGCCTGGGTGGCTCAGTTCGGTTAAGTATCCAGCTCTTGATTTCAGCTCAGGTCATGATCTCATGGTTTTATGAGTTTGAGCCCCATATCAGGCTCTGTGCTAACAATGAGGAGCCTGCTTGGCATTCTCTCTCTCTCTCTCTCTCTCTCTCTCTACCCCTCCCCCACTCATGCTCTTTATCAAAATAAATAAACTTTAATAAATAAATAAATAAAGGTGCCTGGGTGGCTCAGTCAGTTAAGCATTTGACTTCGGCCTAGGTCATGATCTCACGGTCCATGGGTTAGCCTGGAGCCTGCTTCGGATTCCATGTCTCCCTCTGTCTTTCTGCCCCTCCCTCACTCATGCCCTGTCTCTCTCTCTCTCTCAAAAATAAATAAACATTAAAAATTAAAATAAATAAATAAACAAAACATTAAACAAAATCATATTTTTCTTCAAATTATTCACCAGAGGTAGTATGCACTTATTGTCGATTTTTTTTTACTTTTTCTTTAATGTTTATTTATTTTTGAGAGAGGAAAGAGAGAGCGCACACGTGAGTGGGGGAGGGGCAGACAGAGAGGGAGACCCAGAATCCGAAGCAGGCTCCAGGCTCTGAGCTGTCAGCACAGAGCCTGGCTCCGGGCTCAAACCCACAAACCACGAGATCGTGACCTGAACTGAAGTCAATCTGAGTCACCCAGGCACCCCTCAAGTTTTTAGAGAAGAAAAACAAGCACAAATGAGAAAATAGAAATGACCTGCAATCTCACCTCAGAGAGGAAATTAACATTTTGGTGTTTACATTTTCAGTTTTTTTTGGTATAAATATACGATTTCACGTTTATCAAAAAATTGGTTGACACTTGGGGATAATAGAAAATATATATTGGCCTCTTCCCCCTCATTTCCTGGCACAGAGCTCCTAAAACCGTTTTAAGTTCCCAAGTGCAGACCCCTAGGACATCTCTCGTTCTAATGAGGTGACTATCGGTGGGCTCCTGGGTGGGGGCTGGTCACTGAAAAGACCAAGATTAGAAGCTTGGAATTCTAAGGCTCTCCGAGAAGGGAGAATGGCTGAAAATGGAGTTAATGATGGATCATGCCTGCATGATAAAAAGTCCATCAATTTGCACAAGCACTTGGAGAGCTCAGAAAGCACATGGAGGTGTGGGGAGAGCAGCACCATATCCTTTCTCATATCCTTTTATAAGAAGCTGGCAAAAATAAGTCAGTGTTCCCTTAAGTTCTATGAGCAGCTCTGGCAGATGAATCAAACCCAAGGAGGGGGTCATCAGAATCTCTGGTCTACAGCTGGCCGGCCAGAAGCACAAGGGACAGCCTGAGCCTGCGATTGGCGTCTGAACTGGGACTGGGGAGGGGTGTGGGGGTGTCAGTCTTGTGGGACTGAGCCCTTAACCTGGGGCATCTGACACTGTCTCCTGGTCGATGGTGTTGGAGTTGGGTTGAATTGTGGGAGCCCAGCTGGTGTCAGAGAGAATTGCTTCATTGCTTCGTCGTGGGGAAAAACCTCTCCACATTTGGTGACCAGAAGCAAAGTGTTCTGTGTCCAGTAGAGGAGACACACAGGAGAGACACAACGGTGGGGAGAGGGAAGCAGAGCCTTTCCGTACACAACACCGTAACACGGTTTTGTTTTGTTTTTTTTTAATTTTTTTTTTCCAACGTTTATTTATTTTTGGGACAGAGAGAGACAGAGCATGAACGGGGGAGGGGCAGAGAGAGAGGGAGACACAGAATCGGAAACAGGCTCCAGGCTCTGAGCCATCAGCCCAGAGCCCGACGCGGGGCTCGAACTCACGGACCGCGAGATCGTGACCTGGCTGAAGTCGGACGCTTAATCGACTGCGCCACCCAGGCGCCCCGTAACACGGTTTTAAAAGCTACCCTTTCCGGCTAGCAATTTTGTCATGGGCATCTTTCATTTCCTTAAGCATTCTCGCACGGCATGGCTTTGACCGTATTTTTGGTCGCCTACCGCCGTACTTTGCTTCTGCCATTGGAAATGGGAGAGGGTGATTAATTGAACATTTAATGTGGTGGAATAATGTGATTGAGAAATCAGCTATATGTGGTTTTCTTGGCTGTGGACTCTTCAGGAAAAAATGTGAAGTATTTTCCCCACATCCTCCCAGGAGGGCGGCCAGAGCTTCCAGTCCTGGAGGCTGGAGAGGATTGGAGCTAGTTTTCCAGCGGGGGAGGGCGAGCCTTACCTGCGGGACAGTGACTTCCTGTATCTGAGAAGAAGGTGCAAGGTCACGAGTGTCCACAGGTGACAGAAGCTGAGATCCAGCTGGAACACACATTCCTACCCCCCTGTGCCTCCCAGGTGGCAAAAACCTGGTATGGGATGTCTGGTTACGAGGAGGAAGCAGCGTTCAGACAGGAAGGAGCAACATTCAGCATGTACTACAAGAAGCAGATGCAACTGTGGCCTTTTTCACTGAATAAGGACCAGCTGCCCCAGTTGTACAAGATCAAATCCTTTGTTTGCTTATTTGGAGATTTTTGGGGGTTTGGTGTTTTTTTTTGTTGTTGTTTTTTGGTTTTTTTTTTTTAATCCAATGGGCCAGGGGATGAGGCCCTAATAATGACTTTAAACTTCCCACCAACTGTGGATGGGACTTGGGATCAGATTTATTTATTTTATTTATTTATTTTAATTTTTTTTAATGTTTATTTTTGAGAAACAGACAGACAGACAGACAGTGCAAGCATGGGAGGGGCAGAGAGAGAGGGAGACACAGAATCCAAAGCAGCCTTCAGTGTCTGAGCTTGTCAGCACAGAGCCTGCCACAGAGCTCGAACTCACGGACCGTGAGATCATGACCTGAGCTGAAGTTGTACACTTAACCAACTGAGCCACCCAGGTGCCCTGCTTGGGATCAGATTTAAATAAACCTGGCAGGGTGCCTGGGTGGCTCAGTCGGTTAAGCACCCGACTCTTGGTTCTGGCTTAGGTCATGATCTCACTGCCGTGAGATCAAGCCCTGCATTGGGCTTTGCACTGGGTGTGGAGCCAGAGTAAGATTCTCTGTCTTTCTCCCTCTCTCTCTCTGCCTCTGCTCCTCCCCTGAGTGCTCTCTCTAAACAAACAAAGCTGGCAAAATAAGGAATATTGGTATTTATTCCCCATCGAGTGTCATGGAGCTATTTATTCCTTTCTTATGCACAACAACATGAGGAACGTTCATGTGGCTGAATCTCTGTGTTCATCCTTGATCACACAGGCTGTTCATCTCAAGCATCTTGGCCCCCTAAGGGGTGGCAATGTCTGCTGGGCCAGTCAGCTCAATGGATTAAGCTCCTTGGGTTGAGAGATCAGAACCCGGCAAAGACAGACAAGGTGGGGGAAACTGGTTCCAGTCCCCACGTTGTCACTAATGTGTTTTCTACCTCTGAGCAAGTTTCTTTACCTCTCTGTGCCTTGACTTCCCAGTCTGTAAAGTTCTGTGGACCCATAAGCCCTTGCCTCTTGGGAGCCCTCAGCCTCTAGGAAGTCTAGACCACTCACTGATAAATATTAAATGACATAGCCATGGAAACCATAAGCAGCTCAATATTCTCCCGTGTGCTCCGGTCAAACCAGATTGTGGGCCATGTTCCAGAACATACTCTGGGTTTTACACCTCCATGGTTTTGCTCTTGCTGTTCCCCTGGAATGGGGGGCCCTCATTCTTGCCTGTGACAATCCGACTGGTCCTTTAAAATTCAACAACATCCACTCTCCACGAGGCCACCCCCAGAGGGTGGACTTCTTTCTTTCTTCATCCACTGGTATCTTAGGCCTGTGACTACAGTCATCAGGGTACAATTTGCAAGCTCCCTGAGGGCAGGGGCTGGGCCTCACTCATCTCTGCGTGCCCCACAGGACTCAGCCCAGGATGTTACGAGTTATGGTGCAGCCAAATGTTTGTGGAACTAGAATTGGGACCTGGGCCTAGGCTTGGCTCAAGTTTCAGGCTATTTCAGGCCCTGGGATGGGTGGGGTGATGAGGGGAATGCTGGGGCTACAAGATAAAAGGCCTGAGCGGGAATGTGGCCTGGGCTTCACTGCCTGGAAGGGCCTCTCTGCCTCCCTCCTCTCCCCACCACCCAAGCAGGAGCAGGGAAACACTGTGTACTAGAGACTCTTCCATCAGACCCTTGTGGGCCCCTTAGGACCTTCGCCCCACCCACTCTGTCCCTGAGTCCCTATGGGGGGGGGGGGCAAGGGCCCAACCAGGTCTGCAGGAAATGGCTGGAGGGGGGGCTGTGGGAAAAGGTTAATGTCCTAGCTCCCGGGCTCTGCTTGGGCCCCACTGTTGCCCTTGGTCTAAAACGTTGTGTTGACCCTTTGTCCAGGCTCTGTTTGGAGTGTGGAAGTGGCATGAGCTCATGCAAGAGGCTGAGGAGTCTTTCCTCACTGCTGCAGAATGGGACAAATGTTGAGGGCGGGGAAGAGGGGGGTTAACTCTTTTCCTGGGGAAGAGGCCAGGCTCGCAATGGGTAAAGGTGGAGCCCCTGACCCTCAGAAGGCCTCCCCGGCAGAACTCCTGCACACGGCGGAGCAGAAGGGAGGCTTGCGGGATTAAGACAGACAGGTATGAGGGGCAGTGCTGGCAATCTGGGCCAGCTATAGGAAGAGCTGGGAGGGTGAAATGGTTAATGGTTTGTTGAAAAACAGGGAGAGTCCCTCCTCCAGGGGCCCAGCTGGCTGCAAAGCCAGGAGCAGAGGCTCCAAGGGTGATGCAATGGGGCCCGCCCTGCACACCAGAGAGGGTGAGGAAGGCGAGCTCCCACCCAGCAGCAGCCTCCACACCAACAGCTGACCACTCTCCTCCGGCTCCAATAAGCCAACCACAGGGCAGGGCCTTTGGGGCAAAGGGGGCAGGTGACTGGCCACCAGAAAATTCGGGAGTTGCAGCTCCTGCCTGTCCCACTGCATCCGGCCCCAGTGCCCTTCCAGCCAAGGCAAATCCCTCTCCTGGCACCCAATGACAGACCTAACCAACCTGGCCAACCTCCTGTCTCTTCTAAATCCAAGACCATTTCCAGTCCTAGGGGCCGGTGGCAGGTAGCAGGTGGGGAACCTGGGCCTGTGAGAGGTGTAGACGCACAATGCAGTCTCTGATCACAGCAAACTGGCACCTCCTCTCACCAGCCCACTCTCCATTGTCTTGAGACAGGCTACCTGCCAGGGAGACAATATTTCAGAAACTTCTAAAAGACTCAGGACAAATCCAAGAGTGGGTATGTTGATGTGAACTCTGGAGACGGAGTGCTGCCCTCCTCCCCACACCGGGGTCTGGTGTGGTAAAGGCAAGTTTGCTTCTCAGAAGGACTTTGCAGGGTGGGGCACACGGAGAGAGGGAGGAGAAGGTATCCAGAGGCCCAGATTTTGTGACAAAGTTCAGCTGTTGACTCCAAGCCCCGTGAGGACAGGAACAGGGTCTGTCTTGTTGACCGCGGGCTCCCTGGCAGCCAGCACGGCTCCTGACACAAAGCCTGTGCTTAATAAATAACTGACTGGCAGAGACCTGGGCACAAGCTGGTGCCCAAGGCCAGTTTCACAATTTCTGGAGTCTGCTTTTTTTGGTAAACGCCTTACCACACACACACACACACACACACACACACACTCATAGGGGCAGGAAAGTACACAAAGTAGCACAAAGAACCATCAAAACAGATTCCTTGAACATTGTTTACCATTACTGGAAGCTTGCTCAGCCTTAACTTTAATGGGCTGTAGCTTTGAAAGCTGAAAACTGAAGAAAGATACATCAGGATTTCAGGTCCAAGTTTGAGGGAGTTTGGAGGGGCTGCTGGATACACAGTAGCCAGACCCCAGGCCAGGCTGGGCCAGGGGAGTGGCGGGTGCTGGCGGCTCCCGCAGCTCCAGCCCCAGTGCTGGAGGCAGTAATCTCCACGTAAACACGTACTCAGCACCAGCAGTGACAACCTTTCCCGAAGCAAGCAGGTTTCTGCCGCTGTTCCTCATTCTAGGAAGCAGGGCACACAGAGAATTCCAAATCCTCAACAATAACGCGTTCCCCTCCAGATTTTTAGCTGGAGCCACATTTTAGTGCCTTACATTTGCACAATACTTGTAACTTGTTCAAAGCTCTTTTATATTTATTATCTTACTAGATTGGATCATCACAAACCCCAGATGGAGAGCTATCACCCGGTTTTGCATGAGGAGACAGAGGCCCAGAAGGCCCCAGAAAGTCCCAGGATTCCGGCAGCCAAGTTGGTAGCAGAGTCAAGACTTGAGGCCACATCTCTGTCTTCCCAGATGCCCTACTCTGCTCCACACTAGACACGCAGCCTCCCCATGAGTCAGCTGTCACGAGTTCCAAGCACTGGGCCTCACATCCCCTGTGGCCGAAAGGTGCCTTTCCCTGGGTCCTATTCACAGCCAGGACAATTTGGCCCCACTGTTTACATTTTTGCTCCTTCCCTCTGGCAGGACCTGGTGCCATGAACCAACCTTGCTGTTTTGCTTGAAAGCCTATCCCACTGTGCCTCCTACCCCGACACATGCTATATTCAGGTTGCACTAAACTGGAAACCAGTGCCCAGCGCTGGGAGAACGACGGAGACAACTTTTATGGCAAGATGAGGGAATGCTTGGGAAACACTGACAAGGACAAGCGTGTAAGCAGTCTGCGTATGTGGTAATGTGTTTTCGAAATACTGTAATCTGATCAGAGCAGGAGGACACAAAGCAACATGCATCTACTGAGCACAGGTATGTAACAGTCGAGCTTCTGTGAATTGCCAAGAACCAGAAGTGAACGTAGAAAGACATGAAGAGATTTTTTATCTTCACAGGTTTTTCTTTCCTACAATGTTCAAAACAATAATAAATAATGAATAGGATCGTAACAGGGGTGCCTGGCTGGCTCAGCTGGTAGAGCATACGACTTAATCTCAGGGTCATGGGTTCGAGCCCCACGTTAGGCATGGAGCCTACTTAAAAAAAATAATTTAAAAAAATAGGATCATAATAAGCAGAGAAGCAGAAGGCCCCCAGGGGACTATCCATCTTCCCCAAAAGGCTAGAGTTAAAGAGGGTGGCAGGGGGAGGAGACTGGCCATGTGGGGTGAAGGAGCTGGGTGGGAGCCAGTGCTCAGAGATATAGAGGTGCACCTGGGAGCCTCGTCTCTGGGAGTCCCTCAGGGCCAGGAGGACACGTAAGCAATCTGGAGTCCTGCTCCAGGGGCCCCCTTCACGTCAATTACAACATTAATGGAGCCTCCCAGAGTTGTGCAACATGGAAGCCTTGGGACAGAAAGAAGTTGGAGCGGATCTGTTGAACGTGGAGCCACTGAGCCTTGCTTACCTGCTTCTGTTGTCATCTGAGATCTCCTGCAATTTTTCTGCACTTTCATTTAGGAGGGTTAAAGCGCCACCTGGCCTATAGAAGATGAGAGGCTTCCAGGGGGAGCCTGGCCTTGCTTTGGTGGGGATGCCAGCCTGGCAGGGAACAGGCAGGTGTGAAAGGCACCAGCCTAGGCTCCCCTGGGACTCGGGGACAGTGCGCTGCACAGACATATCAAAGCCGGTATGTCTGAAGCAGACTCCTTATGTCAGCAGCCCCTCCACCCAGACCTGCTTTTCCTACCATGTTCCCCATCCTGGTGGACATCCCTGCCATCCACCCACGGCTTGCCAGGCTCTGCACCATCTGGCTCCAACTTCAGCTGTCACTCTGCCCCATTTTGCACCCTGTGCCCCACCTGTGCTGAAATAGTTACAGTTCCCGTAATACATACCAAGTTACTTCATTGCCCTGCCTCTACTCATGCTATCCCTTCCCTACCTTGTCCGGCTGCTTATATGTCAAGAGTCAGCTCAAGTAGCAGCTGCCTCTACAAAACCATTCCTGCTTGTCCCCACCCCTGACCCCCCAGACCCCCCCCCACACCCCCGCCATCTGTCCCCTGGTAGAGATCAGTACTTCTTTTGTCTCTGTAGCCCCAATATCTAGTGTGGCTCCTGACACATCTTTCTCATTCAGTGTATATTTTATGAATTAAAAAAAAAAATGAATGAATGTGGAGAGGAAGTTTTGGGGTAGACAGAAGAGTGAATTTGACTGACAAGACTCAGCCCATGTGTGACACCCCAATGCCACCACATTTCTGGTGATGGCATCCCCCAATTCATCTCTACCCCCAGGCTACTCCTTTCTAGGGCAGGGTCCCTTCTGGTCCTTAGGCTCTTTGGCAGCTTCCCTCCACCACACATAACAGGTGCACCCATCCTTGGGTCTCTACTGTTCTCAAATGTTGGCGCCTGCTCGTTGGGTGTGGGTTGTGCCGTTCAGGGGAGTGAGCCCTGACCTACCCACCTGACCTTGCTCAGAGCTGCTGAGTCAGTTAGGTGGCTGGGTGGGCTGAGGACAGGTCAATTCTTTTTTTTTTTTATTAAAAAAAAATTTAATGTTTACTTATTTTTGAGAGAGAGAGAGAGAGAACAAGAGGGAGAGGGGCAAAGACGGAGAGGGAGACACAGCATCCAAAGTAGGCTCCAGGCTCTGAGCTGTCAGCACAGAGCCCAACGCGGGGTTCAAACTCATGGACCGCAAGATCATGACCTGAGTCGAAGTCCAAAGCATAACTGACAGAGCCACCCAGGTGCCCCCAGGACAGGTCATTTCTTGACATCCATAAGAGGCAACCTCCCTAGCTGGGCCATGTGAGGCCATCTAGGAGGGGGGGGGCAGCACACAACAGCTCTCACCCATGTTATGTCATCACACTCTCTGGCTGGGTGAGTCCTCTGGGTTCCAGCCCACATATGGTGGGGGCAGTGGCAGCCAATCATGTCCTCTGCAGCAGGCTAATTTCCAGGAAGGCCCTGGACCCTGGCCTGACATGAACCACATAGGCCTGCTGCCTTTTCCAGGGCAAGGAGTACTGTCCATCCTGCCTTCTCGCCTAAGCACCCAATTCCCGTAGGTGGACCACCCCACACCCCCCTTGGGCCAGGCACTCAGGTAAGTGGAGTCAGCCTCCTTCCTCGTTCAAATGGCAAAGGAACTGCTTCTTCTAGGCCTGTTCCTGTCTTCGGCATCCTCAGCAGCAGCAACGGCCAATTCTGTGAGCGAGGTGTTGACACCTGTTACCCTGATTCAGGAGGACTCAAAGAAGGGCTGAACTCCTGTCTCCAGGAAGTTGGCAGTTTGGTTGCTAACATGCATGGCAGAACTTGGGATCTGAGAGACAAAGCTCTCAGACAATGGGGGTTTTTTACACATCAAATCCAAAAGGCACATCTATGTTTTTTTGGTTTTTTGTTTTTTTTTTTAAATAAGCTATCCTAAGTCACATGTTTTCCTATTCTGGGGATGTGGAGTTTTCACCTCTGTTCCAACTGGCTCTCCCTCTGTTCTCTGAGCAGGCAGCTCTGATCCCTGGACTCTGACAACAGTTTGGGCAAAGCCACAGGATGAAAGCTACTTTAGGCCATATATCCAAAGACTCCTGGGTGGGCAGGTATGGCTCCTGGCCCCAGCTGGGAGATAAGGAGAAAGATACCAGTCTGGCACGCTGTGGATAAATCTGGTATCGTGGTCCCCTACTCTCTGTCCCTTCTGATACAGGAATACCCCCGAGAAGGAAGTTGGGGGATTGAAAAAGTGGGCAGTTAAGATGAGGATATGCAGAAGTATGCATCCTTTCAGGCACTTCCGCGGCCTCATTCAAACAGATGGCCCCATGGGGCGGGGTGGTTGGAACATGGGCTTCTCTGACTAAGACTTCTGGGGCCCCAGAGGCAAGTATTTTACACTCTTCCCACTCCTGAACACAAACCAGTGGAAAAGATGTCATTCCAAACCACAACTTCTTTCTTAAAAGAGTTGAACCTGTCAGAGACCTGGTGGGCTTCTGGATAGAAAAAGGTGGGCTTGGTGGGGCAGGGGAAATTTCAGAAAAGGGCACTGGGGGGGACCTGAATTACTCATCACAGTAGAGAGGAATCTGGCCTTCCAGAGTCAATCAAGGAGGAGAGAGGGAGGTGGGGGGATGGAAGGGAGTAACAAGGAAGCCACATTAGGCAGCAGTGGGCTAGGGCAGCTCTGTGGGGTGGTGTGGCCAGTGAGAAACCCCAGGTGATGAGATCGCCAAAATAACTTTACAGAACATTTCAGAAATGTGATTTTAAATTGTTTGCTAGGTGATGTAATCTCTCCCCTGTGGCCCACAAACCTTCATTAAAAGTTCTGCTACATGTTACAGCATTATTTTTGCAGTTGTTTTGGAATAGGGGTGGGGGTTGAAAGGAGAAGGGGCCGTGTTCCGTATTTGAATTGACAGCAGGAACTGAAGAAACAGTCACAACACCAGAATAGTGAGTAACACTTCAGATGAGGCAGAAAACTAGAGCCAGAGGTAACCATGAAAATCTAAGTCCCCCTACTAATTCACAGAAATCCTGGGGAGGGCACTGGACTTTCCACAGGACACGGGCGGGCGTTTAGCCAGTGTCATTTCACTCTCAAAAGACATGCTACCTCAGCTGACATTAGGTTACAAACAGGCTTTGCCTCTCCAGCTGGTCTAATAAGACTTGCAAAACATAAAATGTATCGCGCACACCTCTTCCATCCAGGGCCTTAGCACAGAGCACATGGTAGGGACCAGTAACAGCATGCGAATGCCCTGGGTGCCACTGGGAACTGGCAAAATCTAATGGTTCTAGGGATGAGCAGGAAAACCATTCAAGCCAGGGACTTATCTGTCCCACCCCCAAATCCCCCCTCCTTCTCTCGGCTCCCTTACCCCTATCCCAGGGGCCAGATAACATCAGCTCCGCGACCTGAAGGTCTTGTAAACAGGCAAGACCCAGCGGAGACGGTGGTGGAGGAGGTCACAAAAGGTTGTGCGGAAACCACACTGCTCTCTGAGTCTGTGCGGGGGGGGGGGGGGGGGGGTGAGCAGGAGGGGAGGGGGCTGCTGGTCCAAAAGGCCTGGGGCCGTCGGTGGGCTGTCTCGGGCCCCGCATATTTCCTAGTACTGGCTGTAGGACGTGTCGTGTGGGGCTCTGGGCTTTGCTTCCAAACATCCCCCTTACACCTTCCTGAGTGAGGCCTTGGGGGGAACCCCACAGCCCAGAGACTCCCTCCCAGGTCCGAGGCATTCTTGCGGAAACCACGCGCGTCTTACAGGGCTGATGTCGCCACCTGGCGGCGGAAAGGGTCTGACTCCCTCTGGGAACTTCGGCGAGGCAGGAAGAAGAAGGCGTGGCTTCTGCGGCCGGGTCCAGCGTGGTGACGTCATGACAGGACGCCGTTTTTCCCCGCCTCTTCTCTCCCCAACTCGGAGCTGCCAGTACTTGACGTGGCGTCACCACCCTCTACCCTTACTTTGCGTGCGTGTTTGCGTGCGGCGGAGGTGGCGGCGCGGGCCGGTCGGAGCTCGGCGCTGCTGCTCCTGGTGCTCCTGTCGCTGCCGTCGCTGTCCGGCTGGTATAGACTGCCGAGCGGACGAGGCGCTGGCCACAGCACTTTAGCACCGGACGCAGCTCCGCGCGGCCCGGGCGGGAGGGTGGGCGAACGCGTGTCGGAGGGCGCCGCGCGGGCGGGCGGGCGGGCGCCCGTGAGGGAAAGAGGCGGGGGCGGCGGGTCGGCCGCGGGCCGGGCCGGCCGGGGGATGTCGATGCCTGACGCGATGCCGCTGCCCGGGGTCGGGGAGGAGCTGAAGCAGGCCAAGGAGATTGAGGACGCTGAGAAGTACTCCTTCATGGCCACCGTCACCAAGGCGCCCAAGAAGGTGCGGGGGCTCTGGGTGGCGGTGGGGGCCTGGGCTGGGGCCTCGCGGAAGGGGCGCGAGCTTGCCCGCGGCCCGGGATCCAGCGAGTTCGGGACTTCAGGGGCCAGGTTTGAGGAGGTCCGGGACGACTGAGGCGGTGTGAAGGGTGGCGAGTGAGTGGCCCCAGGCCTATCCCGAGCTGGAAAGGCCGCCCCTGACCTCACTTTCCTTTGTCCCTCGGCCCTAGTCCTCCGGGATCTTTCTGAAATCCGCCAGGGCCGGGCCTTAAATTTGAGGCTGACTTTTCCGGGATGCAGGCAGGGCCTTTCGAAGACGGGAGTGGGGGCCGGGATTGGGGTGAGCCAACTCACGACCCCTGTGACCAGCCCCAGGGGCCGGGGCTGAACCGAACCTCTCCCCTCAGGTGAGTGGATAAATCTGGCAGAGCCGCTTTGGGCAAATCTTTGGGAGCAGCGGCTGGTTTATCCGACAACTGCGTGCTAGCTCGGAGGCAAGAGGAAGAAATACGTGGGGCTAGCTCGTTTATGCAGGTGAAAGCAGCGAGGGCAGTGTGAGATTGGAAAGGACACTGTGGTTTTCACCTTCTGTGGTCATCCGGTTGCTTGGACGTATGTAAGATACTAACGTTTGGGGGTTGGTGACAGCAGACACTGCCATGGATACAGGTTGATGGTAGTCATGTGAATAGATCACTTAGGCATCCCTTGGGAAGGGAGCTTGGGTGGGTTGGAGGGGTGGGTGGTAAGGAAGGATTGCTCATTCTGTACTGCACTCAACTAAGGCAGAACAAGTTTAGTCTATTGTGCTGCGGGGTTGAGCTCAGAGGACACCCTTCTAATTCTCTTGTCCTGAAAAGATTAAATAGCAGGCTTTGGAGATTTTAGTCTCACTAGCTCTCCGAACGGTGGAATTGGGATCCCGAGTGCCTTGTGAGCGTTTGCTGCCACCCACATCTTGACTTTCCACATACCTGGCACCCAGTTAACAGACCGGAGAACCTTTGCAGAGAGGTGACCTTTCTTGAAACCAGTGAGAAGCTGGATACATATTGCCCTCCTTTAAAGACAGTATTTCAAGGCTGTCCGGGCCTGCAGCGTTTGACGGGGTGCAGTGCTTGTGTAGGCCGAATACAGCAAGGTTTGCAGGACTAGATAAGAGTCCTTGAGGCTCCTACACCTGAATTAGTCAAGCTGTCATAGTGGGCAAGATGACTTTGTTTTTAAAGGAGATCAATCTACCACTCCAGGAGGCAAATGCAGGGTTGAAAAGACAGTTCACCGTTGTGTGCTGTGTGGGTCTGTTTTCCCGTAAAATTCAGAAACTTACCAATAGATGCCTTAAAAAGGTGGTAGAAGGTCCTTTGATTCTGTGAAGTCTGATTAACCTTACTTTTCGTGCTGTCACTTCAGCTGACTGCTTTGTTGGGGGCAGTAACTCTAATCTGCACTATTTGAGGAGACAGCTTTTCTAAGAATGCTTGAGGGTAGTACCTATGATGGGTTGGGGGAAAGCCCTGGTACCCTAATTCCCTGAACTCTTCCTCTCCCCATTAGCCTATCCTCTTTGGTCTAATTGCTTCAGAGATTAAGCGTTTTTATTCTTTCTTGCCTTAATTTTAGTAAGCCGGTATCCTTGCGAGTGCCACTATTAATAAGACAAAGTTTGTTTTGTGGGTTGTAAACTCCATAAAGGCAGGGAGGGACTCTTGTTCACCATTGTACCTACTGTACTCAGCTCTGTACCTAGCACATAGTAGGTACTCAAGTATTAATTGCCCACCTGCCAACTAGTAATTGAGATGTCTGTATGACCGCCTACCAGGAATAAATATCCCTTTTCCTCTTTGCTTCCCATGAGAAATACTGTTAAAATGTATATTACAGTCAGGACAAATGCTAATGATTTTAAAGACTCATATTCCGTTAGCTAAAAGAAGCAGTCTCTGCCAGGAATGTGGGAAGACCCTGTTAGAAGTTTCCATTTGCTAGTAAATGTACCCCATGTTTCTTATTAATCTTACTCTTTCTGAGCTTTATTGTTTAGCATTTACACAGCACTTTGTATTAAAGTGATTTATGATGACTAATTACCCTTTCCCTAGTGATAATAGAAGACATTTATTTAGTTAATGAGTTGGTTGAGGACTAGTCAAGGTCACACAGCAAGTCCCAGGTGATCTGTTTTTTCACAACTACTGAATTGGACGTTATGACTTAAGTCACTTTTGTACCTCTGCCATGTATTGATAATGTGAGAAAGTATGAGAAGAGAGGGGGAAAGATGTAGCTCAGCCGTGTACTGAATGCTACAAGAAAAAGGCCTCTTCAAAAGGTGCCGTCCTTAGCCTGTGAGGACTCCAGCGTGGCTCTAGACCAAGTAATCCTTAGGTCATTCCAAGCCCTGAGGCCCCTCAGGAAGTGAGGTGCTAGTCAGGCTACAGGTTACGTTAGGGTGACCTTGATGGTCCTCAGATCAGATTCCAGTGTAACTGTGAAAGTTTGTTCACTTTGGGGACAAATTGTCTGTCAATTCAAAGCATAGATAAATTGAAATTCTTCAACTGTAATCATAACTTAGTTTTGTGTGCCCTAGGGTCTAGCACAATACTGTGAAGTTAATATGACTTGTTGGTTTGATTCAAGGCTTGATCTGGGTGTCAAAAAGTCAACTAAGTGGCTACCACCTTAAGTAAGTGAGCTTCTGTGCCTCAGTTTCCTCATCTACCAATAAGTGCTTTTTATTTGGAACAGGTGGAGATAGGTGCATGTTAGGAGCTAAGATAGCAAAAGTGGTTTTAAGGAAGTCTATTAGTATTCTTACACTGCCTGTTTTTAGTGAGCATTTGAGATGACTTATAACGCAAGACATACACAATTTAGATAGAAAGTCAAAACTATACAAAGGAAAAAAAAATACCTTTAACCCTGAGGTCTAAGACCGTTGATGAACCTGATCATCACATGCAACTCCAAGCTTCCTAGGAGCCAGAGGATAGAGGGAATCACGCTAGCAGACATGGGAAATAATACATACCATTTTCTTGGGAAGACAGCTTTTGCTGACACATAAAGTTCTAAAAGAAACTTTCATGGGATGGTATTAACAGCTATAGTAAGGCTTGTTCACAACTGTTCCTGTTGATTTCAGATTGTACTGCCAGGAATATTTGGGTGATAAAAGGGGTCCCTGAGTTGTAAGGGTAGTGTACATTGTACCACAGCTAAAGAGGATTCTTCTTTAATGTTGGTGGTTATCAGTCGACCCAGGTAAGTCAGCTAGTTCCCCATAGTCACTGGGTATTTTTCCCTCTTTCTGCTACTTTGTGTTGCAGGGGTGATGGCTGTCCTTGGACCTTTGGAAATTAACATTGTGTCAAGTTGACTTTTTTTTTTTTTTCTTAGAGTAAACTCAGATCTCCAGCTTGTTGATGAAACTTTGTAAGATAGATAAGTTTCTCTGGAAGCCTTATCAAAGCATTTGCTGTTCTCTGCACTTCTGAACATTTATTACTGGGGGGGGGGGAGCGGGGGTCTCTCCAGAGTGGTACTTAGGTGTTGTACCTAAGATCTATGCAGACAGACTTTTACCGCCAGCACAGTAGAGGAGAAGAGAGACAAAACAGCTACTTTTGCTTGTAGGATATTCTTTATTTGAGTAAGGCATGTATAGCACCAGTTCATCAAAAAGGTGGGCTAAGACTTAGTAAAGCACACCGAGTAGAGCTTTAGTGAGTACTGCTTAGCTGTTCATGTGTTGGGTGGAATGCAGCAGGATGCCCCTCTTCTCATCAGGAAGGATTATGTTATGACTAATTCTTGGTGCAGTTTTATAGAATTTGCACCGATACTTCTTAGATTCACTGAGGTTTGATAGGTGGATGTTTCTTATCTTTTCTACGTCGTTAGCATCTCTCAGTTCTCGGACTGGGTAGCTCAGTCCGTTAAGCGTCTGACTTTGGCTCAGGTCATGATCTCACAGTTTGCGGGTCGGAGCCCCGCATCGGGCTCTGCGCTGACAGCTCGGAGCCTGGAGTCCGCTTCGGATGCTGTGTCTCCCTCTCTCTCTGCCCCTCCCCTGCTCACACTCTGTGTGTCTCTCTCTCTTTCTCTCAAAAATAAATAAACATTAAAAAAAAATTTTTTTTAAGTATCTCTCAGTTCTCTTTAGAACAGCTGTTTTAGTGGCGGTCTTCAAACAGGAGTCAGGGATGTATATAAGAAGATCTAGTTTGGATTTCTCCACAATTACTGATTATCTCTCTTTTTCTTATTTGTTTAATTAGACACTAGTTGCCATATTACTTTGTTCTAGTTCTTTTGCACTTTTATGTTGTAACAGAGATAAATTTGTTCATTGTCTAGATCCCTTGCTGGCAAGATTACCATTGTGTGTCTTATCAGGAGGATATTATTTGGATCCAGTGTATGTTGCCCACTGTATTCTTGTAAGGTTATTCATAAAGGATATTTTGATATAGAATCATGTAGATTTCTAGTTGCCTATGACTCTTGATAAATTTATTCTTCCACCTCAAGTAATTATGATCTGTAAACAAGTACTTTAATGCTCTCTTGGGACTGTTAATTAAAGGAACTGGCCAGTAAAGGAGAATCATGTATACTTACCAGTTTCTCAAGTTTGGGAATTTGAATATTAAAATTTTATAAAGAAAGGCTACCCTCATTATACTGCGTAGAATTCAGAACACGTCATGTTGTGGTAGGTCAGAAGCATCCTCATCAGGTATGAAGAACAATACATTTGCATAGGCCAGAGTTTTTTCCAACCTGAAATCTAACAAAGAACCCAAAGTTAAAGACTGATTCTTACCACAAATTTTCCTTCCGACCCTTGTCAATAGTGTCAGTATCTTGCATATGATAAGCAGTTTAAACTTCACTTTGAGGTGTGTTCACCTTTTCTCTTCCGATTCTGTATTTCCCTTTGACCCGCTCAGGTATTTCACTAGCTATCCCCGCTGTTGCTTGGCTAACTGAGTAGTACCGTGTACGTTAGGCACTTGATTTTTGGAGTCAGGTTTACCTTCAGTTCCTCTCATCTGATAACTGTGATTTTTGGACAAGTGACTTAACCCATCTGAGCCTCCGTTTTCTTGTCTGTAAAATGAGAAGTAATGATAGTACTACAGGATTGTTGAGGGGATTAGCATTTAGTAAATTTATTAAATTTACTTAGTGTTTTTGTTCCTTTATAACTAGAGTGACCATATTTCTGGTTTGCTTCTTGCAGTTCCAGTTTATGTGTTATCCCAACATGCTGTTCAGTGACTACCTCCATAAACTCTGAAAAGTACCCTGGTTTATATGGAATTTTGAAATAGTCTTAAAGAGCCAAAACAAAGATGTTTCTATTGGAGTGGCTTCTCACCAGGAAAGAAATTTTCCCTGAGAAAAATGTTTTCCCTGAGAAAAATGTAGAGCTTAAACCTGCTGAACACTAAAATATTTGATTTCCAAGAAGGACGTAGACAACGGGAGAACTTCGAGTTCGTACTGGAAATGGGGTGGACGTGCTCTGCCTGACCACCACCCCTCCCTTGTCCACCCCCCCACATCACACGATGTACCTGTGGAAGGTGGGCACCTATCAGACAGTGGGCCAGCTGAGTCCACGAGTTTATATCCTCAAACTGTAATTATCTGGGAGTCTTCCCAAACTAGAATCCTTGAATTACATGAAACAATTCCAAAGACTCTTTTGAGGTATGACTATCTTTTTATGTGGTCACCTTCAGATCACTCCCCAGTGTATTCCACCTCCTTCCCCTAGATACTGTTTCTCTTTGCCCTAAACAGTCTGCTCCTAATTACATTTAACTGATTTTCTCCGGCAGAAGTGTGTGGCCTTTGCTCCAAGGCAATTACAGAACTAGGGTGGAACCCTCATGCCTTTGTTGACACTCAGACTGGTTTCATTTTTTTCCTATCTCTGTTCAGTTTTTCTAAAGGCTTCAGTCCGGTGCCTTAATCTCACAACGTGTATAATGGCTGGTACTACTTAGCAATATACAATGGGGCTTAATCATTTACTACCCAAACTGGCCACAAAGAGAAAAAATATAATGAGCTACGGGTAAAAGGTAGTATATGGAATACCGTAGTGGAGATGAGGAAAAGACTTTGAAGAAACACAAATCTAGGACTGGCCCTGCATGCTCCTGCTTTCTTGCCACAGAAGTCCCAGTGCCTCAGCTGACATGCCTCTGTACTTAGCCTGTAGGGCTTAATGGGCTTAAAATGTTCTTTACCAGCCCAAACCAGTTCACTTCTAAAATGGACACCCTGTGCGCAGTTGTATGCTAGAGTAAGGCTTAAACGGGAGGGGCTTGGGACTGCTCACTGCTGCATGCGTTGGTCTTGGCCCTGCCTCAGGCCTAGTTCTTTACAATCTGAAGAACTGCGAGCCCTGTTTATATATTTTTCTCTTCTTTCCTGAAGAGTGTGTGCACAGTGCCATCCGTGGAATCCCCCTGAACATGCTATGTGCTCAGGGTGCCAAGGAGAATGCTAATGTGCTGATCCGCACTGGTGCGCGGCTCTGTGAGCCAGATGGTGGATTGGTGAGTGACAGAGTGAAGGGGTGAAAGGCCTGGAGGAGAGGACTGTAACCATGTTTCATTTTGGCCTCCTGAATGAAGCTGTCCATATTACCGTGTTTTGAGTAATGTCAGGATTTTGGAAGTTCTGTTTTTAATAAGTGTTTTCAGCTCTTACAGTACTTACCAATTAAGATGAATTTTTGGGACACAGGTTTCCATGATCATAAGGGGAATTACTTTATTCCCTTCTCCCAGGACTGGCTTGACCTTGAGTCCAGGCTTTTGGGCTGTGACTTGTTTTCATTATGATCATAGGATCCTGAAATTAAGAAAAAGGGACTTGTCAGGAAAGTAAGTAGTGGACAGTGGTTCTGCTCTGCCCTTTTGGACCACCTCCACCCTGTCCTCTTCCTCATAGGTCTTAAGGAAGATTCATTTGGGCTCTCATGATGGTTGGCTTTATTTTGGAGATGTATAAAAGAGCTCTTTGCCTTGAATTTTTAAAGTACACACTCTCATCTCTGTTTCTAATTTTAGAAGAGAGGTCAGTAAGTAGACAAGTCTGTAGAAGGTAGAGAACTGAAATAGGTTTCTATTTTGCCTGTTTGAGGGATGCTCCTGAGATATTCACTGGATTAGAGACTCTAGAACAATGGTTCTTAATCTTTTGAGTCACAGATCCCTTTAAGAATCTTATGAAAATTATAGTTCTTTAGGAAAATTCAGGGGCACAAAAACTTGTTATACTTTTCAGAGGGCTTGTGGTACTCCCTGAAACTCATCCATGGATCCTGGGTTAAAAACCCTGATTTAGAGGAGGAGGTCTCTAAGCCATAGTATCTCTTTCCTTTACAGATCCAGAAACTGCGGATTGTTTCCAGCTTGCAGTTTGTCCTTGGAACGAAACTGAGGTTGTTGGTGTTCTTTGTCATCCGCCTCTTTGGGATGCTCCTTGGCTTCCCAAGAGCCTCATTATCAGTGCCTTGAGGGTTCAACTCAAGAACTTAGGCATACTGAAACCAGCATGTCAGCAACTTTTGGGGATTCTTGTACTACCTCATACCCACTGCCCTTCATATGAGCTGTGAGTGCCTGTAAAGCTTCAGAGCTGAACTGTTCAGAGTAGGGAACTCACATGCTGCACTATCAAAACTAAATAAAATAACTGGCTCCCCGTAGGTCTCAAAAACAGGCTTGACTTCAGTGTAGTACTTCTCAAAACTATTTTCAGAACTGGCTTGATATCTGAATCATACTTTTCATTTGATTTCTCTAGACCAGACATTGAGGGCAAGGACCATGTGCTTGGCGTATAAGTACTGCCAATTGTTTAGTGAGTAAAATATCGTGAGATGATTTCTCTAGGAGAAAGTGAGTTGGACTCACTTCGTGGCTTTGGCTCACCATCCCCTTCAGTTGGCAAGGGTTGTTTTTCTAACTTAGATCCCTCTCACATGGGTGATAATGGGAATACAGAGAACTGCAGGTGAGACATTGATAAGAATTTCCGACAGCTTAGTAGATCCCTTTATAATGCTAGAATCAGGAACTAAGGGAGGAGACTGTTGAGATACAAGGCCTCTAGCTTCTTGGCCCAGTTGCTTGAGAATCACAAGGCAGTAGGTTAGAAGCCTAGGGATATTCTTACTTGTAATAGGAAGGCAATTTGATGTCCCACCCGGTTTTAAACCCTTAGCAGTAGGGACACTGCCCTAAGTTGAAAGTGGTGTTCTGGTTTACACATGCTCTTGATTTAAGGAACAGAGGCTCACCTTTAGGGTGTTTGAGATTTGAGGGCCAGCAGTGAGTTGAACAGTTTCATTTTGGAATTGGTGTTGGAGTCCTGAAAGTAATAAACAACAGTGCTGCCCAGCAATGATGGGCAAACTTCTGATTCTTCTCATTCTGCAACCCTAGCTGCCCCTTCTGAACCAAAAGCTAAGCTCCATGTTCAAAAACTATATATGCCCTTGTCTTTGAAATTCACCTCCTTTAGAGTTACAGGCTTCTGGGAACTGGGCCAATGCTTGTCCTAACCAGGAATCAGGCCCTAGTTGGCATTGAGGATTTTGTGTTTTGTTTCCCTAAGTATGTGATGCAAGCAGAATTCAGGGGAAAGGGAGACCTTCAGAATTTTGTAGTTTTGGAAGTAGAAGTAGGTGCTTTGTAGAGAAGGCAGATGTGTTCAGTTATTCTGGTAACTAATTCAGTTTCCTGTGGGTAGCCAGGTAGTATCCTGCTTCTAATTCAGTACTTAAGTTTTTAGTGCCCAGCTTCGGGAGCACCAGACTCCTTAGCAAGCAAGACAGGAAGATTCCCAATGTTCAGTTCTTACGGAGAGTAGCCCAGCTGGCTTGTCATGCTGGACTAGATGAATTGTGAATGTTAATTACACTGATCAATACAGTGGCCTTGGTAACAGACTTGTAGCTGCTGTAGAATCTGTTTACTTCAGGTTTGTAACAGAAAAGAGACCAAGCTGGTTGAGAACATGATGTTCTAAATGTAATAAGCTGTATTGTAAGTCCAGGGAAAATGCATGCTGGAGGCACTGACCCTACTGCACCCTTCCCCAGGGTTTCCCAGAGGGAAACATTACTCTGGGGGTGGTTTCTGTTCTTATTTGCCAGTTGAGAATGAATTGAGGTCAGCAAAGGCATGGCTTCTGTGAGATGGGGTATAGGATATTTACAGATCATAAAGGTTAGAAGGAGAACACCCGTGTAGAGAGGCATCTCATTCCTCTACCCAGTTTGTAATTCGGAGTGGAGAGTTGATGGGATTAGTTTCAACCCTTGCATTCAGAAGAAGGAACCCCTCCTATTTGAGAAATAGAGGGTTCAGAATTCTGCACATTCTTTTCTGACTCCACAGGGAGAGGATTAGCTGAACGCTGGGCATGTTTGGAATGAGAGCACCTTGCCAATTTTTACTGATTTTGGACCAAGCCATTGTAAAAATATAGTCTCTTTTCCTGAGACGAGCTCTTTGTCATGTGCTCCTAAACCCTGTGGATCCATTTGATGGATTGGCTGTACCTGACAGATGGAGTTGGTATTACAAAGGCAGATTTTCTACTTTCTTTGCCTTATTTGTTTTCTCTCTGAACACGATGTGTCTAACCCATTTGTTCCCTGTGTGCCTTCAGTTGCTTTATCAAGAGCCTGGTAAACTCCGTGTGCTTGTGTTTGCTTTTTCAGATCCTGCTTAGATTGTTTCAGATGAGTACTTCTCATGGAATAGAAAGAATGGAAGGAATCAGTCACCTACGGAACTTTTTTAAAACATTTATTTCAGGGCCCTAACCTAGACCTACTTAGTCAGAATGGGGAAGGGTTGATGGTAAGGGGCAAGTGGAGAATAGGATAGTATGTGCTTTTCGAAACTGCTGAAGCCTAAAAGATCCCATATTTAGAACCACTTAGGTTATCTAACAAGGCTGGCCAAAATTGTTATGATATCTGATATTGGAATGGTAATGTAGCTACCATCTATCTCGGACGACTTTGGCCATGAGAAAAAATCTTGTGCCCCATGTGAGAGGTCCTGAAAATAGCCTATGGTTACTCTTCTTTTCCAAAGTATTCAGAGTAAGCTATGACCAGAAATTATGTAGCTCTATTAGCTCAGGGTTAAGCACCTACTACTGTCTCCCGGGACCTATACTGGGCACTTAGGATTAATCAGTGAACAAGACAAAGATCCATATCCTGTGGAGTTTACATTCTTGTGAGGTTATTATTTGGGTCATATAAGTCTTGTACAGTGGTTCTTAATCATTTGGAGTTTGGAGCCCTGTCAGAGTTGTGTTCATGTTCCCGAAACACAGACACACACACACACACACACATACACACACCAATTTGCATATAAGGGGAGTTGGCAGCCTGAGGCCTGTCCGTGAACCCAGGCTAAAAACCTAGAATGCTTGTCCAGAATTGAGAATGTGGTGATTGGGGTAAAGCCAGGCCATGAGTTGTGTATTTGGGACTATTATCTCCTACCCACATTGGGTTGTAGTTTCTTCATCTGTACAGCCAAGGTCCTTTGCAAAGAACTTGAGAGCATCTCAAAAAAAGAATAAGAATTGCTAGGCCTCCACTACACCAGTCACATTTCTTAGTCTGTGCTCTCTTTGAATGTTAAGAATGATTTTGACTCTCTGTTCCCATTCCCACCCCTAGTTTCTGGTTGGCTGAGCTTGTTGGACTCAATAGGTTAAAAATCAGGTCAGAATATGAGAATTTCCTTAACATGATTTATACTATCAATTCCTAGACTAAGAGTGACAGTAAAATTATAAAGATCATGAGAGGGCATTATAGTGAAATCTTGGCTTCAAAACACAGCATTACAGAAGGAGTTGATAAATGAGGGGCTGAGGAAATACCCAAGGAGTAAAGACTGGAGAAAGATGATAGGAAAAAAAAAGAGGGCAGAACTCAGAAAGACAATTGACTGAGCTGGTAAGCCAGATAGCCTGAAACCAAAGAGAGTGGATTTGACACCCAGACCAAGAAAGAAAAAAAAAAGATTACATCTTAGTTCTAAAGGGTCTGTCACTATTGTCTTATTATCAAACAGAACTCAAGATAAAAGGAGAGGGCAGATAAGGCTTTGCTTCATGTATCCCAATATTAATATGTCTCTATCCTTGGAAAAGTTGGTGTTTGACTTGAGCGAATGGCTAAACTGTGCTTCAGGGTTAGTATAATGTATAGTACAACATGTGCTGCAGAAACATGAGTGAAATTTTGTTTGGGACACTGGGAGAAAGAATTATGTAGAAATAACTCGGCCAGATAATAGAGATTGGAGCACAATGAACACACTGAGTCCTGTGCCAATTCTGCCTTTACCTCCCTAAAATCTGACCTTTAGTGTAACTACAGATCAAGACCTCTTTAAGGGTGGTCTATTAGGGGGAATTCTTGTCACTCTGCCTGACGTCTAAGGGGAACTTTCCAGACCCACACTGAGGGATGCTGAAATTGTGCTGTATTCAAGGATTCAAGGTCTTCCAGGCCAAACTTTTTTTTTTTTTTTAGAGAGAATGTGAGCTGAGGAGAGGGACAGAGGGGGAGAGAATTTTAAGCAGGCTCCACACTCAGTGCAGAGCCCAACATGGGGATCAGTCTCAGGAATGTGAGATCATGATCTAAGGTGAAATCAAGAGTTGGATGCTTAACCAAATGAGCCACCCAGGCCAAACTTCTATACACTCAGAGCCCATAGTCCTCCCCAAAGGAGCCTGGAGGCTCTAGATGATTCCAGTTGTAACTGCTCCAGTTGTCCAGCATATGGAAAAACTGTTCTGCTGTTAAAGTTTCTAACCTGCTATTAATATAAGGACATCTCATTGTTTGCTCAGTGATGCATTAAACCAAAACTCCCTAATCTAGGGGGAATATAATCATACCACCAATTATGTTTACTTCCTATTTTTAAAGAAGCCCTTTGAGTGATCAAAGGAATTTCAGGCCTCACTTCCTGGGACTGTTTAGGTCTGTTTTAAGGTTCTATTCACCATACAAAGCTATACAGTTAGTTATATAGATTGTACTGTTGTGTGAAAGAAAAGTTCCCCCATTACCATTGTGCACAACATAAATAAGTTACCTTAAAAAGCACATTTAAAATATATTCTTTGTTGTATGTTTTAAAATATGGTCATTTTAAATGAAAATAGCAGGTTTCAGGGCACCTGGGTGGCTCAGTTGGTTAAGCATCGGACTTCGGCTCAGATCATGATTTCACGGTTCGTGGGTTGGAGCCCCATGTCAGGCTCTGTGCTGACAGCTCAGAGCCTGGAGCCTGCTTCAGATTCTGTGTCTCCCTCTCTCTCTGCCCCTCCCCGGCTCATGCTTTCTCTGTCTCTCAAAAATAAATAAATGTTGAAAAAAATAATAATAATAGGTTTCCCAGATGATGAAAAAAACCAAATCATTGATCAGTTTTAATCATACCAGATTGAAAACCTGTTGAATAAATAAATAACAGGTGGAATTTCTAAGTTGCTTTTGATGCCTACAGTAGGAAGTTCTGGGGTCATTTCTTTCATCCTAGTGGTCTGGATTAGATTGCCCGTACGTTCTCCTCCTCCCCATTCCATCCTCAGAAGATGGTGGAAGTGTATGCTAGACCGGAGCTTTTTGCCTCCACGTTTGGGCTCTTACTCTCTCCTCACCCTTTCCACGTCCAAGGAGCAGCACCTCTTAAAGCAATTCATTGGCAGCTTTAAAATACTACATTTCTCTGCATCATTTCACTTTTCCCAAAATCAATGTAGATTTTGGAATGGAGAGAATTCTCTTCCTTCCCTAGAGCTCACAAGTCTTCATATGGAAGCTCAGAAAGCTTCATTGCAATAGTGGACTATCCTTTAACTGACCTCTTGAAAATAAAGGGGAGAGCTGCTGTTTCCCCCAGCCTATTCTAGAAGAAGGATAATATAATGGTACTGGGCTTGTAGGGATTTTTTTTTTTTCTTTTTCTAAATCTCAATTTGTTAACACATTTGCCTTCAGCAAGTCACTTAACCCCAACCCCTGTTCTGTTTTTTCATCTGTGAAGAGTAGATCTCTCACTCGAAAGATTCCAACATGTTCTGAAAATACAAATCTTCTGTAAAGAAATCATATCTGTGGGCCACTGATGTTGAAGCAGAGTGCAAAACTAGAATGTCATAGAAATTTAGGCATTCAGGACCTTGGTTTTTTGATACCAGTAAGTGTGGATTTCAAATCTATAATCAGCTTTAGGTAAAAGTCCTGATGTAATGCTTGCAGTGGTTTTACTTGTTCTTTATATGCCAGAATTTAAACAAGAATGGTTTGAAAAATATTTAGATCAGTGATGTTCTCACAGTGTTGCTTATTGATCACATTTGAAGGATAACTCTTCCTATACCAAATTTGATTTTGACTTTTGGTTTGCAGTACAGCCTAAAGGAAGAGATCTTTATCCTTGTGCATCTGTCCACTTTTCCTCATTAGAAAATAGCTGTTCAGAAAGTCACAGGTCAGGAAAACTCACTTCTGTGTTCTGGTTGGGGAGCTAGAGAGTTTGGGGAATTGCACTGTATTCATCCTGGAGCAATAGGTGGTTCTTATTGTTAAATAGCCCCAGGCACATTGCAACCACCAATTCCTTTCAACTACCTTGTTTCTTTCTTTCTTTCTTTTTTTTTTTTTTTTAATGTTTATTTTTGAGAGAGACAGACTTCCGGAGGGGCAGAGAGGGAGACAGAATCCCAAGCAGGTTCTGTGCAGTCAGCACAGAGCCTACCGTGGGGCTCCAACCCACAAGTTGTGAGATCATGACCTGAGCCAAAACCAAGAGTCAGACACTTAACCAACTGAGACACCCAGGTGCCCCATCAACTACCTTTTTTCTTACAGACTATCTAAGGTCATGATTTCATGCTGAGACTTTTATCTAAAATTGAATATATACATCTCAAATTAGAAAGTCAGGAAGGGATGGCAAATATTACCTTTCTAGAATGGAAAATACAGTGTGATTGTATTTGATGTGACTGATTGTCAGATTCTTGTCCTTGAATTATGTTTCTAATCTCCTAGATGTTTGCAATTTTGTGTTTTTAAGAGCTGTAGAAACTAAAGCCGCCTACAGCTGATCTTTAAAGTGATTTTTACCTTTTTTTTGAAATCAAAACTATTCCATCTGTCTACAGGGCAGATTCTGAAGGATCCCATTGACCCACCCACATTTGGAAACAATACCTGTTACTACATAGTTAACTATTCAATATTCAGTCTTTAAAGTCTGATTATTATTTTATTTGGTGTTGAGTTTTGATGGCGTTTTCTTCCCTTGAGCCTATACTTTATGGGAAGCAGTAGATGGTAACAAAAAACAACTGATACGGTTTCTGTCTCATTAACCTTTGTTGGGTATTAACCTAGGGTTTAGAAAGCACACGCAGGTCCACTCAGCTGCCACTTTTTTGGAGCTGCTTGTAGCTCTTTTGCCATAAACTATTTGGCAAAGATTTTCATGTCTTTCACCCCTCAGTGGATATAGCCTTCCCATTCACTCAAGCAAATATGTGTAGAGGGTTTGAATTTCTAAGATGTAATTGGCTTTCAACCTCATTTAAGCTAAACTTCCAAATTGAAGGAAGGAATTGAAGGAAGGAATTGTTTTTATATGTCTCCAATCTTGTTTCTTCTTGGCAGGCTAAGAAATTATACAGATGGCATTTATTCAGTCTGTGTGGCCACCTTCCAAAATGTCAGAAACTCCATCTTCTACACCTGTCCAATGATCGATTGCTTGCTTTCACTGTTAACTTTTCTCTGATAGAAATTAATTTGAAGAATACACATTTGCCTATTTGTAAGCAGTTGGCAAATTTTCATCTTAAAGAACATCCCAGCATACCTTGCAGTGAGGTTTGCCAGTTTAACTTCTTGTGAGTTTTATTTAAAGTCAAGATAGGCTTTAGAGAGGACTGTGAATTAAGTCTAATGACTTTTTATGACAAACATATAAGGTGAACAGTAGTAACCTGGCTCAGTCTTTCCCAGCACTTAAGAATTATTGATTTTTACACTCTGAACCAATACAAAGTGATTGCTAAGTGAAAAAAACAAGGTGCAGAATATTTTAGCAGTCTATTTTTTGAGTAAGAAAGACAGGGAAAATACAAGTATAAGTATATACTTGCTATTTTTTTTACCTGTATTAATGAACATAAACCAGAAATTAATGAAAATGGTGAGGAGGGAGGAAGGTTGGGGAGATAGAAATGGCAGTGAGACTTCTCTGAATATACCTTTAAAACTTTTGAGACATGTGCCTTATGTGTCAAAAAATTAAAGAGAAAGGAAACCTTAAAATTGCTTGTAAACAGAAACAAATGAATCTAGCTACATATCAAATTGATATTAACCACTCAGAAAACCATACTTCACCTATATATCCTTCATGAGATATTTTCTAAGGACAAAAGGAACTTCAGTGAAATATTGACACTTCACTACGTAGAATATTGTTAGTAACATTAGTCTTGTAATTTTGAAATTGTTTTATTTGTATTCTAGAATAAAACAAGTAAGCGTATCATTGCTATTAGAGACCAGCATTGTCAACCTAAGACAGAGGGTGCCTGGGTGGCTCAGTCGGTTGAATGTCTGACTCTTGATTTTGGTTCAGGTTGTGATCTCCTGGTTCATGGGATCCCGCATCAGGCTCTGCGCTGTCAGCACAGAGCCTGCCTGGGATTCTCTGTCTCTCTCCCTATCTGCTCCTTCCCTCTTTCTCTTACTAAATAAACTTAAAAAAAAAACAATAATAGAAAAGAAATACAAATAGGAAAATTAAAAGTTTAAAAAATGTTAAATTTGAAATGGAAATATCAATATAAACTCATGAGTAAACAAAAAGATTTATTTCTCTATCCCCTGCAAGAACTTAGGAGCACTGACACTTCTATTAACAATTAGCACATTTTATACTCAGATATTATTTTCTAAATACCATTCCCCACTGAAAGAAACCAGAGCTTGGAGAAATGGAGAAATCGTTGATTACAGATCTGAAGCAGAGAAAGAACAAGGTGAGCCTGGTATATCTTCTTATACCAGAAAGGAAGGAAGCACTTAAACAGAAGAATCAGCTTGAAGGAGACTCCCACTGGCCCAGTTTGAGACAATTGGAGCATTCAGTGTACTCATTGTGTTATTGAGTGTAACAGATTGAATAAATAAAAATATGAAAGACAAGTAAGGAAAAAAAATGAAAGAGGGAGAAGAAAAGTTTCTCCTTACAAAAAGTAATGCCAGCTAATATATGTGATAAGAATGGTAAGGGAAAAAAACATTATTCTATAACATCCCCCCACCCCCACCACAATATAATTGGTTCAGGCAAGGATTATGAACAGATGGTAAAGTCACTAGGGAACAGGATATTCACAAGCTGACAGATATCACCCCACAATTTAACCTTTACTTGCAAAGGAGAAAATACACCTTTCAGAGACTGATGATCTCACTTTAACCCAGGGTTCAGTTTAGTGTCACTAATAATGGAATGACCTAACATGATATGCTACCTAGTACAATGCAAAGTAAAGTATACAACATTATCTATGAAGTATTCTTGCCAAAATCTTAATCTCTTTCTAATCAAACCTCAAAGCTGAACTTCCAATTTATAGGAAAAAGTAATCTGAAAAGTGGGAGATTCCAAAAGGCAACTGGCCTGGACCTGTCCAGGAAACGTCAATATTGCAGGGGGGGAAAAGAAACACAGGAGAACTATTCTAGATAGATAACCAGGCACTGAAGGAACCTAACAACCAAATGCATTTAGTGAACCTTGGTTCTGTCCTGGGTTGGAAGAATTGGGGAGGCATTTAGGTCTATAACTATGAAAGACACTCTTTTTTTAAAATTACTCAAGTATAATTAACACAGTGTTACATTAGTTTCAGATGTACTATATAGTGATTAAACAATTCTACACATTACTCAATGCTCATCAAGATAAGTCTACTCTTAATCTCCTATATCTGCTTCACCCATCCCCCACCCACCTCCATTCTGGTAACCACTAGGTTTGTTTTCTGTCCTTAGGAGTCTGTTTTTTGTTTCTTTTTTCTCTTTGCTTGTTTTTTAAATTCCACATACAAGGATATCATATGGTATTTGTTTTTCTCTGATGGACTTACTTCACTTAGCATTATAGCCTTTGGTTGCTGCAAATGTCATTTCATTTTTTATGGCCATGTAATATTCCATTGTGCATATACTACATCTTTTTGAAAGAAATTCTTGAGATGATTAGAGGAGTTTGAATACAGACTGGATAATACAGGATTATTGTTAATATTCTTAAGTATGATATTGTGGTTCTGTAGGGGAATATCCTTAGAAAATTCATTCTGTAGAATTTATTGGTGAATTTTCATATTTGCAACCTTTTTTTTTGGCAGGACCACTTGAAAGTGTGCATGTATACATGTGTATATATGCAGCGAAAGAAACCTAATGTGGAAAATAGATTCAGTGTAGATGGAGGGTATAAAGGTGTTCATTATACTACTCTTGTTAAGTTTTTGTATGTAGAAAATGATCATAATAAAGTTGGGAAAATGAAACAGTGGGGATGCAGAGGGAGTTGGAAGGGAACTTTGGTGTATCACTAAAGTCATGGGTATGTTCCAGGAACCTAGATTTCTTCAGTTACCTCTACATAAATAAATGGGGGACCTGGGTGGCTCAGTTGAGCATCCGACTTTGGCTCAGGTCATGAACTCATGGTTTGGGGATTCCAGCCCCAGGTTGGGCTTTGAGCTGACGGCATGAAATCTGCTTCAGATTCTCTGTCTCCCTCTCTCTCTCTGCCCGCCCCCTCCCCCCCCCCCCACATGCACGCTCTCTGTCTCAAAAACAAACACTGGTGCGCCTGGATGGCTTAGTCAGTTAAGCGTCCGACTTTGGCTCAGGTCATGATCTCACGGTCCATGGTTTCGAGCCCCGCATCAGGCCCTGTGCTGACAGCTCAGAGCCTTGAGCCTGCTTTGGATTCTGTGTCTGCCTATCTCTCAAAAATAAATATTAAAAATAAATATTTTAAAAATTAAAAATATGCTAGAGTTGATGATAATTGAATGTTAAGAGAAAAAGAACAACAAGCATGTTTTCATATACTATTTGTAGCAGATTGAGGATGAGGAAAGTATGGACAGGCCAGGCAGTTGGATGGGCAGATAGCTAAATAGGCATTGAAACATAGTCGGGATGTGTATCTAGTGTAAATTGCAGTTTTCAAAAGATTAGGAAGTCCTTCCCTGTCCTATTTGTTGCCACTTTTTAACCTCTTAATTTTACCTCTAGTTGGCAGTTGGAGGCCTAGATCACTTATTTTCATTAGAGCACCTCAGGAGATAATTAGCAAAGCCAGTGAGGTATGTTGTCTCATATGAAGGGTGGGAGGTGGGGTAGAGAATAGCTGATAAGGATAAAACTGCTCTTTGCAGAGGTATTCAAACTTTATGTTCCTTCCTCACCAGCTAAGTGACTTGGCATTATGAACCCTGGTATTGCCTCACCCCTTCCTCCCACCAACATTGATGAAAGATGAACTTGATTCCCATTTTTGAAAGGAGTATTTCTTCTGGAATTGGATTCTAGTAGTGTGCATGTGTGTGCGTGCATGCACACACTCACATTATATCCTGTTACCCTCCTGTTACCCAGAGAGGAGTGGAGTGGTGGAGGGAGATACGTGCTGTGATTAGTCAGCTTGCAATTCCCTCCCCCTCCAGAAGCTCAGGCCCCATCTGGGGAAACTGAGAACTTAAGAAACTTGAGACAGGGAAGGAGGACAGGGAGCAGCCAAAACCTGCTGAGTCTCAGAAGACTGGTTTCTGCGCTGGGGAATGGAAGTGACTGAAGGTGGCTGTGGATTTGACTCTATGGCCTGAGATTGATTCCCTTGAGATAAATTGTTTTCTGGTGGTGTACCTGAGAGCAAAGTGTTGGGAAGAGGATACCCTTCTTCTTTGGGAAATTTCTTTTACCTAATTGGAGGTTTGAAAGATGTGCAGACTTCTGTAGTTCTTGTACTTAAAAGCTGGTGTTTATTGATAACTGTTTCTTTTGATTCATCTGAAATGGAATCAGACTGATCAGTGGTAAGTATCAAGGAGAAAAGTCTTGTACCTATTTAGTTTAGGCTGACAGCCATACCCTCTTCCTTTCCTCTGAATAAAGAGCAGATGAGGGTAGAATCTGTAGGAGAAGGAATACATTAGCCAGAAGATGTGTGAAAGAGGGATTGGAAGAGATGTAGGAATCCTGGAAGGTGTCATCATACATTGCTTAGTAATTGACTTGTTAAAATTGCTAGCTTCATTAATAGTCATCTTTTTGCTCAGTTGCTAAGAAATATGCTGACCATAACTTCAAAACAGAAAAATCTGCACACACAACATGCTAGAAGAGACACTGGAACAGATTATATAAATTTGGGGATGTCTCAGAAAATCAGTAGTGTACCAGGAGGAGGGGTACTGACTGGCCCTTCTTCAGATATTCCTCAGCAGTTGAGACAGACTGATCCCTTTACTCACTTCTAAGCTATGCTTTCTTAATGATTTGTTTTCCTAATAATTGCTGTTTACCTTTGAGTCTAGTCCTTCACCCCTAGGAGGAAACCTTTCTGAGGAAATGACAAGCTGTTAGATAAGCATGTGAAATAATACGTTTAATAAGATGTCTCGTCTAACCTCTGATTTTTGGAGGCCTAAGCTAAACAATATCCAGATAAGGCTGTTAAGACCACAATATCTAGTATCTTTCTTAAGAAGCAGTAAAATTCTCTCACAGCCATTTGTGTTATCATTACCCTGTTGGTCAAAACACATCTACAGATTGTGCATATTTCATCTCATAGATCTTTCCTGAAATACCACTGGGTACTTAGTTGGTACCTGCCAAATGTGTTGATTAAAAGGATGTAATAATGATTATTCTCCTGATCACCATCCATTGGCCATAGTGTCATAGTGGAATTCCTATGGCTTTTAATTTCCTGTGATTCAGGAGCTAGACAGCAAAATTGGGTTGGACCGGAGACAAAAGTGTGGCTAAGCTATTTGACACTTGAATAGATGGAAGAAATGTTTATGGAAAGAAGCTTTTCGGCTTCTTATGGTAAGAAATATCAGTTGGGATAAATTGAGTAGTATACAACAATTTTTCTTCCTTGGAGGCTTATAACTTTTGGATTGCCTGTGATCCCTTTTTCTTGATAAATTACATACAGCAATTCTTTCAGCTCACTTTGTCACCATACTTAACCACTAGGTGGTGAATGTACCATATCCCAAATTGTTTCTTTGGTAGAGCTTCTCTTTATCATTTTCAGTGTCATGTTGAAGGGAGTCAGCCATTGTACCCACTGAGCCCTTTGAAAAGGTGCTCTGAAATAGCACACTAAATTGGCCTGATATTTAATTGAGTTTTTAAGGCACAGCAAGTAGACTTCTGTATTTGGATGTGCTATTTGGAGAATGGGTCAATCTGACCTTCTAGCCTTTCTCAGATGTAATATTAGTTCAAGAATGGAATACTGGCATGCTTGTTGTGGGTAAGGCTGTTTACAGGGTGGTGAGCCTTCAAACACAAATAGTTCTTTAACGTAGGACTTTTTGATGATCAGATACTTTTTGGATTTCCAATTACTGTATCTCTTTTTCCCCCTCCCCTCTTTCCCATTCTGCATCATATTTAGACCTAGCCTTCCTTATAGATACAGCTTTGAAGAAACACTGAAGTATACCAACTAAAAATTATGTTTGGAAGAAATCAT
Organism: Lynx rufus; assembly: GCF_022079265.1. NCBI lineage: Eukaryota > Metazoa > Chordata > Mammalia > Carnivora > Felidae > Lynx > Lynx rufus. Next base: position 128,639,027 of record NW_025814834.1, on the reverse strand, counting down.
GACAATAGGAAATAATGTAAACAGAACAATCCATCTTTGGATTTTGTTTTTACTTAAGTGATCGTATTGGGTGTAAATGCAGTGAATCCATCCCAATTAGAAGGCTGTTACAGAGATCTGTTTTCATTAGAGGGAAAACTGTGATACCCAAAATTGCTTTTGACAGCAGTGTCTTTGTTTATAATGTGAAGGTGAGCGGCACTCCAGGAAGTACTTCGGAAGGAAGACGGGTACTAGCTGTAAAGACATCCAGGAGGGCAAGCAGGCCTGGTGGGAACTGGCAGGGCAGATCTCTTTGCGCAGTTTGGTGGTGGGAGAGAAGACAGGTTATCACGCATCTTTGTAGAGCTGGACTACCTTATTTACAAGCAGTGAAAGTGTCAAAGAGTTGTGAGACTAGACAGCCATCCATCCATGTCATGGCTTGAATTAACATGCTGCCCACTTCAAATAGGCACCATATTAATGATTTGAGAGATGGGGCACAGCGCTGATTGGTAAGCTGCTTGCAACACAGTCTAATATTTTTAGATGGGTAAGATTTTGCTAAGCTTTAGGCTACTGACGAGCTTCATTAATACAAGGTGGGATTATGACTGTTAAGTCACTTCTTAGGTTGCTGAAGAAACACAGTTCTATCTTGCCACAGCCACCTCTCTATTTTTTTATTTAAGAAACTGCAAATGTTACTGCATTTCCCTCCTCCACCGCCAGGTAGGTGGTGTTTGGGAATATGCCCAGAGCCTTTTGAAAAAAGATGAACAGAGGAGGGAATCATAACAGCCAAGAGAGAAGACTAGCTTCCGACTAGACTGCCCATGCCAGGAACAAGAAGGCTGTTGGAGGAAGGGCTGCCTTTGGAGAGTGTTAAAAGCCATTGATGGTATCTTGACTCTATTTTTTCTGCCACCAAAAGAACTGCATATTGGGTTGAAAGTCATTACCTTGGTCTTGGATTAATCTCTTCAGTAAAACTAGATTTGCTGACTGCAGAAGTCATGTGAACATGCAGTGGAAAATCCTATCGAGAAGGGCAGATGCTGACCTGTGGCCACTTCAACGGAGTAGGTGGTTCCCCCCGCCCCTCCCGAAAGGAACTAGTGCTTTTGGCATTTAAGCTATAAAGTTTTAGCATCTAAACTGAAAAAGCTGCTTCAGATGTACAAAGATATTTGTTAGTCAAGTTCTAGTGCCATATATATGTTGTTTAGCCCGAGTCTCTTTTATTTACTTATTTATTTTGCTGTGTTGCACATTTAAGCCTGATTCTTCTACTGCCAGCTGATGCTACCCTATCTCAAAGGTACATGTGACAGAGGAGAGGAATGTTTTGCAGCTGTAACAAATGGAGAGTTTACTATTCGTGGCTTCAAAGTGGCTATAACCATGTTGCTAGCATTATGGAGAGAAGATTTTAATCTGTAATAGCTTTTACATTTCCAAAGATATCTGCTAAAGACTTAGCTTAATGGATTCTCCATGGGAACCTTTCAGATTTAGTCAGGTTGTGAGGAGAGGAGAATCTTAATTCAGAGTCTCAAACCATTCTGTTTTTCAGGAGGCTGAAGTTTATTTCTTATATCTTGAAGGGTTTATCAGAGTTTAAATAAGAGTTCAGGAGGAAAGTTTAAGTCATTTAATGGAGGAAAACGTTTTCATATACTTTAGAAACATCCGCTAATTTGACTATAAATAATATTAATTGTATTTGCTATTTATTAAAGCCAGTTTTCCAAATATCCTTCAGACAGTTACCTAGTTCTGGTGTATTTCATTTAAGGAAGTTTTGAATACAGAGTTTACCAAGTCATTTCTTTTCTCCTTCCTTTAAATTAGTCCTGATTAGTTGGATTTTACTATGGTGTGCATATATTTTTTAATTTGGCTTTCTTTAGTGTATTCCAGCATTTTACTGGACGTAGCAGGTTCTAAGGACGCTATATTGGCTTTGTGAGGTACGGGTATGATTGGACTCCGACTTGGCACCCACCATCACCATTTCAAGGCATCCCCGTAATTTTTCAAACAACAAGACCTCTGCTAATTTCAGGATAAGAATGTGCTACAAGACTATATTCTGGAAAATGAAAAAGAGCAGAAGCACTATGAAATGGTGCCTGTTTTTTGGTAGAGTTGGGAGGAAGAGTGAAGGGTTTGATGTGTCAAGGTTGTAAGAAGAAATAAAACTTTACGGATTGTGAGAAGAGGGACTTGTGAATTTTGGACAGATGGTACAAAAAGCTGGGTCTTGAGCTCTGCCCCCCTCCCCCCACAAAAGGTTCTGAAACAATTGGAAAGAGATAGTAATTGGCATTTGGAGAGGAGTCCGCAAGTAGCTTCTGCCTGCCCTCATTCTGGTGGGAGAGTTGCTGGCTTGGTAGGGGCCACGTTCACCTGAGGTTTCAGGGAAGGAAATGTATGGCCTTAAAAAATGGAACATTTCATAGCATCCCTGTTGTAAGTTTTCAAGTGTGTGTCTTCCTCCTACAGCAAATCCAGTTTGCCGATGACATGCAAGAGTTCACCAAGTTCCCCACCAAGACAGGCCGCCGGTCTTTGTCTCGCTCCATCTCCCAGTCCTCCACCGACAGCTACAGTTCAGGTAAGTGCGGGCTCTGAGTCCACTCCGATCTTTCTTCTCTGTTGCACGGTCTTAAGCTAGTTCTCTACCCCCTGCCCTTTACTTACCTAGAATCTGAAAGGACCTCATGTCAGGACTTCCCACCTTTGTGCTAAAAGCTGATAATTAGCAGTTGAACACTGGAAATGTCCCCAGCCAGGCTTGTAGCTGGTGAGGCTTTTGTCATCTGGAGACTCTCTTCCCATGCGTGGCCTTGTCTGTGTGTGGTCTGTGGCCAGTGCCTGGTTGGTAGTACTGGGCCAGTTCCCATTCCCACGTTTATCTGCCCACGTACAAAGGGAGAAAATCAATTCTATTTTGGCTGACAGAACTGGCCTTGAAAAAGAGGTGTACTTTGGAAGTATAATTTCTAATTTGGTTGTATAAGATACACCCTGCCACCTGACTTTTTCTTTCTCGGCTCCAAGACTGCTTGAATTGTGACAATAAAAACTAGTATTTTGGCTCCTTTCATTCACTAGGTTACCCTTTATGTTGAAGTGTCCTCCCCTGTTAACCTTTCGAATAGGAAAGGTTCAAACTACTATAATGTGTCTCTAGTTCTGTTTCTTTGTAGTTCCCATATCCTATTTTAACCCTATGTAAGTAGCCTTTTGTTTTTTTTAATTGTGCCCTTCTCAACTTTAGACGGGCTACTAGAAAGTTAATGTGGAAAAAGATATAGAATTTAGGATTTGAGTACTGGAAGATCCACAGGGACATCCAACCTAAGCCCACCTCATTTTTCAACTGAGGAAACATCGTCAAGAGGTTCAGAGGCTTGCCCAAGGTCATAGATTGCCGTTAGTGTCTACAAAAGGATTTGTACCAAAACCCATTTGTTGACTTTTGCCAGAATACTATTTGTATGGTATTGTTATTTTTTTGAAGCTTATTTATTTATTTTGAGAGAGAGCATGTGAGCATGAGCAGGGGAGGGGCAGAGAGAAAGAGAAAGAGAGAGAGAATCCCAAGCAGGCTCCACTCTGTCAGCACAGAGCCTGATGTGGGGCTTGATCTCAGGAACTGTGAGAAGCGTGACCTGAGCTGAAATCAAGAGTCCAGTGCTCAACTGACTGAGCCCCCCAGGCACCCCTATGGTATCAACATTAAGGACTGGGCTCAAGGTAAAAGGAATGTGAAAAAACAAACAAGTAAACACATTTTTAAAAACTTGTCCTTTTGTTCTGTGCCGCTGATAACCCAGTGTAAATAAGATAGGCAGATGAGAACAAAGGGTGGTACACAGGGTTAAGTACTGAAATAAATGAATATACAGAGTCGCTGTGGGCCTGTGTACAAGAAAAGGTTCCAAATATAATGGCTGTCATAAACAAAAGGTGTCTTGGAGTGACAGGTACAAAAGACTGGGGGTCATAAACGGGCTGATCACAGCTAAGAAAGAATTAATTGTGAAAGGCTGAGTTAGAAAGAAAGGAGTGAGTGAAGAAAGCTTTAACGAAGTCCTCAAAGATCTTGACGGCCATGTGTTAACAGGAACCTGTCAGGGCATTTTTAAAAACTTTGTGATACAGTTAAACTGCTCTAGTGGGACAGATACCTTTAGGAGTATTTGTGTTAGCAAGTAGTATGTAGGAGACAGTGAGAGACCTGACATACCGGCTGAGATCAAGATCAGGAAATACTCGATTCAGAGAAGAAAGAGGTGATTTAACAGTCGGGGAGTGATTATTATATGCCTTCCTGCATATCTGTCTGAAAGGACATTTTTAGCCTTTATATGAAGCTGCTTTTTTAATGTTGAACATCTTGAGGGATCTTAGGGCTGACAGTAGAACCAGAGCTGCTCACCTTCTGAGTCCTTTCTTTCCTTCTCTGTATTCTTTGAGCACAACCTAGTATAAAATCCCTTGTAAGATTTTCTTGTCGCTGTCATCCGTATTAGTGGTTCTGTGAATGTGGTTTTCTGAACAGCACTGTCAGCAACAGCTGGGAACTTGTTAGAAATGCTAATTCTTGGGTCCTATCTGAGACCTACTGAATGGGAATTTCTGGCGGTGGGGCCTAGCCATTTGTATTTTGACCTTCCATGTAATTCTGATGAGTGCTTTAGATGCTTCAGTTTGAAAACCAGTGATCTACAGAAATTGCATTCCTTATATGCCCTAAGTTATTCTTCCATTTTTGCTGTGTCTGATTCCAGTCCAGGTTGGGACCAGGTGCCCCTGGTATCTTGGGATTCACGAGGGCCGGTGCAGAATTGGGACCAGTAGCTTCTTGTTACAAGCAGTAATGGCACAGTATCATCAGGGTGGATAGAGGGGCCACAACACTGAAAGATCCCCAACAATCGCATTCCTCTGTTATTCTGGAGGAGTAGGGCTGAGGGTGACGTAAAAGATGGCCGCAGTTAAGAGTTCACTTCACTTAAATGAGTCCTTTGGGGAGTGTGCTTTGTGGAGTTGGGGGCTATTGAGGTTCTCCTATCCTTGTTTCTTTCTCTTCTGGCTCCAGCTGCGTCCTACACAGATAGCTCTGATGATGAGGTTTCCCCCCGAGAGAAGCAGCAAACCAACTCCAAGGGCAGCAGCAATTTCTGTGTGAAGAACATCAAGCAGGCAGAATTTGGACGCCGGGAGATTGAGATTGCTGAGCAAGGTAAAGAAAGGGAGTGGTAGGGGACCAGAAGCAACCCAGTTGCTGGTCATCAGGATCCATAGACAACTTCACACTTGAAAACTAACTTGAAAAATCCTCTGGGAACGTTCAGTGTTCCGGATTCTTGTACAAGCAGATCTCTCTGTTGGAGCCGGAGCCTCAGGGTTCTTGTTCTCCTTGCTTCCTGTTCTCAGCACATAGTAATTACACAGTGTAGTTTCTGTTTTCCTCCCCCATGACACCATATTCGGAGATCTGCCTGTGGAGTCAGCAAGTCCCAGAACACTACACGGTGGTTAGTTCTGCGGGATCCTACCATAGCTGCCAATCTCAGAGACCCACATTTCCCAGAAGCGGCAAATGTGGGAGGGTTTTCAGCTAAGGATGTGGTCGCCTAGGGTCTCCTTCGGTCTCTGGTCCTGAGCACCCTCTGCTGGAGCTAGAGTAAAAGTGACTGACAGTTAAATTTGGTTTCCTCACCGACCCCATTCCTGGTACAGTCTTTTTACTCTTGTTGCTTTCCCACTACAGGCATGCTCTGTACTGGGAGGGGGTAGTACAGAAACCAGACAGACTGACAGAATGGGCTTCGGTAGCAGAGAGAAACAAGTGCTCGTCTGCTGAGGGTGAAGTCTTCCTTCCTGGTCTGATGATTATATATAGGAGCCCACTAGCCACTGCCATAACCATTTCCCCCTCCTCCCAAATGAATGAGGAGACTCACCCTCCATTTGGATCAGATTTGAGAAGTTACTTCATTCTCCATTCAGCCCTCTGTACACAAGGCTGAAACAGTGAAAAAGAAATTCCAGGTGATTGGCTGGCAGCTCCCCACTGTTGTTCTGCTGTTGAAGCTGCCAGTTCATCGAGGAAATATACTTAGAGTTTTTCTGCCTTATCTTGCGATATCTCAACAGATACAGACCAGCCCTAGATGTTGCTGGGGCAGGAATTGGTGATATTGCTGGTGCAGGCCTGGCTCAAATCCTCTGTTCTTTCACAGACATGTCTGCTCTGATTTCACTCAGGAAACGTGCTCAGGGGGAGAAGCCCTTGGCTGGTGCTAAAATAGTGGGCTGTACACACATCACAGCCCAGACAGCGGTGAGTTTGCTGGGAGAAAAAGGAGGGACTCGTGATGAGGAGAAAAAAAACAAACTCTTTTTACTTGCTTTTCCTTCCCTATCTATCCAGTCTCCAAATGCAAATGACCATCAGGTGGGGCCTCCTGTTACCCAATAATGGGGTTTTCGTCTTTGTATACATACGTATAATCATAACCTGACTTCGGGAGATCTAGAGTTGCAAAAACATGATTGTTAGGAAAATGTAATGACTTTTAGGAGCACATCTTTTGGGTGAAGTTAGATGCCAGTGTGCTGCCTCGCTGGATTATACCTTCTGTAATGTCACCTTCTGTAATGTCACAGTGCGGCTAGGTTGCTGCAGAGTTGCCCGTACTGTTCCCACACATGCCACTCCTATCTGGCCCTCCTCTTTCTCACCCTTTCTTGCTCCCTATCTGCATAGGTGTTGATTGAGACACTCTGTGCCCTGGGGGCCCAGTGCCGCTGGTCTGCTTGCAACATCTACTCCACTCAGAATGAAGTGGCCGCAGCACTGGCTGAGGCTGGTAAGTTCGGCTCTTTCACCACCTTTGCCTCAAAATAATTATCTAAATGTAGTATTTATGTATTAAAATAGTCCTTACAGTATCATGTATGTCCAGGGGCTGTAAAATTTGGAGGGTATTAAGAATATCGACAGGAAGAAAATGGGTAATAAAATGAAGGTCCATATCCGTGATGAAATATCATATGGTCATTAAGAATGACCAACCCTTGAAAAGAATCTTAATTACATGGGGAAATGCTTAATTGTAATGTTAAGTGAACAAAGAAGAGTATTCAACTGTGTGAGGTATACAAGTTCAGCTGGTCTTTTTTCACCAAAGGCTCATCACTTTTGAGAGAACACAAGTTAAGGAGTGCCTTCTGTATTAGTAGTTCATTGAAAAATTGTCGACTGCTTGTAAGTTCACTTAAGCATAAAACAATTTTTATTGTTAAAATGTTCAGAAGAAAACCACCATGAAATTTTTTTTTTTTAATGTTTATTTATTTTTGAGAGAGGGAAGGGCAGAGCATGAGTGGGAAGGGGCAGAGAGAGGGAGACACAGAATGCAAAGCAGGCTCCAGGATCTGAGCTGTCAGCACAGGGCCCGATGTGGAACTCGAAGCCACAAACTATGAGATCATGACCTGAGCCGAAGTTGGAGGCTTAACCAACTGAGCCACCCAGGCGTTCCAGAACCATGAAGTTTCTTGAAGGACCTCCCGTCTCCTTGAGATCCTCAGCAATTTTATAATAGTTCTGTTTTTCTTGTTTACCTTTTTCTGGTGTTTATTGCAGAAAATTTAGAGGAGTTTCCAAAATAATAATAATAATAATCCTAGTACACAGGGATATTTGACACATTTTTTCCTTTTTTCAGTTCACTTTTTACAGAGATAAATAAATCTCTGTACGTATACAATTTTATAACCTAAAATACAACATTTTCAGAAGTAGTTTTCCATGTCACTGAAAACTTGACAGCATCATTTGTAATAATCATATGGCCACATGGTTTTACTTCACTATCAATACTCATGTTAAACATTTAGGTTGTTTTAAGATATTTGCTAATACGAATAATGTTCCAGTGAACAACTTTATTTTAATTCCCACTTCATTTTATCTCCTTAGGACAGAGTTCCAAGTGTGAAATTGGCCAAAGAGAATAACATTTTAAGGTTCTAAAATATTTTTAAAACAAAAATCTCTTAAATTCATTACCGATTCCTCAACTAAAGGTGCTCTTTTGACTTTTTGCCCCTTTGAAGTTGTTTCCTTTCCAACATAGGTTCTGTAGCCTTTTTCTCTTCACGTGGATCTCAGAAAGTGGTATTGGTATAGGGAACTCCCGGAAGGAGGAGTCAGCTGATTTGTTCCCATCCCTACAGGAGTTGCAGTGTTTGCTTGGAAGGGCGAGTCGGAAGATGACTTCTGGTGGTGTATTGACCGCTGTGTGAACATGGATGGTTGGCAAGCTAACATGGTAATGATACATATTCATCCTACACTTTGACCACAGATTTGTTTCCTTTTTTCCCTCAAAGCATGGTTCCCTAAATATGTTTTGGATGTTTGTTCTTCATGCACTTACTTTGTTGCTTGATAACCTATTCAGAATGGGTCGGAGTACTGAATGGAAAGGTGGGGGAAGGGTAAGACTAAAGTGAACACGTGTGGCTCAAACACAGCAGAAAGAAATAGAAAGAAGTAATGTGGTACCTCTTTGGAATAGGATTCTGGTTTCTTTCCTTCCTGCCCCAGCTCTCCTTTTGCATTCCAAGGAGTTATATATTTCAAGACTCTAGACTAAAAAATGAGTCTATGATTAGCCTAATACTCTTCCCTCTAGCCAAGAACAAACTTAGGAATCCTTTTAACCATTTACACCGACAAATTTGACTGTGTTTCCACTGTCTAAACCTGCTCTAAGGAGCTCTGAGGAGTGCTCTTCCAAAACATACAGGGCTCTCTTACTAGTACAGAAAGTGGGTTCAAAGTTCCCCCCAGCTCTAGCAGCCTGAATGCCCATAGAAGTCTTCTGGCTGTTCTATAGATCCTGGATGATGGGGGAGACTTAACCCACTGGGTTTATAAGAAGTATCCAAACGTGTTTAAGAAGATCCGAGGCATTGTGGAAGAGAGCGTGACTGGTGTTCACAGGTAACAGATTCTGGAGTAGCTGCCCCTTGTGTTCTTGCCTCAGCAAATTCTTCTGGTCTCTGTCAGGCTTTAGGGCTGTGTTTCAGACTTGTAACTAAATTGGGAGTATCTTCATTAGATAAAACTTCTGAGTTTTCCTTTTGAAGAATCCAGGAGGCCCTAAGAGGAAGTTATCTCAGGTTCTCGTTCACACATTTTTCTTTCCCACTTAACCCACTGTGAGTCTCAGCCAACGCTGGGAGGTGTAGGGAGTGAATATATCTGGAAAAACTGTATTCAATATTGTATTATAATTTTTTATTTGAAATATAAAAAAAAATCCTATTGTAAAAGTATACATTATACACACTACAAAAAGCAAAACTGGGCAAAATATTCTTGGCTTGTCGGAAAATCTAAAAGATCTCTATCTAAAAGAGTGTTTCTCAGTTGGGAGCACATCGCACATGCTCACACACGCACACGGAGGGAACCAAAGCAGAGTCATTGATAATCTTTGTTTATCAGGGGTGGGCATGTTTTTTTATATATATTGAGAAAATGCTGGTCTAAGGAAATACATCCCTTTTATGGAAGAGAAGTAAATTTCTTCAATGGAAAGGGGTTTTTTTCCCTTCCAAAAAAAGGGGGGGGGAGGGCTAAGGGGGAGAGAAAATGAAAAGAAGTGCGAGGAGGGATGACAAGGAAATGATCTTGGTTACTAATGTCCTTGGGGAGGGCAGCATGAAGCTTGAAGAGAATTAGGCAGATTTTGCTGCATATTGTTTCATCAGCTAACTTTGTTTTTGTTTGTTTTTGTGGCTTCTTCTCCCTTTAGGCTATATCAGCTCTCCAAAGCTGGGAAGCTCTGTGTTCCGGCCATGAATGTCAATGATTCTGTTACCAAACAGAAGTTTGATAACTTGTACTGCTGCCGAGAGTCCATTTTGGATGGGTGAGTTGAAATGTAGAGATACTCAGACTTACAGGGGACAGATCTGGGTTGGGTTGCAGTGTTAATCTGATACCACTCCAGTCTTGTCCCGTGGTCTTCCTTTGGCTTTAAAGGTTTGTCAGAGGGGTCCATTTCATACCAAGCCCAGGCAGCTTCCAGCCAGAGTTCTTTTAATTGTGTGCAGAGGGACTGTGTTTGGGCTAATAATGTTTAAGTTGAGCCCTTGTCTGTTTTCCACAGCCTGAAGAGGACCACAGATGTGATGTTTGGTGGGAAACAAGTGGTGGTGTGTGGCTATGGTGAGGTAAATAACTGGGCCTGAGTGTGTCTTTTCGTAGACTTACCAGAAATGTTGAGTGCAGGAGATTTGTGCTGTCAGGATGGTCACTGCTGTGAGGTTAAAACATGCTTTTAGATAACGTATCTCAAAATAATAGCAAAAGTGTTTTATTCAGACTTAGGAATAGAGATGCACAAAATGAATCGAATCTTCAGATCTCACCGCGTTGTCTTGTAGAATGGAATGTGGGCATCACCCGCCCCCTCCCCCCCATAACAGTTACTTTTTATGAGACTTAATTTGAGTGAATATGTAGCATTTTAGCCACACAAGTGCCCTGGTATTGGAGTGAAGGGTGGGACCCAAAGTGATACATAGTTGATTATCTGTAAACTAGAAAAGGTGAAGGAGATTTTGTTGTCATCTGTGACCCACGGAAGTTCCCCGAGCTGCTGGGCTTTCCTTGAGTTAGATGCATCTTAGATGAGAGTTAATCAAGTTTTCCTGGACTAAGATAGGAGAGGTTACAGTTGCTCTTCCTTGGTCTTGTTTTCCTAATGGTAACACCTATTTGATCTCCTGATTTCTTTTACCATCCCAAGCCCCAGCCCTTGCTATGAAATGTGAGTGTCCGCTAAATCACCTCTCTGACTAAGGGTCACAGCATAATCTGGATCTGTTTCTGCTCTGCTTGGATTGGAGCATCCCCGCAAGGGCTTACTAGATGGTGATTTCAGGGAGGTTCATCCCCATCTCCCGAAGAGCCTACCTGCCCCAGTACCCATGCCGTGATGGACCTGTCACCCCGACTTCTTTCTTACGTGCTGCAGGTGGGAAAGGGCTGCTGTGCTGCTCTCAAGGCCCTTGGAGCGATTGTCTACATCACAGAAATCGACCCCATCTGTGCTCTGCAGGCCTGGTAAGAACAGAGTGGTGATACGATTAGATTGACCCCAGTACTTCGTGCTTCTGAGAGTTCATGATGGATCGTATTAACCATTCCTTGCAGAAATCTCTCAGAGGAAGAGAAGGCTAGGATGGCTCTGTTCCCTCCATTGTAATCCCAGGGCACTCCGGGAGCTTCTTGGCATTTTCCCTTCCTGAATGGAGTCTTGGGGAGTCTGAAGAGGCCAGTCTGTAGTTTAGCACAGCTTGTCACTTATCATCCCTGTGAGGTAGCCCTGGACCTGACTTTGCAAGGGAATTTAGCAGTCTCATTTTGTGACCAGCTTCTGTCCCACTGCTTCCTTGCTTTGCTCATAATGTTCCTTCCTTTTCTTCCAGCATGGATGGGTTCAGGGTTGTAAAGCTAAATGAAGTCATCCGGCAAGTTGATGTCGTAATAACTTGCACGGGTAAGTGTCCGTGCTCCGAGGTGCGTGGAGGAGTGGTAACTCTGAGGCCAGATCGTGAAAATGGTCTGACCGTCACATAAAGTAGGGGAGGCCTGTGCTTGGAGTAGAAGTCTCAGAACTAGAATAAGCGATCAGAACCTCAGTGTTTTCCAGAACAAAGAGACTTTTTCCCTGATGGCTTTTTATACAGTTGAATCTTAAAACCAAATCAGTGAGCCTGAAGAGCAGTTATGCAGCATACACTTTTCTCACAGAGTATACATGCCCTTTCATGCAGCGAAACTCCTCTTTCCCATCTTCTACTGAAAGCCGGTTGGTACCTTTGTTGCTCAACATCTCCTTCAGCCGCTCTCCCTTTATTTTTAGGAAATAAGAATGTAGTGACACGGGAGCACTTGGACCGCATGAAAAACAGTTGTATCGTGTGCAATATGGGCCACTCCAACACGGAAATTGATGTGGTATGGTTTCTCTCATTCATTGACCGCAAGGCCTTTTTCCCCTTCCTTCCATTAGAGCCACAGTCAACTGTGCTGTCTTCCTTTCAGACCAGCCTCCGCACTCCAGAGCTGACATGGGAGCGAGTGCGTTCTCAGGTGGACCATGTCATTTGGCCAGATGGCAAACGTGTCGTCCTCCTGGCAGAGGTACGCACTCAGAAGGGCTTTGGCAGTGCGGCACAGGCACCGTAGTTAGATCTGCGGCAGGAGGAGGGGCAGGGAGGAAATGTTATGCCATGTTTCCCTGAACTCTGTCGTTGGATACAGATCTCCTTCGTACATTTTCTGGTCCCTAACATAGAACCACTCAAAAAAATACCTACCTTTTCCCAAGTAACATACTCTTTCCTGACCACAGCTCATTCTTCATTTGTCTTACTCCGATGGACTTAAGAAAATAAGATAAAATCTCGAGTCCTGATCTGGAACTGTAATGCTTTCTCTACCATCTGAGTTGCATTTGCTTAACTTGGATGACCCTGGAATCTGAAACCCGAAGGGGAGCAAAACTCATCCCAGGGCTCTCTTACCTTTCCAGGGTCGTCTGCTCAATTTGAGCTGCTCCACAGTTCCCACCTTTGTTCTGTCCATCACAGCCACAACACAGGTATGTGACTAAATGCCTGCTTCTCCTGCCCTGGGATTAGTGGGACGGGGCCTCGGGCATAGTTCCGATGAGAGTGTGCCCTGCTATGTTCTTTTCAACACGTTTCAGGTCGTGGGTGGGCAAGACAGGCTTTCTCGAGTGTAGAAGAGAGTCTTCAGTCAGGCAGACTTGGAGTTTGTGTCCCTTTAAGTTGGCTGTGTTAGCTGAGAATGTAGTGTTCTGGCTTAGTTGTATTTAGTCTGTTCTTTTATTAGGAACTAAACAAAAACAGCAGCAAATCCTTTTACGATGTATGGTGGTGGTTATTACAGGCCCAAGTCCTGGGTGCTGTCACCATGATACATCACTGTAGTACTTACCCAAGACCCTGTTACATCTAGTTTTGTTTTTGTGTCCCTGTCTAAGAAGTGTTTCTGTGTTTTTTCACCCTCTTCTCTCAACCTAGGCTTTGGCACTGATAGAACTCTATAATGCACCTGAGGGACGATACAAACAAGACGTATACCTGCTTCCTAAGAAGATGGGTGAGTGAGAAACAGTAGGAACCTGTACCGATCTTCAGACTCTTGAATGGTTTGGTGAAATGATTATCATGAAAAGTATTAGATTTAGAGTCACAGTTGTAATCCCCATCCTAACCTCTCATGGTTTCTGGACCTTGGGACAAGTTCTAATCGCTACGGGCCTCAGTTTCTTCATCAATAAAGTGAGAGTAATACATACAGTGCAGAATTGTAGTAAGAATTACAACTAACGAGCCTAAGTGTTTAGCATGGTGGTTTAGGGTAGATGCTCTTAGTCTGAGTAGCCTTATGAAGTTCAGTAAAATTCCTACCACTAGTGACTTCAGCCTGGGACCAAGATGAGAGAAACAGAAACAAATCTAGGTTTTATTGTCCATCCTCTGTGTAAATAATGCAACCTCTGAGATTCTAGGGGACAGCTGTGTTGCGTTCATATGGAAAACATGTCCTCTCTGATTCTTTCCCTTCTTGAATAGTGATGCCCACCTCCCATCTATAATTGATCAGCCCCTGTCCCCTTGATTAAAGCTGAAAGACCTCTCACTCTCATCTCCTCCAACAGATTGAGTTTTTTTCTTTAATTCATATTCATAAAAGCCCAGGAAGTTTATCCAGGGAAGAGTAATAAATTTGCACCAGCTGCCTTAGAAATCCATGATCCTAAAATTCAAGGCCCTTATGGATGTTATTCTAAATAAATCTTTTTTTTTTTTTTTAATTTTTTTTTTTCAACATTTATTTATTTTTTGGGACAGAGAGAGACAGAGCATGAACGGGGGAGGGGCAGAGAGAGAGGGAGACACAGAATCGGAAACAGGCTCCAGGCTCTGAGCCATCAGCCCAGAGCCCGACGCGGGGCTCGAACTCACGGACCGTGAGATCGTGACCTGGCTGAAGTCGGACGCTTAACCGACTGCGCCACCCAGGCGTCCCATATTCTAAATAAATCTTAATGACACAAAGGTCTTTTGAGCTACCGGTGTCTGCTTTGTTCTGTAGTTTGAGTGTAATTCAGTTAAAGAAGTTGTTGCAGGAAGATGAGAGTGATACATAGCATGTTGGCCACTGGGGTAAAGCCAGAAGCGTTGCCAGAGAAGGATGCAGAGGTACAAGCCCACCCCATTTTGTTACCCTGGCAAATGCCTTTCTGAACACACTCTGGATGTTCAGGGGGGGTACCCTGCCAAAAAAGGCAACTTTGAGGGCTCTTTAAGCAAATATTTTGAGTTGTAGATGCTTGCAGTTATTCCATTCCTTGTCCTCTTTCTCAAAAAGCTTCAGATGAAAATAGGGGGAGGTTATGTTCTGAGAGGCAGGTTGAAATGGGGTCTGCTCCCCCATCACTGTGTTCTTCCTAGATGAGTATGTTGCCAGCTTGCACCTGCCATCATTTGATGCCCACCTGACAGAGCTGACAGATGACCAAGCAAAATATCTGGGACTCAACAAAAATGGGCCATTCAAACCCAATTATTACAGGTAACTTGGGAAAACCAAGTGAAAAGCTCTTTTACGCAGTATTAAACCAAGCAGGTTAGCTGGCTTTCTTAAATAAAGTGTTGTGCCTGATTTTGAAGAGTATAAGAACTCTGCTCCGACCTAACAAGATAGGCAGAGAAATTGTGTTATCTAGTGGTAGATATAAGGAGTAAGGGTTTTCTAGAGTTGGGAAGCTTGGGCCTCACTCCCTGACAGTCTGATACATTTTGTCTGGCTTGGGGCCCAGACTTATTTGATAAAAACTCCCTAGATTAATCTAATATACAGTCGGGGTTGAAAACCACTGGCTTATGTTTTCAGGGAGCAAGAAATGAAACCAGAGGTGGCACTGTCATAAGCCCTGTGGAAGCACAGGGAAGAATGATCCCTGGGGAACGGCTTTAGGGATCCCAGCTGGGGCTGGGGAAGGACCCTGG
The DNA here is from genome assembly GCF_022079265.1 of Lynx rufus. NCBI lineage: Eukaryota > Metazoa > Chordata > Mammalia > Carnivora > Felidae > Lynx > Lynx rufus. Next base: position 128,623,895 of record NW_025814834.1, on the reverse strand, counting down.
GGAGTGTCCCCTGTTTCAGATTTTTCTCTTGGATCTCTCAATGTGGAAGACACAAGTGCTAACCAACCAATCTCTTTATTTACAGATACTAATGGACCATATTCCCAAGGACCAGTCCACATGAACCACACAACTCTAAAAGAAATATTTTTTAAGATAACTTTTATTTTCTTCTTATTCCTTTCCTGTTGATTTTTTTTTCTATAATTTCATTTTTGTTTTTTCATCTCATTATCCAAGTTCTGCAAACCACACAGGAACTTGCTTCATGGCTCTTTAGATGAAACTGAGGTTCAAGGTTCCTCACCCTAGTCACTAAAGAAGGATTTTACTCTCCCAGCCCAGAAAGGTGATTCTTCCTTTCCCATTTCTGGGGACTTTAGTCTTAATTGGGTACCTTATTAACAGGAAATGCTAAGGTACCTTCCATGTTGAACAATCTGCAATGTCTAAATTGCCTTAAAAGAGCCCATTTCTTAGCTGCTGAAATCAGTGCTCTTTCACTTCTTCAGAGGAGCAGGGATGGTACCCACCAGCCAGGTAGGTTAGATGTAGGTGGCGCATGTTCATTTCCCCAGATGTTCCAAGCCCTGTTTCCTGTGTGAAGGTGGTGTGTCTGGTTCAGAGATGTGTATTGTTAAGATCCAGTTGGTCCACTTGGATTTAGTACAGCCCTTCCTCCACTCCCACCAGACCTTCTCATTTTTCAGGTTTTTAACCAGACTGCACTCTATTCAGTTGAATTTTGTCCCTTAGCATTGATTTCTGTTGTACACACACAAAAAAAAAAAAAAAAAAAAAAATGTTTAGTGTTAACACTGAGGAACTGCTTGGGTGATTAGTTGTTACCAGTTTCTCTTTTGAACCTTTGGAGCTGAGAGTACACAGTTGAGTCTAGAGAAGTGCTGATCTCAAACTCTTGATAAGTCCCTCTGTTTCTAAGCCCATAGTTTATAGCATCAATGAACTGGGGCCATAACGGCAAATTCTATCAGCTCTGCCCCATACAGCTTGTGCTGATGGCGAATTTCTTGAGCCATTACTCAGTCTAAAACACTGAGCTCTATCTTTAGGATTTATCCTTTAAGAGCAAATTTCTGGTCAGCTGTGCTTTTGCAACCTAAAATATTTAAAGGGAGGTAGATGTGGATGGGAGGAAGAAGGATAAATTGGGCCAGGGTGAGGGAAATATAGTTCCGTATAACTGGTCCGGGACTTTAGGCCCCCTGTATAATGTTAGTTTCACGGAAGTGGTACCACTTTTAATTGACACATTTCACAAAGAGTTTTTGAACCAAGATCTTAAAGGGCAGCTTGTGCACAGAGAAGGCAATCCGTGCGTCCTGGCCCATACTTGGAAAGAATCCCTAGAGAGGCCCTCAAAGATTAGAGAGGTGTGTTCCCATGCCATGCACCCTGCTTACCAGCATTTCTGCATGGTCCAATGAGCTTTATGCTCATGAGCTTTAAGTATATAATTATCCAGGATTCCAAATCCTCAACTTGTTCTAGCTGGTGATCCTTCAAAGTTGGGTCAGGCATTAGTGCTAGGTACTAGAAATGTTCATTTCTCTGTTGCCATTGATCAGAGAGACAGACATTAAAAAACAGTAACATACGAAAGGAAAGCTTTCACTCTGCAGCCTTCTAGCAGAGTCTTGCCAAAACGTTTTTCCTTTTCCTCTCCTAGTTCTCCCCCACCCAGCCCCTTCCCACTCCTTTTCAGTGTGACCATGCTTTCTTTTCTGTAGATGCTAATGGTTCAAGCCCTTTTTCCCCAGGGCATTGAACCAGCCAATCAGAACACCCCATCCTTTAGGGGAGGTAACCTGGCCAACAGTGGTATCCATCGCATCAGCTCTGCTGGAGGGAAGGGGCCCAGGTCCCGCAGCCCTCTGGCCTGCCCCCTGCTCCCCATCTATTTCTGTGTCCATAGGAATAATAGGTAAGGGTTCCATCTCTGTCAAGCCATGTAACAAAGGACACTGTGGGAAAATGTCTGGCATCAGAGGGAGCGTGTGGAGAGCAACTTGGGAGGAACAAGTTTATTTTGTATTGAATGATTTTTAATGAATGCAATATTAATCCTTGCAGATGAGCAATAATCATTAAAGTCAATTAAAATGATAAGACCTTATTGGAATTCTGTGTCATTCTTGACTGAACAACAGAACGTCATTAGAATTTGTTTTCGAGGGTGGGATGAGTCATGGGCCAGTCAGCAGTCTCTGATAGAGATTTTCTGAGGACCTAATATGGAGAGGAGCAGGCTGGGTGCAGAGTTCAGTAATATCTCCATATATATATGTGTATAGAGAGAGAGAGATGAGAGAGAGGGAGAGAAAATCTCATTCAGGCTCCGCCCTCAACATGGAGGCTGGCGCAGGGCTCAATCCCGCAACCCCAGAATCACAACCTGAGCCAAAGTCAAGAGCTCAACCGACTGAGCCACCCAGACGCCCCTGTAGTGATATCTTAAGTTTTGTTTGCCTGCTCTGTGCCAAAGCACTTTCATTGTAAACTCCATCAAGAAGCAAATCTGTGGGGCACCTGACTGACTCAGTCAGAGGAGTGTGCAACTCTTGATCTCAGGGTTGTGAGTTTGAGCCCCACATTGGGTGTAGAGATTACTTAAAAATAAAATCTTTAAAAAGTTAAAAAAAAAAAAAAAGACAAATCTGCTTGCACTTCAGGGTTCCTCATTTGTGCAGTTCCCCTTTAAGACCCTGTACCTTTTTTTTTTCCTTAAAGTCTCTAAAGTTAGGAAAGCTTCAGCCCCTCCCACACCTGTAGCCATCTCTAGAGTTATCTCTGTGGCTTCTGGTGTGACTATGTATTAATATCTTTCAAAAGTAATACCTTTTCTACGGTGCCTGGGTGGCTCACTCAGTTAAGCGTCAGACTTCAGCTCAGGTCATGATCTCACAGTTCGTGGGTTCGAGCCCCGCATTGGGCTCTGTGCTGGCAGCTCAGAAGCTGAAGCCTGCTCCGGATTCTGTGTCTCCCACTCTCTCTGCCCCTCCCCGCTTGTGCTCTGTCTCTCAAAAATAAATAAACATTAAAAAAAATTTTTAAAACACAAAACCTTTTATGTTTTGTTAAATTGGCCCCAAACAATGTTGATGATTTCTATGCAGACTAGAAAAATGACGTGTTTTTAATTCTGGAAGCTTTATTCCATACACATAAATCCGAATTTAAGATAAACTTCATATTGCCTAATTAGTGATTTAAACTTTTAACCGTCTTGTGAATCTATTTGATAACTCTTGAGATTATAAAAAGTCATCTGTTATGGTGGGAAAATATCTTAAATATTTGAATATAAGGAATTTAAATGAACTGTTGACCTTATAGTTTCATAAAACTGATTCTTCAAAGTTTTCTTATCGCCTACTATGTGCCAAAAGTCTGTTTTAGATACTTGAGATACATCAGTGAGAATCAGATTTCTTCTTTTGTGGAGTTTACATAAAATTCCAGTAAGTCTCAGATTCCTCTTTCCTTTTTCCTTTACCCACAATTCTGCCATTTGGTAGGGCAGAGCAAGCTAGGCACCTACATGGATTTGTAGCCAGGTATGTGGATGTGGGAGCTGGGGTGAGGCCCAGTGCAGGGAGTTATCCTAAGTGGGATGAGGGGGACGTTGACACAGAGGAGGGATGACAATGGCAGGTAGGATAGGAACATGGGACTTGATCAAATAAGCAAACATAGTAAGAATAATAGAAGCCAATTTTTCTCATTTTTGGAGAAGGTGTTACCAATCGGAAAGAGAGAAGACTAGGATGAACTCTAGTGTGTTTGAATAGGAGGTATTGCTGTGAATTCATGAATTCCAAAATAAATATAGGTGTGTGTGTGTACAAACATTCCCTAGCTCTGTCTAATACGTGAACCTGGCAGCTGTCTCCTTCCCCCATTGTGGTGCACACATCTAGCATCCAGATTCAGGTACCTCATTTTCCACTTAAAGGAGCCAGGACTGACTGGAGAAAGGGCTGATTCCATGGCTGGGCAGGAAAAGTACAAGGTGAGCCAGAGAGAAAGGAAGTACTCAAAAAAATGATGGGGGCATGTCAAAAAGACACAGAGGCCAGCTTTAAGGGATTCACACTGGGCAAATCTGAGACAATCTGACACCAAAATAATGGCTTATAAACCATTGAATAAATAGGAAACTATGAGTCTATATACTGATATGAATGAATGGCTTAATAAAAAATGAGAGGGGCACCTGGGTGACTCAGTTGGTTAAGCGTCCAACTCTTGGTTTCAGCTCAAGTCATGATCTCATGGTTTGAGTTCAAGCCCCATGTAGGGCTCTGTGCCGACAGCTCAGAGCCTGGAGCCTGCTTTAGATTCTATTCCTCCCTCTCTCTGCCCCTCCCCTGCTCATGCTCTCTCTCTCTCTCAAAAATAAACTTAGAAAAAAAAGGATATTGAACAAAGTATTCTAGTCTAGGTAGCGTATGCTAAATCCACCTGCATCCTGGCCAGGATTCACTATGGTATTAGGAAATCTCAGCAGACTGATAAAGCAACTTAAAAATTACCTGGGAAAGTAATTTGTGATTCCAATTAGGGTGTGTAACGGTGTGTGCGCACTGTCTCTCAAAACCGAACAAAAAAAAGAAACTCAAATCGGAAATGTTTAAAGGAGTTTAAATTTATAAATAAATTGGGTATTCAAATTTCTTTCAATTAAAAGTAATTAACATTTGCTATTTATAAATAAGATCTATAAGCTGTACTCGAAAAAGCTGAAGTAATGTTTTTGTTGCTTTAATAAATTGAATATTCATTTTCTTGGCAGTGGTGTCTTCTCTGCCCGTACCGCAGCCCTTGAACATATTTTAAAACGTCCTCTAGAAAGAATTGTTCTAGATTGCGGGCCAGAGGGTCTATTTGTCTCTGATGTTCAGGCTTTCCCCTGCCCATCCTGCCCTCCGTGTGACGTGGTTCTCCATTGCAACCACCAGATGGCGACTTTTCTCACAGTCTCTGGTGGTCACACATGGTCTCCTGCCAGCAAATGATAATAAAATATAGCTCCACAGTCCCTTCTCTGAAACCTTGTGTTTTGAAGTTGAGAATATTTCATATTTTTAGGAAATACACAAATAGTATATTATGTAATACCTATGGGGGGGGTGACATTCCATAATCAAATGTGTTGATATTTTCTCAATTATGTTTTAATATTCACAGAATAAGGGATAAAGACTATCAAAAGCCTCCCATTCGTTTAGATCAGGTTTTGCTGCTAAACTGATTTGTGACAAGCTTCGAGGGGAATTTCTGATTTTTAAAATTTTTTTTAATTTTGGAGTTGTGGATGAGGTTTGTGGCTATGGAATAGTAACACATAGTGTTTGCTCTAACTGGCTCCATTCTAAATGCTTTACACAATAAGCATACTTGATCTTCACAATAACCCTATAAGACAGATATTACTATTATCTCCATAGTACAGATGGGGAAATTGAGACAGGGAGGTGGAGTAACTTGCCCGAGGGTATACAACTCCCAAGTTGGTGAAGCTGGAATTAACCCAGACAGTCCGGCTTCAGGGTCTATGCTTAACACCAGGCAATATTGCTTGAAAAATAGGGATCCCAGGATCCTGCCCCAGACCTGCTGAAACAAACTCAGAGCCATGAGGAAACCACGTATCTCCGGTCACAGTGCCACTGACAGGTAGACCTAGGATTTGACCTCCAGTCTTTCTGGCTCCCTTGTGGACTTTCTTCTGAGTCACCTGGAAACTCCCCAAGGGTACTTTCAGGCAGTTTCCCTATGGTTCTTATTTCTTAGCGAAGATCCTTTCAGCAGAGGAAAGAGCATGGGCATGAAGACCCAAACTGCAGATGTCATGACTTTGCTAACGGCCCTGACAGCCCAGGGAACCTGCTGCCTCCTGGCGTAAAGAATTCTGCTTCCCAAAGCCAGAACCAAACCAGGTCAAAGTTACCCACTCTTGGGGCCCCAAAGATTTACTGATGACCCGTGGGGCCCTTGTGCTCTGGATTTGGTTGTTTTTAAACCACAGAAATTCACACTCAGGTTCATTACTGACGCCACTATTTCAGCGCATAAACACCAAATGAAAGGTCCATTCTCTTCAATGATTCTCTGGCCTTTGTGTTTCTATCTGGGCAAATTACTTCCACAGGGCCACTTAGAGGTGTTTTCTCATCAGGGAAAGGAGAAAGAGCTTGAACTGGATAAATATGAGCATACTGCTCTACTGAAGGTTAAGTGAGCACAGCCTTCTCTGAGGTGCACTCGCTCCTACAGCTTGCTTTCATGCAAATCTGTCGACAGAGGGGATAGCTGAGTGTGAACTTTTCTTTTAAGCAAAGGTGACTTTATCTCAAATCTAATATGTATGGTAAGAAGGGAACTGTCTTTCTCTGTCACATATACAATTGGGAGCAAACCACCGCCTGTGGCTTTTTCGTATCTATGCTGTGGGCTTACTAAAGTGTATGCTTTTGTTGTTGGATAGAGTGTTCTTTTTTTTTTTTTTAATTTTTTTTTTCAACGTTTATTTTTGGGACAGAGAGAGACAGAGCATGAACGGGGGAGGGGCAGAGAGAGAGGGAGACGCAGAATCGGAAACAGGCTCCAGGCTCTGAGCCATCAGCCCAGAGCCTGACGCGGGGCTCGAATTCCCAGACCGCGAGATCGTGACCTGGCTGAAGTCGGACGCTTAACCGACTGCGCCACCCAGGCGCCCCTGTTCTTTTTTTTTTTAATAGTTTGTTGTTAAGTTAGCTAACATACAGTGTATATACAGTGCACTCTTGGCTTCAGGAGTAGATTCCCATGATTCATCACTTACACACAACACCCAGTGCTCATCCCAACACATGCCCTCAATGCCCATCTCCCATTTTCCCCGCCCCCCCAATCCCCCACCCCCATCAACCCTCAGTTTGTTCTCTGTATTTATGAGTCTCTTATGGTTTGCCTCCCTCTCTGTTTGAAACTTAATTTTCCTTCCCTTCCCCTTTGGTCTTCTGTTAAACCTCTCAAATTCCACATATGAGTGAAAACATGACATCTTTCTCTGACTGACTTATTTCACATAGCATAATACCCTCCAGTTCTGTCCACATTGTTGCAAATGACAAGATTTCATTCTTTCTCATTGCCAAGTAGTATTCCATTGTATATATAAACCATATCTTTTTTATCCATTTATCAGTTGATGGACATTTGGGCTCTTTCCATAATTTTGCTATTGTTGATAGTGCTGCTAATAAACATTGGGGTACATGTGCCCCTATGAATCAGCACTCCTATATCCTGGGGATAAATTCCTAATAGTGCTATTGCTGGGTCGTAGGGTAGTTCTGGTTTTAATTTTTTGAGGAAGTTCCGCATTGTTTTCCAGAGCGGCTGTACCAGTTTGCATTCCCACCAACAGTGCAAGAGGGTTCCCCTTTCTTGGATAGAGTGTTCTGTGTGCCTGTTAGATCTAGTTGGCTTATTGTGTTGTTTGAGCCCTCTGTTTCCTTGATTATCTTCTGTCTGGTTGTTCTAACCATTATTGTTGAGTGGGGTATCGGAGTCTCCAACCGTCACCGTAGAACTGTCCATTTCCCCCTTCAATTCTATCAGTGTTTGCTTTATATATCTTGATGGTCTTCATCAGGTGCATAAATGTAATTATCATAGCTTTGTGCTGTATTGAGGCTTTTATTAAGACATAATGTCCTTCTTTGTCTCTTCTAATTTTTTTTTTGATTTAAAATCGATTCTGGGGGCGCCTGGGTGGCGCAGTCGGTTAGGCGTCCGACTTCAGCCAGGTCACGATCTCGCGGTCCGGGAGTTCGAGCCCCGCGTCGGGCTCTGGGCTGATGGCTCGGAGCCTGTTTCCGATTCTGTGTCTCCCTCTCTCTCTGCCCCTCCCCCGTTCATGCTCTGTCTCTCTCTGTCCCAAAAATAAATAAACGTTGAAAAAAAAAATTTTTTTTTAAATCGATTCTGTCTGATATTAGTATGGCCATCCCTGCTCTCTTTTGGTGACTATTTATATGGAATATCTTTTTCCATCCTCTCCTTTCAACTCCTTTCATCATCTGCAGATGTGCCTTTGGATCTCAAGTGAGTCTCTTATAGACAGCATATAGTTAGGTCATGTGTTTGTCCACTCTGCCAATCTCTGCCTTTTGACTGGGGAGTTAAATCTATGTACACTTAAAGTAATTACGTATTAAGGGGGACTTACTTCTGTCACTGTGCTATTTGTATTCTATATGCCTTACAGTCCCTCATTTCCTGCATTACGGTCTTCTTTTGTGTTTGATTTTTTTTTTTTCGTAGTGAATTGTTTAAATTCCTTTCTCATTTCCTTTTGTATGTATTATATAGCTATTTTCTTTGTGGTTACCATGGGGTTACACTGAAGATTCTAAACTTACAATGCTCTAATTTGAACATATACCTTCAATAATATACAAAAACTCTGCTCCTTCACTCTGTTCTCACCCCTTTTGGTTGTTGATGTTAGAAAATATCATCTTTATACATTGTATACCCCAAAACAGACTAATAATTTTTTAAAATTCATTATTCTTTGGGGCGCCTGGGTGGCGCAGTCGGTTAAGCGTCCGACTTCAGCCAGGTCACGATCTTGCGGTCTGTGAGTTCGAGCCCCGCGTCGGGCTCTGGGCTGATGGCTCGGAGCCTGGAGCCTGTTTCCGATTCTGTGTCTCCCTCTCTCTCTGCCCCTCGCCCGTTCATGCTCTGTCTCTCTCTGTCCCAAAAATAAATAAACGTTGAAAAAAAAAAAATTAAAAAAAAAAAATAAAATTCATTATTCTTCTAAATTATGTAAAACACAAAGTGTGGAGTTACAAACCAAAGATACAGTAATACTGGTTTTCACGCTAACAATTCTTTTCTTTATTATTTTTTTTTTTAATTTTTTTGAGAGAGAGAGGGAGTCCTTGCAAGAGGGGGAGAGGGAGGGAGAGAGAGAATCTTAAGCAGCGCGAGCTGGCCACAAGCCTCAATCCCATGCCCCTGGGATCATGACCTGAGCCGAAATCAAGAGCCAGACAGACACTCAACCCACTGAGCCACCTAGGCACCTCCAATTATTTTTTAAATGTATTAGTCTCGTATAGAAAAAAAAAGAGAGAATAGTAACAAGCCACTGGGGATGGGTAAATTGTGTACTAAAAGCTGAAACTGATCAAAGTTAATCATAAATTACTCTCCAGCCCTTCCCCTGGAAGTTGCAAAGCCTTCAACAAACTTCAGGGTTCCAAAATAGTTACATCAGACAGATTCTGCCAGTGCAACTCTGCTCTAGGTGGGGAGACCGAGTCCTGGTGCTTCCTAGAAGCCTCTCCCTGCACCCCCTATGATTTTAACACTTGCCTATCATTTGAATATGTCCCATCATCTCTCCCCTCCCCAGGTCAAGCTGTCAGATAAGACCACAGCCCTGGACAATAGCTTGACTGTAACCTCATGACAGACCTTGACAAAAAGACGCTCTGCTTGTCCAAACTGGAGTCAGGCTCCTCTGAGCCCTTTTTCTTTTCTTTTCTTTTCTTTTCTTTTCTTTTCTTTTCTTTAGAGAGAGAAAGAGCAGGGGAGAGGTGCAGAGGGAGAGGGAGAGTAAGGGGGGATCCTTGCCAGGCCTGCATAGCCAAACTGTAACAAGAATCCCACTAAGTCAGTTTAGCAAGAATCTCCTCACTCTTGATATCTGATCATATTCTTCATTCTCTATCCTTGATATCTGATCACCTTGGCCTGCCTTCAGCAAGAATTCCTTTTGAGTCAGTTTAGCAAGAATCCCCCTGCCCTAGCTGTCTCCTCTTGGTAACTTTTTTTCATCCACTGACCCCCTCATTCCACTTGTTGGCTACAAATCCCCAGCTATCTTTGCTGGATTTGGAGTTGAGCCCAATCTTTCTCACCTACTGACAGCCTTGACACCTATTGCAAGGGTACTGACTAAAGTCTTCCTTACTATGTTAACAAAGTGTCAGAATATTTTTTTCTTTAACATCCTTGAGCGAAATGCACTCAGCAAAGCCATCCCCAGATTTTTGACCAATAGAAACTATGAGATAATAAATGTTTGCTGTCTCGATCCTTAAATGTTAGGGTCATTTGCTGCACAGAGCTAGAAACTAATGCCTGATGTGGCCTGGATGCTATGATGCATGGCTCAAATTCTCCTTCCAGGACTGGGCTCTCCTGCTTCTATTGCACAGAGTGTTGGCTGCTAGCAGTTTGCAGCTAAGTCCTTCTCCAGCTGTTGCTTTTGGTAAAGAGAGCTACCTTGCCCAAGGATATACCCCCTTCCCAGGCAGTCTGCCGCCCAAGGATTTGTCCATGCAGGAGTATAAAGGCCTGGCCCCTTGGCCTCCAATATGGGATAACCCTGAAGGATCCACTGAGACCTCTGTGACAACTGTGTCACAGTTGAACTTCTCCCTCCTCCAGCCCCCAAGTCCTGTTTCTCCCACCTTTGTACAGGCGTTATTACCAGGATCAGTCTCCAACATACCTCCTAAATCTCTGCCTCAGAGCCTGTTTTCCAGGGAACCTGACCTAAGACACTATGTGACCTTGAGCAAACCCTTTACCTTTCAAATTCTTGGCTTCTCCATCTGCAAAATGGGAGAAATACCATGATTAAATGAGTTTAAGTCCTTGGCATGGTGCCCGCCATATATATATAGTAAACACATATAGAGAGTTGCTGTTGTTATTGTTACTGTCTACGAAAAGAACATCCCAAGTTCCCTGCTCCCCTCACTGCAAAAAACCAGCTAGTGCAAAGGCCTTGAGATGGCTGCAAACTTGGCAGGCTAGAGAGAGAGAGAGAGAGAGAGAGAGAGAGAGAGTGCGGAGGGCCCCGAGGCTAAAGGAGGAGCATGGTAGGGGCTGAGGTCAGAGAAGCAGGCAGGGCCCTGCTGGGCCCATGTGGGCCTTGTAGAGAGTTACAATTTAAATCTAAGTGAGGTGGGAAGCCTTGGCAGAGTGAGAGCAAAGAAATTACACCAGTTGATATGTGGTTCTAAAAGCTCAGTCTGGCTGTGGGGAGAAGCAGGAAAACAACAGCAGCGAGGGAAGCAGGGAAGACGAGTAATGATGTTCGTGAAGGGCAGGGAAGGCGCCACGACAGGTTTTGATGGGAAAGTCACTGCCCCACTAGATGGAAGGGGGAAGGAGAGAGAAATTAAGGATGTGTCTTAGGTTTTGGCTTGAGAAAAATGGGCGGTTGGTAATATCATCTATTCAGATGAGGAAAAGCAAGAGAAGAGCAGGTTTGGGTAAAGGGAGGGACAATTGGGAGTTCTGTTTGTAACATGTTAAGTTTGAAATGCCTATTAGCTATCCAAGTGAGATGTCAAAGCAGTCATTGGATGTGTGTGTGTGTGTGTGTGTGTGTGTGTGTGTGTTTTAATTTTCTTTAAGTTTATTTATCTATTTTGAGAGAGAGAGAGGGAAAGAGAATGAGCAAGGAAGGGGCAGGAGAGGGAGAGACAGAATCCCAAGTGGGCTCTGAACTGTCAGCCCTGATGTGGGACTTAATTGCACAAGTTCAACCGTGAGATCATGACCTGAGCCGAAATCAAGAGTCGGACCCTTAACAGACTGAGCCACCCAGGCTCCCCTGGATGTATCTCTGTGTCCTCTTTTGACTAAGCCATACTGCATGTAAGAAGGCTAGGAAGTTATAAATTAATATGTCCCGGGACAGACAGCTGATTCCTTTGGGAGACAAGATTCAGGTTATTTGCCCTATTCACTAACTAACTAACTAACTAACACATTATCCATATTTTCTTCTTCTCATAGCCATTAATGGAGAAAACGCCATATGGCATTGCAACTAGATAGAGGTTAAGACCTGGCCCATAGATGCCCCACAAGTCATGACTTTAATATGCAGCATTTCATGGACTGGTAATAACCTGACCAGGGCTAAGTCAGAAATTGCCAGAAAGAGGCTCACTTTGCCTCCCAGCATGCAGTTAGGTATAGACGGAGGTGAAGCATCTTGCTCAGTAGATGACACCCTGGAGGCACACAGTATGTGTCAACTTCCTACTCCAGAGCCTAACTGGGACAACCACCGTCTTCTTGGTACAGCCCCTGCCATGCTGTAATGACTCAGATATGAAATTTAACTTCCTCTGGTCTCTTGAACCATAACCACTTATGGTAGAGGAAGGGCCTTCTCACCTAGGCTTCACCTTTTGGCAATAATTCTTTTTTTTTTTTTTAATGTTTTTATTCATTTTTGAAGGAGAGAGAGACAGAGCATGAGCCAGGGAGGAGCAGAGAGAGAGAGGAAGACATAGAATTTGAAGCAGGCTCCAGGCTCTGAGCTGCCAGCACAGAGCCCGACGCGGGGCTTGAACTCACGAACCGTGAGATCATGACCTGAGCCAAAGTCGGACGCTCAACCGACTGAGCCACCCAGGCACCCCAATAATTCTTTTTTAAAAAATGCTTTATAGTGATCAAAATGATTTCACATAAATTAGCTCATTTGATCCATAGTCTCATAAAACAGGGGATTATCATCATTTTACAGATGAGGAGAGAAGGAACCATTTTCCTAAGGGTCTCTAAAAATTCTTAATTATTAAACACAAATATCAATGGTTTCTGTATATTCTGTTTTGTCAGTGCTCCGTTATTTAGTTACCCATTTTCTTATTGGCTATTTCTCAAATTAGGTTGGCCCCAATTTTGCACAGCTGAAAATACCACTGGCTGGAACATCTCATCACACATATATCTTTGTCTAAATCTTTGTGTCCTTAGGACCTATTACTACAAGGGGAATAACTGAACTAAAACCTTAAACCTTCCCTGTCCTGGATGTAGCTGAAGCAATATAGGGTGTTTAAAGGCCTATTTTTCCCCCCAAGGAGATAGAGCTTGTGGTAGGCCAGTCTTAGACATTGGCCCAACCAGTTACTAAAACTAGAAAGCAGTTATGTGTTGGGTTTTGTGGGATCTGCTGATTTTATCCAAGAACTGCATGGGTCCCTTTCCTGCAAATTCCTTCATTTTTCCTGTCACCTTGGCCCAGCCCAGCTTGGATGAAATGCTAATTTACCAAGTGTGTTACTGGATATGAAAAGAAACAGGGACAAAGGACAGGAAGATCAGCAGGAAGAAGAAGCAACAGAGTGGCTTTAGATTCATTCATTATTTTACAGCAAAGACTTCTAAAGCACCTACTAGTTGGGACCCTGGTGGAAATTTCGCCAAAGCTGCATCACAGGGACTTTCTGGGAATCGAGCTGGAGCAGCAAAAGTGGCACTCTGGAGAGAGAAAGATGGAGAAAATGCCTTTAAGGACTTTACCACACGGTAACAGGTAATTATGACACATCACCTCTAAGATGTTTAATGGGCATCTCAAATGTGACGTGTCCAAAACTGAGATCTTGATCTTCCTCCTAAACCTGTTTTTCTTTCTCCCAGACTTCCCTATTTTAATAAGCAATACAACCACTCACCTAGTTTCTCAGACCAAAAATCTAGGACCCATCCTTTATTCCTCTGTATCCTGCTGATAGGATTCCAGCCTTTCACTAAATCCTGTCCAATCTACCCACACAATGTAGAAATATCATAACTACTCTGGTGCAAGCACCATCATTTTCATCTGTATAATCTCCTACCCATTTTCATCTATATAATCTCCTAATCTGCTTACCCTCATCCACTCTCAACTCTAATCCCTTCTCCAAAAAAGCAGCCAGACTGGTCTTTTAAACATCAGACCATACACCTCCGTGGTTGACATCCTCTGATGGTTTTCCTTTTCACTTAGAATAAAATTCAAAAAATTTTCATGCCCTTCATGGCTCTGCATGTATCTGGCCCTCATCTCCTATCCTCTCCCTAATCCCCTCACCTGCCACACTGACCTCAGGGGCTCTGTAGCTGGCCGGTCCCTCCACTTGAATTGTCTCCATGGCGCTTCTTCAGAACTCATTTAAAATCACACCCTCAGGCTTGTTTTCCCGGGGCATCCAACCTAATATAGCCATGCGTCCCATCATCACTGCCACTTCCTAATCTGTTACACTTCTTTTTGTTTCTTCTCAGCACTTACTTCTCTAATGCCGTATCGGTGTGCTCATTGTTTACCTCTCCCACTAGGTACTAAGTTACGTGCCATTCGAGCAGGAACTTGATTTGTTCCCCATTCTATAGCACTGCCTGAAAGTGCAGGAAGCATTTAGTGTTTATTGAATGATGATGAATGCATGTTTATCACAAATCTGTTTTATTGACTTATTCATTTGTTCCCCGTATTTCCCCCAAGTGAATGTAAACTCCGTGAAAACTGGGATCGTGTCCATTTTGTTCACTATTATATCTCCTAACGTTTGGAACAGAGCTATAGCAGTGACAAGTGCAAAGCTATGTTAAAGAAGGGCAGGGGCAACTAAACTGACCGAGGGAGCTACGGGAGTACTCACAGATAAAACTGCACCTAAACCGGGACTGAAAGAGGTGAGAACCAAAAAGACTGGAGAGAGAGAAGAGTCGCGGCAGAGGCAATCTCGCGAGATATTGGGCAGCCAAGATGGCTTCCAGCACTTGCCGCCACACTTAATATGGCGATCGGGGAAGGTTCCTGGGGGAAATCACGCGAGAGTTGTAGCACGCCTACAGTCCGTGAATTGAGCCGGGGGTGTGGAGCAGCCAAGATGGAGCCGGCAGCCGGCGGCCCCGGCCCGCTGATCATGAACAACAAACAGCCCCAGCCGCCACCACCTCCGCCACCGGCAACCGCGCAGCCTCCACCCGGAGCCCCGCGGGCCGGCGGAGGCCTCCTGCCCGGGGGCAAAGCTCGGGAGTTCAACCGCAACCAGCGCAAAGACTCGGAGGTCAGGAGCTTCGGGGGGCGAGGACGGCACCGGGCGGGCGGTTGCGAGGGGCCCGGGGCTGCTTTCGGGTTCCAGCTGGGCTTCCCAGAGGGTTGGACATGGCCCGGCGGAGGAGTTGTCATTTTACAGAGAAAGGAGCAGGAAGCAAGGCTGGCACCCCCGGAGCCGGGGGCGTGAAGCCGGGGTCCCATCCCCGAGCTCCGCCGCTCGGGAGAACCTCCCGAAGCCGGCGACTGCTCGTTTGTTCCTCTGGGGCGGGGGCTGAGGGTGCGGCCTCGGGGCCCCAGCCCCTGGGGAAGCCGCTCCCGGTCCCAGTTCGGAGATGAGGAGTCAGTGGTCTGCGTGCGCTCCAGGGGGCGGGCGGCTGCATCCCGACCCCTAATCATCTCTGTCCGCTGGACCTGTGGGCTTTGCAGCGCGCGGTGGGCGGCGTGTGTGGGCTGGGAAGGGAGCTCAAAACCGGACGGAGCCAATTATCACTAATGGTACTACGCGCCCGGCGTTTTCGAGTGTAGGAGGGGTAACATTGCCTATTCACTCTGACCTTAGCTAGTACAGGTCCTGGCCCTAGTTTGACAGTGCCTGATGCGTCCGATGCTGAACTGTTAACAGTCATAAATATACATTGTAAACATGCATTAGAGCTCAGCATTCCCTCTCTTGCTAGTGGGCTGTTCCTCTGGTTCCGGAGACACCGTAGTCTGGAGCTGACTAGTCACCTCACCCGGAGTTAAAGAATTCCTCCCACTGCCTCCCATTGTAGATTTCATGAATGAAGACACACGCGTCACAGCACTTTAGGGCTTCTTAATCAGCACGTTCCCAGAGTTTTTACCGTGAGGTCTCCACCTGAGATAACTCGGGCTGGTCAGCAGTGAGGCGCTTATTAGTGATGGGGAATTCCTCCTTGTCCAAGCGCAGTGTCCCAGGTCCTACCATAGGCGGAGGATACCATCTTTAGATAGGTGAAATCAGTTCCTCTCAAGCTTTTGTATTTTGTTGGCGAGTGCAAACCTCTGGTAAAATGTGTCAGAATTTGCCAAGTCCAAAATAGAGGTACTTTAAGTTTGAAGCGAATTATTTGAAAAAGCAATGAATCTGACTTTTTAGAAGCCTTTGCATTGTGGGGTGATACAGGATTATGAAAGTGGTGGGGGTGAACCTGCCTTCATCAGAAGAGGAGTTTTAGTTTAATGTTTGTTTATTTTTGAGAGACAGAGCACGAATGGGGAAGGATCAGAGAGAGAGGGAGACACCGAATCGGAAGCAGGCTCCAGGCTCTGAGCTGTCAGCACAGAGCCTGAAGCCAGGCTCGAACTCACGAACCGCGAGATCATGACCTGAGCCCAAGTCGACGCTTAACCGACAGAGCCACCCAGGCGTCCCAAGAAGAGGAGTTTTAGTTTAAAACTAGCCGTGGAGGTGCCTGGTGACTGCTGGTTGAGCAATGACTCTTGGTTTTGGCTCAGGTCATGATCCCAGGGTTGTGGGATTGAGCCCCATGTCCAGCTCCATGGTGAGTGTGGAGCCTGCTTAAGATTCTCTTTCTTTCTCTCTCTCTGCCCCTCTCCCTTGCTTGCTCTCAAAAATAAAAATAAATAAATAAAACTAGTGATAAGTTTTCCTAAGTAGCCACAAATGATCAGATAAATACCCTTCGGTGCATTTAAATGTCTCTTTCTACCCTTTAATTTCCATAGAGACTAAACACATGAAAGGCCAGTCAGTGAACACGTTCAGTCTGAGAGGCCTGTTTCAGTTCGTTTTCTTAGAGATCCTGGTGCTGTACTCAGCTCTTTGGGGCACAGCTGGAATCTGTGGGCTGGGAGCCTGAGCAATGCCTGGAGGACAGGGAGGTTGACACCTGATGAGCGCCCAATGTGTGCTACATAATTTTGATTCGGCCTTAACAACTTTGAAGATTGGGGCGCCTGGGTGGCTCAGTCAATTAAGCGTCCGACTTCGGTTCAGGTCATGATCTCGTGGTTCGTGGGTTCGAGCCCCGCGTCGGGCTCTGTGCTAACAGCTCACAGCCTGGAGCCTGCTTTGGACTCTGTGTCTCCCTCTCTCTCTGCCCCTCCCTGACTCATGCTCTGTCTGTCTCCTTCAAAAATAAACATTAAAAAAAAACAAAAAAACACCTTGAAGATAGATTTTTGTCATTCCCATTCCATAAATGAAGAAACTGAAGCTCAGTAACTTGTGAAAGTGTACCTTCTGTTGCCTCTGATGGAGTAGAGTTCTTCATTTTTTTTTTTTCCAGTTTCTGTGGGTTTGTTATGTCACTTTGTGGGTGGTCTTTGTCTTCCCAAGTAGCTTGTAATTAAGCCTGAGGGCTCTACCTGTTCATCACCTCTTCTATCTTTCGAGCACCAGGCTTCCCAGATGGTGTTTCTCCTCCTCGGTGATCACCTATCCCTGTCAGTGAAAAGATTCTCTTTGTCAGATTCTCTCCTGTGTGTGGGAGGGAGACCATTCTGTTAGGCTGCTACCTTCTCTGTCTCACTGAAATTTGAGAGAAGGGCAGGAAAGCTGAGAGCGTCAATACGCATTTTGTCCTGAGCTGTTGATGGCCTACTAGTCAGAAAGAAGTGAGGCTTCCGGAATCTTAGCACCATGTGGAATGGTACATTCACTGCACAGAACACATAGAAGCTTTGTGTTCATTCATGTAATGAGAATTTATTTGACTATAAACTCGTCATTCATGCCCTCATTCAGGCCAGGTAGTGTGCTGGACATTGTGGAATCATTGGTGAGCAGACTGGTGGACAGAGTTCTCACTCTCAGGGAACTTGCACTCTCGTGGAGGGGCAGACACAAAACAAATACACGTGCCGGTATATAATGGTCAGTTGTAAGCGCTCTAAGGAAAAGTGGAAGGTGCTGTGCAAGGTCTTAATCGGGAGGCCTGAGCTAGCCCAGGAGGCGAAATGTGATAAAACCTCAAAGGAGTGGAGGCGGTGGTGTCTTGTAACCCAGCAGTGTCTCTGGACGCATATGTGTTTCTTCCTTTGGAAAATACTCACAATGGTCTTTTGCGTTACTCTCCTTTTCTGAAAAGGGCTACTCCGAGTCTCCAGATCTCGAGTTTGAATATGCTGACACGGACAAGTGGGCTGCAGAGCTCTCAGGTAAAGCATAGACCTTCATGTTATTTGGGGGTGTTTTTTCCCATATTGGTCTTTAATACAATTAAGAGTGAATGTCATTTTGGAGTTCATTTTCCCCCCTGGCTAGCCTAGTAATGAGATAGATAGATAGATAGATAGATAGATAAAACATGTTAATTATGGGATTCAAGCCTTGTATAGCTCATAACTTTGGCTTTCCCCTTACTTTGGCAAAGCACCTCTGTGCGGTCAGGTCAGTTGACCATGGCCCAATCACAGATGGTCATGCTCCTCGGCCATCCGCTGCCTGCCTGGCGGTGGTGTCTCTTAGGGCGGCAGGTCATGGGGCGTGCCGACAAGCGTGCCTGCATCTGTGCACATCTGTCGCTGCCGCTCATGTGTAACGTGAGCTAGCCTGAGCTGCTTCATAGTAGCCACTGGAGAGACACGTGTCCATGGTGGCAGTCAGCCTGTGGCGTGGCAGGATCGATGTGCACTGGACTGGAAATGCCTGGATTTGTCCGTAACTGGCACTCTGATTATCTGCTACAGGGGAAGTCGGCACTCTCTCTGTCGGGCCCGTCAGAGCACTAAGACCCCCTTAGTAACTGGACAGGCCCGGAGTCACTGTGACCGAGGGACAGAATGGGGCTTAGAAACAAATGCCTTACGTTCTCTGCTACATATGAGGCCCCTACAGAACGTGGACATGGAGCTGATGGGGCTTTGTTCTTGACAGAGCTTTACAGCTACACGGAAGGGCCGGAATTCCTGATGAATCGCAAATGCTTTGAGGAAGACTTCCGGATCCATGGTGAGAGGATTCCCCTCACTTCTTGGTTCCTTTGACCCAGCACCATGAGGGCCACAGGGTTTCTCTTAGTCATCTGAGTGACTGGAGTCACCCTGGACTGACCTAAGAAACCTGCTGAACCACAGTTGTTCAAAGCCACATGTGACCTTCAGGGTGGGCCTGCTGGTGCTCTGGTGGTGGCTTTTCAGAGTGTGAGTATTGGGGGGAAATAACTTTTTATGTGATTGAAATTGCACCAAAAATAGCAGTGTTTCAGTCTGAAAACTCAGATGCATAGAGCAGCAGTGTGGCCCTACGCTGCTGTAAGAGAGTAACTTATCTTTCTGAGTTTTCTGATCTTGTGGCAGGCCTGAATTCGGGAAGTTAACATTGTACGCATTCCATTGCGAGGATTTTTCTGGGCTCCCGTGTAAGTGGTCTCTTGCCCTGCAGTAACAGACAAGAAATGGACCGAGCTGGACACCAACCAGCACCGTACGCATGCCATGAGGCTCCTGGATGGCTTGGAAGTCACTGCCAGGGAAAAAAGACTCAAGGTGGCTCGAGCAATCCTCTACGTTGCCCAAGGTACCGAGTGGGCCCCAGGCACCCCGGCACCGCCCTGTCGGATACAGGGAGGGACTCAGCTGTGCCCCGTGTTCGCAGGCACCTTTGGGGAGTGTAGCTCAGAGGCAGAGGTGCAGTCCTGGATGCGCTACAACATCTTTCTGCTCCTGGAGGTGGGCACGTTCAATGCTTTGGTGGAGCTTCTGAATATGGAGATAGAGTGAGTTCTTCTGGGGAGCTTGAGTAGGGAAGGGGAGGCAGGGGATGAGGGGACAGAGCTTGCAGAACCAACTGCTTTTGAGAAGGGCGAGTGGGCCACATGGGGCGGGGCGGGGGGGGCGGTCCCAGCTCTCTTCTGGTCACGTTGAACTGTGGCCTCTTGGGCAGTCGTAACACACGATAAAACGTTTTGTTCCCCAGCACTTGTCAGGGGAACTTTTCATCTTCCTTCCTGGAGGAGGGCCTGACTCCCCAATCTCTCCTGCAGCAACAGTGCCGCCTGCAGCAGTGCGGTGAGGAAGCCGGCCATCTCCCTGGCTGACAGCACAGACCTGAGGTGAGCAGGCAGCGAGCCTGGGCTCCCCGAGGATGAGATCGGAGCAGGGGCAGGAGGGCATCCTCAGGTGTCCTCGCCACGTGTGCACTCCTTCTGCACATGCTGACTCAGTGTGGCCCGTGGCGGCCCTGCTGAGGGCCCTCCCTAGGGGGGGCTCGGAGGAGACTCCTAAAGGAAACGTCGGGTGAAGCTGCTTACTAGAGCCGTGGCGAGGGGCGGCCTCCCGCCCGCGCTGCTGCCGAGACCTTGGCGGTGTGGTATTTTGTGTTTGGTGAAACACACGACGTGGTTCCTTGGGCTCCGCCTTCCGTGGGTAGCTCGACCCCCACCTCCTTTGTGGCGTTTTGTGGCCGCACGGGAAGTAATAGTGGCTGCTAAACAGTAAGATCACCTTCCCATTTCCGTGGGAGTTTTCAGACTGGCTGTTTGTGGTGTTCCCCACAGTAGTTGGGGCACCGCCCGCTCGCTCCCGATTCCCGCACCAGTGTGGTAACCCTTGCTTCTTGTTGCCTTGACCCTGCGTTGCTTCTTCTGATCCGGCAGCTACTTCCACAGCTCGTGCCCACCTCTGTGTTTTTCCTGCTCCAGGAAGCTTAGGGCAGTAAATGCTTATGGCCGTTCTTGTTCATATTAATGCTTTCAGCAACCATTTATTTATTAAGCACCTGCTTTGAGTGAGCACTTAGCTCAGTGCCAGAATACAAAGCAGGGTAAGATCTGGTTGTAACCTTAGCACTTGGGTGAGAAGGGCACACCAAGAGGGGCCCTGTGAGACTCTCAGTTCTCCCCGTGTCACAGCCGTCCGCCACCAACTAGCCTTTGTGCACGAGCTTTCCTCATGTCAGCTGGAATGTGAGGAAGCCAGGACGCCCCTTGATTCCCCATTCTTCACCATTATGACTGGCTTTTGTTCCCAGGGTACTGCTCAACATCATGTACCTGATTGTGGAGACCGTTCACCAGGAGTGTGAGGGCGATAAGGCCGAGTGGAGGACCATGCGACAGACCTTCAGGGCTGAGCTGGGTAGGGCCCTGGAGATCCTGGCGTCTTGAGGCTCTGCCCGGGAGCTGAGGCTGCTGGCCTATGGGAGGGTCCTGTTCCTGCTGGTGGCCCTGATCACTTTGTGTTGCCTCTAGGTTCCCCCCTGTACAACAACGAACCATTTGCCATCATGCTGTTTGGGATGGTGACCAAATTTTGCAGCGGTCATGCCCCTCACTTCCCCATGAAGAAAGTTCTCTTACTTCTCTGGAAGACAGTGTTGGTGAGTACCCCCTTGAAGGGGAACTCAGCTGCTAGGGCTTGGGGCGGGAGAGAGACTTCACTGTATATCCTTTTAAATGTTGAATTGTATGAAAATCTGTATATAAATTAACATGTAATTAACTGCTTTGGTTTAAAACAAGATAGCACGCTTGACTCACTGCAGGCAAAGAGGACTTGGCCCTTGAGTCAAAATAGATTGTTGGCTCCCTGACTCCTGGAGTCATAAAACACCTTCCCCCCGCCAGACATGCTGCTTCTGAACCTGGAGTCAGTGAAGTGATTGGAGGCAGAATTAGAGCTGGTGTAACTGGGTCCCCTCAGTCAGAGGTCACTTGAAGGAAGCAAGAGCGAGCCCTGGGCTAGCGCCGTCTTCCTCGGGGTGTGGTGTGGAGCCTGTTTCTGGCTAGGGAAAGAATGGCCAGCACCCTCGGCTTGGGGCCGTTGTCAGCAGCCGAGCTCGCCGCCTTTCCCACCTGGACGAGAGACCTCAGCAGAGAGTGGAGCTGCCGTCGGGACTCCTCCTCCCCCTGGGGCTCACCTCCCTCTTTCCAGAGCAGGCCAACTCTGCAGAGCCAGGCTCGTGAGTTTAGGATCTCTTTAGAGTGGTGTGCACATTATATTTTGGTGAGACATCCTCTTGGTTCCTCACAAAGCCTCGCTGAAGCCAGAGACAAAAGCTGAATACCACTGGGGTTTTGGCTTCTAGGGGGATGTTGGAGTATCTGATGATGTATTCCCAAATTGAATTTGAAAGACTGGTAGGTACAGCTTTGGAAGCATGTGAGTCACAGGCTTTTCTAGAAATCTGAAAGGATAGGCTCCTGAGTTTGCTTTTTTGGCACGAAGAGTATATATCCTACGTGCAGAGCTAAACCCGTGTGTGCCGGCTCAGTCAGCCCGCATATCTCCTTCCCTTGGTCTGTTTTCTCCACTCCCACGTTGGTGTCGCTGAATTCTCATGTGAGTGGGTTTAGTCCCTGGTTCAGAGATTGATGCAGGTCATGGTGTCACGCATGCTTTCAAGCCTGACGCGGGGCTGAGGGACCCATTTGTAGATGTGTGACCCCGGCCCCGCCCCTCATCCACGATGCAGTGCACACTGGGCGGCTTCGAGGAGCTGCAGAGCATGAAGGCCGAGAAGCGCACTGTCCTGGGCCTTCCCCCGCTGCCTGAGGACAGCATCAAGGTGATCCGCAACATGAGGGCCGCCTCCCCGCCGGCGTCTGCCTCAGACCTGATTGAGCAGCAGCAGAAGCGGGGCCGTCGGGAGCACAAGGTGAGGGTGACCGGTGTCCCCGGTGACTCCTGAGGGTCTGAAGGTGCACATCGCGTGGCAGCCTGATCCCTGGGTGAGTGGGGTTGTTGGAAGTCCTCTCTGAGCAGCTAATCCAAATGAAGGCCTCCAGGCTGGGGGACGCTGTGTCTCTGAGTGGACACTCACCACATGGCACTCTTGAGGCACTGCGGCAAGAGAGGATTTGTCCTCTGGGCCCAACCTTGACTTCCTCTCTGGTTTTTCCACTGCCCTTGGCTCTGCCTTCCACCTTTGTGTGTTATGGCTTGTCTAGCCTCCTTGCCCTCTTATGGTTCCTTGCTTGGCACTTGTCCGATTCCCCTTCCCTCTGTTTTCAGGCACTGATAAAACAGGACAACTTGGATGCCTTCAACGAGCGGGATCCTTACAAGGCTGATGACTCTCGAGAAGAGGAAGAGGAGAATGATGATGACAACAGCTTGGAGGGGGAGACATTCCCCCTTGAGCGGGATGAAGTGATGCCTCCCCCACTGCAGCACCCTCAGACTGACAGGCTTACCTGCCCAAAGGGGCTTCCATGGGCTCCCAAGGTCAGGTGAGCCTCAGACACCTGGAACACTCCTGGCTCTTGAAACCAGAGGCCTTCCACCCCTAAGCCTGCCCCAGGCCTGAGTCACCACACGAGGTCCTCTGCAGGGCCAGGCTGATCTTGGCTCTGGGATGAAGCTCTCTTAAAGTACCTTGTGTTGGCCTAGAGGCCTCAGGGTGCCAGCCTTGGGCAGAGAGACCCGTGTATGGCTCTTGAATCAGTAATATGAATTAGCTCTTGGTTAGCCATATTAATGAAGGGGGAATAGGGAAAAATGAGAACAAGGACACTTAACCCATCTCCACTCACCCTGGGGTTGTATGTGGTTTTTAACAGAAAAATTAAAGACTAAGGAAGAGCTTTAGAATCCTAGGTAAGGTGTTTAAGATATGTATGCATAAATCAGGTGGGAAGGTACCTGGATATGAGTGGTTTCTGTTTAAAAAGTCACCAACTTAAGAAATAGGTGAGTATGTGAAAGGGCAATGCAGAAGTCACTTTTTCCATCTGAAACCCCAGTTTTCAGTGATCTGTGGATGGGATTACAACGCAAGTCTTCAGAAAACGTGACATGTGCTACTTGTCTGAGGCAGGAGAACAGGATTCATATGAAAATATCAGAAGCGTATAGATCCAGTTGTAAAAAAACTTTACATATTTGAGAAATTCTTTTGACAAACTTGTTATTGGTATCTGAATGACATGTGCTTTAAGTTTGATGTGTCACCTTAATTTTACGGGTAAACTGGTTACATACACATAATACACTTTCAGGTTATTGACCCAACAACGTTATGAAGGACATTAAGACA
This sequence comes from Lynx rufus, assembly GCF_022079265.1. Classification (NCBI taxonomy): domain Eukaryota; kingdom Metazoa; phylum Chordata; class Mammalia; order Carnivora; family Felidae; genus Lynx; species Lynx rufus. The sequence continues at coordinate 128,600,043 of NW_025814834.1, read as the reverse complement.
GTGTGAAGATTTTCTTTTTTCTTTTTTTTACTAAAAAGAAAAACAGTGGAGGCGCCTGGGTGGCTTAGTCGGTTAAGTGTCTGACTTCGGCTCAAGTCATGATCTTTTGGTTCATGGGTTCAAGCCCCGCATCGGACTCTGTGCTGACAGCTCAGAGTCTGGAGCCTGCTTCGGATTCTGTGTCTCCCTCTCTCTCTCTCTGCCCCTCCCCTGCTCATGTTCTGTCTCTCTCTCTGAAAAATGAAAACTTAAAAAAAAAAAAGTGGTGGGAGACCTTTTCTTCTGGCTTTGCAGTTTCTGAAGCTTCTATGCTTTATTAACCATGACACCTTGAAATAACTTTTAATAAAAACTTTGTTCTCTTTGGCAGAGAGAAAGACATTGAGATGTTCCTCGAGTCCAGCCGTAGCAAGTTTATTGGTTACACTCTAGGCAGGTGAGTGTGATCTGAGTTCCTTTTGAAGGAAGGTAGCGGGAGTGCACTCTCCTGGCCTCTGGTGTTTGTGGATCAAGGCGAGTTGATGTCCCAGCTCAACACAGGGCTTTCTTTATTCTGCAGTGACACGAACACAGTGGTGGGGCTGCCCAGGCCAATCCACGAAAGCATTAAGACTCTGAAACAGGTAGGTGGCCTTGGGTGAGCTTTTGGCCTACTTTGGTCCCAAGTGAGTAAAGTGAGAACAGCCTGTTGGGCTAAACCTTTTGAGATGGTTGTCTGCCTGAAGGAGCCTGGGGCGGGGGAATGGGTGGACCACAGCCATACCTTTAACACAGCTCTTTGTAAGTTTTACTTATTTTAGCTGAGTTCTTGTTGGGGACTTAACTGGGCCATTATTAAAGATATACTTGAGGGGCGCCTGGGTGGCTCAGTCGGTTAAGTGTCCAACTTCGACTCAGGTCATGATCTTGCAGTTTGTGAGTTCAACCCCACATCAGGCTCTGTGCTGACAGCTCAGTCTGGAGCCTGCTTCGGATTCTGTGTCTCCGCCTCTCTCTGCCCCTCCCATGCTCATGCTCTGTCTCTCTCTGTCTCTCAATAATAAATAAACATTTAAAAAAATTAAAAAAAAAAAGATATGTTTGATAGTTGGAGTTTTAAGGGGCCTGAGTTTTCCTAGCCTTAGTTCTAAAGCATTCAAGATCGAGAAGTGGGCAGATGGAGATCAAAACACCAGCTTTACTGCTGATAGAGCTACTGGAGAGTGAGCCATAAGAACATGGTAATGATATGCATCCCAATGCTTTACTTCCAAAATTAGGCAGCCAGGGCCAGGCAGGGCTGGAACTACGCTAAGCCTGGTTGAGGAGCAGAAGAGAGCCCAGGCTTTTTTTCTTTTTTTCTAAAGAGAAGAGAGAAGGAGGTTGGGCTCAGAAAGTCCTATTCCTCCTCCCATACCTGCCAGTCAGCAAAGTGAGGAAAGAGCGTGTGGGAAGAAGCAGGGAGGCCAGGAGTTTTTACACACACATGTCTCTCCACATGGGAGGAGGCATCAAGAGTGGGGAAAGGATGTCTTCCCTGACAACATGTCGGCGTGTGAATGTCGGTATGTTTTTGAAGTGTGTGTTTGAGATTTGTAGTACGAAGTGGGCCTTGTGTGGCTAGGCTTTTGAGTACTAGCTTCTGAGTACTTGAGTACTTGCTCCTGAGTACTTGATTCTCCCTTTAATAGTTTTTTCTTCTGTCTTTATAGCTATCTGAAAAACCCCTTTCCCTTAGTTTGTGTCTAACGTGTGCTTTTAGACTGGTTTTAAGTATGTGCCCACTTAGAAAATATTTCAGGATTTGAGTTAGGGATCTTTGTGGTGACTTAGCCCTCTTTGAAAAGCTCGGGTTTGAGGAAAGTTGCCTGGGGTCTTTGCCAGGGTGCAGGGCTCTGGCCAGAGACTGAGAGGCGTTCCCTCTTTCTCTCCAGCACAAGTACACGTCGATTGCAGAGGTACAGGCACAGATGGAGGAGGAGTACCTTCGCTCTCCTCTCTCGGGGGTGAGTCTGAGGCCTTCTTCAGCCACTGGACTGCCAGCAGCTCCCAGGCACTGCTGGGCCCAGACTACCGAGCTGCTCCAGGCCCCATCTTCAAAAAACTCCCAGTCTCACTCCCACACCAGGGCTGGCGTATGTCTAGGGTGGGGGTCAAGAGCACAGTCACCTGCCTCTGACTCCCGGCTCCACCACTCAGTAGGTGGCAACTTAGGCAAGTTACCAAATCTCTCTGTGCTTTAGTTTCCTTGCCTGTAGAATGGGAATGATGATAGTCCCTCCTCCATAGAGCTGTAGTAAAGTTGAAGTGAGTTATTACAAGTATGGTACCTGGCACGTGTAGCACGTGTATTCTTCAAGGTTTGCCATTGTTACCGACATCATCATTTACATCAATACTTAATAGATTCTCCTCCAGCCAGCTAGCAAGCTGGCTCAGGAGAGCAGAGTCGGGACTGGGGTTTTGTATTTGTACCTGTTGTGTTACAAGGGAGAAGAGGAAGTGGAGCAGGTACCCGCGGAAACCCTTTACCAAGGCTTGCTTCCCAGCCTGCCCCAGTACATGGTAAGTGCTCCTGCTATTGAGGTGTCGCCTCCTCTTCGTGAGTGCTCTGGGTCTGGACCTCTCCAGTGCCCATCAGTACCTGCCATGGGACCGCCCTCCCTGCTACACTGGCCTTGAGAGGATGCCCTGCCGGTGTCAGCCCCTCCTGCCGCCTGCCCGAACACCTCCCGAAGGACCACTTCTCAGGCCTTCGGTCTGCTGCTCCCCAGATCGCGCTGCTGAAGATCCTGCTGGCTGCCGCCCCCACCTCGAAAGCCAAAACAGACTCAATCAACATCTTAGCAGACGTCCTGCCTGAGGAGATGCCGTGAGTAGTATTCCTGTGAATGGAGCAGGCTAGGGGCCGCCAAGTAGAGGAGCCAGGGGAAGCGGTTTCCTCTCGGTCCCACTCTTGCTCAGTTGTTTTCTTTTTTTGGCTCAACTTCTCTGTAGGTTAAGTTTAGGGTGTTCCTGACTTAGAAGAAAGAAAATGTATCTATTGGATTAAATATTTGGTTTTACTGGTTGGGGAAGTGGCTTAGTGTGGTTGGCCTGGATTCTAGTGTAGACTTTGCCGCTGAGTGAACTAGGGAAAAGTCGTTTTCTCCTCTATAAAATGAATCAGGCTGTGTTCGACATATCCTAAAACCTTCCCTCGAAAGCTGTCTGAGCAACACACCCAGGACCTGTAGGTTTAGCTTCTGGAAAGTTTACCAGCCAGCAGCTGAACCTGAGCTGGGTGTAGGATTCTTTCCTATTGGCTGGCGATTTGGCATGTGGAGTATTTGCGGATATCTCTGGCTGATAGTGAAATCCTTAGGGGTTCTTTTTCCCTGAGGCACTGACCTCATCGCTTTGATGTAAGAGTACAAAACAAGATCATTTTCTGCTTTGAGAAGGACCTGGGCTTTGATCTGACCTCCTTCCTGCGTGCCAGCTCTGAGCCCGGCTCCCTGGGGGCTTGGGGGCTGGGCCCCTTGAGTCTGGCAGTGATAGCTGCGTGAGGGAGGAGGCAGGGATTGGCTACTACCAAAGGGAGTGTCCCAGAACACTAAGCCATCATGATGGTCCTTGGAAGAAGGGTCCCAGAGTCAAATATTAAATCTCCTCTTAGATTTACAGTGAGAAGTTCTGAATTAAGAAACCGATTTAACTCAGTGCTTCTTCCATTTATCTGACTCCAAAGCCCTTTTTTCTCCAATGCCTGAAACATCTCAGTGTGCTAGCGTTCCCCAGAATACACTTTGAGGAACCCAAGTTCATCTCATGGCAAAAGTGTAGGAAGATCTTGAAAAGGAGAAGTTCATTTTGGGAGGAAAAGCAGGGCAATAGGCTAAGAACGTGTTTGAGGCCCCCCAGGAAGCAAATTGTGCTGAGCTGGATTGCTTGTTGAGGTGGGTGGGAGGAGCCCTGGCCCTGATCGCAGAGATGTCCACAGGGTGGGTGGTGAGGTGGAAGGCTTTGCCTGGGGAAAGCTCAGGAATCCCATCTCTCCTGCGAGTGCCCAAAGGGTAGCGCTGCCCATGCTGGTGGCTCACCCGGAAATTGTGTTTCCAGCACCACTGTGTTGCAGAGCATGAAGCTGGGGGTGGATGTGAACCGCCACAAAGAGGTCATTGTTAAGGCCATTTCTGCTGTCCTGCTGTTGCTGCTCAAGCATTTTAAGTTGAACCACGTCTACCAGGTACCTGCGGGGCCTTCCTTTCTGTTCACTGGGCCAGGGCCTCAGGCAGCGCTGCTCCTCTAGCCCCGAAGAACGGAGGCCTTGCCCTTCAAACCCCCTTGAGCTCTGCATGAATGTTTTAAGATCCAGTCCTCCAACTAAGGCCTTTTATCACTGGAGGGAGGAGGGTGAGGTCCTAAAGGGCATGCTTATTTTTTTCTGTTGGTTTCAGTTTGAATACATGGCCCAGCACCTGGTGTTTGCCAATTGCATCCCTTTGATCCTAAAGTTCTTCAATCAAAACATTATGTCCTACATCACCGCCAAGAACAGGTGATAAGGATGAGGGATCAGGAAGGGGTAGGGATGGCCAGAGGCCCGGCTGGCCTCTCCTGAGCTCATTCAGCACCTACAAGCCAGCACTCTGCCAGACGTCAGGACACAAAGATGGACGAGTCATGGTCTCTGCTCTGGAAAATGCCAGTGTGTCAGGTCTGAGTCCAGCTAGTCTAGTGACAGGTGACTCAGTCTGTGCCTGGGTGGGAGGGTTCTCATCCTGGGCCCTCTCACTGTTGTGTGCTTCTTCGAGGACACTGGCCGGGCCTCCTGTTCTCTACGGAGCTCTGCCGTGTTCACCATAAGGACCCATCTGCTGACTCTACCCCTGTCCCCATCGCCTGGTACCAGCTGTATTTGACGGTACACCGCTGAGTGAGCTGTGGGCCAGACGCCGTCTCCTTTAGGGGCTTGGCATACATTAATTGCCTAGAGAAATCTTCTGCCCCAGCCCCAGACTCATTGCTGTTGGGAAAGCAGTCTCTCTGAACCTTACAAGATGACAGGCTGGTCTCTGGTCATAGAGGGACCATATAAGTTCTCTTGAAACGGGGATTTCATCATCCTCTAGCTGGGGAAATGAGGGGAATGCAGGCTAGGCGGTCCTGCTTCCACTCCCAGCAAGTAAGGAGGAAGGCTGGGAGCCAGCCACGTCCCAGCTGTCTCTCCAGCCCCTAGCTTTGCTCACGGTGGTCGCCCGGCTTCTCTTTCTCCCTGCAGCATCTCTGTCCTGGATTACCCTCACTGCGTGGTACATGAGCTGCCGGAACTGACTGCTGAGAGTCTGGTGAGTCATGCTGTTCTTTGGCGTGAGGGGGGTGTTGGAGGGCCTGCCTCCCCCGATACAGAGATAGAGGGGCTCACAGATGAGGTCACCCGTTGGGTGCTGGCTTTTAAAGCAGTGTAATTGCACAGAAGGGCCGGAGGAGGGACCTTGCAGAGTGGCAAGATTTGGATACAGGGAGTAGTTTATCAGGAGTGTGGTGTTCAGGGGCTGCTGACCCAGAGCTCACCTGGTCGAGTGGTTTCCCTCTCCCACACTGGATCTCTGTGGGGCACAGCTCTGAGGGAGCCTGGGTGTGGGTGCCCCGGGTGTGGAGGCTGATGGCACAGCCCCCTCAAATCATGCTCCATGTTTCCTGCAGAAAAATTCTAGGGGACTCCCTTATCCCTGCCAAGCTCTGGGATGGAAGTACCTTGGGCTGAGGAGAGGAGAGGGCTGCTGCTATAGACGAGGAGAGAGCTGGCAGTTCCGAGAGAGGTGTGAGGGCCTTGGAAACCACTGAGCACCCTGCAGCTGTGAGAGTTACAGGCATTCCTGGCTTTTCCCTGCAGGAAGCAGGTGACAATAACCAGTTTTGCTGGAGGAACCTCTTTTCTTGCATCAATCTGCTTCGGATCTTGAACAAGCTGACAAAATGGAAGCATTCGAGGACGATGGTGAGCTAGTACAGTCAGCAGGCACACAACTCGGAGCTCAAGGCAGAGGGCCACACTTCGTGCTGTCCCCTCCCAGGACGTCCGTGGAGCAGGCTTGCTGCTGCCCTATACCCTTCTCACTGGACTCTTCCTGTAGCCACATCCTTGCATGTTAATGGCTGATGCCTGGCCCCTTGCTGAGTTGAACTAGAAGCTAGAAGAGGCTCGGTCATGGCCTGAAACGAATCGACACTTAGAGAAGGGATTTTACTACATTCTCTTAATCTCCATCAGTAACACAACCAGGGTTCTAGGAGTTTCCCTTAACCTTGAGTCTGAGGACGCCTTTGGGGTAGGGAGGTCCATGAATCCTCGGAGATTTTACATACATGCACATAGGAACGTTCACAGTGAGAGACTTCACGGCTTTCCTCGGATTTCACAATGACCTGTGATTTGGGCAGTGGGGCGTCCATGCCCGGGAAGCCCTCTCAGTCTGGGGAAAACTGGGATGGTTGGTTACCCTTAACCCTAGAAGGTGGTAGTGCAGGAGTTTTTCTCTGCCCTCAGCCTGGTCCTCGTGCCTCTTCCCAGATGCTAGTGGTGTTCAAGTCGGCCCCCATCTTGAAGCGGGCCTTGAAGGTGAAACAGGCCATGATGCAGCTCTACGTGCTGAAGCTGCTCAAGGTGCAAACCAAGTATCTGGGACGGCAGTGGCGGAAGAGCAACATGAAGACCATGTCCGCCATCTACCAGAAGGTGCGGCATCGGCTGAATGACGACTGGGCATACGGCAACGGTAAGGCTCTGGCACAAGCTGGGCCGGGCCAGGGGGGTGGGGGGGGGTAGGGGTGACAGCTTTCCAGAACCCCGAAGAATCTAGTTCCTGCTTTTGTGGCCTCAGGATAGGAGCTCCAGGAAGGACTTTGAGAAGCTGCCTTGACTTGGTGCCTGTGATCATCCCCCAGTCCTCTCTTCCTCCCCCTGAACTAGTTCCTTTTCCAGAAACTCTCACAAGACGCTCTCCCATCTTTTCTCTCCTCACTACAACTGCCTTAGTTCTGGCCACTGAAATTCCCACAGAGCCTGATGGCTTCCTTGCCCCCAGTTTCTTCATCGGTGCCTCAAAGTGTGCCCCAGTGATCTTTTTAAATTTTTTTTTTCTTTATTTTTGAGAGGCAGAGAGAGAGCAAGAGTTGGGGAGGGGCAGAGAGAAACGGAGACACAGAATCCCAAGCAGGCTCCAGGCTCTGAGCTGTCAGCACAGAGCCCCATGCAGGGCCTGAACTCACAAACTGTGAGGTCATGCATGACCTGAGCTGAAGTCAGATGTTCAACTGACTGAGCCACCGAGGCGCCCCGCCCCAGTGATCTTTTTAAAAAGCATATCCTGTGGGGCTAACTCCCCGAGTGAAATCCTTTGTTAGCTTCTGATTTCCCTTAGAATTTGAGCCACACTCTTAAGGCACGTGAGGCTTGCCCAGCCTCCCTTCCCCTCCTTCATAATCTGATCCAGCTTCTCTCCAGCCCAGCCTCTGTCGCACACAGGGATCTTGGCACATTAACCACGTTGTCCCCCACTTTTCTTGCCCCTGGCAGGAAGCCTCCCTCATACGCCTCACTGTTCGGTATCTGTATGTGTCCCTCCCATCTGGGGGGCTCCCTCAGCCTCCAGGCAGAGTGGTTCTTCCCTGGCTTTCCTGAGTGTGCTGCCGCACCATACCATTCTAGCCCACAGCCCCATGTCCAGGTGACCACATCTGTACCCCGATGCCCTGAATTTGTGTAGACCCAGCGTGGCCCCCAGTCCCTGGTCAGGGAACTGAGGGAATGAGCAAATGAGGGAATCTGCAGTTTCCTGCCATTGATCTCAGAGAGCCAGGAGAGTGTAACTTTCAGAGAAGTATGTCATTCCATGGCTCTCCCTGGCTGGGTCCCCCTAAACTGCAGTGTGGCCCCTTTCCCTGTAGATCTGGCTTTTCTCTTTTTACCTGAGTTTCCTTTGTGTCTAAGGAAAAAGCCCCGTCAGTCTTCCTGAGGATAGAGATTGGAGGTCTCTGGCTCCCAGTTGACAATCAACATTTCAGGCCAGGGCCAGCCTGGCCCCAAGCTCTAGTGAACCCAGGGGGAGCTGCCATGAGGGCTTGGCCCCTGAACGTGTCTTCCTGCTTTGTCTCAGATCTTGATGCGCGGCCCTGGGACTTCCAGGCAGAGGAATGCGCCCTCCGTGCCAATATCGAACGCTTCAACGCCCGGCGGTATGACCGAGCCCATAGCAACCCGGACTTCCTACCTGTGGACAACTGCCTGCAGAGTGTCCTGGGCCAGCGAGTGGACCTCCCTGAGGACTTCCAGATGAACTACGACCTCTGGTTAGAAAGGGAGGTCTTCTCCAAGCCCATTTCCTGGGAGGAGCTGCTGCAGTGAGGCTCCTGGGCAGGGGACTGACTGCAAAGGAAAGAAGGGGTGATCTGGAGGGGCCCCAGGGGCTGTCCCAGTTCATTGCCGCAGTGCTCCCACCTCCCTCCAGGTGGCAGCACAGCCCCACTGTGCCCTCCCTAGGCCCCGCTGGGCTTGTGGGTGAGTCAGATTTGGCCCTTCATTCATTCCCAGCGTCCTGCTCAGAGCAGCGAGCTCTCTGCGTGGGATCCTATCTTCTTCACTCATCCCCACCCTCTTCTCTTGGACGTGGTCGGTTGCGGCTCATTTCTCAGTCAGCCCAAGGCTGGGAAAAGCCTAGATAGGCTGGGAAGCCATTGCATCTGAGTTGCAGGGGCCACACTGAGGCTCTTCCTGAGACACACACATCCTTAGAGTCTCAGCCGGCCGGGGAGGAGGGCTTAGCATTAGGCCAGGGTCAGAAAGTCGGAATTTTGGTTTTGCTTTGGGGGGTTTCTGATGTCACTCCAGCCTCCTGCTTTCGTCCCAAGGCAATTGCAGAGGCTCCTACAGCTGCCTCAGTACTTTGGTTTTGGACAGGTTTGGGGGGTAGGAACGGAAGCTGTCCTTAATCAGAGGTGCCATTTTTCCTCTTGGCTTGCAGGGGTCTGTAAATACCTATATATAAATCTCTGTGTATTCTCTTGTGTCACGTTGGGGTTTTTAACGTGTTTGTGTATTCTGTTTACATTAAAAGGAAGCAAAAATGACCCCCATTGCCTTGTCTGCAGGAAATACGGTCCCTGAGTATCTATGAGTCTAGAAAATGGGTTTTCCTGCCAGCATTGATAGGTCACCCACTTGTTCCCTGCCAGGCTGCCTGCCTTTGCCACCTGAGGGGGAGGTACTGGGGGAGTTGGCATTTATCCAGAGTCAATCTAGGATTGTTCCAGCCCAGCTCAGGGCTCTGGGCTGCTGAGGTGATAAGTTGTCCTGTACCCCTGTGTTTGATAGAGTTGCAGTAGGAGCCCCAGGCATCTCCGGATCGCTCTCCTGAGGGGGCCTTAGCCAAACCAGTTTCAGTGCTAGGGAGGGGGAGGGGCTAGGTTGGCTGCTCTGGGCCCTCTCAAGGGTAGGTGGTTGGGACTGAGAGGAAACTTCTTTGCCCAGAGCCTGGGGAAGCAGACCATCTGGAGTCAGCCTCACAGTGGGAAGGAGTGTGTCCGAGGGCTCAGGAGCCCACCTCGCTGGGGGAAGAGGCAAGGACCATCTCCGGGAGGTGTTGGTTTGCAGACCCTGGAACCTGCACCTGGCCTTGTGATCCGGGCACGTCTGCTTCCACCTAGTTTGATCTTGAGGCTTTGTTTCTGATGCTTATGAAAGTACTGTTTCCTTTCCAGAGTGACTTAAAAGGTCCCTTGTCTTACCTTTAGGCCATGTGTACGGGATCTTAAGTCTCTTGACTTATATAGGAAATGTATTCTGGGGAAAATCTCCCTCCCGTGGGTTCTTCTGTTCAGTGCCTGCTTGGCCTGGGTTTTGACTGAGCCTCAGTGCAGGCCCCAAGCTGGGCTTCCAAGAGAAGCCTGATGTGCCAGCGTGGTTAGGAGCAGCAGAGGGGAAGCGAGCACTGTATTTTTTCTGTAAGTCACACAGCCTCTGAGGTAGGAATTCCCTGTGACTGATCGACTTTTTGCCCCTAAGCAACTTGCACAGGACAAGGGAGTTTGACACAATTCGTGTGTGCGTGATGCATTTTGTGCTGTTTCATGCCAGGACCAATAGGAAGTATGCATCGTGAGATTTTAGTTTGGGTAAGATAGATTTTCACATTCATACTCCACCAGGTAGCCTGGCTCACTGAGCCAGCTTGTCTGACAGCTTTGCTTCCTTCCCCTTTTTTGATTTCCCCATTCTCTGAAGCTTCCCTTAACCAGAGTTGCCATTTTTTCCTCTTGGGTTGCAAAGGTCTATAAATGTCTATATAAAAATTTGTGCAAAAAGAACACGGGATATCAAAGCTGCAAGGTCCATAAAACCCGGGTGCGTGGGAGGATCCACACATCTGTAGGCCCAGGGCCTGGCCTAGGAGAGCAAGAGCCTTATCACAGCTGCAGAATGTGCTAGTGGTAGATTGGCCTTTCAAATCCAAGCTTTTGTACAGAAATATCTTTTGGAGCAAGTGGCCACCCACAATCTCTGGCTTCGTTTCTCATATGGGTCCTGAGACGGGCAAGGTATGTGAAGACCCTTTGTAAATGGTTGAGTTATATAAAATGTTGATTATTGCCAACCAGGCTCGAGGTCCAGTGCTCCTTCAATCCACTGAGGGATGAGTTACCCCGTGGCTTTATCACCTGAGGGAACTGTCCCCTGTTAATCAAGAGTTACCACTTACTGAGGGCCAGTTAGGTACCAGGCCCAATATTGATGCTTCTTGAAAGTTCATTTTCCACACAGGAGCTAGCAAATGTTTAGTGCTTACTATGTGCCGGTCACTACTCTGAGCACTTTATATGTAATAGCTTCTTGCTTATAATAACCCTGAAAAGTAGTACCATTATAGTGCTTATTTTGCACATGAGAAACTGGCACAGAAAGGATAAAGAACTTGCCCAAGGTCACAAAATAACGAGAGCCAAAGCCTGGATGCCAACCCAGGACTCTGTTTGCAAAGTATGTATGCCCCGTTCCCCACCCCTTCCACTGTGCTCTTTCTCTAATGAATCATTTTTATTCCCAAGCACCTACCACCAGTGCATTCATTTTCTCTTTTAGTCACTTTAGTCTGTACTTAGTATTTGCTCAAATACAGTCCTTGGCAAGAAGATTCTGAGCAAACGTCAGCGAGGCCTTGGCCCGGCCTCTGGTATGTCCCACATGTGCCCCTGTCAAGGTAATTTGGGGGCTGTCGCTGCTACTTTCCTTTTCAGCCTGAGCTTAAATGTCTTTCTCTCCTGGGCCCCAGAGGACTCGTGTGGCTGCCCCACCAGACCTGCTAGGCTTCTCTCCCAGGAGGCCGGCTTCCCGTCTGTCCCCTACTGAACTGCCTGCTCGGGGATGCAGTAGCTGTGCCATTCATTTGGCACTTGGCACGGTCAGCGTCAGGCTGCAGGCTCTCCCATTTACACACTAAAGGGCCTTGAGTTCCTCCAGCTCCAAGCCTCAGTTGGCTTATCTATAAAAATCAGTGTAAAAATAGCACGGTGGTCACGAATAAGACAACGGGTAACGGAGACCTACATACCTGGCTCATGAGGAAGAGCACTGCTAACTAATGGCAGCTATTAGTCCTGCTAATGGCCCTTCCCCCTCCAGCCGATGAGAATTTGCATCCATTTCCCGAGGCCCCTGGAAAGGAGACCCCCCTTCGAGGACCAGAACCATGTCTTAGGCCTCCTTATATCCCTCATCCTGAGCTCACTGCTCTAGATAGAGGCGGCTTTCAAAGTCAGCCACTCACCTAGCAACTCTGCCGTCATCCTTTGAAGGCCTCTTCTGGACCAGGCCCCGTTCCGGGTGCCCTGGGCATCCAGCTAAACAGAGTACCACACTCTCACTTTCCTTGACAGGCTCTCAGTCGATGGACAGATGGCTACAACAGCAAGTGAGGGCAGTAATGTGGTCGGCACCGAGGAGGACGTCTGCAGGGCCACATGGGTCCCCCTGGTCCCAGCCGGTGCCCTCCTGGAGAAGAGCCTGGGTGGGATGCCTGCCATTGTCGATGGGGAAGGGAGGGGGCTCGGGCATCTGGGCTCTGAGAGCAGGTACTTTATGCTCATTGCCCCTGCTGAAATGGCTGGGATGAGCCTGGGGCGGGAGGGAGGTATGTGCTCCCTCTGCCTGAGACAGGAAATGCCCAGTTCTGGCAATGCTGGGCTCTGTTCCTGTCTGGGGCTGCAGAAGGTCTGCACTTCAGGGTTGTAATTCAGGTTGATGTGTAAATGCTTGGGGGGAGGTGGGGAAGGAAGATTGAATGCCTCTAATGAGAAGCATTTCCCCATGCCGGCCTGAGACCAGAAACCTGGACTGAAGGGCCTGCTAGCAGCTAGGGCTCTCCACCCTGGGCCTGGGGTCTGTGCCCTGGCCGGGATGAAGATTTAGGGCTTCTCTGGGTGGGCCTCACTGGGGCAGAGGAGCCCTAGCAAAGGGACACTGAGCCTAGCATCTCTTAAATTTGGGATTGCAGGTGGGGCCACTAACCATTTCCTTTTCCAGAAGGGGTGAGCATCGCCCCAACCTGGCTTTGGGGAAACCTGGGACCTAGGCTGAGGGCTGAGGTCACCTTTGGAGTGAGGCTGGGGGCAGGGGCGCCTGAAGACCTGGGCACTGTGTCTTAGGGGTGAGACGCCTAGGGTGTGGAGGAGGAGGGGAGGACGGGAGGACGGCTAATGGGAAGCAGGTGGAAGGGCTGCCTGTGTCCCAGCCAGGGGACAGGCCGGCTGGGATGGCCCAGTCAGTGGGAGAAACCATCAGCTCACAGATAATCCCAGGGAACAGGCTCCGGGATGCCCATTCATATTCATTATGTGTGAAGTGGGCGGTTGTAAAGTTCGCTTTCTCTTCATTTAGCTGTCACTGGACAGAAAAATATGAGCTGTGGGCAGATGCCCCTGGATGAGAGCCAGTAGCTGGTCTCTGGCCTCCCTGTGCCCTCCCCCACCAGGGCCTCCCTCCCTCCGGTTCGCTTCCAGCCTCTGCCTGCCTCTCCCACTCTTGCTGCATGGATCTCTGGCTTGGCTTTACTGTCTTCTCTAGTCTGTCTCTTTCCCACTTCTGCTTCCTTTGCTTTCATAGATCCTTTCCTCTCTCCCCCACCCCCCACCGCCCCCAAGCTGTGTGAGAGAGGGAATTGTGTTTTTCTTGACCGTCATTCTGTCCCTGACACCCAGCACGATGCCTGGCACAGAGTGGGCCTTCAATAAATATCTGTAGCACAAACTAGTCTTTCTGCATCTCTGACTTTTTGACAACAGAACTCGAAATCTTGCCGGTCGCTCCTTGAGTGAAGAAACTTCTAGTGCAGGGCTCTTAGCCCTGAGTTAGAAATTTGGATTTGAGCCCCAGTTCACTATTGGCCAGCAGTACGAAGGGGGTTGTGTTCATCCGAGGTGCCGGGGCTGCCTCTCCCTACTGCTCGGGCTCTCAGGGCTCACACCTGGACCTCAGAGCCAGTGTCAGTACAGAGAGAAATCACCAGAAGCCAGGCCCTCAAGGGAGGGGAAGGAAGACTGGTTTCTTCTGGGCGATGCTTGAGCCTAGTCACAGTGACAGTCTTGGCAGGAAAATCTGACCTGCTGGGGGACGTGCTCCCTCTTTGGGAATAAGCACAGCCCTGGTGTCTTTGTGTGCTTGGGCTTCTCTGTGCCTGGAAGAGGAGGCACGGGGCGGGGTGGCTGGGCTGCTGGCTGAGGCTGAGCTCCTCTGAGCAATGTGGTTGTGTTTACTGGGAGGGTGGGAGGCCAGGCCTGCTTTTTTCCTGCTTTCCCGGCTGTGGAGATAAGGCAGAAAGTGGGGGTGAAGGATAGAATGGCTAATACTCTGAAACCACAAGAAAGAGTCCTGGCTTTCGTCTCTGCCCCACAGCTCAGACTCGCTCCTGGGGCATCTGGGAGCAAGAGGCTGCCCCACCCCCACTGCTCTGGGGTTCTGGCCCAGGGGAGCTCAGAGCTCTCAGTGGGCCCCCATCTTTCATTCCACCTCCCTTCCGCTGCCAGTTCAGCCACAAGCTTATCTCCACTTTCCCACTGGCCTTCCGACCCTCAGGCCCCGATTGCCCCTTTCCCTTTTGACTCTAGAGTGGGGCTCTTCCTACCACCTGCACGCACTAGCTGAAGCCACAGAGGTCCTGGGTAGGTGACGGGGCCAGGCATGGCATGTATCAGCCTTGAGGGCTCTGCTGCAGCCTACCTTCCCCTAGCTCCCAGGATCCCTGCTGGCCCCTCAGGAGGGCCTGGCTGAGCCTGAACCCTGGGCACCGACCAGCTCTAGCGTAACCGAGTGCCAAACCCTGAGGATGCACAATCGCCTGGTCTAGGAAACACTTGCCATCTTTATCATCATGTTGGGCAGCACGCCTTTTTTTTTTTTTTTTTAACCAGAGTCTGGGTTGAGATCTCAAGGGCTTCAAATCTGTGGAAATTTGTTTTATTCTTACCAACATCCAATGAGTAAACCAAGGAAGCCTGCTCTGGCCTGATTCCATAGAAGAGAATCCAAATTTCCATCCCCTTGGAGGGGAAGAGGACTCCATGGCATGTTGGGGGAGGGGCACAGGGCCAGAGCAAGGGATGAGGGATGGCTCCGCAGAGGCTGCGGGCACCGTTTACACCGACTGGACTGCTGGCTTCTAGGCCCTCGTGAGCTCCAGACGCTGAGCGCTCGCCCCCTGGTGGCGGGAGGGGGAAGTAAGGCTGGCCCTAGATGGTCATGCAAGACTGGTTTCCCCTAAGTCACAAAGAGCTTCTTCTGGTTCAACCAGCATCCTCCTCCTTTTATTTTACGGGGTTCCCTGAATGAGGAGCCAATTCAGCCATTTCAGCTGGAGGGATGACAGTTAAACTTGGACAACATCTGAAGGAAGCAGGGCAGTGTCTTCCTCCAGCCCAGAGTTGGATGAAGGGACCTAATGTGTAATAGGAAGAATCCTACCTGCTTTGAACCCCACCTTCTCCTGGGCAGCTCCATCTTATTCTAAGAAAAAAAAAAAACAAAAAACAAAACTCTAGCTTATTCCCTGCGGGAGGCTGAGGATCCCAGCTGCTCTGCCTGGGCCTCCGAGAACCATCTGGGATTTGGAGGCAGAGGTGTGTCCTCTCTGACATCCAGGCTGGGGTGGGGTGGGAGCAGCTGGGAACAGAAAAGGGGATGGGCAGCTTAGTCTGTATGTCCATGCAACCGATCACGTGGTCCAGTTCAGTAGGCTGGGTGGCTCCTTGGATTTCACCCTGAGCGAGATGAGGCTTGGAGACTTATAGTCGCCATCTGGGGAAGACTCAAAGCTGTGGGTCCCCAGGGCAGGGGAAAAGCCATGGATGGAGTAGATGCCAGGATGGGCTCCGGGGGAGGCCGGCACCCCCATGAAGCCGGCCACATTCCCATGAGTGTGGGAGTATGGAGACATGCACGGGGAGGGCATGCCCTCCGGAGACACGAGGCAGGGTCCCGCGGGGCTCCCAGACCCTGGACTGGGCCACAGGGAGTTCTGCAGCTGAAAAGAGAAGGAGGCCCATGAGTTAGTAACCCAGGGGCTGCCACCCTCACCTAAGGGTTCTGTCTTTGCTCCTGGGGCTCCAGAAACCTACCAGGAAACCTCCACTTGGCCCAGGTCTAGAATCTGCTCCCTCCTACCCCCAAGACTCGAAATGGCATACTCAGGAGACCCCTGCCGTGGCTCCTCCAGATGAGGTTTTCTCCAGTGCTTCCTTCGTGCCAGCTGCTGCTCTGCATGCCCCACTCACGAGACAGAAGAGCCCCATTTTGCAGAGCAGAAGTGCTTTACCCACGGTCACACAAAACCCTAATGCTGCTTCAGGTCTCCCTGGGGCCGGAGCTACCCCCACGGGACTTGGCCAGGCCCTGCCTCAGGGGAAGAGGGGTCTCACCGGGGGGTGGCTGTCTGCTCGGGGCAACACAGAGATGTCATAGGGAGACGGGAAGGGGTTCCGCCCCTCCTGGATCTTCCCGTATCGCTCTCGCTTCCGCCACTTCGCTCTGCGGTTCTGGAACCAGACCTAGGGGACAGAGGGGCGAGGGGGAGAGAGTGACAAAGCAGTCCCGAGGAACAGAGCCTGCTGGGGAGAGAGCTGAGGGTGTGTGTCCTCCTGCAGGGTGGGGCGCTGGCTCCTGCCTGGGGGATCTTGAGCTGCGGGAACTTCTAAATCCATGTTGTTCTCAGGGCCAGGAGAACCTGGAATGGAGCCTAGAACAGGCCCAAGTTCAGAGGGGGCTTACTGGTCCCTTGGGCCACCCCCCACTCCCACTCACCAGGCTGAGTCACTCTCTTGGTTCTCCAGCCGGGTTATGTCACTCAGGGTGTTGTGGGATCTGTGTGGCCTCAGAGGCCCGGGCACTTCCGAGGTGTACCGGTGCCCAGGCTCTAGCCCCACCCTGCCTCTTCTCCTTTCTGTCTGCCCACCTCTCACCCTCAACCCAGAGCCCGGCCCCTCTCCACAGCCACATCTCCGGCTGGGCAGTAACACTTGGTTCTTCCTAGTTGCCTCCCATCCCAGCTTGCCTTTGAGACAGTCTGCTACCTTGCTACTCCCCGTCTTCACTCGGGCTTCCCCTGCCGGGGCTGCCCATCCCCTCCCCCCGCCACTCTTCTGCCACAAACACACGCGTACATCTCCCCTGGACCTGTGTGGTGTGGTGCTCTGGCATCTCTCTCGTACTTACCACACCCTATTGCCATTATCCATTTTGTAATCTGCGTCTCCTGCTTATTTGCGAGCTCTTGGCAGGTCAGGGGAGCCTGTGTGCTGTGCACATCTGTGTACATATCTGTGACGAAGCTGCTGTTGGGCATACGCCGTATGACCGTTACGTTTACGTGTACCAGCGCGTACATTTTGTATTTCTATCACTAAACATTTGTGTGTCAGGCCCCGGGCTAGATGTCGGCAATATCAAAACGAAACCAAGCCATCCTCTTGCTTTTCAGGGATCTAGCTGGGAACCACAACGAGAGAAGCTGTGTGTGTGTGTGTGTGTGTGTGTGTGTGTACGTGTGTGTGTACGTGTGAATGCAACCCCACCCCAGCCCCTCACACTCCCCCCATGATCCCTTCACACTCCTATTCGTGCAGGCGGGCGAAGCCACGACAGTTCAAAAGCTCGGCATACCCCCAGCCCCCTAACCCCCAGATACAGAGATCCCAGAGGAGACCTGAGGCAAGGCCAGGGACACACCATCCCAGCCGCCCAGCTGCCCGGCCTCTCTTTGTCTACTCTCCCTCCCTTGCAGGCAGCTGAAGGAGTCGAGCTGGTGAGCTGATTGCTTTACTGGGAACTCTTCCCCATCATGCCGTTATCTCTAGAGTCCCCACTGTAGACGTCCACTTGCACTCTGGCCGTGCCCTCTGCATTGTCCTGGGTGGTCGTTTGTTGCTGTCCATGGGGCAGGGCCTACGGGTAGATGCCACGTTCCCATCAGAGAAAAGAGCCCTACTCTAGGGCCTCAGCCCTCGGGACTCTTTGGGACTAGGTCTGGGAGCCTGCGGCCACCCATGCGACCCCTTCAGGGTTGAAGAGTCCTGGAAGAGGAGCAGGAGGGTGCGCTCCACTTCTCCACGGCAGTTCCACAGCAACAGCTATGCAGACCCTACCCTAGAGGCTTGCTGAGGCGCCCGAGACTCAATGCCCTGGACGTCCCCGGCTCATGGAATCTCATGGGCTCTTGTGAATGTTTGGTCTCTCATCCTGACGGCCTCAGGGCCTGGGAACCCTGGGAGGACCATCCTAAAAGTCTGTTTCGGGAGGAAAGTGGAAGCAGGAGGACCCAGCAGAGAAGGGGAAACAGCCCAAGCCCCTCTGGTCCTACACGGAATCCAGCTGTAGGGCCTTCTCAGCCAGGTGGCAGCTGGCCTCTCTGTGGACTGGCCTGCGGGCCCCCACATTCTTCCAGAGCAGGCCCCTGCCCCAGTACCTTCAGACAGAGTGTCCTGAGAGGCTCCATACAGGGTGTGCTAGGCGTGAGCTTTTCCCCTATTGAGTCTCCCCTGTGGTGGGAGAGAGAATGTCCTCCGCCTAGAGGTGACCTCCTCACCTCTCCCGAGAAGCCCAAGTCCCACTCCTCTCCCAGTGCCTCCTGCTTGGTTTCGGGGAGCCTGTCATGCATCATGCCAGTTAAAAACAAGGCAACAACCACCATCTTCCTCTTGGGCCAGGCTTCGACTGAAGCCTCCTTTCCCATTCCCACCCCCTGCTGTCCACCTTCATGTTCTTTCCCACTTCTGACATGTCTTGGACATGGGCTTCCCTTCTCCCTTTCCCCTGTTCCCTTCCCAGCATCCCTCCATCTCCTCACCCCGCCCCCGCCCCACTTGAAGCTGGCCACAGCCCCATCCGGGAAGCCATGGGGCCTGATCTCTGCTGGGGAGTCTGTGGGGTGGGGAAGAGTCCCTGGCCAGGCTGTCCCGGCCAGGGTCTGGGAGCTGGCAGGACTGACGGTCGCCGGCTCAAGATGGCTTTGAGCATCATGGAGCCTGAGACGCCCCCCGCCCAGTGGGGACCCTCCAACTCTGAGCAGCTACCTCAGGAGCAGCCCTGATATGTGTTCAGCATTTCGTGGCTTCCAAAATGCTGTCACATCTGTGGTTCTCAAAGACTCCCTAAGTAGGGAAAGTGAGGCTGAGCGATCCAATGGCATGCCCCCAGTCACCTGGTCAGCTAGAAGATGGCAGAGCTAGGACTCCCAGACAGGTCTTTGGGCTCCAAGAGGCTACCACTCCCATGAGGCCTAGGCCTCAACTTGGACTGCAAGCCTGTGGCTG
This sequence comes from Lynx rufus, assembly GCF_022079265.1. Lineage (NCBI taxonomy): Eukaryota > Metazoa > Chordata > Mammalia > Carnivora > Felidae > Lynx > Lynx rufus. The sequence continues at coordinate 128,581,230 of NW_025814834.1, read as the reverse complement.
CAGCAGAGCTGGGCATGGAGGGGGAGCCCAGGGCGGGCAGGCAGGCTGGGGGCAGGCACCTGGGAAAGGCAGCTCTGTGTGGCACTAGTGCCCACCTCTCCCGTGGCCGGGCCCGTGGTCGGGGTGGTAGAGGCGGCCAGAGAGGCCCATGTCCGGAGCGCCCTCACCTGTACCCGGGCCTCGGTTAGGTCCGTGCGCAGAGCCAGCTGCTCCCGGGCATACACATCAGGGTAGTGGGTTTTCTGGAAGACTTTCTCCAGCTCCTCCAGCTGGAATGTGCTGAAGGTCGTGCGGTTACGGCGTTTCTTGCTCTTGTTCTTGGCCAACTCCATGGAGTCAGGGAGTCCCGGGGATAGAGGGACACGCAAGCTGGCCAGACAAGGGCCTGGGGAGCCTTGCAAGTTAGAGGGCCCGTCCCTGGGGCCCCCTCGGCAGTCCAAGGGCAGCTGGGGGAAGCTGGCAGCTTTGGAGGCCTTCTCCTCAGCTGCAATGGAAAACACAAAAAGGAGGATGGAAACCGAACCAGGAGGTTTTGTGGGTGGACTGGGGGAGGGGGAAGAACGTTGACGCTTCAGTCCCCGCCTCCCCCTTCCTTTCTCTTCCCTTGTCCCAGCAGCCACCCTCCATGGGAGCCTGGCATTCGGAGGCCTGCTTGCTGAGCCTCCAGCTGGGGAGGGGGCCCTAGGGAACCATGTGCTCTGTGGTCTGGGCGGATCTGCTGGGGCCGGAGGAGGGTTCATTTCAGGGAAGTGCTTTGTGGTGGTGCATCCCACAGGGTGTGGAGGTGCCAGGATTGGCGCCGTGGCAGGGCCCAGCACAGAGGCGCAGGGGCGGGAGGAGGGGGCGAGGATGGGGTGTTCGACATCTCCCGCCCCTGCCAGGAAGTGCCTCCTTGTCCCTGACTGTGGGCCTTGGTTCCCAGGTCCTCACGCCCATGCATCGGGTCCCAGGTCCAGGCAGGCAATGGACAGGGGCACTCAGATCACTGTTGGCTGGTCTGGCTGTGCCTCATTCTCTGGACCCCGAGTCTCAGGACAATCCCGGCCCTGGGGTATGAAGGGCAAGATGGGATAAAGATGCTTCCAAAAAGATTGTCTCATGCCTCTGAAAACTGTGATGTTTGGGCAAGGACTCGAGCTGCAGCGTTAGAGAGGCCGGAGACAGGCTATGCTCAGAGAAGGAGAGACAGCGGACCAGCGTCAAAACAGCATCCAGCCCCCAACCCCATCATTCTGGTTATTGTCTGCCCCCTCCCTTCTCAGCGCAGTTTCTGATGGCTCCCCCATTGCCCTTGATTAGCAAGCAGCGGGGTGGGGGGTCTTGGCTGCAGCTGGGCCCAGCTGCCAGCAGCCCCACTCTGACATGCTAGCCCTCAAGGAAGCTTGGAGCTCTGTCACAACCCCGGGGCATGATGAAAAATAGGTCACTGCTGATGCTCCGCCCTCTCCTCTGGAGAGGCCCCCCAGCAGCGCCGCCATGAAATCTCTCCTCGACAGTCCTCCCAGGAGCTCCCGCCACAAAGACGCCCCACTGACTCACGCAGCCCTGCCCTGGCCCTGGCCCATCCCCCGCAGGGGCCTGGGCCCCAGCAGGCCCACCAAGCTGGCACCAAGAGGCAGTTTCTTCCTTGGGACTTGGTGTCAGGATCACAGCTGTGATCAGGGAAGGAGGGGACCAGAGAGATGGGATTTTCAGGTTCTGGCTCCCTGGCTGCATTACGGAGGACAAGTTGGGCAAGGTCCCCCTCAGCTGGAAGGTGGTGGGTGACCTGCCTGGACCAGCCAGGCTGGGCAGTAAGCTCCATGTTGTGAGAGCCTGCCCCCCGGGGGCTGTGCACGGCAACAGCCTAGGCGCCAGGTCACAACTCAAGTGGAGCATAGGGAAGAAAGGGCACCAGCCACTGACTTCCATTCTTAGCCAACATGTTTTGGTTCTAGAGGGAGGTGCACTGGTAGCAGCTGAGGAATAAGGGCTCATGGGAACGGAACCAAATAACTGAATGGTCAGGGGGACTGGGAGACTAAAATTTTCGAGGGCACCCCACATACAACAGCTTTGAGAAGTAGAGTCTTGGGAGTCCTGGGTTCTGAGGGAGGCACTGCTGGACTCCAGGCAAAAAAGGCTGAGAGTGGCTCAGGGATGGGGGTCAGGGGAGCACCGATGTCACTGTAGAGGGCTCCCCAAAGCTCTGAGGCCTGCTGATCCGGCCCTTGAGCCTTCGGTGGCTGTCCTAACAGGATCTGCCCAGAGGAAGGGACTAGCTCTGGGCTCTGAGCTGCCAGAGCAAGAGAGACAACGGGCAGCAGGACTTTTCAGAGTAGCCACCAGAAGAGGGGGCCAAGCCTGCTGGCCTCTGCTGGCCTCCCATGCCTGCCCATTCTACAGCCCTCCCAAGGGATGGGAGCACTTCTCCCGTCCCCATTGCCATTGCCCTGAAACCTCCATCTGCCTGGAGGGCTCCAGGGAAAAGCAGGCATTCCTCCCTCTTTGGGGGAACAGGGGCACACCTCATAGAAGAGCAAAGCCCAGTGCTCTGGTGCAGGTGGGATCAATGAAGGGCAGCGGTGGAGGAAAGGAAGGAAAGGCAGAGTAGTTAGGCAAGCCAGCAGTTTGCATCTGAGCTTGTAAAGAGAAGGGTGCATGCACCCCACAGCGCCCAGCACTTTCAAGGTGTGTGCAGGCTGTGTATAGGATTCATTTGTACCTGGTGGGGACACCGTGGGGTTGAGGGGGAGTGCTCATGGTGGAGACTGGTATCCATCCTGGGGCTCAGCACCAGGGTGTCCACAGCCTGCAAGACCACAGCACTACAGCAGAAGTCTGTCGGGCCTGAAAGACGGGAGCCCGTACGGAAACCTCTGAGGCAGCGACGGTGCTGCGTCCCTGACTCTGCTCTCACGCCCGCTGCTCTCCCCCACCCCGGGGTCCGCCAGAGCCCCTGCTAGAGGCTGTCTCAAAGCCAGGGCAGCAGCTCGGGAGCAGTACCGCTTGGGACGCCAACCGGGAGCCCCACTGCCCCCTCAGAGAGCGTCCCCTGAGGCCGCACGGCCAACCATCCGGCTTTCAGCTTCCGTGGGAGCCTTCCTCCGAGCCGGCGCCCGCACCGTTTCCCACGCGATCCGCAGAGCTCGCCAAGGCCTGGGCTCTCGAAGCTCCGGCTGATAACCCGAAACCGTTACGGACAAGAACGCCGTGCGCCGGACTCTAGCCGGGCCTTGGCGCTCTCCCTAGAATTTCCAGCTTTGGCGTAGGGGCCTCAGCCGAGGGCCAGTGATTGGGAATCCTCGAGGTCTGCAGTCGGGCCGATGAGCGCGGCCCTCCAGTTACCCGGCTCGGGGCCTCCGAGTCGGTGGTTCCCAGGTCAGAGAGCCGAGCCAGGGGCGGCCCGGGCGGCCCCGGCGGAGCAGGAAGGAACGGCCGGGCACTGCTCCCGCCCTGTGAGCAGCCGCGCGCACCGGACTCCAAGGGTGGCTGGCACCGCCAGTACGCGGCCGGGGTCTAGGGCAGGGCTGGGCGCTCTCCGCCAAGGGTGCCGCAAAGAGCGGGAGAGAAACGCCAGACTCTGGAGCGCGCGACTGCCCGGCCTCGGCAAAGATCGCGCCGCAGATGGGGCGCAGCTGCGCGCTCACTAGACTGAGCTGGAAACGCTCGCAGCCCGTCAAGTTAGAGGCCGGGAAATAAGGTGTGTTCCCCCATTGCCACCACTTCCTACCTCGTAGACCGTGCGGCCCTAGTCCCCCGCGGCTGTCCCTCCCCAGCAGCCCCGCTCCTCCGCAGGGACGCGAGCCGCCCGCGCCCGCCGAGTTTCGGCCCTGGGCACCCGGGAGGCGAGCGGCGGCCGAGGTCCCAGGCTCGGCTCGCACCCGCTGCGCCTGTTTTTCGTTTGGCCTGTCGTCCGCTCAACTCGAATCGTCAATTTTCTTCTCCCACTTGATCTCATTTTGCTGTTTGCTGCTCTTTTAGGATGTCCTTTATTTTCCTTTCATTTTTTTCCTGCTTCTACTCTTTTTTGTCCTTTCCCTCCTCCATGTACCCACTTCGTTCGATCGTTGGATCCTTCGCTTGCTTTTTCTTCTTTTTCTGTTCTCTCTCCGTGTATTTCCTAATGTTCTGTCTTGCTTGCCGACATTCGTTGACCTCTCCTTCTCGCCTCTCTCCTCCGTTGTTTTGTTCAGTGTTCCCTCTTTTTGGTTGTTGTTAACACTCTTCGGGTTTACTTCCACGCATTTCGTTGTTGACACCCTCGCCGTCGCTGGGCCGGTCCCTCCACGCCCTGTCGCTCATTCAGCTCCAGCGCTCTCCGCACTTTGCCCGTCCTGGCTTCCCCGCGGTGCGTGAGGGACCCGGTGCGCCCAGCAGGGACGCGGGCCCGCGGGGTGGGTCTCGCCCCGACGCGCGCGCGCCCAGCCAGGCCGGGTACCTGTCCCCGGCGGTGCTCATGAAGCTGCGCGGCCGCCGCCGTCTGGCTGGGATCAGAGGAGCCAGGCCAACTGCTTCTCATTAAGTCCCAACTGTGGTTTTTATCAGGAGAGCCTCTTTCAAAGGGCACAGACACGGAGCTCCGCGGACTCGCTCATTTCCTCCGCTGACCCCCAAACACCTCCCCGCCCTCCCCTACACATTCCCATTGCCCCGGCTGAGCGAAGGCCTGAGCTGCCTGACCACTCTGTGGAGGCCCGCGAGGCGCCAGCGGGGTGGAGGCGGATTGGGGCCGACTTCAGAGGATTCAACTCTGGGCCTAAGGTGCGGGATGCGGCAGCGCAGATGGGTGGGCGCCCAGACTCGTACAGGTAGGTCGGTGCAGCGGGTGTCGGCGGGGCTGCGGGCCCGCGTTGCAGGCCCCGGCGGTCAGGCGCGTTCTGCGTCCACCTGGCCTCAGCGCATGGGGCACCGGCCCGGGCCGGAGGAGCCCAGGGGACAGGCCCGCCGGGCTACTCTCGACGGACCCAGCGGTGGCGATCCAGTGCGAGGAAGCCCAAGACTGCGAGAAGGGCAGCCCTCCCCGTGCATAACGACGGGGACGCCAGGTTGGTCTGAGAAATAAGAACACAGTTATTCGGTATCGAGAATGGCCCCGGCACTCCGGGAACAGCCGCGGCCGCGCCGCCCAAAGCCTAAAGCGCAGGCAGCGCCTTCCCTTCGGAGGCCGGGCCTGGGAGGAGAAGCCAGTGGAGGCCAGGCCGCAGCCTCCTGGTGTCCTGCTTGGCCCCTCCAGGTCGGGGCCCAAGCTCAGGACCCTGAACGGACGCCAGACACAAAAACCGAGCTTCTCTCCCCGCATCGGGACCACGGGCTCAGTGCGGGGGCCCAGGCCCTGGGCCCGGTCCCGGCTTCTGGGTCAGTGGCAGGTCCAGGCTAACTCCGGGCAAGCAGGATTTCTCTTTCCCGCCTCCGGTCGCCTTCGGGCCCGACTGGGCCGGGGGCCGTCGCAGCTCCACCCTCGAACGACCTCCCCCTTCCCTTTCCCGCCACCGGAGGCTTGAGCGGCTCTGCCTCCCGCACCGCGCTGGCTTTGCCCGGCCTGGACCAGCGCCGGTGGGCCTTGTGAGGGACCCGTGGCGACGACGGGCTAGAGGGTCAAAACAGTGGAGAGCTGGGCGAGCGGGCGAGGGAAGCAGGGAGGCCCGGGCGGGCCGGGGAAGGGTGGGTGAGCGGGTCGGGGCTGAGCGCTACGCCCGCGCCGCGCGTTACCTTCCGCGGGGCCCTCGTAGAAGTGGCTGCCGTTGAGCGCCGGGCCGGGCCCGAGGTCCTGCAGGTACTTGGCGGGCGGCTTGGCCGGCTCTGGGAGGTAGGGCTCCAGGGGTCCGCAGGCCGGAAAACGGGTCAGGCGTGGGCCGCGGGGCGGCGCGGGGTGCAGGTGAGGCGCGCCGGCGGGGGTCCCGTGGGGGCCCGGTGGCTCGTCCCCCGAGGCCGCGTAAGGGCCGGGCCCGGGCCCCACGCCGAAAGGCGCGCAGCGCTCGGGGTCCATGCCGGCTCCCGGCGCACAGGCCGCCGGGGCTCCGGGCCTCGCGCTGCCCGTGCGGCCTGTGAGCGGCCGCCAAGGGGGAGGGACCTGGGCTCGGGGGCGCGGAGCCCCCGGGAGCGGCGCGCGCCGCGGGGGGGAGGGGGACCAGGGGAGGGGGCCGCGCCTCTGACTTAATGCTGGAACCATCCACGTCACGTGCAGCCCCGCGCGGGTTAACCCCTCGGAGCCCGGGAGCCCCCTGCTTCACCCCAGCCCCCGTATTCGGAGGCAGTTCGAGCACAGGGAGGAAGCCACCTTCTCTCGACGGCAGGGTCCGCTTTGTCTGCACACCTTGGTGAGTCCCTCGCTCAGAGCAGCAACCCCGGTCCTGATACCCTGCCTGGAGGCTCTTGCCCCTAGGGGCTTGAGGCACCTGGGGGGAGAGCCTCTGCTCCCAGGGAACACTTTTAGGCCTGGGCTCCTGACAGAAACCTGGGATCAGGGTGGGGTGGGGGAGGGGCCGGGCTGGGACTTTAACCCAAGCCTTTGCTAGGAGCTGGAAAAACGTTGCCTCCAGCAAAAACACCTCTCTTGGGGATCCCTTGTTCCTCACGGGGACGGGAGCCCTTGAGAGAGATGTGTGGAAACAGCACTACTCCGGGAAAGGGGGCTGGGAAGCTTGGGCCTGGGCACTATCATTAATTAGCTCTGGGACCTTGAACTGTCACTAGTGTCCTCATCTGACTCTGGAGGCTGGATTGAGTCAATCCTTAGAGCTTTTCTGTGTATTCCTGGTGGGTCTGAGAAGCGGAGACAGGGCCAGAAGGGACAGGGTTCAGCAGAGGTTGACTTTGGAGCAGGTGGAGGAGTACCTAGAGGGTTTGGGGTTTGAACAGGAGGCATGGAGTGGATACCTCTCAAATGATCTGGAAGTGCCTGGGGATCCACTGGGGAAAGGCTGGTGGTAGGTAGCCCAGACCTCAGGGCCCTGCTGCCCCAGGCCTGCCATTTTGCAGGGAGGTGAGGGTAGGGTGGCATGTCCTAGAAGTTGAGCCTCCCAGCCAAAAGGAAGCATAGGACTAGCGAAGTAGCTTGGAATTTCTGAGAAGAGAAACAATCCCCACCCTAAGACCTGGGAAGAAAGTCCTGAGGACCGTGGAACCCTGCTCACTTGTGTGGATTGAGGGGTTCCTAAGTCTGGGTTACACTGCTTTTTATTTTCAGTACTTCCAGGGACTAGTGAGAAGGGTGGGGAGTCAAATATCATTTGTATTTCATTTGAATTCTCAATTTTTAAAGGAATCCAAGAGGTCTGGTGTGAACACCTCCCTCTTCCGCTGGGGGCTTAAAGGGGGTTTCTTGGCTGTCCTCAGCCAGAGTTGGGCTGTAAATCAAGGCCAAACAGGAACCAGAAGCCTTGCATCTCACAAGTAGTCATTAAGCCATTATTAAACATACCGTAACTTCTCTGAAGCCTTATTGGTTTAAACACCACATTGGAGGCATTATGGCCATTAGGGCCCCTAATCACAGACTGCAGGCTGGGGCGGTGGGATGGGAGCACCTGGGGCTGGTATTTCCAGCCACGAGGGAGGCTCAGCTAAGAATTAAGCTTCCTCTCTGACCTCACCAGGAAGATCCATTCTCTAGGATCCAGTGGATCGCAGCTCTGGGCAATCCATTTGCATTGACCACTTTTGCTCGTTAATAAGGTTTTCAGTAGTTATGGGGCTAGGGCTGTGGATACTGTCGACTTTTTAGGAGGATGTCAGCGTCAACTCAGAACACTGCTTCTGTTCAACAAATCACCAAGCAGCTTATTGTGAGCGATGCGAGTAGGACGCAAGAAAAATATCACCAGCAATTTAAACAAGGCAGCTTGGCTTAAATGCCAAGTGTTTTGCCTCAGGTGGTAACCTTTCTCAGCCTCAGGTGTCTTGTCATAAAAATGGGCCATGCTTGCGGGATGGACGAAGGATTTTTGAGAAGCACTTCTGTTTTGATGGACGTGATGAACTGTGTTCATTAACGAGATCATTATTACCATTACAACACCCAGAAACAGCAGCCCAGGGTTCTGAGTTCCATCACTGAATTGGCGGAAGACTCCTGGCCCCAGGCTGCATGGGCTACAGGCTGGGGCCGATCAGAGACCTAGGGACTCACACCCCAGCCCAAGCGCAGAAGCCCCTCCTGCCATTCCCCACTCTCTGAACAGAACCAATTTCCATGCTGCCAGTTGAACTGAGGCAGCAGAAAGCCCCAGCGGACATTCAGATTGGATGCGTAGATAGAGTTGCCCTACTGAGAGGCTTTTTTCCTAGGGTCATGCAAGACAGGGTACAGCTTTCCTGTTCCCCTTTTAAACCACTAGTGCAAACGCTTATCTGTATGAGTCTGGAAAGAGTTTGATGGGGCAGAGGTGCATAGAAAACACAAAAAAATGGCACTCTTAGAGATACTTAGTTTTTCTGTTAGGAGGGCTGAGAGATCCTGGAGTACCACAGGGGCCCTCATTTTACAGATAAAAACAACAGCTGATTTATCTTGCAGCATGCCAGGCACTGTCTGACGTATCCTGTAGACACCGGTTTGTTTAATTCTCACAACTCCATGAAGTAGGCACAACTATTATCCCCATTTCACAGAGAAGACCTGAGGCCACAGAAGGAGCCATTTGCCCAGAGTGGACACAGCCACGTAGTGGCAGAACCAGAACTTATGCCCAGATCCACGGTCTCCCACCTGACTCTGACCATCAGTCCTTCTTCAGCCAACATGACAAATCTGAAATGATTCAGTGCACACCCTCCTTTTCCCGGAGGAAGGTTGGGACTTTTTCCTGAAAAGGAAGTTGAGGCCAGAGGGGGTCAGGGACAGAGTTGGCCCAAGGTGGAGCCACACTACTGCCTTCCTGATCACCTAGTGGCAGTTTATTGAGACATGCCTCACCCAGCTGTGGTGGCTGGGATAGTAGGTGGAGGGTGTTTTCTGCTAAGCTGATACCAAATGAAACACAGCGGCTAACACCTGAGAGGTTTTTACGACCCACTGACACAGCCAGATGTGGGGCAGAGGTTTAAGAGAATTTGCGAGTTCCCCCTTTGTGCTGCTTAATAATAACCAGTTCCGTTACAATAGTGTTTGTCCCTGCTGTATTATCCACGGACTAAGTGAGATGAGCTGATGGGATGATCCAGATCATTCTAGGTCCTATCATGAAAAAACTCAAAACAACAAAAACCACCACCCCAAAACTAAAACTTTCCACCTGCTGAGAAAAACTGCTTTTGAAATCAAAATGAGTCATTTGGGGCGCCTGGGTGGCTAGTCGGTTAAGCACCCGACTCTTGATTTTGACTCAGATCATGATCTCACGGTTTGTGAGTTCGAACCCCGCGTTGGGCTCTGCGCTGACAGCGAGGGGCCTGCCTGGGATTCTCTCTCTCTCTCTCTCTCTCTCTCTCTCTCTCTCTCTGTCCCCCACCCTCCAAATAAATAAATAAACATTAAAAAAGTAAAATAAAAATGATGCTTACTGGCTATGTCTATGCAGCTGTTTTACATTAGCTAATTGTTTCATTCATTCATTCATTCATTCATTCATTCATTCATTCAATAGGAGGACTCACTATGTGACGGGCATTTGTTGGCCCTGCCATACAGACGTGACTCCCGCCTTCATGAGGCACACACTTTGCTGGAATGGAAGTGTCTCCCCCACAGCTGACACAAGCATCATTTGGATGTGAATTAGAACGGGATCTGGTCTCGAGAGCAGAGTTCCTAGCTTCCAGCCTCACCTGTAAGGTCAGTTCTTGAATTAGGGAGCCGGTCCCAACTACTGCTTTCTTTGGTTTTGGACCACCCTCAGCCTGCTCCACATGAAGGCGAACGCTCTTCCCTTTGTCCCCAGTGGCTATCCAAAAGGGGCCGGAACAGCGGGAAAGATGTAAACCCAGATCTGCCGCATACGAAACTTCCTTCCAGACAGGAAAAACTCCGTTGCTTTGTATTTTTTTCTTCCGAGGGAAGATAGTTGGTATTACCCTTGTCTTGTTTAGACTCTGAAATCCTAAATTGATCCCTATGAAAATTCTGGGTTTGAGAGCCTAAGTAGATTGTTTCTCATTAGTGACATTCTTCCTGGAAGGTCAGGCTAAGGAATGGTAAATAAACCCTCAGATCCGGTGCTTCCTCCTTACCCATGATTTTTAAAAGAAAGAAGGAAGGGGGTGGGAAGCTTTGGGCTGTGGATATACCCAGAATCCTGGGCTGTGATTCTGACAATCCAGGCTGTAGTCTGTGCTGTAGGGTGAAGTTTCTGGGGAGTTACAGAACTATTTTTTCTCTTCCGTTCATTTGATCTGTTTTGCTGGGAGAGTCACTTAACCTGCCGGTACCTCCATTGCTCTCCTGGAAAAGGAGAGGGATAGGATTTTGTAGGCCAGCTTCACCAGAATGAACAAAACAGTGTTTATACAGATGTTTCTTGAGCCCGACTCCACCCTGAACCTATATTTCCCTGCTTTTGCTCTCTGCCCGCCTCCCTGGGGTCAGGTCGGGATGGGGGCAGTGAACAGAGAGGCGGAGCTAGGTCTGGGATGTGTCCTGAGTGCCTGGTGTGGCCCGATGTCTGCCTAACTGCCTTTGTGTGAAGGTAAATGAGTTCTGTGGCAAGGGCCAGCTCAGACCAGGAGAAGTGATTTTGTGGGAGAGTTTTCTATGAACTCATTCTTGGTGTAAAACAGAAGGAGGCAGGTTTGGACTTCTTGGCAGTTCGAATACTTTGATCAATTAATATCATGCATTCATGTATTCATCCAGCATTTAAAAATTTTTTTAATGTTTATTTATTTTTGAGAAGAGGGGCAGGGGCAGAGAGAGGGAGGGAGACACAGAATCCGAAGCAGGGTCCAGGCCCTGAGCTGTAAGCACAGAGCCCGACATGGGGCTCGAACTCATGAACCACAAGATCATGACCTGAGCCGAAGTCGGACGCTTAACCCACTGAGCCACCCGGGCACCCCTCATCCAGCATTTATTGAATGCCTGCCATGTGCCAGACATTGGGGCTGCACAGTGAGGACTGAGTCAGGAAACAGAACACTTACTCCCACGGCTTTTCCGGGCTGGCAGGAGAGACACGGAGCAATGGGCATGTAGATCACAGGGGCCATGGTGGCCGTGAGACAGGCACCTGTCCCGGCCTTGGGCTGGGGGCAGCTGGTCAGGGAGCACTTCCAGGTAGAAAACTGAGTGGGGCTTAGGAGGGGAAGAGGTATGGAGGGGGCAGGGAGAGAAGGCATCCAGAGAAAACGGCTCAGAGGAGGGGAAAGAGGAAGCCAAGTTTGGGGAACTTGGATTTGTTGAATTGCTGGGGCCAGGGCAGGAAGAGTCCCTGCTGAAGTGGGAGGAAGAGAGACAAAGGCAGAGGCGTCCACCTGAATCAAGAGACTCCGGGGGAGGGCAGGACGGTTCCACGGGCATCCATTCATGCCAAGCCCAGCTTCAAGCACCGGATTTGCAAGTGGGAGATGAGGAGGAGCAAGCCCCGTGGCCCAGCGGTCCCCTGACTTTCAGGGGGCATAAGGACCCATACCTAGCAGGCAGGTAGTAAATAACATGAAGAGAAAAAGTGGAGAAGAAGAAGAACCAAGTGCATCTGTTTGCTGGGCGCCTGAAGTGGAGGGTTGGAGGAGGGGCAGTGGGGCTGCGTGATGCAGGCCAAGTGTGGCAATCTGGGAGGCCTTTTGTAGCAGAGTTTTGGCTCTTACCGGGAATGCTGGCTGGGGCACCTCTTGAACTCATTCCAGCAGGAAATCCATTGGTTCCAGAGTGTAGATTCCAGATTTGTTGTTTTATAGGGCTAACAAGTATGTAATTATCACATTTGGGGCCCTTCAAAGGAAATGCAAACACACACCACCGAACACCCTCAGCTCTGTGAGCGGGGTGCACCCCAGAGTTCCAGAAGGCGCTCACCACCTTGCCACAGATATACATCCACCCCAGTCTGCTGCCTGCTCCTGCACTGGAGGAAGGCAGAGAGTGAAGTTTACGAGAGACTGGGAGAAAAGTAAGTGGGCAAGGGTAAAAGGGCCTCTGCCTGGCCTCCTCTGGGGTCACCAGGGCAGGAGAGGTAGTGGGCCAGGTAATAGTAATAATAATAATAATAATAATAATATCCCCCAGTTACAGAACACCTACAATGCGCCAAGCAAACAACATCTCATTTTGTCTTTACCTTGTTACAAAGTTGGCGTTGATATCCCCATAGTCAGTCATCCAGTACTGAGTAACCCATCACCCCAACGCTTGGTAGGCTTAAAGCAACAGTGGTCAGTGACTGTGGGCCAGGGATTCAGGAGCAGCTTGGCTGAGTGGTGTGCCTTGGGGGGCTGCAGTTCTCTGAAGGCTTGATGCGGGCTGGAGCATTGATTTCCAAGGCGGTTCGCTCACATAGTTGATGTTGGCTGTTGATGGGAGGCCTCAGTTCCTCCCCGTGTGGACCTTTCCATCTGGCTGCTTGGGTGTCCTCACGGCGGGGCGGCTGGTTTCCCCCGCAGCGAATGATCCAAGAGACCACGGTGGAAGGTGCAGTGCCGTTTATGACCTGGCCTCTGAACTTACACACCATTACTGTGGCCATATTGTGCCGGCCACACAGTTCTTCTTGGTTCCGATTTAGTGTGGGAGGGGATCTCACAAGCATGGGGCCATTGTGGAGACTGGCTACCCAGACTGGGGTCAGAAAGCTGCCCATATCCCACTGCTGCAAAGTACTGCAGCTATTCACACTCAAGGCGCCTGACTCCAGAGGCTCTAATGCCAAATGTTGGCTCAGAAAGACTGGCTGTACTGAAGAGTTCAGAAGAGTCCCTGAAGGGGCAGGATGAGGAGGCTGGCAGGTGAGCGGCAAAGCCTGGTGGCCGGTGAGAGCCATGCTCACTGCCTGTCTTGAGGAAGACCGGGGAGGTACGGAAATGGGGACAGGTGTGCCCTGTTTTTTTCCATACCCTGAGTGTTCAGCGGTCATAGCACACGAACTCCTAGGGGCTCCCTTAGTACAGCAAGCTGATCTCGGGGCTCCACGGGGGCTCTTCACCCATGTGGGTGGAGGAAGGAAGCCGACTCACCTTTTCCCTGAGCAGGATACTACAGTCCGCTATATGCATTGCTGTCAGCTTAGCAAAGGGAACCCTGGCCTTAGGCCTTGAACTGAGTGACGGGGGATCGGGAGGGGGGCTGTGTTGAGAGTCCACTCTGAGTTCAGCCTGAACTAGGCACGCCACTTTTTAAAACGGCATACAACCCACCCAGGAGGTAGATGTTATTTCTGCTTCACAGATGATAACACAGAACTCCGAGAAGTAAGTCGTCCAGGGTGTCATATACTTCCTAAACATGGAACCAGGATGGACCTCCAGGCGGGCAGCCTGATCAGCTTGCACCGTGCCGCCTTGAGTCTTTTCAGACAGACCTGGGGGATGTGAGCTGTGCTTTCCCCCCAGCCATTCAGTGAATCTGAGTCTTGGGTGGGGCAGAGATGGTGCTGGGCAGAAATTGGGGTGGGGGTGCATTTTTAGCACCCAAATTCTGGGTGGATCCTTCTTACTAGACTTTGTTTCCTCCTGGGGAGACAAGATGTGGACATGTGAACAATTGCCTAGTGAAATGAGAATGTTTGCTAAGTGTGAGACAGGCCGCCGTTGCTGAGGAACAAACACAGGCAGGAAGGCATGGTGTATGCCAAGTCCCCTCCAGGTGGAGAAGACAACCGCCGGGTGGTCATGAGCATATCAGCACCCATCGCTGGACTCCCAGATGCACAGCCCTGGGGACCAAAGCTGAGGGCCATTGCCCCTTGCAGAGAGTCCTTGGAGATGTCTGAGCTGTGGTCTGAGAAGATGTGAAGGGCCAGCAAAATATGACAGATGGAGAAAAGGGTAGTTGCTGAGTCTACCTAGGTCAAGTGGTCAAGTGACCAAGGCTGAGCCTAGGCATATATATATATATATATATATATATATATATATATATATATGATTTTTTAATGTTTATTTATTTTTGGGAGAGAGAGAGAGCGTGCAAGTGAGGGAGGGGCAGAGAGAGAGAGAGGGACAGAGGATATGAAGCAGGCTCCATGCTGACAGCAGCAAGCCTGATGTGGGGCTTGAACTCTCGAAGATCGAAATCGCAAACTGTAGCAGACTGAGTCCAAGTAGGATGCTTAACCGATGAGCTGCCCAAGTGCCCCACCCCCCGCCGCCATTATCTCCATTTTAAAGATGAGGAAACTACAGCACAGAGAGAGTCACTTGCCCCAGGTAGCCAGGGGATATGGAAGAAGGGGACACAGTCAGTGTGTAAGAGAGTGGTCCTGGATGACGTGACTAAAGCCTGAACCTAGGGTGTGGCTGAGGGAATGATGAGGGATGGTTGGAAGGAAGAGATATTTAGTCGGAAGAAGCGACAGACTGATTGCCATGGTGGGGGGTGGGGGTTGTGGTGTATGGATGACCAGCAGCCCAGAGAATGGGCCCTGCAGAGACAGGGCACAGGGATATGCCTTCAGGGGACATTTTGAACCTCTGAGGCAGATGTCCATCCAGAAAGGGGTCCTTCACTCAGTATACATTGCCAGCTGCGAAGTCAGGGATACTCTCTGGACTTTGGGGCAGAGGGAGGAAGGCTCCAAGTGGACTTGCCAGGCTCTGGAATCCTGTGATCACTGCCATTCTGGTGCCAGCACTGGGCATACAAGGTTCTGAGTGAGAGCAGGGCTGAGAGCTGGCTCTCTTGCCCCTCAGGGAGTATGGGGCCTGGCTGGGAAGCCTCCGGAGGGAGTGGGGGCGGAGAGGTAGAGAGCCCAGCCCTGGGGTTGGCATGATTCCTGGGAAACAAGCAGGATGCTTTGGGTGCTGGATGAGGAACGCTGGAGAAGACCAGGCCTGCAGCTGTTCTGAACTGACCTGTGTAGACTGTCCAACACTTGGTCCCTTTAAATGGGTGGGCAGAGCCTAAGCCCTGAGCTGCAGGGAAGATGGCTCTCTCCACAGAGGTCCCAAACCTTGGGATTGAGAGGACAGAGGACAGTGATGGTCGCAGAAGCAGCTCTTGCCTTTGGGGGTGGGGGTGCTGCGCCAGGCCAGGGCTCTGCGGTGGGGGTATCAGGGGTTGCCGGTCTGCTGTGGGAGTCTCGGGCTCTGTCAGCGGGGTGTGAACATGGCGTGTGCATGTGTGGAGTATGTGTAGCTGGGTCTCCCGATTTGGGAGAAGCCTCAAAGCCTGCATCTGCTTTGCAGGGGGGCGGGGTGGGGGGCCTTGCAGCTGAAGCAGGCAAGCCCTGGATTTGGTGGGGTGCATACAGGGGAGGGTATCCGTAACCACACACAGACCCCGGGACGTCTGGGGAAAAGCAGCTCTGTAGGCACATTCACACCAGATCCATCGGACAAAGAGACCGGATATTTTGCTGTTTGATAAACTTCATAAAACAGTGGAGCTGAGTGATTTTGCTGCTGCCTGAATGGAAGTATTCTAAGAACCCATGCCAAGAAGATAAATAAGGCTGTGGCTCCAGGAGAGGAGCTGAAACAAATGTGCAGCGAGAGGTACATCAAAGTAAAACTAGTTCTCCTGACGACCGGGGGTTCTGCGTGTGGCCAAGTGTGTGCGTGTGCGTGTGTGTGTGTTGGGGCAAATGTTTGGCAGACACTAGGCTACATCGAGGGGCCTGGAGATGTACCCTGGGCTCCTGCCAATCCCTCTGAAGGCAGCCCTCTACACAACAGGCCTGCTCGGGATTTAGTTAGGATTAGGCCCAGCCTTGCTTGGTACAAAGGGAAACCAGCGTTAGCCACTGTTGGAGATTCAGGCCCCCGCAGTCAGCCAGCTGGGGTTAATTCAGACTGGAATACGTGCACTGAGGGGTCAGGAATCCCTTGGGGGGCAGGATGGTCGGCCCATGTTGGCCAGTTGAAAGATTTATTCTGTACTGATGACAGGGGCTACAAGCTTGAGTATAGAAACATCAAGCCTTTCATATTTGGTTCCAAACACTTCAGGGGGTGAGGGGGAAATACAGGGGCATAGAATGCTAGACCTGGAAAGGCATCACCTGAACATCATCTAGTCCAAAGGTTCTCAAAGGATGGGCCTCAGGCCAGCAACAGCGGCAGCATCAAGGAACTTGTTAGAAAGGCAGATCACTGGTCCTACCCCAGACCTACCAAGCCAGAAAGTCTTGGGGGTGGGGCCCAGAAAACTTTAATACTTTTTTCTGGGTGATACCGATATCATTGGGTGATACTCAGTCTAAAGATTGAGCACCGCTGATCTAGGCTGTCATCTTCATTTTAAAATAAGGGAAGGGAGGCCTAGAGAGGAAACTTTTGCCAAGAGCATATAGCTAATTAGGACACAGCCACTTCCCTCCTCACCCATATGTTCTCAGCTATTTATTTTGCAAATAACATGGGGGGGCGGTTAATACATTTTTTCTTAGAGGCAGTTGTTATGTGTTTATATATTTTCCATTTGTTAATAAGCTACTTAGGTCAGCAGTGTTGCTGTTCCAACCATGGAGTTATTTGCCATAAAGTTCAGGCTCTGGGAAGTAGACTCTCCAGTTGGGCCCCAAGCCCAGGAAGCCGGGCTGGGTTCCCTCAGCTGCCCCCCAAGTCACCAGCACCTTCTTTCCCTGTCTGTCCCCTGATGTGCTCTCTGTAACTGCACCACCAGCCTCATCAGACTCGCCCCGTGCAGATGTTTTGGTCAATAATCCCTCCCTCAATCTGCCTGGCCTAGTGAGGGTGGACGTAGTGGGATTAGTTTCGCCTACTGGCCTTCACTGCCTTCCATAGAAGACCTGCCTCTCCTTCCGGCTCTCGCAGTGGGCCCAGCATGTTTCCAATATTGCCTCAGTGTTTTCCCCAACGGAGTAACGCTTTAATGGGGCAGATTTGTTCTCTGTACGGGAAACATGTGGGCTCCTGTCAGACGCCGCGAGAGTGAGCTGCCCTCCGCCACAGCCATCTGGTCACCTCTTGGGGCTCTCATCCCTGAGCTCAGGAGAAGGGCAGTTTTCTGGATCTGGAGGTGTGAGGAGGAGTGAGGGGCTCTCCAAGACTTCTGGGTGAGTTACTCTTGTACAAGAGCAGAACCGTGACAGATAGTATGTTTACATTCAGCCCAAATTCCCGGGGAGTTCATGCAAAAAATTCTGTTGTGGTCTGAATTCAAACAGTGAAGGAACTGCTGTGTTCAGTGTAAATTGCATTTTAGCGAAGAATTTTAGATGGAAGTAGAATGGGGCAGTGGGGGAGAAACCCGCTCCCTTCCTCCTTCAAACGCCTAGCTGGAGATGGTTAGGAAGAGAGTGGGGAGCCTTCCATGGCCCCAAACCTTACTAAACTAAGGCCCTGACCTCCCGGGGACTTGATTTTCTTTGCCTGAATCCGGGATTCTTTCCCGAGCCCTGAAATTTCTGAAGCTGGCATTACTCACCTTCAGAGAGCTGTGACACCCTGGGATGGTTTGCCTGATTCACCAACATTGTCCTCTGCTTTCTCCTGCCCGAGAGGTCCATAACCTGCAGTTAAATAATTAAAGTTAATTGAAACTTATTTCGTCTTGAGCATTTCACAAAGCCCCAGAGATAATTGGAGTTTCCCTGGAGTGTTGCAAAACTGGATTTGGAAATCTCAGATCAAGAGAACGTTGGGCAATGGATGATGGAGACAAAAGAGAAAAAGAGAGAGAAGAAGTGAGGGAGAGGAGGGAAACACAGCTTTCTGTTTCCACTGGGTCTCCGGACTGGGCTGGAGGGCTCTGGTGGGTTTCCTAGTGATCTGGTCCCCAAAGCGGTTGATTCCATTCTGAACTAGGGAGAACAGAGCCAGAGCCCAAGGAGAGACCAAAAAAGACAAAGAGAGAGGCTCTCGGCTCCCCCGCCAGGACAGTTTCATCCCGGGGAAGAGACACCCTGTTGCTCCTGAACCCCCTTTCCCCCTGTTCCACAAAACCCCTAAGGGATTTTAGGGAAACCCCTCTTTCTAAATGTGAAGTCTGCTGATTTGAGTTGGGCCCCTGGAAACTTGCCTCCTGCCCCAGAAGATTTATTTTATTAAGTGGCCCACACCTGAAAGTAATTCAGCCTCTCGGCATGGGTATGGGGGCTGCGGAGGGAGGACCGAGGCGCGGCGGTGGCGGCGCCCAGTTCCTGTGCAGCTCCGCGCCTTGCGCCTGCCTCCCGGAGCCCTGGTCTGTCCGCCACTCCTGCACCGCGACCCGCCTCCCGCGCCGGCCTTGCGGAGAGCGGCCTGGTGCGCAAGGGGGGAAAGGGGGTAGCCAGGCGAGCGGGTGGGGAAGGGGGATACGCCAGGCGAGTTGCGTGTGCGTGTGGGTGGGTGCTGCGACCAGCGTCGCCCCCGCACCCTCGAGCTTCCAGATCTGCCGATCCCGGTGCCCGCGAGTCCTGCTCGCTCGAGGGAGGAGATTGTTTGCCGCTCCGGCCCAGGAGTCCCCTCCCAAAAAGGGAATAAGAGATTGAAATAGATAAAAGCACTCAAAGTTTAATGTCAACATCGAATCTCTATAAAACCAGATCAAAGGGAACAGGCGCTTGGTTTCTTCCCGGATGGCCGGGGGCCTTGGGGCTCGGAGAGTCCCGAAGGTGGAGCCCGAGGCCGCCCGGCGCGGTCTTCTCTCCAGCCGGGGCCTCGGACTCCAGCACCGGGGCCCGCGCGGGGCCGGGGCGCGCACGCGGGCGAACGGACGCGGTGCCCGTGAACTTGAGGCCTGGTGCTTTGACAGCAGCCCACAGCTTGTCCGCGGTGCGGCCAGGCTAGCCCGGAGCCGAACGGGAGGCGACGGGCCCAGGAAACGCGCTAGCCAAGAGCGTGGCTCCTGGGGTCTGCGACTGACAGATGGCCCGACGGGCTGCCGGACAGGCGGCCGGGTGTCGCCTGCTCCGACCCCGCTGCTGCAGCTCCCGGGCCGCCCGCGGTGAGCGGCCGGGCAGAGAATCGTCGTGTTCCGTCGGTTGTCCGCGCCCTGCCGTGCGGGCTCCCGCGCCTTCCCGGGGCTCCCGCGGCGGCGTCAGGCCCGGCTTCTGCTTTCGTTTTCTCCTGCCCTTTCTCAGTTCCATCTTTCGATAAACATACGTGTGCGTTTCCCTTTCCGTTCCCGAAGTGATTCTTCTAAGGTGGGTGACTCAAAATGGAGCTTTCTTCTCGTGGTCACTGGGAAATTTTGCAGGAGTGAAACTCCCGAGCGTTTCCAGTGAGACGCGCGCGACTTGAGCTCTTGTCTAATCGCAAACCTTCAATCCAACAGAGCCTTTAAGGTCACGGCCACGAGAAATGTGAATGAAGAGAAACTGTCACATCCTGATGATAAATATAGAGAACTTTATTAGTAGCAAAATTACAGTCTCTTTCTTTCACCCCCCATAAAAAAAATTGTAAATTAAGAAAGTTCTCAGCGTGTATCAGTTTTATGTGCTGTAGCATTCCACCCCTCCAGACATAAATTTCCATGTCTGCAGAGCCAGCTCGTAGGTAAAACCACATGTCTATTTGGTGTGCCTGTGTGTGCTGGCACAGTTATATCGCAGGGATGGACAGTTCATGGTGATGGACTTTGGGAGAAGGGTCCCGGGATGGGCATGCATGGAGGGCCATTTGTGTTTGCAGAGCTGGGGGGAAATACCCAGGACTCACATTGTTAAACAAACTAGTTAAAGAGGATTTCATCTTATATATAGTCTGAAATTGCAGGAAATTCATAAGCAGAAAAAAGGGGCAGAAAAAGTAAAAAGAAGCCAAGGAAGCAAGGTTGTGGCTGTGGAAGGAAGGAAGGAAGGAAGAAAGGAAGGAAGGGGAGAGGGAGAGAGAGAGACAGAAAGAAAAAAAAGAAAGAGAGAAGAAAGAAAGGAAAGAAAGAGAAAGAAAAGAAAGAAGAAAAAGAGAAAAAGAAAAAAGGAAAGAAAGAAAAGAGACAGATCTGGTGCTGAAAGACACGAAAGGGATGGAAATTCACAAAAAACAAGTGGAAGTGTCACAAAAAGATGGATGGTGAGAGGAAAATGTGCAGAGAAGAGAGAACACTATCAGAAAAAGAAATGTGGAAAGAGATATAGAGAAGAGAGACAGATGGGAGGAGAAAGACGCACAAAAAGACGTGAAGAAGAAAGATATCAAGAGGGATGGAGACAAAGAGCCAGAGCCCAGACTGGGGGTGGGGTGGGTGGGGAGGAGAAGATAGAAAACCCTGCAAGCTGGGAGCCTCCCCAGGGCCTCGCTTCTCAGATTTCCCCAACGCAAGGGAAATCCAGGGAAGCCTTTGTGGGCGCCGTTTGTTTGCTCCAGACCCGGATCTGATGATGCTGTTGATTTGGTTTTTAAACAGTGGGTTTGCAGCCTTCTGGGCTGGGGCAGGGGTCTGCTAGCCATCCTCAACCCTGCAGATTGGATTGAATTTCGGCCACTTTGATGGTCCTGTGATTGTCTCCCAGTTTTCCAATTTCCAGTCCCCTCCACCGGCTGGGGGTTGAAGAGGGACTTTAAAGACGCCTTTGATAACGTCTCACGGTTACATATTTCCATAACAATTTTCTTTACCAGACGGTTATGTCTGATGCAGCCCCAGATGTTCTGTGGGAGAAAAAGGGAACCAGTCCCCTGTGTCCCAGCCTACGAGGCCCCAGAGACAGGCGTGGGGAGGCAAACTCTGGTGTGGGAGCCAGGGACCTTCTCTCCTCTTCTCTACCCCTAGCTCTTCCTTGGCCACACTCTCTGAATCCTTCTCGGGGCCAAGGACGCATCCGCTGTGCACGTCTCTGGCACTAGTGAGGCCCTAAGTGCCTCTTTTCCACCCAAACTTCCCTATACTAGATCCCCTTCTACTCGCACTGCTTGGTGACAGTTTGTGGAGTGGATAAAGCACTCCATGCTAATATCTTAGTAGGTCAAATTGATTCCAGGTGCCCCTCCTGGAGAATTTTAACAGGGCTTTCTGGAGACCTGGTACCCTTAGGAGCATGAGGAGACGTTCCTTCTTCTGCAGATTTATTAAATATTACTGTGTGAAGGCACTGAGATGGGTGCGGAAGGCAATCAAACGTGTCTGGCCCTTAAGAGGTGCAGCATCTGCAGGGTGCCCGGGTGGCTCAGTCGGTTGGGTGTCCGATTTCGGCTCAGGTCATGATCTCGCGGTTCGTGGTTTGGAGCCCTGCATTGGGCTCTGTGCTGACAGCTCGGAGCCTGGAGCCTGCTTCACATTCTGTGTCTCCTTCTCTCTCTGCCCCTCCCCCCCACTAGCAGTCTGAGGTGCCGCAAAAGAGGTGCCGCATCTGCATTGCTGGGGAAATGAGACTGGCGTGCACATAACTCGAGCTGAAGGCTGAGTGCATGTAAAGAATGCAGAAGAGAGGTGTAACGAAGTGGCTTCAGCATTCAGCATTCTGGGAAGGCTTCATGGAGGAGGTAGCATCTGTTCTAGGTTCTGGAGGACATGCAGGGCTAGACTGTGTGGTAATGGGGAACGGTAGGCACTGTGATAGGTGAATGGGGGAGACTTTGGGGTACAGAGGCATTTTTTGGTGCTGCCTCCCCAGACCAGACTTGGATAGCCTTTGGAACAAATGTATCTCATTCAATTCATTTCACCCACTTGGTGTGGAAACGGGGCACCAAATTGGACACCTGCTGTACAGTGGGGCACAGTGATGGAGGAGACAGGTTCCTGCCCTCGTGGACATTGTTGGTATAGATCACGTTCTACAGAATTCCAAGGGGCTACTTGGGGCTGCTGGGCAGAGAAAGGGGGAAGCCAAGGTATTAGTGGCCAGCCCCCACCCCTGCTGCAACCAGAGCAGTTCTACTTTTTACGTACTGGGGTTCTATGTGCAATTTCCTTTGGGATAAAAGGCGGGGGAGCTCTGCTGCTTTAAAAGAAAGAAAACGCCTTGTTCATAGGTTCTTGGGCGTTATGAAAAAATAGCTAATTGAATAATGAAAGCATAAGAGTGCATCAGGAACCAAAGACGGTGATTAAGCCATACTCCAATCCTGGACACCTGAGTTTCAGTGACAATAATTGCAAAGTCCCTTCTGTACAGTCCCTGTCTGTGGCCTGTGGATAGAGCACACATCAGGTCCCAGGCTGCTCTTTTCTCCAGCCTTGTCTTCCCACATCCTGTTCTTTTCTCCCACTCCCCAGCTGGTTGGTAGTGACTGAGTTCCAGCTGTTCCCAGAACACCCAGGGGCCCTATCCTAATGATACCCCAAGACCATCTCAGGGGGCTGAGCTCAGCGGCAGTCAGAACCCCCACTTCTGGGAGCTTGTTGGATCCTGTGAGTTGCCATACAACAAACTGCCACCAGGGGGCAGAACAGAAACGTGGGGTCCTGTTCTCCCGGGCCAGGCTTGTTTTTGGCACAGTGCAGAGAAAGTGTGGAGAGCTTGCTCTAAACACTGCCCTGTAGGGAAGACTAAGATGAATGCATACAGCCCCTGCCCCTGCCTGCAAGAGGCTTACAGTTCCATGGTGACCTCAGTGATTCAATTCCCTACTCCTTAGGTGGGCAGCTGAGTCTGTTGGAGCTGTAGCTGGAACTCCTAACCTCTTCCAGCACCACCACCCCCGCCCCCGCCCCCAGCAGTCCTGGATGTCCTAGCCCCAGCTGCCTAGCCTCCCCTCCGGGTTCCTGCTGGCTTCTCCAGCCGCAAGGCCCAAGGCCCACAAAGGGTACGTTCTTGGGCTCTGCCTCCCCATGATGCCCCTGGACACACACGGGGCATGTTGACTCTTGTGGGCTCCCTGTAGGTGGGACCCCTAAGGGAACAGGATGGCAGAGCCCAAGAGGAACACCTTTCAGCTTAGGGCAAAGCCAGCATTGGTCCTCCCGCCTTTCATCTCGGGGCCCACCCTCCCCCAACCTGGGCTGGGTCTGCCCTCAGGCTCGCTGTGTTTCCCCCTCTCACTCCCCAGCTGAGAAGCGTGGGTGCCCCACTGTGCTGGGTTGGGGAGAATGTCCTCATAGACTAAGTGCGCCCCGTGTGCACATGTGTGTGTGCTTGTGGGGCGGGCTGGTGGTGGGCTGCGGGCATTCACAGGTCGCTGAGGTGTTCCCACTTCCAGCCGTCCTCAGTACTTTAGCCGCTCCATCCAAAGACATGTATTAAGCACCTGTCCCGCACAGGGGCCTGTGTCGGGCACAGTGGGAGGTAGAGCCATGAACTAGACGTAGTCCCCACCCTGGGGGTTGGGTAGATAGAAAAGAGCTTCCCAGAAGCATGCCCTGGAACCATGATGCAGTGGGCCGACTGGGCAGTGGTGGTGGTGGGTGTGAGCCATCCGCCTGGGCTTTGAGAGAGGCATAAGAGACAAGTTCTGGACAGCAGGGGGCAAGTCTGTCCTTTCACTGATGGCCCCCCAGTGCTTGGCAGCAGGCCTGGCATAGAGGAGACATCCCTTAGTATTGGATGAGTAAAGGTGGTTGGGACGGGGGGGAGGCGAGCCTGGGACAGTGTGGGGGATTCTGACAGTCCCCCAGCCAGGGCCGCTCCTGGGGTGACCATCCATCTGGTCTTAAACCTGGAAGTCCTGTGTTACAGGAAGCCCTTCAGCCCCAGGCAAAACGGGATGCTCCTAGCTGCTCCTCCCCTTGGCAAAGGGTTTGCAGTCAGTCCTTCCCTGGTCCTGCCTTTCTCTTTCTCCCCCACCCATCGGGTCTCTCTCAGGTCTCCTGGGCCCAGCCCTGCCCCCGCCATGGCCCCCAGCCTGACCTCCAGGGCCGCCCACTTCCCTTCACTCGGCTGTTCCTGATAAGGAGACTGGAAACAGGTTTGCCCTTTCACCTCTGCATAGCTTTCCCTGAGTCTTTGGGTCCCCACATCCTGGGTCACACCCGAGGGTCCCTGTGCCACCCCCAGGCTGTAGGCCACCAGCCCGAGGCTCCACGTGGGAGCAGACTGTTGGGACGAGGGTGCTGCTCAGGCCACGGTCCTCAGGAGGTGGGCCTCTCCCTGGCCGAGGACGGTCCAGGCGCCTGCTCTCTGAATACAAGTGCTGTTGGACAGGATGGCTGAACTGACCCATTACTCCCCTGCATTTTGACTGACATTCTTGATGGAATTGGCCGGATGTTTCTCCTTCACAAGAGACACAGCCTCAGGCCAGACAGCTGTGCCTCCCTCAGCCCAGCCGCAGCTGGAGGTACTGAGAACCCAGGACCCACGCTTCCTACTTACGGGATAATATCACTGGACCAAAAAGGCTCCAGGAAAGGGGCGTGGCGGCTTCTACAGGGTCCCAAGAGGTCAGCAGGACTAGCTTCTGAGCATCTTCTATCCACGTTCTGAGCTTGTTCTCTGCCTGGGTCTGTGGACCCCACACGTTTGCTATCATCTGACACGGCACAGAGAGCCCCTAGGTCTGCTTGGGGCCAGGCTCTGGAAGGCCCTGAATCGTGCCCAGACCCACTTCTTAATTTCAAGAGTGCACTGTTTACAGAAGTGATTGTCCAGAACTTCTGTCTCCATGGGTTAGAAGTATGACCAGATGCAGCCATTACTTAAAGGGCATGTCATAATCTTTGCTGATTCAAAGGCCATTTCATGAATTTGCAGCACTTGGGGGGGCTCTCATTGATAACAACATCATTTTATGGCCTTGGGATGGTGAAAATTGTATGTTTAGAGAATTTTCCCCTTTGGTGAAATCCATTCGTGGCAGAATACCAAAAGCCACACGGAAGAGGGACTCTTATCCACTTCTGGCCTGCAGGGACTATGGAGGGAAAGGAAAATGTTCCCACCCTTGATCTTGGGGTGACTTGGGCGATTATAACCTTGTATATGAATATGAGGCTCAGGGCTGCTGTTTTCATTTCTGCATCTTACATAGCCATGTTTTCTTCAGACTTTAGTTACGTAAGTAGCACCTTCGTGATTTTGGCCACATTTGAATGCCACTTGGGCCATTAGCATTTTTCTTTAAATTAACTCACTACACACATATGTGTACGTAGGCACACACGAGAGTATCTTTTAAAAGGAAATTTTACATCCGTATCATAAATGGAACACTGGTAGCACTTGTTATAAACAGGGAGTAGCCATAAAAACAAATAAAACAGAAGCACAGCGGTGTGATTCCATTGTGCCTAGATTCCATTGTTGCCTACAGAAGGCTTTGAATCCAAGGTTTGTTTTCTTTCCTATGGCAGGAATGTTAGCAAGTGTTAGAGGGCATCAGAGCTCCGTTGGCCACATTGTTGGTGACCAGATACCCCTGCTACTTAGAGGGCACATTGTAATCCGATATGAAAGGGAATTGGAGAGGGATGATGGTCTCACTCTTTCTTCCAAGCACCATCTAGGATTATTGCAGGTTCCACCCGGGGCACTGAGTGCGCCTGCCCTGGAGAAATTGTCCCCTGGCCATTGGCCTAAAGCCTCCCTCTCAGCTAGTTTCGGACCACACCTTCGAGAGAACTCCACTACAGACATCTTTTCCACTGAGCCATGTTCTTCAGGCCTCAGCGAGAGGACCCACAGAGTTGCTGGAGACAAGGGGTGCTGGTCTCGCCACCTCTGATGTTGCCCAGAATATCCCCACTTTAATGAGACGACCCTAGAAAGACTGTTTGCACTTTCCTTAGCAGAGCTACAGGGAATTTTTGTAATGCTTATGAGAAAACCCCAAGCATGAGAACCAGCAGGGCATTTGAGCTACACTCCCGGCTGATGACAATTCCCAAATGATATTTTCAGCTCTGCCTGCTCCCTTGAGGTCTAGACTTGTGCATCTAGCTGTCCAGTTGTTCTGCCCAGTTGCGGGCCTTAGAGACATCTTAAACTTAACATGGCTGAACAGGGCAGGACTCTTGATTGCCACCCCCACCCCCACCCCCCGTCCCCAGACCTGCTTCTGTTCCAGGTCCCCCATGTCTGCCACAGGCACTGCTACTCTCCAGTTGCTAAGGCCAAAATATCCACTTGGCCCCTTTATCCAGTCCATTCATTGTTTGATTGGCTCCACCTTCCAAAAATATCCAGAATCCAGTCACACCCCACCCCTCCCGCCTTCTGACACTATCCTGGTCCGTGCCCCGCCATCTCTGGCCTGGACAATGCTTTACAGCTCCTCTCTGTTCTCTACACGCCAAAGCCAAGAGTGAGCTATGAAGATATAAATCAGGTTGTGTCACCTCTCAGTTCAAATTTCTTCAATGGCTTCTCATGGCACGCAGAACAAACTCCAGACTCCTTCCATGACATGGGCCCTGTGCCTTTCCTTCTTCACACCCTCTGCCCTGGGCTGGCCATGCTCCCGCCGTGATGGCTTCCTCGTGTTGCACCAACACTCCCTCCCACCTCAGGGCCTTTGCCCCTACAGTGCCCTGTGCCAGGGGCTCTCTCTCCCTGATCCTCACATGGCTCCTGCTTCAAACCTTCACTTCATTCAGGTCTCCACAGAAATGGCACCCCCTTGGAGAGGTCTCCTGGCCTCCCCAAGAGAGCATCTCCCCCCACCATTCTCTAACCCTTCACCCTGCTTTATTTATTTATTTATTTATTTATTTTTTTTCATTAAGTAATCTCTACATCCAACATGGGCCTCAAACTCATGACCCCAAGATCAAGAGTCGGATGCTCTACCCACTGGGCCAGCCAGGCGCCCCTACCCTGCTTTATTTTTCCTCACAGCACTTACCACTGTTGACATGGCTTGTCTGAGAAAGTCTTTATTTCTCTTTCACTTCGGAAGGATAATTTCACTTGCTCTGAAATTCTAGGTGGGTTTTTTTTTTTTAATTTCAACATTTTAAATATTGCATTCCGCTTTGATCTCGCTTGCATGGCGTCTGAAGACAAGTCCAATGTACTCTTACTGTCGTTCTTTATAGGCAAAACACATTTTTCCTTCTGGCTTCTTTCAAGATTTGCTCTTTGTACTGATTTTCTGCAGTTTGAATGTGGTACATCTACATGTAGAATTTTGGGGGGATTTATCCTGACTGGTATTCTCTGCTAACATTATACATTTATTTGCTTATTTGTTTACTGACTATCTCCCACGGGAGAATGTAAATTCATGAGGGCAGAGACTTTGTCTGATTCACTGCTTTATTCCCACTCTCTGGAACAGTCTCAGAAGCTAGTGACATTCAGTAAATATTTGTTGAATAATGAATGAGTAATCATATAGAGAGCCTCTAATAAGTTTGTGTAAGAGAGCAATATCACATAATGTGATTCACCCTATAAAATGTCACTATGTTTTCTTTCCTTGATGCAAAGTTGTCCAATCTATTTTTATATTTCAGCATAAAGTTGGCAGCTGCACTTTCCTGGAATAATAACAAATACCACTGAGTAATTACTACAGGGCAAATACCATTTGATGGGTTTCACATGCATTAACTCATTAAATCTTCACAGGAACTCTTTGAGGTCAGTGTAATTATGATTCCCATTTCAGAGATGAGGAAACCGAGGTACGGAGAGGCTACTTTGTTCAAAGTCACAAAGATACCAAGGGTTAGAGCTGGAATTTGAATTTGTGAAGTGTGGCCCCCAAGTGCACAAGCTTCCTTGGGCTCAATGTCTGACTTGTGCCTTATTTACTTTCTTCATTTAGGGGTGACTTACATGGTCACGTGCACTACTCCCAGATGGACAGCTCGGTGAACATCTCTGTGTACCATAGCTCTGTGATGGCTGCCCGGATCTGGGACTTGCACTTGACCCATGCCTCCCAGGCCACCTGGTGTCCCTTTCAGTCGTTTCCCCCCAAAGCTACCCCTAGCTGAATCTTTATCTCTAGTTGATATTGAAAAGGACTGTTTCTCATTCTATCCTCTTTACTTCTTTCAAAACAAATGTTAAAATCCTTTTCTTTTGTGATTAAATGAAAAGTAAGAACATTATAATTTGACAGTCTATTAATACCAAATTTGGGAACCAACAAGTTAATGGTCTCTCCCTACCCCAACAACCCCACCCCATTCTGAAGTGCCTTCCTGAGTCTCCTAGACCGAGGAAGAAGTAGGCCTTTGGGGCCTTCTGCACGTTTGTCACAGTGTCGGGTCTGTGGTGGGTATGCATGAACCTACACCTGTTGGTGGGTACGTGGATGGATTGATCATCTCTGTGAATGGTCCATCCCTGCCCTTGTGAAGTTCCTGGGGAGAGGCCTGCCCAGTCGGGGGTCATGAGATCAAGTGCCTCAGGCTGCCGGACTGGTACCATCAACTGTCCGTTGCCTCCTGGGGGTCCCTGGCTGGACTCGTACACCCCTGCCCTGTATTCACAGTGGATGCTCACTGCCCTCCCCCCAGCCCCATCTCCGTCCCCACACTTACCCTGGCATCCTGGTGGCTTTCTCCCAACAGACTTGCCCCTTCCTGAACTTCCACTGGGCCTACTTCTACTCTGCACCCTCTGCTTCCTCCCTCCTGGGGCTGCGGCTAGGCCGGGGCAGTCCAGGACCAAAGCTACGGGGGGTGTCACGGTCCAGGACGGAGTGCTTTCATCTCCGGTGGGGTGGGGGACAGTGCAGTTCAAAGGGGAGAGAAGTCCACGGATGTTTCTTTGCAGGCGGGGATTGGGCCCGGCCTCCTGTAAGTATTGCCCCTGAGAACCCAGAGTGCTGTGTGTCCCTGGTCATTCCATCCCCAACAACCACACACTTTGTGGTGGAGAACCCAGAGGGGCAGTAACAGTTGGGGGACCTCAACTCCCAGTCTGAGGCTCCCTCCTGCCGCTTACCCCCAGCCCTCCTCAGTTTCTGCCCAGGTCTTTGAAATACTTAGGAGTACCTGGGAGCTAATGCATGTTTTTATTTTAATAAACAGCAGAGAAGAGAGAGGTAGCAGGGGAGGGAGAGAGAGAGGGATGGCACGGGGGGGGGGAGGGTGCAGAGCAGGCTGTCTAGGACCCAGTGGGACAGCAGCACAGGGGACAACCCACGAGGAGGGGGACATGATCCCCATCCAGATTAAAGCTGGTAGGGGGACACCTTGAGGCAGCAGGCATGGGTCCGGTGAGGGTGGGACAGCTGTGGCTTTCTTCCTGGAGGGATGCTGAGGCGGGGAAGTGGAGGGGGTCCTGTGACCCTCTTGTCCTTGCCTCTTCCTCTCCCTTTCTCACCCCGTGCAGCCAGGTTGGCCATGAGCTCCAAAGCTCCCCAGCCTCCCTGGGGACAGCTTAAGAGGAGCAGAACCAGGATGGAGACGCAGGCCCAGCTCCGTGCTGCTAGAACCCCCTCAGCCCACAGCTGTCCCCCTGCTCCAGCCCATCTCGTGCCTGCTCAGAGCTCGCTGACTGCGCAGACCAGGTCCCCCACTCCCCAGGCTCTTTCCCAGTGTCAGCAGCAATTTCCCGGCAGGCCTGGTGACAGTAGCCTGAGCCAGCCCAGGGGAAACCCAATGCCATGGCGTCAGCAGCGGGTGCCCCCTGGTGTCTGGGGAATGGGGCTGAGACTGTGCAGAGCTGAGCTGCCCGAGGGGCAGAACTGCCCCCCCCATCCCCCCACAGCTCCCTGTCCTTTCCACACTTTGTGGAGGCAGTCATGCCCTCTCCCCTGCACCCAGGGACCCTGGCCAAGACGCTTCTTTCCAGACCCAAGCTGGAAAATGTCACCCACACCCTGGAGACAGTGCCTGTCCCAGACAGGCCAGGCCCTTCCTCCCCCGGTTGGTGTGAGGGCCCTGCTTCAGGGAGGAGCAGAGCGGCCTCGGCCCTTCCCCTCCCGATTCTAACCTAGCTCCAGCACTCAGAGAGACATCTTCGTCCGGCCCCTTTGATGGCCAACAGCCCATGCCTTCTGCCTCTGGTTTTACCTTGTTACTGGGTCTGTGCCGAACACTCACCTTCTCCGTTAGCCAGAATGCTCCCTGGGGGTGGAATGGGTTTCCTCTCTCCTGTGTATTCCTTTCAGGTCGGTAGGGGTGTTTTTCAAAAGCTGGTCCTCAAGGGCAGAGACTGGTCATATTTTATTTAGTCCAATTGCCTCTTAGCAGACTTGACTACTAGTCGATCCGCATGGACACTTACATCCTAAATCAAAATGAGGGAACACTACTGTGTGCGTCGTTTTCCCGGATAATGCGTGTGCCCCCCGCACTTGGCATCAGAGCAGGGGCTAAGCTGAGGTTTGCTGCACCGGATCAGATGGACTTGACCTATAGAAGGTGGCATGACTCATGGTGGAGGGGAGGCTCTGAGACCGGTCCCAGCCTGGAGGGGCGGGGAGATGCAGCCAGAGGCTCGGGACAGTGGGCAAGGGGCCGTTCATTTGGTTTGGGCCTGAGTCCTGGCTAATGTCCAGTTATACTCTTTTCTTGGGGCTAGCAGCCCCTCTGTTGCTGATCCTGGAGATTCTCTCACACGGTTCAGCTGAACAGGTACATCCCCTTGTCGTCCCCCCACAAGTCTTCTGCCTGGGCCACAGCTGCACACACCGTGCTTGAGACCGGCCCTGTCTGTTTTCCAGGAGTTCAGACTTGCCCCTCCTTGGCTTGTGGAATGTTGCCACCGAAATTCATCTCAGGGTCGCCAGATGGTCCTGTCTCCTCCTCTTTGCAGAAGAGGAAACTGAGGCTGAAATGCAGTAATTTGCCCAGGCCTGCACAGCCATCTGAGGTTCTAGACCCCAAACCTCCCCACCCATGTCCCTGTTGACCTAGACTGTGAGAATTCCTGTGAGCTGCATTTATTAAACACTTGTAGCATGCAGAGCTTTGGACTGTGTCTCAGGCTAGGTAAGAACATCTCCAAATAAATAATACAGCTGTTCCCAAACTTGGGGATTATACGGACCAGTTGGTTAAAAATTGCTCTTAACTGAAAAGAGGAAAAGGTTTGACAATTTTTATTTTGCTGAGAATAGACTTTCTAGAAGTCCTACTTTCATTATGTTTTGTGACAAGAAAGGAAGAGCATTTCAAATCAGAAAAAAGGATGATATCATTTCTAACCTAGAAGCTAACTGAATGTAACCGCATAAAGAATTCACTATTGGTTTTTCTCCTTTACCTCCAACTGGTAATAGCATCATCATGGACCAGATCCCTTCTGTGAACCCAGATTAGAAGACCCAGATCTGTCCCCAGGAGCCCATGCTCTGGTCTAAAGGCTGGCCCAGACTCCAGCCATCACCTCACAGTTGCTTCCAGGCAAGGGTGGCCCAAAGCACTGGAGTGTGGGCAGGGCCCTTCCAGACCCTTCTCCTGGTGGCTGGGGAGCAGGAGGGTTCTGGGGAGGGCCTCTGAGAGTTCTGTCCTCAATGTCTGACATCAGACAGCATTATTTCCATCTGGATGCTTCGACCTCAGAACAAGTCGAGACTGTTCAACCCACAGGGGTCAGAGTGCCAGCCGGTTATCCTGAACGTTAGGTAACTATACCAGCTTTTACTCTCATTGGCTGTGTGATCTTGGACCAGTCCCTGAACCTCTCTGGGCCCCTTTCCTTGGCTCACAGAGCTAATGTGAGTATAGCCATTCATATAGCAAGCGTTTGATTGTATGGCCACAGGGGCTTCTTCTTAAGAAGAGGCTAAATATCCCAGGATCCCTGGGCACCCAGGCTCCTGGTCCCACCTCAGAGCCCTTCCTCCACACCTCACAGCCTCCAGGTCTTCATCAAATCTGCCATCTGCCCAGAGACCAGGCCTTTGTTCCCTCAGTCTGGCCCTGACACCTCCTGTTTTCCACTGGGTTCCACATGTTTGACTTAAGGTTAGCACCTGTGTCCCCTAGTGCTGGCACATCAGGGCATGAAGTTCAGGTCCAGGCACCATTCCTCAGGCTCAGTGGCAGACTGTGGTGGGGGTTCTTCCTGCAATGGGTGATGGAGATCATCACTGACCCTCCCTCACCTCCTTCCCGTCATCCCTCATTCCAGAGACCCCGAGGAAGCCCCTCCTCTGGAAAAAATTACTCCCTGCTGCTCTTCTCCACAGGGGCCTCCCCCTTCCCTCCTCTCCCACCTCACTCCAGCACTCTCGGGGCGGGGGGAACCTATGTTTCCCCTCCCTCCTGCCATCTTTTTCTTCCTCCCTCAGCCCCAGCCCTCGGCCCTCGGCCCCCAGGTCTCCTCCTCTCAGCCCTTATCTGCCCCAGGATCTGACCTGCGGATGCACTCCTGCTTGGCGCGCTCCTGACCCTGGGATGGCATCACCGCCCGGCCTGCCTGCCCCGAGGCCAGCTCCGGCCTGCTCTCCTTCCCTTTAAAAGCCCCCATGTCTTGAAGCTGATTAAAACAAACACAGCTCATATTTTTGTTCTTAATCCAATTCTGCACTGGGCTAGGGTCGGGGAGGGAGGATAGGATGACAGAAGCACATTCTTCCCTGTGCCAGCGGGGAGAGCCAGACCAGGTACCCGCCGAGAAGTCCCCAGGGGCTGGGAGGCCATGGGCCCAAGCGGGGTGCGGCTGGACAATCGTGGGGCAAGATTTAGCTGTGGTTCCCAGGGCAGGGTCAGGAGGAAGGGCAAGTTCTTCAGGGCCTTCCCGGAGTGGGGAGGAGGCAAGAGGCCCTTCTGGGAGCAGCCAGCCGGGGAGGGGGAGGGCAGGGGCTCCGAATAGAGGCCTTTATTCTCTCTAGTCTGGAAACAAGACAGGATCTGCTTGTCTCAGCTGACCCCTTCCTCTGACATCCCTTCTCAACACTTGGCCTTGGAGTTCCTCAGGACACACAGACCCAGACCCACGTTCTGGACACTTTCCTCTCTCGTGGGCAAGACCCACAGGCCTCTGTCTGAACCACAGGCCGTGCCTCCACTTCCCTGAATTTCCCGATGATGGGACCACCTGCCATAGAGCATGGGGGAGAGGGAGAACCCAGTGCCGGTGCAGGCAGAGGCTGGAGGCAAGTGCCTGGGGTTGGATCTTGCTCTGCCACTTATTGGTTATGTGACTGTGGGTAGGTCAGTCTCATCATCTGTAAAATGGGGGTAGCGTATACCTACCCCATAGGATTGTTGTGAAGCTGTGTGTGCTTAGAATAACAAACACTAAGAACAGCATCTGGCACTGTCCTGCACACTACCCTGTACTGTGTCTGGAATGCATTGTTATAGATTAAAAAAAAATTTTTTTTTAAATTTTTTTTAACGTTTATTTATTTTTGAGACAGAGGGAGACAGAGCATGAACGGGGGAGGGACAGAGAGAGAGGGAGACACAGAATCGGAAGCAGGCTCCAGGCTCTGAGCCATCAGCCCAGAGCCCGACGCGGGGCTCGAACTCACAGACTGCAAAATCGTGACCTGAGCCAAAGTCGGATGCTTAACCGACTGAGCCCCTAAAAAACATTTTTTTTTAAATGTTTATTTAGTTTTGAGACAATGAGAGAGACGGAGCATGAGCTGAGGAGGGGAGAGAGAGAGAGAGGGAGACATAGAATCTGAAGCAGCCTCCAGGCTCTGAGCTGTCAGCCCAGAGCCCGACACGGGGCTTGAACTCACGGACCGCGAGATCGTGACCTGAGCCGAAGTCAGACGCTTAACCGACTGAGCCACCCAGGCGCCCCTAAAAAAAAATTTTTTTTTAATGTTTATTTATTTTTGAGACAATGAGAGAGACGGAGCATGAGCGGAGGAGGGGAGAGAGAGAGAGAGGGAGACGCAGAATCTGAAGCAGCCTCCAGGCTCTGAGCTGTTAGCACAGAGCCCGACGCGGGGCTCAAACTCACGAGCTGTGAGATTCATGACCTGAACTGAAGTCAGACACCCAACCGACTAAGCCACCCAGGCACCCCTGTGCTGGGTTACGTATTATACTACACTATGCATTGCCACTCTAGGAAGTCTTGGTTGTCATTGCTGTTGTTGAAGGCAGCTGGAGGTCGTCGTAAGTCTGTCATCTAATAGGTCTATGGTTCTAAGCAAGTCACGCCTGTCTGCTAGCCTCAGCTTTGCCCCTGTAAAATGGGAAGAAGCCCAACCTCAGAGAATGGTTGTCAGTTTCCAATGTAGTAATAGACAGGAGAGAACCTAACATTTACATGTGTGTGATGTATATTTATTGGGTCTTAGAATTATGTGATTTCATTGTTAAATGAGACCTTAAGAGACCATCTTGTCTAGGAGAGGAGGGAAGAAGATGGTTAGATCATACAAAAAGAGAGAAAAGGCAAAGGGGAGGGGGAAAAAAGGCACAAACCAAATGGAATGGTTCAGAGAGTGAGAAAAGGGGAGAGTCTGAGGAATATGAAAAGGGAAGAATGAGGAGGGAGAGCAAAAATAGTTCCCCCAAATGGAGCAAGGACATAGAAGAGGGTCGGGAAGGGTGGGAAGGGGCCAGGGAGAGGGGACAGCTGGCAGACCCCAATGCAGGGCTTGGGTATCTGCCTTGGGAGCCTGTAGGGCTAGAAAGACTTCCTGGCTGAGGTCTCTGGGGTGGGGGTGGGGTGGGAGAAGGTAGGAAAAGGCAGAGATCCTTCCCGCCACTGCTTCCCCACCACCAGGCTCTGTCAGCTCCCAAGCTGGGAGCTTCCCTCCCCACGTGCCCCACCCTCGCCTCCTGGCTAACAGGCACTTAGAGCCAGAAGATCTCTGGACCTGCCAGGATCAGAGGCACAGCTGGGGAAAACCTCTCCTGGGCTCTTCCTGACGCTGTTGGCCTGGGGAAGTCCTAGCTCTGCATTGGAGAGATGCTTAATAATGCTTCCCCCCAAATCCTCAGAAGTCTCTAGCTTCACAGTCTTTTGGGGCTAAACAAGATCTTAAAGGTCCATCGTTTGAATCCTAGCCTAAGACAGTTCATCTGCCTGGCCACCTCCAGAATGGGCCACCTCCAGAATACCTATTGAGACAGGGCCCTCATTACCCTTCAAGGGCAATGAAGGGTAATGGGCCCCTTCCCATTTGCTGGGTCCCTTCCAAAACTGACTTACAGTTACTGTAGCTGCAAACCAGTCAGTGGGTAAATAACAACTTTGTGAGTCCTCATTTTGTGCCCTATCTGAAGGACAAACGGGTGAATCCCAGGGAGGTCCTACCGGCTGCCCAACCCATAGAGGGTGTGTGGGTGGCCAACCTGGCATCCTCGCCTTCCAGGTTCAGGGGTATCCCATCCTCCTTCCCGGCCCCATAGTCACTTACCTGGACTGTGACAGTTCCCCACACCACAGCTAGAAACCAAGATGCATCAGTAGGTCAGGGGGAAGGAGACTGGAAATGGCCCATAAAAGTCTCGGGCTCCCCATAAACACCAGAGCGGGGCTTTGAAAGCCCAAAGCACTTTTATGTGCTAGTTAAAGGGCTTTCCTGTTGTGTTGCCAGGATTAACAGGGAGGTGGGTGGGGGAACGGGGTGAGGTAAGGCCAAATGCAGCCTCCGCCCTCTGACACTCCCCCGGCTTTGGGCTTTTCAGAGGTCTAATTCTTTGGGTCCCAGAGGAGAATGGAGGAAGAGTACGGTTTAGCAACTTCTTGGCTGTCACACTCCGTTTACCAAGCATGGACCGTGAGGCTCCTCCTTGGTCCTTTGTGATCCCAACCCAGCCCCCCGGGGCAGTGGTTGACCAAGGCAGTGACCTATTCCAGACCAGCAGAGTCCATTCCCCCTGGAGACAGAGGCAGAACTCTCAAGAGGTAGAGGCCAGCTACCTATGCAGTTTTTAAGAACTAGAATGATCCAAATGGCTTTATTTAGGAGAGCTTGTTTCACGGCCAGTCTTGCCTATGCGCTACGTCCGATGCCAGCACCAAGGGATCATAGGGAGAGAGCAGGGCATCTGTACCTGTCTCAACTCCATGAGTTAGGGTGCCCATCCATCAACCTGCCTCCGTGGGACAATAACCGTGGGCATGTAACCATGGGCAATAACCATGAATTTAAACTTAAAAAAAAAACAACCTACAAAACCCTGAGAAGCTCCACGAAATCAGTGTGTTATTCCAGGCCACTGTCCCTCTTGGAATGATGGACTGCATGAGTTTACTTTTCTCTCTGGGACAGCTGAGAAGGAGTTTCTCTGACCCATGTTGGGGAGGGAGGGAGCCCCCGGTTCTTCCCCAGTTTCCTGTGTTTACACACTCGAAAGGCCTGTCAGCATCATTTAAAGATCCAGTGGGTTCTCTCTCCCTCTCTAGGCTCTGAGCTGGGTACCTGTTGCATAGAGCTAAAGAACCAAGTCACTGACCAACTCTGAAGCTGGTCAGTGAATCACCTGGTGATTCACGCACGTCGCCCAATTTCATCCTCCCAGTGAGCGAGACACCAGTATCCTCCCCATTTTTCTGTTTGGGGGAATTTGCCAAGGTGTTGTTTCCCAGAGCCTTTGGCAGAACAGGGTATGCCTTCTTTCCTTCAATCTTCCCAGCCTTCCAGCTGGGCAGTGTCCACCCAGTTTACATAAGAGGAAAATGAGGCCAGTAGCGTCCTTTGTTTCACGTGAGCTGTGGGTGTCTGGATCTCCTCCCACCCGATGGCGGCATGTTGATCTCCCCTTTGCGGATGCCTGAGGCATCTCAGTCTTTGCCCCTCAGGCTGGACTTGTCTTTGTCTTTCCGACAGCCCTGTGCCCTGGGCTACTTTCCCTCGGGAAGCAGTAGCCCGAGCACACTCAGCACCCCTAGGCGTGGGGCCTGGGACTCTGTACCCGGGCAGGGGGATTCCTGCATCGACCTTACCATGACCCCTGTCCCCTGCCTGCTGGCCCGAAGTGCCCACCGTGGCCTCGGGCCTCTGGCATTCTTCCCTGACGCTACAACTCCCCTCTGCTCCTCTGTGACCCTATTGAGTTTCCCCAGGTCTGGCCAACCAAACACTGCCATATGGGGGAGAGTTACATTTCCTGTATAT
The DNA here is from genome assembly GCF_022079265.1 of Lynx rufus. Lineage (NCBI taxonomy): Eukaryota > Metazoa > Chordata > Mammalia > Carnivora > Felidae > Lynx > Lynx rufus. The sequence continues at coordinate 128,544,456 of NW_025814834.1, read as the reverse complement.
GTGTCAAAATATCTGAGCGGATGTGAAATAGATCAGACATGTATAAAAATAAACTTATACGGGGTGACTGACTACTCCCCTCCAGGGGGAACCAGCGATTCACTCCTCATCTGGGGCCCAGAAACTTGGCTGGGGCCTTGGGGACCACTCCCCACACACGGCTCCCCAGGCTATCCTGCCTCACTTCCTTGGGCTTGGCTCCTTTCCTGGAAGGTATTCTCCCCAGGGGACCATGGGTATGGAAACCCCTTGGAAATAGGGCTGAAATTAGCAAGTTACCTCTGGGCCCCGGTTTCTTGATGGAGGTGGCAGGGCTTGCTCTTTCAGCTCCCCTTTCCCTCTGACAGTCTGTGATTCTACAACCCAGGGGTCCCAGGCTAGGCCACGGCAAGGCCAACGGTCACCTCTTCTGTTGGTCAAAACACCATTACTCATCACTTGGCCATTTCCTGTTGCATCGATGTGAGGCCCGGTGGACAAGAGGACAGGGCTCTTTCTGTCCAGGCACCCCGCCTGAGTTCACTACAAAGGCTGGTGAAGGTCATCTGCTTATCAAAGTCATGTTGCCAATCCGCTCCCCCCCACCCCCCCGCTTCTGGCTAACTCTGCATCTGACTTGATTCAGTTAAACAGAGCTCATTTTCTTTATTGCTCAAAGTTTGCAGGAAGCAGCATCTGAGCCTCATATCAGAAACTTCTCCCTAAATGTGATCCAAACTCCTTCCTCGCTCAGAACCCCTTTCACCCTTCTCTCCAGCTGTGTCCTCGCAGGGAGGTGGCCGTGGGGGCAGCGGAGTTAGGTAGGGAGTTTGAGAGCATGCACTGTGGTTTTGGACAGCTTGGGAGATTCCTGCACCACCACTTTGTGACCCCGGAAGCAGCTCAGAGAGAAGAGCCACAGGATCCCCACCACACCCCATTCTCGGGCCGTTGGTTCCTAGCTGGCAAAGAAACCAGCCTAGTCACAACTTCTGCCTTTACCCACCCAGCCAAGGGACTCAAGGATCTCAGGGCTGAAGACCCAAGGTACAGTACCCATGCTTAGAACCCATAGGCGAGTGTCTCTTTTCCATTTCCCGGTAGCTGTCCAGGCTGGAGGCATCCTTCTCCCATGTGGGCTCAAAACACAATCACTTCACATGCCTCCTCTGCCTTGCTTACTGCCCCTAGGCCGTCACTGCAGACACACTACTTCTGACAGATGGGCAACTGCCATTCTGCCAGGAAGCTGGCGTCCACGCTGAGGCAGCTCTAGCCTCCATTCAGTCCAGCCGTCCCATGACCCGGCTAAGCCCCCCTACCCCCCAGGCCAATTACAAATGCCAGAGATGGTCTCAAGCCTGCAGTTCCTGAACCCGAGGTGCAGGACTCTGCTGGTTAGGTATGTTAAGGGCATGAGTAGGGGCAGTGTTTTGGAGAGGCCAAGGGAAGGGCAGGCTGACAGCTGGCTCATGACTCCCTGGACATCCCAAGTTCTCTCCGAGGCAGAGAGCCCACAGACCACTCTTGCCAACCCCCGCCACCCTCAGATCTGGTCCCACTGTTGTGTACTCCCTGCCTGGCCATGAGCCCTGCCCCTGCCCACTAACTCTTTTTTTTTTTTTTTTTAATTTTTTTTTTCAACGTTTATTTATTTTTGGGACAGAGAGAGACAGAGCATGAACGAGGGAGGGGCAGAGAGAGAGGGAGACACAGAATCGGAAACAGGCTCCAGGCTCTGAGCCATCAGCCCAGAGCCCGACGCGGGGCTCGAACTCACGGACCACGAGATCATGACCTGGCTGAAGTCGGATGCTTAACCGACTGCGCCACCCAGGCGCCCCTGCCCACTAACTCTTAATCAGGTCCCTGTTGGTGAGAGTAAAGAGTTGACCTGTCTAGGAGTCCCCAGAGCGGTGGACTTAATGGACAAAGGTAGTCAGTCCAGTGTGATATTCTTATACCTCAGGAGGCATCGCAGGACAGAAGCTCTTGAGCCTGTGGACCCTGGGAGGACCATCTGCTGGGATTTCAGGCTGTCGGCCCAGCAGCTTGTTGCTTGAGTTTTAACATCAGGAACAGCTCAGTTGAAGCCATTCTGTAATCTACAAGGGAGAGGAGGGTAACCTCTGATTGGTCCTGAGTTTTTCTATTGGTGGATACATCCCATGCTGCTCCCAGGAATATTCAATCAGCGATCGGCTGGGTTAGAATTTCCTCTCGCTTGCTTTTGGCTCCAGGCTTTTCCAACGACTGGCTGCTTATGGTTAGTGCTACCAGCTGGACAGCAGGCAGTCAGCTACTATAGTAATCAGCAATCTGTCCAGTCCAATGCCCTACCTGCCGATTGGGCCTCCTTAAGGTTAATGAAGCCTGAATCAAATCCAAGTTCACTAGTGCCTTGTTCAGCTATAATTTGACCCATCTTCTCCTGACGGAAGCCTGCCTCCCAGGTAGCTCGGTTGCCCCCAAGTCCAGCCTCACCTAGTCTGTTCCCAGCTTTCTTCCCTCTTTCCCCTTATGACCTCCATTTTGGTCCCGGTGTTCTTTGGGGCAAAGATTACACAGCGGACTACATGCCATCCTCCCTGGCAAGAACCTGCCTTTAGCTCAACCCAGAGAAGTGGCCAGCGGGCAAGAATCTTATCCAAATGTGGCCTCAGCACCCTTGGGCCAACAGCCAGGTTGAAAGGATGGCGTAAGCTGAAGGGCCAGCCTTGGCATCTCTCCGGGAGCAGCAGAGAGCCCCTTTGGACCCGTGGAATCACTGTGGCTGCATCTTCTCCAACCAGAGCCGGCTGTGAACTTAGTGCAAAGACCAGCAAGACCGGGAGCTATTCAGGGCAGGGTTCTGTGGGCACCTCCTCTCTCCTTGCTTTTAATGCATCATGTTTGATCTTTTGCTGCATGGTAGAGGGTTCCTGCCACTCTGATTGATGACACAGATCTTCAAAGGAACAGCCACCCCTAGAGGGAAGGGAGCACTCATCAAAGCTGTTCCTGGGCGGGGGGGGAGGAGGGGTGGTGCCCACGAATGCCAGGCCCTCCAGGACCCATCTGGACCTCAGACAGGTCTCTGTAGCTGCCACCATTCCGCCTGACCCAGGAGCCCCTTGCTCTCCCACTTAATCCAGCCTGGATGTGAATAAGTCTTTTTTTATTATGGTTGCAACCAAGACGAGATTATAGATTTTGTATGTATGTATGTATGTATGTATGTATGTATTTATTTATTTATTTAAGGAAGCACTTTATAAGGACACTGCAGGGGAAATAGTACTCTGGGACTGGAGGACACATGATGAGTTATAGAGAACCAGTCCTGTGAATCAGAATCTGCCCCAGGATGCTCCTCCTGGCCTGGCGCATCAACCCCTGCCCCAGCCACCGGGTCCCTTGGACTCTCCCCACTCCCAGGCCCCAGGTGAGGAAGGAGGTTTCCTCCTTGGCCCCACAGATCCTTCCCCAGCCATCTGACACTCTCTGTGCAGGTGCCACCCATAGCCTCCTGGAGGACTTTTTTTTTTTTAATGTTTATTTATTTTTGAGAGAGACAGCGTGAGCGAGGTGGAGGGAGGGGGGCAGAGAGAGAGGGAGACACAGAATCCGAAGAAGGTTCCAGGCTCTGAGCTGTCAGCACAGAGCCTGATGCGAGGCTTGAACTCGTGAACTGCGAGATCATGACGTGAGCCGAAGTTGGACGCACCTGCCCTCTGGTGCCCCACCTGCCAGGTCCAGCCTGAGTGCCACCTTTTGTTCCTGGTAAATTTGCAGAGATCACTCCCCATGGTCTGGTGCACATAACATACCCGGCCCGTACTTAGTGTATGAAGTGGAAGACCGGGTGTGTGCGTGGACAACAAGCCCTGGGCCCCGCGGGTCTGAGCCTTCCCCTAGTTCTCAGTGCTCGCTGACGGTCCCTTGTCTGAGGGGTCATCTGGCTGAGGGGTTTGAGGATTTTACACTGAAGTCCAGAGTGCATTTAGCATGTTTAAATGAACATCACAGTACCATGGCTACAGGCTGACACAAACTATCTTTGTCACACAGCCCAGGGTGTAGATGGAGGGGATGCCCTGTGTGGATCACCATTGAGGCGCCCCCATATGAGCTGATGGGCCACCAGGCACACCATGGGCAGCATCCAGGGCTCACAGAGATGGTGCTGAGGGAGGAGGAATCTCACTCTTGGCAGTGGAGCACTGGCTGGGGTCCTGGCGTTTCTGGAGCCCTGGCAGAGCTCAGAGACACTGTGGGACAGAAGCCCCTTCACTGATCTCAGCTTAGGCGGGCAGAGCGTGTGTGTGTGTGCGTGAATGAGAGAGTCACTCCTTTGAGACTCCCATGTGCGCTGCAGGGATTTAGCGTGTGTTATGTTTGACTCAGAGAAGTCTGGGCCCCTGTAAAGAGCAGTTCTGTGAAGGTGACTGGCCCCTGCCTGTTGTCCCGTTTCGCTCCTGCCATCCCGCCTGCCACCGCACTCCAGCTATGCTGAGTCCCACACTCCTCCCCGCGGACGTGTGCTGGGCCCTCAGCCAGGACGCCCTTCTTGCCTTCTTCTTGGCTGGGGGGGGGGTGGGCAGCTCCTCCCCCTCCTCTGGCCCCATTCAAAATCCCTCCCTGGCCAAGCCTCTCAGTCTGGGCTGGTTGGGGTCCAGAGTTCCTTCCCTCTGTGGTAAAGTCTATGCACAGTGTCAAAATGGTGGTTTGATGTGCATGGATCCCATGGAGGGGCCTGTCTGACTATCCTCTCTTCCTGCCTCAGGGTGGGCACTGATGTGTGCGCCTGCGGATGCGGCCGGGGGGTTCACTGGCAGTCTGCGGGAGGGAGGACGGGCTCTGGCCCCTGTTCCCTCCGCTTGTGGGGCTGGCTGCTGGAGCCAGCCTGGGAGGTCACAGTGACATCTAGTGGTCACAGCAGGCTGCAGCCCCACGGGGTTTTCCAGGTGTGGGTCTGAGTCCCATGAGGGACAGGGCTAGGCTTCTGAGCTGCTCCCAGCCAGTGTCTGACTTCTCTCTAGGGCCCCAGGACAGTAGTGCAGGGCAGGACCAGGGTTGTCTGGTGCAAGGACCAGGGCCCGGAGAGAGGCTGGGCCACCTACAAGTGAGCGAGGGCAGGGCCAGGATGGTTTCTGCGGCCCAGAGCCATCTGCCACCCTCCTTCCACTTTGGCTCCCTTGGCCCTGCCCGGCCGGGACCGCACGCCTCAGCCTCAGCTCCCAAGACCTGGCAGGGGGACCTTGGGGCACCCCTTGGAGCAGCCACAGAACCACTTTTGTGCGGCTGCTGAGACCAGTGGCAGCCAATGGATGAGGGCCAGGCAATGGACCTCATTTACCTACCAAGCACCTACTATGTGCCAGGCACCACAGAGGGCAACCGGGGGGGTGGGGCCGCCTAAAGAGCTGCCTGTCTGTTCCGGCCTGGGCCTGCCTGAGCACAGAGGAGCCTGAGAGACCCGTCCTCGAAGGGGCAAGGGTCCCTGGTGACAGCTACAGGAGGTGGCACCGGCTGAGTGGGGTCTCGGGCAGCACGGAGGTGGGCCTGGGGGCAGCCACGTGTCCACCCTCATCCTGCCTGTTAGCACTGTCGCCACCAGGGTATCCAAGAGTGTCCTGCACTGTGTGGCCCTCGCTGGTGCCCAGGAGATGCTGGTGAAAGATGGGGTTGGTGTAGGGGTGGAGGCTGCAGGGGCCCTAGTCCTGACTCCTGGCTCTCAGCCCCTCTGTCAGTGAACAGCTGCCCAAGCTCCATTCTCTCTGCCACGGTTTGCTGTGGACCATTTGCAGGCTGTAAGGGGAGAGTAGAGGGACTCTGCTCTCAGAAGGAGGCTACAGAAATCCTACCGTGCTTTTTTTGCATTAACAGTTCCTTCCTGCGCCTCCTTCTCCACTCTTTGCTTTCCTAGTACAGGCGTCTCTGTGCTGCTCCTGGGCCCTGTACGTCCTCTCCTGTCCCTTCCTTGCTTCTCTCTGTACTCCCCCTTTCTGCCCCTCCTGTGCTCAGCCCTCCTGCTCCCCACCCCCTCCCCTCCTCTTTCTGTCCCTCCGACTTTTGCTGGCTTTGTCTCCGTGACTGTTTCTCCCCCAAGCTTCTCTGTGTTCTCTCTTCCCTATGCCTCTTGGTCTCTCCCCTGCCTCCCTGGAAGGCCAGCCTGATGTTGTTCAAGTGCAATAACTTGATGACGTGCCCAGGGAGGGAGGGGGGCAGAGATCATCACCTATCTTTTTGATGAGCCTCTTGTGCAGCCCCAGGGAGTGGTTGTGCTCTCCCCAGAGCCCAGAGCACCACCGCCCCCCCCCGCTTCCCCTCCCCCCTTCCCCCCCCCCCCCCCCCCCCCCGCCACCAGCTGTCATCGAGCACCTTGGGCCTTCTTCCCCCTTGACTGGCCAGGTCTGCAGATCCTGGATGGTCCGGCTACCTGTGCAGGCAATGAGAGCTGACTCCGGCCCCCTGGGGAGTCATGCTTTGGGCATGCTTCTGGGTGTCACAGGGTCTTCCCTGACAGCTGGGGGTGACAGAGCCCACATTTGCAAGTTTATATAAATATGTACTGAATGCCATCAGGGACCAGACACTGTGCATGGCCTGCCTCTCCTGGCTGTCACAGCCACCCTGTGCGGGGGGGCTGAGCAGTGACCACACCCCCATGAGAATCCAGAAGGCCTCAATAGCAGGCTTGCTTAAGGCAGGCCCCAGGATGGCAGATGGACACATGGCTTTTATGGAGTTCACGGCCTACTCGTACCAACATCCAGTCTGTTCAGGAGTACGGCCGGGGCCTCCAGGCACCTTGGCATTCACAGATGTGTCCCCAGAGCCCTCCCCCAATGCAGACATGGTGCTTGTTTCCCAGCGACACAGTTGTGTCTGTTGTTGTTTTCGAGAGGCTCTGAGCCTACCCTACTGCCCTGGTTCTCCCTTGCACGCGCTCATTCCTTTCCCCCAAGTCGCAAACCCAGCCATTCCCGCCAACCTTCCCCCCAATTATGGCAATCATTTCTGATTGCATGTTCTGATTAGACAATTGCATTTGCTCATGCTAATTGCATAATTAAGACAAGCAATTACATGGGAAAAATTATGAAATTTCTAGGTTCCAACTATGACTTGAGGGCCCAGCAAGGTGCCCCCTATTGTCCCCCTTGGGGAAGGCAATGGGAGCTCTAGGCACTGCTCCAGGGGGCAGGTGGTGATCTTCTCTCTCAGTTTCCTGGGACAGCGCTAATTCTGCCGCTTCTCTCCTCATGGCCCTTTAGGACCATGGGACTCTCTAGACCAGGGAGCCTGATTTGAAAAGCATAAATCAGCAGCTGTGGCCCTCACCTGTCACAGGGGCACCAAGTAGCCTTGGAGAGATGGAGCCTGAGATGGGGCTCTCACATGCTTCTAGAAGCCAGGCCCTTCCCCAGTATTGCCAGTGTCCTGGGCAGCACCCCCTGGGTAGATGGTCTGAGGCAGAGAGGCGAGGCAGGCGGCTTGTTTTCCCTTCCTCCGTGCTCAGAACTCTGACTCCCGCCACTTTCCTTGGAAGTCCCACAGCCAGTGAGAGAGATTGCAAGCCACCCTCTTCCCCATCTCACCTTCTTTTGTGTCCTGCAGAACACATCTCAAACTTTGGCCCCCTCCAGGAAGCCTTCTTGGATTAACTCTGCTCTGGGCATCTCACATGGTATGTCCTCAATCCTGCCCATCCCATGCGTTGTCTACCACAGGATCCTCCCCTCCAGAAGCTGGGAGCTCCCAGTTGGCCAGGGAGAAGCCTCATCCCTGCGTTACTCCCTCTGCGCAGATGCCCTGACATCGTGGAATCCACGGGGAGGGGAGGGGGGGGCAGGGCACACACTATATGCACATTTGCAAATTCTGTCTTATTTCAGATGCACCAAGGGAGTTGACTATTTAAAGAATACTATAGCAGATCCTTTGGTAAAGATTAGAATCACTTGCTGATTTAATTTTCGTGTGAATTTGGATTTTCATGTCTCTAGGGGAAGAGGGAGGGGCAAAGGAGAGGCTGCAGGCAGGTTTATATCTTTCCACAGCCTGTCATACTGGATCCTGCATAGCTCAGCATGTTTAAATTTTATCTTCATTCAGAAGACGTGATTTGAAACCTTCTCTGTACCCTGCTCTGCGCCGGTGGTAGGGGATACAAAGACTGGTGCGACTCCCTCCCTCCTGATAGTGAGGGAGACACAGACGTGTGCCAGGGGCATCCACACAGGTGTGCTCAAGGGGGGGTGATAGATGCAGGGACGTGGGACTGCCTGCACCCAGGACTGGGACAGCAGGGAAGGCTTCACGGAGGAGGTGGTTTTCAACTAGCGTTACAGGCTTCACAGGGGACAAGCAAGTAGAGGAAATGGCAGGTGGTTGGCTGCAGTGGAGGGTGCAGTGGGGGGAAGCAATGAGGTTTGGGTGGCAAGCAGGGCGGAGCCATGGTGCCCACGGATGTGGGGCTGAGGAGGCTAATTTTGATTCCAAAGGCTAAAAGGATTAAACTGGATGGTGTTACGCAGAGCAGGGACTTGGTTCACTTTTATTTAGGAAGAGCCCTTTGGCTGCTGCACAAATGGACCCAAGGGGGTGGGACTGGACAGAGGAGATGAACTATGAATTCTGAGCCACAGAAAATGGAGGAAGGGGAGAACCTGAATTGGCTTGGGGTCAGTGCAGATGTGGACAAGACAAGACATGGGTTTTGGAGACCTTTCTGAAGGAGAAGGGAAATAACAAGAGGGCTCATTTAAGGGAGAAGAGGGGGAGGGAGGTGCAGAAGCAGCAGGGAGCCCGTGGCAGCACTCTGGTTGGTGGGAAAGGGCAAGATGTCAGGGATTTCTTGCCTGGCGGGCTTGGTTTCCCTATGGACTAGAATTTGGGTCACTGCCGAGAATGAGAACGTGGCCCGAAGCTGCCAGGACCTGAAGAGGGGTGGTGTTTTGGAGCAACCCTGGGCAGGGGATCAGGGCTAGGTGCTGTGGAAGGGAAAGGTCTGGAAAGTCCAAGGTGTTGGCAGCTTGGAGGAGATTTTTTTTTTTTAATGTTTATTTATTTTTGAGGGAGAGAGCACAAGCGGGAGAGGGCAGAGAGAGAGGAAGACAGAGACTCCAGAGCGGGTTCCAGGCTGTCAGTACCAAGGCACAACGTGGGGCTGGAACCCACGATCCGTGAGATCATGATCTGAGCCTGTGGGATGCTCTACTGACTGAGCCACCCAGCCGCCCCTGGAGAAGGTGGTTTTTAACCAGCGTTCAAGTGTAGCCCAGGCTGAATGGAAGGAAAGGAGAGGAGGAGGAAGGGGAAGAGGAGAGCTCGCAGAGAAGAGTGGAGCATGGACAGTGAGGGAGCCGGGAGGGGCTCCCTGGCAAAAACCACCCCACCAGAGGTGCACCCGTTTCCCGCTGCACCTGTTTCCAAAATTTGGTTACGATGATACCTTCTTCCTGGGCTTAAATGTGCCAGCGTATATAAAGGGCTTGACCCAGGAGACCTTAGACAAGCGGACAGAAAACTGCCAGCACAGAAGTAGCTGACATGGCAGAGGCCCCGTGCGTGTTCCGTATTCACCTCGGAGCCCTGGGTGTCTGCCGAGTGCCTGGAACACCAAAGGCCCCGAGCAGATGTTCCCGGAGGCAACAAGCACTAACGGCGAAGACCCAAGCTATGCTGCCCGCGTGTGATCAAGCTGAGCTCCGTGGTCTCCTCTGGCAAATGGTGCCTCCGAGGTTGTGAGGATTCGACGCGGCGAGGCCCCCCGATGCAGACACGGGTGGTGAACCTTTCTGTCCTCTCCACGCTCACCTTCCTGAACGCCTGAGGCCTCCCCCTGCCGGCGCCTGCAGATCTCTGCCCAAGGGTTTTCCTCTGGTCACAGGAGCAATGGCACTCGTGCAGAGCACGCAGCCAAGGGGTTAGCACCGCCACCAACCAAAGGCAGGGGCCCAAGCACACAGATTCGGGTGGTACCACTCAGGTGGACTCCACACAGCCTTCCGGAGCACCCAGCAGGATTGAAGCCTCCCGGTTACTCACAAGGGCAACCTGCTTCTTCCTTCAGCTCTGTCTTCCCTCCCTTCCTAGTCTCACCTCCTCACCTCCCTGCTGGCGCTTCCCGGGGCCTCCTCCCAGCTAAATTCGCGCCCTCGAATCCCTGTCTCAGGGTCTTCTTCTGGGAAACCCAATCCAAGGGAGCGTGTAAAGTGCTCGACAGGAAGAAGGCACTTGGTAAATGTTAGCCGGCTCGCTAGACTGAAAGCTTCGTGAGGGCAGGATGTATCCATTGCGACAGGATCTCCCCCATCCAGGGACAGGTCCTGGCGAAGAAGGCACCCCATCCATATGTGTCGAATGAATCCACGAGGACGTGTTTCCTTTTGCCCTCTCTGCTTTGGGACCCTCCTGTTCCCTCTCCCGCTCTCCTTTCTCCGGGTCATGTGTTTTCTTTCCTGGCCCTCCTTTTCTCCTCTTCTCTCCTCCTTTCTCTCTTCACGGAGAAACGAAGGGAGACACGTCCCTCTAATTTTGCCAAAGTCCCACTCTCAGAATGAGCCCTCCTGTAGCATTGTGACATCACTGTGCATTAGCCAATGGCTGTCCACCGCCCCCCGTTGATAGGAGAAGTCACCTGCTCTGGCACTGGCCCTTAACCCTCAGGGCAGCTGCAGAGTGGAGCATGGATCCCTCCTGATTCCATTCTTGGCCCAATGTTCCTCACAGTCAAGCTGCTTCTGGGCCAGCGATGCAGCCTAAAGGTGTCAGGGCAAGAGAGTGTGGCCATGCTGAAGAAGCTGGTGTTGGAGCGACTGCAGGTGCCCGAGGAGCAGCAGCACCTGCTCTTCCGAGGCCAGCTTCTGGCCGATGACAAGCGTCTCTCCGACTACTGCATCGGGCCCAACGCCTCCATCAATGTCATCATGCGGCCCTTGGCAAAGTCCGCTCCCGGGGAGGCCCACCAGCCCCAGCCCCTGTGGCACCATCTGGGCCTGGTCTTAGCCAAACACTTTGAGCCCCGGGACACCAAGGCGGTGCTGCGGCTGCTGAAGCGGGAGCACCAGAGGCGCCTGCAGAGGATAAGCCTGGGTGACCTGGAGCGGCTGGCGCAGTGCCTCCTGGTAGAGGAGCCGGTAGTGGAGCCCCCGGGGGAGAAGGAGCCTGAGGCCGAGACCTCGGCGCCCCAAGACAAGGAGGAGCAGGAGGAAGCAGAGGAAGAGGTGGAGGGGAAGGCTGATCAGTAAACTGGCCCATCCTACTCATTTGCATGTTCAAATCCACCTGGTCTCATCCTTCTGTGTTCCCTGGTGACTCCCCACTAGTTCCTGCTGAGGGAGATGCATCTGCACCCCTTTCTGAAACTTCAGAGCAGCTGGACCCCTCTGTCCTCTCTTGGGTCTGTGGTACCCGCTCTGAGACACAGTATGATTCCACCCCCATTACCATCCCTGACAGGGTTCTGATCACCCATGGGTGGCCCTAAAGGGGTGGTCAAAGGCCACCTCCCCCTCCTGGGCTGGACACCCCCTAGGCAACCTGCCAGGCTGCAGACAACCTCCTGCCCAGAGTCTCCATGGCTTCTCCTTTGGGGCAAAAAGACAGATAACGTGAGTTCATTTTTGTGTGTCCCCAGGCCATGGCACCTGCCCTCAGGGTGTCTGACAGCCAAGAGATGAGGAATGTCACCCCCTGTCCTCTGAGTGAGGCGATCCTGCTGTCGCTTGTGCTTCCACAGCTCAAGGGGCAGGGCTAGCAGAGGTCGGGGTGTGGGGGTAGCACCTACTGGGTGTCAGGCCTGGATGCTTCAGCAGATACACAGACTAAGAACAGCAGGAAACTGAGGCTTGGGCAGAAAAGGTGGTTTGCACAGTCACTCACTGTGGTCAGCGTGACAGACCCCTGCCTCACCCCCTGCCCCAAGTCTCACCCAACAGTGGGTGTCCCTGAGCCCCCCTTACCTGCCCAGCACTCCCCAGGAGCAAGAATGGTACCAGTCGACATCCTTGCCCCCACAGAGCATGCAGCCTGGACAGAGAGGGCAGAAATGTGACAAATAAAGCCGTGACATGACCACAGAGTATAGCCCGTGTGACTGAATATCCAGGTGAAGCCGCCACCTCGCAGGGCCCTGGGCTCAGCTTGGAGGGGCCAGTCTCACAGACTACAGGAAAGCCGGGCTTCCTCCTCCCTTCTGGTGTGAGTGGGTGGTGCTTGCCAAGGGCTGAGGAGCCCCCACCCTGGGTGTGAGGGGCCACAGAGCTCCCTGAGAGCCTGTCCTCCCAAGTCCCTAAGGTGCCGTTCCTGTGGTTCTGTCCTGTGATGGAGGTGGAGGGAAGGCGATGAAGGACAGTGTCCTGAAAGGAACACGCAGGACCACTTCCCTGGAAACCTTCTGTCCTTGGCCTAGGGCCCCTGCGACCGATTCCAGTCCTAGCTCCGCCGTGGTCTCGCTGTGTGACTTTGGTTAACTTACGTTCCCTGTCTCATGCAAGGTTTTGCACCTGTTAGATGGGGATGTTATACAGCTGAGCCTTGAACAACACGGGTCTGAACTGTGCAGATCCACTTCTAGGTGGGTATTTTTGGATAAATACAGCGCAGTACTGTAACTATATTTTCCTTATGATTTTCTTTTTCTAATTTTACCCATTTTTAAGTATTTTTTAAATGTTTATTTTATTTTGAGAGGGGGGAGGGGCCGAGAGAGGGAGACAGAGGATCCAAAGCAGGCTCTGTGCCGACAGCAGTGAGCCCAACGTGAGGCTGGAACTCATGAACCGTGAGATCATTACCTGAGCTGAAGTCGGACACTCAACGGACTGAGCCACCCAGGTGCACCCCCCCTTATGATTTCCTTAATAACATTTTCTTTCCTCTTACTTTATTGTAAGAACATGATATATCATATGTATAACATACAAAATATGGATTAATGGATTGTTTATGTATGGGTAAAGCTTCCAGTCAACAGTAGCCTATTAGTAGATAAGTTTGGGGCAAGTTAAAAGTTATACGTGGACTTTTGACTGGGTGGGGTGGGGGGGGGTGGGTGCCCCCAAACCCTGTGTTGTTTAAAGGTCAATTGGCTTATGATGCCAGATGCTGTCTCAGCCTCTTCTGTGAGGGCAGGAGAGAGAGAATTTCCCATCTCCAATGAGGGTGGGAGGGTGTGTGTGATTCGATCAGGGTTTTCACATTGTATTGCCCTTTTCATCAGCCTGTTATTACCGGTCAGGCAATACTAATAGTGTCTACTTACCCCACAGATGTTTGTGAGGGTTGGTTATGAAGACAGTGCAATCCAGAGTGACATATTCCAGCAGAGGGGGCCATGGCATGGCCGGGAGAGACCCTGGAAAGCAGGTCTCTGGCTCTGTGAGCCTGCTTAGTGGCAGAGTGACCCTCGTTCAGCCAATGCCCATCTCGTCCAGCAGGGCCCCGGCCTCTGCCCCCACCAGCTAAGAGGACAGGGAAGTGGGGCCTCGGAGGGAGCGAGCTCCATCAGGTGTGACCTCTCCCCGGGTCCCTGACGACTCGGCCTGCGGTGGCTGCCGCCAGCACCCACGGGCCTGGGACCAGGGAGGGGGGGGCACCAGCCTGCTCCTTGCTTCCTCTCGGCTCCTGCTCCTGGCACGTCCTCTGTCCTCCATGGAAAGGCCTTCCGAAGGTTCTGTGAGCGTGTTTGTGCTGGGGCTGTGCCATTTGCCAAGGGGGACGAGCCTATTATCTTTACATTAGGGGAACTAATAGCCCATTTCCCAAGAAATCTGTGAGCGATCAAAATAAGTGAGCCGTTTTATTCCTCTTGCGGAGAGAAGCTGGCATGAAGGACGGGGAAGCCTTTGTTTTCTCTCTAGTTAGTGGGAGTGTCAGGGCCAACGGAGAGCAGCCACCTCCGATGCCTCTGTCCCTAGCGCTGCAGGGGAGGGTGACTCCAGTCCCCAAGGAGCGGAAGGAAAGGTGTTCAGCTCTTCCAAACCACGGATGCCTCCTGCTGCGGACACCGCCCTTCCCAAGGACCCCCTGCCCCTGCCCACAGGAGCTGAGCATAGCAGAGTGCCATATCACTTGGCACTCCGTGAGAATGTGCTTCCCCTGCTAACCTCTCCCTGGTTATGTTTTATTCAATGCCAAGTTCCTCAATGTGCGCTGACAGGCTTTGTCCCCTAGTGGGAGGATTTACAGGTAGCAGGGGGCAGCAGGTAGTGCATTGGGCGGAGGTAGGGGGGCGGGCAGAAACTCCAGAAATAGGTGAGAACCCTATTCTGCATGGAGAAACCTAGCCCCTGGGCTGCCTGCCATGGGGATCCTTCCCTGTGGTCAGTTTCGCCTGATTTCAAATTTAAACCTGTACCAGTGAACCCGCTGAAGGCTCCCTGTTCCCTTCTCGGCTTTCACCAGCGGAGGGATGTTGGGAATGGGGAAGGTGAAAGTGCTCTTTCTAAACGGCAGCCTTGGGCATATAGCTCTGCTGCTTGATTCCCCACAGCACCTCTCTCCTGCCATGGAAGGACACACAGGTCCCCTCCTCCCCGCTCCCCAGGGTAGCAACTTTGCTCAAGTAGGAAGCATCTCAGGACAGCCAGCTTTGTGTGTCTATCCACAGAGGAATCTGGCTTCTCCTTGTTCCTGCACGCATCACCTGCAGGCCAATGCCCTCAGTCCCCTGGCTCCTGGCAAAATGGCCTTTCCTCGTTCACATCGTTCATGTGTTATTTTATCAGCCCTTTGCTCTTCCTTCAAGAAACACTGGTGGCGGTCCTACTATGCGCCAGGCTTTGTGCTAGTGATTTAGGCTGGTAGATGAGGAGCTCTGTCTTTCCGACAAGGCAGAAAGGAGCGCGCCCCCTGCCGTCCCTTGCTGCGTGGAACAGCAGAGGGGACTCGGGCGAGCCCCAATGTCCCGCCACAGCCCCTGCTTGAGTTGTGCTGTGTGGGTAGCTAGCAGAACACCACTGTTGCCCCTAGTCCTGAGTGATGGGACAGGGGATGGTCTTTCCGGATGGAAACCCTTGTAGATGATGGAGAAGGCAGGCACTTAACAGCGTTCCAGGGGCTACAGAGACCCCCACTGCCGGGTTTTACTAAAACCGAGTCACGGGTCCTGCCCACATTTTTGAGGAAGAGATCTCACAAAGGCACAGACACCAACAGAAGGAGATTGTGGGGGGGGGGGGGGTTATCTTGCAGCCTGTCCACCACAGCGTGGGTTGTGGTATACAGTTTTGTGTATGTGAATGACATCATTGACAAAAAAATCAACGAAAGGGTTAGGTTCAGCTGTGTGGGAGCACAGGTGGGCAGTTGCTCTAGCTGAGCCTCAGGGAGGCTTCAAGGGGGAGGCAGCATTTGAGCCAGTGAAGGATGGGAAAGGAGGGCAGTCGAAGGACACGCGAGAGACTTTTCCTGACACCTAGGCTCCACGTGTCACACCTGGAGAACCGCCACTTGGCTTAGCACGCCCAGCTTCTGACCTCGCCGGGTGTGCCCCATGACATCCACAGCCACAAGGACACACCCAAGGCGCACACCTGTCCTGTAAACACAAACCCATAGGGTGGGGTGTATGGTGGCAGAGCCGGGTTTGCAGAGTGAGCGGGAGGCCGGCTGCCACTTGCAGTGTTGGGGTCCACATCTTGCCTTTTGGGGCTCAGGCTGTTGGAGCCCAGCTGGCCCAGCCCGGCCCGGCCCAGGCAGTCCAGCCGGAAGATCCCACACAGCAAATTCAAGGACAGAAAAGGAAGGCTTTGTACAGCCCAGCCCAGGAACGGCCGGGGCTGCGGGAAGAGGTGGCATGGACCAACTTTGGTGGGTCCAGGTGATGCCTCGTGTGGTCAGGACATGTGGGGACATGAAGTGGACACGTGGGTGCACACGTTTGTGTACCGGGTGGCAGTTGGGCTTTGCAGGGGTACCTGCAGGTGCACATCGGCCCATGTACGTCGGAGAACAGAGACCCTCTTCTCTGTGTGAACACTCCGGCGTGGCATGCTTGCTTCAGCTCCCTGCCCCAGCCCGGATCGCTCTCCCGGTGCTCTGAGCCGGGCTTGAGTGGCTGCCAGCCTGTGGCAGGGGGTTGGCCAGGGGCCAGGCTGCCTTGGGGGAGGGTCCTGCTTCGGGGCCAGCTGCTGCTCAAGGAGCTAGCTGAGGTGAGACCAGCTGCAAAGCCTGGGCGCTGGGGTCCTCTGGAGCAGATGGTGTTCCCGCCGGCTGGCTCGCCCCACTCTTCCCTTCTTGGCTCACCTTTCTCCTCTCCTTGTCCTTTCTGGGTTTCTTCCTACACTTCTCCTCTACCCTCTACCCTTTCCCTCCCGTTTTCTCTGACCACATGTGGGGCTGAGCTGACTGCATTGTGTGGACATCTGGGCACCTCCCTTGAGCGCTCTTTCTCTCTGCTCCGTATGTCTCAGTGCTCATCCACTGCCTGCCTTCCTTTTCTTCCCATTCTGCTCAGTCAGCCCTCGTGGTCCTACTGAATGCCACCACCAGCTTCTCTCCTTGTCTTCCCGGCGTCTTCTTTCTCCTGTATGTCCTTAGACTCACCCAGTGCACGGGCGTGGACAGGGACCCAGAAGCTACTACCTTTGAATAGGTCCTGACCCTGCACCCCACCTGCCCACACGTGCAATACCAATTCACAGGTGCATCTAGCCAGCCCTGTGCTCAAGTGCAATGGGAAATGGCCTCATTGCACGCATGCCCCTGCTTGCTGACGTAGACCCCCAAGCAGACACACATCCAGAGAAAGGGCACAGATATCCGCACACATGGCGTTGCCACAAACAGCCTTGCTTGCAGAGGGACATGCTGCTAGGGAGATGGGACTGCTTAGGCAGGCACACGTGCGGCACCGGCCACAGCAATGAGCTGCTTCTCCAAGTCACGGCGGCCAGCAGTTTCGGTGCCGGGTCCCCGCACTTTCATGGCTCCACCCTGGCCAGCCCAGCGGGAGCTGGGCGCCCTCGTTCTTCTGGGTCACTTCCTGCAGTCCTTCCCGGCTCTTCCCCAGGTGGCTGCTTGGTTCCCCTGGGCTCCAGCACTGTCAGTCCCCTTCTGGAAAGGACTCTAACCCAAGGAGCCAGCAGGAAGCCCAAGCCCCCAGGATGGCTCCTTACTTACTTGCCCTCCTCTCCCTCCGACAGCATTTCCCATCATGGTGATTTAAGGGCCCCCTCTGCCCTTGTAGAAGGGTGATAAATCTGAGGTAACTACTGTCGGCCGGCCGGCTATAAACCCGTCACGGCCCATAGCAATGGGGCCAGGCCTGCCCGCTGAGGCCCGGCCGAGTCGGCCTTGTCAGCCAGACGTCCTTGGAGAAGCCCCCGGGCACCCGTGCCTGGGACGTTAGTTATGAGCTCAGACCCTGGGATCAAAGCTGCTCTCCATCAGAGAGGGCAGAGGAAAGGCCCTCGGAGCCCGCCACTGGTTCCTCCTCTCATCCAGACCCCCTCAGGCCACTGCTGCTACTTAAACTTGGACGATAATGCATTGGAGAAGGACTCCGTGCTCTCAGGGCCCCTCAAGCCCCTTCCACTATCTCCCCTCGAACACCAAGTACACCTCCTTCCACGCACAGTCTGGAACAGGGACTCTGGAGGGGCTTTGGTGACAGAGCTGGGGTGACAGTCAGGGCAGTAGCCTGGGAGGCTGCCTTTCCTGACCCCCTGCCACCCCCTCTCCAGCACAGGCCTGGCAGAAGGAGGAAAGCAGGGGGCACTCAGACCCCAGGACTTGGACAAAGCAGCCCCGTAGAGACATCACTGGGCAGAGACATGTGGGGAGGATATATACTGATCTTAGGCAAACTGAGGAGTCTCTCCAGACTATCTCCCTGGGCTGCCGTATTTCCTGCAGCCATCTTAGCCCTAGAGCCTCCGTCATCTCTGCTGTGACCGTGGCAGCCTGTGAGGAGAGGGAGGCAGAACAGCGAGAGACAATAGAGGACCTGGAATCTGAAGCCTTGGGACTGAGTCTTGAGACACTCCCTAACTGTAAGAGTTCGGGTTGGTTGCTCGGTCTGACCCGCTCTGGGCTCATCCGTTCAATGGGGATAAGAATGCCCCCCTTGTGGGGTAGCTAAGGGCACCCATGCCATGATATAGGTGAAAGTGTTTTTACACTCTAAAATACTGTGCAGAATTAAGGCTTATTCTCATGTGACCCCCACCCACCGCCGCAGTCAACCGGACGTTCTCTAGCCAGTTTGTGCATAAAGGGATTTATGGCAGGTGGGGGGATGGCTTACAGGACTCCCGGGAGGACCAGGAGCTGCAGCGGGAGGAACACCCACATTGCCACCCCCCCTGCTGCTTGGCTCCTGGGCTTCCAGGGACAAGAGCCCAGAGCCCCCACCACAAGTGTCCGGGGGGACTCAGACACCTCCAGCACCACCCTGAAGGTGGCCTCTCACCTGGCTCATTGCCGCCTGGAAGACGCATGCGGGGGCACCTGCTTGGGAGACCGCAGGTTGTGATGACACCTTCGCGGAAAGACTCTTGGAAATGTAGGTTTTTACTTTCCAACAGGTGAAAGGGGGTTGGCCTGTGGGAGGTGTATGGAACAAACAGCAAGGAGGAAAAAAAGAGAGACAATGAGGAAGAGTAATCCATAGGTTGAAAGAAAGTTAAGATGCACTAACTAATTGCAAAGGCCGGAGTTATTTGGATCTTGATTTGAGCAAAGTGTTAAAAAAAAAAAAAAAGGGCAAGACAATGGGGAAATTTGAACCTTGGCTGGATATTTGATTGTGTTAAGAAATTAATGTTATATATTAAAAAAAATTTTTTTTATGTTTTCATTTTATTTTTGAGAGAGAGAGACAAAAGTGCAAGAAGGGGAGGGGTAGAGAGAGAGAGGGAGACAGAATGTGAAGCAGGCTCCAGGCTCTGAGCTGTCAGCACAGAGCCCAACGCGGGGCTCGAACTCACAGACCACAAGATCATGACCTGAGCCAAAGTCAGCCGCTCAACCGACTGAGCCACCCAGGTGCCCCAATGTTATATAGTTTTTACATGTGTGATAATAGTATTGTGCTTATGTTTTAAAAAGTCACCTTTTCTCTCTTTTTAAAAAATTTTTAGTGTTTATTTTATTTTTGAGACAGAGAGAAACAGAGAGACGGAGAGACAGAGGGTGAGCAGGGGAGGGGCAGAGAGAGACAGGGAGACAGAATCCGACGCAGGCTCCAGGCTCTGAGCTGTCAGCACAGAGCCCGAACTCACGAGCTACGAGATCATGGTCTGAGCTGAAGTCGGACGCTTAACCGACTGAGCAACCCAGGTGCCCCACAAAGTCACCTTTTCTAGAAGCGTGCTGAAATACTTCTGAAATGTTTTTATGACATTTGCTTCAGAACAATCCAGTGAACTAGCCAGAGCAAGGTTCACTTCAGCAGCCGCCCAACTGCCAAAGCCTTGCCTCCCACGGGCACCTTCTTGTGGAGGCCTCAGCTGATGGCAGGAGCTGTTTCCTGACTGTGCCACCCCCCCCCCCAAATTCCCTCCTCTGATGCTAACCAGCACTCCATTGTCTGGAAATGCAACTCATTCAGAAAACGAGTCCCAGATTCTCATTTCCTTGACGGTTTCTTGCTTGGAATCTCTTCCGATACCAAGCTGGGGCAACAGATCCCACTCTGGATGATGTAAGCAGAAAGGAATTTATTCGAGGATATTAGGTGGTTCAGAGAACCCTGGAGAGATCCAAGACGTTACCAAGCCAGGAGGAACACCCGAGCATCCCACAGGACCGATCTGGAAGAAACACAGCCCTCTGCTGCCCACTGCCCAGGAAGGAGGCTAGAAACCTACCTCAGCCGAGGACAGGTGCCACCCAATGTTACATTAGTTTCAGGCGTACAACTTAGCGATTTAGTCTCTTCGTGGTTTATAGATTCTACTTTGTTCACCGCGAGTGTAGCTACCATCTGTCCTGTTGTGTCGCTGGTGTGCTATCGTTGACTGTATCCCTTATGTTGTTCCTTTTATTCCGTGACTTATTCATTCTGTCACTGGAAGCCTGTATCTCTGTCTCCCCTTCACCCCTTTTGTGCACTCCCTACCCCCGTGTTTGTTCCCTGTATTTAGAGGTCTGATTCTGCTTGTGGTTTTATTAATTCATTTGTTTGTTTGTTTTAGATTCCATTTTATGAGTGGAATCATCTGGTATTTGTCTTTCTCAGTCTGATGTATTTCGCTTAGCGTAATACCCTCCAGCTCCATCCACACATTTGTGGTCTCAAATGGCACGAGCTCATCTTGGATTACGGCTGCATAATATTCCATCGTATTTGTACCGCATTTTCCTTATCCATCATCTATTGACGGACACTTGGGCTGCTTCCATATTTTGACTATTGTAAATTACGCTGCAACAAACAAAAGGGGTGTGTGTATCTTCTCAAATTCCTGTTTTCAAACTGACTCAGAACGCTTAATCAGTCCAGCTGCTGCCTCTCATTTCTTTCTAACCCTGCTCTCCCTCCCAATGTTAGACAGGGATTTTATTTTTCCTGGTGGAACTGTCACATGCGGGTCTAGCTGCAAAGGAGTCTGGGAAAGCAAGTTCTCTCTCTCTCTCTCTCTCTCTCTCTCTGTTTTTGTGTCCAGGAGAGCGTCTTGCTTGGTCCCCTAGCTCCCAGCACAGTGACCTGACCATAGCACTGGGTTGTCTTGTTCGTTGCCTACCAAAGTTGAAGTTATTAAACCCAGGCATTGACGAGGCAGATGTTCCGGCCCTTAATGCAAACATCCACCGAGTTTAGAGTTTACAAAGAGCCCTCACATACTTTTTCCTCCTTTGGTCCTCTCAACAAACATGAAAGTTTGAGATTACTTGAAAGGTTTTGTATATCAGGATATTGAAACTCCCCCGAACCACGGAGCTGGTATAGAGTGGAACCAGGTACCCGAATCCTTTCCTCCTCTCCCCTACTCCCCCCGCTTCCCCACCAGGGTGGGATAATTTATTGCAACTTTAGCTTGTGACTTGATTTTCTTTGTGTAGCTAACTGTCCTTCCTCCCTCCCAAGACCACAGACAGGCCTTGGTGCAAGCTGGCCTGACACCAGATTTTGGTGGGATGTGGCACAGAGGGCAGTGGGTATAACGGGCACAATCCCTGTAGTCAAAACTCTTACTTCAGCCTGTTTCTCACATGAGAGAATGGCCAAAGCAATAGCACCTACCATTAGAGGCCTTTAGCAGGATTAAATGAATTGCCACTAGCCAAGTGCTTAGAATACAGTGCTCAATAAGTTTGATCATCGTTCAGTATAATCACTGGTCATATTTGGGGTAGGGGAGGGCCCAAAACATCGGTTGTCAGGCACCTGGAAGACCACGGTCACCTTTTCCTGGCTTTTCTTTTGTAAAATTTTAGGCTCACTGAGGGGATCGTCTTTGTGGGAGGAGGCAGTGGAGGAAAATTTGGACGAAAGCAGGCTAGAAGGGAAGGGTAGGGCGGTCCCAAGGTTGGGACCCGTACGTGCTTCCCTGTGGTGCTCCAGGGAGTGGCAGGGCCTGAGTGAGGATAAGGGTTGCAGGGTGCCCTGAGAAGGTTGACTCTCAGCAGAGACCCTTGCCCCAAATTGGCCCAAAAAGAGAGGACCCACCGCCATTCATGAGATCTGGTCAGTGAGCACATCTGTGCAGACAGGGCTGGGTGGAAGCCTGGAGAAGATTAAATTTAATCTTTAGAAGAAAGATTATGTAACCTAAGAAAGAAATGTGACCTTTTTAGCACCATGTGTGGGAGACTAAAATACCGGCAAAACCAAAGTTTAGGCAGATTGTCTTAAAGACGGGGTCCCTATTCCTTTCATCTCTCCTGAAGTGCATCCGGAAACCGAAGATCTTCTCTCCTTATCAAACTCACTGTCTGGTGAGGACATGAATGAGTCAGATCAAGGCAGGTTCAAGGTCCAGCTCTGGCACTTACCAGCCTGTGTGGGAGGTTGGGTGAGTCACCTGTGAATGGAAATAAATTAAATTCCCTTCAGAAAGCTGTCAAGAGGATTATGCAAGACAATGGAATTCAAATATGCTTTGTAGATGGTGACTGATGTGTTAACATGAGGTGGGACATTTGGTCTTTATGCAGATTTAAGCCACTGGGGAGCCTGCTGGCTTTGTGGCCTCCTGGCTTGGCTGGCTAAATTACTTTCCCCAGAATTCCCTTTCTACCACACTTCCAGATGGGGAGCCGCAAATGAGCCCCCCCACCTTCTCTCTCTCTCTCTCTCTCTCTCTGGAAAGATGGAGCACAGAAGGGGGCAGCGGCTCTTTTGTCGAAGACACTGTCCTTCTCCCAGTTATTCAAACATGAATCCAGGGGGACTGCTGCAAAGGGAATTTGCAGTTGTGATTGAAGTCCTCCCAGATCAGCTGACTTGAAGTTATGGAGATTCCTGGGTGGGCCTGGCTCAGTCAGTTGGAAGCCCTTTAAGAGAAGGCTTAGGCCTTCCCTGGGAGGAACTCGGGCAGGGCCAACAGCTTCGACAGGGGCCTAACGATTTCGGGCTGCCCGTGATCTTCCCTTCCTGCTTGCCTGCCCCATGGGCCTCAGACCTGCTTAGCTAGCCCCACACCCACGTAGCCAGTTCCCCGTACTTGTGCGTGTAGATCTCCTCCTGGCTCTACTTCCTTGGTGGAACTCCGCCTGCTACAGGGTGCTTCTTTCTGCTGGCGCGCAGCGTGGCGGGAGGCACTGGTGAACAAGAGGGGACATGTGTTTGGTGCAAGAGGCCCCCGCGGAAGCCCCTGCAGTGGCACCGGAGGGTCGCGCAGGCGCGGCAGGGCGAGCTCTGCTTCCGTCTGCACTGCCGCAGCGTTTGTGAAGCTCCTGCCATCCGCTGCTTCAGCAATAGACAGAGGGTCACACATTGACATTTTAACGGTGGGTAGGATGAGCAGAAAAGCAGACAGCCCGAGTGACTGATCACCCACTCAGTGAGGAGCAGGAGCGAGATGGGGCTGACCCCCAAGGGCCCTCCCAGCCCCCGGCTGCCCTGTCTCGTCAGCTGCCTTTGTAACTGCACCACTTACGTGGCCAGTGCCATGGACGGGAATTTGATGGTGAGCAAAGAGATCCTTCCCTGCCCTCATGGAGCTCCCGGTGGAGGGTGCCTCTGTGGGGTGTTCGGCTGGACGAGGGCTAATGCTGGACCTTCAGAGAGCTGGGGTGTGGAGTTGGCGTTCCCTGCTGGACCTAATTGCCTTGAGCAATACTCAGGCTTACAGCCTTCAGGAGAAGTCGCTGCAGAGGTGGGTGCTCCGGGCCAGCAGGAAGAGTGAAGGGCTCTCAGGGCACCAGCAGGGACCCCGGTGGTAGTGCCCCAGGGTCCCCTGGGCCTTGCTAGAGGCACTGGTAAAGGTACCGGAAAATGCCATCCAGAGGGAGACGTTGAGGAGGGAGGTGAGCAAGGGCACGAGGGACTGTCTTCCGCCCTCCTCTGCGCGCTGTCCCCCAGTGTTTACGTCCTCTCACGCATCCAGCCCTGAGCAAGCCATCTGTGCACCCCCCTCCCGCCCTCCACAGATGTGGGGACACTGAGGCAGGTAAGCCCTCAGCATCAGCCAGGGGACAGCTCTCCTACTGCGTGTCATAGCACCTTGGGGAATGCGCAACTGACAGGAGAATGTTCTTTGATCTGAGCACACAACAGTCATCTTGGGAGTAGAACTGTTTAAAGTCAATTATTTATCTCTTCTGGCCCCAGCACGCCACTCTCACCCTGGCAAGGACCCACAACCAACTGGGGTGCTCGCTGGGGGCAAAGGGAATATGGACTGGCCCGGGGAGGAAAGTAATTATAGATACTGCTCCGGCCAGTTGTGCAAACAAGGTCCGTGTTTCCTTATGAATATGTTTATACATATATATTTCCATTAGGCAGATATTTTTGTCTCTTTCCCTCTTTCATTTCCTTAACATCTAACATAAGACGTTTTAACGGTAGTTAACTTTATATCTCAGGATTCAAGTTACAGGATTTTAAAAGGAGGCATGTGAATCAACAAGGAGAAGAACGAACATCAAACAGATAAAAGTTCCTACCGTGACTGAGCTTACATTCCAATGAGGGAGAGAAATAATAAATAAAATATATAGATATCAGTTGGTGATAAATGATAAGAAGGAAAATAAAGCAAGGAAAAGGTACAGGGAGCGTGTGTGTGTGTGTATGTATGTGTGTAATTTTGAACAGAGCAGTCAGCAAAGGCCTCCCTAGAGGTGTCACTTGAGCAATGGGAGAGGGCAGGTGTAAAGGTCCTGAGGTGGAGTGTTCAAGGAAGCCTGCTGTGGCAGGAACAGGAAGGAGGAGGCAGAGCACAGCATGAGATAGGCAGACAGAGAACTTGGGCCGGATCACACAGGGCTTTGGGGTCATGCTAGGGACTTTGGTTTTTACCCCAAGTGAGATGAGGAGCTGAGAAAGGACTTTGAGTGACATGCTCTGACTTGGGTTTTCATACAAATGCCTCTGTTGCCCTGAAGCTTGACCCTGCACGTGACCGTCTCGATAAGGCTTGTCTTTAGCTGCCCCTGCTTCCCTTCCAGTCCCACCCCAGGATTGTCAGGGCGCTGAGGTCCTGAGCTTTGCGGGCAGGTGCCCAGAGAAGGGGAGTCTGGTGACTGTCCTCCCAGCCCAGGGCTCCAGCCCTTGCCTGTCTTTCTAGTGCCTTTGAGAAGTTAACCGTACGGTACGATTGAAGCTTGCTTGGTTAGATTCTGTGAAGGTGAGCCCAGCCCTCCTGGCCTGGTTGAACTGATCCTGTTGTGGAGAAAGAAGCTCAGAGGATGGAGCAGTTTATTCTGGAGGAGTCATGGTGCTGGGGATGAAGGACGAGGCGAGAGGATTCAGAGAATGGACAACACCAGAGCTGGCATGTTAAACAGAGAAGCTGGTGGGGGCAGACCAGAAAAGGGGAATCAGCAGGAATAGGCCACAGTCACATAGAAGTGTGTAGAAGATAGAACCTCCATCTCCAACTCAGGTGAGATTAGTCAAACTTTCCTCATTTTCTAACATAGTTAAAAATCTCTTATAAGTCTATTGCCACCGAGTGGTGAAAATTTAACCTTGGTCACTCCGCGGGGGGCCTCCGTCACTTTCCCTCGGACCGCTTTAATTCTTGGGGGCTTATGGACAGCCAAGAGGGGGGTGGCGTAAGGGGTGGGGGCAGGGACATTTGCCACTGACGTTGCTGGCCCTGAAGGCCCTGCTGGTTGGTGCAAGAGAGCCACAATCCCACGGCTGCCCTTGCGGCCTGAGGTTCCTCTGCTCCATTCATACGGGTCTGGGGAGGCTTGGGCGTCTGAGAGCAGGAAGACTTCTGGTCCTTGAAAACCCCATGCTCCAAAGGATGCCGGGCCCTCTCTGACATGGACTATCTGTGGTCTGGGACTAGGCCATCTGACAGCTCTGGTCCTCTGTTTCTCCTGTACTTATTAGTTAATAAGTACTTGTGGGGTGGGTAGGTGGAGAAAAAGATGGGAAGGCAGACTGCCCAAGGACAGCAAAGGGTGTTGGAGCTTAATGCTGGCCGGGACCTTGAGCCCCACACAAGGCATGGGCCTGGCTCTCTGGGCCCTCTGGGCCCTCTGGGTGTGGTTTGGGAGGTCACGTCCCTGCCACACTGTGCTTAGCCAGACGCCAGGGGTGAGGGTGGGCACTGGAGCCCCTCATCTCCTGCTTGGTGTCCTTCAGTTCCCAGGGCACCGGCCGCTCTTAGGAGCGGGGAGGGGGTGCCCTGGCCCCTGTATGGGGCATTGGGGACCCCGAGGCCTCTCAGCAGGCATTCTAGAGGCTAGCGGTAGCCAGCCCTGCTGCTTCGAGACTCGAAAGAGGTGGGATTTATGTCTCTGGCTGGGGAGGACGGCTCATTTTTCACGGTGCCTCATGACTTTCCAGACTATATTTTCAGCCTTGGTTTGACGTCAGTCTCTCGCTCTGTCCCCGGGGATCTGCTTTGTACATTTCCAGGCCGACCAAGCCGGAGCCTCCCCATGCCCTAGGGCCTCTCGTGGGTCCCTCCTGCCGCCTCGGCGGTGCTCCCGGGCAACAGCTAGTGTGCATGTGTGTGCGTGCGTGCGTGCGTGCGTGCCGGGCTCCCGGGGAGGCCGGTGGATGCGGGGAGAGGGGTAGAGGGGGTCTGCCGGAGAGATGGCTAGGCGAGCTGGTCGAGCTGCGCTGGGAGGTCCTGTGTGGTGTGTGAGTGTGTGTGTTGCAGGGGGAGGAGTGGAGAGCCGGAGACCCGGAGGAGCGAGCCAGGCTGGCTGAGGCGGCACGTTTGTCCCTAAGCGGCTTATCTGCAGACATCCCTGCTTCCCTGTAACAGGCGAGGTCTCAAGGCCTGAAAGGAGGGGAGGGAAGATGAGGAAATGGGGGGGTGGGGAGGAGGAAGATGAGGAGGACGCCAGGGGGAGGGGGCGGTGGCAGAGGCAGGAGAACGGACTACCGGCACAATGACAGATCACATGTGCACAGCACATGCTTTCCCATTTCTTTACCTGAGTCCGCCACAGCTCTGCCGTGGGGATTGTTCTCTGTGTACAGGGGGAGAAAACCCATTTTGCAGAGAGACTGCTTTTGGTTCCCGGTGCCCAAAACTCAGCCCAGCTCCGCCCTCCGCTTTGATTTCAGAGTTTGAGGAGGCACGACTGCGCTCAGAGCTGAGCTCGTAGACCCGCCAGAACCTGCTTCAAACAGTGGCCCCTAGACACAGACCACGACTTGTATTTGGGGGTGTCTCCCTTTACATCACCTTAGAAAAATTTTTTAATGTTTATTTACTTTTGAAGGAGAGAGAGAGAGCGAGCACAAGTGGGGGGAAGGGAAGAGAGAGAAGGAGACACAGAATCTGAAGCAGGTTCCAGGCTCTGAGCTGTCAGCACAGAGCCTGACATGGGGCTCGAACCCACCAAACGTGAGATCACGACCCGAGGCCAAGTCGGACGCTTGACCGACTGAGCCACCCGGGCGCCCCATTTTCATCCCATTTTTGAACCTAGGCTAAGGCCCTGTCTGTGGCAGGCACCCCAGATACAGTTAACAGACTCCAGTTCCAGTTTGTGCCCTCACACCTACAGGCTGTGTGACTCCAGGATAGTCACTAAACCTCTCTGGGCCTTGATTGCCTCATTGCTTTGTACCTGATAAGTTTAGCGTGTCCTAGACTGAAACACATCTTCCCTCCCACAGCCTGTACCTGGGGCCCAACCTCCCCCCCCCCCTGCTGCTCATCATCCCAAATGTTTTCTCTGGCTAATGTCACCCTCAGCCATCCCAAACCAGAGCCCTCCACGTCCAGTCAGCCACCATGCCCTCCTCATTAGGCCTCCTAAACACTTTGAGGACCCCTGACGCCCTGCCTAGTGTTCGGTAGATTCTGAAGAAGTGCTAGTTTTTTGCTTATGAGCTCCTCCTTCTGCTCTGAAAAACATCGAGGGGTCTGAAAACACGAGTGCCGCTGGGATACACTGAGGTTCCCAAGCTCCCTCTCCTTTCCCTGCCAGTCACAGTGTCCCAACTCCCACCTGGGAGCTGTCACCCAGTTCCCACTGCATGGCCTGGGTTCAGGCTCTCCTGGCTCCCACGGGTGGCGGTACGTTGCATCAGTTAAGAATGTGGGCTTTTTTGGGCTCCAACCCCAGCTCTGCCACCAGCTGTGTGACCTGGGCAAGTTAACTAACGTCTCTGTGCTGCAGTCTCCTCGCCTGTCAAATGGGAATGATGCTAGATACTACACCTTGTTGTGAGAATTAGATGCATCCATATACACAAAATACTTAGAACAGTGCCAGCAAGGAATAAATGCTGAACAAAACTTTTGTGATTATTGCCTGGAATATAATAGCCTCCGAAATGGTCTCCCTGCTTCAGGTTTTGTCCCCTCTAGTGCATTCTCCACTCAGTGGCCAAAGAGCATTCTCTGTCACTCCCATGCCAGGTTGCCAAATAAAATACAGGATGCCCAGTTCAAATTTAAATAGATGTCTGGTATTTTTATTTGCTAAATCTGGCACTTCTACTCCCATGCTTAAACATTTCTCCTGGCTCTCCACTACCTTTAAAATAAAACCTAAATTTTTAGCATGACATTTAGTGTGACTCAGTCCCCTGCTCCCTCCGTTTAATCGGTCACCACCCTCAGCCCCCTCCTATGCTCCCGTCGTCTCCGACTGCCTTCTTGGAATCCTGGAAAATGCAGCTTAGCATTTTGGAGCTTGGAAGAACCATTGGCCACATTTTTAGAGGAGAAGATTGGGGCTCAGAGAGGTTGAAGACTTGCCCAAAGCCACACAGCAGTTAATGAAGCCCACACACTTCCCAGGCCAGTGTTTTTGCCAGAACCTCAAACTTTAGCTCTGAAACACTGAGCTCAAATGTTTGGAGCGACAAACATACTAGGTTTAAAATTCCTGACCTTCATGATCTCACGGTTCGTGAGTTCGAGCCCCACATCAGGCTCTGTACTGACAGTGCAGAGGCTGCTTGGCATTTTCTCTCCCTCTCTGTCTGCCTCTCTCTCTCTCTCTCTCTCTCTCTCTCTCTCTGTGTGTGTGTGTGTGTGTGTCTCCAAAAATAAATAAACAGACATTAAAAAAAAGAATGGCTTCCTTTAAAAAGATCAAAATGAGAAAGTAAAAATCCTGACCTTGGAGAACCAGCTGTGTGCTCTCTTAGGTTTAGGGGGTGAGGGAAAGCTAGACCTGCTGGCCCAGAGAAGTTCTTGGGGGACTTTAGGATGACCTGGAAGTGTTCTGGGCTCAGGTAAGGAGCTTCTTGGGGTGTGGAGGCAGTGCTTCCGGGGCGGGGGAAGCAAGGCCCTGTTTGCAGCTCTGTACTTGGGGTTTGGCCCAGAATGGTCTTATTTTCCCAACTCCAGGCAGCTGACAGGGAGGGCATGTCAGCATCCCAGACAGAGTAATCATGGCCAGCCCAGCAGCCTTGGGGTGACCTCAGGGGCTAGCCCAGCGTGGAGGCCATCATGATGGCAGTAGGGACACTTCCCCTGGCACCCGGGGGGGGGGGCAGGTGCCACCACTCTGCAATGACTCTGGCACCAGCCTCGACATGGACCAGCTTCCCGGCCAGATCCCTGGGAGGCTCTGGCTCCGTGACAGCCACGCGATGAAAATATCTCCGCTCAGTGCTGAGAACTTGGTCTCGATAATTGACTTGTATAATGTCCAAAGACTGTGCATATAACCAGCCCAAAGTGATGCATCATCTTTAGCAAAAAGATTTATCATGGAATCTGCAGCAGCTTCCCATTTGTCTGGAACAGAAATGAGAGCGACTCTGCCTGCCAGGAGTCATCCTTTGTCTTCAAAGCAAATTCCTCCATGGTTGGAGGCTTCTTGGGCCCAGGCTGAGGCCTGTGGCCAACTTCCTGGCCAAGGTCCCAGGGCCCTGGTGTCTCCATCCCAAGAATCTAAGCCACAGGCATCAGAGTGCAAATAAAGTGGAGCACTGGGTTTAGGAGCCCCGCGTTCTAGAACTGGCTCTGCCATCAACTGGCTTCGTACCTGGGCAAGTCACTTAGTATCCAGGCTTTTACTTCTCCGTCTGCAATATGGAATTTGTGATTCCTGCTTGAACTGTCTCACAGCCGAGATGGAAGAGGAATCACCGATCCCCTACCTTGCAGAAAGGCTCCATGGAATCACGGTTCAGAGCCCAGGCTTTGAGGTCAGATGGATCTGGGTCACATCCCAGCTCTGCTGCTTGGTTATGTCACGCCGGGCAAGTTTCTCACCCTCTTTAGGCTGTGGTTTTGTACAATGGAGGTGCTAAGAGTATCTTCTTTGTGGTTGCGGTGGTGTCAGGAGGAAAAAGAAAAGGTGCACAGGAGCCCAGAGAACGGTGCGGTGCAGGCTTATGCCCTCGAGTCCCATGCTCCACCCTCTTGAGGCAAACCCGGCCTCCCGGGAAGGCAGGGCGCGTGAGTGGTAACACTCCCTGTTGGGAGCGGCCCCACCGCTACACGTCACATCATCTCACAACTCTAGGTGAGGAAACACACGCAGAGGTCAAGGCCTTGTGCAGGGCCCCTCAACTTGTCCATGACAAAAGTGAGCTTTGCGCCCATTTCTAGCTGCCTCCAGGATCTGTGTGTTTTTCTGCCACACCACGATGGCTTATATTATAGTTGGAGAGTGTGAAGATGGTCAGTGTAGAGTATAATTAGCAGCAAGGCCGCAGAAGCTTTGGAACCAGGCCAACTTGAGTTTACCTTCCGTCTCTGCCACCTCGTAGCTGTGTGACCATGGCCAAGTCACTTACCCTCTCTGTCTCAGTATGGTAAGTTCCTAGCACAGTAAGTGGTGTTCTACACGATACCTCTTGTGACTGCTGCCGAAGGCAGGGTGTGCTGTGTGCTGAGGGACAATACGGTGGGACTGTGGCCAGTGGTGGTGCTGGCAACCCCCCTCCCCTGCCCCAAGGAAGCATCTGGTCTGCTGGAGGTGACCAGGCAAGCCAGCAGGGAGGCATGACGTTGAAATGGGGCTTTGAAGGACCGAGAGGCTTCTGATGAGTGGAGCTAAATGAGAGGCCATTCTAGGAAAAAGGGTTGGTGCCTAGGAAGGTGCTAGAAGACTCAGGAGAATCCTAGGGTGAGAGAGCGTGGCACCGGGAACCCATGAGGAAATGCTCCCCCCTCCCTGCCCCCCGGTGCACCTGGCGACTGCCTTTTACAACCACTTTCTGCGCGCCGGGCACTGTGTATCCTTCATCTCGAGTTTCCACCACTGTTCTTCAAAGTAGGGGTTGTTAACTCCTTTCACAGATAAGGAGCTGAGGCCCAGAGAGTCTGAACAAGCCCCCACGAAGGCGCATGAGTGAGTGACATGGCCAGGAAGGACTCCCACTTGGGTCTGTGCGCAGAGTGTCCTCCGTCTGCACCACCCAGCACGAGTGAGCGTGTGCCTCCGTTCGGCGCCCCTGCTGTGCACCAGGGGAGGGTTTATAGATACAGGCTGGGCATGACCATGACCGGAGTCCCTGGACTCCAGCAGCTGGGGGGCCCGGTGAAGGAAATGTGCACAGTGCGGGTGCTCGGCGGGTTGGGAAGCCCAGAGGAAACGTGGCTTGTACTCGGGCAGCGTGGCCTCCTCATCAGAGTCCCTGCTCCTAGCCTCTGAGGCTGGGGACAGGCTGCTGTGGTCAGCCCACTCTCAGGCTAGCTAACAGTCCATGGTGGGGGGGAGGGCAGGTGGGTCGTGTGGGTGAAGAATAAGGGAGAGCCAGCCGGCCAGAGGCCATTTGGCCGCTCCCGGCCCCCATCCAGCACGGTGGATTTTAACCTCTTTGGGGCCGGCTGGACATCTGTCCCAAGACCACGTGGTGACAGAGCCCACGGCTGATGTCTGCTTTCATTCTCTGTCTCCTTCAGCAATATTTCAACGCAAGAATTTGTCTTTTCTGAGTCCATTTCCTCCGAGCCCCTCCACCGTTGGCTGGTAAGCCCATGTGACTGCGTCATGTGAATCAGCTCTGTGGTCGCCAGTGTCCTATCCCAAGACCTGGCCGGCATTTCCCCCTTGGCGCATCTCAGGCAGAGCACTGTCTCTGACCCAGCCTCTGAGAAAGATCCTCCCATCTCCTCCCATCCACCTGCCAGGCTACGTCCTCCTCCCCACCTCCTCCTGGAAGCCTTCCCTAATTTCTGTGGCCCACCCTGCTTCTGACCCGAGAATGTCTCCAAATACAGCTGTTAAGATTCTCTTCTGTTTGCTTATCCATGTGTTCCTCAGCGTGGTCACTCTGCAGGGGCAACGAGGGTTCCTTTCCTGCCTCTTTATCTCATCCCCAGCACTGAGCAAGGAGGGGCGCGGGACATGGCGATTTCTGAGGGATTCAGCCGGATAGGGGCAGATCTGGGACAGTCTCATCAAAAAAAGATTTCCATAGATTACTGAGGGTGACATCTGGCTTTGTTCAACGTTACAGGACTTTTCATGATTTATTAGCCATTCTCTCTATGTTTAGGAGCCAGGGGCCTAGGTCTTGGCACCAATTAAATGAGCTCTGTTTTCAGAGCTCTGTTTCAGACCTATGACTCTAGCCAGGTGGAGAACCTGGGAGCAAAGATACCTAAAGTCCCACTCACCAGAGTCACACTTGTATTTCTCACCGCAGCTTCCTCCCCGCCCAGAGCTGAGCACTGCTTAAATGGAGATGAGCCTGTTAATGACACACACCCTGTTCTTGCCCCAGTTTGGCAACTGACTTGCTGCCTGACCTTGGACCCCACCTTTCTGGGCCCAGTTTTCTTCCTCTGACAACAAGGGTAGTGGCCGAGAGGGCTGTTCAGGTGACTGCAGGCTCTGAACCTTTGCTTCTCAGACTCAAAGGCAAGGATGTCGATGGCTTCTCGAATATAAACGTTTCTTCCCTGACAGCCAGCCTGGGAGATCAATAATTCTGTCAGAGCATCCTTGCAGGAAGGCTAGAGTCTAGAGGCAAGACCGGACACTTTATTCGTGGCTCATCCCCATTCTCCAGCCCCCTTCACCACCCCGCCCCCAATCCAGGATGCGGCAACCTGCCATGAATGAAGAGTGGCTGGTCACATGGCCTGGTAACCATGGTGACGGATCCCCCGCAGCCGGTAGGCATCAAAGTCACATGAGAACCCCGGAAAACTGGCTGGGGTATTTATAGAAGCAGGCTGGTGCTTTTATGGAAATGGGTCTATATTTGACTCTGGTACTAAAAGCTGCATGCTGGCCCTGGGGCCAGGCGGGTTTGCACCTGATTCTCCTTCCCCGCCTGTGGGGCACACGCCCCCCTCCTTTCCTATGTCTCCTGCCACGTTCCCCTCCTCATCCCACTCCTAGAGGCTGCTGCTCCTATTCCAGCAGACCCCCCCCCAACCCCTTTCTGTGCACAAACAGTGCTTCCTTCTGGGCTGGGAGTTTGGGGTCCCAGGATGCAGGCATGTAGGCAATTTGGGATATCTTCCTTCACCATCCTCCCACCCCTTAAATATCAGAAGGTACTGTGACTCCTCCAAGTCTTTACCGCTTCTTTCTTCCTCAAAATTTGGAGGTAGCTGATAAAAGGGAGGCAATACACTTCCAAGGACAAGACTTCAAAGGTTCAGCCACCCGGCCCTCCATGGGTGTTATAGCCATGTTCCAGAAAAGCAAAGTTCCCTTATGCTAATGGTAACTATTGTTTATTGCGCCCTCCCTGGACGTATGTTATCTCATTTAATCCTCATACGCCCTATGATACACATAACTGCTGTTATCCCCATCTTCCGGATGAGGAGCTCCTAGTCAGAATGAAAACCTGGATGTGATCCGCAGTCCATGCTCTCTTACTGTGTCCCGTGCTCTCTGCAGAGCAGCCATGTCCCCCTGAATGGCAGGGACAGGAGCGAAAGTGGGGGGCCAGGAGACAGCAGTGGAAGGAGCAAGGAGAAACGCATTTTGTTATTTTAATGAACAGATAATATATGCACATAGTCAAAGAAAAATTAAACCAAGGTAAGTCCAATACCACGTTTCCCTTCCAAGGTCCTCCAGCCCCCAGGCCCCCCTCCGTAGAGGAAGTGACTGTGGCCATTTTCGGGTATCCTCTTTCTAGAGATCGCCTTTGCGTATAGAAGCAGATATAGATATACCAAATATTCGTGGTACAGATACAAGGCCTAAAATTCAAAAGGTATGTGGAAAATAACTCTTTCCTTCTTGCTTGCCCACAGCCATACAGTTCCTCACCCTAGAGGCAAGCACCATTATCAGTTTCTTATGTCTCATTCCAGAAATATTTTATACCCCGACAAGTACGTGAGACATACACAAATGGTCCCGCCCTCTCCACACTATTCTGCATCTTTTTTCATTTAACAATACATTTTGAAGACATTTCCAAATCAGAACATTCAGAGCAGATTTGTTCGTTTTAATGGCTGCAAAGAATTTCAATGCGTGGAGTTACCGTAAATTATTTAAACAGTTTCTCAGTTTCTTGTTGAGAGACATCTAAATTGCTTTCTTTTCTTTCTTTCTTTTTTTTTTTTTACAAACACGGCTGCAAGGACTATTTTTCAACAAATGTCTTTAAACAAACACGTGTTCAGAATGAGTATGTGCCTTCAGAATTTTCATAAGTGTGGTTTAATGGGCAATGGGTATGTGCCTTTGTCGTTTTGATAAATATGGTCTCGTTATCCTCTGCAGAGATTGTATAATTGAAGTCTTCTCCAGTTAGCAACTAGTGTGTTATCAGCCTTTTAAAGAAAATTTATTTACCGACATAATAGGTAAAAGATCATATCCCATTATTTTTCAGTTTGCCATTTCTTCTAATATGAATGAAATGGAACATCTCTTTATACGTGTAAAAGCCACTTGTATTTTATTTTCCATAAACTTTCTATTCATAGCCCTCTCACTCATTTCTTAAAAAGTTTATTTATTTTGAGAATGAGCAGGGGAGGGGCAGAGAGAGGAGGACAGAGGATCTGAAGCGGGCTCTGTGCCAACAGCAGAGAGCCTGATGTGGGGCTCGAACTCACGAACCGCAAGATCATGACCTGAGCTGAAGTCGGAGCCACTCTAACTGACTGAGCCACTCAGGCGTCCTCTTACTCATTTTTAGGAACTCTTTATATATTAGAGAAATATCTCCCCCACTTTTAAAACAGTCACTTAATAGATATCTCTAAACACCTACTATATGGCAGGACTGTTCTAAGTGCTGGGGATATAGTGTTAGTCTAGTTGGGGAGCAGACAACAAGCAAATGAAGAAGAAAGTGAGTCAAATGCCAGATGGTGATAAGTGATTTGGGGAACAATAAAGGAGGGAGAGGTAAAAGGACATCAGTGAAGACCTTAGAAAGGTCTTCCCCTCCCAATATTAGAATAGCTTTTCCATGTCTTCTTTTCGTATTTTTATAATTTCATTTTCATTTCCATTTTAATTTAATTTCATTTTCAGAGGAAAAACTTCTGATTTTGATGATCCTCTCTACTGTATGTTTACTTTCCTATTTCATTAATTTCTACATTGTCTTTATCGTTTTCTTCCTTCTGTTCCCTTTGAGTCTATTTTCCTAAGTTCTTGAGATGTTTGCTTGGCTCATTGATTTTTAATCTCTCTTCTAATATATCTATTTAAGTCCAAAAATATCCCTCTAAGTACTGCTTTGGATGCATTCTTACGGCTTTTTATTTTTTTTAACATTTATTATCCCCGATACGAGTATAATTTGGTGTAAGGGGTAAGGAAGGCATTCACATTTACTTCTTTTCTGGTGGCTAAACCAATACCATTTATTAAAAAATCCATCTTTCCCCTAGTCACTTGAAATATAATCTTTATCATAATCTAAATGACTAAGTCCGAGTTTATTTCTGGACTCTGTGTTCTGCCTCATGTATTTCTCATACTAGGACTGCATGAATTTAAACTTGCAACTTTATAATATGCTTCCTCACCTCGTGGGCTAATGACCTACACCACACCTATTGTGCTCTCTTTTCATAATTCCCCTGGCTATTTTGTATTCCTTTGCTTCTGCTTAAATGTTTTTTGTTTGTTTATTTGTGTTTTGTTTGTTTGTTTGTTTTGCAGGGTGGCGGATCTCTCAGTAGCATTTGGGAGCTGCTCTCTCTATGCGGATTTTCTATACCTTTTTAAAAGTTTATTCCTAAGTACTTTTCTTTTCTTACTATTGTAAAGGAAGCGTTTCTTTTATCTTCTCACTGGCTGTGGGGTACCTGAATGTTCTAGATAATTTGCATGTTAATTTTTCATCCAATCATATTACCAAATTATACTGTTGTTTAACTTTTTCTCTTGTGAATTGTTTTTCTAAACGAAACTTTTAGCTTTTAAGGGGATAATGCACATTAATTTTAAAGTTCTCAGGGTAAGTGGCTATTTAATGATTCAGTGAATTAATAAATGTAAGATGCTTACAGTAGTGCCTTATGAGCTACTGCTAATAGCAACAGCGATAATACTGCCTTGATTTATCTTTTTAATCCTCACAAGGACCTCATGAGATTAGAGAACTGAATATTATTTCCATTTTCCAGATAATATGAAGTTTAGGGCACCTCGGTGGCTCAGTTGGTTGAGGGTCCGACTTCGGCTCAGGTCATGAATTCGCAGTTCCTGAGTTCCAGCCCTGCATCGGGCTCTGTGCTGATGGCTCAGAGCCTGGAGCCTGTTTCAGATTCTGTGTATCTATCTCTCTGCCCCTCCCCCACTAGCTCTCTGTCTTTCTCTTTCAAGAATAAATAAACATTAAAAAAAAAAGGATATGAAGTTCAATATTAAGTGATTGTCAAAAGTTGGCTGGCAAGGGTGGATCAGAACCTGGGTTTATCTATGTCCATCAAGCTGTCTCAGAAAAGGAGAGCTAGGCGAGTCCTTGTGTAAAGTGAAGAGTCCCTTGAACTCACACACACTCATCCCAAAGGTCTGCTTTGATTTGTGCTCTGTATGCTCCTGCAGGGGTGTGTTCAGTTGGGGCACCTTATCCTGTTCCATAAGGACTGTGCAGAGTCAGATTCTCTGGGACAATTTTCCAGGCCACTGAGTTCCAAAAAGCAGAAGATCAGAGTTGCCTTGGGGCTGGGCAGTGGGGCTCGGCTTGAATTTACCGGGTGCTTCCTATTCCTGTGAAGAGCTGTCCATTCCTCTCCTCCACTGCCGTGCTTGACTATCTCACATCGATTGGGAGATGAGGAACCAAGGGGTTCAAGGGCTTGCCTGAGTCACAGTGGAGGACGGGGAGGTGGTGGGTGCAGGAAAGAATTTGGTGCCTTCTTTGGTCCTCTAGGGCAGCTGATCTCTCGCTGCCTCTCTCTTTCCTCACATTCCTCTCCAGTTCTGCCCCACTTCCATCGAATTGCTAACCACTGGGGTTCTCTCAGACCCTGAAGTGAGGCTTCCACTTTACAGACTGGGGAGTTGAGGTCAGGAATGAAGAGACTCTTAAAAAAAAAAAAAAGGTTTATTCATTTGTTTTGAGACACAGAGGGAGAACACAAACGGGGAAATCAAGAGTCGGATGCTTAATGGACTGAACCACCCAGGTGCCCCATGAAGAGACTCTTGAAGCTGCTATGAGTTAGAACTGGGAATCGAAATTGGGGTCTCCTCTCACGGGGTAGGGATGCTTCTGAAGGGCCCTGGTGTTGTCACATCCCATTAAAGTGTAGCTGGGAAGCCACCCCCCATAATGTGACTGTCATGCTCTAAAACTTTCCATGGCTCCCTCTTACCTTTCAATCTAAGTAGAGGTTTCCAGCCTAACACATCAGGCTTCCACATTAGAGAATCCCACTCACCTTCTGGCTTTACCTCTCATTTGTCCCCAAAGCCACAGCCTCTGAATGGCCCGGCTGGACCCAGACCTACGCCTTGGGGTTGGACATACGGTGAATTCACAAGCTCCTCCCAAATGCTTGCCCTCTATTTCTTTACAGGGGTCCTCAAGCTCCAGAGGGGAAGCTAGATGGACTTGTGACATCCACCCCTTTGTTGGAAAACGAGAATTCCATTCGTGAAGCTCAAGTTTAAGTTAGCAGCCATTTCACATTGTTGCTTCATATTTACAGCTTGAAATCTACTAATAACTCCAGTTATTTTTCACATAAACTCTGATGGAACCAGGAATGATGGATTTGGAGGAACAGGAAACAAACATGTAAAAGGCGATGAACTCATCTGTGTTGTGTCTTCAAAGATCCTTACTTGGATTACTATATATATTATATACACGTGCATACATGCTACGCGCACGCCAGAGAATCCTGCTCTCTCTTCCGGGCCACATAATGCTCAGAGCAGAAACTGAACTGAACGCAAACGCCCGGGTGCTAACAAAGTTCTTTGTCACTGCTTTAGGAAAACTTACTTTCTCTTAATGGGGATGAAGTCCGTCGTTGTCTTCTCACCGCGAGGGTTGCCTTGGGGCTTTTATTAGGCCCTGGCCAAGACCCGGGAAATTGCTTAGCTCCTCAACACCTTCCATGCTGTCTGTCTTTGGCTGATGGTGTAAACCCTGCCTCTGAAGTGGGCCGTGAGCCCCCCGTGCTTTCCCGAACTAGTATTTAGTTGGATTTGCAAAGAGACTGGCCGCACACAGACGGGAGCAGGTGGACCCGGAGCCATAGGAAGGGCTGCTGCGCCCACGGCTGCACCAGATGGGCCGGGTGAGGGGGTGGCTGCCTGCTGTGTACTGACCCCGGGAAGTCCTGTCCCGCTCAGGTTCCCACCGCTCCCCCCTCGACACCCGGCTCGAGTTTGGACAGGTGACTTTTCGACAGCTGGGATTGCTGGCAGGCCTTCCTCCCTGGGCTCAGTCCTGTTCCATCTACACAGGACCCCGGGGCACAGGGCTCTGGCCTGAAGCAGCTGCTCCCATGCTTCTGGCCCAGCTCTTTACTATGTCACTGTCATCATCACAGTTGTCATTGTCATCATCATCATAGCAGCCATTTACGTGCGTCGAGTCCTCGCTCTGTGCCAGGCCGCTGTTATACATACGTTCCTTTGAATGCTCAGCATCCTGTGAGGAGGGCACTCTCCTTATCCCCATTTCACAGGTGAGAACACGAGGTCCCGAGAGGTCGCAAGGTGAGACCGTGAGTCCTGGCACTGGCCTGCAGGGGCCGAATGAGCCTCCGGCCACTGGCTCGCTGAGCTCCTGCACCGCTCTGCTCCCGTGTCCCTGCGTCCCTGCGTCTGAGAGCTGACACTCACTTTCTCACTCACTTGCTAACTCAAGACGCCGTGTATGTGTGTCGTTCCTCCTGCTCGCTCCAGCTGATTGGTGAGCTGATGAAGCCCGTGGGGTCTCCATGGCAAAGCAAACTATGGTGTGTCAGGGATGGCAGCCACTGGCCAGGAAAAGGAAGGAAGCAGAAGTGCCACGAATGAGGGCAGCCCTGGAGGAAATCGGAGCTCCTGTTCCAGGGTCCAGCTTCCATCTCCCCTGGCTGGTTAAGTTGGCATTTGCCTCTTCATTCGGGTGAAACTCCACCTCCCACGGGGATTGGCTTGATCCTCAGAAGCCATAACAGGATAACCATCTTCAAGGAACTGCGATAGGCCTCGCATTTATTCTAAAGACACACAGGGGGGCCTGGGTGGCTCAGTCGGTTAAGCATCCGACTTCAGCTCGGGTCATGATCTCTCACTTGGTGAGTTTGAGCCCCACGTCCGGCTCTGTGCTGACAGCTCAGAGCCTGGAGCCTGCTTCGGATTCTGTGTCTCCCTCTCTCTCTGCCCCTCCCCTGCTCATGCTCTGTGTGTGTGTGTGAGTGTGTGTGTGTGTGTGTGTGTGTGTGTGTGAAAAATAAATAAACATTAAAAAAAATAAAGACACACTTACACAGTAACGGTGGCACCTGGGGACTTTTATATCAGCTGTATTTTAGATTCTGAACCCTAATTGGGTGAACCCCAATTACTCTTCTCCTTTGCTGATCTAACTCAGTTAATCTGGGAGGATGGGGTTCCGATGATGGCTGTGGAAGGAGGCCCATCTACTGCCTCTAAGTCAGGGGTGAGGGAGTTCTCCAAGGTGTGAAAGTAGCACATGGTCACTGACCATCCTGCGACTTCCCTACTTATCCAATAAATACATGGCTGTTCTGGTTATTTATTGCTGTGTAACAAAGCACCCTAAAATGTAGCGGCTTGGAGCAATAATTATTTTTCTCTATCTCGTAGTTTCTGTGGGTCAGGCACTTGGGAAGGACTCGGTGGGACAGTTTGTCTCTGCCCCGTGCAACATCTGCTGGGGGCTTGAGCGGGCTGGGAGGGATTGCTTCCAAGATGATCCACTCACGTGGCTGGTGCCTGCTGTAGTTCGGGAACTCAGCCAGGACTGGGGGTCGGTGGCCTCCTCCCCACATGGGCCTCTCTGTGGGCTGCTTGGGCTTTCTCACAGAATGGTAGATTCTGAGAGCAGGCATCCCAAGAGAGAATGGAAGCTACCATTTCCTTATGGCCTGGGTCGAGATACACATGACTTCCTTCTCTTGTTCAGGCATCACAGATCGGATTCCGAGGGAGGAGATACGGGTATCACTTCTTGAAAAGAGCGTTCAAAGAATGCTGGGACCATTTTTAAAAACATCCACCCTGGAAAAAACTCTAATAACTGTGCCATTCAGAACAAAAGAGAGATCATAGTTTAGCATCTGTGTGTGTTTAAGATACTCAGAAACACAAACAATTGAAGTGAATTACAATTTGGGCTGTTTCTCTGTGTCCTGGAAAAGGCCACGGCCAACACTTCCTCCTACGTCTTACTACTTTACGATCCTGGGGGTAGCGTTTCTTGGATTCATGTAGTGAGAAATAAAAATTAAGGGCATTACTTCAGTGTCTTTCTTTTCAGGAAGACGCGCTTGGGTGGAAGAGGAAAATCTGGGGAGGGGAGCTTCGCCAGGAAAAGTATCTCCTTTTCTGAGCAGAATCAGTATTGAGAAGAGTGGATTAGGTCTTGTGTTGGACCCTGCCAGATTTGACAGGAATGCCCAGACTGTAAGCTTTGACTGGGCACTTATTGTGTGTAAGTCCGGTGTGTGAGGGGGCGGTGGGGGAAGTGAGGCATGGAGAGTTGAAGAGGAAGAGGTCCCTGCCTTTTATGTAGCCACACTCCAATTTGAGAGGCCAGGCATAGATACGTGAAGGGAAACCTACATTATATGGCCCTAAATGTCAAGATTGAGAGGGAGGATGGACCTCACCATTTGACTTGGACGCCAAGGCTGAGTTTGTCTGTGAGTAAGCCAGGGATACTAATAGTCTCACCTAGTAATATAATACTAGGTACTTGAAATATCTTTCTATAGGCCTGGCAAGGAAGAATCAGTTTTCTAGATGTTCAGAAGGGAGATGGTCACTGAGCGCTGGAGGGGTCAGGAAGACTTCCTGGTGGAAGCCTTCCTTCCCCTCTCCATGTTGGGGCCTTCAGTCAGGGACACCTTCCAGGCTTCATCTTCTTTCACTGCAAGGCAGATGTTGACAGTGTGGACTGCCTTTTCCTTCTGGAAACGCTTTCTTCTGTGACACACACAGTCCTCTCACCTCTTGAGTCTTCCTCTCTGTCTTCTCTCCTGACCATTCCTGCTCTTCCTGCCCCACGGAAGCAAGCCCGGCACCCCAAGTTCTGCTCTCCCGACTGTCTTCTACACACTTCTTCTGGGGGGGGGCATCCTTCCCCTCTGCTTAGCATCCTCTTCTGCTCATGACTTCCAGGTCTGTGTCTCCAGCTCTCTCTCTCTCGGACTTTACACCCATATTTCTAACCACACTTCATTCTTTCAGCCAATCTTTATGGACAGTCCGTTCTGTGGTAAAGATGGACGTGGTCTCTCCCCTCGTGGAGCTCACCCATCATCTAGGGAGACCATTCCCCGGCATCCAGTCACACCATTGAGCAGCTAATTACAAATCATGACAGGGCTACAAAGGAGAAGAAATGTCTACCTGGGAGGTTGACTGAATTCTTCATGGTCAGGAGAGCCATGAAGAATTAGGGTTTGAGGTGAATTGGGTGGGCGAGCAGGGAGCGAAGGAAGAGGAGGAGGGACTGAGAGGCTCTCTGGCAGAGAGGGCATATGGCTGAAGTCCAAGTTCGGAAGGAGTGGGCGCGCATAGGAGGGCCAAGAGAAGGTCAGAGCAGGCAGTGGGTTGCAGGGAAGGCCATGGGGGAGGGTGTGAAACAAGGCTAGGGCTGAGGAAGGGCCTGAAAGGATGTGTTGAAGGTGTGGGCCAAACGCTGCAAGCTTGAGAAGGCTGTGATCATATCTGGACTTCTAAAAGGTCACGGTGCTGCTGCTGCTGTTGTACGGAGAAAGGCAGCAAGACTGCAGTCGGAATCAGGAGGTGACGGTGAGGGTCCAGGCGAGTGATTATTCTGGTGTGGATAAGCATGATGGCAGCAGAATGAAAGAGAAGTGGCCAGATTCTAGAGGTACTTAGGAGATGAAATCTCCAGGATTTAATGACAGATTTCACGAAACAGTGATAAAGAGGAGGTCTCAAGGGTGATTGTTGGGTTTCTGGCTGGCTCAACTATTCATGGAGCCAGGGAGCACTGGAGGAGGAGCAAGAAGCAAATTATGGAATGTTTACAGGGTAGAACTTCGAATGTTGAATTTATTTCTTGCAATCTGTGCTGGAAGTGACTCCAAGGGAGTCAAGTAGAAAGATAGAGTAGGAGGTTGCGTATATGGAGCTCAGAAGGGTGTCCGGAAAGGAGATGTAAAGGTGGGAGCCAGTGGTCTGGGAGATGATCTCAGAGAGACGTACAGAGGGTGAAAGGCTAGAGCTCTGGGAGGTCCAGCATTTAAAGGTCAGCAGGGAAAACCAAGCGGTGACCAGAAGGGTAAGAGGAAAACCAGGGAGTGTGGCACCTATGAAGAGAGTTCTAGAAAGAAGTCTTGAGAGGGCAACCAAGACACGTATCACAGAGAGGTCAGGGAGATGAGGATTGGAGACTGCTCCATGGATTTAGTGACATAGAGGTCACTTGTGACCCTAGCGAGAGAGAGCCCCCTTGGCAGCATGATGAACAGAGGTGGGTTGAGGAGCGAGTGGGGAGTGAAGGAATGGAAGCAGGGTGTGTGGAAGAAAACGAGAAGGTGAGGATGAGAGCTTTAGTGACTTTGTGAAAGGAAGATGCCTGCTATGAAGGATCCAGTAGAAAGGAAATGGTTGATAAGACAGGAGAGAAGGAATAACCCACAGTGATTGAGGTTCTCAAGGAGGCTGGGGCCAGGGGACCCAGTGGACTGGGGACTGATCGCAGGGAACAGGAGAGACTCTCCCCTGCTATGTCAGAAAGGAGGAGGAGAGAGCAGGTGCAAATGTAGGTGCAGATGGGGGCAGGTCTACTTATCCTCAGTGGAAAACCCAGAGGGCTTCCAACTGGCTGGGGGCGGGGGGGGGGGGGCAGCAGGGTGGGTGTTTAGGAGAGCGGAGAAGGTGGGAGTGGCGTCCATCAGACTGGAGAAGTAAGTTGACCGGAGAATCATAGGAAGCTTGTTGTACTGCATGAGAGCCCATTTGAGGTTGGTAACCATGAAAGCAGAGGGACACTCATGTGCCCCATGGTGTTTTTCTCCAGAGAACTTTGTACAGAGAAACCAAGTATTGCGTTCATTC
The DNA here is from genome assembly GCF_022079265.1 of Lynx rufus. Taxonomy (NCBI): domain Eukaryota; kingdom Metazoa; phylum Chordata; class Mammalia; order Carnivora; family Felidae; genus Lynx; species Lynx rufus. Next base: position 128,501,325 of record NW_025814834.1, on the reverse strand, counting down.
AAGGTTGGGGTTTTACTGGGTAAATGTGATACAAGGGCAGAGGAGCAAGGACATCTCCTGGTTATTGTCTTGATATCCCACAGACACTTTATTTTCATATATCTCAAATCCATGATCTCGTTACCTTCTTCCTACTGCTCCCCAGATCTGTCCCTCTTTTGAGATCCCCATCCTGGTTAATAATAATACAATTATCTAATAATACCACTAATAGCAATCATTTATAAAGCACACGTATCAGATATAATACCAGATATTTTTAAAAATCCTCTCACCTGGTCAGCATAATAACCTTATGGGATATGTATTATTCATTTTACAGATGTGGAAACTGAGGCTCAGAGACATTACGTCACTTGCTCAAGGTCTCTAGTAAACGGCAATCAGAATGAAAGAAAACAGGTCTATAAGGCTCCAAAGTCCTACCCTTTCCCATGAGCACACCACCGGCGAGCTCCCCTACCCTAAAACCACCCATCTCTGACCCCATCCTTCTGTCACATCCCCCACCAGGTCAGCCATCACATTCTGTTTGTTCACCTCTGGCATGTCTCCTGTATCATTTGCTACTTCCTGTCACGCCCCTTCACCCCACTCCATGTTGCTGGAGGGGTCCACCTCAATGTAAGCTCCATGAGGATAAGGATCATTATCTGTCCTGTTTTCTGTGGCGTCCTCAGGGCCTAGAACAGTGCCTGGTAAACACTATCTAACACTCAGTAGCTGTTGAGTGAAAAGATAGATGCCCATTGGGAGATAAATCTCCATGGGTGTCTCACATTTCTGCAAGTCTTGTGGGCAGAGGCACTGATGGCTTTTTGTTCCAGACTATCTTTTTGAGGATATTTGCATAGTGAGCAGCTTTGGAAGACAGTCTCCCTCAGTGGAGGACAGGTTTGTTTGCTAAGATAATAATGTCTCTCTCCAGGGCAAAGGTTGGCAAATTTGCATGCAGTCCATTATAAAGGATTGGGGTTCCTAAACTTAGAATTCTTCAGAGTGTGCAGGAGCACCCAGAATCAGCCCCACGTCCTTCCCATGGGACTTGGGGGTCAAGGGAAACTGATTTGAAAGTGCAGCTCGCATTGCCTGCTGCGCTATGGGTGATAAGATCCTTTGTCTCTGGCCCGGGAGTCTCATGTCTTCTGCCAGCATCCATGAAACCATGGCAGGCTCCCTCCTTACTCTGCAAGGGTAAAATCTCAGAGTCTTCACAGTTCATGGCACGGTGCTATCGCCTGTCAATAGGATAACTGAGAAACAGCCCCCACCTCCGCCACCCCCTCCCAAACACTGCCTCTAATGCTAAGATCCCCCAGAGCAGAGAGAATTCATCCCAGACTCCCCACACAGCCCTCCAAGGCCCAGGAGGATAGCTCCCACCTCCCTAACCTCACCCCTGTTGCTCCACCCCTCCAGCTCAAGCAGTCACCGCCTGCACACTTCTCTACTCTCTGCTAGCCTTGCTCTTGTCATGCCTCCCGTCCACAAGAGCCAACCTTCTCCCCTTGCATCTGTTGAAGTCCTATCCACCCTCTGAGGCCAGGATCCCAGCTCACATCCTTAAGGCCTGCCCAGAACCCAGTCAGAATTTTCCTCTCCCTTCATAGCTCCCCACTTTCCCCATCTTGTAGAGTTCCTCAGTCCTTTGGGCTGGTATTGCGGCTATCAAGGTAAACCCCACTCTGCCGGTTCCAGAGGCGCGGCTGGCAGTTCGGCGATCTACTCAACCCCTGCTGCCCACAGCATACAGTAGGAGCTCAACAGAGGAGTACTGTAGTGAAGTTGAACTGCACAGGGAATGGTCTTGCAGGATGGTAGGATGGAAGGACGGTGGAGTGGAAAAGGAATTGCAAGTAGGGGAAGAGTGAGCAAAGGCACGGGGGTGGAGGTGGCTACAGCAGGGGAGTAAGCACTTTGGGTGAAGCCGAATTCATGAAGGAGGGCCAAAGAGCTGCACCTGATAGGGTGACGAAATGGGGCCCAGGATTCCAGAGACCCTTGGCCATTGGGGCCCCATTCTTCTGATAATGGAAGCCCCCGTGATGAAGCCCCAGGGTCTGGGTGTCCTGGGGGGGGGCCTCAAGAGGCCGCTCCTGGGTTAGCCCCTCTCCCTCTCCTCTCCCTGCCCACCCCCGCCGCCTGCGTCGTCGGCCATCAGAGCCTCGCTTGCGGCCCCAGAGCCTCGCACTGACGCGGGCCCGAGCGTGAGTCAAGCCTGCGTCACGGCGCCCCGCCGCCAGGGTGGCCTTTCGGAAAGCGAGGGAACAGTGCGCGCTGCGCTCCGCCCAGCTCCGTTCCGCTCCGCAGAGCCGGCGCGGCCGGGGCGCGGGGAGGGCGACACTCGGCGCTGGCGCCTGCAGCCCCCACGCGCTCCCTCCGCCACGGAACCTGGGTCCCAGGGCTGCTCCCCAGAGAGGCTCGAGCGCGCCGCGGGCGGGATCTGAGTCGGAACCGGCGGCGAGGGAGGGAGCGAGGAGCGAGCAGAGTCGCGTGCGCGGACGCGCGGCACCGGGTCCCCTCCCAGCCCCGGCCGGTGCCCGCCGCCGCCAGACTCGGGCTGCCCGCGGGAGGGGCTGTGAGCCGGCAACCCGTCGGGGACCGCAGCTGCTCGGCCGGAGTGCGGGGGGTCGAGTCCACGCGACGGCTCACGCGGGACAGGTGAGTCTCGGGCCGCGCCCTGCCTGCCTGTACCCGGCCAGCCACCGCAACTTTAGCTGTTCTGGCCCCGCCCCAGCCTGGAAGGCCTAAGGACAGAGGTGCGAGGCGGCGCTGCCCGGTGCCCGCCCGGCCCTGCGCGGGCCCCGGGCTCCTCCCGCCGCTCCAGCCGCCGTTGCCTGGCGACGAAGCCCCGGGGCCCGCGCTCCTCGGGCGCATCGGGGCTGCCCAGCTCCGCGTTCATGGGTTCACCAACGGGCTCCAGCTTCCAGGGCTCAGGAGGGCCCAAGAACTCCGGAGGTAATCCGGCGGAGCTGCAGAGGCAAACGCCCGCGGAGCACCGGGCGGGAGGCCCGGCCGGTTTGGCCCCCCGGAGCTGCGCGCCCAGGGCGCAGTTCCCGCGGGGAGGCTCTTGCGCGGCCGGAGACCCCAGCCTCAGCCGCTCGGCTTCAGGCCCATGACCTTGACAGTAACATTGGCAGGAGTAGCGGAGCGCTCACGCCCGAGATGAATATTTAATTCCGAGTCCGGGAGCTGGACCTCGCTGAATTCGGAGCTAGCGGGGAACCCATCTTCCCTCGAGGGAAGCGCATCTGGGAAGCGAACGGCTGAGATGGGGGACGTGCGCGGGGTGCAGGTCTGGAGAGGGCGCCGTCTCGGGAGAGGCCTCAGCCACATTTATACCTGTGCAACCAACGTCCTCCCAAGCTATGCTCACGGTAGTCCGGGGAGGGCCGCTCCCCCAGGGGCGCGGCTGCCGTGGAAGGAAGACTGGTGTTATCTTTTTAAAGGCCAAACAGCCCTTCGGAAATCCTGAGGCCAGTCACTTGAGGGGGCCCAGTGGCTGTCAAGTGGCGTTAAAAAAAAAAATGTTTTTGTTTTGTTTTTATTTATTTTTTAAAATTTCATTCCTCTTTCCTTCTTTGAGAAATTTGTAACGGATCCTTCGGATTAGGGAATTTCTAACCAGAACTACCTTTGGGGCAATTCAGCTGTGAAAGGGAGGCGGGTGGGTCAGGCTGGGAAGACAGGGTCGTGGTATAGAGAAGGAGGATTTTTCTGAGGGCACTGCCCTTGTTAACAGGAACTTCCAGGAACTAAGCAAATCCTGTAACGGCTCAAAAAAAAAAAAATCAACCAAAACTTTAGTTCGAGCCTAACTGTAAGGCTGTCCTGCACATACTGATTGATGTCTGGAGAACAAGGTCAGAGTGTGTTGAGGTTAATGGTAAAGAATTCTTGTATTTCATGCTGTGCTTACATTACCCCACGGTCCAGCCAGGTGGACCTATCACCCAGGCAGGAGGAAGGGCTTCGAGGTCACACCCGATTGTCCTTGGCTGTGGCTCATCCGTTGGGACCGTCAGAGGTCTTAGCTCCCGTGCTGGCTTTTTCTCCAACCAAGCAGCTGTGGCTAAGTAGGTGGTGAGTCTCAGCAAATCCCTGCAGCTCAGCCTGGAGAGTGACTCAGTGCAGGAGGCAAATCGTGCCCACCAGCTCTGATTGGAGTGAGTTCGTTTGGCCTGAGTCACACAGAGTTGTGTGTCAGCTGTTTGTGAGCTGAATGGAGTTCTTTACCAGGGCTTGTAAGCAGCGATGGCCAGGGCTCCCGGAGTTTGGGGGCCACTGACTAGAGGTAGGCAGGTCCTCAGAGTGAGCCAAGCAAAACTCAGGTACTGGGCAGGTGTCCTAGAGCTCTGACCCCACAGGGAAGGCACACAGAGCCAGGCTGGGGTTGGGGGATTGGAGCAGGGGCCCAGGGGGAGGCTGTGTGCTTGTGGTCGGAAGTGGGCCCAGGGCTCTGCCAGGTGCCAGGGCGGGGTGACCTTGGGCAAGTCACTTTACGTCCGGGGCCTTGGTTTCCTCGGTCATAGAAGAGGGATGCCTGTGGTGCCTTTTCCTCAAGCTTATTTTGAGCCCAGTGCCGGACACGTGGCAGATGCTCTAAAATGTTAATTCCCCACCCCTTTCTTTATGGGCCTTAACCAGAGGTGGTTCTTTCTCTCCCTGCCCTTGTGCCTTGGTGTGAGAGGGGGTGTGGAGACAAGTGAAAGTGTCAGGGCTTCACATGTGCTTGCGAAGGACCCCTAATTCAGCTTCACGTTGACCTCTTCCCAACCTTCAGGTCTCCCCAGGACACGCTGAGTAAGAGCAGGGTCATGGACCATGAAAGACTCTTAAATACAGAGAACAAACTGAGGGTTGATGGCGGGGGGTGTGGGGAGAGGGGAAAATGGGAGATGGGCATCAAGGAGGGCGCTTGTTGGGATGAGCACTGGGTGTTGTATGTGAGCGAAGAATCAGAAGAATCACCAGAATCTACTCCTGAAACCAAGAGCACACTGTATACGATGTATGTTAGCCAACTTGACAATAAATTATATGTAAAAAAAAAAGAACAGAGTTATGAAGGGTGGGGTGGAGGTGGTGGACAGAGCTGTGCTGCGTCTGATGTGTGCCCTCAGCTGTCTCTGCAACAGCTCCAGGGCGAGACTCCAGCACAGGCCCTGACTCCTTAGAATTGTTCATGACCATGGCCTGGTCTCAAGTTGTGGCACTTGCCCGGTGGACTTTGGGGGCCCCTGCCATACGGCCAGATCTTGCCATCCTCCTCCCTCTTGTCCTATCCATCATGGAGTTGGAAGCTGCATGACAGCCATCCTGGGGAGGTGAGGCTGGCCTTTCCTGGAGAGGAAAGGAGTGTGTCGCTTGCCTTCCCTGAGGGATCCTGGCCCCTTGCTGTCTCTTTCTGTAAGATGTCTAGGCTTGGTGCTGAGCTAAGATGTGTGTGCCTCAAGAGTGAAAGGCAATAATGGTGCAGCCAGAGAGGCCGTGCTGACCTAGGGGACTCCAGTCTACTACTGGCAGTGTGTGTGTGTGTGTGTGTGTGTGTGTGTGTGTGTGTGTGGTACATGCACCCTGGATTGATGCTCTCCCCACTGGACCTGGAAACAAATTTCAAAGATGATCGAGACAGAGATGAGAGGGTTCTTGAGAAGCAGGCTCCTACTGCCAGTGTGTCCCCCCTTCTCTCGAGCTCCTTTCCGATCTAAGTTTGCTGCGGCAGGACAATTCATCATGAATCCCTTTAAGGCTGTTAAGATAAGCAGCCACATAGTTTAAAGGGAAGGTGGATTTGGGCTTTTTTTCCTGGAAGCAGATCTGAGTTATCACTCACTCCTAGGCTGGGCTGCAAGAAGTTCTCACAGCCAAACATCTGGAGCACCAGGCAGGGAAAAGACTCTGTCACTCAGCCTCTACAAAGCCCTTGTGCATCACCCTCCCCCACCTAGCGTCCCAGACTGTGTTAGTATGGGTCTGCGGGTCTGTGTTATGTGCTACCCTAGAATCAGGCGGGTCAGTGGCCTGTGGTGAAGCGCCTACTTTGTGTGCTTTTAGGAGGGGCCGGTGCAGTTCTGGATTCCAGGAGCTCATGCCGTGCTTGGCAAACAGTGAGAACATCCAGGTTTTTACTGAGGCTTCTGTGTTGCACTAAGTGCTTTTTTCGTATACCACCTCGTTTAATCTTTGCTACAATCCCAGGAGATGGACATTGCTCTCTGCAGTTTACAGATGTGGGACTTGAGGTTCAGAGAGGTTAAGTCATTTTCTGAAGGTCACACCAGCAGTGAGTGGCAGTCTGAGAATTTGAACTCAGGTCTGGCAGATTCTTAACCACTTCACAGTAAGTTCTTAATAAATGTTTGCAGACCGCCTAGGCATTTATACCCAAATGAGGCTGTCTAAACCTGTGGGTCTAGCTCTTTAAGCTAGCGCCCTGAGGAAGGGAGAAATGGGCCTCCACCAATGGGAATTTGGTGGAGAATGAACATACCTAAACTTCCAAGGTTTGGGAAATACGGTCTGTGGTGCCAGGGGAGCTGGGATCCAGCGGAAGATCCTAGACTCCATCATGCTGCTTCATTGTCCTATCTTGTCTTGCCCCATCCCCACCCCTACCCCGACTCTACCACTCCTGACCTCATTCCTTAAAGTTTGTCCAAGTCAAGGGTTGGTGTTGGAAGCAGTGAGGGAAGAGTCAGAGCACAGTGGATGTCGCCCTGAGGATTTCCGCATCTGCAGAATCAAGGACGGTCAGTCGCTGGTGGGAGCTCTGGTGTGTCAGATTTCTCTGCTGGAGAGTGTGTGCCAGGGACTGGCAGCAGTTTCTGGTGAGGCCCCAGACTCCAGAGCAAAACTGCGAACACTCCAAGGTTATGCATGGCAGCCGCTGGCTGGCCTGGGCTGCTCAGAAGGACGCCGCTCGCTTCCTCATCTTGTCCCGTGGAGAGCCCACTCTCCTCACCCTTGGGGTTCTTCCACTGGAGTCTGGGGCTGTGCTGGGAAACTTGGCATCAGACTCTTCCTGCTTCTTCATCTGTTTCCTCTCTGAGAAACCACCGTCCCTGGCAGGACAGGCCCGTATTGTCCTAGCCTGCGTGGTACGTCCAAACGACCCTTGATCTTGGTAGGGAAGTTCTTGTAAGTGAGGGTGGATAACTGGAATGTAAGCATTGATGTTCCCCCACCCCCAGAGGACACAAAAGGTTTTCCCAGAATCCCTGGCTCCACAGGCAGCCATTTTGTGGAGACAGAGTCCTTTGAAAAGTCCCCCCCTCCCCCATGAGTTATTATTCAAGTTAAACCACTGTTCAACTATGGATACATCCAGTTGTTAGAAGAAATAGATACTCACCGTGCACAGAAAATTTACAGGTGAGCACATCAGCTCAGGTGCAAGATGGATTGCTGTACCCTATTGTTCTCATGTTCATGACCAGGTACATTTTGTTGGAGAATAATTCTGGGTCAGGGGAGTCCTGGGCAGCCTGAGTGTCTAACTTGGGAGTTGAGACTTAAAGCCCTATTTGCTCTGGGACCTCTTGTGGAGTGAGGGTGGGGCAGGCACGAACGGGAGGAAATAACGCCCCAGCTCCTGGGCCTTGGGGTCATCTCATCAGCTGCATTTGTGCCCCCGAGCTGCCTCTGTGCCTTCCAAGGCTACTCACAGTTCATTTGAAGATAACAAGTTGCCTCTCCATGTACTCTGTCATTTCTAATTACTGGTTTAATGAGAATTTCCACTGGATTCTGTGCACCACTAATTTGCCACCTATTCTTTCACTTACAAATAGAATTCATTGGTCCACACCCCCAGCTTCCTGCTGGTTGCATTTTCTCTTTAATTATAAGACTCCTGGGCTCCTGTGGTTTTAAATCCCACTCCAGGTCAGGAGTGCTGTTTGATAAAGCTACCTTTCAAGGGAAGTGAACAGTCACCTGCTGGAGCGGCTCCATCAGGTGCTGCCGGGTGAGTATCCAGTGGGGATGCGGACCTCCTCTTCCCTGGGGGGTTGGAAGGGAAGGAGAGCAGGTGCAACCCAGCACAGGCGTCCTGAATGGCCTGGTGGGCGCTGTCCACGGTCCTGGCACACCACCGAGACGACCTGCCTGCTAGGAATTTGGGGACTCCTCTAGAGCAGCTGGAAGGAACCTCCTTGACCAGTCCCCCAACTTGCATTGTGACATTGGCTTTGGGAAAGGACCTGGCCAAATGAAGAAGCTGCTAACCTCAGGGAGAAATGGTGGGAGATGGACTCACCTCACTGTTGACCTGCTGAATGAGATTCGGGTATATCACTTTGCACCGTGTCATGGTACATTGGAAAACTTCCTAACCAGTGCCGCAGATGGGTAGCGTGGGGCCCAGAAATAACGATGCCTCTATTCCTTGGAGTTGCCTGGAATGGCCTAGGGTGCCGGGACCGCTTACCCCAGTGTGCCATATCAGTGTTCTCTTCTCCATGTGTCGTGATGTACAAAAGATTGGAAAGCACTAGAATATCAGAAAGAAAATGGGCTACAGAGCTCAGGGGCCCACAGTTTGAATCTCCACTCTTTCACTTCATGGCAGGGTAATTTTGTACCTGATAGTTTTCTTCCCTCAGCCTGGGTTTCTTTGTAAAATGAGAATTACATTTTTATCCCAAGTTGTTGGGGGTATAAATAACATATGTAAGCATAGCAGGTTTTCAAAAATACTTGCTCCCCTCACTGCGATCGGCTGTCCTGTGACCTGTTCCCAGTAGGGGCACTTTTCTGCCCACCTCTCCACAAAGCTACACTGAGGGTTGATGAGGAAAGAGCCACAAACCCTTCTCATTCCCAGGAAAGAGACATCATGTTGGGACTGTAATTAAGGGTTTCTGATCACTATTCCTTCAAGTGCCCTTCAGCAGTCTGGTGGGTAACACAGGTAATTGGACACCCTTGGTTCCCTCTGTCTCTCTCTCTGAGGCAAGACAAAGTAGTGGCTTTAAGAAAATCCAGGTCCGGGGCGCCTAGCTGGCTCAGTCGGTTGAGCGTCCGACTTCAGCTCAGGTCATGGTCTCGAAGTTCGTGAGTTCAAGCCCCGCATCAGGCTCTGTGCTAACAGATAGCTCAGAGCCTGGAGCCTGCTTCAGATTCTGTATCTCTTTCTCTCTCTCTCTCCCCCTCCCCCGCACATGCTCTGCCTATCTCTGTCTCTCAAAAATAAATAAATGCTAAAAAAAAATTTTTTAATAAAAAAAGTTTTTTTAATTAAAAAAAAAAAACAGAAAAAGGGGCGCCTGGGTGGCACAGTCGGTTAAGCGTCCGACTTCAGCTCAGGTCACGATCTCGCGGTCCGTGAGTTCGGCCCTGCGTCGGGCTCTGGGCTGATGGCTCAGAGCCTGGAGCCTGCTTCCGATTCTGTGTCTCCTTCTCTCTCTGCCCCTCCCCCCTTCATGCTCTGTCTCTCTCTGTCTCAAAAATAAATAAACGTTAAAAAAAAAAAAACAGAAAAGAAAATCCAGGTCAGAGAATTTGGACAGATACTGTGAGGACCCATCTGTTACCACCATGGGCCTCTCATGAATGAGGAAAGAAGGTAGTGAGGCTTTCACTCCTTGCTCCTGGAATTTTATTTTAACACGTGATTTTAAAAAACTTTTGTCTTTTTCCAAATTGGGACAGTCCCGTAGGTTGTCTACCTGTCGGGGACCTGGTATGTTCTCCAGCACTCTGGGGCTCTATGTTTCCCTCTCTCTCTAAAACCTAAACCTCACCCACCGCCCCGGCTCAGGTCACCATCCCCTCTTACCTACCCTCCCTGTGTCTTCACTTGTCCTTCAGTCATCTTTTTAAAAACAGTTGAGTCACATCACTCTCCTGCTTGAAAACTTGAAACGGCTCCCTATGAGCCTTGAAAGGAAACCCAGTCCTTTCCATGCTCTGCAAGCCCTGCCTACTCTGGAGTCTAGCTATCCTCCTGAAGGCACTTCCCATTCTTCCCTTGTTTAGGATGCCCTAGGCCCAGGTCCTTCTTTCTAGTCCTCCTACTCACCAAGCAGGCTGCCTCAGGGCCTTTGCACTTCCTGTTCGCTCTGCCCTGAATGCTTTCTCAGGATATTCACATGGCCCATTCTCACCCTCCATCAGGTCTTTATCAGAGTGTGCCCTCCTAGTCCCTCTACATATTGTAGCACCCCTGTCTCACTCCGTCCCCTCACATTCAATATTACATATTTATGTGATATGTTTATATATACTGGAGATATATGTCTATACATATGGCAGTAATTATATATTTGTCTGTTTTTAAATTTATTTATCTATCCTGGGAGAGACAGAGAGAGTGTGAGTGGGGAAGAGGCAGAGAGAGACAGAGAGAGAGACTGACTTTCAAGCAGGCTCCATGTCACCAGCGCAGAGCCCAACACAGGGCTCGAACCCACGAAACCATGAGATCATGACCTGAGCCGAAACCAGGAGTTGGATGCTTAACCAACTGAGCCACTCAGGTGCCCCATATCTGTCTGATTTTTGTCACTTTACCCTAGAATATAAATCCCACAGGGGAGGGGCATTGCTTGCTCTGTTCTCTGCTGTGCTAGAACAGGGTCTGACACATAGTTAGTGTTCAATAAATATTGGTTGAAGGAAGTAAAGGAAGCGGGAAGTCAGTTGGAGCACCAGCACCCCCTCCAGCCCCCCGCGTCCTCGGGCACCCACATGCTTGTCGCATTCTGGTGCCAGGGCACCACAGGACAGTGGGCAGCTGTGCCCCTAGGCTTGGCCACACCCACTTTCCCCACGTGCTCACGTGAAGGGGCAGCTGGTGCCAGCTCACGGTATGCCGACTGCATCATCTCATCTTGTCCTCATGACCAAGAGGCCCTCACCTTTGGGGACTTCTCCATCTTTTCAGGTCCAGAAGCCAAGACCCTGAGATTCTGTGTTCTTTCCTGAAGACTCACAGCTAGTAAGTGACAGCAGGACTCAAACCAGACCTCCCTGCCTCCAAAACCCATCTTTCTGTGATAGTGTTGTGGTTAAGAGTCAGATCCCAGAGTCAGACTGTGCTGGTGTGGACCCAGGGCCTCCAGTTTTTGACTTGTGCCCGTGGACCTGTTGCTTTGCTTCACCAGTTCCAAGATGCATTTTTTTTTTTTTTTTGGCACACCGTCACATCTTCAATTCAGGACACAATGTACAGTCAGTGGCATCTCAAAATGGCTGTTGATCAGGTGGCAGTGGTGACCTGGTTGGGTGAAAACCTTCCATTGAGCCTCTCTGGTAAGTTCAAGAAAGCACCAGCATCGCAGGGCCAGCGGTTCAATGAAATCAGCAACCAGTCCCACTGAGCCTCTACTTCTTCATCTGTAAGATAGCAGTAAGTGTGGTGCCAAACTCATACGGTTATGGGCAGGGTTTAAGGAGATAATGGCCGCTCCACACAGTGGCTGCTACAGAGCCAGCCCTCAAGAAGGATCCCTGTGTTGTTTGTTGTTGCTGCTGCTGCTGCTGCTGCTGTTAATGATGACACCCCCCACCGCCTTCAGAAGTTCCCTTAGCGCCTAAGTTCTGGCACAAGGTTAATGCATCTGTGGGGTGGTCATGGCACTGCTCTTGCTTCCACAGCGACTAGGCATGCCTTTCCCCCTCCCACGAAATGGTAAAACTGAACCAAAAGATTTTGTTTGCACTGGCCCCACCCACATATTCCAGTGCCAGTTCCTCCCCCTCTGGACCATCTGCCCCTTTTCCTGCTTCCCTTCCTCCTTGACTAAGAAAACAAAATACCAACTGCAGAGAGCACGCTCGGCAAATGTAACAGGAAGGTGAGACGGGCCACAGAAGGTTCTACTGGCTCCTCTGCCTGAGCTGCTGTTTGCAATGGTCCCACCAGCCTCGTGGAACACTCCGTGCCGAGATGGTGCCCATCCGGTGTGTACCTCTCTAAGGTGAAGGCAGACCCTGTCTACAAAGTGGAGAGAGTGAGGCACAAATAGTGGATCATTTAGAAGAGGCAGAAAGTCAGCGAATGACGGCCAGACTTCTTAGCTTACCTTTGCTTTACACTGCCACATGGGGCGTCTTTGGGACACCGTGTGTTTTGGGGATGGGAATATTGCACCAGAAAATAGGAAAGTTTTGAAGCTGGGGAATTATGTCAGGTTCTGGAAAACTGGGGGAATTCAGAATGCACCTGTCATTCATGCACTCATTCACTTCCTTGATTTCACATTCACTGAGCACGTACAATAGTAATACATGAGGATTTGGTCTGCAACAAATCTGTGAAATGGAGTCAGAAATTCCTGTTCTGTTTATTTGACTTCCCAAGAATCTTCTCTTTCTCTTGCTATCCATGTGGTAACCAGATGCAGTTGGTAGGTAAGCACTGTTCCCTATTGTACAGATGATTACAGAACAGAAAGCTGGATTCCAAGTCCCGGGGTCCTCCCCACATGGGCTTCTGGGCTGCACTTCATTCATAACCCCCCCCACGTCCCCCCCGCCCCCCCGCTCCCATGGCTGGGGCACGCAGGCATCTAGTAGGTTTAAATGTGACTCAGTCAAGTGTGTTAGCTTTTTGTCCTTGCTGCTGTTTCAAAGGTGAAGGCAGTGGTTAGGATTTCAACCTAGGAAGCAGGTTGCTCTTAGAGGGTGGGGTGGCAGGAGCCCTGGAACATCTGCAGGCGTCCTGTTCCGCCCTGTGTGTGCCAGGCACCGGCTGGGCTGGGGGCAGTTGCGGGTGGACGCAAAGCTGGATATGCTTTGGTTCCTGCCTTCAGGGAGCTCCCTGTTTAGAGGATGAATCGGGGGTGTGCACAAGGAGTTATACTAGAAAGCCAAATAGTCAAAGCGTGGAAGAGTATTACAGGTTGCGTGCCAAGAGGGGAAAGAAAGGAGCATTACTTCTCACTTACAGCATCACAGAACGTGCCACAGAGGCGAGGTGGACCTTGAGCTGCACCTTCAAGGTCATTCAGTGAAAGTATAGCTAACCCCTCTGAGCCTTTGGTTCTTCATCTGTAAAATGGGAGTAAGTGTGGTTCCCTTCAAGGGAAGCTTCAGGAGGCAGACACCGGGGAGGGTTTTCTGCACAGGGGCCCGGCGGAGAAGTGGCAGCTGAGGCTGGGGAATGGAGAAGTGGCAAATGTCTCTGGCAAGGGCCGTGGGCTCTCTCCCGTGGGAGTGGGGTGATGTGGTATTTCAGGAAGCTGCCTTTGAAGGCCCAGAGGACAGTGAGCCTGCTGCAGGCATCGAACTGAGAGAAGGGCTGAACCAGAGCACAGGGGGTGGGAGAGAGGACGGGCTCAAACATACTGATGGGGCTCTGTGCCCTCGGCATGGAGGGGGAGGGAGGGAGGGGTCCAAATGGTGCTGGCCAAGAAAAACCAGGAGAGCAGCCATCACCAAGGCCTGTCAGGAGCAGTTTGCCCCAGGTGACTGCCGGGAGGTTTCAATAAAACAATTAAAAATAATTTGTAGGACAATTTGTATCTCTGATAACAGTCGACCTGCTTTAGGCTCAGCTGAAGCCCAGAGGCTCCGAGGTAATTAGGAGAATTGTTTGGGCCACCACAGCTCGTCACATGGAGATCAGGAAGCTGTCTAGTTGTGTGAGAGACAGAGAGACCCCGACCTTGCTTCCTTCTTACCTCTGATCAGCCTAGAGTTAGTTGGACCCTGGCGTTATGGCTGGGGCCACTGGGTGTCCTCCCACTGCTCCCCGCTCCTGGGGGCTCTTCCCAGCTCTCCGTTGTAGAGGTTTGCATTTAAGAATGTGCAGTACTGTCCCCAGAGCCGTGAGACCCAACAGTGGTAAGATACGGCTCTCCCTGGGGGGCTGAGGGAAGCAGGGCCCTGGGTTGGGGGGGGTCTGTCGTCATCTCTGCCGCCTGCTTTCCCAAAGATGGTGGCCTCACCACCCAGTCCCCCCGGGGGGTCTGGCTTGGAAAAGAAGTGATTCCCTGGGGTTCGTCCCCGGAGTTACTTGGTACAACCCTCCCGAACGGGAGAGACTGTGACCCCAAGAGGTGGGTGCTCAGGGGGCCGACTGGACACCGCGTTCCAGAAGGCCCCCACCTCGGGATGCTTGGAGCGGTGGGGCCGGCCTGGCCCCATTCACAGGGTGAGCGGCCTCCCCTCACCCCTGAGGTGATGGCCGAGTGCCATGCTTTGAAACTTGTGGTGGAGCCGTCAGCCCTCCGGCAGGGGATATTTTTACCTGTCTGCCTCCTAGTCGCACAATTTTTTTTTTCTTTTTAAGGAGCTTCACTCCCTGGTGCTGCTTTTCTCATGCGAGCTTCTGAGCTGCAGGCTGCATCTGTTGCTAAGTGACAGGTCTGGCCCCAAGGGCTCTCTCAACTCTCGAGCCCCCCCCTGCATTGTGCTTTGAGTAATTGAGGCCCTTCAGTGCCTCAGAGCTCCATCATCTGACGCGCTGCTCCTGGAATCAGCTTCACAGCCTACCCCAGCTCCTGAGCAGGGGCAAAATTGGAGTATGGCTAGCTGGCTGTCACAGCGTCCCCACGACACCCCACTGAGCTCTCAACTGGCAGAGGTGGTAGGGCCTCGGAGATCACGAAGACCAACCCATTTTACACACGGGGAAACTGAGGCCTAGAGAGGTCAGGGCAATGGTGCCAGCTTGCATGGTTTGTTGGTGGGTGGTCGGGACCAGCACCTGGCCGGCCTCCTGATACCTGGATCACGGCTGGCTCCAAGCCCCGCAAAGTCAGGGGTAGAGAGGAATCCGCCCCTCCTGGATCCTTCTCTGACCCTGCTGCTCGTCCCAGGTAATGCGTCAGGGTTGTTGGCTGGGTACACGCTGGGTTCCCACGCCCTGGTCTGCAAGCTGACCTTTCACCAGCCCAGGGGCTCCAAGGGAACTGGGGGTTGTGGGAAAGGATGATCCATACCACTGGTGCTGTGTCCTCTTTAAACCATGGAGGCAGCGGAGGCGCGAGGAGACTTGGGACTGCCAGCCGTGTGATGTGAGTCAGGTGCTGTCCTGCCCTGGGGCGCACCTGCCTCACCCGCTTCCCGGGCTGGCTGTGAATCCAGTGAGATGACAAGGAGAAGCAACATTTATGAGCACTTGCTGGGCTCCTGCGTGGTTCTGAGACCTGCGCGACCTGTTCTGTCCACAACGTTGTGAGGTGGGAACTGCTGTCCTCCTTTGACGGCTGAGGAGATGCAGCTCTGCGGCCTTAAGAAACCTGCGAGGCCAGGCAGCGGGTAAGCAGGGAGCTGGGATTCGAACCCGTGCCGTCTGGCTTCTGAGCAGTGTCACCACCATCCCGTGCCAGGAGACGGAGTACAAAATGTTTGCAAGTGATTTCAAACGATAACACATATGAGCTACAGCGTGACTAATAATATTGCTAGACTTTACTGCGAGGCCATGTTTTTTATTAGTAATAATGTTGCTGATCTTTAGACCCAAGACCAGGCCTTTACCTGCTTCTCTTTGACACCAGGTGAGGTGGGTGGGCTGGGCTTTGTGGGGTGCTGTCCCAGCAGCCTCAAGGTGGTGCCAGCTCTTGGTAACAAAAACCGACATTTCTGAGGTGGTGGTGTTGGAAAACACTTCTCTCCATCTCCACCCCACTTCTGCCACAAACCGACTCTGGCTTTTGGCGTTTATGTGACCAAACATAAATGGAGGGGGGGGTTACATATTTTTAAATGAAAAACAAAAAACAAAAAAGCAAACAATGCAGGGCTTCCCAGGAGCAGGGTCCTTCCTGGTGCCAGGCCCTGTGCTGGGCACTTTGGATGTGTCTGCTCATTGAGTCCCCAGGGCAGCCCTCCCTTGGAGGGGACAGCTGTCATTATGTAGACCCTCTGCACCGCCCCCCCCAGAGGCCTGACGCCTGCATAATTAAAGCGAAGTGGCTGCCCACCTCTCTCAGAGCACCAGCCAGAGTCCTTACAGTCGGTTGTGGTGGTGGAGGACAGCGGCTTTGAAGACAGGCAGGCCAGGGGTTGAGTGTTTCCATTTATTCATTCACTCACTCACTCGACATCTGTTTCCTGAGTGCCTCTGCTTGAATGTCCCCTCCTCGGGGATGCCTTTCTGGACCATAAAATAACAGCCCTTCAGTTTGCAACACCCCCTCCCCCACCCCATGTTATTTGTCTTTATGTCACGTATCACCACTGGCCTTTATATGTTTGTTTCTTTCTTTAGTATCTGGCCCTTCCACAGGAAATATAAACTCCACGAGGGGAAACATTTTGCTTATTTTGTTCACTGCTCTATCCCTGAAACCTAGAACAGAGCCTGGCACAGAGAAGGCACTCGGTAAATGGATGTCAAGTGAGTGAGGGAATGAACGAATGAATGAAAGAAATGGGAGATCTCAGACCCAGGTCCATCTGATTGCGAAGCCCCTGCCCTCACCACCACTGTCTTCGTCCTGTTTCCCACCTCCCTGCTGAGTGTGACCCAGTGGCTTTGGGCAATTGGCTTCCTCTCTGGGCCTCAGTGTCCTCATACATGGAATGGGAATATTGCTAGGGCCCCTCAAGCTTTAATATTCTAAGTGTCAGACACTTTTGTCACCTGAGCATGTTCCTGGGCACAGAAGGTTCTAGTCATGATTGCAGCCCAGGCCAGTGCCTCCGCTTGTAAATTTGTGCTTTTCGTCCTGCAAACCTGACGGCACAGGGGGCCTTCTGGCACACATCTTGGGAAGAAGGAAGAAGCTCCCATCGTGCCTGTGGTTTCTGTGATGCTGCTGTGGCTTTACCGGAATGTGCCGGTTTTGTCCTTGAGTCCTCCTCGTCTGAATGACGCTCTTCCCTCCTGCAGAACTTTCTCCTGTTGGTGACGAGAGCTGCCACTCTCTAGGCTATTTTTGGGAAAGCATGTTCTCCAGTTGGTCAGCGTCAGGATAAATTCCGCATGCTTGCGGGAATCCCCTTTGGTTTTCTCCAGTTGTGGGATGATGAGCAGTAAATCGTACTTAATGCATCGCGGACTGTTCTCGTCAAATTCCACGGCAGGCAGAGTACCTGGAGACAGGCTCTGAGCTGGCACCCTGGTAACTGCAGTCTCCAGACGGACCCCAACCCTTCTCCCCAGTTCTAGTTTTTACTTTTTAATTTTTTTAAGTGTTTATTTATTTTTGAGAGAGAGACAGCAAGTCGAGAGAGAGAGAGGGGGACAGAGGATCTGAAGCAGGCTCCGTGCTGACAGCAGAGAGCCCGATGTGGGCTCAGACTCCTAAACCATGAGATTATGACCTGAACTGAAATCCAGAGTTGGACGCTTAACCCCCGGAGCCACCCAGGTGCCCCCCACCCGCCCTCCAGTTCTAGTTTTTAACAACAACTCTTGTTTAAGGGGCACCTGGATAGCTCCGTGGGTTAAGTGTCTGACTCTGGATTTTGGCTCAGGTCATGATCTCATAGTTTGTGAGTTCAAGCCCCGCATCGGGCTCCATGCTGGCAGTGTGGAGGCTGCTTGGGATTCTTTCTCTCTCTACACCTCTCTAGCTCTCTCTCTCTCTCTCTCTCTCTCTCTCTCTCAAACTGCCATTGCCTGTGCTTAGGTTTTCTCCATTTGAGTGCCCTGGGGACAGGGATCTGCTGACCAGGGAAGGGGAAAGGGCTCATCCTGACAGTCCAGACAAGAACAAAAGCCTCCCCATTGCATAACTCCTAGGGGCACCATTCCCTTAGGTCATGTGGGCAGGAGGAGGAGGGCTGAAAGGTCCCCAGACACACACTCCCTCCAGGACACAGTGGAATGTTTGGCTGGCCCAATGTGAAGTGGAGTCCCAACAGAGAGCTGTGTTTCTTATAGGGAATTCTGAGCTCTTTTTGGCAGGCTAGTTCTGTCTGGGTCACTGCAAAGCCCAACACCTTGACCGTTCCTGGAGTGGAAGGGGGAGTCACCAAAGACTCACGGTTTCCCTTCAGGGAGTTGTCACCTGCTGCTGTGGTCCATGGCCTGGCCCAGGGAGGACTGGCTAACCACACAGACCAGCGTGGACAGTCCCCATCTGTCGGGTGTCCTAGCTTCACTACACGTGTAACAGGATCCGGCTGGCCAGGTTCCCTTGAAGTTTGGGGCTTTACTGGAGTCAGCCAGGAGGTCCGGGTCAAGCTTCTGCTGCACGGTGCCATTGCCCGCGCTGTTCCGATGGTGCAGACCAGGAGCACAGACTTCCAGAGGCGACTCCTTCCCCTAGTAAAGTGATTACCGAGCCGGCTAATTTACATCCCTAGAAAGACACAGGGCAACCGCAGGCCGGGGTGTACGTGTGTTTAATTTTAAATCCTCCAACCTCCCCTTAACGAGGAGGTGCTTTGAAACACGGCAGCATGTTGATATCCTTCAAAGGGCTCATTTCCTTGGTGCTTTATTTCTTTAAGGGAAAGCCTGAGAGACGGATGGGGAATGGCAGGAGCAGGGGAGGGTTTGCCTCCCCCGCTCGCATCGTGCAGACATTATCTGCTGTAAAACTGTCACCGGAGGATGGAGAACTGGCTCTTGGCTGCAGTGGCCCTCAGATAATGTCAGTGCTGAGCGATGACCCAGCATTTGTTGGCACTAAGCAAACACCTCTAGGGCTTTAGTGCCAGAATCCTTAGCAGAACCTGGTCAGCGCTCCTGCCTGGGGAATGAAGGTCCAGATGTGGGGCTGGTGTTCAGGGTCCCCATGGTGAGAGCTCTAACCTTTTGGGTTTTTTTGTTTTGTTTATGTTTTATTGTTTTCTTGTTGTTTGTTTGTTTTCTGTTTTTGTTTTGCAAGCATTAATGTCCCTTTTAATCACTAAGGGTTCTGTAAACATACAGAGAATGGTTCGGTAGGTCTGGGGTGGGCCTGGCATTCTGCATTTCTTTTCTTTTTTTTTTTAAGTTTTCTTTTATTCATTTTTGAGAGAGAGAGAGAGCAAGGGAGAGAGGCAGCGAAGGAGGGTGAGAGAGAGAATCCCAAGCAGGTTCCACACCATCAGCACAGAGTCCAACGCGGGGCTAGAACCCATGAACCATGAGGTCACAACCCGGGCAGAAACCCAGAGTCGGACGCTTAATCAGCTGAGCCACCCGGGTGCCCTCTGCATTTCTAACAAGCTCTCTGTGATGCTGCTGGCCCATGCGCTGTATTTTGAACAGAAAGACCCCAGAGAAGGCAGACACTGGTTTCCCAGGGTCCCACCAGATGGTTCGGCTACATAGCTAGAGCTCAGGAGGGCTAGGACTTGGCCACAAACCTGCACCACCTGGGAGGAGAGGGCTGTGGGGGCCTCCCAAGGGCCTGGAACACTTCAGGATATGCGGTTACGAAAGGGGGCAGTGGCATCATGGATGCCCCTTTATTTGGGTTTGGTGGGTGGGTTGGCCCCTCCTACCCCATTAGGTTTACCTTTCAGGCATGCTCAGGCAGGGCCTGTGAGAAAACGGAGTCTGCAGACTTTGAGCCCCTCGGTGGGTACCCCCTGACAGGGAGAAAGACAAACGCAACATTCCAGGCCACTCACAGCCCAGCCTCCGAGTATGTGCCCGGAGTGATGGCGGATCTGGGTCCGCTCGGGCTCCCCACCTCTGTGGGGTGGTCAGCTGATCCTCCCCTGCTCACCTGGTCTCACAGGTCCCTGGATGAGAAGGAGCTGACAGCAGCTGAGCCCCACCTTCTCTGAGTGCCGGGGAGCGGGGCTGCGTGGCCCAGGCGGCACCAATGCCTAAGAACAGCAAGGTGACCCAGCGTGAGCACAGCAGTGAGCATGTCACGGAGTCGGTGGCCGACCTGCTGGCCCTCGAGGAGCCCGTGGACTACAAGCAGAGCATCCTGAACGTGGCAGGTGAGGCCGGCGGCAAGCAGAAGGCGGCAGAGGAGGAGCTGGACGCGGAGGACCGGCCGGCCTGGAACAGCAAGCTGCAGTACATCCTGGCCCAGATCGGCTTCTCCGTGGGCCTGGGCAACATCTGGAGGTTCCCCTACCTGTGCCAGAAAAATGGAGGCGGTAAGAGGCAGCCCTGCCTACCCCAAGGGGGCCTTGCAAAGGGGCCGGGCTGAGGGGTGGAAAGGGACGCCCCTTTGCTGATGCAGAATTGGAGCCCTCATAGGGTGGAGCTCGGGAGTCCAGAGGAAGGCTCCCCAGAAATAGCTAATGGTTCATAGCTACCAAGAGGCTGTCAGGCATGATGATGATAAGAACGTGGGCTCTGGCCTGGGACTGCCTGGGCACAAACCCCAGTGCAGCCAGCCGGCATTGCAGCCCTGTACAAGTTGCTTGATCTCTCTGTGCCTCTCTGTCATCATCTGTAAAATGGGAATAATAGTAGATCCTGCCTTACAGCAAAGTTGGGAGGATTTGGTGAGCCTTATGTGTGGAATGCTTAACACCGTTATCTGACGCATAGTAAAGAGCAACTGTTGGCCATGACACTTAAAGGCTTAGCAGGTGCCAGGCACTGCTGAACGCTTACCGGATATTAGGCCGAAATGCATGAAACTGCTGATATTTAAGTGTCTGGGACCAACCAAAGCACCAATTTCATACAGTTCAGCCATCGAATCCCCCTACTCCCTGTGTGAGGAAGGAGTTACTATCCTCATGGTAGAGACTGCAAAATTGAGGCACAGAGAGGTTAGGTATCTCACTCAAGGTCACACAGCTAGTGATAAAGTAAGGATTCTAACCAGAACAGCTTGGCCCCCAGAGTCTGAGCATACCTGCTGCCTCCCAGGGAGGAGGGGGCCTCGCACTGCCCCCCGAGTTTTAATCCGCCTACAGGATCTTGCCCCTGGAATCAAACCCCTTCTACTAACCACTTCTAGCCACCCAGGTGGGTAGCAGCCCCCGGGCCCTTATCCTCCGGCCCGTCTGAGGCAGGCTGGAATGTTTCAAAGGTAATTTGTTTTGAAACCAGGGGAAAACTAACAGAAAATAAACACAGAAAAACCTAGCAGGCTGAAAACAAGGACATTTACAAGCTCAGACATCTGGTCCTGGGAAAGTGATTGGAGCCAGCAGAGAGCCCTTGTGCCTCCTAGTCCCTGTGGCCTGGGACTGCCACACTCCAGCCTGATGGGTGGCCACAGCTTTGTAGGCATTCTCACCTGACTCCTTTTCTCTCTGCTCTGTGCGACTCTGGCCATGTAGCCTCTCCCAGAGATGCAGCCCCATTCAGGGATGCTCCCTCCTCTGCAGAACACTCTCTCATCCAGAGGCCGAGCCTGGCTGGAGACTTCCCTTCTTTCCAATTTCTGTTGAAGGGTGGGAAGTGAGCATGCCCCCTCGAGCCGGTGTAACTGAGGCCAGAGGCTTTTATCTTGCCACTATGGCGCCGTTTATTCACTGTATGCTCTCCATGCTTTGAAAGGTCTTCACCCCACCTCTACTAAATCAATAAATAGCTACCAATTAGAGCTTTTCGCCTATATCGCATGGCCAGACTCAGGTCACTGAGTTGATATAACTCTCAGGATTTTGAGCTCCCCATGACTCATTCCTGCCCCCATCCTTCCCCCCTCTCTGATTCCTAGAGTCCCTTTCTATCTCTGCCTTTGACTCCTGTATTCTATGGGGTTTATAAGTCATCTTAAACATTTTTTGGAAGGAGATAAATTATCATGTTTCACATACAGGAAAGAGACAACTATTCGGTCCAAGAGTGGAAGCTCTGTGGTTCCGAGCCGTGAAGGATCGAGTCCAACTTTGCTTAAATCTGGGTGGGAACTCTGGAACTCTGCTTAGCGCGACTAGATGCTGACCGTTTCTTTATTCTGTGTCCTCTTAGTTTGCTTTTTTTTTTTTCCTGTTTATCTTTATGAAAAGAGGCAAATGTTCATCAAGTGCTTACTAAGGGGTAAGGAAGTCACTGAATCTTTGAAACAGCCCTGTGCCATAGGGGTAGAGTTGAAGCATGTGAAATGACCATTTTTATAAGTCAAAAATGGTCAGAGATCAGCAGTTTCATGTGGTTCTACCTAATGTTATTATCCTTTTTTAGGCAGAGGACAAAACAGTGGTGTAGAGAGATCAGGTAATTGGTCCAGAGTCACACAGCTAGTAAGCGGCAGAGCCAGGATTCAAGCCCAGGGGGTCTGCCCCCCCCCCCCCCCCCCAGATCTCAGCCCCTACTTAGTACGCATCTCAACAGGCTGAGACCAAGGTGGTGCTTCAAAGCCCAGAAATAACCTCAGGGTGTGCCGGAAGCAAGACCTAGAATATAGACCAGGACAGAGACTGGAGAGATCCAGGAGGCCTCAGAGATCACACAATCTTACCTTCCTAGAGCCATGTTCTGTGAAACTTCTAACACCGTGCACAGCACTCCTGGCTGTTCAGGCTGACGACCTGAAGCTCCCGAACGTCCCTGAAACGTCAAAGGAGATCAATCTAGTTGTGCCTCCAGGTTGTATTTTCTAAGGTGGTAGAGGGTGCGTTTCCAAATGATCTCAGCAAAGGTTGATAAGAAAAGTACCTCTGCCTAACCAGCAATTCTCACCCAGCCCCCAGCGCCCGAGCGCTGCGCGTGGCTAGGCCGTGGCACCGTCAGGAGAATTGCAGCCAAGTCAGTGCCCTGGGCCTGGCGCAGGCGACCGGCCCGAGGGGCAGGTGGCGGGTTGCCAGGGACCGGTCTCTGCTGTGGGGCCGCTCTTTGGACAGCACGGATGTGGAGGCTTTCCCTGGTTCTTTGGGGCAGAGGAGAGAAGCATCCCCAGAGGATGCCAGCCTACTCTTCTGCTACCCCGAAACCCATCTTTCTGCACATCTTGCGCCACCCAAGGGTATGTGGGTGAAATACGAAACTAGGGAGGCTGTGTCCCTGTGCTTTTCTGCATGTCACTTCTCTCTCTCATTTCCCCGAAACCCCGGACCAGGAGACAGAACCGTGAGTCCTTCGGGCCCACCCTCTTTTCAGGCTGCTTGTTAGCGACACGTGGAATTTATGTGTACGTGTGACTGTATGCGTGTGGATGTTTAATGAATCAGATGCTGTTGTGTAAGGTTTGGTGGGTTACCTCCCCTGGAGGACTTTCCTGATGAGTTCTGTCTGACCCCTCCCTCAGCACGCGTGTGCTCGGTTGGCTCTGTGTGACTGGTCCGTGTGTGTGTGTGTGTGTGTGTGTGTGTGTACATGTGCTGACGTTGCTCGTGTGAACCTGAGGGTCTTGCCTTCCAGACTGTGAGCTCTCCTGGGATAGCGGCTGTGCCTTCTTTCACCCAAGTACCCACCCCCCGCACCCCGCACATGCCAAGCGCATGGTAGGCCTACAGTCAACAGCTGACTGTTGCCGAGCGCTGGGTCTTGTGCCCAAGAGACGCCTGATCCCCCGGGTTCTTTGGCAGATGGGACACATACGGATGTCATGTTACGGGGGCCAGAGCCATGTGGCTGGGGGTCTTCTGGATGCTCCAAGCTGGCAAGGCTTGGTCTGGGGGTGCTGGGTGGCCATGATGGCACTGGTGACGGGGGCTGTGTGACAGCATTGCTAACAGGACTGGGTTGCTGGCACGTCTCTCAGCAGGGATCGCTCATCTGTGTCCAGACACGATTTTAATTCTCCTGCTAACTGCCCTGTCACTTGGAATTGAGATTGTGTCTGCAGTGAGGCCAGGGACATTGAGTTTAATTTCTCATCTGGAATCTTTATCAAGATCCATCCTGTCTATCCATTATGATCCTCTCGGCCGTGCTTTTCTGAACTGCTAATTTCTCCCTCGTTCCTCCCAATTAGCTGTAGATTAATGGTGATGCTGGTCAGACCCTCTCTCCCTGGAGAGCTTCCAAAAGCTCCGCTTCCCTGGAGCTACTCGGTCTGCTGTGTCAGCATCTGCTTCAGATGCGGGGAGGGCTGTGCCCCGGGGCTGTGCCTCTGGGGGACGAGGGAGCAGGGTCCACTCCATCTGGGGCTGCTTCTCTGTGGGCGGGAGGGGGTGTGAACAGGTGTCCACAGAGTACGTCGGGAGGGGAGAGTGTGTCTATTTGTGATTTGACGTGTGGATTCCTGAGAGTGCGGCATCTGTCTGTCTGTCTGTCCATCTCTGAATCCAACCTTGTGAGCGAGAGGCATGGACCTACATCTAGATCCCCCCTTAGCATTTCAGGGCAGAGGAGTCAACGGGGAGAAGGAGGGCCTGGGCGGCCAGTGTGAGGTGGGCCACACGTATGAGCCAGACCATTCCTGGAGGAGCACAGGACCGCTGGCACTTTGGGGGTGATCAGAGATGTGGGCAGGTCTGCAGGACAAGGCTGTCCTCCTTTACCGTGGTGCCGTGCTCCGGACACCCCGTGACGCTCCTCTCTCCTCCCCAGGTGCCTACCTGGTGCCCTACCTCGTGCTACTGATCATCATCGGGATCCCACTCTTCTTCCTGGAGCTGGCTGTGGGCCAGAGGATCCGCCGTGGCAGCATTGGTGTGTGGCACTACGTGTGCCCCCGCTTGGGGGGCATCGGCTTCTCCAGCTGCATAGTGAGTCGGAGGCAGACACTGGGCACTTAACCGGCAGGCAGAGGGGCCGCTCTGGGGTACGGGGCTTGTAGACCGGAGTCTTGGGCCAGGGCGAGGGCAGGGGGGAGACCCTCAGCGTGAGAATTGTTTCCAACCGGTGTCTCAGGGCCACACAGTGCCTAAATTACTGCCCGAGGCAGGATATAATATTGGGAATTGTTGCCAAGGAGGAGAGGCTGGGACATCGTCTCGAGGGGGTGCCTGGGACATCTCAGCCGAAGTTCTCCGTGGACACGTGGACCAGTCCCAGATGCCTGTGCTTCCCAGCCCATCAGCTCCCCGTGAGAGAGGCCCTTCCTCTCTCCTTGACTGAGGAGTATTTCAGTTGGGCAAGTGTGTGGCGGGAAAAGGCAGTCCTGGGGCGTGGGGGTTCCTTGCCACTTTGCTGTGCACATGAGCAGCGTTGGAGAAGGTCTCAGATGAGAGCCTGTGGCTGACCCGGCTTTGGAACAGCAGGAGCCGGGGACACCCCACGGGCCTGGATGGGGAACTCCGTGAGGCTCATTTACGGGCCTGGAGGTGAGGTTCCGCTTAGCTCTCGAGGTGAGGAAACTGAGCTTCCCTTATGGGCAGAGCCCATGGGTGCACGTGTTCACACCTGCCTCTGGAAGGGACTGAGCATTCCGTTAGGCCTGGTAGCATGGCCAGCCCAAACCTGTCTTAGGCAGAGACTGGGGGAGGGTCTTTGTGGCTCCCACAGTCATGGCGGGCATCACCTCTGCCCAGGGAGACACGGCCAAGTACAGCATACCCTGCCGGGGCTGGCCGTGTGTACGCACGTGAGTGTGAATGGGTCTCCCCTTGGCCTGAAAGCACCCAAGTGAAAGAAGTGGGGGTCCCTCTCCCTCGATATTGCGGTTAAGGTGTGCCGTCCGAGCGTCTGCTCCTGAACGCCAGGGCTCGTGACATTGATGTGGTAAAGGGCCCTCGGCGCTCACGCCGATCAGCATTACCGAGCAGGCCGCTGGAGGCGGAAGGGGCCTCTCGGCATCCAGAGCGGATACGGCCAACCCCCGAGCGTGAAAGCATTGCTTTCTGAGAAACCACTCGGACCCTCGGTCAGAATCCGTGTACTCCTATCTCAAATGCAATTCTGCCAAGGGTAGCGATCATGTTTCCGAGACATGGAAAGTGACATCTTTCTGGAGGCGGGCTGCTGACAGTACCGAAGAGTGGGGTCCTGAGACGAGGGAGGACGTAGGAAACCAGGAAGAAGCATCCATGAAAGCTCAAGGAACACTGCAGTCTGGGGCCATTGTCTGTAGAGGCAAAAGGCGAGCAGGCCTCCAGGGTCCCGGAGGGCAGCTCTGGGATTGTAATCCTGAGTCATCAGGAAATGATGGGGAAGTGCTTTAAGCATTTTTAGAAGAATTTCAAACTGGAAAGGATTACCATTTTAAGAGTTCACTGCTTAAAGGAGAGATCTTTAATATCTGAAACATTCTTTTGTGGATTCCCTGAATACCAGATGAAGGGAGGATTAGGAAGAGGCCCTCAGTGCCTGCGTCTCATCCCTCCTCCCCCTCCTCCTCCTCCTCTTCCTCCTCCTCTTCCTCCAAGACTGTGAGCAGTGTTGTGTGCAGTCAGCCGGAGCCTGGGCCTAGGATGGGGAGTGGGGGTGGGGTGGAGTTGCCTGCAGCCTTCATGACCCCTCCCCCGACCATCGACCATTGTCCCCAGGTCTGCCTGTTTGTTGGGCTATATTATAATGTGATCATCGGCTGGAGCATTTTCTACTTCTTCAAGTCCTTCCAGTACCCACTGCCCTGGAGCGAATGTCCTGTCACCAGGAATGGGACTGTGGCAGGCAAGTATAGGACCTCCTGAGTATGACCAACTGGGTTCTCCAGCCAGCCTGTCTCAGGAAGGGGTGGAAGGAGCCTCAGAGGCTTAGGCAGAGATTTGAGACTTCATTGACTTGCTGTGTCGCCTTGAATAAGACACCTACCTGACCCACATTTCCTGTTCTGATGATCCTTGCCAGCCTATCCCATAGAGTTCTTATGGGGACTCAATGAAATGAGTGTAGAGAAAACTCTAGAAATTGTGACTTGTGTTTAGTTGTTACAATCCTGTGTAACTCTAACACCATCCTGTCTGGAAACAGCCTTAGTTTGCATGCCAGTCCTATAAAAGGCCAAATGATGTATCCCACCTCACAGAGGGGTAAACTGAGGTCCAGAAGCAACTTTCCTGTGGTTGCACTACTGATTTAACCAAGAATCTTGGATGAGAATCTAGATGTCTGGCTCCTAGCTCAGAACCTTTCCCGGGGAACTTGAGGCCAGTTCTGCCTAACCCTTGCTGTCCTCCACCGATGGAGGCGGGCAGGGAGTGGCATGTGTGAGAATGCAGCCAGATCAGTGTGTCCCAAAGCCTCCTGGGCCCCATCTGGAGCCCCATCTGGAGGCTTCAGGGTCTGCCAGATCCTGGCTAGCTCAGAACGAGCACAGTCCCTCCCTGCTCCCCACACTCAGCTAGCCTCTCGCCCACTGCTGCCCTCGTTGGGGGTCAGGCAGAGGAGGGGGACCCAGAGCCCCGACTGAGGCACTGTGGCCTTTGCTGCTGTTTCAGTGGTGGAGGCAGAGTGTGAAAAGAGCTCAGCCACCACCTACTTCTGGTACCGAGAGGCCTTGGACATCTCCAACTCCATCTCGGAGAGCGGGGGCCTCAACTGGAAGATGACCCTGTGCCTCCTGGTGGCCTGGAGCATCGTGGGCATGGCCGTGGTCAAGGGCATCCAGTCCTCTGGGAAGGTGAGTCAGGAAGGGACTAAAAGGGGGGGGGGGTAGAAGAGCATGGAAGGCAGGGGTCTGAGGACACTGGGATATGCTATGCAGGGTCTGTTGGGTGGGCTTGGCCTCTGAGTGGCTCAGGATGATGACACAGCCCCCCCCCCATGGAGGCGACGGGAGTGTCACTGCTGGATTATTGCCCACCAGGAGGGGGTCGGAGTGGGCTTGTGGAAAATCGATGCTTTGAACGCTAGCCGCCTCTGTGCTCAGATAACTCAGGCCTGCTCTGCAGACTTGAAAGGGAAAAAAAGCTGGGAGCGCTGACCCAGGGACATTCGTCTACATCCTAACCCTTAAGGTTCCCAAGCAAAAGCCCTAGAAGCATCTGCTCTGAGCACTTTTTGGTAAAACTCAGCAGCTCGCCCTGTGGAAACGAAAGGGCTCTTTGAGCAGGTGCATGCTGTGAGTGCAGGCACCTTGGGGCCTCGAGGACGGCTCTCCGTGGCTCTCTCGGGGTGCAGTCCAGCCAGCCCCACACACCTTCTCCCAGGAGCTCAGACCCCTTTCAAGTAAGGGCCCTTTCTTCTTTGGCATGTACGGTATTCATGGACTGTCGGGGCCGCAAAGGACATTAGGGACCCAGTGGCCTAATCCACCCATTCTACAGATGAGTGAACTGAGGTCCAGAGCGGGGAAGGCTCCTCACCTGAGATCAGGCAGCCAGTGCGTCCCAGAGCTGGAACTAGAGCCTTGACCATCTGTCTGAGGCTCCAGGTGTTATAATGGACTCAATGAGTAAGGAAGTTGAGCCTTGGAAAAAGGTAGAGTGTTCTCCACCTCTTCCCTCTCCAAAGGCCACAAAAGTAGCTGAGACTTCGTGGCACTTATCAGGCACTGCCACATGTCTGACTGCTTTGGGTCCACAACACCCTTATGAGTTAGGAAGCATTACACCCATTTTATAGATGAGGAAATGGAGGCACACAGAGGTTAAGTGAATCGCTCGAGGTCACATGGTTGACAATGGTAGAGCCAGGATCAGGACTCAGGTGGTCTGGCTCTGGACACACCCGCTCTTTACCTCCAACACCATCCTGCCCAAACGACCCTCTTGATTTGTTTCAGCGCAGCAAACATTCCGTGAGCATCTCCTTTGTGTGAGGCTCTCTGCCAGGCACGTGGGGAATCTAGAAGTGTGCAAAAAATGCACATGCTAGAAAACAGCACACAATTTATGGTCATAAGAGGCAGGACTTTTTCTGATTTTTTGCTTGGGAGCCATGTCTGTAACCTCCGGGAAGGCTTCCCTCAAAGGAGTTCCAAGGACACGGGAGATCCTTAGGGGGTCCCCTGGAGTCAAGGATAGAAAAGCAGGCAGGAGACATGAAAACAGGAGGATGGGAGAGGAGACGGTTCCTCACCCCCGTGGTGGCCCTTGGGGGCGGGGAGGCCACAGACCCAGCCCTACCAGCTCTTGAAAGGAGGAAACTGGCCCCAGGCACAGCCGCGCCGACTCCAGCTTGTCTGTGCTCCCACCTTGGCTCGAGGCCAGATGTGGGGTGGGTTTGGCCCTGTGCCCAGGGGTCCCAGGGCTGCACTTTCTTCTGCCATCAGAGGAGGGCTCCTGTGCCCCAGCTGTGAGCAGGGAGGGGGGTGCCAGCTGCGGGAGGCATTCTGCCCCACAGCGGGTCCCTGTCTTCTCTGCAGGTGATGTATTTCAGCTCCCTCTTCCCCTATGTGGTGCTGGCCTGCTTCCTGGTCCGGGGGCTGCTGCTGCGAGGGGCCGTCGATGGTATCCTACACATGTTCACCCCCAAGGTAAGGGTCTGGGAGACACTGACCACGCCACTGAGCCCTGCCGGCTTCGTGCAGTTTAACACTCACTGAGGACCTGTTACGTGTCAGGCATAGTCACGGGCCCAGGTTCCAAAAAGAGGGACATCACGTCAATTTGGGTGAAATCAGGAGAAGCTTCAGGGAATGGATGACCCGGAAGCAGATCCGATTTCAGCGAGTGGCAGTAGGACATTGCAGTGAAGGGAACCGCATGAGCAATTGAGGGAAAGCACTGGGCATGCTTGAGGCAAAGGTGGGACGTCAGGTGGGACTGGGGCAGGGGGGCAGGGAGCAGTGGCAGGCTCTGTCAGGTCAGCGCATCTGTGACAGCAGGAGCCAAGAAGATGCCTAAGAAAAGAGATCTCCCCCCCGGGAATCACAGCTTGTACCCAAATCAGGGGAACGGTGTCACTGTTTAACTCAAGATAATAGGCCGTGTAGGTAGCGATTTTACCCTGACCAAATCCATCCGTATCTTCTCTCCTTTAATCCTCCCCCTAGCCCAGTGAGGGACCACTGTGCACATGTCACAGGGCACTAGCAGGGCAGTAGACATCCCGAATGTGTACACACGGGTTTCTTAATGGTGGTCTTTGCCCACCATGTGGCCTTGCCTCTCTGTTCCCCTTCACACCACTGGCCACAGCTGGCAGAGCCAGTCCCCTGAGGAATAAGGGGATTTCAAGTGCAGATTGGGATGTCCTTCAAGGTGCTCAAGCAATGTACGTTAGTAACTCCAGCTGGCAAGGCTGGGGAGGTCCACCTCCAAATGCCAGCTGATCAGTGAGCACCCAGCTCGTTGGTGAGACTCCAGTCTGTAGGCATGGGTCAGAACTCCACCGTGTTGAGCCCCTAACACTGCCATGGCACACACGTGCTCACACACACCAGGGCTCACACAGACAGTTCATACAGATGACACTGGGAGAAGAACCCAGATCTGGTGGGGATTGAGATCCCCATTCCCTCCCAGCTCTGCCCTGCAGCTGGGAACAGCCCCTGATGTTTGGAGGGTGGCAATGGGCAGGATACACACCGCTCTATATTCATCAGAGAGGGACTAAATTGGCCCCCAGCATTCTTAGTGGTAACATCTGAGGTTTCTATGTGAACAACCACAGAGGTCCTCTTTAGGAAGAGCTTAGCAAACCTCCTGAGGCAGGAGTGTGCCTCCCGAGCCACGTGGCTGGCATAAGGTTGTTGTGAACATGGGATGTCTGACAAAGAAGACAATAATGTGACTCTGGTTTCTTTGGGAGGGAAATGGCCGTGAGAAGAAAGCCAACAGTTTCTATGAATTACTTCAACTGTATTTTAGAATGATGATCTGTCCAACGTTTTCACTTGAATCTTTTAGTTTTACTTTATTGAACCTTATGAGGAAACTGTATACTCTGGAGATGTTCATAAATGGGGAGATTCACACAGGTCTCTGGATGGGCCCCTTGGTGGGATCCATGTTGAGAGAGCCCAGTATGGAACAGATTCATGAGATGGGCTTCTGGTCCCAGCATACACAGTACCGCTCTCCGTTTGATTCAGATGCTTTTTTTTTTTTTTATTTTTTATTTTTGGGACAGAGAGAGACAGAGCATGAACGGGGGAGGGGCAGAGAGAGAGGGAGACACAGAATCGGAAACAGGCTCCAGGCTCCGAGCCATCAGCCCAGAGCCCGACGCGGGGCTCGAACCCACGGACCGCGAGATCGTGACCTGGCTGAAGTCGGCCGCTTAACCGACTGCGCCACCCAGGCACCCCTCAGATGCTTTTTAAAACATCCTTTTTATTTATTTTGAGAGAGATAGAGAGAGCAAGTGGGGGAGGGGCAGAGAGAGAGGGAGACAGGATCCTAGGCAGGCCCTGGGCTGATGGGGGGCCCGAACTCACGCACCGTGAGATCATGACTTGAGCCAAAATCAAGAGTCGGTTGCTTAACCAACTGAGCCACTGAGGCGCCCCTAAAACCCCTTTTTAATTATGAAATATCTCAGGCATGTAACCACGCATATATAATAATATAATAAACATTTTTAAGAGATCAAAATTACAGAGGCCATAAAAAATGCCCGTATAGCTTGACCTGATCCCATTTCTTTCCTCCCCTAAAGAAAACCACTATCCGGAATTTAGGCTTCATCCCCCTAGTACATTTTTTAAAACTCATAATACATTTTCGTGTGTGCATAAACAACGTATAGCATTTGTGCGTACTTTTAAACTTTACGTAAGTGGCATCGTATTTTATGCAACTTCCTGTGACTTGCCTCAGCTTTTATTTTTGTCCCATACTGTTAGTTGAGGTTTATTTATAGTGCTGTTTGTAGTTCTGGTGTCTCCATCTTCCCGGGTGGACAGTATTCCACCGTAGCACGGAACTTTATTTGTTCATTCTCTAGTTGATGATCACTTCTGTTGTTTCCAGCTTTCACTATTGCTAGTAACACTACAGTAAACACTATCACACAGGTCTTCATGTGCACAGTTTTTTTCTAGGGTGTCTAGAAAAAATTCAGGAGTAAAATTGCCATCCCAAAGGATATGCATACCTTCAGTTTTACTAGATGGTGGCCAAATTGCTCTCCAAAGTGGTGGCAACAGGGCACCTGGGTGGCTCAAGTCAGTTAAGCATCCACTTTCAGCTCAGGTCATGGTCTCACAGTTCATGGGTTCGAGCCCCGTATTGGGCTCTATACTGACAGCTCAGAGCCTAGAGCCTGCTTCAGATTCTGTGTCTCCCTCTCCCTCTCTCTCTGTCCTTCTCCTGCTCATGCTCTCTCTCTCTCTCTCTCTGCCTCTCAAAAATGAATAAACGTTACAAAAACAGCAGCAAAGTGGTGGCAACGGTCGACACTCCCACCAGTTGTAGACAAGAGTCCTTGTTGCTCCACGTTTGTTAGACTTCAATTTTTGCCAATCAGAGGGATGCGAGATGGTTGATGTGTACTTTGCATAACAGAGGACATTCCTCTCCAAAACCTTTTGCTGGATGTTCAGGAAACGGCGTGACGTCATGTTAGCATGTATATGGGCCAGAGCCTCCGTGAAGTGCAGTTTAAAGTAACCTGGAGGAGCCAGGTTACCAAGACCCAGCAGGTGTGGCGCCTGGCCCATCTAGCTCTTGTGACTTTCAGTCTGGAAAGAGCCTGCGAGTTCATCTTGAGATCTTGCTCACTGAGCAGTTCTTTGGGGCAGCTCCCACTCTTGACCTTGGATGGATGTGTTGAATGGGGAAGGGGAGACCTAAGGGCCTCAAAGGCCAAACTCTTCCATCAAGGATCCCCTTCACAGCCTGTGCTGCAGGTAAGGCCAGCAACGACGGCTGGGTGAGGGTGGACAGTTGTTCGACTGTCCATATGTGGCAGACCACTGTTGCAGAGCTGTGACTGTTCCAGGACAGGATTGGTGAGATGGGGAACCCTGAAACCATTTCAAGTCCTTGACCTAGAGCAGTGCTATAGAATGCTGGGGTCCTTGCACACAGCTTCTCAGGCTGTGCGCTGCTCCATTTAGACCGACCACCATGCGAATGACATCTCCAGGGGTCATGCCATTTGGTAGCCATGGCAGAGTCCAAGAAGAGTTTTGGCCAGGGCATCTCAGAATCCACTCGAAAAGAGCACAGGTTGTCTATGGATATGCTGAAAGTCCTCTTCTGAAGTCTTCCAATACCAGAAAGGATCCAAGCCATAGGATCTGGACTTTCAGTCCATGCCCCCAAGCAGTCACTGGACGTATGGCAAATGCAGTGTGGCCAGGATACCGTGATGACCCTCTAGCATTTTTGATGGGACAGTCATTCATGTTGACGGCTAGTTAACTTCTTGGATTCCTTGGGCAACATCTCTCCCGATTACTTTCTTTCCATTCAGTGAAAAACCCAAGTCAGCATGGCGTGCCACACAGTTCACCATGTGCCTTGCTCCACACAAAGTGGTAGATTGTGTTAGACTTACCACCAAAACTTTCGGAAAGTGTTTCTCAAAATCATAACTATTCGTGTCCTTTGACCCAGCAATTCCACTTCCAGCTATTTGCCCTGCAGATATATTCCCTCAAAACAAAAATGACCTGTGAACCATATTGGCCGTTGTAGTACATATTTTAGTGGCCAAAGGTGGAAAACAATCCAAATGACTGTCATTAACTTATCCCTTCAGTCCTCAAAGGTTCGCTGAGTGCCTGTTAGGTTCCGGACTCTGTGGTGGGTCCTGGGATCCAGTGGTGAACCAAGCAGACGAACTTCCTAGCCCTCATGGGAATAATAAGACAATAGAAGATTAAGGACTTGCTGGGTGGTGTTGCTAAGGAGAAAAATAAAGCAGAGAAAGGAGGAGTAGGGACGCCGGGGAGAGGGGTTGCTTCAGGTAGTGTTCAAGGAAGGCCTCCCTGAGAAAGTGGTCTTTGAGTGAAGAGGGGAGGTGGGAAGCAGGCTGTGTGGATATCTGAACGTAGCACATTCCATTCCGGAGCGAACAATAAATGAAAAGGCCTCAAGGTTTGGAAGTGTTTGGCATCCAATTCAAGGAGGCTAAATGAGTCCGGAATGGGAGGGGAGAGAAGTAGGACATGCGGTCAAGGGGGCAGTGGGGAGCCAGAGCACGAGTGTGTTATGAGCCAAGTAGGCCTTTGGTGTCTACTCTTGGTGAAACGGGAGCCACTGGAGGTGCCGAGCGAAGTAGCAACGTGATCTGACTTCCATCTTCGAAAGACCCCTCTGGCTGCCGTAGACAATCTGAGGGAGCAAGGGTGGAACAGAACGACCTGCCAGAAGGCTCCATCCAGGTGACTCCATCCAAGTTCTAGATGGAACTAGTTCTAGATGGCTCCTCCAGGTGAGAGGAGACTGTGATTTCAGCCCAGGTGATGGCAATAGGAGTGATGAGAAGTGGTCAGATTCGGGGCATATTCGGGAAGTAGGGTCACACGATTTGTTGTGGAATTGGATGTGAGGGCTGAGAGAGGGACAGTGGTCAATTTGGGGATGACTCCACGGTCTTTTGCCTGAGCGACTAGAAGCACGGAGTTGAATTCATGGAGATGAGGGCAGACGGTGAGGAGAGCAGACTTGGTGGGGAACATCAAGACTACTGTTTTGGACACAGCAGGTCTAAAATGTCTAGTAGATATCCAAGCGGAGATACTGAGTAGGCAGTCGGACAGCTGAGTCTGCAGGCCAAGTGGAGATATAAACTTGGGAATCAGAGACTTTAAAGCTGTGGACTAGTGACGGTCACCTGGAGAGTGAACACTGAGAAGAGGACTGAGCAGTGAGCACCAGGGCCCAGCATTTAGAGGTTGGGGGAAGGGTAGCCAATGTGGGAGGAGAAAGAGGAGGAGGAGGAGGGGAGGGAGACATGGATACATCAATCCCAGAGGCAAAGCAGAGAAACGTCTTTAAGGAGGGAGTGATCTGCCATGTCCAAAGTTGCTGAGGTCAGGCAGGTGGTGAGGACTGGGAAATGAGCAGTGCACCTGGCATCAGGGGGGTCCCTGGAGAGAAAGAGAGCCAAGTAGGCCTTTGGTGTCTACTCTTGGTGAAACGGGAGCACACACACACACACACACACACGCACACACGAGCCAGTGGGGGAGGGGCAGAGAGAGAGGGAGAGAGAGTCCCCAGCAGGGTCCTCGCTGTCCGTGCAGAGCCCGATGCGGGGCTCAACCTCACAAACCATGAGATCATGACCTGAGCCGAAACCAAGAGTCGAACGCTCGACCGACTGAGCCACCCAGGTGCAAACCCAGGCGTTTTACTATAAAAAAAAAAAAGCAGAGAAATGAGAAATGGGTGGAAACTGGAGATATCCATGGGATCGAGGGTGTTATTTCAGAACTCGGTACTATGATGACAGAACTCCATCATACGCCGCTGGTGGGAATGTGGAATGGAGCAGCCGCTTTGGCAAACAGCCTGGCAGCATCTCCAAAGGTTAGACAGAGTTAGCGTATGAGCCAGCAACTCCACTCCCAGGCGCGTTTCCAAGAGAACTAAAAACATGTTCACACAAAAACTTGTACACAAATGTTCATCGCAACATCCTTCACAAGAGCCAAAAGGTAGAAACAGCTCAGATGTCTGTCAACTGACGAATGGAAGAATCGAGAGTCGTGTGTTTGTACGAGGGTGACTTCTTAGGCCATAAAGGGGAATGAAGTACTAACAGGTGCCACGACATTGCACGAACCTCTTTGGTCTTTGGTCTTTGGTCTTTGGTCACCAAAGACCACATGTTGTGTGATTCCATTCCATTGTGTGAAATGGCCAGAATAGGCAAATCTGTAGAGACAGAAAGCAGATCAGTGGTTCCTTAGGGCTGGGTTTGTGAGGAGGCTGGGGGGAAAAGGGGAGTGACTGTTAATGAGGATGGGCTTTCTTTTTGGGGTGATGAAGAAGTTCGAAAATTGTGGCAATTTTCACAACTCTGTGATGTGCTAAATACCATTAAACTTTACGCTTTTAAAATGTTTATTTTTGAGAGAGAGAGAGTGGGCGTGTGGGAGGGGCAGAGAGAGAGAGAGACAGAGGGTCTGAAGTGGGCTCTGTGCTGACAGCAGAGAGCCCCATGCGGGGTTCGAACTCAAGACTCATGAACCGCGAGATCATGGCCTGAGCGGAAGTCATACACTTAACCCGCTGAGCCGCCTAGGTGCCCCAAATGGTACACTTAAAAAAAACAAAACAACCAAGAGTGGGAAATCAATGCTTTTGGGTGGAGGGGAAACAGAGTCCTTGAGTGAGCAGGGAGGGGGCGCCCAGTGCCCACGTGGAGGAGTTGGTCTCATCGGGGAGGAACAGAAGGCAAGGGCCAGCCGGCGGGCACAGGGGCTGGCAGCTGAGAAGCTGTGGTGAGGAGCTCCTCATTGTGAGAGATCTCTCTTCCCATCGTGTCATTTTCTTCTGTGAAGGAGGAAGCAAGGGCCTCAGTTGAGAGTCCGAATGGTGGAACGTGGTGGACGCCTAAGGAGGAGCGAGTGTGAGGTGACCGTGCAGGAGACAGGGAGTGTGGGCAGCACGGAGGACAGGCTGGTGGTCAAGGGGCACACAAGTGTGCAGTGAAGCCAGCCAGCATGGCGTGGCTAACACTTCTCCAGTCCCAAGCTGGACAGTTCCCCCTAGTTTAACACCTCTGAAAGCACGCTATTTCCCATAGTTGGAGGGATACTGAGAACAATCATGTGTTTTACAGTGGATGATGCTTACGTGTGCCAGGCACCGTTACGTGCACCTGACGTATAGTCACTCATTGAAGCTCATAATAACCCTCAGGGCAGGTGTTATTTTAGCCAGTTTGCAGGGGGCGGGGGAGGTACTGATGCACAGAGAGGTTAAATAACTCATCAAAGGTCCCAAGGTGCACCTTGCGTGATTTCTCCAGCTATGCTTAGCGGCTTGGGGGCAGGCCCAGAGTCGGTGGAAGGTTGGTTGGATGTCACCAGGGTCAGGAGGTGATAACAAGGGATGACCATGGGGAGAGGGGGCAGGGGAGTTAAGAGGGTAGCAAGGGAGCAACCAAATGATGGACCATCAACCAAGCCAATTAAGAAGGGAAGTTATGCTACAAACAGGATGGGGGTGGTGAAAGGCAGATAGTCCAGTACAGGTGAAGAATTTTTGGAGTCAAGATACTAGAAGGGGTGAGCTGGGAAGACGGTGCTCTGGGGTTCAGGGTCCTTGACTTTGAGGTCCTAGGTGGCGCACCGCTCTTAGATGTGACAGGGGCTATGGCACAATCCTAGGAGTGGGGTGAAGGACGATCTCAGTGGAAGGGAGGAGCTGAAGGGACCCAGAAATATGATAGCTGTAGAGCTGGACAGAGACAGTGTACTTGGAATAGCGACAATGACCTGGAGGAACAGGGAGCCCGCTCTCCGCCTCCAGGCCCGATGGCAGCCTGGGCGTGTAAGAGGACAGCCTCTACTCGAGAGGGCTGCAGGGGAGGCCTCCGGATCGGGCCCACCCTCGACCAATCAGACTCCAGCCAACAGACTGAAAATCAGGATCCCCAGGTGTGGTATCCCCAGGTGTAGGAGCTCTTGAAAGCTCCCAGTGATTCTGATGTGTGGCCAGGCTGGAGAACCACCGAGTCAGAGCAAGAAGGCATGGGGGGGGGGGCATCCAGGGAAGGCTTGTGGAGATGGGGGAGTGGGGGTGACAGACTGTGAGTTCCAGGGGCCGGTGGCAGGGTGCAGGCAGTTAGGGAGGGGCAGGGCGTGAGTCAGAGCAGGGGACAGACCCAGCCATCCTGAGATGAAGTCCGGATGAAGGACAACCCAGGAGTCATGGGAACCTTGCAGCAGCCAAGGTAAACCGGGCCCTGGGACCGAGGGACCAGGCCCAGTGGTCCCTTAGGCAGACTGTGGGAACAAGGCTGAGAGTGGGCAGGGGCTGAGGGGGGCAGCTTGCCAGAAGCCCCAGAACTCTGTGGGTTCCTAACTCAGCACGACGAGGAAGTGTCAGACTGGGGGCAGGAATACACACACACGCAGATATATATGCTGGGGTGTGTGTGTGTGTTACTGATATACACATAAAATATCACTGGAAGGGCATGCAAGAATACGAACTGAGTGTCTGGATACGGGGTGGGGTAAAGGAGCCCTTACAGTGCCCTTTTGTGCCTTTTGAGTTTTAAACCATGTGTCATCAGTTGAGATGAGAGCACACGGTCTTCCGGGACAGGGGCCCGGCACAGCCTCAGCTACGTGCAGCTTTGGGCATCTGCCTCTCGCTTCACCGCGTCTGGGGTCTAGACACATGAGCAGTCTTCACCAGTGAGCCAGACTGGCCCAGGGTCAAGGGTACGTGTTAACCCTTAGAGAAGTGGGGTCCTGGGAGGCACTGAGGGCCCAGGGGCAGAGATCAGTGGTAGAGCTCCTTGACCTCCACAAGCAGAGGAGGGCTTCTGGGCAGGATGACCAGGGCAAGCCAGCCTTGGGCGGGCTCCGGAGCCAGACAGTCTGGTTCAGATCCCGGCTCGTCACTCAATGGTCAGAGGGCAAGATCCCTGTGGGAACTCCGTTTACTCGGCTGCGAGATGGGGCAAACCATGGTGGCTTCCCGACAGCCTTGTCGGGAGAGCACGGGGGACCTGCTTCCGGTGCGCAGAGAGCGCATGGTAAGCCTTAGCGATTATTATTCTCTCCCTCGTGAAGGTGACACTGTTCTTGGGCGCTGGGAACCCGGCGCTCCAGTGCCATCTGGTGTCTCGCGGCCCCAGCTGGCTGTTGCACCGGCAGGTGCCCGGCAGGGCTGAGGAGCAAAGGCGTGTGTGCTCCAGTCACGCACCAGGTCAGGCCAGGCGCTCAGGGGCTGCTTGTGGATTCCAAAAGCGTCTTTGTGCCGCTGAGTCAAATGCGTGAAACACCTCGCTCTCCGCGTGAGGAAGTGACTCAGCCCTCGTGCCAAGGAAATGGCAGGAAGCTCTTGCCGTGTTTTAGGGCAGGCACCCCAAGGACGGCGCGAGCCTTGTCTTTTCGTAGGGAGAGCCCATTCCCCACCTCTCCTCTTGCGGTCACATCCTGATGTTTGGCAAGGACATCGGGCTTCCTGAGGTCTGGCCGCGGGTTCATCCTCTGTAGACCCCATGATCGGGGCCTTGTTGGAATTATGCACCAGCACCCCAGGAATCCTGATAGAGCCCCTTTAAATTCAAGGAACAACAGGCTTTCCTGTTGTTCTGAACAGTCCTGAAGGTGCCTGCCTCACTTTACTGCCAGGTGAACATTGGGCATCTGGTCATCTCCATCAGCAAGAGAGCCCCTCCAAGCTGCAGGCTGGAGGGGTGCCCAGGGGCTGCTCACACAGGGCACGTGTGTCCTCAAAGGTCAAGCTTTGGCACAGACTGTTTCCTGGGGCCTCATTAATATCAGATTTGGAGCCACCAATTTTCTTCAAGATAATCTAGGGATGGGGAATGGGGCAAGAGGAGGTGAGATTGGCCATATGTTGGTAAATTGTTGAAACTGAGTGATGGGTACCTGGGGGCTCATTATATTTTCCTCTCCACCTTTTGTACCTTTTACAATCAATGTGACATAATTTTTAAAAATTAGAAAAGAACAGCAAATAGATACAGTCTTAAAAACATAAACAAAATTCTTGTTCCCATCCCAGATCGTTGCATATAAGACTTGCCTACCCTGTCCTTGGAGAGTCTGTCCCCCAAGCTACAGGGTCAGTTCTGATGGTGCAGTTTGGGATTATGGTGGTCTCCCTAGGGTGTGGCTGCCTCCATTTATGGAACTTGGCCCTGAAAGTGGCTGGGCCTAGGAATTTACCCATTTTGAGGCTTAGAGAGTGATGAAAATCCTGACAATGACATGTGTTTGGACCTCACAGATGGTCCAGACCCTTTTGTAAAAACTTTGGTAATAACTGATGTAGATGAAAACTGAAAGAATCACCAGAAGAGGAGGAGGAGGAGAAGGAGGAGGAGGAGGGAGAGAAGGAAGAAGGAGGGTGGGGATGGGGGAGGGGGAGAAAAAAAGCAAGAGAGAAGAAAAGGAAAGGAAGCCAGCATTAAAATAGCCACGTTTGAGAAAGCAGAGGTTTAAAGCCCTAAGGATCTTCTTGTCCTAGAAGCCTGATCCTAGCACAGAAAGGCCGGTACAATTTCACAGCGCCTGGTGTGGTCCCTCCCGCGCAGCTCACCTTGAGGAAGCAGCCTTGTCCGTCTCTCTCTCTCTCTCTCTCTCTTGCTCCCAATGCTTTCCTTCTCTCCTGTGTGTCAGACACTGCTTACACAGTGGACAGGAGATGGGCTCCACCCCTAAGAAACACAGAGTGTTGAACAGAAGGCAGACGTATAAACCTGGAATGCAGGTATTGACTGGAGCTGCAAGAGCCCGAGGGCTGTGACTAGCTCTGCCAGAGGCATCAGGAAAAGCTTCAAAGAGGAGGTGATATTTATGCTGGCCTTTAAGAAAGAAGTAGGAGTTTCACCGGTATGTGAGTAAGAGGAGCGGAATTCCAGGCAGAGGGAACAGCCTGGGCAAAGGCCAGAGGTATGAGACTGCGGGGCTTTGGAAGAGTTAGTTCGCTGCATTCGGAGATAGGAGCAAAGAGTGGAAAAAGATTTTTCAGCACACAGTGGGGAACCATCAAAGATTTTTCAGCATGCAAGGGGGACGGCCAGGGCGGTGTCCATCTCAACCTACCCTCTGTCACAAAATCTGGTGCTTCTTCCTAGTGGGAACTCACCAGACCGCCCAGAGCCCGGCCATTGTGTCTAGGTTCCTGGCCTGAGGGAAGTGCCCAGTTTCCAGCTGATTGGTAGAACTGTCATGAATGATCATTGGTGAGCATCAGTGAATGCCAGCATACCTCCCAGGCATAAGTAATCCCCCAACCATTTCTAGAACTTTCTGGGAGGATCTTTTAAAAACCCACCCAGGAGAGGGAAGGTACAAAGGTCCTTGCCCCGTCGGAACAACGATTATTTTGTTCTCCTGTTTAAAATAATCTTCAAATTTCCATGCAGGCCTCTGTCTCCTTACTCACAATGCCAAAATCCAAATAGCCCTGAAAAACAAAAGTTGTTTTTTCTTTCTCCCGGAACTCAGTTGGCGGCAAAATGACCTGAACAGATGTGAGGCTATTTATAGTCATTATTGATTCACTTGGTGTGAATTTTCATATTCTGCTACAGAAATACCAATGCGTTTGATTACAGGGTGCTGCCCCAGACCCCGCTGGGGGATTATGTAATTATGTGGCATATGCACCATATTACCTTTCTAAAATAAAGTTAGGAAGAAGAGCCCGAGTTCCAAAACCAGTCTGGCCTTGGGGCTTTTAGGTAAGGAAACGTGGGCCTGTCCTACTTTTTGTAAAGACGACATTGCAAA
Organism: Lynx rufus; assembly: GCF_022079265.1. Lineage (NCBI taxonomy): Eukaryota > Metazoa > Chordata > Mammalia > Carnivora > Felidae > Lynx > Lynx rufus. The sequence goes on along the minus strand of NW_025814834.1, from coordinate 128,460,454 downwards.
CACAGTGGACCCTCGACAATGTGGGATAACCCTGCTCCATTTCTCCGTGCTCCACTGTGACCGATTTAAACCTCTTCCGCCTGTCTGAACGTGCCGGCTTCACCCCTAACAGGTGAGTCAGCCTTCTGCGTTACGGGGTGAACAGAGCCACCAAGACAGAAACCCCCTCAGAGACGGACGCGGAACATACAAACCCACCCTGCAGCTGCCCTATCCTGTTCTCTTGTCCTGCTTCCTCTGTGAGCAGCTCCAGGGTTCCCTGTGGAAGACAGCCCGCCTCCCCTCTAGATCCCTTGCCCTCCATCGGCCTTTACATATCAAGTCACTGCATTAAAGACAAACACATGGGACGCCTGGGTGGCTCAGTCAGTTGAGTGTCCAACTTCGGCTCAGGTCATGATCTCACGGTTCATGGCTTTGAGCCCCGTGTTGGGCTCTGTGCTGACAGCTCAGAGCCTGGAGCCTGCTTCGGATTCTGTGTCTCCCTCTCTCTCTGCCCCTCCCCCACTCGCAGTCTGTCTCTCTCTCTCTCTCTCTCTCTCTCTCTCAAAAATTAAAATTAAAATTAAAAAAGCAAAAACAAGATACCAAATAAAAAAGCCACACTTCCTTGATGGCCCGAACCTGCCACGTTTCTCCTCCCGTTCCAGGGCTAGCTTCTCCAAGGAGTAGATTATCTGCTTTGCCTTCGTTTCTTCCCCTCTGCTTCTCACTTTTCCTGGCATCTACGTGACTCTGGCCACATCGCTTCCCGAACAGCTCTGACGGAGCCCACCCATGACCTGCTCACCGTAGCATATTTCTCTCGGTAGCCTGGGTCCCCCTGCAGCCAGGCTTGTGTCCTGTGACCTCCGGAGCCAGCCCTCTCTTGCGCTTCCTCCCGTCTGGGCTGCTGCACCTCCCTCTCTGCTGCATTGAACTTGGAGATGTTGTCCCGGCCCCTGGCTTGCCTCTTCTCCCCACCCCAGTGAGCCCTTCAGTTCCTTCCTACACACCTACACCTCACGAGTTGCACCTCTGGCTCAGCCTCTCTTCTCTGGGCTCCAGGCTCACTTGTCTGCCCGCCCACTTGACATCTCCTCTCGCCTATCGTAAAGACACGTTAAACTCAGCATTTCTACAGCTGACGTCTCGATCGGCACCGTTCCAACCCCATCAAGACCTGCCCCTTCTCCTCGGTGTCCGTCTCTACCCCCTCAGGCACGCAGGCCAGAAGCATGGCTGTCACCTTGGCATCTGACTCTCCAGCATCCCCCCACCTCCAGTCCAGAGTGAAGGTCAACTTGGTTTTTCCTGCTGAAATCTCTCCACCCTGACCCTAGGCAAGGTCATCATTACCCTGCCTGGACCCCAGAGGTGCTTCCTAACAGGGCTGCCTCATTGGCTTTGGTTTCTGTTAGAAATGCACATCTGATCACTTCCCCCGCCCCGGATTAAGTGCATTCTTGGGAGCCCTGTAAGACCTTTGATCTGACTCCTCTGCCCCCTAGCCTCACCTGTACCTCTCGCGCCTCAGTACCTCTCGCGCCTCATCCTTGCTGCTTCAGGCAGCCTGGCCTCTTTCTGTTCACACGCCCTCCTCTATCCTGCCTTGCCTCGGGGCCTCAGCGGATGCTGTTCCCTCTGTCCGAATGCTCTTCCCTGCCCTCTTAACCTCGCTTTCTACCTCTCAGATGTCAGTTCGAGGATCCCTTCCTCAGGGGAAGCTGTCCCTGGCCTCCTGACTGGCTCAACCCCCCGCCTCCCCCCGACCAAGTATTGGGTCCTGGCCTTCACAGCCCTTGTCACCTTTGCAACTTAACATCTGTTTGTGGGGTCATTTGACAATTAGAATATCAGCTCCACAGGAGCTGGGACCTTGCCTGCTCTTACTCTCTGTGGGTCCCCACACCTAGCCCCCGGCCTGACCCCCAGTAGGTGTTCCGTGTTTGATGGATGAGTGGCTGCGTGTCATATTCACAGGGAGGCCACAACACATTACTATTGAGTGTGCAGAGACAGGGAGGGGATGGGGAAGGTGTCCCCTTCTCATGGAAGTCGGGTACTGTTAGCTCCTTAAAGCCTGGGTTCTGGGTTTTCTTGGTGGACCAAAGATGACTTTATTTTGTGCAAGGTGAGGGGACCTTAACCTCCCCCAGAACACACATACTCGCCAGCCAGGCCTCCCTTTGTGCACTGACCCTGAAGACTCTACCACCATCGTCCTCCTCTTCCTCCCCAGCCTGGGGCGAGGCTGGGGTGAGCCTGGGGGCACCTCTCCCAGCCCTCCAAGCTTGCCAGCATCTTCTCAGCCAGTGGGGTGACTCCAGGCGCTCAGCTGTGCCTAGGGAGCTGCTGAGGTGGCGGGCAGATGGGCCTCCATCCTGGGCGTTAGGGCTGTAAGGTAGCACTGGGCGGAGCCTCAAGTCCAAGGCCTCAGTACGCACACGGGGAGTGGACTTGGCCACAGGCACACAGCGAGGGGCGGCCAGGACAGGACCAGTTCGGGCTTGTGCCTGCAGGGATAGCAAACTCTCTAGAACCTCCTTGCCTCCTCGGTCACTTGGGTCGACCTCAGCAGCACAGGCGCAGGAGGGATATGGTCTGGGAGGGGGGGTGCTAGGAGGGTGTCAGGGGCCAGCATCAGAGCATCTGTACTCGAGTCACTCTGAGCGAGTAATTTTCACCTTGGGGTGTCTGTTCACTCTTTCAAAATGTGAACAGTAATTCCTTCCCTCCACCAAAAAAAACCAAAAACCTGTCCTGACCAAGTCAGAGGCACTTTGCCAGGATTAACTTGCCATTTATGTGCCAGGCATTACTTGTTGCTGCACATCTGATCCTCACAACTGCCGTGGGAGGGATACTCTATTATTGTTCCCATTGTTCAGATGAGAAAACTGACGCTCATAAAACAGGCACTGTCATTTTTCTAACCCTTCTAAGCTATTTAAGGATGGGCGTCAGGTTCAGGCCTGGGTCCATCTAACTCTACAGCCCCGTGCTGGGTCCAAGCCACGGTCCCTGTCTTGAGGGGACCCTCTACAGGCTGTTGTGGTGCAGGGTTCCATCAGGTCTGAAGGCAGATGGAAGGTCAGGAAGGGGGTTTCCCCTCTCTAGGAAGTGTCTGGGTTCTGTGCTTCAAGTTGGTTGGGTGGGAGGGGGGAGGGTCTTTCTGTGACCTAGAACATGTAGAAGTGCAAGAATGAACATGGGGCCCTTATTTTTTTCCTGGGAAAAGAAGATCAGGTGGGCAGGAGGGAGGAGCTGGTGTCCCTTTTCATGGTTTGAAGTGGAGAAGGTATCGGGGAAATACTTGTGTTCTCAGTTCTCTAGTGCTGTTGTGCAGGTTGTACACTGCACAACTCTAAGAGGCACCATTCACACTATAGTCCAAGTGAATGGCCCTCCCTCGAGCTGTGCACCACACATCATACCTAATGGCCGTGAAGATATTCCTCAGTATAATAGCCCCATGGTTAGCAAAGGTGGCAGTTCAAATGAACTGAGAAGTTACTGAGTAAGCACACAGCATTTATTTTATCTCACTTAAGCCTCACAACAATCCTCTGAAGTTAATGCTCTTGTTATCTGTGTTATACATGTGGGCATCTGAAGTTCAGAGGGGTCAGGGGAAAACCCAAGGTCACCCAACCACAGCTTTCCCACCATGCCATGCGGCCTCTGAACTCCGGTGAGGGTGAGGAAGGGGCCGAGGTGGGAGCGCCACTGTGCGTGAATAAAACCATCATCTGTGTGTCTCTCGTCCTCCCCCGACAGCTGGACAAGATGCTGGACCCCCAGGTGTGGCGGGAGGCAGCCACACAGGTCTTCTTCGCCCTGGGGCTGGGCTTCGGGGGTGTCATCGCCTTCTCCAGCTACAACAAGCAAGATAACAACTGTCACTTCGATGCTGCACTGGTGTCCTTCATTAACTTCTTCACCTCGGTGCTGGCCACCCTCGTGGTGTTTGCCGTGCTGGGCTTCAAGGCCAACATCATGAACGAGAAGTGTGTGGTCGAGTAGGTGGCATCTTGGCTGCTGTCCCTTCTTCTCCCTGTCCACCTTACCCAGGCGGGGCAGGTGGGTTAAGGAGGCAGAGTCCCCATCCGCCCCGGGCTGATGGCTGGACATCAGAGGAGCTCTCTCCGGCCCCGGCCCTGGATCCCAGGGACGGGTTCAGAGATGTCTCTGTCAATGGCCCGTGTGGGCTCCTGCCTGGGTGTCTGGGAGGGGCCTCAGGGACCGTGCCCACTCCTGCCTCTTTACCTGGCCCTCCCCTTTTCATGCTGCAGGAATGCTGAGAAAATCCTGGGGTACCTCCACACCAATGTCCTGAGCCGGGACCTCATCCCTCCACACGTCAACTTCTCGCACCTGACTGCCAAGGACTACACGGAGATGTACAAAGTCATCATGGCCGTGAAGGAGGACCACTTCTCAGCTCTGGGCCTCGACCCCTGCCTCCTGGAGGACGAGCTGGACAAGGTGTGAGGCAGGCTGCCCTTCCTGGGGTGGGCAGGAAGGCATACATGGGACTGTGGGACCCAGAGACAGGCCAGGGGTGGCTGGAGCCTGGATGCAGGCCTCAGAAGGCCGCCAGGGACTCATTTGCTTGCTTGATAAACCAGGACCCACGATGTGTCCAGGGAGGGAGAGAGGAAAGGTTTCAGCCAAACGTTTGGCACGAGGCACACACACACGTCCCAGAGATCACAGGAATCGTGCGGAATGACTTTCAGATGCGTTACACAGGCTTCCTGCACGTGGGTCACGGTCACACATAATGCACTTGCAACAGGGCTTTGTACACAGCTCACAGAAAAGAAGCGCTTCCATTACTGAGTGCGCTCTGCTGTCTGTCCCCTCTGGCCCTCACGACAGTGCTGTGAGTTGAGTATTAATACGGCCCCCTATTTTGCGGCTGTGTAGCCTGTAAATTGGGAGCTTGCTCCAGGTCTCACAGCTAGTAAGGGGAGCCAGGGTTCAAGTCCCCATGCTCTGAGTCGCCCCTTGATGCTTCGGTTCCCTCCCCCGGCTGTCCCCACTCACTGCAGCTCCCACTGCCACAATGACCCTTAGTCCCTGGGACAGAGCAGGTGACTACCGCTCCCTCCTTAATGCTCAGGCCCAAGTTTGGTCACCTTGCTTCTATTCCCACTTGCACAGCTGGAAACTTTCAAAGGGACTGTTCTGTTAGTAGGGGTAACAGGATAGAGACAGGCCCACAGGGTCTTGGGACCCAGCTGGTGCCAAGATTTCCATGGGGCAGAGCCAGCTCCCTTCAGCCCAGGCCAACTCTGCCCTCTTTATGAAGCTAGGGAAGATGAACTTTCCCTGTCCTGATGCCTGAGCTCGATGTGAAGTCCTCTGCATGCTACTGGCACTATACTAATGCCAAGGGAGCCGTGTCCTGTACCTTCTGCCTCTTCCCATGTGATCGAGAGCAAACGATCCAGTCTGGTTTCTGCCCCCAGGTGACTGACAGCACAAAGGGCCCCTCCCTTCCGTGAGGTCCTGCCCCATTTTCCTGGGCATGGCCCGGTCCTCTGAATAAAACTAGGATTGGAACCAGGTTTTTTTCCTTATATGATCAGTCATCGATAACATCTAAGTGACAAGAATTATACACTCACGCAGTTGGGGGAGGTGTTTCCCCACGATCACGGGTCCCTACGGGACAACGTAGAAGTGATGTCCGTGGGCAGTGTGTGGTCACTTGCCCCATGAGCAGGGGCCCAGGCATGGGTGCAGTGGCTCTCCACCTTGGCTACCCATTGGAGTCCCCCGGGGGCTTAATAAAACCCACATACCCAGCTTTTAGCGCCAGACCAATCAAATGATCATTTCCGGGGCGGGGGGTGGGGGGGGGCGGAGTACTCAGGCATTGGTGTTTTAAAGGCTCCGGTGTAGTTCCATTAGGCACTGGAGGTTGGGCCCACTACCTTAAAGTCTGGAGCTCAGAACGGGACGCTCCCAAAGTTGTGGCTGCAGCCATCAAGGAAGACTTCTTAGAGGAGGAGGGTCTCAGGCTGGGCTAAATATGAACATCTTCATCTAGATCACCTGGGATCCCTAGACAGCTCATAGCTCCCAGATCCCACAGGTGAACTTCTTGAAACGGTACCTTGCTCCCTGGGGGGGGCGGGGGTGCTGATGGTCACTCAAGTTTGAGACCCGCTGGCCAAAGACGAGATTTAGGTGGGGGCAGGGATTCCTGTGAAGGAGGGAATCGTTATTCTTAAAGCTGCAGGGGCAGAGATGAGGAAGCAAGGGGCTCCCAGGAGTGGTGTGGGCTTCGCTGAGCCCTCGCCCTCCACCCCATCCTCAGTCCGTGCAGGGCACAGGGCTGGCCTTCATCGCCTTCACTGAGGCCATGACGCACTTCCCGGCCTCCCCGTTCTGGTCTGTCATGTTCTTCCTGATGCTCATCAACCTGGGTCTGGGCAGCATGATTGGGACCATGGCCGGCATCACCACGCCCATCATCGACACCTTCAAGGTGCCCAAGGAGATGTTCACAGGTAACTCTTCCCGGCAGCGCCCCGGCCCCGGCCCTGTGGGCTGCCCTCAGGGGCGACCATTGTGCCTCTGACTTTAGGAAGACTCCATACTGAGAAGGCTCCCTGCTGCCCCCCGGGATGCAGTTGGGGCCTGGCTTACCACCCAGAGGAGAGCACTCAAGAGCCAGGAGAGGGCTGTTGGGGAATCTGTGCCAAACCCGAGCTGGGGGATGGCCTCTTTCTTGGCTCACGTGGCCCTCTCTCTGAGGGCCTGCTGAACCCCCCTGGGGGGGTGCCCTCCCTCCACGTTGGCCTTGCGCCCTGCTCCGTCTCCGCCACTCCCAGCCCTGGGCCGCTCCTCTCCTGGTAGAGTGGGAGCTCAGAAGCTCAGCATCTGGATCCCTCCCTTGAAGGCCTTCAGGGAGGAGGGGTGGGAAGGGAGGGGCCTGGGTGCCCCCCAAGACCCCTGGGCCCCGCCCACCCTGCACCTGTGCCCCCACACCGGCCTCCCGGCTCTCTGTAGTGGGCTGCTGTGTCTTTGCATTCTTCGTGGGGCTGTTGTTCGTCCAGCGCTCCGGAAACTACTTTGTCACCATGTTTGACGACTACTCTGCCACCCTGCCGCTCACTGTCATCGTCATCCTTGAGAACATTGCTGTGGCCTGGATCTATGGAACCAAGAAGTAAGGGGGGGGGGGGGACATGGGGAAGGCGTGGGACAGGAGGAGGGGTCTGTCCTATTATGACCTCCTGGAGAGTGCCGTGTCCCCAGGGCTGCTTCTGAGTGGGCTAGGAGATCAGAGAGTCAGAATGTCAGCGCTCAAAGTGCCCTTAGAGATCTGGGACTCAGAGGGAGGATGTGACTCCCCAAGGCCACTTGGCTGGTAAGAGGCAGAGCCGGGCTGAGGGCGTGAGTCTCCTGGGTTCAGGTCCTGGCATCACCCTAAACTGCCTTAAATTACTGTAGCCCCTTACCTGAGTACCAGTTCTTCAGACTTCTGTTAAGCTTGTTAAGCATTTAGCGGCTGTACAAGAGGCCCCCCCCCCAGAGAGAACTGTAGGACTTCAGCAGCCCGACTCAGTGTTGGGGTGAGCAATCTGGGGGTGCGAGATGAGGTGCGGTTGGGGACCTGTCTGGGGGGTGAGGTAAGGGAATTCAGCAGTAAGGAAGCAGTGACGCTCGTGGCCCGAGCCCACGGCAGAGCCACATCCACCGTCAGCCCCCCGGCCTCATTCCTCATTTAACAAATCTGTGGGCCTGGGGATCCCCAGGACCGGGCCCCTCCCACTCTGTCCACAAGGCCAGAGCCTCCACTCATGTCTGGACCTGGTCTTGGAATCAGGCTCTGTCACGGCCCTGCTACAGCCATCTTCTTCCTACAAGAGTGCAGGCAGGGACACAGGGTAAGACAGGAACAGCCCTGGGAGCCGGGGCTGGAAGAGGCTGCTCCTGCAGAAGAGGGCTTCTGCAGTCAGGTGAAGCCCCAGAATATTATTCTCAAGTGGATAAGATAAAATATGTAAGATACAGGAAATGAATGAAGTTGAAAACTAGGGAGGTGCTGTTGAAAATCAGATACAGTGACGCACAGGTACCTTATTTTTACTGCATGAAGTTACACGACCTAGCTATGGCAATCATCGTGAGATAGCGGTGGACATAAATGGCGTTTGTAGGCGGCTTCGATTGTAACGTGATGGGAAGGTGTCTGTGATGTAATGATTTGGTGACAAAGTCTCAGGTACTGCCAATTCCGCTGTGGTGGCTTGCATTTACCACAGTAAGAAATGCAAGATTGCACTTAGGTGTTATTGAAGTAGAAATGATGTTTTTTTCATGACATTCATGTACACAGCCTGCCGGCTATTGTAATTGTACCCACAGACCCAGGCGTTAGAACCCCCCAAGTCAGGGCCCCTGGACGCTAGAGAAGCGCCCTTCACCTCTCTTCCAGCAGGGGGCGTGTGGAGCCAGACCAGTGTGAGTTGGGGGGGGGGGGTTGTGCAAGGCGCACACAGAAGTCCTGGGGCGCCTGTCCAGCTGCCCAGGCATGTCCCGTGAACAGCAGCAAATCCCTGGGTGGGGTGTGCTGTTAGGTATTCAGGGGAGATTAGCAGAGGGCACCAGAGCCTGCGCAGAGGCCAGCTGGGCCACCGAATGATAAACTGGGAGCGCTGGATGTGAAGAATGGAAGAGCCTGGGAGGGAGGGACCGGTCAGTGAAGGCTTCCTGGAGGAGGCAGTTGTGGGGGGATACGCAGGCGCGGTGGGGGGGTCGAAGCTGGGCTCTCTGTGCACCTGGCAGGTTCATGCAGGAGCTGACAGAGATGCTGGGCTTCCGGCCCTATCGCTTCTATTTCTACATGTGGAAGTTCGTGTCTCCGCTGTGCATGGCTGTGCTCACCACGGCGAGCATCATCCAGCTGGGGGTCACGCCCCCCGGGTACAGCGCCTGGATCAAGGAGGAGGTGAGGGGGGACCTGAAACCCCGGGGTCACTGGCATCTCCCCAGGCAATAGAGATAAACCCTTCTAGGGGAGCTGCTGTGTGCCAGGCCCCTCCAGGGCCTTTGCACACCTGATCTGTAATCTTTACAATGGCCCAGAGAGAGAGGTGGCATTACCCCTGGAGCACAAAGGGGGAGACTGAGGGTCAGAAAGTTTGGTGCACCCGTCCAGTCTTCCCAACCCGTGTTCTCTGTCCATGTCTGTAGAGCAGAATTACCCATCCACTTTCCAGATGTAGAAACCAAGACCCAGGGGAGCTCGGGCCCTTAACCAAGGCGACCAGCTAACTCGAGTAGCCACCCCGATGCCTTCCATCTCTGCTGGCGCCTGGCCAGGATGGCACGTGGGGATGGGAGAGGGCAGGAGGAGTCAGGCCTGGAGGTCCCGGGAGGGTGAGGTGGTCACAGCGTCGGACAGCAGCCCTCGCCCCCGTCCACCCCTAGGCTGCGGAGCGCTACCTGTACTTCCCTAACTGGGCCATGGCGCTCCTGATCACCCTCATCGTCGTGGCGACCTTGCCCATCCCCGTGGTGTTCATCCTCCGGCACTTCCACCTGCTATCTGATGGCTCCAACACCCTCTCCGTGTCCTACAAGAAGGGCCGCATGATGAAGGACATCTCCAACCTGGAGGAGAACGATGAGACCCGCTTCATCCTCAGCAAGGTGCCCAGCGAGGCGCCCTCCCCCATGCCCACTCACCGCTCCTACCTGGGGCCCGGCAGCACGTCGCCCCTGGAGACCAGCGGCAACCCCAATGGACGCTATGGGAGCAGCTACCTCCTGGCCAGCACCCCCGAGTCGGAGCTGTGACCACCGCCCCGCCCTGCCCTGCCCACCTCTCCCCCCACACCCATCCAGCCTGCTCGTCCCGGCCTGGCCTCGCTTCCTAGGCCAGGCCCTCTGCCCACGGAGAGGGGGGGTGCCCTCCCTCATCCCCCACCCCAGTCCCGGCCAGCTCCTCCCTAGACCTGAGCAGGGGCCGGGAGAAACTCTGTCCCCAGTGCAGGCTCCCAGCCCATCTCACCTCCTGAGATCCGCTCACCAAATTGCAGCTGATTAACGAGAACAATCCAGAAGTCCGGATTCCCAGCACAGTGGAGACTGCAAGTGGCCACTGTAGGGGTCACTCTCCCTACCCGCTCCCTGTAACCTGGCACCTGTCGTTCTTAGGTCCTGGGCATCCCTCCGTGCCGCCAGGTGGTGGTGAGAGGCTCGGCATTGGGTAGGACGGGGTGTGGGGCAGCCCAGAGGCTGATGAATTCAAGGTTGGGGACGGGACGATTGTGTCAGGACTCAGGGCTCAGACTTGGGACGGAATCTTGTGGAAGTCCCCAGGTTCTGTTTTGTGGGCTGGGCACGGGGGCCCTTGGCCTGGGCTCTAGGTGGAATCTCCATGTTCCCGACCCTGCCTGGGGCAGCGTGTGTCCGGCGTCCTGCCTGGGAGGGTGACAACTGTCTGGAACCCTTGCCCGCCTCCATGAGGGCTTAGCTGGCCCTCTCCGTCCCCACCCTGGAGCCCACAGTCCTGGCCTGTGCCTCTTTCCTCTAGAGAGGAGGGGACAGTACACAGAGAGGTTTCCAGAGCACACTTGATGGTTCACAGCACAATTCAGATGGTTTGGAGCACAATTGCGAAGCACACTCCCTCTCTCACCCGGGGGCCCAACTTTCTCACTAGCGGCAGCTTCTCCCCTGGAATGGGGGTCCCTGGAGTTCAGGGGCTCGTACCCAGCAAACCTCATCCCTAGGGAAAGACGGATAACTTCACTGCCCCTTTGGGCTGCCACTCACTCTCCTTGTTCGAGCACAACCAGCGCCGTGTGCATGTCGTGTGTGAATATCTCGGGAACCTTCCCCAAGCCGCCCGGCCCGTGACAGGGAGGGCACGGGCAGTGCTGTGGGCACCGGGGTTGCCCAGGAGAAGGGCCGGGTCTCTGTCCTGGGGCCCAGCCCCCGCCGCATCCCCACCCACCCCTATCTGAGGCCTCCCCCAGAAGAGGGCTGCCCTCGGAGTGCAGGCTGGGAGGACTGGAGTCTGGCTGGAGAATAATGTCTGCAGAGCGCTGGACAGGCTCGCGGAAGGATGGTCGCGTGGATGCACGGGCGTGGATGGATGGAAGGCAGGCAGCCTGGCGGGGATGGCAGAACTCCAATTGTGAGAGCTGAAGTACACGGGGCAGCAGCGGGCCACAGTGCTAGGCCCGGGCACCATCACGCAACGTCCCGAGTCACTCCCGTGTTCTCAGCGCTGGGAGGGACAGGCCACGCCCAGGGTTCCCTCCTTCATCCCCTAGCCCCATGGTCCCCCCACCAACTTGCCAGGGAGTCCCTCCCCCCGCCTCTGCTCCCATTTCCAGCCCTCTGGCCACACCTGTCCTTTCTCAGTGTGAGGGGGGGAAGGAGACCCACATGTCCCCGAAGACATGAGCTTTTGGGGCACAGCATCCCGCCTCAGGCACCTCACCAACACCTCCTACCTGGCCCCATGCCCAATCCCAGCAGACTTAGCAACAGGAAAAGCAAGGCCCCAGGAGAGACACTCTACTATATATACTCTTCTATATATTCTATTTCTATTGTATATTCAATCTGTACATGTGGGTGTAAATGCTGTTAAATGACAAACCCAATATTATACTGTGGCTGGTGGACTATTTTCATCCTCAGTGCTGTACAGATCTATTTTCATTGTATATTTGATATATTTTTAATTTTGTAGCGTGTGGCTGGGCCAGGCCCCAGCCTGCCAGCCTGCACCAGGGCGGTTGAACGGGGCCGTCTGCTTGGTTCTTACGGGCCGGGTAGTGCTTGTAGCCTTTGGCTGCAGGCCGGGCCCCGTCCCGGCTGTGGCTCTGCTGTGTTAGACGTAAGGCCTGGAGCTTGGTGCGTGCGTGTGCGTGCGTGTGTGTGTGTGTGTGTGTGTGGTGCGTGCCCCTACCTGGGTGTGGGTGCGTGTAGGTGATTCGTGCCAGCCCGTGTTCACCACGTCCCTGCAGACCACACTGGCCCTCTCCCTGCCTCCCCCCTCGGCTCTGTCAGGCAAGGCCTCGGGGCAGGGTGCTGTGGGGAAAGGCAGGTGTTTCTTGCTGGTGGCCCATTACCTTCCTACCCCTGGGCTTGCCAGAAACAGGGAAGGAGGGGCTTTGGGGTGGGGGGGACAGCCCCCAAATTTATTTTCTAGCCAACTTCTTGCTGTTCCCTCTGGAGCCACAAGGTTTTCATCCTGAGGAAAAGTGCTGGGTTTCTTAAGATGGGGAGACCCCAGGAGAGCCTCTCCCAGCGCCTCTGTCCCGTGTTCGTCCTTGAGACAGTCCTGAGAGGGCTCAGAAAGGAACAGCTTCCCTTTCCCTGCGCTTTTGACACACACTCCTCACTCCTCAGGGGGGCTGGGAGCGGTTGGTCGAGGCCAGAAGAGGTGAGGCATCTGACAAGGTGAGCTCCAGCCCCAGATTCCCTGGAGGAGTGGGAGGGGCAGGCCCCCACATCCCTGTGCCGGGTCCGCGTCCCTTACTGGCTTTGGTGCTGTCCATGCAGTGCCCACAGGAGACAGCGGACTCAGGGCAGGCAGGGAGGGGGTGGGGGGGGTGCCTGAAAGCGTCCCCCAGTCCCTGCTCCTGCCTGTCCTCCAGCCCCGGTCACCAGCTTCTTCCTCGGGGAGCCCTACTCCGCTGAGGCAATGCGAAGCCTGGGCTCCAGATGGGGGTGGACAGGTGGGGCATACTGGTGAGGGGTTGGCTTTTGCCCTCCAGCAATAAATCTGAGGGGACGTCTTTCCTAGTGCCAGGAGAAGCCTTCCTGAGTCAGCCTGCCATAGGTGGTGAGGCTGGGGGCCACAAGCTGCATGGTGCCAGGCCCTCAGCAGGCCTGTAGTATTATAGGCAGGGGGCTCCCCCTCTGCTCTTCCTCACAGCTATACCCGCCTGTCCCCCCAGAGTACTCCCACGGTGGGAGAGAGCAGAGACATGAAGTCCGTGTGCCCCATGACTGGCCAGGGCCCTGGGTCAAGACCGCTCAGCCCAGGGGAGGGGCCGAGGCATCGTCATCCCCCAACCCCCTCCTTCCTTTCTACTCCCCCCACCCACGGTGTACAATAAAGTGTTCTTACCAAACCCCTCTTGCCTTTCTGACCCGCCTCAGGCTCAGGGAGAGGGGATGGGGGAAGCCTTAGAGGCCAGCAGCAGCTCCGGGGGAGAAGCTTGGACAGAATGGGGCAGAGAGGGTTGCCGTGGGTTGTGGGTGCTGGCTGGCTGACGAGTTTGGGGGAAGGCTGAGGAGGGATGTGTGTTTCTTTGCCTAAGCGTTGCCCTGGGTGTTGAACACACACGCTTCTAGGAGGCCCTATTGGGGTCCGAGTGCTCCACACGTCTAATCTCATGTGAACAGCATGCTCTAAATTCTGATCTTTTGCAAACTTTAGTGGACGGTAAAGGCCCCCCTACCGCACCCCACTCCAGTCTGAAATGCTGCTGCCTGATCTGCACACGCAGCCCAGGCCCCCAGCCACCCTCCATTTCCTTCTCCTTAGAAGTAAAAGGTGTCATTCCAGAAATAGCCACCAGATGGCAGGAAAACCTTTCTCTCCAGATCTTTGGTCCCCTACCCTCCTCTCCAACTCCAGCACTTCCGCCTTGTGGGTTGTTAGTGAACAATTATTAAGCGTCCACGGTGACAGGTTCTGTGCCAGCTATGGACACGCAAACATAGGTAAATCAACCCCTGCTGTCCTGAGGTTTCCAGAGGGAAACCACCCCCTATGTCCCCAGACTCTTATCACCCCATGTACCTCTTAATTGAGAAAGTCCCTGTGCTGAAAACGTCCCTCCTTGTAAATTCAATCCTTTGGTTGAAGGTAGTGTTTTGGGTTGAAATGTCAATTTCCCTGCCAGGAGGCACACATAAACCCACTAAGAAGCAGTGGGTTTGAAGGAGCTATGGAGTCAGACTTTCCAAGTCCAAGTTCAAATGTCAGCTGCCCCCCCCCCCCCAGTTCCTAGGAGACCTAGAGCAAGTTATTTTATCTCTCTTATATCTCATGATTTTGGGGGTAAGGAATTCAGGCAGGGCATGTCTGAGGGGCTCTTCTGGTGGCAACTGAGGTCACTTAGTGGTGGTAAATTGGCAGAGGAGCTGGTCTGGAGGGTCCAAGGCAGCCTCACTCACATTCATCCTAGTGGCTGACACCTCAGTAAGAATGGCTGGAAGGCTGGGCTCAGCTGGGACTGTCACCAGAAGAGTGTCTACACCTGGCCTCTCCAGCATGGTTCATCTCCGGGTGGCCAGACTTCTTTTTCTTTTCTTTTTTTTAAAATGTTTTTTATTTATTTTTGAGAGAGAGAGAGAGACAGAGCACAAGTTGGGGAGGGGCAGAGAGAGGGGGAAACACAGAATCCGAAGCAGACTCCAGGCTCCGATCTGTCAGCACAGAGCCCAACGTGGGGCTCAAACCCACGAGCTGCGAGGTCACGACCTGAGCCAAAGTCAGCTGCTCAACCGACTGAGCCACCCAGGTGCCCCTATTTATTTATTTATTTTTGAGAGAGAGAGAGAGAGAGAGAGAGAGAGAGTGAGCGGGGGAGGGGCAGAGAGAGGGAGAGAGAGAGAATCCCAAGCAGGCTCTGCACTGTCAGCAGGAGCCCGATGCGGGGCTCAAACTCACAAACTGTGAGATCATGACCTGAGCTGAAGCCAAGAGTCGGATGCCTCACCAGCTGAACCACCCAAGGCACCCCGAGAACAGCTTCTTCTGAGTCACGGCTTTGTCACCGATCGTTTGACCTTGGGCAAGTCACAAACCTGTGAAACTTCATTTCCTAATCTGTAAAAGGAGGATGACGATCAAATCTCTTCCTTGCAGAGATTGCTGTGAGGAAAAACTGACCTGCTTCTGGAACCCCTACTAGAATACAGTACAGAACTCTTTCCGTACTGAAATATAATAGGTGCTCATTAAATAGTAGCTCCCTTCCTTCTTGCAGCTGGAGTAGATCCATGGGTCCAGTTTCATTCCAAGGGCCCCATTACCCATGCAATGAGCCATTCTTGCAGAGCTATTCAGAAAAGACGGATTCAGCCTAAAACCCAAAGAAACTAAGAAAGGAGGGGAGAGAAGGCGTTGTTTCCAAAGAAGGGAGTATCACAGATCGTGTACACTGCTCCCCCCCCCCCAAAAAAAAAAACCAGCCTCAACAAGCCACAGAGTCTCAGCCAACCATAAGGGCTTGGGCCAGGGTTGAAGGATTCTACAAACCACAGGGATGTGATGGTTCAAAAAAAAAAGCCCCCAAGTTCTTTAATGCTTCAAGTGGAGTCCATGCTCCTCCCCTGGAATCAGGGTGAGTAAACGTCTCCTTTGACCAACAGAGTATGGCAGAAGTGACACTAGATGGCTTGTGAGGCTAGCTCAGGAAAAGTCATGCCATGTCTAGGGATGCATTCTAGGGATGGTGGTCCTGGGGGATCCCAGCTGCCATGTAAGAAGTCTATCTGCCCTGAGACTGCCAGTGCTAGAGAAGCTGTGTGTTTGGAGGCGGTCCCATGCACAGTTTCAGCTCAATTCCCAGCTGACAGCCACATGAACGTACCACAGCGAGCACTCAGTCGAGCTGAGCTGGAGAGGTCTGAGGCTCCAGTGGACATTGGACTGCAGCTGCATGAGGGACCCTAAACGAGAACGGTCCCACTGAGCCCTTCGGATCTGCCGGACCAGTAGTATCCGAAGCAAAATAGGATGTTCTTTGTATTTACACCGCTAAATTTGGGGAGTAATTTGCCTCAGAGTGATAGTAACCAGAACATGAACCCTGCTGATTATGTGGCCCAAGCTCCTCATAGGACGATTGGAGAAACTCGAGCCCAGAGAGGGGAAGAGATCTATCCAGACTTCCCACAAGCAGACGGGGGGAAAACCAGGGCCAAAGCCTAGACTCCCAATCTAGGTACTGCAAGTACTTACAAGGAAAGCTTCCCCCCTTGCCCACCCTCATCCCACCAACATTAATTCCCTGCCTCAAGCATGACCTGAGCGTCTGAGTCCTAGGGGTGTGCCAAGCGCTGAGAAAATACAAATAAGGGTCAGGCGGGGGCACCTGCCTCATGCAGGGTAGTCATCAGGTGACTTGGAATGTCCTGCCACTGTCATACCCGCTGGCTGGTTCCAGGCACACGGATGCGTTCTTCACCAACACTGTCTTATGTGGGAGGAAACCCAGGAAATGGGGAGAAGATGACGTCTGTCACTCAACAACAAACAAACCATTATTACGATTACTCCGTGCCAGCCACAGAGCCAGCTGCAGAACAGAGAGAGTCGGTGGAGATCCCCCCTGTGGCTCCCTGGGGCAGAGCTGGCTGGCTTCTGGGTCTCTCTGTTCTTCCCAAGACTGACCCAAATGGGGAAGGATCCCTGGGCTTCATGAGCATCCAAGAGGAGCCAGTGTTTGGTCTGCCTCTCCAGACGACTGCGTCGTCTTTCCCCAGGACACTGCTGGAGGGGGCTGGGCCCATCAGAACTAATTAACCACTCTAATGGAATGAACCAGTTTTGCTGGAATTTAGCCCAGGTGGGAGGAAACTGTACTTTTCTAGATGGAGAGATGCTGAGTGCCAAGGAGTCCTGCCAGGTGGGCCCTGATTTAGGGTGTGTGTGTGTGTGTGTGTGTGTGTGTGTGTGTGTGCATGTGCACTTGTGCGCTCTGTCTCTGGACACAGGCAGAGTGTCTATCCCAGCAACTTTGAGCAAAGAGAGCTCTGGGGGTCTACTGAGCTGGTCCTGGTACTGTGACTCCCATGAATACTGTTCTACGGGCAGAGGCCACGTGCGACCCCATATCATTCTGTACCCCTGGCCCAACCACAGGCCCAGCTCAGTCTCCCAGAGCTCATTGCTGCTCCTTAGGCCAGAAATCTCTCAAGGAGAATGTATGTGTGAGGTAGCACTCAGGTCCCTGCCAGCCCTATGACTCGGGGTCCATGATTTATGAGGCTCTGAGTCTTGGCCAGGCCTGAGCTTGTGGCCTGCACCCTGTTGGCACTTTAAGAGCTGGGACATTAAAGTCCATCTTCTGAGTTCCCTAGGGCCCTAAACACACCTTCGCTGGGATTATCACAGCCACCCAACCCTGCCTCCTGCCCCTGTGCAGAAGAACCATTACAGCTGACCTCCACAGGGCCCCGAGGGCTGTCCTCTATGCTTGGCTCTCCCTGGATCCCACTTGGGAAGGCTCTCAGCATTTCACCTGGAGCCTGTTAGTCTCTGCAGGCTGCCTGCGGTGGGGGTGGGAGGCAGGGTTAAATGAACTGATAAGCAAACAAGAGACTTCCAGCCTCCTCTGGCTCTCTTCCCTAGTCCCTCCATGAGAGCGAGGGAAAGGCTCTATCACCCTCCCCCCAGTGATGAGATGATGGCTGATAAGACAATTCAATTAATTGGGCTGGGGAGCAGAGCAGGCTGGGAAAGGATGCTGGCTCCTTGACCTGGGCCTCAGGGAGGAAGGGTCAGTCCCTGGCCAGAGCTGGAATGCCAAAAGGGGGTCATGTGAGTATCATTGGAGAGATCCTTGCTTGACAGCAGTGGGACTTGCTCCTAGGCCTGGAACCCTTCAACACAAGTGGAGTCCAAAGCAAGAAGACAGAGAGGATATTGGATGGCTCCTGTCACCCCAAGGTGACTGAGCCCCACTCCAAGCCGCAGTAGGGAAAGGGGAAGGGCAAAGGGCTTTGATGTCAGGCCTTCCAGCTTTGGGTTGGCGGGGTCAGCCTCAGCTCTCAGAGACCAAGGGCCTTATTTGAAGGGCTATAGAAAGGCTCGCCAGCCCTCATCAGTGTCACCCTGGAAGCAGACATTGCCCTGTTTTCCTACACTTTGCCACACCCTTTATTGCTGGTGAGGGAAGCCCACTGTGGCTGCCACTTTTGTGTGAACTAGCACCCAGATGGGTGCTCTTTTCTGACTGCTAGAAGAAACCACAGGGCCCAGGGAAGGAAGGTGGAGAAAAGGTGACACTAGAGGGAACTAGGCTTGTAGAATTAGGAATTTCCAAGCTATTTCAATCTTGCTTCAGCCTGCTGGTTATAGAGGTCTTGGAGGAATGGGAAAAGGCAAGAGAATGCAGGGTCCCCGATGGGAAACTGGAATTGACGGGAAGCCCAGAATTTGTCCTCACCCCAAGCCTTTAAACCCCTTTTCTCCTCATCCCCACAGGCCAGAGGTTCAATCAGGAGCAGGGACTCCTAGTACCACCAGGGGGCAGCACCCACCCATCCAGAGTAGGCCGTCACAGGCCGGCTGGGGAGGGGGCTCTCATCTATCCTGGGCTCTGTACTTTGGGGAAACAGCATGAGCTCATGCACACAGAACCAACGGAGACAAGCCAGCTGCAACGTACTGAATCCCCCAGAAAATTCCAGAAAGGCTAGGTAACAGGTTAGCCCAGAGCTCTGGGATAAAACCTTCAGCAAAGTGGTGAGGACTGCTCTTGGGGGCCTCCGGCCTGAGGCTCAGTTCCCATCTTCAGGAGCTGGTCGGCGTGCTGAGTCAGGGACGCTACCCCCAGCGCACATTTACTCACTGCCTCTCCCAGGCTGGGCCCTCTGTCTTACCTGGCTCTTCCTGGGTTTCCCTACCCCCACGCCAGCTTCTTGACCTCCCCTCCAGGCCTTTTATTTCCCTGGCAGCTTTCTCCCCCCACATGCTTATTACTGTCCACAAACATTGCAGAAGCCCCAAGAGGGCAGAGATTTGCTGGGATGAGGTTGGGGGCAGGGGCAGGTAGGTCTCTGTTTTATTCATTGATTTCCATTGCCTGAATGGCACACAGTAGGTACTCAAGAAATATTTACTGGATAAACAAATGACTCAGCTGTGGGATGCTAGGATGTTCGTTTGTTTGTTTTTCATTCCCCCCTACCCCACTCCCACCAATTTCTCACTCTTTCTGGAATGACTGAGTTCAGCCAGCCTGAAAAATGCAAAGTGGGGGAGACCCCAAGGGAGTCTGCCAGGACACAACCAGATAGCACTTGAAAGCTATTCATCAGTCAATTCTTTAACATCCTTGCTATGGCTCTCCAGCTTCTGGACAGTCCCAGGTCTTCTCTTCCCAGTCACATCTGGGATATTTCTTCTTTGCTGCAGCAAACCCAAAGCCAGCCAAACTCTGAAATGCAGATATTAAGGACTGGACACAAAAGAGGTACCAGCAAATGTGTGTTTCTGGCTACAGTCCAGGATGGTACCCACCTCCTCTGCATATTAGTACGAATCATCAAAGACCACAGTCCCTTTGTTTTTCTGCCCTCATTAATGAGACTTTTGCTGACAATCCCTTGCATTTGCACTGAGCTTTTAACCTTTCTTTGGAGCACACCAGGACCTTGTCTTGTTTTCCCACCGTAGCCAGGTACTACCTGATCTGGAAGTTGGATGGTACACGGGTATCCGAAGCAGGTGTCAATCCCCTTGTATTTCTGCCTTAAAACCCTCCGTATATCATCCCGATGGACATGGAGGCAGCCTGAAGCTGTAAAAAATGAGGATTAACTTAAAGATGTAGAAGAGGCTCTGGACTTAAAAACAAATAAAAACAAACGAATCTAGAAATTGCTCTTGGGATGAGGCCAGTAAGATCGGGTTGGTGCCTAATGTTTTGGGTATGGCAGCTTCTCAATCACTTAGCAAACAGGTTCTCCAGGCAGGCAGTGTGGGAGGTATCAAGATGAAAAAGCAGTGCAGGCTGGAAAGACCTCAGGGTCAGGGAGGGGAGAGGAGACAAATTGCAATGAGTGAAACAACACTGAACCAGGAAGGAGTCACAAGGCAGGACGGCAGGCTGCGGCCACTTTCTATGTGCTTTCAGGGCAACAAGGAGCCATGGCTTTAACCTAATGATCTTTCAGGACCACCCACTCCACACCCACAATAGTGCCAGAACTCTGGTTTTCTTCCACCCAGACCAGGAGCCAATTCTGCGCAAGGCCGCCAGGTCCCCCATTCCACCGCAGGCAGGGTCTTTGTTGACTGTGATAGAGGCTGGTATCGAGATCACAGTCATCTTGGGCCTAGTTGGGCCTCACAGGCGCAAGATGGGGGCGGGGTGGTCAGGAAGCCCCAACACGGTGTCTGGGACAGGAGGGGGCAGCCTCCTCCACTCGACACTGTCTCTCCACCCCCTTTATTCCCCGTCCTCCAGCCCGCCGCAATGAAACCGCAACCAGGAGGGGGAGTTGACTAGAGCGGCCAGAAGGGGCGGGCGGAGGTTAGAGGTCAGGGGTCGCGAGCCCTTCGGTGTCCCAGGGGCTGCAGTGGGAGGAGCTGCGGGCTCGGGGAAGGCGGGGAGCCGGGCCGGAGGGGCGGGGGGGGACGGTGGCGGACGCGCGCAGGGGCGGCGCGCTGGGCTGGGCGCTGGCGGTGAGGGGGTTACGCGCCTCGGCTCGGCTCCGCTCGGCTCAGCGGAGGAAGGCTGAGCCCCGCCACCCGGGCCCTGCAGCGAGTCCGGTCGGCCCCGCCCACCCCGCCCAACGGAGGGCGCGCCCGGGCGAGGCGGGGCCGAGAAGAAAAGGCGCCACCAGAGAGTGGCATCCGCTACCAACGCCGGAGGGAGATCGAGAACCCCCTGGGCCCCAGCCCACCGGCGCCCAGGCTCCCCCGCCCTTAGGCCACCTTTCGCCCGCCTCCTGCCGCGAGCCAAGGCCGGCGCCCCGCCCGGAGATGGGCAGACGCGCGGATGGCGTGGCTCCCAGTGCCGCCAGATCGCTGGAGCCCGGCGCCGGGGCGCTGCGCTGAAGCTCTCGATCCGCGCTGCCTGGGAAGCCTGCAGGTGTCCTTGGCCGCTCGGCCGCCGGAGCCCAGAGCCCCGCGCCCCGGAGCGGCTCCGCCCCCCAGGCTCGGCGCTGCGCAGGACGCCCCGTCTGAGGCCCCCCCGCCCCAGCACGGCCCCCGCTGCGCAGCGCCAGCCCCGCGCCGCTCCTAGCCGCTGCCGAGCCGCGGACGCAGGACGGGAGGCTCGCTCCTGCGGGCGCGCTTGTTTTTCTGCGGCCGCCTCGCCCTGCGCAGCCCCCGCCCGCCTGAACGCCGCGCTCCGCTCAGCCCCGCCCGCCATCCGAGCCCTGAGCTGGATTTATGAATGGGGGGAAGAGGCCACATGCCGCCGCCGCCGCCTCGTGTTGACCGCAAGCAGCCCGGGCCCGCGGAGCTCCGCCGGCTGCCTTAAGAGCGTCGGCTCGGCCCCGGCAGCCGCTCCGAGGACTTGTTGCTGCTGCGCTGCCGCCGCCGCGGGGAAGCCGGCCGCTCCCGGGACTCGGGAGCCGGAGGGTGGCCCCTGTGAGTGTGAGTGTGAGCGCGCGCGCGCCCCAGACCTTCGCAGTGAGCCTGGACTGTGCGCTAACTCGCCTTTTGAGGGTGAAAGGGGGGGGCGTGTCCGGGGGCCCGAGCATCTGAGTGTCCAGTCCTAGCCGGGGAGCGTGAGGGCTTGTTCCTGCCTCCCCGGGCCCCTCGCTTGGGTCCTCGGCTCGCCTTTTCCCTCCTGCCTCCCTCGCCGGAGCTGCCTGCCCAAACCCCAACCACCTGTGCACCGGAGAAACCCAACTCCTCCTGCTCCGCGCCCCGGGGGGAGGCAGGGGCAGGGCCAAGCCGCAGAGGGGGCCGCCGCCGCCTCCTGCCTCCTCCTCGTCTCCTCCCCCTCCCCCGTCTGACGCTGCCTCCTTGGGAAGGGTGTTTGGAGGGCAGCGGCCGCCCCAAGCCGAAGCCCCGCAGCGCTTCTTATGATCAGCTCGGTGTGTGTCTCCTCCTACCGTGGGCGCAAGTCGGGGAACAAGCCTCCGTCCAAAACATGTCTGAAGGAGGAGATGGCCAAGGGCGAGGCGTCGGAGAAGATCATCATCAACGTGGGCGGCACGCGACATGAGACCTACCGCAGCACCCTGCGCACCCTACCGGGCACCCGCCTCGCCTGGCTGGCGGATCCCGACGGCGGGGGCCGGCCCGAGTCCGATGGCGGCGGTGCAGGCAGCAGCGGCAGCAGCGGCGGCGGGAGCTGCGAGTTCTTCTTCGACCGGCACCCGGGCGTCTTTGCTTACGTGCTCAACTACTACCGCACCGGCAAGCTGCACTGCCCCGCCGACGTGTGTGGGCCGCTCTTCGAGGAGGAGCTCACTTTCTGGGGCATCGACGAGACCGACGTGGAGCCCTGCTGCTGGATGACCTACCGGCAGCACCGCGATGCCGAAGAGGCGCTCGATATCTTCGAGAGCCCGGACGGAGGCGGCGGTGGCGCAGGGACCGGCGACGAGGCCGGCGATGATGAGCGGGAGCTGGCCCTGCAGCGCCTGGGGCCCCATGAGGGAGGTGCAGGCTCCGGCGCGGGGTCGGGGGGCTGCCGTGGCTGGCAGCCCCGCATGTGGGCGCTCTTCGAAGATCCCTACTCCTCCCGGGCGGCCAGGGTGAGTGACAGGAACCTGAGCCTCCTCTCGGGTGTGTAAGTACCCGTGGTGGTGGGGATGGGGGCCGGGAGGAGCGGGCTGGGCCGAGACTGACTTACCTTTACCACTGCCTCCCTCCCAATTCCCTCTGTCTTCCATGGAACCCCAGGGGACTCACCCCCCCCGCCCCCTCCCCCCTCCCCCCCACACACATACCCTCTCTCCTGCACGCCTCATCAGGAGATTACACGCACTTGACTTACTACTTGGACCTAATCCCAGCTGCCTGCTTTGCCGCATCCCCTCCGAGGGAGTGGGTTGCCCTTAGCTGAGCTCTTCCTCCCCCTTCTCTGCACAGGCTGCCTCTCTTCATTTACCCCCCACTCCTCCACAGGGCCAGCGGCCTGGAGAGCTGGAATTAGGCCTCCTGCCTGAGTCAGGGTTTGGGGGAAGAAAACTGGGTGTGCTAAGCGCCTACTCTGTGGCAGGCCCATGTGTTAGCTTCTTCCATGGGTGCCACCTCCTTTAAATGCTCTGGGCAGCCGGGTACGCTGTGAAGTATGAGTTCTGTAGAGGGACACCAGCTCCAGCCCAGGCAGGGCTGGGACCGGAACGCAGGCCTCTCATCCAGGTTTCTGGTGAGCCCTTTTTTCAGGGAGATAAGTCAAGATGTCTGCCCCTTGCCATGCCCCTAAGGCTTCCTGGTCACCTGGGATGTCTTGGCTTCAGTTAGACAGGAAGGGCCTAATGTTCTGGGTGATGCAGGCTCCCGCGGTCAGTGGCCAGCCACAGGCTGCCTGTGATGATCCCAAATTTGTTGCCACTTCTTTTCTTCCTGCTGCGGCACAGATTGGCTTCCCAGAAAGCCCTGGTTCGGGTTACTGCCTGAAATGGGTATGTGGGGGGGAGAAGAGGGTGGCATAGATCTAGTCCTATCCCACCACCTCCTCCCCAGGTCAGTCCAGTTTCTCCTACCCCCCCTTAGGTGAAAGGGATTGGAGGGATGGGGATATACTTGGACGGCTTAAAAAAAAAAAAAAACAACCATGAAGGATGGCTTCAGATTCTTTAGAGAGAGAGAGAGAGAGAGAGAGAGAGAGAACCCCGGAGGCTGGTGCCTGGCTTCATGGCTGGCAGCCTAAAGCCTGGCTGTTCCTCACCTCTGGCATCCCAAGTCATCCTATTAATGAGTCTCAGAGCCCTTGCCACCCTCCCTGGCCCCTCCTGTGCTGGGCCTCAACCAGGTCATGGAAGGGAAAGTTCCACTTCCCCACGCAGGGGAGGGCAGGAGGCTGGGAAGGGGGGCTGCATGGCGGGCCAGGCTGGTGTTAACGCTAGACCAGGGCAGACACATCTCTGGCCTGGGAGGAACAGAGGTCTTGGTGGCCAAGGCATCCCAGGGCAGCCCCCGGAAGGCAGACCCCTTTGTCAGGACTGAGAGGGAAGTTGGGGCCAGGAGCTGCCTTTGTTTCTTCCCTACAGCCCTTAGATCAGCCCAAATGATGCCCTGGCCTGGGTCTGCTGTGAGTTCTGGGGGCTTCTCATGCAGTTCACTAACCCTGCCAGTGTCTGCTGTTGGCTGTGGGTACTAGGGGAGAGCAACAGGTACGGGCTAATTCAGGCTCTTTTTAAGTTGGGGCTAGGGGGAGGCAGTAGATTTGGCTTCCTAGAAATGGGGAAAGGGGACAAGGCAGGGAGGCAGAAATGAAATGATGTGGTTAGGGGAGCTAGGTCCTGTTCCTGAGCATTCTGGGTCCTCTGGGAAACTTTTCATCTCTGCTGCTTCTCTCTTGGATTCCAAGGGGCTGTGCCATCTATGAGTTTACCTTCTGCTCAACAAACCCCAGGGTTGGCCGGCCTGGGGGCTCATTGAATAAATGCAGAGCCTAGTTGACCTCTTGAGTTTCTCCAGGAGCCCGAGATACTTTTGCCCGTTTGATGTGGAATCACATCCGCCAGGGCATTCCAGCCGAGGCCAGGAGTTCGGGGCCGGGCAGGGTTAATTCTAATACTGAAGCGATGAAGAAACCACGATCCAGAGGTGTTCGATGCCGTCAAAGACACTTAAGGGCAGAGCAGGAACCTCCCTTAGATTCCAACTTTCTGGTCGGTAACACTGATGTGAACAGCTATGTGGAGCTTAATGGCACTCATGCCAAAAGTCGACTTGCTTCCTGCTGAGGAGCACCAGGCAGAAGCAAGCCTTCAATTCAGCTGTTCCTGGGACAGACAAGTGAGAATACGTAATTGTTAAAAAATTGCTAATGGCTTTTGGTTTGAGTATGCCATGCAGGTACTTACATTAATCTCTAGTCCTCCCAATCAACTTAACGGTGGAGATCTCCTCCCCATTCAGTAGATTGGGCCTGTGAGAGGGTAAACATCTTGCCTGAGATGACACAGCCAGATAGTGGCGTGCTGTGAGTCAAAGCCCCTGCTCCTCCGATTGCAACATGTTCTTTCCACTGAACGAGGCTGTTTTGGAGGTGAAGGGGTGGTTTGTTTCTTATTCTGGCCTGGAAGGTGTTCTGAGGTTCTGTACTTCCTGTGGATGACATCAGAAAACCCAGGGGCAGATGGGGACATCAGCAGGGACATTTACTCTGCCACCCCTCAAGGTCTAAGGGCCTGGGGCGTAGGCGATCTGGGGCCGTGCCCTCCTCACTCTGTTTACCTGCGGCCAATAACACTGCCATTCCAGCAAGTATTGTCCACTGGGTCTGTGCATACCCTCCCTACTTGGGGCCTGCAGCATCAGCCGTGGACGCGGGGTGCCCACTGAAGGCCAGTAGGGCAGAGGGGCAGGGCCCGCCCCAGGCGTCGGTTTGCACCCAGCTGGCCAGTTGGGTAGTGTGTTATGACAGGAGCAAAACAGATACAAACGGAAAGTGAACTCAACTGATTGTGGAGCCTGTTGCGTAGCTACTGGCCTGGCCCGCAGAGCTGTTCCCATTCAGGCAGGCTCTAGGTCAGTCAGGGTGCTCACCCCTGCTCCCCTCACGGTGGCCAGGCCCGTGGCGGGGCTTTGGTGGCTCTCTTTCTGTGGCCTGGTGTGGGAAAGCAGGCATGGGGCAGGCTGGTTCTGTCCCCACCTGCCCAGCGCCCACAGTCCCAGCCTCAGCCACAGCCAGGGTGGCTTGCCAGACTGAGGGGGACCAGCAGGGTTTTGGCAGCAAGGAGGTTGGTAGAATAAGGCCTTCCTTATTTGCTGAGGGCACACAGGAGGCCCGAGGAACAGGACCCTAGGACACTCCCCTCCCTTCACTCCCA
Organism: Lynx rufus; assembly: GCF_022079265.1. Taxonomy (NCBI): domain Eukaryota; kingdom Metazoa; phylum Chordata; class Mammalia; order Carnivora; family Felidae; genus Lynx; species Lynx rufus. Next base: position 128,434,780 of record NW_025814834.1, on the reverse strand, counting down.
ACCTCTTGAGGACCCAGGGGTTAGACTGACTTCAGCTGTTATCAGTCCTGTTAGGAACGATAGTGGTTTGGAGCGCCTGGGTGGCTCAGTTGGTTAAGCATGCAACTCGATTTCGGCTCAGGTCATGATCTTACGGTTTGTGAGTTCAAGCCCCCATTGAGCTCCACGCTGGCAGCACGGAGCCTGGTTGCCTCTCTCTGCCCTCTCCCCTGCTCATGCTCTCTCTCCCTCCCTGAAAATAAATAAAACTTAAAAACAATAAAAAAAAAAGAAAAAGGAGGATAGTCGTTCTCCTTCGGCTAAATCAGTACCTGGATTCGTTTTCCCATAATGTTCCCCTTCCGAGTAGAGGATGTGGCCCAAGGATCCCTACTGTCCCAGGAAGGCAGCTGGAGCTGGGTTTTCACTGAGCACCCACTGCGTATCAGGTCACTTTTGCTTTGTTCTAGTATCTCGTCTGGCCTCTGTGAGGCAGGGATCATTAACCTCAGTCTACACTGAGGGAAACTGAGGCCCAGAGGGGCTTGCTCACACAGCTGGTGGTTGAACTAGGCTCCAAACCCAGATCTTGTGAACCCACTTCTGTGCTTGTGCCACAGCTTCAGCCGCCTCCTGTGCCTTCTTGCCCGGAAAAGGCCGCTGACTTTAGGGGGCCCCAGAGGGGGCCTTCTGCTCTCCTGCCATCCCTCCCTTCACTTCCTCCTCCGAACTAAAGCTCCCATCCCCTCACTCCCTAGAATTGCTCACATCCGAGCTTGCTCTCTGTTTTTTCTCACTGTGGGACTCGCATAGAACAAAAAGAAAGGGGACTTAGTTACGAGAGGTGACGAGGTGTCCCCTGGCCCGGCAGAGGAGTGAAATGGAGGCCTTCTTGGAAGAAAATGCAGAGCTCTGTTCCTACTTATCCTTTCTGAAGGCCCCCCAGCTTCTCTGACATGGGCATTGACTGGGACTAGCTGGGTGGTGGGCAGGACCCCCTGGTCCCAAGCCGGCTGGGCTAGGGAGAGCCAAGAAGCCAAGCCTGGGAGGCTCGGTGCCCTGGCCTGTCCCCCAACCCTGTCCCGAGGCAGTCTCTTCCTGGGTCTGTTTTGTGTTTTTCTTTTTTGTTCTGAACAGACCAACATTTGCCTCTGAACATCTTGTCTCTGGATAATGAGGTGTTTCTGTTTGTCACCATTTGGGGTGGGGTGTAAAGTGGGGGAGGGGCTGAAATAAACTTGGGCTATTTTGGGGAGATGAGGGAGGAATGGGCAGGAACAGAGCCAGGCATTTGGGGCTTGGGAACGGGGAGCCCCCAGGCTCCTTGCCTCCACCCGTGGACATTGTCCTGCCCTCACTCCGAACCCGGTGTGCTGGGCACCAGGACGTTCAGGCCATCCTTGTTCCTGGGCACCCAGCCTACCACAGCCTCTGGCCCAGCTCCCTGCTAGGGTTTTTTGGGTTTTTCTCAGGCTGGGTGATGTTTACCCAGCCTCTGGCAGGGGGCCCCATCAGGCAGTGGCCTTGGCCCACCCTGGAAAGCCACAGAGTCTGAGAGCCCATGTGCCTGGAGGTATTCCTGGGCATTTCGGTCACCTCTAGCCCGAGTTAGTGGGGCTGGCCACGTCTCCTCCTCGTGACAGGTTCCCCAGGACCTGGAGAGGAAGTAGGCAGTCCCCTTGGCTCCAGTCATTCAGAAAACATTTATTGGGAACTTATCACATGCCGGACACCAGGCTGGGCCCTGTAAATACAGAGACGAGTCAGACATGGTCCCTGTTCCTAAAGGGAGCTAGGTCAGGTGGAGTCGGTGGCAGTTGAAGGAAATTGGGTGACAAGAAATAGTAATAACACAAGATGGATCATGAGAGGTGCCACAGTACTCTTAAAGAATAAAGCCCCACAGGAGGTGAGAGGAAAAAGCCATAAATCCCACCTCTGTGTGAAGTGAAGCGAGGTGGGGGGATGGTTGGCCGGCAGGGAAGCCTCAAGGAGGAAATAGAAGTTAAGCTGGATAGGCCCTGCAGGATAATGACTTAGCTCTCTTAAATAATTTTTAGAAGGAGGCAGGCTATAAATAAATATATAAATAAATAAATAAACGTTCACCGTGAGTAGTGCTTTAACCATGCGGAGTTAAGGAAGGGGCGAATTTTCTCGCCAGGCGACCGGCCCCGGCAGAGATAGGACAGCACGGAACACAGATAGGCAACAGCCAGGAATCGCATTTGGCTGGGCATGTTCCTGGCCGGCGATCTGGGCTGGAATGAATTCCTTCTGGGGCCGGACTCATCAGCTCCCGGCAGCCCAGAGGCCCTGAGAAGCCCCACGTGCTGGCTTGGCAGAAGGGGGGCATAGGTGGCGGCGGGCTGTGGCCCCTGGAACCAGGATAGGAGGTCCCAGGGCCAGGGTCTGCTCCCAGGGGAGCCCATGAAAGGAGAGGAACAGGGGTCGCTAGGCTGATACCTGCACTTTGAGGCCCTCACTCAGGAGCCTAGGGACAGCTCAGAGATGCTTTGCCTGACACGTTTTCTCTCTTTTCCTGCCTCTGAGCCCGCAGGGCTGCTCGCTCCTTTTACAGCGCTGCCTGGGCTCTAGGACCTCACTTCCCCGGAAGCCTCAGCGCCTCATCCCATCCCCACCGATCTTCTCTGCAAGTGTCTTTGGCTGTGTTCTCAGATTTCTCTTCTCCTACACTTCATCCTTAATATAGGTTTTGGGCATGAGTCTTCTTATGTTTATCGGTCCATCTGTCTCCTTGGCCCTTTCTCCTTGGGCCCCCCTCCCCTGCCCCCGCTGATTGTATTCAGTTCCCAATGACTGGTGTCTGTCACCTCCCCCCTACCCCCCCGACCCAGCCTGTGCCAGATTCTTGAGACACTCTAGGCTCTGTGCTGAGTTTTACAAATATCATTTCTTTTAATCCTCAAAACAGCCCTATAAAGTGGGTACTGTTCTCATCCCCCTCAACACATCAAGCACTCTGTAGCCTCAGGTCCTTTGCAGTGCCTGTTCCCTCTGCCTCTCCAGGTATCCTGGATCTTCATATAACTCACTTCCTCACTCCTTCAGGTCTCTGCTTAGATGTGTCACCTTGGCATTGAGGTCTTGCCTAATCACCCTATTTGAAATAGGTCCCTCCGCTCACCTGGGTGGCTTAGTCAGTTAAGCGTCCAACTCTTAATCTCGGCTCAGGTCATGATCTCATGGTTCGTGGGTTCGAGCCCTGCATAGGGCTCTGTGCTGACAGTACGGAACCTGCTTGGGATTCCCTCGCGCTCTCTGCCCCTCCCCGACGTGCGCGTGCACGTGCTCTTTCTCTCTCTCAAAACAAATTGAAAAAAATAGTTTAAAAAGAAAATGAAATAGTTCCCTCCTCCTCATACTCTACCTCCTTTCCTCTTTATTTTTCTTCCTGACACTTATACCATCTGGCATACTATGTGTATTTGCTTATTTGTTGATGGTTTCCTTCTCCTAGAATGTAAGGCCTAAGGGGCAGGGGTGTTTGTTTTGTTTCCTGCTGTTCCCCAGCGCCCAGAACAGTGCCTGGCAGATAGTAGGCCATTTTATGGGCAAAGATCTCCATTTTATGGGCAAAGACCCTAAGGCTTAGAGAGGTTAAGAAATTTGCCTAAGGTCTCTCAGGCAGTGAGTAGCAGAGACCAGCTTGTACCCAGAAGCACGTGACTTGAGATTCCTACCATCGGCAGTTTTAGGATGAGCTTGGTGAAGGAGGCTGATAACAGGGCTGACTCACCAGCCAAAACACCTGGGTCTCCGGACAGGTGGGTCCCCCACAGGCTACAGCCAGCCTGTGTGTGGGGAGCCCATGGAGCAGGAAGCTGGAAGGGGCGGTGCTTTCCAGCACAGAGGCTCGGAACCTCCTGTCCAGGGTGGTGAGACCCTCCCGCATCCTTCCAGCGGGGAGGAGCGTAGCTGCTGGCCAAACCAGATCACATAAGCAATTTTCCGCTTGGGCAGTTTTGACTTCCAGCAGAATCTATGTCCCGTGTCCTCAGGTAGCATGGAAAGAACTGACATCTTCCACCATGGGAACCGGGGCAAGTCCCTTCTCCCCAGGCCTCGGTTTCTTTGGTTGCAAAACCAGCAGAAAGGGAATTGAACTGGGTGAGCTCCTGGGGTCCGTTTCCTTCTAAAAAGCAAAGATGTTTGTGATGTTTCTGGCTCCAGGTCCAACTCAGCCTCTCAGAAGCTGCATGTAAGGGTCCTTGGAGACCATGCCCACACCCCTGGCTGGGAGCTAGTGCTGGCCCCATTTTGTAGTGAGAGACCCGTACAAAGTGCAGCATTTACCTAGTGAGTGGCTGGGCCAGGATGAGGGACCCAGGCAGTCTGACCCCAGGGCTCCTTAGCTCTTTGTCCTCAGTCTCTGCCCAGCAGGTACCGTGGGAAGGAGGTACAAGTGTACCCCACTAGCTGTATGGGATGGCCCAGCAAGGGCCGCTCAGAAGGCTCCAGCTCAAGGCCTTGATGTCTAAATTGGGTGCTGTTGCAGCCACTGCCTCCTTCCTCGGTCCTTTTTTGTCCCCGGAAGCCCCCAATAAATAGAGTGGGAGAAAAAAAAAACAGTGTCCCTGCTGCTGGAGGTGAAGGGCCTTGATTGCACTTGCTTAGGACCACTGCTTACAAAATAATTCAGTTCAGGAATAACCTAGGGAGAAAGGAATCATTGGGGCCCGACAGGGGAACCTGTAACCTCAGGACCCACCTGGGGCAACACACCAGAGCCCAGGTGCCTGCATCTGTCCCAGCTCAGCCTCAGGTGGTGTGCCTGTCTCCTTGGGGAAGGGGGGGCTTTCTGGGGCCTGCCTTGCACCTGCTGCCAGCCCTCGAGAGGTCACAGGGGAGACTGAGACCCCGTGAAGATGTCACCAAAGAGGAGTGGACTGTTTGGTTAGAGGACCAAGTGGAAAGAACTCTGAGCTGAGAGTCAGGGGACCTGGCCTCTGCCTGATCCTGAGCGAGTCATTTGCCCTTTCTCGTGCCTGGGAAATGGGCACATGTGGCTACCCTTTATCAGCCCCATCTCCTGGGAGGGCCGAGGTGAGTGGTACGAGGAAATAGTTGCAACAGCTCTAAGGAAAAACAGCAGAAGTGAGTGGACACTGCAGGAATTCAGGGGGCTGTTCCCTAAGGCAGGAGGGGTGGTTTGTACTTACTGGGCGGCTGCAGAAGGAGCCCGGACGCCAGTGAGGAAGGCACCAAGGCCGGCTCGTTGGCCCTGTGGGTAAGAGGGTGGCCGGCACACTGCCCTCCCTCCCCTTCTCCCCTCTCTGTGCCCTCTGCTCAGCCCCTTGGCAGCTCTTCCTGAACTTGTTTTTCCAAATCACTAATTAACTTCACGCTCGGCTCCCAGGTGGGCCAACTCTCCTGGCTAATTTTTCCTCGGAGAGAGCAGGCTCCTGCTTCCCATGCTTCCTGGCAGAGCTAGGGTATGCCGTCTCCACGCCTTACCCCACCCCTTTTGCTGCTGGGGATGGGAGCAGTGCCCGGAGTCGGTTCCCAGCATCACGGTGGCCACTCAACAGGTGCCACCACCAGCTCATCTCTGGATGGCCACGGAGAGCCCCCAGGCTGGAGCCGTTTACCTCATACCCACATCGGTCTGTATTGCCTTGATAGCACCTTTCTCGGGGAAGAAAAATGAGATCAGGGGCACCTTGGTGGCTCAGTCGGTTAAGCACGTGACTCTTGATTTCGGCTTAGGTCATGATCTCATGGTTCGTGAGATCGAGCCCCACATCGGGTTCTGTGCTGATAGCGTGGAGCCTGCTTGGGGTCTCTCTCTTTCTCTTCAAATAAATAAATAAACTTAAAAGAGAGAGAGAGATCAGAAAAGGAACTTGAAATTTACCTTCATAGGAGAGACACAAACAGGAAAAGCTCCAGGCAGAGTTGTTCAAGTGGGGAAAGTGGTCTGCTACCTCCGTTCTCCTTCCTTGCTGCATTTGATCAACCTGTCCATGGTCAAGTGTAAATAAGATGTGTTACTGTGCAATGAGTGTCTGTCTTAAGTCCAAGGTACACAACCCTAAGGGTAAAATAGTAGTCATCAAGGAGTTGGCTAGGAACACTATTGACAGTTCAGAGAGGACTTTCCTGGGTCTGTGAATTGATCGTGCCTGGGAGGTGGTGAAGGCAGTGCGGTGTGAAGAGAAGGTACAGCCTCCAAAGGTAAACAGTTCTGAGTTCAAGTCTGGTTTCCAACCCTTCTAGGCTATGTGACCTTAGGCAAGCGTTTAAACCTCTCTGATGCTTAGTTCCTCCTCCTTAAAAGGAGATGATGAGACTTACCTCACAGGGTCACAGGGAGGACCAAAGGCGGTAACACGTACCAAGTGCCCAGCTGTGCCAGGACAAAACAGACAGCTAATGGATGTTCATTCCCAAAGTTCTCTCAGACTTGCTTCTGCTCCAGAAGCCCCGGAGGTGCTGCTGTTTCATTTTCCCAGCTTCCCTTGTATTCTCCATTGGTGTTTTGCAATACTAAGAACAAGGTGTGCCTTCTCCCCCTCTCTCATGCAGACTCTCAGGGAGGAAAGCATCCCTGAGGGGCACCATTAGCCATGGCCAGGTGGAAGTCAGTGTGTGGGGATTGCCAAGTGGCCATGGGGCCACAGTCCTTCCCCGTCCACCTATTTAAGCTTGGCCCTCTGCCCAGGGAGGAAGCTCATCCCCACGCACGGAGCAGGACAGGCAGCAGCAGGGGGCGGAGACCCCAGCAACAGGTGCCCCGACAGTGGTGAATGGCATTGCATGAATAACAGATGAGGGTTCTGTAATTGGTGTTATTACACATGCATTTCATCTCCATTCATAATGATTGGACACTTAAACCTAGCTGTTCCTTTGCCGGGTGCCACTGTCATCATTCTACCCGAGATCCGAGCCGTCTGGATCAGCCCCTGCCACACTCCGATCCCAGTGGGTGCAGTTTATTTTTTGTTGGAGCTCAGTGTCCCAGGAAATGCCAGGTGTCGGGAAGGGGAGGGGTGGTTATTCTGGGCAGACCCCCCTTGTCTCCTGTTATGGAACGTGCTACCTTCCTTCAGACACTTCTCACTGTCTGGGCATTTGGCTGGGACATTCTAAGCTGCAAGGTAGTAGAGAGGGGCTGGGACTTGGGACTTGAGGAGGTGGGGGGTCGTGGCTGGAGTTCTAAGACTCAGCTGGCAGAAAGAGGCCCGGACTCATTCCCTCCAGGCCCTCTCTCTGGGCATATCCCTAACACAGTGGACCTCAAAACTTAGCGTGCATCAGAATTACCTGGAAGGTTTGTTAAAGCAGATAGTTGGGCCCTACCCTCAGTATTTCTCATTCAGTAAGTTTACGGCGTCAAGAATTTGCATTTCTAACTAGTTCCCAAGTGCTGCTGCTCCTGCAGCTGGTCCGGGACCTCACTTTGAGGACCACTGCCCCTAAAGCCTAATTACTACAAGTGTAGTCTGTGGACCAGCAGCCTCTCCTGAGAGTTTGTTAGAAATGCAGAATCACAGGCCTTACCCTGGCCCTGAATCAGAATCAGAATCAGATTTTAGCAAGATTCCTAGATGATTTATATACCCATTACAGTTTGAGAAGCTTTAAGGCACGACCCTTCTACAGGGGCGCGGAGCTAGGCAGGAGGCGGGGCCAGAGTCAGCAGTGGGCGGAGCCAGAGCATTAAGGGCGGGGGGGGGGGGGGGGGCGCATCGTAGGCAATAGTATAGTTTCCTGTCCAGTTGCCTCCAGCCAGAAGCAGCCTGTCTCTTCTGTGTGCCGTGACAAAGATTGGGAAGAATTACCTTAAAATACCCGAGCAGATGGGTAAAGACCCTCTGAGGAGGGAGTTCCAGCCCACGACTACCTTCATCCCGCCTCTCACCATCTAACGTCCTTCCTTCCGGTGACCCATGCCCTCACTCTCCACAAACAGGACGGCGCCCGTCCATCCCTGACAACCGCCCCACTCTCCTCCTCGCCCGCAGGTGGTGGCCTTCGCCTCTCTCTTCTTCATCCTGGTCTCCATCACCACCTTCTGTCTGGAGACCCACGAGGCCTTCAACATTGACCGCAACGTGACAGAGATCCACCGAGTGGGGAACACGACCAGCGTGCACTTCCGGCGGGAGGTGGAGACAGAGCCCATCCTGACCTACATCGAGGGCGTGTGTGTGCTGTGGTTTACACTGGAGTTCCTGGTGCGCATCGTGTGCTGCCCTGACACGCTAGACTTCGTCAAGAACCTGCTCAACATCATCGACTTCGTGGCCATCCTGCCCTTCTACCTGGAGGTGGGGCTGAGCGGCCTGTCCTCCAAGGCAGCCCGAGACGTGCTGGGCTTCCTGCGCGTCGTGCGCTTCGTGCGCATCCTGCGCATCTTCAAGCTCACACGCCACTTCGTGGGGCTGCGCGTGCTGGGCCACACCCTGCGTGCCAGCACCAATGAGTTCCTCCTGCTCATCATCTTCCTGGCCCTGGGCGTGCTTATCTTCGCCACCATGATCTACTATGCCGAGCGCATTGGCGCCAGGCCCTCCGACCCACGGGGCAACGACCACACCGACTTCAAGAACATCCCCATTGGCTTCTGGTGGGCGGTGGTCACCATGACGACGCTGGGCTATGGGGACATGTACCCCAAGACGTGGTCGGGCATGCTGGTGGGGGCGCTGTGTGCACTGGCTGGTGTGCTCACCATCGCCATGCCCGTGCCGGTCATCGTCAACAACTTCGGCATGTACTACTCCCTGGCCATGGCCAAGCAGAAGCTGCCTAAAAAAAGAAAGAAGCACGTGCCCCGGCCACCCCAGCTTGAGTCACCCATTTACTGCAAGTCTGAGGAGACCTCGCCCCGGGACAGCACCTACAGTGATACCAGCCCCCCTGCCCCAGAAGAGGGTATGGTTGAGAGGAAACGGGCAGGTGAGATTGGGGGTTGGGAAGGAAAGCCACCTCCCCTCCAGTGGTGGAGGGAGTCCCCAAGTGAACCTCAGCCCTTGGGACTTGGGATTGTCCTTTATTGTCCCGGGCTGCCCTAAGTGTGTAAGATGTGTCTTTAAAAGCAGAAAGTGCCGAGGCCAAATCTCTCTCTCTCCTGGTTTTCCAATAGCTTTCTGAAATTAGGGTCTGTGGGGTGAGTTTACCACCCAATTTAGGCTGCGGCGGGCGGTGCACGGGGCTGTGAATTCAAGTACCATCTTGGCCACGGTGCTGTGTGACCTGAGGCCAGTCACTAACCATCTCTGATCATAGGTTCTTCACCTGTAAAATGGGAGTCATCTCCTACTCCCCAAGACTTTGAGGAGACCCAAATGAATAACATATCTGAGAGTATTTGGAGAAGTGAAAACCACTCTACAAGCATCAGGCGCTGTCGTTGTTAGCTAGAGAGCAGGGCAGCTGTTCTGCCAAGGTGCATCAACACATGAATCATTTCTTTCCAAACGTTGGAGTCTGATGTCTCTTGGCCTAATAAATGTGATAACGTAACAGCAGTGGGAGGCTGCCTTCTGTTCAGCACAAGCTAGATTGAGTCCTCGGCTCGGGGTTTAACATGGGATGGGAGGGAACCGAGAGGGAGTAGCCCAGACAGTGTCGGGCAGGGGAAAAGGAAGGGTAGAAGAAATGGCTTCTGCACCCTGGAGGGGGAGGGCCTCCGGGTCTGGATCCTGTTCTTCAAGGATGGGAAAGGCCACCCCTGGAAAGCTTGCTTCCACCTACATCAAGAGAGGGGAAAGGAAATCGGCTTACCCCACAGAAACTTGGAGTTAGGCTGGAGAGCCGGAGCCTAAGTGTGGTGGGAGGGGCTCCGGAGGGAGGTCTGGGATTCCTCGCCTGGGCAGCCCTTGGACGCCAGGCCATCGGGAGGCTGGGGGTGGGCCAGGAGACAAAGGTAGCAGCTTTTGGCCAAACTCTGGGGGCAAAGTGGGACTCACTCTCCAGAGGGGTGCCTGACTCATAACACTCACCTATGGCCTGTTGGGGGGTGGCGGTAGTACATGCTGGGGCTACTCACTCCCTGGGGTCATTTGGGGGCCTTGATGGAACAACCCCCCTCAGGCTCCCCTCATCCCCACCAAAGTGGTGCCCCTTCCCCCATCCCTGGGTGGAAATCTCCCAGCCAGGGCCTCGGGGAATTTCAGCTGTACCCCGAGGCCCGTTCAGAGCTCGGAGGGAAACCTAATATCAAAATGCGCAAGTCCCTGCACCAGCTCCTGGATGCACACTTACCCGCAGCTGCTGTCAGCTGCACCTCAGCCTGACCCTAACTACTTGGCCGTGGTCAGGGCATTCCTGGCCCATGCTGAGGCCGCTGCCTTCAGAGCGAGCCAGCCAAGGGCCCACTGTGCTGCCTGACGGAGGCAGGGGCTTGGGGCTAAGAGCCCACAGCAGTGGGAGCTGAACTGGAGCCTCCTCTGTGCAGGGTCTTCCCCAGACAGGCGAGCCCCAAGCGGAGGGCTCCAAATCCTTTAGGTACTTGACTCTGCCTGAGGTGCCTGGTGAGCAAGATTAACCGCCTACAGGGGGTCCAGAGAGATGGCCGTGGAGGCCTATTTATTGGTTTAACCCTGGCGGTGCCAGCCCTCATCCCAGCAAGCCGGGTGTTCTCTGAGGGAATGCAAACTCATCCAAGTGTCAGCCTGAGCCAGCCCCAAGGAGGAAGCAGAGTCGGCCGCCTGCCTCAGGCTAATCTCCTAGGACAGCCTGCGGCAGACAGAATTCAGGAGCCCCGGCTTGGGGTATCTGTGGCTCCTTGTCCCGGGAACGACCCTAGGCCAAGGCTGAGAGGGAAGGAGGGCATTCCGCCCCCTGCCCCCAGGGCCAGGCCCACTCGCTGGCCCTCCCAGGGAGATGCCAGGCCCCCTCAGGTGAGGGGAGTGACGCTCTAGGGCTGGGATTGGAGAGCCCCCAGGTGAGCCCATGAGGAAGGCCCAAGCAGCCCCTCACACAGCCTCCTTTCTGTCTGCTCCCTTTAGACTCCAAGCAGAACGGCGATGCCAATGCGGTGCTGTCCGATGAGGAGGGAGCTGGCCTCACCCAGCCCCTGGCCTCTGCCCCCACCCCTGAGGAGCGCCGGGCCCTGCGACGCTCTGGCCCCCGAGACAAAAACAAGAAGGCAGCCGCCTGCTTCCTGCTCAGCGCCGGGGACTATGCCTGTGCCGATGGTAGTGTCCGGAAAGGTATGGCTCCCCAGGCCGGGCAGGTGGAGAGCCCCCAGGGAGCTGAGTCTCCCCAGTGTCCCCTGCAAACCTTAAGGTCCCCTCCTCCCCTGAGGCCTTGGCCACCATCTCCTCTGCCTTGGATGTGCCCCCGCTTTTAAGATGAGTACCCTGATCTCCCACTCCCTGGACTAGAAAGGCCCCCGGCATCCCCCAGAGGTTCACAGAGCCTAGCACCCACGCCCCTCCCAGCCCCCCACCATGGCCACAGGGAAGAAAGACTAAGTGCTAGAGGCTAAGGGCAGGCCAAATCAGCGGCCCCTGCCTTTCCCTTCCATTTGATCACCACCTCTTCCTCTGGTTCCTGCCACGACCTTGAGGCCTGGCTCCACAGGGTCACTGCCAGACTTTCCCTAGACCTCCCTTAAACACAGCTAAGGTTTCCCAAGTAAGTCCCGAGAGATACCAAGAGCCTTCGGGAGTCAGGATAAGAATGAGCTGCTGGTGTGATGTCTTTGGAGAGCCTAGCACAGGCCTGACCTCCTCATCCTGCCCTGGGGGGTCCAGGAGCCCGGGAGGGGCCAGCCCAGCTCTGCACGCCTCTTGAGGCAGAGCCAGCAGGTGACCAAGGGGTGGGGAAGGGGGTAGGGATGGGTAGGGACTCTGTGTCCCCTCTGAGGTGTGCTCTGATGGATTTGGAGGGTTCAGGAGAGTAGCCCGTCCTCTCCTGTAAGGAAAGGCTGAAATTCATCGGCAGGCCCCTAGCTGTGGCAGGAGCAGGGCAGGAGCAGGGCAGAAGCTGGGCCGTGGACTTAGGGCTTCCTTACTTGCAAAAAGGGGGTCAGCAATGATGGAGGATGGTTGAGGGTCGGTAGTGGCTGAGAACAAGAGTCTCAAGAGCAGGTGCTCCTGCCCGGTTCCTGATCACTTTTTTGTCATTCTTGCCCTGTCCCTGTGACTTAACCTGCCTAAATGCCCTACCTAGTTCCAGAACAAACCCTGACTCCTCCCGAAACAAAGCTTGTCCCTGGGTTCTCAGGCCACTTCTTAACCAAATCCACACCCCCCCACCCCCGCCACTTCTCACTGTCCCAAACTCCAGTCCAGGTCTGGGTTGAGTGAGTTGGGGCAGTGTCTGTGATGCCTCTGTCCCCCCAAGCATGTCTCCTGGCCTGCTCATCTCATGCAGCCTGCACGGGCACCTTCCCAGCCCCTGCCCCCACGGGATCCCCAGGGCACCCTGACCCTAATGAGGCGCTGAGAGGTGTGTGTCCAGCTGTGCTGGGCATATGTACTGTTGGGTGTCACCAGCAGGAGCTGCCATCTGGCAGCTGGAAGGAGATGGCCCAGAGGCCCCAGCTACGGGGCTGCAGGTCGAAGGTACTCAGACCATTTACACTCTCTTCTGCGTCTCTCTGGTCTCCCTGTCCTCTGCGTGTCCCAGTCCTTGGGCTCTGGATGTGCCTGTCTCTCCTGCCCCCCATCACAAACACGCAGCGGCTTCTGCTGCGTCCTGGTTCAGACCCAGAGACTTGCTGTGGCTGGAGCATGCTGAGTGATGGCCCGGAATGTGGGGCAGAGGGGACCCTGCCTCCCATGTAGGCCTCGAGCTGACTGCCCGACAGCCCTTTTTGCACTCCAGTATTGTGAGGGGCTTGGCAGAAGTAGCAGTGTGGAAGAGGCTGTGAGGGTACAAGTCAGGCGGGACCGTGAGGAGGTGGGGAGCGGGTCACACCCGGGGCAGGAGGGGCACGTGCCTGGGCTGGGGAGCGTGTACCGCACCGCCAGATCTCTCTGGGAGCTCGTGTGGCCCGGCTGCTCTATTTTCAAGATGCCTCCACACTGCTTCTTGGCAACAAGCATGCAGCTCAGCCAATTAGAGTGACCTTCGAGAGGGAACAGGTGGGTTGCTGGGAAACAGGCCCTGCTAAGCAAGCGTGGCAGTTAGCATCGCCAAACTCCCAGCAAGCACTCAGCAACTTTCCCCATGCCAGACCGTGCCTCCCTTCTCTGCACTGGGGCTACGTGTGGGACCTGGTGTAGGGGGCCCAGGGCTCCTTCAGCCACGGGCGGAGACTCCCTTGTGAGCCTATAGCTGCCCAAGTGTCAGAGTGTGAACTCCCTGTGGGGGGGATGGTGACCGGTGCTGATCAGGGCTTCCGAAGATGGTGTAGAAAGGTGCTGGAGGCTGGGGGGTGTATGTGTAGCTGGAAGGGAACTTACTTGGGGACAATGACAGGGCAGAGATCAGCTGTGTGGCCCTGGCATCTGTCCTCTGGAGCCCAGGTGACCTGGAAGCCCAAGAACGTCAGGGAGCCTTTCCCAGGCAGGCCAGACCCCTCAACCAGCCCAGGGCTGACTGCCCCGCGGGGTCCCCTGGAGCATGGATCCCACGGAGCTGCTCAGATGAGGAAGCAGGCCCCTCTGACCCATGTGCCTTTTCTTCACCAAGGCTGCGCAAAGTCCCGGAGTCTAAACAACATAGCTGGAGCAGCTGGAACCAGTCTGGGGCTGTCTCCACTGGCATCAAGATACAGCTCACCCTACCCTCCAAGAAAGCTCCCGCTCTCCCACCCCTTCCACCCTCTCACCAGCCCTCCACCTGGACACCCGGCCCCTTAGCGGCACCCTCGGCTCTCCCCACCCCCGGGCACACACGCTCACATGCCCTCCAGCCCTCATACCTCCTGGGGCCTGAGGGAGCCGGGCGGGATGCAGGAGAATCCAGGCCCCTGAGCCTCTCCTCCACAGCACCCAGCTCCCCAGAATGTTCAGCTCTGGAGCCTGAGAACAAGGGGGAGATTACGCCCAGGGCTTACACCTCCCCGGTCCCCATCCTGAGCCGGACGTGCCAGCCCCCCACCCAGGACCTGTGCCTCTGGGCCTTGCCTGCCCTCAGGGCCCCATCGTAATCACAGCAAATGCATTTTCATTCCTCGTGGCCTTCAGTCAGCAACCAGCCTGCCACTGAATATCTCTGTCTGTCTGTCTGTCCATCCACACCCAGACCAGCCAAGAATAAGGCTGTCTCGTGGGGCGTCTCTGCTGGTGTGCAGGGAGCTAGGCCCGCGAGGGGAGCCGTGCCGCCCTGGGAGAGGAGGCCTGATGTTCCCCAGCCCTGGTCCTGCACGCAGGTGGGGGTCCCTAGGGCCCCACGATTGGCTGCCTAGGCGTGGGAATGCCCTCCTCTCCGGAGTGACACCCGGCGGCAGAGCCCCGCACCCCATCTGCGCCCCAGCAGTGGTGCCTCTCCCGCGCTGCTTTCTCTGCTTCCACGACAGTTTCTCCTCCCTCCTTCTCCGCTCCCCCAAACTCCCAGCCCTGCCTCTGAGTCACCTGCCGCTCCCACCCAGCCTCTGCGCTCTGTATTGCTGCCAGAACCGGAGACTCATCTAATTTCTATAATTAAGTGTATTCATTTACCTAACGAGCCCAGGAGCACAACAGGTTTGTGAGTCATTGAGTGAGCAGGGGTGCCCCCTGGGCAGGGGCAGCTGAGGGGAAGCGTGGGGACAGAAGCCATCCTGCCCCTCGCACGTGGCCACTCCCGGGCCAGGCAGGGCCGGCTGCAGGCGGCCCCTCCCCAGCAGCTTGCCAGGGAGGCTCTCTGGGCCCCCTCAGCTTCAGGAACGCAGAAGGCCTCGGCCAAGCCATTTCCTGTTTCACCTGATGGGAATTAGACCTGACAGTGGAGCCGTGCGCCTGGCAATTTTTAGAGTCAGATTATGCAACTTTGTAGAGGGAATGACTAAGGTCCGTATCTGCTCCTTCCAGGGTGGGCAAAGATAGGAATGGAAGGACAGAATTCAGGGACTCGGCAGGAGGCTGGGGGATTGGGAGGCCACCCCGGAAGGTGCACTGGGCAGAAAGGTCAGACCATTTCATGAGGTTGGCTGTTGTGAAAAACCTGTGCCCGGAGCACCCCCATTTCCGTGCCGTCTGTCTTCAGCCTCGGGCAGACACACGAATGTCCCTTCCGGAAAAGTGTGTTCACGATGGGTACTGGCATACCCCAGCCCTGCTGTGGCCTGTGGGGCCTGTCTCCTGCTTGTTCTCAGAATGAAATTTCCCGCTAAGAGATGAGAAAATACAGCGGCATCCATGTGGCCTGGACAGGCCCCTTTCAGTGACCGGGGCTGGGAAGCCCCGTGGAGCAGGATGGAGACATTAGGCACCGTCTCATCGCTGAATCTGAGAGCCCAGCTGCTTTTCCTTCGTGAGGACGGATTCGGTCCCGGCCCCGCAGGGCTCCTTGCCCAGGGGTCCTGAGTCTGATGGGGATGTGATGAGCTAGGTGTCCAGTTTAGCCTGGACGCCACAGCTATTTTCTCCTCTGACTTGCCTTTCTGGTTCGGGGAACTGAGTTGGCTATTTCTGTGGCAGCCCTCAAGTTGTCAGGAGCCCAAGTTTCCACGGTACCCACCTCCTCCTTCCCTCTCCTCCCTCCCACAGGGATGGGCATGCTCATGGCACCCCTCCGGTGGGCACAGATGTCCCTGGGCGACATGATGCAGGAGTGCCAAGCTGGAGCCCCTGGTGCCTTGGGAGATGGGCTCCCACCTGTCCCCCCTGGTTCTCTGGCTTCCGTGGGGGAAACAGAGGACCTAGCTAACAGGACGGCTGAGTAGGCTGCTACCTCTCAGGACCTCTGGACCTCCCAGGGCCCTGGGAAGGGGCAAAGTGAGTCCTGGAGTTTGCAGAGACCCACTGTACACGGGGCCCTGCCTAGGAACGCAGCTGCCTACGTGGGCCTCAGCCTGTCCAGACCTTGGGCCTCCCTCCTTAGGGGAAGGCTCTCCCTTCCACCTGTAATCTGAGAGCACGGTTGGCTTCACGTTGGGTGTAGACTTGGACCTGTACCCATTACTTTGTCTTCTAGAAGCCTTTCCCTCACAGCTGGGGCCCACCCCCTCCCCCACAGAGCAGGGAAGCAGCCGGGGTAGGAGTTGTTCACCTTACGAGTTTGTACCAGGCCTGCTGACAAACTTAGAGGCATTTGTCAGCCCCCGGGGCTTCTGGGAAGAGCTGCGAGCTGGAACCAGAGGTGGAAGATGTCTGTTCAGTGTAGGCCGGGAGTCAGAGGGGAGACTGAGTACCAGCCCGAGGGCTGGGGCTCCAGGAGTCACCCCCTTGGGCCCAGACTACCCTGTCACAGAGCTTCCTGGGAGAGGAGGGCCTCCCCTGCCCTGGTCAGAGAGTATCACCCCCAAATCCCTGCCCCCACAGCAGCCTCCTTGCCCGCCCTGCCTGTGCCCCCGCTGGGAGGGTAGGGGAAGGGAAGGCCCAGGCCACTGACATTCCAGGCTGAGGCTGAGCTGCCGAGAAGGGCTCACTGAGAAGGGTTGGGTTTCTCAATAAGATGCTCCTTTCTGGCCTTCTCTTCTGAGATGGACACGTGCATCCTCCCTGACCCTCCCCTTCGGCATCCACCCTCCAACTGCTAGAACTCTGTTCCTGCCAGATTGAGGAACTGTGGCTGGGCACGACAGGGCAGCACACTCAGGCACCTTCTTCACCAGCCACCCCCGTCCCTCCGCCCCGGGGACAATGGAGTGGCCCCAGGTGGTAGGTGGCAGGTGGAGCTATGCGGGGGTGGGCCGCCCAGGTTGGACTCCAGGCCACACCAGGAACGTCCCCCACTCCCTCCATGCCAGCATGTAGGGCTGTGATCCCTCCGCCCACAGCACTGGGGTTTTGAAGACCTGAGGGCTTGTGATTCCTGGAGCTCGTTACGTGAGCAGGTATGGAGATAAGCTGTAACATGGCCTACGAGTCACCTTGGCCTAGTGCTGGGTAGGCAGAGGGGTGATGAAGGGGCTCACCCCATTCGCTGACCCATCCTTGCTCTTCCTGGCCTCTTAGCCCGGGGTCCCCATGCCTTCCAGCTCTGCTCCTGGCCTAGTCCTTAGCCCACAGGCTGTGGGTCAGCAGCTGGCTTCCTTCTAACATCTCATTCTTTGTTTCTCCCTTTCTTTTGCTGAACTCCTTGCCCCCCCAGACGGCAATGTTGAGCCGAAAGCGTGCGTCCCAGTGTCTCACACCTGTGCTCTTTAAACACAGAGACCTGCCAAGACGCCCTCTCGCCCAGCTATGCCCAGGCTGAAGTCCTCACCCTCTCTTAAGCGGCACCAACATGAGAGAGGCAGGCAGACAGACAGAAAGCCAAAGGCTTAGGGAAACTCTGGAACCCTGGCAAGAATCTTTCGCTGGGAAAGACTCAGAGACCCTTGTTTGCACAGGACTGACGGAAAACCTCCCATGTGACCCTCCAGGCCCAGAGCCATCTGGGTCTGATGTTCTGTTCTGTTGTACACCGAAGAGATATATATGCACATATAGTATCTATATTCGTACGTACTATACTCGTGTGTGGTGCACGTGCTACTGGTGGTCTGTCTTCTCTGTTAGGCTGTGTCTCCCCAGGCCCAGGCCCCGCCCCCAGGCCCCCCTCTTCTTCACTGACTCCTTGTTTCTGCTGAACACGTGTGTGGAATGTCCCAAGAAAGAGCGTCTGGGCTCTGCCAGTCCCAAGGGGGAGGGGGGTGGGCAGGCAGGCCAGACTTGGCCCCTCGGGGTTGTTTCCTTCCCCTGTGGCCGGTGGTCTGTGGGGAAGGTCCGGTTGCCCCCCGGGGTCACTGCTCCACTGGCCCCACCCCACCCCAGATTGGGGTTCTACCTCCCACCCCACGCCCCAGTTTTGGGGGACTTCCAGGGGACTTCCTCTGGAGCTTCTTCCACTCCTCCTCCACCTTACCTGTGTCCTGGACCGAAGGGGCGTTTTGTCTTTTTTTATTTTGGGGTTTTTGTTCTGTCTCCTCCGTCCATTTGTTTTCAAAGATGCTGCTGGGCAGACGGGCAGGGAAGGGGTCTGTCTGCCCCTCTGGCTCAGGGGTCTGAGAAGGGGAAGCCTCGGGCAAGCGGAGACCAGTTGCAATACTGTACTTCCTGGCCAGTGGCCAGAGGACGCGTGCAATAGCAGAGGCCAGGTGACCCCTTCAACCTTGGCCTCTGCCCCTCCCGCGGCCCTCTCACCGCAGTCCCACCCGCCCTGCCCCTCCCTGGCGTTGGTCAGTCCTTTTGTAAAGCTGTCCCCTCGTGTGTGTGTGTGTGTGTGTGTGTGTGTCTGAGGCATGCCTAGGCTGGGCCCTGCCTCCCTGTCTGCGCGCCTTCCACTGTCGTGCTGTGCTCGAGCCCCAATAAAGACATCTGGAGCGTCCTGCTGCTCCCGCCTCGAGTGACTGCGTCCGCCTCTCCTTTCTGGCTCTGTGTCTGTGGGGACCTCCCCGGGCTTCCACCCCAACACCTGAGACATGCAACACACTCCGATCCTAGCCCTTTCCCCGCCCGGAATCACCGATGCCTGCCAACCCCTGCGTTTAGAGCTAGGCACGAATGCCCAGAGAAGGACAGGCTTGCCCGGGGTCGTGAAAGAGGGCTGACCCGGGACCCCCGGCTCCCAGGCAGAGTTCTGGTCTCCACCGCCGCCACCTGACCCCCTCCGTGACGCGGAAGAGATGTGTTTGGAAGGCGTACCCCTGTATTCCTGCTTGCTTGTGCAGGACCCCCCCCCCCCCCCCCGCCACCTTCCCTGGAATTGCACCAGTGCTATGTGGGCCAAGGCCCTGGGGATGCCAGAGTCATTGCGATGACTGGATGGCTGACGAACTGAGGCCGGCAAGGGACAGGTGGCACATCCGGGACCACTTAGCGATGGGGAATAAATGAATCCTGGGTAAGCGATGGGGACACGTGCCCCTCACTGTTGTTTCCCCGCTCAGTCACATGGAGGCACACGCAGGGCTGGCTCCCAGCTGTGCTGCCTTGTGCGCTCGTTCCAAATGGCCCCACACCTTCCTGCTCAGCTGCCACCGTCTTGAAATGATGGAAGAAGGGGCCCTGCGTGTTCATTTTTGCACCGGGCTCCGTAAATCATGCAGCCAGCTCTGGGCACATGTTTGTTCGCCTCACCCTCTTACTCTAGGCATAAACTAGAGTCGTAGGGCCTCGGTTCAAAGTCTAGAGTCGTAGGGCCTCGGTTCAAAGCCACTTACTAGCTGGGTGACTTGGGAACAGCTCAGCCAACCTCAGTTTTCCATTCTGTAGAAAGGGGATCACAACAGCCCAGTTTGGGTTTCAAAGACCGCGCGTGTAAGGCCCGGGCCCAGTGCCCTCGGTGTGCCTATGACGTAGAGAAGATGCCCACAGCAAGTGTTCGTTCCCTCCTCACCCCTTTCCGGAGCTCTCAGGCTTTTCCCCACAGACTTCTGAGTTCGCCGTGTTCAGTCACGCCAAGAAAGGACAAGCGCATAACAGGGGGCAGGGGGTGAGGAAGGCAGAGGGGACGGAAGAAGTGAGGGGAAGCCTGCTCTTGAGGCACAAGAGAAAATCGGGCTTGGAGCCTGAGCCGGCCGAGGCAAAGCAATGGCAGGCTGCCAGTTGTCAATTAAAGATAAGATCTCGCCCGGCCGCGGAGGGCAAGCAGGGCCTGCGCCCCTGCCCCCCCTTTCCAGGCCGGAGAAAGCCATTTGCAGCTAGGCTGGCCTCAGAGAAGCTTGGCCAGGCCATAATGGGATGGGATGTACTTCTGGCTCCATAACGATATTATGCATCGGGGCCCACGTCCAAGATGGCTGGGGGTTTTTGTTTTGTTTTGTTTTTCATAGATGAGTGTGGAACCGTTTCATGGTCAGGGGCCAAGAACCAGCAAACAGCCCCGGGGCACCAGAGGCCAGGGTGGCCCTCAGGGGACCCAAGGAGATGCAGGGTCCCCGGTGACACGCTGGTGCAGACTTCTGGAGGGGAGAGGGGCGGAGAGTTCAGCGAGAACAGACTACCCGTCCGCTTCACCTCACAGGAACAGCGGGCAGGGCTGTCAGGAAAGGAAGGCCATGGCTTCCTCAAAAAAGCAGGGGCTGAGCCCAAACGAGGGGGCTGGTTCAAAGAACAGGACACCGGCGTCCAAGACCAACTTTGGGAGTCAGACACACTCACACTCAGCTTGGAGTCCTGGCTCCATGACTTCCTAGTTGTGGGACCTGGGACAAGTCACTTAACCTACTTAACCCGTGTGAATCTTTATTTCCTCACCCGTTGAATGGGAGTATTGATGGCAACTACCTCATGGAGCTGTTGGGAGAACCCAGTGAGCAGTGCCTGTAAAACCCTGGGCACATGATCATTGCTTACAAATATTGGCGGGGAGGAGGAGCGTTGTGGAGCAACTTCCCCCCAGTAACCCACCCCAGTTTGGTTTCTGGCTTCACCTTTCAAATAAGTGCTATGAATTAGCGTCATTTCGGTAAAGCCCTCATCTTCTTGTGAAGCAGGCAGAGAGAGTGGGGGGGTCATAATGCCAAACAGCTAACATTTATTGAGTGCCGGGCAATACATCTAATGCTCTTAAAAACTCATTTCGAGACTGGTGTCATCATTATTCTTGTTTCACAGAGGAAACTGCAGGACAGCCATGTTGGGTCACCCAGCCAAAAAGGGGCCAAGCTGGGATTTGAACCCAAGTAGTCTGACTCCAAGAGTCCAGTGCTTTCCTGCCTTGTAAATGGAATGGGGCTTCTAAGTCATCAGCCCGAGGGCAGGGATTTGTGCTTTTAATGGTTTTCATTTCATTCACCTCAATTGGAATTGAGGAAGTGGGTGCCCTGGTAGTGCCTGACCCCACCCCCCACAGAAAAGGGGCCGTTGTTAATTAGCATAACACCCAACTCATGGAATTCTTGATTCTTTCCTCTGCAACCCACTGAGTTTTATTGTCTGAAGGGAGTGACTGGGATGGGGACGGGTCTGGAGACCAAGTTATAGCAGGAGCAGCTCAGCCTGCAGAAGAAAAGGGACCCCCATCTTCAGTATTTGAAGGCATCTGAGGGAAAGTAGGTTTAGCTTATCTTCTGATCCCGGAGAGCAGACCTGGGACCAGTAGGTGGAAATGTTAGGAGGACAGATCGGGGTCAAATAAAGAAGAACCTGGCTTTTTGTTTTCCTGCTATTACAAATTCCCCACATGGTGTTGAAAGCATCCCATACCAAATCAACAGGGAAGGAAGGCCCTGTCATCCTCCCTCAGTCCTACTCTCCTCCCTGGAGGCCACACTATTAACATCCAGCGCTGGGTCCTTCTAGGCCTTTGGTAAAAGACCTTTCTGACAGAACTGCCGAATAGGAATGACCGCCTTGTGGGTACGAGGTTCCTGTCCCTGGAAATGTCCGGAGAGACATTGGGTGATCACGTGCCAGGGTTTGTGGGAAGAACTTCCGCTCGGCATGGAAGGTTGAATTAGAAGACCTCTTCCGGTTCTCACACGTTCTGACTGACAGGGGGCCACACAGCTACTCAGCGGTGGAGGCTGGTCTGGAGCCGGGGTCTTCCTAACAGGACCCAGATAAGCTCTTTTCCTGGCATGATTTTCCTCAAAGTCCTTCGCTCTGGAGGGGAACTCCCTGCTAGACTCCCTGTCTGCCTCTTTCCAGCCAATCCTGGGTGTATGCCAGGGCTGAGACTGGCATCTGTGGTGCATCTGGTTCAATGACTCGGTTGATACCCTCGCTTGGGTTGATACCCTGCGATGTGTGGCCAGTACCCGCCCCTGCAGCCTCCCGGGCCCTGACAGCGTTATCACCGTGAGCACCTGCCCTCATTGCCCGGCTCCAGGCCTTTGTGGGATCAACACGACAGGTGGCACGTGAGCTGGCCCAGTCACCTGGGGCTGTGGTCACCACACCTCAGCCCCGGACAGCATGGGTTGCTCTAGGGGCCACAAGGGCTGCCAGGGACGCTCGGAGCTGCTTTCTCCCGGGGAACCTCACCTGGGCCTGACCATAGCATCACGGGCTGAGGAGAGGGAGCCAGGAGAGCTGTGGCTCCAGGTCAGAGGGGTCAGAGGCCTGCTGTTGGTGCTGGAAGCTTCTCCGTTTCTCACAGGGCTGAGGGGCCAGCCTGCACCCCCACCCCCAGTCACCATATTTACCTGTCTTTAGGGCTATTCCATAAGAGTCTCCCAGAACGGCCAGGCTCTGCTTTTGCTAAGCTAGGCTCCCTGCTTCGTAAATCAGCAATTTCCGGTGTGGGGACTAGGGTTGGCCTGAGGAGGTCCCTTCCTTTCTCTCTCTACACCCACTTTGCTAGGTGATCTCACCCACTCCTATAGTCATAAACGCCTTCCAGAAGCTGGTGACAGCCATGTTTGTAGGTCCAGCCCCAGAACTCTCCTCTCAACTTCATTCATTTGTTCATTTATTCATTAATTCATCCAACAAACATATATTAAACTTTTTCTCTATTCCAGGCACTGCTTTCCATGTTGTATGTGCATCAGTGACCAGAGAGCACGACCCCCTCCCCTCCCTGCTCTCCACACCCACTCACCCTGCCTGCTCAGCCCCTCAAAAGCACCCCCACGCTCCCCTGACATTGGACTCTGATTTCACGGTTCTCCCTCCCTGTCCTCCTCTCCCCGTCCATGTGCTACCACCATCCACACTGAGGCTGAGCAAAAACCAGGGTGTCATCGTTAACCCCTCCCTCTCATACCTTACTCACTCACTCACGTTAAATCTTTATCAGATGCCCATACTGCATCCTGGGGAACCAACAGTGACCCAGTCGGCGGGACCCCTGCCCTCATGGAGCTGACATTCTAATGGGGGGCTAGGCCAAAAGACCGGTAGACTAAATACACACATAATAACCTCTCCCACCCTCATTCCAGCCCACTTCAATGCTGTCATTCCTAGTTCTGAAATATGCCTCGCAAGCCTTCCATCTCTCACCCCTTCCTCACTGGGCCCCAGCTGCCTGTCTACACCCCAGTGTCCTCCCAGCAGCCAGACAGGCCTTCCGAAAATGGACACTAGATCACGTTAACCCATCTTCAACCCACAGTGGCTGGATTCCCACTGCACTTTGAGTAAAATCTAAACTCTGTCAAGGTAAAGGGGGGCCCTCACGGCCCTGTGCCTCCTCAGACCCCTCCCTGCCTCTGTCCGTGCCCCCCCCCACACCCCTCTTCCCTCAGCCCCCGAACCTTTGTTACACACAGCGTCTCTTCCACCTTTATTTTTTTTTTTAATTTTTTTTTTTTCAACGTTTTATTTTTGGGACAGAGAGAGACAGAGCATGAACGGGGGAGGGGCAGAGAGAGAGGGAGACACAGAATCGGAAACAGGTTCCAGGCTCTGAGCCGTCAGCCCAGAGCCCGACGCGGGGCTCGAACTCACGGACCGCGAGATCGTGACCTGGCTGAAGTCGGACGCTTAACCGACTGCGCCACCCAGGCGCCCCTCTTCCACCTTTAATAGAACACTGTGCCCACCTCACCTGACCCCTTTGTCTCACCCCTCTGGTGTGGCTTTAAATGTCACTTCCCTGGTGGCCCCCTCCAGTGCCCCGTGTTGTTTTCTTCGGGGTGCTTAGCATGCTTTGTAACCACGTATTTGCCCCTTGGCTGCCTCCCTGTAAGTACCTGGGGCCTCGCACAGTGCTAGGGGCTCAGTAAATAGTTTATGAATGAATGAATGGGCAGACATGGCCGTGCCATAAGCAGCCGCTGAACTGCGTCCTATGTTTTTCCTCCAAGCTGTCTCCAGCTGGCTTCTGCACCTCACTTCTAGGGCATTCCTGGGAGTCCTTGGGGAGTAACGTGAAAGCTCTTCTCTTTACATTATGCATTTCCTGCCTGAGAAACTGTCAGAATAATGAGGACTGAGAGAGAGGGAGGCGGAGAGGGGAGTTCTCTTAGCTCTTCTTGCTCTTCCTTCCAGAACTTCGGAACTTCAGGAACTTGTCAAACCCCCTCCCCAACCGGTGAGCCACCTGAGGGAGCTCATTCACCCTGGCTCCCCTCAGGGCCGAGCCCTGTGGGGTAAGTGCTCTGGGGAAAAGGCAGATGGGAAGAGGCAAAAGACAAGGCTGGCGGCGGCGAGAGAGGTTGGGGGGTGGGAAAGAGGGACAGAAAACAAGTTTCCTGGCCCAGCATGGCCCTCAAGCCAGTCCCCCTCACCCATATGCACTCTTTCTGGAACTCTGAGCCTCCTGGTCCAGCTCAGGCCTCTGGGTGGGACAGTGGGGCTCCTCCCGGGTCATCCTGAGCCCTCAGCTGACAGAGCCTCGGGCCACTGGGGTGTCACTACCCCTGAGGGGACCTCTGTAGGGACCAAAGCCTGGGATTCCTTAACCATGGGCAACTCTGTTCTTTATCTCCCTAGAGACCCACTCACCACCTCCCCCCACGGTTTCTCACCTTTAGGCCCCAGGTCCAAGGACAGTCACTTAAAATTCAATATCCGTGATCAAATGTTCAAATCAAACAAACAAGGGAGGGGAGCCTGGGTGGCTCAGTCGGTTAAGTGTCTGACTCCTGACTTGGGCTCCGGTCATGATCTCATGGTTTGTGAGTTCAAGTCCCAAGTCAGGCTCTGCACACAGTGTGGAGTCTGCTTGGGATTCTCTCTCTCTGCGCCTCCCCACTCATATTCTCTCTCTCTCTCTGTCTCTAAAAAATAAATAAACTTAAAAAAAAAAAAAAAAGGAGGGGGGCAACAAACAAAAACAGACTTTTCCCCATACCCTCAGTGTCCCGCCTGGCCCAGGCCCAGGCAGCTGGCCCTCGGGAAGACCAGGGGTGATCCCAGGAGGCCCAGAGCCCCCAGAGGAGCGGCTCCTGGCCCGGCTGTTGCCATGGTGGCCCTCCCTGGGGTGGCGGCTGCCAGGTTGCTATGGAGAGCGGAGTTTTGCCACGGCTTCCACTACCGGCACCAAGCTCCCCCAGGACCCTCCCCCTTCCCAGGCCAATACATGGTCAGCCTGGTGGCCAGCTTATGCTGTCGTCTCAGTGGACCAGGGGGGCACTATAGGAATAGGAGTCAGAACCAGTTTCCTTCCCAGCACCCCAGCTGCGTCTAGCCTCATGCCTCAGGACTGCCTCCTCCCCCTGAGGGAACGATACTGTTTGTACTCCTGGCAGATCCATTAGGGACCTCATTTCTCTCAGGACCTTCCTCCCCCCCCCCCCCAGGTGGCAACCAGCTCCCAGAGAGCCTGGTGGGGGGGGGGGATGGTGAGGGTAGGGGGTGTGTGAGAAGGCTCCAATGGCAGCACTCTCCCTCTGGACATAGTGTGCTGCACTGTGACCAGCTGCATTTCCCTGGACAGAACTGGAAAATTGGTTTCTAGAACCCTCCATGTCTCTTCTTGAGTTTGTGTCTATCCTCACTAAATACGCTACACCCTTACTGCACCTCAAACACCCGCACATTTCCCAGGTCCTTCTAGTCTCTCCACCCTCTCTTCATGTTCTAATATATGCAGAGAAAAGTATCTTGTGCCAGTCATCCACACGGTAGTATAAATCAGGGTCCATGTGTATTTCATTTCCCAGGACATAGGATTACTAGACCTCCTCTCAGCTTATAGAGTAAGAGCCTTGTTCTCTGTTATCAGAAGTCCTCACACCAGAGAACTCTAGGGAGGGTAGATGTTTTGTTTGTTTGTTTTGACCAGAGGAGAGAGAAAGCAGGAGCTCCTTGTGTGAGTCAAGGTAGAGGCCAGAGTTCTACAAGGAATTTTGGCTTTGCTTTGATTACTAAAAGAAAATGGAGCACGAAAGGGAAATCAGAAGTGATATGTGATAGGAGTTGCCTCTGTCTTGAAGACCCTCTCTCTCCTTTTGGACCCCCTTCCATATTCCAGTATTGAGTCCCCTGCCTGGCAAACACTTATACATCCCTCAAGGGACTTATACGTCCCTCAAGGCCCGCTCACCTGTCACCTCCGGTGAGAACCTTCCCTGGACTCTTCCTTTATACCCTCACAGTACCTGGTACGCCCCTCTAGTGTAGTACTTAGCACAGGGATAGCCTGTTGCTTATTTACTTGTTTATGGGGACTTACTATTTACTCACTTATTAAGACTTTTATCTCTAGCTCCTGCTCGGTGCTCAGGAGCTCAATGATGAATGAATGAATGGAGGAATGAATGAGTAGACAGGGAATGAGCTAGCCGCTCACTCCTGACTTCTGCCATTCACACTTGTCATTCTAGCCCATGTCTGGTCTCAGAATCTGTCCAGAACAGTTCCCTGGGATGCTGGGCCCCTCCCTCTACCACCCACCACTGTGTGCCAGCCCAGCCCCCCCCCACTGCCAGCAGTGCCCCCATCCACAGCCCCCCACTCCCCTCAGCTTCCCAGGCTCTGGCCGGCCAGCGAGCCTTTCTCTCCTGGTGCTAATGGCTTCAGACCGTCCCTGGAGTCTACGTGGACCAGCCAAGGGCTCGTGTCCCAGGTTCTTCCCTTCTCCATATTCCACGTTCTCAGTCTTCACCAGTGTTCTTTTATGAGCCTCCTGCCCTCTCCAACTCTCTGAGCACCAATGTGGGCAAAATCCCCGCTGCCTGAGTGGGCCATAGAGAGAGAAGCTGGAGAGGGTTGTTTCCATAGGAGCCTGGCCCAGTCCCATGACATTGCTTGGCCTCAGTTTCCATGGCTGTGAAATGGGAATTAAACCTCCCCTGCCCTCATCCACAGGAGGTATGAAGGTTAAATGAGGAAGTAGGTAGACGGGTCTTCTGGAACCCCTGGAGCACTACCTGAGGTGAAAGGTTATCATTCCTCTGACCTTCCCTCAGGGGCTGGGGTGTTCCTCCAGAAGAGGAGAGCTGGTGCTTCTGGAAATAGTAATAGCTCACACTGAGCGCCTGACAGGCCAAGCGTTGTCCTAAGCCTTCTGTGCGGATTCATCTTCAGAACAAACCTAGGAGGTAAGAGCTCTTTTAATCACTTCCATGTGACAGATAAGGAACCAAGGCACGGAGATCAGCCCAACAGCAATCTCACAGACAGATTTCACATCCCGATTTTGACCTGAACCCATGCAGCCTGACTCTGCCCCACCCCCATGCCCCTGACCGCTGGCTCTACAGGCTGCGGCTGGCCCCGTGGCACTGGCCCCTCTCCTGTCATCGATTAACTGCCCACACCCAGAATTTCAGCTGCCACTGGCTTTGCTGCTTGTGCCTTTTTTTTTTTTTTTTTTTTTTTTTTTTTTTTTGCCAGGAGGAGCAAAGAGAGGTGAAATAGGTGAAACAGCTAGCCAGGCTCAGGCAGGCGAATGGTGCTCTGTGCACATCCGCCGTGTTGTAGAGACACAGTCAGGGGAGTAGGGCTTGGCAGGTGTGACTTCCACAACAGAAAGCACTAGAAACCCTTTTCCCGAAATCCTTGCTAGGGCCATTCACTAGGGGGATGACAGGACGGAGGCAGTGTCCAAGCATGATGCAGGGCCCCGGGGCATGGATGCTCTCGAGGTGACTGGCTGGTGAGGCCATTTCCCTCCTGGTGGCCGTGAAGCACCTGTGTGATACCTGTGTACTTGACCGTGAGAAGCCAGAGAGAAGCCCGCCAAGCTGCCTGCTGCCAGGGCTACCACCTGCACCCCACCTTGCAGTCCTCCTCTCTCCCAGGGCTTGTCTACACACACCCGCGAGCTCTGGGGCATAGGAGCCGAAAGAGTAGGGACGTGGGAGAAAGCACTAGAGGAGAGACAGAGAGCAGGGATCCTGGAGGGGGGTGGGGGAGAGAGGCAGGGAGGACGGGTGGGAGACGGAGGAGTCGGAAGGGAAGTGGGGCGGGAGGAGTGAGAAAATGCGGGAAGAGGAGGACCGAGAAAGGGAGGAGGGAGAAGGAGGAGGGACCAATCCCGACCGTGGAACCTAAAATGAACTCAACAGGCTGGAAATAGAACAGCTGGGCAAACCCAAAACACTGTTTGGGTGTCTGCTGAGCAAGCACGTGAATGAACAGAACTGGGGGAGCAGTTCAAGGAAGAAATAGATCATTTCATCTCAGAGGTAGGTCCGAACAGGAGGCGTTTATTCCAGCCCGCCCAGATTACTCGGGATTCTTTTTCTGGGGGTGTTTTCTTTACGTAAGCATTATTTTTAACAGGCTGCCTTGGCGGCTGGGTTAGCCTGACGCCACCCCACCCTTGCTTGGAGGATGGAAGGTTTGGGTTACTCTGAGACCAAGACCACTCCGGGTTTTTATTGTCATTGTGGACACTTCTGGCTTCAGGGGAAGAAATCTTTTTTTTTTTTAATCTTTTTTTATGTTTATTACTTACTTTTGAGAGAGAGACAGAGTGTGAGCGGGGGACGAGCAGAGAGAGAGGGAGACACAGAATCCGAAGCAGCTCCAGGCTCTGAGCCGTCAGCACAGAGCCCGATGCAGGGCTCCAACTCCTGAACTGTGAGATCATGACCTAGGCGGAAGTCGGACGCTCAACCAACTAAGCCATCCAGGCGCCCCAGGGGGAGAAATCTTAACCCGCTTGCCAAATGGAGGTTTAGAATTCTGAGTTGTATTCCTGAATCCATTTGTAGAACAAAACCCAGTTCTGGAATGGGCCAGGACTGGCCTGGGGGACCCTGCCCCCCTCAGCACCCCCAGGGCTCCATGATGCCTTCTGGTGACCTCACTTGATGCCAACACACTTCACCCCGGGAGGTGCCCCGTGCACCTGACGCTCAGCCCAGGGACCCCTTCCCTGGCCGTCAGTGGCCACCTCTCTGCTCCCGCCCTGCCCCCACAGCACTGTTTCTGTCTTCCTCCACCCTTCCAAACCCTGGCTCTCTTTCCCACCTAGGCTCCTATGCAGACTTCCTGGGTCTCAAAGACCATTTCCGGACTCTCAGGGTGCGTGCGCCCCCCGAAGTTGCAGCCAACGTTGTTTGTATGTTATATTCTACAGGCAGGATTCGAATCTTTCATCAGACTTGCTGTGCCCACTTCCCGCCAACGTGAAGAACGATTAGTCTGGAAGTTAGAGGCTGGGCCAGCACAGACTGTGAAAACAGGTGGAGCCAGGTGGCCCCTGGTGGCTCCTTTTAGCCAGCCGTCACTCTGGGGTTTTTGCTCCATCACAGATCTCTCTAGAGTTAGATCAGCTCTACTTGGGACTGACCGTGGACAGCTCTGGAGAACTGGAGCTCTAGCCTTGCATCTACCGCTGGCTGTGCTATCTTTGACAACTTGCCTGCTGAGCTACAGCGCTTACAAAATTGGGGATAATACTGCCCATCTTAGCAGGTTCCCCCAAAGGCTCAATTAAGATCCTGCATTCTTGGGGCGCCTGGGTGGCGCAGTCAGTTAAGCGTCCGACTTCAGCCAGGTCACGATCTCGCGGTCCGTGAGTTCGAGCCCCGCGTCAGGCTCTGGGCTGATGGCTCGGAGCCTGGAGCCTGTTTCCGATTCTGTGTCTCCCTCTCTCTCTGCCCCTCCCCCGTTCATGCTCTGTCTCTCTCTGTCCCAAAAATAAATAAAAAACGTTGAAAAAAAAAACTTAAAAAAAAAATAAAAAAAAGATCCTGCATTCTTACTGCTTTAGCGCAGTACCTGACATTTCATTCATAAAGCTTAACTTCCTCCCTCTCCCCCTTCTTTCCTGGATGAACACTAAGGAACCTTCCCAAATTGAGCAGGTAGACTCTACTAGAGGATTGTTGGGGAGACCTAAACCGGAGAGAAAGAGCCCAGGCCATCCTACAGCCTTTCCAGGAGGTGCCGGGGCAGGAGGGTTAGCTCTGGGGGAGGACAGAAGAGAGGAGGTCTTCGTCAACAGAAGGTCTCAACCGTGGCGGGAAGGCAACCGCACCCATGTCAGATATTCGGAACACAGCCAGCTGGCGGACGGGCCACTTAGTGACACATCAGTTGTAAGGAAGCTGACCGAGGACCCCTCGGTGCCCACCCTCACTGCGCACACCACCAAGACAGACACTGATTACCAAGCCATCCGAAATCTCTCCTTCCCTACGCTACCTCTCACCTTCCTTGGGGCCACAGGCTCTTGGCCCAAAGTGGCTTGTTCTGTGCACTTCAGATAGAATTAGAAGTAACACAGGTTAGCTTCCTCTTCTCTGACATTGATGAGCTGGGGGACCAAGGAGGGTGTCTCAAGAAAATTCAGGAGTTCTTCCTGGTTCTTGGCACCATTTGTGCCCGTCCCAGCTTTCCTTGCCCTTGTCTGACCCTCCTCTTGCCAGAGTGAGAGACCAGCATCTTCGAGAATGCCCATGAAGTACTCTGAGCTTCTCAGATGTAAAGGGCAAGAGAAATCAAAGGCAGCCCTTATCTCTATCCAGATGATGGGGATAAACACAGCCCAAACCTGTGTCCTGGCCTGCCTCGCTTGGCCAGTGGCTGAGTGAATGCCAAGCTGAGATTTCTCTTACTTTGTACTCACTTGGCCCCAAAGGCTGCCAGGGTACTGGCTACTAAGTCACGAATCCACAAAAGCCACCTGCAGCCCCTCCACAGGTCCCAGAAGGAATCTTTGCTCTGTTCTGACCTCAGAAGCCACCTTGCCCGCTTGGCCAGTGCCTTCTTCACTCTGGATTTGGGCATCACATCTGTAATTTGATGCCTAGGAAATATTTTTAGCTACCAACCTTGATGCAGACTTCATCCCCATTCACCACTGGGGTAACGAGAGGGGAAAGAATTGGAAAATTCCACCAGCCACACGGCAAACAGCTGTTTGAAGGGTCTTCCTAATAGACAAGTCTGACCATGTCCTTCCCTTTCTGGAAACCCTTCTATGGCTCCCTGTTGGGTAGAGGTGAGATGCCCAAGACCCTTGACCGTCTGGCCCATCAACCCTCATTTCCTGTCCCTCCCTCCCCACACATTCAAGGAGGAGTGTTCTTTGAACTAATACACTGTCCTGCTTTAGCAGGTTGCTCAAAGCAGCCCCCACTTGGTCTACCTTGTGAAAACTACTCATCTCTTGGGAAGTCTTTCCTGATCCACCCATCCCACCAGCAGAATTTTCTCCCTGCACAGCCCCTGATACACCTTTACAAGAGAATTTGTTTGCACTCAGTATTTACCTGAATTCCTTGCACAAAACTTTTTTTTTTTTTTTTTTTAGTTTATTTATGTATTTTCAAAGAGAGCATGATCTGGGGAAGGGCAAAGAAAGAGGGAGAGAGAGAGAATCCCAAGCAGGCTCCACGCTGACGGTACAGGCCCCACCCAGGGCTCGATCTCTCAAAACGCAAGATCGTGACCCGAGCCGAAATCAAGAGTCCCACGCTTAATTGACTGAGCCACCCACACACCCCTGCACAAACTGTGTTAAGAGTCATAGTTTGGACTCACCTTCCCTGTACTTCTGCTAATTGGGCCAAGGAACCTATGTAGATGTTAGGATATTAACTATATTAGGGAAAATTTAAATTATCCAAAATTTAGATAAGGTCAAAAGGATGACTGCATACTCCTGCCCTGTCATAGTGAAGCTTTGTTTAACAGACCTACACAAAGCTTATTTAATTCTCTAGAACTGTGCTATCAACATAGAGCTTTTGAGCACTTAACATGTTAAGTGCTAATGCCACATGTTAAAATGACAGTATTTTGGACCTGTTGGGTTAAATAAAGTATATTATTAATTAATTTTTTTTTTTATTTTAGAGAGAGAGAGCGAGCGTGTGTGAGCAAGGGAGAGGATCAGAAGGAGAGAGAGAGACAGAGAGAGAGAGGGAGAATCTTAAGTAGGTTTCACGCTCAGCACAGAGCCCCACACGGGGCTCAATCCCACAACCTTGAGATCCTGACCTGAGCTGGAATCAAGAGTTGGATGCTCAACTGACCAAGCCACCCAGGCGCCCCAATAAAATGTATTATTAACATTGATTTCACCTGTTCATTTTTACTTTTTAACGTGACTACTAAAAAAATTTGAATCACAGGCATGGTTCCCAGTGTATATCTATTGGATGGCATGCTCTAGAAGACCAGTTCACCGTCCAGTAGAGAGTCAAATGATTTCTGGCTGGTAGGAGAGATAACCCGTTTAATTGCTCTGCAGGACACTTAACAGATTTGTCTCCAACTTACAAAGAAATTTATTTTGATGTGTCTTCCCTTTGAATTTTTTTTTTTAACATCTATTTATTTTTGAAAGACAGAGAAACAGAACGTGAGCGGGGCGGGGCAGAGAGAGAGGGAGACACAGAATCCGAAGCAGCTCCAGGCTCTGAGCTGTCAGCACAGAGCCCAACGCGGGGCTCGAACTCACAGACTTTGAGATCATAACCTGGGCCAAAGTTGGACACTCAGCCGACTGAGCCATCCAGGTGCACTGGTGTGTCTTCCCTTTAAATCCAGTTCCTTAAAGGCTCTTTGAACCAGCATATTTTATTGGTTACCTCGTTAATGGATGAGTTAAATAAAATCTTTGACACGTTTATTCTGTATCTGTAGGAGACTTATACTTTCAACTTTTTAGAAATTACAATTAGGCCTCTATCTCCTGTCCAGCTTAAGAGCATAGCCTGAATTATTAACATGCCTGGTAGTAAGTAAGGGCTTGATAGGTGTTTGTTGAATGAGTTAAAACACTTCCTTGGACTTGGGACCTCATGTTTGAACTGCCAGGCACCCTCTGCAGTGGGATCCCTATCTGCCATATGCCTGAGGCTAGTGGGGGGATGTAGGAAATATGAGAGCTTCTTTTCAGGACCCTAAACTATTTGGGGGGGGCTCCCCATAAAGATTCCCCAACTCTTGGGCCATGTGATCCCCAGAGAATGCTAGCAGAAGCAAATCCTGGCCCTCCTGCACCCCCATCCCCCCACCCCCCATCCCCGCCCAGGGGCTGCAGGAAGCAGGATACCCAGATAGGTTTCCCTTCCTTTCTGCCCATGACCTGGGCTCTTACCAACCTCAGCACTGTGACGATCCCACCAGACAACCCTGACTGTTCCTCCAGGTCTGGACACAGAGGCACTTTTGTGTTGAAGGTCAGTAAGCAGGGCTAGCCTCAGGAGCCAGGTCTTCTGGGGGCCCTAGAAAACTCTCTGGGTCCTGAGTCCAGAGAGACAATTGCAAAACTGTATCGTTTCCCCTTTCCCCTCCTTGCCACCTCCACAGTGGGGGATGGCCGGCTGGCCATAAGGGGAGAAGTTCCTTGTGAATTCCTTGAGGGCAGAAGCTTGTCATTCGTATGCCTGGCAACTGCTGAGCACTTTTCCCAGCC
This sequence comes from Lynx rufus, assembly GCF_022079265.1. Classification (NCBI taxonomy): domain Eukaryota; kingdom Metazoa; phylum Chordata; class Mammalia; order Carnivora; family Felidae; genus Lynx; species Lynx rufus. The sequence continues at coordinate 128,401,588 of NW_025814834.1, read as the reverse complement.
CACGGTGGACACTCGGTGAATGTTCGTCCGCCTCTCCTCCCTCTGCCTGACTCCAGTCTACAGCCAGCTTCCTTCCAAACAGCGTGATGTATAGACTCTTTGGCCTCGACAGAACATTGATTAATCAATCGCCCTCTCTGGGAGTCTGGGCAGGATCCGTTGATAATGAGGCATCAAGCTCAGGGGCGGTGACCTTTTAGAAGTGTCACACCAAGCTTGCGGTTGTCCACGTCCCTTATGAACAAGAGAGAAGTCTGTAGAGACTCCGCTGCTGGAGAAAGAGAGTAAAAGCAACATTTCTTATTGTGATAGAATATACATAACAACATTTTCTATTTTTAACTGTAGAGTTTGATGGCATTAAGTACATCCACATTGTTGGCGCCCCTGGCTGGTTCAGTTGGCCAAGCACCTGACTCTTGATTTCAGCTCAGGTCATGATTCCAGGGTGGTGGGATTGAGCCCCGAGTCGGCTCCGTGCTGAGCATAGAGCCTACTTGGGACTCTCTCTCTCCCTCTGTCCCTCTGCCCTTCCCCCCACCAAAGTACATTCACATTATTGTACAACTGTCACCACCGTCCATCTCCAGAACTTTCCCATCACCCCAAAATGAAACTCGGCCCACTAAACACCAACTCCCCATTCTCCTCTCCTCCCAGCCCCTGGGAGCCACCATTCTGCTGTCTGGCTCTATGAATGTAACTACTCTAGGTGCCTCATATAAGTGGAATCATGCAGTATTTGTCCCTTTGTGATTGGCTAAGCCTAATGTCCAGTGTGTGTGTGTGTGTATCACATTTTGTTTATCCATTCATCCAACCTGGGTTGCTTCCAGTTTGGGGCTATTGTGAATAACGGGTGTACAAACATTTCTTTGAGAGTCTCCTTTCATTTCCTCTGAACACACCTGGAAGTAGAATTGGATCATATTAATGCTTGTTTAATTTTCTGAGGTCAAAACCACATTACTGAGCACCTGTGCAGTTCCAGCTCTGAGCTAAGCCCTTTCTATGTGACATCCCATTTAATCCATACAACAACCCTTTGGGGTGAAGAAGATAGTCTCCGGTTTATACCAAGTGAAGATTCCAGAAACCAAATGACTTGCTCCAAGTTAGAGACAGCGATGGGCAGTCAGGTGTTGAACCCAGGTCGACTTGATGCCAATGCCTCACGCTTCCCGGGCAGCAGGCAACGAAAACAAATACGGTTGTCAAAAGGAAGGGCCACACTTTAACGCTGTCGGCGGCTAGCACTTTCTTTAATTAACAACCAACACCTTAGCAGGAATCCGGCAGAAGGATCCCCCTTGCTCAGATCAGATGAAACACTGTCTTCCAGATGTTTCCCAGACCAAACTCCTTTTTTCCCGGCCTCGTCCCCCTCCTCCTAGCTTCCCTGGCCTTCCTTCCATCAACTAGACCCCCTGCACTTTGTGTTCCTGGCTGACAGACAAATTCCCTCCAGGCCGCAAACTCCCCAGGCCACAGCTCACATGGTCCCTGTGTATAGCCTGAACCTACCAGTGTCCCGCGCTCTGTAACAGTTTGAATCAATGAATCAATGAGTGACTCACTCAATCAATGACGGTAGGGAGGACAGGCACGAAGAAAGAGAACACCAGAATTATCCACTTCTCCACTTCTACTTCACTATTTGTGTAAGACCAGGCTGTGAGTTGCTCAGAATAATCTGTGTGCCATATTTGGCACCACTGCGCAAGCCTGAGCCATTTTGGGGTTGGAAACTCCCAGGGAAAGAGATGGAATTATCCTCTTGGAGAAATATGCCCGCGTGGCTGGCCCAAGGAAGGGGAGGAGGAGTTTTCAGTGTTGGGAGAGATTTCATGTCCTGAGGAAAACCAGATCCTCAGGGGATGAGACCTTTAGCACAATTCTTCCTTCCTTCCTTCCTTCCTTCCTTCCTTCCTTCCTTCCTTCCTTCCTGTAACCAGCCCAGTGATCAGGGCCACACTTGCTCTGAGCCAGGCACCCAGCTCAGCACCTGAGGGAAGAGAGGGAAGTCAGACCTGCTCCTGCAGTGCTGTGTGCTCAGACACAGCCATTGGGACAGGAGAGGCCGGCGGCCTCTCTGGGAGGCTCAACCAAGCCCACGGGCAGGACGTGGGTGGCTGTTCCTTCCCGAAGCCAAGTGTCTGCATTGCTGGGAGGCACTGGCCTCACCTGGAGGCTTGGCTAACTCTCCGGCCTTTGGGTGCCGTGCAGGAGGCATGGAGGGCAGGGGAGGCAGTAACAGGTGACAGAGAAAACGCCGGGTGTCCAGGGCGGCAGCCGCTCCCACCAGAGGGTCTTAGGAGTGCCAGCAAGGCAGGGAATGCTTGGCCAGAGTCCCTGTGGGACCTCCATGTTAGGCGCCGTGAGGTCCTTCCCCACCACTGCACGCTAGCCCGGCCTGGCTTAGGGGCTGTCTAGTGAGAGGGCTTTAAGCTCCACAGGCTATGAACGTGAAAATATGTAGCAGAAAGAGGGACAGGACTTGAACTGGATTGGAAGGCAAGGGTTTGGGATTATTTACCCAAGAGGGAAGGAAGCATGTAAGCGACTTGGGCATTCATGACTGTCCGTAAGGTGTTAGGATGACAACATTAACCCAAACGGCCTGCACGTGGAACCTAGAGACAGGCAGGGCAGGACACTGTCCCATCGTGCAGGCAGAGAAAACAAGGAGATTTAACGCTAGCGTTTCTGTCCTGGATCCACGGTTCTTGCTCACGCCAGGCTGCCTCTCCTGACTGCATAGGCCCAAGGGAGGTCCCACATCAGGGGGACTTAGAGACCAAGCCCGTGACGATGAGCTGTCTGGGTGCTCCGGGTAGCAGTCTAAGGACTGGCCACAGGAAGGAGCACCCAGGAGGCACCCCACAGGAAGGGATGGGCGGTTCCGAGTCACCTGGGGCCTGTGCAGCCTGCCGTACCCCACCCCCACTCTTCAGCCAGGCACCCAGGGCCCAGTGACCCTGGCAGCTTGAGCTCACTTACCTTTCCAGGCCTCAGCAGGGGTGTCTGGGGGAATTCGGAGGCTTCCTCCAGGGAGAAGATGTCCAGGCTCTGTGACTCAGTGTGCCTGCAAGAAAAGAAATGCACTAAAATGATTTCTTTTTCCTTCCAACAAAGAAAAGAGGTTTACAGCTCACGCTCGGCTGCCAGAGGAGAGCCCTCTCTGAATTCCTTCCCTGCCTCTGCTATAAAGCCGTTAAGTTGATCATTTGGGTCCAGGGTATGAAAGCCTTCCCTGCAGGGCTGTGGTACTGGCCTGGTTAGCTCACTGGCTCAAGCCTGGGAGAGGCATGGAGAGAGGCTTTGCTCCCCACCGGGCTCCCCCTCACATGGAACACTCATGTGGGTGGGTGGCTCGGCTCAAACCCTTCCCCTCTGCTCAAACAACTTCCCGACTCCCCACCTCCCTCGAATGGTTCTGGCACATTCCGCCATTCCCTGGGCGTTTACCCTATGCCAAATAGTTTACGTACATCAGCTCCTTCAATCCTACCCCCGTCCTTTGGAGGAGGTATAATCCCTACTGTAAAGATGAGAAATCTGAGACTCAGAGAAGTTCACTTGTTTGGGTCAGGCAGCTAGTGAGCCGTAAATTCAGGCCCGGATCTAATATAATCCTCACGCTGGCTATTGCACATAATTATGGCTAGCAAGTCTTCATAGGCGAAGAACCTGAGACTCAGACAGGCTAATTAAGCTTGTCCAAGACGGGGACGCCTGGGTGGCTCAGTGGGTTGAGCATCCGACTTCGGCTCAGGTCACGATCTCCTGATTCGTGAGTTCGAGCCCCACGTTGGGCTCTGTGCCAACAGCTCAGAGCCTGGAGCCTACTTCGGATTCTGTGTCTCCCCCTCTCTCTCTGCCCCTCCCCCACTCGCGCTCTCTCAAAAATAAATAAACATTTATAAATAAATAAACAAACAAAGCTTGTCCAAGACAAACGACTGCTAAGTGACACGCCTAAAATTGGAGCCCAAAGTCCGACCTGTGTTCACAAAGCCCGACCTGTGTTCACAAGCGTATCTCCCCACTGGGAGGGTTGTCTCCGTCGTGTCTCTCAGAGCTGGGCCTCCATACCTTCGCTCACTATGTGCCCCCCACCCTCAGCGCCCTTCTCCCCCACCACCCTCTCAGCCACCTCTCTGAAGCCAGCTCTGAATACCTTTGCGGGCCATCTATGCAGTCCGACTCAAAATGGGCTTCCTTCACCAGGCCTCCCGGATGCTTGGGACCCTGCCCTACATACTCCCCTTTTCTCTCCTCCCCAATCTCCTATTACACTTAACGGCCCAGAAGAGCACGGACTTTGCCCTTGGCCTGTTTCACACGTGTCACATGTCCACCCTGCTCCTGCCTCCTCTTGCCTTTCCTAAAGAACAACAACCATCAGAGAGGTCACACTGCTTGCGGCCCTGAGGCTCTTGGCCCTGAGGCCCTGAGGCGTCAGCTCCAGATTATGCAAACTTCCTCAGGGTGGAGGCCACCATTTCTGTGTCTGCCATATCATCCAGCTCAGTGCCAACCACAAAGTAGGTGTTGAATAAATTCACACATCTCCATGTTATTGTTCAAAGCATCTGAATATCCCTTAGTTGGATGAATCTTCCTGAAAACCTGGTGAGGTGGGTTACAGATTCGGAGGGGTTCGCCACAACTAAGGTGGCTGTCTGGTCGCTGGAAGACCAGGACTAGGACCCAGATTTTTGATCCTGGGTACAGGGCGCTTTCCTCAACCAGGCCATGGGCATAGGCTCGGCAGTGCCATGGAATGGTATCCCTGATCAGCTAATTTTGTCCACTGTTTCTTCCCCCACAGAGCTGTGGGAAGGGCCCTGCTGGGACTCTGTTTCTGGAAGGTGTCTTTAGATGGGCTCTGAAGGCAGCTTGAGTCAGAGGGTAGAAGTGGTCGGAAGCACCCGAGGTGCAGCCCTGAATGAGACCAGCACCTGGCAAAGAGGTCCTGGTCCAAGAGAGGACAGTCCCGGTGCCCCCCCCAACCCCCGCAAAGGGTTCGTGCAGCGTCTAAGGTCTGTGGAGTCCCTGCTCCACCCAAGGCCCTGCAGGAAGCCACCAGTAGGGACAGGTGGTCAGTTACAGAGCAATCCCCAGGTAGCCACAGGATCCTTTCTCCAGCAGGAAAGGAAAGGAAAACCATCAGAGAGCTGCTACTCCCTTGGGTGAAGGAGGAAATGATCCGGGCAGAAGGAGTCAGGGTGTTGTTTTGCCCACAGAGTTGCAGGAGGGAACCAAAAGCAAAGATGCCCCCGTCGGGCAGATCTGGAGCTGCTTTGCCAAAAAAAGAGAATTAGGCTGCATGGAATCATTCTCATTCTCCGCCAGATGGCCCAACGGATTTGGGATGCGTCCAGGAGCCCAGCCCCTTTTCTTTGCTCCAGGCCAAACAGCCGGCCACGGGATCTGAGGCCCTGAGGCTCAAGAAGTCAGTCAGGGTCGTGGTGGCACCCTCATGTGACCTGGTGCATCATCTGTGGGATCTTCCTGTGCCTGCACGGCGCCTGCCGCGTAACCTCGTCTCTCCATCTTGTGGCCCATGTGCCTTATGGCGGAGGCCGGGGTTCGAGCGGGGACTGGGGCCGGGGCCGTGTGGCACCTGCTTTTCCGGAGCAGCCCTGGCACGCACCGCTTGCTCTAAACTCTGCACAGCTTCCGGCTCTGGGAAATGCAGGAGTAATTGAATGACATGTGCAGTGATTACGGGAAGAAGGAGGTGGGGGGTGGGGAGGACTGTCTGCAAATCCTGCCAAGGACACTAGGAAGTAATTCAACCTGTCGCTTTGTCCTGAGCTGCCTTAACAGGTGTCGGTGGAGTGGTCACTATCTATCCTGAATGCAGTACCTCACAGCCCGAGCACCCCCTCTGCAGTGCTGGCCAGAGTGCGTGGGAGGCCCCCGGAGACGGAGGCTGCCCTGGGTGGGACGGGCCCCGGCCGCAGGGGCAATGCCACTCAGCTCCATGCCATTGCAGTCAGCCCCGTGTTATCTTGCCACCTACTCCGTGCCTCGAAACCCTGCCCAGGTTACGAGTCCAAATAATCTTTGAGCCGGGAGGCTCACGGCAGAGCAGAGACAGCATCCAGGAATACACGTAGTAGGCTTGCACTTTCAGGGATAATCCCCATTTCAAACATCCTGTAAACCGGTGAGAGCAGGGAACGTGTGCGCTCTCTCTCTTTTTTTTTAAGTTGATGTATTTTCGAGAGAGAGCGCAAGTGGGGGAGGGGCAGAGAGAGAGAGGGAGAGGGAAAGAATCCCAAGAAGCCCCACACTGTCGGTGTGGAGCCTGACACCAGGCTCGATCTCACAAACTGTGAGATCAAGACCTGAGCCGAAATCAAGAGTCAGACGCTTAACCGAGCCGCCCAGACGGCCCACGTGGGCCCTCTCTTCTTCACGCCTGTAATCCCAGCGCCCCGCACGGACTCCAGGATGGAGTAGAGGCTTAATCCGAGGTTGTCAAATGAGCCAATGGCCAAATGCCGGGATCGTGGGTTGCACTGACAAGTTCACTGGCGCTCTGCAGGGAGTTAGTGCTGTCTGCTGGCTGTCCCCCGGAACGCCTCAGTTTCCTCTCCGGAGACCCTGCTCACTTGTCTCTCTTCTTTCCAGCAGACCCCTCCAGACTTGTGCCCCGTTCCGTGGCCCCCAGGCCCAAGTTGCCTGAGGTAACTGATATTAGCAGGTCAGAGCACAGATGCACTTTAAGATGCTTAGCCTGGGCGGAGAGCCCCAGACAGAACCAGATGTATTTTTAGCTCCTTAGGTATCTGGAAAGGTATTGAGACGCAGCCGTGGTTACAGACACAGGAGAAATCAGTATTCTGCTACTGGCCTCCCCACACCAGCAGTTTCCATTCAGTGTCTCAAAAGCAAGGGTTGCTATGGAGATTGAGTGTCAGGGCAACTGAATTTCCTGTTGGGAAACAGCAGCACAGGTAGAGCTCTGGGCCAATGGGAACCAAGGAGCTCCTTGGATGGCGGGAGCTCCTCTCCTGACGGCAAATGATGGCGGGAGTCCTGGCATCCTCAGAAGGAGGTCAGCGGGGAGACGGGCAATGCTGTCTCTGGAACTTCATTCACGGAGGGATTGATTCTATTTCTTCTTCCTCACATCTGGCATAGGACTGGTTTGGTTCTTTCTCTGTTCCTTCGCCCAGGGACTTTGGCCATCTAAGAAGCAGTCTGGAAGATGCTTGGGGCGGGGGGGAGAGTGGCAGGGTCATCCTGAGTAGAGGTCAGTCCTGGCAAATACCTAGAACCCAAGCTCTGTGAGGGGCAGGGGGAGGCCAGGTCAACCCAGTCCTGGAGGCATTTGAGTTTCGGGGATCTACTCTTGGGACGGCATTGTGCAGGCTTAGCTCATTTTATCCTTGCTATCATCTGGGGAGGCAACCAGACAGGTGACATGGTCCCCAACCTTCCTCATTCATTCAATAAACATTTCCTGCATGCCTGATAAGCAAGGTGACTGAGATTTTTTTCTTTTTTAAATCCAGGACTCCAAGAGGCTAAATGACCCACCTACTACTACAAAATTAGCAAGATATAAAACCAAAAGAGTACCCAGGTCTGTTCAGTCCACAGATTCAGAGGGATAACAGCCGAAGAAGCTCTCAGAGGGGGCATTTACCCTGACCTCATGCCTCACAGAAAATAAACTGAGACCCAGAGAGGGCACGGACTTGGTCACTCAGGGAGCTGGTGACAAAACAGGAACGGGATTCTTCAGCCCATGCTTCTTCTCATCACCCAGAGGTCTTTCCAGAGAACTGTGCGGCCCCAGACTTTTACTGGACACTCACTCTGTGTCAAGTACTAAGCAAGCTACGAATTACTTTTGTTGTTGTTAACAGAGACCCGACCCTGGTGACTTAAGCAGAGGAAGTCATTCTCTCTCATAAAAGAAGTCCAGAGGCAGGTATTACAGGGCTGTTTGACAGATGGACAAAGTCATCAGGGATGCAGGTCCCTGCTACTTTTCTGCATCACTGCCTTCAACACAGGGGTTCGATTCTAAACACCCAAGATGGCTGCTGGAGTTTGAGCCATCACATCCACATTCCAGGCACGAAAAGGAGGAAGAAACTGGAACAAAAGGGCATGTGTGCCTGCCCTGTCTGCCCCCCTCTCTCCTTTAGGAATCTTCCCGAAAGCCCATCTAAGTTCCACTTATAGCCCATTAGCACTTGCTAGTTGCAAGAAAGGTTAAGAAATGTCATCTTTTACCTGGGCGCATTGCTACCCTAAATAAAATTGGGGTTATGGTAGGAATGAAGAGCGGGAACATGATACTTCTAAATTTTCTGCAGTTTGTGTGTGTGTGTGTGTGTGTGTGTGTGTGTATACTTCTATCATCTGTCTGTCATCTATCTATCTATCTATCTATCATCTATCTATTTGAAAATGAGGGGGAAAAAAGGGGCCCCTGGGTGGCTCAGTCGGTTAAGCGTCCAACTTCGTCTCAGGTCATGATCTCACGGTTTGTGAGTTTGAGCCCCGTATCCGGCTCTGTGCTGACAGCTCAGAGCCCAGAGCCCACTTTGGATTCTGTGTCTCCCTTTCTCTCTGCTCCTCCCCTGCTCACGCTCTCTCTCTCTCCTTCAAAAATAAGAAACATTCAAAAACAATTAAAAAAAGGACAATTAAAAAAAAAGAAAATGAGGGAAAAAAAACACAAAAAACTACTCGTCCGTCCTCCTAATCATCCACATAGGTGATTATTAGCTCTGCTCAGGGTCAAGTATGTTATGCTACTGTCATGAGGACAGCACAAAAATTCTTAACGCAGGGTTTGAACAAACTTAGTATCGATTCAATTCAGTTTGAGCAAAATCTACAGACCTTGTGGATATCCCCCTTGGAAGAGGCTTGGAGCAGAAGTGGCAAATTCACCAAGGAGCTGTAGAAAGTCACAGCTTCATTGCAGAGCCAGCTCCCCAGCCCTGGGCCTCCCCCGCTGCCAGCCCCCAGCTCATCTTGTCTGGGAACGCCTCCCACACAGTCTCCTGGACGCTGAAATCCAGCGCCCTCTGGGGCTGCTGGGCTGCTGGGCTGTGTGCCCCCCTGGAGTCAGGGTGAACGGCAGAGGGGGGGTGCTGTGGCTTCACCGGGGAGCCTCAGCCTTTGCACAGCTTCTCACAGATGGCCCCGGTTATTTATGAATTGGAGCTGTCCTCAAGTACCCGCAAGGTAGGTCAAGGACACGGAGAGCCCCATGGTAAACTAAAGCCTGGGACCGGGCATCCTGACTCCTGCCACCCATACTCGAAGAGTGGACCGCAGGCCAGCACGGGGGCATGATGGGGCACCCAGGGAACCGGTTACAAGTCAGTGTGGTTCTTCCTGACAATACTTCTAAGTCACACATTGCCCAAGGCATGATGAAAGGTTTTTGAGAAGTGGGGAGTGAAAAAGCAAGGGTCAGTCTATTCAATATGAAATCAGGTGGTTCACTCACGACCACCCAGACGCTCCCGGTGCACTTAGAATCCATTCTCCGCTTAATCTTTACTAACTGAACGCCACTTTGATGTGGGAGCAATGATGTGTTCAGTTGAAATACCTGGCCTTTCTGGCTCACTTGCAAATGCCTACAGGGCTGGACAATAACATAGAGGTAAATGTCTCCGGGAAGACTGTCCCTCCCTTAATAAAAGGCAGAGTCCCCAGAGGAAAAGACTACATTTTGGCCTCACCCCTCCCCTTCTTCCTGCCTGGGGTGAGACAGAGATGCGTGGGAATGAAGGGGGCCATCCCACGACCCTGAAAAGAAAAGCCCCAGACTAGGATAGCAGAGCAGGAAGCTAGAAGGATCTGAGTCCTTCATGACTCTCCTGACAACACCCCTCCCCTGCTTCCTGACTTCTTGTTATACGGCAAAACTCAAAGCCCCATGTGGGTGAGGCAGCGTGGGTTTCTGTTAAGGGAAAGCCAAATGCAATCCTAACTGATGCCTAAAGATTGCCACAGGGCTATGCCTTCTTGAGTGTGATCCCGGACTCGCCAACCCATATGTAGATCCTGTCCTGGTTCTGTCCCCAGGCTCACTTCCTCAGAGCTTAGAACCAGGCCAGCTTGGAGCAGACCACCCTGTGTATCGGGGAAGGAAACTGGCTGGATTCTCCCAGCAGAATTGCCGGCAGGCCTGGGCTTGCGTCTTGACTGTTCATCTTTATACATCCCTCTGGGGGAAAGTGAAGAATTAAGTCCCATGGACTGTTTTTACTCCTCCCAAGAGAGAGCATGACATCCAGGAAAATGCTTCTTGGCTGAGAAGTCCCTGAGAATTAAGAACTTGATCCTCCCAAACTCAGGAATAGAATCTTCTCACTTCCCATTTCAAACCATTGAGGCCATAGGACTGCTCCCCACAGATGGGATCTATGGGATCCCCATAGATCTCAATCCTTTGAGAACCATCTTTTTTTAAAAAACATTTTTTTTAAATGTTTGTTTATTTTTGAAGGAGAGAGAGACAGAGTGTGAGTGGGGGGGGTGGTGGGCAGAGAAAGAGGGAGACACAGACTCTGTAGCAGACTCCAGGCTCTGAGCTGTCAGCACAGAGCCCGACGCGGGGCTCGAACCCACAAACTGTGAGATCGTGACCTGAGCCGAAGTCGGACGGTCAACCGACTGAGCCACCCAGGCACCCCAAGAGAACCATAAGATCTTAAGGCTTTGTAAGGAGGAAATGATGACTGTATCATCTGTCAGATTTTTCTCGATTCAACCAAAATCTTATTGCGTGCTTACTATGTGTCTATATAATCTTTACAAAATGAACAAGTGGCTTTAAAAGATTCTTGCAAAGAGACCTGGATTAGAGATACTATCAATAATGCAAACGTAAGAAACAATAAAAAAATAATCTGGGATGACCTTTCTCCTCCTGAATAAGCTCTTATTATTAGCTGGGAAAAGCAATGACAGTCTAATTGGACCTAAAACAAACTTGATGGGGTGCCTGAGTGGCTCAGTTGGTTAAGTGCCTGACTCTTGATTTCGGCTCAGGTCACGATCTCATGGTTGTGAGTTCAAGCCCTATGTCAGGAGGACTGTTTGGGATTCTCTCTCCCTCTCTCTCTGCCCCTCTCCCACTCTCTCTCTCTCTCTCACTCTCACTCTCTCTCTTAAATCAATAAAAACTTTTTAAAAAAGAAGTTGACAAAAAAACCACAACGTTTTCAAGATAATTCCCTGAAATGTGGTTGACATTTATTATTGTTAATGAAGGTTATTGCCCTAAGAGTTTTTGCCTTGAGATATTAGCTCTTGATTGTAGAAAGCTTCCGAATTAGTAAGACATTTAAAAATTAAGCATCCAGACAATGAATGCAAACTTCCTCAATTATTTCATTGATGCTTAAAGTTATTAACAATACTTACCCCAGTATTTAACAAAATCTCATTAAATGTGATGATAAGTGTATACAGGAGTCTTTTGGTGTTTCTTAGTAATTGCAAAACACAAAAAGCCACATGCCCTTAGGGAAATGCTTGCTTCTTTACCATGAAAAATGGCTGAAATACTCGAAAAACACCATGGCAACAACATGAAATCTTTTGTCAGCAGACCTTATTGAAAGATGCATAGAAAACATTGCTGAAAATTTTAAAAAATGAACATGGAAACAGAGTATGTCTGATAGGAAGTTTGCTTTGTATACGACTGAACACAGAGAGCCTTCTAAGATCTCAATTAATGGGATTTGTTACTTCGTTTATGTCCTGGAAAGAATTATTTTTGAATCACCAAGGGAAACATGAGGAAATGACTTTCTCAGAAAAAAAATCGTTTATGGGAAAACGATTGACCAATATGAAAAGGGGAGCCTGGAGTGAGAGTACGAAGGAGAGACACCCTTGCTACTCATTCACTTGGCAGCCAGGAAGCAAAAGCCAGATGTGCACGAACGCTGAGCGCTGTCATTCACGTCATTACTTTTATAAAAAATAAGGTCTTTAAACTATGGGGTCTTCACCCTACTTTGTAATGGGGTCTCAAGTCACCAGGAAGATCTTCCATTTCACACGGGGGTTCCTCGGTTTTCTCATGGCAAGTACTTAAAAGAGCCACCAAACGTAACCATAAATCACACGGTTTTCTTATAAAGACAAAATGTTCCATTTTTATTGCTCTTCTGTGTGATGAATGACAAATGGCTGTCAGGTATTTTTAATACGCACTCTTGATCTGTGTCTTCAAGATAAAGGTGATGCTCTATCATCGCCTAAAAAATAAACTCATGCCAGGAAAAGAGCGCTTGAATACAGGTGTTTGGATGTTGCCATTGTTACACAATTTTATCCAATGACCTGCTTATAATACCTTTCAATCTCTCCTACCTGAACACTGAGAAAAGAATTGGCAACAGAATTTTCTAACTTGTTTTAAAATCTTTTACTAAAAGAAAATTTTTTTAATGTTTATTTAGTTTTGAGAGAGAGAGAGACAGAGCGAGAGCAGGGGAGGGGCAGAGAGAGAGGGAGACAGAGGATCTGAAGCAGCCTCCAGGCTCTGAGCCATCAGCACAGAGCCTGACACGGGGCTCGAACTCATGGACCGCGAGATCATGACCTGAGCTGAAGTTGGACGCTTAACCGACTGAGCCACCCAGGCGCCCCTAAAATCTTTTAAATGAGAAGTCTCCATAGATTTTGACTACCCTTTTGTAAAATTATAAAAGAATAATTGTATAATATATTATAAATAGTTATATGATTGTGTGCTTAAAAGAACAGACGTCAGGTGTTACAGCAATCATGTGGTGCTTATCAGACACTGCCTCACGCTGCGGGCTGTCTCATGGCAGGGGAGCGCGCACGTCGTCTTCTGACCCAGCAGGAGAAAGCTCCTTGGCTGTTTCTCAGTCTCTTTTCCCTGCCTCTCCTCTCTCTAGGCCTCCCCGGCCCACCTTGCCCCAAGGCGTAGCATTGCTCTACAGGTTTGTGAAGGGGAAGGTAAAGTTCAGGCCAGCGGGGGATTTCCCAAACCTTGCATCAAAACCTTGCATTTTGACACCTGTTGCTTTAACCTCCTCCGGCCTCCTTATCCGGTCACGGGATAAACTCTCGGTTGTAGGCAGCACAGAGAAATGCCGTGCTCCTGCCTCTCCTGGTCTCCATCAACCCCATCAAACCCCCTTTTCTCCATTCTCCGGGAGCCTTCCTCCTGCCTACTCAGTGAGGTCTCGGTGCGCACCGAGCGAGACCCGGCTCCGAACCCATTTTCTGCTTGGACCTCTTCCTCCCTGGCCTCTGTGGTCCTGTCTGGGCTGTCCCTCCTCTGGGAGCTTTCCTATAGCTAGCACTTACATGCCCAGCCGCCACTATCAGCACACAGCATGCTGACAATGTCCTGTCTCTCCTGCTGGACTGCCAAACCTTCGACCACCAGACTGTGGGCCTCCGGGTAGGCCCAGTGCCGAGAACAGAGCCTCGTAAACAACGGACGTGCGGTATGCAGGCCTCGTGACTTACCATACAATACCGCTGTTGTATACAGCAGATGCTCATTGGTGACAGCGCGACACCTGGGGTCCGCGTGGGGAACTGTCCGCAACTGCCACATGCACATTTTTCTCTGGCGGGAGGAGTGGCCATGCACTGTGACCCTGGAATCACTGCCTGCCTGGCGGCAGAGGGGACCGTGGGCTGAGGAGATATACGGGCTCTCACCCCGTGCTGGGGACAGCTGGCCACCTCGAGCCTGGGGAACTGGCAAAACTACCCTCGGGCAAAAGCTATGGTAATAACTGCTCTTCTGGACCAAAATACATTTAGTGATGCCTGGGAGAATTGAGTGTATGAGGCACACTTTAAAAATACATGAGAATTTAAGGGCCTTCCCCCACCCCCCCACACACACCTGCTGGGGGAATATGTCCTCACGTCTGAGCTAATATTAGGGCTGTTTATTTTCTAGGGCTGACATTTCCTGGGCCATCTACAATTGCTGTTGGAGACGGAGTGACTGATACTTACTTTGGCACCCTCGGTCCAGAAAGGATTACCAAAGCTAAGTAGGAGCATGTCTGGGCAACATAGACCTACAGACGCCCAGAAATATGTGGGCCATTCCAAGCAGTGCCATCATCTGACCCAGTCGTTCTGGAATCCAAAGCGGCCCTTACATAAAAGAGTCCAGTTAGAGGGGGTCATCTCACATGGAAACTGATGGGCCAAAAACCCGGTTTTACACATAGAATATTAAACAGTGTTTCCAATGGGGCGACTGCTTTGGGAAACAAATGAAGGCCTGTAAGGCAACAGTCTCCCTTCCTGAAATGAAGCCCAACTCTTCCAAGCTTTGAGTGAGGAGGGGGTGGCAGGGGTGGGGGGGAGGGAGGGGGGCCTCTTTGTTTGAGAAGTTCTACTTCGTTCGCAAGCATCTCTTTGCCTCTGTTCTTTGCCTCCCCTTTGAGTACCAGGCTCCCCCACTCTCCCTGCTGAGATGAGTTGGGGAAAGGTCTCTTTCTCATGTTGCCCTTAGTACAAGTGAGGCAGATTGGAATTCTAAGAAGGACTTGACATTAAAAAAAATAAGAGAAAGAAAAACAAAGCACGAAAACAGTTGCGATATCAAAGCATAATTTATTGATGCTATACTAGAACTTCTTTTTTTTAATTTTTTAAAAAGTTTATTTATTTCATTATTTAAAAAAAATTTTTTTAGTGTTTTTATTTATTTTTGAGACAGAGAGACACAGAGCATGAACAGGGGAGGGGCAGAGAGAGAGGGGGACACAGAATCTGAAGCAGGCTCCAGGCTCCGAGCTGTCAGCACAGAGCCCAATGCGGGGCTCAAACTCGTCAACTGCAAGATCGTGACCTGAGCTGAAGTTGGATGCTCAACCGACTGAGTCGCTCAGGTGCCCCGAAAGTTTATTTATTTTAAGAGAGAGAGAGAGAGAGAGAGCGAGCGAACACCAGCAGGGGAGGATCAGAGAGAAGGAGAGACAGAATCCCAAGCAGGTTCCATGCTGTCAGCACAGAGCCTGATGGCGCGGCTCAAACTCACAAACTGTGAGATCGTGACCTGAGTCAAGATCAAGACACTTAACCAAGTGCGCCACCCAGGCACCCCTCGAACTACTTTTATCCTGTCCCTTCCCCCACACTCTTCAAAAATCTCTCTTTTATGGTGTTTAGGGTCTTCCTACTCTGGAAACCTTGGAAAACAGGTTCCCAAGTGGCCGATGAGTAAACGTAGATCGCTCAGGCTTCCTGGGTCTAGGTCCGCAGAAACAAACAAATTCCCCCAAACCACACCTTTGGACAGCCCCTAGCCATCAGACCCTGAGGCTGCTGGGAAAGGACTGTAGCCAGAGCCCAGAGGGGCTGTTAGAGAGGGCTGCCCATGAAAATCACCCTGGCCCCTCTCCCCAGTCAGCACTAGGCGTGATCACTGCACACTGTTCAAGGCTGCTTGAGTTCCTTGGATTACAACAATACTTAAAGTCAAAATGTTACCCCTCACCTGCTTGGAGAGAGAGCTCAAGCAGACACCACCTTTGGTTTAGCACCAGGGAGACTCTTCTGGGCCCCAAAGAACTGAGGGCCAGGAGAGGGCCCTGGGAGGTGGGCAGGATGGGTTAGGTGCTGTCCAGAACTAGGCCCTCTCCTCCTGACTACGGAGAGATACTAGGATGGTGGGGTCAGCGTATTAGTTAGGGCACAGTGGGGACTGGTGCCTGAGCCACACGAGGACAGAAGGAGCACCACTGAGCACCTACTGGATGCGGGCACTCTGACGTTTAAGTATGATTCACTCGCCCCCCCCCCCCGTCACCCAGCAGCCCTGTGGAATAGGGGCAGAAGGAAGGGCAACACAGTAAGTAAGGGGGGTCGGTCAGGGATGCAAATCCAGCCTTGGTGTCCTCAGGATTCACTGCTGCGGTGGTGGGAGGAGGCTCTCCGCGGGGCTGAACTGAAGTGAACAGACCCTGAAAGTCGGCAGGCACAGGGCTGGACACTAGAGGGCTGAGTGAGGAGGGTACAGGCTAACGTGCAGAAGAACCAGGTCTCGCAAAGGAATCCAGCCTCAGAACGCATGTGGACTCCTTGGAGATCCTCAGCAAACACGGATCAGCCATTGCTGCTAACCTTAACTGAGTCTTCACTACCGGCCAGGCTTGCACACGGGACAACTCCTTTGTCTCCCCGGCAGCCCTGGGAGGTGGGTACTATGACTGTCCCCATTTTGCAGATGAGGCAGTGGAGAGTCGAACAGGCAAAACAACTTGCCTTAGGGCAGGAGTCCCTAAGTGGCAGGGCTGGGATTTGAACCCTTGAAGTCCAACCCCATTCAGTCTCCGCTCTTAGCTCCCTGACTGCCACAGCCGTTGTCCCAATTCCTGGCCTTTCGTGGAATTTCTTGCCCTGATGTCCTTAGCATCTCTACCCCAAAGGGCCTCAATACCAGGAGATCCCTGAAATCATGGGTTCCCTTGGCCCCTCCCCCTCCCCCGAGAACCCCAGGCCTTGAGGCACCGTTGTCACGGGAATGTGTTCTCCTTTTTGAGGTCCCCTCGCCACCTCCTGGCTAGCTCCCCCGGGGCACTGGACTTTCTCTCTTTGGTGCGCTGGGCCGGCTGAGCAAGCAGCGGCTGCTGCCTGCCGAAGGGCCTGCAGGACAACGGATGCGGCAGCCGCACAGGTCTCTGGAGCTCCCACTTAGCAAGCAGCCTGCAAACCTCTGCAGGCGTTGGCCTTGGGGAGGGCTGTTGTTCATCACTTGTTTGCACGGTGCACAGCGGGCTTTGCTGGGGAGAGGGGCACTAGCTTGCCGGGGGCCGAGGGGCTGGGGACGCCTGGGGCTGCCGCTCGACCCCACGTCAGGCCTTCAGGCTGCGTCCAGGCCAACATCCCTGCTCCATTCCGGCGCAGAACAATGTCGTGTTTGCTTGTTTGCTATTTATACTGCAGTTGCTGTCTGGGGGTTTTCTCTGAAGCAGACTGGTAAGCTCCCAGGCCCGTAAGTACATTTCCGGCTCGGTGCTGCATGCACACGTGGGTTCAGCCGGTAGGAGGCCCGTCCTTACTCCCCCACGGCCTGCGTGTCCTTCCTGAATCTCTACCTTCCAGACACCTCCACTGCCCCTCCCCTCACACACGCCCGCACAGAAGCACACTCCTAAATATATTTAGAATCTGGCTCCTGCTTCTTCGCTGGCCAGTGCAAATCCCTCTCTTAGGGTTAGGCTGTACCCTTAGCCATGGCCTTATTTTCTCCCTTTAGCAGAATGTGGCCCTCCACGTTCAGTCGCCATCTTTAACCCTCCTTGCCGCACTTCCCCCAGGTCAGGGCCACCTTCTGAGGAAGCCAGTGCCCCCCTAGGCCTTCCTGTAGCCTAGTGTGGAAACCACATGGTATTTTGTTTTTCCAGTCAGTTTTATTGAGGTGTAAATTACACAGGTCAAAATATACCTTTTTGTGCACACTTCAGTGAGTTTTGACAAATCCGTAGGGTCATGTAAGCACCACCACAGTGAGGACACAGAACACTTCCGTCACCCCCAAATGTACTTTCGCACACTTCTGTAGTCAACCCCGCCACCCAGCCCCAGCCTCTCACCACCGCCAGTCTGGATGGGTTTAATTCCTCCCCTGTCGTTTTGCCTTTTCCAGACTGTCACATAAATGGAATCTGGAGCCTGGTCTCCTTCCCTCAGCATAATCTTTTTTTTTCTTTTTTTTTTTTTTTTTAAGCTCAGCACAAACTTATTAGGCTTCATCCATGGTGTTGCACGTTATCACGAATCTCTTCTTTCTTAATGCTAGGTAGCATTCCCAAGTAAGGATGGACCATAGCTTGTTTATCCATCCACCAGTTGAAGGACAATTTGGGTTCTTTCCAGTTTTAGGCAACTATGAATAAAGTTGCTATAAACATTTGTGTAGAGGTTTGATGTGGACATACGTTTTCATCTCTCAGGTGAATACCTAGGACTGGGATTTCTGAACGGCAAGGCGCGTCTATATTTAACTTCCCAGAAAGTGCCACACTGTTCTCCAAAGTGGCTGGATTCTTTTGCATTTCTACCAGCAATGTACGAGAGATCCAGTGGCCCCATGCCCTCATTGGAATTAGGTATCACAGGTTTCCCTCAGCCCTCTCTCCCCAATTTCCACAGGAGGGGCCACGTGGTAGTCTAATGTTCCATTTCTGTTTCTTTCCCTCATGTGGCATCCTAGAAGGCAGGGAATGGGGTCTGTTTGTTTCTATTTTGCCTGCACAGAATACATCAGGGGAGGAGCTCACTAAGTCTTTACCACCTACCCGAGTGAGTGAATGAATGAATGAATGAATGCTTTCCAGGTTGTTAGGCAGTTCCTAGAGGACAGAGCTACTCACGCCCCACCCATCTCACCTGGAAAAATCCTGTGATTCAAAAAACAAAAACAGAGGCGCCTGGGTGGCTCAGTCGGCTAAGCGTCTGACTCTCGATTTCAGCTCAGGTCATGATCTCACGGTTCACGGGTTCAAGCCCCGCATCGGGCTCAGCGCTGACAGCACGGAGCCTGCTTGGGATTCTGTCTCTCCCTCTCTCTGCCCCTCCCCTGCCTGTGTTCTCCCTCCCTCTCTCTCTCTTTCTCTCTCTCTCTGTCTCAAAATAAATAAATAAACTTAAAAAAAATAAAAACAAAAACCTGTGATTCGACCAACTCCCCTGCAGACGTGGGGCAGTGCCCACTCTTCTCACGCCTCTTGGTGCTGCCCTCAGAGCCTCTCTCTGATCCCCTTCTTTTAGGGCGCTGCCTACTCTATTATCTTCACTCCCTTCCCCACAGTGATGGTTGCGGGCCCGTGGCTCCCCAGGGGCAAGCTACTGGGAAGATGTAAAGCCGGCAGGATTAAGAGGGATCTGCAACAAAGGATAGTTGTTTCTATCTGTAACATTCAAACCGAAGCCAAGGAGTTGGGTGAGGGGATATTGACACCGAGGGTGGACTGAGAGAGAGGCAGCCCAACGGCCTGGTGGCCCTGGATCCCCGTGCTCCCTGAGGGTCTTGTGAGTTGTCCGTGTGGTGTGCTGGGCTTCTTTAGTGGGATAACCGCTCATGGCAGGGGGTGAACACAAAAGGGAAGGGGATCAAAGGAACCCAGAGAAAGAGCTCTGCAGGAGGAAGGCGAGCAGAGGCACTATGTGATGGGGGACATACGGCTGCCGGACGGCAGCGGGTGCCTGCCGGAGCAGGCCTGGGGCCTCTGATGCAGCCGGACAAGCGGAGGGCAGCCGCCACTGACCTGATGACAGGAGGCCCGACCCGGCCTGGTGGCCACACTGCCTCCCACATCCCCTGCAGACCTGGCTCTGCAGTGGCCTCAACTCACAGTTACATGTTCTGGAACAACGAAGGCATCTATTGATATGGAAGGTCAGCCCTTCAGGAGATTTACACGCTGGGGTGCTGAATGGAACTCTCCTAAAGGATCTTTTCAGGAGAGCTTGGGAGCTAGTGGAGGGATGCTGAGGACTATAGTCATGGCGGGGGGGGGGGGGGGTAGAGATAGGCAGAAAAACAAATTGATGACTGGCCCTCCAGAGTCTAAGGTATTCTGTTCCCCTTATACAGGCTGACAAGGGCCAGAGGTGGCCCTTTTCCACCTGAGAGCTGGAAAAATTTTGCAAAGAGAAGAGAGAAATGAAACCCTCAGAGAGGGGGTGGCGGTGCGTTCAGCTTGTATTCCTGCCGAGGGGAGGCTGGCTGAGTGCCGGTGTGTGCCCTGGCAAAGGCTGGGCAAGAGATGGTCAAGGAGAAAAGAACCGTAGAGATAGATCATCTACTCCAAATTCTCCCTTCCTACAGGTGAGCTAGCTGAGGCCCAGGGCGAGGAGGGAAGGGACTTGCCAATGGTCACACAGTTAAAGTAGAAGAGACAAACTGGAACCCGGTCTCTGGGCTCTTTCAAGAGCAGTTTTGAATCCAGAATCCTGGCAACTCATCAGGAAACTCTAGTCTAGAAAGCTCTTAAAGAGCAAAAAGCTAAAAATGAATCCGGACCATTTTGGACTGGTATATTTCTAGCCAAAGCAGCTACACTGGTATTGTTTCCGGCTCCACGGATTTCAGCCGGAGAGTGTGGTGAAATGGACACCTGTCTCCTTCTTTAGAAAAACCGGTCCAACAAAAAGTGGGCTAGCTGCTCCTGGAAACAGTCAGGCCCGGTTTTGCCAGGAAACACACAGCCACGTGGCGCTGTTTCCAGTTTAGGGTATGGCAGAAGGGGGTGGGCTATGGAGTGGGGGAAGAGGCTGTCCCGCCACATGCTTCTGGAATCTTCCCTGTTGCTGACAGCTGCACAGTGACTCAGGGAGGCAGCCAGTGGCGGAGGAGGAAGCTCTGCTTACATATAAACGGCTAACAGTGACCTGAAGCTTACACCACATAATCACTCATAATTACCCTACGTTCCCCTGACTTATGAACATCAGGACCAGGACAGATCTCCACTTCCTGACACAATTTTCCCTAAAGTTCTGGACCTTTGATGACCTCCATAGTAACCAGACATAGTAATTTTGCTGTGGGGTACCTGGATATATCTCTCTCTGTCTCTGTCTCTCTCATCTGTCCTAGTCTATCAACTCTACTGGAGGGATAGGCCCCGGCTGCCACATTTGTTCCCTGAGAGCCCCAGCTACAGCTGATTGGATCAGAATCAGATTCTGTCTCAGTGTTGAGCAATCTATTGGCTAGTCAGTAACCAATCAGATTTCCCCCGTTCAAATCAGAGTTTTAAACAAGGGCTACAGAACCACGGTTCAACGGTTATGGAGAGTTGGGGACTTTACCCAGGAACGAAAGCTGTGAATGAGCGAAGGTTATGGGGAGGCAGAGAGCTTTCTGAGTAAGCTGGAGAGACTAAAATAGCATACCCATGTAAATGGATGAGATGCCATCGAGGCTTCAGAGAAAGAGAATCCGAAAGAGTGTCTGCCTGGAGTCCTAGAGTTCAAACTTCCTAGATCCAATTTCCAAGAGACTGGGCTATACTTTGTGTCTACGAGCTGCCCTGTAACCTTACGATAATTACATCCTTTGTTTTGAGCTGCATGAGTGCTTTTCTTCCTTTGCATCCAGCAAATCCATCTTAAAATGCCTTTATCTTTATGTAATCTGATTTCATGTATTATAAAAATGATCACTCCCAACTCTCTAAGGGATGGCCCTGGAGTTGGTGATGGTGTCTAAGTCTCCCCATGGAGATTTAGAACGAGAGACCATTAAGAATCTGAGTGCAGAGAGGAAGGAGGAACGCTTTACTTCTGTGACTGCACAGAAAGTCTCCCGGAGAAAATGAACCCAGGAGCTGGAAGGGGGCATCTAGTTAGAGAGAGAAGTGTCTTTCATGGACTTGGCCTGGCCCTTAGATATGAAGTGCTCCATGTTTCCTCAACCAGTTCCTTAATTCTTTCCAGAAACATTCATTGTGCACAAATGTGAGCCTGACCCTCAGCTTGGGGCCGAGGAAACAGGGAAATAAGACACAGTTTCCTCTCACAGTTTAGTGAGGGAAACAAACACGTTAGTACTTTGTGGGTTGGTACGACAACTAAGCCTTTATTATGGTTTGTCTTCCGTGTGAGTTATTTGTCTCGGTCAGTTTCTTCTGTGAGGGGAGGTGTCCAGAAAGAACAGAAACTCTGGAACATAACCTTTTTCCCCCCACGGAGACTCGTGATGAGCCTGGCACTCGAGAAGTGACTGGAGAATTAACTGGCCAGAGGGTCCGGGCTGTGGATTTGAACTGTGTCGTTCCTCTTTGTCCACTGATGGCCAACATGACCATGACCAGTAAATCTGGGGGAAATATGTGCTCATGGAGCTCCTGGCTCACAAAAGAAGACCCAGGAAGGGTGGGAAATGTGGGTGAAACCACCCAAAGCCATGATGGGAAAAGAACTCAAAGCACACACCCTCAGGGTGTGGGTGAGCGATGTCTGTAGAGAGGTGCCCTAGGACTTACAGATAAAGCCACTCGTCTGGAAGTACAATCAGTAGCAAGGCCTGTTGTCCCAAAGTTCACTGGATGCTCTAAGTTTTCTGAGAGAACCACCCACATTTGAGAGTCGAACCAGTTGTAGAGAGGACTTGAATACTCCCAACACTAATATGTCACTAAGAACTGAATGCATGCTTTGTGACCTGTGTCCATGAGGAATGAGTTAGAAGAAATTAGTGGTTTTTATGGCATTCAGGCAAACAAGGCCAATGAGCATCACTGTCTCTAGCTTTGTCAGAAGACGAGGGAGCCCTAAGCAACTCCCAGGGGTACCTGGACTCCTTGGCAAGAGTTCTTCTAGACCGGAGATATACGTGCTCGGCTCCTGTGGCACAACATCTTGACCGTTAAAAGCATAAACGCATCTGCCGCCCCACATTCTGCCTCAATACCATCCAGGCGACTCCTGATTCCAGGCTGTTGGAGAGTGACATTTCTGATTTACCATCAGGCTCTTAGGAGGTCAGTTGGCGTGAGTTAGTCCTCTAGTGCATCTAAATGAAAGCGCAGCATCCTCAGGCAGAGAGCGCGGGACATCTTGTACTCAACGCAGCGTGGAAGCAAGCGTCCTAACGGCCCCAACAGCGGGTAGGGGGTGCTGCAAAAGTGAGCTGAAAGCAGGCTGTCCTCCAGTAAATTCTCAACAGTGCTGAGACCTGGGTCATGTGTATTTACCAATACAGCTCACACGTTTGTAATTACGTAGAGGCTCAAGTCTAACTAGACTGCAAAGGACCTATAAACTCTCCTTTTCCTCTGAAGCCTCTGTTTTCAGCATTACCTACCCACGCCCCCTCCCAACCCCCAACCCCCCGGCAAAGACTAAATTTAGCCATCCGTCCTCACTTGAAATGGTTTTCATAGGGGCTCAGGCTCACTTGATAGGGGTGATATTATAAGTGAAGTCAAGAAAGAACACATCATTAAAAATGTTCAGGGCCAGCAAAATGCCTTTGAAATTGCTTGCTTTTTAGCTGGCAATGTGAACTAGCATAGCAGGAACACGTCTTGAAGCCTGCATTAGGAAGATAATAGAAATGTAATGCTATTTCTTGTGCTACTTTGAATGCCACGGGCAGTTCCGAGCTCTAACAAATTAACAGTGGGATGTTCTTTTCTTTAGGAGAAACAAAACAGGATTTATTGATGAAATGGATGGCCCACCACATTTCTGACTCAGTCACCTCCTCCCCACCCCCTTGAAATAACTCAATGGCTACTAACCTTGGAGTTCCTCCCTTCCTGGTGAAACCTAGGTCCTGCTTCCCCCCTATACCAAGACCAGTCAAGTCTGACATTCAAAGCAGCAGGGCCACCCTGGGGGGTTGAGAGGGACAACGTTTCCATCTTTAAAGCCCGGTACATTTTGCTCTAAACTGGATTCCAGGAAGGGCTGAGCGGAAAGCAATGTTGAGAATGGCCTGGCCCTAGCCACACCGCAACCCACCCCCCGCCCCCAACCCCCAGGAGAAGGTGCAGACTCTCCTCTTACTAATGTAGGTCAAGTCTAAAAGTTTTTATGTGATTGTACTATACGTCGTATGATTACATTAGGTGCATGTGAACAAGATGCACTGTGGGGGGTGTTACAGACAAATTCTCTAGGAAGAATCACCAAAGAAGAAGCCAGAATTTCCTTGGGCAGGCCACATCTTGGACCTCAGTTTCTTTATCTATAAATCGAGATGATCTGAGTCAGTGGTTTTTGACCAGGGGTGGCTCTGCTCCCCAGGGGACATTTGGTAGCATCTGGAGATACTTTTGGTTGTAACAATATGGCAACAGTACAAGCTACTGGCATCTAGAGACGCTGCTAAACATCCTACAGTACACGGGAAGTCTCGTGCAACAAAGAATTATTTGGCTCAAAATGTCAGTAGGGTCCAGGGGCGCCTGGGTAGTTCAATCGGTTAAGCATCCGACTTCGGCTCAGGTCATGATCTCACGGTTCATGAGCCTGAGCCCCACGTCGGGCTCTGTGCTGACAGCTCAGCGCCTGGAGCCTGCTTCGGATTCTGTGTCTCCCTCCCTCTCTGTTGCTCCCCTACTCACACTCTATCTCTCACAAATAAGCATTAAAAAAACTTTTTTTTAATGTCAATAGGGTCTAGATTGAGACACCTTGAAGTAGATGATCTCTAGGCTCCCCTCAAACTATAAAAATATCCGCCTCTTTGCGTGAGTATTAAAAACCCACATGAGCATGTCTAATTGGGACCTCCTAAGTTTTGACGGCAAGGCCCCAAGGCACGTGTCTCGGGGATCAAGAAGGAATGTGCTTTCATCCCTACCTCGAGGGGCTCACCTTCTAAGCCAAGACCCAGCGCCGTCTGCTGTCACCTTATCTGTCATTCCCAGTGTCCTCAGAACATGGCTCATCAAGGAATCCATTCCCAGTTAGGGAAACTGGAAGAGGGTGGGGACAGAGTCCATGATGGCCTCACTTCATCAGTCAGCTAGGCTATCATTGTCACTGGACTTCTTTCACTGCAAGATCTCTCTCATTGTCCAGTGACCTCTGTTCCCATCTGTCAGCCAGGCCTGTCAGGCGCTCAGGAGCGCAATCTTACTTTACTATCCATGTCTGTCCTCCCTTGGGACTTAGGTTTGCCTGCTCTGAAGATACATCTTCCCCTGAGCTGGGGAACTCACGCTCTTCAACTCCTTCTGGAGAATTTGGACTCACAGTCCTAAAGAAGATATCAGATATTCAAGCTACAAGTTTTTGTCCCAGGGTTCAGAATGCAAGGAGATGTTCAGTGTTCATGTCAATGGCCCATGTGGTATCACTTCTTCCCCTTGCACCCATGGCAGACATTACTAATCAACCACAAAACTTACCCCATTGAACTGGAGCATGACTAAACACAGCACAGCCACTTCCCGTGGATCAGACTGCATTCTCGTTTTAACCAATTTGCTATGCCAGTCTCTGAATCATTCAAGTAAAAATGGCAGGGGTTGGGGGGCACTTGGGTCACTCGGTTGAGCATCTGACGTCAGCTCAGGTCATGATCTCATGGTTCATGAGTTCGAGCCCCTCATCCGCCTCTCTGCCGTCAGGAGAGAGCCCACTTCAGGTCCTCGGTTCCCCTCTCTCTCTGACCCTCCCCCACTTATGCACACACACCCACACTCTCTCTCTTTCAAATACAAACATTAGAAAGAATTCTAAAGACGGAAAGGGTTGGGAGATGAGATCCTCAACTAGATTATAAATTCCATGAGGGCAAGGACAAGGTCTGTTTCATTCACTATTCTATTCCCACTATATACACACTCAATAAAAGTTGTTGAATGAATGAAGAGCTCCCAGCTTGGGGTCTCCCTAAGATGCACACTGCCTGCTTGGCAGTAGGTGTGTGTGGCCCCTAATCCGAAGCTCATCTTCTGGGCTAATGCAGAATGGAGCAGCCCTGGTGAAGGAAAGGAAGGAAGGAGGAAAGGCATTCTGGTGAACCCTACTCTCAGCTATAAAAGGGGACTGTGTAATGATGGTTTCCATGATTTCTTTTTTCTTTTTCTTTTTTTAAATGTTTATTTAATTTTTGAGAGACAGAGAACAGGAGTGGGGGAGGGGCAGAGAGAGAGGAGAAGGAGAGAATCCCAAGCAGGCTCTGCAGCTGTCAGTGAGAAGCCCGACGTGGGGCTCGAACTCATGACCCGTGAGATGACCTGAGCCAAAATCAAGAGTCGGAGGCTTAACCGTCTGAGCCACGCAAGTGCCCCCGTTTCCATTATTTCTGAGAGAGACGTGATGGCTATGAGTGAGCACTTGCGGAACTTTGCCGTGTTTGTTCTTTGTTATTATCCCTTTTCTGGTCCCCGAAGTCATCAGAGGGCTTTATACATTTTAAGCTATCATTTACTGAGTGCTAGGTTCTAACAGCTTTATGAATATTAACCCACTAGGTGATCACAGCAGGTTGGCTCTCATTTTACCCTCAGTTCTCAGACACCAAAGCTCAGAGTAGCTTAATTACATGCCCAGATGCACAGCTAGTGGGAGACTCAGCTCAGACTCACACCCAGGCCAGGGTGCCTCCAAAGCTGGCACTCACAAACCCTTCAAACAGCAGGAGTTGGTACTTGTGCTTAATGGCTGGGTGGGAGGAGATAGCAGTCTGGCAGTCCGTCGCTCTGAGTTCGGGGAGAGAGGAACCCCAAGGGTGGGAGTGGCAGGGGAGCAGCTGAGGGCCTGAGACCCTAGGGAAGGCAGAAAAAGGTACCTGGGAGTTGGCCTCGATGGGAAATAGGCTCTCAGTACCTAACTCCAGGATGGGGTATATTTCTAGTCTACTGGCCCGTGATCCCTGGTTACTACCCTCCCCCCATCCCCTAGTCTACTGTCTATCATTCTCCAGTCCGCCGCCCCACCATTTCCCACCCCCACCCCTACCCCATTAGGGCCGACAGATTTAGCAAATAAAACAGTCTGGCCAGTTAACTTTGAATTTCAGATCAACAACGAATGATTTTTTTTCAAATTATTTATTTATTTTGAGAGAGAGAGAGAGAGAGAGAGAGCAAGCAGGGGAGAGGGAGACAGAGAATCCCAAGTAGGCTCTGCGGCTGTCAGTGCAGAGCCTGACTCAGGCTTGAACTCACCAACTGTGAGATTATGATCTGAGTCAAAACCAAGAGTTGGACGCTTAACCAACTGAGCCACCCAGGCGCCACCCCCCCCCCCACCGAATGATTTTTTTTTTTTAATATAAGTATATGTTCCATGTTCCATGGACTATTTCAGATGTATTTATACTAAGTAATTATTCGTCTCCCACTAGTTGTGCATCTGGGCATGTAATAATTTCGTGGGAATTATTCACGGTCGTGAGTTCAAGCCCCATGTTGGGGCTTGCTTAAAAAAAAAAAGAAAGAAAAAAAAGGAATTATTTGTTGTTTATCTGACATTCAAATTTAATTGGTCGTTGTATATTTTATATAACAATTCTATCCATCATCTCCTAGAGAAGAAAAGCTAGTAAAAACAAGATAAAAGGGGCCAGCCAGATGCCCGAGGCTGGATACTCTCCTTGCATACTTTTGGCTTCTGTAATCTTGCTTACCTCCTGCCTCCATCAACTGCCCTGAGAGCACCACCGATAAGGGTCCCCTTCCCTTTTTCTTTTGTCTCTCAACCCCCTACCCTCCCAGCCATAAAAGGAGGCTGATACCAAAGTTCGGGTCCCAGCCCTTGGAGGTGACTTCGCTGGGCCGGCACCCGCGCGCAATAAACAGTCTTTTCTGATTCCCCAAGCGCGTGTGGCTTGTCTCCTCCTGGGGGTCGAGTATTTGCTGTAACGTCCTGGCTTACTGCCCCAGCGTCTCCTGGTTTACTGATCTGTCACCCACCCCCTGCCCCACTGCCCTACTGTCCCCAGTGGGAACTCCTAGCCCCACACAGACCCCTGAGCTCCTGTGTTGCCCTCAGTTTAGCCTCTCCTGGAGCCCTCCTTGAAGCAAACAGCTGCAGCCCTGAGGACAGCGCCCTGGGCATCCTTGCCGGGATCCTCCTGAGGGCATCGGACTGTGGTGGCAGACTCAGGCTCCCCTGGGGGTGGTGAGGGGGCTTCCGGTCCACAAAGTAACGAGGCTAACGAGCCACACAAAATGTCAACTTGTGGTTTGGAAAACTTCATCACTTCCCTAGCTCTGGGCCAAGACAATCATTTTAAGATGTTTGGGGGCAGGGGGATGGAGAAGAGGGTGGTTTGTTGCTGGTCTCTTGCCCCAGACTTGCCAACTTCAGACAGGATAGGTTAACGAGCTGTGGAAGTGGAATTCGCCCAGGAAACCACGCAGGGCCACCCGCTGGGGTCCATTCCCAAAGACCGTAAAGCTCCAGGCGGGAGGCTGAATGGAGTGGGTGGAACCTGGAAGGTCATTGCCTGTTGGGGGGCTCCCTCTCCTCCTTCAGACATAACCATAGACATGGGGAAGGATTCGGCCTTCCTTCTGGCAGGAACCTCAACAACTGAGGAACACGCGAACGGGGCCGGGAGGAGGAATTAGAGCAGCCCTACTGTCTGTATCCCCTCCCCCCCGATACGTACATGAACCCACGTGCGCGCGCATGCGCTCTTAGGACATGGAAAGTTGGTTCTCACGCCTCTTCTGCTGCTCACGGTGAGCCCGTTGCTTTCCCTGTCTGGGTCTCAGTGTGTTCATCCATAATATTCAGGAGAAGTACTAGAATCTCTTAGGCCTTGCCTGTAAAGCCCCAGGACTTTGGGATACCCACCCTGCCATACATTCCCTGAGGGCAGGCAGTTGGGTTCAACCGCTGGGTGACCGACTGAGCACCTAGCACCCAGCCAGCCGCGGGGAGGGTCCGCCATGCCAGCTGCTTGGGCGGCTGCTGTCCCTAGACCTGGAGAGCTCTCACAAACCAGAGGCCTTTGTCAAAGCATGAGCCAGGACGTGCCCAGGCTGCTCTGGCAGAGGCCGCAGGAGGAACCCGCTCCTGAAGCGAGCATCCTGGATCCCTAAGCAGGCCACCCCGGAGATACTCTGCACGGTGGCGCCTCAGGACCAAGCAGGAGACCTACCTGGCGAAGGGCGACGACACATCTGGCAGGTGGCTCTCAGGGTCCCACCCCCAGTCATTCACACGCCCAGAACCTCTGTGATGCCTTTCAATTTAGTTTAATTAAGCCATCTGTCCACATTAAATGGTAAATTATCTCAATCACTCCCAGAATCCCAGAAGGGAGAAAGAGATATAAAAGGGAGCTGTCATCCCTTGAGTGGAACTGAAGGCCCCCGCCTTGCCTGCCTGCCTTCCCCGGTGGCTTCCAGGATTTACAAATCCACCTGTGCCCGGACTCTGACGTCACCTGTTGCCTTACGCTTCCTGCTCTTTTTAGGGGGAGAAGCAGGACTTAGGAAGTGTCTGACCATGGGTAGGAAAAAAGATGAACGCTTTCTTTTATCTTCCCTCTACTTTGGGGCGCTTGAGTGCCTGTGACACTCTTTCCTTCCAATAATTCTGTATCATTTTGTGCTTCCCCCTCAGGGAGCCCAGTGTTCTCACGGGACATCCTGAAATGACCTGTGCGTGACCCTCACTCGACTCTGCAGCTTATGTGGCCGGGAGGCTGAACTGTGAGGGATTTCATTACAGACGTCCTGTGTGTATGCTGGGGTGGGGGGGTCTCCCAGGTAGAGGCACCTTCACAGGGTTGCTGTGGACCAGGGGACGGCCTTGGTTCTGGTTTGCAGTTCCAGATGTTGGATTCATAAACATTCTCGTCGTCATTCAGGCTCAAGAGGTATTGACTTAAAATGACTAATGTATAAGATACTGATGAACCTGACGCCAGTATAAAATCGGGAGACGAGGGCGCCTGGGTTGGCTCAGTCAGTTAGGCTTCTGACTCTTGGTTTTAGCTCAGGTCATGATCTCATGGTTCGTAGATCTGAGCACCGCATCGGGCTCTGCACTGGCAGTGCAGATCCTGCTTGGGACTCTCTCTCTCTCCTCTCTCTCTCTCGTCCCTTCCCTGCTCGCTCTCTTTCTCAAAATAAGTAAACATTAAAAAAAAAAAAAAAAAAAACCAGGGGCGCCTGGGTGGCTCAGTCAGTTAAGCAGCCGACTTCGGCTCAGGTCATGATCTCGTGGTCCGTGAGTTCGAGCCCTGCGTCGGGCTCTGTGCTGACAGCTCAGAGCCTGGAGCCTGTTTCAGATTCTGTGTCTCCCTCTCTCTGACCCTCCCCTGTTCATGCTCTGTCTCTCCCTGTCTCAAAAATAAATAAAACGTTAAAAAAAATTAAAAAAAAAAACAACAAACTAGGCGACAGAGCTCAAGACTGATTCACAATCATTAAACTCCTAAGAGTCTGAGGAACCCAAGGCAAATGTAAAACGGGGTGACAGTTCCTAGCAGCTGTACCCTTCCTGTTATCAGGCTAACCTAGAAAACTAATCATCAGTGAGTACAGGGCCAAGGGACATTTTCACAAGTCTTTGGAAATTGTGATGAGCTCTGCCTGGCCCATGGCAGCGTTTCCCTCTCCAGAGCCAAAGTGTCTCCTTCAGGTGGAACTGGAGACATGCTGACTGTTTTTCTCCTTTGAAGGCATCTTCTGGGCTCCAGGCAGACCACAGATTTCGGTCACCATACCTTTTTCATCAATCAGTGTGACAACTATTGTTGGCACAAGTCTCTTTACTCCTTTTTGGTCCTGGTCACCTTTCTTGGACTTGGGTATTTCCCAATCTCTTCATTACACATTTACGAACCATCATTTGGAGTGGTCCTTTTTATAAGTGGCTAAATGTATCCATATTTGTTCATTTTTAGCTGTTTGACTCTCCTGAAAATGACTTAAGCTCCAGGTTCTGGGAATACCTTTCCGAAGCTCCCTGGGTACGTAGGGTCCTTACGACGAACCATAAGCCAGGCCACCTATCCTCAGACAGGATTTTATGCTGTTTCAGGGTACATTTGGGTCTCTGTTGGAGGCTCAGCTCAGCCACTTGCTAGCTGTATTTTGGCCAAGTCACTAAACCTCCATGAGCCTTGGTTTCCTCGGGACAAAAATGGGGATATTAATGATGATCTCACAGGGTGTGAGGATCAAGGGACATGATAAAGAGTTGCATCTCAATCATGTGTCAGAGTGGACTGTGTCCTTAGGATTCTGACACCAACTCCTGAATTGGAGAACAAAGGCAAAAGAAATAGAAAAAAAATTAAACTTTCTTGCAACTTACTTGACACGTACTTGGGACAGGGGTGACCTTCCCCCAGGAACTCAACTGCTAGAGGCAATGTTAATACTTTTCTGGAGGCAAAAGGCATCCTTACCTTGACAGAGCCGACCTCCAGGATCCTTTAAATCTTCTTTAACATATGAAAAAAATCCCTTTGGAAACTTCCTTTATCTCTACCCCCACCCAAGATATTTGTTAGCAGTCATCTTCCAAAAATATGGTTCCCTGATGTATGTCTGAAGGGTCTCACGGCTAATGTTTTACTAGACAATAGTAAATGCCCCATCAAGGTCCTGGAAACCTTGCTTCCAAATTCCTTAGAGACTTACCCTGGCCCTAACCCCCTCCCAACTTGTCACTCTTCACCACCCCAGAGTAGCACTTTCCGCCCACGGATCCTGACCCTGTGCTTTAATAAAACGACCGTTTTTGTACCAAAGACATTTCAAAAATTCTTTCTTGACCGTTCACTCCTGGACCCCAACATTTCATATCAATTCTGAAGTGCGGGGTTTTTTCCCCCATACAACCTCTGACACCTACCAACCAGCACGGTGCCCTACAATTCAGCTAATCCTGACATTATTTCTCTGGACAGAGATCTCCCTGGAGATTTATTGAATCATTGGCCATTAGAGCTTGAACTCAAACTCCAGCCTCTCTCCCCTCCACAGAGGTAGAGGGGATGGAGGAGGGTGGGGATGTGGGGGTGGGACTGAAAGTTCCAACACTCTAAATCACCTGGTTGCCTCCACTGGCAACCAGCCCCCACCCTTAGGTGTGGTCCACCTGTCATCTCATTACCATGAGAGAAGACACTTTCCTTAGCTCCTCACAAGAAATTCCAAAGGTTTCAGGTTTTAGTAGCTCTGTGTCAGGAACTGAGGAGGACCAAATATATAGATATATATAAAGTTTATATATATGTGTTTAAGTTTATTTATTTATTTTGGGAGAGAGAGAGAGTGTGTGTGTGTATGTGCAAGCATGAGTAGGGGAGGGGCAGAGAGAAATGGAGAGAGAGAATCCCAAGCAGGCTCCATGCTCAGAGCCTGACACAGGGCTCGATCTCAGGAACCATGAGATCATGACCTGAACCGAAATCAAGAGCTGGATGCTTAACTGAAAAAGGAACCCAGGTGCCCCCCCCAATGTGTATTTCTTACTATAACACAATATCAGGGGCGCCTGGCTAGCTCAGTTGGAAGAGTGAGTTGTAAATGTTAGCCCCATGTTGAATGTAGAAGATTACTAAAAAATGCTGTATTTAAAATTTTTTTAAAGTTTATTTACTTATTTTTGAGAGACAGAGAGACAGAGAGTGCAGGTGGGGTAGGCGCCGAGAGAAGGGGAGAGAGAGAATCCTAAGCAGATTCAGCACTATCTTTGCAGAGCCTGCTACGGGGCTCAAACTCATGAACCGCGAGATCATGATCTCTGAGCTGAAATCAAGAGTCAGGTGCTCAACCGACTGAGCCACCCACGTGACCCCATTAAAAAAAAATGTTTTTTAAGTTTGTGAACAAAATCAATAAACTTAAAGAAATAAGGGGCAGCCTGGCTGGCTCAGTCAGTAGAGCATCTTGATCTCAGGGTGGTGAGTTCAAGCCCCATGTTGAGGGTGGAGCCGACTTAATAAATAAATATACAAACAAACAAAAGAAAAATAAAATAAATCACAGTAGCGCACTCCTCCTTACAGTGACTGAAGTGATGCCTGAAGGGATGCTTTCCCAAACAGGAGTAGCCTTGAGAACATGCTAACTTCATTTATTCCAAAAGCGTTTATCAAGCACCTACTATGTGACAAGCATGGTGCCCTGATAGAAGTAATATTCATAAATGCTGAAATAACTACTTTATCACACGCCAGCATGTTGGTAATGAATATTAGGAGTCTATTGTGTTCCCGACAGGGTACTAATTGCAAGCATCATCTTATTGAACCCATACAACCGTCCAATGAGGTAGACGCCTTTATTACAGTTTGCAAAATAGCACACTGAAGCTTGGAGAAATTAATCAGATTCCTTAAGGTCATGCAGCTTGTCTGTGGTGTACCTGGAACCCAAATCTGAATGGCTCAAAAAGCCCTGGGCTCTTCTTACCCAGGGCTCCACAGAGGTATTATAGATTAGAAATGTGGAAATCAAGATTGGTACAGTTAGGCCCCCTTGCACGGTGTGTGTGTGATTCTCTTGCATGGTTATTCAATCTCACGAATTATATTCAAACATAATTGTGGGTTGAAGCTAAGATGTTTGGGTGGGTGGGTGGAAGAAGAATTTCCCACAATAGAGTGGATTGTCATAAAAGAACCTATAATGGGGACAAAGAGAATTCTCAACTCAGCGCTCAGGTAGCAGCCCAAGGTTGAGTCAGGAAATTCTCTCCTCCGAGGGGTGGCCTGCTGGGACGTAGAAGATGGCATCCACCATTTTGAAGTAGCCAGGAACCAGGAAGGGGGGCAGGGAACTCGCCATCTCCCTCCACAAAATCCCAGACCTCCAAAACCAGCACGGAAGGGAGCCGGGGCTCACCGTGTCCAACTCAGAGGTTCATACTCTTCTCGGGAACGATCTAGTAACTACTGCTGCCTGTCCTCTAGGGCTGCACTTTTTTAGGTTCGGCCTGAGAGAAGGCACAAGACCTGTCATGGTCCATCCCTGAGTGAGCAGGGTGTCTTGAAGTCACGGCCCATGGTCCTATTTTACTGTCTGCGTTTATTTTATATTCGCTACGCCCTTAATCAAGTCTTATCTAACTGGCCCAGCCTGGTTTCCGGCAGGCAAAGCAAAAGGTCTTGCGTTCAGGCTTGAACTGGAGCATCAGAGAGGTTGTAGGTTCCCTGACGCTTTGCCAAGCAGTGTGTCCCCTGCATTCTCTTTGGGAGATAGGCTGGGACAGCCTTGGCTACCGTGAAGTGATAGTTCACTGAACTGCTCTGAGGCCCTGACGACCCTAAGCCCTTCCCTACCCAGAGTAACTGATCCCCGGCTCGCAGATTCCCATAATGGTGCCGGGAGTAACCGTGACCTAGCACCTCATCACTGAGTGCATATCCCTGTCCTGCAGACCAGCAGCCTGCTGTCAGGGGAGGTTGTAAAGAATGCTGCACCTCAAGCCCACCCTACACCTACTGAATCAGGATCCGCATCTTGACAACACCCCCAGGGGATTCATTGGCACAGGGAAGTTTGAGAAGCATGGATGCAGGGCAGTGGCTCCTAACCTGGGCCCGTGAATTTCAGTGAGGAAGGAAATTTTATCACTAGTTTCACTAACCGCTAACCAAAAGGTAGCGTTTACTTCAACCATGGATGCAGGCCACACGTCACAGAAGTATTAGCAATACCTGTCACTTTGTCACCAGTCAAAATTATGGCCGTTTTCATGACACATTACAGCAGGATCTCGTAAAATAGCATATATTTCAGCACTGCTTCAGTATTACAGTAGTTAGGGGACAGCCGGCTGGCTCAGTCCGCTAAGTGTCCCGCTCTTGGTTTCGGCTCAGGTCACCATCTCGCGAGTCGTGGGATCACATCAGTCTCTGCGCTGACCACGTGCAACCTGCTTGGGATTCTCTCTCTCCCTCTCCCTCTGCCCCTCCCCTGTCGAAATAAATAAATAAACCTAAATAAAAAAATTAAAAAGTAGGTTTGATGGGGCCCACACTAAGGAGTAAAACCAAGATTTCAAGTTGGGGGATTGCTGTCGCAGTCCACTAAGAACCCAGCTGAGTGTCAGGAAAATTATTTAAGGCTTTGAGACATCCGCATGGCTGTTACTTTTATCACCTCCCCTCTGTCTCCTGCAGTGACCTGCAGTAAACCCTTAAAAGGAAAATGGCCTGGGTGCCTGTCTTTAGGGGCTACAGGAAGGAGGCACTGGGAAAGCTGGCTCTCTTTGCAGCCAGTGGGGTGGAGAGTCCCAGGGGATAAGAATGGGTGGTAGAAGCTTTAAAAAGGTTTCGGGGCACCTGGGTGACTCACTTGCTTAAGCGTCTGACTCTTGACTTCGGCTCAGGTCATGATCTCACGGTTCATGAGTTCAAACCCCACATCAGGCCCTGCACTGTTAGCACAGAGCCTGCTTGGAATTCTCTGTCTCCTCTCTCCCTACCCCTCCCCTGCTCACTCTTGCACTCTCTCTCTCTCTCTCTCTCAAAATAAATAAACATTTAAAAATAATAATAAAAATAAGGAGTTTCCTTTGGGGAAGGATCACTGGGCCGGAGGGAATGGTGAGGGGCTCTGGGGAGACATGAGCCTGAAGTATAAAAGCAGGCCTTAAGGCTGATGAACTCCACAAACCGTTTAACATTGCTGGACTTTTCAAAGGTGCCCGAAGGCTGCCTTGATGCGGTTGTGGCAAAAGACCAAAGTTAAAGTCTGCTTCTGCCCATGAAAAACATAGGGAAAGCTGTAAGCCAGATTCATTTGCCCGTCTTGAGAGCTTCAGTGTTTTTGTGGTTTTTTTTGTTTGTTTTTTGTTGTTTTATCTACATGCTGGGAACAATCACAAGGGAGAAGCCTTCCTCACTGTTGGGTGGGGGGTGGGGGTAGGGGGGTCAGATGGCACAAGGGTGAGAAAGATGAAAGGCCTTGCTCTGGAAATGAAAGCTACTGTTTTCTGTGAGCACATTTATCTTCTGTGTTAGTTTCCTAGGGTCGTCGTAATAAAATGCCCTCACCTGAACGATTCGAACAGCATAAATGTATGGACTGCCTAGATCAGGGCATCAGCAGGGCTGGTTCCTTCTACGGGCTGGGAGGAAGAAGCTGTACCATACCTCTTCTCTGGCTTCTGGTGGTTTGCTGGCAATCTCTGGGGTTCCATGGCATGTGGATGCGTCACCCCAATCCCTGCCTTCACTTACAAGGTGTCCTTCCTGCGTGTGGGTCTCCGTCCAAGTTTCTTCTTTTTGTAGAGACATCAGTCATGTTGGATCGGGGGCCCGTCCAACTCCAGTATGACCTCATCTTGACTAATTACTGAGTCATGACCCTATCTCCAAATGAGGTCATCTTCTGAGGCACTGGGGGTTAGGACTTCAACATGTGAGTTTCGGGGGGACTCAGTTCAACCCCTAGCACCTGCATGAATTCATTCGACACTCTTCTGTTGTGGGCAGCCCAGCAGAGTACACACGGAGGTCAGGGGCAGGGTGGAGTAAGGTGGGGCAGTTCCAATTCTATGGGCAGGTTCAGCTTGCGGCTGGGTCGACTCTTCCACCTCCTCTTTCATTAAACACTTAAATATTTTTTTAATAATTTTTTTTAATGTTTTTATTTATTTTTGAGACAGAAAGAGACAGAGCATGAGCAGGGGAGGGGCAGAGAGAGAGGGAGACATAGAATCTGAAGCAGGCTCCAGGCTCTGAGCTGTCAGCACAAAGCCTGACGCGGGGCTTGAACTCACGGAGTGTGAGATCGTGACCTGAGCTGAAGTCGGACGCTCAACTGACTGAGCCACCTAGGCACCCTAAACGCTTAAATATTTATTACATGTCTACACATTCCACATACAGAGGATATAAAAATGAATAAAATATTGTCCTTGACTTCAAGTGAAAAGAGAGACAGGCATGTAAACAAATCATCACAAGGCAGTATGATTCACACAATAGGAGTTACGGGCCAAAAAAGAGGGGGTCCAGGACAGGACTGTAGGGAAGGGTCTAGGAGTTAGCAGCGTTAGAACGGGATCTTTAAGGATGACTCCTAGATTTTCAGCTGACAGGAGGCAGAGGCATTTCAATCAGAATGGCAGTACAATGGCCTGGCTAGAGATAGGGGCTGTAGAAAACAGAGGTCAAAGGTAAGGTATGGCTAGGTATTAAGGGGGCTATCCACAACCTGAAGAATGTGAGCATTATCCTACAGCACAGCCTCACAAAACTCTTCCTTCACTGTCAGCTCTGAAAAGGCAGTGATTTCGGGGCTTGTGGGAAATGAGGCCAGAGTGATGGGCAGGGGTTAGCCTAATCCCTGGCACATAGCAGGTGCTTGACGAGTGGATGGATGGATGGATGAATGAATGAGTGGCTTCTAAGCAGCAGAGTGGAATGAGAAGAGAGGCTTAGGGTTGGGATGAATTTGGAAGTAGAAAAATGCGGGCAGGATAATTTACTGCAGTCTAGGCACCTGTTGAGAGGATCCAACTGAACCTCCCAGAAGTGGGGCGACACCTGTGGCCTTACAGGGGCTGGAAGGAAGGTGGGAAAGGTGAAACTATGGATGTATTTTTAGGGTTGGAAGTCGAGGAAGCTCTTGCCCCCTGACTTCCATTATCTCCGTGCAGCCTGGTTCCTGAGGGAGAGCAGGGAAGAAGCTATGGGAGGACTTCTTTTGGCTGAGGAGCCTTGAGAGAGCAATCAGGGGGGTCTAAGAGTTGGACTCAGCTGCCCCCAGGTCAGAAGGGAGATGCTGACTGTGGTGACGAGCCAAGATTGGGGATTTGGAAGGCAGGTGCCATGGAAGGATAAGGAGATCTGTTGTGGGTTAAATGGTGTCCTCCCAGCACGTCCTGACGTTCTGCTGTCCGCCCAGAACCTCAGGATGTGACTTCACTTGGAAATAGAGTGTTCGCAGAAGTAAGTCAGGTAAGAATTGAGATGAGATCATACTGGAGTAGGATGGGCCCTAAATCCAACAACTGGCGTCATTACAAGAGACACAGAAGGACACGGATGCACAGGAAAGAAGGCCATGTGAAGGTGGGGGCAGGACTAGAGACAAGCTGAGGAACACCCAGGAGCCACCAGGAGCCACAAAAGGAAGGATTCTCCCCTAATGTCTTCAAAGGGAGCACAGCTCTGCCAATACCTTGATTTTGGACTTGTGGCCTCCAGAACCGTATGACGATGAACTCCGCAGCTTGTGGTTCTTGGTGACGGCAGCCATGGGAAATCAACACTGGGCCAGACCACACAGGCCGGTGAAGGTCGTTAGGTCAGATGGTAGACCAAGGAGTAGAGACCGGGTCAGGAGAGGAGCGAGGTCAGGAGGAGTCGAGAAGTTCAGAGGGGGGTTAGGGCTGAAGGTCCCAGGGAAGAAGGACCGGTTTAGGGCAAGGCTGAAAGACTGGGAGATTTGCAACCAGAGAGAGGCATGTTTGAAATGAAGGTTTCAGAGGCGGAGCAGCTCTAGGTGATTATAGCTACCTTCAGATCTGCCTGGGTGGCTCAGTGAGTTAAGTGCCCGCCTTCGGCTCCGGTCATGATCTCGCAGTTTGTGAGTTTGAGCCTGGCGTCAGGTGAAGCCTGCTTGGGATTCTCTCTCTCCCAGTCTTTCTTGGTCCCTCCCCTGCTTGCTCGCTCTCTCTCTCACTTTCTCTCTCAAAAATAAATAAATAAACATTTAAAAAAAAAAAAAAAAAGCTGGGCCATTTGAGGAAATTCAGAAGGAAAAACGCCAAGCAGAATCTTAAGGCAATTCAGTGACCTTGCTACTGCAAGCCAGAGAAACTCTCTGAGTTGCCCCAGGGCCAGGAGTTACTCCATTAAACAGCAAAAGCCCAAAGGAAAATGCAGGACCAGTGCCCCCTCTTACACATGAATCTCAGCTCCCCCACCCCGCACCCCGCCCCTTGTTTCACCCCATTTGCCCTCTGCCAGCAGCTTCTCCCCAGGCCCTCTCCTTAGACCAGCCTGCCTCAGATCCCAGCTGCCTGCTTCCTTGCCAGGGGACACGTGCACGACCTCTCCTTGCTCCTCTCCCTGTTTCAGGCTGTTCCCCACCACTTGCTCCCAGGGGCTTCCCTAGCTGAGCTGTTGGGGGCTTCTCTCCACGGCTGTCACGCATGGCCTCCTAATGCACAAAAAGGAAAGAGTGTTTGCTCTTAGGAAGTGGTCAAGAGGCAATGAGGAAGCTACATTTCCTTCCATGCACACCAGGCCACCCACCTCTCAGCTCCCGTAGTCCCCCATGGTTCTTTCTCTTTGCACCCCAAGAGTGTCAAGGGCATAACCCCCTGACCAGGTAGGTCTTCCTTTGCTCTGCCTCCAGCCCACTGCCCTTTCCCCTCCACTTCCCCCGACCTAGCCCCAACCCCCAACTCTTTCTCCAAATCCACCAAGTTGGGGCGGGGGGTGGGCAGCTTAGCTTTCCTAACCCAGTGCGAGGATCAGCTAGGACTATTCCAAGGACCTTGCTTGCCAGGGTGGATTATGTATTTAATCCGTGAAGGTATTTGTCTCCCAGAAGATGGCTGACCTCCCAGAGCATCCTGTTCATCTTCTCTTGGTATTTAGGGGGACAGGCAGCTCTGCTTGCCCGTCTCTACCTGAAGGTCAGTCTTCTTCCTCTCCCCCTCCTCTACCTTCTCCCCAGTACCTGGGAGCGGGGCTTTATCCAGCTCTCTCCTGTGAGAAAAGCCCGCGGCTGCAGAGAAGATGAGGACCTGGGGAGGCAAAGAGGCTGAATATGTCAAAAAGCAGGGACAGTTTCTAGGGTGTGAGGTGTCTGGGATGGCATGGAAGGGGGTGATTATTTTGAGTCACCACTGATGAAATATTTATTGAGCAGTGAAGGAAAACACTGCAGAATAAAGCATGGAACCAGCAGCTGATTTCAGATCCAGGAGTCCGAATCCTTACACTATTGCCTTGCTTTACAGGGACAGCAAGTCCTCTGCCCCCTCTGGGTGGCACCTTACAGACCTGGTAGGACAGGTCCAGGGCCTTCCCAAGCTAGTTAGTGGAGGAGGATAGTGTCCAGGGGGCTGGGAGGGAGCAAGGAGAACCTCTAGCCGAGCCCCATATATTAGAGATGAAGAAGTGGAGGGACGCCTGGGTGGCTCGGTGGGTTAAGCGTCCAACTCTTGATCTTGGCTCAGGTCATGGTCTCATGGTGGGTGAGATGGAACCCTGCGTTGGGGTCCGTGCTGACGGCAGGGAGCCTGCTTGGGATTCTCTCTCTCTCTCTCTCTCTCTCTCTCTCTCTCAAAATAAATAAGCTGAGAGCTTATTTATTACTGAGCTGCCCCAAAGCAAGGACAGCACCAGGAGCCACCCCAGGCCCTGGCCACGATCCTGTCTATCCACTAACTAGCTTGGGAAAGCCCTGGACCCATCCTACCAACAAGAAGCCATTGGCCTTCCATACAAGTAAGTCCAAGAGGGGCAGGCTCCAGTGGATGCTAGGGGGCTTGGTCAGGCTCTGGCAGGAAACAGGACGCTCAGCTGGGATGGTAAAGGTTAAATGAATGGAGAGACCATTTGCAGAGGTGAGACAACATTAAGAGAATCAACAAGGAGCATCGAGGCGGCTAGAGAGCAACAGCAGGGAGCTGTTGCCAAAACTAGGCCCAGAGAGGTGCTTAGCGAAATGGTGCCGTCAGGACCAGTCAGAGTCAGAGCCCTGCAAGGGGGCCACCAGAAGGAGCCATAATCATAGAATCAAGCAGGGCAGGGGAGGAGTGAGTGGAACAAATACCCCAACCTCTTTCTCATGGCTTGGGGATCTCCTGCTGAAGCTTCCTATTCATCTAACTCAGACTGGAAGGCAGACCACGGGGAGCCCTATGATACCATCTCCAGAGGTCCAGTCTCCCAGAGCACAGAGCAAAGGAAAATGGGTGTTGGGTTGGGAACAAAGTAAAATTACAAAGCCAGCAGGGGGAGTGTTGTGGATGGTACGCTCAGGAGAAAAAGCAAATCCTTAGGAGCCAGTAGTCGATATGAATCCTGAATTTATGGCTTCTAGCTGTGTGACCTTGAGTGAGTCACTTGACCTCTCTGAGCCTGGTTTTCTTATTGGGGCTAATTATACACTCTTAATGGAATGGCTGTGAGGCTTAAATGAGGTGCCTTGTATGAAAGTGTCACCCACACTAGGTGCTTATCAAGGTCAGTTTCCCTTCTCTTCAGAGTCCCCCTTTCCATGCTCTGCTGGATCTTCTATTTTTTTTTTAATTTTTTGAATGTTTTATTATTTATTTTTTAGAAAAAAGAGACAGAGTGTGAGCAGGGGAGAGGCAGAGAGAGAGAAAAACACACACAGAATCCAAAGCAAGCTCCAGGCTCCGAGCTATTAGCACAGAGCCCAGTGTGGGGCTTGAACTCATGAACTGCGAGATCACGACCCGAGCTGAAGTCAGATGCTTAACCGACTGAGCCACCCAGGCACCCCCAAGGGCTGCTGGAGCTAAGGCACTGGGGTAGAGTGTGGAATTGTGAAAATACACAGGCTTAAGATCTGGACCCAGGCTCCTCAGCTACGAGCTGCATGACCTTGTAAGTCACTTACCCTTTCTAACTTTGTTTTCTTCATAGTAAAAAGGAAATATGCAGCTCATAAGGTTGCTATGAGGTTTAGAAATCGTTTAAGTTAAGGTGCCTAGTAATGTATTGGGCTCATGGTAAGTGGGCCTTAAAATCAGACTAATTGAAATCTCATACCCCTACTTGTTAACCATTTGACCTCAGAAACGTTTTGGGATCTCTCTGAGTCTCAGTGTCATCATCTATAAAGTAGAAATAATGACAGCACCTTTCACTTAGGGTTGTGGTAATGACATGAAATATTCCAGGCAAAGAGTCAGCCCTCAAAAGTTTGCCGTTACTGTTGATCACTGCTGAGACCAGTGTTGCAAGGCTTTTTTCTCCAGTCAAGCATCCAACCCCTCTACTTGGACCCCAAGGTCTTTACTAGAGAAAAGCGAGCAGGGGCTGGGGAAAAGAGAGACAGCTAACCCAGAGGGGATGAGTCGAGGGCAGGAGGATGGCTTGGCTTGGCTGGCAAATGCCCTTGCCCAGCACACGCACACAGACACGAGGTTCAGTTAAACATTCAGCCTGTAACTCTCCCTGGCCCTCCTCCACCGGGTCACCCAGACAACAGAAAGGACTGTCCTGCTTTCCCATACACACTCGGGGTGGCCTGATGCCTTGTCATGACTCTGGCTGGCTTCCGTTGGATAGAAACAGAGGCAAGGGGGGACTGTACAGTATGACTAGGGCTGGAACTGTGTCCCCCTAATAATAATATGCTGAACACTCACGATGTGCTGGGCACCATTGGAGACAACGTGATTGGCTCTCATCAATTTCAACAATATTGTGAAGTTAGTAACATCGGGAGCGGAAGACCAGAGAGGTTAGGGAATTTGGCCAACATCACACGGACGGTAATTAGCAGAGTCCACATTTAAAATCAGGTCTGACTGTTCCCAAAACCCAAGCTGGGGCAGCCGTGCCAGGTAGCCTCCCGGAAGGATGGCCCATGTGTTGAACATCAGTGGAGGGGGTTGGGGAAAGAACGGGAAGACAGGAGTGAGGAACGAGCTCAGAACAGGTGTGAGAAAGTATGGTCTGCCATCTCTGGTCATTTCCCTGGGAGGGTTGGGTGCTGGGGATCTCTGGGGCTCCTTCCCCTCTGGCACCCTGTGAGCCAGACCCTAACTACCGGGCCCTAGGGAGGAGAGAGAGCAAGCCCTCTCCCCAGACTCCAGAAATTTGCCTTCTTTCCTCCGCCCCATGGTGTTCCCTGAGGGTGTTGATTACTTTTCCTACCCTGAGCTATGGAAAACTTTGTAGCTAATGACTTCCTGAGCTAATTCTCTCAGAGGTGTGTCCCAGAGGGTGCCTGGAGAGCAATGGTGGGCTTGCAGAGAGCTGGGGTGGGGGGAACTTTCTTACATCTCAATATCGCAAGTACTTTCCAGCACTTAACGTGCCCACCCATCAAGCAGGTCTGTAGCCCTAAGTGCTGGCTGCCCGGCTGGCTTCAGGGCTATGGGGACGGGCTGCTGGACCCCTGTGGCCTCAGTCAGCCTCTCTAGAGCACAGGTGCTCTTTTGGGACCCCTGTAGCCAGGATAAGAGGAGAGAAGTAGAGAAACCCAGGGGCACCAGTGTGGTCCGTGGGCTCAGCCGTGGGGTTGCACGGGTGGGGTAAGCACACAGCGCTGGGTGCCACTCACAACTGGACTCCAAGGCTGTGTTCTAATTCACCGGTTTCCTCACGGATTCTACAAACGCTTCTGGAAGCTTCCTCTGATGTCAGCCTTGTGTGGGTCCAACTGGACACCATCCTGCCCTCCCAATTGCTTCGGGCTAGCAGGAATGATAAAACATGTGCACACTAAAATAAAATAACAAAGCATGAAAATTACCCAAACTTGTCTTGGGCATTTAGGAGTTACAAGGGTTCAGAAAAGGGAGAGACAGCTCGTGCGGCGGGGCGCTTATATAGCCCTCACCCTCGTGCCAGTTGAGTTTCTAAGTGCGGGGCACCCGGTCGTCTCAGAGCCGGTGGAGGGGCTACTTTCCCAAGGGCCCAAAGCTGGTAGGTGGATTTGACTAGGCTGGGAGGTGCTCTTAACCCCTAGGTCATTATGCCTGCCCCCACCCTGCCCTCATGTCTTACTACCTGATTTATGTTACTTTTTTTTAAGTTTATTTATTTATTTTTGGAGGACAGAGAGAGAGAGAGAGAGAGGGAGAGAGAGAATCCCAAGCAGGCTCTGCACTGTCACTGCAGAGCCCGACGCGGGGCTCGATCCCACGAACCGTGAGATCACAACCCGAGCTGAAATCAAGAGCGGGACGTTTAACGGACTGAGCCACCCAGGTGCCCCTTACCCCTTGATTTTGAAACACGATCACAAAATGAGCACGGATGCCAGCCCTGGTATTATGTTCAGTGTTTAAAAAATCAGTATATCTACAGCGTGTTTGGCGTGTCATTGCTAGATTATAAGCTACAAGGAATCTCATTCAGCTACACTTATTGAGCGTCTGCCGAGTGCCAGACACTGTGGTAGCTGCTTTAGAATATTCCAGGTCAATTTGCTTCTTGCAACAGCCTTGGGAAATAGTGGCGATTTCCTCTGCTTTCCTGAGGAGGAAAACCGGAGACAGGGAGGGAAAAGACTTGTTACAGCAGTCACTCGTGGAACTTCACTCTGGACATGTTTGTTTTAATACCGACTTGCTCCTTTTAATTTAATTTTATTTTTTTTTTTAATTTTTTTTTAACATTTTATTTATTTTTGAGACAGAGAGAGACAGAGCATGAACGGGGGAGGGGCAGAGAGAGAGGGAGACACAGAATCTGAAACAGGCCCCAGGCTCTGAGCTGTCAGCACAGAGCCCGATGTGGGGCTCGAACTCACAGACTGTGAGATCATGACCCGAGCTGAAGTCGGACGCTCAACCGACTGAGCCACCCAGGCGCCCCTCCTTTTAATTTTAAAAATTAACATTAATTACTGTTACGACACTTGAT
Organism: Lynx rufus; assembly: GCF_022079265.1. Lineage (NCBI taxonomy): Eukaryota > Metazoa > Chordata > Mammalia > Carnivora > Felidae > Lynx > Lynx rufus. The sequence goes on along the minus strand of NW_025814834.1, from coordinate 128,357,589 downwards.
CTTAGCCGAAAGGCCGAAAAGCGGTAACATTAATTACTGTTAATCTTTATTATATAGAACGACATACAGCGTAGCCTGAAATTAGTATCTTTTTCATTTGTTTTGGCTTGTTTTTGCCTATGAGGTAGGCTTTATTTAATATTTTTGGGGGGGGGCACCTGGCTGGTTCAGTCGGTAGAGCCTGCGATGCTTGATCTCAGGGTCGTGAGTTTGAGCTCCATGTTAGGTGTGGAGCCTACTTAAAAATGTAAAATAAAATAAAATCTTAATTTTTTTTTTTTTTTTTGTCTGGAACTAGCATCTTGATCCTGCAATTAAAGAGCATGGAACAGGGGCGCCTGGGTGGCTCAGTTAAGCGGCCAACTTCAGCTCGGGTCATGATCTTGCGGTTCGTGAGTCCGAGCCCCGCATCGGGCTCTGTGCTGACAGCTCGGAGCCTGGAGCCTGTTTCAGATTCTGTGTCTCCCTCTCTCTGACCCTCCCCTGTTCATGCTCTGTCTCTCCCTGTCTCAAAAATAAATAAAAAATGTTAAAAAAAAAAATTTAAAGAGCATGGAACATAGGTGTTGAATTTGGTTCTGGGTTCAAGTTTTTCTGTTTTCTTTTTTTTTTTTTTAATTAAGGTATCATTGACATGCAACATTACATTCATTGATGTGATATTTGTATATATTGCAAAATGCTCACCACAGTAAGTCTAGTTAACAGCCGTCACCGTAGACAGTTGTGGAATTTTTTTTCTTGCGGTGAGACTGAGTTCAAGTTTTCTGACTGTCACTTTAGGTATTTAACTTGGGAGAATTTCAGATCTCTGAGCCTCCGTTCCCTCATCTATAGAATGGGGATTGTAATCACCAACTCCGCAAGGTCATTGTGAAAATAACGTACAGGAAGTGCCAAGTACAATGCATGGCTCCCATATGGCTCCCAGTGAACAGTAGCTGTTCAATATGGAGAACCACACAGCATGGGTCCAACAAGCATACGTGGCAAGTAATGGGTTTTACACAGCGCTCTAACACACATTTTCATTTCATCCTGTCAGTAACCTTGTGCGATTGATCCTCTTGTGTCAGAGATATGCATCCCACAAATAGTAGCTGGCAGAGCAGAATGTCGAATGCACGTCTCAGGGATCTCCACCCAGTGCCCTCTCTGCCTTCTATCATCTATACAGTGGGGAGTGGCCATGTTAGTCTCACCATGCAGGGGAAGGTTGGGAGAGTCACAGGGTGGGATGGATGCCCAGAGGTGCTTTATAAGCAAAAGGACCACAAAACACCGGTGGCGATCACAAGGTGCTTCTTCCCTTATGGTGAAGACAGGCTAGTAGTGCCTCTAAGGCACATTTACCAAGGTGTGTTCCTAGACACGTCAATCCCATGAGGTGTTCAAGAAAAAAAACAAAACAAAACGGGGGTTTCTTGGCCAGATTTGTTTGGCTATGGCCAGTCCAGACTCAGAAAGCCCCCTATATTGCTTATAAGCCCTGGCTTAGAAACTTCTTAGATCTGTAGCTTAGTTAGAAGTTCTGTATCTACGGGGCGCCTGGGTGGCTCAGTTGGTTGAGCGACCGACTTCGGCTCAGGTCATGGTCTCACAGTTTGTGAGTTCAAGCCCCGCATCGGGCTCTGTGCTGACAGCTCGGAGCCTGGAGCCTGCTTCGGATTCTGTGTCGCCCCCTTTCTCTACCCCTCCCCTGCTCATGGTCTGTGTCCCTCTGTCTCTCAATAATAAATAAATGTTAAAAATTTAAACAAAAAAAATTCTGTATCTGGAATCTGGCTGTTGGGTTCAGGTGTATGGTGGTTTGAGTGAAGGTTTATTGGTTGAGCTATTGATCACAGCCCACTTCGCCCTGGGAGTGAGGAGATTCATGCTCTCCTCACCTAATGGGCACCCCATCTGGTTTTGTGTGAGCCTGCGATCCAGAGTGCATCTTTGTGAGGCTGGCTTTGCTTGCTGACCTTATCCTAGTCTTTGCCCAAACCTGTTGCCTTCTATACTTTACCTAAGATAAGTAGATGTTCTCTACCATTCTGAGTACCTGTCTTAGGGTCCTGTGCATGCAGGCCCTCATCCGTGGGGATATTAGGTTCCCACATCTTTTTTATTTTCTTGGAAAATTACAATGTATATTAACATATTAAAGGCTCTAAGAAATGTGCTTTAGTTGATCATGGGCCTCTAATCCTATAACACTTATTAGTAACCTGCAACCCACAGAACACACCTTGGAAAACGTCCTAATGGAAAAGATCTCAAGTTCCATTGTCCTAATGGAAGAGAACCCATGTTTCACAAATGCATTAATGAGCCTCTACTTCTGAGTGATCGATAAAGGAGGCATTAACACTTACCATGTGCGAAGTCCTACGGGACCCTGTGGAGTATGTGTGGGGTTACAAAGCTGTACTTAGACCTGGAGCTTGTTCTCAAGGAATCCACAGCACAATGGAGGGAGATCAAGCATGCCTACGTCGTTGAGGCTCAAGGAGGCCGAGTGCGGTTGGCGCTGAAGACAGCCCCGGCACTGCTCTAGGAGATGCACCCAGGGACGGGGCCAGGGGAAAGAAAAGGCGTGGTACATCGGTGATGGCCCAGGCACCATGAGTGTTCCTTCAAAGGAGCAGAGGCAAAGCAGCCCAACTTGGAACCACAGAAAGCGAACCCGAGCGCAGCTGAGAACCCAGCCAGGTGCACCAGCAGGTGTGGAGGAGGAAACTTGGCAGGGCCCCGGCTGAGCAAGTGGCAGAGTAGGGGAAGGGCGGCCACCACCAAAGCCCTGCACAGAAGGAGCAGCCATGAATAAGAAGTCTTGGCTGCTCCCGGGAACGGGGGAGGCTGTGGGAAGCTGGTCCCAAGAGAGCAGTCCCAGAGATGGGGGAGAGCCTGCGGCCCCAGCTTTGAAACCTCTGACTCTGGGGAGGGGGGGTGGGAGGGGGCAGTAGGTAGGGAGATGTGGTTCACATCCGTCGTCCCTAGGATGATCCTTTGTGCTTCCCTGTAGACCAGAAAACAACAAAGACTAAAACAACAGCAACCAAACTTAATCTGAGCTCAGCCTCATCCTGAGAGCTGAGCACTGGGAGTTAATCATCCAATAAATATTTATGGAGCATCTGCGCTGTGAAAGAGATTATGCCAGCCCACCTGAGTCTCCATCTTTCAAGGAGGAGAGGGCTGGGGGTAGAGGCCACGCATGGGAGATGTCACCTTTTAGCGTAGACGGTATGTGAAGAGCAATTGATAAACTCTGTCAACTGTAGGTCCTCGTTCGTTGTCCCATCTGTCACCTCTGAGCCAGGAACCACAACCTGGCTTCAGGCGGGGAGAAAGCCTCACAGGCCAGTGGTCAGGGTGGGTTTCATTTTATTCAACTGGCTGATAAGAAATGAACCCAACTGGGTGCTGGTCCTTGGAGCTGGGTGTGGGCTAAAACTACAAAATATCATGTAGGTGCTTTGCCAGAAGCAAGACCACTGCCGGTTGACTGGTGTTAGGGAGACAAAGCGTAGTTTACAGACGTGGTGTGACTGAGCAGATCTGAAAAGTGGTACAGGGCAAGCGCGTTCCTTGCGTAGAAGAGAAATGAGCGGACTTCGAGCTAGCTCACGGCGAACTGGGAATAATCTTGGCCGTGCCCAGAGGGATAGACTTTCCATCGGATCATCAGACCTCATGCGTGAACTTCAGGGAAAAAGAAGGCCTGGAGAAGAGGAACGGGTTATGACATACCTCTTACGTCATGCTAAGGAGTCTGGCTTTATGGAGGGACCATTGAGGGCTCGCTGGAAGCTGTTACCCAGGGCAGGATGGCTTAGCTTTGCCCTTTATTTTTTTTTATTTTTTATTTAAAAAAAAATTTTTTTTTGACGTTTATTTATTTTTGAGACAGGGAGAGACAGCATGAACGGGGGAGGGTCAGAGAGAGAGGGAGACACAGAATCTGAAACAGGCTCCAGGCTCTGAGCTGTCAGCACAGAGCCCGACGCAGGGCTCGAACTCACGGACCTCGAGATCATGACCTGAGCCGAAGTCGGATGCTTAACCGACTGAGCCACCCAGGCGCCGCATAGCTTTGCCCTTTAGAAAGAGCTTTCTGGTCCTGTTCTAAGAAGGCCTGGGAGGCCTCGTGAGATCAGACGCAGGGGACTCAGGTAGGACTTGAGCCAGGGCTTGGGGATGGCTTCATTTCAGGCACATGGAGAGTGGGCAGCCTTTGAGGCCGGGAGAGAAGCTTGGGCCCAAGGAGAAGCTGACCCCAAGTACGGGGGGCAGAAAGCAACCAGACCCCACATGGACTCCAATCCACGGGCCCCGAAGCCATACTGTGCGCATCTCTTCTTGTAAACTCCCTCTTATCACCTTCAAATACCATTCTTGGGACCAGCCAACCTTGGATCCTGTAGAGAGGATGAAAACTGGCTCTCCCCCGAGGCAAGAAGAGTAGAGACAAAGAGGACAAAGAATTATGTCGAGAGAGGAGGGGTAGAGATGGATGTAGGTCCTGCCCCTCCAGCTTTGTGTCTGGGCCAAGAGGTGCCAGGGGCAGTCTTGAGGGGAGCGCCGACTCCAGGGACTCAAGTGTTGCTCTGAGCACCAGCAAGGCAGCCCTCGGCATGGGGGTCCACACGGCCATGTCTACTGATGATATTCTTTAATATTTTGAAAGGAGACGATGGCAGACACTGACAACAGGCTTCAAAGGAAAGCTGGTTCCGTTGGTCTGGGAACCGGGAGAGGGGACGTGCTGGGAAGGAACAAAGTGCCGATGGCTCAAAAGGAAGCGAGGGGGCGGGGGAATAGCGGGCATCAAAGCGTCTACTATTTAGACAGTCTGGGTGCCGAGAAGGTGAGTGGCAGATGCGACCATGTCTCTCATCCCTGAGCTGCGACACCGCCCCTTAAGTATCTTCCAGAACCCATCGGCCAGGCCTCAAGAGCTCAGACACTCCTACCCAACGCCTTGAAACCAAGAGTGGAGAACACAGGATCCATGCCCCTTCTGAGCTCCCCAACCAGGGCGGTGAAGATCTGGTGACGCCTGCCGGCTGCCCAGCGCTCTGATTCACCTCTCTTCCCCATGGCGCGCTCCTCAGTCTCAGAGACCCACAGCCGGGTGAAGTGAATGAGAATCTCAGAGGCCAAAATTCACCCAGGCCCAAGGGTAGAGCTAGACTCGTCTTCCGCCCAGGCCTCGCCTACGGGGCAAAGCTGAGGTGGAGCTGAGGGCCCCGGGGAACAGAGTCCTGGATGAGCAGATTCCGGTAACGTTACTGACAGCCCACATCCCACTTCCCCTGAGCTGAAACTCTGCCCCTGCTGGCCACTAAGGTAGCAGCTAGCTTAAATGGCTATTTACATTTCAATTAGGTGAAATTAATACGACTTAAAAAATTGTGTTCCTCAGTCGCGCTAGCCACTCTTTATGTGCTCAACAGCCACATGTGGCCTGCGGTCACCATATTGGACAGACCAGATAGAAATGTCCATCCATCATCACAGAAAGTTCTATCGGATAGCTCTGCGACACCCGAAAGTAACAATATCAGCATTAAAATAAAGAGCCACACCTGTCCAACCATGTACAAGAGAGCCCCATGTCTCTGTTCTGTTCCCTGTTCTCTGCCCTTTCTCCCCTCTCTGGGCCTCCCTTCCACAGATGCCTGGGGCTCTCTGATCTCCCCACTGTGGCCTGACCTTCCCGAGCAGCGGTACCCCTCTTGCCCACTGACCTCCAAGTCGGCTCCTCCTCCTAGGCTTTGGCTCCCTGGCCCCCCTTCCACAGAGATGGGCACAGGAGAATCACACACAGGTACTGCAGCGTGGAGTGCGTGACCTGGGCAGAACCTAAGGCACCCTGTGGCCTCATCTGAGTCCAGAGTTTGCCCTGAGGGATCTGGCCCTGCTCCCTCTTCAGAGCATTCTCCAGACCTCCAGGGCACCTGTTCCTCCAGGCCAAGAGCTCCCCAGTACTTCTAGTGCTCCAAACCACAACTTACCTGATTCTCTGCCCCTTCCCCCCCCCAAGGCTTCCTCTCCCGCCCCCTGCTCCTGAGGCTAAGGAAGAAAGCACCTGTTAAGACTGCTTGAAGGTGGGATGCTGTCCCAAGCCCTCTATATCTCTTCAATCCATTTGTTTCTCAGGGGCCTCTTCCCAACCCTCCATCATCAAATGTGCTGTGTGATTTGGGGGGTGTGGCAGACACTGCTGATAGCTTACCAAATCCATTTCATCTGTTTCCTGGGCACATAGCTAGGTTTCACTTCCCGGCCTCCCTTGCAATTTAGTGGTGTCCTTGGGAATGAGTTCTGGCCAATGGCAATGAGGTGATGTGCGCCACTTCCAGGCCTGACCATAAAGATGTCCCGGGTACAGTCTCCATATTTTGTCCCCAGCAGCTGGACGTTGGATCGAAGGGCCTTGGGCTGAGATGGCAAAAGAGGGCCACCTGCATCCCCGAATAAGTGCGTAGAGCAGAACCGCACCCCTACCAACCTGGGCCTGCATTGGAGTAAGAGGGGCCAGGAGACAGGGTGCACTCACGCAGGCACACATCTGTCCACGGGGTTTCTTCACATCTGGCTGGAGAGGCTCCTCTGGGCTCCTGACTCCTGGTACTATTCTGGTTAATAGGCAGGGAATGTCTACCTCCGGGCTCTGTGGATGAAGGAACTTTTGTTTCCCCAGCCACATCACCTTTCAAGTTAGGCTGCAAATCGCTTTGGACACTCCCGCTCCATGTGGAGGCCAAGACCATCGCTGCCCCTTCGGGCTGGTTAATGACTTGGCTCCCGCCACTTGGCAAGCATCTTCCTCTCTCCCTGTGCAGAAGCAGCTGAGTGATGGTCACAGGAGGGAGCAGAGCTCTAATGGAGAGCAGCCCCCCTGTGTCTGTCTTATGAAAAGAAGCCCCTATAAGGTGCCTGGGTGGCTCAGTCGGTTAAGCGTCCCGACTTCTGCTCAGGTCGTGATCTCACAGTTCGTGGGTTTGAGCCCCGCGTCGGGCTCTGTGCTGACAACTCAGAGCCTGGAGCCTGCTTTGGATTCTGTGTCTCCCTCTCTCTCTGCCCCACCCCGGCTCACACTCTGTCTCTCTCAAAAATAAATAAACATTAAAAAAAAAAAGAAGCAGAAAGAAAGAAAAAAAAAGAGACCCCTAATCTCAGCCTTCCTCCCTCCCCCAACCTCCTGAAAGTAGAACGCAGCCCGCCCCAGCATGGCCCCCGCCACCCCCCCCAACCCACCTATGTCAGCAAATTGCAAATTTTGATTTAAGTTGCAGAGATTAGATCTGAAACTCAGAAAGACCCTGCTTGAGTCAAGAAAGAGGCCCAGCGCACTGGCAACAGAAGGCCTTCCTCATACTTTCTGGCAACTTTCCACCGCCTCACCCCAGGGCTGACAGCAGGTGGCCTTCTCCACACTGGCCCCTGGGTCTGGGCACCTGCACTTCCCTTGCTCTCTGCTCCCCCTGGGTGGGGTCTTCACTGAGGCATGTGCTCCAGCCAGAGACACTTCAGGCCAAATGGCCCCAGAAGGCGTTTCTTAAACTTGCTGGAGAGGCTGCGTTAAGTGTTCATCAAGCCATAAATGAACAGCTGCCTCTTGCCTTGAGCCCAAAGCCTGGATTATTCATTCTTTTTGGCTTTCGGATCCTCCTTTTGGATCCAGACAGAAACTGCTCCTTCCACAGCCACCTTACTTTGTGACGCGCCCCCCCCACCCCCGGCCACCAGCCCCCCACACCCCCAACCTTTTTCTTATTTTGGTTGGGTGGGCGTGTCTCTTCCTTCCCCAGGCCCCTCCTTCCACCCTGGACAGAGTCCCTGGGACGCTGCCTGCCGGAGGCTTCTCCTGTTTCTGGCCAATTCCTTTCCCCCCCTCATCCCAGCAGCCTCGTACTCATTTTGCTGGCTCCTCTCCATTTTACTGAACTTTCCTTAAAATATCTCTTTCCTTTTTCTCTGTCTCCATTCTGTGATGCCCTGAGAAGTAAGCACGTCCGCTGGTTAGCAGCGTCCTCGTTGCTGCGCGTCTCCCCGGGGTTCTTCCATCTTCCTTGTCACCACCCTCCGCCTTGTCCAGTCTCCACCCTCAGCGTCATCATACAGATCATTTGCTGAGTGTGTATAATATGCGCCAGGCGCCGTGTAAATGCTCTGCCCACATTTTTTTTTACCCTTCATCCTCACAGCACGCCATTGTGGTAGATACTTTTATCCCATTTTAGAGGTGAGGAAACTGAGGGAGGCCCAGAGAGGTTGAGTGACTTGCCCAGGGTCACACAGTCAGTGGGAGTAGGGATTCTGACCCCGGGGTCCGTCATGCTGTCTACCCACCCTGCCTACCACACACCCCGTGTCAACAAACATGTATCAAAAGCCGGAGGCATGCAAAGCACTTTGGGGAATAGTTATTTGGCAAGGAAACAAAGAGAAATGAGACGAGATTCTGTCTTTGCTCTCAAAGAGCCACCCCCTAGTGCCAGAGACATATGCGTAAACACACATAACATGGAAAGTGTAAGGGATGAACATAACCACACTATTCTGAACACTTAGGAGAAGCGACTATTAGCGTGAGGGCCGTAAAACCCCCTTCAAGAAGGTCTTGCTCGCTCACCTAAACAACAAAAAAAACACCTAAAGACGGAATGAGAGCATATTTCAGGGAAGGATCCTGCAGTCACCACACAAAAGTGGGAATTGTTGCGGAGAATCTTAGATGTTTAGCGCTTGGGCTCTGGGTCAGACTTTTGATTGCCACGACCTTGGGCAAGTAACCCAACGTCTTGGAGCCTCAGCCTCTCTATCGGCAAAATGGGGAGATACATACCCCCTGCCTCAGGCAGCGTTGGGAAGCTTAACTGAGATAGTACAGTATTAGAAGGGGACTGAGCACAGCAACTGGCATGTTCTAAGGGCTCGGTGATTGTCATTCCCATAATCTTTCTTCTTGCCACAGAGTCCCTCACTCCTACCCCATGAGGAATAGTATTTATTAAATATTTTCCTAGAGTTAGGTGGCCTCACACAGGCTAACTCACTCAATGCTCAGAACCAAGCTGTAAGTCTGAGTTAGCCGGGGTTGGTTTTACATCATTTTATCACAGGAGGGTGCCCAGGCTGAGCCAGATCCAAAATTTGCTCGGGGTCCTTTGGTTACAACGAGGCCTTCACCAAGACCGGTGGGGGGGGGGGGGGTGGAATTTTCCTCTAGAAGAGTCACTAAGAAGTCCTGGAGTGTTGCCAAGCGGAAGCGGAGGCATCAAGAGCCAGGGGGACATGGGTCCCAAGCGGAAGTATCTGTGGAAGGAGGGGGCAGCTGGGAATCCTCCTGCTGACCCAGCAATTACTAAGCTGTTTTTTCACTTACAGCGGGGCAGGCCACCAGAGCCGCAGATCTTCCCTGGAAATGTCCACATCTCCGGCAAAACCTGCCCAGTCTGCACAGGACTGGGGCGGGGAGGGGGGGAGGGATGCCTGGCTACAAGGCAATGGGAGGACAGTGGGAGCCGGCCTCTTATTGGAACGGACCTAAGATCGGAAGATAGTTGGACATACCTCAGAAGCTGGGCAACCCGGGCAAGGCACTTCTGACTAACCCTTGCTGTGGCTGTTTACAAACAAGAATGGCCAGGGGCGCCTGGGTGGCGCAGTCGGTTAAGCGTCCGACTTCAGCCAGGTCGCGATCTCGCGGTCCGTGAGTTCGAGCCCCGCGTCGGGCTCTGGGCTGATGGCTCAGAGCCTGGAGCCTGTTTCCGATTCTGTGTCTCCCTCTCTCTCTGCCCCTCCCCCATTCATGCTCTGTCTCTCTCTGTCCCGAATAAATAAATAAACGTTGAAAAAAAAATTTAAAAAAAAAAAAAAGAATGGCCATAATCACACACACATCCAGTGACTCCAGACAGCCATCGCTAGAGGCCACGAGTCAACGCATGACCTTGACTTGACAGACTCACAGATGCCTGGCGTGTGAACTCCTGAATGAATGAGGTGGGCATTCAGTATGAATCGCTGCCCAGGGAAGGAACACCGAACTGTCTCCTGCCTGACGGAGTTGAGTGGCCATGTCCTGGGAGCCCTTGGAGCCCCCTTCCCCACCACTGTGTTTGTGGTCCACACCACGTACATTTTTCACGGATCAGAAAGCCTTCCAAGCCAGCCCTGTCTGACCCCTCTGACGAGACCCCCACAGCCGCCACCTGCTGCCTCACACAGAGAGCCTGTCAACCATTGCTTATTGCCTGAGTCAGTGCCGGTACCTGCTTGGCCCCTGCTTGTTTGCCTCCTCCCACCAATACTTTTCCCCTCAGGCAGAATCCATTCCTGGGGTGGGGGGTGGGGGCTTTTCTAACCGGAGGCTTCCCCTGGGCCCCTGGCCATTGTTTCCTTTCAGGCCTTCCTGCTTCCCAGGTGGCTGAGGCTGTGGATTTCAAAGCAGGGCCACAGACCGTGAGCTCCAGGCTGTTTTTTCACAGCTTCTGCCAGCCCCGTGGCTCCTCCTCACCCTTCCCTGAAAAGCTTTGGCTGGAACCAGATGCCAATAGGCCAAAGCCTCTGTTGCCTGGCCCTTCACAGCATCCAAACCAGCAAACCAGGGGCTTCCCTGGGGCTGAGTGACCTCCTCTGGGAAGTGGGCCAGAGCCCAGTAAAGTGCTACCTCTTTAGCTGCTGTGGCTGTGTGAGGCCTGGGCTGCAGCCCAAAGAACGAGGGCCCAGCTCTGCGGCTGAGAGTGTCAGGGGGCGCTGGCCCTCAGGGACCTTGAGCTCACCGCGCTCAACCTCTCCATCATCCAGAGGAGGCTACCAAGCGCCAAAGAGGCACAGCAACCAGGATATAGTCGCACTGCAATCTGAGGGCAGAGATATGCTGGGCCAGAGCCCTGGGTGATTTCTACCACCCCAAAGCTCCTCGTGTCAGGACTAGAAGATCCCAGTTTCTGGCTTCCACCTCTTTCCTTTGGGGTCCTGCCGTTAGACTTCCCCCAGTAAAAAGAAGGCCTCTTTAGTTTATTTTTGCTTCCAGTCTCAGCTTAAGAGGGACTGGAAAGAATAGTGTCTATAAGGAAAATACCATGGCTGTCCCCATTTTATAGATGAGGAAACTGAGGCTTGGGATGAGAAGTATTTTGCCCAAGGTGTCACAGCTAGCACATGGCAGTGCTGGCATTCCAACTCAGCTGGTTTTATCACATGATGCCGCTCAGTCCTCCTCAACCTCAGAAACACCGGCTGCTCCTTGGAGCCCTAGAGGCCAGCCTCACACCAGAAGCTGGATAATGGCAGAAGGGGCTAGAGGTGAAGGAGGGAGGATCTCAAAGGGAGGAAGAGACTCCTAGGTTTGGGCAGCTCACTCTAGAGATCGAGCTACTTTCTCCAAACAATGGCAGATGAAGATTCTAGAAGCAATTGACAAGGGCAAGAACTTTCCTTTCCCTGCCTCTTTTCTCTGAGCCTCAGTGTTTTAGTGTTTTCTTTTTAATCAGTAAAACTGGGGGTTCAAATTCGTTCTCCAAGATTCCTTCCTGATTCACAGCCAGCAAGCCTTAAGCACCGGAGGAGCATCAGTACCCACCATCCCTCTGCTGGAGAGGAAGGGGCAGCGCAGTCCTTGCTGCAGATGAATGGAGAAAACCCACAGTCTGAAAGAATGCATCAATGGGTCCTTGACTTCAGGTTCAAGTGGCCCTTCTAAGCATCACTGGGTCCACAGGAGGAACTGGTTTCAGGAGTGGCTCGTTTCCCGCTCTGTCCTCAGGCCCCTCATTCCAGGTCTGTTCCACCTCCCTGATTTGTCAACCCTCAAAGACCTCAAGAGACCACAGCCTTCCCCGGCCCTGGACTCTCCCTGTAGCAGGGTGCCGTGGGATAAAAAGGAGGGTGGAGAGAGGCCGTCCCACATCTATCTCTTCCTGCGACATCATCCCTGCGGAATGCTCTCACCCTGCCAAGACTGAGGACACCGGGGGCATCCCCTCCTCCCTGCCATGCTCAGAGGGCCTCTGCTTCCATTGTTATCCACGGCAGATGGTGCCCACCAGGATGGGGGGAGGGGAGAGAGAACAATACTCACATCATTCTTCCACTTCATCTTTGTAATCGCGCCACCAGTTTCTGGAAAAATAAACAGGTATGAAAATGACTTGCCCAAGGTCCCGTAACCTATAGGTGGCAAAACCGGGACACAAGCAAATCTGACTCCAAACCTGCCTCCCAAGCTCTGAGCTTGGTCAGGTCTGGTGTCCACTGTCTCACGTCGGCCAGTTAGCCCTTCGCACCCCACCCACCAGCAAATGGCTGTTTCAACCCTACCAAAGCAAACCCCCACCCCTCCCTTCCTTGGCAGGCCTCCCCCTGCCCATCCTCTCTTCTCTAGGAGGTGGCCTGGGGTGTGCCGAACCCCAGGAAACCCTCTGCTGGGACGAGATCCCTCCAGCCTTCTCCCCCTGGCCCTGAGTCCTCCGTATTTACCGATCTCATCCTTCCCTCTGCAAGCGGGGGCTACTTCCGCCAATCCAGGGGCCTGAGGGCGCCGACGCCCACCCCCTCGGGATGTTTGCGGCCCGTCAGGACCGAGTGACCCAGTTTCCCCAGGGGAGAAGCTTGGCTGACGGCCGTGCAGCGTGGCATCTGCGTGTCTCTCCTGCCCTCTGCCGGTCGCCGGGCAAGAGGCTCCCGAGCGCAGGTGATCCCAGGAGGGTCCGCTGCGGGGTCATTGACGCTGGGGCGCGTCAATGTTTGCCCAAGCACCTGAAGGAATGAGGGCATAGTGCACAGTCCCAGGCTCTGGGGCCCAGACCGGGACTGCCCTTGGCAAAACAGTGAATCCGGCAGAGCTGGGCGTGGGCTCCCTCGGCCTCCCCTTTGGCAGCCCTTTCCTCCCTCCCTGGTGGCCTCCCTCCCTCCGGACTTGCTGCCTTCCTAGGACCAACCAGAACTCCCAGGCACAGGTCAACTAGGCTCTCCCTACCTCATTGCAGGGTCCTCTATCTCATTCCCCACTGAGTGGCCTCAAGTCTCTGCTTGAATGCCTCTACCGACAGGGCACTCACTATCGGAGTAGCCTGCCACATTCTGAGAGCTATATTCAAAAGAAGGATCTTCCTTTCTTTTTGACACTAAATCTGCCCCCTTGTCACTTGCACTCAGAGATCCAGTTCTTGCCTTTTGGGTGAGTGACTCTGAAGTCTGACCTGCCAGCTTCTACAAGACAGCAGTCGCATCCCCGAGACTCCTCTCCCCCCAGACACACTGGGCTCTCTACTTCCTTGGACTTCCTTAATAAGGGACTCTCCTTAAAAAGCCTAGGAGACTCTTGCAGAAGGAATCTCCAGTGGTAGAATTCTAAAAAGTGGAGGTGCTTTTAGTCTGAAGGCCTTATCTACCTACTCCTAGAAGAAGCCATGATAACAAAATGGCTCTATTTTGTCACTATTTGCGCGGTGTTTCAGATTTAGGATTTACAATGCTCTTTTACAGGCGCTATCTGGATTGAGTGAAATCATTTTCATAACCATTTTAGGGACAAGAAAAGTGAGGCCTCAGACAAGAAAAATTCTGTACATGCGATCATACAGTAGGCAACACATAGCTGGCACCAGGCCCGATCTCCTGACTCCCAAGCCTACCATCCTTTCCGCAAAGGCAGAAAAAAAGTATTGAGCCCTTACTATATGCCAGACACTGGTCTAAGTGCTTAATGTGTAAGTTAATGCTCAAAACGCCCATAAAAGATATGTACTATTTTTATTAACATTATTCTCATTTTCTTGCCAGGCTTGTAAGTCCAAAATCCAGCGCGGGAACCCATGCAGTCCAGCTCCAGAGCCAGTACTCCTAACCACTTCATCATACCTCTGCCTGCTTGCCTGAGTTTGTGCACACATCTCTGTGTCTCTTCCAAGGCCAATGATGTTGTGGAGAAAGTTCTGGGAGAGATCCCCAGGGGCAGGGTGGGGAGACCTCCCTGCAGTGGCAGCGATGACTTGTGGCATAGCCCAGAGACTGGCCTGGCTCTCCACTTTCCAGCTGAGTGACCTGGGGCAAGTCTGTCAATCTCTCTTCCCCCGGGTGTCATCAGCCGTAAAACGCAGGTGACACTAGTACCTAGCCCGTTGGGTTTCCGTGCGTTTTGAGTTAACATTTCTGTAAAGTGCTCAAAGCGGTGCATTTTTGTTAGTAAGTCAGGAAGGTTGGCCACTTGAGGTGCCTGGGAGCAAACGCTGAAGGGTGAATTAAAGCAAAGCGACCAAGGAGAGTCGTGGAATGGGAGGGAGATTGAGCGGGGCTGGGGATGGAGGATTGAGGTCCCCCTTGAATGACTTACAGTGGGACCTGCTCTTTTCCTGGAGTCACAGGTTCTCTGAATCAAGGCATCTAATCCAACCAGGCGGTAGAGGGGCAGGAATCTGTAAGCTCAGCCAGAGGCCTTGGAAGACCAGCAGTTCCCTGCTTCCTGCAACCACGGGACAAGTGCACAGAGTAAGTGACCCTTGGAGGCTGGGATTGGGAAAGGTTCTCTTTGGTTTCATAAGGCAACTTGACAGCAGGGACATAGGGTCCAGACGCCTTTCCACCGGGCCTCAATTTGCTTTCACATCTGGTGAATTGTTAGGAATGATACACATCGGCAACATACAAATCTGTACGAGTTCTAAGATAACAGCAACACCGACAACAACAGCCAACGTTCATGGAGTCCCACGCGGCAGGTGCAGTCCTCCTGCACTCTCATTTGTGTTCACTCACTTAACTTCTACATCATTGCTTTGACATTGGCGTGAGCTCCGCTTCACCCAAGAGGAAATGGACACACCGAGAAATTAAAACACTTGACTGTCATCACACCGCGGGTAGTGATCCAAGTCGGAGCATGAGAACCAGACCCTCCGCTTCCAGAACCCATATTGTTCACCGCAGCGGGAAGTTGGCCGTTACTCTCCTTTCAAAAATGAGTACAATCGTGTGTTGAAAAATTCTGTATCTTTTCTGAAATTTTAAGTGGATCTTTAAAGGTTTCAGAGAAGCAGATTTGCCTTAGAGTACTTTCTCAGAACCAAGTCGTGCCATGGATAGCATCCTCTACTCCTCCAGAAGTCTCTCGGTACCTATTCTGTACCAGGCATCGTCCTAGGCCCTGGGGATGCTACACAGACTCAGTCACTGCCCCATGGAGTTTACAGTCCGGTGAGGCAGAGAGATACTGCACAAACAGTTCTGCCAGTGTATGGTCCCACATCATGATAAGCCCTCTGAAGGGAAAGTCCAGCAGGCCCTGAGAGTACATCATGGGGGCAAGGACAGCCCTAGGCTGCTGGGGGAGAGGGCACACACCTCTAGGTGTGTATGTGGAAGTTCCTCATATGAAAGAACATCTTTTTTTAAGATTATTTCTGAGCGATGGGGCGCCTGGGTGGCTCAGGCAGTTGAGCGTCTGACCTCGGCTCCGGTCATGACCTCATGGTTCATGAGTTCAAGCCCCTCGGCTTGAGTTCATGAGTTCTGACCTCGGCTCCGGTCATGAACTCATGGTTCATGAGTTCAAGCCCCTCATTGGGCTTGCAGCGGTCAGCACCGAGCCCACTTCAGATCCTCTGCCCCTCCTCCGCTCGTGCTCTCTCTCTCTCTCTCTCTCTCAAAAAACAAACATTAAAAAAAAAAAGATTATTTCTGGGGTGCCTGTGGCTCAGTCGGTTGGGCGTCTGACGTCAGCTCAGGTCATGATCTCAGGGCTTGTGAGTTCGAACCCCGGGTCGGGCTCTGTGCTGACAGCTCAGAGCCTGGAGGCTGTTTCAGGTTCTGTGTCTCCTTCTGTCTCTGCCCCTCCCCCACTCACTCTGTCTCTCTCCCCAAAACAAATAAAAACATTAAAAAATTTTTAAATGAATAAATAATTTTAAAAAAGATTATTTCCGAGTGAGTATAATTAATGAACATGGACTCACGTTTCCCTCAGAGAAAAAAGGTTCAATACTGACTTTACCTCCTGGAAGAAACCCAGAGGTCTAGACATTACCAAGAAAGCTTCTGAGGCTGTGTAGTCCCTCAGTGGGTGAACAGGGTAGGATATGCCTCTTCTTAAGTGTCCAGAGTGAGCCGGCATGAGAGTACCCTCATCCTAGGACCCTACCGCACCCTGGCTCTCCTTGACAAAAAATGGCATTTCACGCACATTTATGGTGTTCACCCCAAAGTGACATTGTTAGGAGCCCGGGCTGTGGTGTCAGGGTGACACTTGGGGTACCTACTTCCTATGGACCTCAGTTTCTACTCTGCAAAATGGGTGAATAATAGTATTTGCTTCCAAGGTTAATGTGGGAAGCAAACGAGATCATGCCTGTAAAGCACCTTAGAATCATGCTGGACACGGGGCAAGTGGGCAACCAATGTTTACCTAGCATTGGCCCAGGACTTCAACTATGCAAGGTGAGGATGTGGGGATCCCCTCTGTATTTATCTCAAGGCACAAGATGGAATTGCGTTTCTTTCTAAATACGTAGCTTAAGTTGTCACCCCACCTTTGTTTCCTCCGTTTCTTCCTTTCCTATTTATTTTTCTATTTATGTTCTCTAACTCTACAAACCTTCAGGGAGAAAGGTTACAGATATGAAATTACTTGGCGTTTCTTACGTGAAAAGAGAAAGAGAATCAATATGGAAATGGAATTCTGTTCCGCGTTCCCAATGGTTATTTATAAAATCTAGCCGGAGGGAGAAACAGAACTCTAAATATAAAAACCACGTGGAAACTTCCATTTAGGGGGCCCCAAAGTGCTTTATTTTTAATTTATTATTATAATTGTGGAGGCTATTGTTACATTTCAGACACTGGCTTGTGGCAGGGAAACCCCAAGAGAATTTTGCCCTTAACCTCTCTGGGGTCCGAGGGAGGGGTGTTGCCGTGTGGGGCCTACAGAGGCCAAGCGCACATCAAAGCCGCCTCGGTGGTGGTTTCTGGCAGTGTGCTTCCCTCTCCCTAAAGCAGTAATGAAGCTACAAAGAGAAAGTGATCCTACGGGGGTTTTTGGCTCAGTGTGCCCCGGGTGTAAGAAAGCCATATCCATGGGGTGCCTGGATGGCTCAGTCAGTTAAGCATCATGACTTGGGCTCAGGTCATGATCTCACGGTCTGTGAGTTTGAACCCCGCGTCGGGCTCTGTGCTGACCGCTCAGAGCCTGGAGCCTGCTTCGGATTCTGTGTCTCCCTCCCTCTCTGACCCTCCCCCATTCATGCTCTGTCTCTCTCTGTCTCAAAAATAAATGTTAAAAAAAATTAAAAAAAAAATTTTTTTGATGTTTATTTCTGAGACAAGAGAGACAGAGCATGAGTGGGGGAGGGGCAGAGAAGGAGGGAGACACAGAATCCGAAACAGGCTCCAGGCTCTGAGCGGTCAGCACAGAGCCCGACACGGGGCATGAACCCATGAACCGTGAGACCATGACCTGAGCTGAAGCCGGTCACTCAACCGACTGAACCACCCAGGCGCCCCAAACACACTATCCTTTATCTCTCTCCTTCAACAATGTCCGGAATGCCGCCTCTCCAGGCAAAAATAACTGGTCACCATAATTATGCTTGGCATTTGGGCAACACTTCATAGCCGTTAATTAGTTAAATGTACGCGGCACCCTGTGAGATGGAGAAGGATCCCAGGCTCTGCTCTGTGGGCAGGAACAAAGGGATGGGAAGAAGGACCTCAGGCTATTGCTGGAGGCAGAATGAGGCTGGCCTCCAGGCCCTGGTCCTCCTCCTGATCCCGCAAAGCAAATTCTGGGCGGCCAGCATGGGTTTTACCTTTCCTCTCCCCCAGGATGACAATGAGGCGGTAGTTTCCTAAACCGTTCCTTCTGCTATGGTAATGGAAATTGGAAACAGTACGCTCTGAGCAATCTCTACATTAATCAGGGGTTCTGGGTAACGGGAAAGAGGCGTGCCTCCACGCCTTCCTTCCCAGAGTGGAGTGGATACACGAAATAATTGGAGAGGAAGTCAAAATGGAGAGTGTGATATGGAATGGAATTGGCTGAAGGTCAACTTGAAGTTGGCCCCGGGAGCACCAAGAAGGTGTGCACGGGTGATGTGACTGAAGAGGCAAAGGTACTGGTGAGGGGAAGGGGAGCTGGTGGGGGAGAGAGGGGAGGGGGGAGGGGGATGGGTGGTGGGGAGGGGAGGCTCTGGGGCGTGAGGGACTTGTTGCTCCAGCTCCCGGGAGTGTGGTGAGAGGACACCCGCAGTTGGAAGCCATTTCAGGGGTTCCCCCAAAGTGCAGAGAGCTACCTCTCCCAGGTCATGCTCCTTTGCGCTGTGGCCTATCTAATGACAGAATGGTGCAGAAATGTGAGGTCCCAGCCTCTCAGCCCACCTTGGGACAACTCTGAAGGCCACTAATTAGTGCGACATTCTAAGTCCAGGGTCTGAATGCAACTCCACCTCTTCTTCCCAATCCTCCTTCCTTCTCTTCCTTTCCGCAGGTGTCAGAGTCACTCCCGGAGAAATGCGCGCCATACTAAAATTTTCTGTCTCACGGTTCACTTTCCAGAAGACCATTACCAGGAAGTGAGATAAGTGGACTTCCATGAGAGGCCACTCCAGAATGTGCAGTAGGAGATCGGGGCGTGGGATTTGGGTAAGACGAAGGCTGGGGTAGGTAAATAGGTAGGAGCAAGGGAAACGATGCCGTTAAGTAGAGCAGCTTGCAGGCACCCTGTGAGAAGGAGGAGCGGGATGGGGCGACAGCAGGGGATGAAGAGAATCTGAGAGCCAATGTGAAGAAGGAAGCCAAGACAGGCATGGGTGGCAAGGTCTTTTTAGAGGAAGAAAAGACAAAGATAAAAGGCTCAGTCTGTGTATTTGCCTAGGTTATCACGTTAACAAAATAATAAGATTACGGAGATGGAGTGTTTTGTGATCAGTTCTGTTTTAGAGTTGACTTTGAGCTGACATGAGACTTTCGAGTGGAGATATCTTGTGGGCGGTTTTGTGTATACAACAGGAGGAAGCAGGTCAGGACGGAAGAGGTGGACTTGGGAGCTATGTCAGACTGTATCTTCCAGAGACAGCCACCATATCTCCCATCCCACATGCTCTTATACACTGGGACTGGGCCACTGCCCTCATCAAAAGGAGGAGACTGGGATGTCTGGATGGCTCCATCAGTTAAGCATCTGACTCTTGATTTTGGCTCAGGTCATGATCTCATGGTTCATGAGTTTGAGCCCCGCATCGGGCTGTGCACTGGCAGCACTGAGCCTGCTTGGGATTCTCTCTCTCCTCCACTGTCTCCCCCTGCACCGATCAAGCGCTCTCTCTTTCTCTCTCTCTCTCTCAAAATATATAAACTTTAAAAAAAAAAAGTGGAGACTAATTCCCCTCCCCTTGAATCTGGGCAGGCTCGTGACTGCTTTGACCAAGAGAAAAAGGGAGAGGTGAGGCTGCTTGACTTCTGGGCCTGGATCAGAAAAGGCCATGCAGCTCGCACCTGTTTCTCTTGCAGTGAAGCTGGCCGCCGTGTAAGAATTGCGACTGCGCTCAGACTACCCCGCTGGAGAGGAGGCGCGTAGCCCACGACAGCCGGGGTCCAGCACCAACCACGTGAATGACCCATGGTGGATGCCTGGCCCCGAGGAGATGACTCAAGCCTCGGCCAACATCTGACTGCAACAACATGGGAAATTTCCAGCTTGAACTGCCCAGGTTTGCCCTTCTCAAATTCCTGATCTGCAGTTGTTTGAAGCTGCAAAGCACCGGGGTCATTTGTAATGTAGCAACAGTAAGGGGAACAGGCGTCATTAGCAATGGGGAGAATAGGCTGTCATCATAGTTTGTTACATAATAAGTTCCCTCCTCCAGTCTTGTCTGCCGCCCTGCATCCCGTCCCCACCACCATTCACCTCCCATGAGATGGCCAGGGATCCTGTGTAAAAGGTTCCCAGGTAATCTGATTAAATCGCTTCCCTTCCAAAGGACCCATAGAGGTCTCAAATTTCAGAACACACTCTCTGGTGGTGTGGTGGTTAATTGTAATGACCATAGGGCGCCCAGGACCTGTGGTCAAATGTTATGCTGGGTGTATCTGTGAGGGTGTGTCTGAAGGAAATTAACATTTGCATTGGTAGACTGAGTAAAGCAGGTTGCCTCTCCCTGATGTGAGTGGCCCTCATTCAATCAATTAAAGATCTGAATAGAACCAAAAGGGTAAATTAAAAGCAGCTCTGATCCTGCCTGACTCATTGAACTGGGGCACTGGTCTTTCTGCCTTTGGACTCTTCTGGGTCTCCAGCTTGCTAAATGCCAATCTTCAGACTTGTCTATATTTATATCTCTATCTATCTATAGCCAATTGGTTCTGTTTTCTGGAGAACCCAGACTAATCTAGGTAGGGCCCAGGAATTTGCTTTTTTTTTTTTGTTTTCTTTTTGATGTTTGTTTATTTCTTTGAGAGGGGAGAGAGAGAGCATGAGCAGAGGAGGGGCAGAGAGAGAGGGAGACACAGAATCCGAGGCAGGCTCCAGGCTCTGAGCTGTCAGCACAGAGCCAGACACAGGGCTCGAACCCACGAACCGTGAGATCATGACCTGAGCCTAAGTTATGATGCTTCATGTAAGTCAGATGCTTAACTGACTGAGCCACCAAGGCGCCCCAGGAATTTGCTTTTTAAAACGAGACTTCCCAGGAGATTTTGATTCTGACCCTGGTTGACAAATGCTAGCCTACAAGATACAGTCCTTGGCAACCCAATATTCTGCTCCCCCTTTGGTCAAACATAAAAATCTCATCAGTACCCTCAAGCACAGTGGCTTTGTTGCAGAACCTTCTATATATGTTGCAGTATCTTCTATATTTTTCTACTGGTTTTGCTAGTTTGAGCTTCAATTTTTGTAATTTTTATTATGAAAACGATTTTATTCTCATTCTTGATATACAAGTGTATAAAATTGGACGTGTAAATTAATAATTTATATAATGTGGTTTTAAATAGGCATGTGCATAAAATTTATCAGTTAAATAATAACAGTAGGAAAAAAGTCTCTCTCAGATAAATATTATCCCCATCACCACCCCTTGAATGTCCCCACAGAATCTACCATTCTGCCCTACTGAACTGAAAATCACTACTTTAGGGGCACTGAATGGCTCAGTGCTGACAGCTCAGAGCCTGGAGCCTGCTTCAGATTCTGTGTCTCCCTCTCTGCCGCTCCCCCGCTCACGCTTTGCCTCTCTGTGTCTCTCAAAAATAAATAAACATTTAAAAAAAATTTTAAAACATCACTACTTTAACCAGTAGGGCTCCCTGGAGATCCCCTATTCATGATAGTTGCTCTGCCTGGAAGGTTTTTTGAAGATTGAGCATAGGTAGCAGGCACTGCGTGATGCACCATATTCCCCTCCCACAATTGATTCTTCCTCGGGGCCCAGCCCCTTGTTTGTACTTCTATTGTAGCCTCATCATTCCATGATCTGTTAGCATCTCCTTCCACCAGACTACACAGCTCCTTAGATCAGGACTGTATCTTGTTCATCTGTGTATCTCCGTCACTGGCACGGTGCCCAATATCCAGTAGGAACTCAATTAATGTTGATGAATGAGTTAATAAATGAATGACGATAGCCCAGTGTCTGGCACATCGCAGATGATCAATAAATACTGGTTAAAATGCAATTGAATTGAGAGTGCAGGCCACAGAAACAAAGGGCAGAGAGGATTTCAAGAAGGAGGGCTGTGGAACACTGTCAAAAAAGATACCAAAAGACCAAGGGAGGTGAACACTGGTGGGAAAAAAAAATGAAAACATTGCATTTGACAAAAAAGAAGTCAGTGTTAAATCCTAGAATAAATAGCAGTTGACGAAATGTGTGTCACAAAACCAACTGGTGAAGATCAGGATTTATATACCCTCTGAGTGTTAGTGGTACCTCTTTAAATCCCGTTACTGGCTAATATCCTGTGAACCCTGTGGTGTATCCCGCCAGAGGCCTGGCTAACTAGCTAGTTAAAATACCCACACATTTTGAAACACTGTGTCGGAAACCTAAAACTAATGTAACATTGTGTGTCGACTATACATCAGTAAGCAAAAGAACCCATAGGTTGGCTATCAAAGCTTCCAGATCTTCTGTTCATGCTTGAGTTTTGATTTTAACCATACGATTACCCTTTTTATTAAAAGATGGGACCACTGGCCGACCTGCCATCGCTCCAGAGACTTCCTCCCTCCATTCTTTCTTTGAACAAGTATTTATTGTGGTGCGAATTCTGCTGAGTAGAGTCCATTCTTCAGCTAATGAGGCGGCTGCTATTCATAGAGATTGCGCATGTGGCTTTATTTGTAAAATCTTAAATCCTAGACTTGTCAGGGCAGCTTAACTCCTGGGAAAGTCCTCTTAGGAACCATTTAGAACTCTTCCTGCCATTTGCTGTGTCCAGAAACAGCACTAGCATAGGCATCTAGGATCTCTCCCTTGAGCAGAAACGTTGCTGGAAGTATGTCGTGAAGGACGCTGGCTTACACTCCCCGGTCAAATTAAGTTGAGGGCTTCTTGACGCAGGACTTGCCAGAGTCTTTTACGTGCAAGGACACATGGGGGTAAGAATAGACGCTATGGTAACATGGAATGAAGTGTTTTCTAAACGCATTTCACTTTTTTTTCTTAGGGCCATTATTATGGGATATTAGGCAATACTGCCATAGACACGTTCATTCATCCGCTCAACAAAAAACTGCGTGTGCCAATTTCGTGCCTGGCGGTGTGCTGAGAACCGGGCATAAAATGGTAAGTAACCAGACACACAGGCCTGTCTTTATGAAGACTTGGGGGGAGACAGATATGAATCAAAGGCACTAAACTGCAAATCAAATAATCACAGCAGATGCAAAATTGTCACTGTGACACGTGCCGTGAAGGAGGTGCACATCACATGGCCAAATTGGGAGAGGACACCAAAGGGACCCCACGAAAACAACAGCTTATTTTTCTCCTTTGCTTCTTTTCCTACCTCTATTCTTTTTTCTTTTTAATTTTTTTTAAATGTGTATTCATTTTTAAGAGAGAGAGAGGGTAGGAGAAGGGCAGAAAGAGACAGAGACAGAGAATCTGAAGCAGGCTCTGCACTGTCAGCACAAAGCCCCACACAGGGCTTGAACCCACAGACTGTGAGATCATGACCTGAGCTGAAGTCAGACACTCAACCGACTAAGCCGCTCAGGCGTCCCAGCTTTTTTTTTTTTTTCCGATGTTTATTTATTTTGAGAGACAGAGCGTGAGCAGGGAAGAGGCAGAGAGAGAGAATCCCAAGCAGGCTCTGGGCTTCCAGCAGACAGCCCGACACAAGGCTTGAACCCATGAACTCTGAGTTCATGACCTGAGCTGAAACCAAAAGTCAGATGCTTAACTGACTGAACCACCCGGGTGTCCCTCCTACCTTTATTCTTGTTAGAACTAGCACCCTTACTTACACAGGCCTTAATGAATGTCCACCATGTAAAGGTCAAGGAGTTAATGATTTCTTTGGAGACTTCCAGCACAATAGATAACATCTAAAGAGTGGCCAGGCGAGGTCTTCATGAGCGTTCTCCAAGACCAGCCGACTCCAAATACCTTGGTGCTAAGACCTGTGGTTCCAGGTCACGAGTGACTTATGGAGGACACCTGAGCACTTGCCCTTGTTCGACCAGTTCTCAGATGCCTGTGAGACATGTACACCAGACCACCATCCTCAGTAAAAACTATAGACCCCCAAGCAAGCTCAAGACTCATGCTCCTTTTCCTTTCTGAGTGTCCCAAGTGCTCTGTCGTATCTGCTCTCTCTACGTCATCAATAAACTCTGCTCTTACTTCCTCTCGGTTTGCATCAATTTCCATCCTGTGGGAAGCCAAGGGTCCTCGGACCCAGCCTGTCTGCCTCAAAATGAGAGCCTAGAGTAGGGAACTTCAGTCTGGTCAGGGAAGGCTTCCCCGAGGAGGTGGCCTGGAGCTGGTACCTGAAGTATGAGTAGGAGTTCACGTGGTGATGAGAATGGAAAAAGAATTCATTCTCTCAGGTCTGGATCAAGTATCCCTTCTCCTACAAAGCAGCTGAACCCACAGAGCTGGCTTTCCAAAGCACATAGCCATCCACCTCTCCAGAAAACTCCTCTCTGCACCTGAAGGATTGGGGTGAAGGGGTGGTCTGCCCTTGCCTCAATTCATTCAAGCAAAACCCTGTACAGAAACATTTGTCCTTGGAACAGAGATGCTCTCTGCGGCATCTGTCATCGGGATTCAAAGAGAGCCCAGGGCCCTCTTTCCAGTCTAGCCCCCACCTGTAACCATGTTCTCTGGGGTCTGTCCTTTAGCCTATGTGACTATAGGTTTCATTCCAGGCATCTGGGAATTTCAAAGCTGAGAGAGATCATGGAGACCATTTCACCCTTAACTGTTGCAAAAATTCCTCCTACATCTGTGAAGAAAATTCATACAAAAGTCAAGTCATTCGATCCCAAATTACACTAATGATTAAGATCCCAGATATGGCTTTCTCACCCTGCCCCTCAACCTCTGGGGTCTTTAGAAGCTTGAACACCATCTCACAAGCGCTCCGAATAATCCCTCATATACTCATAATGCACATTACTACCTCATTTTCTCACAATAGTTTTAATTTACAGAGAGCTTAAGTAATGTGCCCAAGGTTACACAGTAAGGGAAATTAGGGTTGGCATCCTTTACAAAACATCACTTGGAACTTAATCAGAAGTCTACGTTGTGCATTCTGTATTGCTTGGAATTTTACAACGAACACATATAACTCCCCTGAGTCTGCACTGAGCACTCCCATCATGAAACTTTTATACTTGACTTAACTCTTTACATTTTACATTTTAATAATTCATGGACTAATTTTAAGTGTACCTGATTTTTGTCCCTATCCAAGCAAATTCTGTCTTGTCATACAATTCTCCCTTGATTTTCACTGTGCTAGGTACATAGAATGCTTAAAAAAAAA
This sequence comes from Lynx rufus, assembly GCF_022079265.1. Lineage (NCBI taxonomy): Eukaryota > Metazoa > Chordata > Mammalia > Carnivora > Felidae > Lynx > Lynx rufus. Next base: position 128,332,599 of record NW_025814834.1, on the reverse strand, counting down.
AATGCACTGAGGGGGGACTCCTGGGTGGCTCAGTTGGTTGAGCGTCCGACTTCAGCTCAGGTCATGATCTCACAGCTTGTGAGTTCAAGCCCTGCATCAGGCTCTGTGCGACAGCTCAGATCCTGGAGTCTGCTTCAGATTCTGTGTGTGTGTGTGTGTGTGTGTGTGTGTGTGTGTCTCTGTCCCTCCCCTGCTGGAGCTCTCTCTCTCTCTCTCTCTCTCTCTCTCTCAAAAATAAATAAACATTTAAAAAAAAAAGACTAGCGTGGTTATAAAATTAATGGAACATGAGTGCTTCGGTTGAACAAAAAAAGTTGTAGATTCAGACATGCTCTGGTTGTGTTTAGCCTGTTAGTATGTTTCTCACACAAATGCAAGTTAACTTCTGAGATCTCACAAGCCATCTCTGTGAGCCCCCTGTTAGCCGAAGGAGATCAATTTGGGGGAAACCCAGCCCCTCGACATAGCTGTAAATCATCTAGTGGAAATCATGGGCTTCTTCAAATGTTTATATATACATAGCATGAGCACACATGGCATAAATAGTATTTCCATGACTTTATGGAAAGTATGAGGTCTTTTACTAATCACTCAGTCCATTTTAAAAAATATGTATCTTGGTTTTTTTTTAAATGTTTATTTTGAGGGAGAAAGAATGAGAGCAGGGGAGGGGCAGAGAGAGAGAGAGAGGGACAGAGGAGCCAAAGCAGGCTCGGTGCTGACAGCAGTTTTTATAGGTAGGCTGATTTTATAGGTAGGATATGCAAGAGATAGGAAGACCATATAGAATATACTAGCAGGAGCTCTTTACAGTGGAATCTTCACCCGACATAGGGAGCATTGGGAGGATTTGACCTAATACCCAGCAAGGTGCAGCAAATCAAGCTTTTACTGCCTTGGACTTCAGAAGTTTTGTCCAATAATTGAGAGTAGCTGAGAGTCCCTGAAGCCCCATCTCCTTTTGCAAGACATCTAATTTTTGCCTCTACACTGCCTACAGTTGAACAAAACGTTCTCTTCCGGTTGCTACAAACTGCTGAGGTTAAAGCACCATGCTTGAAACTGGCAGAAAACATACTTAACGTATATTTTCCCATTACAGTGCTGACCTATGGAATCATCTCTATCACTTGTTACACAATTTTTCCCCTCAAAGTATTGTACCTATTCACAACAAAGAAGGGGAGAACGGATATCAGTTAGGCAACCAGGATAGTCACGCATGATATGTAAGCATGACTTCAGATCAAATGCTTTTCACAGACTGGAAAAAACACAAACCCTTCTGGTGAACACATATTAATCTTAATTTTTTTTAAATTTTTTGTGTTTATCTACTTTGAGGGAGAGAGAGAGACAGAGCACTAGCCGGAGGGTAGAGAGAGAGGGAGACATGGAATCTGAAGCAAGTTCCAGGCTCCGAGCTGCCAGCACAGATCCTGACGCGGGGCCCGAACCCACGAATGATGAGATCATGACCGGAGCCGAAGTCGGATGCTTAACGGACTGAGTCGCCCAGGCGCCCCTGTTCTTAAGTATTTTATTTTATTTTATTTTATTTTATTTTATTTTATTTTATTTTATTTTATTTTTTAATGTTTTTTTTTTTTTAACGTGTATTTATTTTTGAGACAGGGAGAGACAGCTCATGAACTGGGGAGGGTCAGAGAGAGGGAGACACAGAATCCGAAACAGGCTCCAGGCTCTGAGCTGTCAGCACAGAGCCCGACGTGGGGCTCGAACTCACAGACTGTGAGATCATGACCTGAGCCAAAGTCGGCCGCTCAACCGACTGAGCCACCCAGGTGCCCCAAGTATTTTAAAAATATGTTGGGGGCGCCTGGGCGGCTCAGTCGGTTAAGCATCCAACTTCGGCTCGGGTCATGATCTCACGGTTCATGGGTTTGAACCTGGCTGGCATCGGGCTCTGTGCTAACAGCTCAGAGCCTGGAGCCTGCTTCCGACTCTGTGTCTCCCTCTCTCTCTCTCTCTGCCCCTCCCCTGCTCGCGCTCTGTCTCTCTCAAAAATAAGTAAACATTAAAAAAATAAAAATATGTTAGGTCTCTAAAGCTCAGTTTCTGTACCTGAGAAAAGGGGATTATAAACCGACCTATCTTCCAGGGTTGTTTGGGAGGGTGACACAAGCTAGTGTGAGGAAGGCATTAGCAAAGCGCCTAGTATGTAGTATGCACTCAGTAAAGGCTGGCTTTTGTTTTTATTATCTATTTATGAATGGGTGATGGAATAGGACTTGTTTGTTTGGATTTTTATTTTGGGAAGGAGAGGCTGATGCTGGAAGGCCTGTCATTTCCAGCAACCTAGTGGAAAGCGCCCCCCGGTGGCCATCAGTGGACCTGCTTCTGTCCCATCCCCTGCAGATTTATGTGCCAGACTATTTGAGAATGTCGCTAAACATGGAATTGCAGGACTTTGTGGGAGGTAGATTCTGTCCAGAATAGTGCTACAGTTCCTTTCCCTTTGACTCTGCTGCCCCCTTCTTTAGAATAAATCAAACAAAAACTACCACCACCAGCAACAGCTGTAATTAGCCTGAGTTTTAGATTCCTAATCTGCAATTACGATCATATTTTGTCTTAGCTCATATGATTACTATGAGGCTAAAATTGGACAATGCAAGCGAAATCATGAAATGACATTGTTTTACTTTAGTCCTACTAAGCCCCATGACCTTTGCACGCATTGTGTCATGTAATTCACCCACAAGGTAGTAGTAGAAGAGACTGCTAGTTGACCCAATGTCTAGTCTCCCCCTTTTCCTTAGAAATAAAACCCCTGGCACTGGGTGGCTCTGTGGTTAAGTATCTGACTCTTGATTTCGGCTCAGGTCATGATCTCACAGTTTGTGAGTTCAAGCCCTGCGTCGAGCTCAGCACTGACAGTGCAGAGCCTGCTTGGGATTCTCTCTCTCCTCTCTCTCTCTCTGCCCCTCCCCCACTCGTTCTCTCCCCCCCCCAAGAATAAATAAATTAATTTTTTAAAAAAAGAAACAGGACACTGATTTTTAGCCTAGCTAGACTAAATAAAGAATACATTTCCCAGCCTTCCTTGCTGCAAAGTGTGGCTATACGTCTATCTTCTGGCCAATGAGATAGAAGTGGAATTTTAGTCCGTTATTTCCAGGTAGTGTCTTCCAAGGAGGACATGCTGTTGCGCCTCCCTCCTTCTTCCCTGCTGGTTGACTAGAATGCTTATTTGATGGCTGGAACTTGAAAAGCCGTATGAGACCATGAGGCAGTATAAGGGCAATGAAGCAGAAAGAAAAGATCCATTTCTTATAAGTTTTCTGAAGACTTTAGAATAAGCTGGAGCTATCGTCATGTCCCTTTACAACCTTGACTATTTTAGCATGTGTTTCTAAGATCAAAGGCATTATCTTGGTAACCACAGTATAAGGATCAAAATCCAGAAACGAAACATTGATACATAACTATTAGCTAATTCACAATATATTATTCAGATTTTATTACTCATCCTAGTACTCTCCATTATGGCTTCTGCCCCATCTAGGATATAATGTGGCATCATGACTTATTGTAGTGTTTCTTCAGTTTCCCTTACTTTGGAAGAAATTCAACATCTATTCATGATTTAAAAAGTTTTAGCAAACTAGGATAACAAAAAGCAAACAGACAAAACACATAATAAACATCACCGTAAAAGAAAAAAAACACATTAGAAATATTCCTTTTATTTTTTTTTACTTTTTTTGAAGATTTTAAATTTATTTTTGAGAGACAGAGTGTGAGTGGGGAAGGGGCAGAGAGAGAGGGAGACACAGAATCCAAAGCAGGCTCCAGGCTCTGAGCTGTCAGCACAGAGCCCGATATGGGGCTCGAACTCGTGAACTGTGAGATTATGATCTGAACTGAAGTCGGATGCTCAACCAACTGAGCCACCCAGGAGCCCTAGAAGCATTCCCTTTAAAATCATGAATAACATATCACTCTATTTAACGTTGTGTCAAAGATTCTAGTTAGCACAATAAGACCAGAAAAACTTAAAATTATAAGGATTAGAAAGGAAGATATCCTCTTATTATCTGCAGATGATATGATTATCTGCATAGAGAACTCAAAGTGATCTATACACTAAATTAACATAAATAGGACAGTTTAGCAAGTGGCTGCATTTCAAATCACTGATGACAAAATAGAAAGTATAACCTAAAAAAAAGGACACTTAACAATTGCAACAAACCATAAGAAACAGGTTAAGTAAATAATGTTATATAAATAATAAATAATCTTAAGTAAATAAGATTTAGCCAAATGAAAAGATATCCCTGTTCACTGAAAGGAAGACTGAATTTCATAATGATGTTACTTTTCCCTAAATTCATTCATAGATTTAATGAAACCCCAATTGTAGACAGATATTCATGGAGCTTGATGAATTGGTTCCAAAATTATAAGAAAGAACAAAATATCATATAGATGGAAATATTGGCACTAGGGTTGAAGGAAGTGAACAGGATTTCTTAGGCAAGATACAAAAAGTGCTAACTCTAAAAGGTTGCTAAATTCAACCTTTTTACTTTTATTTGTATTAAGTTTATTTTTATTTTTTTTAAGTTGATTTATTTATTATTTTGAGTGGGAGAGAACACGTGCAGGAGGGGCAGGGAGAGAAGGAGAGAGAGAATCCCAAGCAGGCTCTAAATGGCCAATGCAGAGTCCAATGTGGGGCTCAATCCCATGAACTGTGAGATCATGACCTGAGCCACAATGAAGAGTCAGACATTTAACCAACTGAGCCACCTAGGTGCCCTTCAACCTTTTTAAAATTTTTTTTTTAAGTTTATTTATTTTTGAGACAGAGAGAGACAGAGCATGAACGGGGGAGGGTCAGAGAGAGAGGGAGACACAGAATCGGAAGCAGGCTCCAGGCTCCGAGCCATCAGCCCAGAGCCCGACGCGGGGCTTGAACTCAGGGACCGCGAGATCGTGACCTGAGCTGAAGTCGGACGCTTAACCGACTGAGCCACCCAGGCGCCCCACCCTTCAACCTTTTTAGATTAAGATTTATGTTTGGGGTGCCTGGGTGGCTCAGTTGGTTAAGTGTCCAACATCCAACCTCGGCTCAGGTTATGATCTCAGGGTTCGGTTCGTGAGTTCGAGCCCTGCCTCAGGCTCTGTGCTGACAGCTCAGAGCCTGGAGCCTGCTTCGGATTCTGTGTCTCCCTCTCTCTCTGTTCCTCCCCTACTCACGATCTCTCTCTCTCAAAAATAAACATTAAAAAATTTAAAAAAAAGAATTTATGTTTATGAAAAAGCAAATTAGTGAAAAGATAAGGTACAAACTAGAAAAAGATGTTTGCTATATATCTATTCTACAAAGGGTTAGAATCAAAAATATATTAAAAACTCCTACACACGTGAGAAAGATCTAACTTAGTAGATGAGCAAAAGACACGAATAGATATTTCATAGATGAAGAAACATATGGCCAGGAAACTTAAAAAGAGATACACAACCTCACTAGTATTTGGAGAAATAAAACATCAAGGCCCCTGGGTGGCTCAGTGGTTGAGCGTCTGACTTCAGCTCAGGTCATGATCTCACAGTTTGTGAGTTGGAGCCCCGCATGGGGCTCTGTGCTGACAGCTCAGAGCCTGGGGTCTCCTTTGGATCCTGTGTCCCTCTCTCTCTGCTCCTCCCCCACTCTTGCTTTGTCTCTCTCTCTCAAAAAACAAAACAAAAAAACCATTTAAGAAAACGGCAAAACCACAGAGGCATACTATTTGATACCTACTTGTTTGGCAAAAAAAAAAAAAAAAAAAGTCATGAAATGCCAATGACATGGATTAATAACACCTCTTATATATTGCTGGTGAGGCTATAAATTGGTATAAAAAAAGGGCACTTTATAAAACAGCTTGGCAGGGCGCCTGGGTGGCTCAGTCAGTTGAATTGGTGCATGCGTGCATTCTGTCTCCATCTTTCAAAAAAAAAAAAAAAAAAAGGCAAGAAGCATTATCTTGTAAAATTGGCCATTAAATATATGCTTTAACCCGGTAGTTCTTTTTTTTTTTTAATTTTTTTTTTCAACATTTATTTTTATTTTTGGGACAGAGAGAGACAGAGCATGAACGGGGGAGGGGCAGAGAGAGAGGGAGACACAGAATCGGAAACAGGCTCCAGGCTCTGAGCCATCAGCCCAGAGCCCGACGCGGGGCTCGAACTCCCGGACCGCGAGATCGTGACCTGGCTGAAGTCGGACGCTTAACCGACTGCGCCACCCAGGCGCCCTTAACCCGGTAGTTCTATTCCTAGGTGTCACCTACCCACCACCTCCCTGTCCTATCCCAGAGAAATTTTTGCATGTGTGTCTCAGGACACATGAATGAGAATCTTCATAGTAGCACTGTTCATAATAGCACAAAAACAGAACATGGGCAATATGCTCATCAGAAGAAGAATGGACATATAAGTGGTGGGATATTCAAGGCAACTGAATACATTTTTTTAATGTTTGTTTATTTTCGAGAAAGGGAGAGCGTGCATGTGAGCTTGAGTGGGGGAAGTTCAGAGACAGAGGCAGGGACAGACAGAGGATTGGAAGTGGGCTCCACATTGACAGCAGAGAGCCTGATGCGGGGCTGGAACTCACGAACAGTGAGATCATAATCAGAGCTGAAGTTGGATGTTCAACCGACTGAGCCACCCCGGCGCCCCAATACAATGGAATGTTTTACAGCAGTGGAAAGAAATAAACTATAGCTACAGATGATAACATGAAAGAATCATAGCAGCATTATGAATGAAAGATGGAAGTCTCAGAAGAGTACAAATATTATGTTTTCAAATATAAAGTTACAAAAACAAGGAAATATAAAATAGTATATTCATAAGGTGCATGAACATGCATGTACATGCATCGCACACACAAACACACACACACACACACACACACACTCTTTAAAATTGCTTTAAAAAAATTCTTTAAAGTTCACAAAACCAACCAAAACAAATTCTTGAACACCAGACTCAGGATAGTAGTTACCTATGAGAGTAGGCACTGGATAAGAAATAAGGATTAAGTCATTTCGTTGGATGTAAAGTATCAGTAACATTCTATTTCTTGGATCAAGTGGTAGTGTCATGGATATTCACTATATTGTTGATAAAGAAATGAGAAGTTTAAAGGCCCATGGATGGGCCATTGATGACTGCATGCCATGAACTAAGGATAATGATTAGTCCAATTCTGTGTACCCAAGTTCAAAGAGAAAATATATTAGTAATAGCAAACATGTATGTTGTGCTTACCACATACCAGGCACTGTTCTAAGATCTTTATGGTTTAACCCATTTAGTCCTCCAAGTGAAGAGATCTAGAATTATTCCCATTTTAAGGATAAGAAAATTGAGGCTCTGAGAGATTAACAGTAACTCTTCTGCCCACTGCAGAGCAGAGATTTAATCTACATTGGTTGGTTCCAGAATCCATGCTCTTAACCACTGCCCTGTGTCTAGATAAATGAAAGAGATAATTATATTAGGGCTTAGTCATGCAGAAGTTATGGCAGAGTGTTTTCTGTAACAATGTTAGAAGGATGAACCACATACAGAGCTCTGTAAGAATACCAAAAGCCACTGAATTCTACACTTTAAATGGGTGAACTTTATGTATGGCATGTAAATTATATCTTAATAAAGTTGTTAAAAATAAAGCCCACAATCCACAAATAAGTGACTTTAATAATGCAAACTGGGTCCTAAATGATTGTTTGCTATTTTAGGATTTAATATATGCCTATGGGTAAAATACATGCTTTTTCTGCAGACCAAACAAAATAAACCTCACTGTCAGGAGACCACTCATGTTATGGAGGAAGATGAAATTGAAAATTTTAATTCACAGTTGTGGGTGGGAAAATAATTTCAATTCCCAGCTTCAGGCCTTTTGCATCTGCCAGGAAATCAAACAGCTCTCAGCTCCCAAGATAAATTTCATATTGCGATCATAATTATCTGTGTGTGTATTGAGGGTACACAAACAGTAAAACCTAGCAAGAGGATGGAAAGAGACATTTGATCGCAAACACACTGATATCTTTTAATGGTGCAGTTTCATCCATGTGCTTAACTTCTATTTTGCTTTTATCTTTTAAATCTAAAATTTATTTTAAAGGATATGGAAAAGGCACTTCATATAGAAAGCTAGTTGTAGCTGCTCTCCTCCTGGGCTGTGTCCTCTAGGGCCTTTGAATTATACAACTTCACGGGAACAATGTTGAAGCCAGATTGGGCTAGGACAGCTTTTCCTCAACTCCATTTCTTGGTTTTTGACAAGGCACTCACAAGGAGGCCAGATGAAATCTTAACTGGATCTCAACAACTCCATCACCAATGCCAGGAAAAGGGTTTAAAGCCCTGGACCTCTAAACCATAGGTCACTTTCATCCTCGTTCAGCTCTTTGGAAAGCACATGTGTGAAGATAGGCTGATGTGACGTCACTAAGCACCTTCATACTTTAAAGGAAATGGAAACACTCATTTTGACTACAGCATGCACATGTCATTATCCAATTTTACTGTGGACATACACACATACACACACAAGGTTATGGTTTGGGTCTGTTACTAATAATGGAATTTAGGCCTTTTTTGTTTATCCATTCAACTTACCAGCCCTTTGCATACCAGACAGGCTATTAGTCCCCTTAAGGCAAGTTCTGCTGCAGCCAGCTGTAGGCAGTAGCTTCTATCAAGCTCCCTATTTCAAATGCCAAGCCGCTAAGCCTAGCCGAGCCTCAAGCACTGCCACACATCCTGGCAGTGGCTCCTTGAATTCTCTCCCTCAGCTCTTAGGCTCCCTCAGTCCCTGTCATGAGGTTTGAGAAACTGTACTGATTTGGTCATTATTTTTTCTTTGATCGTTCAGTCACCTATGCAGGTCAGTTTAGGCCAAAGTCACTCTGGAGCCTGGTTTATTTGGATTGCTATTACATTAAGTAATCAGATAATGGCTTAACTTCAATTTCGTGTTGTATTTAATATAACCTTGAAACAGATTAAAATCTCCTAACAATATAAAGCCTTTCGTTTTTTGCTTTTACAAATAATGTGTTGGTTGTTGTTGTCTTTATCCCCTAACATCCAGATTTTTATCTTCAAATATCATTTCTCACTAAAAGGAATCAGATCTCCTTGGAGAAATGGCTGATTCGTGTCTGGGGCAGGAAATGTACCAGGTAAGCCCAGAACAAAATAATGAAGAGGGGGGAGAGTGGGAAGAGAGCATATAAGAAACAAGGAGTTGGTAATTGTTGAAATTGGTACATGGGAGTTCTTTACAGTATTCTCCTTTCGTATGTTTTTTTTTCTTTTTCCATAAAAATAGTTTAAGGGTAGCCAAAATATAATTGCTATTAAAAAAAAACAAAACAGTAATAGCATGCACATGGTAAAACAAGTTTCCTTTTAATAATGCAGAAGGATACACAATGAAAAGTTGAGTCTCCCACCCACACCCTCCAGCCTCCTCTCAGGGTGATCTTCCTAACAATTTCCTACGTTTTCTCAATGAAGTTTTATGAATATATACATTAACAAAACATATGCACCTAAGCATATGTATTATTTTTGAAAACCACAAATGGTAGCATGTTACACACATCGTTCTATGCCTTTATGAAGTTTTTTTGTTGTTGTTTATTTATTTTGAGAGACAGAAAATCTCAAGCAGGCTCCGCGCTGCCTAAGCAGAGCCCCATATGGGGCTTTAACTCAAGAACTGCAAGATCAAGACCTTCGCCAAAATCAAGAGCTGGACACTTAAACAACTAAGCCACCCAGGTGCCCCTGAAGTTTTATTTTAATAGCTAATCTTGCTACATCCAGTAGGTCTACACACTACAATGCCGCGGATTTTTATGCTTTCACGTATTAGGCTTCTTTCAAGCTTCTTTGATCAAATTAAGAGTAAAAACTCATATTCACCTTCCTGAAGATTATCTAGAAAGAGAAGGATGGCTAACGCAAGGCTAAACACTTTGCCGTCCTAATCGTAAAATTTAGCTTTGGAGTTTAGATCTCCGTTTGGGGGAATTATTGTTACCTTTGAAAAATGTTTAAAATCACATTCTCTACTACATATTGGGCCTTGAGAGAAGTGGCCGAGGAGACGATCGACGCAAGAATTCTCGTAACCTCTGCCAGAAGACGACCTGGGAGGACTGCAAAAAGCCTAACCGCTGTGACGAACTCAGCACTGCCTCCCTCCACCTGCCGAAGAGCCGCATCTGGAGCAGGTGTTTTATTTGCCTTACCCAATAAAGGTCCCCGGAAAGAATTGAAAGTTGGGTGTTGAAGCGGATGACTACGGGCGACAAGAGGTTCACTGAGAGAGACGGCAAAGGGGGCTGTGCTCCCGGGTTCTTCTACTAACCTGACGCCGGGAGGTAGGAGAAGCCGCAGAAAAAACGCGACACGTCTGCAGAGTGTAAAGTTGACCCGATCAATTAACGGGGAGGGGCATTACAAAGGAAGAGCGGACAGATCTAGGTTACGGGATCACGCAGTCCAAACGCACTCGCATCAGAAAGTGGGGAGCGCACTGACATGCCCGCGGCGTGCTTGGGCTGGAGCGGGGAGCGCCCAGGGGGGCCGGCCCGCCACCGAAGGCTGCGCTAGGCGGCGCTGCCTCCTCGCTGCGGGCCCCCGAGAGCCCCAGGCCTTCGGGGGCCCCGGCACTTTGCGAACTGTGAACCCGCGGCCGGCCGGCCCTGCGGGCCCCAGCTTTTTCAGGCTGTTCTGAAGCCAGCGGGACTGAGATGGTGTCCGCTGGGTGCCCCGGGACGGCTTCCTGAGGAATCCGCCCCGACAGCCCCTCGTCCCATACAGGTACTAAGCGGGCGGCCCAGAAGTTTCGAGCTCCAGGAGCCCGAAGCACACCGAAGTACGCCGCAGGACCAAACAAATGTTTGAGGAGCGAATGCCGAAAGCGCGAAGAGGCGGAGCTAGCTCTGGTCACCATCTCGCGACGACTTAATGACGTCGCACAGCAAGCGCGTGTTCTACTCTTTCACCTTCAGTCAGCCTTAGTATACGGGCCTACCCCTTTAAGCGAATGATGGACAGTTATTTCAGCCTATCAACTTCCTTGTCAACATCCAATCAGATTTAAACTTCTCTCAGCCGCCCTAGGAGTTGGAAGAAGAGGTCGAAAAAGGGAGCGCTTTCTCTCTCGCGAGAGCGCTGTAAGCTGGCCTTTCAGAAAAAACACTGGAACAGATCGCCCGACTTCCCAAATAGTGGGTTAAAGGATGGAGTCACAAACCAATGAAAGGAATGAGGAGGTGGGATCACTGCTTTTACCGCGCTAGAAGTACCGTTACAGGGCAGACTTTTTGTCCAATCAACGCCTCCAGACTTTGGGTCAGGTGACCCTAGAGTGCGAGGGGCGGAGCTACAGCCTGGCGCGAGGAACCGTTAAGATGGACAATGATTATAACCAATGAAGTACACCGACTAGGGCGTTGGGAACCCAATAACATTGGTTGGGCGGGCGCCTTTCCGGAGCGCGGGGAGATGTAAAGACAGACAAATCATTTTCCCAATGAGACTGTAGAAGAGAGGAGCTAATTGACCAATGAGGACTGTGGGGCGGGAGCCTTCGCCGCGGCGGAGTCCAAGATGGCGGCGTGCGGTTCCGCTGTGTGAAACGAGCGCGGGGCGGCGGGTTAATCATCTCCGCGGAGACGACCTCCGACGACCCGCAACAATGAAGGGAAAAGAGCGCTCCCCAGTCAAGCCCAAACGCTCCCGTGGTGGTGAGGACTCGACTTCCCGTGGGGAGCGGAGCAAGAAGTTAGGGGGCTCTGGTGGCAGCAATGGGAGTAGCAGCGGAAAGACCGACAGCGGCGGCGGTTCGCGGCGCAGCCTTCATCTGGACAAGTCCAGCAGCCGAGGTGGCAGCCGCGAGTATGACACTGGTGGGGGCAGCTCCAGTAGCCGCTTGCATAGTTACAGCTCCCCAAGCACCAAAAATTCCTCGGGCGGGGGCGAGTCGCGCAGCAGCTCCCGGGGTGGAGGCGGGGAGTCACGTTCCTCTGGGGCCGCCTCCTCAGCTCCTGGCGGCGGGGACGGCGGGGAATACAAGACACTGAAGATAAGCGAGTTGGGGTCCCAGCTGAGTGACGAAGCGGTGGAGGACGGACTGTTTCACGAGTTCAAACGCTTCGGTGATGTAAGTGTCAAAATCAGTCATCTCTCGGGTTCCGGCAGCGGGGATGAGCGAGTAGCCTTTGTGAACTTCCGGCGGCCAGAGGACGCGCGGGCGGCCAAGCATGCCAGAGGCCGCCTAGTGCTCTATGACCGGCCGCTGAAGATAGAAGCAGTGTATGTGAGCCGGCGCCGCAGCCGCTCCCCTTTAGACAAAGATACTTATCCTCCGTCTGCCAGCGTGGTCGGGGCCTCTGTAGGTGGTCACCGGCACCCCCCTGGAGGCGGTGGAGGCCAGAGATCGCTTTCCCCTGGTGGCGCAGCCCTGGGATACAGAGACTACCGGTTGCAGCAGTTGGCCCTTGGCCGCCTGCCCCCTCCACCTCCACCACCATTGCCCCGTGAGCTGGAGAGAGAGCGAGACTACCCGTTTTATGAAAGAGTGCGCCCAGCTTACAGTCTTGAGCCAAGGGTGGGAGCTGGAGCAGGTGCTGCTCCTTTCAGAGAAGTGGATGAGATCTCACCCGAGGATGATCAGCGAGCTAACCGGACGCTTTTCTTGGGCAACCTAGACATCACTGTGACAGAGAGTGATCTAAGAAGGGCTTTTGACCGCTTTGGAGTCATCACAGAAGTAGACATCAAGAGGCCGTCTCGGGGCCAGACCAGTACCTATGGTTTTCTCAAGTTTGAGAACCTAGACATGTCTCACCGGGCTAAACTAGCAATGTCTGGCAAAATTATAATTCGGAATCCTATCAAAATTGGTTATGGGAAAGCTACACCCACCACCCGCCTCTGGGTGGGTGGTCTGGGACCTTGGGTGCCTCTTGCTGCCTTGGCTCGAGAGTTTGACCGATTTGGCACCATCCGCACCATAGACTACCGCAAAGGTGATAGTTGGGCTTATATCCAGTACGAAAGCCTAGATGCAGCTCATGCTGCCTGGACCCACATGCGTGGCTTCCCACTCGGGGGCCCAGATCGACGCCTTAGAGTAGACTTTGCAGACACAGAGCATCGATACCAGCAGCAATATCTGCAGCCTCTGCCTTTGACTCATTATGAATTGGTGACGGATGCTTTTGGACATCGGGCACCTGACCCTTTGAGGGGTGCTCGGGATAGGACACCACCCTTGCTATACAGAGATCGTGATAGAGACCTTTATCCTGATTCTGATTGGGTGCCACCCCCGCCCCCAGTCCGCGAACGCAGCACTCGGACTGCAGCTACTGCTGTGCCTGCCTATGAGCCACTGGATAGCCTGGATCGCAGGCGAGATGGCTGGTCCTTGGACCGGGACAGAGGTGATCGAGATCTGCCCAGCAGCAGAGACCAGCCTAGGAAGCGAAGGCCACCTGAGGAGAGCGGGGGCCGGCACCTGGAGAGGTCCCCTGAGAGCGACCGTCCCCGAAAGCGTCACTGTGCTCCTTCTCCCGACCGCAGTCCAGAATTGAGCAGTAGCCGGGATCGCTACAACAGTGACAATGATCGATCTTCCCGTCTTCTTCTCTTGGAAAGGCCCTCTCCAGTCAGAGACAGACGAGGTAGTTTGGAGAAGAGCCAGGGTGACAAGCGGGACCGTAAAAACTCTGCATCAGCTGAACGGGATAGGAAGCACCGGACAGCTGCTCCCACCGAGGGAAAAAGCCCTCTGAAAAAAGAAGACCGGTCTGATGGGAGTGCACCCAGCACCAGCACTGCTTCCTCGAAGCTGAAGTCCCCTTCCCAGAAACAGGATGGTGGGACAGCCCCTGCAGCCGCAGCCTCTCCCAAACTCTGTTTGGCCTGGCAGGGCATGCTTCTGTTGAAGAACAGCAACTTTCCTTCCAACATGCATCTGTTGCAGGGTGACCTCCAGGTGGCTAGCAGTCTTCTTGTGGAGGGCTCAACCGGAGGCAAAGTAGCCCAGCTCAAGATCACGCAGCGTCTTCGTTTGGACCAGCCCAAGTTGGATGAAGTAACTCGACGCATCAAAGTGGCAGGGCCCAATGGTTATGCCATTCTTCTGGCTGTGCCTGGAAATTCTGACAGCAGGTCCTCCTCTTCCTCAGCCACATCAGACACTGCCACCTCTACTCAGAGGCCACTTAGGAACCTTGTGTCCTATTTAAAGCAAAAGCAGGCCGCTGGGGTGATAAGCCTCCCTGTGGGGGGCAATAAAGACAAGGAAAACACCGGAGTCCTTCACGCTTTTCCACCCTGTGAGTTCTCCCAGCAGTTCCTGGATTCCCCTGCCAAGGCACTGGCCAAATCTGAAGAAGATTACCTGGTCATGATCATTGTCCGTGGTGCGTCCTAAAGTCCATGTGTAACTTGTATTTACTACTTTGACATGGTTCCTGTTTTGTGATGTATAATGGGATACAGCATCAGATGAAATTTTCTTTTGAATTAGTTGTTTAGTTGTAGCTTTTCTCTTTTTTATATTTTTATAAACCTTTAAAATAGAAGTCAGGACAGTTTAGCTATTATTTTAAGCGAAAGGGATGCCCTAAAGGTAGCAAGCAGATGGGTTTACTTTAATTAGGAGTTCCCACTCTTAGGAGTAACTTTTTTTCCTCTTTTTCTTCATTTTCTTTTTTTTTTTTTCTTTTTTAACGTTGAGCTTAAAAAAAAAAAAATCCTCAGAGTTACAAGCCCAAAATTTTGAAAAGTTGGGATTTGGAGAAGAGCCCACTTGACTATATAAAGATGATAATATATACCTAAAAATGGCTTGAATTGGTATTTAGGTTAATAATTCCTATACCAGAAGTGTTATTTGTATGGCTGAAATTTGATCAGGAATCTTCAAAGTACAAACTGGTAAATTGTATAGCAATGTAATTATTTTAATCAGGTATTTGAGTATTTCTCTTAAAATACACGGTTCATTCCCCGAGTGTCTGCTCTAACACATTTTTATCATTAGTTAAGTTCTGTATCCCGTATATGCACTTTTGGTTTGTAGCTGTAACTGTTCAGTAAAAATTGAGGAGTAGGTTACAAACCATATATGTCTTATGCTAGTATGCAAGAAGTGGGTAGGTGTTTTTAAAATCAGAATTCTTTGGTTAGTTATTGGTGTGCGGTGGTGTTTTTACTGACTTTCAGAGAGGTATAGCAGGTACAGTTCTAATTTAATTGTGCGTATTTCAAAACTTAAGTGTTTTTCATCAAAGATGAGTTTTTGTTTTTGTATCCATGCAAATTTCTGATTTCAATAATAGAAAGAAGAGTTGTCTGCAGGCTCATAAGTCAGCTTTTGTTTTAGTGGGCATTAATTAGCCATATCTGGATCGCAGAAATTTTTTAAGTCATCGTGAAATGCCTTTGACATGCTCTTTTTAAATTTTGCCTGTATTTTTATTTTCATTTATAAGCGGTAGCGATGGCATTACATTATTGAAAATGTTTTGAATGTCTTTTTCACTGGTGTCAAACCACAGAGAACTGAAATGTCAGTGTAGGAAAACCCCTTTTTACTGTTTTATTTCCCAGACACCTGGAATTA
The DNA here is from genome assembly GCF_022079265.1 of Lynx rufus. Classification (NCBI taxonomy): domain Eukaryota; kingdom Metazoa; phylum Chordata; class Mammalia; order Carnivora; family Felidae; genus Lynx; species Lynx rufus. The sequence goes on along the minus strand of NW_025814834.1, from coordinate 128,316,911 downwards.
ATACAAAATAATTTAATCCAACCAAATAATTTAACCCAACCTCACAGTTTGGTTTTTTTTTTTTCCAAAGCTGAAGGTTATAGTGATTTCTGGTTCTTAACAAGGGCTTTTGCTGCATAACAGTAATGGATGATTTTCTTTTTTTTGTCTTGTTTCTTTATCCTTGTCCTCACCCCTAGTTTCTCAGGTCGTTAGTAAGTATGTTTTCCCCCTTGATTTAAATGCTGAGGACTTTAGCTAAGGCCCTTGATATTTAATTATGATTAGAAACTCTAGGACCTTTTGGATCATGGTCATGTTTCTATTCTGTGAAAGTGACTTATAGAAAGCCTGGCAGAACCCAACTGTTTTCTTTCTGTTATCAAAGCTGGTAGTTTTGAAATAGCACCAATAATAACCCAGGGAAATGTCATGTAATTTGTTTATTTTCCGTTATGACAGGTGTCTAATGCATGTCAGCATGAAATCCTCATCACTGCTGTGTCATCCTTTTTGGTTTTCACTATGCATTTATAAACTTTCTTTTTAAGTGTGGAGGTTTTTCTAGGGTTTTTGTTGTTTTTAAACTGGAAAAACTAGCCATTTTGATAGAAGGAAGGTACTAGGCTGTGAGCACAAAGGTCCTTGGTGTGCTTGTAGGGAAAATACCTGAGATCCTACAAGTTAAGACCTGGTGCTTTTTGCTTTTAAAAACCTGTACTTGCCACACTAATATGGAGGAGACACTGTTCCGAAAGTAACGTGAGTTTGCAGTCTGCGTACGTGGGGTCAAAGTACAGTTTGGTTAGATACATTTTTCCAGTTTAAATACTCTCACTAACCATTAACTTTTGAATATCTTTTGATAAGAAAGCTGGACAAATGATTTTGCTCTTTTAGAGAGTGAAGTCCACGACATATAATTTTACTCTAAAGTGTGGGGGTTTTTTTTCCCCTTTTTCTTTTTTTTCTTTCTTTCCCCCCCCCCCTTTTTTTTTTTTTAGTTGATGTGACAACCAACCGAAGAGTACTGTGGTTTTTGCTCCATGTTTGTTTGAATCTTTATCTGACATGGTGGTTTTTGTTAGGTCTGGGCAATTTGTGCTTCAGTTTTTTGAAACAATGGCTTGATACCATTTCTAAATGTATGTATTAGAAATAACTAATTATGTTTAGTTTGGTGCTTACTTACAGAGTGCCATCGTCCAGATGAATCTCTTAATTTGTGTTGCCCATTCCGCTGCGTAGGTTCCTAATATTGTTAAACTATTTAAGCCTTCAGAATAGAATGAAAAGCAAGAGTCTAAAGCTATCTGGTTCTAATTCTCGTTAGCCAGAATTTCATAATCTCAATATTGGATGTTCTTTATAACAACTACTTGTTTCTTTTACTTTAAAAAAAAAATACTCGTTTGGTTGATTTTTCTGGAACTCAGCTCAAATGAATGCAAAGAAAATTTCTTCAGTATATTATATAATGACATATTAAGTATTACTGGTGAAAAACATCAAGCTAATTAAGACTTGAGATCCACAACTTCAAAGTTTATGGAAAATTAAGCAAGCATTCAGCTCCTGGCCAATTTTTTACTGTTATTTTGTTAGTTGTAACTGGGATTCCTATTAAGCGTTTTCCACACAAAAATTTAAATTCCTGGTTTTACATGTGTGTCTACATTGTGTAGATAGAGTTTTCGCTTTAAGGATTACGTATTAAAATGTCCATCCTCTGGCCGGTATAAGCTTTTGTTACATTTTGAAGGTCACATACTCTGGCCCTTAACTCAGATCACTTGAGGTACAGTAAGAAAAATAAGGTGTGTGTTTGTTGCTTTCAGAGTCAAACACTGTTTGGATTTATTTTGAAATGTTATGAGGAGGTTTTCACTGGCCATATTTGTTTTGTTTTTTAAAATTTGAAATCCACTTTTTTTAGACCGTGAAATTGTTCATTATGCAAATTCAGCTTGAACTGCAATTTGGGTCCATACAGGGACCATTCACCGAAACCTCTGTGGTGATAGAATTAGGATCTCCTCTTGAGAAGAGGGCCTTAATGACCTTTTTATGTGAAAAGTTTGGGAGAGAACTTCTGGACGATTTTTTCTGTTTCTGCCACAGTGTTTGGTTTTGAGATAGCAGTTGGGTATGAGGACAAGAAGAGAAGTAGGGTGGAGTTGGCCCCGTTAGCAGTCTGCTTCTAGTGATGTCTCTAAAGGGAGACAATGATTTCAGGTAACCACAGTGAGCTGTCTAGCTGAGTAAAAAGTTTTATACGTTTGGTTTAAACAGAGTTGAAAAGTAAAAGTCCTAAAGCGTTCTTTGGGTGTTTAGCAATTGTCTGTACGAGTGTTTTCTTAAAATAACAGCGGCTGTCTTTGGTAACCCAGATGAAGGTGGATTTTTAAATGGCTTTGTATCTTGACCCCTTTCTATAGCAACAGAGTAGTTCTGTATTGTTCCATATAAATTACAGAACGAAAACAGAGGGGGTAAAAGTTTGACTCCACCTTTTTTTTAGTTTCATTTTTTAAGTTCTATTTAGAATATATTGATCATAAATTGATTGTAAACTTCCTGTCTTTCTGAATTTGTTTGATATGTTTTACTCAGTTACATGAGTACAAGGGGTATTTTCAGTCCTGTAATCTTCGCTCAGTGGCAGTCCTTAAAAAAGTCCACCCTGTTGTTCTACTTGTTATTTGTCTATTCATATGGTAAACTCATTCAAGGTATGTGCCAGTGGGTATTATTGGTGCTTTTTGAAGTCAAGCTGGATTATCCAGGAAGGTCTTGTTAATGTTATGTTCATCTATAATGGCATAGGGGAAATATATATATTTTTAATATTGTAAACATTTGTACTGAATAACCTTTTTTTCCCCCCCGCAAGCAAAACTGGTGAACTGCGGATTGAAGATATGGAATTCAAAGCTCTAATGGACCTTTTTGAAGAGAAGTTATGGCTTATGTGGAGTTTACATGGGCCTCTTGATGGAAGAAAGCTAATCTGTTTAGTATTTGTGCATTTTACTAAAATGGCAGCTTAAAGTTGTGTATCTGCTATTGTGATGCCAATGCCGGTGTTTTAAGTGGAAAAAAAATGACCTCTTGCTTTGTGCTGTGTACACAAGATTTCTGGAAAAGTAAAGAAAAACCCTTTTTATGGCTCACACAGCTTAAAAGTAGCTGTCACTCAAACGTGCGCTCACAGTTGAGCTGCTTTTGTTTTATTCTAAATAAATTGTTTCTTTTGAGGAAAATGTTTTTCTGCCTGGAAGTGAATTGACGGCAAACCTTTGACCCCTTTGTTTGCAGCTGAGGGGGTTCTTGCTGCTGCTCAGATCTTGTATGTCTTGAGCAAGAAGCAGGGAGACCATCATTTTGACTATCACGGTGTGTCAATTCTGAAGGATCACTAGTGTTACTGTGACCCCCTTTGTTTGCAGAGAAGGGGATCATTTGCTTCTCGGTCCTCAACTTGATGAGGAAATGGTGCTGTTTGCTGGCACGCAAGAAGCTGGGGCAAGCACCGTAAGCCTCACCACAGTGCACGAGTCGGGGGCTTTGCTGGTTTGAAGAGCCGGAGTTGCTGAAATTTAAGTTTTGATTTATTTTGTTCACCCATCACGTTTGGCCTTAGTTTCATTTTTAATTTGAAGAAAAGTTTGAGATTGCTTTATCTTGCACTTAACATTTGCACCAAATTGCCAAAAGAAGGAGAAATGCTCCGTTTGCTTTTTAAATGTTAATGATGATGTTAATAAAGCCTTTCCTGACACATTGGAGAAGCTCCTCCGTCTCCAGGGGCTTCTTCCCAGAGTTATGCAGTGATGGGTTTAGTGCTGAATGGATGAAGAGTTCCTGAGAGCTAGCGTTTGTAATTAGAACCGTTACTCGGTATCTGTGCCTTATTTGACCTGTGGTTCCACATGCCTTGGATGTGCATGCACCGTGACGGTTTCGTAGGTACGAACGCACACTCAGGCCCAGTCACTTCGGTTGGTAGTACAGAGTGTGAGGAAAAAATGGAGGCGTCCTTAAGGAGGAAAAAGTGTTTGCCTTTAGTTCCTGCGTTATCCTGTACAGGGGCTCCTGAGCTTTGGAAGCTGTTCCCAGTACAGGAGAACTCCCCTGTTTGCAGCAGGAGACTTCGGTGCACAGTGACAACGCTGGAGTTCAAGAGGAAGCCAGCAGTGCTGCACCGTGGGCTTCAGACGCCATTGTCGTTTGCCAGTTTTAAACTTAACTAGTTGCAGACGAAGACCACCTTGAAATGCAGGCTTGTTGGGCTTGTTTTGAATTTTAACCTCGGATGGAAGAGCCCTAGTGCTGTCTGTCTCCATGCGGGATGATGCTTACTTAGGCAACAGGTGATTATCAACAAAGGATGCCACGGTTATACTCTGCAAGGTGGTGTTCCAGTGGCAAACAGCTGTGTAAACTCTTGTAAACAGGTAAGAGGGTTTTTAGAGGTCAAAAATGCATTTGATGAATAGGGTGAGGGCTTTGGCTGGTTGGGGTATTGTTTCTCTGATTGCAAAAGTCTTTAGGCACTCTGCTGCCTTTACTAGCTCTCTCCCCTCGCCCAAGTGTGTTGTGTTTGCAAAATCCCAGGGGGAGCTTTTGTGCTACTTGGTGTGTGTGTGTGTGTATTTTTTTTCTTAATTTGCATTTGAAAAATTTTTTTCATGTGGGAGCCAAAATAGTAAAATCCTGGTTATGGATTTGGGATGGGATTTACAGCCTTGATGTCCTTTAAAGTTTTGACGTTTTCTATTAACCACGGCCTTCACCCTTTGTGGTGATTTCATGGTACTGGGAGAACTTAACTGCTATAAAATGTTGCCATTACAAACACTGATTCTAAACCTGCAGGTCAGCATAGAGGGAGAGAGAGAGAGTGAGTGCGTGCGTGCGCCCGAGGGAAGAAAAGTACCATCAGACTGGAATGATAGATATTTTAGCCAAAATGGTTAGATTTTTCCTTGTCTTCCAATGAGATTAAATTATAAAAATAACTACAGTTTGTGGGAAGTGACTAGGCAATGTTATGAGAAATCCAGCTTTTGTCTGCTCTTCCCATTTTCATTGTCCATTTAGTCCTACCAGCCTTTCGAGCCCTTCCAATCTCTCACGCCCCCAACATTAATCAAGTGTCAGGCTTTGGCAACTTAACACGAGCATGACTTTTAATGTGTAATACAACTAGGTTTCCTTTATTTTAAGTGATGTTGAAATTTTGAATAGGATTTTGCTCTTCACGAAATTCTTGTTTTCTCTTTCCAAAGGGGAAAAGTGAAGTACAGTGGGTGTTTGTTTTTGTTTTTCAGTTTCTCAGTGTGTCATTTACAACATTTGCTTATGAGTTGGCTGTCATCTAAAGCTTTGCTAAATAGTCCCACCTATATTTCTTCAGATGTTTTATACCTGTCGAAAATGTCAATTTCCAGTGTATTTTCTTCCTCTGGCTAGTCCACACTGAAAGCCCATTAAGTAGTTTTTCCAACTAGCAAACAAGTATTTTAAGTCACTGTAATGGTTTAAGGAAGATTATGTTAATACTCTTTCTGCATGTTTGGTTATCTTTCTAAGGTCTTGGGTTTCATCTCAAGAACAAGAAGAAATGTTACAAATAGAACATTTGTTTATTTGTATATGAGATCATATCATGCAAAATGGGAAGGTACACAGCATGACAATCTTTTGAAACTACGCATGAAATCATTTTGTTTCTAGCTGCACCGTGAACGAAAAATTATTAATTAGGCTGAGTGTTAGATCTAGAGTTCTGGTTTTATAAATTGAGACCTGCCCTTTTGAATTATTTGTGTGTTTTTCCAGTGTCTTCCATATGGTCTAAATTTAGGATTCTACTGTAAAGGAAACAATTCCAGTAACACCTCTGAATTGACTTGTGCTCATTTTGAAAAGCCTGGCTGTATTAAAATTGAAAATAGGGAGTACTGTGACTTTAGTAATAACAACTTAGGTTTTATAAAGTGCCACTTCTGTAGCTTAAGTGACATTACTGTTTACAGGCTGTTTATCTGAGGTGGTAAATTTAATGCTTATGGCTCGTGGCAGCATCTAGTTTTCTTTTTCCAATAGGATATCTGATTATGGCTTATCTGACCACTACCTCCATCTCCCTCCCATTCCAGTTTCCTCTCCTTAAGCAATTCGTTGTATAACAGAATTCCTCCAAACCTCAGACAAGATTGTCCTTAGCAGCCAAGAAAAGATTTTGACCTTGAGGTCAAATTACTTAACATGCTTCTTCTACTCAAATGCTTAGAATTAAGCATTCAAGTAGAGTTTCTGTCTAATCATTTGAATGCTGACCGCATATTAACAAGTAAAGTGCTGAGCATATAGATGAAAGTATCAAATAGTCTCTACCTGTGTTAGCAGCTTATACTGTAATTACAATATAAAAACAAGTAAATGGTGAAATATCAGGGGAGAAGTTCACAGTTTAAGACAATTGCAGAAGAGCTGTCGCAGGCCAGTATTTGATTAATTGCCAGTGGATTTTTATAGGAGATAAGGGTGTATGGATGAGCACATGAAAAGGTTACTTGAAGCTGCGATCGTGAAGAAAAACTTTACAAAATAATTTTGTTAGTTGGAGAAGGATGTGGCATGGTGAGGGAGGTAGGGCTTGAGATGTCAGGCAGACAAGCATGAATACTGTAACAGCTGGTTGATCACTGGGAAAGTTGAGCAGGCTGAAGCCTGGGCAACTTGTAAAATGGTTGGAACAACAGAAATAGGGAATCCTGAAACGCAAGGCAGTTTGAGCAAGGTGGGAAGTGAGGACGCATAATCAGGTTGAGGCATGTTGACAGAAAGTGACGGTACTAATAATAGCAGTCATTTGTTAAATACCCACTTTAAGCCAAACATTCTGCCAGGTCCTGTGCACACATTGTCTCCTGTAAGTCTCACCACAGACCATACTCTGACAGCTAGTGGTTGATGGAGCCAGGGTTCTAGCCAGGCCTTGGTCCCAGCTAGGGTTCTTGGTCGCCGTCTTGCCATACCTGCCTTGCTACTTTTTTCTGGAGGCTGGGATGGGTAAAGCTGCAAACTTGAGAAGATGTCTGGGCGGGTTTCAAACTGTAGAGTGTATCAACATTTGTGGTTCTTGGGAAACATGCAGGCCCTTGGCTCCAACCCCAGGCACTCTGGGATTTGTTCGGGCTGGCACGGCCCCGGAGTCTTTGTTCCTCTACAGGCTTCCCAGGTAATTCTGATGTAGTCCGTGGTCGTTGGCCACGTGTTGAGCATCACTGGCCCCCAGAGAGTAGAGTACTGACGTATAAACTTGGAGTAATGTATATAAGGCATGGGAAGGGGAGACGGTGTGGAAAAGAATCCCAGCTGAAAGAGCCAGAATAATGTTCTTTCTGTCTCTGAGGCTGAAAGAAGGAATTTGCAGAAGATAAATTCAAAGCTGTTACAGAGACAAGCAGAGTGAAACTGCAAATGCCATGGAATTTATCACTGAAAATTGTCACTTAAGTCACAGTTTTATAGTCCTGTAATTATTTCTCCAAGGAATTCAATCCAGCTTAGTATGTAATTTTGCCTCATAACAGTCTGTGAGAAGGGCCACTGTTCAGTTTATGAAATGCTAAAGGGATACGAGAAAAGTTTTGTGAGTTGGTTGTTGGATACAGAGCCAGGAACTGATTTGGGATATTCTTGAGTTTTCAGATGTTAATCTAAAAATAACGTGACTGTAGTCTGTCTGAAATTAAAATTGAAAGTGACTCTAGGATATGAATATATACGTGCATGTACATGTGCAAGTTGCTTTCCATGAATGAACCACACCTATATCTGCTACCTCCTAACTAGGTTACTAACAGGATTGAGGCAGAATGGAATTATAGATAAAGTTGAGTGTATCTTTGATTTCTAAATGGTTGGAAGATTTCCTATTTTGCATTATCTAAACTGGGTTTGTCTTCAGTTAGTATGGCTAATTCTTCAAATATTTAGGTATCTGTTATGTACCAGGAGTTATTGTAGATCTTGGGAGTATATTGGTAAAGAAAACAAATTTTTCTCATGGAGCTGACATTCTGATGGAAGAAGGGAGATAGTGAAGTGTAAGTCAGGGCCAGTTGCCAAGGACAAATGCTGAATGTAGTAGAAAGCTATTGCAAGTTTCAAGGAGGCAGAGTGATGTGACTTGATCAAGATTTGACTACCAGTCTCAGGAAAGTAACACAACTATCCTTCACCTAGTCCCAAAATCTAGAATAATGCCTGCTATGTATACATACAAGAGGTACCCAAGTATTTGAAGAATTAATTCGCTACGCCAATTGAAGACAAACATATAAGTAATTCAAAATAGGAAATCTTTCAACTATTTACAAGTCCAAGATATTTCCTCCAGTGATAAATTAGCATTTCAGATTCACTTTAAGACTGAAACTGTCCTTGTTCAGAGATTCAGCAGTGTTCTTTTATTTAAATAAGCATAGTAGAGATTTATTTCTTCTCAGGCTCATAATTGCTGGCCACCCTGAGATTTGAGGGCAGTCTTCTTCCTAGTCCATCCTTATTTTCTCAACGTGTCTTTTTTATTCTTTCTGCTATTGTCAGGAGAGTTTCCACTGTGGTCATGTATAGTTTCTGCTATAACACCCTGACTATGCTTTCTATATTTCATAACTTGCAAGCTTTCTAGTGGTATCAACCTAGACTTCCATGCTAAATAGCGATTTAGTGGGTCTTCTTGTGGAATGGCTGTCACCCTGTGCAAACCAGGTATAAATATGTATTCAGGTTTTAAGTGCTGAATTGGTGTATGACCTTTCTTAGGTGACCGACAATTCTTTTCTCAAAAGAAGGACTTAATGAAAAAGTTGAGTGCATAAGCACGTTATTACATATATGTCCGGAGTAGAACTATCATTACAGGAAAAATTAACACTCTCAGGTGCTATATACGTACATATTTTTAATTACATACTTTAATGCATATTGGGGAAATTGGTGTTCCGTAAAATTTGTATGTTAGCATATAGAAATTGCTATATGTAGTTTTACCTTGCTTCCAGGATAGGCATCTAGTTTGTGTATATTCTTTATATCAGAAATACTTCGGTAAACAAAGGCTCCTTGACTGGAATTTTTCTGCATTCTACAGCAGAGGTTTCAAACCTGGCTGTACATTAGTATCATCTAAGGAACTTCTTGATACTAATAACCTGGAAATTCCTCTCTCAGATTCATTTACATTGATCTAGGTGGAGTGGGATTCTGCCAAGGTCCCGGTATTATATTTTTGTTTTAAGTGCCCCAAATGATTCTAATGTGTAGCCAGGGTTAAGATCTGTTGCTCTAGAGACAGGTCATAAGCATACGTACAAACACGTACAATCAACCTCTTAAGCACTGTTTGAAAATCAAAACCCAAAACTTTCAGAGTGTAGCCTTACTATTGATAGTGTGGACCTCGGACCAGCAGCCATTAGCATCACCTGGAAACTTGTTAGAAGTGTAAAGAATTACAGGGTCTCACCCTGACCCATTGCATGGGATGAGATCCCTAGGTAATTCGTATGTACTTTAAAGTTCAAGAAAAGCTGCTTAAGTTGTAGATACATACATATTCTCTGTAATAAAAATGGATGTTTAGAATCTTATACCTCATACATAAGATTTTCAGATTTCAGTGACATTTTCAGATAGTCAGTGACATTCACTTTAAAGCATTTAGAAAATATTTCCAACAAGTAGGAACAAAGAGTTCTTAGGTAGTGAGCTTCTGGTGACAGAAAATTACCAGAGGTTTCTGTCACCTAGATGGGGAGGGGTTGCTATTGCCTGTCTTGGTTGGCTCTTGCTTATTTTGTTACGCTTATGTGTTTTTTTCTTCCTTCCTGTTCCGTTCTAGTCCACTCTTCATTGTGAGATATTTTTTCATTGTGTTATTTTTTACAGATAATGGTGAGGATACTTGAGACACTGTTTGCTGATAGGTGCCCCACACGTTAGAATATTTGGTAGAAGTAGGTTTAGATCTTTCTAGGGGAATGGATGTGGAAAGGATTGAGAGTAAATTCTGATTGCCTTTGTTTTTTTAATTGTAGTGTGATAGTAACTTCATAAATTGGTTGTCCTCACATAGCAATAAGAATCAAGCTCTTAATTCATATTAATCACAGTGATAAATAACACAATAAATATTAAGATTTATATATTACAGGGAATGGCCTGGTATGAATGTTCAGAGAATACTCTAAATTGCAATATATCAGTTTTGATACAGGAATGATTTTTAATGTGTAGATTTTTATGATAGAAGATTTTAAAAAAAACATTCACCAAGACACCTTTTCTTCTGTTGGTGCTCCTTAAGTTTAGAAGTGTCTGAAGCTCTAATAAATAATGTTTTTAAACATATATGGTATTGGATCAGCCTCCTCTGCTTTTTTTAATAGCCAAGTTTAAAGGAGGGAGCATTTCTAAGTACAATAATTGGTTAAACATCTTTTTTTCCTCCTGGGTTTCTTTTTAGGAACTACTGACAATCAAAAACCTATAGCCGACTTTGGGATACGGCTTTATTATTCAGCAACTAAAAGATGAGTTCTAATTGGCAGACTTCTGGCACTGGCACTTGTCCTCCTGTTTCTATAGAAACTGGGTTGGAAGTCAGAGCTGCACAAAGGGAAAGGGTAAGTTTCTTTCAAACTCCATATTTATAAACCCATATCTTATTAACTGGCATGGTGTCAGTTTCCACATAAAGACCTACATCAGTGAACTAGAACTCAAACATGAGCTACTAATTTTCACTTGAGTGGAAACTGACATCAGGTCATTAAATATAGTAGGAGGGTTTAAATATGGATTTATTTTTCTGGTGACTCTGACTTCACATTTCTTGAAACAGTGAACTCAGTCTGATAATTCTCACTTTCACTTGTTTCTAATTTGGGGGTTATAAAGCTGATTTTTACCCTCTTAGATCTTATTCTATTGTACCTTTCTGGTAAGTGAAAATTTTGGAATATAAAGTATGTACAGAGGACATTTTAAAAGTCTGCATGAATTACAAGTCTCTTCTTTTGAGCTAAGTCTGGTTTTTTCCGTTATAAAACAAGTACAGTACTACTGACCAGTTTTTTAGTTTCTCTCCTCTCTTTGCCAAGCAGGATGAGGTCGTCTGTTGGGCACATACATTTGTTCTCATCCAGGCAGACATCCATTATTTGTAGACCCTAAGACACCTGCCAGTTGGTGAGTCATCTTACTGCTATGGCTTCAGAGGGCTGTGCTACACAGCTGGGGCATTTAGGCTTGAAATTGTGTAATCAAGTGTGATACACTCCGATCTACAGGTTGGTGTATGTAGATAATGTATACTAAACTCGGACTAGCTTTAAGATATTGGAAAGAAGGCAGTATTGGCTCTTGCCCTTTAAAATGTATCTATCTCATTTCCTTGGTCCTGACATATTTCTCTTAAGGGGTAGACTTCTCTTCCTGCTAAGACAGCAACGATGTTGGTTGACACGTAGCAAAGAGTGGGACCTCTTGGCTTGATTTCAGCTCAAATCGTCAGTTCTATGAAAATTGTAGAAGTGAAAGCTGGAAGTCTTCTCTCACTTCCAAGTCCCTGGTCGGTTCATGGCCGAGAGTAGATTCTCATGAAAAATGTACGCCTCCCTTCTTTAACTACTAATGTGTATCGTGTTTCTGTTTGCTCGCTGGGGCTTGAATGAGGTAAAAATAGAATTGAATTTGTGATTTTGGGGGGACGGGGAGAGGGCAGGTAGGAAAAAAACTTCAGGTTTTAGCTGTGTGCTATCAACCATCTAAACATCCAGATGTGTTCTTTACCCCTTAGTAAAGGTGGCCAACTCATCCTGGTTTTAAAACTGAAAGTCCCGTGACCCAGGAACCTCCCTCATTTCCAGCCAAACCCAGACAGTTGGTTACCCTGTCTTAGTTTATTCTCTGTATCCCTAAAAAGGCCTCACTAACTTACTATTCATCATTATTGTGTATAGAGGAGATTTCACAATATATTGGCTTCTGTTGGAATGTTGCCATGGATTAGGTTCTTTTTTTTTTCTTTAAGAAATGGTTGTCATTTGCCTCAGTGATCCCAGGTAATGGCAGCTTACCTCTCAGAAATAAAACATGAACTTTAACTGATTTATTTAGAAATTGATTCCAACCACTTTTGTTATTTTGCATTTGTGTATATGTTAATATCTTAGGCATAAATCTGAGACAATTGGGTAGATATTTGTGAGAAATAAGTAGGCAGATATGTAGACGTAAAGCCTCCTACCAGTTGGTTTTGGCATAAGAGAAACACACTTAAGGTTTTTAGAAAGTTTTGGGCTTTGGTTTTATATTGAAGATTTCAGAGAAACCATTGTCCATGTTTTGTATTATGTCTTGCTTAAAAATAACTAAAATAGGGGCGCCTGGGTGGCGCAGTCGGTTAAGCATCCGACTTCAGCCAGGTCACGATCTCGCGGTCCGTGAGTTCGAGCCCCGCGTCGGGCTCTGGGCTGATGGCTCAGAGCCTGGAGCCTGTTTCCGATTCTGTGTCTCCCTCTCTCTCTGCCCCTCCCCCGTCCATGCTCTGTCTCTCTCTGTCCCAAAAATAAATAAATGTTGAAAAAAAATTAAAAAAAAAAAAATAACTAAAATATTAATACATGGTGTGTTTTTTCTCATGGAAATAGTTGATTTTACAACTGGACAAGTTCATTAAGTAAACTAATTTTTGTAAACATAGCATCCTATATATTAATATACCTAGATTATTTGAAAAATACTGCAAAATTATCATTTTGGTCCATTTAAGTTTAGTTGTAGCTTTTATTAAATTTTAACCTCCAGAGAATCTTTTTTTTTTTTTTATGTTTATTTTTTGAGAGAGAGAGACAGAGCATGAACTGGGGGGGGGGGGGGGGGCGGTGCGGCACAGAATCCCAAACAGCCTGATGTGGGGCCCAAACCCAGAAACCGTGAGCTCAGGACCTGAGCAGAAGTCGGACACCCAACCGACTAAGCCACCCAGACACCCCTAATGTTTGTTTATTTTTGAGAGAGAGAAACAGAGAATGGGTGGAGAATGGTGAGGGAATCGGAAGCAGGCTCCAGGCTCTGAGCTGACAGCACAGAGCCCGACGCAGGGCTTGAACTCACAAACTGTGAGATCATGACCTGAGCCGAAGTCGGACGCTTAACTGACTGAACCACCCAGGTGCCCCATAACCTCCAGAGAATCCTTAAAGAAGGAAAGTCAGGGACCATGATCTCATCAACACTGGTAATTAGGTTTCAGAGTTGGCCCTGTGAAGGACTAACTTTGTAACTTTAGGCAAATAACTTGGTCTTAATTTTCTTTTTAATTTTTTTAAATGTTTATTTATATTTGAGAGAGACAGAGACAGAATGCAGGTGGGTTAGGGGCAGAGACAGAGGGAGACAAAGAATCTGAAGCCAGCTCCAGGCTCCGAGCTGTCAGCACAGAGCCCGATGTGGGGCTTGAACTCACAAACCATGAGATCATGACCTGAGCCGAAGTCGGATGCTTAACCGCCTGAGCCACCCAAGTAGGCGCCCCTACTTGGTCTTAATTTGCTTTTTGTTCCTTCAGTATATAATAGGAATAATAATACCTACCCAACTTCCTTAAAGGCTTGACTCGATGATAATGAGGTATTAGGTAGGAAAGAACTTTAAAAAGTTAAAGGTACCATGACTAGAGTTTTAGTATTAGAGTTTTAGTAGAAAAACTAGAGTTTGAGTATTAGAAATCGTCCTTAGTGATGAACATACGTAGAAAATTCCTTCTTTTACAATGTTAGTATGGCATTTCTTAGAGTAAGAGCTGCAAGGGGTGGCATCTTAACAGTTTTAAGCCAATATGTAGCTGAGAGGAAAGTACACTGAACTTTTACGTTCAAGTTGTCATAGCTCTACTAAATAAAAAAATCTATATATATGTCAAGGGTTACAATTTATGAACATGGCGACTAATATTTTAGTATCGAGAAACTACAGGTGGCCTATACTCAGACATTACCTTCTTTGCTTAAGATTCGGTGAATATTAGAAGACCTAAAAATGTTAATTATCATAACAACTACATTTTTACTGCACCGTAGCAAATTGTCTTTTGTGGCTTTAATTTGTTCTGGTTCTTAGGTACTTTGCATTCTCCTTTCCATTTCAGTCGAGATATAACATTTTATGCTGATTTGAGTTAGAACAAATTTATTATAAGATAACTGCTTTCAGTTAAATTAACTTCATGATCTTGTGTACTGCCAAGAAGTCAGGGTGATCTAAAGAGGAAAGTGTAGGGTTTCTTGTCAGTCTGTGTTTGAATTGTGACTCCAGTGTTTACTGGGTGCTTAATTTGACTTTAAGCCTTACTGATTGGTAAGATGGGCATCCTAGTATCTGCTTCTAAAGGTGGTGAAGGTTAAATACGATAATATATAAAATGTGCCTCACCCAGTAAGTAGTATACATTGGATGTTGAAATAAAGTTGTTCACCACCCTACCACTCCACACACACAGCTGTGTATCCTAGTTTAATATTTGTTTCCTCTTTGTCTCCTAGGGATCTCTTGAAGGGGAAGGGGAAAGAAGACCAGTGAACTGTTTTTGCTTTTCTTGAAACTCTGGAATAATAGTATTTCTAGGTTACGGATTCTTAAGAGACGTGGTGACATCTTAGAATATTGTCCAAGAAAAGTAATAAATGAATAGGAACATCATAAGTTAGTTGTTAAAACAAGGACTACATTAATTATAGCTGTCTTTAACGTCTTGTAGCCTAGGAAATCAGACTTTTTAATCCACACCACCCAGGTTTAAAATTTTTTTTCTTAACGTTTTTATTATTGAGAGAGCATGAGCATGGGAGGGGCAGAGAGAGGGGGAGATAGAGAATCCAAAGTAGGTTCCAGGCTCTGAGTTCAGCATAGAGCCCGACGCGGGGCTGGAACTCACAAACTGCGAGATCATGACCCGAGCCAAAGTTGGACGCTTTACCGACTGAGCCACCCAGGCGCCCCTGCACACCACCCAGGTTTGAGCAGGGTGAAGAGTTGCTCTGTTGCATAAGATTCATAAAGTTTGTTCAAGTCGGTATTCAACTTGGAATTCTTCAGTTGGTCCTACTTAAAATGTACAGTCTGCTTTCATAGGAGGAAGGAATCTCGTTGTCCTAGGTAAAGTCGCTTTTGAGAAATTATTGCTTACAAGAGAAAGGGGGATGGATGAGAGTGGTGCCTAATAAGTCACTGATTTATTTAGCTTCTGTTTGGATGTAGAAAGAAGAAAGGAAATTTGCGGCTACTGTGTATGAGGGTTATTTTGCTTAGTACAGGTGTATTTTCATTTAGGCCTTAGAGTGTATCTGTGAGGTGGGATAGTGCTGTTAACCTCATGTATGGAGGATAAAAGTGGCACCCAGGTTGATAACCTTCATGAGGTGATATGGCAACAGGCAACAAGAGTGGGAATTTATTAACTGTTTTTGCTGTTTGTGTGTGTAAGCGGGGTAGTGTTTGTTTTTTTCATACTGTCTTATGTCTAAAATAGAAAGATAATGTTAGACATTTATGTCTAAATGTAAAACCTAGGGGCGTCTGGATGGCTCAGTCGGTTGAGCGTCCGACTTCGGCTCAGGTCATGATCTCACGGTCTGTGAGTTCGAGCCCTGCGTCAGGCTCTGTGCTGACAGCTCGGTGCCTGGAGCCTGCTTCAGATTCTGTGTCTTGCTCTCTCTCTGTCCCTCCCCTGCTCATGCTGTCTCTCTCTCTCTGTCTCAAAAATAAATAAAAACATTAAAAAGATAAATAAAATAAATTAAAAAAAAATGTAAAACCTAGGTTTTTTAAAAAAATTATTTTTAAGTTTATTCATTTATTTTGAGAGAGAGAGACAGAGCAAGGGGAGGGGCAGAGAGAGAGGGGGAGAAAGAGAATCCCAAGCAGACATGGGGCTCGAACCCACGAACCGTGAGCTCATGACTTGAGCTGAAGGGATGCTTAACCGACCGAGCCACCCAGGCACTCCTAAAACCTAGGTTTTAAATAGGACTAACTACTGTTTTTAAGATAACTGAGATTTGAACCCAGATTGATTTGGTTCCAAAGTTTATGCTGGGCATACAAAGATCAGTAGAACACCATCCAACTTGTTGATCTTGCAGATTTAATGGCGGAGCGACATGTAAGCTCATGTAGTACTCTGTTAAAAGGTAGATGGGGGGACACCTGGGTGGCTCAGTCAATTAAGTGTGTGACTTCAGCTCAGGTCATCATCTCACGGTTCGTGGGTTCCAGCCCTGCGTCGGGCTCTGCGCTGACAATGTGGAGCTCCTTCTGTCCCTGCTCCTCCTCTGCTTGTGCGAGCTCACACGCACGCTCTCTCAATCTCTCTCTCTCAAAAAAAAAAAAAAAAAAGTTGGGATTCAGACCAGAGAATGACTTCCTGCTAGGGGAGGTCTCCGCAGGAGGTGGCCTTTGAGTGAGTCAGGTTGTGAAGGGTGAGACTATGCAAAGCTTTCACAGAAGCCTACACAGGGAGTTGAGAGGGTATGGTATTTTAGAGTCAAAGCCAGGGTTTCAGTTTAGTCTTTCTCTCTATAGTAAGGCGGTTGTTTAAAATGATTATTAATATTAAATAATATTTTAAAGCAGAGGTGAATGGAAGTTTAGAATAATAATTTTTAATTAATTTTAATTATTTTGTTTAATTTTAATTATTATTTTTAATAACAGTAGTTTTCAAGAGTGTTCTGAAAGAGATTATAAGGGAGCTTGGTGTTACAGAGAACTCGAGGATTTTTTGTTTCCTCTTAAAATCACCCAAATAATGAAGGGCTCTCTATTCACATGTATTGCTTAGTCTGAATAATGTTATTACCTAGGTAACATATTTATTCCATATTTAAGAAATATCTTTTAGTTTAAATCTATCTTCCAGTAAAAGCTACCTATTCAACCATTATATAAAACTTGTAGTTCTGAAGACACATCTAGATCATTTACCTTGAATATTTTAGATAGTTAGATGTAGTGAAAGGTAATATTGTTTGGAAAGGCAGGAATGCTATTCAAATGATTTTGACATAAAGGAGGTTTTTAGCAATTCTGTTTTTTATTACATAGCAATATACATTCATCACAGAAAATTTAGGAAACATAATGAAAACAAAGATTACTTCTAATCAATAAGGAGAAATAAACTTTTGGGGGGGATTATACAATTCCAATCACTAAATAAAGTTTTAATATTCATTCAGATTTCAGAGTCATAGTCAACCAGTAGCTACATTTAATACTTTTTTTTTTTAACGTTTATTTATTTTTGAGAGACAGAAAGAGACAGCAGGAGTGGGGGAGGAGCAGAGAGAGAGGGAGACACAGAATCCGAAACAGGCTCCAGGCTTTGAGCCATCAGCACAGAGCCTGATGCGGGGCTCGAACCCACAAACAGCAGAATCGCAGAATCATGACCGGAGCTGAAGTCCGATGCCCAACCAGCTGAGCCACGCAGGCGGGCACTCCTACATTTAACACTTTTTTAAGCTAACAAGAGTGGTTTTTCATCTTTACATATTTTAGTGACTGAATTACCCTGATACAGTTGAGAGTTTGGTCAGTTTATTATTACAGTACATTCTGATTTTTATTTAATATGTAAGGTAGTTGTTTTGACTGATGAAGAGTTTAGCCTATTTGATTAAATACTAATAAAGGACTTAAAGTGTTTATTACTCTTACTAGTAGTTAGACATTGCTCAGAATGCTGAAGCAAAAAGGAACCTTAAAAACTGTCTGCTTTGCCTTCTCATTTTATAAATGAGGAAACTTTTTTTTTAATAATTTTTCCATATAGACTATTTTTTTAAATTTTTTAAATGTATGTTTATATATTTTGAGAGAGAGCATGAGCAGAGGAGGGACAGAGGGAAACACGGAATCTGAAACAGGTTCCAGGCTCCGAGCTGTCAGCACAGAGCCCGACGCGGGGCTGGAACTCACGAACTGTGAGATCACGACCTGAGCCAAAGTTGAACACTTAACCGACTGAGCCACCAGGCGCCCCAGAAACTGTTTTCTTCCAAGCTGCTGTTCCAGTGACTTCTTTGTTTAGATTTTGTTTTGTTAAGCTCTCACTTCATTGCAGTCCTTTCTCTTCCTGGTCAGGCTCTGTTTTTTCCACCTCTCAGCCAAGGGTACAAAGAAAAAGGAGACCGAAGAGAGGAGATAACATGTGCCAGAGAAGTAGAAGGAGCCAGTGTAGGTCTGGGTGTAATCATATAACCAGCCTGGAAGGAAAGAATGATCTCTGTTAGCAAAGCAAACCTTTCAGTTAGTAATTCTCAGCCATATACTGCTCATTGAGGGAAGAAGCCTCCTGTACTTGTAGGTATCGTGACCCAACAGAAAGTCAGGCTGCTTGCCTGATATTTTGGATTGATGAAGTTAAATCTGTTCCGCTTGAGTTAGGGGTTTAACCCTGTGAGAAGAAAGCCATTGTGGAGCCAGAACTCATCTTGTCTTATAGTGGAAATTTGGAAAACTCAGGGACGCCTACAGTTTGATTTTATGATGAATCTTATTCGAAGGGCACTGTTCTTACAAAGAAAACAATTGTGAATTGCTACTGTTTCCTGAAGAAAAAAGTGAGAGAATTGATTATCTTTTTTCCCCTCACTGAACAAACATTTCAGTAATTACTATGTTCCCAACAGTTGTTGAAGAAGGTAATGATATTAAGCCAAAACAGACATGGTTCCTGCCCTCAGACTGTACAGTTTAGTGGGGAGTTGGGTATTAACCACGTGAATTACACGTGCCATCAGGGCTATGAAGGGAAGGTTCAGGAGGCTGTGAGAGCATATGAAAAGGAAGTGACTTAGTCAAGTGGGTTAAATGATGACTATAAATCCCCCTGAAATCAAAATGCTCTTTAATCAAGAATGGGTGGGTCCACCATTTGGCTAATGGCACATACTATTATGTGCCGTTTTTAAACGAAACACTTTCTTTTTTTTAATTCCTTTTTTAATGTCTATTTATTTATTTTGAGAGAGAGCATGCATGCCTGTGAGCACGGGAGAGGTAGAGAGAAGGGGAGAGAAAGAATCTCAAGCACACTCCTCACTGCCAGTGCAGACCCTGATGTGGGGCTCAAACTCATGAACCATGAGATCATGACCTGAGCTGAAATCAAGAGGGAGATGCTTAACGGACTGAGCCACCAGGTGCCCTGAAACACTTTTCTTAAAAACTGTGTATGGTGGCAAAGAATGTGCAAGGCAAGAATGTTTGTGTGTGGCCTTCAAACATTGTTATAAAAGTCAGCCCTATGGAAAGGCAAATAATGTGTTAGTATTGTTATGATAGTTTTGACCTCCTAGCCATCCTAAAGGTCTCAGGACCTCTGGGTGTCCACTGACCACACTCTGAGAACTTCTTTTCTAATTTTGTTGTTGTTGTTGTTGTTAAAAAAAATTTTTTTTAATGTTTATTTATTATTGAGAGACACAGAGCATGTGCAGGGGAGGGGCCGAGAGATAGGGAGACACAGAATCTGAAGCAGGCTCCAGGCTCTGAGCTGTCAGCACAGAGCCTGATGCGGGGCTCGAACTCACAAACCACAAGATCATGACCTGAGCTGAAGTCAGACGCCCAACCGACTGAGCCACCCAGGCATCCTGAGAACTTCTTTTCTTTTTAAATTTTTTTTTTTTCTTTTCAATGTTTTTATTTATTTTTGGGACAGAGAGAGACAGAGCATGAACGGGGGAGGGGCAGAGAGAGAGGGAGACACAGAATCGGAAACAGGCTCCAGGCTCTGAGCCATCAGCCCAGAGCCTGATGCGGGGCTCGAACTCACGGACCGCGAGATCGTGACCTGGCTGAAGTCGGACGCTTAACCGACTGCGCCACCCAGGCGCCCCGAGAACTTCTTTTCTAAGATACTATATGCATATTATCTTTGTAGATGCAAATTGGCTTTTAATCCTAAAAAACCTTAAAAAGTTAAAGCTCTTATTCTGATCATTTATTGAAGAAGTTGTGGTGCTATATGCCAGATGAAAATATCTGCCCTCATAGGGCTTACGTATTATTTTAAGTAGGCTCCATGTGCAACATGAGGCTTGAACTCACAGCCCTGAGATCAAGAGTCAGATGCTGTACTGACCCAGCCAGCCAGACATCCCTGATTTTCATTTTGGAACATGGTTTCTCACTGAATGTTAGCATATACCCTTTTCTTTTTTTGGTCTGATTGTATGTGTCTTTATCTCCTGTCGTTTGTTTTTTAATTTGGTTTTGATACAGATAATTTTTTTGTTTGCTTCATTAGCTTTATGTTTCCTGTTAACTGATATAATGAATGAATGGAATGTTTTATAGCCTCTTAAATTCAGCTAACTTTAGCTTGCTTTTTACCTATTGACTCCTTGTTCGATCAGTGACCTCATTTAAATGTTTCTTGGAGTTAAGCATGGAGAGAAATGGAGTAGGACAAGTCTTTGTGTTATGTGGGTTGTGATTGACCTTTAGATATCTAAGAGAGAAATAGGTAGGTGACCAGTCGCTCAAATTTCTAGAAAGGAGGAAGTGTAGAAAGTACCCAGACCCTTTCCTATCCCTTGTCATTCTTGCTTAGTCCCACCAGTACAGCAGATTTACCAATATATACATAGCCTGCGAAGCATAAGATAGGGACATTAGAAGAAATGCTCCAGAAAAGACTAGTAGTTTTTAGACAAGGAAGTGGATAGTGCTGCTAAAAAGTCAGGAGGGCATAGCTGAAAATAGTGAAAATGGGTGGTGATGGTGGTTGTCTTTATAAATCCCAGAAAACTGGTAATAAGCCTTTCATTTCACATATAAAAATACATTTAAAGTTAGAATGTTGGGGCGCCTGGGTGACTCAGTCAGTTAAGTGTCTGACTCCTGATTTCTGCTTGGGTCACGATCCTGGGATTGAGCCCCACATGGGCTTCGTGCTGACAGCACGGAGCATGCTTGGGATTCTCTCTCTCCCTGTCTCTCTCTGCCCCTCCTCCCCCTCTCAAAATAAATACACATTAAAAAAAATAAATGACTGTTGGTAATTCAGAACCCATCGTATTCTAATCGTTTTATATGTAAACACCTAAGTTGACATTCAAAAGACTGGGCTGCTTTGTGGACAGCAAAAGCATTGTGGATGAGAGAGAAAAATGAGATGATGTACCAGCCATAATCCAGGAGAGCGTGTGTCCATCTAAGTGTCCGCTCCATGCTGAGTATTACCATATGTAGCCAACACTCAGGAGGAGGAGTACCCTGGCAGCTGGTACCGACTGCCTAAGACCCAAGAAGTGCCCTGTAAGCATTTCCTCAGTGTTTCTGGACTACCTGCCTCAAATTCACCTGAGATGCATGTTAATCGTGCAGATTCATTGGCTTTCCATAAGCATAATTCATCATGGGTTGCACCCAGTTGATTCTCATGCACAATAAAATTATAGTCCGTATTAGTTTCATGTGGCTATGGCTATAACCCTTATTTTAAGCAGGAATGCCTAACGATATTTCTTGTGCTAATTGAAAACAACTAAGAAGGTAGGGCTCAGCTTCCGTAAACAGTTCTGCAAACTAGTTTTTTTATAGTCAATTTGAAACTTGATATTTAATAGAGGGTTGTACATTTATTTTTTTAATGTCAACACTTTTAAACTATTCATCATTTTATGGGTAAAGCCATACGTGTTTAAAAATGAGTTTACCATCCTGTCTAAAAAGTACCTCTGATAGCTCAGAACTTGATTGTTGAACCGAGTTATGAATCCTCTTTATTAGGATTACTGTTGTAAGTTTATCATTGGTCATCTTGTTAAAACTTGAAATACACCCAGAAGGCCCTTAATTCCCAAGTTCCGTGATGCTGGTTCAAATTAGTGGTTGAGAGTTCCATGAGTGACTTGAGGGTTTTGAACCAGAACTTCTAGCTGTTGGGCTACAGCATAGTGGCAGACTTCCAAGGTGTACAATGATCTTTTGTCCTCCCTGGAGTCACGGGAGCCACTGCTGGCTATTAGCTGCCTTGTCATTTTACTTAGGGCGTACTGTTATAAACATTTTCTATATGTGCCATGATGGGAAAAGTCTTGGGAAACGGTTTAGCCAGGTTAAACCTCACTGCCTTTGAAGACAGGAGCTCTCTCAAGGCCCCTTGATAGAAGTTTGTAGTAAGATTTACTGGCAGTGCTTTAAGTATTTGCTCTATGCTATGAGTTTCATTAAAAGGATTATGTTCTGTGTTAGGATTTTGAAGCTTGACTTTTTTTTTTTTGGCCTTGTAAAGGAATATATTTGTGAAGGAAAGACTACCCCACCCATCCCCTCTTTTTAACGAGAATAGTGAGCTGTTTGGAATTTATTTGCGATGTTTTTGTAGGGATTCGTCAATCTTAGGAACACTGAATCCAAATACAATTCTTGGGGGCTTTATTGTTTGTGAGGAAAATAATCACTGAATAAATAATGATTTACGGGAATAATATGTTCCTCCGGGTTTAGAGGACAGAGAACTTTGCTCTGCCTTCTTACTTGTCCCCACCTACCCTAACCTGCAGAGTGGATTTACAGCACATCAAAAAGTGGAGTTATTTTATTTGTTTTCCAAATAAAATTTCAGGCCATAGAGAAATTTTCAACTATAGGCCAAGATGATAAAACTGTAGAGGGCATGGTTGATGAAAGGTGGAGTGAGGAACAGGTGGAATATTTGTTTCATGTTATATCTGAAATGAGGATAGGCTAGAAATAGGAAGTGCCATTTCATGAGGAAATGAACTTATCTGTGTTAATGGCACAGAGACAAGCTTAGATGAATGAATTTCCATTTTAGCCATTGTCTGTTCTTATAAAACACAGATGAAGAGTTAGTATAAAATTACCAGTTTCCCTCCATGGCCTCTCTGGTGAGGCGTGAGGTTGACAAAAGCGGAGAGAAATGTACTTCTCCGTTAGGAACTACTTAACTTTAACTTACTCTGGGGTACAACCAACTTAGAGCTGTTTGGCGTTAGAAGTGACTTTCTTTGAGTTTGTCGAAAAAATCACTTGTGAAATACCTACTTAATTGAGTGAAGCTTCAGTATTTTTTTAAGGTCATTTTTATTATAACACAGCTCAGGATGTCTTCATTCAAAGGTAAGAAAACAAGAGTTAACCAATTTGCACTATAACCAAGTTAATAGTGACTTAATCAAATTTTCAGTTAATGAAGTAGAGAAAGAATGTACATTCTAATAATTCTTAGTTTTAGAGGTTCTTGACCCTTGTCCTGAGTATTAAGTTCTGGAAGTATATGTGACAGAGTGATGGCTATACCGTGACCCCATATGTTGTGGAAGAACATTAAGAGAATAGCTTTTTCTGTTTTTTTGTTGTTTTTTTAAGATTTTATTTTTAAGTAATCTCTACACCCAACGTGGGGCTCGAACCTACAACTCTGAGATCAGGGTCGCAGGCTCTATCCACTGAGCCAGCTAGACGCCCCAAGAGAATTTTTGTTTTCTTTGTGTTCCCCATAGCTTTGTGTTCCTCCTAGCATAGCTAGGAGAGGGCTGTGCTAATAAGTTGCTTGATAATTATTGAACGAGTACTAAGCTATAATCAAGTAATTATGATGTTTGAAGGACTTCTCAGATATTTGTGATTGGTTTAAATATACATAAAATATGTATATTAGCATAATAGAGGGATTCATCAGGTGGCAGTGGGGGGCACGTGGAAGAGAAGGGAACTGCATTCAGTTTTATTTTATAGGCAGCTAATATGGGCCCTTGGTGGTTTTATTTTGGAGTGAAACTGAGCCTTTAGCATTTTTGAGCTCACAGGTCCAATGCCTGATACAAGATGAAAAATTTCACGTTCCTGCTTGTACGTTGGAGAATATGATTATATGCTTTGCTCAGTGATTGATCTTTGTATTTGTATTACTTTTTGCAGGTTCATATTTGTTAACAGGGATCTACTAGAAATACAATAAGGTTTTAAAATACCAGTACTTTTTACTTTTCCACAACCTTCCAAAACTTCTGTCTGGGCCAACTTGTAGTTCTGGATACTGTTTACCAACAGATAATTGTGGGGTTTGGAAGAGCAGGGTTAGTTGACCTGCACTTAGGTCTGTTGACCACCCGAGGTCAGGAAACCTGGAGCGACCCTAATACTGTCCTAGTCTGAAGCAGATCATATTATTAAACTAACATTGAATTTGTCAACTGAGTATTAAAAAGGAATAGGAGAGGGTGTGGGGCGGAAGAAGTGGTGTGGGGGGGGGGGGGGGGGGCATGATTTTTAACTTTGATCCATTTCAGTCCCTGTCAGTTATTTGCATCAGAGATGGTGCAGATTTTGTTGCTACTATGTTTCTTCGCATATTCAGTTAATGAAGGTCTGTAAATAGTTTTCTTGCCCATAGGCTCCATTTACATTTATTATAAGTATTTTTTTAACTCAGTCATATGATTTCTATGGGTTTCTTATGCTTTTTTTTCTTTCCTTGAATTTTTAAAATATGTTCTGTCAGATGAACTTGTTTTTTTCTCTTTCATTTCCATACAGGAGGGAGAAAATATTGTTCATATAGTCGATGTTACAGTTTTTAACTAGTGTTTTGACTAAGGATTATTGTGAAAAGTTTTACTGTTTGCTAGCTTCCTAATTTTAAAATACCTGTAATCTTTTATAGGAATTTCAACTTTTGCAATTTGATAATAACAGATCTGGGTAAGTACAAAATGAGAATCTCCTACAGTTCTGAGAATCTAGGTTTGGTTGAGAATTTAATACTTTATAACCAGTAAGCCTTGTGATTTAGTTAAAGCTGCAGGCAACAGTGCAACGGCCCACACCTGTTGAGAGCTGAGTAAATCTGTATGTAAATCAGCATTTCTGTTCTTTCTATGGTCCTTGTGCTGGACTCAGAAGTTAGGAACAAGTCTAATGGCTTTTGTAAAATCCTCTTGTCGTTCCACAGAGGAGTGACTTACAGGAATAAAAACTTAACTGAAGTTTCTCCCTTTAACAAGATGCTTAGTTGGCATAGCGTAGTCAGTGAGAGATCATGTTACAGAGAAGGAAGTTTGACTGGATTTTGTATTAATTATAATAATAATAATCTTGTTTAAGATACTGTGAGCAACTCCCAGATTTAAAAATCTGTATATAAGGGGTGCCTGGGTGGCGCAGTCGGTTAAGCGTCCGACTTCAGCCAGGTCACGATCTCGCAGTCCGGGAGTTCGAGCCCCGCGTCAGGCTCTGGGCTGATGGCTCAGAGCCTGGAGCCTGTTTCCGATTCTGTGTCTCCCTCTCTCTCTGCTCCTCCCCCGTTCATGCTCTGCCTCTCTCTGTCCCAAAAATAAATAAACGTTGAAAAAAAAAAAATTTAAAAAAAAAAAAAAAAATAAAAAAAAAAAAAAAAAAAAAAAAAATAAAAATCTGTATATAAGCTGTCAGCAACAGCCTTATCGATTTCTTTGACTATCTTGTAGAACTTATTAAAAAAAATTATGATTGCCTAAATAATATTTTCTGAATTAGTGGGTAAAAATTCTTTCATGAGCTGTCCTTTTCCTCACATATAGTGCTAGGGTATTATGGACATTGGGTAATAAAAGGCTTGTAAATTTTTTTTGACTCATTGATAGTAAGAAATGTGTTTTACATCACCTATATTTTATATGGGGTGTGTGTGTGTGTGTGTGTATGAACTAAAAGTTTAAAATAAAGTGATGCACACTGTTTTTTAATCTGTTCTGTTGTAGTCTGTTCTTTTTCATTAAAAAAATTTTAAAGGTCATGACCATACAATTGGATTTCAAGACCCACATACATATCTATAACTTTTCCCTTTCAAGTAATAACTCCTCACAAAACTTGCCTTGCCTTCTTATGTATTGAACTTTTTTTTTAATGTTAATTTTTGAGTGAGAGAGCAAGCCGGGGAGTGAGGGCAGCGAGAGAGGGGGACAGAGGATCCAAAGTGGGCTCTGTGTTGACAGCAGAGTGCCTGATTCAGGGCTTGAACTCACGAACCATGAGATCAGGACTTGAGCTGAAGTCAGACACTTAACCGACTGAGTCACCCAGGCACCCCATCGTGTATTGAACTCTTTAAACATTTTAAGATGTGTACAAAAACATATAAAACATGAAATCTCTAAACATGTTACATCCCTTTATCATTTGAGTAAGATACTCTGTGCCCGGTTATCTGTTACCTCTGATACTTTGGGCCCAAAAAGGCTTGGAAAGTTTTTTTTTTTAAATTTTTTTTTTCAACGTTTATTTTATTTTTGGGACAGAGAGAGACAGAGCATGAACGGGGGAGGGGCAGAGAGAGAGGGAGACACAGAATCGGAAACAGGCTCCAGGCTCTGAGCCATCAGCCCAGAGCCTGACGCGGGGCTCGAACTCCCGGACCGTGAGATCGTGACCTGGCTGAAGTCGGACGCTTAACCGACTGCACCACCCAGGCGCCCCAAGGCTTGGAAAGTTTTAAGGTGTCACTGAGATGGCCTGTGAAGAAGGGTCAAGATTGAAAAAAGTGCATCGGTGAGCTATACTTGAGCTTCATTTTTTCTAGCTTGCTGACCTGCACACTATCCACGGAGCTGCTCTGCTAAGCATCTCTGGTGTTTAGTCTTCTGATACTGGTCCCTATGTCACAGTTCTGAGCCTGACTTTAAAATTCGAGCTTGCTTTCCAGGTGTGAGGTAAAGACTGAGCTAGACCACATGGGCAGAGGTGTGCTCATAAATGCAAATAGGAGTTGGTTGTATATTTGTATAAACTTTTCCTTTAGGTACACCTAAATTGAACCTCCGACTATGGTGCATTTTTTTTCTTCCGTTAATAATTTTTTGTTACTGATACTATTTTTTCCTTTTGATATTTGCCTATTCCAGGTCTTAACATTTAGGTGCAAACCTAAGTAATATCATTATAAAACTTAGTTTTTAAAAAAATCATAGTGAGGCAAGATCCTATCTTTTTTCTATTTCACTTCAGGACTGAAGGAGGTAAAAGGAAGCTGAATTCCTGTCTGTGGATAATTGGAAATGCTGTAGTAATTTGTACATTTAAGCATGTTGAGA
Organism: Lynx rufus; assembly: GCF_022079265.1. Classification (NCBI taxonomy): domain Eukaryota; kingdom Metazoa; phylum Chordata; class Mammalia; order Carnivora; family Felidae; genus Lynx; species Lynx rufus. The sequence continues at coordinate 128,289,741 of NW_025814834.1, read as the reverse complement.
ACCTGTAGTATGTAAAATACTAAAGTTTAAGTCTGTTCCCCAGAAGTATTTCTGAGTAGTCTTTTGATAGTCTTGGCTTAGATGGTCAACAAGCAATGGACAAAATGTGCATTTGGGTTAAAAGTGCATATAAAATAATAATTCAGTCTTTATTTTATTTTTTTTTTTTTTAACGTTTATTTATTTTTGGGACAGAGAGAGACAGAGCATGAACGGGGGAGGGGCAGAGAGAGAGGGAGACACAGAATCGGAAACAGGCTCCAGGCTCTGAGCCATCAGCCCAGAGCCCGATGCGGGGCTCGAACTCACCGACCGCGAGATCGTGACCTGGCTGAAGTCGGACGCTTAACCGACTGCGCCACCCAGGCGCCCCAATAATTCAGTCTTTAACTGAAATCATCAGAAGTCCCAAATTTTTCCTGCACTTGCATTTAATATTCACCAGTGGCCCCACCGCCTCCTCTCCACAGGGATTCTGGCCTGTAGGCCAAGTATCCTCCTGCGTTTGGTACAGATAGAATATGAAGGGCCTCCATCATCCCCCTTGGAAAATAAGAGATGCTGAGAAACCCTGGACAACTGTATGTATGCTACATCTGAAGAGCAAAAGGGGCACTCTTGCTACCTTCGAGCTCCATATTGACTCCTGCTCAGATAGAAGATGCTAGTGGTTTGTTTGTTTGTTTGTTTGTTTTAAGGCATCATAGGTCTTTGAGAATCTTCTAAAAATCTGGATTATCTCCCCAGGCAGGTAAACATAGCACATGATCCTTGCTCTAAGACTCCCAAGATAATGTCAGAAACTGCTTAATTAATCTGTTCTTATCTGTTGCATTAATCCTCAGATCCTTCTGGATTGGTGATGGGAGTGTGAGAGTTAGTATAGGAACAGCAGAGGTAGCATCAGTTTTTTAACCTGATGTTGCCATTCATTGCATGTCACCATTTGGGTCAGCATTTTCTTTCATTGCTATTGAAGTTTGCTCAGAATATAGCTAAGCTGTTACCTGCTATAGGTGGTCCAGAAAGGACAGCCATCCCAGCAAAGAAAGTGGCAAGTCCCAGGAACCTGTGTATTCTAGAACTCCCAGACAGATCAACCTATAGGGATAAGAATCGAGTGTTAGCCATACTGAGGGTGAAATTCTATGGAGACTATGGCTACAAAGGGACAGATGCTATGAACAGTTGATTTCCAAGGTGATTTGGATGGCTTTTTGCCTTGACATTATAGAAAAGCTGAGGCAAACAGGGAAGAGTCGTTGTGCTAGGCAGGCAGTGTTTTCATTGTGATCTTTGAGGTGACTCAGATGTACCTTTATTTCCTGTCACAGCTCTTCTCTGTTAGGAAATGGTATTTACATTCTAAGCAGACGGGTGTTCCTGAATCCACCTATGGCTAAATACCAGTCATTGGTTTGTAAGAAGTCAGTTTTCCCAGGTTGACTTCAGCTTTAGAAAGCTTGGTTCTTGAGTAAGTATGATATCCTACAGCCCTTATGTTAATATTGATATCAGGCCAGAAGTTTCCCTGGGATTCTGTTGCAGTAGATTCAGGACCTAGTTCTGAGAAGAATCCATGGGATTCCAAGAAGAGCAATTTCGATTCCTTTTGGGACCAAGACTTCATGTCAGCTTGAGGTAAAAGTAGAGAGTGGTTAAACAATGTCCCTGGTAAAGTACACAGAACTTGTCTTAACAAGAGAGAAGTCACACTGGTCAGGAAGCCCCAGGTTTTTCTCAGGGAACTCTTCAAGATGGTGTCTTAGAAGGAGCCAACGAAATTTCCAGAGCCTAGGGAAGCAGTAAACACAGACCTAACATGCTGGGACACTGAGAAGCAAAGTGGAATCCTACGGATCCTTTTTTTGCTTTCATTTCTTTTTTGTCCCATGTAGGTAATTCTCTCGTCATCCCTTCCCCCAAAGGTAAGATGAATCACTGGGCAGGATATATATATAGCTAGCTGCAGGGTTTCTTCAGCCTTGCGTATGATTTTTTTTTTTTAATTATAAAATTACTACAAAATACCTATTCTCTTTGGGGAGGTTATCATTAATGCTTGTTTTTACTGAATGCTTTAATGTGTTAATGAGTGTGTCTGCTCACCAGTACAGGAAGTACCGTTGCCAGGTAACCACCAGCAAAAACGGCAAAGAAGATGGCATAGGTCATAAGTAGTGGAAATGTGGTGGCCAGAGGAGCAAGCAGGTTAGTGAAACCGCAGAGGATGAGGTAAGACTTGTGGTAATGATATTTCTTGATCCAGTCTTGATCAGCAACCCATCCGGAGACTATTTGACTGACTGTCTCAGTGATGCCTGGAACAGCATTGAAAGACCTTATGAAATCCTAATTCCATTTGCCTAGCCCCTTCGAGAAGTGTAGCTGCATTAGACCTCCTTTCCTAAAAGTAATATGGCTTCGTCCTGAGGCTAGGACATATGAGAGAAAAATGGTCTCATTTGTCTGTCGATGGATTCTATCATTTCTGTACCTGTTCCAAATACGTCTAATAAAATACCAAAAAGGCTCCTTCAGAGTTGGGTGGAAGACCCTTCAGGTATTTTTTTCCTGATTGCATTTGGAAAGCTCATACCTCCTGACTGGGAATCCCTGCTTACAGAGGACCATTTGCTCAGGAGGCCTTCCTCAGAGAGGTCCTGCAAGGGAGGGAGTGAATTTTCTAAAAGACTCCTAGACTCTCTGGTCAGTGTGCTGGGGAAGTCATATGGTGGAAGACTGGAGACTATAAATAATAAAGTCTTATGTTGAAAAAAAAAATAGATGTTGGGACTCTTTATTATGATTGTGTATGAGGGTTTGGTAATTAATTCCTCCTCTAAAGGTTATTATGTTAACTTGGAATTAGGAAATCTGGAAGTGCATGGTCATTTTGAACATTGGAGCTATGGTGTATCTTGAATAAAATTTAAGAACCACATTTTCCATTCAGTAGCATGATAATAGACGATTCTTAGTTTTTATCGATTATAAGCTAATGCAGCAGTTAAATAATGAAAGATTTTCACTAAAGAGTAGCATAAGCTACAGTTGTTTGATACTTGTAATTCTTCCTATGGTTTTAGACATGAATTGTTCCACAAAAAAAGGGGGAGCGGGACAGAAAATGCATCCTACTATTCCATTTCTGTTCTTACAGTTATTTCCTAGGGTACCTATGGAAACTTTATGTTAGGTTCTTTGGTCTTGTTGCATAGCCCTAAACTGATCTAAATTGATGACTGCCAGGCATTTTAGTGAAAAGAAGCAGTTCAGCTTTGTATCTTTTTCTTGTGTACACAAGCTTTAGTTGACTGAAGTGAGGTATCTTTGCAGTTGGAAATGGGGTATGGTCAGTTTTGTAAGGACTTGGTAAGCAGTCTTTTCAAGAAATTCGCAAGAGAAAAGTTAATATTGAGCTACTTAGAATTTCCAGATGTTTAGAACAATCCAGTTCCATGTCATTCCTTTTCATTTTCTTAAGTTCTCTATTTGGTCCTTTGAGAGGACCCATCTCTTTTGAAGCAAGCATTTTGTTTTCTTACATTTTTATGAATACACACTAAAATGATTGTTTTCATTTTTTTTAATGTTTATTTTTGAGAGAGAATGTGAGCAGGGGTGAGGCAGAGAGACAGGAAGACACAGAATGTGAAGCAGGCTCCAGGCTCTGAGCTGCCAGCACGGAGCCCGACATGGGGCTCAAACTCACGAACTGTGAGATCATGACCTGAGCCAAAGTTGGTCGCTTAACCGACTGAGCCACCCAGGCGCCCCAATTGTTTTCATTTTTAACTTAACATTCAAATTTATTTAAAAATTTTTAAGTTTATTTATTTACTTTGAGAGAGCGCATGAGTGGGAGAGGCACGGAGAGGGAGGTAGAGAATCCCCAGCAGGCTCCGCACTGGCAGTGCAGAGCCCAGTGCGGGTCTTGAACCCACAGGCTGCAAGACCATGACCTGAGCAAAAGTCGGATGCTCAACTGACTGAACCACCCAGAGATGCCCCTCGAATTTTTTTTTTTTTTTAAATTTTTTTTTTTTTTCAACGTTTATTTATTTTTTGGGGGACAGAGAGAGACAGAGCATGAACGGGGTAGGGGCAGAGAGAGAGGGAGACACAGAATCGGAAACAGGCTCCAGGCTCCGAGCCATCAGCCCAGAGCCCGACGCGGGGCTCGAACTCACAGACCGCGAGATCGTGACCTGGCTGAAGTCGGACGCTTAACCGACTGCGCCACCCAGGCGCCCCTCGAATTTTTTTTAAATATCAGCCAGCCCATTAGTGACTAGCCTTGAGAGACATATTTATCTGTCTTACTGTGAGTTCAAGGGAAAAAGTTCTTAGCTACACATACTGATAGAACATTATTGAATGCTTACGATGGGCCGGGAACTATTTCAGATGCTACATGCATTGTTCGTTCAATCCTGGTGACCTTATGAGGATAGGTACTATTATCACTGTATTACAGATGAGGAAATTGAGGCACAGGGAACACGACTAACTTGCTGAAGGTTGTACCGGTAGGAAATACAGAGCAAAACCCTGAACTCAGGAAGTCTAACTCCAGAACCAACCTGTGTCCTATGCTGTCTGCCTATGGTTTTCCTGCTTCCTGGAGTGGCTGTTGCCACTGGGCACCAGCTTTTTAAAACCGAGTATTTATCCAACAATTATTTAACGGGGGCGCCTGGGTGGCCCAGTTGGTTAAGCGTCCGACTTCATCTCAGGTCATGATCTCACAGTTCGTGAGTTCGAGCCCCGCATCAGGCTCTGTGCTGACAGCCTGGAGCCTGCTTCCGATTCTGTGTCTCCCTCTCTCTCTGCCCCTCCCCCACTCGCACTCTGTCTCTCAAACATAAACATTAAAAAAAAAACAACCCTCAAATTAAAAACAAAAAAAATGAACAAGCCTTGCTTGGGGGCCACTGTCTGCTATAGGGAGCCTGTGTGTAAGGTACAGTGACAGGTCTGTGGAGGGATACGCCAGGTGCTCCCATCAGCCTCCAAAGACTTCCTTTTCCCTGGCCCTCCCACAACTCCTTTAAAAACCATCGCTTTTCTTTAGTTTATAAATAAAATCTGGTAACTTCTTGTAAAATTAAGTTCCTTTTGAGTTTGAGGTTAAAGTAATGCTTCCTTACCAGCTACCGAAACGAGGAAGGTGGCATCCATGAAGTCAATCCCCAGTGTTTTGGCTCTGGCTACCAGGTGAAAAGTAGGGATGAAATATGCCAACTGACTGAGGAGGAAAGACCAGGTAAATATGTAGAAGAAGGGATTTTTAAAAAGGGAAATGTCAAAGAAGTTTTGCTTACAGCTCCGTGAAATAGCCTCTTTCTCATAACTATCTTCATTAGTTACTAGGAACACACTGTTTCCATCAGGCCCATTGTTGAACTCTTTGCTTTTATTTTGTGACACTATTAAACTTGGACCAGGTTGTCCAGCCTTCTGCATAGCACTGTCCCTGATGGTGGTGACCTCTTGTGTCTCATTGCAGGATGACGTTTCTGTCTCACACACTGCCCCTGGGTTACTTGTAGACAAGCGGCTACCTCTATTTTTAACATCAGAATTGTTCTCGCTTGCAATATGGATGGGTCTTAAGAGCATACTGGAAGGCACCAAATTCAGTGTAAGTGCTCCAAGTAGTATAAGGGCACCTAAATAGGGGAGAGAGAGAGTGAGAAGTTAAGTTAAATATGACCCCTCTCATTTCACAGTACTCTGTGTTCTTAGGCTCAGAAGGGGCCCCACCACTAAATGTATTCTGTCATAGTGTAATAATTCCTGAAGACACTACTTTGTCCCCTAAATTTAACTGAAGTATCTAAATCTGTTGACTTCATTTTTAGCCCTGCACACCACTGTATCCTTGTGGAAACAGGGCATCCTTTGAAAATAGAAAACCAGAAAGCTGCACCAGGAGATGGCGTGGAAGGAGAGAGTGTTATTTGTGTAAGAGGAAAAAAGAAGAGGTTTGGGTGGGGAGCATGCGGTGTGTGTGTTGGGGGGGGGGATATTTTAAATGTTAGAGAATTACAGTGTGTTTTAAATAGCGATTCAGGATATCCTGAAGTAGGGATACAGATTTAGGGATAGAGAATACAGCATTAAGGGGCAAGCCTCTCATCTCATGACTTTTTAAAATTCCTTGAAAGAAGACCGATGCCAGTCTCGCCTTGGCAGCTGAGTAGTTGCTTGGTCTCAGCATGGCCTGACCAAAGCTGTGGGCTGTGTCTCGTACTTCCAGAGATGGAATTGGCTGTAGGTTCGGCTGTCTTGCCTTATGGATTTGCTGGCTCGTTCTGTGTACCGTGAGGCCACCGGTGGGTTTTCACTTGGGAAAGGAAAGAGTCAACAAGAACGCTCTGCAGGTAGAAATAGGCTTGTGTATATTCTTACATATGTACTTCTGCCCATAGATACACATATGGTTTTCTAGTACTTTAAGATGATTTTAATCCTTAAATGTTTTAGCGTAGGCACAAAGAAAATTGTGGAGTCAAATGGTGTTCATTTGTTTGTGAAAACTCTATAGTCGAAGCTGTATAAAAGGCTATGAATTAACATAATGCTGTTTTTTACCCCCTCCCCTTTTTTTTTTTTTTTTTTTTTTGTCTGTTTTGGTGAGCTGGATGGGGAAGGCAGTTTTAAATGCAGATTTGTCTTAAGGGAAGATGTACAAAGAGAATGCTTTCATGGTGAAAGAGGAGGAGGGAGTCCTCGGGTCCCCATGAGTATCACTTTCCCTGCAAGGTGTTTCCCCAGCTGCACAGAGTGCCCTCCCTTTGCTGAACTCAGAGTTGCTCATGGCAGCTGGCAGAACCCGCAAATCGTTCAGTACCTCTTCTGCTGTGTGTTCTCCAGGGAAGAGGAGGAGCATGTCTGCTTTAGAAGTCATGCTTATTTCCTCCCTGGCTCAAAAATCCTTCCCTTGCACTCATCAGAGTGGGGGGCGGGGGGAAAGCTAAACATTAAATCTTACAGAGTTGATAGTTTAGAAACAGAATGACTCACCTGTCCAGTCATACAGATCTATCAGGACTTTTGTAAAAGGTGCTAAGAGAAATGTGAGTCCCATCCCAGAACGGGCAATAGCTGTAGAAAGAGCCAGTCGTTTTTTGAAGTATTTGGTAGTTACCACAGCAGCTGTTTGGTACAAGAAAGCAGCACCCAAACCTAAAAAACAAAAACAAAAACCCAATAGTGTGGAATCACATGAAGTGACTTGGTACCAGATGATCTATTCTCCCTGACCTGAGATGTAGAAGGAGGCCTTTGGGGCCCATGGACGAGACGGTAAAGTTCCATCTTGCATAGTCTGGTTTTTACGATGGACTCACCAGGTAAAAGTCCCATAGTTACACAAAGAAAGGGAATGCTAGTGGCCCAGCTGCTGATCAGATATCCACCAGTAACAAGGAGAGCCCCAAGAATGGAGGCAGTCTTCTCTCCGATTATGTCACAAATCATGGTAACCAGAGGTCCTCGGAAAAAGGAAGAAAGGCAAATACTGGGTAAGTGCTTTGGCGTTCCTGATGCACAATTTAAAGCAACCGAAGGAAAAGGACTTGGGAGTATTGTGTATCCTTTAGAAAGGTGTCTGGATTGGGTTTCTTAATACTCTGTTTTGCTTTTTGGAAGAAGAGCTGTTTTGCTTTAAAGAGAATTGTAAATAAGCTGGTTTGAAAATGCGTTATAAAACCGCAACCTGAGGGACGCTTGACAGGCTCTTTCGGAAGAGCATGTGACCCGATTTCAGGATCTTGAGTTTGAACGCTGTGTTGGGTGTAGAGATGACGTAAATAAATCTAACAACAGTAACACAAAATGGGATTGCATCTAGTGACTTAGGACTAGAACAGGGTTCAGTCATTAATCTACTCTACCATGTTTTAACCCAAAATAGAAGCAAAGAAAGAGGAATTGGTTCTCTGTGTTGTTTTAAGTGTGCTTAGGTGATGGGCCCACAACTTCATGGCCTGATTTCCCAGAGAGACTGACTCACTGAACCGTTGTTAAGGCACTGTGGAAAGAAACAAGGCATGAAAAATTGAATCATGGAAGTAAATAGTTGAATTCTTCAACTTTCTTTGAATCTTAATTTTTCTGATTGTGCCAAGTAGAGGCTCAACACTGCAAGCCCTGAACTTTTCTCAGTCTTGCCTGTTAATGATTTGAGTTTTAGCAAGCTTCAATCTTAAATGACTGACAGATGAGTCTTCTTGGAACTTCCCTATGTGGTTCTTTTCCTTGGATGGCAAGCTTATGGCCAGCTTTATACCTGCAGAATAACTAATTGATGACATGATGGATCCAATCCAGCCAGTTTGCCTTGAGCTGCTTTCAAATTCTTCTTGGAAAACCACAAAGAAAATTGCAAACGTCTTGGTCATTCCCATCACAAACACATTTACCTAAATCAAAGCAGACCAAAGTTCGGTATGAGTGAGCCATTACAGAGAAGGTCACAGATGCTCATGTTGATGACCACCCCCCCACACCACCACCCCCAGCTCACCAGGATTTACCAATTTGAGGCTTCCTCGTTTTATTATATTTTGTGGGGGTGGCCATCCCCACGGAGTGTCGAACTACTTTATGCAAAATCTCTCATTTAATCCTCATTACAGGGCTACGGAGTAGATGGTTTTTTGGAATGTGAAGTTTAGAGAGATTAAAAGTTGCTCAAGATAGGGATGCTGGAGGTGAGATTTGAACCCAGATAGACTGACTCCAGACCAACCACTCTACCGTCCTATTGGGATACCATCTGTTAGGGGCACCTGGCCAGCTCAGCTGGAGGAGCAGTGACTCTTGATCTCAAGGTCGTTTGAGCCTCATGTTGGGTGTAGAGATTACTTAAATAAGTAAAAATTAAAAAAAAAAAAAAGCATCTGTTAAAGACCGCTAATTACAGTTACCTTCGTGAGAGAAGCACATTGATCCAAGAGACGAAGAATTGTTCCCATCGGTTTTTAGATTAGCTTTGCCTTAACTTTGCTTAAACCGAGTACCCTTCCTCACTTGACAAGTAGGGTTACCATTCACTTTATCATCCTAATACAAACACTTGAGAGTGGAAAACAGCACTACTAATTTATGCCAGAGCAGCAAGGGTTAACAGGTTGGAGGGTCACCTTACTTACGGTTGGTCATGTGCCCCATCCTTTTCTATTGTCCCACCTAACCCTCCTTGCCCACACCACCCTTCTCCCTTCTACTAGGAGGAATGTTCCTCTTGAGGTCAAGTTTTCTTTCTGTGGCCTCTTAACATTGGTTTCTGAGAATTCTGATTAGTTTGGGGGCAGTTGAAGATCAGTGGTCAGGAGGGGGAACTGGAAGGGAAGCCACTCAGCCAGGGTCTGCAGCCTCTCAGAGCCGAGCATGTGTATCCACTGTCTCCAGGGGCTTCCTTGCTTCCGCTTTCTTTTTTGTCAGTGGCCTTGACTTTTCAAGGCCACTTTCTCAGCTCTCTGCTCTCAGCCTGGCATCACTTAAGAACCACAGACCCTGCTAATTCCACTTAGCTCTGTCCACGTGGCAAGTATCACCCCCTGTCGCTCTGCCCTCATCTCACTTTGTGCCCACTCCACAGACAGCCGGTCACTCAGGGTTTCTGAGCATAATAGGTGTGAGCACTCTCCTGCAGTCAGCCTCTGTTGGCCTGCATCCTGGCCCCACTTCCAGTTAGGGATGTGACCTTGGGCAAACCGCTTCACAGAATTTAAGCGTTCTCTTTTGTAAAGCCGGGAGAAAGGAAATGTTACCTTGCTCAGAGAACAGGAAGATTGAGAAAATTCGGGTTCTTTATAGCATTTAATGCTCAAGCTGTTAGCTGTGATTTTGTTATCTTGCGTAGCCAACTGTATCTAACCCAGATCAACTCATCCAAAACTGAACTCCTCTCCCTTATCCCACGCCTCCTCTTTTCATTGGTACCACCCACTCACCTGCCTCCTCTTAGGCATCTCATTCCCTCAGCTAGTACATGCCAAATAAGACCTTCCCCCTCTATCCCCTTCACTCGACCCTTGTTTCAGACGAGGATTATTTCTTGTGTGGACTAAGAACTAAGAATCAGTAGTGTTCCAAGGTTGTGTTGCAAAAAGTTGGGCACGGTGAGAAGGCGGTCCCTTAGTGTATTTTTCCCATTCTGAGTTGATAGTAGCCACAAAATCCCCCTTATTTGGAGTGAACAGTGCCATGGACACCTGGGCTGTACCTTCACAAGTGGAAAAGACATGTGATCAGGGTCTCATTCAGGCCGTTTGTAATCCTAATATTCCTCAAAGGTGCTTCTATCAGGAACCGAGGCTAGAGAACAAGAGCAAGCCTTGGGCGGCCTAGACTTGTTTTTCTCATTTCCAAGTGCAGAGTGGTGATTGCATCATCTCGTGAGCAAGGAACACCACGGTGAGGCATCATTCTGTAAAATGCCCTTCCTCTTTTTCTGTGGACCCGGGTCCTGGGCTGGCATCTACACGGGTGCTGACGTCTGCTCTTAGCCACCTGAATTTGGCTAGCTTCTTGTCCCCCAGTACAGGACCTTTCCTCTCTGGTCTGTCCTTGATGTGTGGGCGTAGCAGCAGTGGGTGGGTAGGACTTGTCTCATAACTGGCTCTGCGTTCTCACTGTGTGTCAAGAAAGCCAAGGCCACAGCCTTTGCATGTGCCCTGCCTCCCTCCCTTAACTTGTAACCTTCCAACTTTGTTTCTCTTGACTCCTATCTCAAAACTCTTTTTCCCAAGGTCTGGATTTTCCCTTCGTTATCCGAGGAGGCTGGGTTCTACTACGCTGTCCCAGGCTCTCCACCAGCGTCGGGTGGGTTTCAGGCCTGGCCCAGAGTCCACCTCAGACACTGTGAATGGGCTTGCCCCCCAATAAAAGCCCCTAGAAATTCTCCTGTGACTGACCCAGCCCCCTCATTTTCTTTGTATCTTTTTTTTTTAATTTTTTTAATGTTTATTTATTTTTGAGACAGAGAGAGACAGAGCATGAACGGGGGAGGGGCAGAGAGAGAGGGAGACACAATCTGAAACAGGCTCCAGGCTCTAAGCTGTCAGCCCAGAGCCCGACGCGGGGCTTGAACTCAAGGACCGCGAGATCATGACCTGAGCCGAAGTCGGATGCTTAACCGACTGAGCCACCCAGGCGCCCCTTCTTTGTATCTTTAAGAGCACCCCAACCCCAGTGCGCATGCAGTGAGAGCTCCCTCACCAGGTCCATCTGACTGGAGTATTGTATTGGGAAAGGGCACTGGATCAGCCACAGTGGCCCCTTTTGAATAGAGAGTATCAGGCTTTGTCGGAAATGATGGGGTAATTACTGTTTAATAACCACTTCCTTCTACCCTGGGTCCCTCTCTGTTATCACCCCAGCTCTTCCTTCCTTCCTGGTCTGCACAAACTTCAGAGGAGTCTGCTAGGCTCTCTCCACTTCCTCACATCCCGCCCCTGGCTACCGATTCTTAGCGAGGCTACCGGAGTCTTCCTTGTCGCTGACCTAATGACCCGTCATTTCTGTGGCATCTGACCTCACGGCAGCACCTGTTCATCACTCCTACCTCCTGGACATTTCTGTCTCTGCTTCTGCATCGACGCTTCTCCCTTTCCTCTGGGCTACTCTCCGCCCACCCTCTGACATCGATTTTCCCCAGGCTTCTGCCAAGTTGCTCTTCTTCCCCCTCCCTGGCCATTTTGCACCCCCTGCCCGTTGGCACAAGCCAGCCAACGTATGCCGATGACTCCCAGATTTCCGTGTGCAGATCCTGTGCTCCACATGCTCGTGGGCTGCTGAACACATTAGTGGTTACATCACATGTCCCTCAGACTGTCCAGGATGAAGCGATGCAAGCATCCTCTCATGTCCTTCCCTTGTGTCCTCCAGCTCAGTGAGTGACACCTGTCCTTCTCCAAGTTGCCCAAGCCACCAGCCCAGCACTCTTGACTCCCTCTCTCTCTGACATTCAGTTATCATCCAAGTCCTATCAGTCTGTCTCCTCAATATTGCACAGATTGCTAGTTCATCCATCCTCATTGCTGTTGCCTTAATTTAGGGCCTTTTTTTCCTCACCCAGGTTATTACAGCATCATTCCAGTGGATCTCCCTGCTTCCAGGCCTCTCCCCCACCAACCATCATCCACCCTGTAGGCAGAGCTATTTTCCTAAAAGGCACATCTGATCCTATCATTTCCCTTGCTTTTTTTTTCATTAGCTCCTCAGCCTCAAGATGGAAAAAACAACAACAACAAAAAAGTATTTTTAAATTTTTTTTTTCAACGTTTATTTATTTTTGGGACAGAGAGAGACAGAGCATGAACAGGGGAGGGGCAGAGAGAGAGGGAGACACAGAATCGGAAACAGGCTCCAGGCTCTGAGCCATCAGCCCAGAGCCTGACGCGGGGCTCGAACTCCCGGACCGCGAGATCGTGACCTGGCTGAAGTCGGACGCTTAACCGACTGCGCCACCCAGGCGCCCCCAAAAAACTATTTTTAATATGCCCTACAAGGCCCCTGCTCATCTCTCCAATCTCATTATTCATCACCTGGTTAATTCATAAGTGTGTCCATCAATCCCTCCATCCGTCTTACCCATCCACTGACAGGTATTTATTGAATGCTTACTATATTCGAGGCTGTTTATGAGGGGCTGGGCTTACAGTAGTGAGTATACGGTGGTGACCAAACAGACATGGCCCCTGCCCTCATGGGACATTCAGTCCAGCGAGACAGACTGAATACAGAAAAAAAAATCATGCAAATATATAGTTACAAAGTCTGGCAAGTTCGTTAGGATGAGTCCTTAATTTTATTTTTTTAAGATTTAAAAAAAAATTTTAATCACTACACCCAACATGGGACTCAAACTCAACCCCAAGATCAAGAGTCACACACTCCACCCACTGAGCCAGGGCATCCCGAGAATGTGTCCTTTTTGTTAAAGTAGAGCACTCCCAAAGAATATTTTGTTACTGGATTTTTCTGTTTTGTTTTTCTGTTTTGTTTATTTTTGAGGGAGGGAGTGTGTGCATAGGCAAGTGGGGATTGCAGCTCAGGGCATGATCTCTAGTTCTGTGGGTTCAAGCCCTACGTCAGGCTCTGTGCTGACAGCGTGGAGCCTGCTTGGGATTCTCTGCCCCTCCCTGCTCCCTCTGTCTCAAAAATAAATAAACATTTAAAAAAATAAAGTAAGCTCTACATCCAATATGGGGTTTGAACTCATGATCCCAAGATCAAGAGTCACATGCTCTACTGACTGAGCCAGCCAGATGCCCCTGTGCACTTGAGTTTTTAAACTCATCTCAAGGGCCTTTCTGTACCACTCTTTTATTAGCTGGCTAAAACACATAATTCTTAGGTTGATAATCTGAAAACATTTATAATAGGTCACAGGATAGACTATACAACTATTCTCATATAGCCACTAGTCACATGTGGCTGTTTAATACTAAATTAATTTTAATGCAATTTTAATTGGGTGCTAATTAATACGTCAAAATACATTGGAGCTTCCTTTTCCAAATTAAGTGTGCATGCAGGGGACACTAAAGGCCCAGGGTGGGAGGACTTGGAAAAGGGGTATGGAGTTTGCACTTGATTTGAATGTGTTCCTGAGGGTGTTTGTTTGAATGCATTTTGCACTTTGGCGCCTTATTTTGTTTCAGTTGAGTTTCACTAAACTACAGTGAAACTCCCATAATATAGTTTCTCCGTTGCACTAGCCATATGTTCAAGTGCTTAATAGCTACCAGGTACTGGATGTTTCACTCCCCTTTCCAGGAATTCATCTATTGTAGAAAAGTATACTTGTAACTCACGCAGACCCCAAACCACACACTCCTTTAAGCATCTATGTACTGCAGTTAGTTAGCTGGAGTTAATTGTTAACATTTGAGGACTCGGTATATTTTTTTGTGCTTTCATAAGTGACATCACACAGAAAAGTGGGACCTTAATTATCTGCTTATTAGACGGTTTTCTTACCGGCTACTAAATTGGTCAAGTCGCTTCTGTCCTCAGAGGATAATGTAGGAAAAAATAGGGCTCATCACTGGGGAGAGAGGTGGGAGATCTGGAGACCCTCACCAGCAAGGCCAGTTCTGCAAAGCCTGTGATTTGCGGAGGTGGCCCAGCCACAGGGAGGGCTCTCGCACTAGGACATCCTTCATTTTCTTATTAGTACATTTCGGGGAGGGGGAAAAAAAAAGTCCACATTCTTTGGTAATGAAGCTAATGTTTAACAAATAGTCCTCCAGTTAGGAGATCTGTATTACATAACTTCTGGCTGAGGTCCTGTGCCCCTCCTTTCCCCTCTGTCACTAAGGAGGAGGCCTGATGGTTTCCCATCGTCCTGCTTACAGAGTTCTTAGTTACCCCATTGTGGTCTGTACAATTATTAGCGGTCACCAGGACCCGCGCTCCCATCTTTGTGAGCTGCTTCCCGTAGGGCTAAGCAGGGGAGGAGGGTCAGGAGGGAAAGGATATCTCTGTGAACACATCTGAAAGTTAACGCATTTGGGAGCACTGATGAGGAACTGGGGCTGGCACCGCCGTCACAGGCTTGTTTGGGGCACAGCTGGAATGGCGCCCTCGCATATTCTAGAATGAGATCGCCAGGCTCACGACAACCTGAAGAGCTTCTGGGAGGATCAGTTCATTAAAAAAGAGTGCCTAGTCCAGTTGCTTACAGATGAAGGACATAAATCAAGCTCTAGTTTCAGAATCTCCATCTTCTCCTTTTCCAGACATGCCAGAAATAAACATTGGGGGGCGCCTGGGTGGCTCAGTTGGTTAAGTATCCGACTCGATTTCGGCTCAGGCCATGCGTGACCTCATGGTTCCTGTGACATGGAACCCTGCATCTGAGCTGACAGCGTGGAGCCTGCTTGGGGTTCTCTCTCTCACGCTCTCTCTCTCTGCCCCTCCCCCACATGCAGCCACACGTGTGTGCGCTCAAGCTTGCTCTCTCTCAATCAAAACAAACATAAAAAAAAGAAAAGAAATATACACTGGGCCTCATAAGTTATGGTTGTGGGGATGGGTTGTGAAGCGGACAGCGGGCGGAACAGAGAGGAAATGTCCCCGTCCCCTAGGGGAGAGGGAGGTTGCTGCCACGTGTGTGCTGGGCGGAGGTGGAAACCCACCCCAGTAGCACTTTTTGGCGCCTCCCAGTGCTACTTCCGGGGTGCTTAACTGTATGGTTGCACATGTGGCCAGGGCAGAGCTGAGGATGGTGGCTAGGGCACTCTGGGCTTCGGGATGATAGCGAGGAGGAGACTGGAGGGGAACACTTGGGCCTTCACTCAAGGGGACCGTTTTCAACTTTCTCCCAGGTTCGGTGTGGGCTGCTGACTTTGGCAGCTGTTGGCAGTTCCTAGCTTTGCTCTGAGCCTTTCTCCCGAGAGCTGTTTCGAGCAATAGGAAAGGGGAAAGTAAATTCTTACCAGGAAGAAATGAAATACAACCATCCATCCCCAACCTCCATCCAGGGCTTTAGTGTAAGGCCGGGCCTTCCCTGCCCTCCGCTGCATGATGGTCGGTCTCTGTGACAAATCCGAGGCAGTTGATTCAGTTGACAAGAAACTGATCTAAACTTGTAAACTTTATTTTTCTCCGTGATACAGAACCACTTGTAATTTCTTTTAGCCCTCCCCTTTAAAGGCGGGTGATGTCCTCATTTCTAAATTGTGTGTACATTCCCTGATCTCAGCCTCAAAAATGCAAACAGGACTTTGTACCATCTTTGGAGATCTTTCTAGAGGCCTGCTGCCTAGCTTCACCTGGCAAGCCCAGATGGCTTTGACAGTTCTCTTGGCATGTGCCCTTAGTTACCTACCAAGTCTGCCGGACTGTAATATCTCCTTATCCCTGTTTATTCCATGGTCACAATCCAGGCAGAACCATGGGAGAGGGGAGAAAAAGCTAATGAAAGGCCGCAATTTGAGGGATATCAAAGTCACCACAGAGATCTCTCTTCCACCACTCAGATTATCTCAGGGAGGAATTGCAAAGAAGTTATCTGCAAAGGCTGACCTCACTGGTTGTAGGGTGGCCCGCTCATAGCACTGTCCTCTGTGGCTGTTCTCCCCCTTGGTCTGTGAGCCACATCCTAGGGGAAGCTCTGTGTTATTCTGTGGTCCTCTTTAGAGAAATAAGAAACGGACGGGTAGCCTCGGGTTCGGGAATTCTCTTTGCAAAGCAATTGCTGAAATGAAAATATTCTCAGGGACTAAATAGACGTGCCAGTAAACCGCAATGACTGTTCCTCGAATGAATCCTGGACCAGAAAAAAGGCTGGAAGAGTGTTTGGGAGGTCACTTGTTTACGGACTTTACAGTCGACAGGGTTAAATCTCTTGAGTATGAGGGGCGCTTGGGTGGTTCAGTAGGTTAAAGTTTGACTCCTCTTGATTTCGGCTCAGGACGTGAGCTCATGAACCGTGATCTCAAGCCTGCTTGGGGTTCTTTCTCCGCCTCTCCCCTTCTCATGCTTTCTCTCTCTCAAAATAAATAAACTTAAAAAATCTCTTAAGTGTGATGGTGATCTTATGGTTCTGCGAGAGAATGAATGTTCTTGATCTTAGGAGGTGCCTGCTAGAAAGCACTCAGGAGTAAAGTATCATAGAGTCTGCTGTTTTCTCACAAAAGCTTCAGTTAAAAAAAAAATATATATATATATATATAGAGAGAGAGAGAGAGAGAGAGAGAGAGAAATAGCAAAGAGAAAGGTAAATGTTCTGAGGAAGGGACACAGCTTTCTTTATTTCCCACTGTCGGATTGGCAGGCAGGCTCTTGCTTTCTGGAAAAAAACAGTCAGCTGCCAGCACATGTGGAATGACCTGGTGAGCAGGCAGGGGGCATGGGGGGCGGGGAATGGGGGAGATGCCAGTCCCTCAAAACATTACAGAAAACCCACCCCAACACACCATCTCGTTTTTTGTTTTACCTTTGATGTGGTGTTCAGCAAAGGAATCCAGATGAGGCAATCTGGGAAGGAAAAGAAAGTCTACGAGTTTTCAGAAAGTCACTGTTTTTTTTTAAGGCATTTCATTCTGCTGCACAGCAAAAACAAGCGAGCCTTCTAAGTCTGTGAGGTTGAGTGGACTTTACTTCCTAAGGGGAGGAGGAGGAAACACTGATTTGACTGACATTAACCCAGGCCCTCCCTCCAATCACCTAGACTCAGAAAGAAGTTTTCACCATCGACTCAGAAGCAAGCATCAGAGTAAACCGAGTAGAAAATTCTTTCGGTAACTGTTGTCCAAGCAAGGAAGCTGTTACACTGAGGGGACTCTAATGTCAAGGTGGTTTCTGTAAGCAAGGGGCACCTATGTGCCCCTAAATAAACTACCTAAGAAAACAAATGAACAAAAAAACTAACCAAACAAAACCTTGCTTTGCATCTACCCTTTCTCTAGAAAAACATCTCCCTGGAGTTTCGAGAGAGTGCTGCTAATCGCTTCTGATTTGACACTGCCTGATGTGAATTGGTTTGTGTTGAAATAAACTCAACATTTTTTTTAAATTTTGTTTTAATGTTTACTTTTGAGAGAGAGAGACAGAGCAGAAGCAGGGGAGGGGCAGAGAGAGAGGCAGACACAGAATCCGAAGCAGGCTCCAGGCTTTGAGCTGTCAGCACAGAGCCCGACCTGGGGCTCGAACTCACGAACTGTGACATCATGACCTGAGCCGAAGTCGGACTCTGAACCGACTGAGCCACCTAGGTGCCCCTAAATTCTTAACATTTTTAATATGCTTCAGTTTATCTTTGAGCAGTTCTGGTATCAGAAGAGGGAAAAAAGGAAGGAGACCCCTGAGTACCCCCCAGGAGCAACCAGTAACCAGGTGCAGGTGCCCACGGGGCCCACTAAGCTTGAGGCTTTCTTGTCACCTCGGCAGGTCACAGGTTGTAGGCAAAGTCCCTCTTGGATTCTAGCTTCACAGCGTTTGCGTTGTAAACTGTCAAACTTTATTTGAGCATTTCTTTTTGGGGACACGGTCCAGAAAACGGACTGGGTTCAACTTAAAACCTGTCTCGGGTCTGGAGACAGGCTAGGTCCAACTTCAACTGGTCTGGGTCCAGGATGAGGCATCAGGTGAACAAAATATTGTTTTAAGGCTGAACAAACAAGTTAACCTTCCCAGAAGTGATCTTGAATGATAGTGGGCACAGTGGGGAACTTTTAACTCAGTAAATGTATCCACTTATGAGGTTCCCCAGAGAAAAATGGGTCTTAGCCAAGCACTCACTATAAAAGGTAGGGGGAAGCCATTTCTCCTCCTCTACAATTTCTGGCCACCAGCATGAGATCTCCGGAAACACCCCACCCACTCCAGAGCCTGCAGATGGGATCCTGGGAAAACTGGCAGAAGCCAGCAAAGGGTGAGAATTCTCATCAAAGTTCACTCTCCTGGATCTTTGTGGTCCTTGGTTGAAAAAGCAAAGTAAACTTTCTTCTTCTTCTTTTTTTAAGTTATGTATTTATTTTCAGAGAGAGAGAAGGAGAGAGAGAATTCCACACGGGCACTGCGCTGTCAGTGCAGAGCCCCACACAGGGCTCGATCCCATGAACCAAGAGATCATGGCCCAAACCAAAGTCAGACGCTTAACCGACTAAGCCACCCGGGATCTCTGGAAAGTAAACTTTCGTGCTGTCTCTTCCTTTCCAAATTGAGATTAACAGGAGAAAAACATTTGTAAGAATTAGATCTTTAAGGGGCGCCTGGGTGGCGCAGTCGGTTAAGCGTCCGACTTCAGCCAGGTCATGATCTCCTGGTCCGTGAGTTCGAGCCCCGCGTCAGGCTCTGGGCTAATGGCTCAGAGCCTGGAGCCTGTTTCCGATTCTGTGTCTCCCTCTCTCTGCCCCTCCCCCGTTCATGCTCTGTCTCTCTCTGTCCCAGAAATAAATAAACGTTGAAAAAAAAAAAAAAAAAAGAATTAGATCTTTAAATTGTGGCTCGTGAATTTATGTTTGGGTATTGGTTATCAATCCTTTCTTTCCTGGAGATAGTTACCACTTTTCCCTTTGTCTCATCTTGTGTCCTGAGAACTTGGCTTGGCTTCTCTGACTGGGCACACAGGTTGTTCTTGCAAAGTGCAGGTAGCTTAACTGTTGGGTTGGGGGCCCTGAAACTATGGCTGGACAGATATGTGGGTTGTACCCCATTTGCAGCTAGTGTCCTACCAGACACTGCCAGCTTTCAGGAGATTGTCTTAAGTCTTCCTTTTTGTTCTCCTTGGGACTAACTCTAGATCTTGGGAGGTATTGTCTCTTGCACCTTCTCTGGGGACGCCTCTTCTGTCCATGGTTAAGTCATAAAACGTTTGTTAGTTTGGGTGTTGAGTCATTTGATAGTGATGAAGCTTTAGGGTGATGGTGGGGTTCCTGGGGTCCGGAGCCGACGACCAAGAAAGAATTCTTGAAGACATCTTTGGTACAAAAAGGCGATTTTATTAAAGCTCGGGGACTGGACCCATGGGTGGGAAGAGCTGCGCTGCAAGTGTGTGGGTGACTGTTTTGTGTCTTATGAACTCGGGGGAGATAAAGTCAAGAGGGGGTTTCCAAAGAGACTTTCACTTGCATAAAGACTTACTGGAGGCCTAGCTGTTGTCAGGCTAAGGTTGTTTTTCCCTCTAGCAAAGCATTAACATTAAGACAGTAGGGAGTTCCTGCACATTAGGCTATGATGGGATTGCCTTTTTCTGGTAAACTGGTGGAGACTCTTCAGTGTGACCATTTGTATTTTGTCCTTTCCCACTTTGGGGTTGCTGGGAGTGTCCAAGGAGTATCCTACATGTCCCATCTGGGGGGATGGGGTGTCCTAGCTTGTGCTTTGCCCCTCAGCCTGCCCCCACGCCTCCTCGTCAGTAGGGATACCTTTGGTTTAAAAGAAAAAAAAAATATTTACTGTTTGTCCAGATAAGAAGTGTTAATAAGTCATCTGAAAGGATTTTTAACGGGTTCTGTGGTTAGAAGTTGGCCATATTGGAAGCTGATATTCAGAGCCTGATTAGGAACTTTTTAAAAAGGCCTTTTCCCCTAAACTAAAGTGAAACTGTGTGCCCATAAGGGAAAGAAAAACATTCCTAAACCAAGGTGGAAGGATTTACTAAATCATAAAGGCACACAGCTCGAAATCTAGAACATGGGGATCTTTTAATTTCCATCTTAGTTGAGATCCCCCTGATACAAAGAAGCAAATTGAAGATTGTAGGTGGATGGAGTGTCAGCCTCTCATCATTCAGGTTGCAACCCAGTTCTTTGAGGAATTAAAAACAACTGTACTCTCTGAAAAATCTAGGTTTTTACAAGAACAGAATTGGGGCTCTAGAAACAGTTCAAAGCCCACTATCCATTTGACCAATCCCCAAACCTCTCCTACTCATCTCAAAAAGCCTGCAGATACTGTAAAACACCTGGATTTAGGGAATAAAAGTCTTGGTGGAATTTATATCCTTTCTCTGTGCCTTTGAGATGTAAATGTTATACTCCTGTTCTCTAGGCACAGAGCCATTTCTTTGAAATGCAGGCTTCAAGGAAGTAATTCTTATCAGAAGGACAAAAAGCAAAAAGGAAGGAAGGGAGGAAGGGGGAGGGGTGTGTGGCAAGCTACTTGGAAACTGGGTGACAGTGATAACTAAGTTCGGTTAAGTGATGGGGTAGTCACTGAATATTTACATCATTTCCAAATAAAATACAATATTAATTATTGAACATAAGTTTATTTACATTTGGCTTTTTATACAGAGGAACTAAAGATATTTGAATCTACTGGTAAGTGCGTTTTGTGCCTCACTGGAAGATTTACTAAGAGGAAGGATATGGAAATTATGAGATGCATTATAATTGGCCAATCCACAAAACGCTAGTGTAAGAGTCCACAATCTCTTACTTCTCTGTTTCCATAAGAAATTAAGGATTCTAAGGGTTGGGGCGCCTGGGTGGCTCAGTCGGTTGGGTGTCCGACTTCGGCTCAGGTCATGATCTCTCAGTCCGTGAGTTCGAGCCCCGCATCGGGCTCTGGGCTGACAGCTCAGAGCCTGGAGCCTGTTTCAGATTCTGTGTCTCCCTCTCTCTCTGACCCTCCCCTGCTCATGCTCTGTCTCTCTCTGTCTCAAAAATAAATAAATGTTAAAAAAAAAAAAAAAAGGATTCTAAGGGTTAAGGATTCTAATTAGTATATGTAATTAAAACTATTTAGAAATGATAAGGGTGAAAGGAAACAATGTGTATGAAAAGTAGGTAAGGAAAGTAGAATGAATTTTTTAGATAAAGAAAGGCATGAAGGACAAATCTCCCCCTAAGTCTTCTTGCCACCGTTATTGTTTTATTATGATGCCTTTGCGAGAGTGCTTCATCTTTAGAGAGCTGCATGGAAAGGACTCTGACATGTACTCTAGAACACAAGTTTCTGATAACTTTAAGATCATAAAATTGAGCCAGGTATAAGAATTTACAAAACTGTGTTATAGCAAATACTCAGCACCTAGAAACAGGCAAGTGACACACACTCGGGGAATCAGAAAAGTCTGTTTATTTCACACTGGTGCCGGCCCAGTGGAGTCACCTCCAAAAGCTGAGCCATGAGCCCTGGTGCTAGCCTTCTTTTATGCCTGGCTAGCTTCTGGGTACTTGGAAACATTGTTGGGGGGGGGGGGCACTATCAGTTGAGCTAGGCAGGCAGTTGGCTGATGCACGAGGCAAGCAAGATCACAGAAGGGAAAAGCATGCAAGGGGAATATCCGGCCTAGGACTGGCTGGCCTCCTTTATCTGCTCTTGCCGGCTTTCCCTCTCACTGTATTCAAAGAGGGGATTAAATGAATTTACAAAGATGATTATAATTTTTCTCTTTTTACAACTTTTTCTTGGAAACATTATTGGTTCCTTAATGTTTTGTTTTCCAGACTTAAGGAAACCTTTCTCCCTCTCTCCTTTTAAGTTTATTTATTTTGAGAGAGAGAGAGTGATAGCATGTGTGCACAAGCTGGGGAGGAGCAGAGAAAGGGAGAAAGAGAGACAGAGAGACAGAGAGACAGAGAGAGAGAGAGAGAGAGAGAGAGAATCCCAAGCAGGTTCTGTGCTGTCAGCTCTGAGCCCAATGTGGGGCTCAAGCCCACGAACTATGAGATCATGATCTGAGCTGAAACCAAGAGTTGGATGCTTAACTGAGCCACCCAGGTGCCCTGGAAACTTTTTTCTTTTAAGTTATTAATGATTTAAGGCAATTGAGTAAACTAATACCTTTGTAAACAATTGAAACATTTATTGTTTCTCCCTACCTGATCCCTCCAGAATATAGAAATGTGTTGAGTAGTCTTATTTTCATGACAATATAGTTACTTGCCTAAAGGTCAATAGCAAGCTGCCCTTATAACAGGACAGGATTGAAAACATTGGTTGTATTAACAAGGCTTTGACTTGAATGTCATGTTTGAGCACAGGCATAAAATATGTACGTAAAATTATATGCATAAAATAACGCATATGACCAGCTTGTTTTAAGGAAGTAAAGTTGACTTTATGGGGCCAATAAAGCACTTTGGAAAAACTGGCCTAATATCCTGTTTTCAGGATTCTCAGGTGAGTCAGGAAAGTTGCTTTGTAGCAGACCCAGGAACCTCAGGATATCTTGGGGACCTCAAGAAGAGAGGTGGTAAGCCAAATCTGAAGTCTGATGGTAAGTCCTTGACTTGGCTGCTTCTTTTCCTTGACCTGGAGAGGCTTTAAAAGTCCAATCTAATATTCCTTATAAAAACTTCCAGCAAAGCAGAAAAGAGCCTAGGCGTGTTGGGTGGGGGGATGGGCTAAATGGACAAAGGGCATTAGGGAGGGCACTTGTTGGGATGAGCATTGGGTGCTTTTTGTAAGTGATGAATCATTAAATTCTACTCCTGAAACCATTCTTACACTCTATGGTACCCAACTTGGATTTAGATAAAATTTATAAATAAATAAAAAATTAAATAAATAAATAAATAAATAAATAAATAAATAGGAGCCTGTATAGTTAATCACTATTCTTAGCGCACCTGTGTAATTAATTGGGCTAAATTTAATGAGACTGGACTTATTTTGCAAACAAATTACAGTTGACCCATGAACCCATAGGTGCCAAGGGCAGGCCACCCCAAGATGAGCCATTTTGGTATGAACGTTATTTTGAGTTAAAACCAATCAAAAGTCAGCAGATTCAGGAAAAGGTCTTTACCTCTCCTTCAACCGCCTCCTTCTATCAGGAAGAGCCCTATTAACAGATTCCTCTTTCCCTAAGAAACTTATCTGCATAATTGAGCAACTGTTGTTTTCCAAACATCTCTCACATTCCTGCTGATGGTCTTTCTCCCTTTTGTATCCTTAGACCCCTGCCCCTCTCCTTAACTCATCTTAGCATCGCGTTGTTTCACTGTCTTTGCAATTTCACGTCTGTGCGGATTCTCTGTACTTACGAAACTAAATTTAATTTTCTCCTGTTAATCTTATGTCCTTTTTTCCCTTAGTCTAGCTAGAAGGACCCTGAAGGGCATAGTAAATTCTTCCACCCCAACAGATATCAAATTCTAGTGCTGTTCATTGTCTTTGAGGTTTTGCTACACACCTGTAAACCAGACTGGATCCTGAATTCTTCTAGTTATCTCAGATACCTGGCTATGAAACATTTCTAACTTTCACCCACTCTTCTGATTTAAAATCACTAAGAACAAATAAGGCCCTTGAACCACCTTGGAAAGAGGGAAAAGGACCATACCAGGTCCATCTTACTACCCAAATTTGGCAGCCAAATTTCAGGGACTTGAACCCTGGGTCCACATCCAATTAAAAACGGCTCCTCCAGACTTTGGGACAGTATACCAGCTGGAGGTCTAAAATTAAAATTGGCGGGGCACCTGGGTGGCTCAGTCGGTTGAGTGTCCGACTTCAGCTCTGGTCATGATCTCACTGTCTGTGAGTTCAAGCCCCACGTCGGGCTCTGTGCTGACAGCTCAGAGCCTGGAGCCTGTTTCGGATTCTGTGTCTCCCTCTCTCTCTGACCCTCCCCCATTCATGCTCTGTCTCTGTCTCAAAAATAAATAAACATTAAAAAAAATTAAAAAAAAATAAAATAAAATTAAAATTGGCTGAGGAGTTTTCTCCTACAGGGAGATAGCATCCTTAGGTGGACAGCTTTCCTGAGATCATGGATCGAGAAATTCATCTTCAATATGAAACCTTTATTCTTTTTGCCTTTTCTCTACTTGCTTTTTTCTCTATGTTAATGCACAGGAAGACAATGCTCAGTTATTCTGGCAACTATTGGTGAATCTACAGTTAGATTCTAACCAAGTCTGTGTTTCCCACTACATCTGAGAGCCCCCTGTGTGATGCACATGTTCCTAGTGGTTCTTCCGTGAGGACTGTGCAGCCTTCCCAGCCTCCATGAGTGACTGACTATTCTGCCACACTTCAAATTTGACCTCCAGCCCTCATCAATACAAAGATCTCTATCAATACAAAGGCTAGCTAGGGGCGCCTGGGTGGCTCAGTCGGTTGAGCGTCTGACTTCGACTCAGGTCATGATCTTCTGGTTCATGAGTTTGAGCCCCACAGTGGGCTCTTTGCTGCTTTGGCTCCTCTGTCTCCCTCTCTCTTGGCCCCTCCCCCACTCACATTCTCTCTCTGTCTCTCTCTCAAAAGTAAATATTTAAAAAATAATAAAAAAGGCTAGCTAGCCTCATCTCATCCTGTGATCAGATCATAGAAGCCTTGTTGTAAAAGAACAAATGTCCCCCCTCCCCACCAATACTCCAAAAAAATTAGTCCCACAGATGTTTACTAAAATATGCTTGTTAGGATGTTAGTAAGTACAACACGCTAACAATTAGAAACATTGTTAGTAATGACAAGCAACTGTCTGAAAAACCTTCACCTTCTCCTTTTAGGGTTTTTGCCCCCTCCTGAAGGTTTATTGGATCCTTAGCACCAGCACCGCATAATTGCATGATCTTTTCCTTTGTTAACACTTACAGGGCATCTTCCCAAACCACTAAGCTGTGCTTCTGCTAGCACTTTAATCAAAAAGTATTATAGAGTTTGGTTTTAAGAGCCTGAGAAGCCCCTTACTTAAAAAAAAAAGTGGGGGAGGTGCCTGGGTGGCTCAGTCAGTTACGTGTCCTACTTCGGCTAGGGTCATGATCTCGTGGTTCATGGGTTGGAGCCCCACGTTGAGCTCTGTGCTGACAGCTCAGAGCCTGGAGCCTGCTTCGGATTCTGTGTCTCCCTCTCTTTCTCTGCCCCTCCCTTGCTTGTGTGCTGTCTGTCTCTCTCTCTCTCTCTCTCTCTCTCAAAAATAAATAAACATTTTTAAAAAAATTTTAAAAGAAGATACATAAATATGTGCGGATTTTCCGCATGATACAAGAAAAACACACTTTGGTCTAAAATACCTCTGGTTTAAAACCTAGAACGTTGGTGCTGGGGAGATGAGAGACAATTTTCTGTTGACTTTTTTAATTATATTTTATTTTTTGATGTGGAGGGTGGAACAGAGGAAGAAAACGGGATAAGAAAACTGAATTATCCTAGTAATTTTCTAGGAAATTAAACCATTTCCCAAGTGCAAGAAGAAAAATTTCATTAAAATTGCAAGTATATACTTTCCATGCGAGGTGTTTGGATTTAAGGTTATCAAGAATTAAAAAAGCAATTGAGGGGTGCCTGGGTGGCTCAGTCAGTTAAGCGTCGGACTTCGGCTCAGGTCATGATCTCGCAGTTATGTGGGTTCAAACCCTGCATCCGGCTCTGTGCTGATGGCTTGGAGCCTGGAGTCTGCTTCAGATTCTGTGTCTCCCTCTGTCTCTCTTTCTCTCTCTGCCCCTCCCCTGCTCACGCTCTGTCTCACTCTGTCTCTCAAAAATAAATAAAAATGTTTAAAAAAAATGTTTTAAAAAGCAATTGAAGTGGGACTTCAACTCCAGATTGCTAAGTAGACTCTAGTGAGTACACAAGAGGTCACCCAAATAGACAGAACTTACTGAAGACTGCCATTTCTAGCCAGGAAACCTCTCCAAACCCTGGGGGACATGTATGTTTTCTGTAAAATAAGCATGACCTCCTCTGGGAAGTCCCAGAGGAGCAGCGAAAGCACAGGTACCAGAGTTCTGGGGCCCCAACCTCTGCCTTCAGCATAGTGTTAAGCGATAAACTATAAGAGTCTGGGCAAAAATTGATTTGAATCAGGCAGCAGCACCAAACCAGAAGTAGTTACGAGCACTCTGCCAACAGGAATTCCGGGAAAGACTTTTATAGAGAAAAGGCAGAAGCCAGGAAACTATTGATTGGATATAGCTTAAAGCCTAGTTGGCCGTGATTGTCCATAAATTACAACTTCATAACCTTCAGGCATGTACAGGCCTAGATTTGGGTTTACTTATGTAGGCTGCCCAGGCATTTGAGCCCCCTCAGTCTAATGGTGTCCTGTTGGCTTTAGCCAAGAGGCTTGTGAATTTCTTCTGTTTGTTGTAAGACCAGGTGTTGATCCAGGTTATAGCAGGAGATACTTGCTATAGTAGAGCCTCCTCCTTGTTCAGCCACAAGTAATCGCAAGCAATTCTATTATCTAAAACCACTTTAGCAAGAAAGTCTAGGGACTTCTGTTACACAGCAACGGCCTTAGCTGTAGCTGAGAGCACTTGTTGCTGTTTTAAAGCAAGGCTGTCTATGACTCTGATTGCAGCATGAGGCTAGCTAGCCTTTTATTATTATTTTGTTAATATTTTTGAGAGAGAGAGAGAGAAAGAGAGAAACATGAGCAGGGGAGGGGCAGAGAGAGAGGGAGACAGAGGATCCAAAGCAGCCTCCACATTGACAGCAAAAAAACCAATGTGGGGCTCTAACTCATGAACACAAAATCATGACCTGCACCAAAGTCGGACACTTAACTGACTGAGTTGCCCAGGCGTCCCCAGCTAGCCTTTGTATTGTTAGAGAGCTCTGATGCTGAGGGCTGGAGGTCAGATTTGAAGTGTGGCAGAACAGTTAGTCACTCCTGGATGCTGGGAGTCCTCAGGGATGGACCACTCGGAACACGTACGTCATACAGGGACACTTCAGGTGTAGTGGGACACACAGACTTGGTTAGAATCTCAACCTTGCTGGGTTTTTTATTTGTTTGTTTGTTTTTTAAATTTTTTTTTTATTTATTTTTGAGACAGAGAGAGACAGAGCATGAACGGGGGAGGGTCAGAGATAGAGGGAGACACAGAATCAGAAGCAGGCTCCAGGCTCTGAGCCATCAGCCCAGAGCCCGACGCGGGGCTCGAACTCACGGACTGCGAGATCGTGACCTGAACTGAAGTCGGACGCTTAACCGACTGAGCCACCCAGGCGCCCCTGTTTGTTTGTTTTTTAATTTTTTAGCGGGGGGAGGGGCAGAGGGAGAAGTAGAGACAACCCCAAGCAGGCTCCCTGCTGTCAGTGCAGAGTCTGACAAGGGGCTCGAACTCATGAACCGTTAGATCATGACCTGAGCTGAAACCAAGAGTTGGACACTTAACTGACTCAGGCGCCCCTCAACTTTGCTCTTTTTTAAGCCTGGAGACTCTGGACAAGTTACCCTGAGTCTGTTTTCAAACCTGTAAAATGTGGCTAATCCTACTTTGCAAATTTTTTGTGAGGACTAACAATATAGATATATATTCTTATACAGTTATATATTTTTGTTATATATATATATATATATATATATATATAGTGTGTGTGTGTGTGTGTGTGTGTGTGTGTGTGTAGTATAAGAAGCAGAACCAGTAGGAGATGTATAGAACCATAGGAGACATACGTGTATGCACACCCACAGTCCTCCTTAGTTTCTGCTTTGTACAGACGAGAAAATCAGCCATGTCCAGCCCAGAGCCCTTGGTAGCACTTGTTTCATCAGCAAAATTGGGTGCACTGTGACCTACTCGAAGGTTGTTAGGAGGATTAAATGGGAAAGTATGTTCACTTATTAATTTCATTCAACAAAGTTGCCTCCTTCGTGCCAGGCCCTTGCTAGACAGAGGGGATATGTGTGGACAGAGAGGGGCCTGAGATGAGGCGTAAGAGGTGGGCGGGGGCTGGATCATGCAGGCTTGGGAGACCAGGGTAACAATTTCAGACTTTGTTTTGGTTTTTTTTTTTTTTTTTGACCATTAACACTGTGTTGTCTTTATTTTATTTTATTTTTTTGAGCAGATGCTTTCTGTAATTTCTTTATTTTTTATAATTTACATCCAAGTTAGTTAGCACGTGGTGCAACAATGATTTCAGGAGTAGATTCCTTAAGTCTCTTACCCATTTAGCCCATCCCCCCTCCCCCCACAAACCCTCTGGTAACTCTCTGTTCTCTATATTTAAGAATCTCTTATGTTTTGTCCCCCTCCCTGTTTGTATATTATTTTTGCTTCCCTTCCCTTATGTTCATCTGTCTTGTACCTTAAAGTCCTCATATGAGTGAAGTCATATGATATTTATTTGTCTTTCTCTAATTTTGCTTAGCATAATACCCTCCAGTTCCATCCACGTAGTTGCAAATGGCAAGATTTCATTCATTTTGATTGCCGAGTAATACTCCATTGTATATATATACCACATCTTCTTTATCCATTCATCCACCGATGGACATTTGGGCTCTTTCCATACTTTGGCTATTGTTGATAGTGCTGCTATAAACATGGGGGTACATGTGCCCCTTTGAAACAGCACACCTCTGTCCCTTGGATAAATACCTAGTAGTGCAATTGCTGGGTCGTAGGGTAGTTCTATTTTTAATTTTTTGAGGAACCTCCATACTGTTTTCCAGAGTGGCTGCACCAGCTTGCATTCCCACCAACAGTGGAAAAAAGATCCTCTTTCTCCGCATCCTTGCCAACATCTGTTGTTGCCTGACTTGTTAATGTTAGCCATTCTGACAGGTGTCAGGTGGTATCTCATTGTGGTTTTGATTTGCATTTCCCTGATGATGAGTGACGTTGAGCATTTTTTCATGTGTCGGTTGGCCATCTGGATGTCTTCTTTGGAGAAGTGTCTATTCATGTCTTTTGCTCATTTCTTCACCGGCCTATTTGTTTTTCGGGTGTTGAGTTTGGTAAGTTCTCTGTAGATGTTGGATGCTAGCCCTTTGTCTGATATGTGGTTTGCAAATATCTTCTCCAGACTTTGTTCTAAGTTCAGCGGTGTGCCTGCCACAAAGCCCCTAGTGCATGTTTGTTATTGAGCTTTACCACCAGCACGTCCTGTCAGAAATTCGACCTATCTAAAATCAAACCCAGCCATCTTTGCTCTGTAGTCCTTCCCTCTGAGCTGACTGCTTCTTTCCAAGGCACGCTGGCTCTCTAGATTCGACAATTCAATTATCTTTAATTCTTAATTCTCTTCTGTTCCCTTCCTGCCAATTTGTTTTTTTAATTGTCTCTCATATTTGATCCTGAGCTCCTTTATCTTGCTGAGCCTATTTCTTCCTCTCTGAAACAGGGATAATACCCTGTAAGAGGATTAAATGAGCTAAATGCACGTAAATTGTTTAGCTTGGGTCTATTACGTAGCCAAAACTTAAAGGCTGGCTCTTGTCACTTGGGGCTAAGAACTGGACATCTATACATAAGTAAGAGGAAGTTTTTCTGCCTGAAAAAAGCATGTTTGGTCTACCTTGTCAGATTAGCTTTTAAGCTCAAATTTGATGCTCACGTATTCCAAACTCCATTCTGTTAACAGGATAAGGCCCGGGACCCTTAGAAAGCAAATTCCTTGAGGTAGCCGCCCTGCCTGCCAGCTTTCTTGCCTCCTGCCTCACAGACCAAACTAAAGCATTCAGTATTACATACATATTCCTCTTGGTTTATCACCGGTGTTTGCTGTTGCCACTCTCTCTGCCTGGAAAGGCCTATGTCATACCACAAAACTCCCTTGTGTTAGTTACATGTTCTTCTATCCAGCAGGTGTTCAGTGCCTACTATGTCCTAGTACTGTTCTAAGTACTTGGAATACCCTTGTGTGAATAAGACAAAGTTCCTGTCCTCAAAGCCTATGCAACGGCAGTCAAGACAGGCAAACATAACACACAAACATATTTTACTATATAACAAAGCAAACATATACACCACGTGTCAAGTTTGGGTGAAGTACGGGGAAGACAACATACATGCACATCCCCTTCTATCAAAGTACGAGCTCAAAGGCTGGAACCAGGTCTTATGCAAAATCTTTGTATCCTCATGGATTTGTAGATGCTTGACATTCTTGAATCAGTAATAATAATATCCTGGAGATTTTTTTTTATATTGTCAAATGTGAAATTCCTGGGGGCGCCTGGGTGGCTCAGTCAGTCGAATGTCCAATTTCGCCTCAGGCCACGATCTCAGGGTTTGTGAGCTTGAGCCCCACATTGGGCTTGCTGCTGTCAGCTCCGAGCCTGCTTCAGATCCTGTCCCTCTCTGCCCCTTCTCCACTCACACTCTCTCTCAAAAATAAACACGAAAAAACCCCGCAAATACTAAATTGCTAAAGAGTACCAGGAACTGCATTCAAATTCAACAAAATGAGTTCATCTGTGCCTGCTTGTGCACCATTCTTTTATTGAGAACTATAAAGGTTAAAGAAAATGTCTTATATGTTCAGATGGTAGAATTTTTTTCTGGCCAAACATGCCAATTTTTATAGTGGTCTGGGTGTTCAGAGTACAGGCTTAGTTGGAGTCTTTTAAGATTTTATTTTTAAATTTTTTTTTACTGTTTATTTTTGAGAGAGAGAGAGACAGGGAGACAGAGCATGAGCAGAGGAGGAACAGAGAGAGGGAGACACAGAATCCAAAGCAGGTTCCAGGCTCTGAGCTGTCAGCACAGAGCCCGGCACAGGGCCCAAACACAAATTGTGAGATCATGACCTGAGCCAAAGTCAGACGCTTAACCGACTGAGCTACCCAAGCACCCCTATATCTTTATAGTTCTAGATTACCTTCCTTCACTTTTGGAAATAATGAAACATTACATCTAGAAGACTGGAGAGAACAGTATTGTGGAAACTTATGTGTCTACCACTCAGATTTTTTTTTTTAATTTTTTTTTCAACGTTTATTTATTTCTGGGACAGAGAGAGACAGAGCATGAACGGGGGAGGGGCAGAGAGAGAGGGAGACACAGAATCGGAAGCAGGCTCCAGGCTCTGAGCCATCAGCCCAGAGCCTGATGCGGGGCTCGAACTCACGGACCGCAAGATCGTGACCTGGCTGAAGTCGGACGCTTAACCGACTGCGCCACCCAGGCACCCCTCTACCACTCAGATTTAATATATGTAGGCTTTTCATATTTTCCATATTTCTGGAAATACTTTTTTAAATAAAATGTTAGATAACATTAAAGTTCTCTTTGTGCCCTGCTCTATTTCTGTCCCATTTCCTCTCTTCTCAGTATAGTTCTTATGGATCTTCAAACAAACAAAAAACCGCTTAAAATGAGCCACTCAGGTGACCCTAAGATTTTTTTATTTTTTTAACTTTTTTTAATGTTTATTTTTGAGAGAGACGGAGACAGAGTGCGAGCAGGGGAGGGGCAGAGAGAGGGAGACAGAATCCGAAGCAGGCTCCAGGCTCTGAGGTCAGCACAGAGCCTGACGTGGGGCTTGAACTCATGAACTGTGAGATCACGACCTGAGCTGAAGTCGGATGCCTGATGGAACCACCCAGGTGCCCCAGATTTTATTTTTTTAAACATAATTTTATTTTAATGTTCATTTACTTTGAAAGAGTGAGCACATGAGCTGGGGAAGGGCAGAGAGAGGGAGACAGAGACTCCCAAGCAGGCTCCTTGCAGTCAGTGCAGAGCTTGACATAGAGCTCAAACCCATGAACCAGAAAATCATGACCTGAGCCGAAATCAGAAGTCAGACGCTCAACTGACTGAGCCACCCAGGTGCCACTCAAGATTTTACTTTTAAGTAAACTCTATACCCAATGTAGGGCTTGAGCCCACAACCCCGAGATCAAGAGTCACAGCCTCCACTGACCGACCCAGCCAGGTGCCCCTGAGTTGGTCTCAAGTCCAAATGGCTATTCTGCTAACCCCTTAGCCTTTGTTAAGACACATGCAAACTGGGGCAGCTAACGGAACATAGCATCTGGGTTATCAGTGAGAATTAAAGGACTTCCCCATATATACTAGAAGTACTTAATGCTATTAGCTATTGTGTTGTTATTATTATGGGGTGGAAATAAGCTTAATTTGCTTTTAACATCCACGGACACTTGTGTGAGAATATACGTATTTCGGGAAGCTTCTGAAACAGAAGAGAGTACTTTGGAGCAAAGACTTTAGAAAAAGATTATATTCTGATAATTGAAATAAACGAACACTTGCTAAGAATTTAAGGAACCCAGAAAAGATCCACACTTTCCGTTGACCAGATTTATTGAACAAAATTCTATGTACAAAGTGACCTGGACCTGCTGCTTCAAAACATGATCCTTTCTTAATATTTTGAGAAGTCAGCCCATTGAGTGTCAAAAAGCAACTCACTCTAAAATGGACAGAAAAGTGCCCAATGTACACTAAATAAATGGCCGAACTACTGGGACTTCCCTAGTCCTACAAGATAATTAACATAGGTAGGATCTAGCGTCTATGACAGGCGGCTGGGGAACTGATATGAGATGTCACGAGGCCATCTTGTGCACTGCCACCGTGATGCTGTCATGTTTCTGGATCATAATGTTCCTGAAAGGCAAAGCAGAAGATAGTCGGTAAAATGTTACAAGTGCGAGTCTGTTGAAGACTAAAGATGCTATTTGGTTTAGGACACAACTAAAAAAATATTATGCATCATTTTTTCTATGTATGAAAGCAATATATGAACGCAAGAAAACATGGGAAATACAGAACAGTACAAAATATGAAAATGAATCCTATAATCCTACCACTCAGAGAAAACCACAACTAATGTGTTCTGTTTTTTAAATCTCCATGTGTATTATACATGCATTTTTTTCTCCCTCTTTTTACAAAACTGTGATCATACTGTGCATGGTTCTGTAGTCTGCTTTTGTTACTATTATTCTGAGGATGCTCACTTGGAAGATCTTTAGTGTTTCTATTACTACAGAAGTAGTTTCTGTCCTTTGATTGGTCTTTATGCTATTTATGACTTTCTTTTTCTTTATAGACTGATAGTTCATGACAATTTTTACTCTTCATTTACATGTCATTGTGGTCTGAAAGCACATTAGCTTCAGAGATCAGTCTATTTCCTCCTGTGGTCCAAAGGGTAAAGAACCTTCCTCCAAGTTCTCTGAATGCACCATCACTAATAACACAGAGCAGGCCCCACGCAAGTTTCCCAGGGGTTTTTCTGATTAAAAAGAAGAGGAACTGTTAACATCTACTCACCCATTATCTGACTCTAGACACACCACAGGAATATCAGTGGGGTCTGAGGTTAGCTTGGCTGCTTGCTGGGCTAGAACAGATATCACCCCAGCGTGCTCATCTGACAGGGTCCCACGGCCTGGAAGACAGAGATGTAATCATGTCACCTGATTGTCCAAAAAGGAGGACAGAGCTATAATATGATCTCTCAGGATGTAGTCACAAAAAGGCGGCTCAGTTCACGGTCTTTTAGGTTAGGTACTGACATGAAATACTTTTGCCCTGCCACTCGGCTGGTTCCAGAAATGAGAAAACCAGACAACAGTTCTGAAATCAATAAAGCCCTGACACTCAATTTTCAGTCGCTCTCATCACCATCTCTAATCACCTTCTCAAGCGTATAAGGAAGCTGTAAATTTAACTCAATCTGAAAGGCATAAAATCATTTTACAAGAACCTTACTGAAACCAACAAGAAATTCAGAGGTGAAGTTGACAAAAAGCAGTCAGCAAGGGCAAGAGCCTTGTTGAAACTAATTAATTCCTCATGGGAAATCTGATTTCCTTTCACCGAGCTCAACCTCTAAGGATTCAAAAGCCTTTATTCAGGAGTTCAGCTGTAAGATCACCTTGACAGTATACGTGAATATTCTATGAGCAGTTATTTCTACTAGAATAAGCTGGCTGCTTTCAAATATCAACCTACCTGGCTTTTTGCTAATGTTTGTTTCAGCCGGTAGATAATTAAATCTTGGGTATCAGATACAAAAAGTAGTTACTAAGTTCACAGTATATTTCCACATATAAAGGCAACACAAGCTCAAGCCTGAAACTGTCAGGTAACAGGCATATGCCACAATGGCGCTGGTGGATTTACTCTTGTTACATAAAACACTGGTTGGACGGACAGTGCAGTCTTTCGGGTCTTGAAGGTTTCCTGAAGGAACTTATTTCATTTTAGATTTCCACACTTGAACTTGAGCCTTCTCATCAGCAAGCACCCCGAGTAAACCTGCCTGTTTCCTCCCAAGTTAATGAGCTGTGTGAAATCGGAGTTACGCAGATGCCCTCTTTCAGTTACGCTCCCAGCAAAAATTCAGAGCTTTAAAAATTCCTGCAGTAAAGAGGAGTAAGGAGTCAGCAGTCCTTGGTTTACGAGTTCTGACATGAATTATTTGAATGCTTTAGATACTTACTTTTCAGGATTTATCTCCTCACCCGTAACTCTTACATTTATTGAGCATTATGTCTGGGTTCTGTGCTGAGTGTTTTACACATATTACATAATCTTCTAGCACTGTGACTAAGAGATTTTGGAGCAAGACTCAAATCCTAGCTCAACCCTAGCTGCATGACCTTAGGCAAGTTACTCAACCCGTGCGTTGATTTCTTTATCTACTTCACAGGGTTGTTATGAGCATCAAATGTCTCAATATGTGTAAAGCACTTAGAATGATGCCTGGCACACAGTAAGAGCTCAATAAATGCAATTCTGTAATTATTGTCATTATTAGACAACAGCCCAGTAAAGAGATGCTGGGTCGGCACAGCCATGGCAGCTCGGTGTCCTTTCCATGCATGTCGGCCAACTGCTCTTGATCTTTGCTGCCCAAGGCCCCCACCCTGGCCAAGGCCTGGCTGCTCAGCACCATCCTGTGCCCCCCCCGGGGACTGGACGAGGACTGTGGCGCTGCGGGTGGCCTTGGTGCTCAGGCAGTTTCCGGGTACAGTTACCCAAGTGGGCTGCCAGTATAATGACATGCCTCCTTTGACGTTAGAGCGAATCAAGGACCATATTCTTTATGGCTTAAAACTTAAGGATAAAACTGACCCAGAAAAGCTCTAAATAAATTCCCATTTAATGAAAAGACCAAACAGCTTAGACCGTTTGGACCAAGTAGAGACTATCATGGACATGGAGGACGACTTTGGGCTGAAATTCCTGATACAGATACGGAGAAGGTAATGCATCCACAAGAAATTGTAGATTACAATGCAGATAAGGAGGATGTATATGAATAAAATATCAGACCCCCTTTCTTCACTGAGAGAAGACAAGGAAGATACTGGTGAGTGTCTGGAAGTGAGAATGTGTTTTGGCATTATTGCTGACTTGGACAGAGTAATTCTGTTTAAACTTGCATTTAAACTGCTTAAGTGTTTTTGCCCTTTGAAAATAAATCTATAAAACCAACCAACCAACCAACCATTACCTAGTAAAGAAACTGAGGCTCAGAAAGGCTATTTTTGGTCCTAGTTCACATTGCTAGCAAAGGGAAGTACAGGGAGTTGATCCCAAGTGTGTCGAACTCCGAAACCCCTGTTTTTATTGCCTACTCTCTTACTGTTAAGTGTAGGTGAACTAAAAAAACCCAGCAACATCCATCTTGCTGGGTTACTGTGCAAATTAGAGACAATGTATATACAAAGCCTAGCAGTCCACATTCAATAAATGATTCCTGCTGCTATTATGTGAAGTCCTTTCCAGACCCAATTTAAAACCATTCGAATACTATTTTAGCAGAAACAACTTTGTAGCACTAGAACTGCAAGGCACATTTCTACCTTCATAAATACCAGTTGAAAAATTTTAATTTTCTAATCTTGTTTGGAGATAAACTGTACTCTCACAAAAGTACCCAGTGGCAGGATAACAGGAAGTAAAAACTGGAGAACAGCACACTAGGCTCCGAATCAGTATCAGATGCTATGCAATCCAACAAAGGGTTGACAGTCAAGATACTTACAGCCCAGGTTAAGTCCTTGTGAATCTGTGCACAGGACTCCAACAATGGATGGATTCTTCATTCTAAAATTCCAGGAACACCCAGGGAACGAAGCAGATGATGTCAGAAAATGAATTTAAATAATTACAACAACACATTTAGGTTTTTCTATGCACCAGGCATTGCTGGGCTTTAAACCAGTGTTTCTCAATCTTTTTTCATTATCACCCACTCCCCACTACCCCCGAGAAAAACTGAATTACAATGAACTTATTTAAACTTAATAGCTAAACCGATTTATGTCTGACGGGAGAAAAGATTGTGTTGGGTGCCGCTGAGCTTTGGGAGACTGCAAATATTGCAATATCAGTATTTTGTCACCATTATTAAAAATGCACAAAAAGTAAGGCTGGTTGTCTCCAGGAGGGGAAATGGGAGAAACTGAGGCGCATTGGTGGGAGCGAGCTGTTTCCCTGTACGCCTCCTCATGCTTCTCTGGTTCTTTTTTGTTGTTGTTTTAAACGTTTATTCATTTTTTTAAAAAGAGGAGACAGAGCACGAATGGGGAACGGGGGCAGAGAGGGGGACACAACCCCAAGCAGGCTCCAGGCTCTGTGTCAGCACAGTGCCAAACCCGCCGCTGGAATCCTTGAACCGAGACATCATGACCAGAGCGGAAGTCCTATGCTTAACCGATTGAGCCACCCCGGCACCCCTCATAGTTTTCCAATTGCTTATTACGTGGAGAGAACTTGTTCGAAAATTTAAGAGATGTCTTTCATTTTCTCAAGCGCCAAGTAACTGATCGGTTACACACGGAAGGAGATACGTGTGTGTTTGTATTTACGTTGCAGGGCTCGCTTTGCACCCCTGGTACAACCTTCCCCCAAATGAACCCATTTCTGAAAACTCCTGAAGAACGACCCTGCCCATACAGACAACTGCAACACGACGGGCGGTTCTGGCCTTGGCTTTGGGCCGCGGAGACCAGCTCTGGGACGGAGGGTGCGGAGCCCTGGCGGGATTTTAATTCCAGGCCACCCCCTCCACTCCGCGGTCCCGGGACAGGGCTCACGGCCTCACCCCGCGGCCAGAGGATCCCCAACACGCCTAGCCCGCACCCGGAGCGCGCACCCTTTGTCCCGCTCAAGTCCCCCGCCGCGACCTCAGGTCAGCCAAGAGGCCGTACTACTCACGTGTCCTCCAAGTGCTGCTCCAAGGTCGCCTCCATCTCGCCCGCCGTCCGCGCGGCTCGGGATCCCGCAGCTCTTAGCGTCCTTCGGCGCCCCAGGCCCGGAGCGCGTCTAGCTCACGTGACATGAACCGAGCGCAGACAGGGACGGCGCCTCCAGAGGGACAAACTTCGCCGCGCAAACTCCTCGTTGTGTTCGGGGGAGTTCGTTCCGCCCCTGCTACCCTCAGAGCCACGAGCTGGCGGCGCCGCGTTCTCCCCTTCGGGGGAGAGGTGTGCAGCTGGGCCGCCGAGTTCTTGGTTCCCGGCCTGGCACTTTGTCTCAGCGGTGTCAACCTTTGGATTCCCATTCAACCGATTCCGAAACCTTCAGGCCAGATCTTATTTGCGTTTTACAACAGCCCAGCGGGGTCAGGCAGGGTCTGATCCAGGCGGTGTGGCAGAGACAGAGAAGAGAGACTCAGGACCCTGGTGCCGAGCTGCCCAGGTGTGTCGGGGAGAAGATGTGCACACAGGGGCTAGAGGGCCACCCGGAACGCGGTTAAAGCTCCAAGCTACATATTGGGAAGTGTCGGGATTTTAACAAAGTCATTGATTATTGGTTCTTCTTTGGTGAGGGCTCAGGAAAGTTTGGGAAAGAAGGTGTCACTTGTAAAGAAGACTGAGTAGGGATGCTTAAAAATAACTTTAAAAAAGCAGTTTTTAAATAAGGAAAGAAAGCCACCCATAGTTTGTCCAGAGAAGACTTAAAAGTCTTTGGAGAATATCCTTTGAGCCCATTGTCTGCAAATGTACACTTTTATTTATTTATTTCTTTTTAAGGCAAAATTGACACACATACTGGACATGCAGTTCTGTAGCTGGCCTTTTTCACAGAATTTAGCATAAATGTCTTTCCATATCAGTAAGTACCCATTTACATTCATGGTAATAGCTACAAAACATTCCACATTGTAGCTGTACCATAACTGATTTAACTAATCACTTATTAATGTCCAGTTTGCTTATCGATTTGGCAGGATGGGGGGTGTATTACAAATGCTGGGTGAGTATCCTTGTAGCTGAATGTTTGTGCACTTTAAAATTTTCCTTATGATAAATTACTAGAATGGAATTACTGGGTTAAAGGATCTGTCCCTAGCTGTGACAGTGAAACTTGCAGCGTCCTTAAAATTCTAGTCTTGAATGTCGTAATTCAGGAGTTTCGGACTTCTGCCTAGAGAAATTACTTATGTTAATACAGTATGAGCCATTTAAATGTTAGAGCTTAAAACTACCTTTAAACGATAGCATTAAAAAATGTAAGAAGCCAGCCTGCTTCCCTCTGGAGTCCCGCGGGGGGAAGCTTTGCTCTGCGTTAGCGCCCCCTATGGTTCCATGCGTTATAAAACTTTACTGGACTAGGCAGGGCTCCTCAGCTCTGGTTTTGTAACTCCCGGGGCGGAGCCATCCTATAGAGATATAACGTGAACCACATTTGTTATTTTCAACGGTCTAGCCACACTAAAAAAGTAAAACAGGTGAAATTAATTTTAAGAATATATTTTATCCAGATAATTATGCCCAAAGCATTGTCATTTCAACATATAATCAATTTAAAAATATTAATGAGATATTTTACATTTGCTCCCTCTGTACCAAGTCTTCAAACTCCGGTGTATATTTTTCACAGCACATTTCAGTTCCTATTGGCCACATTTCAAATATTCAATACCCACGTGTGGCTAATGGCTACCATATTGGTTTATGCAGCTCCAGGGTATCTCAGATTGTCTCAAAGCCAGATCGATGATTAAAGCATTGTCAGAAAAGCTGGTGATTGCTTTTTAGGCTGTGGGAAAGGCCTCTGAAGGGAAAATGAACAAGGAGGGAGAGGATGACTGCTGGCCCACCATGTCCTTGCCACACCAGAGGTGGGAGGGCAGACTACTCTACACCATCCCCCTGCTCGCCCCTGTGAGGTAGGCAGAAGGAGCGGGTGGCTTGTGTAGGTAGGCTGGGAAAGTGCTCGGGTTGGTGAGAAGTTTGGAGGAATGCCTGACTCCTCATTGTTTTCGACTTTCTTCAGTTGGTGGGGTATTTGATGATGCTTTTTCTCAGCTTTGAGTGCTGATATCCATTTCTGGGGTGACAGGAAAAGGCCCATATTCAAGTACTTGCTTCATTGCATTGTAATTTTTTTGTAAGTTTATTTTCAAAGACAGAAATATCTCCTCCATTTCTGCATCTTGAGCATTGCAAAGCACAATAAGGATTCCGTATTTATTAAAGAGAAGTGCCTGGGTGACTTAGTCGGTTAAGCGTTCCACTTTGGCTCAGGTCGTAACCTCACGGTTTGTGGGTTCGAGCCCTGCACTAGGCTCTCTGCTGTCAGTGCAGAGCCCGCTTCAGATCCTCTGTCTTCCTCCCTCTCTGCCCCTCTCCCTCTCTTGCTTTCTCTCTCTCTCCCTCTCCCAAAAATAAATAAACATTAAAAAAAATTTTTTTTTTTAATGTTTATTGAAGAATCTTGATGGGTCTTTTGGAAAAGGAACTCTGTGTAATGTTAAGAATCTTTAAGTCCTGGGCCACCTGGCTGGTTCAGTTGGAGAAGCATGGGACTCTTGATCTTGGGATTGTGAGTTTGGGCCCCACATTAAGTGTAAAAATTACTAAAAGAAGAAGAAGAAGAAGAAGAAGAAGAAGAAGAAGAAGAAGAAGAACCTTTAAGTCTTTTTTGTTTTAATGTTTATTTATTTATTTTGAGAGAGTACGCGTGTGAGCCGGGGTAGGGCAGAGAATCCCAAGCAGGCTCTGTGATGTCAGTGCAGGGCCCAACTCGGGGCTAGATCCCACGAGCCATGAGATCATGACCTGAGCCGAAATCAAGAGTCGGCTGGTCAGCCGACTAAGCCACCCTGGCACCCCAGAACCTTTTAAGTCTTGAACTCTAGCCATATTTATTCTCTTCTTTCTCCTCTCCTAAAATATGCTCTTGGAAAATAAAAGTCCTAAGAGGGTCCAGCAGAGAATGCCCATGCCCACATGTCCTGACTGGGAAGTTGGGAGATGAGAGGCATAGTTGGGAGAACCAGACATTGCTGTTGGCCCCAGAGATCCCGGCACCTCTTCCTTGAGCTATTGGGAGCAGAGTCTTCCTGGGGGGTCCATTTAAGAAGTGCAGCTCTGGTAGAGGGTCTTGCTCTCCCTTGGGTGCACAGGGCTCTGCTACCCCAGGGCCAGCCCTATTCCTCGCTCTGTCAAGTGCTTAGCGGCGCAGGCCTGCAGTGGAGTGAGCCTGAAACCTGGCTGGGGAATGGGCCCTCACGTGCCACTAGGGGGCACCGTGGCCATGGAAAACCCTTCTCAGGCTGGAGGATCTCAGGTGAAGGAAAGGGATCCGTAAATCTCTGAGCTGGTACAGCTTGGTGAGAATAGCATTATCTTTTGGAGACGGACAGAGGTTGAATTGAATCCTGGCTTGACCACTGCCTACCTGTGTGACCTCTGTGCTTTAGGGGCTCATTTGTGATGTGACAGTACATTACCTGCCTTGTTAGGTTGTGAAGAGGATTGTATGAGACACTTTATGTAAGAGGAGCTGGTGCATTGTGGGAGTCAATAGATAAGCTCTGCCAGATCCGAGTAAGAAGCCCTGTTTGTTTCCTCAGGTTGTTTACAATCTAGGTGAGGACACACATGAGAAAATGAGGTAAGAGCCAAACGGTGAGATGTGTCTTAAGCTGTCTAGTGTTCATAGGGGAGTGAGGTCACAGGGCTGGATTTATACAGCTGCTCT
Source organism: Lynx rufus (assembly GCF_022079265.1). NCBI lineage: Eukaryota > Metazoa > Chordata > Mammalia > Carnivora > Felidae > Lynx > Lynx rufus. The sequence continues at coordinate 128,248,663 of NW_025814834.1, read as the reverse complement.
AGAGCTGTGTTAAATGCAATAGTTGAATATATATTTTTTTAATTTTTAAAAAATTTTATTGGGGGGCCTGGGTGGCTCAGTTGGTTAAGCGTCTGACATCAGCTCGGGTCATGGTCTCACAGTTCGTGGTTCAAGCCCCGAGTCAGGCTCTGTGTTAACAGCTCAGAGAGCCTGAAGCCTGCTTCGGATTCTGTGTCTCCCTCTCTCTCTGTCTCCCTCCCCCGCTTGCACTCTGTCTCTCTCTCAAAAATAAAGATTAAGATGGGGCGCCTGGGTGGCTCAGTTGGTAAAGCATCAGACTTCAGCTCAGGTCGTGATCTCGTGGTTCATGAGTTCTAGCCCTGCATCAGGCTCTGTGCTGACAGCTCAGAGCCTGGAGCCTGCTTCAGATTCTGTCTCCCTCTCTCTCTGCCCCTCCGCCACTCATGCTCTGTCTGTCTCTCTCTCTCTGTCAAACATAAATAAAAACATTAAAAAAATAAAGATTAAGATAAATTAAATAAGTTTATTTATTTATTTTGAGAGGGGGTTGGGGAGAGGCACAGAGAGAGAATCCCAAGAAGGCTCCGCACAGCCAGCACAGAGCTGGACGCAGTGCTTGAACTCATGGACCGTGAGATCATGACCCGAGCCAAAATTGAGAGTGGGGCCCCTAACCGACTAAGCTACCCCGGATCCACCAAATATGTTTTTTTTTTATTTTTTTTAATGTTTATTTATTTTTGAGACAGAGAGAGACAGAGCATGAACGGGGGAGGGTCAGAGAGGGAGACGCAGAATCTGAAGCAGGCTCCAGGCTCCGAGCTGTCAGCACAGAGCCCGACGTGGGGCCCGAACTCACGGACCGTGAGATCATGACCTGAGCCGAAGTCAGACGCTTAACTGACTGAGCCACCCAGGCGCCCCCACCGAATATGTTTTATTACACTTTTGTATGGTATAAAAATTATAAAATACAGAAAGAAGAAAAATTGTCTGAAATCCTAGCCCTAACCCTAATGACATGAATGTGAATGAGCTAAATAGAATGGGATAGGGTTTGGATAAGGTGCAGACGGAGAAAGTTTGTCACAGGGTTCGTAAGGGCCCTGCCGCCGAGAGCCCTTGCTCCATAGGAGCCACTGGATAGGACACTGGGTCCCCCTGCCTTTGGATAGTGGACACCATAGAGCTGAGTCCTAGATCCAAAGCCTGACCTCCACAACTAACAGCGGTAATGCCATTAACAGTTCGTATATGTCAGGCCTTATTGGTCCTCATAACCTTTTCTGGTTTTGGTTTTGGTTTTAATAGACTATTTATACTCTGTATTTTTAAATTTGTTTTTAATTCCACGGAGTTAACATGGAGTGTAATGTTAGGGTACAGTATAGTGACTCAACATCACCCAGCACTCATCATGACAAGTGTGCTCCTTAATCCTTATCCCCTATCTCACCCATCCCCCCGCCCGCTTCCCCTCTGGTAGCCATCAGTTTGTTGTCTATAGGTAGGAGTCTGTTTCTTGATTTGTTTCTTGCCCTCTCTCACTTTCTCCCCTTTTTCCATTGGTTTTGTTTCTTACATTTGTTTCTTACATATGAGTGGCATCATATGGTATTTGTGTTTCTCTGACTTATTTTGCTTAGCATAATACTCTCTAGCTCCATCCACGTCATTGCAAACAGCAGGATTTCACGCTTTTTCGTGGCTGACCAGTATTCCAGCGCACAGTTCTTACAGCCTTTCTGATGGAGCTCTGATCCCTGTCTCCACTTCACGGTTAAAAAGCCCCCTGAGGCTCAGGGGTCAATACTGGCTCAAGATCACCCTGCTTGGAAGTAGTCGAGCCTCACCGTGGACTTCCCTCCAGTACGGCCTCCACTTCTCTCAATTCAACAGCACCGCAGTCCTAGAAAGGTGAGCTTTGGAGGCCCAGTCCAGATCTCCCGCTCTCTGGAGAAGAAATCTGAGGCTCAGAGAGGGGGAGTGGCTAATTTGGACCTTGAACTCCAGGTTCATAACCTTCCACGCAGTGCTCTGTGTTGTGCTGCTGGAGGCTGTTTTAGATCTTTGGTTAAACCAGCTGCAGAGATGTTCATTGTTATAGGTTGACCTGTGTCTTCCCAAAATTCATGTGTCGAAGTCCTAGCACCCAGTACTTCAGAATGTGACTTTATTGGAAATAAGAACTTCCCGGGATAATGCTTAAAATTAGTCATTACAGTGGTCCGTAATCCAATATGACAGGTGTCCTCATAATGGGAAATTTGGACACAGAGACACTCCCAGTCAGGGGGCAATGATACAGGGGGATACAGGGAGAAGACCACTGAGAGGCCTGGGACAGAGCCCTTCCTCACAGCTGTCAAAAGGAACCAGCCCTCCCGACACTTTGACTTTGCACAGCTAGCTTCCAGAACTGTGAGACAGTAAATTTCTGTTGCTTAAGCCCTCAGTTTGTGGCACTTTGTTATGACAGCCCTGGGAAACCAATATATTCATATATCGATAGTGTCTATAAGTCAGAGTCAATGTTGTGATAGCTCAGATGTATGGCAGCCCTTACTAGAAAAACTGGTTGAGATCACCCGACCAGAGGCTAAAAGGTAGTCCAGATAATCTTTCCAGCTTGCTTCCAACCTTGATATTTCGCTATTTCTCTTACATTGGACATTGGCCAAGAGTGGTCTTGGCCACTAGCTCCATCCATTTGACCCATGACCATTTGACCGTGACCTTCTTGAGTCTGTTTTCTATCCCTGGTGCTCAAGAAGTGTGTGTAGAGGGAATGAACACAAGAATAGGCTCCTGGCCACTCTAATCCAAGCCTCTCCAAACAATGAGTTGGGCAGGGGGGTAGGGCATGTATGGACTGTCGATGGTTGGAAGCTGAGATTGGTCACTGTCTCCCAAAGTTTACAGCCGAGTCTCAATCCTGGTAGACACAAGCAAAATATATATTTAGGCGACTCAGGGTGGGTTAAAGAAGTGCCAGCTTAGGAAGCTATTTTCCTGGTGCTTTATCAGTTTTGCTATTGAGGATAAATGAGGTGCAGACTTCCATATCCAGACCTTCATTAGATGCCCAGTTAATGCAGCCATGACAAATGGGAATGAGGCTCTTATGAATAAAAAAAAAAAGATCAGCCCAGTATAAAAAATCGTAGACCAGAGAAAAGAAAGTTTAGAGGAGCTGATAAAATATCTTATCCTTAATTAGACTGTCTGTACCACACATCAAACCAGCCTTAATGTCAAGATTTATCAGCCTTGGAATTGTGTAAATGAAATAAGGACGTGAAAATGAAAGGAAAAGAAATTACCTGTATTCAAATGGATTTGCGATGCAGGCCTGCTCACTAGGGCTTTTAGTCCGACTCAGGCTTCTGGCTTCTTTTACCATGTATCACTGTCTTCCTGGCGTGCATCCCCTTAGCCCCGGGTGGGTTTCAGAGAACATGCTTGTGGGGTAACAATATGTCCCATCGTCAATAATCTTGTGAGAAGACCCACTGTTGTGGAAAAATGCCTTCTTGGATGGTGGCTTTGTGTATTTATTTCGCCATCTATGAGCTTAGTGAGGTGTTGCTGGTCCTCACTTCAGAGAAGAGAATGTTGTGAAGAGACGATTCCCCCCCACCTAGTTCCCCCCCATCCCGCCAAGGAGAGCAGCTTTCTACTGGACCACCACCCTCTACTGTGGAACCCACATGTGGCTTCAAGGCTTATCTACCATCCCGACATTGACTTACCCTCTTGGAAGACCTTGGACAAGTCTTCTCATGCCTTGATATCCCCACTCTTCCCCACAATCAGTGAAGATAGGAATAGCACCTACCCCAGCATGGTGGTGTGGGAGTCCTGGGGGACAATGGATGTGGAGCCCTGACCACAGTCCCTGATACCATCGAAGGCACTGGACAAAGGAGAGCCCTTGTTGTTGCTGGGGCCTCCAGAAATGATAGCTGGGGCAAATTTAAACTAGGGTGTCATTCAGGTTTGTAGTTACCAGCAGAAGGAGCTGACTTATGGAGTAGGAAAGGAAGTTTTAAAATGACGTGTGGAGGGGGGAGGGACACCTGGATGCCTCAGTGGGTTAAGCATCTGACTTCGGCTCAGGCTCAGGTCATGATCTGATGGTCTGTGGGTTCGAGCTCCGCATCGGGCTCTGCACTGATCCCTGTCTGGGATTCTCTCTCTCCCTACGCCCCTCTCTGCCCCTCCCCCACTTGTGCTGTCTCTCTCTTTCAAAATAAATAAATAGACTTAAAAAAAAAATGATGTTGGGAAGCTCGTGGGACTGAGGGGCTGGCAAGGTCAGTCTAAGCTTCAAACGGACAAAGCTCCAAGCCCTAAGTGAGGAAAACGCCCCTCCGGCCCTGCCCCTGGCCTGCCTGTGCCCCATCACTTGGCCACACCAGCACCACTTCTGCGTCAGGAACCTAGCCGGACGACCATGCTGTCCCCCAAGCCACCCCTCTGTGGCCACCCTTGCCAGCCCAGTGGAATTTTCCCGGAGCCTCTGAATCACAGTCCTGTGTAGGTAAATGTAAGCGAGGAAGCCTGGACCACTCGCCTGGCCTAGCTTTAGCAAGTCTTCAAAACTTGAGCGTGTGGTCCTTGCACTCCATGGTCCCTAGAAGGGTGTCTGGCCCACAGAAGGTGTGCAGTAAATGTCTGTTCTATTAGAGAAGGAATGCGTCTGGGAATCTCAGAGGAAGCTGACCCTCTCCACCCCTTCATTTGTGCGTTATTCGAACTCTTAACGAACCAGTGCAAAGGGTGGTAATCTTAGGTTTCAATAGTGTCATCAGTGAAGATGGTAGATGGTCTTCCTAACTTACCGACCGTTACGGATTTCATCGTTCTAAGCCTCGGTTATAACGCCTGTGAACTCGGTCAGTTTCTCATTCAAGAACATTGCCTTTACTCTGGCACTTAAAGATGAGAAACTAACACCTACAAAGCACACCTGTTCACATTCATTTTAATCCCACAGCCATCCTTGAGGGAGCCGTATCCCCATTCTGTGGATGAAGTAACTGAAGTCTGGAGAGGTCATGAACTTGTCAAGGTCATAGAACTTGAAGGTGTCCATGGCTTCCAAGGCTAGGGCCAGCCAGTCGCCAGGATGTAGGTCCCAGATCAATCAGTCCCGCTGCAACTATTTTCTCCGCTAGGTTAGACAACACGGGCCCCCGAGCCAGTCTCATAAAGTGGCCAAAGTCTGCCTTTCCCCCCTCCCTTCCCAGCGGTGGGAGAGTTTGTCTGCGTGCCTTTGGACACCACACGGTAAATCAATTGCCACATTAATTCTGGACCATCAGCATTTTCCCCCAGGAGAAAGCGAGAAGCAAGGAGACTAATGTCTCATTGATCTTTTCAATCGCTAAAGGGGAAGCGAGATGAACATAATCCCATCTGTCAAGGCGGAGAAGGGCCCATCTGAAAGCAGTGTGGATTACTTTAAGGGGATAACAGTTTATCACCCTCTGGACAAGCGAATATGAAATTAGGTCTAACCTCCTTTATGAGTTGGTGGAAACATCGATCAGCAAGGAGAATGTCTAGGGAAATGAGCAGCAAGTTCTCTGGCCTTTTTCCTTGTCCTTTCCCTAAGACTTTACGTGTCTTCTGTCCACACGACCACACAAACGAGGCAAAGTCCACCCTTGACCGCCAAGAAATGGTTCACATTTGCTGGGGATTATTGCCGAGTGCTGTACTAAATGTTTGTTCTTACTCTCCAGCAGCGTTATGAGGTGTTATCGTCAGCATCATTTTACGGATGTGGAAACTGAGGCTTAGACAGGTGGAGTGACTTGCCCAGGGTTGCTCAGCTAGCGAAGGTGGGTCAGGGGCAGCCTGTCTGTCCCCGAGCCTGCCCTCAACCACACACAATACGTGCAGCTCTCAGCCTGAAGGTAGCGCAGACAGTCCTGCTCCCAGACCGCTGTGCTTCTGTCCATTCCGCTCACTCCTTCCTCGGTCAGCCCCTTAGACAGCCCTGCTGACCCCAAGGGGGGGATGGCCTTTACTAGCAGTGGCGGTGCCACGGCTGAGGGTCTGGACCGCCCGGAGGCCTCAGTCAGGGCGTCTGGGCAGCTGGAGGACAGGTGGAGGAATGCGCCAGCTGGGGCCGTGGACCTCAGCAGCATGCGGGGCTCAGGCTGTGCTGAAGCTCCTCTTGGTTACTGCCCTGGACGAGGCTCCCTGGAGGAGAGAAGAGGTGAGGTCAGTGACGGTCTCTCAGCTGCTCAGAAGCTGGGGCATCCAGAGTGTCCGGCCAGTGCAGGCTGCTGTGGCCGCCGAGAGCCCCAGGAAAGGCCATGACGGTCGGCTAGGAAGTCTGGGTTGGGATGGCCTGGGGACTAGAGCAATGTGATCTCCAAAACCCAAAAAGGGACATGCACACCTGAGATCCTCAGAAAACACATGTGTTGGCATTAAATATTGCCCCCTCCCCTCCACCAGGGGCAGGACCAGGGGCAGAAGAAGCACCTGCCGAGTGAAGAGCCCTGACAGGGGGGGCCCTCACCACCAGCCCTGCACCGAGACACTTGCTGCCAGAGCAGAGGTCACTGGAGGACTGCAGGTCTCATTTTGCGGCCAGAGTCAGTTTCTAATCAACGCCACTTTGGGTCCGACAGAGATGGCTGCCCAGTGTCGGTCTTGTTTGCTGTTTATCCCCGTGATTGATGCTGGTGACATTTAGAGTCTGTCAGGGAGATATTTCACGGAGGCCCGTGTGGAGGGATTGAGACAGCCAGGAAATGCGGTTCCCCAGTGAAGGCGGCATCGGAAATGAATCCCAAGTGTTGACGGAAAGGCCCAGGAACTTTCTAGCCTCTTGGGGGGTAGGGGAAGGGGGTGAGGTGCAAGCTGGGGCTTGGGAAGTGCTGCACGACCCTGGAGCTGTGACAGGGACCCCTCAGGAAGGGCTGTGAGGAGAAACAATGTATGAGAGAGGCAAGGGGCTTTTTTCCTAGGCTTTCTTGGGTGAAAGTATCACATCTGTGTTGGCCATTAGATTTTGCTGTCTGGGACACACCAGAAGGGAAGCAGACAGGAAGGAAAGCACCCTTCCTGCTGTCGCTGGGGCCTTTAATGTCTGCCACAGATTTCCATCTCCACCTACCAAAACTCCACCCATTAATCACAAGGCTGATCTCAAAAGTGAAAATGTTTTTGAGTCCCCCAGCCAGAAGTGACCTTCGCCCAGATACTCAGAGCACTTCGTGTGTTACTGTCAAAGCATGATGTGCAACGTTTAAAAACATGGCTCTCACAAAATATGGACTGGGCGTGTGTCAAAGATTTAGTAACTCACGAATGAGGGAAGCAGTAAGGTGGCAAAGCTGGTTCGAAGAGCATCTTGAGGCACTGGGTATTTATAAGTACTTAAAAGGAAATGTTTGGGTAAAATTTCTAGGTTGAAAACAAAACTGGTTGCCCTCACATATGTGCTGAAATGATTTTTTTTTCTTTTGAGAGAGAGAGAGCACAAGCAAGCAAGGGGCAGAGAGAGAGAGAGAGAGAGAGAGAAGCAGGGCTCACCAAAAGCAGGGATCAAACTCACCTGATATGGGACTCGAACTCACGAACTGTGAGATCATGATCTGAGCCGAAGTCAGATGCTTAACTGACTGAGCCACCCAGCCGCCTTCAAATGATTTTTGACAACAGTGCCAAAACCATTCCACAGTCTTTTCAACAAATGGTGTTGGGAAAACCGAATGTCCACATGCAAAAGACTGAAATCGGATTCTCACCTTACGCAATACACAAAAATTAACTCAAAATGGCTCAAAGACCTAAAATGTAAAAGCTAAAACCAAAGACTCTTAGAAGAAAACGAGGGAAAAACTTCATGGCATTTCATCTGGCGATGATTTCTTGGATTTGACACCAAATGTGCAGGAAACAAAGAAAAAAATAGATAAATTACAGTACATCAAAATGAAAAAATTTGTGCATCAAATGACACTATCAACAAAGTGAAAAGACAGCTCGTGGGAAGGGAGAAAGCATTTGCAAATCATGTATCTGATAAGGCATTAATATCCAGAATATATAAAAGAACTCCTACAAGTCAACATCAACAAACCAAACAACCTGATTTTAAAAATCAGCTGACAACTTGCATAGACATTTCTCCAAAGAAGATGTGCCAATGGCCAAAAAGCACATGAAAAGATGCTCTACATCACTGATTGGTAGAGACATGCAAATCAAAACCGCGGCGAGATACTACCTTGCACTCATTAGGACCCAAAAACACTGAAAAAAAAAACCACCCCCAAAATAACAAGTATTGGCAAGAATCGGGAGAAATTGGAACCCTCGTGCACTGTTGGCGGGAATGTAAAATGGGTGCAGCCACTAAGGAAAACAGTATGGTAGTTCCTCAAAGATTAAACAGAATTATTACATGATCCAACAATCCCACTTCTGGGTATATATCCATAAGCACTGAAAGCAGGGGCTCAAGAGACGTCTGCACACGCATGTTCACAGAATGATTCCCAATAGCCGAAACGTGGAAGCAGCCCAAGTGTCCGTTGACAGGTGGATGGATAAGCACAGTGTGGTCTGTGCATACATGGAATATCATTCAGCTTTAAAAAGGGAAGAGGGGCGCCTGGGTGGCTCAGTCGGTTGAGCGTCCGACTTCGGCTCAGGTCATGATCTCACGGTCCGTGAGTTCGAGCCCCGCGTCGGGCTCTGGGCTGTTGGCTCAGAGCCTGGAGCCTGCTTCCGATTCTGTGTCTCCCTCTCTCTCTGCCCCTCCCCCGTTCATGCTCTGTCTCTCTCTGTCTCAAAAATAAATAAACGTTAAAAAAAATTAAAAAAAATCAATAAAAAGGGAAGAAATTCCAACACATGCCACAACATGGATGAACCTTGACATTGTGCTGAGTGAAATAAGACAGCCGCCAGAAGACAAATCCAGAGGCTTCCTCTTCTCTGAGGTGCTACAGTAGTCACATTCACGGAGACACACAGTGGAATGTGATTGCCAGGCCCCGGGGGAGGGACGAATGGGGAGCTAGTGTTGAATGGGCACAGAGTTTCGGTTTTGCAGGATGAAAAGTTCTGGGGATGGACGGTGGTGACGGTTGCACAACGGTGTGAATGGCCAATGCTGCAGAAATGTACACTTGAGCATTGGTAAGACGGTAATATTTTATTTATTTTTTAAACGTTTATTTATTTATTTTTAAGGGGGGCAGGGACCGAGAGAGAGGGAGAGAGAGAATCCCAAGCAGGCTCTGCGTCGACAGTGTGGAGACCGACATGGGGCTCAAGGCCAAGGACTGTGAGATCATGACCTGAGTTGAAATCAAGAGTCAGAGTCTCAACCAGCTGAGCCACCCAGGTGCCCTGAGATGGTAAAATTTTATATTATGTATACTTTACCACAATTAAAAAATAAAACAAAACTGGTTGATGTTCCATAGGCCAATTATAAAATCAATGTTTGGTGTTATCTTTTCTATTCGATAGAAATGAGATATATATATATATATATATATATATATATATACATTGTACGTTAATTTAAAAAAAATTTAATGTTTATTTATTTTTGAGAGAGAGAGAGCAAGTGAGGGAGGGGCAGAGAGAGAAGGAGACAGAATCTGAAGCTGGATCCAGGCTCTGAACTGTCAGCACAGAGCCTGATGCAGGGCTCAAACCCACGAACTGTGAGATCATGACCTGAGCCGAAGTCGGACACTCAACCCAGGCGCCCCTAAGTTAATTTTGAAAAGTAATCTCTACGCCCAACGTGAGCTTTGAACTTACGACCCCGAGATCAAGAGTCGCATGCTCTTCCGACAGAGCCAGCCAGGCGCCCTGAAATTATTTATATATTTACTGGACACGATCTACAAGTCAATATGTAATTTCACAGAGTTTGAGCCCTTAGTGGTAAACAGCCAAGTCAAACAGAAATACATTCCCCTCGGTAATTGAGTAATCCTTGGGTGGGCGTGTGAAACAATGAGTGAATGATGTTCGGAGGACATAGTGTCCTCTTGTGGCCTTATTTGTAGGTTTTATTATTTTTCTAACATCACAGTCCTTTATATCCTTGTTTTTCCCACCAGTCCCTTGAGGGCAGGGGCTCTGTCTTATTCATTGTTGCCTCTTTCACTTCTCTCTGGTTTATTGAACAGAACTGAAGAAAGCAATGTGGTAGAGCCAGCGGGGGAGCAGCGGACCTGGCCTGTCATTGTGTCTGTGACCATGACCAGTCCTGTGATTTCCCCGGGGCCCTGATGTTCCCACCCACCAAATGATTGCCCTGAAGTCCCGGGTGCTGTGCTGGGCATGGGGTGGGGGCTGGGGGTGCTGTCCGCTCTCTGACTTTCCTTCCAGCCCTAAGATGTTTGGATTCTAGTTTGGTCTGTCATCCACACTAAAAAAGGAGTTACCCCTGCAAACACGCAAATGAAAAATACAACGAATGCATGAAAGAGCCTCTTTTCAGGTGCATGCCACCACACCCAGGGGCAGTTTTTTCTTGTTTTTCTTAGAAGAGCCACCCATGATGGAGGTGATGTCTGTGGCCCAGGCCCCTAGGCTGGGAGGCAGACGAGGATCATTTTGCTAGGGAGGGAACAGCTGCTGTTCGGAGGTGGCAGGAAGGCCTTATCCCAGAAGCCAGGGCCCCTGGGTGAGCAGGCCCCAGGGGGAGAGTACGCAGCCTCCATTGAGAAAGGAGTAATTACTGTCTTATTGCGTATTCATGAGTTGCTTAATGCTGTTTTCAATTAATTTCTTGAGAAATTCTGGCTGTTCCTTTTCTTATTTTTCTTAGTCCAGGAGGAGGATGCGGGGTGATCCATTAAGAAGGTGAAATTCTGGGGGCGCCTGGGTGGCTCAGTCGGTTGAATGTCTGACTTTGGCTCGGGTCATGATCTCACGGTTTGTGAGTTCGAGCCCCGCCTGGAGCTAGCTGCTGTCAGCACAGAGCTCCTTTCGGAAATTCTGTCTCCCTCTCTCTCTACCCCTCTCCTCACCGCCCTCCTCAGAGCACAAAAAGGGGGGAATTATGTGCTCAGTTGGGAGCTCTGGGGATCTCTTGCCGAAATTAACCCAAGTGCTTTGGAGCTAGATTCACATGGCAGAATGGAGCCCGGATTGCTTCTTCTGGCAAGCCCTCCTGGGCCACTGAGTGTTGCTACTGGTTTTCCGATGGTGTGCAGCGTTCTCAAAGGCCTTTGGAGCCATGCTCAGCCCTATCCTGGCATCCCCCTGTGTCCTGTGTGCCACTGTCATGGTGGCTCAGCCACTCTTCTTGGCTGCAGGCCTCACCAACTTGCTGGCAGATTCATCCATCTGCCCCGCCCAGCCCCGCTTGGCCCCCCACTTGCAAACACACACGCGCTGGTTTGGAAGGAACGTGTCCGTTTGGAGACGGTGTCCCGGACTCTTGAGTGTCACCTGACATTAGTCATGGCCATGGATGGGGCTGGAGTCTCGCTGACGGGAGTCCCAGTGGTCCTCGGTGTTCTGCACTCCCTATGCCTGGGTTGGAGGTGCTGAGGGGCACTGGATGGCGAGTGTGGGTGCCTCCCATCTGGACCACTTCCTGGGTTCCCCCAGGCTGCCTTTCCTCTGCCCTCTCTAGACCTCAGTCTCTGTAGAGGAAACAAAAATCCCTCCCTAGCCCCATAACCAACTTTCACTGACCGCTGAGCACCCTTATTCTGCAAATAAAGACCAAGCACCATGAAAACAACAGCCTTGCCCTCTCTAAGCACGTACCGGGGAGGTGAGTTAGGGAGAGGAAACAGGGACCCAAAGAAGAGAAACAAGGACATCAGCTACATAGGGGCAGAATGAGGATCTGAGCATAGTTCTCCATCGTCCCAATACTTCTGTTCTTTTATATTTTCCCTTTTCCACCCTTTATAATTATTGTAAAGAAACATTTACTTCATTTTCCATTGCAAAAGGAAGACGTGCTCCAGCAGAGAACTTAGAAATGGAAATGAATGAAGACAAAAGAACCACCAAGACCAACAACAAACAAATAAAACCAAGCTCAACGTCATTAGCAATTCTTCCTTGCCAGGATGAAATTCTCACATTTTAGTTCCTTTCCAACCTTCTTTTTCTTGGTGTGTATGTGCGTGCCCACACGGTCCCCACTGCCCACACACGTGCAAAATGGACTTACGCAGAACATTATTTTTTGTTTCCAGCTTTGTTTCATTTAGCAATATAATATTAACATTTCGGCCCCACGCTCGTTAACTTCTGTCCAAGGTGCATCCTGCCCAACTTTGTTTTCTGTGTCTGGTCACATTCCTCCTTTCCGGGCTGTACCCTAGGGGGACACTGAAGCTCCTTCCAGACACTGAGCTGGTTTGTACCCACTTGCTTTGCACGTAACACACACCCTGTCTGTGAATCTACCAAAGTCTATTCGGGGTTTGTTAGATGGGGCTGTTATCTTGTTCAAAGCCCATCTTTGAGAGAGAGAAAAAGAGTGAGAGAGGGAGAGAGAGAAACCACTCATCCATGATAGAGTGCCCTTCCAGAAGGACACTCCCAAAGACAGTGTGGCCCCTTCCTCCTCTGCAGTCAATTTAGAACCAGAGGGCTTTATGGGGAGGGTGAGGCACCTTCCAGTTAGGATGGCGGAGACTTTGCAGCCACTCCAGTCCCTGCTTCCTGAAGGGAATCAGTTACTGACCTTTGGAAAAGAATTCTCAAAGTGAACTTGCATGGGTATGGCAGGCACTACTGACCTTGAGACCTGAACAACTGACCTTGAGACCTTGAGGCCTGAAGGTGCTAGGTCTTATTTTCCTCTGAGTTGAAGAGAACCATTTTGAGAGGGTAAACATGAACCGAGGAAAAGTGACGAGTGTCTCATCGTTTGGGGGCAATCCCTGAGCCTGTAGGAGTGATCGTGGCCTATGTGTATGCATCACAGCCTCTGCTCAGCATGGCCAGGGTGGGTGGCCTCCCTAGAAAGGACTGGTATCCCCGGAGGCAGTTTCCAGGGCTCAGCCCTGGTCTTTACCAAAAGGGTAAGAAAAGAAATAGAGCAGTTTATTCCACGAGCATAAATGAGTCAGGGGCCCTTTCCCAACACCAACAATCCATAGCTCTCGAAGGAAGAATTCTGGTTCCAACCTGGTGACTCGTGCCAGAGGCTGAAGGCATCGCCGGAATTCATTTCTGTAATCAGAGGCAAAAGCATAACTGGGTTCTGTCACCGGGAGTGGACACCCCTTTGACTCTGAGCCTGTGGCTGTCATCTCCCGAGTATTTTCTAGTATAAAAGGATTATTTCCGAGTAGGATCCCCTGGTTAGAAAATACATGGCACGAGTGCCAGTATTTTCCCAACCTATACCCATGGCAGACATCACCAACCGATGGTTGGCACCCTTTCCCACGAGCCCAGAGCTAGCTTAGGCTCAGTCTCAGTACATTTCTCTTTGAAGCCATTATGACCAACCAGCACTGGCCTCTGCCTTTCCTGAATTAGTTTATCATCAGAGTCAGGAATTGTATGCCGAGGTCCCATTGAATAGAATACTTAGGAGGGCCTCAAGCTGGTTTGCTTTTGCTGCAAGAGTGAGGGCAGGTGGTGGCTGGGAGGGATGGAGGTAGATGGAGGAAACTGAGCTAAAGACAGCCAGGGAGTCTTTTCCATTTTTAGATATAAGACTAGGCGCGTGTCTGCTCACACTGCCACGCAGCAGGGCTCCCGCCTGTTTCCAGTCCATTCTCGGGGCGCTTCCCACCTCCAGGCAGGGCAGCTTGAAGTGGGGGCGGGGGAACCCTCCTTCCCCAAGGCAGGAGGGGCAGAGCCCTGTCCCTGGTGCCATGCAGCTGTCCCATGGTATGCGGTTGACCCTGGCTGGCCGTGCTTCCTGAGACCCTCCTACCTTGAAGAATCCAGCCATGCCTCTCTGTCTACCTGGCTCCTCTTGCTCCTCAGGCAAAGACATTCCAGTCGCTAAATCTTATGTGGGGGGAAAAGTAGAAAGTAGAAGTAGAAAATGTCCCTTTGCTGAAGAAGGTCCCCAATCTGCCACCAAGAGAATGGTTTTTATTTTTTTTTTTAATTTTTTTTTTCAACTTTTATTTATTTTTGGGACAGAGAGACAGAGCACGAATGGGGGAGGGGCAGAGAGAGAGGGAGACACAGAATCGGAAACAGGCTCCAGGCTCTGAGCCATCAGCCCAGAGCCCGACGCGGGGCTCGAACTCACGGACCGCGAGATCGTGACCTGGCTGAAGTCGGACGCTTCACTGCGCCACCCAGGCGCCCCAAGAGAATGGTTTTTAATTGAATTGTTTGTATTTATTTTAATGAAATATTATGCATAAAAGAACATGTGTTAACAACTGATATTAATTTTTTTTACATTTATTTATTTTTGAGAGACAGAGAGACAGAGCACAAGTGGGGGAGGGGCAGAGAGGGATGGAGACACAGAATCCGAAGCAGGCTCCAGGCTCCGAGCCATCAGTACAGAGCCCGACGTGGGGCTCGAACCCACAAACCGCGAGATCATGACCTGGCCCCCAGCAGTCGTGTGTGGTTATGGGCCTCACTTGGCTGTACTGGCCCTATTGCTACTTTCTTTGGAGACCTTACCTACATGACCTGTTATGCGGCAAAAGACAACTGACACACTTTCCGGAAGCAGAGCCCTCTGCTTTCTATAGCTCTCCGCTCCCCTGCCTGGAGCCTGGCATTAGGCATTGACTCCTGGAGCTGGAAGGGGCCTCCAACGCCACTGAATGCCGTCCTCACCCCCTCATTTTATGGAAGGGGCAGCTGAGGCCCAGGGAAGGGCAGTAATTTTCTCCAGATCACACCGACAGATGGGGACAGAGCTGGGAGGGAAACTTGAACCCTACGGGGGCCAGGAGAGTAACCCCCAGTCACCCCCAGCACTCACATGGTCTGTCTGAAGAGACAGCCACCATTCGGCTCCTGCTAACTGTGCCCATGTGGGACGTGGGCCCAAGTGAAGCCAGACTGTCTGACTTTTCACAGACACCAGGAACAGGATTTCTCTGTAAAGTCTCTTGATTTTTAAATATTGGCTGAGAATTCAAATTGGATTGATGATCTCCAGGCCGTTGAGACTGGCCTTGGGATTTAAGCTTGGTCTGGTCACTGACGTTGGGCAAATAATATTACCCCCTTGAGCCTCCATTTCCCCATCTCTAAAATGGGCCTCATGGGGGTGCCTGGCTGGCTCAGATGGTGGAACATGTGACTCTTTTTTTTTAATGTTTGTTTTTGAGAGAGAGAGAGAGAGAGACAGAGCACAAGTGGGGCAAGGGCAGAGAGAGAGAGGGAGACACAGAGCCTGAAACAGGCTCCAGGCGCTGAGCTGTCAGCACAGAGCTGACTTGGGGCTTGAACTTGGGAACGGTGAGATCATGACCTGAGCCGAAGTCAGATTGCTTAACCAACTGAGCCACCCAGGCACCCCAGAACGCGCGACTCTTGATCTCAGGGTCATGAGTTCGAGGCCCACGTTGGGTGCAGAAATTACTTTAAAAAAATAGACTTTAAAAATAAATAAATACAGGGGCTTCTGGGTAGCTCAGTCAGTTAAGCGTCAGACTCTTGATTTGGGCTCAGGTCATGATCTTGAAGTCATAAGATCGAGCCCCGCATTGGGCACTGTGCTGGGTGTGGAACCTGCTTGAAATTCTCTCTCTCATTCTCCTTCTACCCCTCTCCTACTTGCGTGTTCTCTCTCTATCTGTCTCTCAAAAAAAAGTACGTACATACATACATACATACATACACAAAATGGTCCTCACGGCTCCTATCCACTTACTGGGTTGCTGTGAAAACCCAATGAGCTAATGGGTTTGGAAGGTACAAGCTGCAAATGACCCTCAGCTCTCTATGGAGACTCCCCTTACAACGTAACGAGTTAACTCCCCATTAGTCTAAGTTAGAACTATATCATTCTGGCCTTTATGGCAGAGATTGCATTTTTATGGCAGGTTTATGAGTTCCAGAACCCTCCCACTTGCGTTATCTCAGCACGTTGATGGAATCAGAGGCTGGGCAACTGCTCCCGAGACCCTAGTCAGAGCCAAGCCCTTTCTCTGAGCTGAGAGGCACGTTCCAGCCGTGGCTTGAGTGGCCGTGAAGAAAGAGCTTTGGAGTCACAGACCTGGATTTGAATCCCTAACTCTGTGTCCTTGGACAAAAACTCTGAGCTGTGGTTTTCTCATCTGTAAAATGGGCATAATGGCAAAGCCACCTGGTGGGGCTGTTGGGGCAATTGCGTGAGAAGACATTATGCAATGTCTTTAGGCTCAAGGTCCAACTCTACCTGCACAGAAGCTTGTGTAGACCGGACCAGATGGGAACTGGCTGGGAATACCGACCCTTGGCTTTTCCTCTCCTGAGAATCCTGCTCTGACAAGCCCCAAAATGAGCTGCTCAGGGAAGGGGGTCCTGCCCACCATAAGCTTCCCGGTTTCTGGGTCTCTGCCTTTTAGCAATTGCCCTCTTTGCTCCCCAACTCCGAGGCATCTTGTGAGATTACTTCTACACTGAGAGTAATTAGTCTGTGAGGAGGCTGATGTCCAACTGTCCCCAAGCCCTCCCAGTCCTGCCATCGGCGAGGCAGCACCAGGCCTGGTTATGGCCGTGGCCACTTCAAAGACATCACTGTGCTCCCAGAGACGAGGCGGCTCTGACATTTATAGGGGGAACCAATGAGCTAATGAGCCAGAGAAGTTTCTGGTGCCTGAGGGATCTTCTTACAAGGAGAAGAAATCCATCCCAGATAGGAAAGTCCAGAAACTTATTGGAAATATCCAGCCAAGGGCATATACTAACCCTGTGCTTCGTTTTGATGTGACTTTGTGAAGACACAGGCAGAGGCTCTGTGTGTGTCCTTGGAGAGGATGTCTGAGTAATGTCACCTCAGACTAGAGGTGCTACCTTAGCAGGCGTGGCTGAAGGATGGGACTCTCTTTCCTGGGACTACCTCCAGGGCTGGGAGGGAATGTTCAAGGCTAGTGGTCTTCTAACATGTCAAAGGACGAGTTCTCTGAAAGAGTGAGTTCACAGGGAACCCCAGTAGACAAGCCAGCAGAAAATGAAGGTGCTCTGTTAGACAGGGTTGGGGGAGGGGAGCTCTTTGCTGGGCCTTACTGGCTGGGGGAGGTCCCTTTCCTCCCAGGACACTCCCCGAGACGCAGCTTCTGAGAACCTCTGATTTTGTACAGGAGGGAAGTGAAGTCCTAAGATGGCAAGTGACACTGTGGGCTTGGGCTCCCCTGAGGCAAAGGCTTGGTGGCTGCTGTTTTATTTGGAAGGCGATTCAGAAAACAGGAAGGAGGAAGGGGGAAAGGAAGGCGAGAGAGAGAGAGGGAATGCTAATACAGAATGTGTTTTTGAGGTAGGCGGCTAGATTCTTCCAGGGTCTTCTAGGTTAGAGCATTTTCCCACTGGCTTCTAGTCCCCCTGGTTGACAGGTCCCCCAAGGTGGTGTGGGGATTAACTCCCTGTGCTTGTAGGTTGATCTCCTGCTGTGCTGAGAAGACCTTGGGGCCTCAGGTGCAAGGAAGTGGCCTTCTGTAGGTAGACCTGGTCAGCACAGGTAAATCTGAGCTCCTGTGGAACTTTCCACCTCATCTGCCCCTGAAATGAGTATGGGTCCCGGGGATGTGTCATCACAGGGCCCCAGTGGTGCCTTCTATGAGGGACTTATCCAAGATCCAGGGAGATAATGAGCTGGGGCCTGAGCCCAGGGTCCACAAGTGACAGTAACACAGGGGGTTTATACACATGGATGCACGTGATCTGACACAGGCATAAAATCACCGTCTGTCTGTCTGTCTGTCTGTCTCACACACACACACACACGTTCATTTTACTTGGCGCTTGAAAAGACCGTGGAAATAAACAAAGACCAAACGAGAGAAACAAAGCCCGTTTTCAGAGTTTGCTGTAGCAGGGGGGTCAGCCACCGGCAGTTTTGGAGGACACGGAAAGGCAGGCAGAGGAGGGGGCAGGCTCTCCGGCGGGGGACGGGGTGGGGGGAGAGGGTGGTTTCAGATGTGTCCTGCCTGGACGCTCTTGTGTGGGGAGGCTGTGCGCGGGCCAACTAGAAGCGGGCATCCTATGTGATGGGGGCTTCCTTAATTCTTTCTGGTTGGTCCTAGCTGTTAGTAGGGACAAAAATAGCTGGGGGGGGGGGGGGCGGTCCGTTGTTAAGCAAGTCTTGGCTCTTTGGGGCTGGCTGTTTATAGGGGTTATTGTTTGGCTTCCCGGATTGTTGCTAGAGGTAGCAATCTGACTTCTGGCAGGCTGGCTTCCCGGGCCAGTTACCTTAGATAAGGGGCGGGTTTCCTGGTGTGGTTGCTGCAGATTGTGGGTCAGAGTTCTGTTTTTATATATGGCCTGGTCATTGTCCGTTTGCATACTCAGTGTCTTAGGATCTTAAAAGGCACCAAAGGCAAGGATCACCTCGATGGCCTTACCGTCAGACGGCAAGCCACGAGGCGTCTAGCAACGAGAGACTCTCTGGCAGCCCTTTCCCTTCTCTGCTGGGATAGACTTCCTTGGGCTGGGCTGAAATCTCATTTCCTGTAACTTCCACACTTTAATCTTGCCTTTGTCTCTGAAGCAACCCAGAGCAAGCTTGCCCCGTCTTCCTTCCCGCAGCCTTTCTCATGTGTTAGAGGCAGTGTGGCGTGATGGTTAGGAGGAGGTGCTTGAAGTCAGATCTGGGGTCGGATTCTAGCCCTGTGCCTACCATCTGTCTGACCTTGGGTATTTATGGGGCCCCACTTCCTTATCTGTAAGATGGGGTGATGATATCTCCCCGTGACTGTTGTCAGAATGAAGTTGGGTGACGCATAAGGGCCGCTCAGTAATGGATCCTCACGAGTGAAGATTGCATTCATGCCTGCTTCTTCAGGCTGAGCCCCTTCAGCTCTCCCTCACATGCTTGTTTGCCATTTCAACACCTGCCCTAAGGCAGCCCTCCCACTCTCTGGCTGAAATGGGCGTGTGGTGAGGTGGGGGACGGTGAGGGCTCTGGGATTCTGCCACTGGGGGCTGGAGGGTCTGGAATTTGGTGGGTGATGGTGTGATGGGAGAGAGGACAATTGGGGACTGTCTAGGGAAGAAGGTAATCAGGAGACTAGCAGGCTGGCTTTTGGGGTGGGACCTGAGGGCTGGTGAGTCAAGTGGGCAGGAAATTGTCCTGTTAATCTTCCCAGCTAACCCCCAAACTCAACCTCGACTCCATGGGTTGGGAACACAGTCCAAGAGAGAGGCGATTCCGGGCTTTCTCCTCAGTTGGGCCATATTCAAAAAGCTCCATGTCTCTGGACTCGAGGCCCCCGACTGTCCTTTCCCTCCTGTGCCCCAGATTCTCTCTGTGGGGATCCTCACCTAGGGGCAGGGACGGGGGCTGGGCTGGGGAGCAATAACCAGCCTGGCTCTGGGGTGGGGAGGGTGTGGGAGATACCCCAGAGTGGAAGCGGGGAGGGGGTTGGTAGGGGGAAGGATGAGGGGAGGAGACCGTGGATTTTATTAACATCCTCTTGGGCTCCTTCTTCAATCCTTATTGCCTGCTCGGCCAGCCTGGCAGTTCCTGAGTGAGCCCCATCCTGTGCCCGGCCAGACACTGAGGAAGTGCTTGCTTATGATGAGGTCTTGCCTGACTGTGTCTCCCTTCAGCGCTCTGCTTAGACGGCCACGGATTATCTTTAACAAGAGTCCCACCCCCAGGACCTCAGAAGATGATTCTGTTACTTCCCTTTTCACCGTTAGAACAAATGATGAGGGCTCCCACGGGGCTGAGGACCGTGTTCCGCTTCTGTGAAAGACATCCCAGCTCACAAGGTGTGGCAGCACCCCCCCCCCTTGGGTCCTCCCAAAAACACGGGAGGGGAGGAGTAAGGGACTCCGGCTGAGTTAGGATTTAAAAATCAGCCTTCTTCATTCTGTGCCCCTCCTCCTCCTCTATTACAGCTGGGTGGAGTTTGGGCCCCGCCACCGTCTAGCTGTGTGACCTCGGACAATTCCATAACGTTTCTGGGCTTAGCAACTTCTCTGAGAAGTGAGCCGGTAGGGAGGGACCAAGCTCTCTGGGGACTAAAACTTGAGGGTGAAGATACCAAGAGGTCTCCCCGCAGTGGGTACCAGAGAGCTGGGGAAAGAAAGCCCCGTCCTGCCTATGGCTGGCTTTCTGCAGAATCCCCTCGGCCAGCCCTGGCCTATCATAACCCTGGACAGTGACACCAATGTCCTTACAATGTCCGGGACTTTAAGTTCCTTATGTAGACCCTTAGGAAACATGATAGAAAAGCTCAGTCAAAATAACCAGTTGCTATAGGGCCCACAGACGTCCACAGTGGGGAAGAGTGTTCAAGCATCACTTTGAAGAAGTTAAGAAACCAACAAAGAGGGCGCCTGGCTGGCTCAGTCGGAAGAACATGCGACTCTTGATCTCGGGGTCATGAGTTCAAGTCCCACATTGGGTGTAGAGATTACTAAAAATCATAGTAATAATAACCACAAACGTAACAAGCAAGCAAGCAGGCAAACAAGCAAATGCTGTACTTTTCTGGGGAGTTTTCAAGAAGCTAAGATTAATGGGAACTAATCACCTTGCCCTGCCCTTGAGTGGTGAAGCCGGTCCCGTACGTTTACTAGCTCTGCAACTTTGGGCTGTTCCCTTCCTGGTGTGAGGGGTGGTGCAAATGTCTGTGTTCAGATTTTGCTTTTCAGAGAGGCCTTCTCTGCAGTGATTGTAAAGGAGACGGGGTTTCGATGTGCCGCTGGCTGGTTGGGGCCTGGCCTCCCTGGTCCCCAGCCCCGTAGCCTCCCTGGTGGGGCCCCTGCTGGCAGGGGTGAGGACGGAGGGGGAGGAGGAGAGATGGTTTCTGCGTGTCTGTGCTAGTTGCCGTGGCTGTCTGGCAAGCTGTCACAAACTCAGTGGCTTCAAACCACAGAAATGGATTCTTTCGCCGTTCTGGAGGCTGGAAGTTGGAAATCAAGGTGACATCAGGGCCCTGCTCCCTCAAAGGCTCTGGGGAGAATCTACCCTTGCTTCTTTCAGCTTCGGGCAGCTCCTGGCATTCCTGGGCTGGTGGTGGCATCGCCCCACGTCTGTCTCCATCTTCCCCTGGGCTCTTCCTTATCAGGACATTTGCCAATCCCACTGGTAACCTGGGATGATATCGTGTCAGGATCCTTCCCTTAGTTACATCTGCAAAGGTAACATCCACAGGTTGGAATGAAGGGGATAAGGGTGCATCTTTGTGGGGGGGGCACCTTTGAACTCACTGCAATGTCTAAACACTGTGCAGAGTTTCCTTGTGTACTTTTTACATGCACCTGCGAGGAGGATATCATTTTCATTTTTCAGAAGAGAAAACCAAGGCCGCAGAGGTGTGGTAACTTGTCCAAGTTCGCACCATCAGGAAGTGGCTGGACTTGGATGGAAAGGTAGGGCTTCATCACCCAGGCCGGAGGGAAGGGGATGGCATGTGGAAGGTGTTGGGGGACGACGCAGACTGGCCCAGGGAGGGGCTGTGAGCAGTTCTGCATCGCTGGAGAGGTGAGTGTGTGCAGTCGGATGCTGGGAGGGGAAGGAGAGCAGGGCGGGTCATTCCACCGTTGGACCTTGGACAACAGCCTGAGGGTTTGAGTTTGATCCGGAGGTCAGAGGCCGGTGAGGAGTCCTCGAGGAACTTTTGATCTCCAAGCGGATGATCACAAGCACAGCAGATGTCTGGGTTGTGTGGAAGCTGGTTGGAGAGGGGTAAGCCCGGAGGGGGCAGGTCGGGAAGATGGTAATGGACAGTGGTGGTGAAGACGGAAGGTGCGGGGTGGGGGAAAGGTGCGCGTGAGTTGGGGGCGGGCACAGGTGACAGGATACCAGGACTCATGAAAACAGAGAATTTCAGGGAACCAGGAAACTCCCTGGATGGGCTGCTGAGTGTCTTGTGGTGCCATTAACTGAGTGGGGGACACAGGAGGAAGAACGGGGCAGCAGGACACTGTGGAGAGCTCTGAACACTGTGTCTTCAGTTATGAGTCAGGCCCTTCCCCATACGTGTCCTTGCGGGGGGTGCAGGGTGCAGGGAAGACCGGGCTCTGCAGTCAGAAGGCCCATGTGCGCCTTCCTCGGGAACCAGGCGGTGTGAAGAAGGATGTTCCAGGTGCGGCCTGGAGGGCCCCGCACATCTGGCTTTGGCAGGCACCCTCCCCCATTAGGCAGTTCTGCGGTGTGGCTCTGGGACTTGTTCTTGGGAGCTCAGCCCCAACCTGTTTCTCAACACACCCAGCAATTAATAAATTCCCTTTCTGCTGAAGCTGGCCATGCGGGATTCTGTTCCTTGTAAGTGAGAACCTTGGGCAGTACCAGTGGGCTTAGGGGCGAGGGTGAACAAGAGGAGCTGGGGGCCTGTGGACAGGGGCCTGTGACATGGGGTTCCAGTGGGTCTCACAGTATCAAAGGCTTTGGGGCCATTGGCCGTAGGGATGAGACTGGGGCCCCGGGGGTGGGGACACAGGTCGGGATCATAAGCACATCCGTGGTCGGCAGGTGCATTCCGGGTGGGTGTGGAGGCCTAGGAGGTTATTAAATGTGACCCCAGGGGACAGTTTAAGGGATGGAAGGAGCAGAGGAACCTCTGAAGGAAGAGGGTAGGGAAGATAGAGAAAACAATGTCGGGAAAATAAGAAAGAAGAATCTAAAGAGGGAGTAGTTACTGCATCAAAGGCTGCAAAAATTCACTTGAGACAGGGTTGAAAATGACACCTTGGGGGCTCAGTCGGTTAAGCCTCCGACTCTTGATTTCGGCTCAGCGCATAATCTCACGGTTCATGAGTTGGACCCCAAGTTGGGCTCTGTGCTGACAGTGTGGAGCCTGCTTGGGATTCTCTCTCTTTGCCCCTCCCCCACTCATGCTTGCTCTCTCTCCTCCCCCCTCTCTCTCTGCTCCTATCTCTCCCCCACCTCAAAATAAAGAAATAAAAACCTTTAAAAAAAGGAAATGATGTCTTGTGCTTGGCGTTTAGAAGGACAGGGTCACTGGTCGGTGAGACCAGAAGCAAGGCTGGAGAGGGTTGCGGAGGTGGTAGGGGAAAAGGAAGGTAGCCTATCCTTCTAGAGACTGACAGTGGAGAGAAGAGAAGGAATAGGTACAGCTGAAGGAGAGAGCGGGGCCGCGTTCCAGGCTGGGTGCAAGCAGCTGCCGTGAGTGGAGCCTGCATGTGGACGGTGTCAGGATGACCTCGGGTTAACACACCCAGGTCGTTAGGGCGCATATTCTCAGGTACTTGAGGGTCTCTGGCACTATCGCAATGGTGTCTTCCCTTTAAATCACATCTTCAGCTTGTAGAGCAAAGAGGCCTTGCCAGCATTGGAAACCCAGTTGGACAGTTGGGATTAAAGTAACTTGAGTGTGGACTGAGGTTTTAAAGCCTGATGGGAACCTGGGTCCTTGTTTTCGTTTTTTCTGTTTTTGTTTTTTTGAAAACAATTTTTTTTGTTTTTTGAGAGAGAGAGAGAGAGAGAGCGAGCGTGAGCAGGGGAGGCGCAGAGAAAGAGGGAGGCACAGAATCCGAAGCAGGCTCCAGGCTCCGAGCTGTCAGCACAGAGCCCGACGCGGGGCTGGAACCCACGAATCGTGAGATCATGACCTGAGCCGAAGTCGGACGCTCAACCGACTGAGCCACCCAGGTGCCCCTGTTTCTGTTTTTCAATCCAAAGTGTTCTGAAGATGAGGTAGACAGGGGCATAAGTTGTATATGGGTCGGGGAGGCACAGGGAGCAGGGATTGAGTTCACCTGGATCCAGATTAGAAGCCATTCTCCCTGTGATCCCTCAGTGTGGACGTAGCCCTACTGTCTTAGACCTGTTGCTCTGTCTGACCCCAGTGACGGCACCGCGGGGCCTATTCTAGCTGCTGCTTCTGGTCCTTCCCCTCCCCGCACTCCTCCT
Organism: Lynx rufus; assembly: GCF_022079265.1. NCBI lineage: Eukaryota > Metazoa > Chordata > Mammalia > Carnivora > Felidae > Lynx > Lynx rufus. The sequence goes on along the minus strand of NW_025814834.1, from coordinate 128,224,695 downwards.
CCTCCTCCTCCTTGACATTCTTTTCCTCAAATGTGTCCAGTTTACGGTTCTCTCTTTGGACTATGACCTTACACCTCACTCACCTGGGTCTTCTCTTTTTTCTCTGTGTCTTCACTCTGACTCAGGGATTCTTAGCTATTTTTCTACCATGGGTTCCACTGGGGTCCGTGATCCCTGCTCAGGAGAATGTTTTCATTATTTAAGTTTATTCATTTTGAGAGAGACAGAGACGGTGCGAGGGGGGGAGGGGTAGAGAGAGAGAGAATCCCAAGCAGGCTCCGCACTGTCAGGACAGAGCCCGACTCGGGGCTCGAACTCACGAAACCGTGAGATCGCAACCAAAGCTGAAATCGAGAGTTGGACGCTTAAGCGACTGAGCCACCCGGGCGCCCTGTGTTTTTAAATATATAAAATAAAGTATGTAAGATTATAAAGGAAATCAATTGCATTAAAATATACCTATCGAGCCTTATGTTAAAAACAAAGCTGTGACATGTGACGTGTGTTTCTTTCTTAAGGCCTCAAGTGACACAGCCTTGCAGTGGGCCCAATAACTCCCATGACTTCAACACAGTGATGCGTAGAAATCTTTCGAGCTGTTCGCCACGAGGCTGATAGGATATGAAAACATCTGCAACTTCTTTTGGTGACGAGGACCCAGGTTTTACTGATACCTGTGTGCTTATGGCTTGCAGTGAGCACCGAAGAAAACGAAGAAAACGAAGAAAACGCTAACGTTCAGTTAGAGGTCCTCTGAATTCTGTTCAGGAACTCCTTGGGAGGCTGTGACCCAAGGTTCAGAAGCCCTGGCCCCAGGGCTCGGGTTTCCATTGTTTGTTGATTTCTTCCTTCCTATTGTTCTTAAATGACCCAGAGCCAATTCTCATTTAGTCCGTAGGCAATGAAACTGATAATAGTGATCACTTTCCAGGCGGGGGCAGTGAGGCCCTGGGACACGCACAGCTTTGTAGTTTGTGGGACAAGGACCTCACGGTGGAGCTGGAAGGGAACACTGGCGCCCTTGGAGTCAGATCAATCTAAAGATGGAGTCAGATCAATCTAAAGATAGAGCACCTCAGGGGAGGGTGCCAGCTCAGCACTGACCTCGGTCCAGAGAGCGGCCCGTATTCACCACGCGCACACACACCCACACACGCACAGCTGTACACACGGTACGGAAAATGGTGACACTGGCATCCGCTGGAGCGAGAAGCAGGGCCAGGCCCCAGTCACGAGGCACCTGGCATGGGACCCTCTCCTACAGTCGCTCAGCAGCGGGCTGCCCCCGTCCACCTGCCTCACCCTCTCTGGCCCCGCCGCACAGCTTGCCAGCTTTCTTCTCCCTGGGGGAGGCAAGTTCATTGTTAGCGCTTGTCACCCCGTTTTTCTCGCGTCGCCTTTGTCTCCTGGGGTGCCTGCCTGCCTAGTTCAGGGCCTCCCCGCTTCCTGCTCTTTCTTCTGTGCTCCCCCTGTCAGCCAAAGTAACCCTTATCTGGCTAAAACGTGTCATGAACACCACTGAAATCCACCTGTACACAGGAATAGGAGGAGCTCTAAGGCCCAGAGAAATCAGAGCCAGCAACCAGGAATTCCTGGGCCTGACATGTGGGAGGCGCTCAGCGAGTGTTTGCTTAATCGAGTTACCGGGTAAAGAGCCCCGAAAGCTCCCCAAAGCCTCTTCCGGCATTTCCAGCAAGGTCACCATGTATCCCTCACCTTCTCTAATTAAGCTGGCTTTTCCTCAAGTGCCGGCTGTCCAAGGTGAACAAAATGTTTTCAACCAGTGTTGCTGGTTTTGTTTGCAACAGTATTTCTCAGTATCATGCTTCACCCGCTGTGTGGGGTAATTAGTTTTGTGCCGAAGGAAGGGAGTGAGCATGGGAGGCGGGGGCGGGACGGGGGTGGTCAGCCCCCATCCACCGTCGTCTCGTGGAAGGCGGCCCGTGTGAGGGGGCATCTGTGCGGGGCACCCGGAGCCCACAGGACTCTTTCAGGAACCCCTCCAGCACCCGGCACGATCCTGCTTTCTTCCTCCGGGTGTGTCTTGACGGGCTGGGTGGTCTTTCTGTTCTCTGGTTGTGCACCTGACTCAGTGCCACAGTGTACTGGCGGGCTGTACGGGTTCATCAATTTTTTAAAGTTTATTTATTTATTTTGAGAGAGAGAGAGAGAGAGAGAGAGAGCTTGCACGCTCGTGGGAGGAGGGCATAGAGAGAGAGGGAGAGAGAGAAACCCAAGCAGGCCCTGTGCTGTCAGCACACAGCCCAACACGAGGTTCGATCTCACGAACCAAGGGATCATGACCTGAGCCAAAATCAGGAGTCGGACGCTTAACTGACTGAGCCACCCAGGTCCCCCCAGGTTTTTTTTTTTTTTTTTTCTTTTTCAGAGAGACAGAGAGAGAGAGACAGTGCACATGTGAGCATGGTGGGGGTAGGGGCAGAGGGAGAGAGAATCCCAAGCAGGCTCCACGCTCGGTGTGGGGCCTGACTCGGGGTTCGATCCTACGACCCTGATCGTGAACTAGGACGGATCATGAACTGAGCCAAAATCAAGAGTCCTCCCAACTGACTGAGCCACCCGGATGCCCTCCAGGTTCATTGTTTTGATTCTTTTCTCACAGGAGAACTTTGTATTAAGGCAGATAGGCCCAATTTTTTAATGATAGAAATTGCTAATAGTTAGCAAACGCTACTCTGTATCAGGCGTAGTGATAAGCCTGTCACACCCGCCATCTCATTTAATCTCCCATATGTAGCCAGAGAGATCCTTTCACAGTGGAAATCACATCCTGTCCCTCCCCAAGGACCCAGGCACACTTGCCGTCAGGCCCACACCACGTCCTGCAAGGCTCCTGTTCCAGCTGCACCCCTCTCCCCGCTTCCCCTGATCACCACCCTCCTTGCTGCTCCTGAACTGGACAAGAAGGCCCTGCCGCAGGGCCTTTGCACTGGTTCTTCCTCCCGGTCCCTGCCCAGAGCACCTCTTCACTTTATTAGGCCTTCTCTAGCGTCTCTTCAGAGAGACACTCGCCCCATCCCAAATATCACTCGTTAAGCTCGGCTGACTTCTGTTCCTTTCTAATAGAACTCAGCACCCCTAGCCATTTTATTATAAATCTATTTGTGTGGTTGTTTATTACCGATCTCCGCACTAAAAGCAAAGCTCCATGAGAGCAGGGACCCTGCTTTGTTCACTGCTTTATTTCCAGCACCAAGAGCCGTACCTTCAATGTGAATAAATATAGAGCCAATGAATAAATAAATGGATGAATATTCACAAAACCCCATAATGTGAGTGGTACTATCACCCCCATGCTAGAGATGAGAAAACTGAGGTTTAGAGAGACTGACCATATTCCCAGGGTCATAAAACCAATGAGCCGTCTGGGACCAGAGGTCAAAATGTCTTGCCTCTGGGGTCTAACTCTTAGCTTCTGTGCTAGCTCACCTCTCTCTGCACTTATAAGTGCCTGCCAGTGTTTTTATGTGAGAACCCTATTTTCCTGAGACACTCCGAGAAAAAAGCCATTCGATGGGTGACTCCGTTTGGAAAATCCTGCAAATTACATTTCCTGCTTGGTGGCCTAAGAAAGGCTCTGAAAAGTCCCGCAGTAAAAATCCTGGTTGAACTTCTGTAATCAGTGTTTCCCAAAGCATTGACTGTAGACATCTTGTGTTTATTTAGTGGTGTGTGTAATATCTATTAACATATTGCAAAGCATACCTCGGAAGCAATAGCTTTTGTCCTTGCGGAGAGAAGCAGATTGTCTGGTACAGGATTCCGGGAGGTCTCTCTGGGTTGGCTGGGGTGGGAAGTCTGGGACCAGGGGCTTCCTCTCCTAGCAGGAGGGCCCGTGCCTGAAGTCAGCATCCCACAAAGCTGGCACCTGAACCCAACATGTTTGCTCACCCACTGTCATGTTCACCCCCAAACCAGGAAGGCAGCAGTGAGGCTCCTGGCCCCTGTTAGCTGCACCCCGGCCCAAGCATGCTTCTCTACAGAGATCTGGGCACCGGCTCATCTTCTGCCCTTTGATTCCTGTACAGGTGACACTTGGTGTTTCTCCTGAGCTTCTTAGAGAACAATTCCTTAGGTGTGCCTCTCAGAGACATCAACCCCACAAACCTGGCCTTGCTCTCTTACTGTCTCATTTCTCCCTATTGGAATTTTCACCTAGAGGAACAGGGACACTCCCTTACCCACTTGTGTCCTCTCGGCCACCAACTCGGTGTTGAACACATGGTCGATGGTAAATGCCTAGATCATTCTTGTTGGCTTGACTGTGATGTTCCCGCATGTTGCACGGTTTGGAGCAGAAAAGGATAGATGGTGATGTTGTAAACCCCTTAATTCATTGCCAGAACCGCCCCCACCCCCCCACCCTGAGCAAAGGAGAAAGATGCCCCAGAGGCAGAGAAGACTATGGAGGGAAATGTATGTAACTGACTGCATCTCTGTGTTCCTGGCAGGGCTGGAGCCAGTCAGCGTCCCGATGTGTTCATTTTTATTGGTTTTGATGGTGATTTGATGTCATCAGGGATTCAGGTCTCACGTTCGTCCCTGCGATCATCTGAATAGCACTGGTGACGGGGAAGGGAAGAGCAGAGACAGGCACCCATAGGCAGCCTGGATCGGACCGTATAAATCTGGGAGGAGGGAGGGGGCCGGACAGCCTGGCCTTCCCAGCTGGCACACGAGGCTGAGTGGAAGCCAGCGACAGGCAGTGGAGCGGGAGGCGTTGTGCCTTCACCCCAAGTGACCATGAAAGGGGCCATGCGAGTCTCAATCATGTTCCTTCTGGTGACTGTGTCGGACTGTGCCGTGATCACAGGGGTAAGTCGTCCAACTTCCTCTACGCCCTGGGTTTGGGGGGGTATGTCAGGGTCTGCACGGGATGGGAGCCAGCGACCATGCAGGGGGCAAGCCAAAAAAAACTGGGGCGTCAGCCGGCATTTTAGAGAGGTGTTCCACATGATTTTCGGATTAGTTAGACCTCACTCCACTAGACGGGATCCACTTTTGAGCAGCTGTGTGTAAACCAAATCTAATTTCCAACTGCATTGGGAGAACATCAAACATTTTGACGTTTCGACCTCTGGTAACATGAAGATTCCTATTGTGTAATAAGAAATTCCTCTATAAAGTGGGTTAGCACCCCCTGATTTATCTTTTGTGAAAATTTTGGTTTTCATATACAATGTGGTCCACATGTCAGGTTTAGTTTACACAGCATGATGACTTGATTAAACGCAGTGACCTTATGAGCTTTAATTGGGGGCATTTAACCTCTGCCTTTTCCACTCTTAAGAAAGGTTGCCTTGAAATTCTTTCTTCCCTTTATTTTTTATGTATTTTAGCCGTGCCCAGTTCTGATAAGAACATTTGGCTGGGTGCACCCAAAAACAAGCATCGGGTACCAAGCAGAAATCTAGTCTCCCAAGGGACGTTTGCCACACACAGGCGCTGCCTGTCTTAGAATTCAAAACACTCGGATTATGGTTGTCTTGTAGCATTTTGGCTTTAACCGGAACCACCCTTAAATGTGTTACAGTGGTGGGACCATTCTTACTAAAACAGAGAGTAATACTTTACCAGAGAGCTTTCCAGATAAAGCCGCTAGAGGAAAAAAAAAAAAAAAAAAAAAAAAAAGAGGGAAATTTATTATTTTTTTCCGAAGTCCCTCAACTTTTTACATAGAGAATGAAAACGTAGAAAAATGCCAAACAATTCCTGGAATCGTATTAGTTTTAATGTTCACAGAAAGGAAAACTTCTTTCTTCTCCTTTTTAAAGGAAAAAGACTGAGTTTCAAAGACGAACAAATATTAAAGGCAAGTCAATGCTTTTGAGACCCGGAGCATGAATAATACTGTTAGGGCAAAATTATACCTAATGAATGTCAGCCTCTGAATCTTCCTACTGTGTAGCTTGACCATCGGGGAGGCTGAGAAAGAAGGACAGAAGCCACTGAGAGGGATGGGGGCTGAGGGTTCACGCTGATGCCAGGTTACCTCACTGTGTGAGCTCCAACATCTGGCCGAGTGGTGGTGGGAAAATGCCTTTCTAGCAAACCCTTCAGCTGGACCTTTTGAAAAGCACAGTGAGGGAGAAATCTAGGGTGGAAGGAAATGCATGTCAGACATGTGCAGGAGAGTGTGGGACCCAGTGCTGAGGGGGTCAGGACCTCCCTCCATTCTCCATGCCCAGGGGCTGCCCCGGGGCGACTCCCAAGAAGAGGCTGGTAGGACATCGTCATATGGCCCTGCTCCCTGCATAGTGACCATCCCAAATTCAGGCTTGGATGGTCCTTCCTGCCAGAGTGGGGACAATAATGTCCCAACTCTGTGGGAGAAGAGTCAGGTAGGGCCTGCTTGGCCCCAACCCTGGGCTTTCAGGGGCTGGTCGGTGTGCGAGATGTACCCTCGCCGGGCTGGAGACCTGCATGGCCAGGTGACTGCCCCCTGCACCTCTTCTGGGTGACAAGCAGACCCTGCGCCCCCACTTTCCTTCCTGGGGCTGAGCCAGTGGGCAGCCTCCCGCTCCTGCCAGGTCTCAGGCAGGCAGCGAGAGCTTGCCCCATGGCCTTCTGTTGGAGAAGAGTGAACCAAAACCCAGTTGTGAATCTCAGCTCAGATAAGCCACAAAGCTTTCCTGCAAGCGGAAAGATTGGGTGCTTCTCCATCGTGGCCCCACTTCAGTCTGGAGCAGCTCAGAGGTCGATTTTGTTTCAAGCAGGCTTGTGTGGCCTTCTTCTCAAATGGCAACTTCCAGAAACCAGGCAAGGCCGCCCAGCTCCTGTTTGGAGCCCAACCCAGAGGGGTCCATCCCAATCTGGGGTTCAAAGAGGCCTGCTGAGAAGCACTGGGGGAGACACCGCTTCTCAGGGGGTGCCGGTCCCCGGCTGAGGCGGGGATTCCGGTGAGGGCAGAGGCGGGGGCCAGCACCAACCCCGGGTGTGGGGTCAAGGTTGGAGAGTCTGGTCCCAGGAGACTCAGCACTGACCACCTAGGGGCTTGGGCCATCAATGCCCCTCCCGCCTTTGGGACTTCAAATTAATTTGATGTCACCGGTGTCCCTTGAGCATTTCCCAGTGCTGGAAGGGCCATATCTCCTAACTTCTAAGGTTGTCAGGAGAGTTGCCCCCCTATTGGGCAGCCTCAGTGGAGCTTGGTTCGGGGGGGCGGTGGTCCTCAGATGCAGTTCTGCTGCCCCGCGGAGGCCTGAGCATCCTGTCGTGAGCGGAGCAGGAGCAAGAATGAGCTGCCCAAGGTGTCAGGCCATCAGGGTTTTCGAATGTACCTCTTCCTTCTGATTTCTCTTGAGTGGCGCTAATGGGCACTAACGACTCCTGTCTCCCCTCTCAGGCCTGTGAGCGGGATGTGCAGTGTGGGACGGGCACCTGCTGCGCCATCAGCCTGTGGCTGCGTGGGCTTCGGATGTGCACCCCGCTGGGGCGGGAAGGAGAGGAGTGTCACCCGGGCAGCCGTAAGGTACTGCACAGACTTGCTCAGGGCAGAGAGCCGGCGACACAGCTGGGACTGGACCCCGATTTTCAGACTGACTCTAGGATCATCTTAGGGGTGTTGGGCACTGCCTCCTTGCTTTTTGGAGAAAGCTTGGGGTGGAGTAGGGGGGCACTAAGCACACACCTTGTTAGATCTATGGGCTGGAACCCCAGCTGCTCCTCTGCTTGTGGTCTTGGGCAGTTAGCAGGACTTGTCTGGGCCTCGGGCGCTGTATACAACCAGGCGAGTAGAATGATTACCCTTGAAGTCTCTTATGAGACTTATATGAACTCAGATTCTCAAAGGGTCCCGAATGGCCTCTGCCCCTGGACCCCTCCCTCAAGAACATGCAGTAATACTCATGGAAGGGCCTTCCATCCAAGGCCTGGTTAGGGTGAGGCAAGGCCCGTGCCCAGCGTATACACTTTAAGGAGGCGCTCACTCTTTGGGGTCCCAAGCACCTGACTCCCGCCCTGCTCCCAGCCCAGGGGGCATCGAAGGGCCACGATCTTTGCTTCTGAACGGCCAGGTATGGGAGCCGCCACAGGTGTGTACGGGGACCCGTGTGTCTGTCACCTTCCCCGGCTTCCTGTGGTTCAGGAGTCCTTCGTGCTCTCCTGGGGGATATGCCTACACCGGGACCCCTGGTTTCTTCTGGGGTCAGAGCATCATCCTGTAGTCACCCCCCCCCCCCCGCCATTGCAGCTGCTTGGGGAATGGGGGGGAGATGCAGCTGAGCCGAGACCCTCGGGACAGCACAGCAGTCCTTGCTGCCTCGGGGTGTGTCAGGTGGTTCGGCTGCAGACCTCCGTTCCCAAAAGGGACACCGGTGGCGATATAACCGCGTGCCACTTTTCAGACCACGTGCTTTTGCAAACATATAGTTTAAACCTCTTCACAACCATTTGTGGTAGGTGCTATTATGAACCCATTTTGAGGATAATAACACCCATTTTTGAGACACCGAGCTTAAAGGACTCGCCGGTTTTCACACCGCTGGGAAGTTGGCAGACCTGGGATTGGAACCGGGGGCAGTCTGATGCTGTCTGTGGTCACAACCGTTCCTATTCACCCTCCTTTGAGGAAGCCTCAGTGGTCTAGCCTCTGGGTGAGAGTCACGGGGCAGAGGCAGTGTCTGTCCTGTCCACGGCTGCGTCCCCAGTACCCAACATCAAGCGCACGCTAAGTGAACTGTAAGTGAGATTCAGTCAACGACCGTGTGTGCACGTATTCACGTGGGTGTGCATGCATTCACGTGGGTGTCAGGTCAGCGAGGGGACTTGGCTAGGCAGCTCTGGGACTTTAAGGTTGGAGCGGACAGCACAGTATTGTGGCCGATTACATCGTCTTGAGGGCCAGATTGCCCGGGTTCAAATCCTGACTCCTCCCCAAATCAGCTGTGTGATCTTGGCATGTCGCTCAGCCACTCTTGCCTCAGTTTCCTCCTCTGCAATAACTGTGATTGTTGTGCTGGGTGGAGGGGTGAGACACTGGGCAGGGCTGGGCTGGCCGGGGCCCCTGCGGGAAGCCCACCTCCCTTATGCTGAAGGTGTCATCCTGTTTCTCCTCTTTCTCCAGGTCCCCTTCTTCAGAAAACGCCAGCACCACACCTGCCCCTGCCTGCCCAACCTGCTGTGCTCCAGGTGCCCGGACGGCAAGTACCGCTGCTCCACGGACTTGAAAAACATCAACTTTTAGGAGCCTGGTTGTTGTCGGCACACACGCTGGGCCTCTGCATGAGAACAGCCTGGGGCGGGGGGGGGGGGTCTCTTATGGATTTTGATTTCTGCCACGTGGCCCAGCTCCCCCACCGCCCCATCCCCAGGCCCCAAGCTGCTTCCCCCCATCCCTGCTTCCTAGCCCACATCTGTGCATTCATGCAGACACCCGCACATGGTCCGCCAGGCTGGCCTGAGGTTGTCCCAGCCGAGGGCCGTGGTCCTGGCAGCAGCTGTTCAGGCTGGCTGAGGGGTTGTACATGATCAGAAGGACACTGTTTTCCCTTAGCTCCTGCCTCACTCACCTGTCTGCTCCTTAGAGGTGACTTGTCCTCCTCCCCAGGCCCATCTGTCCCTCCTCCTGCATGCGCTCTCTGCCTGAACCTGCACAGCCCCTTGGGTGCGCTGCTCTGTGTCTCTGGCCTGAGCCTCAGGCCCTTTCTGTGAGGCCTGTGACTGTCAACCCGGGAGTCAGTCATCTTCCTTTGACTGACTAACCCCTCGGTTGTAGGCCACGGGTCCAAGGTCAGCCTTTCCCGGGGCGCAGTAGGCGGTGACCTCATGGCAGGCGCGGGGAGCCACCAGGCCAGTGCTGCATGGCCTCCGAACCCCTCCCAGCACGCCTTACCAGTTAAGCAGGGAAGCCCCCAATTCCTACTACCTCGCTCTAAAATGCAAGCAGCGGCCCTTTGATCTAATCAGCTATTGACGTTTTAGGAGGCAATTAGGGAGTAACCTCAAACAGCTCCTTCCCAAGGATCGGTCCCTGGGAGCATATCTGTGACCTTGAGGACCAAGGGCTTCTGCCCAGCTGGTGGGGGGTGGGGGTGTCAGGTGGGAGGGGAGGCAGCAGGCAGGGGCACTGACTTTGGATACAGGCGTGCAACCACCACTGCGGGCCCAGGCTGCACAGGCACCACACCCAGAGACAGCGTCTTCTCCAGACAGTGAGGGCTTCCTGAAGTTCAAAGCTGTCTGTCTGGGACTTGTGTCACTGGCCTCCATTGTCATCTGAAACACAGTTGCTCTAAGCCCCTCGCATCTGGACCCTGCCCCAGGCCCACCCAGGACAGCGTGGTGATGCCCGAGGCTGCAGAATAAAAGTATGAACAAGGGGCGAGCGGCTGTGGTGTTCCTGCTGTGTCAGGATGGGGACCCAGGGGCGGGGAGGGGGGCGGGACTGGGCCTTTTCCAGGTGGGGAAAGATGCCATTGCTGTCCTCCCATCTAGGGCAATCTTTTTGAGAAAGTAGATTCGGTATTTTTGAATGAAGGGTGACAAGCAGTGTGCACAGCGAAGGTGCCGCTCAGGTCTGTGACTCAGGCGCGTGGCTGGGTTGGAGACAGGCAGGGAGCCGTGAGCCGGTGTCTGGGTAGGGACTCCACTGTGACAGAACAACTCCCGTTTCCGCAATTGAGTCCCCTTTGCTTGGTGTCAGGTTATTGATGCCACCAGACCCCCACGTGTGGGGTGAAAAGTCCACATCAGGATGGCCCTGAGGCTGTGTCTGAACCCAGGGCCCGGGAGCATCCCCTAAGTGCCAGGTTGCTGTCCCCATGGCCCCGCCTCACCTCCAGTCCTTGCCTAGAAAAAAGGCAAAATGTAAGATGAAAGTACGTTGTATCCTGTGTTTCCCAGAAGCCTCCAAACACATCGTGGTTCCTGAGGTCCTGGGGGCTCCCGCCCTCCCTCGTTTACGCTTGATTTGCGAGAGCCTTGCTCAGGGGTGCTCAGCGCAGCCTTTACTGCAGTGCTCACTCAGGCCAGGCCTGGGCCCCACTTAGGGGTCGTAGGTTTTGTTTTCAGCTCCTTTGACGGACTTTGTTGCCTGCTCTTGCTGACTTTTGCCCCTTCCTGCAGCCGTGAATCTCTTGCCCAGGCTCTGGACAAGGCTCGGCTGCTGGACATAGAGCTCCTGTCTACGTCCGGGGTTCCAATCTGCCCATCCTTTTTCTGTGGGTCTCCAGATACCGCCCATGGCTGCCGCCGGTCGTGCAGGTGTCCCGGGCCTTTCCCAACCCTGCTGTGCCCCCTGCAGGCAGGGCCAGCCTGGGGGAGGTGCCGGCCACGTGTCTCAGCACAGTGGAGAGGGTGACGCCAACCTGTAGCCCCATCCCTCCCCCACCAGGGAGCTGGCCGGTCTGCAGACCCCGGTGAATCAAACAGGAACAATTCTCATTTTTTATACCGGAAGGCTGAGGAATGTATAATTGGCCTCTGCTCCAATTCCCTGCTGCATTTTCCCCCTAAAGACTGAAGAGCAGAAAGGGGAAGGTGGGAGGGGGTAAGAAAAGTGGATTTGTGAGAATTCTTTACATTCGGGAATAGGTTCTTCATAATTATAAAAAGAATCTACTTATGAGAATAATATATCCATAACGAGGATGTGTTCCAGAAGAATCAAATTAGGCCAGGTTTAGGTGAAATGGAGACCCCTTCAGGATTCTGGCCCCTTCAGTGACAGCCTTACCTCCCCTTAATCTCGGGACCCTTCCTTCCCGACGGATGGAGTCTGGTGCCATCTAGTGACCAATCTGGGGATGGCATGGAAGGGTCAAGATGCACCCTTCTCAAAACAGATTCCCCAGATGTCCCCAAGTGTTAGATTCAACCAGAGGCTTAGAGGGACAATTCCTCCACCTGTGGAAAGAAATCTGTCACCCTAAGGAGCACAGGAGAAATACTTAGTTGTTTCTATGGGTCCCGTTCCACCTAGATACCTCTTTCCTAGAAGCTGCTGTCGTCTTCCGATGAGACATCTCTCCCAGCTTCTCCAGGAGTGGGACCACGGAGGTGGGCTGGGCCAGAGGATGATGGGATGCTCCTGCTCCCCACCTGTGCTCCCGGACACAGCCCTGGAGGCGCTGCCTCACCCCCCCCCCAATGAATCTCCACGTTCTCAGCTTCCACCACCCCCAGGATCAAATTCAGAAGCTCAAGAGCAATGTAGACTTTTTGTCTCTTCTCCTGTCCTTTCTCCCTGCAGCCATGGCCAAGTCTAAGCAATCAGCCTGCCCAGCATGGCCTATGGCAACTGCTGCCAACCTATTCTCTCTGCCTCCAGTTTTCCCCGTAAAATCCACGCTGGCATCTCTACCAGTCATCTCTCTGGGCGTCACATTTACCTGGTCTGTGCTCCCCGACAGCGCTTCTTGGCCCCAAAAGGGAAAGCCCAAACCTTGGCAGGGAACGAAAAGCACCTGCCCACTCTTTCGCTGCTTCTTCCATGCTCCCCACCAGGCTTCCCGGCCTCAGGACTTGCCCACAGTGTGTGGAAGATGCCACGTGTGTCGTTGCCCAGGTTCTTCCTCTATGGGGAATGTTCCGCTTCTCCTCTGGTGTCTGGTGACTTCAACATCTCCTTCAAGAGCCTCTCAAGTGCACCCCCGCCCCCATTGCATCCAAAGCTGACCCGTGCCTAGGTCAGCTTCTACCCAAGAGAGAAGGAAGGGCGGCGTCTGAGTCCTGCTTGTGTCCCAGGGTTGAGTAGTGGGAACCGGGCCGGAGCACCTACAGGACAGATGATGGTGGCCTCTCCGGAGGGGCAGGCCCACCCCCAGCCTGTCTCTCCGTGGCCTCACTTCCCAGGACCTAAGCTCCACTCCTGTGCTCAACATGCAGCGGATTGCATCCCTGGGGCATGAGGCCAGGGACTGAGAAGGACCCAGGCCTGCCGGAGGAGGTGAGGTGGAAGGAGGGCAGGAGTGGGGCTCTGGACCCAGCTCACGGCCAGGTGCTTGCACCTGCCTCACAGCCTGTCGGCCACAGACCCCTGCGCTCACCGGGGCCAGAGACTGCTCTCTCACGGGGCTGGCTTCAGGGTATAGGGGCCAGGGTTCTTCTCATCACAGACCAAGCCCAGTACCAGGGTACCAAGCCCAAGTACCAGGGGATACTGAGTACGTGACAAAGGATGTTGGTGGGCTACCTGCCTCCCGTGGCAGCCCCTTTCCAGACCCAAATTACACAAGGCCGTGCCCTCCTGCCCTCCACACTGTGGCCTGTCACTGATGGCAGAAGGGAGTTGGAGGAGGAAGTGGGGGGGAGGGCCTGCATGGCCCACACCCCTCCCTACATCTTCAGGGTGGAGACACTGGATGTGGCAGCCTGGCTGGCTTTCAAGACCCAAGCCTGGATCCATGCTGTGGATGGGGAGGATGCTGGGACACCTCGGCAGATCGGAAGGGAGGGCCCCCAGGGGATTGAGAAGTTTCTGGTCATCTGAAGTAGAGCCCCGGTCAATTAACTAATTCATTCATTACCAGTTTATCAGCTAAGGGGTCCCTGTGTTGTATGGTAAACAAAGGACCATGAGCTGCTGGAGGACAGAGACCGTGGTTGTTTCCTGTGTCTTGTGCCTGGCCTAGAGCTGTGCTCAACAGACATTTCCTGAATGAATGAATGAATGAATGAAAAGCAGCGACGGCGCTTCCTGGGAGGAGGCGGGCTGGTGAGGGTCTCAGGGGTCTCTGGGACGTGGGGTTCTATAGCTGCCACCTCCCACAGACCCTCTCCTCCCAGAGTCCCCACACCCCAGTGCTCACCCAACCGTCTCCTTGCAGGTTCTTCCTCACCGGGGGAAGGGCCTTGGGGGCCCTGGAGATGGGGAGAGCCATACACAAAGTCAATGGCAGCCCTGAGGGTCCAGGAGGGGCCCCCCAGGGCAGAGCAGCAGTGGGAAAGTGCAGAACTGCCCTTGTTTGTGAGCGCAAAAATCTCGAATTACACAAGTTACATCTACTTCTGCTGGATGGACTTTGTCGTGGCGGAAGAAAAACAAAAAAAGACCCTCTCATCTAAGAGAATGGTAGTTGAAGGTAGGGCAGAGGAAGGGGACCCGGCAGGGGAGATGTCACCAGTCTGAGGCTGTCGCTGAGCTGAGCAAGAGGAGGGCCTGAGGGAAGCCAGGCGGGCCAGCATGGGGAGCCCTCCACATGGGGGACAAAGGGCCAGACACAGACTGAGCCCAGGGCAGAGGGCAGAGCCTCCGAGGGCAGGCAAGGGCCTGAAATGCTAGAGGCTTGATTCCCTGGAAATCTGCTGCTAAGCCCTACTCCGTCTGAATGTTGAACGATGACCTCGAGATAGTAGATTGGATAGGATTCCAGCTGCGGGACACAGAATAAGCACACGAGGGCGTATGGATCCCTATCTCTCCTATGCACTTCTCCCATCTCGGAGACTCTGGCCAGCTCTGAGGGGGGGGGCACCGAGCAGAGGCGAGACCCGAGGAGGAAGCAGGAAGCTCTCCTCAGCCAGAGAGAAAGGTCGCTCAGCGGAGGTTCAGGGCTGGGGAGCCGCCTCAGAGGGGAGTTTGCACAGCAAACACACTGTTGCACTTCGATTGTGCATTACCCAGGATGGCTTTGGTTGGGGGCGGGGTGAGGGGGGGCCAAGGCCTTGGCATTCTTGCTCTCCCAGAGCTTTGACAGTGATAAACCCTGGGAGCGAGAAATTGCTACTTGAAAATTTGCCCTGTGTCTGACCTTGGACCAGCCCAAGAGTCAACCTGGAAGAATTCACCTGGAATGTGCCAAAAACTCGGATCCCACCAGATGAGGACGGGAGCACGGGTGGTCCGGGGCCCGCTTTCTGTAGGGATCTCTTCCACCCTTTCCCGTGGGGAATTAGAAGGAAAAGTGAAGAACCACCTTCCCACAAGCAACCTTCCTCCATCATCTGGAAATAAAAGATGCTGTACCCATCCAACGGAGTATTATCCAGCCGTAAATAGGAACCAAGTAGTGCTACATGTCACAACACGGACAGGCCTTGAAAATACCGTGCTAGGGAGCCTGGGTGGCCCAGTCGGTTAAGCGTCTGACTCTTCACTTTGGCTCAGGTCATGATCTCAAGGTTTTGGAGTTTGAGCCCTGCGTCGGGCTCTGTGCTGACAGTGTGGAGCCTGCTTGGGATTCTCTCTCTCCCTCTCTCTACCCTTCCCCTGCGTATGCTATCTCTCTCTCTCTCAAAAATAAATAAATAAACTTAAAAAATATATTATTAAAAAATGTTTTAATGTTTATTTTTGAGAGGGAGAGACAGACGGACAGACGGAGCATGAGCTGGAGAGGGGCAGAGAGAGGGGGAGACATAGAATCTGAAGCAGGCTCCAGGCTCCAAGCTGTCAGCACAGAGCCTGAGGTGAGGCTTGAATTCGAGAACTTTGAGATCATGACCTGAGCTGAAGTCGGATGCCCAACCTACTGGTTCACCCAGGCGCCCCCGATTCCATTTTGAAGGAGCTTTCTTTTATTCATTTTCATGTTGGGGAAAGATTAGGCTTCCCCCTCAGCTCTCTTGAGGCCCCTTTCGCCAGCCACTGAGGACTTCTCAAAGTTTACAAAGAAAGGGACTGGTGGAGACTGCAACCAGCTACAAGCCTGAGGGCGCAGGGCTTGGGCCTCAAGAAGACCATTTGGTTCAGCCCACAGGAGGGACACGGTTTATGGCCCTCTGTCCAGAAGATTCTTTCTTATCTTTGCCTCTAACTACTTGGAAGTCCTTGTTGCCCCATGGACCACAGGGACATTTGTTTCATTTAAATATTAGTGCACTGTGGGTGCCACTTGGGTGGCTCAGTCGGTTAAGCATCGACTGCTGCTCAGGTCACGATCTGGCAGTTGGTGAGTTCGAGCCCCGCGTCGGGCTCTGTGCTGATAGGATGGAGCCTGGAGCCTGCTTCGGATTCTGTGTCTCCCTCTCTGTCTCTGCACTTTTCCCACTCACACTCTGTCTCTCTCAAAAGTAAAAAAAAAAAAAAAAAAAAAAAAACATAAAAAAAGAAAATATGAGTGCACCTTGGAGGAAAAGCCTGAGTGTTGCCCTCAGAAGGGATCAGAGTGACCACAGCACCTCCTCTTGTATGAGGCAAGAGAAAACTCCTGGACAAAGTAAGGGAACCTTTACTTTGGGGCTGAAGACTTGTGAGGAGGACTAAGTGGGTCTAAACAGAGAGAAACACTGATGAGTAAGAAGCCGTGGGCACAGTTCTGACAGAGACAAGGCGTGGAGGAGCCTGTGAAATTCTGTCACAAAACTAAGCCCTGAAGACTAAGTAAACAAACATGTTGAATGGCGGCTTGACATTTTCTTGTCATTTTGCATTTTGCTCTGTTGGCATTTCTCATGGAATTAGCAGCAAAGTTACCTTGCTTATGTTCTCTGACAAGTAGCACAGCACAGTGGTTCATAGCGCAGACTGTGCGAGTTTGAACGCTGGTCAGGCTACTTACTAGCTAGGGACTTTGGGCAAGCTACCAAACTTCAGTAACGACCTGTGTCCCCATCTGTAAAATGGCAATGATAATAATAGTACCTGCCTTTTAGGGCTGGTGTTTATTTATGTTTATTTATGTATTTTTGAGGGGGTGAGGGGCAGAGAGAGAGGGAGAGAGAGAATCCCAAGCAGGTTCCACACTGTTAGCACAGAGCCTGACACGGGGCTCAAACCCATGAACCATGAGATCATGACCTGAGCCAAAACCAAGTCGGATGCTTAACCGACTGAGTCACCCAGGCACCCCACTCTTTTGTTCCTTTATAAAAACATCTCGGACAGTCAGCACCGGGATCCCCTGCCCAGTGCCTGCCCCTCTTGTAACCGGCTCACTAGGCCAACGTTCCCTGGAGGCATCTCCTGGATGTTCCCCAGAATTGGAACGGGGTAGGAAGAAATTGCAGTTTGTCCAGATCGTGTTCTGTTAATATTACAAAGTTCAGAGGCACAGGTGTATGGAGGCAGAGCTCAGTAACAGCTCCGTTTGGGAACATAGATACGCAAATCTTATCTAAGTGCCTCTTAATACCTTGCTTAAACACATGAGTCACTGTTTTAAAGCCAAATGAATGTTTGCTCAATATGGGCTATGATCTTAATACTGTGCTACTCAATCTCTTTTTTTTCCTAGAGCATAAGGAGGGTGGGCTCTGAATTCCATCCTGGCTCTTCTCAAATTGGGTTCAGATTAAACCTGCCAAAGCATGTGTGTGCCTGGTACTGGGCAGATATCACCATAGCTGGTGGCTGCCCCCCAGGGGCGGGCAGTACTGGGAAATGTCATTTGCCCATAAACTTGCAGTTCCCAAGCTTCCCAAAGGAAGATGTCAAAATGCTGAGTCCTGGAGACTAACCCCAACCTTTGGAGGAAATCAATTAGTCGTATAATGAAGTTGTGATTGTCCTTCCAGGGGATAGAGAGGCTAGTTTCCATTAGGAAAAGCTGCAGTCAAGCTAGGGTATGATCTTAAGGTTAAAACAACGACGAAGAGGGGCGCCTGGGTGGCTCGGTTAGTTGGGCATCCGACTTCAGCTCAGGTCATGATCTCACAGCTCGTGAGTTCGAGTCCCGCGTCGGGCTCTGTGCTGACACTGGGAGCCTGGAGCCTGCTTCGGATTCTGTGTCTCCCTCTCTCTCTGCTCCTCCCCCGCTTGTGCTCTGTCTCTCTCTCAAAAATAAATAAACATTTAAAAAAATTTTTAAAAACAAATAACAAAGACTAGCAAGATAGGAGGGGGCTGGAAACGGGTTGTGTGTGGCTGTGCCTGCTCCTGCATCTGTCCAGAATTAGGTTTCAAAGGGGGCACTATTGCCCCCGTGGAAACCTCCATCATCAGCGTGGCAAAACAGGAAGAGGAACACGAAGACGGGGTGACAGTGGAACAGAGAGAGGAGACCCCTCTAAGGGGCTGTAATTTCTGCTCACTTCCAGGCCAACAGCTGGACCCACATCTGGATGCTAGAAAGCCCTGCAGGTGAGCAGACGTGCTCGGTGCCCCGAGGCCCGAGCCAGAAGGCAAACACATGTCCTGCCTGTGCTCCCCAGTCCCCCAGCTGGGGCCCAGCTGGGAAAGGGAGGGACAGGGATCTGACCCACCAAATGGGATGCTCCGTGTCTGGAGGGAGTGTTAGGGAGTCAGGCAACAGAAAAATGGGGTCCGGCCCTCGGCTAGGGGTCCCCTACTCCGGAACGTGCTGGGGGCAGGTATTTTAGTGAGTAGCGCCTTGGGCAGGCAGCCCACACTTGCTCCCGGGTGCACCCCTCAAACATTTGAGAGCCCACTGTGCCAGATGGATCATGTTAGTGTCCAAGAAGGGACACTGAGGAGAGACCCAGGTGCAGGCGCAGTTAGGCAGGGTCAGAGGGAAGACCTCGGGAGTGTTCTTAGGGGGAACTAAGCCCTGGGGAGGACACGGTCCCTGCCAGGCAGTCAGGCCCTGCTGGAAGCCGAGCTATCCAACCAGCCTGATGGCAGGGCCCAGGCGGTGGACGGATCGGGACGGCAGGGCGGCCCACAGACAGCGAAGCTTCTCGTACTCCCGCTTTTATGTAATTTGGCCCTAATAAAGTACCTGGGGAATTGCCCTCGACAGGCCCCCTGGGAAAAGAACTATTGGGGAAAGAAATAAGGTTCCGCAAGGAAATTGTGCGGCCCTACATTTAGCCCTTGCCACCCCCTGTAAAGACTCTTCTACCTAAAGGAAGGAGAGCTTCATATATTTCTCAGCCAAGGAAGGAACAAATGGATCTGAAACCCCACTCCGGCAACAAAGGAGTGCACCTATGGGCACAAGTTACTCCAACCCCTGGGCCCCCTTGGCCCCCAGGAGGCATTCCAGATGATGATTGAACCTACTCGGTTAAAGTACAGAATGGTTCATTAGTTCCTAGGTGCATCGTCTCTCTGAGAATGTATGAGGCGTGGGTTCCTAAGGCCCTCTTGGCCCCCTCCTGGCACCTCGGACCGAGGCGAACACTTTTGCTCCTCAAGCCACAAGTGGTTCAGGGAAACAACTAAGAGGTCATGTCCCTGCAACTGTTCCACTTGAGGTGTTGGGAGATAGATGACCTTCATGAAAACGGCAAAGCAAATGCTTTCTAGATTATAGATAAACGTAGATACATAATGAAAATAATGTAAGAAATTAATCAATAAGCAAAGGGCAGGAGGAAACGTTGTGAGAAAATAACCATGTTATTCCTTAAAGGGTGATTACACATAGGAACATTTTTAGAATTAGGTAATGCTAGAAAACATAGACGATGCATGCTATAAGGAAATTGCTAGCAAATATAATGCCACGTTTGCCACAATAAAGCAGCCAGTTCAACACACTGCTGTTGCCTGTGTCCATTTTTATTTTTGTTTTATTTATTTATTTTTCACTTTTTCGCCGACACCGTCCATCCTTCGGGAACCCCTGGACCTCTGGAGCTGGACTCCGGCAAGGCCCCAGCTGGAGAAGGTTCTGGCTCCCTGCTGCAGTCCTGTGTGGACAAGATGGGCCCCCCGGCCCCTAACTGGCAAGGGGCTGCTGTGAAATTACTCAGTGGTGCCCTATCAGTGGTTTGCTCTCAGGATATTCATTTTCTCCCTCTCTGTAGGGCCCGTGGGTGCCTCTGTGCATTGGAAAGCCTGCCTATGGTCACCATGCCCCTGGACGGCCTCCGCCCTCCTAGGAGACCCGGGCTGGCAGGGACATGCGGAGACAGCCTGATGGCAAAGCGGGTAGGCCAGCAGGGGCTTCGCTGGCTTTCCCTGGAGATGCCCTGAGCCCTTGGGCAGCTGAGGACAATCAGAGTGGGGTCCCCAGCCTCTCCTGCCCTCCTTCCCAGCCACTTCCCTCCCCTTCTCCCACCTGCTTTCTTGCCTCCACGAGGTGCTCTGTCCTCTCCCTGCCCTTCCAGCTGGTGGTCTGATCCCTCCTGGTGGCACTAGGGCCAGGCTGCAGATTCTCAGTTCAGCTACCTGAGGGGTCAGGCAGCTCCCAGGGTCTGTTTCCATACGTGATGTGGGGGGACAATAATTCTCGCTGCCTCACAGGGTTGTCACGAAGAGTACCTTCCATGGTGGTGGCCAGCATCTGGTGGGTACCGAGTGTCCTGTGCCCCATCCCAGAGCCTCTGGATGGGAATTGCCAGAGAGGGGGCCTGGAAAGCCGGGGTTTTTGCAGCATCGAGAATGCTTGGAAAGGGATTAAGCAAGGAGACCCCAGAGACTCACTCTTCTTGGACTCTGCCCACTGCTTGCTAGCTGAATGACCTCAGGGAACCAGCTTCTCTACCCTCAGTTTCCTCCTGGGTAAAACAGCGTCCCCGCTAGAACTTACTTTGCAGGGTTGCTGTGGGGACCTAGCACATAGTGGATGCACGGTCAGTGTGAACTGTGATTACGGCATGGGCTTGTGGACAGAAAGTGCTCCGTCGGCTGGGATGCATTTCTCTTCTGTTTATGTAACGTGGGTTCTTCCCCCTTCAGGAGAGATGGTGTCTGCCCCGATCAGTCCCCAAAGGGCAAGTATGGAAACTGGACCGAGAACTTGGGGTGGAATGAAACAGCTGTGCCCACTCCTGCCTCTGACAGATCATGAAATGGGCCAGGTGGGAGTGAGGCCGACACATCCCCCCAAACCGGCAGGAAGCAGGCCAGACCCCCCCCCCGCCCCCCTTTACTCATGCCCCTCCATCACCCTGCCTCCCAATCCACAATTACGGTCTTACAAAAAAAAAAAAAAAATCTAAACACCACCCCAACTACACCCACCCAGGACTTCACTGCACACTGCAGACCTCTTCGTTCTGCAAACCACCCCATGGAGCCAGTCTGTTCAGTTCAAGGTGAAGATTTTGACTCAGGCTATTTATAATTCCCGCGATGGAGCGGGTGTCAGTTTCAAAGCCGTCAGGCCAGATGCCGGGCTTGGAAGTTGAGAGGGAGACAAGCGTTATTATAAATTAATGTTGCCAGTGATGAATATTTGATATTTTTAACACACATTCACCTCAGAGGGAAAAATTCCTCTTTAATTAACGTGGCTGGATGTTGGGCGGTCCTCCCGTGGTCGAGGAGGGCTTGCAGAAAAATCTTTGGGCGTAGCTTCGGGCAAAGATCTGGCAGAAGAGAAAGTCATCCTGAAAAAAAAGTGACACCTCCAAAGACTTCCTTGTAGACCTGCCCCTTTAGGCTGAGACTGTCAGGGTCGGCAGCCGGCACTTCCTTCCCTCTGCCCACCCTTTCCTCTGTGCCTCCGGCTCCAGTTCTGGGCTGGTCCAGGCTGGAGAAAACACTGGCTCATTCATACTAGAGACCAACACAGAGGGGCTCGCTTGCGGACCTGTCTTCCTTTGTCTGCATGGTGTTGAAACAAGGCCTTACCCTTATTTGATAATCGATATATTTCCCCCCAAAGCAGCATATTCCATGTCTCTTGGAAAATGGAAAGTTCTGGAACCTCTGGATTGGGTTCCCAGTTGACAGTAGTTTAGGCATACCCGAGCCCACCACTCGTCGGGGCCTCCACCTGCCTCTGGGGCTTGCATCGGGCCTGCAAATACTTTGTTTGGCCTGCACAGCGTTAGCATGCATCATGGTTAACAAAGTTTTTGGAAAGGAATGAAATTCCTTGTGTGTTTTGATATTTACTTTAAAAATTAGACTCTGAAACAATCTTCAGTGCCACACAAGCTCCTGTTATGTTACACGCCTAACCCGCAGGGTGGTAAAAACGGAGATTATTGGGGCGCCTGGGTGGCTCAGTCGGTTGAGCGTCCGACTTCGGCTCAGGTCATGATCTCACAGCTCATGAGTTTGAGCCCCGCGTCGGGCTCTGGGCTGACAGCTCAGAGCCTGGAGCCTGCTTCTGATTCTGTGTCTCCCTCTCTCTCTGCCCCTAACCCACTCGCATTCTGTCTCTGTCTCTCTCAAAAATAAATAAACATTAAAAAAAAAAATTAAAAAAAAACAACCGGAGCTTATTTGGTAGAATCTCCAGCAGATGAGTTTTTTACACCGTCTCCCATACTCTTCTGAGTTACCCGCCTGGCCCATCGGTGTCTGAGACCGACCCCTTGCCGGTGTCGCTGAACCTCAGGTTTCTCGTCTGTTAAATGAGGCCCAAGCAGGGTGGAGTAGAAGGCTCTTGGGTTTTGGAATCAAAGCGGTTCTGGATTAAAATCCTGGCAACACCACTCTGACGCAGGAGCTGGGTGAGCGACTTAATCCCTTTAAGCTCCATTTCTCTTCTTTGTGAAATATGGGTAACACTACCGACTCTGAATACTTTTGGTGGTGTTAGAGGAGAAGAGAATAATACTAAGAGCTGGCATTTCCTGAGTGCCTGCTGTCTACCAGGCACTTCTCGGGGCCTCAGTGGTCATCACAAAAACCCTACGAGGTGGGAGATGTTTACCGATGAGGACCGTGAGGTTGGTGATCACAAAACAAAGGCGAAGCAGGAGCGCCTGGCATACGGTGGGCAGAAAGGACTGAGGGCCACGTTCTCCAGTTCTGAAAACCCTGTGGCTCAGGCCTCACATTCTTCCCTTTCTATAAGGATGCAGGGCCTTGTGGAACCATGCCAGGAAGGGGCTGGTTTTCCAGATGCTCAAAGAGAGGACGTGACAGGTAAAGTTGTCCATCTCACATACGATGAGTTTTAATGTTTATTCATTTTGAAGGAGAGAGAGAGAGAGAGAGCAGAGCGCCAGCAGCGGGGGGGGGGGGGGGGGGCAGAGAGAGAGAGAGGGAGACACAGAATCTGAAGGGGCTCCAGGCTCTGAGCTGTCAGCACAGAGTCCGATGCAGGGCTTGAACTCACAAACTGACAGATCATGACCTGAGCTGAAGTCAGTCACTTAACTGACTGAGCCACCCAGGCGCTCCTCATCCGGTGAGTTTTAAAGAGATGTATATATCACATTTTATGTTTGGTTCACAAGAGTGTATTTCTTTTTACTTATAAGTAAATTTTGTTTTAATTTATTTTTTACAATGTTTATTTATTTTGAGAGAGAGCTAGCATGCAAGTGGGGAAGGGGGAGAGAGAGAGAGGAAGAAAGAGAGAGAGAGAGAGAGAGAGAGAGAGAGAGAGAGAGAGAATCCCAAGCAGGCTCCATGCTCGGCACGGAGCCTGGCACAGGGCTTGAGCTCATGACCTTGAGCTCATGACCTGAGCCTATATCAAGAGTCGGACGCTTAACTGACTGAGCCACCCAGGTGCCCTGTGAATTTTATGTGTAAGCTGATCCCTCATTCGCGGTTTGATCTGCATTTTCCTAACGATCCGTGATGTTGAACATGTTTTCATATGCTTGTTGGCTAATGTACATCTTCTTAAAATTTGTTAAATATTCGTTTATTTTGAGAGAGGGAAAGGGAGCAGGGGAGGGGCATAGGGAGAGGGAGAGAGAGAATCCCAACCAGGCTCTGTCAGCACAGAGCCCAACGTGGCATGGAAACTCACAAGCCATGAGATCACGACCTGAGCCAAAATCAAGAGTTGGATATTCAACCAGCTGAGACACCCAGACACCCCTAGTACATCTTCTTTGAGGAAATGTCTGTGTGAGTCCTTTGCCCTTTTTGTAATTGGGTTACTTGTTTTGTGTGTGTGTTGTTGCATTGTAGGAATTCTTTGTTATATATTCTGGTTATGAACCCCTTATCAGATATTTGATTTGCAAGTATTTTTCCCCATCCCAGAAGTTGCATTTACCACTCTGCTTGTAGTGTCCTTGGATGGGCAAAAGTGTTCAGTTTTGATGTAGTCTAATGTATCTATTTCCCTTCTTTTGTTGCCTATGCTTTTGGTGTCGTCTACAAGCAATCATTGCCAAATCCAAGGTCATGAAGTTTTTGAAGTTGAAATTTTGGACCAAGTCCTCCTTCCCAACTATTTAGAGATTCCTTAAAACTGTATTTATGAGATGGGAAGGGAAGATGGCGGCGTAGGAGGACGCTGGGCTCACCGCGCGTCCTGCTGATCACTTAGATTCCACCTACACCTGCCTAAATAACCCAGAAAACCGCCAGAGGATTAGCAGAACAGAGTCACCGGACCCAAGTGCAGACGAGAGGCCCACGGAAGAGGGTAGGAAGGGCAGCGAGGCGGTGCGCGCTCCACGGACTGGCGGGAGGGAGCCGGGGCGGAGGGGCGGCTCGCCGGCCAAGCAGAGCCCCCGAGTCCGGCTTGCAAAAGCGGAGGGGCCTGATGGACTGTGTTCCGACAGCAAGCGCGACTTAGCGTCTGGGAGGTCATAAGTTAACAGCTCTGCTCGGAAAGCGGGAAGGCTGGAGGACAAAGGGAGGGAGAGCTGCGGAGCCCCCGGACGACAGAGCTCAGTTTGGCGGGGAACAAAGGCGCTCGCCAGCGCCATCTCCCCCGCCCATCCCCCAGCCAAAATCCCAAAGGGAACCGGCTCCGGCCAGGGAAATTGCTCGCTCCGCGCGAACACCCAACTCTGTGCTTCTGCGGAGCCAAACCTCCGGCAGCGGATCTGACTCCCTCCGGCTGCCACAGGGCCCCTCCTGAAGTGGATCACCTAAGGAGAAGCGAGCTAAGCCTGCCCCCCCTGCCGCCGTGCACCTTGCCTACCCACCCCAGCTAATACGCCAGATCCCCAGCATCACAAGCCTGGCAGTGTGCAAGTAGCCCAGACGGGCCACGCCACCCCACAGTGAATCCCGCCCCTAGGAGAGGGGAAGAGAAGGCACACACCAGTCTGACTGTGGCCCCAGCGGTGGGCTGGGGGCAGACATCAGGACTGACTGCGGCCCCGCCCACCAACTCCAGTTATACACCACAGCACAAGGGAAGTGCCCTGCAGGTCCCCACCACACCAGGGACTATCCAAAATGACCAAGCGGAAGAATTCCCCTCAGAAGAATCTCCAGGAAATAACAACAGCTAATGAGCTGATCAAAAAGGATTTAAATAATATAACAGAAAGTGAATTTAGAATAATAGTCATAAAATTAATCGCTGGGCTGGAAAACAGTATACAGGACAGCAGAGAATCTCTTGCTACAGAGATCAAGGGACTAAGGAACAGTCACGAGGAGCTGAAAAACGCTTTAAATGAAATGCAAAACAAAATGCAAACCACCACGGCTCGGATGGAAGAGGCAGAGGAGAGAATAGGTGAACTAGAAGATAAAGTTATGGAAAAAGAGGAAGCTGAGAAAAAGAGAGATAAAAAAATCCAGGAGTATGAGGGGAAAATTAGAGAACTAAGTGATACACTAAAAAGAAATAATATACGCATAATTGGTATCCCAGAGGAGGAAGAGAGAGGGAAAGGTGCTGAAGGGGTACTTGAAGAAATAATAGCTGAGAACTTCCCTGAACTGGGGAAGGAAAAAGGCATTGAAATCCAAGAGGCACAGAGAACTCCCTTCAGACGTAACTTGAATCGATCTTCTGCATGACATATCATAGTGAAACTGGCAAAATACAAGGATAAAGAGAAAATTCTGAAAGCAGCAAGGGGTAAACGTGCCCTCACATATAAAGGGAGACCTATAAGACTTGTGACTGATCTCTCTTTTGAAACTTGGCAGGCCAGAAAGAATTGGCACGAGATTTTCAGTGTGCTAGACAGAAAAAATATGCAGCCGAGAATCCTTTATCCAGCAAGTCTGTCATTTAGAATAGAAGGAGAGATAAAGGTCTTCCCAAACAAACAAAAACTGAAGGAATTTGTCACCACTAAACCAGCCCTACAAGAGATCCTAAGGGGGACCCTGTGAGACAAAGTACCAGAGACATCACTACAAGCATAAAACAGACAGACATCACAATGACTCTAAACCCATATCTTTCTATAATAACACTGAATGTAAATGGATTAAATGCGCCAACCAAAAGACATAGGGTATCAGAATGGATAAAAAAACAAGACCCATCTATTTGCTGTCTACAAGAAACTCATTTTAGACCTGAGGACACCTTTAGATTGAGAGTGAGGGGATGGAGAACTATTTATCATGCTACTGGAAGCCAAAAGAAAGCTGGAGTAGCCATACTTATATCAGACAAACTAGACTTTAAATTAAAGGCTGTAACAAGAGATGAAGAAGGACATTATATAATAGTTACAGGGTCTATCCATCAGGAAGAGCTAACAATTATAAATGTCTATGCGCCGAATACCGGAGCCCCCAAATATATAAAACAATTACTCATAAACAGAAGCAACCTTATTGATAAGAATGTGGTAATTGCAGGGGACTTTAACACCCCACTTACAGAAATGGACAGATCATCTAGACACACGGTCAATAAAGAAACAAGGGCCCTGAATGAGACATTGGATCAGATGGACTTGACAGATCTATTTAGAACTCTGCATCCCAAAGCAACAGAATATACTTTCTTCTCGAGTGCACATGGAACATTCTCCAAGATAGATCATATACTGGGTCACAAAACAGCCCTTCATAAGTTTACAAGAATTGAAATTGTACCATGCATACTTTCAGACCACAATGCTATGAAGCTTGAAATCAACCACAGGAAAAAGTCTGGAAAACCTCCAAAAGCATGGAGGTTAAAGAACACCCTACTAACGAATGAGTGGGCCAACCAGGCAATTAGAGAAGAAATCAAAAAATATATGGAAACAAACGAAAATGAAAATACAACAATCCAAACGCTTTGGGACGCAGCGAAGGCAGTCCTGAGAGGAAAATACATTGCAATCCAGGCCTATCTCAAGAAACAAGAAAAATCCCAAATACAAAATCTAACAGCACACCTAAAGGAAATAGAAGCAGAACAGCAAAGGCAGCCTAAACCCAGCAGAAGAAGAGAAATAATAAAGATCAGAGCAGAAATAAACAATATAGAATCTAAAAAAACTGTAGAGCAGATCAACGAAACCAAGAGTTGGTTTTTTGAAAAAATAAACAAAATTGACAAACCTCTAGCCAGGCTTCTCAAAAAGAAAAGGGAGATGACCCAAATAGATAAAATCATGAATGAAAATGGAATTATTACAACCAATCCCTCAGAGATACAAACAATTATCAGGGAATACTATGAAAAAGTATATGCCAACAAATTGGACAACCTGGAAGAAATGGACAATTTCCTAAACACCCACACTCTTCCAAAACTCAATCAGGAGGAAATAGAAAGCTTGAACAGACCCATAACCAGCGAAGAAATTGAATCAGTTATCAAAAATCTCCCAACAAATAAGAGTCCAGGACCAGATGGCTTCCCAGGGGAGTTCTACCAGACGTTTAAAGCAGAGATAATACCTATCCTTCTCAAGCTATTCCAAGAAATAGAAAGGGAAGGAAAACTTCCAGACTCATTCTATGAAGCCAGTATTACTTTGATTCCTAAACCAGACAGAGACCCAGTAAAAAAAGAGAACTACAGGCCAATATCCCTGATGAATATGGATGCAAAAATTCTCAATAAGATACTAGCAAATCGAATTCAACAGCATATAAAAAGAATTATTCACCATGATCAAGTGGGATTCATTCCTGGGATGCAGGGCTGGTTCAACATTCGCAAATCAATCAACGTGATACATTACATTAACAAAAAAAAAAGAGAAGAACCATATGATCCTGTCAATCGATGCAGAAAAGGCCTTTGACAAAATCCAGCACCCTTTCTTAATAAAAACCCTTGAGAAAGTCGGGATAGAAGGAACATACTTAAAGATCATAAAAGCCATTTATGAAAAGCCCACAGCTAACATCATCCTCAACGGGGAAAAACTGAGAGCTTTTTCCCTGAGATCAGGAACACGACAGGGATGCCCACTCTCACCGCTGTTGTTTAACATAGTGCTGGAAGTTCTAGCATCAGCAATCAGACAACAAAAGGAAATCAAAGGCATCAAAATTGGCAAAGATGAAGTCAAGCTTTCGCTTTTTGCAGATGACATGATATTATACATGGAAAATCCGATAGACTCCACCAAAAGTCTGCTAGAACTGATACATGAATTCAGCAAAGTTGCAGGATACAAAATCAATGTACAGAAATCAGTTGCATTCTTATACACTAACAACGAAGCAACAGAAAGACAAATAAAGAAACTGATCCCATTCACAATTGCACCAAGAAGCATAAAATACCTAGGAATAAATCTAACCAAAGATGTAAAGGATCTGTATGCTGAAAACTATAGAAAACTTATGAAGGTAATTGAAGAAGATTTAAAGAAATGGAAAGACATTCCCTGCTCATGGATTGGAAAAATAAATATTGTCAAAATGTCAATACTACCCAAAGCTATCTACACATTCAATGCAATCCCAATCAAAATTGCACCAGCATTCTTCTTGAAACTAGAACAAGCAATCCTAAAATTCATATGGAACCACAAAAGGCCCCGAATAGCCAAAGGAATTTTGAAGAAGAAGACCAAAGCAGGAGGCATCACAATCCCAGACTTCAGCCTCTACTACAAAGCTGTAATCATCAAGACAGCATGGTATTGGCACAAAAACAGACACACAGACCAATGGAATAGAAGAAACCCCAGAACTAGACCCACAAACGTATGGCCAACTCATCTTTGACAAAGCAGGAAAGAACATCCAATGGAAAAAAGACAGCCTCTTTAACAAATGGTGCTGGGAGAACTGGACAGCAACATGCAGAAGGTTGAAACTAGACCACTTTCTCACACCATTTACAAAAATAAACTCAAAATGGATAAAGGACCTAAATGTGAGACAGGAAACCATCAAAACCTTAGAGGAGAAAGCAGGAAAAGACCTCTCTGACCTCAGCCGTAGCAATCTCTTACTCGACACATCCCCAAAGGCAAGGGAATTAAAAGCAAAAGTGAATTACTGGGACCTTATGAAGATACAAAGCTTCTGCACAGCAAAGGAAACAACCAACAAAACTAAAAGGCAACCAACGGAATGGGAAAAGATATTTGCAAATGACATATCGGACAAGGGGCTAGTATCTAAAATCTATAAAGAGCTCACCAAACTCCACACCCGAAAAACAAATAACCCAGTGAAGAAATGGGCAGAAAACATGAATAGACACTTCTCTAAAGAAGACATCCAGATGGCCAACAGGCACATGAAAAGATGTTCAGCGTCGCTCCTTATCAGGGAAATACAAATCAAAACCACACTCAGGTATCACCTCACGCCAGTCAGAGTGGCCAAAATGAACAAATCAGGAGACTATAGATGCTGGAGAGGATGTGGAGAAATGGGAACCCTCTTGCACTGTTGGTGGGAATGCAAATTGGTGCAGCCGCTCTGGAAAGCAGTGTGGAGGTTCCTCAGAAAATTAAAAATAGACCTACCCTATGACCCAGCAATAGCACTGCTAGGAATTTATCCAAGGGATACAGGAGTACTGATGCATAGGGGCACTTGTACCCCAATGTTCATAGCAGCACTGTCAACAATAGCCAAATTATGGAAAGAGCCTAAATGTCCATCAACTGATGAATGGATAAAGAAATTGTGGTATATATACACAATGGAATACTACGTGGCAATGAGAAAAAATGAAATATGGCCTTTTGTAGCAACGTGGATGGAACTGGAGAGTGTAATGCTAAGTGAAATAAGCCATACAGAGACAGACAGATACCATATGGTTTCACTCTTATGTGGATCCTGAGAAACTTAACAGGAACCCATGGGGGAGGGGAAGGAAAAAAAAAAAAAGAGGTTAGAGTGGGAGAGAGCCAAAGCATAAGAGACTGTTAAAAACTGAGAACAAACTGAGGGTTGATGGGGGGTGGGAGGGAGGGGAGGGTGGGTGATGGGTATTGAGGAGGGCACCTTTTGGGATGAGCACTGGGTGTTGTATGGAAACCAATATGTCAATAAATTTCATATATATATAAAAAAACTGTATTTATGAAGCAAAACATTCTCAAGATTCATGACACTGTGATTCTGTTTCATTGTCCTGCAGTGGCCTCGTGTCCCCATGTCCATCTTCAATGTCCCGTTTGAGCACCACCTTGCCCGGTCATGATACGTAGGCCCCATGTGGAAGGCAGGCAGAGTTGGAAGAGGCCTGATTTCTACCAGAGGATCTTTTTGTTTTTTTGAGGTTATTTATTTATTTTGAGAAGGAGAGAGAGAGAGAGAGAGAGAGAGAGAGAGAGAGACGATGCTCATGAGGGAGGGGCCCAGAGAGAGGGAAAGAGAGAATCCCAAACAGGCCCCTTGCTGCCAGCACGGAGCTCGACTTGGGGCTCGAACCCATGAGCTACCATGAGATCATGACCTGAGCCATACCAGAGAATCTTCCTATCCCATCCTTCCTCTTTCCTGTTCTACTTTCTTCCCTTTTTCACCTTCCCGGAAGGGGATTTAGGGCCAGCTGGCCCCCACTTGTCTGTAGCCTCAGCTGAATGGCTTCCCCTGGCACATGGCCCCGGGCTGCCCGAGTCTCGGGCTCTGTTGCTGTTCGGTTTCCATCCTCTTCCTCAGGACACACTGGACGGCATGTATCAAATCCATAAATACGGAATTTCTTTGAAGAAGTACTTGTGTTACCTCGATCTTTAAAATCCCTTCATTCGGAAATAATTTCAAACACCCAGAAACTGTGCAAGGAAGTCCTGCACACCTTTACCCAGACACCACATACGTTGACAGCTCGCCACCTTTGCTTTCTTCTCTTCTCCCTCTCTGCATGTTTTCTGGTCTCTTAGAAACCCTGTTAGAACTTGGGAGGCACACTACTCCTTTACTTCAGTGTGTCCAACAATCAAGGGCATTTTCTTATCATTGCTAAAATACGAATCAGTACGAATATCAAAGCTGTGAACTTGGTGAAACTGACATCACTACAATACTATCGCTTGAAATTTTGACCCCGTCCTCCTCCCTAACTGTCTAGTGATGCCTTAAATCTGTTTGTATAAAGCAAAACGTGATCTCAAGATGCATGACACAGTGATCTAGAGACCGGATTTGGCCAAGTGCCCAGAGTCCTTCATCAATGCTGTGGACATTTGCCTCGACTCCTCCCTCCTTCTCCTCGTCCCCTTCCGGAGCTGGATGGGCTTCCCCAGGGCAGTTTGCCGTGACTAGTAATGTGCTCTGCTG
This sequence comes from Lynx rufus, assembly GCF_022079265.1. Lineage (NCBI taxonomy): Eukaryota > Metazoa > Chordata > Mammalia > Carnivora > Felidae > Lynx > Lynx rufus. The sequence continues at coordinate 128,193,623 of NW_025814834.1, read as the reverse complement.
TCGGCAGGGCAGGACCCCCACCCTGCCCTTCTCCCAAGAGGACCTGGCAATTCCATGATGCGCTGGACAGATGTTTCCAGGCCTTAAGGTGCTTACTGCACAACAAATAGAGGTGCACCTTTTGGAGGCTGGGAGTGGTTCTCCCCACAAAGTTCTGCTGACAGACTGGTGGACAGGCCAGTATATCACTCACAGAGGTCACCTGGGGCAAGAAGGGAGAGGCGTAGGGAGTTTTACAAATGTTCAGGGTAGGCTTCTGATGTGTTTTCTTGTTTTTTAATGTCTATTTATTTATTTAGAGCTTGAGCAGGAGAGGGGCAGAGAGAGAGAGAGAGAGAGAGAGAGAGAAGCCCAAGCAGGCTCCAAGCTGTCTGCACAGAGCCCAAGCTGGGACTCAATCCCATGATCCCATGAGAGATCATGACCTGAGCTGAAATCAGGAGTCGGCTGCTTAACCGACTGAGCCACCCATGTGTCACCCCCACCTTTTTTTTTTTTTTTCTGATGCATTTTCCAGGTCTCTGCCCTCTCAAGGTCTTTCCTGGGTGAGCCTTTGCTGTTCCTCTGTCCTGTGTGAAGGACCCCAGGACTTCTTCATCTTCTGCCTGAGGCTTGTCAAGTGTGGGCACAAAGTGGCCGTCTTTGCCGATGTTTGGAATTTTGGTGCTGTGAGAGCCATGTGGTCAGGCTGAGAGGATGTGTGGTCAAGAGTCAAACAGACCCAAGTTTGGATCCCAGATCCCTTGTTAATAGCTGAGTGACTTTGGAAGATCGGTCGAGCTTTCTAAGCCTTGTTTATTCATCTGTGAAATGGGTGGATGTATTTTAAATTAAAAACTTTTTTTGATGTTTATTTATTTTTGAGAGAGAGACAGAGCACGAGCCAGGGAGGAGCAGAGATAGGGAGACACAGAATCCGAAGCAGCTGAAGGCTCTGAGCTGTCAGCACAGAGCTCGACAGGGGCTCAAGCCCACGAATGGTGAGATCAATGACCTGAGCCCAAGTCAGATGCCTCATTGACTGAGCCACCCAGGCGCCCCTGACTTACGCTTTTAAAAAATTCTCTCGGGGCGCCTGGGTGGCGCAGTCGGTTAGGCGTCCGACTTCGGCCAGGTCACGATCTCGCGGTCCGGGAGTTCGAGCCCCGCGTCGGGCTCTGGGCTGATGGCTCAGAGCCTGGAGCTTGTTTCCGATTCTGTGTCTCCCTCTCTCTCTGCCCTTCCCCCGTTCATGCTCTGTCTCTCTCTGTCCCAAAAATAAATAAACGTTGAAAAAAAATTTTTTTTAAATTCTCTCATTTTCTCCTTTCTCTTTTCCTCAGGAAAAGAAGTGACGTCACTACCTTTTTTTTTTTTTTTTTTTTTTTGCCTCGAGGAAGATGTGGGCAGGGCGGAGAGCCAAGGCAACGTGTAGGATTTCCAGGTCAGGATGTTGTTGCCTGAAGCCTAAGCCCGTAAGAGAACTCAGGGTTCCTCAGAGGTTGTAGAAGGTAGAGGCAAGGGAGACAGGTGGGTCGTCAGTGGCAGGGACCTGGGGCCTGCTTTCTAGTGGTGGCCAGGGGGCCTGGCAAGACCAGAGAGGAGTCAACGTGTGGCCTCTCTCGGGGAGTATGACCCAGGTAGCTTCCAGAAGAGTGGTTTGGCCCAGGTGAGGCATGGAGGCAACAGGGCCCCAGGCAGGGGCAAGGAAAGATCACCCGGCTTACCCCAAAGCTTGGTCTGCTGGAGAGTCATGTGTGCTGAAGCATATCTGTGGGGCACTATGCAAAAATGACCAAGATTAACTTGCCCCCAGCCTGGAGGGTCAATGCCGAAATTCAATTGATTTCTTGAACAGGAGGTGAACAGATGCCTTGTACAGACCTGAGGTTCAGACCAGCAACATGAGCTTGTAAATCCCACATATCACCAAGGCTGGGGAATGACGTGGAACGTTCAAGGTCACGCAATTGCAATCATTTACGACTCGTATTTATAGAGGTCCTAACACATGGTAGCACTGGACTGTCCTTTGATCCTCACATGAGCATCTCAGTGTCAGAAGAGGAAACTGAGGCATCAAGAAATGAAGGAACTTGCTCAAGGCCACAGGACCATGTGACAGACCCAGGACTGAAGCCCAGGATGGTCACACATGCACTTTCCAGAAGCCATGCTCCCTTGTCAACTGGCACCTTGCAGTGGGAGATGTGTGTCCCTTTGGATTTCCTCCTACACCGCTTATCACAGAAGGGTCGCACGTGGGATCCGATCCGTCCCCACCCGACTGCGGGCTCCCCAGGCGTGGAGATGACACCAGCTCCATATCTCAGTGGCCATGGTTCACACATAGAACTTCTCAAGTTATGAGTTGAACTGGCTTTGTTGCTGCTGATGTCTGAGTAGAGATCACATGGTGGGCACCCAGGACAGGTTGTCCCAAGTCCCTGATTTTGTTTAGCCACTTTTGTTGGTTAGTCGCCAGGCACAAAGAATGTAGACCAAGGTGGAGGGTGCCTGGGTGGCTCAGTCAGTGAAGCAACCGACTCTTGATTTTGGCTCATGTCATGATCTCATGGTTTGTGAGTTCAAGCCCCATGTCAGGTCTGTACGGACGCACAGTGTGGACCCTACTTGGGATTCTCTCTCTCTGTCCCTCCCCTATGTGTGCTCTCTCTCTCTCAAAGTTAATAAGAAACTTAGAAAAAAATCTAGATGAAGGGGAGTTGTCCCCACCTGGTACTGGGTAGCCAGTGATGAAATCTTATCATGGTTTTTCTAAAAGCTTTTTGCAATTCTTGGCCTGCACCCATGGATAAGCAGTTCTAACGCTCTGTGCCATCTGGGGCAACGTTCCTGATAGAGTGCACTTGAATGCTGTTAGAATGATCTCAATCTCGTGAGTAAACACGAAGCAACCGGTGCTAAGGGGTCTTTAGTTTTTGGCTTTGAGGGTCACCTTCCGATGGGAGGGATGGCTGAACCTGACTTCCCAGGCTCATTGTCCAGGACTGTTTGCCTCTGGGTCGGGCTGGGCCCCTGGTGACGTGGAGCAGAGTTGCCACAACGCTCCCACTTGGTGGTGTTGACCCTGGAGGGTCCCAGCCCCGGAGGATGGGCACAGGCATGGCCGTCCCAAGGGGTATCCGGTGGTCAGCAGGAGTGAGCTAGGAGCAGAGCCGGTCCAGACAGGATATTGCAAATTCATGAACTTGCCATAGAATGCCGGGCCCTGTGGGACATTATGTAGGGTGTCAGACCAGGGATCTGTGGCAGTTCAAGCAAGTCCCTCAACCTCTCTGAGTCTCTGTCTCCTCATCTGTAGCTCATAATAAAGATGTGACCTGTGGTGCCTCCAGAAGGGTAGGAAGACCATTCATTAACTCATTTGCTTAACCAAACGTTTAGTGAGCCTCTTCTCTGCCTCATGCTCCGTGCTGGGGTGAGGGAGGAAAGACCACTCGGAGGCAGGGCCACTAGGGCAGGACATACGGCCCCGGCCTGGCAGGGCAAACGTCTTCAGGGAAGAAACAGGAAACATGGGGTACTGTTGAGCGGTGTTTTTTTTTCTCTCTGCTTCCCTGGCTTTTGGAATGGGAGGGTGGGAGGGTGCCATGAAGATGTGCTCCTGGCCGTGTCCTGGGGCACCGGGGGCAGCAGTGTCCTGGCCTTCTGAGCAGGATGGCTGGGTGTGGCATCTCATGGGAGGGATCACATCTGGCTGTCTTCCTAAGTCCTTCCATAAAGCACTCAGGTCCCCCGTCGATGGGCCTCCTGAGGCCCTCACGTCAAATGCAGGAAACTTCCAGGCCTGTCTCTCTCAGCGTGCCCCTGTATCCAGGGCCCACGACATGCCCGCCTCTTTGGATACCCAGCCTGCCCTCTCTAGTCCACCCCCACCAGTCCTGCCTTGCTACCCTGATGTCTGTCCTGAAGGCTGTCGGTGGCCGGCCCCATGCTCTCCTGCCAACCGTGGCCCCAAAGCCCCTGCCTTATTCTGACTTGATCCTGACTTTCCAGTTTATAGCCTCCCCTCGTCCCAAGGTGTGGTCTTCTCTACCGCTTCTGTGGCTGAGTCTTTGTTTTCCTTTTGGCCCTCATTCTCTCTCAGGGGCCCTCCACTCATCACACAGCCCCACATGTGTGTTTCGGGGAAGCTCTTCCTAGACCTTTGCGTGGACAAAGGTGCCGGCTCTCGGCCTAACCTGTTGCCTAAACCTGACCATCACGCCACATTTTCTGCCCTCCGTGTGTGCACGGCACACGCCTGCCTCCCCTGCTCACCCTCGCCAGCCCTCCGTTGCTCAGGGGATCCGGCACCTATCCCGCCCTTCCCAACACCCTTCCAGCATGGAACCGGGGGCCACGGCCCTGACGGTGCAGGAGTGTTGGGCCTGCCGTCTGACCAGGGTGGCCAACTGAAGGAGCATCCCTGCCTGGGCAGTGCACTGAATGCTCCCTGGAACACGGGGCTGGGAGGCCTGAGCCGGAGGATCCCGGGCAGAGCAGGCTGCTGGCTGTCTGTGAAGTCAGGCCCAGGCAGGAGAGGCAGCTCAGACAGGGGAAGGGGGGTTGCTGCGAAGAGACCTCTTTACAGCCCGCAAGGTGGAAGGCGACACAGGTTTCCGGGGGTGGCCCTGCCCGGGTTCGCTCGAGAAGTCCCTTGTGGAAGGGGAAATCAGGTCAGGGAGGCCTCTGGGACATTCCCCAGCACATGTACACTTCCACTTTGAAGTCCCTGCTGTGGTGGAATTCGTGGCCCTTATCGGAGTGGGTGTTAGGCACTCTGGGTTCTGTCTTAATGTGTTTGGGGAACAGCCCGAAGTCAGGGGGTTATCTCCGCAGCCTGGGCCTCCAGCCGGAGGGGTCAGGGCTCGCTCTCTATAAAGGCTGTGGGAACAGGCACCGGCTCGAGCAGTGGCCAACCCACCATCCAGGATGAAGTGTCTCGTGGTGCTACTTGCAGTCCTGGCTCTCTCCCAGGGCAGTGAGATCACCAGGTGGGTGTCAGGCCCCAGGGGGACGTGGGGGGAAGGGCGTCAGGTGTATCTGCTCCGGGTGGGTCTCTCCTGGGCTTCCCCTCCTTGCCCTGGGGAATCTTCCGAGGAAATGCTGCAGGTTCCCAGGAGAAGCGCTACACTGGTCTTGCCTTTGCATCTGGGATCCTTTCCTCTGAGTGAGCCCCGCCACTGCAGGGTGCGGTGGCCAAGGACCGGGGCTCAGAGGGGACAGCCTGCGGGATTAAGGGGATGGTTTCTGGAGTCAAATTGCCTGTGAGTTGATCCCCAGCTCCGTCAGTAACCTGACTCTCTGCGTCCCATTTCCTCTCCTGCTATAAAACGAGGGTAACAGAAAGCATCTATCTCATAGGGTTGGCACGCGGACTATATGAGCTGGTGTTTGTAAAATGCTTTGAACGGCGTCTGGCGCGTGATGAGAGCTATGTATGCATTTCTTTTTTTTTTTTTAATTTTTTTTTAACGTTTATTTATTTTTGAGACAGAGAGAGACAGAGCATGAATGGGGGAGGGTCAGAGAGAGGGAGACATAGAATCCGAAGCAGGCTCCAGGCTCCGAGCCATCAGCCCAGAGCCCGACGCGGGGCTCGAACTCACGGACCGCGAGATCGTGACCTGGCTGAAGTCGGATGCTTAACTGACTGAGCCACCCAGGCACCCCTATGTATGCATTTCTTTTTTTTAAAATTTTTTTTTTTCAATGTTTATTTATTTTTGGGACAGAGAGAGACAGAGCATGAACGGGGGAGGGGCAGAGAGAGAGGGAGACATAGAATCGGAAACAGGCTCCAGGCTCTGAGCCATCAGCCCAGAGCCTGACGCGGGGCTCGAACTCACGGACCGCGAGATCGTGACCTGGCTGAAGTCGGACGCTTAACCGACTGCGCCACCCAGGCGCCCCTACATTTCTTAAACGAAATAAAGTTCTCTCTGTGGAGGAAGTTGCCAAATTCTCCTCCAAAAATTATAACTGATATTTCTTTTTTTTCAGACTTTTTTTGAAACGATTTTTTATTTTTTTTATATTTTTAAAAAATATATATATTTTTAAACGTTTATTTATTTTTGAGACAGAGAGAGACAGAGCATGAACGGGGGAGGGGCAGAGAGAGGGAGACACAGAATCGGAAGCAGGCTCCAGGCTCCGAGCCATCAGCCCAGAGCCCGACGCGGGGCTCGAACTCCCGGAACGCGAGATTGTGACCTGAGCCGAAGTTGGACGCTTAACCGACTGAGCTACCCAAGCACCCCTGAAACGATTTTTTAAAAGTAATCTCGACACCCAATGGGGGGCTCAAACTCACGACCCTGAGACCAAGAGTCACACGCTCTCCTGACTGAGCCTGCCAGGTGCCCCATAACTGATATTTCTTGAGCTGCTTGCTACCAGATGCCAGAAACTTGGTTGGATATTTACCTCTGCTACCGCGAATCCTCCTGGATTAGGTAGATAGTATTATTTGCATTTTACAGATGAGGAAGCTGTTGTTCAGGGAGGACCCCTGAGCTACTCAAGACTGTGAGGCTCATAAGGGAGGAGCTAGGACTTGGTCCCAAGCAGACTTGCACTCTTACCACAAAATCATGCTATCTCTGGTTTGAGCCTTATCCCAGGTTTGAGCCCTGTCGAGCCCCGGGACTGGGGGAACCTGGACCCATCCCTGGGAAGCTGGATCCCTAAAAAGGGGTCAGGGTGGCTTTGACCAGTGGAGCTCCTCATGGTCCTTGAAAGTGAGGCTCTTTAGAGTGCCAGACATTTGCGGGGGGCGGGGGCTCTCAGTGCAAAAACTAGGGGCAGCGCTGGGGGAGTGGGGGTTTCCACGGTGAGCTTCCTGGTCTCTGTGTGGGGCAGTGGGCTGCAGGCGTCCCTCAGAGGGAGGCTCTCTGGGACCTCGTGCTGGACACAAGAGCTCAGTGGAGACATCGGGACACAGGAAAGGGCAGCTGTGGGCTTGGTCTTGGGAGCTCAGACTAGCTTCCTTCCTTTTGGGCTTACGTCCTTTTCTATCATCAGAGACAAAGGCTGAGAAACAATCTCGAGGACCTTTTATTTCTGTTGGGTGGAATTCACACCTGAGGGCTGGGGAAGAGAGGCACCAGAGGAGAAACCATAATTCACACACAGGGCTGTTCCATATGGGATCCGCCTGGGATGTGAACAACACGAGAGAACCCATTTTTTGTTTTATTTGACTGCTGCCATTTTATTACCCTCAAAGCACTTTCATGGCTGTGGTCACCACTCGTCCTTCAGAGGATGAGGCTCCCAGAGGAGGACCGCATGGCCCTTAGAACTGAGGGACCCCAGGATCATCTGGCTCCATTCCTTCACACTACTGGAGGGGGGACCTGGGAGCCAGAGAGGTGAAGCTATGGTTGGCCAAAGGCAGGGCTGGAGAGTGGCTGGAGAGAGGAAGGAGGTCACCCCTTATGCTGAGACCGAGCTGAGACTCAGAGGGTTTTGGGGAGCGACCCAAAGTACCACAGCCTGTAAAGCTGGGTCTAGAACCCTCCTTCATGTTTCCCCTCCAGACTCTCTTCTGTTGGTTTGCTTCCATCATCCAACCCCTAAACTCTAGAAGCTCCCTTGAGGTCCACGCTCTGTACTGAGACCCTTCAAAGACTTTCCACACACTTCAGGCCACCCAGAGAGCCAGTCACAGGGGTCACAAGGGCGGAGCACTCTCACGGAATTTAGCAGGGTGTGGGGGACATCATTTCCTCTCTAGACAGCATGTCCCGGCGGGGGGCAGAGACTACCCCTGTGCCCCATACAGTGTCTGACACATGGTAGGTAGACAGTAAGACTTTGGAGACTGAATGGATGATATTGGGTCTCTCAAATCTTGGAGTTACAGTATTCACTAGCAAGCTATGAAATACATTCACTGAGTCTCTGGCAGCATTAAAAAAGAGAAAGGAACAGGGAATATCAGAGTGCGTTGTATTTAGTAAGGGTAGGCGCTGATTTGTGAACTGATGTAGAATACAATTTTTACTTTGAATTATGATATAAAAAAAGAAAGTGGGGGAGTAGCTTACGGAACCCAGAGCCTCTGGGCACCCTCTGGGAGGTCAGGCAGCCCTGGGGAGATGCCCCCCGGCATCATGAATTCTCCCCCGTCTCCTCAGGGTTCCTCTGCGCAAGGGCAAATCGCTGAGGAAGGCCTTGAAAGAGCACGGGCTGCTGGAAGACTTTCTGAAGGAACACCCATATGGCATCAGAAAGAAGTACTCCAACTTAGACAAGGTGTCCAACGAGCCCTTGGCCAACTTCTTGGACGTAAGTGGCTCTCCCCACCTTCCGGTAATGCTTCTCACAGAGTGTGATGGACGCCCCCTCCCGGACCCGGCCTGTTTCCCACTTCAAGGAATCATGGAGCCCTGTGGGCTATGGAGGCCATGTCCTTGCCCCTCAGTCAGCTCTGCGGTGGACCAGCGGACCCGGCAAAGGCAGGGCTCTGAATGTCATCCCCGGAAGGGTCTGAGTTCAGGCAACCTGCAGAAAACATCCCTTGGGGGACCATAATCTGCTCCCAGGTGCACCCCCATGCCTTAGGAAACCCATGACTTCATCCGGGCTGGGCAGGGATGGGGTACTGGTACCCATGTGCCACCGCCTAGGACGTGACAGGTACGCCCCTTGTGCCCTCTTCCTTTCTGGAGCCTGTCTCTTCCTCATCTGTCATCTGTCACTGCAGTAAACAGCCTTTTGTTTCCAGTGCTCTCATTTCCTTATCTAGGTCATGCTGGCACCCCTCCCCCCCCCCCCCCCCCCCCCCCCGCACCGGCCCTAGTTCTGACTCATGGGGAGGCTGGCAAGGTGGCATGGCAGGGGTAGCTTGGGCTGGGACTTGGGGGTCCGTACCTCGCTGGTGCCCCATCTTTATGTCCCTGCCCCTGGCAGGAGGGCCCAGTCTTCCTGCCAAGAAGGGCCCACATTTTGATCTAATGTCTGGGGCTTGTGGGAGGGGCCAGGCTATCGCGGCTCGGGTAGGAGCCAGCGTGGCAGCTGGAGGTGAAGAACCCTCCCCAAGGACCCTCATTCCCCCTTCCCCCCTTTTCTCGATGCCAAACATCGACGCTCACCCCTATGCTGTGCTCCCCACCCCTGACCCCGTGCTGTCTGTCCCCAGTGTCAGTACTTTGGGAAGATCTACATCGGGACCCCGCCCCAGGAATTCACCGTGGTGTTTGACACCGGCTCCTCGGACCTCTGGGTGCCCTCTGTCGACTGCAAGAGTTACGCCTGCAGTGAGTGACCTCCCTTTCTGGCCCGCCTCTCCAGGCTCGGACCCCAGGGCCCCTCTGCCAGCCACGGTCAAGGTGCTGGGCAGGGGGAACGTGGGTGCAGGAGAGCTTGCTCTGACGTTCCCAGCCTCCCGGTTGCGCCCCATCTCCTGGTTCAGCCCTTCCAACCGGGCCATGGATTGGGAAGGTGTGCAAATCACGGGTCTAATGTGTAAAGCACCAGCTGGAAATTAGGGAGGCTTAGGCTATTTATTTACTTATTTATTTAGTCTCCATCAGGAGCCAAGGCAAGCTGCTGACCCTTCTGGGTCCTCGGTTTTCCTTTCTATAAAATGGGGCTATTATATGCCGGTGGGTGCCTGGAGAATGAAGTGAGAGGGTCTTACTGTTGATGATGAGTAAACAGCTAATACATGCTATTAATTTATTCCTCCAACAATCCTGGGAGATTGGTGTCCTCTCTACCTCCATTTACCAGAGGAGGAAACCAAATTTCAGAGAAGAAAAGAGTCTTGCCTAAGATGGCAAAGCTGGAAAAAGTCAAATGTCCATGGAAACCGCAGGGATGGCTTTTTGCTTTCCTGTTTCGTTTGGAAGCTACACGGGTAGCACCAGGGGTCAGAGAGGTGGGTCGAGCACCAAAGAATAATTTTCTTTACTAAACTGTGTGGGATCCAGAGAGAATGGGTGCTTGTTTTCAGCAGAGAGAATGGTTAGTATTTAGACCATATTCTTACAGGGCCTGGTGAGGGTCTCAGCCCTGGCTGACACCGTCCACTGGTGAGAAGATTCTGTGGGCCTCGCTAACCCTGGGTCTGTTTCAGAAATCCATCATCGCTTTGACCCATCCAAGTCCTCCACCTTCCAGAACCTGAACGAGCCCCTGTCCATCCAGTACGGCACCGGCAGCATGCAGGGCTTTCTGGGTCTCGACACCGTCACTGTGAGTGGGGCTTTGGGTCAGCAGGCACTCACCTTTCCTCCCCAACCAGCCGCTTCACCACCTAGACGCCCAGGCTCTGGTGAGCTGTCCCTCCAGCTGCGGCTGAGAGGCCCTTTGGATCCTGTCCTCCCCCCCACCAACCGGTGGCCTGGTGGGGATTTAAAATCTGAGAGGGATTTTAGCCAGCAGCTGCTGTGGCTCGACCTTCCCTCCTCCCTCCTCTCCTTCCCATGCCAACCCCCAGAGTCCTCTTGAGAGGCTTCTCCATGCCTACTTTCCATCTTCCCAATCTTCTTCATCTATGCTTGCCATAATTGGTCCAGGATCCCCAGCCTGTGCCAGAACTGAGCTCTCTTCAGTGTCGCCTGTGTGATCTCACTGGAAATGTCGTTCTTAGAAAGGTGCTATTATCCCCTTGTTCAGAGGAGGAAGCGGAAGCTCAGAGGAGTCAGTAACTTGCCCGAAGTCACACAGCTGGGAGCTGAGTGTCAGAACCCCGCCTCCCAATCTTTGAGCGGTGCCCTTGGCTTGGCCTCCCTCAGTCGCCCTGGAGGACGAATCCCCTGCCCAGGTGTCATGGAACAGCATACTCTTTCGCGTCAGAGAGCACCTGTGCCCTGTGGACAAGGGTTCCCCTGTCTGTTGCCACTTTTTGGCTTGTAAAGTACTCGACACAGGGGTGGGCACACAGTAAGGGCACAATACACATTAACTTCCTTGTCTCTTTCCTCACCCACTATCCAAGATTAAGCAGCATCCCTCCATGATTTTCACCTCAATCTTCCTTGAGTCCTTTCTGGGTCTGGCTGAAGGCTCTTTTGCTTTGAGCCAAAAGGGAGACACGGCTCTTCTCCATTGACAGTCCTTTCCTCAGCCTCTCTCGTAGGCAGGACAGGTGCCCACGCAGCTCAGGCCTCCCCAAGAGTCAGCAGCACCAGGCGGCAGGGGCCCAGAGCCTCTTCCTCGGTCCCCGGCTTCATTGGACCAATTCCCTCAAAACCACAGCGCAGAGCTGGGAAAGGAGGGCTTTTCTTTGCTCGAGTAACTACATTACCTGGAGGAGGGAGGGCGAGTCCCAAGGCTGATCCTGATACCCACTTGCCCTGGGATCTTCCTGCCTCTGGCTGAGGGGCCCTTGGTGGAGGTCACTCTGCCTCTCTTACAGGTCTCCTCCATCGTGGACCCCCAGCAGACTGTGGGCCTGAGCACCCAGGAACCTGGCAACGTCTTTACCTACTCTGAGTTCGATGGGATCCTGGGGCTGGCCTACCCCTCTCTGGCCTCTGAGTACTCAGTGCCCGTGTTTGACAATATGATGCAGAAGCACCTGGTGGCCAAAGACCTGTTCTCTGTTTACTTGGACAGGTAGGAGCTGTCCCCAGGCAGGGTCAGACGTCCACAGCCCAGCAAGGTCTCTTGGCTGAGGAATGTCCACCCCTCTGGGACACGGCAACTCAAGGGTGGTGTCCAGAATCCAAGAAAACCTCTCCTTGTTTCCAGGCAGACCCAACTTCTTGTCCCAAAGTCCCCCACATAGCCATTGATACAGACAGAGTCCATTGGACCAACATTTGACTTTGATTTCTGGCATTTAAAAAATGAAGCCTGACCCCATCTCTGCATGGGGGCATTTTTTCTTTTTAACATTTATTTATTTTTGAGACAGAGAGAGACAGAGCATGAGTTGGGGAGGGGAAGAGAGAGAGAGGGACACGCAGAATCTGAAGCAGGCTCTAGGCTCTGAGCTGTCAGCACAGAGCCTGACACAGGGCTCGAGCTCACAAAGTGTGAGATCATGACCTGAGCCGAAGTCGGACGTTTAACTGACTGAGCCACCCAGGCACCCCTGCATGGGGGCATTTAACATCTTTTTTCCAGAGTAACCAGGACTCCATAATCATTGTGGGTGTCACTGAGATTCATAGACTTCTATTTATTTTTATTTTATTAAAAATTGTTTTTAATGTTTATTTTATTTTTGAGAGAGAGACAGATAGAGCACAAGTGGAAGAGGGGCAGAGAGAGAGGGAGACGCAGGATCCAAAGCAGGATGCGGGCTCTAAGCTGTCAGCACAGAGCCTGACGCCGGGCTTGAACCCATGAACGATGAGATCGTGACCTGAGTTGAAGTTGGATGCTCAACCAACTGAGCCACCCAGGCGTCCCCACAGACTTTTAGAGTAGGCTCCAAAGGAGTCCAGTCTTCTCCTTTCACTATGAAGGAAACTGAGGCCTGGGAGGGACGATCACCCCAGGAACTGGTGGCTAAGTCATACCTGTGTCTCTGTTTCTGTCAAAAATAAATAAACATTAAAAAAAAAAGTAGCAGAGGGGGAATTCAGTGACACTGCAGTGTGCCCATGTTTCCTGGCTGAGAGAAGAGCCCCGGAGTATGTGGGACCTTGTTGAAGACTGTCTCTTCTACTTGTAGCCAAAGGTCTGGGGGCAGGGGGTGGGCACAGGGGGACCCCTGAGGGTGACCTGAGCAGAGCCCAGTGGTCATGTGACCTGTGTGGTGGTCATTTCCTGACCTCCCCTCGGGAGGCAGGTGCTGCCTCAGCCGGGGGGGGGGCTACAGAGCTCAGAGAGAGGATGCTGCAGCTGTTATCAGGGAAAAGCCCCGAAGAGCGGGGAGGCCGGGAGAAAGCATCTGAAGCCTTCGGGGTGGAGGTGGGAGTCGAGGGCAGGGTGGACAGGAGGGCCAGGTCTCAGTGGCATCTGCCCCTGGGAGGATTGTGGCGGCCCGTCACCAATTTCCTTGGTTTCAGGAATGGCCCGGGGAGCATGCTCACGCTGGGAGCCATTGACCCCTCCTACTACACAGGCTCCCTGCACTGGGTGCCTGTGACCGTGCAGGAGTACTGGCAGTTCACCGTGGACAGGTGAGTGAGCGGCAGCCCTGGGCCCCAGCCACGGGGTGGTTCCGGGTGTGGGGACGGGAGGGCCTGGGGATCAGCCCGGGAGGTTCTAAGAAGGCCTGCACACCGTAGCTTGTAAGACCATCACAACAGATTCTGAATTAGACGCTGCCAAGGCCAATGACCTTTGCCGATGAGCACGCTGGACATTCACCGATGCTTCATTCTTAAGAGTGCTGCACTAACTGAGCACTTACTACCTGCTAGGCATTGGGATGAGTGATAATAGGACCGTCTCGTTTATTCCTGGTGAAAACCCTATGAGGTGGTGCCATTAGTAATCCTCATTTTATAATTTACTGACCTCAAGTCTGAACCTCGTGACCATCCCTTGAGGAAGTCAAGGAAGGAGGGGTTGTGACTCCATTCTGTGGATGAGAAGCCGGAGTTCAGGAAGGCTGGGTGACTTGTACAAGATTTGCAGCAGGTGGATGGTAGGGAGGAAATTTGAAACCAGATCTTTAGGCGACTTGTGCAGTACTCATTCCACCCCGACTCCAAAGTCTTGCCATGTGATTTTACAATTTTTTGACATTTCTGTCCCACAGAAGGTGGGGAAGCCTTGATTTAGCTAATGACTTGGGAGAAAATGGTTTCAGGTCTTTTCTATGAGCTCTGGAAGTGGTGCTTGGGCTTGCCCCCTGCCCGAGGATCCTGGCAGGGGAGGGAGGGTTGGATGCTGGACGTGCTGCGAGGCTGTCCTGTTTCTGCTCTGCAGGGTTACGGTCAATGGCGTGGTGGTGGCCTGCGATGGTGGCTGCCAGGCCATCCTGGACACAGGCACCTCCATGCTGGTTGGGCCTAGCAGCGACATCCTCAACATCCAGACGGCCATTGGAGCCACCCAGGATGAGTTTGGCCAGGTGAGGCCAGGCCCATTTCCCCCGAGGGGCTGGGATTTCTCCTAACACCTTCACAATGGCCTTCCAGCTCCGCCCACCACTGCCGTTGAGGCTCTCACGTCTCATGCAGTTGCAGCGGCCCAGGTCTGGCCTCTGGTCTCCAGGAGGGCCGTGCATCCCCGAGCTCTGCTGCACCTCCTTGTTCCTTCACCACCCCACGGGTCTCCCTGCTTCCTCCCTGACAGCTAAGAGCTCCCAGTGTCCTGGCTGAGACTGGAGGGGAAACACTGAGGCCAGTCCCTCTGTCTCAAGCTGGGGTCTGTCCCTGCACTGACTGACAGCAGGTCCTTGTCATTGTGACTCTTGAGGCCTGAGAAAGAATCTCCCTAGAGTCCTCTGGGTGGGCAAGCCTCTCCCCACCGCTTGGCTCCAGTGCAGAAGAAGGGGCTGTGCCTGGGCTCTCCTCTGCCTCTTTCAGCCAGATCACATCCCTTGCCCATCTAAGAGGACCTCCTTCTGGTCTTTAGTTTGACATCAACTGCGGGCAACTGAACAGCATGCCTATGGTGGTCTTTGAGATCAACGGCAGGAAGTACCCACTGCCCCCCTCTGCCTACACCAGCCAGGTATGAGTCTCAGGAGAGGAAGCCTGGGTTCACCCGGCACCCCTTCTCTCTCCTGGCAAGTCAGCGAACTTCTTTGGTGGCGTGGCCCAGATGGGGAGTGTGGGAGGTACATGTAGATCAACCGGCCTTTCTGAGTGGGGCCCTGTTGTCCTTGGGCCTCACGTGTGGTTGTTATGGCCTCATCCTGGGAGACATGGGGTGGAGAGAGCCCAGCGGCTTGAGGGAGGGTGGGGTAGGCAGGACCACAGTTCCCCGTGGGAACCTCCATCCACTGTTCTAGCTTCTAAGCCCAGGGCTCTGGAGCTTTGTCCAGGATTTTTGTGGATAGCCTGGGCTTTGTGGGGACCCAGCCCTTATCCCCCCCCTGACCCACTGTCCTCAGCTTTGGCCTGGCCTTGAGTATATACAACTGGTAAGGCCATGGGGCCCCCCGGCCTGGTCTGGCTGGTCCTCAGGGCAGTAGGTGCTAAGAGGAGGGCTGGAGGCTAGAGAGGACAAGTGAGGAGGAGCAGGGTCAGGGGACCATCCCAAGTGATCTTGCATTACATCACTTGATTTTCTGAGTATCGGTTTTTTCACCTTGTTGAGCGAGATGAGTCTGATACTTGTCTGCTTACCTCGGAGGGTGATTTCAAGGATGACAGGAAATAATAACTGAGAGAGTAATTGTGGGGTGTGGTGGGGGAGGCTTGCCATCGGATGTGGTGACTGTGGTTGGGACCAGCTTCATCTCGGCCTTGCCTTTCCCAGGATCTGGGCTTCTGCGCCAGCGGTTTCCAGGGTGAGGGTGACGACCCGCTGTGGATCCTGGGAGATGTCTTCATCCGGGAGTATTACAGTGTCTTTGACAGGATCAACAACCGCGTGGGGCTGGCCAAGGCCATCTGATTGCACCGCCGACCGTGGAACACGCATGCACTCCCTAAGCGCACATGCATGTGCACACACACACAGGCACACATATGGACCAGGTTTTCTGGCAGATGGTTCTCAATAAACACCATATCGCTGCAAAGTGTGGCTTCTGTGGGGCCAAAGCCCTGCGCCCTTGTGGGGGTGGGGAGTGACCGTCATGTGGTACGTCCGGCAGCATTGGGGCTTCGTGACTGGGGGAGGGTTCAGGACCTTGTTGGTGGATGGAGACTTTCACAAGGGAATTGGCCACTTCAAGCTTAGGCCAGGTAAAACCAAGGCACGTCTTGCCTCTCTGTTCTCTCACTCTAGATCTTTCTGGGGAAAGGGTACAGTAGGGGAGACCTTTGCAGGATGAGGCTGGTCCCTGAGGAGCAAGGGGTGTGGGGCTGAGGAGAGAAAAGCTCTAAGTCCATTAAGAAAAGGGCCTTGGGGTATTTTGAAGAAGACAGTGGGGTAGACAGAAGGCACGTGGGAAGATCTGAAGGTCCTGAGGTTGCCATTAACCTTGGGGAAGAACCACAGCTGAGAGTCCCATCCTCAGTCTTAGAGGCTCTGAACCTGACCCACCAGCACGTGGAGAGTGGCTCCATCCCTGGGACAGACCCACGTTCAAGGGCTCTCAGAAGCTGCCAGTCAAAGCTCACGCCAGTGCTCAGTGCTGACTGCTAGAGCTGAGTGAAGACCCCCTAGTGCTCAGCCAAGACCCCAGCAGTCGGTGGCCAGACCACTCCTGCTCTCAGGTTCCTGAAGCTTCTTTCTGGAAACAGAGAGGCCGCATGGAAAATAGAGATACCAGAGGGTTAGAACAAAGGGATCCAGGTGGATTTAAGTGGTTTTCTCACTTATGCTACCTTGAGACCATATGGGGGTCAGGCAGACAAGCTTCCTGGGGGGATTTCAGTGCTCAGAGCCCCTTGACGGGCCCCCTGCAACAGTGCTCTGCTGATCTGCACACGTTTGCTCCCTCGACCTTCCTTCCTTTTTCTTTGGGCCCCTTGTCTTGGCAGCCTCCCAATAGGAGGCAGTATAATTGATCAGGCTTCTGTTTTCTAAACCACAGCCAGTCTGGCCCCCCATTTTGGGACTGGGCTTCAAGTCACACCTGTAAGTAGCTGAACTCTCAGAAGGCGTGGAAAGGGAGCTGGGGCCTGGTTAGCATCTAGGTCCCGCCCCCCGCCCCTCCTAATCCTGACCACACTTGGCCCTGCAGACAGCTGAGGAGCAAGTGAGTCACACAGCAGTCTCAGAGAGCTTGATGCCTCGGATTTGGCCAGGACGCTTCACAAAGGACAAAGGAGACTGTGCTTTAGGAAGAGGAGTGGGGAGAGGGGCTTGGCAGACCAGATCCTGTTAACAGGCTCCCCCGGGGCCATCTCTTGGGGTCTTTCTCAGCTGTATGCAAAGCCAAAGAAGATGAGGAACCCAGGGCAGTGGAAATGCTGTCCCCAGTGCCTTTGTGGGTCTGTGGAGGAGCAGCCAGCACGGGGCCCCGGAAGCACCCAGTGGTTTCTGGCAGGAAAGGAGCGGAATTGGACTGTGGGGGCCTACGTGGAGGAGGAAGGGCTCAGGCGGCAGCCCCAGCTGAGCCGAGGAGCCTGGGGTGGGTTGGGGCAGAGGCTACGGGAACACATTCCAGGACTTCAAGAACAGAGGATGGGCCTTGGGGTTTGGTTCCTACAAGGTCAGGGAGGACAACATGGCGTCAAGGAGTGAGTTCTGGCTTTGGGCGACTTTGCCAAGCCTCGCTTTTCTCATCCAAGACCAATACTGTCTGTTTGCCAAGCATGAGACAGAACTGGGCCACATTCATTATTTTTAGGCTTCTTGTAGATTAAAAAAAAAGTCCCGAACAAGCTCACGAAAATTGTGTCATATTTTAATGGCTTACACTTAGCAAATTGCATTTTAAACATCCAGACTTCCATGAGAGATCATGTGGAAAGTCTCCACATGATGATTTTCATAAATGGGAGGCTTAGACCGAATGGCCCCCCACTGCTGGCCCTAGCCCACTGGACCCCGGTGGCGGTCCGTGTCCTAGGTGGTTAGTGGCCAGTCCCTCCCTAGGGTTTCTCCCCGCTGCAGAGAATACCCTGCTGGAAAGGTTCTCCGCCCTCTGACCCCTTTGTTCAGTTTTCACTTGTCCTTCAAACCTCAGCTGAGTGCAAATCTTTCCAGGATGCTCTTGACCAGGCTGGGTTGGTTCCCTCCTGTGCGCCCCCTGTGCCCCGTGCTCTCCTTATCACAGTGCTTAGCGTTCTAACACTTATTTCCCGTCTGTCCCCCTCACTGACTGGGGGCTCCCTGAGAACAGACACTGCGTCTCTCATTTTGATATCTTGGGTACCTAAACCATAGAATGCCTTCATCAAGTGTTGTTGATATGAATAATATTATCAATGAATGAACGAATGAATGATTCAATCAGTAAGGTCCTCAAGAGTTGCACTGCTCGCTGCTGGTCTCCCCCTTTTCTCTCGGATCCTTGCAACCACCCACCCACCACACTCGGGCCCTCTCTGCATCTTCTCCCTCTCGTTGCTGAGCCCGCAATGCTCCCCCCTTCTTTGCTGTCCCTGGGGAATGGCTTACCTTCAGTGGGACACTGAAGGGGCAGAAGGCAGCCGCTGCTGCCTCCAGGGCTTTAAGGTTCTGCCGGAGGGGCCCACACTGGGCTCTGCACCAGGCCCCGCTCTCTGGTGGTGGTGGGGGGTGTCTGCCAGGTGATGAAGGGGCCTTGGAAGGGCTGTCAGCACATCTGCTACTTGCTTGTGAAGAGCGGCCACCTGGAGGCCAGTGGGGAACTGCGATGCTGGGCGGAGGTTCCCGCGGGGCCAGCTGCTCACTCCCCGCTCCCCCACCGGCACCGGCTGCTGACGAAAAAGCCAAGGCAGGGAGACCGCAGCTGGGGAAGCCTCAGCGTTTGCTCCCGTCCCCGCCACAGTCTGCCACCTTAGCCACACCTAACCCCCTGCAGAGCTGGCCTCAGGGCCTTTGTGCCTGCCATCCTTTGCCAGTTTTTCTCCTTTCCGTTCTCTCTGACCTATGACTTGCTCCTCATCCTTCCAGATCAGCTTAAGTGTCCCTGGAGGTGACACCCCTCTCGGCCAGACTTTCTCTTCTAGCTTCCTGATTGCTCAGTGGGGATCTTTACAACAGATTTGTCCTGTCGTATTTATTCGCTTACACATCGGTCTCTGCCTGAGCGTCTGGTGGACAGCATGGGCATCCTTCCTCTCTGAGTCCTCCGTGCCTGGGGTGGGGGGGCGGGGCAGGGGCGCCGGGCACACCTTGGAGGTTGAGCAAGCGCCCAAGGGTGGTTTATGCTGTGTGACGTGAGCGGGCGAATCTATGGCCTGGTAGCATGAACCACGAGTGCGGGGGAAACACAGGTTCATGAGGATGCGAGCGTGCACACGCGCACACACACGCACGCACAGATGCACACAGTCAGCACACGTGCTGGCCCAGCGCCCCTCCTTGTCCCCCCCCCCATACACAGGGGCAGAGGCCTCAGCTCGAAGCCCCATCCCCCCCGCCCTCTGTCCTTCTCCCTCCCCTGTCACTCAGTTCCAAGCCAGTTCCTCTCATGCTAATGAGAGGAAGCTTTGGCCAGAGAGAAGCTTGGAAAGGAAGTCTTTGAAATGGAAATGTTATGACAAAATGATGGATTGTTTTCTGAGCTGTGCAGTTGGTTTCTTGCTGGCAGCAGCAGAAGGGAGGCTATAACTGAAGGCGGGGGGGGGGGGGGGGGGGGGGGGGGGGGGGGGGGGGGGGGGGTGGGAGGGGGTGGGTAGAAGTTTGCCCCATGTCAGGAAGCCCTAGGCAGCAAGAGAGGCAAGGGAGACACACTATAAGAGCAGGAGGTGGGCAATGGGAAGAGGGGGTGAGGGACAGCCTGGGGCAGGCAAAGGGACTTGGCCTGGCCACTGCCCAAGAGCCCTGGTTGTGGCCACTCCCCCACACCCGCCCCCTACAGGCCAGGGCCTGCAGCAGCTCCCTGCTGAGAACAGGAGGGGCTGACCTTCCGCCAAGGCCATACCTAGCACCCTGCAGGGCTGGCCTCTGGGCCTTTGCTCATGCTGCTTCCTTTGCCGGGAGCCCCACCCACTTTCTCCAACCTGTGAACTGCTCTTCATCCTTCAAGACCAGCTTAAATGTCACTTCCTCTGAGAAGAGCCCCTACTGCACATGATGCCCACCTCACCCAAACCCTCCAAACCCCAGCAATGCTTGCTCACTGACCCCTGGCTGCTCGGTTTACCCCAGGGCTATTTAGAATTGTCACCTTATTTACTAAAAAATACATTTCGATGGAGCACCGGGGTGGCTCTGTCGGTTGAGCGTCCGACTTCGGCTCAGGTCATGATCTCACGGTTTGTGAGTTCTGCACGCCACTTCGGATCCTCTGTCCCCCTCTCTCTCCCGCCCCTCCCCCACTTGCACGTACGCTCTCTCAAAATAAATAGACATTAAAAAAAGTGTTTTGAGTCTGTACTGCGTGTGAAGCACTGTTCCATGCACTGAGTCCCTCGGTAAACACGCCGTACAGAAGCCTCCCACTGCCACGGAGTTCTGTGGGGACGCGGATATGTGCAGGCTGCGTAGGATGTGGGCTGGTTTTAGGTGCCATGGGAGGAAGTGGAGAAGGACAACGAATGCCATGAGAACACATACGCTTTAAAATGAGGTGGGCAACACAGGCCTCACGAGAAGGGGCCATATGGACAAAGACATGCAAAAGGGGGTGACACCCGGGTATGAAAGAGGAACAAGCATTATAGGTAGAAGGAATAGTGTGTGAAAAGTAGCCAGCACTTAACAGACAGAAGTTGCCCATAGGTAAATATGGATACATTACCATCTGCTTCCCCCTCGTACCTTTCTGAGATGACCCTTTGAGGGCAGGGGTCATATCTCAATCCTTTTGTATCCTTCATAGCACTTCGCGTTTGACACAGCCGAATGTTCAGCGGAGGTGTGTTGAATGAATAAACGAACTCCAAATTGTCCTTGGGCGGCCCCGACTCAGCTCTTGTCCTGGAGCGCCCTCTAGTGATCCAATTTCAAATGCCAGCTTTGCGTACCTTTTTGTATCCTGCAACCTTCTTTCTCTCCACCCCAGCAGGCCACCTTGGCAGGGGTTGGGGGCAATAGTCAAGCACATCAAAGAAGTTACTAAGTGCCTACTATGTCCAGGGCACAGTGCCTGCTTCTGCAGGAGGCACAGACACAGGGGACACGGTCTCTGTCCTCAAACCCCTCACTCACTGGACCCCTCGAGGGCTAGCCTTTCCCTTCTCTGTTTTCTGATCTCCTCCTCCTTTGATCTTTCTGGATCGTCTGTAATCCCAGGATAACATTTTGAGCTAGAGCTGGCCAGGGCAAGATATGCCTGCTGTGTGTGCTGAGGGGCTTGGGGACAGCATTAGCCCATCCAGGCGGGCAGGGTAAGCCTTCACCCCAAGGAGTTAAGCTCCAGCGGGCCTGTAGGCAGCCAGGACCGCTGGAGCCCCGGGGCTGGGGCTAGAGACATGCAGAGCCTGCTCTGCTGGTGGAATCACACCTCCTTTAGGAGGACTGCTCATGGCTCTGGCCACCTCCTCTGGGCTGGTGACCTTGGTCTCCTCCGCATGACACCGAAGTTCCATCTATAGGTAGTGAGCTCCCCCACCTTTTTGTCCTTGCCCTGTCCTCTGGCCCCAGCCATGAAACTTGAGAGCCCCTTTCTTTCCAGGGCTCTGTTTAGCACGGACACCAGAATAAATGTGTCCTTAGAGCTTTATTTTTAGGACCTCTGGGAGGGAACAAGGAGCTTCTGGAGAGGCTGCTCGTGTGTTGGGGAGTGTCCTGGGCTGGGCCCAGCCATACCTTCCGCAGCAGCTTTGAACCGTTGCCTGGGAAGCTCTGTAAGCCAGGCCTTCCCCCGGGAGTGCCAAATCGGAGGCTCGGTCCTCACATCAGCTCCCTGAGGGGCGTTTCTCATCTGAGGGCATCTCCAGTGCCCCGGCCTATGTCCCCATTGGGCTTGGATAATATGCAAAGAGTAGAGAATCTGCGACCACTTTCCTGGGTCTGCACGTCTCCAGGGAGTCCCAGCCACAGGCTGGTCAGGAAGAGAATGAGTGGGGACCCGAGAAACCTCAGAAACCATGGCCTTTCGCCTGACAGTCAGATGGACCAATGGACAGGCTGGTGCAGGTGCCATGTGGACATTCTAGTCACTTTGTGGCAGCTGGGTTATGGATTTGGACTGCATCCTAAGGACTTAATTAGATTCACGAGGGAGAGGAAGGGGTTTCTTCTGCCCACGGGGTGCTCCCTGGCCAAGGTCACTGGGCACTCGGGACAGTGCCTCCCTCACCCCTTCCTCTCTCTGACCACCTCCTCCCCTGGTGTGGTGTCTCAGGCCGCTCAGGCTGCCATAACAAATCACCACAGACCAGCAGCTGAAACAATACACATTTGTTTCTCGTGGTTCTGGAGGCTGGAAGCCCAAGGTCAAGGTGTTGGTGGGGCTGGTTTCTCTGGCTCCGGGGCTTCCAGAGGGCTGCCTTCTGTGCACACGCACCTCCCCCCCCCCCCCCCCCCCCCCCCCCCCCCCCCCCGTCTCTTCCTCTTCTTCTAAGGACACCAGTCACATTGGATCAAGGCCCCACCCTTATGGCCTCATTTAACCTTAATTGCCTCTTTAGAGGACCATCTCCAAATGCACTCACTGAGGGGATTTGGGCTCCCGCATTGATTCTGGAGGGACACAGTTGAGTCCATTACGAGTGGGATCCTGAGTGACCTCCCCTCCCCACTGTGCCTGTGACCTCTACACCTCTTTACTGTGCCTGTGACCTCTACACCTCCTTGCTGCTCATCGGTCCTTCTCCATCCGGCCCCCAAAGTAACCCCTCCCCCTAGGCTGAAATTGCCCTGGCGGCTCAGAAACCCCCAGCTCATTCTGGGGCTAGTCGGCCCCTGGGGGTACAGGTTCCAGGTGGGAGCAGCATGTCTCCCCAAGCAAAGGAACACTGAAAAGTCACTTCTCCCACTGGAAGTACCTGAGCTTGAGGGTGACATGGGGCTTCCTGTCTTCCCCGTGTAGCCAGGGGGCCTGGCCCGACGTCTGGGGCTAACAACGTGCTGGACCTTGCCAGAGTGCACTCTCTCCTTCTCTCCCACCACAGATTTACAAAATGCCTAGCGCAGAGATGCTGGAGTCACAGTGGTGAGCGAACCATGGTCTTTGTCCTCGTAGCGTGTTGCAGGGACGAGAGCAATCGGGAGCTTTATCATGGTGAGATTTATTGAGAGGGACCATATTTTACATTTTAAATACTCTGTCTTATTGTTCTCTCAATTGATTGCAGAGTCCTAAAAAAAGCTGGTAATTCTGAAATCAAACTCCATCTGCCAGATTGTTTCTTGTGCCAGCGAGTGTCCCAGTTTTTAGTCTAGAAGGTATAGCCCCCATTCAGCCTGTGCTTCTGAGCCCCTGATGTGGCGTAGGGAGCTGAATGGGGGAAAGGGGAGAGGGTCTGGCATCGGGAAACCGTCCCCATTCAGGGGCCCCCAGGCAGGTGCCATGCTGGCTCATGGAAGCTTGTCCTTGTCTCCGGCGTTCTAGGACCGGCCCCCCTGCTCGGCTGTTCCAGATGGGCCACCTGGACTTTGACAGCTTCTGGACAACCTACAAAGGGCCCCCAGGCGGGATGTGACCTTTATAATCCCAACAGGGTTTGCTAGAGGGTGTGAGAGCGGGAGCCAGAGGGCAGCCGAGAGCTATGACCTATGGGGGCAGCTAGGAAGGAGACTTTCAGCGGGCTGCCGGCGAGGGAGGCTCAGCAGTGCTCCAGGACCAAAGCTGGGCCTGGTGAGCGGAGAGAGGGAGCATTTCTAGGACTTGCCCTTGAGGCTTTGGGCAGCTTTGACTATCTTCCTCCGTCTGTTGGTGGGAAGCCCCAGTGTATCGGGACCTGGAGCTGAGGACCCTCACAGCAGGCTTCCTGGCCCTACAGAGGATGTTGGGGAGGGGGGTGGGGAACTAAAAGCCATGACTTCTTTCCTTGATGAAATGGGACCTGATTCTCCAGGGTGGGTGTTGTCCAGAGACTCTGTCATTGGACGGCAGAACCTGGACCTCTCAGGCAAGTCACTTCCCCCTTGGGGGTCTCTGGTCCTCACCTCTGCCATCATCACCACCTGACACCCTGAAGGTGCTGATCCCAGCTCTCCAGCCCCAGTGTGGGCACGCAGCTGTAGTCCATGGGCTCTGGATGGCTCAAAGGGGAGTAAACTAGAGCGACGTGTCCCCAGACAGTTGGGTTTAAGAGCTATGGTGTCGACCCACTCTACCTCCTGGTCAATTTCTTTATGATGGGTATGAGCTGTGTTAGTTTTCTATTGCCAGGGCACCACGTTGGCACAGACCTGGTGGTTCCAAACAACGCAAATATATTATCTCATAGTTCTGGAGGTAGGAGGTCAGCAGGACGGCCCTCTTTGGGGGAGTTCTGGGGGGGGGGAATTTGTGTGGTTGCTTTTTCCAGTTTCCGCTGGCTGCCTGCGTGCCTTGGCTGGTGGCCTCATCACTCCGACCTGCCCACGACTATCCTCCTTAGATGACGATCAAGAGTCCTCTGCCTTCAGAGCACACCTTGCCCTTGTCCTCTGGGGGTGACCTTTGTTTACGGCTGTTGCGGGACAAACTCATTAGAATACCATCCAGCTCCCTCAACATCAGCGCCCGTCCCCCAAACCACAGCAAGATGATCTCCTTAACAAAAACTCAGTGAGCTGAGGGCTAAGGCATCACCTCCAGACACTTGTCCCCTCAGATCCCATGCCCAGTCTACCAAGCCTCGCTTTTCTTTGAATGTTTATTTATTTATTTTGAGAGAGAGAGAGAGAGAGGCAGACAGAGAGAGATCGAACACACGTGAGTGGGGGAGGGGCAGAGAGTGAGGGAGAGAGACTCCCAAGCAGCATCTGAGCTGATGCGGGGCTTGAAGTCATGAACCGTGAGATCATGACCTGAGCTGAAATCAAGAGTCAGATGCTTAACTGACTGAACCACCCAGGTGCCCCTCACTGTCTTCTTTACTAAGCATTGTTTCTATGAAGGGAGGGAGAATATTTGGCTTATCAGTGTCTAAGCTTAGGGAGAGGGCACCACTGTAGGGGAAGGGAAGGAAGGAGCCACTGCTAAAACCTGCAATTGACGATGCTGGGCGAGGGGTGGTCCCTCTGAGGTCCTAGGGCTGGCGCTTGGGCCCTTCTGGGTGTCGGACTTGGTGTCAGGGAGCATGTGGTCACTGAAGCCACGAGCATGAGGAAGATGGCCCTGCCTTGATGCTAAGTTTTGGAGAAATAAATACAACTGTCTTGTTCTCACCGTCGGTTTACAGAACCTCCTCTACTTAGAGGTGTGACTGGCTTGAAAAAGAAGCCAGCTTTTAACAGTTTAGGTAAATTTGAGGCTGTCAGACTGGGTTCAATTCCGACCCTGCCATTCATTAGGCCCTGTGATCTTGACCTTCCCGGGCCTCACTGTCCTTAGCTGTAGAATGGGAATACAAGAACTACCCACAGAAGGGCAGGAATAAGGAACAGTGAGGAAATGAAGGTACAAAGGGGTATGCCACGCAGGAATGCTATTGTTATAAAGGGAATGTCAGCAGGCTGGGAAGCATTCAGCAGCGGGAGTCCAGGGACCAGGATGACAATGGCACCTTGGGACAGCCCCTATGGGGAAGCGGGCGGTTGGAGTGGTCTAGGAGTTGAGTTGATGTGGGAGACCTTATGTTTTCATGTGGTGAAAACACTCATAGCCCTCTCCCCATGTGCTCCTCTCTTATTTTTTTTAAGTTTATTTATTCTGAAAGAGAGAGAAACATGTGAACAGGGGAGGAGCAGAGAGAGAAGGAGAGAGAGAGAAGCCCAAGCAGGCTCCTCGCTGCCAGCGCAGAGCCTGACGTGGGGCTCGAACTCACGAACCGTGACCCGAACTCAAGAGTTGGACGCTTAACCGACTGAGCTACCCGGGTGCCCCTGCTCCTCTCGGTCTGACCATCCCACCTCAGGCCTGACTCCACTTTGGCAAATAACATATGAACTGCTTTACTCTGTGTGGTTGGTGGCCTGTCAAATGGCTTCCAATAATCCCCGCCTCCACGGATTCATGTCCTGGTGTAATCCACCCCCTCGAGTGTGGCCCGGGTTTACTGAATTGCAAACAGAATGCTCAAAGCGATGGAGTGTCACTTCCAAGGTCGTTTTGCAAAGACAAACAACTCTCTTGCTTGCTCACTCTGAGGAAGCAAGCTGTCCTGTTGTGAGCTGCCGTATGAAGAGGTTCAGATGGCAAGGATCCGACTGTCAATCTGCAGCCAACAGCCAGAGGGGAGCTGTCCCCCTCAATTCAACAGCGCTGAAGAAAATGAATCCCGTGGTCGGTCACGTGAAGGAGCTGGAGACGTATCCACCTCCTTTTGAGTCTTCGGGTCACTGCAGCACCGGCCGACACCTTGGGCATGACAGGCCCTGAGCCAGAGGACCCAACCCAGCTGAGCCTGGTTTCCCGACCCACAGAAACCATGAGGCAATAAATGCAAGTTTGCAGCTGCTGAATTTTGGGATAATTTGTTACACAGCAAGAGATAGCTAATGCACGCTATAAAGTGTCATTCAACACTAAGGAATCTCAGTATCATTGAACTTTTAACTTGGTGAGAGCAATACAGAACACCTACTCTGTGCCAGGTGCATGGTGTCAGGGTTCTAAGGCTATGGAGATGAGCCGGACAAGACTCCACCCTCTAGGAGCTCCCAGTGGACGGGGACAGGTAGACATGGAATGGGTAAGATGAGATCAGAGCAAGCTTCATGGAGAGAAGAGCGTTTAGAGTGTCTTGAGGGATGGGGAGGATTTCAAAAGGCAGAAATAAGGTAAAGGGTATGTTACGGCAGAAGGAACAGAGGTGGTTTAAAGTGTTTTTTTTTTTAATTTTTTTTAATGTTTATTTATTTTTGAGACAGAGAGAGACAGAGCATGAGTGGGGGAGGGTCAGAGAGAGAGGGAGACACAGAATCCGAAGCAGGCTCCAGGCTCTGAGCTGTCAGCACAGAGCCCGACACGGGGCTCGAACTCACAGACCATGAGATCATGACCTGAGCCAAAGTCGGAAGCTCAACTGACTGAGCCACCCAGGCACCCCTGGTTTAAAGTGTTTTTAAGCATGGGACACTGAGCCGACCACAGAGGAGAAAAAGCTGGGCAGATTTGGCTCCTCTCATTTGGATGGGGTTGACACTAGGTGAGATGGGGGGAGGATGCATCTTCCGGCAGCTTCCCAGCAATGGCGACGGCGCAGAATGGTCAGGCGAGTGTGGGAGCTGTAGTGTATGGGAGGTGGGGTGGAGGAGGAGGAAGGGACTTGAGGGCTCTACCTAGAGTCTGGGCTCAGTCATCCTGGCTCTCCTGAGACAGCCCTGTGAGGAAAGCAGAGAAGGGCGATGGGGAAGCATTGATACCTACCGCCGAGCCCCTGGCTTCCAGTCCTGCTTGGCCACTTGCTCCCTGGAGCATCTCAGGCAAGTTATGTGATTGCCCTGTGACTGCACCGCCTCATGTATAAGGTCAGGCTCATGACGCGTCCTACCTCATAGCGCATCATGAGCCTCAAGTGGCTCGTTTACATTAAGCATCTTAGAATAGCACATGGGTGGGGGCGGGGCCTGGGTGGCTCAGTCGGTTTAAGTGTCTGACTTCTGCTCAGGTCATGATCTCAGGAATCGTGATTTCAAAGCCCCATGTCGGGCTCCGTGCTGACAGCTCAGAGCCTAGAGCCTGCTTCGGATTCTGTGTCTCCTTCTCTCTCTGCCCCTCCCCCATTTGCATTCTGTCTTTCTCTGTGTCTCAAAAATAAATAAACATTAAAAAAAAAAAGAATAGTGCGCGGAATGCAATAAAGGTGGGTTACTGATATTTTTCAAGGGACATGATCTGCTCTTTGCAACATCTCTCTTTCTTTCTCTTAGACTTTTCCTTCTTTCATTTCTGGAGCATCTGTCATGCACCAGACGCCGTGTGGGGAATGGTAACATGAAAAGGTCACAGCCGTGGCTCCAGAAGGGTTTGCAACTTACTGGTGAGTTTCCAATCTAGATTTTATGCACCTTTCATACAACGTCAGCTGCGCTTGGACCTGTCACCGTCCACCTCCCCTCTACTTTGCATAGCACCTTTTACTGTTTGCTAAGCAATTTCATGTATTATCTATTGAATTTCTTACCATAACTTGTCTGGTGAATGACTGCCCTGCTGGGCCTTGAGGCCAGCACAGAGCACGGGGCTCCCCGCTCTCCTGGGCAAATGGAACACAACCCAGACAAAGGAGTAAAGTGATGCCTAAAAGGAAAAGCATCTGCTTTTGCAGAGTGTGCTTGGGGAGTTTTCTTCGCCGGCTGAGTGGGGCAGAAATAGAGGGTGTGGCCAGCGGGGCTTGGGACCCCTGTTCTCACAGCCAGGCAGAGCAGACCTTGTGAATGTCATCTTGCTAGAAAACGCCTTTTATGCTGGGCTGCCTGTTTTGCCTCCCTGCTCTGCTCCAGGCCCATGTCACACCCCCACAGTGATCTTGCCTCCCTCCTCCCTCCTTGCCCCCAGTCCCAAATATTCCTCAGTCCTTGGGAAAGGACTTCAGGGACGTTGTGGGTGAGTGAGGCCAGTGGTGTGCGTGCATGTGTATTGTACGGGGTTAATTCTTGGCTTCAGGGGTCCTTTACTGGGACCCAAGGCAGGAAAACCAAGCCATCAGGAAACTCCACAACGTGACTCAAGCATCTGAGTAAAAACAAGTTCATTTCACGAGTCATGAGTGGGAGCTGTTTCCAGAACCTGCTCGGGCACTCTGCTCAGATGGCTGTGCACCAAGCAGGCTTGGGGAGCCGGGGACGGGGGGACTTACTTGCCTGGCAGCCCTGGCACCCCTCAGGCTTGCTGTGCCTCCTCCTCTCCCTCCCACCCACTCCTTGCCTGTCACATCTTTAGGTCTCCTGCTCACCCCCTCCACCCCCATCGCCCAGGAGGCAGCAGCGTGGGGGAGGGGAAAGGTCAATGCTGCTGTCAGGCAACCTTCTCCCCTTCCCTGCTCCAATCCTTGACACAGTCACGAGGGGCCACTCTGCAGCCCAGTGCCCTTTGTGCCCAAGGTGGGCTCCATGAGCCAGGGACATGGTGTTGTCAGTGACCACGCAGGCTCTGGTATCACTTTGGGTGTGTGATTTAACCTCTCCGAACTGGTTTCCTCATTTGTAAAGGGGACTTGATAATTTTTATGGATTGAATTCTGTCCCCCCTCCCACCCCCAGCTATATGGTGGCATCTTCTCAGTATCTCAGAATGCGACCTTATTTGGAGATAGGGTCCTTCCAGAGGTAATCCAGTTAAAATGAAGTCGTTAGGGTGAGTCCCAATTCAATGTGACTGGTGTCCTTATAAAAAGGGGGAAATCTGGACACAGAAACAGACCCAGAGGGAAGATGATGTGAAGAAGTTAGAGAGAAGAAAGCCATCTGTGCACCAAGGAACCAACCTGTGACCTTGGACTTCTAGCCTCTAGAACTATGAGATGATGCATTTCAGTTGTTTGAGCCACACGTTCTGTTATTCACCAGAAGACGCAGAGGAAGCATCTGACCCGATTCCCCATGGCGTAGAAGGGAGAGACCCCCATTTCCTCTCAGAGCAAATGCTCAGTTACTGTAAGCTGCCCCCCCCGCCCCCACTCGCGTGGAGGTGACTGTGGCGTCAGGGAGGGGCTGCGGGCTCGGGGTGCTGCTCCACCAATGCCTAGATGGTGAGACCTGGGCAAGTCACCGAGGTTGTCAGAATTTTAGTTTTACCAACTCCACCCAAACCCTCCTGAATACCTCAGAGGGTTACTGTGAAGTTCAAATGGGATAAACACATGCGTGAAATCATTTTCCAAACTCTATGGCATTGATTGATTACTGCTGTAGTCATTCCTGGGATAGGAGGGGATTCTGAGAACACAGGGAACTGTCCAGGGAAGCTTGGAGGTAGACATTCCTTCTTCGTGGAAAATGTGAGACTGTCTTAGTCTCACATGTGAGTAAGTACCTGAGCCCACAGTGGCCCCTGGTGCTTACTGTCCCCATCTGAACTCAGGTATGCTGCAACCAAGTGGCAACAAGGGCCCTACTTACATTTTGAACAATTTTTTGAGATCCCACATGAATGGAGAAATCTACTATTTATTTAGTGCCTATGCTATGCAAGGGGTCTTATCGTTGACTTCTCATTTGATTCTCTTGACATGTCTAATGGAAAGGCACAGTGGGTCCCAATGTACAGTTGAAAGAACTGGGTCTCAGAGAGTTTGAGTAAATTGGTCACGGTCACGCAGCAAAACTGGGATCTGAACCTGGACCCATCATGTTAGTCCTGTAAAACCAGGATTCTCCAGATTCAATATGGTGATTTCTGCTTGTGCTTCCCAAGCAAGGAAAGTGATCTGCCCCTCGTTTCCATAAAAAAACCACCCACCTATTGTGAGAACAGTTGACCTTGAACATTTCACTTCTAGATGATGCTTCAGAGAAAATTGTAACAAGCCTCGGGACAGCTGAAGACTTCTTTCCTCTCCAAGCAACTATTTTTAATCTTAGTTTTTTCCCTCTTTCTTCCCCTTTATCCAGCTTCAAAGGGAAGGCCGGAGCTGAGTGCTCTTTCCACTCACTTACTGAAGCTTTTTAAAAAGCCCCTTCTATTTCCAATGTGCTGGACTTCAGCTACCCCCCCCCCCCCACCGCCCGCCCCCAGTCTCTTAGCTCCCAGGCCACAACCCTTCTCTTTCTGTCTGTGCCCCTCTGTTGTCCTCAAGAAGAGACAGACAGCCACAGGCCCAGTCTCTCTCTACCCCCTGCAGCGAGGTCCCCACTCTCTCCAAGATGAGGCAGATGACTCTGTCTTGGGAAATGCAAACCTTGTTTTGCCTTTCCCCACCCAAAGGGAAGCATTGTGATCCTTTATTCTTCAGCACTAGAAGGGAACATTTTTTTCTTTCAGCTCTCTCCAGCAAGAGCTCCCTCCTGGACCAAAATCTGTGTCCAGCACTGGTAGGCACCCCACCACCCCGCCCCCCAGGGCTTCAGATTCTTTCCCAGTTGAATGTGGTGACTGGCCTCCCAGTGGGGTTGAAAGCGGTGGGGAAACTGAGCTTTCATTACTCCCTCGCTTCTGTGGGTTCTGTCCCAGGACCGGGTAGACGGTAAGCCACTTTCTCTCCAGTGTGAGTGAGCCAGGGAGCAGGGAGTGAGCCAGGCTTTCTCCTCCTTCATTGGGAGAGCTCCGCTTCATAGAGAGGCCGCTTCTACTCCCCAAGGGCAGACACCCCTCGTGGTCGGCTCTGTAACCCCAGAGCCAGTCTCGGCATCTGGCCCACAGCTGGAACGTGGAGAATGTTTGGGGAAAGAAGGAGCGTGCTGTCTATACCCCCAAGAAAGTGAATCAGGTACACGGCGACTACTGGTTATCTTCTGCTGCTTGGAATCTTAGACAAAACTGAGAATTCAGACCTGCGTGGAAAATTCTGTGCTGGGAGGTTACTTCAGCCCAAAGTCTCCAGGTAGCCGTGTCACAAGTATCATCATTTTGGGGAGCATGGGGGAAGTCGGGGGCCTCTGCCTCGGCCCACCTGTGGCCTTGGCTCTTCCTCCTTTGTTTCTCTTCCTCCTGCCCTCCCTTCATTTGTTGAGCATCTATTATGGATCAGACACTGTGCTGAGCTTATAACACTAAAAAGGCACAGCCGTGGTCCCTGAAGGGTTTACAAGCTGCGGGGGAGTTTTTATCGTAGGCTCCCTCTACCCCCATCCTACCTTTAGCGTGTTTTACCTTTGTGAAGGAATTTAAAGTACTATCTGATTCTCACAATAACCTCGGGAGCTTGGAATTATTTATTATCTCTGTTATATTAATATTGATTGTATCTGTGAACCGTGGAACAATAGGGTGGGTGGTGGTGGGAAG
Organism: Lynx rufus; assembly: GCF_022079265.1. Taxonomy (NCBI): domain Eukaryota; kingdom Metazoa; phylum Chordata; class Mammalia; order Carnivora; family Felidae; genus Lynx; species Lynx rufus. Next base: position 128,162,086 of record NW_025814834.1, on the reverse strand, counting down.
GAGGGGGCTCAGACATGGCCCCTCAGGCTCAGAAGGACAGAAGAGCCATCCAGAATCCCTCCTGAGGACCACTGCCTTTCTCTCCCGGTGCATCTGACTGCCGCCTCGGCAGCGGGAGTGAAACAGCATTCGTCATCCGGTGACATTTCACAGGCAGCTTTTCACCTCCGCTTCCCCTGAGATGCTATAACAAAAGTTGTCTGATCTCCCCTTTACCCATCACCCCAGGCCCTTGCCACCCCCAGTTTCTTTTCATCCGCGTTTGAGGGCAAACGTTCTCCTGTCTCTAGGACGCGGCTGGGCAGACACTGGGTCTCTGGGGAGACCAGGGTGACTTTCTTCCTCTCACTTCAAAGAGCCTTTGGAGGCTCCATTCCACAGGGTGAATGCATTTCAGTTTTTAGGAGACTGCAATCAGCTGTGGAGTGGCACAGGGGCAGCCTTCCTGCCTCCTCAGCAGCTGGTGTGAGGGGATCTGAGCTGGACTTCCAGGGGAGGGGCCTGCTGAGGTCAGGGCAGCCGGTTGGGGCGCAGGGGAGCGTGAAGGGAGCAGTTCAAACCGACCCCGGAGGCCGGACTGCTAGGATGCTTGAGGAGGGTGGCTTTCTGAAGGCTCAGGGTTCCACTGGAAAGCTGTCAAGGGCCCTGTGAGCGACCTTCAGAGAGGTCCCCTTGGCCTCCTCTCATCCTGTCCACCAGGCAGAGCAGCCCAGGGGGAGGGAGGCAGGGAGCTTTCTCACCATTGGCTGGGAGCGTGCTCTAGGCTAGGCCTTCGCTACACTCCTCCCCAGCTGCACCCCAATTCCTAGAGCCAACCCCCCCCCCCAATGCTTCAAGGGTCATTGGCAGTCATGCCTCATTAAGGAGTGTCTGCCCTTAGCCTGTAGGTCTAGGCTTTGGGGAGAGAAGAGGTGAAAAAGGACATAATCTTACCAGGCCTATAGAGTGGATTAGGTTGGTCCTTTTAGGGTAATCAGGAGAGAGTTTGGGGGGAACATTCATTAATTCAACAGATATTTGTTGAACACCTGCCACGTGCTGTGATAGGCCCCTGGGAATGTGGTTGTGCGCATTATCGATAATCATTGGATACAAAGGTAATTATACGTATGTATATTTATTTATTTTTTGCTAGATAATGATAAGGCTGTGACCTGGGGCCTGCCACGCTCCCTGCCCCACAGAGAACGTCCCCCTCCGGGGCCATGAAGGCCGCCCGGCAGAGGGAAGCAGAGAAGGGCGATGGGTGGAGAGGACTTGAGCTCTGAAGGTGGTAGTGTTTGAGTCCCCAGACTCAGCTACAATCTGCTCTTGTCCTGAATTTCTCAATCTCGTGAGCTGATAGAGTCCTGAGTTGAATTTCTGCCACCTGCTACAGAAAGTGGCCTGCCGAACGTGTTCCTGTACCAGTGTGCACACCCCCAGGGAGTCCTGAGTGAGTGGTGGGGCCAGGGTTGCAGGCAGAGCAGAGTGAGGGCTGGGCAGGGCCATCGGAGCTGAGAGAGCAGGCAGGGAGCCTCGCGTGTGAGCAGCGTCTCGGGTGGCCTCCTCTCCCGGCCACACTGCAGGGCAGGTCTGGGCCCGGGAGGCTGTCTCAGAGCTCCCGAAGAGCCTTCCTTTTTCCAAGAGTGGCCGAGCACCTCTGAGTGGGCTCCTTTGCATGGGCGGTGTGGACTGGACGAGGCTGGTGCAGTGAGTGGTTTCAGTCTCTCTGAAGTCCCCAGAACCGCAGGGAATGTTGCCCGCCCAGGGGATGGAATTACCACCTTTTGTTTGCATGTGGGTGACGTGAATTGCGGGTGACCCACAGAGGGGTTGGATCTCTGGGCAAGAAGGTAAGGGGTAGGACAGTTGGAGCACCATCTATGTCTGATCGCCCTGATTTTGTGCTCCCTGCATTTGGGATGCCTAACATGACTCCCCCTTGTCTACCATTGGGAGAGGTTACTTAGCTTCCTGAAGCTTCCATTTTCCTATCTGTAAAATGAAATGATATCTGACTCATAGTGGCTGCTTCAGATGAAATGAAATGACAGGTGTGTAGAGCAGCCTGAACAGGTAGTTGGTTATTGAACATGATGTTATCTGGTTCCTACTTTTCCTTTCCCACATCAGTTCGTTCTATTTTTATGCTGTCTTTGAAATCAGTGGTCTTCTGCTTAGGGTCAGGATCTGACGTGGATGGCAAAGGCATGTTCCGTCTGTATTTGGGCAGTGCTAATTGGTCCAAAGTGACAGCTTTTTTTTTTTTAATGTTTTATTTATTTTTGAGACAGAGAGAGAGCGCTAGCAGGAAAGGGGGAGGGACAGAGAGAGAGAGGGAGACACAGAATCTGAAACAGCCTCCGCGTTGACAGCGGCAAGCCCTGTGCGGGGCTCAAACTTATGAACCGTGAGGTCATGACCGGAGCTGATGTCAGATGCTTGACCGACTGAACCACCCAGGAACCCCTGAAATGACAGCTCTTAAAGAGCAATCGTTCCTTTCATTCGTGTGGTGCTTTCCAGCCTAATCACATTTAGGAGCACCCTGTCACTGATTCCTCCCAACTGCCTGGGGAGGTGGCTGTAATTCTGCCCATTTCTCAGATGTGGAAGTAAGCTCACAGAGGGTGAGTACGAGTATAACAAGCAGAGAAGGAGGGGATCACAAGGGACTGTCTCTAACAGAGGGCGGGTCCCAAGCAGCCACTTTGGCAGCCTGTGGACGTCCTGAAGAGCCCCATTGACCAGCTTGGGTAAGGGAGGGCAGCCGGGGCCTGCTCTTTTTGGTGGGCAGGGAGAATCCTGCCACGTTTGCTGTGAGGTCAGAATTTTTTAATCTGTGTTTTCTACATAAGGAAACTGAGGCCCACTGAGGCTCCGGCCCTACAGTTAGTACAAATTCAACCAGGTCCTTTGATTCCAAGTCTAGAGAGCTTTCTGCTCAAACACACTTAAGTTTTTGAGACTTAAAAGCACTTGTTTAAAATTTTTTTTTATGTTTATTTTTTAGAGAGAGGGAGAGAGAGCATGAGCTGGGAAGGGCAGAGAGAGAGGGAGACAGGATCAGAAGTGGGTTCTGTACTGATAGCAGAGAGCCCAATGCAGGACTTGAACTCATGAACTGTGAGATCATGACCTGAGCTGAAGTCAGATGCTTAACCAGATGAGCCACCCAGGTGCTCCTTTCTGGGTTATTTAAAAAAAAAAAAAAAAAAAAAAAAGGTTACCTATTCATTTTTGAGAGAGAGGGTGCGTGTGCTTGTGTGTGAGCAAGCAGGGGAGAGGCAGAGGGAGAGAGGGAGAGAGAGAATCCGAAGCAGGCTGCACCCTCAGTGCAGAGCCCCGATGAGGGCTCCATTTCACGACTGAGAGATCATGACCTGATCTTACACAGCTCTTTGCAAAGACAGCCGGCAGGATGTGGTGGAAAATGCGGTCCTGTCTGCCCCGACTCCCTGGGGTGCAGATCTCCTTGCAAACTGGAGGCTGGGCAGATGGACGCTGAGAGCGCCCCCAGCCTGTCTCCCTCGGTGGTTGGGGAAGAAATAGACGACTCAGTGCCAGCACACCGGGACTGGCACACCAGCCCCGTTGGCAGCAGTGGCACGGGGAACGGAGGGCTTGCCTCCGTCGCCCTATTTCCTGGCACCAGCCCAGAGGTCCGGACCTGCTTCCTAGGCGTCAGAAGCTTATGAGCAAGCCTCCTGACCCTGTAGGGGTAACTGCACTGCCTAAAGGAACAGACTGTAGACCAAATCACCTTTCTGGCACCTTGTGTGATCTTGTAAAAGAAATGCCACAGAAATGGGAAAAAAGAAATGGGAAAGAAATGGGAAAAATCTGCTCATCAGGCCACCGTCCTGGAACTGGAGCCTAGCACAGGCCTTCAACTCGATCCCACGTGTTTGAATCCAGGAGTGCCTCGGGACATCTGGTCAACCCCACATGCTTGGGAGTGAGGGGTGGCTAGGGAATTGGAGAGTGCCCTGAAGGACAGCAATTACAGAGGAATTTAGAAAATTGTGAGAAAGGCACCCCAAAGCCCAGGACCCTGAGCTCAGGCCTGGGAGAGCAGGCCTGCTTGCCCAGGTCTCAGGGTAGTAATGTCTTGTCTAAAGCCCAGGCTTCACATAACTCAGTGTTAAGTCATAGCTCGGGGCTGATGGAGACTGGGGTTTTTGGAGCAGGAAGGGACCTTAACGATGACTAAGTCCACCTTCTTAGGGCATAGACTAAGGACAATGAGAAAGAGGAGAAGCAGCTTTCTCTCACACCGGTGCCTTTTTGTCAGGCTGTCAAAGAGCGGAAGCTGGATGGTGGTATCTGTGGCTACAGCATTGTGTCTTGCAGGGTTGCGTGAGCCGGGTGTGTTCCAGGATTGTGTGTTGTGGGTCCTGTGGTTTGGGTTGGGTGACGTGGGGCTGGGCGGTGACCTGCGGCCCAGAGGCCCGGAGTTCCGATGCTCACTCAGCTTTGAGGTCTGCCCAGACTCGGGTTTTGGGCCCAAAGAAGGCCCAGGCCTCCTGACTTGAGAGGATGAATTGGGGGAGGCAGGGTAAAAACTGCCTTCTCCGCCTTTTGGGGGAAACCGGCTCCGCTCTCTCGTCCTGGGAACTTGGTGGGAGGAGCAAGGATCCCCTCCTGAGAGGGCAGTTCCTCAGGTGAGCCTGCCACCACCACTGCCCTCCTTGGGGAGGCCTGGGATCTGGGCACATGTCTTAGGGCCCTGCTGCTCCCACCCCGGCTGTCCCCCAGTCTTCTGGCCAGTTCCTCATGACTTAGTGGCAGCTGAACCCCGAGGCAGGTGGACAGGTTCATTTTCCTGGAGCAGCACTCTGAGGCCCTGGTGCACACCCTTCCCATGCTCAGGATCGCCAGCCTGTGTGCAGATTCACAGAGATGGGAGTGTTTCTGCTTGCTTCCCGCCCAGGGAAGGCACTGGGGAGCAGGAGCTCAGGCAGACGCCGCCTTCCCAGGCTGCAGGGAGATGCTGGAGTCTCTGGGAAAGAGTGTTCCTGCCCCGAGGTGTGCTGGGTCCTCTCAAAGACAGAGCCCTCACATCCCTCTCCCTTCTCTCTCCCCGGTTCCATTGCCTCCACAAGCAGAACGAGCACTGGACGAGAAGGTAGGTGTGGGTTCCAGCACCGGCCGTGTCACCGTTTCTGGGTAAGTCGCTGTCCCTGGGTTTGTTCACCTGCAACATGGGAATGATGATCTAATCTGCTCTCCCGGTTATTTTGAGATGCAGTGAGATAGTGTTGGTGAAAGAGCTTTGGAAAATTTAGGCAACGTGACACAAGTGTGAGATATTATTATTAAACAACCCGAGCGCGTACTCACGGCTCCCAGCAGTCCCCGGCCTTTTAATATGCCTCCTCTTGGGAAGACCAAAGCCAGGGCTTCCTCACCTTTAATGTGGAAATGAATCACTCCGGATCTTATTACAAGGAGAATTCTGACTCAGTAGGTCCGAGGTGGGCTTCGATTCTGCATTTCCTTGCTCCCAGGTGATGCCAATACTGCCGGTCTTGGGGACCACAGGTGAGCAGCAGGGACCAGAACCATCCCTCACGGAAAAGGAGAATGAAATCTTCTGACAGTTGGTTGAGAAGACACAGCTTAGAAAATATAGCGGAAGATGGGTTGATTCAAACAGCTTGTGGTCAGAGATGGCCTGCTGTTCCCAAAGGATGAACTTTGGTCTTTGGAAAAACGGAGAGCAAGAGGCAGGGAGGAGAGAGAGAGACTGTGAGGGTGGGAGAGAGAGAGACAAAGAGACACAGGGAGACTCAGGGAGCCAAGGGGCCCTGGACAAGTCACTTCCTGGACCTCTCCGTGGAGCAGCCACCATTGGTCTTACTAAGAGAGTCTGTGCTGCCCATTCTTGAGCCCGCACTGTTGAGGATTTTGTCGATTTCACCTGGGATGTTCTGCTTCTCCTCATTCTCAGTCTCCCGATGGTAGAAGTAGTTAAAGTTGGAGACGATGACAGGCACAGGGAGGGCAATGGTGAGGACCCCAGCGATGGCGCACAGAGTGCCCACAATCTTTCCCCCGGGGGTGGTTGGGCACATGTCACCATAGCCCACAGTTGTCATGGTGACCACTGCCCACCAGAAGCCATCAGGAATGCTGGAGAAATGGGACTCTGGCTCATCCACCTCGGCAAAGTAGACCGCGCTGGAGAAAAGGATGACCCCGATGAAGAGGAAAAAGATGAGCAAGCCCAGCTCCCGCATGGAAGCCTTCAGCGTCTGGCCCAGGATCTGCAGCCCCTTGGAGTGCCGGGAGAGCTTGAAGATGCGGAAGACGCGCACCAGCCGGATGATCCTCAGGATGGCCAGGGACATGTTCTGCTGGGTGCTGGGCTCCGTCTCCTGGACCAGCTCCGTGATGAGGGTTGCAAAGTAGGGGATGATGGAGACGATATCGATGATGTTCATGATGTTCCTGAAGAAGTCGGTCTTGCTGGGGCAGACCACGAACCGGAGCACCAGTTCAAAGGTGAACCACACGATGCAGGTGGACTCTACCATGAAGAAAGGGTCAGTGAACATGGTGTGGGAGAGGATCGCCTTGCTCGCGTTGAGGCTGGGGTCTCTCACCACCTTCAGCTCCCTCTCCTCCCGGAACTCCGGCAGCGTTTCCAGGCAGAAGATGGTGATGGAGATGACCACAACCAGCACAGAGACCACGGCCACCCCCCGGGCAGCGCTGGAGCTCTCAGGGTACTCGAAGAGAAGCCAGAACTGCCGGTGGAAGTCATCGGTGGGAAGCAGTGTTTCAGGGTCTTTGATGAAGCCTTCATCCTCCCGGAACTGGTCCATGGCCTCGTTACCCAGCTCATAGAAGGAGATCTCATCGGCAAAGACGTCGATGGGGACGTTGGCGGGGCGCCGGATTTTCCCACCTGATTGGTAATAATACAGGATGCCATCAAAACTGGGCCTGTTCCTGTCAAAGAAATACTCGTTTCTCATGGAGTCAAAGAACTGCATCCTTTTGTCCCGGTCTCCCAGGAGGGTGTCTGGGAACTGACTGAGGGTTCTGAGCTGGGTCTCGAACCTCAGCCCAGCAATGTTGATGATCACCCGTTGGTTTCCTTCATTCAAGACCACTGGCTCAGGCCCTGGGGAATCGACATAGCCGCCTGCGAGCTTGGAGAAGGCCGTCTCATGGTTGGTGCTGTCACCGATGAGGATCCTCCAGTTGGAGAAGGGGCTGCTCCCTGGCCGGCCTTTTGGGCTGGTTGGGTCAAAGTCTGTGGTGTAGCCTGGCTCTTCCTGGATTTCGTCTGCGTTATCAAAATTGACCAGAGCAACCTCCATTTCTTTCCAGCCACACACATCCATCCTAGGGGAGTCAGGAAAGTAGCATGAAGACCCTCAGTGTTCCCTGCGTGCCGCGAGCTGTGGAGAGGAAGAAGGTCATTATGCAGGAAGCAGGATCATGGCCTACCCATGGGTTAGTAATGACATTTTTAGCCTGGGAAAGAACCTCATGGCTGCTGGGGCACTGTTCTTCCCTCAAAAGCCACTCACACCCCCCGAGCTTGCACACACGAATTGCCCCCACTAGACGCAATTGCAAAAGAGCCTGGCCGACAGGGAAACACTTCCTCCAGCCAAGGAGGGTCTCCGTACAGGACGGCAGACAGAGGCCATAATGAAAGAGGAAGTCAATGCTTCTTAATAACCGAGTAGGTCATTTTGCGTTTGGATGACGTCCGCCAGTTCCCCCAACGCTTTTCCGTGCCACCTCAGCCAGCTTCTTTCTCTCACGCTTTGCACGTTCCCCCTTAGCTCTACCGCTCCCTCCTGGGCCAAGCGCTGGGGTGAGTGGGGTACAAGAGCCCAGCTGATTCTGCTGGGAAGGGAGAACGAGAGGACGGAGGCGGGTGGGCAGCAGACGGACCCTCTGCAGCAGTGCGTGCAAGCTGTCTGGGCCCGAGCCCCTCCTCTGTAATCTGGGCCCGAGCCCCTCCTCTGTAACTGCCAGGGCTGTTTGGAGGCTACACTAAATGAGATGGCATATGTAAAATGCTCTATCTGGTGGAAAGAGCATTAAATTATAGCTATTATTTTTGCCAACTTCTTCGCACTGTAGGAACTTTAGAAGCCGACAGCCATTGGTATTTTTTTTTTTTTTTGGCATACATTTAAGATGTTTATGGGGAATGATTTCACTTGGAAAAATCATTTTAGGCAGGTGGGAAGTAGGTGGGTTTGCGCGTGCGTGTGTGTGTGTGTGTGTGTGTGTGAGAGAGAGAGAGAGAGAGAGAGAGCTCATTGGGGACAGGGTTAAGGAGAGTTTGCCCAGTGGGCTTGGGTATCCACAAACACAGACTGAGTTTTCTTCCTCGGGTCCACTCAGGCTTCGGTTTCAACTCACGGACACTAAGGCCTAGAAGGCCGGGGGATGCAGGTGGGAGAGAGGTAAAATTCATGGTGGTCAGAACCTTGGAGTTTCATATCTAAGGATACCTTGAAGTATACAGTGTTATAGTCTTTTCAAAAATAATTCCTCATTTGCTTGTCTCACTAAACGGCAATAATTGTGTGAGTTTGGAAAACGTTATTTCCCTTTTACAGACGGGAAAACCGAGTCACAGGGACCAAGTGGCCTTCCCAATATCACGCTAGGGGTTCAGATCCCCAAGCTGAGCCTGCCTCCTGGCCCAGGGCCTTTCCTGCTAGATCAGGGGACCCCTGTGTGGAAGCTGAGGCCTTGTGGGGAGCTGCGGGCCGGGGCCATGGAAGTGGGGGGCGCTCTGAGCCCCGTCAGTCCCATGCACTCTTTTCTCAGTTCGGGTGTGGAGCTCAGATCTGGATGGTCAGGCCTAGTGGAGCCCCTGCCCTGCTTCTTAGGAGTGTGCGGCCTTTGCAGGCTGCCTGACTTCACTGAGCTGCTGCTTCGTCGGCAGTGGAGTGGGAGAGGATGTGCCCACCACCAAGCATGTCAGACGCTGGCCCTTGGTGACAGGTGTTGGCCCTCGGTGACGGGTAGGGCGATTCAAGGCAGGATGGAGCAGTGGTTAGGAGCTCTGAGCCGGGACCCAGTTGATGTGAACTAGCGTCCTGGCTCTGTGCACAGTAAGCCCTGGAGAAATGTTCCTTCACTGTGACCCATGTGATAAGTTTGGGGGCTTGTCCTGGGCCACTCGGCTAGGTAGACCTGAGGCCCAGGCTCCAGCTCTGTGCCATCTGGTGACATCAGAGCTGTATCTTTTCTCCTTTGGGGTCCTGGCCCCGGAGAGGGGGGATCCTGCTTATCTCCTTCTTGGTGTGAAGGAGATAAGCACTTTCTCCAGGCTGAGAGGAAGGGGTGCCATCCAAGGCCCCTGGGGCAAGGGCTTGGGAACCATTTCTGAGTGGCTAGGGTGGGCCCTTATTAGGAACCTTCTCTGGAGGCCAGAGGCAGAAGGCATGTGGGGATTAGGGAGAGCTTCCTTGGCCAAATAATTAACTTCCTCTCCTGGAAGCCAGGCCATTTGCCTTCTCCCTCCTGGTCTCTTCATTCCCAGCTCATAATGGCAGACGGGAAGGCAGCTGAAGAGGGTTGGGGGTGTGGCAGGTGGGAGGACAAGGTCAAGTTCAAACAATGTATTCTGTGGTCTACAGAAGGGTGTCATACAGTGGCCCATGGGCCCCATTTAGATGAGTAAATGTTGACAATTATAGACATGGGGAAAAGAGAACTGGTCTGGGGACAGGAGTCCTGGCTTGACTCTCTGCCCCAACACTTAGGGGTTATTTTTGAGCAAATCGCTGGATCTTTATGCACCTCAGTTTTCTGATCCGTAAAATGGGAAAAATAAGGGTAACTCCCACCTCAAAGCTTACACTGAGGGCTAAATAAGAGAACAACAGCAAGAGCACTTTGTAAATTGTAAATTCTTACAAAATTGTAACTAATTACCCTCCCCCCATTTGCCTTCCCCTCTGCTGCTGTTCCACACAGAGACACAATGTAACGCACTTGCAGGCCGGGGGGAAGTTGTTTCTGTGGCCTCACACTGACCCAGGAGGAATTCTCAGCTCACTGTCTTCCTGATCATCTATCTCTGCCCCGCCCTACCTCTGTCTTTGTCCCTGTTTTGTTCCTGCCTGGCACACCCCGCCCCCCTTCCCTCTGCCTGTCCTTCTCCTCCCTGCTCATTGGGGACTGCTCAGGTCCCACCTTGTCTGAGGGACCTGCTCTGGACAGGCCAGCTCGGAGAGCCCTCCGCCTCCCCCTGAGCTCTTGGCCTCCCTGCCTGGATCACTCACCTTTGCACTGGGAGTGCTACCTTCTGCAGGGTCAGCCTTAGCTCTGAAGCTCTTGCGTGAGCTTTCCGAGTGCAGGATAGTACCTAAGAGTTTTTCCTTCTGCTCTACATGATCCTGGAGGACAGAACTCCCCTCTGATGATCTCTGTCTGCATCGCCCCACTCTCTAGCTCAAAGTGGCCGATAGGAAGACGGTTAACGAGCATCAGGGTGGTGAGGGAAGTGGTGGGGCAGTGCCAGGTTCAGAGTTTTCTGTGGATGTGCAGTTAAGCCGATGAATGAATGAATGAATGAACGAACGAATGAATGAAGTGCAATCCCATGAGGGTAGGGACTGTGTCTGCTTCCTGCACCATTATGGTTCCAACACCTAGCCCAGGGCTTAGCCCACCCCAGCGCCCAGTTAACCTCTGGTGAATGAATGAGTGAGTGATGAGAAAACCAAGTGTTGGAGACAGCATATCAGGCTCAGAGCCAGGACACCTGCCGTACCTCCACTGCTTTATGATTGCTGACTACTTATGTTTCCTCATCAAGGCTCCATTTTTCCATCAGTGATAGGAAAATACGCTGAGTCAAGGAAGCCAGATTTCAAAAAGGTACATATAGAATAACTCCATTTATACAAAATTCTAGAAACTGCTAACTAAACTAGAATGTCAGAAAGCAGATCAGCAGTTGCCTGGGCCTGGGGACAGGGAGGGAAAAGGAGGGATTGCCAAAGGGCCAAGGAAACTCTTTTAGAGGCGATAGTGGTGTTTATCTTGACTGTGGCGATGGTTTCACAGGTGTATACATATGGCCAAACCCATCAAGTTGCACACTTCAATCTAGCATGCATCATCTCAATACATATGTTTAAAAAAAGGCAAACAAGTAAAAAAAAAAAAACCCAAAACCATAAACCCCAAACCTCAGGAAATAAAAATGGCAGTGATTGTTCCAGGTTTTTGTAAGGATCAAAGGAGGTGTAGGGATGCTTTGTAGAACTGCACGGGTCATGTGGAAGGAGCGGGTTACTCTTACGTAGTGCTGACCACAGTGCCAGACCATGCCTACTCATGCTGGGAGGGCTGTGCAAATCGTTTGGAAAGAGTGAATGCACCCGAGAGGCAGGGCAGAGTGTGGCTCTCAGGGGCCACCTGGCAGGCTGCACCCCTGCAGGGCAGACAGTCGGGAGGCCACCCTCTCTCAGAAGTGTGCACAGCATCAAGGCAGCCCCTGGCCCCAGCAGGCCGACTCCCCTCTGCTTCGTGCTGGGCATTCTGCCCGTTTGGTGGCGGAAGAGAAGCCGCACTGGGGGCCAGCCGCTTCTCTGCTGAGGTTTCTCTGCTTTCAGTTGGGCTGTGCAATGACCGTTTCATGCAAGCCAAGATGGGAGCTGGTTCTGCCCCCGGGCCCCCCTCCTCCGCCCCACACAGGACCCCGGGGGCAGCGGGGCGGGGGGGAGACAGACCTTCTGGGTGGGGTGAGGGTGGAGCTGAGGGGCAGGGGGGTTTGGGGGCTGGGCAGGGTCCTGCGGGGTTCTTGATGGCTGTCCCTGAGCCTCACATCTGTTCTTCTGTCCAGCATTCTAAGGCCTCGATAGAATGACCAGAACTCAGGCTTGAGCTCTCACCCACAGCTGAAGTGATCGTTGTATTCAAGAGTCTTCTATGGTGTCTGCCTCCACTCACCATCTCTGTGCTTGCCTGGCCCAGCGCCGAGACCGACCGTGCATCTGGTTAGAGCAGCTCCTTCCCTCTCTGCGCCACCCCCCCCCCCGGACAAATTGTGCTTCCTCCCTGCAGGCCACTCTCAGCTCTGGTCCTGCCACCTGCGTGACTCACTTCTACCTTCACCTGAAGGTGGAACTTTCCCTAAGGGGGCCAGGTGACTGTCCTCTTGTCCTCCAAAGTCCCTGGACAAGGTTTTGGCACAGCATTATTTGATCCACGAGCTTTATCATCTTTGGGTCCCTCAGTATCTTTGCACATGGGGGCAGGTGGGACCAGTGCCTGTCTTCTGACCTTTGCTCGGTCCCCTTCCCCCAGAGCCAGACGGGCCTGCGTGTGAGTCTCAGCTCTGCACTCGCCAGGTACGCAGCCTTGGGCAAGCCGCTGCCTCTGTGAATCCCACTTTCTTCCTCTCGGCGTGGATCTAATCATCCCCCCCTGCCCCCTGGTTCTTGGGGGGAGCAGGAGATAACGTGTGTTGTGAATACCACCACGTTCCTAGGTGGAAGCCACTATCTGTCTTTTCTGGAAAGCCTCCCTGGCCGCCTGGTGTAGACCACGGTGACCCCCGCTGCCTCCCTTCGCTCAGGGCACCTCCTGTTTGTACTCGGGCTGCAGATGCAGCTTTGTGGCGCTGATGGGCTCTCTCCTGACCAGACTGGGCACTTCCTGCAGGCAGGGCTTCATGGGGGCTGAGCCCTGCGCCTCTCCCAGATGTTCCGAAGGCATCTGTGGGGGTGCCGGGTTGTGGGCTCCTCAAGGTCACAGAATCGTGAGAGCAGTCCTGTCCTGAGCTCCTCCCATGGCCTTTCCCCATCCTTCGCCCTTGGTCGCTTAGCAACCCCAGCACCTCCTACACACTCAGGTGAGGTGGTGGCCTGTCTGAGTCAGAGCATGGCTGAAAGAAGTCATCACATGAAGACGAGCGTGTGCACTGCAACACAGGGCCCAGAGGACAGGGAACGTGGAGCTGCGTAGTTGAGCTCAGATGTCACAGGGGTGGCAGCACGGGGTGGGGGGATGAGGAGGCAGGCGGGTGGGCCTGGCACAGGGGCTCCCACTGCCTGCTGCTGAGTGAACGAGGGGACATGGAGGAGGCCAGCCTGAGCGCTGCTCTCGGCTGGTCAGAAGAGGGCGTCGTTGTCCTGCTGGAAGCAGTCCCTGGTCCCTCCGTGTAAATCTCCACAGGGCCCCTCCCTTCCCCACTTCACTGAACAGCCTGGGTCTCGTCGATTGTCCCTCCAGGATGGCTCTTGCCCCGCCCGCGGTCTGGCCCCTATGTCTCCCGCTCCCCCGAACCATTGGGCCAGCCTCAGTCAGGGGCCCACGAAGTTTGGTTGTGGTCGTCTCCACCTCACCAGTGGTAAGGATTATGTTGCCTGCCCTTTAAGAGCCTTGGTTTCTCCCCCCGGGGAAATGGTCAGATGGAGTCTTAGGCAGATGATGCTGGCTCCGCTGCCCACCCTGGTCCTCCTGTCCTTGTGGGGAGGCATGCCAGGACCCAGGCCTCCCAGCCTTCCTGAGCAGAAGGCAGAGGGTAGAGATGGAAGTCTCGGAGGCATCAGAGGGGTAGAACTTGACGCCAGGAGTGGTGTCTTGCCAGGACACGTGAACTTGGGAAAGCGAAGACGGTCAGCAGGCTGGGGGTGTGGGCCGCAGGGAGTCAGCCTCCCAGTGAGCCTGAGGCAGGCTTTCTATCCCAAAGAAGAGCCCAGGCTCTGGGACAGACGGGAGAGCCAGGTGTCAATCCTGAGTCGGTCACTTCCTGTCTGTGTGAGCGGGACAAGTGGCCTTGCCGGTACCTGCCTCGTAAGTGTGTAGAGGGGAAGCGGCACCACACTGAAAGCATGCAGCGTGTAACGGGTGCTCAGTGAATGCCGGTAGCTGGTGGCAGCGGGGCCACCGGTCAGGGATGGGGGTGGAATGGCCGTTTTCCCTTTCCCTCTTCTGGCACTGGTGCAATGTCAATGTCATACCCCTACTGGTGAGGCAACTGGGACCTTCCAGAGGCTCAGGCCGAGCCTGCTGGGGCGGGCTTGCTGGTCAGGGAGGGGGAGGCCTGGGGGCAGGCAGAGGCCAGGCATGACTTGTGTGGCCCACACTCTCAGCCCCTGTGCCTGTGGGGAAGCTGCTTCCTCCCGTCCCCTCCAGTCACCTACTAGCCAAGTGTGTCCACACAGGATTTCAGCCTCCCAGTGCAGGGAGGGATTATTATCTCCACTTAGCAAATGGGGGACCCGAGGTCTAGAAAGGTGTATGACTGCACCAAGGTCCTCTGGCCACTAAGTTGTGACTCAGACTTAAGTTTTCTAGTTCCAAAACCAACACGCTTCCCTCTGTCCGATAGCCCCACAATAGCACACACACTGCCATGCGTGGCCTAGGCTCACGCCGCCAGGGACTGTGCCTGGGACACACGCACACACGCACGCACGCACGGATATACACATGGCCACACATGCACAGCTACGCAGAGCCGGCCCCAGACACATACTTGCTACGCATAAAATTGCCCAGACACCCAAACACATAAATGGATATCTACTCATGCGCAAATACACAAAGACACGAGCAGGTCCTATGCACGAACTTGCAGCCCCAGAAACCACCTACATCCACAGATGTTTCTGTTCCAGGCGCCCCCTGACACCCTCTCTCCCATCGAGTCTGGCTGCCCCTTGCAACAGGAGGATGTTCTGTTTCTTGGAGCAACTGAAGGAAGACAAGGAGGACTGGAGGGGGCTCGGGAAGCAGGTCACACGGAGCTCTTCCCTGTTAGAGTGGGGTGGGCACAGCCTGGGCAGTCTGTCTCTCTCCCTGCGGGGACTGCTCAAAGACAGGGCTGTCTTCCTAAAGAGGCAGAATGATATGGGCAGCAGCTCTTTCGTTTAAAACCTCAGAAGCGGCAATGCTGAAAAGAATGATCACAGGATAATTCATTCCAGCAGGAATATAAAGGCTTACAATCGAACCGTTATTAATCATCAGCTCCTGCCCCAACATGGGGGGAAATACTTTTGCTCTGGAAGTCAGCTGGGAGGCAAGACTCCCTGAGCCCTTGATTTGAGGTACCACCAGGGGCCTCACATTGCCTTCCTGTTTGCCCCGGAGAGAAGGAGGCATCTGTTGCTGATGCTAACAGGTGCGGTTTTCAGGTACCAGGAGAGACGGCCCAGAAGTTATGGGCCTGGGAGCCTTCCAGAAGTTTCTGCCTATGCATGGTGTTGCCGGAGGGGGGGCTCTGTGATGCTGCTTCTGGCGGAGTGCACTCCAAAGGGAGTGCACCCTTTGGGCTTTGGGGAATGACAGGCGCATCATGGCTTTGGGCTGGCTCTGTCCAGGGTCCTGGGGCTCCACAGGTCCTTGGGGAGGTGAGTAGGCAGGAAGTAACACTACAGAGAGTCGAGACTGAGGCCACACACTCTCCACACACTCATACCGTGATGTCCTGTCCTCAGATAGGTGCCCGTCCCAGCCCGTCACTCTGCCGCGTGTTGTAGGCGCTTGGAGGGAGGCCCCGCAGAGCTCAACTGCGGCGGGTGGGTGGGGAAGGCCAGATAAAGAATAACATGCTGGTAAACTGGAACACCCCCCCCCCAAAAAAAAGGTGGATTTTGCTTTTAAGCATTCCCAGGAACCTAAGAAGGGATGGTTTTAGATAAAAATGTGAAACAGGGAACATCTCTGTGTATCCCTCTACCGCCAGCCTTGCCCTTGGGCCGCCAATTTCCATGAGGCCAGTTTGGTAGCTAAAGGAGCAGGCTTGGCAGAGTAGAGCTGGTTCGAGTCTGCCTTACCTCTCATCAGCCGTGCACCTTTGGGGGAGTCACTTAAGCTTCCTCAGTGGTTTTCCATTATTTTTAAAATGGGCGTAAGAGCCTCTGCCCCGCCCACCCACCTCGTTGCCTCCTGCGACAACCACAAGGGCAGCGGCTTGTGTTGAATGAATGCATGTGAAGCGTGGGGGGAGATACTCGATGTCAGAATGCTCCTGAAGACACGCAGGATGGAGACTCCCAGGCCGGGGCCAGGGCTGTCCACCTGAGGGAGAGTTTTTAGGACCACGCCACCCCCCAAGTCTTGCGTGGCACCTCCCCTTTGTACAGCTCCACGGCTTCTAAAGTATTTTCACATTCGTGTTTCCATTTGACCTTCACAGCAGACCCAGGAGATGGGCGGGACTCTATTAGTGTCTCCATTTTACAGATGAGGAAACTGAGGGCCAGAGAGGTAAAGGTAGCAAGTGGCATTGCAGGGACTCCAGCCTCCTTGGTGTGATTCTAGGCGTAAAACTCGCCCTACGCCACTGGACGGCGTCACTCAAGGCGAGGGATTCATTCCATTCCCTCATCTTCCTCCATTTTCTCAACAAAGTACCGCGGCTCGTCGTTGCTGAATTCACCTAAACCTGCCTCATCCCCTCCCCGCACCCTCACGTCACCTCCCCGAAGGCGGTTCAGCATCATGCTTACAAGCGCGGACTCAGTTTCTTCATCTACAAAATGGGGAAGCCACCTATAGCTACATCATAGGGCTGTCAAGATGGTTACGGGAGTGAACGTATGTCCGACCCTGAGAACAGCACCAGACACGCGGCGAGTGCCACATAAAGGTTGGTTGTGTGCTGTTTGGGAGCCTGGGCCTGGCTGCGTTGGGAATAGCGCCTTGCCTTGGCCTGCTTTAGAGAGCATCAGTGGGGCCTTCCTTTGGTGTCCCCGTGATTGTCTGAGCTCACACTGTCTTCTCCTTCCCCAGTGTGTGCTCTAGTCTGGCTCCCCGTTCAGACAAAGGCCTTCTTCTCCCCAGCCTTCCCATCCCACGAGTTTCCACGTCTCGGCGATCTGCAGCCCTGAGGTCTCACCTTCCTGCCCCCGTGCTGCCTCCTCTCCTGCTGCCAGCCTGTTGAGGCCTCACCTCTTGCCTGGATGGCTGCTTCCCCCGCACTTCCTGTCTGCCCCCCTCCCCCGGCCTCCCGTGGTTACTAGAGTGCTCCTTCTCACAGCCGGGTGGATCCAGTCACCCCTGTATCAGGCCTCCAGTGGATTCCTTCGCATCTGCCTCAAACTCCCCGCCTCCGCCCCACCTGGCATGCAATCCTGCGTGTGCCTTTTTTTTTCTCCCATGCTGTGGGGGGACCCCGGCCTCATCTAGTCTCTGCAGCCAATTCAGGGGTCTGTGATACATGTGGTATCCGTCAGGAGACAGGGACGTAGGAGCAGCACAGCCCCATTCCAGCTGACAGTCAGCCACCACACCTTCTCCCTTGACTTCCTCTCCCTGCCGAGGAGGCCCGGGGTGGTGGTGGGGGTGAACGGGTCCTCTGGCTCAGTGTGGGCAGTGAACAACAAAATGTCAAATGCCAGCCTCTCCTTTTTGCAAGCATCCTCAATCTTGTGTGATTTTCTTGGGACCACCTCCCATAGCTATGTTCTAGGATATAGTAAGCTGTGTCACCTTGGGCAAGGTTTTCAACCTCTCTGTGCCTCAGTTCCCAGGGGTAATAACAGTGCTTACTGAGAGATTTAGGGGAAGAACTGATATCCTTGTATCACCCCAATACCTAGTAGGTTGCCCTGCACATAGAAGAAACTCTGTAAATATTTGTTGAATATTCATTGATTGACACACAAAAGCATGAGCTAATGAAATAGAGCACTTATGGTGGAATTGCAGGCATCTGCCTCCATGGGATGGGGTGAGCTATGGAAGCTGCCTGCGTGCCTGACAAAATACCATAGAGGCCATTGTCTATTCTCCTGACTAAAGAGGAACATTGAGCAGTGAGGCTCTGGGGCCTCCTTAAACCTCAAGAAGGCTCTAGAATTTCTGGAGCAGAAGGGGGCATGATGGGTGGAGATCCGGGGACAGCTATGCCTTCTGGTACAAAGAGAAGTCCTAAGCTTCGGTGGGGGGCTGAATTTGGCATTCTTGGAAGGCCCAAGTGAATTGAGCTAGGAATGTAGACCAGAAGAATAATGTGTCTCCCTGAGAGCATGCTGGGAAATAAGCCAATCTGGGTAGTTCATGCTGGCTGCCATGCATGCAATTGAATTTCCCCAGAATGCTTCTGGAACTCTAGGAGAAGGAAGCCTGGGGCCCTTTGATATGGTGGTTAAGATCAGTTGCAGAGACTGAAGTGTGGGTAAGAGGGAGAAATATGGCCAAGAACTCACCAGCAGGAGCAACGGAGAAAGTCTTGTTTGGCCTGCGTGAGCCTTGGGCACTCCGGCTAGGTCAGCTCTCCATGGCCGAGGGCATCTACTGGTCTCAAGGCAGACAGGAGGACTGGCAGGAAGGAGCCTGCCCGATTGATGCCCGGGATGCAGAAATCCTATCCTTCTGTGAAACAGGATCGCCGTTGCTCTTTCTCTGGAGGAAGCTTGAGAGAGAGGATCTGGTCGGGGTCGGTGGGCAGGGTGAAGGTGCAGGGCACCAGTGGCGACCTGGGCAAAGTGAACCCAGAAGGCATGACCCTCCACCTTCATGGCCAATGGGGCACAGATCAGATACTGACCTGGAGGCCGAGTTAGTTGCTGGCTTGGGGCATTTCCGTAAAGCCAGTGATAACATGTAGGCACAGAGGGTGGCTGCATGTGGCACGTGTCTTCCCATTGTTACCCTAAGCTTGTAGGATACTTTGCCCATAAATGGGTGATCAAGTCAGGCACAGTTTCGCTGGGGTCCTTAGTGACTCCTGGCATTGAGGTTCTTAGGACAGGTTCTTATGTGAGATTTTCCTCCCCATGTACCTGTGAGAAGGGCCAGGGCGTACAGCTGGGGGCTTGCTTCAGTCCCGTTGGATCTGGGGGCTAGAAGAACCTTGACCTTACTAGCTGGGGAAGGGTCTTTTCTCCAACTAGAATCCCATCAGGCTCCCTGAGAGAGCTCTGGCCTGGAGGAGAGAGGATCCCTGACCCTGGCAGGGCCGTGGAAGGGAAGAGGGAGTTTCCCCAGCTCCCTGCCCTTGCATCCTTTGGGGCTTTCTTTGGGTAACAGCAAGACGGAGAGGCAGAGAGGTGGACTAAGACCGAGTTGGTGTTAGAAGCCTTGGTGTTGAGTTCTACATTCACTAGCTGGTTACCCTGAGCACATCCCTTAATCTCTCTGAAGGAACAGCACACAATGGTTTTGCACACAGGCTCTGGAGCCGATTGCCTGGGTCCCAACCCAGGCTCAGCTACTAGCTGTGTGACCTTGGGCAAATGACCTAACCTCCCGGAGCCTCCATTTCCTCATCTATAAAATGGGGATGAGAAGAATAGTACATCCATCACAGTGCTGCTGTAAGATGTAACTGTATTCGTACAAAACAGATCAATGTCTGCCATGGTGAAATCGCCTATGGAAATTGTGGCTTTGGCTTTCAGGGATCCATGGATGCACAGTGTGTCTTCACCCCACAAGAGGCTCTACTGTGGGTGTTTGGGGACGTCTTGGGATAACAGATCTTTTGTGCTCCTCATGGAGGGGCTGGCTCGTTTTCTTACGTACAGAGCAGCCCAGTGCTTTGTGGGTCTCCATCTTGGAGAGGAGCCAGAGATACCCCAGAGAGACTGGTGACCTACCAGTTCCTTGAGTCAGGGTCTGAGTTCCGGCTCAGGAAGTGTTTGTGGCCCGGCTTGAATGCCCTGGCCCCACCACAGCTCGGCTCCCTGGGCCAGGCAACAGGGCCAACACAAAGGCCGTTCTCATCAATAGCTAATGAGCCCATCAATAAAGGATGCCCTGTCTGTTCCCTGTCAGCGATGTCCTCCCTTCTCCCTCAGCCCTTCTCTTCCTTCAGGGTTCAGCTTCCCCTTCAGGCTTGCTCAGTTGGCTTTGTCTTGGGAGGAGTGGATAAAAGGCTAGGGTCCCAGAGGGTAAGGGACGCAGGATGCCTGGCATTTATCTTGCCTCCCAGAGGGCGGCGAGCTGTGCCCAGGACTGCTTCGGGTCACCCCATTCTCTCACGGATCGGTACTGGGGTTCTGCACCACCCCTGGGGAGTAAGCCCACTCTAGGGCTGGGAGCAGGAGGTGGAGGGAGGAACAGGGATTGGGCTGAGATGAACTGCTCATGGTTCTGCTTGGGTAGTTAATATCGATCAGATCTATCATCTGAAAGCTGTTGAGTGTGGTCAAGTATCTCAGCCCATGTGACTGAGCCAGGACTGGGGGCAAGAGGTTTCTCCTGGGCCAGATGAGTCAGATGGGCCAACAATTATTCATTCATGTTGAGGACACCAGCTTTGGTTGTGCCCCACGTGCCTGGCGCCGAGCCAAAGGCTGGGACAGAGAGCGGGGTCCACAGGTGTGGCTGCGGCTGTGTCTCTGACAGAATCTTGCAATTTGCCACCTCCTCCCTGGTTTTTAAAAATAGTTTTATTTAGGGGCGCCTGGGTGGCTCAGTCAGTGGAGTGTATGACTCGATTTCGGCTCTGGTCACGATCTCATGGTTTGTGAGTTTGAGACCCACATTGGGCTCTGGGCTGACAGTCTGGAACCTGCTTGGGATTCTCTCTCTCCCCCCTCTCTCTGCTCCCTACCTCACTTGCTCTCTCTCTCTCTCTCTCTAAAAATAAGTAAATAAACTTAAAATTAAAAAAGGTTAAAAATAGCTTTTTTTTAGATAATTGGCATACAATAAACTGCACACACTAAAAGTATATAATCTGATATGTCTTGACGTAAGTGTATACCCATGAAACCATCACAAATGACCAGGAGGGTGAACATCTCCACCACCCCCAAAAGTTTCTTTGATTTCCTTTGCAATTCCCCTCTCCTTCCCCTCATCCCAGCTCCCACTGAACTACGGATCTGTTTTCTGTCACTGTAGATCAGTTTTATTTTCTAGTGTTACTTAAATGGAGTCATACAATATGTACCCTTTTTCTGTCTAGCTCTTTTCACTCAGCAGAATTATTTTAAGATTCATCTGTGTTGTTGCATGTATCAATAGCTCATTCCCTCTGTAGTGCTGTGTAGTATTCCATTATGGGGCTCTAATGCAAATTGTTTATCTCTTCATTTGTTGATGGACACTTGAGTTGTTCCCAGTTGGGGGTTGTTACAAATCAAGCTGTCATGAACATTTATGCCCTCATCATTGTACAGACTTACACTTTTGTTTCCTTTGGGTAACGTGGGTGTGGCATGGTCCGTACCAGTCTGATAGAGTTAAATGCCTGGCATCTGCAAGCAATCCCCGATTGGCTGAGCCTTCCAGAATCTCTCCAGCATGCTCCTGGGTTCTGCGAAAAGGTTTTTTTTTTTTTTTTCTCAAAGAGAGAGCAAGTGGACAAGGCCAGGTGCCCTGAAGACACACAGAAGAGGTTGGCGAGAGAGGAGATGCTTCGTACGTGATCACAGCTAAAAATTGTTTTCCTTTGAGCCAGCAGGATATGGTCCTTTATAATGTCACTACCGGGGGTTCACAGCTCCTCATCAGCTTTGACCTCCAGGCTGCCATCCTGGCCAGAAAAGGGGCCTGGTTCAGCCTCCGGGGCACCAAGGGGGTATATGGGTCTGGGAGAGATGCTAAAGGCAGTTGAGTGAGTGGTGGGCACTGGGCTGTGGCTGAACACAGAGAGCAAACTCTCCCTGTCACTCTGACCCAGACTACCTGCCACACTGTGCATACAGTTCCACTTGGTGCCAAGTAACCCCTTCCCTTTTCCCAGCCAGCTCTGAGTTTGCGCCCTGCGGTACTGGGGTGCCCCCTTCCCTCTGGGTAGCTGGGCTTAGCCTGGCTGTGGCTCGGCCCCCCTTATGCCGAGGGCTATGAGAAGTGGCTTCCAGACCAGAATCATAGTCTAAGAGGCAAGGAGATGGAGATCCACTGGCTTCTCAGCACCTCCAGTGACTTATCAGTTGGTTACATTGTCCATTTATCCAACAGCCTGTTACTGGGCACAGGAATAGTGCTGGGGGCTTGGGTTATAGAGGGAACAAATGTGAACATGCTTCAAGGTTCCCACGTCCAAGGGGGCAGCCCAACAGGATGCCAGCAACAAGTTCTCCACCAGTGGATGGTGCCACTCTTCAGGCAAGCTCCGGGGTCGTGGGGGGCCTAACCAGCTTCAAGGGCCTGATTCCTATGGGCTGAGACCCGAAGCATGAGGGGGGTAATCTGCAGAGCAGGGGACTGGAAGGGGTCCTGAGAGGCAGGCCCAGGTCGAGTGTGAGTCTGTGATGGTCTCCCCAACCCCTGCAGCCCCACATTCTGCTGTCTGTGGGCGATGTCTGCCTGGGGTGCTCTTCAGAGAAGACCGCTCCCCCTCACCCCACCCTGCTGCTAGGCAGCCTGTAGGCAAGATGGGGTGATGGGGGTCATGGCTAAAGAATACAATGCCATAGGGATGCCTGGGTGGCTCAGTTGGTTAAGCGTCTGACTTCGGCTCAGGTCATGATCTCACGGTTTGTGAGTTCGAGCCCTGCGTCGGGCTCTATGCTAACATCTCAGAGCCTGGAGCCTGCTTTGGATTCTGTGTCTGCCTCTCTCTCTGCCCCTCCCCTGCTTGTACTCTGTCTCTCCTTCTCTCTCAAAGGTAAATAAACATTAAAAAATTAAAAAAAGAGGGGCGCCTGGGTGGCTCAGTCTGTTAAGCGTCTGACTTCAGCTCAGGTCATGATCTCACGGTCCGTGAGTTCGAGCCCCGCATCGGGCTCTGTGCTGACAGCTCAGAGCCTGAAGCCTGCTTCGGATTCTGTGTCTCCCTCTCTCTGACCCTCCCCCGTTCATGCTCTGTCTCTCTCTGTCTCAAAAATATGTAAACATTAAAAAACATTAAAAAAATTTAAAAAAGAATATAAAGCCATAAATCCTGGGTGAGAAGCAGGGCTTTCCAAGGGTAGAAACAATAAGACTCTCCCGATCGTTCTAAAACCATAAAAAATTCACTTTTCTCGTTTCTTTCTCTTCCTGACATTGCTTGTCATCTCTGCTCTCACTGGCCCGGGAACCTGTCATTTTTGTCGAAAAGAGTCCACTGAGAAGCTCAAAGGTGTTTGAGCTGTGTGTGCAAAAGTCACAGGGGGCCAAAGGTACAGGAATCAGAGCTTGGAACTGGTTGCAAGAATTCACTGAACCACGAGGGTATTTACAGCAGCCGCATCTATCGAGCATCTGCCCTGTGCCCTGAGTTAGGTAGAGTATTTCATATGATGCCCCCTCCCCCAGCGATAGTAGTAGGTACCATAATTATCTCAAGTTTGGGGAAACTGAGTCACAGGGAAGTCTGCTTGTTCAAGATCTTGCAGCTCCTGAGATGGTAGAGATGAAATGTGAAGCCAGGCTGAATCTGTGCGCCAAAGGTAGGTGCCATGCACCAGGGGGCAGGCGGGCATGGGGCTCTGGGTGGGACCACCTCTGCCGAAGGAAGTCTGTGAGAGCTCCCTGGGGGAGGTGCCGCTGGAGCTTAAGGGACAGTGCTCCAGGCTGGGAAAAAGACAGGAGGGGGAGAAGGCACAGAGAGGGGACCTTTCAGTACGATGGTGTGAAGGCCTAGCCAAGTGGCTCTCTGGTGACTGGAGCGTGGGGTGCTCAAGAAGAGTGGCGCCGAGTGAGGCAGCGTCTATGCAGGCCACACAGGCTGCAG
Organism: Lynx rufus; assembly: GCF_022079265.1. NCBI lineage: Eukaryota > Metazoa > Chordata > Mammalia > Carnivora > Felidae > Lynx > Lynx rufus. The sequence continues at coordinate 128,138,541 of NW_025814834.1, read as the reverse complement.
AGCGGGGTGTGCACTGTTTATCACCTGGGATACCTGCAGGGGGTTTCTTCCTGCCCACCCTGAGGCCAGGTGACAGGAAGGAGGAAGGAGCGGAGGTCCAAGACCCAGGATATTTACAATCCACGGTAGGGTGAGCTCTCCCCTGCCCCTCCTCCTCATTATTACTACCACCTTTTCTCTCTTTTTTTTCTATTATTAAAAAAAAATTTTTTTTTTACATTTTATTTATTTTTGAGAGACAGAGAGAGACAGAGCACAAGTGGGGGAGAGGCAGAGAGAGGGGGAGACACGGAATCCAAAGCAGGTCCAGGCTCCGAGCTGTCAGCGCAGAGCCCGATGCGGGGCTCGAACCCACGAACCGTGAGATCGTGACCTGAGCGGAAGTCGGACGCTTAACTGACTGAGCCACCTAGGCACCCCATACAACCCTTTCTTTCTTTCTTCAAAGGGAAGTTTGCCTGAAAGTGCAACATGTAAAACAGATAGAAGCTGTTCTCTGGGAGCTGGGGTGGGGTGGGGATCCTGAGCCTTACCTGCCGGGCCCTTAATTCCCTGTTCCCGGAGCCTCTTCGGCTCCTCAGAACACAGTCTGATGCCCACTGGCTAATGTCATCACTTTCCAATGGTGCCCCGTTGAGGTCTGACCTGCCTGGTGACCCTGGTCCCCCTCCTGGATATGTCCTTTGCCCCCCCCTCTCCCCAGCGTGCAGGCCAGTGACACAGTCCAATTTGGCCCTTGCCTGAGAACCCGATCTCATTGTGCTCCACTCTGACCTCTGGCTCTATTACCAGCAGAAGCCGGGAGCAGGGCCTGAGGCCCAGGGCCTCTATCTGACCAATCGGACACTGAGCCATGAAAAATGAACTCCCCTATCAGGTCACGGGACCTCTCAGACTTCGACCTGGGCTCACCCTTCTGACCTAAACTCCCGCACAGAAACTGGGACCAAAGGATGAGCAGGGCTGTGCACACCTTGGGGGAGCCTCCCTCACCCCAACTGTATACCCTGGGACAAGTGGAGACAGGTGGCCTGGAGGCAGGGGGTGAGTGAGTCGAGGGTGGAAGTGAATGGAAGCTGCTTTCTGCAGGTCAGGGAACAAACTACCATCTGGTCTGAATGGCTCAGGCTCACATTTCTGTGGTCCAGACCCACTCCATCTCCCAGCACCTGAAGACATTAGCGGGTGCAAGTAGGCTCTCTTCGCATAAGCATGTGGTTGCTCAGCGCCTAAGGTATGCCTGGCGCTGTGCTCAGTGGTGGAGACAGAGATGTAGTGGGGGTGGGAGGCAAAGAGCAACAAGGTGTGGGTCCATGGAAATCTCAAGAACCGCCTTACAGAAGGCCAACGGGCCAGGATGAATATTGCGTGCACAGCACCCAGCTCGGAGCCTGCTGCCTGGGAAAATAATGGAAGTATTTGCAACCAGATCACAGAGAGGGGAACACTTAGGTTAGGGTGGAGGAGGGAGAGAAGCCAAGGGAGGAGGGGAAGATCTCGTCTCTTCGGAGCAGCCTGAACTGAGTCTCATAGGATAGATGGGATCTCCCGAAGCAGGGAAGAGGTTTGGCTCGTGGATCAGAGGGATGTGGAGAAGGGCATTCCCAGGATGTACGAGATAGCAGGTGCAAGGGAAGGCACTGACAAGCGTGAAAGCCCAGTTTACCTGGCAAACTCCAAACTCGGGAATGTCCTGCCTACATGACATCAGGGTCCTTTCGATACCACATTGTGTAGCGGAGAGCTGCTCTGGACTCAGACAGACCTGGGCTCAAATTCTAGTGGTGTGGCCTTGGCGCATGTTTTAACCTTTCTGGGTCTCAGTCCTTCACCCGCAGAGGGGAGTTTGCTGTCCACCTTGCTCGTCTGTTATGATGCAAGGGTGACATGAAATGATGTAGTGTCAGGACCTAGCCCGTGGGATTTTGCTCCTACTCCTTCTGTGAGGTGCGGGAACTGAGACTTGGAATTTTGCAATTGGGAGGTTTCAGGAGTGGTCTGCTCCAGCCTCTTGTCAATGCAAGAAGCCCGTCTACTGCTATAGAGGTGACGTCCAGACTCTGCATGACACTTCTGGGCTTGTGCAAGGGTCACTGGCCCACTGCAACCCTGACTGTAGCCATTTACTGGCTCACTCTGACCCTGTTCCAGGGGAGAGGTAAAAAGGGGAAGAAAGTGATTAGGAATAGTGACCCCTGGGGGTGCCTTGGTGGCTCAGTTGGTTAATGTCTGACTTCGGCTCAGGTCACGATCTCACGGGTTGTGAGTTCAAGCCCCGCATCGGACTCTGTGCTGACAGCTCAGAGCCTGGAGCTTGCTTCGGATTCTGTGTCTTCCCCTTCTCTGCCCCTCCCCTGCTCGTGCCCTGACTCTCTCTCTCTCTCTCAATAATAAATAAATGTTAAAAAAATTTTTTAAATAAATAAAAAAAAAAGGAATAGTGACCCCTGGCTCCTAGATGCAGAGACTCAGAAGGGGACTTGTAAATCACTGATCCTAACCCGAATTATACAGACATAGATGCAGAGGGCTGTGACTTGCCCCAGGTCCTCCACTGACATACTCATAGGTCTCCTGACTTCCCCTTTGGCTGAGCTGGCACCACTCGGTGACACCACAGTGAGCCGACCAATCCCTGCAGGTTCTGCACCCCACCCTCCTCACCCCCCAGGATCTAGGGCTGCGTGTTTGGAGGGTCGTGCACTGTGTCATTCAAATCACTGTTAACGTCCTGGAATCCTGGAAGTGTGGGATGGACCAGGCAGGGCTGAGAGCTGTGACTGGGGCCTTGTCCCTGCTTGGTCAGGGACACTGGGGCAGATGGAGCAGACTGGGTCAGGCTGTGGGACAGAACCCACCAACTGGGATGGGCTAGGCTGGGAGTGGTTTCAGGAAGGATGTCACGCTGAAGAAGCCCAAGGGTATGCAACTCCATCTAAGTTGGTGTGGGAAGCTGGGCAAAGGTGGCTAGTATCACCACAGGGCAGGGCCCAGAGATCCCATGGGATCCTGGCAGAGGTGGACAATGAATGCAGGAGTCAGCATTGAAGAATCTCTTGTTCCTGATTCAGGGGGCCACAAACTGGCAAGAGCAAGGCAGAGCCCCGCACTGGAAGAAGGGGTCGCTGGCTGAGTTCTTGGATATGCGCTTAGGCCCTGGGAACCTGGCAAGGGTTCGTTGTGGCCTGAGGTGGCTGGTAGGGTTGGGTGGCCTCCCTGTGGGAAGGGAGACTATAAACGCTGGGCATCATGCAGATCAGGAGCAGGCCAGGCCAGAAAGGGCAGAGCCTCAGGACCACGGCTCACGATGGCATCGGGTTAGAGGTGCATCTAGACAACTGGAAGGCAGCCTGGACCAGCTCAGCTGCTCAACTTGCTCGGCGGCCTTGGGCAATTCCTTTAGCCTCTGAAGGCCTCAGTTTTCCCTCTGCAAACGGAGGATAATAATAAGGGAAAACCGTGCCTTCCTTACAGCTTCTTTGAGTGTTAAAATAAAAGCTACGTGACATTGTACTGAAGTGACAAGCCGCCTCTGTCTCATCGTTAGGGCCTTGCATCTGTGAATCCCCCCGGCGCGGTGACCTGCATCCCCCAGCATTCGGGACGGGGCTTTGGCCTGCTGTGCAGACGGAGCGAGAGGACAGGCCGCAGCTGAGGCCAGCCTGCAGGGCCCTGGCAGCAGGCGAGGCTGCAAGGAGGGAACAGCCTGGTGATGGATGACGCTGCCAGCCCTTGCCCATCTGGCAGCTTGAGCGATTTGCATAAAAACAAAGACAGCTCCAGCGGCATGAAATATTGATGCCCTGAGACTTTCCAGAGTGGCGTTTTGGTCTGGCTCAGCGAGGGCCTGGCTCCTGGCCCCCATGGTAATGGCGCCTCCTGCCTTTTGAGGTTGGTTCCAAGGGGCCGCAGGAAGGGAGAGTGCCCTGGCAGAGAGAGCCACCTGTGAGTCCTTGTGGACAGACATTAGTCTCGGGTTTCAGGTGATACTGACTTTAATCAAACTGGGTTGGAAAAAAACACATTGGTTCAGGTTCTGAGTGGCTCAGTTTCTTGTCTGCCGGAGGCAGATGGGAGCTCAGTCCCCTCCGCAGGCCTCGCTTTCCCCCCTGACCCTCACAAAACAACCCACTGTCCAACTGGCAACCTTTCAAGAGTGACAGGGTGGAGAGGGAGGAGGCCCAGCTCTGAGGAAGGGGTAAGTTGGGGAGGTGTGACTGTGGGGGGTACGTGCTCATCAGTGTCCTGGGGGGGCGGCACTACAGAAAAATGCTCAGAGTGTCCAACTCGTGTCTTGTAGGGCAGCCTTCAGTCCCGTACTTCGCAGACCCCTCTTCTGATAATGAAGCAGTGAGCAAAGGTTGGAGGCCAGCTGCGGCCTCCGCTCCTCCGGCCCCCAAATCTAAGGTGGAAAGGGGAGGGTGCTTTACACAGACACAGTATTTTGGGTCTCTGTCCCCAGGGTAGGTCCAGGACTCTGTTTGTCTCCAATTTGGCTTCTCCCAGGAGGTGGGGGTGGTAATATAAAATCCGAGCTCCCTTCTCAGCTCTGTCCCCGCAGGCGCTGCCTTCTGGCCCAGACCCCTCCACCTCCATCTGCCAAAGGAGTGCGAACATTCAGCTCCAGCCAGGTTCCTACCGCCAGAGCAGGCCCGTCCTAATAGGTCTCTCCCTGTGAGCGCCTCCAGGCTGCGGGCCAAGGCTTAGTCATCTTTGTATCCTCAGCTCCTGGCACACAGGAGGCACCTGAAAAATGTTTGATGGAATTAACAGAGTCTTGGAGCCCCGGGGCGGGGCAGGGCCTAGGACGGACCAATGGGATGAAGGAGCATCCGCAGGCCAATGGCAAGGCCTGTTAGCTCGTGGCAGAGAGGTTTGGTGGGGGGAGGGGCTTGTCTTCTTCCCGGTTGGTTGGCAAGAATCTGTAAGCCGCTTTTTGGAGCAGAATTGGGGGGGGGGTCCCACCTTTCATCAGAGCTATAGTTGGCCAGGATTTGGGGCTGGGATGTGTGTGTGTTTAAAATTTTATTTATTTATTTTTTAATTAAAAAGCAATACATACAATAGAAAAATTGTGAAAAAAATAGGAGAGCATAAAGAAAACAACTACCATGTTCTCAACTAGTTGAGTCGTTTCTTAACATTCCTCTTCTGAATGTGGCTGACTTGGCTGGGGTAAGGGTTGGAGAAGTACCCCCAGGCCCTGTTCTGTGAGCAAGTGATGCCAGTCCTGTACCAACCTGCCCACCCCTTGGCTCAGGAAACCATCCCCCTGGCCTGGTGTTTCCCACTCCACTTACTTCAAATTAGAACGGTTTTCCCATTCAGGGTGGGGCCCCCAAGGTCTTTGTGAATGGACTGAAGAACCCAGATCCATTTGGGTCACCCTCTTTACCTTTGTTTTGTGAGCCAGCACTGGGCCAGGACGCTGATTTCCCCACTCAAGCTGGAGTGTTGAGTAAGAGAGTAGGGGAGTGGGGACCCTGCTAAATGACAGGTGGTCCTGCCCATTAAGAAAGGCTGTCAACCTAGGGTTTTCTCTGAGACCAGAGATTTAACACCTACTTTCTGAGGGCTTACTACGTGTTCCACACTGAAACACTCTGCAAATGTTATTATTTAATCCCTCACAAACACTCTTCATTTATTTTTTTTTACTTAACTATTTAACAAATAGTTATTGAGCATTGCTATTGACTTAAGTTAGAGACTTGTGGTCATTCTTGATTCCCTCCCAGGCCCTGTTCTTTATAGCTTTCATCTCTGCCCCACCTTTCCCTTCTCTGCTGGCCATGGATGCTTTGATGGGGCCTTTGCACAGGCTCCTCTGGCTTTTCCTACAGTCTTTTCTCCACAGAGCATCCTCAGTGATTGTTCCAGTATGCAAATCACATCTGTCACTCCCCTCCTCAAAATTCTTCAATGACTCACCATCTGCTACGGTACAAAATCGAAACTCCTTTTATGGCGTATGTGGCTTGTTGTCCCTGAATATTGGTTCTCCCTTGTTGCTTAACCCCATCATTTTTGACTAGGTAGGAGGTGGCAAGAACAAAGACCACATTTTCCAACCGCCCTCATCACTGGGTGCTGTCAAGTGACCGAGGCAGGAGTAACTGAGGCGGGAGGAAGCTTGCTGGGCACCCTGTTTTAAGAGTCAGCACTCACTCTCTGCTCTCTTTTTTGTCTACTTTTTAATCTCTGCCAGCTGGAATAAGATGTCTTTTCTTGTTCCTGAGGTCAAGTCCATGCACAGGGAAGCCACAAGATAGAAGGAGACTGGCTTTCTGACAGCAGAATCCAATCCAGTTCTGGATCACAAAGCTGGTGTTTATTCTAGAGAGAAATAATATTTTATCTTGGTTAAGTCACTTTTGTTTTTGTCACTTGTAGTCAAACCCAACCCAGCTAATCAGCGCATAAGACCAGTCCCAAGTCAGTCAGCTTCCCAACCCTCCTCTCTAGGTCCTTCAACACTGCCAGGATGACATGTCCCTGGACTCTGCCCATACTGTCCCCTTCATCTGGGATGGTTCCCTTGACCCATTCCCTGGGATCTCACGCACTTGGAAAACTCTTGGCTCCTTCAAGACCCGGCTATGGCATCTCCTTCTTTTCAGAGCTTTCTCCTGTTCATACATGGTCACTCAGGTGCTCCCTCCCCTGTGTTCCTATGGAACCAGGCACGCTCCTGGAAATAGCACTGGTCATGTTGTAATTATGCCCCCTCTTCCTATGTCCAAGGACAATATCTAGTTCATCTTTGCATCATCTCCAACTAGCATGGCATTTGGAAAACAGTAAGCTTCTAATCAGTTTTTGCTGAATAAATGAAAATGAGTTTCAGGAAAGGTCCAAAGAGTTGGTGGGATCCCAGGAGAGGTGACAAGTCCCTGTCACCTGAAAACTGTGCTCCTTGAGTTTGAATTATGTCAATACAACAGGATGGTCTAGAAGGAAGCTCCTGAAAGTGCAACTTGAGAGGCTGGATCCAAATTCTCTGCATTTTGGGACAATCTTAGCACTCCCAGTCTCTCTGGGTTATGCAGTCCATGGTGCATAGGCCAAGGCCCTTTCAGCCTGGCTATTCTTAGAAAAAGCAGCAACAAGGGTGCCTGGGTGGCTCAGTTGGTTAAGAGTCCAACTTCGACTCAGGTCAGGATCTTGCAGTTCATGAGTTCAAGCCCTGCATTGGGCTCTGTGCTGACGGCTCAGAGCCTGGAGCCTGCTTCGGATTCTGTGTCTCCCTTTCTCTCTGCCCCTCCCCCCCTCAAAAATACATTTAAAAAAACATTAAAAAAAAGAAAAAGCAGCAAAAAGAGGGGTGGGGCAGAGAGTCCACTAGATCAGGATATCCCCTAGAATGGTAGATCACGGTAGGGAACATGCTGCTCTCTCCACACCACGTTGTGTGAGTGTTGGAGGGGCAGGTGGGAAGAGTGTGAGACAAGGTGCCAGACAAGGACTTCAAGGAGTCAGCTAGGGGCTTCTGACTCAGAACTGGGACAGGAAGGAGTCTGGGGTCTGGCATGGGAACATGAGGGTCAGTCACAGTGTCCAAGAAGCACAAGGGACACCTGATTCTGCGTCAAGGCCCTGCCGGGTGGTAGGAAGCAAAGAAGTAGTCAGGGAAGAACATGCATCTGGAGCCAGATGAATTAGAATCAAGCCCTTTGATCTCAATTTACCAAAATCCTTCAGAGTTTCAGTTTCCTCATTTGTGAAGTAAGGAAGGCCATGTCAGGTTCTAATTTATGAGGTTGTTGTGAGACAAATGAGATATATGTTTGTTTAATATACATTAAAATACTTTTTTTTAATTTTTTTTTAAAGTTTTTTTCAACGTTTATTCATTTTTGGGACAGAGAGAGACAGAGCATGAACGGGGGAGGGGCAGAGAGAGAGGGAGACACAGAATCGGAAACAGGCTCCAGGCTCTGAGCCATCAGCCCAGAGCCCGACGCGGGGCTCGAACTCGTGGACCGCGAGATCGTGACCTGGCTGAAGTCGAACGCCTAACCGACTGCGCCACCCAGGCGCCCCTACATTAAAATACTTTTAAACTAAAAAGTGTCCCAACAATGTTAGGATGATCATTCCTATAGGAGATATGTGGGGACAGGAGCAAAGTGCCTATGGTAGACTGTCATTGGCTTCATTCTATTCTCTTGTCTATAGTCATGCCCTTTGTCATGTGATTTTGTAGTTCCTCCTAGTCCTTGACTATGAGTTCAGCTATGTGACTTTCTTGGCCAATAGAAGGAAGTAGAAGTGACAGTGTGCCAATTCTAAGCCCTCAGGAGGTCTTATGGGTTTCTTCTTGGTTTCTTGTAGCTCCCAGTGCCTTGAGAGGAACATGCCTCTGCTAGCCAAGAGGAGTGAGAGCCATAAAGACCAGAGCTGTCTCAGCTAAGCCCAGCTTAGATCAGATGATTCCCAAGAGACCCCCAGATACAGGAACAGGTCTGAGCAATATCTGATGACCCAAAGATGCATGAGAAATCATAGATGATTGTGGCTTCAAGCCCAAGTTTGAGGGTGGTCTGTGATGTTACCGTATCTAACAGGTACAGTACCCCTCCTCTAAATACCAAACTTGGCAAACAGGTAATGGTTAAACTACATGAACAATGTATGAAGGATCAGAACACGGACAGGAAGATAATCTTAAAGGAAGAGAATGCCAAGAAGACCAAACAGACATGGTGGTAAATGAATTTACATACATACAGAGAAAGTGTCAGCCAGAAGAGAAATTAGTTAGAAACGGAAGCAGAAGGGACAGTCAGATCTCAAAGCAACAGAGTCTCTCTAACTTCTGTCCGGGTAGAACTTGTCTGGCTGGCGTACAAGGGAGCCAGTTTGCTAACACTGAACTCCAGTTGTAGAGATGGCAATGGCAGGGTAAGAGAGCCAAATGCCATTAAACAATCAAATAATTTAATTAACTCATCTTAGCCAATTCCTCAATGTTTCTATAATTTGGCTCCCATGGAGAATTTGTGGTCAGGTTGAGTAAATTTCCAATCCACTTGACACTTACATTTCTCACTGTGATTTAATTGACATTCTGGTCTTATTCATTGGTTTTCATGTAAGGTTTGTTAGTGTACATCAGTATCCTCAAATCTGACCAAATTTGATTTGGGACCCTGATAGAATTTGGGTTTATCAGTCTGTAAGAATGAAGGATAGAATCATGTTGGTAGCAAGCTCATCAGAATAAAAGCTGCCTTCTGATGTCCAGCCAGCTGGCCTCATGTAGCCTCTGCATTAATATCTTTCTTTCTTTCCAATTCTGTGGTTAATGTTGTTATCTAGGTATATACAAATCTCAAGGGAGTAGATTGCCCTTCGTGGATAGGAAAAGTTGGGGAAAGGAGGCACTGAGCTTGACCTACAGATTCAAAGACCCACTACCTAATGGTACCTTTCTTTTTTTATTTATTATTTTTTAAAATTTTATTTATTTTTGAGACAGAGAGAGAGAGAGAGGTGGGGGGAGGGGAAGACAGGGCGACACAGAATCTGAAGCAGGCTCCAGGTTCTGAGCTGTGAGCACAGAGCCTGATGCAGCGTTCAAATTCACAAACAGAGATCATGACCTGAGCTGAAGTCGGATGCTTAAGTGACTGAACCACCCAGGTGCCCCTCTAATGGTATCTTTCCAGTTCCCTGAATCTTACTTAGAAGGATAGTCCTGGGATGGTCATTTACAAAGTCCAGACCAGCTAGTTTAGGGTTCTCTCTTTATGGAAGTGGACACTCAGGCTCAGAGAGTTTGTAGAAGTTGTCCAAATTCACATAGCCCCCTGAATTTTCCATATGGGAAGATTCCCATTTGGGAGAGCTACAGATTTGTTCTTCCTGTGGTGTGGCTGATTGAACAGAGATCTGGTATGCTGGCCTGAGTACATTTCTCACGGCAGAAGCCATGCCTGTGTTTAACACCAAGAACCTGCTATTGTGTATGTCTGTTGGGGTCTCAACATGTGCTGATGACTGGTTGAGGTTTGGTTGGGGAATGGTCCCTAGACCCTGTTCCTCAGTCTTGGGTTTGGCTGGTGAGGGCTTCCCATCTGCCATTCATTCTCTCAAGCTGTGATCTTGGCAAGAACAATCCACTTACTTGTGCTTCATTACCTGTACTCTCTTTCCAACTGGTCGCACTCCCAGAAGGTAATAAGAAAAGCTTTCCTGATTGAGGATCCATGGATATTTTTCAATCCTTTGTGTCTTCTACCTAATTTATTTCCCTCAAATATATTCACTCTTGGCACTAATGTTGACTGAACCTTGAAAAATCTGGAAAGGTTTCTATAGAGGTGAAGGGAATGATATTGAGCTAAATTACAGAAACATTGAGAAATTGGCTAATATTAAAGTATTTGATTGTTTAATGTCATCAGGCTTTCCTACCCTGCCATTACCATCTTTACAATTGGGATTCACCTGTCAGCAGGTCTCAGTATGGTGCAGGGAGAGCACAGGGCTGGGTTTAGGAAGCCTGGGTTCTGTTGCTTTGGCTCTGGGATAATTTGATTTCTTTGAGACCCAGATTATCCCTCTGTCAAATGAAAATGTTGCACTACTTTATTGCTTCTAGCACTAATATTTTGTGGTTTCATTTTGAACTCACAAAAATTTCTTGTCTGCCGAACTGAAAAACTGAACTTTATTCCTATTGATCAAGCGAGCTCTGTCCTTGGTGCTGAATCTTGGGTGTTGTATCATTGGTTAGATTCAGGAAAGAATCAGCTTCACAGAACTTGGGCACCAATGACATTTTCGACAACTATTAGGATTTGGATCTTAAAATATTGCCCCAGTAAGCAGGTAATGGACCTGGGGCTTTAATATTTTTCATAAACCTTTTGTTACCATATTGATCTATACTGTCCAGGCCTGCAGGATGAGTTGGTGAAATGTCTTCCATGAACAGTCTGTATTTTGATTCTATGACCATATATATCCTGTATTTTCTGATACTGTTCCAATTTCAAATATACTATCACATGGTTTTCATAAATCATTGCAATGTCCCTGAAATTCTAATATTTTGCCACGTAGACCATACCTTTAGGCTCTTTATTGTTTATGGATGTAGTTTAGTAATCTTTTGTCCAATGATGTGTCTAGATTTCTGGCCTTAAAATATCACCTTGGCATAGATACCATCTGTTTGATATCTCTTGTGCTGAGATTGTAAAACTTCTATATGAAGAGTTTCCAGGATTCTTCTTTTTCATAAAAAAATTCTAAGTAGAGGGCATACCTAAATTATGATGTGAGTTCTCATTCTCTGAACAAGAAGGCAAAGAAATAAGAATTTCTGCATGTGTCATGCCTGCTCAATATCACATAAGAGTTAATGAGAATAAACCATAAGACAAGTGAAATTTGGGTGTCTACACAGCACCAGAGGGCCTGGGTGATCATTCCCTCATCTCTACTTAGTTGACCAGTTGCTTTGACAGTGTTGACACAATAGTGGTGACAGAATGGAGATTGTCACCCAGTAATGAATCAGTCTTCTGATTCTGGGTGGAGAAGCTGGACAATGACAAGAGGCCAGTGATGGCCCACAGGCAACCTGTGGGTCTATTAGGAGTGTTTCTCAAAACCATGTGAAAAGGGGTCCCAACTCAGATGTCTTGGCCTTCACCAAAAGCTCTGGCTCTCTGCCTCCCTTGAGATTTATCTTCTTCACTCTCAGCGTTGGAGAACCCAGTTCAAAGTTGATACCAGGTATTTAATTCAGGAAGTATTCACAAGGACTCACCATGCATTGATCATGTACTTTGACCATAAGGTAGGTGGAAGCTGAGAGCTCACTGGCAATGAGGGCTGCAGTGGACAGGAACTACCATAAAGAGAGTGGTGGGAGAGAGCTGAGAAGTAAGATGAGGATGATTGCCTGGAAACCTCATGAAGGGATTATGGGATTATGGTATGGACTCTGGTATCCAATCAGTGGTATGGGTTTATGAGTATGGACTGTAGAGCCAGACAGCTCCAGGCTCAAGGCCCAACTTAGCTGCTTAATAGCTAGCTTGTGACCTTGGGAAGGTCAGTTGACCTCCACTAAGCTTAAACACATTAATTTGTAAAAGGGTTGGAGTAAAAATGCCACCCTTACCTTACAGGATTGTTGTTGGAATTAAAGAAGATAATTTGCATAAAGAGTTTAGTTCAGTGCCCATGAGTGCTAAATAAAAGGCATGTCTCTTTGTTACTTATGTGTGATGTAAATATAACATGTGGATTGCTTGAGAACAGTAAGCAAGCAACTTAACATCTATCCTATCTGTCATCTCCCTCCTGCCTCCTCAGGCTGTGAGGCTGTTGCATTTAGTTCTACAGTTTCTGCTCTCTCAAGGATACATTAGCAATCTTGTCACATCTTGTCATCTTGCAGGTGGTTGCAGATGGATTATTTGGTCTCACCTGGTGTAGACTGAGTTGTTGACTCTGTACCTGGAAGGGTACCTAGCCTCTCTATGTCAGGGCTGTCTCAATATCCATTCCATGGCAGTACTCAGGGATGTCTCCCATCCTCTGTGAATCTCAACAACTCCTAGTGCCTTGGCCAAACATTCACAGTTTCCTAAGTGCCTTCAGGATGTAAGTCAAAGGGGCCAGCTAGTTATGAAACACCTCCTAAGAGACCTCTCTAATTATTTCCTGTCCTAATCAAGTATGGCTTTTCATCCTTCTATCAAACAAGGCACCCTAATTATATGATTATAGTTGATCTTTTAAAATAAAGACAGAAGTTAGAAAAATTCTTTGTCTTCTCATTGTCTCCTGTTATTCTGTCATTCAACTGGGTGGGAGTGGGTGGCTGCAGCAGGTAGAAGGGGTGTGATTTCCTCTTTTTTCTCCTTTTTGCTTTTATACATGGGGAATGTTTTCCCGTTTCCACCTTTCCCTGGCAAGACCTTTCTCCCTTCCTGCACCACCTTTTATCACTACATGACTGAGTTTATGTTTCTTTTCTTTGGCTCTACTTCTGGTCTGATGAAAAATTCAGCAACTTTATTGAATTTTCAGATCCTTCAGGCACCCTCTGTGAGCTTTAGACAGTATCATCCTGACCTGAGAATTGGTGCTGCATCGACGCAGCCAATAACAACAAACAAAACAAACACTACTACAGATACTGAAATCATGCTAATTGTGCTGGTTACTCCTTCTCACTCTCCTTTGTTGGCTGCTCCCTGAGCCCTTAATGTGGGAGAGAACCAGGGCTCAGCCTTTGACCTCCTCTTTTCCATCTACATTTGCTCCCTTGGTCATCCAGTGTCATACTTTAAAATACCTTCTATGTGCTGGTGACTCCAAAACTGCCTTCAGCCCAGACTTCTCTCCTGAACTCCAGGCTTGTAGATCTAACTGCTCCCCCTGTATCTCTGCTTGATGTCTATTAGGCATCTTAAACCTAACATATACAAAACAGATCTTATGATATTTCCCAGCAAACTTCTTTTGATACCTTCCCAATCTCAACTCCCTTTTTCAGTTGCCCAGACCAAACTCTGGTGCTCTCCTTGACATCTCATTCTTCCACTTTCTACATCCAATCTATGGCAAGTCGCATTGCTCTACTTACAAAATATAGTTCGAGTCTGACCTCATCTCGCCACCTACACTGTTCCACTTTAGGTCTAGCCATTAGAATCTTTCATTTGGCTTATTCCTATAGTTTACTAGCTGGTCTCTCCACATTAGCTCTCTGTCCCCCTATAGTATGTTCTCCAAACAGTGCCAAGGTGATCATGTAAAAACGTAACTCATGTCTCCAAACCCTCCAATGGCTCATATACAAGTGTGTGGGTCATAGTCCTCTCAACGGTCATGAATGATCCAGTCCCCACTACTTCTCTTCTTCAGAGCTCTACCTCTTGCTCACTCTGTTCCACATTGGCCTACTTGCTATTCCTTAGACAAGCCCACATGCATTCACCTTGTCTTTCCTCTGTTCAGAGTGCTTTTCTCCCAGATGCTTGCATGGCCACTTCCATCAGGCCCTCCAAGGTTACCTACCTAAGATTACAGCCTTCACCTCAGCCTAGCCCTCCCTGCTGAAACTTTATACATCTCTTTAGCATTTGCCGTTACTGTATTTGCCTTCTTATGTACATTTCTGCCACTCCATGAAAGCAGGAACGCTTCTCTGCTTTGACTACTAGATCCCCGGTCCTGGCACAGAGTAGGCATTCAGTAGATAATTATATATCCATTAACTCACTTAACTTCTACAACAGTTATGAGCGCTGATTTGTACACGAGGAAACTGAGGCACAGACAAGTTAAATAAATGGTCAAACATCACACAACTCCTAATGGCAAAGTTGGGATTTAATTCCAGGTTGTCTGGGTCTGAGCCCACGTGCTTTGACACTAGACTCCACTGCCAGGGTGTGGTATGTGATTTTCTATCCCTGTGCCTGGGAGCTGCCATGCTCCAGCGACCCAGCATGTGTTGGTCATTGCCTTAATTCAGGCTGTCATAACATAATACCATAGACTGGGTGGCTTAAAACAATAAAAACTTACTCTCGTATAGTTCTGGAGGCTCAAAGTCTGAGATCAGAGTGCCGGCACGGTCAAGTTCTAGTCCTATCATATTAGGATCCCACCCTTATGACCTCACTGTATCTTAATTACCTCCTAAAAACTTTATCTCCAAATACAGTCACATATGTAGAGGTTTGAGGCCTCTACATATGAGTGGGGGAGGGGAACGGCACATTTCAGTCCATAGCAATCATTCCCCGGATTGAGCAGCTTGCTTTTAACTGCTCACGGTTTCCTTTGAGAAATAGGAAATGACCTCTGCCCGCCCCCTGCCACCCCCGTTCCCCAGGGACCAGAGTGGAGCAAATGTGAGCACACCAAGAAGGCTGGAGCTTCTGGCTTGTCTGCCCTGGCTTCTGATTCAGATCCTTCCACCGAGAAGCACCACTCTCAGCTTCTCAGGAACGAGAATGGTGGTTCTGAGAAGCGGGTTTGCCACAGAGGCATTTTCCAGGGTTAGAAGCAGTCTGTGCCGGCCCTGGGATCTGGCCACCCTCTTACTCCTGCCACCTCAGGTCACAGAAGAAAAGGTGGCTCTGTACTGACTTGCGTGTTCGGCTCACAGACCTGGATGTGCTGGGGCAGCAGAGGAGAGCCCACTGGGCTAGGGCAGCTTTGTGGGAAGTAGGAGGAGACTGGCCAGGCAGAATGGGCAGGAGGGGACCTAGGGCACAAAGAACCAGCCGGGGGAAGGACAGCTTGGAGTAAAAGGGCTTCCTGTTCCTTTCCCTGGCCGCTCAGGCTGGGCCCTGCCTTTCTAGACCTTCCTTGCCCACCTGTGGTGAGTGGAGGGAACTGCACTTCCTCTCCACCAGCCCAGCTGAAGCCCTTACCGGAGTGGCCTGGTCCAGGGCTGCCAGATAAAATATAAGACCCCCCAGTTAATTCCAGATAGACAGGGAATGAATTTTAGTGCAGTATAGTCTAAGTATGCCCCATGCAATAGATATACTAAAAAAATGATTCTTTGTTTGTCTGGAATTCAAATTTAACTGGACGTCTTATAGCTTTCTTTGTGAGATCTGATACTACTACCTGGACCCTCACAGCAGCTCTCATGGGTCTGCTTCTTCCAGACAGCCTGCGCAGGAGCCTCAGTGCAAACTACCCATGACCACGTGTGAGTCCTCGCAGAGCAGAAGAAAGAGGCCAACTTTGCAATGGAAGTCCAAGACCTTTCTGACCCCTGGAATGCTTTATCCATCTGGTAGGTTGTAGCCTGAAATTCCATTGCCATTCTTTGGTCACTTAATACAAAGCAGTGGGAAGCCAACTGGACTGGAAGGGCCGAAGCTCTGAGTAGGAAACTGACTGCAGCCGACTAGTTGCGTGGGAAGAAGGTAACCTCCCCAGGCCTGTGCACTGCTTCACCTGTTGAGTGGATATAATAAGACCGGTTTCACAGGCTTCCTGTAAAGATCGCAAAATACAGTGGGTGATAGAGCCACTGGACATACAGAAAGTGCTCAAAAAGAATTAGCAGACACCATTTTTAGTGCAAAGAGTGGGAAGCCACAGAGAAAAGTCCTGGAAACTCCTGGGGAAGGAAGGAACCCATCAAGAGGGAAGAAGATGGAACAGAAAGAGAAGGGAGCCTCTGGGGATGGGTCTGCCTCTCACCATGGTCCTTACGTTGCTGCTGCCACGGTGGAACCTCTAGGAGGTCTCAGTGCTGGCCCCACCCCCGCTCACTAGAAGCCAGGCCACCCGCTGCGAGGTAGAGGGTAGGAGCAGGTGGATTTCTATGGGACAGAGAGGTAGAGGGACCTGAGGATTGGGAAGGGGTGGCAGAGAGCTCAGGAACATGAAGATTTGGCCATGACATGCTTTGGGGCTGGGAGAAAGGGGGCTTCCATAGCTACTGGGAAGATGGAAAGGACAATTATCTCTTAATATCTATGAGTGTCGGTGTAGGATGAGGATTACATTATGCTTGGTATGAGAAGGTAAATCTCCACTGGACTACTGGAGATGTATCAAAGGAAATGCGAACCATATGAAGTGGCTTGGTGGGATATAAATACAAGAAACATACAATCAAATGCTACCGTTTGTGTCTAATTGCCATGCTTCCCAGAAATGGTAATGAGGGTCACGGCATATGCATTCCGCTTGACTCTTAAGTTTGGGGATTGTGACATTGGACAGCCTTAGCCTTCAGAATATACAAAGAGCTCTCTCATGTGACCACCCATAGATAATGGCACATTGTGGGTGCTGAGCATAACGGAAGGTGGTGGCCTAAATGTAGGTGACCATAAGGGAGTTTTAGTCCTGAGCCTTTGCTCTGGGCGACTCTTGCAAACAGTTGCAGGGCCTGTGGCAAGAGTGCAAATGGTGGCCCATGTGCCATATGTTCCCATATTTAGAAGTTAGAAGTCAAGTTAACGACTGTTACATAAAATGTGTTCACTTCTTACCTTGACACGTGTACCTTTGCAATAACCTTGGAGGCCTTGTTCAAATTCAGAAACCCCAGATTCCTTGATGTTCTGTGGCACAACGTAGTTGAATGTTCTGTCCGCCCCCCACCAACCCCGTCCCCGGCCTGCAACCCGTTCCCTTTTGCTTCCCATTCCTGGCTCTGTCCAGCACTTTGAGGAGCTGTATTTGTTGCTGCTGTAGCAAATTACCACAAACTTAGTAATTTATGACAACACAGGTTTATTCTCTTACAGTTCTGGAGGTCAGAAGGTGGGTCTCACTGGGATAAAATCAAGGTGTTTGCAGGGCTGCGTGTCTTTCTGGAGGATCTAGGGGAGAATCCTTGGCTGGTGGCCCCTTCCTCCTTCTTCGAAGACAGCAATGTAGCATCTTCAAATCTCTCTCTCCTGCTTCCCTCTTCCACTGAGAAGGGCTTTTGTGATTACGTCGGGGCCATCTGAATAATCCAGAATAATCTCTCCATCTCAAGATCCTTAATTTAACTCCATCTGCAAAGTCCCTTTGCCGTGTAAGGTAACATAGTCACAGGTTCTGGGGATTGAACATGGACATCTTTGGAGGGGGGCATTAGTCCACTTTCCACGAGGTTCTTGTGCACAGCGTGGGTATTCCACTCTCCCCTCCAGACAGCTGCTTTATGGGCCTAGGGACCAGCATACAGGTGGCAAGTTCCATCCTTGAGAGGATGAATCAGGTAAAGAGTGACACGCAGGCCCTAGAAGGGGGTTTGGATCTGGCTGGGCAAAGAATGAAGGGTCCCGGGTAGTTGGAGAATGGTTCAGAAGGGGACATGCTCTCCAGGTGTGAACACCCTCTTGGTCCTGAGGACTCATTGCCCCACAGGGAGGCATAGGGACAGAGAAGGACCAGAATGGAGCCCTATAAAGCTTGAGGCATAAGGTCTACAAAGCTTGAGACTGGGTCTAAAGGTGATGCTGCCTCCAGAATCACAGAACATTTACCTGGGTTCAATGGACTGAAGTTAAGTGCAAAATCTTGTTGCTTTGTGTATATGTACATTTTTGGGGAAGAAGTTTTAGTTTTTATCAGATTCTCAAAGTGACCCAGAAAGGCTAAGTACTGCCACCCTAGCCATTCTGTTTACTCTCAAATGGCCCTTTCTGGGTCATTTCTGTGTCTTTCAGTCCACGAGGATACAGCTGCTGCCTTATCTCTGAGGTGTAAGCCCCTTGAACTGGCTTATGCCTACACAGTGAGCCTTTGCAGTGACAATTTGGAGGACAGTGGGGGGCCCATGTGGGTTAACTGAAGACTTGGCCTGCTGTGTAGGGAGGAGGACCATTTTGCGGGGGGAGATGGGGGTAGTTGTTACTTTCTTTCTCTAGCAACCAGATGTTCAAAGACATTATCCTGGTCCCTAGACTCACCTGTCAAGCAGAACTCAGGACAGGAGCCAGATGGGAGACTGCAAATTTGGATTTGGCCATCACCACCCTGGCCCCACCTGCCTGGTGTGCCTGACAGGTGAGCCCAAGATGTGCTCTCCTCGGGAGGGGATTGGAGAACGAGAGAAACAACAGCAGTTTCCACCATATGCTTTTTATTTTCCAAGAAATTAAGCAGAGTTTCTTCCTCCCAGTGAATTTCCTTAACAAGGATATTTTAAAGCCTTGGAAAACATTCCTGTCCTACTTTAATTGTATGAAGACTGTCTGTGCTGGAAGGAAAAGATGGAGGAGGTGGGGGGGGAGAAGGGAGAGGGGGGAAGGAGAGCTGGAGGAGAGAGAGGAGGGGGAGGGGGAGGAGAAGAAAGCAACGAGAGAATGTATTTGAGAAATTAAAGAGCAGCTCTTTCCCTCCAAATTTTCTTTTCTTTTTTTTTTAAATGTTTTTATTTATTTTTTGAGACAGAGAGAGCAAGAAAGAGAGGGAGAGAGCGCAAGCAGGGGAGGGGTTGGGGGGCAGAGGATCTGAAGCGAGCTCTGTGCTGATGGAGCAGAGCCTGATGCAGGGCTTGAACTCATGAACCGTGAGATCGTGACCTGAGCTGACTCAGATGCTTAACCGACTGAGCCACCCAGGCGCCCCTCCCTCCCAATTTTCTTCTCTTCCTAATCTGCTGCTGCCTTCGGCCCACCTTGCCAACAGTGACCACCAGAGACATCAGGCAAAGAAGCCCGTGGCTTTCTCTCCAGGGCCACGTTCCCCCTGGTTCCAGCCCTCCATGCTTACCAGTCTGTAGGGGGCTTCCTGGATGCCGGGGCATCTTCCATGAGGCATCTGAGGTGAGGGGGTGAGGCAAAGAAAGGCCCAGAAGCTCAGACTGTGGCGCCTGAGCGTGGGAAACTGTGCCCAGCTCCAGAGTCTACTGTTGGGAGGGGCCTGGAGATGCCGCTCAGCCCTGCAACTTCAGCTCCTTCCCGTGCTCCCACATGACAGCTTCTGGCTTTGGCATATCCCTCCTCAACCCCACCCTGAGCCTAGCTCTCCCCCTAGTCTCCTTGCCAGTCCTGGCTGCCAGGCCCGAAGGCCCTGGCACCTCTGCCCTGGCCAATGAGGTTGGGTTCCTCTTAGAGAGGAACAAAGAGACGCCAAGATGGGAGCTGAGGGGCATTCCATAGGATTTTTATCTTCTTCTGAAATGGAGTTTGAGTTTCTCCTCCTACTATACACCTGACATCAGAGCTTCTGGGGGAGGAAGTCACCCTGGGGGAAACTGAGGCAATTATGAACTATCCATTGTACACGGAGAGTCTCCATGATACCATATTCCTTTGGCTGATGGGCAAGAAGGGCTAGCAAGATGTCTTCCATTTTGGTGTCTGGTCAGTGCTGACTGGATGCCTCTCTGTCCTTCAGATCAGAGCTTTGGGAAGTCCCCAGGGCACCCCCAGGTAGGAACAGGGCCCCATGGTGTCCTGCTGTCAAACTTGCCTTTAGTGCCTCAGAAGACAGATGGAGAACTGGGTCAGGGGAGGGCAGAATGGACAAAAATATTGGAAAAATCTACCAGAAGGAAGCTCTGGGAGGGCAGGGACCCTGCCCTAGTTAACTCTGGGCCCTCCCCACCTAGCACAGCACCTGGCAGAGAGAGGATGTGTAAGGAGTGATGACAAACCAGTGACTGCCCAAGGCCTCTGTCTGCTTGTCTGGAAAGTCTTTGGGTCTTGTCTAGCACCGACATTCTCTGATGACACAGAATAGGGTTGCTCTGAAGAGGAGTCTATTCCTTAAAGTACTGGAGGCAGAACTTAAAAGTTAGCACCCTCCTTGTCTGGGAAGGTGAGAGCTTCATGCACTTGACAATGATGTTCTGGGCCCTGGATTTATGCGAGGCATTGTGTGAGGTGCTGGGGTTCAATGATGAGCAAGAAAGGGTCCTTGACCTTATGCAGGTTATAGTCTAGCCAGGGGGAAAAGGTTTGGCCAAACCAACCTGATGATGAGGGTTCCAGAGGCAAAGCTTGGGAGGCTTGAAAACCTTTAGCAGGGAGAACAGGGGCCCCACTGGGCTGGTGTAGGCGTTCCTTTCCTGAGGCAGTGATGTCTGAGAGGGGGTTGAAGGGGAGGAAGAGTCTGGTAGATGAACGAGATTGGGTGGACAAGAGGATTCCAGGCAGAGGCATCCCTGTGGTCAGGGGCTCCTGATGGGGAGAAAAGCTTCAAACGTGTTAGGAGTCCGTTGTGGTGGAAGCAGAGAATGATCTGGAAATAATAAATGGCGGCAAGGCTGAAGAGGGAGAGAGGGGCTGACGATGCAGGGCCCTGTGGGCATGGAAAGTGTACGGGCTCTGTTCTAGGAGAAAGGGAAGCAGGAGAGTGACGTGGTCAGCTTTGACTGAGGGATGGACAATGGCTGGGAGGGGGGAAGGGTGCATGTGTGAAGAAGTAAACGCCACAGTTGTCACAGGACGGCGGCAGTGGAGATGTAGAAAAATGAATGAATTTGAGAAATATTTAGGAGACAAAATTGACAGCCCTTGAGAATGGAGTGAATTGGAGGAAGGGTGATTCCTAGTACAGTAAACCTGCCCACAACTCACTGTGCATTCGTTTTCCTTTGGTTTCGGAAGCCGAGTGTATCAGTAGGGATGCTCTCTGTTGTAAGTAACAGAAAACCCAACCGCTAGGAGAAAGTGGCTCCAGAGTTGGCCAATTTAGCAGCTTCACAATGTAATTGAAGGAACGAGATTCTTTCCAGCTTTCCACTCTGCTTAGAAGTGTTGCCCTCTGCTTAGAACTATCCCTTCGGAGTTGGAAGGTGGCTGCTGAGGTTCTAGATGTCACATCCGGTCGTGACTCTATCCAGGGAAAGAAGAAGGAGTCTCTGTTTCTGCATCTCTTTTCAAGTAACCTTCCCCCCCCCCCCCGCACCCACCCCCCACAAACTTCCCTTCATATTTCCTCAGCCACAACTGGTTCTCATGGTGCTTCTGGAATAAACAGCAGCCGAGGAAATGGGATTACCAGAACTGGCTGAGATGAATCAGGATTAATACCATTTTCTGTGATTAAAGGACACTTTAACAAGGCTGGGGTTCTCTTACCAAGGAAGGCAAGAAGGATGAATTTCAGGAAAGCAACCAAGTATATTTGCTAACCAGGGGTCATTTCCCAATATTTTCCAAAGGAGAAACAGAGGCAGGGAGAAATTTCTTTGAACTGTCTTCCGAAAGGAAGGTAGCCTACTCCAGACTAGAGAACAAGGCTCAGGGATCAATCTAGGCCTTTCTTCAACTGATCTAAGGTTATTGAATCTTGGACCTGGAGAAGACCAGGTCAGACTATGGTCTGAAATGTGGTTGGACGTCCAAGTAACTCGGGGAAAGTGTTTAAATACAAATTCCCAGGCTCCAAGGTGATTGTCTAAATCAGAACCCCAGGAGGTAGATCTAGGAATCTGAATTTTCAAAAAAAATTTTTTTTAACATTTTTATTTATTTTTGAGAGACAGAGAGAGATCGAGCATGAGTGGGAGAGGGGCAGAGAGAGAGGGAGCCACAGAATCCGAAGCAGGCTCCAGGCTCTGAGCTGTCAGCACAGAGCCCAATGCAGGGCTCGAACCCACAAACAGGAGATCATGACCTGAGCCGAAGTTGGTTGCTTAACCGACTGAGCCACCCAGGTGCCCCTAAGAATCTGAATTTTTAAAGAGCTCTCTAGGTGTTCTGGGTGCTGACAGTCTAGTATCTATCTGGGAACCGTAAATCTTGTCCAGTCTCCACATTTAATGGTGAACCCCAGAGAAGGGGCTTAATTTACCCCAGTTTCCATGGAGAGTTGGTAGACCTCCACACGGGAGGACCTTCCCCAGATGGCTCCCTGGGGACACTGTCTTTTGGGCACCCTTATGGTTAGGGGAAGGGAGCTGTGAAGGAGCTTGAGGACCTGAAGCCCTGTGAACTTGGGTTCAGTAGTCCAGCAGTGTGGGTCACCTCTTTGCATGTACTGGGGTGTGGGGGGGCATGTAATTAGTGACCACTCCCTATTAGCCTGAACCTTAATGACATCATCACATTCAACCTAATCCTAGGGCCTAGGAAGGATTACTTCCATTGTAGAGATCTGCATACTGAGGCTTCCACGAAGTTGAGGCGAACAGGACTTGGATCTATCTGGTCTGGAGGCCTGTGTATCTTAGCGTCTCCCTGTGGCTCTACGTCTCTCCTTTTTCACCAACTGGCAGGCCAGGTTCAGGAGGCTGCCCCTGGCCGCCCAGCTCTAGGGAAGGAGGCAGCGGCTTCTGCCAGGGTGGGGGGTGGGGGGGGACACCTTCCCCGCCGCACACAGCAGGCCCGGCCAGCAGAGGGCGCTGCCTGGGTAAAGATGTGGCTCCCGCGGCCGCAACCCCCCCCACCCCCCCCACCCCGCACCCTGGCTCAGGTGCTTGCCTGCAAGGCAGCAGGAGGAGGTCGTGGTTCTCATCATTTAACCGAAGGGGGCCCCGGTGCCGTTCGCTGGGTGGTGCAGGTGTGGACGGAGCCGGGGCCACGCAGTCGTTGCCGTGGGCCCTCTGCCGGCTCTGCAGGAGCCGCTCTGGGATTTTCCTTTTCGCCAGAGGGAGGCTTTCTGCTGCCTGGGACTCTAGCTTGCACATTTTCCTCCAAATCCCGGGGGGGGGGGGGGCGGGGGCAGGGACAGTGGAGGTGTCCCTTCCTGGTCAATTCTATGGGCTTAGGAACTGAATTTTAGGACAAGAACGCCCCAAACCGCTGGAAAGGGTGAGACAGCAGGGAGGCTAAAGGAGCAGACTGTTATGGGACTGCGTGGGTTTGAACCCCACCCTTACCACTTGTAGCTGGTCACCTCAGTCAAGTAAGCTACGGCAGAGGTCTCGGCCGATGCCATGGGGAACTCTGGAGCTGGGATGACCCTTCCGAGAGATTCCTTTTTGAGGCTGGGGAATCAAGACCTTTATGCCCTCCCATCTGTCACGGGATGTGGCCTGCTCTGGGGTGTGACCCTAGGGGAAGGGGTCCCTTCTGCGGAGGGCAGGCCATGGAAGGGGACTCAGCTCTGAGCTGTCGGCAGCTGTGGGAATGAGCACCTCCATCCTGAAGGCAGGGAGACCTGGGTGATGCTCTCATCCCCTCCACCCATCATGATGGAGGCAGGAAGGGCCTCCAGCGGGGTCCAATGTCTCTGACCTGGCTCCACGACCAACATTAGCCCCTCAGATTCTCCTGGGACAGGAAGTTTTGGCTCCTTTCTCTAATCTACCTTTTTACAGAACTGTTAAGGTGTGAAATGTGTTCTGGGATCATTTAGTGCAGTAATCCTTAGCCCAGGTGAAGGATACATTTCAGAATCTTCCAGAAGCTTTTTCAAACCACCCTCAGTAGATTCTGATGTGCATTGACCCCCTGTTACTCCTCTAAGACTAACTAGACTATAAGCTCCATGAGGTTGGGGCTCTGTCTGTCTTGCAGAGAGAATCCCCGAATCACGGGGTCCCCACACAATGAACGTCTGGGGAAAAATGACCATGACCCCTGCCCTTGTCCTCAGCCTCATTTCTTGCCCCCCTCTCATTTGCCTTCTAGGCTATGGTCACTGTGACCTTTTTGCCTTTGCACAGGCTGTTCCCTCGGGCTGGAATCCTCTACCCCCTGGAATAGATACCTACCTCTGATTAGACGAGTTAACATATGCACAGTGCTCAGAACCATGCCAGACATGTTTGAACCCCAAATGGGGGCTATGTGTGGCTACTACCCCCCTCTTTGGCATGCTCTGCTGGTAATTGTCCTCAAATGGACCAACGTCTTGTTTCGATGCCTTGTTCACTTGTTTGTCTCCTCAGCGACAAACAAACTGTTGGCAAGCATGTACCATATCCTTTATCTTTGTATCCACAGCAGCCATTATGGTGCTTGGCACATAGTAGGTGCTCAATTAATGCATGTGAAACGAGTGGAAAGGCCAAGCTCCTAGGGATACAGTTTGAAAAAATAACTTTAAAGTATTTTTAATGAGGGCCTAGTTGAGCAAGAGTTACTGGCACTGGCCAGGTGTGACCCCATTACTGCCCAATAGACACTGAGTATCGAGTGAGTGATTTAATACATGGGTGGTGGATTGTGGGTCAGGCAGGCAGGTGGGTGGATGGACAGATGGGTGACGAACTGGCTTGGTACATGGCTGTTACCGTCTGTGGAGGAAGGCCAGGGTTTGGAAGAGGCCAGGTGGGAGGGAGGGTGGGCAGGGGAGAACTTACTTCACACAGGCCAGCCAGCTAGTGTGAACTGGGGTGGGGGCGTCTGAGACAGGCCCCTCTGATCTCGCCCCAGGGAGGCTTGGGGAGGTGCTGCGCCTGCATGTTTCCAGCCGCGGGGAAGGTGCTGGGGGGCCATTACTCATTCTGACACATCCCTGAGGTCAGTGTAAAGGCAGGCAGAATCGAGGTGCTGCGGGGTGCTGAGTCAGGGCAGGTGGTGGGTTGTTGGGGAATGGGCTGAAGCGGAGGGAGTCTGGAGGCTTGGAGCCAGGGCCGAGGGCTTTGGTTCCTCAAGGGGGTTGGCAGAGAATTCCCATAGGAAAGGAATCAGGGCAAGTGAGGACCCCCCCCCCGCCCCCCGCTTTGAGAGGCGGTGGAGGGTCTGTCTGAGTGCAGATCTGGGTCAGGTTTCAGGGAATTCTTGCTCCTCAAAGGCCTTCCTTTTCTTCTTTCGGTCTGGTAAGCAGGCAATTGGTCAGCTCCACCGGACAGCCGATTAGCCAGGTGGTCTGTCCGGCAGGTAGAGATAGTCTGTCCTGCGGTGATCGGGATGGGAAACCGGGCCGGTCAGTCGGGTTGGTGGGTAGGAGTGCATTGTGTGTGCAAGTTGCTGGCTGGGATGAGTCCTCGGGGCCATGGGCAGTAGGAGTCGGGCAGGAAAGAGAGAGGCCCAGTCTCTGTTCTCTGGGGAGCCTCAACTAGCGCTTCTTAATGCGGTAGGACTGTGTCCTCAGAGACCATTGGAAACGTGAGGCAGGGACTGGCTATGACAGTCTTGTAGGAGGCGGCTGCTGCGTTAGCGGCCAGGGCCTGGGAGGCCCAGTTTCCTGCAATGAGGGCTAATCCTACACAACCAAGAACGACCTTACGCCACAGGCCAGTGGCGTCCCTTTGGAGAAGTACTACGTCCAGTCAAATGGAATGTTTATTTATTTTTGAGAAAGAGCGAGAGAGAGAGAGAGAGAGAGACAGAGACAGAATGCGAGTGGGAGAGGGGCAGAGAGAGAGGGAGACACAGAACCCGAAGCAGGCTCCAGGCTCTGAGCTGTCGGCCCAGAACCCAACACGGGGCTCGAAGCCACGAACCATGAGATCATGACCCGAGCCGACCCAGGCGCCCCTGGAACATGTGATAGAAATGGCCGCCCAGCCAGACCTCTAGTGACCTCTTCTTCCTTCTCTCTTCCTTCTCTTCTCTGGAAGATATGAGGTTGCTAACCTGGTTGCAGAGTGCCCTGAGCTGAGGGGAGGTGGGGGTGGCAAGTGAGAAGTAGAAACACCGGCTGGCTCCCCACTGCACGGGGCTGGGGGATGTGGGCTTCGGGGAATCCTGTCCTTTTACACGGGCTCAGGGCCTCGGGGGCCTCCCAATGGAAGATCAGAGGCCCACGGGAGCCCCACGAGCCCCCACACCCAGCTCAGCGATGAGGAAGGGCAGCGACCCAGATGCTGCCTATTCCAGTGTGGGCTTTAGAATGTACCCCCTCCCCATCTCGGTGTGTGGGGGGCCGCAGGCTGTCCTGTGCAGACAAGCCAGGAAGGAGGGAGGGAGCCTGGCAGGAGGCTGCTTGTCTCAACACCACATGTCCTGGAAGGACAAAATGTGAAAATATAAAAAGCCTCTGGTCTTGGGACAGGATCACACGGATCACACGGCTGGGTTGCCTGTCACCCTGGCTGTCGGGTTTTCGCTGTCTGGGAGGGTTGAGGTGCTGGCTGCCGCCAGGGATGGGGGCAGAACCGGTCTGGGTAAGAACAGTGCCTCTGTCTGCAGAGTCTGTCCTCACAAGGTCTCCTAGAGACGCCCACCAGCCCCGTGAGATAGGCCATATTCATATCCATTTCTCAGACAAGAAACCTGAGGCTTGGGTCCATGGCTGGCTTGTGGTGCTGAGCCTCAGACCCATGTCTTCTGACTCCTATTCCGGTGCTCACTCCTCGACTGCAGGATCTAGCTCTTCCCTTGAAGGCAGGTTGCTGGTGCTACCCACGTGCTAGGAGAGAACAGTCTCCCTGAGGCCTTTTCCTAGGGGATGTTCTGTGCAAGTTTGTGCGGAAGGCGCAGGCCAGGCAGAGACGGTGTGGGGGCAAAAGAGGCCGGCCCTCGGGGCTGCCGCAGGGGTTTGGTACCCTGCAGGACTGGGGACAACCCCGCAGTCATCTCAGAGGGGGCAGCTGACCTCTGTCACGACAGGTATCCGAGCAGCTTGTAGGGGTGAGGCCCCGACAGGCCAAATCCCTGGGTGTCTGGGAGGCAACCAGTGAGGAGTGAGGGCCACCAGGCCAGGCTCAATGATGCTGGGCTCCTTGCCAATCACTCTTCTCACTACCCTCTCCTCGACACTGGGCTCCCCGTGGGGCTGGGACAGGGGCTGCTCTACTCTGGCCACCTCTGGTTCCCCTGACAGTCAGGAGCCTCTACCCCTGGCTTCCTCAAAAACTCTGCTTAATGCCCATAGATTGCCTCGGGGCTCCCCTGGGTCTGTGCTCATCCCAGCAGCCTGGGCCAGGATAAAAGTGAAGTTGTCAATAATTCATGTGCTCGCTCCCCCTCACTTCCCCTGCTCGGCGGGCTGTAAATATTTCACGGTTTCAGGGGGCAGAGATGGCCCAGCAGACTCCCAGGATGGGGCTCGAGGGAACCTCACCCCTTCCCAGAGGCTCCCAAGCACGCCGCAGGCAGAGTGAGTGGAGAGGAGTGGAGAGGCTGTCCAGACTAGGGGCTAGCCTTGACTTCTCTGGTGGGGACAAGGAGCCAGTCCTGAGGCTGTCCTTGACTCTGCCCTCTTCCTCGCCTCCAGTTCTCTTGGTGTCTCCCCTCCTTGGCCAGGCTCCCCATGTCACCTGCCCTGCCTCCAACCTTGATTGTCTCCTTCCTGGACAATTGGCCAAGCCACTCTGACCCCACCCAGCCTGAGGAAGCTCTCTCAAGTGGAAATTTGTTTAGACCCTTGTCTCAGAGACTTTACAAGCTCCAGGTTGCTCTCTGGGGGAAAAAAAATCCTCCTTTCTTATCCCAACATGCAGGGCCCTGTGCACTTGGCTGTCTGGACCTTTGAGCCCTGTTTCTCAGCCCCTCAGCCTGCTCGCCTGTGCTCTAATCTTGCTTTTCCTGCACCCCTAGGCTCTCACCCACCCTTTAGCCTTTGTTCTGTGTCCCTCGGCCAGGGGGTGATGGGGGTCCAATCTCAGGGCTCCGTGTGTCTCCACACCGGTTCTGGGGGTCACTGCTGTTCTGGGGCCAGGCCTACTGTGCTATGTAAGCCAAGGTAAGACCTCTGATGGCTCTGGGCTTCTCTCTTATTGTGACCTGTGTCATATTCTTCCGAACCTTGCTGTGCACATCTATAAAATGGGAATAGTAATGCATACCCCAGAGGTGAGGCTTGGAAAGGTCTATAAAGCCATAGCCCAGGCCACGGTATGGAGTCAGTCCTCTGGCTGTGCCAACTCTATGGTTGCTATGCCCTCTGTGGACAGCGGGCTGCAGAATTTCCCTCAGCAGGGTAGAAACGAAAGACGTTCTGTGGACAGGAGCCAAGGAAACAGCAGAGGGCCGGGGGCACGGAGAACCCTCCCAGGGGTCTTGTGATAGGTAGGATAGGTGGGAGGCCCCCGGGAAAGTGGTGGACAGAGGGTGCATTAGGGAGGACACTGCTACGGGGACCTGGGCTGGACTCCATTGAGACCATCTGGGAGAACACAGAACCTTCCGCCTGAGGGTGTGCACTTATCCACTGGCCCCTCTACCGTTGGTTGAGCGTTGCCCCCAAGGGCATTAGTTTCCCGAGCTTATGGACGGATGACACAGGCACCTATGCTGACCAAGTCCTCACTGCCGTTCACAGCTGCACGGAGGCCCTGGGACAGTGGAGGAAAGACTTACGGAGAGCACTGGAGGTAAGTCCGAGGCCACAGAGCTGTGGCCAGGAGACAGAGAAGACAGCAGGAGGGCAGGGTGCTACACGGGAGGGAGGCTGAAGCAGATGGAGGAGGGGAGTGTGTGGTGGGGGGGCAGTGGCCCCCCCCCCCGCCTTCCCCCATTCATGCATGCCTTCATTCATCAGCAATCATTGACCGTCTACTAGGTATCACCAGGCAGCCAGATCAATCCAAAAATGACCAGCTCATCTTCCGCTCCTACCCCGGGCCCTGAGGTAACTTGGAACCAAATGAGGTCATAATGCAGATCTGATAGGTGGGTGGCAGGTGGGTGGCCCTCTCTTTAGGTTGTGGGGAGTGGCGGGGAGCTGGCTTCCCTTGGGCTTCTTCTCAGGGCTGAAGAGGCCTTTCTTCCTCCTCCCAGGGCACTTTGCCCTCCTGCTGGCCTTAAAGGGATAGGTGCTCCATCTGGGAGAGCGGCACCTTTCTGACATCACGTAGACATCCTTGGCAGTCATGCTGGAGGCAAGGACTGGGGGCCGATATATGGACGTCCCAGGGCACGTGTACATGGGTTCCTCCACCACTGTCTGCATATATATTTGGAACTGAGAAAGGCCATTTTGCATTTCTCTCTCCCCTCTCTTCTCAGACATTTCCAGAAACACTGCTGAGTATCAGCTCCTGAACATCCATCCATTTACTCATCTAGACAATGTTTCCCCGATCTGGGACCCCAGAGAGGAAAGGGCAACTACTTGGTCTCCTCGTTCTGAGAATCCAGCCTGGAGTTGCCATTGGAAGACATCGTTCATCCTGCCTCAGCCACTCCCTTGTTGTGTGTCTTTGGACGAAGTCACTTACCCCGGAAGCCCGGCTTCCTCTTCTTTAAACCAGAAGCTGAAAAGAATGATCATAATGAGCTCCCAGGGTTGTTAGTAAGCTAAAGCGAGAGTCGGAATGTGCGAGAGCATTGCAAACAATGGAACGTCGTACCAATGGAAGGCCTCCACTTCTCTGTCTTTTTGATCGTTTTCATTATTCTCCTGGTTGCCATCCTCAGCCCCAGGGAAGAGTGGTTTTCTTGCAGTAGGAGGGCTTTGCTGGGGCTGTCAAAAACACCTGTCTCTCAAGGAGGCTGCACACGGGTTGCATGGAAGAAACGGATTTAATTTATAATCAGCTTCATCAGGAGTCCACTTCAGAGGTGGGTTCGCCAGAGCCTTGACCCATGCATCCTCTGGGCTCTCCTCTGTGACGGCTTGGGCCTCCCCAGCTGTACATAGCTTGGCCACGCAAAGGGGTCGAGGCAGGAACTGCAAAGGAAGCAGCAGCTAATGAAAAATTCAAGCTAATTGTTTGTTAAAAAGCCCTGTCTGCTTCAGATGGGATTCTCTAGGCTGAGAAGGGGGATGTGGGGTGGCCTGCGGCTACTGTCAGTTTGTCAGGTGCTCGCTTCCTGGAGGACCCAGGCGCAGGGTCTGGAGAGGATGGGGAGCTTCCTGGGCAGGCGGCCAAGGGCTGGGGGGAAGAGGAGCCTCCTTGGAAGCTCTGGTTTCCATTGTGTTAAAGCACAATGTCTCTGTCTACACAGCTGTGTCTGTGTGGCAGGCATGTGCTCTGTGTGTGTGTGTGTGTGTGTGTGTGTGTCTGTGTGTGTGTCTGTCTGTGTGTGTGCGTGTGCGGGCAGAGGAAGAGGGAAGACTGAAAAGTATCCTGTTTAAGTCTCCAGAGTTATCAAGACACATTCTGGATTGGTCTGTGATTGGAGAAACTTGGAGAAACTCCCTCTCCGACACGAAGGGTGCAACTGTGTGGATACTGTGAAGAGAGGTGTCCGTGCTCCAATGCAGGGGAAACCAGAAATGTGTCTTGGGGGCGCCTGGGTGGCGCAGTCGGTTAAGCGTCCGACTTCAGCCAGGTCACGATCTCGCAGTCCGTGAGTTCGAGCCCCGCGTCAGGCTCTGGGCTGATGGCTCAGAGCCTGGAGCCTGTTTCCCATTCTGTGTCTCCCTCTCTCTCTGCCCCTCCCCCGTTCATGCTCTGTCTCTCTCTCTGTCCCAAAAATAAATAAACGTTGAAAAAAAAAATTAAAAAAAAAAAAAAAAGAAATGTGTTTTGTAGTAAAGGGGGCTAGTGATGAATTAACTCAAGGATACCAGTGGCATGGTGGCCCCTGCTGAGC
Source organism: Lynx rufus (assembly GCF_022079265.1). NCBI lineage: Eukaryota > Metazoa > Chordata > Mammalia > Carnivora > Felidae > Lynx > Lynx rufus. The sequence goes on along the minus strand of NW_025814834.1, from coordinate 128,107,771 downwards.
GCCCCCTCCTCCCCCACCAAGCTGGGCTAGTGTGCGCCTGGAGTGAGAATTCTACGACAGGCTCAGCCAGTATGTGTAGGGGGGCAAGGCTGTGGAGGAGGGCTGATGCTGTTTGTGTGGATCCTGGGAGGCAGGGATGAAGGAGGCAGAGGCAGGGGTGAAGGGGGTAGAAATTAGATCAGACTACTTGATAAACAGATTGAGGTCGTAAGAAGTGGCCATCAGGATGGGCTGCAAAGTTGAAAGCAGAAAAGGCGGAGTATAGAGGAATGTCTGTAAATGGGTCTGGAAAGGGAAGATGGAACCTTGGAACTGGGGCTCCAGAGGCCATGTGGAGAGTGGTGTCTGCCCCAAAACTTCACTTGAGGTCCAGTGAGGAAGGGCTGTGCTCCCCAAGGTCAAGGCTAAAGGACAACGCTGGTCTTTTTGACAGAATTTCCCAGGCTCCTAGTTCATTATGGGGCATAATTTTGAGTGAAACTGTCCAGCAGGTTTTCATGAGGATCTGTTTGCCTGACACTGACCTCTCTCATCGAGTGTGATCTGTACCCAGAGATTTCCTCTCTGTGGGGAAATAGATTCTGCAGTGTGACAGTGGTGAGAAAAGGCACAGGGCCTGGGGTCCAAGTTCTAACTCACCACTTTTGGGATGCCTTTGTTAGACCCCAGGGCTAGGTTACATTGATTTCCACGGCCCCCCGGGGCTTACTGGTCTCCATCTCTAACTCTACAGCACAGCGTGGAGAAAGTACATACTTTTGAGTCAAACTAGCGTTCATTATGGGTCTCTGCCTGACACCGGCCTCTTTGTAGACTCTAAGTCAAGGCTGTATCAACCCAAGATTTCTTCACTGTTGTGAGCCTCTAACTTTAGACTATGAACTCCTCAAGGGTGGGGACCACATCTGTTTTTCTATGAGTCCCAAACACCTTGACCTGTGCCTGGAGTATCTGATTAATACACGTTTGCGAAACTGAACTGATCTCTGGTGACGTTGTCTTTCAGAGCTCGGTTTTCTCACTGGTAAAATGTAGACAAGGAGTAGTGCCTACACCGGGACTACAGTGTGGCCTGAATGAAATGAGGACCATTCTGAAAGGCCTGCAGGACATCTGGCACATTAGGGGGTCCTCACACACTCTGTGAATGCACGAACTTTCTGAATTTGGCATCTTTTTTTTTTTTTTAATTTTTTTTTCAACGTTTATTTATTTTTGGGACAGAGAGAGACAGAGCGTGAACGGGGGAGGGGCAGAGAGAGAGGGAGACACAGAATCGGAAGCAGGCTCCAGGCTCTGGGCCATCAGCCCAGAGTCTGACGCGGGGCTCAAACTCACGGACCGCGAGATCGTGACCTGGCCGAAGTCGGACGCTTAACCGACTGCGCCACCCAGGCGCCCCTGAATTTGGCATCTTTTAATGGAACAGAGAAGGAATTCTCATTCCTCAGGTGAGGGTGATGGAAGTGACCGTGGATCCCGGGAGACCTTTTCTTGGAGTTTTTCCTGAGTCCACATTGTAAAATTTCTTCTCTTGACATGCCCGCAGCTTAGGCTTTCCTGGTAAAGGACCTGGAGCTGTCCTTCCCGCAGAGGGTTCCAGGGTCAAGGAGACTGGTGAGAGGCAGAGATTGGCAGTGGAGAGGGTGGTAGAGGGGAGGTGAGATGCTTCTTTATGAGTGTCTGAAGAGGTCCCCTTGCCAGCAGTGGGCTTGGCCTCTAGGTTTCTCTCTGAGGATGGAACAAGCGGGAACAAGCTATGTTTGTGCACCATGAAGACTGAGGGTGAACTTGGAAGAAACTTCCCGAGGCTTCCAAAGCTGGTTGTCTCATTCTATCTCAAGGGATTATTCCTCGAGTCGAGGCAATTTCTGATAGTCTGGTTCAAGAGAAAACAGCCATCGATGACCTTTCCACTGTTTTGTTTTATTGCTTTCTAAAACACACCACTCATAGAGGAATGTAGTTTTGCAAAAGATTCAAACAATATGCACATTGACAAATAAAGTTAAAGGTGACCGTCCCCTTGGGTCTCAAGCTACTGTCTTCATTCTCACTTTCTTCCAGGGGGACACTACTGTTAACACTTTGATGCAAAGGTCAGAACTTTGCCCACCCACTTACACGTATATGTACGTAAATGCAAACAAATATAAACTTAAATGGGATCATACTATTTGCATTGTTTCATAACATGTTTCTCCAGGGAATATGTTTGGAAATTTTCCCATGTTTGTACATACAGACTTGCCTTAATGTCTCCATAGCATCCTATTATCTATGGATTATAATTTTCTACTACTTTTAATGGATATTTGATGGGTATTCTGATTACCAATGAAGTAGAAATGTTAAACGTTATTAATTAATCACTCATTTTTTTTACTGACTTGCCTATTCATAATATCTTTCCATTTTTATTTATATTGGGTATCTGGTCTTTTATAATTGATTTTAGGTGATTGCCTAGAGTCCAGACATTAATCCTTCTTGTGTCACACACATTGCAAATATTTTCTCCCAACCTCTCGTTTGTTTCTTTGTTTCTGAGTCTCTTATTATACAAAAGTTATAATTTGTAAGTTGTCACATCTGTCAACTATTTTCTTTATGGCCTTAGGTATTATGTTTTGCTTAGGAAAGCCTTTCTCAGATCTAGATGGTATACTCTTATATTGTCATGTGATATTATTTATTTATTTATGTATTTATTTATTTAAAAGTTTATTTATTTTGAGAGAGAGAGCACAAGCAGGGGAGGGGCAGAGAGAGAGGGGGCCAGAGAATTCCAAGCAGGTTCTGCACTGTCAGCACAGAGCCCGATGCGGGACTCGAACTAACAAACCATGAGGTCATGACCTGAGCCAAAGTTGGACACTTAACTGACTGAGCCACCCAGGCACCCTTCGTGTGATATTTTAAAGTAGTGTTTCACTTAGTCGTTTCGACATACCTGGACTTAATTTTGGTTGGTAGTGTGAGTCTATTATTTATTTGTTGTTGGAACACGTTAATGGTGTAGATGGACAAAGGCAGATAGTGGCAAAGATAATTCCCAATAGCAAAGAAATGTTTAGCTTTGAAATCATGTGATTGTGTATTTTTATTTTGGGGGGTCAGATTTTAAGAAATTTCTAAGATGTTTGTGATAATAAATTTAAACAATGCAGAAATACATAATGTAAAAACTGAGGGTCCGTCCAGCTTTGAGATCCAATCCTCCTTTGCATGAATTGAATTTTTTATGACAAGTGTGTCTTAACAAAAGCAGGACACAAGTTTGTTGGCTGTTTGTATTTCTTCTATGAATTACATCTTTGTATCTTTTATCAGTTCTTTTTTCTTTTTTGTTATTTTTAATTTAATTTAATTTTAGAGATTGACAGAGAGGAAGAGAGCACGAGCAGGGGAGAGGGGCAGAGGGAGAGAGAGAGAGAATCGTAAGGAGGCTCCACACTCAGCACAAAGCCCTATGTGGAGCTTGATCCCATAACCCTAGGATCTTGACCTGAGCTGAAATCAAGAGTCAGACACTCAACTGACTGGACCACCAAGGCGCCCCTGTTCTTTTTTTCTACTGGGTTTTTTTTTTTTTGTATTGATTTGCAGGCAATCTTTGTATATTAAGACAATAACTCTTTGATTATTATTTATGTTCCGGATATTTTGGACATTCCAGTCTGTAATGATTAGCTATTAAATAACAGCATTTATCATCAATTTCCATTTCATTCATTCATTCATCCATTCATTCATTTCTGAAGGGCTGAACAATATGATGGAGAAGATCGCTGAACCGTGAATGAAAACAGTGAGGTTTGTGACTTGGCACATCGACTCTGTGTAAGTCACTCGAGATCTGGGCTTCAGTGTTCTCTCTTCCAAGATGAAGACGTTGCATTAAGCTCTAAGATCCCTAACTTCTAGGCCTGTATTATTCAGCTGCTGAATTAGCATTGGCCATATTTTCTGGGCAGGAGTACGACAGATTCACATCCTGGATATGTTGTGCCCAAGTCCATAGCAGTGATTCTGATTCCCTGATATACTGACCAGAAAATGGGGAAGCGTGGTGAATGTTCGCCAAAGAGCACAAAAGCACTGACCTGGGTGGGCCCAGTGCCCCGGAGATGACACAGAAGGGCTGGAGAAGCAGGATATGAGACCCGGCATCTTAGACAAGTCACTTTTCCTATCTCGGCCTCCGATTTGATCTGGAAAATGGGAATGGGGAACTGTGGGATACCAGGGGTTCCTAAGCTTCTTGCCAGCTCTGAGGTTCTCTGATGGCCCACGGAAGTCGCGAGTAGTGTTTCTGTGGCTGCTGGGCTGGCTATTTGTCTGCTCATCTCCCCTCCCCACTCCTGCGGGAGGTAACCTCTCCCTCCCTAACACACTGTGCACAGCAGCTTTTGTGTTAACAGCATCGATCTGGCAGTTAGTGTCTGGCTCCGTCTGAGCAACTTGAGAACAAGACTTCTCAGTAACTTTTTAAAAACCTTAGTAAAAGACATTTTAATCCCTTCCCTGTCTTATTATTGATACATGCTCACTGTAGAAAAAACAAAGTTCATAAAGCAGGTAAAGTATCCTAATGATGGGAGACATCTACTGTTAGCATTATCTCTTCTTTGCACACTGTATACACAATTTTGTAATTCTGGGGTTTTCCCTATGCCACAATTATTTCCTTGTTTCATGAAACATTCACCATAAGCATGATTTATAATCGCTGTATATCAGTGGGGCAGGACATTTTCTTGTTTAAAAATATCTTCATGTGTATATGCCATCTTTTTCCCCAAAGCAACATTGGAAGAAGACCGGGTGTGGTTATTATCGCTATTGTGGGGGATGGAAGCAAAGCTCACAGCGATTACTGGGACTTCCCTGGGTCACGGAGCTGGCCAGATGCAAGGTGGAGCTACTTCATACCTGCCGTCTGCATGGGCATGACAATTCAGTGTATTTTCACACTTAGCTTGTTCACTCCTGCCAATAGTTCTGTAAAGAAGGTGGCTAGGAATTAGTATCTTCTTTGCCGAGAGCGAACTGAGGCTCAGAGAATTGAATGACTCGGGCAAGGACGCAGAGCATCAGTGGCAGGACCAGAACTGGAATCCTCCTTTCCTGACTCCAGATTTGATACTCTTGTGTCCCCAGTTGAGGGCTCTTTCCACTGAAGTCCCAGCGCAACAGGAAATTTGAGTGAGGCTGGTTGGCCTCAAGATTTCAGTGATGAGAGATCAGGGTTGTTGCTGGAGGGAAAGCCAATCCTCTAATCAATCCAGACATCATTGATTTATAACGGAAGAAGGTGCGCACGTCAGCAGGGGAGGGGGAGGGGAGGGGGAGGGAGCAGCAGAACTCATCCCAGGACAGGCCACAGGTGTCCTGATGCAAGGAAGCTGGGCCCGGGGAGGCCAGGAGAGGAGAGAGGACAGAACTCAGTATGGGAGTTCCTCTTGGCAGAAAGTGTCTCTCCTGGGTCGATGGGACAGGCCTTGGAGAGTCTTCCTTCCTCTGTCCCTCTGCATTAAGTTCTTCAAAAGAAATGTGCTTTCATTGCTTTTCTCTCCCAGCCCTTGACTCCTCTGGACAGAAATAGCTGGAAAGAGACTGCTCTGTTGTCCAGAGCAGATGGTGGGTTTGGTGATACTCCAGAAAGCACTGGTTTCGGCTTGATTTTTCCAGAGCTGACCTGTCTGGTCTGATTTTCCATCAGCATTGAGACTGCTCAGTTCTCTGGCTTAGGTCCTCAGGGATGAGGGCTGGGAGGTTGTCCCCTCTCAGCCTAGCCACTTATCCTGGGACAGCAGATGGGCCATGGTGAGAGGTAATGGTGGGGGGTGGGGAGCGCTGTCCAGGAGACCTGGGTTTCCATGGAGCTTGGTCACTGCATACTGTGTGCTTTGGGGTGGGTTAGCTTCTAGGATATGCCCTCAGTGTCTTCAACTCAAAAATTAGACGGTTGTAGTAGATGACATCCAGGGCCCATGGGACTCCAGTGTCCCTTGATTCATTTAAAGATAGTAGAGCTCAGAGGACAAGTGTGCTGATCTCAGAAACAGAGTTAGACCTCCTGGGCTTCTTCTAGTTCTGTCACTAGCTAACCATTGCTGTTGACTTATTAAGAGCAAGTTACTCAACCTCTTCTGCCTCAATTTCCTCACCTGTGCAATGGGGACAGTCGTTAACTCACTACCTTATTAGGATGATTAAATGGGTTAATTTGGTCAAACACTTGGAACAGTGTGGGGTATACAGTTAGTGCTTTTTAAATAAATACGTGCTGCTGTTAAGCTCAAGGAAAGGTGGGGCTGGGTACCAGATTGGACTCCACCCTCCTGGAAGGCACACAGCTCAGCTCAGCTCAGCTCACACCAGCAGGAATTCACCATTGTTTCTTCCTCCTGGAGCACAGCTGGGACTCCATGGGTGTGTCTGGACTGATCAGTGACTCTGCACAGCCAGCTCCTTCCCAGCACCAAATTCATCCTGCCAGTAACTAACCTGGATGCTTTCAAAGAGCCTGCTTCCTACATTATTTTATTGAATCCTCTCTCAACCTGGGAGGCTCTTGGTGGGGATGACACCAAGCTCACAGGTAGAAGACAGAGGCTCGTAGTCAGGAATGGGGCGGGCTAGGACCCAGCTGTCCTGTTTGTCTTTGTAGCATTGGTCTGGGGCAAGGGCCTTCGGCCAGCTGGGGTATCTGTGCTTGAGGTCACCTTGTAGAGCACTCAGTAGCTGAGTTGGGGGTGGGGGGCGGCGGTGGACTGCCATGTGCCTGGGCAGTAGACCTGATTTTTGCTGATCGTGAAAAAAAAAAGTATACAGACTCACCATGCTTCTGAAACTCACTCCCTTATTGTTGAACATTTAAGCTATTTTCAATTTTGAGATATCATTATGTACCTATTAAACTAGTAAAAAATAATTCTTTCAGAACCTTAGAAGCAGTTACATGTGTATTTGCTGATGGCTCCATAAATTGATCCAGGTTTTCAAGAGAACAATCCAGTAATATTTAAGAGCTATAAAATTATTCCTACCCTTTGACCTGATAATTCCACTTCTGAGAATATACGCCAAGGAAATAGCTTAAAAGAGAAAAAATAAGAAAGTAATTGCTCTTAGAAATGCTATTTATAAAAACTGGAAGCAACCCAAATGCCCAGCCATCAGGGTTTGGCTTAAAACCCATGGTGTATTTACATTCTAGAATATGATAGAGCTTTTAAAAATGATAAATATGGGAACCATGTCAAAGCACAGACAAGTACGCACATATGAAATAATGATGAGTGGAAAAAGGGGTAAGTATGTGTGTTTGTATGCATTTTCCAATGACAACTACACAAAGCAGGCCAATATTTGTTCAGTGAGCTGATAAAGGTTAGGTGCAAGTTGGCATTGCTTTTAATGTTCATTAAAATAGTTTCAGCTTACAGTAAAAATAATATGGGTCCTTTTATAGTCATAGATGATAGGACCAGCTACATAATTTGCAGGGATCACTGCTAAATGAGAATATGGGATGCTTTGTTAAAAACTAGAGGTTTGAAGATGGTGATAGCAGAGCTTTAAACCAAGTGCAGGTCCTTTCGAGCCCTGGATCCCATGTAACTGCACTGTAAGCCTGGGAAGCCGGCCCTGGCTAGAGCTGTTAATCCATTCTACTCACTTCACTGATGAGCAAAACGAGTTTATGAAGTTCAGCTTTGCTTAGGAAACCTCAGAAGCACCAACAACCCAAGGCCCCTTGGGACTTGGAGTTAGTGTGGAGATGACTGACCATCAGAAGGGTGTGGTCCAGAGAGGATGTGGCCACAGAACTCTGGCCATCTGTCCCTGGGCCTTGCTGCCCCAGCTGGAGAGTCCACTGTGCTTTGTTCACCCACCCATCCGTTCATTTATCAAGCATTTATTCACTAGTCACGTGTCTCAGCTGCTATGCTGACTGACGGGGACACAGAGGACAAAGACATGGGAGCTGAGGGTTTACTTGCAAAGACAAAGGATTCTATTTAGGAAAAGCTATGGTAGGTTTGGACCAGTGGTTTAGACACAGCAGAGTGGCTGTGGGAACCCAGGGCTCTTCTGGAGGAGCTGAATGGCACCTGCGTCTTGAGGATGGAGTGCCTTGATCAGGAAGGTGAAGCGTACCTGGCTACCTAGGAAACAACATTCTCTACAAAGTCCAAGTGAAGACGGTATGTTTGGGAACTGCCAATAAGGGCTTTGGGAGCAATGTCCCATGACCCACTAATACGGACAGAAGTCAACTAAAGCTCTGAAGTCTTTACCTGGAGACAAGCTAGGAGTTTCCCGCTCTGTGTTTATTTAGCAGACTTGGTTACTTTGAGCCTGTTGTTCCGGCCTACAGAGTCTTTTAAGGAGGACTCTGGCATCTTTCCTGGCTTCATGCCATCTCAGGTTGAATCGGCATGCTGTCCGTTTCCTTACCCAAGTGGTCAGCGGGAATACTGATCCTCCATTGGAGACTTCCGTAAGTTGTCCACAGGACTTTGTGAGAGGCTCTGCTGAATGTCTTCCTGACGCTGCGATGTAGCAATTTTCTGGCCCATCACAAATGAATCTTGAGAGATGGGCAGTGTTGTTTTTGGAAAGCCCGCTTGGTTTCTTGCGGGCACTGCTTGCTATTCTAAAAGCTCGCAGACAGACTAGCTGAGGACATTCCTCCCCACCCTCCAGAAATTTTTGCTCTGACCTACTCCTGAGAACTGGGGGGTGTCCATAGTGAGCTTAGAAACAGAAAAATACACAGCTCCTTCCCTTTCTCCCCCCACCCTCCCAGCACACACCGTCTTGGCCACACATCTAATCCTTGGCTCAAGTGTTAGTACCACCAGATGCCTGCCCCTAGTGTGCGGAGCCCCGTGAGTCACGTCCTTGACCACTGACTTCCCCATATGGGGCTGGCACAAATGCCCAGGGAAGCTGGACCCAGGCAATGACCACAGGAACCGTTCGATTCATTTGCTCTTAAAACCTTCAAATATTGTCCTTCACTACCCAGCTGAGTTTGTGCTTGCCACTCAGTGTTAAGAATTAATCATCTTTTGGGGGCGCCTGGGTGGCTCAGTAGGTTAAGCATCTGACTTCTGCTCAGGTCATGATCTCGCGGCTCATGAGATTGAGCCCCACATCAGGCTCTGTGCTGACAGCTTGGAGCCTGGAGCCTGCTTCAGATTCTGTGTCTCCCTATCTCTGCTCCTCCCCCGCTCACGCTCTCTCTCTCTCAAAAATAAATAATAAAAACATTTAAAAAAATTAATCATCTTTTGTATTTACATGTAAATGTTGGTAGTGAAGATATTTGAGAAAAAGTTTACTTCGTTCATATCACTAAAAAGAATCATCATCAACAATCTATGATGACCATCTTGTCTGTATGCATGTCAATAGAGAGCTCTTAGGTAGTTAGGGAAATAATTTGGCCAAGATAGAATCATACTGTGCAGGGCACTTTTACTAAACATGGATTAAATGTAACTGAAAAAAAAATTTTTTTTAATGTTTATTTATTTCTGATACAGAGAGACATAGCATGAGCAGGGGAGGGGCAGAGAGAGAGGGAGACACAGAATCCAAAACAGGCCCCAGGTTCTGAGCTGTCAGCACAGAGCCCGACGCGGGGCCTGAACTCATGAGCCATGAGATCATGACCTGAGCTGAAGTTGGATGCTCAACCGACTGAGCCACCCAAGTGCCCCTAACTGAATTTTTTAATAGTACAATAAGAAACTCAAGGAACTGACATGGAATTTCTGAACATCAGATAAATTGTTTTCACTACAAGGAATATTTATATATTCCTAAAGTATATTCAAAATATATTCTTAAAACAGCCTTCAAAATTAAGAGATAGTGCTGTAATTATTAAGAGTAAAGTAAGTTCTAAGCAAAATTTCCATTTGAGACACTATCCAGTGACTCTCTGTTATGAGAAATGAGAAAATTAGCATGTTACTCTTTTCCCCTCACTCTTGCACAATGCAAGGTGTTTATTTAATGCACTCCTTTCCTATTGTCCAAAGTAGTCACATTCATTTTCTGCTCTCTAACTGCAATTTCTACTTGCTTAATCCATGGACTGTGGGCTACCTTGGAATGCTCACTGCCAGTTGTTGGTTTTTTAACCACAATTTTTCTCTCTTCAGATTATTCTGATTTCACTCTTTGGTTGACCAGACTCACTGTCAGATAGTTTTTCAGAGGAGGGGTCCTTATTTTGCGTGCCTGAAGGGGTCTGTCTGTTGGCTTTACATTTGAAGTTATGCATTTTTTAATAGTCTTTTTTTAATGTTTATTTTTTTATATTTTGAGAGAGAGCGAGAGCGAGAGAGAGCGAGTGCATGAATGGGGAGGGGGCAGAGATAGAGAGGGAGACACAATCCGAAGCAGGCTCCAAGCTGTCAGCACAGAGCCCAACGTGGGGTTCGAACTCAATAATTGCTAGATCATGACCTGAGCTGAAGTCAGATGCTTAACCGACTGAGCCACCCAGGTGCCCCTATTTACTTATTTTTTTAAAGAGAGAGAGAGAGAGAGCACAGTAGGGGAGAGGAGCACAGAGAGAGAGAGAGAGAGAGAGAGGAGAATCTCAAGCAGGCTCCACGCTCAGCATGGAACCGGACTCTGAGCTTGATCCCATGACCCTGGGATTATTACCTGAGCTGAAATCAAGAGTCAGTCACTCAACCGACCGGGCCAAATATTTTTTATTCTTTTAATGTGGCTTTCACACTTGTGGTGTTTTTATTTTTCCCTTTCTTTCCTCAACCCTGTCAACTCAGGTTTTCTTTTATTACTTACAATAATCCCCATTTTTGTTTTTCAAAGAATTTTATTAGATTGAGTTTTTTAAGTTTACACACAGTAAAATTCACTCTTTGTGGTGAATAGTTCTATGGGTTTGGAAATGCATAGAATTGTATATCTGCTGCCATGATCAAGATACAGAATAGTTCCGTTATCTCAAATAATTCCTGTGTGTTGCCCTTTCATAGTTAACTCCTCCCCCGACCTCTAACCCCTGGAAACCACTGATCTGTCCTCCAACCCCTTAGCTTGGCCCTTTTCACTAAAATCATATAAATAAAGGTATATGTTACACAGCTCTTTGGATCTGGCTTCTATCATTTAGCAAGATGCATTTGGATTTATTCACATCATTGTGTGTGTGTGTGTGTGTGTGCATGGCTAATTACATTTTGTGGCTGAACAGTACTCTGTTGTTTAGATGTTTGTTGATCCAGTAACTGGTTGAAGGATGTTTGAGCTATTCCCAGTTTTTAGTTATTATGAATAAAGTGGCTATAAACATTCACATAGTGGTTTTACGTGAATGTAAGTTTTCATTTCTTGGTTAAATACCTGGGAGTAGGATTGGTAGGTTACACACAAGTATATGTGTGGTTTCCTAAGACATTACTAAGCTGTGTCCTACAGGAGCTGTAGCAATTTGCAGCCAGTGATGTATGTGAGTCTAGCTATTTCACATTCCTAGTGCTTGCTATTGTCGGGAGTTTTCATTTCAGCAATTCTAACAAATGTACAGTGGTCTCTACACAAACCACACGCATTGTGGTCTTAATTTGCATTTCTTTAATGACTAATGATGTTTTATACTTTTTCGTGTGTTTATTTTCCACCTGTACACCTTTTCTTTTTCTTCACAAAGCCCAATATTTCCAAGCCTATTTATGTATCGTTTCTTGAAGTATGATTAGCACATCATGATATGTTAGTTTCAGGTGTGCAACATATGCATTTGACGATTCTATACATTACTCAGCCATGGAAAAGAAGGAGGCTGTGCCATTTGCACCAACATGGACAGACCTAGAGGGTATATAATGCCAAGTGAAATAAGTCAGGCAGAGAAAGACAAATACCATATGATTTCCCCCTACGTGGAATCTAAAAAACAAAAGAAATGAAAAAAAATCATCCATATGCCTTTTTAAGTGAAATATCTGTTCAAATCTTTTGCTCGTTTTGTTTGTGTCTCCTTACTGTTGAGATTTTGAAAGTTCTTTATGTATACTGGATACAAGTCCTTTGTTTGTCCAATATGCCATTTGAAAATATTTTCTTCCAGCCTGTGAATTGTCTTTTCGTTCTCCTAATAGTCCCTCTCATAGAGCAAAAGTTTTCAATTCTGACAAGGCTCAATTTATCATTAAAAAAATAATAGATTTTGCTTGTGGTGCCGTCTCTAAGGACTCTTTGCCTAACCCAAGATTGTAAAGACTTTTCTCCCTGGTTTTCTCCTAGAAGTTTGTAATTTTGTATTTTACCTTTAGGGCTATGAGACATTTTGAACTGATTTTTGCATATGGTGTGAGTGTTCATGAGTGTTCGGAGGGGGTTGCCTGGGACTGGGAGAGCATGTCCTTCCTGGGGGCATGGGTGTTTTTCTAAGGGTCTGAAGAAGAGCAGAGAGAAGAAACCAGAGCTTCCTGACTGGCTTTCTGAGAGGTGAGAGTGATCTTAAACCTCTCTCCGTAGGATACGATATCCGGTACTGGCACACGGACTCCAGAAAGTCTCAGGGAAGACAGAGCTTGAATGGGCACGAGAAGAAGACTCCAGGAAGGGTTCATCTGGGAAAGCTGCTGGGGTGGGGGATCTGGTGGCAAGGCAGACCTGGGCTTTTAGAGGGATAACCTTTAAACAATAATAGCAGAATGTACCATCTTGTATTGAACAGCTATTCTGTGCAGACACTTTATGTACCTACTTTCTAATCCATATCGCCACCAGGCAAGGAGGGAGTTATTCTTATATACAGATGAGGGAACCAAAGTTCAGAGAAGTTATCTGTTCAGGGCTGCACAGCTATTGAGCAAGAGGGCAGGGTTTCAAGCTTAGGCTGGGCACTGAAGCAGGTGCTCTGTCTTTCTCCTGTGACTCAGGGTCAGGGGACACTGGATGGAGGTAGATGAAAGGCAAGGAGTTAAGAAATGCTGGAGGTTCATCAAAGGGAGATTTCCATGAGGTCAAAGGACAGTTGAGTTGACTCTTGGACAGGGGCTGAGAAAATCCATGGAGTTGTTCTCCCCAAGGTGTCTTCTGAAACGGAGTTTGTAACTTCTCATCCATGGAGGAAGTGGAGGCTGGCCGAGGACTGGACAAAGTGAGCCTGGTGGCCACTGAAGGAGAATTCCCTTGAGGTGGCCCCAATGGGACCATTTGTGCCTGCTGTCTTGGATGCTTTCTTCCAGGGCTGACTTGGCACTTTTTAGACCAGGTTCAGCCTGGGAAGCTGTCCGGATGACTAGGTGATGAACAACCAAATTCCTGTCTGCTGGATGGGCACCTACATCTTCCCTTGGCATCCCAGGTGGGGCACTGCCAGCAGAGTCCATGAACCATCATTGGCCAAAAGTCACTGCTAGGGGTACCGAGGGGGCCTGGTAGGGAGTAGGAGGTGTCCATCCTGGGAGAGTGGGACTGAGAGTCCGGGAGAGGTGGCCCTGGCAAAGGGCAGCAATTCTGGATCATTCAGTTGTTCTGCGTAAAGGTTTTCTTCCCTTCACCAAATATGGGGCCTCTCTGGCCTAGGTCACTGAGCTATTCCTGGAAGGTAGACAGGCAGGCACTGTTCTTGCTCTGTAAATAAATGCAGTGGAGCTACTGCCCAGCACCCCCTGGGACCAGGAGCCCAGTGTGCCTCTGCTCTGGGAGAGGTGAGGGCCAGGGAGACAGAGACCCAGAGTCCCCCCATAGTCAGCTTCTAGGTGGTCCCAGGTGGGGCTCCATTACCCTTGTTCAGCCCTTCATTGGCCCCTCCCTGACAGCAGTGGTCAAGGAGGGCTCTGGATGCTGCCCTGGCACCTGGTCTTGGGCTCTCGAGTCCGGTGGTGAGGATCCGGGTGAGCAGTGTCCGTGTGAGTCCGTGTGAGTGGAGGGGCAGGTGGACAGCTGAAAAGGAGCTGGAGTCATTCTTAAGACAGTAGGTCTCTCCTTAGCTCAGAAAGACAAAAGCTGAGGGGTGTCTGGGTGGCTCAGTTGATTAAGCACCCAACCCTTGATTTCGGCTCAGGTCATGATCTCACTATTTCCTGAGTTTGAGCCCCGCCTCCAGTTCTGTGCTGACCGTGTGGAGCCTGCTTGGGATTCTCTCTCTCTCTCTCTCTCTCTCTCTCTCTGCTCCTTCCCCACTCATGTTCACTCGCACACTCTCTCTCTCTCTTAAAATAAATAAACTTTATTTTTATTTTTATTAAAGAATTTGTTTAATCTTTATTTTTTGAGAGACAGAGAGAGACAGGACATGAGCACGGGAGGGACAGAGAGAGAGAGAGGCAGACACAGACCCCGAAGCAGGCTCCAGGCTCCGAGCTGTCAGCACCGAGCCTGACTCGGGCCCCGAACTCACCAACCGCGAGATCATGACCTGAGCCGAAGTCAGACGCTTGACTGACTGAGCCAACTGGGAGCCCCAAACTTTTTTTTTTTTTAATTTTTAAAGAAAGACAAAAGCTGAGAGGAGAGGGTACAGTCACTACATTTAGGACGAGTCTGAGAAGCATGAACACAGCCCATGCCCGCGTCATCTAGAATACGGGAGTAAGGGGTGACAGTACCGAGGTGAGGGCCAGTCCAGCTTCCCCTTACTACTTGGTTAAGTTCCATAAGTGCTCTGAGCCTCAGTTTCCTCAGCTGTAAAAGTTCAAGGTTGTTGGGAGGAGTATTTGACATGGCTCAAGTGCTTAGCATGGTGCCTAACACACACGGTAAGTGCTCAATAATTGGGAGCAATCTTCATCATCATCATCCGCACCAGACGTTTTTATTGGTGCATTTGGAGTCACTCTACTTCACTTGGAGACCACGTCCAACATGTAGTTATTATGTGATCCTGGTGAAACTCCTTGACCACGCTGAGCCTTGGCCTCCTGATCTCTACAATTAGAGGCTAATAATGAAAGTGAAGAAAGCCAACCCAAATTAGCTTGAAAAACTGGGAATACTAGCTGGACTGAGCTGGGCTTTGGGCTCACCTGGAGCCAGGCATGTGGACAATGGCGTCAGCATACTGTCTGTCCGTCTCGAGTCCTCTTTTCCATCGTGTGGACTCCTTTCTCAGGCAGGTTATCTCCTTGTGGTGGCAAAGCCAGCTGCTGTCAGGCCCGGGGAGGCCACCTTCAGAGGAGAAAGCAACACTTCCTCGCCCTGAGCGCGTCACACTCCTCAAAACGACTGTCTGAGTCACATGACCACCCCTGAACCACCGACCAGATTGGGACTGGATCACATGGCCAGCCGTGTGGCAAGGCCCGAGGGCCCTGTGTTTGACAGACGCGCCGGAGGCCGGGGAGGGGGCACTATTCCCATAAAGCAGAGAAGTGCGCAGTTTCCAGAAGAAGAGAGAAGGCTGGCCGGCCAGGCAGAGGCAATCACTGGTGATTAGAGTTAAAAGGATGCTCTAGGTAATTCCCTGGATGACCTAATGCCTTGTCTTAATGGGCTGTTAATGGGAACGCTCACAAGACTTCATTCTATGGGTCCCTCGGTGCCCTGGCAGGAAAGGAAGCAGGGACTGGGCACCCACTAGACTGCCCTCCGCACACAGCCAGTCCCAGCGTGCCACAGACCACACCCACACCCTCACCCCTGCCTGCAGGGCAGTCCTGGAGGGCCTACTGCCCCCCTTGAGCTAAGGCGGACCAGGGTCCGAACGCTGCAAATTCATACCTTTCATGGACGCGTGCTGGGAGGGGAAGCAGTGAAATACAGACGGCTCTGGGCTTGGAATCAGAGGCTGAGGGGCTGATGTCACCCCGGAGGCATGACCTTGAACACATTGCTGCCCCAGGCATCTTCCTCTGCCCAGTGAGGGGCTGGGCTGCCTGGTCTCTGACGTCTCTCCCAGAGCTGACATTCTGGGAATCTATGAATGTTATTAAATTCATGAATCGGCTTCTTTGCCTGGAACAAGTCAGCTTAAAATACATGCAAATTGCACTAAGTATAGCTGTCCCCTTGCTGAGGAGGCAGTCTGGCATATTTACATAGTTTGAAATTGGCTGCTGCATGCACGGGGTGGGGAGTAACAGGCTCTGAGGCCTGGCTTTTAATGCAAGTGGAGTTCTGGACCCTTCCCAGCCTGGAGTCCCGAGGCCTGTCGTTAGCAGGGAGGGGGAAGGGAGCTGCTCATACTGGAGGCTAGATATGCCAGGATCCATTCTGGGTTCTCATTCTCTAAGATCAGTGAATCTTCACAGCAGTTCTTGAGAGTATTACTGTTCCCATCTAATCAATGAGAAAACCTATAGCCTGCCCAAGGTCACATAGAGAGTAAATGTTGAGGTTACTCTCAAATGTTGAGCCAGGAAGGGGCTAACTCCAAAATCCATGCTCTTTCAACCACACTAGACCAAGGAGAGCTTCCTCTTCACACGCCCAAGCTCAGTCAGACTCCCTGAACTTTGGCCATGGTCTTGTGGGCCAGTGTTGAGAGTCTTCATTCATTCATTCATTCATTCAATCAGTACATGGCGGGCATCTGCTGGGCGCTAAGCTCTGTTCTGGTGATTCTGCGGTAAAACCAGACCGACATGGTGTCGGGACTCTTGGGGCTTACATTCTGGTGGAGAGTCAGCAAATAAACAGGGGAATAAAGAAATGAAATGGATCGCAGATTGCGACAGATGCTCAGATCGCGACAGATGCTCAGAAGATAATAGAGTGCAGACACCAAGGACACCAGGAGCCTGGCCTAGAAGGGGGCCATTTAGGAAGGACCTGGGATGGTGCCAGTAAAGCTGAAAACAGAACAGTGTCCCTGGCGAGGGTTCATCAAGCGGCTCCGGGTTCCAGTCTCAACACCTTTGGGCCTTGTCACCGTGGGCGAGTCACTTACTCTTTCTGAGCCTCAGTCTGCCATCTGTGAAAAGGAAGTGATGATACCTCCATTGAGAGGCGGGCTGGGAGAATCGTAACAGTGTATGTAAAGCACCCAACACAGTGCCTGTCATGCATATTATTGCTATTGTCACTATACTTTCTGATCTGGGCCTGGGGCCTGCATCGCTCTTGGCAGTGAGGCTGTTGGGTCGAATCCCTCTATGGCTAACCCCAAGACCATCAAGCCTGGGAGGGCAGATATGGGTAACAGGTCAAGAATCTGGGGCCTAGTTCTGGGCCTGGCTCTCATACCTGCTGCTTGGCGACCTTGGCAGGTCAGGGAATACACAAGGTCCCCATGCGTCTCCTCTTCCTGCCTCCCAGGATGGCGGTGACACATCAGGGTAGGAAAGTGCTTTGAACAGCTCTTCTTCCAACCAGCTCTCTTGTTCAACCAGCAGCATGACCTTGATGGGTTTTTTTTTGTCTCTGAGCCCCAGTTTTCTCATCTGCCAAAGGGGTATAAGAATATCCACCGCGGTGTCATTGTCAGGTGCAGATGAGAGGAAGACTGTGCAGTGGCCCCTCCCTTATCCATGTTTTTGCTTTCCGTGGTTTTAGTTACCCTTGGTCAACCGTGGTCCGGAAGCAGACGATCCTTCTGACATATTGTAAGGTCAACGGTAGCCTAAAGCTAAGTCACAATGCCTGTGTCATTTACCTTACTCCATCACATAGTGTAGGCCCTTTGTCATCTCACATCATCGCAAGAAGAAGGGTGAGTACAGCACAATAGGATATTTTGAGGGAGAGAGACCACATCCACATAACTTTTGTCACAGTATATTGCTACAGATACTCTAGTTTATTATTGGTTATTGTTGTTCATCTCTTAGTGTGCCTAATTTCTAAGTTAAACTTTATCACAAGTACGAATGTATTGAAAAAAAAAACCAATGTCTATATGGTTTTGTGCTATCCATGGGTTCAGACATCCACTGGGGGTCTTGGAACGCATCCCCCGTGGATAAGGGGGATCACTGTGCAGCCTGATAGAAATGGAGGGCTGTGTGCGTAGGCTAGGGTCACGCCCACCCCCACGTCCCGGCAGCCGCAGAGGAAAGATGCACTAGAGTGGCTTGTATTCTGAGAACCAGTGGGGAACACCGGGGCCCAGAGGAAAGACACACCGGCCAGGGACTAAATTGGAGCCACTCTTGAGGTGAGGGCGGGGACGGAGTCTCATAAGCCACTTCTCCAAAGATGTGCAAATGACTGGCTGAAGTCAGTGTCCTTCCTACATTTCCCACCTTGAGGAAGATTGGACTTGGATCTGTACCTGGCTCTGTACAACCAGAAGGAACAGAGGAAAAGCAGTCTTGGGGCCCCTGCTTTGAGCCAGTGAACACTCACAATGCCTTACAGAGGAGATGGCTCAATTCCAGAGAGGTTAAGCAACTTTCCCAGAATCGCACAGCTTATAAATGTATTTGAGTCTAGTTCGGTCTGACTCCCAAGGCAGATCCTATTTTGTGGAGCCTGAAGCTTATTCAATTTTGGGGAGGCTAGTGGCGAGGAGGATAGAGGAGGGGGGTCTTTAAGACAAACATTTTATAAGAACACAACATTTGGTAAGAAAGTGAATACTGGTCTAGAATGAAAAGAAGGGACCTTGGAGGGCCCATGTAAGTGAAGGCCCTTTGTCCATAGACTCAGAAAACATCACGACCATACTGTTCCTCATAGAAATCCCTAAGGATTAACCCTCTGGGCCTGTAGGAAATCATATTTAAGCCCTTCATTTTCCAGGAGAAGAAACTGAGGTGAACTTGTCAGGGCAACTAACTGGCTTTCACACCTGAAACCCCCGCCATGGACGTGTGATGTGTCATGGAGAAAAAAAACACAGCTCACAGCATCAGACATATCTGGGTCTAAGGCTCTATGCATCACTTTCTTAGCTACATGAACCTCTTTGAGCCTCAGTTTCTCCATCTGTTAAAACAGGACAGTAATACCTACCTTACAGGTTTTATAGGTATTGAATACTATGAAGAGATAAAGGATACAGGGCACATCACAGCTGCATCGTAAGGGTGTCCTGGAGTAATGAGAACTGTTGTCTGGGAGCAGGGGTGGGGGGGCGGGTGACAGGGGCTCACTGCTGTCCTGTTGAAATGGAAACCCTGGGGGAAGGAGCCGGAAGAAAGCACTCAGTGCTATCCCACCCCACCCTCCATATCAGTCAGGGCCCCAGTAGGCTCTGCTCCCCAAACCCCATGGCCTCGGGCTGGCCTGACCTGCACTCTTCTCATGCTCTGGGTGGCCAGTGGTGGGGCCAGCCAGGCCTGCTGGACGGGACCCAGGGAGTGGCGAGTGAGGCTAACTCCCTCTGACAAGCCCAGGAGCCGTGCCCCAGGGGCTGGCCAAGCTGAGACCCAGGGGCACTCCTGCTGGCAGGGCAGCTGGTCACATTGATCTCGTAATTAAATCAGGGCCAGGCCTGGCTGACCATCTGGGCTCTGACCCTACTTGGGCTCTGGCCCTTGGCTCCCAGGATGGGCCAGCGTTTGCCTCTGAGAGAGCGGAGGCTTTGTGGTTGGATGGAGATGGGACAATGGGGTGTCTTATGAGAGGTGCTACTGTGGTTCCATCCGTGGCTAAGAAGGGCCCTCTCAACAGCGCCTGGCTGCCCGTAGCTAGGACTCTAGGGAAGGGGCAGGGCTAGAAGGTGCAGACTCTTAAATGAGCACCTGGGCAAGTGGTCTCCTGATTAGCTCGCGGGAAAGGGCGGCTCTGTTGTGTCAGATGCTCAGGCCAGAAGCTTGTGGTCATCTTGGATGCCTTAGTTTTTCTCACACTGCACATTCGGTTCACCAGCGAGTCCTGCTGGCTCCATCTTGCTTATATATATATTTTTAAACTTAAATCCAAGTTAGTTAGCATACAGTGTAATGGTTTCAAGAGTAGAATTTAGTGATTCATCATGTACACGTAACCCCCAGTGCTTGTCCCACCAAGTGTCCTCCTTAATGCCCATCACCCATTTTAGCCCAGTCCCCACCCAGAACTCCTCTGGCAACCCTCAGTTGGTTTTCTGTATTTAAGAGTCTCTTATGGTTTGCCTCCCTCTCTGTTTTTATCTTATTTTTCCTTCCCTTCCCCTATGTTCATCTGCTTTGTTTCTTAAATTCCACATATGAGTGAAGTCATATGATATTTGTCTTTCTTTGACTGACTTATTTAGCTTAGCATAATACATTCTAGTTACATCCACGTTGTTGCAAATGGCAAGATTTCATTCTTTTTTTTAATTTAAAAAAGTTTTTTTTAAATGTTTATTCATTTTTGAGAGAGAGAGAGAGAGACAGAGCGTGAGCAGAGAAGGGGCAGAGAGAGAGGGACACACAGAATCTGAACCAGGCTCCAGGCTCTGGGCTGTCAGCACAGAGCCCGACATGGGGCTCGAACTCACATGACCTGAGCCAAAGTCAGATGCTCCACCGACCCAGGTGCCCCAAGATTTCATTCTTTTTGATCACTGAGTAATATTCCATTGTATATATACCACATCTTCTTTATCCACTCATCAGTCAATAGACATTTGGGCTCTTTCCATACTTTGGCTATTGTCGATAGTGCTGCTATAAACATTGGGGTACATGTGCCCCTTTGCATCAGCATTTTTGTATCCTTTGGATAAATATCTAGTAGTGCAATTGCTGGGTCATAGGGTAGTTCTATTTTTAATTTTTTGAGGAACCTCCATACTCTTCTCCAGAGTGGCTGCACCAGTTTGCATTCCCACCAACATTACAAAAGTGTTCCCCTTTCTCCACATCCTCACCATCATCTGTTTTTTCATGAGTTGTTAATGTTAGCCATTCTGACAGGTGTGAGGTGGTATCTCATCGTGGTTCTGATTTGTATTTTCCTGACGATGAGTGATGTTGAGCATCTTTTCAAGTGTCTATCAGCCATGTGGATGTCTTCTTTGGAAACATGCCTTTTGCCCATTGCTTTACTGGATTATTTGTTTTGGGGATGTTGAGTTTGATAAGTTCTTTATAGATTTTGGATACTACCCCCTTTATCTGAAATGTTATTTGCAAATATCTTCTCCCATTCTGTCAGTTGCCTTTTAGTTTTGTTGATTGTTTTTTTCACTGCGCAGAAGCTTTTTATCCTGATGAAGCCCCAATAGTTCATTTTTGCTTTGTTTCCCTTGCCTCCAGAGACACGTCTAGTAAGAAGTTGCTGCGGACGAGGTCAAAGAGGTTGTTGCCTGTTTTTTTCCTCTAGGATTTTTGATGGTTTTCTGTCTTACATTTAGGTCTTTCATCCTTTTTGAGTTTATTCTTTTTTGTATAAAGTAAGAAAGTGGTCTAGTTTCATTGTTCTGCATGTCGCTGTCCAGTTTTCCCAGCACCACTTGCTGAAGAGACTGTCTTTTTTCCGTCGGATACTCCTTCCTGCTTTGTCGAAGACGAGTTGGCCATACGTTTCTTTGCATCCATCTTCATACATAGGATGTATAGGTTGGCTGCCTAGGTGGGCTCCAGAATCCACCTGCTTCTCCTCAGCCCCTCTGCCGCATAGCCCTCCACGCTACCAGCCTCTCTCACCTGTGTTATCATGGCACCTTCTTGCTGGTCCTCCTCCTGTCTCCATCTTTGCCCGCTATGAATTCTACACACAGCAGCTGGTGTGATCACAGAAAAACATGTCCAATCACTTCCCTCCTCTGCTCAAAAGCCTCCTGTGGCTTCCCACCTTACCTGGGATAGATTCTGGAGTCCTTTCTGTAACGACAGGGTCCTATGGGATCTACAAGCCGCCACCGAATCCCCATTCCCAAGCTTTCTGGCTTCGTGTGTTGCTGGCTTCCCCTGCCCTGGCCTCAAGGCATGCCCTCTCCTGCCTGGAGCACTCTGGCCCTGCCATGCTCTGAGCCTGAAATGCTCTTCCCACATCAATCTGCATGACCACTTCCCTGGCTTCCCTGAGGTCTCTGCCTAGATACCACCTTATCCAAGAGACCCTCCTTGATGACCCAGTGCACAAGAGCCCCCTACCATCACTCTCTAATCTCCTCAACCCCATGAGAGCAGGAGCTCTCATTAATCGGTTTATTGATGTATATTCATTCTCAGACTAGCAAGGAAGGGCGTTCAGTTCTTTGCATTCCTCATAAAATCGAGGGAGGTATTGGAACAGGGTAGGGGCTTCATTCATGCTGCCTGACTTTGTGTGCATCTCCCTTGCCAAATGTCATGGCTCTTGACATCTTTTGAAGAAAAATGTGGGGCATTTGGCTCGCTTGGCAGTTGGCCAACTAGCATTCCAGTTACCAATTTGCTGGGTAGCCTTAGGGAAAAGGCTGTCCCTCTCTGGGCCTCAGTCGTCTCATCTATAAAACGAAGCACTTGGTCTAGTCGACCCCAACACCTTTTCTAGATCTGACAATCCAGGATCTTATCACCCTCGACCTTCTCACCCCTCACCTCACTCTTGGTGACAGTAGATGTGGGTTCCTTTTGCTTCCAGCTGGGTGTCCTTGAAAAGTCACCATCCTTTCTGTGCCTTGGTTTCCTCCTCTGTAAACTGGAGATGATAATGCCTGCGGGGCCGGCCAGCACCTAGATGTATCATAAGGCTCAATAGCTGAAAAATTGCTCTGGAGTCTAGATCATGAATAAGAGGGAGACTTAGGGGTGCCTGGGTGGCTCAGTCGGTTGAGCGTCCGACTTCGGCTCAGGTCATGATTTCACGGTTCGTGAGTTTGGCCCCCGAGTCAGGTTTGCTGCTGTCAGCCTGTCAGCGCAGAGCCTGCTTTGGATCCTCTGTTCCCCTCTCTCTGCCCCTCCCCTGTTTGCACTCTCCCCAAAAGTAAATAAATATTAAAAAAAAAGGGGTGGGGGAGACTTAGCAGCATGGGCTTTAGAGCCACAAGGCCTGGGTTCAGATCCTGATCCTGCACGTTATGAAAGCTTCCCTAAGCCTCAGTTCCCTTGTACATAAAACGGGGATAATTAGCGTCTACCACCCAGGGTAGTCACAAGGATTAAACCGGTTAATATATGTACAGTGCTTAGAACAGGGGCTGGCACAGAGTGGTGCCATATGAACATTTGCTTTTATTATCTATTCATGGAATCATTCATTCGTTCTGAATGCATTCTGCGAGCATCGATCAAGAGCCTATTCATATTCTATTACAGCTTCATCTCCTTCCCTTCCCCAATTTAATTTTTCCTCCACCTTTCCCTTCTGAGGGGAGGAGCAGTCTTACCATGAGATATTTTTGGCACAAGAAGGACATCTTATTTACCTTAGATCCTCAGAACCTAGCATAGTACCAGGCCCATATCAGGCTCTGCAAATATTCACTGAGTTGATGAGCAGCAAGGAGGCCCCAGCATTGGGCAGCGTCTGTTAAATACTGATTCCCTGTCAGGCTCCCTGGCAAGGGTTTCGCATAAGGCTCTTATCCCCACAGTTCCGCAAGGTGGGTGTTATCACCCCATCTTATAGATGAGGACGTTGGGACTCAGCGAGCTTCATTACCCAGACAGAAACCAGCGCTGGGATTCTGAGGCTGACCTGCCAGTCCAGAGCTGAGGCTCCTTGCTTCCTGGGCCACTTCCTGCCCTCCCCCCACGCCCCCGAGAGTGGAAGGTATTACTTATTGAGCACTTACTGTGTACCAGGCATCGTACTAGGCTCGTTCCAATACGCATTTCATCCTCATGGCTGCCCTGTGAAGAGAATGTATCCCTAATTCCCATCCCTGCTTTATAAATGAGGAGACAGGGGTAAGGCTGTGGGGGGAGGGGAGGACGGAGGAAAGAGGAGGAGGAAAAGCAGGGTGAAGGCAATCCCTTTGGCCACCTTCTGACCAGAAAATGTAAACTGGAGACGGAGGCTGGGGGAGGGTTGCAGACCCCCTAGGCTTCCTCCTTTTTCTAGATCAGAAGCTGAGGCTCAGAGGAGGAAAGCTTTTTCAGGAACTTTTAATATAGCGATTTTGCTCATTCACACCTCGCAGCCTCGTGAATCCCATTGACAAAAATACCTGAGGAGGGTGATCCCAGTCCACTGCACCTCCTAATCCCAAGACTTCCTGACTCTTCCCCAGTATGCTTCATTCCTTTATTTTCTTGGAGGCTCCCAGAGATCAGAGGTTCAGGGGACAGTGCTGGAGCCCTTGGTGATTTTTGCTGCAATGTCATTGTAAGACCCCAGCTGGAGTTGACCCCACCAGGGGGGCTGTGGTGTCATATCAAGGGCGTTAGGCCAGGTTTTGATGGCTTCTAGCTGTCTTGGGTCTGAGTCCTAGATTTGCCTCATACTGGCTTTGTGAGCTTGGGCAATTACTTTGCCTCTCTGAGCCTCAGTTTCCTCATCTGAAAATTGAGATAGTGACAAAGACCTCACAGAGGTGTGTGTGTGTGTGTGTGTGTGTGTGTAACCCAACCCTGACTCCAAGGCCCAACATTTTCTAAGGTGCCAATGTCTCCTCAGTCTTAGAATTTGGGAAGCCTGTAGGAACCCTTTAGATTCTCGGCCCTTGGGAAATGGGAAAGGCGTGGCCCTGGGGCTGCTGTGGTGCCAGGCAGGCTTTGGAGGGCAACTTCTCTGGGCTCTGTGGGAATGTGTGCTGTGGACAGGACATTAGGAGGTGCATGGCACCCTGACTGCAGACCATTTGCGTCGTGATTCGGACCACCTGTACCTAAAGGTCAGTCTGACCCCAGAAGTGGAGATTAGAGGTCTCTTGTAGGACCAGAGAGAAACACAGAAGTAAGGGAGCCCGAAACACGGCTGTATCTTTGCTGTCTCAATGGCATGGATATCTTGGCCACCATTGTGATGATGTGATGTAAATAGTCATTGACTCAATGAATATTTATTGTGCCTGGCACTGTCTCAGATGCTGGGGATTCAGAGATTAACAAAACACTTAAAGATGCTTGGGAGAGAGAAAGTGCCAGAAGCCACCAGAGCACAATGGCTGTGGTTTTACTTCTCACATGGCTGTTGCTAGGTCCCCAAATGATCAGTGAAAAGAGTGTAAGTGTTCATCAGAACAGACCTGGGAAGGGGCGCCTGGGTGGCTCAGTCGGTTAAGTGTTCATCTTTGGCTCGGGTCATGATCTCACGGTTCATGGATTCGAGCCCCATGTTGGGCTCTGCGCTGCCAGCTCAGAGCCTGAAGCCTGCTTTGGATTCTGTGTCACCCTCTGTCTCTGCCCCTCCCCCACTTGCGTCTGTCTCTCTCTCTCTCAAAAATAAATAAACATTAAAAAATTTAAAAAAATAACAGGCCTGGGAAGAGGCTGATTTTCCATGGAATAGAAATCTCCATGCACGTGGAAGATTTTCCTTCTCACAATAAGCATGGAGCCCTGCCTAGTGTCCAGTCTGGAATAGGTCCAGGCCCCAAAGCCTTGATCTTTCCCTGATAAGCCAATCACTTGTGGGTATGTTGCTTACTGACCTACGAGAGGGACGGGTGTGAGGGGTGGTCTAAAGGGACAAAGGGGAGAGATAATCAGAGCTGACAGGTTCGGAAATGTCCAATGATCCTCTGGTCAAAGAGATGCAGACTTGCCTCATTTGCATGTCATTTAAATAGCACTGATTTCACATCAGAATATGAGGTCTTTTCCCCACTGCTGTGCTAAACCAGCCTGGGAAACTTCAGGTCTGAGGCCCAAGCACAGCTGCAGCACAGGGCAGAGATTAATGGAAAGAGATGTCCTGGGAGCAGGGTCTGGTCTAGATCTGTGGTGCACAGGGCACAGGGCAGGCACCCCAGGCCAGGCAGGGAAGGGTCCAGCGTGCTCAAGTGGCACCGGTGGCCTACACTTGAACTAGCTCAGTCGCCCTTGCCACAAATGGGGAAGAGAAGTGGGACCTTGGCGTTGTAGCTTGTACACATCCCCAGCCCCTTTCCCTTTTCCCCTTGATATATTTATCTAACAAAATCTAAACAGTCAGGGCCAGACAAAACTCTCTCCGGCTCCCATCCCTCCGCTCTTTAGAGGACAGAGGTGGGAGCGCCATGTGTCACAGGAGAAACTAGCAGGAGGGACTGGACCTTGGGAGCCCGATTCAGTTTCCTATTTCCTTGGGGGCAAGGAGCCCTATTAGTCATCATTAGTCTGCTTGGGGCTGTTCGGAGAAGCCTAGAGCTCTTCCGCATCCTTCACAGTTCCCATTCCATGCCGGAGGAAATGCCCCTGCCCCAGCAGCTGTCCTCAAAGGCTCTCATCTATCATGCTCTCCCTTGTCACCTCAGTACGTGCTACCCGGAAACAGCACCTTGTGCAGGTGTGAGCAGGGTTGGGGGGCCAGCTGCTTTGGTGGGTCAGTTTCCCAGCGGGGGAGTACGGCAGAGACCGTGAAGGGGACATCATTAACAAGACACTAGGGGCAGAGTGAAGTGTGCTTGCTGGTGATTGAATGTAAGGGCTTCTCTTACCCCACACCTTGGCTCCTTTTGAGCCATCTGAATGCTGGGCAGTCCAGCTATGGACCAGATTAGCCCTTAGAAACAATCAGACAGATGAGTCTCCGCAGTGAGTGAGTGTGTGTGTGTGTGTGCGCGCATGCGCATGTGTGTAGCAAATCTTTTCCAAGGAGGTGCCACTGCATCAGTGAGTTGCTAGAGAACCAGGCCTCTCCTCCTGGGCAGGCAAAGGTAGATGGTCTCCTCACTTGAGTGCTGACAGCATAGTTGATCCAGACCCCTGGGCACCAGCAGGAATGGGCAGAAGTGGGAGGGGGTTTGAGAACCGGGCCCTCAAAGGTGGGTGCAGCTGGAGCTAAATGAGGGGGTCTGACTGCTCTTGGTTTTCAAACAGGGTCCCCCTTCCCCACCCATGCCCCAGATCCACAGAAGATGCAAGAAACACGCATATAATGTGAGAGGAGATCGCAAACCCCCACCCAGTGTCCCATACACATTCTTTGCTTTGTGTGCACTGAGCCCTCAGGCAAGGGCAAATGGGCACATGGCCCAGGTGGCCCCTGATGCACCCAGGAGAGCCCTCGCCTATCCTGCCCTGGTCTCTGGCGGGGCCCTCGCGGTTAGAAACCAGAGTGATGGCGGGGCAAGCTCGCGTGCATGTCGTAGGGATGATAATCCGGTCAAGCAAGAAAGAAGGTGGAGACAATCCGTGTCTGTCAAAAATTTTATTTTATGTTTTCATTTCACACAGAATGATGTTAAAATAAATCCTCATTAATATATATATTTATATACCTATTTACTTGTGTTGATAGTTACAAAAGACGGTGGCGCTCTATGAGGTCTATGTACACCCATGATCAGGGGGACAGACAATGTTCATCGAGGCATGTATGTACACACATATGTATAACCTATGTACAAATATCAGACCCTACTGACACAGGAACTCTCAGCTGCAGAAGTCCGGGGCGGGGCAGTGTTGGAGGGGCCGAAAGCTTCCAGAATATGTCAGCAAGAATGATAATACCTATATATTTTGTGCGATGCAGTTACAGCTGGTGTCTAAATTCTCATGAAGCAAACAACTAGTTAAATGCCTCCCGACTCCCATGAGTCTTCCCCACAAGTCCTGCTCCGCCTTCAACTCCCATTGGTCCCCAGCCTCTTATCACCATGGAGACCCCGGTTCCCTTTCGGCATCATCCTTACGAAGCTTTACCATCAGCCTTGGAGTTCCTTCTCCTATTGATCCCAGGGAGGCTTATGTATCTGCCTCTGCTTTTTGAGTTTACAGCAATTATCAGAGACAGAACACGGGAGGGCAGCTGCGGAGTCATGTATGAGCAGCAAGGAAGCCCGAGCAAACCCTAATTAGAGTCTGTGCTGCATGAGCCTAAGTGAGCGGCCATTTCCACATTTTATATACATATGTGTGTAATATATAAAATCTCCAGAGACAGCCTATATCAGCACACAAGCACACAGGTCTAGAGAAAGCATCCTGCACCCATGAGCCTTACAGATGCGTCCCTGCTGAAAAGGAGAGAATCCTCCTTGATGGCTGGCACCATTAATTCCGACTGTTCCAAGATTACCCTCAGCGGAGAGAGGGGTGCAGGAATGCAGAAACCCAGGCAGAGGCCTATTTGGCCAGGGCATTGTTTGCTCAGCAGGCTGGAGCTCGATCATGGGACTTTCCAGCTTCCTGGGGCCCTTCAAATGAAGGAATCATCCAAGCACGACAACAAAAGGAAACTGGGTCGTCGGATCCCACGTGAAGGCAGAACTGGGGCAAGCACAGAGCGTGTGCAGACCCTCCAGAGCTGACACTCACCCTCGCCAACGCCAGCCAGCCAGCCAGGCCACTCTTGCTCTTCTCTCCCATTTCCTAGCCTGCAGCTGTTTGCTCTTTTCCAGCCCTACCTGGCAGGTCACAGTCCTTGCCCTGCACTTCACAAGCAAAAGAGGCAATAACGTCAGCAGCAGACGCGGAAACTGCTTAGTAGCAAAGCGAGGCCCTGGATATTCCCTCCCTCCCAGCCCTACCTCTCGCTTTCTCTAGCCGCCCTTGTACAAACAAGGCAGCCAGTGTCTAGGGAATCCTTTTCAGGGAGAAGCAGGGCTTGGAGCCTCTCACAAGGACTGAGAAGAGACACGGGATTGAGTCCTCTGGGTAGCGACTGAAGGTCCTAGCACACAGCCACGTCGATGCTGCCCTCGACTATCTAGATGTTGCAGCAGCTGTGCACGGTATTATGTAACCACGCCCGCCCTGTGCATCCGTCACGGGAATGATGCGGGGAGTTCTCAGCTGCGAACTCATCTGGAACATACCTGACTATTTTAGGTGTGCAGAAGAGCACAAAGCGTTTCATCTGTTTCCACGCTAGGGTTCACTCAACGTAAGAAGTGGCCATCCAGACAGGCTGCCTTGACTGGCCCCGTTGACCGCTCGTCAGGCTAAGTCTGGGTTATGGGCTTCTACCACATGATCGTGGCCAGTGTGGCCGGACTGGAGGGCTGCTGTGAGCAGAGGGAGGTGGCAGGCACCCCCACACTTCCTCAGTTATCCCAGGTAGCAGTGGGGAATCCCTCCCACCCACCCTCGTCCGGGTAGACTGCATACAATCAAATGCAGGACGGGAAGCGGAGCTCTCTACCGTGCATCTAAGGTGTTGCCGGGGAAGATGGAGAATGAGAGCGTGGTTCAGCTCAGAGCCAGCTGCTTCTCCAAAGAGGCAACTGAATTATAGCTGCTCTCCTGCCCAAACCTGCAACCTACACTTGGTCAGAACGACAGGGTGAGTTTGTTAGTTCTATTGGTCATCACACAACTTGCCTTCCAAGGGGCAGAGGGGTTCTTTAGATCTTCATCAACACCATTACTTGTAGATCTGTCAAAATTCAAGCCTAGGATGCCACCCATGACAAAGGGAAAGCCTAACAGATCAGTCCTGTGCCGCTGCGTCATCGGGCTCCCACCCCTAAGAGCCAAAAAGTCTGGAATAACTTTTTTGGCTTCCGTGATGAGGTTACAGCCAACCAGGGCAGGCAGAACAAAGGATAAAGCACCTGGCCCTTAGATCAGACTTCCCTTTTATCCCTGAGTCAGGCAGCCACCTGGGAGGGAAAGGAAAGAGGTGATCCTGGAGCCCGATCATTTGTTATGAAAGAAGTGCCTTCTAGAGAGGTTCCTACGCAGAAGAAAGAGAGCTGAACTGGGGAGGTGGCAAGAATGCAAAGGAAGGTCATTTAAAAATTCAAAGAAACGCAGTTTATTCCTTGGATTGCCAAACGTATTCCACATTAGTGAAGCTAAGGGGATCGGTCACTGTATAATTTTCAAAACAATGGTATACATATATACATATACTATACATATATACACACAGATATATGTATATATGGAAAACCTCTGATAACTCGGGACCAATTAACCCAAACCTCGATTAACACAAGAATTACGTTTTCTTACTACACTTTCGGTAGAAAGACGCAAATGACAGCCAGGGCATTCTCTGCTGAGCCAGGACGTGCCCACATGGTCAACTTCTGGGTACGCCTCGCGGCCAGCATACATTCAGCCTATCTCTTTGGTCTCCTCCGCCTGTATTTCTGTACGATGAGCACTGAGGTTTACGGCGTTGACCCTGAGCAATGCAAGGTCTTCTGTCATCTTCAAACACTCTACTTGCTAAGGCAGGAAAGTTTATGCTAACCTACTTAGGAAATGGGTTTCTTTCTTTCTTTCTTTCTTTCTTTTTTTCAATAGCGAAGGTTCCCACACACGAACAACCATAACTGTAAAGCAGCCAAGCCGCCCCCTTCCCTGAGGATTTCCCCATCAGTTTACTGAGGTTTTGCTGTATTACACGTGTAGAGAGAAAGGTGGATTGAAAAGCCATGGAATGGGACCCTGGGGTTGATTGTCCAGTGTGGATATTTAATCTCACAGATTTTTCTTCAGCAGAGGGGGTCTCTTCTGAAGTCCTCAGTTATGTGTGCAAATATTTGTGCAAGTGCACACGATAGTGGGTTGGGGGGCCTTTGCTTCTCTACTGTCGTGCCCTAAGCACCCACTTCCTGTCCCTGTAGACCTCCACCCCACGCAGTCCCTTTGGTTAAGCAAATCAGCTTATTTAGAAGGACAGCCAGAGGGCAACTCCCCAAATCTGCCCAGGCTACCCATCCCAGGTACGAACCTCCAGGCCACATTCCCCCAGCATCCTTCCCCCTGGGGAGGGGAGGAGGCGAGACAAATGGATCAAGTAATGGCTTTTAGTGCATGGAAATGATCTGTAATGGCTCAGGATGCTTTATTCTTATCTATTGGTAAGTGCTTTCCTGCAGGGTTCCATTACACCCCGCCAGATTGAGAGTCAACAAGATGGGCTGCCGTGAGGTCACTTCAAACTCAAGGTTTCAGTGCCTACAGGTTGCGAAAATGACATGTGAGAGCTAACAGACAGGGGCAGGCAGGAGGGAGAGAGGAACAGAGAGGGAAGTACACATGAGAAAGACAGAGACAAAGAAAGCCTTTGGTGGTGGTGGTGGTGGGGGGGGGGTTCCTTGTGCATACTTGCACCTCTGCATAAGTTTACATTCCAAAGGAGGGTCAGGGCCTCAGAGGACAGGAGCCACGTGAACACACGGGAAGAAGAGGCAACCACAGACACCGAACTAACAATGCTCAGAAGCCAAGGGCATTATCTGATAATCCAAGTACTATCACTTTTCAGTCCTGAGAATGTGGTTTTGAAATAGCTATTGCTAAAGAAAACAGTCGCCATTTATTTTATTGCACTTTTCCTCGTTAAAAATATTTTAAAACACAAACCATGAGAGATGGAACTGAGCTTTGGTGGGAAGGGAAGCAGAAAGAAAGGAAAAGTGAACGGGATTAGTTTGAAGAAGAAACCCATCCCAGCTTGTAGAGGACCCTTCACATCCTGCTTGCTGCTTTGATGAGGACAAAGAGCTGGTCTCAACAAGGGAAGACTCTGAAGATACAGATGATGGTCACACTAGCCATGTGGACACCTCCCAGCATCCAGCGCTCTGCTAGGTTAGCTCAGGTGGCTAATGACGTTCGGGGTTAAGGTCATGAGTTCAAGCCTGGCGGTGGACACTTTGCCAAGGCTGGGGAACCCCCACTGTATAGCCAAGGAGCACCCCCGGCATTATAGCCTACGTGGACCAGCCTCTCAGACCAGGCAGCCATCACCCAGATGGAGGCTGTTATGATAATGGGACCCAGAAGAGCCAGAGCTTGGGCAGAGCTCACCATCCCAACTCCTGGGTAAGCCATTCAAAGCACCATGCTCTTCCTGTCTGCCACGGGGGCTATGCGATTTGCAAACTGTCCTCTAGTCTCCTTTGGGGAAAGTCAGCCTCCCCCTCTTTTCGCCACTACTGTGGGCTGCACTAAACCCCCAGCTGGAGACTTCTTCGGAGAGCACTGCCCTCTCTCAGCGTGAGTTCACACTGGTACTTTACGGCTAACTATGACGAAGTAAGTCGGCCAAAGTCCTCACTACAATGGAATGAGAGATCCAGGGACAGCAGATAAGACAAGCCAGTCCTGCAACCCTCCTCACATGAAGCAGCTGCATGAGCGCTCAGGCTGGGGTTTAGGCCAACAAAGCTTTCACGGAGCCCTTTCCACATCAAGCCAATGGAGTCTAGAGCCACACTCCCTGGGGGCCCCTTCCAAAAAGTTAACCTCCTGTTGACATGCCTTGTCTATCCTCAGAAGTCCAGCTCAGACAGACAGACAGAAGCAGAGAGGAAGGAAGACAGTGTGTCAAACACCACAGAAGCTTCTGGAAGCAGAGAGCCTTAATTATGTCCTTAGTTAAGTTCAGCTCCTGCAGAGTTTACTCTGAAATTTGACGTTGTCTTCCTGACCATCTCCCCCACCTTTCCTGGACTTCTCTTTAGCCTCCTGCAAACTCCAACTTTCTTGAAGATTTGAGCTCACGGAGACACCTGCTGAAGCTAAGGGGGAAATTGCTGCCCTGACTTGGGAATACGGGAAAGAGCCAGCATATTGCACCAAGTGTGCAAATTTGAACCCCTCCCCCCATCCATTCCCTGGTGCTGTTGCTTCCTCTGTCATTCGGAGGAAAGTGACACGGGACGGCCAAAGGAGTAGAGACTAAGATGCCTGAGCCTGACACCTGACTTCCATTCCCAACTTCCATTTGAGGTGGAGCCTTTGCTAAAAAGCACCCAGCTCTCAGCTAGTCCTAGCGGTGGGAAGCAGCAGCTTGGGGCACAATCCAGACAGTGGGGAGTCTCACAAAGCATTCAAACGTGGACTTAGAATATAGGGTAAAAATCAGGCCTTCTAAAAAACTGCTGTTTGCTTGTGCGGCATGAGGTTCACATCCTTAATCGTGTTTTACTTAAAGCACACTAATTGTGTGCATTTCCTCAAGGCGCAGCCATCGGATGGGAGGTGGGGCATCCGGGCAGGGGCCCAGCAAAGGAAAGGAGCATGCCTGGGATTGAACACCCACAGAAGGGACTGAGGAGTTGACCCCACTGGGCTGATGCCCAGGAGCAAGTGAGATGCCACAAGCAAGGAAAAGCGGTTCATTTTAAGAGACAAGTCTATGTCTGGTCTCGACTTTCTGACCCACTCCTGACAAAGCCATTGGGGGATGGAAGGACAGGAAGGTCTATGGATGTTGGGGGGCATCTTCACTCTGGTTTTGGGCCCAGGTCCCTGCAGTTTCTTGAGCCATCAACTGCTTTCAAGAGAATGGAGCTGAATGTAGACAGCCTAGGGGTTGGGAGCAGGGGAGCCCGGGCTAGGGGGCTGCCCGTGTGGACTTGCTCCCAAGGAAAGGTCATGGTGAAGGTGTTAGGCTTCTGCCTGTCCCAGGTCCTTCCACACCCGCGTTTCTGGTGGGAGGAAGGTGAGTAAGTAGAAGCCCTCTGAGACTCCCAGGCTTAATCAGAGTTCTGCTTGACAACGGGGGCCCATCTCTCTGCTTCAAACCTGGGGGTTACTTCTCTGAAATCTGGAGGTGGGAGAAAGAGAAGAGGGTAGGGGAAGAGGCTTCTTGAAGGCTACTGAGAGTACAGATGCAGGCTGGGGAAAAGTGATGCAATTTCATCTGTTGTTTGTGTCTATTAATTTGCAGCTCTGGGGGCAGAGAAATGGATCTGAGTATATGTGCACGCTCCCTGTGAATCATGAGTGGAGGTGCTTGGGTGTGTGTGCTGTATCTTCTGTGCCTCGTGTGAGTAACTGCATTGTGGGTATAAACCGAGTTTGTGTGTATTTTGTGGGCATAAACAACATAAAGTGTCCTTGGTATATTTCACATCCATACCCATCGTGTCCGTGTGGTTTTTATGCATTTTGCATCTGAGTTGCGGGTAGGTCTCTGCACATGGTGTTGGTCTTTTGTGTTGTGTTCTGTGTTGGTGAGTGCGTTCCAGGTCTGTGCCGAATGTGCACGCTTTGGATACGGGTGTAGCTGTGTATCACCTGTGTGTGCCCTTTTCATTAATTGGTGCGTGTGCATTTTGCGTTTGTGTGTGGCAACAGTGTATCTATCGATTTGGGGCTGGGTGTGCACGTGTGTGTGCCTGCACCTGTGAACATTTTATGGTCCCAGGTCAAAGACGCTGGGATAAAAGAACTACCCCCTGACGGAGGCCTTAGGTATGGATTGTTTTATCATCTGTTCCCCTAGGTCTGTGTCCTCCCCACCCCATGTCTTGGGAATTCAGCACCACCTCCCATGAAGGAGAGGAAGAGAAGCATAGAGGCTTTGCGCTGGGCATGGGGTGTCCTGCAGATACCCGGGGACGTGGGTGACCAGGAACTAATGAGCACCCTGGGCCTAGCACCCTGAGCTGGTGCCCCACTCCCCCCAGGTAACTGTAGGTGCTCAGTAGCCAACAGCGAGGCTAGGGCTGGAGCCACAACTGGGCAGCCCGACCGCACAACTCACTGTGTTTGGGAAATCTAAGCCATTATGTTGAAAGGAAGAAGCCCAGTCTGTGAGGCGAAAGCCTCCCCACCTCAACCCATTCCAGGGCCAGCCTGAACTCTACCTTTAGGCCGTGCGGTGCTCATTCACTCTCAGTCTGTCCTGGGGGTGGGGAATGAGTCTCTATCCACCCCCTTGGTTGCCAGTTCAATGAGGAGAGAGTTTGAGCCTGGCAATCCACATGACGACTGTGGGTCATCTAGGGTCTCCATGCCTTGGTCCTGGACTTCAGAAATTTCCACGTAGAGCAAGCTCCCTTTCAAGTCCAGACTTGTGGCATCTCGGGTCCCCAGAAGCCCTCCTCCTGGTGTCCTTGCTCTGAAGCAGGCAATCCGTTCTGGGTCTTTAGGGAAAGGTTCATTTAAAGTGACTGATGCAGAGCCAAGTGACAATAAAGACCAAAGAGGGCGGGGAAAGATGACAACAGAGATGATTTAACATGATGTGCTGTAGAGACAAGGCCTGGGGCGGGTCTGGCCCAGGGCAGCTGGAGCTGGGAGGGCCGTGGGCCCTTGTGCACTCGGTAAGACAAGCTTCAGCCCCGGGAAACTGAAGCTGCAGCACATGGAGGGCAGAGAGACAACTGTAACATCGAAGAATCCGTGAAACTGGAGTGTCTGAGGCAATGGCAGCAAACCCAGGCCCAGTCGGGTTACCGATGAGAGAAATTAACCCATTAGGCCTCTCAGACGACCAACCCACCAAGCAGTGGATTTGCTCCTGAACCTGAACTCCAGAGAATGAATATGTGTGTGTGTGTGTGTGTGTGTGTGCGTGTGTGCACAAACATGCACACACGTACGTATGTATGTATATAATACATAGTATATACATACATACTCTAGTGCACATAGTCAAACACATGCATAAATTGCCCTGTGTCCAAAATATTGCATAAGCTTATACAAGGTTCAAATGCAATTTTTTTTTTCCTATAGCTAGCTAGGTAGAGGAACTCAGGAAAGAGATACTCAATATATATTTATATACACTGGATCCACAAATCCGCCTGTCCTCGGGACCAGATGCCCTGGTCAGCTATAGAGTCATGCCCATGACCAGGTTAATTCCTAAGGTGCAGTTATGTGAGGTGTTCAGGCGCTGTGTTCCCTGCTCACTTTCCTGGCTTCGCAGAGGTCTGTGCCCCAGCTTGGAAGAACAGGGATGGCGTGGGCTGGAGAGCCAGAAGTTTTGGTTCCCCGTGCCAAACAGTCTCTTTTTTTTTTTTTTTTTCTCCTGATTGAGGGCTTTTGTCCTCCGATGGGGGGGAAAAACCCTAGTTCAATGCCACTCTGGGGCTATTAATACTCTAAATATGAATACTGTGTAGGCTACTAAGAAAATAGGTTATCTCCTGTGTTTTAAATATTGAGATTCATGCAAGAAACACCCATGCAGCTCTATCGCATCACTGGTAATTTCACTGCGGTGTCAGTGCCGCTGGCACGGCACTAGGAAAGCAGATGTCTGCAAACTCCAGTGTAACGAAGAAATCAGACGTGTTGTGTGACCCTGAAGCCTGCAAAAATGGTGAGATCTGAAGCCGAGAGGTCCCTTGGCTTGCTAGCTTCTCCCCATAGGCCTAAGAGCAAATGTGAAACTTGACAACTCACATTCGGCCATACTCACCGTCCCTCCCCCCTGGGGTTCCCTCACATCCACACTGCAGAGAAAAACCAAATGCAGCATTTTCCGTTATGAAACACAAGCCTCCAGACCATCCACTTGGCAACTGCAACTCACAAAGCCCAGCCCGTGACACAGAAAGTAATTCCAATACACAGGCCTGTGCGTGCTTTTCGATGCAAAAATGGGAATGACCTTTTGCACAATTACCAGCGCTTTAAAGCTGAGACACCATGGTTTTCCTCTGTGAAGGGGGAGGTGGGCTCATATGGGATGATGGTGCCGGGGACCCGGAGGCTGGGGTGGGGGAGGGGTGCATCTCCCGGGTGCCGTGTGCATCTAACTTGGAAGGGAAGGTGGCGTTGAGGCGGTGGGTTATGTATTTGACATGAGGTGGCCCCAACGTGTCCTTATGAAATTCTGGCTCCATGGGTGACCCCCCCTGTTTGGAAACCCCTAAGCCGGTGATGAAGATTTGCATGAAAGCCATGGACAGATACTCTGTGCTCTAAATCCAAAATCAAAAGATCAAAAAGTCACTTGCACGACTATTGCTTTCCATGCAGAACCAGATACACACTGTAGAACACACTGACTACAATGCAGGCTATTACGCAAGATCTGCATTAGTTCCATGGAGCTGCGAGTATGGTAATGGGTTTCCATCAGACATCAGTTAACATTTTGGTAATATTCACATAGTTTGTATTAGCCAAAGTGCAGTTGGCCGTTTTCAAGTTTTCCTCTCTAAAGTCCTCGTTACTGTTGTTTACCCCCTCCTGGATCTCCATGTAATCAGACTTACTAATGGTAGAGGCACTTCTACTTTTCTTTAGGTCAGGGGAGGATGGGATCTTTGGACAGCTCGTCACTTGCAGGTACTGGGCCTGCTCCTCTCCCTCTGTCTCCCGGTGGTAGAAGTAGTTGAAGTTGGACACGATGACAGGGACCGGTAAGGCAATGGTTAACACACCTGCAATCGCGCATAGGGAGCCCACGATCTTTCCCCCGATGGTAGTTGGAACCATGTCTCCATAGCCTACGGTTGTCATGGAGACGACTGCCCACCAGAAGGCATCCGGGATGCTGGGGAACTGGGAGTCTCGCTCATCGGCCTCTGCGAAATAGACAGCACTAGAGAAAAGGATGACCCCGATGAAGAGGAAGAATATCAGGAGGCCCAATTCTCTCATGCTGGCTTTGAGGGTCTGACCTAGAATCTGGAGACCTTTCGAGTGTCGAGACAACTTGAAAATCCTAAAGACTCTTACCAACCGGATGACACGGAGGATGGCCAGCGACATGGCCTGCTGGCCCTGCTGGGCATCCTCCGGCTTCTCGGCCAGCTCTGTCCCCAGGGTGATGAAGTAGGGGATGATGGCCACGATGTCGATGATGTTCATGATGTTGGTGAAGAAGCCGGCCTTGCTGGGACAGGCAAAGAACCTCACCAAGAATTCAAAGGAGAACCAGATGATGCAGAGGGTCTCTACGATGAAGAAAGGGTCAGTGAAGGAGGTCGACTGCTGGTACCCGATGGTGCTGTTGGAATAGGTGTGGAAGGTCATCCCGCCGCCATGCATGTCCTCGTTCTCATCCCGGAAGATGGGCAGTGTTTCCAGGCAGAAGCTGACGATTGAGATCAGGATCACCATGACAGACACGATAGCTATAATCCGGGCAGGCCCCGAGCTCTCTGGGTATTCAAAGAGGAGCCACACCTGCCTCTGAAACTCATTTTCGGGCAGAGGACGCTCTTCTTCTTTGATATAGCCTTCATCTTCCCGAAACATTTCCATGGCTTCTTCTCCCAGCTCATAAAACCGAATCTCCTCAGAGAATATATCTAAGGGCACGTTTACAGGTCGCCTCAGCCGGCCCCCAGACTGGTAATAGTACAAGATGGCATCAAAGCTGGGGCGGTTCCGATCGAAAAAGTACTCATTTCGGAGGGGGTCAAAGTACCTCATCCGCTTCTTTGGGTCCCCTAAGAGGGTCTCTGGAAACTGGGCTAAGGTCTTCAGCTGGGTCTCGAACCGCAGCCCCGAGATGTTGATCACCACCCTCTCACAGCACTCGTGGTCTGCCTCGGGGTCATAGGTGTCCTGCGGGTGCCCGGGGAGGGCAGCAGCCTCGTCCGCTGGCTCTC
This sequence comes from Lynx rufus, assembly GCF_022079265.1. NCBI lineage: Eukaryota > Metazoa > Chordata > Mammalia > Carnivora > Felidae > Lynx > Lynx rufus. The sequence continues at coordinate 128,069,625 of NW_025814834.1, read as the reverse complement.
CGGTGGCCACTGTCATAATTGGGGCTGAGAGAAGGGCCTCACACTATGCCTTCCAGCTGCCTGGCGGCAGGGAGCTCAGGGTACCGCTTATGGCCCCAGGAAACACAGAAGCATTGGCCTGGGTTCCTGCAGGAGAGCCCGTGGGCTCTCTGAGAGCTGGAGAGACAGCCTCGCTTGGCTGAAAGACAGAGGCAGTTAAGGACATGAGACCACTCGGCATCAGCAGCCCGACCTCGGTTGCTGCTCCTTGTCTCCTACCTCTCAGCCAAGAGTTCAGAAATATCACCACCACCACCACCACCACCACCACCACCAAAAAGCAGAACTTACTTTCACCTTGTAACCTGGCTGGGGATCAGAGGAAAGCAGGTGGCAGGCTCTCAAGAAAGCTCCGGACTGCCCTGCACTGGGGGAAGGTGGCTGGTACGGGTCCCCTCTGCACCGCACGGGCTTCATGGAGCACAAGCCCATATTAGAGGCCGGAAGGGAGCCGGCTCCCAGGCACTGAACTCGTGGTTTGCAGACACCTGCGCTCGGGGAGCTATTCACAGTGGTGCATCTGGGGCCTGGGTCTCCCGCATCGCCCCCACTCCAATGACTCTACGCATGGCTGTTATTAAAGAATAGACTGATTTACCTGGCAAGGCAGGAACCTGAAGCTCTCTTCCTCGAAGAGCTGATCAGATACTGTGGGAATCCTAGATACACAAATAGGCAGCCCGGCTGCCCATCACGCCTTCTCACTTGAGCGAGAAATAATGGTGAGTCATTCTGGGCAGGAGGGCAGGCTCCAGGTCCTGGAGGTGAGCTCCAGAACTGGGCTGGCCTGGAGGGGCAGTGGAGGGCCTGGCCAAGGACACGCAGGACTCCAGGGCAGCCGAACTTGGGTCCGGAGCCTTTGGAAGGAAGGAGGCAAGATGCAAAGTTCAGCAAAAGCCAGAGTCCTCCTGGCTGTCCTCAGGAGGTGTGACGTTGCCTGGAAAAAACAGCAGAAAGGTGGAACCGTGGCTCTTGGGTAGCTGGTGCCAAGATTTAGGAGGGCTCTGGCGGCTTTGCCTTCCATGCCCACCTTCCATGCTGGTGTCACACCTGAGAGCTACCCCTCAGCCTCCCAGCCTCCTCCGGGGCAGGCTTCCATCAGCTGGAAGCATTTTTCTCCCAGGGAACAAGCCTTCAGGCTCCGCTGGGCCTGCCTCCTCTAGGGGCCTCCCAGGGCAGAGCCACAGATCTCCCTTGGTCCTCAGCAGCCATCTGGAGGGACTCTGGGCCAAGCCCTCCAGCCCCTAGGTCTGAACACAGCATCTCCCAAGGGGAGGGCTTCCTCCACGGCAGCCGGACCGTAAGCTCTGACCTCGACCGGGTCCCGGAGGAGGAAGAACCCCTCCCCCCACCTCCCCAACACGCACTCCTTCAAAGCCCATCTAGGGAGATTCCTCACACGGAAAGGTCGATTCTACAAAAGCTGGCTGGCTTGGTCCCAGGACTTACTCTCCCTCGGGGATGCCTAGGTTGCAGGCTTCCCTCCGAGCAGGGTGGCATTTGATCTGGGCAGGCGCCCGACCACCGATTTCTCCCCAAGAGAAAATCCCCTCCCGTCTCGGCAGGGAGCGCAGAACGAACGCCCGGCCAGCCCGGCTGCGAGGCGGCTTGGCAGCGGCGAGAGGGGGAGCCTGGAGGAAGCCGGCTTCCGGGCTGGCCCCCTGCCGGCCCAATCCCGCCGCCCCCAGGGCGGGGAGGGGTCTGGGCCCTCTCCCCACCGCCCGGACTCCGGCCGGGATTCCGCCAGGCGCGCCCCGCGCTCGGTTCCGCGCCTGCGGACCGGACCCACCAGCCGGCCGCCGCTGCCAGCGCCGCCTTAACCCCTTCCTGCCCGACTCCCGCGGGCCCGAACGCAACCCGGCTCTCTCGCCCCTGGGGTCCATCTCCACCCGAAAACAAGGGAGCCCGAACTCTGGGGGTGGGGAGTAGAGTGCTGCCCCAGACCTCCCCTTCCTCCTAAGCGCGGGGGCTCCCCCGCAACGCACGGCCCCCGGAAAGCGGAAAAGCCTTGCCCCGCCGCAAAGCCGTTTTGATTTGGAGCCGGAGAGGGGAATGCAGGCCGGCGTCCCAAGTGGCTCGGGTCCGACCAACCCGCGCTATCGGCCAGACCCGGTTCTGCTGTCAGCTGCACTTCCCATCACCCGCCCGCGCGCCTCGCTGCGCCCACCGCCCGCGCCGCGCGCAGCCCAAGGGTCCCGAGCCCATACTGTGCCCTCTCCTTCCGCAGGGCGCCAGCCCCCCCTCCCCACCCCCCGCCCGGGCCGGACTCAGCCCGAGGCTGCCGCGCTGCGGGCTGCGCCGCCGGTGCCCCGCAGCCCCTCTGCGCGCCGCAGCCCGGGCAGGGGAAGCGGCCCGCGCAGCCCACCGCCCCGACACCCATTTACCCTTCGCGCTGGGCACCCGGGGCCTCCATGTTCCTGCCTGACCGCGAGCGCCGTGACACGGCGGCGGCGGGCGGCGGCGGCGGCGGGGTGCGGGCGGCCAGCCGGGAGCCGGCTCTGCAGTCCCGCGGGCGGCGCGTACGGAGCGCCCGGCCGCCGCCCGCAGCCGCACCGCGCCGCACCGCGCCACGCAGCGCCGCACCTGGCCCGGCTGCGAACTCGAATTAAAGGGGCCGGCGGGGGCCAGAGCCGAGCAGGTGGCCGCTGAGTTGCGCCCCCCTCCCCCCCCCTCCCGGCCTCGGCCCCCACCCTGCGAGGAAAACACCCATGCTTTGGCAGAACCCAGCTTACGAACCAGAACCTCGTGGAGAGCTCAGCTGCGTGCTGCCGGGCCCGGGGAAGGGGGACAGAAGTTGAGGGGCGGTCGGGAGAGGCTCCTGCCAACGGAATGAAGTAGGCGAGGAGGAAACAATCGATAGCAGCCATCCCGGGTCCGAGGAGGGATCCAGCCCCGCGGGAGATGTGTTGCTATTTTTACGAAGCTGCCAGACAGAATTTGCAGACCCCCTCTCGCGCCCGTTCGCCCCCTCCTCCAGCTCTGCTCCCCACCTCCCTCTTACCCTGCCAAAGCTTTGGCTTCGCAAGGGAATGCAGCAGGTATGGGCCGCAGTGTAGCTGAAACTCACTGGGTTGGTTTCCTGCCAAGGAGCCCCAGGAAACGGGCAGAACTGCAGAGCCGGCCCTCTAGGCTCCCCTCCCCTCCAGGGCCGGGCAGGGAAGGCTCTGGGCCGTGCTGCTGCCCTAGGGAAAGGCCAGCCACTCACAAAACCCGTCTCCTCACAGACCTTAACAGGGCCGGATGGCCCACGGAACTCTGAAAATGGGAGTCCAGCTCCCGGCGCCCTGGCACCCTGGGGTGTGGGCAGAAGAGAAAGACCTTTGCTTTTGGAAGAAAGGGTAGGGGAAGCCCAGCCTACCCTCTGCTCAGATGGTGGATGTGAGAGGGTCCAGGGTGCTCATGACCACATTACAGCCCCATGCCCCTGGGAGTTCTGGCATCTGGATCTCTGTCAGAATCATGGCTGCAAACAGTGATTCCTTGAGCCCCAGACTGGGGCAGACCAGGAGCCTTAGATGCAAAGGGGCTCCAATCCCAGGGAGGCTCCTGCTGGGACCTCCTTGCTAAGAACTTTCGGTCTCTAGGCCTGTAGCCTTGTGATGGAAGTTCTGACAGCCGTCAGGGTGGTCTGCTAGGTATGGTTTAAGACTGGGGGCCTACCCAGAGCTGCAGGGCATGGTCTGGGAGGGAAGTGACCTTAGTGAGCTCTGGGGATGACACATAAAGCGGGCTGGTTTGGCCTAGGGCTTCTAGAACTTGAGCCATCCATGTCCCAGCCTGAGGGTGACCTGGGTGTTTTGAAGCCAGCCAGGCTGGGACCTAAATCCCTGTTGGGTAGGAGGTGAATTAATTCAGCTCTCTGGACCTCAGTGCCCTCATCTGCAAAATGAGGATACTTCACAAGCTGTTGTGAGGGTTAAGTTGCTTATGTAAAGAGTTTAGCCCCCAGCAGACGCTCCACAAATGATGGTTTCTCCACTCTGCCTCCCTGTGAAACACGCTGTAACTCCCAGCCTGTAGCTTGGCTTGTGGCTCTTTCTCTAAGTTCCCCATCACCGATCACCGGGTTTTTCTGGCCCATTCTCTCTGCCTCCCAGTGTGCCCCACCCCTCACTTCCCCTGAGATTCCAGCCATTCCCACCTCCTTCAGCACACCGTCTGCCGGTCTGGGCTCCTCACTCCTACTGGAAAGTCTCCCCTCCCAGCTCTGCAAGGCTCTGTTTCTCCTTCTGGCTCCGTGGGGGTCCTCATGTCAATTGAAGCACAACACACATCCATTTGATCACCTGTATATATTTTCTTCGCCCGCCTTTGTTCAAATGAAAGCCGCGGACAGAAAAAACGCTCTTGGGGGAGAATTCATAATTGTGCTGATTGGTAACATGTGCCCACCATGTGGCGGACACTGTGCTAAGCACGTCCAGTTCAGCGGGAGGCTCAATCCTCACAGCTCCCAGGGCTAGTTTCTACATCACTACCGTTTCCGGGGGGAAGGAAATTGAGGCAGAAAGAGGTGAAGCAACCTGCCCGACCTCCCTGAGTGATGGCTCTGGGACTTGAATCGGGTGTCTGTGACCCTAGGGCAGATACCCTTAGCCCCCACGCCACACTGCTCAGGTACCGGAGCAGCCCCAGAATTTCATTTCCCTCTTTGGGATCTTCCTCTGCCCCCTGTCCCATCTGATTGGGCTCAGGGGTATGTCGTCCTACTCCACGACGCCCCCACCTCCTCAAAGCCTTACCTAAGTGTGAACAACAAGCAAAAAGAAATGAAGGAAAAAAGGGAAGAAAGAAAAAGAAGCATAATATCAGTTGTGCCAGGGCACGTGGGGTGTGGCTCCCACCCTGGACAGTCCCTCTTGGTTTGGCAGGGCTGTGCGAGAAAAAGAGCACGGACCCAGTTCCTACCTCTGGCATTTGCTAGCTGTGTAAACTCGAGCAAGTTATTTAAACTGCTCTGGGCCTCAGTTTCTCCTTTGGTGGGCGGGACAGCAAAGCGGCTCACAGGGTGGGGGGCAGGATGAACTGAGGTGTAGTGGACAGCCAGCCAGCTTAACCTAGCTGCTTGATCACTGTTAGCTCTCTTTCCAGCCCTCTAGAGGCCACCATTTCTTATTCTGGGCCACGAAAGGACAGCTGGGGTGCCTCTTGATCCCTCCCTAGGGCCGGCCAGACCCCCAAAAACCACTCCTTTATCCTTCAGTCGGGTGTCCTGCTTGGGGGCCGTGCCTTGTCTTCGGCAGAGGGAAATACTGGTGACGGTCACAGCAGTGACCTGCCAGTGACCTGAAGTTGTCAGTTCCTGCCCTCTGCGACTACAGTCACTGAAAGGAGGAGTTATGATAGGGCACGTCCATGAACCCCAGCCCCCAACACACACACACCAAGGCACTGCGGGTACCTTGGTGGTCTCTTGGAGGGTCTCTTCGTCTTTCCCGCCATGATTCATGAATGTAGAAGACAGGAGCGCCCTTCTCCGGTGTCACTTCCAAAGGAGCGGCGCTCCTTCCTTGCATGACCATCACCTCTGCTGAGGCTTGGTCCCCCACCAGCCCTCGGGCCCACTGTGGTGGCACAGCCCCCTTGAGCCCGCAGGAAGCAGGCCAGGGAAACAGGGAATGTGGGCCCAGGTGCCTGCTGACAGCTGTCGTGGGTTGTTTGATTGACTCCTTGGCACCACCTAAGGGAAAAGATGCCATTATCTCTATTTTATAGATGAAGATACTCAGAGAGGACAAGTCGCTGTCCAGGGCAATTTAGCTCGCAAGTGGTGAGGCTGGAACGGAACTCAAGATGTCTGACTCCACAAATCACTGTTCATTCTCCTGCCCACTTCGACCGTTAGCCTGGTGCCAGGCCTCTGGGCTCACTTCCTGGTCTTAGGGGCAGGGATCCCATCCAGCAGACCTTCTAGACCCTTAGGACATATCCATATATTCTGCAGAGGTTGCTCAACCTGCCAGGATGTCTGTTTTGGAAGCTTGTTGGTGGAGTCAAGACAGCAGTACAAGACTCAGGACCTGAAGTTTCCCCTCTGTGCCTTTGCCTGGAGCAGCTCGACTGACGGCTGTCACATCTGCAGGGCACAGGGCTAAGCCTCCCTCACCTCAGAGCTTTAGTCTTAGCATGCAGAGCTGTGTGACCCAAAGTCACTGGCTTGACCTTTCTGTGCTGTGGTTTACTCGTAAGATAGGAAGGGTAGCATTTGTCCCCTGGCTCCCCTTGCTTTGTAGGGTTTAAAGAGAGAGTGGAAGGAAGGAAAAAAAAGAAGGAAGGAAATTAGCATTCATTTTTAGTGTGTGTTAAAAATCTCAATTGTTAGCATCAGAGGAGAGTTGATGTGAATGTGCTTGGAAAAGCAGAAAGCCTGGTCCGTGTGGAAGAGGACACTGGTCCCGTCACCATTGCTGCTGCTGTCATGATTGTGCCCTGCCCGTGTGCATCATGTCTGACGTCCGAGGACTTCCCCTGGAAAGTAGAAGGAGCATCGTTCCAGTGCCCTACTTACCTAAGCGCTGCCTCCTGCAGGAAGCCTTCTGAGATTAACTCCCCGCTGCCTCCAAGGAACTCCTGTGAGGAGGCCTGGGCCTTGGCTCCTGTACTGCAAAGTTTGGCCACATAAAAGAGTATATTAAGGAATGGGTTAAGGGGGTGGACCTTCCCTCCCCTTTTGGGGCCACTCCTCTGGGTCAGGCATCATGCTGGTGGTCTCACCCTCTCGTCCCTGCCGTTAGCACCCAAAGGCAGAATGGCGTCACGCTTGAGGTACAACCGCTCGTGCCAGCAGGTGTAGGACCCAATCCCTGGCCTGCCATGTTTTAGCCCTGTGACTCAGCTCCTCACCTGTAAACTTTCATTGTGTGGTGGGGATGTAAAACAGTTAGAACAGTGCCTATCCCGGAGCACACACTAAGTGATACTTTCGGCAGACCACCCTCAGCATTGCAATCACCTTTTTCCTCTCTGTTTGGAATAGAGGTGGGCGAGGTTGATGGGGGGCCGTGACACGGATGCCTTGGGTATTCCAAACCACATCCCCTGGACCACCTGTGATTTCATCTGCCTGTGGAGCTCGCTCTTTCTTTCTTTTTCTTTCTTTCTTTCTTTCTTTCTTTCTTTCTTTCTTTCTTTCTTTCTTTTAAATGTTTATTCATTTTTGAGAGAGAGAGAGAGAGAGAGAGATGGAGTGTGAGCAGGAGAGGGACAGAGAGAGGGAGACAGAATCCGAAGCAGGCTCCAGGCTCTCAGCTGTCAGCACAGAGCCCGACGTGGGGCTCGAACCCACGAACCGCAAGATCATGACCTGAGCTGAAGTCGACGCTTACCCAATGAGCCCCCCAGGTGCCCCTGGAGCTGCCTGTTTCTGAGCACGCTGGCGGTGTCCCCATCAGTCACTGTGTCTCTTGGCTTTTCTGGCTCCAGACTCTTTCTGAAGCCGTGGTGGCCTGCCCAGGTGGCCTGGGGTGGCCCGGATATTGGTGGGTGGGGGTGGGGGTGCAGCTCTGAATGTCCCAGCCTCCCATGTGTTCAGAGCCCCGATGGCTCACAGAGGTAATCAGCTCGATCACGTGAGCCAGCTGGCCTGGGTTAGGTCAAGGTCCTGACCACCCACCTCCTTGGGCCTGTGCTCCAGGCAGCTGAGCCAGCTCCCAGCCCTGCCCACGGCTGGCTCCCTGTGCGCTCTGTCATCAGCCCAGGCCTGTCTCCGGAGCCTCACTTCCCAGGACCGCGTCTCCCTCGCACTCCCCTGGTTTGGAGAAAGCCCACCTTTTACTCCGTCACCCAAACCAGAAACCTGGGAGCCCTATTGGCCCTCTTTGCTTCCCTCACCCCGATATCCCCTGCACGCAGTCCCTCACTTGGCCTTGGTAGCTCTTCACTTGTCTCCGATTCCCTCCTGCTACCCTAGTCTCAGCCACCAGCAGGGGGGTCTGAGCCACTACGGTTCAGGCTAGCTCTCCCTGGTCCCTTCTCCCCACAGTTGCCACAGTGATCTTCCAAAAGAGCAAATCCCGTCATGTCACTTACCTCTTAACCCCTTGTTGGCTCCCTATTGCTGTGACCCAGACAACGTGTTCTTTTTTTTTTTTTTTTAGTTTTTTAAATGTTTTTATTTATTTTTGAAGGAGAGAGAGAGAGAGAGAGAGAGAGAGAGAGAGAGCATGAGCAGGGGAGGGGCAGAGAGAGAGGGAGACACAGAATCCGAAGCAGGCTCCAGGCTCTGAGATGTTAGCACCGAGCCCGATGCGGGGCTCGAACCCACAAACTGTGAGATCATGACCTGAGCCAAAGCCGGACGCTCAAGCGACTGAGCCCCCCAGGCGCCCCCCAGACTACGTGTTCTGAAAGACAAGCAGAGCCCTTCGTGATCTGGTGTTCCCCCACCCTTCCTCTGTGCCCATCTTAAAAGTCTATGCTGGCATTAGGCCAAACAGTCTTGATAGCTCTACCTGGCTTAATACAGACACATTAAATGAAGTCCTACAGTCAGACAGACTTGGCGTCGAGTCTTGGCTCTGCTGCTTGCCACTCACGTGACCTCATCTGGGGTATTTTCCCTCTCTGAGTTCCAATCTGTAAAATGGGACTAACACCTAATGCTTTTCCTGAGGGCCTAAGGAGATATGTGCACAGGGTGTTTATCTCAGTCGCTCCCCTGCAGGATGGGCTCAAAAATACGAACTTCCAGATGGTTCCAGGTCTTCCTGCTTTGGCTTGCAGCCTCTCACCCAGAACACCCAGCCCCCCCTGCCCCCCATTACCCCAGTGACTCCTAACATTCAACTCATGTCACGTCCTCCCTGAAGCCTTTCTGGACCCTCTCCCTGGTCTCTGCTCATCCATGCAATGCCTGTATGCTGCCCAGGAATAGGCCCATCACACTGAGTTCTGGGGGTCTGTCTCTGTCCCCATGCTCTCTTCCCCTGGGCAGGGGGCATCCTGAGGGCAGGTGCTGGTGTCTCCCACCTGCAACTGCGTGTCTGGTCCAGGCCAGGTCCAGAGCTGTATTTGTGAGCCAGCAGATGTTGGCAGATGTGTGGAAGGCTCCTGCTTCTGAAGAACCCTCAGTCACCCCAGGACCGGCTAGGACCTGTTCCTGACTCTTGCCTAATCCACAGAGAGGGTTCGAGAAGGACGGCCGGTCACACAGCAGCCACTACTGGAGGGAACACATCTGGGCAGCCCCTGAGCCAGAGGATGACAGAGGGGGTAGAATGGTTCCCCCGAGGGGGTGGCTCCCTGTCTATTTCACAGAGAGACTAGATAGCTTGCTCAAGGTCACACAGCTAAACCAGGTAAGAGCCAGGTTTTGAACTCAGGCTCCAGGATTCATGCCCTTTGCCCTTCTGCTGTGCTGTCTCACAGCTTGAGCGTCCGGGCATCCTGTGGGCTGGACTAGATCTTGTCTGCCGGTCACTCTGTGCGTTAAGCTCTGCAAGGATTCCTAAGGACCCTTTGGCTCATGCTTCCCCACCTATGGCTGTTACACGCCATCAGGGACCGGGGCTTACTGCACCGGGACACCGTGAGTCCCACCACAGCCATTCCAGTGTTTTCACTGCCTTGTGTCCACCCCTGAACCTTCCTTCCTGAAGTCTTAACTCAGAGGTCTCCATTCCACCTGTGGCCATAGAGCACGATGCCCCACCCCCACGCCCAGCACACACCAGCATTTCACACAGTTGCAGAGAGAAGCCGGGAACCCCACAACCTCTCTTCTTTGAGGCCATCATCCCCAGGCCCTCTGTTCTCCTTAACACCTCATGCCATTCTCTGAAAATTTCTCCAACTTCTTTTTAAGCTTATTTATTTTTTGAGACACAGAGAGAGAGGAGGGGAGGGGTGGGGGGGGGGCGGAGAGAAAGAATCCCAAGCAGGCTCCACACTGTTAGTGCAGACAGAGCCCGACACGGGGCTCGAATCCGTGAACCGTTAGATCATGACCTGAGCTGAAATCAAGAGTTGGATGCTTAACTGACTGAGCCACCCAGGCGCCCCAATTACTCCAACTTTTAAGTGTGTCTCACTCGGAGGTCCCCAGAGAAGAGCCCTTTGGCCCGGGTGTGGCCCAATCAGCCCAGAGGTAGGGGCACCAGCACGGCTCTTATCACACGAACACAGCACACACTGACCCTTCGTGTCCATGTCCTGTGACTGTTTTGTCTGGGCCTGATTGTTGCTGTGACCCCTGTGTCCTCCTTTTCACCTCTTTACTGCCTAGTCCATACGCAAGCGGACTAGAGCAGACAAACAAGCAGGAACCTGATATGGAAAGTCCGCCGGCCAGGCAGTTGCGGCCCCGGCTTTGCCACTGCCTGGGTGACCTTGAGGTGTGTGACCTTGGGTAAATCACATGTCTTCTTTGTGCATCAGCCCCTTCATCTGTAAAACAGGAAAGCCGGACAACACGATCTATACGACCTCGTCTTGTTCTAGGACTAGTTCTTTGACTTCACCCAGCCAAGGGATGGGAGCCCCGTGCAAACAAATGCATGTATCTCATTAGCTCGTATCATCAGTGCTCCTATTAGAACTACTTTGCTTCGAGGACCCTGAGCCTCAGAGAGGCGTGTGACCTGCTCAAGGTCACAAGGCTCACTCTAGGGAGTGACAGAACTGGGACTCGGGCCCAGGCCCCTCTGACCCCCAAGTCAGCAGCCCCCATCACATATCAGTGCCTGTTTTAAAAAGGGAGGAAGGAATTTTGGAGATGCTAAATCACTGTGAAATGAGTCCTGAAAAAAATTCAAAACAGTGCAAACTTGATGCTCAGCGCATCTTAATGATGTTCTCTGAATCCAAGAAGGGTCATTACAAGGGGAACTCTGGGATTCTTCAGCTCTGAGACCCTACGGAGAGAAGACAGGCTGATACCTCAGCAAGAGAGCTCGCGTAGATGGTGGGGAGGGGGGGCGGGGGGTGGCAGAGGGATAATGATGGAAACTATGGGACATTTGATGAACTATGAGACCCAAGGACATCTTAAAGAACACGGCCTGACTGTCACACACCTCTTAGGTATGGCCTTCCCCAGAATGCTAAGAGTCAGGTGAGTCAGGTGAGTTCAAGACTGGGTAGGGAAGTATCAGGTGGCAGATAATGTGTTTGTGGAACGGAATGAGCTCTGGTCTGGAGGGGCAGCAGGGCCTTGTCCGGGGAGCTCAGATCTGAGGTTCTGGATGACTCAGCCTGTCTGACCCGACTTTGAATTAGGGAAAAGGGAAGACAGAGAATGGAGGTGATGGAGCCATCTTGGCAACTTTCCCGGTGTTGCAGAGCCAAGATGCGCCCGGAAAAATGAAGGGAAGCCGACAAAGGCCCAGGGAGATGAGGGAGGGCCAGACAGAGGGACAGAGAGTTGGAACCGGTGTTTTTCCCTGCCCCTGCACACTCCCAGCGGCGACTTGGCTTGCCTGATGGTCCCCAGCTTAAAATTCCGGGATCATCCAACAGTGCCACCCAGTGGCCATGTGGGAGAGGTGCAGAGAGGTGCCCAGGGAAGCTGAAATTAGATGGAAGAGGAAAAGTACCCAGCCGCGCAGAAAAAGAGAAAGCTCTGCATTTCTTCCTGCCTTGAGGATATGGTGCAGGGCTCCCCACAGGTCTCTGGGTCTAGGAAGAGCTGTTCTGTAGTGGTCCACACCCCCCAAAGGACTGCCTGTCTCCTCTCAGCCGGGGCACTTGGAATCTGCTGGGTTCAGCCCACGTTCCTCTAATCTGGAGGCCCCAGGACCTGAAGAGACAGGGATGTCTGCAGCCCTTCCCCCAGCCCCACTTTCTTGAATGAGGAAGAAAGTGGGTTGATCTGGTCATGGTCAAGGTCATAGTCGCAGTGAGGTTGGCACAGTGCGATCTCTAGGGCAGCAGGGGAGGGGGCTGCAAGTCACTTCCCGGCAGACTGCATTCCACTTCTCTTCTCGTGCACCCTCCCCGGGGTCCCTGAGCTTTTAAGAAAGAGACAGAAGCTCTTCCTCTAAGAAACGTGGGACCCCAGAGTTGGGTCGTGAAGAAGGTGGCACAATTCCTGAGAAAGACACAATAGAACCTGGGAATGAGGGTCTCCTTGAAACTCTCCTGCCCAAGAGTATGTGATAAGGACAATACCTAACGGAGGCAGGTCCTATTTTCATTCTCATTCTACAGATACAGAAACCGAAACTTAGTGAGGGTGAGTAACGAGCCGGTGGCCGCATGGCCAGTAAGCAGGTGCGGGGGGCAGGAGCTGGACTGTGGCCTGTCCGACTCAGCAGCCCCAGCTCCAGACGGGGCCCTATCCCAGCCAGGAGGAGGTTCTCAACAAAGTGGATCCTTCCCTGGAGCTGGAGAGGGAAGCAAGTTGTCAGTAACTGACTCTGACTTGAGGCAGAATGAAATGGCTTCAGCTGACGAATAAAGTACAAAAGTGCATGAGACAAGGGAAGCCTTCATAAAAGACGGGGTGTTTGAGAGGTGGTGTTAAGAAGAATGTCCAAAGGCCGTAAAAGGGCTGTGGAGGGTTGGGGCTTTCTGTGTGGGGTCTCTGCATACCTGCATTCACTCCCTGCAGAAACCCTCTCTGCAGAAACCCACCAGCCTAAGCAGCGACCCCCTCCCTGCACCTTATCCTGCTGTATTTCTCTTTAGAGCACTTATCTCTACCTGTCACTTTGCTATTTACATATTTGTTTGTTCTCTTATTCCCTGTTGCTAGAATACAAATTCCATGGGGAAGGATTTTGAGGATTTTACTCTTTCTTATACCCCCAGTGCCTGGGGTGTTAAGGGTAGTCAACACATATTTGTAAAATAGATGTCTAAATGCATGAGTGGATTCCAGGATACGGGGACAAGAGGGACAGGGCACAGAAGCAGTGTCGCCTGCCCCAGGAATACCGAGTCATACGGCAGGACTGGAGCGGGCTGCCTGGAAGGACACAGTGAGACAGGAAAGGTTGTTCAGGAAGATTGGGGAAGGCCTCGAATGCCATGCGGAGGAGTTCGATTTATTTTGTCCTATAGATGACAGTGAACCTTTGAGGGTTTTGTGGAAGAGAGAGACAGGATCCAACTAGATTTTAGGAAGATAACTTAGGAAGGTAATATGATTTGTAACGAAATTTGTCATGAAAATGTAGCGTGAGGGATGATCTGAGGTGGCTCCTCCCGGTGAGAGGTGACAGACAGGAAGAGACCAAGAGATGGTCCCGGTAGTAAGAAGAAAAGATCAATGGGGAGCCGCCAAGGGGGAGTCAAGAGGACTCAGTGGTCAGTGAGACGGGCGAGGGGGAGAAAGTACCGCGGTGCCTTTGGCCAAGCAAGGGATTTAGGAAGGTGTCAGGTGGGTGTGCGCCTGCATATGTGAGCCTACGTGGGTGTTGGGGGATTGAGCCCATGGGAGGGCAGTTCAGGCAGAGAGGGGGGTTGTGGGGCTGCTACGGCCAGGCTGTCCTTGTCACCTAGGCAGGTGACAATGCTGGCCTGATGCTCAGGAGAGAGGCTGGGGCTGGGGGATTTGGAGCCACGGGGGAGAACGAGATCCTCCAAGATGAGAGTTAGATGGAATGAGAAGAGAACAACCCACTTTATGGGGAAAGGAAGACAGTGGAGGGGAAGGAGCCAGTGGAGTCATGGTCAGAGGGGCCGGAGGGCCCGAGAGCAGTGTCCCAGACAGCCGCATCTGGGCCAGGGCCTCGCTGACACACTCACGTCCCCCACTGATGGGACTTCCATGGCATCTGAGCCCCATGGCCCCCTCCCTCGTTCCCACACAGAAGCACAGGGCATGGCAGGGTCTGATATCCCAGGGTCCCTACTTAGGGTCAATGTGCGCGCTACATTGGGGCCAACAATTCTTCAGAAGGAAGAAATACTTTATTAGTGGTATCTGTGGAGCTAAACGTAAGATAGTTTTGTTTTTTTTTTTTTAATTTTTTGACGTTTATTTATTTTTGAGACAGAGCATGAACAGGGGAGGGTCAGAGAGAGAGGGAGACACAGAATCCGAAACAGGCTCCAGGCTCTGAGCGGTCAGCACAGAGCCTGACGCGGGGCTCAAACTCACGGACCGCAAGATCATGACCTGAGCCGAAGTCGGACGCTCAACCGACTGAGCCACCCAGGCACCCCAAGATAGTTTTTTAAAAACACTGGCAAAGCCTTATTAGAGTTTTCTCCAAAGTAGCCTTGTCCTTCCCATTCATCTGTTGGGAAGGGTAGACTGCGGTCTAGAGATAAGACCCAGTGTCCAGATGTGGGCTCTGGGGAAGGGGAGCCAGAGGAGTTTGGAGCAGGCTTTGTGACCTGGAAATACCTGGGGGGCAGGGTTGGGCACTGTGCCTTCTAGGAGACGTGGTGGCCACCTCCTTCATGTGGCTCACTGATTGCAGGGGAGACAGACTTGCAGATGTCGGGTGATGGGAGCCATGGGACCCACGGGAGACCACTCTGCCAGGTGGCTGTAGGGGTGGGGACTTGGGACAGAGAGGACTTGGGACTTGGCCCTGGAACCCAGGGTCCCACCTGCTCCCTGCTGGGGTGCACAGATCCACACTCCCATAGGAGGATGAGCCCAGCCACCCCAAGAGAGACCTGTCAGCTAAGTATTTTTTGGCGGATCAGAGGAGCCCAGAATCCCAAGCTTTTCTCTGACTTTGCCATTTAGTTGAGGCGTGGTCCCAGAAGATCGGCGATGCCTGTTGTTCTTTCTGTTTGGAATAACTGCTCTGGGTGCACTTTCCTTCTGGGAGGAGGCGAGGGGGGCGTGTGACCCTCCAGTGAGAAAGAGACCCAGGAGGGTGATGGAAGAAACATAAGGAGAGGACAAGAAGGATAGAGAGCCTTGCTCAGGTAACCTGACATCGTTCCTTAGACGTCCAACAGGCAGCTCAAACTTAGTATGTCCAAACGGACTTCTCCTTTCTGCTCCCCTCCCCCCCAAACCTGGTCCTGAACCACGTCAGCGCTCACCCAATTGTTCAGGCCCAAACCCTGGGAGACAGCCTTTTACGAAGCCATCAGCGAATCCTACTGTCTTACCTTCAAAATGTATTCTGAATCTGGTTCAGATTCCTCCAAGGAGCAAGGCAGGTACTGGATACTCGCATCTCTCACCTGGGCTCCCAACAGGTCTCTCTGCTCTTCCCCATGGTCCCAGAGAAGCCAGAGCGATTTTTTTTTTTAATGTGAATCAGGTTGTATCATGCCTTTGTTCAAACTCCAATAGCTGTTTACCGGCCTTAGAACTAAACCTCCAGCTCTTCTGTGGCCTGGAAGGCTCCGCACCATCTGTGCCCCGGATACCTTTCTGACCTCATTTCCAACCACCCCCCACCCCCGCCCGTGTTCACTCAGCTGGGCCAGCTGCCTCCTCGCCTGTCCCCAAACCCAGCAAGGCCATCCCTGCTGCAGGGCCTGTGCGTTGACTGTCGCCACCCCCTGGAAGACTGACCCGGAGCATTCTCAATATTCGCTTCCTTTCTGGGGTCTCTGCTTACACATGGTCTCCTAGGAGGTGCCTGGCACGTAGGAAGAACTTAATAACCGGCATGGAATAATAGCCTGGCCAAAGCTCTCTTGTCTTGGCCGTGAAATCCGCCCCCCACCCTCGGCGGTTCCACTGGACCTACACTGAGAAGATGCGATCAGCCCCGCTGAAAGCACCAGATGCATGCACTGTCCATGGCCGCCAGAGGGCGCCACAGGCAGCTTCAAGGGCACACTGCGGCACACGCTGCCACTGCAGCAGCCTGGGGACGTTGGAGCCACCCTGCCCCAGTCCCCCAGGCCCCTAACCCTCCCCCAGCACGGGAGAGATGGGGAGTAGGCATTCTGAACCAGCACCTGGCTCTCCGCATACCTGCTAACTGAGGCCTTCTTAGAAACAGGCAGGTGAGATCTTGCCGATTAAAAATGGGTTTTCCCTCCACTTATTTGTCAAACGCCAAGCCCCACCGTCTCCTGTTACCGGAGGTCATGTTGCTGACAGCAGTGCCCCCCCCCCCCAGTCTCCCTTCTGCAAATACAGACCCCAGAAACTGGAGCTTTAGTGTGGTTAAGGAACACAAACCCCTCTGCCCAACCAACCCGTTTAAGCAGCCAGGCCTCCGGGGACAGCATTCGCAGCTTCTCCAGGCTGACTCGGGCCTAACCTTCTCCCAGGAGGTCACCGGTCCCTGTGGACATCTCCCACTGCAAGTGCTGCTCTGAACTGTAGTTGTGGGAGCTTCCTGAGAAAGAGAGAGAGAGAGAGAGAGAGAGAGAGAGAGAAAGAGGGAGAGGGAGAGGGGGATAGACAGAAAAAGAGAGACACAGGGAGAGGGAGAGAGGGATTAAGCACTCACTTGGTGAGTCCTGCACAGAGCCAGGAGGCTACCAGACTTCTCAGACCCCAGACGGAATTTGACATCTGTAGCATGCAGACCCACGCCCTGTCCTCACGCATCACTGTCTCTCCTCCAGACCCTCCCGTCCCCTCCGGGCCAATCCCGTGCGGGCAGGTGAGCCCTCAGTGCAACGGTGTCTTGGAGGTTACCTCACCACCTCACCACTTCTTGGGCACCTCCAGCATGCTGGGAACCCACCGCTTACTACCCCCATCCCCATTTCCAGGTCCTCAGGTGTGGTTGGGCCCACGGGGACCGATGGAATGTCTTCTGGATGGTAAGCAAACTCTCTCTCCCGGGCACGGCCGCTCATGGGGCTTGCCCGTCTGTCCCGCGGCTCCTTCTCAGGGGCTGGATGTGATGCCATTGACAATGGGGCTTTCGCTTGGCAGAGGGCCAGGGAGTGGGAGTGGGAAGGCAGGACAGGGAGGGAGGGAGGCGGTGAGCTGCTGGTCTAACCAAACGATGTCCCAAGGACAGGATGTGGGTGGGAGCTGAGTACAGGATCAGGGCTGAGCTGCACCTGAGGTGGGAATGGTCAGCCTGTCTTCCACGCGGCTCCTCTTTGTGGTCATTCCCACCGAAAATTCCTTTTAAAATATCCTCCCCACTTCCCCCCCCCCCCAGGAGCCCCGTGTGTGGGATCATTTTGCCTGAGAAACAAACTGCCTGTATTATGTAACGATGAGTGTGAGTATCCACACTGTTAGCAGCGTGAACGTTTGTAACAGCGAGCATAGCTCCTGGCCCGCATGGGAGGCTGCCGACTGCCTCGCTCAAGGGCGAGGATTTAGCCCAAAGTAAAGCCACGTGACATTCTGCTTTGCTTGGGCAGCCCTGTTACAGGGAAAGGTGTGACTTTTCCTCAGGCTTTTTGCAGTTCTAACTAGAGTGCCACAGTCTTGCCCCTGGGACGCCAAGTCTCTGGAGAGTCCTGAATGTGGACACTGGCTTCGGTTTTGTCCTTCACATGAACGGACTTCACCTTTCAGAGTCCCACTCCTTAGAATGCTGTTCTTTCCTGGATGAAGAAGGCTGCATTAGCTAGTTTTTTTTTTTTTTTTATAAGTTTCCATGAAAAAAAAAATGGGCTACTAGGCTAATTTTGACTATAGCCTTTCCAGGTAGCAAAATGCTTTAGCCCGATAAAATACAAGTGTCTCTGGAACATAAAATTATAACTTCGTTTAAAAAAAAAAAAAAACTGGTGAGATTTCCAGCTCTGGCAGAGTGAGGACTCTGGCAAATCCTCTCATCCAAAAATAATGTTCAACTGGACAGAATTGTCAAAATCATTTCAGGGCTCTGAAAATCGATCAAATACGAACTAACACACTGAGAAATGTTTACTCATTAAAAAATTGTTGGAGCGCCTGGGTGGCTCGGTCGGTTAAGCGGCCGACTTCGGCTCAGGTCATGATCTCGCGGTCCGTGAATTCGAGCCCCGCATCGGGCTCTGTGCTGACAGCTCAGAGCCTGGAGCCTGTTTCAGATTCTGTGTCTCCCTCTCTCTGACCCTCCCCCGTTCATGCTTTGTCTCTCTCTGTCTCAAAAATAAATAAACGTTAAAAAAATTAAAAAAAAATAAAAATAAAAAATTGTCGAACTTCTGGTCTGCACAATGGGAATCTGTGGAGTTAGTGCACAGAGCTTCCCTCCTACCCCCCAAGCTTGGGAGAGGGAGAGCTACCAGAGGGTGTCTGGCTATGAAAACCAACAGCTTCACTGCTGGAGAAGGCTCTCTTGATTTGGAGAGGAGGACAAAAGGCCCACGTTCAGGAGAGTTTTCAGTAAAAGTAGCAAACGAGGAATGAAACAAATGGGAAAGCCCACAGCCCTGCTTGCTTGATGCTTCATGTCGCTTGGGGTGGGCAGCAGACCAGTAGCGTATTCAGAAATGTAACAGAAACATCTGGAAATAAGATAGTCACAGAGGGACTAGATAAGCTCTCCACACATCTCTGGTTGACTGGGAGGCTGAGCTCACGCAGAGGCAAGTTCCGGGTGGAAAATACAAGCTGACTTTAAAACCTGCCCGAACTTTGAATGCGCTCCCCGCCTACACTCAGATCCACGGATAGAGGGTGGATGCTTTACTGGCTCAAGGTGCTTGGGTACAATCTCCGGCCAATCATTGGCTGATCATTAAGCTATCAGACCAGAGGCAACCTCTCTAAAGGCAGGCTGAAAAAGAAAAAGGGAGTAAGGGGGTAAGAATAAGCAGGCACATCAGTGAGGCACGTTGCAAAGAGACAAATAACCACAGATTAAACCCAGGCAAGAGGGGCGCCTGGGTGGCTCAGTCGGTTAAGCGGCCAACTTCGGCTCAGGTCATGATCTCGCGGTCCATGAGTTCGAGCCCTGCGTCGGGCTCTGTGCTGACAGCTCGGAGCCTGGAGCCCGTTTCAGATTCTGTGTCTCCCTCTCTCTGACCCTCCCCTGTTCATGCTCTGTATCTCTCTGTCACAAAAATAAATAAACGTTAAAAAAAAATTAAAAAAAAACCCAAACCCAGGCAAGTTACTCAAAAGACAAAACCCAACCAAACAAGAGCAGCAAAAAATTTCAGAGGGAAAAAAAATCAGAACCTAGAGTTGCTACAAAATATTACCTAAAAATTTCCAATTTTCAACAAATTATAAGACATTCAAAGAAATAGGAAAATGTACTCCATACTCAGAAAAACAGCAGTTAAAAATGGTCCTCAGTGGGCCCAGATTTTGGGTTTAGCAGAAAAAGATTTCAAAGTAGTTATTATAAATGTTTAAAGAAATAAGCATGTTTAAGGAATTAAAGAAAAGTATTAGGAAAATGGCTCAACAAGTAGGGAATCTAAAAGAATGAATGGAAACTCTAAAAAGAGGACCGCATGTCAGTTCTAGAATTGAGAAGTATAATAGCTGAAATGGAAAATTCACTAAATGGGCTTAACAGCATGTTTGAGATGTCAGAAAAAAGAAAAGAACTGGTTAACTTGAATGAAAATCAATAGAAACCATCCACTATGAAGATCAAAGAGAAAAAAAATGGAAGAAAAATGAACAGGCTCTGATATCTTTTGTATTATGCCAAATGTGCCCCACAAATGTGTCATGAGACTCTCAGAAGGAAAGGAGAGAAAAGAGCAGAAAAAAATATTTGAACAAAAAGTGGCTGAAAACCTCTCAAATTTGATTAAAAAACCCATGAATCTGTGGATCTGACAAGCCCAACGAACCCAAAATAAGGTGAACTCAGAGAGATCTGCACCTAGACATGCCATAGTCAAACTGTTGAAAGCTAAAATGAAGAGAAAATCTTGAGAGCAGCAAGAGAAAAATACCTCATCACACACAGGGGAAGAAGCATGTGGTTAAGAGCTGATGCCTCCTGAGAAAAAAATGGAGGCCCCAAGGCAGTAAAATGATGTAAAGTGAAAAAAAAAAAAAAAAGCAAGGGGAAAACAGCATATTTAGTATGCTACCTTTTGAATACCGAAGTCAAGGGAATACAAATACACATGTGTATGTGTTCATATCTGCACAAATACTGGAAGGATACAGAAGAAATTAAACTCAGTGGTTACCTCTAGGGCTTATAAAACGGGGCGGTCAGGGCAGAATGAGAAGAGACATATCAATGTGTATCTTTATTATTTTGATTTTTGATCTATACAAAACATTGCCCTTCAAAACAACAACAACAAAACCCTATTTTCAAAGGTTGCTGTTAGTGGATATTAAAGATCCTAAGCCTGAACTTAAGAGACTCAGTTTTCCGGCTTTGTCTCCCCCTCACCCCTGCCCAGGGCTCAGGCTCCAGCCAAACCAGGTTCTCTGGAACCTGAATCTTGTTCTTTCACCTCCCTGCATGGAATGCCATTTCCTTTCAATCAGTAACATCTAGGGCCCTCTCCCACTTCCCTGGGAGGCTTTAATAACAAGAAGAATGTAACAGGATAAGGATGATGATGATGATCATCATCATGGTGACGATGATGATGATGGTGATGATGATGGTGATGATGAGGATGATGGTAAGTGAGGGTGATGATGATGGTGACGATGATAGTGATGATGATGGTGAGGATGATGGTGAGGATGATGATGGTGATGATGATGATGGTGACGATGATGGTGATGATGATGAGGATGATAGGGTGATGATGGTGACGATGATGGTGACGATGATAGTGACAATGATGGTGACGATGATGGTGACGATGATGGTGAGGATGATGGTGGTGATGATAATGGAGATGATGATGATGATGGTGATGATAATGGTGATGATGATGGTGATGATGATGGTGGTGATAATGATGATGGTGATGATGGTGAGGATGGTGATAATGATGGTGATGATGATGGTGACAATGATGGTGATGATGATGGTGACGATGGTGAGGATGATGGCGATGATAATGATAATGGTGATGATGATGATGATGGTGATGATGATGGTGATAATGATGATGGTGAGGATGGTGAGGATGGTGATAATGATGGTGATGATGATGGTGACAATGATGGTGATGATGATGGTGACGATGATGGTGAGGATGATGGCGATGATGCTAATGGTGATGATGATGATGGTGACGATGATGGTGAGGATGATGGTGATGATGGTGATGATGGTGAGGATGGTGATGATGATGGTGACGATGATGGTGACAATGATGGTGACGATGATGGTGATGATGGTCATGATGATGATGATAGTGATGATGATGGTGGTGATGATGGTGAGGATGGTGATGATGATGGTGATGATGATGGTGATGATGATGGTGTTGACCACTGTTTACCAGGAGCCTTCTGTGTTGGCACTGCAGTAGGTGGTTGGTTGCATGTCTTTTAATCTTCCCGCCAACTGTGTGAAGGAGGAATTGCTATGTCACACACAGGAAACCCTTCCCAGAGATGGCTCAGCTCAGTGACCCAACCTTGATGTCTGGGGTCACATAGGTCCAGGCTTAGACTCCCAACTAAGCTCCTTCCCAGTTCTGTGATTTTGGAAAGCTACCTTATCTACAGAAGCTTTAATGTATTCATTAGTAAAATGGGAATAATAAAAATTCCTACTTCAAGAAGTTACTAAGGATTAAATGAGACACTGGGAAGGAAACACTCCACACATAGCTTGGCACATAGTAAGTGTTTAGTTAATGTCCAGGCACAAAGTCTTTGTAGTTCCAGATTCTATCCACTCCCCCATGTACAGTCTCTGTCCCTTGAAATGTGAAGTCCCAGCCCCCTGAGCCTCTTGGTGTTACCAGCAGCACTATGCCAGCTAACGCCATGTTATCTCTACCCACCTCCATGTGTCCTTAGTTAGACTGCAAGGGCTCAGGACCAGGACTAGCTTTGCCTTTCTCTGTACGGATACCCCATGATTGAACCTGGCACTTAATAGATGCTCAATAAAAATTTAATGATTAATTAAGTCTGAAGGAAGACAGTAGGGAAGGGGAAGAAAGGTAGAAGAAGAAAACTAAAATAAAATTAGGGAAATCTTAAAGACTAGTTTAAGGGGTGCCTGGCTGGCTCCATTGGTTGAGTGTCAGACTCTTGGTTTTGGCTCAGGTCATGATCTCATGGTTTCATGGGTTTGAGCCTTGAGTCGGACTCGGCACTGCTTGGGATTCTCTCTCTCTCTCCTTCTCCCTCTTCACCTTCCCCTCTTATGCTGTCTCTCTCTCTCAAAATAAATAAACTTAAAAAAAAGGGATGAGTTCAGTTAAAGAAAACGTTAGTGCCAGACTTGATTTCAGGAGGAAGTGAGAGAGGCAGGAACCTCTATGGGGTGGACAGGAAGTGAAATATCAAGGATAGGAATGGGAAAAGAGGTATTGAGAGTAGTGCCATGCATTGAGGAAACATTTATATTAGAGAGGCTGCTATTGGTCAATGATGAGTTCCCCTTTTCTTGAATTCAATAAGATATAGATGATTGAAGTGCGATGCAAAAGCCACTGCTAGTTCCCAAGTGCCTTACCCAATAAAGCCTTGTTGTTTCCAGATGATGGTGGTGGTTGACAAGGCTTTTCAGCGATCACAGGCTCCTGGTGTGCCCTGATGTGGGGAGAAGGTGGTGTGCCCCTGGGAGCACTAGTGAGCATGGGTCATGCGAGGCCCAGAAGCAAGCCTCAACTCTATCCTCCACCCTGGGCATGTCCTGAGTCGAGCAGAATAAGTGAGGAGTGAGACATTTCCCCCTTCTTCCATTTTCACCCTCAGAAATCCTACCCATCTTTTAAGGATGGCTGTGAAGGATCCTTCTAGATGTCAGAGCTGACCTGACCATCCTCCGTGTTCCACAGCACTGGTTTCTACTCAGTGACGGGTCCACCCCAAGCTGTTTCATATGAGAGGAAGAAGAGGGGAAGACTGTTCACCCCAGCCTGTGAGCTCCTTGAGGGCAGGGATCTATCTTATTCATCCCTGTCCTGCCTCAAGGGCCACATGCACTGCTTGGCACCTGCTGTCTGATGTATAACAGATGCCCCGGACATTTTTATTAGGCAAGTTCTCTCTGCAGAGGGTTGGAAAAGAGCAGATGACATAAAGGGTGGGAGTCCGGATTAGATACCCCATCAAAGTGCCCCTATGGTGCCCTGGACATCCTGCACCTTAGCAACCATACATGAGTCTCTCGTATGTTTTAGACCCATCTCCCCTCAGCCAGATCCTTGGGAGCAGAGATGGACTGACTTGTGCTCAAAGCAGGTACAAAGTGAGCACGAAATGATTGTGAAATGGTGGACACAACCTCACAATGTTGTTCGTTGACTTAGAGCCCAGCAGAGTCATTTCCTCTGGGAGTCATGGCTGTGCCCTTCAAACCCAGGAGCTGGTCCCTGGCTCCCAAATGTGGCGGCACATTAGAATCTCCTGGGGGAGTTAAAAAAATTCCTGGTGTCCAGGCTGCATTTCAGAATGTCTGGGATGGGTAAGAGCCTGGCATCAGTGATTTGCAAAGATCCCCAGGCGATCCCAAGGGCCACTAAGTTTTGGAACCACTTGTTTGGGAGGTATTCCAATAAACTAGTAAATTTAAGTAAGGAGGGCACCCATACCTTTGACACAACATAAATGGGTTTTAACCATCATAGGACTTTTTCAAAGTGCAAAGGATCTGCTGGGACAGCCAGAATTTGGCCAGATGCTGCTAACATTTACAGATCACCCTGAGAAGGAGGCTCAGTTAAGTACCTCAGCCTGGTGCCCTCTCTTTCCTCTGTGCGCTTATTCAGTATTGTGATTATTCGTTGCCATGTTTTTGTCCCCACTAGCCTGTGAGCAACTCGAGAACAGGAACCGTGTTTTCATAAGCACACTGTCTGACCCACAGTGGATGGGTGACACATGTTTGTGCAATACTTGTGTCCATGAATTCATTCATTCATTCATTCTTTCTTTCATTTATGCAGGGATGCATCCAACAAATGATAATAAGGATAGAAGGGATAATATTGGCAGAAAAGAAGAATAAATTAGGAAGAGAGAGGAAAAAAAATATGGATTCTATGAGGAGACAGAATCCAAAGTAGGGGAGTAAAAACCAAAGAAGAAAAGAGTATGCATTCACGTCATGCAGAAGAATGCGAGTCAGGCTGGAAGAGGCATACGTATTTTTTATTAAAAGGACTCGAAAGTTAGTTAACATCTGTAAGTATTCTGTATCTCTTCTCCTTTTTAGTGTATGAATCACAATAAAATCAATTAATTACTAAGGCACTATATGCACAATGTCTTTTTTCCTCTTCCAGGCTGTTAGCTCTAGGAAGGCAGACCTTACCCCTGGCATTCACCTCCACATCCCCAGTGCCTAGCACAGCACGACATACAATGGTGCTCAGTAAGTATTTACCCAGTAACTCAGAGGATTGCCCATGGCTTCAGTTCCTTCTTTTATTAAAAAAAATCATAATATACTCATTCAGGGTTGCTATAAGGAATAATTTAGATAATAATATATATAAGTACCTGGTGCATGGTTGGCATTCAACAACTGTTAATTCATTATTACTATTAAAAAGAAAATGCCTACTCTGCCAGCCTCTATGCTACATAAGGGCCCAAAAGAGGCAACGGAAAGAGCAAAGAAACTGCACCTTTTACAAAGAGTAAGGATTTGAGAACCCCAGTGTCAGCACCTCCCACCTCAACGCTCCCCGAAGAGTCTCATCAAACTCCCAAGTCTACTCCCAACACCCTCCCTGGCCACATCCCGCCATGGTGAGTCCCGGACCGACCAAGACCGGTCTTCCACTCCACCACCACCAGATGGCAGCACAGAGCTCTCTGGCTGCTTGGCCTAAGTAAGGTGGGCAGGTCAATGCCCTGTGCAGTGCAGGGTCTCTGAAACCCTAGAGAAGGAGGGGACTAACCCTTGCCCCTCTGGTCTTGGTGTGCTGTTTGGGAGTCACAACTGGTGCTTTGATATTGGCCTCTTCCTTTCAATTTTCAATCAACAGATTCCAACCTCTTGCCCCGGGGTCATCTTACACCTGCAGGGTACTTGTTCAGAATCCTTCCCAGAGCACCTTCCCTTCACCTTCACTCCATTTCAGACCCCCATGTCGCTTTTTGTGAAGGCTCAGAATCCCGCTGGGCCCTTAAGATGTGTCCCCATCAAAGTTCACCGTCTTATGCCTGTCACTGCTCGGCATGGCCCGCGAGGCATCTCCCATTCTGTCTGTCTTTGCTCACATTATTCCTGTCTGTTAATACCCACCCATCGATGCTCATATCTGCTGCCCCTCTATTTCTCTCAGCCTCTTGAAGACCCAGCCAAAGTTCATCTCCAGGAAGTCTTCACTGGTTTGGCACCAGATGAAGGCTCACTCTACTGAGTACCCCATCAACATTTCCTTTCTTGGTAAGTGCTCTCTGGGTTTCAGGTTTGGTGGTTGACCTGTTTTCATGATGCTTTATCAACAATATTCAGGTGTTTCCTGTCACCCCAGCAAGGGAGGGCAAGAATAGGTCTTTCTCTTCAAAGGAAAACAAGTCCTTTTTCCCTACTCTGGTCTGTGCCCTGCATTCATTGAGCCCTTAATCATTACTGGTGAGCTAAAGGGAGTGAGGAGGAGGTCCCCACACAATGGTGTGTGGGGTCGAGGGCAGAGGGTGCCCTGGAGAGCAGCTCGGATGAAACAATCCAGATCCCCTATGTCCCCAAAGCTCCTTGTTGATCAGGATGGGAAGGACACTGTAAAAGGCAAAAGTCCCAGAAAAATTAGATTTTTAGTCTTCTTGGAAATCAAGTGCCTTCTGAGGCTTACTGAGAAAATGCAACCTCTCTGTTCACTCATTCATTCATTTATTCAGAACAATGTGTTGAGCATTGACTGGACTGTGGGTACTAGGAACATAACAGATAGACCCAATGCCAGTCCTCAAAACCCCCAAGGTCTAATGGGGACACAGGCTAGTGAACAGCCAATTACTGTGGCGCAGGAGAAGTGCCACGAGGGAGGAAAGTGCAGGGCTCTGTGGGAGCACAGAAAGGGAGGGGCTGGAGGAGGCCATGGAAGTTTCCAGAATCAGTGACTAAGAGTTGAGCACTGAAGGGCCAATGGGAATTAGCCATGGGAAGAATTAGGAAGAGGAACCAGCACTTGTGAAAGCATGAAGGGAAGACAACATGGAAGGCCAAGGGATTTATAAGCAATTCATTATGACGGGGGCCGCCTGAGCAGGAGATCCGGGAGAGGTGCGTGAAGAGGGTGGCAGGAGCCAGATCTCGTAGTGTCTGTCCAGCAGGTTCTGCAAAGGCTATTTGGACCTTTTGTTGGAGGTAGAGAGCCTGGAAGGCTTTCAAGCATAGGGGTGACATGATTGGATTTTCCTGTTAGGGGTGATCACTCTGCCTGCTGAGGGACGGAATGGGAGCAAGTGACGCAGAAGGTGAGGAGGCCAGAGGGAAAGATACTGCTTGTCCCAGTTGACACAATGTGGATATGAACTGGTAAGGGATACTTTAGGGGTACAGTCACAGGCTCAGTGACCTGGGTGGACCTTAAAGGCCCTGAGGGGTCCATGGCAGACCTGAGTGGGTAGTTCAGGGGGATTTAGATGTTGCCTGGAGTTCAGGAGACAGGCTGGGGCTGGGTTTCCAAGGAGATCTGGAGTCTGCATGGATGAGGCCTCCAACATAGAGGAGATGACACTAGGGGCGGGGGAGCAGAAGAGGGGAAAGCAGGGACATCTAGGGACCTAGAAGAGAAGGAGGAGCCACAAGGGGAATGGAGAAGGCAGGGTCATAGAGAAGGTAAGTTGGGGGCAGTGATGGCATAGAAGCCCCAGTGGTGGCAGGTGGCAGAGACAAAGGCAGCTGAGCTCAGGCATTTGGAGTCAGCAACACTGGGGTGATGCTTTCAATGGGACAGTGTGGGGCAAAGGCTGAGGCCATGGGCAGAAGGAGGAGTGGGAAATGAGACAGGAAAAAGACTCAGGGCTGCCCTTTGAAGGAATCTGAATATAAAGGAATTAATGAAAAGGGGTGGTGATAGAAGGGAATGTCAGATTAAAGAAGTGTCTCGTTTGTTTGAGACTTTTTGGTTTGGGATGGAAGAAATGTATGGAGGGAAATGGGTCCAGCATGAGTAGTTAGGGATGTAGGGGAAATAAGAGAAGAGAATTCAGAGAGGGAGGAGGGGGAGCCATCAGGTTCTTACTTGATGGGAGAGGGGCTGGGGCCCTTACTTGATGAGAGAGAAGGAGATGGGCTTTGCTGAGAACCAGACTGGTGGAGTCAGGGCTCTGGAGCCTGGACCAGAAAGAAGGCCACTGAGGCAGACTGAGCTCTGTCCAGAGTGCGGTGGGAAGGCAGGATGGGGCAGTGCTCCTGTCCTCGTGGCTCTGTGATCTTCTCCATCAGGACTCTACCGTCTGGGGAAAGGAGCAAGGAGGCCACCGTAGTCTCCAACCCGATCTGGGGTATGATTTGCTGGAGAGGGAGCTGGAGAGTGATAGCAGTATAGTAAGGGTTCTTGGAGTTGAGAATTTAGCCAGAAAGTACTCAAGGCAACAGTCCAGGGCTCTGGGCCACCTCTTGGCAGGAGTGAAGGCAGGACGAGGTGGATAGGCTGGGGGAAAAGAGAGTGATCGAAGGTGGAAGGTGTTGCTAAGTTGTCAGAGCCCCGCAGGGGGATTTGGGAGAGCTTGAGGGCTGGGTGAGATGGGGTGTTGGAGTCTTTAACATTCCCAAGAAGCGGCAGGTTTTATCAAAGTCCTGGATGTGACCTTGGGTGGGGAGCCCAAGTGGAGCCCGGATGTGGGATCCTGGAGCGGAAGAGGTAGAGGTGCTGGATGGACAGAGCACAGGAGCCTGACATTATGGTGATGAAAGAGCTGCAGACTAAGTGCCTGCAGGGGAGCGTGAGGTCTCCTTAAGGGGAGGAGAGTTGGTGGCACTGGACCTAGCCCTCGCCCCAGGCCCGCCGAGATACAGTGGCTTGCCTGAGTACAGGCAGCTAGGAAGTGGCTGAGAAAAATTAAAATTACTCTCATGTGTGGATTCTCTTACTCCTCCTACCTGCGCGAGCTGCCCATTTGGAGGGACATTTCGGTTCACTGAAAGCTTGGTCTGCAAGCCCTTTTATGCTGGCTGAATTTGTAATATGGCCGAATTTGTAATATGTAGTCACCGTGTGACTTAGGGAAACGCATGGCATGTTCTGCGAGCCTCTGTGCAATGAGGGGTGAAACGTGGGTTTTCGACCATGCATGTCAAGTGGAGTCCGAGTGACTCCCTGGAAGAGGCTAAGGCCCCCCCCCCCGGGGGGCAGGACTGAGGGGAGTCTGAGTGGGGACGGGCTCCTGGTTTCCCCCTGAGAAGCTGTCCTTGGATCTGAGTACTGCAGTTCTGCAGATTTTGGGCGGAGCGAGGATTCAGCTGTCCAAAGCAATGTTAACATTGGTCTTGCCCAGGGCCGCCTGGGTAGCTCAGCTGGTTAAGTGTCTGACTTCAGCTCAGGTCACGATCTCACAGTTCATGGGTTTGAGCCCCATGTCGGGCTCTGTGCTGACAGCTCGGAGCCGGGAGCCTGCTGCGGATTCTGCGTCTCCTTCTATCTCTGCCCCTCCCCCACTTGTGCTCTGTCTCTCTCACACAAGAATAAATAAACATTAAAAAAAAAATCGGTCTTGCCTGGCCCTTACCTTACACGAGTCTTTTGCTGTTGTGTGCTGTAGGGCGTGTCTCTGGTGGTTCGTCCTTATCTGCGGACCCTTGTCAGTTTGAATGTTAGGCACTTGGCGGGCAACTGGGCAGCTCCAGAGCCCTGCCCTGAGCCCACTGAAAAGCCAGTGCTCTTCTGAGGTGGTCATGGTGCCCTTCCAGAAATCGAATTTTACTAAAGTGGTTTTGATGGGCTGAGGGCTTGGGCGCTCAGTAACCTCGAAGATGGATTACATCTTGAGTGTAGCAAGTGGGACAGACAGGTCCTGTAGCCAAGGGACAAAGCCCAGACCTGTTCTTCGTCACCTAGCACCAGCTGGAATCTCTTGTCACTGGGCTGGCAGCTGTGAGGGATCACTTGGCCACCAGGCAACCTTCCCAGCTGGGACCTTCGTGAGAGTCTGTGCCAGAGAAACGACATCTGTGAGTCACTGCTCAGGGGAAAACCCAGCTGCTCTGCTCAGTCCCGGGCCCCGTGGCCATGGGGAAGGGCCAGCAGGCAGAGCAAGAGTCGAAGATAGGCTACTTTGTTTTTCTCAGTTTCTACAGCAGCTTTCCAGATTTGCATTTCCTGATTTCAGAAGGGAAGTTAGGAGGTGGGACTGGAACCAAAGAGGCAGATGGAAGGCCCACAGCTACGGAGTGTGGAGGGCTTGGGCTGAGCTGTTGGACCTATTCCTCAGACCCACTGGGTTCTCACCTTTGTCCCCCCACTTTGCTTCTGACCCACAGGTGGTGACAGCCAGGCTTTTAGTCACCACGTGGTATGCTTGGGGCAGTGAGTGTCAGGAAATGGGGGTGACTCTTGGGTGGGCAAGATGAATCAGGGGAAAGTCTCCCCAAATACTGGGAGAGAGGAACTGGGGAGGAGGGTGAGGTTTGTTTCACAACACAGAAGGATGGATCCTTGGTGCCGTGTGCAAATTCTCTTCGCTGAAGGGAATGTCAGCCAGGGGTGGGCCTGACAGCCATACGTGTTAGTGGGCTAGCCCTGGAGCAGTCCCTGCGAGGACTGGGATGATTAGTTGGGACCATGGTGGGAAGGGCTGGTGGCTGGGGATGTCATTCCTCACGACAGTGAAATCACCTCGGAGACTGAGAAGCCCTTCACTGGGGAGAGGGACCAGAATCTCTTCACTTAACCTGAGCTCCCAGTAAGCCAAGTATCTTTGAGCTCCATGTTTGGTTGAGTCTTGGTGGGTCAGGGAGCCTGCCTTGCTCTGTGTGGCATAGATAAACCTCAAGTGTATGGCTCAGTTTCCAGCAGTGGGTTTGGGGAGTGATGTGAGCAGGTGGGAGTGTGTGGGGGGCTTGCCTGGAGTAGCAGCCAGTATGGCAAAAGTCCTACAATGACCAACCAGGAAGGGAATGCTTGAGGCCGTTGGGGATATTTAGTCTAGAGAAGAGAACAGGAGAGTGTTTTGGAACACTTCTTGCTCCAGATGGCTAAACTGGGGCCAGCAGACGGAAATAACAGGAAGAAAAACTGCAAACCACCAGAGATACACCTGTCTGATCATTTTAACACAACAGAACCTGGTGGTTAACACCCTGGGCTCTAGAGCAGCGTTACAATGGGCGTAGCCACAAACCTGCTCACAGATGTGGTTACGAGACCTGTTCGGTGTTGGCTTGCACCACGATTTTTAAAAATCCCATCAGTAAACAATACAAATTGAGAAGTTGTGCTTATACATCTGTATTTATAACCTCTCTTGAAAAACCTGAAGGGCTCATCACTCAGGTTCATGTTCTGTCATGGAACAATAAACGGTACCAGGATGGCAGCTGCCCCCTCCCAGGTCATCACAGATGCCACTCTCCTCCACCTTTCTTACACCTGCATGGCTTTCACTGATTCACAGGTACCCAGCCCTTTGGAGGGATTGCAGTTTGCAACTCTGTTCTAGTTAAGAGCTCAGGGTTTGAGTCCTGGCTTTGCCACTTTCAAGCAATCGTGATCTTAGGCAAGTGAGTCAACGTCTCCAAGCAACAATTTCGTTTTCTGAATATGGGATTTATAACAATACTGACCTGGTGGGGTTAGAGAACTCATGGGTAGTGGCTAACGCAGAGTGGGGCACTTGACAAGAGCTCGCCAACTATTAGCTGCCCGGGAGCTGTCCAACAGTGGAAAGGGTGTTCTCACAAAGTCTTGGGGCCCCGTCACCAACATCAGACCTGCAGAAGTCGAGGACTGCAGAAGAGAAAAGCCACCAAAGATCTCTGAAATAAATGGGTCATGTGCCAGTTCTCCATGGACCATCCGCAATGACCAAGTCAAAGGTGTCGGTTTAGGGTTGCCCTTGATGCTCATTAAAATCAGATTTTGTCTAAAAGGGACTTTGAGGAGCCAGAATGAATGTGTTACTTTGAGTAACCTGCACCTTCTTGGGAAGCTGTTGCATGCTCAGAGTGGGGTGGGGCTCCGGCTCTAGCTGCCACTTCCTTTTCTGCTGCAGGATTACTTTGAGTTCACTGGTAGCATTTCCTCCCTCACTAGCTGGCATAGGGTCATCAGTCAGCTCTGCAGACTGAGCAGCCCCGGGGCAGCCAAACCCATCCCTATTCCTTAGCCCTGTGATAGAGCCTTCGGTATGTCAGGACCTGTCTGGGACCTGGGTCTCCCTCTGGGTGGGGTCCGAGCCGTATGGGTGCCCTTTGGGAGGTCTGATGAAAGATACTTTGACAGCTGATTCCCACCAGGCCCTGAGACGTCCCCTGCTGAAACAGGTGACTGAAAGATTTGTTTCCGTATCCTAAGCCTTCATGCATTTCCTGACTCTAGAAGCTGAGCCTGCTTTACGTACTTGGGATGCTGAGCTAAGAGTGGACATATCCTTGCTCTGGGAGGTATCAGAGGAGAGGAGAGAGTGAATCTCCAGTTCATGAGCACAGAAGGACAAGGGAAACAGTCCATGTGTGCCACACATGCCTGGGCAGAAGCTTGGGAGAGATGGGGGGCAGACCCCCCAAGTCTGGAGGCCACAGGAAGGCAGCCTGTGGGGATCAGGGGATGATGGCTGTAGACATGGGTACAAAGGATGTTAGGTGAAGTGGGGTGAGTGGAATGAGCAGGGGATTCACTCTATGAGTCTCTTTCCTTTGTTGCTTCTCCACTCCTCCATTCTTCCTCCCTTCTCCTCTTTGGCATTCGCTGTGGCCCCAACACCTACATAGTGTTACAGCCAGAGAGCGGCTGTCAGGCACCTGTCCACTTGCTTCAGCCCTAGGTGGCACTTCACATGCGTGGATCTCCCTTTTGGCTGGCCTGAATAGCACAGAGCGGCAAGAGGCTGATGTTGGTCCAGAACCTGGCTGCCTGCAGAATCTTGAGGCCAAGCCCTGACCTGCAGCCCGACTTATCCAGATGTCAGGGCCCAAGCTCTCGTTCCTGTGTTTGAGCTAATTGGTCTGTTTAGAGAAGCATTTTTGCCTCTGCCCTTTGGGCACCTGTTCCTGGGAAGCTGTCCCTCATTTAGTGTTGGCCTTTGCACTGGGTGTCTATAGCTGCTGAGTCTTCATCCGACATCATCTGGTGTCATCATCTGATGCCATGTCTCATGGCCTCTGGCCTGAATCTGGGGGGCTGGAAACTTGTTCAGGCAGTAGAGTGTAAATTAAATATTAGATCTAAGAGGATTTCACATACTTCATAGCATGACCTAGTTGGGATATTTATTTGCTGTTCTCCTGGTTCTCCCAAATTAATAATTGAGTAAAGTCGTGTTTTGACATTCAGAGCTGATTTGCTTACATTTTGCTGAACTGCACCTGCTTTGTAAGAGAGTGGGTGTGAGTCGGGAGGCTGGGAGAAGTGGGGGCAGACAACAGAAGCTTTAACAGAAATGCGTGGATTGAACATTTTATACATGAGAATACAATTCAGCCCTCAAATTGTGGGTCATAAACTATGTGACAAGCCCAGGAGTAGACTCCAGTGGCAGAATAAAGTCACGGATGGTACTGGCTTCTCTTAGCAAGTTTGTGTTGGGGAAACGATAGCAAATACACAAGCACCAGCTGAACAGCAGAGTACGAAGACAGACACGCGTCCCCCTTTCCACTGCACATACACTCATGATCAGATGCACATCTGTGCATATCTGGCCACACACGAAAGACCCATCCAGGTTTTGAGATTTTGGCCATCCAAACCTACAAGTAAAATCTCCCCACTTTGAATCTGCATTTCATCGTAGCATTGTGGTCTGACATGGGCTCTAGAGCCAGAGGATTTGGGTGGGAAGCTGGCTCCTTCCGTACTAGCTGTTGGAATGTATACGTGCCACATAACCTCTCTGTGCTTCAATGTCCTCATCTGTAAAATAGAGATTATACTTTGCAGGATTTCTTAGCGGTTTAAAGACGTTAAAACGGGTGCATGCTTAGAATGGTGCATGACACATGGGAGTGTTCAATAGTCGTGGCCATTACTCCTAAGATCTCACCGCTCACAGAGGGAGATGGCAGTCATTCAGGCCATAGGGGGAACAGGAGGTTCATTTGTGGGATGAGAAAGTAGGACAATTAAAAGAATATGTGCTTGGGTTTAGGAGAGGAGAAGGTCCTGGCAACTTGGTTCTTCCCTTACAGCCACTGAGCCCCGACTCCATTCCATTCATCAAGGATACAAGAGAATCTGCCACTCACACATCATGTAAGGGTGATGGGAAAACAGAGATCCTTGAGGCATGGAATCCACAGTGTGCTTCAGGAGGTGAAACAAATAGAGAAAAACAAAGAGTCTTAGAGCATGAAAAACACCACCAAAACTTAAGACTCATTAAGTTGTGGGTAGGAAGGTCAGAAAAGACTTATGTGTTTTGGAGGAGAAGGTGTTACAGGTGTCAGGAACAGTATGGATCAGAGCAGGGAGGCAGGAAAGCTTCGCCTTTATGTGAGAACAGGGCAGGGTCTAATCTGGTTGGGGCAAACTAGGATAAGAAGGGTTGCTTTGGGCTACCAATGGAGAGAGGAAATGAAAAACGAAGGTGAGACTTGGCACGTTGTCGACAGGCAACAGAGGGTCACTAAAGGTACCTAAATGGGGATATTGGAGGTCAAATCTTGTTATATTTTAAAGCTAAGAGAATCTAGTGGGTAAGGAAGACAGAGGAGTCCAAGATTACAACATATTTTTCTACCTGGGTGACTGAGGACATGGTGATATTTGCCAGAAATAGGCAAGTCAGAAAAAAGGACTGGTTCAGTAACAGAAATTGCTCTGCCGGGACAGTTTTGGTGGCAAATGTCAGTGAGTCATCCCAGTGGCAGTGACCTGCCAGCTGTTGGAAATGGAGGCACCAAAGAGAGAGGCTGAGGACAGGGATATGCATTAGGAGCTAGCGCCAAAGACAGTCATAGAATGGGAATGTATCATGGCACAGGAGGGGACTGAGGGAGAAGGGAAGAGGGCTAAGGCTAGACCTTGGCAACAGAACACTGATGGGAAAGACGGAAGAAATGGAGCCTGAGGAAGGCTAAAGAGGAATAATTACTAATGAGGAGAAGCAAGGCAGTTCCGTGTCATGGAAACCACCAAAAATGGAGACGTCAAGAGGGTAAGACCCAAGAAAAGCCAGTGACCTCGGAGAGGCGTCCGCATATAATTCTGGGATGATGCCATATCGCTGGGTCCAAATAATTTTTGAATTATATGGAAAAAAACCCCAGACTGTGTGAGGACCACATGTTTAAGAATAAGGGAAAATAAGGAGTGAGAGAGTAAGGTAGTGCAAGGAGGAGGTGGCTCAAAGGGTTATGGGAAACCCGAGGTGCTTTGTAGAATGAAGGGAAAGACGTGACGTGAGCTCACTCAGTCCTGCCTACCTTCCTAATGCAGGAAACTAAGATCAGAAAAGAGAACAAGAGAAGGAGGCTGGATGGTTTGCCGGATACCAGAATATGAAGAAATTGATGTGAGTGGCAGAAACGGGGAGTGGGAGAAGGCATATATAAACTCATCACTGAGAAAAGAAAGATTAATTACAAAGTAGAATCAGTTGATTATGAACTGAATACTGAACCAGTTAAGATAGCTTAACAGAAAATATTTATTCTTAAGGCACGCAACTTAGACGAAATTAAATATATTTAAAATGCTGGGGAGGCAAAGGGGAAGCAGGTCATATTTCTCCAACCCAGTCCTTGATCAGTGCTGTGACTTTCTGGGAGTTCCTGACCCCTCTCCGTCTCAGAGTCTCACCTGCATAGTAGGGATGGTAACACTTCCCAAGGTTGTTGCATTGTCCTAAGGACTGGATGAGACATTCAGGAACCTGAATGCATGAGAGCTGTTATCCCAGCGTTTTCCACGTTGTAAGCAGGTGCTCAGTAAATACTGGTTATCATTGCTATAAGCTTTTCTTGGCTGTGTGTTAGTGCAGTCTCCGGGGGGAGTCGTTTGGCAACTGGGGCCCCGGGATTTAGCTGGACAAATGCTAACACTTGCCCTGGATAGATAAGTGCGGCTAATATAAAAACGAATGATTGTATGTGACTTCACAAAAGAGAAAAGGGAAGAGAAGGGGGAGACTAGAGAAATAATAGTGTGTGTGTGTGTGTGTGTGTGTGTGTGTGTGTGTGTGTGTATGGTACAACTAGGGAAAGACCGCACTCGATGACTGGTAGAAATGGACGCCACTGAGCCACTGCACAGTTGGCTTCAGTACCGGAAACCCAACCAAGTTGTGGCTTCCCAGTTTGCGCTTGTGAATATTGGTGCCCCTTTTCAACTCCCCAGGCAAGGCTGAAAACATACAGTCTAGAGTCTCTCTCATTTCGACTTTGTAGCAATGCCCTTCTAATCAATGCCTACCGATTCTCCTCCTGCCTGCCCCCACCTCAAGAAACGAGAGGACTACTGAGAGCATCAGCCCCAAAGATTTGGTGTTCGGCTCAAATTCATGATCTACCTTCTCCAAGTGTCAGCTTTCTCCTCTCTGATGATGACCTACTATGCACCATTTTGACTGTCTATGGACTTACAGAACTTACCTCTCCAAGCAGGTGCTCTTCTGGGGTATGGTGATCAAGTATGCATTGATCTCACCCAGAACCTTCCCTCTTTTGCATCATGTTTTTTCCAGTCCAAGGACGCCTTCACCCTGCCTCATGAGGCAGCTTCTCTTTGGCACCACTCCTCCCTTCAGCCACGATGTCGGAGTTCCTGAGCCCTGCCTCGTGTGCATGAGGTCTGACCGGTGGGGAGGCGGGTAGAGTGAACGCTGAACCCCAGGTGTCACGTGGTATGGCTCGCCGTGCTGGTGAGCTGTGGGTCATCTGGGGCCAGCTTTGAATCCCAGACTACTTTCCCCTTAACTACCTTCCCCTTGCTATCTCTTTCAGAGTGCGTGGGGGTGGAAATGCAATCTCATTGAAAAATTAACTGAAACAGCCGCTGGCAAGCTCCGCTACAAAGTAACTTCATGCATCTCAGTCTTCAAAATGATTTTTGGACAATCTTTTGTTTATCTCCAGCATTGCTCTTCCCCATTAGCAGAAAGATACACACGCATTAGCTTGTGTGTATCTACAGGGACGTCTCCCTCTCTCTCCCCCTACTCTTTCCACCCTCCCCACCCCCAAAAGCTGACGTGTTAATTAGTGGGGATAGTGCATTGTTCAAACTGTCACAATGTGTGAAGAAGCCAGACTGAAGATGAGGTAGGCCATCAGCATGAATTCCGTTCTCCAGGAGAGATGGGAAATTCTTGCGTGCCGGAGAGAGTAATCACTTTATTTCAGTCTCAGCTGCATACCGGGTTTCGTCGGCTACTGTAAGGTTGAGTAATCCCAGATTGCTGGGGCTGCTCTCCCATGCATTAAATGAGAGAATATGCAAATACTAGGTAACCTGTAAGTGCTGAATAAAGGTTATCCTTTTATCCTAGTTTTCCTCAATAATATATTTTGAATTTGTTACATGGGAATTTATCTAATGTCAAATAAGTCGGTGGAGTTCTGGACCATCTTGATCTTTCCTGATCTGCCTGGAGTCAATCAACAATCCTGGGGTAACAGGTGGGGATGAAACATGGGGGTCCCAGAGCCAATACCTAAAAATACGCACAGAGGTCATGGGGGATAGCTCCTGGGAGGATGCCGGGAGAATTCCTGCTTCTTCGTGAGAGATACTCATTTATCCATAAATCGTTTGTCCACGGCCTTGTTGCTTGGTGACCTGTGTGGCTGAGCCATGCGGTAAAGGTGGTGACAAAGATCTACCTCCTCCAGGCTCCTTGCACTTGGAGGAAGGACATCTCCTCCTGAGGCCCACCCTCTGCCTCCCAGCTAGTCAGTCAGTCTGAAACTTGTCCCTCCGATTGTCGCATTCCATTTGTGATCACGTGTCACCTGGTTCCTTTTCTCTATTTACTATTCCTTAGGCTTCTCTGCTCTTTGAAAACTGAGGGAGGGTTGAGTTGCCGTGGCAACCCCCTACCCCCACCTCTCTTCTGTTTCTCAACAATTTTTCTACATTTTAATAAAATCACTATTTATAGTGTGCAAAGCTTCATTCCCCTCCACCGCAGCTCTGCAAGGGAGATTTCCTGTCTGACCAGAATACTAATGACTAAAACATGGCTTTCCAGTGAGGCAGCGGGGCGGGGGCCCTCCAGGGCAAGCACGTTGCTAGACATATGTGTTCGGGACCAGGGTTTGACCTGTATACATGAAGAACCACAGTGGACAGGGCTGAATTCCCAGCCTTGTAAAATATGCCGGGCTAAATACAGATAAAATATACATGTTGAATTCGGCTGGAGGGGGGGAAGGCATGAGATAAGGCGTTCTTACCTTTGTTACACTGACAGAAGGAACTGAAGTCCTGGGCTCTGATCGTACCAGGCTGAGATGTAGCCAGCCTGCCAGGAATAGTTGGGATTTGCAACACTGAAGGTGGCTCAAAGCCGGCATGGAATCATGGTGGGGCTGCGGGTGGGGGAACACAGAGGCTTCATCGTTTGCTAGCTCTGAGACCTCAGTGTTCTCAACTGTATACTGTCTACCTTGTAGGGCTGCTGTGAGGGGCAGAGATATCGTACTCCAGGCATTTGGTGGTAATATGGCCTCACGGTTAAGCCTCTGGGCTCTGGAGTAGGCTTCGGATCCTGGCTCTGCCAACCTCTAGTTTTATGACTTGAGGCAAGGCACTCAACCTCTCCATCAATCACCTTTCTCATCTTTGAAATGGGGGCAATGATAACAGAGCCTGCCTTTCAGGGTGGTTTCCAGAGTTCGACAAGTTAATACGGTACAGGCTTAGAACAGTGCCTGGTAAAATGGCTATTGTCATTGATTATTGGCATTTAGTACGTGAAAGCTACTATTTCCCCAGTTTATCGACACTCATGAAGACTAGTCCAAACCTGGGGCTTTACCAAGGGCTGTATAGCTATTGAGGGATGGTCGCTTCTCAATTCTTAGTGTTCATGGGTAACAACATGCATTCTTTGCTAAACAAACTTATATGGAATCAAGGTGGATTATTTTAGCTTAAGTCTGATTTGAATTTAAGATATTATTTATCCACTCTGATGGCTCACAGGTGAGTGAGGTGATGTAGTGGCACTCTGATAGCAGTGCTTCTCATTTTCCTTTTTTAAATGCTTATTTATTTTTGAGAGAGAGAGAAAGAGAGCGAGCACACACGCACAAGTGGGGGAGGGGCAGAGAGAGAGGGAAACCTAGAATGCCAAGCAGGCTCCAGGCTCCGAGCTGTCAGCACAGAGCCCAACGCGGGGCTTGAACTCACAAACTGTGAGATCGTGACCTGAGCCGAAGTCAACGCCCAGCCAACCGAGCTACCCAGACGCCCCAGCAGGGTTTCTCAAACCTTCATGTGCCTATGAGTCACTTGGAGATTTTATTAAAATTCAGATTCTAATTCGGTAGGTTTGGGGTGGAGTCTGAGATTATGCATTTCTGGCAAGCTCTTAAGTAATGCTGATGCCGCTGGTCCTTGGGGACCAGTAAGTAGCGAGATTATGAGGTTTTTGAATACAGCTCTTCCCGAAGATGCCTTTGTATAGAAGTGTGGGTTTAGAGGAAGGGGTTCCTCCCATTTCCTACCCACATACAAAGCTGGAATCACCCGATATTAGTAGAGCTGGGCTCTCGAGAGGGAATGAGATTAAGAATGATCAGTGAAAGCTAGACACCTCTTTCCCCCCACCGTCCCCTGAGGTCTTTTTGACAAAGGAAGTTAAGTAAAGCTGTATGCAATCTTCTGGCTTTTGGCCAGAAAGCTCAGAGGTGTCTGACTGCATTATATAAGGGTTTTCCTCTTGCTTTACGAGTGTGATTATTCACTTTGGTTTGTTCTTCGTTTTCAGAACCCAATAAAAAGCCCATCATTTTTAGGGTGGCATTTTAGAATGGGGGGGAGACACTGATTTACCCAGAATATTTTCAAGAGAGGATTGTTGGACTGAAATCCAAGTGAAATTGGGCCAAACAAAGACATAATTATTAAAATATTAACTCGAAATTTCGACTCCCGCTGACCTAAAAGCACTGCTTTCCTACTACAAATCTCTGGCAATCTCTTATTTCAGTTGAAGCTTTCTTTTTTGTTTTTGGTTTTTGTTTGTTTGTTTTTTTGAAAACACCTCTAACTCTTGACATGTTTTTAACAACGAACAATAGCGGTGCTATAGAGCAGCTGCAAATCACTTCTGAATTACCAGTGGAGGGATTAAAGGTCCGTGTTATAAGATGAGAGGGTTAGCTACTTTAGAAGATGAATCAGCCAATGACTCACAATTACCAGTTTTGTGACTTAAAAATCCCAGTGATTGTGAGCTTCTCCTTGGAGAACGGGCATTCTTTGAAGAAATACATGACATGGGAGAAAGGAATGTGAAAATGTGAAGTATAGTTCTTTAAATTCTGGATCGCCATGATTCAGAAGAGCATGGTAAGAACATGTCTGTGCATTCTACTAAGAAGATCATCTCAACTGGATTTAGGCTTTTAGCGATGTGATCTACCCTCCTTGTTGCAAGGCAGTATTGTGTGGTCATCTCTACTAGCTTATTAAACAAGATCTGCATCATCTCTCAAAAAGGCCCATGGATCAAGATACGTTGATGCCAGTTAGGAAGGAACCGCCCCTCAAGGTGCTTTCGTTTGGTATTAAGTTTCTGACAGGCTGAACCATGTATTCCTTTTTGCCAAGTAGTATCCATCGTGTGAACGTACTATGATTTTGTTTATCCATTCCGTTATACATTGGTTTCCGGTTTTTGGAAAACAAATAAAGCTGCTAGGGACATTTGCATCCAAGTGTTTTGTGGCTTCCGGCTGTGTGGTATGGGAGTACCGAACATGTTCTCTTATCCTCACTCGCCATCCGTATATTCTCGGAAAAGGTTTTGTACATTTAAATCAGGTTGGCTCTTTATTTTGAATAGAGCTAGTGTTTTGCAAATGTTAAAAAAAAAAAAAAAGGAGGGAAGTGTCCCTTTAGTGTCAGATTTAACCCTTGTAGACGCGGACACGGTCAGCTCATAACAACCCAGGTAGGAGACAGGAAAATATGACAGGTATGGACAACAATCTATATTTCAAAATACAAAGTTTTTCCAGAGCGTTAGATGTTAAAAGTCTTTTCAAGTGGAGACCACGCAAATAGGATTCCAGATGAAAGTCTCTTCAGTTGGTGTACAACCGTTGGGAAAGATGAAATGACATGTATCTGAGAATTGCTATTATGACCCTTCCTTAAAACAGAAGAGCTTTGTTCCTTCTGAGCTAGTGGGAACCTGTTATAGTAGCAGCCTTATAATTTGTCACTGAGTAAATCACCAACACCAAGTTACATTAATTATATCTTACTCCTTGGTTCCCTAAATTCCCCTTTAATAGGCCCGAAGGAGTTGCAATGAATAACATGGATCGAGGCCCATTTGCAACCCTTAGGCTTAGTTTTTCTTTTCCAGTAAATATGTTCTTTCTCTGTTATTGCAAGGAGGAAAATCCATATTTGAAGTTTTGTTAAGAAGTGTGCTTGGGGGGCGCCTGGGTGGCTCAGTCGGTTAAGCGGCCGACTTCGGCTCAGGTCATGATCTCACGGTCCGTGAGCTCGAGCCCCGCGTCGGGCTCTGTGCTGACAGCTTAGAGCCTGAAGCCTGTTTCAGATTCTAAGTCTCCCTCTCTCTCTGACCCTCCCCTGTTCATGCTCTGTCTCTCTCTGTCTCAAAAATAAATAAAAATGTTAAAAAAAATTAAAAAAAAAGTGTGCTTGGCATTATCAGTAGCTAAACTCTTGCTTTAAGTGAATGGTTCTTAGTGATTGCAATGATTTAAGTTTGGTGCCTTCTGCAGGCTTGCTTCTGGCAGATTCCACACAGATAAGAGGATGTGTAGGTAATTTTGAGCTGGGAATCATTTTGACTGAGGGTTCGTAGAGATACGAACAGGCAAATTCTGTACAGTTTAGGCACGAGAGCTCTTGTCCAAGTGGAATACTTCCAAGGATTGGAGATTGAAGTAGCCTAGCCCTCTGATGAAGTCTAGAAACTACTGGAAATGTTTAAGTGCTGAGGTTAAAATTACACTTGAGATAAAATCTGA
Source organism: Lynx rufus (assembly GCF_022079265.1). Lineage (NCBI taxonomy): Eukaryota > Metazoa > Chordata > Mammalia > Carnivora > Felidae > Lynx > Lynx rufus. The sequence goes on along the minus strand of NW_025814834.1, from coordinate 128,028,472 downwards.
TTTCCTGTTTCTAAGTCTGCAAGCTTACAATAAGGACCTTGAAGGTTCCTGGAATAATAAACAGATCTTCTAAAACAGCAAGTGAATGAGGTAAGTGTGGTTGACTTGAAAGCACAGATTAACTTCCTCAACACGACTCATGTGTTTCAAAATTAAGAGGGAAAATTTCCAAGAGAGGGACATATTTGGGGTTTTATTGAATCCAAAATATTTGTAAGCACTGCAAAAGTTTGACATGTTATTTTAGGGCTTTCCACTGCTAAGTCAACGATCCAGTTTCCTTGGAGTGCATTTGTTTTACGAATCTAGAGTTGAGAGCCTCTGAACAGAGGTACCTCAAAGTGTCGCAGCTTTTGCAACTTGTGGAGGACAACCAACCTGGCCTGGGCTGCAGGATGCTGAAAACACCCTTCCCCTCCTCATTTGCTGCACTCGGTTCTTTCTACATACTTGTCAAGACTGAATTTCTGCCTCAGTCGGTTAAGTGTCCGACTTCAGCTCAGGTCACGATCTCCCAGTTCGTGGGTTGGAGCCCCGCGTCGGGCTCTGTGCTGACAGCTCGAAGCCTGGAGCCTGCTTCGGATTCTGTGTCTCCCTCTCTCTCTCTGACTGTCCCCCGTTCATGCTCTGTCTCTCTCTGTCTCAAAAATAAATAAACGTTAAAAAAAATAAAAAAAAAAAAGGATACTTCCCAGAGATCTTCGAGGGGAAAGACCACCTAAAGTAAGTCTTGAAAGTAACTAGTGACGGTCCAGCTGAGGAGAAGAGGGTGGATGGGTGGAGTGGGGCAGAAAAAAGGCGTAGGCAGAGGGAGCAGCAAATGTGAAGGTATGAAGTAGAGAGAGCATATTACATGCAAGGAGTTCATAGTAACTGAGGGTTATGGAAGCAGACAGCACCTGTTAGAGAGGGATAAAGAATGAGGTTAGAAAGGTCAACAGGGGCTAGATGATGAAGGGCTTTGGATGTCATGCTAGAAAGTTTGGGCTTTGCTCTCAAAGGATAAAGGGCAAGTCACTGAAGTATTTTAGCCAGGAGAGTCATTAGCATATTGTGGTTTCCAGACATCACTTGGGCTGTAGCATGAAAAATGGACGAGGCTACTGCAGCAAAATAGGCAAGAAATTATAAGATATGGCAACCACTCAGAGGTGGAGCGGGTGGTGGACGTTGCGGTGAGAATTTATTGGCTGTAAAAAGCGAGGGAGAAGGAGAAGTCTGAGATTAGATGATCCTCAGTCTTCCAAACAGGAGGATTAAGGAGAAGTGGTTCCATTCCCCAAATTATGAAATACGGTTAGGGTGTGATGTGGTTCTGAGTGCAGGAAATGAGTCACTCTGGGTCGGACATATTGAGTGTGAGGTCCCTTGGATAGTTTGGAGACCATCTAATAAGATATTTCTAGCAAAGAGATTGGTATACACAAGAGAGATCATCTGTGTGTGGATCAGAGAACTCCATAAGGCTGGCTAACAAAATCCTGGCTTACTGGAAGGTTGTAGAAGAATCTCATTAAACTCAAGAGCAGGAGGTAGAGTTGGGAAATTTACATACTGGAAATTTGTCAGTAGTTACTATCTTTCACTGAAGCAGTGTGACTGTTTTGTTTCATGTCCATTTCATTCTCTTTGCTTCTCTTCTAGGCTTAGTTACGGCTCTACCAGAATATGGATTACATGGATTTAGGGTCATCAAGAGACTGACCTTAGCTCAATTCTACAAGACTTAGATCTCTGCTTAATTGTCTCTAGGTCTTCCAGTCTCAATGACAAATTCTAGGGAGAGAGAAATCTAATTGGCTCAGTGAGGGTCGGTGAGGTGACCGCTGGTGGATAGAGAAGGAGTTTATGTGGGTTCTAGGCTGTGGGTAGCAGGTTCTCTAAGGATGGAATGTGAGCAGAAAGAAATGTACCTCCTGAGAAAACAACTGGTACCTGGACTACAGTATGAATAGTACTCAGGAGATAGATCTGGGCTGGAGAGAAGGATTTGGGGAAGCAGTTAAATCTAAGATGTTGGCTGAGATAACCCAGGGAGAGTTTAGATGCTGAGAGAAGGTCATGGCTCAGATCAGAACCTTGGGGAGCAGCAGGATTTAAGAAGTGACAGAAGGAAGGCAGGTCAGTGAACGTGACTGGGAACAGATGGAAAGAAAGGTAAGAAGAAGGATAGCATCACAAAAATGAAGAAGGAGGGAGTGGTCAAAGGGCATCAAATTCCACAGAGAGTGGGTAGGATGAGAACTAAAGGCTGACAAGGAAACCAGGAGTGAGGGAATATTCAGTGAGGAGATGGAGACAGAAGCCGATGATGGTAGGATGCGGTGGAAGTAGAATATCAAATACATGAGGGGTCAGGGAGCAGAGACAACTTCTGTCTAAAAAGCTTGACTTTGAATGGAAAGGGGCAAACAGAGCTAAAGACGGACCCATGGTGGAGGAAGCATTTACTTAGTAATCAAAGATTCCAGGGTGGGGAAGGGCGCCTGGGTGGCTCAGTCAGTTGGGCGTCAGCCTCTCAGTTTCCGCTCAGGTCATGGCCTCAGTTTCGTGAGTTCGGGCCCCGAGTCGGGCTCCGCGCCGACCGTGTGGAGCCTGCTTGGGCTTCTCTCTCTCTCTCTGTCTCTCTTCCTCTCTCTCTGCCCCTCCCCTGCTCATGCTGTCTCTGTCCCTCTCCAAATAAATAAATAAACTTGAAAGAAAAAAAAAAAAAGATTCCAGGGTGGGAAGATACTGAGTACATGGCCAAGACAGATAATATTTGGTGAAGCCAAGTTTGGGAGAAGGTTGAACAGCATGAACCAGAGCTCCAGAGATGGGGACACTGTTTCCACTGAAGCGAGAGGGAGAAATGTAAGAGGCACCAAATAAATATTTGTGAATAACAAATGAATAGACTCATGGAGGGGTGATGGAGCCAATTTGCAGAACTGAGGTTTCTATAGCCCTTGGGGTCTCACTTTAAGGCAAGAGGGCTTCCTGACCGCACCACCTTAAACAAATTGCACAACTATGCGTGTAGTTTCTTCATTGCAAAGTGTGTGAGGGTACCTCCTCTGCTGATTTTACAGATTACAGATTTTACAGATTGTTTTTAAATAAATATATGTGATATATATGCTCTATCTATTCTTAAAATATCATAAATATTGTAAAGGCCCCTTAATTCATATGCCAGGCATTCCAGAGATGTGGGCTGCCTGTGCAGTGTGCCCCGTGGAGCTGTCTAATCCTGTCTGACTGCACATACATGCACAGCATGGCCTCGGAGTACTGTTTGCTAGGTTCCTTCTGGGGGTACTACACATGATGAGAGCTTGGCCTGAGCGCACAGCATTCCCGCGGGCACAGACAGTGCCTGCAGGGAGAGGCATATTAAAATCACAAACTCATTACTTTCTCAAGACTAGACATATAAAGTTCAAACAGCTTTATAAATTGCCCCCAGAGATTGCCCCTCTCTCTCCAAATTACTTCCGTCTCCATCACCACAAACCAGAAGGCAACACAAGCATTTTCCTCTGCTGAGTTCCTCAGCTTCTCTGGAGAAACCAAATGAACACTGAAGACATCAGGTGCGGTTAACATCATTTAGCTCGGCTTCCTGATCCCTCTCCGGCCCTCTAACTTCCCTCACGCGGTGCCTGATTGCTTTCAGACTCAGGTCACGCGGAAATGTTTGTTTTCATGGCTAGCAGAATAGGTATAAATTAAACCAGGGCTACCTGGCATCTACGTCTCACCAACATCGTAAAGGCTAATGAGATGGTGCCCATGAATCAACCTGTGTTCTTTATCTTCATCTGAAGGCGTTTATTTTGCCAAATTGGACCAGACACGGGTGAGGGACGGTCCACACACACTCATTTCCCTGACAGTGGTGCGCTTTGAAATCAGATTTCTGGGTTATTTGCTTTGTCCCTCCTCTTGTGGCTTCATTTCCAGAACAATGATTTCACTGACCTTAGATTTTAAAAGACAGTACTGTCCCCAGAGGACGGAGTTCTCCATTTGGCTTTTTCTCCTCTCATGACTCAAGTTATCAGGTATCATGCAGAGTGAATCCAGAAGGATTGAAAAATAATAATAATGTGCCCCATCTGGCTGCGATTAATGGAACTTCTAAATACATGATCAATGGGCCTAAGGGAGAGAAAGGCACAATATTGATAAAGGTTCTAATATAAAAGAAAGTACAGAAGGGTGAGCTGAGGATTGAGTGGGCCCATACATACCCCACAGCCCATAGAAGGCGTACAGCAGTGAGAATTATGTACTAATTTGTTTCTGCTAAGTCCAACAGAATTCTCTCGGAGGAAGAGAATTCTCTTGGAGGAAGGCATGGTTCTAAGAGGCTATTTGTAATCCCGTATCTCTTAATTCATTCTGTAAATGTTCGCAAAGGATTTAAAGATTTAGTTCCTAAACATGAAATACAAATTATGGCTCGTGGAAATCTACCACCAAATTTGCATGACCAGAAAACTCAGAAACAGTTATTTCTTGTATCAACCGGAGACTTAGAAAAATATGTTTTGTTCTAATTACTACAGGTAGAAGGCAGCCTAAATCTGCACTTTTTTTTTTTTCTTTTTAGACAAAGTAAAATTCCAGATGGAAACAAGAGGGCCTCTGTTTTGGTGATGCAGCATGTGCTGACATTCCAAAAGCACAAACACATTTGAGTAACTAGCTGCTATTAGGAAAAAGAATTAGGATCCACATTGCTGAGCACAAAATAAGAACAACGGGTATGTACGGGCTGATTAGTAGAAATTACAGTCTGTCCCGGGACAAAAAAATATTGGACATAATAGAGAATACATACGGAAAACAAAATGCCCTTATTTAACACTTGACTCTTCTGGGTCTAATAATGAGACTTCTACCCTCCCCCGTTGTTAGACTATAAGCTCTCTGAGAGCAGGGTCATCTTTGTATCCACCTTCAGACATTTGCTTCAATTTTCCCATATAACTGACACCAAGTATGAAGGTACATACTTATTACAACTAATTTTCTTCTTCCCTGAGATTTTTCTGGGCCCTCAACAATGTAAGACAGGGAGCAACGGAAGAAACCTGGGCAATGTTGGCATCCAAAAGACTTGCCAAGTCATGGAGGAAGACACAGAACTGTCTGCAAAGATAGGTGATACTTAAGCTGTTAACAACAGCTCGGGTTTTGATGTTTCCTGTTTTGCAAAACCAAAACGAGAAAAGGCAGGTGGAGAGAGAAAAGAAAGAAGTTGGAGCTAATTAATATGAGTAACAGGATTTTGGGGGGTATTTTATTGAATTCCGCACATAACATTTGCCATGAAAATACTTTAAATACGACGACAAATTTTTAAAAATGGGTCAGATAAAAATATCACATAATCAACTCACAGGTATTTACTGTATTTACTTAACAGAAGGCTCGAATGTATTATGACAAGAACATCCAAGAACACGGCATAAAAACTTATTTAAACTTTACATTAATAAGTGGTAAGTGAACACAATTCAATGTCAAAGGAAGACGAATATAGAAAAGAAGTTTTGACTTTACATTCTATTCAGAATTCCATTATTTGTTACTACGTCATTATTTGAGAATGATTATTTCATTCCATACAAAATAATACTTGATTGACTTATCTGTTTGATAAAGAGAACTAAATTTAAGGTTAGCAAAATTTAAATTCTGATATAGTATAGCATATGTTCCACTTAATTATGCACAGTAACACTGCATTGCTAGTGAGTAAAAGTACAGAAAGTATCACAGACTGTTGATTTACAAGGGAAAGCAGTTAACAGTGCCTCTCTGTTGTTTAAAGAAAAAGAATAAAAATGTTGTATTATGTCATGAATTAACACATGAATCTTCTCTATATTCAATCTGAGCAGTCATCAGATTTTATCAGGGAAATTACCTACTTTTTAAATATGGGGATGAACTTTACCATGTATTTGAACATGTATTAGATTGCAGGTATTAATCCTGTAGTCTAATATTTGATAACCAATTTTTTGAATAGTTAGAATAAGGAGTTTTCTTAAAATGAAGACAGTTTTTCTATCCTCTCCTCCTTCCCTGTCCTCTGCTAATCACAGCATACATGTGACGAAAGACAGTGGGCTGAAAATTGGTTACAGTGGTTGGTCTGATGGTACGTTTTCTCTGAATCAGAATGTTGGCCATTTCTTGGGTTATTGCTTCTTTCAACTGTTCAGAAGTCAGTTACTATGGTAGACTTTTTTTTTTTTTTAAAAAAAAGGAAATTAGAAAGCTAGGGAAGAAGATAACTTGTCTGTCTAACATTATGACAACACGTGGATTTGGTGTCTATGATCAGGGTTGGTGGACTTAATTATGTTCTAGATGGAAAATGTTTGGCTATCACCCTGTGGGAGGACTCTCTTTTGGAAGTATCTAACAAGGTCTGTTAATAGCAAAAAATGCCTCGTTCTCCAACTCTGAAATTTCCCAACATATCATGTAGAGTTAGATTTCAGCTACAGTTTTACAGCTAATGGCAAAATAACATAAGGGAGAACAGTGTAAAGAAAATGAGATTTGGAGCCATTTGATGGCCATATGGTCTTGAACAAGTCACTTGATCTTTCCACTGGTTGGTTAATCTCTAAACTTCAGATGCTATTATTACTTCATATGGATATTTTAAAGATTAAATAAGATGTGAATGATCTTTGCAAAGCATGAGATAAACAAATGTTAGACGTTGCTATGAAAAAATCATATTTGGATGTCTGCATAATTACTATCCGTATACGATTTCAGAAATGGATTATTGTTATTATTACATTTAACATACTACATGGAAATACTACATACACTGTTTGCCTTCCCTTGTATACATATAGAGGAACTTTTTACCCCAAATTATGTCATTGTATGGGGTAGTTCCAAAAATGGTCTACACTGAACAAAAGAAGAGTATATTCCTATTTGGTTTATAGTCCTACAGTTTTAAAAACACTTTGACAATTAGTTTTAAGTCAACTAAATACTTAACCTTCCCGCCCCAAACCCAGCATTAAGAGATCACACCATGGATACAATTCACCAGAAGAGATACTACTATGGTTTGTTTCTGTATGGTCAGTTCACAAATTGTTGCAAGATACAATATGAACACAATTTGATAGAATCACCATTGAGCAAATTTCGTCAACTTTAAAAAAAATGGATAAAGTTATTTTTCACAAATATCACTAACACGAATATATAAGAGACTCAATTACACCTAAAGTGAAAATTCAGATTCACAAGACCAAAAATTATCAGATTAAATGTTTTAATGAATTGCTCGGCTAGTCAAAATATACATTTCCTATTGTGATAGAGGCCTTTAAAAACTGCCCCCTTTTCTGAATGGAAGGATATAAGACTAAACCTCTGGACAAATAATCTCGTTATGACAAAATATTTCTGGATTATTCAAATGGACTGCTATCATTTTAACAATTTCCCTAGCGTCCATATTTTAGCATCTTTATATCCTAATCTCTTTCTACCATAAAACCAGCAACCAGAATATACTCTTGGTTTTCAATGGGTATAATTATCTCTTATCTATGTTGTACAAAAGCTATAACCCTTCTTTTTCCAACTGTCCACAAAAGCCAAACAGAAGCGTCTGGGTTATCCCTGAATTTCGTTTCTCACTCCTGAGCAAAACTAATTACAACATGGCTCCATCAGGCCTCTTTTGTATTCACAAAAGTCTACAACATTTTGTGAATATTATTTCAAATTATAGTCATTTGAATTCTGGGACCAAAAACGGCGTTACCTTTTTAATGTGACAAAAACGCACCTTGCAATCAGCTACAGTTCACTGGCAAGCATAATATATTTAATTCTGGTTTGCTAAGTGTTTATTAAGCTACAAAGATTTAAACGGAAGATTCACTTGCACAGAAACTTTGTTTATATAGTAACTAACCCACCATTCAAGGATGAAATGATAAGTCACAATAGTTAAGCCATGGTCCAAATTAAAAGTTACATTTTTTAATGTCTTGCTGAGGTCAATTAGAAATATGAACGTTTGGATTTGTAGTCTGTTCAGTCATATGAACAGAGATCTGTGGCCTCTTAGTGCCTGGAGAGGAGCAACATGTATGTGCATATCAGAATATTCTGGAAACATTATAGAATTTTCAAAGATATAAAAAAACGTACAGATTACTAAATTTAAAGTCTTCATTGCACGGATAAAGAAACTAGGGCTCAGAGAAGTCAAAGGGACTTTCCTAGGGCACATAAATTATTAGCAGAGCCAGCACTAAAGCAAAGACACTTGCTTAAGCTCTACCAAACTGCTTCTTGTGGGGAAAAAAAAAATCAACAGATCATAAGGCAAACATCCCCATCCTTCCAACCTTTTCCCACTTTCTAGTCCAGGATTATAATGTTGAGTGTGCAGTACAGCTCTGGAACTGTTTTTAGCATTTCATATGTAATTTCAAATCACATTAAGTTCTAATTAAATTGAACAAATAACCTCCTCTTCCTTTGCAGCTATTTCATTAATCTGTTTCCATTCCGCACAGTGGGTTTTCTACGTTTTCATGATCCCATTGTAGGCCAGTGACAATTCTTAGAGGAGAAAAAACATCCTATTTCCTCTTCTCACAATCAATTTGAAGAATGGTATATTTATGACACTTTAAAGGTTTAAATCTTATTTCAATTTACTCTTTCCTTTGGAGATGCGTAAGAAAAATCTGAGTACTTTAAGTATTCTTCAAAGACTTTTCAAATGTGTATAAATGAGGATTTGGGGGCTGAGAATGGGCTTTGGGGATTATTTAACCCAGCACAACCACCTTGCAATTTAGGAAACTGTAGCCTAGCAACAGTAAGTGACTTATCTAGGGTCCCACAGGTAGAAAGTGGGTAAGACCTCTGGTCTCATGATATCTACATCAATACTGTATTTTTACTACACATTTGGTGAACCATATCAGATATGACAGTTTACTCATCTGGTGCCATTTTGTGCTTTTATCTCTAAGTCCAGGTTTTGTCTTTATTTGAAACCGTGGCCTGTAATAATAATGCAGATATGATATTAAGTATACATAATAAAGTTGTGTCATTGGTGTTTCCTGAAGGTAGTACCTGTGTCTATTTTTGTAATGCCTACCGATCCTTACTAAAACATGTGAATGTCTAAAACCCCTTATAGGACCTTTAATTGGTTTGTTTCAATCATCCCAATAGTTGATGTGAATTACTTTAACCGCTGACAAGTCTGTGAACATCAGTTATGAGTATTAGGTGGCTGGAATGGATTGACAGTTCTCTGGGCCAGCGTCTCTTCTATGTGCGCTAACAGAACAAAAACATGGTGGTGGCTTTGGCTATGTTTTCACTTTAATTACAAATCATTCAGTTGGGAGGTTCACATAGCTCAAATCTGAGATACTTATCAGTCACTTACTTCACTTTTCCCGAGAGTAATCTGGTCTCAAAATTTTGACCACAGAAGAATTATCAGCAGATTGTGCAAAATTCATTGTAGGCATTGACTCAAAGAAAATTACCTGGATTTTATCTCCTACATCCTTTGCTGCTAACAGGTATAAGATTGTTTAGTTATCGATTCTTAGATATTAACAATGAAACTCATCACCTGTATTTCCTTTTACATGGCATCAAAAAGTATTATAATCTTGGCTTTGCTACTGAAATATTTTGATATCATTAAAATTCTACAAGCACTCTTATTAGAACAGCGTCGCTATGCATTTGAGTAACAGGAAATTGGTTATTTACGCATTTGCTCAGGTATGTCTCAAAAATAAAATATGAAAGTGAAAAAAAGTCTTCATTATACCAAATGTTCACAGTTTGACTTTCCATAAGGCTTATTAAATAATATACAAATAGCTACCATTCTGCTGAAATGTCACAGTAAATACATTAATAATGGCACAGAAGTGAAATGTCCCCAAAAGGGAAATCATCTTCATGACCTCCTAAATCTCTTTTCCAACTAAAACTTTGCTTATTTTATTGAAAAAAGTTCCATTTCTAAAGGAATAACTTATAAAAATAGAGGATGAGTCAAGAAACCTTTTACAGGTACAATTTTGAAGGAAATTCTATACATTAGATGAAATATTATAATATATCTTTAAGAATGTGCTTTGTCTCACCACACCAAACATCATACGAAAACTAAACTGAGTGATTATAATATCTATGAACTGCTGAAAACTATAACCAAATATTAAAATTTTAGCTAAAATAGACAACTTAAACATAAGTACTAATATACTTCTAAATTTATGCTCAGCTAAAACCTACCTACGAGACAAATTTGCAAATCTATCATTTTGAGTCAAAAAAATAAAAGGATGTTGAATCAAGCAAGGCACATTTCTTTTAGGCCAGTCTGTCTTGAACACCATTCATCTGGGCACAGTGTAGATTTCACTTATTTATGTGTAAATGGGCCAATCTATGTAGGAGAGCCTTTGGTACAAAACACGCCTTCACAAATAAGGTTGCACATAAGCCACAACACAGAAGATAACATTACTATATCTCATGATTCAACACAGTCCAGTGATTAACTGAAAGAAGAAAACAGTACCAGTTGGCTTGTTGGAAACAAACATTTAGGTTTTCTTTATCAGCAGTACTGACTAGTTTTTGAGTGATTCAATTTCACCAAAATGTCAAAAGGTTGAAATGATCCCTTAATATTTTCGAATGTTCTTCTTCATCTATCACTATCTTTAATATTGCACACAATTCGAAGAGAATCCTCCAGCTTTAGAGCTGTTTCCTTTATATAAAGCATTTATTAGAGACATGTTATTTAATGTCAACTGAAACAAAAATATGCACTGGCAGACAGATCACTGCCCATCAGCGACAGGACCAACACAGCGTTCTTGATGTAGGCAATTTAAAAATGAGGATCCTACTGGTCCGTGCAGCAATACAGTTCTCTATGTGGGACTCTTCAGGTATCTGTTGGACAGAGTAAGCACAATAATTTACTGTGTTTTTAGTTTTTAAAAAAAATTATAGACTTTATGTCAATATAAAATATTCTATTCATTATACTTTTCAAAATTTGGGGTTTTTTGCAGGTACCCTGAAAAGTTCAACCAATTTAATTTTCTAAACTTATCAAAAGCACTTAATTTATAAATTAGAAGAAGTTTCAGAGTATGCTGAAATTATGAGCTTTTTGTCCTTACATCTATCTATCTACAAAAATAGACACAGGTACTATCTATTAGAAGAAGTTTCAGAGTATGCTGAAATTATGAGCTTTTTGTCCTTACATCTATCTATCTACAAAAATAGACACAGGTACTATCTATCTATCTATCTATCTATCTATCTATCTATCTATCCATCCATCTATCTATCATCTATGAGAGAGAGCGTGTGTGCGAGGAAGAAGCTGAGGGAGAGAGAGAATCTTAATAGGCTCCGTGCCCAGATCAGAGCCCAATGTAGGGGTGGCGGGGGCTCAATCTCACGACCATGAGATCATGACCTGAGCCAAAATCAAGAGTTCAAGAGTAGGATGCTTAACCCAGGCACCCTTTCCCCCCTTTTATCCTTATTAATACCCACTTCGAAATGTAGTCTAAACCAATGTGATTGTTTGCTTTTTCAACATAAAAATTTATCTTCACCTTTACAACCATCTGAAAGGTTCCGAGTGCCTGTTTTTAAAGAAAATATATGTATTAATTTTCTCAATGTACTTCCAAGGGTTTGTTTCTTTCCTGGCTGTATATCCTACTGTTGTAACTTAAGATGAGAACTCTTTTAAAGTGAATGGAAATCCCATGCTCAGGGTTCTGGAAAGGGGGTGGAGGAGTGAGGGTTGCAGCGGGAGGGAGGGAAGGAGAAGATTATTTCCCATACATACTCCTGGTTTTAGCAGGTATCTGAAATCCAGTGGCAAATGCCTACCAGTGTTGATCTGGAACTTGAATGTGCTTTTTGTGGAAGAATCATCAACTCACAAAACCCAATATCATATGCCTACTGTGTACTTGGCATCATTTAATGAAAAGTTTTCTTTATTGGCCTGGATTATACTGGATCATCCTTCATGAAAGAGAGAACTTCTTGACACTAATCTTTGGCCAAATAGCAAGAGTACACTCTTGCATCACAGTATTCTTAATTTTCATTATGAGCGTTTGAAAATTACAATGGTCTAATAGCTAGTAATGACTACCAATTACAAGAAATTACAAGTAACATGAATGATCTGGCATCCATTTCATTTCCTAAGTGCCTAGTTTCTGCTCAATGCTACTGTAGCTTTCATTATCTTGAGATGGTTCTATTAAGCTAGTCTTGTCTTGCTACTATTTACATCCTTTCTATATGAAAGGTTCAGCCTTTTTTTTTTTTTAAACCTCATGTGTCAGTGCCTGCCTCAAGGCTCTTGGGACTATTAAATAAGTAAGGTATAGCTCGGCATCCTAATAGACTGTAGGGGTGGAGGGAGTTGCAATTTAACAGAAACAAGAAATCAAAGTGATATTTGGATGCTAATCATGTTTACATTAGTGGCTAAGAAATGGGTTGAAGGGCTTACTTAGGTATCAAAATCAACTCTACAAAAACAGGGAAAGGAAGTATAACAGAAAATGGTGACTTATAATTGATGATATTTGACCAAATAAATGATTTAACATAAGAAGCAAGAGGGGCACCTGGGTGGCTCAGTCAGTTGGGCATCTGACTTCGACTCAAGTCATGATCTCACGGTTTGTGAGTTCGAGCTCCGCATTGGGCTCTGTGCTGACAGCTCAGAGCCTGGAGCCTGCTTCAGATTCTGTGTCTCATTCTCTCTCTGCCCTTTCCCCACTTGTGCTCTCTCTCTGTCTCTCAAAAATAAATGTAAAAAAATTTTTTAAAAAAAGAAGCAAGAAAAGAGGATAAGAACAGTCAAATTTCTGTAATTATCAAGCTTGTGAAAAAGTAATTAATATCTCCACCAAGGCCTAAACAAAAGAGGTACAGAAACCCAACTTACCTAACTGCTAGCCTTACTAATTTGTATTTCATGAGGAAAGGGTTACAATCATTCTATTTTATGGGAACTTTGTTTTTATGTGTTTATACTTTGACATCTATTAAATAACTTAGAGTTGGCTGCACACCAACAAGCTCTATGAATTCTGCCAACCAAATGGTAATGATTTAGCCAAAGGACTAGAAAATTTTCTTGTTCAATTATGCATAATTCTCTGATTGGCCTCTTGGAAATTATGTACTCTTGGCAAGCAAAAAAAGTTTAAACTCAGTCATTAGAGTTGCTAATGTGTTAAGACATGAGCTTTGATGGGGCACCTGGGTGGCTCAGTTGGTTAAGTGTCTGACTTCGGCTCAGGTTATGGTCTCGTGGTTTGTGAGTTTGAGCCCTGCGTCCGGCTCTGTGCTGCCGGCTTGGAGCCTGGAGCCTCTCTGGATTCTGTGTCTCTCTGTCTCTGTCTGCCCCTCCCCAACTTGTGCTCTCTCTCTCAAAAATAAATATTAAAAAAATTTGAAAAAGACATGAGTTTTGTCAAAAATCTGGAAAGTCATGGGAAAATGAGCTGTGAGGTGTAATCACAGCAATATTTAGGTCTGCTAATAATAAATATCCTTAAATCCCATTGTGACCTAGGAAAATAAATTGATTTTTAGAATAAGTTAAAATGGTTGCTGGTGAAAGATTTATAGAATACAGGTGTAAAGCAATTCAAACACAGTTCTTCCCTGGAGAAACTATTTTTGTCTGTGGTTTTTAGTCACCCACTACCTTTTGAAATCCAGGACAGTGTCACTCTTGTTTAACATACTTTTTATTATAATTTCTTACAGAGGTAATCTGTTGGTGAATACCTGAATTTTTTTTGTCCTGTAGTCATACATGAGGTAAATATAAAATGTAATGGTATGTGAGGCTGCCGCTTATAATGTCTAATACCTTGGCCATTCCAGCTTTTAACAGAAAATCCAGTAAAAACCCATACTAGGTTAATATTTTATATATATATATATATATATATATATATATATATACACACACACACACACATATATATAAAATACTAGGTTAATATTATATAATAATATATAATATATATTATATAATATATAATTATATGTAACAATATATATAATATAATATAATATAATATAATATAATAATAAATATATAATATTATATTATAATATATAATAATTATATAATATATATTATATAATAATTATATAATAAATATATATTATATAATAATTATATAATATATATAATATTAACTTAGTATTATATTAACCTGTACAGGTTAATATACACTATGTTAATATATATACTATATATATATATCAACAATAATTCTTCAAAGCAGAAAAAAACATGAAAAAATAAGAAATGAAAATTACTCATTCCAATCCTCTATTTTGTGTCATTCCTTTAAAAAGTCCTGACAATGTGCCCTCAGAAAAGAAATGATCTCTGTCCTCTGTGAGCTTCATTATATAAAGTGATGGAGGCAAACAGAGTTTCTGTCTTCTGTTGGTCTCCATATGTAATCTGAAGCGTATACGTCAGTTTTCTTTAATTTAGGGACATGTTTCGTGAGGAAATTGTTCCGTGTAGAGGTACAGAGGCAACACCTAGTCAAGTCCCGGTCGGATGTGCCTGAGAAATCCAGGGAGAGCAAATCCAGGAGCAGTGTGGAAAAAGTTCCCTTCTATTCATATCTGGAGAGTCCCCATTTCCTACTACACAGGGAAGTGCCTCTGTTACAAGATTACCCAAAATCCCACAATGCTATTACCTCAACTCTGCGGTACTCCTTTACAGCAACGCTTTCATTTAGACTCAGTAATTCCATACTACACACCTTGGTTTTCCAAAGCTTCTAAGAATTTCCCAGTACCAACATGTACTACTACCGGTGCCTCTCACCTATTTTATTTAGAAATGACCTATGTTTTGCCACTATAAAAGTCACTCTGAGGGGCGCCTGGGTGGCTCAGTCGGTTGAGCGTCCGACTTCGGCTCAGGTCATGATCTCACTGTCTGTGAGTTCCAGCCCCATGTCAGGCGCTGTGCTGAGCTCAGAGCCTGGAGCTTCGGATTCTGTATCTCCCTCTCTCTCTCTGCCCCTCCCCCACTCATGCTCTGTCTCTGTCTCAAAAATTAATATAAACATTAAAAAAAAATAACAGTCACTCGGAGAATCTGCTCTTACTGTTCTTGGATTCAATGTCCCCATCTTCTCTTTCATATATGAAAAAGTCCCTTTAAAAAAATAACCGATTTTTGTGAGCCTACCATATAACTTGACAATTACATCAAAATTTACTTTGTAAAAGCAATTATTTTACTCAGTAAGGTCACAACTACAGTAATGTAATTCTTCAAGGTGATTCACTGATGAAATATCTAATGCCTTATTTAATCAGCTTCCAGAGTAATGGAAATCCCATGGATATATTAAGACTCACCATTAACTGAAAGCAAGAGTGAACTTACAGAAAGGTTTCTTAGAATGTTGGCAGGATAGGTAAGTTCCTATAGATATCACTTACGTGTTCTGATTTTTAATATACTATGTAAGCCAATCAGTCAACAAATATATGTTGAGTGTCATTTATAAACAGCATTTTATTGCCGGCTAGGGTAGGAAACACAGTCTCTGTGAAGCATTCCAACTCTAGGTAGCCATGGTGATTAGGAGCGATATCTCTTATAATGTTATATTTAAATTATTTATGTTAAGGAACTCTACCCACAACTGGGTAGTACTTTGTGGATAAAACCTACTGGAGCATGTTCTACCAAACGGAAGCCCTCCCCAGTGAACCAATTATTAGAAATTCTATCCAAAAAAGCACGGTGAGGGGGCGCCTGGGTGGTTCAGTCAGTTAAGTGTCTGACTTCAGCTCAGGTCATGATCTTGAGGTTCGTGAGTTAAAGCCCCGTGTCAGGCTCTGTGCTGACAGTTCAGAGCCTGGAGCCTGCTTCGAGTTCTGTCGCGCGCGCGCTCTCTCTCTCTCTTTGCCCCTTCCCCACTTGTGCTCTGTCTCTGTCTCTCTCAAAAATAAAATAAATGTTAAAAAATAAAAAAAAAAAACAAAAAAGCATGATAAGGGGTATAAGCCTCACAGTGATAGACTGAAGCACAGATACACAACACGAAAATTTTGCTTATAGTTTAAAAACACTCAAATTGGAATTTCCTTCCTCTCATCCCTACCTTGAACAAAGACTTATTAAGCACCAACTTTATTCCAGGCAATATTCCAGATCCTGGGGGATATAGTAGCAACGAAAGACAAAGGTCACTTATGCTCATGGAAGGGAAAGGAAGATGGACAATAAACAAAAAGCAAGTAAGATATCTAGTATGTTAGAGGAGGGAATATACAAGGCAGAGAAAGGCTAAAGGAGAGTGCTGTGGGGGCTGCAAGTTTAAACAGAGTGGCTGGGGAAGGCTTCACTGAGGCAGTGACAGCTACGGAGCTGACGGAGCCAGCCACGCAGAGATCAGATGTTAGAGCGTTCCAGGCAGTGGAACAGTGGTACAAAGACCCGAGGCGGAGCGTGCCTGGTGTGTTTGAGGAAGGGCAAGGAGGCCGGCACAGCTGCTGTAGAGGATCAAAGGGGAGAAGAGTCAGAAATGAGGTGAGAAGGGTAAGGGTAAGAGTAGGTAGAAAAGGTAGAGCCTTGCAGGCCACGTGAGGGCTTTTAGTGTGTACTCTGCGGGAAATGGAGAGCCAGATGGGAGTTTTGCCACCAAGAAGTGACATGATCTGACAAATGTTTGAAAAGGTTCTCTCTGGCTGCTACATTGAGAACAGACTCCAGCAGGGGAAAGGATGAAGGATGGGGTACAGTCAGGAGGGTACTCTAAAAATCCAGGTGAGGAGAGCCTGGGTGGCTCAGTCAGTTAAGCGTCTGACTTCAGCTCAGGTCATGATCTCGCAGTTACTAAGTTCGAGCCCCGTGTCCGGCTCTATGCTGTCAGTGCAGAGCCTGGAGCCTGCTTCGGATTCTGTGTCTCCCTCTCTCTCTGCCCATCCCCTGACTGTGCTCTCTCCTTCTCTCAGAAATAATAAATGAATAAACTTAAAAAAAAAATCCAGGTGAGAGATAATGATGGCTTAGAATGGGTGGTTGCAGAAGTAAGACTCCGGAAACATTTTAAGAGAGGAGCCAACAGGATTTGCCAATAGCTTGGAAAAGCGGTATGACAGAAAGAGAGGAATCTACAATAATTCCAAGGATTTTTTTAGCTTGAATAATGGGAAGATTGAAGTTATAGTCACAGAGAGGGGGAAAAGGGCAAGAGACAGGATTGGTGGCAAGGGTGGTGCAAGACAGGGAAGCTCAGTTTTGGACATACTAAGTTTGAGAGATCAGATGTCTAAGTAAAGATGTCAAGTAGAGAGCTGGAAATGCAATCTGAAGTTCAGGGGAACGGTCCAGGCGGGGGAGAGAGAAATTTACATATAGATAGTCTAAAGCTATGAGAGTAAGACGGGATATAGAAAGAAGTCTAAGGACTAAGCTGTGGCCCACGGGGCTCTCAAACATGAAGACTCAGGGGAGATGAGAAAGAACCAGCAAAAGAGATTAAAAAGGAGAGAGAAGAGAGGTAGTGAAAAAACACACAGTGTTGGGTCCTAAAGTCAAATGAAGCAATTCTTTGCAGGAGGAAAGAAGTATTCCACAGTGCCAAAGGCTTCTGATGAGTCAAATGAAACAAGCACTGAGAAATGACCATTGGGTTTAGCTATCAGAGGTCACCAATGACCTTGAAAAGTACACTTTCAGAAGTGACAGGGGTGAAAGTGTTTGGAGCAGATTTGGGAGCGAATGGTAAGGGATTCCATGATGAACGAAGAGTGATACCCTGCTCTCATAGAAGAGATAGATTAATCATATAACACAAATAAATATAAAATGACAGCCATGCCAAGAACACATCGTATATTCAATTAATTCTAAGACACACTTTTTCAGATTTGAGAACCTATGAAATCAGGATGTACCTTAAAATCACTGGTACTTTCCCTCATAATTGGCAGTTCTTCTTTTTTTAATGGCACATAGAATAGTGGTGGTTCTTTTTTTTTTTTAAATTTTTTTTTTCAACGTTTATTTATTTTTGGGACAGAGAGAGACAGAGCATGAACAGGCGAGGGGCAGAGAGAGAGGGAGACACAGAATCGGAAACAGGCTCCAGGCTCCGAGCCATCAGCCCAGAGCCCGACGCGGGGCTCGAACTCACAGACCGCAAGATCGTGACCTGGCTGAAGTCGGACGCTTAACCGACTGCGCCACCCAGGCGCCCCGAATAGTGGTGGTTCTTAAGGGACCTTAAATTTGATGAAGGGTACCCTAAATAGGGAATTGGTAAAACCAGAGTCATGAGAGATAACTTGGAAGTATTGAAGTAAAAATAGAAGTTAAGAAAGTGAGGAGGGGGCTAGCAGTGGGAACATCTGCAAAGATCCCCATAGATGAAGGGGGAAAGGGAACTAATCCCATAAGTGGATGAAGATCAGGGCTGAGAGAGATCATGTGTGGCCATGAAAGCTATGTGAAACCTTTGGATCTCTATCCCCAAAACAAGAAAAAGACCTTCAAAGAATTATAAGTAGAGGCAGGTGATGTAATCGGATTTGAGTCTCAAAAAGATTCTTCTGGCTACCAGGGGAGAATGGTCAGACTGGCCACAGGACATGTAAGGAGGCCAGTCAAGAGACCTTGGCATTTACCCAGGATAGAGAGGAGAGTAGTGTGGATTAAAGTGGTGGTGACAGTGATGCAGAAAAGTAGATTATTTTTAGGGGTATTTAGGAAGTGAAATGATTAAACTCAGTGACAGACTGAATGTATTTACTTATATGAATCTACTATTACATTAATAAACACATTGAGAACACTAGGCAATAAATCTGCCTCTTAAGCAAGGCTATAAAAAAATAAAAATGCTTTGTAAATGTCTCTGCAGCACATATGAATGAAAGCCAGTATTTTGGAAATTCACCAATTTTATATGGTTTAGATCTCTGGACAGAAAGTAAATATATCTTAGGACAGAAAATAACAGGTGAGGTGTGTGTGTGTGTGTGTGTGTGTGTGTGTATAACAAATTACCCTTACTGGATTCTTTTCCAAATTAAATCATATGTTTAATTTAAGGAACATGTTTAAGTGTATAAAAATAAGAACTTTAGGATTCAGAGAGAATTTCCATAAAGAACAGGAGTTTAAAATAAACTTGACAACAAAACCAATGCTGACTGACATGTAACACACAAGTGCAATGCTAGCTTTCATTCTAGAAATTTAGCGGGAATCTCAAAAGAGATTCCCAAGAGCCTTTGTGCTCTGATGGAAGGGGTAAGGGTGAGGCTGGGGACTCACTGAAAAAGAAAAAGCTCTTCTCCACTCCTAACCTCCATGCTGGGGGCATGATCTGCAGAGTCAGAGCCCTGCATGCCCATATTTATTCATGACGTTCTCCAGACATGATGAAACATCATTTTTCATACATTTAAGTGCCATCTTTCTCACAACCAGGATCCCAGGATTTACTTTTCAGGCTAGAGCTCCTATTCTGCATGCTTTAGGTTGCAGCAATAATAAAATGGCTCCCAAGGAAATGATGGAGCCTCTTTTCCAGATCTCCTCTTTAATGTATTTGATGGTTTATGGTGCAAAATTTGAAACGCAAGGAAAAACACATCCAGTACAAAAAAGGGGGGAGAAAGAGGAAAACCACAAAAACGTTTCTCTGTAAAATGTTTTTTCTTTACAGTTCTGAAGACAAAATTAGTTTGCAGCATCACTGAAGACGAAGACAGATATTTGAGAACTTCCTGACCTCTCTGAATCGCTTAAATGAAATTTGCAAGGTGGATGTGAGTATATACAGAATATTATTATCATGTACTCTATAGCAATGGCCATTTTCTGGCAGGAGGTTAGGAGCTGAGTCATGATAGCCCAGGGTTTGGGCTCTGCATGGCTTCCCCTTCCTTCTTCCTGCCTTTTCTGATTTGCCCTCTCTCGAAGGTTTTCAAGTACTCCCTGCAAGTTATAGAAAACAAGTGACTTCAGTGACTTCATTAATATATATAAAACAAAATACAGAAAATTAGTAGCACCAAAGCAACAGTCTTACCCTCCTTCATTCAAAAGGTGAAATAATTTAAAAAAAAAAAAAAAAAGAAAAAGAAAAAGAAAAAGGAAAAAAAGCCCCACCCTAAAATGCAATCCCTAAATATCCTCTGTCTCATTCTTGTGCTCCTCACGTCTATCTCACAGTGTTTCCATAAGTCTTCGAATTGATGGGGGAGGGGCAGGTGTACTTCTCTGCATTTCTTAGTGGGAGGGGTTATTCACAGCTGAGAGGTGGGAAGGACTTGGAACTGCTATAGAAAATGTTGAAATGTTAAATGTATAGAAGTCATTAAGTTATAGTTATGGTTCTCAAAGGAATAGATGATTGGTATTTTATATTGAATTTAGATACGATCGCTCAAGCAGTTGCTTGAGTACATTTTATGCCAAAGAGGTAAACACCAGTTTCATATAAACAAACCATAACTTTAAATTGCTTCATACTCTGCATTTAAAATTTCAATCCCAGAAGTTTTATTTCAAAATTCAGAAATAACTGATAGAATGCCTCCTCATATTTGTAGCTGTTTGTTATAATAGTTGGTGGGCACTAAAATTTGGTATGATATCAGCTTAAAAGCACCATAAAGGAAATAAATAGCAATGCTGTTATTTTCATCTCTGGATTCACCAGCTGTGGGGTATGTACATTTTTTCCCAGGGTGTTGATGGATGTGCCCTGTTCCAGTCACACCTCCTCTCATGAATCTTTTGTACACACAGACATATGTATACTTTTCAACATCTAAGACGTGCACTGAGCTCAACAGTGAAGCCTGTGGTTTGGCAAAGCTGACTGATATATGTGGACTTAGACTCATTTGCATTTTGCTGTAAGCCCAAATCACTATCCATTTTCATTTTCTAAATGATTTAGGACCTTAGAAAAGGGGCTACAGCTATTATGTGGGCCAAAATTATATTCTATTGTTTCTTTGAGCACAGATGCTCTTAAAGATCCATGGAGTTATTAGGTAAGGCAATCATGTCACAAATTTCAATGAGCTGGCAATCTCCTTGTGCTTTCAATCCTTTTGTTCTAAGTAATTTCTCCTTTCTCAATAAGACAGAGTCAAAATATTTATACTACTTGCTGCCATCGTTCTTCAGTAACCTAGGCAAAATATGAGGAGATGGAAAAAATAACAATTTGCATAGTACTATCGATTGTAGATTAAAGCACATGAAAATAGAAAATTAATCTTAAAACTGAAAAATATCTATTCCCCTGGCAGGTATCACTACTATGACTAATTATACTTTCTGAGTATAATATTAAATCCAGACAAATCAATAATATAAGAAAGTGATCTTTTATTACTAGAAAAGTCAATCTCTTTGTTCAATTTAAATACCTGATACTTGATCCCTATGGTTAAAAGTATCTGATGTTTAGAAAGGGTTAATTTTCAATATACTGCATAAAATAGGTTTCTGGAGATATATTCTTTACAGAAATTCATTAATTAGTAACATGGGCTGAAGTCAAACCTAAAAGCATAAGAAATTTATTTTCTCAATCTCTTTCAAGTCACCCAATAAAAGGAACATGGGTTTGGGGGCCAGAAGGACCTGGCTTTAATCATAGCTGGGTTTCTTGCTAGCTGGGAAGTCTTTGGGAAATCACTTAACCATAGCCATCTCGTTTTTCCCCTCCTAGAGTGGGGTGAATACCACTTACCTTGCAGAGCTGAGAGTATCCAGGACATGGTAATTAAATGGTAATTACTATTGTTACACAGAAAGTAAATAGGAAGACACTGATTATTTATGTATGTCATATCATTTGCAAACCTCAGTAGTTAATTATACAATGCTTGTAAGTAACAATCACAATAATAATGTAATCTCTTGGCAAAATCTCTGCTGCATACCATGCAATTATTTTTTTCTAAGTATCATGCCTGTATCAACATTTAATATTCACAATTCTATGAGGTACCATTTCTTATCCTCAGTTTACAAATAAGGAAACTGAGGCACAGAGAGGTTAAGTAATTTGTTCAGTGTCACACAGCATAGTCAGGATTCAAACCCTGGCAGTCTGACTGCAGAGCCTGTGCTTTAAATCACTTCATTAAAAACCTTAAAATAACATTAATGTAAGATTAGAGCCATTCACTCGTCAAATATGTACTGAATACATAGAAAGTGCTACGTTTTGTGGTAGACACTAGTGTCCAAAACTTTGTCAAGATATAGAACCTATACCTTTTAAGGAGCTTTTAGTTTGGCAACTAGAACATAATTATACTATGCCAAAGTTATGATTCAAAAAGCCATTATTTCTCTGGATTGAAGAAAAAGGTCTTCTTCATATTACTATTAATAATCATACAATTCTAAAAATTGTGGTACAACCATAATTTACTCACAGAACAAAGCAAGGTTTCTATATTTTCAAATAAAAAAACGAATAAAGGGTCACTGCACTTTGTTCATGTTCATGTCCAGATCTTTTAAGAACAGACACAAAAATCATTCTTACGTTATTACTATAGTGTGTCTAACAGTTTACCACCAAAATGGGTCACAAAAAGAATGTCTGGTCATTAAGAACACCAAGAGTTTGATCAAAAGGTAGATCAGTGGTGAAAGCAACTCTAACAAGTAGCAAAGGAAACTAGATAAAGGAGTCCTATTTGCATGCACGTACAGAGAAAGCAATGAACATGTATATACTTTTCCTGCCTCTATTATTTGTCTGTTCCTTCCTCTTCCCCCTCATATAGTCTTCATTCTTTTTCACTGTCTTAAATACACAAACAATAAAGTAAGTAGGCTTCTGACTACCTGAAAATATGAGTTTTAGACCCAGGGTTACTCTAATTTACTCTAAGAATAGTTAGTCATACCCTATCAATATCAAGAAACAATTGTGGACAATGTATACTTGTGGACAATGTATAACATATAATACATATAATGTATATAAACTAAAATGGTTTTGTTAAAAGACATTAAACACATTTGTTACCCATATTGTAACCTTAACCACTTTTTATTGAAAAGAACCGTACTGCTGCGTATGACTAATTGTGTAAGTTAAAATTGGGCCCATAATCCAACAGCAGTAGGTTCTGCCTTTTATCCTTTTTTTAAGGGGAAACAGGTTGTGCAGTAGCCAAGAGGGTTAGTAGAAGGAATGGAATCATTTTCATTTCAGTTTGGGTGAAGGTTATTCTATAGAGTGATGACTTCCCCCCTGCCATCCGTTTGCCACAGACAACAGAAACCAAAGGACAGTTAAGAAAAGGGAAATCACATGGAAAAGATGTTGTAACTGACCATTAAAAGGCACTTGCACATAATTAATATGAAACTACTGGGTTTGCAAGTAGCACCAACCCAAACAGGAACAGCATCTCCCTGGTTCCCTGTGCAAAGAGGGAGAGCTCTCAGTACCCCCACAGTGCTCACCTGATTTTGTGTGTCTTCTGGCAACCCTGGTGTGTGGCTGAAACTTGCAGGTATTTCCCCAAGATTTGGTTACTTCCCATCCGTGTTTTTTTTATTGATGGTCTGCAATCCCCTCAGTTAAAAAGTGTGTATCCTTTATATTTTTAAAGTTTACTTAGCTTTTCAAGTGCTCTTGTGGGATCTGGAGTTGTGTTTTGTTTTTTTTTTTTGTTTTGTTTTTTTTTTAAGAGGAAGTCTCAAGGTCCCTCGCAGTAAGGTTTCAGGTACACCGATTGGATCTTTCATATGCTTATGTACAGAACGCTTTTACATTTGCTTTTAAATTTCATCTGTTGGCTTGAAACTTCCTGGAGGAAGAAAACAGCATCCTTTTAAATTATTGCCTAATTGTTGGCATTGAATTCAAATCATGCCCCATTGTGGTGTATATCTAACGTTCCAAAGGCAATATTTTCCTTCTCGATTCAATCATTATGAGATGATATCAATGATTTTCTGTAGTAAAAAAATAACGCATTTTGTGATTCATTTCATCACCCTCAGATTCTCAGACATAACTTTATTTGTGCGGTTTATTCAAACAGTGGTTTTCCTTCCGACATCCTATAAGTAGGAACCATCTGGAAAGGTTACTGTGGAAACGGCAGGGGCTAGGGGGTGGGGCTACAGAGCAAGAGATGCCATGACAACCTTTTTCGGGTTTCCCAGGAAACATGGGTTGCTATGGGAACTGCATCAGTCAGGTCCGAATTAGTAACTTCCGCTGGAAGGAGTGTCTGCCACTTTAATCTTCTTGTGATACTGCAGAAGCTTATCTCGCAGACGCGTTAGGAATTTTGTTTGTTTCTCTCAGCAGCGCTGAAAACATCTGTTTCTACACTTTGGTAGATGTTGCTTGTAACACACACACAGAAGTTCAGAGGAATCTGTTAGTCTACCCCTTTCGAAATGCTCAACAAGCCCCAAAGAGTTGCAACCGATTAGTCAGATCAGGACATCTCAGGCATTTCCCTTCGTTCAAAGTTGTATATATCTTTAAAATTCCGGGAGGGGTTCCGAATAGAAGAAATCCCAGTCAAAAACCAAAGAAACTCACGGTGGGTTTACAAGTCATTTTTCTAATCAGACTTCTCATCCACACATCCACAGCGTAGGCAATTGAACTAAATACTCAATAATGTTGGACAGTCCATCACACTGAAGCATCCTTTAAGTACGTGCCAGCTTTACTTAGTAAAGAAACAAGTGTCTTTTAATTCTGAGGTTAGGCGGTTACTCTAACTGTTCTTTAATTTCATTTCCTCCCAGGATGTACAGCTGCTTTTTGTTTGTTTGTTTGTTTGTTTGTTTGTTTTAGAGGGTGTGTACTAGAAATCAAGTTTAAAGTAAGTTTGTTCTTTGCAATATTAGAGAGAGGGGGAGAAAACAATGGAGAGCTGAGAGAATGCAGCCCACTTGCAAAACAGACACCTGTTTCAGTATGAAGCAGTAGGGAGCGGGAAAATGAAGTGTGCTTTCCACTTCTTCATGTCCTTTCCTTGATGAATGGTCTGGAAATGTATAAAACAAGGGCATACACAGACCAAGGGGGCACGTTCCACACAATACTGAGCACAGCATGTCACTTGTATCATATATTAAACGTCAGTAAATATCTTTTTGATGTTGACACAGGAGTTGGGATTATTGTTCGTGGTGCAGGTGGCAGTGGAATTGCCCGTTTTGAAAGGGGTCTGGGGGAAAGCGCTATGGTTCATGCCCCCCTCTTCGATCACCATATACTCCGACTTACTCAGAGTCGAGTTACTCCTTGCTTTTCGGAGCTCCTCCGCCGACGAGGAGAGGTGCTGGCAACTTCCCACGTGCATGTACTGGGCTTGTTCTTCTCCTTCTGTCTCCCGGTGGTAGAAGTAATTGAAGTTGGAAACAATCACAGGGACTGGCAAAGCAATGGTCAAGACACCAGCGATGGCACAGAGCGACCCCACAATCTTGCCCCCTATGGTCACCGGGTGCATGTCACCGTAACCTACTGTTGTCATGGTTACCACTGCCCACCAGAAGGCATCCGGGATACTGCTAAAACCTGAAGTGGGGTCGTCTGCTTCGGCAAAGTAGACCGCGCTGGAGAAAAGGATGACCCCGATGAAGAGGAAAAAGATGAGCAAGCCCAGCTCCCGCATGGAAGCCTTCAGCGTCTGGCCCAGGATCTGCAGCCCCTTGGAGTGCCGGGAGAGCTTGAAGATGCGGAAGACGCGCACCAGCCGGATGACCCTCAGGATGGCCAGGGACATGGCTTGCTGTCCATTGCCCTGTCGCTCAGCCAGCTCGGTGCCCAGAGTGATGAAATAAGGGATGATGGCCACGATGTCTATCAGGTTCATGATGTTTCGCGAGAAGGTGGCTTTGCTGGGGCAAGCGAAGAACCGCACCAGCAGCTCAAAGGAGAACCAGATGATGCACAGGGTCTCCACCACGAAGAAAGGATCCGAGAAGCTGGAGGCTCCGGCGGGCGCCCCCGACGTGCTGTTGCCGGCCGCCTCGAACTGCTCCTGCGACGACGCGGCGGGGTAGTCCTTCTCGTCGCGGAACTCGGGCAGCGTCTCCAGGCAGAAGATGACAATGGAGATGAGGATGACGAGCACGGACACGATGGCGATGCCCCGCGCCGGCCCGGAGCTCTCCGGGTACTCGAAGAGCAGCCACACCTGGCGCTGGAAGTCGTGGCGGGGCAGGGGCCGCTCCTCCTCCCGCAGGAAGCCCTCGTCCTCGCGGAACTTCTCCATGGCCTCCTCGCCCAGCTGGTAGAAGCGGATCTCCTCGGAGAAGATGTCGATGGGCACGTTGACCGGCCGGCGGATGCGGCCGCCCGACTGGTAGTAGTAGAGGATGGCGTCGAAGCTGGGCCGGTTGCGGTCGAAGAAGTACTCGTTGCGGAGCGGGTCGAAGTACCTCATGCGCCGCTTGGGGTCGCCCAGCAGCGTCTCCGGGAACTGGCAGAGGGTCTTGAGCTGCGTCTCGAAGCGCAGCCCGGAGATGTTGATCACCACGCGCTCCCCGCAGCAGTCCTGCTCGCCGGCGGCCGGCAGCGCGGGCGGCAGCGGCTCGTAGCGGTCGCGGTCGCAGCCTCCGCCGCCGCCGCAGCCGCCCTGCGGCGGGCCCCCGCCGCCGTCGGCCGCCTCCGGCTCCAGCAGGTGGTCCCCGGGCACCACCGTCATGTCGGGCGGCAGCGCGGGGCCTGCGGCGGGCTCGGCGTAGCCGGGGTTCACCAGGGTGTGGGCGCCGCCGCCGCCGCTCGCGGGGCTCTGGGGAGGGTGGGCGCGGTGGCGGGCGGAGGGCGGCGGCGGTGAGCGCAGCAGGCTGAGGTGCTCGTCCATGCGGCGGGAAGAGGCGGCGGCGCGGGCCGCGTCGCTCCTCCTCGCGCTCCCCGCCCCTCCGCCGCCTCCGCCCCCGAGCCGGGCCCGCCGCCTGTTGCTGCTGCTGCCGCTGCTGCTGCCGCCGCCGCCGCCGCCGCTGCTGCCGCCGTGAGGCTCAGTGTGACTCTGGCGCGGTCCGCCCGGCTCCTCCGGGAGAAGCCTCCTCCTCCTCCCCCGCCTCCGCGCTCCCCCCGCGCCTCCCCGGCCCCTCCCCCGCGGGGCGCGCGCCCGCCCCTCCGCGGCCCCTCAGGATGCCCGCCCACCGCGCGGGCGCGCGCCGCGGGCCCGGCCCCTCTCCACCCGCCGCCTCACCCCTTGTGGCCGCCCGTGGCCTTCGCTTTGCGCCTCCGCGTGCCCTCGAGCCCCCGGCGGGCCGAGGCGGCCCTCGGGGAGTCCGGCCCCCGGACAGTGCTCCCCTCGCGTCCGGCCCGCGAGGCTTCTCGGCCTGCCTGGGCCACCCCGCCGCCCCGCGAGCGGCGGCCTTCTCGTCCTGCACGCGCCGCCTGGGCCCGCCCGGGGAGGAGGGCCCCGTGGGGCCGGGGCGGGCGAGGAGGGAGGACGGAGATGCGCTCCGGGCCCGGAGCGTGGTGGAGCGAGGGAGTGACAGGCCCGGTGGGCGCCCTGGGGGAAGAGGCCAGTCTGCTGCCCACACCCTGAGCCCACTGAAGCTGGAAGACCGCCAGGCCTGGAGCGCTCTGAACAATTTAGCTCCTAGGTGCATGAGAAGCCCAACGGAGTAATGGGTGGTGATGAGTTTCGCACCCGGAGTCTGAAGAAAATGAGTCATTAAAGGCATTCAGGGACTTTGCTGTGTAGCGAGAGATTAGTTCTCACTAATGTTAATGGCTGAGATTTCAGCCCTTGGGAAGAATCAAGGACCAAGTTCCTGGTTGCGACTGGCGAGGGCAGAGAGGTCTTTAAAGAAGAGCAAGGTTTCCTGTCAGTGGGCACAGGAGAGGAAGAGGAGAAGAGAAATTCACATCTCGTCCGAAGTCCGTGGTGGGAAGGACTGGAGCAAGATGGGTACCTAGACCCCTCAACTTAATGCTCCACGTTGCTGGCTTTGTGGTAGGGTTTGCCACGCTCTAGTTGTTACACTGGGAGAACATTCAGCCTGCAATTTGTATCTCTGTTGCTTGATTTTGGCCTGGGGACAACAGTTTTATCCCCTTTGAGCCTAAACTCTTTCTTGAGATTGTTCTGTTTCTAGACCTTTTAGCAACTCCAACTTAGAGTCGACCCTAGGCTTTAGAATGCATTTTCTACTGTATCATTCGACTCATTTACAAAAGGGAACTGTTTGGACTACTCCCTCACCCATCATACCTTAGCTAATAATTCTACCCCCAGTAACTGCGATTTGTGGTCACTACTTACCACCGCTTGCAACCCAGGCTCTCTAGGGCAGAGACGAAGTCTTACCCAGTTCATATCCCTAGCAACTACCAAAGTGCCTGATAAATAGTAGGAACTCAGTATGTTTGTTGAACTCCCCAATAAGCAATTCTTTGCATTTCTGTCTGCTCTGGGGTATCAACATTTCTCCTTTCTGAACCCAGGTCCACTGGGATTCCTGGGATGAAGAGTGACGGGAAACAGCTCACGAGGTGTATATTACTCGGTTATTTCACCGAGTAATAGAGAATCTACCGAGCTGTAGATTCCACCTCTGCCTCTTCTGGGTACAACAAGCATTTATGTTCTTTACTGGCCTTTTATCTTTGACTTCACCTCTAGGTCAGTACTAGGCACTGCAGACCATGACATGTGTTGTAAGATGGTAAAAGGAGACAACTAGGTAAAACAGTCTCACAAAACTAGAACACTGTTTTTGAGCTGGTGATTAGGGTAGCGGTATAATCAATCATTCATATATTTAAAGCTAAGAATAAGACAGCCGGCTTGCTGCAAGGTTGGCTCGTAGAAAGGCAAGGACCCTATTTTTAAAGACCAAATGTTTCATGCACTTCTGTGTCTGACCTAGAAAGTGATTTATTTCTCCATTTGCAGGAATCAGTACTGGAATTAATATTAATCAATGGCAAGGGAGACCAGAACAGAGGATGGTCCTGTGATGGATGGTCACAAGCTTCTCCCTGCTGTGAAGTATCTTTCCTTCAGAAACGACTCTTTCCATTCCTTTCATGTATTTGCCTTCTCTGGAAGACTCATTATGAGCTTCTTAGGACAGCCTTTACTTTGTATTTGAGGCCCAGAGAAGTCCAGCAGTTTGTTCAAGCCTGCACAGCTAGTTAGGGGCAGAGCCGAGCCTAAAATCTTGGGCCATTTCCAAATCCAGTGTTCGCCCTACTGTATCACACTGTGAAACTCTTGAGTTGATCACTGTGAGTGCTTAATAAATATTAGATTTCTAACAGCAGCCTATTTGCTTCTGATTGCTGACTAGTTCACTTCAATTCATATTTATTTGAACCGAAAACCACTGCCTTCTGACAGCTGGTCTATTGTTTATAGGAAATGAGTTGGTGGGCGAATTCCAGCCCTGTTGGACAGCAGAACCCATCACAACAAATCAATGTCAAAAATAGCACTTCAGGAGGAATACGTGCCACTTATTTAGTACCCCCAGTGGAGTAGCTCAAAGTGATTTGAAAATGTCTCATTAATCCACATGACACCCCTGCGGGATAATAATAATATTATTCTAATGTTTAAGCATAGAAATGTGGCAAAGCCAACAGCGTCTCTGAGCATGTGCAGATTTTCCTCATATTTCAAGTCCTCAATAGCAGACCCTAAATAAAACCATCAGGTTTGCAAGCAGCAAGGGTGAATCTTGGTTTGGGCTTTCTGTGTTGCTCTGGACATGGCTTGAGTTTCTTACTGGTCACAACAGTACTAGGAGTAGCTCGCCGACGGTCTGCCAGATGGTTAGCAGCTTCTGGAATTAGTCCAGAAGTGTTGGAGAGTGGGGCAAGGCAGGTCTAGAAGTTACCACTAATTACAATGATAGATAAATGAATGAAAAAGAAACCCCGCCTGCTATGTG
The DNA here is from genome assembly GCF_022079265.1 of Lynx rufus. Classification (NCBI taxonomy): domain Eukaryota; kingdom Metazoa; phylum Chordata; class Mammalia; order Carnivora; family Felidae; genus Lynx; species Lynx rufus. Next base: position 127,998,429 of record NW_025814834.1, on the reverse strand, counting down.
CAAGGCATCGGAGTATGGAGTTTGAATGAGGAGCTTGCCCTCAAAAGACTTACATGGAGTTGGAAAGACAGGATACAAGTTTGTGAAATCTTTACAACAGCATTGTGCCAGAAATGTCACAAGCTGCCCTGTGACTATTTGGTCCCTTCTAGCCAAGCTGCTACTGGCTGTTTCTCATTCATACTAAACTGGTTCCTACCTCAAGGGACTTTGTACTTGTTCTTCCCTCTGCCAGAAACACTCTGCAGGTTTTTGCATGGCTTTTCTCCATTACTTTTGGTCTCCATGTAAAATATCTCGGGGCGCCTGCGTGGCTCAGTCTGTTAAGTGTCCGACTTCAGCTCAGGTCATGTTCTTGCGGTTTTTGGGTTCGGGCCGCGCGTCGGGCTCTGTGCGGACAGCTCAGAGCCTAGAGCCTGCTTCGGATTCTGTGTCTTCCTCTCTCTCTGCCCTCCTTGCTTGTGCACTCTCTCTCTCTTTCTCAAAAATAAATAAAATTTAAATAAGTAAATAAAAAATAAAAGAAAATGTCTCTTCATCAGGGATAATTTCCCAGACCACAACCGGCTGATTTCAAAGAGTTCCCCTTCCTTCCCCCCCTTGGTAACTTTCTAATCTCTTACCTGCTTTATTTTTCCTTACTCTATTTCTTTGAATTTATATTTTCCATTTATTTGGTCACTTGCTTATTGACGATCTCCTGCACTAAAACATAAACTCCCCAATGGCAGGGTATTGACTTTTTTACTTGTATGTCACCAAAATCTAGACTAATACCTGACACACAAGAGGCGCTTAATCAGTATGTGTTGAATGGTGGAAAGAAAGGTGCAGAGCGAACGCACGAAGCATAGTAAGGTCCAGTGAGTGAATCAGTTTGCTGGTATAGAGGGGTTATTTTGGAGAATTATCTGTCCAGTTCTGGTTCTCTCTCCCAGAACCAACTAGGCTGTGCAGATATGCATTAATTTGTTTTTTAAGTGTCATTTCCTCTTTCTCTACCCTCCTGGATGGGTCTGTCCTGAACTCTGGAATTTTATTCTAAACTGCCTACTTAGATATTCTTCCTGATGAGACCCCAAACTTAATATTTATAGCACTGAACTCATTATCTTTCTCTCCAACGTTGTTCCTCTTCCTGTTTTTCATACTTCATGCTAGAATACAAAGTCATCCCTCAATCTCTCCTCTGCCCCCCACATCCAGTTGGTCACTAAGTGCTTTCTCTTCTCCATCCAAGTCCCTCTCAAGTTCTGTCCTCACCTCTTCATTCTCACTGCCACTGTCCCAGTTCAGGCTCTCCATTTCATAACAAGCTCCCTGCTTCCAGTCTCTCTTTTGTGTATTTCGTCACCGGGAAGTAGCTGAGTTATTTCTGTAAAGCATAGATTTGGTCACATTGCTCTCTAGTGCTGCCATGATGGCTGAACCCTCGTGCTGACCTGACATTCTGGCAGCCATCTTCTGTGTTCTTTCCACACCACTTACTGGTCCTTGGACATGCCAGCCACCCCCTTGCACACAGCCATGCATCTGCTCATGCTCTAGCTCACTGGACACCCTTTCCACCTTTTACCCACTGGAGAATTCAGTCTTCAAGGCCCAGCTTAGATGTCAACTCTTCTGACACCCCCACCCTCCCGGTCAGCCATGTTTACCACTTCAAAGAAACTCAGCAAAAGTGATTATAAAGGAATTCATGATTTTCTTCCTCATCAGAAGTACTATCGCATTTTGTTCAGAGTTCCATAAGAGGGCTTTACTGTACTATATTTAGTGTGTATGTGATGATCTGTGTCCCTATGAGAGTGTGAACTCCTATTAATAGCTAACATATTGAGCAGTGAACACACAGTAATAAGCCAGGACTCTGCTAAGCACTTTATACGCAGTAATCTCCAACAGCCCTGTGGGTAGGCAATATGACTGCTGTACTATTCTACACCTGGACAAATAGTGGAGGGTGGGAAAAGTCACTTCTGCAATATCATACAGAATTAGGACATGGCAGAACCAGGATTCGAACGAAGTCCACATTCACAAGCCCATCCCTAGACCACCTTTGCGAGGGTTAGAGGGCTTGTCTCATTCATCTGTGTATTTCCAGTCTCCGATATTGTGCAGGTATACGATAAATGATTTTTGAATAATATAATTTAAGAAAAACAATCACGAAGCATAAATGCTTAGTCACTAAAATCTGATGGATAGACCGTGATGAAGGTGTTAGTCCTGTACCTCAACACCAAGGCTATAAAATGCGCTTTCTTGAATTTGTACCATTTTTAAGAAGAAAGATGCTAGACACAGGGAAGAGGTTATTCTAGAAATAGATGCAGATACAGGTTCTGCCTGGGGTTAAGATGGCTCTCAGAATGAACCAGCAGTCTAGTCTGTGTTTTCACATGGCAGGGTGATTTTCAGAAAATAACTTTTATTCAGAGAAGACTGGAATTCTGTCAGAAAGTATGGCAGCCGAAGAGATACAAGTATTATGTTAGGCCAAGCATTTAAATAAGTCCTGTGTTTCTTCTTAAGCTTCCGGGTAGGAGAGAGTACAGACACTGAAATACCTGCATGGCTTTTGCTCGTTCTGGTTAATGTATTGAAAAATCAGGCAGTCACACTCCTAATCATAGATGAGCTGTGCAATTAATGAGACAAGCAGTAGAGCCCTCTGTATGTACCAATTATTTGTTGGCAGATGGGAATCTTAACATTTGTAGAGACAATTGAATGGTTTTAGATCACTGCCAAATGTATTAACTTTCTTCTAGTAAGAGGTCCATTACATGTAATACTTTCACCGTGGTTTTTCTCAAAGTGGACGTGATGAAGAATGCTTATTTATTTATTTTTTAACGTTTTTTTAAATTTATTTTTGAGACAGGGAGAGACAGAGCATGAACAGGGGAGGGTCAGAGAGAGGGAGACACAGAATCTGAAACAGACTCCAGGCTCTGAGCTGTCAGCACAGAGCCCGACGCGGGGCTCAAACTCACGGACCGTGAGATCATGACCTAGCCGAAGCCGGCTGCCCAACTGACTGAGCCACCCAGGCGCCCTGAAGAATGTTTAAAAATATCTAGAAAACTCCTTGTGTTTCTTCACGTTCTTTGTGTGAAGTACTTGTTGTGAGGCTACGGGTGAACCACAATAAAATTAATTTGGAGAGATAAAAGGGGTGGTTTTAGTCACATGACTGAGTTGATATTAATATGAACTGTTGACCATAAATTGACATGCAACTGTAAAACTTCAGCAGACATTTACAGGAATCTACTGAAATAGATCGAGGTTTTGACCAAGGTTTTTTTTTTTTTTTTTTTTTTTTTTTTTTGTATTGCCAATCTGGTGCAAACCAAAGCATATTTTATTCATCTACAGACAAAATGTTACAGTGTGATTACTTTGTCATTGGTTTTGCAATGATGTTGACAGAGCAACTCAACATGTCTGTCGAATGGTATTACCATTTTATTGACTTTTCATGACAATGGCGATGATATTAATGAAAGCATATAAAGGCCTACGATGAACCAATTAATACTGAGTACTGTAATGACAAAAGAATATGAATGCAATTCTTTGGGGACTTCATCATACCTAAGAAAATGCAATGGATATATTACTTGGTTATAAAACGAATGCAAATAAAACTAAAACATGTTGTGATGTGTCAGACTTTGCCGACCGAAACATAGCTGTAAGTATTGAAAGTCTTTATTTATAGTCTCCACTCAGGATAACTCAGTTATTTCCCCCCCCCCAACTAGACAATGTGACTTCTATATATTTTTCATTTTGGATCCAATTGCAACTTTTCAAAGAGTTAAAAGTGTCCTACAAAGAACTCTTATCGTAACCATTTGAAAATAAGTTGCCAAAATTATTTGCCAATAATTTTCAAAACTAAATTGCCGATCACCCTTGAATACTTTAGTGTGTTTTGTGTGTATTCTTGTAGTAACCACAACGACGCCACTCTAGTTGGGAAACTAACATTTTGCATTGCTACCACCCAATCCTCAGGTCCCATTCAAGCTTACCACTAGGGCAATTCAGTTCTTGAACCAATTCTAAGCAAACTTGTCAGAATATATTAGGAAATCTCACCCTTACCTTTACTCATGGTGGTGGGTCTAGAATCTACCTTGTTGTCCTAAACCCAAGGCGACTGGGATGCCCTTCCCACCCCCATCCCCCCATTGCCTACACACCTTCAGCCTAGTTCTGGACCCTTGCTATATTTTGCATGACAATAGGATCAAGCCTCTACCTTAACTTGCTACTGTTCTCTCCACTTTGTTCTTTAAGACTGAAGCCCTACCCTGAAACCCAACTGGCTTGTTTAAGATTCTCTCTGTCCTTTTAGCCTTTAGTAGGCTCCCCAAAGTCTGAAACCTGCCAGAGGCTGGAATTCTTATTTATGCCATATGGGTTTCTTGGAACTTCATAGCTTCTCTGACTACCAGGATTGCCATCACCAGTCCTGTAGCCCTGCATCTTCCACTGGTTTGGACCCCATGAATAATGAGGCTTCCCCAGCTTGTACCCAGATTTCGTTCTTTCCCCTAGAACTTTATTATTTTACAAGTTGACCACCCTCCTTTGGGACTTGTCCTAAAGGTGAATTTATTCCCCCAGTTTCAAATCCCATCATTCCTGGCTTCCCTTTATATCTTTACCAGTCTACTGAGGTCCTAGAATGCCTCATGACTGAGCTACATACATTGGTATGCACAGCTAGAAATGCTAAAACAATTTCAACTGAAGCACACTGTTTATATAGTCACTCAAATGAACAGATGTATAATCACATATAATATATATCAGTTTATTTACAGTTCATGTAAATGTAAACTGGGGATATATAATATAATGTAAATTAAGGTAAGATAATAGATATAGATAGATAAAATGTCCTCATTTCCCACCCCCATCACACTCCATTTGAATTTAGGAGTCCACATGTAGGATACCAATCTCAACATGCATGTGAACAGAACTTCCTCCCAAATGCTGTTGTCAAAGATTAGCTTTCAGAAAAAGCCTACTATTTGAGTGTGTTTATCCATTATGTTGTTCAGAACAAGCTAATGTTAAGATGTGCTGTAGTATAGCAGAAAGCGTTTTAGCCTGGGATTCAAACTATCTGGAGTTGAAGTGCCCTTGGGGCGCCTGGGTGGCTCAGTCAGTTAAGCGTCCAACTTCAGCTTAGATCATGATCTCATGATCTCAGGTCATGTCATGGGCTGACAGCTCAGAGTCTGGAGCCTGCTTTAGATTCTGTGTCTCCTTCTCTCTATGCCCTGCCCCCACTCTCTCTCTCTGTCTCTCAAAAATAAATAAAAACATAAAAAAAAATAAAGTGCCCTTGACAAAACCACTTGACCTCTGTCTCAGTTTCTCACCCATACAATAAAGAAAATAATATCTGAGTCACATGCTAGGAGAGTTAAGTGAGATTATATATGCGGAAAGTACTCAATTACTGGTCTTGCCTGGAGTAGGTTCTCCGTTGTTTGTTCACTCATACTTTCCACACAACACAAATGCACAAGAGGGGGGAGTGGGTGAGATGCACTAAAATGTTCATACTTCTGATTGCAAAAGGCCACATGTGATGCAAGTCTTTTATCTGTTGTATCTCAAAATAGGACAGGCTTCTCACTTCTGGCTTTAATTAAATGTGGCCCAATAGCATCCACACTTAGCAGGGCTTACAAAACTAGTCAGAGAACAAAGGGCATCCTTTAGAATCAGAACTCTGGTATTCCCTGGTTATTAGTACTATCGCATCTGTTTCTTCAAAACTCAGTGCATGGCACTTAGTAGTCACTCAAAAAAATATGTGTTGAAGTAAACATTAAAAAAAAAGATTATCTGGACTAATACATTCATTTTACAGATAGAATGATAATATCTGTATCTCAAGGTATAAGGAACTTCCATCCAAAGTCCAGCATTTAGTGACAGAGTCAGAATAGAATTTAACGTTACTAATTTCCAGCCAAGTTCAAAGAACTTTCATCCATACTTTTCATCTTTTTCAATGTACTCATTCACTCAGCGCATCCTTCCTTTCCTTTCCGCGATATCTATAGGTGCCACACATGGGCATCGAAGATGAACGGGATGTGTGTGCTGCTTTTATGTGCCTGTGACATCCTGCCTCACCTGACCTCTTTGGACTCACCCTCAGTCCTGCCTATACCGATAGCACCTGCTGGACCCTTTTTTTTTTTTTTTTTGCATTAGCCGACTTCTCTGCCTAGATCTTGGGTTCCCTTCCTTTTCTTTCAGCCTTTTCACTCCTACAAAGTTTCTGCAGTTTCCTGACTTATCAGTTCACCCAGGAAGCAGGATTTCTTACCCAGAACTCCTCTACTTTGGACCCCTCCCTAAATCCTCAGGCCAAGTGGAGCTTGAGAGCCTGCCCTTTTGGTGACACATCACCTGCTGGGGAGAACATGCCGACCTCTGCCTTTAACCACCACATCGAAGAGTCTACACTTGGCAAAATCAATGCTACGTGTTTCTTAAATGCATTCCAATTGGGGCAGCCACCTCAACAATGCCAGTTTAATGGGACCTGAAGTAGGTCACAAACCCTAATTCTGGTACGCCATGGTGAGCCCTAATGTATCTATCTGCGTGTGCACCAATGGCCGTCTGTCCCACTTCCTGTCCTGTCCTCCTACCATGCCCTACCGGCATCTACCACGCTTCTCCTTGAGAGACCAGCTCTGCTACCTGGGTCACCAACTGCTGCCTGAATCCTGCTGAGGGCCACCCTCCTAAAACCATGGCCTCATTGCCCAGCCAATGTCAAGCTGCCTGGATTTCCGCTGCTACATCAATCCCAGTGAGAATATGACTGGACATAGTTCTTCAAGCCATGGATGTAGCTGGTCCCTCTTTCTCTGCAACCACGTTGAGGACATGCCCTTTTAGGCCAGACCCTAGCAGGATGACAGGCTTCAGAGATGGGCACAGGGAACATTGCTTTCTTGCAACAAGGAGAATAAAACAGCAAAATCTGAAAAGAGAGATTTAATTCCCGAGTATCAATATCTGAGAGAGGTAGGAAGTGAATGTGCTGTGGCAATACATATTATTAATGGATATAAGTGCCCAGAAAACACTGGCTCATAGCTTTGGGAGATAATGCACTGCTCAGTACTCCTGACACCCTACTGTAAGGTTGATTTCTAAACAAATGGGCTGAAACTCAATTATCCATAATTCTGAAGCACAAGAGCTCTGGGCCTACCTCAGCATGAAGAATAAATTCAAAGGTGCCAACTAAAAAGAATATTCCAGATGCTCACAATTCAAATATGTAATCTGAGAGTGTTTTAAGTGCATCTCAGTACTCTAGTGCTTCGTGAATGGTCTGGCTACATTATCAACCCCAGATATTGAGAAACTGAACAGCTCTTACTTTTTATAATGCTACGTGCCTGAGTCAGTGGAAAAGCTGAGGAGGATTAGAATACTGGAATATTCCTTTTTTGGGTCAGTTGTTACTTTTAATACAGTTGTTACTGTATCCAGATCGGCTTTGGAGGTTAAAAAAAACTTAAATGATATGCCATGTAAAATATATTGTAAATGGGGTCTTTTGAGTTTATTTTCCTAAGATAACAGGCATGGGAATGGAAAATTGATGGCCAGGCCAAGAAACGTGGTACATTCAGTGTGCCAGGTTTTCTGACTTCACCTGATGAATGATTTCTGGGTTCAGTAAAGCAACATGTTTAGGAAACTCCAAAATAGATTGTTTTTGTAACCTCTCCATCTGGATCATAGAAGCAGTGGCCATGCCTTTATCATTACCTTCCTCAGTGTCCAGTACAGTGCTTTTTACATAGTAGAGCCCCACAGATGTTCATAGAATGTTTAATGAATTACTCGTTTCCTATATTGACCAAAGGAACACATTGATACATTTTAATATAATGTTTTCCTGCCTAAATGCAGTCTTGGCATGGTCTGCAACCACTTATATAATTTCCTCCCATGTTGACATACTTATTTTTTGATGTTTATTTATTTTTGAGAGAGACAGAGACAGAGACAGAGATAGACAGAGTGCGAGTTGGGGAGGGGCAGAGAGAGGGAGACACGGAATCTGAAGCAGGCTCCAGGCTCTGAGCTGTCAGCACAGAGCCTGACGTGGGGCTCGAACTCAAGAACCATGAGATCATGCCCTGAGCCCAAGTCAGGCGCTTAGCCAACTGAGCCAGGTGCCTCCCATGTTAACATACTTATAATTTGCATCATGTTCCAGCTCTAGGTAACTCTGGGACAGAGGATGATGTGCCAGGTTAATGCTTCTTTTATACCCAAATAGAACCCTCAGGAGAATAAGGTAATGGATTTCAAGCCATGCATTTCAATATGACGATAATATAAAGGCAGACTGATATCTATTTGTAATAATTTTCCCTACATCTTTATCCCCACCCACCCTTCCCCAAGACCTCATACATAGCAGCTTTGGTAAGATATTACCAATTTAGATGCCCTTATCCACAGTATGGAATTTGCATAAATGCAGTACAATCCATAACACTCCTGTACAATACAGGGTAGGGAAAAGCAGGACCCTTCTGCTCTGGGGCTAGCATATAAAGCGTTTCAGTTGCTAAGACAGATTAATTCTTTAAAGTCAGAAAACAGCCTTCAACCCCCATCAGCCCAGTTTCTGCCAAATTACCAGAGAGATAAACGCATCATCCTTCGAGGACAGAAGACATGTTGGAAATCAGGTAACTTAATTTCAAATATGAAATATATCTAATTGATTTGCAATACTGTCCCTGGTGTGCTGCCCATTGAGGATGCAATATTTGAAGGTTTCTGGACCTGTGACATCAGCTAAAAAAAAAAAAAAACCATCAGCTGCCACTCTTTCTTAGGGCACAAGAAGACAGAGAAAGCATGAAGGATAATGACGCATGACCACTAACTCCCGTGGGCTGCTGCATTTTATCAACCAGAGACTAGCAGCACACAAACATACGATGGGGCCAATTTTGTCCTCAGCTACAACATCAACTAGTGTATGTGAAATTTCTGAGCTCTTAATGGAAACCCTTATATACAGTTAAGAACTAAACTGAGATTAGGATGTGAGCTGGTCAAAGAAGCTGTCTCTGGCAGAAGATAAACGTGTCTGTTAGCCTATCCTTATCTGGCTTATGAAATAATATTACCAAGTAGTGATTTCTTTTCTTTTTGTGGTCTGACTTCAGTCATTTTTCTCCCTAGAAACTGCATTAAGCTGAAGGAATGGAACTTCAATTAACATTATAATAATCCTCGGTGCTGATAGTGCTTTCTAAGCTCATCGCCATTAAATTTCGGCATGATGTTTTAAAAGATGCTCAAGAGATTAAAAAATCCTGATTAAATATTTCCAGTTCTTACCAATATAAATCTGTACAGCTTAAATGTATTAACATAACTGCCAAGAATAGCAACATCCACAATAAATATGTTGGATCATTGTAAATTGCTATATTTATCTGATTTATTCTCCTAAATGTTGCCTCTGGCTCTGAAAACAAGACTGTTGGAGAGTTCTGCCTGATATAAAGGCTGTCAGAAATAATTTTGGCTAGCAACATGAGGACCAATTTATATGTCAATTATGCATCTGCCAAGTATTTAGCATAACAAATAAATATAAAATAGAATGTGAGAAGAGGTATATTGTTACAGAAGTAAAAAAACCAAGATCATACTTAAATTAATGGTTGATTAAAATGTGATATTTGTCACGTCTCCTGAAAATTGAATAATCAGCAAAAGGTACTGATACATTTTAGTATTTACAGGTTTTATTTCATTTAAAAGTTGCGATGATGGCTTATGCGGACGCTTGCTTTCGGAGAAAGGTTTAAGTTCTATTCTACAAATGGGGAAACTGACCTGAACATTAGAGCTACCCTTGGAGGGAGTTGGTTTCATCAAAATCCTCAACTAGCTGTTTAAAATGTAAAAGATTAGGAAGAATATGCTTGAAAGCATCAAAGCACCTCACACAATACAGGCTTACATCTGTCTGTGTATCTACAGTGTATATATATGTAATATCTATACATGCCTATATATATTATATCCAAATACATATGTGTGTGTGTGTATATGTATATATATAAATATATACTTTTCTAAAAATATTATTACTAATATTATATTAATACTGTTTTCTGGAGCTCTTAAATCATTTTTATACATGGTTCCTGTAGGCCTAGTATAATTATAGTATTCTATTTTTGGCACAAACCTTCCCTAAAAATATAATGAGTGTCTGATCTTCCGAACTGACCCAAAGCTGTGCAGAGCCACAGTCTCCTGACATTGAGTAGGACACGGCAAGCCACCTCAGTTGTAAAGACAACGGGCTTCTCTTTCATGTTTCTAAGTTTCCATGGTTGTTCCAGCGTCTCTGCCAGACCACCACACGTTTTTCTGCATATATGTTTGTGACATTTCTACTCTGGAAATAATCAACTCCATTGTATTATTTTTATGAAAAGTCACAGAGTATGGACGGATAGGCAAATTTGCATGTATTCCAGTACATTTCCTTATGGCTAGTCCTAAAATGTTCTCAGGTCCTCTTTATACTATAGCACAATTAAATCATCCTCAAGTACGCACTGGGGATTATGTGCTAGGGCATTATTTTGACATCATCATCTCCAACTACACATTGTGTTTGTTGTTTTTGTGTATGTGTGTTTTTAAAAAAATCTGTCTTTAATTTTTTTATTTATTTTTGAAGGAGAGAGAGAGACAGAGCGTGAGCAGGGGAGGAACAGAGAGGGAGGGAGACACAGAATCCAAAGCAGGCTCCAAGCTCCGAGCTGTGAGCACACAGCCTGATGCGGGGCTCGAACCCATGAACTGTGAGATCATGACCTGAGCCGAAGTCGGATGCCCAACTAACTGAGCCACGCAGGCACCCATGTGTGTGTGTGTGTGTGTGTGTGTGTGTGTGTGTGTGTGTGTGTTTATAAGCCCAAATTCACTAGGCAATTTGAAAAGCATCTTCTTTGGGGGTGTGTGGGTGGCTCAGTTAAGCCATCCAACTTCACCTCAGGTCATGATCTCACAGTTCGTGGGTTTGAGCCCCACATCGGGCTCTGTGCTGACAGCTCAGAACCTAGAGTCTGCTTTGGATTCTGTTTCTCCCTCTCTCTTTGCCCCTCCTCTGCTCGCACTCTATCTCCCTCTCTCAAAAATAAACATCAAAAAACACGTTAAAAAAAAAGAAAAGCATCTTCTTTTATAATATCTTTTTTAAAAATACTAAAAACTATAAGCAAAAGTATCTAAAACCTTCATTGGTGATGGCCATAACATATTCTAATTTTACTCTTGACATAAATTGCTTAAAACAAAAAATGGACAGAATTTTATACTCTCAACTTTGCCTAATGTGGTGGAATAAGATATTATATGCTTCTTTTAGTTAATGCTTATGCTCCTGCTGTTGGTTGGTTGACAGATGATTTCGCTAGGGTCCCCTCCAATTCCAAGCTTTGATGGTCTGAAACCGACTCAGTGTATGTGCAGGTAAAAGTCTGGAGGAGCTCTGGCCTAGTAGGAAATGCTCAGCACTCTAAGTCCAGAGACAAGGGTTTGGATCTTAGGTCCTGGGATTCCTAAATCTCTCTGAGCCTTTAATTTTCTCCTCTGTTATAAGAGGATGATAACAACCAGTTTATAAGGTGATTTTGAGGATTAAGTGAAATAAGGCCTTTAAAGTACCTCGACCAATGCCTCTTATATATCTAATCTGACATGCTGTGAAAGTGTTTGCCCATTTTTTCGAGAGGTAAAATCACCTCTCACTCCAGAGGATGAAATGGCCACTGGATAGAGATAGCTGTGTATCAACAGTTGGCCCTGGGTCACTTTAATTCAATATGAGTCAATGACTATTAAGTGCCCACACAGTACTCTGTCTATTACCCAGACATTTCTTCTGTTTTAGATTAACTTCCGTGGCAGCCTCTCTGACTCAGGATTCCCTGGATTTGCTGAGCTGGACAACTTCATCCCACCTGGGTTGAAGAGCTGCCTAACCAGCAGGAAGTGACTGGGAAAACTTTTCCTCCCATCTGAGGTCACTTCCACTCGAAGGAGGCCGGCTGCTGAGAAGTATGCCATCAGAGGAACAAGAAAAGAGCCTTGACACTCAGGGCCTGTCTGGAGAGAGGAGATACACACTGAGCACGGAAGTAAGATTGGAGCACGCACGCCGGAGGGTGGTTCTCTACAAAGTGTCCATTTCAGCTAGTTGTTTCTGTCTTGCTCAAGGATGATGTGTTCCACATAGTCCATAGCTGGGAAATAAAAGCAGTGTTTGCCCTGCCTTCCTTTTCCCTTGTAATCAAGGCTGGTGGCCTCCTAAACATGTGACAAAGAGGAGAAGGAAAGTGAAGGAGAAATCAAAGCGGTCTTGGGAGGAGGGCTGAAGGGGGCTGGGATATGTGGCAAATTCCAGTTTCACACCAGGTTGACTCATTGCCAAGGAACCCACTGTTGACGAGTGTGAGATACTGTTGAGGGTTCTCAATGGCAACTGTTGCCGGTTTAGCAAAAGAGCAATGCTTCTGAAGCCAGATTTGGAGAGCAGATTTTGTGAAAAATCTAGGATTCTGCTGCCTCCCGGGACTTGGTTCTAATTTTAGTTTTGGGCTGTCCTCAATGCTCCCACCTCTCACGCATTCATTCTATTTGGGGGCTTATTGTGGAGGAAGCCAGCTAATGCTATGGCCAGAAAGAGAAAAAAAAATAAGTCCAAATATGTATTTTTTTCTTTTTGAGACAGAAAAACAAACTCCAAATTATCTGGGTTTTATAAGTATGTTTACAGCTGTCCTTAGTCACCAACAGAGCTCATCAATCTGCTCGTCTCTGCCTACTCTGTCACTGACATCTTTTTTTTTTTTTTTTTTTTTCTCACTTGTGAAAGTAAATCTCTCTGCAGCTCAGTACTGGTTCCCCACCTTTCTCCCTCCTCGGACTCTGCTCTAATCCCCTGCCTTCCCAGGCTTCCTGGGGCTAATGTAAGGACAAAGGAGGGAACCAGGAGTCTAACAAGAGGCAGTTTCTGATATCCACGGATGTGGATCAGTGGGAGGGATGGCAGTGGGGGACTGGCAGCAAGGGGCAGCACCACTATGCTCCCTGCAGGTGTGGCTCCTCCTCTGAGCTTAGCATGCATCCTTGTGAGCTTGTTCTGGACCTTCCAGGGGGCCCATCCCTTATTTTCAAAACCTCCTCTGCTCCCAGGATCCTTAGGAGTGAGGTCTGAGGCAAGAATGAGCCTGAGACTCCTGACGGTAGGTCAGCTCTAGTCCTGATCTGGTCCTGGGGACAAGCTGGTTGTGCAGGACAGTAGATTCATCCCCCAACCCAAGTGGGGGGCTCTCACTCCTTCAGCATAGGGTATGTACTGGGTCCAGTGGAACGTGTGAAGTGTCCCTAGCTCCATCTTAAGGCAAAGGAAGATCTTGTGAGGCCCCACACACAGCCTAATGATGGCCGGTGGAATTGTCTGAGATGGCATTTTCCAGACCATTTGATTGCTCTGTGAGAGTATCAAAGCAGATTAAAGGTAGCCCTGGTCTGTGGCTCTACGGTAACATACACGGCTTCTCTCTGCTTGCCCTATTGCTGCCCCAAACCTCCTTTTCTCTCTGAAGTCTTCATCTTTTCAAGGATCTAGGGACCCCTTTCCTGATCAGGGCATAATCCAGGGATTTATTCTGGATTTCTTTCTGTAGTTATCTCTGGAGCCACGAGCATCTTGGCTCGGAGTTGAAGTTATGGCTGGGCACTGGGCCTTGACTGGGCCTTCCCCATGCTCAGCAGTGTGCAGCTGGCTTTGGCCAGGCTTGGAGGTTCTCCAACCAAGTACCACCCTCACAGATGGTACCATGGCTTCAGCCGTTAGGGAAGCAGTCAGGAACTGCAGGAACAGCAGTGTCCAGCATCCACAGACCAGGGGGGAGCAAAACCAGGAGAAGGAAAAGGTTCTTGAGAGGTGGGATGTTCTTCTTTTCCAACAGGAGGTTCCATCATTTAGGCCATATTTTCCCCAATCTTACTGTACATCATGCAGCTGCTTTAGAGGACCCACATCTGATTCTGACCCGTTTGGGAAAATGCCCTCTAGAATCATTTACCGCTGCATTCCCTTTCTGTTGCTTCTTTTAACAGCTGGGCCTAGAGCTGTCATGAAGATCATAGCTTTGACTGAAACAATATTACTACTTATAATAGTTATGAGCAGCTTAAAGGGTAGGAACCTTTTGGTCAGGGTTTTGCAAAACAATGTTGTAAGGAAATTTTTTGGCAAATATTTGGAATGTAAGTTGTTGTCTCCATTTTAGAGATAGGGAAACTGAGCCTTAGGAGTCATGGAAACGTGAGGACAGAAGGAGCTCATGTCTGAAAAGTGCTCAGACCACGGTAAGAACTCGATATATATTATTGCTATTAGTTTTGGTTTTGTCTATAGTCATTTGAGGACGACCTAGAGGGAAACAAAGGTTCTCATGTAGAGAGCGCCAGCTGGTTTCCCAGACATCACTTGAAAGATAAGGACACTGGCTGGGCCATCATGGCCTCCACCCGTGGTTCTCAACCTTTGGCTTACATCAGAGTCAGCTGTGGACAGAGCTTTAAGAAACAGAGATTCCTAGGACCTCTCCTAGACCTCCCAAATCAAAAGCTCCAAAGATGGGCCTTAGAAGCTCATATTTTTTTAAAAAAACCACTTGATTAGATGATACTGTTGGGCAGTAACTTTGGGAACCACAGTCTGGGGGTGCTAACCTCCCTTTTGGGTCTGAGATAAAAAAAATACAATATAGCTGATTACCTTTGCCCTTTTCTAGCGATAGTCCAATCCAAATGCCCATAGTTAGCAAGGGTTTTAAAGAAACAGTCTTATGCTTGGCTTGTTATCAGGAAATTTTCATGATCTTTCTGGAGGACCTTTTAGCGCCAAGTGTCAATGGCTCTAAGTATGCTTCTTGGCCCACTACTACTGGCTGATGCTGAAAAATTGGAAGCAAACTTCATGTCCAAGAGAGGTAGATAAACTCACTATTTTATACGCGCACATATAATGAAATGATATATAGTTGTGTGTTAGAACACAGTTTAAATACGTGAAAGATATTCATAATATACTAAGTGAAAGGCATCTATATAAACATATATACAAATTCTTGTGTATGTGAGAGAAGATACACTAAGATGTTAACAGAATTTTCTCTGGATGATTGATTTACAAATGATTTTCTTTTCTTTTTTACTTATCTATATGGTTTTATTCTACAATTACTACATTTTACTGTCTATATATTTAAAACAATTTTATCATAAAAATATATACTGATTTTCTTATAAGAAGGATCAAATAAACATTATTATAAAAGTCACAACCCAGGTGAATCTCTCTGAGGTTGTATCTGGGACATTACAAGTTGTCTTTAAATACAGACTTGGGAAGGTGGGGGCGCCTGGGTGGCTCAGGCAGTTAAGCATCTGACTTTGCCTCGGGTCATGGTTTCATGGTTAGAGCCCCACGTCTGGCTCTGGGCTGATAGCTCAGAGCCTGGAGCCTGTTTCGGATTCTGTGTCTCCCTCTCTCTCTCTGCCCCTCCCCTGCTCGCGCTCTCTCTCTCAAAAATAAACATTAAAAAAAATATAGATTTGGGAGTTGTGTTACTTCTATAAATGGTGACTGTCATCCATTACTGCTTGATCTTCGCTAACGCCATTCACAGGAGATAATCCTAATTTCAGTTTTGGTGTTCACAGCTGTCAACTCCTGGTGTTGTGGACACAATTTAGCCCTGTGATGAGAACATTCATCCAATAAACATTTATTGAGGACTTTCTCTGTGCCAGGCTGTGAGGATATTGGCTTGAATAATATATAGTTACTGCCTAAAGAGTCAGGTGGGGAGAGAAAAAAGTGTAACACAACTTACAAGTGACTTAATAGAGGTGGGACTGTGAGAACTCAGAGGAGGAATCATCTCATTTTGACCAGGCAAGTTAGGGAAGGCAACTTTTCATACAGAAGGCAACTTTTCAGGTTGGTCTTCAAGAATGAGTGAACATTCAAGGGAAGGGAAATTTCCAGGCCCAGCAAGCAGGTCACACAGAGATACAGGGTTGAGAAAAGGCACAGTAGAGAATATTGAGAAGTCTGATATGGCTAGGGCTTGGAGTATTAGAAGGAAAGGAAGGGAAATAGAGCTGGAGTGTCAAATCAATACTTGATGGTAAAGAGTGTCATGGGCCATGGTGCAGAATTCTAATTTGATTTTTTTGGGCAGTGAAAATTGACAGGGATTTGTAAACAGGAAAGTAGACATGATATTTTTAGGGACAAAACTCTTGGGACTACCTGGAAGATGGAGTAGCTTTGGAGAGAGGCTGGCAGTAGGAGATCATTGAGGAGCTATTGCCCATTGAAGATGAGGGGTGGTAAGGTCTGGTCTAAGTCAGTGGCCATGGGAACGGAGGGGAAAGGCTTGATTTGAGAGGCCTCTTGTCAATAGAGAGAAAATTCCCCCATTCTGCCATTGTATCTTTTTCATGCATTCTAGAGATGTAAATCTCCCCCACCGAACATGATCCTGCCAACCCAAACTTGACTTGGTGCATAAGCACCTGTGTTTGACAAAGCCAAGTGGATCCAAATCCAGTTTGCACTGAGTGTTTCCCAAAAAATGAGTAACTGCTGCAGTTACAAAACAAAGCCACCCCCAACTCACATGTGTTTCTGTGATTCCTTAAGATGCTGGAGGAAGATGAAAACAGTTGCCAGTGTTGGTTTTTTAAGAAAATGTCAGACCCAAAACATTCAATCGTGTTCTCCCTCTGACTCAACGTGCCTGTGGTTTTCAGTGAGGCACCTTTAGAAATGATACACTTCTTTCAGTTGAGAACTTGTTTACTCATGAAAAGCATATAACCTTCGGATCCAGACAGACCTGGATCTGTAATAATTGTGTGGCTTTGGATAAGTTACTTAATTTCTTACTTGACTCATTTGTGAAGTGGCAATAGTTACATCTACTTTTCCAGGCTGTTGTGAGCATTACAGATACTGTACCTAAAGCACCTTGCACATTCTTGGTCCACAGAAAAAATTCAGGAAATTCCTTTTATTTAAGGCCAGGATACTTTTTCATAAGCCCTTTCTAGAAAAACTGTATCTGAAGGGTTATGTTAATTTCTGTTTAAGGTTGGTGAAAGAAGATAATCGTGAGCTCGAATGCTTTTATTATTATTTCCTAATGTTCACTTATTTAGAGAGAGACAAAGAGCGCGTGAGTGTGCACGAGTGGGGAATGGACAGAAAGAGAGGGACCACGCAGGTTCCACACCTGTCAGTGCAGAGCCCAGTGTGGGACTCAATCTCATAAACTGTAAGAACATGACCTGAGCTGAAATCAAAAGCCAGAGGCTGAACTGACTGAGCCAGTCAGGCGCCCCTAGAATTAATTCTTTTAGAGAAAGATGGTAAGAATGGTGAAGAGAACAGCTTTATGTATGCTTTTTCATTCTGATGTTGAGAGCTATGTAAACTCATCCTATTTTCCTTTTTTTTTCTTGGCTACTAAGAAACTCAGAGCCATATCTGATATTCAAATCCAGCAAATGTGTTAACCCTTTAGATTAGTGTACTTGCCTCCTCTTTTTGTCTGCCACCCTAAATCTTTTTGGGAAAGAGGTAGTGCATAAATACATTGAGGAAATGAAATAAAATGCGACATAAAGACTTATAGAAGAAATTGAGTGGATTTAACATGGAAAATAGAAGTCTAACAGGGGAGTCAATAATTGTCTTCAAGTACAGGAAAAACTGTCATGTGGACAAGAAAATAGACTTAACTGCATTGTCCTAAACATCAGACACCTAAACAATAGAAGGAAGAGGCAGGAGAATTATTTAAGTGAAATAAAGAAGGCTATTTTGTTATAACTGCACTAATTGAATGGAATTTCTATCGGGAAGATGAGACCTCCCTCACTGCAAGCACAAAAATTACCATATATATTCATGACCTTGGCCTCTAAAAATTTGTCTAACCCCAAATCCTGTGATTATATTTCCAAGCAGCTGCTTTAGAGTGTCGCAGACTATGAGTCTGGAGTTCTCTCTGGTCCAGCAAGACAGCGGACGCAGAATTGAATATGAGAGAGGCTAATGTCTGGGAGGAGACAAGAGCCCTGAACAGGGGTTTCATCTCCGTATTTATTGAGTTCACAAGATGTTACCCATGTGGTGAACATGAAGAAAACAAGATCTTACACACAAGGCGAACATGAAGAAAACAATCAGACAGTAATCATGAACTTGTGTGTGTAAGAAGCAAAGAGTCTGGGGGGCAAGTGGAGTTTGTGATCAAAGTACAATAGTATATTGGCGTCAGAAGAAAGTAATTTCCGGCAGGTGATATAACAAGTTACTCATGATCCCATTACAAATCTTGCTAGCTAACCTCGGGTGCTTTTGCCATGTGGTAGTGGCTTTCCACCCTAAGCTTTCTTCTAACCCATTTATGTAAGTATAAGGAATTCTTGAACTTATTTCCCCATGTTAGAGCATTTTGTAAAGATCACCATCTATTGGTGGCCTAGGAAACTCTCCACCAGGACTATTCTCAACCTATTGGTCAGCTTTTTGGCAACCATCACAGAAAATTAATGTTAAGTCTAACATGACTTAGGGGAGGGGACCAAAAATGGTAGCCCCTTTTGGTTACGTGGCAAATATCTGTTGTGTCCCACCATAGTTAGGCACTCTGCAGAAGTTGTGGGGTTCACCAAGAAAGAAGACTGCCTTGCAGCCTCATCACATAGCACTGGAGACTCCCACACAGGGTGAGGACACCTCGCATTAAATAAAGGCCATTTGAATTGAGTGGTTCCTGCACTCAAGAGATGACAAGGTTACTTAGGTAATGATAGTACATAATCTTAAAATATAATGCATAATACTCAAAATGACTTATTATTTTGAAGCAATTTCAACTCTGGAGATGTCATTTCATCTTCTTTTAATGTGGTTCAATGCACTGGAGCTGGATGAGAAAGCTGGGTCATAGAAAGGCTTTCTGAATTAGTTGCTAATGTCGGCTCTAACAGACCAACTGCAATATATCAGTTACATAACACAATAAAAGTTTATTTTTCATGTCATAGTTAGATGCGACTCAGTGGTCTTCCTCTGTCTTGTAGTTACGCTGTCTGGAACACGAGGCCGCCAAGGTCACAGCAGAGAGGAACTGAGTTTGCACACTGGCTCGTAAACTACCTTAGCCTGAAAGCCACATAGGCCACTTCTATTCATATTTCATTGGCAAATGCTAGTCACATGATCCTAACCCAATTGCAAGGGGGGCTGGGGAAGGTAGAGGATCCCATAGCCTATGGTGAGCGCTACTCTGATATGGTGGACTAAGGTTATTGGCTAGTTTGGCAATCAGATCTTCTGATTTCCAATCTTTCATTCTCTGCATTGAGCCCTGCTTTCTGATCTTCCTGTTCAAATGGTATATGGCGTTTAGGGATCAACCTAGGGTATTTTGGGGACTGGAGACGTTGAAGCCAAATCTTTGAGCACAGAGCCTGGCGGCCATGCTGTGGCATCTTATGGAGTTTTCAATGTGTCTCACTGTAGACTGACTGGATAAAAATGACCAAACCAAAGGTAGGGGATGTGCGAGCCATCATGAACCCGGAACCACAGGGACCCGCTGTGGAGGAAGGTGATGAGTGGGAGGTAGGGAAAGATAGTAAACCTAGGAAACTCCCTGCCTTGAAGCATGCCCAGCATCAACCAGACTGCAGGCTAATAATTTGGCTATTCTTGAAACCTATATTTGTTAAATATTTCCTCATCATTTATTTAAAGGAGAGGATTAATGCCCCATGGAGAAAGGCAGAGAAAGAAGGTGCCTGATGGTAGACAGCACATATCCTCAATTGTCCTGGACAATTTAGCTTTGGCCCCAAAGTCTCATCCTTCTTGCAGAACAAAAACCCTGGAGCTAAATGGACTGCCCCTTGAAAAGCAGTTAGCAAATGAGCATGACTCTTGCAATTCAGTCCCTCTACTCCAAGGGCCTTTACAGAGTGTTAAAATTCCAGGAATATAATGTTCTCCATCTTACTACCTTCCTACAGATGTTTCATGTCCGTTATTGTTTGGTGTGGTAAGTACCCTCTCCCTGTAGACCAGCTCAGGTGACTTCTGGGAGTGGGCACCCATTGCTTTTTACCATTTGGGGCACCTATGTCCAATCCCTCCAACCTAGTGTATATCATCTACAGCGAGGGTCAGCTTTGACACTGGCCTGTTTTCTCTTGACCTTCTAAAGTCTGCACATTTGAGAGGGCACAACTACCATTTCTGCAATGTTTCCAGACACTCTTTTCTCAACCAGAGTCATCCTTAGACACCCAGGAAATGAAATATAGGAATCTGTAATGATAAGGCTCAGGGTGGGAAATGTTTATGCGAAAAGAGAAGTTAGTGTGGTTAGGAGAACTTTGATTTTTGCGTTTCTTGACTTATTTAAAGAACCTTAGTCAGCAATACACTGTGATAGTTTTATATGGGAGTCATTTACACACACACACACACACACACACACACACACACAAACCCATAGCTGTCTGCCTTAGTTCCTGGGAGAGAAAGCAAGACAAAATAACGGAATATTGTCTTTCACTTGTGCATGTCAAAGACCTCTAAACAAAAATATGTGCATTTCAGTGGATTTCTTTTCTGGTATAGGCTCTGCAATTGGAATTTGGTTTACTCAGGAAAAAATCAGCTACTTGTTTTTATCTCACACAGCTGTGAGAAAATGAGCCTACTAAACTATACAAAATGATTGAGAACATTTGTTTTTCAGCATTTCACGCTGGCTGGTGGCAACACAGAGTGAAATAGCCTTTAGACAGTACTTTTCCAAGCCTTTGATTTCCTTACGAGGCTCTAAGTCGATGGTGTAAATGTTTGAGATGCGCTTCCTTGATTTATTCACAGAGAAATGAATTTAGAGATGTCCCAGGGACAAAAAAAAAGCTAGTAAAACATGCTGCTAGAGAACAGGGCATTTGCTCCACCAAAGGACAGAACAAATCCCACAAATAGATGAGTTTTTAATTCCCTTATTAATTTAATTAATTCCTTCGTGAATTCCCTCTTTCATTATTCAAACAGATTGAATTTGTTGAATTTCTACAATATGTTCTACCATTACTTTGCTTTTTTATTCTTAGTACCCGATAGTAAGGAGTGGGGGAAATTTCACCATTAAACAACATACCCTCACATTTTTCTTCTCTGTCAGCATAGCCTTTCCACACTATCCACTGTAAAAACTGCATGCAGTGGGTTCAAGAACACACCTGATCCCTACTGTGTGAGTGTGTGCATGTGAGACAGGGAGAGGGAGAGGGCACGAAAGGGAGAGAGAGGGATTCAAGAACCCCCCGCAATCAGTTGTGGGAAGACACAAATGAGCCTTCACATTACTCAAAGACCTGGTGACAGGTTTGCAGCATTAAATAGCTCCTTACAGGGCTCATTGCCTCTCTTCAGTCCATTGGTGTATCTTCTGGGCTCTGATTCTTGTGGCTTGGGAAATTTTGGCATCCTATCCTATTTTGCCCTCCTATTGGAGGTTGGGTTATCGTTTTTTCCTTCTTTCTTATTGCTTTTGCCCATTCCACCAAATACAGATGTCTCCACCTCTCTTGCCTACTCCCCCAGCCCACCCATCATTCTTTCGTGCACCAGATTGCATATCTGTTTCCCTATTGTGAATCTTGGTCAGAGCCCTGGCTCTCAGATCTCTTGGACTCAAGATAAGCTGCCTTGGTAATGAACTCAAACATTTTCCTAATGCTCACATCCTGCATGACAGAAAGCAGTAGGGGAGGTAGACTGAAGAAAGAGAAAGGCGCAAACCCCAGCAAGTGCCTAAGTGCCATTCACTGATACACTCAGAGAGAGTCAAGGCCACTGGGATCTTTGAGAGCCTCTGGCATAGCCATTTTATTTCACAGAAAAGTAAACTGAAGACCGTAGGATATAGAGACTGACTCGAGTCCTTATAGCTGGTAAGCCCCTCAGCAGCCCCCATCTCTGGGGGCTCAGCACTCCTCTTCCACTCATTGGTCCCTCTATAGCCACTTGCCATTTTGCAGTCCAAACCTCAGGCTGATGGAGAGTACTCCTTCTATTTCTACCAGGGGCAGAGCAGGCATAACCTTCTACTCAGATCTGCTGACTTGAGGCCAATTTGTCATCCGTGTAGCTCTGTGAAGCTGAGTGAAATCCCTACAAAGTCAGGGAATTGGTAAGGGTCAACACCAGAATCACTGGGCTGAACTTTAAGAGCTCCCCTGAACCCGAGTGATTGCCCCGGCATTCCCAAAAATGCCAGCAAGTCCTCAACATTTTCAGAAGCTTGTTTTTTTGGATTCGTACCTGCTGATTAATTAATTGAAAAAAGCTACTGGAGCACAAACATACTCTCACCCTGTGTTAGTCATTCCTGGATGGGGAAGAGGGAATCGTGTTAATGTTGGCAATTTCTATTCTGCTTATGACTGCAGGGCCCATCGCTCTGGCCCACAGAGCATGAGCTCATGAGCTCATGGTTTAATTGGGTTAGAAATTAAATGAATGCTTTTTTTCTTCTAAAGGGGAAGGAGAGCCGCCCTATACCAAGACTAGCAATTAAAATTGCGAGAAGACACTTGGCAGGAGTGTCAGCAGCAAGGCACACGCGAAGTGGAGAGGAACAAAAGCACTCACCTCCAGAAAGAGCCAGAAAGTTCGAGACAAGGCAATTCTCAATGTTGCTAGGTATGGGGTGGGAGAGGGGTGGGTGGGGGGTCAGATTTTCAATAATCTGGATAAATTCAAAGACAAACACATGAGAGGCACAAGAGAATAAATTATGCTGAACTCGTGTGCTTTGTTCTTGCATGAAAAGGAAAGACATACGTATTTCTGGGAGGAATGACTAATTGAAATGGTTCTAAAGCTCATTCCAAATCTAAATTCTGCGATGCCATATAAATCAAACTAGCCTCACCAGCCTGCGGATGCTGACGTGGCTACATGCTCTGCTTCCTTCAAAATGCCCCCATTATTTTTAGGAGTTTCCAAACGGGCGTATCATGTGTGCCCCAACCCACGGCCCATGAGATGCTTTCCACTCGCCCAGGATCCCCTTGAAGGAGCATCGCTACTGCACTGCTCACTCTTAGATGTCAGCATCCATCCAGGGGCTCCACTTCTCAGATTTTCCCAACATGCCAGTCCTCTAGGCAAAGGTGGGAGAATCTGTTGCTCAGAATCTCAAAAAGCTGCCAAGAAAAAAATTCTGACTTCAAGTCTTCATCTTTCCAGTTCTATGTATTTAGACTCTGACCAAGAGGCCGCATGAGCAATTCAACAAACCAATCTTTACTGATTCCAGAGCTGGGGGTGCAATAATGAACACAGAGACTTGGTCCCTGCCTTTATCCGTGTCCTCCTCTTTCCCCTCCTCTGCCCCTAGCTCCCATCCCTCCAAACCCAATTATTCTACCTCCCTCAGTTGCAAAACAGAAGTTCTCATAGATATTGAGAAATGAAAAGGATTTCATTTCAGCGATGGAATGAGTAAGTCGCAGGGATGAAAATTACAGCACAGGGAATTTTTAAAAAAGAAAAAGATCTCTGATCTCAACTTAGGAAAGGTTTTTGGGCAGAAAGGAGCTATGCGAAGTAGCAGTGTTAGAGCTCCAGTCTGACCAGCTCAGATCCCCTGTACGTCTGAAAAATTCACTTACCTAAATCACATAAACAGTCGTAGTCTATCATATGCTACCAGTCAAACATTAACTCAGTTTACCTAATAGAGTTAGTATGTGGACGGAAGGAAGGAGTTTGGGGAAATAGCTTAATAATTACAGTGAATATTTTCGTTTTGTACATTTTGTATACTTGCAAAATATGGTATGTTTGTAGCAGAACATGTTTCCTCCTCCCATGTTGACTCATTATTTCAGAAAGTACTTATTGGGCACCTATTATATACCAAACATTGGTCTAGTTGATTGGGACATAGCAAAGGACGAGATGGACAAAAATGCCTGCCTTCAGAGAGTCTACATTGTTAAGAAATAGTCAATATAAACTATAAACAAGTGAAAATAAATAGCATGTTAGTTAAATGTGGGCAGGAAAAAAACAGAACAAGAAAGTTGAGGGAGGGGCTAGCAGGTGAACAAGGAAGGTCTTCCTGAGGTGACATTTGACCCCTGAGGGCGGCAAGGGAGCAAACCATGCAGCTATCTGAAGAAAGAGCATTCCAGACTTTCAGAATGGTAAATGCAAAGAACCCAAGGTGAAAAAGCACCTGTAATATTGAAGGAAGAGCAAGCAGGCCTGTGTGGCCCCAGAGCAGTGAGAGACAGGACAGCACCAGACATGTCACAGGAGCTGGATCCTGTATGACCTTGTACATCCTAGGCAAGTCCTTGACATTTACTCCGAGTGACATGGGAAGTCATTGGAGGGTCTTGGGCAGTGACATACCTCTTTCTTTCTTTCTTTCTTTCTTTCTTTCTTTCTTTCAGAGAGAGGGCGCCAGTGAGCAAAGGGCAGAGAGAGAATCCCACGAGGGGCAGAGAGAGAGAGAGAGAGAGAGAGAGAGAGAGAAAAGTGGGGCTCACCTGGGGCTCACGTTTTTTACCTGAAGCGGGGCTTGAGCCCACCCGATATGGGACTTGAACTCATGAAGTGGGAGATCATGACCTGAACCGAAGTCAGATGTTTGAGGACTGAGCCACCCAGGTGCCCCCTGAGTCTTGTTTTCATGGGACATTCCTAGCCACTCATTGAGAAGTAGACTAAAGGGGGCAAGGGTGGAAGCAGGGAATCTAATTAGGGGAGAGTATTGAAAAAAATAGAGGTGAGAGGAGCTGGAGGAAGTGAGGAGAAGGCACATTTCCTGTTCTTTCCTAAGGCAGAATATTATTTTCATTACACTGTATTATAGCATTTGGCTTCCCTGGCAGTATACACATTTGGTTTTTTGGTGATGAAATGAGTTAATACATGTAAAGGGCAGAGATGGCTCCTGACGAATGGCAAGCATTTGATTCACACTAGTCATTGCTTGTTTTCTAGATTTTTCCACCACAGCTATTTTTAAAAAGGATTTGCTATAGCTAATAATCAAAACTGTCCATCCATATACATGATTGCTTAAAATAGAAATAAAGATCAGGAATCATGTATAGGAGGAGGGGATTGCAATTGGACCAGAAATTAGATTATTACTGTAATTAAGCACTAATTCAATTTCTGTGCTTCCTGACAGCCAAGACAAGACATGAAATCCCATAATTTATAAGGTTCTGTCTGATAAGAGGAAACAGCAATTTTCAGGAGACCCAGAATTGTTCTTGGCGCTAAATTCCCTTGGGTTCCTGATATAAAGGACTCTGATTCATTAGTATGTAATGTTCTCAAGAGCAGTGCAGCAGGTAATACAGAAACATTCTTTGTTGAGCTATTTCTTTTATTGACTCACGGTGGAATTATTAAATAATAACTCAGTAAAGCTGTGACAGAGACAGCACGGTGTGGTGAAGAGGACAGGATAAGAAGAACTAAGCTTGAGGCCACTGTACCTGCGTGAGTTTCAGCACACTTAACCCATTGAACCTTAGCTTCAACATCTATAAAATGGACCCTATTCTAGGTCCTTCTCTGTCTACCTGGCAAAACTGTTGTGAAGAGTGAAAGGGATGATCTATTTAAAGAATTCCACTTCCTTCCATCAACACACACTTAATGAGGGTCCTCTATGTGCTACAGTCGTTGTTTTAAGTGCCGGGTGAAAAAAAAAGTCTAGGCCCACCCGCATGACGGGTTGAATCTAGTAGAGAAAGACAAATGCACACACAAGATGCACATTTAGTGAGGTTACGTGACAATAAGAGGTATGACAAAATTAAAGGAAAGGGATAAGAGAGGGAATCTAGTATCACTCGCCATTGGCAATTTTGACTGGAGTCTGCTTCATGCATTTATTCATTATTTCAGGAAACGTTTACAGAGCTACTCCCACGTGCTGGAGTCTGGGCCACCTGTTGGATAATTGCCAGCTTATTATTAAATGGATGCACTCACATCTCCTGAGGTGCCACCTTGTGCCCAGCAGCATGCAGGAGTGGGACATGTATCTAGTGGGGGGTGAGAAGCAAGGCCAAATGGCCCTCAATCCTCCCCAAATCAGCAAACTCAGCCCTTTTCTTCCCCCACCTCCTTATGTCCATGTGTTAGTTGCTTGGCCTGCCATAGACCCGGCAGCTTAAATGAAGTTTATTTGCTCACTCTCTGGAGGCTAGAAATCTGTGATCAAGGTGGCAGCCAGCTGGGTTTCTCCTAAAGCCTTTTTTTGTCCTTGGCTTGCAGATGGCCACCTTCTCCTGTGTGCACACGATCTTTCCTCTGGCACCACACCCCTGGTGCCTCTTTCGCATGTCCAATTTTTCACTATTTTTAATAAGGTCCCCCCAACCGCCTCATTTTAACTTAAGCACCTCTTTTAAAGCCCTATTTCCAAATGAAAGTCCCATTTTGAAGTATTAGGGGTCAGGGTTTCAACAGGTAAATTTTGAGGGAGCACAATTTAGCCCATAAAAACCCACTTCTCACTCTGTTCAGGTCATTCTGCCATCATTCCAGGAACATGGCTTGTGTTTTCGCAACTTGGAAATCCCTCTCTTCCCTCTCCCTTATGTAATTCCCATGCATCCTGTAAGGTCCAAATGGAATGCCACTTCCTCTGAGAAGCTTAGCCTGACCAGCCCAAGCAGCCATGATAAGTCCCCCTTTGGCCTTTATTATCATTTACAGTATGAGTCAAAATCCCTTGAGTTGTATGGATGACCGTATATTGTTTATTGTCATGTTAAATTATTGTCATGTTAGATTATGAGTTTCTAGGTGGTAAGAATTAAATATTAAATGTCCTTATATCTCCTCTGAATCATTTCCCCAGTATGTGCTGACACCATAATACAGACACGTTCGAAACAAGTCATCTAATGAATAGAAATCTACTACCTTGTAGATATGGAGACTTTCATCAGCAACTAAGGCAAAAGGTAAACAGGAAGATGGCTGTTGCTAAGCACACTTATTCCAAAATGTATGTCTCTCAAAGGTATTTCTTATTAGTCACTAAGATTTTACTTTCACTTGCAACCCTTATCTGTTGATGGAAATGTCATCTCCATCTGAGAGAGGCTAACACGCTGCCTCCGATGAGTAAGCTCTTTAGCTCAAAGTGATAGGTTATAATTGTCATCGTCCACGATCATACGCTGATTGGTTTGGAAGCTTTTTCGTTTTTAAGTTGACCAGACGCTCGGCCTTAAAGCCTTGTATGCAGCCAGCCTCCAGTACTACCCCCTGCTCCTTCCTGAAAGTGGTTGTGGAACTGGTGGAATGAGTTGTGGTTGCACCAATGGGCTTTATGTGAAATCCAGCACTGAAAGAAAGACTGTCTGTACCTTTTTTTTTTTCCTAATGCAAAAGCCATTCTTGTTAGGAAATAATGGAAGGCCCTTGCTGCCGTTGCTGGGGGCTTGCTCATCTGCCATCTGGCAGCTCCTTAGGCTTCTGGTAGGATTAGGAGACATCTTTCAAAAGCAGGTCAGTGAGGTGGCTAACAGCCATGGTCTCCAAGTCAGCCTGCCTGGCTTGAAGGCTCAGCTCTGCCACTCACTGGCACTGTGGCCTTGAGGAGTTTGACTTGACCTGTCTGTAAAGTGGGAATAATAATAACACCTTCCTCATCAGCTGGTTGTGAGGATTTGATGAGTTAGCATATGGCAAGAACTTAGAATGGAGCCCAGAACACGTTAGCTACTCATTAAGTGAGGAGTATTATTATTTTCTGTACCCTTATAATAAACTCCATCATTGATTCCAGCTCATGACTTATAGAGGACCAGCCTCCCATCCAACCCCACAAGATGGTCCCTTGCTTAGCAAAGAGCTTTTACCAAAATGCTTTTCTCTAAGGCAGTGAGCTTTACATGGAAAGAGTATAAGTTTGGATGGTCCAATTCCCTCGCCCCCGTTTCTATTTCTTTGGCTACTATCCTAGTGCAAACCACCTTCATCTTTAGTCTGGACCCCTACCTAGTCCCTGGTTCCTCTCTGATTTGACTCCCTAAGTTCTGTTCTCTATTCAACAGACAAAGGATTGTCTTCAAAATGCACATTTGATCAAGTTACTTGTCTGCTGAAAATCTCCAATCTCTTCCCACTGCACTGAAGACAAAATCCAAAGGCTTTCCTCTGGTGTACAAGGCCGTGTGTAACCTAGCCGGACGGGCTAATGGCATTCCTTCTGACACTCAGGCAAACCGAGCACATTCTCACTTCAGTGTTTTGGCCCTGCTGTCCCTTCTGTTTGGGTATTCTTTCCAGATCTTTCTATGGATGATGCCTTAGTATTCAGATCCCAGCCCCGAGGCAGTGGAGGGCAATGGTGATAAGCATGGCTTTAGAGCCAGACACCTTGGATCTAAACCTTGGGCTTCACCACTTCCTAGCTGTGTGACCTTGGAAATGTTATGTGCCCCAGTCTCCTCACCTGAGATAGGCGTGATAATGATACCTATATCACAGGATTTTTTGAGGTTTAAATGCATTAACATTTGTTTAAACACACACACACACACACACACACACACACACACACACAGAGTAAACTCTGTGTAAGTGTTTAAACATTAAAATATTTCCTCAAAAAATTATTCTTCGATCCATTCCATGTTACTAGCTACCCCATGACAGTCACTAACATGAAAGTGACTTATTTTCATTTTCTTCATGGCACTTGCCATTTTTGACACAAGTAAGTGTTGATTTGCTCTCCCACTGGACTGAAATTTCGCAGCATCAAAAACTTTGTCTTATTCCTTATAGACCTGAAATCCCATCTCTCAGAACAAACAGTGCTTATGTTCTCAATAAAGATTTATCAAATGAAAGAACCAGAGCTCAAATCCTGACCCTACCAGCACCGTGGCTTTTACCTAGATACTTGACCTCTCTATGCCTGAATTTCCTCAATTGCAAAATGCAAAATAATATGTACACCTCATAGGGTTGCTGTTTGGTACACATGCCAAAATGCCAAGGGCGATTACCTTTGGGAGATGGGATTCCAGGGTATTTATATTTTCATCTTGCTCATCTATATTACTTTTAAAATAACGAGCATGGACTTCTTTTGTAATTCATGTAACTTTAAAACTAAATATGTGTGAAGGATTTTACCCGGTGCCTGATTCATGGTAGATATTTAGTAAATAGCCAATCTTAATACAACTAAGCTTTTCAATAGCCTGGAAACACTTCCTCTGTGGCACCGAGGCGTTGACTCATACTCCCTCCAGTCTGAGGCTTAGGGCTCCATCACTACGAGACCCCCGGGCCGGGAGGACCCGCTCCTTCTCTCTGGCCAGCTTCAGAAATCAAAATGGAGGGAGGAGATTAGGTGGCTGTGAGTTGGGGGTGGGGGGGCGCGGTGGATTTCTTCTCTTTTAGACTGGCTCATTCTCACCCTTTACAGCTCAAGATCATCTCCTGAGTCTGGGTGGACGAGCTTTTGTCAGTGCTTAGTATGCCTCCCACACCCTGCAGGCTGCAGAGAATATTAACATGGCAAATCCTATTGTTTATTTTCCCCCAAATCATTTTCAGTGCCGAGGAAAGAGATTGTATCCAATTGCTGGAATGTAATCAGGAACAAATCTGTGCAGCCCTGGAAAATGAGGCTGATACAAAGCTGTGATTCTCCGGCTAGTGAATTTCCAGCGCAGGAGAGGGGCTTGCCCACCCCTCCCCAACACGGTGGGGAGACCGGATGCTTGTTCGCTATGGGCTGGGGGAGGGGAGTGGGGCATCCCTGGCACAGGACCATCCGCAACACAGCTGCTCATGATGCAGGAGGCAGGGGAGCCCGGGTGAGTCTTCATTTCTCATCAGGAATCCTATGGCTTTGCTGTTGTCAGGTTATCTGTCAGAGCTACCGACCGATTCTAGCCAGGGCTTCTGGGTCCTAATGACCTACTTTCTACATGGCCCACTCAGACTCTGTCGGCGATTATGTCTTTGAAGATTAACGTGAAAGAACTTGAAAGTCATTCTTCTCGTTCCCATAAGCAAAGGAGCAACACAGCTTCTTGGAGCAGGTTAAGGGTTCTCTGGCTTTCTCAAAAATGGTGGCATATTAGAAATGAGAGAGGAGATCCAGGAGGCTGAATGTAAAGAACTGCACGGCTGCTAGGTGGATTTGCAGTCTAGAACATGTGTCACTGTGAAACCCCAGATGATAGGCCAGCAGGTGTTCCCCGGCCTTCTGGGGCCACTACCTCCGTGCTAGTGAACCCAGCCACAGGCAGTTTCAGGGTGGGTCTACAGTCCAAGGGCACACTAAACCAAAGTATTGTTTTAATCATCTAAAATAAGGCCCGGAAAAAACAAGAGACTTAGGTCACTATAGGTATCTGTTCATGGAGTCCAGGGTCCAGTGAGAAGAGATTCTAGGGATGAATTCTAGATTCCATCCTACAGCAGCCATCTTCCTTCCTTTTTTCCTTCCTACTTTCCCCCCTCCCTTCCTTCCTCCCTTCCTTCCACCCTCCCTTCCTCCCTCCCTTTCTTCCTTCCTTCCTTCCTCCCTTCCTTCCCCCCTCCCTTCTTTCCTCCCTTCCTTTCACCCTCCCTTCCTCCCTCCCTTTCTTCCTTTCTTCCTTCCCTTCCTTCATCCATCAAACAAAGCAATTTTTAAGCAGCTGATGCTTGTATAGTATGTCCTATACAAAGCAGCAAGTTTAGTGTGTAAACACACAAGTCCTAGGATCACATTCTCTAGTTGCAAAACCTGATTAGCGGTGTTCCCAGGGCAAGGCGCTGTGACTCAGTTGTCTCTTCCATAAACAGGGCTTGGAATCTGCCTCCTGCGTGTTTTGTGAGGACAGAATGGGGCAATCTATGCTCAGCACTTAGCATAATGTTTGGCATGGGTTATGATAATTATTTCAACAGAAGACACAGAGAACTTACTTGATCCTCGACCTCGAGCTGCTTGTATGAATGTGCACAGCTGGCAGCGTGGCATGGACCACGAGTCGGGTTATCTTATTCTGGGATAGCTGGGCTTTCCTTGCAACCTTGGCCCTAAACTCCCCGAACGAAAGGCTGCTGCAGGTGGTAGCCCGGCCATGACCTAGATCTGGTGGCTCACTCCCTCAGTTCCAGTGGGCACTCACTTCCCACACATCCCATAATGTTCACTTTCTGCCACTTCCTACACTACTTTCTAAAACCTCCTCCTCTTTGTCAGCCTGAGACAAAATAAAAACGCATCACCTGAAGCTGAGGTTGAAAAACAGCCCAATCGCTGTTGTTCGAAAACAGATTCCCCTGTTGATAGCACTTCTTGGTGAATGATTCCCTTTCCTGTGGGGCCTTCCTGGAGCAGAGATAAATGAGCCAATTTGGCTCTCCAGAGTTCATCTTCTGTCTGGGCCAAATTACTGTGGGAAATCCTGAATTATAATTTGTTTGTGTGATCATTAATTCATCTAATGGCAAATTCCCCACAAACCGTGGCGTGGGAGAGAAATTATTAACAAACGTGTTTTGTTTTAGGTGCATCACTTTGAGAAAAGACAGCTGCTAATCCATCTGAGGTGCCAGTGAAAGTGCTAAAAGTAATAGTAGCTAACTTTTATCGAGCACCTTCTCTGTGCCAATCACTGTTTTGTTTGTTTTTTTTTTTTGCCAAACATTCCAAACATTATACACACATGGACTCACATCTACCTTCACTTCTACCCTATGAGATAAGTGTTTTATCCTATCTTACAGATGAAGACATTGAGGCACAGAGAGGTTATGACACTTGCCCAAGGTCACACAGTCAATATACGGTAGGATCAGGATTCAAATCGAGGCAGCCTGATACCAGTGTTGAAGCTTTTAGCTTGCTAATCATTCAGTCATTAGGTATTTAGCGAGAACCCTCAAGGTGCCAGGCACTGTGCTGGCTCCAGGGGATTCAAAGAAGAACAGGATGTAATCAGTTCCTTGTGGGGACTCGGGAGTCTGGCTGGGGAATCAGACACACAAGCAAGTGGAGTTTAGGTTTGAACTAGAGCACTCTGGCTCCAGGGATGCTGAATGATGAGTAGGAGTCTGCCCATCAGAAAAAGAGGATGGAAGTGAAGACTCTTCCAGAAAAACTCTGAGAGAAGCCAGACTAGGCAGAGGTGCCTCCAGATTGCTTAGCACTGGTCTCCCTTCTTCTACAAAATCCTAGCAAGGTCACTCATTCCTACGCACTCAACCCACTTAGTGGTAAGTCCACAAACCACCCAGAAGAGAGACAGCAAACCAATTTTTTTTAGTGGATCCTTTCCCTGAATTAAGCAGAACAGTTTCCTTGAATCTCAAGTGCTGTTTGATCTCTCTAACATGCTGTTCCCTCTAGAGGGATTTGGGGTTTAATCTGTTTGGTTTCTTCTTTTCCCATAAGATTAAAATCCTCTCCCTCTTGTTCTTGAAATCTCTGATTACTCGGAGATGTGATCAGTGACTTACAACATTTCGGCCGGGGAAGGGGAGGAAGCGGGCTGTTGCCTGGCATCTGGACAGCACCTCTCTGTTGCCTAAGAGGGAATGACACGAGGTCAGCTCGTACTCATGCGCATCCATTCAATGTGAGTCTTCTCAGGAAGCCAGTTTTGCCCTGCCTTCATTCACCTGGCCACATAGGCAGGTCGCGTCAAGAAGGATCCCCTTTTTAATGCTGGGAGGCCCAAATGGAGCATCTCACCCTGCCAAGGCCTCCCCCTTAAGCAATCCTAAGTAATGGTGTGGCTCACATCTCCAGATGAAGAGCAAAAGGGAAGGGATTGGAAGGTGAAAAACAACGAATCTCAAGAATCTTTTTGTAGCTTGAATGTATCAGCTTAGGAACCAAAGAACATGGAGATATTTCCTGTTCTTCTCACTGAGGACCAGACCAGGTTAATTTTTTTTTCCCTCTATCATGCCTTCATTAAGAAGATCATAGCATCAACTAACTGTCCCCTCTAAGACTGGGAAATCTCTTTCTTTAGTTCTGTCCTCTTATGTTAGGGTCCCACCCCTGATGTAAACATGTACTTAGATATCACTGCCAATCTAAACCCAGCAGGTCTAGCACCCAGTGTGAAGAATGAACCAGATTCTATCCCATTTCTGTTAGTCAATATACTTATGGACCTCAAAACTTTCTGTGATCTTTGAAACCACCATGCTTCCTAAACATCCACAGTCTCCCACTATTTGCTTCTCACACCCACCATCCCTACCTTGGCCATGTTCCCTCACCACGTGGCTGGATTCACAAAATACCTTCTTCTGCAGTCTCCACCTCCAGTCCCTACAGTCCACCCTGGGAACATGGGCCCACTGGATTTCTCTTCTGGAAATAACTGTGTTTATCACGTGGCTTCCGTCCTTACCCTCCTTCAAAGCACCTGATGGCTCCCCTGTTCTCAGAAACACACCCAACTTCTTCAAATGGCTTTCAAGGCCACCACAGTCTGTTTTTATCTGAGTCGCCCCCTGGTGTCTGCTCTGGGCTTGAGGAGGGTCAGTTCACCAGACTGCTCCTTTCATTCCTTCCCCAAAGAATGCCTTCCTGCTGAGATGACCAGACCTGATTACTTTCAGGAAATGGAGTAGCCGAGCTCCTTTGAGACAGCAGGAAGGACACTTAGGGGACTGTTGTCCTTCAGGGCCTCTCTCCTCACCTTCCCTTTTCAGATTATTCCCAGCCAGTGTGTTTCAAAGGGAGCTGAAACCCTATCCTGTTTATCCTTGTTCGTATTAGCACAATGTTTGGTGAGCTCTTTATCAAGGACTGACAGGCTGGTGCCAACCAAAGGAGGCCGAACTCATTCATCACTGTAGCTGGGACGTGCCCCAGCCTGGAAAGACTGTGTCTACCTCTTGTCATTTCCTGGCAGCTGCCCCAACCTCACAGCCTGCTCATAATTGAAAACCTCCCACTTCTGTGACCTTCAAAAGTTGGGTGAAAAGCAATGGACTGGCCAAATCCAGGTCCACATAGCAAATGAGTTCTGAACTGAGCTCTTTGTCAGAGCCAGGCGGTGATGGCTGAGCCAGAAGGGGTCTGGGGCAGAGGTGAGATCAGAGTCCTGAGGCATCACCATCCTGCTTACCTTCTAAGCCAGGAGAGTGAGGCTGGCGATGGTAGGGGAGGCACCAGCTCTAGAACTTCTATGGAGGAACCAAGGGTGACACTTTGACTGCAAGAAGGCACTGGCAGAGTTTTAATGATGAAGCCACACAGAAAGCGTTTTTAAAATTAGATTGTTTATTGGGGTGGCTTGTGGGGGCTGGTGGAGATAATGGGGGTGGTCACGCAACTCCCTTGTACGATCGTTGACACTTGTGTTTCAATACCCTTCCCCTGCTCTGCTCTGTACCACGGGGCCAACCGTGAAAATGACATTTCCCAGGTTCCCTCATCCTCTGGCTTCCGAATGAATGAGAAGAACTGGCAAGATGGCAGGAACTTGGAGGCCAAGAGGAATCTGGAAGGCCAAGTGCTTCTCCCTGGTTGCTGTTCTGAGCAGCACCTCAAGGAGACTCTACATCTCTTCTGTGATCCCAGCCTCCAATGGGCAGCCCCTCCTTAGTTCCAGTTCCCACAGGATGGTCTTGCGCCTGGGATAAGGTGACATCATGGCCTCCCTCTGTCTCCAGCCTAGAGTTGAAAGGAGCTTCTTACAGTTACTAACTTGGGGCTGCCAAATGCACCTGTTTGCTTTTTTAACTCTTCTACAACCTATAATACTGGCCCCCCTTTTAAAGTTCCTTCTATAGAACTTTGGGGCATGGAGGTACTTTCCTGACTGGACCTTCTTGCCTAAACTGTGCCTTGACATAATCACTAAACAGAAATGGACGTGAAGGCAGCCATCCGGTGAGGGCATGGCTTAGAACCACTGTCTTGAGCGGTAGCCTGCAGTCTTTCCGCCCTGCCACACGACCTTCTGGAAGAGAAGCATGTGGGTCGCAAAGAGGGGTCCTTTTACCCCAGGGATCCTGTTAACTATGTACCGTGTTAAATAACGCAGGCCTTTCTTCCCAAACAACGCATGGCCTATTAATGTGCTGCAGGGTGTTGGTGAGGGACCAAGAAGAAGGAGGAGAAAGAGTTGCTGTTCATTTGGGGAACTCTCAGTCAGAGGAGGGACCTGAAATCAGGCAAAAGATAAAGAGCACGTAGAACTGATGCTTTTCCCCCGGGCTCACGTTCCCTGCCTCACAGCCCAATCCCACACCTCTGCTGCCTCTGACACCCGGGTTGGTCAGCAAGTAGTCAGGAAGTGGAAATTCACCCAAACATCAGCCTCAGAAAAACGCTGCCCGAGGGGGAAGCTCCCCAGACACCCCTGCCACGATACAGCCATAGCACAGTCACAGTCATCTTTTGACTACATGAATATCTGCTGAGTTCCTGGTGTGTGCCCTGACGGGGATTGCAAAGACCATGAATCATGGCCCCGACCTTCAAAAGGCCACAGAGATGAGGCAGACCCACATGAGACATCTTAAGAGCCACACAGGCAGACTCCGTCCTGGGTCAGGAGAAAAACCTGGGGAGCACAGGTTAAGAAGAGGGGCTTAACACTGCTTGGCTTTAGAAGCACTGTGCACTAAAATACTTTAGCGTTATTCTCCAACCTAATCATTCCCCCAATCCTGGGATTATATATCATGCTTCCCATTTAACAGAAAACTTAGATTTAAACAGAAAACCAAGAGGTCAAGTATAGTTGACTCTTGAACAATGCAGAGGTAGGGGCACCGACTCCCCCTCTGTGCAAGCGGATAATCTACGTATAACTTTGACCCCCAAAACTTAACTACTAATTACCTACTGCTGGCCCGAAGCCTTACTAGTAACATAAACAGCCAATTAACACATATTTTGTGTGATATATGTATTCTATACTATATTCTTACAATAAAGTAAGCCAGGGAAAAGAAAATGTTAAGAAAATCTTAAGAGAAAATACATTTACAGTACTGCGCTGCATACATTGAAAAAACTCACATGTAAATCGACCTGTAAATCGACTCACATGTAAATCAAACCCATGTTGTTCAAGGGTCAACTGTATAAACACAGTCTTATTGATTAAATGTGTCAAACTGGATTAAGCTACAGACCTGTACTCTGCCTCCTGGGATATATGTTGTGACTTGAGATTCCCTCCTGCTGTTGGGTATTCTTTATTCTGAATTGTTGAGTGAGTAAAAAACCCACCAAGGACCCGAGGCTGTGGTCTCAGTTCCTAATGTAAAAGAAACCCCCTTTCTTAACCTTCTTGGACAGTGAGAACCACAAGAGGGAACTTGACCTGAATGTTGGTGTTCTCTGTTCGAGGAGGTTTCAGTGGAATTAGGCTAATTGGGATGGGGAATCACTTGGTGAGAGAAGACACTGTTTAGGTTGGGGTATGGCACAAGACCATTCGGTCCAAACTCCCCATTTCAGATGGGGGCACTGAGACCCACAGGGGGAAAGGGGCTTGAGGTTGAAGCTTTGGGAAGTAGTGAGCCTGGAAGATGCAGGCCTGGGGACTGTCAGCCAGGGGCTGAGAGAAGGCGGGCATTAAGAAAGTGAGCAAGAACTGATAGCTAAGGCCTGTGTTTTGAGGGAAACCAATAGCTAGGAGCAAAAGAGAGAAACACACTCCAAAAATGCGCTTACAGAAATGGGGGAATAAAAATCGTTCAGTGCAACAGAAGCCAGAGGAGAGGATTTTGAGAGGCAAAACTCTAGCTGATAGTAGCAATTGCCCCAAGGCCATCAAGGAAATAGGATGTAAACAGTTGTTGGATTTGCAATATGATCTTTAAAAGTGCGGTTTTAGTACAGTGATGGGGATGGAAAGGCAATGAAACAGCATGCGTGTGGGTGTTCTCCTGAATACCGAACGCTGATGTTTGAATTCTTCCTCAATGGGAAGGTGGTGGTGCTGAGGGGGGTGGATGCTGGCGTGGCTGATAGGTCCTGTTGGGCAGAAGTGGAAGGAGGGGTCCTCTTTGCTGACACTGAAAGAGATACCCAAATGGGGATCCAAGAGTCAAGCAGAGAGCTGGCTTCCTAGAGAGGGATGTTAGACTAAGCCCCAAAACCCTAATGGCCAGAAACACAGACCGAAAACCAAAGTTAAAGAGCTGGAGACTGAGAACCAGGATATGCTCAAGGAAGAGGGAAAGCCCAGGAGCCAGGGGTGGGGGTGGGGGGGCAGGGGGACAGTCCAGGGCAGATGGCCTCAGGTAGTTGTCCAGACCTGGCTGTGTGTATCTGCTACAGCATGACCACTGGGAGCGGGGCTGGCTTCACGGCACACATCCTGCCCAGTCACACAGGGCTGTGCCGTCACAGGGACCATGCTTGATGTAATGCTCTGTTCACCACCTTGAAATTCCTAGTAATTCTATCTTCCAACTCGTGGTGGAGCAATTGCCTGATGGACAATGGGGCATGTGTGTGAGCACAGATGTGTGTGACAGGAGTGTCCACCTCTGTTCCTTGCCTACCCATTTGTGTTTAGCATTTGTGGTGTCCCACGAGCACAAACTTCCCATGGAACCATGATATGTGGAGTTCCAAGGGACTCACAGAGAGTAGACAGTGAACATGTTGCATATGTGACTGAGGACATGAACCAGAACTTGCTTCCAGTGTGGAAAGACAGCAGCAGTGTTCTAAGAAACACAAATGGCCAAGGAACACTATCATATCCTTTTTTATTTTTTAATATGAAATTTATTGTCAAATTAGTTTCCATACAACACCCAGTGCTCATCCCAACACGTGCCCTTCTCAAAGCCCATCACCCACTTTCCCCTCCCCCGCACCACCCATCAACCCTCAGTTTGTTCTCAGTATTTAAGAGTCTCTTATGGTTTGCTTCCTTCCCTCTCTGTAACTTCTTTTGTCCCCCCCTTCTCCTCCCCCCTGGTCTTCCGTTGAGTTTCTCAGGATCCACATATGAGTGAAAATACATGGTATCTGTCTTTCTCTGCCTGACTGATTTCTCAGTGTAACACTCTCCGGTTCCATCCACGTTGCAATAAATGGCCAGATTTCATTCTTTTTCATTGCCAAGTAGTATTCCATTGTATATATAAACCACATCTTCTTTATCCATTTGTCAGCTGACGGCCATTTAAGCTCTTTACATAATTTGGCTATTGTTGAAAGTGCTGCTATAAACATTGGGGTACAAGTGCCCCTATGCATCAGCACTCCTGTGTCCCTTGGGTAAATTCCTAGCAGTGCTATTGCTGGGTCATAGGGTAGATCTATTTTTAATTTTTCAAGGAACCTCCACACTGTTTTCCAGAGTGGCTGCACCAGTTTGCATTCCCACCAACAGTACAAGAGGGTTCCTGTTTCTCCACATCCTCGCCAGCATCTA
The DNA here is from genome assembly GCF_022079265.1 of Lynx rufus. Classification (NCBI taxonomy): domain Eukaryota; kingdom Metazoa; phylum Chordata; class Mammalia; order Carnivora; family Felidae; genus Lynx; species Lynx rufus. The sequence goes on along the minus strand of NW_025814834.1, from coordinate 127,959,747 downwards.
TAGTCTCCTGAGTTGTTCACTTCCTTTGTTACTCATTTTGCTTCCCTGTATCAACGAACCACTGAAAATGATGACATAGAAGGAGAGAAAGGACAGGACAACCCATAGTTCCTCTTCCTTTCTTGCTCATCAGTAAGCTGAAGGCAGAGTGTTGATAGAATGTGCACATTATCAAGAAGTAAAATGAAACCGTTGACTTCATTTTGCGTAATGTTCCTCCTATTCTAGTAGTAATGAAATACATATGCATGAAGAACTAGGAAATACAAATGGTTTAATTTCAGTGATTCCACATATGAATTAAATGCACTTACAGTTTTGTTTGAAACGGACATTATAAGATATCAAAAAGAATGGAAAATCTATACTGAGAGTTAACACTTAAAAATTTTCTTTACTTAGAATGATATTAAATAGCAAATGGAGAACACCATGACAAGTCAAAAGAGAGATAATGGAAGAAAGGAAATTTTTATTTTTATTTATTTTGAAAAAAAATGTTTTATGTTTATTTTTGAGAGAGAGACACACACACACACACACAGAGTGTGAGCAAGGGAGGAGCAGAGAGAGAGAGAGGGAGACACAGAATCCGAAGCAAGCTCCAGGCTCTGAGCTGTCAGCACAGAGCCCGATGCGGCACTTGAACTCACAAGCCATGAGATCATGACCTGAGCCAAAGTCGGATGCCCAACCAACTGAGCCACCCAGGTGCCCCAGAAAGGAAATCATAGTGACCGGTAATAGCATTTCCCCCTGGGTTTGGAACAAGGGGGGGTCTGCATTGTCCTTTTACACTGGGCTCTGCAAAGAATGCAGCAGGTCCCAGGTGGGAGGGCTGGCTGTGTTTGAATGGCCAGTGCCAAAACATAGTGTTGGGGCCACAAAGAGCAGGGAGGAGTCATCAATCATTTGATGAACACAAGTCTTTTTTGTTTTTTAATGTTTATTTACTTTTGAGAGAGAGAGAGAGAGAGAGACAGAGCATGAGCAAGGGTGGGGCAGAGAGCGAGGGAGACACAGGATTCGAAGCAGGCTCCGGGCTGTCAGCACACAGCTCAATGCGGGGCTTGAACTGACAAACTGCCACATCATGTCCTGAGCCAAAGTTGGACGCTTCACCAACTGAGCCACCCAGCCGCCTCGAATGAACACGAGTCTTGGTTGCCACCCCCACACATTTAGCAACCCTTCTAAGATATGGATGTCAATGGCCATGGGTGGGGAAGTCGAGAATGTAACTCTCATGAAACTCTGGTCTTTCTTCTCACAGCTGTTACAACACTCCACTACATCCAACACTTCTGTTTCTTGTTAGCAAATCACAAACTGTTCCATGTTTTAATACGCTTCGCTCATGTTCTTCCTTCTGGCTGGAATGCTCTTCCTATTGCTCAGGAGGCCAGGCCCACAGGAGCAAAGATCTTTGGCACGGACCTCACTCAGCACCTTGCTGCCTGTACCCTTGTTGCTTTCTGCTTGTCCTGCCTGTTCTCTGTCATCAGTCAGCAACTGACACCTGGAGTGTCCTCTCTCTGGTGCTGGTTCCTGTTTTCCCTCCTCAGCCTGGGAACTCTTGGTTCTGGTCAGCTCTCCCCACTGCTCTGCTTATACCTACACACAACACACAACAGGCTCAGAAGTTCTCTCCACCCCCCCGGCTCCTGGACCCTATCCAGGCTGTGACTGCCTTTTGCTTCACTCCTATGCTGTCCGCACTGTATTTGCCAAGGGCTCTGCCTCTCCCTGAGGCTTATATTATGGCCTTTCTCCCATCTTGGCAGCTCTATTTTCAAGGCTGGCTCACATCGAACTTTCTGATCTGCAATTAAAAGCCCCGTTGAGCTCATACCTGCCTCGTGAGATACTTATCAAAGCCAGTTTTATGTAGTGCGAAGAGGACAGAAAGAGACATCTGGGTTTAAATCCTGTCCTATTAACTGTGATCTGGAGGCAATTAAAAAAAAAAAACAAAAACAAAAGCAAAACCAAAACTCTATGTGCCTCAGTTTCCCCATCTGCAAACACAGAATTCAGATGCCTACCTCATAGGGTAGTTGTGAAGATTTTAAGAAGTTGCATCAGCAAAGCACCAAGCATGCTGCCTGGCGCTTCCCAGCACTGGATAAAAGCTTCCCCAAAAGATGTTTCTCCCACTTTTGGGGGTTGGGCCCCATGCCTCGCTCACACTTTTATCTCCTGCAGTAGCTGCAGGACTATCTTGTGCCTGGCAGGCGATCCGGGCCTGTGGATAGCATTAACCTGGACTATCCCCGTGTCACTGTTCCCTCCACGTTCCCAACTGTGATCTCCTTCCGAAAGTACCATCACTCAGCTCCTGCTTATCAGCAGTACTCCGTGTCACCACTGACTGTAAACCCCAAATGAAGTTACTTATGCTGCTTATGAAAAATAATACATGCTCGATATAAAAACATAAAAATAAGCAAAAAGAGCATATACAAGTCAGATAATCCTACCCACCCAGGATATTTATCTGCCTGGGGGGAGAAACGGCATATTCAGGGAGGGGTGTGGGCTTCAGAATAGGAAAGGAAGCAAGCCTGTGCTGTGTGACTATGAAAATAGCCACTGGTCTCTACTTAGACCCTGCAGAGTGGGAGTCTTGCTAGAAATACTATTTAATTTTCTGGTGCCACAACCTTTTTTTCAACCAAATGGGAAAATGGGGTCTTTAGCTGCTTGTTATGCAGTGACAGTGATCTGTCCTCAGCATACCATGTGTTCTGTATTTGAGCAAGTGCTTATCAAGGGCCTATATCATGCCAGGCATCGGACCAGGTGCTGATGACAAGAGCACAACGGTGACCTCAGTGAGTTTTCAGTACCGGGGACACACAAGTAAATAGATGGCTATAGTGTCACGAGGAGGGAACCGTGAGGATGCTGAGGAGCTTTCAGGATTCAAAGCCAAATGTGGTGGGTGTTGAAGGACAGGAAGTGGTTTGCCAGACCATGGAAATAAGGGCAAGAGGGAAAAATCGCTCCTGGAAGGGGGAAGAACAGGTGCAATGGCTTAAAGGAGAGTGCACATGTGGGCGTGTGTGGTGTACTTGGGGAAGAGAGAGTGCAGAGCACAGACCGCAGGGGTGAAGTGCAGGAAGGAAAGCAGGAAGGGTCACCATGCTCATGAGTCTGGATTTTATCCTGACGGCCACGAAGCACCATGGAGTTATTTGAAGGGAGTGTCACAATCAGATTTGGACTTTAGAAAGATGGTTCTGGAAGCACTGTGGAAAACAGATTGGGAGATGCTAAGGCTGAGGCAGTGAGGCCATGTGGGAAACTGGTGTAGCCATTTGGGCAAATAAATAAGAGGGGTGGCCCTCAGCGGGGCCAGATTACAAGGCGGGGGGAAAGAAGGTGATGGAGTGGAGGAAGAATGGCTAGACTTGGGTTCTGATAAGGAGTCAGGGAGACAGAAATCCGTAACCATGCCCAGGCCTCTGGCTTGGGAAGAGGCGTCACAGCATTGCTGGTCTCTGGAGTCAGAACAGGAAAGGAAAACATGGAGTGGGAGAAAATGATGCCAAGTTTGAGGGACATGGGAGGCATCCAGTAAGTGGCTGGGTCCATGGGTCTCAAGCTCTGGAAACAGAAGTGAGCTAGAGACTAGAGACACGGAGGTTACTCCCAGAGAAATCGGTGATGAGGAGAGGGCCTGGGAAATGCTGGCATTTACTGGGCATTGAGGAAGCTGCCTCGGGAGGGCTGGTGGAGACAGAGGAGGAAAAGCCCAGATGTGGTAATGCTTGGATGCCAGGAAAAGAGAGTTAAGTACTCCAGGAAAGAATCAAACAGCTGGAAGAAAAAAAAAGGTCAAATTAAGTAATGACTAATATATTAGCATCTTAATCCAATTAAAATGTATTCATTGGATTTAGTGACATGGTCATTGGTGGTTGTGGTGAGAACGGTTTCGGGGGAGTGACGAGTGGAAGCCAGATGAGGCGGGGGTGGGAGGTGGGGAAATAAAGATAAATGTAGACATTTCGTGATATTGGATTTCAAAGGGGAGGAGAGAAATAGGTGGTAGCTAATGTGGGGCCTGTGGTTACAGGAGGGCTTTATTTGTTTAAGATGACAGTTAAGTACATTTAAATGCTGATGGAAAAGAGATGGACAGAATACTTTCAGATTTATTCATTTATTTAGCCTTACCACTTATAGGAGGCTATCAGTCTTTTTTTCTTCCCCCTCCATTTCTAGGAGAAACAACATGAAACCCAAAAAGGTAAAGTGAATTCTCTAAGATTCTCTGTCAGGAAAATGAGAGAGATAGGCCTAAACTCTGGGGTTCCACCAGACAGGAAAGCTTTCAGGAAGAAACATGCATTTCCATCCACAGAATCCCTGGAGCTCACAGCAGATCTGAGGAACTGTAATTATCATGCCCCCCACACCCCTCCCCCGACTGGGAGAAGAACCAATCTCAAAGCTCTTATCAGACTCTATTGAGCTGGAGCTTTAATGAACAGCAGCAATCTGTTATTTTCCTCTTGTTTGCCTGGCAAGTTGCTCTTTTAATTCACATCAAGAGAGGGAGAAGGAGATGAATATTAAAAGCACACATCAAGGGACCGAGGGAGGCAGGGACAGAGCAGGGTTTGACATGAGACAGGATCCACAGCCTGAGTAGGCTCTGGTCTCTGACAAGCCTGCCCTTGGGGAATGTTGCTCACTAGACTGTTCTGCTGGTGGGAGAAGGGGTGTTTCTGGGATTGTCTGAACGGTGGGCTTGGCTCACTCTAAAATGACAGCAGAGTGAAACTGTATTAGGGAGACCCTGAGAGAATTATTGGTTCTCGAGAGTAAGGGAGTGGGGTGACAGGAAGAGTTTTTGTAACATCTCATTAAGAAGAGCATTAAGTCCCATCGGTCTGGAATGATTTGGGGCATAGAGAAGATGGATGGATAAGATCCCGATGTCAATAGTACCAAAATTTTCTTTTGCTGTCTACCCAATAGTGAGGTTCAGATTCACCAAATTCACTTCCTAAACTGGTGAAAATCTGGGACAGAGGCCAGCAAAATGTTTGGGACTTGTTTGTCACAGCTGGTCGAGATGACCCAGTCCAGATGGGACTTTTCTGCTCTGTGAGTCTGAGGACTGGGAAGAAGAAGAGTTTAATGAGGGAGGATAAAGAAGGATAGCTTTATCCCCAGGTTCTACAAAGAATTTTCACCATCAGAGACACACAGAGCTTGTATTTGCTGATTCAGCCAAGGTCAGTTCTTCTGGAAGACCTCAAGGTTGTTGGCTGATGGTAATGGACGAAGGCCAGGTCTGGGTGGTTGGTTGTTAAGGGTAATAATTCTGTACCAAGCTCAGAATGACACAAGGCTGGCATGCTCAAGGTCTAGCGCAGTGCATGGAATGTGGTAAATGCTTAATGAATTATTGCTTAGTAACTGAGTGAATGTTCTTTGTTCTTTATTCTTTTATTCAAATGACCTGTGCCAGTTCAATCCAACAAATATTTACTAAGCACCTACTATGAAATAGGAACCTGGAAAGCCCTAGGAAGAAATCGACGTCTTCCTAGTTGTAGCAGATACAATTGGTGCCTATGTCCACAAGCCACGGGCTCCTTCCTGGCAGCATTTATGACTCTCTGCCTTAGGGTTTTCTCTGGTGGCAGAGGCATGCTCAGCCTGTGCACAGGGCAGGCTTGCAGTGTGGTGAGCCAGTGTTCCTGGGGGCAGTCTTCAACTAATGACAGATGGAAGTCAAGGCATTATAGACACCTCAACTTCCTCACCCTTCAGTTGGAACAATTCTGAGTTGCTTTACATGGTCTTCCAGAGGTTCCCAGAGGAAGCGAATTCCAGTCGCCCACAGCTTCCTGGGTAATAGTGATCCTTACGTTGACTTCCTGTCCCCCGCTCCCATACAGGTACTTCCTGGGGTAGTCTTCCAAATAAACTGCTCATCATCAAATCTTTGTTTCAGAGTCTGTTTCGAGGGGAAGCAAACTTAAAAGATGCAATCTGCAGCAAGTACATTTGAATGGGACCTGCAAGACCAAGGAGGAAGTTTCCACCACGGAGCAGCTGGAGGCAGAGGTGGTAGAAGGGAAGTGAGGGATTGGTACATTCTAATGATCCACAGCTAAACACCTGCCTAAAAGGAGATAGTTAAAGACAAGAGCTCTGGGGGTAGTATTGCAATCTAATATTGTAGTGTCTCCCCAAAAACATATGTCCATCTAGAACTTTAGAATGTGATCGCTTCTTGGCCTTTTGGCTAAGATCAAGTGTAGAACTTCAGAATGTGACCTTATTTGGAAATAGTGTCTTTGCAGATATAACAAGCCACGATGAGGTCATTCTGGATTGGGAAGGGCCCTAAATCCAAAAACTGGTGATTTTACAAGAAAAAACACACAGAGATACACCCAGGGAAGAAGGCCATGTGATGACTGGGTCAGAGACTGAAGCAATGAAGCTACAAGTCGAGGATGCCAAGGATTGTTGGTGGCCATCAGAAACCAGGAAGAAGGGAGGAAGGGCTCTACCCAGAGTCTCAGAGGGAGCTTGGCCCTGCTGACACCTCGATTTCAGATTTCTGGCCTCTAGAACTGTGAGAGAATACATTCCTGTTGTATGAAGCCACCCGGTTTGTGGTGCTTTGTTATGGCAGCGCACAGATATGAAAGCAACATAGATAAGAAATGTACAAGGTAGAACATGCTATTTAAATACAGGGTAGTGAAGTTTTTTCCTGTTGTGATTTTTCCTTCAGTCTCCTATGATTCTCCGGCCTGCCCAAAGTGTTTATTAATTAGGTAGGAAACCCTAAAAGGAACCTAGAAGCCTCCTTTCTTTCTGCCTCACATAGGGCTTTCCCGCAGTCCACAGGCCTGAGTCCACAGAGGCCAGGTCTGTGTTTGCTGCAGGCAGATGCTTATTCTCTGAGCTCAGGGGCGAGGAGGACGGATGAGGGCATCGAAAGCACTGAGAAATGTCAGCCCAATGCTCACTCAGTGGGCAGAGAGAAGGATTTGCTGCCTAATGAGATTTGAAAAATATTTTCAAAGTAACTTTAAAGCCACTGGTTAGAAAATTAGATAAGAAACACAATGGGGGCACCTGGGTGGCTCAGTCGGTCACTGGGTTCCCACTGAGTCTGACTTCGGCTCAGGTCATGATCTCTCGACTCGTGATTTGAGCCCCTTATTGGGCTCTGTGCTGACAGCTCAGAGCCTGGAGCCTGCTATGGATTCTGTGTTTCTATCTCTCTCTGCCACTCCCCTGCTCGTGCTCTGTCTCTCAAAAATAAGTAAAACATTAAAAAATTAAAAAAAAAAAGAAAGGAACACAATGAAAGGGGGGATGATACCAGGTTAAGAGAGGAAAAGTGATATGTAGTAATGGGGACGGAGTGTGTCTGATTTCCCCATCTCACTATTCCCCATCTTTAAAACCTTTAATGAGTCCAGAGAGGTGCCGTTCCTGATTTGGGGCATCTGGGTCTACCTTCTTTTGGTCTCAGGTCCTACAAACCCTGCCTCCTACAGGGCAGCACAGCATTCAATGAAGGAATGCTCCTTGCCTTCAAATATCTTCCCCACTTACTCTTCCCAACTTAGGATTTCCCTACCTTATGTTTCTCTAATAACTGACCAGCCCTTTATTTCCACCCCAAAATAAAACAAAACACCAAGGAGTTCACATGCATGTGGCCCCAGGGGCATAACGCATTCGCTTAAATTTTGACTTACATGTAAACAGCTGTCATCAAAGCAAGTTTTGATGGGAAATGGAAAAGCAAGAAAAGTCTCAGATCCTCTGGCTTTTCTCCGTGTGACAGTTCTGAGGACTGCCTCCCCAGGGCCTAAGACCTCAAGACCAGCTCCTCATGTCTTCCCAGCAAACCTGCTGGTGATCTTAATGCGGGGCCTTCTTCCTCAATGCTCCGTCTGTATACTTTATGTGGTTTCAGGTCTAGAGCGGGTTTTATGTCTCAGGTAATAACAACGGCAAATACTCGCTGTTGGCACCTGATGTTTTAAGTATATGATCTCAGCTGACCCCTCCAGGCATTCTATAAGGTAGATAATCCATTTCACAGATGCGGAAAGGGAAGATTACTTCACAGCCAGGATTTGAACCCACATCTCTCTAACTTCAGAGCCTGAATCACTAACAAGGCTCCCTTTCACAAGGTTCTTCCGATTCTTCCTCCAGTCATTCTCTAGACACCTCCTACCTCTTCCTACTTCTCTCCTCCTCTTTCCGGTCTGACCCATACATGCGGGGTGATAGGTGTTGCTCCTTCATCATCCCAGGATCTTGGGAATAACTAGCATAGGTTGAAGGGAGGCATGAGGGTGGGGAGAGATGTTAATTTTACTTTCAGTCTCCATGCTCACCTCAAGCAGTTCTTCCCAAATACTTTATTCAGCTGCTGCATCACCCCCTAGGGTGAGACCCTTCATGGCATCTCTGGCCTTTTGGGGTAGCTTCAGTTTCTGTGCCCAAAACAGCCTCTCTTTGAAAGGAAATGGAGAAAAAGCCTCAAAATAGTTCTTCTGTGGATATTTATATAAATGTGCTTGAGGGCTTTTAAAATGGGGGAGTTATGACTCCCAGCAAGAGTTCGGCCCCTTTCCTTCCATTTTCCTCCCAAGGCAGATACATCCCAGATAGCAGACAAGTAGTTAGCTCAGCCAAGACTTAGAAGCTTGCCTGGGGCCGGAAAGACTGTTTGTAAGTGTGAAATCTACCCTCCATGTACCTTGTTGTTCACTGCTAGGCATGGGTAGTTGGATGGGGAGGGCCAAGACTGGGTCCTGGTCATTGGTCCCTTGATTTCCCAAGGTCTGGCCAAGCTCAGAGGCCCAGGAAGGATCAGGGACACTCAGAGAAACCTAGCTCAGGCTAAAGGGCTGCCAGGGTGAGACTGTGATTGGTGCAGCAATAGCCCCGCCGGATGCTCCTACAGGAAACCACCACCCCACAGGGCAAGGGTTGGTCAGACCAAGGTCATGGGAGCCAAGTTCTCTACCTCCTGAGGCTTCCTGAGCTCCATGATGTAAATCAGGACAAGAATGCCCAGCCACAGTCTTGTCAGGGGGCGGGGGGGGGGGTGTCCAGGGTCAAAGTTCTCCTTCTCTCCGCCTCAGTTTCCCCTCATCCATCTCCATCACCCCTGAAAAGAGTAGAAAGACCCTTTGATCACTTGATTACTGTCCATCTTGACACCCCATCACTTGACATCTTGATATCAGGGGTCAGCTGATATCAGGTGTCAAGATGGACATATGCAAAAAGAGCAGGAAAGGACACTGAGTGGGATGCCAGCACCAAGCAGTTGGTTTTAGATTGTGGAGGACACTGGCTCCAGGGAGGGATGCTCCAGCCCCCTGTCCTCTCCAGCCCCTTTTAGAAGGGAGTCCAGGCTTGCTCAGCCAAAGCCAGCCCTTAAGCCATCTTTCACCTGCCCTTCCCCACGGCCCAGAGCTCATAACGGTGTGTTGATGCTCTTCCTGGGTCTACATCCCTGTGCGGTGACCTAGGGTTCTCTGGTCAGCATCCTGCAAGCCCTCCTTCCTGATGTCCTTAGTTCCTCATTTCTCCTCAATCAAGATCTGCTTTTAGGTACTTTTTGTCTGCAGCTGCAAAGATGGGCCGCAGAGATGGTGAGACAGTGGCAGGGAAAACAGAGAATGGGTACTGGCCATGCAAAAGGGTGGTTTGTGCTCTGGTCCAAGTGGCTCAGAGCTGGGGTGGGGGTGGGAGTTTCGGAACCACTTTCAGAGGGTGTATGGGCATGTGTTCCAGGGCACACTGAGTGGCAGGGTGGCTGGGACCTGGGGGGCACGGCTGTTGGCACTAGAAGATGGGAACCTGTAGAGGAAGGAGCTGGAGTCCCTGCAAACATCCAGGAGGACCTCTTGGGAAGTAGTCAGACATGGGTGGCAGTGATAGGGACAATGACAAAACCTTCCTACCAGGAAGCCTACTGTATACCTAGTGTGTACTTTTAATTTAAAACCTCTCTCCTTGGGGGTGCCTGGGTGGCTCAGTCGGTTAAGCATCTGACTCTTGATTTCGGCTCAGGTCATGATCTCACAGTTCATGAGATCGAGACCGACGTCTGGCACAACGTTAAAAGTGCCAGCCTGCTTGAGACTCTCTCTCCCCCTCTCTCTGCCCCTCCCCCACGCACACGCGTGCCCTCTCTCTCTCTCTCAAAAATAAATAAATAAACTTTAGAAAACGCAAAAAAAAAAACAAAAACCAAAAAACAAAAAACCTCTCTACCTGGACCATGAGCAGCTTGAAATTAGGGTGTGGTGTCCACCTCCGTGTCCATGGTGACTGGTCCTAGGTAGGAAGCCCGCAAGTGTCATTTCCACACTCACTTCCTGAGCTTCTTCCCCGAGCCTGGCGCTGTGCTGGGAGTTCAGACACAAACGGGGCACAGCTTCTGCTCTCAGACGTTCCAAAGGCAACAGCCCCGAGAGTAAATACATACAGTGAACCAGCCGAAGTGACAGTGGGTTTGCCGGATGAAGCCAGACTGACTGCCCTGGGGTGGGGAGACTGTCCGGGAGGAGGCCACGGGGAACTGGGTCGCAAAGGGTGTTGGTTTGAACTGAAGATGACAGGTGGGGAATAGTGGTCCAGGCTGGGGTCGGCAAGAGGGCCCTAATGGCTCTTCTTCCCTCTGCCGGCTTTCCACAGGAGAGCTCCTGGGTAGCTAGAACAGTTCTCAAGAGGGAGGAGAAAAAAAGCAGGAAATACAGGAGAAGCCCTTCCCAGAGTTATTGCTTATAGGAGAGCAGAGATCACGCAGATTCTTCCATCTCCCACTTCTCAGGTGTCAGCTTGGGCCTGCCCTCTGCCCCCGATCCACAGTGGCTCACCCGTTCTTCCACCCTAGCAGGGTCTAAGGAGGTGTCACCCAGCTCTTTCTGTGCACCCACGAAGTTCCCAGTGGCCTCGGGGCACTGACAGCCCTGGACTGCTGCCCCCACCACAGCCTCGGGCCATCCTGTTGAGGCCGCACTGGGGAGCTGGGATGTGCAGCGTGTACCAGCCTCCCTGCTCCCCCGTGGCTCTGGGCCCAGGGAACAGAGACAGCTCTGGAGCTCTGCTCCTCAGCACTCACTTCTCCTCTGTACACTTCCATGCTCCCCGATTCCCTTTTTCCCGGGCTTACCCCCGTCTCCCCTGAGCCCCTGTCTAACGTCTTTCCCCATCTTAGGATGCATCAAGATGTAGTAAAAAGATAGCAGGTTTTGGAGTCAGGCTGGATTCAAATCAAGGATCAGCTATGGGATTTGGGGTGAGTTACTCACTTAGAGCTTCAGCCCTCAATGAAAGATTGTTCTTACTATTATTCACCTATCAACCACTTGCTGCTCCGCAAACCCTCCTTGCTTCTCATTCTTTGAATGACCCAAGGGTCAAGCTGGCAAGAGAGGGTAAGGCTCCCGAGATAAATATATTCAATTATCCTATTCTTTGAGGGAGACTAGATGCCGAGGAAAACACTGGGGGAAAGTAGAGATGGAATCCCAAAGACAAAAGAAGACTCTTCCTTAAGGATTTAATGTGGGCCAGGGACTGAGGTATGTTTTCTGTGCCTCCTTCTTTAACTCAGAACAACCCTACAGGGTGGATGTTATTCTGCCCATTGTTCAGATAAGATCCTTGGAGAGGGTAATTAACATTCCCAGAATCAAAGAATATTTGTAGATCAGGAAAAAAATAAACTGAGTTAAAGAATGCAAAGTCAGCTCTTTAACTCAGTTTATTTTTTTCCTGATCTACAAATCAGGGCAAGAGCTGCTTGGAACTGAGAGAAGACAGGCAGGCCCCACTGTCTTCTTGCCCCCACCTCCCCTGCAGCCCTCACTGTGGCTGACTTTCACCTCCGGTTCCCGTGGGGATCTCAGTGTCCTGTCAGGCTCCACCCAAACTTTGGCCTCCCCCCAGCCAGGCCTCAGGCCCCACCCATGGCTCTTAACGGGAAGGGCTAGGAGGTATAAGGAGGAAAGGAGGGCCTGTGGGAAGAGTCAGTGAAAGAATATGGGACTCAGGCCTTACCCCCAAAAGAAGCAGAAGGCTGAAGAAATGGTAGCGCGCTGGCCAAAATGCTTGCACGAGACGTGCAATGGGCAAACTCAGGGAAATGCCCTGTTCTCAGCCCACAAAATGACCAGCAGGTGCGCCAGCAACCTGGAATCATGAGGTGGGGCTGGCCAAGGGGCCATTTGTTCCCCAAACAGCTGAAAGAATAAGACAATTCAGCCATGTGAGTGAAAGACTCTCCCTAGAGCTCTGTGTGTGTCTGTCCAATGCCTCTGAAGGGCAGCCGGGTTCCTGGGAGGGCGGCCTTGCTGTCGCTTACATTCCCCCTGACTGGGCCAGCCCCGAACCAAACTAAGGGCACATGTGAGCTGAAGGACAAGGCCAGGCCTGAAGTGGGTGTCTGATGTGTGCAGAGACACACAGTGAGGGGTGAGTCGAGGAATACACGGGGTCTAGTTAGCTGGCGCTCTGTCCAGGAAATGGGAGCCTGAGCTAGAGGCAGAGTCTGAGCATGTAAGGAAGCCTCCTCTTAACTGACCCCACACCTCCTGGCTTTTGTTTTTGTTTTTTTTTTCAATCTAGATATGACTATTTTCTGGGGAGAAACTTGCCACCTTCTTACTGTTACTCTTCAGAGGGCCCGAGGAGCTCCCTGGAAAGGATAAGGAAAGCCCAACCCTGTAGGGCACTGGCAAAATGGCTGCCAACAGGGGGCCTCTTTAAAGAGGGTCGGCCAGGTGACCCTAAGTAAAACTTCCCTAAGTTTTACTATTCTGCTTACTAGCTGTGTGGGAAACTTCTCTTTCTTTCTTTCTTTCTTTCTTTCTCTCTCTCTCTCTCTTCCTTCCTTCCTTCCTTCCTTCCTTCCTTCCTTCCTTCCTTTCTTTTCTAATTTACATCCAAGCTAGTTAGCATATAGTGCAATAATGATTTTAGGAGTAGATTCCAGTGATTCATCCCCTATGTGTAACATCCAGTGCTCATCCTAATAAGTGTCTTCCTTAATGCCCCTTGCCCATTTAGCCCATCCCCCCTCTCACAACCCCTCCAGCAACCCTCAGTTTGTTCTTTGTATTTAAGAATCTCTTATACTTTGTCCCCCTTCTTTGGTTTTATATTATTTTTTCTTTCCTTCCCTTATGTTCATCTGTTTTGTATCTTAAAGTCCTCATATGAATGAAGTCATATGATATTTGTCTTTCTCTGACTGACTAATTTAGCTTAGCATAATACCCTCTAGTTCCATCCACATAGTTGCAAATGGCAAGATTTCATTCTTTTTGATTGCTGAGTAATACTCCATTGTGTGTGTGTGTGTATATATACATCTTCTTTTTCCATTGTGTGTGTGTGTGTGTGTTTATATATATATGTATATATATATATTTGTACTCCATATATATGTATGTATGTATACATATATATGTATATATATGTGTGTATATATATATACTCCATTGTGTGTGTGTGTATGTATATACAATGTGTATACTCCATTGTGTATATATATATATATATATATATATATATATATATATATCACATCTTCTTTATCCATTCGTCTGTCGATGGACATTTGTGCTCTTTCCATACTTTGGCTATTGTCAATAGCACTACTATAAACATTGGGATGCACGTTTGTGGGCAACTTTTTTAAACCGATTTTTTTTACTATAAAATAACACCCCATAAAAAAAATAGAGGGTTGATGGGGGGTGGGAAGGAGGGGAGCGTGGGTGATGGGCGTTGAGGAGGGCACCTGTTGGGATGAGCACTGGGTATTGTATGGAAACCAATTTGACAATAAATTTCATATTAAAAAAATAAAAATAAATAGTAGCACCCATAAAAATTTTTTAAAAATTTACAGAAATACTTAACATGTAAAGTAAAAAGCTCTCTACTTAAAAGTTCTATCACCCCTGGATAACCACTATTGAAGCCTTGATATATATTTCTCCATTATTTTTTTTAATGAATACTATGATATAAAAAAATCTTTTTCTCAGATAGTCTTATGTTATCTGTTGTTATTATTACTGTTCAAATTATTTTTTCCACTACTATATCCTGCATATATTTCTATGTCAGTACATAAAAGTATCTTTCTTTTAAGCAGTGAATAGTGTACTGATGTACCACAATCTCATCAACCAAGGCCACTTGCTTAACCTCATCAAGTCTTAATTTCTCGTAATTTCAATGAGGATAATAATAGTGCCTACATCATAGATGTTGTGAGGATTAAATGAGTTTTTATTTGGAAAGGATTGAGTACAGTGCCCATGGTTTTTTTTTTTTTAACTCAAATAACAATGATAGTGAATTATTTATATCTCATATCTACATCCCAAGGGCCTGCAAGTTGCACATAATACCAACCCATGGACACACATGGAACACAGACCTAGAAGGAGTAGGTGACCAGAAATGCTCGTATCACTGCAAAGTGAACTAACATCTCAAGTTTCCAGATGTTAACACTATTTATTGAATCTAGCCAACAGAAAAGATTAATTGGAAAGATTAAAAAGCACTTTGGACCTGAATTATCTACCATGGCACAAATCCAACAATTGTTTGCCTGCATTTGTTACTTAGGCGTTTGGGTCCTAGCCAAGGATCTGAAAGGGCAGGATTCTTGTTTCGTACAGGGCCCAACTCATTGCCACCACAAACTGGGGTTCATAAATAGGAATTCGGATGTGGTAACACAACGTAATGTAAAGTGCACTTGGCTTGTGTCGAGCAGGTGACGTCTGTTACTTATCATCAGGAGTAGAAGTCTGCGCACTTCTCCCCACCATGTCTTGGCATCGGAGTTGCCAAGGAAAACAAAAGAATCAAGCACTGGGTGGAACAATGCTCACAGCAAGATCAGCTTCAGTAGTGGGAGTTGGCCTCCCGAGGCCAGCAGTGCCCCCCAGGCAGCCCACACAGGGTAACTGGTTTGCATTCACCCTTCTGGTGGTGCAGCAAAAGAACCCTGTTCCCTCCTTGCAGAAGACAGATGTAGCGGTGCGGTTGGTCAGTTGTCACATGACACATGCTTCAGGAGAACACAAATATACTCTGCATCAAGTCCTGAAACAGAGAAAGATATTGCCACACAAGGTGACAAGTCCAGCACAGGCTATGAGGACTCTATCCATTGGTAAGAAAGTATCCCAGGCCTGGGGCCCATTCTTATGTGGCCGTTAAAGAGTTGAAGGCAGTGTGCGTAAGACTGCCTTTTCCAATAGCTTAAACACAAAAGACACACTTGAACCAGGGCTCTGACCCTAACAGATCTGTGACAAACAGTATCCTTGATTCATTGGGAAAGACGGACAAGAACCTACTGTACCACCTAGACCATCGGCAAGACTTGGGTGAGGTAATAAAAGCGCCTAGCAAAAGGCTTTACTGAGATTCGTAAATGTTGAATACATGAATTGGTCACAGTGAATAACTGATCATGCATACTCTTTAACAGGAAGTGAACACAGCTGTATAAAAGAACATTTGGGGCTAGACAGGTGTCTGCTGTGAGAGTTAATGTGATTTTAGGCCGCATTCATAGAACTGAGACAGGACGTAGCTGCTCTACTCGGCTCTGAACAGATCATACCTCTGGGCTTGTGTGCTGTCTGGATGGATGAAAATGAGGCTCTTTGGGTATGAGATAGAGAAGAGATGGGACACCTGACCACCCTCACACACTCAGAATACCTGAAGGCCTTCTACACTGCTCAAGACTAGGGATCAGACTCCTTCGGGGCAGAATTTGGGAGATTTGGGTCCAAAAACCGGAAGAGCCTTTTCACAGACAGAATTGGTCATAGAAGGAAGAGACCCCAACATGTCCCCTGACATGTGGGTGTGTGAGCAAAGCCTGGTGGCCATGGCTCCTGGATGTTATGGGGAAGATTTGCCACAGATAGGTGGTTAGGACAGATGGTCTCTGAGGCACCCTATGATCCTGATATTCACCAATACCATGGTTAGTCCCAAAAAGCAGAAGCAACTGTGTGCTTACTAGAAATGACACAAACACATAGAAAGAAAAGAACTTTGGGATTCATTATTCATCCAACTACTTAGAATATTTTGGTCATTCCTATATTAATACAAAAGAAGTGGAGAATTGACATAAGTTTTGGGTTGAATTGGGTCCTACCACAAACGATATGTTGGAGTCCTAACTTCTAGTACCTCAGAATGTGATCTTATTTGGAAATAGGGTCTTTACAGAGGTAAACAAGTTAAAATGAGGTCAGGAGAGTGAGCCCTAATTCAATACAACTGGTATTCTTATGAAAAGGGGAAATTTGGACACAGAGACCGACATGCACAGAGGGAAGATGATGTAAAGATACAGGGAAGACTTGGGGCACCTGGGTGGCTCAGTTGGTTGAGTGTCCAACTTTGGCTCAGGTCATGGTCTGAAGAACGTGAGTTCGAGCCCTGGGTCGGACTCTGCTGACAGCTCAGAGACTGGAGCCTGCTTCAGATTCTGTGACTCCCTCTCTTTCTGTTCCTCCCCTACTCGCACTATGTCTCTCTCTCTCTCTCTCTCTCTCTCTTTCTCTCTCAAAAGTAAATGAAGATTAAAAAAATTAAAAAAAAAGATACAGGGAGGACTTCATTTGCAGATGGAGGATTGGAGCAATGTGTCTACAAGCAAAGGAACGCCTATACTAGAAGCTAAGATAGACATCTGGAACAGGTCCTTCCCTAGCACTGTCAGAGGGAGCGTGGCCCCGCTGACATCTTGATTTTGGACTGCCAGCCTCCAGAACTGAGAGACAATAAAGTTCTATTGGTGTAAACCATCTAGTTTGTGGTACATTTTTATGGCAGCCCTAGGAACCTGATATGACACAGTCATCAGTAAGCATTATTGTGCTGGGTGATATGGCAAAGAAGAAAACCCGTATTTATGATGTACGCGTAGAAAAAAGGAATAAACCAACTCTTGGCAATGTGGAACGGGTAGAACATTCTGAGGAAAATAAAAGACTTTGCAATAAGGGCACACTTGACCATAATAAAGTGGCAAAATACACAGATAAATAGGCTTATGCATGATGGAGAAATAAAAGCAAACCACGACAACAAACACAGTGAGCATTTTTCTCCCAGAGGACATCTGAAGGTTCTTTAGTTTTAAATGAGCTTATTGCTACAATTCTGCATTTCTCTTTGAAGGGCAGATCTGGCTTTAAGATAAGAAAAAGGAGGTCATAGCTGTTGGTGTCAAAACGTTCCCACAGGTGATGTAATTGGTTAGAGACGGAGGCCTGTCCTGTTTTTGCCTGGGTTTGCGGGCAGAGGCAGGATGTGGGTTGGGCTTCAGCCTCACCTACTCTGTTCTCAAGTTCATGTGCCCTTTGGGCAGCACCAAAATAGCTCTGCAGAAGTTCAAGCTCCTTTCACACCTCTCACACTCAGGAAGGGTGTCGCAGTGCTAGGCTGGTACACAGCACAGGGATAGGGCAAGGAGTGTTTTGGAAGAAAAGACAACTATCCTCTCCTCTCAGTTGATCCCCAGGCTTAATATCTCTTACGCAATTATAATTCCTGAATCCTAGAGCAGGAAGAAGCCCTGGCCATCCAGGAGAGCTCTCTTGCTTTGCAAAGAGAAATTGAGACCTGTTAGAAGTAAGAATGGGGTTTTGCTGGCATTGTGGGCAGGGATTCAGGACTCGGTGAATTTTCCAATCATCTTTCCTCCTGATAGTATGGATGTACAAACTCTCAAGAAATAGTAGCCATGTGGGATACAGAGAATACTAAGATAGTGCAACTCACCGTAGACTCTTCCCACAAATTTGGACTGGAGAATGTGGTTTTCCTCAAGTGAACCTCCAATATCCTCTTAAAGTCTGAATGCAAACCTTAGGATACTCTCACCCTCTGGCCAGCTCTTAAAAGAAAAGGAACCTCAGAGGAAGGAAAGAAAAGAGGAGTGGGCAAAGAGCTAGAACTTGGTTTTCCCAAAGGTGCCAAATCTGGCGGCAACATTCTCCCGGGAGCATAAAACACAGACAAGCAAAAGGGGAGTGGGCGATTCATTTAAAAATACAGTGATTCGGGGCGCCTGGGTGGCTCAGTCGGTTAAGCGGCCGACTTCAGCTCAGGTCAGGATCTCGCGGTTCATGAGTTCGAGCCCCGCGTCGGGCTCTGTGCTGACAGCTCAGAGCCTGGAGCCTGTTTCGGATTCTGTGTCTCCCTCTCTCTGACCCTCCCCCATTCATGCTCTGTCTCTCTCTGTCTCAAAAATAAATAAATGTTAAAAAAAAAAATTAAAAAAAAATACAGTGATTCTGCACAAGAGGAAATGTGTTCCAATCAGCATTTTAGGCTTTCATCACTAATCACTATAGCTTTCTCTCCTTTTGGGGAGGAGCACAGAATAGGAGTGAGCTGGGGCGCCTGGGTGGCGCAGTCGGTTAAGCGTCCGACTTCAGCCAGGTCACGATCTCGCGGTCCGGGAGTTCGAGCCCCGCGTCGGGCTCTGGGCTGATGGCTCAGAGCCTGGAGCCTGTTTCCGATTCTGTGTCTCCCTCTCTCTCTGCCCCTCCCCCGTTCATGCTCTGTCTCTCTCTGTCCCAAAAATAAAAATAAACGTTGAAAAAAAAAATTAAAAAAAAAAAAGAATAGGAGTGAGCTGAAAGGAGGGCAGATGGACGATGAATGGATAAAGATGTCACACACACACACACACACACACACACACACACACACACACAGTGGAATATTATTCAGCCACAAACAGAGCAAGATCTTGCCATTGGCAACAGCATGAATGGATCTTGAGGACATTACGCTAAGTGAAATAAGTCAGATAGAAAAAGACAAATATCACATGATCTCTTTTATATGTGGAATCTAAAAACAAAAACAAAATCAAAACAAACAAAAAAGTCAAGCTCATAGATACAGAAAACAGATTGGTGGTTGCCAAAGATGGAGGTAGGAGAGTGGGGAGTGTGCTAGGGGGTGGAGAAGAAATAGGCAAAGGGGGTCAAAAGGTACAAACTTCCAGTTTTAAAATAATTAAGTCATGGAGATGTAATATACAGCATGGTGACTATAGTTAATAATACTGTATGGATAAAGAAACTGTGGTTTATATACACAATGGAGTACTACATGGCAAGGAGAAAGAATGAAATATGGCCCTTTGTAGCAACATGGATGGAACTGGAGAGTGTGATGCTAAGTGAAATAAGCCATACAGAGAAAGACAGATACCATATGTTTTCACTCTTATGTGGATCCTGAGAAACTTAACAGAAACCCATGGGGGAGGGGAAGGAAAAAAAAAAAAGAGGTTAGAGTGGAAGAGAGCCAAAGCATAAGAGACTCTTAAAAACTGAGAACAAACTGAGGGTTGATGGGGGGTGGGAGGGAGGGGAGGGTGGGTGATGGGTATTGAGGAGGGCACCTTTTGGGATGAGCACTGGGTGTTGTATGGAAACCAATTTGACAATAAACTTCATATATTGAAAAAAAATAATACTGTATTACATATTTGCAAGTTGCTAAGAGAATAAATTTTAAAAGTTCTAATCACAAGAAAATTTTTTTGTAACTATGGTGATGGATATTCCCTAGACTTACTGTGATGATCATTTAGCAATACATACAAATATCAAATCATTATGTTGTACATCTGAAAATAATATAATGTCTATGTCAATGACAGCTCAATTTAAAAAAATGTTTAAAAAAAAGAACAAATCACTGCTTTCAAAAGGTATCTGGACAACTTAAAACGTATCTGACAAACTAGAAGGTATAATAGCAATGATGTCCACAGACTTTAATAAAAAGAAAATGTATTAGTCTTAGGGCACGCGGCTGGCTCAGTCGGTGGAGCATGTGACTCTTGATCTCGGGGTTGAGTTCGAGCCCCATGTTGGGTGCAGAGATTACTTAAATAAATGAATATTTTAAAAAATGTATTAGTCTCTAATGTTGTGGGAAAAATTACTTCAGACTTAGTGAATTAAAATAATCAAAATCATTTGTTATCTTGAAAAAAAAGAAAAGAAAGGAGGGAAGAGAGATGGGTATGGGGACAGAGGACCAAGAGTTGTTGCTACAAGGACAAAAGAAGGGACGTGGTGTAATAAATGTCTTAGGTCCTGTCCCAGTTCCTGGCACAGAGCTCCTAAAACCCTAAGTGGTGGGAATATATTTTGTTATTCATAACAAGCCCTTTCAATCTCACCTGAGTTCATGCTAATGAGGTGACTTAGGATGGGTCCCTGCATAGCCTTAGAACGGGACTAGTCACTAGAGAAAACATGTGATCAGAGGACTGAAACTTTCTGCCTTACCCACGACCTTTGGCAAAGAAAGAGGCAGGGGTTGCAGATTAAAGCTCTATAAATACTCCTGGACAACAAGATTTAAGGAACTTCCAGGTAGGTAAACATGCCAGGTGGGTGGTGTACCACAGTTCCACAGGGGCTGAAGTGCCCATGCTTGAGACTCTCCCAGACCTGGCCCTAGGTACCTCTTCATCTGGCTGATTATATGTGTCCTTGATAATACCCTTCATAATAAACTAGTAAAATTAATGATTCTCTGAGTCACCATGAGCCTCTACAGAAAACTAACTGAACCCAAGGAGGAGGACATGGGAACCTCTGATGTATAGCCAGTTGGGCAGAAGCACAGGTGACAACCTGGACTTGTGCTTGGCATCTGAAGTGAGGGAAGTCTTGTGGGATGGAGCCCTCAACTTGTGGGGTCAGATGCTGTCTGCAAGTAGATAGTGTCAGAACTGAGTTAAATTTGTGGGACACCCAGTCAACAGCCACTGAGAATTGGAGAATTCAGAGAAATAGGAGAAAGTGATCTGCCCATGTCTACATCTGGTTAGTTGCCCATCTGGGCCCAGTGTCTAATTGTTATGACTTCAACAGTCATCAATTCAATCCGGTACCACTCAATTCAACAATTATTGAGCACTTACTCTGGGTAAGGCATTGTTCTAAAATCAGAAAATGAGTGGACAGTCTCTTCTCTGGGGGAATAAGCTTAGGAATTCCCTGAGCCTGCACTGATGGGTTAACAAGGCAAAAAGAATTACAGAGCCATAGGATGCTCACACCCAAGTTTGGGTAAACAAGATTAGGTAAATAAGTATAGAGAGGGCGGGGCAAAGGCCCCAATACAAAGGTATATGAGGTAAATAAGATTAGGTATTCAGGGCAGATACACCCCCCCCCCCAACTTAGAACTATAGCAGAAAGTTGCTTTCACAAGAAAGAAGGACCAAATTAGGTAAACAGGTAAATAGGGCTATAAACCGCTTCAGGGCAAAATTGCCCAGAGCAGAGCTAATTAACAAAAGAAAGGTGCCTTGTTGACCCTGAGGTTGCATGCTCTGTCTTATCCCTTAGGCTGGCTAAGATAAAACAGACAAGGTGCCTCTTGTCTGCCATTAACGTCCATCTGCTGGGCACCAGGATTTTGGTTTATCTTGACCTAAACCCTTAACACCATATATCTTCAAAACCCCCTTTCCCTCATGCCCATGAGTTAACGTTCACAGATTCATTGTCTCTTTGTGCACGCCCATCACGTTTGCAAGCCTTCTGATCTTAATAAATACGGAGCAAGCACCCTTATTCGGGGCTCTTGTCTTTTCCTGGACATTAGCCATCTCTTGCATTTTAATCCTGTGTATGCTCTCTTGCTGGACAAGAGAGAACTTTAGACCCAGAGTCTACGACGCTCTGCCACCAAGTAACTTATAATTTGGTATCAAACACTATAGGAGAAACAAAGCTGTGGCAGGGCAACAATGGCCTCAATCCTGGCTGCATATCAAAATCACCTAGGAAGCTTTAGTACACTATTGACTCCAGCAGCAGAAGTGCAGGTTTAATTGGTCTGGGGTGAGGTCTAAGCATTCGTGCTTTTATAATCTCCCCGTGTGATTCTAATCGCCAGTCAGGGTTGTGAATCACTGTGTATGGGGAGCAGAGAGAAGCAGAGAGTTAAGGGCCACGGTATGAGCAAGAAAAGTTCAAGGCTTTGTTCAATGAGCTTGGAAGGATGCTTTGGTTTCCCATAGCTGGCATGTGGGATGAGGAAGTCTTCCATAGCTGTGAGCTAAACATAAAGGTGGAAAAAAAATGTGAGACGTGATCAGGGAATAGCTGGCCTGATTTGTACAGTTCTCAGAGCACCTAGGGAGCAATGGGAGATAGACAGGAAAGATGGAGTGAAGACTGCTTTGTCCAAGGACACACAGAAAACACTGGCAAAGCCAGAACCAGAATGTAAATCTCCTGGCTTCTTAGTCACATCAGGGAGCAGGATCAAGAAATGAGGTCCCTGTGATCAGAACAGCAGTTCTGGGACAGGATGAGGAAACCAAACAAGACTCTTCTCTGTCTGGTCAAGTCCCAGTGACCCAGGGCAGGAATAGGCTGAGAACCAGAGAAAACTTTCTCTTGTATTAGTTTGGAGAAAACGAAGCTCCCTGATTCCTCTTGAAACACAGTGAATCAGGAATGGCTTGTCTTCTGTGAACCACCATCTCATAAATAACGAAATGGAGATCAGAGGTTAATTAACTTTTTAGTTAATTTAGAGGTCACCTAGATGGGAAATTTTACCTGGTTTCAAAGTCACTGCCTTATTTATTTATTTATTTATTTATTTATTTATTTATTTATTAAGAGACAGAGTGTGAGCGGGGGAGGGGCAGAGAGAGAGAGAGAGAGAGAGAGAAAGGGAGAGCGAGATACAGAATCCGAAGCAGGCTCCAGGCTCTGAGCTGTCAGCACAGAGCCTGATGCGGGGCTAGAACCCACCAGCCATGAGATCATGACTTGAGCTAAAGTCAGGCGTGTAACCAACTGAGCCACCCAAGTGCCCCTTTTCCCATTTATTTGAACTCCCCCTTGCCTTGTACAGTCATCCTGGGTTGTATAATGATAGTCCTCCACAGAGCTTGCACATAGCTCTGTATTTTACATCTTGTTTTATACTTGCATACTTGCATATACTTTATACTTGCATATACTTTTATACTGGCAACCTTGAGAGTAGGGTCACATCTTAGTCAAGTGAAATAAAAATTAGATGGGGCTCTGAGATACATATACATATTAGAACTATTCATTTATTTTATAGTCACTTAACAAATGGCTACCATGTGCCAGGTACTTGAAACACAGTGGTAAAATATTTAGTCCCTGTCCTCAGGAAGCTCATGGTCTATTACAAAACCTCTCATGGAAGAGTGGTCACTGAGCCTGTGTCCTTTCTCATCTTGCTCTGTGGACCTAACTGATTAATCTTTACCTAGTTAGCCCACTTATAATCCAGGTATCTAATCTATTCTTTGGCCTCAGGGATAAATTAAATTCTACTGTGTTGATAGGATTCATCTGGATTAGCCCCCTAGAAATGTGATTTGTAAAGTAGAACAGAAAAAATAAACCATGGCATGGAAAGGCAATTTTTGAGGCAGGCAGATGGATTTTAAACAGCAGGCATAGGGCCAGGAAGCTAGGCTGTAGGTAAGCAAGAATGTCAGTCCTGACATTGGCAATGGTCACTAAGTGCATAGTTCCTACAGCTTGGGGTCCAGGTCAGTAGGCCACACAATATAAAAATTATTCAGTGCTTAAGGTACATGACTATTCAGCTTAGTGAGGAAAGAACACCAATACAACAAATTTTAGGTTAAACCTACTGGTGCAATCTTAAATTCAGTCCCCAAATCATGGTCAACTTCTGAAGCTGGAGAAGCCTGTGCTGTGTGCCTCTGTCCTTGGTGCTGAAACAAAATCCATAAATTGGGGGCCATGCCCTTGAAGGACTGGTTGTCCATAAGATATGTTGGTGGATGGAGGGACGTGGGGCGGAGGCGGTGAGGAGATGGTGACACATGGCTCTCCACACCATTTTCATTAGGAATAGGATGGTCAATACTAAAATGCCACAGATATGTTTGACGTAGGTGTTGAGAGTAGCTTGGGAAGTCAGCCTTAACTCCTCTAGGCCCCTTTATGCCTCTGAAAAGTATATGCATATCTCAAGATTGGCATTTATTACATATTCTGGAACTACAAAAATCAGGCCTGACTTTAAAGCCATGCTCTATTTTCTCTTCCTTGCACCTTGCAGCTGCCATTATGTTTTAACTGTAATTTACATTTGGAAAAGTTCGGTTGACATGTTTATGGATCTTTCCTATCACATAATGAATTCTATTAGGGTTAATTCATCTTATCCCAATACTTAGTAAATTATTGGCACTAGTGGACGCTCAATAAATTCCTTTGGAAATAAAAATGAACAGTTACCACTTGATTATCTGTGGAAACGATCTAGAGATCCCTATTGACTGGGGAGGATTCCATTTTCCTTTACACCGTCTCTTCAGTAAGAAATAATGTACAATGTTAAATCACAATAAAACTTTACCAAATACTCAACGTCATCACCGCTTTATTGCCTAGTTGAGGGCTGTGGGTGGGGTGAGAAGCCAAAACTCAAGAAATTTAGCCAATGGGTCAAGATAATGATGTTAGTATTTCACATTTGTGTTTTTCTTAAAAAAACTTTTTTTTTAACATTTATTCATTCTTGAGACAGAGAGAGACAGAGCGTGAACGGGGGAGGGTCAGAGAGAGAGGGAGACACAGAATGCGAAACGGGCATCAGGCTCTGAGCTGTCAGCACAGAGTCCGATGTGGGGCTTGAACTCACGAGCCATGAGATCATGACCTGAGCCGAAGTCGGACGCTCAACCGACTGAGCCACCCAGGTGCCCCATGTTTTTCTTTACATTCTTATGAAGTGTCATCATATCTAACTCCAGTTGATCATCACAACATGAGTACGAAGTAGACAACCTAAGCATTATAATTACTATAAACATGCAAGACTGAGGATTAGGGGCATTAAATGTTTTGGCCAGCAAAACAATGTAAGTTTCACCTTATCTTGAAAAGAAGTATGAAGTCTCTTGACCTCCAACCAGATTTCTTTCCATTGCTTGATAGACAAACAAGGAAAAATTATGACAAAAGTCTGAGAATCTTAGCTGCTTCATTTGGCAGACCTTATAGGGTCAGTGGAGGTTTGGGAATCTTTGGGAATCCGGTAAGAATCATCCCATTTCAGTTACAGAGATACTCTTCCTCTCATGGGCACTCACAGAAATAGCATCTTTTGTGCCTTTAGTCTATTTGGAAGGCTTAGTTTATTCTAGATAAGTCTTACCTCCGACCTTAAATCCAGGCCATTTTATATATATTTTTAAGTATTAGTTATCTGCCTTGGTCATTCTTAAAATTCAAGCCAATTGCTGCAGACTCTTTCAATACTGGCCAAAAAATAAACAGATCTGATCTATCTTGACTACCTAACACTCATTTATTTGCTCAACATTTAATGGTATTTTTCCCTGTTAGATGCACTTGGTTTATTGTAGAGAAGCTGTAAGGGGACCCCAAAATGATTAAGTCCTAAAGGGACTTACAGAATTGTTGGGAGACATGCTATAAACCTGTGAAATGTTGAGTATTAATAAGAATAATTTAAGACAGGAGTAGAGGAGCTATCACAAGGCAGCACCTGATTGATTGCCAAGTAAGTGGTGCAGACAAGAACACTATGGTTTTGAGATATTATACATTGATTTCGGGAGATTGAATTGGACTGGGTATAGCTCCAGGGGTAAATTGTTATAGAGAAGGCACTAACAAAAATTTTCCACCAAAATGCAATAAGGGAGATTCCCTTGAAAGGCAGGCTTTGGAGAAAAGAGGGAAGAGAATAGAAAAGATGCTAGTTTATCCTGAATCCCATGAAGTAAGAGGAAGCTTTTATTGTTATGAGACAGAAGTAAACTATACTTGTAGTCTCTCCATCATTAAGTAGGAAAAATCAAGAGATACAAACATTTATTTATTTAAAAATATTTATTGAGTCTATTTTGTTCTCTTTTCTAGGGCCAGGGATACAATGGTGACCCCAATAGACATGGCCCTTACTCTCTTGGAGATTACAGGATAGAAGTGGGGATCCAGAAAGTGCTATGGGAGCACAAAGGAGAAACAGCCGAGCTGCCTTGAGGCTGGCTTCCTAGAGGAATAATATTTTAGTTGAGACCTAAAGTTCAGGCAGAAAACAGCTAATTAAGGCAGCTTAGGAGCATAGGAAAGATTGTTCCAAGCAGAAAAAACAGCATGCATGATGACCCAAAGTGAAAGAGCATATGTTCTATTTTGCAAAGGAGAAGTGTAGTTTACTGGAGCCCAGGGTTTGAGGCAAGAAGTCCTAAGAGTTGAGTCTGGAGAAATAAGCAGGAGCCATACTGTGAAGGATCTTGGGCTTTGGAGATAAAATCAAGGCCTGGCGAAAAGAGGAGAAAGGGTTCTATCTGGAGAATAGCATGAGATTTGCACTTATGAGAGGTCTCTCTGGATGCAACGAAGAATAGATTGTAAGGAGCCTAATTAGAAGGCTCTGACAGTCATTCAGGCAAGAGATGATGGTGCTGAACCAGAGCAATAGCTGTGGGAATGAAGAGCAGTGGGTAGGTCTGACAGATATTTAGGAGTCAGACTCTGCAAGACTGATGCTGGGTTGAATGTGGAGGGTGAGACAGGGAAGCGTCAAGGATGCTCCTAGATTTCTGGTTCTTGTGGTATTGCAATTGCATTCTCCTTGTTATTGATTCATTGATAGAATGAATCTGGGCATGGACTCCCTAAATGGTTTATTTGGCTAGGGGATCTAAGGTGAGTGCACACCTTTTCACCTCAATCCCCACCACTGCTCTCATCTCTGTGTGCTATATCTCATTTCTCTCCTGAGATCCTACTTAAGTCCCAGGAAAACTCAAATTGGGTGTGTAAGGTGGTAGAGGGGGAAGACCAACTAAGGGATTAAAGATGATCATTTTATTCAACTTGCTTTGTTTGTTTGTTTGTTCTCAGAGGACACATTTCTTTTTCCCTGCCTTTAGTCTGATCCACAGTATGAATGACCTTTTTTTTTTTTTAGATGTGTTTGCTGCTCACAGTGACAAACCAGTGTTACTTGGAGAAATAAACAGGCAATTCTCTGCTTGGTGGATGGAAGGGAGGACCCGACCTCCATTCAACAGCTAACAAAACACTGTTTCTTCCCTTTCTAAGTGCATCCAGGATCATTTTCCTAACAGATTGGAGGAGGGAACCACGGAAAGCTAGAGCTGGCTCTGGGTGGGGGAATCCCCTCCTGTTACTTAGCTGAAAAACCTGTCAGGGGCAAAACAAATATCATAGCAGAACTGTCAGTCCCCAAGCTAATAGTGTTGTGTACATGAGAGGGAAGCCGGGGCGGGGGGGGGGGGGTGGTGGTGCGGAGAGAGGTATCTGACAGATGGCTCTGCTTCCAGGGGACAGAGAGGGCACCTGGACACCAGCACAGGAGCCAGGGAAATTATGTAGGTAATTAGGCAGAGCTCAGCTCAGGTTCAGGTAGGTAAGAGTGGGAGGGAGCTTTGGCAGACATCTTTTTAGACAGCACCTCCAACCTGCTTCAATTATTTTTAAAAAAAGCCTGGATGGTTCCTCCAACTCTTTCCTTTCTGCTTTAGAAACCAGGAGATAGAGCTTTAAGTGTGCAGTGTAAATGGCAGGACTGCTTGCTGGAGACATCAAGTGTGTGTGTCTCTGAGACCGACTAACATTCATTCCAAGAGAGCTTTCCCCACATGCTGAAGTGAGGTGTGACAAAAGCGTGACAGAGACCCTTGTTTCCATCAGCTTTTCAAAACATTCCCAAAAAGTTGGATCCTGTTTGGCAGCAGTTTCTTGCTGGCTGTGGTGGTGAAAATAGAGAGGGCTCCCCATGTGTGAGCTGCTTTTCATCTTGGTGGCACTGTTTGAAGCACCGCATCATTAACCAGGCTGGAAATGATTTGCAAGGATTCCTTTGCTCAAGCAGATGATACACAGACGCTTCTGTAGGTGCTCAGAGGACAGCCCTTGGGGGTTTTGTGTCTTATGGGAAGGCTCAGACCACCCTCCTGTGGCTGCCAGTGTTTCCAGAGACAAGGGGCGGGGTAGAGGCCCTCGGTATCTCCTGGGTCCCTTCGTATGTCACAAAAGTGATGGGGCAAAGGCACATCATGGCCTAGACTCCGGGGTTCCACCAGGCAGTAGAGCTTCAGGTAGAATAACAAAGATCATTCTCTCTTCCACTTTTGAGTCCCATTTTGGGCTAACTTGATAATGTTTAAGACTTTACCTTTTCGGATACAAAATTAACATACAGAAATCAGTTGCATTTTTATACACCAATAATGAAGCAACAGAAAGACAAATAAAGAAACTGATCCCATTCACAACTGCACCAAGAATCATAAAATACCTAGGAATAAACCTGACCAAAGATGTAAAAGATCTGTATGCTGAAAACGATGGAAAACTTATGAAGGAAATTGAATAAGATACAAAGAAATGGAAAAACATTCGTGCTCATGGATTGGAAGAATAAATATTGTTAAACTGTCAATACTACCCAGAGCAACCTATACATTCAATGCAATCCAAATCACAATTGCACCGGCATTCTTCTTAAGGCTGAAAAAACAATTCTAAAATTTGTATAGAACCACAAAAGGCCCCGAATAGCCAAAGTAATGTTGAAAAAGAAAACCAAAGCAGCAGGTATCACAATCCCAGACTTTAGCCTCTACTACAAAGCTGTAATCATCAAGAGAGTATGGCATTGGCACAAAAACAGACACATAGACCAATGGAATAGAATAGAGACTCCGGAATTGGACCCACAATTGTATGGCCAACTAATCTTTGACAAAGCAGGAAAGAATATCCAATGGAAAAAAGACAGTCTCTTTAACAAATGGTGCTGGGAGAACTGGACAGCAACATGCAGAAGAATGAAACTAGACCCCTTTCTTACACCATTCACAAAAATAAACTCAAAATGGATAAAGGACCTGAATGTGAGATGGGAAACCATCAAAACCCTAGAGAGGAAAGCAGGAAAAAATCCTCTCTGACCTCAGCTGCAGCAATTTCTTACTTGACACATCTCCAAAGGCAAGGGAATTAAAAGCAAAAATGAACGATTGGGACCTCACGAAGATAAAAACCTTCTGCGTTGCAAAGGAAACAATCAACAAAACTAAAAGGCAACCGACGGAATGGGAAAAGATATTTGCAAATGACATATCGGATAAAGGGCTAGTATCAAAATCTATAAAGACCTCACCAAACTCCACACTGAAAAACAATAATCCAGTGCAGAAATGGGCAGAAGGCATGAATAGACACTTTTCTAAAGAAGACATCCAGATGGCCAACAGACACGTGAAAAGATGCTCAACGTCACTCCTCATCAGGGAAATACAAATCAAAACCACACTGAGATACCACCTCATGCTGGTCAGAGTGGCTAAAATGAACAATTCAGGAGACTATAGATGCTGGTGAGGATGTGGACAAATGGGAACCCTCTTGCACTGTTGGTGGGAATCTAAACTGGTGCAGCTGCTCTGGAAAACAGTGTGGAGGTTCCTCAGAAAATTAAAAATAGATCTACCCTATGACCCAGCAATAGCACTGCTAGGAATTTACCCAAGGGATACAGGAGTGCTGACGCATAGGGGCACTTGTACCCCAATGTTTATAGCAGCACTTTCAGCAATAGCCAAATTATGGAAAGAGCCTAAATGTCCATCAACTGATGAATGGATAAAGAAGATGTGGTTTATATATACAAAGGAATACTACCTGGCCACGAGAAAGAATGAAATCTGGCCATTTGCAGCAATGTGGATGGAACTGGAGGGTATTATGCTAAGTGAAATAAAGTCAGCCAGAGAAGGGCAGATACCATATGTTTTCACTCATATGTGGATCCTGAGAAACTTAACAGAAGACCATGGGGGGGGGGGAAGGGAGAAAAATATTACAGAGAGGGAGGGAAGCAAACCATAAGAGACTCTTAAATACTGAGAATAAACTGAGGGGTGATGGGGGGTGGGGGAGAGGGGAAAGTGGGTGATGGACATTGAGGAGGGCACCTTTTGGGATGAGCACTGGGTGTTGTACGAAAACCAATTCAACAATAAATTCTATAAAAAAAACCAGGACAACTTTACCTTTTTTTCTCACATCAGAAACTGAGCCCAGGTCTGTGTGAAGGGAACCTCACTAGGTATAGAAAGAGTCTAGATGTTCTTATTATACAGATTTCCAAACCCTAACACCAATATTCTCAAACTTTGGTTTATATCCCAGTCATTTGGAACATTTGCTTTTATTTATTTTTAAAATATTTTTTTAAAGTTTATTTGGGGGGGGGTGGAGGGGCAGAGGGAGAAGGAGACACTCAGAATTCTAAGCAGGTTTCAGGCTCTGAGCTGTCAGCACAGAGCCCAACGTGGGGCTTGAACCCACGAACCATGAGATCATGACCTGGGCCGAAGTCGGATGCTTAACCGACTGAGTCACCCAGGCGCCCCTGGAACATTTGCTTTTAATAGGTAGGTTTTCAGGGGTGCCTGGGTGGCTCAGTCGGTTAAGCGTCAGACTTTGGCTCAGGCCATGACCTCACAGTTCGTGAGTTCACGGTTCGTGAGTTCACAGTTCATGAGTTTGAGCCCCACGTGGGGTTCTGTGCTGACAGCTCAGAGCCTGGAGCTTGCTTTGGATTCTGTGTCTACCCCTCTCTCTGCCCCTTCTCCACGTGTGCTCTCTCTCTCTCTCA
The DNA here is from genome assembly GCF_022079265.1 of Lynx rufus. NCBI lineage: Eukaryota > Metazoa > Chordata > Mammalia > Carnivora > Felidae > Lynx > Lynx rufus. The sequence continues at coordinate 127,928,928 of NW_025814834.1, read as the reverse complement.
AAAACAAATAAACATTAAAAAAAAAAATTTTTTTTTTTAAAAGGTACATTTTCAGGGTTGGCTTCAGTCTCTGAATCTGAATCTCTAGGTCTGGAACAGACTACCTGCACTTTTAACAAGCCCTTGGGGAGCATGAAATACACATGGATGTCTGAGAATCAATGTATTTAAACAGCCGTTCCTGAGAATTCTGCATTCCTCAAGCATACCAGAGGCCTCAAAGGGTGGGTGTGTGCCAGCACAGAGGTGTTTGAGGACTCCAGTGGAGGCGGGTGGGAGCCTCGGGTCCAAAACAAAGGGCACCGCCAGGCTCTGCCAGGTCTGTGCTGGAGATGCAGAGAACTGTCAGGTCATCTCAGCCAGCCAGGAGTGCAAGCTCTGATTCTGAAATGTCAGAGCTGCTCAGGAAGCCTCTCTGGAGAGCTGCTTGCTCCCAAAGAATGAGATAATAATTGCACTGAAAATTCCAGAGAAGCAGAGGCTTGTAGAACACATTGGAAATGTTAATCACTTTCTCAGAATGCCTTTGATTAACATTCTCTCCAGCCCTTCCTAGGTGCGTCCTAAGCTTCCCTCATTCCAGCTGACAGGTAATTAGTGCTCTGGCTACGGATGGAGGCACAGGCTGCTCAGATCGATGAACAGAATGCATGTCAAGACACTACAAAGACTGCAAACAGAAGGGACCGCTCCTATTCCCCACGCGGTTCACACTCCTGACACCTAGGACCACCCAGAGGCCTGAGGACACCACATTGCTCACAACAATGCTCCTGCTGTCCTCCCCTGCCCAGAATGCCCTTCTATGTCCTCTCTGCCCGTGAACTCCCACTCTTTTCTCAAGGCTGAACACAAATGAAACTGCTCTGGTCTCTCTGGTCCCCCTGGCAGAATTAAGCAGCCCGTGCCCACCTCTAACAAGGCCACCTGAAAAAAAAAAAAAAAAAGGCTGCATCATCTCTGGCAGGTGCTAGCTGCTTTATAACTATTCTCTCTTCCTTTATCTCATTTTTTAAATGTGTGTGTCGATCTCCCCTTCAGGATAAGGAATGAACTTGTTCTTCTTTGTATTTTCAATAACTATGCAGAGCCCAGACTAGTAGGTGTTCAGTAAATGTTTGTTAAATGAAAACACTAAGTATCAGTCAGAGACTGGAAGATAATCAGGGGGAAAGACACGACTTGTCATGCCATCCGGAGTATTTCTAGAATGCTGGATTTATCTAAGATTTGATCCAAGAACCATACGGAAGGAGCTGTTCTAATTTCAATGCACAAGCCACTAAGAAAATCCTGGCTAACATACCTAGTTCTAATGTCGTACAATCTTAGTCGTGAAGGGTGGTGCTTTATGTTGTATTAGTGTATGGTTCAGACAATTTGCCTCTTCATGCCTCAGTTTTTCCATCTGCAATGTGGGACAGAGCAAATCATGACTATAATGAGTAACCTGCCTCTCCTCCTTCTCTAATACAGCTTTAGAAGAAGACAGCTGTCACTGGGGGCGGGTGTGTACAGCTCTTAGGAAAACAGACCCATTTGTTACGTGTAGCAAGAAGCATGAAGGGCAGGCTTTGAGATGCAGGAAAAGAGAGCAAAAGAGAATCAGAATTGCTTTTACCCCCTCGTCTTTCTCTGACACCACACTCTGCATTAACTTACCCTGCCTTGTGAATAGGAGAACAGTATCCATTGCCCTGCTAGCATATTACAGACAACCTCCTACTTAAAGTGGGATCCTCAGACCAACACATCCACACCCTCCGGGAATCTCTTAAAAATGCAGACTCTCAGGCCCCACCCAGATCTACTGACTCAGAATTGGAATTTTAATAAGATCCATAGGTGACTCATATGCATTTCAATTTGAGAAGCTCAGGCATAGAACAGTCCTTGAAAACATTTGTGAACGTACAATGAGAAGCAGGGAAGAATATTTGCACAGGACACTTAAAAAGTTATTTTGCCTGTCAAGATATAATGAAATGGAATAAATTTTCTCATGAAAATAACTAGAAAACCACTGTGATGAGGTTATGGGAGAAAGGGAGGAAGGCTTTTATCCAGCTGCAGCATTACTCAGGGAGTTGACAGAGAAGAGGAAAACAGTGCGCAAGCTCAGACCAACGCAGTGCACCTGACCTAGACAGCAAGAGAGGAACCTTAACAGACCTTGCAGGGCGTTGACAGTTTTGTTAGCCCTGCCCTGTCAGATCTCCCACGGGGTCTGTCTCCAGACCTGCCCAATCACTCACCCACCACAGCAAGACTCCGCTGAACAAGACTCCGCTGGTGGGGAGCGGGGGCCAAGGCATTCTAGTTCTGTTTTGCGATGAATTCTGTTTTCATTTCGTTGGAGTATTCAACTGAATCCTCTCCCCCACCACCAAGGGTTGAGAATGGGTTGGGGAATCTCTCTGGGATACAAAGTGTGTGTGTGTGTGTGTGTGTGTGTGTGTGTGTGCACGCATGCATGAGCTGTGTGTTTATGCACATGCTCACGTCTTCATTTGAGGTATTCATATATAATACAATGCACAGATCTTAAGTGCTCAGTTTGATGAGTTCTGATAATTGTTTGCACACACTTATGTATTTACCAAACAAGATACAGGTGCCCCTTTGCAGTCAATCTTCTATCTCCCCACCCACCCAGAGGCTCACAGATGAGTTATGTTTGCTCTTGGACTTCATAAATGAAATCATACAGTATGATCGTGAAGCATGTACTCTTTTGTACCTCACTTCTTTCACTCAACATGTTCTTGAGATCTGTCCATGCTATTGCACATGCCAGTAGTGCATCCCTTTTTATAGTTAAATACTAGTCCACTGTATGAAGATAATTCAATTTGCTTATCCATTCCCCTGTCAACGCACATTATGGCTGCTTGTAATTTTTGGCTCTTATAAGACTGCTCTGAACATTCTCATGGAAACCATTTGTGGGCATTTTTTGTTTTTTTATTTCTTGGGGATAAAAACCTAGGAGCATAATACTTGGGTTATAGGTAGAGTCATGTTTAAGTTTATAAGGAAAGCCAGTTATCCAAAGTGGTTGTAACACTTAAGCTTCTCTCATGAGCAATGCACAATTCTAGCTGTGTCACATCTTCACTTCCTGAGTTGGTGTTATCAATCTTTTCGATTCTTCGCCATTCTAGTGGATGTGAAATGGTACCTCTTTGTGGTTTTAATTTATATTTCTCTGATGATTCATGATGTTGAGCACTTTTTCATGTGCTTCTTGGACATTTAAATGTCTTCTCTGTGAAGTGTCTGTTCAAATCTGTTGCTTGTTTAAAAAAATTTGTTACCTTTTCTTGTTGATTTGTAGGAATTCTTTACATATTTTGGATATAAGTCCTTGGTCAGATATATGCATTGCAAATATTTTTTCTCCAGTCTGTGGATTGCCTATTCATTTTCTTAGTAGTGATTTTGGATGAGCAGAAATTTTAATGTTTATGAAGTACATTGAGTTTTAAAATATTTATGAAATATGTTTTTCTTATATATCTAGTGCTTTTTGGGTCCACAGTAATCTTTGCCTCCCTCAAGGTATAGAAGAATACAAAGGTATTCTCCTATGCTTTCTTCTTGAAGTTTTATGGTTCTAGCTTTTATATTTAGGTCTATAACCCATCCCAACTTATGTTTGTGTGAAGTATGAAACAGAAGTTCAGGTTTGTTTTATTCCACATAGATATCATTGTTCCAGTACCACTTGCTGACAAAAAAAATTTTTTCCCCCACAGAATCAACTTTGGGCTTTGGTCAAAAGTCAATTGCCTCTGTTTGGGTGGCACTGTTTTCGGACTCTGTATTCTGTTCTGTTGGATCTGTCTATCCTTATTCCAACACCACAAAACTTGCTTACTACATTTTGATTGTAGTTCTTGAAATCAAGTAGCATAAATCTTCCAGCTTTCCTCCATTTTTTAAAGATTGTTTTAACTATTCTTGACCCTTCATGTTTCTACAAAACTCTTAGAATCAGCTCAACAGGTTTCTTTTTAAAAGTCTGTGACATTGTGATTGGTATTTCATTGCATCTATAGATTAATTTGGGAAGAAAGTTTATCTTAGTATTGAGTCCTGAAGTCATGGATATGACATGTATCTCCATTTATTTAAGTCTTTTTCATATTGGAAATGTTTATAGTTTTCAGTGTATGCAACTTGCACATTTTTCATCAGACTTATTCCTAAATAGTTTATCTTTTTAATACTATTTTCAGTGGTATCTATATTGGTTGATATATGAATGGCAACTGTATCAATTGATTTTTACACATTGAACTTGATTTATATTTGAATATTGAACCAACTTTGTGTTTCTAGCATAAACTCACTTAGGTAGCATGATCTTTTCTTTTTTTTTTAATTTATTTTTTAATTTTTAATTTTTATTTATTTATTTTTTTAGCGTGATCTTTTCATAGATTTCTGGATGTTATTTGCTAACATGTTGTTAATATTTGCATCTATGTTGATGAAGGACTAAAGGTCTGAAGTCTGGTTTTTTAATAACATCTTTGTCTTTGATCAAGATTGTGCTGGCCTCATAAGATGAGGTAGAAAGTATTCCTAATTAGCTTCTATATTTTCTGAGCTTTTGTAAATATTAGTATCATTTCTTCCTTAAATATTTGATTGAATTTATTGTTGAACTGTCTGGGACTGGAGTTTCTTTTGTGGGAAGACTTTTGCATAGGAATTTAATTTCTTTTCATTATCATACAGATATAGGGTTTTAGATTTTCTATATTGTATCAGTTTTGGCAATTTGTGTCATTCAAGAAATGTATTCACTTCATCTAAACTGCCAAATATATTGGCATGAAGTTTTTCATAATGTTGCCATGATTTTTTCTTTTTAATGTGTAATATCTTTAGTGTTGCCCTCTCCTTCCCTTCTGATATTGGAATTTATATTTGCTCTTTTTGGTTCTTGATCAGTATGTGGGTTATACTACTGCTGCATAATAACTTACCCCTAACATCAGCAGCTTAAAAGCATCACTTTAATTTACTAATGATTTTGTGGGTCAGAAATTCGAGAAGACCTCAACTGAAAGTTCTTGCTTGGAGTCTTCAGTGTCGTTGAATTCATCTGTCAGCTAGGGCTTCGTCATCTAAGACTCCACTAGGTTGGATGTCCAAGATGGCTTCCTCTGGGGCTGGCAGTGGTGCTGGCTACTGGGGGCCAGGCTGGGATTGTTGATGAAGTGCCTCCATGTGGTCCCTCCAGCATGATTCCTTCTGAGCAATCACCCCAAGAGAATCAGGTGGAAGCTGCTTGGCCTTTTTCTGAAGAAGCTCGGAACTAAAGTAGTGCTACTTCTATCAACCTCTACTGGTTACAAATAAAGTTACCAAGGCTACCTCAGATTGAGGGAAGGGAACATAGATTACAGCTCTTGATGGGAAGGGTATAAATTTTCAAGCACATTTTATAATCTTCACAGTGTAGGGAGATTTTTTATCAATTTTATTAATCCTTTCAAATAATCAACATTTGATTCTGTTCATTTTATTTGCTGTTTGTCCATTTAAAAAAAATTAATTGATTTCTGTTCTTATTTTTATTATTTATTTTCTGCTACTTATTTTTGATTTAATTTGTTCTTGTTTTTCCAGGTTATTAAAATGGCAGTAAGCTTAGATCACTGATTTTTAGGACTTTCTTTGTTGCTAACAAAGAAATTCAAAACAATAAATTTCCCTCTATGCACAGCTTTGCCTACATCCCGCAGCTTTTAATATGTTGTGAAATTATCGTCATTTGGTTAGAAGTATTTTCTTATTTCCCTTGTGATTACTTCATTGGCCGTTGATTATTATTGCTTAATTTCTAAATATTTGGACCTTTTCTAGATCGTCTTATGATTAAATTAAATTTAGCCATGGATAAGAACATAGTCTGTATCAGTTTGATCTTTTGAAATTTATTTTAAAAATATGGTCTATAAATATTCCACGTGCACTTCAAAATGATGAGTATTATGTGGTTTTTGGGTATAGTATAACATTCTATAAAAGTCAATTAGATCCAGTTGGCTGATAGCGATCAAGTCTTTTATATCCTCACTTATTTTGTCTACTTGATTCTATCAATAACTGTGTGATGAGTATTAACATATCCAACTAGGATTGTGGATTTGTTTATTTCTCCCTTGAATTCTCTCAACTTTTGCTTCATTTATTTTCAGGTTTTGATACTGGGAGCTGCTTACGTGTTTTTCAAGCAATTGGAAGATGTCAGCAGGATGATGGAGGACTGCTTGGAATGTGATGTGTTTGCCTGTGACCCTAAACAGCCTCCACCAGACAAAGCAAAGAAAGAACGTTATGTGCAAAAGCTGACTGCACTTCAGTGAAGGGACTAGTTGGTTTTTGTCTTTGTTTGCTTTAATGAGACATTTGTCTCCCAAAGACATAAACTCTAAAGCCTCAACAAGGAACTAAGACCATACCCAGACCCTGTCTCATGAACATGCCTCTAAGAAACTGATGAACAGCAACTAATTCTTTCCTACCTTATTAGACATTATAGTCTTGGGGTTTCATTTATATATAATCAAATCAGAAAGATACATGGTTTTGCTGCAAGTCAGAGGGGCATTAACTGAAACTGCTGGGGCCACAGGTATTCCTTCCAAAGAGCCAGGTGTGGTATGGTTGATGAACCATAGGATCTCCTGTGTGTGCAGAGCCCTGTGCTTGTCCCTGAGAGAGACCTAAAAAGAAATAGGAATTCAGACCCTGCCCTTAGTTTATATTCAGGCCGAGTAATGAAGGATAATGAACAACAGTTTCCTACTTGTGCATGACACATTAAAGTTTATATATATGAACTGTACACACACACACACACACACACACACACACACACTGGAATATTACACAGCCATAAAAAAGAATGAAATTTTGCCATATGCAATAACATGGATGTATCTAGAGGGTATAATGCTAAGTAAAATAAGTCAGAAAAAAAAGTACCATATGACTTCACTTATACTTGGAATTTAAGAAACAAAACAAACACAAACAAACAAGAAAAACCAAAGTTTCTTAAATATAGAGAACAAACTGGTGGTTGCCAAAGGGGATGGGTAAAATAGAGAAAGCACTTATCCTCTTGAGCACTGAGAAATATACAGGATTACTGAATCTTTATACTGTACACTTGAAACTAATATAACATGGCATGTTAATTATACCTGAAATAATAAATACACAAATAAACAAATAAATAAAGTTTACTATAGTATAATACTATACTATACACTATATATATAATATAATACTATAGTATTATAATACTATAATAATACTATATACCATAGTATATATACTATATACTATAGTATAGTATATAGCATAGTATACTATAGTATAGTATATACTATATACTATAGTATACTATAGTATATAGTATAGTATACTATAGCATAGTATGTATATATATATATATATATACACACATACATACTATACATATACTATACATACTATATAGTATAGTATACTATATACTATATACTATAGTATAATAAAGTTTACTATAGTATAATACTATACTATATACTACATATATAGTATAATACTATAGTATTATAATACTATAACAACACTATATACTATAGTATAGTATATATATATAGTATATATATATACTATATATACTATATACATATACTATAGTGTATATACTATATATATATACTATAGTATAATAAAGTTTACTATAGACTTCTGTATGTATCAGTGTCTTTACTGCTCTTAACTACTCTGAATAGTAGGTGGTACAGTGCTTTTATTCCAGGTATGCAAAAAGGCTTAATATGAGGCCATGCCCCAACCCTGGCTCCATCAGAAGCATTACAAATCTGTACTCTGTTGTATGTTATACAGTCTCCACCCTAAGGCCATAGAGAGAGCCAGTTCTAGGTCCCAGGAAGCATAGGAATAAGGCCTGATCACACCTTTCCCTTTGCTGGAGCATAGTGGCTAAGAGAACAGACTTGAAGCCAGACTGTCGGGGTTTGAATCCTAACTCTGCACCAAGCAGCTGTGGGATCTTGGAAAATTACTTCACTTTTTCGTGCTTCCATTACCTCTCAAATCATAGATTAACCGATTACTGACAGAATGAAATCAAATCTATGGAAGCATCTGTGATGATGATCTCTGTCTCCAAAGCTGCTCCAAGGGGTGAGTTCAGATTTGTAAAGTACTTAGAATAGAATTTTTAAAATACATTTCCTGGGCGCCTGGGTGGCTCAGTCGGTTAAGCGTCTGACTTTGGCTCAGGTCATGATCTTGTGGTTTACGCGTTTGAGCCCCACATTGGGCACTGTGCTGACAGCTCGGAGCCTGTAGCCTGCTTCGGATTCTGTGTGTGTGTCTCTCTCTCTGCCCCTCCCCTGCTCACACTTTGTCTCTCTCTCTCTCAAAAATAAATAAAAAATTAAAAAATTTTCTAAAAAATACATTTCCCAATATCCTTGTTATATTAAAATTGGAATGCAAATGGGAAGCTCATTCAAATGATTATGATTATTTATCATGTGAGTCAGGTAGCTATATCAGGCATTTGTTTTACCAATGTCTTAAGCTAAATGTCTATCAGTCTAAAGCTTTACCACCCCTTGATTTCAAAATTTTAGTAGGACCTAGTATGTTCTACAAAATTTATACTCACCTCCTTAGTTCCTGCAATTATGTATTAGGTGCAATTATGTATTAGGTGCTTAATGGACTTGAATTTAGACCAAGTCCATTACATACAGAATATTATTCAACCTCCACAACACATCTTCAAAGACTCCAATTTTGATGGAATGTAAGAGTGAATTTGCCATCACTGTTTCTGCTTCTGGATCCCCTTAAAACAAGGACTGACCCTCCACTCTCAATCTAGCTTCTTGGCCAGACTAACTGGGTCAGCCAGGCAACTGGTGTCTCTGGAAATGTCGGATACTCTGATCTTTCAGCTGTCTGGATCTGACTGAAAAGGCAGTTTCAAGCCATGGGCAGATAATAGTGCATAGGAGGTAGAAACAGAGGATTTGCAATCAAACAGACCTGAGTTGGAGTCCTGACTCTACCCTTTACTATCTATGTGGCCTTGAGAAAATTCTCTACCCTTTAGTCATCCTTCCTCTCATTCATTCAACAAGTATTTATGAACATCTGTATAATTCCAGGCTCTGTTCTAGGCTCTAAGTACATACCAGGGAATAAAAAATAAAATCTGCCTACGTGAGACTCACACCCTGGCGGCTTTGTGACTCAAAAAACTTTTTCTTTTCATTTAAAGTGAGGAAAGACAGTAGAGCCTTGTTGATAGCATTGCTGTGAGACTGAGATAATGCAGGGAAAGTGCTTAGCATAGCATATTTAAAAAATAACACGTTTAAGGGGGACCTGGGTGGCTCAGTCTGTTGGGCGTCTGACTTCAGCTCAGGTCATGATCTCACAGTCTGTGAGTTCGGGCCCCACGTCGGGCTCTGTGCTGACAGCTCAGAGCCTGGAGCCTGCTTCAGATTCTGTCTGTCTCTTTCTCTGCCCCTACCCTGCTCACGCTCTGTCTCTCTCTCTCTCCCAAAAATAAATAAGCATTAAAATAATTTAAAAAATAACATATTCAAAAAATTTAAACATATTTAAATCATATATTTAAAAATATAGTTAAAAAATAACAACATCAGGGAAAATGTGAACACCTTCCTGAATCTGATATTTTTCAGACATATCTTGAGAGGTGCCTTCCAGAATAGCGGTGATTTCTAGAATATCTGGTCTGAAGGTTGCTCTTCCTTGGTCCCTTTTGTAAAGACAGCAGCCTGACAAAAAGATGGATATACATCCAAGACCATTTTTTTTTTCCAGCCAGGACCATTTTTATAGCAATTTAAAAATACTTATGATAGGGACACCTGGGTGGCTCAGTCAGTTGAGCATCTGACTTTGGCTCAGGTCATGATCTCGCGGTCCGTGGGTTCGAGCCCCGCGTCGGGCTCTGTGCTGACAGCTCGGAGCCTGGAGCCTGCTTCGGATTCTGTGTCTCCCTCTCTCTCTGCCCCTCCCCCACTCATGCCCTGTCTCTCTGTCAAAAATAAATAAACATTTAAAAATTTAAAAAATACTTATGATAGTGTATAGAATAAACTGAGAAGAAATTTCACTTACATTTTTAATCAAGGAAGGCAGAATTATAGGCTGTTTAGTTGTTTGCCTTTCATTGTTCATCTCAATACATCAGATAGATATTCTTGACAAGACTGAAGGCCAGCATTTCTCCTTTAAGCTTATTCTAAACCTAAATATTATTGCCCTGAATCTGATCATACACATAACAGTAATAGAGGGATTAAGTGGATAAAGAAGATTAAGATGGAATGAACCTCTCGACAATTCAGAATAAAAACTACATTTGTAAATGTGCACTCTGCCTTCTCTCCTATGACAGTGCATAGACGCTGCCTCTGTCCTGTAAAAAAGCCTCAGAAGAATCTTAGATCTGGTTCCATCTCTTCTTTCTGCACTAGAACCATCTCCTTAGTCACCTGTCTCTCCCTACTAGATTACAAGCTTCTTAGAGGCAGGGACCTTGTTTTACATTTTTCTATCTTTTGCTCATGTCACGAAGCTGGGCACACAGTTGGTTTTCACCGTGTGTTTGTTGAATTGAATTTAAAAGGCATTGATTTCCTCTCAAATCATAGATACCAGATTACTGACAGGCTAAAATCAAATTTGTCTAATTCTGTCATCTTGTGGTTTATAAAGAGTTCTAAAAACCTCAGAATAATGATGACAGAGTCATTTAAACACCTTTGAATGGAATTCAGCTAAAGCCATTTAAGGCTTAGGTTTAAATCTTTTTACAAACAACATGTCATTTCAAAACAAATTTATCATCGCTTCCAGTGAAGAAACATTATTATTAAAATCAGAAGTAGGATCTTCCTCGTACAATGCCAATACCGAATGGTTTAATATCCCCTTTTAATACCTACCACCTCTTTTGAGCTTATTTACTTAAACAACTTGGCATAAATGTCAGATAATCTGGTTGCACATCCTCCGGTTTGTTACAACAAACCAGACAAACGTTCTCTTCTATTTGAGGACACGATTTTATCACTTTCAATGGAGTGTGAATGTATAAAGAGACTGTAGAAGCTGCTGCAGCTTTTGGTTAGCGATTTCAGGGATATGAATGAACAGAGAGTTAATAAAAAAGGGAGGGTAGAGATAGGGAGAAGATGGCGGCACAGGAGGACTCTGGGCTTACCTCGTCCTGCTGATCACTTAGATTCCACCCACATGTGCCTAAATAACCCAGAAAACCGCCAGAAGACTAGCAGAATGGACTCTCCTTTCTGTCAATGGAGAGACTCATCCAGTCAAGCCGAGACAAGAGGTCCACAGAAGAGGGTAGGAAGGGCAGAGAGGTGGTGTGCACTACATGGACTAGTGGGAGGGAGCTGGGAGGTGGAGGGGCAGCCAGCCCACCCAGCAAGGCAGAGCCCCCAAGTCTGGCTTGCAAATGCGGAGGAGCCGGACGGAGTGTGTTCTGACAGCCAGCGGGACTTATCATCTGGAATGTTATAAGTCAACAGCTCTGCTCCGAGAGTGGGAGGGCGAGAGGACACCGGGAGGGAGAGGTGTTGAGCCCCGGAAGACAGAGCTCAGCTCCGCGGGGAACAAAGGCGCTGGCCAGTGCCATCTCCGTCTCCCATCCCCCAGCCGAAATCCCAAAGGGAACCAGTTCACCGAACTTGCTTGCACCCTGCAAACACCCAACGCTGTGCTTCTATGGATCCATTCCCCCGACTGGTCGGCCTCCCTCTCGGTGCTGCAGGGCCCCTCCCGCAGGGGAGCTGAGCCTGCCCCTCCCACCCTTGTGCACCTTGTGGATCCACCCTGGCTAATACGCCAGATCCCATCAAAGTAGCACCACAAGACTGGCAGTGCGCAAGTAGCCCAGACAGGGGCCACACCACTCCACAGTGAGTCCTGCCCTGGGAGAGGGGAAGATAAGGCACACACCAGTCTGACTGTGGCTCAAGCAGTGGGCTTGGGGCAGACATCGGGTCTGCCTGCAGCCCCGCCCACCAACACAAGTTACTCCAGACAGCACAGGGGAAGTGCCCTGCAGTTCCATGCCACCTCAGGGACTATCCAAAATGATGAAACAGAAGAATTCTCCTCAAAAGAAACTCCAGGAAGTAGCGACAGCTAACGAATTGATCAAAAACGATTTAGGCAATACAACAGAACAAGAATTTAGAATAATGTCATAAAATTAATCGCTGGGCTTGAAAAAAGTATACAGGACAGCAGAGAATCTATTGCTACAGAGATCAAGAGACTAAAAAATAGTCCTGATGAAATAAAATGCTATAAATGAGGTGCCAAATAAAATGGAGGTGACCACAGCTCGGATTGAAGAGGCAGAGGAGAGAATACGTGAATTAGAAGATAAAATTATGGAAAAAGAGGAAGCTGAGAAAAACAGAGATAAAAAAATCCAGGAGTATGAGGGGAAAATTAGAGAACTAAGTGATGCGACGAAACACAATAATATACGTATAACAGGGATTCCAAGGGGGAAGAGAGAAAGGTGCTGAAGGTGTACTTGAAGAAATCATAGCTGAAAACTTCCCTGATCTGGGGAAGGAAAAGGGCATTGAAATCCAAGAGGCACAGAGAACTCCCTTCAAACGTAACTTGAATCAATCTTCTGCATGACATATCATAGTGAAACTGGCAAAATACAAGGATAAAGAGAAAATTCTGAAAGCAGCTAGGGATAAACACGCTCTAACATATAAAGGGAGACCGGTAAGACTAGTGACAGACCTATCTACTGAAACTCGGCAGGCCAGAAAGGAATGGCAGGAAATCTTCAATGTGATGAACGGAAAAAAATATGCAGCCAAGAATCCTTTATCCAGCAAGTCTGTCATTCAGAATAGAAGAGAGATAAAGGTCTTCCCAAACAAAAAATGAAGGAATTCATCACCACTAAACCAGCCCTACAAGAGATCCTAAGGGGGACTCTGAGTGAAATGTTGCAAGGACCACAAAGTACCAGAGACATCACTACAAGCATGAAACCTACAGACATCACAATGACTCTAAACCCATATCTTTCTATAATAACACTGAGTGTAAATGGACTAAATGCTCCAACCAAAAGACATAGGGTATCAGAATGGATAAAAAAAAAAAAAAGACCCACCTATTGGCTGTCTACAAGAGACTCATTTTAGACCTGAGGACACCTACAGATTGAAAGTGAGGGGATGGAGAACTATCTATCATGCTACTGGAAGTCAAAAGAAAGCTGGAGTAGCCATACTTATATCAGACAAACTAGACATTAAATTAAAGGCTGTAACAAGAGATGAAGAAGGGCATTATATAATAATTACAGGGTCTATCCATCAGGAAGAGCTAACAATTATAAATGTCTATGTGCTGAATACAGGATCCCCCAAATATATAAAACAATTGATCACAAACATAAGCAACCTTATTGATAGAATGTGGTAATTGCAGGGGACTTTAATACTCCACTTACAGTAATGGATAGATCATCTAGACACAGGATCAATAAAGAAACTAGGGCCCTGAATGATACATTGGAACAGATAGTCTTGACAGATATATTTAGAATTCTGCATCCCAAAGCAACAGAATATACTTTCTTCTCGAGTGCACAGGGAACATTCTCCAAGATAGATCACATACTGGGTCACAAAACAGCCCTTCATAAGTATAAAAGAATTGAGATCATACCATGCACACTTTCAGACCACAATGCTATGAAGCTTGAAATCAACCATAGGAAAAAGTCTGGAAAACCTCCAAAAGCATGGAGGTTAAAGAACACCCTACTAAAGAATGAATGGGTCAACTAGGCAATTAGAGAAGAAATTTTTTAAAAATATGGAAACAAATGAAAATGAAAATACAACAATCCAAACGCTTTGGGATGCAGCAAATGCAGTCCTGAGAGGAAAATACATTGCAATCCAGGCCTATCTCAAGAAACAAGAAAAATCCCAAATACAAAATCTAACAGCACACCTAAAGGAACTAGAAGCAGAACAGCAAAGACACCCTAAACCCAGCAGAAGAAGATAAATAATAAAGATCAGAGCAGAAATAAACAATATAGAATCTAAAAAACTGTAGAGCAGATCAATGAAACCAAGAGTTGTTTTTTTTTTGAAAAAATAAACAAAATTGATAAACCTCTAGCCAGGCTTCTCAAAAATAAAAGGGAGATGACCCAAATAGATAAAATCATGAATGAAAATGGAATTATTACAACCAATCCCTCAGAAATATAAGCAATTATCAAGGAATACTATGAAAAATTATATGCCAACAAACTGGACAGCCTGGAAGAAATGGACAAATTCCTAAGCACCCACACCCTTCCAAAACTCAAACAGGAAGAAATAGAAAGCTTGAACAGACCCATAACCAGTGAAGAAATTGAATCTGTTATCAAAAATCTCCCAACAAATAAGAGTCCAGGACCAGATGGCTTCCCAGGGGAATTCTACCAGACATTTAAAGCAGAGATAATACCTATCGTTCTCAAGCTGTTACAAAAAATAGAAAGGGAAGGAAAACTTCCAGACTCATTCTACGAAGCCAGCATTACTTTGATTCCTAAACTAGACAGAGACCCAGCAAAAAAAGAGAACTACAGGCCAATATCCCTGATGAATATGGATGCAAAAATTCTCAATAAGATACTAGCAACTCGAATTCAACAGAATATAAAAAGAATTATTCACCATGATCAAGTGGGATTCATTCCTGGGTTGCAGGACTGATTCAACATTCATAAATCAATCAATGTGATGCATCACATTAATAAAAGAAAAGGTAAGAACCATATGATCATGTGGATTGATGCAGAAAAAGCATTTGACAAAATCCAGCATCCTTTCTTAATAAAAACCCTCGAGAAAGTCGGGATAGAAGAAACATACTTAAAGATCATAAAAGCCATTTATGAAAAGCCCACAGCTAATACCATCCTCAATGGGGAAAAACTTAGAGCTTTCCCCCTGAGATCAGGAACACGACAGGGATGTCCACTCTCACCGCTGTTGTTTAACATAGTGTTGAAAGTGCTAGCATCAGCAATCAGACAACAAAAGGAAATCAAAAGCATCAGAATTGGCAAAGATGAAGTCAAACTTTCACTTTTTGCAGATGACATGATATTATACATGGAAAACCCGATAGACTCCACCAAAAGTCTGCTAGAACTGATACATGAATTCAGCAAAGTCGCAGGATACAAAATCAATGTACAGCAATCAGTTGCATTCTTTTTTTTTATTAAAAAAATTTTTTTAACGTTTTATTTATGTTTGAGACAGAGAGAGATAGATCATGAATAGGGGAGGGGCAGAGAGAGAGAGGGAGACACAGAATCCGAAACAGGCTCCAGGCTCTGAGCTGTCAGCACAGAGCCTGATGCAGGGCTTGAACTCACAGACCACGAGATCATGACCTGAGCCGAAGTCAGACGCTCAACCAACTAAGCCACCCAGGCGGCCCTCAGTTGCATTCTTATACACTAATAATGAAGCAACAGAAAGACAAATAAAGAAACTGATCCCATTCACAATTGCACCAAGAAGCATAAAATACCAGGAATAAACCTAACCAAAGATGTACAAGATCTGTATGCTGAAAACTATAGAAAGCATATGAAGGAAATTGAAGAAGATATAAAGAAATGGAAAAGTATTCCATGCTCATGGATTGGAAGAATAAATATTGTTAAAATATCAATACTACCCAAAGCTATCTACACATTCAATGCAATCCCAATCAAAATTGCACCAGCATTCTTCTCGAAGCTAGAGCAAGCAATCCTAAAATTTGTATGGAACCACAAAAGACCCCGAATAGCCAAAGTAATTTTGAAGAAGACCAAAGCGGGAGGCATCACAATACCAGACTTTAGCCTCTACTACAAAGCTGTAATCATCAAGACAGCATGGTATTGGCACAAAAACAGACACACAGATCAATGGAATAGAGTAGAAACCCCAGAATTAGACCCACAAAAATATGGTCAATTAATCTTTGACAAAGCAGGAAAGAATATCCAATGGAAAAAAAGACAGTCTCTTTAACAAATGGTGCTGAGAGAACTGGACAGCAACTTGCAGAAGGATGAAACTAGACCATTTTCTTACACCATTTAGAAAAATAAACTCAAAATGGATAAAGGACCTGAATGTGAGACAGGAAACCATCAAAACCCTAGAGGAGAAAGCAGGAAAAAACCTCTCTGACCTCAGCCGCAGTGATTTCTTACTTTACAATCCCCAAAGGCAAGGGAATTAAAAGCAAAAATGAATGATTGGGACCTCACGAAGATAAAAACCTTCTGCACTGCAAAGGAAACAACCAACAAAACTAAAAGGCAACCAACGGAATGGGAAAAGATATTTGCAAATGACATATTGGATAAAGGGCTAGTATCAAAATCTATAAAGACCTCACCAAACTCCACACCCAAAAAACAAATAACCCAGTGAAGAAATGGGCAGAAAACATGAATAGACACTTCTCTAAAGAAGACATCCAGATGGCCAACAGGCACATGAAAAGATGCTCAACATCTCTCCTCATCAGGGAAATACAAATCAAAACCACACTCAGATATCACTTCACACCAGTCAGAGTGGCTAAAATGAACAAATCAGGAGACTAAAGATGCTGGCGAGGATGTGGACAAACGGGAGCCCTCTTGCACTGTTGGTGGGAATGCGAACTGGTGCAGCTGCTCTGGAAAACAGTGTGGAGGTTCCTCAAAAAATTAAAAATAGATCTACCCTATGACCCAGCAATAGCACTGCTAGGAATTTACCCAAGGGATACAGGAGTGCTGACGCATAGGGGCACTTGTACCCCAATGTTTATAGCAGCACTTTCAGCAATAGCCAAATTATGGAAAGAGCCTAAATGTCCATCAACTGACAAATGGATAAAGAATTGTGGTTTATATACACAAAAGAATACTATGTGGCAATGAGAAAGAATGAAATATGGCCTTTTGTAGCAATGTGGATGGAATTTGAGAGTGTTATGCTAAGTGAAATAAGTCATAGAGAGAAAGACAGATACCATATGTTTTCACTCTTATGTGGATCCTGAGAGTCTTAACAGAAGACCATGGGGGAGGGGAAAGAAGAAAAAAAAGGTTAGAGAGGGAGGGAGCCAAAACATAAGAGACTCTTAAAAACTGAGAATAAACTGAGTGTTGATGGGGGGGTGGGTTATGGGCATTGAGGAGGGCACCTGTTGGGTTGAGCACTGGGTGTTGTATGGAAACCAATTTGACAATAAATTTCATATTTAAAAAATAATTAAAAAATGGAGGAAATATCCTCCATGTAGAGCTGTATTATTTAATAAATTATATAATATTCATAAAAAAGGGAGGGTAAAAGTTTATTCTGGAAAACTTGGGAGGAGGGTATAGGGTAAAGAACTGGGGATAAGAGTCACTCAATGGTATTTATTGAGCACCTACTAGTGCTAGCTACCATCTAGGTCCTGTGGACACAGAGGTAAACCTTGTTCTTGTGAAGTTAACATTTAAGTCAGGGGAACATTCATTTAAAGAAGTTCTAATCATGTTGAACCTCAAAAAGAAGGGTCTTTACCCCTTAGCTCCCTGGATGTTCACAGTCCCTCTCTACCTAAAAGCTCCCCAGATTTGGAGAGATTAGGAGGGAAAAACAGTCGATCACCAAATGGGTGCTATTATATAACCTTCCCTGGGGCATGCATTGCCTGCTTGTCATTACATTTACTGGAGAAACTACTCTAGTGACCCTTCCCTAGACAGAAAGATGTCCCAATGTGACTGTGTCTACTTATACTGAGAACTGGCTAGCAGTTTCCCAGCTAAAATTGCCACATAAATCATCACAATAATTATAATAGATAAATTAAATAATACTTTGTGTCACCAGGCATCTCCATAACACATCTATCTCAAAAGGATTACAGTGAAAATTTAAGAACATAATGTCTAATGCGTTGCTTGGCATGAGGTCACTATTATACACACACACACACACACACACACGGACACATGCACAGTTCCTTCCTTAGCCACTATGAGAAGTTCATGGCCCCTGCCTCTGAGAGAGAATACAAATCAGGCTCCCTAATCATTCAGCACAGGCCGTCAGCCCCACCTCCTGCACATCTGGTGTATACAGCATGTGAATCCCTCTTTAATCAACAACTCAGAATAATGGCATTTCCGACCCTCATCAGATAATTCAACCAGGAATTGATTGCAATGCAGCTCTTGCCAAATGCTTGCGGGGGACAGCAGATATTTGAGAGAAACTGCCTGATGGATATGTTAGCTACATGCATTCTTCTAAGCTTTTTCTTTGAATTAAGAAATCATCAGAACACTTATCTGGACTACATTATTGCAGTTCTTCATAAAACCCTTTGAATTAAAACGTGAAGCTCCTTTATCTGCTTTTTAGAGAACGTATATTAAAAATATCTGCCTAGCAGGGGACCCAGCTCACAATAAGTAGGTCCTTCACAAGCATTTGAATATTGAAAGGGTGAATCTGTTTGAACAAGAACTGGGGTCCCCCCCCCTTCACTACAGCCAAAAGAGAAAATAACATCCGTTAGGATTTCCTTTTTATTCCTTCTCTCTCTAGGGAACTGCTCTCCATCCTTCACATGTTGGCTGGATATCACCTTCTTTCTGGTGCCGCCCCCCTTTGCAGGCAGGGCTCTAAGTTCTTCCTGCCCTGCTCTGCCTCTATTATAGCCCCTGTCTCATGCCTTTGCAATTATTTGCACTACTGTCTTCTTCTCCCTGGACCGTGAGCCACTTCAGGACACAACTGTGCCTTTTTCATCTTTGTAACCACAGTGCCCGGTCCACAGCACAGGCCCGGTCCACAGCAGGTTAATAAATGTTTGAATGTCAAAAGAATAAATAAAGCAATTCAGTGTCCCTCATATAAATACCAACCAAACACTTCTTCCTTGAATTCAGTAAGAGGAAAACTTAATATTCTCAATACATTTTTATTGAGTTCCTGCTTTATGCAGAACTCTTTCCTGATGTGACAGAGATCTCGGTTGTCCCTACCACAAAGGAGTCCTACATAAAGTGAAGGAGAAAACATATCTACAGGCCTATTCAAGGTAATCTGGATTCAATGTTCTAATAGCAGTACAGGGAAATGCTCAGGGGAGCCTGGGGATGGAAGAGATTAATTCCAACACGAAGACAGAGGAGGCTTGTTGCTTGAGGTTGACTTTGAATGGACAGAATTTTAACAGACAGATGTGGGGATGGGAAGCAGTCTTTACTTATCTGCGACTCTGAGATTTCTGAGCGCACGAACTGTGTTTTCATCTTTGTATCTACAAATGCCTCCAATGGACCTGGAATATAGTAACTTTTCAGTAGATACATGTTGAAAATCGAGTTTATGAGTCTACAGGTAAATGAAAGACTGGAAAGGATGGTTGAAACAAAACTGGTAAGGACATAGTTCTGTTCGTTATGAGTAGACATAGAATGGTCTTGAGTTGGGGAGGTATGTGATCAGATCAGGTTATCTGTAAAGGATGAGTTAGAGGGGAAAGACATTGGAGACCAGGAAAGCAGCTAGAGGATACTTAAAAGTCAATGAGAAAGTAGATTAAGCAGTGGATGTGGAAGGCACAAGGAAGGGGTGGGGGTCTCTAAGTTGTTTTTTTTGTGAAACTTCTCTATTTTAATATATTTTTTTTTACAAGAGAATAAATAGTTCTCTTGATGACTGCAGACATGCAAAGCTGCCTGGTAGTATTCACAAACATCACAGTAATGGCGGTTCTCCTGATTGGTGTGCAGTCTTCAATAATCATAAAGAGTTACTTGCATGAAACTGCGGTTGACCCAGCAAGACTGCATTTATGCATCCATCATTTTCAGGACTGTTGGCAACCCAGGCATATTTTCCCCAAAGAACCTTGCTTCCTTGTGTCACAATGTCCAATTCACTCACATTCACCTCAGTGACTGGACCTTTGGTAATAACACCCAAAATTGTAAGTGGGAAAGAGGGATTTCTTCTTTACAACAAAAATTGGCAGGCAAAAGGTGGCTTCCAGTTCAGGTTGTGTCATGGGTCTTTTTGAAACGTAAGCCCCTGGGCCTAATGAATCTTTCATATTTAGGTGGTTTCCAAGGAAAGCCATCTCCAATAAAGCAGTCTTTAGTAGCCATCCTCTTCCATGCTTTTTTTCTTTCTCTT
Source organism: Lynx rufus (assembly GCF_022079265.1). Lineage (NCBI taxonomy): Eukaryota > Metazoa > Chordata > Mammalia > Carnivora > Felidae > Lynx > Lynx rufus. The sequence continues at coordinate 127,908,568 of NW_025814834.1, read as the reverse complement.
TCCTGTTCAAATAACTTTTAACACTTCTGTTTCTCCCTGGTCATGAACTCTGGGTAGAGGGACTTCCCATTTTTCTACTTTCTCTTTCCATTTTTTGTTTAATCTTTAAAAAAATTTTTTTTAATGTTTGTTTATTTATTTATTTGGAGAAAGAAACATAGTGCAAGTGGGAAAGGAGCAGAGAAAGAGGGAGACACAGAGTCCAAAGCAGGCTCCAGGCTCTGGGCTGTTAGCACAGAGCCCAATGCGGGGCTCGAGCTCACAAACTGTGAGATCATGACCTGAACCAAAGTTGGACACTTAACTGACTGAGCCACCCAGGTGCCCCATTTTCTCGTTTAATCTTGTTGGAAAGCACTTCATCTTGGACTGTGCCTCCCTCTCCAGAAGATACGCAGCTACTGCTTCTTTTGAAGTCTTTTCATCATTCTTTTGTTTAGGGTTTCCCTCTTCATGTACCCTGAGTCTTTTTCATTTGTGTTTCCTCGGCATGGTGCTGTTTATGGCAAAGCTTGGTTTTTCGACGAATCATCTTTTTTGCCTTGTTTAAACATTCATGAGCTTTTTCGACCTTCTTTCTGTATCTTTTTCTCATGATAATCCAAAGAATATCCATAGATTTATGGTGTAACTCAATATATTTGTTGTATGGCATGGTGACAGGTGCGAGACTCCCAAGTACAGCTGCCAGGCCAGGAAGAAGCTCTCAATTTTCAGGTGTCAGAGACCCAGGAGCTGACTCCACACAGCCAACGACGGGAAAGGGCAGGATCTTTTGGTTTTGACACTTCTGCTTACTTCTCTTAAAAAAAAATCACTGAAGCTCTAAGAAGGACTAGAATAAAATATGCATTCCATCACTGGTGAAACTTGGAAGACATACATAATCCCAAACCTCAATATATAAAGACAAAAACTACATGGGATGTTGGGAACTGATGTAACAGAGCAGAGAAAGCTTAAAATGAATACAGTTAAGTGTCTTTGGATGGGTGCATTAGTGAGAAGCAATTCTATTCACTTTGAAAACCCAAAAAAGATGAAAATCCCAGGAGTACCAGGTGCATGGAAGTGTGCCATAGTTGAACGGGGGAATAGGTTGGAAGTCTGTAAAAGGATCAGTTAGACCTCCAGACCCCAACTCTGCCTATCCAGGTGACTATCCCTCCCTCACTTTGTTGGAAAGAAGATATTTATTCTTTTTTGAAAAAAATTTTAATGTTTATTTACTTTTGAAAGAGAGACAGACAGAGCACGAGCAGGGGAGGGCAGAGAGAGAGGGAGACACTGAATCTGAAGCAGGCTCCAGGCTCTGAGTGGTCAGCACAGAGCCTGATGTAGGACTCGAACTCACAAACTCTGAGATCATGACCTGATCCAAAGTCAGATGCTTAACCGACCGAGCCGCCCAAGCACCCCGGAAGAGATTTATTCTTGAGAACAACTGAACCAGAGCGCCTCTGAATTCAGAGATACCAGGCATAGCAGAAGGCTTGGCTGAGGTGGTCAACTGAAAAGACAGGAAATGTGTGAAATATGTGAGAGGCTGCATCCTGAATAGTGAGACACACAGTCCCCTACCCTACTCCCTAGATACCAGCTGCCACACTTACACCCTCATGAGAGGAGACTGGATTGTCCTTCTCTGGAGAATCTCAAATTGCCCCAGCAGAAGGAGGAGGAAAAGAGACAGACACACACACATGCATACACACACACGTATATTTCCCCAAGGAAAAAACATCCAGTCCATAGGTTGAACTCCAGCAGTCATTAAGCCTTGCTTAATCACAGAAGACTTCCCATCAGTCTTCCAATCATTTTAGTCTTAAAAATGAACAGAAGTTAAGTGGTCTAGATTTTCAGAAATGTCTACAGCATAAAAATCAGAGAGAAAAGAAAAAAACAAGGAGCAGAAGAAAACGAACTTTAAAGAAAGCAATAATTAGCATCCTCAGAGAAACAAGGATGCTATAAAAAAGAAACAGTAAGAAAATAAGAAAAAGCTCTTGCAAATTAGCAATATAACTAAAATTAAAAATTCAAAAGGATTGGAAGATTAAATTGGAAAAATCCCACTGAAAGTAGGACACAGAGATAAAGATATGAATAATAATAATAATATAGAAAAGACAGGGAAATTGGAGGATTCTACCTCTGATAGCAAACCAGCAGAGTTTGTAGAAAGACAGAACAGAGAAAATGGATAAAACAAAGACATAATTTGATGATATTTTGGAAAACCAAAGTACAAAATATCTAGATTAAAAGTCCAAAAAGTGTTCCTCCCAAAATAAATCTTTTAAAAGTCTGCACCAAGACACATCCTCATGAAATTTCAATATACCAGGGGTAAAGAATTAATAGAAAAATATTCCAGACAAAAAACCAGGTTATATGCAGAAGTTTAGAATTAGAAGCTTCCCTGAAAGCTAGAGGACAGGGGAGAACTACATTCAGTATTATGAAGAAAAATTATTTCCACTCTAGGAATATACAGTTAGTCAAACTATCATGATGTGTGATGTTAGAATAAAGATATTTCAGAATTACAAAAACCTAATTCCATTGTATCATGTCTACAGAAACTACTAGGCAATATGCTCTACCAAACGAGGAAAGAGGAAGCATGAGGTCCAAGAAGGAAAGAAGTGAAAGGAATGCCCAGGTTAGCGAATAGAAGTCTCAGGACAAGAGCTGTGTAGCTGACCTAAACAGTAAACAGTTTATAGAACAGGGAGATTTAAAGTTCGGAAGACAACTCTCTGGTGGAGGGGGGGAGGGGCAGGAGAGAGAGAGAGAGAGTGTGTGTGTAAATGATACCACACTGCATTTGAGAAGTTGCTGGAAGAAATGGGGAGATTGAGCCAGTCATTAGTAGATTGAATACTAAGAGAATGGGGGAAAAATGAAGGCAACTATGAACCATGTGAACACTAAAGTTGAACCAGGAAATGGGAAAAAAAGAAGGCAACTATTAACCGTATGAAAAACCAAAGCTGAACAAGGAAGCAGCCATAACAGTATACTATGTGACACAGCAGTAAATAGCTTTTACATGGTTCTAATTAGGGAGCTATTGAATACTGATTGAAATGAAATTGTGAGATAACTACACAGATAAAAAGATAAAAGAGGAGAAATCATATAGCGTGGTTGGGGGAGTCTGAGAGAGCTAAGTAATCATTCATTGTCAGAGGACCTCAATACATAATAACTGGTATTCAAGAATCAAGAAAAAGCAGTACAATCTTATTATTTAGAGTCATAAAGGTAAATGCTAGAAGAAATGACTAAAAGACGACTGGTTACAACTTGAATAGACTACTATGTATGGTGGTTGTGTATTTCACAACTCACAGTGTTTAAATGGTACCCCCAAAGTTGAGTTTTGCACAATCAGCACAGCCTTATGCTGCAGTTCTGCCTCTTAGGAGAGGACCAAGCACTGGGGCAGGTTGATGTGAGAAGGGGACTGCTCTATCGAGTTAGAAACATTTTAGCCATATTTGCCTTTTAAAATTATGTGTTTGCGGGGCTCCTGGGTGGCTCAGTCAGTTAAGCATCTGACTTCGGCTCAGGTCATGATCTCACTGTCTGTGAGTTTGAACCCCGCGTTGAGCTCTGTGCTTACAGCTCAGAGCCTGGAGCCTGCTTTGGATTCTGTGTCTCCTCCCTCTCTCTCTGCTCCTCCCCTACTCGCACTCTGTCTCTCTCTCTCTCTCTCCAAGATAAATAAATGTTAAAAAAAATTGTTTTTAAATAAATAAAATTATGTGTTTGATTTTTTTAAAAGCTAAAATAAAAAAGAGAGGAGAGTACAGATTTGAGACATACTTCTGAAATAGCTCATTGGGATTTGGCAGCCTCTGAGGGATACACAAACGAAGGGGAGACAGTAAAGATTGTGGAGAATAATCAGTTAAATAGGGAGGAGAGAAAAGAAAGGAACTTAGTGTCATAGACATCAGAGGAAAGAGTTACCAGAGGAGGGAATGGCCAACAGCGCCACATGCTGGTGAGGGGAAATTACGGGCTCTGGCATCAGAAGTCCTGGGCAAGAGTCTCATCAGCTCCACCGCAGTCCAAGTGGCTATTTCCCCCACTTATGAGGTATGAGGTGCTTTGAGGATACCAACCTCACATCACCCTTTTTGCTCCTGCTTTGATGAAATACAGAGTGACAAGAAGGCTGGAGTAAGAAATCCTTTCAAGCCCCCAGTTTTGCATCTTGGCAATACCCTCCTCGAACTAATCAAAGTATTACCTGGGGAAAAGGGCAGCGCTGTTGAAAATTAATTTTACTTTCAAAGTTATATTAATTATTTCCAAGGCCCTGGGGAAGAAGTTTTCCTTTTAAATTTGACCCTTCCTTGATGTTGGGATTTCTGAGGCTCCTGGAGAATCCCCTGGAAACTCTCTGGCCCTGAGGAGTAGCTACAAGGGACCAGGCAGCCAAAATCTCCTTCCTGCTAAAGGACTCCAGCGGCAAGATGGGCATCCCCTCCCCCCCCCCAGGACCAGACACAGAACAGGGGCATGAGAGTGGTACTGTCTCAACCCAGTCCCGGCCTGGTTTTCAGAGAAGAGACTGGATCTGGAGCCTGGAGGCACTAAGCCTGGAGCCCGAACCCACGAAGGAGCGAGAAATATCTGGGAGGAGGAAGAATCTGGAGTGGAGTGCTGTTCCAAGGTCACCAAAATCCCTATCCTCCTCGCAGGCCCCCTTACAGTGACCAGACCCTATAAAGCCACACGGGGCTGTTAAGGAAGTCGCGACCTGACTGGATTCTGGGATCTGTCAGCCCCAAGGGAACGTCCCCTACTTCATTTCCTGTTTGGCTTCATAGAATTCAAGACCAACATAAAAAAAAGAAAGAAAGAAAACCGTTTCAGAGAGCATACTCTATGCCAGGGATTATTTTCGGCACTTTATTTACATGAACTTTTGTACGGATGAGGAAAATAAGGTGCAAAGGGGTTAAACAACTTGTCTAATGGTAGAGACAGGCCAAATATTAGAGGCAGGCCCCCTGGAACACTAGACTCTTTAGCATGTCCCCAGGATCCTCAGCCACCAGTTGAGTAGAGGCTCCTCCCCTCCTCAAAAACCTGCAGTGACTCCCACTGACTTTTGAGTATCCAAGGTTCTTCACCATACTTTCCTTCCTTTCTAATGTCATCTACACTATATCTAGCTATACCCCAGATGTACCTGCTACACGGAGCTTGTCACTCTTCTGAACGGCCCTGGAATCTCACACCTTTGGGCTTTGGCTAATGCCATTCTTTCATCCTACAGTGAAAAGTAGGAGAGTGATGGCAAATAGATGGAATGTGGAATTAAATTGATCTACATCTGGCTAGTCTCTTTCCAGCTGTAACAGAGTGCTAGCTGTCTTCTGGATATCCACTCTCCTTATATTTAGAAATAACAGAACTTGACTTTTGGATGGACACATTATTATCTAAAAGACTGTGTGATCATGTGACTAACTTTTAGCCAATGATAGCTAGGTGAAAATGTGCAGAGTTAGAAATAGTTGTCCTTTCTTCCTCCTTCCTGCTCTTTGGAGTGTAGGTGTGATATCTGGAACTCCAGCAGCCATCTTGCACCACATACCAGGGATGATGGAGCAGAGAGCCTAAAAAGTCCTAGGCCTATGGTGACCATGTAACGGTCATGTCAGCCCTGAATTACCTGCGTTTGGACTTCTATCTCTTTTAAGCTTCCATATTTCAGGTGTTTGTTATTGGTAGTTCATCCTAACCTTATGATATACTAGCTTGCAACACTGGGGATATTCCTTACCTTTCTTGGTCTAAACCTCAGCAGTGAAACGGAGAGAATTATACCACTTGGTAATGGTCGAAAATAAATGACATAACATGAAAAAATGCTATATGTGCTGGCAGGCTGGGGAGAGATAATTTTTGGGAAGGGGAGCATTTCAGGGTTGAGAAAGTCATGCCACACCTGTTCCTACCTACTTCCCTGAGTCAAGCCCTCTGAGTTATACTTCACCCAGTCCCTGGGTGGCTTCATACTTGAGTAAGGAGGCAGTGGACCAGGTGGCCTTCGGGGCCCATCCAAAATTTAAATGAAGAAGAAGTTTCTCTACATTGACTGTTGTCCATGTTCATGGACAGTCCTGGTGGATTAGGGCCCCCTTTCTCTAGATACCACATGAAGACCATGCCATTTCTCTTTACAAACATTCCAGCCACCATACATCTGTATACATTGTCTCTCTTTCTCCTCCTCTGCTTCTCTCTCTCCCTTTCTCTTTGTCTTCTCTTTGCCCCTATCTCTGCTGCTCTCTCCCTGTGGGACTGAGAGGGATGTAAGAGACAGTCAAGAAATGAAGCAGAGCAAGGCTCTTTGGGAAGGTGTGCTGAAGAACTTCTAAATAGGCTAAACCTGAACTGGTTAAACACACCTCTTTTGGGGTTTAACCACAGCAGCACTTGTTCGTTTTAAAGGTTCCAAGCACTTTCAATCAATGTCTCATGACAGCTTCTTCCTTTGACTGAAGTGCCCCCTTTTCTTGGTTTGCTTGACAAACTTCTGCTCTTTCCTTAAAGATTCAGCTTAAATGTCACCTTCTCTAAGAAGCATTTTTCTGGCCCAGTTAGACAATAAACCATATGGAGGCAAGATTGGCATCTTGTCATGAAAGCGAATAGCCTTCCTAGATGTGTGTCTGAAGAGAAGTCTGCTCTAAGTTAGCTAGAAGATGAGCCAAGGGAACATCTGTAGGGATGGCCACAACGCCCCCATGTTAACAAGAAGCCATCTGGGGTCCCAGTGAGTTGCCAACTGAATGATCATGGACTCGGTGCCATTGAGCATGGCCATGATAAATTTAGCAGAGAGGAAGAAAAATAAAGCAGGTGAAACTCTGGCCCTAGCCTTAACAATTCTCAACAGGACATTCAGAGAACCTTTAACTTCACTCAGTGTACCCTTCTTGATGCGTCCTTCAAGAAAAACTGATTACAGTGGTCCTCCCTTACCCGCGGGCATATGTCCCAAGACCCCCAGTGGGTGCCTGAACCTGCAGGTGGTACCAAACTCTACATACACTGTGTTTTTTCTTATATTTACATACCTGTGATAAAGTTTAATGTATAAATTAGGCACAATAAGGAATTACCCACAAGAAAATGGCACAATTATAACAATACGCTGTAATAAAAGTTGTGTGAATGTGGTCTCTCTCTCTCTCTTTCTCAAAGTATCTTATTGTCCTGTACTCACCCTTCTTCTCGTGACGATGTGAGATGGAAAATGCCTGCATGATGAGATGAAGTGAGGTAGATGACGTAGGTGTTGTGATGTGATGTTAAGCTACTACTGGCCCTCTGATGTGTAGTCAGAGAAGGAGGATGTGCTTCCTGACTGCAGTTCACTGCAGGTAGCTGAAACTGTGGAAAGCAAAACCGCAGGCAAGCGGTGGGGGGGGGGGGACTCCTGTAAAACATATGTGCCTCGGGAGCTGAAGAATTAATTTGTTAAGCAGTCGCAGCTAAATGCCCGAGGATTGCTGCACAAACAAGTGACTTTGGTTGTAGCACAGGTGACCTTCCTTTAGCCTTTAATTAGATGTCCGAGATCATCATCTATAAAAGGTATGCCTAATTCATGATATTAATGCCATTTAAAATGTCTTCATTGTGGTAAAAATCTGCATAATATAAAATGTACCACCTTCGCCATTTTCAAGTGTTGGTTTCAGTAGTGTTAAGTACATTCACACTGTTGTGCAAACATCACCACTCTCCATCTCCAGAACTCTTTTTATCTTGCAAACCTGAAATCTATACCCATTAAATAATAACTTCCCATTCCCTGCTCCCCCCAGCCCCTAGCAACTGCCATTCTATTTTTTGTCTCTGTGAATCTGATCACCTGGTGCCCCATACAAGTGGTAGCACACAGTGTTTGTCCTTTTGAGACTGCCTTATTTCACTTGGCATAATGTCCTCAAGATTCATACATATTGTAGCATGTGTCAGAATTTTTAAGACTGAGTAATATTCCCTCATCTATGTATACCACATTTTGTTTTTCCACTCATCCTTTGATGGACACATGGGTTGCTTCTGTGTTTCAGCTTATTGTGATTAATGTTGTTATGAACATGGCATACCAGTAACTTTCAGGCTCTGCTTTTGATTTTTCTAGAATATACGCCCAGAAGTGGAATTTCTAGATCATATGGTAATTCTAATTACCCCACCAACATAGCACAGGGCTTGAATTTCTTCAAATCCTTGCCAACATTTGTTCGCCCTTCCTCCCTCCCTTTCTCTGTTCCTCCCTTCTTCCCTTCCTTCCTCCCTCCCTCCCTCTGTTCCTTCCATCCTTCCTTCCTTCTTTCCTTCCTTCCTTCTTTTCTCCCTTCCTTCCTTCCTTCCTTCCTTCCTTCCTTCCTTCCTTCCTCCCTTCCTTTCTCCCTCCCTCCCTCCCTTCCTTCCTTCCTTTCATTTTGATAGCAGTCATCCTAATAGGTATGAGGTGATATGATTTTGATTTGCATTTCCCTAGAAACTAGTGATGTTGGGCATCTTTTTGACATTGTAACATATATAAGAAAGCATTATCTTTCTATTTTCTTTGTTGTAATAGGGATGTGTGGGTATCATGCCAGTGTTATCAAATCGCTGGTATGCAATATTTTAAAAGTCCAAAATGCATTTCAGTTTATCTGACTCCATTTGGATGATGCTATTAGATCTATCAAAATCACATTCTAACTCCTCCAACTCTTAGAGAAGTGAAAGGCTTGTTTTGCAAAAGCATCAATAACCAGGGGTCAATGTCAAGATCATGTAACTTTTCTCATAACCAATTCCTGTCCAAGGAAGATATAAGAGGCACACTTAGATGCTCTTCTGTGGCTTTGAGTTTTTTCTTTTTGTTTTTGTTTTTTGTGGGTTTTTTTTTTTTTTGGCAAAGAGAAGTCTAAGATAAATTCATTTGAAAAATTCCTGGATGGCCTTTTGAGATTTCTGCTTTACATATGTTTTTCCCTGTCAAGCAAGGCACCAGGAGGGTAAGTACTATATTTGCTAGAACACAGTGTGAATAAAATATTTTTAAGGTAATGGCAACCTATTCAGAGCAGATCAGAGAAGAAACCTCTCCTCTGAGGCATCCAAGTTTTAAAAGATTCTTTGACAGTAATAGCTCAAATGGAGCTAGAAAAAACACCTGGTGCATTTATTGCCAGTCCCCTGACCTCCCCAGCATAATCATAAGTACAGAGGGGCAACAAGGGAAGCTATGTAAAGATAAGTGAGGGGTAACATGTATACTTTTTACTCAGACCAGAGCAAAAAAAAAAAAAAAAAGGTTTAATCACAATATACACTATTGATAGAAATTTAAGTTCCCCTGAGATTTATTCCACGATCTACCATTTAGTACTGCTGTCTTTAAAGGAAAGTAAGTTTGGCAAGGATTTTTGTTTGTTTGTTTTAGGTTAATAAATCTATCTCTGAAAGAACTGTCCATGGGGATCCATTCATTCTCTAAAAACTTGAAATATGGACTTTCTGGAATCACTGCTGATCCTGGTGTTTAGGTCTCTTGAGATGCTATTTGAGCTGGGGAATAAATTAAGTATTATCATCAGTAGAAGTCTGTTTGAGTAGACGGGGCAGTATCAACAGGAAGACAGAGGATCTGTATCTTCCCAGGGACATGAATCAAGGCCAGATGAAAGGAATTCTGTTCACCATGCTGCGGAGCACAGCTTGACTGAGATAAGGGTGGCTCATCCACTCCTTTGATCCACTCCTATCAAAATCTCACTCCCCCTTTTTTCTTGACAGTCACAAAAATTAAATGGCCCACACCCATGAAAAAAAAGAGTGTTCTAAGATGAAAGGTTCGTACAGGCATGTTATTTTGTGGGCAACAAGGGGTTGACCTTCGAAAGCATGCTTTAGACTACACTCTGGATCCACTGGGGGAGTCCATACACTAAAAATACAGCATCTGCCCTTTTCAGTATCCCTTGAGTGGTTCCAATTGCTCTACTTGACTCAAGCATTTAAAATCCTTCAGCAAAGGACTTTAAAGCCCTCAGAAAACCTAATATACCAGAGGGCTTCCCAGAGGAATTGGCCACGTTGCAAATGAGGACTTTCAGTTCATAAGGAGCAACACACACATACATTACCACAACCGCTGCCACCACCCTAGCCTTCCTATAAAGTAGTGCAGCACAGGGATGGGGGTGTCCACAGGGCAAATACTTAGCAGTCAGAGCCAGAGGTTGACATTCTGGCCACACTGCCTCTTAGCTGTGTCTCTGGGCATGTTCCTAAAACTCTGTAAACCTCAATTCCCTCATCTGTAAAATGGCAATAGAAAGGATATATGTTAACTAGTTTTCTTATGAAGATTAAATGTGATTATTCACATAAAGCATCTAGAACTAGGATGGGTACACGCTAAATTTCTAATAATTGTTACCTGTTATTATCATTATCAATTTATTATTATATGATTTACCTCTTTCTCCCAGTGAACAATCATAGCCCACATCTGCCTGGCCCTATTCCTTTGGTCTAAGGTAGAGTCTTTCCAACCAGTTCCTGGAAATGGGGTATCCTCAGGGTGCCAACATGGTCCCCTGAGTCAAGGTAAGACTTCCTGGGGACCCAGCCAAGGAGAAATTCCTCGGGAACTTCCTAGAGTGAGAAGGTGATTCAAGAGCTGGGAAGTGTCTCTCCCTAAAACTATGAGGGCAGCCCCTCAGTCAGGTTGAGCAGTAATGGTCTCAGACCAGAGGAGGATTTACAATGAAGTTATAAAATTTAGCTGTGGGGCCTCTCACTTACATAGGACCCTTCCAAGGTCCTGGGAAATGCCTGCTAATTTTTTATTATTTTTCTGAAAGGGGTCCCCCAAATTATAAAATCTTTAGGCTTTACCAAACCTGAATCCACCCCTACATAGGACTTATTAAGGGAAGACAACACATTTTTGAGGGGACCTATCAATGGATCCAACATAACCCGGATAAAAGCCATTTATAAGAGAAGTTGGTGTGCTGGTATTTTGGCCTAGGCCTATGATTCTCCACTTTGGAGGGGCAACGTAAATGTGTCAGAATGATCAGATTTGCTTTCTCAAATTACATACACTTGGTGGGGAGGGGGCTTCTCAAGTTTTCTCTCCAGATAATTTTCATACACTGACAAGTTAGCTGGCCATCAGTGGACTGGATTGGCGGGGGCTACCCCCCTAGGATATGGGAACCTGGATGGATGCTGTAGTACGCACTCAGATCCCCCACCCCACCCCACCCCAGGATCTTCACCTGTTGACAGTACAAACCAAGTCCCCCCACTCCCAGCATTTCCCTCACGAGAAGAAACTTCCTGCCCAAGATTTCACCTCCAGGTACACACGGAGTTCTAGTGAATGAAGGCTCAGTCCCCAGGCTCAACTGCATTCTAGTTCAACTTCTCTTTCTCTCCCCTATCCTGCTCTGACTGCCCTCCCCCATAACCCCCCTGAATGCAAATCTCTGCCTCAGAGTCTGTTTCCCAGGGAACCTGACCCATGACAGACCTCAACCTCATTTGCCTCCCCTGCACCCTTCCCAACACCCCTTACACAGCATCCGAGAAGAAAAGCATGGACAACTATCAGAAATATGATCAAGTTGTGATGAGCACAGCATAGATATATGAGGTCAGCCATATGAACCCCTAGGTAAAACAGATTAAATTATAGGAGTAAAAAGGATTAGGTGGAGATGGCTTTAAACTAAAATAAAGCAAAAAGCTTACAGATGAAAGAAACACACGTTAGACTGGATGAGATAGACAAGGTTCAAAATAAAAGATAAAAGACTAAAAGCTGAGATTCTTGCAAAGTAAAAACAAATAAGAGATGAAGATTTCAATGAGAAGCTAAAAACTCAGCACATGAAAAGCTCAAAACACACACAGGGAAGACTGAACGATTAGGAATAAAATTCAAGAGCTAAAAGATACAAGAAAAGGAGAGTTTAGGATGGTTTAAAAATAAAAGCAAGCTCCTCAAAAGGATAAACATAGAAAATAGCATGTGATCCGGAAATCCCACTTCCAGGCATACACCCAAAAGAATTGAAAGCAGGGTCCCGGACGGATACTTGTGCACCCATGTTCACAACAGCACTATTCACAACAGCCCCCAAATGGAAACAACACAACCGTGGATAAACAAAACGTGGGATGTGCGTACAACGGAATACTATTCAGCCTTCAAACGAAAGGAAATTCTGACACATGCTCCCACATAGATGAACCCTGACGACATTAGGTTGAGTGAAAAAAGCTTGCTACGAAATGACCTACCATGTGACTCCAGTTATATGCGGTACCTAGGGTAGTTAAATTCGCAGAGACAGGAAGCAGAATGGTCGTTACCAGGGGCTGGAGGGCAGGGCATGGGGAGCTGTTCAGTGATGCGGAGTTTCAGTTTGGAATGACAAAGAAGTTTTAGAGGTGGGCAATGGTGACGGCTGCACAACAATGTGAATGTTGTACTGAATACCGCTGAATTATACACTTGAAAAGTATTAAAATGGGAAGTTTTATGCATATTTTGCCACAACAAAACAATTTCTCGGGGCACCTGGGTGGCTCAGTCGGTTGAGCGTCTGACTCTTGATTTTGGCTCGGGTCATGATCTCGTGGTTTGTGATTTCAAGCTCCGTGTCAGGCTCTGTTCTGACAGCACAGAGTCTGCTTGGAATTCTCTCTCTCCCTTTCTCTGCCACTCCCCCACTCATGCTCATTCATGCTCTCTCTCCCTCTCTCTCTCTCTCAAAATAAATAAGTAAACTTAAAAAATGCTCCCCCAAAATAAAAGCAAAAAGTTTATAAATCAGAGAAACATATAGTTAGCTAAAAAGGAAGAGAAAGCAAGATCCTGGCTAAGTGGGCAAGCACGGGCTTGGAGCGGGGCTCTGTGAGAGCGGCAGGTGCAGTGCCCTTCCCGGAAGAGCTGGGGTGCCACGCGATGCCCCTGCTCTTACCCCACACCACACCCGTGTTCTGGACATGAGGTGGGTCTTCCAGCAACAGGGAACATGCAATCTCCTGAAAACTTCTCAGGCACTCGCCATACTGCATGTGAAAAAGAGGAAGCGCGCCTCAGAGTAGGGAGAAACTCCTCAGAACAGAAAAGGGGAGGAGAGAGTCAAAGCCGAGATGGATACTTGGGATACTTGGAACTCACCCACGTATTCTGACCGGCACTTTTGGGGCAGTGGTTATTTTAAGCTGTGTCTGAAGGAAGTCTTTCCCGTGAGTTGGAAGGGAAGTCTTGGCAGCTATCCCTGGGTTTTCCCGACAATTGTCCCCTCTTTCCTGACATTCTTCCAAGCCCGTAGTTCCAGCACTGAGACTCCATCTCACCAGGAGACTTGGGCTATGAAAATACCCCCAAGGAGGAAACTGCTTTTCCGGGTATGGAGGAAGTGGAAAGGCAAGAGTGACCTGGATTGTACCTGGTTCTGTTCCCACGTGAACAGCTGCCAAGGCTTCCCTCCCAGCCGCAGCCAATGCCAATGTTACTCTTCACCCCCCAAAAATCTAGATTTTCCAGGTCATCCTAAAGTAATTCCATTTGTAATGTTACCTTAAGATTCAGCGATTTATTTGTCCACTTGGTTGGTCTTTCATTCTACAAATATCTCTGCCAGAAATATTTATGGAGTGCCTAATATGTAACACTATGCTAGTGTCGTGGTAGGAATCTTAGCGGGATTGATTCAAGCACAAACACTGTCATTTTAGAGGTGAGGATATAAGCCTAGAATTGCTTTCTCCAATACGATAGCCACTAGCCACATGTGGCTATTTCAATTTAAATTAATTAAGACTGAAAAGCCAGTTTCTGAGTCATATGAGTCACGTTTCAGTTCCTCAATAGACTCATGACTGTTGACCACCATATTGGACAATGCAGGTCTAGAACATTTCCAAAGGTTCGTCTGGATTCTAATGGTCTAGAGAGTTGGGTGAATTGCCATGGCTCATGTGGCTATTCAATAGTTCAAATCAAACTCTGTGAACAGACATCATTTTCCACTTACATTTTTCCCAAAATAAGAATGAGACAGAATTGTTCTAGTTGTAAAAACAAAAATACTTGGAAGAAAACAGAACAAATCTATATCTATATCATCTATATCTATATCTATATATCTATAGATATCTATATCTATATCTATAGATATATCCATATCTATATCTAAGGGTATCTAGGTAGTTGATTTCAGTTAGAGTGAAATAACCAGCTGTTTGAATGCTTTTATTTATAAAACAAGTCATTAAAAGCATTGAAAATGCGGCTTCAATGACTACCAGGGAGTCATGCGCCTGTTCTGATTATGGAAGCCCTGCTCTGACCACGGTAGATGCAGACCACACGGATCCATTCCTGCTGGAGCCTGGTGGATCCACAGGCTGCTGGACCATTGAGAACTTCCGTGGAGGGCAGTGGCTGGGGACAGAGGTTTGAGTCCTGCCTCCAGCATTTGAACAAGTTTCATAATTTCTCCGAGAATCCGAATCCTTACCTCTGAAATGAGTGTAATACTACCAACCTGGGAAGGCCATTTTGAAGGTCGAATGGGATGATTTATATGGATGCACCTCAAACACTTTAAAACATTAATCAGATATTCTTGTTAAAGTGCCATTCCTGTCACCCTGGGGCTGCACACACTCACCCCTCTTCTTGCTGCTTCATAATTGAACCCTACCACACCATTTCTCAGACTTTGTGGGTGATGTTTCCATCTGTGCAGAGAGTTTGATGCATGGCTCTGACAACAGAAGTAGAAAAGGCCCCATTCTGTATTATTGTTAGTGTTGTTATTTTTGAGTATCAAAAGCAACATTATTGGCAAACAAAATAACCCATCAGCTGAGATTACTTCAAGGGGCCAGATGACTAGCTTACTGCTGTCTCTGACTAACCATCTGCATCTACTAGGGAAAGACTGGATTATCTTTTTCCTTATGACAGCTATTGATTTGTTCCTATAGTGGGGGGGGGCCACGCTGAGAGGCAGTCATGGTATTTGGCCAGTTTTTCTGAAGGAAGATTCTCTGAGTAGAGATGGGGCCATACCATCAGACATAAACAAATATGTGAACTAGTAACAAGTGCCCCTAACTCCGTGCAATGGATTACAATGATTGGCCTGAAAGGATGTGTCATAAAACAGAATGGTAGTGTGGCCCCCACGCTGTTCATACAGAGGACAGCCTTTATTATTTGTTCCTTTTGGAGTCTGTGTCATAACAAGAATAGTCACAAGAATAACAATCACCACTGCCATGTATTGAGCACTTAACCATGTGCCCTTCGAGTACATTATCTCATTTAATTTCATAGCATAACATTTAATTTTACAGAATACAGAGGTAGGAGCTATCATTATTGTCATATTTACAGATTAATAAACTGAGTTTTTGAAATAATGCATTTTTTTGCATTTGAAATCAATGCAAGTGCATCGATTAGGCACTTGTACCTTTTCTCGGTTAAAAAAAAAAATAACCAAAGACGTGGTACTGTCAAACACAACTTCTGGTCACCACAAGACATCTAGTGTTGCCAGTCAATGCAATGCTAGTCAAAGCAGAAAAACCTGACGTTGTGGTTAGCTTATAGATCTTTATGGTAGGCAAACATAACCATTTCAACCAAGCTTTTTGAAATAATAAAAAAGCCCCTGTGAGATCATCTAGAGGTCTGTGTTCACTGGGCCAGGGACCATTGGGACCTGAAAGGGATGACTGATCTGACCAAAATTCATCATCAGAATTCCCTTGCATCATCATAAGACTGCAGAACACTCAAAACATTTTTCCAGCTTGAAAGCAAATTTATTGAATCTTCAGACTGAATTACATATTAGACAATGCTTATTTTCCCCTCTCTAATGTTAGAATTTATTTAAGGCAAGTATTGGCATCAGCTAGAACAATTCCAGGGCTCTGTCTTGGGTCCTGTCCTCTGCTCTGTTTACCCTGAGTAATTTCATGACATCCTCAGGCTTTGAAATCCATCTACGGGCCAATGATTCCCAAATCCACCTCTCTCTCCAAGCCTGACATCTTCCCCAAGTTCCGGATGGCTTGGACTCTGTCTAGCAGGTATCTCAAGGTGACAAGTTCAAACAGAGCTCTTGACCTCCCCTTGTCCCCAAATCTGCTCCTTTGTCATCTTCCCTACTTCAACAAATGGTGGCGACCTCCAACAAGGAACTCAAGTCAACCCCTCATCATGCCTGAGTTCACTCTTTCCACGTCACATCCAATATCACTTCCAAATACATCCCACAAGTCTGTCCCCTCTTCCATCTTCCCTCCTCCTGCTCCCTGTTCCAAATCAAGCCAGCATCATCTCCCTGGACTGGCCCAAGAGCTTCCTCTTATCTATGCTTCTACCCCCAGGCACTTCGAATCAATGGGTGATAGATAGCTATTTGGTCTTTGTCTTCCAATTAAAAATGCGAGGAAGTGAACAGAAATGACAGAAGGAAGGGTCTAAAGTAGACTTAAATATAAAAATAATTTCTTGTCAAAACAGCGTATTCTTATGTGTGTTGGGGGGGGTGGTATTGACTGGGAAGAAGCATGAGGGAGACTTCTGGGCTGCTAGAAATGTTCTATATCTTGATCTGGGTGGTGGTTGTGTGGGTGCATACATACATGCATATGTTATACCTCAGTTTTTAAAAGTTAAAAAAAAAAAAGAAAGAAAGAAAAAGGAAAGAACTTCTTGCCAAGATTCTAAAGACAGTTTGGCAGCACATAAAGGGATGTTGTGGAATCTACTTTCCTGGCTTTCTTTCAGAATGGGACGGAGTCCTAGCAGCCTGGGGGTGTTCAGCGCCTAGAATTAAAGAGATGTAATCAGAAATCACATTTGTTCCGCTTAATTCTACCCTTGGCCCTGCGCTAGGTGCATCATGATGAATATTTAATGTGTCGCTTAGCATTTCGTCACAGAAGAGTATTTAAGGACATGATGAATAATTAAGATGCTGAGTGGAGAAATGTCTGAGAGTATCCTGCCTGGGCCATTCTCACTGTGGAACCAAGTTGGGGTCGGAAGCAGCCATCTGCTTCTCAGGCCTTTCCTGGATATGCCCAAATGTCACCGTATCCCTCAGCTTCAGAAAGAAGCCAGCCCAAAGCAAACCAGGCTCTGGTGATAAAAGAATGTCTCAGAAATGTGCATTTAGGGAGGAACCCAGCAACACAGCCTGTGCCACCCCAAAGAAGCCAAATCGACTAACGGCTTTCCTTCTCTGTACCTACTGGCCAACGAAGGGACAAGCTGACCAAATGGCTGGCATGCGGCTGAGCAGACACGACAGAGGGGTGCTGTCATCCACATGCAGGTGCTGTGCTTGCCAGATCAGGTGGGGCCGGTGTGCAGGGGGTGGGAGCTGGGCGTGTGGCATGAGTGCACCAGTTACTGCAGGCCCCTGCTGAATCCCCTGCTTCCTAGGTGTGTGGCTTTGGGCACACTGTTGAATCTCTCTGTGCCTGAAGTACCACAGGCAACAGAACCAATCTCATCAGGCGGTTTTAATGATTTTCGATGTTAAGACGTGGAATGAAAACAGTCCTGGAATAAGACATGATTTTTACAGATACGGAAACTACAGGTTAAGTTAAATAATCTTCTGCTAGGAATAGGTCACAACCTTGAGTCCATCTGATCCTAAGCCTGTGTTCTTTTATTTTTGAGAGAGAGAGAGACAGAGACAGAGTGCAAGCTGGGGAAGGGCAGAGAGAGAGGGAGCCCCAGAATCCGAAGCAGGCTCCAGGCTCTGAGCTGTCAGCACAGGGCTGACATGCAGGGCTCAAACTCATGAACTGTGAGATCACAACCTGAGCCAAAGTCAGATGCTTGACCGACTGAGCCACCCAGGTGCCCCACCCAAGCCGGTGTCCTTAACCACTACTCTGTGTCCCCTCCATGAAGGCACTGATTCCTGACAGAGGCATACTGGGCAACAGGAGGCAGGGGCAGGCTGACACTCTGTGGGGAACAAAGTGAGGCCTCCTGACACCCATAATAGCGCCTCATGTGATCCAGGCTGGAGGGCATACGAATGTGATCTGGAGAGCTAAATTCTTATCCTGGCCCTGTCACTTCCTAGCTGTGTAACCTTGAGCAGGTCGCTCACCTCCTGGCCTCAGATGCCTCACCCGTGCAGCACGGAGCTGGATCCCCTGACCCGGACATTCCCCGGTTCAGACTCCCTGCAGGCTGTGCTGCCCGTAGCTGGGACTCTGGCCCAAGAGGTGGCTGTGCTGGGGGTGCGGAGGCTGAAGGCTGCTGCTGTGTGGGTATGTTTGAAGGCACCTCCAATGACAAATGTGTCTGAGCAATCGTTCTGCTGTCCTCGCCAACATTGATTTTTCCAAGTACGGGATCAATGCACTGCTGAGATGGAGAGGGCAGAGTACGCGGTGTTCTTCCCTGAGACCACAGAGGGCAGGCCCTTGCACAGCGGTCTGCTTCGGGAGCCTGACTTTGTGGCTTACCCTGGGGCTCCTGCAGGCCCGGCAGAGAGGGGTGTGGGGGGGAGAATTAGAAAGCCCTGTTTTCTCCAGCTTGGAGTCCAGGAACACATGCCACCTGACTTCCAGCCTCAGCTTCTCTACTTCCTGCCTCTGGAACCCCGAGTCAGTTCGTCTCAGGGCCTCGGCTTCCTAATCTATCAAAGAAGACAACCGTATCTAAGGCGAGTTTGGGGTAGTAAGGGGTACATGGAAGCTCCTTGCGCACTGTCAACTTCATGAGGTGGGTGTGGTCTTCCCTTCTGTGGGAAGGTCCCAGTGCTCAACAGAAACCATTCACAAATACCTCCAGAGTGTTATGCTAAGTGAAATAAGTCATACAGAGAAAGATACCATATGTTTTCACTCTTATGTGGATCCTGAGAAACTCAACAGAAGACAAAAAAAAAGAAGTTACAGAGAGAGAAGGAAGCAAACCATAAGAGACTCTTAAAAACTGAGAATAGGGGCGCCTGGGTGGCTCAGTCTGTTCAGCGTCCAACTTCAGCTCAGGTCATGATCTCACGGTCGGTGAGTTCGAGCCCCACATCAGGTTCTGCGCTGACAGCTCAGAGCCTGGAGCCTGCTTCGGATTCTGTGTCTCCCTCTCTCTCTGCCCCTCCCCTGCTCATGTTCTGTCTCTCTCTGTCTCAAAAATAAATAAAAACATTTAAAAAAATTTTAAAAACTGAGAATAAACTGAGGGTTTATAGGGGAGGGAGGGGAAAGTAGGTGATGGGCATGGAGGAGGGCACCTGTTGGGATGAGCACCGGGTGTTGTATGGAAACCAATTTGACAATAAATTTCATATTAAAAAACTACACAAACACCTCCAGCCTCTGGGATGGAAACCAAAAGCTTCGGTTTCTCAGGAGTACAGTTCTGCCACAGCGGCGGGAATATCTAAGAGTATAGCCATGACTTTCTACTTAACACCCAAAGCAGGGTCTGGGTGAGGAGCATGTACATCCATACGAAAGACTGAACCCAGCAGGAGAGGCAGTATGATGAAGACCAGAGCGCCGTGCTTGGCGTTGGCTGGGCAAAGATAAGAGGATGGCCCGGAGGGAAGGCAAACTGGTGAGACGAGGGCAATGTATTGTGGCGGGTGTGCAGGTGCTATGGGGGCACAGAGCAGGGACATCAGCCCCAGGCGAGGTGGTGGTGTGGAGACAGCAGGGGGTTCTTCCTGGAGAGGATGATGTCAAAGCTGAGACTGCAAGGGCTGATAGCAGATAAAGGAAAACAGACGTTTTAAAAAGGGGGATTCAAAGCAGAGAGCACTGTGTGTATGCAGAGCAGGAAAGAACGGCCGCCTCGGGGAAGACAAGTAGTTGGGAATGGCTGGAGTGCAGAATCCTACAGTGAGGGACGTGGGGGAAGGAGAGAGAAGGGAGCACTGAGAGAAGCAAGGGAGCAGAACAGAACACTCTTCTGACTTCCAATTTAAAAATACTGTAAACACCATGACAATCAGAGAGGTAAGTGACTTGTCTGAGATCGTATTGGGATAAAAATGTCCCAGAAGCGTGTTGAAGGTGAGGTGGGTGTGAATACGGCTAAAGCACTGCTCTCCAGACTGTCTGCCAGGGATTTTGCCATGAAATGTTGCCAAAGGCGATGATCACAAGAGGAGCTGCTTAGCAGGTGAATAACATACTAAATATGAGGTATTTGCAGAGCAGTAAGCAATATCCCAGATGTGCCTGTGTCAGAAGAAACTAATTATACTCTGGAGACAGGAAGCGCGCACGCGCGCGCGTGTGTGTGTGTGTGTGTGTGTGTGCGCGCGCGCGTGTGTGTGCGCGCGTGCATACGCATGTGTGCCTGTGAGACAAGAGAGCAAATCAACCTAATCTGACATTTCACACTCTTGCCAGGACCTTGGCAGATAACCTCTATTCAGCCAATCTTGGTTCTTCCCTCTTCGATTCATACCTTCCTTAGGCTTGAGCAGGAATCACTTAGAAATGGGATAGACAAATCCCACATTAAAAAAAACAAAAACAAAAACAAAACCAGGGGCCCCTGGGTGGGTCAATTGCTAGAGTCTGACTTCGGCTCAGGTCATGATCTCATGGTTCACGAGTCCTAACCCTGCATCGGGCTCTCAGCTGTCAGCGCAGAGCCTGCTTTGGATTCCCTGCTCCCCTCTCTTTCTGCCCCTCCCCTGCTCGTGCTCTCTCCCACAAAATAAATACACATTAAACAAAACAAAACAAACACTCCCCTCTTCAGCAGTGCTGCCCTTCAAGAGGAACAGTCATTTTCAAACAGTGAGGAAGGAAAACCCAGAGCAGCTTAGTAATTTCCGCAGAAAAAGCAGAAGGGCAAGGGGAAGCTGGGACTGGAACCCAGTTCCTTGCTTCCTGACCCAAGACGTGCTGTGCCTGCCTGGGGTGATGCTTTTCTTATACCACCTGTGCCAGGGGTGATGGGGAAACCGGAAAATTGTGTCACACGTGGGACCACTCTGGGCCTTTTCTGCGCGGCCATGGATAACCCCATCTATTAAATCCCTACAGAGACACTGGTCACCTTCCACCCCAAGCCCCACCCTGACCTTTGTTTTCATGACGAACATGCCCTAAAAAGTAAGGTGAGGAGGGTCAGGGACATGGGGTGCTATTTTAGGAATTAGGCCACTTTATGCCAGATAACAAGGGGCTGCCCAAATGTATGACAACGAAATCTGCCCCGATGAGGGCCCTCAACTGGAGCCAAGGCTTTCAGGGGTGTAAGATATGAGATGCAGCAGCAACAGAGAGGAGCAAACTAGCCACTCGTCCTGACTTACCTTCGATTCCTTTCATGCTCATTATCCAGGGGACCAGGGAGTGACATTCTCCGGCCTGAGGGGCCTGCGTGGGTGGAATGTCTGTGTCATAGAGTGATCGCCAAGATCCTGGGCCAAACCCCAGGGAAACTGAATTGCGAAGAGCTGCAGCCAGGCATTCTGGAGGATTCTCCCCAGCACACTTGGACGGGGGGCTTACTGGTTGCTGACTTTAGATTTCCTGTGGTGGAGCTCTGCCCTCTAGTGGTGGACCTGTGGAAATTACCATGTTACCTTGGCAGCCTCCTTCCCAGAGCACCTGGGACTTGAGCCTCAAACCTGAGCTGGGTTCTCTTGAAAGCCTCCAGAAGGGACTCGACAGGAAGATGGCAGCTTAGGAGGACGCTGGGCTCACCGCGCATCCTGCTGATCACTTAGATTCCACCTACACCTGCCTAAATAACCCAGAAAACCGCCAGAGGATTAGCAGAACGGAGTCACCGGACCCAAGTGCAGACGAGAGGCCCACGGAAGAGGGTAGGAAGGGCGGCGAGGCGGTGCGCGCTCCACGGACTGGCGGGAGGGAGCCGGGGCGGAGGGGCGGCTCGCCGGCCAAGCAGAGCCCCCGAGTCCGGCTTGCAAAAGCGGAGGGGCCTGATGGACTGTGTTCCGACAGCAAGCGCGACTTAGCGTCTGGGAGGTCATAAGTTAACAGCTCTGCTCAGAAAGCGGGAAAGCTGGAGGACAAAGGGAGGGTGAGCTGCGGAGCCCCCCGACGACAGAGCTCAGTTTGGCGGGGAACAAAGGCGCTAGCTAGCGCCATCTCCCCCGCCCATCCCCCAGCCAAAATGCCAAAGGGAACCGGTTCCGGCCAGGGAAATTGCTCACTCCGCGCAAACACCCAACTCTGTGCTTCTGCGGAGCCAAACCTCCGGCAGCGGATCTGACTCCCTCCGGCTGCCACAGGGCCCCTCCTGAAGTGGATCACCTAAGGAGAAGCGAGCTAAGCCTGCCCCCCCTGCCACCGTGCACCTTGCCTTCCTACCCCAGCTAATACGCCAGATCCCCAGCATCACAAGCCTGGCAGTGTGCAAGTAGCCCAGACGGGCCACGCCACCCCACAGTGAATCCCGCCCCTAGGAGAGCGGAAGAGAAGGCACACACCAGTCTGACTGTGGCCCCAGCGGTGGGCTGGGGGCAGACATCAGGACTGACTGCGGCCCCGCCCACCAACTCCAGTTATACACCACAGCACAGGGGAAGTGCCCTGCAGGCCCTCACCACACCAGGGACTATCCAAAATGACCAAGCAGAAGAATTCCCCTCAGAAGAATCTCCAGGAAATAACAGCTAATGAGCTGATCAAAAAGGATTTAAATAATATAACAGAAAGTGAATTTAGAATAATAGTCATAAAATTAATCGCTGGGCTGGAAAACAGTATACAGGACAGCAGAGAATCTCTTGCTACAGAGATCAAGGGACTAAGGAACAGTCACGAGGAGCTGAAAAACGCTTTAAATGAAATGCAAAACAAAATGCAAACCACCACGGTTCGGATGGAAGAGGCAGAGGAGAGAATAGGTGAACTAGAAGATAAAGTTATGGAAAAAGAGGAAGCTGAGAAAAAGAGAGATAAAAAAATCCAGGAGTATGAGGGGAAAATTAGAGAACTAAGTGATACACTAAAAAGAAATAATATACGCATAATTGGTATCCCAGAGGAGGAAGAGAGAGGGAAAGGTGCTGAAGGGGTACTTGAAGAAATTATAGCTGAGAACTTCCCTGAACTGGGGAAGGAAAAAGGCATTGAAATCCAAGAGGCACAGAGAACTCCCTTCAGACGTAACTTGAATCGATCTTCTGCACGACATATCATAGTGAAACTGGCAAAATACAAGGATAAAGAGAAAATTCTGAAAGCAGCAAGGGGTAAACGTGCCCTCACATATAAAGGGAGACCTATAAGACTCGTGACTGATCTCTCTTTTGAAACTTGGCAGGCCAGAAAGAATTGGCACGAGATTTTCAGTGTGCTAGACAGAAAAAATATGCAGCCGAGAATCCTTTATCCAGCAAGTCTGTCATTTAGAATAGAAGGAGAGATAAAGGTCTTCCCAAACAAACCAAAACTGAAGGAATTTGTCACCACTAAACCAGCCCTACAAGAGATCCTAAGGGGGACCCTGTGAGACAAAGTACCAGAGACATCACTACAAGCATAAAACAGACAGACATCACAATGACTCTAAACCCGTATCTTTCTATAATAACACTGAATGTAAATGGATTAAATGCGCCAACCAAAAGACATAGGGTATCAGAATGGATAAAAAAACAAGACCCATCTATTTGCTGTCTACAAGAGACTCATTTTAGACCTGAGGACACCTTTAGATTCAGAGTGAGGGGATGGAGAACTATTTATCATGCTACTGGAAGCCAAAAGAAAGCTGGAGTAGCCATACTTATATCAGACAAACTAGACTTTAAATTAAAGGCTGTAACAAGAGATGAAGAAGGACATTATATAATAGTTACAGGGTCTATCCATCAGGAAGAGCTAACAATTATAAATGTCTATGCGCCGAATACCGGAGCCCCCAAATATATAAAACAATTACTCATAAACAGAAGCAACCTTATTGATAAGAATGTGGTAATTGCTGGGGACTTTAACACCCCACTTACAGAAATGGATAGATCATCTAGACACACGGTCAATAAAGAAACAAGGGCCCTGAATGAGACATTGGATCAGATGGACTTGACAGATCTATTTAGAACTCTGCATCCCAAAGCAACAGAATATACTTTCTTCTCGAGTGCACATGGAACATTCTCCAAGATAGATCATATACTGGGTCACAAAACAGCCCTTCATAAGTTTACAAGAATTGAAATTATACCATGCATACTTTCAGACCACAATGCTATGAAGCTTGAAATCAACCACAGGAAAAAGTCTGGAAAACCTCCAAAAGCATGGAGTTAAAGAACACCCTACTAACGAATGAGTGGGTCAACCAGGCAATTAGAGAAGAAATCAAAAAATATATGGAAACAAACGAAAATGAAAATATAACAATCCAAACGCTTTGGGACACAGCGAAGGCAGTCCTGAGAGGAAAATACATTGCAATCCAGGCCTATCTCAAGAAACAAGAAAAATCCCAAATACAAAATCTCACAGCACACCTAAAGGAAATAGAAGCAGAAGAGCAAAGGCAGCCTAAACCCAGCAGAAGAAGAGAAATAATAAAGATCAGAGCAGAAATAAACAATATAGAATCTAAAAAAACTGTAGAGCAGATCAACGAAACCAAGAGTTGGTTTTTTGAAAAAATAAACAAAATTGACAAACCGCTAGCCAGGCTTCTCAAAAAGAAAAGGGAGATGACCCAAATAGATAAAATCATGAATGAAAATGGAATTATTACAACCAATTCCTCAGAGATACAAACAATTATCAGGGAATACTATGAAAAATTATATGCCAACAAATTGGACAACCTGGAAGAAATGGACAAATTCCTGAACACCCACACTTTTCCAAAACTCAATCAGGAGGAAATAGAAAGCTTGAACAGACCCATAACCAGCGAAGAAATTGAATCTGTTATCAAAAATCTCCCAACAAATAAGAGTCCAGGACCAGATGGCTTCCCAGGGGAGTTCTACCAGACATTTAAAGCAGAGATAATACCTATCCTTCTCAAGCTATTCCAAGAAATAGAAAGGGAAGGAAAACTTCCAGAGTCATTCTATGAAGCCAGTATTACTTTGATTCCTAAACCAGACAGAGACCCAGTAAAAAAAGAGAACTACAGGCCAATATCCCTGATGAATATGGATGCAAAAATTCTCAATAAGATACTAGCAAATCGAATTCAACAGCATATAAAAAGAATTATTCACCATGATCAAGTGGGATTCATTCCTGGGATGCAGGGCTGGTTCAACATTCGCAAATCAATCAACGTGATACATCACATTAACAAAAAAAAAAGAGAAGAACCATATGATCCTGTCAATCGATGCAGAAAAGGCCTTTGACAACATCCAGCACCCTTTCTTAATAAAAACCCTTGAGAAAGTCGGGATAGAAGGAACATACTTAAAGATCATAAAAGCCATTTATGAAAAGCCCACAGCTAACATCATCCTCAACGGGGAAAAACTGAGAGCTTTTTCCCTGAGATCAGGAACACGACAGGGATGCCCACTCTCACCGCTGTTGTTTAACATAGTGCTGGAAGTTCTAGCATCAGCAATCAGACAACAAAAGGAAATCAAAGGCATCAAAATTGGCAAAGATGAAGTCAAGCTTTCACTTTTTGCAGATGACATGATATTATACATGGAAAATCCGATAGACTCCACCAAAAGTCTGCTAGAACTGATACATGAATTCAGCAAAGTTGCAGGATACAAAATCAATGTACAGAAATCAGTTGCATTCTTATACACTAACAATGAAGCAACAGAAAGACAAATAAAGAAAATGATCCCATTCACAATTGCACCAAGAAGCATAAAATACCTAGGAATAAATCTAACCAAAGATGTAAAGGTTAACAAAGGTTAGATGTAAATCTAACAAAGATGTATGCTGAAAACTATAGAAAGCTTATGAAGGAAATTGAAGAAGATTTAAAGAAATGGAAAGACATTCCCTGCTCATGGATTGGAAAAATAAATATTGTCAAAATGTCAATACTACCCAAATCTATCTACACATTCAATGCAATCCCAATCAAAATTGCACCAGCATTCTTCTCGAAATTAGAACAAGCAATCCTAAAATTCATATGGAACCACAAAAGGCCCCGAATAGCCAAAGGAAGTTTGAAGAAGAAGACCAAAGCAGGAGGCATCACAATCCCAGACTTTAGCCTCTACTACAAAGCTGTAATCATCAAGACAGCATAGTATTGGCACAAAAACAGACACACAGACCAATGGAATAGAATAGAAACCCCAGAACTAGACCCACAAACGTATGGCCAACTCATCTTTGACAAAGCAGGAAAGAACATCCAATGCAAAAAAGACAGCCTCTTTAACAAGTGGTGCTGGGAGAACTGGACAGCAACATGCAGAAGGTTGAAACTAGACCACTTTCTCACACCATTTACAAAAATAAACTCAAAATGGATAAAGGACCTAAATGTGAGACAGGAAACCATCAGAACCTTAGAGGAGAAAGCAGGAAAAGACCTCTCTGACCTCAGACGTAGCAATCTCTTACTCGACACATCCCCAAAGGCAAGGGAATTAAAAGCAAAAGTGAATTACTGGGACCTTATGAAGATAAAAAGCTTCTGCACAGCAAAGGAAACAACCAACAAAACTAAAAGGCAACCAACGGAATGGGAAAAGATATTTGCAAATGACATATCAGACAAAGGGCTAGTATCTAAAATCTATAAAGAGCTCACCAAACTCCACACCCGAAAAACAAATAACCCAGTGAAGAAATGGGCAGAAAACATGAATAGACACTTCTCTAAAGAAGACATCCAGATGGCCAACAGGCACATGAAAAGATGTTCAGCGTCGCTCCTTATCAGGGAAATACAAATCAAAACCACACTCAGGTATCACCTCACGCCAGTCAGAGTGGCCAAAATGAACAAATCAGGAGACTATAGATGCTGGAGAGGATGTGGAGAAACGGGAACCCTCTTGCACTGTTGGTGGGAATGCAAATTGGTGCAGCCGCTCTGGAAAGCAGTGTGGAGGTTCCTCAGAAAATTAAAAATAGACCTACCCTATGACCCAGCAATAGCACTGCTAGGAATTTATCCAAGGGATACAGGAGTACTGATGCATAGGGGCACTTGTACCCCAATGTTCATAGCAGCACTCTCAACAATAGCCAAATTATGGAAAGAGCCTAAATGTCCATCAACTGATGAATGGATAAAGAAATTGTGGTATATATATACAATGGAATACTATGTGGCAATGAGAAAGAATGAAATATGGCCCTTTGTAGCAACGTGGATGGAACTGGAGAGTGTAATGCTAAGTGAAATAGGCCATACAGAGAAAGACAGATACCATATGGTTTCACTCTTATGTGGATCCTGAGAAACTTAACAGGAACCCACGGGGGAGGGGAAGGAAAAAAAAAAAAAAGAGGTTAGAGTGGGAGAGAGCCAAAGCATAAGAGACTGTTAAAAACTGAGAACAAACTGAGGGTTGATGGGGGGTGGGAGGGAGGGGAGGGTGGGTGATGGGTATTGAGGAGGGCACCTTTTGGGATGAGCACTGGGTGTTGTATGGAAACCAATTTGTCAATAAATTTCATATATATAAAATAAAAAAAAAAAGAAAGCCTCCAGAAAAGGGCCCTGTTCCCATTGGCTTCCTGCAGACAGGCAAGAGAGAAGGAGCATGCATGGGGACGGTGAGGAAGGAATGCTGAAGTGCGCACATGGTCACACAGCTCTGCTGTTGTATAAACAATGGCAGGCTTTCTATACAGAAATAGTCTCCCTAACTCCTGTGGTGCCACAGAGGGACAGTGAATGTTCCTAGCTCATGGTGCTACTATGGCTTTTGTTTCTACCTCCTCTCATCCCCTCGGTCCTCTAAGTTTCTCCTCTTCTGTCTCCTAGGACCAGAACTTGCCAAGACAGTGTCAGAGAAAGCCACTGGTGGACTGGAAGAACATGATCGTTGACCACACTTGTGGGAGGAATGCTCCAGGTTTATCAGGTAGATTTCATGCTATGTGGACCCTCTTATAGTGAATAAAAACCGTAACAGCAAATTCTTCTATAGGGCCTACCTACTCTGTGCCTGGAAATTTTTTTTAGGTTATTGTCACACGTTTACACATTTAAATGCTCACAACAGCCTTGTGAGGTGGGTGCTGCTGTACAGATGAGGAAACAGGCTCAGAGAGGTTAAATAAATAGTCAGGTAGAAGCAGCAGAGCTGAGGTTCGAACCTAGGGCATCTATTAATTCCCCTCCTATCCTGCTTCTATTACTTCTCCTGCCTCAGAGTAGGAGATCGGTGGAGGCTGAGGGCCTGGATGCAGAGAGCTAGAAACTGGAACCCCCTGAGGGAGCAGCAGGATTCCTGGATCCCACCAGGGGAAAAAGTCAAGGCTGGGTGCCTTCTCTGAAACATTCTGCACTACAAGTGTCATCTGAGTGGACCTCCCTGAGGGCCTGTCTTCAACTAAGATTGGAATCAATGGCTTCCACAAGATGAATCAAGGGCTCACAAATTTTAACTTGGAAACTCTTAAGCTCCTTGAGGACAGGAATCATTTCAATGGTGACTAGTGTCTCACCGTGCTTTGCACTTGGCAGGTCCACTGTATATGCCTGTGGGGTGTAGAATGCAGAACTATAATGACTAACACTTAATAAACACTTAACAATATGCCCGGGAGTCTTCCAAGGGCGTGACGCGGATGATCTCATGTAACACTCAGTACATCCTTATGCATTATCATTGTCATCATTACCATCCTCACTTCACAGATAAGTAAACTAAGGCACTGCAGGTTAAATAACTGTCCTACAGTTGGTCACGAGGAGGATGAAGTGAGGATCTTAATCCAAGTACTGTATCTCCAGCGTCTAGTCCCCTAACGACCATGCTTGCTGTCTCTCTGGGTCAGAAGGAAGAGAAGGATTAAGATAATAGGAATAAAAAAGTCCTCAGGACGCCCACTCTGAAGCCAACAGTTCTTCCTTGGAGGAACAATGAGGGGATTCAGGGATTCAAAGTACATTTTCTGGGGAGAAAGACAACAACAGCAGAACAGCAGATAAGCTTTACATGCGGGCCAACTGTTGACTGAGTGCTTTTAAACCTTGAAGCTCCCTAATCAGGTAAGCACTACCATCATTGCCATTTTGCAGAGGAAACTGAGGCATAGAGCGGTTAAGTAACTCGCCCAAGGTCACCCAGCCAGGAGGTGGTGGAACTGGAATTTGAATGCAGGAGGGTGGGCTCTCAGCTCTGGGCTCCTAGCCACTGTGCTGTACTGCCTAGAGCTTTTGTAAGTATCAATAGGGGGCCCGGACATCCTGCAAATATCTAGACCCGTCGCTCAAGAGAAGTTAAGCCATTTCTGCTTCTCTCGCCATATAAAAACTGAGGTTTTCCTGAGTATTCATAGAAGATGAGAGAGAAGAAAACACAAGGATACAGATTAAGGAGTTTGATCTAATGGCTAATTATTCTGTTCCACAAAAAGTTCACCTGTGAGAGGGGAAGGACAGGTTTTTGTGGCCTGGGTGGCCCCCTGAGCATTCTCTGCTCCTTTTTGTCTGAGCGTGACCCAGGACTGCTAATGCTGGGCTGATCTCATGGAGCACAATGTCTCACAGAATCAAAGATGCTCAGAACAAAAACAAACGTGAAGGCCAACTATTTATACGTGCTCTGTCTTATTCCCCAAATAATTTAAGGTGGCTTAGCTATCATTCCAGACCTGTCTGGTACAGCATTATTTGTCTGCCTTCACCTTCTCCAAACTTGTCCCTTCTTCCACCTTCTCCCAGAAACCTCTTTGCGCTCTCATTGCTTCCAGACCTGCTCCTATGGGTGCAGATAGAACATTATTTGCCCCACATCCCATTTGTTAAAAATCCCACTTTCTTCCTTTTGTCAGTTCGTTTGCCTTAAACCTGATCTCTTTCATCCAGGGCTAACAAACTGGACTCCTGGGCATAACTTTGAGAATACGGCCTATCTAATTAGCAGCTCCTGGTGAAGGAAATTCTGCAAAGACAAGAGGAAGGGAAGGCCTACTGGTGCAGATGTGAAAGAAAGTGGAATTTCAAGTGGTAAAGCCATTTAGGAAAAAAATTTTAAATAAAGTTGGGGACTAAAAACCTTGAAATAATATTGAACCTACTGTTTTGTCCAGTAGGGGTACTTGTGTTAACACTTAAAATTTGCAACCCTTCTGTTCCCTTTCCTGTTAGAATACTAACCAGTAACAAATAAAAGTTGGTCTTCCATTGTGTGCACCCCAAAGGAGATATTTCTGTGACAGCCTCCTTCAGAAATGAGTGCTGTGTCCGATAAAATGTAACCTAAAATCTGCTTTTATATGCTGTTCAATAATTGGTATCTCCTGGATAATATTCAAATGGGTATCTCTGATTTCTGAAGATCTAAATTAGTTCCATCATTTTATAAGGAAAATTTTCAAACCTACAGAAAAGTTGAAATAATTTTCACGGCGAACATTTGCATATCCACCACCTAGATTCTATTAATAACAATATTTGCTTTGCCACATCTATTCACATGTCTATTTATTTAGCAGTCTTTTTATTCTTTATGCATTTCATGGTAAATTGCTGATGTTGATAGATTGATAAGTAGGTAGGTAGACAGACAGATCTGACACACAGATCTGATAGAAATATAATTTATTTTACCTTCTTTTAGAAGAATCATACATGGAATTTAAGAAACAGAATAGATGAACAAAGGGGAAGGGAAGGAAAAACAAAAGATAGACACAGAGAGGGAGGCAAACCGTAGGAGACTCTTAAATACAGAGAACAAACTGAGGGTTGCTGGAGGGGTGTTGGGTGGAGAGATGGGCTAGATTAGTGATGGGCATTAAGGAGGACACTTGTTGGGATGAACAATGGGTGTTGTATGTAAGTGATGAATCACTAAATTCTACTCCTGAAACTACTACTACACTATTTGTTAACTAACTTGAATTTAAATAAAATCTTAGAAGAAGAAAAAGTCCCTATAAACAAAGTGAAGACTCTTGTGGATACATTATCTTATTAATTATGCATATGACTAATTATTGCTATTTAGTACACAAGACGTTCCTACTTTTTCTGTGAAATGGAAGCAAGCCTATCTGCCAAGAGATAGGAAACAGATACGATGTTTGAGGGTTAGGGAGAGAAGTAAATATTTTGAATAGCCACTGAAAATATGAGTAAAAGCTGACTTCTGCTAGTTAAGAGAATTGCCAAGCCATGCAGTGGAGAACTGACACCATATTTTTGAAGTGGCACCAATCTGCATGTTTGTGTTATGTTCTCCATCAGTCCAAATGGGAGTAGAATGGCCAGATGGTCAGATTAATCCATGTTGGGCACATGTCACAGGAAGACTATGAGACAAGAGGGTTGAGGATGCTACAGAGAGAGGGTTCATAGTGACACAGAGGGTGTCTCCCAGCTGGAGAGGGACAAAAGTAAAAATTGCAGGGCACTGTTAAATCCTGAGGACAAGCAGGAGGCAAAGGCACAGTGATCGGATGTCGTGATCAGACTGTAGGCATGACGACAGTAAGAGGGCGAGAGAACTAGGTGTTCGTTAGGCTTAGTTATCACTATTCATCATTTCAGAGATGGATCATGATAAAGAATAAGATTGGTCGGGAATACAGTGGCCAAAGGAAAAATGGACGTCAAGGAATTAGGATGTTTTGACATTGAAGTTTTCATAGAATATGTTAAAATTACATTGATGAGTCAAGTGCCAAAGCTGTGTATGTGGGATTGATCTCATTGTGGCTGAGACAGAAGGGGAGGTCTCCTGGAAGAGTTCTAGGGAGATTTCCTCCCTGATGAGGGATGTGGTGAAACCTTCCCTCTCCATTTCTGCTTTTGTGTATAGTTGCTCAAGGGATTTTTTTTTTTAAATGTGTGGGGCTACTGAAGCAGTCTTGCAACCACTGAGAAAGCCAAGACTTGCTGAGAAGGTATCTTAGAGCTCTGGTGTGGGTGTGGCTGAACTGCTGAAGAAACCCTACCTCTGTCCTATGGGGATAGCGTCAGTAATCATCCAGAACCTTCCCACCCCACGCTTATGGACCAGAGAGGGAAGGTTGGTACAAAGAGCACAGATGAGGGTGGGGGGATCTTTTCCAGACATTTATATGCCCCCAACCTGGAACATCTTGGTCTAAGAAGAGAGCAGGGTTGACAGCTTTTAACAATTGATTATCTTAGAACACACTGGCAAATGGCAGGGGAGGGGATTAGATAATTAATTATAATGAGTTCCAGGAATCATTGCTTAAAAGTTTCATGCTTTTCTCTTTGTTCAAATTGACCTGAAAGCCTGAGGGGCTTCATTAAAAATCAAGAGTTTTAAACACCAAGGGAATGTAGATTTGTTTAGACTTACCTGGTTTTACTGAGAAAGTGGTCCAATAATTATGTATATATAATTAAGATTTAGGAATCAACTTCTCTTCTACACACTACTTGAGTGATTAAACGTAATCCTCTATGGGCAGGTTCTTGAAATTACAAAATATGGGTCCTGAGGGACTGTGAATGATGGAGCAGTTCCAATTAAGGACCTTTCTTCTCTGAAGAAACAGGACACCCTCAGGAATTACAAAACAGACATGTGGTGGAAAATCTGGTGATTGATCCCTCTGATACTGATGCCAGATGGCAATGAGGTCACTACATCATGAGTCTCAGGGCTGGTCTCCAGCTCTCCAAGATGTGCATCACTCACTATGGCCAACAGCTTAGTTGATGGCTAGAATGGAATGTGGCTAAACAGGTTTTGGTTTATTTATGTTTTCATACTTTATTGTCAAATTAGCTAACGTATAGTGTATACAGTGTGCTCTTGGCTTTGGGAGTGATTCCCATGATTCATCGTTTATGCACAACACCCAGTGCTCATCCCAACAAATGCCCTCCTCAGTGCCCATCACCCATTTCCCTGCCCCTCCGTCCTACCGCCCCCGCCTCCGCCGTCAACCCTCAGTTTGTTCTCTGTATTTAAAAGCCTTTTACAGTTTTTGTTTAGATCCCTGATGCTGAGAGTCAAAATGGCCCAACATCAGATTGGTGCTACTGAAACACAGCTGTTCTCAGAAAGTTTTCCCTGATCCATCCTTTCTGCTTCCTCATCTTCTAGAACAATCCATGATCCATCTCTTCTGTAATGCATGTGGACAGTAACAATATTTTCATGTTTCTAAATAATAATAATAATAAGAGTAATAATAATAATGCCTCACATTTTGAGCACTTAGCTCACATCAGGGACACTGTTGAGCATTTTGCATACCTTAGATAATTTAATCCACCCAATAGCTCCATGAGGTATGTACTTGTTATTCCCATTTTACAGATGAAGAAACTGAGGGTTAGCAGGTCAACTTACTGACTCAAGGTCCTTCAATTCATATGTGGTAGAGTCAGAATTTGAACCTCCTACTATGATTCTCAAGTCCATACTCCTCCCCACTATGTAATGTCAATTCCTTCTTATTACAGCAAAGAATACTTGTGACCGGAGTAAGTAACCTCTCTCTAAATTTATTTCCAAACTCACAGTACTCTTTTTGTTCTAAAACCCCACAAAGACTGGTAAGACAAAGGAGTATCTCTTCCATCATAGCCTCCCAAAAGTTAAAGAGGCAAGGCAGGTACATTTCAAAAACTCAGAATAACCTTCTTTGTATCCATAGGAATCACACAGTGCCCAGCATATAGAAAGTACATAATAAATAAATATTTAATGAACCCAGTTATACAATAGTGACTACCCTACATTCTTTTTTTAAAGTTTTAATTTAAATTCCACTTAGTTAACATACAGCATAATATCAGCTGCAGGTGTAAAATATAGTGTTTGAACACTTCCATACATCACCCAGTGTTCATCACAAGTGCCCTCCTTAATCCTCATCACCTACTTCACTCATCCCTCCACCCACCTCCCCTCTGGTAACAGTCAGATTGTTCTTAATAGTTAAGAGTCTGTTCCTTGGTTTTCTTCTCTCTCTCTCTCTCTTCCTTTCCTCATTTGTTTTGTTTCTTAAATTCCACATGTGAGTGAAATCGTATGGCATTTGCCTTTCTGACTGATTTTGCTTAGCACAATACTCTGTAGCTCCAGCCATACTGTTGTAAATTGGCAAGATTTCATTTTTTTATTGCTGAATAATATTCAATTGTATATATATATATATACTACATCTTCCTTATCCATTCATCAGTTGATGGATACTTGAGCTGTTTCCATAATTTGGCTATTGTAGATAATGCTGCCATAAACACTGGGGTGCATGTATCCCTTTGAATTAGTATTTTTGTATTCTTAGATAAATACCTACTAGTGCAATTGTTGGATCGTAGGGTAGTTCTATTTTTTTTTCAATATATGAAGTTTATTGTCAAATTGGTTTCCATACAACACCCAGTGCTCATCCCAAAAGGTGCCCTTCTCAATACCCATCACCCTCCCTCCCCTCCCTCCCACCCCCATCAACCCTCAGTTTGTTCTCAGTTTTTAAGAGTCTCTTATGCTTTGGCTCTCTTCCACTCTAACCTCTTTTTTTTTTTTTCCTTCCCCTCCCCCATGAGTTTCTGTTAAGTTTCTCAGGATCCACATAAGAGTGAAACCATATGGTATCTGTCTTTCTCTGTATGGCTTATTTCACTTAGCATCACACTCTCCAGTTCCATCCACGTTGCTACAAAGGGCCATATTTCATTCTTTCTCATTGCCACGTAGTACTCCATTGTGTATATAAACCACAATTTCTTTATCCATTCATCAGTTGATGGACATTTAGGCTCTTTCCATAATTTGGCTATTGTTGAGAGTGCTGCTATAAACATTGGGGTACAAGTGCCCCTATGCATCAGTGGGTAGTTCTATTTTTAACTTTTTGAGGAACTTCCATTCTTTTTTCCATAGTAGCTGTACCCGTCTGCATTTGCACCAAGAGTGTACGAGGATTCCCCTTTCTCCGCATCCTCTCCAGCACCTGTTTTTTCTTGCGTTATTGATTTTAGCCATTCTGACAGGTGTGAGGTGATATCTCATGGTAGTTTTGATTTGGATTTCCCTGATGATGTGTAGTGTTGAATATCTTTTCATGTCTCTGTTGGCCATCTGGACGTCTTCTTTGAAAATGTCTGTTTGCGTCTTCTGACCATTTGTAATTACATCTTTTATTTTTTAAGTGTTGAGTTCTATAAGTTCTTTATATATTTTGGATACCAACCCTTAATAAGATATGTCATTTGCAGATATCTTCTCTCATTCTGTAGGTTGCCTTTCAGTTTTGTTGATTGTTTCCTTCATGAAAAGCTTCAGAGATTTTCATTCTGATTAAGTCCCAAAGTTTATTTTTGCTTTTGTTTCCCTTGATTCAGGAAACATATCTAGAAAGAAGTTGCTATGGCCCATATCACAAAGGTTACTGCTTGTGTTCTGTAGGATTTTGGTGGTTTTCTGCCTCACATTTAGGTCTTTCATCCATTTTGAATTTATTTTTGTGTATGGTGTAAAAAAGGGGTTCTGTTTCATTCTTTTGCACGTTGCTGTCCAGTTTCCCCAACACCATTTGTTGAAGAGACAGTCTTTTTCCCATTGGATATCCTTCCCTGTTTTGTCAAAGATTAACTGACCACATAGATGTGGGTTCATTTCTGGCTTTTCTATTATGTTCCATTAACCTATGTGTCTGTTTTTATGCCTGTTTGGATCATCACAGCTTTGTAATATGACTTGAAGTGTGGGATTGTGATGCCTCCAGCTTTGCTTTTCTTTTTCAAGACTGCTTTGGCTATTTAGGGTCTTTTGTGGTTCCATACAAATTGTATAATTGTTCCAGCTCTGTGAAAAATGCTGTTGGTAGTGTGATAGGGATTGTGTTAAATGTGTAGGTTACTTTGGCTAGTATAGACATTCTAATAACATTTGTTCTTCCAATCCATAAGAATGGAATGTTTTTCCATTTCATTGTGTCATTTTCCATTTCTTTCATTAGTGTTTTATAGTCTTCAGAGTACAGATCTTTTACCTCTTTAGCTAGGCTTATTCCTAGGTATCCCATAGTTTTTGGTGTGATTGTAAATGCGATCAATTCCTTAATTTCTCCTTCTGCTGCTTCGTTATTGGTGTATAGAAATGCAATGGATTTCTGTACACTGGTTTTGTATCCTGTGACTTTACCGAATTTGTGTATTGGTTCTGGCAGTTTTCTGGTGGAATCTTTCAGGTTTTTCTCTATAAAGTGTTATGTCATCTGCAAACAGTGAAAGTTTGACTTCTTCCTTGCTGATTTGGATGCCTTTTCTTTTCGTTGTGTGACTGCTGTGGCTAGGACTTCCAGTAGTATGTTGAATAAAAGTGGTGAAAGTGGACACCTGGATCTTGTTCCTGATTTTAGGGGAAAGCTCTCAGTTTTTCCCCATTGAGGGTGATGTTAGCTGTGGGTTTTTCATAGACGGCCTTTATTATGTTGAGGTATGTTCACTCTAACCCTACTTTGTTGAGGGACTTTATCATGAATGGATGTCTTACTTTGTCACATGATTTTTCTGCATCTATTGAGAGGATCATATGGTCTTATCCTCTCCTTTTATTTATGTGGTGTATCATGTTGATTAATTTGCAATTATCAAACATCCCTTACAAAGCAGGAATATATCCCACTTGCCCATGGTGAATGATTCTTTTCATGTACTACTGGCTTCGGTTTCTAGTATTTTATTGAGAATTTTTACATCCATGTTCATCAGGGATATTGGTCTGTAGTTCTCTTTTTAGTGGAGTCTTTATCTAGTTGTGGTATCAGGGTAATGGTGGCCTCATACAATGAATTTGAAAGTTTTCCTTCCATTTGTATTTTTTGGAATAGTTTGAGAAGAATAGGTATTAACTCCT
Source organism: Lynx rufus (assembly GCF_022079265.1). Classification (NCBI taxonomy): domain Eukaryota; kingdom Metazoa; phylum Chordata; class Mammalia; order Carnivora; family Felidae; genus Lynx; species Lynx rufus. The sequence goes on along the minus strand of NW_025814834.1, from coordinate 127,871,516 downwards.
CTTTATTTTTTTTAAATATAATTTATTGTCAAATTAGTTTCCATACAACACCCAGTGCTCATCCCAACAAGTGTCCTCCTCAATGCCCATCACCCACTTTCCCCTCTCCTCCACCCCCATCAACCTTCAGTTTGTTCTCAGTTTTTAAGAGTCCCTTATGGTTTGCCTCCCTCCCTCTCTGTAACTTTTTTTTCCCCCCTTCCCCTCCAGCATGGTCTTCTGTTAAATTTCTCAAGATCCACATATGAACTCCTCTTTAAATGTTTGGTAGAATTCACCCGTGAAGCCGTCTGGCCCTGGAGTTTTGTTTATTGGAATATTTTTGATTACTGACTCAATTTCTTTGCTTGTTATCAGTCTGTTCAAGTTTTCTCTATTTTATGATTTCAGTGTTGGTAGCTTATATATTTCTAGGAATTTATCCATTTCTTCCAGGTGGCCCCATTTGTTGCCATACAGATTTTCATAATATTCCCTTATAATTATTTCTATTTCTGTGATGTTGGTTGTTATTTCTCCTCTGTCATTTGTGATTTTATTTATTTGGGTCTTTGCTTTTTTCCTTTTGATAAGCTCCTGGTTTCATTGATATGTTCTATTGGGTTTTATTTTGGTTCTATATCATTTATTTCCTCTCTGTATTATTTCCTTCCTTCTGCTGGCTTTAAGCTTCATTTCTTGTTCTTTTTCTAACTCCTTTAGGTATAAGGTTAGGTGGTTTGTTTGAGATTTTTCTTGCTTCTTGAGGTAGACCTATCTAGATACTTCCCTCTTAGGAAGCATATAGACTTTTATATGCAACTTTTGTTGCATCCCAAAGGTGTTGGACCATCGTGTTTTCCTTTTCATTTAATTTTTTATTTCTTCTTTGATACCCTGATTGATCCATTCATTGTTTAGCAGCATGTTGTTTAATCTGCATGTATTTGTGGTATTTTCTTTTTAATGTTTATTTATTATTGAGAGACAGAGAGACACAGAGCATGAGCAGGGGTGGGGTAGAGAGAGGGGGAGACATAGAATCTGAAGCAGGCTCCAGGCTCTGAGCTGCCAGCACAGAGCCCGATGTGGGGCTCGAACTCACAAACTGTGAGATCATGACCTGAGCTGAAGTCAGTTGCTTAATCAACTGAGCCACCCAGGCGCCCCTGCATGTATTTGTGGTCTTTCCAAAGTTTTTCTTGTGGTTGACTTCTAGTTTCATAGCGTGTGGTCAGAAAAGTGCATGGTATGACTTTGATCTTTTTGTTTTTGACGAGGCCTGATTTGTGACCCAAACGTGATCTATTTTCGAGAATGTCTCATGTGCACTTAAAAGGAATGTGTATTCTTTTGCTTTAGGATGGAATGCTTTAATTCAAATTCTGAATGTATCTGTTACATCCATCTGGTCCAGTGTGTCATTTAATGCCATTGTTTCCTTGTTGATTTTCAGCTTAGATGATCTGTCCATTGTTGTAAGTGGGGTATTAAAGTCCCCTACTATTATGGTATTATTATCAATGAGTTCCTTTATGTTTGTTAACTGACATATATTTGGGTGCTCCATGTTGGGTGCATAAATATTTACAATTGTTATATATTCTTTTTGGATATATTTTTTAGTATGATATAGTGTCCTTCTTCATGACTTCTTATAGCCTTTATTTTTAAAATCTAGTTTGTCCGATGTAAGTATTGCTACTCCAGTTTTCTTTTGACATCCATTTTCATGATAAATATTTCTCCATCCCCTCACTTTCAATCTGCAGGTGTCTTTAAGTCTAGAATGAGTCTCTTGTAGGCAGCATATAGATGGATCTTGGTTTTTTTTAATCCAGTCTGACACCCTATGTCTTTTGACTGGAGCATTTAGTCCAGTCAAAGTAATTATTCAGAGTAATTATTGATAGCAATGTATTTATTGCCATTTTATTACTTGTTTTTATCAGTTTGTGGAGATTTTCTCTGATCCCTTCTTGTCTTTGTCACTTTTGGTCTTCCCTTTCCACTCAGAGTCCCTTTTAATATTTCTTGCAGGGTTGGTTTAGTGGTCATGAACTCCTATAGTTTTTGTTTGTCTGGGAAACTCTTGATCTTGCCTTCTATTCTGAATGATAGCCTTGCTGGATAGAGTGTTCTTGGCTACAGATTTTTCCCACTCAGCACTTTGAATATATCATGTCATTCCCTTCTGGCTTGCCTAGTTTCTGTTGAGAGTTCTGCAGCTAGCCTTGTTCTTTTGTCTTGCTGTTTTTAGGGTTTTTTCTTTATCATGATATTTTGTAAATTTAATTACTGTATGTATAGGTGTTGGCCTGCTTTTGTGTATTTTTATGGGAGTTCTTTGTGCCTCCTGGATCTGGAAGTCTGTTTCCTTCCCCAGTTTAGGAAAGTTTTCAGCTATTATTTCCTCAAATAAATTTTCTGCCCCCTTTTCTCTCTCTTCTTCTGGGACTCCTATAATATGAATGTTATTAGGTTTGATGGAGTCCCTGAGTTCCCTGAGCCTACTCTCCTGTTCCATACTTCTCTCCCTCTTTTGTTCAGCTTCATTACTGTCCATTGCTTTGTTGTCTAGGTCACTAATTCATTCTTCTGCTTCCTCTAGCCTGCGGTTCACTACATCAGGTGTGTTTCCAATCTTGTTTATTGCATGCTTCATCTCTGAGTGATTCTTTTTAACTATTTGTGTCTGTGGTAAGGGTCTCACTTATGCCTTCCATTCTTTTCTCAAGCCCAGTGAGTATCTATATGATTGTTGCGTTACATTCTCCATCAGGCATGTCATTTTTGTTTTACTTAGATCTCTGGCCATGACCTTGTCATGTTCTATCCTTTGGGATGAATTCCTCCATTTTTGCCTTTTGTCTCTGTCTTCTTCTCTGTGTTAGAGAAGCCAGTTATATTGCCTGCTCCTGAAAGTAATGGCTTTATGCCATGTAGTACCCAGGGCTGGTGCTTCAAGGAACATCTCCAATGTGTGCTGTGTGTGCTATGCTGTTGTGTTCTGGCTGGTCTACCCTCAGGCCAGTCATCTGCAGAGAATCTTCTAGCCTGCTGTGGGCAGTGTGTGGTCCCTGGCCTGCGTGTGGCAAGTTTTAACCAGGTGTGCTCTTGTCTGCTTATGAAATGATACCCAATACCATCTCCACCAGAACTGAGACCCTGCAGAACTCTCTGGTCAAGGAATGTGGTGTGGGCACGGGCTTGTGCCAGTCTTCTTGGGGAGGGGCCTACCACCTTGGGACCGAGGCAAGCTTGAATGAGAAGGGCAATCCCACCACAGCAAAGGGGGAGGGGTCTTTGTATATGCAAGTTAGGCGGCCAGTGTCAGGGCTGAGCTGGTTCCCTCAGGTGGCTCTGTGTTTACGCTGAGGGGCAGGGAAAGGAAATGGCTCTGGCTGGCTCTTTTCTTCCCAAAGAGTTGTGTCTCCTTGAACTCTGCCTCTCAGGGATGCACTCCAAGAAGAGCAGAATAATCTCCCCCAGTGTGCCCCAGGCTGTCTTCAGATCACTGTTACCACGCTGTCTGTCTCCGGGTTGTTGCCTGCCTTCTCTACAAAAGAAGTGCAGTGCCCTCCAGGCTCTATCCCAGACAAGCTTCTCAACATTTAAAGTCCAGGCTTTAAGCCTGCTGGTTGCAAGAACTCATGAAATTCAGCCCCTCTTGTATGCAAGCCAATGGATAAACATTCTCCTTGTGCGTTCCCCTGTGGACTCCTCTCTCACTTGCCCGTTCTGTGACCCTGGCTCCTTCCTCTCCATACTACCTGTGATCTGCTTCTCCCCTAAACACATCTCTACACTTCCTACTTTCTTTGATTTGCCTTTTTCTCTCCCTTTAGTTGTGGAGTTTGTTCTGTCAGTCTTCAGGCCAATTTCTGGGGTACTTAGTATGATTTGGTAGTTATCCAGTTGTGTTTCATGGGATGAGATGAGCCTAGGGTACTGATAGTCCCATTTTCCTGAACCCTACCTTACATTCTTAAGAGGAAAATATTTAGCTGGGAGCTTGAGAAACCTTCAAAAGTGCCTTAAAAATTCTATTTCTTAAGGGTCTTAAAAAATTGTTTCTTCTAAAATATTGAGAAATCCAGAAGTAAGCATTCTGAGATAATATCATGGATCACAGACAGCACAAGAACCCAGGCTTCTTTGTATCTTTTCAATCCACTAAACTTAGCATAAGATTGTTCTCCTTATTGCAGTATGGCTTGGGCCATGTTTTTAAAAATATTTCCTGGAGAATTTAGATTTCTCTCTTGTTAATTATGATTAGCCAACTTACTTTACAAAAGGAAACTAAATGGCCCTCTGGTCCCCAAAAGATTTTTAATCTTTTAAAAGTCTAGTTAATGTAAAACTCTATTCTTGCTTACCTTGGCCTTCTTTAGTGTGATTGAAACATAACATCACTAGGGCAGTTGTTGTCCAAATACATAAGAAGGTCAGCTTCCTCTTCTCCAGCAGTATTTTTCTCACAGTGCCCTCAGAGAATGGAAGGTAACTATAGAAGAAAAAAGAAAAAGAATGAAAGGAATGGAGAAAGAAAGAAAATCGCTTTTTATCAAGATTGTTATTAAAGTCTGAGAAACATGCTAAGATCACATATATCCAGGGGTTTTAAACAAACTCCCCAATGACAACTAGAATAGTCTTAGATTAAAAACATCATATCTGAATGCTGTGTTTGGACAAAGGCAAGTGGAATAAAATCCTGCAACAATTTCCCTACTCCCCAAGATTCTGATTGATGTTTACCAACATCTTCCTTTGGTTTAATCTCCTTTGCCTCTGACTTTTAGTTTACAAAATTGACCCCTATTTCAAAGAAAAGCTTGTGACTATAAAGTTTATTCCATAGCTCCAGCAGAAAAAGATGGCAAAAAATGTCAAGAATGCTCTAATAATGTTGTTTTAATTAGATATAGCCAACCACATAAATCTCACATTCTTAGGATAAAAGCTGTTTTCCACAGAGCCAAAACAAGCCACGGGTCCAGTGAGCTGTCCCAGGTACTGAACTTCTACCTTTAATTCTCTTCGATTCAGTAAAGGAAAAGCTTCTGTTTTTGTGCCTAACTTAGTTATGCTATGAATACAGTATTGAGTTCTATTAAAAAGATAAAACTCTTTCCATAATTTGGCTATTGTTGAGAGTGCTGCTATAAACATTGGGGTACAAGTGCCCCTATGCATCAGTACTCCTGTATTCCTTGGGTAAATTCCTAGCAGTGCTATTGCTGGGTCATAGGGTAGGTCTATTTTTAATTTTTTGAGGAACCTCCACACTGTTTTCCAGAGTGGCTGCAGCAATTTGCATTCCCACCAACAGTGAAAGAGGGTTCTTGTTTCTCCACATCCTCGCCAGCATCTATAGTCTCCTGATTTGTTCATTTTGGCCACTCTGACTGGCGTGAGGTGATACCTGAGTGTGGTTTTGATTTGTATTTCCCTGATAAGGAGTGATGTTGAGCATCTTTTCATGTGCCTGTTGGCCATCCGGATGTCTTCTTTAGAGAAGTGTCTATTCATGTTTTCTGCCCATTTCTTCACTGAGTTATTTGTTTTTCAGGTGTGGAGTTTGGTGAGCTCTTTATAGATTTTAGATACTAGCCCTTTGTCTGATATGTCATTTGCAAATATCTTTTCCCATTCCATTGGTTGCCTTTTAGTTTTGTTGGTTGTTTCCTTTGCTGTGCAGAAGCTTTTTATCTTCATAAGGTCCCCGTAGTTCATTTTTGTTTTTAATTCCCTTGCCTTTGGGGATGTGTCAAGTAAGAAATTGCTATGGCTGAGGCCAGAGAGGTCTTTTCCTGCTTTCTCCTCTAGGGTTTTGATGGTTTCCTGTCTCACATTCAGGTCCTTTATCCATTTTGAGTTTATTTTTGTGAATGGTGTGAGAAAGTGGTCTAGTTTCTTTTTTTTTTTTTCAACGTTTATTTATTTTTGGGACAGAGAGAGACAGAGCATGAACGGGGGAGGGGCAGAGAGAGAGGGAGACACAGAATTGGAAACAGGCTCCAGGCTCTGAGCCATCAGCCCAGAGCCTGACGCGGGGCTCGAACTCACAGACCGCGAGATCGTGACCTGGCTGAAGTCGGACGCTTAACCGACTGCGCCACCCAGGCGCCCCGAAAGTGGTCTGGTTTCAACCTTCTGTATGTTGCTGTCCAGTTTTCCCAGCACCATTTGTTAAAGAGACTGTCTTTTTTCCTTTGGATAGTCTTTCCTGCTTTGTCAAAGATTAGTTGGCCATACGTTTGTGGGTCTAGTCCTGGGGTTTCTATTCTATTCCATTGGTCTATGTGTCTGTTTTTGTGCCAATACCATGCTGTCTTGATGATTACAGCTTTGTAGTAGAGTAAAGAAACTGTGGTTTATATACACAATGGAGTACTACGTGGCAATGAGAAAGAATGAAATATGGCCCTTTGTAGGAACATGGATGGAACTGGAGAGTGTTATGCTAAGTGAAATAAGCTATACAGAGAAAGACAGATACCATATGGTTTCACTCTTATGTGGATCCTGAGAAACTAACAGAAACCCATGGGGGAGGGGAAGGAAAAAAAAAAAGAGGTTAGAGTGGAAGAGAACCAAAGCATAAGAGACTCTTAAAAACTGAGAACAAACTGAGGGTTGATGGGGGGTGGGAGGGAGGGGAGGGTGGGTGATGGGTATTGAGGAGGGCACCTTTTGGGATGAGCACTGGGTGTTGTATGGAAACCAATTTGACAATAAACTTCAAAAAAAAATAAAAACTAAAAAATCTTTTTTAATTAAAAAATAAACAAAAATAAATAAAAAATAAATTCTCCTTAAAAAAAGATAAAACTCATAAAATAAAACTCTAGCTGTTACAAAAAAGCTTTAAGTCCTTTTTTTAATTTAATTTTTTATTTTTTAAAATTAGCATATAGTGAAACAATGATTTCAGGAGTAGATTCCTTAATGCCCCTTACCCATTTAGCCCATCCCCCCCCCCACAACCCCTCCAGCAACACTCAGTTTGTTAAGTTTACTTATTTATTGGGGGTGAGGGGCAGAAAGACAGGGAGAGAGAGAATCCCAAGCAGGCTCTGCACTGTCACTGCGGAGCCCCATGAGGGGCTCCATCTCACCAACCATGAGATCATGACCTGAGCCAAAATCAAGAGTTGAACATTTAACCAACTGAGCCAGCCAGGCCCTCCAATTTTTTTTTTAAAAAGAGATTAAATTTATATTGGATGTATATTCAGAAACAAAAACAAGTCCGTCATTATTCATAGATCATATCATTTTCTATGTAGGAATTCCAAAAGAATCAATAGTTAATTATTACAACTAAAAAATGAGCTCAGCAAAATTTCTATATACAATAAATAGACAAAATCAACTTTGTGCTTATATATGTGCAGCAAACAAAATACTAATATATTATAGTTGAAACTGCAAAAAACATACAGTACCTAGGAACAAATCTTTAAAAATGTACAAGATCCCTATGGAAAAAAAACTATAATAAATTAGTGAGTGAAATTAGTAAAGACCTAAATAAATGGCAAGAGATCATATTCATGATTCATAAAACTCAAAGTCCCAATTCCTTGTGTTGTGTGTGTGTGTGCATGTGCACACATATATGTGGACCATAACAACCTGATTATAAAATTTGTACAAAAATGGTCAAGAATAGCTAGGACTGTATTTAAAGAGACAGGCAGGAGGACTTGCTCTATTGAATATATGCCAATAAGGTATAAAAGCTACTGATAAGGTGCTGATATTGGCTAACACATAAAGAAATAGACTCATAGAACAAGAGAGAAAACACAAAAATACACACACACACACACACACACACACACACACACATTTGCATTAAGACAAAGAATGTGGGGGCACCTGGGTGGCTCAGTAGGTTGAGCATCCAACTCTTGATTTCAGCCCAGGTCATGATCCCAGAGTTGTGGGATTGAACCCCACATCAGGTTCTGCCCTGGGCATGGAGCCTGCTTTAGATTCTCTTTCTCTCCCTCTGCCCATCTCCCCCACTTGCACGCCCTCTCTCTCTCTTAAAAAAAAAAAAAAGACAAAGAATGTGGAAGTAGAAAAATGACAATGTAGAAGAACCCAGCTTCCATGATCCCCCTCAAAGAACCACAATTGGACAGCTATCCATTAAAAAAAAAAACAAAACTAATCATTTCTGGAAGACCTCCAGAGTCCACCTAAGAAGTTTAAGCAACACAGTGAAACAAACAAACAAAAAAATTGAAAGAGAAAGCAGACATCTTCATTTTGTCTTCATAATCCCATCCCACAAGCCAGCACTGTTCAGCACCAACAACTAACTTCACAGCTAGAAAGAGTTCTCCCCAGGAAAGCAATACGAAGCGAGCGACCAGCTTCCCCAGTCTCCCAGGGCACTGTGCAAAGGTCCCACTGTTTTCACCCCAGCCAGACTGGCAAAGCTGAGACACAGAGAGTTGGTTAGGAAGAAGAAAGAAAAGCAGAAGCTATTATTAACAGATGCACAGTGAGAATAATTGCAGTTCAGAGAGACCTGCTCTGCAGACAAACTCAGCACATTTTGCTACCAACAAAGCCAATGGCCAGCACAACCACCACAGACCCAGGTTTTTCCAGTTTTCTGCCCCATAAATATTCATGTTTGCTAAAGCCAGCCATATGAGTCTCTCCTTGCTCCCTTCCACTTCCTTGTTGGATCCCCGGAAGCACGCCAACAGTCATCCAAGCCCTCTATGGCTGTGTGAGTGGAAGATGACACTCTAGATTCTCCCCACTGACCCTCACTGCCATGCTCATGTTCATGCTTATGCTCATGCTCACAGCCCCTCCAGCTGTGCACCTCCACACACTTGCCTATCACCCACCTCCACTACAGCACACATGCCCCAGGGAAAAGTGTACAGCCACAGGTGAGCACACCAACAACCAAGGACTTCACAGCTGCTTGTGAGCATAGATCAGTTCTGACTTCTGTCTCCAGCCAGCATTACTGTGCCCACCTGTTGCAAGTCCCTCCAGTTATGCATCTGCATGCCCCCAGTCCAGCACCCCCCATCATCAACCTCCACTGCAATATGCGTACCCAGATGGAAAGCGTACACAGCCACAGGAGCACATGCGAGCATCCAGGGCCTCTACAGCTACCAGTAAGTCCATAGTTGACCTTGGCTCTTGCCACTTGCTTTGGCCTCCATCACCACGTGTGTCTCTGCAAATGGCTCCTGCCACTACATAGGAACCAGAAGCTGGCCCCTGCAGCCAAGTGTGTGCACACCATTGGCTCTAGCCACCACTGCTGCTTACCCTGGTCCCTAGCTACTGGATTTGAAGGTGCTGCTGAGGACCCCCAACTGCCCTTACAGCCACTGCAGCCCTCCTGTAGTGTTAGCCAAGGACCATACAATTGTCAATGCTGTGAAGTCCACTGGCCTGAACCACAGATTATCATGTCCCCCAGAACCCAGTGGCACCACATATCCACACACTTGGCACCCTGTACCCTAGATCCATGATCCAGCATGCCCTCACACATGAGTGAAGGTTTCCTTTAAAGTCTGGAAGTCCATAAAGTCTGAAAGAGGTGACTACTTTTTCAAATGTACAAGCACACATGCAAGACGATAGGGATCATGAAGAATCAGGGAAACATGACTCCACCAAAGGAGTCTCCAGTAAATCTCCAGTACTGGGCTCCAAAGAAATGAAGATCCAGAAATTACCCTACAAAAATATTCAAGTTATTTGTTCCACATATGGGCAGAGATCTACAAAAGAACAGAGATAATTTAATAACATCAGGGAAGCAATACAAGAACAAAATTAGAAGTTCAACAAAGAAATGGAAAACACAACAAAAACCAGACAGATAATGGAATAGAATAGAAAAGTTGGAAATGAACCCACAACTGTATGGTCAATTAATCTTTGACAAACAGGGAAGAATATCCAATGAGAAAAACACAGTCTCTTCAACAAAAGGTGTTGGGAAAACTGGACAGCAACATGCAAACAAATAAATCTGGACCCCTTTTATACACCATACACAAAAATAAATTCAAAATAGATGAAAGGCCTAAATGTGAAGCAGGAAACCATTAAAATCCTAGAGGGGAACACAGGCAGTAACCTCTCTGACCTCAGCTGTGGCAACTTCTTACTAGATATGCCTCCTGAGGCAAGGGAAATGAAAGCAAAAATAAACTATTGGGACTTCATCAAAATAAAAAGCTCCTAAAAAGCAAAGGAAACAATCGACAAAACTGAAAGGCAACCTACAGAATGGGAGAAGATATTTGCAAATGACATATCGGATAAACCGTTAGTATCTAAAATATATAAAGAACTTATAAAACTCAACACCCAAAAACAAATTATTTGGTAAAAATGGGCGGAAGACATGAATAGACATTTTTCCAAAGTGTACATCTAGATGGCCAACAGACACATGAAAAGATGCTCAACATCACTCATCATCAGGGAAATATAACTCAGAACTGTCATGAGATATCACCTCACACCTGTCAGAATGGCTAAAATCAACAACACAAGAAGCAGATGTTAGCAAAGATGTAGAAAAAGGGGATTCTTCTGTTGGTACAAATGCAAACTGGTGCAGCCACTGTGGAAAACAGGATGCAGGTTCCTCACAAAGCTAAAAACAGAACTACCCTATGATCCAGCACTTGTACTGTTATGTATTTACCCAAAGAATACAAAAATTCTAGTTCAAAGGGATACACACCCCCCCATGTTTATAGTAGTAGTATCGATAAAAGCAAAATTATGGAAAATGCTCAAATGTCCAATGACTGACGAATGGATGAAGAAGTAGTGTATATATACAATGGATTATTACTCAGCCTTCAAAAAAGAATGAAATCTCGCCATTTGCAATGATGTGAATGAAGCTAGAGTGTATCGAGCTAAGTGAAATAAGTCAGTGGGGAAAGACAAACACCATATGATTTTATTTACATGTGGAATTGAAGAAACAAAACAAACAATTATAAGGGAAGAAAAGAGAGGAAAACCATGAAACAGACTCTTATCTATGGGAAGAAACTGATGGTTACTAGAGAGGAGGTAGGTTGGGGGATGGGGAAAATCGGTGATGGTGATTAAGGAGTGCACTTGTGATGAGCACCAAGTGTCATATGTAAGTGTTGAATCACTGTTTTTAACACCTGACACTAATATTACATGTATGGTAACTAAGTGGAATTTAAACAAAAACTTCATATGAATATAAAAAATAACATAAAAGGCATAGCAAAAGGAGTAAAAAGGTAGAGTTTTCACATAAAAATATGTAAATTATCTACACACTTCTGGAAAATATTCTACTTTACTATTAATTTTTTTTAAATGTTTATTTTTGAGAGAGAGAGCATGGGGAAAGGGCAGAGACGGAGGGACACAAAGGGTCTGAAGCGGGCTCTGTGCTGACAGCACAGAGCCGGATGTAGGGCTCAAACTCATGAAGCATGAGATCATGACCTGAGCCTAAGTCAGATGCTTAACCAACTGAGCCACCCAGACACCCCCTTTTTTATTAATTTTCAAGTGTGGATTAAATAGCTATAAGCGCAGAACTATAACAAACTATGGTTAAAATGTTATATATCTTCTACTTAAATGAGAATTTTTAAAAATGATAAAATTGTCTGAGATATGATAAAAGAGCTCTCATATATTATTATTAAAAATCCAATATAAGCAATATTATGTCTGTCTTATGTCTTGGGTGATGACCCAAGATAAGAGATCTACCGTTTTTCCTGAAGAAGAAAGCCAATTTACTACATTTAGTACTGACTTCTCTGCCATTTTTCTGTTAAAATACTGGTTTACTACACAGATTAAAATGGGCAGAGCATTGAGCATTCTACTTATTTCCGGGTGAATTCTTCACATTTCCTGTCTTTTGAAAGTTCACCTCCACAAATTTTCTGTGACTATGTATCCTTGTAAATCCCAGTCATATAATTTCTTCCCACTGCCCTGGACAAATACAATGGCTTGTTGTGGATAATAAAAAGAGGCAGCTGGGGCGCCTGGGTGGCGCAGTCGGTTAAGCCTCCGACTTCAGCCAGGTCACGATCTTGCGGTCCGTGAGTTCGAGCCCCGCATCAGGCTCTGGGCTGATGGCTCGGAGCCTGGAGCCTGTTTCCGATTCTGTGTCTCCCTCTCTCTCTGCCCCTCCCCCGTTCATGCTCTGTCTCTCTCTGTCCCAAAAATAAATAAACATTGAAAAAAAAATTAAAAAAAAAAAGATAAAAAGAGGCAGCTAATCCCATGAACCCAGGTGGATACACTGGCTTCTTCATTTTTGAACCTCTAGCCAAAAGAAGTTAAACAATGCCAGCAAAACCAATAACACCAAGTCTTGGAAAAAATCCAGGAGGTGCATTTGGGAGATATTTATACCTGTCTGGCGTGTCTAACCCCTACTGAACCAAGCTCTGCATCTTGGGCTTAGTTTGTGAGTACATTTCCTGACACCACCTTGAATATGGCTCACCATAATGTCAGAGATGTGAGATGCTTTCTTCAAGATGGGTCCTTTGGCTCCTCTACATATTTAGATTGACCCTCGGAAATGGAGTAGAGTGAAAGCTCCTTAACCTTCATGGCAGTTTTGTGAAGTGAGTCCTTGTTAGGTGATGCATAGATTTTGACGGTGTGCACACTTAAGGCTGGCTGGCCCCACAGAACTCTGAATTACCTTGAACGTGTTGTTGGCAGAGGTGGCTCTGGCTCACACATATCAATAGTTCCTTTAAATGTAAATAGACTAAATTCTCCAATTAAAAGACATAGGGTTCCTGGGTAGATAAAGAACAAGACACATCTATATACTGCCTGCAGGAGGCTTACTTCAGAAGTCAGGACACACACAGACTGAAAGTGAAGGGATGGAAATAGATATTCCATACAAATGGAAACAAAACAAAAACTGGTTTAGCTATAGTCATATCAACGACATAGGCAGACAAAGACAAATACCATATGACTTCATTTATATGTGAAATATAAAAAAATAAAACAAAACAAAACTTCTAATTATAGATACAGAAAGCAGATTGGTGTTTGCTAGAGGGGAGTTGCTTCGTGGTGGGGAGGGCAAAATGGGTAGAGAATTTAATAAGTACAAACTTCCAGCTGTAAAATAAATAATGGGGATGTAGTATACAGCATGAGAAATATGATCAATAATATTGTATTAACTTTGTGAATGACAAGGTAACTACACCTGTTGTAGTGACCATTTTGCCTATATGTATATGACTATAAAATGTATATGACTATAAATGTATATGACTATAAAATGACATGTTGTACACCTGAAATTAATATAATATCATCTGTCAATTATACCTCAATAAATGTTTTTAGAAAGAACAATGTAAGGGCAGGACAGATGCTGGGAAGTTGCTGAAGTAGTAGGACCTGATGTTCATTCCATCCCACATTTACAACTAGATATCTGAGTGAATAAACAAAAGAGCAATCTGAAGACTCTCAGAAAAAATTCCACAATTACATGTAGAAAAGAAACCGTATTGGAGAGTTTAGGAAGAGCAGAAACAGCGGTCAGAAGTTGTCCCCAGGAGTGAGGAAGCTGCAGGCACAAAGATGGAAAACATCAAGGAACCCACACAGGGAAAATGAATCACCATAACGTCTGGCTTTGAAAACTAGAAAGGGCTGAGCTCTGTGTTTGTATAACCTGTGGGTCTTGGAGCCTGCCGCTTTAAAAGGCTGCTGACTCAGCACTGGGCAAACCGGGAGGCTTAGTGATGGCTGGGTCCCCACTCTTAAAGACACAACAGCCACAGGAGAAGCAACAGAATCAACAGTTTGCACAGTGCCTGGGGCAAAGATAAGGAAGATCCATTTATAAGGATTTTAGAGCATGCTAGGGGTCTTCTCCAGGAACAATGCAGCTGGCAGGTACCATTTCCCTCCCCTGCACCCAGCATAAAGGTAGAGCCACCTGCCATAGGTGGTGCTGCACAGACAATTTCTACCTAATCTGCTAGCAGTGTGCCTAACTCAGAATGAGTTCGGTGCCCTCCTGCAAGCATCCTCGAATCCACGTGGGTTCCAGAGGCCACTACCCATGCAGTGGCAGCGGTGACCTAACAGCGGCCAGTGAGCAGGAGTTTGGAGACAGAAATAGATCACTCACTCTGAGGGAGGCCAGCTGTCACATTGTGAGGAGTAGCCCAGGTGGTGAGGAAATGAAACCCCTGCCAACAGCCATTTGAATGAGTTTAGAAGTGCATCCTCCAGCCTCCAGTCTAGCCTTCAGATGACTGCAGCCCAGGTCACAGACCCAAAACCAACAGCTGAGCTTCTCTCAGATTCCTGATCTGCAGAAACTATGTGAGGGTGTTCCCTTGGCCCTTGGACTTGGATGCCTGTTTCCTCCCCCAGATTAGTCTGTCTGTTTGTTTTTCTTTACAGGGAAACACCAAAGAACAAATCAAAGCACACTTGGTGGAGGGTCCAAAATATCACTGCGAGGAGGGAAATAAAATAACCAAAGTCACAAGAGAGAGAAAGTAACACTCTCAAAAAAAACCACCTCCTGAAGGGCCAGGCCCTGGACTGTGTATGACCCTCCTTTAATATAGCAGGGCTTGCAGGTGCAGAGCACCCAACAAGCTTTTAAAATACCTAAGGGACAGAAAACTAGCCAAAATGATGAAACAGAAGAATTCTCCCCAGAAGAAATTCCAAGAAGTAGTGACAGCTAATGAATTGATCAAAACTGATTTAAGCAATATAACTGAACAAGAATTTAGAATAGTCATAAAATTAATCGCTGGGTTGAAAAGCATAGAGGACAGCAGAGAATCTATTGCTACGAGATCAAGAGACTAAAAAATAGTCCTGATGAAATAAAATGCTATAAATGAGGTGCAAAATAAAATGGAGGTGACTACAGCTTGGATTGAAGAGGCAGAGGGGAGACAGAATAGGTGAATTAGAAGATAAAATTATGGAAAAAGAGGAAGCTGAGAAAAAAAGAGATTAAAAAAATCCAGGATTACAAGGGAAGAATTAGAGAACTAAATGATGCAATCAAATGGAACAATATCCCTATCATAGGAATTCCAGAAGAAGAAGAGAGAGAAAGGGGCTGAAGGTGTACTTGAACAAATCATAGCTGAGAACTTCTCCCATCTGGGGAAGGAAACAGACATTGAAATTCAAGAGGCACAGAGAACTCCCTTCACATGTAACTTGAATCGATCTTCTGCATGATATTATCATAGTGAAACTGGCAAATACAAAAATAGACAGTTCTGAAAGCAGCTAGGGATAAACGGGCCTTAACATGCAAAGGCAGACACATAAGGGTAGTAGTAGACCTATCTACTGAAACTTGGCAGGCCAGAAAGGAATGGCAGGAAATCTTCAATGTGATGAAAAGAAAAAATATGCAGCTGAGAATCCTTTATCCAGCAAGTCTGTCATTCAGAATAGAAGGAGAGATGAAGGTCTTCCCAAACAAACAAAAACTGAAGGAATTCATCACCACCAAACCAGCCCTACAAGAGATCCTAAGGGGGACTCTGTGAGTGAAATGTTGCAAGGACCACAAAGTACCAGAGACACCACTACAAGCATGAAACCTGCAGATAACACAATGACTCTAAACCCCTATCTTTCAATAATAACAATGAATGTAAATGGACTAAATGCTCCAATCAAAAGACATAGGGTATCAGAATGGATAAAAAAAAACAAGACCCATCTATTTGCTGCCTACAAGAGACTCATTTTAGACCTGAGGACACCTACAGATTGAAAGCGAGGGGATGGAGAACTATCTATCATGCTACTGGAAGTAAAAAGAAATCTGGAGTAGCCATGCTCATATCAGACAAACTAGGCTTTAAATTAAAGGTTGTAACAAGAGATGAAGAAGGGCATTATATAATAATTACAGGGTCTATCCATCAGGAAGAGCTAACAATTACAAATTATGTGCCGAATTCGGCAGCACCCAAATAATATAAAACAATTAATCATAAACATAAGCAACCTTATTGATAAGAATGTGGTAATTGCAGGGGAATTTAATACTCCACTTACAACAATGGATAGATCATCTAGACACAGGATCAATAAAGAAACAAGGGCCCTGAGTGATACATTGGAACAGGTGGTCTTGACAGATATATTTACAACTCTGCGTCCCAAAGCAACAGAATATACTTTCTTCTCGAGTGCACAGGGAACATTCTCCAAGATAGATCACATACTGGGTCACAAAACAGCCCTTCATAAGTATAAAAGAATTGAGATCATACCATGCGCACTTTCAGACCACAATGCTATGAAGCTTGAAATCAACCACAGGAAAAAGTCTGGAAAACCTCCAAAAGCATGGAGGTTAAAGAACATCCTACTAAAGAATAAATGGGTCAACCAGGCAATTAGAGAAGAAATTTAAAAATATACGGAAACAAATGGAAATGAAAATACAACAATCCAAATGCTCTGGGATGCAGCAAAGGCAGTCCTGAGAGGAAAATACATTGCAATACAGGCCTATCTCAAGAAACAAGAAAAATCCCAAATACTGAATCTAACAGCACACCTAAAGGAACTAAAAGCACAACAGCAAAGACACCCCAAACTCAGCAGAAGAGGAGAAATAATAAAGATCAGAGCAGAAATAAACAATATAGAATCCAAAAAACAAACAAACAAACAAACAAACAAACAAACAAACCAGTAGAACAGGTCAATGAAACCAAGAGTTGGTTTTTTGAAAAAAATAAAACTGGTAAACCTGTAGCCAGCCTTCTCAAAAAGAAAAGGAGAGGACCCAAATAGATAAAATCACAAATCAAAATGGATTTATTACAACCAATTCCTCAGAAATAAAAGAAATTATCAAGGAATACTATGAAAAATTATATGCCAACAAACTGGACAACCTGGAAGAAATGGAAAAATTCCTAAACACACACACACTAACCAAAACTCAAATGGGAAGAAATAGAAAATTTTAACAGAACCTTAACTTGCGAAGAAATTGAAACATTCATAAAAAATCTCCCAACAAATAAGACTCCTGGACCAAAATAGAAAGGGAAGGAAAACTTCCAGACTCATTCTACGAAGCCAGCATTACTTTGATTCCTAAACCAGACAGAGACCCAGCAAAAAAAGAGAACTACAGGCCAATATCCCTGATGAATATGATGCAAATATTCTCAATAAGACACTAACAAATCCAATTCAATTGGAACAGAAAGAATTATTCACCATGATCAAGTGGGATTCATTTCTGGGTTGCAGGGTTGGTTCAATATTTGCAAATCAATCAATGTGATACATCACATTAATAAAAGAAAAGATAAGAACTGTATGATCCTCCCAATAAATGAAGAAAAAGCATTTGACAAAATACAGCATCCTTTCTTAATAAAAGCCCTCAACAAAGTCAGGATAAAAGGAACATACTTAAACACCATAAAAGCCATTTATGAAAAGCCTACAGCTAATATCATCCTCAATGGGGAAAAACTTAGAGCTCTCCCCCTGAGATCAGGAACACGACAGAGATGTCCACTCTCACTGCTGTTGTTTAACAGTGTTGGAAGTCCTAGCGTCAGAAATCAGACAACAAAAGGAAATCAAAGGCATCAAAATTGGCAAAGATGAAGTCAAACTTTCACTTTCTACAGACGACATGATATTATATGTGGAAAACCTGACAGACTCCACCAAAAGTCTGCTAGAACTGTTACAT
Source organism: Lynx rufus (assembly GCF_022079265.1). Taxonomy (NCBI): domain Eukaryota; kingdom Metazoa; phylum Chordata; class Mammalia; order Carnivora; family Felidae; genus Lynx; species Lynx rufus. The sequence continues at coordinate 127,853,740 of NW_025814834.1, read as the reverse complement.
GAATTCAATAAAGTTGCAGGGTACAAAATCAATGTACAGAAATCAGTTGCATTTTTATACACCAATAATGAAGAAACAGAAAGAGAAATAAAGAAACTTATCCCATTCACAATTGTGCCAAGAATCATAAAATACATAGGAATAAACCTAACCAAAGATGTAAATATCTGTATGCTGAAAAATATAGAAAGCTTATGAATGAAATTGAATAAGATGCAAAGAAATGGAAAAACATTCCATGTTCATGGATTGGAAGAATAAATATTGTTAAAATGTCAATATTACCCAAAGCAATCTACACATTCAGTGTAATCCCAATCAAAATTGCACCAACATTCTTCTTGAAGCTAGAACAAGCAATCCTAAAATTTGTATGGAACCACAAAAGACCCCAAATAGCCAAAGTAATATTGAAGAAGAAAACCAAAGCAGGAGGCATCACAATCCCAGACTTTAGCCCCAACTACAAAGCTGTAATCATCAAAACAGTATGGTATTGGCACAAAAAACAGAAACAGACCAATGGAATAGAATAGAGACCCCAGAATTGGACCCACAATTGTATGGCCAACTAATCTTTGACAAAGCAGGAAAGAATATCCAATGGAAAAAAAGACAGTCTCTTTAACAAATGGTGCTGGGAGAACTGGACAGCAACATGATGAAGAATGAAACTAGACCACTTTCTTACACCATTTAGAAAAATAAACTCAAAATGGATGAAGGACCTGAATGTGAGACAGGAAATACTCAAAACCCTAGAGAGGAAAGCAGGAAAAATCCTCTTTGACCTCAGCTGCAGCAATTTCTTACTCGACACATCTCCAAAGGCAAGGGAATTAAAGGCAAAAATGAACTATTGGGACCTTATCAAGATAAAAAGCCTCTTCACTGCAAAGAAACAACCAACAAAACTAAAAGGCAACCAATGGAATGGGAAAAGATATTTGCAAATGACATATCGGATAAAGGGCTAGTATCCAAAATCTATAAAGAACTCACCAAACTCCACACCTTAAAAGTGAAGAAATGGGCAGAAGACATGAATAGACACTTTTCAAAAGAAGACATCCAGATGGCCAACAGACACATGAAAAGATGCTCAACGCCACTCTTCATCAGGGAAATACAAATCAAAACCACACTCAGATATCACCTCACGCCAGTCAGAGTGGCTAAAATGAACAAATCAGGAGACTACAGACGCTGGAGAGATTGGAGAAATGGGAACCCTCTTGTTGGTGGGAATGAAAACTAGTGCAGCCACTCTGGAAAACAGTGTGGAGGTTCCTCATAAAATTAAAAATAGATCTACCCTATGACCCAGCAGTAGCACTGCTAGGAATTTACCCAAGGGATACAGGAGTGCTGATGCATAGGGGCACTTGTACCCCAATGTTTATAGCAGCACTCTCAACAATAGCAAAATTATGGAAATAGCCTAAATGTCCATCAACTGACAAATGGATGAAGAAGATGTGGCTTATATAAACAATGGAATACTACTCGGCAATGAGAAATAATGAAATCCAGCCATTTGTAGCAACGTGGATGGAACTGGAGGGTATTATGCTAAATGAAATAAGTCAGATAGAGAAAGACAGACACCATATGTTTTCACTCATATGTGGATCCTGAGAAACTTAACAGAAGTCCATGGGGGAGGGGAAGGGGGAAATAAAAGTTACAGAGAGGGAGGGAGGCAAACCATAAGAGACTCTTAAATACTGAGAACAAACTGAAGGTTGATGGGGGGTGGGGGAGAGGGGAAAGTGGGTGATTGGCACTGAGGAGGGCACCTTTTGGGATGAGCACTGGGTGTTGTATGGAAACCAATTTGTCAATAAATTGTATTTCATACAAAAAAAAAAGAATGCGTTCTCCTTAGGACTGGCCCACTTCAAGCCACTGGCCTCAGCCCTGGGCTCAGGGTGAATTTTTTAATGTGGCGCATGCCCCACTCAGCAGATCTTCAGCCCCATGCACAGATACCATGTCCAGCTGCTGTGGCATCCCTCGCCACCACCACTGCCATGTACGGACCACCACCTGCTGCCACCAAAGTGTGCAGGGCCTGTGGCTGCAGCTGAGCTTGGGGGGAGCTGACAGCACTAGCAGCTCGGTGAGAATGTTGATAAAACCGCTGCCCTACCCCCAAGCTTTCCTGCAGTCCCACCCCATCAGAGCTGGCTGGCCTGCATCTCAGTAACACCACAGACAGCAAGCACAGCCTGCCATAGGCAGTCAGTGAAGAATTCTGGACTTAAAGGAAAAGTTACTTAGACACAATAGCAAGAAGCAAGCAACATACGTAGGAGACTCCTCTGAAGTGCAGAGATCTGGTGAACAGGGGACACTGCACCACATGGTACTATAGGACCTCTTCTTCATAAAGCCACTACTTTTAAGAGCAGAAGACATAGATGACTTTCTTTTTTCATTGTTGTTGTTGTTGTTGTTTTGTTTTGTTTTTAATTTACATCCAGGTTAATTAGCTTATAGTGCAACAATGACTTCAGGAGTAGATTCCTTAAGCCCCTTACCCATTTATCCCATCCCTTCTTCCACACCCCCTCCAGGAACCCTCTGTTCTCCATATTTAAGAGTCTCATGTTTTGTCCCCTTCCCTGTTTTTACATTATTTTTTCTTCCCTTCCCTTATGTTCATCTGTTTTTTCTCTTAAAGACCTCATATGAGTGAAGTCATATGATTTTTCTCTTTCTCTGACTAATTTCACTTAGCATAATACCCTCCAGTTCCATCCACGTAGTTGCAAATGGCAAGATTTCATTCTTTTTGATTGCCTAGTAATACTCCATTGAATATGTATACCACTTCTTCTTTATCCATTCATCCATCTATGGACACTTGGGCTCTTTCCATACTTTGGCTATTGTTGATAGTGCTGCTATAAACATGGGGATGCATGTGCCCCTTCGAAACAGCACACCTGTATCCCTTGGATAAATGCCTAGTAGTGCAATTGCTGGGTCGTTGGGTAGTTCTATTTTTAATTTTTTGAGGAACCTCCATACTGCTTTTTAGAGTGGCTTCACCAGTTTGCATTCCCACCAGCAGTGCAAACGAGATCCTCTTTCTCCGCATCCTTGCCAACATCTGTTGTTGCCTGACTTGTTAATGTTAGCCATTCTGACAGGTGTGAGGTGGTATCTCATTGTGGTTTTGATTTGTATTTCCCTGATAATGAGTGATGTTGAGCATTTTTTCATGTGTCACTTGACCACAAAAATGACTTTCCTGGTGCACAGAAAAAGACAGAGAGAGGTAACAAAATGAGAAACAGAAGAATTTGTCCCAAGTGAAAGAATAGAACAAAATCACAGCAGGAGATCTACGTGAAACAGAAATAAGTAGTATGCCTGATGGAGAATTTAAAGTGGTGATCATAAAGATATTCACTAGACTTCAGAAAGGGGTGGAGAACATCAGTTAGACCTTTGACAAAGAGATAAAAAATAACATATCAGAGATGAAGAACTCAATAAATGAAATTAAAAATATACTGCATGAAATAAACAGTAGGCTACAGGACGCAGAGGAATGCCTTAGTGTCCTGGAAGACAGAGTAATGGAAAGCAATCAGGCTGACAAGGTAAGAAACAAATAGTGCCTAACGACAATACACTTAAAGAACTCAGTGACTCCATCAAGTGCAATAACATTAGCATTATAGGGATCCCAGAAGGAGAAGAGAGAGAAAGAGGGGGGCATAATGTATTTGAAGAAATAATAGCTCAAAACTTCCAGAATCTGGGGAGAGAAACAGAGATCCAGATTTAGCAGGCACAGAGATCCCCCAACAAATACAGCCCAAGAAGGTCCACACAAAGACACATAGTAATTAAAATGGCCAAAAACAATGATAAAGAATTTTAAAGGTCTCAAGAGAAAAGAAGATAGTAACTTACAAAGGAAATTCCATAAAACTATTAGCTGATTTTTCAGCAGAAAAGTCAGAAGCCAGAAGGGAGTGGCATGATACATTCCAAGTGCTAAAAGGAAAACATCTGCAGCCGAGAGTGCTCTATCTAGTAAAGCTATCATTCACAATAGAAGGAGAAATTAAGAGTTTTTCAGACAAACAAAAACTAAAGGAGTTCATGACCACTAACCAGCCCTACAAGACATATTAAAGGGGAGCCTTTGAGTGGAAAAACCATGAGTAAGAGTATAAAAAGTAAAAAAACACACAAGCAGTGAAAATAAGTATTTCTGTAAAAAAATCACTCAAAAGATTCACAAGTAAAAGGGTGTAAAAATATGATGCCAAATATCAGAAACATGGAGGGGAGAGGAGTAAATAACAAAGTCAAAATTAAGTGACCATCAGCTTAATATAGACCACTAAGTGCAGATCTCATATATAAAACAAGGGGCACTGGGGTGTTTCAGGCAGTTGAGTGTCAGATGTTTGGTTTCAGCGCAGGCCATGATCTCACAGTTCATGGGTTTGGGCCCCACGTCAAGCTCGGTGCTGGTGGTGCAGAGCCTGCTTGGGATTCTCCCTCTCTGTCTCTCCTTCTCTCCCTCCCTCTGTCTCTCTAAAAATAAATAAATAAGCTTAAAAAATAAAAAATAAATAAAATGAATGGAAACCACAAACCAAAAAGACCCAATAATTTATGTGTAAAAAATAAAAGAGTAAGGAATCTAAGTTGATCACTAAAGAAAGCCAACAAGCCATTAGAGAGAAAGGGAGGAAAAGATCATTAAAAATCCGTAAAAACGACCACAAAACATATAACACAATAGCAATAAATGCATATCTACCAAAAATTACATTGAAGTTAAATGGACTAAATGTCTCAATCAAAAGACACAGGATGATAGAGTGTATAACAAAACAAGACCATACGTCTGCTTCCTATAAAAGACTCATCATTTCAGACCTAAAGAAGACAGTTGCATATTGAAAGTAAGGGCATGAAAAAAATAAACAAAAAATGAATAAAAGAAAAGAAAAGAAAAGAAGAGCAAAGAAAAGCATTTATCATGTAAATGGACATCAAAAGAAAGCTGGAGTAGCAATACTTACATTAGACAAACTAGACCTTAAAATAAAGACTAGAAGAAGAAATGAAGAAAGGCACTATATCATAATAAAGATGATGATCCAACAAGAAGATATAACAATTGTAAATATTTATGCACCCAATATGGAACACCTAAATATATAAAACAATTATTAACAAACAAAAAGGAATGAATTGATAATAATACAATAATAGTAGGGGACTTTGATACCCACTAACATCAATGGACAGATCATCAAATCTGAAAAATCAACAGAAAATCAACAAGGAAACAGTAGCTTGAAATGACCTACTGGACCAGATGGACATAATAGATATATTCAGAACATTCCCTCCTGAAACAGCAGAATACACATTATTTTCAAGCTCACATGGAATAATCTCCAGAATAGATAACATATTAGACCACAAAACAAGACTAAATAAATTATCAAAGATCAGAATCCTACCATACATCTTTTCTGGCTACAACACTTTAAAGCTAGAAGTCAACCACACGAAAAAAATTTGGAAAGACCACAAATACATGCAGGTTAAACAACATGCTGCTAAACAATGAATGGGTCAACTAGGAAATCAAAGAACACGTAAAAAATACACAAAATCAAATAAAAATGAAAACACAATGGTCCAAAACCTTTGGGATACATAAAAAGAGGTTCAAAGACAGAAGTATAGAGCAACACAGGCCTATCTCAAGAAACAATAAAAATCTCAAATAAACAACCCAGCCTTATACCTGAAGGACCTAGAAAAAGAACAACAAACAAAACCTGAAACCAGTAGAAGGAAGGGAATAATACAGATTAGAACAGAAATAAATGATATAGAAACTAAAAATACAATAGAACAGATCAATGAAACATTCCCTAATAGGCAAAAACTAAGAAACATGTGATTGGTAGCCTGCCGTACAAGAAATGCTAAAGGGAATCCTTCAGGCTGAAGAGACAATAGACAATTAGACAACAAAGAATGCTAGCAAAGGTAATTACACAGGTAAATATAAAACTCAGTATCAGTGAATTTTTAGTTTGTAATTTCATTTTTTTCCCCATGAGATTTACAAAAAACTCCATAAAACAATTTATGAACTTAAGTGAGTGGGCACGTAATGTATAAAGACATAACTGTGATTATAAAAATGAAAAGTGAGGGGGAAGGTAGGCATATATGAGCAAAGCATATGTATTATACTGAAATTAAGTTGGTATTATTTGAACTACAATGTTATATATAAGATGTACATTGTAATCCACTGACAATCACCAAGAAAATAACTTGAAATTTAGTACTAAAAGAAACAAGAGGGGAATCCAAAATGATACACTAGAAAATATTGAAAACAAGAGAAGATAGCAGTGAAGGAACTGAAGAATAAAAAATATTTAAGGTATATGAAAAACAAATTGTAAAATGATAGAAGGAAGCCTCACATTATTACTAACCACCAGAAATATAAATGTATTCAACTATCCAAATAAAAGGCAGGGATTAGAAGAATGAGTTTTAAAAATGATCCAACTATATGCTGTACATAAGAGATTCACATTAGGTCTAAAGATACAAACAGGTTAAAAATATAACCATGCAAACAGTAACCAAAAGAACAGTTAAAGTAGTTATATTCATATCAAGCAGGGTGGCTGGGTGGCTCAGTTTGTTAAGCACCTGACTTTGGCTCAGGTCATGATCTCATGGCTCCTGAGTTCAAGCCCCACATGGGACTCTCTAACGTCAGCACAAAGCCCGCTCCAAATCGTCTGTCCCTTTCTCTCTCTCTCTTTCTCTCTCTCTCTGCCCCTCCCCCTCTCTTTCTCTCAAAAATAAATACAAGTGTTTTTTAAAAATCAGACAAAGTAGCTATTGAGACAAAAATTGTTTTGAGAGATACAGAAAAACATTATATATTGATAAAAGAAGTAATCCATAAAGATATAACATGTATGCACCTAAAATGGAGCCCCAAAATATCTGAAATAAAAACTGACAGATTGAAGGGAGAATTACACACTTAAGAATAATACCTTCTGATATCAACACCACACTTTAAATAATGACTGAAAGAACCAGACGAAAGATAAACAAAGAAATAGAACCTACGCAAAACACCACAAACCGGCTTGACCCAACAGACATTATAAAACATTCAACTCAACAATAGCAGGCATACACATTCTTCTCAAGTATACAAGGAACATTCTCCAGGATAGGCCATATCAGGCAACAAAAGCGTCTCCATAAATTTAAAAAGATTTAAATCACACAAAGTATTTTCTCCAACTCAAGAGAATAAAATTAAAACTCAATAGCAGGTGGGGCACCTGGGGGCTCAGTCGGTAAAGCATCTGACTCTATTTCTTTTCAGGTCATGATCTCTTGGTTCATGAGGTCAAGCTCCTTATCAGGCTCCATGTTAAAACATGGAGCCTGATTGGGATTCTTTGTCTCCCTCTCTCTCTGTCCCTACCCCCCACCCCTTCTCTTAAAATAAATAAATGATTTAAAAAAAATTTAAAAATAAAAAAAAACGGGAACACTCATATAAATATATGATAAAACAACATAATCCTAAACAACCAATAAGCCAAAGAAGAAATCACAATGGAAATTAGGAAAAACTTTAAGATAAATAAAAACAAAAACACAACATACCCAAATGTATAGAATGCAGCAAAAGAAGGACTCAGAGGGAAATTTATAGCTATAATAATCTACACTAGAAAAAAGAGAGAGAAATCCTGGAAATCAATAATCTAATCTTCTACCTTAAGGAAACAGAAAAAAAAAAAGTGAACAACCCCAAAGCTAGCAGAAGGAAGGCAAGAATAAAGATTATGAATAAACAAAATAGAGAAGGGAGAAACAATGGCTCTTTGAAAAGATCAATAAAAAATTGACAAATTTTAGCTAGCCTGACCTGGAAAGGAAAAAAGAACAAAGATCCAAATTCCTAAAATAAAAAAGAAAAGTAACAGGGGATATCACTAACAATCTTACAAAGATTAAAAAAAATTCTATAAACAATTGTCTGCCAACAAATTCAATAGCTCAGATGAAAAGGACAAATTCCTAGAATCACAGAAACCTCCAACATTTACTCAAGAAGAGAAAGGCAATCTGCATAGAACTGTAACAAGGAAAAAGATTGAGTCAGCAATCAAAATACTTCCCACAAAGAAAAGCCCAGGGCCAGATGGTTTCATTGGTGAATTTTATTAAATGTTTATAGAATTAACACCAATTCTCAAGCCCCTCCAAAAGCAGAGGAAAAGGGAACACTTTAGAACTCATTCTATGAGGCCAGTACTACCCATATCAATGCCAGACAGACAAGAAAATAAAAACGCAAAATCCCTAAGGACTAGAGATGCAAGGTCCTCAACAAACTTCTATCAACCCAAATCCAGCCACATAGTAAAAGGATTATAAAGTGAAGATGGCAGAGTATTAGGGGGACCCTATGCTTGCTTTCTCCCGTGAACACAGCTAGATAAATACTAAATCATTCTGAACACCCAAGAAATCAATCTGAGGACTAAGAAGACAAACTGCAAAGCCAGAGGGACAAAAAGCAGCAAGATCATGGAAGGTAGGAGGTGCTGAGAGGTGATTTGGGGGACAACAGCATTGTGGATGCTGTGCGGGGGGGGCACTGATCACAGACAAAAGAGAGAGAGAGAGAGAGACAGAGAGAGAGCATGCAGCGCGCAGGAAATTGTACAAGAAGAGCACTTCCCTAAAACCACTGACTGGGAAAACGAGAAAGGCTAATTATCACAAGTTTTGACCAGCAGCAGAGCTCAAAGTCTAAAGTTTTAGAAGTCCATGCCGTCACTGGGGTCAAACATGGTGCACTTAGTGGTGCTCCTGCAGAGGAGGGCAGAGGCCCAGGAGCAGACAGCATGGTCTGAGGATCCCCTGGATTGCACCAGGAGAGACAGTTCCCCTTCTTGGGAGTTCATTTGGGAGAGGTGTCACTGTCTCTCAGCGGACAAAAGACCCAGCAGGCACCATTGAGCTGCTGAGGGTGGCTAACCTGTGTGGGATGTCTGCTGTGCTTTCCCATATATTCTGAGCCCCTGAACAGTCCTGTGGCTGCTTTTCTGGAGCAAACCAGCACCGGCCACAACATGGCAAGGACCTCCTTCAGAGGATCAGTATGGGTCCGTGCCATATTGTGTCCCTAAAATTTGAAGTTTTGAAACCCAGCCACATCGGGGCGCCTGGGTGGCGCAGTCGGTTAAGCGTCCGACTTCAGCCAGGTCACGATCTTGCGGTCCGTGAGTTCGAGCCCCGCGTCGGGCTCTGGGCTGATGGCTCAGAGCCTGGAGCCTGTTTCCGATTCTGTGTCTCCCTCTCTCTCTGCCCCTCGCCCGTTCATGCTCTGTCTCTCTCTGTCCCAAAAATAAATAAACGTTGAAAAAAAAAATTAAAAAAAAAAAAGAAACCCAGCCACATGCCTGAGATAAAGCACAGGAGTACTGTGCTGCTGGAGGGATAGATGGCTCAGAAAAAGGGTGGAGGCAGGGATCTGACAGAACCCTGGGGAACAAGAGGGGATTTTGTTCACTCTTCCATGAGGGTTTCCTGAACACCAGAAAATGTGAACTCCCCTCTCCAGGGCCTAGGGTGGGCAGGTGCTATTTTTTTTTTTTTTACCACTCCCATCAGCACAGATGGACTTCAGAGAGAAACACAATACCCAGAGTGAAGGCTTGAGCCGCTTACACCAGACCCTGCCCTTCTGCACTCTGCAGGTGTTTTGTTTTTGTTTGTTTGTTTGTTTTTTGTTTTGTTTTGGTTGGTTTTTTACTAAGGGCAAGAGTGGCTGAGAGCCCATGCGGCAGCAGGCTCCCACTCCAGAAGACAGGCACAAACTCCCTGCATGTAGCAAGTCTATTGATCATAGAGTGCTGCAAAGCTTAAGTTCTAGGGGAACTAGGATCCAGCAATCTTTAACAAGCAGTCCAAAACACACCTAGTTAAAACTCACCATATACAGGTCCATAAGTCCACAAATGGACAATGTCTAAACATTCCACACTGCAGGCAAAGAGAAACTCTGCAGAGGACTGACCTGAGGGAAAGAGCAGCCAAACTACAACAGCAAAGTGCACATAGCATACATCAAAAACACCTCCTGGAGTGCCAGGCCCTGGACAGTATATGACCTCTTCTTAATATAGCCATTACTGTCAGGAGCAGGAAATGTAATAGGGTTTCTGAACACACAGAGGACAGAGATCCAGACAAAATGCCAAGATGGAGGAATTCATCCCCCAAAAAAGAACAAGAAGAGGTCATGGCCAAGTATCTAATCAAAACAGACATAAGTTATATGCCTGAAACAGAATTTAAAACAACAATCATTAGAATGCTAGCTGGGCTTGAGAAAAACAGAAAACACGAGGGAGTCCCTTACTGCAGAGTTTAAAAGACATAAAAATTGGTCAAGCTAAAATCAAAAATGCTATAACCAAGGCGCAAAACCTACTAAATGTAATGACAAGGATGGAAGAAGCAGAGGAATGAATCAGTGATATAGAAGATAAAATTATGGGGAAAAATAAAGCTGAAAACAAGAGGGAAAGAGAATTATTGAATCACTAGTTTAGACTCAAGGAATTCAGCAACTCCATAAAGTGTAATAACATTTGCATAATAGGAGTCCCAAAAGAAGAAAAAGGGGTAGAAGGTTTATTTGAGCAATTCATACCTGAAAACTTCCCTAATCTGGAAAAGGAAACAGATATCAAAATCCAGGAGGCACAGAGAACTCCCATCAGAATCAACAAAAGCGGCCAACACCAAGACATATCATAGTAAAATTTGCAAAATATAGAGATAAGGAAAGAATCTTGAAAGAAGCAAGGGAAAAAAATTCTTAACCCAATAAAGGAAGACAAATGAAGTTTGCAGTAGATCTCTTCACAAAAACTTAGCAGGGAAAGAGGGAGTAGCATGATATATTCAATGTGCTGTATGGGAAAAATATGTATCCAAGAATACTTTATCCAGCAAGGCTAACACTCACAATAGAAGGAGAAATAAAAAGTTTCCCAGACAAACAAAACTTAAAAGAGTTCATAATCACTAAACCAGTCATGCAATAAATATTAAAGGGGACTCTTTGAGTGGGAAAGAAAGACCAAAAGCAACAAAGACTAGAAACGGACAGAGAAAATCTCCAGAAACACTAATTATACAGGTAATATAATGGCACTAAATCCATATCTATCAATAATCACTCTAATGTAAATGGACTCAATGCTCCAATCAAAATACCTTGGATATAAAAATAAGACTTATCTATATGCTGCATACAAGAGGCTCATTTTAGACCTAAAGACACTTGCAGATTGAAAGTGAGGAGATGGAGAATGATTTATAAAGCAAATGGATGTCAAAAGAAAGTGGGAGTAGTCACACTTATATTGGACAAACTAGACTGTACACCAAAGACTGTAACAAGAGATGAAGAAGGGCACTAGGTCATAATTAAGGGGACTATCCATTAAGAAGATCTAACAATTGTAAATATTTATGCCTCCAACTTGAAACACCCAAACATATAAGTCAATTAATGCCAAACATAAAGAAACTCATTGCTAATACAATAATAGTAGGGGACTTTAAGACCCACTTACAACAATGGACAGATCATCTAAGCAGAAAACCAACAAGGAAACAATGGCTTTGAATGACATACTGACCCAGATGGACTTAACATACATATTAAGAACATTTCAAGATAAAGCAGCAGAATACACATTCTTTTCAAAAGTACATGGAACATTCTACAGATTAGATCACATGTTGGGTCACAAATCAGGCCCTAACAAGTACAGAAAGACTGAGATCATACCATGCATATTTTCTGACCACAGCGCTATGAAACTTGAAGCCAACCACGTGAAAAACTTGGGAAAACCATACATAGATCAATGGAACAGAACAGAAAAGCCAGAAATAACCCACAACTATATGGTCAACTAATCTTTGACAAATCAGGAAAGAATATCCAATGGGAAAAAGACAGTCTCGTCAAGAAATGGTGTTAGGAAAACTGGACAGTGACCTGCAAACGAATGAAACTGAACCACTTTCTTACACCGTATACAAAAATAAAGTCAAAATGGATGAAAGCTCTAAACGTGAGACAGAGAACCATTAAAATCCTAGAGAAGAACACAGGAAGTGACCTTTTTGACATCAGTCAAAGCAACTTCTTACTAGATATGTCTCCTGAGGCAGGGAAATGAAAACAAAAATAGACTATTGGGAATTCATCAAAATAAAACCCTTCCAAAAAGCAAAGAAAACCATCAACAAAACTAAATGCAGCCTATGGAGTGGTAGAAAATATCTGTAAATGCCATATCTTATAAGGGATTAGTATCCAAAATCTATAAAGAACTTATCAAACTCAACATCCAAAAAAACAAAGAATCCAGTGAAGAAATGGGCAGAAGACATGAATAGACACTTTTCTAAAGAAGACATATAGATGGCCCACAGACACATGAAAAGATGCTTAACATTGCTCACCATCAGGGAAATGCAAATCAAAACCACAATGAGATACCACCTCACATTTGTCAGAATGGCTTAAAATTAACAACTTAGAAAACAACAAGTGTTGGTGAGGATGCAGAGAAAGGGGAACTCTTTTGCACTATCGATGAGAATGCAAATGGATGCAGCAACTGTGGAAAACAGGATGCAAGTTCCTCAAAAAGTTAAAAATAGAACTACCTAGCAATTGCACTACCAGGTATTTATCCAAAGGATACAAAAATACTGATTCAAAAAGGCACATGCACCCCAATGTTTATAGCAGCATGATCAACCGTAGCCAAATTATGGAAAGAGTTCAAATGTCCATCAACTAATGAATGGATAAAGACGATACAGTATATATATACAATGGAATATTACTCAGCCATCAAAAAGAAACCTTGCCATTTGCAATTATGGAGCTAGAGTATATTATGCTAAATGAGATAAGTCAGTCAGAGAAAGACAAATACCATATGATTTCACTCATATGTGGAATTCAAGAAACCAAACATATGAACTAGGGCAAGGGGGAAAAAAAGACAGGAAAGCAAACCATAAGAGACTGTTAACTATGGTGCACCTCGGTGGCTCAGTTGGTTAAGCACCCAACTCCTTATTTTGGCTCAGGTCATGATCTCACGGTTAGTGAGATCAAGCCCCATATAAGCTCTGTGCTGACAGTACAGAGTCTGCTTGGGATTCTCTCTCTCTCTCTCTCTCTCTCTCTCTCTCTCTCTCTCTCTCCACCCCCACTTCCTCTGCCCCTCCCCTTCTCTCTCTCTCTCTCTCTTTCATTAAAAATAAATAAATAAGCTTCAAAAAAAGAGAAACTGTTAACTGTAAAGAGCAAAATGAGGGTTGATGGAGGGAAGTGGGTGGGGAATGGGCTAAATGGGTGATGGGTATTAAGGAGGGCACATGTTGTGACGAGCACTGGATGTTATATGCAAGTGATGAATCACTAAATTCTATACATAATTCCAATATTACCCTATATGTTAACTCACTAGACTTTAATAAAAAGTTGAAATAAAATAAAATAAAATAAAACCTTAAAAAAGGATTACAATACCATGACCAAGTAGAATTTATCCCAGTAATGCCAGTGTGGCTCTACATATGAAAATCAATGTAGAGGATTCAGGAAGAAGATGATGGAAAGCAGAGAGACCCTAGCTCACCTCTTCCCATGAATACAACTAGATAACTATCAAATCATCCTAAATACCCCAGAAATCAACCTGAAGAATGACCGAAGAAATTCCACAAATAAAGGGAGAGAAGAGGTCACATCAAAGAAGGTAAGAAGTGTGTAGATGTGGTTTAGGAGAGAAATGGGTCCTAGCTCCGACAGGGGGTGGAGCTATGGTCACAGAGAAGGGCAAGAGAGAGAGGAGCACAGAGGGGAATGCCTAAGGAGAACACTTCCCCATAGCTGTTGACTTGGAAAGCAAAAGGGGCTGAATTTTGTGAATTCTAGCAGCCAGCTAGGCTTAAAGCCTGGAGTTTTACAGGGCAACAGTCTTGGCTGGGATAGAGCCCAGAGGGCACTGTGCTGTTTCTGGAGAGAAGGTAGGCAAACAACCTGGGGACAGACAGTGTGAAAACAGTGATCTGAAGGGTACCTGGGGCACACAGTAGGGAGACTAATTTGCTCTTCTTGGAGGATTTCCCTGAGAGGCAGTGTTCATGGAGATAACTCTCTGGGAACAAAGGAGATGGCAGGTGCCATTTCCCACCCCTGCCCCTCAGCATAAAAGCAGAGCCACCTGCAGGATGCACCTCAACACAGACACGGGCTGCCTAACTTGCTTACACTAAGGCCACTCCCCTGCACTCTGGTGGAACTGCCCTGCTCAGTCAAGCTTGCCTCAGTCCCAGCATTGTGGTCCCCTTCCCCAGAAACCCCTGCCCATATCACAAATCACAAACAGTTTTGCAATGCCTCGATTCCAGTGGAGTGGTGACAGGTCTCATTTCAAAAGCAGATCAGAACCCACCTAGTTAAAACTTGCCACTCAGGCCACTTTTAACAAAACACTGTCCGCAGCAGGCAAGGAGAGACTCTGCCGATGACTGGCCCGAAGGACACAGCAGCCAGAACACAAGAGCAGACCGCACACAGCATGCGCTGGAGACATTTCCTGAAGTGCCAGGCCTTGGGCATTATATGATTTCTTCGTCACAAGGCCATTACTTCTCAGGAACAGGAGACATAACTGGCTTTTCTTATGCACAGAAGCAGGCAGAGACTTACACAAAATGAGAACAGAGAGGACTCTATCCCAAATTAAAGAAAAAGATAAGGCCATCAACAGAGATCTGCGCAAAACAGATACAAGTAACACGCCTGATAGAGAATTTAAAGCAATGATCATAAGGATACTCACTGGACTTCAGAAAAAAGTGGAAGGCATCAGTGAGACTCTTACCTTAGAGATAAAAGAGTTAAAAAAGTATCAATCAGAGATGAAGAATGCAATAAATGAGATGAGAAATAAGTTTGATACAATGAACAGCAGGCTGGAAGAAGAGAAATGAATTAATGACCTAGAAGCCAAAGTGATACAAAACAATGAAGCTGAACAAAAGAGAGAAAGAAGAGTAATGCAACATGAGAAGAGACTTAGGGAACTTAGTGACTCCATCAAATGTAATAATACCCATCATATACGAGTCCCAGAAGAGGAAGAGAGAGAAAAGAGGGCAGAAAATTTATTTGAAGAAGTAATGCGAAAGACTTCCCTAATCTGGATAAGGAAACAGACATCCATCCAGGAGGCACAAAGAACTCCCATCAAAATCAATAAAAGCAAGGGTGCCTGTGTGGCTCATTTGGTTAAGTGTCCAGCTTTGACTGAGGTCATAATCTTGCTGTTCCTGAGTTCGAGCCCCGTGTCCAGCTCTGTGCTGACGGCTCAGAGCCTAGAGCCTGTTTTGGATTGTGTGTCTCCCTCTCTCTCTCTGCCTCTTCCCCACTCATACTCTGTCTTTCACTCTCAAAAATAAATAAACTTTTAAAAAAATTAAATAAACAAAAACGGGCTCACTCCAAGACATATCGTAATAAAATTTCAAAATATAGTGATAAGGAAAAAATCTTAAAAGCAGCAACACAAAAGAAGTCCTTAACTTACAAGAGAAAACTCATAAAGTTAGCAGGATATTTTTCAACAGTAGCTTGACAAGCCACAAAGTAGTGACATGATATATAAAAGTGCTGAATGGGAAAATCTGCAGCCAAGAATACTCTATCTGGCAAGGCTACCATTCAGAATAAAAGAAGATAAAGCGTTTCCCAGACAAATAAAAACTAAAGGAGTTTGTGACCACTAAACCATGCCTGTAAGAAATATTAAAAGGAACTCTTTTAGTGGAAAGGAGAGACCAAAAGTGACAGAACAAATGCAGGAAAACACAAAAGTAGTAAAAATGAATACTTCTGTAAAAAATCAGTCAAGAAACTCACAAAAGTGGGGTTTAAAATATAATAATATATACCTAAACCACGGGGAGGAAAGAAGAAAAGAAAACAAAACAAAAAGAAAACAAATAAAACAAATAATGGCAATAAATACATACCTACCAATAATTACTTTGAATGTAAATGGACTAAACATTCCAATCAAAACACACAGGATGACAAAGTAGATTTAAAAAAAAGCAAGACCCATCCATATGCTACTTTCCAGAGACTCATTTCAGACTTAAAGATACCTGCAGATTGAGTATGAGGGGATGAAGAAACATCATGCAAATGGATGTCAAAAGAAAACCAGACTAGCAATATTGATACTAGATAAACTAGTATAACTATAAAACATAGCTATAAAACAAAGATAACTATAAAACAAAGACTATAAGAAGAGATGAAGAAGGGCACTATATACTATTAAAGGGGACAATACACCAAGAAGATCTAACAATTGTAGATATTTATGCACCCAACATAGAAGAAGCAAAATATATAAAACCATTAATAAAAAACATAAAGGAACTAATGATAATAATGATAATTGGGAATTTTTTAACACCCCACTTACATTGATGGGAGATCATCTAAACAGAAAATCAACAAGAGAACAATGACTTTATGGCACAGGACCAGTTGGACTTAACAAAAACATTCAGAACAATCCACCATAAAACAATGGAATATACACATTCTCTTCAAGTTCACATGGAACATTCTCGAGAATATATCACATATTAGGTCACCAAACAAGCCTCAACAAATACAGAAAGATTAAAGTCATACCATGCACCTTTTCTGACCACAATGCTATGAAACTAGAAGTCAACAATTATACAAAATCTGGAAAGATCACAAATACATGCAGGTTAAACAACATACTACTAAACAGTGAATGAACTAACCAGGAAATAAAAGAAGAAATTTAAAAATACATGGAAACAAATGAAAAGGAAAACACAATGGTCCAAGACCTTTGGGATGCAGCAAAAGTGGTCATATGAGGGAAGATTACAGCAATACAGGCCTACATCAAGAAGCAAGAAAAATCTCAAATAAACAACCTAACTTCACACCTAAAGAAGCTATGAAAAGAACAGCAAAAGAAGTCTAAAGCCTGCAGAAAGAAGGAAATAATAAATAGAGCAGAAATAAATCATATAGAAACTAAAAAACAACAGAACACATCAATGAATCCAGGAGTTGGTTCTTTGAAAAAAATAATAAAACTGATCATTGTCTAGCCAGACTTAATCAAAAAGAAAGGAGAAGGGACACACACAAAATCACAAATGAGAGAGGAGAAATAACACCTAGACACATATAACCTACCAAAACTGAAAGAGGAAGAAACAGAGAACTTGAACTGCCTGATAACCAGCAAAGAGATTAAGTCAATAATCAAAAAACTCCCCCCAAACAAAAGTCCAGGACCACGTGGATTCACAGGTGAATTCTATCAAACATTTAAAAAAGAATAATTAATACCTATTCTCAAACTATCCCAAAATATAGAAAAGGAAGAAAAGTTCCACATTCTATGAGTCCAGCATTACCCTGATACCAAAATCAGATACACGACAAAGTAGATATACAAAATCAATATCTCTGATGAGCATAGATGCAAAAATTCTCAACAAAATACTAGCAGACTGAATCCAACATTACATTTAAAAAAAATCATTCACCACTATCAAGTGGGATTTATTCCTGGTTTGCAAGTGTGGTTCAATATTCACAAATCAATCATGATATATCACATCAATAAAAGAAAGGATAAGAACGGCATGATCGTTTTTATACATGTAGAAAAAGAATCTGACAAAGTACAACATCCATTCATGATAAAAACCCTCAACAAAGCAGGTTTAGAAGGAACATACTTCAGCATAATAAAGGTCAATTATGAAAAACCCACAGCTAACATAATTATAAATGGGGAAAAACCGAGAACTTCTCTATGGTCAGGAACAAGACAAGGATGTCCACCCTCACCAATGTTACCCAACATAGTACTGGGTGTCCTAGCCACAAAAAGCAGACAACAAAAATAAATAAAAGGCATCAAAATTGGCAAGGAAGAAGACAAACTTTCACTTTTTGCAGATGACATGATACTCTATATACAAAACCCAAAGACTTCACCAAAAAATTACTAACACATGAATTCAGTAAAGTCATAAGAGTCAAAATCAATGTACAGAAATCTGTTGTTTCCATACACCAATAATGAAGTGGCAGGATGAGAAATTAAGGAAGCAATCCCATTTTCAACTGCACCAAAAACAATAAGATACCAGGGAAATAACCTAACCAAAGGAATGAAAGTCCTGTAGTGTGAAAACTATAAAACACTGATGAAATAAATTGAAGATGATACCCAAAAGTAGAAAGGCATTCCATGCTCATGGATTGGAGGAACAACTATTGTTAAAATGTCTACAGTATCCAAAGCAAACTACATGTTTAATGCAATCCCTGTCAAAATACCACCAGCATTTTTCATAGAGTTAGAACAAACAGTCCTAACATTTGTATGGAACCACAGAAGACCCGAATAGCCAAAGCAGCATTGAAAAAGAAAAGCAAAGCTGGAGGCATCACAGTTCCAGACTTCAAGTTATACTACAAAGTTGTACTAATCAAAACAGTATGGTACGGGCACAAAATCAGATACATAGATCAATGGAACAGAATAGAAAACCCAGAAATGAACCCACAAGTATATGGACAACTAATTTTTGTCAATTCAGAGAAGAATATCCAAAGGGAAAAAGACTGTCTCTTCAACAAATGGTGTTGGGAAAACTGAATGAAATAATGAAACTGGACCACTTCCTTACATCACACACAAACACAAATTCAAAGTGGATTAAAGACTGGAATGTGAGACAGGAAACATAAAAATCCTAGAAGAGAACACAGTAACTTTTTAGACATCAGCCATAGCAACTTCTTACTAGATGTGTGCCTAAGGCAAGGGGAAAAAAGGCAAAAATAAACTACTGGAACTACATAAAAATAAAAGCTTCTGCACGGTGAAGAAACAACCAACAAAACTAAAAGGCAGGTTGTGTAATGGGAAAAGATATTTGCAAATAACATATCCAATAAAGGATTAATTAGCAAATTATAAAAGAATTTCTAAAACTCAACACTCAAAAAATAATCCAATTTAAAAATTGGAAGAAAGACATGAACTCACATGTCTCCAAAGAAGACATACAGATGGCCAACAGTCACAAAGAAAGGTGCTCAACATCACTTAACATCAGGAAAACAGGAATCAAAACTACAATGAGATACCACTTCACACCTGTCAGAATGGCACAGCAGATATTGGCAAGGATGTGGAGAAAGGGAAACACTCTTATGATGTTGGTGGGAATGTAGCCACTGTGGAATACAATATGCAGATTCCTCAAAAAGTTAAAAACAGAACTACCCTTTGATCCAGTAATTGCACTATTATGAATTTACCCAAAGAATACAAAAATGCTAATTCAAAGGGATACATGTACCCTGATGTTTATAGTAGCATTATATACAATAACCAAATTATGGAAAAAGTCCAAATGTCCGTCAACTGAGGAATGGATAAAGAAGATGTGGTATATACACATGATATTATATAAATATAATGGAATATCACTCAGCCATCAAAAAGAATGAAATCTTGCCATTT
This sequence comes from Lynx rufus, assembly GCF_022079265.1. Taxonomy (NCBI): domain Eukaryota; kingdom Metazoa; phylum Chordata; class Mammalia; order Carnivora; family Felidae; genus Lynx; species Lynx rufus. The sequence goes on along the minus strand of NW_025814834.1, from coordinate 127,833,965 downwards.
GCAATGACATGGATAGAGCTAGAGAGTATTAAGCCAAGCAAACTAAATCAGTCAGAGAAATACAAATACTATATGATTTCACTTGTATGTAGAATTTAGGGAAAACAAATGAACAAGGGGAAAATGAGGGAGAGGAAAACCAAGAAACAGATTTTTAAACTATAAAGAACAAATCGATGATTACCCGAGTGGAGTTTGTGGTGTTGGGGGGATAAATTAAATAGGTGATGGGGATTGAGGAATGTACTTGTTGTGATGAGCACTAGGTGTTGTATGGAAGTTCTGATTCACTACATTGTACACCTGAAACTAATATTACACTGTATGTTAACTAATTAGAATTTAAATAAAAACTAATAAAGAAAAATCAATGCAATATATTAGTGGAATAAGGAAAAACACCATATAGGTGTCTTAATTCGTGTAGAAAAAAAGCACTTCACAAAATCCAACAGCCTCTCATGATAAAGTGCTCAACAAACTAGAAATTGAAGGGAACTTCTTCAACATGATAGAGGCCATATATGAAAAAAATCATCACCAAGATTATTTTCAATGATGAAGCCTGAAATTTTTCCCCCTAAGATCAGGAATAAGACAAGGATGTCCACCCTCGCCCCTTCTATTCAACATTGTACTCAAAGTTCTAGCCTGGACAATTAGGCAAGAAAAAGAAATAGAAGGCATCAAAATCAGAAAGGAGGAACTAAAAGTATTTCTATTTGGAAATGACATTATATAAAGAATATCATAACATATCAACACACAAAATAACTATTTGAGGCCCACCACCACCATGTTCCTTTTCAGGCTTATTGGGTACTGATAGCACATGACCCATGAGAGGCCCTAGTATGTAGATGAGGATGTGACAGTGAGTTTGGAGTGACAGACAACTCTAGAGGCAATAGAAGCAACAAACAGAAACTCTTAAAGAAGCCAAAAGTGAAAGCATTTTAAAACATATTAAATGGCTATCATTTCTTATCTTGAATGTTCTCAAATATTATGGCATGAAAGAACAATAGTGGCAATGTGGATATAAGACCAAAAAAAAAAAAAAAAAAAGATGGCAGCCAAAGAGCATGGTGCTCCTCAGCAACCTGTTCTCCAGTCTCCACAGCCACCTCCTGTCTTTCCAGGTGCCACCTAAGGATTCTCAGGGGTGCCTGCAGGAATAAGACTTTTTTCCAACTTCCTTCCTCATGGTGATGCCTCATGTCACCCTGGGCCATGATAACTATTTCTCTGTAGAAGAAATCCCTGTAATATTCTTTTCTCTATTCCTCTCTCATATATAAAGTTGCAGTATTAAAATTGCTTATACTGAATGTACTGTCATTTCCAAACTTATTTACATGGCAAGATAAAACATAGTCTTTAAATATTAAAAAAGAAAAGCTGTTAGAGTTAATGAGCAAATTTATCAAAGTTGCAGGATATAACATACAAAAATAAATTTCTAAACATAAGCAATGAAATCTGAATATAAAATTAAGAAAAAATCCATTTTCAATATCATGAAAAAGAAAAAAATACTTAGGAACAAAGTTAACCACAGAAGTACAAAATTTGTACACTGGAAATTACAAAACATTGCTAAAGAAATTAAAGACCTAAACAAATGAAAAATTATCTACATTCATGGATTAGAAGACTTAATATTGTTAAGACAATATTCCCCAAAGAAATGTATAGATTCAGCAATGTGGATGGAACTGGACAGTGTTATGCTAAGTGAAATAAGTCATACAGGGGAAGACAGATACCATATGTTTTCACTTTTATGGGGATCCTGAGAAACTTAACAGAAGACCATGGGAGAGGAGAAAGGAAAAAAAAGTTACAGAGAGGGAAGGAGGCAAACCTTAAGAGACTCTTAAAAACTGAGAATAAACTGAGTGTTGATGGGGTGGGAGGGAGGGGAAAGTGGATGATGGGCATTGAGGAGGGCACCTGTTGGGATGAGCACTGGCTGTTGTATGGAAACCAATTTGACAATAAATTTCATATTAAAAGAAAAAGAAATGTACAGATTCATAATAGTCCCTACCAAAATTCCAATAGTGTTTTTGCAGAAATGGAAAGCTGATCCTAAAATTAATATAAAATTACAAGAGACCCAGAATACTAAAAAAAAATTTTTTTAAAGAATAATAACATTGAAGGACACACAGCTCCCAACTTCAAAAATTATTACAAAGCAACAGTAATCAAAATATTGTGGTACTAGTATAAGGATAAATGTATAGACCAATAAAATAAAATTTAGCGTGCAGATATAAACCCTTACCTCTATAGTAAATTGGTTTTTGAGAACAGTGCAAAGGCCATTCAATGGCAAAAGAAATAGTCTTTTCCACAATTGATGATGTAATTACTAGATATTTACATACAAAAGAATGAGGTTGGATCCTTACCTCACACCATAGATAAAAATTAACTCAAAATGGCTCAAATATTTAAATTTAAGAGCTAAAATATAAAAACTCTTTGAAGAAAACATAGGGATAAATCTCCATGACCTTGGATTTGCAATGGATTCTTAGATTCCAAAAACAAATAATTTAAAAAAAAAGACAAAGTGGGTTTAACAAAAATAAAATTTTTCTGCACAAAGCACATCACCAAGAAAGTGATACAACCCACGTAATTAGAGATAACATTTGCAAAGCATATTAAAAATACTTGCAAATTACATACCTGATAAGAATCTAGTATAGAGAATATGTAAGAAACTCTTACAACTTGGGGCTCCTGGGTGGCTCAGTTGGTTAAGTGTCCAACTTCGGCTCAGGTCATGATCTCACAGTTTGTGAGTTCAAGCCCCACGCTGGGGTCTGTGCTGACAGCTCAGAGCCTGGAACCTTCTTCAGATTCTGTGTCTCCCTCTCTCTCTGCCCCTCCCCTTCTTGTACTCTGTCTCTCTCTCTCTCTCTCTCTCTCTCTCTCAAAAATAAATAAAACATTAAAAAAATTTTTTTAAAAAGAAGAAACTCTTACAACTCAACAACAAAAAGATAGTCCAATCGTAAAAGTTAACAAAGGACTTGAATAGACATTTCTCCAAAGAAGATATACAAATAGCCACTAAACACATGAAAAGATTATCATTAGTCATTAGAGAATTGCAGATGAAAACCACAATGTTATACTATAGCACACCCACTGTTATGGCTCTAATGATAAGAAAAAGAAAGTAGTAAGTGTTGACGAGGATTTGAAGAAATTAGAACTCTCAGCACCTGGGTGGTTCAGTCAGTTGAGCATCTGACTTCAGCTCAGGTCATGATGTCACAGTTTGTGAGTTCCAGCCCCACATCAGGATTGCTGCTGTCAGTGCAGAGCCTGCTTTGGATCCTCTGTCCTCCTCTTTCCCTGCCCCTCCCCTGCTCACTCTCTATCTCACAAAAATAAACATTATATTAAAAAAAAAGAAATTAGGGCTGCCTGGGTGGCTCAGTCGGTTAAGCGTCCAACTTTGGCTCAGGTCATGATCTCACGGTTTGTGAGTTCGAGCCCATCAGGCTCTGTGCTGACAGCTCGGAGCCTGGAGCCTACTTCGGATTCTGTGTCTTCCTCTCTCTCTGCCTCTCCCCTGCTCATGCTCTCTCTCTCTCTCTCTCTCTCTCTCTCTCGCTCTCTCTCTCTCTCAAAAATGTATAAATATTAAAAAAAAAACTTTAAAAAAATTAGAATTCTCATACACTGCTAGTGAAAATATAAAGTGGTACAGTCATTGTTGAAAACAAGTTAGCAGTTTCTCAAAATGTGAAAACAGAATTACCATAATACACAGCAATTCCAGAGAATTAAAAACAAAACAGAAATATGTACACAAATGTTTATAGCACTATTTGTAACATCCAAGGAAGTAAAATAAAAATTAAAGTCACCCAAATTTCCATCCACTAGTAAATAGATAAACAAATTGTGGTTTAGCCATGCAATGCAATATTATTCAGCCAAAAAAGAATAAAATACCGGTATGTGCTACAACATGGATGAAACTTTAGAATACAATGTTAAATGACAGAAACCAGACACAAAGATCACATATTGGGAGAAAATTGGAAATGCTAGTTTGGAGAGTCACAGCCAGATATTTGAGGAAACTTGGATTCAGGATCTGGTCCAGTTTACAGGCATATAACAAGATCTCTAAGACAATGAACAGGATTAGAATCTAATATAGACAAAGGTCTATAGACACAAGATTTGTGTTTGTCCTTGACAAATCAAGTTCCAAATGACCTCCCCAACTCTGTTTTTCTTTTTTTTTTTTTTTTTAATTTTTTTTTCCAACGTTTTTATTTATTTATTTTTGGGACAGAGAGAGACAGAGCATGAACGGGGGAGGGGCAGAGAGAGAGGGAGACACAGAATCGGAAACAGGCTCCAGGCTCCGAGCCATCAGCCCAGAGCCTGACGCGGGGCTCGAACTCACGGACCGCGAGATCGTGACCTGGCTGAAGTCGGACGCTTAACCGACTGCGCCACCCAGGCGCCCCATCCCAACTCTGTTTGTCTTGATAAGAATTACCTCCCTGAAGTATGCATAACAAAGACAGTCTTCATAAGAATTCTGGAGAAGACAAGGTAGAACATTTACATATGAAAGGCATAGAAAAAGAATGCAAGCTGCTCCCCAAAGTTTTGTTTCCTTAAGGCCAGAATTTTTACAATACTTACAAGACTTTTGAGATAAATAGGGGAGGTTTGGAGATTGCTAAAAAATGATTACTGTGGACTTTGAATGTTTTTGGAGCCACAATGTTGGTCCTGTAAAGACTAGGTTTGCAAAAGAATAACTTTTTAATTCCTCAAAGAATTGGGCTGCTGTCTAAGTGATATCAAATACTGACACACCCTATGTTGGACTATTTCTTTTTCCTTCAGTATACAGTTTTCTTAGGAAACAACTTAAGAAGATATTTTCTTAGGAAGACCTTAAAAATATTCCTATCAGATTGTGAATGCAACCTTCAAATTTGGCCAAATACCCTATCATAAAGTATTAATCCTTTCAAATATCTTGTCAGGTTTCAGTCGGATAAAACAGTAAATATTTCTGGCAGTATTAAACAACCTCATAGAACCAAGATGCATCCTCAAAGAAGGTGCGAATATACTATCTTCACAAGATTTAGAGTCACTCCCAAAGATAGCCAAAGACAGAACCGACAACCGATATGTCCCAGGCACGCAGAAATACAAGACAAGTTCTTAGAACATAAAACCAGACAAGCAAGAAGACAATATCTAATCCCTAGAGACAAGGATCACTAACCAATTGGTCTGGTTTGGAAAGGAAGGGCCAATGTGAAATTTTATTGTCTTCTCTTGACAAGACTCAGGAGGTAATCTATTCACTTTTAAATTTTTTTAATGTTTATTTTTGAGAGAGAGAGAGAGAGAGAGAGAGAGCAAGAGCGCACACGAATGAGGGAGGGGCAGAGAGCGAGAGAGAGACACAGAATCTGAAGCCTGCTCCAGGCTGCGAGCTGTCAGCCTAGAGCGTGATGCAGGGCTCGAATTCAGGAACCGTGAGATCATGACCTGCGCCGAAGTTGGACGGTTAACTGAGTGAGCCACCCAGGCACCCCAGGAAGTAATCTATTTATAAAAACTTCTGGGGATCCTCCATGGGTTGAAAACAATTCTTTAACTAAAGCCCTTACTTTTGTCTTTGACCAACGAGTAAAAGACACTTAAAGAGGTTTGCCTATAGCCTTGGGGGGGTCTTATTTTAAAAGGTAATTTTTAATAGTCTTTTAAGAGTGGAAAAGCAACTTAGAATATTCCTAGAATGAGTATTCAAATAAAGGAAGGTAGAGGGGGACCAGTAGGAGTTACTTCTCATAGTCTTATAGTCTTTCATTTTAGGTAACTTTTATCTCTTTTTCATTAACCTTTTGCAATGAATCTTTCAATGAAACCATTTTGGAATTTTGAAACCTTTTGGAGACTTCTGCATGACAATTAAAAGAGATATCCCATTCTGTTTAATTTGGGAACCCTTACTTTCAAGTGCAGTTCTTAAATGATCACACCTAACTGAAACATTCCTCATAATGGCCACTGTAATTCTAGGTGGATTTAGTAAGATTTTGCCATTTCTAAAAATATCTATAGCCTCCAGGACCATATTCTTTATACATAAAATAGACAGGTGTGCCAAAAGGTGGCACACTTAACTCTTTGGATATAAAGGAACCCATTTTTTTAAGCTAGGCTTTTGAGTTTCTCAGAGACAAACTAACACCTAAGAGGGATGTGCTGTGGGAGTTGGAATTGTGGGGTGTTTTACATTCATTGTATGGAAATTTTCTTGAGGTTACATGACCAACTTACCCGGTCATGGGAGTGCTCCTGAGGTGGCAAGTGCTCGAACAGTCTTTAAACGCTTGACCATTCCCCATCAATTTGTGCAGCTTTCTGGCTTCTGAGATACCTGTTAGCAAGAGCATTTACTGGACCCAGTTCAGCTCAAATCAAACCCAGTCCAATCCTGGACCTAGTTTGGTTTTTTAAATCAGACCCAGTCTGACTCTAGACTATAACTGTAAGGGTTTAAATTGTAGTGTAGGGCTAACCTGTAGCCTTAAGAAATAACAGCTTTGTTTTAATACTGTAGATTAAGAGATAACAGCTTTGTCCTATCAATCAAGGGAACAAAAGTTTAAGGGAAATCAACTAGTTTAGTGTTTGATTGGATTGGGGCAAGGACGTGTCTGAACTGTTTCCACCCCCACCTGGGAACTATTCCTTTGTTCTGTCCCCAGGTGATGATCAGACGATGTGGTTGGCTATAAAAACTCTGCACCCTGGCTCTCGAGACCACACTCTGATCAAGAGTGTCAGTCCTGATCAGTTGGCCTTGCCTCTCATTGCAATAAATTTTGTTGTGACTGTCACTGGTGCCTGTAACATTCTGTTTCAGGAGTCGTGTGGATGCAACATAACCACCAAGTCCTGTAGAACTTTGGACCGAGAAAAAGGATTGAATCAGCAGAGTACAACAAATGGGACTGTGAACCAATTCCAAACAAGTGGGAAACTATGGCTGCCACTAGCAGTTCCAACATGAAATCTGGGATTCTGGGGACATAACCAAGGTCTGGGGTTTCCAATCAAATGGGACACTGACCAGAAAGCCGATTAGATCAGGAGCTTGATGGAAAGAGAGCAGAGCTCAGAACCAAGAAAACTTACCCATGACCCTAATAAATAGTGAGAAAGACAGTGAGTTCACAAGGTTGACAGGGTGCCGCACCTGTGTTTCTCATTGTCTCCAAATACCATCAGAAGTTTGCTTTGGATCCCATTGTTGGCACAATATGTGAAACAAAAAAATTTCAACTGAGTAAATTTAAATATCTTATTGGCTTTATTCAACAATTCCCAAGTCAGGCAGCATCCCATCTAGCAAATAAAAAGGAGCTCTGAGGAGCCCTATAAAATGGAAGGATTTTATAGTCAGAAATGGGGCAGGGCAAAGAGGTTATTAGCAAAAGAAAAGAAAGAATTGTTTCAGGCAAGGTTATCTTTCTGTAGGGGAAAAGCAGGGGATCTTATCAGATGACATCACTAGTACTGATCAGGAAATTCCAGGCTGATTGGTTTAAAACTCCACTCCTGAGAGAGGCTAAAACTGCAGTTAGGTTAGGTATTAAGTCTTGGTGGGGCTTAGCACAAGTGACTCCATTTGGAGCCACTCTTTCTTTTTAGTACTGCACATAGTTATTATGTACTTTGTGCTAGCTATTATCTACTAAATGCAGATACACAGTTGTCTGCACTGGGATACAGTAGCAGACAAGACAGAAAGTTCACTGCTCTTGTAGAATTAGTCTTGTAGGGGAGACTGCCAATAACCAAGTAAACAAATAAATCGAACTGAAATAAAAATACCCAACACATCGACACAGAAACAGCATAGTCTAGGCAGAGTCAACAATTACAAAGTCTCTGAGATAGAATGGGGATTGGGGTTCTTAAGAATGGGGACAACGGAAACAAAAGAGAAAAAGTAAAAGGCAGCCAAACGTATAATTAATTTTCTCTTATAGCCACAAAGTTACATTCCTAATCATGTTGAATAACTGAAGTGAACACATGAGGCTCAAAAATGGTTTTTTTAAACACTTTTAATGTTCTTTTTAGAATTTTTCACCTTTTAAGACTTACAGTATATAGAAATTATAATTTAAGTCCTTTTGAAGTCAAAGGATTAGAGTTATAATTCTTAGGCCATGCTATACAAGTTGAAAGTCTGAAGTATTTAGCTGAATCTGTACCAGCTGCAGAACATAGCTAAAGCTTGTATTCCTTTTTATTTATTGAACTAAAGTTGACAATGTCACATCAGTTTCATATATACAACATAGTGATTCCACAAGTCTATAAGTATATGCTATGCTAACCACAAGCGTAGCTGTGATCTGTCACCATGCAACACTATTGCAAGACAATTGACTATATACCCTATGTTGTACCTTTTCTCCCCATGACTTATTCATTCCATAATTGGAAGCCTGTTATCTCCCACACTCCTTCACAATTTTGCCTATACCCTCACCCCCCTGGTAACCACACGTTTGTCCTTTGTATTTATGGGTCTGTTTCTGCTTTTTGTTTTTCAGATTCCACATATAAGTGACATCATATGGCATTTATCTTTCTCTGTCTGACATATTTCACTTATCATAATACCCTCTAGGTCCATCCATGTTGCTGCAAATGGCAAGATGGTATTCTTTTTCTTTTCTTTTCTTTTTTTTTTTTTACTTTTTAAAATTCAAGTTACATAACATACTGTTTAGTATTGGCTTCAGGAGTAGAACTCAGTGATTCATCACTTACTTTTAACACCCAGTGCTCATCCCAACAAGTGGCTTCCTTAATGCCCATCACCCATTTACTCCATCCCCCCACCCACATAGCTCCATTGACCCTCAGTTTTTCTCTGTATTTAAGAGTCTTTTCTGGTTTGACTCCCTCTATGTTTTTATCTTATTTTTCCTTCCTTCCCCCTATATTCATGTTTTGTTTCTTAAATTCCACATATGAGTGAAATCGTGTGATATTTGTCTTTCTCTGACTTATTTTGTTTAGCATAATACATGCTAGTTCCATCCACGTTGTTGCAAATGGCAAGATTTCATTTTTTTTTTTTTGGTTGCCAAGTAATTTTCCATTGTGTGTATATATATATACCACATCTTCTTTATCCATTCATCAGTTGATATACATTTAGGCTCTTTCCATGATTTGGCTATTGTTGATAATGCTGCTGTATCATTGGGGTGCATGTGCCCCTTTGAACAAGCATTTTTGTATCCTTTGGATGAATAACTAGTAGTGCAAATGCTGGGTTGTAGGAAAGATCTATTTTTAATTTTTTGAGGAACCTCCATACTGTTTTTCAGAGTGGCTGCACCAGCTTGCATTCCCACCAACAATGGAAAAGAGATCCTCTTTCTCGGCATCCTCGCCAACATCTGTCATTGCCTGAGTTGTTAATGTTAGCCATTCTGACAGGTGTGAGGTGGTATCTCATTGTGGTTTTGATTTGTATTTCCCTGCTGATGAGTGATGTTGAGCATCTTTCCATGTGTCCTTCATCTGGATGTCTTCTTTGGAGAAGTGTCTATTCATGCCGAACTTCTGCCCATTTCTTCACTGGATTATTTGTCTTATGGGTGTGGAGTATGTAAGTTCTTTATAGATTTTGTACACTAACCCTTTATCAGGTATGTTGTTTGCAAATATCTTCTCCCATTCCATAGACTGCATGTTAGTTTTCTTGATTGTTTCCTCACTGTGCAAATTTTTATCTTGATGAGGTCCCAATAGTTCAATTTTGCTTTTGTTTGTCTTGCCCCCAGGAGACATGTCCAGTAAGAAGTTGTTGCAGGAAAGGTCAAAGAGGTTGCTGCCTGTATTCTCTTCCAGGATTTTGATGGTTTCCTGACTTACATTTAGGTCTTTCATCCATTTTGAGTTTATTTTTGTGTATGGAATAAGAAAATGGTCCAGTTTTCCCAGCACCATTTCCTGAAGAGACCATCTTTTCTGTCTTTTCTGCTTTGTTGTTGGCTATACATTTGTGGTTCCACTTTTGGGTTCTCTGTTCTGTTCTAAGATCTATGTGTCTGTTTTTGTGCCAGTACCATAGTGTCTTGAGGATTATAGCTTTGTAATACAGCTTGAAGTCTGGAATTGTGATGCCTCCAGCTTTGGTTTCCTTTTTGAACATTGTCTATTCGGGGTCTTTTCTGGTCACATACAAATTTTCAAATTGTTTGTTCTAGCTCTGTGAAGAATACTAGTGTTATTTTGATAGGGATTGCACTGAATGTGTAGATTGCTTTGGGTAGTATAGATGTTTTATTATATATTCTTCTAATCTATGAGCATGGAATGTCTTTCCATTTCTTTTTGCTTTATTCAATTTCTTTCATAAGCTTTCTATAGTTTTCAGCATACAGATCTCTTTTACTTCTTTAGTTAGGTTTATTCCTAGGTGTCTTATGGTTTTTGATGCAATTGTAAATGGGATAGATTCTTTGATTTCTCTTTCTACTGCTTCATTATTGGTGTACAGAAATGCAACTGATTTCTTTACGATGATTTTATATCCTGCGACTTTGCTGAATTCATGTTGTCAGTTCTAGCGGGATTTTGGGGGAGTCTTTTGGATTTTGCAGAGTATGATGTCATCTGCCAAGAGTGAAAGTTTGACTTCTTCTTTGCCAATTTGTATGCCTTTTGTATCTTTTTGTTGTCTGATTGCTAAGGCTAGGATTTCCAGTACTATTGGAACAATAGTGGTGAGAGTGGACATCCCTGTCATGTTCCTGATCTTAGGGGGAAAGCTCTCAGTTTTTCCCCATTGAGGATGATATTAGCTGTGGGTCTTTTGTACATGGCCTTTATAATGTTGAGGTATGTTCCTTCTATCCCTACTTTCTTGAGAATTTTTATCACGAAAGTTTGCTATATGTTGTCAAATGCTTTTTCTGCATCTATTGAGTGGTTCATAGAGGTCTTGGCTTTTCTTTTATTAATATGGTGTAGCACGTTGACTGATTCGCAAATATTGGACCAGCCTTGCAGTCCAGGAACAAATCCACTTGATTGTGGTGAATAAATCTTTTAATGTACTGTTGAATTTGATTTGCTAGTATCTTAAGAATTTTTGCAACCATGTTCATCAGGGATATTGGCCTGTAATTTTACTCTTTAGTGGGTTCTTTGTCTGGTTTTGGAATCAAGGTAATGCCGGCTTCATAGAATGAGTTTGGAAGCTGTCCTTCCATTCTAGTTTTTGGAACAGTTTAAGAAGAATAGGTATTAACTCTTCTTTAAACATCTGGTAGAATTCCCCTGGAAATCATCTGGCTCAGGACTCTTATTAGTTGGGTGATTTTTTATTACTGATTCAATTTCTTTGCTGGTTATGAGTCTCCTCAAATTTTCTATTTCTTGTTTCAGCTTTGGTAATTTGTATGTTTCTAGGAATTTGTCCATTTCCTCCAGATTGTCCAGTTTGTTGGCATATAACTTTTCATAGTACTCTCTTAAAATTGTTAGTATTTCTGTGGTATTGGGTGCTATATCTCTTCTTTTGTTCATGATTTTATCCATTTATGTCCTTTGTCTTTTCTTTTTGATAAGTCTAGCTAGGGGCTTATCAATTTTGTTAATTCTTTCAAATTAGTTTAATGATCTGTTTTACTGGGTTTTGTTGTTGTTTCTGTATTATTTATTCCTGCTCTAATCTTTATTATTTCCCTTCTTCTGTTGGCTTTAGCCTTTATTTGCTGTTTCTTTTCCAGCTCCCTTAGGTGAAAGGTTAGATTGTGTATTTGGGACCCTTCTTGCTTCTTGAGACAGGCCTGAATTGCTTATATACTTTTCTCTTAGGACTGCCCTTGCTTCATCCAATGTGTTTGGACTATCGTGTTTTACTTTTCACTGACTTCCATGTATTTTTTATTATGTCTTTAATTTCCTGGTTAACCCATTCATTCTTTAGTAGGATGTTCTTTAACCTTCATGTATTTGAGGGCTTTCCAATTTTTTTCTTGTGGTCTCAAGTTTCATAGCGTTGTGATCTGAAAATATGCATGGTATAATCTCGATCTTTTTCACCTGTTGAGGGTTGATTTGTGACCAAGTATGTGATCTATTCTGGAGAATGTTCCATGTGCACTCGAGAAGAATGTGTATTCTGCTGTTTTAGGGTGAAATTTTCTGAATATATCTGTTAAGTCAATCTGGTCCAGTGTGTCATTCAAAACCATTGCTTCCATGTTGATTTTCTGCCTAGATGATCTGTCCGTTACTGTAAGTGGGGAATTAAAGTCCCCTACTATTGTAGTATTATTATCAATGAGTTTCCTCATGTTTGTTATTGATTTATATATTTGGGTGTCACAAGTTGGGGGAATAAATATTTACATTTGTTGTATCTTCTTGATGGATAAACCCCTTAATTAAGATATAATGCCCTTCTTCGTCTCTTGTTATAGTCTTTGTTTTAAAATCTAGTTTGTCTGATATAAGTATGGCTGCTCTGGCTTTCTTTTCATGTCCATCAGTATGATAGATGGTTCTGCATCCCTTCACTTTCTATCTACAAGTCTATAATGAGTCTCTTGGAGGCAGCATATAGATGTATTTTTTCTTCATCCATTCTTATCCCCTATGTCTTTTGATTGGAGCATTTAGTCCATTTACATTCAGAGTGATTATTGAAAGATATGAAGTTAGTGCCACTGTGTTATCTGTAGAGTTGGTGTTTCTGATGATGTTCTCTGATGCTTTGTAGTCTTTATTGCTTTACACTGTCAATGTAGAGCTGGATGTGGGGCTCAAACTCACAAACTGTGTGACTCATTTGGCTCATGACCAGAACTAAAATCAAGAGTTAGATGCTTAACCGACTGAGCCACCCAGGTGTCCTGGTATTATTTTTAATGTTTTGAGAGACCTCCATATTGTTTTCCACAATGGATGCACCAATTTACATTTCCACCACAGTGCACAAGAATCCCTTTTCTTCACACTCTTGCCAACACTTGTCATTTCCTATTTTTTCTTTGTTTTGTTTTGTTTCTGACTCTAGCCATTCTGACAGATGTAATGTGATATCTCATGATTTTGATTTGTATTTCCCTAATAATTACTGACATTGAGCATCTTTCATGTCTGTTGGTCATCTATATATCTTCTTTGGAAAAATACCTATTCAGGTCCTCTTCTCATTTTTAATTGCATTATTTGCTTTTTTGGTGTTGAGTTGTGTAGGTTCTTTACATATTTTGGATATTAACCCATTATTGGATATATCATTTGTGAATATCTTCTCCCATCCAGTATGTTACCTTTTCATTTTGTTGATGATTTGCTTTGCTGTGCAAAAGCTCTTATTTTAGAGTAGTCCCAATAGTTTTATTTTTGCTTTTGTTTTCCTTATCTGAGAAGACAGATCTAGAAAAATGTTGCCAAGGCTAACATCCAAGAGATGAGCGCCTGTTTTCTTCAAGGGTTTTATGGTTTCAGGTCTCACCTTTAGGTCTTCAATCCATTTTAAGTCTATTTTTATGCATGGTGTGAGAAAGTGGCCCAGTTTCATTCTTTTGCATGTAACTGTTCAGTTTTCCCAACACCCTTTATTGAAGAGACTATCTTTTCCCCATTTTATATTCTTGCCTCTTTTGTCGTTGATTAGTTGACAATGTAAGTGTCAGTTTATTCCTGGGCTCTCTATTCTGTTCCATTGATCTGTTTCTATTTTTGTGCAAGTTCCATATTGTTTTGATTACTATAGTTTTAGAGTATGTCTTAAAATCTGGGATTGTGATAGCTCCAGCTTTGTTCTTCTTTCTCAGGGCCTTTTGTGTTTCCATAAAACTTTTAGTATTATTTGCTCTAGTTCTGTGAAAAATGCTGTTGGTATTTTGATAGGGCTAGCATTGAATCTATAAATTGCTTTGGGTAGTATGGACATTTTAACAATACTAATTATTCCAATCCAGGAGCATGAAATATCTTCCCGTTTGTTTGTGCCATCTCCAGTTTCTTTCATCAATGCTTGCAGTTTTCAGATTACAGGTCTTTCACTCCCTTAGCTGAGTTTATTCCTATTCCTAAGTATTTTATGCTTTTTGGTGCAATTGTAAATGGAACTGTTTTCTTAATTTCTCTTACTTCTACTTCATTATTAGTGTATAGAAACATAACCAATTGCTGTGTGTTAACTTTTTGTCCTGTAAATTTACTGAATTCATTTATTACGAAGCTTGTATTGTTGAATAATTTTGGATCAGTGTCTTGATGGCCAAAAAATAAATATCTTTTCTTTTAAAAAGTAGAAAATGGGTTAAAACCCTTTTAGAAATTGTAAAGTGGGCTTTCTGCAAAATAACTAATTGACTTAAATACTCAAATGGGATTCTAAATGGTCTTCTTCTAAATAAAGTAATCTTTGCTGTTTTTATCAGTGGTCTTTTACTTTTTAAGGTATAATTTTCCATTTAAGAAAATTTTTAGGGGTGCCTGGGTGGCTCAGTTGGTTAAGTGTTCAGCACTTGATTTTGGCTCAGGTCGTGAACTCACAGTTGGTGGGATGGAGCCCTGCGTGGGGCTCTGTGCTGACAGCGTGGAGGCTGCTTGGGATTCTATCTCTCTCTTGCTCTCTGCCCCTGCTTCACATGCTCTCTTTCTCTCTGAAAATAAATAAACATTAAAAAAATGTTGGCACCAAGAACTGCTTCCATTACCTATTCAGTCTCAATTCAGCAGGTACTAGAGCCCCTTACGCCTGCCTTTTTTAAAAGAGATAGAAGTTGGGGCGCCTGGGTGGCACAGTCGGTTAAGCGTCCGACTTCAGCCAGGTCACGATCTCGCGGTCCGGGAGTTCGAGCCCCGCGTCGGGCTCTGGGCTGATGGCTCAGAGCCTGGAGCCTGTTTCTGATTCTGTGTCTCCCTCTCTCTCTGCCCCTCCCCCGTTCATGCTCTGTCTCTCTCTGTCCCGAAAATAAATAAACGTTGGGAAAAAAAAAAAAAAAAAGAGATAGAAGTTTATCGAATACACTGCAAGGGAGCAGCAGGCAGGACAGCAAGGGAAAGACTGCCTGCTCTAGACCCCCTTTTTAACTTGACAGGGTAATGGTACCATGAAATTTCACCTCCTGTGAAATTTGGAGGAAGGGGCTTGCTAAAATAAAAACAACACTGCATCTGAAGGCAGACATTTGCTCACCTATTTATTCATTTGATTTATAAATATTATTTATATTTTATATTAAAATTTTATAAATATATTTTGTAATTTTTTAATGTTTATTTATTTTTGATAGAGAGAGAGACAGAGAGACAGAGAGAGAAGGAGGGGTAGAGAAAGAGGGAGGCACAGAATCTGAAGCAGGAGCCAGACTCTGAGCTGTCAGCTTAAACTCTCAAACCATCAGATCATGACCTGAGTCAAAGTAGGTCCCTTAATGAACCAAGCCACCCGGCGCCCCCAAAATTTCACAAGTATTAATAAAAAATTTATAATAAGTATTAATATATTTATTATAAATTTTACTATGTGCCAGTCTCTCAGGCAGATAGAATAGTGATGAAAATAGACATGCTTTGTCCTCACGGAGCTTTTGGTCCAATCCCAGTCTCCTCACATTCTTCTGCTTGGGTAATTTTGAACAAGTCACTTCATCTCTCAAAACCTGGATTTCCTTATTTGTATGATGGGCAATATGCACAAGGATTGTGAGGGTTACAGATACTATAGGCTTAGCACAAAGCCCGGCATACAGTGGTTACTTAGTAGATTTCAATGAGGACATCCTACCCAGAAGCCTCATACATTCAGATAGGTATTCACTCATGAGTTCAAACTGTGGTGGATACCAAGGTTTCAGGAAGTTTGGGTACTATATCATAGAGAAAATACTTCAGTTCTGAAGAACAAATGACGTCATTTCAATTCATTGATTATTTTACTGTTTTATTTGTTATGCTTATTGAACAAGCTGCATTAATTTGTTAGCTTGAGCAAATCTCTCTTTAGTCTGTTAATGCTGTCAGTAGATGATCACTTTAATTCCAGAAGGTTGCCAATCACAAACTTACATTTCTTAGAACAAGGCTAGCCTCAGTTACAATTTTTAATAAATGACAGGAATCAAGGAGGACACAAGTTCTTTAGAATCCTAATTAATGGCTTTGACAATAAATGTTTACTATCATAGATATTGGTTTAAGTTCTCTACCAAACCTATACAATGAGGAAATGCACAGTAATGTTTTTTTTTTCCAGAAGGTAGAAAAAAATTGAATATTCCTTTCAAAATACTATTTTAATCCATTATCCCCCTAACATAATCATGCATTTTTCATCACTAAATTAAAGCTCTTTATACAGGTAACATAAATATGAATAGTCATCATTAAAGTAGAAGATTAACTTGAAACGAATATTGCACTGTATGTTAACCAACTAAAATTTAAATAAAATTTTTTTAAAAAGTAGAAGATTAATATAAAGCAAAGGAAAAAAGGATATTTCCTCTAAGGTGAAGGTAACTTGGTTTCACATAATTTGCAAAATAAACAGCAATTCCCCAGCAGAGTCATTTGGGAAATGCCCATGAGCACCAGGATCAGGGGAGGTGATGTCTTTGCCCACAAAGGGAATTCAAGTTTACACAGAGGAAGGTTGAAAGATGGGGACAAAATTCAACTGGCCTCCTTGGTTCATGTGGAAAGACAACCCCAATTTAGGTTTCTGGCAAGTGCACAGGCGGGTAGCTTTCTGGATAAAAGCAGGATTCCAGATATTTAGCCCAATTCTTTGAATCCAAGGGAGAGAGACATGTCATTGTCTCTATGGCCTGGCTCCCCAAAGTAGGAGGGGACCACTCTGAGGCACTGACAGGTAAAGCTCATCTATTCTGCTGGCATACGCTTCAGTGATTCCTGTTTTGGGTCTATTCTTTGCTACATAAGGCCAGGGGTACAATTCCCTAGCACACTAAATCAATCATCAGGTTAGTAACAGAATCAAACTATTTGTCTATCTGGTTGACCAACTGTTCACCTGAATTAATGAGCAGCTAGCAAGAGTCAAGAGCCCTTATCAATAAGCCAAATGTTGGCTGAATTAATTGGTTAGTTGATTGACGCCTGAATTCAGCTAAGAGAAAGGATCCCATTCAGAGAGCACCCGAGTCACTTCCTGCCCTCCCATGTTTTTGGGGTTTTTTTTGTTGTTGTTGTTAGTGAAGGCAGAAAAATCTGTGATTATTCACTGAGTATTGTTTTTACTTTGCTTTGTGATAAGCCTCTTCTCTTTCCTACAAATTTTCTGTATGTGTGTGTCTTGGGGGAATGAAATGTTTCCCAATCAGAAACACATTTGAAAGGGGCATGAAAACTCATCAAACCCAAATAATTCTCCAATGCTTACATCTTCTTTAATTGTCCTCATAATTTATTCTTGTCGAACACTTCTAGTGAAGGGAAGCAGATATCTTCTATGTTCAGATAGCACTCACTGTGCTGACATAACTGGGGAAAAAAGAGGGAATGGAAGAGGAAGAGGTGAAGAGGAGAGGAGGGGAAAGGAAGAAAGCTCTACCACTTACTGAGCACTTACTCTGGACCCAGCCCTGTACCAATACGAATTACAGACATACTGTGTTGTTTGGGCTTGTGGCTATGGAGTCCAGCAGCACAGAGAAGCAGAGTTAACATAGGGGCACGATTTCCTCACCCTGCTAAGGAGACAGAGCAAGAGATAGTGGCTGCATGTTAGGGGAGGGAGGCCAGTGTCATCGACCTCTCTTGCTGCCCTATAAATCCTCATTTTCATCCCCTGGAGGTAGCAGAGTTCCTCTCCCCTTAAAGGTTATAAAATGCCTTTGCCTATATATCTTCGTGGTTGAGCAGGGATTGGAATCTAGGCCTATTTATTTAGCATTAGAGCCTGTGCTCTCAACAAGGCTTCGCTAGTTAGTTCTGTCCTATCTTTCACTGGCTTTCCTTCCTTTGTCATGCCTCTGCATTGCATCCAGCTGATGCAGCAGTCCTGCAGCATAAATGCAACTGACTGGTGGAAGGGAAGTGATAATTCTCTGGGCACATTCTCAAAAGTGTTCTTGGATTTTTTTAAGGTAATAAACTGACCGGATTTTTTAAGATTATAGAGAAAGAGCATAAAAGTAGCAGTGTGAAAGAAAGCAAGTCCAGGAGACAGGTAGAAAAGGTTGTCAGTTTGTGACCCTTTCTGGAACGGCTCCCTCATCAACAACAAAGGCAAACTCACTCTCCCTGAAGTCAAAACCTGTATGATAGGCTGCCTCATGGAAACATTCCTCTTCCCGCCTCCGTGAGACTATGCAAACTAGCCGATGTACTCCGGCCCCCTGAGCAGCAGTGCTCATGGTTAGGAGTGAGGGATTGAGAGCAAATCTGAATCTCATCTCTGCCGCTTTCTAGCTGATGACCATGGGTAAGTTATTTAACTTCTCTGTGAATAATAAGTAAGGATAATAACCCACCACAGAGGGTTGTTGTGATGACAGTTACATTTTTCAGCACTTAGGACAGTGCCTGGGATCGAGTAATAACGTCCTCATAGGCAGCAATAGCAGCAACATCCAGGAGTCTGACTGTGCTCTCAGAACCGAAGCCCTCCTTCTGACATCTCAGATCCTTATTTGTGCTTTGCAGGGGATGGAGAGAACTTGTGTCTCTGTGCCTTCCCCGTGCTACACTCAATGGGCTCAGAGTGCACATCACCAGTCCTGGCGACCGCTCACCGCAAGTTCCAGGTTAGTTCTGTGAGCCACGTGGAAAGCTAGAAAACTAAAGCCCCACAGAATGGTAGGACACTGGGTCGATTTTAAAATGGGACTCGTGTACTGCCAAAAGCTGTTAGTATGATATGAGATCACTGGAAGAGCTTAATTACTCACAAAATTACATGCACAAACACTGCAGTATGTGGCAAAACAAACTGGGATTTGTTGCCAATGCTTTCTTCAAAGCAGAGGCAATTTCTTGGTAAACTTAAGTAATGTTGGCAGCCTGGAAGAGCTAGTGATTTCACAATCTCTGTATTTATGTTTTTTTCCCATGCTAGGCACATGTTAAGGTTTTCTCCTTCCTGGTATCCCATTTCACAGATGAGAAACTGTGTCTCAGAGAAGTTAAACAACTTGTTCAAATGTGACCCTTACAGAGCAGCACCCTGGACTTTGTATAGGACTCTCCAGCTACTCTGATAACTTCATTATTACCCTCACATAGTACTTTCTGTCCCTGCATGTGGGGTTTCCCATCTCCACCTGCAGCAGGAGGGTCCTTCCACAACTATGTTAAGAATGTAACACATCCAGTACAAGGGTGTTGGGAACAGTCACATGGTTTCAGCCTCAGGCTCTGAGGATAACAGACTTTCTTGAGCAGGTTCTCTATCTATCTTGAACTTCGGGGGAGGGCCTATGGCTTAGACCAAGATGGAATTGAGGAGGAGACCTGGGCCTTTGTATCTCATTCAAAAGAAGAACCTGAGACTACCTTACACTCAATTGGCTGGTCGCACACCATGCGTTAGGCCCCCCTGGTTCTGAATCTTCTTTTCCCATTTACTGCTGCCCGACATAAAATCTTTTTAATGACCTGATTTTATCTTTTTCAAATTGTGAGTGAAAAACACTCCTGCCTCTGCATTACACCAGCACAAGCACTGACCTCAGAATCAAGAGAATCTCAAACCTCACACTCATCTGATTTTCTCTTGCTCGGGCTATGGAAACGGTAACAGAAATAAGAAATTTATCTCTCAAATCACTAAGAAGCTGAAAAGGAGAAAAATTCATAGTAGGTATTATAGGGGCTGTTTCTCTGCACATAACCAGTACTTGAGGAGGGGGGAAAGGGTTCTTTGTCCTGAGTCCTTGATTCTCTAGGTCCATCTGAGAGTTCACAAACTCTGGAATGTTTGAGAGTTCACAAACTCTCTACTACTTCTACCTTCCTTTTAGATCTTCTTTTCTTTACATAACTCCCCAAGCCACCATAGTGCATTCAGGATGACAGAGCATATAATTCTCCTTTCCTTTCTTTTTACTTTGTTCTTCCTCCCCGTTGTATTCTTCTTCCCCTTTATTCCATGTCCTGCTTTCCCCGAAGACTGACATTGCTCCTGATGAAATGAAGATATGTATAAGGAGGAGGAGTGCCTGAGTAGCTCAGTCAGTTGAGCGTCTGACTTCAGCTCAAGTCATGATCTCACAGTTTGTGAGTTCAAGCCCCGCGCTGGGCTCTGTGCTGACAGCTCAGAGCCTGGAGCCTGCTTCAGATTCTGTGTCTCCCTCTTTCTGCCCCTCCCCCACTCACACTCTTTCTCTCTCAAAAATGAATAAAAGTTAAAAAAATTTTAATAAAAAAAGATCTAGATAGGTAGGAGAAGAAGGGGGATTGAAGCAGTCACAAGTGCTTATTGCAAATTCTTTTCTTTCCCATTTCAGGTTATGGGGGAAAAAAGAAGATACTCCTCCTCCCAAATAAAAAATCTTCCAAAAACCTGAGTGGGGAATGAAAATCATCCACTGTCAATCCATGGTCTATGTGTAAGCTAGAACTTTCTGTGCTTTGCATGTCTTATCGCTGGGTGCTCTAGGGAAGCAAAGGCATGGTGATCCCACCCTGGGAAAACCAAACAACCATAGCAGAATTTGTGCTTCGAGGATTTTCCTCCATCCGACAGCTAAATATTTTCCTCTTTATGACGTTTTTAGTTTTCTACATCTTAATCGTTTCTGGAAACATCCTCATTGTTCTGCTAGTTTTTTTCAGCCATCACCTCCACACCCCCATGTACTTCTTCCTGGTGAACTTATCCTTTCTAGAGATCTGGTATACCTCCAACATCGTCCCCAAGATGTTGCTGATCATCATAGCTGAGCAGAAGACTATCTCTGTGGCTGGGTGCCTGGCACAGTTCTACTTCTTTGGATCCCTGGCTGCAACGGAGTGTCTCTTGCTTGCTGTGATGTCCTATGACCGGTATCTGGCCATCTGCCAACCTCTCCAGTATCCCATCCTCATGACTGGCCCCCTTTGCATTAAGCTGGCTTCCAGTTCTTGGCTCTGCTGCTTCCTCCTCACAGCAATTACTATGGTCCTACTGTCTAGACTAACCTTCTGTGGACCCAATGAAATTGATCACTTCTTCTGCGACTTCACGCCTCTGGTCCATCTTTCCTGCATGGACACTTCACTGACCGAGACCATTGCTTATGCCACCTCTTCTGCAGTGACTCTGGTTCCATTTCTCCTCATCACAGCCTCCTACTCCTGCATTCTTGTTGCCATCCTAAGAATTCCATCTGGCACAGGGCGGAGAAAGGCTTTCTCCACCTGCTCCTCCCACCTCACTGTGGTCACGGTGTTTTATGGGACACTGATTGCCACGTACCTCGTGCCTTCAGCCAATTCTTCACAGCTCTTGCGCAAAGGATTCTCTCTCCTCTATACCATCCTGACACCCATGTTCAACCCCATCATCTACAGCCTGAGAAACAGAGACATCCACGAAGCCCTGAAGATGTGCTTGAGTAAGAAGCCAAGTTTCCTCCTTGGATGATGCAAAAAGGAAAAGTTCTCAGGAGTTATTAAAGCCAGATGATCAGACACCTCTGAGCATGGCTATGGATGCTGCTGAGTTCTGACAGCCTCAGGTGAACTGGTGTCCCATGAATGGTCTACATAGGTCAGGTTCTGCTCCATTATCTTCAGTAGACCTGCATCTTTTGTGTAAAAGCTCAGCCTCAAAACGAGCTGCTAAGGCTGGTTGCTCATTTATTCAAATATTCATTGAGGTCTACTATGCTCGAGGCACTGTACTACATATAGGTGATAAAATGAACAAAAGCAGAGGCAGTCCCTGCTTCCACTGAACCCACAGGCTATAAGGGGATGACAAACATTAATCAAATAACTAACATAAAGCTACATATATAAATATAAAATTACACTTGTGATTCAAAATTAAAAATAATAAGATGATTTCTATGTACTTATTAGATGGCCAAAATCTGGGACACTGACAACATCAAATGCTGGTGAATATGTGGAGCAACCGGAACTCTGATTCATTGCTGGCGAGAGTGCAAAATGGTACAGCCACTTTAAAAGACAGTTTGGAAGTTTCTTACAAAACTAAGTACACTTTTGCCATACAATCCAGTAATCACACTCCTTGGTATTTACCGAAACGAGCTTAAAACTTGTGTCTACACAAAACACTTTACATGGATGTTTATAGAAGCTTTATTCATAATTGCCCAAATTTTGAAGTAACCAAGATGTCCTTCAATGGAAAATGGAAAAATAAACCATGGTGCATGCAGACAATGAAATAGTATTCAATGCTAAAAAATAATGGGCTATCAAGATCTAAAAGACTTGGAGGAAACCGTAAGTAGGTATAATTAAGTGAAAGAAGCCAATCTGAAAACGCTACATACTATATGATCCCAGCTGTAGGGCATTCTGAAAAAAGGCAAAACGGTGGAGATAGTAAAAAGATCAGTAGTTGCCAGAGGTTAGGGCTGCAGGAGAGATAAATAGAGAGCATAAGATTTTAGGGCAGTGAAACTATTCTGTATGATACTACAAAGTGGAGACACACCATTATACATTTGGCAGAACCAACAGAATGTACAATGTCAAGAGTGCACTCGAATGAAATTATGGACTTTGGGGGATAATGATGTGTCAGTGTAGGCTCACTGATTGTAACAAATGTGCCACTCTGGTGGGAAATGTTGATAATGGGGGGAGACTGAAAGTGTAGGGTATTAGCCCTAAAAATAAAACTGCCAGTTATACCAGCAAAAGTGGATTTATTGGGGAATTGTAGAGAATTGCAATCCAGATCAAGCAAGCTATGACAGAATCATAGGCAAGTCTGCAGAACAAAGAAGAGGAACGCTCCTTTACAGAGGAAGGGAAAGTTGGGAAGGCTGTTACAAACAAAATGTCCATTGCAGTAAACTGGGAGTTCAAAGTATAGTGGCTTTTCATTGGCTGGACTGTGAATAAAGGGTCTCTTCCTTTCCTGCTGGGGTAGTAAAGTAGTATCCATGTGCAGGATTCCTCTCTCCTGGTTGGGTGTGTAATTGATGAGTGAGAGGGCATCGAGAGCTCCCTCTGCTGGTTTCTCAACTCCATTCTAAATGAGATTTCCTTTTATTAATTTTCATGTTTCCCCCTTTTGGTTAAGATCTTTGTTTGAAAGCGTTGCTGATCAGGAGTCAGGTTTTCCATATTTAGTGGTTTTGCCCCTCAGTACCAGGAAGGACCTTTCCTGGCTGTCACAGCCTACATTGGAGGGAAAGTGCATAGCATTTGGAAACCGTTTACAGCCACATTTGAGTAATAAGGAAGGTTAGGAGGGAAAAACCCTCAAGTACTCCAACTTAAAGCCCGTATTATGTCAAGGTCATGTGTGTTGGATTATCATCTCAGAGCAATGAGCTAGCATCACCTTATTGGGTATATCATTTTTTAAAAAGTTTGATAGGCAACAGAATATAAAACTTAAAATAATTATAAAAATAGAGGAAGTAACATAACAAATCCAAATTGTGTGATGCTTCTAAACCAGGACTCTAGGTCTGAAAGGAGCCATCTGAAATACTTATTGGCATTTGTTCTGACGTATGGGAGAAAGGTTCTACCTATGAAGGAAACACCCATAATTGTCATACATGCCTCCTGGAAGTCTCCACTTAAACCCATCACAAAAGTAGAATACTAAATATTTCGAGAGATCACTGAAAAAGTTAACCAACTACATTTGGGAAGATACAGTGTAGGTACAAACTTAAAGCAGTAGCTGATGAGGGGTGCCTGGGTGGCTCAGTCAGTTAAACGTCAGACTTCGGCTCAGGTCCTGATCTCACAGTTTGTGGGTTTGAACCCCGCGTTGGGCTCTGTGCTGACAGCTCAGATCCTGGTGCCTGCTTTGGATTCTATGTCTCCCTCTCTCTCTGACCCACCCCCACTCATGCTCTCTCTCTCTCAAAAATAAACATTTAAAAAGAATTTTAAAGCAGTAGCTGATAAACTTTTTGAAAAACTTCAAAGACATTTTAAAAGAATGTTGTTATCTCAAAAGAACTGTTTAGAACCAAATGTATTATCAACAATAGTAAGAGTGAAAATTGAGAGACCATGAATTTGGAAAACAATCTTAGGTCAATTAATAGTTTAAAGGAAAGAAAGCTCTTGTGAATTCTGAACTTTCTAATCCTTCAGAAAAATCAAGTGAAAAATTAATGTGTACCAAGATCATGAAGCTGTTTCCAAAAGGCCATAATCAAAAGAAGAGGTTTCCCCCTTTTGCAAGGGCTTGGGAAATGTAGACAGAGTATTGTCTTCCCATAAAAGAGAGAGAAGAAACAACAGTGAGAAAAAGATATACAAGCCTGGTCAGGACACCTTGGCAAAGCTCTCATTATATGTCTTCTTCTATTACTGGAAGTCTTTACTTTCAGATCACCAGATAGCGCGCAGTTCCAGTCAGACTTTGGTGCTTTCTTAGATATGAATCCAAGAATCTATTCCCTGGAGTTTGGTCACACATGGGTTGGCTAGCAGTTTCTGATAAGGACCTCTCCAGTGAGGTTCAAGAGTCTTTCTGGAGGTGTCTTTTCCAACAGATGAAATCTATAGGTTGCAAGGTACTTAAGGTCATTGTCTCCTAGGAGTGCACTATGGAAAGATTACTCCACCAAGCATGGCTATTTTTAATAGAAGCAATTAGGCTGTCACACGGTTGAAGTATCTCTATCTCCTTTTATCAACTGTGGGTCAAAGAAGGCAGGGGGCAGGTACATTGGACATTCTGTGACTCTCTCAAAGGAGGAGTCTATGAGTTCCCAAGGGGATGGATCTGAGACTTAAAATGTCCAATGGCAAAGCTTCCAGCCAAGGTATTTGGAGGGTCTCTATAAATTTTGCCAATTAAGTCTTAGTGCTTGATTTAGTGCATGTGTGACTAACTCTGAGGATTGAGGATGATATGCACAAGGAAAATGTAAAACCGACCAAGCAACAACAGAATTGTCAAAGCACCTGACGAGTAAAATGGGTTCCCTGATCACTGAGGTTTGAGAGAGGTGCTTCAAATAAGGATCATCTTTTCTACCAGAAGAAGCATTGGCATGTCTATAACAGAAAGCTTTGGTCCAGTGGGAAAACATACAAACCAGGACTAAAAAATATCCACAAAGGGAGGGAGTTGTATGAAATCCATTTGTGTGAACAGGTTTCCCTGAAATTTACTTTGGACAGCTGGGCACTTTTTACAGCCTTATGAACAGCCTTATCAACTGTTTCTCACCAATACTGGTTCATGAATGCTATCATGTTCAGGAGACCAATGGTTTAATGTATATACAGTGGTAAATAGCGGGAGTTTTAGAATTTCTAGTTGGGCCAGATTGTTGTTTGGTCCAAACCAGAGTTCTCTTTTAATCAAGCTAACAATTACTAGATTTTCCATATTGTTTCCCCCTCCCTGGGGCCAACTGTTGGGTATCTCTTGTCAATGTTTCTGAAATTTATCATTCGAGAGAATATCCCTTTGGGCCATGACAGAGGTTTGGCTATTGGTTTCCTTGAAGGTAGTAATTTTGGTGGAAATACCAGTGGGATAGACTACTTTGGCCTCCAGGGAACTGAGACTGGAATGCCTAGGAACCTTAATAGCCAAAGCAGCTGACAAAAGTATGGCATGTAATAAATTTTGAATATGGGAGACTGTTTTTCATTTTAAAGAGTAAGAGACAGCATAAGCCGGACAAGGGTAGAGGGGGGAGTGGGAGAGAGAGACAGAGAGAAGAAAGGGAGAGAGAGAGGGAGAGAGAGGGAGAATCATGAGTTGGACACTTAACTGACTCAGCCACCCAGGCACCGCATTTTTAATTTTATTTCCATTGTAACTTCCCCGGTTACTACAACCAAAAGATGGCAACCATACTTGGGGCTACTGGGACACAGGCGATGCAGCAGCCCTTCTGTCAAGCTTGACAATGTGAACTTGGGGGTCACGAGGTCCAGCATGAGTTCCTTTACTTACCCGACTGCCTGATTCCTCTCCTGGGGCGGGATCTGCTCTCCAAACTTGGGGCCCAAATAACTTTTGAACCCACTGGACACACTAGCCTCCAATTAAACCCACGGCAGAAGGAAACCCTGGTCTTGGTGATTACCCTGTCAAGGGAAGAAGAATGGAGACTATTCTGTGCCCAGGCCCTACCCTGTAGCCCCTCAGAATTCAGCCCCAAGATAACCCACCTGGACTAGCTTGAGTCGGGCCCCCATCATTGTTGACCTGATCCCTGGAGCCCAACCTCAGAGACAAAGGCAGTACCCCCTGCCACTCGAGGTTAGAATGGGTACACAAGAGCACCTGACCAAACTCAGAGAAGCAGGTATTCTAACTGAGTGCCAATCGGCTTGGAATGCCCCGCTCTTGCCAGTCAAGAAGCCAGGAGGATGATACAGATCAGTACAGAATTTGAGGGCCATTAACAAAATGGCTGTTTCTTTACACCCAGTGGTTCCGAACCCATAGACTCTCCTCAGCCAAATTCTTGGGTCAGCCAGATGGTTTATGTGCCTCGACCTAAAGGATGCTTTCTTCTGCCTCCACCTGGCTCCTCAAAGTCAACCACTGTTTGCCTTTGAATGGACTGAGCCCACTACAGGGCACCAGATGCAGCTGACCTGGACACAACTTCCCCAAGGTTTCAAGAACTCGCCCACTCTTTTGGGGGGAAGCCCTACCTGCAGACCTCTCCGACTTTCTGACGAAAACCACAGGGTGTGTCCTCCTCCAATATGTAGACGACCTCCTCCTTGCCAGCGACACCCAAGAAGACTGTACGAAAGGTACCAAGGCCCTCCTGCAGCTCCTGTCCTCCTCGGGGTACCGGGCCTCTTGGAAAAAGGCACAGATTTGTCAGCAGCAGGTCTGATACTTAGGCTTCCTCCTCACAAAAGGAAAAAGAGAACTAGGACCGGAAAGGAAGAAAGTTATCACCACACTGCCACAGCCCCAAACAAAATGAGGCTTGTGTGAATTTTTAGGGGCCACCGGGTTCTGTCGCATTTGGATTCCGGGATTCTCAGCCACAGCAAGGCCTCTCTATGACCTGTTGGGAGGGCCAGCCCGGGAGCCCCTTGCATGGACTGAGGAGGCAAGAGCCGCCTTCACAGAAATAAAGTTGGCTCTGGGACAAGCCCCAGCCATAGGTTTGCCTGACATAGAAAAGCCCTTTAACCTCTTCGTACATGAAAAGTACAAAATAGCCCTTGGAGTGCTCACTCAGAGCATGGGGCCTTGGCAATGGCCAGTAGCCTATCTGTCAAAGAAACTTGATCCTGTGGCTGCAGGATGGCCACCCTGCCTCAGAGCACTGGCAGCCACAGTCCTGCTCATCAAGGAGGCAGACAAACACACTGGGACTAACACTTAAGGTCCTACACACGATCATGTCCCTCGTGGGCAGCCAAGGACATCGTTTCCTCTCCAATTCTTGGCTGACACAATACCAAGGCCTTCTCTATGAAAACCCAAGGGTCACTCTCAAGACAGTAAGAACACTAAACCCAGCCACCTTCCTTCCCACGGAGGAGGGAGAACCCAACCACGGCTGTTCCAAAGTAGTGGATGCAGTCCACACCAGCCACCCAGACCTCCAAGACCAGGCTATAACAAGCCCAGAGATCACCCTGTTCAGCGATGGGAGCAGCTATTTACAAGAGGGCAGCCGAAGAGCAAGATATGCGGTAACCACAACCACCGAAGTTCTGGAAGCCAAGGGCTTGCTGGAAGGATGGTCAGCACAATGAGGTGAGCTATACGCCTTAACCCGAGCCCTCATCCTGAGCAAAGGTAAATGAGTTAACATCTACACTGATTCCCGGTATGCCTTCACTATTGTGCATGTACACGGGGCTATCTATAAGCAAAGAGACCTCCTCACTGCTGCAGGGAAAACTATCAAAAATAAGGAAGAAATACTAAAGCTTCTTGAGGCCATATGGCTGCCAGACAAGGCAGCTATTCTACACTGTAAGGGACATCAGAAAGGAGATGACCCCGTAACTCAAGGAAATCGCCTGGCCGACAAAACAGCCAGAGCGGTCACCTCTGGTGACCCAGGCGAAGCTCCTACCTACGCTATGACTGTTGTGCCCCAGAGGGAAGCCTCTCCACTTCTTTTTTTCAACGTTTTTTTTGTTTTGTTTTTTTTTTTTTAATTTTTGGGACAGAGAGAGACAGAGCATGAATGGGCGAGGGGCAGAGAGAGAGGGAGACACAGAATCGGAAACAGGCTCCAGGCTCTGAGCCATCAGCCCAGAGCCCGACGCGGGGCTCGAACTCACGGACCGCGAGATCGTGACCTGGCTGAAGTCTGACGCTTAACCGACTGCGCCACCCAGGCGCCCCAAGCCTCTCCACTTCTGTACACAAATGAAGAAAGAAGATGGGCCTCGACAGAAAGGGACACACTAAGCAAAGAGGGATGGTGGGTCATGCCAAATGGACACATCTTTGTCTCCTAGTGACTCCTAGTGAAGGAATATCACTAACTCACTCACCTAGGGAAAACTGCACTGGAGCCCTCCTCAAAAAGAACTACTATATCTGCCAGCTGCCAGCATTATGCCAAGCTGTCAGTGAGCCGTGTATAACGTGTGCCAAAAACAATGCTTGGTCTGCCCCATGGCCCCTGCCCGGCACACAAAGGACGGAGGCCGCCCCTTTCGAAGACTTAGAGGCAGACTTTACTGACATACAACCAAATAAAGGATTCAGGTACCTTCTTGTGATAATCTGCACATATTTGGGATGGGTCGAAGCATTCCCGACAAGAACGGAACGAAGTCGTGAGGTGGCCAAAGCTCTTCTACGGGAGATTGTGCCTCGGTTTGGTCTACCCTTAACCATACACGGTGATAACGGACCTGCATTTGTGGCAGACATGATACAAACCCTAACAAAGTCCCTCGACATTACCTGGAAACTGCACACTGCTTACTGACCCCAGAGCTCAGGGAAAGTAGAGCGGATGAATCGCACCCTCAAGGAAACCCTGGCTAAGTTCCACCAAGAGACTAATCTCCCATGGCCATATTTACTCCTGCTGGCCCTCCTGTGTGCCTGATGCATGCCTGGAACACTAGGATTCTCCCCTTTTGAGTTATTATATGGGAGACCCCCCCCCATGTTTAGGAAAACTCCCAGGAGACCTACACCAGATTGGAGACAAGGGAACAAGAGAACAGCTCCAGACCTTGGGGGCAGTCCTAAACAAGTTACAAAGATACACCACAGAGAGGGCCCCAATTTCCTTAGGGACCCCCATTCACCCCTTTCAGCCAGGAGATTCTGTGTGGGTCAAAGATTGGAAGAGGGAACCTCTTAGACCATGGTGGACTTGGGACTCATACTGTTATTCTAACAACTCTAACAAGCCCTTAAAGTTTCAGGTATAACCCCATGGGTCCATCACTCCAGAGTTAAGAAGGCCAACTCAGGAGAACCCACAAATGGGCGAAGTGATCCAGATCTAGTCAACCCACTTAAACTGACCCTCAAAAGGGAAACTGGCCCCTGAGACCTCCAGCCCTGTTCCAGCCACGCCTTGGAAGCTGGCTGGCCTGCGCATGGCAGAAGCTTGAGGAATCAACGAGTGAACCTAGCCCAGGGGTATGGATGCAACTCTGCCAGTCCTTATCCCTTACTGGTGTCATAGCCCTGATCTTACTTCTTACTATTGGGCTGATAGAGAAGCTGGACATGGGACAAAAGATGCATGCTGGGTCTCACATACCTCCTCTGGATGGGATGATTATTAAGTATTGCCTGTATATTATGATAACCTCTCTCACTCTCACAACTGCCATTTACCCACTTTTCCCCCAGGATTGTTATATGACAATAAGGGGGTCAAGGGTGTTCAGTGCCTTCACCTCTCTCCACAAAGATTGCTACAAGGGAAAAACACCCATTCTCTGTCAGTCATCCGGTGCCCCAAGGACTAAGTATTAGACTGTAGAGATAAACTAGAATGTCAGGAACCTATGTCATAACAAGGGCCTCCAGAGAGGGATGTGAGCTTGTTACACTTACCTTCCTCAATGGGGGATCTCGGATGGGGGAGGGGTGCAAGACAGGGCCCTTCAAAAAGTTATAAAGGATACCCACGATAGGGTAATACAAGCCATAAAGGCGACCACTCCCCTGGCAGCCTACCAGGGTCTGAACCTTTCAGCCCTCAATCAGATGCTTACCAATTCCCCACTCCAGCGTTGGGCCAACGCTACTCTACAAGTCCTCCATAAAATAGATAATCACACCCAAACCTGCTGGATGTGCTTGCCCCTCGGCCAGAGGGCTTACTTAGCCACTCCCATCCCTTTGACCTGGGAAGCTCCTGAAAATCTCAAAACCAACACCTCTGTCTTTTTTTTTTTGTATTTTTTTTATTTTATATATGAAATTTATTGTCAAAATGGTTTCCATACAACACCCAGTGTTCATCCCAAAAGGTGCCCTCTTCAATACCCATCACCCACCCTCTCCTCCCTCCCACCCCCCCATCAACCCTCAGTTTGTTCTCAGTTTTTAATAGTCTCTTATGCTTTGGCTCTCTCCCACTATAACCTCTTTTTTTTTTTTTTTCCTTCCCCTCCCCCATGGGTTCCTGTTAAGTTTCTCAGGATCCACATAAGAGTGAAACCATATGGTATCTGTCTTTCTCTGTATGGCTTATTTCACTTAGCATCACACTCTCCAGTTCCATCCATGTTGCTACAAAAGGCCATATTTCATTTTTTCTCATTGCCACGTAGTATTCCATTGTGTATATAAACCACAATTTCTTAATCCATTCATCAGTTGATGGACATTTAGGCTCTTTCCATAATTTGGCTATTGTTGAGAGTGCTGCTATGAACATTGGGGTACAGGTGCCCCTATGCATCAGTACTCCTGTATCCCTTGGATAAATTCCTAGCAGTGCTATTGCTGGGTCATAGGGTAGGTCTATTTTTAATTTTCTGAGGAACCTCCACACTGCTTTCCAGAGCGGCTGCACCAATTTGCATTCCCACCAACAGTGCAAGAGGGTTCCCGTTTCTCCACATCCTCTCCAGCATCTATAGTCTCCTGATTTGTTCATTTTGGCCACTCTGACTGGTGTGAGGTGATACCTGAGTGTAGTTTTGATTTGTATTTCCCTGATAAGGAGCGACGCTGAACATCTTTTCATGTGCCTGTTGGCCATTCGGATGTCTTCTTTAGAGAAGTGTCTATTCATGTTTTCTGCCCATTTCTTCACTGGGTTATTTGTTTTTCAGGACAACACCTCTGTCTTAATTGGATGCCTGGCCACTGGGGTCCATCTCACAAATGCTGACAATCTAATCTGTCCCTGAAGGCATGAACAGTACCTCTCCAAGCAGAAGAAATATAACCTTAAAGAGGAATTCAACCCTATGTTCAACCCCTGGGGTATTCTATCTGTGTTCTAATTTGGCTGACTGATGCTTAGAGGTCAACTGGACTCAGATATGTTATTCCGTTTTCCTAACCCCAGAGATATATGTTTACACTGAAGATCAGCTCCTAACAGCCATTAGCCCTAAGTCCTGGGCTAAACAGGCAGTCTTGCTACCTGTTCTGATAGGATCAGGAATTGTGACAGGAGTAGGAACCGGAATAGGGGGCATAGGTTCATCTGTAGGACTATACCACA
The DNA here is from genome assembly GCF_022079265.1 of Lynx rufus. NCBI lineage: Eukaryota > Metazoa > Chordata > Mammalia > Carnivora > Felidae > Lynx > Lynx rufus. Next base: position 127,802,103 of record NW_025814834.1, on the reverse strand, counting down.
GACTAGCTCAAGAGATAAGTGAAGACATGGAATGGGTGGCAGATTCTCTGGTAACCTTACAAAACCAAATAAACTCCCTGGCAGCAGTGACCCTCCAAAATAAGCGAGCTCTTAATGTCCTCACTTCAGAAAAAGGAGGGACTTGAATCTTTCTGGGGGACGAATGTTGCTATTTCGTAAACCAGTCAGGAATAGTTACAACTAATGTTAAGGAATTCAGGGAAAGAATTCAACATAGACAACAGGAAAGTATCAATCAATGAAAAGGATGGGATCTCACAGATTGGGCATCCTGCTCTGGTGGGGCCCCTCCTCTCCATAATTTTACTTGTATCCATCGGCACCTGTATACTGAATGCCGTGATACATTTTATTGAAAACACTGTTGTTCACCAAACTACTGCACGTATCTTAGCCTTTCGAAAGTACCAACCTGTAAAACTGAAAGGTGATGCCTAATAAAAGTTTTTTTAAAAGGCATCAAAAGGGGGAATGTTGGAGAAGTGAATAAAGTATGACAAAGATGGGAGACGGGGCTAAAACACACTTTGGTCTCTGGCTCAGAGCCCCCTCCTCTGGGTTCTTCTTCCTTTGTTTGCTGCGCACTCAAAAACCCCACGGATATGGAAGCTGACGACTATAAACTACCCTCCCCCCTTGCATTCGGCGCTCAGATCTTTGGAGAAATGGTCTCCTCTGAGCCCGTCGGTGTTAAATAAATCTCCGATCCACCAAGATCTCCGAGTGCTGCTTGGTTTTTCCACCAGTGTTCCAGCCTGGTTCCGTAACAATTTTAAGCATCAACTTTTATCCTGAGAATCATTTAATCTCTTTTTCCTAAAGCTTGAGGCACATACATCAGTGTAAACACTTCCCCAAAATGGCACTGGCAACCTCCTTACTGGCAGGCAAACCAACAGACCGAAAGAGGTTACAACACATTTAAGCTTTTAAACCCCCCAGAGTCTTCCATTCAATGTGCCCCACACTTACAAATGGGGCCCAGATTAGAGGAAATCAATACCAACAAAATATCCTATCCATAAGAGGAAGAGGAGTGCCACCAGGAACCTCTCCCTATTTCCCCAGCTTCCTGGGGTAACCTCTGTCAACCCGATAGCAAGGAGTAAAGATAGTCTACTTTATCGGACGGGTGATTCCTCAAGCTTCTGCCATGCGTAGACCAGCCAGCTTCTGGGTTGTGGCTGGAGCAGAGCTGAAGATAGGATCTGGGTCAGTCTTCCATGTCTGGGGCTCCTCAGGCCTGGCCCTCTTGACTCTGGAGTGGTGGACCCCTGGAGTGAGACCTCTATGAGGCCCAGTCCACTGTGGTTTGAGAGGGTCTTTTTCCAGTTTTTGACCTCGACCAAGTCCCCTGGTGAGAAGGGGTGTAGATGTGCAGGCAGCCCCACGGCACAAGGTGCAGGCTTACATCCTGGTCACCTGGGTGGGTGATGATGGGGCCAGCTTTGGCATGATGGGGCAAGATCCGGCTGTTCAGGAGGGAGTGGTCACTGGGTCTCCTGCAAGTCCAGGTAGTGGGGCCCCAGTGTGGTCAGGTGGCTGGCCAAGAGCCTCCCTTGGCTCCTCGGTAGCTGAGGTGCTGACCACCCTCTTGGAGCCACGTACGGGGCTGCTGCGGTCCGGGAGGCTGGGGCTGGGGAAGAGGCGCAGGGGCTGGATCCCATGGCTGAAGAGCTCATTGGCCAGACCCAGGTAGTTGTGAAGTGCCAGAAAGGTGTCCCACTGCAGCCTCACCATCTTGATCTGCCCCCTCCCACCCCCACCAAGCTCTCGAGGTACTTGGTGAACACGGCAGAAAAGGCCTCCATTGGCAGCTGCAGCACCGTGGAATCTTGGGCCACCTGGGCAGACACGGTGCCCTGGGGGTGCTGGTGGCCAGTGATGACATCCAAGATGCTCAGGAGGCTGTTGACACTGTCCCCAGGGACCACTTCCTTCACCACACACTCCTTCCCATCAGGCCCTGGCAGACAGATCTCCAGCAGCCCATCCTGCACCACATAGATACTGGCATCCGGCTGGCCTGGCCAGAAGACGTAGTCACCCTGGCTGGGCCACTGGGAGAACATGAGTCAGCAGAGCTCTAGGAAGAGCAGCTTCTCAAAGTGGCCCAGCACCCGGACATTCTTGAGCATATAGAACACCTTGGGGGGCAGGTGGGAGTTACCCAGGTCACCCTCATCAAGTCAGCTTCAAACATCGCAGGTGGGGGCTCCTTCCGTTGCGGTGTTGGTGCCTTTTTCTGGATGCGCAGGATCTTCAACACCTAGGGCCATCCGGGGCTGGGGTTTTCTGCACTCACTCGAAGTCTGCATACCAGCGGCAGGAGGAATACGGCCGTGACCAGCACCGCGACTCCAGCCCCAATCATCATGTCCAGCACCTCCTTATTAGCTGCTTTCTTGGCTGCTTTGTCTGCTAGACGATTTCCTCGTGCTGTAGGGTTGTCTCCATTCTGGTGTCCTTTGCAGTGTGAAACCGTAACTTCTTTTGGAAGCCAGACGGCCTCGAGGAGCTTTCTTCCCCGCCATGGTGAGGCCCCTCTCTTTGTAGATTGCCCCATGTATATGTACAGTAGCAAAAGAAAACTGGGAGTCGGTTGACTCGCTTGTCCTTTTGAATGGTGAGGGCTCAGTGAGGGCACGTCATTGCATGCCCTGCCTTTTGAACGTCCTCTGTGATGAAACTGCTACCATCACTGAACAAGGTGAGGTCTGGGTTCTGTCCAGCCTGGTCATGCAGATCTGGGCAGCTTGCGAATACTTTATCGGTCACCTCATAACAGTCATGGTCTGGTTTCCCTTCCTCAGAAGGTAGGAAAGCTGCAGGGTTCAGCGTGTGCACTGTTTTAAGAGTGACCAGTGGATTCTCGCAGAGGAGCCCCTGGTATTGTGCTAACTGCGAGTTGGAGAGGCATGAGAGTTTCTTCTCATGCGCAGAGAGATTCCACACTGAAACAGTCTGTGACCAGCCAAAACTTGCCGGCAAGGGACCCTCAAGGATGCCCAGTGGTACATTGACCTTATCACCTGGAATCTGAGAGCAGAAAGCCCCCCACCAAGCTACCACACAACTGTCTATCAACTCTCCTTCTCCCCCAGTAGGAGCCCAGTTCTGGCTCTGCAGACATTGGCAGTGAGGGGTGACAATCCCTGGGCCTCTGCAGCCTTCCTTTTTCACCCAGGGCTGAGAGCTGCCACCTCTCCAAGGCTGAGACACAGCAAAGTTCTCTCCCAAATGAGCACCAAAGCATAAATCCACTCCACCATCAAGAGTCACCCCAGCGCACAGTCTCGGCCCCCTCCTTGGGCTTCTGAAACAAACATCTCTCCGACCCGAGCAGGTACTGAGATATGACTTCACAGAATGAATCAACCTCTCAGCCCTCCATAACACCATGCTCCTGTGGGCAGAGAGGCATCCACACCCCCGGATGTAGCTGGAGATGTAGGAAAATTCAGGAGTGAGGGGCAGGGGGCAAAGACAGAAGTGGCTGTACCACCTTTTCTGAAAGTCACTTTAAAAGGCTTTTCTGTATTCAGCAGGCCAAGGGCTGATACCTGCCCCGGGGCAGCTTTATCTCTAGGAAGGTGGCTTTGGCCTCTGTCCAGCCAGGGGGTTCTCCATCTGGCCCTACCAAAGATTATAGAGGGGTCTTGCTGTTGCTGAGAATCTGGGAATCCAGATTTGGCAGAACCCTGCAGCCCCCAGGAATTTCATAGCCTCATCTTGGTTTGGGGCTAGGGTAGGGAGGTGATGACCTTCTTCTCCAGCTCTAGTGCTCTCTTTCCATGAGACCCGATACCCTGAGTCTGACAGGAGTTGGAGGAGGGCCCTTGGGCCCTCTGTAAAATTCTCTCGGGTATTGCTGGCAAAGAGGAGGTCATCCACACGCTGGAGAAGGGTGTAGCGTGTGGCCTCCCTTGGAAAGCTGGCAAACCCTCTGGCCAGTGCCTCCCCAAAGAGGGAAGGCACATTTTAAAACCCCTGTCGGAGGTGCATCCAAGTCCATTGCATTTGATGCTCTGTATCTGATTTGGTCCATTTGAAGGCAAAGAAAAGGGTTGAAGGCAAAAAAAAGGGTTGGCTCCCGGGGCCAAGTGGAGGCAGAAGAAGGCATCCTTTCAATCTAGGCAGGTAAACCAGCTGGCAGACCCTGGGATCTAGCTAAGGAGGGTGTATGGGTTCAGGACCACTGAGAGCAAGACTTGAACTGGTCGGTACCCTCCTCCTGGCTTCCTCACTGGCAACAGTGGGGTGTTCCAGGGTGACTGGCATTCAACCAGAATGCCTGATTTCTTGGATGCCTGCCCTTGCCTCCTGTGGGGGGTGGGCATTGCCCGAGGGCATTGCCACGGTCTCTGCAGTTGAGCCCCTGGGATTAACTCTACAATGATGGGGGCATGGCTGTGGGCAAGTCCAGGGGGTTGTACTTAGCCCATGAAGCGGGGAAGGCAGTCCTGAATTCAGGCAGGTCGCTTGGTTGGGAATGGGCACAGAATAGTCTCCATTTGGATCGAATCTGAGGCTGGTACATCCCCTTGGATCAAAGGTTATTTGGGCCTCTAGCTTTGAGAGTATATCCCAGCCAAGGAGAAGGATAGGGCACTCAGGTAGGTCATGCCGTACTGTGTGGCCCCCAAATCCACATAAAGGTCATAGTTTGTCCCCCTACTTTTATTTTGACTGTGGGCTCATGGAGGCCAAGAAGAAGTGAGCCAGGTCCTCCTCAACCTGAAACTATTCTTGCTTTAATATCCTTTCTCCTTGCAGCAGGCACAATGATCCCTTGCTGAGGAGGTTGTGGGCCTCCTCCCTTTTTGAAGCTGGATCTTCCCCATCGTTTTGTCATGGCTCTCTTGTGCCTCAGGGTCAAACAGGGTGTAAACCTTGCATAGTCTCTCATAATTATCCCTGGGGGATTCCCCTTGGGCTGGACATATTCATGGGCTTCTTTGCTTCTGCTCAAATCCCCACGGAAGAGAGCCTCTTGGTACCGGTGCTGTGGACCGGCATCTGGAGAGTGTCTGCGCCTGGTGGAGGGCACAATCTGGCCACTGGTTCCAGGGGAGAGAGAATCTTCCAATCCCAGCGGTGGTGGGGAGACCAAAGGTGGCAGAGTATCAGGAACCAGAAGTTCATACGGGGGGGGGGGGCGGGGCAAACATTGGTTCTTTCTCCAGTTCACTGGTGAGAATTTGTGGAGGTCAGGACTTATACAGGAGCTGATCAGGGTAACCTGGGTCTCTGGCGACAACACGCCAGATGTAGCAAACCATTGGGACAACGAAGGTCCCCTCAGAGGGCCTTCCTACACCAAAAGTGAGCCATTCTAACTCACATAGGGTCCTTAGCGTGCCGGGGGTTATCTTAATTCCATAGTCTCCCCCAAATCCCTTCTTTGCTCTGTCCCGACCCCATAATGTTCCCATGAGGCAGAGTCGCAAAGACAGACAGAGGGATGGGGTGCCCCCTCTAATGAGGAGACCAGTCAGATCCCTATTTGTCTGTGTCCAAAAGGAACTTAGGTGACACTTAGCCATAGCAGTCTCAGCTTTGTGACTTATGATAGGAAAAACTATTCCGAGGCCACCATAGACTGTATGCCATTCACCACAGAATTGTAGACGGGCCTACTCAGACTCCATATGCTTCTGGGGACCTTAAGGGTACTTGCTCGTGGAGCCACAGAATCGAACTCGGCAAGCAAGACAGACCAAGTCGCACATTCACACTCACATACACACCAGAGGTTATGACATTCCCTCCCACAGAATGTCTACAGATGAGACCACTGAGGTCTCCGGGGAGTGATCAGGTTCCCCTTCCACCACTATGGGTGGACAGGACAGGACAGAATTGGGTCCCAGGTCTTACCAATCTCCGACGTTGGATCCAGATCCTCCATTTCCAAGTCTCGAGTCTGGTAGGAATGGTGGAGCAGGGCCGGCCCAAGGTGACCCAGCGGGAGACTGCCAAAATTCAGGCAGGGAGCGCCTTCTCCACTGCGATTCCTCATTCTGTCACTGCCTCACCGTTTTCCCAAACTGGTGGCAACAATGGGCCAGTGCAGTTGGGTTTCCCGGTCAGGGAACCAAATGTTATGAAAACTGGTCTGGATCACCCGGCAGAAGAACCAAGTGGCACTCAGAGATCTTGGAAGCCAGGAGGTTTATTTTACACCAGTGGGCTCAGAGGAGATCATTCTCCAGAGGTCTGAGCCCAGAGGGGCAACAGAGGGGACAATTTATAGTCTGTTACTTCTGCATCCCTCATTGGTAGTAATCTGGTGCCTGAGGCAAGCAGGGTGTGAACAAGAACCTGGAAGGGAACTCTTCAGACAGGGACTGAAATTCTCTCATCAGTCCTGTCGGCCATGATATATCAGATTTTTCCCTAACACTACAAGGGTAGACACATAAGGGTAGTTGCAAACCTGTCCACTGAAATTTGCCAGGGCAGAAGGGAGTGGTAGGAAGTATTCAATGTTCTGAATAGGAAAAAATATGCAGCCAAGAATCCTTTATCCAGCAAGGCTGTCATTCAGAATAGAAGGAGAGAGAAAGGCTTTCCCAGACAAACAAAAAGGAGTTCATGACCACTAAACCAGCTCTGCAGGAGATCTTAAGGGGGACTCCATGAGTGGAAAGCACCAAAGACTACAAAGGACCAGAGACATCACCACAAGCACGAAACCTAGAGATAACACAATGACACTAAATCCGCATCTTTCAATAATCACTCTGAATGTAAATGGGCTAAATGCCCCAATCAAAAGACACTGGGTATCAGAATGGATAAAAAAACCAAAATCCATCTATATGCTTCCTACAAGAGACACATTTTATACCTGAGGACACCTGTAGATTGAAAGTGAGGGTATGGAGAACCATCTATCATGCAACTGGATGGCAAAAGAAAGCTGGAGTAGCCATACTTATAGCAGACGAACTAGATTTTAAAACAAAGACTGTAACAAGAGATGAAGAAGGGCATTATATCATAATTAAGGGATTTATTCATCAAGAAGACCTAACAATTATAAATGTTTATGCTGCCAGTGTGAGAGCACCCAAATATATAAATCAATTAATCACAAACATAAATAAATGTATACATAATAATACAGTGGTTGTAGGGGACTTTAATCCTCCACTTACAGGAAGAGACAGATCATCTAGGCAGAAAGTCAATAAGGAAACAATGACTCTGAATGACATATTGGACCAGAAGGACTTAACAGATATATTCAGAACTTTTCATCCAAAAGCAGCAGAATACACGTTCTTCTCGAGTACACATAGAACATTCTCCAAAATACATCACATACTGGGTGAGAAAACAGCTCTCAACAAATATAAAAAGATTGAGATCATACCATGCACGTTTTCATACCACAATGCTATGAAACTCAAAAATGAATCATAATAAAAAATTTGGAAAGCCCTCAAATACATGAAGGTTAAAGAACATCCTACTGGGGCGCCTGGGTGGCACAGTCGGTTAAGCGTCCGACTTCAGCCAGGTCACGATCTCGCGGTCCGTGAGTTCGAGCCCCGCGTCGGGCTCTGGGCTGATGGCTCAGAGCCTGGAGCCTGTTTCTGATTCTGTGTCTCCCTCTCTCTCTGCCCCTCCCCCATTCATGCTCTGTCTCTCTCTGTCCCAAAAATAAATAAACGTTGAAGAAAAAAAAGAACATCCTACTAAAGAATGAATGGGTCAACCAGGAAATTAAAGAAGAAATTAAAAAAATATATGGAAGCCAATCAAAAGGAAAACACGACAATTCAAACTCTTTAGGACGCAACAAAGGCAGTTTTAAGAGGAAAATACATTGCATCAGCCCACGTCAAGAAGCAAGAAAGGTCCCAAATGCACAACCTAACCTCACACCTAAAGGAACCAGAAAGGCAGCAGCAAAGAAATCCCAAAGCCAGCAGAAGAAGAGAAATAATAAAGATTAGAGCAGAAACAAACAATATAGAATCCAAGAAAGAAAGAAAGAAAGAGAAAAAAAATATATCAGTAGAACAGATCAATGAATTTAAGAGCTGGTTTTTTAAAAGAATAACCAAAATTGATAAACCCCTAACCAGACTTCTCAAAAGAAAAGAGAGAGGACCCAAATAGATAAAATCATGAATGAAAGAGGAGAGATCACAACCAACGCCACAGTAATACAAACAATTATTAGAGAAAATATTAAAAATTACATACCAACAAACTGGACAATCTGGAAGAAATGGACAATTCCTAGATACTCACACACTACCAAAACTCAAACAGGAAGAAATAGAAAATTTGAACAGATCCATAACCAGCGAAGAAATTGAGTTGGTTATCAAAAATCTCCCAGCAAGTAAGAGTCTTGGGCCAGATGGCTTCCCAGGGAAATTCTACCATACATTTAAAGAAGAGTTAATACATATTCTTCTCAAGCTGTTCCAAAAACTAGAAATGGAAAGAAAGCTTCTAGACTCATTCAAGGAGGACAGCATTACCTTGACTCTAAAACCAGATAAAGACCCCACTAAAAAGGAGAATTAGAGGCCAATATCCCTGATGACTATGGTTGCAAAAATTCTCAACAAGATACCAGCAAATTGAATTCACAGTATATTAAAAGAATTACTCACATGATCAAGTGGGATTCATTCCTGGGCTGCAGGGCTGGTTCAATATTCACAGTTCAATCAATGTGATACATCAGATTAATAGAAGAAAGGATAAGAACCATACGATGCTGTCAACAAATGCAGAAAAAGGATTTGACAAAATACAGCACCCTTTCTTAATAAAAACCCTCAAGAAAGTTAGGATAGAAGGAACATACCTTAACATCATAAAGGCCATATAAGAAAGACCCACAGGTAATATCATCCTTAATGCAGAGGGCTTTCCCCCAAGATCAGGAACATGGCAGGGATGTTCAATCTCACCACTGGTTTTTTTTTAACATAGTGTTGGAAGTCCTAGCTACAGCTATCAGACAACAAAATGAAACAAAAGGCATCCAAATTGACAAAGAAGAAGACAAACTTTCACTCTTCACAGATGACATGATCTTCTACATGGAAAACCCAAAAGACTCCACCCAAAAACTGCTAGAGCTGATACATGAATTCAGCAAAGTAACAAAATATAAAATCAATGTACAGAAATCGGTTGCATTTCTATACACCAATAATGAAGCAGCAGAAAGAGATATCAAGGAATTGATCCCATTTACAATTGTACCCCAAAACCATAAAATACCTAGGAATAAACCTAACCAAAGAGGTAAAAGATATGTATACTGAAAACTATAGAAAGCTTATGAAAGAAACTGAAGAAGACACAAAGAAACTGAAAAAAAATCCAATGCTCATAAATTGGAAGAACAAATATTGTTAAAAAGTTGATAATACCCAAAGCAATCTACACATTCAATGCAATCCCAATCAAAATAGCACGAACATCCTTCACAGAGCTAGAACAAACAATCCTAAATATTTTGTGGAACCACAAAAGACCCCAAATAGCCAAAGTAATGTTGAAAAAGAAAACCAAAGCTGGAGGCATAACAATCCCAGACTTTAAGCTGTATTATAAAGCTGTAATCATCAACACAGTATGGTATTTGGCACAAAAACAGACACACAGACCAATAGAATAGGATAGGGAACCCAGAAATGGATGCACAAATAGATGGCCAACTAATCTTTGACAAAGCAGGAAAGAGATTCCAATGGAAAAAAAACATAAGTCTCTTTAGCAAATGGTTCTGGGAGAACTGGACAGCAACATGCAGAAGAATGAAACTGGACCACTTTCTTACACCATACACAAAAATAAATTCAAAATGGATGAAACACCTACATGTGAAGCAGGAAACCATCAAAATCCTAGAGGAGAAAACAGGCAACAACCTCTTTGACAGAGCAAAGGAAACAATAAAACTAAAATGCCAACTGATGGAATGGGAGAAAATAATTGCAAATGACAAATCAGATAAAGGGTTATTATCAAAAATTTATAAAGAACTTACCAAACTCAACACCTGAAAAACAAATAATCCAGTGAAGAAATGGGCAACAGATATGAATAGACACTTTTCCAAAGAAGACATCCAGATGGCAAACAGACATATGAAAAGATGCTCAACATCGTTCATCATCAGGGAAATACAAATCAAAAACCACATTAAGATACCATCTCATACTTGTCAGAATGGCTAAAATTATCAACTCAGGAAACAAAAGATGTTGGCGAGGATGTGGGAAGGGGAACCCTCTTGCCCTATTGGTGGGAATGCAAACTGGTTCAGCCACTCTGGAAAACAGTGTGGAGGTTCCTCAAAAAGTTAAAAATAGGGGCGCCTGGGTGGCGCAGTCGGTTAAGCGTCCGACTTCAGCCAGGTCACGATCTCGCGGTCCGTGAGTTCGAGCCCCGCGTCAGGCTCTGGGCTGATGGCTCGGAGCCTGGAGCCTGTTTCCGATTCTGTGTCTCCCTCTCTCTCTGCGCCTCCCCCGTTCATGCTCTGTCTCTCTCTGTCCCAAAAATAAATAAACGTTGAAAAAAAAAAAAATTTTAAAAAAAAAAAAATAAAAAAAAAAAAAATAAAAAAAGTTAAAAATAGAATTACCCTACAATCCAGCAATAGCACTACTAGGAATTTATCCGAAGGAGACAGGAGTGCTGATTCGAAGGGACACACGCACTCCAATGTTTATAGCAACACTATCAACGATAGCCGAAGTATGGAAAGAGCCCAAATGTTCATTGACTGATGAATGGATAAAGAAGATGTGGTTTATATATAACATGGAATACTACTTCGTGATGAAAAAGAACGAAATCTTGCCATTTGCAACAATGTGGATGGAACTGAAGGGTATTATGCTATGTGCAATAAGTCAGTCAGAGAAAGACAGATACCATATGATTTCACTCATATGTGGAATTTGAGAAACTTAACAGATGACCATAGGGGAAGGAAAGGAAAAATAAGATACAAACAGAGAAGGAGGCAAACTATAAGGGACTCTTAAACACAGAGAACAAACTGAGGGGTTGATGGGGGTGAGGGCTTGGGGGGGGTTGTGAAAATGGGTGATGGGCATTGAAGAGGGCACTTGTTAAGTGATAAATCACAGGAATCTACTCCTGAAGCCAAGACTACACTGTATATTAGCTAACATGACAATAAATTTTATTTTTTTAACATTTATTTATTTTTGAGAAACAGAGTGTGAGCAGGGGAGGGGCAGAGAGAGACACAGAATCTGAAGCAGGCTCCAGGCTCCGAGCTGTCAGCACACAGCCCGATGCAGGGCTGGAACTCATGAACTGTGAGATCATGACCTGAGCCAAAGTCGGTCACTTAACCGACTGAGCCACCCAGGCACCCCAACAACAAATTAAAAAAAGAAAAAAAAAAGAAAAATGTATCCAATTACAAATAGAAGTTCCAACAAAAAAGCATTACCCAAAGTTGAGATAATACAAAATGCAATTATATAACATAAAAACTAAATTTTGGACACTGTCTTCAAGCTTAATATTTAACAAATTTAGATTCTTGATTTTGTGTGATAAATTTCATTTATTTTTGTTGGCTTCTATGGAAGAATTTGAGACTCCATAAATATAATATATTGAATAGAGTTCCAAACTGTTTTGACTTAAGTACAAAAAAAAGATATGATATACATAGTGAAATATTACTAAGTCATAAAAAAGAATGAAATCTTGACATCTGCAATGATGTGGATGAAGCTAGAGTATTATGCTAAGCAAAATAAATCAGAGAAAGACAAATATCATATGACTTCACTCATATGGGAAATTTAAGAAACAAACAAACAAAAAAACAAGCAAAGGGAATAAAAGAGAGAGGCAAACCAAGAAACAGACTTCTAACTTTAGAAAACTTTAGAAAACATACTAATGGTTACCAGAAGTAAGGTGGGTTAAATACCTGATGAGGATTAAGGAGTGTACTTGCATGAGCACTGGGTGTTGTATTTAAGTGTTGAATCACTAAACTGTATACCTGAAACTAATATTACGTTGTATGTTAATCCACTGGAATTTAAATAAAAACTTTTCAGGGCGCCTGGATGGCTCAGTCAGTTGAAAGCCGGACTTCGGCTCTGGTCATGATCTCACAGTTCGTGGGATCAAGCCCCACATTGGGCTCTGTGCTGACAGCTCAGAGCCTGAAGCTGTTTCGGATGCTGTGTCTCCCTCTCTCCCTGACCCTCCCCCGCTCTCTCTCTCTCTCTCTCTCTCAAAAATAAATAAACATTAAAAAAAAACTTTAAATAAAAACTTTTAAAGAAAGAAAATTCTTACTGGAAACAAAAAGGGATGGACATACCCTGTTTAAAAAACAGTAATTTTGATAATATATAACGTATCTTTGAAAGAAAATAACATTTTCAGAAATCAGAAAAAAAATTAAAAATAAAAACATTACTACCGTCCTACATAATCTCAGCACACAAGCATATATACCCAACATAGAGCAATACACACTTCAGTATGTCCACATATCAATCACATGCATAAACCTTATAATACACTTGTACAAATCCTCCATCGACACATGGTATGAATTTTGGTACCAAGTGGGTATGGAACAAAAGGATATATATGATAGATAGATAGATAGATAGATAAAATGTAGGATGAATATAAATATCATGAAAATAGAATGTGACAAATATGAATAGCCTGAAAGTACTGTTACTACTCAACCCTCATGATTATCACTTTCCATACTTTAACCCACCCCTAGATAAGCTTCCAATGTCAATGTGATACCCAAAGGAATACAACATCATATCCACAGATGAAAACAATACATACTGTAACTATTATTTAACAGATTTTCCAAACTTTCCATTTTTTGGCAATTTTTGTGTGAGACATAAAGATATACAATGTGACAACACACATGACACTTGGTACCCCAAGGTTTCATCAACCTACTCAACATTTAGAAAAGAGAAAATGGAACATTTGCACCCACAGGATTAGCCTGGAAGTTAAAAATAGGACCAACATTGCTTACGCACCTAGACCATCACTTCACACATCAACTAGACCTTATTTACATGTACCAAAAAACACACATTACTAGATAAAACCATTATGCCATAATTGGACATTGGCATGCCTCAGGGACTTTAAAGGTAATTTTACCGCATACTTACACAGGGACGATGTTACGAGACCAATGCTTTCATTTATTTATTTATTTTATTTATTTTTAATGTTTATTTATTTTTGACAGAGAGAGTGACAGAGCATGAGCAGGGGAGGGGCAGAGAGAGAGGGAAACACGGAATCCGAAGCAGGCTCCAGGCTCTGAGCTGTCAGCACAGAGCCCGACGCGGGCCTCGAACTCACAGACTGTGAGATCATGACCTGAGCTGAAGTCGGACGCTCAGCCAACTGAGTCACCCAGGCGCCCCAGACCAATGCTTTTAAAACCAATTCTTCTATGATTTCAACTGAACCTTATAGCATCACACCCTATGAGGCACTTTCATGCAGAATATTCAGAAAACCAGCACCTAAAGTATCCATTTGGACCAATTCACACTTTGGTTTAGAGGGCATGCACATCACCCTGAAGGGCTAGTAAATTTCCCTAGTGCAGGAAAGATAACCTCAAAGTCAGTCTTTGAAATTTTCTGCATACCACGTCATAATGGAATGGAATCAAAACTCTTGAATAATACCATGAATGGACAACTCCCACCTAATGGGATAGCTGCATTTAAGTTATACCTCAATAACACAGGATATAGTATATAATGGAATGAAGACACAAAAGGTTGTATCTATGGATGCCACACAACACCTCAATCACTGAAGACATCCCCATGGAATATATCATTATCGTGCCACACCCTCATGGAGTTGACACATCTTCCAGTGATAACACTTTTGGATATGATCCAAGCTTATCAAAAATTGAATGCAATATTAAATAGTGGAATATTTTGAGAGATAACATTTATGGCTTTAGGGATTACCTGTTATGGAGTTTCCTACTACAAGCTAACATCACAACCTAACAAACTACCAGTAAATATCACTAACTCTTGGAAATTTGGTCACTCTGTAGTTAAGGCAAAATGGTTCTCAGAACAGTCTATGACACCTTTACAATCAAACCTAAATGAGTTTTGGCACATGAGAGGTAAATGGGGTAATACAGTATTTACGTGTGATCATACTCTAGATAATTTTAATAGCCTTGCACCTCTGAGGTCCGGTCACCTTAGGTCCTTTCACACCTACATAGAATAAGACACAACTCAGTTGCCAATACTATAATGCTATCTTAATATCAAAATCTAAAGTCAACCTATATAACAAAGGAAGTAATCATACCTCCATGTCCATTAGAACAATTAGATGCAATATATTTTTACTATTCCTTGGTTAATAAAGCTTCAATTATACAAGGAAGATCACAAGCATGATTGGAAACATTAGGAATTGATTTTAATGCAGATCTAGAGACACAGATCGATCCAGGTATGCAGCAATATTTCTCTTCATTGATCCAACCATCAGAGGCACAATGGGGTAGAACACACATGGTCAGCACAGCACCCCATCTCTGAGAATATAACCAGAACTGATTGATCAATACCAATTTATATAGCTAAAGAAGTTACCTTTGGCAAATGTGATGTATCACACAATAGTGCAATGTATTATTGAGAGGGGATATTGGAATACTACACATTGTATGAGAACTTTCCATTGGGAGCCATAATGGACACATGGCATTACTGACCCAACACCAAAAATTCTCAGACCAACTATGTTTGAACCTATATTACTTAACCCTGTTTGAATTGCATACAAATTACGTGGCATAGAGTTGAAGTAACCTTCCAAAAGAAACAATTCAAACTGTTCTATATACAACCTGCATATGAAATTTATGCAACAGAGCTGGGAAGAGCCACCACGAACTGCCCGACTTGCCACCCATCAAGAGAATTAGATTAGAATACCTCTAACAATGCAGGTAGGACTAGACATCATCTTTAACTTAATTATCTCTGGAATTCAAGAAGGAGAAATCCAGACTATTGAGCAGGAACTATTTTGTGTTTAAAAAACACATGAACCCCCTACTTACTGCAGTAGGAAATTTAGGTTCCAAAATCTCCTCAGTGTTCAGAGACCTACATTCTAGTATTTTGCCTATGCATGATTACCATGCCTAGCACCTGGAGCTTAACTATAACATTGGCCATAAGCTCCAAACCTTCCAACAGAATTTACTCAATCTTAGAAATTTCTACCTAAGAGAACAATTAAAAAATTACTATAGAATCAGTAACCTACTGGAGAGAGTATGGAATAATATCAGAAACATTATTATAACAGGTAAAATGTGTTCTTTGGGCTGGATGGGGTCTCTCTTACAGTTAGACACCTCCAGACCATCGGGTTGTGACAATACAAGACAATGTAAACTTTCATTGTTGAGACTATTAGAGGGTTGAAGTTTATTAGCATTTGACACATACACATATGAAAGTACATGGTAACACAGCTCTTTTGGCAACCCATGTACCCTTCTGGATTGATGGCTATTTACTACCCAAAGAGATGATATTTCAATGGTCTAATGGCATGTATTATACCTAGTGTGAATTAGAAATCAATGCTAATCTGGGGCACCTGGGTGGCTCAGTCAGTTAAGTGTCCTACTTCAGCTAGGGTCATGATCTCACAGTTCGTGGGTTTGAGCCCCTAGTCAGGCTCTGTGCTGACAGCTTAGAGCCTGGAGCCTGCTTCAGATTCTGTGTATCTCTCTCTCTCTGCCTCCCCCCATTCGCACTCTGTCTCTCTCTCAAAAATAAATAGAACATTTTAAAAAATTTTTAAAAAAAGAAATCAGTGCTAATCTGTATCCTTTTCCAAGAACATCCAAGGAAAATGTATTCCTAGACATGGGACATTTTAACTGGACACCTGGTGTTAAGAACTCAGAGGTCATATTCTGTAATCACTCTATGATGAATGATACTGTCATCACCGTGGACAATGAGTACATTAAAATACTGTATGCTATTAATGTGACATTGAATAATGTTACAATGATGGATATTTTTATCTCAGAATATTCATATAAAGATTTCCCAACATCCTAGCGTACTAAAGTAACAGAAATACCTTGGGTGAAACTGACAAAATTGACCAGCTTTTATTTTATTTTATTTTATTTTATTTTATTTTATTTTATTTTATTTTAATATATGAAATTTATTGTCAAATTGGTTTCCATACAACACCCAGTGCTCATCCCAAAATGTGCCCTCCTCAATACCCATCACCCACCCTCTCCTCCCTCCCACCCCCCATCAACCCTCAGTTTGTTCTCAGTTTTTAACAGTCTCTTATGCTTTGGCTTTCTCCCACTCTAACCTCTTTTTTTTTTTTTTCTTTTTTCCTCCCCCTCCCCCATGGGTTCCTGTTAAGTTTCTCAGGATCCACATAAGAGTGAAACCATATGGTATCTGTCTTTCTCTGTATGGCTTATTTCACTTAGCATCACACTCTCCAGTTCCATCCACGTTGCTACAAAAGGCCATATTTCATTTTTTCTCATTGCCACGTAGTATTCCATTGTGTATATAAACCAGCTTTTAGATGGAAGCTTAGAAGATCCCATAAAACCTAGCAGCCCATAAAACAAGCTAACCCACTCTGAACACCCTGCACAGGCCATTCATGTGCCCTCAAAACTCATCAACACCAACATAGCTGCATTAAACAGAGATACACAAAATTTACATATTATTTGTTTTGTTTTGGTTTTCTCTAGAGTTCTATTTCTGTTCTTGTCTTCAAAAAAATTTTCCCCGTTTATGTTCAAAATAAACAACTGTATCGTTACTTCCTGTGTTTTATTTCAATTGCACTATACTTGGAATGTAGATGTATTTGGAAAAGTCAGAGTACATCAAAACTATTACAAGAGTTTTGAAAATTACAGTTAATGTTTCAGAAGAAATCTGCTCAGGTTTGCAGGTTCTTTATCTTTCCATTAAAAGATGAAAAAAAGCCATCCTAGTCACGCCTCACATTTAATCAGATTCTTCCGTATTAATGCGTTAAAGCTTTGGAACAAATCAGTCTCAACCAGGAACGGCTCGTGTTAGAAAAAACTAGAATAAGAGCTACCATTCAATTTTTCATGTTCAGAATGCCTGAGAAAGCATTTTTGGACTATTAAGAAAGTTTATTTAGCATAAAAGTTCAATATGAAAATGCACGACCTGATTTTTATATTGTAGTAAAACAGATGCTATGGAGGGGACATGTGAAAGCGGTTGGTTTCTGCCGGTGAACACACCCATTGTTTATACTCCTTCCAAGGCTTCTAACAGGATGATACGATTTCCTGGCATTACCACCATTCCAATATTGTTCTCTTGCCCACTAGTTGCCATCTCCACACATTCATCCATCACAAGATTCATAAAGGGATCGAAGCCCCGCAATATTCCTTGGCCACATCTGCCACCATTTAATTTCAATGGTAATTTCTTGTCCGTAAATTTTTTCGACTCAGGAGGGTGAGCTTTGCTCATGGTGTCTACTCGGCAAGCTCAAAGATCCAAAATTTACATATTAAATATTCCTTCCTGGAATTGCTAACAAAACCTTTTCAACATGTGATTTGTTCTGGCTATATTTGTTCTGGTCTGGGTATAACCCTTAAAAATACTTACAGGTGGGCAGGAATTATTTCTCTACCCATATTTGGAAATCCATTAAGGAAATCTTTCTCTTTGCTTTTAGCTATTATCTTTGCTCCATATCTTATTGAACATGCTATTATAATGTTATGCACCCTGAGGCTTAAGAAGGGAAAATTACAAAAAGACTGATTAACCACACCTTTGCCATTCTTTTCTGTGAGCCTATAATGAAGATCTCATATGTATTTGTGGACTTCTACCTACCTGTACTTGACAATATGATTTTCATTTGGTTGTTTTGTTGATTTCTTAGCTTACCTTAATGGACTTAGTTACTAAGATAATTTCACTTACCTTAATACTAAATTCAGATTTAGTTTCGCTTTTCTTACTTGACTTAATTCTTATTAAATGTGACTTTGGGTTTTAGTTTTGATTGCGATTTGACTTTATAACCTGATTTGACTGATATCTGATTTAATCCTTAATTTTGCTTTACTGTAAACAATCGAACTTGTTTTATTTAGTGTGATGTTCATTTTATGATGTCAGTTGACATTTCATAGTATCTGAGATTGATTTGATTTTGTTTGATTTTCATTGGAACCATGGTTGGATGACTTAGATTTGCCTTCATCCAAGTTAGCAGAATAAAAGCACAGTGCTGATCTGGTTAAAGACGTAGTTGATTCCTGAATGATCCTTAAGATTAGTCATGAGGAATCTCTGGGTGCGATGTAGAGAACAAGATGGAGTCACTCCTGTCAAGCAATGACTCGTGTCAAGCAGTGACATAAGCAGCCAAGGTATTGCAGCTAAGACCAGATATCACTAAAACCAGCACAGGCTGATGGCATCCAGAACCGATAACCAGCAAAGCCAAGAGAGCCTGGAAGAACTCAGAGCTGATCATCACTAGAATCAGAAGAGACCTGCAAAGTCCCAAGACTGATTAAACCCCTTTTAAAAAGGAAGGACCTTCTGCAGCAAACTGTCAGACTCTGACGCTGACTCTTCCATGTCTGGCTGCATCAGAAAGACAAGTGCCGCCAAAGGCCCTGCCCTATTGATCTCTGAACATAACACAGATCCTCCAACAGCCTGAAAATAATAAGCCGTAAGTACCGAGAACTGACCCGGACCCTACCTTGGCCTCATCTCAACTGCGAGCTCACAGACGGACTTCACACTTGATTTGTTAACTCTTACCCCTTATTGTATCTCGTTTGTTGTGTGCCTTTGTATTATGCTTTGCTTTGTGTGGCATGTATGAAGCCACGTTACATGCAGAGTGTAATCTCATGGAGTCTGGAACCCTGCACCTGCTTTCAGTTATACTAACCTTGCTCTATGATTGAATAAAGCGGACCCTGTCAAAAAGACACAACTCATGTGTGTGCCTTCGTAGCGTGCTCGCCACAGGCCTGGAGAGCTTGAACACAAAAGAGAATGAAGCTTGCAATCGAGGAGAAAACTTACCCTCAAACCCATGGGGGGGGCGAGAAAGCAGGGAGCTCAGCTGGCTCCGTGGCTACAGGCACCTGTTTGCTCACCAGCCTCAGAGTTGGGGGGTCTTCTTCCTGCTTCAGACGGCCAAGTTATGTTAACCTTAAAAATAAAACCGCCAGCTGTCTTGCTAACAGAAACGGGTTTGAGAGTAGCACAGAATTGCAATTCCCAACTAGCAGGTTACGGCAAAACCACAGGCAAGCCCAGCGAACAAAGGAGAGGAGGGCTCTTTTATAGAGGAAAAGTGGGACGTGGGGAGGACGTTCTAAACAAAAAATTCATTGGGGTAAACTGGGAGTTAGAAGTATAGTGACTTTTCATTGGCTGAGTTGTGATAGTCTCTCATTGGGTGGGCTGTTGCCAGGCAAAAGGGAGAGACTGTATCCTTTCCGCTGGGATAGTGAAATAGTATCCAAGCTCCAGGTCCATTTCTTCCTCTTGGGGAGGCAGTTGACAGCGCGGTAAGGTGTGAGAGCTCCCCGTGCTGGCCTCCTGACTCCACGCTAAACAAGGTTTCCTTTTACTAACTTTCACAGCGGCCAGGAGATAGATATGTGTTCTCTGAACCTTCCGCTCATTTTTTTCTCCAAAAATAAACTTATTTTAAAATAACAATAGTAATAATGATGAGACATCGATTATCCATGAAGAATTTGGAGCTTCCGGTTTCTTCCTCTGGAGTAGATTTGGTCTAGGCGGAGCATATTCTAATCCCTTGCATTAGAGAACTTCACAGTGGGAAGTGAAGGTTTGGGGAGGCGAGGCTAGGCAGAGGACCCACGACAATATCCACAGGGCTCCTTCTCCCCTCCTGCTGTAGGGGCAGGCTCAGTTAGAAGCTGGGGCTTTGTAGTTGAGTGTCACCTCCTCCCGCCAGGCGCTCTGCCAGGCTCTTGCCCCTAGTCACTCCCTTTCTGACGTCACGTGCTCTCTGTACTTGGAACACAGGGTGTGGTGGGCACGCGTTTGTTCTTTGTTCTATGCAACTCTAAATTTTTTTTTTTTTTTCAACGTTTATTTATTTTTGGGACAGAGAGAGACAGAGCATGAACGGGGGAGGGTCAGAGAGAGAGGGAGACACAGAATCGGAAACAGGCTCCAGGCTCTGAGCCATCAGCCCAGAGCCCGACGCGGGGCTCGAACTCCCGGACCGCGAGATCGTGACCTGGCTGAAGTCGGACGCCCAACCGACTGCGCCACCCAGGCGCCCCTGTTCTATGCAACTCTAAAGAGCTGAGTTGACTTCAGAGTAGAAAAGCTGAGCTCAGCAACACACACTCAGACGCTCCTTGCCTCTTTGGCTTCTCAGATTATGCTCCCCCAGTGCCCGGGATACAAATATGTCTTGCCCAAACTTTTCTTGCTTTTTTTTTTTTTCCAAGTTAAGCAAAGAGATTATGTTCCTCATTCATGGAGGTTACTCAAAGCCCTGGCTGGAAACAGTACATGTGAGTCTGTGCTGGGTGTCTGAAAGCATTCTCAGTCTTTGCTTTTTATTTTATTTTTTATTTATTTTTTAACATTTATTTATTTTTGAGAGACAGAGTGAGACAGAACACGAGAGGAGGAGGGGCAGAGAGAGAAGGAGACAGAGAATCTGATGCAGGCTCCAGGCTCTGAGCAAGTGTTCATCACAGAGCCCAATGGGGGGCTCAAACCCATCATGACCTGAACTGAAGCTGGACTCCTAACCGACTGAGCCACCCAGGTGTCTCCCCCCACCCCGTTTTTTAATGTTTGTTTATTTTTGAGAGAGAGAGAGAAAGAGAGTGATGCTGGGTTTGAACTCGTGAACCGTGATATCATGACCTGAGCCAAAGTTCAGTGCTTAACCACTTAACTAACTGAGCCACCCAGCGCTCTGGGCTTTGCTTTTTGAAGAGAGAATTGCACTCTTCTTGTTCATCCTGTAAACCCGGAAAGTATTGTGAGATCACCTTAGGGTACTCCTGGGAAAAGTAGACATGGTCAGCTTTCAATTATCCACAGGTTCAGCAAGTATTAGACTGTCAGGTTAGCTCCCAAGGAAGCTGGATAGCTGGAAAGGTGAGCGGTCTTTTGGTCACGGGCAAGTTTTTCATTTGGGCTCTGCTGCTTTCTAGCAGTGTGCTTTGGGCAAGTTACCTGAACAGGCTAGTCTTAGCCTTTCTCTAGCAAAGGAGGAGATGCCGTGCCTATTCCACACTGCCACTAGGTAAGAACATGTGGAGTGTGCTGTCTGGACCACAGGAAGAGCTCAGTAAATGGTAGCTGTTGTAACTCTGCTTCTAGGCTCCACCTTCTACACCACATCCTAGCCAAACTACTATTTTTTAGGAATTCATTTTCGATATTATAAGGTCATAGATGTTCTGAATTTTTAAGGTCCGGAGAGAATGTGCGGATTACCTAGTTTATTTTCTTTCACAGAGAAGTGATCCCTTAGGGGGTTGGGTGGACTTTCCCTGGGTAATTATAGAATGACAAGAATCCAGAACTTTTGTTTCTGAGTCCAGGCCTTTTTCCCCCACACCACACCACTTACCAAAACCCAGTGGCTTTTCTCCTTGCCCAGGGACCAGAAGGAGCTCCCCCTGGGTACGCCAGAACTGCCGGTAGGATTACCATTTTGTTATACTTGGCTAGGAGAGAGCGTAGTGTGTCACAGTTCACAGGCCTGTTGACAGCCCAAGCCCCACATTGTGCCTCCTACGAGTTCACAGCCTCAAATGAGGTAATGAAGCCTCCGGGTGTTTTGTGGCTGTCAGCTGAGAAAAGCATTTCCCCATTATTCTTTCTGCAGGAAGCCACAACTCTCAGCCTCCCAAATGGGGAAGAGGAGCTGTGGGGTGTAGGACTGGCTTCCTATTTCCACTGAGCCACGGCAATGAAACTCGGAGCCTGGGGAGTCTTTCTCCAAGCGAGTGAGGGCTGAAGGACGGGAGGAGCCACAGCCCCTGGTCCCACAACTGAACAGAAACCCCACCACTGGCAAGGCAACCAGGAGCCAGTGGTTTTCTCTCCTTGGGGTTGGGCAGAGAAGCCTAAGAAGCCACCAAAGGCCGGAGAGGAGGAGCCCAACCTCTGTGTTCTCTGAGCAGTTCTGCTTTTATCTCTCTTAGTTATCGCTGTTCCATTTTAAGCTTCATTTGAATAAAGAGTTTTGCTGCTATGTACATATACTCATACACACATACACACTCACACACACGCTAGACCTTTTTTTTTTTTTTAACTAGACCTTTTCCTTTTAGCTTCCCTTACTTTCCCTGCTGAACAGGTATACAAAAATGAGGGGCTCACATTTGGATCAATTTATGTCCTGTAAGGCCAAGGACAATTGGTGTGCCCTGAGAGGAGAATAAGGAGAGAGTATTTACAGAGAGCCACAGCTTCTGGGATAACCAGCCTTCTAAGGATGTTTACCTGCACTGTATTTTTTAAGCCTCTATATCTCTGTAACTGACTTGTCTACAAGTTGAATCTCAAAGCAACACTTGCCAAGGACATCCCCAGGCTTACTGAGGATGCCTGTCCTTGGGGGGCACTGGATACCCCAAGTTAGCATGGCCGCACCCTGACATATGTGTTCTTTGAGCCTCAGGAGTGAATTGGCCTGCAAAAGGACCTTTTTGTCACTCAGATTTATATCTCTTTTGAGGAGAAATGAAGGGGATGCTACAGAATGACCTATAAGTTCCTAATTCTTGTCCTAGGGTGGTGCAGTCCTTTGCTGACAAATGGGAGGGGATATAGACACACAGTCAAGACTGGATGGGTCGGGGGGTGGTCAGGAAAGGAGATCATAGCCACTTCTGTCATCACGGAGTAACTGTGTTTGCAGAGAGACCTGTCACTCTGCTCTCTGAACTCAGGCAGGAGGGCAAGAAAGCCCATTTTGTCGGCACTACGGTGTCATGCAATTTTGGTGGTTTCTTACTTATCCACACCCATTTGAGCTCAAAGACGACAGAACCCTAATAAGAGAGAGTCATAATTTCCATGTGGAAATCATGAGTCTTCAGCACAAGGGGACCACTTCTTCTGCATCCTTCTGGGACTGACCGTCTCCCTAACCACTGAGTGAGCTAACGATTGTGATATCTGCTTAGTTCCTATCAAGCTGACAGAATTTGAACAGGAAGGCCCCTCTCACCAGACACCAAGTCGGGTGCCTTGATCCTAGCTTCCCCAGTCTCCAGAGCTGTAAGAAATAAGTTTATGTTTATAAAC
This sequence comes from Lynx rufus, assembly GCF_022079265.1. Taxonomy (NCBI): domain Eukaryota; kingdom Metazoa; phylum Chordata; class Mammalia; order Carnivora; family Felidae; genus Lynx; species Lynx rufus. The sequence continues at coordinate 127,778,632 of NW_025814834.1, read as the reverse complement.
CACCCAGTCTACGGTATTTTTGTTATAGCAGCTGGAATGGACTAAGACAGTATGTTTTTTTTATCATAGCTACAATGACCAACCATGATATTGCCTTGCTTAGTGCAATAAGACATAGATTGGCAAGCATACATCCATGGCAGTGCCCCACTGATACTATTGTCCCAAGTTCCATACTGCCAAACAGTTACATAATGTCTGTGATATAACTACTTAGTTTAAACCCTGAGAATGATATGGGCACTAGACAATAAATGCTCACTTGCTGAAACCCAGATTTGTAATTTATTTCTCAACATGGATGGTTTTTTGGAACCCCGGAAATATCCAAAACATACAAAGCCAAATGTTAGAATTTTAAGTGCCCTATATTTATTTCTAAGATATAATAGCGATCAAATTGCACAACGAATTTTCTTTTTACAAATGATACTCTATTGTGCTCTCCTCAAAACTCTAACCTCAGAGTCCACAAGCAAAATCCACTGTGCTACTCGTTAACTTCAATCGCCCACTGGAAGCTTACAGTCTTGCAATTTTCAAGCATCTACCCCTCCCAAACACGAATATTCTTGTGTATTTCAGTAACTTGATGAAAAACAAGTTGGGACTTTTTATTTCCGCTCATATTTCAATAGTGACTTTTTTCTAATAAGAACAAATTCACTCCCCTAGAAAGTTTTAAAAAAAGAAAAAAGCTTAAATGAGGATCAATGATTTCTCCCAGGTACCACTGTGACCTATGTAGCTTGATCAATAGACCACTCACTGAGAAGACCAAACTGTAAGTCTAAGTTTCTGCTTATCTCTTTCCTGATTTCATTTTTCAAAGTGTTTGAGCATTCTCCTGGGCTATTCAACAACACAGTCTGCCCTGACATTGTCTTAGTCTCAGGGTTTTTCCTGGTCTCTCCAAATGGATTGTAAACATCTCATGGTCAGAAATAGTATTAGTTCTCAATAAAATCTTACAGGTTTGGGTCTAAGTGGGCATACAATTCTCCTCTCTTACCTGATTCCCAGACCACAGCCACGTCTAACTGTCAGGCACTTAGACCAGATCTTCTCAGTGGGATCTGGAGAGGGGTACATTAAAGGAAGAGTTTTCTACATTAAAATGAGTGTCCATTTCTGCTGCAAACAACTCTTGAGACATTCTTTCTGATGATCCTAAAATGCCCTCTCTCATAACCACTTCTCCCTCCACAGATGTTCATTCTCCTGATGTCTCTTTCTCGTACTTGCTCCTCCCTTCCCAAATCTTCAGTTACCCTAACTTTCAGGCCTGACACTACCTAAAGCTATTCGAATATTTATAGAACACCTCTGGCCTTCCAGACGTAATCATCCAACATCCACTAGAGAAACACAGAACCTACCTATGGAGCTTTGTGTCCATGGCGAAGACAGACAATTATAAAAACAATGAGTGATAAAGGGGATACGTGTGGGTAATGGGAGCGTGTAGCAGGAGTACCTAGTCCTGCTTTGAGGGCTTCCTGGAGGAACCGAGATATGGAGAATGTGTAGGAATTAGGTGAAGAGGTGAGAGGATATTCTAGAAAGAGAGAGGAAGGGAGAGAGGGAGAGAGAGAGAGATAAAGACTTGTTTCAAGCAACTCAAAGGAATTCAGCATCAAGTGTGGCAGGGCCATGGTGTTGGGGGTCGGGGAGGAGAGGCCAGCTGAGAGTTCTAAGAGTTAATAGGGGCCGCTTAAAACCTAAAGGGGGCCTGGCTGGCCCAGTCAGTGGAGCATGCCATTCTTGATCTCAGGGTCCTGAGTTTGAGCCCCACCCACACTGGGTGTGGAGCTTACTTACCCAAAACAAAACCAAATCAAAAACCTAAGGGGAAACCATTGACGAGTTGCAAGCTGGGGAATGACACCATTAAATTATCATCTTTAGAAGGCTTTCCTTGCTAGGGTGAGCAAGAAAACACCCCCAGCTGATCTCGAAGGAGGTTGGGATGCAGTAAAACAGGTGAGAAATGAGGACTAGTATATGGCTCTGGAGTAGGAGAGAAGTTGCCTGATTTGAGAAATATTTAGGCAAAGGGACAATTTATAGGACACAGGGGTTGATAATATGCTGTGAGGTGGGACAGAGGGTAGCCTAGGAGGACGCCTGACTTGAACAACATGGAGGTTAGTGGGCCTTTCCCCAAGCTGGTGAATACATGAGAGCAGCAGGTTCAGCAGGAGGATGCCCAGGTTACTAAGCTGAATGTTGCATCCCCGATTTAACGCACTTGCGTGGAGCTCAATGAGAACTCGGGTTCCACGTATAGCTTTGTGAATCTCTGGCACAAAAAGATAGTAACGGAAGCCACAGAAAACGTGTGAGTCAAGCAAGAAGTCTTTCCTCAGCTCTTTCACCTCAGGGTCCTGTCATCGTGACAGGAGCTCCGAGTGAGGGGCTCTGCCTCCACAGACTGATGTCAGACGGGGACAGGAGAATTTACGACAGCATTTCCTAAGGGGCAGTTATGCTGAAAATCTGTTCCCTGAGAAAAACCACACAGCCACATGCACACACACATGTTATTTCGTGATCAAATAAGTTTGGAAAACCTGTTCATCTAGAGACTATTAAGGGCTGACAAGTTCTGCAGTAAAGATGCATTTCCTCTCTAATGCAGCATTCTTCACAAGCCAGCCCTGGTCACAGGTGATTCTGTGAATCACATTCACAGAATCTGAATGTGTCAGGGTGAAGGAAGAGAGAGAAAGCTAGCCTTTCCCAGATGCGTGTTTTTAAGTCAAGCCCTGGGGAGAGTGTCCACACCTTCATTTATCAAAGTAAAAAATTGTATCTCAGTGGTAGGTTCCACATTTCAAAGCTGGCTTGGGATACATTGGGCTTATCACTTAGCCCCTCAAGGTTTCAGCCTCAGACAATCCCAGTAGACACAGCAGAGGGAAAACTGGCAGTATAATTTTCAAAATCTAAACTGGTCATAGGGTTTCTAAAACAGCATTCTCTGTGACTTTGAATTTGAGTCCCAACTGTGCTATTTCTTTAACCAGCAAGTCCGTCTTTCAGAATGGAAGGAGAGATAAAGAGTTTTCTAGACAAAAATTAAGAGTTCATGACCACTAAACCAGCTCTGCAAGAAATTTTAAGGTGGACTCTGAATGGAGTTAAAAAAAAAAAAAAAAAAAAGACCAAAGCAACAAAGACTAGAAAGGACCAGAGAACATCACCAGAAACACCAACTCTACAGGTAACACAATGGCACTAAATTCATATCTTTCAATAATTACTCTTAATGTAAATGGACTAAATGCTCCAACCAAAATACATAGGGTATCAAAATGGATTAAAAAAAACAAAACAAGATCCATCTATATGCTGTCTGCAAGAGGCTTATTTTAGACCTAAAGACACCTGCAGATTGAAAGTGAGGGGATGGAGAACCATCTATCATGCTAATGGACATCAAAAGAAAGCCAGAGTATGGGGCACCTGGGTGGTTCAGTCTGTCAAGTGTCCAACTTCGGTTCAGGTCATGATCTAATGGTTCGTGACTTTGAGCCCTAAGTCAGGCCCTCTACTATCACTGCAGAGCCAGCTTCCGATCCTCTGTCTCCCTCTCTCTCTGTCCCTCCTATCTCCCCTCCCAACAATAAATAAACATTAAAAAAAAAAGAAAGAGGGGCGCCTGGGTGGCTCAGTCAATTGAACGTCTGACTTTGGCTCAGGTCATGATCCTGCAGTCTGTGAGTTCGAGCCCCACGTCGGGCTCTGCGTTGACAGCTCAGAGCCTGGAGCCTGCTTCGGATTCTGTGTCTCCCTCTCTCTCTGCCCCTCCCCTGCTCATGCTCTGTCTCTCTCTCTCTCTGTCAAAAATAAATAAACATTAAAAAAAATTTTTTTAAGTAAAAAAATAAAAAAAAAAGAAAGAAAGCCAGAGTAGCCATACGTATACCAAAGAAACTAGATTTTAAAACAAAGACTGGAACAAAACACGAAGAAGGGCATTATATCATAATTAAGGAGTCTATACATCAAGAAGATCTAACAATTATAAATATTTGTGCCCCCAACCTGAAACACCTAGATATCTAAATCAATTAATAATAAACATAAAGAAACTCATTTATAATACAATGATAGTAGGGGACTTTAATTCCCCACTTACATCAATGGATAGATCATCTAAGCAGAAAATCAACAAGGAAACAGTGGCTTCGAATGACACACTGGACCAGACTGACTTAACAAATATATTCAGAACATCTCATCCGAAAGCAGCAGAATACATGTTCTTCTTGGGGGCACATGGCACATTCTCCAGAATAGATCACATATTGGGTCACAAATCAGCCCTCAACAAGTGCATAAAGATCAAGATATACCATGCATATTTTCAGATCACAATGCTATGAAACTTGAAGTCAACCACAAGAAAGAATTTGGAAAGACCACAAATACATGGAGGTTAAAGAACATCCAGTTCTTGTGTTTCTTAGTTGTATAATCTTGAACCGAATATCTAAACTTTTTGAACCTCTGTTTTCTCATCTGTTACTGGGGGTATAACAGTAAATATCTAGAAGGATTATTATTAGATATTACCATGAATAAACTGAAGGGGAGAGGCTGAGGTTGTACCACAGAGTTGGAAGAGATAAAGCTGGAATTGAAACACAGAGCTTTGGGTCCTAAATCTGGGGCTCCCTTTACTAACCAAATCATTTCTACTAGTGTCCTTTGGATTGTGTCTTGGGGTTTACCCTTGACAATAACCTTATACAAGGAAAATCCAACTTCTGAGACACAGAAGTCTAGAAACGACAGCCCAATTCAACAGGAGATGAGAGATCTTCTGGAAGGCAGCTGGAGAGAGGGTGGGGAGAAGACCAAGGGCCTTAAGACACATTCCTGTCTCAGTCCTAGAAAACTTTTAAAAATAATTATTCTTGGGTTCTACTCCAGTCTCAGTCTACCAAATGGAGAGCCAGGCATACTTATTCTTGAGCAGATCCACAAGTAATTCTGAGATGCCACCTCGATTGAGAAGCACTGAGTTTTTCTAGACAAAAATCAATGCCCAAATCACCCTAGAACCCACAAGTGCTCACCAATTAGTGCCTGGACCAGCTCGGTCTTTGACTTTTCATGGGTTTCATAGAAACAAGTTTAGATATTTGTGTGGGTCGTGGGAGTAGGTGTTTAACAGGCCACGGGAGAAGGAGTATCTCTGTACCTCTTGAGGCTCAAGAAGGTGGGCAGAGCCTCACTTCCTCCCTCTCTTCAACTGGGCTTCCTGTCGTCACAGCGTGAGCACATTTATTTTCCATTCACTTCTCCTTTTACACAAATAGCCCCGGACATCCGTGTTACCAGCCTTGCCGTGGCCATTTCAAGTATAATCACCAATCCTGCCTGAAGAACTGAGCGAAAGTGCCTGCAAAAGGTAAGATTGGTGATATTTTCATTGGACTTGAGAGCAAAGACCTGAACCATATTGTGTGGGATAGGGTATCTTCTTAGGAGTCTCCGTAGATCTCTCTAGTAAGCCTAAAACCTCCTGCAACTTCTATTTCACAGATATTTAGTGCATGAAGGTAGAAAGACCAAGATCCTAGCACCCCTCAAAAGGCAAGCAGGCCAGAAAGACTTCTCAATTAATTGGTTCGCATTATCTGATACCTCTTTGGGTCAGGGCATTTATATGCTTAAGTTGCTTCAGAACTTGAATTTTTGTGTGTAGTCATTTCTGATGTCTGGAGCCCTCTGTGTGACATGAAATTGTGGAGATTTCATACATGTTCAGGTCTCTTAGAAGACCGATCTTGTGATTTTAAGGTGAGGAGAGAGCCAACAGCCAGAGCCTTAAGAAAGGCAGCCGGAAGATGGCAGTTCTTAATTTTACAAATTTTTATGAATCTCACTGTGATTCCTCAGAGCCACTAAATAGGACAGCTACAAATGACAACACCCAGCTCAGAGTCAGGAACACAGAGAATGCCCACTGCCTGTATATCAAGAGGTAAAAACTGAATGCACCTAAGAGATGCTTAGATTGATTGTTTTCAAATAGCAGAAAGAACATTGTGATCCTCAGGGTTCAGCCAAACCCTGCCAAATGTATACATTCAGTATACAAAATGTAAATATTGATAAACATAATATGACATGCACCAACCAACAAAACTTGATATTGTAACCATTTCTAATTCACGCCATGTAACGAATGACTGTGGCCTCCTGGACTCGGAAAGTCATGGCCAAGCTCTGGTTCTGGTGGTCTGTGACCACCATAGTAGTTACTGGATGTCAGGTGACCACAGGAAACACTGAATATCAGAGCTTTCTCCTTCCAAGACCCACAAGAATCTCAACTGATCATACCCTGGAGGAAACAGAAAAGTCCTCAAGGACCATACCCACCCACCTAACAATGAGGGATAGCAATGCCACCGAGGGCTTTAGATTCCCAAAGCACCTCAGGGGCCGCTGAGCCACAAATTTAAAAATTTTTATTTTATTTGTTTAAGATTTTGTTTTAAGTAATCTCTACGCCCAGCATGGGGCTCGAACTTACAACCTCGAGATCAAGAGTTGCATGCTCTACTGACCGACGCACCCAAGACCAGACTTTTTAATGAATTCATTTAATAATCATATGTTCAGTGCCTCCTGGAGCCAGGCGCTGTGCTCTGGAAGATACTGGTGGGGAGGCAGAGTAGCAAGGTAGAGACTGGTCCTGAAAATAGTCCTGCCCTTCAGGAACTCCTGTGGAAGATAAGAGATATCAGATGTGTATGTTATCAGATGTGTATGTGTATGTGTATGTGTATGTGTATGTGTATGTGTATGTGTATGATATCAGATGTGTAAGTGCTGTGGAAAGACAACTGAGCAAAGGCAGAGTCTTAGCTGCTGACTGAACAAAGAAGTTTTACTTCTCAGTCTCCACCAGAATCTGCACTGTTTTGAAATTGCGGTTGGTTTGGAGCAGAGACTGAGCTGAAGCATGATTTCCTGTGTTGTTTTCCCTGTGAGCCAATTAAGAGTACTTAGCCTTTAAATGAAAGGATTGGGCACCTTTATGCCCACAGAGAATGATTCAAAGCCCATCCCTGTGCACTTTTGGCTGCTAAGCCACTTCTCCTTCGGTAATTGACTGGCACAAACCGGCAAGATCAAGCTCCATTGGTCTTTGATTCCTGGTGTCCTCTGGTTGACCTCTGACCACCCAGAGGGCTTCAGACACCAGATCTGAAACCTGTTCCCCTTCCTCAGCCCCAGCCCACAGCATAAGAACAGCTAAGCATTGTGCTAAGTGCTGGAGACAGGGAAAGCTGGTGCTTATCAATCTCAAAGCGTTTGTAGATTCTGGTATGGAGCACAGACACGACCACACACAAATACAGCACAATGTGATCTTTTCTGCAATGGAGGGTAAGTGCAGAAAATGTGGTAGGCATGTTGGAGTGTGCCGTGGGAAGGAAGTGACTGCTTTGGGTCGTTTTCAAAGAAGTATGACTTTGCTGTGGAGATGGGGGGTAAACGGCGTTCCAGGTAGGGCACAGTATATGCACACTTAAATAAGTGTGACCCTCCCACCCCCCAGACATATTTGAAATGAGAGTAAGCAAGTCAGGCTGTAGTGCAAGCCATGGCTGCAGGAGCACAGGAAGTGGAAATCTCCCTCTCTGCCTTGGATCTAGAACCCTTGAACCTGAAAGTGAGAAGCAAGACCAAACAACTGGGCGGGTAGTAGGTCTAGGGGTACGCTGAGATGTCAGAATTGATGGCATGTGGCCTGAAATGAAGGTGAAGGGGCAGATTTTTTACTCCTCAATCTCGATTTCCCCCAGATTAGGGTGAAGTTCGGAGCTTTTTTTGAGGTTATGCTCTCTCTCTCTCTCTCTCTCTCGCCTTCTGTTCCAGGAAATGCTATGTTGATTTAGTTACAGTGGTTTGGTTTGTGTTCTTATATTAGTCCTCCCCCAGCACTTCCTGTACTGAGTACCCAGTGTGTGCAGATCACCCCGGGCCCACAGACTGGGTATCTGCACTCAGGAAGCTCCGGGCCCCAAGAGCCCCTGCAGGTACAAAATCCTGAAGCAAAGAAACCGAGAGAGAAGACTGCTACACACAGTAGGCCTCCAGGGTGGCTGCTGGGCCAGAGGAGGCAAGGACTGCAGCTGGAGTGTGACTGTGGGAAAGCTGTCTGGACACAGCTTTCTTCTTTGAGAAGAAGGGAGCCATTTCCAAAGCCATTGGGTGAGCGTTCAGACCTCTGTGTTGGGGTACAGAGGCAAGTCCTCTATTCAGTCCCCCACGTCACAAGCACACAGGAGGCTTCCTACCCAAGCAGTAACATCAGTATATCATAGCTATGGCCAAGAGCTGTCATCATTCCAAATAGAGCACTATTTTCCAAGTGTGAGAATGTTGTTACTTCAGTGGAATTTAGAGGTTATTGAAGTTCGAATAAAGTGTTCAGCTCATAGTGAGAGCCCAGGAAATGTTAGCTATTCTTGTAACATTCTAAACTGGTTATTTTCCAGCTAGAGTGAAACTTGTCCAAAATCATACAATTAAATAGTAATTCCTGATTCTCAATGGGATGCTCCTTCCTCCCCATTACACTATACTCTCTTTCCTTATAAACTTTCTTATAAACATAAAGAAATCTCCAGTACACTTTAACATGAGCAAATATAAAGAACATGACTTAATTATAAACCCAGTTGATCTGACATCAAGATGCTAACAAATCAAATATTTAAAATATATTTAATTTGTCAAAGTTTTGTTTGACATTTTATATTTCAGGAGAACTGGATTGAGGAATGGGGGTGAGAAATCATTTTGATACCTCATGTCTTTTAAATTTGGACTCATGGCTTAATAATCTATGTCAGGAGCAAATACAGGCTCTAAAGAATCATCCCGTGGTTTGTTCTTCTAAAAACAGCTCCTGTGGAATCTCAGTATTTATACCATTAGGGAATTATGTGATGTAATGACTTAAAGATCAGAATTCCTTAGATTATTTACTCATATTCAACTCCTTCTCTGTCTCTTTAAATTCAGACTTAAAGAAAACTTGCAAAAACACTACCAAGAATTTCTGAACCCCCCCTTCCCCTAGATTTCCCAAATAGTAACCTTTTATCACATTTTCTTTATCCTTCCTTGACTTTCTCTTTGGGGGTAATTGCTGGCCTAATATCCTTTCCCACAGAGTACTTTACCGTGTATTTTCTACAAACAAAAGCATTTTCTTACATAACCACTTTATATTCATCAAAATAGGCAATTTACACTGATGCAATACTGTTAACAATCTATAGATTTTATTCAGATTGCATCTGAATTAGTATCCCATTAGTATCTTTATGGAGACTGGACATCTCTGATCACACATTGCTTTTAACTGTCCTGTTTCTTCAGTCTCCTTCTGCTTGGAACAATTTCTGAGTCTTTCCTTGTATTTCATGACATTGATATCCTTGAAGCGTAGAGGTAAGCTATTTTCTAGAATGTCTCTATATTTGGTTGTCTCCTGTTTCTTCATTACTGGATTCAGGTTATTCAAACTTTTTATGGGAATACTACATAAGCAGCTCCTACAGAGAAACGTGCTTGCTTTGGACATAGCTTGCCTGAATGCACCCATAGATGGGTTTCTAGGACAGGGACCCTTCACAGGAAACTTCCACATACTTTTAGCAAAGGGAAACACAACCTCTAAGAAATGAGCCTCCAAGATCATCTGGATTTGTCTTTCCTCATTTTTTCCCTCCTCTTCGCTTCTTCCTTCTTTCTCTCTTCTACAGATCACTAATTTCTCTCCCTGATCGCAGCTTTGAAAAGGAAAAAGTTTTCACCAGACCACAATTTTGGGGAGAACTAAGATGACAAACACATTCCTTGGACAAAGTGACGGAGAAATGAGGGGAAACTAATGCATCAACGTGGATGGTTTGGTTTAATTTTATTTGAGTATCACCTCTCCCCCTGCAATTGCTTATTACTTCCTCAAAGAGACATGGATAACCCCCATTCCTCCTCAGCCACTGCTCACAGGGGTTCACGCTGAAGGATGGAAGGAGTCCTCCTGGGGCTCCTCACACTGCAGGGCTGTGAGTTGGATTGGGAAGTGAGAGACACAACATGGAGCCTGGGGCAGCAGAAGGAAGGTGGGCTAGGAGGCTGCGAGACCTTGCCTTGTGCCCTATGTTTGCTGTTCATTAGCTGGGTGACCTTGCACCAGTAAATAAGATTTATTTGTGAAGAACTTGGCATTGTACAGGGTTCAGTGAACTCTATCATCTATTTAAATTTATTTTGGCCTGAACTCGGGGGCCCTCTTCGAGAACAGATTTTCTTTCCTATTTAGAAAAATCTTGTGTGAATCAAGGCCCCACTTTCCTTCACTGATGAACCACAAACCTCTACAGTCTCTGTGTAGAAAGGGATAGGAAGCCAACAGTCACCTTGATGAATATCTTGTCCTTCTGTGTAAATTGGCAAATAGATCCACATAGAGAAAAATGTCTAGAAAGGTGTTCACCAAAAATGTCAGTTGTGGTTATCTTTGGATATAGGGTTTCAGAAGATTTTTATTCTTTACACTTGTACTTTCTTTATTGTTTGAATTTTTTTGCAGAGGGTGAACAAAGATTTTTTTTTAATTTTTTTTTAACGTTTATTTATTTTTGAGACAGAGAGAGACAGAGCATGAATGGGGGAGGGTCACAGAGAGAGGGAGACACAGAATCTGAAACAGGCTCCAGGCCCTGAGCTGTCAGCACAGAGCCCAACGCGGGGCTCGAACCCACAGACCATGAGATCATGACCTGAGCCGAAGTCGGATGCTTAACGGACCGAGCCACCCAGGTGCCCCAACAAAGATTTTTTTTTTTAAGTGTTTACCCAAAAATGAATCAAGCAAAGGATTATTAAAGGCCTTCTGGTGCCTGATGTATTTTATTCCTGAAAATCTAGCAGGAAGCCTGGGGTTGCCCTTAGGAATGGACTGGTAGGGAAGCTCTAAACTTGATCTTTTATGCATAGGGGCACTTGTACCCCAATGTTTATAGCACACTTTCAATAACAGTCAAATTATGTAAAGAGCTTAAATGTCCATCAGCTGACGAATGGATAAAGGAGATGTGGTTTATATAGTCAATGGAATACTACTTGGCAATGAGAAAGAATGAAATCTGGCCATTTGTAGCAACGTGGATGGAACTGGAGAGTGTTACACTAAGTGAAATAAGTCAGGCAGAGAAAGACAGATACCATATGTTTTCACTCATATGTGGATCCTGAGAAACTTAACAGAAGACCAGGGGGGAAGGAAGATGGTTGGGGGTGGGGGAGTTACAGAGGGGGAAGGAGGCAAACCATACACACTCTTAAATACTGAGAACAAACTGAGGGATGATGGGGTTGGGGGAGAGGGGAAAGTGGATGATGGGCATTGAGGAGGGCACCTGTTGGGATGAGCACTGGGTGTTGTATGGAAACCAATTTGACAATAAATTATATTTAATATAAATACAATAAAATACACAAAAAAGAGAAATAAAACACATTTTCACTCAAAGAATAAATAAATAAACGATCTTTTAGACAGTGTTCACTGAACCAAGCACTCTGATGCTGAGTCATCCAGGAAATGTTATATCATCTAACCCCCTGAACACCCTGTGAACTGTATGTGAATATCACTATTTTAAAGATGAGACAGTTGTGAAAGACAGGTTACACAGGTTACCCCAGGCCACATTGCTGGCATGCAGCACTACCAGAATTCAAAACTAGGTCCATCTGATTCCACTACTAGTGTTTATCAAACTGTGTTCCATGGAACACTATGTCCTTTGAGTTATTATAAGTAATCTTGTAAGAACAGTGTGTGGTAACAATGTACATTAGTGTATGACAAGTTGCTCAGAAGTCGTTCATTAAAAGAACTATTTATTGCTTTTTCTTTTATTTGTATTTAATCCTGTTTACTTCCAAAATTATTTGACCATGGATTCCTTTCAGTCCCTATGATTTTGTTTGCTTGATTTTGTTTGGGGAACACTTATTAACATCTCATAAATATAACAGGCTGCATAACACCGAAGCTATCTTTCTGTGGTTCCAAGAATGGATCACGTAAAGCTGTATTGAATTGATAGCTTCTTGAAGCTTCTGTCCCAACCTTAGCCACTTTTTTGTTTTTTAAGTTTGTTTTTAGCCACTTCTTTGTTTTGTAAGTTTGTTTGTTTGTTTGTTTACTCATTTATTTATTTATTTTTGAGACAGAGAGAGAGAGAGAGAGAGAGAGTACACAAGAGCAGGGGAGGAGCAGAGAGTGAGGGGGAGAGAGGATCCCAAGCAGGCTCCACACTGTCAGCGCAGAGCCCGAGGTGGGGCTCAAACTGACAAACCAAGAGATCATGACCTGAGCCAAAACCAAGAGATGAACGCTTAACTGACTGAGCCACACAGGTGCCCCCCAACCTTAGCCATTCCTAAGCTTGACTGCATTCAAGACTAGATTTGATGACCCCGCAAGTATGGGTTTAAAAAGGGGGGAGGGATTGAACTAGGAATGCACACGATGGTTTACTAGCCCAAGATCATTGCTTGGCAGAAACTAAAAAGTGAGCTTCATCCCTGGCCTCCACAGCGGGCCGTGGGAGATGGCCACAGCTAACTGCAGTTTCGTCACAGGAAGCTGATGTCAGGGACTTTCTTCACTGAACCATGAGTCATGGGGCTGGGCCACAGATTCTGACTGCAGAGAGATATCAGTTCTTCCAGACCATGGGGTCGGAAGGGGCAGGAGCTCATAACTGGCACAGTCACAAGGAAGAAAGTGGGGTGGGGGGGGTGGGGGAGCAGAGTGCTGTTCTATCTGGGTTAATACAAAAAGTGGGGCCATCACTGCGTGTGGTGAAAGTAGTGACCATCTCCACCAAATAGGCAACTTTTCTCCTTCAACTGGTGGGAGTCTCAGCAAGTGGAAAATCATGGAAAGAGAAACAAGAGGTTTTTCTTCCTGTCGAAGGGAAGAATCAGGAGGGCTATTTGCAGGTCTCTGGCTGCCTCATTAGTTGGTGCTCTGTGGACACTTCAATTACAGGGGCCTGAAGCAGGTCTCACAGAATCCCAGGATGTTGGGGAAGAGGTGACCTTAGGAGGCAGCTGGCCCAACCTTCTGTGTAAGTTATTGGACCACGTCCAAAAGTTTAGCTTCTTGGTGCATAAATCTCAAGCCCAAGGCTTCGGATGCTGCCGTGTCACATTTATTCCACTCCATCAGCTTATTTAGGGTTAATGGACAAAGGTTTATTGAAGAATCACACTTTTTTTTAGTGTGATCAGGGGACTGTGTAAGATCTCGAGGATTCAAAGATGAATAAACTAGTTCCTACCCTCAAGGAGCTCACATTCCAGAGAGGAAAGAGACAATTATAAGACAAAGTGGCTAGGGCAATAATGGAGATGTGTAGGTATTACAGGCACTCCTTGTGGGGAGTAGGCTGGGGTGTGGAGAAGTAGACACAATCAGAGAGGGCTTCCTAGAAGAGTGACACTGGAGCCGAGTGTCAGGATGAATAGTGGCTAACCAAAGTAAGGGGTCAGAGGGAGAGAAAGGGACAAATTCCAGCAGAGAGCACAGGTAAAGAGGAGCCACTAAAACAAGTACTCAGTGTTGCTTGCTAGACAGGGGATGTTGCCACAAGTTTGGAGAAATGGACAGGAACAAATTAGGAAGGGCCTTTTGACATATGCGTACATGCCTAAAACTGTCACAACAGTCAAGGTAACATATTCATCACTTCCAAAAGATTATTTGTGGTCTTTTGCAATCCCTTTCTCCTGCCTGTCTCTATTCTCCTTTTATTTATCTAACACTGCCACTACCATCACTTTCCTCTACCTCCGTCCCCAATGACTGATCTGCTTGCTTTCTGTTCCTATATATCAGTTTTCATTTCCAGAATAGTATAGAACTGGAATCATACAGTATGGATCTTCTTTCTGTCTTTGTTCATCCACCATAATTATTTGGAGATTCATCACCGCTGTGTTGTGTATCAACAGTTGAGTCTTTATTTTCTCCAGAGTAGTGCACCATTTGATAGCTATATCAACTTGTTTTCCTGTTCACCTGTTGATGGACCTTGGGTTGTTTCCAGTTTGGGGCTATTACAGGTAAAGCTGCAATGAACATTCTTGGATAAGTCTGTATGACCATATGCTTTTTGTTCTCTTGGTAAATTCTTTGGAGTGGCATGGCTGAATCATATGATAAGTGTATGTTTAGCTTTTCACAAAACTGGCAAAATGTTTTTCAAAGTGGATATACCATTTTACATTTTCACTAAAACCATAGCCTTATCAGTCCCTGGTATGGTCACATTTTCTTTATTGAAGTTTGGACCTAGGTTGTTTTCCTGTCTTGGCTATTGTCAATAATGTTACAATATACATGAGGCTGCAGATATTTGAGACCGTGATTTCCTCTCCTTTGGATATATACCCAGAAGTGGGATTGCTGGATCGTAGGGTAGTTCTATTTTTAATTTTTTTTTTTTTTTAGAAACTTCCATACTGTTTTCCATAGTGGCTGTAACCAATTTACAGTCCCACCAACAGTGCAACGAGGGTTGTCTTTCTCCATGTCCTCTCACTACTTGTTATCTCTTATTTTTTTGATGATAGCCATTCTAACAGGTATGAGGTGATACCTCATTGCAGTTTTGAATTGCATTTCCCAACCCGATGGTTAGATGTTGAGCATCTTTTTATGTACCTGTTGTCCACCTGTGTGCCTTTTTTGGAAAAATGTCCATTCACTTGCTCTGCCCATTTTTTAAAAAAGTTTTATTTATTTACTGTGAGAGAGAGAGAGAAAGAAAGAGAGAGTGGGGAAGGAGCAAGGAGAGAGGGAGAGAGAGAGAATCCCAAGCAGGCCCTGCATTGTCAGCATGGAGCCTGAGGCAGGCTCGAATTCACAAATTGTGAGATCATGACCTGAGCCAAAATCTGAAGTCAGATGCTTAACCAACTGAGCCAGCCAGGCGCCCCCTTCTCCTCATTTTAAAATTAGATTTTACTTTTTGATTATTGCTATTGAGTTGTAGGAGTTCTTTATATATTGTGAATATTAACCTCTTCCCAGATATATGATGCAAATATTATTTCCCATTAAGTAGGTTGTCTGTTCATTTTGTTGATGGCTTCCTTTACTGTGCAGAAGCTTTTTAGATTGATACAGACCAGTTGCTTATTTTTGCATTTGTTGCCTTTGTTTCTGGTGTCATATCTGAAAAATCCTTGCCAAAACTAAATGTCAAGGAGCTTTCCTTTTATGTTTTCTCCTAGGAGTTTTGTGGTTCCAAGTCTTACATTCAAGTCTTTATGCCATTTTTATTTTATTTTTGTGACTGGTGGAAGATAGGGGTCCAGTTCAATTCATTCGTAATGTGGCTGTCCAGGTTTCCGTACACAATTTATTGAAGAGACTGCCTTTTCCCATTGTATGTGCTTGGCTCCTTTGCTGTAAATAAATTAACCACATATGCATGGGTTTATTTCTGGGCTTTATATTCTGTTCCATTGATTTATGTGTTTGTTTTTTATGCCAACATCATACTGTTTTAATTACTATAGCTTTGCAATAGATTTTGAAATTAAAACATATAATGCTTCTAGTTTTGTTTTTCTTTCTCAAGATTTCTTTGGCTATTCAGGGTCTTCTGTGGTTCCACATAAATTTTAGAATTGTTTATTTTGTATCTGCGAAAAATGCCATTGAAATTTTTATAGGGATTGCATTTAATCCATGGATTACTCTGGGTGGTATGGACATTTGAACAATATTAATTCTTCCAATCCAAGAGCATAGAATATATTTCCATTTATTTGTGTCTTCTTACATTGCTTTCATCAGTTTCTTGTTGTTTTCAGTGTCCAGGATCTTTTACCACTTTGGTTAAACTTATTCCTAAGCATTTTATTCATTTCATTTTATTTTATTTTAATGTTTATTTTTTAAGAGAGAGAGAGTGCAAGCGGGGAAGGGGCAGAGAGAGAGAGGGAGACACAGAATCCAAAGCAGGCTCCAGGCTCTGAGCTGTCAGCACAGAGCCTGATGTGGGGCTCGAACCCATGAACTGTGAAATCATGACCTGAGCGGAAGTTGGACACTCAACCGACTGAGCCACCCAGGCACCCCAGCATTTTATTCTTTTTGATGAAATTTTAAATGAGATTGTTTTCTTAACTTCTCTTGCTGATAATTCATTACTAAATGTTCTTTAATCCAATTGGCTATCTTGTGTCATACCTGGAATATTTAGAGCATTTCATTTACTGTGCTATTAATATGGCTAGAGTTGAGAATATTCGCTTTCTATTTTCCCCATCTGTTCTTTGTTTTTCTTTTAGTCTGTGCAGGTTGCTATAACACACTACTACAGATAGGGTAATTTACAAACCACAGAAATTTACTTCTCACAGTTCTGAACCCTGGAAGTCTGAGATCAGGATGCTAACATGGTCAGGCGAGGCCACTCTTGAGTTGCAGACCTTTTGTTGTGTCCTCACAAGGTGGAAGGAGCTAGCAAGCTCTCTGGGGTCTCTTTTAGACGAGCTCTAATCCCATTCAGGAGGGTTCTACTCTCATGACCTAACTACCTCCCAAAGGCTCCACCTCCTAACGCTATCACATTGGGCATTAAGATTTCAACGTGTGGATGTTGTGGGGACACAGACATTCAGACCACAGCAGTTTCCTTTTTCCTCTTTTTAGGTTTCTTTCAATTAATCTAGTATTTTAAAATAATTTTTATCTCCCTTGCTTGCTTATTAACTGCAATTCTTTGTAGAGGTTGCCTTATGGTTTATACTTTACATCTCTAACTCACCAGAGTCTATCCTCAAGTGACATTACTACAACACACATGAGAACCTTATAATAGTATATTTCCATTTCTCCCTTCCCAGAGAGTTCCTTTAAGACTAAATAATCATGGGTTTCACTTACTGAGTACTGGTCATATATAAGTCTCTGTTGTAAGATCACTTCATCTTTACACCCACCCTAGGAGACATAAGTATTTACCCCATTTTACATAGGAACAAATTGTGACTATAGATGTCAAGTAAGTTTCCAAATCTCACGTAGCTGTTTAGTGGCATATGTGGAAGTTGAATTCAAGTTTGACCTCAAAGCTACTACCTATAGCAGAGGTAGATCTACTACCTCTACTACTATGCAGTAGATCGTCATACCTTTTTTTATCCTCTCAAGTATATCCAGACACATTTATAATCTAATTTATTTTGTTTTAACTTGGTTAAAATTATGGGGAAGTGGGGGGTTAAAAATTATGGGGTTAAATTATGGGGATTAAGAAAAATCCTGAGGGTCAAGACAAGAAGGAGAAGGAGAAAGAGAAGGACAAAGTAAAGGAAAAGGAAAATAGTACCAAGTAAGTATACGTATTTGGTCTTTCCAACAGAGAAGATTATTCTATTGTAGAATACAAATAGCTCATGAGGCTTAGACAGGCTGGATGACCTATCCCTCAAGACCATCTGATTTCTGGCTGCTGTTAAGAGGGTGGAAGCAATGGATTATACACGCAATCTATATACTAGAAAAGGCATAGTTCTAATGGGAAAAAACCAATAAATTGACATTGTGCTTTATGGATCAGTCTTACGTGCAGTTTTAAAATATGAGTTACTCTAGGGAAACTGTGTCTGACAGAAAATTCACAACTGTGTATCCAGATCTCTAGAACTGAGGATGAGGCTTTGCACATTAATGTCCTTGCTGGGAAATGAAATTATATTTTTTTAAAAATCAAGCTCCAATTTCTACCCCTTTTCATTTCTCCATTGGGTATTGGTTAGCCAGTTTTACCTCTGCTGTAAGATTCACATCTTCTGGAGGGTAGGTACCGGAGAGTCATGGTTATATCTCTCACTGTATCTAGGACAGAAAACATCATAAACGTTGCTTCAATAAAAGAATGAATCAGACATAGGTCCCCCCCCCCATTTTCATGTGGAGAGGTTTACAGACCACATGTGGTATGTACATGCATCTCAGGGCATTTAAGGAACAGGCTGATTAAGTCACTGACCTTCTCCACAGCTGATGAATCAGCTGATTAATGCCTGACCCCTGGTCACCTTCTTGAGAGAGTGCCCAAGCTCTAGTCTCTGAGAACTGGCCTAGTGGTGTCACTGTGACTCACTGTCCTCTGAGAGCAGCTCCTTGGGTTTCTTCTACAGCGCCTAATTCAGCGGTAAGCATTCTTGGCTTGCAGAATTGGAGCCAAAGTGAGTGTCCAACATAAACCGATTGGTACCTCAATGCAGAGATCGAGAGATCCGGGACTCTGGGGAAACTTCCCAGAGGAGAGTCGCAGCTCAAACCCAGGGTGATGCTGGAGATTTTAAACCCTGAACATTTGTGTCCTCTCTTCTCTGGTGCCAGGTCACTTACCTCCTCTTTTCTTTCACTTTTTAGGGCAAGAATATCGCAGCATGGGCATGAGTGGCTTGAAATTGCTGAAGTACGTTCTGTTTTTCTTCAACTTGCTCTTTTGGGTAAGTGTGTTTCTTCCGAGCGTGACTGAGCTCACCTCCTCCCGTCTACACTCAATTTCTCTGTCCTCTACTGAAGAGTCTGCTACGAAGAGCAACCCATGCGTGTTGGAATGACATAACCAGCTTAGAACAAGGGAGTGATAATTTCCTCCCCTTTTCCCATCCTGCCATAGTATATGCTTATAAAATTGAAAAGTACCAGTGCAGTTATTTATAGGCAGGCTGTTTCTCTCTCTGGGGACTTTAGGCGACTACTGCTCACTGCTGACATCTACGGGTGAGAAACCTGACACTCTACGTTCTGTGTATAAATGACTCTTTTTCTTGCTCTCCCCTCCCCCCAGTCCCTTAGACAAATAGGTGATTGAAAAGGAAGCCCCCTTTTTGGAGAAAGTTTCACTGTACCAAATTCAGCAATTGAACTTCAAACAGAGAATCGGTTTGTACTCAAGTGTCTATGAGAAGATTCTTAAAAGTTTGGCTTCTCTAGCTTTCTGCCTAGCAAGATCAACTTCTCACCCAGGGCCTCCCCTCTAACGGTTGTGGTTTCCAAAGGGAAGACCACATGTAAGCCGTTGTGGGAATGAGGAGTGGGGGATCTGAAGCACAAAGATACTGTATTACTCACAGGAAGGAGCTTCCCCTGCTATCTGATATGGGTGGGATGAAGCATGAGTAGGACATCACGGGAAGAAGCTAGGGTCACCTCTCTTCTGGATGCATGGGGAAAGCTGGGGAAAGAGGTTGCTCATGACAGTCTCCATAGAACCAATGGAAAGAGCTGATTCTAATTTGAAGTGAGAATGTGAGCAGATATTCAAGAGTGTTGTGGAATTCTTTCTTTCAGTTTTGTGGCTGCTGCATTTTGGGCTTTGGGATCTATCTCTTGATCCACAACAACCTCTGGTTGCTCCCCTTCCTCCCACTGGGCAATGTACTTGTCATCGTGGGCTCCATTATCATGGTGGTTGCCTTCCTGGGATGCATGGGCTCCATCAAGGAGAACAAGTGCCTGCTTATGTCGGTGAGTCCTTTGCAGCAGATGTGGTACCCTAGGTAGAGGGACGTGATGCCCTAAGCCCCAGGCAAGATATTTCTTGGTGGCTAATCTATGGTCACAGGGAAATCATAGGAACATAAGATTGGCACTTTAGACCATCTGAGTCTGTCTAGACCACTAGTATTTGTTTCTGACTGGGATCCCACGGATGGGCGGCAGAGGACACTGCTATCCTCCTTGGGATTCATTTTACAGTGTTACTAATGACCCGCATCATAATTTCCCTTTATGGCATTTTATTTCTTCATGTCTGGTTGAAATCGAGTGTCATCCATCTGCCTAAGTGCTCTTCACATTAGTACGTATTTTGAGGATCTGAGTCAGAGTCACTAAGTGGTGGAAAATCTCTCTAGATTCTTCTGAGTACTGTGGCCCTCCTAAAAGGAGGCAGAAGATGCTTCTCTATCTCAGATCTGCACAAGGCACACTAGACTGTGATGACTCAGCTTAGGTGAAGGCCTAGGTGGCAGCCATTGTGATCTAACATGAGAGATGCTAGAACCTTTCAGTTGCTCCCTGTCAGTTAAGTATCCTGAGGAGAACCCTTAGACTTAGGTTTTGTTTGTAAGCTCTCTGAAGGAAGTCTCCTTGTTGCTCTAGTAGACCCAGAATAGTGCTTGCTGTAACAGTGCCACTCTGTCCATAACTAAGTGTTCCCAGTTGCCTTGGTTCTTCCTTAAGTCATTGGTCAATCTCTTTTCCTTTATGAATCAACTCAAACTGGAGCCAAGAGATAGAATTAAGAAGTCCCTGTTCTCAGATAGCTCTCAGATTAATGGCAAAAGATGGGAGATGATAGACACAGGGAAAAGGTAAAGCCGCCAAGATTAGTGTTGGGATAAAAAGGTGAAGGAGAGGGAATAAGTGAAAATGTGTTTTCTGTGGTGTGTGATTAGCATAGAGGGAGCAAGCTTCTCCAGCTGGAGATAAATAAGGGTTAGGAGGGTGACTAGAATACCTCTTCTCCCCATCTGTACAGGGCTCCTCTCAACTTCCACTATCACCTGCCCCCACCCCAAACTAGCCCTGATCTTGCAAACTCCAAAGGCACATAGGTTAGTTTGCTGGTCTTTTGTTCAGCCTTCAAAAAGCCGATGCCAAAATTGCTTCATTGATTCAACAAATAGTATTGCATATGCATTATGCGCCTGGAATTGGGTAGGCACAATGGGAAGGGGAGAACCAAGTTACAAGACAGTTGATCTGCCCTCCAGAGACTTGGGGTCTAGTTGTAGGAAAAATGACACACATCCCTCATAAAACAAGAGAAGGTTTATGAATGTCCGAGCAGGCAGGAACAGGAGCCTCTGCACATGTGCAAAGACATACCTAGATGTTCCCAGCGTGGCTTGGGAGTGAGGGAAGAATGGGAATCAGCACTGTGAGCATGTCTCTGCTTTGCTTCAGTTCTTTATCCTGCTGCTGATTATCCTCCTTGCGGAGGTGACCTTGGCCATCCTGCTCTTCGTGTATGAACAGAAGGTAAGCTACAAAGAGCACAACTCGTTGTATTTCTGGCCATAGGGAAGAAGTTGGCCCCAAATAAATCCTATAATAGAGGTAGAAGCAAAGTGGAAAAGGGATGGAAGAAGAAAAATCAACTGTAATTGGGGAGAGGAAAAAAATTCTTAAAGGAGATTGCCATTGAGTTATGCTTTGAAGCATGAATAGGAAGAGCTATAAAAACAAGTTTATCTTCCTCCTACTTACTCTTCTCCATGTTTGGAAGTAGAAAACGTCTGTCTCCATGCCTAAGAGAGCCCATGCTTTGGTTGTCCCTCTTCCTCTGAAAAACTAGAGTTCTGGAAGGGCAAGAGATCACCACCACGCACCATCTTCCTATATATATACTCCCTCTTGTCACACCCTTAGCTCTGAGGAGATCATTTGGAAGGGAGGAGCAAATGGAACCACTAGCCTATACTAGAAATTACTTATTCCTTGAACTCACCTGCTTTTTATAATGTCTCCTCTGCTGGGATGTGCCCGCCCAGCTGAATAAGTATGTGTCTGAGAGCCTGACTACCAGCATCCAGAAATACAGCTCGGACAACAGCACCAGGGAGATGTGGGATTCCATCCAGTCATTGGTGAGTGTAGATGAAATCCTCCTCAGCTCAACCAGATTTGATTTTCCAACCTCAGTCCCTGGGGTCTAGAAGGACCCTCCTTTCTTGAAAGTTCCAGAATTTAAGGTCCACAGTCCCTAAGTCAGAATAATGTTTAACAGTCACAAACTGGAGAGCACAGGAATCAGTTTGATTGGTACAAAATTGTCTACATTCTCTCATCCTTCCCAGTCTCAGGTAGGCTTATTATCTAAGTCCTACTGAGATGTAAGGAAGACTCAACCATGTCACACTAAATCCGCTGTGTGTTTAATTTTTCATGTGTAAAATGTGAGTAAATTAAATATGCCCTCTCTGCTTCAAGCAACCTTATGTGATGGAAATGGTATGATGGATTTGAAAGTATTTTGTTCTCAGGAGCCATAGTAGCCCAGGTAATTCTGGATTTTTGGCTAGAGTCAGATATGAAGGGCCCACCTTCTCTCCAAGGTTCAATTTTCTTTCTGTTGACTTTCTAACCATCACATTCTTGGGGGTTTGGCTTTTAGCTGCAATGTTGTGGTGTCAATGGAACAAGTGATTGGAACGGTCACCCACCAGCATCTTGCCCCCAAGGTCCACAAGTTCAGGTAATTTTTTAAGCAATATTTCTGTTATTAATCTCTCTGGTTAAACTTTCAATTGTCTTAGAAACTCCAGTCATACTGAGCTTAATCGTTCCCGCCAGAAACAGGGAACCTTGGACAAAATAGAGGCCAGGGAGACAACCCAGGTAACTAAACAAACTAGACAAAAGTTGTCCAGACAACTAGACAAAAGAAACAAAAAAGGAACAGCCTCATTTAGACTAGGAAGGCCATCACAAATCTTGCACTCTAAACTATTACATTAGAGGGGGGAAGGTTTATGTGATGATAGTAGTAGATCTACATTTTTCTTGAGCAAAAATTAGGTCTTATTGTTGAAAGAGAAATTTGTAAAGGTGAGCTAGAAAAGCTTCTCCTTCTTCCTGTTTCTCTGCTCTTCTTTCTTGGAAAAGGCATCACCCAGCCCCTTGGTGAAATGAATCATAAGTGAAGGAGTGAGGAGTTGGGGAGAAAGATAGTTGGCGGAACTATTGAAACAACTGGTCCACTGAATTCGGACCTCCAGATTAAGCCCAGAGAAGAAGCCAAGGTCATATTCCCTCAAGATCAAGTTCCTAAATTCCTGTTACCCCATGTTATGCACCCTTGGGATTTTTTGAAAATCTCCAGACATTTTTAGGTCTGTGAAGAAAGACTGAAACACTCACCAACTAGAACTGCCCTGGAGCTTGGTAGGGCCATGATAGATTTACATTTCAGCAGAAGCTGAGATGCAACCGAACCTAGAATTCCATGGGCTATATTCACTTTTAGTAATCCCAAGTCAGCAATGAGAGTTCAAAAAACCTAAGGATATCTATTGCTGAGGTGCCTCTCAGGAGCTACTTTGACTCAGTGTGCAAAGATCTAGGACTTCTGCATCAAGTGTCACTGTAATGGTAACAACACCAGAAAGGGCTCTGTTTAATGTTTGCTGCTTGAAGCCTGTTTCTTCAACCATAGAAAGAAAATAAAAATGGTCTAAGGCATAAGACAAAATAGAAACTATCTTCTGAAATTAGCCTCCTGATAAAGTCAAATAATATAGTGTTATCATTTGTACTTGTGATTTTTTTCTAGGGTTGCTATGCAAAAGCAAAACAGTGGTTTCATTCCAATTTCCTGCATGTTGGAATCATCACTATCTGTGTATGTGTGATCCAGGTAAGAACTTAACCACAGGACTATCGTGAAGATTAAATTATTTAAGCCATGTAAGGTTTTAAAACACTACCAGGTACATAGTACATGCTCAATAAATATGAGCTTCCCCAGTCACGTAGCAAATGATGTCATTACCAATTTGAGGCATACAGAAAATATCCCGATCTATCGGGTCAACTTATCCCTAAGAGATATGATTGCTTCATAGTCAAATTAAAAGTCATCAAGCAGACCCCTACTTTGGTCATTCACTCAGCTGGGATGGAAAAGCTTGCAATAGATAAACATTCTATATGAAAATTTGGCCTTGTATGCTAAGCAGGAGTTGATAAAAGTTACAATCAATTTCCTCCTTGTTTCTCTGCTTAGCATGATAAGTCAGGGGCAAATTTTTTTATTGTGTGACATTTCTACTATTTTTATATACAAGTGTTTTGGGTGTGTCACAGAATAACTAAGATATCGATCAAGAAGCTCAG
This sequence comes from Lynx rufus, assembly GCF_022079265.1. Lineage (NCBI taxonomy): Eukaryota > Metazoa > Chordata > Mammalia > Carnivora > Felidae > Lynx > Lynx rufus. The sequence goes on along the minus strand of NW_025814834.1, from coordinate 127,754,634 downwards.
GGGGAAACAGTTTTTCTCTGCTTGGAAACCAAGAAGTCCCAGGGTATGTGTAGAGATGGCTCACTGCACAGCGTTGACTTGTGCAGAACTTGACTATACAAGTGACTTCTTAAGGAGACAAAGATGTCCCAACACTCTATCCTCTACTGTTTTTGCACCATCATCTCCCGCTGCCTTTCTAAAGCTAAGGGAACGGAGAAGGAATTGGAAGTGATGGCAGGAAGGGTGGTTCCAGTGTGGGGAATACTTTGTTTTTCTCTAGGGCTAATCCCAGGGGTTATGGAAGAGATGGCTTCTCCTATGAAGACCTGATATTTTCCCAACTCTTTTCTCAGGTGTTGGGGATGTCCTTTGCGCTGACCTTGAACTGCCAGATTGATAAAACCAGCCAGGCCCTAGGGTTGTGACCCGCTACTCCCTTGTGGTGGAGAGGCTTATTTCATCTCTGGAAATGCAAAGTCATTTATAGCATGAAGCCCTAAATGGTCACCTCTTGGCCTGGTGTCTTTGTCCCCCTCTCATCTCTTCCCTGTTTTGGTCCCTGTCTCATACAACCAGAGAAGAGATGTGTTTGCTAGTCATTTCCCATCTCAAGCACCAGAACAATCATTCACCCACTCATGGAGACACACCTATGTCCCTCAAGGTGGTGACACTAATACCGACCATTTTTCAGACATGAGAGGCCAAGAGACCTCTGGCACTAATGGTTCAAGATCAAAGGATGAGTCTGGGACTTGAATCTTCGCATCTTCTTATTGTCAAATAACTCTCTAGCCTCCAAATGATGCCCTGTCCACTCTCCAAAGTCAAGCAAAAAGACACACTGAAGGGAGTTCTGGGGCCAGACTCACTGGATCACTGTTACAACCCCCTGCTTCCTTTTGGCTGGGCCTGGGCCTTGGCTACAGGAATGACAGAGTACTCTTTCTCCAAAGGGTAAGGTTTCTTTCAACTTCCTTATTACGGGCCTTATTGATTCATTCTGTCCTTCCAGAAGAAACTGTCTAGTGATTTGTATCCTGACTTCAGCCAATCTCAGCCTTTGATTTACATAGCTGTGGAGGAACTCAGCAGGACCAGTATCTCTGGTGGTTTAGCTGATAATCACATTCATAAGAATTCTGGTGTTATTTCTCTAGCAAATAAGGTTTTGTTAATGTACTATTTTAACTCTTCAATAAACAAAATAGCTTGTGATCTCAATCATTACATTCTTTTTCTTATATCTGAAATATATTTTTTGTGACTCAGTCTGAATGTCCTCCCAGCAGTCGATAAGTTATCAATTGTTGCATAACAAATTATTCCCAAACTTAGTGGCTGAGAACATAGACACATTATCTCACGTTCTTTTTGGTGAGTGGTGAACCTGGGAGCAGCTTAGCTGAGTGAGTGTGATTCGTGGTCTCTCACATGACTACAATCACTATGTCAGCCAGGGCTGCATTTATCTGAAGGCTGGACTGGAAGAGGATGTACTTGCAAGATCTTTCACATGCCTCTTGGTCGGCCTCAGTTCTTTGCCACTTGCAACTTTCCACAGGGCTACTTTACGACATTGCAGTTGGTATCCCCCATTGCAAAACAGCCATGAGAGAATATGAAATACAGCACCCCAAACAAGCCATAGTCCTTTATAATCTAACTCAGAAGTTCCATCGCATCAATCCTGCCATATTATATGCCTTAGAAGTGAGTCAAAAAGGTCAGCCCACACTCAAGGGCAGGAGATTATACAGGATGTGAATACCAGGGAGTGGAAATCACTGGGGGCCATCTTAGAGGCTGCCAACAACATCATGTCTTTTGGGCCAGGAAAAACTGAATTATATTGTCTAGAAGCTAAATTAAATGATTTAATAACCATATGTTACAAAGCATAAAATCAGAACGTATTTCGCACAGAACCAAATGTAGAGAAGGTAGAGAAAAGGACAGAAGAATTGGGTTTTTGTTCTTGAAGTTTTGTGTAAGATCTCCCGCCTCCCTTTAAGGAAAATTGGTCATTTTCATGGTAGTTATAGGGAAACCTACATATTTTACACTTTCCTGAGGGAGACCAGGAACAGAGGACACGTTCTTTTGAGCACAAGTATCAAAAGTATCCCACGTTCAACATGTACAAAACAAAACTTATTGTACCTTCCAAACCTGCTCCTCTTTTTTTGTTCCCCATATCAGTGAATGATAACACCAACCACCCAGGCGCCCTAGCCAGAAACCTGGGCTTTGTCCTGAACTCTAGCCTGTCCTTCACTCCAAAATCCAGTCATACAGCAGCCAAAAATAATATTTCTAAAACATAAATAGAAACAAGATACTTTCCTGCTTGAAACCCTCCAATACTATGTTTCTCTTAGGATAAAGTTCCTTATTATGTCTACTAGGCCCTACATATGTCCCGCTCTTGGCTCTCCAGACTTACCTTTTATTCCACACTTTAGTTCTATTAAAGTTTACTTAGTTGGTCTGGGCTCTATCTATACAAACTGATTTCTCCCATTCATCCAATGATCCCTTTGTCTGGATAATTCCTACCCTCTCTCTAAGGTAGGTTTCCCTAGTATGACCAAGTTTAATATCTATCGAGGTCTTTGCAAGTATGAGACTGCTTGCTAAGAGCTTTATGTACATCTCCCCATTTAAATATTGACAAAATGTCTTTTGTGAGTACCTCCATAATGTACTCATAGAAACTTCACAGATCTTATTACATTCTATTTTAACTCCTCTTTATTTGTCTCTATTAATTATTGGCCTAATCAAGTTAGAAAAAGAAAGAGAAAAGGCAAAAATTAACTATAAATAAAAATTGTGTCATAACCACAAATACAGTTCAGATTTTAAAGCCCATGAAACTATACAATTAAAAAAAAATCTAGGCCAATCATTTTGTGGAAAAAAAATGTAGTTGCTGTAAGCATTTGTCTAAAATAATAGAAACCATCTAAATTGACTCAAATAGCAAAAGGAGATTTCTGTTTCTAATAAGATAGCAGACAATACTACTACATCAAACTGCCACTATAAACAACTAAAGTGCTAGATAAAAGCTTTAAAACATTTTGTTAAGAGCACTATTTAGCTGGAATGAAAGTAAGGAATACTCAAGCCAGAGACGTTGTGATGACGAGAACCAGAGAGGTAAGAGGAATTTGAGGACATTTGCCAAACTAGGTGAACTTGGATTTCGGTTTTCATGCACACGGGGTATAGGAGGCAAATTTTAGGGTCTGTCTAAGGCGGAGAGTTTAAGCACAGATCTTTCCTCTTATAAGTGAGAGGCACCTAAGTGCTATATACACCTTAGTAAAAGAGTAAACTAAAAATACCACTCACTTTCACCAAAGATTATGTGAAAATTTGTCCTCAACTTTGCAATTTAGCAGAGGAAGGCAATATCCCTAAAAAGTTGAATCCATAATCTGACCATTTGGCTTAAAGTGCAAATTTATAGTGTTTGAGTCATCTGCAAACTCTCAAACTAAAACTTTAGTTTAAAATAGTTCCAAACAAGAAGTTATCCCAAACTCTGGCAGAAGCAAAATGCGTACACTTTCTGAATGAGCCCACAATAATACCAATAATATTAATATTAATAAATATTAATAATATTAATAATAACAATTAAGGTCTCCATGAATCTCAAAAAGCAAACTTTTTATGAAATTGAACTACTCACAAATAAAATTCACTAAAAAATATGAGAATACAAGGCACCGTGAACCTAGAGAATCAACAAACAATAGGAATGGACCTACAAAACTTCAGATATTGTATTTACTTGAAACAAAATATAAATTGCCATGTTTTTCTATATTTAAGAAAATAAAGAACATCTTTAAGATGTGTGCAGAGAATGAAAGAAAGAAAGAAAGAAAGAAAGAAGAAAGAAAGAAAGACAAAGCATTTTAATTTTTATTTTTGAGACGGGGAGGGAGGACAGAAGGAGAAAGAGACAATCTTAAGCAGGCTCTACGCTAGCATGGAGCCTGACGTGGGACTTGATCTCAGAACCATGAGATCATGACCTGAGTGGAAATCAAGAGTCAGATGCTTAAACAACTGAGCCACCCAGGGGCCCCTAAGCATTTTGAAGGATGAGAATATATAGTTGAATTTTTTTTTTCATTTAAATGAATATGTTAAAAAATTTTTTTTAATATTTATTTACTTTCGAGAGTGAGACAAAGAGACAGAGCATGAGCAGGGGAGGGGCAGAGAGAGAGGGAGACACAGAATCTGAAGCAGGCTCCAGGCTCCGAGCTGTCAGCACAGAGCCCGATGCGGGGGTCCAACCCACAAACCATGATATCATGACCTGAGTTGAAGTCAGATGCTTAACCAACTGAGCCACACAGGCATCCCTTAAATGAATATGTTTAAAAGGAGATTTGATACAACTAAAGTGAGACTAATAAACAGGACGATTTATATGAGGAAGTTAACCAGAATGTAACTATAGTGGGTTGAACTTTGTCCCCCAAAAAAGTATATCCAAATTCTAATGCCTAGTACCAATAAATATGGCCTTATTTAGAACTAGGGTCCTTGCATATGAGATTAAATCAATGATCTTGAGATGAGATCATCCTATATTTAGGGTGAACCCTAAACCCAATGTCTCATGTCCTTATAAGAGAAAGGAGAGGGAGATTTTAAACTCATGTATGAAGACCCATCAGGCAAGGCCATGTGAAGACAGAGGCAGAGACTGAACAATGTATCTAAAGCCAGGGAACACCAAGGATTGCCAACAACTGCTAGAAGGTAAGAGGGTGACATGGAACAAATTCTTCCTCAGAAGGAAAAATTCTTGGGGTGCCTGGGTGGCTCAGCCGGTTAAAAATCCGACTTCGGCTCAGGTCATGATCTCCTAGTTCCTGAGTTCAAGCCCTGCGTTGAGCTCTGTGCTGACAGCTCAGAACCTGGAAACTGCTTCACATTCTGTGTCTCCCTCTCTCTCTGCCCTTCCCCTGCTCATGCTCTGTCTCTGCTCTGTGTCTCTCTCAAAACTGAATAAACATTAAAAAAATTTTTTAATAAAAAAAAAAGAAGAAGAATTCTTCATCCAGAAGGAATCAACACAGAGCAACACTTTGATTTCGGACTTCTAGCCTTCAAAACTCTGAGGGAATAATTATATTTTGTTTGAAGCCACCAAATTGTGGTGATTTGTTCCAGCATCTCTGGGAGATTAATACAGTAGCATATAGAAAGTGTGAAAAATATGAAAGTGAGATTAAGAAATGATGAGGACAGAGTTACAGAGTCTAACATAAGTATAACTGGAGTTCTGGATAAAGGAGATACAATGCATAGTAGACAGAATACTTGAAGTCATAATACTTGAGAACATTCCAGAATGGATGAAAGGTAGGTACAATCCACAAATAAAAAGCCAAATGAATTACTTTCATGAAAGAAAAAAAGAAAATCACATCTACACAGCATGGTGAACCTCAGTAAAAAAACAAAACAAACAAACAAACAAAACAAAACAATTTAAGAACAGCAATAGAAGTTGTGGTTCCAGTAATAGGCAAACAGAATGGAATATTAGAGCACCAAGGTTACCTATGTTGAGAAGGTATGAACTACTACCACAAAGGTAGTAGCAGTAGGTAGTAGAAGGGAAGGAAAAAGAAGACACAGACAGGGAGGCAAACCATAAGAGACTCTTAAATAGAGAACAAACTAAGGGTTGCTGGAGGGGTGGGGTGATGGGTTAAATGAGTGATGGGCATTAAGAGGGAACTTTTGGGGATGAATAGTGGGTGCCATAGGCAAGAGATGAATCACTGGGTTTTACTCCTGAAGACAAGACTACACTGTATGTTAACTAACTTGAATTTAAATTAAAAAATAGGAGAGAGAGAGAGAGAGAGAGAGAGAGAGAATGAAATAAAAACAAATAAATAAACAAATAAACATAAAAAAAAGCAAGGATGAAAATTAATGAGCTGACATCTCAAAAAGTTAGGAAAAGAATAGCAAATTAAAAACCTAAACATTTTTTAAAGCAGAAGGGAAAAAATTGAAAAATCAGAAGTTAGAACTTACGAAACTTACGAAACTGTGCCTGGGTGGCTCAGTCGGTTAAGGGTCCGATTTCAGCCAGGTCATGATCTCACAGTCCGTGAGTTCCAGCCCCATTTTGAGCTCTATGCTGACAGCTCAGAGACTGGAGCCTGCTTTGGATTCTGTGTCTCCCTTTCTCTCTGCCTCTTCCTCACACACACTCTGTCTCTCAAAAATGAATAAACATTAAAAAAAATTAGAAAACAAACACAAGCAAAGTCCCAAGTTTGTTCTTTCAAAAGAATAATAACATTGACAAATCTCTGGTGGTAAGACTGGGAGGTGGAAGGGAGGGCGGAAGGGAGAAAGGGAATTGAAAGGGGGACATCACTGTAGATGCTACAATGACATTAAACAGATAATAAGAGCATCATCTATCAGCATAAGCTAGGTAACGATGCGGTAAAAGAAAACAATGAAGATTTACTTCTTGCTTTTGTTATGTGTCTATTGTTGACAGAGGGCTTCTTCTCTAGAATATGCATCTAAGTTTAGGTTAGGGAAGAGGCTTTGGCTGTTTTGTTCACTGATGTATTACCAGTAAACATGAATGGAGAATGAATAGTTCTATGGAAGCTGCTTCACTTCCAATGAAGGAATGAATGAGAAATTCCAGTTTCAAGAGCAGGAAGAAAGAAGCAATAAAGAAGAGATATACGAAGAAAACAAAACTTTTCTTCCTGTGTTACTGGTGCACTGGCCAAACTGTTACATGGCCACCTCTAATTGCAATGAAGCCTGGGAACATGACTGTTCAAACACAATTTACCTTCTGTTGGTAAAGGAGAGTGAATACTGGGTAGATTGCTGATAATGCCTGCCACCAGAACCATATCTACCACACTTTCACAAAAAGTTTAGGTTATAAGAACAATAAATAAATACTATAAACTATTCAGACAAAAAAAATTATTATTACCCAAAGTAGCCCAAACTTTCATAATTTCTACTTTTGTTTCAGAAATACTAAGGGGAAAAAACAACACAAATTTTACTTTGTCATTTTTCCAAAGAAGACATACAGATGGCCAATAGAAAGATGCTCATCGTACTCAACATCAGGGAAATACAAATCAAAGCCACAATGAGAGATCACCTCATACCTGTCAGAATAACTAGAATCAAAAAGACAAGAAATAGCAAGTGTTGTTAAGGATGTGGAGAAAAAGGAACCCTCATGCACCGTTGGTGGGAATGTAAGTTGGTGCAACCACTGTAGAAAACAGTATGGAGGTCCTCAAAAAATTAAAAATAGAAGTACCATATGATCCAATAATTTTATTACCTAGATATTTATACAAAGAAAACAAAAACACTAATTTGAAAAGATATATGTACCACTATATTTATCACAGTATTATTTACAGTAGCCAAGATATGGAAGCAACTCAAGTGTCCATCAGTAGATGAATGGATAAAGAAGATGTGGTATATATACACAATAGAATATTACTCGGCCATACAAAAGAATGAAGTCTTGCCATTTGCAATGACATGGATTGAGCTAGAGAGTATTACGTTAAACAAAATAAGTCAAAGAAGGACAATTACCTCATGATTTCACTTCTATATGGAATTTAAGAAACAAAACAAATGAGCAAAGGGGAGAAAATGGAGAGAGAGAGGCAAATCAAGAAACAGACTCTTTACTATAGAGAACAAACTGGTGGTTATCAGAATGGTGGTGAGTGGGGGGATGGGGTAAATGGGTGATGGGGATCAAGGAGTACACTTGTGATGAGCACCAGGTATAGTATGAAAGTGTTAAATCACTATATTGTACACCTGAATCTAATATTGCGCTATGTTAACTAACTGGGTCTAAATAAAACATAAAAAAATAGATGAATGAACAAAGAAATTGTAATATATGCATACACACACATACATGTATAATGAAATATTACTCAGCCATAAAAAAGAATTAGATTTTCTCATTTGTGACAACATGGGTGGGCCTAGAGGGTATTACATTAAGTGAAATAAGTCAGAGAAAGACAAATACCATATGATTTCACTTATATGTGTAATGTTAAAAAACAACAAAACAAACCAAAAAAGCAGAAACAGTTACATGAATACAGAAAAAACTTAGTAGTTGCTGGGGGGGACGGGGTTGGCCAAGATGGATGAAGGGAAGTGGGAGGTACAGGCTTCCAGTTATGGAATAAATAAGTCATGAGGATACAAGGTACAGCATAAGGAATATAGTCAATGGCATTGTAAAAGCATCATATGATGACAGATGGTAACTATATTTGTGGTGAGCATAGCATACAGACTTGTCCAACCACCATATTGAACACCTGAAACTACTGTAACATTATGTGTCAATTATACTACAATTTTAAAAAAGACATTATAAGGTTAGGATAATGAAGGCAACACAATACTGGCCTAGGGATAAATAGACCAATGGAATAGAAGATGAAATACAGAAACACTCATGCATGTATGTAAATGTGATATGTAACAGATGTGGCACTAGAGAACACTAGAGAAAGGATGGATTTCTTACTATGGTGCTATGACATTTGAGTATCAATATGAAAATAAGTAAATATACCCACAAAGATCTCTTCATGATAAGGCAAAGTAAATTCTTAACTATGAAAAGAAAAACTATAAAGTTTTTAGGAGATAATGTAGGAAACTTTCTTCGTGATCTTGGAGGAGATAGGGCTTTTCAAAAATGTGATTCAAGGGGCGCCTGGGTGGCTCAGTTGGTTAAGTGTCCGACTTCGGCTCAGATCATGATCTCGTGGTCCGTGGGTTCGAGCCCCGCGTGGAGCTCTGTGCTGACAGTTCGGAGCCCAGAGCCTGTTTCAGATTCTATGTCTCCCTCTCTCTCTGACCCTTCCCCATTCAAGCTCTCTCTCTGTCTCAAAAATAAATAAACGTTAAAAAATTAAAAAAAAAATTGACTCAATAAGCACAAAAGGAAAAGACTGATTAATTTGAATACATTCTACCAATCAAAAAAATGTCCCCAAATACTAAATACACGAACCACAAAGGAAGAAAAAATATTTGCATCACACATAATGAACAAAAATCTCGTATTCAAAATATATAAAGAACTCCTATAAATAGATAAGAAATACACAATGTATAGAAATTTATATACAATTTACAGAAATATCTGTTGAAAATAGGCAAAAGAGTTGGCATAGCACTTCACACAAAAAACCTCAAATGAACAGTAAACATACGATAAATTATTCAAACTCATTAGGAATCAAGGAAATAAGATACCACTATAGACATATCACTTTGGATAAGCAAACAAGGAACTGACTAGTTCTTGTGTTACACAGAATGTGGAATGTTGGGAACTCTTATAAACCACTTTTGAGTATATAATACAATCCTTTTACCAACAGCATGACATTTTCTTGATGTAATTCCACTCTTATATAAGCCCTCCCCAAATGCATACTTACATGCATAAGGGCACAAATACAAAACTTGTTTTATAGAAGCATCATCTGTAACAGTCAAACACTGGGAAAAGGCCTATATCTATCAACAATAGAATGGATAAGTTGTGGTATATATATATATATACAATGAAATACCACATGGCCCTAGAAATGAATGAACTAATGGATGAATCTTTAAAACATAATATTGAGTGAAAAAACAGCACACTGATAAATACATACAGTATGATTCATTAAGCACTTTTAGAGTGCTACATTTCATACTAAGAGATATTGTTAATTACCATTTATCGAAGATATCAGCTATTTAGAAATAAACCTTCAAGAAGTTGTGCAACACCTCTTTAGAAAATATTTTAAAACTCAATTGAAAGGGATTACAGACCTAAATAAACAGAGAAATGTACCATGCTTGGAGATTCTATCAACATGTCAATTATCTTCAAATTTTTCTATTGAATCCTAATACCTGCCCAAAATATTGCATTATGGGATGCAACAAGATAATTCTAAAATGTATATAAAATTTAAAAGATCAAGAATTCAAAACTACTTTTGATAAAGAGGAGTAAGAGTACTTTCTAAGATTTACATTAAAGCTACTATAATCAAAACACAAGCATTTACTGATACATGGATATACCAATGGAGCCTAAGAGAAAGATAAGGAAAATAAGCCTCCACATATATGGACACTTGTTATATGATAAAGCTATTATTCCATGCCATTCAAAAAAAAGATGGACTTTCCAATTAAGAATGTGGGGTACAATTGGTTGAACATATGGAAAAAAATGAAATTGAGCTTCTTATTCACACTATACACAAAAATCAATATGAGGTAAAGAACAATCTTTGAAAGCAAAATTCTAAAACTCATAGAAGAAATTATTGGAGAATTTCTTTTTTTTTAATTTTTTACGCATTTTTATTTATTTTTGAGAGACCGAGACAGAGCGTGAGTTGGGGAGGCGCAGAGAGAGAGGAAGGCACAGAATCCAAAACAGGCTCCAGGCTCTAAGCCATCAGCAGAGAACCAACACAGGGCTTGAACCCACGAACCATGAGATCATGACCTCAGCCAAAGTCAGATACTTAACCAACTGAGCCACCAGGTGCCCCAAGAATTTCTTTATAAATTCGAAAGTAGTGTAAAAAAAATTCAAGAGTAGTGTATCAGAGTGCAGTCAAATCTCAGAACTACTAGAATGTGTAGTGTGTGTGTGTGTGTGTGTGTGTGTGTACATATTTGTTCCAGTAGTCTGATCTTCTTGCCTCCTTGTGAGGAGATATTGTCTTCCCATTAATCCTGGAACTTGAAGCCACAGTGAAGAAAGCCAGGAAGAAAGATGCACGTAGTGTGAAGGAGCAAGAACAAATTAGAACACACAGGCACAATCTGAAGGCCACCAGAACAAACTGAAATCTGTGTCAGTCCTTGTTGTCTTTGATCTTGATGGTACCCATGTCCTCCAGAAGCCAGGGCTCACTTTCACAGAGCTAAACACACCCACCTGGCTGGGGAGTAAGAGAAGTTGAAGAAAAATCCAGGGGAAGATAAAGTAGTTTTGGACCTGGCTGTTTCCTCATGCCAAGACGAGCCAGTGGAACAGAGAGAATGTGTAGGAGCTACAAGATGACTACTGTTTCACTTTTGCCCTCCAATTCTCCCACAAGAATCTCTTTGTGACTCTAACTGGAAATATACACCAAAGGGAATTCTGGGAAACGTAGTCCAGCCTAGCCAAATTGACATAGTACAAAGTCAACAAAAGTAGGAATATTTTTCTTAAAGAAGACACAATGAGCAGTTGTAACAGTACATGTTTAAGTAATTTTATTCAAGAGGAAGAGATGAAAAGTGTATTTTCTGGGCTCTAGAGTATTTGAGAATATATTTTTCTTGGTATCATATATCATTCAAAATATACATATAGAAGTTCTTGATTTAGATTTTTATCCTCAGAAATCTGTAAATTTTGTGTTGTTTTTTTCTCTTAGTATTTCTGAAACAAAAGTAGAAATTATGAAAGTTTGGGCTACTTTAGTTAACAATAATTTTTTTGTCTGAATACTTTATAGTATTTATTTGTTGTCCGTATAACCTAAACTTTTTGTAAAAATGTGGTAGATCTGGTTCTGGTGGCAGGCATTATCAGCAATCTACCCAGTATTCACTCTCTCCTTTACCAACAGAAGGTAAATTGTGTTTGAACGGTCATGTTCCCAGGTTTCATTGCAATTGGAGGTGGCCATGTAACCATCTGGCCAGTGCTCCAGTAACACATGAAGGAAGGTTTTGTTTTCTTCATACATCTCTTCTTTATTTCTTCTTTCTTCCTGCTCTTGAAACTGGAATTTCTCATTCATTCCTTCAGTGGAGATGAAGCAGCTTCCATAGAACTATTCATTCTCCATTGATGCTTACTGGTAATACATTAGTGAACAAAACAGCCAAAGCCTCTTCCCTAACTTAAACTTTGATGCATAACAAACTCTTTTGTATACCAACATATAATAATACAATTAAATAAGTAAAAGATGCAGAATATTGATAATGATGATGGTTATGGGAAAAAATAATATTGGAATATGGAATTGCAGGAGGCTGGTGGGTGCAAAATTAAACAGGGTGGTAGGGAATGCTTAATTGATGAGGTGACGTTTGAGTAAAGACAAAACATGTGAGTGAGCAGGCCATGTAGTTAGCTATAGGAGGAACAACTAATGGTAGTCAAGAAAAACCCATGCAAGCGCTTGAGCCAGGAATGTGCCTGCTATATTTAAGGAACAGCAAGAGGCTGGTTTGGCTAAAGTTTAGTGGGGGTGGAGGCACTAGCAGGAGATGAGGTTAAAGAGAAAACAGGGAGACAACCAATGTAGGGATATTAGGCCATCATGTAGAATCTGGCATCTACTTTGAGTAAGATAGAAAGCCACTAGAGGTTTGTTTTTTTTTTTTTAAAGTTTATTTATTTTGAGAGAACGTGTGTGGGGAAGAGGCAGAGAGAAAAGGAGGGGGGAGAGAGAATCTCAAGCAGGATCTATGCTGTCAGCTCAACGTGGGGCTTGATCTCATGAACCATGAGATCATGACCTGAGCCAAAACCAAGAGTCCATCGTTTAACTGACTGAGCCATCCAGGCACCCCACCACCAGAGGATTTTGAACAGGGGAGGAAATGTTCTGATTTACATTTTTATTATTATTACTATTCTTTTCAGTTTTTATTTTAGAGAGGGAGAGTGTGCACACAAGCAAGGGAGAGGGGCAGAGAGAAAGAGAGGGGGAGAGAGAGAGAGAGAGAAAATCTTAAGCTGGCTCCATGCTGGGCATGAAGCCTGACATGGGGTTTGATCCCATGACCCTGGGATCATGACAAGCTGAAATCAAGAGTTGGGCACTCAACCGATTGAGCCACCTGGTTGCCCCCTGATTTGCATTTTTAAAAGATTTTATTTTGTTTGTTTTCAAAATTTTTGGTTTGATTTAATTTTAGACTTATAGAAAAAATGCAAAAATAGTACAAAAATTCCTTTATGTCATTTATCCCACTTCTAAATTTAGCACCTTATAACAAGAACAGGGAATTGTCATTGGTGCAATATTATTAGCTAAACTACAGGCCTTATTCAAATTTTATATATATATTTTTCCACCTATGTCATCTTTCTGTTCCAGAATCCTATTCCAGGTCCCTACGTCCTATATTGCATGCAGTTGTTTGGGTTTTTTTCCCCTCCTTAGTCTCTCCAGTCTGCAACTGTTTGTCAGTCTTTTCTTTGTCTTTTGATCTTGACACTTTTGAAGAATACTAATCAGTAATTTTATAGAATGCCCCACAAATTGAGTTTACCTGATATTTTCTTTTTTCTTTTATCTGATATGTTCTCATGCTTGGAAAGTATATTAGTCTGCTAAGGCTATCATAACAAAACACCACAGCCTAGGTGGCTTAAGCAACAAAAATCTCTTTTCTCACAGTTTTGGAGGCTAAAAGTCCAAGATCAAGTTTCCAGCCAATTCAGTTTCTCATGAGAGCCTTCTTCCTGCCTGCTTGCACATGGCAGGCAGCATTCCTGCTATGTCCTCACATATACTTTCCTCAATTTGAGCATACTGGCTTAGTGCATTTGTGCTGGGGTGGGGGTGTGGAGAGAGACAGGGTGCACTCTGATGTCTCATCTTATAAAGGACAGTAATCCTATTGGATCTGGGCCCTATCCTTATTCTCATTTAACCTTAATTACCTCCTTAGAGCCCCCTTCTCCAAATATAGGCACACTGGGGGTTAGGGCTTCAATGTATGAATGCTAGGGGAGAAACAAACATACGTTAACAGAAAGGTTTTTGTTTTTGTTTCTTAAGAGAGAGAGAAAGCGGGAGAGGGCATAGGGAGAGGGATAATGTTAAGCAGACCCCCACACCCAGTGCAGAGCCCAAGGCAGAGCTCAATCTCACAACCATATCACGACCTGAGCTGAAATCAAGAGTCAGATCCTTAACCAACTGAGCCACCCAGGCACCCCAACAAAAAGGTTTTATATTTTTAGAGAGACTACCACACACACACAAGACTATGCATCATATAATGGATTTGTGATCATTGGTATGTATTATTACTGGTGATATTTACCTTGATCTGGTAGGTTTTTCCACTAAAAAGTTACTATCTCTACATTTATAGTTAATATCTTTGGGAAGACTTTGAGACTGCAAATCCTGTTTCTTCTCAAACTTTTGCCCATTCATTTTATTATCCATTGGTGAATCTTGTTTGCAATAGTTATTGGGGCATTTGCAATGATGATTCTGTATTTCCCATTTCTGTCTACAACTAGTAATTGGAATTCAGCCATAAGGAAGAGCTGTTCCTTTTCCCTCATTTGTGTATTTGCCTTTTATACATACAGTCTAGACTCCCTGGGTATATTTTGTCTAGGGTTTGAAATCAAATGCCATAATTTTTCATTATTGAAATTATTCCAGTTTTGGCCATTAAGAGCTCCTTCAGATTGGCTCCTGTTTTTCATACACCTCCATCTTGGGGGCAATATTTCCTTACATTCTGACATCAGAAGATGTTCTAGGATCACCTTGTATTTTTCTTGCCTGTCCTGGAATCCACTTCTCCAAGGAGCTTGATTCCTTTTGTTGAAGAATGGTGTTTAGAAACCAAGATTTGGTGCTAGGTGTGCTCATTGTCCTGGAATGTCACTGCTTCTAGGCCCTCTCAATGAAAGCTAGGAAATATGTGAATGTATAGATATATGCATAACCTACACATATACCCACATGTATATTAATCTGTCTGAAAGCATATTTAAAAACCTGAGTTTAAACTAATGCCTCTTATTCTAATCTAATACTACAGGGTTTATCTTAGCCTTCCTCCTTAGGTCTTCCTCCAACAATAAGAAACCTGTCTCTCATTATCTATATGTACTTTTTCGTTCAATTCTGGTATACAAATGAAAGTGGTATGCTAATGGGGCGCCTGGGTGGCGCAGTCGGTTAAGCGTCCGACTTCAGCCAGGTCACGATCTCGCGGTCCGTGAGTTCGAGCCCCGCGTCGGGCTCTGGGCTGATGGATCAGAGCCTGGAGCCTGTTTCCGATTCTGTGTCTCCCTCTCTCTCTGCCCCTCCCTCATTCATGCTCTGTCTCTCTCTGTCCCAAAAATAAATAAACGTTGAAAAAAAAATTAAAAAAAAAAAGAAAGTTGTATGTTAACTCATGCCCTTATGGGAAACATTTTTACCAAGTAGATTACAACACTTGGACCTTTGGCTTTTCAGTGTCTAGTGAATATACTGCTTTGTAAGTCACTTAGGTTAGCTTTCTTTCCTGTCCCTTTAAGTGTGCTCATGTTATTTTGTAATATATGCTTTCATTAGTTAGTATTTGCATTCCATTTGGGGATCCCCTATTTCCTGGTTGGTTTTAATCGTTTATCTGGGGGCATGTAAATGGTATGCAAAACACTGCTATGATTCCAAGAATCAGAGCTATACCAAAAGATACAATCAGAGAAATGTTATTGTACTTCATCCCTGCTAACCCATTCCCATTGTCTTCTTCTCTTTCCCTTAGACTCAATCTTAATAGTTTTTGGTTTATCCTTCCTAATTTCTTTGGTATCAATGAGTGGATGTCTATATATTTCCTTGCATTTTTTTTTCTTATATGAGGGGTAGCAGACTATATATATTGTTTTGAACTTTGCTTTTTTCATTTTATAGTATGTCTTGGAAATCACTCCGTATCAGTTCAGTTCTTCTTTTCTTACAGCTACTTAGTATTCCACTGTGTGCTTGTATCATATATTTTTCAACCACTCTCCTATGAATGGGCATTTGGATTGCTTCTTATACTTTGCAATTTAAAAATGCTATAATTAATAAACTTTTGCATATGTTTTCATATTGTTGGAGGCATATCTTTTGGGTAGATTCTTAAAATTGTTGGCTGCATTGGTTGAAAGGTTTATACGAGATTTCACTAGACATTGCCAAATTTCTCTCTAGAATTGTAGCAACTTGTATTCCCATCAGTAATGTATAAACATGTCTATCAGCAATGTATGAACATGCCTATTTCCTCATAGCATGCCAACATGAGTTGCCATATTCTTAAATCTTTTCTCCAGTCTCACCAATGAGAAATTGAGTAGTCTTAATTTACATTTGTCCAATTCTGAGTGAATATGAACATCATTTATATATTTGAGGTTATTTCTACTGGGGTTTTGGTCCCTTACCCTCCTTATACTTTTAGCAACATCACTCAGCTATTGTGCTAAGTACAGGTTATAGGAGGATAATGTATGGAAACAGGGAGAAAGTTGGTTATTTCAATAATCCAGATGAAATAAAGCAAGGTAGTCATAATAGTGGTGACAAGCAATGGTCGGACTGCAGGTATCATGTGAATGTAAACCAGAAAATTTTCCTAACAGACACATTGTAAGGTATGACCAAAAGAGGTCAAAGTGGACTCCCAAATGTTGTCACTTGAACAAGTGGAAACCTAGATTTGTCATGAACTTAGATAGAGAAGATCTTGGTTGAGGCAAAATTTGCGTGTGGATGATAATCAGAGGCTGGGTTTGGCCTGTATTAACTTTGAGATGCCAATCAAACTTATAAGTGGCAATGTCAAGAAGGCAAATGGATATATAGTGCTGATAGTCAAATAAGAGTTCCTGAATATAGTATGCATAAACACTGATGCATAAGAACTAGACAAGGTCAGGGGCACGCGGGTGGCTCAGTCAGTTAAGCGTTGGACTTCGGCTCAGGTCATGATCTCTCAGTCTGAGTTTGAGCCCCACGTCGGGCTCTGTGCTGACAGCTCAGAGCCTGGAGCCTACTTCGGATTCTGTGACTCCTCTCTCTGCCCCTCTGCCTCTCACTCAAAAATAAATAAACATTAAAAATAAAGAGAGATCAAGAAAAAAAAGAACTAGACAAGGTCAACATGAGTATAAATATAAAAATAAAAGACCTACAAGCGCTGAGCTGTATAAGTAACTCCAATAATAAGAATCAACAATAAGAAATCATGGAAAAGGTGAGGAATCAGTCAATAAGACAGTAGGAAAACAAGAGATGGAAGCTGAATAAAAAATACATTTCAATGATAGACTGATGAAAACCATCAAATGCTGACAGGCCAAGTAAGATAAAGACTAAGAATTGACATTAGATTTAGCAAATATGATGTTTGTTGGAGAACTTAAAAAGGTTTTAGAGGAGTGGTAAAGACAAAACCCTAATCTGAGTGAATTTCAGAACGAGAGAGCAAGAGTTTGAGACTATCAATATTGACAAACGCGATTTTGCTGTAAAGGATACAAGTCACATTTCAGCATGATGGTATATAATAGCAGAAGAAGTGTGGGTGCTTGACGATTGCATGATCAGCAGAGCCTTAATATAAATAAGTAGAAAAATCAAAAGGAGAAGGTAGGCTAAAACAAACAGATAAGAAAATGAAATGAAATGGAAGATGAATGCAATATGTCAGGGTGATTGTAGTTGAATTTATTTTATTTAACAAACACTGTTTACTATGTGTCAGGACACTTCAAGGACTTATAAATACAATTCATTTAATATTCACCTCTTCCAGTCCTCAAAATTTGATCGTCCTTTTTCCAACCTTTAAATTTACTCAGATATGAGCCTACCATTTTACCCTCTGTTTATAGCATCTCCCTAAGTGATGTTGTTCAGACCTATGACTTCAAATATCTATTTACTAATAGCCTTTAGTTATGGATCTCCAATGTTAAGAAGTTAGAAAAAGAACAACAAACAAAGCCTAAAGCCAGCAGAGAGAAGGAAACAATAAAAATGAGAGCAAAAATAAATGATATAGAAACAGATCAATGAACCCAGGAGCTGGTTCTTTGAAAAAAATAATAAAATTGACAAACCTCTAGCCAAACTTATCAAAAAGAGAAAGGACCCAAATGAATGAAATCACAAAAGACAGATGAGAAATAGCAACCAACAGCACAGAAATATAAACAATTATAAGAGAATATCATGATAAACTATATGCCAACAAACTGGACAACCTGGAAGAAATGGATAAATCCCTAGAAACATAAACTACCAAAACTGAAACAGGAAGAAATTGAAAACTTGAATAGACGGATAACCAGAAAAGAAATTGAATCAGTAATAAAAAATCTCACAACAAATGTCCAGGGCAAGATGGCGTCCAAGGTAAATTCTACCAAACATCTAAAGAAGAGCTAATAATACCTATTCTTTTCAAACTATTCCAAAAAATAGAAAAGGAAAACTTCTAAATTTATTCTATGAGCCATTACCCTGAAACCAAGACCAGAGAAAGACTCCACTAAATAAAAGAAGTACAGGCCAATACCCCCAATGAACATGGATACAAAAATTCTCAATAAAACACTAGCAAACCAAATCTAACGGTACATTAAAAAAATCCATCAACTGGTTCAATATTTGTAAATCAATCATGATATACCACTTTAATAAAAGAAAGGATAAGAACCATATGATCTTTTTAATAGATGTAGAAAAAGCATTTCACAAAAAATACAATGTCCATTCACAATAAAAGCCCTCAACAAATTGGGTTTTGAAGGAACATAGTAAGGTCATATATGAATAACCTACAGCTAATACCATCCTCAATGGGAACAACCAACTGAGAGCTTTTTCCTCTATGGCCAGGCACAAGACAGGGATGTCCTCTCTCACCACTTATTTAACATAGTACTGGATGTCCTAGCCATAACAACCAGACAACAAAAAAATAAAAGGCATCCAAATTGGCAAGGAAGAAGTAAAATTTTCACTATTTGTAGATGTCAAGATACTCTATATAGAAAAGCCAAAGACTCCACCAAAAAACTGCTAGAGCTGATACATGAATTCAGTAAAGTCACAGGATACAAAATTAATGTACAGAAATATGCATTTCTATGTGCCAATAATGAAGCAACAGGAAGAGGAATTAAGGAATCAATCCCATTTACAAATAAGATACCTAGGAATAAACTTAACAAAGAGGCCATCACATTATCTCCAAGCCCCAACATTAAAATTTTAGCATGAGGAGAACATGAAATTTCAACTTTTAATATTTTAGCTTGCTGTATTTTTAAATTGTCTACAATGCACATGTACTGCTTCTTTAATAAAATGGTTTAAGAATTTTCAAAGTAGGTAATGATTCATGAAATTATATTCCCATGATAGATAAATTAAGACAACTGCTGACTGACCACTAGATCTCGCAACATAGAAGTCACTGGTGTCCTTGAAGAATCCACTTTGGTTGAGGAGGGTAAGAAAAACCCGACTGATATGGTTTGGCAGTTCCCAAAAATGTTAAACAGAGTTAGGATATGACCCAGCAATTACACTCCTAAGTATACAATCAAGAGAACTGGAAATATACATTCACATAAAAACTTACACCCTAACATTCATAGTAACATAACATCTTAGTAGCCAAAAGTGTAACCAACCCAAATGTCCAGAAACAGATGAATGGAAAACAAAGTGTGGTATATTCATATAATAGATTATTATTCAGCAATTTAAACAAGAATTAAATACTAATACATGCTACAGCACAGATGAACCCTGAAAACTTTAAGTGAAAGAAACCAATCCCATAAGAAAACATATTGAATGACTCATACTATGCTTATGACTTTCCACAATACGCAAATCCATAAAGTGTGTTAGTGGTTGTCTAGGATTGGAGGTAGGAGGATTTGGGGGGTAACCACTATTAGGTATGAGGTTTTTTGGAGAGAGTGATGAAAATGTCCTAAAATTAGGTCATGTTGATGGTTGCACAATTCTGTGAAAACAATAAAAACCACCGAACGGTACACTTTTAAAAGGTGAATTTATGGAAAATGAATTATCTCAATAAAACTGTTACAAAAAATCTAAAAGGCAGAATTTAGTTGATCAGTGTGCACTTGTTCTACTCCCTTCAGTACGTATAGGTTGTATGTGACATTACTTCCAGGGATTTATTCATCTTTTTTTGGTAAACTTTTCCTCCTTCCCAGTAATCCCTATCCACAACACAAATCCCAACCTCTCCGAATCAAACATAACCAGACGGAAAAATGTTTGCCTCCATTAAGAATAACTACATTTTACAATTTTAAAAAGTATTATATGTGGCCATTGTTCAGATTTACTTCTCAATATGTACATATTAAAAAAAAAAAAAGAAACAAAAAAAGGAAGAAAAAGCATTTGCCTAGGAATAATAATGCATCACTTTAAGCAAACATTATATAGCCTGAATTCTAAAACCCATTTTGGTTTATATAAAACTACTTTGTAAAAGCCACAAAACAAGTATCCCTCAACTCTTGAGAAATGTTTGGATATTTAAATAATACTGCTATTATACATTTTATTCCATGAAATAGAAAAAAAAAATTACAACAATTACATCATTTTATGGATAGAGACTGAGTACATACATAAGCCCATTGGCAAAGCTAAATTTAGAGCCAATTTCCTCTCCTGGATTATATAATTTCAATAGTATATAATAACTGTCTGCTGTTGGAAAAACACCTGAGTGGTTCAACTAAAGATGCAAACATACAATAACAAAAACTCTGCACAAATATTCAAACTCGGGGATTTCTAATTAAAATAATAGAAAAATAGAAAATTTTTCCTTCCAAAAAAGGTATCTAGACAAAGACTCAGATACCCCATGTAGATTATTCACAAGAATCATATGTGAATCAATCTTTTTTGTAGTCCTTAAATAAAATTTAACAATCAACTGATGAAAAAACAAGTTTCATATGCAAAGAACACCTTAATGCATCTATAATTAACTTAATGCAAAAGTATATGAAAAAAACACAGCTATTTCACTGCAGTCTTTAAGAATAGCAACATTTCATTATTTCTGGTTCATCTTCTTACGCATTTCTTCAAGAGCTGCTTCTTTCTCTCTCAGCACTTGCTTAAGTCTTCTTATTTTTTCATCTCGAATGGTTTCCTCTAACTCTGGTGGCGTCATGGGGAAAATGTCTTCAGTATAACTTTTATTAAAGGAATGACTTTGCTCAAAAGCTACATTCAAACTCAATGTGCCTTTTTCCTGGTTCTCAGGGGTACAGTGTTCAACCTCAGTTTTCTTTTCTTCTCTGGTTTTGTTGCGGCTTGTGAGAATGTTATGGTGTGATACATCTGAAGTTGGTAAAATACTGCTGACAAGTTGGGAATTGGTGACATTAGTTCCACCATTTAGAGCTGTGTTATAAGTACTCTCGGTTTTTCTCTTCTTTGTGTGATCCATCTTTTTAGCGGTTTTTGCTTTTCTTTTCTTATCAAAACCCTGTTGTCATGTTGAGTAAGATTTCAAAAGAAAAACAATTATTGCCACATAGACAGTATGCTGTCAAATTTAACAGTCTGCAGGTGACAAATACTTATCAATTAAATTCAACTCAAAAAATATACTGAGAACTCTAGCAAAAAATTGTTTACCATTGTACAGTACCAAAATGAATAGCAATGTCCTAATGATATTCACTGAGAATAAACTGCTTAATTCACATTTTCCTGCTTAACTATTAGATGTATTGATCTATCGCCAAAATACAACAGCCATTTATAAAGAATCTGAGAAACAGAATTGACTTAATTTTGTTTCCTTGTGCACAGTAGGCACATATGTGGAAGCTTTTCATTGGGAAAGGTTGAGCAGTCTCTGATCTAAAGCTCAGAATACTACACAGTGTAATAATGATATATTTCTAAGTAAAATAGGCAAAGTCATAGGGATTTTTTTTCATCATTGACCAAGTAGATTTCTTAAAATGTCTGTATTAAGGGTAATACTGCAACGACCATCTGCATGCTTGTATTTTGCCTACATTTGGATTATTTATTTTAAATAGGGTCTTCAACGTAGGATAGCTAGTTTAAAAAGTTATGGCCATTTTCTTACAGTTTTTTAATGAAAAAAAATAAACAGGTGAATAAAAACACTTAAAATGTCTTCTATTCACTGGGGATACATTTTTACCTTTGTGTATTTGGTTCTCTTTAACACCAAATGTGTATAATATATACACACGCAAATCTGAAAACTACCATTCATATTAATGCACAAGACTAAAAAAACAAATCAAGAAAACACACTCGTGAACGTTTGTAGTAACTACAAAGGACACAAAATATATTACCTGTCTTTTCTTTTCCTCCTTCTCTATAAACTCCGTCTCTTTATAAGTATTGGTCTTCACCAAACGGCTGAAGGAATCAAAACCTTCTCCAGAGCCCAAGCGATCAGGAATCCGAGTAAGGCACACTCTCAAATCTTTAGTGAGACCAAATATCTTTTTAAATTCAGCATCATTCTTCAGATGTGATACCTTATTGCTTCCTCCTTGGGAATGGTTCTTGTCATTCCTCTCTTGAGGAACTTTTTCTAATGTTGATGCCATCTCATTCTGGATCTGCAATTAAGAAAACAAAAACACACAAACAATACTGCCAATTACTTAAGCTATTTCATCAGACTGGCAACTAAGTGATCATCTCATCTTACTTAAAAAAAACAAAACAAAAACCATCATGCTCTAAAGTCCTAAATGGTTGATTTGCATTACCCTTGCCTTACCACCCACACTCAAAAAAATGAATTTAACTGGGTACAAACTTAAACTGTTCCTCCACAATTTCTCATTTACTTTGCTTTCTTGCACTAGAAAGGTTCAGATGAAATAATACAGACTAATGACAAGTCAAAAAATAATCTATATAACTTTAGTTGGAAGTTGTAGTCTTCTGGAAAAGTCTTATGCCTTCAATCAATCTTAAACTCCTTCAGAATTTACCTCCTTATATCTCTGGAAGGGGAGAAACACTGACATTATTAAGGCCTCTAGGTAAGGAAAGAGTGGGCATAAATATTTAGTGAGCACAGACACACATATCTTAAGCAGAACAGAAAGGTAACTATGTGGATATGTTGAATAATTAAAGAGTCAGAAAGAAGGGCTTAAAAAAAAAAGGAAACTCGTCTACTTAAAACAAAACAAAACAAAATCAAAGATGTTGATAAATCCTATTTCCACAAATGACTGAAAGGTACTGATTAGCACCATCCTACCCCTTCTACCATCTACCTAAAAAAACTGCCAGATATTTCCCTACCATCACAAAATAAACAAACAAAAAACCCAGCTCTCCTATATGCGTAATATTGATCTTTTCATATACTAACAGTAATCTAATAAATACATGCATGGACACAGAATTTACCAAGTTTTGAATTCACATTATCTTTCACCAATAAACCTTCTTGCTCTGTGAGTTTTTTGTTTGTTTGATTTTGTTTTAAAGCTTTGGCATGCCAAATGAATTAAGAGAGAGATACTGTTTGCACTCTCTCAATTATCCTCCTCAAACATTGCCTTCAGATGAAAGCTCTGACTTAATTAAGCATACATGTGTGTATGGTATGTGTGTGATGGAGTGGAGGATGGGAGAAGAGGGGGGGAAAGAGGTATCATAGGTAACTAACTTTGAGAATTAAGAAAGAAAAATTTTCTATATAGATAGAGAAAAAGAACACCCTGACATGGGAAAATTACCTTTGGTTCTTGGTCTCTGAAAACACACTGTTGTGAAGTGATAGTTGTTGCATCAACAGAGGAACTTATTTTCTCTATGCTCTGGATGATATTTCCTTTTCTGGGGGCATTCTGTACTGTACTAAATCCATCTGGAAAGTCTGGCTTTGTGAATAAAATCTTACTCTGTTTTAAGTAGTTAATGGGTTGATTCATATTATGTGGGTTTGGGGTAGAAAGAGATGGTTTCTCCACTTTTTTATTCTTCTCTGCCCTTAGATTGATCATGGAAGCAGGCTGAGTATTTGAAAGTGATTTTGTTTCCATCTGGTAAGATTTACTTTTAGCCAAAACAATATTTACAACCTCTCTGGATATTTCTGTGACTGGGCTTGAACTCACTATCTGTGATGTATCTTTTCTTGGTGGAATATCAGGAGAAACAGAATTCTGTTGGTCAATTTGTGATGGCAAAACATCTGTCCCCTTTTTAGCCAATAGATAGACTTTCCCATTAAACATAACCAAAGCATTATCTTTAATAGGCATACTTTTGGACTGTGTCCCACTAGGACTGACAGTGTTCAATGCTGGCATATTTATAGTATTATCTCCCAAACTTTTCCTATCTACAAAAGTTTTTAAAATCTTGGAAGCCACATTATTTGAAGACTTAACAGGAACAAGAGATGGACTGCAAGGCTGTAGATTTTCTTGAAAAATCCATTTCACAGGAGCAGCTTGAGAATGCTGACCACCTTTTAATTGTGTCTCTTTAGCAACATTCACTGGCATTTGTGTGGTATTTAGTATCACTGGCTTTGCTATTTCTGTAACAGGTTTTGGATAAATGTTTTGAAAGTTCTTGGTAACTACATTTTTCACTGTGTTTACAGGAGATACGTAAATAACGGTTGGTATTTGGGAGGCCTCAACTGTTCCTGAGGTACTTGTGGTTGCAGTTGCAAGTATCTTTTGCTGAACTGAAGGAGGCAATGAAGACGCTGGTACAGATTTCACTTCAGCATGGGCTGGAATCTGTAAATGATGCCCAGAAGGCAAAACTGGAGACTTCACAGTCATTGGAAGACTCTGAGTATTTACTAAAATATAAGGTGAATCGTTTTGTGTTGAGGAGGGAGAAACAGCAAATGTTTGCATGGTGAGTCCATCAATTTTCACACCATGACTCTGAACTTTAGAAACTGATGAGGTAAAATTTTCAGTTCCCACAGAAGTAACTCTAACTTTTTCTGCTGTATCTACTGTTCTTGTAAGAAAATAGTTTGAAGAACTGGCTGGCTGAAAAATGGGCAATTGAACTGATGCACTTGTGGAAGAGCTGGAAATCTGAGTCTGAAAAGTAACTTGAACTGGGCTTCCTGTATTCCCTTTCAAAGCATCAGACATGACTGAAGATTGAACTAGCGGTATAAGATTTCCAGAAGAATTAGGAATTGGAAGTAATTGCAGAAGATTTTTTCCATCCGAGCCAATCGTCTGAACTACTTGGTACATGCAGCCTGAAACACTTAAAAGAACATTGAGTAAATAAATACAACATACTAGACGGTATATACATTTTATTTAAAAACAAATATTTGCAAATATTATTTTAAAAAGATAAAAATTTATAAAATATGATAAAAGTATATCATTTGTCACTTTGAGTTTTCAAAGTGAACTATTGCAAAACAAAGATTTTAAATAGAAGTGATAATCAAAGATAATGATCAGCTTTGATTTAGAGTTTCTCATATGATTAAGCAATGGGTAGATTAAACTTTTCTAAGGTTTTACCCCGTATAAAATTATGCTTACTAGAATATGTTCCTCTTAAACTATGAGCATCCTCCCTTCTCTTTTTACTTGAATTCTTCCCTCTTGTCCTCCTCCTCTACTCTGAGTGACCAGGATTCTCATTTCACCTCCATTTATGTACATTCTATTTCCCTCACTCTTTTCTACCCTCTATTCAACCTGTTCTGTCCTCTTCCTACTGACAGTGACTCAGAAGTCATACGGTCAGCCATTCTTCTTTTGCTTAAAGTCATTTCTTGTGGTGATACCTTCGTGTGCCACATTTTTGAAGACTAAATGGAGTTGCTCATGTAGGAACCATTTTCTTCTTTGACTTAGCACATTTGAAGTTTGGTGCTAAATAGCTCTTGGTATGGGAATCACTCACATTTGTTCCAACTATCTGTCAATCCATATACATAATAGCAACACCATTTCAGCTAAATAATTTTCAGTGATTGTGGAACACACTGGGTTGTTTTTTTTTTAACCTAGCCAATTTTGATTCTGATACTTATGAGCCATAACTTAGTACAGACTGTCTGATTTTTTAAAAATCCAAAATATATCAATATCTGTTGTATAATTAATTTGTAGATTTCTTAAATGCAGAGATCCCAAGTTATTTATGCCGAAAACCACCTTTCAGTTCCTGGAAAATACTAAGCTTTCATGGGATCCAGAGTCATCACACATGCTGTCTCTCTACCTAGGTACTCTTCTCCCACCCATATAACTCAAGTCTCAGCATAAATAATACTTCTCAAGAGAGATATTCTCTTACCACCTTAACTATTTTTGCTCTTCTTTCATTATTAGTTTATAATATTACACCTGTTAATTTCCTTCATGGTATATCACAATTGGTAAATATATATTAATCTATTTGTTCATTTGCCTATAGACTGTCTCTCATGCTAAATTCTAGCAATATAAATGCAGGGTTCATGTCCTACTGACAGTGTGGCCTTATATGACAGAGATCAAATGAAAACAAAAACTTAAGACAAATAATAATAAAATTAGAATTCTCAATGATATAAAGGTGTGTTTTACTGACTGTAGGCATTTTTAAAACCTTAGGTATTAATAAAAATCAAACCCAAAAACTCTGTGTATTCTAGGAAGTCCTGGAACAATGATTTTACCTTTCCATAACCCAAACTAATATAATTATATCTTTTTAAACATTTAAAACTGTTTTCTAGCCACTTGATAGTGCTTCAAAATGTTAAATTTACTTTTAGCAAATTAAAACTTAATCTCGAAAGAGAAGCATGAACATAAAGTATGAATTCTTGCTTTCAGGACTTAAAGAGGAAAGCCTACCTTCATCAACTCCCCACCCCCCAGAGACATATAAACTAGACTAGAATTT
The DNA here is from genome assembly GCF_022079265.1 of Lynx rufus. Lineage (NCBI taxonomy): Eukaryota > Metazoa > Chordata > Mammalia > Carnivora > Felidae > Lynx > Lynx rufus. The sequence continues at coordinate 127,727,806 of NW_025814834.1, read as the reverse complement.
ATTTAATTTTAACTTATTCAACAAAAATTTACTTGAGGGTATGTTATGGTACAGGCCACAGGCTCAGTTGTGGGAAAAGGGTGAGTAAACTACAGCCCTGGGCCAAAACTGTCTCCTCCCTGTTTTTGTGTAGCCCACAGGCTAAGAATATTTTTTTTGTTTTAAATGATTTTTAGAAGTCACAAGAACAGTATTTTGTGGTATGTGAAAACTACGAGATTCAAATGTCAGTATCCATAAATAATTTTATTGGTACACAGTCACACTCATCTTTATTGTACTGTAAATGGCTGTTCTCATGCTACAATAGCAGAGTTGAGTAGTTACACCAGAGATGATCACATGGCACACAAAAATCTGAAATATTTACTATTTGGACCTTTACAGAAAATGTTTGCTTGCCAAGCTAGTTCAACCCACAGTCCCGAAAAGAACTTAAACTGCTGGTTGTATGTGCATGTAATCAGGCAGTTATCATTAAGTAGGATAAGTGATACATTACATTTGAATGAGAACAAAAATGCTTCCTCCTTTTCTTAAAACACTCTCTTCCCAAGGTTTCCTAGATATGAAATTCTCTTACTGCTGTAATGATTCCTCAGTCTTCTTTGGCAACTCATACATACTACTTGAATCAACCTTCAAATACTAGAACGCACCAAAGCTGAGACTGAATTCTCTCCCTACTCTGTAGGCTCTTCCCAATTATTTCTTTTATGTGCATGACTTCAATTATATTACCATTTATACAGCAACAATTAAAATATTTCTATCTTAGCTCTTTTTGAGACTCAGGCTTATATATTCAACTTCCCTCATGACATTTCCATTCAGAATCTCAAATACACCTAAAGCCCAACATGGTTTTGTCCAGTTTTTTTCTATGATAAACGGCATACCATCTATTTTAGATGCCTAAATCAGAAAAAGCAATTTCCTGTTTTCTAACCATCTATATTCAATCTATCACAAAATCTTATTGATGTTATCTCCTAAATTTCCCTTGATCTTTTCAATTCTTTCCAAATCATCTGTCTCCATTCTAATTCAAGCAAACATCATCTCTAGCTTAGACTATTATAGTAGCTTCATAACTGGTCTTTTTTTTTTTTAATGTTTATTGGGGGAGGGGGAGCACACACTAGAGAGGGGCAGAGGAAGGGGGACAGGAGGATCAGAAGCAGGCTCTGTGCTGACAGCAGAGACATGAACTGTGAGATCATGACCTGGGCTGAAGTCGGAAGCTTAACTGCCTGAGCTACCCAGGCACCCCATAACTGGTCTTCCTTTATTTCAGCCACATCCTCTCCCTCTGAAAGCTTTCAGCATACTAAAGCTGGCTCTTCCCTGCTTAAAATATTTCAGCAGTTTCCCATTTTCTTTGAGCAGTAGAAAGAAAACCAAGAGATTCTGATGCAATGGAAGCCAAAGAAGAGAGTTTCACAAAACTTGGGCAATTCTATTTACTTAAAAAAATTTTTTTAACATTTTATTTTTTGAGAAACAGAAAGAAACAGAGAGTGAGCAGGGGAGGGGCAATGAGAGAGAAAGACACAGAATCCAAAGCAGACTCCAGGCTCTGAACTATCAGCACAGAGCCCAATGCAGGGCCCGAACCACAAATGTGAGATCATGACCTGAGCCGAAGGCAGATGCTCAACCGACTGAGCCACCCAGGTGCCCCTATTTATTTTAAGTTCATTTATTTTTTCAGAGAGAGAGCACGCGTGTGCGCGCATGAGCAGGATAAGGGCAGTGATAGAGAATCGTAAGCAGGTTCCACACTCAGCATGAAGCCTGATGCCAGGCTCAATCTTATGACCGCAAGACCATAACCTGAGCCAAAATCAAGAGTTGGATGCTTAACCAACAGCTACCCAGTCGCCCCTGAGAAATTCTATTTAAAAGTTTCTGAGAAGTCAAATAGGATGTAAATTAAAAATCTACTTGCATGAGTGGTATGAGGGTCACTGAGGGCTTTAAAAGAGTAGTTTTGTGGGGCGGAAAGTTGTAGAGGATATTAAGATAGAAAATACAGACAGCTCTTATGAACTTTGACTGCAAAAGGGAAGATAAAGACTGGCAAGTAGATGGAGGCTAAATGGAGTCAAATAAGAGATCTTTTTTTCTCTTTTTAAGGTTAGATGAACCAGAGCATATATTAATGCTCATATGATTTACCAAGAGGAAGAGGATAAAAAGGGCTAAATGAATGTAAGGTTTGATTAGGAGATAGGAAATGGGAACCAGCAGTCAGGTAGAGGAATTGAACTTTAAAGAGGGGTGAAGAAATACCTTCTTCCATTGGCACTGAAAGAGAGGTTAGGCACAACTGCAGTTAGGCTTATAAAGCTTTGGTGTCAAGAGGCTGAAGTAATTCTGATATAATGGCTTTTATTTTTCTGTGAAAAGGACATGACATCATATGCTAAGTATAGGAGCAAAAATAGAAATTTGAGGCAAATCAAAGATTTGAAACAGTCTTTGAGAGAGAACAAGATGACCTCAGGCAATATCAGTCATCAGGTAGTGCTGATGGCCCAAGGCTATAGGTAGTGATTATGAATTTATAGTGAGACCAATCTGTGCTCTTGTGAGATTTTCTTGTTCCACTGGGTATACGCAAAGAGAAAGCAAATCCAGGGCTGGGGTGGTTTCAGAAGAATGGGGAAAAAAAAATCAAAGAGGAACAAAAGAGTTTAGGATATTGGTAAAAATTTATTAAAATGATGGAATATAGAATCTAAACAGGATGAAAAAAAATAATAAGACAAAGGTGAAAGTATAAGAAGAAAATAAAGGGATTGTTGGACTGGAGGGCCAGATAAAGTTAAAAAATGATCAGAATGGGAGTATTTAAATAAGTAAGCTAGAAATATAGCAACTGGTGTTCAAAAAGAGGATGCCTGAATCAAGAATTTCATAGATGCAACAATTTTATCTGACAACAAGAAATACAGAAGTGGATGGATGGCAGCAGAATGCAGAATAAGATCAATGGAAAAAAAAAGAACTTTGTACTGAAAGACCAGATGACAAAGAGATTATCCATATAAATGTTAAAGTCATGTAAGATTAAAAAGATGATAGGGGCGCCTGGGTGGATCAGTCAGTTAAGCGTCCAACTTCGGCTCAGGTCATGATCTCACAGTTCATGGGTTCAAGCCCCGCATCGGGCTCTGTGCTGACAGCTCAGAGCCTGGAGCCTGTTTCATATTCTGTGTCTCCCTCTTTCTCTGACCCTCCCCTGTTAATGCTCTCTCTCTGTCTCAAAAATAAATAAATGTTAAAAAAAAAAGATGATTGTGATCTATGTGCCAAATTTGATTATAGGAAGTTGGTAGATGATGTTAATGAACCACAATTAAGGCCATCTACCAACTTCCTATCACTGATATGCCAAAAAGTTGTCTCGAAATTCACGCTCTTCTGCAGTCTATTTTCTTTCCCATTATTCTACTAAATTTCATTCTCAAAGATTACCAAATGTGTTTTCACAGTTAAATCTATCTTTATTCTATTCTCATTCTCTAGGTGCTTCCTGCTGAAATAGACACTGCTAGCTAATTAATTATCCATCGTGAACAGATCCCTAACATGATGTCCATTATGCACAATTTACTTGTTTTTCTTAATGTTCCCTTTCTTATTCTGCACTTTAAGCACCCACTTAAGACTATTCCCCAAAGCACAATTCTTGACCCTGTTTCTCCTTAAAGACATTCTTCCTTAAAGATTGTACCAATTGCTTCAACTACTGTGTCGATTGCTTGAACTATTTCCTTCAACTATCTCCTTTGCAATAATGACCCTCACAGTTAGATCCATCATTCCTATCCCCTAATATTGACCTCGGTTCCATATTTGTGATGTCCTACCAAAATCTTTCACTTTTCATACCATGATGTTTTTTGAAAACCATGACTTTAAAGTTAAAATTACTCTCTACTGAAAACTAGTACTCTATTCTACCATCTAGTCATATGTCAGCACTATTATTTCCCAAGTCACTTTGGTTTTAAATCCCCCACTCATGACTGACACCTTTATTGCCCTTATTTACCTTTGATTCACTCAGAGCATCTTGTATAGATGCTTACAAAGTGTAAACACTCAATAAATGTATAGTGAATGAATCACTGCATCTGTAAAGTTTTGGGGTTTTTTTCCTTTTTACAGCTCTTACTCATTCTTCTCCTTCTTCACTAATGCCACTACCATGACCTAGATCAGACGTGTATTACCTAGGATCTATCTAGTCCTCATTATCTCATTCCTGTATTTTGCTGTGACTTTTAAACTAGTTTTTGTGACTGCAGCCACTACTATTACGTATCTCTGGCAGATTAAATCATTGTTTTCATACTGTTACCTCCTTTCTCAAACTTCCAATAATACATCATTGTCAATTCAGCTTGACTTGAAAATTATCTAAAATCTAGACCCAACCAATCTCTACAACAGTACCATCTCTAACTTCTAAACACAAAATCTCTGATTTTCCCACAGAGGTCTCTTTGCTATTCTGGATTCTCCCATGTACGTTATTTATTCTAAGTATTCTTCAAGTTGTTTTTTTTTCCTTCTCCAGCAATTTAAAACATAGCTATAAATTGAGGGTCAATTCCATCTTCTCCATGAAATATTTGCAAGTCACTCAAACTCACATTAATTTCTTCCAACTTGAAATCCATAAAGCACTTCCACTAGTGCCACGAATGCTACGAGTTATATAATGCCTTCTAAAAAATGAGTAAAATATTGTTTTCCTTACAGAGACTATACTGTTTACTTTGTAATTGTTCTCCCAATGCCAAGTACAGTAGGGCCTCAAAAAATTATGTAAAAACTAATGTATCCCTTCCAAATCTCCATTTTAACTGAACTGTCTCAATACCTTTCCTTTAGTCTTATTTAGCTTATTTATGCACTTCATTTGTCAATAATATCTAGCCCTCAGATTAAAAGCTTCAAAGAGCAGAACCTATGCTTTTATAATTATCTGTGTATGGGCATGCACATTTTTAATTGGTATGGTTTGTAAACAAATGGCACATGCTTCTGATACTTCATTCACATACTTCATTATGTGGCCTCAATGTGCCTGCTTTACAGAAAACATACCGCACAAACTATTTTCAAGTCTAATCATTGATTACACTCTTCTCTTCCATTTCCCCTTCAAAAAGGGAAGGAAAATAGTTTCTTCTATGTCATTATATCAACAGAGATTCACATAATCTACCAAAGACATAAATTCCTTAAGGGTAAGTTATGCACTTCGCATGTAAATCCTCTACACCTAAGAGAGTAACTGGCACATTGTAAACAATAACATTAGCTGAATTAACTCCTGCGTGTCATCATTAAAAACAAACACACACGACTTACTAGTAACAAATGGAATAAGTTCTAAATATTAAACTGAAATGAACAGGGTGAGATTCACCCTTCTCCAATCAATATCCATTTTTCCCCCAGATCTAGAAGAGACCTGCCACGAGAGTAACTGTAACTAAAACCTTATAAAGATTCTGTCTTCTTAAAAATCATACTCTGCAAGCTAATGTTAGAACTAAAATTAGAACCAGATTCTACATCCCATGCTCTAGTTTTTCACTTAAAGATTTAAAAAAAAAAATCATCAATGTGCTAATTCCTTTAAACCAGTTGGTATTTGAACAGAGAAACTACGCTGGAAAAACGAACAGTTAGAGACTTTAAAAGGCAAAGAAGAATACACTAGAAAATTATCAGGCTTCTAATCTTGGCTCTTCCAATTATTAGTTAATTTTAATAAATTTACTTAACCTCTTTGAATATGTTTCCTCATTAGCAAAATGGGAATGATAAGGCTTGCTATAAGAAGCAAATGAAATGACGGGCTGGAATTATGATAAGCTCCTAATAAATGCAAGTTATCATACTCCACTAAAATATACAATTGGTGTCCAAGAATAAGTAAATGAATCAGGTAATTTTTGACAATGTAAGAACTTTAATAAAAAGGTATGAGAACTTTAGTAAGTATATTAAACATATTTATATAACTTCTAACTTTTTTTTATTCTAATATCGACATAACACATTCACAAGAAATGGAATGAAAAAAATTTCACAGGCTATTGAACATTTTGTAGATATTTTTGCAAAATGTATTTTTTTCAACAGCTAGAAGACCTTTTCTTCCATCGTACTATCTATGATTTAACATTATGTACATACCCCATATACATGTGATAATATATACAATACTATATACTACATAATATTATATACATAATAGATAATTATTATAAATAGCTAACGCTAATCCTAATAAGCAGCCCAGTAATGTATCACCATTACATTTTATAGTTTGAGGTTTGGTAATATTAAATAACTTATTCAGAATTACATGCTCCCATGGGCAATCCCATCTATATACTTTCTTGTATTTACTTTAACATAAAGCAAACATAACAAGGTCCAAAAAATTCAACTGCATGAAGTGAGAGATTAATGAGAAACAGATTTCAGTTAGCCTGTAAGGCATACATGTCGATGTCCTTTTGTTACACACTCAAATAGTAAAGATAATAACACTTATGGGGTACAAAACTAAATGCACAGTAAACTGACAATGAAACATTATGTTTCGAACTAAATCAAGCCTGCTGGTATGGACACTCATTTTAGCTCCCCATTTAAGAACAAAGGATTAAGAGCAGACAGAAGCCAATTGCCAATCACATCCTAACTCTTATTATTGTGAGATGTAGCATCACAGGCTTTTATTACAATACATCTAAGGTGCTGACTCAAATCTCTATTTTCAGCTCTGACTCTGCCTGAGTTTCAAATTCAAATACCTCTGCAATCGTTTTTTTGGTGTGTTCCTCATCTCAATTAATTCACCAATATCTGTCCAGAGAACTGGCATTATAATTGATCCCCCTTTCTTTGTGCCAATTCACTAACAAAATATGCCTATTTTCCCTTTCATATTTCTCTGAATCCAACCCTTACTCTATATCACCTGGTTCAGGTCTTCAGAATCTCTGAAAGGACAACTTAAGTAGAATCTTTATACACCTGATCCCTCATTCCCAAATCCACACTGCCATCAGTTATCTAAAATGTACGTGGGAAGTGACAACCCTTTTCATAAAATCCTCTGAATGATCTCCAGTAGATGAAGTCTAATCTCTCTAGCAGAGCAAACCAAGCGCTTAAGAGCTACCTATTCATCCTGCTTACAGTAGAGACTCAAACAAAAATACCAATAGCTAATAATAAACCATACTGGTGCTTTATTTACCAGTTCCCTCTGCTTGAGCACAGCCTGCATTTATCTTTAATTGGCAAGTTGGTATCTACATTCCCCAACTCAGGTGCTCCCGAATCCTTTCTACAATTTCCTTTCTCTATGCCCTGACAGCATCCTGTGCGTAATGCTATTTAAAACTGTATTACATCATCTTCCCCTTAGCTATGAGGTTTTTCATGGGCACGGTTCATATCCTCTTCTTTAGTTAGTCTCTCCATTTAGCACAGTCTATCACTTAAGCAGGCACTCAGTGAATATTTTTCAACAAAATGTTTGAACTATACGGATAATAATGGGAAACTAGGACATGAACCTAGGTCGTTGTAACTCCAAAGTTTACATTCTTTATACTTATACCATTCTAACTCCTGTTTTGCTCTTTGTAAATAAAGCCCCAATCTAAATAAACTTAATGCCTACTATCGCATAGATCTTCCAGATTTTTCCTTTGTACTCTAAGAGTAAATTTGATTCTTACACTTTACGCCCTGATGAATTAGAGATACATTAAGCAATAAACATTCTGTAACGCAGTGTTGAAAAACTCTACAAAAGCAGCAGTAACTCAAGAAAAATCCAACAATCAATAGAAAATAAGAAAATCATATACTCATTTTAAGTTTATGAAGATAATGATTCAATACCATCAAAAATATTACCAGAAAAGTATGAAACCTAAGCTTTCAATAAATTCAAGAACTAACAGTAATCAAATGATTTATAAAATTATACTTGCGCGTCATGCAGATTGTTACTTACAAAACAGAATAGAATATGCAAAGCAATAACCAAAATAAGAGTCAAATAGCTTCATAAAGGCATCTGGTAAATGTCCCAAATATGTGATGTCAAACCCCAGTGATTGAAGAAACAAATGCATTTAAAGATGATGAAAACAATGCATAAACCAACGAGTTAAGAACTCCCAATGACTTACGAATATAATCAAAACATAATTCAATTTGTAATGTTTTAAAAAATGTCAAATATAGACAGCCAAAGGTTGAGAAACTGGATAAAAGAGTTAAAATACACAAGAAATATAAACGTTAAGTTCTTAGTCTACCCTATTTCTAATATTGAAAAACAATGCAATCCTAAAACAAACTGCATTAAATTAGGGTAAGCCAGATGTAATCAAATATCCAGGTACCAAAACAAGGGAGAAGAAATGAACAATCATTAGAAAGTAATTCTACTTTTGAATCATCTATACAGAACACTACCTCTGCCTCTCCTCTCCCCCCAGCTTCCACCAAAGTAAGCCAACAAACAACATACGTACACACAAGCTGGCTCTTTATTCGATTTGAAAAGCAGTGGTTCTTTCTTGGCAGTTCTTCAATATTGCTTTAGCTCAAGGCGATTCGTTATTTCTTCTTAGAATATTATGCATGTTTTTCAGTCGTTATTATAATTCTGTTTTGTATCTACTAGTGATGAAAAGAAACCAACTGCCTACTTCCTGGGCTAAAATTTGTACAGAAACAAACTTGTATTCTTACAATAACAACAGCTAACACATAAATAGTGGTTTTCTGCTTTCCTATACCCAGTATTTTACACACACTTCTTCTTTTAATTCTTAAAATATCTCTAAGCGCTCTTACTGGAAAGGCGACTGGAAAGAAGGCACTTAGTCATACAAACAGTATCTGTCAAAGCTACGATTAAATTTAGGCAGCCGGATGTTCTTCAAACATAATTCCTCTTCCGTGATTTTTACATCTCAATTTCCAGGCTTTCTTTACATTTTTCTTCTGCACAGAGAGCCCCATAAGTTTTTTCCCACCACTTATTATACCTCTACTAACTATGGAGCCTACAACTTAAAATATTCGATCTTCGCTCACAGTTTTGTTCCCATTTTACTTCATCTTGACCAACATAACCTTTCCTTAAAAAAACTGAGTCAGTGAAAAACTATTTTGTAAATGCGCAACTACGTACGTACGTACGTCTTAAGAAATACTACACTCTCCCTACGTCAAACATAGCTCCTCTACAGAGACATCCAATTAGAGATGGCATTCTCATCTGTCCTAAAGGATCGATTTTACACGAGAATTACTCTGTCTACTTTTCTTTCTCTTCGTATAAAACTATCATCTGATTTTTGAAAAATCCATTCCTTCACGCGAGATCAACTTTTCAGCGTCTAAATTCATATACTCATCAACTACACAAAAATTTTTCCTTTCCTTCTCGCTCTCTTAAATACTACCTATTTTCACTGATGGTCCAGCGCCACCTGGGCTGCACTTGCATGTCCGTGCTGGGCGCTGCGTGTTTTTTCTGCGAGTGCGCAAGAATCTTCCAGAAGGTTTTAGTCACACAGGATTGTCGGCCATGTTGGTTTTCCTCTCCCGTGGAGCTCTATCTACTATGTCGCCTACGTAACTTGAGACGATGGAGTCCTGCGGAGCCACGGCCGAGGCTTGCCTGCGTCAGGCTCTGAAGAGGCTTTACGTTTCCAAGAGGGGCGCGCTCTGAGGGTTCTGAGTGGCCCCGTGAGGAGCACTTGCCCCGCAGTCGCTCCCACTGCGTAATCAAGCTCATTTGACTTGCACAGAGTCCGCAAACGACGGCCAACTCGACACCCTGCTAAGAGACGGGCGAGGGGCGGGTGTGTCGAGCGAGATTCGAAACCGGTACTTACCACTTCGAGGCGTTGCCTGACTTTTCCTCTGCGGGTTTCAGGAAGACCCTCCGTAGGTTATTGGACATTTTAGAGGGGTCGGAGGGGCCAGCACATCCAGGAAAGTGGGCAATGGGGGTGGGGTGAGGGGGGGCGAGGTCTCTCCAAGGGGCGAGAACCAGAGCGATAGAATGTTTCGCTGCAGGTGTCCCGGAGCAAGACGGGTTCGATGACGAAAGGGGAACGACGGCTGAGAGGGCGTATCCCCAGCCTTCGGAGGGAGGCGACGCCGCCACCAGAAACCGGAAGAACCAAAGCGGCTGACGACGCTGCTCGGGCCCTAGGCTTTGAGAGGAGCGGCCCGAGTCTCCGCCTCCGCGAGCCTACGACACCGCTCCAGAGCCACCCGGAGTCAGCGTAGGAGGCGTGGCCTTAACGGCGCCTCCCTCAGCACTGTAGGGTCTGTGGAGAAGTCTGCGCCGGACGGGCTCGACCGACCCCGCCCACCGAAGCTGCCAGCCCAGCAAAGCTCAGTCAGCGGCTTCCGCGATCGTCACATCCGGTTGCCAAGGTGACTGGCTCGCTAAAGCGCCGCCCTCTGAGACAATCCAATCGCAAGTGACGTTTGCTGGCTCTTCTTCCGGATCAAGTAACGAATCACAGAAGAATATTCTCCAGATACCTACGCAAAATAAAATATTTCCGGGGTCAATCGTAAATTTTCTGCCTTTGTGTTCGTCGCTAGTATATATTTTTCTTTCCCGCCAGTGCTTTAAAAGACGTCGGAGGGCCGTTTTGGAGTCTCCATGCACTCGTGGCGTGCGAACCTTGTAGACGCCTGCCTGTAGCCAGCGGCATATTTATTGATAGTTCCTGGAGTTTCTATGCTTTTCCTCTTTCTTGAAGCTTTGCCTCCAGTCTTAACCTAACCTTTTCCTCCACCACACGCTCTTGACTCGGTCAAAATTATTATTTATGGTCATACAGTTAATTAATTAATTCTTTAAAAATTTCATTCCCCATAAAGGTTTTTGTTTTGTTTTGTTTTGTTTTGTTTTGCACCTTCATTTGGATCTCCAGAGAGAAACTTTTCAGGAGTCTCTTGATTCCCGTTGTTAAATAACTTAACCAAGAAACAGGTTAAGTCTGGCTTAAAGAGTAGAGACTTCTAGTTCAGCTGGGGCTAGAAAGAAGTTGTCGGAGGAGTGGTTTAGAGGATCGTTTTATCAGATATAGGCAATAAAAATGTAAACTGGTTCATACTGACCAAATTTAGAAGACAGACATAAGATGGCTAATTCAAAGGTTTATGTTAGTCTTTTAAAAATGCTGGTTAGTTATTCCCCAAACTCCTTAATGAGCTAATATTGTTTAAAGAACTTGATGTCCTGATCCATTAACAGAAAGCAGTAATTTCCAACTGCTGTAACATTTTGTTACAAGTTAGTTTCAGTGATATAAGACTCCAGTATGTCTAACTGGCATTTATCTTTCAGTCAAATATCTCTCTTACTGAAGAGGGGGCAGGGTGGTGAACCGTGTATATTGCCTTGATTTTGGTTATCCTCCTATCTATGAAAGCAAATTATTTGAATAGATTGCCCATTCTTGGCTTCTTCCATGTTTTTATCATTTACTTCTTACTTTTTGCATCTCAGTTCTCCCTTATCCATCACCACTTCCTATAAATGAAATTCACTGTCACCGATTGGGTTCCCTGAGAAGCAAAGTACTTTGGCATGCAGGAAGTTTATTAGGGATCAGTAAATGGGGAAGGGAGGGAAAGGAAGTAAACTTGGGAAGAGGGAGAGGTGCTTGGGTGGCTCAGTCCATTAAGCATCTAACTCTTGGTTTCAGTCAGGTCACGATCTCATGGTTTCATGAGTTCGAGCCTGGCATCAGGCTGTGTGCTGGCAGTGCAGAGCCTGCTTGGGATTCTCTCTCTCTCTCTCTCTGCCCCTCCCCCTCTCACACTCTCTCAAAATAAATAAATAAACAAAAAATGGCGGGGGGGGGCACCTGGGTGGTACAGTCAGTTAAGGGTCCAACTCTTGAATTCAGCTCAGGTCACTATCTCACAGTTCGTGGGTTTGAGCCTGCATCAGTCTCTGTGCTGACTATGCGGAGCCTGCTTCATATTCTCTCTCTCTCCCTCTGTTTCTGCCCCTCTTGTGTGTGTGTGTGCCTCTCTCTCTCTCAAAGTAAATAAATAAACTTTAAAAAAATGGGAAGAGGGAGAAGTTAGGTTGTGATGCCCCATCTCAACAAAGGCCTTAGCCCATCCCACACAGACCTTTAAAATGCAATGCACTTTCAAAGTTCTCCCCAGTACGAATGCCAGCTTTGCCAACGAAAAGTGTTATGACCTTAGGCGAAAAGGATCTATTTAGCCAAGGCAATTATTTAAGGAGGTTGATAGCTGAGACATGTCTGCTGGCAACACTCCCAGCAACTGATGGTATAAGATCTTTATTCCTCAAGGGAGTTCCCAGAGATACATCACAGCATCCACTGTACTCATTAAACCTCTCATTCCACTGTTGCAGTTAATGCTGTTTTTCACACATTCATTCAGACCTGTACTCAGCAGCACTATTTTTCTTAATCTTCAACTTCTTTCATCCATGTTTTTATTAAAGTATACTTGGCACACATGTTACATTAGTTTCGGGCGTACAACATAGTGGTTTGACAATTTTACACATTATCAGCAGTATTATTAATTATTCCTTCACTCCTGGTGCCACTGAGAATATACTTTCTTGGTTTTCCTCCTACTTTTTTGTCTACTCAGTTTTTTTTTAGAGGTTCATGCCTCCCTTCTCAGCCATTAAATAAAAGAGTTTCTTAAATATTGATCATTGATCCTCTTATTTTCTCAAACTGTCATGCTTTCTCAAATGATTTCAGCCATGCCCATGGATTTAATTACCACTTCTACTCATTGTTATACTAACTACTTATATAATACTGTATGCCAACCAAACACTATTCAAGTGTTTTACAAATATTAACTTGTTTACTCTTAACAACTAGTAAAAAATTACTACAGATAAAGAAACTGATACACAGAGAATAACAACAGCATAGATAAAGTGATGAAAGTGAGGCCAAAAAGAAATTAGAGCATATTAAAATACATATCTTTTTTTTTAAGAGAGAGAATGTGATCATAAGCGGGAGAGAGGTGTAGAGAGAGAGAGAATCTCAAGCAGGTTCCACACTCAGCATGGATTCCAATGTGGGACTTGATCTCACAACTCTATTATCATGACCTGAACTGAAATCCAGAGTTGGATGCTCAACCAACTGAGCCACCCAGGTGCCCCTGAAATATATATCTTGATAGCAAAAGATATTGACAAACTTAAGCAACAACTGACAGAAATGAGTAGATTCAAGTGTCAATAAATGAAGAGGATGATTTTACAACACACATCTCTGAGAAAGTAATAGTTAAAGCAGACAAGAAATAAGATATAAAATTTGTAAACAACACAATAAACCAGATCAAACCAGTAGATATGTAAATAACTCCACTCATTGAATAGTTCACCATCATATTTTTAATTAATTTACTTAAGTAATCTCTACACCCAATGTGGGGCTCAAACTCATAATCCCGAGATTAGGAGTCACATGCTCTTCTGACTGAGCCAATCAGGCACCCCCGTTCACCATTCTTTTTAAGCATATGTATAATGTGTATAAAAATAAGCCATGTATTAGGCGACAAGAGAAGCCCCAATAGTTTCAAAGTATCAGTACTCTACAGACTATGCTTTGCAACTGCAAATTCATTAAATTAAGTTTAGAAAATACAGAATAGCTGTAAGACATTTAGAAACTAAATAAGTTATTACTAAATTGCCCTTGAAGTAATTATGAAATTATGGAAATTAAATGACAAATACATTTGTCAGAAAATAAGAATATTAAAAACAAATGAGTTAAACATTCATTTTAAGAAGTATTGGAAAACAACAGAAAATCAAAAGAAACAAGAATAAGTGAAGTGTATCAACAAAAAAAAATCATTAAATTCACAAGACCAGGACTTGTTCTTTAATCAGATCAATGATAGAGATAAACTGTTAGCAAGAGTGATCAAGCAAAATTAAAAGATACAAGTAAGCAAAGTGCAGAGTAAAAAGGGAAAATAACTATAAATATGACAGAGATTTTTGTTTGCAAGTACTATGAATGGAAATTATAATACAACACTTACTGAATCCTTTTACAATGATGAACTACCATTAGCTGCTAGTTCCTTTATCTAAATTATAAAAGGCAAACATTTTAAGAACTAAGACAAATTTTGAAAACTGAGGGAGCTGAAAGCTGTTTTAAAACAATGATTGTGTGTGGCAAGGGAAGAAGGTAGTCACAGTCTGGGGTGGAGCACAGTTAGAGGACACAGTGAAAGAACAGGTTGGACAAAGGAAGCTTTAAATTATTTCTATTGTCTCTCTCCCACATTGCCTTGGGACAATCTATGTCAGTCTACTCAGAAGAAACTTAAGGTAGTAACCCAGATCTCTGGGTAAGTCAGCAAAACAACACTGCTGAGGTGAGGCATTGAATAAAATTAATTTTACTTGGAGAGGCAGGTGCTCATTTCACTATATCTTTCTTCCTCAAAATCCTAAGACAGATCACAGACTAGGGACATAGCTCCTCCAAAATTACACCTTCTTCAAGTCCAATAATACCTTGACTGGAGGAGTTGGTTTGTAGGGAGGCAGCAAGTGGGACTAATTAAGTGGTTTGAAGATCCCTGGAGTTCTGTGTCCTAGAGCTCAACCCACCTACTCCTTCCTTAATTCTACTAGAAAATGACATAGATAAGGGTCAGGTCTTTGGCCCTTGCCCAAAACACATTACCAGGTAAAGCAGCCCAAACCAACAGGAGAACATGACATCACAAACCAAAGTGACTAAAAACTGAAGGAGTACAATTCTATCAGAAGAAAGCAGATGGAATTATTGAAACACAATACAATCTGAAGAACAGTTACAAAAACAAACCAAACGTTTGTTTTATTTTTTAAAGGATTTTTAAAAATGTTTACTTATTATTTACTTTGAGAGAGAAACAGTACACGTGGGGGAGGGGCAAAGAAAGAGGGAGAGAATCCTAAGCAGGCTCTACACTGACAGTGCAGAGCCCAATGCAGGTCTTGATCTAATGAACCATGAGATCCTGACCTGAGACAAAATCAAGAGTTGGACTCTTAACCAACTGGGCCACCAGGTGTCCCCAGACCAAAAATTTAAGTATGCACTGTCAATCAAATTAAGATTATAAGGAAAATTAAAGTAATAGGAAACTGCACTCTCTCTTTCAAAAATAAACATTAAAAAATTTAAAAAATAAATGAGTAAGGGAGATTTAAAAAATGTATAATAATAGTGATATTAAGATTAACACTATCAAAAAGAAAGAGAATGTCCTAAATGCTTCCAAAAGGAAGAATACATTAGTTATGTAATGCTATGTAACAAATTACCACAAATTTAGCAGCTAAAAAATTCCCACACGTTTATTATCTCCCAATTTTTGTGGGTCAGGAGTCCAGGCACAGCTTAGCTGAGTTCCCTGTTTTAAGGCCTCTCACAGGGCTTCAATCCAGGTGTTTTCCAGGGCTGGGGTCTCGTGTTCACATGAGTCAACTAGTCAAAAATCCATATTTAAGCTCATGTGGTTGGTGGAATTCAGTTCTTGTGGCTGTTGGACTAATGGCCTCACTTTCTTGCTGGTTGTTTTGCCACAGGTTTTTCTCAGTTCCTTGCTACGTGGGCTATCAAAACAGATTTTATTTAGTAACTATTAACAGTAGAGGAAAGCTCTAAACCCCATTCCAACTTGTGCAGAAGTTACTGGTTGTTTTAAAGAAGAGTTGGGGAGGGGTGAGGGAGGGCTCAAGTAGATTCAATGAAGTGAAAAATTACAAAAGGTTGATCAGTGTAAATGTAATTAGGCCAGCTGTGTCTGCTAGCTGGCAATGATAAAAGTTAGAATTCTATGCTCCCACAGAGACTGGGAGACAGGGGCCCTATACTTCCTGACAATTATATTTCAAAGCAATTACTTTCAGGTCCTTGAAAAAGACACATCTGAGTTGTAGGAGATACATATACGTCTCAAAGAGACAGAGGAAGGACTCATAATTATAAGCCTGTTTTATTTATTTTTTATTTTTTTTAATGTTTATTTACTTTTGAGAGAGAGACATAGTGTGAGTGGGGAAGGGTCAGAGACAGAGAGAGAGGGAGACACAGAATCCAAGGCAGGCTCCAGGCTCTGAGCTGTCAGCCCAGAGCCTGATGTGGGGCTCAAACTCACAAGCTGTGAGATCATGACCTGAGCCTAAGTCAGGCACCCCACTGACTGAGCCACCCAGGCGCCCCTGTAAGCCTGTTTTATAAAATGCTGTAAGGGGCGCCTGGGTGGCGCAGTCGGTTAAGCGTCCGACTTCAGCCAGGTCACGATCTCGCGGTCCGTGAGTTCGAGCCCCGCGTCGGGCTCTGGGCGGATGGCTCGGAGCCTGGAGCCTGTTTCCGATTCTGTGTCTCCCTCTCTCTCTGCCCCTCCCCCGTTCATGCTCTGTCTCTCTCTGTCCCAAAAATAAATAAAAACGTTGAAAAAAAAATTTTAATAAAAAAAAATGCTGTAAGAGAGAGGGCAGGGACCTATCATTAGGGGTTGGTTAGAAAAGACAGTAAATTCTCCCGGCAATATTGAGCTTTATCGGGAAGGCATTTATTTTAAGGGGTAGTGAGGGTCATCCTAGGGACACAGTTTTATGTTGCTAAAAGTCATACTGGAGTTTGGTTGTCTCTTACTGCAGAGATTTGGATGCATGCTTAACCAACTGAGCCACCCAGGCACCCCAACAAACTAGAATTTAAATAAAAATTTGGAAAAAAACCCCACAAACTTATATCACTAAAGAGTTGAAAAATTGACCAAAGGTAATGGAAAGTGAAAACCCTGTAGAATCTAATAATCCCCAAATGTCTTCCAGAGAATGTCCAGCATTTCACTGAAAGAACACAAGTCTTCTTATTTTTTTAAATTCAAATCCAAGTTATTTAACATATAGTATAATAATGTTTCAGAAGTAGAATTTCTTTTTTTAATGTTTATTTATTTGAGAGAGAGAGAGAGAGAGAGAGAGAGAGAGAGAGAGAGACAGAATCTGAAGGAAGATCCAGGTTCTGAGCTGTCAGCACAGAGCCAAGTGTGGGGCTCAAACTCGTGAACTACGAGATCATTGCCTGAGCTGAAGTCAGATGCTTAACCGACTGAGCTACCCAGGCACACTGGATGGAGTCTTTATGTGCTGAAAACTCATAGGACCTCAATGCCTCCCAAATTTGCCAGCTTGCTTTATCAAAGCCAACCAGGAAGAGTCTCATAGCAAGATGAAGTTCATAATCTTACTTAGCATAAACAGAGAAGTGATATCTCATCATCTTTAATGAATTCTTTTGGTTAGAAGAAAGACACTAGGCCACCCTATACTCAAAAGGAGATGATTACACAAGAGTGTAAATACTAGAAGGTGAGATCATTGGAGGCCATCTTGGAGTTGGCCTACCACATGAGCAAGCATTAAAAATTATATTGCCAGCTAGTATTCTTATAAGAGTCATTTTAAATTCTAGTTCAGACTTCTTACTTATATCTGTGTTGATTACATCCCTGGACATCATTTCTTCCTATTCTTTCTTTTGGAGTGAATTTTTCCATCTTGTCATTTTGGAGGAAGAAAAAATAAATAAGATAAAAAGTAAAAATTAAAAAATTAAAAACAAAACAAAAAATCAAATAAAGGAAGCTAGATCCTAGGGGTGTTTCCATCTGCTTGTTGAGAGAAGGTTGATAGAATAGAGAAAAAAGAGAAGGGAAAAAAGTTTTAAAATTTTTAAGTAAAAATTTAATAAAATAGAATAAAAATTAAAAATAGAAATATTTGCTCTTTCTGTATCCAAGAAAAAGAAGTAAAATAAAACAGAAAATAACCTACACAGAACCAGAAGCAAAGAAAACAAATAAGTAAATCTGCAAACAGAATGAAACCTGAATGAAGTTACAGCCAGTTTCCTCTAGCACAGAAACTTTGCAGCACACACTTTATAGTCTGTAGACAAATAAGCAGGTGGAGGGGATTTGTGCTGGTCTTCTGGGGAATGTGCCTGGAGAGCATAGGTGGGTGAGGTTTGGTGTAATGGCTCTGTTCTTCATTTGGTGGCGCTGCTTAGCTCACTGGGGCTGATCTGTGTACATGCACACATGCATGTGAGCACTAGAAGTGAAAATGGTTTCACACAGATCCCTAGTCTCTGGTGCAGGAACCCCATGCCCTCACCAACCTGCGATCGAGCATCCCTCCTTTGTCTCAGGCCCTTGTCTGCTCCCTGCCTCTACCCTGTCCATGTCCAAGCTGTCCACCTGCCAGGTGGCATATCCCTCCAGAGTTTTATCTCAGATGGGACTGTGTTTCATAACCCCACACCTCAGAGAGCCCTGCAGCTTGGACCTGCACCAAATCTCTGGGGGAGTGTCTCGCTGGACAATGGCCGGGTGCCGGCTTGTCCTGGAAAACATTAGCACAATAACACTGTGGCAGAGGTCCAGAGTTTATGGCAAATCACAACATACAGCTGGCGCCAGGTTTTGCTGTACTCCAGTGTCTTTGTTCCAATATCAGTAAACATGGCTGCTCTCCAGGGTCCTCCAGGACTCTTGCCCACTGGGAAGCCATAGGGCCGGTACCAAATGCACTTCAATCAGGAGAACTGATTCTCCTTGTGGCACACGGACCCCATCAGGCCACACTGCCTGCTTCTGGGATTCACCCTACTTTCTCACTAGAGCACCGTCAGGCACTGAGCTCTGAAATTTTAGACTCTGTGCTCCACAGTTTATAGAATCCTGGTGGTATCGAAATCCTCTTCTTTCTCTCTATCCAGTCCCCTGCAAGTGTTTTCACGTTCTCCTTCTTTCTCTCCAGCTACTTTTGGGGAGGGGGGTGCTTTTCTTGCACAATCCTGATGTGCTGAACTCTCCCCCTTTCTCTTT
This sequence comes from Lynx rufus, assembly GCF_022079265.1. NCBI lineage: Eukaryota > Metazoa > Chordata > Mammalia > Carnivora > Felidae > Lynx > Lynx rufus. The sequence goes on along the minus strand of NW_025814834.1, from coordinate 127,708,771 downwards.
CTCTTTCTGTCCTCTCTCCAGGAAAATGGCTCTCTACCCTCTGGGGCTCTTCAGCTTTTCTCTCCCCCAAGTCATCTTTCCACACTGCATACCTGCCATTTTCTCTGGCTCCAAGTATGCAGATTGTTGCATTAGTCCTCAGATAAGTTTCCTAGGTGTTCAAAATGGTTTGATGCTGATGTAGCTGCATTTCAGGGAGGAGACAAGCTCAGGGTCTCATCTCTGTCATCTTAACTCTTCCCTCCTCAAGCATATTAGTCTTGATCTCAGCTCAGGTCTTGATCTAAGGTTCTTGAGTTCAAGCCCTGCATTTGGCTCCATGCTGGGCATGAAGCCGTTATTCTTCTCTAGTATTCAGGTCACAAAAGATCAGGAAAGATGTAGGACCTTACCCACACAAGAGAAGAGTAAGCAGCCATGACAAGCATGTAATGTGAGATCCCTGACTGGATCTAGATCATGGGTGGATTGTAATAGGATATAATTCAGGACCAGCCAGATGAGGAGATTCAGAGGGCCAGGTGTGGGGAAGGGTGCTTCTATCGCCTCTCCAGGTACGCCTCTCTCCCCAAACCTCCATGTGTCCACCAACCCGGAAATTCTGTTCTCTGTATTGAAGTCTCTTATGGTTTGCCTTCCTCTCTGTTTTTAATCTTTTTTTTTTTCACTTTAACATTTTTGGATAATTTTCTGAAATAACCAAGAAACTTATATACAGTAAAAATGTCATTTAATATGACATACAAAGCTTCATAAGAATTTTTGCACTACTAGATGTTTATCCAAAGGCTACAGAAACTCTGATTCAAAGGGGCACATGTACCCTGATGCTTACAGCTGCATTATCAATGATAGCTAAATATAGAAATAAGATGTGGTGCATATATATATATATATATATATATATAATATATATAATATGTATTATATACATGTATCATAAATATAATATGTATATAATATGTATTATATACATAATTGAATATTACTCAGCCATCAAAAAGAATGAAATCTTGCCATTTGCAACAACATGGATGGAGTTAGAGTGTATTATGCTAAGCAAAATAAGTCAGTCAGAGAAAGACAAATAGCATATGATTTCACTCATATGTAGGATTTAAGAAACAAAACAGATTAACATAGGGGAAAGTAGAAAAAAAGAGAGGCAAACCATAAGAAACTCTTAATTATAGAGAATAAACTGACGTTTGCTGGAAGGGAAGTGCACAGGGTGATGGGTTAAATGGGTGACGCGTATTAAGGAGAGCACTTGGGATGAGCACCGGGTGTTATATGTAAGTGATAAATCACTAAATTCTACTCCTGAAACGAATATTACACTATATGTTAACCAACTGGAAATTAAATAAAAACTGGAAACACACACACACAAAAATAATTTTTTACTCTAAGACATAAACTTAAAATATTTTTAATTAAATACTAAAATAATAAGAAAAACAATTCCATAAAATATTGAAAAAATAAGAAAAGTACAGTTATTTTTCTATAATGTTTATTCTGAACACATGATTTATTCCTATACAATTCACACACTATGGAAGAATTTGAGCATGATATGTATTTTGTATTTCCTTAAACACAGTTTCATACCTAAGAAACACTAGGTGAGTATAAGACTGTACCCAGCTGAACTAAGAGGTGTAAGACATAAAACACATGCTCTCACATACCTCAAGAGAAATGATTCATGCACATCCACATCTGTTATTACAACTGTCCATCTTACATCAGATAACCCTCTTTCCAGACTTCACAATACTTCACAAATTGCAGATTTTCAGATGTCCATCTTGACTGCTCAACCCCCACACATTCTCTTTTTAGTTTTCTCCTCTTTCCTGTCAGCCAATTTGTACTTTTTTCTCCATGTTCCCCATTACTCCATTATTTCTCTCTCTTTATCTCCAATCTCTTTCTTTTATAAAAATCTCTCCTGGAAAAAAAAAATCTCTTTTGTTCTCTTCCTCACCTATGCAGCACGTTGGGGGCAGGAGATGGTCAGGCTTGCAGGAGAATGAACATGCACTCCCACAATCAATCTCAGGTCTTTTACAAAACAAAGTGCCATGTGTATTACAGTATTTATATATTTATTAACCATTTAACATGTTAAAAACTGTACTTCCATTTTTATTTGGTTCCCTATCTTTTTGTTTAATATCTCAGAAGTTTTTGGTGTCATGGTCCTAACCTCATTTTCCCATGAGCATAATGGATTTTTATTGCATAATATTGCATAGTGTCGTGATTTTTAGGAATATATGTGTCATGTTATGCCAAACCTGCAAAAATAATTGAAAACATTTGGAAAGCCACTTCTGGACAAGACAGAGTAACAAGGACTGGATTTGTCCTGCAATTTCAAGGAACAATAATAACAATCAGGCAAGAACACATGAAACAACACTTTTCAAGACACTGGAGTCAGGCAATGAAGAACAATATTTTAGTCAGCACAGGCTGTTTATAACAAAATACCATAAAATCGGTGGCTTATAAACAACAAAAATGTATTTTTCATAGTTCTGGAGGCTGGAAGTCCAATATCAGGATTCCAGCAGGTCAGATTCTAGTAAGCACCATCTTCTGAGTTACAGACTATTGACTTCTCATTCTATCTTCATATTGAAGAGATTAGAGAAAAGAAGCAAGCTCAGTCTTAACTCTTTTAAGGACACAAATCACATTCATGAGGACTTACCTACATGCCTTCTTCCAATAATAGTTAACCCCCAAAGTCCCCATCTTCTAATACCATCACATTCGAGAGGGTTGTTGGTAGGGTTTCAATATATGAGTTTTGGGGAAAACAAATATTTCATCCACAACAGACTGTGATCCTTGAAAGATGAGTAGCAAATGAGGTAATTCTTAGGATTCTGCTTTGAGAGAGTTTACAGACCACAGCTCAGAAAACTGAAACTGAGGCAGAACATGGCAAACTAGCTGAGTTGAGAAAATGAAGCTGAGACTCCAGGGGAAAAGGCAGCTTGAATTGATAGGGTAGACTATCAGAGAGAGGGAAGAACTGCATATGAGAACCACAGAGATCTGCTGACAGTCTCTCTTGAATATTCAGTAGAATACTGCTAAGCACATACCTGTAAGGAAACAATACAAAGCTGGATAAAGAACCATCCAAAACGGGGTACCTGAGGGTTCAGTTGGTTAAGCATCTGACTCTTGGTTTTGGCTCAGGTCATGATCTTGGGACTTTGTGAGTTCGAGCCCGGCATTGGGCTCTCACAGTGTGGAGCCTGCTTGGGATTCTCTGTCTCCCTCTCTCTCTGCCCCTCCTCCACTCACGCTGTCTCTGTCTCTCTCAAAGTAAATAAATAAACCTAAAAAAATTTTAGTAAAAAATAATAAAAATTAAAAAAAAAAACAACATCCGAAAGGAATAGAGGAAAGGCCACCTGACACCCACACAGGGTTGGAAATAGTGCCCGTTCCCACATCTAGACTGGAAAAACTCATACTTTTATAGGGTACTTCTACACTCCAGATCCGCCTAATTAATTATAAAAACAAGACCTCAAATCAAACTGTTTCCAAGTAAAATGACTGTATCCCAGAGCAAAATTCAAGTAAATGTGTAGCAATATGAAAATGTCCAACACCCACAAGGCAATAGCCCCAATGTTAGAATCCAATCCAAAACTAGTAGGAATACAAAGAGACCATAAAATACAATCTGTAATGAGAATAATCAACCAAGCAAAACTGACCTGGATGTTAGAATTAACAAAGAAAGATATTAATATAAATATTATAAACGTATACCATTTGTTCAACAAGTTAAGTAAAGACATAGAAGATATTTTAAAAATCCAAATAAAAATTTCCAGAGAAGAGTTACAATGCTGAAACAGAAAAATACACTGGGTTGGATTAGTGGAGAATTAGAGATTTCAGAAGAAATGGTAGGTGAACTTGAAAGCTCAGACCCTAGGTGTGCTTTTCTTGGATTTATCTTATTTAGGATGTATAGGGATTCTTGAACCTGTATTTTAATAACTGTAATTAATTTTGGAAAATTCTCCACCAATATTTTTTGAAATATTGCTTCTTTGTCTTTCCCCCTCTCTCTCCTTCTGTCTCTTTTCCTTTCTTTATCTTCCCTTCCTTCTGTCTCTGCCATGCCCCCTACACACATTTCTATATTTCAATTACACTTATGGTAGAACTTTTACCAATGTCCCATATGTCTCCTATGATCTATTCAATATTTATTATTTTTTATTTTCTGCATGCTTGATTCAAAATATTTTCTTCTCTCTTATTTTCCAGTTTACCAATCCTCTGTACGATGATGTCTAATAAACTATGTTACCAGTCTATAAAACTATTACTTTCAATTTAGTAGTTTCAGTTGTAGAACTTCCATTTTAATTGTTTTTTATATTTCATATCTCTAATATAAAGTTTTCTGTTTTAAAAATTATATTCATGTGTTTATTAATTATACTTTAAAATACCATTTGTTAGGGGTTCCTGGGTGGCTTATCTGGTTAAGCGTTTGACCCTTGGTTTGGGCTCAGGTCATGATCTCACAGTTTCATGAGTTCAAGCCCTACATTGGGCTGTCTGCTGGCAGTGCAGAGTCTGCTTGGGATTCTCAATCTCCCTCTCTCTCTGCCCCTCCCCCACTTGTGCTGTCTTTGTCTCCCTCAAAATAAATAAATAAGCCTTAAAATAAAATAATAAAATAAAATACAATAAAGTAAAATAATAAAATAAAATAAAATAAATAAAATAAAACAAAACAAAATAAAATAAAATACTGTTTGTTAATTCCCAATCTAACTCATTTCAGAGTTTGTTTTACTGTCTATTTTGTTCTCGTTTTTGTCAATTTCTGCTGTTTTATAAGATGTCTTATGATTTTTTTTTGTTGAATGCTGGACATTTATGTTAAACATGTTTAAGGATAAAGCTTTTTCTGGACAGCAGTTAGAGTACCAACAGACCATATTAATCCTTTAGAGGGTTTGTTTGAGACTATGTTAGGACTAGTCTATTTCAGTTTTTATTATTATTCCTATGGCATGGTCCATATTTCTAGGGTGTGTCCATTGTGGAATCTTAACTGAAAACTCTAATGCTTATCAAAACCCTTTCACATAGCAAGCTTTGAACTCCAACGTCTGTCTCATCAGTAAAACATGGCTGTTGAAACTTGTGCTCAGTTTGTTAATCCCCCAACTGCTGTTTTCTGATTAATTCATTGTATTTCTGCCCTTTGTATGCATAGCTAAGGATGTGGCCAATGAATTCATGTGAATTTGTAGCTGGAATTCTTTCTGTATGGTTTATTCCCTGTAGAAATTTTCTTAAATCCCAGACACATGGCATCTCTGAACTTTGATCTCTGCTGTTCATTCTAAAATGACTGTGTTTTATACTTTCGACTGCAGTCCCTATGTTGGAAAAAGCCGTCAGGAAACTGGTCAGAATACATATGAATCTCTCCTTACATGCTTTTTTTTTTCCTAACAAGAAGCATAGTTCTTTAATTCCTGACTCCATTGTTTGTTCTCCAATGCCTTTAAATTTTTGTTTTATATAGGCTGTTTACTGTGTACACACACACACACACACACACACACACACACACACACGTATATGTATGTTTACATGAAACAGGTTTAGTAAAATATAATCTACTTTATCCTGGTCAGAACTAGAAGTTTTCTCAAGACAACCCACTGGTTCTTTAATTTCAATATTTATTTTTCTTTCCTAGGATATCCAGCTCCTTTTCAATTGTTTGTCTATGGCTTTTTAATACATGTTTATGTTTTCTAACTTTAACTTTACTCTATAAACAGAGTGAACATATTCTTTTCATACCTTGATTCAGATTACATCAGCATCTAAAATCTTTGAGGGACTTATTCTGCTATCCATTTTTCTGAGTAAGATTTCTGAATGTGAGATCATGTTTCTTGGAAATTTATTTCTTTACTGTTGAGTCCTTTAAGTTGCATTTCTTTTTAGAGAATTTGATTTTTAAAACAAAGAATTTTTTTCATAAAAGTAAGAAATTTTCAAAGTACTACTAATATACAATAAACTATATAAATTTTAAGTGTATGGAATAGGAAGGGGCTAAGATGGTGACATAGTAGGAAGACCTTAGGCTTGTCTAGACCTGTGAACACAACTAGTGACTATCAAATCATTCTAAATACCCCAGAAATCAATCTAAATACTGACAGAACAATCTCCACAACTGAAAGGAGAGAAAATGACACATCAAGGAAGGTAGGAAGAGGGAGACATGCTTAGGAACAGAAATGGACTGCAGGTGCTGCAGAGAGGAAGGAGCCATGGTTGCAGAGAAAGGCAATAAAGAGAGGAGCACACAGGGGAATACACAAGGAGAACACTTCCCCAAATTCATTGGCTGGGAAAATGAGAGGGGCTTATTTGGGTGAGTACTTGTGACCAGTGGGGCTTAGAGACTGGAGTTACTTACCATTATATTTTCTGATTGCCTTCTTTTACTTACCGTGTTTTCCCAATGCATCCAGTTGTAGCATGTAACAGTACTGCATTCCTTTTTGTGGTCAAATGATATTCCACTGGATACACGGTTTATCCATTGATACATTCGATTTATCCATTCATCAGTTGACACACATTTGGGTTGGTTTTACATCTTGGAATAATTAAGAATAATGCCAGTAGGGATAACGCTGCTTTATTCATGTGCAAATTTCTGTGTGGACATATGTTTTCATTTCCCATAGATATCTGCCTAGGAGTGAAACTGCTGGGTCATATGCTAAGTCTATGTTTAATCATTTGAGTAAATGCCAGTTTTCCAAAATGACTGAACTATTTTGCAGTCCCACAAGCCGTGTATAAGGGTTTTGATTTTTTGTACTGTTACCAACATTTTTTATTATGTGACTTATTGGTTTTAGCCATCCTAGAGAGTATGAAGTTGCATCTTACTGTGGTTTTGATTTGTATTTCCTGGGTGACAAATGATGTCAAACATCTTTTCATATACTTATTGGTCATATACATACCTTCCTTGGATAAATATGTATTGAGACCCTTTGTCCATTTCTTTTTTTTATTTAAAAATATTTAATGTTTATTTTTTATTAAAATTTTTTTAATGTTCATTTATTTTTGAGAGAGTGTGAGTGGGGGAGAGGCAGAGACAGAAGGAGACACAGAATCCAAAGCAGGTCCCAGGTTCTGAGCTGTTAGCATAGAGCCCGATGGGGGGCTTGAACCCACGAACCATGAGATCGTGACCTGAGCCAAAATCAGACATTTAACTGACTAAGCCACCAAGGCACCCCTCTTTGTCCATTTCTAAATTGGATCATTTGTCTTTTTATTATTGAGTTAGAAGAATTCTTTATACATTCTAGATGCAAGGTGTTTATCAGATATATGATTTGGAAATATTTTCTCCCATTCTGTGGATAGTTTTGTTCACTTTCTTGATAGTGTACTTTAATGCATGTAATGAGCTGAACTGTGTCCCTCAAAATGCATATGATGAAATCCCAAACTCCAGTACCCACAAATATAATCAAAATAAGGTATTTAAAGAGGTCATTAAGTTAAAAGAAGCTATTAGGTAATGGGGCCATAATCACATGACATGTGTCCCTACGAGAAGGAAACACCATGATCATGTGCTCACAGTGGCAGCAGGAGGGTGGCCATGTACAAGCCAAGAGAGGCCTCAGAGAAAACTAACCCTGCAGGTGCCTTGATCTTGAACTTCTAGCCTCCAGAGAAAATAAATTTCTATTGTTTAAACCACCCAGTCTGTGGTATTTGTTATAGTAATCCTAGAACCCTAATGCAATGCCCAAAGCTTTTAATTTTGATGACATCCAATTTATCTATTTTCTGTTCTTGCTTTTGGTGTCATATTTAAGAATCTTTTGTCACATTAAAAAAAGTGGGCGTCGCCTGGGTGGTTCAGTCAGTTAAGTGTCCAACTTCAGCTCAGGTCATGATCTCATGGTTTGTGAGTTCAAGCCTCTGTGTTGGGCTCTGTGCTGACAGTTCAGAGCCTGGAGCCTGCTTCAGATTCTGTGTCTCCCTCTCTCTCTGCCCCTCCCCGGCTTGTGCGTGTGCGTTCTCTCTCTCTCTCTCTCAAAAATAAATAAACATTAAAAAAAGAGAATCTTTCGCCAAATCTAAGATCATGAAGGTTTAATCCTATATAGCTTTCTTAGAGTTTTAGTTTAGTTATATTTAGTTACATTTAGGTCTTTGGTTCATTTTCAGATGATTTGGTACGTGGAGTAAGGAAAGTATTCAACTTCATTCTTTCCCATGTGATTGGTCAGTTGTCATTACCACTTATCAAAAATATTCTTTCCCTAGAGATAGACTTGTATCCTTGTCAAAGATCTGTTGACTATAGATGTATGGGTTTATTTCCATCATTTGTTTCATTGATATATTTGTATATCTTCTTCCATCACTTCATTGTTTTGTAGGAAGTTTTAAAATCAGCAGGTATGACTCTTCCTACTTGATTCTTCTTATTCAGGATTATTTTGGCTGTTCTAAGTCTCTTTAAAATTCATTATGAATTTTAGAATTGGCTTTTCAATTTGTACAAGGAAGTCAGCTAAGATTTCTCTATGGACTACAATGAAACTGCAGATTTATTTGAGAAGTATTTACTTCTTACAATCTTTGCTTTCAATCTAGGTATATGTTAATGTGTTTACATTTATTCAGATCATTTTTAATTGATTTCAACACTGTTCTGTAATTTTAAGAGCCTAAGTTTGTACTTCTTTTGTTAAATTTATTCCTGAGAATTCTATTAATTTTGGTGCTATAGTGAATGAAAATGTTTTCTTATTTCAAATTTGGATTTGTTTAAGATTAACTGACCAAATACTTGTGGGTTCATTTCCGGGTTTTCTATTATGTGCCATTGATATATGTGTTTGTTTTTGTGCCAGTAGCATACTGTCTCGATTACTACAGCTTTGTAATATAACTTAAAGTCCAGAATTCTGATGCTTCCAGCTTTGATTTTCTTTTTCAAAATTGCTTTGACTCTTTGGGGTCTTTTGTGGTTCCATACAAATTTTAGGATTGTTTGTTCTAGCTCTGTAAAATATGCTGGTGGTATTTTGATAGGGATGGCAAGAAATGTGTGCTTTGGGTGATGTAGACATTTAAAAAAATATTTACTCTTCTGATCCATGAGAAAGAATGTTTTTCCATTTCTTTGTGTCATCTTTAATTTCTTTTATCAATGTTTTATAGTTTTCAGAGTATAGGCCTTTCACCTCTTTGGTTAAGTTTATTCCTAGGTATCTTATTGGTTTTGTTGCAGTTGTAAATGGGATCGATTCCTTGATTTCTCTTTTGCTGCTTCATTATTGATGTATAGAAATGAGACAGATTTCCGTGTGTTGATTTTGTATCCTGTAATTCCACCGAATTCATGTATCAGTTCTAGCTGTTTTTTGATGAAGTCTTTTGGGCTTTCTATATAGAATATCATGTCATCTGCAAATAGTTAAATTTAATTTCTTCCTTGCTTATTTGGATGCCTTTTATTTATTTATTTATTTATTTATTTATTTATTTATTTGGTGTCTGATTGCTGTGTTTAGGACTTCTAGTCTTATATTGAATAAGTGGACATCTCTGTATTGTTCCCTACCATAGAAGAAAAGTTCTCAGTTTTTCCCTACTGGGGATATTAGCTGTGGATTTTTCATATATGGCCTTCATTTTGTTGAGGTATCTTCCCTGTAACCTCATTTTGTTGAGGACTTTTTTTTTTTTTACCATGAATGATGTTGTACTTTGCCAAATGCTTTTTCTGTATCTGTTGAAATAATCATATGGTTCTTATCTTTTATTATTATTATTAGTGGGGTGTATCACATTGATTTGTGAATATTGAACCATACTTGCAGCCCAGGAATAAATTCCACTCTAGGGTAAATGATTCTTTTAGTGTATTGTTGGACCTGGTTTGCACATATTTTATTGAGAATTATTGCATCCACGTTCATCAAAGATATTGACTGTAGTTCTTTTTTTTTAGTGGAATCCTTCTCTGGGTTTGGGATCATGGTAATGCTGGCCTCATAGAATGAATTTAGAATTTCTCCCTCAATTTCTACTTTCAAGAATAATTTGGAAAGAATAGATATTATCTTTTCTTTAAATGATTAGTAGAATTTACCTATGAAGCCACCTGGTCTTGGACTCTTGTTTGTTGGGAGATTTTTGTTTACCGATTCCATTTCTCTACTGGATATCAGTCTGTTTACATTTTCTATTTCTTGGTGTTTCAGTTTTGGCAGTTTATGTGCTTCTAGGAATTGATCCATTTCTTCTGGGTTGTCCAATTTGTTGACGTACTGTTTCTCATAAAATTCTCTTGTAATTTTTTGTATTTCCATGTTATTGGTTGTTATTTCTCCTCTCTCATTTGTGACTTTATTTAATTGGGTCCTTTCTCTTTTCTTTTTCATAACTTTGGCTAGGAGTTTATCAATTTTATTATTTTTTCAAAGAACCAGCTACTGGTTTCTTTGATCTGTTCTTCTGTTTTTATAGCTTCTATATCATTTATTTTTTTATTATTTCCCTTCTTCTGCTGGCTTTAGACTTGTTTGTTGTTCTTTTTCTCTTTTAGGTGTAAAGTTAGGTTGTTTATTTGAGATATTTCTTGCTTCTTGAAATAGATCTTTATTGCTATATTCTTCCCTCTTATGACTGTTTTTGCTACATCCCAAAGGTTTTGGACTGCCATGTTTTCCTTTTTATTTGTTTCCTTGTTTTTTAAAAATTTCCTCTTTGATTTCCTGGTTGACGCATTGATTGTTTAGTTGCATGTTATTTAACTTCCATGTATTTGTGGCCCTTCTAAATTTTTTCTTGTGGTTGACTTCAAGTTTCATATCGTTGTGGTCAGAAAGTATACATGGTATGATCTATCTCAATCTTTTTGTATTTGTTGAAGCCTGATTTGTGACCCAAATATGTGATATATTCTGGAGAATGATCCATGAGCACTTGAAAAGAATGTATATTCTGCTGTTTTAGGATGGAATATATCTGGTAACTCCATCTGGCCCAGTGAGTCATTCAAAGCCATTGATTCCTTGTTGATTTTCTGTTTAGATGATATGTTTGTTGATGTAAATGGGATGTTAAAGTCCCCTACTATTATTGTATTATTATCAAGGAGTACCTTTATGCTTGGTATTAATTATTTTATATATTTTCATGCTTCAAAGTTGGGGAATAAGTATTTACAATTGTTGGATATTCCTGTTGGATAGTACCCTTTATTATGATATAGTGCCATTCTCCATCTCTTGTTACAGTCTTTGGCTTAAAACCTATGTTGCCTGATATAAGTATTGCTACTCTGGTTTTCTTTTGATATTTCTTTGCATGATAAATATTTCTCCATGCCCCCCCTTTCAATCTGCAGGACACTTTAGGTCTAAACTGAATCTTTTGGAGGAAGCATATAGACGTGTCTTGTTGTTTTTATCCATTCTGACACCCTATGTTTTTTGATTGGAGAATTAGTCCATTTATATTCAGAGTAATTATTGATACATATGTATTTAGTGTCAGTTTATTACCCGTTTTGACATTGTTTCTAAAGATTTTCTCTGTTCCTTTCTAGTCTTTGTCACTTTTGGTCATTCTGTCCCACTCAAAGAGTCCCCTTGAATATTTCTTGCAGGGCTGGTTTAGTGGTCACAAACTCATTTAGCTTTTGTTTTTCTGGGAAACTCTTTATCTTGCTTTCTATTCTGAATCATAGCCTTTCTAGAGAGAGTATTCTTGGCTGCAGATCTTTCCCATTCAGCACATTGAACATATCATGCCACTCTTTTCTAGCTTGCCAAGTTTCTGTTGAGAAATCTCCAGTTAGCCTTATGGGTTTCTCTTGTAAATCAAGGACTTCTTTAATCTTGCTGCTTTTAAGGTTTTTTCTTTATCACTATATTTTGCAAAATTAATTACAATATGTCTTGGCATTGGCCTGCTTTTGTTGATTTTCTTTTAGGTAGACTCCACACCCAATGTGAGGTCTGAACTCATGACCTTGAGATCAGGGGTATGATGCTCTACCTAATAAGTCATGGAGGCACCCCTGCTTTCATTGATTTTGATGGGAGTTCTCTGTGCTTACTGGATTTGGATGTTTGTTTCTTTTGCCAGATTACGGAAGTTTTTCAGCTATTATTTCCTCAAATAAGTTTTCTGCCCCTTGCACTCTCTTCTTCTTGAGACTCCTATTATATGAATGTTATGTTTGATGGAGTCATTGAGTTCCCAACATGTATCCTCATGTTCCATAATTCTTCTTTCTTTATTTCAGCTTCTATATTTTCTATTATTTGTCTTCTATATCACCTATTCATTTCTCTGCTTCTTCTAGCTAACTATTAAGTGCATCAAGCCTGTTTCCAATCTCTGTTATTGCATTCTTTATTTCTGACTGATACTTTTTAAAAAACTCTTTATCTCTGTGGTAAGGGTCTTCCTGATGTCTTCATTCTTTTCTCAAGCCTAGCAAGTATCCGTATGATTGTTGCTTTAAACTCTCCATCAAGCGTGTTACTTACTTTACTTAGATCTCTGGTAGTGACCTTACCTTATTCTTTCATTTGGAATTAATTCCTCCATCTAGGCATTATTTGTAAGTCTCTGCCTTTTTCTCTGTGTTAGAAAAGCCTCTATGTTTCCTGCCTCTGGGAGTAATGGCTTTATGAAGAAGAGGTCATATAGTGTTCAGGGCCTGGCTCTTTAGCAGTTGTCTCTGTTGGTGCTGTGTGTGCTCTGCTGTTGTGTTTTGGCTGCTCTATCCTCAGGCCAGTCTTCTGCAGAGGTTCTCCTTACCTGTAGTGGGCAGTGTTTGGTCTTTGACTAGCACGTGGAGAGTTTTAATTATGTGTGCTCTGGTCTGCTTGTTAAGTGAGACCTGATACCACTTCCACTAGAACTGAAGCCTGCAGAACTCTATGGTCAGGAGACACAGTGTGAGCAAGGGTTTGTGCTGGTCTTTTGGGGAAGGGGCCCATTGACCTGGAACTGAGGCATGCTTGACTGTGATGGGCAGTCCGCCAGAGTGCAGGGGTGTGAGACATGGTGTGAACAAGTTAGGCAGCCTGTGTCAGCCCTGAACTGTTTCCCACAGGTATTTCTGGATTGATCATTGCAAGTGAATAGAAATGGAATTGATTTTGTATATTGATCTTGTATATTCATCCACCTTGCTGAATTCATTCATTAGCTCTAATAGTTTTTAGTGAATTATTTACAATTCTCTATGTATAAATTATGTTTTCTATGAATAGAGATAGTTGTATTTCATCCTTTCCCATCTGGAAGACTTTTATTTCTTTTTATTGTCCAATTTCTTGGATAGTAACTCCAGAACAATGTTGATTAGAAGGGACAAGAACAAACATCCTTATCTTCAAACTGATCGTAGGGAGATGTCGTCCAATTTCACCATTGGCTATGATGTTAGCTTTGTTTGTTTGGTTTGGTTTCTTGGTATATGCCCTTTATCAGGTTATGGGAGTTCCCTTCTATCTCTAGTTTGTTGACTATTTTTTATCATGAAGAGGTGTTGTATTTTTTCCAATGCTTTTTTTCATCCATTCAGATAATCATATTATCTTTTTTTATCCTATTGGTTGATGTATTACATTAATTTATTTTCAAATATTAAACCAAACTTACATAGTGGGATAAATCCCAAATGGTATTTTGTGTAATTCATTTTATATGCTATTGGATTTGGTTTGCTTTTTTTTGGCTGTGGATTTTTGCTTTTATATATTTAAGAGATACTGATCTGTAGTTTTCTTTTTTGTGTGTGATGTCTGTGTCTGATTTTGATATTATGGTAGTTAATACTGGACTTATTATATAAATTTAAACTATTTGTCCTTCTGTATTTTGGAAAAGTTTCTGAGGAATTCTAGAAATTATTTAAATGTTTCAAAGAATTCAGTGGTGAAGCCATCTGGGCCTGTGTTTTCTTTGCTAGTATTTATTGTTAGTAGTAGTAATTATTATTAATTTAATCTCTCATTTGTTATAGGTTTATTCAATGGTCTATTTCTCCTTGTCCTGGTTTTTGTAGCTGTGTTATTTTAAATGTGTCCATTTTATCTCAGTTACCTAATGTGTTAATGTTTTCTTGATATTATTCCTTTATAATTCTATTTGTTTTGTAATGTTGGTAGGTAATGTCCCTCTTTCATTTCCAAGTCTAATAATTTTGGTTTCTCTCATTTTATCTTGGTCAATCTAAGTAGAGACTTGTTAATTTTGTTAATCTCTAAAAAAATTTTGATTCATTACTTTACTAATTCTCCCTAAACTTATTTTCTTCTTTGTGCTGTATTTATGTTTAGTTTGTTCCTCTTTATCAAGTGACTTAAGGTGGAAAGTTAGGTTATTGACTTGAGATATTTCTTCTTTTTTAAATAGACATTTACAGCCATATATTTGCATTTAAGCACCACTTTGCATGCAACTCAAGTTTTGATAACATGTATCTTCATTTTCATTCATCTCAAAGTATGTTCTCATGTCTCTTTTCATTCTTCTTTGATCCATTCATTATATACAAGTATGTTGTTTAATTTCCACAAATGAGTCAGTTTCCCAATTTTTTTCTCATTACTGATTTCAACTTATACTCCATTGTGTTCAAGTGTATACTTGCATTATTTTTATTCTTTTAAATTTATTGGTGTTTGTTTTATGGTGTAGTACATGGTCTATCTGGAGAATGTTCCATGTGGACTTGAAAATAATTGGGTGAGTGTTCCATAGATTTCTGTTAAGTCTACTTGATTTATAGTGTTTTTCAAGTCTTCTATTTCCTTGCCAATGTTCCATCTAGTTGTTTTATTTATTATTGAAAATGGGGTATTGAAGTTACAATGGCCACTCAGTCTGAGGTATTTTGTTATAGAAGCTCTAGCAGACTAGTACACCAGTAAACAAAAACACGATTGATTTTTTAAAAATATTAACTTCATATCCCAAAACACTTCTCAGGTCACATATTGTTTCTAGTAGCATTTTTATATTTTCCTTAGAATGGTCTATGTAAATAATCACATTGTTTTTGAATAAAGATAGTTTTGCATCTTCCTTTCCAATCTGTTATCCACTTTCTTTTTATTTACTTGCCATATTAAATTGGCTAGAACTGGTAGTAAAATGTTAAATAAAACTGATAAGAGCAGATATGTCTGTCTTATTCTCCACTTCAGGTAAAAATGTATAATATTTCACCATGAAGTATGGTGGGGTTTTTTTTATTCAAGTTAGTTAACATAATATAATGTACTATTGGTTTCAGGAGTAAAATTTAGTGATTCATTACTTGCATAAAACACCCAGTGCTCACCCAAAAAAGTGCCCTCCTTAATGCCCATTTAGCTCATACCCCCACCCAACTCCTCTCCAGCAATTCTCAGTTTGTTCTCTGTATTTAAATGTCTCTTATGGTTTACCTCCCTCTCTGTTTTTATTTTATTTTTCCTTCTCTTCCCCTATGTTCATTTGTTTGGTTCTCAAATTCCACATATGAATGAAATCATATGTTACCTTTCTGTGACTGACTTATTTCACTTAGAATAATACACTGTAGTTCCATCCACATTGTTCTAAATGGCAAGGGTTTATTTTTTTTTTTGATCACTGAGTAATATTCCATTGTATATATATACCACATCTTCTTTATCCATTCATCAATTGGTGGACATTTGGGCTCTTTCCATAAATTGGCTATTGTTTTTTTTTTGTTTTTTTTTTGTTTTTTTTTATACATATATGAAATTTATTGACAAATTGGTTTCCATACAACACCCAGTGCTCATCCCAAAAGGTGCCCTCCTCAATACCCATCACCCACCCTCCCCTCCCTCCCACCCCCCATCAACCCTCAGTTTGTTCTCAGTTTTTAAGAGTCTCTTATGCTTTGGCTCTCTCCCACTCTAACCTCTTTTTTTTTTTTTCCTTCCCCTCCGCCGTGGGTTCCTGTTGAGTTTCTCAGGATCCACATAAGAGTGAAAACATATGGTATCTGTCTTTCTCTGTATGGCTTATTTCACTTAGCATTACACTCTCCAGTTCCATCCACGTTGCTACAAAAGGCCATATTTCATTTTTTCTCATTGCCACGTAGTATTCCATTGTGTATATAAACCACAATTTCTTTATCCATTCATCAGTTGATGGACATTTAGGCTCTTTCCATAATTTGGCTATTGTTGAGAGTGCTGCTATGAACATTGGGGTACAAGTGCCCCTATGCATCAGTACTCCTGTATCCCTCGGATAAATTCCTAGCAGTGCTATTGCTGGGTCATAGGGTAGGTCTATTTTTAATTTTCTGAGGAACCTCCACACTGCTTTCCAGAGCGGCTGCACCAATTTGCATTCCCACCAACAGTGCAAGAGGTTTCCCGTTTCTCCACATCCTCTCCAGCATCTATAGTCTCCTGATTTGTTCATTTTGGCCACTCTGTCTGGCGTGAGGTGATACCTGAGTGTGGTTTTGATTTGTATTTCCCTGATAAGGAGCGACGCTGAACATCTTTTCATGTGCCTGTTGGCCATCTGGATGTCTTCTTTAGAGAAGTGTCTATTCATGTTTTCTGCCCATTTCTTCACTGGGTTATTTGTTTTTTGGGTGTGGAGTTTGGTGAGCTCTTTATAGATTTTGGATACTAGCCCTTTGTCCGATATGTCATTTGCAAATATCTTTTCCCATTCCGTTGGTTGCCTTTTAGTTTTGTTGGTTGTTTCCTTGGCTGTGCAGAAGCTTTTTATCTTCATAAGGTCCCAGTAATTCACTTTTGCTTTTAATTCCCTTGCCTTTGGGGATGTGTCAAGTAAGAGATTGCTACGGCTAAGGTCAGAGAGGTCTTTTCCTGCTTTCTCCTCTAAGGTTTTGATGGTTTCCTGTCTCACATTTAGGTCCTTTATCCATTTTGAGTTTATTTTTGTAAATGGTGTGAGAAAGTGGTCTAGTTTCAACCTTCTGCATGTTGCTGTCCAGTTCTCCCAGCACCATTTGTTAAAGAGGCTGTCTTTTTTCCATTGGATGTTCTTTCCTGCTTTGTCAAAGATGAGTTGGCCATACGTTTGTGGGTCTAGTTCTGGGGTTTCTATTCTATTCCATTGGTCTGTGTGTCTGTTTTTGTGCCAATACCATGCTGTCTTGATGATTACAGCTTTGTAGTAGAGGCTAAAGTCTGGGATTGTGATGCCTCCTGCTTTGGTCTTCTTCTTCAAATTTCCTTTGGCTATTCGGGGCCTTTTGTGATTCCATATGAATTTTAGGATTGCTTGTTCTAGTTTTGAGAAGAATGCTGGTGCAATTTTGATTGGGATTGCATTGAATGTGTAGATAGCTTTGGGTAGTATTGACATTTTGACAATATTTATTTTTCCAATCCATGAGCAGGGAATGTCTTTCCATTTCTTTAAATCTTCTTCAATTACCTTCATAAGCTTTCTATAGTTTTCAGCATACAGATCCTTTACATCTTTGGTTAGATTTATTCCTAGGTATTTTATGCTTCTTGGTGCAATTGTGAATGGGATCATTTTCTTTATTTGTCTTTCTGTTGCTTCATTGTTAGTGTATAAGAATGCAACTGATTTCTGTACATTGATTTTGTATCCTGCAACTTTGCTGAATTCATGTATCAGTTCTAGCAGACTTTTGGTGGAGTCTATCGGATTTTCCATGTATAATATCATGTCATCTGCAAAAAGCGAAAGCTTGACTTCATCTTTGCCAATTTGGATGCCTTTGATTTCCTTTTGTTGTCTGATTGCTGATGCTAGAACTTCCAGCACTATGTTAAACAACAGCGGTGAGAGTGGGTATCCCTGTCGTGTTCCTGATCTCAGGGAAAAAGCTCTCAGTTTTTCCCTGTTGAGGATGATGTTAGCTGTGGGCTTTTCATAAATGGCTTTTATGATCTTTAAGTATGTTCTTTCTATCCCGCATAAATTGGCTATTGTTGATAGCACTGCTTTAAACATTGGAGTTCATGTCCCCCTTTGAATCAACATTTTTGTATCCTGTAGATAAATACCTAGTAGTGCACTGACTGGGTCATAGGGTAGTTCTATTTTTCATTTTTTGAGGAACTTCCATATTGTTTTCCAGACTGGCTGCACCAATTTGCATTCAAACCAACAGTGCAAAAGTGTTCCCCTTTCTCCACATCCTCGCTGAAATCTGTTGTTTTCTGAATTGTTAATCTTAGCTATTCTGACAAATGTGAGGCGGTATCTCATTGTGGTTTTGATTTGTATTTCTCTGATGATGAGTGATGTTGAACATCTTTTCATGTGTCTGTTAGCCATCTGATGTCTTCTTTGGAAAAGTGTCTATTCCTGTCTTCTGCCCATTTCTTAACTGGATTGTTTGTTTTTTGGGTGTTGAGTTTGATAAGTTCTTTACAGATTTTGAATACTGACTCTTTATCTGATATGTCATTTGCAAAATTTCTTCTCTCGTTCTTTCAGTTGCCTTTTAGTTTTGTTGATTGTTGCTTTGCTTTTTATCTTGTGCAGAAGCTTCCTGTGCAGAAGCTTTTTATCTTGATGAGGTCCCAATAGTTCATTTTTGCTTTTGTTTCCCTTGCCTCTGGAGACATGTCTACTAAGAAGTTGCTGTGGCCATGTTCACAGAGATTGCTGCCTGTGTTCTCCTCTAGGTTTCCTGTCTTACATTTAGGTCTTTCATCCATTTTGAATTATTTATGTATATGATGTAAGAAAGTGGTCCAGTTTCATTCTTTTGCATGTTTCTGTCCAGTTTTCCCAACGTCATTTGTGGAACAGACTGTCTGTCTCTGTTGGATATTCTTTCCTGCTTTGTTGAAGATTAATTAATGTTAATTTTAGGTTTTTAGTAGACGTCTTTTATCATATTGAAGAAATTCCATTTAGTTATAGTGTGTTAGATTTTTTTTTTAAGTAATAAATGTATGTTGAAATTTTGCTCAATACTTTCACTTAATCTGGGTAAAAACTTATGTAATTTTATTATATAATTTTTGAATGTTGAACCAACCTTGAATTCCTGGGATAAACCACCATTGATTGTCAAGGATTACTCTTATTTGTATATTGCTGAAATAGATGAACTAATATTAAACAAATTTCTATGCTCATGATTGGCAGCCTATATATGTTTCTTATAATTTGTCAGATTTGTTATCAGGATTATTTTAATCTCATAAACCAAATTTAAATGGATCCTTTTGCTATTTTTTGAAATTTTGTATAATATCATTATAGTTTATCCCTTAAAATTTTGTTAAAATTCACCAGGGAAACCCTCTGAACTTGGAGATTTATTTCTGGGAAAGTTTTAACTTATAAATTCAAATTTTAATAGAATAAGTGTATTTGGGGGTGCTTGGGTAGCTCAGTCAGTTAAGCATCCAACTGTTGGTTTCAGCTCACGTCATGATCTCACAGTTTGTGAGTTCAAGCCCTGCACTGGGCACTGTGCTTAAAGTGCAGGGCCTGCCTGGGACTCTCTCTGTCTGCCCCTCCCCCACTTGCATGTGCTCTCTCTCAGAATAAATAAATAAACTTTAAAAAAGGATGTGTATTTACATTTTCTATTTCTTGTGTTAGTTTTGGTAAGCTGAGTTTTCAAAGTAATTAGCCATTTCTAGTTAGCTTTAAAATATATTGGCATAAATTTCTCCTTTAATATCTGTAAGACATGTAGTGACATTCATGCTACTGTAATATTTTTAAATTAGCCTGGTTAGGGTTTTTACTAATTTATTAATTTTTTCAAGGAAACAGCTTTGGGTTTGTTCATTGTTACTGTTTGTTTTTCACTTCATTGTTGCTCACTCCTATCTTTATAGTTTCCTTGTAATTCTTTGGATTTAATATGTTCTTCCTTTTCTAGTTTATTTCACTGGAGGTTTAGATCATTGCTTTTGAATTTTTCTTCCTTCTAATACAGGATGTAAGGTCATATGTTTTCCTCTTAGGAATACATTAGTTGTATCCTACAAATTTTAATGTGTTACATTTTCATTATTGTTCAGTTATAAATATTTTCTAATTTCCCTTATTGTTTCTAGTTTGACTCTAGAATTAAGTGGCTTCATTTCCAATACTAAAGAATCTTCTGAATATAATATTGTTATTCATTTCTATTTTAATTTTGTTGCGGTTAGAGAGCCTTCTCTTCATTATTTAGTTTTTTTTAAGTTTTTACATAATTTCCAGTTAGTTAACATACAGTGTAATATTAGTTTCAGGTCTAGAATTTAGTGATTTATTACTTACATACAACACCTACTGCTCATCATAAAAGTGCCCTCCTTAATACTCATCACCCATTTAATCCACCCCCACCCACCTTCCCTCCAGTAACCTTTAGTTTGTTCTCTATAGTTAGATGTCTGTTTTCTGGTTTGCCTCTCTTCCCCCCCCCCACCATGTTCACATGTTTTGTTTCTTAAATTATACATATGAATGATATCATGTGGTTTTTGTCTTTCTCTGACTAACTTATTTCACTTAGCATAATGATTTCTAACTCCATCCATGTCATTGCAAATGGCAAGATTTCATTCTGTGTTATGACTGAGTAATACGCTTCTGTGTGTGTGTGTGTGTGTGTTCGTGTTTGTATACCACATCTTCTTTATCTATTCATCAGTCAATGTACATTTGGGCCCTTTCCATATTTTAGCTATTGTTGATAATGCTGCTATAAACATTGAGGTGCATGTATCTCTCCAAATCAGTATTTTTGTATCCTTTCGATAAATACCTAGCAGTGTAATTGCTGGTTCATAGAGTAATTCTATTTTTAACTTTTGGGGAACCTCCATATTATTTTCAGAGTGGCTACACCAGTTGTCATTCCCACCAACAGTGTAAGAGGACCCCCCTTTCTCTGCAGCCTCACCAACACCTGTTGTTTTCTTGTCATAGACTCTAAGTCTAAAGTTCTCTTTTGGCCAGCAAAAGAATGGACACAGGATTAAAGAGAGAGATGGCTAATGTCTGGGAAAAAGACAAGAGCCCCGAATAAGGGTCCTTGCCCCGTTTTTATTCAGATCAGAAGGCTTACAAACATGATGGGCGTGTACAAAGAGACAAAGAAGCTGTGAACATTAACTTGTGGATGTGAGGGAAAAGGGGAGTTTTGAAGATATACAGTGTTTGGGGTTTGGGTCAATATAAAACAAAATCCGGGCACTGGGCAGATGGGTAAATGGTTGTTAACAGCAGACAGGAGGTACTGTGCCTGTTTATCTTTGCTAGCCTAGGGGATGAGACAGATAGGGGAAAAAACCTCAGGGTTAACAAGATACCTTTTCTTTTGTTAACCATCTCTGCTCTGAGCTGCTTAGCCTGCAGCACAGCGGTCCATAGTCCAATTCACCAATTTACCCAACTTGGCCTATTTTCCTATGAAAGCAGCTTTCTGCTATAGTACTAAATTTGGGGTGCTTTTACCCTGAATATCTAATCTTGTTATTCCCATGTATTGGGCACCTTTGCGCTGTTTCTATTTCAGGCCTTTGCCCCTCTCTATTTTGGGGGGCTCTGTACCCCCTCCCTATTTTTGGGTGCCTTTGCACCTCCCTATTCCTGGCATCTTTGTGCCTCCCTATTCTTGGGGTTTCTTTGCACCCTGCTATCCTTGGAGTGCCAATATGGTTTACCCAAACTTGGGTGTGAGCATTTTATGACTTTGTATTTCTTTATGCCTTGTTAACCCTTTGGTGTAAGCCCGGGAGACTCCTAAGCTTATCCCCCACATCTTGTGTTGTTAATTTTAGCCATTCTGACAGGTGTAAGATGATATCTCATTGTAGTTTGGATTTGTATTTCCCTAATGATAAGTGATATTGAGTATGTTTCCACGTGTCTGTTGCCCATCTGGATGTCATCTTTGGAAAAGTGTCTATTCATGTCTTCTGCCCATTTTTAAATGGATTATTTGTTTTTTGGAGTGTTGAGTTTGAAAAGTTCTTTATAGATTTTGGATACTAACCCTTTATCAGATATGTAATATGCAAAAATCTTCTCCCATTGCAAAATGATACTCTATACAGAAAGGCCAAAAGACTCCAGCAAAAACTTGCTAGAACTGATACA
This sequence comes from Lynx rufus, assembly GCF_022079265.1. Classification (NCBI taxonomy): domain Eukaryota; kingdom Metazoa; phylum Chordata; class Mammalia; order Carnivora; family Felidae; genus Lynx; species Lynx rufus. The sequence continues at coordinate 127,686,562 of NW_025814834.1, read as the reverse complement.
CAAATTCAGCAAAGTTGCAGGATACAAAATCAATGTGTAGAAACCTGTTGCATTTCTATACACCAATAATGAAGCAACAGAAGGAGAAGTTGAGGAATTGATCCCATTTACAATTGCACCAAAACAATAAGATATCTAGGAATAAACCTACGCAAAGAGGTATAAGATCTGCAGTATGAAAACTGTAAAGTACTTATGAAAAAAATTGAAGTGGACACAAAGAAATGGGAAAATATTCCATGCTCATGCATTGGAAGAACAAATACTGTTAAAATGTCTATACTACCCAAAGCAATCTACAAATTTAATGCAATCCCTATAAAAATACCATCATCATTTTTCACAGAGCTAGAACAAACAATGTTAAAATTTGTATGAAATCACAAAAGATGCTAAATAGCCAAAGTAATCTTGAAAAAGAAAAGCAAAGCTGGAGGCATCACAATTCTGGACCTCGAGTTATATTGCAAAGCTGTAGTTATCAAGACTGTTTGGTACTGGCACGAAAACAAACACATAAATCAATGGAACAGAATAGAAACCTCAGAAATGAACCCACACCTATATGGTCAACTAATCCTTTACAAAGCAGGGAAGAATATGTAATGGGAAAAAAGACAGTCTGTTCAACAAATGGTGTTGGGAACACTAGACAGCAACATGCAAAAGAATGAAATTAGACCACTTTCTAACACCATACACAAAAATAAATTCAACATGGATGAAAGACCTAAATGTGAGACAGGAAACCATCAAAATCCTAGAGGAGAGCACAGGCAGTAATGTCTTTGACATCAACTGTAGCCACTTCTTACTAGATATGTCTCCTGAGGCAAGGGAAACAAAAGCAAAAATAAACTATTGAGACTTCATCGAGATAAAAAGCTTCAGCACAGTGAAGGAAAAAAATCAACAAAACCAAAAAGCAACCTTTGGAATGGAAGAAGATCTTTATGTGATTCATGGTAATGCTTTGAGACTTGTCTTATGACCCAGATATGATCCAACCCAGTCATTGTTCCTTGAACTAATTTTTCTGCCTCATTCTCTTCTCTCCCTCTAAGATGCAAAAGAAAGATAGAAAAGAACAATAAGCTTGTTTTCCAAATTTTTAAAAAATAGTACGATGGAAGATACAATCCAGGATATATAAAATTAGTTCATTAAATGTAAGTGGACTCAATTTTCTTATTAAAAGATAAAAAGTTTATGAATAGCTCCTGCTTCAAAGATATTCACTTCAAATACAGGGATATAGAAAGAAAAAAGAATTGTATGTTTCCCTAACAATGGCCCCTTTCTTGTTATGGTTTTTTTTGGGGGGGGTATGCCTAATGTTCATAAAAAATAATGTTATATGTGTTAACATGCAATAGGTTTATTATTTTTAATAAATTAATGAATAAATTTTTTTAATTAAAAAATGGGAAAACATAGGTCACAAAAAATTAAGGAAATGCAAGATGTTATAGCTATATTAATATAAAAGATAGGTTTTTAAGGCAGAATTGAATACCTAGAGATGAGTCATATTTATTCATAAATAAAGGTTAATCTTCTATAATTCTACCTTTCTATCATAAATCTATTTTTTTTGCATCCTTCAGCTAACATCTTCTCTCATTAAGATATAAATGTTTGTAAACATATGTGTAGAAGCATAGGGGAATGTCATATCTTACCAAAACATGTCTTACTGAAACAACATATCACTTGAAGGACAGTTTATGTGGGGTGTAGATTCAATGAGTTCTGCATACAGCTATCCCCATATAATTTCACACATACAAATAAAATCTATAAGTTTGAACTGTATAAAGCACAGACTGACAACTATAAAGAAAATACCCCAAAAATCTATAATCATAGTGGTAATATTAGCCCAACTCTCTTAGTAACTGTATCTATTTCCTGTGGCTGCTATAAGAAATTGCCATGGGGCACTTGGGTGGCTCAGTTGGTTACATTCAACTTTTGGTTTTGGTTCAGGTCATAATCTCAAGGTTCATGAATTCAAGCCTGGCAGTGGGCTCTGTGCTGATAGCACACAGTGAACTTGGGATTCTCTCTCCCACTCTCTGCCCATCCCTGCCTGGATCTCTCTCTCTCTCTCTCTCTCTCAAAAATAAATAAGTAAATATTGTGTGTGTGTGTATATATATATAAATTGTCATAAACTTGGTCTCTTAAAACAAGAAAAATTATTCCCTCACAGTTCTGGGAGCTAAAAGTCCTAAATTAAGCTCTTTCCTGACTTTCAGGCCCATTGCTTCCAAAGATTGTAGGGGAGAATATTTCTTTGCCTCTTCTAGCTTTTAGGGGCTTCAGAAATTCCTTAGCTTGGGGGGCCTGGATGTCTCAGTTGGTTAAGTATCCGACTCTTGATTTTGGCTCAGGTCACAATTTCATGGTTCACAAGATTAAGCCGTGTCAGGCTCTGTGCTGACAGCATGGAGCCTGCTTGGGATTCTCTCTCTCTCTCTGCCCCTCCCCAACTTGTGCACACATGCTCTCTCTGTCAAAATAAATAAACATTGAAAAAAAAAAAAGAAATTTCTTGGCTTGTGTTCGCACAACTTCAATCTTTGCTTCTGTCTTTACCTGACCTTCTCCTCTGTGCCTCCTGGGCAAGAGGCTCACAGCCTGTTTGTTGGGATGTTTTGGCAGTAGGAAAATATAAAGGTTAAAATTTGCAATCCAGTTGACTCTGTGCCACCTCAATATCATTAGCAACACTAATTGGGATGGCTAATACTTGCCATCTGGGCTTTGGTGATGTTAAAAGTGAACAGAACACTTGACTTAGCCTCTGAAGGCAGATTTTGATAAAGGTGACAACTAGAAAGACCCTTACTAGGCATATTATGAAGGTTTTATACTCACTTCACGATGGGGCACCCAATTTTGCAGGAAAAGCCAGGCACCTCTGGATTAAGGAAATCTGTATTATATATCTGTATTATATTATGTATCTGTATTATATATATGTGTGTGTATATATATACACACACACAATAATAATTATATATTGTAATCATAATTATATAATAATATAGTTATATTATATTTTATAATATAAAAGCCTTTACATTATAAAATACTTTTACCTCTTAGCCATTCCTCATAGCTTGGCCTATACTTGTCCAGAGTTATTCATGTGCATGCAGAAGGAGGTATCCTGGATGGCACAAACTCCTCCTTCCCTGGCTAGTAAATAGACAATAGCCAGTCTGTCATCCATTACCATTTGGTCTAGAGACTCATGGACGAGTTGTATAAAGGACAATGTTTTGGTCAGCCTTTGCATATGACCTGGAAGGTCCACTGAAAGTTTCTGTTTGACAGTTATGATTTGATTGCATTTGACAATCTCCAACTCTCACAATTCCTGTAGCTATGGTAAGTCCTATTAAGACAGGAATAAATATTGTGCATTTTGCCTGGTGTCCTTGGGTTGACAGAATAGGGAGATAGTCAGTGGATAAAGAACGATGGGAATCCCCCATGTAACCACTTCACTCTGGGATATGGTTTCATTAGGAAAAACAAGGAGTTGGCAAAGAAAAAAATACATAAGTTGCTGTGCCTGTGAGTTTGAGCTACAGTAGAACTTGAATGTACCATTATTTAGACTGTCATATACCATGAGGATAAGAGAGTAAAATCCTCAGCATGGGGAATTGGCCAAGTGCAGTTGATTCCTGCGTGTAAGCTCTAAGCCTGTGAGAATGACTTGAGTATAATCTGTAGCTGTCCCATGTGAGTACAGTTAAGAATGAAGGTAAGTGGTATATTTAAGCAAATGGAGCTTTCCTCTGAAGCCACAATAGAACTTGGTCTAGCATGGAGTTGTCAGGGAGGATTTTGAGGTGGGGCCCCATGTCTAGTGGGACTTGTTGGGAGGCCCAACAGTTTCAAAGAGCTAGAGTCGTAGCTGAAACTTCGGTGGCCCATTCGTATGAGTCAGAGGTCTTGGTCTGTCACCAGGGAAGTTTGATGGTTGTTGTGATATAAGAGAGAGGACACAGGAAGTGCAGGTGTTCATGGGAGTGGTATGTGTGAATGTATGCTCTTGTGTGCCAGCCCTATGAGTGCTGGGCTGTGTGATGTTCCTGCCATGGTCAGTGTTGGAAGGACAGAAATCATGCGAAATCTTTAGAAGGACACATAGGAGTGGCGAATCTGGGGGATGAGTGGTTAGGCACAGCAGAGAATTGTACTAGGAAATATTCCCTACAGGGTGGTATTTAATTTACAATACTTTGTAATCTAGAGCCTTAATGCATTCTCGAGCTGCTCTACAATCATGGGATTTGAACTCAGTTTAACAGGCAGGTTTCAGCAAAGCAGGATCCAGGGTTAAACAATTAGCAATCTCGGAAAATAGGGACTCGAAGAGTTCATATTCATAGGGAGCAATACAACGTTGCAGTTCACTGGGACTAGCTGTGTGTAGCAGGAGCATGGGTACTGAGTGTGGGAGCTGTTTAAAGGGGAAGTGTTCAAAACAGAATCCAAATACAGAGCAGAGGCAGTTGTCTGAGGTGAAGCTAACTCCATGGATCAACTCTTGGTCTATAATTTCCACTTTTTATGAAGAGTCAGTGGAATGGGAGTTAAGGAGCCATCCTTTATATCCTGAGTACCAGCAGCAAGGTCTCAGTCTTTGGCATTAGGTACTCCTGTGTCTGAATTAAATATCTAGGGCATCCTAATGGGCTTTCAGTGGTTAAAGGATCATATTTAAAAATCTATTCCTGATTGGGCTTTGAAGCCAAAGGTGTTAGAAGAAAACTAAAATTCCTTACATTTAAATGAGGAAACTTTGACAGGAGTTATTAGGACATAAGTGTCCCACACAATGAAATAAGCCAGATTGGCTTTGACAACAAGCAGGCGCAACTTGTATAAAATTAGTGTGAGGGGTATGGATCCCCCTGAGTGCAGAGTTGAAGACAATGGGGGCTTGGAGGAGTAAAGCCTGCAAGAGGTTCATTTCCCAGATGGCAATTTTAGTAACAAATAAAAGTCCAATAAGATGTTTTAATACCCTGTTCTAATGCCCAGGTCTGGAGATCATGGAAAGTAAAAGGAGTCCCTTGGTCAGAATCAAGGATATCTGGAACACTAAAGGGGATTAATATGGTCTTCAATTTCTTTCAACAATGTTCTGCAGTTTTCAGTGTAGAGATCTTTCACCTCCTTGACTGAATTTATTCTTAAGTATTTTGTTGTTTTTGATGCTACTGTAAATGGCATTGCTTTCTCAATTTGCCTTTCAGTTAGTTCATTGTTAGTGTATAGAAATATAACTGATTTTATATGTTGACTTTGTATCCTGTAACCTTACTAAATTTGTTGATTAGTTCTAATAGTCTTTTGGGTGGGGTCTTTAGGATTTGCCATATATAAGGTCATGTCATTTGCAAATAGAAACAGGTTTGCTTCTTGTTGTCTAACTTGGATGTCTTTTATTTCCTTTTCTTGCCTAATTATTCTGGCTAGAACTTCCAGTACTATGTTGAAAATAAGTGGTGAGAATGGGAATCCTTGCCTTGTTCCTAATCTTAGAGAAGTTATTAGCTTTACAGTTGAGATTTATAGTCACTGTGGGTTTTTCTTATATGGCCTTTATCATGCTGAGGTACACTCCTCCTATCCATAATCCATTGAAAACATTTATCATGAAAGTATATGATAAATTTCATAAAATGATTTTTCTGTATCTACTGAAATGATCATATATTTTTATACTTCATTCTGTTAGTGTAGTATATCACTTTGATTTGCTTCTATTGAATCATCCTTGCATTCCAGGGAGAAATCCCACTTTATTATAACGTAGGATCCCTTTCATGTACATTTGACTTTGGTTTGCTAGTATTGTGTTAAGGATATTTTTCAAAATTTTATTTAAATTCTAGCTAGTTAACATATATTATAATATTATTTTCAGTAGAATTTAGTGATTCATCACTTACCTATAATACTCAGTATGCAACTGAACAAGTGCCCTCCTTAATACCCATCACGCATTTAACCCATCTTCCACCCACCTCCTTTCATCAACCCTGAGTTTGTTCTCTATCATAAAGAGTCTCCTGTAGTTTGTTTCCATCTGTCCTTTTACCCCCTCTCCCCCTTTCCTGTATGTTCATCTGTTTTGTTTCTTAAATTCCACGTATGAATGAAACTATATGGTATTTGTCTTTCTCTGCCTGACTTATTTTGCTTAGAATAACACACTCTGGCTGCATCCACATGGTGTGGAATTCCCTTAAATAGTTAAAAATAAACTACCCTATTGGGGCGCCTGGGTGGCGCAGTCGGTTAAGCGTCCGACTTCAGCCAGGTCACAATCTCGCGGTCCGTGAGTTCGAGCCCCGCGTCGGGCTCTGTGCTGACTGCTCAGAGCCTGGTGCCTGTTTCCGATTCTGTGTCTCCCTCTCTCTCTGCCCCTCCCCCGTTCATGCTCTGTCTCTCTCTGTCCCAAAAATAAAAAAAAAATAATAAAAATAAACTACCCTATGATCCAGAAATTGTACTACTAGGTATTTACCTGAAGGACACAAAAATCTGACAGATTGAAAGGGGTACATGTACCCTGATGTTTATAGTAGCATTACTAACAATAGCGCAACTATGGAAAGAGCCCAAATATGTTAAGGATTTTTATATCAAAGTTCACCAAAAATATTGGCCTGTAAATTTATTTTCTTCTGTCATTATCTAGCTTTGGTATCAGGTAATGTTTGCCTCATAAAATGAATTTAGAAGTGTTCCATCCTCTTCAAAGTTTTGGAAAAGTTTGAGAAGTGTTGGCATTAATTCTTTCTTAAATATTTTATAGAATTCACCACTGAGGGCATCTGGTCCTGTATTTTTTCCTTATTGGGAGATTTTTGATTACTGATTTAAAATACTTAACTTCTTATTGGTCTGTTCAGATTTTCTATATTTTCATTATTCAACCTTGGTAAGTTGTATATTTTTAGGAATTTATTTCTTCTAGGTTATCTAATTTGTTGGCATATACTTGTTCACAGTATCCCTTAAGATCCTTTGGATTGCTATCGTATCAGTTGTGTCTTTTTTTTTTTTTTATAATTTTATTTGAGTCATTTCTCTTTTTCCCTTAGCATAGCTAAAGGATTGTCAGTTTTGTTATCTTTTCAAAAAACCAACTCGATTTTGTTGATCTCTTCTATTTTCTTTGTATTCTATTTTATTTATTTCTATTCTAACCTTTATCTCTTTCCTTCTACTAATTTTGGGCAAGTTTTCTTGGTGGCAATAAACTCCCTTAGCTTTCATTTTGCTAAGAAACTCTATCTCTTTTTTATTTCTGAGAGACAACTTTGTTAGCTGAAGTATTCTTGGATGGCTTTTTTCCCCAACACTTTGAATATATCATCCCAATGTTTCCTGGCCTGCAAGATTTCTGCTGCAAAATCTGTTGATAGCCTTATGGGGGTTCTCTTGTAAGTGATGACTTTTTTCTCTTGCCACTTTCCAAATTCTCACTTTATCATTGATTATGATGTATCTTGAGTATGTCTGAGGATCTTTGAAATTCATGTACTTGAATGTCAATATATCTTCCCAGATTTGGGAAGTTTTAAGCCATTAATTTTTTTTAACTTTTAGTTAATACACAGTGCAGCATTTATTTCAGAAATAGAATTCAGTGATTCATCACTTACACACAACACCCAGTGCTCACCACAAGTGCCCTCATTAATACCCATAACCAATCTAGTCCATCCTACTCACCTCCCTCCATCAACTTTCAGTTTTTCTCTATCATTGAGTTTCTTGTGTCTTGTGTCCCTTTCTTCTCTTTCCCCCACACTCCCGTATGTTTGTTTCTTAAATTCCACATATGAGTGAAATCATATGATATTTGTCTTTATGACTGACTTGTTTCACTTAGCATGTTATATTCTAGCTCCATCCATATCATTGAAAATGGCAAGATTTCATTCTTTTTGATGACTGAGTAATACTCCATCACACACACACACACACACACACACACACACACACACACACCACACCACACCACATCTTCTTTATTCATTCATCAGTTGATGGACATTCAGGCTCTCTCCAGAGTTTGGTTATTGTTGATAATGCTGCTATAAACATTGGGATGCATGTGTCCCTTCAAATACGTATTTTTGTATCCTTTGGTTGAATATCTAATACTGCAATTGCTGGATTGTAGAGTAGTTCTATTTTTAGTTTTTTGAGAACCCTCCATATTGTTTTCCAGAGTGGCTGCACTAGTTTGCACTGGCAGCAGCAGTGCAAGAGGACTCCCCTTTCTCCCCCGTTTCTTGTGTTGTTAATTTTAACCATTCTGATAGGTGTGAGGTGGTATCTCATCGTGGTTTTGATTTGTATTTCCCTAATGATGAATGATGTCAAGCATCTTTCCATACATCTGTTAACCATCTTCTTTGGAAAAGTGTCTATTCATGTCTTTTTATATATATAAAGTTTTTTGCTTATTTATTTGAGAGAAAGAGAGAGAGAAAGCATAAGCGGGCAAGGGGCAGAGAGAAGGAGAGACAGAATCCCAGTCAGGCTCTGTACCATTAGCACAGAGCCCAATGCAGGGCTTGAACTCACAAACCATGAGATCATGACCTGAGCAGAGATCAAGAGTCAGACACTTAACCAACTGCACCACCCAGGCACCCCTCTCTTCATGTCTTCTGCCATTTCTTAATAGGTTGTTTGTTTTTTATATGTTAAGCTTGATAAGTTCTTTACATATTGTGGATACTAACCCGTTATCTGATATGTCATTTGCAAATATCTTCTCCCATTTTTAAGGTTACCTTTTAGTTTTGTTGATTGTTTCCTTTGATGTGCAGAAGATCTTATCTTGAGCAAGTCCCAAAGTTCATGTTTGCTTTTGTTTCCCTTGCCTCCAGAGAAATGTCTAGTAAGAAGTTGCCCTGACTGAGGTCAAAGAGGTTACTGCTAGCAATCTCCTCCAGGATTTTGTTGGTTTCCCATCTCACCTTTAGGTCTTTCATTGATTTTGAATTAATTTTGTGTATGGTATAAGAAAGTAGTCCAGTTTCATTCTTCTCCATATTGCAGTCCAGTTCTCACAACAACATTTGTTGAACAGACTGTCTTTTTTCCATTACATATTCTTTCCTGTTTCATCGAAGATGAGTTGACCACATAGTTGTGGGTCCATTTCTGGGTTTTCTATTCTGTTCCATTGATCTATGTATCTGTTTTTGTGTCAGTACCAAACTATTTTGATGACTACAGCTTTGTAATATAGCTTGAAATTTGGAATTGTGATGCCTCCAGTTTTATTTTTTTTTCAGGATTGCTTTGCCTATTTGGGGTCTTTTGTGGTTCCATACAAATTTTAGGATTCTTTGACCTAACTCTGTGAAGAATTCTGGTGTTATTTTAATTGCTATTGCATGAAATGTGTAGATTTCTTTGGGTACTATAGATATTTGAACAATGTTTGTTCTTCCAATCTATGAGCATAGAATGCTTTTCCATTTCTTTGTGTCCTCTTCATTATCTTTCATAAGTGTTCTATAGTTTTCAAAGTACAGATCTTTTTACCTCTTTAGTTAGGTTTATCCCTAGGTTTCTTGCTGGTTTTGGTGCAATTGTAAATGGGATTGATTCCTTTATTTTTTTTTCTGCTGCTTCGTTATTGGTGTATAGAAATGCAAGAGTTCTACACATTGATTTTATATCCTGTGACTGCTTAATTCATGTATTACTTCTAGCAATTTTTTCATGTAGTCTTTCGGGTTTTCTACATACAGTATCATGTCATCTGCAAGCAGTAGAAGTTTGACTTCTTTCTTGCTGATTTGTATGCCCATTATTTCTTTTTGTTGTCTGATTCCCGAGTCTAAAATTTCCAGTATTATGTTAAATAGTAATGCTGAGAGAGGGCACCCTTGTCTTCTTCTTGACTGCAGGGGAAAGTTTCTTAGTTTTTCCCCATTGAGGCTTATATTAGCTGTTTCCCATATATGACCTATATTATGTTGAGGTGTGTTCCCTCCAAACCTAGTTTGTTGAGGGCTTTTATCAAGAATGGATGTTGTACTATATCAAGTGCTTTTTCTGTGTCTATTGAAACGATCATATGGTTTTTATCCTTTCTCTTATTGATGTGATGTATCACACTGATTGATTTGAGAATATTTTACCATGCTTGCAACCCAAGAATAAATCCCACTTGAAAATGGTGAATGGCTTTTTACATGTATTGCTGGATTCTGTTTGGTAGTATTTTGTTGATGATTTTTGCACTTACATTCATCAGAAATACTGTAGTTCTTGTTTTTTTTGTAGTGTCTTTATCTGGTTTTTGTATCAGGGTGATACATAGGCCTCATAGAATGAATTTGAAATTTTTCCTTCTATTGGAAAAGTTTGAGAAGAATAGATATTAACTCTTCTTTAAATGTCTGGTAGAATTCCCTTGAGAAGCCATCTAACCCACGACTCTAGTTTGCTGGGAGAGTTTTGATTACTGATTCAATTTCTTTGCTGGTTATGGGTCTGTTCAAATTTTTTATTTCTTCCTGTTTCAGTTTTGGTAGTTTGTGAGTTAACTCTTCTGCCCCCTTTTCTCTCTGTTTCCTAGGATCCCCATAATGAGTATATTTGTTCTTATGATGGTGTCTCACAATCCCATACACTTTCTTCTTTCTTTTTATTCTTTTTTCTTTGACTAGATACTAAAGAGGTCCATCTTCAAGTTCACAGATTCTTCTGTTTGAATCAAGTATATTACAAAAGCTCTCTATTACATTTTTCATTGCATTCATTGTATTCTTTAGCTCCAGTATATTTCTTTGGTTCTTTGAAAAATTATTTCTATCTCTTTGCTAAACTTCTCATTTTGTCCATATATTGATTTCATAAGTTTTTTGAGCTGTTTGTGTCACTTGAAAATCCCTGACCTTTATGAAAATAATTATTTTGAATTCCTTTTCAGGTAACTTGTAGACCTCCATTTCTTTTGGGTCAGTTACTGGTAATTATTTTGTTGCTTTGGTGGTATCATATTTCTTTACTTTTTCAAGTTTCTAGTGGTCTTGTGTTGATGTCTGTACATTTGTGGGAGAAATCACCTCTTCAGTGGGGAAACACTTTCACTGGCAGGCGGTTGTAAGGCAATTGTTGGTGAGTGCAGTATACCTGATTCTGGGAAAAGTACAGCGGTATAGTATTTATGCAGCTCCATTACCTTTAGTCATGTCAGTGAAGACTGAAGGTTTTCAGTGACCAAAGCTGTGGGTGTCTTCAGTGGCGGTGGCAACTAGGGATGCTGTGATACTTGGTGGCAAGGCTGCTGGCGTTCTCTTCTTTTTGTCCATAGGAGGAGATTCTAGACCAGAATATCCTCCTGGAATTGGGTCTAGAACAATGGCACCCAGAGCAGCAGTCAAGCTGAGGTCTTGTGCTCAGGAACATGCATACCACTATGTTACCTAAGGCCTGGGATACAGTTACACTTGCTGTTGTGATGGCATGGGTGTTTGAGGCAGAGGCATGTGCAGATTATTCATGGAAATGATCTCTGAGTATCTGGGGCTTGCTATAATGACTTGGGCCCCAGGGGAAGGGAGGTAGAATGCAGCAGAGCATGGGCCCAGGGATGAAAGGTGCATTCATGGCCTGGGCTTAGGGGGCAGGATGCAGAGGCAGTGCAGCCCTCATAGTGGAAGGTCATAATCATCACTCAGGCCTTAGGGAGCAGAGTGTAGAGTAGCAATAGTGTAGCAACGTCCACAACTTAGACCCTAGCAGGTGGGGCACAGAGCAGTGACAGTGCAGCACTGGTAATGGTGGGCCAAAGCCCTGACTCAGAACACAAGGGATGGGGCACAGCACAGCAGCAGCTCTAGCCCTAGGGAGGAGATGCAGCAACAGGAACCCTGGGCAGCTACATCAACTGTGTTCAGTGTTGGTAAAGTCTGTGGGGTTCTTGGTAGCAAGGCTGGAGATGTTCCAAGCAATGATGGAGATTTCTGGACTCCCTCTATTTCCCTTTTCCCCATGAAGTGAATTCTTCTAAGGGGATCCTGCTTGGTGCTGAGCTGCTTTGGACTTGTGAATAGGATGACGCAAGTACAATCTTTCCTATTCTTTTCTATCAGCCATCCTCAGTTTTTGTGCTCCACAGGGTTTCCTGCTACTACTGCATTGTAGTCCAGAGCTTTCAGAACTATTTTTTTAGTGGTCATCTGTCCTTTTTCTGAAAGACACAATTATTGGAATCTCCAAGTCCATCATCATACTAATGTCACCTCCCAACTTTTATTTTTTAGGTTCAACTAAGCATTTGGTCTTACAAAACTATCATAGGCTACATTTAGGTATATTCAGAGGCTTTGAGACAGGCACCAGAGCTTGCCATGTGTTGCTTTTTTGTGGAAGTAAGTTTTGTAGGAGTCCCTACGGTAGTTTAAACAGTCACTTTGGTGCTATTTTCTCTGATTCTCCAAGTAAAAGCTCAGTTTCAAGGAAATGGAAATTAACATTAATGGGTGAAATGTAGAAGCTTCTCTGGTTTAAAAGACTCATGATCCTTGGAAGTTTGATGCAAATCCATATCTTCCAGGATTCTCACAAGGAAGTTGTCCAGTTATGAGTCCCACACTAAGGAAATCCAGAGCATATGGCTTCTCATGAGGTATTTATAGCTCTCCAAGTCCAGATTCAATTTACCAATCAACGTTCATTTTAACCTTGGTAAATGTTGCTTAATAACATAGTTGATACATACCTCTTTTATTTATTTTCAGAGCTAGACAACTAACTGAAGGTAAAATTCTCATGCAGGGAGAATTTGACTCTTTACTGATTTTCTACCTTCCATGACCTTTTCTTAACACTTTTAAAATAGGAAAAGATAAACTATTATATTGTATAATCAATGTAACTTTTATCATTCAATGAGACTTCTTAATGTTCCTTATATCCCTTAACCAGATGGACTTTTATTTAAAAAAAATTTTTTTTAATGTTTATTCTTGAGAGAGAGAGAGAGTGTGAATGGGGGAGGGTCAGGGAGGGAGGGGGGCACAGAATCTGAAGCAGGCTCCAGGCTCTAAGCTGTCAGCACAGAGCCTGACACAGGGCTCAAACTCACAAACTGTGAGATCATGACCTGAGCTGAAGTCTGATGCTTAACTGACTGAGCCACCCAGGTGTCCCAACCAGTTGGACTTTTCTTCAGCCAATTAGTTTTTTTTTGGGGGTGGAAACAACAGATGCTGGCGAGGATGTGGAAAAACGGGAACCCTCTTGCACTGCTGGTGGGAATGCAAACTGGTGCAGCCACTCTGGAGAAGTGTGGGGGTTCTGGAAATCTGGAGTCTGAGAAGTCCAAGATCAAGGCACTAGCAGATTTGATGTGTGGTGAGAGCTGCTTCCTGTTTCATAGATGGCTGTCTTCATGCTGCATTCTCACATGGTGGAAGGAATAAGAGCACTCTCTACAGCCTATTTTATAAGGGCATTGTCTAGTTTGTTCATGTTGCCACTACAAAATACCACGGACTGTGTGGCATATAAACCTAGAAACTGACTTCTCACAGTTCTGGAGGCTGGGAAATCCAAGATCAAGGCACCAGCAGATTTGATGTCTGGTATGAGCCATTTCCTGGTTCATAGATGGCTGTCTTCATGCTGTGTCATGGCAGAAGGGGTGAGGGAGCACTTTGCAGTCTCCTTTATAAGGACACTGATTCCACTCACAAGGCCTCCACTCTCAAAACATAATCACCACCCAAAGGTCTCACTGCTTAGTACCATCATATTAGTGGCTAGGATTTCAACATACGAATTGTTGGGGAGACACAAACATCCAGTCTATAATAGTCAATCTCTAAGTCAGACCCAGGGGAAGAGTAGGAAGTAGATCTGGAGGAAAAATATCAGAAACTCTATAATATGGTCCATCCATTGTGATCCTCAGCATGCATTCTTGTTCTTAATTCAAATGAAAACTTTGTGTCACAAACACATATCAACCATTTTATTCTGATTGAAATCCATTCATTCATGTTCTCACCTGAAAATTGGCCATGTCCTAGCTGAGTGTTTTTCTGAGATGTACTATCACCAAAGCAGAACGTTCCAGGCATATCTTCCATTGTTGCACACTCTTTGTACTTCCCTTTTTAAAAAACGTTTTTACATGAATGAATAAAAGATTAGATAATTTTTAATCTTCTCTAATTCATATTTTTAAAAAGTTCATTGTGTGCAATTTACTGTCATTTGTAACACTATGTGTAGTATAGTTCATAAATAATTTTGTTTCATTTCTCAAGGCAGAGCTGTTGAGAGTCACTGTCCTAAAAAGTACACAGGTTAGAGGGCATCGATTGTAACACTGGATGTCAACAGTTTTCTTGTTAATAAATAGACAAAAGTTGAAAAACAACATGTTGTGCTCTGGATCTGGGATTGTTTGAAGCCCCCATTATCCCAATTAGTTTTTTTTTTAAAGGTTTCTTTTTTTGAGAGAGAGAGAGCATGAGCTGGGGAGGGGCAGAGAAAGAGGGAGATAGAGAATCTGAAGCAGGCTCCACACTTGACAGCAGCAAATCCAATGAGGGGTTCCAACTCATGAACCTTGAGATCCTGATGTGAACTGAAGTTGATGCTCAAGCAGCCACCCAGGTGCCCCAGCCAATTATTTTTTATTTTTATTTTTTATTTCATTTTTTTAATGTTTGTTGATTTATTTATTTTTATTTATTTTTTATTTATATTTTTATTTATTTATTTATATTTAATTTATTTTTATATATTTCTTGTTTTCTTATTTTTTATTTCTTTATTTTTAATATGCTTTATTGGCTAACATACAGTGTGTACAGTGTGCTCTAGGTTTTGTGGGTAGATTCCCATGATACATTGCTTGCATACAACACCCAGAGCTCATCCCAACAAGTACCCTCCTCAATGCCCACAACCCATTTTCCCCTCTCCCCTACCCCTCCCATCAACCTTCAGTTTTTTCTTTGTATTTAAGAGAATCATATGGTTTGCCTCACTCCCCGTTTGCAACTATTTTTTCCCCTTCCTTCCCCCATGGTCTTCTGTTAAGTTTCACAAATTCCACATATGAGTGAAAACACGATATTTGTCTCTCTGACTGACTTACTTCACTTAGCATAATGTCCTCCAGTTCCATCCACCTTGCTGCAAATAGCAGGATTTCATTCTTTCTCATTGCCAAGTAGTATTCCATCGTATATATAAACCACATCTTCTTTATCTATTCATCAGTTGATGGACATTTAGGCTCTTTCCATAATTTGGCTATTGATGAAAGTGCTGCCATAAACATTGGAGTTAATGTGCCCCTATGAATCAGCACTTCTCTATCCTTTGGATAAATTCCTAGTAGTGCTATTGCTAGATCGTAGGATAGTCCTATTTTTAATTTTTTGAGGAACCCCCACACTTCTCCAGAGTGGCTGCACCAGTTTGCATTCCCACCAGCAGTACAAGAGGGTTCCCGTTTTTCCACATCCTCGCCAGCATCTGTTGTTTCCTGATTGGTTCATTTTGGCCACTCTGACCGGTATCTCAGTGTGGTTTTGATTTGTATTTCCCTGATGAGGAGCGACGCTGAGCATCTTTTCATGTGTCTATTGGCCATCTGGATGTCTTCTTTTGGAAAAGTGTCTATTCATGTCTTCTGCCCATTTCTTCACTAGATTATTTGTTTTTCAGGTGTTGAAAATTTTGCATACTAACCCTTTATCTGATATGTCACCTGCAAATATCTTTTCCCATTCTGTTGGTTGCTTTTTAGTATTATTGATTGTTTACTTTGCAATGCAGAAGCTTTTTATTTTGATGAGGTCCCAATAGTTCATTTTTGCTTTTAATTCCCTTGCCTTTGGAGATGTGTTGAGCAAGAAATCGCTGCGGTTGAGGTCAAAGAGGTTGTTGCCTGTTTTCTCCCCTAGGGTTTTTATGGTTTCCTGTCTCACCTTTAGGTCTTTCATCCATTTTGAGTTTATTTTTGTGTATGGTGTAAGAAAGTGGTCTAGTTTCATTCTTCCGCATGTTGCTATCCAGTTCTCCCAGCACCATTTGTTAAAGAGGCTGTGTTTTTTCCACTGGATATTCTTTCCTGCTTTGTCAAAGATTATTTGGCTATACATTTGTGGGTCCAATTCTGGATTCTCTGGTCTTTGTGTCTGCTTTTGTGCCAATACCACACTGTCTTGATGACTACAGCTTTGTAGTAGAGGCTAAAGTCTGGGATCGTGATACCTGCCACTTTGGTTTTCTTTTTCAACATCACTTTGGCTATTCGGGGTCTTTTGTGGTTCCATACAAATTTTAGAATTGTTTTTTCAGCCTTAAGAAGAATGCTAGTGCAATTGTGATTTGGATTGCATTGAATGTGTAGACTGCTTTGGGTAGTATTGACATTTTAACAATATTTATTCTTCCAATCCATGAGCATGGAATGTTTTTTCATTTCTTTGTGTCTTCTTCAATTTCCTTCATAAGTTTTCTATAGTTTTCAGCATACAGATCTTTTACATCTTTGGTTAGCTTTATTCGTAGGTATTTTATGGTTCTTGGTGCAATTGTGAATGGTATCCGTTTCTTTATTTCTCTTTCTGTTGCTTCATTATTGGTGTATAGAAAGGCAACCAATTTCTGTACATTGATTTTGTATCCTGCAACTTTGCTGAATTCATGTATCGGTTCTACCAGCTTTTTGGTTGAGTCTTTGGGTTTTCCATGCAGCGTATCATGTCGTCTGCAAAAAGTGAAAGTTTGACTTATTCTTTGCCAATTTGGATGCCTTTTATTTCATTTTGTTGTCGGATTGCTGATGCTAGGACTTCCAACACTATGTTAAACAATAGTGGTGAGAGTGGACATCCCTGCAGTATTCCTGATCTCAGGGGAAAGCTCTCAGTTTTTCCCCATGAAGGATGATATTAGCTGTGGGCTTTTCATAAATGGCCTTTATGATGTTTAGGTATGTTCCTCTATCCTGACTTTCTTGAGGGTTTTTATTAAGGAAGCTGTATTTTATCAAATGCTTTTTTTTTTTGCATCTATTGACAGGATATGGTTCTTATCCTTTCTTTCATTAATGTGATGTATTACATTGATTGATTTGCAAATATTGAACCAGCCCTGCAGCCCAGGAATGAATCCCACTTGATCATGGTGAATAATTCTTTTTAGATGTTGTTGAATTCGATTTGCTAGTATCTTGTTGAAAAGTTTTGCATCCATGTTCATCGGGGATATTGGCCTGTAATTCTCTTTTTTTTGTGGGGTCTCTGTCTGGTTTGGGAATCAAGGCAATGCTGGATTCATAGAATGAGTCCGGTAGCTTTCCTTCTGTTTCTATTTTTTGGAAGAGAAGCTTGAGAAGGGTAGGTATTAACTCTGTTATAAATGTCTGGTAGAACTTCCCTGGGAAGCCATCTGGCCCAGGACTCTTATTTGTTGGGAGATTTTTGATAACTGATTCAATTCTTCACTAGTTATGGGTTTGTTCAAATTTTCTACTTCTTCCTGTTTGAGTTTTGGTAGTGTGTGGGTGTCTAGAAATTTGTCCATTTCTTCCAGGTTGTCCAGTTTGTTTGCATATAATTTTTCACAGCATTCCCTGATAATTGCTTGTATTTCTGAGGGATTGGTTGTAATAAATCCATTTTCATTTGTGATTTTATCTATTTGGGTCCTCTTTCTTTTCTTTTTGAGAAGTCTGGCTAGGTGTTTATCAATTTTGTTGATTTTTTTTAAAAAAACAGCTCTTAGTTTCAATGATCTGTACTACTGTTTTGTTTTGTTTTGTTTTGTTTTTTGGGTTTTTTTGGTGGGGAGGATTCTATATTGTTTATTTCTGCTCTAATCCTTATTATTTCTCTTCTTCTGCTGTTCTTGGGGCTCCTTTGCTGCTCCGCTTCTAGTTCCTTTAGGTGTGCTATTAGAATTTATATTTGGGATTTTTCTTGTTTTTAAGATAGGCCTGGATTGCAATGTATTTTCCTCTTAGAACTGCCTTTGCTGCATTCCAAAGGGTTTGGACTGTCATGCTTTCATTTTCATATTTTTCCATATACTTTTTAATTTCTTATTTAATTGCCTGGTTGACCCATTCATTCTTTAGTAGGATTTTCTTTAACCTCCATGCATTTGGACGTTTTCCAAGTATTTTCCTGTGGTTGATTTCAAGTTTCATAAGATTGTGATCTGAAAATGTGCATGGTATGATCTCAGTTCTTTTATATTTATTGAGGGCTGTTTTGTGACCCAGTATGTGATCTATGTTGGAGAATGTTCCATGTGCACTCTAGAAGAATGTGTATTTTGCTGCTCTTGGATGAAAAGTTCTGCATATATCTGTCAACTACATCTGGTCCATTCAGGGCCATTGTTTATTAATATTTCTGCCTAGATGATCTGTCCATTGTTGTAAGTGAAGTATTAAAGTCACCTGAAATTACTGTGTTCTTATCAATAAGATTGCTTGTGTTTGTAATTGTTTTATATATTTGGGTGCTTTCAAACTGGATGCATAATCATTTATCGTTTTTAGTTCTTGATGGATAGACCCCATAATTATGATATAATGTCCTTCTTCATCTCGTTACAGTCTTTACTTTAAAATCTAGTTTGTCTGATATAAGTATGGCTACTCCAGCTTTCTTTTGACTTCCAGTAGCATTATAGATGATTCTCCATCCCCTAACTTACAGTGTAAAGGTGTCCTCGGGTCTAAAATGGGTCTCTTCACATCACACAATCACCTTGCTGCTGATTACATGGTCTGGGGTCTCTGCCTTCTCCCCTTCTCCTCCCCCTGCCTCCCTGCCTGCCTCCCTCCCTCCCTCCTTGCAACAGCCCTCCAGCTTGGGGTGGCTTGCTAGAGTAGGTGTGAAGGTTTCAGGTCACAGCCTGTGGGACTACTGCTGGGTGTGTGGGGGTGCTCCAGCTGCACCCCTGCTTTTTTTAAATCTTAAATGATGCCCCCCCACCACACCCCCCCAAGCCATTGTCCCTTCTTCACTTTCCACCACCACCCTTGGCCGAAGCATAGATTGTAACCCCCTCTGCTCCCCTCTGAAATTGGCCTTTGGTGAGGAATTCAGGGCTCTCCCCATATCTTCTCCCCCACCTTAATCGAGGGGTGCTGCTTTTCCCTTCCTCCTCAACTCCCTTTTTGTACCATCACCACCCAACACTTTCCACAATACTTCCTTGCTTTGGCCAGAAGCCATCAGGTAAGGTTGGAAAGAGTCTCTGACTTCCCTCATTTAGTTTTGGAACCACATTTACTCACTCTCCACCAGCCTGGGAATGAATATTGGGTCCTCAGCCCTGCCACCCTCTGCTGTCATCGTCAGCTGATGCAGTTTTTTAGCTCAGGTTTTGATAAAGTGAAAAGAACAGTCACAAGGGGTACTCACACCTGCCAGCTCTCAAAGTTCTTGGTGGTTAAACTTGGAGAAAGGCCATAGAAGACACTTGTAAGCACACACGATCCCTCCGAATGAATTTTCTTTTCCTGTAATTGCTTTTGCTTTTAAACATTGAAGAAGTTTTACACAGGGTTCTCATGTGGTCATCTTGCAATCCATTTGGGTCTAGTTTGGAATGTGGCAACTGGAACAAAAAGAACCTTGAATTCGGTGCATACTTTGGTTTTGGTGCTGCTGTTTCTCACAGTCCTCAGCAGGGATTGAAAAAGAACTCGGTGTGCACAGCAGATCCCCGAAATTGGCTGGCTTGACTTCCTGGCAAATTGCTGCGTTTTTCCACTTTTCTGCTCAGGGCCACTAAATGCTGAGATGTGGATGCATACCGAAATAAAAGCAATTCGTTGTGTTCTAAAAAAATAAATAATAAAATAAAATAAAATAAAATAAAATAAAATAAAATAAAATAAAATAAAATGGGTCTCTTGTAGACAGCAAATAGATGGGTCTTGTTTTTTAATCCATTCTGATACCCTAAGTCTTTTGATTGGAACATTTAGTCCATTTACATTCAGCGTTATTATTGAAAGACATGGATTTAGTTTCATTGTGTTATCTGTAGGTTTCGTGCTGTAGGTTCAATGCTCCGAGACATTGTAGTGATGTCTCTGTCCCTTTGTGGTCTTTGCAACATTCCACTCACAGAGTCCCCCTTAGGATCTCTTATAGGGCTGGTTTAGTGGTGATGAACTCCTTCAGTTTTTGTTTGTCTGGAAAAACCTTTATCTCTCCTTCTATTCTGAATGACAGGCTTGATGGATAAAGGATTCTTGGCTGCACATTTTCCTATTTAGCATATTGAATATTTCCTGCCACTCCCTTCTGGCCTGCCAAGTTTCAGAAGATAGGTCTGCTACTACCCTTATGTGTCTACCCATGTAGGTTAAGGCCCATTTGTCCCTAGCTGCTTTCAGAATTCTCTCTTTACCTTTGTATTTTGTCAGTTTCACTATGACATGCCATGCAGAAAATCGATTCTTGTTATGTCTGAAGGGAGTTGTCTCTGCCTCCTGGATTTCAATGTCTGTTTCTTTCCCCAGATTGGGGAAGTTCTCAGCTATGATTTGTTCAAGTACACCTTCCACCCTTTTCTTCTTCTTCTGGGACTCCTATGATACAGATATTATTATGTTTCATTGAATCACTTAGTTCTCTAAGTCTCCCCTCATGCTCTAGAATTTTTTGTCTCTTTTCCCAGCTTCATCTTTTTCCACAATTTTATCTTCTATTTCACTTATTATCCCCCTCTGCCTCTTCAATCCTCGCTGCCACCACATCTAGTTTATTTTGCACCTCATTTACAACATTTTTTAATTCATGGTTTCTTGATCTCTGCAGGAATAGATTCTCTGCTGTCTTCTATGCTTTTTTCAAGCCCAGTGATTAATCTTATGACTATTATTCTAAATTCTTGAACAGATGTATTGTTTATATCTGTTTTGATCAATTCTTTAGCTGTCATTTCTTCTTGGAATTTCTTTTGAGGAGAATTCTTCTGTTTCATGATTTTGGTTAGTTTTCTGTCCCTTATGTGTTTCAAAAGCTTGTTATGTGCAAGCACTACTATATTAAAGAGGGGTCATACACTGTCGAGGACCTGGCCCTTCAGGAGATGTTTTTGGAATGTTTTATGTGCTCTCTCTTGTTTGAACTCTGGTTGCTTTATCTCCCTATTCGTAGTGATGTTTTGGGCCCTCCACCAGGTGTGCTTTGATTTGTTCATTGAAGTAGCCCTGGAAAAAAAATTAAAAACAAAAAAACCCCGTAAACAAACCAAAAAAAATGGGGGAGGGAGTGAAGTGTTGGTGGAAGAGGCCTCATCCCACACAAAGAGAGAAATAACAAGGGTAGGGAAAAAGAAAGGAAAAGAAAATTGACTAGGCAGAGAAACCATATGGCTTAATCCAGAGAGAGAGGGGGGAAAGTAAAGAAGGAGATATAGAATAGGTATAAAGAGAATAGATTAAATATGTCTGCTTAAACAAACCAACAACCAGAATAACCAGACTGGAGGAGGGAAGAAACACAAAGGATAAAAGGAAGAAAAAAAATATATATATATATATATACATACACACACACATACACAAATTAAATTAGAAAATGCAAAACCACTTGGTGCCTTGGAACCAGTGGCAGTGCTGGTCTGGAGGAGGGGCTGTCTGGTTGGTCAGCGTCAGGTAGATATCCCCTTAACAGGTGCTGAAGGGAGTGGTTTGGTGTAGGCAGGTCCTGCCTCCACCGTGGGTCTGCTGTCCATTCCCTGAAGCACCACTTTGTTGATGATGGGGAGAAAAATGGTGACACCCAGTCTCTCCTCCCCAGATTGGGTGTCCCAAACCCAATCCTGAACTCTGTCCTGAACTCTGTTCAGGCAGCCCTCCAGTGCTGTGCAAGCACAAATAGGCCCGTTTTTTGTTTGTTTGTTTTGTTTTGTTTTGTTCTTTGGCTCCACAGTCTTCCGCACCTCCCTGGAGCTCATCTGGGATTCAAACCCAGATGTTTTAAAGGATCCTGCTCCACGCACCCCGATTCCAGGGAAGTGCCACTCCACCCTGCCAATAAATGGCCCCTTACTGGTGGGCACAGGCATGGTCCTTTTTCCTTTGAATGGTTATATACCTTCTTCCCACAGCACTCAAGGCAGGGGGTTGCTTTCTCCCACTGCAAACTGTACTTCTGAACCAGTTACTGAGCCCAGGCAGGCTCCCCTCCTCCCCAGGTTGCAAACTGGACAGCCAGCCCCAGTCCAGAGAAAGCTCCACAGTTAGAGATTGGATCTTTCTCCGTTTTTTTTCTGACCCCCTGTCCATGGTTTTTCTCTTGTATAAACACAGTCCTGCACTTCCACAGCCTCTCTTTCTCTTCCCTTTGCCTCTCTGCAGAAGGGGGATCCCTTCCCTCTGTGCTTACACCACCCATTTTATCTTTCCGAGTTCACAATCATGCACATATAGCCTACCAGGTTGTCCTCGTCGTCCCCTGGAGACATCTCTGTCACTCTGCAGCCCAGACTCTTGGAATTCAAAGTCCTCTGGCCTCTAGACTGCTGTGTTTGAGGGAGGAGGGAACTTCAAGTCCTCCTACTTCTCCACCATGTTGGATTTCACACACCAGCTCCCACCACGACTCTTCTTGGGCAGCAGACAGCCTCGTTGGGAGCCATGCTCTCAAGTCTCCAGCTCAACCACTCCACCTACATCAGAACAGGAGCCCCCTACTTACATAAATCTCAAGTAAATCTTACCTGCGGCAGTGAGGAGCCTCACAGGCCTGCAGCCTGGCTGCAGGGCAGAACCAGCCAATTAGTTTTTATTTTTTTATTTATTTTTTTAATTTATTTTTCAACGTTTATTTATTTTTGGGACAGAGAGAGACAGAGCATGAACGGGGGAGGGGCAGAGAGAGAGGGAGACACAGAATTGGAAACAGGCTCCAGGCTCTGAGCCATCAGCCCAGAGCCTGACGTGGAGCTCGAACTCACGGACCGCGAGATCGTGACCTGGCTGAAGTCGGACGCTTAACCGACTGCGCCACCCAGGCGCCCCAAGTTTTTAAAGTGCCAATAGATCTTTGTATCCTAGGGATCAAGTGTAAGTTTACATCAGATAACAAAAATAATAGTTTTTCACTCTTTTCAGTAAAAGAATTTTTTTCATATACCATCAGCATATTAGGGGTTTTATTCAGTCTGAAAGCAGTCTTAGTCACTCAAAAAAGTTTTGTTCATAGTCTCTTGGCTTAAGTTTTTTAAAAAGTTGATTACTTGGGGGCGCCTGGGTGGCGCAGTTGGTTGAGTGTCCGACTTCAGCCAGGTCACGATCTCGCGGTCTGGGAGTTCGAGCCCCGCATCCGGCTCTGGGCTGATGGCTCAGAGCCTGGAGCCTGTTTCCAATTCTGTGTCTCCCTCTCTCTCTGCCCCTCCCCCGTTCATGCTCTGTCTCTGTCCCAAAAATAAATAAACGTTGAAAAAAAATTTTTTTTAAAGTTGATTACTTGAAATCATTTAAGAAATGTTTGCACTCCAGGGAGAGGGGTTCAGAATGGCAGCATAAGAAGTTCATTCTGAATAAATGGATGGGCCTTGAGGGTATTAAACTAAGTGAACTAAGTCAGATGGAGGACAAATACCACATGATTTCATTATTGTATGGAATCTAAAAAAAAACCCAAATAAAAGACAATATAAAAACAAACTCAGATACAGAGAACTGCTTGATGATTACCAGAGGGGAACTGTG
The DNA here is from genome assembly GCF_022079265.1 of Lynx rufus. Taxonomy (NCBI): domain Eukaryota; kingdom Metazoa; phylum Chordata; class Mammalia; order Carnivora; family Felidae; genus Lynx; species Lynx rufus. Next base: position 127,662,771 of record NW_025814834.1, on the reverse strand, counting down.
TTGAGGGTGGGCAAAATGGGTAAAGGGGGTATATATATGGTAATAGATGGTAACTAGACTTTTTGTGGTGATTACTTTGTAGTGTATACAGGTATTGAATTTTAATGCTGTACACCTGAAACTTATGTTCTTTACAAATTTTACTCCAATAATAAAAAAAATATGCTTGCATTCCCATCAGTTGTCAGTAGATGACAGCATAGGACATTAGTCACACTCCAGTAGAGAGAGTCATTATATATGAACATACACCGGCTGATTTTGTTGATATGTTTCCAGCCTGTCTGTGTGTGAAATTAAGCTACAAATCAATGACAATGAGACAACTTTTTAATTCTACTCCTGAAACTAATATAACACTCTATGTTAACTAACTAGAATTTAAATAAAAACTTGAAAAAAATATAGTGGACTGCTTAAGGAAATATAAAAGCACAGAAAAATACTAATTCAAAGGGATACATGAACTTCAATGCTTACAGCAACATTATTTCCAAGAGTCAAATTATGGAAACAGCCCGATGAACTGGAACTGATGAATGGATAAAGAAGTTGTTGTATATATACACAGTGGAATATTATTCAACTGTAAAAAAGAATGACATTTTCCCATTTGCAGTGACATGGATGGAGCGAGAGACTATTATACTAAGTGAAATAAGTCAGAGAGAGACAAATACCATGTGGTGTCACTCATATATGAAATTTAAGAGACAAAACAAAAGAGTAAAGGTGGGGAGAGAGAGGAAAAAAAACCCAAGAAACAGACTCTTAACTATAGACAACAAAATGATGGTTACCAGTGGGGAGGTGGTGTAGGGATGGGTGAAATAGGTGATGGGGATTAAGGTGCACACTTATGTTGAGCACTGGGTGTTGTATGGAAGTGCAGCATCACCATATTGTACACCTGAAACTAATATTACACTGTATGTTAGTCAACTGGAATTTAATTCAAACTTAAAAAAAAAAAAGTATAAATATTTCAAAATTAAGCAACATATTGCAAATGACCACTAGTTCAAAGAAGAATTCACAGTGAAAGTAAAAACTATTTTAAGTTTAATAATAAAAACAATTTCGAAATTTGGGAGACACATTTAAGCATAGTTTAGGAGGAAAATGTAAAGCTTTAAACATACCTGTTTTAAGAGAAGAAAGTGAAGTCTACAATTCCACATTCAGAAAAGGAGAAAGAAAGCCAATTAAATCTAAAGAAAAATAGAAGAAAGGCAATGATAAAGAGCAACAATCAGTGAACAGAAAACAGACACATAATAGAGAAAATTAAAAAAGCCAGAAATTTAATAAAACAATGACTCTTCTAGCAAGACTTATTAAGGGAAAAAAAAGATAAAAACAATTTTTCAATATCTGAAGCAAAAAAGTGACATCTCTAACAGGAGGTATATGCTTTGGAGGGGCATGAGTTTTGAAAACCAGGATGATTCTTAACTCAATGTGAGTCTTATTTTTTCACACATGAGCTGATACCTGGGGAGACAGAGAAACTAGCTCCTGTATGGCTGTGTGGACTCCTGCAAGAACTACGGCTAACTTTCCTCCTGCAGAAGAAGTGTATTGACAGCTGTTTCACTATTCCTATATCATTTTGGGTTTTTGTTTGTTTTTTAATAGAATTTATTGTCAAATTAGCTAACATACAGTGTATACAGTGTGCTCTTGGCTCTGGGGGTAGATTCCTGTGATTCATCACTCACATACAACACCCAGTGCTCCTCCCAACAAGTGCTTTCCTTAATACCCATCAACCATTCCTCCCCCACCCTGTGTCCCCCCATCAACCCTCAGTTTGTTCTTTGCATTTAGAGTTCCTCACGGTTTGCCTCCCTCTCTGTTTGTAACTATTTTTCCCCTTCCCTTCCCCCATGGTCTTCTGTTAAATTTCTCAAGTTCCACATATGAGTGAAATCATATATTTGTCTTTCTTTGACTTATTTCACTTAGCATAATACATTCTAGTTCCATCCACATTATTGCAAATGGCAAGATTTCATTCTTTTTGATCACCGAATAGTATTCCCTTGTATACATATACCACATCTTCTTTATCCATTCATTAGTTGATGGACATTTGGGCTCTTTTCACAATTTAGTTATTGTTGAAAGCACTGCTATAAACATTGGGGTTAATGTGCCCATATGAATCAGCACTCCTGTATCCTTTGGATAAATTCCTAGTAGTGCTATTTCTGAGTTCTAGGGTAGTTCTATTTTTAATTTTTTGAGGAACCTCCACACTGTTTTCCAGAGCAGCCACACCAGTTTGCATTCCCACCAACTGTGCAAGGGGTTACTGTTTCTCCACTTCTATATCATTTTGAATAGATCCCTGCTAAGGAAATGTAGCCTCTGTTGTGTGTTGGCAAGACATGAAACTTATAAGGCTGAGGCTCATAGGGAAAAAATGGTTTACCAAAATTCCCAATATGTATGGGAATGGGCAGAGGCTACTAGTATGAGCCACAAAGGGTTCCCAGTGGCCTGCTCGGCAAAGGACCTCAGCAGGTTGTGTTGCTGAAGAAACCAATGTCTAGCACAGCTACCTCAAACACCCCCACCATTTTTGACTCAGAGTTTCCACCCCATAGATTTTTGCATTTGCAAATTCTAGCTGCCCAAATCCCTCTTGGATCCCTTCCCCCATTCCCACTAGATCCCATGAACCACACTGGTAGCCCATAGTCTCTGTGATGGCAAGATGGCAGCCTAGACCATGACAGCTGACCCTACCACCATAGGCACATTTGAGACTAACCCTTCCAGTTGTACAACTATATAGCTATACATGTCACTGGCCTGGCTGCCATCACCAGACTATGCCATGTGCATACCCATGGCAAGACACTGGATCCACAGGAGCAAATGCCAACAGCCATGGCCTACATAGCTGTTTGTGGACCCAGACTGGTCCCATCTCCTGTCACTGGCCTGTATTGCTGTGCTCAAATACAGCTAACCCATGCAGCTGTGCACCTGCACTAATCCAACTTGACTCCAATTACCAACTTCCACTGCCTTATGCACACCTGTGGCAAGACCCAGTAGCCACAGAAGTGCATACCCACAGCCAGAGCCCCCATAGCTGCAAGTGTGACTGAAGTTGACCTCAGCCCTTGCTCCTTGCCCAACACCTTGTCAATTCATGTATGTCTGCAACTACTCCTGCCACTACACAGCTGAGTGTGTGCATAAGACAACTCCAACTATAACCCCCACCTGCTATGGCCTATAGCAGCTAGACCAGGAGGCAACACTAAGGATACAAGCAACACTTGTAGCTACTGCAGACCCCCCCACAGAACTTATGAAGAACCACGTATTTGTTGATGTTGTGGATTCCAGCAGCCTGAGTCAATGAGACATCACATCTACCCCAGTCTAGGAGCCAGCACACACTTCTGCATGTGGCACCCTGTATCACTACCTGGGGTCACTACCTACAGCACTCTCTATTGTGCCCCCACCCACAGGTGAAGGTCTTTCTTTACTGAAGTCAGTCTCTAAAGTATGGTAGAGGTGAATGCTTCTTCAAATATGTGGAGGTATGTAAAGATATGTAAAGATAAAGGCATTACAAAAGTCAGGGAAACACACCATCCCTAAAAGAACACAGTCAACTTCTAGTAACTGACCCTAAAGAAATAGAAATACATAAATTGCCTGACAAACAATTCAAAATAATTATTTTAATTTTTTTTTAATCTTTGAAGGAGAGAGGGACAGAGCATGAGCGGGGGAGGAGCAGAAAGAGAGGGAGACACAGAATTCGAAGCCGGCTCCAGGTTCTAAGCTGTCAGCACAGAGCCTGATGTGGGGCTCGAACCCACAAACCATGAGATCATGACCTGAGCCAAAGTCAGACGCTCAACCAACTGAGCCACCCAGGCGCCCCTCAAAATAATTATTTTAAAGATGATCAGAGGGCTACAAAAGAACATAGATATACAACTTAACTATATCAGGAAAACAATAAAAGAGCAAAATGAGATAGAAAACAAACAATAAAAAGCAAAAAGAGAACATAAGAAAAGAACCAAACAGAATTCTAGAAGTGAAGAATACAAAGACTGAACTAAAGAGTTTAATAGAGAGCTTCAACATCAAACTGGACCAAACAGAAGAATCAGTGAACTAGAAAACATTTGAAACTATCCAGTCAGAAGCGAAAAAAGTTTAAAAAGTGAAAAGAAGTGAAGAAAGCCTATGGGACTTATGGATGTTGTTAAGGGACATTGCATTATTGGAGTCTCAGAAGGGGAAGAGTGGAAGAAATGAGCAAAAGCCTTATTTAAATAAAAGCTGAGAATTTCCCAAAAGTGGTGAGAAATTTGGCCATCCAAATTCATGAAGCTTATAGGTTCCCAAATTCAATCAAAGAGATCTTCTCCAACACACATTATAATACAACTGTCAAAAATCAAAGAGGGGCACCTGTGTGGCTCATTTGGTTAAGCGTCTGATTCTTGACTTGAGCTCAGATCATGATCTCACAGTTTCATGAGTTTGAGCCCTACATCAGGCTCTGTGCTGGCAGTGAGGAGCCTAGTTGGGATTCTTTCTCTCCATTTTTCTCTGCCTCTCCCTCAATCATGCTGTCTCTGTCTCTCTCAAAACAAAAACAAAAAACAAATAAACTTTAAAAAACCAAAGACAAAGAGAATATTGAAGGTAGCAAGAGAAAAGAAGATTGTCACTTACAAGAGAACTCCCATAAAGCTACTAGTGGAATTCTCAGCAGAAATCATACAGGCCAGAAGAGAATGGGAGGATATATTTAAACTGCTAATTAATTAATTAAAAAAAACTGCCAACCAAGAATACTTTATTTAGCAAAGATATCAGAAATAAAAGAAAATAAACACTATCCAGAAAACAAAAGTTAAAGGAGTTATCACCACCAGATCCGCATTTCAGGAAATGCTGAAAGAAGTCCTTTAACCTGAAATGATCGGAAGCTATCAGTAACATAAAAACATGAAACTATAAAACACACTGATGAGGGTAAGTATATAGTCAAAATGGGAATACTCCAATGCTATAATATGATGATATGTTAATCACTTAACTCTAGTACACTTCACTAAAGTACAAAAGTACTAAAACAGCTATAGCTACAATTTTTAATGGATACACAATATAAGAAGATGCAAACTGTGATATCAAAAACAAAAACACTGGGAGAAGGAGAGAAGGGTAGAGTTTTTGTATGTGATTGAAGTTAACTTGCTATCAACTTAAACTGTTATAACTATAAATGTTTATGTAAGACTCAGGTAACCACACAGGAAAAAAATCTATTATAGATACAAGATAAAGAGAAGGGAATCAAAGCATACCACTATGGGGGTGCTCGGTGGCTCAGCGGGGTAAGCACCTAACTCCTGATTTTGGCTCAGGTCATGATTTCATAGTTTGTGGGATCAAGCTCCATGTTGGGCTCTGTGCTGACAGTGCAGATTGTCTCCCTCTCTGCCCCTTCCCTGTGCAGTCTCTCTCTCTCTCTCAAGATAAATAAATAAACTTAAAAAAAAGTATACCACTATGAAAAATCATCAGTGCAAATAGAAAATGAGACAGGATGATAGGAACAAAAGAACTACAGACAGCCAGAAAACAGTAAGTTGGTATTAGAAAGAGCTTCACTATCAAAAATTACTGTAAGTGTAAATGGGTTAACTTCTCCAATCAAAGTTAAAGAGTAGCTCAGTGGATTTAAAAAACAATACCCAACAGTATCCTGAAAACAAGAGACTCACTTAATTTTAAGGACACAATAGGCTCATAATGAAGGATTGGAAAAAAGTATTCTATACAAATGCAAACCAAAACAGAGCAGCCATAGTTATACTTCTATCAGACAAAATAGATTTTAAATGAGAATCTGTAATAGGTGACAAGGTATCTCATTATATAATGATAAAGATGTCAAGTCCCCAAGAGATTATATTGATTGTACATATACATGCACCCAACATCAGAGAATCTAAATATATTAAGTAACAACTTACATCGGAAGAGAAATAAACAATAACATGAGAATAGTAGAGGACTTCAATACTTCACTTTCAACAATGGATAGGTCATCCAGACAGAATATCAATAAGGAAGTGTTAGATTTGACCTATACTTTAGATGAACTGGACTTAACAGATTTATACAGAGCATTAAGTGCACAAAGAATATTCTCAAGAGTAGATCATGTGTTAGGTCAAAACACAAGTTTCAGAAAATTTAAAAAGATTGAGTGTCTCTTCTGACCACAACCTAAAAAAATCGCAAATATGTAGAAATTAAACAATATGCTCCTGAACAGATCAAAGCAATCAAAAGTAAAACCAAACAATATCTTGAGGCAAAGGAAAAAGAAAATAAAACATAACAAAACTTAAGGCATGCAGCAAAAGCAGTTGTAAGAGGGAAAATTGTAACAATAAATGCCTACATTTAAAAAAAGATCTCAAACAATCTAACTTTATACTGCAAGGAACTAGAAAAAGAACAAACTAAACCCAAAATTAGAAGAAGGAAGAAAATAACAAAGCTCAGAGCAGAAATAAATGAAATAGAGAAAAGAAAATATAAAACAAAGGGTTGTTTCTTTTAAAAGATAAACAAAACTAAAAAACCTTTAACTAGACTTGGCAAGAAAAAAAGAGGACTCAAATAAATAAAATTACAAATGAAAGAGTTGTTATAATAAATACCACAGAAATACAAAGGTTGATAATAGACTATTATGAACAATTATATATTAACAAATTGGACAACCTACAAGAAATGAATGAATTTCTAGAAACATAAACCTACCAGAATCACGAGGAAATAGGAAATATAAACTGACCAATAATGAGTTAGAAGATTGAATCAGTAATAAAAAACAACCCAACAAAGTAAAACCCAAGACCAGATGGCTTCCCTTGTGAAGTCTACCAACTATTCAAAGAATTAACACTGACCCTTCTCAAACTTTTCCAAAACTTGAAAAAGAGAGGACACTCCCAAATTTATTTTACAAGGCTAATACTACTCTGAAACCAAAGGCAGATAAAGACACTACAATAATATAAAAATCCCTTACAGATCAATATCCCTGATGAACATCAATGAGAAAATTATCAACAAAATATTATCACATTGATTTCAACAGCACATCAAAATATTCCCACACCATGATCAGGTGGGATTTATTACTGGGTTTCAAGGGTGGCTCAACAAATGTAAATCAATTAATGTAATATACAATATAAATGGAAGATAAAAATCATATGATTACCTTAGTAGATGCAGAAAAAGTATTTGACAAAATACAACATCAGTTGATGATAAAAATCCTAAGCAAATTAGGTACAGAAGGAAAATACCTTATAAGGACAACTATATATGACAAACCCACAGCTAACATTATACTCAACAGTGTAAGGTTGAAAGCTTTTCTTCTAAGATCAGGAACAAGACAAGGACACCTACTCTCATCACCCCTATTTAACATAGCACTTGAAGTTCTAGCCACAGCAGTAATCAGGAAGAAGAGAAGGAAGAGGGGGAGCAGAGGGAAGAGGAGGGAAAGGAGGGGAAGAGGAGGGGAAGGAGGAGGAGGGGGAAGAGGAGGGGGAAGGAGGAGGAGGAGAAATAAAAGGCATACAAATCATAAAGAAGTGTACCTGTCTTTGTTTGCAGATGATATGATCTTATATGTGGAAAATCCTAAAGACTACCAAAACACTTTTATTTTTTTTGAAATTTATTGTCAAATCGGTTTCCATACAACAGCCAGTGCTCATCCCAAAAGGTGCCTTCCTCAATACCCATCACCCACCCACTCCCTCCCTCCCACCCCCCATCAACCCTCAGTTTGTTCTCAGTTTTTAAGAGTCTCTTATGCTTTGGCTCTCTCCCACTCTAACCTCTTTTTTTTTTTCCTTCCCCTCTCCCATGGGTTTCTGTTAAGTTTCTTAGGATCCACATAAGAGTGAAAACATATGGTATCTGTCTTTCTCTGTATGGCTTATTTCACTTAGCATCACACTCTCCAGTTCCATCCACGTTGCTACAAAGGGCCATATTTCATTCTTTCTCATTGCCACGTAGTACTCCATTGTGTATATAAACCACAATTTCTTTATCCATTCATCAGTTGATGGACATTTAGGCTCTTTCCATAATTTGGCTATTGTTGAGAGTGCTGCTATAAACATTGGGGTATAAGTGCCCCTATGCATCAGTACTCCTGTGTCCCTTGGGTAAATTCCTAGCAGTACTACTGCTGGGTCATAGGGTAGGTCTATTTTTAATTTTTTTAGGAACCTCCACACTGTTTTCCAGAGTGGCTGCAGCAATTTGCATTCCCACCAACAGTGAAAGAGGGTTCTTGTTTCTCCACATCCTCGCCAGCATCTATAGTCTCCTGATTTGTTCATTTTGGCCACTCTGACTGGCGTGACGTGATATCTGAGTGTGGTTTTGATTTGTACTTCCCTGATGAGGAGCAACGTTGAGCATCTTTTCATGTGCCTGTTGGCCATCTGTATGTCTTCTTTAGAGAAGTGTCTATTCACGTCTTCTGCCCATTTCTTCACTGGGTTATTTGTTTTTCAGGTGTGGAGTTTGGTGATCTCTTTATAGATTTTGGATACTAGCCCTTTGTCCGATATGCCATTTGCAAATATCTTTTCCCATTCCGTTGGTTGCCTTTTAGTTTTGTTGGTTGTTTCCTTTGCTGTGCAGAAGCTTTTTATCTTCATGAGGTTCCAGTAGTTCATTTTTGCTTTTAATTCCCTTGCCTTTGGGGATGTGTCAAGTAAGAAATTGCAACGACTGAGGTCAGAGAGGTCTTTTCCTCCTTTCTTCTCTAGGGTTTTGATGGTTTCCTGTTTCACATTTCAGGTCCTTTATCCATTTTGAGTTTATTTTTGTAAATGGTGTGAGAAAGTGGTCTAGTTTCAACCTTCTGCATGTTGCTGTCCAGTTCTCCCAGCACCATTTGTTAAAGAGACTGTCTTTTTTCCATTGGCTGTTCTTCCCTGCTTTGTCAAAGATTAGTTGGCCATACGTTTGTGGGTCTAGTTCTGGGGTTTCTAGTCTATTCCATTGGTCTATGTGTCTGTTTTTGTGCCAATACCATCCCGTCTTGATGATTACAGCTTTGTAGTAGAGGCTAAAGTCTGGGATTGTGATGCCTCCTGCTTTCCACCAAAACACTTTTAGAACAAATAGATTCAATAATGTAGCAGGGTACAAAATTAACCTAGAGAAATAACTTGAGTTTCTATACACTAACAACAAAATGTCTGAAAAATAAATTAAGAAAGCAATATCGTTTGCCACAGCATCAACAACAATAAATTATTTAGGAATAAATTTAAACAAGGAGGTAAAACATCTATGTGCAGAAAACTATAAGACATTGATAAAAGAAATCGAAGACAACACAAATAAATGGAAAGATAGTCTATGTTCATGGACAAAAAGAGTCAATATTGTTTAAATGTCCATATTACCTACAGCTATCTAGATTCAATGCAATTCCTACCAAAAGTCTAATGGCATTTTTTACAAAAATAGAAAAAACAATTCTAAAATTCGTAGGGAAATCACAGAAGACCCTGAAGAGTCAAAACAATCCCAAGAAAGAAAAGAAAAGCTAGTCAGTACACTTCATCATTTGAAACTATGGTAAAAGCTATAGTAATCAAAACAGTATAGTACTGGCAAAAAATAGCACATAGACAAATGAAACAAAATAGCACAGAAATAAACCCTCTTATATATGTACATATACAATCAACAGTATTTGATAAGGAAGCTTAGAGTATGCAACTGGGAAAGGATAGTCTATTCAAGAAATGGTTTTGGAAAACTGGAAAACCACATGTGGAAGAATAAAATTAGATCAATATTTTAAAGCACTTACAAAAATTAACTCAAAGTAGATTATAAACATAAGACTTGAAACCACAAAACTCCTATAATATAGGAGAAAACTCCTTGAAAATAGTCTTGGCAATGAGTTTTTGAACATGACATCAAAAGTAAAGCAATAAAAGCAAAAATTAACAACTGGGATTATATCAAGCTAAAATGCTTCTGCACAACAAAGGAAACAATCACAAAAATGAAAAGGCAATCCATGCAATGAGAGAAAATAACTGCAAATTATATATCTGTTAAAGGGCTAATATTCATGATAGGCAAAGAACTCATACACCTCAATAGCTGAAACCAACACTCAAATGGTCAAATGACCTGAAAAGACATTTTTGAGAAGACGACATAGAAATGGCTAACAGGATATTGGCCTGTAATTCTGCTTTTAAGTGGGGTCTTTGTCTGGTTTTGGAATCAAGGTAATGCTGGCTTCATAGATGAGTTTAGCAGTTTTCTTACATTTCTATTTTTTCAAACAGTTTCAAGGGGAATAGGTATTAACTCTTCTTTAAGTGTCTGGTAAAATTCCCCTGGGAAGTCATCTGGCCCTGAACTTTTGTTCATTCAGAGATTTTTTATTACTGATTCAATTTCTTTGCTGGTTATGAGTCTGTTCAAATTTTCTATTTCTTTCTGTTTCAATTTTAGTATTTTGTGAGTTTCTAGGAATTTGTCCAATTCTTGCAGATTGCCCAGTTTGTTGGCATTTAATTTTTCATAATATTCTCATTGTTTGTATTTCTGTGAGTTTGTTATTTCTCCCCTCATTTGTGATTTTATTTGGGTACTTTTCTTTTTGTTAAATCTGGTTAGGGGGTTATCAATTTTATTATTTTTTTTTCAAAGAACCAGCTTCTGGATTCCTAGATCTGTTCTACTGTATTTTCACTTCTATATCATTTTTCTCTAATCTTTATTATTTCCCTTCCTCTGCTGCTTTAGGTTTCATTTGTTCTTTTTCCAGCTCCTTTAGGTGTAAGTTTACATGCTTATTTGAGACATTCTTGCTTCTTGAGATAGGCTTGTATTGCTATATACTTCTCCCTTAAGACCACTTTTGCTGCATTCCAAATGTTTTGGGCTGTCGTGTTTTCCTTTCATTTGTTTCTATGTATTTTTTAAAATTTCTTCTCTGATTTCATGGTTGACCCATTCATTCTTTAGTTGGATGTTCTTTAACCTCCGTGTATTTGTGGTCTTTCCAATTTTTTTTTCTTGTGGTTGACTTAATTTCACAGTGTTGTAGTCAGAAAATATGCATGGTATGATATCAATCTTTTTGTATTTGTGGAGGCCTTATTTGCTACCTTAGTATGTGATCTATTCTGAAGAAAGTTCCATGTGCTTTGAAAAGAATGTGTATTCTGCTGCTTTAGGATGAAATATTCTGAATATATCTGTTAAGTCTATCCGGTACAGTGTGTCATTCAAAGCCATTGTTTCCCTGTTGTTTTTCTGCTTAATCTATCCATTGCACTAAGTGTGGTGTTGAAGTCCCCTACTATTATTGTAATATTATCAATGAGTTACTTTGTTTGTTGTTAATTGTTTCATACATTTTGTTGTTCCAAGTTGGCATAAATGTTTATGATTATTAGATCTTGTTGGATAGTCCCCTTTATTATGATATAGTGCCATTCTTCATCTCTGTTACAGTCTTTGGTTTAAAATCTATGCTGTCTGATATAAGTATTGCTACTCTGGCTTTCTTTTGATGTCCATTTCCATGATAAATGTTTCTCTACCCCATCACTTTCAATCTTCAGGTCTCTTTAGGTCTGAAATAAATATCTTAGAGGCAGTGCATAGATGAATCTGTTTTTTTTTTTTATCATTCTGACACCCTATGCCTTTTTATTGTTTAGTCCATTTATATTCAGAGTATTTATTGATACATATTTAGTATCATTTTATTACTTGCTTTGCCATAGTTTCTAGAGGTTTTCTCTGTTCCTTTCTCATCTTTGTCGATTTTGGTCTTTCTGTCCCACTTTAACATTTCTTGCCAGACTGGTTTACTAGTCATGAACTCCTTTAGTTTTTACTTGTCTGGGAAACTCTGTCTCGCCTTCTATTCTGAATGATAGTCTTGCTGGATAGAGTATTCTTGGCTGCAGATTTTTTCCCATTTGGCATGTTGAACATACTATGCCACTACCCTCTGGCTTGCCAAGTTTCTGTGGAGACATCTGCTGCTAACCTTATTGGTGTTCCCTTGTAATTTAGGGACTTCTTCAGTTTTTCTGATTTTAGGATTTTTTCTTCATCTATTTTGCAAATTTTACTACAATATTTCTTGGTGTTTACCTGTTTTTGTTTATTTTAATGGGAGTTATCTGTTTCCTGGATTTGGATATCCATTTCCTTCCCCAGATTAGGGAAGTTTTCAGCTAAATTTCCCCAAATAAACCTTTTGCCCCTCTTTCCTTTCTTCTTCTGGGACTCCTATAATATGAATGTTAGTATGTTTGATGGAGTCACCGAGTTGTCTCTCTTCTTTCATGACCCAAGATTTTTCTTTGCTCTTTTGTTCATCTTCATTTGTGCCCATAATTCTATGTTCTATATCACTTACTTGTTCCTCTGCTTTTCCTTCCTTGTGGCCATTAATCTGCTTCATTTCAAATCTTGGTTACTACATTTTTCATTTTGGCCTGATTGGTTTTTAGCTTTTTTATCCCTGTGGTAAGGGTCTCCCTCATGTCTCCTATGCTTTTCTCAAGCTCAGCTAGTATCCTTATAATTGTTGCTTTAAATTCTGGATCAGGCATATTAATTATATCTTTTTTGATCCAATCCCTGGCTGTGACCTTTTATTCTTCTTTCTTTTGGGATGAATTCCTCCATCTAGGCATTTTGTCTAGGCATCTGTCTTCTATATGTTAGAAAAACCTGTTATGTTTCCTGCTCTTGAGAGTAATGGTCTTATGAAGAAGAGGTCATATAATGTCCAGTGCCTGGCACTTTGGGGAGTGTCTCTGGTGTGTGCTGCAAGTACTCTGCTGCTGGTTTCAGCTGCTCTATCCACCAGGTCAGTCTTCTGCAGAGTTTCTCCTTGCCAGCAGTGTGGAGTGTTTGTACTTTGGCCAGATCATGCCGAGTTTTAACTATACGTGCTCTAGTCTGCTTGCTAAAAGAGACCCAATGGTATTTACACTAGAACTGAAGCTTTGTAGAACTCAATGGTAGTAGATGTGGTGCATGCAGGGGTTTGTGCTGGTCTTCTGGGGGAGAGGCCTTCTATGCTGGTCCTAAGGCACACTTGGCTGAGCAACGCAGTACCAGCAGAGCACAGAGAGGGCAAGACTTGGTATAAGCAAGTGAGGCAGCCAGTGTTGGCTTTGTGCTGTTGACTGAAGTTGGTTTATGCTGAGGGGTGGGGAAGATAAATGGTGCCAGCCTGTCCCTTTGTCCCTGGAGATGGTAGTCCATCCTTGCTGAATTCAGGAGAATTTAAAAGTTCCAGCCAAAAGTTCCTTACCCAGCAAGGCTGCCATCCAGAATAGGAGAGATAAGGAGATACTCTATGTAGAAAACCCAAAAGACTCCACCAAAAAATTGCTAGAACTGATACAGGAATTCAGCAAAGTCACAGGATATAAAATCAATGTACAGAAATCAGCTGCATTTCTATACACCAATAATGAAGAAGCAGAAAGATAAATGAATCAATCCCATTTACAATTGTACCCAAACACATAAGATACTTAGGAATAAACCTAACCAAAAGATCTGTATGTGGAAAAATATAGAATGCTTGTAAAAGAAATTGAAGAAGACACAAAGAAATGAAAAAACGCCACATGTTCATGGGTTGGAAGAACAAATATTGTTAAAATATCTATACTAGCCACAGCAATCTACACATTCAATGCAATCCCAATCAAAATAACACCAGCATTCTTCACAGATCTAGAACAAACAATTCTAATATTTGTATGGAACCAAAGAAGACACTGAATGGCCAAAGAAACCTTGGAAAAGAAAAACTGGAGGCATCACAATTCTGGACTTCAAGTTGTATTACAGAGCTGGAATCATCAAAACACTATGGAACTGGCACAAAAACAGACACACAGATCAATGGAACAGAATAGGGATCCCAGAAATGGACCCACAAACCTATAGCCAATTAATCTTCAACAAAGCAGAAAAGAATATACGATGGAAAAATGACAGTCTCTTCAGCAAATGGTGCAGGGAAAATTGGACAGCGACATGTAGAAGAATGAACCTGGACCACTTTCTTACACCATACAAAAAACAAACTCACAATGGATGAAAGATTGAAATGTGAGACAGGAAACCATCAAAATCATAGAGGAGAAAACAGGCAACCACCTCTTTGACCTTGGCTATAGTGACTTCTTACCAGGCATGTTTCTGGAGGCAAGGGAAACAAAAGCAAAAAGGAACTATTGGGACCTCATCAAAATAAAAAGCTTCTGCACAGCAATGGAAACAATCAACAAAACTAAAAGTCAACCATCAGAATGGGAGAAGATATTTATAAAAGCCATATATGATAAAGGGTTAGTATCCAAAATATATAAAGAAATTATAAAACTCAACACCCCAAAAAATAAATATTCCAGTAAAGAAATGGGCAGAGACATGTATAGACACTTTTCCAAAGAAGTCATCCAGGTGGCTAACAGATACATAAAAAGATGTTCAATATGACTCATTGTCAGGTAAATACAAATCAAAACCACAGTGAGGTACCACTTCACACCTGTCAGAATGGCTAAAATTAACAACTCAGGAAACAGATGTTCATGAGGATGCGGATAAAGGGGAACACTTTTGCACTCGTGGTGGGAATGCAAACTGGTGCAGCCACCTTTGGAAACAATATGGAAGTTCCTCCAAAAAGTCAGAACTACCCTACAACCAAGCAATTGCACTGCTAGGTATTTATCCAAGGATACAAAAATGCTGATTCAAAGGGGGCACAGGCACACCAATGTTAGTGCTATAAACAATAACCAAATTACAGAAAGGGCCCAAATGTCCATCAACTGATGAATATATAAAGAAGATGTGGTATGTGTGTGTGTACACACACACACACACACACACACACACACACAATGAAATATTACTCAGCAATCAAAAAGAATTATATCTTGTCATATGCAACAATGTTGTTGGAACTAGAGTGAATTATGCTAAGCGAAATAAGTCAATCAAAGAAAGACAAATATCATATGGTTTCACTCATATGTGGATTAAGAAACAAAACAGATGAACTTAGGGGATGGGAAGGAAAAATAAAATAAGATAAAAACAGACAGGGAGGCAAACAAGAGAGTCTTGAATATAGAGGACAAATTGAGGATTGCTGGTGGGGAGGTGGGTGGGTGGATGGGCTAAATGGGCAATGGGCATTAAGTAGGGCGTTTGTTGTGATGAGCACTGGGTGTTAGATGTAAGTTACAAACTAGACTATGTTACATGTTATTTACTGTTAAATAGGGAACTGCGAGATCATGACCTGAGCTGAAGTCAGACACCTAACCGACTGAGCCACCCAGGTGCCCCTGCAGTTTTTTTTTAATGTTTTTTATTTATTTTTGAGACAGAGAGAGACAGAGCATAAGCAGGGGAGGGGCCGAGAGGGAGGGAGACACAGAATCTAAAGGAGGCTCCAGGATCTCAGCTGTCAGCAGAGAGTCAGATGCGGGGCTCAAACTCACAGACTGTAAGATCATGACCTGAGCTGAAGTTGGACACCTAACCAACTGAGCCACCCAGGCGCCCCAGTTCTCTTTTTCAATAAAGTCTCCACATGGTTTTGGAATCAAGACAATGCTGGCCTCATAGAATGAGTTTGGAAAATTTCCTTCCATTTCTATTTTTTTGGAACAGTTTGAGAAAAATAGGTATTAACTCTTCTTTAAACATTTGGTAGAATTCCCCTACGAAGCCATCTGGTCATGAACTTTTGTTTGTTGGTGGATTTTTTGTTACTGATTCAATTTCTTTGCTGGTTATGGGTCTGTTCAAATTTTCTATTTCCTTCTGTTTCAGTTTTGGTAATTTGCATATTTCTAGGAATTTGTCCATTTTTTCTAGATTTTCCAGCTTGTTGGCATATAATTTTTCATAATATTCTCTTATAATTGTTTGTATTTTTGTGACATTATTTCTTCTCTCTCATTTGTGATTTTATTTATTTGGGTCTTTTTTCTTTTTGATAAGTCTGGGTAGGAATTTATCAATTTTATTCTTTTAAACAACAAGCTCTTAGTTTCATTGATCTGTTCTACTAGGTTATTTTTGTTTGTTTCTATATTGTTTATTTCTGGTCTAATCTTTATTATTTCCCTTCTTCTACTGGCTTTAGGCTTTATTTGCTGTTCCTTTTCTTGTTCCTTTAGTTGTAAAGATAGGCTGTGTATTTGAGACTTTTCTTGCTTCTTAAGCTAAGCTTGTATTGCAATATACTTCCTTCTTAGGACTGCCTTTGCTGCATTCAAAAAATATTGGACTGTCATATTTCATTTTCATTCCCTTTCATGTACTTACCAATTTCTTCTTTAATTTCTTGGATAACCCATTCATTATTTAGCAGGAATTTCTTTAACCTCCATGTATTTCTGATCTTCCCTCATTTTTTCTTGTGGTTGACTCCAAGTTTCATAGTGTTCTGGTCTGAAAATATGCATGGTATGATCTCAATCATTTTGTAGTTATTGAAAGCTGATTTGTGACCCATTATGTGATCTATCTGGAAAATGTTCCATGTGCACTCAAAAAAATGTGTATTCTGCTGCTTTAGGATGAAATGTTCTGAATATATCCATCCCATGGTTAAGTCCATCCAACCCAGTATGTTATTCAAAGCCATTGTTTCCTTGTTGATTTTCTGCTTAGATGACCTGTCCATTGCTATACATGAGGTGTCAAAGTCCCCTACTATTATTGAATTATTTTTAATGAGTTTATGTTTGTGATAGGTGTTCCAATTTTGGGATAATCACATACATATAAATTATATATATATATATATCATTCAATTGGTGTATATATATATTTGGGTGTTCCAATTTTGTGGTATAAATATGTACAATTGTTAGATCTTGATGGGTAGGCCCCTTAATTATGATATAATGCCCTCCTTCATCTCTTGCTAGTCTTTTTTTTGAGTTTATTTATTTATTTTGAGAGATACAGAGAAAGCATGAGTGGGGGAAGGGCAGAGAGAGAAAGAATCTTAAGCAGGCTCTGCACTGTCAGCATGGAGCCCAATGCAGGGCTCATACTCACGAAACTGTGAGATCATGACCTGAGCCTAAACCAACAGTCAGACACTTAATTGAGCCAACCAGGTGCCACTTTTGTTACAGTCTTTGTTTTAAAGTATAGTTTTTCTGATGTACGTATGGGTACTCCAGCTTTCTTTTGACATCTGTCAGCATGACAGATGATTATCCACTCCCTCACATTCCATCTGCAGGTGTCTTTAGGTCTAAAATGAGACTCTTGAAGGCAGCATATAGATGGATCTTGTTTTTTTAATCTATTCTCATACCTTCTATCTTTTGATTGGAGCATTTAGTCCCTTAACATCCAGAGTGATTATTGAAAGATATGAGTTTAGTACCATTGTGTTACCTATAAAGTAGGTGTTTCTGGTGATGCTCTCTGTTCCCCTCTAGTCTTTGTTGCTTTTGGTATTTTCCCCCCACTCCAAGAGTTCCCCCTTAAAATTTCTTGCAGGGCAAGTTTCATGGTCATGAACTCCTTTAATTTTTGTTTGCCTTGGAAACTCTTTTTTTAATTGTTTATTCATGTTTTTGAGAGAGAGAGAGAGAGAGAGAGAGAGAGAGAGAGAGATGCACACACAGAATCTGAAGCAGTCTCCAGGCTCTGAGCTGTCAGCACAGAGCCTAATGCACAGCTTGAACTCACAAGGAGCCATGAGATCATGACCTGAGCTGAAGTCGGATGCTCAACTGACAGCCTCCAAGGTGCCCTGGGAAACTCTTTCTCTCTCCTTCTATTCTGAATGACAGCCTTACTAAAGAAATCTTGACTTGATCCTTTTCTCATTCATCACGTTGAATATTTCCTGCCACTCCTTTCTGGGCTGCCGTGCTTCTGTGGACAGATCTTCTGTGACCTGATCTGTCTTCCTTTGTAGGATGAGAACTTTTCTCCCCCTTGCTCCTTTCGTGATTCTTTCCTTGTCAGTTTATTGTGTGAATTTGACTATGATATGCCTTGATGGTGTTCAACTTTTGTTTTATTAAATGGGAGTTCTCTGTG
Organism: Lynx rufus; assembly: GCF_022079265.1. Lineage (NCBI taxonomy): Eukaryota > Metazoa > Chordata > Mammalia > Carnivora > Felidae > Lynx > Lynx rufus. The sequence goes on along the minus strand of NW_025814834.1, from coordinate 127,644,549 downwards.
CTTCTTGGATTTTGATGTCTGTGTCCTTTCCCACATTAGGGACATTTTCAGCTATAATTTTCTTACAGAAACCTTCTTCCTGTTTTTCTCCCTTAATCTTCTGGGACTCCTATGATATGAATGTTCTTCCTCTTAATAAGTCACTGAATTCTCTAAGTCTTGTATTATGATCTTTTGCCTTTGTTTCTGTCTTCTTTTCAGCTTCATTATTTTCCATAATTTTATCTTCTGTATCACTGTTCACTGCTCTGCATTGTCCATCCTCACTGTAATGGCATCCATTCAAGATTGTATCTCAGTTATAGCATTTTTTGTGTGTGTGTGACTAGGTTTTCTTTTATCTCAGGGATAAAAGAATGGGATTCTCTAGTGTCCTCTATTCTTTTTTCAACCCCAGGTACTATTCTTATAAGCATGGTTTTAAGTTCTAGTTTAGACATCTTACTCATACCTGTGCTGATTAAATTCCTGGACATCATTTCTTCCTGTTCTTTCTTTTGCTTTTTGGGAACACACCTCAAGATCATAAATCAAGATCATCAGGGAAATACAAATCAAAACCATGATGAGATACCACCTCACACCTGTCAGAATGGGTAAAATTAACAATACAAGAAACAACAAGTGCTGGCAAGGAAGCAGAGAAAGAGGAACCCTCTTGTAATGTTGGTGGCAATGCAAACTGGTGCAGCCACTCTGAAAAACAGTATGGAGGTTTCTCAAAAAGTTAAAAATAGAACTAGCCTACAATCCAGCGATTGATTAGATATTTAACCAAAGGATACAAAAATACAGATTCAAAAGGGTAAATGCACACCGATGTTTATAGCAACAATATCAACAATAGCCTAACTAAACAGAGAGCAAATGCCCTTAGGCTAATGAATGAATATGAGATATATGTATGTATATATGTCTTACTATATATATACATATACATATATAGGTATATATATATATATATGTATATATATATATATATATACACACATCATACACACACACACATACACAGAGAATGGAATATTACTCAGTCATCAAAAAGAATGAAATCTTGCCATCTGCAATGATGTGGATGGAGTTACAGTGTACTATGCTAAGCAAAATAAGTCAGTCAGAGAAAGACAAATACCATATGATGTCTCTCATATGTGGAATTTAAGAAAAAAGCAGACAAACATAAGGCAAGGTTGGGAAGAAAGGAAAAAGAAAAGAGAGACAGGGAAACAAACCATACGAGACTCTTAATGATAGAGAACAAACAGGGTAGATGGAGGCAGGAGGGTGTGGGATAGGCTAGATGACAGGTGACAGGTATAAGGAAGGCAAATGTTGTGATGAGCACTGGGTACTGTATGTAAGAGACCAATCACTGAATTCTACTCCTGAAACCAATATTGCACTCTATGTTAACTATCTAGAATTTAAATAAAAATTTAAAAGCTAAATAAAATAAAATAGGATAAATAAACATGAGCCAACTATATGTTGTTGAAGGAAAAACATTTTAGATACAAAGACACAAATAGAGTGAAAGTAGAAAGGATGAAAAAGACATATTAGGCAACCACAGGAAATCTGGAATACAAATGTAAATATAAAATAGACCTTAAAACAAAACAAAACAAAACAAAAATTATTAAGAATAAAATATTATAATTATAATTGGGTCAATTTGTCAGGAAGATAATTTTAAAATATAAACATACATATACGCAATAACAGAATATGAAAATATATAAAGAAAAAAAAAGAAAGAAAGGGAGAATACGTGCAAACAATAATAGTTGGAGACTTCAGTGACACACTTTCAACAATGAACGGGACTAGTTCAACTGGGAAGATGGTGAAATAGAAAGACCCTAAGATACAACCCTCATCCCACAGATACAACTAGATAACACAGGTGTAAATAACCCAGAAAACCACCTGAAGACTGGCAGAACAAACTCCACAACTAAATGTAAAGAAGAGGCAACACTGAGTGTAGGAAGGGCAGAGACCCGGGGGGAGTTAAACAGACCAGTGGGACTATCTGCAGGAAAGAGGCACACACAGGTGCAGTCAGGGAAGGGAAACAGACTGTCACACCAGGGAACCCACACGGGGAAGATGAATCTCCATAAAATTTGGCTTTGAAAACCAGAATGGCCAAATTTCATGACTTTTAACAACCAGTGGGACTTAAAACCATAATTTAAAAAATCAGTGGTCTCAGCTCTAGGAGAACTGAGAGAACAAGAGGAAATTGAATCCCTGCCCCTAAGGAGGCAGCACAAGAAGCACCCCCCAGAGTACAACAAAGAAGCAGAAGTTTGAAAAATGCCTGGAACATATGGAAGGGAGAGTAGCTTACTAAACGCAGAGCATATCCTAGGGGGACAAAGATCATTGGGAGACTCCTCCAGGAACAAAGGAGCTGGCAGGTGCCATTTCTCACCCCCACACCCCGACATAAACACGCAACTACCTGTAGAAACCAGTGTGGTGCTGACACTTGTTACCAAAATGGATAACACCAAGTGTCCTGCTAGATACACCTCCTCACGCTTTGGCAGATCTTCCCACTAAACCCAGGCCTGCCACAGTCCCTGCACTGAGCTCCCCTCTCACAGAGGACTGGATCACAAACCCTGCTAACACGGCATGCCACACCCCTCCTCATGTTACTATCTACCTCCTCCAATACACTCTTGGCTGGAGACATCCCAAAGTCATACTATACCTGGCAGTGTATAAACAGCCCCAACAGAGGCTGGCACCACTCCAAAGTGATTCCTGCCCTGGGGAGAGAGAAAGATAACCACACACACTAGTTAGACTTTGATCATAGCAAAGGACACAGGGTAGACAGTTGGTCTGACTTCATTCTGTGCCCTCCAATGAAAACTTCTCAGGTTACAACACAGGGAAAGCACGTGGCAATTTGGTGCTACTGCATTATCTGACAAATGCCCGTCTGACTCAACTCAAGTCCAAGGCAGCCCCAAATTGGCCCACTAACACTACAGGGACCAGACACTGCCCAGAACAAGCAAAGAAAACTGCTGACGACTGTACTGAAAGAAAAAGCAGCTAAGCCACAATAGTACGGGGGCACACAACACACATAGGAAACACCCACAAAGTGCCAGACTCCACTGAACAAAGGACACTTCAATGCAGAGCACTACAGAATCTCTTCTTCATAAGGGCAGTGCTTTCAAGAGCAGGAGACATAACTGGATTTCCTAACATACAGGAACAGACACAGCGTTAAAGAAAATGAGGACACAGAGGAATATGTCCCCAGTGAAAGAATGGGACAAAATTACAGCAAGACACTAAGGGAAATGGAGATAAATAGTATGCCTGACAGAGACTTTAAAGTAATGATCATAAATACTCACCTGACTTGAGAAAATAGTGGAGGACATCAGTAAGAATCTTAAAAAGGAGATGAAAAACAACCAATCAGAAAAGAAGAACACAATAAATGAAACTAAAAATATATTTGATGGAGTAAATAGAAGACTAAAGAAAGCAGAACATATCAATGACCTGGAGGGCAGAGTAATAGAAAGTAATTAAACAGAGCAAGTGAGAGAAAAAAACATGCAAAATGAGAATGGACTTAGGGAACGCAGTGACACAATCAAGTGTAATAACATTCACATCATAGGGGTACAAGAAGGAGAGAGAAATGCGGGAAGAAAATTAATTTGAGTAATAATAAGTTCCCAAATCTGGGAAAAGAAACAGAAATGCAGGTCCAGGAGGCACAGAGATACACCCCACGAAATCAACTCAAGGAGGTTTACACAAAGACACATAATAATTAAAGCAGCAAAAGGTACCAATAAAGAGAATTTTTAAAAGCAGCAAGAGAGAGAAAAAAAAAGTTACATACAAAGGAAACCCCACCAGATCAGCTGATTTTTCAGCAGATACCCTGCAGGCCAGAAGTCTGTGGCATGATATATTTTAAGTGCTAAAAGGACAAAGTTTGCAGCCACGAATACTCTATCCAGCAAGGTAATAATTCAGAATAGAAGGAGAGATAGAGTGTGCCATACAAACAAAAGTTAAAGGAATTCATGATGATTAAATTAATCCTACAAGAAATGTTAAAGGGGACTCTTTGAGTGGAAAAGAAATTCCATGAGCAAGAGTATGAAAAAGTGGGAAGCAAAAAAAAAAAAAAGCAGTAAAAATAATGTATCTGTAAAAATCAGTAAAGGGACTCACAAAATAACAGGTTGTAGAAGCTGACACCTATACCCAAAATGAGGGAGAGAGGGAGGAGTAAAGAACAGGCACAAAGTTAAGCAACCACCAACTTAATATAGACTTCTATATATGTATACATATTAGATTATATACAAACCTAATGGTAACCACATATAAAAAGCATTAATAAATATTAAAAAAAGAGAAATCCAAGTATATCACTAAAAAAAAAAGACAACTTATAGTAAGAGAAGACAGCAAGGGAAGAAAGGAACAGAGAAGAACTATAAAAACAACTATAAACCAAGTAACAAAATGATAATAAATACATACCTGTCAATAATTACTTTGAATGTAAACGGACTAAATTCTCAAATTAAAGGCATATGGTGATGGAATGGATAAAAAAATAAGACCCATCTATATGCTGCCTATAAGAGATTAATTTCACATTAAATTAATGTGATTGAAAGTGAGAGGCTATAAGGCACCTGGGTGGCTCAGTTGGTTAAGTATCTGACTTCAGCTCAGGTTCATCTCGCAGTTTGTGAGTTTGAGCCCCATGTCAGGCTCTGTGCTGAAAGCTCAGAGCCTGGAGCCTATTTCGGATTCTGTGTCTCCCTCTCTCTCTGTGCCTCCACTGCTCACATTCTGACTCTCTCTTTCTCTCAAAAAGAAATAAACATAAAATAATGTTTTAAAATAAAGTGAGATGATAGAGCAAGGAAACAATGGCTTTGAATGACATGCAGGGCCAGATAGACTTAACAGATATATATAGAACATTTCATCTTAACGCAGCAGAATACACATTCTACTCAAGTGCACATGGAACATTCTCCAGAATAAATCACAAACCAGCCCTCAATAAGTACAAAAAGATCTATATCATACCATGCATATTTTCAGACCACAACATTATGAAACTCAAAAACAACCACAAGAAAAAATTTGGAAAGTCCTTGAAATCTATGAAATTGAAGAACATCTGACTAAAGAATTAATGGGCTAACCAGGAAGTTAAAGAGGAAATTAAAAAGTACATGAAGCCAATGAAAATGAAAACACGAAACTCCAAAACCTCCGGGATGGAGCAAAGGCAATCATAAGAGGGAAGTATATAGCAATCCAGGCCTTGCTGAAGAAGGAAGAAATGTCTCAAGTACACAACTTAACATGGAACCTAAAGAAGCTGGAAAAATAACAACAAATAAAGCCCAAAACCAGCAGAAGAAGGGAACTAATAAAGGTTAGAGCAGACATCAATAATATAAAAATAAAAAAATAGAACAAATCAATGAAATCAGGAGCTGGTTCTTTGAAAGAATTAACAAAAATGATAAACCCATAGCAAGAATTATCAAAAAGAAAAAGGAAAGGATCCAAATAAAGAAACTCACAAATGAAAGAGTAGAGATCACAACCAACACTGTAGAAATGAAAACAATACTACGAGAATATTATGAGCAATTAGGTGACTATATTGGGCAACCTGGAGAAATGGACAAATGCCTAGAAACATATAAACTACCAAAATTGAAACAGGAAAAAAATATAAAATTTGGACAGACCCATAACCAATAAAGAAATTGAATCAGTAATAAAAAAAAATCTCCCAACATATAAGAGTCCCAGGACCAGATGGCTTGCCAGAGGAATCTACCAAACATTTAAAGAAAAGTTAATACCTATTCCTTTGAAGCTGTTCCAAAAAAATACAAATGGAAGGAAAACTTGCAAACTCACTCTATAAGGCCAGAATTACCTTGATTTCAAAACTAAAGACAATTACAGTAAAATTACAGTAAAACAGTAATTACCAGTAAAAACAATTACAGACCAACTTCCTGATGAACATGGATTCAAAAATTCTCGACAAGATACTAGAAAACTCAGTCAAACAATACAGTAAAGAATTATTCACCATGATGAAGTGGGATTTATTTCTGGGTTGCAGTGGTGGTTGAATATCTGCAAATCAATCAACATGATACATCACATTAATAAAAGAAAGGTTAAGAATGACATGATACTCTCAGCATTTGACAAATGCATCCTTTCTTGATAAAAAGCCCTTAAGAAAGTAGTGATAGAAGGATCATACCTCAAGATCATAAAAGCCATATATGAAAGACCCAACACTAAAATTATGCTCAATGGGGAAAAACTGAGAGCTTTCCCCCTAAGGTCAGGAACAAGACAGAGATGTCCATTCTCACCATTGTTGTTCAACATAGTGTTGGAAGTCCTAGCTGCAGCAATCAGACAAAATAAAGAAATAAAGGGCATCCAGATTGGCAAGGAAGAAGTCAAACTTTCACTTTTCACAGATGACATGACACTCTACATGGAAAACCCAAAAGACTCTACCCAAAATCTGCTAGAACTGACATACGAATTCAGCAAGGTGGCAGAATATAAAATCAGTGTACAAAAATCAATTGCATTTCTATACGCTAATAATGAAGCAGCAGAAAGAGAAATAAAGGAATTGATCACATTTACAACTGCACCAAAAACCATAAAATACCTAGGAATAAACCTAACCAAAGAGGTAAAAGATCTGTATGCTGAAAACTATAGAAATTTATGAAAGAAATTGAAAAAGACACAAAGAAATGGAAAAACATTCCATGCTCATGGATTAGAAGAACAAATATTGTGAAAATGTTGCTACTACCCAAAGCAATCTACACATTCAATGCAATCCCTATCAAAATAACACCAGCATTCTTCACAGAGCTAGAACAAACAATTCTAATATTTGTATGGAACCAGGAAAGGCCTTGAATAACCAAAGTAATGTTGAAAAAGAAAACCAAACCTGGAAGCATCACAATTCCAGACTTTAAGCTGTATTACAAAGCTGGAATAATCAAAACACTATGCAACTGGCACAAAAACAGACACACAGATCAATGGAACAGAATAGAGAACTCATAAATGGACTCACAAATGTATGGCCAATTAATCTTCAACAAAGCAGAAAAGAATATCCAATGGAAAAATGACAGTCTCTTCAACAAATGGTGCAGGGAAAATTGGACAGTGACATGCAGAAGAATGAACCTGGACCACTTTCTTACATCATACACAAAAGCAAACTGAAAATGGATGAAAGATCTAAATGTGAGACAGGAAACCACCAAAACTATAGAGGAGAAAACAGTCAACAAACTCTTTGACCTTGGTCACAGCAACTTCTTATTAGACATGTCTCAGGAGGCAAGGTAAACAAAAGCAAAAATGAACTATTAGGACCTCTTCAAGATAAAACTTCTGCACAGAAAAGGAAACAATCAACAAAACTAAAAGGCAACCAACAGAATGGGAGGTGATATTTGCAAATGACAAGTATTCCAGTGAAGAAATGGGCAAAAGACAAGAACACTTTTCCAAAGAAACATCCAGATGTTTCATGGCTAACAGATACCTGAAAAGATGTTCAACATCACTCATCATCAGGGAAATACAAATCAAAACCACAATGAGATACCACCTCCCACCTGTGAGAATGACTAAAATTAACAACTCAGGAAACAGATACAAAGGGGAACCTTTTTGCACTGCTGGTGGGAATGCAAACTGGTGCTGCCATTCTGGAAAACAGTATGGCGGGTCCTCAAAATAATTAAAAATAGAGCTACCCTATGACCCAGCAATTGCTCTACTAGGTATTTATCCAAAGGATACAAAAATGCTGATTTGAAGGGGCACATGCACCGCAATGTTTATAGCTGTGCTATCAACAATACCCAAATTCCACATCCCAAATGCCCATCCACTGACAAGTGGGTAAAGAAAATATGGCATATATATATACAATGGATTATTCCTTGGTGATCCAAAAGAATGCTATCTTGCCATTTGCAGCAAGATGGATGGAACCAGAATGTATTATGCTAAGCAAAATAAGTTAGTCAGAGAAAGATAAATACCACATGATTTCACTGACATGTGGAATTTAAGAAAACAGATGAACATAGCGAAGGGAAGGAAAAATAAAGTAAGATAAAAACAGATAAAGAGGCAAACTATAGAGACTCTTAAATACAGAGAACAAACTGAGGGTTGCTGGAGGAGTACCAGGTAGGGGGATGGGTTAAATGAGGGATTGGCATTAAGGAAGGCACTTCTGGGATGAGCATCGGGTGTTATATGTAAGTGATGAATCACTAAATTTTACTCCTGAAACCTTTACTACACTATATGTTAACTAGCTTGGATTTAAATAAAAATAAATAAGAATTTAAATTTAAATTAAAAAAAAGAAAGTGAGAGGATAGAGAAATATTTCTCATTCAAATGTATATGATAAGAGACCTGGGGTAGCAATATTTATATCAGATATAAGAGACTTTAAAATAAAGACTATAACAAGACAAATGAGGACACTATGTAATCATAAAGAAGACAGTCCAAGAAAGAAGATATTACAATTGTAAATACTTATGCACACAACATGGGAAAACCCAAATACATAAAATAGTTAATAACAAGCATAAAGAAACTAGTTGATAGTAACAGAATAATAGTAGTGGACATTAACACTCCACTTACATCAATAGATCATCCAAACAGAAAATCAACAAGAATGACTTTGAATACCATACTGAACCAGTGGACTTAACAGATATATTCAGAACATTCCATCCTAAAATGGCAGAATACACATTCTTTTCAACTGTACATGGAACATTCTCCAGAATAGGTCACATATTAGTCTAGAAAATAAGACTCAAAAAATTCAACAATAGTGAAGTCACACCATGAATCTTTTCTGACTACAATACTATGATACTAGAAATCAACCAAGAAAAAATTTGGAAAGACCACAAATACATAGAGATTAAATAACATGCTTCAAAACAATAAATGGGTTAACCAAGAAATCAAAGAAGAAACCAAAAGGTGTATGGAAACAAATGAAAATGAAAACACAATGGCCCAAGACATTTCAGATGCAAAAAAAAAGTGTTTCTAAGAGGGAAGTTTATACCAATAAAAGCCTACCTCAAAAAACGTGGAAAATCTCAAATAAACAACCAACCCTTACACCTAACAGAACTAGAAAAAGATGAAAAAACAAAACCTAAAACCAGCAGAAGGGAGGAAATAATAAAGATTAGAGCAGAAATAATTGTTATATAAACTAAAACAACAACAACAACAACAACAACAACAACAACAACAACACCGCAGCAGAACAGATAAATGAAACCAGAAGTTGCAGAAGCTGGTTCTTTGAAAAGATAAACAATATTCATAAACTTCTAGCCAGACTCATCAAAAAGAAAATAGAAAGGACTCAAATAAATAAATTACAAATGAAAGAGGAGAAATAACAAATACCAGAGAAATACAAATAATTGTAAGAGAATGTTATGAAAAACTATATGCCAACAGATTGGACAAATTAGAAGAAACTTATCATAGGGATAAATTCCTAGGAACGTATACCTACCATAACTGAAGCAGGAAGAAACAGAAAATGTGAATAGACTACCAGCAAGGAGATTGAATCAGTAAAAAAAAAAAAAAAAAAAGAAAAACTAAGAAAGAACAAAAGTCCAGGACCAGATGGCTTCACAGGTGAATTCTACCAAACACTTAAAGAAGAGTTAATACCTATTTTTCTCAAAATATTACAAAAATAGAAAAGGAAGGAAAATTTATAGATTCATTCTATGAAGCCAGAATTACCCTAATACAAAAATCAGATAAAGACTCCACTAAAAAAGAGAACTATAGGCCAATATCTTTGATGAACACAGATATAAAATTCCTCATAAAATACTACCAAACAGAATCCAAAAATGCATTTAAAAAATCATTTACCACAATCAAGTGGAATTTATTCCCAGTATGCAAGGGTAGTTCAATATTCACAAATCAATCAAAATGCTATATCACATCAATAAAAGAAAGGATAAAAACCATATGATCATTTCAATAGATGCAGAAAAAGTATTTGATGAAGTACAACATCCATTCATGATAATAACCTTCAATGAAGTAGGTTTAGAGGAAAGATGCCTCAACATCGTAAAAGTCATGTATGAAAAAAACACAACCATCATACTCAGTGAGGAAAAACCTAGAGCTTTATCCCTAAGGTCAGGAAGAAGACAAGGATGTCCACTGTCACCACTTTTATTCAACATAGTATTTAAAGTCCTAGCCATAGCAACTAGACAACAAAAAGAAATAAAGGTATCCAAATAGGTAAAGAAGTAACACTTCCATTATTTGCAGATAATATATAACATAAAACCAATATTTGCAGATAACTCTATATAGAAAACCCTAGAGACTCCAACAAAAACTTACTAGAACAGATAAATATATTCAGTAAAATCACAGGATACAAAATCAATGTGCAGAAATCTGTTGCATTTATAGACACTAATAATGAAGCAGCAGAAAGAGAAAATAATAAAAACAATCCCATTTACAATTGCACCAAAAGTAATAAGATACTGAGGAATAAATCTAACCAAAGAGGTGAAAGAACTGTACTCGTTAACACTATGAAACAATGATAAAAGAAATTGAAGATGACATAAAGAAATGGAAAGACATTCCATCTCATGGATTGAAGAAAAAAAAATGTTAAAATGTCCACACCACCCAAAATAATCTACACAGCTAATGCGATCCCTATCAAAATACCAACAGCATATTTCACAGAAGTAGAATTAAAAAACTGTAAATTTGTTTGGAGCCACAAAAGACCCTGAAGAGTCAAAGCAATTTTGAAAAAGAAAAGAAAAGCTAGAGGTACCAAAATTCCAGACTTCAATTTATACTACAAAACTGTGGTGATCAAAACAGTATAGTACTGGCACAAAAATAGACACATAGATCAAAAGAACAGAATAGAAAGCCCAGAAATAAAGCCATGATTATTTGGTCAATTAATCTTTGGCAAAACAGGAAAGAATATCAAATGGGAAAAAGCTTCCTCAACAAATGGTTTTGGGAAAACTAGTGAGCTACATGCAAAGGAATGACACTGGATCACTTTCTTATATCATGCACAAAAATAAACCCCAAGTGGAATAAAGACCTAAAAGTGAGGCTTAAAATCATAAAAAATCCTAGAAGAGAGCACAGGCAGTAATCTCTGACATGAGCTGTAGCAAAATGTTTCTATAAATGTCTCCTGAGGCAAGGGAAATAAAAGCAAAATCTAAAGCAAAACAAAATAATAATAATAATAATAATAATAATAATAATAATAATAATTTTTAAAAACTCTACTGGGACTACATCAAAGTAAAAGGCCTCTGCACAATGAAGAAAACAATCAACAGAACTAAAAGGTAACGTACAGAATGGGAGAAAATATTTACAAATGAAATAGCCAATAAAGGGCTAGTATCCAAAATATATAAAAAAACATAATGTTGGAGAGGAAGATGGTGGGGGCAGGGAGGAGAACCCTAGGCTCACCTCATCCCATAAACACAACTAGATAACTATCAAATCACCCTAAGCACCCCAGAAATCGACATGAAGACTGACAGAACTGCACAACTAAGGGGAATGAAGCACCTCAAGGAACGTAGGAAGGTTGGAGACATGGTTTAGGGGAGAAATGGATCACAGGTGCTATGGAGGGGAGGGAGTGTGGTAGTTGAGAAAAGTGAGAAAGCGAGAGAGGAGTACACAGGGGAACACACAAGGAGAATGTTTCCCAAAAGCTATTGCTTGGAAAGTGAGAGAGGCTGAATTTTGAGAGTTTTTGCAACAAGCAGGGTTTAAAGCCTGCAGTTTTAAAGGACAGTGGGCTTGGTTGGGATAGAGCTAGAAGGCACTGTACTGCTCCTGGAGAGAAGGCAGGCAAACAACCTGGGGACAGACTGGAGACTGCTCGCTGAAGAATGCCTGGGGCACACAGGCATGAGACTATTCACTCTTCTCAAAACGTGTTCCTGAGATACCTCTCCAGGAACAAAGGAGCTGTTTGGCACCATCCTCCACCCTCCACCCCTCAGCATAGACACAGAGCCACTTGCAGGAAGCAGCATGACATCAACACTGGGTGCCTAACTTGCATATCCCAGGCCCCACCTCACTGTACTCTGGTGGGACTGCCCTTCTCAGTTAAGCTTGCCTCAGTCTCAGTGCTGTGGGCACTTCCCCCAGAGTACCAGCACAAACCCCTCCCCATACCATGTCACCTGACCAGAGAGTCCTACAGGGCTCAGTTTTGGTAAAGATGGTGTCAAGTCTCATTTCACAAGCAGACTAGGGCACATCTACTTGAGACTCACCACATTCAGGACAGGGTCCAAACACTGCCCACAGCAGATAATAACACAATACCAGAGTGCGTGCAACACACTCTGGAGACACTCCCTGGAGCACCAGGCCCTATGTGCTGCATGACCACTTTATAAGGTTATTACTTTCAGGAGCAGAAGACATAAATTGGATTTTCTTTTTTTCCTTTTTTAAAAATTTAAGTCCAAGTTAGTTAGCACACAGTGTAATAATGATTTCAGGAATAGAATTTAGTGATTCATCACTTATGTATAACACCCAGTGTTCGTCCCAACAAGTGTCCTCCTTAATGCCCCTTGTCCACTTAGCTAGACCATCCCCCCACCCAACACCCCTCCAGGAACCCTCAGTTTGTTCTCTGTATTTAAGAGTCTTTTATGGTTTATCTCTCTCCCTGTTTTTATATTAATTTTGCTTCCACTCCCTTATGTTCACTTGTTTTGTATCTTAAATTCCACATATGAGTGAAGTCATATGATATTTGTCTTTCTCTAACTTATTTTGCTTAGTGTAATACACTGTGGTTCCATCCACATGTTTGCAAATGGCAAGATTTCATTCTTTTGGATCACTGAGTAATATTTCATTATATATATATATATATATACACACACACACACACCTGTATATATACATGCATGCCATACACACATACATGTACACATACATATATGTATACATATATTTATATGTATATATGTATATATGTATGTGTACATGTATGTGTGTATATACATATATGTATGTGTGTACATTGTGTGTGTATATATGTATACATGTGCATTGTGTGTGTATATATGTATACATATATACATACGTATACACACACACACACACATCACATCTTTATCCATTCATCAGTTTATGGACATTTGGGCTCTTTCCATACTTTGGCTATTGTCAATAGTGCTGTTTAAACAATGGGGTGCATGTGCCCCTTCGAAACAGTATTCCTGTACCCTTTAGATAAATACCTGGCAGTGCAATTGCTGGATCGTAGGGTAGTTCTATCTTTAAATTTTTGAGGAACCTCCATACTGTTTTCCAGAGTGACTACACCAATTTGCATTCCCACCAGCAGTGCAAAAGTGTTCCTCTTTCTCTGCACCCTCACCAACATCTGTTATTGCCTGAGTTGTTACCTTTAGCCATTCTGACAGGTGGGAGGTGGTATCTCATTGTGATTTTGATTTGAATTTCCCTGATGATGAGTGTATGTTAACCATCTAGATGTCTTCTTTGGAAAAGTGTCTGTTCATGTCCTTTGCCCATTTCTTCACTGGATTATTTGTTTTTTGGGTGTTGAGTTTGATAAATTCTTTACAGATTTTGGATTCTAAACTTTTATCTGATATGTTATTTGCAAATTTTTCTCCCATTCTCTTGGTTGCCTTTTAGTTTTTCTGATTGTTTCCTTTTCTGGGCAGTAGACTTTTATCTTGATGAGGTCCCAATAGTTCATTTTTGCTTTGGTTTCTCTTGCCTCTGGAGGCATGTTAAGTAAAAAGTTGCTGTGGCAAAGTCAAAGAGGTTGTTACCTATATTCTCCTCTAGGATTTTGATGGCTTCCTGTCATCCATCCAATGGATGGTCGTTCATCCATTTTGAGTTTATTTTTGTGTGTGGTGTAAGAAAGTGGTGCAGGTTCATTCTTCTCCATGTCGCCGTCCAGTTTTCCCAACACCATATGCTGAAGACACTGTCTTTTTTCCATTGTATATTCTTTCCTGCTTTGTCAAGTATTAGTTGTCCATACATTTGAGGGTCCATTTCTGGGTTCTCTATTCTGTTCTATTGATCTATGTGTCTGTTTTTGTGCCAGTTCCATACTGTTTTGATTATTTTAGCTTTGTAAGACAGCTTGAAGTCCAGAACTGTGATGCCTCCAGCTTTGGTTTTCTTTTTCAAGATTGCTTTGGCTATTCAGGGTCCTTTCTGGTTCCATACGAATTTTAGGATTGTTTGTTTTACCTCTTTGAAGAATTCTGGTTTTATTTTGATAGGGATTGAATTAAATATGTAGATTGCTTTGGGTAGTATCGACATTTTAACAATGTTTGTTCTTTCGATCCATGAGCATGGATTGTTTTTCCAGTTTTGTGTGTGTGTGTCTTCAATTTCTTTCACAAACTTTCTATAGTTTTCAGTGTATAGACTTTTCACCTCTTTGGTTAGATTTATTCCTAGGTATTTTATGGTTTTTGGTGAAATTGTAAATGGAACCAAGTCCTTGATTTCTCTTTCTGCTGCTTCATTATTAGTGTATAGAAATGCAGCCAATTTCTGTACATTGATTTTATATCCTGCGACTTTGTTGAATTCATGAATCAGTTCTAGCATTTGTGTGTGTGTGTGTGTGTGTGTGTGTGTGTGTGTGTGTGTGTGGAGTCTTTTAGGTTTTCCACATACAGTATCATGTCATCTGCAAAGAGTGTTTGTTATTTGCAAATTTTTCTCCCATTCTCTTGGTTGCCTTTTAGTTTTTCTGATTGTTTCCTCCTTGCTGATTTGGATGCCTTTTATTTCTTTGTGTTGTCTAATTGCTGAGGCCAGGACTTCCAATACTATGTTGAACAACCGTGGTGAGAGTGGACATCCTTGTTGTGTTCCTGATCTTAGGGGGAAAGCTCTCGGTTTTCCCCCATTAAGGATGATAGTAGCAATGGGTCTTTCATATATGGATTTTATGATATGGAGGTCTAATCCTTCTATCTCTACTTTCTTGAGGGTCTTTATCAATTTAGCATTTGTAAAATGCTTTCTCTGAATCTATTGAGAAGATCATGTAGTTCTAATAATTTCTTTTATTAATGTGATATATCACATTGATTGATTTATGGATATTGAACCAGCCCTGCATCCCAGAAATAAATCCCACTTGATTTTGGTGAAAATTCTTTTAATGTATTTTTTGATTTGGTAGGCTAGTATCTTGTTGAGAATTTTTGCATCCATGTTCATCAGGGAAATTGGTCTGTAGCTCTCCTTTTTAGTGGGGTCTTTGTCTCATTTTGGAATCAAGGTAATGCTAGCCTCATAGAAAGTTTGGAAGTTTTCCTTCCATTTCTATTTTTTGGAACAGCTTCAAAAGAATAGGTATTAACTCTTCTTTAAATGTTTGGCAGAATTCCCCTGGAATGCCATCCAGCCCTGGACTCTTGTTTGTTGGGAGATTTTTTTTTTTTATTATTGATTCAATTTCTTTACTGGTTGTGGGTTTGTTCAAATTTTCTATTTTTTCCTGTTTCAGTTTTGGTAGTTTATATGTTTCTAGGAATTTGTCCATTTCTTCCAGATTGCCCAATTTGTTGGCACATAATTTCTCATAATATTCTCTTAGTATTGTTTGTATTTCTGTGGCATTGGTTGTGATCTTTCCTCTTTCACTTGTGATTTTATTTATTTGGGTACTTTCCTTTTTCTTTTCTATCAGTCTGGCTAGGGGTTTATCAGTTCTGTTTATTCCTTCAAAGAACCAGATTCTGGTTTCATTGATCTGTTCTACTGTTTTTGTTTTTTTTTTTTTAATTTCAATATCACTGATTTCTGCTCTAATCTTTGTTATTTCCCTTCTTCTGCTGGTTTAGGGCTTTATTTGCTGTTCTTTTTCCAGCTCTTTTAGGTATAAGGTTAGGTTGTGTATTTGAATAACTAGATTTTCTAACACAGAGAAGAAGGCAGAGAGTTGGACAAAATGCAAAGATGGAGAAATATATCCCAAATGAAAGAACAAGTTATGGCCATGGCCAGAGATATAACCTAAACAGATATAAGAAACATGCCTGATGGAGAATTTAAAGCAATAATCATAAGGATATTTGCTGGGTTTGAGAAAAGAAGACAATAGTGAGACCCTTACCACAGAGATGAAAGAGAAAAAAGAACCAATCAGAAATGAAAAGTTCAATAAATGAGATGGAGACAGGCTTAATGCAACGAATAGCAGGCTAGAAGAAGCAGAGAAATGGATTAGTGACCCAGAAGACAAAATAATGGAAAGAAATGAAGCTTAACAAAAGAGAGATAGGGGCGCCTGGATGGCTCAGTCAGTTAAGCATCCAACTTCAGCTCAGGTCATGATCTTGTGGTCTGTGAGTTTGAACCCCATATCGGGCTCTGTGCTGACAGCTTAGAGCCTAGAGCCTGCTTGGGTTCTGTGCCTCTCTCTCTCTGCCCCTCTCCCACTCACACTGTCTCTCTCTCTCTCTCTCTTTCTCTATCTCTCAAAAATCAGCATTAAAAAAACGAGAGAGAAGAGTTTTGCAACACGAGAATAGACTTAGAGATTTCAGTGACCCTATTGTATGTAATAATGTTCATTTTATAGGAGTCCTAGAAGAAGAAAGAGAAAATGGGGCAGGTTTATTTAAGGAAATTATAGGTGAAAATTTCTCTAATCTGGGGAAGGAAACAGACATCCAGATCCAGGAAACACAGAGAATTACCATCAAAGTCAACAAAAGCAGTCCCATACCAAGACATATTGTAAAATAAATTTGCAAAATATGGTGAAAAAGAAAGGACCTTAAAAGAAACAAGACAAAAGAAGTCCTTAACTTACAAGGGAAAACCCATAAGACTAGCTGGAGATTTCTCAACAGAAACATGGCAAGCCATAAGGGAGGAGTATAATATATTCAAAGTGCTGAATGGGAAAAATCTGCAGCCAATAATACTGTATCCAGCAAAGCTGTCGTTTAGAATAGGAGAGATAAAAGAGTTTCACAAACAAAAACTAAAGATGTTCATGACAACTAACCAGTGTTGCCAGATATAGATATATATACATTTTATTTTTATATACTTTATTGTCAAGTTAGCTAACATACAGTGTATACCGTGTGCTCTTGGCTTCAGGAGTAGATTCCTGTGATTCAACACTTACACACAACACCCAGTGATCATCCCAACAAGTACCCTCCTCAATGCCCATCATCCATTTTCCCCGTCCCCCCAATCAACCCTCAGTTTGTTCTCTGTATTTAGGAGTCTCTTATGGTTTGCCTCCCTCTCTGTTTGTAACTTTTTTGGTCCCTTTTTTCTTTGGAAAGAAAAGAACAAAAGTGACAACCACAAGAAAGGAACAGAGATAATTTCCAGAAACAATGACAAAACAAATAATAAAACGGCAATAAATACTATCCATCAATAATTACTTTCAATGTAAATGCACTAAATGTTCCAATCAAAAGATACAGGGTGTCTGAATGATTAAAAAAAAAAAAATCCGTCTATAGGCTGCTTCCAAGACACTCATTTTAGACCTAAAGATATCTGTAGACTAAAGTGAGGGGATGGATGCAAACTGATGTCAAAATGCAAACTGTAAAATGTAAAATGTAAAATGCAAACTGATGTCAAAAGACATCTGGAGTAGCAATACTTATATCAGATAAACTAGACTTTAAAACAAACACTGTAAAAAGAGAAAAGGGCACAATATAATCATAAAGGATACAATCCAACCAGAAGATCTAAAAATTGTAAAAAATTTATGCATCCAACATGAAAGCACCAAATATATAAAAAAAATTAATAGCAAATATAAAGTAACTTATTGATAATAAAATGCAATACAGGGGCGCCTGGGTGGCGCAGTCGGTTAAGCGGCCGACTTCAGCCAGGTCACGATCTCGCGGTCCGTGAGTTCGAGCCCCGCGTCAGGCTCTGGGCTGATGGCTCAGAGCCTGGAGCCTGTTTCCGATTCTGTGTCTCCCTCTCTCTCTGCCTCTCCCCCGTTCATGCTCTGTCTCTCTCTGTCCCAAAAATAAATAAATGTTGAAAAAAAAAATAAAAAAAAAATAAAAAAAAAATAAAAAAATAAAATGCAATACTACTAGAAGCTTTAACACCCCACTTACATCAATGGACAGATCTAAGCAGAAAATCAAGGAAACAATGGCTTTGAATGACACACTGGACCAGATGGAATTAACAGATATATTCAGAACATTCCATCTTAAAACAGCAGAATACACATCCTTTTCAAGTACACATTGGAGAGTCTCCAGAACACATCACATATTCAGAAATCAGGCCTCAGCAAACACAAATGAATCAGATCATAACATGCATATGGTTAGTATTCAAAATATATAAAGAACTTATCAAATTCAACACCAAAAAATTAAATGACCCAGTTAAAAAAATGGGCAGAAGACATGAATAGGAAATTTCCCAAAGAAGATGTACAGATGGCCAATAGACACATAAAAAGATGGTCAACATCATTCACCATCAGGGAAATGCAAATTAAAACTACAATGAGATACCACCCCATACTTGTCAAAATGGCTAAAATTAATAACACAGGAAACAACAGTTGTTGACAAGGATGTAGAGAAAGGAGAACTGTCTTGCACTATTGCCAGGGATGCAAACTGGTGCAGTATGGAAAATGGTGTAGAGGTTTCTCAAATGTTAAAAATGGAAGTATTTACCCAAAGGATACAAAAATACTAATTCAAAGGGATACATGCACCTTGATATATATAGCAGCATTATCCACAATAGCCAAATCGTGGAAACAGCCCAAATGCCCATCAACTGATGAATGCATAAAGAAGAGGTGGCGTGTGTGTGTGAATGTGTGTGTGTATGGAATATTATTCAGCAATTAAAAGAATGAAATCCTGCCAATTACAATGACATGAATGAGAGATTATAATGCTAAGGGAAATAAGTCAGTTAGAGAAAGACAAATACCATATGATTTCATTCATATGTGGAAGTTAAGAAACAAAACAAGCAAGTAAGGGAGAAGAGAGAGAGAGAGAGAGAGAGAGAGAGAGAGAACCCAAGAAACAGACTCTTAACTAAAGAGAACTGATGGTTACCAAAGGGAAGGTGAATATGTGAATGGATGAAAAAGGTGATGAGAATTAAGGAGTGCACTTGGGTTATGAGCACTGGGTGATGTATGGAATTACTGAATCACTATACTGCATACCTGAAACTAATATGACAATGTATGTCAACTCTATTGGAATTAAAATAAAGTTTTAAAAAGGAAAAAAAGAAATGCAAAAGAACTTTCTCAGAGTGAAGAAAAATAATACAGGTCAGAAACTGAGATCTACATAAATAAAGAGCATTAGAGAAGGAATAAGTGAAAGTAAAATAAAAACTCTAATTCAAAAAAATTTTTCAATGCTTATTTTTGAGAGAAATGGAGAGTGTAAGCAGGAGATTGTCCCAATCTCTCTGTCCAAGGTGGGGGGCGGGGAGAGAGAGAGAAAGAGAGAGAGAGAGAATCCAAAGCAGTCTTCACACTACCAGCAGAGACCCCAATGTGGGACTTGAACTCAAAAACCATGAGATCATGACCTGAGCCAAAGTCAGACACTTAACCAACTGAGCCATGCAGGAGCCCCTAATTTTTTTCTTCTTAATTAACAGATAATGGTTTACTCAAAATACTATCAACAATGTATTTGATGATTATAGCTTATATATAAGTAAAATGAGTGGCAGTAACGATGAAAAAAATGGAAAAGAATTAGGAATATTTTGTTGTCATAAGCTACCTGCATTATCTGTGTTGTGATATAGATTTATTCAAAAATGGACTTGCATTGGCTGTAAATGTACACTTAAACTCTAGGATAATAACTCAAAAAGGTTAAAAAAACAACCTATTATTGATATAGTAAGAGAGGACATAAAGTGGGATGATATCAAATGTTCAATTAAAAATGCAATGGTCAGCAAAAGAGCGGAACACAAAAAGTTGAACAAACATTCATGGCAAGGAATAGATAACAGTAACAAATATGATAGATATTAACTGAACTATATAACAATAACTTTAAACATCAATGTCCTACATACATCAATTAGAAGATAGAGATGTTAAAATCAAATAGAGAATGGAAACGAGATGAAAATTTCCTGAGCAGAAAAACCCAATTAAACCACATAAGGAAAACTTAATACAGCCAATTCTGCAATGCAAGTCAAACTTGAGCCATTCTTATGCCTCTTAAAATCACAAATGAAACAAGCTATTCCCCCAAACTGGCAGTCCCTTATTAGTAGGAAAACTCTAATACTGTAATCAATTTATTGTAAAGATGCAACCTCTGCATTCTTACAATATAAGCTATCTTATAATAATATTCCTCTGAGCCTCTTTCTACTGTTGGTTTCAGAGCTCCCAGTTTGTGAACTGTTTTTGTGTTTATAATAAACTCTTACTAATTACTATGATCCAGTTGTTTTACTTTTGCTATTTCTGGAATTTTTACATCAGAGTATGTAAAAAATAAAACCTACCTATGTTATCCATGTGTAACCCACTTTAAATACAAGGATACATGTAGGTTAAAAGTAAGAGAGAACAAATAAGATTACCATGATAACGCTAATCAAAAGAAAGTTAGGGGGTGCCTGGGCGGCTCAGTTGGTTAAGCGTCCAATTCTTGATTTCAGCTCAGGTCAAGATCTCACGATTCGTGGGTTGGGGAACCGCATCGGGCTCCATGTTGTCAGTTTGGAGCCTGCTTAGGATTTGCTCTCTCTCCCTCTCTCTGGTCCTCCCCTGCTTGTACTCTCTCTCTCAAAATAAATAAATAAATAAATAAATAAACTAAAAAAAAAAAAAAAAAAAAAAGAAACCTGGAGTACCTATATTAATTTCAGACAGAGCAGAATTCAGAGCAAGAATAATTATCAGGTATGAAGAGCAGTGTTACATAATGAGACATGGGTCAATTGTCCAAGAAAACATAACAATACAAAACATGCATGTGCCTATCAACAGAGCATCAAAATATAGGAAATCAAAATTGCAAGGATAAATAAACGAATTCACTAATATAGTTGGAAAACTCAACACTGAGTATCAGAAATGGACAGATCTAGCAGGAAGAAAATTGGTATGGACATAGTTAAAATCAACAGCACCATGAAGCAACTTGATATAATTGACATCAATAGACTACTAATCAAAAAGAGGTAGAATACACAGACTTTTCGAGTTCATATGGAATATTTACTAAGATAGACCACATTCTTTGACACAAAATACACCTTAAGAAATTAAAAAGAATGAAAATACACAATACATGCTCTCAGACCACAACATAATTAAACTATGTATCAACAGGAAAATAGCCAGAAAATCCTAATATACGTAAAGATTAAATAATACGTGGGTCAATGAAGAAAGCTCAAAAATTTTTTAAATGTTTTGAACTGAATGAAAATACAACTTATCAGAATTTGTGGAACTCAGCAAAGGCCGTTGTTTTAGTCTGTTTGGGCTGCTATGACAAAATACCACAGATTGGGTGGTTTATAAACAAGAAACATTTATTTCTCACAGTTCTGGGGGCTGAGAAATCCAAGATAAAGCCGCTGGCAAATTTAGTGTCTTATGAGAGTCTAATTCTTGGTTCATAGATTTTTTTGCTATGTTCTCACATATCAAAAGAGGGAAGGAAAATCTCTACAGTCTTTTTTTTTTAAATTTTTTTTTAATGTTTTATTTATTTTTGAGACAGAGACAGAGCATGAACGGGGGAGGGTCAGAGAGAGGGAGACACAGAATCTGAAACGGGCTCCAGGCTCTGAGCTGTCAGCACAGAGCCCGACGCGGGGCTTGAACTCACAGACCGTGAGATCATGACCTGAGCCGAAGTCTGACGCTCAACCGACTGAGCCACCAAGGTGCCCCTCTACAGTCTCTTTTATAAAGATTCTAATCACATTTATGAGGGCTCTTCCCTAATAACCTCACTTCCCAAGTGCCCCACCTCCAAATACTCTTATGTCAGGATTAGGTTTCAATTTATGAATTTGGGGTGGGGGAGCAAGACTCAAACATTCAGTCTATAGCAGCAGTGTTTAGAAAGAAATTATAGCATGGAATGCATATTTTAAGATCTAAAAAACAATAACTTAAGCTTCCTCTACAGGAAATTAGAAAAAGAATAGTAAATTTGCTTGATTTTTTTTTCTTTCAGATATATTCTCAGAAATGGGATTGGTGGATTATATGGTAGTTTTAATTTTTTAATGAACCTCCATTTCATACTGTTATCCATAATGGCTATACCAACTTATATTTCCATCAGCAGTATACAAGGCTCTCTTTTCTCCACATCCTTACTAACTCTTTTGTTGCTGTTGTTGTTAATAGCTATTCTAACAGATGTGAGATGTATTTCATTGTGGTTTCAACCAAGATTTCCCTCGTCATATTGAGCATCTTTTTGTGTACTTGTGGTTATCTGTATATCTTCATTGGAAAAATTTCTATTTAGGTCCTTTGCCCAATTTTTAATGAGATTTTTTTCTTTTGCTATTGAATTTTATGAGTTCTTTTTATATTTTTAATATTAACTCCTTATCAGTTAGGATAAGTAGACTGTTGATAACTCTTTTGTATGTGGATAACCAGTTCTTCTAACTCTATTTATTGAAGAGTCTATCCTTTCTCCATTGCGTATTCTTGACAATCTTGCCAAAGATTAGCAGACTACATATGTAGGTTCAATTCTGGATTACTTTTTTGTTCTGTTGGTCTGTGTGTCTGTTTTCATGCCAGTACCATACTCTTACGATCCTATAACTTTGTAATATAGCTTGAAATCAAGAAGTGTTATGTCGTTCTTCTTTTTTCTCAAGATTCCTTTAGTTATTTGGGGTATTTTGTGGCCCCATGTGAATTCTGGAATTGTTTTGTCTACTTCTGTGAAAAATGCCATTGTAATTTTTATAGAGATTGAATTGATTCTGTACATCATTTTGGATAGAGAGAATATTTTAACAATATTAATTCTTTCAATCATGATCGTGGGCTATCTTTCCATTTATTTGTGTCTTTAATTTCTTAGAGTTTTAATGTTCAAGTTTTTCTCTGTTAAATTTATTCTTAACCATTTTATTGTTTTGGGTGCTACTGTAAATGAAATTATTTCCTTTTTTTCTTTTTCAAGTAGGCTCCATGCCTGGCATGGAACCCAATGTGGGGCTTGAGCTCACGACATCAATATTAAGACCTGAGCTGAGATCAAGAGTCAGACACTTAACAAACTGAGCTACTCGGGCACCCCTGGAATTGTTTTCTTAATTTCTCTTTCAGATAGTTCATTGTTAGTATACAGAATCACATAATTTTTGCATGTTGATTTTGTATTGTGTAACATTACTGAGTCTGGTTGTAGTTCTAAAAATTTTTTGGTGGAGTCTCTAGGGTATTCCACATATAAGATCATCCGCAAACAAAGACAATTTTGCTTCCTC
This sequence comes from Lynx rufus, assembly GCF_022079265.1. Taxonomy (NCBI): domain Eukaryota; kingdom Metazoa; phylum Chordata; class Mammalia; order Carnivora; family Felidae; genus Lynx; species Lynx rufus. The sequence continues at coordinate 127,620,804 of NW_025814834.1, read as the reverse complement.
TTTTCAAATTTTGATTCATTTTGTTTTCTAGCTTAATTGTTCTGGCTAGTACTTCCAATACTATGCTGAGTAGAAGCAGCAAGATAAGGCATTCTTACCTGGTTCCTTATTTTGATGAAAAGTTTTCAACTTTCCACTGTTGAGTATAATGAACATGAATAATGTCAGCTAGACAGAGAATAGGATATATCAATCTTCATCCCCCCACAAAGCATAACATTTAAATAGTTATCCATAAATGAAAATAGGCCTTAGAGAGCTCAAAAGTATCATTAAGATTCTATAGCAACACAGTGGAGCAAAAAATTAAGATAAACCACACAGAAAGGGTCACTGGGAAGATTGTGTTAGTTAAGATATCTGGAGATGATTAGGAACAAAGTAAAAGGGTGGGGTTATCAGTATTAGCTATGTGGTGGGTGCCATCACATTTTCCATTGGCTTGCTCTGCAGAGGACTCTTCCAGGCTTTACTGCCTAGGAATTCAGTAGCCCTCAAAACAACCCCAGGCTCCTATACTGTTCAAAGTTGAGGACTCTAAAACGTTTGTTAGTGTGGATCCTGACAGTCTACTCCTCAGAAGACACCAGCAGCTATTTTCCATTGAGGTAACCAGCAGCCATCACTATGGTGGACTCCCCAGAGAGGATGTAGAAGAATCAGGACCAAGAAGGAAATTCATAGTGATTAATGAATACATTTAAAAAACCTCAAATTAACAACCTAACTTTACAATTCAAGGAACTAGAAAAATAGTAATAAACCAAATCCAAAGTTAGCAGAAGGAAGAAAATAACAAAGGTTAGAGAAAAAGTCAAAGAAATAGAAAATAGCAAAATGATTTTTAAAAAACTAAGAGTTGGCTTTTTGAAAAGATAAAACTGACAAACCCTTCACTAGTCTAAGAAAACAGAGGGGAAACTCACTCAAATAAATAAAATTGGAAATGAGAGAAACATGAGAACTAATGACACAAATAAAAAGATCACTTTTCAGAATGGCTAAAATTAACAACTCATGGGAAAACAGATGTCGGTGATGATGCAGAGAAAGGGGAACCCTCTTACACTGTTTGTGGGAATGCAAACTGGTGAAGCCACTCTGGAAAACAGTAGGACGTTTCCTCAAAAACTTAAAAATAGAACTACCCTACCATCCAGCAATTGCACTACGAGGTATTTACCCCAAGGACACAAAAATACTGATTTGAAGGGATACACACACTCCAAAGTTTATAGCAGCATTATTAACAATAGCCAAAGTATGGAAAGAGCCCTAATGTCTATTGAATGGTGAATAGATAAAGAACTTGTGGCATGAATATATATATATATATATATATATATATATATATATATATATATATAATGGAATATTACTCAGCCATCAAAAAGAATCAAATCTTGCCATTTGCAATGGCATGGATGGAGCTGGAAACTATTACGCTAGGTGAAATAAGTCAGTCAGAGAAATACAAATACCATATGATTCTACTCATGTGGAATTTAAGAAATGAAACAAATTAACATTGGTGGGGTGGAAGAGAGAGGCAAGCCATAAGACAGACTCTTAATTATAGAGAATAAGCTGAGGGTTGCTGGAGGGGAGGTGGGTGGGGGGATGGGTTAAATGGGTGATGGGTATTAAGGAGGGCACTGGTTGTGATGGGCACTGGGTATTGTATGTAAGCGATGAATCACTAAATTCTATACCTGAAACTAAAAAAACAGAAAGAAAGAAAGAAAGAAAGAAAGAAAGAAAGAAAGCAAGCTATCTCAAAGCACTGGATAATCTAAAAGAAATGGATAAATTCCTAGAAACATAACCGACCACAGGTAGATCAAGAAGAAACAGAATGTCTAAACAGACCCAAACTAGAACAGTGATTGAATCATTAGTCAAAAACCTCTCAACAAGGAAAAGATCAGTATGAAATGATTTCACTAGTGAATTCTACCAAATATTTAAAGAGTTAATGCCAATTTTGCTCAAATTCTTCCAAGAAATTGAAAATGAAGTTATATTTCCAAACTCATTTTACGAGGTTAGCATTACCCACATACAAATGCCAGTAGAAGAAAACTAAAGGCCAACATCCCTGATGAATATAGGTGTAAAAATTATAAACAAAATATCAGGAAACTTAATTCAAAAACACATTAAAAATATCATACAACATTACCAAGCAGGATTATCCCTGGGATGCAGCAAACACAATCAATAAATGTGATATATCATATTAGTAATATGAAAAAATAAAATCTATGATCATATGAATAGATCCAAAAAAAAGCACTTGACAAAATACATCATTTCAAGCTAAAAAACCCTCAGTCAACTGAGTATAAAAGAAACATACCTGAACAAAACAAGGATTATATATGACAGTGTCGCAGCTAACATCAAACTCAATGGTGAAATAATGAGAGGTTTTCCTCTAAGATCACCCTCACCACTCTTATTCTACATAGTACTGGAAGCCACAGATAGAGAAATTAGGAAGATAAAGAAACAAAAAGTGGCTTTCTGAGAGGGGCCAAGTTGGCAGAACAGCATGGAATATTTTTTTTGCGTCTCTCATCCCTGAAATACAGCCAGATCAACACTAAACCATCTTGCACACCTAGAAAACTTATTTGAGGATTAACACAACAATCTGCACAACTTGAATCACAGAACTCAGCAGGTACATGGGGCAGAGAGGTGAACCAGGGGAGAGAAGCCACAGAGGGCAAGGAGCTGTTTTTGCTTGTGGAGAGAGGATGGAAATGGGGGGTGGGTAGGGAGAGTACAGGAAAGCATCCCACCCCCAACCGCCTGAAAGCAGCTGGAGAGAAAAGAAAAGCACACAAGGAAGTGAAGGAAAAAAAGAGAGAAAGGAGAAAGAAGAGGGTTTAAATTCCATTAAGACTCTAAACAGGGGGACCTCAGAGTCTGAAACTCTGTAGCTTGATACCTGATGGTGTTCTGGTAGGAAGGGCAAATCCCCAGGAGCAGAGTGAGGTCAGGAGGTCCTTGGGCCACAGAGGAGAGGCAGTTCCCCTGCTGGGAGGACATCTGGTAGAGGCTATGCAGACACCCTACAGGCAAAGGTTCCAGCAGACCCCGGAGAACAACCACATTCACTGGTGCTGGAACAAGGTCATTAAGGGTGAAGCCTGGTGCCAGATATGTGTTGTGATTTTTCCTAATCCCCAAAATGCTGCTGCTACATGATCGTGTGAACTTTTTCTGGGGCGGGCTGGCACCCAGCCGTGGTCTCTGGGCATCAGCAGCGACGTGGTCTCCCAAACGTCCCTGGGGGTGGGCCAGCACCCAGCCATTTCTCGGTGAGACCCTCCCCAAGAAGGTCTGAGTGGGTCAAAGACACAGTCCCTCAGAAGTGAGGGGTCGGGAAACAGCCGCATTTGAGATAAAACTCAGGAGGGAGGTGCCGCCTAGTAACCTGGCGGCTTGGTCACAGACAGTCTAAAAGTGGAGTGTGGATGGAAGCTGGAGACAAAGGATGTGTGCGGGATTGCTGATCAGGGAGAACAGATTTCTGATACTAGAGACTGGGTAGCTGGGTGACACCATTCTCACCCCTCCCACACATGCGCAAACATACTTACATGCGACACAACAATCCACCGCAGTAGGTTAGAAGTGGCATCTAGTGGAGAACGGAGCTGTTACACCAAGCCCTGCCCAGCTGGGCCAACCTCACTCTTCAGGAACACAAGTTTCTCCACCACACAAGTTTCTCCGCCTGCTTAGTTTATGGACTATAAAGTGCTTCATAGTTTGCTTCTAGGGGAAACTGATGTAATTTCAATTGTATTTCAGTCTTTGCTGGTCCATCTATTCAATTTGTTTTCTTTTCTTTTTCTTGAATACAGAAAGAGAAAAAAAATTATTTTTATTTTCAATTTTTGTAAAAAAATTTGTCTTTAATTTTTTTCTACTATATTTTTTACTTTTTTGTAAACTTTTCAAATTCTATTTTACTTCCATCATGTCATTTAATTCTATTTCATTGTATTCATTTTTTTTCAAATTTTCAAACATTTTCCTTTTTTCTTTTTTCTTTTTTTTTTATCTTTCCCTTTTTTCACTAATCTATCAAGCCCTTTTCAACAACTAGACCAAAACACACCTAGGATCTAGCATCATTTATTTGATTTTTGTGTGTGTTGTTTTTATTTTATAATTTTAATTTTTTTATCTAATTCCTTTTCCTTCAAAATGATGAAATGAAGGAACTCACCCCAAAAGAAAGAGCAGAAAGATATGACAGCCAGGGACTTAATCAACAGACACAAGCAAGATGTCTGATCTAGAATTTAGAATCACAATAATAAGAATACTAGCTGGGGTTGAAAACAGATTAGAATCCCTTTCTGAGGATATAAAAGAAGAAAAAGCTAGTCAGGAAGAAATTTAAAAAATGGATAACTGAGCTGCAATCATGAATGGAGGCCACGGAGGCAAAGATGGATGCAGCAGAGCAGTAAATCAGCAATATGGAGGACAAGCTTGTGCTCTAGGAGAATAATGAAGCAGAAAAAAAGAGGGAGACTAAGGCAAAAGAGCATGATTTAAGAATTAGAAAAATCAGCGACTCATTAAAAAGTAACATCAAAATCATATGGGTCCCAAAAAGATGAAGAGAGAGAAAAAGGGGTAGAAGGGTTATGTGAGTACATCATAGCAGAAAACTTTCCTAACCTGGGGAAAGACACAGACCTCAAAATCCAGAAAACACAGAGGACTCCCATTAGATTCAACAAAACTGACCATCAACAAGGCATATCATACTCAAATTCACAAAACAGTCAGGCAAGGAGAGAATCATGAAAGTAGCAAGGGAAAAAAGTCCTTAACCTACAAGGGAACACAGATCAGGTTTGCAGAAACCTATCCACAGAAACTTGGCAGGCCAGAAAGGAGTGGCAGGATATATTCAGTGTGCTGAATCAGAAAAAATACGCAGTGAAGAATTCTTTCTCCAGCAAGGCTGTCATTCAAAATAGAAGGAGAGAGAAAAAGTTTCCCAGACAGACAAAACTTAAAGGAGTTTGTGACCACTAAACCAGCCCTGCAAGAAATTTTAAGGGGGACTCTCTGAAGGGAGAAAAGACAAAACAAAACAAAAAAGACCAAAAGCACAAAGACTAGAAAGGACTAGGGAACACTACCAGAAACTCCAACTCTACAGGCAACACAATGGAAAAAAGTTCATATCTTTCAGTATTCACGCTAAATGTCAATGGACTAAATGCTCCAATAAATAGACATAAGGTAACAGAATGGATAAGAAAACAAGATCCATCTATATGCTGTTTACAAGAGACCCACTTTAGACCTAAAGACACCTTCAGATTGAAAGTAAGGGGATGGAGAACCATCTATCATGCTAATGGTCAACAAAAGAAAGCTGGAGTAGCCATACTTATATCAGACAATCTAGACTTTAAAATAACGACTGTAACAAGAAATGAAGAAGGGCATTATATCATACTTAAGCGGTCTATCCACCAAGAAGACCTAACAATTGTAAACACTAAGCTCGAAATGTGGCAGCACCCAAATATATAAATCAATTAATCACAAACATAAAGAAACTCATTGATAATAATACCACAGTTGTAGGGACTTCAACACCCCACCTAGAACAATGGACAGGCCACCTAAACAGAAAATCAACAAGGAAACAATAGCTTTGAATGACACACTGGACCAGATGGACTTAACAGATATATTCAGAAAATTGCATCCTAAAGCAGTGGAATACACCTACTTATCCAGTGCACATGGAACATTCTCCAGAATAGATCACAAATCTATTCTGGGACACTGGGTCTGTGTCTACTGGGACACAAATCAGCCCTAAACAAGTACAAAAAGACTGAGATCATACCGTGCATATTTTCAGACCACAACGCTATGAAACTCAAAATCAACCACAAGAAAAAATGTGGAAAGATAACAAATACTTGGAGACTAAAGACCATCCTACTAAAGAATTAATGGGATAACCAAGAAGTTAAAGAGGAAATTCGAAAGCACCTGGAAGCCAATGAAAATGATAACACCACAGCCCCAAACCTCTGGGACTCAGCAAAGACGGCCATAAGAGGGAAGTATATAGCAATCCAAGTCTTCCTAAAGAAGGAAGAAAGGTCTCAGATACACAACCTAACCTTACACCTTAAGAAGCTGGAAAAGAACAGCAAATAAACCAAAAACCAGCAAAAGACAGGAAATAATAAAGATTAGAGCAGAAATCAATGCTATTGAAACAAACAAAACACACACACACACACACACACACACACACAAACAACACAAAAAACAAACAAACAAAAAAAAACCCAACAACAGAACAGATCAATGAAACCAGAAGCTGCTTCTTTCAAAGAATTAACAAAATTGATAAACCCTCGCCAGTTTGATCAAAAAGAAAAAGGAAAGGACCGAAATAAATAAAATCAAGAATGAAAGAGGAGAGATCACAACCAACACAGCAGAAATACAAATTATAAAAAGAGAATATTATGAGCATTATACACTGATAAAATGGGAAATCTGGAAGAAATGGACAAATTCCTAGAAACATAGAAATGACCAAACCTGAAACAGGAAGAAATAGAAATATTTAACAGACCCATAACAAGCAAAGAAATTGAATTAGTAATCAAAAATCTCCCAAAAAACCAGAGTCTTTGGCCAGATGGCTTTCCAGGGGAATTCTATCAAACATTTAAGGAAGAGTTAACATCTTTCTCTTGAAGCTGTTCCAAAAAGTAGAAATGGAAGGAAAACTTCCAAACTCTTTTTATGAAGCCAACATTACGTTGATTCCAAAACCAAAGACCCCATGAAAAAGGAGAACTATAGATCAATTTCCCTGATGAACATGGATGCAAGAATCCTCAACAATATATTAGCCAACCAGATCCAATAATACATTAAAAAAATTATTCACCATGACCAAGCGGGATTTATACTTGGGATGCAGGCCTGGCTCAATATCCACAAAACAATCAATATGATACATCACATCAATAAAAGAAAGGACAAGAACCACATGATCCTCCCAATAGATGCAAAGAAAGCATTGACAAAATACAGCATCCTCTCTTGACAAAATCCCTCAAGAAAGTAGGGATAGAAAGATCATACCTGAGATCACAAAAGCCATACATGAAAAGACCTAATGCTAATATCCTCCATGGGGAAAAAGTGAGAGCTTTCTCCGTAAGGTCAGGAACAAGACAGGGATGCCCAGTCTTGCCAGTGTTATTCAACATAGTACTGGAAGTCTTAGCCTCTGCAATCAGACAACACAAAGAAATAAAAGCCATCCAAATTGGCCAGTAGGAGGTCAAACTTTCACTCTTTGCAGATGACATAATAATCTACATGGAAAACCCAAAAGATCCCACCAAAAATTGCTAGAACTAATCCATGAATTAAGTAAAGTTGCAGGATATAAAATCAATGCACAGAAATCAGTTGCATTCTTATACATCCAACAATGAAGACCAGAAAGAGAAATCAAGGAATCAATCCCACTTACAATTGCACCAAAAACAATAAAATATCTAGGAATAAATCTAACTGAAGAGGTGAAAAATCTATAAACTGAAAACTATAGAAGGTTTATGAAAGAAATTGAAGAAGACAGACAAACAAAATGGAAAAATATTCCATGCTCCTGGATAGGAAGAACAAATATTGTTAAAATGTCAATACTACCAAAAGCAATCTACATATTCAATGAAATAGCTATCAAAATAACACCATCATTCTTCACAGAGCCACAACAAACAATTCTAAAATTTGTATGAAACCAGAAAAGACACAAAATAGCCACAGCAATTTTGAAAAAGAAAAACAAAGCTGGAAGCATCACCATCCTGGACTTCAAGCTGTATTACAAAGCTCTCATCTATCAAGATAGTATAGTACTGGCACAAAAACAGACACTCAGATCAATGGAACAGAATAGAGAACCCAGAAATCGACCCACAAATGTATGGCCAACTAATCTTTGACAAAGCAGGAAAGACTATCCAATGGAATAAAGACAGTATCTTCAGCAAGTGGTGCTGGGAAAACTGGACAGCGACATGCAGAAAAATGAACCTGAACCACTTTCTTACACCATACACAAAAATAAACTCAAAATGGATGAAAGACCTAAATGTAAGACAGGAAGCCATCAAAATGCTCGAGGAGAAAGCAGGCAAAAATCTCTTTGACCTTGGCCACAGCAACTTCTTACTCAACACGTGTCTGGAGGCAAGGGAAACAAAAATAAAAATGAACTAGTGGGACCTCATCGAAATAAAAAGCTTCTGCACAGTGAAGGAAACAATCAGCAAAACTGTAAGGCAACTGATGGAATGGGAGAAGATATTTGCAAATGACATTATCAGATAAAGGCTTAGTATCCAAAATCTATAAAGAACTTATCAAACTCAACACCCCAAAACAAATAATCCAGTGAAGAAATGGCCATGAATAGACACTTCTCCAAAGAAGTTTCTCCAAAGAAGACATCCAGATGGCCAACTGACACATGAAAAAATGCTCAACATCACTCATCAGGGAAATACAAATCAAAACCACAATGAGATACCACCTCACATCTGTCAGAATGGCTAAAGTTAACAACTTAGTCAACAACAGATGTTGGTGAGGATGTGGAGAAAGAGGATCTCTTTTGCACCGCTGGTGGGAATGAAAACTAATGCAGCCACTCTGGAAAACAGTATGGAGGTTTCTCAAAAACTTAAAAAGAGAACTACCCTACAACCCAGCAATTGCACTACTAGGTATTTATCCAAGGGATATAGGTATGCTGTTTCAAAGGGGCACATGCACTCCAATGTTTATAGCAGCACTATTGACAATAGCCAAAGTATTGAAGGAGTCCAAATGTCCATCTATGGATGAATGGATTAAGAAGATGTGGTGTGGATATATATATATACACACACACAATGGAGTATTACTTGGCAATCAACAAGAATGAAATCTTGCCATTTGCAACTACGTGGATGAAACTAGAGAGTATTATGCTAAGCAAAATTAGTCAGAGAAAGACAAATATGATATGACTTCACTCATATGAGGACTTAAAGATAAAAAACAGATGAACATAAGGGAAGGGAAGTAAAAATAATATAAAAACAGGGAGGGGGACAAAACATAAGAGACTCTTAAATATGGAGAGTAGAGGGTTACTGGAAGGGTTGTGGGAGGGGGGGATGGACTAAATGGGTCAGGGGAATTAAGAAATCTACTCCTGAGGGGCGCCTGGGTGGCTCAGTCGGTTGAACGTCCAACTTCGGCCCAGGTCATGATCTCGCGGTTCATCAGTTCGAGCCCCGCGTCAGGCTCTGTACTGACAGCTTGGAGCCTGAAGCCTGCTTTGGATTCTGTGTCTCCCTCTCTCTCTGCCCCCTCCCCAGCTCATGCTCACACTATGTCTCTGTCAAAAATAAATAAACTTAAAAAAAAAAAAAAGAAATCTACTCCTGAAATCATTGTTGCACTATATGCTAATGTGGATGTAAATTAAAAAATAAATTATTTTTTAAAAAAGAAATAAAAAGCATCCAAATTAGAATAGAAGAAGTAAAATTGTCATTATTTGTAGGTGATATGGTCTTATATGTAGAAAATAGTAAAGACTTAACCCAAAACCTGTAGAACCAATCAAGCTCAGGAAAGTTGCAGGATATAAAATCAACATAGAGAAATCAGTTGTGTTTGTATACTCTAACAATGAAATATATGAAAAAAGGAATAAAACTATCCTATTCACGGTAGCATGAAAAACAGTAAAATACTTAATAATTTAACCAAGGAAGTAGACATTCAGCACAATGAAAACTACAAGACTTTGATGAAATAAGTTCAAGAAGACACAATAAATGGAAAGATATCCCATGTTCATGGTCAGGAGAATTAATATTGTTAAAATATCATGCCACTAAGTATATTTATAAATTCAATGTAATCCCTATCAAAATCATAAAGGCAATTTTCACAGAAAGAGAAAAAAATAATTCTAAAATTTGTGTGAAACCAGAGAAGACCCCAAATATTCAAAACAATTCTGGGGGGAAAAAACAAAGCTGGAGACATCACACTTTATGATTTCACACTATAATACAAAGCTCTAGTAATTAAAATAGTATAGTACTGACATAAGAATAGACACTTAGACCAATGGAAGAGAGCCCAGAAATAAACCCTTGCAGATACGGTCAACTAATATTTGACAATGGTCCAAGAACACTCAATGGGGAAATGAAAGCCTCTTCAACAAATGGTGATGCAAAAAGTGGATCATCACATGCAAAAAAATGAAATCAGACTGCGATCTTACAGCATTCATTAAAAATAACTCAACATAAATTAAAACATAAACATAAGACCTGACATTGCAAATCTTCTACAAGAAAACACAGAGTAGAATTCACTTGGCATTGGTCTTAGCAATGATTTTTTTTTGTATATGACATCAGAAACATAATCAAGAAAAGCAAAAATAAACAAGTGAAGCTACATGAAACAAAAAAAATTCTGCACAGCATAAGAAAAAATCAGCAAAATGAAAAGTCAACCTACAGAAAAGGAGAAAAAATATTTTCAAGCCATATATTGCATATGGGATAATATCTAAAATATCCAAAAGCTCACGCAAGCCAATAACAAAAGAAAATCAAATTAAAAATGGGCAAAGTAGGGGCGCCTGGGTGGCTCAGTTGCCTAAGTGTCCGGCTTTGGCTCAGGTCCTGATCTCACAGTCCGTGAGTTCGAGCCCCACATCAGTCTCTGTGCTGACAGCTCAGAGCCTAGAGCCTGCTTCAGATTCTGTGTCTCCCTCTCTCTCTCTGCCCCTCCCGCACTTGCACTGTCTCTCTCTGAAAAATAAAAAAATGTAAAAAAAATTTTTAAATGGGCAAAGTAACTCAATAGGTATTTTTCCAAAGAAGACATACAAATAGATAACAAGTACATGAAAAGTGTTCACCATTACTAATCATCAGGAAAATCTAAGTCAAAACCACAATAAAATATTACCTCACACCTGTTAGAATACTATCATCTAGAAGATAAAAAATAACAACTGTTGGTGAAAATGTATGGGAAAGGAACCCTACCTAGTGCACTATTGGTGAGAATGTAAGTTTGTACAGATACTATGGAAACCAGTATGGAAGTTCAAAATACAAAAAATAGAGTGATCATATGATCCAGCAATCCCACTTCTGGGTATACATCCAAAGGAAATGAAATCAGGATTTCAAAAAGATACCTGCAATTCCATATTCATTGCAGCATTATTTACTACAGCATTTTTACATATGGAAACACCCTAAGTGTCCCTCAGTGGGTAAATGGATGAAGAAGATGTGGATGTGGATGTGTGGATGTGGATGTGTACACATACAATGGAATACTATTCAGCCAGGAGAAAGAAGGAAATCCTGCCATTTGCAACAACATGGATGGACTTTGAGGGCATTACGCTAAGCGAGGTAAGTTAGAGAGATAAAGAGAAACACAGCATTATATCACTTGTATATGGAATCTTAAAAAGCTAAACTTGTACAGAGCATAGAATTGAGGTTAGCAGGGATTGAGGAGCAGGAGAACTGGGATGTTTAAGGGTACAAACTTGAAACTAGTAGATAAACACATTCTGGAGATCTAATGTATAGTAGAGCGGATTATAATCAACAATATTGTATTATAAACTTCAAAAGCGCTAAGAGACTAGACCTTAATTGTTTTTACAATAAAGAAATAATAGTTACGTGATATGATGGAAGTATTAGCTAATGCTAAGGTGTTAAGCATATTGCCATATACAACTGTATCTAATCAATGCATTGTACACTTTAACTTCATATCATGTTATATTCAACTATATTTAAATAAATAAATAAATTTAAGAAGTTCTCTGCACATTTTTATCACATTATTTGCTATTCTGTTATTGAGCTGTAGCAGTGTTTGCCTTTTAGAGAATTTATAGTTAATATTTATTATAATTATTGATACATTTGACTTAAATCCATGAAATAGAGATACAGTCACATTTATCTCACTTGCACTATTACTTTTTCAATCCTCTTGCTTTGTTTTGGCTTAATTTTTATTATTCCATTTTTCCTTTTATTATCCCTTACACATTCTCATACTAATGTCTTAGGGGTTCCCTACAGATTCCAGCATGTACCCCTTACTAAAATCAAAATCTGGGGGTGCCTGGGTGGCTCAGTCACTTAAGCATCCGACTTTGGCTCAGGTCATGATCGCACAGTTCGTGAGTTCGAGCCCTGCGTTGGACTCTGTGCTGACAGCTCAGAGCCTGGAGCCTGCTTCGGGTTCTGTGTCTCCCTCTCTCTCTGCTCCTCCCCTACTCATGCTCTGTCTCTCTCTCTCTCAAAAATCAATAAACACTAAAAAAAATTTTAAACCAAAATCTGTACATTTCCTGAGCAATTAAGGGAAATTCAAAAATTTTTATTCCATTTATTTTGATTTGTGTATTTTTTCATATATTTTGCTTCTGCATATATTTTAGGCCTAGGCAGGTGTGATTGATAATGATGATGATGATTTTGTACAATCAACAGTAATTTAGACTTACTCATTTATATATCCATTCTGTTCCTGTTTATTCTTTAATTTCTAATACTGCCTCTGGAATCTTAACTTTGCACAAACAACCCCCTTTAATATTTTCTTTAGTGAAGACCAAATGGTGAAATTTCTTGGCCTTATAGGTCCAAAAATGTTGCTATTTTTACTTAATCTTCATAGATTGACTTGATAGACAGGTTTAAGTTGGCAATTATTTTCTTTTAGTTCTTTGAATACATTATTCCATTGCATTCTGATTTCCATCATCTCTGTTAGCAAGTCACTTGTAAATGTTATGTTCCCCCCCCTTTTTAATGTTTATTTATTTTGAGAGAGAGAGAGAAAGGAAGAGACACGTGTGCATGCGAGTCAGGGAGGGGCAGAGAGAGAGGGAGAAAGAGAATTCCCAGCAGGCTCCACATTCAGCACAGAGCCCTATATGGTGCTCGATTTCACAAACTGAAAGATCATGACCTGAGCTGAAATAGAGTCAGACACTTAACCGACTGAGTCACCCAGGTGTCCCATGTTCCCCCTTTAAACACAATGTTTCTTCTCTTTGGATGTTTTGAAGACTTTCTCCTTGTCATTAATTTTTACTAGCTTTGCTGTAATATACTTACATATGTTTTAATTTACCTTCATAAATTTATGTTTATAAAACTTTTTTTTTTTAATTTGCAGGTTGATCTTTATTCAATCTTCTAACATCCTTCAGCCAGCATCTCTTTAAGTACTGTTCAGCCCCATTCTCTCTCCACTCTGTTCTTCACTCCAATCAGTCTTTTTCACTATGTAGACCACGTATCTCTTATGGTCCTTCTTCTGACATCCATCTTTTTGCTTCTCTATGGCATCACTGTACTATTTTCTTTTGACAAATTTTTTACTCTCTTTTCCTTTACATCTTATCTATTAAGTGAATATTATTTTCAGCTATTATGTGTTTTAGCCTAACAAATCCATCTGTATGGTTTTAAAGTTCATGTCTGTGAACTCCATTATTTGGCTTTCTTGGTTATCTAAAATAAGTTCTTGGTATTTTGTCATCCCCCCTCACCTGCGCATATACTCATCTGGTTGTCAGATATATTAATGTGGTATTTCACTTTTTTTTAATGTTTTTGAGAGACAGAGAGTACAAGTGGGGGATGGGGACAGAGAGAGAGGGAGACCCAGAATCTGAAGCAGGCTCCAGGCTCTGAGCTGTCAGCACAAAGCCCATCACAGGGCTCGAACTCATGAGCCGTGAGATCATGACCTGAGCTGGAGTCGGACACTTAACTGACTGAGCACCCAGGCGCCCCGTACTGTGATATTTAATGTGAAAAACTGTAGATATAATTAGAGACTCTGGGTGATGGGACCTTTCTCCAGATCGGATTTGCTCATGCTTCTGTTAGGAAGATAGGCTAAAGGAGCTGGAGATCCCACAGTAGGCGGACTCATCTAAGGAATATATGATCTGAAGCTTGGCTTCAAACTGTACAATGGAAATTCTACATGTACCTCAGCCTCACGCCTTTCAGAGTCCCGACTGAAAGTGGGTTATTGCCCAAGGTCTCACCTCTTTCCTAGGGCCAATTACTGCAGTATTTGTCAGTGTACTACTATTGACTCCACAGAAAGTGATGCTTGGTTTTGTACCACGTCAGCACCTCCTTTCAGAATTGGCAATTCCTATAATTTGAGCAAAAAGCAGCATCGATGACAGGCTCGCTTCTTTGAGCATTCCTTCTTTTTAAAGTTTGGCTTCCAAATTTGCCAGTACCTATGCAAATCTTCGATGCCTTTTAACAGATTTATGATTTTTAGTATAAACCTTATTGAAATATAGTTCACGTAAATGTGTTCATTATAAGTGTAGAGTTACATGAGTTTCGAAAACTATGTACAGCAATGTAAACACTACCAGAATTAGGAAGTAAAGGTATTCCATCATTCCTCAAAATTCTTTTTGCAGTCAATCCCCTAACACCCAAGTCCCAAATGGATTTGTCTTCTATAATTACAAATTACAATTTGCTTTTTCCCTTTTCTGAAATTTCATGAGTGGAACTGTATTAACATACGTTCTCTTTTGTGTCTAAACACGTTTAGAACTTCATCTATATATTTACATATATCAGAAATTTGTTTCCTTTTACTGATTAGCATTCCATTGTGCAGATATATCACAATGTGTTCATTCATTTACCTGTTGACAGACATTCACATTATTACCAGTTTATAATTATTATTAATACAGCTGCTATGAAATACCAATATAAGTCTTTTGTGGACCAAAGTTTTCATTTACTGTGGGTAAATATCCAGTGGACTCATATCATAATTGTAAATTTGAGTTTATAAAAAACCATCAAAAATATTTGAGTGGTTATAAATTTTACATTAACCAGAAACATGTGAAAATTCTAAGTGCTCCATATTTAGCAATATTTATAATTATCAGCTATATAATTTTAGTAATTCTGGTTGGTGTGCAGTATAATTATATTGATATTTCAATATGCACTTCTCTAATGACAAATAATGTTCATTATAATTTGATATGCTCATTGACCATTTCTTGATCTCATGTTACAAAGTATTTGTTTAAATCTGTTCCCCTTCTTTATGGATCTTTATATTACTGGATTAAAAGAGTACGTTATATATTTTGGATATAAACCCTTTGCAAGATATATATTTAAAATGTTTTTCCCCACTCTCTAGTTTTCATTTTCATTTTCTTAGGGTGTGCATAGGGCTCCCCAGAGACACCTATGTGTGTGTGGGGTGGGAGGTGTTAAAGAGTTTTTAAAAAATTGTCTCACATGATTGTGTGGGCTGGCAAGTTGGAAATCTATATAGGGGAGGCCAGCAAATAGGAAATTAAGGTAGAATTTGATGTTGCAGTATTGAGTCCAAAATCTCCATTGCAGAGCAAAAGACTGAAAATTCACTCAGAATTGTTATGTTTTTGAAGTAGAATTCATTCTTCTTGAGAAACTTCAGTTTTTGTTCATAAGACCTTCAACTGATTGGATGTGGCTAACCCACATTATGGAGGATAATCTGCTTTACTGAGAGCCAACTGATTACAAAAGTTAATTACATCTAGGGGCGCCTGGGTGGCTCAGTCAGTTGAGCGTCCAACTTTGGCTCAGGTCATGATCTCATGGTTCATGAATTTGAGCCCTGCATCACTCTCTGCCCCTCCCCCGCTCTCTCTCTCTCTCTCTCTCTCTCTCTCTCAAAAATAAACAAAAACATTAAAAAAAATTTTTTTAAGTTAATCACATCTAAAACAGTACCTTCACAGCAACATCTGGATTAGTGTTTGACCAAACAACTGGGTACCATAGCTTAGCCAAGCTGGACACAGGAAATCAATCATCAGAGTGTCTGAAGCAGAAAATTTTAATTATGATAACTCTAACTTATCCATTGTAATAACTCAAGCCTTTTATGTTACATATATATAAAACTATGTCTACCCCCAATACTGCTAAAATTACTCATATTTTTATAAATTTTATAGTTTTAGCATTCTTAAATGGATGTCTATATAAAGTAAATATTTTGTGTGAAGTATTAGATTAAGTGCCAGTTTGTTTCTATTTTGTTATTCAGTTGTTTCAGCACTATTTGATTTAAAAAAACTCTTCTTTTTCATTGAATTTTTTAGAACCCATGTTAAAAATACATAGACCAGATGCATTATTTTCATAGGTTTTTGTAAGTAAGACTCATTTTCTCACCTCCTGTTTCCAAAACTAGATTCCTGAGAAAGAGATTTATTTTAAATAATTGGCTCACCTGGCAAGAATCTGTGTATTTTCAGCCCACTTTTTCAAACTCTAAACTTGTTCCTCAAAAGTGTCTTGGAGAACACTTTAGGAACAGTCAAGTAAGGACTTCTGAATATCCACTCTGAGAGGGGTGTGGTGGGGCGGGGGTGGGGGGGGGTGGGGGGAGAGAACAGTGGCAAAATGGTCAACGTCAACTTTTTCTAAACTTTGGAAATTACCCAAGGCTTCAAGAAGCTGGAGAGCATTTCTTCAAGAACAACAAGTGAATCTCAGTAAGAACTGTGAGCTCTGAGGATGCTCTTTCCTAGTCACCTCCACAGATCAGTGGAGTCTTAAAAATTAGAGGCCTAAGAGCAAGAGCAACTAAAGAGCAAGAGCAACTAAAGGGGGAGAGGGAGGGGGAGGGGGGAAGGTAGAAAAAGAAAGAAAGGAAAGGAAAGGAAAGGGAAAGAAACCCCAGTGTAGTTGGTACTGAAGGGACAATTGTTTGGGAAGTTTCCAAAAAAGCCCACTACCAGAGAACTGTCACTGTTTGACCTGTCTGGAAGCTTCCTGGAAATGCCCATTCACCAGCTTTGAACTGACTTAGAGTTCACACAGTGAGGAAACATCTGGCCGTTAGTCAAAAATAAATAACAGCGATTGTGTCAAATTGCAGCTGCCTCAGGCAGAAAAACTAGGAAGGGCTAGAAAGATGGCCAAGAAAATTATATCGGAAAATCCAGGGAATCGATGTGCACAAATGGTTACACGTAGAGGTCTAGAGGGCAGAATACACATGCAAGCAGGCATGGAAGCTCAGGAAGACAATGTAAAAGACCCTAATCTCTCACAAGCAGGAAATGAAAGCTAAGAAAGAACTATAAACCACCAGAGCACCGAGGGCATGCTGCAACATGTACACAGACCCTCTTTTCAAATGGGGACGATTCATTGCTTTAAGGCATTGTTTTGAAGTTTTGTTTTTTTAATTTTTTTTAATGTTTATTTTTATTTTTGAGAGAGAGCAAGAGCACAAGCAGGGCAGCGAGAGAGGGAGACACAGAATCCGAAGCAGGCTCCAGGCTCTGAGCTGTCAGCACAAAGCTCGATGCCGGGCTCCAACTCACAAACCACAAGATCATGACCTGAGCCAAAGTCAGACGCTTAACCAACTGAGCCACCCAGGTGCCCCGGCACTGCTTTGAAGTTTCTGCCAATCACTAGTTGACTATGAAGTTGACCAAAAATATGTCGGCTCCACACTAGACAGAATAGGGAATGCATTGTATTGATCCAGATAAGTAATCAAACAGCAAACTAACAAGCTTTTGGAAGGGGGGGGGGGGAGGAGAGGGGAGGGCTGATTTCTAGAGTCCCTACATTATATTATGTAAAATAACTAGTTTTTGCCCTGGCCCTCAGCCTCCACTGCCAGGGATTCTGCCTGTGCCGCCGGGTCAGGGCCTCTGGCATGTCCCGGGGGAATGTCCTGAAGCTACTATACCACACCTGGTGGCACTGGACAGTGTTGGGCCTGGGTGGCCTGGTGCTCTGCAGTGCCGGACTTCTCTACCTGGCCTACTGTGCGGCTCTTGGCCCTAGCCTGCCAGAGGCCGCAGCCCTCCTCCCGCTGGGCCAGCACGGGCCACCACCTTCCTGGCGGTACCGTTGGCCCGTGCGCCGTGGGCGGCCACACGGCACTGTGTGGTGCACCACACTAAGGAGGCGGCCGCACGGCCCAGCAGCCAGGGTGACATGCGGGCACATTCTGCCAGTGGGCACAGGCAGCCTGGGCGCCAAGGAGCGGCTAGCCCTGGCACGCGAGCAGGCACAGCACGGTGACCTGCTGCTCCCCGCGCTGCACCACGTGTGCGAGAACCTCACGGCCAAGGTACCGGCCACGCTGGTCTGGCTGGAGGGCACGTGGCCTTTGCGTTCATGCTAAAGGCGGATGCCGATGCGTTTGCGGGGCTGGGCGAGCTGCTGGCAGAGCTGCGCACACGTGACCCCAGGCATGGTCACCGTCTCAACTGGGGCTTCCTTTTAGGCCATGGCAGCGCCAAGCCTCGGGGCCACTGGCACAAAGCCATCTGACAGCTCTGTGACTACTACCTGCCGTGCACGCCGAGCAGTGGCTCTGCGCTCTCAGCGGACCTGGTGCACTACCTGTGCCGCAGCTTGAGCACTTGCACACGTGGCACAGCGAGGAGGTGTCCTTGGGCGCCTGGCCGGCATCAATGGGTGTCCGGCACGAGTACGACCCCTGCTTCCACACCGAGTCTAAGTCCAGCGGCTGTAGCGACCTGTACTCAGTGACACGCAAGCTGAGCCTGGAGGACATGCTGAAGAAGCGCAAGGCCCTGATGGGAGAGGACCACCTGTGCAAGCAGGACATGCAGCTGCGCCTTTCCTACGTCTTCGACTGGCGGGCGCCTCCCCCACAATACTGTCAGAGGAAGGAGGGCCTCCCCTGAGCTGCAGCCTAGCTGACCTGCCACAGTCACAACAGCACTGTTGGGAGCCAGGACAGATGCTTTGGGAGGTGGCCGGCACAGCCAGTCATTCAGGGGCCGGTGGGGCAGATGATGAGTGGCCTCCCACTGGCCTCGCATGGACAAAGCTGGCAGGTTCTGGCTAGTGGTTCAAAACGAGTCCAGCCCCCAGGAGACCTGGTTTATTCAGCGCCAAATGGGGTTTTCAGGCAGAAGCCAAGCAGCAGTGGGCAGCTCCTGGATCCCAACTCTGGTAGGCACCCTGGGCTGTACACCCCAGTGGCCACCATGGGGCCTCACTCAAAGAGCATCTTGTTCGGGGTCTGGGAGACCCATGGTACTTGCCAGGACAACACATGATGTCCAGGTACAAATGCTTGTCACTGGATTTCAGGCAGTGTTGGCCTAGACTGGGAAGATGTCCGGTTTGGGGTGTGATGGCAGACAGCAGGGGCTTGCAGCCCCACCTCAGCCTGTCCGCTTGCTGTTCTCTCCCAAGGTAGGGGCAAGCAGCCAGAGGCTGGAGCTGACAGGCGCTTGCAGACCCTGACCCCAAAGAAAGAATCTGGACTTGTTCAGGGGTGGGGACTGTGTCATTTCCTACATCCTGTGTTGACCATCCACCTAGGAAATCCCTGCACCAAGAGCTGTGGCTGCAGGGAAATGACCCTTGGACCCTTACATGTTGCAACTTAGCTCTGTGTTGCACTCCAATGGCGTTTATCAAAATTGCTATAGATTTCCTGCGTTAGGTTACCTTCTTTAATATGTCATGTTGGTATCTTTTGTCATGTGTAAGTTTAAAATTTAACTTTGTGTTATGTTACTTAGCTTCAATGGTATTTTGCTCTGTATTGCTCTAGAATGAATTTGTGACAAATGTAATTCAGGGCTAGCCTGTGACTTATTTATAAATAACGTAAATTTGTGTAGATGAGGGTTTAAGTTGGGAATGTGTGGGTCTCAGTATTTTTAAAATTATTTAAGGGCAAATTTTTCTTCAGAACGTGGAATTTGTGGATTAATCCATTTTTACAACTTGCATTGTAGAGCCATCGCTGCATGCGTATTTAAATGTGCAAGAATTCTAAAACTGTCAAAAAATGAAATAACTAGTTTTTAACAAAAATTATGAATCATGCAAAGAAGTAAGAAAGTACAGTCCACACAAAACAAAACAGTCACTAGATACTGTCCCCAAGGAGCTCAAATGTTGGAATTACATGATAAAAACTTTAAAATAACTGTTATAAATATGCTTAGCAAATGAAAAAACATGTTTAAAAATTTTTTTTAAAGCATGAGAATAACATCTCACCGTATAAAAAACTTTCAATGAAGAAACCAAATAAAACTTCTGGACAGAAAGTTCAATAACTGAAATTAAAAAGCCACTAAATAAGGTCAACAAATAATTGGAACTGGCAGGGAAAAATAGCAGTAAGCTTGAAGATCGGTCAATTGAGATGATCTAATCTGAGGGATGAAAGAGAAGAGGGAGGAGGGAAGAGAAGAGGGGAGAAGAGGGGAGAAGAAGGGAGGAGAAGAAGAAAAAGGGAGAAGAAGAAGAAGGGAGAAAAAGAAGGGAGAAGGGAGAAAAAGAAGGGAGAAGGGAGAAGACGGGAGAAGGGAGAAGAAGAAGAAGGGAGAAGAAGGGAGAAGGGAGGAGAAGGGAGGGGGAGGATGGAGGGGGACGACAGAGGGGGAGGAGGAAGAAGGAGGAGGAGGAGGGAGGACAAGGAGAAGGGAGAAGGGAGGAGAAGAGACGAAGAAAGAAGAAAGAAGAAGAAGAAGAAAGAAACCCAAAATGTCAGAGTCCACTGAAACACCATCAAGTGCACCAGATGTACAGTAAAGGAGTCCCAGAAGGAAAGGAGACAGGGGCACATTTCAAAACTATTTCAAGACCAATTAGTTCCCAAATTTAAAGAAAAATAGTAATCTACTTATCCAAGAAGCAATGAATTTCAATTACAATAAACAAAAAGAGATTCACACATAGTCACATCAAAGTCAAACTGTCAAAAGCCAGACTTATATATACATTGAAAGCAGTAAAAAAAAAATAATCCAATTAAAAATGTGAATAAGAAATGAAAAGACATTTCTCCAAAGAAGACATCCAGATGGCAAACAGACACATGAAAACATCACTCATCATCATGGAAATGCTAATCAAAACTAAAGTGAGACCTCACACCTGTCAGAATGGCTAAAATCAACAACACAAGAAACATGTGTTGATGAGGCTGTGGAGAAAAAGGAATCCCTTTACACTGTTGGTGTGAATGCAAACTTGCGTACCACTGTGGAAAACAGGTTGGAGTTTCCTCAAAAAGTTAAAAATAGCACTATCCTATGATCCAGTAATCACCT
The DNA here is from genome assembly GCF_022079265.1 of Lynx rufus. NCBI lineage: Eukaryota > Metazoa > Chordata > Mammalia > Carnivora > Felidae > Lynx > Lynx rufus. Next base: position 127,599,509 of record NW_025814834.1, on the reverse strand, counting down.
TACTGGGTATTTACCCCCAAAATACAAAAACCTTAATTCAAAGGGATACATGTGCTCTTGTGTATATAGCAGCATTATTCACAATAGCTCAATTACGGAAACAGTCCAAGTGTCCATCTACAGATGAATGAATAAAGAAGATGTAGTTTATATATATACACAATGGAATATCATTCAGCCATAAAAAACAACGAAATCTTGCCATTTCCAACAACGTGGAGGGACCTAAAGAGTATAATGCTAAGCAAAAGAAGTCAGTCAGAGACAGACAAATACTATATGATTTCACTCATATATGGGACTTAAGAAACAAACAAAAAGGAGCAAAGGGGGAAAGAGAGAGAGAGGCAAATCAAGAAACAGACTCCCAGCTATAGAGAACAAACTGATGGTTACCAGAGGGATGGGTAAAATAGGTGATGCGGATTAAGGAGTGCACTTGTCATCATGAGAATACTGTGTGATGCATGGAATTGTTGAATGACTGTATTGTATACCTGAAACTAATATAACACTGTATGTTAATTATACTGGAATTAAAATTAAATTAAATGAATGTAGTAGAAAAAAATTACTCCTAAGGGATCCACATTTAGATTAACCACTGACTTCTCAGCAGACATCATGAAGACCCATGAGCAATGGAATGACTTATTCAAAATCAAAGAAAAGACCATCAACCAATAATTCTAAGTCCATAAAAACTATCTTTCAAAAATGAAGGTGAAATTAAGATCATCCCAGAACAAAACAAACAAACAAAAAAAAACTGACAATCTGTCTCTAACAGGTCAGACATGTATGCAGTTGAATCTTCTATTCATAACTGCATAGAAGAGTAATTACAAAATTGTGTTGAAGGGCTTAAAATTGACGACCTTATAAAGACATAATATATATGAAAATGGTACCACAAATGCATGGGGAGATAACATAGCCATACTGGAGCAATGTGTTTGTATACAATTGAAATTAAGTTGGTACTAATGTGAACTAAAATGATTTAAGTTAAAATGTACTTATAATCCCAGAGTGATCACTAAGGAAGTAAGTAAAAAGTGACACAAAAATATATAGGAGTTAAACAGTAGAATAAACAATATCTATTCTTAAAATTTTTTTATGTTTATTTATTTTGAGGGAGAGAGAGACAGAGCACGAGTGGGGAGGGGCAGAGAGAGGGAGACACAGAATCTGAAGCAGGCTCCAGGCTCTGAGCTATCAGCACAGAGCCTGACATGGGGCTTGAACTCACGAACTGCGAGATCATGACCTGAGCCGAAGTCAGACACTTAACCGATTGAGCCACCCAGGTGCCCAACAATACCTATTTAATACAGAAGAAGCCAGTAACACAGAAATGGAGAAAAAAAATAAAGACACAGAAATGTAGAAAACAAAGAGTCACAAAATGGTAAATGGTGCAGTAAGAAGCTCCAAGAATCCATCCCTCCAGCAAAACCAATACTGAAATGATAAAAACTGTCAAAAATCACTATTTTGGAAACTTACTCTAGTTGAAAATTTGAAGTGATCAGTGGAGTCCCTGAAGAAGAAAGAGGGTGGTAAATTTAAATGCTTGGCATTTAAATATTGGTAAATTTAAATGCTTGGCATAGTAGTTATCAGCCCTAAGCCCCAGCCATGCAGAAGCTAGAAATTGAGATTCTGTTCCATATCCTGCTGTGGCTTGTTAGTTCCAGATGAGCTTTGTCCTCCAAAATCTAGGTTTACATTTTGATCTGATTGGTTTGGTTATTCATTTAAGAAACAGCACAGAGAGTGACCATTTTAAACTCAGACAGAAGTGATTTCTACTGTCTGAAGAAAGAATTTAAAGGGACAAAACACTTGTATTTTCCTTTTGGGTCCAAGTATTTAAGGAGAACTCTGTCAGGGCACTGGCTAAACATGTAGATAGTAGAACAGAGACATCATGGTCACACATGACAAGGAATACAACATTTGCAAAAATAGTTTGGAAAAGCCTTTTTTTTTTTTTTTTTTTAAGAGAGAGAGCATGCTCACCCAATGCAGGGCTGGATCCCACAACCCTAGGATCATGACCCAAGCCAAAATCAAGAGTTGGACATTCAACCGAGCCACCCAGGTGCCCTGGAAAACTCACCTTTTAAAGAAACAGTAATTTTGCAGGAAGGTAAGATGGCAGAGGAGCAGGGTGACCCTAAGCTCATCTCTTCACTTCAACAGCTAGATTAATATTGAATCATTCTGAACACCCAAGAAATCAACTGGAAATCTTAGAGAACAAAGGTGCATTTCTACAAACCAGAAAAACTACTTGTAGAAGGTAGGACCTGGGTAGAGTTCATGGGAGAAAAGGGCTGCAGTCAAACCCCAGGGGAGGGAGCCCTGACTGTGTTGGGAATAAGGAGAGAGAAGGAGGAGAGAGAAAGCACAGAAAAAAAAAAAAAAAAGAAAATATGCACAGAGGACTGTACAAGAAAACTACTCCCCAAAACCTTTGACAAGGAAAAATACAACACCGCCAGTCTTCTATAAACAACAGAGTGCAGATTCCAAAGTTTTGGATGTCTATGAAATTGTGGTTCATGCGTGGGGAGCTGAGCAGTATTCTGGTGGGAGAGCAGTGTTGAGCCCCAGTAGCAGAAAGCCTGAGGGTCCCCAGGGTCACACGGTGAGAAGTGATTCTCCTGTTTGGAGTGCATTTTGGAGAATGATATAGCCTCTCCACAGACAAAGGACCCTGTGGGCATCATCAAGCTATCCCGCTCACCATAATAGGAACAAAGATGGTGACTGAGAGCAGCAATCCCTGGCACCAGCTATGTGTTGCGATTTACCATAAACTCTGATACAATGCACGGTTGGGTGACGGTCTTCTACGGTCTTCTATGACAAGATGGCACTAGCCACAATGCAGTATTACCCTCCCCCCAGAAGACCAGTATGGGTCTTCTACAAGGGTCTCTGTACAAGTGTCTCTGTAGCGTGGGGTTTTGAAACACAGCCACACCTGAGTTAAAAAACAGGAGTGCTGTGGCATTTGGCAGGCTGACAGCTCAGAGACAAGATGAAGGTGGAGATCTGATGGAAACCAGGGACACAGGTGGGGTCACTGTTTGAGTGTCTCTGATGGCTCACTGAACAGGGATGGCTGCATTTCCTGCTCCCAAGAGAGAACAGGGTAAAGAATGTCTTCCCCTTATCCACCAGCTTGAACTACCTCAGTGAGCTAAACAGCGCCACCAAGCAGACAGAAGCCACTACACCAAGCACTACCTTCCTGCTCCCTGCAGGCACATCTCCACTACAGCAATTGCACCTGAGAATCAGAGTAGCAGGTTCCTCCCCCAGAAGACCAGCACAAACCCCTCATCCATAGTGATTTAGTCTGCTGATCATAAACTGCTGCAAGCTTCACCTCTAGGGGAAAAAGGATCTTGCTTCCTTTATTTGTTTTTTGTATTTGTTTCACTATTTTGTTTTGCTGATAGAGAAAGCAATTTTTAAGTTTTTAAAATTTTTTTACATATTTGTTACTTTTATATATGTATTTAAAAATTGTAATGTAATCCATTCCTTTTCTTTCTTTCTACCTTTTTTCTATCAAGCTTCTCATAACAAGCAGACTAAAACACACGTAGGATCTAGCGTCCTTTGTGTACTTTATTTTTAATTTTTAATTTAATTCAATTTTTAGGTTTTATTTTGTTTTATTTTGCTTTTGTTTCCCTCTGTCTCCAAAATGACAAGATGGAGGAATTCATCTAAAATATATTCACCTAAAAGGAACAGTAAGTAAGAGGTTTGAACTAGAATTTAAAACAATTATAAGATTATTAGTTGGGCCTGAAAAAAGCACAGAAGACACTAGAGAATCCCTTACTGCAAAGATAAAAGAACTAAAATCTAGTCCAGCTGAAATTAAAAATACTATAACTAAGATGAAATCACAAATGGAGGCCGTAAAATCAAGGACAGCAGAGGCAAAGCAGCATATCAGTGATACAGAAGATAAAATCATGGAAAATAGCACAGATGAAATGAAGAGAGAAAGAAAGGTCATGGACCATGAAGGCAGCCTTAAGGAACTCAGTGACTTATTAAAATGCAATAACATTAACATTTGTATCATAGGATGCCAGAAGATGAAGAGAGAGAAAGAAAGAGGGCAGAAGGTTTATTTGGCCAAATTAAAAAAAAAAAAATTAATGTTTATTTTTTTGAGACAGACAGAGACAGAGCACGAGTGGGGGAGGAGCAGAGAGAGAAATAGAGAGAGTGAGATAAAGAATCTGAAACAGACTCCAAGCTCTGAGCTGTCAACACAGGGCCTGACGCAGGGCTCAAACTCATGAATTGTGAGATCATGACCTGAGCCAAAGTTGGACACTTAACTGACTGAGCCAACCAGGTACCCTTGACCAAATTATACCTGAAAACTTCCCTAATCTTGAAAGAAAACAGACATCAAAATCCAAGAAGCACAGAGAATTCCCATTACATTCAACAAAGGCTGATCATTGCCAAGGCATATCATAGTCAAATTCACAAAATATACAGGCAAGGAAAGAACCCTGAAAGCAGCAAAAGGGTAAAAAAAGTCCTTAACCTACAAGGGAAGACAAATCAGTTTTGCAACAGATCTGTCCACAGAAACACAGCAGGCCAGAAACAAGTTGCAGGAAATACTCAACGTGCTGAATGGGAAAAATATGTGGCCAAGAATTCTTTATCCAGCATGGGTGCCATTCAATATAGAAAGAGAGATAAAGAATTTCCCAGACAAAAGCTAAAAGGTTCATGACCACCTAAACCAGCCCTGCACAAAATTTTAAGGAGGACTCTGAGTGGAGAAAAAAAAGACCAAAGCAACAAACACTAGAAAGGACCAGAGAACATCACCAGAAACACCAACTCTACAGGTAAAACAATGGCACTAAATTTGTATCTTTCCATAGTGACTCCGAATGTAAATGGACTAAATGATCCAATCAAAAGACACAGGGCATCAGAACGGATAAAAAACAAAAAACAAACAAAACAAGATCCATCTACATATTGCCTACAAGACAGTCATTTTAGACCCAAAGACCCCTGAATATTGAAAGTGAGGGGATAGAAAACCATCTATGATGCTAACGGATGTCAAAAAAACCAAAGTAGCCATACTTACAAGAAACAAATTAGATTTTAAAACAAAGATTGTAAAGAGATAAAAAAAAGGGGGGGCATTATATCATAATTAAGGGGTCTATCCATCAAGAAGCATTAATATTTGTAAATACTTTTGTCCCCAACGTGGAACCCCAAATATAGAAATCAATTAATAACAAATGTAAATAAACTATTGAAAATAATACAATGTTAGTAGGGGACTTTAACACCACCCTTACAACAATGGACAGATCATGTAAGCAAAAAATCAGTAAGGAAACAAGGGCTTTGAATGACACACTGGACCAGATGGACTTAACAGATAAGCAACCGAATACACACTCTTCTCGAATGCACACGGGACATTATCTAGAATAGACCACATACTGGGTCACATGTAAGTCCTCAGCAAGTATAAAAAGATTGAGAGAATATTATGCATATTTTTAGATCACAATGCTATGAAACCTGAAGTCAACTGCAAGAAAAAATTTAGAAAGTCCTCAAGTACATAAAGGTTAAAGAAATTCCTACTAAAGAAAGAATGGGTTGGCCAGAAATTAAAGAAATAAAAAATATATATATGGAAGCAAAAGGAAATGAAAACATGATAATCTAAAAACTTTGGGATATAGCAAAGGCAGTCGTAAGGGGAAATACATGGCAATTCAGGCCTATCTCAAGAAGCAAGAAAGGTCCCAAATACAAAACCTAACCTTACACCTAAAGGAGCTAAAAAAGAAACAGCAAAGAAGCCTACAGCCAGAAGAAGAAGGAAAATAATAAAGATAAGAGCAGAAATAAATGATATAGAAACAAACCAAAAACAAACAGTAGAACAGATCAATGGAAGTAAGAGCTGACTATTTGAAAGAATTAACAAATTCACAAACCCTTAGCCAGACTCCAAAAAGAAAAGAGAAAGGACCCAAATAGATAAAATCATCAGTGAAAGAGGAGAGATCACAACCAACACCAGAAAAATATAGACAATTATAATACTCTGAAAAATTATATGCCAACAAACTGGGCAATCTGGAAGAAATGGACAAATATCTAGAAACATACAAACAACCAAAACTGAAACAGGAAGAAATAGAAAATTTGATCAGACCTGTAACCAGCAAAGAAATTGAATCAGTAATCAAAAATCGCTCAACAAACAAAAGTCCAAGGCAGATGCCTTCCCAGGGGGAATTCTACCAGACATTTAAAATAGAGTTAATACCTACTCTTCTCAAACTCTTCCAAAAAAAAATAATAATAAAATTTAAAAAAATATATACATCTATATAGAAGGAAATCTTCCAAACTCATTATATCGAGCTAGCATTACCTTGGTTCCAAAACCAAAGACCCCACTAAAAAGGCAAATTACAGGCCAATATCTATGATGAGCATGGATGCAAAAATTGTCAACAAGATACTAGAAAATTGAATCCAACAATACATTAAAAGAATTATTTATCACTATAAAGTGGGATTTATTCCTGGGCTGCAGGGGTAGCTCAGTATTTGCAAATCAATCAAAGTGATTGATTAAGAAAAGGATAAGAACATGATCATCTCAATAGATGCAGAAAAGACATTTGACAAAGTGCAACATCCACGCATTATTAAAACCCTCAACAAAGCAGGGTAAGGGGAACATACCTCACCATCATAGGGCCATATATGAAAAATCCACAGCTAATATCATCCTAAATGGGGAAAAACTGAGAGCTTTCCTTCTAGACTAAGGAACAAGACAGGGGTCCACTCTCACCACTGTTATTTAACATAGTACTGGAAGTACTAGCCTCAACAGTCATACAACAAAAAGAAATAAAAGGCACCCAAATTGGCAAGGAAGAAGTAAAACTTGCACTATTTGCAGATGAGATGAGACTCTATGCAGAAAAGCCAAAAGATTCCAGAAGAAAACTGCTAGAACTGATATACAAATTCAATAAAGTCACAGGATATAAAATCAACATACAGAAATGTGTTGCATTTCTATACAACAATAATGAGGCAGCAGAAAGAGAAATTAAGAATTGATCCCACTTACGGCTGCACCAAAAAACATAAGATACCTAGAAATAAACCTAACCGCACAGGTAAAAAAATTTGGAGTCTGAAAACACTTATGAAAGAAACTGAAAAGGATACAAAGAAATGTGAAAACATCCCATGCTCATGGATTGGCAGAAAAATATTGTTAAAATGTCTCAATTACCCAAATTTAATGCAATTCCTATCAAAGTACCACCATCATTCTTTGCCGAGCTAGAACAAACAACTCTAAATTCGTATGGAACCACAAGAGACCCCAAATAGCCAAAGCCATCTTGAAAAAAAAGAAAACTGGAGGTATCACAATTCCAGACATAAAGTTATATTACAAAGCTGTAGTCATCAAGACAGCATGGTACTGGCATAAAAACAGACACCTAGACCAAAAGATGAATAGAAACCAGAATTGAACCCACAACTATATGGGACAATTAATCTCTGGCAAAGTAGGAAAGAATATGCAATGGGAAAATGTCTTTTCAACAAGTGGTGTTGGAAAAACTGGACAGCAACAGGCAAAACAATGAAATGGGGCCACTTTCTTACAGCATACACAAAAATAAACTCAAAATGGAGAAACACCTAAATGTAAGCCAGGAAACCATCAGAATTCTAGAGGAGAACACAGGTAGCAACCACCTTGACCTCAGCCACAGCAACTTCTTACTAGACATGTCTCCAGAGGCAAGGGAAACAAAATCAAACATGAACTATTGCAACTTCATCAAGATAAAAAAACTTCCTTACAGCACAGGAAACTATCAGCAAAACTAAAAGGCAGCCTATAGAATGGGAGATGATATTTGCAAAGGACATATCTGATAAAGGGCTAGTATCTAATATCTATAAAGAACTTGGCAAATTCAACACCCAAAGAGTAAATAATCCAGGAAAGAAATGGACAGGGGAGGAGCCAAGATAGTGGAACAGCATGGGATGTTTTTGGCATCTCGTGTCCATGAAATGCAGCCAGATAAACACTATACCATCCTGCGCACCTAGAAAACTGATTTGAGGAGTAACACAACAATCTGCACAACCTGAATCACAGAACCCAGCAGGTATGCAGCACAAAAAGGTGAACTGGGGGAGAGAAGCCATGGAGGGCAGGGAGTGTTTCTGCTTGCAGGGAGAGGATGCAGTCGGGGGGAGAGTATGGGAAAAGCACCCACACACACAAAAGAGGTGGAGAGAAAGTGGAAAAGTGGAAGCAGCCACAAGGAATGAACTAAAAAGGGAGAAAGGAGAAAGGAGAGGGTTTAAATTCCATTAAGACTCTATAAACAGGGGGAGTGCAGTCTGAACTCCACAGCTAGATACCTGGTGGTACTCTGGTGGGAAAGGCAAATCTCCAGGAGCAGAGTGAGGTCCAGGGGGTCCTCCTGACACAGAGAGAGGTGGTTCCCCTTCTGGGAGGACATCTGGTACAGGCTGTGTGGCCACGCCACAGGCAAAGGTCGTAATGGAGTCTGGAGAGCAATCACATTTGCTGGTGCTGGAACAAGGTCGTTAAGGGTGAAGCCTGGTGCCAGATGTGTGTTGTGTTTTCCATAATCCCTGAAATGCTGCTGCTACACGATTGCATGAACTTTTTCCGGGGTGGGCTGGACCCAGCTGCAGTCTCTGGACATCCGCAACAGCATGGTCCCATGAACATCCCTGGGGAGGCTGGCACCTGGCCATTGCTGGGTGAGACCATCCCATAGAGGGTCATAACAGGTCAAATCCGCAGTCCCTCAGAAGCGAGGGGTCGGGAAACACATTTGCATCTGAGATAAAACTCAGGAGGGAGGTGCCACCTGACAACCTGACAGCTTGGTCATAGTGTAAAAGAAGAGAGTGGATGGAAGCCAAAGACAAAGGACAGGTGTGCTATTGCTGATTGGGGAAACAGAGTTTGGATACTAGAGACTGGGTAGCTGGGTGATGCCATTTTCATCCCCCCCACGCATGTGCATACACACCTACAAGCACTACAACAATCCAACCCAGTAAGCTAAGCAGCACCATCTAGTGGAGAATGGAGCTGTTACACTAAGCCCCGCCCAACAGGGACAACCTGGCTCTTCAGGAACACCCCTCTGACTGCTTAGTTTAAGGACTTTTATAAAGTGCTTCATAGTTTGACTTCTAGAGGAAACATGTAATTTCACTTTTCACTGGTCCAGCTATTCAATTTGTTTTCTTTTTCTTTTCTTTTGCTTGAATACAGAAAAAGAAAAATTTATTTTTATTAAAAATATTTTTCTTTAATTTTATTCTACTATATTTTCCACTTGTTTGAAAATATTTCAAATTCTATTTTACCTCCATAATTTCATTTTGTTCTATTTCTTTGTATTTATTTTTTAAATTTGCAAACATTTTCCATTTTTTTCCTTTGTCTCTATTTTTTTCCTTTCTTCTCTAATCCATCAAGCTCTTTTCAACAACCAGACCAAAAGACATATGACCTAGCATCATTTATTTGATTTTTGTTTCTGTGTCTGTGTTGTTTTTAATTTTTTTAATTTTAAATTTTTTCCCTTATTAATTCCCTTTCTTCCTTCAAAATGATGAAATGAAGGAATTCATGCCAAAGAAAGAGCAGAAAGAAACAAGAGCCAAGGACTTATCAACACAGATACAAGCAAGATGTCTGAACCAGAATTTAGACTCATGATAATAAGAATAATAGCTGGGGTCAAAAATAGATTAGAATCTCTTTCTGAGGATATAAAAGAAGAAAACGCTAGTCAGGGAAGAAATAAAAAAATGCTATAACTGAGCTGCAATCATGAATGGAGGCCACGGAGGCAAAGATGGATGCGGCAGAGCAGTAAATCAGCAATATGGAGGACAAGCTTGTGCTCTAGGAGAATAATGAAGCAGAAAAAAAGAGGGAGACTAAGGCAAAAGAGCATGATTTAAGAATTAGAAAAATCAGCGACTCATTAAAAAGTAACATCAAAATCATATGGGTCCCAAAAAGATGAAGAGAGAGAAAAAGGGGTAGAAGGGTTATGTGAGTACATCATAGCAGAAAACTTTCCTAACCTGGGGAAAGACACAGACCTCAAAATCCAGAAAACACAGAGGACTCCCATTAGATTCAACAAAACTGACCATCAACAAGGCATATCATACTCAAATTCACAAAACAGTCAGGCAAGGAGAGAATCATGAAAGTAGCAAGGGAAAAAAAGTCCTTAACCTACAAGGGAACACAGATCAGGTTTGCAGAAACCTATCCACAGAAACTTGGCAGGCCAGAAAGGAGTGGCAGGATATATTCAGTGTGCTGAATCAGAAAAAATACGCAGTGAAGAATTCTTTCTCCAGCAAGGCTGTCATTCAAAATAGAAGGAGAGAGAAAAAGTTTCCCAGACAGACAAAACTTAAAGGAGTTTGTGACCACTAAACCAGCCCTGCAAGAAATTTTAAGGGGGACTCTCTGAAGGGAGAAAAGACAAAACAAAACAAAAAAGACCAAAAGCACAAAGACTAGAAAGGACTAGGGAACACTACCAGAAACTCCAACTCTACAGGCAACACAATGGAAAAAAGTTCATATCTTTCAGTATTCACGCTAAATGTCAATGGACTAAATGCTCCAATAAATAGACATAAGGTAACAGAACGGATAAGAAAACAAGATCCATCTATATGCTGTTTACAAGAGACCCACTTTAGACCTAAAGACACCTTCAGATTGAAAGTAAGGGGATGGAGAACCATCTATCATGCTAATGGTCAACAAAAGAAAGCTGGAGTAGCCATACTTATATCAGACAATCTAGACTTTAAAATAACGACTGTAACAAGAAATGAAGAAGGGCATTATATCATACTTAAGCGGTCTATCCACCAAGAAGACCTAACAATTGTAAACACTTACGCTCCAAATGTGGCAGCACCCAAATATATAAATCAATTAATCACAAACATAAAGAAACTCATTGATAATAATACCACAGTTGTAGGGACTTCAACACCCCACTTAGAGCAAAGGACAGGCCACCTAAACAGAAAATCAACAAGGAAACAATAGCTTTGAATGACACACTGGACCAGATGGACTTAACAGATATATTCAGAAAATTGCATCCTAAAGCAGTTGCATCCTAAAGCAGAAAAAATACACCTTCTTCTCTAGTGCACATGGAACATTCTCCAGAATAGATCACCTACTGGGACACAAATCAGCCCTAAACAAGTACAAAAAGACTGAGATCATACCGTGCATATTTTCAGACCACAACGCTATGAAACTCAAAATCAACCACAAGAAAAAATGTGGAAAGATAACAAATACTTTGAGACTAAACACCATCCTACTAAAGAATTAATGGGATAACCAAGAAGTTAAAGAGGAAATTCGAAAGCACCTGGAAACCAATGAAAACGATAAAACCACAGCCCCAAACCTCTGGGACTCAGCAGAGAGGGAAGTATATAGCAATCCAGGTCTTCCTAAAGAAGGAAGAAAGGTCTCAGATACACAACCTAACCTTACACCTTAAGGAGCTGGAAAAAAACAGCAAATAAACCAAAAACCAGCAAAAGACAGGAAATAATAAAGATTAGAGCAGAAATCAATGCTATCAAAACCAACCAACCAACCAAACAAAAACAGTAGAACAGATCAATGAAACCAGAAGCTGCTTCCCTGAAAGAATTAACAAAATCGATAAACCCTTGCCAGTTTGATCAAAAAGAAAAAGGAAAGGACCGAAATAAACAAAATCAAGAATTAAAGAGGTGAGAGCACAACCAACACAGCAGATACAAATAATAATAAGAGAATATTATGAGCATTACACACCAATAAAATGGGCAATCTGGAAGAAATGGACAAACTCCTAGAAACATAGCAACTACCAAACCTGAAACAGGAAGAAATAGAAATAATGAACAGACCCATAACAAGTAAAGAAATCAAATTAGTAATCAAAAATCTCCCAAAAAACCAGAGTCTTTGGCCAGATGGCTTTCCAGGGGAATTCTATCAAACATTTAAGGAAGAGTTAATACCTATTCTCTTGAAGTTGTTCCAAAAAATAGAAACGGAAGGAAAACTTCCAAACTCTTTCTATGAAGCCAGCATTACCTTGATTCCAAAACCAGACAAAGACCCCATGAAAAAGGAGAACTATAGACCAATTTCCCTGATGAACATGGATGCAAGAATCCTCAACAAGATATTAGCCAACCAAATCCAACAATACTTTAAAAAAATTATTCACCACGACCAAGTGGGATTTATACCTGGGATGCAGGGCTGGTTCAATACCCAGAAAACAATCAATGTGATACATCACATCAATAAAAGAAAGGATAAGAACCACATGATCCTCCCATTACATGCAGAGAAAGCATTTGACAAAATACAGCATCCTTTCTTGATAAAAAGCCCTTAAGAAAGTAGGGACAGAAAGATCATAAAAGCCATACATGAAAGACCCAACACTAAAATCATGTTCAATGGGGAAAAACTGAGAGCTTTCTACCTAAGGTCAGGAACAAGATAGGGATGTCCACTCTCACAACTGGTATTCAACATAGTATTGGAAGTCTTATCCTCAGCAATCAGACAACACAAAGAAATAAAATACATCAAATCAGCCAGGAGGAGTTCAAACTTTCACTCTTCACAGATGACATGATACTTTATATGGAAAACCCAAAAGATTCTACCAAAAAACTGCTACAACTGATCCATGAATTCAGCAAAGTTGTAGGATATAAAATCAATGCACAGAAATCGGTTGCATTCCTATACATCAATAATGACACAATAGAAAGAGAAATCAAGGAATCGATCCCATTTACAATTGCACCAAAAACCATAAAATACCTAGGAATAAATCTAACCAAAGAGGTGAAAAATCTATACACTGAAAACTACAGAAAGTTTATGAAAAAAAACTGAAGACACACAAAAAAGGAAAAATATTCCATGCTCCTGGATAGGAAGAACAAATATTATTAAAATGTCAGTACTACTCAAAGCAATCTACATATTCAATGCAATCCCTATCAAAATAACACCATCATTCTTCACAGAACTAGAACAAACAATCCTAAAATCTGTATGGAACCAGAAAAGAATAGCCAAAAGCAATCTTGAAAAACAAAACCAAAGCCGGAGGTATCACAATCCCAGACTTCAAGCTGTATTACAAAGCTGGAATCCTCAGGACAGTATGATACTGGCACAAAAACAGACACTCAGATCAATGGAACAGAATAGAGAACCCAGAAATGGACCCACAAGTATATGGCCAACTAATCTTTGACAAAGCAGGAAAGACTATCCAATGGAATAAAGACAGTGTCTTCAGCAAGTCATGCTGGGAAAACTGGACAGAGACATGCAGAAAAATGAACCTGAACCACTTTCTTACACCATACACAAAAATAAACTCAAAATGGATGAAAGACCTAAGAGACAGGAAACCACCAAAATCCTTGAGGAGAAAACAGGCAACAACCTCTTTGACTTAGGCCGTAGCAACTTCTTAATTGACACGTCTCCAGAGGCAAGGGAAATAGAAGCAACAACAAACTATTGGGACCTCATCATGATAAAAAGCTTCTGCATAGCAAAGGAAACAATCAACAAAACTAAAAGGCAACCGACAAAATGAGAGAAAATAGTCACAAATGATATATTGGATAAAGTGGTTAACATCCAAAATCTATAAAGAACTTACCAAACTTAACACCCCAATAACAAATAATCCAGGGAAGAAATTGGCAGAAGACATGAATAGACACTTTTCCAAAGACATTCAGATGGCAAACAGACACATGAAAAGACCCTTCCTCATCAGGAAAATACAAATCAAAACCACAATGAGATACCACTTCACACCTTTCAGAATGGCTCAAATTATCAACTCAGGAAACAACAGATGTTGGTGAGGATGCAGAGAAAGGGGAATCCTTTTGCACTGCTGGTGGGAATGCAAACTGGTACAGCCACTTTGGAAAACACTATGGAGGTTCCTCAAACAATTAAAAATAGAACTACTCTCTGACCTAGCAATGGCACCACTAGGAATTTATCCAAAGGATAAAAAAACAAAATTCTGATTCAAAGGGGCACACGCACCCCAATGTTTACAGCAATGCTATCAACAACAGCCAAATTATGGAAAGAGCCCAGATGTCCATCGGTTGATGAATGGATAAGGAGATGTGGTATATATACAGATACAATGGAATACTACTTGACAATGGAAAAGAATGAAATCTTGCCATTTGCAACAATGTGGATGGAACTAGAGGGTATTATGCTAAATAAGTCGGTCAGAGAAACACAGATATCATATGACTTCACTCATATGTGGAATTTGAGAAACTCTACAGATGAACAGGTAAAAGGAAAGAAAAATAATATAAAAACAGAGAGGAAGGCAAACCACAAGAGACTCTTAAATACAGAGAATAAACATAGTTGCTGGAGGGGGGTGGGTGGAGGGATGGGTTAAATGGGTGATGAACATTAAGAAGTCACTTTTTGGGATGAGCACTGGGTGTCATATGTAAGTCACTGGATTCTATTCCTGAAGCCAAGACTACACTGTATGTTAACTAACTTGAATTTAAATAAAAAATAAAAATCAACAACAAAAAAAGTAAAAGGCATATGTCCATTTCATCTTAGTTGTTGAATTTATTGGTATAAAGTTGTCCATTACATGCTCTTATTATCTTTAATGTCAGCATGTTCTGTATTGATGTCTCACTTTTCCTTCTTGATATTACTAATCTGTTTTCTCTTTTACTTGATCAGTTTTTTTTGTTTCCTAAGCTATTATAACAAATAACCATAAACGGAGTGGCTTGAAAATAATAGAAATGTACTCTGTCACATTTCCCTTTGAAAATCGAGGAGCCTTTTAAAGGCTGTAGGAGAGGATTGCTCCTCACCTCTTACTAGTTTCTGGTGGCTAGCAATCTTTGGCGTGAGGATGCATTAGTCCAATCCCTGCCTTATCTTCACTTGGCCTTCTGTTTCTGTGTCTCTTTATGGTCTTCTTATAAGGACACTAAATCATTGGATTGAATATGATATAGTATGATGTCATAACTAAGTATATCTACAATAACCCTACTTCCAAATAAGGTCACATTCTAAAGTTCTGGATGGACATGGCTTTTGAGAGAATACTATTCAGCTCGGCATATTAATCCTGCTAGGTGTTTATCAATTTTAATCATTTCCAAAGTCTCACTTTTTTGATTTTGTGTTAATTTCCATCAATTGTGGATATGTTCTCTGTCAATATCTCTTCAAACATTTCTTCCGTGCCATTCTCTTTTTCTTCACCTTGTGAAACTCCATTACAAGATGCAAGGCCATTTGATTTTGCCTTCAAAACTCAAATACTCTGTCCTTTTTATTTTCACTCCCTTTTCTCTTTGATTTTCAGTTTTTTATTTTCAATTGTCCTGTCTTCCAAGTTTATCAAATCATTTCCTATGTAGTCATATCATATTCAACTCTAGAATTTTCTTTTTGTTTCCCATAGTTTACATGTATTTGCTGAAATTCCCCATCTTTTCATGCATGTTTTCCACCCTTTTTACTACCTCCTTCAGCAATTTATCATAATCTACTTCTGATAACTACAATATCTGGGCAATCTCTGAGTTCACTTCTATTGACTTCTCTCTGAATCAAATCAAATGTCTCTGCTCCTTGAAGGTCTTATAATTTCTTGCTGCATGCTGGATATTTTCTATAAAAGAACAGTAGGTATGAAAATAAATAATAATTACCTCCACAAAAGGGTGTGCCTATTCCTTGTCAGGCTCTTAGACTGGGAAGCTGCATCAATCTAATCTGTGGTTGATGTGGAGATGAGCTGTGCTGATTTAGTTTAGTTTTACCACTTGCTTCAAATATTTTAAATGAAGATTTCCTTTCAGCAGGAATTGGGATCTGAGAATTGGTGAGAACTTAGTAGAACCTTTGTGTTTTTCAGCTAAATCGCCAGCTTTCCAAACATGTGGAGTTTCTCTTTGCACTACATTCCAAAGGCATAAGTTAGAATTTGAGGTTTTCTCTTTGTATTCTACTCAGGCTTCCTGAGAAGGTGAACTCTCTCTCAGATTACCATGCCTTTTGGAGGATACAGTTGCTTACACTCACAATGCCTCAGAAAGATTTTTCCTGTTTTAGTTCTGTTTTATGTTTTTATCTTCCTAGTAAGTGAGTACATTCTTTCTAAAACTAGCAATCTGGCTGATTGAAAAGAAGCAAGACATAAATCACGCATTTATAAAGATAAGCCAATGTTTACTGAACTTCATTTCACAGTGAGTCTATACAGGACAAGGCAGAAGAGATAAGAGAAGTTCTTTCTCTTTCATAAATCCACTGAGCACTTACAACATATGACACTATTCCAGCAAAATATAATCTCAGTAACTGGGATGGATAAAAATGGAGCTCCTAAATTACAGAAGATCTTGTTTGATTTTCTAAAATCTAAAATTAGAAGTGGACTAGTTCAGGTTCCTTTTACCATGTGATTCTGCCATTTCCTAAAATCTTATCATCAATAATATCCATTGAATGGAAAGAGGAAAAAAAAGGGGACAGGCATTCCCCCTTTTCAGAATCTTAATATGAAAACAACAAATACATCCATTTCACTTACATTTCAGTGGCTAATATTCAGTCTCATGCAATTCTTAATTGAAAGGGAGGCTGGGAAATGCAGTTTTGCTGTGTATCCAGAACAAAAAAGAAATACATTCAGTTCATAGAATCTGTTAATTTTGTCAGCTTAAAAACCTTCTATCCTTAAAGCTAAATATTCAATACAGGAACGTTGATTGAATTGAAGAGGAATGCCTTATCTGTTTATACAAGCTTCTGTACTGACATTGGAGGCAAGTCATATTTTAAGGGAGGGTGTGGTTCTCTTCCATTACTTCAGTGTAAGTGAGGGATAAACACACATTCAAAAATCTATTTATAATCCCTTTTTGAATTAACATTTTCACCCTCTGTTATGTTTAAGAGTAAAAGTTACATAATGGGATTAAAATACTATTGAAGTAACTTTTTGTTTTATAAGAATTTAATGTTAGTGCATATTTCTAAACCTAATATTCTAGTACAGACCTGTAAGTCCAAGTTCTTCCTGTGTCATCCTCCCCACATGTAATTTATAAACTTTGATTCTATCAATCCCCCTCTCACCATATGTGGTCCTTCACAACTTGAATTTCAGCTTCCTTGATGTACAGGAGTCAGGACCCACCAGTGTTTCTCAGGTGTGGTTGCACTATGATTTTCAGAGGCATGAAAGAAATTTTTCATGGTTTGTATCCAAATATTTTTCTAGTGATGTCAAATTTCAATGCATCGATATTTATTGAAGTATCTCCCATGGTCACTACTGTGTGACCTATGTAAATAGTATTTTATTCCACTTTCTGTCTTATTAGCCCAGAAGTCTTCAGCAGTATTATTTACACAGTCTTATATCTAGAAACTTATTCCTAATTGAGATTTCTAATTCCACCAGATAACCATTTTCTTTTAAAGTGCTCCCTCTTATACGTTAAACTTGTCACCATCTTTTATTTTGGCCATGGGATCATTTATTCTAAAATGATAAACCCTGTTAATCTTCTTCAAAGATTCTTTTGAGAACCAGTCACTGGGAACCTTCTGGATGATCATTTTCTTCTTTTGAATTTTCTCTGGGATCTGTAAACCATTCTTTATCTGCACAGATATGGATCCAAGTAGAAGCTATACAATCACTTGCATGACAGAGAGAGAGAGAGAAAGTTGTTTTTGTGGATACAAGTATCACAACTATTTTGTACCTAGTTTTCTCCCCCTCTCTCCCCTTTGGATTGATTTTGTCCTTCCTACAAAGATCACACCTTGTTTAAAAGGGTTAGTATTTGCTCATTCAAGACTACTTTTACAAATAATTATAATTTCTATATAAATGAAAATCTAAGAAGCTCTTGACAGCAGTTTGTGGTAACTTCTATTAACCATATCTGCTATTACTCACAACCTTTCAGCCTCATGTGTGAACACTAGCTCTTGTTTTGTGTAGATCACAACTGAAGTAAACTTACCTATAGCTACTTCTCTCATGCATGAAGTGATTAAAATCCCATTTCAGAGACTAAGCTTCATGAACCTCTTGCAAGGATGTGTGACAGACTAGTTGGCACAGTATTTGGCCTTATGGCAGGAATTAAATCAACACCTACAGAATCACTTGTGCAAAGCCTAAGCAATGAAAGTGCTTACATGAATTTGGGTCTGCTCCCCTTAATAAGTGGATTCCAGAAGAAAAAAATTTTATAGACTGTAAGAAATGTAGTGATATGGTAAAACTATTACTTCAAAACCCAATTCTAAAGGAGCTGCTGAGCAATGCTGAGTATCCGGGGTCCTGGAAAATGTCTCTTATAAAAGTGCTCCAAACAAAACACGCTTTATGATGATTTAAAAAATATGAAAGGCTGGATTTTGTAGACTGCTTGGTACACTTCTGGTTGTTTCTCATAAGTAGGAAAAAAATCTACAATATTGTAGTCCTTTGGTTTTATTTTCTGGGATTAAAAACAAGTATAGGCATAAATGTTTTCCCATGCTCTTCTTGATGATATCCTTTAAAATAACTTATCAAACGGCTTTATTTATGTCTCTTGTTTATCAGTGTTCATCAAAGTCACTGTCAGCCTTAATTAACTGGTTGAAAATTTCAGAGCAGAGTAAGTAACTTTCATGAACATTTTCCCCAATCCCTGAGAATCATAATCATCACAGAAATGTTTTATCCCTTCATCATAAATCTCTGGAAAGTAGCCGTGTTCGTTCATTGTTAACAGGGCAAGGAGCAGTGTCATAGAGGGTTAATCCATGTAAATTGGCTTCCACTTGTAAAGAAATTTTCTGTAACAGAAAAGAAAATTATATATAGACGTTTGTTCCTTAAAGACATCTTCAAAGTCTTCAACATCACATCTTCAATATGCTCTGAAGAACATTTATGGGATTGGGGATGTAAATCAATTCTAATGAGTAACAAGAGTGAGACAGATGCTATACTGACAACGGTATCAACTGTAGTACCAACAGAGTTGGGAAAACCAAGCTTCTCTACTCAGAAGTTCTTCATTTTTCTTTGGTTTCTAAAAGGAATCAGTAGGCGGAGGAATCAGGAAACGTAGGCGGAGTTGATGAAAATTCTGTGAAAAAGTTTCTGCAAATTTACTTGTTCTACAGCCCTATTTTCAAGGTTGAATACCTTACTAACAATACACTACTTCTCCAAACACAGAAACAATTTCCCTGAGTCGCTCCTCTTCTGGCATTGCTGCTTATGAAGTTAATTTTCAAAAAGGCTGGAGACTTGCCTATAGAAACTTCTCTTATTCCACCTGCAGGAAGTTTGACTGCATAAATCTAACGCTGTGTTTTCTTACCTGAAAATCACGGATGTAAGTCAAGAAAAAACCAAAGAAGGAGAATGACAAAGACCATTCTGCTGCAGTGGTGATCATGTGAAGCACATAACCCTTGAGTGACAATGGAAAAAAAAGAACAGTTCTGTGAAATTTCATTCAAATAATCTATAATTTCTCTCAAATAAAAAACCCATAAAATTTATAATCCAATCTGCCTTATGAAAATTAAAGGGCATCAGGTAAATACTAAGGACATTTTAATACACTATAGACTTTTGTTAAAAATGTGTCCATTTGAGTTTAACTATAACAAACATGCTATATTAATTAAAGATGTTAATAAAAGGGGAAGGTATAGAATACATTGACAACACAGAACCCTCTGTACTATTTTCACAATTCTTCTGTAAATATAAACTATCTAAATTCGGATTTGTTTAAAAACTTAATTCCATTTATCTTTTATAAATAATTCCATATCTGAACTTTCTGTGGAAAAAAACCCAATCCTTAATTTATTGAACCTAGCTCGAGAATTAAAGGCAGACATTAGAAAGTTCCTCCTAAATGATTTACCTACTGTAAATTTCATCCAGAGCAAATAAAATTTCCATCTGAGAACTAAGACAGGAGAACTTCTACTCTATGATCAGGAAGTTACTGCCTTTCCCACAACCATAAGATTCATTAAATGTCACTAAAAATGTTTAGGTAAAAAATGCTCATGGTAAACGTGGTGTCATTTTTAGAACATTAAATAATATATGGATTATAGCTAAGAGCATCCAGGGGCTCCTAGGTGGCTCAACTGGTTGAGGATCCAACTCTTGAGTTTGGCTTAAGTCATGATCCTAGGGTCATGAGATCAAGCCCTAGGTCAGGGTCTGCACTGAGCATTGAGACTGCTTGAGATTCTCTTTCTCCCTCCTTCTGTCCCTCTCCTCTGCTCATATATCTCTCTCTAAAATAAAAAAATATATACAATAAAAAAAATAACTGAGAATGGGGCACCTGGGTGGCTCAATCAGTTAAGCATCCAGCTTTAGCTCAGGTCATGATCTCACGGTCCGTGAGTTCGAGCCCCACGTTGAGCTCTGCGCTGGCAGCTCAGAGCCTGGAGCCTAGTTGGATTCTGTGTCTCCCTCTCTCTCTGCTCCTCTCCCACTTATGCTCTGTCTCTCTCTCTCTCTCAAAAGTAAATAAACATTAAAAAATATTTTTAAAAAATAACTGAAAGAATCTAATAAATTACTCCATTCTTTCATTCTTATAAACATGTCCTATCCAGGGCTAATTCTTTAAAAATAACTTAAAATGAAATGCCACTGAGAGGTTTGTGAAAACAGATAAACCTATTTTATCATCTATTTAGTATATGTCCCTCCACTTTTTTTCTCAGGATCAAAGATGCTATCTCCATTCAGATATCCAGTATACTGGAACCCAAATGTAGAGTCCAAAATAATAAACTTCCAGATAATAATTCAGAAAACACGAATTCTAATAATAAAAGATCTCAGTTGGGTATGTTGTACACTACATCCATATTTAGGAGAGACAATTTCTGAGAAAACTCTTTGCCATGATGATTCTCTTCATGTCTTGAAAATGTTCACTGGTCAGACGTGAGAGAATAACACAGGTAATTCTACACAAACTCAATCATACATAGTAAATAATCCTAATTTAACAGAATTGACTATTCTACTGAAAAAGTTTCATTTTTGGTGATGACACAAAAGAATACATCAAAACCAACCAAAATAGTCATCTTTAATATAAAACTAAGTTTTGTAGATTCCAAGCTCTTACTTTGTCCTCGGGGTTCCAATGGAGTTTCTGGTCTACATCTTTGCCATAATTGCCACTGTGCAACAATGATGAGGAAGTCAGCACTATAAAAAAAAGTAAGTCAAGGAGAATCTCGGACAAGACCTGTGCATTTAAATTAGATTCAAAATAAAAATAACTTTAAAGGTCCCAAAGGATTACTCATACATTTGTTTCCAAGGTCCAAACCCATTTTCTTAAAGACTAGATGTCACACAGCAGTAGTGAAAATTAAAATGTGCCTGGAGGATTACTATGAAATGGTCTGCAGAGTCAACTCCCCTTTGCTCAGTAAATCAGTACTATCCTCCATAATTGTTCTCAAGGACATAAACTCATCCTTCAGATGTCTGAAGTGAGTATGATCAGGCTAAACATCAGCTTTGTTCCTAGTTCAATTACTGAGGTCCTATGTAAAATTTGAATTTCACATTTCAAGTCTTTTAATTTACTAACCCAAGAATCTCACCCACAAAAGACCTGCTTACAATATGCCAACAGTGTTCACTTAAATATTGTTATTCAATTCCCTTCCAAGTGGAGCCACATTTTACAGCAAAGGATACTGCTAAATGCACTTACTCCACACCAGATAACCAGCAATAGTCTAATCCAGAAGACTTGTTTGCCATGAATTTTGGGCTGCATTTGGTAGGAAAGGATGGTCTGAACCAACATATATAACGAGCCCATACCAAAGGTGAGCACAGCTCCACATATGTGTACAGGAAAAAAGTCTGTTTTCTAAGAGGTAGAAAGAAGAAATAAGTAAATAAGGTAAACTCAAAACACATTACCAACACAATATTTAAAAGCACAAGCCAGCAATTTCAATAGAACATTCACTGAGTGCAAAAATACTGCGAATTCTACAAAATTACTTCTTGAAGTAATTCTCTCTTAGACTACTCAGCATAAGCCAGAGGACTACAGTAAACCAAATTATTCATATGCCACTACTGAAAATATGACAGTAGTTGTTCATTTACTCATTGAATACCATGTTTCTGTGAGTGCCTCTTGTGTGTCAAACACTGTTCTAAGTACTCAGATATATCAGTGAACAAAACAGGCAAGCACCTGGCCCTCAGAGTTTATATTCAAGTGAAGAAGCAAAAACAATAAATAATAAACTTTAGAAGCAAGTAAAATTCATAGTATGTTAGATGGTGATAAGGATTATAGAAAAAGAGTAATGCACAACAAAGGGAGATTAGCAGGTTGGAAAGCTGGAGGGAGGGAGTTTCAACTTAAACCCAATTTAAATCCAAAAGCAATTTAAAGTCTCAAAAAATTTAAACACCCCATCTTGGCTCTAGTTGATTGGTTTTGATAAAGTATACAAGGGATTATCATAAATTATAATTTTTCCCCCTTTACCTCACTCTTACCGGTATCCATTTACATTTTACTTTTTACTACATATACCCTCTGCTTAAAAGTGACAAGAGTGGCTCTCCAAAAATCCTACAAACATCTTCAGTTGAGCCCCTCTAATTCTCGAAGCTGGCACTGTCTGTATTTCATGTGGTTGGGAAGGCACTGCACAGCATCTGGCACGGAGGGCATCACGGGGTAGCGAGAGGGGAGAGGTAGGGCTTGGGCCCCTCCTTTCAGTCAACTGTGCTAATTCACAAATACAGAAGCCAACTTTCTTAGTTGAAGCTACAGGAAGTTTCCAGTATAAAGAAGTAAAAGATAACGTTTTTGGCAATGCCATTGGTTTTCTTTTGGAGAGAAAAGGCTACTTTGATCCAGTTTGCGGTGTTACAACTGGCAATGAGTTATGAGTACTGAGAAGGGAAAAAAATGCATTGTCATTTCCACTTTGGGTAACAGAAAAAAAACCCTTCAGCACCTGTAAAACAATACAAAAAAATAATAAAAAATAAAACAAAATAGTACTACCTTATCTTCATATGGGAATTTATCTGTACGTATGGATAAAGGCTGGAAAAATATAGACAAAAATGAAATTAACTATTTTAGGGCTATGAGAAGGAATATGGGTGAACTTTTCCCCTTAAAAATATTCTCATATCGTGATGACGCTAGAGATAGAACCTGATTGATGACCATCTGGGACGAGTACACAGTCCCATCAATAAAACCCTGTGACTTAAAAAGTAAAAATAAAAAATGGAGAACATTTATTACTATATTTTTATAGTTATAATAAAGGCATATAAAACTGATTTTAACTGGCAGTGCTTCAGCTTGTACATTAAATTTTGTCATATTTTTGAGACCAGAGAAACAGCAAAAGATCTTGAAATAGGTCAGACAGCATTCTTCCTATGGAATGTTAGAGCCTCTGGGACTGGTTCTACACAAATGTGAGTTTTACTTGGCTTGGATTAGGCAACTTTTCACAGAAAACTTCTATAATAATAAAGCTATGTGTAGCTTAGAATTCATAGGTAAATATTTTGCATACGACTTTTGAAAATGAAACAAACCATCCTTTGAGGTGTAGATAGTTCTATATTTGTTCACAGGGAAGAAGAGTAAAGGAAGAGAACAGAAGAGAATTCTACTCATATTTATTATAACCATTGGTCTTTGGGCATATTTTATGTAATGCTTTTGCACAAATGCATTGAAACTTGATTGAAAGTTACAGAAACTCACTTACACTTATGGAAAAGAGGGTATTTATACCTTTTATACTCATTTTACTAGAAAGGGCAATGACAGACCTATTTCTTGCATAAGCTAGATTAAAGTGTTCTGTACCTGGAAAAAAAAGGTATGTACAGAGACAGAAGTTAACTTATAGAACACTGATAGTAATGCAAATAATCCACATCTGCATAAATGCAAACTGTGTCCTTTTGAATGCTATTAATTATTACCCTGTGAATAATGGCCAGTTTTGCATCATAAATTTATTTTACATTCCTTATCTGCCAATAAATGTGTGGTACTTTGACTTCTCTTTTGAGCTGATTTGTAATTCCTAGTATTTCTCTCATGAATTAATAAGTTAAATAAAGTCTTTGACACATTTATCCTCTTTAAAAATATATCCTTTATCAAAGACAAAAACTTATCTTTTGACAAAGACAAGAAAAATTACAGAGATTATGTGTGGTCAGGAGCCAATGTCTGATAAAGAACTTATAAATTACATATTGATTGTATCTGTAAACTTTACCTAAAAGCAGTTAATGAAACTTAGGAACTAATATCCTGCTTACTTATCCTTATCCTCTCTCCCAGGTGTCCTTTAGGATAAATTTTACAGGAAGAGAGAATGCCATGTGACAACAGAGGCATATATTATAGAGTTATGCCATGAGCCACGCATACCAAGGGTTACTGGTTTCCACCAGAAACTAAGAAAGAGGCATGGAATAGCCTGTGTCCAAAAGGGGACCATCCCTACTAACATCTTGGTTTCAGACTTCTGGCTTCCTAAACTTTGAGAGAATAAATTTCTGTTATCTTAAGCCACTTGATGTATGGTATTTTGTTATGGCAGCCTTATGAAATTAACATAGATTTCTGCTTACTTGACCCTTCCAAGTTTCCTTGAGGGTAAATTTCCTAGGAGGGGAAAAATTCCTCTAAGTAGGCATTGAGGACATATGTGTTTGTTTTGCTGAATATTATCATACACAGTTGTTTTAAAAGGAATTGAATTTGTATCTTTTTAGTCAGAGTTTTCAAATCTCATTAATCTCTTTAAATATGGACGGCCACCCACACTCAGATATCAACTCACGCCAGTCAGAGTGGCCAAAATGAACAAATCAGGAGACTATAGATGCTGGAGAGGATGTGGAAAAACGGGAACCCTCTTGCACTGCTGGTGGGAATGCAAACTGGTACAGCCACTCTGGAAAACAGTGTGGAGGTTCCTCAAAAAATTAAAAATAGACCTACCCTATGACCCAGCAGTAGCACTGCTAGGAATTTACCCAAGGGATACAGGAGTACTGATGCATAGGGGCACTTGTACCCCAATGTTTATAGCAGCACTCTCAACAACAGCCAAATTATGGAAGGAGCCTAAATGTCCATCAACTGATGAATGGATAAAGAAATTGTGGTTTATATACACAATGGAGTACTACGTGGCAATGAGAAAGAATGAAATATGGCCCTTTGTAGCAACGTGGATGGAACTGGAGAGTGTGATGCTAAGTGAAATAAGCCATACAGAGAAAGACAGATACCATATGTTTTCACTCTTATGTGGATCCTGAGAAACTTAACAGAAACCCATGGGGGAGGGGAAGAAAAAAAGAAAAAAAAGAGGTTAGAGTGGGAGAGAGCCAAAGCATAAGAGACTCTTAAAAACTGAGAACAAACTGAGGGTTGATGGGGGGTTGGAGGGAGGGGAGGGTAGGTGATGGGTATTGAAGAGGGCATCTTTTGGGATGAGCACTGGGTGTTGTATGGAAACCAATTTGATAATAAATTTTATATATATATAGATAGATAGATAGATAGTATGTGGACGGCCACAAAAGGGGCGCCTGGGTGGCTCAGTTGGTTGGTCGTCTGACTTTGACTCAGGTCATGATCTCACGGTTTGTGGGTTCAAGCCCCACATCAGGCTCTGTGCTGACAGCTCAGAGCCTGGAGCCTCCTTCAGATTCTGTGTCTCCCTCTCTCTCTGTCCCTCCCGCTTGCACTCTGTCTCTCTCTCAAAAATAAATAAACATTAAAATAAAATAATAAAAATATATAGACGGCCACAATAATCACAAGAGAATTTTTAGCCATCCTGCTTAGTCCCTTAGCCTCTTCACGAAGTTACTAAACAATGAGAACATGTTGGTGGTAAGCACTATGTTAGGTGCTAAATATGCAATATACACAACGGTGAACAAACCCATGGTGCTCACAATTAATGGAGAACTAGATCAACTAAAAATTTTTAAAAACCATAGATATAAAATTAGACTATAAGAAGTACTGTGAGAAATTTGTTTCCAGAGCTTAGAGAACACAAAGAATACAAATAAAGAAAACTCAAACTACACAGAAGCAAGTCTATTCACAGATTTCCCTGAGGAACTACAGCGTGCACTGAGATCTTTAAGACACCTCGATCTGTTTAGGCTTGGGGTTGTGAAATGTCCAACAAAGGAAACATGAAATGGAGTGGAATAACTTATCTTATTTAAAGAACAAAAAAAGTCCAGTGTTATGTACAAGGGAAGACATCAAGAAGGCGGAATGATGCAGGGGCGCCTGGGTGGCTCAGTCGGTTGAGCGTCCGACTTCAGCTCAGGTCATGATCTCGCGGTTTGTGAATTCGAGCCCCGTGTCAGGTTCTGTGCTGACAGCTCAGAGCCTGGAACCTATTTCAGATTCTGTGTCTCCCTCTCTCTCTGCCCCTCCCCTGCTCATGCTCTGTCTCTCTCTGTCTCAAAACTAAATAAAACATTAAAAAATTAAAAAAAAAAAAAAAGAAGAAGGGGAATGATGCAGAACGAGGTTAAAGAGGTAGACAGCACCCAGATCATGTAAGACCTTTGACTTAATTAAGCAGCTTGGCAGGCAGTTTGCCAAACTCCTTTTTCTCTCTTGATTCTATGTCTTTGCATGAAACTTTGGAGCTGTACAGCTCTAAGCAGGGGTACAGAGAAACAGAGTAGGATGTATATATAACTCCAAAAGATTATACCGGAGCAATATTAAATGAAAGGCTTGCAAGAGTGAGTGCAGAGGAAGTATTCAGGCAACTATGGCAGTAGTCCAGATGAGAGAGAATGAAATCTGAACTGGCTGAGAAGGAGATGGTAGGGAGAGAAGTGGAGATGAAAATGGACAGAAGCAGATGCTTTCAAGACATGTTTGAGAGGTAAGACCAATAAGTCCCTACTTTAAAACACAGCGCTAGAGTCTCTTCCAAGTCCAGCTCTAGAACTGTAAACATCTGGTTTGTGGACCTTTTTTTCCTGTATCAATCAGCTAGAGTTTGTTTTTGCAAGAGAGAAGTGGGAAGAGGGGGCAATGCACTCGCCACTTAAAATAAGCAGTAACAGTTTATGTGAGAAAGGAAGGAAGGATATCTGGGTACTATTACAGAGTCTGCTTATAAACAGGGCCCAGCAATGAAGCCATCAAGGAAGGATGTAGAAGAAATTCAATAGGTCCAAAGCTGCATGAAAAGAGATGTGACCAAGAAAGAAAAAGGAATTTGATTCAAAATTATAAGGCTCAGGTGATGAAGTGAATTAGAATGAAAGCTGAAAACAACAAAAAAGTATATCAACTGTTTTTGTAGGTGAATGAGATAAAGGTAGAAAGGCCGTGTGTATGAGTGCAATCAGGAACTGTCAGTGGAATTTACTGGATTGCATAAACAAATTTTAGTTACTAATAGAAGTAACATATTAAGTGTGGAAGTCAGGTTGGGATTCATTTTCCCACATGGGGGTGACAAATATTGTTAAATTGATCAAGGGACAACCAGAGCAAAGAATCACTATCCATACACTAAAAATTTCCAAAACATATTTTTAAACACTGAGCTTTAGAAACTGATGGATGGGGGGCATG
Organism: Lynx rufus; assembly: GCF_022079265.1. Classification (NCBI taxonomy): domain Eukaryota; kingdom Metazoa; phylum Chordata; class Mammalia; order Carnivora; family Felidae; genus Lynx; species Lynx rufus. The sequence continues at coordinate 127,571,522 of NW_025814834.1, read as the reverse complement.
TTGCTGAACGGTTTGGGCGGTTAAACATCCAACTTCGGCTCAGGTCATGATCTTGCAGTTCGTGGGTTCAAGCCCTGCAGTGGGCTCTGTGCTGACAGTTCAGAGCCCAGAGCCTACTTTGGAATCTGTGTCTCCCTCTCTCTCTGCCCCTCCCTTGTTTGCACTCTGTCTCTCTTTCTTAAAAATAAATAAACATTTTAAAAAATAAAAATAAATAAAAAAATAAAGAAAGAAACTGATCAAGGAAGGCAGGACCCTATTTGTGGCAAAGACAACTAGGTAGCTGTCCACCAAAAATTGTATGCCCCTTCCATGGTTTAGAGTTGCCCCAGGAACTGATGCTCAGCAAGACTTCATTTCCTAGCACCCCTGTGTCTAGCAAATAAATGTTACTAGAATGATGTGACTCATTCTAGTTAAGGTTAAAGTTGTAAAGAAGCAGGTGTGGTTTTTGCATGTTCTCTTTGTTTCAGCCAGCTGGTTGCAGAAGACATTAAGGACTTAGGGAACAGCAGAGCTCAAAGAAGGATAGTGTCAAGGCCTTAAATCATTGTGGGAGGAAAGCCATCCATCAACCAAAAATAACTACACTAGATGCATGAATATGCCTCTATAAGTATATTTGTATGATGAGTGTGTATAAATAGGGCATCAAACGTCTAAACTGAAACTTTATAAAGACTGTAGAGAGATTAATCAAAAGACACAATGTGCCCAGGATGTGGCTGAAAGAATGTCAATAGAAAGGAATGTGAAGAGTTGGCAAATGTTTATGAAGGTTGACTGCCACTTTGAGAATTCCCTGAGAAAAAGCTGGAAGAGCTCCATATCCTCCCTTTACTTACTCATAGAAGGTGCTGAACACCTAGAAAGAGAGGTGATCAATGGGAACATCTTAACAAGAATATAAATACAAAATAGGTGTCAGGCATATTTTTTTTTAAGTTTAAGTCTATAATTTGGTCACTTATAATTTATATCAATTCTCTCTGGTCTTGGAGTAATCACCAACTAAATAGTAATAAAAAGTCTAATAAATAAAGAGTCCTGTGGACCCTTAAAGGGATAATTTATAAATAAAGAGTTCTGTGAATCCTTAAAAGGTCAGAATAATTTATAGGTGTTCAGCAGTTTACTGAGAATGAATTTTTCTAATTGTATATGTAGTGATCTCTAAGAAGGCCAAATAATTAATGGTTTCTTTGTCAAGGCAAAGAAACAATAACAGTGTGTAACTGAATGTTTCAGGTTTCCTTTTTAACATGTATTAATTTAGGTACTTCAGGAAAATACCTATGTTGGGCTAAAGCACAAACCTGGAAGTTTGCCACGATAGAAAGTCCAAAACAACTCAGTAATCCAAGTACAAGGCCAGCCTTGTTTATTCTGATGATACGATTCTCTTCAGGATTCAGAGCATGAACTTGCTTATAACGAACATAAATTGTAGCAATGCCTGGGAAGAGATAATCCGAATGACAACAAAGTAATAAATAACCAGGGAATAAAGTTGCCAACAGTTAACAAAGGTCATATATCATAGATTTGCCTTTTACATTTTATTTGAGAGAAGAGAAAAAACAAAAAGCAGAAACAGCTGTCGATTTCAAAGAACTTTTAAGGTTGCATTATGGAACTAGTAATATCTCTGTGTGACTCAAAGGCACTGGCCTCCTGTGGGCCTCACATTTACAAATATTTAGGATAAAACTTGAGAGAAGTTTGATGTTTTCTGAAAATGTCTAATGATAAGTATTATATAAAACACAAACTATTCTAGGGGTTCCTGGGTGGCTTGGTCGGTTATGCATCTGACTTCAGCCCAGGTCATGATCTCACGGTCCGTGAGTTCAAGCCCCGTGTCGGGCTCTGTGCTGACAGCTCAGAGCCTGGAGCCTGTTTCAGATTCTGTCTCTCCCTCTCTCTCTGACCCTCCCCTGTTCATGCTCTGTCTCTCTCTGTCTCAAAAATAAATAAATGTTAAAAAAAAAATTAAAAAAAAACAAAACACAAACTATTCTATATGATTAGCATTAAAGTCTAAAGTAATTAGTGCTAAAATATGGATAAAATGAGTCTAGGCAAACAAAACAAAACACTAAAAGATGATTTGCCTCACTCTCATCAAATTATTACAATTTGGCTCAATGAGATATAGCAGTCAATTACACAGGGGGAAAAATCACACAACAACCCATTTTACTATCCTTGTTAGTCAAGAAAGAGTCAAATCAAATCAAATTTTCCATGGCAAAAATATTATCAAAGATCTCAGAAGTATAGAAAAGGAAACAGAGATATGCTTTTGTAGACAAGTTTTTGAAAACTTTAGTCATAAGAAGAATTTCTATGCACTGAATCATTTCCTTGACTTCAATTTTTGAAGCAAGTAATAAATATCATATGGAAGAATGCAAATATTTAAAACAGTCAAAACTGAGAGAAAAAATATTTTAGTAAATCATTAATGAAGTTTGGTTCAAAAAAATAAACAGGAATGTAAAATCCAGTAGAACTCCATTCTTTTGGCATTAGAACATCATTCAAAAATCAAAACGTGGTTCCACTGCTGCTCTCAAACTTCTAAGCTGTTTATCCCAAATGAATTTAGTTGGTGTTAGTTGTGAGCAGTGTGTTTACAGCTTTCTGTCCTCTACTGGTTCCTTAAGAAATCCACTTAAGGCCTCAAGAAATATTTGGTTGTACTTTACAACTTCTATTTGAATGAGAAGTTAAATAGCCTCATAGATATGTCTATGATTTCTGTAATTTAGCATTTTTAGAAACTGCTTTTCTTTTAAAAGAAACATATCTGCGATCAATAATTTAGTGATAACAGTCCCTCCAGTAAACAGAAAGTAAAACAACGAACAGAGTAGTGTTTAAAGAAGGAAATTAATTTAGCTGTTAATTTCAATTTTTAAAATAATTCCCATCACTTACATAAAACTGCGGCGATATTTAACATTGCCCCAAACAAGCATTTTTCTGGAGGCAGTGTACCGGTGTCACTGAAAGAAAAAAAAGAAGGTATTTGGATTTCTCACACTAGGTATACACGTGCATTTTTTCTAAAGAATAAAAAATAGCAGGGATTACTTCAAACCCTTTGTCTTTTTATACATTTGTAAGTTCAGCTCTTATATAATTTTATGAGAACATGACAGTTTGAGCTCACAATATCCTACCTGGTTCACTTTTTCTCATATCGCTTTAGCTTATTTCTTTTTCACATAACAGAAATCAACAGAAAATGATTCGAAAAACACACAAACAAAAGCACATGCTGGGTATGTTAGGGCTGTGTTCCTGACTTCCATCCTGGGCAGGTGTGTTCATCTGTCTCACCGGAATATTCGTTCCCTAAACACCGCAGGTTCTTTCACAACTCTGTCTTTTGGCATCTGTTGTTGATGCTGCCTATAATTCAATTAATACTTAATCATTTCCTGTTAATTACAAAAACATTTATCAAGCACCTCCTAAGTACCAGACAGTATTTTAGGGACAGGAATACAGTGGTTAGTAAAAGAGACAAAGCCCTTGCCCTCCTGGAGCTTCCACGCGAGACCAGTTTTGAGTCCCCTCCCCTCCATAGCTTAGCCAACTCCTCTAGCAGAGTGCACACTCACAAAGCATTCTGTCCAGACTTCTATCGAAATCACTTAGTACAATGTATTGCAATGCATCGGTTTACATGCCTGTGTTTCAGGGCAGTGTGGAATACACAGATCCAGGTCAACAGTCCACCCACCATTTACTGCAACACCTTGGGTATGCTCTTTTCAGTCCTTCTGACTGCTCCTTATCTGCAAAATGGGGCTATTAATTCCCTCCCAGCCTCGTCAGACCAACAAGAGGAAATGAAACTGTGGTCATACATGTGAAGATCTAGCAGAGTAGCAGACACAGGGGAGATGCGTGTTAAATGTTACTTCCTTTCCCTTCCTTCAAACTACAGTAAAGATGAAAAAGACAAAGACTTTTTCAAAGTCTGTTTTGAAAATAAGAAGGATCTCAACTAACACAATGTAATGGGATTAAAAACGAAATGGAAACTCATGCCTGGTAAGGAATCAATAAGGTTTGGCGAGTTAAATTGGGTTAAGTTCAGGAAAAGTAAAGTATCAAATATCAATTCTAAGTATCGTTCCTTCTGACTCTAAAATGTATCTTCAGAAACAAAAGATTTTGTTACTCTGATCACCTTCAGGAGGTGGAGATTGTGGTTTTGTTTGTTTCTTCTACCTTTCAAAATTTCAAAAATAATGTATATATATTCTTATAATCAGAAAAAAAAAATCCATAATAATCCATAATAGTTGTATTTCAAGTGATGCCACAGTTTTGAACTATCCCATAAGTAAACAAAAGCATGCATTTCCAAGACGACTGGCTAAGTGTGCTCCTTCCTTGGCTCTGCATCAGAATGACATAAACTGGCCGACAAGTGAAAAGAGCCAAGTCCATCACCTCATCAGCATGATGCCCCAACCCGGTGGTCATCAAATTATTTTGATCATACACTATCAAAAAAAAAAAAATCTGGGGCGCCTGGGTGGCGCAGTCGGTTAAGCGTCCGACTTCAGCCAGGTCACGATCTCGCGGTCCGTGAGTTCGAGCCCCGCGTCAGGCTCTGGGCTGATGGCTCAGAGCCTGGAGCCTGTTTCCCATTCTGTGTCTCCCTCTCTCTCTGCCCCTCCCCCGTTCATGCTCTGTCTCTCTCTGTCCCAAAAATAAATAAATGTTAAAAAAAAAAAAAATCTGATCATGTAACTTCAAAATGTATGTATTATATAAATTTAAACATTGAGATTTAAACAAAATACACACAGAAGTTCTAATAATTTCTCCTCGTGCCCCAGTACTAGTCTTGTGCATTCTACCTGAGCGTCCACTACTTGAACCGCTAAGAGAACATGTGCAGTGGAACCGCTGAAGCACATGTGCAGTGGAATTGTCTTTGGAGTGAAATTTACACTTGGTTATGTCTTTTGGGACTATTAACAACTAAACCTTTCAGATAGGGTGTGTGAGCTGAAAGGAAGTTTGCAGAGCATCTAGTCTAACTCAATCATTTCTCAGATGAAGGAAACAAGCCTGAGAAGTAAAATTAAGTACTACTGAGTTTAGATATATTAGAATGTTGGAGAAAGATCCCAGGGTAATATTACTAAGGTCATTAGCAGGAAAATAAAAAGGCAGAACGACAGGGATGGAAAAGGAAGTGTCTAGGGTACTATCTATCAGAAAGTCACATGCAGTACCATCACAGAACTGAAACTCTGAAGAACCCAATGGCCTCTTAAATGATTAAAAGCTCTTTAAAGTGAAAGCAGACAAGTTCTCGAAGGGGAAGTAAAAATGCTGACGGATGCTCAGGAATCACAGATATATGCTCGCTAAAGAGTTACTAAAGAATGAATGGGCTCCTTAAGCTACATATTTTGCTAGCAGAGTGGTGAACGGTGGTGATTCTTCATCAGAATATTCCTAGACTTGGAACCTTAAATTCTAAAGTATCTTTGATTTTTGTACATCTTCCCAAAGTGTACCCAATTTGTTGATATCCTTTATTTGACAGCATGCTACTGTGAGAACAGATGTAGATGGTAACATTCTGATCTCTTCTTGATATTTTTAAAAGGTAAATTTAGGCTTTTGGTTTATCATCCTTTAAAAGTTCACTATTTTCGGGGCGCCTGGGTGGCGCAGTCGGTTAAGCGTCCGACTTCAGCCAGGTCACGATCTCGCGATCCGTGAGTTCGAGCCCCGCGTCAGGCTCTGGGGTGATGGCTCGGAGCCTGGAGCCTGTTTCCGATGCTGTGTCTCCCTCTCTCTCTGCCCCTCCCCCGTTCATGCTCTGTCTCTCTCTGTCCCAAAAATAAATAAACGTTGAAAAAAAAAAATTAAAAAAAAAAAAAAAGTTCACTATTTTCTATGTTGGAAAGATTACTTTTCAGGAGATAAACAAACAAGTGAAACAACTACAGCAACAAAACAAACAATGGAAGGAAATCAATGAAACCATTATATTACCTCTGGACAGGCAGGAACTGGAGAGGGCTGAAACAGACTTTCATTTTTTACTTTTATAATCAGTCTAGTATTGTTTAAAATTTGTTAGAATAAGTATATATTGCCTTTATAATTGGGAAAAAAAGAGAGTTACTGACATAGCACATGCAACTGAGTACCCATACTAACGTCGTTATTAGTTTTGAAATTTCAAAAATACTACTGATAAATTTTGATACTTAATATGTTAGAAAGATCTAGACGACATGTCATAAAGATTATGAGCAGAGCCTGTAGAATCAAATTATCCAGTCAAACTGAACCTTGGTTCCATCACTTACTGAATCATGTGCCCTTGAACAAATAACTTAACCTCGGACCTCATTTCCTCTTCTCTCAAATGGGGGTAACAATTCTTACTTCAAAGGGTAATTATAACTATTCAATTATTTAAGACCTGAAGAATGCTTGAAACATTACCTTGTACACAGTGGGTCAAGAAATAATTGCCATTACCATTACATTTTAATACTATTACTGTTGTTTGCAGCATTTTTGAATTTTAAGGGGAGAATAATTTCACATCTCTCTTCTGAGACAACCTCAAGTACTTATTTGGAAAACAAGACACTTGAACGTCGTAATTCACTAACTAGTTCACTAAGTGAATCTAATTCCATCTCCACATTTTTCTATCACATGGAAAGAACCAAACATAACTTCCTTTTTATATCCCTTTGGTTGTTGTAATGTCAAACATGAAATCTGAATTTTAAATGTTAGCATTAAATGTGGCTTTGGCTACTATAGACATTTTATCAATATTTGTTCTTCCAATCCATGAGCATAAAATGTTTTTCCATTTCTTTGTGTCCTATTCAATTTCTTTCATCAGTGTTCTATGAAGCAGAGTACAGATCTTTGACTTCTGTGGTCAGGTTTATTCCTAAGTATCTTATGGTTTTTGGTGCAATTGCAAATGGCTTCAATGTTAAAATGTGAATGAAACAGTCTCCTATAAAAGGATATATTTCACTGACCTGATATAAGGCAAAGCAGGGTCAACATGGTGGAGTGTTATAGCAATAATGTACGAAAATATGAAAGCAGCAGCTGTCCAAATTACTAGGGCAGAAGGAAGGAAACTGAGACCTTGCTGAAACCACCACATCTCAAACACGTCTTCCGAAGTAGAAAAAAAAAACAAAAACAAATTAGAAAAGATTATTCACAAGTATTTCATCTCTTCTACTTTAGCTATCCACTCCCACAATCTTGTACTTATCACCATGAGCTGTCCCACTTCTGAAATCATCCCCCATACCATCTCCTAACACCTGTTTGCTTTCAATTTCTCGGTAAATGGAACCGAGTTTCACCCACTTGCCATATTCAGAAACATCCTTTCTCCCCCATCTTTCCACACATAATCAAGTACTAAGTAATGTTTATTCAATCTCTCCAATATCCTTCAAATCTACCCTTTCTCTCCATCTTCCCTGCCACTACTCTACCCAAAATACCATCATTTCTTGACCAGATTATTGTTATAATCTCCTAAATCGTCCTTCTCTAGTGTGGACCGTGATCAGTCTAGACTCTACCTTATAACCAGAGTGATCCTTCTAATTCTGAAATACCAATCTGACCACCTAATTCTCCTACAAGAATCTTTCGGTGCCTCCCTGTGCCCTTATAAATTGTCTTTCCTCCTTAACACGATCTACAAGGTCTTTGTATTGTCTGATCTCTACTTACCTTTCCATAATTCATCTCTGACTACTTATTTGTTCCCAGTTCCTTGTTCTAGTTATCATCATCTTCATCATCATTACAAAAGTAAACACAGTGTCTACTCTGTGTCACCAAGTTACTAAGCATCTTAATTACATGATCTCATTTACTTCTCAGAACAGAATTACAGAGACAAAGAAAACTGTGCAAGGTCACAGAGCTGGAACTCAGTAGAGACAGAATTCAAACACAGGCCTTCCATTCTAACACCAATCACTATGCTCTACTGCTATAGCGAACTTCTTTCAGATGTTCAAATGGGTCATGCTCTCTTGCACACTCATAGACCTTCACGTACACTGTTCTGTCTGGATGGCAGGCCGCAGTGCTATCATCCCCCCAGCCCTACGACCACCTGTTAACTCCTATACATATTCAAGTCCCAGATCTTCCAGCTTCAGCTGAGTGGCCCTAGTTTGTTTCCAATAGTACCCTTTACTTCTCCAACCAGGGCATTTATCTCACTTAACTGTTCCTAGTTTGCTTGGTTTTATCTTCACTAAACCTTAGATTCTGAGACAGAAGAAACCAACTGTTTTGTTCACCATTACATGCATAAGGGCAGGGGAAGAAAAAGAGCACCTAAATACACACCTAACACACATCACCACTTTCTTTCTTCAACTCCAGACGGAGAATGTTAAGTAATCATAATGAATTTTAAGACATTAATGTATCCGAATGCATTTACTTTTCAAAAATAAATACAGAAATACTTTCAAATTCTAAGAAATTACTCCTCTGTATGTGAAAATAATTTCATGTTTGGAGGGGTATCTTCTCATAGTTTGAGGGACAGAAATTGAGTATTTCCCATGAACAATGTAAGAACAACTCCTATCTACACAACCCTCCAGTACACTCAGCGTCCGCATCTCAGACTGAGGTTCCAAACAATGAAATCTCAGCCATTTTTCACTTGTCATTTACTCTGATCATCTGACTTGTTGCTAAATATGTACATTTAAATCTTGCTAAATAAGTTTCTTTTCCTTTATCCCCAAAGTCACCATTATAGACATGGTTTGAGTAATTTCCTGCCTGAATTATCATAATCTCCTTCTTTCTGTTCTTTTTTTCCCTTCTGAGTCTTTAACATTCTATCAAATGCTTTTCATCAATTTAAACATGACAATTCCTTGCCACATTCCTATAGTGCTTTCCCCAGCATAAGTTTCTGGGATAATGATTCTCAATTTCTAGAAAGTTTGAACTGCTTCTAAAGTCTTTAATTTTTCTCCTTTCTTCTCTTTGAACATTATTTTAATTTGTTTTGGGTAATTCTAATGCAACATCCTTAGAGGAATCTAATTTCATATTTGTTGGTTCCACTACCCCTTGTACCTGTTTTATAGTTTTTGACCATGAACTTGTATTTGGATGATTTTAATTGGGAGAATTCTAAAAGGCTTAGGTTAAGGGTAAATCATTCCAGAAGCGCCTGGGTGGCTCAGCTCAGTCGGCTGAGTGTCCGACTTCAGCTCAGCTCATGATCTTGCCATTCCCAAGTTCAAGCCCTGTGTCAGGCTCTGTGCTGACAGCTCAGGGCCTAGAGCCTGTTTCAGATTCTGTGTTTCCCTCTCTGTGTCTGACCCTCCTCCGCTCATGCTGTGTGTGTCTCTTTCTCTCTCAAAAATAAACAAACATTAAAAAAAGAAAAGAAAAAAAGGGTGAATCATTCCAGGGAGGGTCTATAACTATTTTTGCCAGACACTCTGGCACATTACCAACCTAGGCCAACTTTAATTTCTTGACTTCCAGGTTTTTCAGACCATGTAGATATGTAAATTGAGCCCTGAATCTGAGTGATGGCAGACCCTGTAGCTTCAGGTTCTCAAGGGGGAGCTTTACTCCCTCACCTGGACCTGGGTGAAAATTTCTTTGTGATCTTCCTTTGCCAGAAAGGAGATACATTTCCTAGCCCACCTTTCATTAAGTGTGGATTTTTGAGGATCCTGGCTGAATGAGGAGGAAGGTGATTCTCCAAGGCCGTGAGTTGTACAGTTGCAAGTAGAAATCTTTACATTTTATTTTTTATGAGAAAGGTCATCCCCTGAAACACATTTACACAAACTACCCTGTGAATGGTGCCTCTTGGATTTGTATACCTGAGAAGTTAAAGGGGTATGAATTATACCTCTCTACCTTGGGGGGAGTGTGGGGGGGGTGGAGAGAAGAGGAGCCTATGAGCTGACTCTAATTGTGCTTCATTTCTGCTATCAGCCAAATGCCCTCTCCCCGCAAAAGACACATTGCTAGTTTACTACTCTGGTTTCTGCTCTCTTTGACTTTTAGCCCTGGGCATTTTCCTTTCTGTTCTACACACCTGCTATGCATTTAAAGGCTAATATAATTTATCCAACATTTAGGTGTTTTAGCAAAAGTAATTTTCACAACATCATGTCCATCTCATTTCTAGAAGCATAACCTCCTCTCTCCCTTTAATCATTTTTGAACGCCCACATCCTTCCTATTCTTTACAATGGAGCTCAAATACCATCTTCCACACACAACCTTCCCTTATCTCTTTGCATCTGGAAATAAGCACTCCTTCTTCAGAGAACACTAGATTTGCACATCTCTCATGGCTATTATCTTCTGCAGTAGGACAGATAAGGAGAGTGTCTTTAAGTGGATAAAATCCTTGATAAGAGACTCTACTACCTAAGCATAGCAGAGGGCCTTGCCCATAGTAATCACTCACTATTTTCTTTTTTTAAGTTTATTTATTTATTTGAAAGAGACAGGCAGAGAATCCCAAGCAGACTCTGAGCTGTCAGCGCAGAGCCCAATCTAGGGCTCGATCTCACAGACCATGAGATCATGACCTGAGCCAAAATCAAGAGTTTCATGACTGAGCCACCCAGGCACCCCTCACTCAATATTTTCTGAATGAACAAACAGCCAAATCCAAATTATCTTAAACCCCAAAAAGATTCACGACTTTTCTCCTTCAGCAAACAGTATTATCATTTTTCTAGGTTATCCAGATTCTAAAACCTCAGAGTAACCCTATGTTCCAATACAGAATCCTCCAGCCAAATGTGGCTATTTAAATTAAAATTACAAATGACTAAAATAAAACTTAAAATTCAGTCTTTCAGTCACACTAGCCACATTTCAAGTGCTCAAAAGCCACATGTGTCTAGTGGCTACCATGGAAGATGGTGAACACATAGAACATTTTCCATTATCAATAGCAGAGTTCTATTGTACCATGCTACATAGCTATCACAGGGATTGCACTGACCTAGCACAAGAAACTAACACATTACTGGTACATAATAAGGGCTAGCTTTTACAATTAACTGTTTAAAATAATGTCCACTTCACAGAGCTTTAGTCAAGAACTAAATGAATTAATATAAGTGAAATACTGTCATAGATGGTCCATAAATGGTTGTTCCTCTTGTAGAATGCAAAAGATGAATTACCTGTTTTACAAGTTCATAAGATACGTCTTCAAATCTGCACAAACCTGCACCTTTGTAAATCTTGAAATCTACATACAAAGAGAGTAAAGGGGTATTTCAAACTGCATTCTTTTAAACATGTACAATTTCAAGTCAAGGCATCAATATTTGTTCATGGGTAGAACACTATGTTATAGAATTATTAATAACTTATTTTTCTTTAAAGAGTTGATAATTGTGTGTTTAATTTTTTAATTTTAAATCTAGTATAGTTAACATACGGTGTTATATTAGTTTCAGGCATACGATACAGTGATTCAACCATTCTATACATTACTCAGTGCTCAAGATAAGTGTACTAGTGTGTTTTATAATGATGTTGTACCATCAGAAATTAAGTAATATTTTAAATCCAGGATGTCACTTTTCCTATCCTTTCTCCCATTAGACAACTTTCACTGACCTCAAAAAAGATAAAATGAAAGGAAAAACACTGAGTTTCCTCCTACAAAAGGAAAGACAAAAATGAGGAAAGAACAATAGTTTATTATTAAGCAAAATAAAACATTAGTCTGTGTGATGCAATGGAAAGAACACACACAGTTGTGAGAGGAGGAAAAAAAAATCACTAATCTGTGTGATGCAATGGAAAGAACACAGTTGTGAAATCAGTTGTGACATTTAGCCAAGTGCAAATCCTAGCTTTATCAAGTCCCAGCTGTGTGATTTAGGAAAGTTACTAAGCTTCTCTGAGTTACAGTATTCTGATTTGGAAAGCAGCTATATCAAAGGGTTGTTCCTTAGAGTAGAACAGAGTAAGCACACAATTTAACAATGAGAGTTGATTTATCAATTCTGTACAACTAGCCACAGGGATGGGGAACAACACTCAATTCTTTGCATGTGTGAATCATCTTGGAGTTGTATCTCCTTAGGCTTTGAGGGTTCTCATTGTTTAAACTGACAGTTTAGATGAGAAGCAGGGCTTGAAATGATTTACCAATTTGCTAATGACAACTGAAAACTTTAAGTGCACTGACTTGGTAAGGAAGACTACTTTTGCTCATGTATTTTTACAGTGGAAAGCTGGAAGTATGGCTGGCTAAGTGCCAAGCAAATAAAGTTAAAATTTCAATGGTTAATGATTTAAGGAAACCTTTGAAAATAAGCAGGAATAATCTTCATAGAGTAGTAAGAATGATTAACAAAATGTTGTTGCGTCTCTCACCTACCTTCTCTACTTTCTTTGAAGATCCACGAATCAGAACTGCAGTTACAATTCTTAAATTTCACAAATGTTTGAATGCCACTGGTAATAAGATGAATTCCTTATTCATCTGCTGAGTCCTCTAAGTGGTGACTGATAAGAAACAACAAGAAAGTAAATTCTAGATATTCCAACTGAAGAGAGAAAGCCTAAAAAAGAGAGAAAGCTTAAAAAAAAAAAATTCTATGGAACCATCAGGCCCAAAGCAAAACAGAAAACGGTTATTTGTCTAAACTCTAACTTGGCCTTCTAGCAAATGTGATATTCTTATAATTGCTAAATCCTATAGAGTCTAAAAGATTAAGTAACTTTGTTATACGTTGGGTCAAATGTTATAGGGAGAGAAATGGGGAAGAATCTGATGATGCCACAAGAATTACAGAAGGGCATTTGGGTACTGATTTATAAATTAAAATTTGGGAGAACTGGAAAAATTTCCCTGGTGTGTTTCCTGTTTTTCAAATGTATCCTAATGCAAAGAAAGCAGTGTGAGGATACAAAGGACCAGCCATTTACCTTTCCGTATTGGGCTCACACACCCTTCACTCCGCCCCGCGACAGAACTGCGCGTGGTGGACAAGCTTCGGGTAAACACAAGGTCAACACAGATCTCAATTTCAAACCTTCCCCCAAGCACCCTACCAAGAACTCTGAGCCTGGGAGTGAAAACTGCAGTTTTTGTGGGACTGGGGCGAAGGTTCTCAGTAGCCGCTTAAAACAAAACCAAGGCACTATTTACACCTTTGCCTCCTTCAGAGGTGCAAAGCCCTCGGACTAGCACCTGGGGCCAGGAAAAATGCGGGAGGCGGAGCCTGACCCGGCTCGCGGATAGGGGGCAAGGGAGAGGGAAGTGGGAGGGGGACCGCCCAAGGATGGGGGCGCAAAGGTGAAGCGCGGAGACCTAAACCCAGTGCACACACCCGCCCCGGTCCCCCGGAGCCCGCCCGCGCCCCGACCACCACCAGGTCCCTCTCCCGCGCTTCGCACAGCGTAGGGCCAGCTGGCACGCGACTCGTGCGCGGGCCACCTTGGTGGGGGGGAGGGGGGTGGCGGGCGGGCTCCGGGCGGCTTCCACTTCTCCGACCCGCCCTATCCCATCCTTTGACACACCCTCCGACAGCGGTCTGGGGCCGGCCCTCATCCCCTTTTCGGCTTACCTTGCTTGCATGGGCCGGCTAGTGCTGGCCGCCGCGTCGGGAGCGGTCCCGCCGGACGAAGACAGGGCGGGCCTCCGGGGCGCGCTCCCGAGCAGCCAGGCCAAGCCTGGGGCGCGCTTACCGCCCCGAGGAGCGCGCCCGCGCCGCCGCTCGTTCCGACCCTGTCTCTCTTTACGGCAATCGCGAAAGTGTCGCGAACGGGCCGCCGCGGATCAGAGTCACTCAGTCGCCTGGAGTAGGAGGTCTTATTTCTAGCCGTGTGCTTTCGGGGGTCGGGGTAAGGCTGCCGGGCTCGGCCTGGGGAAGGTGGCCGGGTGTGACGGACGTGTTGGGGGCACGACTCTCGAGCGGGGTGGAGAGACAGCTGCATGCTCTGGGGTGGGGCGTTGGAATATTGGTGTGTAGGGACCCGAGCGAGGCGAACGCAGTGCTTCCTCGCGCCGGCTGCCCTCGCGCGCGGGGTTGTGGGGAAGGCGAGGGGCGCCTGCTCCTCTGGCCGCAGGTGGAGAGATTGAGGTGGCCAAGTGCCAGCGCGGGAGCCCGGGGGCTGCTGAGGGGGAGTCGGGATGCGGAGAACCTCGGCGGGCCGGGGCTGGGCGGGCCGAGGGGTGGAGGCGCTGCCCGAGTGGAACCGACCTTGCCTAGTCAGGTCCACACCCTCCTGCCCAGGTGCTGCCAAGTCCACCAGCGTGTTGCATCCGGTGCCGGGGTGGCCTTCTTTTTGGAATGCGGGCTGAGCCACGCTTCTTCATCAGCAACTTTTCTAGAAATTTCAGCGTATATTGACAAGCTCCGAGATCGCCAGCTAGGGTTTATTTCAGCAGCGTTCTTGGAAGGAGGAAGGACGGGAGGGTTGGTAGTGTTTGCCGGTGTTCCCAGGATCACTGGGATGAATGGGATTACAGTTAGCCGCGTTTAACCTGTTTTCTCCAATTCGGTGCTTGGCGTTTCTGTGTCGTTTTGCTATTTTGCATCCTTGGTATCGGCTATGTAATTTTTCTTGAAGTCTCTTAGTTCATTAATGAATCCATATTATGATAGTCAAATTTAGTGTCTTGTATGTAGCCAGAGAGTAAAGATTCCGTTTCGACTCTCGAGCTAGTAGGAATGTGTTCAATGCTTGTGTTTAATTGACTCACAACACAAGTTAGACTGTCGTAAGGACATTTAACATTACTACTTTAGAACCATTGGCGTTCACATAAAGTTCCACCTATCCAAGTTCTAAAAGCATTTATTTTGCCGCTTATTCTGTGCTGGGAAAAACCAGTCAAAGCCCCTTGTACAACTTGTCCCTACGATGCTTCCAATTGAGAAATAAGTTCGATGAATCTGCCTTTTGTATTAACCTGTTCCGACAGAGGCACCTTTATTTCTTGTCCAGTTGATAGATTATTACTGAATATTTACCACTGTGGTTTCATAAATTTATTCTCTTTCCCACACCCAGTCTCTCCTGAAATTTACATTATCAACATTTATTCGTTTGAGATGTGTAGCTCTAAACTTTGTTATAACCCAAATTACATTTTATTGCATAGTCTGTTTTCTAGGAGGCAGTAGACAGACCTGTTCTTTAAGCTGGCTAAAAGTGCTTGGTGATGTTCTTTTGAGGGTCATGCTGTGCTTTTTTGATGGAATATGAAAATAATCTATAAAATGCCACGCTTTTGCTTTGCTTTTTTTTCTGGAGGAAGTCATTTCCTTTTTTTAAGGAATGCAAGATTTCGCTTCAGCAAAACAGTAGATCTAAATTGTGTTACACAGTACTGTTTTTGCTTCCAAGTCTGCTGAAAAGGCTTTTGTTTTTGCTAACTTGTTCTATGTTATCACTTGTTAAATAATGCTGAATGTAATCCTGTGATCCTATTAGTTTTCCTTTTATTTTTTTTTAACCTTTTATGATTTGCTCTGCCGCCCAAATAGTGTTGGCCATTACAGTTTTCCTTTAGTAGTGCCATAAAGGTCGGAAAGAGCTGTGTTGTCACCAATTTCTGTGAAAAGACTATAAACATACTGCTGAATCAGTGCACCTCAAAACTTGGCACCCTGAGATGTGGGGGGTGGGAAATCTGGAATTTCACACTTCAGGTTGGATATTGTGTAAGCTTACCTTATGCTCTGCAGAGCAGTTGGAGATTCCTTTTTTAGTGGGATGCTTGTCAGATGTTCCCCAAAGCTGAACCCAGGAATAATGTAGGCAGCATGCCATTATCCTCAGCTGCTATAAGCACAGATGTTCTATGCCGTAGATGTATGTCCACAAAATGTGTGTAATTTTAGTAAAGGTATTCGTTAAACATCTCTGACTATATTTTTGTACCTTCATTGGGCTTTTCATATAAATATTCATGTCTGCACAGAGAAAATCTTTTGTTAGACCATATGTGCCCCCTCCTCTGGACTCCCACAACAGTTTGTTCAGAGCACATTGTAACCTAGCTGTTTATAAGACACACACACACACACACACACACGCACACACACGCACACACGCCCTGAGCTTCTTGGGGGAATGGATGGCACACTTCAGTTTTTCTGTTTCCTCAGGGTCAAGAATAACTAGGTGCTCATTAAATACTACATAAATCATTTTTGTTCCTTGTTCCATAAATAAGTCCTAATTACCCACTTAGTATTAGGTATGGTATGAGATTCTTGGAAAAGAATGTTGCGACAGGTGTGGTCTCTGCATTCGTGGAGCTTATAGACCAGTGTGGGGAAAAGACCAAAAACAGTACAACAAACAAAAAAATTCAAAATGTGGTAAGTGCTATGAAAGGAATATTGCACTGGGGCCAGGAAGGGGAATTTGCTGATTACAAGTAGAAAGGTTACAATAGCTGTAGGCCTGTGATCAATATTTATAGTAAACTAGATTCCAGATAATGGGAAGTTTTTCAGTTTAAAATATTCACTTTAAAAAAAATTTTTAAATATTCACTTTTACTATTATGATTTATGAAACATATCCTCAGTTAATAAACTGTGCTACAAAATTACAAATTTATAAGCTCATTGATGGCCTTTCAAAACATCAGAATAAATTCTCAGTTCCTTACCTATAAACCTTCCTCAGTTCCTTCCTACAAACCTCTGCATTGTCTGGCTTTTCAGACTTTATTGTATGTCACTCTTCCATCTGATTTACTGCTGTCACAGTGATCCCAAAGATACCTGAACAAGACTTGACTCAGGGCTTATTCCCTTGGACAGTTCTTTCTCCTGCTTTTGGAATGGCTACCTCCTTTTCTTCCTCTGAATTTGATACAAATGCTACCTCTTCATAGATTTCAATTACCTTATCTAAAATGTGCACCCCTAACTATTTTCTGGCTGCACACTCTTTTCCTCATAGCCCTCATCATAGTATGTAATGCTGTTTGCTCATTTACCTGTTTTTAGTTATTTTCCATTTGGACATGGGAACCGGGACTCCCGTTGTCTGTCCTGTTTACTGCACCAATATAGGCTGAATGCATTTGGAACTTGGAGTTCATTTTCTCATAAAAACTTATGACTGGTGGTTGGTAGGCTAGCCAGCAGTGATTTTAACTCCTTACATTAATTGTTTTAGTTCCTTTAGTGTGGCATAGGCCTGACTCTATGTAAAAATTTCAAGTGGCTAGAATAATTTAGTAGTATTTGTTTCTCCTTTCCATATTCCCATCCCACATCCTATTTCCCTTTCTCTCCATATAAAGTTCGATCTTCCTATTACAGTCACCTACCTGTTGCACTCCCTTGAGATATGCTTGCTTTTCATGAGCTGAAATGCAAAAGCTCCTGTTTTTTTCTTGAGATGGTTTGAATTGCAGTAGTGTCTAGGTCCCAGATGTTATGGGATGAAGGGAGAGTAGAGATGGGCTTGTGTCAGCTACGACAACCTCTGTGTCTATCTGAATGTAGTGAAAGTAGGTGTCTGTATGTCAGGGGCTACATGTATCGGAATTTATATTTGCAATCTTGTTGCCAATAGCTTCACAGAGAGACAATGTTGCCAAATCACAGTGTTTAAAAACTCTTCTTGTATGAATTATGCAAAGGCTAGATCTGTGTAAAAATCTAGAAAGGTTTGTCAAAATGTAGATTTTTTTAAAGAGAGAAATAAAAGGTAAAAAAAAAAAAATGTAGGGCACAGAGGGAAAACACTCAGAAGGGAGGTATCAGTGTATCATATAATCCTGCCAAATGCTCAAACTTAAAACCATTAGGATCAGTTACTTGTAGTTGTTTAGTGCCTTCAGCATGTCACCTGTTTTTTGTTTGTTTGGTTTTGGTTTGTGTGTGTGTGTTTTTTTACAATAGGAAAATGGAACACCACAATAATAAAATGTAAATTGAGTTGACTAGACTTTTTCTTCCCATTTTAAGTTGAATTCTATAAGAACTGATTTATTATAGCTTCCAAATGTGAAGATGAATCATTTGACCACAGAAAATATGACTACTATAAGGCTAAGTATTTGGTGGCCTGTCACTTTCTCTAAAATGATTACAAACCAGTTGTTTGGCATTAATCAATTGCTTTGTGACACAGTTGGGTGTATGGAAGAATTCTTTGAAATAATAAGATATTATCTTTGGTTTGCCTTAGTTTAAAAAATTATTTCAGTATTTTTACTTCAGGGCACTTTAGTTAGCACTGGCAATTCTTTTTAAGATTTTTGAAAATTTATTTAAAGTAGTTGATGATTACAGTAACTTTTCTGAACCAGTTATTGAGATACACGATTGAGATTTTGGATGTCACTATAGATCATTAGTGACATTGAAACTTTAGAATTCGATATGTATGGGAATAGGAGGAAGAAGTCTTGCACATGTTTAATACCGGGTCCATTGCTGAGATGTCCCAGTCCCTGTATCACATTCTTTATTCCCATAGTGCAACATTTCTGGGAATTTCATATTGCATTTTGGATAGCTTTCTACCAGAAGATTGAAGTATACCTCTCTTGGTTCATTGCCACTACCCTTTTAGTTCTATTGAAATCGTTCCTTTCTTTTTCCCCCCTTAATCCTCTTATGGCTTCCTTCTCTTCTGCTTTGTAACCATGAATTTCCTGCAAAGTTCCTTACTCTTTTCCTTTTTTCTTCACACTTAATCCATTCGAGAAATTTTCTACTTTCTAAAAGAACTAGACTTTAACTTTTAAGTTGATGACTTGAAATTTTCATCTCTTGCTCAAACTCCAGGTATTTGATCTTGTCTGAAACATGTCTGCTTAAAAGTTACTTCTGTGTATTTCTTACCTCCATCCCTAAATCCCCTTCCATCACCCTTCAAGCCACAATAACTGGTTTACTTTCCTCACTTCCCTTTTTGACAGCAGTACCACTAGTCTGTGACTGTTGATTCATGTTTTCTGTTCCTCCAGCCTTCATATCTAATTCCTAAGTGCCCTCCCAGGATTCTTCCTTTTAAATAGAAGTTACATACAGACTCGACTTTCACACTTCCATTTTTACTACCCTCGTCAAATGTTTGAGGTCACCATACTAACTTTTGAGTGTTCTCACTTTCTGTGTTCTGATAAATATACATATATATATATATATATATATATATGCATATATGTATGTATATACACATGCATACACATATACACACATATATACATGACTCCCCTTTAGTCTTGAATATATTCTTGTCATTTTCTTATGTTGCTTAGTGATTTACAATAATTATGTTATCTTTAATCTTTTCTAAGTCAAGTGCAAGTATTTTTGGGATTAAACTTAAGGTCCTTTATGAACAGTCATCACTTAATACACTTATACTTTTTTTCTTACTACCTCAGTTCATCAGGTCACTCTGCTAATACATGTATTCTGTCCTCTTAAAGTTAGGTTTGTTACTGTTCTTCACCCCTGCCTAAAATACTCTCAATATCCCATTCCACTAATAAATTTTTTTATCTTTCAGTTTAGCTTAGACAGAAGCCCTGTGTTTGTGTGAACCCCACTTACCAGCTCTATGAGCTTGGACAAGTTAATTAGCCCTTGTGCCTTAGTTTCATTTTCTGTAAAAATGGGGATAATTAATAATCCTGACCTAGAGTTATTGTGAGGATTAAATGAGTTAATATGTGAAACGTGCTTGAAGCATTAGTACACAGTAAGTGCTCAATGTTAGCTATTAGCATTAAATAAATAATCTGATTTAAAACCCATTTTATTCAAGTCATTCCTCTGATATTAATACTAATTTGCTAGCTATCTTTGGGTATGCCTTTGGACCTCAGTGTCCATACATGTGAAATGACTAGATCATATCTAAGGTTTATTCCATTATATTACTGAAATCAGAGTGAGATAGAAAAAAAAAAAGTGAGAGCTTTGAATTCAGTCAGACAAACTATAATGTTTCGGGAGCTATATTACTATTAATTCCCTTAATATTTTTCACCTGAGAGTGAAGTTATATGACTTCTTTTGGCTCACACATTTAGTAAGAATTAGAACTAAAAACAGGTCCCTGGTGTTCTGATCCCTGTTTGATATGCATTAGTCTGTTACCAGTTTAAACTTTACTGACATTGACATAAATAGTGGCTGATAGATACATCTTTTTCTCTTTTTTCAGGTAAAGACCAGCCACAAAAAGCTGTGAAACAAAAGAAATTATTCTCTTCAAATAAAAGACAGCCAAGATCCATGAGTGGGCATCGGTCAACAAGGAAACGATGTGGAGATTCTCACCCGGAGTCCCCTATGGGCTTCGGGCATATGAGTACTCCAGGGTGTGTATTAAATAAATTGTTTCAGTTACCTACGCCACCATTGTCAAGACATCAACTAAAGCGGCTAGAGGAACACAGATATCAGAGTGCTGGACGGTCCCTGCTTGAGCCCTTGATGCAGGGCTATTGGGAATGGCTAGTTGGAAGAGTTCCCTCCTGGATTGCCCCAAATCTCATCACCATCATCGGATTGTCAATAAACATCTGTACAACTGTTTTATTAGTCTTCTACTGTCCCACAGCCACAGAGCAGGTAAGGTGAATTTCTTAACAGATTTGAGCATTTGTTATATACCCAAAACAATGTAATTGGGATTTTAGGTCATTTTTGCTAAAGATAAGATGATTTGACAATTATTTATCAACTGTTCTAAAAGATTGTATCACACATACTATTAATAAAGCTTATAACTACAGTCTATTTTGTATACTCCGCTTATGAAAACCAGAAGCAAAGGGTGGAGTCTGATTCTGGTAGGTATATTAATGTCATCAGAGATTAACATGTAAGGTAATCCTTTTAAAATCAGTAAATCTCAATACAAAAAAGTTTTTTTAATGGCTGGATTTTTTTTCTTTTTAATTTTTTAATTGCTGAGTGAAATCCTAGCAAAGTTGAAAATGATCAGAGAAAAAAGGCTCTGGTAGTGAGATGGCACAGCTGTAAATCAGTCTTATCAAAAGTGGTTTCCTCTCGGGGCGCCCGGGGGGCTCAGTCTGTTAAGCGTCCGACTTCAGCTCGGGTCATGATCTCATGGTTCATGAGTTTGAGCCCTGCATCGGGCTCTATGCTGACAGCTCAAAGCCTGGAACCTGCTTTGGATTCTGTGTCTGTCTGTCTCTCTCTCTCTCTCTCTCTCTCTCTCTCTCTCTCTCTCTGCCCCTCCTCCACTCACAACTCTGTTTTTCTTTTTTATTTTATTTTATTTTTAAAAAATTTTTTTTTCAACGTTTTTTATTTATTTTTGGGACAGAGAGAGACAGAGCATGAACGGGGGAGGGGCAGAGAGAGAGGGAGACACAGCATCGGAAACAGGCTCCAGGCTCCGAGCCATCACCCCAGAGCCTGACGCGGGGCTCGAACTCCCGGACCTCGAGATCGTGACCTGGCTGAAGTCGGACGCTTAACCGACTGCGCCACCCAGGCGCCCCGACAACTGTTTTTCTCTCTCTTTCTCTCTCTCTCAAAAATAAATAAACATTAAAAAAAATTAAAAAGTGGTTTCGTCTCCATTCCAGTGAGAATTGTTTGAATATCCCTTTTCTCTTCCTGTAAATACATGTGACCGATAGACCTCAGATATATCTCTATTATTCTAACAAGGCGAAAGAAGTTCTGTTCTGTTCTGTACCCTGCAATGGCTGCCTTGAAGAAGAGAAGCAGTTATTGCTGACAAGGACTCTCTGCTTGGGCCCTTCAGTACATGTCTCTCTACTGCTGGTCCCGCTTTTTACCCTCTGTACCCGTTACTTAAAACCAAAACTGAAACTAGAGCTCTTCATCAGAATAGGTAAATTGATGTTTATCTCTTTGGTTTTGAAACTTCCTTGATAAAAAGGGAACTAAAGTAGTTAAGTAGATGGCACAACATTTGTTGTGCCCCTCCGAATGATCAGTCACACCAAGAAGATACAAGGTGATTCTCAACGAAAGGTGTCAAACGTGACTCTGAACCATATGAAATCATAGTGGTCACAAGGATTCCTTCTCTTCTTTTAAGCTTGAAGTAATCATTTTTAAGTAGTCTTTTCAGATTATTCATTCTTTGTGATAAAATTATCACCATCCAACCCCTTATCCCTTTCTGTTTTTATCAATTCATTTGTTTCTCTCTCTCTCTCTTTTTTTTAATATTTACCTATTTTTCAGAGAGAGAGACAGAGTGTGAGCAGGGGAGGGGCAGAGAGAGAGGGAGAACCAGAATCCAAAGCAAGCTCCAAGCTCTGAGCTGTCAGCACAGAGCCCAACACAGGGCTCAAACTCATGAACTGTGAGATCATGACCTGAGCCGAAGTTAGATGCTTAACCGACTGAGCCACCCAGGCGCTCCTACATACCTCTCTTAAAGTAAATGGCTACTGAATGTCACAGTTACTTACAAAACACATTTTTTTCCTTCTTCCAGTTCATTTCTTAATCACCCTTGAATACTTTTAATTCCTCTTCTCCTGTACAAATACAGTTCCAAACAGATTGTATGAATATATTTCTGATTTTCTATCATTTCCTTAACTATCTTGCTTCATATCAATCAGGAAACTTAAAAACCAGTATGATTGTTTAAATGTGTCCTGGGATTCTTTATCACATGTCCTTTGAACTATTTTACCTGTGACTTATTCGAGGACCTGATAGCCACTTCCAGAGGAACTTGGTTCAGGTCTCACACATCCTTAGAGTTACAGCAGAACAACAGGGGTGTGTGTTAATTCTAATGGAAGCCCTCCAACAACCCTAAGCTAGTTCCACAATAGGGGTCAGGGACTGAGAGCAAGTTTAAAGGTAGAGCTCAGCTACTAATATTTATTGAACACCCCAGAGTGTACCAGGTACCATGTTCCCTATAATACTTTTCCTCAGCCTCTGTGCTTAAGTGATTTGGAATTATTGGAATAATCTTAGAATTAGTTTAAATCTTTGAGGAAACTTCCAGAATGAGAACTAGTTGAATCAAATAGAACTTTTCAGAATGGCTACTAGGAGGAATGAAGGTAGAACATGACTGAGCTGCTGTTTGTTTGGTGCTCTGCAAGGGAAGGTAGTGTCCCACAAAGGCTAGGCATGGATACATTTATAGCTGCACAGTAGAAATCCTTGTTAAGCTTTAGATCACAGTGCATTAAAATAGGTCATGGCTGTCTTCCACGATATGCTCTTATTATCTCTGTGATCTTCAGTAAATTACATAAATTCTCTAAGTCACAGTTTATTCTTTGAAATTTTATTTTGTGGTACTGAAAGAAGTAAGATTATCCATTTATAGTACATAACATATAATGTTCCATAAGTAATTATTATTTCATTGGTCAAAAAGATTAAGTATGTAATATGTTCTTCCCCACAATTTCCCTCCCATTCCTGATTTCTTCTAATAAAATACTTATATATGAAAGCATGGATATTTTTTTCTTTATCACTGTTTTGGAGTCAGAGAGTTCCATAAACTTATTACCCAGGAACATTCTCATTCATTATGATTCTAATTCCTTTGGGCCTTATTCCAGTGGGTGAGCATTAAATTTCATGTCTCCAGATATTGTGAACTTTCCATATATTTATGTTACTGATTTCTTTTAATACATTAGAGTTTCAGATACTAGTCTTTCTAATAGAAAAGAATGTCACTATTGTAATGGTTTCAGCAGAGTTTGCCTTTTTTGATTTTTTTTTTTTTCAACGTTTATTTATTTTTGGGACAGAGAGAGACAGAGCATGAACGGGGGAGGGGCAGAGAGAGAGGGAGACACAGAATCGGAAACAGGCTCCAGGCTCCGAGCCATCAGCCCAGAGCCCGACGCGGGGCTCGAACTCACGGACCTCGAGATCGTGACCTGGCTGAAGTCGGACGCTTAACCGACTGCGCCACCCAGGCGCCCCAAGTTTGCCTTTTTTGTTAGAAAAAAAAACTTTCCAGTAGATGGGAAAGGAAAATCAGTCCTTATTTTTCAAATTACTAAGGTAGAACTATAGGCTTAACCCTTTAAAAAAAAGAAAAGAAAAAAGCTCATCTATTTATTTAGAGAGCTTGCAAATGCGTGCACACAAGAAGCAGAGAGAGAGAAAGAGAGAGAATCCCAAGCAGGCTCCAAGCTGTCAGTGTGGAGTCCGACACCGCACTCAAACCCAGCAACCCCAAGACCATGACCTGAGCCGAAATCAAGAGCCAGATGTTTAACCGACTGAGACCCCCAGGTGCCCCATCCCTTTTTATATGTATACCAAAATATACTTGTGATTTATTTCTGATACTATGTACTTAAATCTCCTTAGCTAGTAGCTTTGATTTTACTATCATAAGTTAATTTGGAATTTATCTTGCAGCTTGATATATGTTACATATGCTTGAGTTACCCTTGCAGCCTAAGACAGATCAAGGAAATTGGTATTAGCTATTTCATACACAGGAAAACTAGAACGAACTGAGCTGTATATTGTTACCAATAAGAGCTCTATCAGGTTTAATTAAAACTTTTTGAAATATGACCATAAGAGTTTTTAGTTTTAATATTCATTTGTTTTTGTTTTATATTGCTAAATGAAATTCTTTTGATCTGACTTACTAAATGCGTGGTCCAGGATGGTAACCATAGCCACGTCTGGCTGTTGAGCACTTGAAATGTGCCTAGTGTAGCTGGGGAACTGAGTTTTTAGTTTTATTTAATTGTAATGAATCTAAACTAAACTAAAATAGCCACACATGGCTAATGGCTACTATGTAGGACAGTGCAGCTCTAGAGTTACTGGATTCCTGTAGGGGCAAAAAGCAGTAGCTTCAAAATCTAGAAGGTGGGGCTTCTTAGTCACACGAGGTTAACCAATCTCAGTGAACTTGCGCATCAAGTATGGTTATGTAACCACAGTGATTGCTTTCAGGGTTTGTAACTCTGTCCTAGGGGAGGCTTACACTCTAGTCCTTTTGATAGCTTCAGTGTTCTAAAATATGAGACTCTAAGAAAATGTTTAAGAAAAGATCCTTACCTTTAATATTGGTAACTAAATAGATGTCTGAGAGCAGCCTCTTTGCAGTGAAGAATATGAATATTATTTGCAGCTCTGCATAGTTTTAATTTGCTGCTCTGAGCACTTAATACTCAGTTTAACTTGATAACCAATATCTGAGAAAGTACCTTGTGATCATAGAAATTTTTTTCATGGCATGGGAAAATAGTGAAAAGTGATATAAAACACTCTTCTACTTTCTTAAAGAGAACACACCGAATAGAAGCTCTCCTTTTTTAACACATAGCATTTAAATTCAGTATTAGTGGTTCAGTTTCTGCCTGGGAAAAGAGAAATTATTCCTTGAAAATGTGACCATAAATATTTGAAAAATAATGTTCTAAGCACTCCGTGTGCTAGATCATCATTTCCCTACTGTTGTTCATTGAACACTGATGAGGTGTGTTGAAAAATAGGTTACGTGCTCAAAAGAGTTTAGAAAATGGCAGTATGTTGTGTCTCCCTTCTCGAATATTCACAGTGTGCATTAGCAACATTAAGGGCTGGAAGGAGTCCTGCAGTAAAGAAATGTTTAACAGTGTTTAACTCAGTGTTTCCCACATGTGTTAAGCACGGAATTCATTTTCTTCATGCAATACCTATAAACATCCTCGAAATCCAATTTGGGAGAAAGTGTACTAGATTATTCATTAATTGACTCAGCATCTAAATGTTAGTTATTCTAACTAAATGTTTGGAGGAATCTTATGGATGTTACCTACTGTAATCTCTTAGATAACCTTACAAAGCAGTTATCCAGCATCTGCGGTGAGCAGCCCTCCAAAGCAAAGAATGTGATTCTTTTACAATTCTGATTGTTTCAGAAAGTTTTTCATTATGTAACCCTTGCATTCTCTCCCTTAGCTTCCAACTAGTTGCACTTCTCTGGAGAATGAAGACAAACTATCTGCAAGTAAACCGTTATCAGTGAAACATAGTAATGAATATGTCTTAGTAATTCTTGTGTCTTTTGTTTCACAGGCACCTCTGTGGGCATATATTGCGTGTGCATGTGGCCTTTTCATTTACCAGTCTTTGGACGCTATAGATGGGAAACAGGCAAGAAGAACCAATAGTAGTTCTCCTTTGGGAGAACTTTTTGATCATGGTTGTGATTCACTATCAACAGGTATTGTGGATTTTTTAGTGTTAATGATTAATAGTGATAAAATTAATATGATAAACAATGTTAGAATAAAAGGTTTATGATGTTATGGTATCAGAATAAGTGATTTATATCAAATTTAAATGTTTTCAAAAGACTATAAATATGATTAATATTTGTTCATTATTGGCTGTATTGGGAGATTTAGAAATTAAGTTAATTTCTACTTAAATTACTTTTAGCCTAAATATTATTCTTTTGGCACCTGTGATATTTAAAATTTTAGGGCATAATTATAATCAAAAATCTCATAAATTGTAGACAAGAGTACAATAGTGGGAGACCAGGAAATCTGTGGTCTTTATATTTATGTGGATATTCTGTAGACATTTAAAATTATGTTGTAGACTTGCAGTATAACTGGCAATGAGTGGGCTTGGATAAAAAGATTGGAAAGAGTGGTGCCTGGGTGGCTCAGTCGGTTAAGCATCTGACTCTTGATTTCGGCTCAGATCATGACCGTGTGGTTCATGGGATCGAGCCCGGTATCAGGCTCCACTCTGTCAGCACTTGGGATTCATTCTCTCTCTCTCTCTCTCTCTCTCTCTCTCTCTCTCTCTCTCTCTGTCCCTCCCCCTCCCCCTCTCCGTCTGTTCCTCCCTCACTCATAATAGACTTGCTCTCTCTCAAATATTTAAAAAAAAATTTTTTTTAAAGACTGGAAAGAAAAATATTTACTAAAGTGCTGGCAATAGATGAGTTATATATTAGGTTATAGGCAATACATCTTGTACTGTTTTAAGAATACTATTTTAGTATTTGGAGGGAAAAAAGAGATTTAGAAACTAAATGACAGTTTCTAACTAGTCTTCCTGGTAGGAACACCCCATGCCCTCACAACACATATTTTTACTTAGTTTTTTCTGTTGGTTTCTTGTCATTTGGCATAGCATTTAAAATATTTTTTAAAGAAACAAAAACCCATGGTAGCTTTACCTCCTGAACTCAGATATGCAGATATAGGTTCCTGTGAAAGTCATTGTTTCAGCGTGTCCTGACAACAGCTTCCTAAGTAGAGGAGAATGAATAGCTAAGCACTCATAATTCAAAGGACTCAAGAAACACTCAAGACTTCTACTGAATAAAAGGCTTAACGGGCACCTAATTTAATCAAGTGTATCCTATTTTTTTTTTACCTGTTTATTTATTTATTTTGAGGGAGAGCTTGCGTGAGTGTGTGTGTGTGTGTGTACCACAGGGGAAGGGGCAGAGAGGGAGGGAAAGAGAATCACAAGCAGGCTCTACACTCAGCATGAAGCCCCATGTGGGGCTCAATCTCATAACTGAGAGATCGTGACCTGAGCCGAAAATGAGAGTAGGACACTCAACCAATTGAGCCACCCAGGCACCCCCCTATTTTTTCTTTTAAGTGGTAATCTTTTTTGTGGTGTACTTTGAGTTCCAAACTTTTATAGGACATGTTTTTCTGTATAAGTCACCCATAATTATATCTGCTACATATGAAAAGATAGCTATGGATGTAAAAAACAATCAGTCCTTTTGTGAATTATGTAGGTCTTTAGTGTTTCTTCCTCCGCCAATAATCTCTTAATGCAATGTCTAATATATTTCAGGCACTGTTTGAAATCCTTTACAATATTGATTTATTTTGTCTGGTTTTTATTATCATGTTACAAATGAGGTAACTGAGGCACAGGGGAAGTCTTTCTTTTTACTCTGTCCTGTAATTTTTTACTGTTCATCACTATCACTAAACTGGGAGGATACTCCAAAAAATGCTCAAGTATTTTAGTTGCTTTCAAGACCTTTGGTTCCACTGAGTGGTATAGTGAAAAATGGAAGTGAAATTATGGGGTGAAAGATTATATCCTGCTTTCCTGGAACCATAGGTACCTGAGACAAGATTGTACATTCATAGCACGTCTTTTTTTTTTTTCTTCTTTTTTTTGCTTCATCTAAAAGCATTTCCAGCTCAGTTAATGTTGGTTATTGAGATTGTTCAGTTATTATCGTGATCTTTCTTTTGCAGTTTTTGTGGTTCTTGGAACTTGTATTGCAGTGCAGCTGGGGACAAACCCTGATTGGATGTTTTTTTGTTGTTTTGCGGGAACATTCATGTTCTATTGTGCACACTGGCAAACATATGTTTCTGGAACATTGCGATTTGGAATGTAAGTAACACTTAACAGTGATTTTTTGTTTTCTCTTTCAGATATGGAGAATGTTGCTTTTACATATCTCAGTATTAGGAATTGATCAAAGCACTAAATTAGTTTAGCAAATAAAAGTTTAAAACTCTCATTATTGTAGCTGCCTAATGGTCTCTGTCTGTCCATCACACTGTTCAGAAGGAAATATTAGGACCTCCCAACCAATATTTTTAAAATAATATGAAAAGCAGTGGCCTCTCCTCACTCATACCCACTTGTCTTTCCCTCAGATAAATTCACTGTATTTTTCCTGTATTTACCTTAACTCCATGTTTTATTTTGACATACGAAAATGCATTTTCAGGAAAGATTACATAGTTTATGAGAGCAGAGAGCAACTCTCATCTCTCAATATCATAGCTTAATTAGATTTTATTCTTTTCATATTATTTGTGGGTCTATAAAAATCTAAGCTCTTAATAATTCAGTTGACATAAACACACCATATAGGTTACTACCACCAACAAGTGCCCAAGAATTTAAAAAGTGAAATACAAACTCCTTTCAGACTCCAAAACGTATAGTTCCTACCTGTTGATCAGTACTTTTTCATAAATATTAATGAGTAAACTCATCTTGGAACAAGGTAAAGGGTGAAATTCACCAACTGGTGTTTAATTGCCACAGATCCGATTTACACGGCTCGAGTTAGTCTTATTTTTTTCATGGTGTCGAAGTAAAAGAGAAAGAACTTGAGAAAAGACTCTGAATACTTCATGAAATATCCAAATAAAATCTCTGATTGCAAACGATAGGAGAACATCTTAACCTAGTCTCTTTAAGATGAATCATTAATGGATATTTAAATTTTAGATCCCTAATAAACTTAGTTTTCTAGCTCTTGTAAGAGCCAAATGCACAGAAATCCACCTGTTCCTTACAAATTCAGTTCAAATTGTTTTTGCTAAACTTATTTAAACAGAACGTAAGATGTTCTTAACTTATGACAGTAACAATAATTATTTTGGATGTTAACTAAAAGACATGTCCTGGAAGAATTTTATAATAAAGGGGTTGGAAGACATGTTTAAGGCCCATCTTAAGGTGACAATAGTAGACATGCATGTCCAATTGAAACTCGTATGCTTGTGCGTTCATCAGTTTAAAAATGATCAGTGCTCAGGAAATATTGTAGATTTCCGATACAAAAAAAAAAAAAAGCAGTAATTGAAAATACTGTGTGCAGATGTTTTTTTCAAATTGTTTTTATAGCCTATATCTCAAGTTTTCACAGTATTACTCTGCATTGGTAAAACCACAAAATATAATGGACTTCCAAG
The DNA here is from genome assembly GCF_022079265.1 of Lynx rufus. Taxonomy (NCBI): domain Eukaryota; kingdom Metazoa; phylum Chordata; class Mammalia; order Carnivora; family Felidae; genus Lynx; species Lynx rufus. The sequence goes on along the minus strand of NW_025814834.1, from coordinate 127,541,791 downwards.
ATCACTTGGTTTGCCCTAATTCAGTTTTAATTTTTAGTGATGTGATTGTTTTCAAAATGAGCAGAACTTGTAATATCTGGATTTGACATAGTTTGTTTCAGTGGTTATTATCTCATAGTTAACTTGCAAGCCCTTATTTTGAAAGTTTATTTATCATCAGCCCCAATAAATTCTCTTTCCCTTTCAAGTAAAGCAGCACCAACCATGTAGTATGGGAACTGAAGGAAGGAGAGGGAGTGAACCATGGAAGTAGGGGAAGAGTAAACAGTGTTTTTAGGAGCGATTTGTTAGCACAGCTCTCAATTTGCCAGTCTTAGAATGTCCCTTGTGGTGTATTCCTTTGATAAAATATGCACTTAGAGAACTGTGAGCAGTTCCATATTGTTAGACCAAAGATGCCTGTAGGGGAGTGGCAGGAGATAAGGCTGGAGAAGATCCAGAAAATCAGGGGATTTCTATGTCCTGCCAAGAAATATGAGCTTTTTTCCTGAATCCGTGGGGAGCCTTTGCAAAACCGAAACCAGGAAAATGACAAAAGGACAATTGGAAAGAGCAGTCTGGCAGCATTTGGAGGGTGAATTGGCATGGGCTAGTACAGAGGTAAGGAGGTCCTGTCGGAGTCATCAACATAATTAACATGAGGAATGCTCACACCTGAACTAGTGTGATGACAGTGCTATCAGAGAGAAAGTCATAGCCTGGAGAGAGGCTGAAGAGGTAGAAACTGTAGGACCTAATCTCTATCTGCACATGGAGAATGAATGAGCGAGCAGAGACGGGAGTAACTCCCAGTTCCCCTCCTTAGGTGGCTGGATGGGGGGTAGAGAAAGGCCCTACACGCAGAAGAACCTATGTGAAAGGGCGAGTTCTATCAGCACATGTATGTGAGGGATTTTAGGCATCCAGATAGAATGAAAATAGCCTAGAAAACTTAGAAAGCAAGCTTAGAAGCCTCTGAAAATTATTGAACAGCCAGAGAAGGAGGCATACCAGAATGAAAAGCCAGAGATTTCTAAAGAGAACAACGCTGAATGCTGCCAAGACTCAAAATGAGGACAGAAAATTGTACACTAAATTTGGCGATCTGAGGCCATCCGGAGTAGTTTTCTGTAGTGGAAGGGTAGAAGCCAGATTGTAGGGGATGGGAAGTGAAGGGACTAAATAAGCATGTGGTACAGGTGATGTACAGAATGTGTGGCTGCGATGGGAAGAAGCAAGGCATCTGTTAGAAGAAAGAACATAGGTGCAAAGGAAGGAGGGTTTTGAATTTACACAGAAGAAATTGGCTAGAGAAGAGATTGAAGATATTTGGGGGAGAAAAGAGAGATGGATCTACGGAGCTAGACTGATGAAAATGCAGGAACAATGTTTAGGGTAACAGGCAGAGGGACTAGGTGGGAAGACACTGTCCCACTGAGACTATAGTGCTGCTTTGTAATGGTGTGAAACTAGATACACAAATATTGGAGCCAGTTTAAATTTAATATCTCAATTTTTTTTTTAATTTTTTTTTTTAACATTTATTTATTTTTGAGACAGAGAGAGACAGAGCATGAACAGGGGAGGGTCAGAGAGAGAGGGAGACACAGAATCTGAAACAGGCTCCAGGCTCTGAGCTGTCAGCACAGAGCCCGACGCGGGGCTCGAACTCACATACCGCGAGATCGTGACCTGAGCCGAAGTCGGACGCTTAACCGACTGAGCCACCCAGGCGCCCCTTAATATCTCAATTTAAATTACATATTAGTATTACAAGGGATTGGTTTTGATTTGGAAAATTAAATACAATTTTCTGAAATCCTGCATTCATATTAAGGCAGCGCTATTTTTTTTTTTTAAAGTAAAAGCAGATCTCAACATTCAAAGAAATGTGCTGCGAGTACTCATTTAAGGAGATATTTTTCCAATGTAATGGGGGCATATGGAATAATAGAGATATTCCTAAAGAAGTTTTAAAAATGCCATTTAAGATTTCACATTCTTTTCAAGAGCAGGTAGAATAGGCTGATGTATAATAGGTTGAATATTGAAGTAAAGTTTATATGTGTGGAGGAGAAAATCTAAATTTTGTTTAATTAGAAAAGAATAAGATAACCTTTCAAGTGTAATTTGACTAAAAAGACTTTTTTTTACCATTTATTTTTTTGAGAGAGAGACCGACAGAGCTTGAGGGGAGAGAGAGGGGCAGATAGAGAGGGAGACACAGATTCTAAAGTAGGCTCCAGGCTCTGAGCTGTCAGCACAGAGCCTGATGCAGGGGTTGAACTTAGGAACCATGAGATCATGACCTGAGCCAAAGTCGACGCTTAGCCTACTGAGTCACCCAGGCATCCCTGACTAAAGAAATTTTTTTAAATCCCTTACTTTTCTTACTCCTTTTTGGAGAAACATGAAAGTGGCCCTTAGGCACCTTAGGAATTTTGTTTTAAAATATTTTTATTTTAATTGTTTTATTTTGGTGGTTACGCACAAATGAAAAAAAATCATGAGGATTTCTTTTTTGTATATAATCAATTTAGGTTGTTGTGTGTTTAATAACCATATAGCATATTTGTCAAATAAGAGATATTGATTTGTTTTTCTTAATCGCCTAGTGTCACTAATTTTAGTTGTTATTAAATTTGCTCATATCTTGACCAAAAATAGGCACCATAGTTAATTCATTTTTAACTAAGTAATTTCCATTCAAAGTCAGATATTATGAGAAAGTCAATGTGTTTTAGATACATCATCTCTGATATTATGACTAAATCTTCCAGCATTTTGCTCTGATCACAACTGAAAGCTGCCTTGTACAGAGAATATTAGTACCTGTCACATCTAGACAGACCCCTGTTCTGACAGTGTTTCTGGACCAAGCAAGTAGAGGTCTGATAGAGATGAGTACTGCTCACTGGGACCCTTCTAGACCCAACTTAGCCTGTTAGGATTTTTACTAACTTGGATTTGAAAGACTGGGGTGGGAAGTGGGCTCAGAGGCTAGAACTTCACAGAAGAATTGGGTCGGCCGAAGAAGATAAGAATTATGAATCGAAGTTCATTTGTAAACATTTGTAAAATATACTTTAAAATGTTTATGGGTTATACTAAATGGAAGAGTTCACATTTCCTCTCTTAAGGCTTAAACCGTGTATATCTAGATATTTTAAAATATATAATTTGTAGACGTATATGTAGAATCATTTTTTATAAATCAAATGCTTAGAAATTCTAGACAATCTCTAATAAAACTATTTATGCAAAATACTGGCCTTAAAGAAATCCTCCACACTGTGAAAGGTAGAACTCTTAAATTATCATTTCAGGAAAAAAAAAACAAAACTTTTCACAAGTCAAAAAAGAAAGAAATTATAATAAATTGAACTAGATCAGTATATCTTGCCTCAAGTGTTACCTCCAGACTATTGTCTGTGTATCAGCTTGAGCAAGGCCCAGAACTTTCATTTCCTAATTTGTAAGTCAGAGTTTTGGATTTGATGGTATCTAAGGTTCCTTCTATGAGCCTATTAATTTTACAGATGCTATTTTCAGTGTACTTACTATTTGTAATTATAGCACGTAAAGTATTTAGTACATTTTTCAATTCATTTTTTCACATTAGCTAAACTTTCAATTCATTTTTTCACATTTTTACATTAGCTAAAACTATGTAAATACATAACTTCTGACTTTTTCTTTTCTAGTTAAATGAAAAAAGTTAATAGGCTATGTATTCTGGTAGTCTGGCAAATCCAGTTCAATTCTTACCCAAGAAATCTGTAAAGTATAAGTATTTGCAGATATCATAGTAACTAAAAACTGTTAATGTTATAAACTGCTAATGTATAATCCACTTTTTGTGGATTAAGAATTAGGAAGCTCCCTGTTAATGCCCATATAGGATATTCATACCTTTAGAAGTTTAAGACTTACCATGTGAACTAATAACTATCAAAGATTTTCCTTTCAGTTTCTAGTTTCCCTGTGTATTTTTTGTTAGTAAGTCATTCATTTGGACTGTGCCTATTTTAATTTTATCAAATTGTTAGAGATAAGATCTTAAAACAACTGTTTATATTAATGTAAAGCCTAGATTGCAGTTTGGACTTTAAGATCATCGGGTAAAATCGTAGACCTGTTTCCATCACATTTAGCATTCCTAGGTTCTTAATTTTGATTACATGGCTTTGATTTGAAGTCTGTTCTATACTGCCACTCCTTTTGCCAACATCCTTTAGTGATCACATTAGACATGTTACTTATTTTTACCACTAATAAACTAATCCAATATAGTAGAGAGTTATAATGCTGGTATGGAATTAAGGAAAGAGAAAGAGGAAGAAGGATAAGATTTTAGACTAGAAATTATCAGGAAACGGGACAAGGAGCTGACCAGTTTTATTTTGTTCTGACCATATCCAAAGAAGTCATAGTTTCCCCCTTGCCCTTTTCACATACGTGTGCATTTTTTTACTGAATAGCAGAAGCAGGAGCATGATGAGATGTGGGGCAGTGAAGGGGTATGAGATGATTAGTGGTTTTTCAAACACCTGGATAACTACACTGGGGCTTCTGGAAGCACTCCTCGACAGAGAAGTCTGGATAGGTTCTCGCAGAGAAGGGACCTATGTCACAGCTAATGTGATTCTTTGGCAAGTAGTGTTCACTACTTGGGTAACTGAGAATTAACTGCATTTTTAGTTCTAGTGTTTCCAGCTGCCTATTTACAAGTCATGTATTCAGTGTGTTATAGTTTGAATCTTTACACTTTTCTACTATTTTGGTTTGGGTAAGAAATATACATGTTTGCATAAGGTTAGTAATAGTACTGTATAAATTGTTATTGAATCTTTAGATGTCTTTATAAGGGTAATGCTACTTTTTAAATGTTTTTGCTACCTGTAGGGCTCTTTGGCAAAAGCTCTGAGTAAAGTTATTTTGAAATGTTTGTTTCCTTATGCATAGATTCGATGTTACAGAGTCCCAGATCATAATTATAATATGCCAGCTTCTCACAGGAACCCTGGGACCTTGGTTCTGGAACTTCACGGTAACTGCTAGAATATTCATGCTGTCCAATGAACAGTGGCGTGAACTCAATAAAGACAGCACCTTTGTCATGCACAGAGTAATTAAAATACAAAAAAATAAAAAGTCTTCTGGTGGTATTTCACAGACAAACAGGTTATTAGAAAACAAATAATTTTAATATATATAGGGCAATAAAAATCCACCCTATTAAAAATTTTTGAAAATAATATTCCTGGTGATTTGATGCTAGAAACAATTATCTCTCACTTACCCTACTGTACCTAATATCATTTTTGCTGTTTGTAATATTTTTAAAACAAATACCTTTCCACCATTAACTAGATTTTTTTTTTAATTTATATTTTGAAAACAATAAAGCAAGCAGAGTTTCCCTTTAGATAAGCAAGTTGAGAAGATGCTTAATAGTAATATAGGAAAGATTCTGTTTATTCCCTTAACTCCTTTAGAATATTCTTTAAGCAATCTAGTACCGATTCTTCTGTTTCTGTTTTCAACGATCTTAGTTTTTAAAAAAATTAATGCTAGAAGCTATTCCTATTTGTATTGTTTACTGCTTTCTTCTCTTATTGTGCTTTTAAAACTAAGTATCCTTTGCTTTTCATGTTACTATAGCCATCTGTTGAATAACATCCTTTTTCAGGTTTGGTTTGTTTTTAGTAAATACATATTTCCTTAATTAATGCTGAGTAAATAATACATCTTTTTTTTCTCTCATGTTAAAATTATAATTTAGACTTTATGACTTTTAAAAGTTCAAAAATATTTATTAGGAAAGAGTTTCCCAGTAGAATAGTCCAGAATCTTTCACACTTTAGTATGAAAGTTTTATTCACAAGCAAAGTAGAGCTTAAATTCCATTTATTTTGCAGTTCATGGAGTGTTTGGGGACTGTTCATATGGACACCTAACATATTGTTCTAGCAATACGGGGCTGCATTAGGTTTCCTATATTGAATCCTCATGCTCCAAAATGTTTCAATAATGTGATAGAGTAAGTCTGGTAGCAGAGTTCTTTCTGAAAGGTATCTTGCAGCATTGTAAATCCATTTATTCAGTGGCAGTAGAGACATCTTTGGGGACAGATTAATAGTGAGGGATAGTTTACATCTTTTTTTTCAAAAGAAGCTTAGATTTTGGAGAATACTGAAAAGTACTATAGACATGATTTAGAATCAAAACAAAAGCCATTTTTTCATTTGAATTTACAATGTACTTGCAGAATTATTTGTGGGGTCTATTTTCCTGGGGTAGAATAATGTGCATAGTTCAAAATGTGTCATTTTTAGTCCCCCTCTACCCATGACCTGTCTTCTGGTTCTTTCTCCAAAGACCTAAAACTTTATGCTCACTGCAGTTGTCTAGGTAGACAATTTTTGATAGCTCATTTACTATTTTTAATTGTACTCACCAAAGGTCTTTTCTCCCAGTGTTCTTAGTGAAATTAATAGTCAGGATATTGACTATATTACTTACTTTCACCTTGTTTGTGTATGATAAAAAAGTACCTGTATTTATAGAACCTTTCCTATTAAAATGTTTCTAGAAACTAATGCAAATCTGTTCTTTTACCAGTTGCTAACTTGCAGAGACTTTTTTTGCTTTTAATATTTGTTGCTTTAACTGGTTTGATCATTGCAATGAGACTGTCAGATGTTTGTGGGTTTTTCTTTTTCCATTTTTTCAGAGTTCAGGGGGAAAATAAGCTTAAGAAAGAGTTCATTATAATTTGTTTCCAATTAATTTAATTTATTAGCATCTAAACTTGGAATGCTATTACCATTTTACAGAAAGTTGTGTTAGAATACAAGAAACATCATACATGGACACCTTAGTGATAACAAGGTAAAAACTTAGCACAGATGTTTACTCCAGTTGATTAGTAAACTAAAAATCAGAGTTTTAGCACCATGTAGGTACAACACCTCCATTTTCTTTCAAGGCTCTGCCACCTATTATCTCGGTAACCTTGGAAAAGTCCATTAACCTATCTGACTTTCCACATCTATAAAATTGTGGCAATAGTTCCTACCTCCTAGATAGTTGTGAAGATTAAGAGTATCAAAATGTAATGTGCCAGCTTTAGTGACTGGCATATAAGTGTTTGTTACCACTGTTATTTTTATTGATTTTAAGACCTGTGTTAGTAACTCCCAGAAGTTGCTAGATTTCTTCCAGAATTGATTGTGCTAGTTTGAGAGGAAGAATAGGTCCATGATCCCTTCATTTAACTTCATCATGATTATTACTAAATGAGGTGAGAGGACTCTCCTAATTCTTCTGTTTCCAAGGGTGATAAGGGTAGGCTGTCCCCTGAATTGTGAGACCTAAGCTTTAGCTCCTTTTAGAGGACTTACATTCTAGCCTTTGGCTATTTTTCTTCTTACTCGAAAATCACTGGATGGGTTGTTGTTGCAGGTGGTGTTTTTTAGTCTTCTCAGATAATCTAAAGATCCATTTAGTCCTTCATGTGGTAGATAATAAATATGGTTTTAAATAATTCAGCTTATCTCAAAAATAGATGCTTAGACTTTCTCTGTATGTAACACTTTTTGAGAGTGTGTGTGTGTGTGCGAACAGGAAGGGGCAAAGGAAGAGGGGAGAGAGAATCCCAAGCAGGCTCCATGCTGTCCGCACAGAGCCCAAATCAGGGATCAATCCCACGACTGTGAGATTATGACCTGAGCTGAAATTAAGAGTCAGATGCTTAACTGACTGAAACACCCAGGTGCCCTGTACCACTTGGTTTTAAAATATCATAGTTACCATTCAGCTGTCTGGTTAATATTACCTAACATTAAGCTTGCCATGCCCAGATTGTCCATTATCAAGGGTAGAAAGTAAAATATTGGAAGGCAGTATGGTCAGTTTCTAGGCCAGTCTTGGTTGCAGTCTACCAAGACTTCACCCCACCCATGATTTTTCTGGTGTAATAAATGTTCTGGTCATGCAGAAGTTCCCTACAACTTCAGATCCATTGACAAGTGAGTGCAAATCTGTAATTAATAACAATCTAATCTTTGAATAGGATTCCAGACACCCTCAGTGGATGTCTTTTTAAACAAAATTCTTCTTTTTAAATAATAAATAGCTCACAAGTCAAATTGTACAAATCTGGGTTTCTTTGACACTTGAATTTAGCCCTAGTGCATATTCTCTTAACCAAGCCAACAGCCAACCCAAATTATAATACAATCACGTTTGCTGTGTAGAGTTTAACAACAACATTGCTTTTATACATTAACTGCAAATATTTCTTTGAATGCATATGTGACACATATAAGAAAAATAGATTAACTCGCATTAGAGTGAGTGGAAAGACATAAAAATTTTAGGGAAAAGATGATTAACATGCTTACCAGCTTTCACAGAATGTCATTTAAATCCCTTCACATTCCCATTACTCCTGAGTCTTGTTGGAATTCAAATCAGATGCATTTGTTAAGTATCTCTCTCAAAACTGAACAATGAAAATGAAACTTAAAATAGAAATTTTATTCATAGTTAACTTAGGAAGTTTGAGTTGTTACACCCCTTAATCACTTTTTAAACCTCTAATTCTGATGTAATAACTGACCTAGGCTGCCTTTCTGTTGTGATAGAGACCCTCGGAGTTCCTCACTCCCAGCTAGAGAGATTTTCTGTTCCCTGTTTAGAAGTTAAAATTACTCCTATTCATTTAAGATACCATGATCTCTTTACCTCTTAGTCAGTGGACCATTAAGATGTTGCTAGGAGTGATGGGCCCAGGGGATTTATTTCAAATATTCAGTTATTTTGACTGCCACACTTGCAGCCTCCCCATCAAAAGAATGGGGGAGCTTAGTCTCCACAGCTGGTTTGCTTCTTTGCATTTTTCTTCCGTGACAGCCATTAGAATGTTGTTTATGGCTGGCTTGTTGTTGTCATTTGAAGAGATTATACATAGCAATTGGGCAAGTTCTTTCTGTACTTTGACAACCTATACTAAAATAGAAACAGGAAATTATTTAAAGCTAAACAAGTCAGAATATTTAAATACCTTCATGGTTACAGAAAATTAAGTGCATTCTCATCTAATTTCCCCCCTCTGAAACTTTTAGGCTGTGGAAATCTAATGCTGTAGATAAGAGATTTGTTTTCCCATATGTCTTTAAAAAAAAAAAATCACTCTGGTGTTTTGGATGCTCCTTTACCACATATTCTTTGTATCTTGAAGGGCTTATTTTTAGTGTAGTTCTGGAGGATGCTTTTTTGGTTTTTGAGTAGTAGTCCCAACATTTGGGAATTTGCCACCCATATTATTATTTTGAAATGAATAATAAGAAAGTGACTACAGAAATGCCACATTCCTGCCTTTCCATAACATTCTCCTTTCTGGATAACTGTCTTTCCTCCTCAGCCAAAAGTAGTAAATGATGAATTTATATTACCATAAATTCATCCACTAGGAGACTTCTTAGTGGAAAGGTAGGAAAATGGACTGCCATATAAGCAACTCTTGTCTAAGTAGATTCATTGACTCTTTTGTTCATTGTTAATCACTTCTGCCACCTGTCCCTCTTAGTTCCCTTAGTTCCTATCTCTAGGGATGGCCTCTTACTGCACCCTTCTTCATTGACAGTCAAGCTTAGAGCCACACCTCCAGGAGTGGGGATAGGCCATGATTCAGTGCAGGAGGGTCTCATCCGGGAGTACTGAGTATTCCTCTAAATCAAATAAGCAAACAGGAAAAAAAACCTCTTAACTACCTATAACTGGTAAGTTTTCCCTGGCTTTCCCTCCTAACATTAAGGCATCGTGGATCTAAATACAATGACAGTATCTGCATGGTTTAGGAAATTCTGTCTTCTAAAATTTTTAAACAGGCAAATCCATAAAACTTTCCCTAGGAATCCCAGTCTGAGCTTTATAAAGATCTTTCATGTTCCCCATTCTCTTTTACATTCATCCAGGGTACAAAGATTAATTGCATGAGGTTCCCTCCATTTTTATTTTGTAATTCTATACTTCTGGCCCTTCCCCTCCCAAAAGGCTACTTCATATATCCAGCAAAATGTTGTAAGATGTCTACCCTCCTCCACCCAAGACAGACTCGATCATCTTTGACACCTGCTTAGTCTCCTGAATCTGCTACTGAGTGTAATTCCCCTTATTGGCAACACCATTCATCAGGTCAGCTCTACAGATTCTTTTTAGCCTAATTCAGTCCATTTTTTCCCCAATAAATGTGTATGTAAAGATGACTACATCACTATATGTTTACAACTTAATAAGCTTCTGTTCAAAAAAAAATCTGGAGCAAACAAAACTCATTTTTTTTTAGTTGTGAGAGACTGGTATCAACTTAGTTATTTATGTTGGGCATGGAAACTTGCATATCTAGCTCACATTATATGTTTTAAGTGTCAGTTTCAGAAATGGGGGCTCCATTCTGCTCTGGGAATTGAATCCCCTTGCTGTTGTTGGTATCTGTTTTTCTTAGACTAATTTTTTTAAAAATTTACCTTAATATAAGTTATTCACTTTGTTTAAAACTAACATTATAAAAAAACGTATGCAGTGTATGGTCTCCTTCCCATCCTCCTCTCCCAGCGGTCCATCCCCACACTGTCCTCTCCAGTAGGTACCACTGTTCTTAGTTTACAATGTATCCTTCCAGAAATTTGTTATGTAATTACTGACAAAAATAGAGAATATTATTTTTCTTCTTTTTTACACACACACACACACACACACAATAGCACTGATACATTCTGCAACATTTCTTTTCACCTAATATATCTTTGATATTTTTCCATATCACTTTGTAGGGAGCAACCCACTCTTTTTTCAAAGCTACCAGATACTCCATTGTGTGGAAGTACTCTAATTTCTATAACTGTTCCCTCATTGAGGGCTTTGCTATTATAAGGAATGCTGTAATAAATAACCTTGTACAAACACTTTGTGCAAGTATATCTGTAGGATAAATTGTGAGAATTTTAATTTTGGATCCAATAATCTGGAATGATAATCTCAAGATTATGTAAAGTGCTGGTCTGTAGAAGGAAAAGAATGTCAGTTTGTGCTTTGCTCCTCAATCTTTTTGTCCATATTCTTTTTTTCAGACTTTCAGACTTCTAATTTCTACTGCCCTGTTTTTGTACCAGGTTTGTCTTTTCTTGACTGTAAGATCATTTTCAGCAACCTCAAACTAATTCTTGGCTGCTTTTCAGTTCTTCTTTCCAGAAATCTTAGGGTAGTTCACCTAATAAGTGTAAGAATTTGAGAGCTGGGTGAAATTTTTTTTTCACACCCCTACTATGGAAGGCATTAAGTGAATATAACTAAAGGGCAGTAAGTTTTATAAGATCTGAGTGATTTACGTTACTTTAGTAAAAACTCACCATTTCCTCTATTTGGTACTACAAAGCCCTGGTTTCAAGATTTCATATTCTATAGCAGTGTAATGCAGTCCCCTCTGCTTGACACTCGAAATTTAATACACACATGCCCTGCCCCTGCTCCTTTTTTCTTTTTTTCCTTTTTTTGGTGGGAAAGGTTAAGCTATAGTTTCAGCCCAATTTCAGTGAGTCAGAAATTTCCTATGGAAAGGAGGGGTTTTTATTGCTCTGTGAAATTCATCAAATTAAATTAAAAGCCTCTGGATTTTATTTGATTTTGCTCATAACAAATTTTTGACACCTCCTTCTCCCCTTTCCTCAATATTTGAGATTTTTTTCTATTGTGCATGATAGAGGAATGCTGCTAAGCTCGCAAGTAATTAACTTGAAATTGTTTTGAGTAATTCTGCTTTTTTGGCTTTTTGTACCTAATCAGAATTGATGTGACTGAAGTGCAAATCTTCATAATAATCATGCATTTGCTGGCAGTGATTGGAGGACCACCTTTTTGGCAATCTATGGTAACTTTGTTCACATTGTGTATCCCATGTAATGCATGTTGTCTTTTGCTTGTGTTTTCTAATATAGGATAATCCAGTTAAAGAGTGATATGTAAAACTATTTTACTCTTTCTGAAAATGAAAAGCCACAGCAATGGTAGGACACAAACTTCTCTTTGGGTCGTGGTGAATTTTACTACTTGGAGTCAGGTGGAACTTGAGGTCCATTCCAGGACTATTGTTTTGGAAGGCCATCTGATATTATTCGTCATCCCATTTTACATCTGAGGAGACAGCGGATACTATAGCCGGTTAACCAATGACTAGATCAAATCAGACTTTTTTTCTCTCTGAGCTATAGGAGTCTACTAGTTTTCTGTCATATGCTTAAAGCTGAATAACAAATTTGGGGTAGCAAATAAGCTAGCCCTAAAACAGAATAAATGCTTATTGAAATCGGTGCCATAGAATGGTTTTAACAAGCCAGGACCTTGATTTTCAACCTGACCTATAAACACACATTCTTTTTTTTCACAAAACGTCAAAACAGGGTACATGAAAGGTATAATATGCAAGCCAAGAGCACAGGCTTAGGAACCAGACTGCCTGAGTTCAGTCGGGCTCCTCTGCGTATTGTGTGAACGTCATCTGTTACTCAGCTCTCTGTGGCTTAATTGCCTCCTCTGTAAAATGAGAACAGTAATAATACCTATTTCCTAGGGTTATTCTTTTTTGTTAAATGAGTAGTACGTATAAAGCACTTAGAACCGTGTGTATCAAGTAATAAGCCCTCAGTGAAAGCTGCTCTTATAATTGCCAGATCTTCTTCCAGATCTGAGTCACAGTTGTTTGTGCTGCCTGGTCCAGTTTACTGCTGATCACTACCAGAATTTGCCATTCATTTGGTGTGATCTCACCGAAAGATTTACTACTCCTAAACAAACATAATTCTTAAAAATCAGATTAATTTTAAGGTATATGGGAAATTTATGGAACGAGATCTTTCGCATACCTAATTCACTTTATGAGGGTCAATCAGATATTTGAGGAGGTGTAATTGACATACTTCCCTGAGTATTCATTACCAGAAACTGTTCAATACCTTTTGTCAGGAGGATAGGGTTGTGAGGAGGGAGGAGATAAAGGAATAAAAATAATCCATAGTCTGCCAGGAAAATTCTGAAGCTATCTAGTCATGTATGTAATATCATTCAAATTCACATCTTTCCTACACACGAGTCTCAAAAGCTGATAGGGTCTTTAGTGAAATCTAAGATATATTTTAGTGAAATCTGAGCTCCATAGATTCAGATATAGGTATACAGGGAGATACATAGATATAGGGAGAGAATTTTATTATTTTTGTTTTCCAGCAAGTTAAGCATATATAAATATATATAAAATATATAAATAAATATAATAAAATATATAAATAAATATAATAAATAAAATAAATATATGTTATATATACAGTTGACCCCTAGACTACACAGGTTTGTTAAAGCAAGGGTCCCTTAACTATACACTTTTTTTTATAAATACAGTGCAGTGCCATAAATGTGTTTTCTGTTCCTTATGATTTTCTTAATATCATTTTCTTTTGTCTAGCATCCTTTCCTGTAAGTGTATGGTATATAATACATATACAAAATATGTGATAATCAACTGTCTTATCAGTAAGCCTTCTGGTCAACAATAGCTCAGTTTTGGGGGAATCAGAAATTATAGGCAGAGTTTCAACTGCACGGGGCTGGGTGGGTAGGCACTCCTAACCCTCGTGGTGTTCAAGGGTCAATTGTATGTTGACTTAAATTTTTTGTATCTCTTGACTATATTATGTTCATAGACTTTGTGTTTTATACCAAAGTCTCCCCTTCTCCAAAATTATTTTGAATATCTTAAATGTATATAAATTACCTATACAGTTTCATCATACCAGTTACCAAAAATTGTGATTTCTGGCTTGATCGTTGCAAAACAAGTCAGCGTCAGGTATATAAACCATATTATCCTTATCAGTATGGAAATACATAAGGCATTATTGCAAATGAAGTTATAGGCTGTATGCGTATATTTTTTAAGTGGTGCCTGGTGGTGAATTTGCTTCAGGTATCCTTGTTACCTTTTTCACTAGGATTTATATACATGAACTTAACAGAAGTGATGGTTGTTGTTTTTTTTTTTTTTTCTTTTAAAAGGATCGAATAGTTTGCCCTATCTTTATAGATAATTAAGATAATATAATCATCCTCTTTTATTATATGTTTTAAAAAGTAACTGTAGGAACTCTCAGATCCGAGACTAAAGTAAAATCCCCAGGCCCAACAATCTAACTCCAGTAGGAGTGAGGCCAGGTTGCGGGAGAGATGCAGATCCCAGGCCTTTGTTAGTGGCCCTGCTGTTACCATCATTAAAGTAAAAGGGAAGGACCTGACCTCTCTGGTGATATTTGGAGGCTAAAAGAAATATTCTGTGTTCTTTGAGCAATTCCCAGTAGAGAGTCCCATAATTGACCTCAGACTACTATATTTCTTTTTTTCTTTTTATTTGGCCCTATGGGTTCAATGCTGAATATACTGTTTCAAATTGCATTATGTTAGTTTAGGAAAGATTACATTTAATAATTTGTGTGCCAAAATGGAGAAAATGTACCCGTTTGGAGCATCAAATTTTCATCTCTCTTGAAGTTGAAGGCACGAAATGGACACTGCTTTCCAAATCCTCATTAAAAGGCTTTCATTGATAGTTAAGAAGCAAATCTATGGCTTTAAAAAATATATACAATTGTTTTTATAAAGCTGATTTCAGAATATCAGCTGTTTTGCAAAGATAAGTGATTTATATCTGCAGCTTATGGATTACCCATTTCTTGCTGCTTTTTTGCTTTTTTTTTTTTTTTTCCTTCAGAGAGGTGGGTTTTTACCAAAGTTTGTAATTAGTTCTGTTGGTTTGGGTTGTTTGTGGTTTTTTTCTTTTCTTTTTTTTAAGGAAAAATTGTTTCATGCACAAAAGTCTGTGCATGGGTTTACACATTGCAAGGAACAAAACAAAAATCCATATTGTTAATTTTTCTGTATTGCTTTTCCCAGAAGAATATATTCTTTTGGAATGTCTTGAAACTATCTTTTATCCTATCACTGTTTTTTTCTTTGTTTGTTTTTGTTTTAAGGAGAATTATCCTCACTTGAAAGGGACCCACATGCAATCCCCTCATGGTTACTTTCACTGCTGTTTCATTCTTTTTTTTTTTTCTTTTTTAAGTTTGTTTTTATTTATTTTGAGAGAGAAAAGAGAGAGAGCACGAGTGGGGTATGGGCAGAGAGAGAGGGAGAGAGAATTCCAAGCAGGCTCCACGCTGTCAGTGCAGAGCCCCATGCAGGCTCGAACTCAGGAACAGTGAGATCATGACCTGAGCCAAGATCAAGAGTTTAACAGACTGAGCCACCCAGGCACCCCCTGATATTTGATTCTTTTAAATGTAATAGTTGATTAAATGTGTAGGAAACCATGAGATAGATACCTTCTGGAATCCATTTAAGTCAAGTGGTGAGACCACAGGTGAAGTTTCAGAATTCCTTAGGCGGAACTAAATAAAGACTTACTATGCAGTGTAATTTATTTGTGTCTCATTCCTTAGACTGAAGAAGTGTACTTAGACTTAAATAATTTAGACATGGTGATTTTCTTTAAATACTTGGTAGATGCTGTAATTATTGTTATATTAAAGTTTGATGGAAATCACTTCTTTTCAAAGTACTTCTAAATAGGCATTGCCACATTGTTTGGAAGAAGGTTAGTAGTATCTAACCTCAAAATGACACTTTGTGTTTCAGCTGAAATTTACAAAGCCCATAAGAACATTTTATTATGCCCCTAAGAAAACTAGTCTTAACGGTTTAGTAACTGATATTCTATATTAATCCAAACTGTTGAATCAGAACGTGTCCATTGTAATCTGGTAAATCTGAGATTTAATATCTGCTTTTCCATCTCTAACCTAATTTAAAATGAATTATATTAGATTGATATTATTTAGATGCATAATTTGATAGCATAAATCCAGAGGGTTTGCCCCTGGCTATAGAGCAGACACCATGACCCAGAGCTCTGATAAAGGTATGTTTTCAGTATAGCTTTCTTGTATTTCTGTAGAGTGAATGCATGTTAGCTACCTTGGGCGAGTTCCAAGATGAGAAGGCCAGAAAGGGAAAGATTGGGAAAAGACAGAATGTGTCCACCTTCCTTGATCTTGGGTGGGAGGTGAAAATGGCAACGCTTTTGGTGCTTTTTATAAGTGGTTCATTTGGTGCTGATTTTTAAGGGATTGCCTGATAAGGCTTGTGATTCCTTTCCTTCCAGCTCCCTTCACTTTGCCTCAGATTTTCTTGTAGCTAACATTCTTTTTCCTTCTTAATGTGGGAGCAAGATATGTCTTCTTATTCTCCCATAACAGTAATTCTACATAGAGGGTAAGAGAAAGGGAGAAGATCTTAATCTTCAACAAGTGTATATAGAGCACTCACAATATGCATGGCTCCAGAGAGAATATAAAAAATCAATGCAAACAAAATCCTATACTCAGAAACTTAGGGTTTGGTGTATATAGCTGTCCTATATGATGGAAGCCGAGAGGGTCTTAGGAATGTTTGATACTTTGCTCCTAAGTCTGTAGCTTGTTTACTTATTTTGTGGTTCAAGGCGTTTACTAAATTGCCTGGCTTCTTTAATATTTCAGTTTATTCTTTCTTCTTTCAATAGCCAACAGTTTCCATGAACCTACTGCATTTTCACCAAATTTTAATTATAGTTGTGGTTATACTCAGTTCAGTTGTGGCACAGATGACTGCTATGCCAGAGTTGGCACTTACTCGATACCCTGGCCCTAATACAGGCATGCCGCTGTAATGGATGAATGCTTTGTCTCCTTTGAAATCTGAGGGAGTATAGTATTTCCCCCATTGCCATACAGGGCCTTTGTCTCTGGAGGAAAAAAGAAAACTAGCCAGGGTATTAAATTTAATTCAGGTGCATCAGATTAAGATTGTAATATCCCTAGTTTTCTGAACCAGAGCAGGAAAATCTTAGAGCTCAAAGCAACCATGGTGTTGATTTTCTCCTTCACTGTAAACAAGTGTTGAATTTGGGCTGTAGGGTTTAGAAATGAATTAGGGAAGGAAGAAGACCATTTAGGATGCTCTGTAAAGTTCTGGGCTTAACTTTTAAGTTGACCTATTTCATTTTAGAAAACTAAACACTGCCACAGTACAACTTGAAATTTGAACAGTTGATTACAATTTTTTTTCAGAGCTGCAGTTTTGCAAGAGGTCATAGAGTTGTATAAACAAACTGAGTTCTTCAGAGTTTTGAAGAAATACAGTATCTAAACATTAGGATTGTTGTCTCTACCAATTTTACTTGGGTTTTATGTATAAAAAAAAAAAAAATTAGGAAATGTGACATGTCCTATTTGGTTTTTAAATGGTAGCCCTAAAAAGTATAAATCGCCCTAGTTAAAATGTTTTCATTAAGAACTCATTGCCTATTAAACCCTGTGGGCTTCTGGAATTTTGTACTTATACTCATTTGTTTCTGTTAATAGAATATATCATTTTATGTTGCTTTATTTTCAACCCATATTGGACAAAATATGAGCCTTCAGAAAAGCTAAATGAGAGGTGCAAACAGAAAGAAAATCTTAAATGATTTTAAAAAGTTAGCACAAGTGTATTTAATTTTAAATGATGGATATTGTACTTGCAAGATTGAATACTTGATCCCAGTGCACTCAGCCGCTCTCCCCCGCCCCACTTTAGGTAAATTAATCTGCATTTTCAGTATGCTTTTGTATTTTCAGTATGCTATAAAAATATATTATTTGCTTCTTCTGAAAATTTAACATGTTAAAATTTTGGATACACAATTGTACCTGCTTGGATGGTGCTTGACGTCTTTTTGCCCTGCATATGAATGTCTTCTTGGCTGCCCTCTGCTTTTTCTAGTTGCTTGTATCCTAACAGTTTGGAGTTGAGAACTCCTCTGAGTACAGCTTTTGTCTTCCATTCTCTAGTTTGCATGCTTTTTTAATCTAGCTGCAGATATTTCTAGTCTTTTATGCTCCACACTTTGTCTCTCATAACAATTAGTAACAAAGTACAGATTTAAAGGCAGAGGTCCAAAAATGTACAAAGAAACAAGCAAAGTACACTTCATTTATAAAAGTCCAGAAGACAGCCTGTTCCACTGTTGCCAGACTTCTGGGATACATTAGGTGAACTTTACTTAGCTTGTGACACAATTTAATAAAGTTGAATCAGTAATTTTTTTAAAGGTTGGCGTGAGAAATGAGATTAATTTCTACATAGCCTCGTCTCTTTGTTATATTGCTTCTAATAGAAAGAGGGAAATGTTCATGAATTTAAGTATTTGCTAAACTGGAGGGAATATGGAGGATATATGGGAATATGAACCAAACATGTGTTGTATTTTCTTATTTCAATTTGTATATATTTTAATTGTTCTCTTTCTCTCCACCCATTAAAGATTCCAGTGCTGAATATCCAAATGAAAATTTTTCCTGCACTTTGTACTGTAGCAGGGACCATATTTTCCTGTACAAATTACTTCCGTGTAATCTTCACAGGTGGTGTTGGAAAAAATGGATCAACGATAGCAGTGAGTACATCTTAAGATTCCCCACAATTGTTTATACTAGGACTTGGTTTTGTAGTTGCCTTTCCATTTGAATTGTATAAAACATTTGCTAATTTAGACTTTCTGCTCAGTCTTAAACAAAAGTAATATCCCAAACTCACTTTTTTTTTTTTAATTTTTTTTTTTCCAACGTTTTTATTTATTTTTTGGGACAGAGAGAGACAGAGCATGAACGGGGGAGGGGCAGAGAGAGAGGGAGACACAGAATCGGAAACAGGCTCCAAGCTCCGAGCCATCAGCCCAGAGCCTGACGCGGGGCTCGAACTCCCGGACCGCGAGATCGTGACCTGGCTGAAGTCGGACGCTTAACCGACTGCGCCATCCAGGCGCCCCCCAAACTCACTTTTATCTATACATGCATACTTCTGTATGCTTACATGCATTTTTTTTTGTGCATGTACACACAGACACACATGCATGCCTTTATACACAAATGTATTTTTAAAAGTATGATCTGCTTTGTAAAATAAGCCTGACAGCGTAAGTAAAATCCTCAGATTGTGCCTGACCAACCCATACTGCTGCTTTCTTCACTAGCTGTTCAGTATTTGGTTACAGAAACTGCTGGCTGTCAGGCACCGTGAGGTTCTTAAAAGTGTGAGTTGATCTGCCTTACAACAGATCCATGTTGTATCTGACAGTTCGTACCTCTCTTCTCTTTATTCTGCACAGGGAACAAGTGTCCTTTCTCCTTTTCTCCATATTGGATCAGTGATTACATTAGCTGCAATGATCTATAAGAAATCGGCAGTTCAGCTTTTTGAAAAGCATCCCTGTCTTTATATACTGACGTTTGGTTTTGTATCTGCTAAAATCACTAATAAGCTTGTGGTAAGCACTAAAGTTTTTCTTTGTTTTGTGTTTAAAATTCCTCTTATTTTGGGTTTATGGCCATAGCTTTCATCCCACAGCTTCCTGAGTAGCTCTAGAGTTTGCTCTCCTCCAGTCAAGATCCCTGGACATCAACATGGGAACTGTTCTCACTCTTCTGTGAAGCTACAACTGGAGGTTACCAGAAGCTTCTTGGACCTCCACAGCCCTTCTTTCTGCTACAGTTTCATTTGGTGCTTTAGTTTATCTGCCTTTTTCAGTCTCCATCTGTATACTCGAATTAAGGGTGTTTATGAAAAGCATCTTCTGGGGCGGGGGGGGGGCGGGGCTTGGTTGACATGGTCTGTCCCTGTGGTGTATAGCTCTCACACATAATTCTTGTCAGTTTTCTGGGTTTTTTTTTTTTTTTTGGAAGTTTAGCTTTTTATTCAGTATCGCCAAATCTCGAAACTTGTGAACACAACTTGAAACTTGAGCACAAAACTGATTTACTGTGACTCACGGTTGCTCTAGTATGAGAGTGCCTGCATGACGGGTTCTCTTTTGTTTTCAGGTGGCACACATGACTAAGAGTGAAATGCATTTGCATGACACAGCATTCATAGGCCCAGCACTTTTGTTTCTGGACCAATATTTTAACAGCTTTATCGATGAATATATTGTACTTTGGATTGCCCTGGTAAGTATCGTTCTGTGTCCTGTTTCATGATTTGGAAGCCACTTGTTTTCTTGTTCCTGTGGGTCAGTCCTGGAAGATAGATACTATAATTGTAATGGTTTGGAATGTCAGAAAACCATATTTATGGGACTTTGTAGAGTTCTTTGTGGCTTCATCTTTGAGCCATTTTTTGCATTATTCTTATTAGTCCTACATCTGAGCTCAAAAATTCCAGATTTCTGACTGTAAAGCAGGAACTGATAAATTACATCCTGTGGGCCAAAGGCCTGTTTTTATAAAGTTCTATTGGAACACAGCCGTGGCCGTTCATGAAGGTATTGTCTGTGTCTGCTTTCATGCTATAATGGCAAAAGTTGAGCAGCTAAGATAAAGACGGTATGGTCCACAAAGCCTAAAATATTTACTGTGTCTCTGAGAAAGAGTTTGTTGATCCTTCGCGTAAAGGAAAAATCCATGAGGAAATTGAAGTATTAGATTGTATGGAATTGAAGACATGTCTGGAAAGAAGGGAAGAAGGAAGCCACTCCTTATGTAGGAAGCTTAGGAATCACCTAAGCAGGTCCTGAGAATCTGACACTCTCTTTTCTTTCCAGGTCTTCTCCTTCTTTGATTTGATCCGCTACTGTGTCAGTGTTTGCAATCAGATTGCGTCTCACCTGCACATACATGTCTTCAGAATCAAGGTCTCGACAGCTCATTCTAATCATCACTAATGACATACTTGGTGTCATATAGGAAACTCACGTTTTCTGCAGGAAAGAATCAGAACATATTAAGGAGAATGGGGTGGATAAGAACAAATATAATTTATAATAATCAATGTTGTATAACTTTTCTTTGTTATTGGTAACACTCCTTAACTATCCTGTGTGAGAATGGGAATTTCAATCCCATCCTGTAATTGTACATGTTGTCATACAGGGTTTGGCCCAAGGAAGCATGCAGGAAAAATTGCCATGTGTTTGTAATTATCTTGGATTCAGAATAAAATTGTCCTGGGGAGCAGATTCCCAGTGGTGGAGATTTCTCATGTAGAATATTTGCAGGCCAAAAGATGGTTGCTTTATAATTTTAACAAATCATCATCTTTTAGTGACATCCTTGTTTAGTCTCTTCTCAAGCTTTCTTTACTAAGGAGCTCAGCTTGTGGCACAGATATATCCTACTAGCTTGTGCAATGGAATTAGTGATAAAGACCTTGAATTTGAATTGAAAGGTTTCCTATCTTTACATTGTTGAGGAGGTAATTTTTTTTATTGCTCAAGAAATGGTATCTCTCATGGGCTTGGGATTTCCTGTTAGCATGCAGAATAATGTGGTAACTTTGTTGATCCATTTTATTTTTTTAAATAAATATATGACCTGAAAGCCAGCCTTTTTCTCAATTTTATTCAGTGGAAAGATAGACTAAGTTTTAATGTCATTTTTTTTTAAGCAAAATTTATTTCTGTTCTTTAATAAATGAGGAAATTCGGTCATGTGCTTTGTCATTATGTGTCCTGCGATCTATTCTGTTTAACTTAAAATATGGAACTGTGTTCGTTTTCCTTCTTGATAGGTTTTTTTCGTTGCATTTGTCACCCTTCAGATTATAAATCTTTTAGGAATCTCAAACCCTTCCCCAGAATTTTCAATGAGAGAGGCTTCGGCCTCCCTAGGCAGTTACCGAAAAGTTGTGCTCCTGTTCTGCCTCCTCGGTATGCTACAGTTTGAAATGAGAACCAGCTGTCTTCAGTGACTATAAACCGGATCTGTTTCCGCAGTATGTATAGTCCAGATGCTTGAATGGAGGGGGACAGCAGAAAAGAAACTAGTGGTATCTTTATTGATTTGTATGGATTCCTGTTGATTTGTATTTATACCCTGTTTTTGTAATCATGGGTAAACAATAGCCGTTCTGCCTCAGCTGGGAGTCGGAACTCTGCTCTCTTGCACTTCTAATGCTTCCGTTAATCCCATGTAATCTTGAGTAGGAGCGACAGTGAAACCTTCAAGTTCCTTGCTAGACTGTAGCAGTAGAGAGAAATCTCTCATTGTTTTTGCTGGCTAGCAACTCCTCCAGCATCTGGGGTAGTTTTGAAGGTTAGGACGAAGAAGGATAATTCTACTTATTTGGAACAGTTGCACCTACTGCCCTCCTTGAATAGTACAATAGACACAGCAGATGGTAATTGCCTGCAGTGGAAATTGAGGTCTGCCGAGAGGCTAAGTGGTGTATCAGTGTCACACAGTCGTTCCTTTTCCAAATAGGGACTAGACTCCGTATCTTCTGAATCCTGGTCCAGTGTTCTCTCCTCACACCATAGTAGGTTTTTGTGGGCTAAAGCTATAAACCCAGATGCTCAAATCTTTTTCAGCCTTAAAGGGAATCTGAAAAATGCTCAGATACTCCGTGTGTGCTTTCTTAGCTCCAGGTACATCGTCATCAGATCAAGGGTACATTTATAGTCAACCTCAGCTGGCCCGCCTCCTCTTTGATCCTATACCTAGTTGGGTGTCGCAATCACCTGAAGGAGCTTTAGAAATTACAGGTTCCCAGGTCCTATCTCTAGAGATGCTTTAGTCAGTTTGGGATGAGGCCTCAGAAAGTATTTTCAAAAGCTTCCCAGGACTCCAATCCATGTTCTAAAACCTTCTGAGGTACAGCGAGGTTTAGGAACGGTGCTGACTCTTAGAACCCGTGAAGAGTAGCAGCATCGCTACAGGCAGTGGGTGAACAGTGGAACATCTGCCGCCCGCAGCGTGTGTCTGCTGCACCCCCTGAAAACATTTGTGTTCTTCGTATAGAATTCAGGGGCCTCCGAGGGCCACGCTCACACATACACATTCAAAAGATGAGAGTTTTGAAAGGTAAGAGGTTTCTAAAAGTTTCCCATCCCTATCAGTGTTGAAACAGAAGCTGTCATTGGAAGTACAGAGGGAAGGTGGACCAGGTGACCACTCGACTCCTTTGGACCCTTAAGATTATAATACTCTTTTCTGAAAGGGGGAAACGGGAATGCAGCAATCCCTCCACCGTTAGCTAGAGTTGAAATTGGTGTCTAAGGGGGCACCTGGGGGGCTCAGTCAGTGACGCGTCCAACTCTTGATTTCATCTCAGCTCATGATCTCATGGTTCATGGTTTTGAGCCCTGCATCATGCTCTGCACTGACAGTATGGAGCCTGCTGGGGATTCTCTCTGTCCCTCCCCTGCTGTCTCTCTCAAAAAATAAACAAACTCAGAAAAAAGTTTAGGGATGCCCGGGTGGCTCAGTTGTTTAAGCATCCGACTTCAGCTCAGCTCACGATTTCACAGTTCATGGGTTCGAGCCCCACGTCAGGCTCTGTGCTCAGAGCCTGGAAGCTGCTTCAGATTTTGTGTCTCCTCTCTCTTCCCCTCCCCAGCTCACACTCTGTCTCTGTCTCAAAGATAAATGTTTAAAAAAAAATTTTTTTTTAATTTTTAAAAGAGTTGAACTTGGTTTCCCAAAATAACCAAGTAGGAAGTTGGATGTCTACAAACCTTCAGTTGTGATGGGCAGACAGACCTGCCTATGGAAGCAATGTAGAGCTCTTCACCGGCTTCTGGGAACTGAAATTTCCTACCTCGAGTTTCCCTGGAATGCACATACTTCCGTGGCTAGCAGCCTTTCCTCCCGGATTCTGGAAGGCACACCTGACCAGACCCAAGAACTGCCGCCCTGTCCCAGTGCCGTTGCCGCTTCTCCCGGTATCCCCACCCTTCCTGTTAGAAACAGAGCAGCTGACCCCCAGTCCAAACACAGCCCCAAAGTTCTGGGCCACAGTGGCCAGGTCTCCCACTCCCCATGCAGTTTATTCTCCTATCTTTTTGCCTTGTGCTCCTGGTTTCTCCCCCCAGCGTGGAGGCCAAAGATAACACGTAAACAAGACTTTCATCTTTATTCTTCCTATGTCCACAGACCTCTTTTTTACGTGGAGAGACTGAGCCTTTGGGCCACAAGTACTTTCCCTGTTGAGGACTTCATCATAGTGGTTCCTGGAAGAGGGCATTCACAGCAACTTCTAAGGCTCCACAGCACCTGTGCTACTGTGCTGTGTCACCTGCGCAGAAAATGTAGCTTTGAGCCCAGCTCCGTGAGCACGGAGGTCCGAGCCTTCCACGGTCCTGGGAAAGCTGATTCCAGGGATCCCAAACCCAAGACACCAGCTTGACGCCAGACCTGGTTACCAGGACTCGGAAGAAGGCCGTGGGTTCTGGGGGCCGCGAGCTTTGCCAATCCCACCGTGCTGGTAGGGGCCAAAGTCCAAAACTGACCCGTGAGTCCAGTCCCCCGCTTTTGACCACAGCTCTTATTTCACAGTCTTTTCCCTTGATTTCTTCTGTTTCTTCTGTTCCTCATATTCAAGTATCTTCTGTTGGAAGTAGCCTGTGGGTTCAGAAGCCGGTGTTAGAGGCATATAATCCGGCCAGGTGGACGACGATGAGGTCAGGAACGGGGATCAGATATACCCTCTCTGTCTCCTCTGCCACCACATCCACATTCCCACCAGGACTCCCATGTTCTCACAGGCCTCTGGAGATCCAGGTATTCAATTTGGCCCCAATCTGGGGCTACAAATAGAATAGTTAGTAGAAATTAACTCCAGATTAAAACAAAGAGCAAGTTCTACCAAATGGCAGCCCAGAGGCATTTTCTGAGGCTTCAAGTTACTTTGTTCCAACCCCACTGACAAGACTACATCTTATTTTGTGGGCCTCTAGACACCATGCTGTTCATCCTCGGGCCACACCTGACTTGGAGGCAGTGACCCTCTCTGGGCTTGGAATGATAGGGGCCGTCACCGCATACCTGCAGGAGGGTGCTTGCTCTTCTCAGCTTCCTGGATGAAAAGGGAGAAGAGCTGTGTCTTCACAAACTTCTTCACAAATCGGCGGTTGGTCTTGGAGGTCAGAGCCTTATAGAAGGCCCGTTCTTGGAAGCGGCCTTGCCCGTTTGCCTCCCGCTTGATGTAGGAAGCATAGTGGCCCACAGTCTTGACAAAGAACTGCACAAATGGGCCCGAAACATGCTCGTTGAGCTGTTCGGAAGCTGCTGGAGATATACAAGAGGCCGTCTCAGAAGAACCACCCACTCTTGCCTCCAGGTGGCTTTCACCGCAGGGAAGCGGCCAGGGTAGGCCTCATAATTACCAATCAAAATAGGAGATTGGGTACGGGTTCTCCACCCCTGCTTAGGAAGAATGACATCTTGCACTCACACTGGCCCTAGAATCTAGGCACCTGGGACTGGCCCAGGACTGCTGAGTGAGTCCATTTTAGTCTGGGCAGGGGTGGTCGGGAATCCTGCCCTCAGGCTCTGTGGAGAAACCCAAATACGGAGGACCAAGGACTTACTCTCGAACTCATTGATCCCCTGGCCAAGAGACTCTAAGATGTCATCCTGAAGCTTGGGTGGTAGGATATCTTTTTCATCACCAACCTAGGACAGAACAGAGCTCAGACGTCAAGCTGTCAGGGAGGCGGTGTCTTCACAGGAGGTGTATCGGCAGATAGCGTGAGGAGGGTGTGAATTCTACACCCCAACTCTACCCCCAAATAATTGGCCATGTAAGAGAGAAACAACAGACACTGCCTCTTGGTCTTGAGTCTGAGTGTAAACATTAGCAAGTCTTCTCTATATCCCTGGGGTACTGGGTTTACATCCCTGCTTTAGAAGCATCAACACCGATCGCCTCATAGAATGGTCTTAGCATGGGTTCTCCCCCAGCAAATGCACTTCAACTACGTGGAAGGAGGTGGAGCACGGGAGAGACAAGTGTGATAGACCAGGTGGTGGGCCTACAGGGGCATCGGAGCCCAGATACTTACTGACATTAAGAAGGTTCCTTCACAAAGATTCACCAATAGGACCTGAAATAGAGCGAATGGTTTTCCCTCTTCCCATCAGAGACCACAGGGGCACTTACCACCTGCATTTCTGCCTGTGGCCGTACCTGTCAGCCCAAATGGCAACAAGATCGGCAACTGCAATTCTCCTTTCCTGCGTCACACCCTCCTTTCTCACCCTTCCCCTCCTTGGAAACCCCAGTTCCCTTCCTGGAGAAAAGGAATGAGGGTGTAGGAAGGGGGTGGGGAGGAGCGCTAAGGTAGGAAGGAATACAACATGGGAGAAATCACAGCCAGTCACTCTTAATGAAACACGGATCACAGTAATGGCTTCTAGATCTGGAACATTTAGCACACAGCACACACGATCAGGCTTTGCACATTTTCTCTCAGTTAATTCTCCCCACGTTCCTGGAGAGGCAGGCACTATCCCCATTTTGCAGGTGAGGGAACAAACAAGAAAGTTGTCCAAGGTCTTAGAACTAGTAGAGCCCATTTCCAAGCCTAAATGGGTCCTACGTTCTGCATCCCTTTCTCCACCACCCTCCTTCAACTCCCTGCCCTCTGGTCAGATTTAGGACAGCAGTGGATGGCTTTTGATCTTTTGATGCTTGCAACAACTTTCTGTATGATCTCCTGGCGTCCTAGTTTAAAAACTCTCTGGGAGCTCTGGACCTTCCCACGGGAAATGGGAAGAGAAGGAAATGAGCCCAGGGCAACAGGAATAGGGAAGGAGAAGTGGTGAGGAAACCGTGTGTGTGTCTGCAGGCTGCAGAGAAGGCACGCACAGGGCTGGCAGTTGAGTTCTGCTACCGGCTCCCTCACTGTCCAAGGGGCCCTCAGTCCAGACTAGAGATTACAAATTGGCATCCTGCTGGTGGGATTCCAACCTGCTGATCTGTTTCTTTGATCCTCAGAGTACGTTTAAACAATTGAGTTGTTTTCCAATATTCAAAATGGGAAAATTCACTTAAACTTGGTTTTAGGACTCCTGAAAAGTCAGGAACTCTAACACTGGTTGGTCCACATTTCCTTATTTTTTTAAAACTTATTTTACGTTTATTTACTTTTGAGAGAGAGAGACAGAGGCATGAGCAGGGAAGGGGCAGAGAGAAGGAGACACAGAATCCAAAGCAGCGTCCAGGCTTGAGCTGTCAGCACAGAGCCTGACACGGGGCTTGAACTCACAGATCACGAGATCATGACCTGAGCTGGAGTCAGACGCTTAACCGACAGAGCCACCCAGGCACCCCTGGTTGGTCCGTGTTTCTAAAGGACCATGTTCAGATGGAACTGAGTGCAGCTGCCCCCTTTAGGTAGGGCACGTGCTCAACAGTTTGCCATGATCCACAAGCCTGGCTTGGTCATTTAAAAGCCTGCTGGGCCCCCCTTTGCAGTTTGGACTCTTCATCTTGCCAATATGGTGAATGATCCCTTCTATGCTCCGTTCTTCCAAATAAAAGGAAAGAGGGACCGGAAAGTGTGCCAAAAGACAGAGTAGGCACTGTAAATATCCATTATCAGGGGAGAAAACGTTGAACTAGTCCAGGCCTGAAATCACTTGACTACATAGGCTCACATGCCTTCATTCAGGGAAGGCGGTTCATTTCAGGGAGCTAAGAGTACGCATGAAGAATTTTTTTTGTGAAGTTGTTCCCCAGAATCTTTCTAGTAATCGCTATATTACGGTCTGTTGAATAATCCCTTCCAGAGAGCTTATGTGGGCTGCCAGAGAATCCCCCCACAGCCCCAGTGGCCCCTGGCCTTCCCCCTTCCTCGGCCCCTGCCCATTTCGCAGAGCAGCTGCTGAGGACGAAAACAGGCCAAGGCTCTTGCACAGCAGGCCTTGGGGTGTCATCCTGCCTGGCTGTCGAGGAGGAGTCGGAACTGCGGTGTCAGCAAGTTTCATAACTCCTAGGGTTGGGATATTTTAAGTCCTTGCTAAACGTGGGGCTAATACTCTGACCCAGTTAGTCACATGGCAAAGGCTCCTTCAAAAGTCCTGTCTACTCAGCACTTACGAGGAGGGCTGGGAAGGCCAAGGAAGTTAGGAAGGGAAGTAGCTGACTTCTTTACTTCCCAGCAACACGTTGTATAAGAGGGGCTTTGGTTCTATCTGTGCTAGGTTCCATCATTGCCTGTGTGGCCTCGAATAAGTCAACTCAGTTCTTAGGACCTCCATTGTTTCTTACACAAATGGGGGAAATCTTCCCCCTCAGGCTGGTTTCTGCCTCTTCAGTAGGTTCCTACTAGACCTCACCTCTTCCCTTAGCCCTTTGCACAGAAATCAATGGTTAGCCAGTGTAGACATCCCTAAGTAACTCTCATAACTGAGATTATAGTAACGGGCGATCTTGGGAACAGGCAGAGTGCATGTTTTGAGTTGTTCTTCCAACACTGGAGATAGCTTTATGCTACCAGTGCCCGTTTTCACCACGCAGCCCTCTGGGCGTGTCTGGGCCACCGCCAAGAAACCAGAAGCTGACAAAACCAAGGGGGATCTGGACCTATATCCTCATTAGCCAAGTGAGCTCTGAGGTAATCAGAGAGAGAACTCTTGTGGGGCATCTGGGTGGCTCAGTGGGTCAAGTGTCGGCCTCTTGATTTCGGTTCTGGTCATGATCTTGCAGTTTGAGTTCAAGCCCCGCATCAGGCTCTGCACTGACAGTGTGGAGTGTGCTTGGGATCCGCTCTCCCTGCCCCACCCCTGCTCATGTACACATGCGCTCACTCTCTCTAAATAAATAAATAAATAAATAAACAAACCTTAAAAAAAAAGAAGAAGGTAACTCTCGCCGCAAAAATCTGCATTTATCAAGGCTCATCGTTTGCAGGAGGGCTACATTAGCTCCCTTGCAAGGAACGCAAATGAATTCTAGTGGGGTGTGGTGGGGTATAGACCAGCTGCGCTTGTCCATTCAGATGAGTGATGGGACACCCCAGGGCCTGCCCTTTGGAGCCAACCGACCTAGGACGGCTGGACGACCCCTGAATAAGCCGCCCCTTAAGCCCAGAAGGAAATCTTCCAGGAGGAGGAAGTAGCCACGTGCTGAGCATCAACCATGCGTTAGGCACCAGGCTATGAGCTTTCCTGCGGGCTCTTTCCCCCAGAACCCCTAGCACTTGAACACTGCCGTCCCCGTTTTGCAGAGAAGAAGCTCAGGCTGAAAGAGGGTAAGCAACTTGCTCCGAGTCACACGGCTGTTAGTGGTGGAGCCCAGGTGCGAAGCCAGGTGTGCCCGGCTCCAAGCGATGCCCTCTTTCTGCTGCACCATACCTCTTCCATGGGGCTATCCATAACCTGCTGCTGAAAGCGCATTTGTACTCCGACCATGAAGGGGGTGGGGCAGCAGACAGTGTCCAAAAGGCTCTCGGGGACAACGGGGATGTAGGTGTGCGCCCAGCTGAAGGGGTAGAGCAGCGCGGCGGCAGCGTGGATGCACTGAGACAGGGTGCTGGGGACAGGGCACAGAGAACACGAGTCAGAGGGGCCTCCCTGCGCCTCCGCCACGACGCACCCCCCCATGGCCCCTGCCCACGGCAGGAGCAAGTCTAGAGCCGTGCCGGTCGGTCGCAGAGCTTGGGACTACCGATGGCTGCTGCGGGGAGGGAGCGCAGGGGACAGAAGCCAGGAGCGGCCGAGGCTCCTCTCATCCAGGATGGTGCCTCTGTCTGACCCTTCTTTTCCCACCCAGTTGGTGCCCCCTCTCCCCACTGCACAAAAACACTAGTGGCTCCAGAGAGGGGGGAAGAGGAAATGCCTTCACTCCAGCAGCTTACTGAGTGAGCCCTTCTACACGCTCACCACTGCGCTAAAGGATGTGGACACCAGGAAGTACAAGGCGCTGACCCCGCTGAACAAACTCACAGTGTAGTTAAGGAGACAAACGTAAACAGTGAGGCACAGCAGAGAGGCGAAGCCGTGTTTCCTCCTTGTGGCTATCCACCCTCACCCATACGTAGTCTTTACCTCTCACGGCTCCCTCTGGCCACCGGAGGTTATTTAAAGTTAACAGGTTGGTGCCAGAGCGAGCTTGGGAAATTCCTAGATTCCAGGAACCTTTGCCCGGCAATTCCTACCCGGAAAGTCCCACAGAGGTGGCCCCTCCACCCTTCCAATGAAGCATTCCCCCGGATGATTCCTGCCTCGGTCACAGCTCAGGCAGACGCCTCACCACACCCCCCAACACACACACACACACACACACACACACACACACACGGCCCGTTCTCTGTCCTCTCCACTCCTCTCCACAGCTTCTCCGTGGCTCCCCATTTCTCCAAACAACACCCAACCCGAGGCCAATCAAAACACAGATACAGAAACCCTGTTTCAGTTCTTGGAATGGAGCTTGCACTTCCTGAGTCACAAAGATTGAGTCCCTGAGGGTCTAGCCAGGCTTAGGCTGACTGGAAGTCTCCTCCCTGCCTGTGCTTCAGGGGTCTGACAAGCTCAATGTGGGAAGGAAGTGGGGGGGGGGTGGAGGGGGGCAACCTCCCTGGAGAAAGTGAGCACCTGAGAGGCGAGTCCTGCCTGCCCTGGCCCGTGCCCAGGCCAGGGCACCTGGAATCACCTTCACTTCCCAAACACTGATCTCAGGGGAAAAGGAGGAAGCCCAGCTCCAGCCACAAGAGAAACTTCGTATTTTTCTACAGGGTTGAAAGTGGGAACACTATTTCCAGAGCAGAAGATGCCACCACTTCCCTCAAGGATTTAGCCTACAACGAGTGCCTTTTTGGCGGTCACTGATTTTTATAGAATGTTCAGCCCAGAGACCTCAAACCCTACACGCTTCCTTTCCCCTATTACCCATGACATTCCCCTGACCCTCTGGCCTAACATTTGAGCCCCTAACCTAACCTCCTTTTCTTCTTCCCTAAGAGATAGAACCAGGGTTGTCAGTCCAATATCCTTGGCTTTCTCCCTCCCCAGACATGAATAAAAGGTCAGCCTCCTACTGTTTTATGATATTTTCCTCCTCTTCTATCATATGTCTCCCCATGTCTTTCTCAGACTTGAGGCCCGTAAGAGGCACAGACCAAGACATGACAGTCCCCTTCTTTGACTATGTACAGGGATATATGCAACTGTGAACTTATCATGAAGGATAACAGCTAGCTTTTGCACAGCAAAGGAAACCGTCAACGAAATGAAAAGGCAACCTACTGAATGGGAGAAGATTTGAGGATGACATAACCAATAAAAGGTTAATATCTAAAATATATAACGAACTCACACAGGTCAACACCAAAAATCATCACAGTCATGTGATTAAAAAATGGGCAGATGACCTGAATAGCCATTTTCCTAAAGAAGACACACAGAGAAGATCCTCAGCACCACTAATCGTCAGGGAAAAGCAAATGGAAACCACAATGAGATATAACCTCACACTAATCAGAACGGCTTGTATCAAGAACACAAGAGATAGCAAGTGGTGGAGAGGATGTGGAGAAAAGGGAACCTTCATTCACTGTTGGTGGGAATGGAAAGTGATGCAGCTACTGTGGAAAACAGTATGGAGGTCCCTCCAAAAGTTAAAAACCAAAATACCATAGAACCCAATAATTCTGCTGTGTGTATATCCAAAGAAAACAAAAACACTAATTTGAAAAGCTGTATGCACCCTTAGGTTTACTGCAGCACTCTTTTACAAGAGCCAAGATACGAAAACAACCTAAGGGTCCACCGATCGGTGAATGGATAAAAAAGAGTTGATATATACACATACACAAAGGAATATTAGCCATACGAAAACAATGAAATCTTGCAATTTCTTTTTTTTTTAATTTTTTTTAAACGTTTATTTATTTTTGAGACAGAGAGAGACAGAGCATGAACGGGGGAGGGTCAGAGAGAGAGAGGGAGACACAGAACCGGAAGCAGGCTCCAGGTTCTGAGCTGTCAGCACAGAGCCCGACACGGGGCTCGAACTCATGGACGGCAAGATTGTGACCTGAGCTGAAGTCGGACGCTTAACCGACTGAGCCACCCAGGCGCCCCTTCAATTTCATACCAACATGGATGGACCTAGACCTTGTACTATGCTAAATGAAAGAAGTCAGACAGGGGCGCCTGGATGGCTCTGTCGGTTGAGCGACCGACTTCGGCTCAGGTCATGATCTCACGGTTTGTGAGTTCGAGCCCCGCGTCAGTCTCTGTGCTGACAGCTCAGAGCCTGGAGCCTGCTTCGGATTCTGTGTCTCCCTCTCTCTCTGCCCCTCCCCCACTCATGCCCTGTCTCTCTCTGTCTCAGAAATAAATAAACATTAAAAAAAAATTCAGAAGTCAGACAGAGAAAGACGAATACCGCATGAGTTCACTTCTACGTGAATCTAAAAAACAATACAACAGACAGAAGCAGACACAGACCCATAAATACAGGGAACAAACTGGTGGTTGCCAGAGAGGAGGTGGGAGGGAGGATAGGCAAAATAAGTGAAGGGGGTCAAGAGGTACAAACTTCTGGTTATAAAAATAAGCAAGTCACGGAGATGAAAAGTACAGTGTAGGGAAGAGAGTCCACAACATTGTAATAATGTTGCAGGGTGACTGGCCGTGACTACACCTATCTTGGGGAGCACCGAGGAACGTATAGAACTGTCGAATCAATATGTTGTACACCTGAAATTAATATAACACTCTGGGCTACATGTATGCCTGGCAGGGAGGTGGTGCACTGTGTCATTTGATCCTCAGCAGAAGCTTATGAGGTAGGCACGATCCTTATTGTGATTTTACAGATAAGGAGACTATGACTTCAGGAAGTCAAGAAACTACCCTAAGGGAAAGCACACAGTTAAAGGTAGAAGAATGGTTTGGACTTGAACCTTGCCCTGCTGATTTCAACACCTGTGCATTCAACCACTACAGATTCCTACATCCCCTAGGGTCAAAGACCATGTCTTGTTTGTCTGTATCTTCCTGACGTTTGGTATCTGGCAGACAGCTGACACACAATAAATGTTTGTTGAATGAGTGAAAAAATGGATAGATGAGATGTGTCTGCCATTAAGGATGATGGGCTTGGGGCGCCTGGGTGGCTCAGTCGGTTGAGTGTCCGACTCTTGATTTTGGCTCACGTCATGATCTCAGTTTGTGGGATTGAGCGTCGCGTTGGGCTAAGCACTGACAGCATGGAGCCTGCTTGGGATTCTCTCTCTCCGTCTCTCTGCCCCTCCCCTGCTTGCACGCTCTCTCTCTCTCTCTCTCTCTCTCTCAAATAAATAAACTTAAAAAAAAAAGGGGGGGGGATGATGGGCTCTTGACCTCCAAACCTGTATATGCCTTCTTCCCCTCCCTAAGCCATCAGGAGCAGAATCACATCTGCACCCACCCTGACTGGTCTCTGCCTGGAGCCAAATCTGGATCTTTCTTCACCCTTAGGCAGCAATCAAGTTTGGAGGCAGAAGCAGGGGAATTGCAACAGCTGTTTCTCTAGGAGGCTTAGTGCAAAATCAGACCTGGAGGCAGGAGGGTGGGCGTCAAGGTCCTACAGCCTGATTCCCTTAGAGAACCCTCCGGTCCGTCCCCTCAACCCAGGGGAGCCAGACAGCCCGGGGAAGTGGCCCAGCGGCTGGACCCACCTGAGATCTTCTGCCAGGAAGATGATTCTTCTCTCCAGCACTGCAGAGGCAAATATCTGAAGGATCTGCTCAAAACGGAGACAGCGCAACAGAGATCTAAAATCCACGTGTTCTAGGTGGGAGTCCAGGGGCCGTGTCAGGGAGATGAACTGCAGGGGAACCAAGGAGAGAGAAGGTGTCACCACATTGAAAACTCGCAGACCCTGGAACGCTGGGTCTCCACCTGCCTCCCCTCCACTCTCCTGGCTACATCTGATCCCGCCTCTCCCCTGCTGGAAGCACTTCGGTGGTTTCCCTTAGCTCTGAGGGTCATGCGGACCCCGTCCCCCTTTCCAGTCTGCTCTTCCTGCCTGAGGGTCCTCACAGGTCAGGTCACCCTTCTGCTTGTCTCCTCCTCCCCCCGGCTCAGAGGCCCACCTAATTGGACGTGTGTTTCCATCATTTTCTCATGAAGCATCTGGTTTCTCCCCTTTCGTCACTTTAAATTACATACTTATTTGTGTCTTTCCTTACTTAGCGTCTGTCTCCTCCACTAGATATTAAGCTCCAGGAGGTCAGGAATCCTATTCATTGTATTCACCGAGTTGTATCCAGAAAATTGCATGGCCTGGTGTAGGGTAAGCATTCTATGGAGGCTGTGAAAAGGCCTAGCTCCTCCCCTCATTTTTACATAGGGAAGCCAAGGTTCAGAGAGGCAGGCCGACCTTCCACAGTTCCAGGGGGCAGAACTGGAAGAGACAGCCTTGTGCCTGCAGTGACAGCATCCCCGTGTGGCATGGGTGGGGACACAGGGGTGGGGAGGGATGATAACAAGTAGACAGATGGGAGGCCATGAGGGAGTGATACTGGACACACACATGGGAAGATAAGGGTGGTAATGGGGAGAAATGGCTGTTTGGGGCTGGGGGCACAGTCCATTCTAGCACCAGGAACCTTAGCTTACATGTTTTATTTATTATAGATACAAGTCTTGGTGGCTCAAACAGTAAGTAGGTCCCTGGGAGCATCAGGTTGGAAGGGTCAGAAAACGTGGGTTTGATTTTCAGCTCTGTCAATCCTTCTAGTCAGGCCCCGATCCCGGCCTGGCTCAGTCTGGGTGTGTTAACCGGGGCGGGGGGGGGGGGGGGAGGGATGGCATGACTGTGACAGCGGTACCACCGAAGCTGGGGCTCACGCACTCCGTAACCCACCTCAGTGCCCGAGTCGGGGATGAAGCTCTTGAGGGTGACAGTCTTCCCGGGGGCAGGGAAGGCCGCCTCTCGGAGGCCCTGCATGAACGGGTAAATGACGGCCACGGAGATCTGGTGCCTCTTCTCCACCTCATCCAGGATCTGCAAGGAAACGGCTCAGAGGGATGCCACCGGGAAGTGGCAGAGACCCCCATGCGTGCGTCTTCCCGCCCTGCACTGATCCAGCCAATCCCCGTGGACCTTCTAGGCTTCCCTCCCTTCCCCGGCAGAGCCCAGTCTTCTGTTTTTCTCCTGCAGGAGGCCCATAGACTTCTTCCTTTCACTCTCTCCCTACCAGTCCATTCCTCCCTTTTCCTGGCACCACGTGACCGCCTTCCCCCCGGCAGTCATCCCAGAGCCAACCACCGCACACAGTGGTACCATGTCTAGTCACGCTGGGATGCTGGGTGCAGTGGGAGCCTAGAACCCTGGGCCTCTTGGGTGTTACTCTGCCCTCCGACTTCCACTGGAGACTCGCCAGGGCCAGGGCCAGACTGCATCCCCGAGAACCCAGCCCAGATGAACACTCCACCAAGCAAAGGCTCACAGCGTCCTGCCCTCACCCTCTGAAGATCCTGCTGGGGGCAGAGCACATTGAAGCTCTTTCGTGGCCACCAAGACATGCCTGTCCATTCTGAGGCCTGACTCGGGTGCACAGGCCCTGCAGTTAGCTCCAGAAGTCCTAGGGACCTCCCCCCTCAGAGGGCTCACGGGGAGTCTCGGGGCCCCCCTGTAGAGCAGCCGTCTTCACACTTGTTCAGTGTTCTGCATTTCTCATGTCGCTTCATTCGAGCCTCGTGCCAGGCCCTAAGCCAGGGAGGTGAGCCATCACTGCACGCCCTTGACAGATGAGGAAACGGGAAACTCCCGCCCCCTAACCTGGGGCTTTCCCTGCTGTCCTGCTCCAGCTGCTTTCTTACCTGACCAGAGGGGGAGCGTGGGCTCTCTGCGGGGGAGAAAGTCCCAGTTTTCTCGAGCCCAAGCTCCTCTCTGCCTCAATTTCCCCAAGTGTGCCTAGGATCGACCCCGGCTGTGAGAAAAGAAGTCCACTGAGGGCCCAGGGAGCACAGACAGGTCAGGCGGCCAGGCCGACCTGGAGGCTGAACAGGCCAAACAGGCCCCAAGGAATCCCGCTCCACCTCTACCTTGGAGAACAGGCCGAAGCAGCCGATGCAGCTGATGATGCAGTAAACCTTGGGAAGGCGAGGGCCACGGCCGGCGGGCTGGGGAGGGACAGACAGGCTCCTTCAGTGCCGCAGCCTCCCCAGGGCTTCTCCCAACTGGGGCTGACGGGGCACACGGCTGGTGGCTGGGACTAGGGGACTCATGGGGAAAGGCGGGCCAGACGGAGAAGCCCCTGGCTGTGCAGAGCTTCTGTTCGTGGCGCAGGCAGCAGGGAGGCCAGAACAGCCACCACGGTCAAAAGAAGATGGCCTTGAGGGGGCCAAGCCCTGCCACCGTCAGCACCAGCACCATGTGGGGCCCGCAGAGAAAGGGAGCAAGTGTGCTGTAGAGATGAGGGAATGGCGAGGGAGGACAGCACTGTAAAAGTGACTTGGAGAATCCTCTTGAGACCCAAGAATCATCGTCCAGCCCCAGCCTATGCTCTGGGAGGCTCTGGGGGCCAAGGCGGCCAGGCCTGGGTACAGAAGGTGGAGAGGGGATTAGGCAGGAGCCTCCCACACAGGGAGATGTCAGAAGCTTGGGGAGAGAAGAGACCAAAGCATGGCCAGCAAAGGTCCCCTGGGTGGGCAAGGAGGGGCAAGTGTCCCCGTTCCTGCAGGGTTGCAGAGGGCACTAACATGGCAGCAGGTGCTGGGCCGTGCGCTCCCCGCAACCACCACTGCCAAGGAGCCTTGGCTTTTGCAGCTGAAGCTTGAGCAAGCCCAGCTGTGGAGCCGAGCGGGCTGCAGAGAGGAGGGGGCAGTTCTGAGCAGCACAGACCAAGAGGCGCCTGCAGTATCCAATCTTCCTGCTCCCATCCACGTTGGTCAGAACGAAGGAAAAGGTCTCCCTGAAGAAGAGCACACACATGGTTTGCATTTGCCCACTAGACCCTAAAACAGGAAGGCGGCAGCCTCAGAGAGATGCTGAGCAGGGTCAGGGGGGCAGAGGGGAGCTGCTGATTAATCCTGAGAGTAATAATAACACCA
The DNA here is from genome assembly GCF_022079265.1 of Lynx rufus. NCBI lineage: Eukaryota > Metazoa > Chordata > Mammalia > Carnivora > Felidae > Lynx > Lynx rufus. The sequence continues at coordinate 127,504,859 of NW_025814834.1, read as the reverse complement.
GTAATTTATTACGTGCTTATTGGCTCCCAGCTCTAAACGCACCACCTCGTTTAATTGTCAAAACAACCCTTTGAGGTAGGTTCAATTACGATCCCCACTTGAAAGACAAAGGAACTGAGGCCGCAAAGGTGGTTCTTATCCAAGGTCATTCGACTCAAAAGTGGTAAAGCCAAAATGCGAACTCGGGCAGCCAAAAACCAGGGCTGATGCTGAAAGGGACTTTGCCACATTGCCTTCATTGAAGCCAAAGGCCTTCTGCTGAGTCCAGCTTCTTCCAGAAGCAGCCAAAACATGGCGACTGTCATTCCCAGGACAGGTGAGAGAACCTCGCCCTTCTCTGGACAGAGGTGACAGGCCTCTGGTTGACCGAGTTGGCTAAGATCCCTGGCCTTGGGGGACTCCAGGAGAGATGTTTATAAATGGATTGACTACAGCCCCTCCCCATCAGGAGAGAAGCTGGTGAGAACTGGCATCCACACCAAGTGAGGGAGCCACAGGACCCACCTGGCTCACACGTGTCCCTTCTCCCCCAGTCCCAGGTTCCTCTGTCCCAGGCCCGGGCAATTACCTGGGGTACTCAGTGAGCGGTGCCCACTCATTCCCATCTGGGAAGCAGAACAAGGGGATGGCACTGAGCAGCCGTTCCTCCTCCTCCTGCTGGCCCCGGAGCAGGTTCTCTCGCTATAGGAAACAGGGGAAAAGCCCAGTGAATTGTGGGGGCAGGGGCAGGAGGAGAGGGCTTGAGGGCTGGCGGGCTGCTCTTGAGGCTCTAAAGCAGTTTGAGAATAAGCTTCCCTGCTGGCATGGGGGCTCAACGTGCCTCTGCCTGTCACTCTGCACAGGGACTTCATTCAGGGTCCGACCAGCCCCACGGCTGAGTCTACACGAGCCTGAGTTAGACATCAGTATCCTAAGGACCCACATAGGCAGGAAGGGGGCCAGGGCCTCACTTAGTATAGAAAGGCCCAGAGGCTGCCTGGCCTCCTGGAGGGGCCACGTGAGAGAGCCACCACATTAGAGAGGACAGGTGGCCAGCTCAGCTGCCGGGCCGGCAGGGTCAATGAGGATGCCCTACGCCCGCCCCTGACCGCAGTGCGGGAGCAGACATGAAGGAGCCTGGTGTTTGGGCTGTGGCCACAGGCTGAGCCTGCCCACCAGCTGTGTGCCCGCCCCACCCTCTCCTTCCCACCCACCCCAGGGAGGGGATGCCCGCAAGGAGGTCTGGCAGAAGGTAAGCTTCTCTACAGAGAAGGATGACTAAGGATGGAATTTGGAAGAACTAGGAGGCCTCAAAAGGGGCAGAAGAACCAGCCTGGTCTCCCGGCCAGGGAGCCCAGGTCAGGTCCTCACAAAGAAGCCAGACCTAGATTCTGTGGGTGATAACAGGAAACAGGGCTGGGCCTGAAGGAAACAGGAGCGGAGGAGCACAAGGCGGCTCTAGACCTGAGCCCTGGCACCGCCCCCCTCTCAAACACCCAAACCCGGGCTCCCACTGCCCCCTCCTTCAGTCCTTACCTTGGGAAACTGGTAGGTGATGGTGGGCTCATAGTCATGCCCTGAACTCTTTTTTTTGAGGGAAACCACGAAGAGGTATTCAAAGAAGTGCTGCCCTCCAGCAAAGGTAGACAGACAGTGCTCCGGGGCCCTTTCTGGTTCCTTCGCAGCTTCCCTCAGGTTGTCCTGGCGACTTCCTGAAACCAAAACACCAGACCCCACTTGGTATCTCCGCAGCCCATGCCCCAGGTGGAGCCTGTGTGGCTCCCGGCAAGTTGTGCATCTCGGGGCCGCCAGGCCAACGCTAAGGTCCCCGGAGCCTTCCCCGCTCCTCAGGGCCTGCAACAGGGTCAGAACCAACTGGGCAGTTTCCGTGCCTGCCCTGGGAGATTTGAAAACCCAGGGAGCCAAGAGGGGGACAGAAGCCACTGATTTGGACGCCAAGGAAAGGGACTGGGGAGCCGCTTGGGAGGCCCTTTGCCCCAGAGGCAGAGACTGTGCCCACCCACAGGTGCCCAGGGCAGTACCTGAAAGAGTAAGCCCTGAGCGGACATGTATCCAAAGCAGAACAGGTCCCAGAGCCACGTGCCTGTGACCACACAAACCCTCCCATGGTGGGGCATGACCAGCTCTAAAATCCAGTAGGGGAAGTATTCTGGTCTAGTCACACGGGGGACCAGATGGAGGTCAAACTATAAAGATTCTACACGTAAGAAAAGGAAGAAGCATTTCAAGGAAGAAACAGCCCCATCCAAGAGGGTCACCCTAGAAAACAGGAAGTGGGTAATCCAGTCCAGACCTGCTCGGAGTCGGGGCAGCCGGTTGCGGAACAGCCTGAGCATCGTGCCTACCACTTGTCCTTCCATCTTCTCGAACCTGCAGGGCATTGGAGTGCTTCCCTTTCCTCCTACAGACCGGCTACAGAGAGTCTGAGAGAGGGGCCGCTTCAGTCTCCAACCACAACTCCGTGAAGCCAAGCCATGTGCTGCCTTCCAAACAGGGGACGGCAGTTTCCATGCTGAGCACCCAATGGCTGAGCAAGAAGGATGTGACGGGACCCAGGAAGGCAGCAGAAGGCCCGCACCAACAGAGGCAGCATCCTGGCACTGCAGCTCAGACCTCAGCTCCTCCCAAGAGCCCCAGGGTGTGGCGAAAGAAAAGGTCGTGAGCAAACACCTCCAAGGCCCAGCTGCTTTCTGGGCTAAGGGCTGTGAATTCTGGGCTGCGGATTGTGCAACGGGTTTATTTACAATTTCAGGACGGTGAAGAATGCCTAAGAGCATCAGACTGTGGGCACTGGAACTTCACCAGCCCCAGGACAGGGATCTTATATCCCCGTAACTTTGACTCCTGACCTTTCACATCTCAACTTGGTCCGCTACCGCCCCAAACCCCTGCAAGGCCCCATGCTGCATTCAGGAGTTTCCAGGACTTCAGGACTGCAAGCAAGAGGATAGGACCAAATATTCCCCACAGCCAGCATACCACTGCCTCCCTTGATTAAGATAAATAGACTCAGTCCATTAATTCTCTAAATGGAAAAAAACCGTTCTAGCATGAGAGAGTTCTGGAAATTGATACGAACGTAAAAGCCTCCTCTCCTGGAGGTAAAATAGAGAACAAATCCATCTCTGAGCTGGAGAGTTCCTGATACTTCAGGATGATCTACAGCGATGCATCTCTCACCGCACCCCCCCCCCCCCGCCCCCCGCTCCACCCCTGCAACATATCCGAAGTCTGACTTCTCTTACGGGAACCGTTCCAGGGCTCCAGCAAAGGATCCCACTTCCCAAATAGGAAGCACTGACTCAGGACAGTCTCCCTGGCCTACAGTAGGGGACGGACCAGTAGCCTCAGCAGCTTGAGGGACATTCGGTGACAATAGAAAGCAACTGGGTGATCTCTGCCCTACCCCCACTCCTGCTCAGGCTTTTTTCCCCGTTGAGCCAGGTCAATAGTTCTACCCAAGCTAAAAGCAGAGCAGGTGGCCCCTTGGGCTCTAGTGGTATCTAGAGCTAGGAGGCTGGGGAAGAGAGAAAAATAACAATAAGTCACCTACGAATGAGTAAATGCCCAGGGTCAGAGAGGACTTTGTCAGAAAGCTGACTCTAAAAGGGACCAGGAAGCAAAAGGGTTTGGTATCAGTGTTTGCCACTCCAGCAAAGAATTACCAGCCCGCTGGAGGAAAGTGGGTTGCTTGAAAGGGGGAGATGGCTGCCTTCTTCTTAAGAGCTCCAGATTGGCTTTTGTGGGACTAGTAAAAGCCAGGACTCAGGGGCCCCAGACACGACTCGTGGGGAGAACCCACAAGGAAGGATGTGACAGATTCTGTCATGGTGAGGACAATGACCCAGAATACTCAGAACTGTCACCACGCCTTACAACCTGCACAGACTTGTTACACAACCCTCACCACCTGAGGAACAAGCATCTTCCTCACACAGATGGGGAAACTGAGTCACAGAACAAGTCAGGGGCTATTCAGGGACTATTAACAGAATGGGGGGGTGGGTAGGAATTATGAGAGTCCCATGTCTATGCTCCTGCCTTTTAGATATAGTACACACCAAACATTCCACAAATGTGGGCTGCCTCCCGTTTACAAAGGTCTTTGAGAACCCAAATCTTTTCACTGACCATTCCAGAACCTCAGGAAATTATGCCTTTCCCTGAACTCTTTGGGTTGCATTTTCAGCCCATTTCCTCCTGCTTTATCAGCAGAGCCAGGAGAACAGCAAAACTCACAAAATCAAACAAAAGAGATTACCAGACTTTTGGGCTGAAGCCCAAGAAATCCAGAAAAGGATTGCTTTCTTCTCCCTTTCAAAGAGGTTTATCAACAGAAGAGAAAAGCTGAACAGAAAACATTCATCCTAGGGGTGCCTGGGTGGCTCAGTCGGTTGAGTGTCCGACTTTGGTTCGGGTCATGATCTCGAGGTCTGTGAGTTTGAGCCCCGTGTCGGGCTCTGTGCTGACAGCTCAGAGCCTGGAGCCTGCTTTGGATTCTGTGTCTCCCTCTCTCTCTGCCCCTCCCCCACTTGCACCCTGTCTCTCTCTGTCTCTCAAAAATAAATAAATAAATGTAAAAAAAAAAAAAAAGAAAGAAAACATTCATCCCATTAATATAGGTCATCTCATTTAATCCCTGGTGCCCTGGAGTGCAATCACAGTCCTGAGTTTTTTAGTTGAGGAGGGAGCCACCCCTTCTAGGGAAGTCGAGAGTCTGGTTACACTTGTTCCTCCACCAGGAAGCCCCTCCCACAGCCACCTGACTAAAGTCACAAAACCAGCTAGACTATAGGTAAGGGGACTTTTTAGAACTTTGATGTAGAAGGCTGGCTCTTCCTTTTCTAGCTCAGCTGCTCTCCACTCAGGACCACCACCACTGCCACTTCTTCCCACCAGGATGATTTACACATGCGTGTACGTGCACACACATAAACACACACACACACACACACACACACACACACACACACACACTTCTTACCACACAACTGCCCTGAGGCCAAAAGGGAAAAGAAGATGCGGGAACTCCCCAGAAAGGTGAAGGATGGTATGGAAGACGAAGAGAGCACACTCTCCTGGCCTGACAGGTGGCCAAGCTCAGGACGGCGAACACCGGCTGCTCACCTCACAGCTCCTCCTTGATGCCCAGACACCATGATCAGCCCACTTTGGGGGCTGGGGTGGGAACAGTTGGAATGTCTCCTCTGGGCTGCCAAAAGCAGAACTCTGCCATTCACACAGCCTTCTGAGGGTTGAGGGAGTCCAGGAAAGCCCAGGCCAGTACTCTCCAGAGAAAGGAGGACACCAGCGAGGTCAGAACGACCGAACTCTGTGCCAACCCTTGCCGTCCAGAGCCCTGCCCCCATTCCTGTCTCTGAAATAGTCTGGGAGTGAGGGGGGTGGGGGGGGTTGGCAGGAGGGAGGGCAGAAGGAGCACCTGTGTCTCACCCCAGATCTGCCCAATTCGGGGGCCTGGCGTAGGAAGGGGACTTTTCAACTGCCAATGTTAGAAGGCTGTCTGGGAGTGACCCGATTTACCTTCCAACCGACTCCTTTCTGCTCAGAAGGTGCGACCTCTGGGCAAAGTATCTAAAGGACACTTCAGGACTGGCTACCGGCAAGCCGAAATAAATGTTTGTTGAATGAATGAAAACATGAATGAATTCCCAATTGTGTTCTTGCAAAGCCCAGCGCCCCTGCTAGGAAGAAAGGAAGTGACTTTCTACTGGAGTCCCCACAACCCTGGACAGGAGGAATTCTTTCCCCCTCACCTGGGGGTGGGGGTGTCAGCGGCCAGGGCAGGCGTGCCCTGTCTGGTTCGCAGGCTCTAAGGCCCCGCAGAGCAGGCGCTCTCCCAGGTCTGCCGGGGGCCACACTCTCCGGGGCCCCGCCGCCCGCAGGTGGGGGCGGTCACGTCGGGTGAGCGGAGTTTCCGAGGAGCGCAGCGGGCGGGGCGGGGCTGGGGTTCCAGGAGGGCGCCTCAAGCACACTGCGGTTGCACCACAAGCTTCCTGGCTGGGAGGACACGTGGCCCCGGGGCCCCACAACGGCTTCCTTCGGCCCGCCGCCTCCCCCTCGCCCCCGCGGGCCTGGGCGCCCCTCCGATCTGCGACCCCGGCGCCACCTCGCCACGTCCCCTCCACCTGCGCTCCCTCTCCGGCTCACCTGGCGCCGGGCCTGCGCTCCTAGTGGCCCTCAGTCGCCCCCCCCTCGAGCCTCCCCCCCGCACCCTCTCCCCCGGCCCCCGCCCCGCCAGCCTCGAGGCCCGGCCCCCGGCTTCCCCGCCCCCGCGCCCCGGCCCCGCACTAACCCCCGCGGCTGCGCTTCAGTCTCAGGCTGGCTCGGAGGCGGTGGCCGAGCCCATCCATGGCCCGGCGAGTGCCCGGCGCCCGTCCCGGGTCCGCGCCGGCCCCGCCCCCGGAGCTCGCCCTTCGCGGACCCGGCACTTTCGCTTTCACGCGGGGGGGTGGGGGGGGGAGGCCGAGGGCACAGGCCCGGGACCGGGCGGCGCACCTTCCGGACGGCGGGCCAAACCCCGGCGCACCTGGGCGGGCCGCCTCTGCCCTGGCCCCCCCCCCGCCCCCGGCGGAGCGGCGTGGGGTGACAGAGGGCGCTCGACGCGCGTCCGGGAGGGGGCGGTGCCACCGCGCTCCCACCCTCCGTGGGGCGCCCCGGGAAGCTCGACTTGCCTGAGCCCGCAGTCCCCAAACGCGCGGGTGCGACGCGGTCACGCCCTACCTTCTCGGCACCGGCTGGGAGTGCCCTGTGGGCACCGGGGCCCTTTCCAGGTGGCTCCACTTATCTCAGAGTCGGCACACCTTCCACCCTTCCATCTCTCCCCACCCCGCAACTGCTGTAGCCTCTGGCCATTTCCTTCTGTGTCCTATGCTTTCTGTGTCCTTGCACCCATAGGGCACGTGTCCCTCGCTCTTTTCCCTATTTCACTTCCCTAAGAACCAACGAGCCAACGACAGCCCTTCGGGCTCCCGAGGAGGGACTGGAGGAACCCTTGGGGATCTGACCCTGACTTGCGTCCAGAGTGTGCTTGGGCAGCTCAGCAAAGTGGGAGTAAACCCTGCCCCGCCAGCCCACAGACATGTGAACGCTAAGGAACAGAAAGCTCTTTGTAGACTATCATGTGATACAAATGTAAGGGATGGTGATGGTGATGGTGATGGTGATGGTGATGATGAGGGTGGTGATGGTGATGTCAGCTGCAGCTATCCACACTCCTGGTCTAATCCGAAATCCCCATAGAGCCTTTCAGCTCCTCCTCCGCCCTTCTGGTACTCATTGAATTCCAAACGAACACTCAGAGACTTCAAGCTTTAGTTGTCAGACATGAAAATTTGCATCTGATAAGCCCCACTTGCTTCTGGGCCGCCTGCCTGGCTCTCCTCTTCCTCCCAGACCTGCACCTGTAGGGTGGGAAGGGTGCGGCGTGTGCAGAGTCTATCTGAAGTTTCTGCATTCACAGAGGTTTTAGCCTCAGTTTCACGTGTGAGAGGCACAAGGCAGAAGACACTGGCAGAAATATGTCTGGGCTCTATAGAAAGGACCCTCAGACCTACACCTCCTTTCTGTCACCCACGCATGGCCTCCAGGTACCTCTCCTGTCACAGACAGGGTGGGTGAGCAGGAGTGGAGAATCCAGCCCTGGTATTAAACTGTCTAGTCTTTGCCAGGAGGTTCTAAAAGTTGGCCTCTACTCTGGGCATATGCAATTTTGTACTTAATTACACAGTCTGTTTCTGTTCCCTATTCTCTGTGTGTTCCCACACGCAAGGACACCTCCTCCCCAAGTATCTCCTCTTGGCTGGTGTCTTATGCATCTCTGTGTAAGTACAACAGTTGTTCATGATCAACGTGTCCAGTCGGTTGAATATTGTCGTGCCTTAATTTTCTCAACCTATTTTATGGCGGTCCAGACCAAATCACTTCCTCCCTTTAAAAACAGGCAAAGAAATATGTGCACGTGTACAACTAAAAAGGCATACACAAATATTCATGGAAAGCCTACCTGAAATAGCCTCACACTGGAAATAATCTCAAGTGTCCGTAAACAGTGAAATGGATGGACTGTGGCATATTCTTACAATGGAGTACTATGTGGCAGTGAAAAACATCAATAAACCACTGTGGCACACAACATGGCTAGTCACACAAATGTGACGTTGGGCCAAAGAACCAGACATGAAAGAGCACATAATGTAAGGTTCCATCAATATATAAAGTTAAAAACAAGCAAAACTAATATATATAGTATGAAAAGCCAGGATGATGGCAGATTTATGGAGGAAGGAGGAAATAGTGACCAGAAGGATACCATAGGGCTTCTGGGTGCTGGAATGTCCTCGTTCTTAACATAGTGGCAGATACATAAATGTATTCACTGTGTGATCATTCTTTGTATTGTCCAGTTCTATGCATTTTTCTATATGTTTCTATATGTTTCATTTTTCTTAGAGAGAGAGAGAGAGAGAAGGCACAAGGGAGTGAAGGGCAGAAAGAGATAGATAGAATTTGGGGCTCACCCGAAGTGGGACTCGTGTTTTTACCTGAAAGGGGGCTCGTGTTCACCTGATTCGGGGCTCAAGCTCACCCGACATGGGGCTTGAACTCACGAACTCTGAGATCATGACCTGAGCTGAAGTCAGATGCTCAATGACTGAGCCACCCATGTGCCCGGAGTTTAATTTTAAGAGACTTTAAAAAATACTCATCAGGACCGTAGGGTGACATAAATGGAGGTATAAGCCAGTTGAGAATGAGAAGGTACAGATAACTGTAGGAAAGTTAATTGTGGCATAGTTAGAGGGACATATGGGTTTGAAGCAGTGGGTTAAACTGGGAAAGATGAGAAGATATTTATATGCATAGGGATGGGAAGCAGGGACAAGATATAATGTACGAGAGAGAGAGAGAGAGAGAGAGAGAGAGAGTGACAGGTGGATCAAGGTCTGAGAGGAAGGGAGAAGGCTTAGGTATGAGACTGGCTTCAAAAGGGAAAAGAGAACTTTATTTGAAGGAGAAAAAAAGAGATGCTGATTTGTATGAGGAAGTGGGAAGTTACACGATACAACAAGAGACCTCAGTTTCTAAGTGAAAGGTGTTTGTTTGTTTTCTTTTTCTTCTTTTCTTCCTGTAGTTGCCATTCCCCACCTATTCCTCAGGTTATTCTCCCAAAGTCTGGCCCTGGAGTGGAAGAAAATGACATGAGCTTTTCTTTCTCGGAGGTCTCGGAAGGAAACTCCCAAGTGAGTTTTATCCAGGGAGGTAGCATGGCGGAATAGACTGACGTTGGACCCAACCCCACCTGCTTACTTGCCCTGTAGCCTAAGGGTGGCATTCCCCTGAGCCTTGCTCTCCTCTAAGATGATACAATCATCTTGCAGGTGGTTGTGAGCGCTGGAAAGAATAGATTGGTAATCCGAATGTCCAAACTTCACACATCCCTGTAATGCCCAAATCACTGTGGCCTCAACTCCGTCTCTTTTCATGGCACAAATACTGTCTTTTCCCAGGCTCCTGTTTCCAGGTATTTCTGAGAAATGCTTAAAGAGTGTTTACAAGGTCTGCAGACCAATTCTGGGTAGTTGCTTGTCATTAGAGTTTGTCATTGGGATCCAACTACTACTTTCTCCTTCCCCAGTTATGCCCATTTGCCTCAAGACAGACTGCTCCTGCTCTCCCCTGTGCCGTTCTGTCCAACCTGATATTGACCCTATCTCTGGTTCCATAAGGTGATTGCTAAGATCAGGAAATAAGGTTTGTTAAGACTATGCTGAAGGCTTAGTGACACGAGAAGGATATTACCAAAGAGGGAATTTAAAAGCGAAGTATCACTGCTCTTGGGTCTGCAGACGGGTCCTCTCCTGGACACTTCCTTGCCTGCCTTCCCTGTTGCAGGGGCCAGTTGACCTAGCTGCAATAGAAATACCCTGGGGTCCATCCCTGCCTCCATACTCACATATCTAGAATGATTGACGATGACAATGTCTATTACACACAGGGGAGAATGCTGACCCCCACACAAGATGTGATCTTGTCCTTTGGTGCCAAGACACCAGAACAACAACAAAATCAAAATCATCTCCAAAGGATGGGCTCTCCAGTACAGAATAACATTATCAGTAGTCCCGTACAATTCCTCTTCAAGGCTTGAGGTGAACAGAAGCTCAACTATCTAGCCTTCAAACCATCTTGGAGTCTTGGCTTCTGATCTCCTGTGACAAATGATTAGGACAGTAACCCATAGATCCGCCAGGAAAAAGCAATAATGGCCAGGATTAGTAAAGAACATCTGAATAATGGAAACAAAGATGACCTTTTATATTACAACAAAGAGCTCCTGGAGCCGAAGGTCTCAAATCTCTCCCTTTAAGACAGGAGTCTGTGCTCTATATTTGGATAACCTTGAGATTACTCAACTACACTTTCCTTTTCTAGAGTTTTCCCCAAGAGGCATCAGCTGTGTCTCTTTTGCCTAACTCTGTGTCCCCAGGGCCTGGTAACAGTGTAGGCACACACGAGGTAATCAGTAAATACTTGAGTGAATAAATGAATGAATGAGTCGAAGGGTAGTCTGCCCTAAACTTCCATCTCTACGGAGACAGAAAATCACTTGAAACATTTTGTTTCCCTGGGTTCTACTGAGGTTGCTTAACATCCATTCTGCCTTTTACTTTGCTGGCAGCCTTTGGCCAGAGTTGTATCACATGGGTGGAATCTGAGCATCGTAGCCCCAGTCTCCTTTCTTGAGCCTCATTTATAGTGGGCATGTGACCCAGTTCTGGCTGGTAAGGACATTATCTGTTCTAGTCGAGGAGTGATCTGCTGGGGATGTCTGGTATGGGTTTCCCTAGAAGGGATGGTGTTTTTCTGCCTCTGGCCATCACTGGGTTTGAGGAGGGCAAGAGCTGCGGAGGCAAAGCCAACACATGCACAGAACAAAGCCAACGTGCTCTCAGAGTAAGGAGGCAGGAGCCCGGTGTGGCTGGCAGGAGCCGGGAGCACCTCTTGCTACCTGAGGTAATGGCTCTCTTGACAGGTTAAGGCAGTGAGCTTTCTAAATACATTTTACATGGCTTCCAACACAAATACACATGCATGTAATATACAAAAACTACAGAAGTTTCACAGGACAATACCACTCCTACTCTTTGCAAGATAGTTCTCCTTTTTTCTTCCATTCTATTGCTGCATTTTTAAAAAGACATAACTGAGGGGCGCCTGGGTGACTCAGTTAAGCGTCCGACTTCAGCTCAGATCATGATATCATGGTGTGTGGGTTCGAGCCCCGCATCGGGCTCTCTTCTGTCAGGGCAAAGCCCACCTCGGATCCTCTGTCCCCCTCTCTCTCTGCCCCTCCCCTCCTTGTGCTCTCTCTCTCTCTCTCTCAAAAAAAAGTAAACATTTTTAAAAAGACATAATTGAGGCACCCTAAAATCATTACACAAACCCAAAAATGTGTGTGACCTACAGCATAAAAAAATTGGGAGTTTTCTGGTACTTTTTCTGCAAACTCTGAAGTCCGACTACCTTCGGTTGGTATCCCAGATCTGCCAGTTACCAGCTTTGTTCAATTGCCCAAGCTTCTTAACCTCTCTGATTCTGTTTTCTTATTATCTGGTGGGAGTAAGAAGGGCACCTACTTCCTAAGGATTGTTGTTCTAAGGATTAAATGAGTTAATATATGTAAAGCAGTTGGAATGGGGAGCCATTGGGAGGTCTGAGCAGAAAACTGACAGGATCTCCCAAAGCTGACTTAGGCATGGTCCCTGCCCTCACAGAGTTTGCATTCCTCTGGGGAAAATATAATGTAGAGGTACTGGGATGAAGAGAAACACATAGCGGTCTAGAAACATGAAGGAGAAACTTGCATTTTGGCTGGTAAAATAAAGTCTCATAATCTCCAGGAACTAGGACTGGGAGATAAAATGAATTCGGAAAATTCTATTTGCTTAAAAAATATAATACACTAAGTTTTAGAGCAATGTCAGGTACACTAAAATCGAAAGGAAAGTACAGTGCAGAGAATATTCCCTCACTTTCACCCTCACAGTTTTCCCTATTATTAACATCTTGTATTTGTGTGGTACATTTGTTAGAATTGATAAGGCAATATTGATACACTATTATTAAGTGAGGTCTATAGTTTACATCAGTGTTCACTCTTTGTCCCATACTTTCTGTGGGTTTGGGCAAATGTACAGTAACATGTATTCATCATTACAGTATCATATGCAATGGTTTCACTGCCCTAAACCCCGCTCCCAAGCCTATGCTCCACCTACTTACTCATCCCTCCTTCCCTCCCGTGAAACCCCTGGAAACCCCTGATCCTTTTATTGTGTTCATAGTTTTGCCTTTTCCAGAATTCCATAGAATGGAAATCATGCAGTAGGTAGACTTTTAAGATTGACTTCTTTCACTTAACAATGTCTACTCACTTTTTACAAAACCTTTCTAGGGGCGCCTGGGTGGCTCAATCGGTTGAGCATCCCACTCTGGTTCAGGTCATGATCTCACAGTTTGTGAGTTCAAGCCCTGCGTTGGGCTCTGTGCTGACAGCTCAGAGTCTGGAGCCTGCTTCAGATTCTGTATCTCCTCCTCTCTCTGGCCCTCCCATGCTCATGCTCTGTCTCTCTGTCTCCCAATAATAGTAAATAAATGTTAAAAAAATTTAAAAAATCAAATATGAATAAATTCCCAGCAGTATGACTACAACATTAACATGTGGTCAACACGTATTTGTTGAACTGAACTACAGTCCTAACCCCTTGATTACACTTAGGAATTTCCTAGATCTCCTTGGCCTTTCATATAATAGGAACAGACAAGGCTCACGGATTGAACTCTTCATATGTGCAGGCACTGTGCTAAGAATTTTATAAACATTACTTTAAATCAGCTTTACCAATAATCCTTTGAGCTAGGTATTACTATCCCTGCTTTATAGATGAAGAAACAGGCTCAGAGATGTTCAGAAACTTGCCCAAACTCACAAAGCAGGTAGAGTTCACCTTTCATTCACACTCAAATGAGAGCCTTATCTCCAGGTTCCTACTTCCATAGTGCTCTCAGACAGATAGCCTGTGTGATTAGAGTAGGCCAGTCTTCTCATCGTGTCCCAAATTCCCTACCTTCCTTGCTGAGGAATTCCAACTATGTATGAGGGTTTTTGTCGTTTGTTGTTTCCTATATGGGACAGAGCCTCATCATAATAAGTGTCACAGGTCTTGGAAGTATGGAGATGTAAGTGATACCTCCAGAGATAAGGCAGGCATATAGTTCTGTCACGCTAGGGAAATGAACCCACCATTCACCATTGTAGGAGGAAAGAAGGGGACTCAAAGATCTGGGAGGGCTTTGTAAATCATCAAAGATTATTAGACATCTCTACCTACAATTAGAAATGTTAAATACCTGATTTTCTCCAATGCTTCCAACTTCTGGCAGGGAAGACTTACAAATCTAATAAGCAAAATATTTCAAACAGGTAGACAAGTCTTGTAAATCAAACATTCCAGCCTGCTAAATGTGGTAAGGTGACACAGTACAACCAAAGCAGCATCACAAAGACAAATTACTCTACTTGAATGAACACAGTTTATCAAGGTATTGATCTTGTACTCATGCCTTTATTGTCACCCTGTGTCTTTGTACAATTTCTTTGTACAATTTGAACTACATGTGTTTCTCATCCGACCAAGGGAAACTTATAAACCATCTCAGTCCCATGACTGCAGTAACTGACATTTCAGAATCAGGGCTTGGTCTGAGACTCTGGATGGGGAAACAAGGCTTGCACAGTAATTCCAAGAACATTCTAGATGAACCCTTCATTAATAAGTTGAATCCTTCTTACGGTAATAAAGTCTTAGTCCTATACCTTTCTCAGAATATTGTGCATCTTCTATCACTGTTTTGATTTTTTGAATGGTAACCTCTATCATTTACCAAGGTACCGTCCACATGAATTTTATTTTTTTTAAGATTTTTTTATTTGTAAGTAATCTCTACACCCAGCGTGGGGCTTGAACTCACAACCCCAAGATCAAGAATCAGATGCTCCACCAACTGAGCCAGCCAAGCCTCTCCCACATGAATTTTAATTGACTAATTTGAATCAAAACTCTCTTCTCCTTGCCTGAATTGCAGTGAAATATTTGTATTGCCTGCTTGAATTCCATTTGTCTTATTAACCACCATATTCTGGCCACTTATTGACAGAAATAACTTAGAATTATAGAAGGTCAAGTTGGAAAAGACTGTATCCGAGGCATTCCTATGCCCCAGGCTGTCCCTGTGAGGCTCTGGCACCTTTGCTGGCACCGTGGAAAATCCCCACCTTGAGAATGAGAGCCTTCCAGTCCCTGGCCTCCCTGGCAGGGGCAGGGGTGGGGTGTAGGGGTATGTCAGGGTGGTGGTGAAGTCTTGTCACAACTAGTTAGTGGCTGTCAGGATCAGAGCCCTAGATGGCTCTGTCCAAACCCCTGTCTTCAGCCCGATGAAGGGATCTGATGAAGAACCATCTTCTATTGTTTCCCCTTTATTCACTTAATGAGCAGAGACAACAGAGAACAGTGAGTACTTAGCACAGCCCTAGAACATGGAAATGATAAATATTTGTTCACTGACTGATTAATGACACCAACACCCAGCTGTCCTGACCACATTCACCCAAATAACAAAGCCCAGCAAGGTATGGTTTCCATGACCCCGTGTTTCAACCCCCTCTGTCCCTGCCCAGCCCAGGAAGGAGTTGAACAACTGTGGTCGTGGCCATCGTGAGGAAATGATGAAAGGCTTTGAAAGACAAGCATGTGAAGAAAGGGAGGAAGAGTGGGGGAAGGTCACAGTGGGCAGGGACCTGGAAGGAAGAGAGAAAGGTGGTTGGGTAGAGATCCTGGGGGGCAGGACTAGCATTACCCTCACAACCACGGGCTCCCATCTGGGTCTCAGAGATTGCTCTCTTCTCTTCCCTTTGGCTCCTGCAGAGAAAATCATTCCATCTTAAGTCTTGATCATACTTAAAGAGATGATGTACATAGATGTGTGTATGGACGCACACAAACACTCATACAGGTGCTCATGGGTCTGTTTAACTATATGTAACAAACTGACACCTGTTCCAAAACCAGACGCTACAGAACAGAGCCATTCAAAGTGGGTGCCCTGAGGGAGCCTGCACCCTTGAAATCAGATACCGTCTCAAGGGTAAGGGTTAGCCTCAGCCTCAGCGGGTGCCCTCTCTGGACCTGATGAAGAGCTGAGAAGGGCCACAGCCTACTTCATTACTTCTTCTCTTCTCAGCTTGCTTTACCTGTCACTCTAACCCCTCTTCTGCAGCTGTCCTTTGCTGAGCATCTCCTGAGTCCCAGACATGCTGCTGGGTGCTGCAGGTTAAGCCATGCAAACCTGAACTCCGATCGAAGGAGGCACCATCTCAGCTCTCAGAGGAATTTCCACACCCAACGTAACCTGGAGGCTTCTTGCAAAGACCAGGGGAGACCAGTTGTGAAAATACTCTGAGTAAGTGGAGTGTGTGAACTAATATTACATCACATATACAGTGGTGCACGCAACAGAACTCCCTAGTGTGCTTGCTGCTGAGAGGAAGCCGAAGGTATAATACTCAGCACCCGATGGACCACATGAGAGGTGGGAGGTCTGAGCAGCAACCAAGGTGTGAATACGTGGGAAATCATGAGCATCAGGTTCCCAGGGGGAATGGGGCCGTGAAATTAAAAACCGCTTTGTTTTGCTTTTGCCTTCCTCATTATTTTTTCTTTTGGTAATATTCAAGGAAGAACAAAACCCAAAGGAAACCATATTCAGATTGGTACTTATTCTATAGGGGCCCAGACACCAGCCCCCTGCTTATCAGTTGCCCGAGTAACAGAAGCCGGGCTGCTGGAGACCTGGGGGTGGAAGGTGGGGCTAAGGCTGTTTACCAGCTTGCTTGGGGAAGGAGGTGGAACCATCACCCACAGCACTAACCAGAGGAAACTGCCTGTTCCCCAAGGTCATAGTTAGTAGAGCTTCCTGCCAGAGCACCCGGCATCTGAGTTCACGACTGAGGTGGCCTTCACCGCAAAGTCTTTCCATAGATGGAGATCAGAGGGTTTGTGAATGACCAACTAACTGCCTCCATGCTGCCTGGGGTGGGGCTGCAGGTGGAGAGAGGGAACACCAGGCTTTTGTTTGGTTCTGGGGTTTTTTTTTTTTTTGTTGTTGTTGTTGTTTTTTCAGGCTTTTGAATTTCTGTGTTTAAATCCTGCCTCTTTCATTTGAAAGCTATGGGACTCCTTCCCTGTAAAACAAGGACAGGGTATAATGTCCACTGGCTGACGGTTATGGAACTTTCTCTCCCATCCATCTTAATTTTCCCCTTTCCTTTCAGGTCCCCGGGATCCCTTTACCCCCCCTCTTGTGCAACCAGCCCAAACTCAAAAAGGAATTTTGCTTTCTTTGTGTCATGGTTTGCTCTCTGAACCAGATCCTGGGACCCAGCTTTTCAGAATTGAGTGCCAGGCGAGTGCTTTTGCTGACAATAACAACAAAAGTCCTCTAAAAGGAATTCTGCCCCCAGCTTTAATATAACATGCATTTCTTTCCCTTCATGGTTCCACCGGTTCTTCCCTCTGCACTTCCCTTTTATCTCAACACAACCTACAATGAATGAGATGGCCAAACCCACAGCCGGACTGGCCTACCTGCTTCGCAGACTTCATGAATCTCCAGTGCACTGCTCCCCTCACAGGCCATTTTTTAAACAATCTAAGACCGATCATGCCCACCCTTTCCCCCTCCACGTCTCTCCAGTCTTTCTTTCAGGAGCTTATTTATGAAGTCTTTCAAAACCACTATGCCATCATGCCAACATAGTAGCAGGGAATGTTTATTACATATACCTGCCAAACACGGGGTGGGGGAGGGTTGTTTTTTTAAACAAAATTACAAAAACCAATCAATCGATGGTAGAAATCGGCCATCACTCTTCTAACATTCTTCCTGAAGTATGCCCCATCCACTCTGCTAATAGAACCTCGTTTGTTCAGCTAATAGCAGAAATCTTTTGACTGTAGGGAGAGAAGGCCTCCTACTCTGGCCATAAAGAATGAACTGCAATTTGCCTAGACCACACATAGTAATCTCATTCTCCTAAGGTTGGCGACATGACCCAATGAAATATTAGGGGAAGTTTGCTGGATGTGACTTCCAGGAAAGCTTTTGCTTTCTTGGGTTAAAAAAGGACAAACTCAGCTGGCAGGGTCCTTTTTGTACCTTTGTTATTTTTTCTTTCCTGGAATACTGATAATATGCCTGGAAGTACATCAGCCACCTTGGGACCATGAGGCAGAAGAAGAGGGCAAAGATAAAATCTGTTAAAGCATGGCTTAACAGAAAGATAGCAAGAGCCTGGGATACTGATGGTAACCTCAAGTAGCTGACCGACCTTGGTCCCACCAGTCATGTGAAACAAATAAGCCTCCATTTGTTTAGGTCGTTGGGCCTTTGGTTACACATACCTAAATGCAATCCTAACTGATACATAGTTCTTGCTCTCAAGAAATGGGTAATGGCTCAGTGTATACAACTTGATATCACTCTTCATTCTAAATCTAGTGCATGAAAAAACCCTGTCTGCTCTACGATCAAAATATATCTCAGGGGTACCTGACTGGCTCAGTTGGGAAAGCAGGCTACACTCAATCTTGGGGTCATGAGCTCAAGCTCCATATGGGGCTTAAAGCTTACATTAAAAAAAAAATCTATATATCTATATCTATGTATCTATATACCTATATATATCTATATATAGATATAGATATCTCAGATTTCAACCATTTCTCATTGTCCTGATATTAACCTGGATTAAGCACCATCATCTCTCACTCAGAATATAGCAGCATTCACTGAACAGACCACCTGTGTCTAGCCTTTCCCCTCTGTGGCTTATTCTCAATACAGCGACCAGAGAGCTTCCACTGACAGGTACACCAGATGGTATCCCTCTGCCATCAAAACTCTCCAGTGGTGTCTAAGGTACCCAGAGTAGAAGCCAAAATCCTTAGAGTGACCTACAGGGCGCCTGCGTGACTCAGCTCCTGCTTTGTTGTTATTTTGTATGGTTTCCATCACTCTGCTTTGAAGTTTACTGGTATTTTCCTCCTCAAAATCGAATCTACTTTTATGCCCACCCAGTGCATTTTTCATTTTGAACATTTCACTTTGTGGCTCTTGAGTTTCCTTTTGTTCTTGGTTTCTCTCTTCATTGTATTCATGTTTCCCTTTACATCCTTGAGCACAGTTACAATAGCTGCCCCAAGGCCCTTGTTTGTTAATCTCTGTCATTTTCTGGTCTGTTTCCATTGACAGATTCCTCCCCCCCCCTTCGCCCCCCCCCCCCCGCCCCTCCTGTGTCACGTTTTCTGCTTGTTTTGGGGCATATCTAATAATTATCACTGGACATGGAACATTGTAACTGTTACGTTGTCGAATGTCTAGATTTTGTGGGCAGCGCATTTACTTACACATTGACTTGAGCATTTTGCAGTTTGTGTTTAAGCTTTGTCCGAGAAGGTCTCGAGATGTCTTTGAGGCCCAATGTGCCCTTTACTGAGCATTGAACCTTCTGAGATCCCAATTTAATTTCCTAGCTGCTCAACAAACACTTTCCACCCTGGCCAGTCTTATATCAAGTACCTCCCAGCCCTTTGCGAGCTCTGGTGTTTGTTCAGTATCCAGCTCTCTGGCGGTGGTCTTATTTGTCCATCTGCCTGTTTTTGTAACTGCTCTTTGTCTATTCTTCTGGAGTTTCACGCTGCGTAGGGACAGCTTTGCATTCAGCAGAAGATCCAAGGGAACCCCATACAGGTTTCCGAAGCTCTGTTCCTGCATCGCTCCCTTAGCTCTGGTATTCTCCGGCACAATTTCAAACAGCCTCTTCCAACTCCTGTCTTCGCCTTCTCAGCTCAGTGAGATGATCCACCCTCTTTACAGGTTCCCCTGCTTCGCGTTGTGGTCTGGAGTTGCCCCAAGGCAGAAGTCTGGGGTAGCGAAGGGGGCCTCCCTTCACTTGTTTTCCTTCCCTCAGGGTTCACCGTCCTGCACTCTGTGTTGCCCACTGCCTGAAAACGTGGTTCCATATATTTAAGCTAGATTTCTAGTTTATGGCATGAGGGTTACTCAGTCGTACCTGGAAGTGGCCGTAAACACTTCTTCAATGTGTAGTGCATTTCAGCCTCCGTGTCAGTTCCTAGGACACCAAGTTGAGTGTGAGTCCATTGACACGTGGCCGAGGAATTGAACCTCAGAGTGGGGAAATAACTTGCCTAAAACAAAGCTGTGGTTGGAGCTAAGATAATGCCCAGGAGTTTGGGGCTCTTAGGCTGATCTTCACGCTCAAGCTGTATCACCTTTCCCCAGCTTAGCGCCTCTGAACACTCCCTCCCCCTCAGTTCCTTAGAATACAGACTTCTTCAGCCAGCACCCTCTCCCCTAGACTAGCTGGGAAATGTCTTTCACGCCCCAGTGGTTCAGACCATTTAGAAGGACTGAGACCCACTCCATCACAAGCCAGAGGGATGAGCTCTCTGGTTCTCCCCACCACCCACTTTGATTTCTGCTTCAGATTTCCCCCAAAGGCCCCTCTCGCCAGCCTGCAACAGGATGAGACCATGTCTGGCGAAACTGTGTTGTGAACAGCAACACTTAGGCAAATGGGATTCATCCAAGAATAACTGAGGTAGAAAACATCTGCTTCTGAGTGTGTCAGGCGACAAGGGGCCAAGGGTCACAAAAGGCCTCTTTGCTCCACAAGTACTCATTCCAGGGACTTGCAAGGGGGCCTCGGCAGACAGGCTCCTGCTGCTGGGGTTCCCAGGGTCTGTTCCCATGCAGATAGTGCTTTTTCCCAAGGTCATGCCCTTACGAGGTGACTGAATGAGGTGGAAGTATAAAGGCCCAGGCATTTTAGTCTGAATGAGGCAGGCCAGCTCTGGCAGACAGCACTTGTTCTGGAGCTCCCGGCCAGGCTGGCCAAAGCTTTGTCAGGGTTGCCTCAGGACTCTGCTTCCCCCCTGCCCGGTCCTGCCTCCTCCCCGGCCTTTTGCAGGTGACGATTCCTGGTGAATGATCTGCACCCACGTTCTGGCTCCACCTCTGTTCCGAAGCCAACCTGTGACTCAGGGAACCACCACTGGGGCCATCCAGCCCAGGTTCCCTGCAGCCAGGGCCTCAAAGTTAGGCAGTGGCTGCTCATTCCATAGGATGGTCACCCCGATATGACAGGTTTGGGCTCCTCACAACTTTCCACCTCCTTTCTTTATCGGTGTGATAGAAAATTGAAGTGAGCATCCAGAATGTATTGGGAAATAATATTGGAAATTTATCAAGTGTACATTCTGAGCCAGACACTATGCTTCACACACACAGTCACATTTAATCTCCACAAACGATCCCATAGGAAAGGTAACCCTATTATTCCCACTCTTTAAAGACCTTTTCTAGCCTCTGTCTGCAAAGAGTTGGGGCAGGTCCATGGGTAGGTGATGAATGACTATCTCAGGCTCCCTCCAGGGTCCTGGCCCCATTTTCTACGGCATGAGCCCCTGACCGTGGCTTCCTTCTCATCTCTGGCTGGTGCTTACATCCTCCCTTTCCTCCTTCCTCCCCCAGCTCTCACTTCTGCAGCTCTGGCAGCCCCCGCACTGGCCCCACTAGCAAAGCAGAGGCACTTTCAGTGCCCAAAACCCACCCTTGAAAATAGGAACATAAGAACTCTCAGCCCACATCCTGTATCTGAGCAAATTTCTCACAGGTGGTTCAGCCCCGGCAAGCCTTTATGCAACATCTTGCAGCCTACCACCAGTCTAGTAACCACCAAATCTGGGCTCCCAAGAGGTCACTCATTCATTCATCCATTTATCGACAATGAACTACCAGCGATGGACCTACTGGGTACAGGGGCTGGCTGGAAGAACACAGATGGACTACCTATTCATTTATTCATGCACTTGCTTACTTGACAATCACTTACTGAGATCCTATTTTGTCTGAAGCACACGTCCTGATGACATGGTGGGAGCCAGAAGTAGTCTAGACCTTGCATTCCAAAGGAAGGGGGGAGGGTTAGAGTCCATTTTGCAACTACTTTACTAAAGAGTCCAGTCTCACACACAAACTCCAGAAGGATGTACAAGAGACTTTTAGTTCAGGTTGGAGAGTGACTTCTCATGCAGAAGGGGTTCCTGGACAAGGTGTGCATCTGGGCATCTCTTTCTGTTGGTTCCTCCCTAGTTCGTTTTGGGCTGGGTCTTTCCATTTAAGCTCTTTGGGTGCCTTGCTGGTGTACTCTTCCCACCAAGGAGCAAATATGTCTCTGTGAACCTGCTGTCTCCTCTCTTTCCTTGTAGATGGGCCTCTCTTCCCTTGTAGATGGGCCTTTCTTCGCAGGCCTCTTATGTGTTCCCAGGCTGACATAGGCTGAAAAAGCCCATCCCTTCCTCTGCCTAGAGGCACGTGAACAAAGAGCCCCTTTCTCTTAAACCAAGTTAAGGCCTGAACCGGGTCCCACAAAGCAAGCTGGGGAGGTGCCAGGCCTTAGGAATGCATGCGTGTGGGGACAAGCAAGGAAAATCTGTCTGGCCATACTTAGAGTGTTTCTTCCACCTTTCTCTGCCTGTTTCCATTTGACTTTCCCTGGTGTTCTCCTGCTTTGGGGTCCATACCTATTTCCGCACTGAGCTAGGTTATAGATTCATTCCTCTCTCCCTACCCATCCACCCAACTTTCCTGAGCCAATCCTTATCCCAAGAAAAGACTGAGGAAGGGGAAGACAGCACCCTCCCAGGAGTCTACCAGGTCTTGGGCCTCCCGCCAACCACCACCAGAGGGCGCTGCTCCCCCTGGCCTCCTGCGGTGCAGGCTCTCCCCCAGTCCAGGCAGGGGGTGCTTCTGAGGCACGGCACAGGCCTCGACCCAGGTTTCTGTCTGGACAGTGGCAGTGCCTCCGTTACATATTTCATTTTTATTTCCTCCTTTAGCAGAATAGTCTTCTGACTTTTGACCTCAGACAAATCACTAAAGCATATGGTTTCTGACCAAATCTTGGGTTAATAAGTATAGTTTTCCCCACCTTTAGGGATTCAGGTCTCCCCTTGGGTTTAAAACAGAGCTAGATCTTGCCTTCCCAGGGCCCTGTAAATCAAGGTGACCCAGGACTGGCATTTAAATCCGCCCTTATTAACCAAAAATGGGTGTCCTCACATCTCCACCCATGTGGCGATTCTTAGTTGCTATGATGCGCCTAAAGGCCCATCAGTCACTCTTGTTCCCCATGAGTGCCCAGGGTGACCATTTCTGCCTCCGAAACTTCACTGAGGACTGGCTACAGTGTACGTTTCTGACTTTCCTTCTGCACCTTGTCAATGCCCAGACCCTCTTTCTAAGCCTATCTCAAAACTCACTCTCTTTTTTGAAAGTTTTAATTTAAATTCCACTTAGTTAACAGTGTAATATTGGTTGCAGGTGTGCAATATAGTGATTCAACACTTCCATGCATCACCCTGTGCTCCTCACAAGTGCCCTCCTTAATCCCCACCTCGTAAGTAACCCACCCTCCACCCCCTCCCTTCTGGTAACCATCAGTTTGTTTCTCATAGTTAAGAGTCTGTGTTTTGGTTTTCCTCTCTCTCTCTCTCTCTCTCTCTCTCTCTCTCTCTCTTTCCCCTTGCTCTTTTGTTTTGTTTCTTAAGTTCCACATATAAGTGAAATCATGTGGTATTTGTCTTTGACTGACATATTTCGCTTGTCAAAACTCACTGTCCAGAGGAGGCCGGCCTGATCCCTGCCAGAACCCCACCCCGCCCCATTCCATTCACCATTAATACTGCTGTGCTGCTCGGATTCAATCCTTTGCTCCCTCCTCCTACATCTTCCATAGCCTCTGCCCATGTCCTCCTTCCTGGGATTACATCGGAAGCCATAAATGAAGATTGACAGAGGGGTACCTGGGTGGCTCAGTCGGTTAAGTGCCTGACTCGATTTTGGCTCAGGTCATGATCTCATGGTCTGTGGGATCAATCCCTGCTTTGGGCTCCACGCTGAGCGTGAAGTCTGCTTGAGATTCTCTCTCTCTGCCCCTCCCTTGCTTGCCCCCTTGCTCCCTCTCCAAAAAAAAAAAAAAAAAAAAAATCACAAAACAAAGATTGACAGATTGAACTCCATGAAAACATTTGTAATTGCACAAAGACAATATAAACAAAACATGAAGAAAAAATGAGTAAATTTTAAAATAAGTATGAGAGAGGAAAGATCAATTTACGTAATGCAGAGAGAAGGACAACCCCATAGGGATGGGCAGGGAACTGGGAGAAGCAATACTTTGGTCAATAAATATATGAACAAATAATTGCTCAACCTTTCCTTTTAATAGAAGTTCAAATAAGAAGGCACTATTGTTTAATATAAAAGATATAAAACACTGATAACACCCACTTTTGTCAGAATGAGGGAAACAGGCATACTCCATACACTGTGGGAGGGAATATAAAACTGAAGCTCATTTTGAAGAGTAGTATAGAAATAGTAAGTGTCTGTTCTTTTATACCAGCTCATCTAGTGGCATTATTGTCTGTTACTGTGAAATGTAGAGCCAACTAAAAGCAGTGGGAGAGTGTAGCCACTTAAAAGGGCATATAAACCGATATATCTAAACTGATGACACATACGATGGTTTATCTTAAATTGTGTGTGTGTGTGTGTGTGTGTGTGCGTGTGCATGTGTATACAGAGGCAGAGAGAAGGAAGAAAACTAGGAATGCTATATGCTAAACCATTAACAGTGGTTTCTTTAGAGAATGAGTAGTCACTTTCATTTTTTGCTTTATATACTTTCATATCCTTTAGGGTTTGGTGGCAATGCACGTTTGCTACAATTATATTTTTTTTCCATATTTCCAGTACGGGGCAAAAAGGAACAATTTGTTTATTGTTCTGAGGACATAAGGATGTAAGGTATGTCCGAGGACATAAAGTATTAGAAAGCTGGAACCAAATCATTTTTATATTTATGAAGTGGCTGGCATAAATACTCCATTCATATATTTTGAATTGAGTTTCTTTTACACATTTTAAAGGTTGATGCTCTATTTAGCCGTTCATTCCCTATAGTATTATATTTTGTTGTATTTATATATTTGCCTCCCTAAGTAGAGTGCAAGTTCCTCGAGGCAGATCAGAGGCATCCCTTATAAGCTCCTAGCAGTTCGCTGCAAAGTGTAGATTTTCCATGAAGTTTGCAGTACTTGTTGGGTACTGAGTCATTGAAAGTCTCACCTCCTTTCTAGACCCCAACCCCTCCACCCATATTCTCTTCCTCTTCCTTGGTGGGGCTTTGAGTTTAGAACATACTAATATCTGTCTGATTGGGAGAGAGTGAAAACCTAGTAAGGAATGTCTCCAATTCAGGGTTTGAGTCAGAATAGACAATGTAACAACGGAGTAGAAGACCTGACTTGGGATAGAATCCACACCTCGGAACCAGAAAGAGACTTGTTTCAGAAGGAAGTCTGCGGGGGTGCCTGGGTGGCTCTGTCAGTTGGGCATCTGACTCTTGATTTCGGCTCAGGTTATGATCTCAGGGTTCATGGGACTGGGCTCACGGTTGATGGTACACAGCCTGTTTGGGATTCTCTCTCTTTCTTTCTCTCTGCCCTCTCCTGCTTGTGCTCTCCCTCTCTCTCAAGATAAATAACTTAAAAAATGAAAAAGAAGAAGTTCTGCAAACTATTATCATGACCCTGAAGGTAACAGAATCCAGGATGGGCTGGAAGTGGGCAGTGAGCTAGGAAGAGCAGGACACAGGAGACTGAGGGAGACTGACTGTCTTCACATATTTGGACTTTCCCATTCTTATGTTCCTTTGCCACCTGCTGCCTTGTTTTCTTATCGATTACGCTGGTTCTGTCCTTTTGATGGGTTTCCCACAGACTTTTGAAATAATAACTGTAGTCATTTTGATTACCATTTGTTGAGCACAGTCTGAGTCAAGGGCTTTCTTTTTTTTTTTTTTAACATTTTATTTATTTTTGAGACAGGGAGAGACAGAGCATGAACAGGGGAGGTTCATAGAGAGGGAGACACAGAATCTGAAACAGGCTCCAGGCTCTGAGCTGTCAGCACAGAGCCCGATGTGGGGCTCGAACTCACGGACCGTGAGATCATGACCTGAGCTGAAGTCGGCCACTTAACCGACTGAGCCACCCAGGCACCCCGTCAAGGGCTTTCTTTACATGTGTAGCAAACACTGACTCCACCACAATATTTCCTTAAAAATACATCAGTCTGTTTTAATTTTCTGAATCAGAATAAATCTGATCCTATGCCCTTAACTTGCTGGACTGATGAGAAATGCAATCTCAATCATTACTAATGCTCTGTCCCTCCACCCACAGCTGATCTTACTTTAGTCCAGACATTCGGAAGTTCCCATGGTCATTGTTGATATGCTCCTGCATATCAAGTCTACCCATTGCCCTAGAGGCAGGTGGTTTGGATGCCCTTGTCACCCCTGGGTTCTGGGGGTCCTATGGCCTCTTATGTAGGTAGGAGCTGTTGCTGACCTGCCAGCCAAGCCGAGATGGTCAGAGCAGAGAAGCAGAGGGCTGGAGAGGACTGAAGCCCAGAGTAGTTTGAGATCTCCTAGACTAGACCGCTGGGCAGCTGCCTTCCAGCTCTGAGCATCTACAGTTTAGTGACTCCATTCAGGCCTTACGTTACTAACTTGGGCTTTGAAATATCTTTTTGTTTCCAGACTTAACTTATACCACAGTAGGCAGGGTGACCTTACCACATGCTCTTTCTCCAGGAATTCTTGTGTAGGATTCTTGGAGGCTACACGGGGCCCTCCAAACCTCCCTCTCTAGGCCTTCCCTTCACTTCCTCTCAGACCTTGGATTGGGCCTGGCTTTGCTCTCCTGTAGCTGCTGGCTCGTTCCCTGAGGCACGAGGAAGAAAAAAATCATTTTGTTCCAGCAAGCGTGGCCTCATTTGTGCAATCTTGACCCTGTGGTGTAAGGCTGTCCTGTCCCTACTATTTGTGGGGCCCAGAGCTGGGGTACAAATGGAGGCTTATGTATCGTGTGTTTAAATATTTAAAAGTGCTAACTGTTAAAAATCTGATTTATACTCCTACATTAACAAACAGGATTTCACAACAACCTAGAAGATCAAGCTTGAATTCAGGATTCTCAGGCTCCTGAGAATTCTGCACCAGCTTGGGGCAGCATGTGTCCTCGGCTCTCAGCCCACAGGCCATGCCCCACTTCTCCCTTTCAGCCTCTCACAGAGCAGAGGCTTCACACACACACTTGGGGGCACCTCAGTCTTTGCACCCATGCTTCGTCTGTACCCCACGCCCACCCCCAACACACACACACACACACACACACAAGATATCCTCTGGGCCAGACATGTGTATGCCAGCTTTGGAGTCCACACTCAGGAATGATGAGACCAAGGAAAAGGCCTATTCAGACCCTGAAAGTGGGAACCAGGCTATTTGGGCAGGAATCCTGAGTATCTGGGTCACGGTGTAGAAGAGGAGAGATGTGAATTCCAGGTGGATGTGCCTGCCCTTAGAGGAGTCTTCGTTTCATGGTGGGGGTACAGCTGCTGGAGGACCAGAGTGGACCCACCAAAAGCAGAGGGGTAGGCAGCTATGGCCCCCCAGGTCAAAGCCAGCCCACTGCCTGTTTTTGTAATTACAATTTTTTTGGAACACAGCTACTCCCAATTTGTTTATATATTGCCTATGGCTGCTTTCCTTCCTTAGTGGTGGGGAAGTTGGGGGTTGGGAAGTTACCACAGACAGAGAGTATGGCCTGCAAAGCCTAAAACATCTGGCCCTTTATAGAAAAGTTTGCAATTCTTCCTCTAAAGCACGGTGCCCAAAGCAGGGACTAAGGCTGTTTGGGTCTAAGGCTCCTTCTGGGTTCAGACACCTTAATTTCACCATAAATTTCCCCCTGATTCTCTCACTTCTAATCCTTTCTTTCTAGAAAAATGATTTGCTTTTGTTCTTGTTTTTGAGGAAAATGATTTTTAACCTAAACTCTGAACAACACTTTCACAAACCGATTTAATCCTCGCAGCGCCCGAAGGCGGTCACACAGGCCTAATTTGCAGAAGGAGCTAATGGGGACGCAGGGAACCTAAGGTCATGTTTCTAAGTGGTGGCAGCAGCAGAATTTCTGTGGAGGAGAGGCTTGGTGATGGCCATGTGATCCAAAGGGGAGTGAGAGCTGGATGCTAGGGGATTTCTTTCTAAGGGACTTTGAATATTCCCTTATGACTGAGAAAACACCAGATGTGCATACTGAGGAACAGGGTGACAAGCATTGCTGGGGTGGGGGAACTTAGTGCCCAGACACCCCTAAACACTGCCCCAGTGCTCAGATTTTCTTACACGAGGTAGACGTTACCGGGGCACCTCTCTGATTTTCTAACTGGTTCAGTGTTTTCAGTCTTCTGGTCATCATCACGTTGTCAAGAAGGAGAAGAGCACAATCTGGAATCAGACGGCCTGGGTTCACCTCTTGGCTTTGCCACTGACTTCCTGGCTGCGCAACCTGGGGCAAGCTATCTACCTTCTCTGTGCCCCACTTTTCTCATCAGCAAAATGGGGATAATAAGAGTATTTATCAGCTATCAGCTGATTCTGATGAGCTATTAGCCTCATTCTTCCCAGGACAGGCAGTTGCTGTCATTTTTTTCGGCATCATTTTCTTACCGGATCCTCAGCGCTGTATTCTACGTGTCCCAGGAGGTGCCATCCATGAGGGATTCATCGTGGACACTGTCCCCAGGAGTTTGCCTCACACCATCCTATGAGTTAGCCACCAATTTAACCTAAAATGGATTTTGTGCCAGTTAAATGCTTAGCATATTTACTGGGTGACAACTGTGTGTCAAGCATTATGCCGGATGCTTTTCACTTGTTATTTATGTAACCCTCACAACGAACACTATGAAGTTAAGAACACTGCAGTTAAAAAAAAAAACAAAACATTTTAAAGTGGAGGAAACTGAACCAGAGAGAAGCTAAATGCCTTCCCTAGCCCACAGACTAGTAAGCGGCAGAACCCAGGAATGCCTGATCAGCTGATTGGATGGGTTAATTGACCCTTTGGTCCAGTTGGGAATCCAATGGGCAGATTTTAAGGTCAAGCTCTCAGGACCTGGGTGCCTGCTGGAAGACATCATGGGAAAGAGAAGTTTGGTTTGAATCCTGGCTCTTTCACCTTACCAGCTAGGTGATCTTAGACAAATGACTTAACTTCTCTGAATATCACGTAAAGGTCAAATGAAATTACAGTGTCCTGCCAGTGACCTCTTCACTGTGCAACCAGACTGGAGTAAAGCAGGGGAGCTGGGGGTGAAACTGGAACCATGAACTCTTACTTCCAGCAGGATTGGTGGGGTGCAGAGAAAAAAAGGGGAGGGACGAGGGAAAGGTGGCCCAAGCAGAGCAGGGAACATCTGAGTCAGGACTGTTCCTCCTGTGCCTCCCCCGGGTCTGCTCCTTCCTGGAAGGAACCACCAAGGTGTGGAACAGCCCCCCAGGAGGTTCCTTCAGGAACTCTTCCATCAGCAAGTTTACTCATGTCTCAACTCCAGGGCTCAACAACCCCACACGAGCCATACTGGTTATTTGAGGACCGAGCGCAATGTCAGGATAGTCTGAGCACTCCACGGGAACAAAGACCGTCAGCAGTGATTCCAAAATTAGCTCACTTAAAAAAAATTACCTCATTACTGTCTTTATTGTCACACCACACCCAAATGTAGCCTGCAGTTCCCTTGGGGAAGGCACCAAGAAAGTTAAAAGAAAAGGCACATTACAGCAAGGGTGCGAGGTCTTGCTCCCAGCGTCCTGGGGACAGCATGGCCACTACCTGTCCTCAAGCTGGTTACCAAGCTGAAGAAGCTGAGGAAGAATGCAGCTCACTAGAGAGGAAGTGTTTCCCCACTAACCAGCTCCCATGGACATGGGGTGGAGGGTTCTGCTGTTATGCTCTTTTGACAAAACCCGGACAGACGGCAGGCACTCGAACACATGGTTACATCTAAATGCTCACTAGCGATAAGCAAGTTTTCCTTTCCTGGCCCTTTCTGACAAAGCTTAATGATAGCCTCTTGCCATGACCACTGGCAGGATGTTTGCTGGTAAATTGGCAGTTGCTTAGGTGGAAGTGGCTAGAGACAGCTGTCTGGTCTCCAGGATTGGTTGGGGAGGTCCTGGTGACCAGCCACTTGTGCCATGGCCTGAACCATACATAGCCCGAGAGATGTACACGGTCCTTGGTGGCCCCGCCAGTGGAGGGATCAGTGGCAAATGTGGGAAATTGTAGGTTAAGAGTGTGTGGGATATGAATAGGGAGACAGAAGCCAAGCAGTTTTACCACTGAGCTTGTCAAGTAGTCTGAAAGCTCTTGCTACGGGCTTTGTCAGTTATGGTGTGGCATAAATCCATAGCCACTTAGTTATTTTATCATTGGATAATACTTTTTTATTTTGTAAGTAAATGCTTTTGTCCGCAATGATCTAAGAAAAATAAATTTAAAGTGCCTATGTAAGGACAAACTGAGTACTCGATTTCCATTTTCCAAGAAAGTCCAGACAAATGTATAACTTGCGTAAGATGTTAGCTGACATTTGCTCTCCCCCCTGGTGCTGTTTGATATTGCATAAGACCCAAAAGACACCAATCTGCTGAACAAGGATCGGCATCTACCTGAAAAGTACTAATTTTTTAAAAAAAATTTTTCAATGTTTATTTTTTGAGAGAGAGAGTGAGAGAGAGAGAAAAAGAAAGAGCGTGAGCACAAGTGGGGGAGGAGCAGAGAGGAAGATACAGAATCTGAAGCAGGCTCCAGGCTCTGAGCTGTTAGCACAGAGCCGGATGCCCTGCTCGAACTCGTGAATCGCAAGATCATGACCTGAGCCAAAGTTAGATGCTTAACCAACCAGCCACCCAGGAGCCCCCAGAAGTACTAGTTACTCTAAGAGGATATGACCTCAAGACCATGACTTAATAAAGGTAATTGTCAAAGGTGTTTTTTTGTATTACCCCATAAAGCATAAATTTTCATTTAGGTAGGTCTAATGATAGATGTGCCAAATTCATTTCTCTTTTTTTCTATTCCATGTTTTTTGTTTATACATGTGTAAAAGAGAAGCTCTATTTGCAGAACAAACCCACAAGTTATTAAATAATTTCAAATTCATATCAAAGTCACCAGATGCTTCAAATAAAAAATCACATAAGTTACTTGTAATAATGGTTGAATTTTTTTCACCCAGTTCACGAAATAAAAGTAAAGCTTTTGAGGGTTCATTTTGTCAAAGATAAATCATCTGATGTTATTGTAAAGGCTATAGTAAATTCAGTTTAAAGCTCAACATTGAAAATGAATGTTTTTTGGGGCAGCTGGGTGGCTCAGTCAATTGAGCATCTGACTTCGGCTCAGGTCATGATCTCACGGTTCGTGGGTTCCAGCCCTGCGTCAGGCTCTGTGCTGACAGCTCAGAACCTGGAGCCTACTTCTAATTCTGTGTCTCCTTCTCTCTCTGCCCCTCCCCTGCTCACACTCTGTCTCTCAAAAATAGATAAATGTTAAAAAAAAAAAGAAAGAAAATTAAATTTTTTTTGTGATAATAATAAAGTCAAGTATTAATGGAGCACAACATGATGTAAAAACAATATTCTTTCTAAATTAAAAAAAAACATACAAAACAGAAATGCCCTGGGGATTGGGCGTAGGCCACAAATCACTCATTGATGTGTCCAAAAAAACCCATGATATCCTATCATGCAAAATAAAAGTTGTCAAATTTTCAAACATTTTTATTTGATCTATGGCTGGTTTTTTTTTTTGTTTTTTTTTTTTTTTTTTTTTACAACACTGATGTTGAAATACAAGAAAATGTCCATCAGGGTGGCAATACTTGCTTTCTCTCTTTGCTGCCTTTTGTCTCTTGGATTTTAGAAATGTTTGGGCCATTGAAGAATTACTTCTCAGTGACTTTGAAGTGTTCCACAGTGATGCTGAACTTAAAAAAAAAAAAAAACACAAATCCTCTAAATTTTGGTTGCGTTTTATTCCAAATCAGTTATAAATATTTTGTCAGAGTATTCAATGGGTGAGGCTCCAAAACACTTGAGCTTCTGAGGTTTTAGTAAGGTGATTTGAAAAAAAAAGATTTTTCCCCCTGAAAAAGGCATTGAACAACTCAAATAGATACTCAAATGCTATACAACATACAATTTTGAAATTCTAAAAATTGAAATATTTCAATCTTTTGATGGAGCTACTATTTTTTAGCCACTATTTTTAATTAGATACATTTATTACTATATTAGATTATTAAGGAACTGAATGAAAAGGCCTATGATCTTGCAGCATCTAAATTTGGGGAATTGTTCAAAAGAGTCATAGAGATAACTTAAGAGTTTTGTCTTAAAAACATATTTGCTTAGGGGCACCTGGTGGCTCAGTCAGTAAAGTGTCGAACTCTTGATTTTGGCTCATGTCACGATCTCATGGTTCTTGAATTTGAACCTCACATCCGGCTATGTACTAATGTACTGATGCACTGATGATGCAGAGCCTGCTTGGGCTTCTCTCTCTCTCCCTCTCTCTCTCTCTCTCTCTCTCTGTCCCTCCTCGGCTAAGCGCATGCATTCTCTCTCTCAAAATAAATAAATAAACTTGAAACGATATATATTTGTTTCAAAAAAGTTTCCCTGGATGGAGGTAAAAAGAAAATAGCATCTGTGAAAATATTTGAGTTGAAATACTTAAACACTTGAATAGAAAAAAAATTACAATTGAAAATACCCCCCATTGAGTAGACTTTCCTCTAAACATCTGGAGAGAGTTGTTCCCAATTAAAAATTTTCTGGCCTACAAACAAAAATCAGTAGAAGCTGTGTTGTGGGCTGAATTGTGTCCCTCTAAAATTCATATGTTGAAGTGCCTCAGGATGTGACTATTTGGAGATGGGGCCTTTAAAGAGGTGACTGGTAGCATGAGATAACTGGGGTGCACCCCAGTCCAGTATGACTGGTGTCCTTATAAGAGGAGAAGATCAGGACTGAGACACACAAACAGGGAAGACCATGTGAAGACACAGGGAAA
Source organism: Lynx rufus (assembly GCF_022079265.1). Taxonomy (NCBI): domain Eukaryota; kingdom Metazoa; phylum Chordata; class Mammalia; order Carnivora; family Felidae; genus Lynx; species Lynx rufus. The sequence goes on along the minus strand of NW_025814834.1, from coordinate 127,472,643 downwards.
AGCAGCTGTCTACAAGCCAAGGCGAGGCCTCAGAAGAAACCAATCCGGCAGTCACCTTGACCTTGGACTTTTAGCCTCCAGAACTGTGAGACGATAAAATTCTGTTGTTTAAGCCATATCTGTGGTATATCGTTATGGCAGCCCTACCAAACTAACACAAATGGTATCAGCATCTTAAAATAATGAACTATGAAGAGCAACTTCAAAAAAGATTTCAGGAAATATTATGAAAAAAATTAAAAACAATAACACAATATTGAAAACGCCATTCTTCAGAAAAATGCCTGTGATGCCATGCTAAAAATATGGATAAGAAACTGATTGAAGTTTGTCAATGTGTCACAAGAATAATTACTCAGATTTTTGTTTTTGTTTTTTTTTAAATTAAAAAGAAATTTTTTAACGTTTATTTATTTTTGAAGGAGAGAGAGACAGAGTGTGAGTGGGGGAGGGGCAGAGGGAGAGGGGGAGACATAGAATCTGAAGCAGGCTCCAGGTTCTGAGCTGTCCGCACAGAGCCCGATGTGGGGCTTGAACTCACAAACTGCGAGATCATGCCCTGAGTCGAAGTTGGACGCTCAACCAACTGAGCCACCCAGGCACTCCTGTTGTTTGTTTTTTAATCATTTTATTTTATTTTATTTTCATCACAATAGGTGTACTCTTTAATTCCCATCCCCTATTTCACCCAACCCCCCATCAACCTCCCCTCTGGTAACCATCAGTTTGTTCTCCATAGTTAAGAGTCTATTTCTTGGTTTGTCTCTCTCTCCCTCTTTTCTTTACCTTTGCTATTTTGTTTTGTTTTTTAAATTGCACATATGTGTGAAAGCATATGATATTTGTCTTTCTCTGACTTATTTCACTTAGTATAATACACTCTAGATCCATCCACATTGTTGCAAATGGCAAGATCTCATTCTTTTTGATTGCCAAATAATATTCCATACAATAATCCAATAATGGATTCCATTCCAAATAACACACACACACACACACACACCATATCTTCTTTATCCATTCGTCTATTGATTGATGGACACTTGGGTTCCTTCCATAATTTGGCGATTGCAAATAATGCTGCAATAAAATAGGGGTGCATATATCCCTTTGAATTAGTGTTTTAGTATTTTGGGGGTAAATACCCAGTAGTGTGATTACTGGTTCATAGGGTAGTTCTATTTTTAGTTTTTTGAGGAACCTCCATACTGTTTTCCACAGTGGCTGCAATATATAGCTAGAATAATTACTCAGGTCTTTAAATTTTGATTTACTGTGCAGATATATATTACTTTTTAGAAAAACATATTTTTTTTTTAAATTTTTTTTTCAACGTTTATTTATTTTTGGGACAGAGAGAGACAGAGCATGAACGGGGGAGGGGCAGAGAGAGAGGGAGACGCAGAATCAGAAACAGGCTCCAGGCTCTGAGCAGTCAGCACAGAGCCCGACGCGGGGCTCGAACTCACGGACCGCGAGATCGTGACCTGGCTGAAGTCGGACGCTTAACCGACTGCGCCACCCAGGCGCCCCTAGAAAAACATATTTTTGAAAATAGTGTTAATGGAAATAGTTGATAAGTTTATTCGTATAGCAAAACAATCAAAACTAAATATTTCTGGATTTGGAAGTGTCTGGGTTTGGATGTGTCTGGGTGTGGATGATGAATTATGTGAAGGGATTCAGAATTGTTGGCCAGACATTCCATTATACACTGAATGTTCTCTTAGGTCGGCAAAACAGAAGACCCCAGATTTGTACCAAGTGCTGACCCAGCTATTTTGTAAGTGAGTTATAAAAAGAAAACTTGAAAATATTGCACAGCCCAGCATCTCTGGCCCAGGGTTTCCCCAGATTCCCCTGCGATCCCTGCGGCTTGCACTTTAGCCGTCTGTCCATGTGTTTGGATTACTCTCCTCATCTTAAGAGTCCACACACCCCTTATCTCATTGCCCTGGCGAGGCCAGGAAGGAAATCACCCTGGTATTCCCCAGTCCTCAGCTCCAAGTCCCTTCCTTCTGCTTTATTTATTTAACCAACACGTACACGGCACCCTATAAGCAGGCCCTGTGCTCACAGCACTCAATAAACATCAACTCCTTGAATCTTCTTAAGGACCCGCTGAAGTAGTTATGGTGATCAGCATTTTACAGAGAGGAAAGTGGCGCAGAGAGGCCGAGAGCCTTGCCTAAAGTCATTCAGCAGGAAAAGGCATTTCAAAGCTGGCAGGGTGGCCAGGGAGTGCCTGACCTTGTCCCACACTCTGTGCCTTCCTTTGGCCCGACTATACCCCAGACTACCCCTCATTCCCAGCCCAGGCTCCGGTCTCTGGATCTTAACTCAGAACTGAGGGGAAAGCCGAGTGGAGTAGGTCCGGTGGAACCACCCTGTGATTTAGGACCCCCTCCTCCGACTTCAGTACACCCCACCCAGAACCTGGAGCCATCATGCGACTCCAAACGGGTCGCCCTCTCCGCGTGGCACGGACCTCGCAGGCGGCGCGGGGAGAATCGAGTGTCGCCCTCGAGTGGCGACTCCGCTCGGTGCCATCCCGCGCGCAGCCAGCCCTCCGCACCCTTCCCGCCTGCGCAGAGTGTTCCGTCCTGAGCCGGGCCGCGACAGCGATCTTCCCCGACCCCTACCCTCTGTCCCCCGCCGGACTGGAGCCCAGCCAGAGCGCCCCTAGCGGTGCGCCGGGAGAGCGCACTTGCTGGCACTCTGCGCTCCCTCCCCCTCCCGTCCCGGCGCCCCCATCCCTTTTCTTCCGCAGGTGATGGGGTCCCGCCACCCCACACACGCTCGAGGGATGTCCGAGTGGAGGAGCGCTGGGCTGAGGGGATGGCCTTGGCGTCGAAATCTCCGCTTACAGAGCTGAAGTGGCGGCAGGAAGCTGGCCTGTAATTCCGCCTGGCAAGGCGGAATGGGACAGAACGCGCGACAGGGTGGGGAGGGCACAGTGATGGAATCCCCATCTCTGTCCCCGGAAAGAGGAAATTAAAGGTAAAGTGACACTCGGTGCTCTGGAGGTGTCCGTGACCAACACCTCTTGCACTTCACAATTCTCGCAGCTACCTGCGCCCTTCATCCACCCACTGGTGGGTGATCTATTGCTACAGGTTGTCAAGAGTGTCTCAAATCCTCTGTAGGCGTATCCAACAACCCTAAGGTGGATTGAGCTGTCAAGCAAGACAAATGCTGGCCAGAATCCAAGGGAAATACTGCACCTCCAGCAGGCTGGAGGGAGCGTCAGGTCCTGCTCGGAAAACGAGTGAAGTGCCCATACCCTCTTTGGGATGCCGGATGTCCAGGTGTCTGAAGACGCTCAAGGCCGCTTGGCCTAGCTCTTGGGGTTCCCTTCCCGCCAGCCCATGTGGGCCACCACGGTGCAACCAGGGGCAGTTACCACCATCCCCAGCAACAAAGGGCAAGTGGGGCCCTGGGTTTTTAAAATCTCCTGGCCAAAAGTTCCAAGTGCCCAGATGCGAGGCAGGCAAGTCTGTGGGACCGGGTGCCCACCCCACTGCCACTTGCTCCCTTCTTGTTCTGCTGTCTCTATTTCCTCACTCCTTCACTCTGTTTTTCTTTTTACATCCCTAACAGAGTTATCATTTGGATGTGACAGGTGGCTGCTCCATCAGCTGAAGCATTTCGCAAAATGTGTTCTAAATAACACTAGCGTTTTGCAAGCTACTAATAGACTAAACACATTTTGGGAAATGCTATATGTGGCCATTCTGTATTTATGGTAGCCAATGAAAAATAGGAAATGAGTTACACAATTTATAATGTCCAGAAAATCATAAAGAAAAAAAAAAACCAACAAGACAATTAAAAAAAAAAAAAAAACACTATGTTAGATTCCAGGAGCAGAAATCTACTTCCCCCAGGATATTTACAAAGAGAACACCGTATAATGTTAGGATGAACATCCTTACAATAAACACCAGGCCTCTTTTATATATGGATGCTCTCTATAGCATCCCTCAGAAGAAAGGGCGGGCCTAAGTCCAAACTACAACCAATCCAAGCAAACCTACAGGAAGCCTGGAAAAACCAGATCTGAGCTCTCTGCTGGTCTCTTCAGAGCTGGGCTGTCCAATACGGTAGCCGATAGTCCCAACACTTGAAACATGGCTACTCCAAACTGAGATGTGTGTTTAAGTGTGAAATACACCCCGGATTTTGAAAACTAAGGGAAAAAAAACAAGTAAAACATCTCAATAACTTATATATAAATTATGTAAATGAGTAGAGCAGTCCATGATGAAATAATATTACAGATAAATTAGATTCAATAAAACATATTGAATTAATTTTACCAGTTTCTTTTTACTTTTCTAAAGGTGGCTATTAAAAAATTCAGAGTTATGGGGCGCCTGGGTGGCTCAGTTAGTTGAGCGTCCGACTTCGGCTCAGGTCATGATCTTACAGCTCGTGGGTTCGAGTCCCTCGTTGGGCTCTGTGCTGACAGCTCAGAGCCTGGAGCTTGCTTCAGATTCTGTGTCTCCCCTTCTCTCTGCCCCTCCCCGCTCATGCTCTGTCTCTGTCTCTGTCTCTGTCTCTCTCTCTCTCAAAAATAAATAAACATTCCCAAAAAAATTTTTTTTAAAAATTCAGTGTTACATATGTGGCTCCCAGTATATTTCTACTGAAGAGAGATGCAATGTTTATTAAACTATGTACTCTAAGATATCAATAAATATACATGATGAAAAGATGCCATAAGTTTAACGACTTGGGAAATACTGTCTATAGTTAGCCCCTTCTTGGTGTGTTCTGAAGGATGGTAATGTAATAAACCTGGGAGAAAAATTCCACGAATCGACATGTTTGGGCAATGCCAGATTAAGCATAGAGGGTTTCCTAGGACTCTTAATGATAAGTGATTTTCTAAGAGTGCTTCTCATAAGTAGCATTTCTTCAACATAACCAACCAAAGAACCCTTTTTATCATGAACACAACACCTGTTGATGTCATTCTGAAAGGCAGTTTAGGGAACACTGGCCAGGAGGATTGAGCTCATGGGCTTTTACCCTGGCCCCTAAGCCTCCCTGTATGGCTTGTGGTTTGGCTCTGAAGTCTTTCCTCTTGCTATTCCAGATAATATCTAAACCAATATTTTCACCTGATTGAAAGTCCTTACCCCAGACTTAATGACTCAGCTTTGAGACCACCCTTTTTATATTGGTTAACTCTGGCTGCATCATTAACCACCCCAAAATATAGTGCCTTAAGACAGACACAATTTCACATGCTACAACATGGGTGAACCTTGGGAACATTATGCTGGGTGAAATAAGCTGGTTACAGCAATATGAATACTGTATGATTCCACTTACATGAGATATCTAGAGTGGTCAAAAGCATGGACCAGAGAGTGGAATGGTGGTTGCCAAGGGCTGTGGGAAGGGGGGATGGGAAATTGTTCACTGGGTAGTATAGAGTTTCGGTTGGGCAAGATGAAAAAGTTCTAGAGATCTGTTACATGACAATGTGATTATAGTAAATGCTACCGAACCAAACACTTAAAAATGATTAAGAGGGTAAATTTTATGTTTTCTACCACAACTTAAAAAAAATAAAACTTAAATTTTAAAAGGCCAGCAATCATTAATTTCTTTCACAACTCTGTGGGTCAGCAGTTTGGGCTAGGTTGAGCTGTGTACTTTTTCTACTGGTCTTGGCTGGCCTCACTTACAGATCTGTGGTCGGCTGGCAGTCAACTAGATGGGCTTCCGGGAGTTGCCCAGCTGTCAGCTAGGGCCGTTAGCATGACTGGCCATATGTTCCTCATCTTCCCTCAGGCAGGCCCCACTCACGTAGCAGTCTCGGCATTCTGAGACTGTGAGAGCCAAAGTTTCTTGGCCTGTTCAGGACGGGGCCCAGAATGCACCAGTGTCACTCCAGCCGCATTCGGTTAATGGAAGCGAGTAACAAGGCCAGCTCCCATTCAAAGGGTGGGGTGAGCATCTCTACTTCCTGGTGCAAAGAGCTCACAAGCACTGTGGCCATTTTTACAATGCTCCACACTTGCCCATAGTCCCGTTTTACAGAATAATCCATTATTACCTGTCTCTCGTGCTATATATGTAGAGAAGCATCCTCTTTCCCAGACACCTCTCCATCTCATCAGCATCACAAAGCTGCTTTATTCTTTCCAGTGGTGAATTTTTGCATTATCACTTTTGCTGGGCTTCCCTTGCCCCCCCCCCCCCCCGTCTCTCCCTGTCTTTACTGTATCTCTATACCAAATGATGGATATTCTAAAAATGGTGTTCTCTAAAAATGTTTTCTTGACTCTTCACCTACCTCTGATCATTTTTGAGGTGGGGGGGATCCTTATATCCAGATGCATAGCTTCCCACTCCTCAAGTTGGACTCCTTTTTATTTGGCTCTAATAGTTACTCTGGACTAATTTGTCTGGTAGCACTTAATTCACCAGGTCATAATTTTCCACTTATGTTTCTGTCTGCACTGATGACAGTGAGCTCTGTGTCTTGTTTATTCATATAGCTCAGCACCCACATGGTACCTGATACAAGGTAAGCAACCATTAAATCATTATTAAATACGTGAATGAACATTAGTGAATGACAGGTTTGATACAGGTGTATTCCCATGGCATTTATTGTGAGTAGAGTATGTAACCACCAGGTTACAGAAGATGGGAACTGCTCCTCCTTCATTTCTTCCTTCCAATTTGTGACTCACCTTTACTGGAAGAATGCCTTTTTTTTTAAATACCTCCTACATGGTTCCCCATATGTGAATTCCTTTGGTAACACTCTCAGCATTCTGTCTGCACACACCTATGTGTCCCACCTGCCAGAATCTGTCTCTTCATTAGGCTATTTCTTCTTCACATGTGCTTTCTGTGATGAGAGCTCTCTCTGACCCCCTTCATGCCCTCATGTGCACTTGAAAAGAATGTGATTGTGCAACTTTGGATACAGTGTTTTATGGATGTCAATTAAAATTAATCATGTGCTCAGATCTAGACACTTAACTTTCTGCTTTGTTCTATTACTATGAAAGGTTCTTTAAAATCTCCCACTATCATAGTGAACTTTCAGTTCTGTCAATTTATATATCATAAAGATTACAAATTTCTATATATTCTTGTTGGATCAACTTATTATGATATGTCCTTCTTTATTTCTAGGATGCTTCTTATCTTAAAGTCTGCTTTGTCTGACAGCAGTATGCTATATCAACTTTGTTTGGTTAATGTTTGCATGGTATATTTTTTCCACCCTTCTACTTTAACCTTGCTGTATCTTTGTGGTATGCTTCTTAAAAGCAGCATTACTTAAGCATTTTTAAAATAAGAAAATAGATGATCAATCTTTGATTTATACGTATTTAGTTTATTTACATTCGTTGTAATTACTGGTATGTTTAGGCTTAAATCTACAATCCTCCCCCCCCCTTTTTTTTTGGCCCCAGGGCCATGGAGCTCGTGCGGGAAGTCACCCTTGTGGGTACAAGTTGTTGGTGTGGCTTATAACATTTGACCGTGTGGGGGTACAGGCAAGGAAAGTACTTGGGACATTTCATCTAGTTGAAGTTGCATTTCTGGGAAAGCTGGTAGAGGGAAGGTTCAATAATGCCACTTGACAGGAGAAACACTGAGTTCAGGGTGGATTTTTTTCTGGATGTTGCAGTCTGAGTGTGGCCACTCTCCAACTGTTTACTCACAAAAACCAGATGGCACTGGTTAAGTGGGAAGCCTTCCCTGTCTTGAATTTTGGCTTTGACATTCTTGATGATGACACTCCTCAACCTCAAGGGTGTGGTCTTGCCCATCAGGGTGTTACAAAGATCTACATCTCTACCTCTGCTGACTGACTGCCTCACTGAAGAGACAGAACTAAATCTACAATCCTTTTTGACCCACATTTTACATTCTGTTTTTTCTCCTCTTTGGAAAGAATAGCAATTGTGAAAAGGAAAGCAAGGAAGGAAAATCTTCAGATTGCAAACTAGTTTGGAGGCAAATAAATTCTAGTAAAGAATACATAGGGAATTTGAGAATCTCCCCCTGTATTCTATTTTTTAAATTTTTTTAACGTTTATTTACATTTGAGAGACAGAGCATGAATGGGGGAGGAGCAGAGAGAGGGGGAGACACAGAATCTGAAGCAGGCTCCAGGCCCTGAGCTGTCATCACAGAGCCCAACGTGGGGATCGAACCCATGAACCGTGAGATCATGACCTGAGCTGATGTCGGACGCCTAACTGACTGAACCACCCAGGCACCCCTGTATTCTCCTTAAAAGGTTTAGGTATTCTAGCATCTGATATAACAGCACATGGGAAAGAGAGAGACAGAGGTAGAGTATGTTAATCTGTTTCTAGAAGGTACCATTGAAATCATTTGTTACAAATACATGACATAGGAGGCCAAAGAGATTAAGTGACTTTACCTAAAGCCTTCAGCATGTTAATGGCAGAGATCACACTAGACATGTCCTGACTGCCAAGTCGAGGACACTTTCTCATCCATTGAACATTGTACTTGGGTTAAAGGGTATATCTGCCTCTTGCCCCCCTCCCTTGCCCTGCCCTTACTACTGCTATGATCTTGGTTCTTAAAGTCTTTTGAGGGGTATGAACAGTACTGCCCTGGAATTATAGGCTGGGTTCTGCCTTTACCATTGAAAGACAGCCCAGAACAAAGGAATACTAACAGCCCCCTAGGGCTTTCCAGGAGCCCACACAGGAGGAGAAAACTTTCAAAGAAAGCAGCTCCACTACTAAACTATCACAAAGTTCACGATTGTGAATTTCCTTGAACTCCTCTGAGAGCCCTAAGATCTGGGAGGGTCAGGACCTCAATGCCATTTGACAGATTGGAAACTCAAAACAAATCAGAGGTAGGGCTGAGTCCACATCCACAGGCACCAGAAGAGCTCTGCATATGCTATACTGCTAGTGCTCCCTAGCTCACTCATTTTATTTGTTAAGGGACAGGAACACTTGGAACATTCTGAAACACAGCTAGAGAAACACAGGACAGAACAATGGGGAGCTGGGAGGGCTGGAGCACAATGTAAGAAAAACCACACTTACCTTTCCTCCGGGTGTACCTGATGTGCACACTGCCTCAATGCCTCACTTTTTTTTTTTAAATGTTTTTTATTTATTTTTGAGACAGAGGGAGACTGAGCATGAGCAGGGGAGGGGCAGAGAGAGAGGGAGACACAGAATACGAAGCAGGCTCCAGGCTCTGAGCTGTCAGCATAGAGCTCGATGTGGGGTTCGAACTCACAAACCATGAGATCATGACCTGAGCTGAAGCCGGACGCTTAACTGACTGAGCCACCCAGGTGCCCCCCCATCAGTGCCTCACTTTTATGGCTACAAGTTTTATAGCAGCCCTTCTCAGACTACAAAACTCAACTGAAATTCATCCAGCAATTCCTAATGCTTGCACTAAGATCGTGTCTAGACAGTTTTCTACAAGGTATGACTTGGGGCAGAATATTCCTGCTCCAAAAGATGCCCTTGTACCAGCCTGCTCTTGTAGATAAAATACTCACAATGGTTACTCCTACTAAAATTAATTCATTTGGTGTTCAATGTTTATTTGGGGGCCGATTTTGCACAGGAAATAGAACTTAGGTGTGATAGGAGAGTCAACATTGGTTTGATTAGTGTTCATAAGCAGAGGGGAGATAACGCACATATGCACTATTCTATAATTATAGTTATCATTTTAGGTTGCTTATTATGTACTGTATTTCTTTATATATATTTAGTTCAAGGCTTAAGAACTGCCTTGAAAAGTAGACATTTGTATACCCCTTTTACAAATTAAGAAGCTGAGATTAAGAAACTTCCCCAATTTCTCACACCCAAGAAGTAGTAAATAGGCTTTGAACCTCAACGTGTATGGCCCTTCCACTCATTCCACACTTCTTCCCTACAAATGGTCCATTAGAATAAGCAGTGAGTTATCTGAGTGGTAAAACAAAATGCCAGAGATTCAGAGATGAAGAAGACAATCACTTCCAGAGGTGATGATTGGGAAAGGTGTCATGGTGGAAAGCATTTGGGAGATGGTGGTGGGACTTGGGTACAGAAGGAATATATGCTATTTTCTAGACAGAGGGGATGGCTCCAGCAAGAGCATGGAGACGAGACTGGTTTGGGTCATGTAGAATGGTATAATTTAATATGCGAGATTTATCCTGAAAAGATAGCAGGAGGCAAGGCAGGAAAGGTACTTTGAGGCTAGATTGTGGAGAGTCTGATAAAGGAGAAAGGACTCACCCTATGTGGCAATGGGGAGCCATTAAAGTCCCTACCACCACCACCACCACCACCTCTAGGGACTTGGGGCCATATATAGACGAGATTTAAAAGGAAATGAGGAAATGGGAGTCCACACTACACTGCCACAGATGATAAGCTCTAAGAGCAGTGGTGGTAGAGAGTGGAATAGAGCATCCTGAGAAGGAGGCACTCTGGCACCAAGGAGAAGAGCACTATATCTCAGTGACCAATGGGTTGTGGAGAGTAGAGGAAAGGGATAAGTCAAAAAGACTCCTATGGGGAGAGCTTCAGTGACCAGGAGAAATTTGGAACCATTTACAAAATGTGGGCAACAGGAAGAGTGTTGGCCTAGGGGAAAATAACCACCTGGGAAGTGTCACCTCTTAAACTCAGGGTCTGGTGGCCAGGTATGTTATGCTAGGGGCAGCCAAGGCTGTGGGATGGAGCCTGAGCAAAGAGGAACCAAGCTAGGGCCACTTCAGCAATAGAAGTCTAGGATGAAGTAGGAAAAACAGGAACAGGCAAATAAATAGGAGGAAAGGAGATTTTGGGGCAAAAAGACAGAGTAGGCTACTCCCCTCTATCCCTTTGCTTAAGGAGGGACCTTTCTTACAATGAATGAATGGATGACCGCAAACAATGAATGAATGTAAATTTAGCCAATGCTTCTGCCTGTCAAAGAAAGTGTGAAATAGTCAATTAGATGCTTCACTATCCAAACAGACTATAGTCCACTGTAAATAAACCATTTTGAATTATGTAAGCCACCCCATAATGGAGCTTACTGGTATGGTTCCTGGGCTTGAGCCCAATCTTTTCTCATAAAGCAAAATCAAGATAGTACTGGTTTCCAAGCCAATAATGGGTTCTTAAATGGGTTTGAGCTTTGTGAACACTACCAAGATCAACATTTACTTTAGGGGCAATCACAGTAAAGAAGAATCTGTTAAGTCTTGGGAGAGGAGAAGGAGAGTCTAAAAGGCAAGTTAGATGAGGTAGTGTCTACCACTGAGGCAAGATGGCCAACCTCACCCTCCTCCCTGGCAAGAACCACCACAGCTCTGTGCCTATGAGCCACTCTCTCCCTCTTGTTTTTTTACTCCTTTAAAAACTTTTAAACAAATTGCCTGAGATGATAGCCTTTGGCAAAAGTACAGGGACAGAGTCCCTTCCCAAGTGATAGGCCTCCCACTGCCCCGCTCTCTCCTCCCCACCCCCCACTCCCCTTCACAAGTCTCAAGGTTATGGCACCTTAATGGTCTTGTGAGTAGAAGCAAAGGGGAGTGAGCTTCCAGGAGAAACCTTGAGGTTTTATCAGCCTCAGTAGGTTGGGAGACTATAGACAGTATTAAAAAGGCTCAAAAAGTAAAACAGGAAAAGTTTCCTACTACAAGTAAAGCACTAGTTTACAAAGGCTGCTCTTCCTCTAGTTCATTATTATGTTTCTTTAAGATCTGCTTCTTGTGCTTACAGCTGAGATAGGTATGCATCCTTGGGATGGGCCACCATATTGTTCCTTTTTGTCTTCATAATTTGGAAATTCAGCATTTGTCTTTCTACTTCAAACAAAGAATAGCAATTCATTTTTTAGAGAGTTTGAAATTACCTAATCACATTTTCAGGACTGGGATCATTGACCTGAGAATCCAAAAGCTGAAACCAACTGATAGTGGCCTTAAAAATGAATGTTAACGATAAAAAATAGTATGGTGAAGCGATGCACATGGTGTCTTTGGCTCTGTTGAAGCATTTTCAAGCCTGTCATCTTACTCGGTCTTTGAAACAACTCTTTTCTGAGAAGTGGACAGGAAAGGCATTAATACCCCATCACACAGACCAGTAAACTAAGACAGAGATTAGTCATATGACTTGTCCTAGAGATACAGAGAGTTCATGGCAGAATCTAAACCAGAAACCAGGACTCCCGACTGCTAGTGGATGGTTCATTTCTCCCTGGGTGAAATTATTACTCAGGGCAACAGCTTTAATTGCTAAACAGACTTCTACCACTATCCTGTGTTTCAGTTTCCAAATGAATAAAATGGAAGTAATAATAGGACTTACCTGATAGGGTTTTGGTGAGGATTAATGAGTGAATTTAAGTAAATTACTCAGAGTAGCACTTGGTATATAACAGGTGCTGAGTAAGCATTAGAAATTGCTATTATTAGGATGTGGAAGAAGCTAGAATACATTTAAATCAAAGTTTACTAGCTATAAGCTTTCATTTCCGGCTTAAGGCTCTGATTTTTAAGGTTCATTAATTCTCTTGGAGGGACAGAGCTACCTCTAAGAGCTATCTTCCTGAATTGCCTGCTAATTATGGGTTTGCTGCAATACACAAGGTTCTCATGCAGATCTTCTCTCTCCCTTTGACACTTAAACAGGAAAGTTATCTGGAAATCTGTGGTTTCTGAAGCTATGTTTGACTCTCTAGGGAGCTTTTTCTGCAATAGTTTCTCACCTTTTGAGTAATGGGTTCTTCCTATCAGCTGACACTTCACCAACTGGGCCCAGTACCTGCCAAGCCTGGGCTGGGGGGGGGGGGCTTCAAGTCTAGGGGTATCAACCCCTGCCTCCTGTACTCACTGATCTAAGCCTTTGCTGTGATGTGAAATGAGATCACTATCTGTGAATGCAGAGATGTGGCTCTACCAAGCTTTCAATGACCTAAAAAAATAAGTAAGTAATGAAAGGACCAAGGATCAAAATGTTTTAACCTTCAGGAGTAGCTTGAGCAAAAACTTTCATAGCAGCCGCTAGGCTGCAATTCCAAATAGGCTGACGTGCAGCACACAGTCAAGTTTCAAGCTTGCTTATTATTTCCAATACAGAGGTGATTCTAACATTAAGGGGAATGGCTGGCTCACAGGAGGTCGTTGTCAATTAAAGTCCAGCTCCATTGCCAAGGAAATTTAGAAAAGTCCAAGTACTTGTGGACTCAGATTAAAACAATCTTCCACTTGGAAGCAATTCAAGGCTGACATTGATGAAGCACTCAGTGTCCTCAGCCAGGGGCTTCACTCCAAAGGCAGTCATTAGAACTGTAGAGACATTGAAACATACCAACCTCAGGCCACCTACTTCAATCACTCTCACAATTTAGGAATAAGGATGAGAACGAAGAAAACCAGTATGAGAGGCTGCATCAATCCCTCTAACAGCTAATGTTGAAATGAATGATCTTTCCATTTGTTCTGATCAGCAAATCTTTGCTTCTTTTTCCTCAGAAATAGTTGACTGAAAACTCTCCTGGCTTTTGGTGGCTAAAACGTTAGAACTGCTCCAGAAGTTTTTGAGATGACTTCCTACACTGATTTTACTACCAGGTATTGGGACCATCAAGGTGTTCCCTCACCCAGTGTTCTTTGGGTCTCCCTCAGCTTCACTGCCATGATCTCCACTCCTCAGAACCGCCAGACCTTCGTTGCCTCAATCACCAAATTCCTGCACCCTTACAAGTTTAATGGGTTGGACTTCGAGAGTACCCTGGCTCTCATGGGAACCCTCCTCAGGACAAGCATCTCTTTACTATTCCAGTGCAGGGGAGCCATGTTCCATATCATTTTGTCTGGAAAGCATACAACCGGTCTAAGAAAGATCACTGAGGCTGTACAGAAAACCTAGCTCCCTACAGTATCAGTTGGAGATGAAGGATCCTATTCTAGTGAGGATGCTAAAGATTGAAGAATGGGAAAGATTAATTTAATTCAAAGAGTGGTCATGGAAATCAACTCAAGAGTTGATGTTCATAGACTTTCTCCTATGTACAGGAGACATGTGAAGCTTATGAATAAGCCAAGCAGATTAACAAGCCCAGGCTGATGGTCACCACCACGGTAGCTGCTGGCATCTCCAACATCCAGTCTGACTATGAGATTCCCCCAGATGTCCTGGTGAGTGATGACTTTTCCCCATCTCCTCCATGTGTCACTTGTTCAGGAGACACTCATCTTTGGTCTGCCTGCTGTTCAGAGACCTTATTTAGAAGGCTTTCTTGAACTGAACACAAACAAAAAAAGCTTTATTATCCAAAGCAAAGTTAAAATATGAGTTTAAATAACTTAAAAACTGGAGGTTGTATTAATTGGGGTTCTTAAAAATTTTTGTTTTTTTTTAAAGAGCATAACGTAAAATTTACCATCTTAACCATAAATGTACAGTTCAGTAGGGTTAACTTAATCACATTATTGTGCAACAGATTTCCAAAACTTTCACCTTGAAAAACTGAAAGTCTATACCCAATGAACAGCAACCGTCCCTTTTCCCTCACCCCCAGCCCCTGGCAACCACTATCCTGATTTCTATGTCACAGAGTTTGACTACTTTAGGTACCTCATGTAAGTGAAATCATGCAGTATTTGTCTTTTTATGACTAACTTATTTCGTTTAGCATCATATCCTCAAGATCCAGCCATGTTGTCACAAATGGCAGGATTTCCTTCTTTCTCATGGCTGAATAGTGTTCCATTGTGTGTGTGTGTGTGTGTGTGTATGTGTGTATTTGTGTATATTGTGTACATCTGTTGGTGGACGCTTAAGTTGTCTCCGTTATCCTGGTTATTGTGAATAACGCTGCAATAAGGTAGGAGTATAGATATCTTTCAGTATCATGTTTTCATTTCCTTTGACCCAGAAGTGAGATTGCTGGTGGTTCTATTTTCAATTTTTTGAGAAACCTCTATACTTTTTGTATTGTGGCTGAACCAATTGACATTCATGCCAACAGTTCACGACGGTTTCCATTTCTTCACATCCTCACCAATACATTGTGTTTTGTCTTCTTGGTGACAGCCATTCTAACAGGTGTGAGGTGATATCTCATCATGGTTTTGATTTGGCTCTCCCTGATGATTAGTGGTGTTGAGCATCTCTTCATGCACCTTTTGGCCCTTTAGATGGATTCTTTGAACATTTTTGTCTATTTTTAAATTGGACTGCTTGGGGGGGGGTTGTTGTTATTGAGTTGTATGAGTTCTTTACATATTTTGGATATTAACCCTTTATCCAGTTTATGGTTTGCCAATATTTTTTCCCATTCCATAGGCTGCCTTTTCATTTTGCTTATTGTTTTGTTGCTGTGAAAAACCTTACTTCTTTGTCTTGCCTAATGTCTCTGGCTAGGACTTCCAGTACTATGCTGAACAGAAGGAGCAAAAGAGGGAACACTTGCCTTATTCCTGATTTTGCAGGGAAAGCTTTCAGCTTTTCACCATTGAGTACAATGTTAATTGAAGGCTTTTTATTCATGGCCAGAGTTCTCAGTTTTTAGTAATAAACTATACTCTGGCTAATCCAAGCAATAATGGAACTTATTAAAATATATGTTTTGACCCACAGAATCTCTGGAAAAGTGAGAGAGATGGAGACAGTGCTTGTCTACTGTGGGGGGTGGCTCTAGTTGAGATAGCACAGTGTCCAACTGTCTACAGCTAATGACACTCAGGACTGGGTGGCAGCAGCTTACCATTGCTGCCCTGGAAGAACAAGTCACGTCCACCATGGCACTTCCTAGAAGGTGGATTCTCTCGCATACGGCCACCTCTTACGCTGCTTACTTTGAAATCCAGGACTCACACTGATTGCCAGATTCTAGGTCACAGGCTTGATCACTAGCTGTGAGTGAGACAGGAAACATGAGTTTCTGACTTCTACTTGGGAAAGTGGGATTCGTAAGGAAGAAATGATCAAACAGTAGGTACAGTGTGCAAAGATGTTGGATGATCACAAATGACAAACACCAACTATAGAAATAAAAGGATTGGAGTTAGTAGGCATATTACAGATAAACTGCACAACTTTCTTATTCTAGCAGAATTCAAGAAAATTCTGTCTAGATAATGCTGGGAGGATGCAGGCCTGGCAAGACAGAGATCCCTCAGCACCCAAAATTTTGCACAAATAAGCATAGCAGCCTGTAATAAAATCAACAGGACAGAATCATAGGTGAAGGCTTTTTTTCTAATTCTGCCCATGTTTACCACCAAAACTGCATCTCTAATAATGCAGAATGTTCTACCCGCTCTGAAGAGCTTTATGTAAGGGGTTTTGAAAGTAAGAAAAGGATTCATTGAAGTTTATGTCAATTTTATCAATGTTACTTTTTCCCCCTTCTTACCAAACCTTTATCACTTCTCTTCATTGAAGTTCTGCAATTCCACTATTTTAGTTTATTTTTACTTTTATGTTTAGGTGTGGTTTTATTTTTTTCCCCTTCTATCTGATACTAAATGGTCACTTTCAATCTGAGGACTCATACTACTTTTTTTCAATTCTCAGCCTTTATCTTTTTTAAAATCTAAATTTTAGTTTTTGTCAAAATAATACATGTCCATAACTTAGGAGTTGAACATACTACACAGTTACAAAATACAACAGCTGTTTCCTAGAGGGCTAATCCCATCAACTATATTTCTGAGTACTTATTAATATTATGTACCTATTAGCCAATATTTGTACAAATGAAAGAAGAATTGGCCAGACAGAAAAAATTTTGTAAATCACAAGTAGAAATGCTCTTTAAAAAAAAAAAAGTTTATTTATTTGAGAGAGAGAAGGTGAGGGGCAGAGAGAAAGGAAGAGAGGGAGAGAGAGAGAGAGAGAGAGAGAGAATCTCAAGCAGACTCCACACTGTCAGCACAAAGCCCAACATGCGACTCGAACTCATAAACTGCGAGATCACGACCTGAGCTGAAATCAAGAGTCAGAGCTTAATTCACAGAGCCATTCAGGTGCCCCAGAAATGCTCTTTTTAATAAATAAGTATATTTTGTTTTATTTGAGTTTAAAATAAGAATAAAATAAAATAAAATAAATAAAACCATGGTAATTGCTGGATTTCATACACTTTTTTCAATAAAATTTATTACACTTACTTTCTGAGCACCTACTATATTCCAGGTACAATACTATGTATTTGAAATGCAGCAGTAAAGGAGAGAAAGATCCCTGTTCATATGGAGCTTACATTTTAGCTGAGGAGACAGATATTAAATAATAAATATAATAAATACATAAACCATGTAGTACATTGGATGATGAAAAGTGTTATAAAAAGTGCAGAGGAGAGGAGAGGGCCTGGAGGCTCCTAGGGGAGGGGCTGCTGTTTGAAATAGGGCGGCCAGCCAGTTTCTTAGGCGCGTGACCACTGTGCTTGCTTTAATGCTCTGTTGCTAACGTCACTTGGATCCTTAATCATTTTTGAACCTGGAGTTGCGTGTTTTCATTTTACACGGGGCTCACAAATTACCAGAGCAAATATATAAGAGAGCAAAAATGTTAGCCTTGTGGCTATCTGGGGGACAGTATTGTGGAGAGAAAGATCAGTACAAAGGCCCTAAGAAAAAACTCCTGATGTAGAAAAGGAACAACAGCAAGGAGACCGGTCTGGTTGGAGAAAAGGGAGCAAAGGGAGAGGAGTTGTAGGGGAAGTTATAGATGTGGTCAAGAGAGAGCAGATTGTTTAAAGCAGTGGTTGGCCACCTTTTTCTGTAAAGGGCCAGTTAGTAAATATTTTAGGCTTTGCAGGCCATATGGTCTCACTGCAACTACTCACCCTGCTGTCGTAATAGTGGTGAAAGCAGCCAGAGACCATGCATAAATGAATATGCATGGCTCTGTTCCAATAAAATGTTATTTATGGACACTGAAGTTGGAATCTTGTATAATTTTCATGTGTCACTAAAGGTTCTTTTTATTTTTTTTCTACACATTTAAAGATGTAAAACTCACTCTTAGCTCCCAGGCTACTGTACAAGAAAATAAGCAATAGGTTGGTCACATTTGGCTCTCAGACAGTAGCTTGCTGACCCTGGCTTAAGGCTTTAGAGAGCATTATAAAGACTTCTGCCTTTACTTTGAAGCAATCAGGAAACTTTGAAGGCTTTTAAGTAGACAAATGATGTGACTTCTATTTTAAAATAATTTGGCTGCTTTGCTGAGAATGTAGTTTGGAGGCTGTTGCGGTAATCTAGGAGAGAAACGATGGCTCAACGTAGGGTAGCAGCAGCAGGCAGTGGTCAGGAGCAATTGAATTTAGGTTGCGTTTTAAAGCTTTTTAGGGGAGGGTGGTGCTGGGTGGCTCAGTCAGTTAGGCATCTGACTTCAGCTCAGGTCATGATCTCACAGTTTGTGAGTTTGAGTCCCGCATGAGGTGAGCTCAAGCTCCACTTTGGGTGAACAAGAGCCTCGCTTCGAGTGAGACCCACTTCTCTCTCTTTCCCTCTCCCTCTCTTTCCCTCTGCCCCTCATGGGATTCCCTTCCCCTCTTTCTCTGCTCCTTGCTCACTTGTGCCCTCTCTCTCTCTCTGTGTCTCAAAAAAATAAATAAAGCTTTTTTTTTCTTTAGATAAACAGATTTCTTTATGGATTGTATGTAGAGTATGGCTAGGGTAGAAGAGGATTCAAGGATAGTTCCAGCATATTGGCCCAAGGGACTGCAAATATGGAGTTGCCATTGACTGAAATGAGGAAGGCTGAAGGTAGAGTGGGCTCTCAGAGTATGTCATGAATTCAGTTTGGGACATGTTGAATTAAGATTCCTACTAGCTTTCTAAGTGGATATGTTGAGAAGGCAGTTGGACATGAATGTCTGGGAGGTTGGAATGTAGTTGGTATTTAAAGTCAATAGACTAGGGGCCCCTGGATGGCTCAGTCAGTTAAGTGTCCGACTTCAGCTCAGGTCATGATCTCACGGTTGTTGAGTTCGAACCCTGCATCAGGCTCTGTGCTGACAGCTCAGAGCCTGGAGCCTGCTTCGGATTCTGTGTCTCCCCCTTTCTCTGCCCCTCCCCCACTCATGCTCTGTCTCTCTCTAAAAAATGAATAAACATTTTTTAAAAATAAAAAAAAAGTCAATAGACTGGATGAAATCTTTAAAAGAGTGAGTATGGAAAGGGAAAGCAAGGAGTCCTAGGACTGAGCTCTGGGCATTCCAATATCCAGAGGCATCAGAAAAAAGTAGCAAAGAGTAATGAAGATGCAAGAAGGATGGATGCACGAGGGAGAACACCAAGAGAGTCAAGTGTCTGGAAAAAGAAGGAAGTGAACAACTGTGTCCAATACTGCCAATAGGTCAAGTAAAATGCAGTCTGTGAGTTGACCACTAGATTCAACAACATGTGGGTCATCACGAAGAACAGAGGTGATACCCCGCTTAGTGGCAAAAGCCTGAGTGGAGTTGGTTCAAGAAAGAATGGAAGGAAAACAACTGAAGACAGAATACACAAACCGATCTGATGTGCCTCAAAAGAAAGCAAAGAAATGGGTTAAGAATGAAAAGAGAATGGAAACTAGGAGCTGGACTTACGTGTTTAAGCTCCTGCTTCAATGTTAGAGTGTGAAAACTAACCATCTAACACTCTTCCAATACTTGTCACCTCCAGATTTTACGTTATTTTCATTTACGCAATAGTTTTAATATCACTTCCTTTTATAATAGAACTAAACTCTTAGGTTTAAATGAATGAAATGCTCATGACCAGTACTTTTACTACAGCTTCTCTAATACTGGATTCTCTAATTCATTTCCTCCTTTGTTTCATTTTTCTTTGCCATGAAAGGCCTGAAGCTGTGGTCTTCCATTTTCCCGCAGGTGTGAAAATGCCTGACCGTTGGCTTTATATTTGATCAGTAGCTTGTTAGACATAAAACTCTGGGCTCACTCTTTTCCTCGAAATTTTGTATTAGTTCTTTTTTTTTTTTAATTTTTCTGGCGTTGCATATTGAGCTAGTTCTGTTCCTATGGCTTTTCTTGTACTTTTTGTCATCGTTGTTCTTCTTGACTGACTTTGCAGCTGAGCTCTTTTTGTAAGTAGCACCATGGCTGCTACAGTCCTTGGGCCCCTTCACATGTGAGAATGCCTGCCTGTTCTTTTCATACTTGCAAAATTCCTTGGCAGAGTATGACAGGACAGGCCGATACTTTCTTTTCTTCAGAACTCTGTAGGTGTAGACAAAACCTCTCAGCACCATTTCAAATTCTCTCTGCTTTACCCTTTTACCTTCAGTCACGGTTGCAGCAACCAGCTCTGAATAAGTTTCAATCACCTTCATGGAGTCGTAGTACCTCGCTTCACGCCTGTGTGTGCCACGCACTTCGGGCTTCCCACCTGGGGCTTCTCAGACATAGGCTTCCACCAGAGCACAGACAACTTGCACATGCAGAGGAGTTAATATCATCCCTGGGGGGTCAGGGGATCATGGTCTTGCCACTTTCCTTCTCTTGATGGTCTAGAAACACATTTCATAAGACTTCTAAGACAGTTCCAAGGGACTGGGACTGGGACTGGGGCTAGTTGCCCCTAGCAATGGTCTACTTAATAATATATTTTTGTATTTGTCTTTCCCCTTTCCCGTTTCATTCTTCCATCTTTTATTCCTGCTTCCTGGATTCCACTACCAAAATAAATTACTCTCACATGAACTACTTCCAGGTAAACTTAGCCTTAGATAGTAGGCATTGCTCCATTGTGCTCTGGCATCAAATATTGTTGTGGGGATGTTTGGGGTCCGTGGGTACCTCCTACCGCTTCATCAACCCATACAGTTTAAGTTATTTGATAAATTTTTCTTTGTGGTGCCTGAAGAATTCAACAATTTAACCAAGATATGTCTCAATTATGATGGTTCTTTGTAAGTTTTTCTTGGAAGACAGCTGAGGAGTGATGATTAACTTCACCGATGCCCTGAAGGCTGGCCTCCTGGAGAAGAAGTTGGCCTTATGCCTCTGGACACCAACTACAGCCTATGGCCTAGGGTTTAATCCTGGCAGAGAGCTGACATGTGAATCAGGACCTCAGCCAGTTTCCACCCAGTAATAGTGCTGTAATCACAAGGGTTAAGATCACACCAGGGAAAGCCAAGTGTTCTCCTAATCGCTGGATACTGAGATAGTGGGTAGAGCTGAAAGCCAAGGTTCTGCTGTTAGAGCCTATGTTCTAATCTCACCAGGAGGAGTTTGGCTCTTCAGTAATTAATAAGGTAAAAAACCCCAACATCTAAGGCCCAGGATCTCTCTCTCTCTCAGACCTAGATTTATAGTCTGCTAGATTGTTGTGGGCTACCTGAGAATAAGACGGTCATGAGAGGATCATTCATTGGAGATATCGTATTGGAGATAGAATGCCTTTAAGGAAGTAATTAAAGTTAAATGAGGTTACAAGGATGGAGCTGTGATCCAAGGGAACTGTGCCCTAGACACTAGATCTGCCCCTGCCTCTGTCTCTATCTCTCTTTCGTGTGACAATACAGCTAGAAGGTGACCGTCTGTAAGCCAGGAAGAGAGCTCTCACAAGGAACTGAATCCTGACACAACTTTGATCTTGGACTTTCCAACCTCCAGAACTATGAGAAAATAAATTTCTGTCGTTTAAGTCATCCAATCTACAGTATTTTGTTATGGCAGCCCGAGCAAACTAAGACGATGTCCAAACCTAATCTGATGGCTATTTCATGTTTCTTATCACCCACAGAGGATGAGAGTGAGAGAATGCAGATACGTCAACACAAAGACAAATTGCTTAAGCCTAGTGTTCACTCCAACTGGTATGCTAACTGGATTGCTCTCCCAATGCTATAAATATCCTAAATAGAGCCATTCCCAGCAACAGTCCATCTGTTCTCAGCCATCTGTTAGGAACCTAGGAGTCTGAGGACAGGAAATTTTCTGGTGCTGAACAACTGTGATTTGGGGACCCAATCCAGATATCCCTTCCCACAGCTATTTCTTTCTGTTCCCCCAAACCTGTCTTAGCAACTGTGAAATCAGGACTGCTGCACTAAGGGACAGGTGGAGAATAGCCTGGGTCTCTGCTATCTTTACCTGGATGTTGATGGTTTACCCAATTGCAGCTTGGCCTATGACCTTTCCCTTGCTCAGGGTCCAATACTCTGCCATGTGGGCACTGAGAAGCCATTCTTACCCTGGTGCTGGTGCAAATGAAGGGCTCCAACTATTGCATGACCACGGAAATGGGAAAGTGTTGGTGCAAGATTCCCACCTAGGTGATGGTCCCAGGTATGAGAAAAATGCCATTGATATTTATGGAGGTAGAAAAAAAATCCCTTGCTAGGTAGGAAGGAAACCTCTGAAATCATAGGATGTGGGGTGGTGATGCATTCCCACTGTCTTGCATTAGATCCTCCTAGGAGAATTATCAATCAGGTTGCCCCAAGTTCTTAAACGCAACTCTCACAGATGGTGGACTCTTTTTGTTACTCTTCATGCTACTGAATCTATTTTTTTTCCAAGTTTTTAATTTAAATTCTAGTTAGTTAACATAGAGTGTAATATTAGTTTCAGGTGTAGAATTTAGTGATTCAATACTTACATGTAACACCCAGTGCCTATCACAAGTGCACTCCTTAAGCCCCATCACCTATTTAAACCCCCCTTCCCCACCCACACACACACATACACACACATTCCCCCTGGTAACCATCAGTTTGTTCTCTATAGTTAAGAGTCTGATTCTTGGTTTTTCTCCTCCCCCTCCACGTTCATTTGTTTTGTTTCTTAAATTCCACATATGAGTGAAATCATATGGTATTTGTCTTTCTCTGATTGAATCTATAGTCCAGAAGTAGGTGCAACTGGGAGGAGCCAGGAGCCATTCTGGTATCTCCTAATGTCACTATCCTTTTAAAATATTTTATTGAGTTATCCCACCCAGTTATCCCACCCAGTATCTGCCAGTGTAAGCCCCTGTCAGTGAAGGACTGTAGGTACTAGGCCTAGTAGGCCATGCAGGAGATTTCTTTCCCTCTGGGATGTTACTGGCTCCGTGGTCAATAGAGCTGACTTGGGACCAATGTTGTAGTCATTACTCAGTTATAGTTTGACCTTTGTAGTGCATCTCCCGATGATGGCCTTGTTCATCTCCACAGAATGCTTATGTTTATCAGTAAGGAGAACAATCAATGACTGGTTGACCCTGGCTATACATGACACTTTCTGGTTGGTATACTATACCCATGAGGGGATCTTCCTCCTTATGAATGAGCATCTTCCTCAGCCGATCTCAACAAAATGACACCCGCACCCTGCAGAAAGTTCACCCAACCATTTAGCTTTCCAGTATTCCCTTCTGGGACTCTGTGTCCATTATTTGTTCTGGATACAAAGAAGTCACCTTTCTATGGGGTAGGCGTCATAGCCCTCCTCAACATCACTTGTAGTCTCATCTTTGAAATTCCAAGAACTATCTAAATCATAGAGATATGGAGATGCATAAAAAATAGTACCTGCCTCCAAGGAGCTTACCTATTAGTAGGAGATGTAGACTATAAACAAGTGACACAAAACACAATGATGTATATAATGAAAATATGCATAGGGTTACAAAAAAATCTATTTCCCAAGCACACAGTGAGTGAGATTTGAGTCCCTTTTGTGTAAGAAACTCCATATGAAACAACCACACAATGAAGTTGTTGCAAAAGATAATACAGTCTTAGGCTGCATTAGTAGAAATAAAATTCATCAAGAAGAAAGATAAATACTGGACTAGGAGTCAGCAACTCTGAGCCTCAGTTCAGGCTACACATCTGACTGTTTAATTTCATCAAATTCTCATTCTCCATTTCCTCATCTGTATATAGGAACAATAAAGTCTAGCTTGCCTCCCTCTCGGAGGAATAGTAAGAATCAAATGGGTTAGAAGAGGCTCTAACAGTCAGCAAACCTACTGTCTATGACCATGAAAGTCTTTTACTAGGTGACCTTAGATATCTTCCAGCCTGTACTTGAACATCTCCAGAGCAGGAAATTCACCACTTCTGAAACACTTTTTTTCCTCCCTGCCAGATTCGAATGGTAGCCTTTTTCAAGTAGGACCATTTCTAAAATTAAAAAAAAATTAATTTATATACTCCTCTCTACAAACACACAGAGGATAGTAGTAGAGGATTAGTAGTTTTCTTCCTCTGCCAGCTGAGGAAATACAGCAAAAAGCAAGTTCTCATGACTTGGTATTTTATTTAAAATCTATATTAGAAAACTAACAAATTCATATTTGAAACATGTCATTAATCCATACACAAAGTCTAGTGTGCCAACTCCACCAGCAACCATAATTGCGCCTTGTCTATCCAAGGATTTCAGATCCTCAGTTTGGGAAGACTAATAATGGCTAAAATGTATTAAACACCTAAGATGTGCTAAGTACAGTGCAAGGTGAGTTACACAGGTGATCTCATTTAATCCTCACAATGACCCTGTAAGAACTATTATTATCCAGAGGTTATGAGTGAGGAAACCGAGGCCAACAGGTGGAATAACTTGTCTAATGTACACACCTAGGAAGAAGGAGAACCAGGGTTGGAAACCCAGTCTATGATTCTAGAGTCCACTTTGGTACCCTGTTCTGTTCCATGGGGAACCGCTATGCCAGGCAGGTGTGGCTGTATGCCACAATTGATCTACGCAATTGACTGGCCGTACCATTGTGCCAGTTGTGTCCCTCTTTGTATGTGAATAAATTGGCACTCGTACTTAGACTGACCGCATGGGCCAGTCTCTCATTGCTTTTTTATGTGGTAGCTCTTTAGCTATGCATGTTAGAAATGAAAAAATAAAACTGCCATTGTTCTCAGATGATATGATTCACTACATAGGAAACAAAACAAAAGCATAGAAAATTATGTAAACTAATAAGCATGCTTAATAATGTTGCTGGACTCAAATGTGTATATAAAAATTAACTGCATTTATATACACAAGCAATGAACAGAAAATGAAGTTTAAATGATACCATTTATAATAGAGACAGAATATATATAGTACCTTGGAATACACCTTTTTCAAATGATGTGAAAAACCACTATGGAGAAAACTATATTACTTTTTAACAGACATTTTAAAAGATGTAAACGTTTTTAAATATCTATTTATTTTATTTTGAGAGAGTGTGTGTGCATGAGCAGGGAAGGGGCAGAGAGGGAGGGGAAGAGAGGATCCCAGGCAGGCTCCGCACTGTCAGCACAGAGCCTGATGTGGGGGTCGATCCTCGAACTGTGAGCTCATGACCTGAGCTAAAATCAAGAGTTAAATGCTTAACCAACTGAGCCACCCAGGCACCCCAAAAGGTGTAAATAGTTTGAGAGACAACCCATATTCATGGATAGAAAGACAGTACCACAAAGATCTCAATTTTCCCCAGTGTCATTCCATGTAATTCTAATCAAAATTCCAATGATGTTTCTCATGAAAGTTGACAAGTGAATTATAAAATTGAAATGGGAACATAAAGCACCATGATGACTAAGACATTCCTGATGATATAAGAGCAGTGTGTGTAAAAGGAGGTGGGGGTGGTAGGGTGAGATGTGACTAGATAACATTACATGTGACAGGTTTGAGTTATGATAGAAGTGGTATTTCAGATAAGTGTAAGAAAGATGGATTATACATAAACGATGCTGGTACAACTAGTTACCCATACAGAACAAAATAAAATTAGTCCATACACTATGCACAAAAACAAATTTGATGAATTAAGGACTTAAATTTAAAGGCAACATTTAGAAGTTTAGAAGAAAATAAAAAAGAATATTTATATTCTCAGGGTGGGGAGGGATTTTTTGTTTTCTAATAAGATACATGTACACACAAAAGTAAGCCATAAAGGAAAAGTTGTATATATTTGACTACATTACAATTAAGAACTTTTTAAAATCATAAGACATCATGAAGAAAGTGAAAAGACAAGACCCTGATGGGAGAAGAAATAACTACAATTCTAAATATATAAAGCACTCCTATAAAGAATTAATAAATTAGTGGGCAACCCAAAAGAAAAGTGGGCCAAAGAGGAGCTCCTGGGTGGCTCAGTTGGTTAAGAATCCGACTTCGGCTCAGGTCATTATCTTGAAGTTCACGAGTTCAAGCCCCGCATCAGGCTCTGTGCTCACAGCTCAGAGCCTGGAGCCTGCTTCAGATTCTGTGTCTCCCTCTCTCTCTGTCCCTCCCCCACTTTCACTCTGTCTCCTTCTGTCTCTCTCAAATTAATTTTAAAAATTAAAAAAAAAAAAGAAAAATGGGCAAAAGACATGAGCGGACATTTCACAGAAAAGGAACACAAGTGGATAATAAATGTTTAAAATGTTTAAAAATGCTCAACCCTATTAGTCACTTGAAAGATAAAAACAAAAACTATCTACCACGACACAAATTTTAAAATCTGATGATACCAAGTTTTGGCAAAGATGTGGAGTAATGGGAATTCTCCTACATTGCTGTTGGTAGTGCAAACTGATACAAATACTTCAGAAAAGATGTCTAGCTAAATAGCAAGTTTTAAGATGCATGTTCTGTTTCACGCGGCCATCTTATTCAATATAAACACTGGAGAAATTTGCAAATATTCACCAAGAGACATGTTAAGAGATTCCTGTAACAGCATAGAGAGGGAAAAGCTGGAAACAACCCACATGTTGCTCTATACAGAAAGGATAAGTGAATCGAGGCATATTCATTTAATAGAATACCATAATAGAATACCATACAGCTACAAAAATAAGAAAACAGCTGCTACTTGTAACAATGTGGATGTATTTTGAAAACTTAATGCTAAGCTAAAAAAGCAAGAAATAGAAGAATACACTTGGCATTATTTCACTTAAACAGAGTCAAAACTAATGAACATATTAAAACTAATGAGGATATTATTAATATGATAAAAATTATAAAACTATTGAATATATTATTTAGGGATATAGGTATATTTGGTGAAATTATAAATAAAGCAAGGAAATGGTTACCACAAAATTCAGGAGAATCGCTCGCTTCAGGGGAATGACAAACACTGAGTACAGTGTTGTTTAAGGACATACAGAGTAACACTCAACGATAAGATTATCACTTTTAAACTGGGCAGTGGAATAAGGGTCTTCATTTTAATATTTTTCTTTAAATGCACATCTAAACTCATGTGTATGGTACAATTTGGGAGTCTAAAAATAATGCTTATTGAAAAACATTAAATAACATGGAAGGATACACAATGCAGCCCTTTCAAACCTTTATTATTCTCTAAATCTTATAATTCTTGCCAACACTCAAGTGCTCAGATGGGATGCAAGCTTGATAAGGACTCACCTGGAGCTCCTAAGGAGATATTAAGAAGGGGTGTTTTATCTGCAGGTCACGGATGTAGGATAAGAGGCACCCAATTCAATAGAAAATATCTCACTAAATCTGAACAGCAGCAGATCTGATAGTGCCAAACAAGATAACCCCGAAACTACTGGCTTTGCTATTTTTGCAAATCTTTAACTTAACCTTGATTTGACACAATTCTGGCTCTTTATCCCAACCATATTCTCCTGGGTGCCTTGGGGGAATGCCTTTCCCAGTTCAACTTGGACCACCAACTAGCCTACTTAATATAAGGAGGCAGTGCAGTGGAAATACTAGGAGATTTCCATTCTGGAGGCAACTACCTTGGCACTGAATGTTGGATCTGGTGCTTACAATTTGTTGGATCAATTTTCTCATCTACAAAATTGGGGTGACAGTAATAATCATTTTTATGGGCTAAATGAAATAATGAAGTAGAACCTTCTGATGAACATTCATTATTTTTCAGTCACTCAGTATTCACTGTCCCCACTCTTTTACAATTCCATTTTGTGATCATTCCTGATGGAAATTTAAATCCAAGTGCCCTGTTTTTTCCCTAATCAAGGGCCAGATACAAGCTCAAAGCTACACAGACTATTTCTCCCGGGACTTTGGGTCTTGTGTGGAATGATGCATAGATAAAAAATAAAATTAGGGTTTATTCTAAGGCCTCCTTCCACTCCACTCCCCCAAGAAAGACTTGATTTCTGTCTTCTCTGAGGCAGCCCTACATTCTTATCTTTGATTCTGTGAGCTTCTTCATATTTTTCCAATATACCAATCTGTGCTTATTACAGTTGGTTTTAGTCACTTGCAAAAATAAGTTCTTAGTGATATAAACATGCAGAACAATCTCTGGCACATAGTGTTTGTTGATATTATTATTTTCACAACCAACACCCCCACGGCAGCATTTCTACTAGACCTTCTCTGGTCCTGTGAGTAGAAACTAAGCACTCAGGACCGAATTATCGTTGGGTGAATACGTACAATTTTGTTTCTAAATGTGATAGAGAAGCCAGTCTGCATTCACAGTAAGTGGGCTAAGGTGTTGATATCCCATGATGGGTACCCATATGCCCACCAACTACATTCCGGGTATTGTACAAGACAGTAGCATATACATGGTACAGACAATATGTACTAGAGTACCTAAGATATTTCAGAGGAAGACAAGATCACTGAGCTTCAAAGAGAGGGTCTGAGCTAGGCTTTGAAGAATTGGAAGAGTGGGCAGGCAGTGAGAAGAAGGAGAAGACCTTATGGCAAAGAGTGGAGAGACAGTATAAGCAAAGGCATACAAGACATGTTTGGGGACAACAAATAGACCATTTTGGCTAAAATGGAAATTTATGACAGGATAATGGTAGTGGATAATGTTTAGAAATGTTGATTGGAATTAATTCCAAACATAAAATTCTAGACATAGTCAAATTGTTAATATTTCTATTAAAAGAGATTCCTTTCAATATCATCACCGTCATCTCTACCCATTGGCAACACAAAATAATTTTTTTAACATCTTCTGGATGTAATTTGGAACTATGGAACACTAGTGAGTTCTTGCTGACCTTCAGAGGGGACATTTTGGAAACCATACCTTCTTAGATAAAATTATCATATAGTCATGACAAAGTCATTCCTAAGAACAGGTGTGGGTAAAATGTTCAGAAAGTAGCACCTAAAGATGGAAAGTTTGTACTGATTGTACAAATTATACATGAAAAATTCCATGAGGAAAAAAGGTTTTAAAACAGCTAATAACTTCTAAGGGTTTTTATTATTTACTTTCCAATAAAGACATGCTTTGATGCCAGGCACTAAATGTCCACAACACAAAAACGTAATCAGAATGTTTAACCAGATGCTTATCAGCCCTGGGAACTGCCATAAAAGCTATTAAGCTGGTGGTTTCCATTGTGATGGTCTCCACCACCTTATTAGGGGTCATAGCATTGCTTTGTTGTTACTGAGCAGAGAAAGTGGTGGTTGTGGGGGAGCGTAGGTTGCAGGTCTAAGGTGTAGTGTCTGTAGGAGCAGAGATCTGTTGATTTACTGATTAGCTATATACACATCTGAGTTCATTGCTCTCCACTTGGAATCCCTTGTGATAACCTGGGACTCAGATGGTATAAAAAGCAAATCCAGGCTCTCTCTGCCAGACCAGTACCAATGACAGCCATGGCAAAGCTTATTCTCCTCACAGGTGAGTCTCCAGTCAGAGACAGAGCCTTACTCTTACCTGATTTCTTCTTCTCTCTGGATCTGATAGCCTTCGCATTACACCCCTAGGCTCTTCCATTCTTCTTTCATCATTTTAAATTTCCAAGAGAATCCTGACATACACAAATCATATTCTCTTAATTTCAGTTGACTCTAGTAACATTTCTACCCTCGTTGATACCATGGGCATGCTCCTAAAAGAAAGGCTTGTTTTCTTCCAATGCTTTGTCTGACTTTCTCATCCCTTATCGATGGTTTCTTGTTCTCCATTCATCTTCCTGCACCGCCTCATTTTAATTGCTATTATTTTTATTTACATGCTTGCATCCTTGGTCTAACTTTTCCAGGTATCAAAGTTAGTAGGAACGGGGATAGAATTATGCAAGTTATCTTTGTTCTGCTGTTTTGAGGGTTACTTCTCTTTTCTCCCCTACTATCCTACTGAGTTGCTAATGTATCATAAAAATGTCAGCTAGAAATTCAGTCATTTAAAGGGGTTAAGTGAGTAAATTTCTTAGAGCCAAGCTATAGCCGTAGTTTATTAGTTGTTCTAGAGCTGTGATTTACAAACTTTTTATAGTTTCAGAACCTATTCTAAATGAAAACTGTAGTTCAATGATGTCTGAAGTGCTCTGGTGGAATCAGGGAGAGGCATCTGGAGTCTTGCCTCACAGTTCATGGTTCTTCTCTTCTACCGTAAGGGCTCCTAAAAGGTGGTTCTAAAAAAAAAATCCAAGCTCCAGGAGATACTGAATTCACTGCTTTAGAGGATGCCTTGTCTGTGGAAGGCTGTACTCCCCAGTTCAGGGAGGTGAAGCATGGATGGATGTGTACTCATTGAGTACAGTACATTCTGGGTAATTTCAGTAAGTACATCTTCCATAGATAGTAGACTTTGAACTCTGCATTCAGTGACATTTATTACTGACATGGAAGGTGGAAGAAGAGAGCACCGTGGCCATTTTTGACTAAGAGGAGGGAAGTGTCAATCTATTGGTGCCTTCACTGAAAAGCCTACTCTTCGGCATAATCCACAAGCGTCACTGGGCTATAACAACCTATGGCACATAAGACGGCACCCAAGGCCTCAGAATTAGATTCTACAGGATATAGACAATTGGTACAGAGCACATGTGTTTTCTTTCACCCTAGGTCTGGCCTTTCTGCTGAATGCTCAGCTAGGTAAGTCATGAACTCTGTCTTTTACCTTTTCCTACCATAAACCACCAATCTTTATAAGTTACTCATAATGCAATTGTCGATTAATGTATTTTTTTAAGTAAATCAAGAGATAGGCCACATGAGGGAAAGGGAACTACTGTCTACTTCACAGACAGATGGGTTTGACATTGAGAAAATCTGTTGTTTTGGATTGGCTGTCACTGCTATTCTCTTTAGCATGACCACCGGGCATTATAAATTGGTATTCACCGGGCTTCACAGGACTACCGGACATATTTTCATAAGTGGTTCTTAGGCTTAAGATCCCCAAATGAATCTGTTGAAGTGGAAAATAACCAACTCCAAGTCAGTCACTAGTTTCCAAACTAGAATCTTTGAACTCATCTGCAAGGGTATTTACATTCAGCACCACCACACAGAGATCAGGCATTGAGGCAAAGGGAGGGAAACAGAGGCAGGGCCAAAATTCACAGTGCATTTCAGTGGCACCTATATCAGGTCATTGTTTTCACTTCTTACTACTTTCAAGTTCTGCTTACCAGCTGACATGCTACTTCACTAACTGGGCCCAGTACCAGCCAGGCCTGGGTGCTTCAAGCCTGATGACATTGACCCCTGCCTCTGTACTCACCTGATCTATGCCTTTGCTGGGATGCGGAACAACGAGATCACCACCATTGAATGGGATGATGTGACTTTCTATCAAGCTTCAACGGCCTGAAAAACAAATAAGAGAGAGGGAGATATCTAATTTGGTTACCTCCTAGGTCAGTTCTTCCCAAACATTAATGTGGAAACAACTCATGTGGGATCTTCTTAAAATGAGTTCAGAGACAGCAAGACTGAGGTGGAGACCAAGATTCTGCATTTCAAACAAGCTCCCAGATGATGCTGATACTTCTGGTCCAGGAACTATACTTTAAGTAGCAGACATATAGATAACATAACACATTGCCTTCTCTAGAAGGTATTCAAAATATATCAGGTCTGTGTCTTTGATTCCCTGTCAATATCTTTTTTTTTTATGACCCAAGAAACTGCAAGCCATCTTAGCTACTCACATCAGAGAGCAGGAGGTGGAAGATACTGAAGATCAGACATCACTGAACTGAAAAAAATCAGAAGTGTCTACTGTAGTTTTAAAGTTCTATTTGTGTAAAAATGAAACAAAACAAAGAAACGATAACCCTAGTATCTCCTAATTTCTGATTTGCTCAATTTAGCTATTTCTAGGAGAAATAAGGCTATAGGCCATTGCTACAATCAGTAGTGGTATTGTCTTGAATGTAGCTACTAGAATTTAAGTTATGATAAACAGGAAATAAACTCCTTTAGAGTGGTATTTCTTGAGGTATGATCCATGGACTGTGAATCAAAATCACATGGGGCACCTGATAAATATGCCAAACCCTCTCTCAATCCAAACGAATCAGAATCTCTGAGAAAGAGGCTATAAACCCAGAAATTTAATGTTTTCCCGTTCTGACACTTGCACTCCATTCTTGTATGAACTGTTTGAGAACTGCTATTCCAGGAAGTGTACATAACTTTAAGCAATTGATTTATATTCATTATCTTGGAGGCTGAGAAAGCAATTAAGCTCAAGCAATATGTCATCTGATGGAATAGAATATGATTCAATTATGCTTTTAAGTTTTATATATATTATTGCTATTCGATTCCTAATTTTACAAAATCCAGTCCCATAATTTGGACTTCCCTAAAGAATTATGAGTGCATTTATTATTTTTTTAATGTTTATTTATTTTTGAGAGCGAGAGCAAAAGCAGGGGAGGGGCAGAGAGAGAGAGAGAGAGAGAATCCCAAGTAGGCTCCATCCACACTGTCAGCATGGAGCCCAATGTGGGGCTTGAACCCATGAACCGTGAGATCATAACCTGAGCCAAAGTCAGATGTTCAACTGACTGAGACATCCTGACATCCCTTGAGTGCATTTATGATTAACAACACAATTTTTTTTGTCATTGAAATATAATTAACGTAATTATATCGGTTTCATGTGTGCAATATAATGATTCAACAATTCTATACATTACTCAGTGCTCATCATGATACAGTGTACTCTTGGTCTCCTTCACCGATTTCGCCCATCTTCCCCACCAGCCCCCCACATCCCCTCTGGCAACCACCATTTTATTCTCTATAGTTATGAGTCTGGTTTTTTACTTGTCTCTTTTTTCTATGTTTATTTGTTTTGTTGATTAAATTCCACATGTTTGAAATCATATGGCATTTGTCTTTCTCTGACTTATTTCACTTAGTATTATACTAAGTATTGAATAACAACACAATTTTTATAATGAAAGTCTTCAGTAGTGAAGGAAAATTATCCTACAGAATATCTTACCAAGGCAACATCAAAGTATATGACCAGACCCAATAGTAAAGTGATGTAATTTTAAATAGAAGGATTCATGGATCTTGAAGTTTCTCTTTTCTATCCTTTGCTTTATAGGAACAGCCAGCTGAAAACTCTCCTGGCCATCGGAGGCTGGAACTTTGGAACTGCCCCATAAGTCCTCTGTGGGAGAGCCTAGTGTTCATTTGCTATTGAAAACAAGCTGTGTTTCTTTAGACTTCACAATCTAAGACAGGGTATGAAGGATCCACATTAAACAAACAGGCTACTGGAATAAATTACTCTACCAGAATAGCAATATTAAGGTAGAACACAATTTATTTTATATGTTTACATTTAGATGGATATTCTGAGATTCCATTCACAGGGATTTAGTTACGGAGATTTCAAAACAACCTCTTCTTAGAGTATTTCAAAAACACAACCCTGCAAAGGGTGTTATAGCACTTCTATTTACCTCCTGGGGGAAGAGAAGAGAAAGCCAGGCAAATAAACAAGACTTTCTGAAGGTATATGAACTTGGGGGGCTATCTGGAGAGAGAACACAGTGAGCTGGGTAACCATGTGTTTGAAGCAACAAGCGCAACCTAGGAGAAAGCTCAGAGCCGGGTGGATCACAAAATAAATGGAGTGCTGAGATTCCACGGCTGGCGGAATACTGATTACAAAGGACAGGAGAAAGCCAGAAGCATACGTACATCTGGGCTGTGGGTCTCCGTGAAGAGCTCTGAGGCAGAAATATAAAAGTCTGATTTTACTACAAGGTGTTGGGACCGCCAAGGCATTCCCTCACCCTGTGTTTGTTTTTTGGGTCTCCTGCAGCTTCACTGCCATGGTTTCCACTCCTGAGAACCGCCAGAACTTCATTGCCTCAGTCATCAAATTCCTGCGCCAGTATGAGTTTGATGGGCTGGACTTTGATTGGGAGTACCCTGGCTCTTGTGGGAGCCCCCCTCAGGACAAGCATCTCTTCACCGTCCCGGTGCAGGTGAGGAGAGATGTGGTAATCTCCAGCCCAAGAAGATTCAAAGTCTATTCCTTCCAATGATAATCTGGTGGTTCCCAAGTGCAACTAAACTGGAATTTAGAATGACAGAATCTTCGCATCCCAAAGATTCTTAGATAGCATGCCTTCATTTGAAGCTTTTCATAAGGATAACAACAACACATGTGTGCTACATGCTAGGCACTATTCTACTGTATTCTACTATTCTAAGAATTATAACTCATTTCACCTGTGCATCTATTCTATGATCTAGATACTATAAGTACCATAATCTGTATTTTACAGAGGAAACTAAGGTTTAGGTAACTTGCTTAATATCTCACACCTAGCAGGTGTCATAATTACCCATGCGGTCTGGCTACAGAGCCCACTGCTTCTAACCATTACACTACTAGACTGTCTGTTATTACTGAGCACTTACTCACTCTGTCCCAGACACTGGGTGAGGTGTCAGGTTGGAGATAAGAATAAGATAATCCTTGGCTTTAGGGAACATGAAATGAGGTGGAAGGTTGGAAAACAACCAACAATTACAGTATGCTTTGATCAAGCAGCACAGAGGCAACCTAATTCTGCTCTGGGGCAGGATCAGGAAGAGTTTCCTAGAGAAAGGGACGCTTGAGCTCAGTCTTGAAAGCAGCTAGTATTAGCAACGAAGCGAAGATGGGGACTGCACAGATGAAGACAGAGGGACGATTGTGAGGCCACACGTGCACAGGAATAAGACCATGTGGGACTTGTACATTATGTTAAGGAATTTGGACTTTACTCTCAAGGCTATGGGGCAGCTTTGAAAGTAGTGGAGAGATAGGATGAAACTTGTATTCTAGAAAGACAACTCTTGGCTTAACCATGGAGGCCAAATTCAAAGGAGGTAGGAAGGCAGGGATACAGTTAGGCTATTGCAGTAAGTCAAGCAAGAGATGCCAAGGGAACCGAACAGAGGACAGAAAGGGCAAGTATGCAAGGGTACAATCAATTGGATTTGGACACCAATTGAAAGTGGAAAAGATAGGGCTTCCAGTTTCTGACTTTAAGGAGTGCCTTGTTGTCCTGTTAACTAAAATGTAAATACAAAAAGAGTAGATTTGGAACAAGGAGGACTTATGAATTTGTCTTTGGACATGAAGAATGAGAGGAGTCTATAGGACCTCCTATAAGAATGCCCCGTAGTCACTGAATGAAGACCAATCTAGAGCTCAGGACAAAGAACCTGACTTGATATACTGTATTGAAGTCATCAGAAGAGGAAGATAATTAAGAGATCACCAAGGAAAAGTGAATGGAGTAAGAAGATCCAAGGATAATTTTTAAATTTACCCTCTCAAAATAGAGAGTTTCTTTTTTTAACTTTTTTTTTCATTTTATTTATTTTAGAGAGAGAAAGAGAGAACATGATAGCAGGAAAGAGGGACAGAGGGAGAGAGAATCTTAAGCAGACTCCACACTAGCATGGAGCCCAACGTGGGGCTCGATCCCACAACCCTGGGGTTATGACCTGAGCCAAAATCAAGAGTCAGATAGATGTTCAACTGACTGAGCCACCTAGGCAAGCAGAGATTCTTACTATACTATTCCATACAGCAGATCATCAGCCAGCCTCCAAGGGCTTCAATATTAAGTAACTCACTGGTTGAAAAGTCAATCTACTTATTTGTTGAACAGCTCGAGAGATCAGAAAGAACATCTCTATTCTTAGCCGAAACATGCCTCCAATCATAATTTATAACTTCCAGTCATTGGTTCTAGCTCCACCCACTAAAGTAACCAAGGAAAAAAAACACCTTCTGTAATCTATCAGTTCAATATTTGCAGACAGCTACAACATCCCACCTATAATTTCTCTTCTTCCAGTTTAAATATCCTACTTCCTTTAACCAGTACCACACGACAGTTTTCAGACCCACCCTTCCGTGGAACACACTCTGGCACACCCTAAGAACACAGTTATAAAAACTGAACCCAGTCCTCCGAATGAGATTAGAGTCATACAAAATAAAGGTGCTAGGGCTGAATGGGAACCTATCACCTGGCTGTAGCCACTTCCCTTACTGGCCAAATCAGCATTTCATTTGACGGGATGTCAGTCCTACAAAGTAGTTCATTTACTGGATGAAGGGAAGCAACATCTACACCGCTAAAAGCTGGATATAAGTTCCTGCAGCAACTGTGAGTTCAAAGTATAGTGATATAAGTGGAGCTCTGACTGGTCATCTGGGACCTGCATTCTGGTCATGACCTGGCTACTAACTTGCTGTGGGACTTTGGTGAAAATGTCTAATTTCTATTCATATTAGATACCACTAAAATGGACTGGTATCATCAATACTATGTACGTTACCGGGATATTGAAAGACTAAAAAGTAAGATAAAACACATGGAAACATCTTGAAAAAGAAAAGCATTATACAAACATACCTATTATGATTATTCAAGGAGCTAAAATCAGATTCATAGATGACCTACAGTGCTTGCTTATTCTATAGGAAATGTGTGATGCTTTTGAGCAGGAGGCCAAGCAGATCAACAGGCCCAGGCTGATGGTCACTGCTGCAGTAGCTGCTGGCATCTCCAACATCCAGTCTGGCTATGAGATCCCCCAGCTGTCCCAGTGAATGATTCCCCCTATCCTCAAACTCCTGTAGCTCTCTCTTTTGCAAGGTAGACTTGTCCTTAGTCTGGCTTGCTATTCAGGGACCTTGTTTAGGAGGCTTTGGAAGTGGTATCGCATGCCTGCATATGTGTGGAAGATGACCATCAGAAATGTTTTTAAATCCCTTACCCCACCCCAGGTACCTAGGCTACATCCATGTCATGACCTATGACCTCCATGGCTCCTGGGAGGGCTACACAGCAGAGAACAGCCCCCTGTACAAATACCCTACTGACAAGGGCAGCAACGCCTACCTCAATGTGGTAAGTCTCTGCACGCATGCACATGAAGACCAGAGATGAGGCTGTAAATCACATGGAGATTCGGGGACAAAGAAAATTCTGCAAATGTCTCACCTGGATAACTATGCTCCTTAGTGGCTGATCATATCCCGTTAACTATGATTTCGCCAAAATGTTTTGAAGAAGTATTACCTACCCGTTATTAACATCGTACAATTTTGCCTGTTAGAACAGTGGACTAATGTCACTAAGCATTGGGTCATCAGCTGGGTGGAGCCTCTGGCTAACCCACTGCCGTTGCAGGATTACGTCATGAACTACTGGAAGGAAAATGGGGCCCCAGCTGAGAAGCTTATCGTTGGATTCCCTACCTACGGCCACACCTTCATCCTGAGTGACCCCTCCAACACTGGCATTGGTGCCCCCACCTCTGGTGCTGGTCCTCCTGGGCCCTCTACCAGGCAGTCTGGGTTCTGGGCCTACTATGAGGTAGGCAGACTGGGCTGTACAATGGAAATTCTGTGAATTCCATGGGCTGTGCTGAACGGTAGCCTTAGGGCTAGAATCTGCAGAAAGCTTGAACGCTCATTCAGTCCACTACTTATCTACTTAAAATACAGCTATCACTCTAAATGCTTCAAATGTTTAAATAATCAACTCACTTACCTAATCCAGTCTGAAGAGCATTTATTTTTTTTTAGAGTTTTTAAAAAATGTTTATTTGTTTTTGGAGAGAGAGAGAGCGCACACGCACAGGCGGGCTAGGGTCACAGAGGGAGGGGGACAGAGGATCCAAAGTGGGTTCCGTGCTGACAGCAGAGAGCCCAATGCAGGGCTCAAACTCACGAACCTCAAGATCATGACCTGAGCCGAAGTTGGACGCTTAATCGACCAAGCCACCCAGGCACCCGAAGAGCACTTTTAATGTGCAATATTCAAGCATCAGACTGCAGATTTAAGGTCATTTATATTAGCACCTAAGGGAGTGAAAGAACTATATCTCTCATATTAATGTGGGCTCCCAAAATTAAGCATTAAGAGTAGGGATAACGAGAGTATTTCAAAAGCAACTTGATCTTATTTACTGCAAATAACAACCCATAACTAGAAAACAGAAAAATCGCCCAATGAGAGACATGAGAAAAACAAAACAAGGAAACAAGTGTCTATTTTTTTCTTTCATGGGAGTCACATTTAAAAGATTTGAATCTCTTGATTTTTTAAAGATCTGTACCTTCCTGAAAAATGTAGCCACTCAGGCATGGGACACCCCTCAGGATGTTCCTTATGCCTATCAGGGCAACCAGTGGGTTGGCTATGATAATGTCAAGAGCTTCGATATCAAGGTAAAGTCAGCCCCTCTGCCACGCTATGGGCCCAGCCTTAGTCCAGGGAAGTAAAATGACCTCTGGTGTCCTCTATCCTTAAACAGGCTCAGTGGCTTAAGGAGAACAATTTTGGAGGTGCCATGGTCTGGGCCATAGACCTTGATGACTTCACAGGCACTTTCTGCAACCAGGGCAAGTTCCCCCTGATCAATACCCTGAAGAAAGCCCTTGGACTGCAGAGTGCAAGTAAGTGACAACAGGAGGATGCCCAGGGTAGACAAATGCTCCTTCTGTAACTCAAAAGGCAGCTCTAATATCTGCCCACCCCCACTGTCCAGGGAGTCACTTCCCATTTCACCTCACTGCTCTTGCCCAGCTGAAACACAGGTGCTGCATTCTTTCCCTACCCTTGAACTTCCAGGTCAGCCATGTTATGCTCTTATGGCAAGCCAGACCTACCTGGGTGAGTTTTCCAGGTCGGCTAAGTCTTAAAGGAAAGCCTCAAGAAATTAGGCTGACTTTCAATATATAAGCATTTATTTTCTATGAACCCCTCCCTCATTAATAGGGGACCCTATTAATATGGAGGTCATTAATATGAACCCCTCCCTCAGCCCTCCTGGAGACTGAACAAGAGCCTTCAGCACTGCTCACATGTTTCTAGTCTGTACTTCAGGACAAATACCACGTCCCTAATTTTTTTCCAGACTTTTCTCCCAGAGGTTATTGGCTTGCCACATATACCCAGATCCTAGGAAACTATTTGGTACATACTGGTGCTCAGTGATTTTTTTTTTAATGATTTTGACATCATAAAGAAGAGAGAACGTTTTCAATTTAAAACTGGAGTGGCCTGAAATTATAGCTCTTCCTAATTCCTGAATATGGAGTAATCATGTGATCTCCTCGCTGGCAGGGATCCTGAGCTAACAGCACCCCACCTCCATACTTTTGCCTCAAGGCCACTAGTCTCCTCACCTCAAGGCAATCTGGGTGCCCCTTCCAGGTCCACTAATCTGCTTTGTGCTATTTCGGGTTGCACCCGCTCTGCTAAGCCAGTTGAGCCCATAACCTCTCCTCCCAGCGGCGGAAGTGGGACCGGAAGTGGAAGTGGGAGCATCTCCTCCGGAAGCAGCTCTGGAGGCAGTTCTGTGGGTAGTGGGTTCTGTGCCGGCAAAGCCAACGGCCTCTACCCCGTGGTGAATAACAGAAATGCCTTCTGGCACAGAAGGTACGTGAATGGAGTCACGTACCAGCAGAATTGCCAGGTGGGGCTTGTCTTTGACCCCAGCTGTGAGTGCTGCAACTGGGCATAAACCTGACCTGTGCCTCCATTCCCAAAGGTTCGGAACAGTCTCCCTTGCTTAGTGCATCTTGCTCCTGCCTAGAGTTCTGCAATAAAAGCCATCAGTCAAAACATGAGTGTCCTTGGTTTTAAGTGATTTGGGTAGAAACCTTTCTAGATGTGAAAATACAGGCTGTGCAGGGGTTGGAGAGCAAAAGAGTGTGTAAGGAAGTGGGGGGTAGCGACAACCCCACAGTCTTCTGTTTGCCTCAGTTGATCTGCGTGAAGGCTGGAGGCTGTCATGAGGGAGGAAATGTTTGGATGTTTGGTGCTGGGATGGGATGAGGACATGAAGAAAATAGGTCCGTAGCCTGGTGACTGTCCTCGGGAAAGAGCCAAAGTGACTCTGTGAGACCAGGGACCACAGGCCTGTGTGGCTTTCTCAAAAAGCAGAAGCAGGGGGCATTGTGTTCACAACTGTTAAGATCCCAAACCTGGCCCAGCACCTTCTAAATTGGCAGCTTTGGGAAGATCTGTGACATAGACTCCTTTTGAAATGTCTGCCTACCCCATGGGCCAGCCATGTCCCTTGATCAGGAGATTTTCCCCTTCTTTGAAACCATGACAATGGTCACCAACTGCTGTGCTTACACTGCATGGTCTCCTTGCCTGGCTTGGCTGATTGACTAGGATGGACATCAAGAGGGCCAATCAGATTATCAACACTTGAAGTCTGCAACAGACAAGGAATGGCTGTCACACCCTGAGAGTGGCTTGTTTTGGGATGTGTAAACTCAGGAGCTATAGTGAGAGACTGCGGAGAAGGGAAGTTGCCCTGGGCACACAGCAAGAAGAAGACCAAAGGGGAGCTACAGAGAAAAGCCACCATGCCAGTTGGAGAACACTTACAGATGGCTTTCCACCTTTTGATTCTAGATCCTTCCTGAGACTTAGATGCTTTTCTGCCTTCAGACTCTGGTAAAGCACCCCTGTCACTATATGATAAATTCCTCTTTGCTGCTTAAGCTGGCTTAACTTTGTTTCCTTTATTGCAACTAAAAGAATCTATAATAACAATATAATGACTCCTTTTTTCTGGCAGGCTTACAGTATGTTAAACTCTGTTCTAAGTGTTTTAGCTGTATTTTATTATTTAATTCTCCTGGCCACTTTGTGAGGGAAGATAACATTAATTGCTGGAAACTGAGGCACAAAGGTCACCTGCCCAAGAACACACAGCTAAGTTGCAGAGCCAGATCCCAAGCCAGGCAGGCTGGCTCCGGAGCTCAGAGTCCTAACTACCATACTTTATTGCCTCCCTTGATACAGGCCTCAGTGTTCACATAGTTGGTGGCCACCTTGGTGGTAGTGATGAGGCACATATAGCTTTCTGGGTAATGACCACATAATCATGAGCTCACAACACTTATTGATTATTATGTGCCAGGTAATGTTCTAGGTATTAAAGATATAGTGGTAAACAAGATAGGGACTCTACCCCTATGACGATTGTATTTTGACGGTGAGAGTGTTAGGCAAAAAAGTGTAACAGTGACAGAAAGTGACAAGGGGCGGGAAGTACTTTAGTTTGGGCAGTACAGGAAGGCCTCTGTGGGGCAGTCCCATATGAGACAAGCCTTGACATTCAAGAAGAGCTGGGCATTTTGAGATCTGGGAAGAGGGCATTTCAGGCAGAGGTGCAGCAAGTACAAAGTCCTTGAGGTGGAAATGAACATGGCACGTTAGAAAAAAGAAGACCGAGGTTGTGCCAGGGTAGTGGGCACAGGAAAGAAATAGGCAGGGGTCAGATCACACAAGGTCTTGCAACATGGTTAGAAGTTTGGATTTTATTGTAAGTGAGCTGTGCAGCCATTGGAAGTTTATAGCAGGGATGGAGAGGTGGTGATATGCTCTAAATTCACCACTGAGAAGACAGAGCTGGCATAGGGTTACAGAATGTGGGAAAATCACACTTGTGGGTGATGATAGCTGATGTATTGACTTCTGAGTGCTTACATGACATGCTTTGGAGATCAGAAACATAAATATGAGAGTGTCGTCAATAAGGAAGTGAAAGCAGAAGTCAGTAAAATTGAGTATTATTATTAATGTAATCGCATCTCTAACCAAAGAATAAGAGAGTCTAGAGTAAAATAGAGCATAGGAATTTGGGCGGTCCCTTTGGAAGGAGTTTCTATTTAGGTCAGTGCTATGGCAAATAACACTGAGGGGACAGGAGGATGCAAGGAACCGGTCTTGGTGAAGGACATGAAAGGGGCCATAGACTCCGAGGAAAAGCATCTTTGAACAACACAGTGGCCAGCTGCTAGATTAGAATGGTTTCCCAGACTAATATCTTTTTCCAATGCCACTATTTTCTCATAAAGATTTTTTTTTATTTTTTAAAAAAATCTGTATTTATTTTTGAGAGAGAGAGAGAGAGAGAGACAGTGCGAGCAGGGAAGGAGCAGAAAGAGAGGGAGACACAAAATCCGAAGCAGGCTCCAGGCTCCGAGCCCTCAGCACAGAGCCCGACGTGGGGCTTGAACTCACGAAACTCAAGTTTATGACCTGAGCCGAAGTTGGACCCTTAACCGACTGAGCCACCCAGGCGCCCCTCCCATAAAGATTTTGATTCTGTCACCATGTCTAGAATGCAGAAATTACTGCAGCCAAAAAAAATGGTGCCCTGCCCCCCCCATTTTTTCCTGCTACATTTACATATCAATTAGTAATTCAAATGAATGTTTACTGCATACCTACTACTTGCAAGAAGAGGACAGGCTCAATCCAGCTCTAGAGTCACGACGGTTCTTATCTCACCTCCTTGGACTCATCTCACTCCTGCCCCTGGAACTATTTCAGCCTCTTTTCTGTGTCTCAAATAGTCCAGGTATGTTACTGCTTCAGGGCCTTTGCACAACCTACAGCACTTTCCCCAGACCTCCATTTGCCTTTGGACCACCCTTTCTTCAGGCCCTTCCTTGAAACCAGCTTCTCAGTGAGGCCATTCCTGGCTGTACAACCTAAAATTGAAACCTCCTTTTTTCTTTTCCCCTTCTGTGCTTCTTTTGCTTTTTCTTGGTACCTGCAATTTCTTACATTTTATATATTTACCATTTTTATTGTCTGCCTCCTCCGCTAGAATTAACCTCTAGGAGGACAAGGATTTCAGTACACTACTATCTTCCCATTGCCTAGAGCAGCGCCTGGCATATATTACAAGAGTTTAATAAGTATTTGTTGAATAACCAAATCCATGAGGGCAGGAAGGGAGACAGGAACTATCAAGGTGAGTGTTCCAAGCATGAGACTAGGTACTTCGTATGGGTTATCTCCTGTGTGGTGAATATTGTCCTCACATTATAGGTGACAAAATCGAGATCTTGTGAGAAAAACTTGCCCTAAATTATGCAATTAATAATTAGCATAACTGATTTTTTAAATGTTTATTTATTCTTGAAAGAGAGAGAGACAGAGCATGAGCAGGGGAGAGGCAGAAAAAGAGGGAGACACAGAACCCACAGAGCCTGATGCAGGGCTTGAACCCACCAACTGTGATATCATGACCTGAGCCGAAGTCAGATGCTTAACTGACTGAGCCACCCAGGTGTCCCTAGCAGAGCTGACTTTCGAACTGTGGTCTTTATGTTTATGTAGCCTTCTCACCAGAATGTTGCCCTTCAGAAAGCAATGTCACAATGACTTCTGGAGGGCTTCAAGGGTGGGGCTGCTGCCTAGCAGCCAGTCTTAGTCACACCCTTCATTTTCTTGGTTAAAGTCTATTTGTGTCAGTGGTGACTCATGGAGCTGGTAAATGAAAGGGACAGGCTGGCTGAAAGTCCCTCCGAGGGGGACATCTGGCCCAGATATTCTTGGAGATACTCAAAGTCTATGCCATCTGATCCATTTGGGAACATAAAAGACAACCAAATCACATCATGGATCACCCAGCCATTTCTTTGGAAATTTGCTTATGGTA
Source organism: Lynx rufus (assembly GCF_022079265.1). Lineage (NCBI taxonomy): Eukaryota > Metazoa > Chordata > Mammalia > Carnivora > Felidae > Lynx > Lynx rufus. The sequence continues at coordinate 127,428,963 of NW_025814834.1, read as the reverse complement.
ATCATGTTCCTAAACTCTAATACATGTATGAAAACTCATTCCTTCCGTATGGGAATCTAACTGGAAGGAGCTGGGATATGCATGGGATGATATAAGAGCCCTGATCCAGGCAGGGCTGTGGCAGTGGTCCTCTCATCGAGTCCTGAGCCTTCATAAAAGATGGCACCCACTCAGATGAAAAGGCAACATTTTAATTTTTTTTAATTTGCACAAAGGTACTCCTGGAGTTAGCTGTAGCCCTGGGCAGGGAGGTGGTAGATTGGAAGTGCATTAACATCTGTTAAATGCCAATTATAAGTCAGTCATTTGCTGTGGAAGATGTGTCCCGTGTTATCTCTCAAGTTCTCACGGCAGCCTAAAGAGGCAAGAAATGATTAGCGCCATTTTACAGATGAACCAAGGCTAAGTAACTTCTAAAAGTCATGTAGCCAGTAAATGGCATACCAGTACCTATAAGAAACCAGTTCTGAGAGTCTCAAAGCCTATGTTCATTCCTCTACTACCAGACAAGAAAGACTGATGCTTAAGAAAGTCTGGAAAGTGGATTTAGAAAGTCTATTTTCTTCTCTTCCTTCTACCTTCTGGAGACACACCCATACTCCAGCAGAATCCCTATTCACTGGATCAGGGGATCTCAATTCTATTCGGATCCAAGTCCTGCTTTGAGTAACAAATTATTTTGAAATACCCCCTTTATTATCCTAAAATTAAATTCATGAATAACACAACCTACCACCCATAATTTCAGAAATAACATGATGCCATAATTGTAAAGGCAAAAAATAATTTCTAATAAAATAATGTGCATTTCAATATATAAATACCCAGATATAACTACTTTACAAGACAATGAAGTAGTCAGACTCTTGCACCATATAATAAATAATGAATAAGTCTAGAATTAAGAAAGAAGGCTAAATGCCATTCATACAAGCAGTTTAGGAAAACAAATAAAGCAGATTTATAAGTGGATGCCAGAACAAAAACTTGTTAGGAAAAGTGGTAACACTCTAGACTTCCTGGTTCCTGATAATAATAAGAATAGCTTTAGTTAATATAGGGATAATACTTGACAAATTAAACTGTTGAAGTAAAAAAAGGAAAAAGGGTATGACTATGTTATTTTTTTAAAAGAAGTAAGTAATGTTAATGTGTTTCCTCTGGGATTGCCAGATTTTTAAAAATATACTATTTTATCGTTCTATCATGCGTACCAAAAAAAGCCCAAATCGTATTGGGCATTAGTGAGATGTGTAGGGTGAACTCCTCAGTATAAGCAGTACTCAGGTCAGAAATGGAACACCTCTGGGGCGCCTGGGTGGCTCAGTCGGTTAAGCGGCTGACTTCAGCTTAGGTCATGATCTCCCAGTTTGTGGGTTCAAGCCCCGCGTCAGGCTCTGTGCTTACAGCTCAGATCCTGGAGCCTGCTTTGGATTCTGTGTCTCCCTCTCTCTTCCCTTCCCTGATAAAGCTCTGTCTCTCTCTCTCCATCTCTCTCTCTCTCTAAAATAAATAAGCATTATATAAATAAATAATAAAAAAGAAATGGAACACCATTATCACCCCAAAAGCCCTCTTCATACCCTGTTTTTCCTTCCACCCTCCTTTAAAAGGTACCCCCATTCTAACTTCTAACACATAAATTAGTTTTGCCTATTTTTGAATTTATGTAAGTGTACTCATACAGTATGTAAATGTTCGTGTCGAAATTATTTCATTCACCATTGTGAATGTGCAGGGTGTTGTTCCTTTTCATTGCCATATAGTATTCCTCCGCATGAGCATTGCACAACTGAATTTTCCATTCTACCATTAATGGACATTTGGTTATTCCAGTTGGGACTATTACAGATCATGTTGCTTTTAATGTTCTTCTACTTGTCTTTTGGTACACAGTTGTATGCATTCGGACTGAGTAAACACCAAGGAGCAGGAGTTTTTAGGTCGTGGAGATGTCTATTTCAGCTTTGGTAAATACTGCCAAAGAGTTTTCCAAGGTGATTGTATCAATTTCCTTTCACACTAAAAGCTTATTCAAGATTTCCAGTTGTTTCACATCCTAGCAGCACCAAGTGTTACCTGTCTTTATAATTTTAGCCATCTTGTGGGTTGTGCATTGTGGTTTAAATTTGTAATTCCTTTATGACTGCTGAAGTTGAGCACTTGTTATATGTTTACTGATTATTTGGATATTCTTTCTTTCTGAGCTTCCCATTCAAGTATTTTACCTATTTTTTTTATTAAGTTTTTTCTTATTGATCTGTAATTTTTTATTAAGTTGTTTCTCCTTATGATCTGTAATTTCACGTTGATTGGTAATCTGATCTTAATCTATCATAGATCAACACTATCCAATGGCAATATAATGTGAGCAATGTGTTTAATTTTACATTTTGAATGCCACAGTAAAAAAAGAGTAAAAAGAAACGTGAAGTTTATTTTCCTATGTTTTATTTAATCTGATAGATCCAAAATACTATCCTTTCAATATGCAACCAATAAAACATTTATTGAGATATTTTGTACTCTGTTTTTCACTTGAAGTCTTTAAAACCTGAGGTGTATTTTACACTTACACACATCTCGATTTAAATTAGCCACATTCCAAGTGCTGATAGTTAATACGGGTAGTGACTACTGTATTGGATGGACACTGCAGGTCTCGATGTTTTTGTGCTTATATCTTCCTCCATATCTTGGCTTCATTTCTCATTTTTCTAATGGTATCTTTTTTTTTTAATTATTATGTTGAAACAGTTTCAAACCTAAAATTGCAAAGACTGTACAAAGAATTATCTTACCTCTTTACCCCAGTTCTTCAACTGTTAAATGTTCTCTCTATCACATGCATGCTCTCTTTTTCTCTCCATATATATATACGTACATATATATATACATATACATCCAGCTGACCTTTGAAAACATGAGATTAAGAGTGATCACTCCCTGCGCACCTGAACATTCACATATAACTTTTGATTGCCCAAAAATGTAACTGACAGCTTACTGTTGACTAGAAGCCCTACAAATAATATAAAGAGCTGATTAACATGTATTTTATATGTTATATGTATTATACAATGTATTCTTTTTTTTTTTTTTTCAACGTTTATTTATTTTGGGGACAGAGAGAGACAGAGCATGAACGGGGGAGGGGCAGAGAGAGAGGGAGACACAGAATCGGAAACAGGCTCCAGGCTCTGAGCCATCAGCCCAGAGCCTGACGCGGAGCTCGAACTCCCGGACCGCGAGATCGTGACCTGGCTGAAGTCGGACGCTTAACGGACTGCGCCACCCAGGCGCCCCTTATACAATGTATTCTTACAATAAAGTAAGCTAGAGAATATACAACATTATTAAGAAAATCATAAGGAAGAAAAAATACATTTACAGTACTATACTGTAAAAAATCTGCATGGAAGTGAAACTTTACATTGTTTCTCATCTTTAATACTTTTTTTCCCTGTATTTTCTGTCCTTTTGCATCACCAAGCTTCCAGTCTGAATATGTTCTTCTGATTCATTTTCCTATTTCTTTCGTTCTTTCAGCTTTTATAATCTGCTTTTAAACTCATGCATTGAATTCTTGCTTTCAGAGATGGCACTTGTTACTTCTACAATTTTTATCTGATTCCTTTTTATTGCTTCTAAAATTCTCTGGGGCGCCTGGGTGGTTTAGTCGGTTAAGAGTCCAACTCTTGATATCGGCTCAGGTCATGATCTCGCGATTCGTGAGATCGAGCCCTGCAGCCAGCTCTGCCTGCTCAGGATTCTCTCTCCCCCTCTCTCTTCCCTTCCCCCACTTGCTCTCTCTTCTGTCTCAAAATAAAGAAATAAACATTAAAAAAATAAAATTCTCCAATTTATCATTTAATTTTCTTGAATATAATTATCAGCTTCAGCCCCTTTGCTGAACTGATTTATTACTTAATGCAATATATTTTTAAATGAAACAAAAATCTACTTAAAACATTATACCAAAAATCAAATGTATTTATCCCATTCAATTAGACCACTGCAGCAGAGCGGGTGGTTTCCCAGAATAATAATTCTTATAATGGCCTCATACATAGCCAAATGAGGAAAGTAGATAAACTGTCTCATAAAACTAGAACAATCTGCATAAATATTAGCCATCCTCTTGATGTTATAACTATGGTTAGACATGTATATGATGGGAACTGGTGAATTCTTAAAAGTCTTCATCAAAAGTGGCCACAATATGGGGCGCCTGGGTGGCTCAGTCGGTTAAGCAGCCGACTTCAGCTCAGGTCATGATCTCGCGGTCCATGAGTTCAAGTCCCGCGTCAGGCTCTGTGCTGACAGATCAGAGCCTGGAGCCTGTTTCAGATTCTGTGTCTCCCTCTCTCTGACACTCCCCCATTCATGCTCTGTCTCTCTCTGTCTCAAAAATAAATAAACGTTAAAAAAAAATTTCTAAAAGTGGCCACAATATAAAACTTTGCCTAAATATTCTTCAGTACTAAATAATCACCTGCATAGGTTCCTTTGCACTTCATCATCATTCAAACATCAAATCCTTGATAATCCTCAGAACTACCTGAAGTTCTACCTTCACTTCTCAATTTTACCATCACATCGTTGCTTATGCAGGAGATATATGTAGCACATCGACAGTAATATTTATTTATTTATTTATTTATTTATTTATTTATTTATAGAGAGAGAGAGAGAGAGAGAGAGAGAGAGTGAGCAGGGGAGAGGGGAGAGTGAGGGAGCTAGAGAGAGAGAGGGGGAAGAAGAATCTCAAGCAGGTTCCATGCTCAGCGTGGAGACCAATGTGGGGCTTGATCCCATGTCCTGGGATCATGACCTGAACTAAAATCAATAACCGAACGCTGAACCAACTAAGCCACCCAGGTGACCTTAGACGGTCATCTTTGATTGTACTGTGTTTGGATTGGCAATAATGAAAAGTTGATAAATTTGCATCAATCAGGATGCAAACTGGTGGACCCAGTTGTGTGTTATATTAGTAACATACACAGGAAGACTGATGGGGAAAATTTCTCTTTCTTGAGAAAGAGATCTTTATTGACTTTGTTTTTAGTGTCTGATCAACTTTTTATTTTAGCCTCTTACCTTGCTTTCTCTTTCTTCCTATGTGTACCCTGCAGTCTGGAGGCTTACTCTAAAATCTCAGTCAAGTACGGTTACTTTAAAGTCCATGTTTGAGAACTCCAATCTCTGGATTTCCTTTGGGTTTATTTCTACTCTTTTTTTTTTTTTTGTATGAGTGGCTGTTTTATGTTGAATGCCAAACATTTTGCATGAAAAAAATCATAAGAAATTAGTTGAAGATTTGGATGATTTCTATTCAGAGATTATTTACTTATTTATTTATTTATTTTCTGGTATGCAGTAAGGGTACAAGCAGATCACCTTAAAGCAGTATGGAGACTATATAGATATGAAGCTGGATTTCAGGGTTTTTTGAGAGCTGGTCTATTTCTTATTTACCCTTATTCCCGTAGTTTATCTGTATAGGGTCCCAACTAAAAGCCCAGGGTGTTTTCCAGTCTCCCATCCTCCACGGCCAACCTAATTTTTGGTCCCCAGCTTTCAGAGACACACATGTCCAAATTTCCGCTCAAACCCTGTGCTTCTCAGCCACTCTTTGATTAGCCCATGTTGAAAGGGAACATCAGTACTAACTGTGGCTCACCACTTTGGACGTCCCCCTCTCTTTGCAGTCTTGGCCCTTTATATTCTTCCTTCCTTGGTGTATCTTGGATGTCTCCAAATGTATCTTTTTTATTTAGTCCAGCTTTTCTACCTGTTCTTAGCTGGAGTATTAGTCTGAAGCAAACTAGTCCACCAATGAGAAAACTAGGTGCCAAAATATCCAAGTACTTTGCAAGACATGTTTCATATCACTAATAATGTAAACACTAATTTCAAAAATACTGTGAGTACCTAAAAATATTAATATTACCTGATCGGGTGCCTGGGTGGCTCAGTCGGTTGAGTGTCCAGCTTTGGCTCAGGTCATGATCTCACAGTCCGTGAGTTCCAGCCCCATGTTGAGATCTATGCTGAGAGCTCAGAGCCTGGAGCCTGCTTTGGATTCTGTGTCTCCCTCTCTCTCTGCTCCTCCCACTCACACTCTGTCTCTATCTCAAAAATAAATAAACATAAGAAAAAATTTAAAAAAATATTAAGATTACTTGAAATATTAATGAAAGTGAAAATGATCAAATCAATACCAATATTTTTACATTTTATTTATCATCAGTGTTACTGCAATTATATTTCGAGTAGACAGAACGCTTAGAGTAAATTATACAATAATTTTGAGACCATATCTTTGTTCCATTTATAAGCTTTGTTTCTCACACAACCTTCTTCTCTATTATTGGGCTTTCTGCACTATTACTTGTAAAAAATTTTCTTAGTGCTGTTATATATAAGTCAGGCACAACCAATTATTTCTGTAAAGTCCGGCAAGATATCTGAATATTAAGTAGGACATGTGACAATTCACTTTGTGACTGGGCAATGCACTGCAGAGGTGGCCAGCCTCCCTGGCCCAGTGACCAGGAGCATCCCCACAGTAGTTTTTAACAAGCAAAATGCTTCCGCAAGTTTCCAAAAAAAACCCCTGCATTAGATGTATAAAATCATCCCTGCAGACAATTCTAGCCTGGGATACGTGTGGCTTACAGGGTCATCTTTAGAGGCCAAAGGGTAGCACGAACCAACCACATGTGATAACTCCTAAAGCTATCCAAAACTCAAAACAGGTTAGTGTAAATATTCAGGACAAAGGTAAAGGCAACAAGCACTCTGACGTTTCTTCTTGGGTTAGGATGGGAGCGCTCATGAGGGGGCTGGAAACTATCTTCATAACCTCTTGCAATTGTCACCTACCAAGTACCAGGACCTGACTGCTTTCATCCTGTTTTCCCAATCCTGCCAACAACCCTGTAAGGAAGAGTTTTTATTCCCAATTTGGACATGAGGAACCGGGTACTTAAAACACTGAAGTGACTGCTCAAGATTTTAAAACCATCAGACACTTCTGTGATTCCTCTGCAGTCCCACTGCTCCACACAAGGCTGCCAACCGTGTTAAAGCCTCGTGCGTGCCCCACTTAGAGGTAGAAGGGGGCAACCTGCGGGGAAAACTGGGTCTAAAAGGGGCCTAATAGGGAACTGTCTAGGCTACACTCCATTTAGTCCTCCATTCCCCTGCCGTAGGCATGGCCCTGGGAGCCCTCTTCAGCAGCACATCCCCGCCGGGTGGCCCAACTTCCAAAGCCCTTCCGCTCAATCCCACACCTGCACAGCCCCTGCAGCCGCGAGTCCTACAACCCTTCCCTGCACCTGCGCCCAACGCACAGTTCACACTGCTCTGGGACCCAGGGGTGCGCGGGAAGGCGGGGCAGGGGGAGGGTCCCGCGCAGCTGCGCAGGCGCACGCGGCTCCCGCCCAGCAGCGCAGGCGCGCGCAGAGCCGCTCCCCTTGCATTCGCGGCGCCCCTGCGTTCTCTTAGCAACGCTGTACATAAGTGCCAACCTGGCTGCGCACGCGATGTGCTTCAGCAAAGCGGGTGCGCGGGGCTGATAAGGGAGTCAAGGATAGAGGGCAGGAGGGAAGAGTGGGGAGGCTGGCGGGCGAGAGGATGCAGTTCTTCCCCTCCACGGGGTTCGGTCTGATTTTTGTTCTCTATCCGGCCCAGTCCTGGTCTTGGCCTCCACACACCCCACGCGCTCCCTAAGCGCTCACTTAGACCCAGGGGCCTTCCTCATGTGGAGTTTCTCCTCTTCCTTGATCTTCAGATTCGCCGGATAACTACTCCTTTGGAACATGTCAACAGAGGAAGCTCTTTCCTCAATACTACCCCCCAAACTTGTTGGGGAACAAGTTTATCCCTCTTCGAGGAGAGCCCCACAGAGGGCCTGGATGTTACATAGCAGAAGATGTGAGTATTCACCTTCCCTTGCGTGGGTCTCAGCTCCCTATTCGAGGACACCCAGCTTGCATGGAAGAAAAACACGTGATCTTTGAGGTGGCCGCATAGGAAGGTGCCCTCGCCCTCTAAGGCCAGCTGTCAGATCCAGTGTCGCAATTAAAGGACTCTTGTCTCCACTATCAACACCCACCAACCACAAGCCTCTTATATAGTCTTTTATGTAGTACTCACTCCATTTCCACCCCCAAACGCCTCTGAACCAATGCTTCCCATTAGTCCAACCTTGGTACCTTGCTGTGCTGCTAGGTCATGAAATAATGTAATCTGACCAAGGGTGGGATTAGGGCAAATTCAGCTCTGTGGGGCCCACAGGACTGGATTCACTGGAATGCACAAGTCATTTACTCTACGTAGCCAGCCACGTTTCCTTGCAGATGTATCTGCCTTACTTTATATAATTGTTTCTATAGTCCTCACTCACAGGAGTAAAAAAGAAAGAGCAACTTTTGCAGAGAAGATTCAGATAAGAACATTTTGAGTTCACTCTGTTTTGATGACTATAATATTCATTATGTGTTTTCTTTCTTTCCTTTTTTAATACACTACCTGAAGATGTATGGATTGGCATACAACCTCTCTAGGATCCCAACCAGTAGAAAAGGATATACTTTTGGCGCCAGGACAGCTGTGAGGTTTAAGTCAATCAACAAGGTTAGAAATGGCTGAATGTGCTTTGATTTTAGTGTGACCCATGTTGCTGTATGTATTTGCTGCGTGTATTTGCATCCCAGAGAGAACAGGGTGTTACCCCAAAAATATCCCCTGCAATTCAAGAAAAATATTTAGACCAAGGCTGTTAAGAAATATATCTGAAAAACTCGGATGTTAGTATCTCAAATGTGTGTCAGAGCCCTGGGAGAGTGGAAAATGATTCTAGAAAGAACTAGTACCAAGGGCTTCAGGGCTGACACAGATGATGTTACAGAAGCTTTGTTTATATGCATCCTATCATCTTGTAAGAAAAAAAAACAAATTCCTACCTTTTAACCCTTTTGTGTGATTGGATTTCAAGTCTAAATGTCTTCAGTATAGGATCCTAATCTGTTGTTGAACATTTTTCTGACACTTGAGCTCAAGGAGAGGGATACTGGATCTAAGAAATCTCTGGGTGGGATGACAGACACAGCAGGTGCAAGAAGTCACCTTGGTCCTTTTCCGCCTATAGGTGTCTTTCTACAGCCTAAGCATGTGTGTCTTTAGGTAGCTGAACCCCACCCTCATCTTGGGTTTCTCCCTACTGTAGGTTTAAATCTGTAGCTGCAGTAGTGAAAACGTAGTGATACATGAACAGAAAGAGGATCTGTCTGTTTTCTTTAATTAGAGGCTTTGTGTGTGTGTGTATATATATATATATATATATATATATATATATATCACCCTATAACATGTTTATCTTTCTCTGAAAAACAGGACACGATGCTTTACCCTGGCATGTACCAGACTACACATCCTCGGGAGCAAAAACACAAACAAAATTTTGCTCCATTTAATACCTTCTTGCCTCGATTTAGGACAGACTCAAAGGACACTTATTATCCTGGGTATGTCTCCTCTTTTCTGGAGTGCTTCAACAAACGGCAATAGGAAAGGACGTACAACGGAAAGGCTCCATCCAAACCACGCCAGCTCAATGAGAAACCACCCGTCCATCTTTAAAGAGCCAACCCCTTACCTTCCAGATCTCTGGCATTGTAGAATTCGAATTCACAGTGGTTCATTCAGTCAATGTTTATAAACGTGCCAGGCACTTTTAAGGGTTCCCGAGGTTTTGCTTAGTTAAACCCATCACGCAAGGCTCCTCATTCCTCGGACCCTACACTCTAGAGTCCAGACAGATGAGAAGTAAATAAACGTGAAAAAAATCAATGGTAATTAGGACAGTTACCATACAATTGAGTAGTCAGACAGTGACACTTCTGAGAGTGAACTTATTAATTACACCAAAACAGTAGCCACAAGCTAGGACTGTCACGGGCACACCAGGCAGTGTGGTGAGCTGGCGATGTGCTATGAAGACAGTAACCGGGTGATTGGATGGATGGCGCTGCTTTGGCAAGGATGTCCAGAAAGGTCTTTAGGGGAACAGACACGTGATCTGAAGTCCGAGTGACAAGATGGTGCCAGGCCTGTGAAGATCTGGGCCCAGGGCCCAGGGCTTCCCAGGCAGCAGGAACAGCAAATGGGAAGGCTGTACGCTGGGGAGGAACCCGTGGGTGGAATGAAGACAGAGGCTGGTGTGGCAAGGGTGTGCTAAGCAAGGAGGAACTGAATGCAGGAGGAAGGCCAGGGCTGAGCACGTGGCCCTTATAGACCAAGTGCTTCAGGAAGCCATTCAGCATGTGTGCAACTGTGGGGCAGAGGGTCAAGGTCTTTGCCTGTCTCATGAGAAATACAAGGATCAGAGAGTGGGTGTAACTTTCTCAAGGTTGCATGAAGGAAGTGAAAATGTTGACTCTTGGCCCCCATGTCCATCCCAAGTGCTGTTTCCAACACAGTGAAGAGTCTACACCAAAAACAAAGCGTTATGAACAAAAGCAATTATAAAATAATGCCATGTCTATCAAAATTTAACAGCCTTCTCATCCTGAGATTGCTGATTGGATTATCATTACACTTTTACCACCAGTTTCAAATCATGAGCAGTACTTATTCATGACTGTGGTAGATCTCTTTTTCTCACCCACCGCTCCTGGGATCTTTTGGTCTCTCCACCAAGGATACTGAGTTGCAGAAATATTTTTTAAACTAGAGTCAATGTTAATCCCAACTGGATGGCAAGACTAGATATCATAACATTCACCAGAAATACATTAATAGGCAAGCAAACCCCACACTTGCCCCACATTAAAAAAAGCTAATTGGGCTATTTCCTTTTCTCAAGGAGTTAGGCCACGTTCAGGGATGGCTGTGGTACTGATGGAGTTTGTATACAGTCACTAAGTCATCACATGTGATGCTTTGTATTTTTATTTCTAGCCCTGGCACATACAACCCAGAGATGAAGCCCCCCAAAAAAATCACTTGGCCAATGAAATTTGGATCTCCAGACTGGGCTCAGGTTCCATGCCTACAGAAAAGAACCCTAAGAACTGAGGTAATCGGACTGGACTTTTGTGGAACCCTCTTCCTTATGTATCAGGGGTTCTTATCCAGAAGTGTTTGAATGAGCTACAGGAAGTCCTTACTCCTGGGACAGTAGATGCACATATTATATTATATTTTTGAGAGTTACACAGTTTCATTAGATTTTTAAAGGTGTGTATGACCGAACAAAAGGCACATTTTCTTCCTTAATCCTCAAGTGCTCTTCTGGTGTAGGAACAGAACGATCCCTAGATGATAGAGGAGGAAAAACAGGTTCTGATGGATTAAGTGATGTGTCCAGATTGACATTTTTTTTTTAAATATGAAATTTATTGTCAAACTGATTTCCATACAACACCCAGTGCTCATCCCAACAGGTGCCCTCGTTAATGCCCATCACCCACTTTCCCCTCCCTCCCACCCCCCCATCAACCCTCAGTTTATTCTCAGTTTTTAAGAGTCTCTTATGGTTTGGCTCCCTCCCTCTGTAACTGTTTTTTTTTTCTTCCCCTCCCCCATGGTCTTCTGTTAAGTTTCTCAGGATCCACATAAGAGTGAAAACATATGGTATCTGTCTTTCTCTGTGAGACTTATTCCACTTAGCATAACACTCTCCAGTTCCATCCATGTTGCTACAAAAGGCCATGTTTCATTCTTTCTCATTGCCAAGTAGTATTCCGTCGTGTATATAAACCACAATTTCTTTATCCATTCATCAGTTAATGGGCATTTAGGCTCTTTCCATAATTTGGCTATTGTTGGAAGTGCTGCTATAAACATTGGGGTACAAGTGTCCCTGTGCATCAGCACTCCTGTATCCCTTGGGTAAATTCCTAGCCCAGATTGACATCTTGAATCTAGATCTCGTAACTACTAAGCCAGTGCTCTTTTCATCACACCATTTGAGTATTAGATCATCCAGGGACTGTAGACCGTTCTGGTAAGAACATGAATTTAGGGGACAGACTGCTTAGGTTCAAGTACTAGCTCCCATATTTACTGACTGTGTCATCTCAGGCAATTTTTCTAAGCCTCCATTTTCCTTTCTTTACAATGGGTATAAAGCAACTAAAAAATAAAAAATAAATAAAATGGATATAACAATAGAATCCATCTGATAAGGTTGTAAAGATAGAGATAAGGTAGAGAAGCATCTAACACAGTACCTATAACATAATAATAATAAACTTTCAATCCATGTGAGTTATCATAATTCTGGGGGTGCCAGGTTTTTTAAAGAGGAACCTTGGATTAATTCTACAACTACGTATTAAATGCCTAATGCATCCACATCATGGCAGCTAGACCTATGAGTAACATGGAGGAATCAAACACATAATCTTTGTGTTTGAGAAGTTTACCAGCTCTTCTCAGAGATTTGTCAAGTAGAAAAAAATTCCTAGCATGACAGCAGCAGAGGAAGGTGACAGAGAGTAGCTGTGCATGCAAACATTGACAGAATCCCTGAGACGAGGCTCCTCTGGGGTGGGCTTCAGCCGGGCCACACCAGCAGCGACGAGCCAGGAAGACCAGAGGTGGAGGGCTCTCATTAGAATATTGACCCAGACAATACTCCTTCCTTGCAGCTGTCCACTGACAAGGACTTCAGAAAGCACCGGAACCGCGTGGCCTACCTAAGCCTATTTTACAACTGAGGAGCTGTGACTGCGTTCATGTGGTCCTCCTGACCACAGATCCAGGACTGAGGACAGAGTCGCTCTTCCCCCTGCACTGCTGTGCTCTCTCCTCTGCCAGCATGGGGCCCGGGGAGGGAGAGGGCTCATAACTACTGTGTGAGAGGAAAAAGACCGCTGCAGAGCTCTGACTCCATGTGCTGGTTTGTCGTGTGCGTACGTACGTAGACGGGCCTGGGGGTTCCTGCCAAGTGTTCAGTGGGGTGGCTCCACTTTACCGACCTACTCGTGGGTCCCTGTCCTCACGCTCTCGTTCCCAGGTTCCAGTCTTATGTATCCCACTAGCATTGGGAAGAAGGGCTGTTGGCCTCTACACATCAAGGATTGGATGGCTTCCTTGGGTTTGTACTTGGCCATGCTACATACAGAGGAAACATACAGGCAGAGTAAAACATTTCTATTTTACAATCTGTCCCAAATTTCTGAGTTCCTGGCATGGATTAGACAGGTCCGGATTTGTTGCTTTCCCAGACTGACATTAAACTCACTGAATCAAAAATTTGCCACTTCCCCTTACATCATCTATTTCATTTGTCAATCATCATATAAATTGAGTTCTTACCATGTATCCGAAAGAGTGGCAAGGACTGGGGACATAGCAGGAGTCAAAATAACCTCCTCTACTGGTCTGGAAGCTACAGAAGCAGTGCCCTGGCGTAGATGCATTCAGGGAATGCTTGATCTGCTGGAACACCCCCTCTAGGCCTCTGGAATGCTCTTTCTTTCAACCCACAGAGGACCTCAATCTTTACATTCTGGGATTAGAGCATGTATAAGAGAGAGAGAAAACAACAACCTGAAAAGTCAGGCCAAGGGAGAACTGGCATGGTAATATCCAAACCGAACCTTGGCGTGTCGAAGCTGGGGGCTGGATCTCTGCTCCCTGATCTTTGCTGGAGAGGACCCCCGGGTACAAAGAAGAAGGGAAAGGGCTAGGGTCTTTGTGACTTAACAGCTCAAAGCAGCGCTGCCCCATCTCTGCTGCAGTCCAGCACAAAGGCCTCGGGACCCCCACTGTCTACATAAGGTCTGAGCCTGCAGGGGCCTCCTTATCTATGTGAAACTGGAGTAGCTGTACAGGCAGAGTACCAGAAATCCAACCTAAAGCCTGCTTCCGGGTCTACATTTGTCCATCCCCAAGGGCCCCACGCAGCCTATTTTGTTGCCAGAGCCTCCACCTGCTGTGGCCAAGTTCAGTGAAATCATTACTCATGAAATCTTCTCAAAAAGATAATATTCTTCCAAACATGGCTTTGATGTGCTGGCACACAGAAGGAGGCCTCGATCAAAACCTCCCGTTAGGATGGCGTGGAGAGCAGTTCTGGCATTTCTGGTGACATTTTCATAGTAAGAGCAGAGTCAGAGTGGAGCTAAGAAGGGGGGAAGCCAAGAGCTCACTACTGTAGGTTGGCTCTAATTCTGGTTTGGTGAGTCAGATAGAAAGAGGTCTTTCATATCTGTTTAGATGTTTCAGCCGTGATTATGAGCCTAGGAAAATGGCCAGAGTTCTAGAGCAGAAGCTCTCCCAGGAACGAAGATGATGCATCTAGGGTTGAGTCTGTACAGATGCTGGCACCTGGGGAGCCCCAGCTGCGGGCTGCGGAGCAGCAGAGGACCCCTGCCAGCAGAGCCCTGTTCCTCAAATATTGGATCCTAGGTGTCTTCCACCAAAGCCCAGTATGGGTCCCCTTGACTAGAGAATCAGGTCCAGACTTTTAGCAAGGCCCTGCCCATCTGATCACAGCCCGCCTCAGCAACCTCACTTCCTGCTATCCTCTCTGGGTACCTGTGTCCAGCCAGTTCACATTTCCTGCTGCTCTACGACTCCTCAAACTGTCTCCAGCCTCCGTGCTGCCCTATGCCAGTCTCTGCATGAGATGCCTTTCCTCACACTCTCTACCCAGTCAGTTCCTACTCATACCTCAAGGAGAAATCTAACACGGTTTCCTTTGTGATCCCTTTCTTTTCCTGCCACTCTCAGGCACCATTCACCGTAACAGCCTTGATCTCACTTGTATTGTCATGAATCTGGTTGCATAGCAGGCATTTGCAACACATGTCAGATCTGGGGATTTAAAGAAAAAAATAATCATTCTGTTTCCTCCAGATCATAATTGAGTTGGGGAGGCAGATGTGCAATGGATAAAATACAGTGCACTCAATGGTGCACTGTCAGCAGGACAAAGTGCTGTGGGAGGAAGGAAGGGGGAGTAATTACCTCCATGTGGAGTGGGGGCTGGTAGGCAGGGGACAAGCAGAAAGATGTCTGGGATCAGGAAGATTTTGCTTACACAAATTGAGATTTTGATTAATTATTATGAATAAATTAATGATACTTCACCAGTGATGATGCCATGAGAAACAGTCAAATGGAAGGAAAACTCTAGAGCCTGTTTTACAATTATAACCCAAATATAGGCTGGGGTCCCATGTGGCCACTTTCTGCATGAATTCACATTTAAAAAAGCACATTATAACTGCCAAAAACAATTACAGGGGAATTCCAATCTTTCTACTCTTGAAGAACATTAAAAAGCCTCTAATTTGTAAGCACAGGCAACATTTCTCAAAATCTTTATCCTACATTCCCCTCCACAGATGTTGTTGTGAAACATTGCCACCAAGAAATTCCAAATTCCAAGTCTCTATTGTCACCTCCCCATCCATAGTGTCTATCCCTTCTCTCTTCCCCCTTACCTCCCCCCCCTTTCTTAAAATGTCCATTACACCTCATTTCTTTTGCCTTTTTTGACCCACTGGGCGCGCGCTCTCTCTCTTTCTCTCTCTCTCTCTGTCTCTCCTGCACTCTCTTTCTTTTTTTCTCTCCCCAGTCCCCCAGTCTCTATCACATAAGATACAAGAATCAGACAGGCAAGATTTTTATTAGTGTGATGGGGACAGCATGATATATTGGCAGGTGGGAAACACACATATTAATCTTGTCCCCATCCTACAATGATAGACAATGTGGAATAGACCTCAAGCTGCGAGAAGCTTCTGTGAATTGCCAAAAAAGTCTGTATCTCCCATAAGAGAAACACAAGAAAGAAAAAGGAATGTCCAAAGTGCAGACATTAGTCTCCATAAGATAACATCGTATGTTGGTAGAGGGGAATGATGCGATGCTGTGGAGAAAGGCACACCTCCATCCACCACCACCACCCATGCACATCTGGACTGAGAATTCTTTGCATCTTTCTTCCCAGATACATCTTTCTAATTACATTTCTGGAAACAATTTTGAGTCCCAGAGCCACACCAGTTCTTAGCTCCCCAAAGGCAGCATTACCACGGTCGAAGAACCCACTGCAGATGATTGCTCATAACCTACCGTGGAGGGCAAGTTCAGCTACTGGTCTTACTGCCATCAGAAAACCGCTCTGGAGCCAGAGGCTCTACTTGATAGAAAATCCCTAGGGAGGGGCGCCTGGGTGGCTCAGTCGGTTGAGCGTCCGACTTCAGCTCAGGTCACGATCTCGCGGTTCGTGAGTTCGAGCCCCACGTCAGGCTCTGGGCTGATGGCTCAGAGCCTGGAGCCTGCTTCCGATTCTGTGTCTCCCTCTCTTTCTGCCCCTGCCCCACTCATGCTCTGTCTCTGTCCCAAAAATAAATAAACGTTAAAAAAAAAATTTAAAAAAAAATCCCTAGGGAGACAACGCCACGCCTCCTTTATAATTGCATGCGTCCATGGCTTGCACATAGCAGATTTCATCACGTGGCAGCACAATAAAAGTATTTAATACCTTGAATCTGGATCTGATTTTAACACTAACTGTATGACTACCTGTCCACACCTCACTTTCTTCCACTGTAAAATGAGATGGGGTTTCTAAACTCAAAAGCAGTCAGGCCCAGGCAGGTAAAGTGCGTATGTGAGCAGCCTGAGAGCACCAGTAGTGATAGGGGGTCTGTGAAAAAATCAGATAATGTCAACATACATTAAAGCTGTGTTGCTAACCTACAAACAAAAACAACAACAACAAAACCTGTGTTGTCTGATCAGATTTGATTCAGCATTAGTTTGAAATGCTCACTAAGGTTTCTTTTTCTTCTCTAACATTCAAGAATGGAGAGGAGAATGTGTTGGAAGGGAGAGTGCTGGGAGTGCAGTTCGCCTCCGCCACAGTTCCTCATGTAGGTTCTACTGTGCCCTTAACGTCTGTGCTGTGGATCCTCACTCTGAGATCTCTGCTCCCCTGTTCTTGCCCATTAGTCAATTCACTGATTTCCCAAGGAGCTGGTGCTAACTTTCAATTTAGAATAAACTAAGCAGAACACAAGACATTTGGAAGGAACAGCAAAGACATTTGGAGATTATTAATTTATTATTTGCTGCAAGTAAGACTCTATTGCACAAAACGGTCAGACTAGCCTAAAATGCTGCTGTCGGCTGAGACAGAAGGGCAATCCCCAGAGTCCTGCAGGGAGGGTGGAGACAGCTTCCTCTTACTAGTCTAGGCAGAGAGGGCAAAGCCCACCCTGTTGACGGCCATGTCGTAGACAGTGTAATATTCCCTGAGGAAGACATCTCCCAGAATCCACAGGGGCTGCCCATTGGGGGAGGGCAGGTAAGTGACTTCAATGCCGAGTGTGCAGTAGCCATTGTTCTGAAGAGACAAAGGACATGACAATATAACTAGTTGCATATAAAGGCTTTTCCCCACTGGAAGTTCCCATCCTATATTCCATGACACCTGCGGGGTCTCTGGCTTCTTGTTCACCCTCAGTCCTGCCGCTGGTGACTCCCCAGAATACCAGACACCTGTTTGGACCCATCCAATCCCATGTCCGTGGAGCCCAGAGTGCATACGTACGTTGAGGACATAGGCAGAGGGAGGCAGAGGTAAAGGAGACCCGCTGATGACGAAGGTGATGGTGGGCATGCTCTGTATGGAGTTGCAGTTGACCACAAACTGAGGGAGAGGAGAGGCAGAGCTGTAGCGTGCCAGGAGACGGGGGGCCCAGACAAAGGGCCCTAGTCCCCCTTTCCCTGTGAGACTTCCTTCCTGACCTTCCAGCAGAGGCTGTTTGAGAGCATGGAAAGCAAGGCCCGATTCCCAGGCACAACACTGACCAGGTGCTCTGCTTTCCTGGGTCTCCCTGAACACATCTCAGGTTTGGGATGTGTTGGTATGGCCGTAAGGAGTTAGACTCATTCCAGAACAGATTTCTACCTTCAGAAAGTGCAACTTACAGAGAAGAAACACAGGTCCAGCCTGTAAAAGCACACTCTCGCACAATTCATATCCCTGCTTGTGTGCACCTGTCCACGTACTCATCACACACACACACACACACACACACACACACACCCTGAGGAGCCAAGATTTGGTCTGACTAAACAAGACTCTTGCATGCTGGAGGAGCAAACTGCAGAAGTGTGTACAAGGGGAGCAAGGGTGGGGACAGGAGGCTGCTCAGATAAAAGCCAAAGGAGTATTTCTAGGTAAAAAGAAATCTCTGTGGAATGGGGAAATGTGATATGCCTGCCTCTATTGGCACACGTCAAATGACACTGGCCACACCAAGGTGAAATGTGCTCCTAGGGTTGCAATGGAACAGCCGTCCCTCCTGACAACCATTCAGCCCATACTCACAGTCTGGTTGGTGTTACTCCCTCCCCTCACCCCTCCTTGCTTTGAGGGTTCATGCCTGAAAGGCCATGCTGTGTCCCCACCTGTTCTGTCCTGCCAGGGGCTCAGCTCCCCACAAATCCCTCCTCCTATCTCTCATGAACTCATTGCACTTAGGCTCCTGTGCTGAGGCTGTGTAGATGTGCAGAGGAATCTTGGCTTCTGGTTACTCACATCGCCGTTCTGATCTTGCTGGGCTCCTGTTGCCTTCACAAAGGAGTCCAAGTACTGCTGGGGAACAGTCAGTGGGAAGGTCCCCGTATCCACAATGCCCTGGCATCCCTGGGAGCAGAAGCCGGTGGCCTGGTTACCGATGAGAAACCTGAGGGGAACACCAGTACAAAGAGAGTCGAGCATTTCTGACACAAAGAAGTGCCTTTTTACCCTAACCTGCCAACCCTGCTCCTCTGAAGATATGCCTCTCCCCAAAACTCAGGACATACCTCGGAACTGCAATCCACGTAATGTGATTTTTGTGTCTTTGTGATTATCAGAGTAACATCCTCAGTCTTGCTCTGGTAACTACTCCAGCTCTGACTGAAAGCTCTGGGGAGGCAGGGAGCGTGTCTTGTCTTCTTTAATCTACCTATATGCGGCCCGGCACATAGTGCCAAAGAGCTAGAGCTGGGAATCACTTCAAAAATACACATTGGGCACCTACTATATACAAAGCATTCGTATAAGAATTATGGTGATATAAAGGTGAGTCAATTATATTCGATGTTTTTAAAGAACACGTTCTAATGGACATGTGACAACACCATACATTAAGCCACAGCTAACACCATAAGGCAGTAGCTGGTAATCTCCATAACGTGGTTCTATGTGATTCGGTCCCTGTTTCCTCATCCAGCTTTTTCTGCTACTCTACGCTTCCTCTTCAGTCCACGTATATTTTGGGTGTTTTTGGTGAACTAAGGCACTTGGACATAATGGTGAACAGGACAGACACAACAGAATTAACACAAACACACAGATGGAGTTTGATTGCAGCCCTGGTGAGTGCTTGATCTAGTCTGGGTGTGGGAGGCATTTAGTCAGATGAGGATTTTTCTGAGAAGAAATACTTAAAGTGTGAGTGAAATTGGTCCAAGTGAAAAGATCCCTTTATTCCAGGCACATGAAACTAGTTGTCAGACATCCAACTGCTCATCTGTCTCTCTACCCTTGCACTGGCCGGTTGCACTGTGACTTACCCAGAGATGAGGAGATACATATTAGGACGAAAGCTGGTAAGACTATGGGACTGAAAGAGAGACTGGGACCCTGAGAGGCCTTTTCAAGGGAGGTAATAATTCATCTGGGCTCAGAAGGATGTGCAAGGACATGAGGACCACTTCAGGTGTTATAGTCAAAAGAGAAGAAGCAAGAAAATCATGGCGAGGTGCAAGGACATGGTCAGGTCCGTGCTGCACATCCGGAAGTGGTGGGAAGGCTGTTCTGATAGGTAGGGATCAGCTGTTGGATGGTCTCAACTACTGGCCAAAGACATGTATCTTTATCTGGCAGTGATGGACATTTCCTGAAGGCTTGGGGTGTAGAAGTAAGTGATTCATGATCGTGGGTTAGGGGATCAAATATGCTTGGGCTCAAATTTTGAAATGTGTGAAATGTGTGACTTTGGATAAGTCACTTAACCTCTGAGCCTTGATTTCTTTATCTATATAAAGAAATATACTGCTGACCACCTTATAGTGTTGTAGTGGAGATTACATGCAATAATATATTAAATAAATATTTAGCACATTGGGCACATAGAAAACACCCATGATAGCTATTACATTTCCTGATGAAGGAAGTGGTAAAGACTACGCTAATTGGGATAAGGAAGCTTCCAGGAACAAAGATGTAGATTCACAGAGACCTAGGAATGACCAACCTGCTGACATGACAAGGCTCAGTGACCAAGTCAAAAAGTTCAGTCGAGAGCTAGATGCCAAAGTCTACTGAGCTCCTGGAATAATCAGCCTGAGGGTTTGCTGATTCTCTTTAAGAGGTTTATGCCATGACAAGAACAGGAAATAGAGTCACACTGGAGGGACACTCCAGGGGTGCCCATAATCCATAGGAACTTTCCTCTGTACTTACTCATCGATGGCAATCTGCCAGTACAGTTCCCGGGTGACAGGAGTCCAGACGATCTCACCAGAATAAAATTGGGTGTCCACACCTCCCAGGATGAGTTCTCCACCATACTCATAGGTTGGTTGGCTAGGGAGAAAAGGAGAAGAGCGTGAGTTCCCACAACACACATGGCCAGGCAGCCCCTCCCTCCCCTCTCACTGTCCCTCTCTCCTTCAGACACAGTGGAACCAGAGGAAGAGGGGTACCATCCTCTGACCTGCTCTTCAGGCTCCGCCAGGCTTAAGGCATAAGGGAGAGGAGCCTCCTCGGAGGAACACCCAGAGTATCAGAGAACTGGAAGCACAGACTATGCCCATAAAAGAGGCGATGGGATTGGAAACCAGGCCTGTGAAAACAAACTCTAAAAGCCTCCCAGGGACACCCTCCTGAGGACAAAGTGAGAACAAGAAGAAACCCCTCAGAGAGTACCTGGAGGGGCCTGACAGACAGAGATCTCAAGTGGGCAGTGATGGGGATGCTCCTGTCGTGCTCAGGTTGGTAACTAGACGGTGTTAAGAGGATTCAGGCCTCTTCTGTTCCCTAACCCAGGCCTGCCAGTCATTGAACATTTGGACTCAGGTGCCCTGAGGATCATTGTTTGGGGAAAAAATTAGTAAATAAAGTTCACCATGAAAGCTCAAGACCAGTAGAGTAGGATAGGTCTTGGATTTGTGACCAACATATTTGCATTTGAATCATGGCCTCACACCTACCAGTGAGTCAGTGAGTGACCTTGCTCAATAGTGACTACCTTTGAGCCTGCATTTCCTTCTGGCAAAAAGAAGTCAATAGAATTTTTGAAATAAGAATTGCCATGAGAACACTTTGGAAAGTCAGATGTGTATTGTAATTATCATTTCATTGTTGTTCTCTCTATTACCAAATGATCATCAGGCTAGTTCTATGGCTCTACTGTTGTTACAAATCTAATACAACAACTTCAAATTTTTTAATCAAAAGGTGAGGGACTACAGTTCATTTTTTTTTTAATTTTTTTAATGTTTTTATTTATTTTTGAGACAGAGAGAGACAGAGCATGAGCAGGGGAGGGGCAGAGAGGGAGACACAGAATCCGAAGCAGGCTCCAGGCTCTGAGCTGTCAGCACAGAGCCCAACGTGGGGCTCGAACTCACGGAGTGTGAGATCATGACCTGAAGTCAGACGCTTAACCGACTGAGCCACCCAGGCTCCCCCAGTTGATTTTTTAAAAAAGAGTCATCTTATGACTTATGGCCTGAATTAAAAATTCTTCTAGTGCATTTAGGGGCACCTGAGTGGCTCAGTCAGTGAAGCATCCAACTCTTGGTTTCAGCTCAAGTCATGATCTCAAGTTCACAAGTTTGAGCCTTGCATCGGGCTCTGTGCTGACAGTGTGGAGTCTGCTTGGGATTCTCTCCCTCTCTCTCTGTCCCTCCCTTTCTCATCTCTCTTTCTCTCTCTCTCAAATTAATAAATAACCTTTAAAAAATATTCTTCTAGTGTATTTAAATAAAATCCCCTGCAAAATGAAATAATAAATGTTCAGAAATGCATTGATTGCATATAGCAAGTTATACTTGTCAGGAAACTTTAAAACCTGGGCTCTGTGTGATGTTGACTTGTTGAAAGCCCCTACAGCAATTCATTTGCACCTACCCACCCAGGGCAAGGGTGCTCACCGAGAGAAGTAGAAGCTGAAGATGGGTCTGGTGAGCTGGCCCTGCTGCATCATGCTCTGAAGGACGGTTGGGCCATTCTGCACCGCCAGGTTGGGGTAGGCCATTCCCAGGATACCATCAAAGTATGAATAGTAGAAGGGGTAGTTGGGCTCATTCTCACTCATGCCAAACACCTGGTTGTGGATGACGATGTTCTGGACCTGGGACAAGCAGAAAGAAAAGATTCACAATTCAGGTGGACAAATCCTACATAGACTTAGGTGTCCAGGGAATGGAACCTAGACCCTTTTTTAGGGAGAAGAAGTTGGCTTCTTTCACGCTTAGCTCAATCCTAGGGTGGGGCACGGAAAATGAAGGGATGACAACATGACCCAACCATGTGTGTCTTGGAAAGAATGTGGGTGTTGGGGAAGTAGAGGCCATTGTTTTCTGGGGTGGCAGTTTTCATTTCCAAGGACAGTGTAAGGACAGTGGCTGGTTTTATATTGAACCGTCCACGTGCAAGAATGACATAGGACCCATGGGTGCTTGATGTAAAGAAAAGAAAACAGTGAAAGGAAGGTCTTCAAATATCCAGAGTGAAGTCATGTGGAGGAGGAAGCAGATGTGCTCCAGGTGGTTGAAGAGGACAGTTAAGACCAGGGAGCAAAGTCATGGGGAGGCACAATGTAAAGAGCCTGCAGCAGTCAGGACTGCTGTAGGGCTATCCCGGTCTTGGGAGAGAGGTTTAATTATATGGCCAGTGGTGTTCTTTCCAAGAATCAGCTTCTGGGAATTTGTACCTAATTAGTAATCATGGATATCACTGACAGCTTAAGGCTCTAGAATAGGGGAGCCAAATGACAGACCCACAGGAGGATAAGAACAGCACTTACAGTCACAGTGTCATATCCCAGGAGCACAGTCAGGCTTCCAAAACCATAGGCCAGTGTATAGGTTTGCTCACTATTTCTGAAGGTGGAAGACGTTCTGGGGTTGAACTTGTTGTGATTGGCTGTGGAAAAACAGAATTAAATATTAGCAGCATTCGTGGCTCTCCAAAATACATATACAGCATTCGTGGCTCTCCAAAATACACAGCCTGGGACCATCAGACCAAGCCTGGGATTGGGCTTCAGCCTCAGACTCTGGGCTGAAGGCAATCAATAGCCCCAGAAAAGTCTGTCCCCTTGGGAAACAGATGTTGCCCCAATTCCTTCCAACCTACCATTTCCTGAAGCATGGGTCAACTCAAAAGTGCCAGGAATTGGGGCCCACAGGAGAGAGCTGAGGAAAGGGATCAATAGAGAAAGGAATGGAAGCCCTGGTCTACTTCTTTCGCTTTCTAGAGATGCAGCACTTGTGAAATACAGACCAAGAGCAAGATTTCCAGATGTTCTGAATTTAAGGAGGCTGAGATCATGGATATGCACCAAGACTAGACTTGGTGCACCATCTAGACTTGGATGGTGGGCTTGTGCTTAATCCTGACTCTGCATCGCCCTCTGCTCCTATCCGTGGGTGGGTGGTGATGGTGGTATACTCACAACAGGCCTGGCTCTGGCAGTAGATGGAGGGCACCCACAGGTTGGATGAACCCGTGTCAAAAAGGATCAGGAAATTTTGTGGTGGTGTCCCAATGCTGATCTCTCCAAAGTAGTAATTCTGCAAAGAACAGTTTATCACCCATATTAAGCAGTCAAATCTTGTCCTAAGAATAGGGAAGAAGTTGACTCACTAGAAGCCACATTTTTCCCAAATAATTTCCTTGGGGGAGTAAGTAGCTTCTCCTCCAACAGGTTCTTCTTTCCATCTGGAGTCAGATTCTCTCAATATTCCCCACTTTTGTCCCTAATTGCAAACCTTTGACTAGCTGAGTCTGGCAAGACAATTTCTTCTTCCAAACTGTTTTCTACTTTGTATCAGGTGATACGTCCATGGATTTACCATTTTATGCCCGAACATGCAAAGCTGGAGAAGCAATCACTTTCTCCTTTCCCAGTGTTCATCCACTGTTGCAGAGAGTATGGCCGGAGTTGCAAAAGATGAGTCCGTAAACAAAGCGCAGTTAAGTGAAGGTCCTCATACTCGAGTCGGAATGAGGCCCCGACTCCAGAATGAAGTTTCTTTTTATTAAGATAATTGCTAAAGGCTACGTGCATAAAGTCAGCTAAGCAAGTGTGTTAATGAATCTAATGGTTTCGCTTTTCAAGGTTGAATTTCGAGTTAATTGGTTTCTATAACACTAGGAAGGGTCAGGTGTGAAGGAGGATCTGGCTCTGGACAATGTTAATGTCTCTAGTCGTTCCTTAGGGGCTGCAGCCACATTCAGCTGTGTAAACATGTCCTAAGACCTTGCACCTTCTCTAGCCATTCCCTTTTGAAGTCTTTTCCTTTGATGCTGTCTCCTACGTCTTCCACAACCCATCTTCCCCACATCTCTCTCCCTCTCTCTCTCTCTCTCTCTCACACACACCGATGTCCCTTTTTCTCTTCCAGTGTCAAGTATTTCCTCACCATTCTTCTCCCTCTGGTCACATAGTAGCCAAGGTGCCAGGAAATCAAAAATGAGGGTAGCATGGAAATCAAGAGAACTTCACTGAGACACAATTTGAGTTCTCAGTGAATTTTGGCCAGTCATGTCACTGACCTACCTCTTTATCCACCATCTATAGAAAGTGGAATTTGAAATAGGAGATTCCTAGATCTGACACTCATGTAACATCTCACTAAAAACAGTCCATGGGACACCAGTGTGTTGAGATGCCGTGAGCAGACACTGCAGTCTCAAGAACATGCAAATACTTGCTCTGAGCACCAGTGTATGTTCCCAAATGGGGAGCTACATAGCATCTGGAGCTACTGGAGATTTTGCCTGGCCGCTTTGCCTGTGCTTTCCCTCTTTCCCCTACAGCTCATCACTAGGACTTCCTTTCGATTGCTCAATTGACTGGAACATGGTCATTCGGAATCTCCTAACCATGTAAATGGAGCTTTGGAGAGTGAGCCAGTAATGACAGGAAAGAAGGAAGGAGAGGGAATATGATAGTGTTCATACCAACTATGTATGAGTACCAACTCATAACTTCTCCGGATACTTTCCTGAGGAAGGAGAGACTTGGGTTTAGTAAAAAGTCCAAAATCAGAGCTAATGAGAGGTCTAAATGAGTATCTGAGAATAGTTATCAGCCAAGAGTTATGGACACCACCTCGACCCTCACTTACATCCAGGTAGTTGGTGAAGGGCTCATAAGCAACAGCATCATTATTGAAAAGATACTTGGCACCTGGATCAACCTTTGGGTGGTTCTTCAGGAAAGTCTGTAGTACACCCCGCTCTTCCATCACCTGGCGGATGGACTTGCCTTTCTTCAGAATGATTCTGTAGAGAATAGGGCAAACAAAAGGAGTGACCTTCACCTTCCCCATGAAAGCAATGCCTCCATTGATCTGATGTGGGTTTTCAAACCTTCTTATACTCTACCCAAGAAGAGCCTCTTATAAGAAATCCTCCTGGATTTTAGTGAGTTCTGACCACTGCAGTCACTCCAGCATTTCCAGCATGAAAATGCACTGCAATATGTATTTGGGGTTTTCTGCTTACATATGGCTTACACAGAATAAATTTCCATTTATCCAAAGTCCCTCCTGTAAACTAGGGACATATATCCTGCATCCCTTTTTCTTAGCCAACAAAACACCAACCCACCTTTAATCTCACAACACACACACACACACACACACACGCACACGCACACACCATCCGTCCACCCATCCATCCACCCATCCATCCATTGTAAGTCTTCACTCCCTGTAGTTTTTGGGTACATGTATCATGACACAATCTGACTGCCTTTCCATGAGATCTATAGGGGAAGGCCTTTGCTCTACCCTAGCTTGTGCTTCTCCCTCAGGGCTGGAATTTACGATGAAGCTGAATCCCCATACACACCTTTCCACACCCTCCGAGAGGTGTAGACAAACCAACACCAAGACCAGGATCTTCATTGTGCTGATCTCAATGGCCCAGAGACACGTAGAACACAGTGACAGACCCAAGGGTTGGGACACACAGAGAGAGATTGGATCTCTCTTTTATACCTCCATCTCCCTGCACTTTTCACCTCTAGGCACGTAGGCTTCTTAACCTTTACACCAGCTTGTGGCCCTACACGTTCATTGATTCTGTTTGTTTTTCCCTCTGGAAATATCATGGCCTTTAATATTCTCTCTGTTGGCAATTTAAAAAGCGATTAGTGGCTTTGTTGATGGAATTCACAGATTAGGATGTGATAGCAAATGGGAAATACACTGGGGACAAGGGATCCTGGTGCCCACATCTACTGGGAAATGGGTGCTGGCAACTTCTGCCAAAACAATGGAACAATTTGTGCTTTGACTCCAAAGTCCATGTGCTTTTGGGAGATTTACAATAGACTCTCCACTTCTTCCCCTTTTCCTTCTTGTTCCTCTCATCAGACTCATCTATAGTCTCCTGAATGCGATTCTCACAGTCCATGACACTGATCTTTATTTTCTATTTCTTAGTTCACAATTAGCCAACACTTATGGAATATCTACTCTGTGCTCACCTCTGTGCTAAGCTCTGGGAGCACAAAATAAAATCAGAAATGGTCCTTGTATGCAAAGTCGGCATCCTGTCAAATGACTGACACCCTAGCATTCACATATGTGTTGAGTGAACAAGAGGGAGAAGAACAGTATGATAAAGCAAGCAGAGACAAGGAGTGATAGCTTCTGGAAGGATGGAAAAGCCTTCAGAGAAGAGGTAACATTTGAGGAAGGATCTTGCCAGATGGTAGTTGAGAAAGCAAGGAAAGTGGAAAATCCACTGGAGGCAGAAGCAAAGCCTGGACAACGGCACCCAGGAGTGAAGTGATGTGATGAAATCAGAGAACATCGTGACCAGCGTGGCCAGAAGAGCAATTTTCAACGTGGCTCCTCGGAAGCCAGGACCCAGCCCAAGAACCTGCACTGGGGCTGAGCGGTCCTCATCATGCTAACTGTCGCTCTGGAAATTATTTTCTACTCAGGACCCATCGCAATGGAAAGGCCTGTAATGCTAAAATCGGAATACTCTTGATTCTGCAAAACTGTATTAAAGCAACGTATGTTCAGTATCCACCGTATTTTAACTTCTAGTCCATTGAACTATTTGTTATCATGCTCCATACTGATGGAGCACACCTTGGAGCACCCGGATCAAACTCCTGGAGCACAGCACTAGGTGTCTACACAGACGTGACCAGATGGTGAGGCAGACCCGGTATGCCATGCTAAGCAACATGGACTGTATTCCATAAAGAGTTAAGGAACCATTAATTTTTTTAATCCTGGAAATGACACATTTAATACCTTCTATACACACTTTACTAGCTTCTAGATTGTAGTGTTTTAGAAGCATGTGGTAAAAGTAGCCAGTTTATAAAATGATTCCCTACATAAAGTTGTAGAGGCAGGAACTTTGTCATGAAGCTACTCCTGAAGCCTCTGGGCTATGCACAAATCCAAAGAGTCTCCAGTTTCATATCTATGATTTAATGTTTCCTTATAGAAAGAAATTCTTAAACAGAAACTTGAAGTTCTACAGAAGGTATGCTTCTAACAATAACTCTCACTTATTGGCTTGCACTGGACACAAATTTAACTTAACCATTGTAACACCCTTAGAGGCTGATTCAACTACCCCCATGATCACATAGTTAATAAAAAAACAGGGCTGGGATTTCAAGTCTGGTTTGTCTGAACTCAACCTGTATCTCAGCACAGACCCTCCTCCAAGCCCAGGGCGCTTATGCTCTCTCTGCTTCAATGTGCATGAAACTGTCGACTTTAACAATAATAATAGAGATTTATATTTGATTGAATTTTCTGTACAAAAATATTCTAATTGCTTTTCTTCCATTCTCCTAGTTTTTCTTCCCACCTGCAGAGAAAATGTAACCCTGTATGCTGCTGCCCCCTGGTGGCAATATTCCTAACTCAACAAAAACAGGGTTTGGGAACCTTTTATGTAACTCTTCAAAGTCAAATGAGAAAGTGACAACATCTCCTAACATGGTGTCCACAGATCACCTTCCTGTGCGGAGACAACCGGTGCCCGCTCATTAGTCATGCCCGTGGAGCTCGCGTCCTGCCCCCTTGCCCATCCGCGTCAAACCTTGCCAGGCGTTCCTGGGACTTGATCGTACATCTGTGCCTCTGGCCACCTGCCATTCCTTACTCCAGGCTCCCTTACAGCACTTACCAAGGCTTCTTTGCAGCGAGATATTAGTACATGAGCTCTCAGAGTCTGTTTCCTCAGCATGAGATGAAATGTCGGTGAAGCACAGACCAGCCACTGGCTGCTTCCAGAGGTACATCACTAAATGTACTAAGTGTCATCACTAAAATGTCACTAAAATAGACATTTAGACCAAAGCTTCTGAGAATCCAATATGAAAACCTTGGGTGTTAGCATCTCAAATGTGTGTAAGTGTCCCGGGAAAGTGGGAAATAATTCTCAAAAGAAATGGCTCCAAGACAGGATTTCAGGGCTGACACACATGGTGTTACAGAAGCTTTGTTTATATGCACCCTATTTTCTTGTAAGTTAAAAAACAAATTCTTACTTTTTAGCCCTTTTGTGTGATTGGATTTCAAATCTAAATGTCTTCAGTATAGGATCCTAATCTGTTGGTCAACATTTTTCTGACACTTGAGCTCAAGGAGAGGGATACTGGATCTAAGAAATCTCTGGGTGGGATGACAGACACAGCAGGTGCAAGGAGTCACCTTGGTCCTTTTCCGCCTATAGGTGTCTTTCTACAGCCTCATCATATGTGTCTTTAGGTAGCTGAACCCCACCCTCATCTTGGGTTTCTCCCTACTGTAGACTTAAATCTATAGCTGCAGTAGTGAAACCATGGTGATACATGAACAGTGTGGACGCCAAGGGCAAGTTGCCCCCAAATATGCCATTTTGACATATTGATTATTTTAAATAAAAGTTACTTAAGCAACAGCTGGTAGAAGGAAATTCAGATCCCCCTCTGTCCCCCCTGAGAGCAGGAAACCGATCTCCTGTATTAAAAGTACCCTCCCTACGGGCACCTGAGTGGCTCAGTCCACTGGACGTCTGACTTCGGCTCGGGTCATGATCTCGCGGTCCATGAGTTTGGCCGCACGTTGGGCTCTGTGATGACAGCTCAGAGCCTGGAGCCTGTTTCAGATTCTGTGTCTCCCTCTCTCTCTGTCCCTCCCCCGCTAATGCTCTGTCCTTCTCTGTCTCTGAAAAATGAGCAAACCTTAAAAAAAAATTTTTTTAAGTACCCTCCCTGTACTAAGAAGTATAAGGAAATCCTTATCACCAGAGATAGGGACTTTAAAGGTGAGAAAGCTGTAAAAACAAACTTTGTTATTTTTTCCAATCTATTACCTCAGCCTGAATTCTGCTTACAAGTCTCTAAGGCTTCTGAACACCTGCTTTCTTTATCCTATCAGTCCCTCACAACCTTATTTTCTCACTCTAAAATGGACAGACACTGCCTGCCTTGATCATTTCTTTAGGTTTCAATCTTATTATTAGGCCCCCAAGTGACTTAATGAAACTTTGAGTTTTTTACTTCTGTAAATCTGTTTTATGTAAATTTGATTCTCAGTCCAATGGAAGACTTGGAATGGTAGAGAAAGAATTGTCCCTTCCCAAAAGCAGAAAGAAGATAATTCTGTCTTATCTACTTTGTGGCTGTATATGTATATATATGTATCACCCTCTAACATGTTTATTTTTTCTGAAAAACAGCACATGATGCTTTACCCTGGCATGTACCAGACTGCACATCCTCGGGAGCAAAAACACAAACAAAATTTTGCTCCATTTAATACCTTCTTGCCTCGATTTAGGACAGACTCAAAGGACACTTATTATCCTGGGTATGTCTCCTCTTTTCTGGAGTGCTTCAACAAACGGCAATAGGAAAGGACGTACAACGGAGAGGCTCCATCCAAACCACGCCAGCTCAATGAGAAACCACCCGTCCATCTTTAAAGAGCCAACCCCTTACCTTCCGGATCTCTGGCATTATAGAATTCGAATTCACAGTGGTTCATTCAGTCAATGTTTATAAACGTGCCAGGCACTTTTAAGGGTTCCCGAGGTTTTGCTTAGTTAAACCCATCACGCAAGGCTCCTCATTCCTTGGACCCTACACTCTAGAGTCCAGACAGATGAGAAGTAAATAAACATGAAAACATCAATGGTAATTAGGACGGTTACTACAATTAAGTAGTCGGACAGTGGCACTTCTGAGAGTGAACTTATTAATTACATCAAAACAGTAGCCACAAGCTAGGACTGTCACGGGCACACCAGGCAGTGTGGTGAGCTGGCAATGTGCTATGAAGACAGTAACCGGGTGATTGGATGGATGGCACTGTTTTGGCAAGGATGTCCAGAAAGGTCTTTAGGGGAACAGACACGTGATCTGAAGTCTGAGTGACAAGATGGTGCCAGGCCTGTGAAGATCTGGGCCCTGGGAAGCCCAGGGCTTCCCAGGCAGCAGGAACAGCAAATGGGAAGGCTGTACGCTGGGGAGGAACTGGCGGGCGGAATGAAGAGAGAGGCTGGTGTGGCGAGGGTGTGCTCAGCAAGGAGGAACTGAACACAGGAGGAAGACCAGGGCTGAGCACGTGGCCCTTGTAGACCAAGTGCTTCAGGAAGTCATTCAGCATGTGTGCAACTGTGGGGCAGAGGGTCAAGGTCTTTGCCTGTCTCATGAGAAATACAAGGATCAGAGAGTGGGTGTAACTTTCTCAAGGTTGCATGAAGGAAGTGAAAATGTTGACTCTTGGCCCCCATGTCCGTCCTAAGTGCTGTTTCCAACACAACAAAGAGTGTTGGGCAATTTTCTTGGAAAATGTTTCTAAGTCTCCGTGTTCCTTTCTTTAAAATGTGTATAATAATAGAATCCATCTGATAAGGTTGTAAAGATAGAGATAAGGTAGAGAAGCATCTAACACAGTACCTATAACATAATAATAATAAACTTTCAATCCATGTGAGCTATCATAATTCTGGGGGTGCTGGGTTTTTTTTTTTAAGAGGAACCTTGGATTAATTCTACAACTACATATTAAATGCCTAATGCATCCACATCACGGCAGCTAGACCTATGAGTAACATGGAGGAATCAAACACATAATCTTTGTGTTTGAGAAGTTCACCAGCTCTTCTCAGAGATTTGTCAAGTAGAAAACAATTCCTAGCATGACAGCAGCAGAGGAAGGTGACAGAGAGTAGCTGTACATGCAAACATTGACAGCATCCCCGAGACGAGGCTCCTCTGGGGTGGGCTTCAGCCGGGCCACACCAGCAGCGACGAGCCAGGAAGACCAGAGGTGGAGGGCTCTCATTAGAATATTGACCCAGACAATACTCCTTCCTTGCAGCTGTCCACTGACAAGGACTTCAGAAAGCACCGGAACCGCGTGGCCTACCTAAGCCTGTTTTACAACTGAGGAGCTGTGACTGCCTTCACGCAGTCGTCCTGACCACAGATCCAGGACTGAGGACAGAGTCGCTCTTCCCCCTGCACTGCTGTGCTCTCTCCTCTGCCAGCATGGGGCCCGGGGAGGGAGAGGGCTCATAACTACCGTGTGAGAGGAGAAAGACTGCTGCAGAGCTCTGACTCCATGTGCTGGTTTGTCCTGGGCATACGTACGTAGACGGGCCTGGAGGTTCCTGCCGAGTGTTCAGTGGGGTGGCTCCATTTTACCGACCTACTCGTGGGTCCCTGTCCTCACGCTCTCGTTCCCAGGTTCCAGTCTTATGTATTCTACCACTAGCATTGGGAAGAAGGGCTGTTGGCCTCTACACATCAAGGACTAGAATGGGTTTTGGGTTTGCTTGGGCTTCTACTTGAACTTGCTGCATACAGAGGGATATTTAAAGGCAGGGTAAAACATGTTTTAAGAGTGCATCTAAGTTTCTGAGTTCCTGGCATGGACTGGCCAAGTCTGGATTTCTTTGCCTTTCCCAATTGATGCATATTTCACAGAACCAAAAATTCCCCACTTCCCATTACATCATCTGTTTCATCAGTCAGTCCTTGTATAAGTTGAGTCTGAGTGGCAAGGACTGGGGACACAACAGGAATCAAACTAAGCTCCTTTACTGGCTCCTTAGACAGGCCTGAAGTATGCAGAGGCCTCCCCATGAGGCTAGTGGATTGAGTCTACTCTCTCATCTGAGTGATTCCCTGAAGCCTTCCAAATTAGTCTCGGGATATAAAGGTCAGAACTCACAGCAGCCACATTCAAAGTACTTATCTAGACATTCTGTTCTGAGAAGCCCTTTCCTTCCAATACTGACTGAAATAACTCCTTCAGGATCGGCACTAAGTGTGGTCCACTTTGTCTTTTAATTGAAAGGTCATTAGTGCCCACTTAGTAATTAGCAGAAAGGTGACAAGTCTGCATGTGTCTGAATACCAAAGACCCGAGAAGGTGCCAATGACTACAGAAAATCTTTAGTACTAGTATGACAATGGTCTCTGAATTTTCAGCCCAGGATTTGAGTGTGAATGCAATCAATTCAAGTTGGAAGGGAGATCCAATTATTTGCCATCCTTGGGCTAGACTATTGGAATCCTTCTCCAGCGATTTCCACGGATGGAATAGAATTGAGTATTTGCTTTGGGGCTGTGGGAAAGATGATAGCACACATTTCAGAACCCAAAAAGGAAATTCAGATCGATTTTTTTTTAATGAAAAGTGTTCCACAGCCATTTTCCCCAGGCTGCTTGTGCTCAGAGCTGTGAGGGACCAGGATATTGGATCTCAAGAGTAGAAGGATAGCAAGAGGAGAGAGATTAGAGAATGACAGAGTTTTCCTCAGGGTATTGTAATTCCTGAATTAGTCGTGTCAGTTATGTCATAGTACGTCCAGAAGCCAGCCTCACACACGTAAGGACCGGAGACTGGGACAGAGACTGAGGATCAGAAGTGCTGAGCCAGAAAGTCCTCCCATAGGGAACCCTAAGATGAGCTTCTGTGCAGAGAAACCATTGTTTCTCCAGTACTTTTTGACATATTCCTGAAGAAGGTTTTACAGGCATTATTGCCTTGCCAATCGTTGTCTCATTGGATTAACAAAATCCCCCAAGAGAAAGCCGCTTTCCCAAAAAACAAACTCTCCCCAATCCCCTCCCTCTATCCCCTCTGCCTATGATTTGAGGCTTTTCTTGGTTACAGAGTTGAAATGATGCGTGCCACTTTGATCCTTGGATTCCACATGCAGGGGACTGTTGTATCCTGAACATCTGTCCTGTTACCGTGGAAGTCATAGGTCATCACACTGATGAAATCAAGGATCCTTTTTAAAAATTTTAATGTTTACTTATTTTTGAGAGAGAGAGAGAGAGACAGAGCATGAGCAGGGGAGGGGCAGAGAGAGAGGGAGACACTGAATCCAAAGCAGGCTCCAGGCTCTGAACTATCAGCACAGAGCTTGACATGGGGCTTGACCTCACAAACTGTGAGATCATGAGTCAGAGCCAGAGTCCAACACTCAACCAACTGAACCACCTAGGATCCTGGAACAAGACATTTGGAGCCATCAGGATCTTGGGGGCATTTTCTTATAGACAATTTAGGAGCAAGAAATGGTAGCAGTGGGGAAATTCATGATGTCAAGCAGATATCCATATGGATACTTACTGCTTTGTCGATAACAGTTTTCTTCATTTTACAGCCTCTTTCAAAAGAAATTGCTAATGAGGATTGCTATTATAAGTATTTGCCATGTCTTGAACCTTGTTCCTCTCCTCCCCAAAGTCCAGCATGTTGACAAGTTAAAGGGGCCACCGCCGTATTTCAGAGTCACTAACCTCTTTGGCAACTGAAGGTACCAACTCTCTCAACATTACGTTGTTGACCTAGAAAGAATTCACTGACAATTTACGCAAACAGGCATTTATTTGGGTAATTAGAATTGTAATTTGGGAGACACAGATTCAGGTAGAAACCCGACTCGTGCTCTGAGGAAGACAAAGGACAGGCAGAATTATGAAGGCAAAAGGCCCTGAGAGCAGTTGTCATTTAGGTCCTTCATGCAAAACAGGAATTGAAACTCGGTTAACTGGGATTGGTTGGGCTAGTGTGCAAATGAGGGATTGAAACTTGTTACGCTGCATTGGCTCCTGTCCAAGTCAAGAATGGGACCAATTCAGTTGTCATGGTCAGGAGGCAGGTTAAGCCCAAACTCCTGAGGGCTTGTAGCTGGCAAGAAGTTCATGGTTCCTCCGGTGAGGATTTGCATAAATTCCTCCTCCCTTATAGCCTCCCGACCCTATTTTCCAAAGAGACTCTATTAGCTAAGCTTGCTTGTTTCATTTCGAAATCTCCTTTTACAACGTTCACAGGACGACTTGGTGGGATGTTCTCCACCTAAAAGCTTAGGAATCTCTGCTCCAGGATTTGGGGGCCACGAGAGACCCAGTGCACTCACTTCCTAATCTCTTCAATTTCATTTCCTGCATCAATGCTTCCCTTGTCAGCAGATACAGCTGCTGTGCTAAGCAGTCTGGGATATCCTGTTTCTTTAGCCTCTTCTTCGAAAGCCTCTAGCATTTCCTGGAAAGAGAAGAGAAAGGGATTTTGGTGGCTATCTTCATCGTGTATTTTCTAAAGTAAGTGCCTCTTGGGCTACTTTCTAGTTCATAGCAATTCCCAATTTCCAGAAATGGTCCCTAAAACATGAGGATAGGTTCTGGTGAAGTATACCTTGAATGAAAGAGATACAGACTCTAAGATCCTAGAATCTGAGTTATGTCTAATGATAATCCTGGAGACAAAGCCCAGGAACTCCTGGCAGAGAGTCTAGAAACGACCCTGCCTGCTATGAATTCACCCTCCCTTTTACAGTTCTCTCCTCCCAGTTTTGCATGGTGGGCTAAGCCCTTTCCTGCCTCGAGGCCCTTGTGGATGCTGTTACCAAGTTGCCATTTCCTACAAACATTCTTCTTCCTATCCTTTGTATGCTTGATTCCATTTAATTCTTCATATCACAGCTCAAAGGTAATGCCATTGCCTCTGAGAAGACTCCCCTGACCATCCCATCTATTTCTTCTTTTTCTTATTCTTTTCTTTTTTTTCCCCTCTGGGTTCTCCACTATAAGCCCCACAAAAGCAGGCGTCATGTTTGTCTTGTTCGCTGCTCTATCTCCAAAGTGATGCATACTGCATGGATTATAGAAGGTGCTCGATAAATGTTTCCTGAGGAAAGATATAATAAATTGTTCCCCTCTCTCAATTTAATGATTCCTTCTTCAGGTTCCTACAGATACTTGTATCCTTCTAATAAATTCTGTTTTGGCTTAAGCTAGCCAGAAAGTGTTTCTGTTGCTTGCAACCCCAAATGCCTTACCCAGTGTCCTGAGGGCAGCACCCTTTGCTTTCCCCAGGAAATGAAACTTTTATAGAAAATCCACAAGGGCACTAGCTTCTCTATAAGAAGATACAGAAAGAGTGCTCCATTCTGACCTTAATCAAGATGGTAAATCGCATTGAATATTCAATGTCATCAAATGCAGGGTGACAAAGGAAGTCAGTGACAGAACAGATGAGCATTTTGTGATTGACAGGCCTGGAAACCACGGTGGTGAATCTAGGCAGAGAGTTGGTCTGTATTAACATGAGCACCCCTTGGGGATCCTCCCACGCCATGTCTGATATCAGTTTTTATTACGCTCTTCATAATAACCCCTGTTGGAATTTTACACTTAAGATGAACAAGAAAAGCATTAATTTAATCAAAGGATAAGTGTTTTTAACTTAAACGTGTTTTCTTCAGTATACCACTGAATAGTATTTCTCTATTTGTAAGAACAAAGGTGCATGTGCATTTTTTTTTTATTAGGGCCAGTGGTTCAGATACTCTTTGATTCTAAGATGTTCATTTTTTAATATTTGCTGTTTCCAAAATTAAGGTGTAATTTACAGTCTGTGAATACATTTAATGAGCCCTTCTGACCCTCAGAGAATGTACTATTAAATATATTCTGAGTCCTATACTTGAAGGTGCTGTAATATCTAAGATATTCAGTTCCCCTGCCATAGTCAGTATCTTTATAGCCTCAAATACATATTTTTAAAAATTTTTTAATGTTTATTATTTTTGAGAAAGAGAGAGGGACATAGAGCAAGCAGGGAAAGGGGAGAGAGAGAAGGAGACACAGAATCGGAAGCAGGCTGCAGGCTCCGAGCTGCCAGCACAGAGCCGGACGCAGGGCTCGAACTCACAAACCGCGAGATCATGACCTGAGCCGAAGTCAGTCGTTTAACCGACTGAGCCACTCAGGCGCCCCTAACCTCTCAAGATTTTTTATTTAAGTGATATGTGGGCAAGATAAGGAAAAGCTATGTTGGTGGAATGGATACTTCAGGCAGAAGACATATGGGTCAAATACCATAGGTGGGAATTAGCCAGCTCGCTGATAGGCAACTGCCAGCACGTTTACTTAGCCATTAGAACAGTCACTGCAACTCGTTCTAACGCTGCACTTCCAAGACGGCTATTTCTGGAGAACCTGGGAAGGGAAGAAGAGACAGGGGCAAGTTTCTTTCTGTGTCAAATAATTTTGCACTATCCAATTAAAAAAATAATCATGGAAATGCAACATTTTCATAATTAGCGACTTACCACTGACTTGGGCAACTCTGTCCATGCAAGTCAGGTCTCATCTTACAATCTCCTTTGTCCTACATGCCTATGAGGCTCCCGATCCTTTCCGGTTGCTTCCCAGAAGACAAGCCTATGACCCAGGCCAGGGCTCTGCATTCTCCTTGGCCAGGGCGCTTCTCCCTCCCCAAGACCCTTCTCTTCTATTTGTCGTTTTCTACAATCCTTTGAGTGTCTGACTGCCCAGTCTCCATTTACCGTTGCTTATCTCTCCACGTCTGCTGCTGCCGACCATTACCACCAGAAGACCTCGGTTCCTTCCAGGCACCAGCCTCTTTTCCCCCTGCAATATCTATTTCCAGCTGTCCTGTGGCACCACTGTTTCCCACCCCAGGCTCAAGCACTCTTTCTCTTGCTTTTCACCCTCATCCCCCGGCCATGGAAATACTCTTACTTTCAAGCGCCAAAGTTCCCGCTGCCAATGGCCAGCCAGTTGACCAGATCTCTGT
Organism: Lynx rufus; assembly: GCF_022079265.1. NCBI lineage: Eukaryota > Metazoa > Chordata > Mammalia > Carnivora > Felidae > Lynx > Lynx rufus. The sequence continues at coordinate 127,391,607 of NW_025814834.1, read as the reverse complement.
CACTGCAGAAACAAAGAGGCACATTTAAGTGAGATCTCTGTGAGCCTGTAGGATGCAGACACTGTGGAAAGTGACTCTTGCCCCTTCATTCTCAACTGTGGGAAATGGGCAGCTGCCAAGTATGACCTCTAAAGTCCCCAAGGCAAGGGCTCCTCCCCACCTGCCCGTGTTAGTGTTTACACCATCGTGTGTATCAAACATCTATGTCTTCTTTTTCAGGAAGAAACTACCTGCAAAGGACTTTGCCTGCCAGAATCTTATGATATTTGAGAATGAATCAGGGACTGACTTTGGGCTCGGCATTATCCCTCCCTGTCTCCCATTCACTGTGGGTTCAATTCCCCTGACCATTCTTTCAGGGCTCAGTACTGAGGATACAGGACATCAACATCATTCCATTCGCAGGGGGCGATCTTGTCATTCGCGGTGGTGAGGGCATATGTCAGGTGTATGCATAGATGTGAGTCGGCATCTGCTGGGGAGAACTTGTCTGGTTCTGGTCAATACTGGGGCCAGTCAGTAAAGTAGCACATTGGCTTCTAGGCTGGGTCCGCAAGGAGAAAGCAGTTGTCACTGTAGTGTAAGGTTCCACTGTCGGTCTCACTTGATGATGATCTCTTCAAGGGAAAGGGTTACCTCAGAGTTAGCTTGGCATGTCCCCAGTAGATGCTGCTGCACTCTTTTCCTGTGCCTATGGGAGAATTTGCTTAACAGTCGTGACACTTTTTTCAACAGAATCTGAGCAAGCCCTAAGCACCTTTTGTGACTCAGCTTAAAAATCAATCAGACCAACACATAAAATAAAATCAATTTGCCATTACAGAAGCAAGTAGCCAGGATAATTATGCTCCTTGTGTATTACGAATAACTTCACAGACCGTTCAAGTTCATTATCAATAAAACACCTACCTTTTGTAGATGGCATATGATGGGATTCGTGCTTTGTTTAGAGGGTTTACATACATTGTTTTGCTTAAATTTTAATTCCTGCAGTCGTCCTATGAGGGAAATATTATCTTCATTTTTAGCTAAGGCTCAGGAAAAAACTTCTCAAGACTGAAAGATTAATATCAACTCACTCGCCCATTTATTCCCCACATTTGTACTGTGCATGCACTGTTTCCAGGCAGTCTTACTCCAAAGCTCATGCTACCCTCACTCTTCTTTCCTGAGTCCCCCCGCCTCTGGGCCTTACTCATGTCTCACACCCATAGCTCAACACCTAGGTGTCAGGAAGAAGGTGATGTTTGAGAGGAGAAAAGACACCACAAAGACAAGTATAGACTGCTAGTAACAGAGATTGCATCAGCGTTGTTGGCATTAGAACATACAGATAAGTCCTGATGCTGAGTATGAAGGGCAAGTCACCTCCTCTCTCTGTGCCTTAGTTTTCTCATCTATCAAGTCAGGCATTTTGAAATCGATGAGCTCTACATTCCCTCCCAGCTCTGATATTCTGGAATCCAGTAAAATGGCTTGTGGTTCCAGTCCTGACTTCCTCATGGAAGGAGAAGGGAATGCAGAGTTGGAAGAAAGGAGAGGAAGTGGAGCGACTTTCAGAAACATTGGACTGGGGAGAGGAGGTGGTGTTATTCCTCACCCAGGTGCACCTGAAGCAGAACAGCCATGCCTGAAAAAAACAAACAAAAACAAAAACAAAAACAGGAAGTCATCAGACAGGCTTCCCAGTTGGGACCTGCTGCTACCCAAGAGACTTCCAGGGTGTTAAGGGCCCAAGGGTGTTTGGATTTATCAGTGGCCTTTCTCAGGGCTCCATTTCATCATTTCCAAGTCGAGACTTAAAGTTCCTCTGCTCAGAGCCCAGGGCATGGGGTAGGGGACCCCATGTAGCAGCCTCATGGAAACAGATGCCTGCCCTTCACCCCATTTCCAGTGAACCCCCCCCACCTGAGGTAAGGAAGAAGGGCAAAAAGAGTGGGAGACTCAGAGCCTCAGAGCAGAATCCTCCCCACGATGCCTCCACATCAGCCCCCTTGGCCCTGATCAGCCTCCTGGCTCAGCCCTATATAAGAAGACCTGTTTATCATGTGGGAGTCACATAGCTGCCACATCATGACCACAGGTCCCCAAGGCCTTCGTGTTCATATCGCCACCCATTCCAGATTCATAAGAACAGGCACTGACCCCCAGTGGGGAAAGAAATCCAGAAGAACCTCCTCAGCAACCCAGGCCTGGCTACTCTGATACAACTGCTTACAAGTGGAGGCATTAACTCAGCACTGAGGCCAAGTCCCCTTAGGGATATGGAAGCCCAGGGAGAGAAGGAAGGGCACTATGCTGGAAATCAGGGTCCCTAGCCCAGGCCCAGGGCCAGGAAAGCATGTAAAGGGCTGAGTCAAGACACTGAAACATTTAATTGAGGCACGTCATTTTCCTTCTGCAGGACTAGGCCCTACGCTCAAGGCCAGCAGCAAAGGTCCTGGAGGGTATTCAGTTCAGGGAAAGGGCACGATTAGCCCTGCTCATCTTTCCCCCCTGTCTCCTTGTGCTTTTATCACCACAGCTCGGGAGGAGGACAGCCAAGCCTCTTCTCTTATTCCAGCCCAGGTTGGGGGTAAGGAGAGGGCACTTGCCACCAGAGAAACGTGGACCTTGTACCTATGCCCCCTTCTCCTCATTCTGGGATGGGTATAAGGAGCATTGTGACCTCCTTTGGGTAGAGCCCGACTCCCTAGGAAAAACAGATCGGGGGAGGGCAAAACGGACTGGTGGGGAGGGGGGATCAGTGCTCACAGGCGCCGGGGCTTGTTTTTTCTCACCTTGATGCCCCCGAGGGCATTGATTTATCACTGCCAGCAGCTGTGCTTCCTTGGAACTGGGATTAAGCCAGGCAGGCAGATAAGAGTGGGCACAGGTGCCGGGCAGCTGCCAGCTTGGCCTGAAAGCAGATCCTCAGGCTGAGCCAAGAATTTGGTCGGTGCATTTCAGCTTTCTCTGGAAGGGGCTGATTCATATGCCCAGAGCCAAGTTCATCTTTGGATCCCTAGAACTCGACACAGACTAGGCATTTGACAAAAGTGGGTTGGATGAATGACTATTTCACCTTCAACGGTCCTGGTGTTGGGCCATCAACCACCAAGATATTCCTGACTGTATTCATTATCTATTGCCGTATAACAAATTATCCTAAAACATAGCTATTAAAACCATAAGAAATATTTATTACTTCATATGGTTTCTGTAATGAAGGAGCAGCTCGGCTGAGTGGTTCTGTATTGGATTCTGTCATAAGAACTGTAGGTTGCAGACAAGATATCGGCTGGAACAGTCACTGAAGGCTTGACTGAGTCCAAAGGATCTATTTTGAAGTTGACTCACTCACATGACTGGCGTGCTGGTGCTGGCTGTTGACAGGAGGTCTCAGTATCTCTCTGTGGACCTTTCTTTAGGGATCCTAGGGCAGCTGTTTCTCTCAGAGTAAGTGATCCAAGAAAGAACGCGATGGAAGTCCCACTCCAACATAGCTACAGCTTTCTAGTAGTTACACCAGCCGGTCTTACTCAGAGTGGGGAGGAACTACACAGGGGCACGAATACCCCTGAAGCACTGAAGGCCATTTGGAACACGTAGTTTTTGAACACCCACTGTATGAAGGTTTTGTGCTAAATACTGGTGATTCAAAAATTGAGGCACCATCCCTGTCCTCCAGGAATTCAAAGACTAGTGAGGGAGATCGTGATATTGCAGGGTGCCATGGGAACACTCGGCAAGGGCACCAGCTTGACCTGGGCTCCTTGCCAACAGCCTCCCAAGTGTCTGACCCACCCAACTAGACTTTCTTAGTAGGGTTTTTATATTTTATCGACTTAGCCAGTGCTTTCCAGGCACATGTGCCTGGCACATGGAAAGTGCTCGATAAATCCTGAGTTGTATCATTCTTTCTTTGGACCTGATTCCTGCCTCAGACCCACCTTGTTGGCAGAGGCCCCGATTGGTCTCACTTCCTCAGTTTGCTGACTTGGCTCCATCCAGATGCTTTACTGTCCACTGTGCACATACTTACAACTCAGGACAGGACTCGCCTGCCTGCAGCCTATATCTGTAGAACCTCCATCAACTGAATTAATCCCTAAGCAATGGGCAAATCTGCATCTTTTACATTTAATGGTGTTTAACACCTCATTCATTCTTCTTTGATAGGTTAAGAGAGACATTGGTATACAGAGGACAGATAACTCAGCCCGAGATCTTTTTGGAAAATTAGCAGAGGCTTACATATTATATATTATCTTATACCTTATATATTATAAGATATTATATTTATACAAAAATTAATCCTCAAGATCCCCCAAATTCTCATACCTTACAACTTATCTAACATCTAAGATACATTTAATTCCCTTGAGAGAAAAATTTTATTTTTTCCATTTTAGACTACCCTGAAAATTGGCCTGGAAATCTTTCTGATCCCTTGGAGGAGAAACACTCAACTTAAAGTCCACCTCATACTTCCGTCACTGCCTGAAGGCCCCAAAAGTCTGACCTGTAGAGCACTGAGTCAGGCATACCCATTGACAGATGGGAAAAGGACAATGCACATCATTTAAGGGAACCCAGTAGCCTGAAGGAAAGAACCAAATAGATTTCAATAAATTCGAAAGTATTTCTGAACTTTCTATAATTTCCCACAAATGCAAAAACCCTTAATATAACATTTGTGATCTCATGGACACGTCTTTACTACTTTTACTTTTTAAGAATATTTGCTTGATCATTTTCACTAATGCTTTTTCTTGATGAAACTTATCATCAATTTATCAAATAAACACACACACATCCTTTGGGATTTTAAATAAAGACAGAGATTAATATGTGAAAACTGATATTATAATATTGAGTTTTCCCATCTAGGGACATGATTTATTTCTAAGAAATTGCAAGAGCCACAGAGAAGGAATTTATATTTTATTTGCCTCTGATCCCTACAGCCCAGCGAATTGCCCGGAAAATGATAGATACTCATTAAATATTTGCTGATTCTTTATCTTCCTCAGGTTTAAATGAAAGGTAAATGAATTGGGAAGCTTTTCTTATGCTCTGGGGTTGCTTAATTGTTTTGTAAATTCTGATAAGTCTGTCTGGCTCTGGTGGCTTTTGGTGAAACTTTTAATGTCACTTTCAGTGTCTCCAAAGGTTATTGGTCTATTTAGGTTTTCTACTTCTTATGTCAATCTCATTAGTTCCTATTTTCCTAAAACTCACCTAACGCTCACCTAAATCTTTTTGTGTATTTGCATAAAAGTATGGTAGTGTCTGTTTATGATTTGAATTAATTTTGTATCCGTGGTAACCTGCGGAAAGAAAACAACACCCCAATTCCACATTTAGGTAAGGCTGGAGTGAGTTCTTCACTAGAATAGTAGAAGAGTAGGGGTGCCTGGGTGGCTCAGTTGGTTGAGCATCTGACTCTTGATTTGGGTTCAGGTCATGATCCTAGAGTCGTGAGATCGAGCCCCGCGTTGGGATCTGCACTGAGCATGGACCCTCCTTAAGATTCTCTCTCTACCCCTCTCCCCTGCTCCTCTCTCCTGCCCCCCTACCCCTTTCCCCTGCTCACTCATGCTCTCTCTCTCTCTAAAATAAAAAAAAGAAATTTTAAGACTAGTATAGGAATTGGGGCGCCTGGGTGGCGCAGTCGGTTAAGCGTCCGACTTCAGCCAGGTCACGATCTCGCGGTCCCTGAGTTCGAGCCCCGCGTCAGGCTCTGGACTGATGGCTCAGAGCCTGGAGCCTGTTTCCGATTCTGTGTCTCCCTCTCTCTCTGCCCCTCCCCCGTTCATGCTCTGTCTCTCTCTGTCCCAAAAATAAATAAACGTTGAAAAAAAAATTTTTTTAAAAAAAAGACTAGTATAGGAACAATACCCTGGAAATCAGGCACATCAGAAAGTATGGGTGCCACTCAGCCCCAATACTGAATCTGAGTCCTTGTGACAGAGATTCTGGGCTTCAAATCAGAAAGCTGTTTGCACACCTGCTCTGTCATGTGCTAGAGATGTGATCTTGGCCAAATTACTTAATCTCTCCAACATTCGGTTTCATTTATAAAATGCAAACAATAATATCTTTTCTACAAGGTTGTTGTGGAAATTCAACTGTGTTAACATATGTAAAATCATGTGTAGTTATTTACACAGAGAAACAAAGAATGCCCGGTAGCTGGTACAATTATTAAGATGCATGGTTAGAGGATCTCTGGATTTAGTGATATAATTGGAAGAGTTAATTTTTTAAATTGCTCTTGAAGACTCAGAATGAAGATCTTTCTTCATGCAAAGCCTCTGGAAACTAATTTTCCAAGGTGAGCAAATTAATGTGAACCCGTAGTATAGCAGGAGAAATGGGTTTCCAACAATCCTGGAGAGGAAGACAGTGAAGCTCACTGTTCTGGCCCCTTATATGGGGATAAAGTAACAGAGAATTTCACTGCTGTCACCCTACATGTAAACATTTTTCTATTGTTCACTGGTTCTCTGGTGAAAGGTTGGAGAGTGTGCAAGAGCCATAGGAAAGCATTTATAAAACAATATTGAGGGGCCCCTGGGTGGCTCAGTCGGTTAAGCACAGTTCGTGTTTCTCTCTCCCCCCACCCCCGCCCCTCCCACATCTCTCTAAATAAATAAATACATAAATAAATAAATAAATAAATAAATAAATATTGAGGAAATTTTTAGTGACCAGAACCAATGTTAATATCGTTGAGAATAGGTCAGTTACCTAATCTCTGCAAATGGACAAGATGTGTTCTAGGAAGACCTCTAGCTGAGTTGGAGAATATGATCAACGAGTTTGCAGCCATGAGTGACTGGGAGAAGAGTTTTGAGAAGTTTTGTGGAAGAGCTGATTCCGCAGGAAATGAAATGAGCTCAGTTTGAGAAATAATGACTAAGATAAAAATAAAGGTAGTTTTTTGCCTCAAGTTTTTTGCTTGAGTTCACTCTAAGTGGGCTGACAATTTACTTCTTTAAAATGTATTTCCTATTTGTGAGTACGTTCTCTTTCAAGGTGCAAGTCTATAAACAAAAGAGATCATGTCTGCTTAATTCTCTCCACGGGGAGTCCAACATGAAAATGACTTTCTAAACAGTAATGTTAAAGGAAAGAGAATGATAAGAATGATTAGCAAAGTAACATCACATTTCATATATTTATTCAGTTGAAACAAAATACAGGAAGTCTTCATCCCCTCAGAGCTTCATTCTTTTTTTTGTTAAGTTTTTATTAATTTAAAAAATCTCTAGCCAACATGGGGTTTGAACTCATGACCCCAAGATCAGTAATTGCAGGTTCTTCTGACTGAGTCAGCCAGGCACCCCTCAACCCTATTCTTTCTGTTCAAGGCCAGTTACAGTGTGAGCAGCTTTGGTCAAATACGAGGCCCTCCAAACCTCTTCTGGACACAGTGTTAGCATTAGCACACTCAGGAAACCTGGGTGGATCCCTTGGGTCCCCATTAATCCCATCAGCTTTGCCTTCAGAGGATGTGCTGGGAGGTGTGGGCTTGGGAGCTCTGGAGCATGAAACAATGGAAACACCACTAGTGGCAGCTTATGAAAATTTGGAGGACACATCTACACATGGGAAACTAGAAAAGTCTTCTCTTAAACTTAACAGAAGACCATGGGAGGAGGGAAGGGGAAAAAAACAGAGAGGGAGGCAAACCCATAAGAGAATCTTAAATACAGAGAACAAACTGAGGGTTGAAGGGGGCGGGGGGGCAGGAGAGAGGGGAAAATGGGTGATGGGCATTGAGGAGGGCGCTTGTTGGGATGAGCACTGGGTGTTGAATGTAAGTGATGAATCATGGGAATCTATCCCTGAAACCAAGAGCACACTGTATACGATGTACATTAGTTAACTTGACAATAAATCGTATTTTTAAAAAGTTAAAAATTTAAAAAATTAAATAAAAAATTTACAAAAAGAAAGGTCTTCTCTTCTTCATCAGTTCAAACCCACCCATATTAGAGGGAGGGGAACCATATTCACTAAGATTAGAGGAGAGTTGCAGATTACCATGGGACCCTTTGTTTAAAGTAAAGAGAATGCTAGTTTAACATATGGAGGGAGAGAGAGAGAGAGAGAAAGTGCACATGCAAACAGAAGGGCAGAGAGAGAGGGAGAGAAAGAATCCCAAGCAGGCTCCATGCTGTCAGTGCAGAGCCTGATGTGGGGCCCGATCCCACAAACCGCGAGACCATGACCTGAGCCAAAAGCAAGAGTCAGATTAGCTACTGACGAAGGCACTTAGGCACCCCTAAACTCTTATTCTTAGAAGTTTACTTCTCAATTCAAGAGGAGGGACCAAGATGGCAGAGCAGCATGGAAGTTCTCGCCTTCTCTCATCCCTGAAATGCAGCTAGATCAGCACCAAGCCATTTGCACACCTAGAAAATTGATCTGAGGATTTACACAACAATCTGCATCACTTGAGCCACAGAACTCAGCAGGTACGTGGTGCAGAGAGGTGAACTGGGGGAGAGAGAAGCCGTGGAGGGTAGGGAGCTGTTTTTGTGGAGAGAGAAAAGAGAAAGGGGGGAGAGTGCAGGAAAAGCACTCCCCCCACAGAATAGCACTCCCCCCACAGAGAAAGAGAGAGAGTGGAAACGCCCACAAGCGACTGAACAAGAAAGGGAGAAAGGAGGAGAGGGTTTCAATACCATTAGGACTCTATAAACAGGGGAGCACAGAGTCTGAAACTCCACAGCTCGATACCTGGCGGAGCTCTGGTGGGAAGGGCGAATCCCCAGGAGCAGGCAACCAGGTCTGAGGCATCCAAGGGCCACACGGGAGAAGCGGTTCCCCCGCTAGGAAGGCATCCGGTAGAGGCCGTAAGGCCTCCCACAGGCAAAGGTCCCAGCAGACCCCAGAGAACAGCCACGTTTGCTGGTATTGGAACAAAGATGCGGTGAAACCGCCCCGGCTGCGTGTTGTGTTTTGCCGTAAGCTCTGAACTTGTGCTGCCTCATGATCCCATGAACTTGCCCTGGGGCAGGCAGGCACCCGGCCACAGTCGCTGAGGAGGCTCTGCAACAGCACAACTGCACAAACGTTCCCAGGCGGCAAGCCGGCACCTGGCCATTGCTTGGCAACATCGTCCCCCAGAGGGTCAGAGTGGGCCCGAGCCACAAGGCTCTCAGAGGTGAGGGGTTTGGAAACACAGCCCCAAATGAGATAGAATTCAAGAGGGAGGTGCTGCCTGGCAGGCTGACAGCTTGCACCTGGACAGTGTAGAAGCGGTGAGTGGACAGAAGCTGGAGTCAAAGGAGGAGTGCTTGATTGCTGGTCTGTGAGAGCACAGAATTCTGATACCAGAGACTGGGAAGCTGGGTGAAGCCACTTTCACCTCTCCCGCACGTGCACATACATGGGCATGCGTACCACACTGATCCACCCCAATAAGCTAAGTAGTGACACCTAGTGGAGAACAAAGCCATTACACCAAGCCCAGTCCAACTGAGTCAACCAAGTTCAGGGCTTAGGGGACCACCACAAGTCTCCCCTCCTGCCTCGTGTACAGACTATAAAGGGCTTCATAGTTAGACTTCTAGGGGAAATTTGATGTTATTTCATTCGGATTTCATTCTGCTCACTGGTTCATCTGTTCCTTTTGGTTTTGTTTTGTTTTCTCTTTTCCCTCTCTTATTCTTGGATATGAAAAAAGAAAAAAAATTTTTTTACATTCCTTTTTTAATCTTTTCATTAATTTTTTACTATATTTTTATTTTTTGTAAACTTTTTAATTCTATTTTACTTTCTTCATTTCATTTTATTCTATGTTATTGTATGCATCTTTTTAAATTTTTAAACATTTTCTTACTTTTTTCTTTTCCTTTCATTATTTTTTCTCTCTCTTCTATCAAGCTTCTTCCAACAACCAGACCAAAACACACCTAGGATCTAGCTTTCTTTATTTGATTTCTTCATGTTGCTTTTAATTTTTTAATTTTTATTTCCTATTTTATTAATTCTTTTTATTCCTCCAAAATGACAAAAACAAAGGAATTCACCCCAGAAGAAAGAATAGGAAGAAATGACAGCCAGGGACTTACTCAACACAGATATAAACAAGATGCCTGAACTAGAATTTAGAATCATGATAATAAGGATACTGGCTGGGGTTAAAAAAAAGCATAGGATCCCTTTCTGCAGAGATAAAATAAGTAAAATCTAGTCAGGATGAAATTAAAAATGCCGTAACTAAGATGCAATCTCAAATAGATGCCACAGCAGCAAGGATGGATGAACACAGAGCAGTGAATCAGCAATATAGAAGACAAACATAAGGAAAATAATGAAGCAGAAAAAAAGAGGGAAACTAAGACAAAAGAGCACAATATAAGAATTATAGAACTCAGTGACTCATTAAAAAGGAATAACATCTGAATCGTAGCAGTCCCAGAAGATAAAGAAGGAGCAAATCATAGCAGAAAACTTTCCTAACTTGGGGAAAGACACAGACATCAAAATCCAAGAAGCGCAGAGAACTCCCATTAGATTTAACAAAAACCAACCATCAACAAGGCATATCATAGTCAAATTCACAAAATACACAGGCAAGGAAAGAATTATGAAAGTAGAAGGGGAAGAAAGTCATTAACCTGTAAGGGAAGACATATCAGGTTCACAGCAGACCTATCCACAGAAACATGGCAGGCCAGAAAAGAGTGGTAGGATGTATTCAACATGCTGAATCAGAAAATTATGCAGCCAAGGACTCTTTATTCAGCAAGTCTGTCATTTAAGATACAAGGAGAGATAAAGAGTTTCGCAGACAAACAAAAACTAAAGGAGTTTGTGACCACTAAACCAGCCCTGCAAGAAATTTTAAGGGGGGACTCTCTGAGGGGAGAAAAGATGAAACAAAAAAACCCTAAAAGTAACAAAGACTAGAAAGGGCCAGAGAACACCACCAGAAACTCCAAATCTATAGGCAACACAATGGCAATATATTCATATCTTTCAGTACTCAATATAAATGTAAATGAACTAAATGCTCCAATCAAAAGACATAGGGTGACAGAATGGATAAGAAAACAAGACCCATCTATATGCTGTTTGCAAGAGACCCACTTTAGACCTAAAGACACCTTCAGATTGAAAGCAAGGGGATGGAGAACCATCTATCATGCTAATGGTCAACAAAAGAAAGCTGGAGTAGCTTATAGAAAGTTTATGAAAGAAACTGAAGAAGACACAAAAAAAATGGAAAAATATTCCATGTTCATGGATTGGAAGAACAAATATTGTTAAAATGTTGATACTACCCAAAGTAATATACATATTCAATGCAATCCCTACCAAAATAACACCAGCATTCTTCACAGAGCTACAAAAAACAATCCTAAAATTTATATGGAAGCAGAAAAGACCCCAAATAGCCAAAGCAATCCTGAAAAAGAAAACCAAAGCTGGAGGCATCACATTTCCGGACTTCATGCTGTATTACAAAGCTGGAATCATGAAGACAGTATGGTACTGGCACAAAAACAGACACACAGATCAATGGAACAGAATAGAGAACCCACAAATAGGCCCACAAACATATGGCCAACTAATCTTTGACAGAGCAGGAAAGAATATACAATGGAATAAAGACAGTGTCTTCAGCAAATGGTGTTGGGAAAAATTGGACAGCGACATGGAGAAGAATGAAGCTGTATCGCTTTCTTACACCATACACAAAAGTAAACTCAAAATGGATGAAAGACCTAAATGTAAGACAGGAAGCTATCAAAATCCTCAAGGAGAAAGCAGGCAAAAACCTCTTTGACCTTGGCCGCAGCAACTTCTTACTCAACATGTCTCTGGAGGCAAAGGAAACAAAAACAAAAATGAACTATTGGGACCTCATCAAGATAAAAAGCTTCTGCACAGTGAAGGAAACAATCAGCAAAACTAAAAGGTAACTGATGGAATGGGAGAAGATATTTGTAAATGACATATCAGATAAAGGGTTAGTATCCAAAATCTATAAAGAACTTATCAAACTCAATACGGAAAAAACAAATAATCCAATGAAGAAATGGGCAACAGACATGAACAGACAATTTTCCAAAAAAGACATCCATATGGCTAACAGACACATGAAAAAATGCTCAACATCACACATCATCAGGGAAATACAAATCAAAACCACAATGAGATATCACCTTACACCTGTCAAATGACTAAAATTAACAGGTTAGACAATGACAGATGTTGGTGAGGATGCAGAGAAAGAGGAACCCTTTTGCACTGCTGGTGGGAATGCCAACTGGTGCAGTCACTCTGGAAAACAGGATGGAGGTTCCTCAAAAAATTAAAAATAAAACTATCCTACGACCCAGCAATTGAACTACTAGGTATTTATCCAAAGGACACAGGTGTGCTGTTTCAAAGAGGCACATGCACCCCAATGTTTATAGCAGCACTATAGACAATAGCCAAAGTAAGGAAAGAGCTCAAATGTCCATCGATGTATGAATGGATAAAGAAGATGTGGTATATATGTACAATGGAGTATTACTCAGCAATCAAAAAGAATGAAATCTTGCCATTTGCAACAACATGGATGGAACTAGAGTGTATTATGCTAAGTGAAATTAGTCAGAGAAAGACAAATATCATATGACTTCACTCATGTGAGGACTTTAAGATACAAAACAGATGAACATAAGGGAAGGGAAGCAAAAACAATATAAAAACAGGGAGGGGGATAAAACACAGGAAACTCTTTTTTTTTTTAATTTTTTTTTTCAACGTTTATTTATTTTTGGGACAGAGAGAGACAGAGCATGAACGGGTGAGGGGCAGAGAGAGAGGGAGACACAGAATCGGAAACAGGCTCCAGGCTCTGAGCCATCAGCCCAGAGCCCGACGCGGGGCTCGAACTCACAGACCGCGAGATCGTGACCTGGCTGAAGTTGGACGCTTAACCGACTGCGCCACCCAGGCGCCCCAGGAAACTCTTAAATATAGAAAACAAAGTGAGGGTTGCTGGAAGGGTCATGGGTGAAAGGATGGGCTAAATGGTCAAGGCACATTATGGAGGACACTCGTTGGGATGAGTACTGGGTGTTATATGTAGAGGATGAATCACTGGATTCTACCCTGAAATCATTATTGCACTATATGCTAACTAACTTGGTGGTAAATTAAAAAGTAAATTTTTTTAAAAAGGAAGTTTACTTCTCATATAAGTCAAACTGAAGTTGGGTCACACATAGCAAGACCTTGTCATTTGCCAAGATGTTTTATCTCTCCCTGGGGAATGCTTTTCATCTCCATTTGGGGTATACAGAAGACATGGGCAATCAATGTAGCAAGAGTTCTTTTACAACTGGAAGAAACTTAGAAGTTGTCTAATGCCACTCACCAACTGGCCAGAGTCTCCCCTAAGCCTCTTCTGGGGACGGTGGTGGTGGTGGTGGGGGGGTTACCTCATAGCTGGCCCATTAGCCAGTCCCCCTGGGTGTAGGGTCTGATAGACCCAGATTCTGAGGAGGGTCCTCCCACAGACACATCCAAAGAACTGGGCACAATTTCCATCCATATGTGGGGACCCCCATGATGAGCTTCTTAGCAGGAACTCCACTGTATCACCAATATTTCATGGCCAGTTACTGGGGGGACATTTAGCTTAAGGCTTCAAGCCCATTCCCTTCCACCTTCCTCCCATGTCTGCTTCCCAGTCCTAACCCAAGATTCCTGCTTTACAGTGTTGACATAGATAACCTCTCCATGGTCAGCGGAACCCTGGTGCTGAGGACTGTTGCCTCCTGTGATAGTGTACCAACCTCCACAAAAGTCTATGCTATCAGAAGTATTTATACATGATTCCCTGACCACATTTTTTTTAAACCAAGCATTTTGATTACCTGTTAACTCAGTTCTCACAGACAATGAATTGAACTTCTTCCAGGAATGAAATAAGACTTCACTATTCCCAGAAATCTCCAAAGAACACAGTGTCCATCCAACAAGCTCTCGCGCTCTGGGTAACGATGCTGTGGGTCCTCAGAGGCCTCTCTGGTTCCTCATGCAGTGGATAGCTTGGCAGGCTGATGTACTAGCTATTGTTGGAGCCTGGAGGAGAATACCCTGGAGCCAGATTCTCTTCACTCCTCCATGCCCTAGTGTGAGTAGATAGGCAAAAAAATTGGGGGCAGGAATTGACAACAGGCTTGGTTGCACACCGAGTAAAAACTTTCCCTACCTCTCCTCCTCTGCTGTCACTAGTGGCACGCCTTCTTCTCCCTAGTGGATCGACACAGTAGCTAAGCCCACGTGCATTTATGCAGCCCACTGGGGAGCCTCAAGCAGCATAGAACATATAGAACACCTTCTAGGTCCTAAGCCAGAGACCAGAGTGGTTAGAAAACAGCAGCTGCCAGTCAAGAATGCTGAGGAGAAAAACGGGGAGTGGCATCCCACAAACACCAAGCAAAGATGTACACACTACATTAACTTTAGTCTGAATGTAGCTCCAAAGGTCCGTAGGTTTAACTCCAGCCTTGGAATAAGACGTGCCCTTCAGGCCTTGGGGTATTGCTCCCATGCCTGACTCATGCTCTGATATTGGCAATTCTGAAACCCACATCCGTGGTTCCTTTGCCTGCAGGTATGGCTACCAAGATCAGCAGAGGGGGGTGGCCTGTGGCTTGGGCCTTAGCTTCAAAAGCCGCTGTATTTCCTGTTGCAAGCTAGGACAGTATTGATGATTACAGGTAGCAATAATTATAGGAAAAAGACAGTGTTAATAAATGGCCAAATTTTAATTTAAAAATATATCAATATTTGATGGAAGAAAAAAATCTTGCATTTACTAGAATGTATGTGTTCACCATGTATATGTGTGTATAAGTGAGTGAGCTAAGGCTTGAAACTTAAATTGTCTGTAATATTTTCCCCTGCTTCCTCACTGAAGCGGTGTCTTGTAGGGAAAGAAGTTTCAGAGATCTCCACTACTTTCTAATTATGATTACTTCTCCTCTCTGGTTTGATATAAAGTACATACTTCCATTTAATGTTATGAATATCAAATAAAGTCCCATATACACAGTGCATGCCACAGTGTCTGGCACATTGTAGATTTTCAACAATTATTGATTCCTGTATCTTCTTTTTCCCTTTTGTTTAAACATGGAAATCTGTCAAGGGTGGGAAACCCCCATAGGTCCTGGGCTATATGAATGCACCTGCAGGTCTCTACCTTGATGAGGATGGTAAAGAATTGGTAGTCCTCAGATGGGCTGCCCAGGACTGTGGGTACCCAAAGTCAATGTCAATGCCATTGAACTCATATAGCTGGAGATGCTGGATCACTGAGTCAATGAGAATCATATGGTTGCCTGTTGTGGCCACCTTGGTGGTGACCCTGGAGAAGGCATGATCCTTGCTGGCATTCAGATGCCATCACCTTTCCCCTTCCTTCTTTCTCTGAGCTCCAAGAAATACTAGAGGAACCATCAGCAGCATATGAATCTCTGTCTTTAAATCCACCTCATCTCCAGCCTTTACTCCACATGATCTGATATCATAAAAATCCTCCTGTAGAGCCCAGAGAGCAACAAAACTCAACTGGTGTTTAGGGCTTGCTGATAAACCATCCCTTGCAAGTCTTGCAACCACTCACCAGTCACATTTCATGTTCTCTCTTCAACTCCCAAATCCCTTTAGGAAGGGCATTATAATTCATCAACAAAGAAAGAAAAATGGCATCTTGTCCATTCACAGCATGTTCATTAATTCTTCCCTCCTCTTTCTCTTTTCCTACTTTTAAGATCTGGTTTTCCTGCTACTTGATTGCTCAGAGTTCCACCAACACTCTATACTCTCAAACTTCTATGCCTTCGCTCACACAGGTGCCTTCTCTTGCAATGTCCTTCCAGAAAGGCAGAATTTGCCATTACTTTCTCACCATTTCTTATCACATCACGCATGCTCCATCATGGCATTTGCCCACTGCACTATTCAGTTGGGTGTGTATATGTTTGTCTCTCCGCTAGATAGGAAGCTTCCTGGGACTCTTATTCATCCATTTTTTTACAGTGTCTTAAAAGGTGTCTTATGCTACTCAATAAATATTTAATATCCTTGAGATATCTCGATGATATCTAATATCCTTCATTAATTCCCCAGGCTGGCAATATCCCTCTATCCATCTTCTTTATTTTGTTGAAATAGGAGGATACATCATATTCTCAAGAGTTCCTCTTTTATAGCCCCTTCATCCTTGTGTATCCCAGATCTGGATCCTCAGTGCCTGCCATAGTCCTCAGCACACAATATATGTTCAGTAAACACTCACTGAAATAAATTGGAGCATTGTAGATAAACATTAAGCGTGTGCTATGTGTAGGTCTTGTGTAGGTTACAGACTCTTTCCATAGAGCAGCCCTTCCTATTGGTTCTCTACCTCTAGTTCTCTGCCTTCCCTCATCCTGTGATCCTAGGAATAAAAACTATGGACTCCATTCAGCTCTTTTTTGAAGATAAATAAATTTCTCATTTCCCAATTCTAGCCTTTTCCCTATTCTGGAAAATCTCCTGCTGATACACTTCTGGGATCTTTTATGCCACCTTCAACCACAATTTTCTTCACCTTCAAAGTGCTTCAGCCTCATATTCCTGAGATCAGTCCCTAGGCCAACTCCCCATAGAAAGAAGAGGTTCTTATTTCTGGGTGTCGAAGTCCCACAAGCTAACCATCAAAAGCATAACCAGGTTTTCATTCCTAATGAGGAAGGACAGAGAAATGACAGAGTGAAGTCCATTTTAGCCAGGCATGAGGAAACTGCCACCAGAGTCAAAATGGTCTTCTCTCAGACTCATGGTTCTGGCACCAAAAGGACAGAATCATGTCCCCAGGAAATCTTCTCTTGAGATCCTCTTCCTGCTTCTCCAAGGATCAACTTTATGCCAGCCATTCAGATTGGAACACCCACTCATCCTTTCTGGAGCAGAGGGAAAGAGGCCAGACTGAGTGGAAGAGAGCCTTCCACTTAATACAACATGTGTATGGGATCTTGTAGAGAACTTTGCTTTCTACCTGAAGACAGCCTCATGGAGGGAATGGTGGACATTTATCCAAAGACATCCATGAGACTCTGGAGGTTACTGTTTCTCCCCCTTCCCACAAGCCCCCAAAATTGTCAAATGCATCACCTATTAGAAAACAGAAAATGGTATCTTCCAAATGGGGTTGACTTGTCCCATTCTGATCTCAGGAGGAAGGCAATTCTTCTAGAAAGTTCCTTAAGTGAGGTGAATTTCAGTCAGTCTTTGAAGTTACTTTCCTTTTGAGCCCCTCTGGCAATTCTGGACTTTCTTTTGCTCACTGCCCTTGGCTAAGGAGCTTCAGAGGGACACAGACCAGAGCACAACAGGGGCTTCCAGTTTAGAAGAGTAGGGAATGAGAAATAGAGGATTAGAGCAAAGAAGCCAATTTTTCTAGAAGATAAAATTACTGCCAAGGAAAAGGATGTCATTTTTATTTTTGTCAAGGTAGCTTGACATTTTCTTTCCTCTCCTCCAGAGCCACCCTTTCTATACTGTGTACTTTAGTCCTGAGTGGGGAGGTGGTCCCCAATACTACCTTTGGATTTCAAGTCCACCCAGGGTGTCTGTCCTGTGACTCTCCCAGGTATTTCAGAACAAAGTACTGCTGCTCGGGGGCCTGGAACTGGGAAATAGGACGTCATCATTCCACTCGCAGGGCATGATCTTGTGATTGATCAAGCAGTGAAGGCATAGGTGAGGTCTACACACAGGCACAGTTCCACGTTCTCTGGCATGTATTTGGCAGGATCTGGGTACTGGGACCCGTTGGTAAAGTAACACACAAGTTTCATAGCTACACCCGGACGGGAAGACCAGAAGGTAGGAGTTGGAAGTCTTGAAACGTGCCATCTCTGTGCCCTGGGACTTTTCCGTGGGCTACCAGGAAAGGAGCAAGAGAAACACTCTGGGGATGCCAGTTCTCCCTCTGGTTTTGGGGCTGGGGATGTGAGGAAGGCAGATAATGGGCCAATTTGGTGAGGTAAGACCATAAGGCAAACCCCCTTCTCAAAGACCTAGGAATGGAGTGAGAGCAAACAAATAGACGATAAAAATGGCAACTGTTTTCCACGAAGATTTCTAATTTCTGGAAAGTTAGTGATGGATCCGTTCTAAACTAGCACATTCTACCGCTACCTTAATTCCACACCCTAACAGGAATCGTCCAGATCCTCAGCAGCCCTCATTACCAATGCCATATGTTCCCAGTGGCTACGGATGGCCCCCTGCTGATGAATTTCAGGTTACTCATGATAACTTGGATTTTCTGTATCTCAGGATTGAGAACGTTCCAGAAATTTTACCACTAATGAAAGATCATGGCTTTATATCATTGAGGCTAACCACTAGAGAATGAATAGAGGTGATACTGAGGCAGGAACAGTAGCTGACAGGGCAGATGGTAAGGATGTAGGTGAATTGCAGCTGAACTGAGATCCGTCCCTTTGGCAAAAAAATTGAAAAAGAAAAGTCTGTATCTCTTATAAGAGAAACACAACAAAAAGGAAAAGGAATGGCCAAAGTGCTTACATTAGTCAGTTCCATTAGATCAACAACATCATACGTCAGTAGAGGGGAACGATGCGATGCTGTGGAGAAAGGCACACCTCCGTCCACCACCACCACCCATGCACATCTGGACTGAGAATTCTTTGCATCTTTCTTCCCAGATACATCTTTCTAATTACATTTCTGGAAACAATTTTGAGTCCCAGAGCCACACCAGTTCTTAGCTCCCCAAAGGCAGCATTACTGCGGTCGAAGAACCCACTGCAGATGATTGCTCATAACCTACCGTGGAGGGCAAGTTCAGCTACTGGTCTTACTGCCATCAGAAAACCGCTCTGGAGCCAGAGGCTCTACTTGATAGAAAATCCCTAGGGAGCCAACGCCACGCCTCATTTATAATTGCATGCGCCCATGGCTTGTACATAGCAAACTTCATCACGTGGCAGCACAATAAAAGTATTTAATACCTTGAATCTGGATCTGATTTTAACACTAACTGTATGACTACCTGTCCACACCTCACTTTCTTCCACTATAAAATGAGATGGGGTTTCTAAACTCAAAAGCAGTCAGGCCCAGGCAGGTAAAGTGCGTATGTGAGCAGCCTGAAAGCACCATAGGGAGGATAATGTCTATGAAAATATCAGAAAATATTCATTAAAACTGTGCTGCTCCCTTCAAAAAGAACCACATTTTCTGATCAGATTTGTTCTCAGAGCACCAGTTGGAAATGTTCTCTAAAGTTTCTTTTTCTTCTCTAAAATTCTTGAGTCAGAAACTACTCCGGCTCACGTTCTTGTCTAAGAATGCAAAGAAGAATGTGTTGGAAGGGAGAGTGCTGGGAGAGCTGGTCACCTCCAGCCAGCGTTCGTCATGAAGGGACTGTTGCGTCCTTAAGGTCTGTGCAGTGGG
The DNA here is from genome assembly GCF_022079265.1 of Lynx rufus. Taxonomy (NCBI): domain Eukaryota; kingdom Metazoa; phylum Chordata; class Mammalia; order Carnivora; family Felidae; genus Lynx; species Lynx rufus. Next base: position 127,372,128 of record NW_025814834.1, on the reverse strand, counting down.
TCCTCACTCACAGATCTCTGCTCCATGTTCTCTCCCATTGGTCAATTCACAGATTTCCCAACGAGCGGGCGCTAATTTTCAATTTAGAATAAACTACTACAAATATAAGGCAAAGAAGACATTTGGAAGGAGCAACAAAGACATTTGGAGATTCTTGATTTATTAGTTTCAGGAAGTAAGACTCTAGTGCACAGAAGGGTCAGATTAGTCTAAAATGCTGCGGTCAGCCCAGAGAAACTGTAGGGTAATCCCAGAGTCCTGCAGTGAGGGTGGAGACAGCTGCCTCTCACCTGTCTAGACAGAGAGGGCAAAGCCCATTCTATTGTTGCCCATGTCATAGATAGTGTAATATTCCTTGAGGAAGACATCTCCCAGAGTCCACAGGGGCTGCCCACTGGGGGAGGGCAGGTAGGTGGCCTCAATCCCAAGGGTGCAGTAGCCATTGTTCTAAAGAGACAAAAGACATACGGATATAACATTTTTGCATATAAAAGCCTTTCCCCACAGGAAGTTCCCACCCTGTATTCCATGACACCTGCGGGGTCTCTGGCTTCTTGTTCACCCTCAGCCCTGCTACTGGTGACTCCCCATAGGTGTCCAGACGTGAGCTGGGACACGGAAGAGCTGTTTGGGCCCATCCAATCCCATGTCCGTGGAGCCCAGAGTGCATACGTACGTTGAGGACATAGGCAGAGGGAGGCAGAGGTAAAGGAGACCCGCTGATGACGAAGGTGATGGTGGGCATGCTCTGTATGGAGTTGCAGTTGACCACAAACTGAGAGAGAGGAGAGGCAGAGCTGTAGCGTGCCAGGAGACGGGGGGCCCAGACAAAGGGCCCTAGTCCCCCTTCCCCTGTGAGACTTCCTTCCTGACCTTCCAGCAGAGGCTGTTTGAGAGCATGGAAGGCAAAACCCAATTCCCAGGCACAACACTGACCAGGTGCTCTGCTTTCCTGGGTCTCCCTGAGCACATCTCAGGTTTGGGATGTGTTGGTATGGCCGTAAGGAGTTAGACTCATTCCAGAACAGATTTCTACCTTCAGAAAGTGCAACTTACAGAGAAGAAACACAGGCCCAGTCTGTAAAAGCATGCTCTCACACAATTCATATCCCTGCTTGTGTGCACCTGTCCACGTACTCATCTCACACACACACACACACACACACACACATACACACACCCTGAGGAGCCAAGATTTGGTCTGACTAAACAAGACTCTTGCATGCTGGAGGAGCAAACTGCAGAAGTGTATACAAGGGCAGCAGGGGTGGGGACGGGAGGCTGCTCAGATAAAAGCCAAAGGAGTATTTCTAGGTAAAAAGAAATCCCGGTGGAATGGGGAAATGTGACATGCCTGCCTCTATTGGCACACGTCAAATGACACTGGCCACACCAAGGTGAAATGTGCTCCTAGGGCCTGCAATGGAACAGCCGTCCCTCCTGACAACCATTCAGCCCATACTCACAGTCTGGTTGGTGTTACTCCCTCCCCTCACTCCTCCTTGCTTTGAGGGTTCATGCCTGAAAGGCCATGCTGTGTCCCCACTTAATCTGTCCTGCCAGGGGTTTAGCCCCCCACCCAAACACCTCTTCCTGTGCTGAGGCTGCATCAGTATGCAGAGAAATCCTTGGCTTCTGGTTACTCACATCACCATACTGAGACACCTCGGCTCCTGTTGCCTGCAGGAAGGAGTTCATGTACTGCTGGGGCACAGCCAGCACGTAGGTCCCTGTGTCCACAATGGCCTGGCAGCCCTGGGAGCACAAGCCGGTGGGCTGATTCCCAACGAGAAACCTGAGAGGGACACCAGTACAAGAGAAATCAGTGGCCTACTGCCACATGCCTGTGCCATGTTCACCCTAATCTCCCCAACCTCGGAGCTCCGACATTCTGCCTCTTCTAGGAAGCCTGGCCACCCCACGACACAGCTGCCCTTATAATGTTGCTGTGCCTTCTTGGTCTGGTAACCCGTCCAGCTCTGACTGAGAGGCCTGGGGAGGCAGGGCTTCTCTTCCTTTATCTTATCTTCCTTTTTCTGTGTCTTACCTTTCTATATCTACCTATGTGAGGTCCACACAGTGCCAAAGCTGGGAATCACTTCATAAATCACTTGGGCATCTAATATGTGCAAGACATTCTTGCAAGAATTATCGTGATACAAACAGGAGCAGATTGTATTCATTGTTTTGAAAGAGTACCTTCTGAGAGACATGAGACAACACCATACATTAAGCTACCACTTAATGCAGTAGCTGGTAATCTCCGTAATGTGGTCCTATGTGATTCAGTCGCCGGCTCCTTCTCTACCCTTCCTCTTCAGTCCATGTATCTTTTGGGTACTGTTGGTGAACCAAGGTACTTGGATGTAATGGTGAATAAGACACCCAACCAATTACCTCTCTCTCTACTCTTCAAATTGGGCTGGTTGCACTGTGACATACCCAAAGATGAGGAGATGCAAGCTGGTAAGACTATGGGATTGAAAGAGAGACTGGGCCCCTGAGAGGCCTTTTCAAGGGAGGTAATAATTCATCTGGGCTCAGAAGGATGTGCAAGGACACGAGGACCACTTCAGGTGTTATAGTCAAAAAAGAAGAAGCAAGAAAGTCATGGCGAGGTGCAAGAACATGGTCAGGTCCGTGCTGCACATCCGGAAGTGGTGGGAAGGCTGTTCTGATAGGTAGGGCTCAGCTGTTGGATGGTCTCGACTACTGGCCAAAGACATGTATCTTTATCTGGCAGTGATGGACATTTCCTGAAGGCTTGGGGTGTAGAAGAAATTGATTCATGATCGTGGGTTAGGGGATCAAATATGCTTGGGCTCAAATTTTGAAATGTGTGAAATGTGTGACTTTGGATAAGTCACTTAACCTCTGAGCCTTGATTTCTTTATCTATGCAAAGAAATATACTGCTGACCACCTTATAGTGTTGTAGTGGAGATTACATGCAATAATATATTAAATAAATATTAGCACATTGGGCACATAGAAAACACCCATGACAGCTATTACATTTCCTGATGAAGGAAGTGGTAAAGACTATGCTAATTGGGATAAGGAAGCTTCCAGGAACAAAGATGTAGATTCACAGAGACCTAGGAATGACCAACCTGCTGACATGACAAGGCTCAGTGACCAAGTCAAAAAGTTCAGTCGAGAGCTAGATGCCAAAGTCTACTGAGCTCCTGGAATAATCAGCCTGAGGGTTTGCTGATTCTCTTTAAGAGGTTTATGCCATGACAAGAACAGGAAATAGAGTCACACTGGAGGGACACTCTAGGGGTGCCCATAATCCATAGGAACTTTCCTCTGTACTTACTCATCGATGGCAACCTGCCAGTACAGTTCCCGGGTGACAGGAGTCCAGACGATCTCACCAGAATAAAATTGGCTGTTCATTCCTCCCAGGATGAGCTCTCCACCATACTCATAGGTTGGTTGGCTAGGGAGAAAAGGAGAAGAGCGTGAGTTCCCACAACACACATGGCCAGGCAGCCCCTCCCTCCCCTCTCACTGTCCCTCTCTCCTTCAGACACAGTGGAACCAGAGGAAGAGGGGTACCATCCTCTGACCTGCTCTTCAGGCTCCGCCAGGCTTAAGGCATAAGGGAGAGGAGCCTCCTCGGAGGAACACCCAGAGTATCAGAGAACTGGAAACACAGACTATGCCCATAAAAGAGGCGATGGGATTGGAAACCAGGCCTGTGAAAACAAACTCTAAAAGCCTCCCAGGGACACCCTCCTGAGGACAAAGTGAGAACAAGAAGAAACCCCTCAGAGAGTACCTGGAGGGGCCTGACAGACAGAGATCTCAAGTGGGCAGTGATGGGGATGCTCCTGTCGTGCTCAGGTTGGTAACTAGACGGTGTTAAGAGGATTCAGGCCTCTTCTGTTCCCTAACCCGGGCCTGCCAGTCATTGAACATTTGGACTCAGGTCCCCTGGGGATCATGTGGTTAGGAAGATGAAGCAGTAAGTAAAGTTTGCCACAAGAGTTCAAGGCCAGCAGAGTAAGAAAAGTACTGGATTTGTGACCAAGGTATTTGCATTTGAGTCATGGCTTCACCCCTGTCAGTGTCAGTCATGCTCAACAGTGACCACCTGTCTGAGCCTGCATTGCCTTTCTGGAAAAATGGAGCTAAAAACAAGATTTTTGAGATGTCCTGTGAAGTGATGACTACAAGAACTCTTTTTGGAGCCAGATATGTTCTTATAAATATCATTTCGTTATAGTTCTCTTTATTCTATATTTATACTTATTGTATTAAGAAATGATCATGTGGCTGGTCCTATAAGCTCTGAATTTTGTGAATCTAATACAACAATCTCGACATTTACTAATTAAATGTTGAGGGATTATAGTCCATTTTTAAGAAAAGAGTCATCTTGTGGTGCCTGGTGGCTCAGTCGGTTGGGCATCCAACTTCAGCTCAGGTCATGATCTCATGTTCACGAGTTTGAGTCCCACGTTAGGCTCTATGCTAACAGCTCAGAGCCCGGAGCCTGCTTTGGGTTCTGTGTCTCCCTCTCTCTCTGCCTCTCCCCTGCTTGCACTCTGTCTCTCAACAATAAATAAATGTTTAAAAAATTAATAAAGTAAAATAAAACCCCCCACAGTGCCTCATTTGCTGAGCCCTACAGGGCAAAGATGCTCACCGAGAGAAGTAGAAGCTGAAGATGGGGCTGGTGAGCTGGCCCTGCTGCATCATGCTCTCCATGACTGTTGGGCTATTCCCCACCGCCAGGTTGGGGTAGGCCATTCCCAGGATACCATCAAAGTTTGCATAGTAGAAGGGGTTGCTAGGTTCAATCTCACTCAGACCAAACTCCTGGTTATGGATGACGATGTTCTGAACCTGAGACAAGTGAAAAGAAAAGATTAACAATTCAGGGTAGACAAATCCTTCCCAGACTTAGGTGTCCGGGGAATGGAACCTAGACCCTTTTTTAGGGAGAAGAAATTGGCTTCTTTCATTGAGTTGGCTCAGTCCTAGCATGGAAAAGAAGGGACAACAGCATCAGCCAAACATGCATGTCTTGGAAAGAAGAGTGTGGGTGTTGGAGAAGTAGAGGGCATTGTTTTTTGGAGTTAGAGTTTCCACTTCCATGGACAGCGAAAGGACAGTGGCTGGTTTTATATCGAACAATCCGTGTGCACAAATGACATAGGAAATGCGTGTGCTTGATGTAAAGAAAAGAAAATAGTGAAAGGAAGGTCTTCAAATACCCAGAGTGAAGTCCTGTGGAGGAGGAAGCAGATGTGCTCCAGGTGGTTGAGGAGGGCAGATAAGACCAAGGAGCAAAGTCACGGGGGAGGCACAACGTAAAGAGCCTGCAGAGGTCAGGACTGCTGTGGGGCAATTCCTGTCTTGGGACAAAGGTTTAATTAGATGGCCTGTGGCACTCTTTCCAAGAGTCAGCTTTTAGAAATTTGTACCTAATTAACAACCTTTGATATCTCTGGCAGCTTAAGAGTCTAGAAAAGGGGAGCCAAATGGCAGACCCACAGAAAGATGAGAACAGCACTTACAGTCACGGTGTCATATCCCAGGAGCACAGTCAGGCTGCCACTTCCATAGTATAGTGTATAGGTTTGCCCATTGTTTTGGTAGGTGGAAGACATGCTGGGGTTGAACGTGTTGTGATTGGCTGTGCGAAGAGACAATGCAATGTTAGTGTCAACACATTTTCCAAAATACACGGAGGACACTTATCCTTGATGGCCTGGGACCATCAGACCAAGCCTGGGATTGGGCTTCAGCCTCAGACTCTGGGCTGAAAGCAATCAATAGCCCCAGAAAAGTATGTCCCCTTGGGAAACAGATGTTGCCCCAATTCCTTCCAACCTACCATTTCCTGAAGCATGGGTCAACTCAAAAGTGCCAGGAATTGGGGCCCACAGGAGAGAGCTGAGGAAAGGGATCAATAGAGAAAGGAATGGAAGCCCTGGTCTACTTCTTTCGCTTTCTAGAGATGCAGCACTTGTGAAATACAGACCAAGAGCAAGATTTCCAGATGTTCTGAATTTAAGGAGGCTGAGATCATGGATATGCACCAAGAACTCTAGACTTGGATGATGGGCTTGTGCTTAATCCTGACTCTGCGTCGCCCTCTGCTCCTATCCGTAGGTGGGTGGTGATGGTGGTATACTCACAACAGGCCTGGCTCTTGCAGTAGGTGGAGGGCACCCACAGGTTGGATGAACCTGTGTCAAAGAGGACCAGGAAATTTTGTGGTGGTGTCCCAATGCTGATCTCTCCAAAGTAGTAGGACTGCAAAGAAAAGTTTGTTACCCCAGTGTATTAAGCAGCCAAGCCATGTCCTAAAGATTGAGATGAAGTTGACTCACTAGAAGCCACATTGTGGCCAAATTATATTCTTCTCTTTCCAGAAATTCTCTGTCACTTCTGGAGCCAGAGCCCCTTGATATTCTCCATTTTTGTCTTTATATGCAAGACTTTGACCAGGTGAGAATTAGTCTGGCAAGACAATCTCTCCTTCCAAATGTGTTTTCTCCTTTGCAATAAGGTGATACCTCCATGGATTTGCCATTCTATGCCAGAACATGCAAAGCTGGAGAAGCAATCACTTTTTTCTTCATTCCCAGTGCCCATCACCTTCCCCATCTCTCTCTCTCTCTGTCTCTCTCTGTCTGTCTCTCTCTCTCTCTCTCTCTCTCACACACACACACACACACACACACACCGATTTCCCTTTTTCTCTTCCAGTGTTAAGTATTTCTCCACCATTCTTCTCCCTCTGGTCACATAGTAGCCAAGGTGCCAGGAAATCATAAATGAGGGTAGCATGGAAATCAAGAGAACTTCACTGAGACACAATTTGAGTTCTCAGTGAATTTTGGCCAGTCATGTCACTGACCTACCTCTTTATCTACTATCTATAGAAAGTGGAATTCGAAATAGGAGATTCCCTAGATCTGACACTCATGTAACATCTCACTAAAGACAGTCCATAGGACACCAGTGTGTTGGGATGCCCTGAGCAGACACTGCAGTCTCAAGAACATGCAAATACTTGCTCTGAGCACCAGTGTGTGTTCCCAAATGGGGAGCTACATAACATCTGGAGCTACTGGAGATTTTGCCTGGCCGCTTTGCCTGTGCTTTCCCTCTTTCCCCTATAGCTCATCACTAGGACTTCCTTTCGATTGCTCAATTGACTGGAACATGGTCATTCGGAATCTCCTAACCATGTAAATGGAGCTTTAGAGAGTGAGCCAGTAATGACAGGAAAGAAGGAAGGAGAGGGAATATGATAATGTTAAATGGTACCAACTCATAACTTCTCCGGATACTTTCCTGAGGAAGGAGAGACTTGGGTTTAGTAAAAAGTCCAAAATCAGAGCTAATGAGAGGTCTAAATGAGTATCTGAGAATGGTTTTCAGCCAAGGTTTATAGACACCACCTTGACCCTCACTTACATTCAGGTAGTTGGTGAAGGGCTCATAAGCAACAGCATCATTATTGAAAAGATACTTGGCACCTGGATCAACCTTTGGGTGGTTCTTCAGGAAAGTCTGTAGTACACCCCGCTCTTCCATCACCTGGCGGATGGACTTGCCTTTCTTCAGAATGATTCTGTAGAGAATAGGGCAAACAAAAGGAGTGACCTTCACCTTCCCCATGAAAGCAATGCCTTCATTGATCTGATGTGGGTTTTCAAACCTTCTTATACTATACCCAAGAAGAGCCTCTTATAAGAAATCCTCCTGGATTTTAGTGAGTTCTGACCACTGCAGTCACTCCAGCATTTCCAGCACGAAAATGCACTGTAATGTGTATTTGGGGTTTTCTGCTTACATATTGCTTACACAGAATAAATATCTGTTCCTTCCCAGTCCTTCCTCTAAGCTTTATAGATATTGTACATCCTTCCTTCTTATCCCACAAAACACCAACGCACCTTTAATCACACACACACACACACACACACACACACACACACACACACCATCCATCCATTGTAAGTCTTGGCTCCCTGGGTTTTTCAGTTCATGGTACCAAACTGTGATCTGACTGCCTCTCCATAAGATCTGTATGGGAGGCCTTTGCTCTACCATAGCTTCTGATACTCCCTCAGGGCTGAAGCTGAATCCCCATACAAACCTTTCCACACCCTGTGAGAGGTGTAGACAAACCAACAACAAGACCAGGATCTTCATGGCGTTGATTTCAATGGCCCAGAGACACGTAGGACACAGTGGCAGACCCAAGGGTTGGGACACACAGAGGGAGGTTGGATCTCTCTTTTATACCCTGATCTCCCTGCTCTTTTCATCTGAAAGCACGTGAGTTTCTTAACCTTTGTACCAGCTTGTGCCCCTACAAGTCCATGGATTCTGTTTGTTTTTCCCTCTGGTAAGTATCATGGCCTTTTTTATCCACTCTGTAGTCAACTTAAAAAGCAATTAGTGGATATGCTGATCGAATCCACAGATTAGGATGTGATAACAAATATGAAATGCACTGGGAACAAAGGATCCTGGTGCCCACATCTACTGGGAAATGGGTGCTGGCAACTTCTGCCAAAACAATGGAACAATTTGTGCTTTGACTCCAAAGTCCATGTGCTTTTGGGAGATTTACAATAGACTCTCCACTTCTTCCCCTTTTCCTTCTTGTTCCTCTCATCAGACTCATCTATAGTCTCCTGAATGCGATTCTCACAGTCCATGACACTGATCTTTATTTTCTATTTCTTAGTTCACAATCAGCCAACACTTATGGAATATCTACTCTGTGCTCACCTCTGTGCTAAGCTCTGGGAGCACAAAATAAAATCAGAAATGGTCCTTGTATGCAAAGTCGGCATCCTGTCAAATGACTGACACCCTAGCATTCACATATGTGTTGAGTGAACAAGAGGGAGAAGAACAGTATGATAAAGCAAGCAGAGACAAGGAGTGATAGCTTCTGGAAGGATGGAAAAGCCTTCAGAGAAGAGGTAACATTTGAGGAAGGATCTTGCCAGATGGTAGTTGAGAAAGCAAGGAAAGTGGAGAATCCACTGGAGGCAGAAGCAAAGCCTGGACAACGGCACCCAGGAGTGAAGTGATGTGATGAAATCAGAGAACATCGTGACCAGCGTGGCCAGAAGAGCAATTTTCAACGTGGCTCCTCGGAAGCCAGGACCCAGCCCAAGAACCTGCACTGGGGCTGAGCGGTCCTCATCATGCTAACTGTCGCTCTGGAAATTATTTTCTACTCAGGACCCATCGCAATGGAAAGGCCTGTAATGCTAAAATCGGAATACTCTTGATTCTGCAAAACTGTATTAAAGCAGTGTATGTTCAGTATCCACCGTATTTTAACTTCTAGTCCATTGAACTATTTGTTATCATGCTCCATACTGATGGAGCACACCTTGGAGCACCCGGATCAAACTCCTGGAGCACAGCACTAGGTGTCTACACAGACGTGACCAGATGGTGAGGCAGACCCGGTATGCCATGCTAAGCAATATGGGCTATATTCCATAAAGAGTTAAGGAACCATTATTTTTTTTTAATCCTGGAAATGACACACTTAATACCTTCTATACACACTTTACCTATTTGTAGGTATTTGTACCTATTTGTTTTCCTATTTGTAACACTTTACTAGCTTCTAGATTGTAGTGTTTTAGAAGCATGTGGTAAGAGTAGCCAGTTTATAAAATGATTCCCTACATAAAGTTGTAGCAGCATGAGAGATTATTGGAACTTTGTCATGAATCTACTCCTGAACACTTTGAGCTATGCACAAAACCTAAAGAGTTTCTAATTTCATATTTCTCTCTTTATACAAAGAAATTCTTTAAAAAATTTTTAATGTTTATTTATTTTTGAGAGAGAGAGGTACAGGGTGTGAGTGGGTGAGGGGCAGAAAGAAGGAGACACAGACTCTGAAACAGGCTCCAGGCTCTGAGCTGTCAGCACAGAGCTTGGCGTGGGGCTTGAACTCATCAACCACGAGATCATGATCTGGGCCAAAGTTGGACACTTAACTGACTGAGCCACCCAGGCGCTCCAAGAAATACTTAAATGGAAACTTGAAGCTCTACAGAAGATATGCTTATATCAATAACTCCCACTTATTGGCTTTGTATCGGATACATGTTTCATTTAACCATTGTAACAACCTTAGAAGCTGATTTAACTACCCCATGATCACATAGTTAATCCGAGCTGGGATTTCAAGTCTGGTTTGTCTGGACTCAACCTGTGTCTCAGAACTCAACCTGTATCTCAGCACAGCCCCTCCTCCAAGCTCAGGGCACTCATGCTCTCTCTGCTTCAATGTGCACAAAAGCATCGACTGTATTTTGTTGTTGTTTGTTTATTTATTTATGTATTTATGTATTTATTTTTGAGAGAGAGAGAGAGTAGAGCACGAGTGAGGGAGAGGCAGAGAGAGAGAGGAAGGGAAAGAGAATCTCAAGCAGGTCCTGTGCTGACAGCACAGAGCCAGACATGGGTCTCAACCTCACGAACCATGAGATCATGACCTGAACCAAAATCCAGAGTCCAACGCTTAACCGACTAAGCCACCCAGGTGCCCCAAATGTATCGACTTTAACGACAATGACAGATTTATATTTGATTTCATTTTCTGTACAGAGGTATTCTAATTGCTTTTTTTCTACTCTCCTAGTTTTTCTTCCCACCTGCAGAGAAAATGTAACCCTGTATGCTGCTGCCCCCTGGTGGCAATATTCCTAACTCAACAAAAACAGGGTTTGGGAACCTTTCATGTAACTCTTCAAAGTCAAATGAGAAAGTGACAACAGCTCCTAACATGGTGTCCACAGATCACCTTCCTGTGCGGAGACAACCGGTGCCCGCTCATTAGTCATGCCCGTGGAGCTCGCATCCCGCCCCCTTGCCCATCCGCGTCAAACCTTGCCAGGCGTTCCTGGGACTTGATCGTACATCTGTGCCTCTGGCCACCTGCCATTCCTTACTCCAGGCTCCCTTACAGCACTTACCAAGGCTTCTTTGCAGCGAGATATTAGTACATGAGCTCTCAGAGTCTGTTTCCTCAGCATGAGATGAAATGTCGGTGAAGCACAGACCAGCCACTGGCTGCTCCCAGAGGTACATCACTTGAGTACTTTTCTCTCTCCCACCTGCGAGTCAAGGCTTGTAGAAGCCCGGTCTTGAAACCTCACCCACTGTCCTCAGCCCAGCGGCCTCTACTCGGAATCACCACTCAGAATCATCCACCAGGAGGGGGGAGACGGGAGCAGTATACACAGGCCTCCTTCCCCAGTTAGTCCAGGGGTGTTTGGGCACCTTCTCCTCAAGGTATGGGGCCTATTCGGATGTCACTGCTGTAGCCCGTTCTAGTGGTCCAAGCAGGAAATATATGTATGGATACACATATTTCTATATCAACCAATCCATATATAGTTTTAAATCATGATTTCATACTGATACTTCTGAGCCTAACGCCACAGGGTTCTTTCTAGCCTTTTCTGTTTTCCTATTTGTAACTACTTTCTCCGGCAGTGAGAAACATGGCCCTTCTTACCCACAGTGGATTTCCTTCTGTGTTTAATTCTGGAATGCATAGAAAGCAGTTTCAGAATTGCTACCTTATATACGTGTCAAAAGCAAATTTGCTGGAGGCCAGTATTTGTCCATGGTTCCTCTTTAGCTTTTCAATAAGGAGGCAAAATGCCGTTTTCCAAAGTGACTAAGGCTAGCTCTTTTCTTCCCTAATTCCTTCAATGGGATTACGCTGTTGGTGCATTTTTAATACGGCTAAATACATTTGTTGCTGTTTGTGCTTTAATTTTGAGTCGCTCTAGCTCCACCACGACCACCATCCTTGATTTTATTTAATTGTGGGATGTGAAACACTCTCATGGTTCGAAAAGTCAGAATGACACAAACACGTGTACTCAGGTAAGTGGCAACCCGCCCCCCCCAACCCTTTGTACCCCGTTCCTGATCTCCCATTCTCTCCACACCACCCTCACTCCACTCCTGCCAGTCCTGATTTCATTATTTCCGTGTTTATCCTTTCTGTTACTATTCTGTTTCTTTCCTTCCGTAATCTTTCTGTTACTTTCTATTACTCTGTGCACAAACGAGCAGACGTGTGTTTTCTTATGTCCCCTTTTTCCTTACGTGGAAGATAGTGTACTGCAGACATTTCTCTGCACTTTTGTTCTCTTGACAATAATACAGATGCTGTTTAAATGATGTGCTTAGAGGACAACACCAAGAGGGTGTGAATGTAAATACCGAAGAAAAGGGACCCAGGGAAGAGACTTGGAGCTCCCCAACATTAAGAGATCAGGGATAAGAGGAGAAATCAGCACAGAACGCTGTGAAGGGATGACCAGTCAGGTAAAATCAAAACCCGGAAGCATAGTTAAGGAAGTGTGTCACTGGGGCCAAGGTGGCTCAGTCTGTTAAGGGTCCAACTTCAGTGCAGGTCATGATATCACAGTTGGTGAGTTTGAGCCCCACTTCAGGCTCTCTGCTCTCAGTGCAGAACCCACTTCAGATCCTCTGTCTCCCTCTCTCTCTGCCCCTCCCCCACTCGCTTGCACACTCACTCTCCCAAACATAAATAAACATTAAAAAAAGAAAGAAAGAAAGAAGAAAGAAAGAAAGAAAGAAAGAAAGAAAGAAAGAAAGAAAGGATCAGGGAAGACAAAGTGACCAAGTGTGCCAGTGCTGCTGCTGCATCAAGGAGAATCAGAAGTGAGACTTGAACTCTGTATTTAACAACGTGGGCATCACCAGTGACCTTGGCAAAGAGTAGTTAAGATGTATTAATGGGAGGAGATGTTACACAGGTGTGACATAAGAGGATTGTGGGAAACCACCCTGGAAGAGATTCTGGCTCTGACCACCGGCAAAGTGAGTGTTGTTCAAGGCAGAGAGGGAAGCAACATAATCCACACTGGAAAACATCAGCATGGGCTAGACCCAAACTCCCTCCTTCCAAAAACAGCAGTAGGGGAACGTGAACTTGAAAGGCAGAGCTGACAATTGCATTGCTCAGGTCATTTCAAGAAAAGAACTCCAGGGAACTCAGATGGATTCTTGTGTTTCCAGTTTATTCAACAGAAAAGAGACGAACTCCCTGTGGCTTTGGGGCCTGCTCATAACCATGAATGGTTTATGAATGTCTGGGTAAGAGCAGCTCCTGTCAGGGGATCTACAAGAAAAGATAAGGGCTTTCCCCAGCTTCTGCCTTCAACAGAGCTTAGGCTCCTTGACACACAGCAGAGTTTTCTGGGTTTTCTTTCTTTAGAGAGAGAGAGAGAGAGCACTTGTTGGAAGGGTCATCGAACTGACAGAGGACTCGTTCCCATTAATGGGAACACAGGGGTTGTCCAAAGCAAGAGGAATGTGTCCTGGGGCTAGATGACAGGGCCAGAGGATGGCCTCCTGCTTTGGGCTTCTGTCTGAAGACCAATGTGACCAACCGGGTGGTCTGTGTCCACCTCAGAAGTGGTAGGCTCTCTTCTAAGAGTCTTGGTCTGCCTGTCAGGAGTGACTGTAATATTTCTGGAGGGGGTAGTCATCATTCCAGGGGCTACAGCTCTCTTTCCAAGGGGCACGATCTTCTCTCCAGGGGACTTAGTCTGACCATGCATAGAAACCATACTCATCTCTCCGTGAGTCATAGCGTCTCCAAGGGTCTCAGTCTTCATTTCCACAGCCACAGTGTGCTTTCCAAAGGACGTAGTTTCACTCGTAGGGGTCACAATCCCACTCTGGTGGCCTCTAGTCATATCTGCAGACTTCCTATGGGTGTTAGAAGCCATAGACTTTCCTTCTGAGGACAAAAGCCCCATATCATTGGTTCCAGTCGGACTTTCGGGGTCAGTTCTTAAAGAATTCATAGCAGTTAAGAGCCAAAATGATGGTGAAGGAGTTGAGCTGAACTCTAGAGGAAATCATCAGAACAGGATGAGAGTCCTACGGCTTCCTCCCCATCCTGTTAATTGCTGGCAGGACTACGACCACTCCAGGGCTGAAGGGCTTGCTCCCAAAATCCAGAAGTGAAGGATTTCATAATGCACTGACTTGAGGGCATAGATAAAATCCCACCACATTGAAGCCCTGCTTCCTCACCTCATCATGTTGATATGATCCCAGGCACCTATGGGCATTTACATTTACATTTCTGGGGAACGACCCCAAGAAGCCTGCCCGTTTTCTGTGCTTAAGGCCTCACTTTGACCTTACTGATGGCACCTTCGGCAAGACCTTGCTGTCCCCCAAGGCCTAATAACAGAAACCTCCTGTGTCCCCCATGGTAGAAGGCACCAGGAACAACATGGAGGGCAAGGAGGCCACTCCTGACAGCATTTTGTAAAGAATTGGGTTGGAGTCCCATCTCTGCCCTTGACTAGCAGTATTACCTTTCTGAGCCCCAATGTCCTTGTCCCTAAAATGATACTTATGAATCATCTCAAAGGATGCTGTAGCTGTAGCATGCCAGATTCCATCTCCTAACTACCAGGGCAGTCTCTACTATCAAAGAGGTTATCAAAAGAAATCTGACTTCCTCTTCTGGCCCTTGTCCCACGAAAGCAGGAGGACGCCACAGAGAAATAAACTGACATATATTGAGCGCTAACATTGAGCCAGCAGTTTTCATTTCTTATCTCATATAGTTCTTATAATAATGTCATGAGTATAAGGATCATTCCCGTTTTGCAGATAGGGAAAACAAAGCTCAGAGGGTCAAATGGAGCCTGCCTCTAAGCCAAGGAAATGGACCGGCCTAACATCAAAGTTTGTTCTCTTCCTTCGGCGCCATGCTGTCTCACCGAAGCCTGCAGATCTAAAAGAGCCTCGTTATACAGCTCCCAACCCCACTTCCAAGCCATAGGTACTTACCAGCTTGTGCCAGGAAACTACGCAACTTGGAGACAAGGGGGAAAGGGCCAGTGCCACAGAAAGTGCCCTTAACGTCATCCAGATCCAACGTCCACACCATGGCTCCCCCAAAATTCTCTCCTTTTATGAACCTTGCCTGAAAAAGGAGTAGTCAGTCAACCTGCTGTGCTGGCCATCCCCCAGACTGGGTACAATGGCAAAACACTGAAGACAGACCCTCAGGAAACACTACAGTAGCATGGTTGGTAGTTACAGCCTGTATTTGAATCTCGCCTTTACCACTTATTAGCTAAGGGATCTTGAAAAGGTCACACAAACCTTTGCCTCATTTGTAAAAAAGGGATAACATTTCCGATATTTTTTAGGAACCAAAGAATGCCTTCATGCAAATGCTACAGCATGGATGGAGCTTGGAGACATTACGCTGAGTGAAATAAGCCCAGCACAACAGGACAAATATTGTACGATTCCACTCGTAGGAGGTAGAGGAGTCACATTCCCATAAATGGAAAGCATAGTGGTGGTCACTATCGGGGGTGAGGGAGAAGCGAATGGGGTTTCAGTTTGGAAAGATGAAACAGTTCTGGAGATAGGGGCGCCGGGGTGGCTCAGTTGGTTCAGTGTCTGACTCATGATTTCGGGGCAGGTCATGATCCCAGGGCCATGGGATCAAGCCCCACATTGGGCTCTGTACTGACCATGAAGCCTGCTTAAGATTCTCTCTCTCTCTCTCTCTCTCTCTCTCTCTCTCTCTCTCTCTCCCCCCTCAGTCCCTTTCCCCTGCTTTCTCTCTCTCTCTCTCTCTCTAAAAGAAAAGTTCTGGAGATAGATAGAAGGTGGAGATAGTTACAAAACAATGTGACTGCACTTAATGCTGCTGAACTGGACACTTAAAAATGGGCCAAATGGCAAATTTTATGTTTATGTATATTTCACCACAATTTTAAAGATGATTTTTTATATGAAATTTATTGTCAAATTGGTTTCCATACAACACCCAGTGCTCATCCCAACAGGTGCCCTCCTCAATGCTCATCACCCACCCTCTCCTCCCTCCCACCCCCCATCAACTCTCAGTTTATTCTCAGTTTTTAAAAGTCTCTTATGGTTTGCCTCCCTCCCTCTAACTTTTTTTTTCCTTCCCCTCCCCCATGGTCTTCTGTTAAGTTTCTCAGGATCCACCTAAGAGTGAAAACATATGGTATCTGTCTTTCTCTATATGACTTACTTCACTTAGCGTAACACTCTCCAGTTCCATCCACGTTGCTACAAAGGGCCATATTTCATTCTTTCTCATTGCCGAGTAGTATTGCATTGTGTATATAAACCACAATGGAAGACGATTTTTTAAAAAAGAATTCCTACATGTAAAATATTTGGATCAAAACCTTGCACATAATGAAAACTGTCTCACCAGGGTCCCAGTGCCAATCATTATTGTCATTATGCTGAAACACAGATGTTGCTATATTATTTTAAAACCACTTCCTCACACCGTATATCACAGTCACACTATAAAGAAGAGACAAAGCAGGTAATACTGTCACCTTTCCACAGATAAGAAAAGAGAGGCTTTTGTCCATGATTTTTAAAACTTCAGATATAGGGGTGCCTGGGTGGTCCAGTTAGTTGAGTGTCTGACTCTTGATTTTAGCTCAGGTCATGAACCCAGGGTGATGGGATTGAGCCCCAAGTCAGGCTCTATGCCCAGCGTGGATTGGGATTCTCTCTCTCTCTCTCTCTCTCTCTCCTCCCCCCCCACCCCACCTCTGCATCTCTCTCTCTTTATAAAATAATAAAATAAAATAAAATAATATTTTTTACAAATCATTAAAAAAAAACCCTCACCTATAACTAAATGGCAGGGTTTAGACCCAAATCCGAGTCCTATTATTACTTTGCTAGTATTCTCTGTCATGGCTGATGGGAAAGACAGACTCCATCACATCCAAATAACTACATGACTTGGCCAAATCAATGGGCTCCTTTCTGAGATTTACTTTCCCCAAATGTAAAATAAGAAGAAGGAGGAACCCAATTATAGATAAGCTGAAATTGTCAAGATTCTGAGATTTTACACTGCTTACAAACCAAGTCAGCCTGCCAGTTTACGTGTGCGCACACATGATCTCTGGATCAGAGGACAGACCTTTATTACTCATGGCAAAAGACCAATCACAACAGCACTTTGACTTTGCTCCCCATGGCCTAGCTGCCCAAAGAATGACATGGCGAAGGCCAGATAGACACCTGTACGTGCAGTGAGGTCTGCGGCACAGGAGAGGGATCCTGAAACTATGAGCCTTGAGCTTATGTGAGACAGCTGGCAAATCGGACCCTTCTCCCCTCTGGACGGTTTGAGAGCTTCACTGGGATGTAGACAAGTCCCCTCTGGGGAGGGGACTTCTACAATCTCTGAAAGTCAGCAAAGGCTCTGGGGGAAGAGGGGAAGGCAGCTTTCTACTTTTATTATAGCTGCTCTGTTTCTTTTGCTCAGAATGCCCAGACAGCGCAGAAACGCTGAGAAATCCAGGGATAATTATCTCCCGATGATGACCTCTGAGGTTTCTTCCAGCTCTGGGATTCTGTGATGAAATCCCTTAATCACCCTCACACGGGACTCTGTTCCCCTCTAGTTCTGCAAGGCACAGTAACTGCCACTCAACGCGAGAACACCATCCCTGCTGGTCTCAGGCTTCCCCAGACACACAGGTCAATACCCTCCCCCATGTCCTGTGGATCATATATTGAATTCCATCCAACTGGGTAATTCCACTGAGTCACTGGATTTTTCTGTGTGTGTCCTCTGTTCCCAAACTGGAGTAAGATCCTGGAGGCTGAAAGCCATACTCTGCACAGCGGGCCTCCCCCAGTGCTGTGCACAGAGGAGGTACATGGTGGGTCTTCACGAATGCTGCCCTATCACCTTGTGCTTTCTACCCCAAACTTCCCCCAAAGAACAGCCAACACCTGTCGCTTCTGCATCACCTATATAGTAGAGGAGACTGTGACGTCTCTCTAATGAGACCCGATATCCAGGCAGTTGCTGAGTGCTGACAATTTCTCATTCAGACCTCCATTTCCAACCGCCTGGTCCAACCCTCAGTATGTCACCGGCACACTTCCGAGTCTCTCTCAGAGCTTCCAAAATGCCAAACCCGTTACAGCAGGATCACATGGAAACATAGTAAAACAGTTCCCAGATTCTTTCTAAGACCTGCTGAATATTCAGGGGTGAAGCCACATCTTTCTACATTTATCAAGTCTCAGGTGATTCCAAAGCAGAGGCAGGTTCAGAAATCACCAAAGCATGTCATTTCTGTTTTAATTCACTATAAAAAAGACCTGCCAGGCTCGACTTCATTTAACATTGCTTGTGTGGGGAGAGGAGGTGCTCACCATTAGGCTCTAAAGGTTTCAAACTTGCAGGTCATGTACCTGCACGGAAACCTGATTTTGCCTTAAAATGCCTGCAAGAAGAGGTCCAAACGTCTTTGCCAGCGTTCAAGTCCCTCTATAAACTGACCTGCACTTTACTGCCTTCTCTTACGCTTTACAGAACTTCTCTGCCCCACCCAAATTTTTCTTTGAACCTACTTTGAATGAGCTTTCAGCACCCTCTGACCCCATGTCATTATCTCCTGCCGCTCACCTCCCTGAGGAAGCCCTCCTAGACTTCCCTACTCCTGACACACATCTCAGTGATATTCACGGGGCACTTAGCAAGTTTTACCTCATATTGGTATTTAGCTGTTGTGAACTTATCTGGCCCAAGCAGAAAAGAAGAAACTGTTGCCAAAAATCTGCATAAACTGAGAGAAGTCATTTCTCCCCTCAAAACCGCGACTCCTTTTCTTCCAAAGAAGAGGGTTGGGGCAGGGGGCGCCTGGGTGGCTCAGTCAGTTAAGCATCTGACTCTTGATTTCGGCTCAGGTCATGATCTCTCGGTTTATGAGTTTGAGCCCCACATGGGGCTCTGTGCTGACAATGCAGAGCCTGCTTGGGATTCTGTCTCCCTCTCTTTCTGTTGTGCCCCCACTTGCTCTCTCTCTCTTAAAAATAAAAATTTAAGGGGTGCCTGGGTGGCTCAGTTGGTTAAGTGTCCAACTTTGGCTCAGGTCATGATCTCACCGTTGGTGAGTTCATGCCCCACATAGGGCTCTGTGCTCACAACTCGGAGCCTGGAGCCTGCTTTAGATTTTGTGTCTCCCTTTCTCTCTGTCCCTCCCCTGTTCACGCTCTGTCTCTCTCTGTCTCTCAAAACTGAATAAAAGTTAAAAAAAAAAAAAGGAAGAAGAAGAGAATTGGATACACGGATTTAGGAAACCCCAGTTAGGTCAGGTATGCCTGAAACTCACCTGATCTAGTAAATCTCACCTTTTCACCTCCACCCAGTAAACACACACACACACACACACACACACACACACACACACCGTACAGATAAGAGCTTCATGGAAGCCAGAGGGAAACTATATGCTGGAGCAAGAAAGGACCAATGTCTTACCTTGTGACTGAAGCTGAGGACATCATCATAGCCAACCCACACATTCCCCTTGTAGGCGTATGGGACATGCTGATAGTCAATCCAGCGCTTCGTTGCTTTCTGGACGAAGGAGCAAATCTGCCAGGAGGATCACCAGGTTAGTGCCGGGAAGTCCATGGAGAGAAGCACCAGCAGGCAAACTGCTCTTTTCCCAGTGACAAAGCATCCAAGAATCCCTTGCCAGGGAATGAGAAGAGGCAAACCAAAGAGGGAGGGGAAAGCCACTCACAAAGGACCTCCTCTCTTTTCTGAGCAAATTCGTATTAAAATATGTTCCTTTCTCTAATGTCCGTGATGGAAAGAAAGAGAGAAACAAGGAGTGGCTGACATCCTTAAAAATCAAATCAGGGTTTGCTAAATAATGCCAATATCAAACTACGAATGGTAACCTATCTGACCCTTGACCAAACCTGTATCTTTTTCAGAGAGTTCCCATAAACAAACCTCTCCTGTCTTCTTTAGAAATCAGCATAAAGGGGCCCCCGTCTTGGAGGCCATCAAACTAGCTTGTGAATCTCTAATAAATTTCAGGTTTCTCACAAGTAAGGAGAACTGGGTTGTTACAATCAGTCAGGCATGTGAGTTTGGCTAGGTGCCCGGCATTGTGCTAGAAACCATACGCCACGAAGAAGCAGAAGTATTCAAGCTGGTTGCAGAAGCTAACGTTTGAGGCTTTTCTTTCTTTTTCTTTCTTTCTTTCTTTCTTTCTTTCTTTCTTTCTTTCTTCCTTCCTTCCTTCCTTTCTGTTCTTTAAAGGTTCTGTCTATCTGGGGCGCCTGGGTGGCGCAGTCGGTTAAGCGTCCGACTTCAGCCAGGTCACGATCTCGCGGTCCGTGAGTTCGAGCCCCGTGTCAGGCTCTGGGCTGATGGCTCGGAGCCTGGAGCCTGTTTCCGATTCTGTGTCTCCCTCTCTCTCTGCCCCTCCCCCGTTCATGCTCTGTCTCTCTCTGTCCCAAAAATAAATAAACATTGAAAAAAAAAAAAAAATTAAAAAAAAAAATAAAGGTTCTGTCTATCAAACATGTCTTTGGTCTATAATGTCTTTCAAGACCATTTCAACTATGCCATCACTCAAAACCACGCTTCGCTGGATTAGCAGGAAAACATTTCTACCCAGTCAGCACAGAGCCCTGTGCCTCCACTCCTACCTAAGGCACCCATGCACACCATGTGCCTCCGTACCCGCCATCCTTGGCCTGCGGGGCCCTTCCCTCCTGTCATTCCTGCCCATCAGGATCATTCCTGTGCTCCAAAGCCCTGATCTAAAGCTACCTGCTCCTATCTGGAAAGGTCCTAAAGCTATCTGGAAAGGTCTCAGATCCCTAAGCCACACACCCTGTGCCTCTTATTGTCCTCTCTTATGTTTTATATTCCCTTGGGTCCAAGTCTCTTTCCTCCACTCAGTAGCAAGCTTTGTTGAGATGGGGATTCAGGGAGTGGAATCGGGGTAAGAGGAAAGAATCTGTAGTAGAGGAGGTCTTGGAACTGCTTCAACATAATCTCGTAGCGGGAGGGAGGGAGTCAGGGAGCGGACATGAAACAAGATGGGCCAAGAGCGGTTAGAGATTGAAGCTGGTGAGGGGTAGGTGGTAGTGGCAGAGGAGGGGAGGAGGTGATACTATTCTTTTACTTTTGCAAATGTTTGAAATTATATATATTTCAGGTACTAATAGTTTTTATTTAGGCCAGATAGTAAGTCAGGATTGACTTGTATAACAGTTAAGATTCTCTTTATATAGTGGATTTCTCTTGCACTAGTAAACTACCTCTTTGTCCTCCCGCCATCACCCTTGCCTTTGCCCTGTTGTCTTTGCTCTTGCCCCAACAGAGGATGGAGACCTGACTAATAGACAGAGGTCTCTATTCCTGTCACCTCATAATAAGCCAAGAAGCCATCTTGCTTGGTGTACTTTCCTGAAAGCGCAACACCCTTAGCTTCAGCCTGTAGCCCATTATTAGAGGCCTTGAGGAGGTTAAAGGTCCGTCCATAGGTGGGGAGCCCCATGAGGAGCTTCTCTGGGGGTGCCCCCAGATTCCGCCAGTATTTCATGGCATGTGCCTGCAGGTGGGAAGAACACAAACCCCTCCTTGTTACTGACGGCCAATGGCCTGGGCTCAGGGGCAGGTGTCGGGGCCCCTTGAGATCTTTCCTTACCGAAGATTTGGGATCTCCAGGCAGAGAGAACAGGGGACTATTGTGTCCTGTGAACTTTTCCCAGCTTCCATGAAAGTCATAAGACAAGACGCTGATGAAATCCAGGAGCCTGCAAGGGCAGAAGGAGGAGATAGAAAGGTTGGGCTAAGCAGATTTTCGAGTCAGGTCGCCAGAGGACTAACCAGCTGACTGGTGGTGTACTGGCCACTCCAGCTTCTCCCCCGTTTCGGCCTGGGGTGCCTGCCCATCTGTGCCAGCCACTCGAGATGTGTCACCGCAGCAAAATGCTGGCTAGGGACAGCCGTGCATGAAGACCAAGGCCATCCTGAGAGTTTCCATGGAAGTAGACGGGAGTCGGACCAAAAAACACATTCACGCCTGACACAAGTGCCAACCGAGGTCACTTGTCATGACCTCGGTCATGCTGTCATGAGGAAGGCGGTACTCCCCACAGCAGCTACACAGCTTCCATGCTTCTGCCGTTCAAGACACCAGTGAAACCATCTCTTCCAGAACACTCTCAGGATGACCAAGTGTAACCAAGTACTTACCAGGTCAGCAGTGCACCAGTGCACAAAAATGCCAGCATTTAATTTTGATCTGGCCGCTGGCCTCAGTACCATCGCTCTCTCCGTTTTAGAGCTGAAGCCGTTGAGACTCCGAGGTTAATTAACTGGCCTCAAGTCACCCAGCTGGCCTGCCCGGCCGTTGAGACCAATGCTGACAAACTCTATGTCCCATGGGGTCCCTCCCTTTTGCCCCCACACTGAAACCAGGCTCCCTGGTGTAATCACACACCGAACCACGCCATCCTCTATTTTGGTCTCTGTTAGCCTCAGCGGCTCCTCTGTCAACACTCGATTCTTGAGGTTCAAGAAAATTAGCCCAGAACTGGCGTGTCCAGAGAGAGTGAGTTATGAGCGGTTCTTTGTTTAGCTTTGTAACTTTTTTACAGAGACCCGCGCTCTGAAAACTAGACCTGGTTGGGCATGCCTATTTCTGTTTTTGTGTCAGTGGCTGCTAACTCATCTGGCTCTCTGATGCCCGCCGTGTGCCCCACAGTGTATGTCTACAGCTGTACTCTGGGACGGCAGAGGCCAGGCCCCTGGTATTCTCTCCTTTGAGACTCAGCAAAGAGCTTTGCAGAAGGCTCTGCCCGAAGTGATGTGACTGTGGGCACTGGTCCTACAGCTCCGTCTGGTCTCCTAAAGAAAGCCCAGGGTATGTGGGGCTGATCCCTGTCCCCACCTATGTTCCTCTGCCGGCCCCCCCAAATAGCACTTGCACATGGAGAGCTCACAGGCAGAGCGTTTGTGCCACGCCAGGGTTCTGAGCGTGACGTGCCTCCTTCCCTCCTGCCCCCCAGGCAGCACCCACTCACCTTCCCAGAAGGAGCGCTTCATAAGCTGTTTTGATGATTTGTTCATCCCCAGAGACAGCGGCAGAGAGCAGCAGCTTGGGACGCCTGGTAAGCTGCGCCTCCTTCTGGAAGGCAAACAGGAGCTCCTGCCAAAAAAGGCAGACGCACAGATCCAGACAGAGCAGTCAGGGAAAGAATCATCCAGGATACCTTTATTTACAGAGCCCCTTGAGCCAGGCTCTAGGGACACAGAGGTGAGTCAGACACAGCCCCTGCCCCAGGCTCGTGACAGAGGCGGCCTTGAGCCAACGTGGTAAGTGACTTAACAGAGGGCTGGCCGGGCAGGGGGAGCACAGGCTGCCTGTGGGAGGCCAGGAAGCTGCACCGAGGAGGCATCACTTGGGCTGCAGTGCTGGAGCAGGACCTGGGTGTGACGGTGAAAAAGAGCCACTATGAGGACTCCTGCTCTTTTTGCCAGACCCTTCTAGGATGGCAGTAAAAGAACATTCTGCTACCGCTCTCCTGCCCCTGCCCCCACCTGGCCTTCTGCTCCTCCTACGCCCCGAGCCCAGATATGATAAAAGTAGAATCATTTCTGGATTCTGGAGCTTCCAGACTTGGCCTTACTTCAATTAAGAGGAGAAAAGTCCATCGGTCCCTCATGGGACTGCCTCTTACTCCAGGGTACAGGAAGAAGAGGTCCAGACCATCAAAGTTATGTGTCCTCAGGAGGGATATAACTGAATCAATAAACCTTTCCCGGTTGGCCGATGTGGAAAGCATGGTGGTGAACCTGCAGGAGACCCGGGGTGAGGCAAGGAAGGCTTTTCTCAGAACCACAACCCCCACAAAGCCCCTTGGTTTGCACCTGGCAGCTGGCCCGCAGACACGGGCTGGAAGAAAGAAAGGCAGGTCTTTGAAACTCCCAACCCTTCTTAAAAGCCCCTCTCAGCCCTTGGGGGCCAAATACCCAGGGATGGGGAATTCAAGCAGCAGGGAGGGGCCCCAAAGTGTCACCTGGTTGTGCCAAAGTTCCACCCACCAATGGACAGCAGTGTTTTCAGCTTCCTGTTCCTGTGATGCGGGATAGAGGGAGGTAAGCTGGGTCCCCACTCCAGTGGGCCCCTGGGGAACAGCAAAAGTTAGGGGGGGAGGGGAGTGAAAGGGGAAGTCAGGTGGAGGGAGGGGCAGAGAAGTGCAGAGCAGAGAACAGGGAAGAAAAGAAAGGAAAAGAGGGGAGAGCATTCAACCCATGCATCATCACAACCCGACCTCCCAGGCTGTCCAAAGTCCACCAAACTCCCCCACATCTCATGATGCTCTCGTGCGAAGGAAAAGAAGTAGTCTCAAGATGTTTCTCTTCACTGTTTTCTTAGTCAACAAATATTTATTGAGTAATTACTATGTGCCCTTGATTGCCTTAGGTGCTTGACTGTGGTACAACAGAGAACAAGACAGACAAGCTCCCTGCTCACAGGGAGCTTGTGATCTAGTGATGTGGGATTTATACCCTGGCCATCTATAACTATTAGCACAGTGACAGACCTCTCCTTGGACAGGGAGAGAACCCAAGAGAGCTGGGGACAGGAATACAAGCACTTACTGAGCACCACTTCTGCTCAAGGCACTCACCTAACCACTGGTACGCAAATATACAGGAGACACTGCCCCTTCCCTCGGGGACCTCACTGTCCTGGGGGGGGGGGTGCAGGTGACAAATGGTAATAAAGACACTAGCATTTGTGAAGCATCTGTGATATGCGGACCCTCCTTGAAGCATTTTTTTTTGCATTTTTAAAATTTTTTTTAAGTTTATTATTTATTTTGAGAGAGAGAGAAAAAGCTCAAGTTGGGGAAGGGCAGAGACAGAGAGGGAGAGAGAGAGAATCCCAAGCAGGCTCCACGCTGTGAGTGTGGAGCCTGATGTGGGGCTCAAACTCACAAACCATGAGATCATGACCAGAGCTGAAATCAGACACTTAACTGACTGAGCCACCCACGCGCCCCACCCCCCTCCCGGAAGCATTTTAATAGCATTAGTACATGAACTCCTTCCCTCTGGCTTGAAGGGTGAGCTGAGGGTTACCAGGCAGAGGCAACAAAGGCAAGGAGGCAAGAATGAGCGCAGGGTGTTATTCCTCAGGGAATTCTCAGGCAGAGATGATCCCAAGCCCCCTGTGAGAGGAGGCTAGGACCCGAAGAATCAGAAGAAAGTTGATAAGTCACAAGAGAAAATAGGCTTAATTTTCTTCTGTTTGTAAAATCTGAAAATCCGATCCCCACATGCCATCGGAACACACTTCTCCTTGAGCTTGTTGAACTCTGGGTAGATAATTTTCTCATCCCGGAAATCCTTAGCAACGATGCGATTGTTGTTCATTGAGGCGAAGGCAAATATCAGGTGGGTACAGAGGAAGGGGTCCAGGTCACGGGGCAAGATCGAGGCAGGGCCAGGTCGGCTCTGCGCCCAGCCAGCAAAATAACACACCAGTTTGTGGGCGGCGCCTGGCAAGGGAGAACGTGCGTTAGTTGGCAGAGACCCAGGGAGAGGGTGGAGCTCAGCTTCCACGGAGCGGTGTGAACACAGCCCGAGAGGCCAGGCCACCGTAACCCCCACATACAAACACACCCCAAAGCTAGACTGAGGTCTGATTCCCCCTTCACCCCAACCGCTGAGGCCCCAGGGGGGAAAGAACGCCTTATAAAATCCTGATAGGATGGATCCTCAAGTCTGGACCCTACCAACGCAGAGTGACAAGTGGCAGGTGACTGAAAATCTTCTGCTCAACTGCAGTGGATGGATGGTCCCTGACACAGGGGCCAGGGCAGGGAGGGGCTGCGGGAGACACTCAACACAGAGCGCTCAGCTGGGGGAGCTCCCTGGCTCCAGAGAGGAGGACACACTCTCCTTACCATCGTGGTGCCTCAGCACAAGAACCAGCCCTGCAGGAAACAAAGGGTGGAATCACGCTCTGATTCACATGCATGCCCCGAGTGACCTGCCCCGGCCACCCTCCAGTCCTCCCGGGCACCCACCACCCGTGCCCCAGAGCCAGACACAGATGCACAAATGGAGACAGCCTCCCTTCACCTGTTTCCTCTTCTCTAAGTTGAACCAGTGGAGCCAAATCTATCAAAGCTCCTATTTAACCCCAACCAACACCATGTGGATACACACAGGCTCGGCACAGGGACAGCGATGACTTAGAAGTCAGCGAAAGCCGTAGGCCAGTGGTTGTCGCCTTGGCTGCAAGTATAAAAAGTGATACTCTGGCTCCTCCCCCTGGAGATTCAGATTTCACTGGTCCAAGGTGGAACTGGGCATAAAGATATTTAATGGGCAGCTGGATTTGAGAACCACTGCTCAGATGACTCCTGCCTGGGCTCCTCTGTGCCTTCCCCATGTCCCATCCCACCTCCACCTAAGCTGCCCCCCCCCCCATCTCGAGTCCTAGGCTGCTTCTCAGGTGCTCAAGAGGCCTTGAACATTGCTGTCTGCTGGACTGAGTGACCTTTCAGGGGCTGGGAACTGCCACACTCACCAACCCACAGCAACAGCCTCCCCATCTCAAAGGTCTGAGAGCTACAAGGCTAGGGCTCGAGTGCCTTTATAGGAACTTCCCCGGGCACAGCCCCGGGACAGTGCTGACATAGCCTGGCTACACACACACAAAACCAGGGGCGGTGATGAATGGGCTGCTGCCGTGTCACAGTGACCCCAGCGCCTCCCGTCCTCTATCAGAGCCACAGTGATGCCAGCAGCCTCCCGTCCTCCCTCAAAACCAACAAAGCAGCAGCTGGGTCTGACCCTGGCACACGGTGGGTGTCCGCCACGGGCCAGGGCGAGGGCAGGGCAGCACTCAGCCCAGTTCCTGGGATTCGCGCCACAGGGACTGAGTATGAGGAGTACACACTATATGGAGGCAGTCATTCCATTGTTACCGGATTATTAGTTGGGGAAGGGGTGGAATATAAAGTTTAAAAGTCCCAGCCTTGGACCTAGGCACGGTAAGGTTTGAACCTCTGTGTTGCTTAGCTTTTTGAGCTTCAGCTTCCGCACTCGTAAAACAGCTCATACGGTTTTATAGGTAGGAGTCAACGAGATGACGTACAAAACATTGTTAGTTCAGGGCTTTGCTCGTAATAAGGGCTCAGCGAACGGTAGCTGTTACTAAGGATGCCAGAACAGTTGCCCAGCAGAGCCGGGTTCTCAAACTCCCATCCGAGACTCGCCAGGCAGGTAACGTAAATGGGTGAAGCGGGCTCAATAAAATAGCTCACTCTCCACTTTATTAGAAGGATAGCAGTCCGAGCCGAGTGACATACACCAACTAACATGAAGCCTCTTGGTCAGGAGACACTAGAGATGGGTATGAACAGAGGCAGCTGTTCTGAGTAACCACTCACGGCTGCCATGTAGTGAAATAGACCCAGTGTTGGAAGATCCCTCAGTTTCTCAAGAGAAGACAAAAATCTGAATTTTCGTGCGGGTCAACGGTGTTTGACCCAGTACACGAGCCAACGCTGAGAACGTGTTATGAACCTAAGGAATATAAGGAATACAACTCTGGATACCTGAAAGCCAATATTTTAAAAATACAACAACAACAATATGAAGGATAAACAAAAATAGATCTGTAGCCAGATGCTTTTATGATCCGCCAGTTTTCTTTTTCTGCTACGGAGGATCTCAAATCATGAGTAGGTCCCATATTTCACGATCTGAATCTCAATCATGGAGGACCAGAAATCGGATGCTCATCTTCTCAGAGACTGACACTGCTCACCTCATCCACACTTCACCGAGGTACTAACCAGATGTCAATATAATAAATGACAAGGCAAAATACAATGACTAGTGGTTAAATTAGTTCCACTTCTAGTATGAAGAAACCAGGAAGATCAATTTTTTAATCAGAAGATTGCTTGGGGGCATGTGGGTGGCTCAGTCGGTTGAGCATCCGACTTCAGCTTGGGTCATGATCTCACGGTTCGTGAGTTTGAGTCCCACCTGGGGCTCTGTGCTGACAGCTTGGAGCCTGGACCCTGCTTCGGATTCTGTCTCTCTCTCTCTCTCTCTCTCTCTCTGTCTCCGCCCCTCCCCTGCTTATGCTCTTATGCTCTCTCTCTTTCTCAAAAGTGAATAAACTTTAAAAAAAATAAAAAAAAAGAAGACTGCTTGGATATCATGGAATAAAAACAATAGATGTTATAGGATGTGTAGGCAAGGAATATTTCAGTAAAACTCTAGGTAAGCCTGATGGAATACCCCACCTAAAAGAGACTGTCTCCACTTACTCATCCATCTTTGCCTTGCCTTAAGTGCTCAACAAATACTTGTTGAGCATGTGCCAGGCCCTGCTAGGCACTCTAGATGCAATGGTGATCAAGACAGTTTCTGCTCTCAGGGAGCTTCTAGTCTAGTGAACAGATTGTTCACACCCCCGAGTGTATGTCTCTCTCTTGGAGATGTATGCATCTCTCTCATCTCTCTTGGATAGGTGCAGTGGGGGAAAATGTGAGTTTTATCACCAAAGAGACTTACTCTGTACCATCACTGGGGCCACTGGAGTCCCACCTACCTGCTCAATGCCACCCTCCATTCCTTGGGCTAACAGTAACCTGAATCAGGAAATAATTAAGCCTCCTGAGGGCAACACAGGATTAGGATGGGCAACAACTTGTACCACTGGCTACATTACCCCTGGTGTGGTTTCTAACACTAAGGACCATGCTCTTACTTGTTTCCCAATTTCTAGCCCAGGTCCCCTAATTCTTGTTAATGGGTCTCCGCATTCATTTTTCTTCCTGTTCTGTAAACTGTAGGCACTACAGTTGTTTCCCAGGGCCTGGGTTCTGACTCAGTCTTGCCAGGCACCTGGGGCCTTTGCTGGCTATCTTTTAAGACCTCCCTGATGTGGATGCATGCCTCTCTCTAATTCTGAGCCTCCCTCCTCCCACCTCCTGTCCCCCAGATTCCGTATCACTGAGATTTCCCACTAGGTTTGTGCCTTTCCATCCCCTCCAGGAGGCACTAGCTCCTAATGCTGTCCCCAGCACAGAGCTCAGTCTGCCTGCCAATCTGCACCATCCTCATCTGTACCTGGGTCAGTCCTCTGGGATCCTATTCTGCTGCAGTGGACAAGGCGGGATCTCAGACCTAACCATTGATTCCATGCCTTTGCTATGGATGCATTGATTCCTTTGCTATGGATGCAAAGAACACCACGATGTAACAATGGATGCCCGGGAGGGACCTCTGCTTCATTCAGGGATGATCATGCCAAGGGTAGGAACTATGACTCCATGTGTATAGCAGATGATGAATAGTAAATGCCGAGTGAGGGTTCTGTTGAAAGTCAGTATGCCACGTCGCTCTGTGTGCTCTCAATCCTTGACATTTTGCTGTCAAAAAATACCATTGTTATTTTACACACCCACCCGGATGCTTGAAAATACTCCTCCCTGGTGCCTAGCCTGTTCTCATGGGAAAACATTTACAAACGTCTTTTAGTTGGCTTACTGAAGAAATGCCTATGGCAGCGCACCCCCTCCCAGATTTTACAATACCCAAGTAGACGAAGGCAAGATCAGAGCCAAAATACCTCGGTTTTAGCAAAGCATTTGGCCAAACTTTTGTGATACTCATGTGGATAAATTGGACAAGTATGACTTGAACAAAATCAATTGATTGAATGAATCCAAGAGCCCAGAGTGTTGACTATGGATTGGTGCAAACTTGAAAGATCTTAACCATTTTACATATTTAAAATGAATGGGATGAGGGTGCCTGGCTGGCTCAGATCACGAGCATGTGACTTTTTTTTTTTTTTTGAACATTTATTTTTGAGACAGAGAGAGACAGAGAATGAACAGGGGAGGGAGGGGCAGAGAGAGAGGGAGACACAGAATCCGAAACAGGCTCCAGGCTCTGAGAGGTCAGCACAGAGCTGACGCGGGGCTCGAACCCACGGACCGTGAGATCATGACCTGAGCCGAACTCGAACGCTCAACCAACCAAGCCACCCAGGTGCCCCTCGAGCATGTGACTCTTGATCTGGGGGTTGTGAGTTCAAGCCCCACGAATGGCGTGGAGTTAACTTAAAAAGAAAATGTTTTTAACAATAAAGTGGCTAGAGAGAGCAGTGTTTCCCAATATTCAAGATAAAAGATTATTTTTCGTTGTGCATGAGGATTTAAAAAAATTTTTTTTAATGTTTATTTATTTTTGACAGAGAGAGAGAGAGACAGAGCATGAGCAGGGAGGGGCAGAGAGAGAGAGACACAGAATCCGAAGCAGGCTCCAGGCTCTGAGCTATCAGCACAGAGCCCGACGCACATCTTGAACTCACAGACTGCGAGATCATGTCCTGAGCCGAGGTCAGATGCTCAGGTGACTGAGCCACCCAGGTGCCCCCGTGCGTGAGGACTTTTAAAATACTAACGTGTACTAGAAAATGTGGATTATTCCCAAACCTCTAATTTCATATGAACATTGAGGCAGTTCAAAAAAGAATATTTGATGAAGGTAGTACTGTTTGGGTATTTCTGCTGCTGTAACGTGGGGAGTCAGCATGAAATGCCTATGTAGCTATTTATTAAAGAGCTGACCTCCTGTCCTGTGAGGCAGGAGAGAGACCTTGGGAACTAGAGCAATGTCTGGTGCCACCTGAAACCATACTTGAGCCTCCTTCAGCATTCGGCTCTGGGAACTCACTACCCAAGGAGCAAGCTTCCTGTAACCACGGACTGGGGATTAGCAGTGGAATAGAGTGAGTCAGGCTGATGGGCTTCAGAGTAAGAACAATGAAGTCAGGGAAGTGGATTCATTCCAGCATTAGACATCTGAACCAGTGAAATTAAATGCAACATAAATGCCCACAGTTTTAAGCAAAGTAAAATGACCGGTTGGAAATCAAACTCACCAGTAAGTCTATGCTCATGCTACTGAAACCATTCCCACATCCAGGACCCAAGTGAATAACCCTACGTGTAATACCGCATTTCTCGTTTGCTCACTGTAACACACACACACAGCCCGGGGGGGGGGGGGTGGTGATTTTGATTAGGTTTGCAAATGTCTCAGTGGCAATCAACAGATGTGATCACTCTCATCAGCACAGATCAGAATCTAAACCAATTTTTTTTTAAATGTTTATTTTTGAGACAGAGAGAGACACAGCATGAGCAGGGAAGGGGCAGAGAGGGAGACACAGAATGTGAAGAGGGCTCCAGGCTCTGCGCTGTCAGCACAGAGCCCGACGTGGGGCTCGAACTCACGAATCGTGAGATCATGACCTGAGCCGAAGTCAGATGCTTAACCGACTGAGCCACCCAGTCACCCCCCCCTTTTTTTTTTTTTTTTTACAATAATGTGGTTCTTCAAAACCTAGGTTTTCTTTCTTTCCTGTCATTTTAAACACCCTGATACAGGTGGACATTTCCTTGGGTTCTCAGCTCCACTGCTTTCCTCTCCACCATGGCTGAGTTCACCAGGAAAAGGACTAGGCAAATTTAGTTCCTACCTACCTCACCCCTCCTTTCTCTAGGCCATCACAACTTTGTGAAGTTTACCTCTGAGAAGAACTTAAAATGTTTCTACCCACCCACCCTATTACCTTCCAAGAAGCTGTAGTTAAGAACGGTGAAGGGTTTCTTCCCACCTACCCCAAACCCAGTACAGCACAGGACTACAAATTCCAGTTTTTACTTGGGGGTTATTGTGACAAGAGCTCATGCTTGGCAAGGGTGCAGCATGGAAGCTTTATTTATATTTCGTCCATATTCCTTCAAACTACCTCAGTTTCATGTGATTTTAGCTGAGCTAAACTTGCAAAGCACTAAAGTACATAATTGATTGTATTGAGTTTCATAATCCGTAATTGACCATGATTTATGGTGGTAGCCAGCCCATCCTTTAAGTTCCAACTAGCTGCTCTAAGGGCTGGGGAAGCACACAGACAACGGGCTAGAAGACGAACACCCTGATGCCTCACGTAAGTGAGATGTGTCCAACTGCACATAACACACGCTTCAAAAGACAGGCCAGCAAAGCCTAAACTTTTTATTTCACCAACCAGTATTTCTGATTCTCTGATGCTGCATTTAAAATCTTCAGAGTCCACAAAAACAGCATTCAGACTTCCTATATCCAGAGAAAGGGATCCAGAGGCCAGGAGAGGTCAGACCCCAAGCTGTTTGGGGGTGGGAGATGTGGCACATGTTTCTCTGCAAGCCTGGGTCAGTTTTTCACTTAATCGGAATGCCTTTAAGCTCTGTACCACCCCCCAACTTTTTCCATGGAATCTACGACAGGAAAACACTCATCTTTCATACACACAACTCCACGAGGGGTGGGGAGCATTACACAGGCACCAGCCAAAAAATGTATTTTTGAGTCAGTTTCACGGCAAGGAGATGTGCAAAACTATGATGAGTGTTCTGGCTCTTCCTCAAGGTGAGTCGGGCAAGAGTTTTGTGGATGGAAGCATTGCCCATGAGAAAGGTAGATTAAGTTTTATAAAAAATAAAGTTGCTTCTATCTCCATGAGTAGTATATAAGCTGCTTCCAAGAATCCAGGGATGCCCACATCCCACATTCCATCTAGCCACGGCCAATTCCTCATGCACAGCTACATAGGAAGCATAAAACCCTTTTGTGAACTTTTTGGGGGTTTTTTGGTTTTTGGGTTTTTTTTGGTGGGGGAAGGACTTGGGAAAGACATAAGATGGATTTTAATTCCCCCCCACCACCAAAAACTATGCATCTACACACACACTCAGACACACATACATATCCAATTTTAGGAAAGTTTTTCTTCCCTAGGACTACAGGATCCCAGAATCCAGCCTTCCTTGGGCTGAGAGACAATGCCTATTAACTGCCCAGATCTAGTGTATCAACATAGTGTATAAGGCTCCTGTGTGGTCTCACAGACTGAGAGGGCAGGGCAAAGGGAGTGGTTACTCATGGGGGATTTGTTTTTTGTCTTATCTACTCAGCAACACTCTTAGGTCCAAGGGCTGGGAGAGGCTCCGTGGGCACGATGTGGTGGGTGACCTGATGGTCCCAGCCCACTGTGGTAAGAAGGGAGTGATTGAGCGGGGACCATGTAGCATCTCTCACAAAGTCTCTGTGGGCTCGGCTTCTAAACCTAGAAGAGAAAAAAGGAAAGTATGGGCACGGTGAGAACGAGGAGAAAGCAGGCTTGGAGAAAAGAGAGAATCCAACACATCCAGGGCACCTTTTTGGGATGTGTTATACAAACTTCACCAGATGTGTGGCCTTGTCACCAGGATAGAGTGTAATCATCCAGAGAACTTCATCGACCCTTCAATCCAGCACCCTAACTTCATGAAGAAATGGTGGCTACAGCAAGGGTAGTAACATGGGCCAGGATCAGAGAGCACATCATGGCAAAGAAGGCAGTATAATTCAGGGACTCTGGTGCCTTTCACTGCACAGCAGGTTGCATCTCATATACGTGTTCTTCGCGTGAAAAGGGTAGACTGCCCCCTTCTGGGAGACAGCTGGAACACCAGACTTGGAAATCCCACCGACCACCACACCCCTCCTCTACCAGGGCCAGTTGTGAGCCAGCACTGGGGACGGGGAGCCGGTCGGTGTCAGCCTGCTCCCATCACCCAGCCCCCTTGAGAGAGACAGTGCATGGAGACAGAAAGGACCCAGCCACCCTCCGCTCTTGTCCCCAATTCCCGGTCACAGGACCCCACTTCACACTTACACCTCGGAAAGGCCCGAGTCCAGCACAGCAAGTGAGCAGTCCTCACTGACAGAGGCCAGGAAGGGAGAGCTAGGAGAGCAAGGGGGCGGGGGGCGGTTATGAGAGGTAAAGCCATGGTTCCAAGACAAATCCTACCTGGTTTGCCCTCAACCCCCACCCCAAAGTAACCCAGAGGAGGTGGCCTGATCCCCACCTCAGGTTAAGGTCTGGCTACCACTCAAGTCCACATTACAAGTTGCAGGGAAGGATGAGGGAAATGGAGCAAGCCGGGGTTGACCGTCATCCCGACAACTAACCACCCCATCTAGGCCCTCCCTGCAGCTTCAGCAATAACCCAGAAACACAGGCTTTCCCAACCACACAGTCCCAGAAGCCCACAATATTCATCATTTTGGGTGTTGTGCAGGAACAAGACCCTATTTTAGCCATGTGAACACAAGACCATGCTACCCAAAAAAGGACTATGGTCTTAGATCTTTCGTGTTCTGAAACCTTAATTAGAGCACCGTCTGCTTTAAGGAATGACCTAATCAGCTAAGCTTTGCAAACATAAGCACTCCCCGTGTGCAGTTCCCATTCACACCCACCAGGCCCCTGGGAACAAAGGACAGTACCTGTGTGGGGAGAACACCAGTCCAGTGACACACTGGGAGTGCACAGCTGAGCTGAGGGCACACCTTGCACTCTTGGTGTCCACAAGGGAGATGGTCCCACTCTCATCACCTAGAGAAAAGAGGGAGCCCATCACAGTGGGTAAGAGCACGGGCCCTGGCGTCAGCCAGACCTGGATCTGAATGCTAGTTCCTCAAGCTTGCACAAGCTAACCATTCTGAGCATCAGTTTCTTCTTTTGTAAAGTAGGGATCGTTAGTCACTGGTGGTTGTTGAAAATTAATGAATGAGGTAGTTATTATTTCAACCACAGACTGTGTCACCACACGCACAGCCTCATCACCACAAGAGCACGAGAGTGAGCCCTATTCTGCAACTGAAGTCCCTATATAGCAATCCACTTGTTTTGTACTCCACCGACTTGCAGCCAAGCCCGGAATAAAGGAGCTGGAACGCACAATCAGCAATCAAATCTACCAGGAAAAAAGTCGTCATGTTTTTTTTTTCCCAAAGCCAAACGAAAACCACTTCTGGATCATCCTGCCTTATCACTGGCATAACACAGGTGATGCCCAAGTGCGCTGCTGAGATTGTGCAGCTGGAGCCTTGTGCGTTACAGGGTCAGCGTGCCCTCGTCCTCCCCCTTCCTGGCGTAAAAATGCGGTGTGACAGGCTTACCAAAGACAAAGACTTCACTCTGCTGAGGATGCCAAGCCAAGGAGGTAGGTAGGTAGCCAGAGGCAGTGCAGCCTGCAGAGAGAAGAGGGATCTGAAATAAGACTCAGCGCCTAACTCTGTGAAGAAGCTTCTCAAACGAAGTCACTCTAAGTCCCAGAAGCACCTTTATTCGCCTTCCCAAACCCTGTGAAGACAGTTGTGTCCTTGCCCTTGACCCTCAAAACCTCATTGATCCCTCAGCCTCCTGCCCTTTCTGGACGGACCCGAGTCACAGGCAAGTTTCAGGCATAAAGCATGAAGAGAACAATTCTGGCCCCTCTGTCCACCCGTCCCAGGAACGGAATCGGCCACCCACAAGCCTACCCTTCCTTTTGGTCCCCACTGCACAAAATGGAATCAATAGAAACTCAGAGGGAAAGAGAGTGATTACGTCCCCTATGTCACAATGACTGAGGATCTGGTGACTGTGCCTTTGTCTCTCGCCAAGGAAGCCTCTGCCAGGTGGGTTGCTAGTATACCCTCCCACCACCGGCTCTCAGACTCACCCATCTGTGATGCTGGCTTGGGACAGCGGGTATCCCAGAGTAAAATTCTGTTGTCCTAGAAGGAGGAGGGATGGAAAAAAGGCTTCACAATCCCCAAAGCAGCTGCCAGCCAGGTGTCCACTCTAGACTTGTGGCCAGAGGTTTGAGTGTGGTTAGGAAGTGGGGAGGGAAGGAGAGGCTGTATCTCACCTCACTGCATGAAAGGAACACGGAATCCTTGTGGGGAGAGGCGGCGACACAGGTGACCTGCCCGGAGTGAGCTGTGAAGGAGAGAGAAAGTGAAGTAGGACAGAGCAGAAGCTGGACGCATTACTACCGAGCAGCCCAGATACTACCGAGGGAGGTGTGAGAAACGGGCCTGGTCTCAGGATGCGACTTAACCCGTTCTGTGAGAGATTGTGGATTAGACAAAACCCCGGAGAAAATGTTGGTGGAGTTACAGAACCTAAAAAGGCTTGGGGGAGAAAAATGAATTAGTAAAGACAAGAAAGAGGAATTAGGGGCTGAGCAAAAAGCATGAAGGAATGTACATCCCATAACTGTGTTCTGCTGTGTAGCACACACACACCTCCAGGTAACACAGAGCCTTTCAAGGGACTTCTAGACGCTGCTACTTTTAGAGAAGTAAACTTTTCCGATGTTCTCTTTCCTGAAATCGAACCGAGAAGCTGCCGCAGTCTGCCTGTGCCCCTTGCCTCCCTCCGCTCTCACATTCCCGTTTTCCCAGGCGTAGAAGGCACACGTACCTCTCGGCCGTCCCACACCTCACCATGGCACAATGCCTAGGGGTACAAAACCCACAGGGGTACAAAACCCCCAAAGGGGCTTTTCCCTAAGAACCAGAGAGTAAACGAAAGAGCACCTGGGTAAAATCCAGTGGAGGGGCTGGCCCCGTTTCACCGGACCACAAACCACAACACACGAGCACCAGGGTGGCTCTGGGACTTATCTCTGTTTCTGCCTAACAATGACAATTTTGAAAAATATGGCAAACGCTTGTGGTAAGGACACATCTGACAAGTCTAACTGAACCTAAAAACGAAGTCGGACTTTTTCTGACAGGAAGCGAAGTCTAACTTGGCCAGCTGGCATAACAGTGCTGATTGGTTTTTAGCCAGTTAGGTTATTCGGTAGATATTTTGCATATTGAAGAGGCTTAATCTCCAAGTCCAAAATTTTGACAAACATATCCTTGAAACCAGTAGACAATAAATGACCAGAAATTACTTCCTTTGCAACTGTTTAAACTTAAATTAGTTGCCAATATAAAAACGTGTGAGAGGGTAATTTTTTGAAAAATTTTCAGGCCGATATGCTAAAAATTCTGAAGATCGCTGCTATGTGTTAATTACAGGCTGTGGAAACCACCTACTATAATGGCATCTGACCAGATTACCTGAAGTGGTCTGAATATGGCTCTGCCCCAAGACAGGAGAATGTAATCAAACCACCTTCCATAGTTCTTTCCTTGCCCTAGAATCCACAGAAAGCCAACACAATGACAAAGGATTGCTCAAGTGAAAGCAAAGCTCAGACACAAGCACCATGGGAAAGTATAAAAGATAAAGAAGACGTAGGGTAGTTCTATTTTAACTTTTTGAGGAACTTCCACACTGTGGAAAATGGGTGATGGGCACTGAGGAGGGCACTTGTTGGGATGAGCACTGGGTGCCGTACGTAAGCGATGAATCACGGGAATCTACCCCCAAAACCGAGCACACTACATACACTTTATGTTAGCTAAACTGACAATAAATTATATTAAAAAAAAAAAAAAGATACTACGTAGTGCCTCCGCCCTCAGGGGATTTGCAATTCAGACAAAAATACAAAGAACTAATGAAAAAAGCTGAACAGAGGAAGTACTGAAAGAGTTAGCACAGACCAGGAAAACCCCTTGTGGGCCTAAGAAACAAAAGGCACACGTAACAGACTCCAGCAGCAGCATTTTAACATTGTTTGACTGTTTATGGGTCTTGGACCCTGAAGGTCCAGGATATGTATGAGTTTGATTTTGCTTTGGCACATAGTGAATCACGCACTCCAAAGTTAGAATTGGCAGGGAAAGGCCCTTAGCTATTGAATGAACACCTCTTAGCCACACACACATTAATGCTCTACGCGTTATATTCGCGAAGATGTCATCTTCATGAAGAATGGCTCTCAGAACAAAGTCAACTGGTACTGCTATTAATGAAAGTAAGCAGAAAAACATTAATACGAAGTGATGGTTCTCACCAGAAAAACAAAACTTTTGTGGAAGTGAATACTCAAAAGCTCAAGATTCCCACGTCTCAGGTTTATACTTGCAGAAGGCCAAGGATCTACTATGCTTCGGTTTAATTAGAGCAGTATGTTTGAAGGGAGAGTGACAGAAGGGCTTGAATGCCAGGACAAGAAAAGGGGATGTTAATCCACAAGTCACAGAAACCACAAAAGATGAGGGACTACAGGTGGAGAGATGAGGTGAGTACCACCATCTATGCGAGGTAAAGCCTGAAAACAAAACGCATCAGAAATGGAAAGCAAGAGGGCGCCTGGGTGGCTCAGTCGGTTAAGCATCGACTTCAGCTCAGGTCATGATCCCACGGTCTGTGGATTCGAGCCCCACATTGGGCTCTGCTCACAGCTCACAGCCTGGAGCCTGCTTCGGATTCTGTGTCCCCTCTCTCTCTCCCCATTCTCCACTCACACTCTGTCTCTCAAAAATAAACAAACAAAAAAAAAACAAACAAAAAAAGAAAGAAATGGGAAGGAAGATCCCTGACCAAGGGGAAAAAGGTTCCAAAGAACTTGGGGACCCACTAATAGTGAGGAAGCAGGAGGGGGGAACAGGACTGAGAGGTGGAGTCCCCTGTGGCCAAGAAGATGGTGGGGCCATTACCAGAAACAGGGAAATTCAGAAAAGGCTAGGGACAGATACTGGGGCCTGACTATAGTTTTGGAAGAAAACCATCAGGCAGAGGGCAAGGAACTGCTGCCCCTAACATCCAAAGTCAATGAGCCCAAGGGGAGAATAACAACAAAACAGCTAAGGCCAGACTGAAAAGAATGTGTACTCACCCCGGTATGAATTCACTACCATCTGCTGGGCAAGGTCCCAAACCTTGATACTAAGAAGCAAAAGGAAACAGAGTCTTAATTTTGACCTATACTATCTACATAAAAACACGTGTTCAAACAAGAACTTCCTTTGACATGTCCTATGTCATTGCTTACTGGGCTGCTACTAAGGTCTATTCACAATAGATTGCAATATCTCTAAGAAAATCTTAATCATAATTAATCACGGGGTTCTTACAATAAGCCCAAAACGTTACTCGATGAGGCTAATAAGATAGTAAAGGAACCCAGCAAAGGTCTAAAACACAGGAGCGATGAACACAAGGACCCACCAGAAGTCTTTGCTACCGCTGACAGCTTGTGTGCCAGAGCTGAGGACACTGACTGTAGACACGATGTCATCATGCTCATACTTGCAGAACTTGCTGACAATGAGTGTCTCATTCTCATCCAGCTCCCACAATTCAACAGCACCTGTTGGGAGTGGGGTGAAGGTTGAGGGAAATGAGCATGGACAACACCAAGACAGTAACTCACGTCTAAGATTCAAGTGAATCCATTGTCACTAAACTAACAAAGTAAGCTATTGCTATAAAAGCAAAATCCATTATCATCAGAGGATTTAGCTAATTTCCAAGCCATCTGGCTTTATGCTGGCATTACTGTTTTCTTAGTTAACAATCCAGAAAACGAGGTGGGGAAAACTTCTAGAAAGACAAGGAAAGGTGGAATGACTGGCAAAATTCATTATCTGGCTTCCAGTGAGAAAACACTGGAAAATAAGTCCCAGGAGACAAGGCTAAAGTCTCCACAATCTGTGTAGCACAGAGCCCAGTGTGGTTAAATCTTCCCAATTGCTTGAACAGTAGTATTTGTTGAATAACTTGCATAAATGTCTCACAGCATCTTTAAAAATATGCTGAATAACTGAATGTCTTGCACAGGGACAGATTAAGTACAGAAAACACCCCAAAAGTTGTCTTGAATATGTAGTGCTCATGCTCAACTGTCAGAGAGGCTCAGTTTTTAATGCCCCACTTCTATGAATGCCTTCCAACACCCAAATACTGATTTTTTTTAATGTCAAAGACTCCACTGCTGAACCTGACTTTCAAAACAAAGGAAGCAAAATAAAGACATTTAAAAAGAAGAAAATGGGAAGAAATGGAAAGAGACAACACAAACTGACTTAAGCATCATCTTTAAGATCAAGATTGTCTGGGTTTGAGGAGAGATACTGGGAAGGTTACTGGAAACATAAAATGGTTCTTATCCATTCCTTAATTTTGTTAGAAATTCCCCCCATGCAATTTATAGTCTCCGAAAGGTATTTTCCCACTACACAAGAGCTCTCCTTTGGCCAATACCCTCAAGCCCCCCCTAAGCACTGATTATGGAACATTAAAGATTGAGTCCAGCCCGACCAGTATCCCATCATCTATTTCACCTGTGGGGTCGAGGAGAAAGTGACTCACCTGAATCGGAAGCCACTAGGATACCTCTGTCCCCAACCCAAGTGAGGTCAGCCACTCCGGCCTCCGTCTGTACTCCAGCGGAACAGAAGCCTTCGTTGGGGGCGGCACAAGGGTCCTTGAACAACCAGAGGGAGCCAGCCCAGCAGCGGCCACTCAGGCTGGAGGCCCCG
Source organism: Lynx rufus (assembly GCF_022079265.1). Taxonomy (NCBI): domain Eukaryota; kingdom Metazoa; phylum Chordata; class Mammalia; order Carnivora; family Felidae; genus Lynx; species Lynx rufus. The sequence goes on along the minus strand of NW_025814834.1, from coordinate 127,331,910 downwards.
AGCAGGAGCGCCCCATCTAAGGGAAGTACAAGCTGTCAGCACGGACTAGTGGAAGGGCTCGTCTCCATGGTGACCGCATTGAACAGCACGCGGGCCGGGTCTGGGTCTGAGCTCAGGAACGCGGGGTTAAGATTGGGGACTGAACTAGGCGACGCGAGGAGGGGGTCAGGAAGGCATGCGGGGCGGGAAGGAGCGCTGGAAAGGCCAGTCCTGGGAAAGGGCATCCCGGGCAGGATGAGGGAGCTCCCAGGCCCGGGATCTTGGCTCACCAGAACGATACCGCGCAGCCTCCAACTGTCGTTCCATACAAGCGGGCGCATTAGGGGGAAGGTTCCACTCGCGGGCCGCCGAGGGCACTAGTGGGGGCGGCGTTTCCTTTCGCATCTCCACGGTTCCAACTCCAACCTAGACCCAAACTGAACGCCCGCCCGAGACAGCTCCGGCAGCCCCCACGTGGTGCCCCTCTGGGCCTCCGCCCCTCTCCACAAGCTACGGTCACACTACCTCTCGCGAGAATTGCTTGTACGGTTCCCTTCCGCAGCCGGCTGCGCTCTGGCAAAAGGGTCTCCGCGTTCCGTGCCTCTTATCGCGAGAAAAAAATCCGAGGCCAGTTAATGGCCAGAGGACGCAACGTTGTGTTCTCGCGAGACTTGTGAGCGACCATCTTGCTCCCGCCCGTGACAGTGTCTCTTGCCTGGGTCACTAGGACGCGGAGAGTGCTGCGTGGACCCTCGCTGACTATGCTGTCCCGGGTGGTGCTTTCTGCGGCCGCTGCAGCGGGTGAGCCGTCTAGACCCTAGTCCGGGCTATCAGGATGATTGCAAAGGAATGCGTCTAGGATTCCATGGGAGGGGTGGGAGGAAATGGGGTGTAGAAAGGCGCAGCAAGACTTGGGCCTGAGTGAGAAATGAATTACGTCTCTCGTAAGGGGAGCGTGGGAGTCCCGGGGGACAGGAAAGAGGAGTCCATGGTCTTAGTGGGCGGGCCTCGCGGGGACCGAGGGAGGGGCAGACGAGATTTCACCTTGACCTTGCTGACCTGCGCCTTGTTTCTGTGTAGCCCCCCGTCTGAAGAACGCAGCCTTCCTTGGTCCAGGGTAAGTAGGAGAGGTGTAATACTGCCCCTCGTCCTTGTTTTATCACCTCGTTTCATTTCTCTGTAACCCCCTTTTAGCTTTAGGCCTGAAGTTACCCTCTTTAGGTAATTTTGAAAAGCTTAAAGCCTCATTCAAACATTTGTGTTGTTCTAACCGCCTGGAACATTGTGTCATCTCACGGCAAAGATTAATAGGCTAAGCGATGTGTTCTAACTAAGCTGGAAACTGGTGTTTGGTGTCTTCTAAGCCCCGCCCCTTTCCCTTCTGACCTTCAGCTAGAGGTAGCTGCCACAGTCCACAGCCGGAATCGGAGTTGATAGATTGCATACCCAAAAACGAATTCTGTTAAATAAAAGAAGAATGTTGTTTTCAGTCTCTCCCAGATTCCAACTTTTACTACCAAATCTTAAGAGTCAGAGAAATCATTCGTTCAGTAAATGTCTTCCTACCTACATAACCAAAGATAGAAAAATGAGGAAGGCTAACTAACTTGGTTTTGTGGAGCTCAGTCTTCTAGAGAAGGCAGTGGTAGAGAGTAATGGTTTAGAGCAAAGACTCTAAAGCTAGAACATGATACACCTGGTTCCTCCACTTGTAATGCTGTGTGACTGCAATTTCCTTATCTGCAAAATGGAGATAATAGTACATTGTGCGTTATGAGAACTAAGAGACTTGGTTCCTGTGAAACTCTAAGAACAGTGCTTGATACATAGTATGTGATTAGTGTTACCGTCTGTCACTCATGTTTCATAAAACATGTCAGTTTTCTTTGGAATTTCTTTTTGCTTCCCGACTTAGTCCTAAATCTTGCCAGATTTGATAGCTATTTGTGCCTTGAAAAAATGGCTTTAATCCATCTGTCATTTTTGCATGTGCAATAAAGTGAGGCTATAATTGCTTCTAGCTTATCAGAAAAAAAAAAGATTCCATACGGACAAGTTAACAAATAATTGTAAAAGAAGTCATAAATAAAATAACTGTATATAAGATATAGGGAACATCCTTGATTTCGCCTTCCACATTCCATATTTAATTCATTCAACAAGGCCCTTCCTCCAGATTTTATCTGGACTCTTGTTTTTTTCACTACCACTGCTACTGAAGTATGAACCACTGTCAACTTTCACCTGGTCTATTTCAGTAGTCTCTTAACTAGTCTTGTTGCATCTCCGTTCTTGTCCTGTTACAACCTGTTCTCACAGTAGCCTTAAGGATTACATGACCCCCACCCCTCCCCCCAGTCCCAACAAAACCCTCCAGAGCTCCCCATCCCACTGAAATAAAATTCAGAGTTACCATAACGCAGAAGATCCAACATGAATTGATCTCATCCTCCCTCTTGATTTATCTCTTTATATTCTCTTTTTAGCACACTCTCCAGCCATGCTGGCCTTCTCGCTGTTCCTTTGAAAATTGCCAAGCTTACTGTTGCCTCGGGTCTTTGTACTTGTTCTCTCTTTTCCCCAGGTCATTGACTCATGTGTCGTCTGACCTCCTACCAAAAAAGCCTTTTGCATTGCACTGCTCCCTAGCTCCTTACCTTACCCCACCCCATTTTTCTTCATAGACTTTCAGTGCCTGAAATTGTATGTGGACCTACACACTCATACGTTCCACAACCCCACTAGAATGTGAAGGCTGGGACCTTGTCTGCTCATTGCTGTACTGCCAACACCTGACATAAGGATGACTGAATGTGAGATTGGGGAGGTCTTTATAAAGGATATGCTTGAAATGTTGTGAAGGCTGCTTGGGCTTGGCAGCCGTTTAGTGAAAGACATACCAGGCAGAAGGAGCAACATGAGGCATGTTTTTGGTTTTTTTGTTTGTTTTTGAGAGCTCTGAGTAGTTCCATATGGCTAGAGGGTAGGAGAATGAAGGAAGATGATATAAAATCTGACAGGTGCTGAATCGTGTATGCTATATTAAGGAGTTTGTTTTCTGTAGGCAGGGGAGCCTATTGAAGAGTTTTAAAGTCAAATTTGCATTTTAAAAACATTGGCAGTAGCGGGGAGGAGCTAAGTTTAAGAGGTATATTTGTTGAGAAGCAGGGAGACCAGGTTTGGGATTGTTAACTGGTTTAGGCCAGAGATAATGAGGGCTTGAACTAAGGCAGTTGGGGAGAGAATTTGAGTTGGTCTGAAGCAAGTTTTATAGTTTAAACAAGCAAGTTTTTTTTTTTTTAATTTTTTTTTCAATGTTTATTTTTGGGACAGAGAGAGACAGAGCATGAACGGGGGAGGGGCAGAGAGAGAGGGAGACACAGAATCGGAAACAGGCTCCAGGCTCTGAGCCATCAGCCCAGAGCCCGACGTGGGGCTCGAACTCCCGGACCGCGAGATCGTGACCTGGCTGAAGTCGGACACTTAACCGACTGCGCCACCCAGGCGCCCCTAAACAAGCAAGTTTAAATAGTTCAAGAACTTGTTGAAGCAACTTTTATAGTTCAAGATTTAAACCACTGATTTAAATCTGGTTCTCGTCCTGGAGTAGTATTGCTCTCCAGGGGACATTTTGGCAATGTCTGAAGACATTTTTGGTTGTCACCACTGGGTGGGAGAGGGGATGCTAATTGGCATCTTGTGTATAAAGGCCTTGGGGGTACTGCTAATCACTCTACAGTGCACAGAACAGCCTTCCACAGCAACAAAAAAATTGACAATAGTCCAGAAAGTCAGTAGTGGTGAGGTTGAGAAACCCTCATTTAAATGAAAGAATCTTGAGCATGATTCTCAGATTTCAAAAGTTGGTGGGCTAGCCAAGACATTGAGAGGAGAAATATTCAAAAGACAAGCAGCAAACCAACATCAATGAAATAGTATAAACGCCTACATTGCAAAGGGATAGAGGCAGAGCAGGGGGGTGGGGGACAAAAACATGTTGGGAATTTGAAGGAGACGGAGCTGACAGCATATATAAAAAGACTAGAGGATTTTATTTCATCAGAATTTTAATGAAATACCAATATACTGTAACTTCTAAAAATGCAACCTTGAGCTGTTGGAATATGAGCATAGTTTACAAACCCATGGTAATAGTACAGTGATTCAAGCCCAATAATGGCATTTGCAGGTCTTCCATGTATATTTGGAGAATGAATGAATTGATCAAGCTGTATTTAGAGTATTATGTTCAGTTCTGTATACCTCCTTTTAGTAAATAAAACCAGACAGCTCCTTGTGGGGGACAGTTAGGATTGTGAGAGAACTGAAGATGTTTAACCCAGATGCACGAGCTTTATGTGTGTTACATAGAAAAATAACATTAGAACTAATGGATAGAGGTCTCGAGTTTGTACACAGCAGTTCAGCTTAAAGACCAACATAATCTGTCCGACACTGAAAAGGCCTGTTTCACACCATGATTAGTTAGCACACCATCGCAGAGCATATTCAGAAGGGCCAAAGTCCTTGCCATCAAGGTGCTCTCAACACAGTGGACCTGTACTGTAATAGCTAATCGCTTACATAGAACTTTACCGTATGCTTAGCACCATTCTAAGACTTTACATAAAATCCTCACAGCAACCCTATAAAAGCATGTTCTTTATTCCCACTTTACGGAGAGAAATCTGATTACAGAAGCTTAATCTTGCTCAATGTCTAGTGGCACGTCTAGGATTTAAACCCAGATAATCTGGCTGCAGGGTCTATGTTATGTTTTCAGTTCCAGTAATAGACATACAAAGTGCTAGACAGATGACCTTTAAGACCTACAGAAGGGCTTCTGGTTTGGATGGATAGTTACATAAAACTTCCAGTCAGGGTACCTGGGTGCCTCAGTCAGTTAAGCATCTTAACTTTGGCTCAGGTCATTATCTCGTGGTTCATCAGTTGGAGCCGTATGTCAGGCTCACTGCTGTCAGCGCAGAGCCCACTTCAGAGCCTCGGTCTCTCTCTCTCTCTGCCCCTACCCCACTTGCATGCTCTCTCTCTCAAAAATAAACATTTTAAAAAACAAAACAAATCTTTTAGTCATTCACCTTTGTCACACAGCTAATTATTGAACCCTCCCTTTCCTGTTCCTGGTCTGTTCCCTTTCCATTATGACAGTGGGAAACCGCCTCTGTCCTCATCCCCATTCATTGTTTCTACTAATTGTGCGTACATTGTGTTCTTTTTAAAGAATAGGCTTTAAATTTGTATAATTGCTACCCGAAGGGTATTGCAGGCCACAAGGATCTTTCACACAGGGCAGCCAAGCCTTGCCCCTGTACCACCTCTTCCTGAATATGGAGGAAAAGTTCGTTTTGGGCTGATCCCCGAGGAGTTCTTCCAGTTCCTTTATCCCAAAACTGGCGTAACAGGTAAGCATTTGCCCAGTGTTCGATAGTATGTTTACATGGTATGGTTTATGTGTACCTAGGATTTTAGTGGCCTCTTAACCTCTTCCATATATACCCCAAAAATGAAGTCAAAAGTAAATTGTGGAAGTGATTCAATGTAACACTTTGATTTGGTTGCTCTAACTTGTCTTTGGAGTAAATGTGTTAGGGATTTTAACTTGATTTTATAGCGTTGTGCCATTTGTTGATACACCACATTTATTAAATGCCTGCCCTGTGCAGGGCATTCTTCTAGGCATACAGGGGCAAACTAAGGTGCCTGCCATCATGGAACACGTGTTCTGTTACAGGACAGACAGTAAAGAAATGAGTAGTTGTATAAGGTACTGTCAGTTAGTGGAAGAACTATGGATTGAAATAAAGCTAGGTAAGATCATAGAGATTATTAAATTGTATATATAAGAATTAAAACAGAAATTGGGCCATATTAGGTTTTTCCCTTTTAAAAAGGCATAAACTGTTCTGAGATCTTACATTTTTATAATGCAGTATTCTTTCACTTACGTTCTTTAATCCTTAACAACAGTCCTGTAAGAACTTTTTATTTCACAGAAGAACTAGCAAATAAAGAATTTGCTGACATTTATTCTGTCTTTAGTGACTGAGTTGGACTTATACCCAGGGTCTCCAATTCAGTGTTTACTTTTACTTTTTTACTTTTACTGCAGTGCCTTTCTTGCTACAACTACTGGTGTGACTGTGGAACATAGGAAACCAAAGTTTTTTGGGTTTTTTGTTTGTTTGTTTTGTTTTAATCCTCCAGGGAGTGGCCTAAAATAGCATTTCTGTACCTGAATTTGCAAGAAACATTAGGGTCCTCAGATCCCCATAGGTGATAAAAAAACATTACATATGAATAGGCTTTTTCGCAAATTCATACTTAAAATTTTTGATTTGCACTCAGGGCACCTGGGTAGCTCAGTTGGTTGAGCATCCAGCTTCAGCTCATTTCATGATCTCATAGTTCATGAGTTCAAGCCGAACATTGGGCTTACTGCTGTCAGCACAGAGCCCGCTTAAGATCCTCTGTCCCCTTCTCTCTGCCCCTCCCCCACTTGTGCGCTCTCAAAAATAAGAAAAACATTAGATAAAATAAAATTTCTGACTCACAGTCAGATTTAAAGTTTGTATACTGGAGTGGCATCTGAGTGCTTCAGTCAGTTAAGCGTCTAACTCTTGATTTCTGCTGAGGTTATGATCTCACTGTTTCTAGGAGCTCCCTGCTGACAGTGAAGAGCCTGCTTGGGATTCTCTCTCCCTCTTTCTGTCCCACGTGGGCATGCATGCACACTCTCTCTCAAAATAAATAAACTTAAAAAAAATAAAATTTATATATTGGAGGCAAATATTTTTTAAAAAAGGAACTGTTGAAAGTTTTTTCAGGAAAATGGATAAAATACATTTTAGACTATAATCCTTTTATTTTCATAATACATCCTAACATTCTTTGGTACTAGTGTTGCTCAGAAAAACTGTAAAATGCTGCCCTAAAGCCTGCTTTGTCCTTGTCTCGCGTGTTTTGAGGCATAGCAGAAGATCCTAAAGAGACATACATCATGCTTTTGTGTCCTTTGAGAACTCATGTCCTGGTTAAAGAAAAAGGTAGCTATGTTTGTAGCATTGCAATTAGGTGCTGTAAGAATTGAGAATCCTGCGATTTATTTAATTCATACAGCTTTTATATTGGGTTCTTTTTGCTTATTTCCAGTGTCTGTTTCCTATTCAATATAAAGAAATAGTATATTTCGTCGCACAAATTACTTCTGGAAGTAACCTGACGTTTAGGTTTGTTAAGCAGTTGTGCTAGGCACTTTACATACATTATTTCTCAGTTTCATCCACCCTGTGAAGAAGGTACCATTCCCATTTTACAGATGAGGAAACTAAATTCAGAGATTATTAATATTTCTTACGTGTTATAGAGTCAGATTTCCTGGAGTCCACATCCTTATTCTTTCAACTCTACCATATGGCTCCTCAGGGCAGGGTCATCTTTAAATCCAGTTATCTTAAATCATTATATAATACCTTCAACTAATAAAATGCAGAGGTTTTTGTCTTCCCTTTCAGATACAGTATATCCATCATAAAATAACTTTTCTTTCTTTTAGGACCCTATGTGCTTGGAACTGGGCTTATCTTATATTTTCTGTCCAAAGAAATATATGTGATCACTGCAGAGACCTTTACTGCCGTATCAACAATAGGATTGCTTATCTATATAATTAAAAAATATGGTGCCTCTGTTGGAGAATTTGCTGATAAACTCAATGAGGTAAGAATCATAAACCTTATTTCTCAATTTAGATTGTGCTGAAAGCATCAGTGCTGGGCACCTGGGTGGCTCAGTCGGTTAAGCATCCAACTTTGACTCAGGTCATGTTCTCACAGTTCATGACTTCAAACCCTGCGTCAGGCTCTGTGCTTGCTCTCTCTTTCTCTCTCTCAAAAATAAATAAACATTAAAAAAAATTGAAAGCATCAATGCCATCAAGTGATGTTTCTGATGTTAATGTTAATTAACAAGAAGTGAATTTAATTATAATGAGGAAAGTTGTGTTAATGCTAGTTACTAATTTGAGATAAATTTTTTTAAATCTACCAAACTTTCTCCAGTTTTTCCAGTTTTGTTCATTCAACGGGATGTTGTGTAACTATTGTGGGCAATTATTTTTAAGAATTTGTGCATTTTTTTCTGTATCTGTATGTCTCTTTGTGGGTGTTTTCACAAATGAAGAATATAACTTTGAAGAAGCATGAAATGAAGTTATTCTTGTTATCCTTTATGCTTTCATTGATCTTTGTTGTAAAATTATAATTGCAGCAAAAAATTGCCCAACTAGAAGAGGTGAAACAGGCTTCCATCAAGCAGATCCAGGATGCAATTGATATGGAAAAGTCACAGCAAGCACTGGTTCAAAAGCGCCATTACCTTTTTGATGTCCAGAGGGTAGGTTTCAGAACCTCCTAAGGAGAATGGTTACTCGTTTGTGTGCATTTAAAACAAAAATTAGAATCTCTTATGAGGAATGGTTGAATATGTTGAACATATTTTATTAAGAAAAGAGATTTGGGTGGGGGTTGGCAATTACAGCTATTTAGATATTCAATATCTGTCAAATGGATAAATAATTAGAATTACTACTCTAAAATTAAAAGTTATAAAAGAACATATTTTGGATCCACACAGAAGGAAAGTAGTTATTAAATTATAGCTGACTAAAAAATGGTATTCGCTCTCTAAGGCCATAGGCAAAGTACGTGCTGTGTGTTTCATATATGCTTGCTGTGAGGAAATCTGATACCTTATATTCCAGCTTACAAAGCAAATTCAGAAAACAGTGGAACTTTTTACTACGGTCAAGGCATCATTAGATGCTAAACTACTTAGTTTCTGGAACATTTTTGGAACACGTTCAAGTATTTTTGCTTTAACAATCATACTGTTATCTCCTCTGAGCCCAGTGCTTTATGCCTGATATTTACAGTGACATGGCCTTATATTGATATTTTATGTTACAGAAGCATGTATGAAATGAAAAATGAGATACAAGTATCTAAAATATTAAGGATGTAGGCCAGTATTTCTTAGTGTGGTCTCCACATGTGTCAGTCGTCTTTGGTGCAGGTTTTTGGACCCAGTCAAAGACTGGAAGCAGAATCTATGTTTTTAAAAACTGATTCATAAGGATTCTCAAGCACGTAAATGTTTAAAAACCTCAGAAAACTTTAAAACCTTTCTGTACATAATTTAGATTTCAACCAGAGAATGAAATAAAATCTGACTTTTGAAGATACAGCTTTTTCATAAGACTCAAATAGGTAGTCACTACATTTCTGTTTATGAAATACTTAATAGCTCCTGATCGTCAAGGCAAGTGTTGGGAATAAAAGAAAGTCTGCCTTCATGGAGTCTGCTTTCTAGCCAGGGGTTGAGAGAATGATAGAAAAACAATAATTGAGCAGATGGGAATGCCAACTGGTAATAAGTGAGATGTAGAACAATTAACTAGGTAGGAAAGGAATAGAGTTAAAAGGAACTAATTAGAGGAAAAGAGATTTACAAGGGGGGAGTTATTTTTATCAGGCAGTCTAGAAAGATCTCTAATGTGATACTTGAACAGAGACCTGAAGAAGTGATGGTACAAGCTATGTGGACTTCTGGGAAAATAGCGTTGCAGCAGAGGGAAGAAAAATCACAAGGGCCTACACCTGGAAACTTGTTTGGTGTAGTCCAGGAAGAGTGAGGACACCAGTGTAGCTGAAGAGGAATGAGTGAGGAGGAGAAAATGTAGCAAAGTAGATAGTGGTCAGGGGCTGGATCAGGTAAAGTTTTTAGGCTTCTCTATGGACTTTGTCCTCTGAATGAGAAAGTCATTGAAGCTTTTAAGTAGAGGAGTAATACAATCCCACTTTTGTTGAAGTGTCACTCTGATTGCTTTGTTGGCAAATAGCCTTCAGTCTTGTAGCACTGGTTTGAAATGCCTACAAGTTAGCCAAGTACAGTTGTTAGGTACAGACCATTGGATGTAGGAGTCTGGAATTTATGGGGAGGATTCTAGGCTGGAGATTGGGGAGGTCATGAGCTGACAGATGGTACTTAAAATTACAAGACTAGAACATGATGAAAAGAAAAAAAAAACAAAACAGGTGAAAACAAGGACAGTGTCAATCTGTAGTCATCCTAGTGATGGTGAGGAAATAAAGGGCCTAAGAATTTGCTGTACATTTAGCAACATGGAGGTTCTTGGTAACCTTGGTAAGGGCTATTTTAGTAAAGTGATTGGAGTAGGTTGAAGAAAAAGTGGAAAGAAGAAAGTGGAGTCAGTAAGGACAACTGTCAAAAATGTCAAGGAGTTTTACTGTAATAGTGAGCAGAGAAATTAGCAGCTAGGAGGGGAGGATGTAGGAATCGAGATTTTTAAAAGATGGAAAGTATGATTACATGTTAGTGTCTGATAGAATTTAGGAGAGAGAGAAAAACTGATGCAAGAAAAGGGGAGAGAGGTTTGCTGGAGTGATGTCCTTTAGTAGGCCAGAGGGCTTGGGACATAGCGTGCAGGGGGATGGGCTGCGTCCACGGTTCGGCCGCAGTTACAGAAAGGAAGGCAAGTACACGAGTATGGATTCAGGTGTACTAGGTTATGTGGTGGTAGAAGTTTGTGGAAGTTCTCTTACTGCTCCCCTTTTCTCAGTGAAGCAGGATGAAGGTCATTTGCTGAGAGTGAAAGTAGTCAAGGAGGTACCAGAGATTAGGAGAAAGAAGGCCAGGAAGATGAATGGACTAAAGAAATGTACTTAGAGGTATTAAGTTGAGATTAATGTCTCTGTGTAACAGGCAGATCTGTAAGGATTCACACTACAGACTAAAAGATAACAATGTCCCTGTCACTGTTGTTGATTTGATCTTAATCTAGAGGTAGTAGGTGGTATTAGAGAAGAGAAAGGAATAAAAGATCTGTAATTTAGCAGAGGCAGTTATCATAATTTAAAGCTTACCTAATTATATACCTAGAAAACCTAAGAGAATCAACATAACTCTTTTAATAACGAAATTCGGGGTGCCTGGGTGGCATAGTCAGTTAAGCATACTACTTTTTGATCTTGACTCAGGTCACGATCTTACAGTTTGTGAGTTCGACTCCTACATCGGGCTCTGCGCTGATGGTGTGGAGCCTGCTTGGGATTCTGTCTCTCCTCTCTGCCCCTCCCCTGCTTGTGCGTGTGCTCTCTCTTTCTCTCAAAATAAATAAATGTTAAAAAATTTTAATGATCAAATTCAGTCAGCTGTTCGGGTGCAACGTTACTAAGAAACGAAATCAGTGCCCTCCGTATACAAATAGCAGTCAGTTAGAAAATACAGTGGAAGAAGATAAACCATCTAGGAAGCGATGCATCAACTACACCTCGCTATAAAAGTACAAACTTTTTACTTCAAAAAATAGAAAATGCTCATGTGGTTTAAGGTTCTAAGAACCTTGTTCTTAGATTGGAAGACTCAATATTATAAAGAGATACACTCTCCCTGCTTTAATCTCTAAATTTAACACGTTCTTATAAGGAAAATACTGATAGCCTGAGGGTAGGGGATGTTGGGGCTTGGACAAATTGACTATTAATAGAAGCAGAATACCCAGGAATATTTTGGAAAAGAGAAGTAGTGAGAACCTATCCTGCCAAATATGAAAACCCATTATAAGATTATAAGAAACTATACGTAGTATGTGCATTGCATGAAAAGAAGGTCAGGGTGGTGCCACGGAAGAGAAGGTCTAAACGCTAAGGCAATTTAGACTTGCCAGTTTCATCATAGAGGGGAGAGAATTGGGCCCCTGTTGTAGACATGAGGTTGGCTTCCTACCTTTTGCTTTCTACTAAAATAAATTTCAAATGAATTAAAGGTCTTTCTAAGGAATGAAACCATAAAAGTGGAAAAAGAGAACGTGAAAAAAAATACAATTCCTTTGGAGTTGGCAAAGCCTTTCTAATAAAGATAACAAAATCAGGATCTTCTGTGTGGTGACAGATGTTAACTACACTTACTCCGGTGACCATTTCACAACGAATGCAAAATACTGAATTTATGTTATATACTTGAAATTACACTTCAGTTTATAAAAATTAAATTATACCTCAGTTTAAAAAAAATCCATGGATAAAAAAGATGTATATATACACAATGGAATACTATTCGGCCATAAAAAAAAAAGAATGCAATCTTGGCATTTGCAACGACGTGGATAGAGTTGATAGTAGTATGCTAAGTGAAATAAGTCAGAGAAAGACAGCCTGTATGATTTCACTTGTGGGATTTAAGAAACAAAACAAATGAGCAAAGGGGGAAAAGAGCAAGAGAGAGACAAACCAAGAAATAGACACTTAACTGTAGAAAACAAACTGGTGGTTACTGGAGAGGAGGGGGCAGGGGGTTGGGTGAAATAGGTGATGGGGATTAAGGAGGGCACTTGTGATGAGCACTGGATGATGTGTGGAAGTGTTGAATCCCTGTATTGTACACCTGAAACTAATATGCTGCATATTTATTGGAATTTAAATAAAAACTTGAAAGAGAATAAAAATAGAAAAACTGCAAAACTCCAGAAATTATAAGAGGAAAAGTTGTTCAATTGGTCTCATAAAAATTTTACATGTACAAATTAGCATAAACAAAGTTAAATGACCAACTGGGAAGACTGTGTGTGTTCCATGTGACACAAAAGGGTAGTTACCTTAGGGGAGACCAATATCCCAGTAGAAAACTAGGCATAGGACATGGACCATTGATAAGTGAGTACATGTAAATGGTTCCTAAATATGTAAATTTTCTCCTTAGATAATGACAAAGGTCATTTTTTCTGCTTATGAGAATAGCATGAGGTAAAAGGTTTTCTAAACATCATTGGTCAGGGGTTGTGTTGCCAGTAGGAGAATGAAGTAGTACAAGTTTATATGGAATTTGACAGTGTTGATCAGTTTAAGAGCATGGGCTTTAGAGCCTGGCTCCTTGTATTCAGATCTTGGCTTCACAGTTTATTAGCTCTGTAACCTTGGACAAGTTCCTTAGCTTCTGCCTCAGTTTGTTTACCATAAAATGGATATAGTAATAGTAACTGTCCCATGGTGTGATAAGACTTCATTGAATTGACACACAGTGTTTTGAACATAGTAGGTACTCAACAGATGTTATTATTACAATAGAGACTGACACACAAGTGCAGACATACGCAGCAGATGCAGCAATATTTGTAGTAGAAAAAAACGGGAAGCAGTCTAATCTATTAATAGAGCTTAGTTAATTAAACTGCATTATGGAACCACCAGTATAGTAGAATTCAATGTAACTTAAAATTGAGGTGGATCTACGTGTCATAATTAGTAAAAGGGATGTGTGGGTGTGTGCGCGTGCGTGCGCCTGCCTTTACCTGTATTTTGTTTACTGAATGTTTCTGGAAGGAAATACAGGATATACAGGAAGATGGTGGCCTGTGGGGGGACTGGAGGAAACTTACTGTATATACTTTCAAACATACTTTTACTGTAAATATGCTATTAGAATTTTTTATCGCATGTGTCTCTTACTCAAATAAAATAATTTTGTGTAAAGTACAAGAAAGTGGTGGGGTGTTCTGACTGGCAGAATCCGCAGAATGGAAATGATCCTTCAACTATGCATAAAGTTTTCATCAATTCTTAATTTTGCCTCAGAATAACATTGCTATGGCACTGGAACTTACTTACCGGGAACGGCTGCATAGAGTATACAAGGAGGTAAAGAATCGCCTGGACTATCACATCTCTGTGCAGAACATGATGCGTCGAAAGGAACAAGAGCACATGATAAACTGGGTGGAGAAGCATGTGGTGCAGAGCATCTCTGCACAGCAGGTACATGATGTTCTGAAACTTCTGGAGCTGTATTAATTTCTGACGAGCCTCTGCTGATGCGCTGTTAGGCTAGGAATTGCTGGTGGGGAGTCTTTTTTTTTTTTTTTTTTTTTTTAACGTTTATTTATTTTTGAGACAGAGAGAGACAGAGCATGAGTGGGGGAGGATCAGAGAGAGAGAGAGGGAGACACAGAATCTGAAACAGGCTCCAGGCTCTGCACTGTCAGCACAGAGCCCGACGCAGGGCTTGAACTCACAGACCGTGAGATCATGACCTGAGCCGAAGTCAGACGCTTAACCCACTGAGCCACCTAGGCGCCCCGCTGGTGGGGAGTCTTTAGGCTCCAGACGATGGGGTCGCCCTGTTTTGTTTCTCTGGGTAGTGGTAACTTGGAGGACGCTGCCCACCTGCCTTGGTGGCTTTCCTTTTCACTCAGAACTTGGTATCAGAGAATCTCTCAGTATCAGAGACAGCGGGAGGTAGTTGGCACGGCTTGTGGCAGACTTGTATTCAGGTTCCATCATTTGGGAAACATTAACCAACAGATTTCATTTTTCTGTACAGCAGACTGAATAGAGCTATTTCTGAGTCCCTTCCATTTCCTCATTCCATGATCTCTACTCCATTTCCTCTTCCTTGCCACTTAAATCACTGGTCATGAATGGAAAAGAAATGTTTTTATTATTTACCTAAATTTGATTTCCTTTTTAAAGTTTATATTCTTTTTTTTTTTTTACTTGATTTCTTCTTTCCCAAATATATAGTATACGTAGGCATTTCTAGTCATTTTCTGTATAACACTCAAGGACTAGAAAAACAGGGTCTATCAACATTTAATGATTTTTTTCTCAATAAATTGTCTTGTGTAAAAGTAACACGTTTATTTAAGAAACGGGGAAAACAAAAAATACAGAAAAGAGACAAAATTATTCTCATTTTTAACATTTCTATGTTACTAATGTTAGGTTGGTAGTTTTCAAGCAACAGTTAGCTGTGTAACATCGGTGACACGTGGTTACAGGAATGTCTGGCTTCAAATTCTGTGTAGGTTTCACTCATAAAAGCTGTGAGCCAGGGGATTTTAAACTAGTTTCTGGGATTTGCTTTAAATAAATTATATCTCCCCTATGTCACATAAAGAATTCCTAGTCTATCATATCAAGCCAGTAATCCATCTTGAGATTCTGTAGGAGCCTCAAGATCTTGTAGGAGGTATCCTTTAGAATTACAATGTTTATACCCTTCCGTGATTTGGAGATGTCTAAACAGATTGCTCTTTCTTTATCACAGGAGAAGGAGACAATTGCCAAGTGCATTGCAGATCTGAAGCTCCTTGCAAAGAAGGCTCAAGCACAGCCAGTTTTGTAAATGCATCTATCTCTGTGGAGACAGCTAGAAGCAGTTGACCAAGGAGACTCATCGATGTGGCATAGTCTTTCTGTGTTGCTGTCTACTGAAGTTACACTTAACCTTTCCCAAAAGTGAAGTTTGAATTTCACATGAGAATGAAAACAGCCTGTTGGCCAGTGAGATGTTTTTCATCCTTCTTGCTCTGTATTTTGAGTTGTTCCATGATCACTTTTGAATAATCAGTTTGCTTTTAATAAAATTTGTTGCCTGACTAAAGATTACCAAGTTAGAGTTTAAATTTGTAATTAATTCTACCATCTTGCATTAAAGTGACAGTTGAGAGTAGGTTTTTCAAGTTGTGTAATATTCTAAAATATTTCAACATTTGTCATATGGGTAAAAATCAAACGTCATTGAACTGATAATTTAGTGTAAGCTATTCCTGGCCAACTGACAGGCTATTGGAAATTTAAAGCTTTTTTAGTATTCTTAAAATAACTAAAGGAAATCTTGTGTATCAAGTCACATTATTGACTTTGTTATTTTAGTAATATGTCTACAGGAAATATGGACCCAATGTGTCATAAAATTATTCTAAAGAATCCAGCAAATAAATTTAAAAAATCTTCCCTTCTATAGGTTTGTCTGCTTTTAATTCTCCCATACTTGTATAAGGATGTCCTTGTACACAGGACAGCTTACATAATAGGAAATATTTGAAAATATGTACCATATGGATAATTGCTATTTTCATTGACTTCTTAGGATTTTAATTTATGAAACAATAGATATCAGTTCAGTATTTATTGATGGATAATATATTCACTTACTGTATAAATTAGATTGATACCCTTATTGTTACTTAAAGAGATTTTGCTAGGGTCAACAGAGGTGTTTCAAATTATTCATTTAGCAAAGGATTTATAAGAACCTAGTTGGTGCTAAGCACCATCCTGTACTGATAATACAGAGAGAAAATCCCCTATCAAAAAGTTAAAAAATCTTTGGAAAGGCAGTAAGAATATATGAACAATAGAGCCTTTAGCACAGGTACTTTGAGAGTATAATGACAAGTACCATTTTAGATAGTCTCACTAGCCTCATCGTTTTTCTTGTATATAACTATCAGCGTTCAGAGAAGCAGAACTAGGATATATGTTTGTAAGGAATTTGACTGCTGTTGTGGGAGCCGGTTAAGCTGGTCTCTGAAAGTCTTTTTTACCTTGGTTTCTGATGCAGGAGCTTGAAGTCCACAGAGCGGGCAGTAAAGAAGGCAAGGTGGATGTAAAGTGGGAGACACAGGAACAAGTAGAAATCGCAAGCACAGACTGAAACCCTTGTCCGTTTTTATTACCTCTGACTTTGATGGTATGATTTCCTCAAAAAGCCCGGGTCCTTTTTCACACATACCTTGTCCAAAGGTTAGAAAAGCTGAAGGGTGATGCGGGAAAGGTGGGGAAGGCCCAGCTGCAGCTGCTGAGCCACAGATCAGCAACATGTACGAGCCACTGGACAGTTGCTGCTTCACACCTGCCCTCTGAAATTGCTCAAGAATCAAATGGCTCACTCTAAGCAAAACATTCAGGGAAGAGAATTCTGGAAAGTAGTTCAGCCTAACCCACTCGACACATTAAGAACCACCACAATAACTATCCTGTTAATAAATGTTACCCTGAATAAAGAAAGCAAAAACTCTAATCCCAGGAAGTTCAATGAACCTCCAATAAAACATGGAGACAGCATGGGGCGCCTGGGTGGCTCAGTCAGTTAAGCATCCGACTTTGGCTCAGGTCATGATCTCACATCTCATGGGTTCAGGCCTCATGTCGGGCTCTGTGCTGACAGTTCAGAGACTGGAGCCTGCTTCAGATTCTGTGTCTCCCTCTCTCTGACCCTCCCCCATTCATGCTCTGTCTCTCTGTCTCAAAAACAAACATTTTTTAAAAATTAAAAACAAAAAAAACATGGAGACAGCAGAAAGGTGACAAGTCAGAAAAGAAAGGCTGAGCTGGCATTTGAAAGAGGAAGTTGGCCAGAAGAGTGAGGGATTCAAGTCCAGAAGGAAGGAGCAGCATTCATGATTGTAGAGAAGCTAATGTAACAGAGCAGCATTCTTAAGACTGAAGAACTTGAATGAACTATGAATAGGAGTTATATTAGAGTTCTTAATGCTGTGCTTAGAAGTTGGATTTTGTTCCGAGGAGAGGGAAGCCAGTGAAAGGTTTTAAGCAGAGGAATGCTAACTTTCATTTCAGAAAAGTCACTATCAACAGTAGAGGACAGTTTGGAGAGGCAAAGCTAGTTCGGCTGCTGGAACGTTCTAGTGAAAAGACATTGAAGACTTTTAAGGCCTTGGCAGTGTGGACGGAAAGGAATTGAGAAACACTAAAGGTAACAGTGGGATTGAGTGTAGAGAATATGGAAGAAGGGAAAAACGTGAGTCACAGCTTTCTTGCTTGAAAGAGAAGTGAAAGGGAGATATTCTCACTGTGATTTGGAATACAGGATAAACTGTGATTCAGGGAAGAATAAGTCTCAGTGTAGAGCCATGAAAGAACATCGGTGTTTGAGAAATGGTAGATAAGGAGGATTCTGCCAAAGAAAGAATAGCCACTTACTGGAGGAAAACCAGGAGACAATAGAATAAAATCAGGACGGTGTGAGTTCTGTGTCAGAAGAGCCACTTTTTCAGGGAGATTAGGAGGACTTCACGCCCATCAGAGTTCATCACTTGGAAGTCTCTGGTGGCCCTGTCTAGAGTAGTTTTGGTTGAATGGTGGGGACAGGAGATCACAGCGGTGGTAAAGGACTGAAAGGCAGTGAGGAAATGGACCTTCATGGAATAATTTCCAGAACGCTACTCACCCTCCCTCATATTGTCTACATGCCCAATGAACAACTTAAAGGCATCTCAAACTGAAGTCAAAAATAGATCTCTCAGTCTCTGCCCACAGCCTGCCCTTCCCTCAGATAATGGCACTACCATTCACCCAAGCTGCTCAGGCCAAAAACTGGGAGTCAATCTTAAGTTCCACTCACTTTCCCTATCCAATCCATCAGCAAGTCTTGTTACCGCTACTCTCAAACTTCTCTCAGATCTGGCCACTCCTCCCACTGCTTAATCCAAGCTGCCGCTTCGGCTACTACACTTTGGGCTACTACAATTCTCTGTTGCCACACTTGCACCTCTTAACAAGCCTCCGTAGCCAAAGTGAGCTTTATCAAATGTAAGTCTAAAGCCATCGCTCCCCTGCATAAAACTGTAACGCCCCATCACACTTAAATAGAATCTAGTCCTCACCATTATTCACAAGATACTGTATGATCTGGTCCCCAGCAGCCTCTCAGACCTCATCTACCACTCCTTGTTCATTCTGCTTTGGCTACCCTTTCTTTGCTGTTCCTCAGACGTCTAAACCTTTCCAGTTTGCAGCGTTGGCACAAACTTAGAGCTTCCCAGAGAGGTTACCACGAATGGCAAATACGCCAGGAGATACTGCTCTCCTTAATACGTGGAGCAGCCGGGCTGTTAGAGGCCTCAGGCCAATGATTTCAGGCTGAGAACAGCATCTGGGTTTCTCACAGGGCCACCTGATCTGAGCAGAGTCTGAAAGCATGCCCCATAGTCCCCAGAACCAGAGAGCCGGATGAGTGACGTCCTGCACTCAGCAACACTGAAACATTGCCAAGACAGTGCTCTGCCAACCTAGACCTTAGCCATAGTTATAGGAGCACATGCTGCTTCTCTTGGGCAAGAGGCCACGGATGGAGGAATTTATTTACCTGTGCCCCAGGAGTGTGGTGTCACGGCCCAAAGTGAAGCCAGCCAGGAAAGAGAGGAGGTGATAAGCTGAACAGGGTTCCTGGAGGTAAAACTCCACAGACTACAGCTCCAGATCTCCACCTTCAGATTACCAGATGTTTATTTCTATGTGGTAGATGTGGTTTAGTACTTGCAAACTGGCCGCGTGGTGATTGGCTGTGCAGTCTGCAAGTTAGAGTAGGGTGATTATTTTTTAAATACGTGATACGAAAAAGTCCAGTTGAACTTGAAGTATTTTTGTGTTAGCAAAAGAAATAGATTACAATGTCAGTGAGAAAAGGGAACTGTTGTTAGATCCTTTACTTTTGTTATAAATGTGATAA
The DNA here is from genome assembly GCF_022079265.1 of Lynx rufus. Taxonomy (NCBI): domain Eukaryota; kingdom Metazoa; phylum Chordata; class Mammalia; order Carnivora; family Felidae; genus Lynx; species Lynx rufus. Next base: position 127,312,587 of record NW_025814834.1, on the reverse strand, counting down.
TGACCGTAAGAAAATTTATTATCAACGATAACTAATAATAATCTGAAGACCATTCCAGTCAAGTCAGTCACCCTAATTCAGTGGTTATTCTTAGCAACATGCATGGTGAGATAACCAGAAATGTTTCCTAATGGGACTAAATACAAACTAGACAATGTCACCTGCGATGTTAATCTAGCTAAAAATATTTAACTTGAATCTATCAAGGCTTAAGATATAAATTCCAGTTCCAGGAAATGAAGGAGATAGAGGAACAAGATAAATGACACTAAAGGAAGTAATTAAATTAAGGATTGTTTTTCTATATATTAGGTCTTGTGTTTTCCCTTAAATTTTTTTTGATGTTCTCTGTTAAGGTCCTATACCTCTTTTATAACACTTATTTTAAATGCTTTCTGTCCTTTATTATTATAAAATGTACCTTGCTTAAATTTTCTGTTTGCTGTTGAAGCACGAAGTACAATTAAGATGTGGACTCCTGGAGCTTTGTTGTTGGGATTCAAATACAATTAAACTGCAAAATCTTGAAACTTTGGCTTCTACTAGTGGTAGACAAGGTAATTCAGACCAACTGTCTGACTGAAGAAATTTTTAACATCTGAGCGAAACATAAAACCTATCTTAGGGGTACGAAAGCACCACAAGATAATGAGAAATCGTCAGGCCAAGAACTGAGAGATGGTGGAAATTCAGAGAGGTGAGTGTAGCCCTCGGGACCACTTCTGCCCTGGGAGCATTTGCCAATCTGAAGATAGCCAAGAGACTACGCTATGTTTCTGGTGGCTTCACCGGCCTCTGGTAGCTTGAGGAATGAAAGACGGAGCCCAGGACCCATCGAGGATGAAACGCAAGTAAACATCACCAGTGCCCACCATCACCACATACTGTGCACACAGTCAGCCGTGCTCAGAGCACAGGTGAAGCCAGAAAACACCAGTCCTTACACTTGACAATGCCTTGCTGTGAGTGGACCCACTCAGTGAACTCAGCCCTGAACTCGGATTAAGGTGATCCCAGATTGCCGATGCCCCCAGGTCTCTGGCGAAAAAAACCCATGAAACCTCATTTGGAGGAAGAAAACATGATCCTAGTCTTCTCTTTCTTCTGCAAATGATTTTTCAAACCCAATTTTAGAGGAAGAGGTAATCAGATAATTAGAAGGTAAGATACCGTAAGTCAGGACTAAACAAGCCATAAGCTAATTATGCTTATTGTAGTGAAGGAGATAAAAGTCCGAAAATGTTGACAGAGGGGTGCTTGGCTGGCTCAGTCAGTAGAGCATCTGACTCTTGATCTCAGGGTTGTGAGTTCAAGTCCCATGTTGGGTGTGGAGCCTACTTAAAAAAAAAATGTGGACAGAGAACGAGACACTCTCTTAAACAAGTTTTGAAACATATAAATTCTAGAACTGAAAAAATATACAGAAATTAGCTCAATTGGCCATTTTGTATAGCAGATTAGAAAGGAGCAATTATGAACTGGAAATAACTTAAAAGAGAACATCCAGAATGAAGAAGAGAGACAAAAAGATGAAAAACACAAAAGGGAGAGTAGGAGAGAAGATACAATAAGGTCTAAATATACGGTTGGAGTCCCAAAAGAAAATGAGAGAAAACAAGGCAGAAGGAATATTTAAAGAGCTTATGGCCAGAAGATCGTGAAAGAAAATGATCAGTGTGTGGGGGGAAGGTACCTAACTAGAATTCTATAGCAGCAAAAATATCTTCTTTTAAGAATGAAAGAGAAAGATTTCAAGAGAACTAAAAATGAGTTAGCAACCAGTAAGTAGCACTTCATTAAAAGACTAAAAGCTATTCTTCTTAAGACAAGGAAAATGATCCCATAGAACATGCCAGAAACACAAGGGAAAAGGAAGAAAAACATAGCTGTTAGATATGTGAGTAAACCTAAATGAATATTATAAATATAAAACCTTTGGAGATTAAAATATTTTTATGTAGAAATAGACAAATTCAGGGGTGCCCTAGTGGCTCAATGGTTTGCATCCTGCTCTTGATTTAGGCTCTCAAGTCATGACCTCGCAGTGGCAAGACTGAGCCCTTTGTCAGGCTCCTCGCTGGGCATGAAGACTGCTTGAGATTTTCTCCCTCCCTCTGCCTCTGCCCCTCTACTCGTGTGCATGCTCTCTCTCTCTCTCTCTCAAAAAAAAAGTATATATATATACATTCATATATAGAGATTCATAATTACATCAGTAACTAAAGACTTAGGAAGCAGTTAGGATATAGAGTCTGAACAAACACAAACACAAACTAGACTTAATAGAGGTACAGAACACCACTCCCAATAACCACAGGCTGTACAATTTTTCTCAAGTACATACGAAATAGTATGTAAGACTTGACCATATAATATGCATGATGCATGTCTCAACAGATTTTAAAGGATTGAAATCGTGCCCAGTATTTTTGCTAACCACAGAAAAATTATGCTTACAAGTTGTTAACAAAAAGATAAGGAGATCTACATATATTTTGAAATTAAGAAACACCTTTCTAAATAATCCATGCATCAAAGAAATCAGAAAGGAAATTAAAAAGTATTGTAAAATGAATGATAGAAGATATAGAACCGCAGAGTGCAAAATCTGGCCCAAAACTTGCTGAAGTTGGGTTTGCAGTTAGAGGATCCTCAAAGAAGTTTTGTTTTGTTTTTCTCTTTGCCCTCCTCTTGCCCAGAGCCAAGATTGGAATAAGCCAGTGTTGTAGGCAGGATTCTACACTGCGGCACAGTGTCCGCCCCCTGGTGTTACCCTGGGTGAAATCCCTTCCCCTGAGTGCAGATGGAATCTGTGCCTTGGATCTAATCAATATAATATAGCAAAGATGGTGGGGTGCCCCTCCCTTGATTGGGTTACTATATGGGGCCAAAGGTGATGAGAAGTCACTCCCACTGCTACATTACGCTGTGTAAGACCATCCCAACAGCCTAGTAAGACTCTCCTGCTGGCCTTAAAGAAGCAGGAGATTGTGTTTTGCACTACCTATGAACAGGGCCAACGCAAAGAACTGCAGACAGCTTCTAGGACCCGAGGGCGGACTCCAACAGAGAGCCAATGACAAGCTGGGGCCCCCTCGGTCTTACAGCCAAAAGGAAACGAATTTCAAAGTGGATCTTCCCCCCCAGCCAAGCCTCTGATGAAACCAAGACCCCATCCAATACTTGAACTGCACCCTGGTGAGAGCCTGAAGCAGAGAACCCTGTTAAGCTGTACCCAAGCCTGTAACCCACAGATCCTGTGAGATAATAAATGTGCACTCTCTTAAGCCTCTAAATGTGTGACCATTTGTTATGCTGCTGTTGAAAGCTGGTACAAGGATCCCTACCATTTCCATCTGTGGCATGACTTTTCCTCATTTACCCACTGTGGGTCCCCTTTCAGAGGGTCCGATGCAAATTCCCACCTTTGTGCAGGCTTTAGAGTTGGTTTCCAGATCTTATGCACATGGCATTTCAACCCTAGCTCTGGCTCAACAAAGATTACCAGCTATTCCCCAAGCAAACACCAGCTCCAGCTCTCACCCAGCGGGCTTCCTTTCTACCTTTGAGGATTTCCAACATCTAGTTCAGCCATGCATTTTTAAATGATGGTGTTTAAAATGTTTTATGCAGCACTTATTGGTGTTCTTTAACAAGAGGATCTCTTTAAAGATCCAATCTGGGGCGCCTGGGTGGCGCAGTCGGTTAAGCGTCCGACCTCAGCCAGGTCACGATCTCGCAGTCTGTGAGTTCGAGCCCCGCGTCGGGCTCTGGGCTGATGGCTCAGAGCCTGGAGCCTGTTTCCGATTCTGTGTCTCTCTCTCTCTCTGCCCCTCCCCCGTTCATGCTCTGTCTCTCTCTATCCCAAAAATAAATAAACGTTGAAAAAAAAAATTAAAAAAAAAAATTAAAAAAAAAATAAAGATCCAATCTGCTCTATGTCCTGGGATTTCTGTTCAACTGTGCAACCCACTGAAGTCTTATTTCCTGCCACTGCCAACCCTAAGCTACGTTCACAGAAGAGATCATGATCTCTTAATTTCCTAATCCAATCCACTCTTTCCAGCCCTCATGTTACTGCACCTCCCTCTCAGCAGCATCTGGCACTGTTGGCCAGTTTTCCTGCTTTCCTTCCTTCCTTCCTTCCTTCCTTCCTTCCTTCCTTCCTTCCTTCCTTCCTTCCCTTCCTGGCTTCTAATAGCACATGTGAGATAACTATCCCAAAATCTCCATGTCTTTTGCCCATTTCTTCACTGGATTATTTGGTTTTTGGGTGTTGAGTTTGATAAATTCTTTATAGATTTTGGATACTAACCCTTTATCTGATATGTCATTCGCAAATATCTTCTCCCATTCCGTCAGTTGCCTTTTAGTTTTGCTGATTGTTTCCTTCACTGTGCAGAAGTTTTTTATTTTGATGAGGTCCCAATAGTTCATTTTTCTTTTGTTGCCCTTGCCTTCGGAGACGTGTTGAGTAAGTTGCTGCGGCCAAGGTCGAAGAGGTTTTTTCCTGCTTTCTCCTCAAGGATTTTGATGGCTTCCTGTCTTACATTTAGGTCTTCCATCCATTTTGAGCTTATTTTTGTGTATGATGTAAGAAAGTGGACCAGGTTCATTCTTCTGCATGTTGCTGTCCAGTTTTCCCAGCACCACTTGCTGAAGAGACTGTCTTTATTCCATTGGATATTCTTTCCTGTTTTGTCGAAGATTAGTTGGCCATACGTTTGTGGGTGCATTTCTGGGTTCTCTATTCTGTTCCATTGACCTGAGTGTCTGTTCTTGTGCCAGGACCATACTGTCTTGGTGATTACAGCTTTGTAATACAGCATGAAGTCCGTATCCCAAAATTTCCATAGCGTCAATATGGAAAAGCTTATTTTTTTGCTCCTAAAGAATCTACCGCAGGTCCAAGCGACCCTCCAGAGAAACTGCCCTCCATATGATGACATAGTGATCCAGCTTTAGAGCTTTCAGCCTTACCTTCTCACCACAAAATCTCCACGATCACCCTGCAGGAGAAGGGGTCAGAGGAGGTCTTACTTAAGCAAGTAAATGCTTCAACTAGAAGAGAATACATCACTTTCATTCATGGGATGTTGGCCAGAACTAGTCACATGGCACCATCCAACTACAGGTGAGGCTCTGGGCCAGGAGAGGAGAACCGGTTGTGGGTGAGAACTAGTACTGTCCACACAAATCTAGATCTCTTTCACGAGCCCTAGACCTGTGCATCCAACTACCTCATGTTCCACGGCCACCCTAAAGTCAATGTGTCCGAGAGTGATGCGTTATTCTCCCACTCCCACACCCCTTTCTTCTATATTTGCACTATTAATCAGGGATACAGGGCAGAAATCTGGGAGTTACCCTGAGCTCCTCTCCCGTGCCTTCCTCTCACAACTGATAAATAATTCCGTCTATCTGCCCTATCTCTTCCTCCCCATGCTCATTTCCTCTGGCCAGAGCTCTGCAGTGGCAGAGGACTTGCGCCCACTTCCTGGATCCCAATCAGTCCCTCCAGCACTCTGTTGCCTACACCTAAATGTGACCATGTGATACCTCTTCAGCAGTGTCTCCATTTCCTGTAAGGTAAGGTTTGTGTAGGTCCTCCATCACCTGGTCTTGCCCTTCGTCTCCAGCCTGTCCTCTTCTGTTCCCCATCCACACTTGAGCCTCATTCCCCACTGCACCAGCCACGTAAAACACTTGCATTTCCTGGACCATAACCAGCATGACAAAGCATGTCTTTGCTCGTGCAGTCCCCCTACCTGGAATACGCTTCCTTCCTCTGCCTGCCTAGAAAATGTGATTCATCTTTCCAGACGCAGCTCATACATCATCTCCTCTATGATGCTTCTGGTGACACTCACTTTTCTTCCTTATTTTGTAGGCTGGGCCTTTTCTCTCTTGGGTCCCATTCCATCCTGTACAGATGCCAGCATAGCATCTACCATGTTTCATTTTACTGTCGACTCCAGAACTTGGCAGTGCATTTGGGCCATAGTAGGCGCTCGGTCAATGTCTGATTAATTAATTAAATCATCACTCTAAGTCTCAGGGCGCCTGGGTGGTTCAGCATCCGACTTCGGCTCAGGCTGACGGGGTGTGGAGCCTGCCTCGGATCCTCTGACTCCCTCTCTCTCTGCCCCTCCCCCATTGACTCTCATAAATAAATAAGTAAGTAAGTAAGTAAATAAATAAATAAATAAATTCGTTACTTTAAGTCTTGAGCTACTGCTGTTTCCCTTTCTGGCTCTTCTTCCTCTGTCAGCCCTTTGGTAACAACTTTGGTAACAACTTTGCTCACAGTCTGACTTTGCCCTTCCTTCTTTTTGCCACCACCCTCCTGGATATCTCTCAAATTCACTTACGCCTCTCCATCTCTCTACTGCTACTGCCCTAGCCCGAGTTACTATTATCCATCCCTCCGCTGGGTCACTGCAGTAACCTTACAGCCTGTCCTTTCATACCTAATCCACTGTCTTCTAGTTTGCTCCTCTCCCCCAGGTTGAGTGATTGAGAACGCAAGTCTGATCATGTCACCCTTGCTTATATACCTCTAGTGTAGATCAACCCAATTACCTTACAATAAAAACAAAAGCTCTGAGGGAACCCACCCCTTCCTGCCTCTTCAAATCCCCCCCTCCCCACCACCATGCTCCACACCCCACCCCCCAACCCCAGAGTCACAGGCTTCCTTGCTTTAGGCTGTTGTCATAGGAGTCTTGTTTTTCCTTTTTGAACTTCCTACCCTCCTTTCTGGCACAGGGCTTTTGAATTTTAACATTCTGTTCTCTCTGATCCTCTGTCTCATCTTGGCCTAGTGGAACCCCAACTCACACTTAGAATTTTGGCTTGCTTTTCCTCCAGGAAGCCTTCCCTGGTTCCCTGTATATATCATAGGCATATACAGTGGGGATCCTGCACCTTCACAGCGCATGGAATTATTGCAATTTATCATTTCCTTGTGTGGTATAGGCCTCTTTTACTAGCCTGAAAGTTCTACGGAGACATGAAAAGGCTGTTTTGGGCTCACCATTATGTCCTCAGGATGTGAGTACATGGCACACAGTAAATGTTCAACAAATGATTTTGGAGCGAATGAAAAAAATGAATTCTCTCAGCCACCGAGATTCAAAACCTTGACATAATCACTCATTTCATTCCCTGTATCCAGGTCCCAACTTTTACAGCTTCCAGTCTCCTTACACCTGGAAGGCGGGTTCCTCCCCATCCCCAATGCTCATGTGCCTATTAAATACCTAAAATATTGCCATATTCCCCTAGCTGATTTCCTTGTCTCTTTCTCTACCCATAATTTATCCTAGATGAGGTGGCACAATCTTCCTTAAAGACCATGTTTATCTTATTATATCCCAAGTCAAAAACCTATAGTGGTTCCTTATTATTACTTAAAATATGTATTTTGCTTGGATTCAAAGACCCCCACAGTCTGGCTCAGATCTGTGGAACTATTTCCTACTTCCCCCTCCTTCCAAATGCCCCACTTTGGAACCTTGCTGATACCCCGGAAACACATCCCCTGAATTCCAGCAACCAGTCCCAGGCCTGGGGCACTCTTTATACACGGTTCCGGTTCGTTTCTGCCCCCTCCATCAAACCCCATCTAGGCCCCAGAGCCCCAGCTCCAGGCGTACCTGTGCAAAGCCTGGCCTGATTTCACCAGCTCTGCCTGTTCCACCAGCTCTTCCGTTCTCCAGGCCCACAAGTTGCTCTGCCCTCTGCCTGGAACCATCTTTCCCGTCCTCTTGTCCTCAGTGCTTGCTCTTTGGACAGACCATCCCCGGTCATCCATTTCATCTAATGACATTCTCCCATCATTTACTCTCTAGCATGGTACTCGGCTTCTTTCCTTCATGGCCCTCAACACAATCTGTAATCAGTCTGTTGTTTTCTTACCATCTCTCTTCTCAGTTAGAAGGTAGGCCTCACGAGATTTTCTGCCCTGTTCTCTGAAATATCCACTGCACCCAGTTCACTATTTTTTTGTTAGTGATTATATGTATTAATATTTTATATATTTTTCCAAACTATCAAATGTTTATTGTTTTCAAATACTATACCAAAAAAAAAAAATAGTGTGCATTTCTTGATTAACAATCCAGAGGTAGTAATTCCAAGTTAAAGGTGTTTTTTGGGGCACCTGGGTGGCTCAGTTGGTTGGGCGTCTGACTCTGGCTCAGGTCATGGTCTCACGGTTTGTGAGTTTGAGCCCCGCGTTGGGCTCCATGCTGACAGCTCAGAGCCTAGAGCCTGCTTTAGATTTTGTGTGTGTCTCTCTCTCTGCCTCACCCCCACTTGCGTTCTGTCTGTCTCTCTCTCTAAAATGAACATTAAGGGGCAACTGGGTGGCTTAGTCGGTTGAGCGACCGACTTCAGCTCAGGTCATGATCTCACAGTTTGTGGTTCGAGCCCCACATCAGGCTCTGTGCTGACCGCTCGCTCAGAGCCTGGAGCCTGCTTCAGATTCTGTGTCTGCTTCTCTCTCTTCCCCTCCCCTTCTCACGCTTTGTCTCACTCTGTGTCTCAAAAATAAATAAATGTAAAAAAAATTTTTTTTTAATGAGCATTAAAAAAAATTTTTTAAAAAGGTGTTTTTCCTCTATTTCAATAGTTTCTTTGAGTTATACTAAGAGGATAATCCACTGAGCCCTCTCTTTGATTGCTTTAGCCTCATAAGCATGAGAATTCTTGCTTTATTTTCCGTAAACTCCAAAATTGAGGACATTCTTTTGTAAAAAAAAAAAAAAAAAAAGATACCTAAAAAATAATAATTTCAGGGGCTATTTTCTTTTTTCACACTTCTTGAACCCTTTAAATATCAGATTTCACTCTCAAGGTGTTGTTTTCTTATAATGTCAAACACAAAACACAAGAGTGACCAGGACCTCGATGGTGTTCTTAGAAATTGCCATGCTCCAAATTTCTTAAATATCTGTGAATTAATAATAGTACATCTTTCATAAATTCCATTTTGGATAATATTTCTAGATCCCTATGTTTATTTTTCTAAATTCATCTTCCCTCTACTTTTTACTACCCCTTTTAAGAGGCAGAGAGTACTTTAGGGGTGCCTAGGTGGCTCAGTTGGTTGAGCATCCGACTTTGGCTTGGGTCATGATCTCTCGGTTCATAGGTTCAAGCCCCACGTCGGGCTCTGTGCTGACAGCTCAGAGCCTGGAGCCTGTTCCAGAATCTGTGCCTCTCTCTCTGTCTCTGCCCCTCCCCCACTTGTGCTCTCTCTCAAAAATAAACATTATTGGGGCGCCTGGGTGGCGCAGTCGGTTAAGCATCCGACTTCAGCCAGGTCACGATCTCGCAGTCCGCGAGTTCGAGCCCCGCGTCAGGCTCTGGGCTGATGGCTCGGAGCCTGGAGCCTGTTTCCGATTCTGTGTCTCCCTCTCTCTCTGCCCCTCGCCCGTTCATGCTCTGTCTCTCTCTGTCCCAAAAATAAATTAAAAAACGTTGAAAAAAAAATTAAAAAAAAAAAACATTATTAAAAAAAAAGAGGCAGGGTACTTTATTAACATTATGTTATGAATACATGTTTATAAAGAAATAATTCGTGGGGTGCCTGGATGGCTCAGTCGGTTAGGCATCTGACTCTTGGTTTCCACTCAGGTCATGGTCTCACGATTTGTGAGTTCCAGCCCCGGCATCTGGCTCCGCGCTGACAGTGCAGAGCCTGCTTGGGATCCTTTCTCTCTCCCTCTCTCTCTGCCTCTCCCCGCTTGTGCTCTCTCTCTCAAAATAAAAAAATGAACTTTAAAAAGAAATAAATGATTCGTCTTCCCTTTGAAGGGATCGCCATAACTGTCAACACATTTCATGTGTGCCCAGCCAGCCGGCCCTTCACCCTTAATAGTGCTCTCCGTTTCTCCTTATCGACCTCATCTTTCTGGTTAGAACAAATGAGATTTTAAGATGCTTGGTGTCCGTGATAATATCCTGCTGTGACCTCCACCTTATCTAGCATGGTGGTTAAATACATAAGAGACACTTCATTAGAAAGAAACTTGTCTTAACCCCCTACATTCTGGTGTTCGTGTGTCAAAAGATACGAAAGAAGCTGTTTATGGAATTCAAAAATATATGCTTTTATAAAAAACAATTAAAAGTATATATATATATATATATATATATATATATATATATATATAGTGTTGGCCTCAAAGAGGAAGTCTGCCCTCAGGTTCAGATAAGATCTTTGCGACATACAGCCTGATGGCGGCAATAGCAGTAATCGTTTCGTCATTTCTGAAAAGTAGTACTAAGTCACGGAAGCAAGTGAAAAGTTCAGTCTTACACGATTGGCGTCTTGTGACCGGACTTTTTCTTAGAAGGTAATGCCTTTACCCCCATGCTTTTAATCTAGATGAAATAATCATTCACCAAAAGAAAATGTCATCTAATTTTTAGTGGTTGCTATCCTTTTTTTTTTTTTTTTTCTGTTTAATTTTATTTGGTGGGGGGAGGGTTGTATTTTGAGTAGCTGCAGTTAGCTGGTCGATTTTGTGGCAATCAGTAAGATTCTTCCCCGGGGTGGGGGGAAATGTGGGAAAGTAGATACGCTGTTTCTATTTTAATTTATGCTCTGTCAAATGTTTGTTTGGAGTGTTGTTTTCAAATGGAAATGTGTTTCCTGCTTTTCTTGGCCTGGATCTGTAAGTAGTTATTTCCCTGCAGCACTGTGTGTGAGGGTTTTGTCTTTCAGGGTGGGGTGGCCCAAAATATTTTAAAGGTGGCAACGGTGACATTTCTTTGTGATGGTGGTAAATTGAGAGCCATTCAAGTGAAGATTAAGATTTTACAGAATCCTACGGATCCGGAACCTCTCCCTCTCGTCTCCCCAGTGGTAAGGTTCAGTATAAATTCCTAGGGGATCAGAGTCTTTTTAGGGCAGACACATATTTCGATATTTCGAAAATACCCTGTACTAAATATTTTATGGTGCTCTACAAAGGGCACTGTTGACTTTTAAATTAGAAAAGGAGCAACAAATGCTAGAAAAATTGTTATCACCGGTGATTCTGCTGTAATGGTGGGCTTCCTGTATCTCGTGGCTCAGAATTCTCACCAAATTTTCCTGTCGGCACTTTTCTTATTACCCTAGGTTACATTATTTGGCCAACTGTAAGGCACTTAATGTTGCTGTTGCGGTTGTAACTGGTACATGGCGATGAGGTATCCTTCTCCCGCCCCTCCCCGTGTTCAAGGACTTGGAAATTCATTCACTTTTGAAAGCTGAACAATTAAACACAAATAATTGATGACATTTGTTGTCTAAATACATGACCTTAAAGTACAGCAGGTATAAGGAGAGCCAAAAATTCTTGTCAGGGCATGCCTCAATATGAAGTAGAACTGTGGTCTTCTAAAATTGTTTTATTATTTTATTTTATTATTTTTTTTTTAATTTTTTTTTTAACGTTTATTTATTTTCGAGACAGAGAGAGACAGAGCATGAACAGGGGAGGGGAGGGGCAGAGAGAGAGGGAGACACAGAATCTGAAACAGGCTCCAGGCTCTGAGCTGTCAGCACAGAGCCCGACGCGGGGCTCGAACTCACGGACCGTGAGATCATGACCTGAGCCGAAGTCGGACGCTTAACCGACCGAGCCACCCAGGCGCCCCTGTTTTATTATTTTATATAAATAAAAGTGGAAACCATTTTTATCAGCGAAGAAACTGGCTAAGCACACTATAGTACATAGCTGTAGCAGAAAGGCCTATCACCACTAAAAATGCTTATGGAGAGTTTTGAGTGGCATGGGAGGGATGTTTATGATTAAAAAAAAAAACTTAGTAAAAATAACAAAAAAGGAGACATGAAGAAGGCTCAACCAGATTTTAGGAAAATGCATGGAAATATAACTAAAAAGAATACACTAAAATATTAATAATTGGTAGTGGGATTTGGGGTTATTTTACTCTGCTGCCTTTAGGTACTTTATCTTTTTAGTACAAATAAATAAAAGAGAAAATACAGAAAGTTTCACATAACAAGCAGAACCATAGCCTAGATAAGGACACTGACATACTTGGAAAGACAATATGTGGACAGAATAAAAGCTCTGATACAGCCTAGAGGAAGGACCTTGAGGAAAAAATGGGTCCAAGCTTACCCAGCACCGCCAGGGAGGAGTGAGGCAAATACATCAGACCTATATGACGTTCAGTCTTAAAGTCATGCTTTCATCTTCTCCCATACTTAGTTCGATTCCATGTTTACCAAGAAAAACTGGTTTTAACTGACTTTTTTATATGTTCTGATAGAACACACTGGTGACACAACACGTTCCTTATGTCGTTTCAGTGTCTACATCAGTCTCCTGTGAGTTACTTGCTTGTGAGTCGGTTCTGGACCAATCAGCCTATTCTTGGCGCCCCGCTAAGATTAATTCTGGACGTGCAAAGCTGAGGACTAGTTGCTGAGGTGTGGTAACCATACCATATGAAGTCTGTGACCCCTGGCCTCACCAGAACACTCACCCTGACTTGCCTCTCTCTCATTGCTACCGCTCTGATATTCAAATCACACTCTCAGAGTTTGCCCCTTTGTTGCCTTTCCTTTCCAGGCTTTCTAAGAGGAACCTTTTTTATTTTCAGGGGAAGACAGCATGGGAGGAGGTCATTCCAAACCTGAATGCAACAACAGTAAGTCCAGGGCAGGAACCGTTACCTGCCCCACTGCTAAGTTAATCTGGACTGGCATCACCACCATCAATTTTACCTTGACGCAGAATCTAATGACAGGAAGAGAGAAAAGGGGAACCAAAGAGAACAATCTGGTCCTCCCAATTTGAGTAAAGCATGTCTCTGTGCTCGGTACCAGACGGGCTGGGTAGTTTATGGCAATACACTTCCCTTCCCTTCCTGGTCCCCTATTTATGGTGCAGGCATTAACACCCTGCCCTGTCGCTGCCTTTGGCTAGTCACTGTGAAAAGCTGCCCTGCAAACAAAGGAACAAACTAAAATAGGTAGCAGTTTACAAGGCCAAGTTCCCTAAAACATTGGGAAATGCTAGTTCTGGGTTTTGCTTTTGGTTCTCTACTCCCTGGCCTTGAGATTGTTGGCTTAAGTCCCAGGGAGCATATCTCCTAGGGGTCCTATTAAATCTTTGAGGGGCCACAGGAGAGGTTTGTTTGTTTGTTTGTCAAAGGGACACATGGGACTGCAAAAACGCTAGGCTTCTCTTTCATTGGTTTAGCTGATGGGGTTTTTTGTTTGTTTTTTTAATGTTTATTTTTGAGAGAGAGAAAGAGAGACAGCATGAGTGGCAGAGAGGCAGAGAGAGAGGGAGACAGAATCTGAAGCAGGCTCCAGGCTCCGAGCTGTCAGCACAGAGCCTGACGCGGGGCTCGAGCTCACAAACTGTGAGTCATGACCAGAAGTCGGAGGCTTAACCAACTGAGCCACCCAGGTGCGCCTAGCTGATTGTTTTTTAAGTTCCAACTCTAATTTTCACATGAAAGGATCGAGGATCTAGGAAACACTGTTCTCTTCTTTTTTTTTTTTTAATGTTTATTTATTTTTGAGAGACAGGGAGAGAACATCAGCAGGGGAGGGGCAGAGAGATAGGGAGACACAGAATCCCAAGCAGGCTCTGCACTCAGCCGGACGCGGGGCTTGAACTCCTGAACTGTGAGATCGTGACCTGAGCTGAAACCAAAAGTTGGACACTTAAGCCACTCAGTCACCCCTCCCCTATTGCAGAGTGTAGCACCCCCAGCATTTATCTCCACGGGTTGCTTGGATAGGGAGGGGCGCCTGGGGACATTCATGAGACGGGACAGGGACACTAATCCCCTTTCTGTTCGCTCACAGACAAACAAAGCACCAACACAGTAGCCCCAACACCTCCGTTCTCCTTCTGGGAGCGCACCAAGTAAGTGCTCCACCCATTTCGTCTGGTACCCCAAGGCCCCGGATTTTGCGTTGCCAGCTTAGGAGCGTGACTTAGGAGGAACTTAGGAGGGCGGTCTGGGGAAAAGGGAGCAGAAACAGCTGAAGAACTGAACTCGTGTTTTTATTTTCAGAGTGTGGTTCTTAACCCCAGGTTGCCCAGGGAGGGGAGATCCCTCAAGAGATCCATGAATCCCCTCAGCGGATAGATGAAATCTGCTCTGGGGGGGGGGTACCTATGAAGATTTTAGGGAGGGAAGAGAGCCCACAGTTTCCACTGAGGCCTCAAATAGTTCTGGAACCCAAAAGCAAAAAGCTGAAAAGCAGTGGGTAAGAGTGAAAGTCACCTAACCAACATGGCAGCTATAGCAGGGATTTATGCACGGGTGGGAAAGAGGACCTCCTGGCCTCTGGCAAAGGCCTTCAGAAAGTCCAGCGGTCCGTCTCGTCCCTTTCTTTGCCAAAACAGCATACAGTATTTGCTCTTGGCCTTTTTTGCCGGGGTCCTGCTCACGCTGCTGCTGTTGGCCCTTATCTTCTTCGTCATAAAGAGCTACAGGAAACGTAAGTGGTCTCTGAGAGACGGCACGGCTCTCACTGCCCAGCCATTGAGAACAGACGTGGCTCTGAGGGGGAGTAGAACCCAGGGAGCTCACCCTGTCTGCAGACTGAGGACCTGAATCCCCAGACTTCTCCACCTGCCCTCCCACCCTCCACGCTTCCCACCTCCAACACCCAGCCTTCACCCCAGCCTGCAGGGAAAGCCTTCCCATTCTTCCAGACCCCATTGCTGAGACTTGTCCCTCTCTTTCCTGGCACCTGAGGCAGGTCACTCTAGTCCCTGCGCCCTGGATCCTCCCTTCGATCCTCACTCTGGCCAAGATCCTCCGGCCAAGGTAAGATGACCATGTTGTTTCCGGGACCCTGGGCAAGTGCATCTTGGAAGGGTTCTTCTGATCTCTTTGGTCCTCTGTGACCACAGCTTCCAAATGGCTTCTAAAGAGACACCTTCCTCCGAAACCAACTCACTCACTCCTCTGCCTCCTCCTCCTTCCTCTGCAGCTTTCATCCCCAGAGGAAGCACTCACCTATGCTAGCATGACTTTCCAAATCGCAGAAAAGAATCATCACCTGACTGAGAAACATTCTGCAGGCTTGGATCCGGTTGTCTACTCTCAGATCAAAGTGACAAACTCACCCGACCTTTCCAGTGAGGCTTGACGCCAGTCCCTCTTATCTCAGCTCCGTCTTTATATATCACTTTCCCTTTGGACAAATTTGGGACCACAGCCTGACCAGACTACAGTTGGAGTTGTTGGGGTGTGATCTGGCCATGTTAGCCAGCATGTTTGAAGACCAAGGGCCCATCTTTCCCTTGGCCTGAGAAAAGATTGCTGGCCCGGCCGCTTGAACGGACAGTCTGATAGCCCCTCAAGGGCTGAGACTGCCTCGCTTGTCCCCTTCCAACGAGTGTGGTAGTACAGAGCTCAGGGCACAAAGAATGTTCACTCAGGGCCGCTGATCAGTTTGGGAGAAGTCAACCAACTGGGCAAGTTAGCAAGAATTACAAATAAAAGCAAACCCCCTGCAAAGCCGGCCCCTCCTGCATCATGCATTTGTCTGTCCCCGTCACCTCCAAAGACGCAGAGCTCATGCACAGCCAGAAGCCTAACAGAGGTGACGGGACTCTAGATCAAGTTCAGGATTGATTGGGGCACAGGTCTCAAGCTCTGCACCAACTAGCTGCATTCTTTTGGGTAAGTGTGTGAAACTTTTTATTTTTTTATTTTTTAAAATGTTTATTTTTGAAAGAGAGAGAGACAGAGCGTGAGCAGGGGAGGGGCAGAGAGAGAGGGAGACACAGAATCCGAAGCAGGTTCCAAGCTCCGAGCTATTGGCACAGAGCCCGACCTGGGGCTCGAACTCATGAACCCTGAGATCATGACCTGAGCCCATGTCCGATGCTTAACGGACTGAGCCGCCCAAGTGTCCCAAGTGTGTTGTTAAACTTTTTAAAGCTTCAACTGCTTCATCTTGAAAACAGAATAATACTTACCTCTTAGTGTGAGAATAAGTGAGATGGCATCTACTTAGGTACTTCATACGTTCCAGAGTTTTACATAAATACAAAGTCCCTGTTGTGTAAAGTGCTATTCAAATCATCTTCTTGCTATAGCATAAAAGATATGCCAAGCAATATTACATGGAACTAAGGATTAAATGTTAACTCCCCTAAATCCTAATGGATAATCCCATATATAATCCCAGTAAAAATACCAATAAGGTTATTTTTCACTCAGTGAGGTTCCTGTATAGATAATAAACAAGAAAGTAAATCCAGGAAAATCTATACAAAGAAGCAAATAAAAGTAATCTGGGAAGGCTAGTCCTCACAGCTAACTAAAAGTATTATTTTATCAAGCATGACGGACTAAAACATGTTCCTGGTTCATGAATAAACAAATGGGATAGAGTAAAAAGACTAAAAAAAGATCAAAATCCATGAAGAAATTTAGAGTATGATGAAGATAGCATATCCAATCATTTGGGGGAAATTGGTTAATTCATAAACGGTGTTTAGACAGGTAGGTAGCCATATGGATGAAAGTAAGACCAGAATCTACACCTCCCTTCTTAAATCATAATAAATTCAAGATACATAAAAAATTTAACTGTAAAAACATTATAAAAGTATTAGAAGAGGGGCGCCTAGGTGGCCTCGTCGGTTGAGGGTCCGACTCTTGATTTCAGCTCAGGACATGATCTCACGGTTCGTGGGCTTGAGCCCTACATTGGGCTCCGTGCTAACCGTGTGGAGGCTGCTTGGGATTCTCTCTCTCCCTCTCTCTGCTCCTCCCCTGCTCACACACAGGCGCACGCTCTCTCTCTCAAAATAAATAAACATTTTAAGAAATTAAATTAATAAATAAAAAATTTTAAAGTACCAGAAGAATATATAGGAGAATTTTTAAAACATAGTGGTGCATGCCTCAAATGTATGACCTGGAGCCAATAAACCAGGAAAGACTGATTAACTGGGCTTACAAAATACTATTCAAAATGCCAAGCTTGGAAAATATTTGCAAAGCACCTTATAGCCAAAAGGCTAATTTTCTTAATATATTAAGAGCTCCGGAATATATTAGGGCTCCTAATATATTAAGTCAACAGGGAAGAAATCAGCAACTCAGTAGAAAATAGAAGACCAAGGATAGGTCTATTGGTCACAGAAAAGGAAATGTAAGTGGCTTGTTTAAACATATGAAGAGATACTCAAGTTTACTCGTAATGAGAGAAACAGTAGTTAAAACTACAATTAGATCTTTTCTGTCAGTGAGGTTGGCGACCTTCAGAAAGTTTGCTAACAAACAGCTTGGGCAGGACTGTGGAGACCCAAGGCACACATGCAATTGCTACGGAGGCAATTTGGCAAGAGCTGGTGACGTTTTAAAATCTGCTGCTGCGAAGCGGGTGATGGGCATTGAGCAGGGCACCTGTTGGGATGAGCACCGGGTGTTGTATGGAAACTAATTTGACAACAAATTTTATATTAAAAAAAAAATCTATTGCTGCGAACACATCCTATGGAAAGTCGCCTATGTAGTTGAAATCGCAGTTCATAAGATCACCTAACACTTAGCAAGGCTTGTTATACTTGAAGTGTATTCTAAGTGTTTGGCACGTGTTCATGGAAGCCTCACGAAACACTAGGAGGTGACAGTTTTACTGTTCCTGTTTTAGAACAGAAAGGGAGGCTCTGAGAGGCTCAGTAACTTGCCCGAGTTCACACTGCTAAGTAAGTAGGGGTGCTGGGGCTCACACCTACGGAGGCTGGCTCCAGAGTTTGCCCGTTTTTCCATTATCATCAATGATCTGAAACAGTGAGAGATGGAGAAAACCCTCAGTGTCTGTTGAAGAGGGGACTGGCTAATGGAGTACAACGTAGCCATTAAAAAGAAGGAAGCCACTCTATGTTCGAAGAAAAGAAGGATTTCCAAGTTATGTTAGATGAAAAGTGCCAGCTGCAGAACAGAATTCTGAATACACTCTATTCATGTCCAGTAGAGAACGTGTGTGTGTGTGTGTGTGTGTGTGTATGCACATGTGTGCCTGCACGGGTGTGCACCTGTATTTGTGCACATTTAGTCTCTGAAAGAAAACACCATGAACTGGTCTTAGTGATTGCTCTCCTGGGAGCTTGATAACTGAGAGACCGAGGGGTAAGGGTGGGAGGAGGTATCGTCCCTTAAAAGCCTTTCGATAACTTTTTTTTTAAATGTTTTTATTTATTTTTGAGAGAGAGAGAGAGAGACAGAGCATGAGCGGGGGAGGGACAGAGAGAGGGAGACACAGAAGCCGAAGCAGGCTCCAGGCTCTGAGCTGTCAGCAGAGCCCGATGTGGGGCTTAAACCTTTGAACCTCGAGATCATGCCCTGAGCCGAAGTCGGACACTTAACCAACTGAGCCACCCAGGTGCCCGATCCTTTCTGTGACTTTTGAAGTTCTTCATTTACCTTGATGAGGATCTTCAGGGGACCTGATACCCAGTGCTCCCATCCCCACCTGAATTCTGAACTGAGAAACAAGAGGACTCAGCAGAGAAAGAACAAAGTACTATCTTTATTACAAACGTAGCACTGGAGAACACAGAGAAAGTGTGTCGTCAGAGAATTGGGCAAGTCCCCTCCCCTCCCCACATCCCAACCAGTGGCTCAGCTGCCCCCAGGAGTTGCAGAAGAGATCATGTGCTCTTTGAAAGCTGCACCCAGACTTTCCCTTGCTGGTTAAAAAAGGAAGAGGAAGGGGCGCCTGGGTGGCTAGGTCAGTTAAGCGTCCGGCTTCGGCTCAGGTCATGATCTCGCGGTTTGTGGGTTTGAGCCCCGTGTCAGGCTCTGTGCTGACAGCTCAGAGCCTGGAGCCTGCTTTGGATTCTGTGTTTCCCCTCTCTCCTCCCAACCACCCCCGCTCCTTCTCTGTCTCTCTCTATCTCTCAAGAATAAATAAACTTAAAAAATTAAAAGAAAAAAAGAAGAGGAAGGGCAGAGCGGGTACACCCAGCGTCCCACCCATAGACTCACATCAGATAGGTCACTTCTTCTCTGTTGGGGTATCATTGAGGAGTGTTACCCTAATGGAGCTCAGTCTGCCGCAAAGGAAGCAAGAATGGGAGGCAAGCAGCCTCCACAAATCTCTTTTAAAAAAACATTAGGTAAGGGGTGCCTGGGGGGCTCAGTCAGTTAAGCATCTGACCCTTGGTTTTGGCTCAGGTCATGATCTCACGTTTCATGAGCTTGAGCCCTGCATCGGGCTCTGCACTGACATTGCAGAACCTGCTTGGGATTGTCTCTCTCTCCCTCTCTCTCTGCCCCTCCCTCGCTCTCTTTCTCTCTCTTAAATAAGCTTTAAAAAATACATTAGGTAATATTTTTAAGAAACTGAGGTAGGAAAATTAACATTCAAAGAAATCAATTTGGCCAATGTCTCGCATCTAGTAAGCGGCAGAGCAACATTTAAATCCAAGTCTTCCAACTTCCGATTCCTGGCATCTTGCCTGCACGCCAAGCTGGCCCACCCAGAGCAGGTAGAATGGCAGAGAAACTAGCAAGGGAAAGTCAGGTGACCTAATCGAGAGCGTGTGCATTCTGAGATGGAGCAGTGGCTCCTGAGAGCTGGATTTTTAAAAATCAGTGTTTATTTTTAAGAAAGAGAGAGAGGGAGGGGCAGAGAGCAAGGGAGACAGAGGATCTGAAGCAGGCTCCACGCTGTCAGCGTATAGAGCCTGATTCCGGGCTCGAACGCACAAACCACGAAGTCGAACGCTTCACCTGAGCCACCTTAGCATCCATTGACAGCTGGATTTTGAGAAGGCAGTGGAAGAGCGGGCCCAGTTTGGGAGCAAACAAACCGAGGAGAAAGACGGTTTGGGGACGAGTCTTGTGCAGAGACCACAGCACAGCAGAGTGGCCAGCCCCGGGAGGGCAGCCAAGGCCCTTCTGTCGTTGGCTGTGGGGAGCACCTCAGGGAGGTCTCTCTAGCTGTCACCCGTTCCCAAACTCGGGGCTGACAGCAAACAATTCTACAGACCTGTGAAGCTAGAAGCCACCTCAGCTTTCCAGTCGAGAGCCAGTGCTTTTTACGTGGCTCCAAGAGGAGGAGTAAGCATTGTCCCAGGGCCACCCACTTGGACATGAAGTATCACATTAATTGCTCTTGCTTTTTTCTTGAAGCTTCCCCATTTTTAGTAGCAGAGCCGTACGTTTACAAAGTTTTGGGTTTTGTCTCCCTGTCGTGAAAACTGGTGTGCACCCGGTCTTGCTGGATGAAATGAGCCATTAAATAATTGACCAGAGATTCAAAAGGTCAGTGCCAGGGACGGGAGGGAAAAAAAGGCTCTAGAACCCTGGTTCATGGAATCAGAGCCAACCTGTAGGATTCTCAGGGAAATGGCTCTCCAGACTCATAAGTATACATCTTCCAAGAATAACGATAGATGTCTTCATCTGTCACGGAAGATTGATGCCTGCTGTCTTGCCTCGTGCAGTAAGATGGCCCCACGGGGCCCACACTGGATTGCTATTTGTAGAATCTGCAGGCTTGTGCTTGAACGTGGCCACGGAGGAGGGCCTGGAGTTGTTTTGTAGATGAGGGAAAAGGCAACACTTTTGACGCTGTTTGCTCTAAGACTCTGGGAGGGAGGGGATCTGGCCACAAGGACACAGGGAGGATGGCAGGAAACGGACGGTCCCCACACCCCTGCCCCTTCTCATCGGGCTTCTGGGTAGCATTGAGCTCCCCACCGACAGAGGGGTTTGGGTGGAAGACACCGTGAAAGCCTGGACCTAAATGTGCAGGGCACGTGCAGAATTGTGGCACGAGCAATTCTCCCTGCCCCCGCCCCACGCTGACCTCAGGACTGCTGATTACCCTGAGTGCTGACACTGGCCGGCACCCTACTGCAAGATACCAGAAGAGCGGGGTTTTTATGAGGGCAGCAGAGGCGGTGATGGGGAGCCCCTGGGAACCCCCTGAAATTGCAGGAAAAGACTTTATATGGGGAGAGAAGGCGCAGACGTGCAGGTGGTTGCTGAGAGCTTAGGTAATTCTGCCGTTAATGACGGTATAGCTTCACTTGCACCCACGGCTGCCGATGCCTCGGTCTTGATTTGTATTTCCTGGTTTGACCGAATATTTCACCCACCACGCCTCGGCTTCTCACCGGTCACGAGCAGCATCCGTTCAGTCTGGTGGCGGTTTCCCACAGAGGACCACCTTTTCACCAAGAAGATCGGAGAAACGTTGATTTCGCCTCATGGGGGTAGGACAGCGTGTAATACCAATGTAGAAGCAGATATTGCAATATCATAGTTTAAACTTTCCCAGAAATCCATTTCCAGTGATATCCCAGGAGACGTTAGTCATGCCTCAGAGTTTATTCAACACCAGTGAGGAGTTCATGGGCGAACCAATAAAACACAAGGGATCTCCTGATCCCCTGACCAAGATGCTGCCCTCTCTTCACCTGGCAGCTAGCCGAGGGTGTGGAAACTAAGATCTTGAGATGTTGTCGACCGCGGCAGCAGCCTTGCTCTGGCATGGCCTAGCACAGCTCCCGTGGCTAATACTGTTCTTACCTAGCTGCAAGCCAGCGCCGGCAACCTGGGAGGGGGGCCTTCGGAACACCTGAGAGATCACAATCTATCCCCAAGATGTGGGCCGGTCGTCACGGTGACTATGGCAGCATCACTTTATTTATAAACTAAATGAAAGAGATCTTCAGTCATGTCTGTTCAGGACGAGCCATTTTCTTTGGAGCCAGGACACCAGGAGGAGGGCTTCAAAGAGTCGTCTACTTTGTGGGGAATAGACAAAGGAAATGGAGTTGAGATGTGTTGCCTACCTCTGCCGAGTGGTTTCTGCCACAGAAGTTGCAAACTCTCTCCTGGTGGCTTTACGGGGCCTAAACACCAAAGTTTGTCTTCAGGGCAGAAATCAGCTGTCATTACTTCAAAGCCCATTGGTCAGTCAGTAGGGATGCTTGGCACATGGGGCCTGCATTCACCTCCCACCGAGCTTCGGTGATATAATGCAACCGGACCCCTTCAAAGCCCAGGAACGTCAAAGCCAGAAGGGCCCTTGATTCCAGCTGCCATGTTTCAACTGGCTGAGTGTGAGGAAGCAGGCTGGGGCTAAAACAGGTTGCACCGCCCCTGGCTACAAGGGAAGGGGGTTGGATTCCGTTGCCTCAACTTCCACGACACCATGTGCTTCTCCCGTACCGTCCTTATGCTAGCTGACACATTTTTCATCTGTGTGATAGTTTGTCTTCCTCCCACTCTACCTTATAAGTGCCATGAAGACAGATGCTATGTCTTTCGCTCATCTTTGTATCCCCAGCATCTAGCACGGTCCTTGTGCTTGAAAGAATGAATGAATGTATGAATTAAAAGCTCGTGGGGAGTATGAGAATGGAGTCCTCAATCGCTAGAGAAGAAAACAGGCCCAGAGAAACGACAAGTTACCCAAGATCATGCCTTAAGGCGGTGACGTTGTCTGTCTTAGCAAAAAACCTAGAATACAATTGGGTCCCGAAGGGAGCAGTCTTGGGTAGAACTGAGAAAGATGTTGCCTTGTCTATATTCTTCACCTCCATGGTTCCCAAAGCTCTAAGAGGACAAAATGGAGCCATGGCTTTGATTTCTTAGGGCTCCTGCTCCACCTGGGGCCACGTTATCACAGAGAGACTAGGAGACGTCACAGCCTTAACTGTGACTCTCAGATTCCTCTGGCGTTACCCTTGTGCTTCCGTAGCAGGCGTTGCCACACGTGCACGTGTGTGCGTGTGCGCGCCTGTGTTTTCCGTCATTCTCTGAAATGTTTTTCTGCACTTCCACACCCACAGGAGGGGGGAGTCTATTTTGTACCTATGCCTACAGTCTCTCCACTGCCCAAGGTACTTCTGTGTCTTCTGAGCATAAACATAAAGAAAATTAAAATAAAGAAACCCTACTGGCCAAGCAGTGGCACTTGTATACGATGTTCTTTCTAGCCTGTGTCCACTTGAGGGGTTAGCAGAACCACCACATGGTTGCCTTAAGAATTTTGGTTTTGTTTGTTTGTTTGTTTGTTTTAACATTTTTATTTATTTTTTGGGACAGAGAGAGACAGAGCATGAACGGGGGAGGGGCAGAGAGAGAGGGAGACACAGAATCGGAAACAGACTCCAGGCTCTGAGCCATCAGCCCAGAGCCCGACGCGGGGCTCGAACTCACAGACCGCGAGATCGTGACCTGGCTGAAGTCGGACGCTTAACCGACTGCGCCACCCAGGCGCCCCAAGAATTTTGGTTTTTCTGATGCTGCCCCAAAGGAAAGGTGCCCAGATCCACACAGTCCCTGCTGAACAAACTTCCTGTTCTCTGTCTAGGAAGGGAGATCCCTAAGTCAGGTGGCTGTGGGGCGCAGGGCCCAGGAAGAGCCAAGGAAGGAACTTACCAGAGGTGTGGGGATCACAGAAGGAGCTTGACTGGTTCTCTGGCTTCTAGCTGGGCCTTTACCTGTAATTGCCCAAGGGCAGAAGGAGACACAAAGCTTAAGGGCTGTTCCTCCCTTGGCTTAAGACTACAGTTGAGGCCATGGGCCTGTCCTCTTCTGCTCCTGACCCTTCTCAAGGAGACTTTTCTATGTCTGCTTACCCAGTGGCCCCAGAGGTCCTTTGGTAAGTCCCTCCAGATGAACAAAAAGTTTCAAAGAGTAAGGCTGCCTCCCAAAGCTTGCGTGCTGGGGGGGCAGGTGGCCCTCGCACACAATGGGACCCATGGTGTGACCATCTCAGGGCCTCCCTCCTCCTTAGTCTACACATACCTCCACTTACCAAGGCTACTGTGTCCTCTCTGTGACCTCTCACGGGGCCTTTGTCACCATGAAGCAGAATCTACCCCTGTCTATGGGCTGACTGCATTGGCCTCCATGGGTCCAGGCAACAGATGAGGGGCACATTCACTCGTGTGAAAGTTTTCCTTGGCCCTTTCATTTTCCTTAATCCCCACCCCCAATGGCCACTTACCCCTTCTATTCCTCTGGCTTCTCTGCCTTTCGGACAAGTGACTAATTATAGAGAGTATCCCCAAGCCTGTGATCAGTATGCAGATTATGAGAATGGACATATCGGAAGGAATCACAGACAGACTTCATGTCAACTGAAAAGAAACCACCTTTCACTTCCGTGCTCAGGATCCCCATTCCTGGGATCTGTCCCTCTGCCCTGCTCCCACCCCACCTAGTCCCAGTAGCTCCTGGCCACCACGTCCCTTCAGAGTGCCCGTGTTCTTCAGCCCACGCCTGTTTGGACCCGGGATGGCGGTCTGACCAAGCGGGGCTGAGCCCTTGCCTCAGAAACTAACATGGACCCAGAGCAGGAGGATCCAGTGTTTAGACTGGATGGCCTCTTGAACAGGGGAGGCATAAACTCCGGAGCTAGAAGTGGCTGCAACGAAACAGAAAAGGGCAGTGCAGAGAGAGAGAGAGAGAGAGAGAGAGGAAGCAAACACACATGAGAGCAGTGGATCAGAGACAGAGACAAAGTCCCAAAGACATTCCGGACCATTGCTGAGGGTGCCATGTCTTACCTTTCATGCATGAACACTGCTCTCCCCTTAGGGTAGATCCTCCTTTTTAATTAACATCACGAGAGGGCATTTTTGCTATTTACCTTCAAGAGTCCTAAACAATATTGTTCTGAAAGAAACCACGTGGTCACATTGAAGCTACACAGTTCAGGTGGAGAACGAGAACCAACGACATGCAGCTAAAGAGCAGCAGGTGCAAATCAGTTGCCACGCTGTGTTATCCTCGCCTGCCTCCCACCCAACCCCCCAACACCGGCCTGTCCTCCCCAAGGTCCGACTCACCTGGAGGGTTGGCCTTGTGAGCCACATTGGAAGCCCTGCAGCTCCAGTGCCTGTCGCCTGAGAGGTCTGCAGCAGAAAGGACTGGTTGGGGGTCAAGTGAGGCCAGCCCCCAGGCCTGCCCTTTGCCTTCGGCATCTCTGCGTCTCTGCCCGTCATTCAATCCCCAGAGAACGAGTGCTCTGGGCAACTCTGCTGGGTCGAGCAGAGGCACGGGGCGTAGCTGTATAAATGCGCCCTGCACAGGGCACAGGCTGGAGGGAACAGGTAGGAGCTGAAATCCAGCCCACCCTCTGCTGGCCAAGCCATATGCCCTGCCACTGGGCTCCAGGCACCGCGAGGAAGGGCCACCTTTCCAGAGGTGCACCAAAGCCCTGTGTGGACTAGATGTGGCCCATGGTTAGAGAGTTCCAGGCTGAAGGCTATGATACCAGAGGCACAAGAGGGCCAGTCCAATCCTTAAGGAACGGATCGATAGGTGGCATCGTTGCCACACTGTGCTCGTGGCAGCCACTGAAACCCAATGGGGGAAGTTCTGCCATGGCCCACCCACACTGCCGTCTCTGGCAAATCTCGTTGGGGAGGGGCAGGGGTCTTTGTTTCACTGAAACTAAGGAGCACATTTAGGCGAGGCCTCTTTCATCCTGAGCCTAAAACAGTGCAGTAGAAACATTTTAGGTGTGAAGGATGCCACACATTCAATAAGATGCTTCCTAAACAAATTACTAGTTGGTCAAGTGTGAGCAAGATTCTCTAGCCCCAGGAGGCTTCCTGTAGCTTCCCTTAAGTCCTCGCTCGGTTTGTTTTCCTACTGGCATTGTGTTCTGGATTATGATAGAAAGGCATCGCTTCTAGAAATGGAAACACTGAGAAGCCACAGAAGGACAAAGAGGAAGGCTGGTACTTTCCATAAGCTCTTTGCCTGAGCAGAGGCTTTCTGATTTAAAAAGAGGTTTTCAGCATTGGACAGAAGAATTCGGGTGAGCATCTGGAGAGCTGTGTCTCAGCCCTGGCCCAAAGGAGCAGTTGACCGGCTTAGATAGACCTCCTCCCACCACAGGCTCAAGTTCAACCTATACCCACCCAGTGGCCTCCCCGTGTAAACTGCACTCCTAACCAGTTTGGCCGTGATAGTTACGCCTGTGGATGATGAAATTAGTTAGCGGATGGTCTTTGAAGGTCCTCTTCCAGACACCTGGGTCATTTTTTACAGCTTCACTCACCTCTCAAGAAATGGATCTTCAAGATTCTAGACCTACTAGGTTGGCCACAGAGCACAGACATGTAATGACAACCTCTGAGCCTTTCCTGGCCAGCAACACAAAGCTCTCCCACCTGTTAGCCCCTGTGAGCCTCTCCAAATGCCATGGGCCAGATCGCTGCGAGGGAAGGGAGGTTCCAAGAGCACCCCTGCGCCCACCCACCCTCCTCTTCCCCAAATTCCAAGTTAATCCCCGGCACCATCAGCAATGACCCTACCTTGGAGAGAAGGAGATACCAGGGTACCCCAAGGAACCTAAGGGGGGCCTGACCTGGTGCTCACTGGCCTCAGCGAGTATGTACCACACCAACGAACATGCACAACTGCGGGTTACCCCTGACTAGACCCCTTACAGGGTCCCTACCTTTCCCAGACCAAAAATCACTGGCGAGGCCTCCTCTGTCGTCAGTCACAACCAGCTCTGTAAAATCCAAGTTGTCCCTGGCAAAGTCCCACTGGATGCCACACGGGTCCAGCCTGTATCCTCCTTGGTCAGGCAGGACAGAGTGATGATGAGCTGGCTTCCTGTGTCCCTCAGGGCATGACACGCATGCACACACACACACACACACCACCGTCCTTTTAAACATGTTGCAGCTCCCGCCACACTGGAACAAAATCAGTTCAAGCACTGGAGGCTGATTTTTTATTTTGCTTGTTCTGGGTTAGCAACTGCTTTGGGCAGAAAGAGGTCCCGCTAAAACTCACACATTGAAGTGTTAACTCTAGTACCTCAGAATGTGACGGATTGAGCCTTTAAGGAGGTAATTAAGTTAAAAGGGGGTCATTAAGAATGGGCCCTAATGCAACCTGACTGGTGTCCTTATGAAAAAGGAGTTTAGGGGGCGCCTGGGTGGCTCAGTCAGATGAGCATCCGACTTCGGCTCAGGTCATGATCTCATGGTTCGTGAGTTCAAGTCTCACTATCAGCAAAGTTGTGTGCTGATGGCTCAGAGCCTCAAGCCTGCTTCGGGTTCTGTGTCTCCCTCTGTCTCTGCCCCTCCCTGCTTGCACACTCTGTCTTTCTCTCTCTCTCTCTCTCAAAAATAAATAAAACATTAAAAAAACTTAAAAAAGAAAAAGAAAAAGGAGTTTAGGACACAGACAACAGGTCGAGGGAAAGTACTGTGAGGACACAGTGAGAAGGCAGCCCTCTGCAAGCCAAGGAGAGAGGTCTCAGCAGAAGGCAAACCCGCCCACACCTTGATCTTGAACTATCCAGCCTCTGGAAATGTGAAGAAATCAACCTGTGTGGTTTCGGCCAGCCAGTCTGTGGCGTTTGTTACAGCGGGCCTAGCAAGCTAATGTAGCAACCCTGGAGAAGGCCTGTCCCCTGGCCTGAGGCCGGGGGATCAAGAACTTAGGAGGCCTCTCCCCATTGCTTGTTGGGGGGCTAGAAGAGCCCGAGGATCGCTGTTAGCAGATCCCCTGTGTCCACGCCACTGTGGACCCCTCAGGAAGAAACCGAGAAGGTGTGGAGGCTTCTGCGGGCTACAGAGGGCTGGGAACAGAGGGAGTCACGTTCTGTTCTTAGGAGCCGAGAGCTTCCTATTCCCTCTGGACAAGACCTGCGCAGGCAGCCCCATCATCTCAGCGTGTTGCGTAGTGAGGAAGTCATGTACTCCGTGTCCCCCTAGAAGGTGGCTGGGGAAGTATCTGAACAAGGAGCAGAGATGGGAGCAGCAGGCATCTCTCAGCTAGGTCCCCTCAGATGCCGCCAACAACCAGCCCGCACGGCAGGCTCACGTCGCTGATGTCAACTGATGTGACTTGATATCTTGTTTTCCTATCAACCCCACAAGGAATATGGGGTGATGCTCAGCTTACAGGGCTGGACCCTGACCCAGGGAGAGGCACAACAGCCGTCAAGGTCAGCACGCCGGGGTTGGGGTGGGGGGCAGCAGAGCCAGGACTGGTCCCCCGAGTCCCACCTTCAGGCTCAGGCACTGGCAGACAGTGGAAAGTCCCAGCCTCGTCCATGTGCTCAAACACTTTGAGGAAGAGAAGGGGGAGGGAAGGGGACCTTACACTGAAAGGGAGAGTACAGAGCCCCACATTTTCGCTGAGGCTTTCAAATTCCTCACAACCCTCTTAGCAGAGCAAA
This sequence comes from Lynx rufus, assembly GCF_022079265.1. Lineage (NCBI taxonomy): Eukaryota > Metazoa > Chordata > Mammalia > Carnivora > Felidae > Lynx > Lynx rufus. Next base: position 127,284,392 of record NW_025814834.1, on the reverse strand, counting down.
GAGCAAGGATGAATTTGGACAAGATCTCTTTTCTCCTTTTATTTTCCCATCCCACTTCTTAGGTGGTTCGAGCTACTAAGCAGGAGGGGAGAAGGAAATGCAAGGTGTCTGGGAAGTTTGGAGGCTGCAGATGTTCTTTCCCCATATCTTACCTGAAAAGACAGTCAAGAGAAGCAGAATGAAGAGCCCCAGGACTGGAAGGAAGTGAACCTTCACCTGGAATGGTAAGATACCCCCCCAGGGTTTCAGGAATCCTGGATCTGTTTAAAGGAAACAGATATCTTTGCGCTTAAGCTGGTTTGATCCTCTTTGAAGAGACCAGGGCAAAACGACCAGTCAATCCAAGCAGTGCTACTATGTATAGCTATCCAGGTTGTGTACTGCACAAGGGTACCTCATCAGAGGGATGCCATTCGTGGACATAAACTTACTTTTATAACAATATGGGCAACTGAAAAAAAATTGTGGGCTTCTGGCACTCCCAAAACAGCAACGGAGAGTCCCCTCCTGGATAAATCCACCCTGCTACAACAAAGCCTTATACACACGCAGACCGGCACAGGTACACACATCAGCACGGACACACATTCAGGTGTCCAACTATGCCCTGTCCCGCCAGCGGACCGGGTTATTGCCAGAGGATGACACGCTCAGAGGCACGTTCTCGTCTAGTTGAGAGGAAGACCAGTAAGGAAATTACCTCCCCTGACTCCCGCGTGGACCATGAAGCCTCACCCAGGGAGCGGGGTCAGGGGCAAAGCACGAAGCTGTTATGAGCTGTGCCTGGTGTCTGGAGCACGGAGTGGTGTCGGTGTGAGTGTCTGAGTGTCAGCAGGCAGGGCCGCAGCCTCCAGAACTCTTGAGAGCTTCCCGGGCAGAGCTGGGGCAAACCAAGGGTATCTGTCCATGCAGAGGTAGAAGCTTCTCTTGGTTCCTATTGGGACTCCTGGCCTGACCACTGATTTTGATTTTTATTTATTTTTGAGCGAGCGAGCGAGCACACACGTGCACTCGAGGCGGAGTGGCAGACAGAGGGATACCAAGGATCTGAAGCGGGCTCTGTGCTGCTGGCAGCGGAGAGCCTGACACAGGGCTCGAACCCATGATCCACGAGATCATGACCTGAGCTGAAGTCAGAGGCGTAACTGACGGAGCCATCCAGGTGCCCCCTGACCAATGACTTTTAGGGTTTGAATTGTGGAACCGCCTCCCAGGTGAATTTAGACCGAGCACTACTTATCACACCCCAGAGCCAACACTTCCCATCAATGGCCAGAGGTGGATGAGCGTCCAGGGTGTTCAATCATGTCCTCTTGTGAGGCAGGGGGACCTCTCTCTCATCCACACGAAGTCAGCATGTCGGCCAGCTCTAGGCCGAGTTTCACCTGCGCCGTGTTGGTTGTGTTACCCATATTGCCTCATTTACTCCTCATCAAACCTCTACGAGTTCAACACATGAACCGCAAGGTGGAGGAAAAAAAAAAAAAGGAAGAAAGGAAGGAGGAATCTATAGTTTAAAAGGGGCTTAAGAGAAATAATGACAAATTACAATATATGGAACTTATTTGGATCCTGATTGAAGCAAACAGTTGAGAAAAGTCTAGACAGTGGCTCCATAGTTGATGATGCTAAGAAATTATGGTTACATTGTTTCAGAGGGGATCCTGACATCGTCAAGAACCAGCCTCTCCGATGGCTCCCGGCATTCATGCTGTTGTTCCCTCTTCAGCCGAATCAGGGCTGGCCTGTGTGATCAAGAAAACCAGTGAAAATTAGATAGCAATTGATCATTTGTGTGGTCATATTTTTTAAAATCAGTATTATTTCTGAGAAAGCTGCGTGCAAATCGTGCACTGGGAATGGCTCGGAGAAAGTGCCGTGAAACCAAAGAAAAGCACCAACAGAAGGAAAAATGGATTGTGCCCAGACGTCAGTGAAGTGCGCAAGTCATGAAAAGGTGACGTTCTAAAGCAAATGAGAGGCCCGGAGTTATAGAGAATGGACGGATGTGTCTTATCAGTATCCTGACTCCCAGGTGGTGCAGTTAGTTCTCCTGGTGCCTCATAAGGGTAGAATTAATTTTTGCTCCTTAGATGGGCAAACTAAGAAGATGAATGGGTAAGAAGCAGAAGCCCACTGATCATTTAAAAACTACCTTTTAGAAATAAAACCCGAAATGTTTGCAGAGGAAATAAATTGATGTCCCCAAATTTCAAGATAGTCAGGGTAGGGCAAGCGGGTGGGTAGGGGCATAGAGGGAACAAGATTGGCTGTAAGTGGACCATTATTAAAGCAGCATAATAGATATCGGAGGGGTCATTTTTCTGGTCTCTCCACTTTTGTGTGCCTCAAGTGTTCCATAATAAAAAGTAAAACAAACAAACAAACCAACTCTGACACAGATATTACAAGGTTCAGTTTTAGGAAACTGCCCCAAGTTCACATGCCCAAGTACAGCCATGATAATCTGATGCTAAATCTGGAGGAAAACACACACACACACACACACACACACACACAGTTCTTTCCATCACACTCTTCTTCTTCCTCAACAGTAACAACACTGCAAAATTATAGATACTTTACGTTTTACAAGGGGACGTGACCTACACATATCACCTGAGTGGTCAGGGCAAGAGGCAGCCTGTTTTCCCATTCCCACCACACCCGGTGTGGCATCAAAGGGCAGAGTTTCTCTAGAAAATACGCATCTGGTTGTAAGAAACTGAATACACCAGTGGGCAATGGCCAGATCACATATGACAATAGACCTCTGGACAGAATTTCTGGACCAGGAAACCAGCATCTTATCTACAGTAACTGGCCGGGGAAGCCGGCCCACCAGTAGTCCAGTTGGTAGGAAGTCAGACCGTAATCTCTAGCAGAAGTCCAGAACGCCAATCGATAATTCCCGTGACCATCAACCCCAAATGGCCAGGGATAACTGACAGCTTCCCAAATTCTTGTCCTGCTTCCAACTTGGGACCAACCAGAGAAAGCCAAATACGCTCTCCTAACCAATCCCACAGGATGCCCACTGCTACTTAGCCCGCCCACAGCTTCCCCAGGCCAGCAGCCTCTAGGCAGGGCACAACTAAAGCCTCCCAGTTTCCCCTGTAGAGCCTGCCCCCCTCCTCTGCACGCCTTTAAGTCTCTGCCGAAATCCAAGTAGCAGTGACTGACTCCCTGGCTACTGCAAGCTTGGGATAGCTTTTGCCTGTTCCCATCTGGTCCTAGCTTATTTCCACAGTTGACTTAATAATAATAATAATAATAATAAATGGGTTAATAAACCCAGCTACTCAGCGCCTACCTTCATTCCAACGAACTCATATGGAGGAGGAGGAAGCAAACTTTGGTCTTGTCTGGAGAGTCTTTTTTTCCTTATTCCTTGCGAACAAAAGCCCAACAGCCACCCTCAACTGTTCAGCTGAAGGGAGCTAGCCGGGAGACAGCCTGGAGGAAGCGCCGGTGACACTAATCTCTAAACCTGAAACCAGGGTGGAGCTCACCACTTCTACCCGAGCCCCTCACCAGGGATTCTTAGTTCATCTTTTCTGAGTCCTCTCGAAAAGGCATTCTCATTGTAAGGGCTTCTTCTGGGCTGGTGGAACATCTTAGCTCAGGACATTCCCATTTCACTGAAACAAAGCAAAACAAAACATAAAAAAAAAGCAACTCCTGGGGCGCCTGGGTGGCCCGGTCGGTTAAGCATCCGACTTAGCTCAGGTCATGATATCGAGGTTCGTGAGTTTGAGCCCCACATCGGGGTCTGTGCTGACAGCTCAGAGTCTAGAGCCTGCTTTGGATTCTGTCTTCCTCTCTCTCTCTCTCTCTCTCTCTGCCCTTCCCCACTTGTGCTTGCGCCCTCTCTCTCTCTCTCTCGCTTTCAAAAATAAATAAACATAGAAAAATTATTAAAAAAAAATTGAACTCCCTGCAAACCCTCAGTGGATCTGCTAAGCAGTGGACTTCAGAGTGGGGGAGTGGGGAGGAGGAGAAAGGGAGAAGAAAGGAGAAAAGTTTGTTTTTTCTGAAACTCAGAAAACTCATCTTCCCACAGCAATGACCCAGGACAGATTGCTGCTTTGTTTTGAGGGAAGTAGTCCCCTTAAACGAAGTTTCTTTCTTTCTTTTTTTTTTTAATTTTTTTTAACGTTTTATTTATTTTTGAGACAGGGAGAGACAGAGCATGAACAGGGGAGGGTCAGAGAGAGGGAGACACAGAATCCGAAGCAGGCTCCAGGCTCTGAGCTGTCAGCACAGAGCCCGACGCGGGGCTCGAACTCACGGACTGTGAGATCATGACCTGAGCCGAAGTCGGCCATTTAACCGACTGAGCCACCCAGGCGCCCCTCAAGTTTCAAAAACAGTAGGTGTGAAGTGTGCTACTGCAATGTTACAGATTGTTTGTAAATTATCAAGCGCCTGTGTCTGGGACTGAAAACTGATCAGCCCTTCCCTCAAGGGTCCAACGGGGCGGAGGTGGTTTCTGGCCAGCAGAATGCAACAGGGTCACCAGAAAATCCCACAGTAAACCCGGGGCCTCATCCTGGAGGGGCATTTTAACTCAGCACAAAAACTAATTCGGGGGGAAAGCCTTAAATCAAACAAGGGACGCCATTAAGGGGAAAATTTGGTGGAGGTTTTGGGGACGGCACTTGGATTTTTAAAGAAAATAGATCCCCAAATGTTGAAGGGGAGGCTGCTGGGCTGAAGGTAGCCTTCCGGGGACAGTGGCGCCGCGGTCCAGCCATTTGCCTTTAAGATAGATTGTGAGCGGTGCAGGGAAGTGGGTGGGTGGGTGACCAGCTCAGTTTGGGGTTAGTAGGAAAGTAGACGGATGTTTTTCAACTTCCCAGACAGTGTTCTTCTTCCTGGGGTGATAGGGGGAGACAAGCGGGGACTTTTACTGAAATGAAATGTTAACTAGATAAATATGGTTATCGTGTCCTGGCCCAAGATTGCGGTCGGGATAAACTTTCAGAATCGGCTAAGACTAATAATAATGATGATAATAATAAACCATTTTCAGTATACTTATCCTCTTGGAAGTGGTTTAATTGAAATCCCATCTTGCTGTCTCATCAAGTTTATATATTCATTGTCTGGGGAAAGTCCACAGCTGCAAGTGTGCACGGACCACACCAGAGATGTGCCCTTGAATCTCCAGAGCCACGCTCAGTGTTTGAAAGGTGTGGCTGGAACTCTGTCCCCGCCTGGCGTACCTAAGTACGGCCGTGCTCGAGCATTCAAGCTGTACTTTGTATCCATGTGTCTGCTGATTGTACCTTAGATGAACTTGAGAGTTTGCACTTTGGAGAAGTTACAAGCCCCTCTTCGTGTCTGAGAATAGGTGGAGAGGAGCTTGGGATCTCCCAGAAGGCAGGGCTGAGTTTCAATCCTGGCTCTACTACTTGTTAACTGTTTGATTATAGACAAGTTATTGAACCTCTCTGTTCTTCCATTTTCTTCTGCACAGTGAAGAGGATAGTAATGGTGGGACCTACCCCAGAGGTAGTGCATACCAATGTATGCAAAGTAGGTAGTGCATAGAAAGTGCTAAGCAAAGAATAGCTATACTCTCTCTCTCTCTCTCTCTCTCTCTCTTTTTTTTTGCCTCTTTTGACCCTTCTCTAACAATTGATGAATGGTTCATAAAGTTGGCAAATGCTCCGATCAGCCCAGGAAAAAGGAACAGGGTATTCTAGGCAAGGAGTGAGGGCCCCAGAGTCCAAACAGGTGAACATGGCAAGCAGGTTGAGTGCCACGAGCAGCCAGCTGGGGTCTGCAACCCCAAGTGACCCTGACCCCCAGCAGAGAGCTACACAACAGTTAGCCGTCATCTTTTATTTACTCAAATACATTTACTCAAATACTGGTGAATTCAGCAGTTTAAATCCCCCTTTGTTAAACTCTGCTCCCACCATCTCCCTGGCATCTGATGGTGTAGGTGTCTCTGCTTGGTTTCACGACAGAAAGGAACTGAGTCACCACCACACACATCCAGATCGGGACCTTTCATCAGTAAGTCAACAAAGCATCCTTCAGATACCTTGACTTCTCCTCCTTCCCAAACAGGAAGCAGTAGTAACAGTAGAACGCTTTCTTCAAGTCAGTCATTCAGAACATAGAATCAAAGAAAGACAAGGAAAAAATTGGATAATAGAAAGGGGGTGTTAGGGGAGGTACCACTGGGGGCAGCCAGTCAAATGCTCCCCACTCAGTAGAAGGAATTAAGGACATGAAAGCCTTTGGCTCAGATGGGTGGTTCTTCAAGTGTTTACTGATGCCGAATCCGAAGGTCAATGGGGTGAAGAGGGGTCTTTCATGGATAGCTACTCAGAAGTCTGATCAGTGCTTGGGTCCAAGGAATCAGAGGACTGGCAGATCATACAGGTTTTGAAGATCAAAACATAGGTTTCCTTGAACTTCTTTATTTTGTACGCATAGACAATAGGGTTCATCATGGAGTTAGCATGGGAGAGCAAAATGCCCAAGTAAAGTATAATTTGCGGCACCTCACCATGGAAGTAGGTGATACAGTTGATGATGGATAAAGGCAGCCAGGACAAAGCAAACAGGAAGAGAACCAGAAACAGAGACTTGGCCGTCTTGAACTCCCGTCCGTAAAACGTGCCTGTCTCTTTGGAGCTCGAGAAGCTCTGATTGAGTTTGTTCCGGATGACATAGAATATGTCAAGATAGATGGCGCACATAATAACCAGGGGGATTAAAATCCACGTGAAGAAGCTGAAGTAGACCATGTAGTCCATCGTCATGACAGAACGGAACTGGCATGAAAGGGAGGTGACATTTCTGTAGTACTCGGAGGTCAGTTTCATGTTCCAGCCAAACATGGGGGTCAGTCCCACCAGGAATGACACCAGCCAGCAAAGGCCCAGGGCCAACCATATTCTTCTTTGAGTGGTGATCCTCCTGTATCTGTTTGAATGGAAGAGAATGGGTGAGTTCACAGTAGGAATTGCTAAAGGAGTGGGGGAGGGGAAGGTGAGGCTGGAGAGTGCTGGCATTCCTGCAAATTTCTCCAGGGACTTCTTTTTTGTTTTTTGTTTTTTTCAAGAAATACCACGGGGCGCCTGGGTGGCTCAGTTGGTTAAGCGTCCGACTTCGGCTCAGGTCATGATCTCATGGTCTGTGGGTTTGAGCCCCACGTCGGGCTCTGTGCTGACAGCTCAGAGCCTGAAGCCTGTTTCAGGTTCTGTGTCTCCCTCTTTCTCTGACCCTCCCCTGTTCATGCTCTCTCTCTCTCTGTCTCAAAAATAAATAATAAAATGTTAAAAAAAATTAAAAAAAAAAAAAAGAAATACCATCTAGAATGGATTAGAAATATGTTGCCACACTCGCAGCTCAAGAACTCTTTGATTCCTGGGAGGATAAGAGTTTTCTAAGTCTCCTGGCATCGCCTACTTGGTGAGAAACTATCTCCTCAAAGCGTGTTTCCGGCCATGTTTTGTTTGGCCCAGGAATTACACTTTGCCTCTCCCACACTCCCCCCCACCCGTGCCTGCCCCTGCTTCTCTCTTTGCAATGGCATCCACACTTGGTGTTTGAGTCACATGGGTCTGTGGAGTTGTGGAGTTCAGGTTCAAGTGCTTCCAGGACCTAAAATGACTCATCCAACAAGAGTCACCATCTCTCCTTCCAGCATCCTTCCTGACAACATTCCACACAGACTATGAGAAGGAAACTGATTGTGTTAAGCACCGACTGTGTCCTCAGGAGACTTTAGCTCAATTAAATTTCACAACAGGGGCACCTGGGTGGCTTAGTCGGTTAAGCGTCCGACTTCGGCTAAGGTCATGATCTCAACAGTTCGTGGGTTAGAGCCCCGCGTCGGACTGTGCTGACAGCTCGGAGCCTGGAGACTGCTTCGGATTCTGTGTCTCCCTCTCTCTCTGACCCTTCCCCCACTTGTGCTCTGTGTCTCTCTCAAAGATAAATAAACATTAAAAAAATAAAATGAAAAAAACCTCACAACAAACAAAAGCTATCTCTATGATAATGTCCATTTCATTGCTGGTGACGGGTGAGGATAACAGTCGTTTGAACTACCATTGATCGAGCACGGACTGGGCAGGCATTTCGTTTTTTTAGAAAGATATATTTTTTTTAAGTTTATTTATTTTGAGAGAGAAAGAGTGCAAGCGAAGGAGGAGCAGAGAGAGAGGGACACAGAGAATCCCAAGCCGGCTCCGCAGCTGGCAGCACAGAGCCTGATGGGGGCTCTGACTCACAAACTGTGAGATCATGACCTGAGACAAAACCAAGAGTCAGATGCTTAACCGACTGAGCCACCCAGGGCGCCCCGACCTATGGAATTTCATGAGGAAGTTGCAGTCGCTGTCCCCACTTTATAGGTGAAAAAAAGAAACGGGCAAGTAACCTGCACGAGCTGGAAGCAGCAGAGGTAAAAATGGAAACGAGGTAAGTCTGAGTTCAGAGTTCCAAAGTTAACCACCGTGGAAAGACGAGGAACCAAAGCTGAGAAAGTTAAACAACTTGCCCCAGCTCAGAGCTCAAGATCCGGGCTTTGACCCCTGGCTTGTTTGCAGGTTTGCAGGTTTGCAGGTTTCTCCCCACGTCTCTTCCCCAAGACCAGACAGGAGGAATATGAGATAATTGCTATTCAGGACTCTTGGGGAATGAGATGTCTCCACTGGTGGGCCTATTCTATTCACATGGTTACAGGAAAGGTTGTTACTGCTTTCTGCAGTGGAGAATGTTTTGATCCCCGTCTCTACAGGGAAGAGGAAGCAAAGTTAAAGTAACTTTAAAATAACCTACATCTGCAAAGAACAGAACCATCCATTTATCCCCGCCTATTCTTTTCTGTTCGCTCCTTATTTTATCTGGTAGGTTTCCAACATTTCTAAAACTCAAGAACAGTTTTTACTAATTAAAGATGCATCAAGCTTTCATCATCCTTAGCTGCCCCGGGGGCCCGAGCATACACGCCCACAGTCAGTGGAGAAAGATCGAGCATTCCTCTGTTCCAGAGTCCCAGCTCAGCGTCATTAAGCCCCTCACACACCAAATGGTGCAAAGAAATGTAGTGCCCTCTTTCAAGTTCAGAGGCCAGTCTGGATTTGTTTTCACTGAAAACTCGTCTGGGATCTGAATTTTGTAGCCCCATGTCCCAGGCGCCTCCATCACACCTCCCCTCTTACCTGACTGTGAGCTTGACCCGCAGGTATCGGTCCACGGCAATGGCTAGCAAGGACATGATGGAGGCATGGGTGAAGATCAGCAGTAGGCAGGTCATGAAGAGGCAGTTATAAAAGTGGATTGTGATACCCAGGCTGATGACAATGGCCAAAGGCATGACCAGCACCCCAACGGCAATGTCAGCCAGGGCCAGGGAGACGATGAAATAGAAGGTGGTGGTCTGCAGGCTGGGGTTCAGCTTGACCACCCAGATGACCAGCACATTGCCCACTATGGCACAGAGCCCGATGAGAATCTCCACGGTGATGTAGGTCACGTTGGCCAACAACAGGGCAGTGCTATTGACAGCCATCTTGCTCTCGCCAAGGAGCCTCCCTAGTAGCAGGCGTGCTGACGGGATCCGTGCAGCCCGGTGAGTCGAGCTCTTGCCAGGCACCTCACTTGAGGTTCAGGGGCAGCAGCAGCAGTCTGAAACTCACAACTCGCTCATTCCTTCTCTTCTCCGATGGGACACTCCCTTGGAGACGCCCCCACCTTTTCTTAGAGAGAGCCCATCTAGGGGCAATCACTTCTTGCCTCTTTGTGGGCCACACATCCCTGGGCTCCCGGAAGTGTGGAGGACAGTTCTCTGTGGGCTGAATCTGAAAGTGCTGCGGCTCTTAGTTCCCCAGACAGACACGCTCAAGACCTCTGCCTCCTGCCCCCAGGGGGCCACTTGAGCTCCATCGAGATAAGCAGCCCTCTTCAGCGGTGTTTCAGGAAGTAAGATGGGCCAAGAGGAAGCAGAGACCAGGGACGTTCAGCCAGAAGATGGAAAGAGAAGAGGAGGGGTGTGAATGGCAAGGAGAAGGCTCTGAATTCATTCACTGGGGGACCGGATAGGAGTGTAGTGCTGGGTGGGAGAGCAGTGGAAACACAGACTCTTCTATTCTGGCTTTCTGCTGACTTAGCAGAAAGATCCCGTGACAAGGAAGCAAACGGGAGCCACAGGGGAACAAGAAATAGATTGTGGTGGCAGCCTTAGCCAGAATTTATTGTTTGTTTGTTTTTTTAGCGTATGTTATAGACTGACTGTTTGTGTCCCCCCAAAATGTATATGTTGAGATCTGATCCTCAAAATGATGATATTAGGAGGTGGGGTCTTTAGGAGGTGCCTAGGTCTTGGGGATAGAGCCCTCAGGCATGGGATTAGTGTCTTATAAGAGACGCCCCAAAGAGTGTCTTGATCTTGAACCTCCCAGCCTCCAGAGCAGAATTTCTATGGCTTATAAGCCACCCAGTCTGCAGTATTCTGTTACAGTAGCTTGAACAGACTAAGACAGTGCAGACAGCAAGCACTGAGGCCAGCTGGGACCCAGCTTTTGCATCAAAGATCCTTTGCCCAGGCTCCTTGATCAGTGGGTTAAGCGTCTGACTTTGGCTTAGGTCATGATCTTGCAGTCGGTGAGTTGGAGCCCCGCGTCGGGCTCTGTGCTGCCAGCTCGGAGCCTGGAGCCTGCTTCGGATTCTGTGTCTCCCTCTCTCTGTGTCCCTCCCCCACTTGCACTGTCGGTCTCCCTCATATGAGAGAGAGAGAGAGAGAGAGAGACCCGTTGCCAGAGGACAAGGTAAGATCCCCTGCTCAGAAGGGCAAAAACACTCAGCACCTCCCACAAGCATCACATCTGCTGACTCCACATTTCCCCCTGTCAGCCCACACGCCCACCAATGTCTCACATGCCCTCACACCAGCAACCACCCCTGTGACAAATCTCTTTGAGGAACAACAGGACAACAGGATGACCGGCCAGGCAGAAAGGAGAGAAAGGGCCACGCGTGTACATAATCACAGAGCATACCCCTCCCACTCGCCCACCCCCACCCGCATGAAAAGAGGAACCAAACTGCTTCCCTGGAAGTTGCTCATCACCTTGTCTGAAGCTTCTGGAAATCAGACACTTAAATGCAATTGTTATTTAAGGTCCAGTCCTGCCCACTGGGTTTATTTAGAGACACAGCAAGAAGGGATGGGTGGACCCGAGCTCACACAGTGGATCGGAAGGTTTATAATATTTGCCTTAAATAACCCCAATCTACGCGCAGCCAGAACTAAAATTCAACACCGACAACAGCGTTGCTCACATCCTTGCCAGGGCACCGGTGAGATGCCTCGGGGCCGTGGCATTTCCACGTGACCCTCTGCTCCCCCCACGCCCTCTCCCCCCATCTCAAGTTGGCCCAAGTCTGAATAGCCTTGCCCATGCCTCCTGGACTTGCCACTTCACCCTGGCCCAACCCCCCAGACATTAAGGGGCAGTGGCCCTCTCCAGCAGCATCGCCGCCTTTCCAACGTTTTCTAGTGTTAACCATGCCCACATCCCTGCACCGTGGGAACTTGAGAAGCTTAGCCAGCCTCCAGCGCAGCTTCTCACAAGAGTATCTACTGCAACTGCTTTCTTTATCTCTGCTTCAGGGGAGGAAGTCACAGAGAGCAAGTTCTAGGAAGAAGTCGCTCTCGCCCTAAAGCAATGGTTGAATTTTGGTGACAGGGTGTAAAAAAAAAAAAAAAAAAAAAAAAAAAAGTACCGTCTCTGCTAGCCCCTTGCCACCCGGTAGGACCAAACAGCCAATATGTGAGAGCAAGACACTCTGGGGTAGGGACCAGTCATATTGCTACATTGGGGCGAATGTATAGTAAGGGAGCAGTTTCCAGGGAGGTGCTTGGCCACCCAGGTCTGCCTTGCTCCACGCTCGAGAGCTGGTCAGGCAACAGACAGCTTCCACATTTAGAGAGAGAGGTGTGAGGGGGGCTGTGTCATTATGAGCCAGAAGCTGAGGGAGGGAGAAGGTGGCAGAGGCCAGGAAAGTACCTGAGCCACGGATCCAGCCACAGAAAGTGGAGCAAGGTTTTGGGGATGGATTCCACAGCTAGAGCTGGAAACCTGATCTTTACCCCTTTCATGCTCCCTTAGGACCTGAGTGAGTCCTTTTCTAACCAGCCCATCTCGGCTGTATTAGAGAAGCCACGGAGAGGGCTTTGTGTCCCTGCACCTGTAACAAGAGCAGTGTGGTGGGTGCAGAATAGCCTGGGAGAGAATAATCTAGGGGGAAAAGGAGAGGCTGGGGCCGCACTTGAGACACCTTGACCTAGACCCCTTTTCCCACCTGGGAATAGTGTCTCCTGAATTCTCTGGACATTTCCTGTCCAGGAACCAAGGGAAGGCTGAACCCATCCGTGCTCAGGGGGGTGACTGGAGGGATGAGGAGAGAGGTTTCCACATTACTTAGCATTTTTGCCTAGTATTGGGTCCTGAGCCAACTTCTCACTCCAGACCGAGTGCCAGAAGGCAACCTGGAAAAGAAGAGAGAGCAGGCTGGAAAAGAAGACAGAGAGGCCAGGACAGATGGACATCTTGTCCCCCCTCCCCCCACACGCCCCACAGCTGCTCTTGGGTAACTTCCCTCATCTCTCATGGACACGCCGTCTCAGCCCCCTGAGCCATCCCCAGAAGCAAGTCTCCCCACAGCCTCTATGCAGCCCTCAGGATCAAGTCCGGCCCCTTCGGAATGACAAACGAGACCCTTCGAGGTGGGGTCTCCCAGCCCCCTGCAGCCTCCTGGTGCCTGGATCCCCCTCTTCTCCAAAACCATAAGCACCACCATGATTTCTCTTCCTCCCCAACGTGTGCCCAGCTTAGAAAGCCCTTCTCCCTGTGTCTACCTAGAACACAAGCACTTTTCCTTCAAGACTATTCTCGAACAGGACCCTGAAGAGAATTTCCCAGACATCCCCTCACCATGCTGTGTTTATAAGCCCCTCCCCTGCTATCTACGCCCCTGGAGCATAGGGGTCTCCACTCATCATTTCTAGCCCCACCACCATGGCTGGCAGGTTGCAGGTGCTCAAGTATATTTCTGATAAATGAATGAATAGGAAAGCTCCTCAGTGAACCAGGGGGCATCAGCTTGGCACTAAGCATAGAATCAGCTAGGACCGGTTGAGCATGTTCCCTCATACCACCTGCCACGGTGAGGGTTTTACTTTCATGGTCTCATTCAATGCTCTCTGATGAAATGTTGACTATAATCACAGCTGAACAAACTAAGCCTCAAAAAGGAGAAGTAATTTGGGGGGTCTGGGTGGCTCAGTAGGTTAAGCGTCCCACTTTGGTTCAGGTCGTGATCTCGTGATTCGCGAATTCAAGCCCCGCGTCAGAGAAGAAAGAGGCGACCAAGATCATGGGAACAGAGCACCAGCATAGTGTAGGTCTGGTACCTGCTCTGAATTACGGACAGGTGAAAGAATGAGCAGGGCACTTGGCAGGGCTTCAGGGGGAGATCTGGAATAGAAAGAAAACCTTTTGTTGGACCAGAGTGCCAAAAAAAATTTTTTTTTTTTACATTTTTTAATAGTTATTTTTGAGAAAGAGTGAGAGACAGAGTGTGAGCAGGGGAGGGACAGAGAGAGAGGGAGACACAGAATCTGAAGCAGACTCCAGGTTCTGAGCCTGATGCGGGGCTCGAACTCACAAACCGGTCATGACATGAGCTGAAGTCGGACATCTAACTGACTGAGCCACCCATTTCCCCCCCCCCGACCAAAATTTTTTTAAATAATAAATTATAAGTGAGATGTGGCTCAGGGAATCTCCCCATCTAAAAGAAGGGCCATGTCTGTTTTGGTTTTATTAAAAGAACATGGACTCCATGGAGGAGGCAAGGATCGGGGAGGGAATCCATCAACCTGAACCACAGGAAAAGCATCTGAGTCCTAGGGAAAGGCCTCACCTGTCCCAAACCCTGGCCCGACACCCCTGGACACAGCTCAGCCACAGGGCTGCAACCTTGCCCTTGGGGTTCTGCTTAATGTCAGGAGAGGCTGGTCAGACAGATGTTCATCTGCTCCTTTGCAGCTTCCCAGACAAGCCTGAGAAGCCCCAGCAACCACCCTGCACTCACAGCAAGATGCTGTCTGAGCAGGAGCCCGGGGGCGGGGGGGGGGGACCCTCTGGAGTCCTAGAAACTGGTCCAGGAGGCTGCTGAGACAGGATGTCAAGCAGCTGGGAGGTGGGGGCTCCCGCCTGGGGTTGGCTCACATGGACTCCACTGCTGCCTGCAGAATTGCACAAAATCAGTTTGTCCGCTTCCTCTTGGCCCCATCACCACTTCCCCAAAACCTTATATTTTTATAAAGCTTCTTGCTTGCTAGCCAGCAGTGGAGGCTTAAGAGTGAGGTGGCCAAGAAGGTGGCCTCTCCCAGCACCCCTCCCTTCCCTGCTCTCGGTCAGCACAGGAGGAGGAGACTGGGCCTTTCCAGAAGCCTTCCTCTAGGGGCTGATCTGGAGGCACTGTCCCCAGGGGGCTTCCTAGTAGGGCCCATTGACCTGAGCCACACCGGCTTGGCCAAGGAGCCAGGAACTGTGGCCCGAGTTTGGGATACTCAGAACCAGTACAAGGGGCAGAGGGAGGTCAAGGTCCCTTCACTCTGAGCAACAGGAAATCCTGCTCAACAAAGGGAAACTCCTTGGGGGTGCACGCCCCACCCTCCAGACACTCCACTGCACCTCGTGTGTCAGGAGGCCTCCAGGCCCTAATGGAGAGTCCAGGGAAGGGTTCAGCTAACTCTAAACTTGTTCCTCTAGGCACTCAGAAAGCAAGGAGATGCTCATACTACAAGAGTCTTAGCGAGGGCAGAGGCTTCCCCGCACCAGTTTCAAGTGTCCACAAGGCTTATTCCCGAGCATCGGCAGGGACTCTGTGCTCAGCAGTGACCACCAGGTGGCAGCACGTTCCCACTGCCTCCCAGACCTCAAGCTGAGCGAGAAACCGAGAAGCTGGGAGGAGTTGGTGGCACCCCCTTTCAGTGCTGCTTAGAGCGACCTCAGATGGTGCGGAACACGAAGGAATCGAGAATGAAGGGCAAAGGAGAAAGGGATAGATTGCCAACTGCCTAAGTTCAACTTGATCCCATGGAATATTTCTGGGCCGCACTAAATTCAATGCTCTTGACTCAAGAAGGTTGAGAAGCTGCTTCTACTTATTCAAGCTTGTGAGTATTCCAAGAAAAACAGTATCTGTGTTTTTCTGTAGAGTGCACGACGCCGCTCACACACTCCGCTTCACTCAGTTAGCAAAACCACCACCCGAGAGGCCCGTCTTACTCATCTCTGCCCGCAGCAGAAGAAACTGAGGCCCGGAGGCTGGAGGGGTCTGCTCAGGACTGTCCCTGTACCAACATCAGAGGGGACTCGGGGACAGGAGCCTCTCACCGGCCTCCTCACCTCAGGAGAGGACAGTGAAGACGGGGAGAGGGCTTGTCAGGTGAGGTCCCGCTGGGATGTTTTGCTCCCCGCCATACCTATATCACCGGTCCCTTCCTTGGCACCTGCCAGGCTCTGACCAGTCGTCTCCCTTCTGTGGGCAGTTTTGCTGGCCTTTGCTGGTGAGCCTCCTGTCCCGTGATTTCTCAAAACATTCTGGGTGTCTTCGCAACTCAGCCCCCGGCTTCTTCTAATCACCCACGCGGGGTGTCACCCCCAAGTCCCAAAGCGGGCAGGACTCAGAAGCCAACTGTACATCCTGGTGTCAACCCCTAAGCCCTTTATCTACACACCAGAACGTGCAGGAACGAACTCTGATCCTAAATGTTTACAGCGGGGCCGTATCCTGCCCCCCACCCCTCTTTTTTTTTTTTTTTTAACCTTCCACCGAACAAATGTGGCGCCACTCCTTAACGAATCGGGTGCAAACCCTCCTGCCATGGCAGGAGATGAGCAACCTCCCTCTCCTGCTGACGTGTGTCTTCCCCCTCCTACTCCACAAGGCCTTTCGTATTTATTCTCATGACAGCTGCCATGGAGACAACGCCAACCACCATGGGCTGGGCACTTTGCCAGGTGTCGCTGACGATTCTATAGCCGTCCTGGAGGTAAGTACTGTTGGATCCGTTGCACAGAGGAGGAAACTAAGGCGCGGTGACACCTGAGTGACTTGGCCAGTGAGCCACCTGAGCAACAAAGCCAGTGAACGACAGGGCCGTGGCCCGGACCCAAGTCTGTCTTGGCTTCAAAGCCTTGGCTCTTCCCAGTGAACCCCACGAGAAGAATACCGTATCAGTTATGCCAAAACCCAGTTTGTCATCTGAGGCAGAAATTCTTCAGTGTCCCAATGGGGTAAGTCTCATGTCCTAGGTCAGGCCAGCTATCAGGGGCAGTGTGTTATCACACCAACCGTCTGGCTCCCACCCCCCGCCAGCTCCGCTTAGAAGACGGTGGTTCGGGACTGCTGTGGGCAGCCGACCTCTCTTCCTCTGAGTTCTCCGTGTGCCTCTCTTGCACCCAGCCCGTGATCAGACAGCAGCATCGTGAAACCATATTACGTTCGTTCCTTGCTAAACGCCTTCCCAGATAACCTGATTCTCTCCGCTGCTTATTAAAGGTAAATATAGAAAGCTGTCATAAGAAGTATGTCTCAGCATTTCATCATGACCGAGGGGGATGGTCTGCTGCCCTGTTCCTTGTAGAAAGTTTCCTAGGGTAAATTTCACTGAGGAGTTGAGTGCTAGCCAAGAGGGGGCTTTTCTTAATAAACTAGCTTGCTTTGTGTAACTGCCTACTGGGGGAGCTTTGTGTAACTCAGGTGTGCAGGGGCAGCGAAGAGGCTGGAGCCGGTATTGTCTCCGTGACCATGCTTGGCTGTGGTTTCCCGGGGCACCTTGAGGTCCCACGTCATCCCTGGGCTTCCCGTGTGGGAGTGATTCTGTCACACCCTGTTCGTTTACTGGGAGCGACCTCCCATCCTGTTTGGAAGTAGGCTAAGTATTAATAATAAACACGTAGAACATTAGAAAGAGCACTGGCGTTCATTTCGGAGGCAGGTCTGCAGGGTGATCATTCCAGGCTGTTGTACAAAGATGCTCGCCAGTCCCTCCATGACTTTGGAGTGAGGTTCTTTTCCTCAACAGGTGGTCCACAATCCTATTTTATTTTCATTTACTTTTTAAATGTCTATTTATTTTTTGTGTGTGTGTGTGAGAGAGAGAGAGAGAAGGATGGATGGATGGACAGAGAGAGAGGGAGACAGAGGATCCGAAACAGGCTCCACGCTCTGAGCTGTCAGCACAGAGCCTGACGCGGGGGTTGAACTCGTGAACCACGAGATCATGACCTGAGCAGAAGTCGGACACTTAACTGACTGAGCCACCCAGGCGCCCCCGCAATTATTTTAGATGATCAGTTTGGACAAAAGGGAAAAAAAAATGATGGGGCTGACCATGATGCTCCCTGGGGTTAGTTGAGCTCTTGGAGAAAAGCTTTCAGTACAACTCTTGAAGCATCGCTCTCCAGCAAATGCTATCTAGTAAACACTCCCTTAGGAATGGTGCTGTACAGGGTCTAATATTATGATTCTCCCAGGTAGACTTTTTTTTTTATTTATGTACACCCCACCCACTTCCACAAAGGATTGAAGTCACTACCAGACTGAGTTAATAGCTTCCTCCTCTGTACGCTCAAGCCAGCTGACACGTTTCTCTATTCGAGCCTGTATTACACCATTTGTAGTTATTTCATTTACATGACTGCTTCTCCCACTAGCTAGTAAACTCCTTAAGCAAACTCTGTAAGAAATGATGCCTTCCTCATCTTTAGATCTCCTTCCCACTCCCCTTCTCCCCAAAGTACCAAGAGCCTAAAATAGAACCTGGCCCCAACGAGACCTGGGATAAATCCTCGAGGCACATAGAACGTGTTAGTCTCGAGCCTGTCTTCTCCTCACCCTGCAAGAGTGCTGACTGCACCTCTCAACGTCCAGTGAGGAATCAGGAGGCACACAGAGAGCCCTCCTCCTCAGCAGAAATAGTTTTCTTGGCATCTAACTTCAGTCTCAAACCAGTACAGATAGAAAATAGAGTGTGACCAGTTAGCTCTAGTGAAAGGGACCTTCGGAGAGAATGTCTGATATTTGCATTGCGTTTTGTGGTTTCTGCATTTGTATGTGCAACGGCCTGTGTCATTCTCTCATCTCTGTGGTAGATCTAAGGTGTGTCCTCTCTCACACACACACACACACACACACACACACACACACACATACACACAAGCTCACACACATGTTTTTCATTGTCTCACTCTGCTCATTTCCCCTTCACATCAGAACTAGTTCATCCCCTCCTTACTCGTCACTGCTCTGTCTGCAGGACCCAGAGCCCCCTCTGGCCCTGGCTGGCCACTTCATTCTGACACATGATGTAACAGGACTCAGGAAGTCGAGGGACTGGCCCCGGATCGCTGTGCTCAGTGTAGGGGTCCCAGGACACGGGGATTTGGGGAGGGATGGAGCACTGTGGGAAACTGATGCCCGGAGTGGCTAGTTCAAGGTCAGACCTGGAGAAGCAGCCAGGAAATGGTTAGGGACCTTTACGGTTGGGAATCCATAAAAATGCCCTCCCCAGTTCCTGTGATTCTTCAGGGCTGATTGTCTCAGTGACTTGTTGGAGGGGCTGTATGCCTGTTCCGTTTTGCTGGCTCTTCGGTCATCCTGGTCCACAACTCTCTGAATCCCCAGCCACACAGCCTGGGAGCCTCCAACCAAGCCCACGGGTGGGTTGGTCTTTCACCGTGCTTGACTCCTGATGGTCTTCCTGTCAGTCCTCGCTAACAGGGGAATAGTGGGTGCTGCAAGTTACATTGTCCCACACCGACAGTGCCTTTCCACACCAGAGCACGCCAGATGCGCCCAATGGGTGTTCAGCCACAGCCAGACGCCTCTTCACACAGGGGCAGGCCCTTTCCGCTGTGCTCCTGCCTACATGCTATCAGTGCCAGCCATGTGCTTCAAACTACACCCGTCTTTCTTGTTGTCAGTTCTGTTTCTACATGGATGATGTTGCACAAATTGTTTATTCTCTGTGTCTCCAATTGCCCCTTTGATAGGTAACAAAGACACTTGAGTGAAGACCAAGTGAAGTGACATAGGCACAGCAGGTGTCACGGAAACTGGTCCATGGTGCTGGCTCTCCACTCTCTGCCCAGTGTGCGTGAGGGCTCCGGGACGTGGGGTGGGGGGAGCTGTTTTACTGTCAGGGCCTCTCCAGCACCCAGACGGGAGCTCCACTTAGGAGGTACCTGGTAAACACTGAATTAGAACATTCCATACCTGCTGGGGTGCCTGGGTGGCTCAGTCAGTTAAGCATCTGACTTTGGCTCAGGTCATGATCTCACAGTTCATGGGTTCGAGCCCCATGTCGGGCTCTGTGCTGACAGCTCAGAGCCTGGAGCCTGCTTCAGATTCTGTGTCTCCCTCTCTCTCTGCCCTCCCCCAGCTCGTGCTCTGTCTCTCTGTCTCTCTCTCAAAAAAAAAACATTAAAAAAACCCCACATTCCATACCTACCACCCTGCCACAAACTGTGAGATACAGGGTTATTGGGAATCCATTAAGGATGTGCCCCGTGGATCCTGTGTTTCTCCAGTGCGGATGCTCAGTCTCTCACTGAAGGGGCTCTTCTCCGTTCCAATTCCGCCTGATGTGTCCCAGGCTTCAGAAATGAGAAGTGTGCAAAGGAGATTTCCAGAGGCTACAATACCTCTCTCTCCCTTCTTCACACTTGCCGGGAAGTCCCTTGCTTATGCCATTCTGAGTGGTTTGTCTACACTGGAGGTGGCACCTGCTTACCCAGGAAAGCATCAGCAGGCCTGCCCGGTGGGTTCACCAGCAGTCCCACCCATGACTCCTCTGGGCCTGGGGAAAGGCAGCCTGCCAGCTCACTACCCCCTGAAAGCCGCTTGGGCTCCCAATTTGCTGCAAGCGAAACTCTTCCAGCCTGGGTCTGGAGAGCCAGATGACACTGAGCAATAATCATAGTGCCCGTTTCTCGTGTGCCATTCATTCTGGGACTACTTGCTGCTATGAAGGGGCCCCCGCCTGAGCAGGGTGTGAGGGTTGCTGAACACACAGCCGGCTCCGGCCAGAATAGCTGCATGGCAAACATCCGGGGCCCGTGAGGCCCACAATTTAGTTTGCATTACATTTATTTGTGTTTGCTCTCGACCTTCAACACCAAACATCATCTAATCTTTCATTACCCCTGCAATCTTTCCTGATTTCGCAGGAACAAAGAAATAGAATTTGTTCTTGGTCGAGGTTCAGCTTCAGGGCCGGGCTGCGAAGCCGAGCCCCGATTGCTCCCAGCATCCAAGATAGCATCTCGCTCTGTCCTTGTCCCTCCACGATGAGTCAACGGGCCTCTCGGGCCATTCCCGGAGGGGAGCCGGACCTTGCTTCAGTGACCGCGACAACAGAGCTCCAGGTCACGGCGAGACAATCCAGCTTGCGCTCCTTCCCTCCCCCCACCCCCAGCGCGCCCAGTGCCCATGACTAGGGCGTTTTGTGTCATCCTGCAGTTTGGCACGACCTCTGCATTTCCTGCCAATAATGCTGGCTGTTGTTTCTGAGCAAATGGAACAAATGACCAACGTGCCCTCCATGCAATCTGTAAACTGGAAACATCTGCAGGGAGGCCAGGGCAGCTGCTGGCTGGGGACACGGGAGGAGAGGCCGTGGGAGGAAGATGCACGGACTTGAGGGCACGCGCATCAGAGGAGGGCAAACAGGCCACCAGGCCGTGGTGGAAGGAAGGCCCCGACTCTGCTGGGTGGTAGCGGAATGAAGAGACCACATGCCCACCCTTTCGTGGATCCACCCTTTCGTGGATGGATCTTGGAAACCAATGGGTCCAACTCCCTGTTCCACAGGTGACACCAAGGGCCCACAGAGGCAGCAGGTGTGATAAGTGACGAGCACCCGGCACCGGCCCCACACACCGCGAGTGTGTGTGCAGTGTGGGCGGGCACACGCGTGCACACACACACACACACACACACACTTTTCCATTTCACCTCCCCTCAGGTCAGGTTGAGGAGGAAGAAAGGAAGGGAAAACAGTAACAAGTATCCATCGCGGACCGTGTGCCAGGAGCCATGCTGGGGGCTTTCCTGTGCAGCGGTACTACAGCCCTCCCGTGGGCTTCTCTGGGCACGACGCCTAGTGCCCTACCTCTCTTGACCTTTGCCATGGCCGTATCATAGCGCCCATCATTTTCATCACATCTGTTGTTCGCAGGGTGGGGAAGTTGATATTTAGGAAGGTGAAGCAGCTTTCCCAGGATGGCCCTGTTTGTGAACGCGGAGCCAGCGTCCCCCTCGGCGGTCACTGGCCCAGCCACCATGCTGCCCGGCCCGCCTCAGCCCCGGGGGCTGGGTTTTGCCAGTCTCCACAGATGAGTGACAGAGGTTGAGCGTCTAGAATTCTGAATTCCACAGACAGATGCCCCCGGGGGCCTCTCTTCCCCGAAAGAGGGAATCTCCAGAGTCAAGGCCTAGTTCTTGACCCAGACTCTAACCCAGAGTGAAGGCCTAGTTCTCGACCCAGACTCTCACCTGGAAAGGCCTTTCTGAGCATCACATGGATGCTGGCCCATGGGACACAGCCTGGCTCTTCCCGCCTGGTTTCACAAGGGGCTGCAGAACCAGGAGTCCCCTCGAGGAAGGACTGAGCCTCGGCTCCCCTGTGTCTTGGAGAGGAACCAACAGTTTCCCAAACTGTTACATGCCTGTCCTCAGCCCTGCTTCTTGGATGAAGGAGTCACCAGCTGAGAGGTGTTTTCAGGTCCTGGCTGTGGGGCCAGGCCAAGAAGTGGGGAGAGGGCAGGTGCTGTGGGTTTCCTGGTGGCAGCTGAAAGTGCTGTCAGTCTCCTCCCAGCAGCCATGAGGAAGGAGCCCCCTGGGAGGAACTGTGGCTTGGGCCAGAGGCAACAGGCCCACTGTGGGGCAGCTGCTGGGCTCCGTAGCTGTACCTGGGCTGCCTGGCTGTGGGTGTGGGAGCTAGAGGGAGCCAGGGGCAGCAGCCACAGAGCCCCAGGGCCTCTGTGCAGGGATGTGGTTCCCAGGCAGCCCCCAGAGGTCCCCATGCTAGCAGCAAAGCTCCCCTCCTTTTCCACGGGGGGTGCTGGGGTGGGGCTGTCACTATGACTCAGCCACGACACAATTTGAGGATGCTGGTGGTACAGCCGGCCAGACGTGCTCTGCCAGAACTCTGCGAGCCAAGGGCCGCTGGAGGGGCATTCCCTGCAGACTGCAGGGGTGCGCTGGCCTGGTCAGCCCAGCCCAGCCCAGCCCAGGAAGGGTTAGTCCCCTGGTGGGATCAGCGGGGTGATGCCCTAGCTCAGGGCATTGGTACCCATCTACGTGGCCCTGGAGAGTCCAGGAACTGTGGGTTTCACATGACCCCTGCTGGGTGTATCCTGTACCCCCAGTATTCCCGCCTGCCCTGGCACCCCCCTGGGCTGGGTCCCTGCCCTGCACAGCCAGCCCTTGCCTCCCAGGACCCTGCACACATCCCCATCACTGGAGTTCTAGTTGGCTTGGCCAGGAAGCTGCTCTTAGGGCCTCGGAGAGAGGAGAGCAAGGAGGAAGGCCAAGAGGAAGTCACAAAGACCAGTTTAAAAATAACCCTCCTCTCCATGTCAGCCATGAGGAGGAGCTTGGAGAGGAGCCATGTTCTGATGGTGGTGGCTCAGGGCAGCCTCAGAAAGACCCAAAAGCGAATTGGCAGAGGCCCATCTGGGAGCACACCCCGTGTCCTTATCGGCTCTAGCAAGCCACCGCCAAAACCCCGTCTTCAAGAGACTTCCGCCCAGCCAGCATCTGTTTCCTCTCCTATATTTAAACAACCAGGTTAGTGAACTTGGGAGAGCATTTCTGCCCAGGGGAAGAACACAGCCCTCCACAGAACACACAGGGCACAGGATGATATGAGGCCCTGTGGCCTGTGCTTTGCTCCTCCTCAGCTTCTGCTGGGTGAACGGGGCCCAGAGTTTGGCGAGCGGCTGGGGAGGTCTGCCCAGATGGCTCTCTGGACGCGAGCGGGTGCGATGCCTTCCAGCACCAGACAGAGTGAAGGGGACCCTCAGGAAAAGCAGAGATCCACAAAACAGCACCTACTTCACAGCCTCGGTCCTGAGCGTCAGTGTGTGAGACCCCTTAGTACTGCCAGTCTTGGGATATACTCAGGCCTCTTGGCTATTTTTAGGCACTATTTCCGTCTTTCTCCAAACACAGCTGTTTGATTAGAGGAAGGGCCACAGCTTCTACCAGGAACCTTTTCCTCGTTCTGCTGGCTCCTCAGTCCCAGGCTATCCTGTCATCCCACTACACACACATAAAACGCACATGTGGGGGCGCCTGGGTGGCGCAGTCGGCTAAGCGTCCGACTTCAGCCAGGTCACGATCTCGCGGTCCGTGAGTTCGAGCCCCGCGTCGGGCTCTGGGCTGATGGCTCAGAGCCTGGAGCCTGTTTCCGATTCTGTGTCTCCCTCTCTCTCTGCCCCTCCCCCGTTCATGCTCTGTCTCTCTCTGTCCCAAAAATAAATAAACGTTGAAAAAAAAATTAAAAAAAAAAACGCACATGTGCACTCATGCACATACACACACACACACACACACACAGCACTAGCCTCATGAAACATTTAGTGAGGGGAGGAGCATCTCAGGAATCCTCTAGAAAATATCTCCTCGTGGCAGAAAGCACCAATGCTGAGTAACCCAACCTGCCAGACCTAAGCCGTTACCAGGAAATGTTCCCAGAAGCGGCTTCAGGCTGCAGTGGTGATGCAAGGTGGCTCTCTGGATGTAGCAGTTATCCCTGGAGAAAAGCAAGGACTGCACCTGTCACTGGTGTCCTGCTCCTCTTTCCTCGTCCCTACATGCCCTGGGCTATCAGTCCCAGCCAGTACTAGAGATAGATGCCTGGCTTTACATTTTGCTTCCTTTCCTATATACAGAGAATCCCAGCTGGTTGAATGTTGTACATCCTGGAATTGCCCCGAGTTAAGCGTTTGTGAATTTTGGCTCACCAAAACACAGGCTGGAGTCATCCCTCGATTCCAAACCCCAGCTCTACCCCTATGGCTGGGAGAGTTTGGGCAAAGTATTTTAATTGCTTAGAGCCTATTTCCATGTCGGTAAAAAAAGATCAAAATAGGTTAATAGAAGCCGTTTCAAAGAGCTGTCGAGGGGATTCAGTGAGATGATATTTATAAACATCTGGCACCTTGCCCAGCCGCTCATAGTGTGTCCTTAGTGGGTTGATGAACTTTCTATTGCTGTGTCAATTACCCATTTTATGTTTCGTTTATGTTCCTCTCCATACTTCCTATCAAAAAATTCAGAGTTTCTTATTAAAACCAGGGCTCCTCTGGGCACTGGCTCTGTATTTATTCCCCTTGTAACAAGAGAAAATATTAGGTGAGCAGGTTGCTATCTATGCAGACCCATCCTTTGTGAGGCAGGTATATCGTTATTATCCCCGGTTAAGTGGGGATAAGACTGTGGTTAAGTGACTTGCCCAAGGTTATACGTGCAGTGCATGGCAGAGGCAGAGTTTGGACGCGGGCAGACTGGTTCCAGAGCCACCACCTTGAACCTGTTTGCCACAACGGCCGTAACTGGTTCAGTGGGCCTCTGGTACCACCACTGGGGATTTTCCTGAACCTCAGATAGACTTGCATGATCCTTGCTTCCCTACAATTTGGTTTTCAATTAGCCACACTGAATGCATGATTTGGTAATGCATGATTTGGCAGCGCCTACCTGTTTTATGCCAGACATTTTGCATATGTTAATCTCTAAACTAAGATTTTCTCAACCTCAGCTCTATGGACATTTGGGGCCAGATAGTTCTTTGGTGTGGGGGTGCTATCTGTGCATTGTAGGATGTTGAACAGTATCCTCCGCCGTTCCCACTAAGCACTTCTCACCCCTTGTCCTAAATGTCACCAAATGTTCCCGGGGTGGGGGTGGGGGCAAAATCCCTCCTAGTGGAGAACTACTGCTCTAAACGAGAAATCTGAAGTTCAGAGAGGTTAAATGATTTTCCCAAGGTCACAAGGCTGGCAGGCAGCAGAGACATGATCTGAACCAAGGTTTGCCTGATACCACGACCACGTATTTGTCACTGTATCGTGCTCTCTCGGGGTTCTAAATAAGGAAGGTGTGAACCTGATACCGAAATCTATTTGCCCAGAAGCAATAGCGTCAATATACTCTGACTCCCCGCCCCCAAGACTGTTCAAATTCTGAACTTACAGCCTCTGGCTGCTATTTATCTGAACGGAATCTAGATCTTAGATTTTTGGAGCTATATCAACTGAGACCTAGGCCACTCTGCTGAGCCTAGGAATTGAAGCTCTCCTTTACAGTCCTGTGTCCCCTGAGTATGCCACGCAGCTTGGTTTGGGCGTATGCCACGCTGGTTCTTCTGGAGCTTTGGGAAGGCTGAGGTCTTGGGAAATAAGGGCGGCTCTCTGTTACTTGTCTCTGGCTACTGTCTAGAAAAATGCTGGGGACAGAATCACAACTCACAACTTCTGCCTGAGTTTCATCTCCTCCTGGTTCCGAATTCATTTATTAAAATCTTTATGGACATAAAAGGAACTGAATTTGCAAATGACACCACTTCCTGTGGCACAGAAAGATGTGTCATTGAAGACAGACTGACAGATACATCAATACAAAGTCGCATACAGGAGCACTAATTCATAGCAGAACTGAAACCACCCCAAGCCTATGTTTCTTCCATCATTTTTATTCTCTAGCCTTTCCCTCTTCTCTGCTGGACCCTGCTGGGCACAGACACAGGTACTTACCACTGTTAACGCACTGTGTGTTAGGAAAGAGGAACCACTTTCCATATGGCCCTCTTTGTGCATAGACAAAACAACAACTAAAAGTAAATTCTTCAAGGAAGCTAAATAAGTCATCACAAAGAGCAGGTTCAGTGTCAGAGCCACCTTGCTTTCCTTTATGAGGGAAATGATAGCTAACAGTAGCTGTTACTTATGTTAGTGATGTCCAGAAGCCTTGGCAACCAGAGTAACCCTGTGGTCAGTCGCTGCCATCTCGCTGTCCCCCAAAAGGCCCCCATAGTGTTCCTAGAGTCATCACAGAAGAATCTTCATTATGAGATCACAAAATTAACAATCTCCAAACAAGTCAGTGGGGAGATGGTAGCAAAGGGTAAGGGTCGATCTCAGGCGCCAGTGCAAGAATTTGAAAGATAAGGTCTTTTACTTTAAGGCTCTAAATTTTGTCACCACATTAACAGAAGGGGAGATGACCATTGGTGATAAAGACATAGAAACTAACACGAGGGGGAGGGGGCTTGTCAATGTAACCGAGGGACTGTTTTGGACTCAAGCCATGCAATGTTTTTCAAACTACAGGCATCAACCTATTAGTGAATTATGAAATCAGCTTAGTAGATCACGATCAGAGTGTATTTTCAATGGAGTGGAATGAAATGGAATGGGTGTATCAGATGACAGTGCACATTAGCAAGACTAATTCTTTTTCATCAGGTATATGTTTGAGTGTATGGTGGGTAGCACTCTAAAATTAATTCCTTTTGTTTTACACCCTTATTGAAGTATATAATTCACATGCAATAAACTTCACATATTTAAAAAAATTTTTTTTAATGTTTACTTATTTTTGAGAGAGAGAGAGAGAGAGAGAGCGTGAATGGAGGAGGAGCAGAGAGAGAAGGAGACACAGAATCTGAAGCAGCCTCCAGGCTCTGAGTCAGCATAGAGCTTAACACGGGGCTCAAACTCACAGGTCGTGAGATCATGACCTGAGCTGAAGTTGGACACTTAACCGACTGAGCCACGCAGTCACCCTTTTAAACTTCACATATTTAAAGCACACCATCTGATAAATTTTGACATATGTATACACAGGTGAAACCATCACCACAATCAAGATAACATATCCAGGGTGCCTGGCTGGCTCAGTTGGTAGAGCATGTGACTCTCGATCTCAGGGTTATGAGTTCAAGCCCCACATCGGGCATAGAGATTAATTAAAAAAAAATTAATGAATCCCCCCAAATATATTCTATTTTTTAAAAAAGATATCATATCCACTGCCCCCCAAACTTTCCTCATGCCTCTTTGTGATCCCTTCTTCTCCTTCTTCCCCACTCCTCCCCACTCCTTCCCACTAACTACTGGTTTTGCTCTGTGCCATTATAGCCTGTACTTTCTAGAAAAGTGTAGAAATGGTATCTACAAAAAAATGTGCACACTTTTTTTACATGGCTTCTTTCAATCAGCCTGCTTATGTTAACATTCGGCCGTGTAGCTGTGTGCCTCAATAGTTCATTCATTGATATTGCTGGATAGGATTCCACTGCGTGAATCTATCACAAATTACTTATGCATTCACCTATTGATGGGCATCTAGGTTGTTTCCAGTTTGGGGCTACTACATTTAAAAGTGCCATCCATAAACACTCACATTCAAGCTTTTATGTGGACAATATGTATTCTTGGGTAAACACCTGGTTATGGAAAGACTGAATCATATGGTAGGTGTATATTTAGCTTTTTCGGGAACGGCCAAAACACATTGGAAAACAATTGCACCTTTTTACATTCCCACTGGTAGTGAAGGCAAGTTCCAGTTTCTCTAAATGGACCCTTGCCAATGCTTGGAATAGTCAATTACATTAGTTTTAGTGATTCCAGTGGTTACGTGGTCGTATCTCATTGTTTTAATTTGCATATTCCCAGTGACCAATGAGATTGAGCATCTTTTCACATGTTTAATTTGACATTTATACATCTTCTTTGGTGAAATTACTGTTAAACTTTTTGTCCATTTTTGGGGCACGTGGGTGGCTCAGTCGGTTGAGCATCCGACACTCAATTTCCATTCAGGTCATGATGACACGGTCATGGGATAGACCCCCGCCCCGTGTTGGGCTCCTTGCTGAGCATGGAGACTGCTTAAGATTCTCTCTCTTTCCCTTTCCCTCTGCCCTTCCCCACTCGCATTCTCTCTGTTAAAAAAAAATCTTTTGTCCATTTTTAATTGGATTACTCATCTTCTGAAGGAGTTGTTAGAGTTCTTTACATATTTTGTTACAAGTCTTTTGTCAGATATATATGTTCTGCAAATATTGTCTCCCAGTTTGTGGCTTACCATTTCATTTTTTAAATAATGCCTTTTGAAGGGAAAATGATTTACTATATATATATATATATTTTTTTTTTTGCTTGGATATTCAGTTTACTTATTTTTGCTTATATAGTTTGTGGGTTTTGTGTCATATTTAAGAAATCTTTGCCAAGCTCAAGGCCACTAAGGCTTTTGCCTGTGTTTTCTCCTAGAAATTTTATAGTTTTAGCCTTATATTCAAGTCTATGAACCATTTCAAGTTAATTTTTGCATATGGCATGAAGTAAGAGTTGAAGTTCATTGTCTTTCATATGGGTATCTAATTGTTCCAGCACCACTGGTTAACAAGATTGTCCTTTCCCCATTCAGTTGCCTTGACATCTTTCTTGAAATCAGTTGACCATATACATGTGAGTCTATTTCTGGACTCTATATTCTGTTCCATCAATCTATTTGCCTGTTTTTATACCAATGCCACACTGTCTTGATTGCTGTGGTTTCATAGTCAGTCTTGAAATCCAAGTAGTGTTGGAGTCCCAACTTTGTTCTTTTTCAAAGTTTATTTGGCTATTCTAGGTCTGTTGGATTTTCATATACATTTTAAAATCAGCTTTTTAATTTCTTCAAAAAAACCTCTGGGAGCTTGATTGGTATTGTATAGATAAGCTTGGGAGAGAATTGCCATCTCAACAACACAGAACCTTACAATCCACAAACATGATCTATCGCTCCATTTTAGTAGGTCTTTTCATATTTCCTCCAGCAATGTTTTATAGTTTACAGTGTTCAGAGTTTACATATGATTTTACATATTGATGTAATTATATGGTTTTTATTTTTTTTTAGTCTGTTAATATACAAATTATGGGTTAGGTTTTGAATGGTAAACCAACCTCCTATATCTAGAATAAATTCCACTTGGACATATGTGTTATCCTTTTTATGTGTTGTTAGATTTAATTTACTAAAAATTTTAAGGATTTTTTTGGCATCTATTTCATGAAAGATACTGATATGAAATCAATACTGATTTTATAAACTGAGTTGGGAAGTATTCTCTTCAATTTTCTTGGAAGAGTTCTGGTGGAATTGATATTTTATCCTTAAATGTTTGATGCAATTTACTAGCGAAGCCATCTGGCCCCAGAGTTTTCTTTATGGGAGGATTTTTTTTTAACGAAATTCAATTTATTTAGCTTTGACAGTTTGTGTCTTTAAAAATTTTCTTTGTTTCTTCTAAATTGTTGAATTTATCAGCAAAGTTATAAATAACATCCACTTATTATTATCCTTTCAGTTTGTACAGGAGCTGCAGTAATGTTGTTTAGCAATTTTGTCTTCTCTTTTTACAGAGTTTGTCAATTTCATTGATATTTTCAAAGAACCAGCATTGATTTCATTGATTTATCTCTATCATTTTTCTGTTTTCTATTTCATTGATTTCTGCTGTAGCCTTCATTATTTTCTTTCTTCTGCTTACTCTGGGTTTAGTTTACTTATCTCTTTCTAGCTTTCTTAAGGTAGAGGCTGAAGTCATTGATTTGACTTTTCTAGTAATGTTTAGTGCTATAAATGTCCCTCTAAGCACTGCTTTGGCTGGGTCCACAAATTTTGATGTTATATTTTTATTTTTATTTATTTCAAAATACTTTTCTAATTTGCTTTTTTATATCTTCTGTGACATAACAGATTATTTATACGTGTGTTAATTTCCAAATATTTGGGAAATTTCTTAATATTTTTATATTATTTATTTCTAATTTAATTCCATGTGGCTAGAAAACCATTTGTATAATTTAAATCCTTTTGAGTTCATTGGGACTTATTTCATGTTTTATTGGTAAATGTTCTTTGTGTACTTGAAAAGAATATGTTTTCTGTTGCTGCACGGATAGTTCTATGAATACCAAGTTAGGCCCAGTTAAATGATGGTTGTTTTTCAATTTTTCAATATACTTGCTGACTTCTGTCTATGTGTTCTAATAATTATTGAGTGAGAGATGTTAAATTCCAATATAATTGTAGATTTGTCTGTTTCCTCTTACAGTTCTATCAATTTTTGTTTCATTTATTTTGAAACTCTATTAATATATACATAATTAGGGTTAATGTGTCCTCTTGATGAATTGATCCTTTTATCACTATGAAATAACTCTTTTTATCCTTAATAATATTCTTTGCTCTGAAATCAACTTTGATATTAATAGAGCCTCTTCAGCTTTCTTTTGATTAGTGTTACCATGGTATATTATTTTCCATCCTGTTACTTTTATCCTATTTATGCATTTATATTTAAAGTGGATTTCTTTGAAACAACATATAGTTGAATCTTGTGGTTTTTATGTGATTTGGACATCTCTGCCTTAACTATCAATATAGTTGGATTTAAATCTACTGTCTTGCTATTTGGTTTGTATTTGTTCCATTTGTTTTGGGTTTCCATTTTCCTCTTTGTATGCCTTCTTTTGGACTGAGTATTTGCTAGAATTTTTTTTTCGTATTTTTTAAGGTGTATTTATTTTTGAGAGAAAGAGACAGAGTGTGAGCAGGAAAGGAGCAGAGAGAGAGGGAGACACAGAACTGGAAACAGGCCCCAGGCTCTGAGCTGTCAGCACAGAGCCTGACACGAGGCTTGAACTCATGAGAGGTGAGATCATGACCTGAGCTGAAGTCGGATGATTGAGCCACCCAGACGCCCTGTTAGAATTTTGTTTAAAAAAGAATTTTATTTCTTACAGCAATTTTAAATTCACAGCAAAACTGAGTGACAAGTACAGAAAGTTTCCACATACCCTCTGCCCCACATACACACAGCCTCACTACTATCAACAATCTGCACCAAGTGGTACACTTGTTATAATCAAGGAACCTATATGGACACATCATTATCACTCAAGTCCATACTTTACATTAGGGTTCACTCTTGGTGTTGTACATTCTATGGGTTTTGACAAATGTGTATAGACATGTATCTATCACTATAGTATCACACAAAATAGTTCCACTGTCCTAAAAATCCTCTGTACTCTACCTATTATTCCCACCCTCCCCCTCAACTTCTGGCAACCCAGTGGTTTTTGTTTGTTTGCTTTTTCCAGTTTTGCCTTCTCCACAATGCCATATAGTTGGAACAATATAGTACGAAGTCTTTTCAGATTGGCTTCTTTCACTTAGTAGGTTCTTTCATTTTAGGTTCCTCCATGTTTTTCCATGGCTTAATAGTTCATTTATCTTTCATGCTCAGTAGCATTCTATTGTCTGGATGTGCCACAGTTTATTATTCATTTAGCTACTAAAAGTCATCCTGGTTGCTTGCAAGTTTTGGCGATTATGAAAAAAGCTGCTATAAAACTCCATGTGCAGGTTTTTGTATAGATATAAGTTTTTTTTTAACTCACTTAGATAACTACCAATGAGTGTGATTGCTGTATCATATGGTAAGATTACGTTTTGTTTTGTCAGGAACTACCAAATGTCTTCCAAAGTGACTGTACCATTTTGCATTCCCACCAGCGATGAATGAGAGTTCGTGTTTCTCCACATCCTTGCCAGCATTTGGCGATGTCAGTGCTTTGGATTTGGGCCATTCTACCAGGTGTGTGTAGTGGTCTCTCATTGTTGTTTTAATTTGCATTTCCCTGATAACATGGGGGGGGTATCTTTTCATATGCTTATTTGAAAATTTGCATATTTTCATTGGTGAGGTGTCTATTCAAGTCGTTGGCCCATTGTTAAATATGGTTTTTCATTTTCTTACTGCTGAGTTTTAAAAGTTCTTTGTGTATTTTGAGTAATAGTCCTTTATCAGATTTGCCTTTTGCAAATATTTTCTCCCTGTGTGGCTCATCTTCACATTTTTTTGGCAATGGACCTTGCAGAGAAAAATTTCAACTTAATGAGGTCCAGAAATAAATGAATTATTATTTCATGGATTGTGCCTTTGATGTTCCAGTTGTTCTAAAAAGTCATCAACATACCCAAAGTCATCTAGATTCCCTTCTATGTTATCTTCTGGTTGTTTTATAATTTTGCGTTTCACATTGAGGTCTATGGTCCGTTTTAAGTTAATTTCTGTAAAGGGCACACAATCTATGTCTAAATTTACTATTGCACGGGGATGTCCAATCATTCCAGCTCCATTTGTCAAAAAGACTATCTTTTTTCCATTGTATTGCCTTTGCTCCTTTGTTAAAGATCAGTTGACTGTATCTATATGGGTCTATTTTGGGGCTCTCTATGCTCTTCCACTGATCTATCTGTCTACTCTTTCACCAATACCACAGTGTTTTGATTACTGTAGCTTTACTGGAAGCCAGGTATCATCAGTACTCCAACTTTATTCTCCTTCAATGCTGTGTTGGCTATTCTGGGTCATTTGCCTCTCCACATAAACTTTAGAACTATTTTGTTGATACCCATAAAATAACACTGGGGTTTTGACTGGAATTGTGTTGAATCTATAGCTCTAGGTAGGAAGAACTGATGTCTTGACAATATTGAGTCTTCCTACGTGGACATGGAATATCTCTCCATTTATTTAGTTCTTTGATTTCTTTCATCAGAGTTTTGCCATTTTCCTCACATAAATTCATGTGTATTTAATTAGATTTATATCCAAGTATTTCATATTTACATAATAATGCTAATGTAAATGATATTGTGCTTTTAATTTCAAATTCCAATTGTTTATTGCTGTTTTATAAAAAAAAAAACATTTTACTTTTGCATATTGACCTTGTATCCTGCAAACTTGCTATAGTAGCAAATTAATCCCAGGAGCTTTTCATTGATTCTTTGGAATTTTATACATAGAAAATCATGGCATCTTAAGAAAACCGTCAGTTCTATTTCCTCCTTCCCAATCTGTATACATTTTATTTCCTTTTGTTTTATTGCATTAGCTAGGACTTCCAGTACAATGTTGAAATAGAAGAGTGGGAGGGGACATCCTTGCTCTGTTTCTATATTAATATTTGTAATGATTCCATTTTATCCCCTTTTGTTGACTCATTAGCTATAACTATTATTTTATAACCATGGGTTTGTAGAATACAGTCTCCTTTCCAGTATTTCACACAAAGCATAAGCCCGTAAAGCAGTATACATCCATTTCCACCCCCTTCCTGGCCTTTGTGCTATTGCCATACATTCTACTTCTATAAATGTGATAAAGCTTTCACTGTATTGTTATTTTACACCTCATTCTTGGTCATATTCTGGCTCTTCACATGACAGGTAATTTTTTTGACTGGATGCCACCGGGCCTTGTGAATTTTACCTTGCTAGTGCTAGATATTTTTGTATTCCTGCAAATATTCTTGAGTTCTGTTCTGGAGCATGGTTAAGTTACTTGGGAACAGTTTTACCCTTTCCAGGCTTGCTTCAAACATTGTTTGGTGAGACCAGAGCCGCCTTTAGTCTAGGGCTAATTCTGTCCTATAACCGAGGTGGTATCTTTGTGAGATCTCTACCCCAAATCCCATTAATTGTGAAGTTTTCCACCCTGGCTGGGGGGGAACACGAACTATTATGGTCCTGTCCTCTGCTCCCTTTCGATGCTTCTGTCCAGCTGCAGATAGTTTCCTTGCATGCGTGTGCTGACCAGCACTCAGCTGACAACTAGGAGGAGACCCTGTGTGGTGTCCAGCCCTTTCTCTCTGCAGACTCTGGCCACCTCAGCTCGCCAGACTCCCGTGTCCATTTCCTCAATCACCAGGCTCTGCCTCGCTCCTTCCGCTCTGCTTTGCAACCTAGACACTCTTCCAGAAGTAATCTGGGTGACCGTGGGGCTGACATCATCTTTTTCTCTCTTTCGGGGAGTACCGTCTTCAGGGCCTGACAGTGTCCAAACACTGTTTATTACTTGTTTTAGCCGGGAAAGCAAATCTGGATCTTCTTATGCCATCTTGCCTGGAATTAAAAGTCTAAAATGTATTTTTTTAATGTGGGCTGTGTGTGTGTGAGCATAAAAAACACTGCCTTTAAAGACACATTTTCACGAGTAGTAAAATTCCATCCGTTGCAGGGTATGGTCATGCAAAGGTCAACCAGCTTTAGAAAATCACCTCTTTAACAGAACCATCCTGAGTTGTATTTTTACAAAGGAGTTGTAAACTTGTATAAAGATTGAGAGCTTGAATCCAAGTAGCACAGACTATCATTAAGATCATGTACAAGAGACACTGGAAATTGAGGCCAGCCCTAACAAACTGTACAGAATGGCCTCGCCGTGAGGAGATGCCATCAGCAGAGAAGCAATCCTCAGATACCAATCGGCCCTGATAATCGATGATTCTTCCTCAGAGACCTAGCCAAAAGCACTGAAACAGTAGTAACCTACCTCCCTTGTGGGCAGTGACGAGCTCGGAGAGACTGCCATTGGCCTTGCAGTGGGAGAGAAGTGGATTAGTTTGGCTCCTTCCGCAGGCCTCTGAACACAATTAGAGCAAACCCTTCTTAGCGCTAGAGTTACACCCTCAGCATAAATGAGGAACTTTGGGGATATAGTAACCCACTTCTAGGACCTCATGGTGCTTAGTAGCTGAGGAAATGTAGCTGCCAAAGTTTCCATATGCAAATGCCTTTTGTACCTAGTAAGGTAGAGGAGAATCTGAGACCTTAGATCTGACAAGGTAGAGCTCTGTGCTTATGCCACAGCTCTGGCCACCTATTTATTAGGGAGCGACGTGAATAGAAAATAGATCCTATTTGCGCTTGGAAGGGCAATCTAGCATAATGTAGAATGCACAAACGTAATGTATACGTTTACCAGCTTTGGAGTTGACACAGACCTGGGTTCCAATCCCACCTCGGCCACAAGTGAGTGGCCCTGGATCAAGCTCTCGATTCTCTCTTCTCTGATGATCAGATTCATCCATTTATAAAATGGTGGTGATATTCCCTATTGCAGCATTTTTTTTTTTTGCAGCATTTTTTTTGTGAGAAGTATGCAAGTATGATTCCTGGCACATAATATTCACTCCGAAAATATAGCTATATTTACTATATGGAGATGAAACAGTGACCACAAGAAAGAGACAGGAAGGTGGTACCTCTTCATACTTGCCCAAATGAAAACCATGCTGTGTTCTAAAGTGGAGTCCATCCAAGCCTAGGAGAAACTAAGAAAATCTCATTTATACTCCAAAAAAATCAAAATTGTCAGAGAAGTCCCAAGTGAGGATGGCAAATTGTTGGCCCTGACTGACAGTCCTTCAAAGGCTGTGTTTTCCAGAGACTCGGTCTTTCCAGTGACAATGTTCCATGCAAGAGACCCTGGGAGCCACTCAGTGCTGAGTGCTGCATGACCTCAGTGTGTGCTGGGAAGGCCCCGAAATGAAAGGTAATAGCACACTCCTTCCTCCAGAGACCTTGGCTCTCGCTCAAGGGCAAAGGTGGGTGAGCTGATAGCAGACCTGGCAAAGGAGCTACTGGGATCTGCTGGAATGGGGCCACCTCACAGAGGCCAATCAGCAAGCCAGCAAGGTGTCCGAATGGCTAAACCCGGTTGCTGCCTTCCCACGCTGGTGTGCTTGTGGGTGACCCTGTTTATCCATAATGCTCCACAAAAGAGACCCTGTTTATCCATAATGCTCCACAGTTTCCATTTCTACTCCAAGAGAAGGCTCAATCTGTATCTGCATTTTTCAGAGACAGGGAGCCCACTTCTGCTTTAAAACAGCAACCTTTCCTCCAAACCAGAATACCCAGTCTCAGGATGGAGACAAGAAAGTGAGTTATGATTGGAATTCTCCCGGGGACC
The DNA here is from genome assembly GCF_022079265.1 of Lynx rufus. Lineage (NCBI taxonomy): Eukaryota > Metazoa > Chordata > Mammalia > Carnivora > Felidae > Lynx > Lynx rufus. The sequence goes on along the minus strand of NW_025814834.1, from coordinate 127,248,448 downwards.
CTCTAACCATTCCCTAAAAGGACACTTACTTATATCAATTTACACTTACACACTAGTTTATAAGGTGTGCAAAATACTTCGTATATGTACATGGAGAACGTAAATTTTCCTCCCACTGAGACTTTGTATTTAAGTGTAGGTCCTTAAAGTTGGCAGTGTTAGGTATCCAAGGTCCTCAGCACACTTTATGCACCAATTTCAGCTCCTTTCCCTTCTTCGTTGCCTCCCCTGGCTCCTCTGTCCTCTTCTTCCTTATTCTCTCTCTCCTTTTTTTTTCTCTTCAATTTCTTTTTTACTATAGCAACATACACTTAACAAAATTTACCATCTTTGGGGTGCCTGGATGGCTCAGTCAGTTAAGCTTCTGACTTTGGCTCAGGTCATGATCAACAGTTCATGAGTTTGAGCCCTGCATCAGGCTCTGTGCTGACAGCTCAGAGCCTGGAGCCGGCTTCAGATTCTGTCTGTCTGTCTGTCTCTCTCTCTCTCTCTCTGCTCCTCCCCCTCTCATGCTCTGTATCTCTCTCTCTCTCTCTCGAATGAATAAATAAATAAATAAATAAATGTGTATAAATAAATATATACAATTTACCATCTTAACCAATTTTTAAGTGCACAGTTCAGTGCTTTCAGATGCATTCATGTTGTCCAACCACCACCATCCAGCCCTACACCTCTCTTTTTGTCCCATAAAACTGAAACTGTACCCATTAAACACTACTTCTCCGTTCTCCCCACCCCCAACCCGAGCAGGTACCATCACAGTTTCCATTTCTACTCCAAGTACCTCATATCTCCCTCTTCTTTCATTTTAAGTTTATTTATTTATTTTGAGAGAGAGAGTGTGTGTGACCATGCATGAGCAGGGGAGGGGCAGAAAGAGAGGTAGAGAGAGAATCCCAAGCAGACCCTATGCTCTTAGCACAGAGCCTGACATGGGGCTTGATCCCATGAACTGGGAGATCATGACCTGAGCCAAAATCAAGAGTTGGATGCTCAACCAACTGAGCCACCCAGGCACCCCACTCTCCCTACTCTCTTTTAGTCAAATCCTGCTCTTTTCTTTCTACTTGTAGCCAACCCAGGTCTCAATTCTCTCTTCCTAGAAAAGAATCTCTTTGATCTTTTCTCTTGACTGGTCTACCACAGACTTAATGGTTGTCTGCAGCCATTAAAGGATTCTTAAAACTAAACAAATAGTAAGATAGTTTAAGAATAATGCCCCCAAAATACAAAGGTGTGTATTATAAAAATAAGTGCTCTTGTCCTGTCTCTTATCCTACCCACCGTTTCCACAACTCTTAATTAAACTTTGTTAGCATTTGCTGTGTGTTTGTCTAGAATTGTTCCATGCCTACATGCCTATAGTACAGCATACTGGTTAATAATAGATATTCTGGAGTTAGACTGCCTAGGTTTGAATTCTGGCTTTGCCATTTAGTTCGGTGATCTTGAGCAAGTTACCTAACTTCTCCTTCTTTGAGTTCTTCCCATAAAATTGAGATATTAGTATCCATTTTATAGGATTGTTTTGAAGACTAGTAAGTTAATAAAGGTAAAGCACTTAGAATAATGACTGGTGCCTAATAAACACTATATGGATATTATTATTGTGCATTTTTATGATTGTTATTATGCCTGTATTTTAATCTTTGTTACACAAGTGGGATCATACCATGCATACAGCGCTGCAAGAGTATTTCACCTAATAAACATCCCATGGGTATCTTTCGATATTAATTTAACCTCGTTCATTGTAATGACACAGGATTTGATTGTATGGTTGTAAGAGCTGGGGTTGCTTTTAAATCCAGGGCACAAGAAACTATAGAGCACATGACAGCATATCACAGAATGTGTCCCAAGGTATTAATCGTGGGGTCCTGGGTTGCGGGCACATGTGGGGAATGTGTCAGAACCTGTGTTTGCTTCTGTCGATGCAGAGCTGCGAAGGATGGGCCTGATTTCCTTCCATGTTCTAAGAGCTGGCATTGCACTTCTCACCCACAGAAGTTTGGCTTTCACAGCTACTATTCTTATTGATCCATTCTTATAAGTGGCCCTGTCCAAACATGGTTTTCCGGCAGGCCCTTGGAAGGGAAGTGATCTCCTTCCTGCCCCTTCCCACGACCTGGACTGGAAAGGGCTGATCCCTCAGGGAAAGACTATGTATAACCTGGCAGGAAAGGAGCTTGTGAGAGCACATGAGGGATGTGAGTATAAAATAAATAAATGGGTCGGCTTGTGAGTGTGTGTGTGTGTCTGTGTGCGTGTGTGCGAGTGTGTGTGTATGCATCCATGTGCATGAGTGTATGGACTCAATGTCACAACTTCTCCCCTGCTCTCCACCCCTATTTACTCTTCTATTACTTCCTGCTCATCTTATGACTGGGAAGCAGAGTATAAAGACATTGAATAGTCAATAACTGTACCCAGAACTAAAACACAATACATACAACATGTGTGTATCCAGAACATAACACAATGTAAAGCCAAGAGGCATGAAAGTTCAGGCAACACCTTCTTCAAAGGAAACTAGTTTACTGTGTGGCTCTACGTACCACATTTGGGAGCCTGGCTCAACTACCAATCAGCTTTGTGATTTAATCTTTCTGTGCCTCAGTTTCCTCATATTTAGGCTGCTAAAGATGATAATATCTATTTGATAGACTCACTCTGAGGATTAAATGAATTAAATTCATAAGATATCTCTATCAGAGCCTGGCACAGAGTCAACCAGTTGAATAAACATCAACTATTATTATCATTGTATCTAAAGGCATCCACCTACCCCTAGCTCTAACCTTCAGTTTCCTTTTGTGCCAATTCCTTACATTTCATCTGTTTAAAGAGAAATCTCACACACACACACACACACACACACACACACACACAATCTATCACACAGAGTTTTAGCAGAAAAAAACAATTTGTCATTTTTGAAATTTTCCCAGAAAGAGGGCCAGAGCCCTCTGATTAGACCTGATTAGATCCCGTAAGCAGTAGGCACAGAAATCCTTCTGGACTTTGGAAATCAGATGGGCACTTATTCAACACATTCCTGTATGGGGTAGTTTACAAAATTCAATGAACACAGCAAAAGAACCCAGAAGTCCAGGAACTTACCTACCTAAAATGGTCAGCATAGGCAGGGCAAATAATTAAGGTGAGGTCAAAGTGTTTGATGCTCCTTGTTCTACTGAAAGTCATTATTTGCATATTGCTGAATGATTCACTGAGGCCAAGTGCTAATGATGGCCTGATAACTCCCATTCAGGATGTGCTTCTTGTTTTCTTGCCTTCATAATAATGACTGACTAGTATTTTATTCTCAAGACCAATGTGTCCCAAAGGAAGAGAATCAAAAAGATGTGTCTCCAAATAAGAGAATCAGAAAGAAATCAAAAAGATGCTGGCCATTGGGCTCTAGAAATCCAGCTGCCTTCTCCCAGCTTCTGAACGCACAACAGCCCCATTGTGCATGGAGAAAAATTGAACTGAAGCTTTCCTGAAAGCATATTTGAACTTGGACCTCCAGTGCATAGATTAGCAGCCAGCTTCCAGCCGAGGCACCCCCTCCTCTCCTCTCCATCTTTGCAAGAGAATTTAGCTCCATTTAAGTCCAGGGGACATGGCAAAAACAACACTCCAAACACCACTTCCATTTTTGGCAATGGGATCCTTCAAACCGAGAAATAACCCTTCAGCTCAGAAGTCCTTTGGATTCTCTCTCTACCTCATACATTAGTTTCCTTCACTCACTTCAGAGGGAAGGGATAAGCCTGAGAAGCTGAGGCTCATTTTCTAAGTTATTCTGTAGCAGAAAGAACACCAATATCAGCCAAAAGAACAGAGTCACTGATTATTAGCACTGGAAGGATGTTAGCTAGCCACCAATCAACTCCTCCATTTTTCAGATAAGGAAACCAAGGACAGAGAGGCTAAGGGCCCAAGCAGCACTTTGAGAAGTATCCCCAGCACAAGCCATCTTAAGGACCCCAGAGAGGCTGAGAGCCATGCCCTTGTTTCCCCTATTTACCTCCATTATTAACTTCCTATTAACCCCTGCTGATAAATTGCTGTATACTAAGTGCTGTGCTCAGGAGAGGGAAGCAAAGCTCTACCCTTCAGGCATTTATAATGACTAGTTAATTTCTTTTTCTTTGAATGCACTTCATCTCTCAGACGCCTCATCCCTGTCAATGAAATGATAAACTGTTCTTTTTTGTCACCTTGGTTCAAAGCCTCGGAGTCCTAGCCATGTTTTATGTTCACTCCTATTCTATACATCCAGTGCCGTCAGTTACCCGCTTAAATATTCCATCAGTCTCTCAACAGACATTCATTTGTCTCCCACCATGTCCCTTTCCACTGGGACACCTTCCTTTCATCTTCATTCTTTCTGCCACTACCTCAGCCGTAGGCTTTATCACCATCCAAGTGACTGGCATCTTCAAGAACTACCTGGGTGCCTCCAAGCCAGCCTCTCTTGTCTCCAGCACGTCATGCCTGAGGAATGTTCCTTGAACAACTCACCGCTCATGCCGTCCTTCTGCTCCTCTGCCTATGGTTGATTTCTTCCTATTACCCACTAATTCAGGTCCAAATTCCTCCCCCTGGTTTTCAAGTTTTCCTACAACCACCCTATCCACCCAAACTCGTTTCCTCACTCTTCTCACCTAAGTCTTCTTTGGTAAAATTTCACTCATTCTTCAGGGCCTGAGGTCAAGTTATCATCATAGAGTTCTTCTTCCTCAACACTAGAGTAATCGTTTCCTCTTGGGTTACCCTGGGCACTTACCTCTGGCACAGGACTGCTTGGATTGCTGTATGCTTTCGTGTTCATCAGCTCTCTCCTCGCCTGACCTCTGAGCAATTCGAACCCAGGAACGATCCCTTCTATTTTGTATTCCGATGTACAGCAGAGGGTAGGTGCTTAGTAAATGTCCTGCGCGGAATGAATGAATAGCTCCTAGCACAGCGCTGAGCTCCCTGCAGGTGCACAGCGAAGGCTTGCTGAGCACCTGAAGGTAATCTGACATCAGCACTCATCATCCAGTCATGGAGGCAGGGATGTAAACGGCTATCATGACAGAAAAAACAAATTCATAGCAGCATTGTTGTTTAAAGGAGGAAACTTCCCTATTTGGGTAACTGAGACCAAAGAGGCTTAAAGTCTAAATAGTACTTTGAAAATTGTCCCTGGCATAAGCTGTCCTCGGATGCCAGAGAGTTCTCCTTTAAGAGGAATCTTCCCTTTCTGACACGTGATTTTTTAAAAATGTTTTTATTTATTTTTGAGACAGAGAAAGACAGTGCATGAGCAGGGGAGGGGCAGAGAGAGAGGGGAGACACAGAATCTGAAGCAGGCTCCAGGCTCCGAGCTGTCAGCACAGAGCCCAACGCAGGGCTTGAACTCACGGACTGTTAGATCATGACTTGAGCTGAAGTCGGACGCTCAACCGACAGCCACCCTGGCGCTCCTGACACATGATTTTTAAAGAATTAGAAAGAAGGTAGTTTGAACTCATTTGTAAATGCTGAGGAATAAAAATATTATGTTTCTAAGGGAAACGATCCTAGTTTACCGAGACTAAGGGAGACATACCTAATCTGGAATGAAGAAACTTTAAGGAAAATTAAAACAATATAATTAGCAACATTAGACACATAGGGTCCATGGGAACCAAGATTAAAACAGATGTGACTTTTTTTAACTCTACGCCCAAGGTGAGGCTCGAGCTCATGACCCCAAGATCAAGAGTCGCATACTCTACCACTGAGCCAGCCAGGTGCCCCAAAATAGATGTGATCTTTTTTTGCTGGACCATTTTAATTACTATTCACTATTCAAGGGGATTCCCCTAGCTCCACGCCCTTACTACAACAATGGGGCCTCTTATTCGTCCTCTCCTTAAATACCTAAGCGTTTAAAATTAAAGATCACTTCTTTGATGTTTGTAAGTTCATACGGCATTTACACAATTTTAAAAGAATGGTTGCATTACAAAACTGAGCATATCAGGATGATGTCACGGATGATACCAGTCATTAAAAATACCCTTCCTGTGATATGCAGAAAACTACAGAAAGCTCACTGAAAAACACAATTTGTTCTTCTGGAATTAGGTGTTGTATCAAACATTTATCAAGTACGTATTCTGGACAAGATACTGTGCAGAAAACTACATGGTGCCCCAGCGACTCCTTGCTCTCAACCAAATACAGTAGAAAGACTGGAATTGGGAAGTTCATCACCCACACCCTTCACATGTCTACACATATTGTGGTCTTTCCATTAACAAGTTCATTGCTTGGACACACCATGTCTGTGTATGACTAATGGTTCTAAGGCGTGAGCAGGAAGTTCCTGATGAGTGCGTGTCTCTTGTTGTGGCCTGCTGAATCGGCCCGCTCTCAGCATCTGGCCCTGCGTAGTGGGCACCAACTACTACGTATTTTGCCGTAAATGCATTTGTTCTTTGAAGTCCCAGAAACCAAGCACACAGAATCTCCTTTGGGTTTAGAACCATATTGTTTACAAAATAATTGCAATTTCTGCAGTCATTGGAATGCATTTGGAGAAACATTGTCAAGAATTAAAGAAGTAAGGTTGAGGAAAACATGTTTCCATCTAAATGCACTGAAGAATAAAAAGGTTCCCAGGACCTCTGGCATTCCTCCAGAAAAGGACAACTACACCACAGAGGAATTGGATTTTTGCCTAGTAGCCTTTGGAATGACGTGAACTTTATATGCTTTTTCAAATAGATGCCCTTCACAGTGATTGGGCAACAGAAGTTTCCCAATCTATGATATGAAAGTAATCTGATACTTCTATTCCCCCCACAAAATTTCATATATTCTACACCCCAGTGAGCCTGATCCTCAGGACGAATGTGAGAAAATCTGTCCCACTTGGGCCTCCTTTGCCAATGGCAGTGATATCCTGCCCTTAGTGACAGATATTCGCCATAATTCCTTTTGGTTCTGTTAATTTTAACAAACGTAATCTAGGTGTTAAAAATTGTGTTTAGCCACTGATCCTAAAAAGCTTAGAAACAAGTGCTATATGATAAAATGTCTTAACCAAACAACACAGACTGGGGACCATCAGAACTTAGAAGAGAGGGTCATAGCCCAACATGGGGGTTTGGGAAAAGCTTCTTGAAGAAGATAGCATATAACCTAATTCCTCCAGGAAGAATAATGGGGACTCACTTCCAAAAAGTAGGAAGGATGTTCTTGGCAGATGGAACAGTATAAGCAAAGGTACATGGAGATGGGCTGTGATAAGAAGCACAAGCAATTAGACATTAGTTCAGAAATTATTAAAGAAGTACAAGGTGGAAGGTGGGGACAGGGTGAGACAAGGGAGGGTAAATCTATAGAAAATAAATAGGATGTGGAGAACCTTGAATGGCCTGCTAAGGAGTTTGGACTTTATTCAGCACAAAGTGAGGAACCATTGACGAGTTTTGCTTTGTTTATGTAGGGAGTTGTTTGGGTAGATGATATTTTATTAAATTTGTCTTTTCATGTTTTATTATAATGAAATTAATATTCATTTTATTTAAAAAAAACCCTTGGCTTTTGGGATGAGCACTGGGTGTTGTATGGAAACCAATTTGTCAATAAACTTCATAAAAAAAATAAATAAATAAAATAAAAAAAAAATAAAAAAAAATAAAAAAAATAAAAAAAACCCTTGGGGCGCCTGGGTGGCGCAGTCGGTTAAGTGTCCGACTTCAGCCAGGTCACGATCTCGTGGTCCGGGAGTTCGAGCCCCGCGTCAGGCTCTGGGCTGATGGCTCAGAGCCTGGAGCCTGTTTCCGATTCTGTGTCTCCCTCTCTCTCTGCCCCTCCCCCGTTCATGCTCTGTCTCTCTCTGTCCCAAAAAAATAAATAAACGTTGAAAAAAAAATTTTTTTAAAAACCCTAGGAACTACAATCCCAAATAGCCAAAACAATGTTGAAAATTAAAAAAAGAGAAAAAAAATGCTGGAGGCATCACATTTCCTGATTTCAAAAGCTATTACACAGTTACAGTAATAGAAACAATGTGGTACTGACATAAAGCAAATATATAGATAGATAGGATAAAATAGACTGTCCAGAAATAAACCACATATATGGTCAAATGACTTTTTAAATGTTTATTTATTGTGAGAGAGAGAGAGAGAGAGAGAGCAAGGGAGGGGCAGAGAGAGAGGGAGAGAGGGAATCAGAAGCAGACTCCACACAGGAGCCCCGTAACGGTCTTCATCTCGCAAAAGTGTGAGATCACGAACTGAGCCGAAATCAAGAGTCGGTCACTTAAGCGAATGAGCCACCCAGGTGCCCCTGGTCAAATGATTTTTAACAAGGGTTTGAAGACCATTCAGTGAGGAAAGGACAGTCTTTTCAACAAACGGTGTTGGGAAAACTGGATATTCACATATAAAGGAATAAAGTTATCCCTACCTTATACTATACACAAAATGAACTCAAAAGGGATCAAAGAGCTAAACATAAAAGCTAAAACTATAAAACTCTTAGAAGAAAACACAGGGAAGAGCTTCATGACATTGGATGTGGCAGTGGTTTCTTGGATACGATATCAAAAGTGAATGCAACAAGAGAAAAAAATAGGTAAATTGGAGTATATCAAAATTTAAAACTTTAAAAAAATTTTCAACTTTTGTGCATCAGAAGACACTACCAATAGAGTAAAAAGGCAACCATGGAACTGGAGAAAACAATTGCAAATCACATATCTGATAAGAGGTTAATAAATTATGTATATACATATATGTTCATATGTACATATATATATATACACACACACATACCTATATATAGTCTCCTACATCCCAACAACAAAAACAACCAGATTAAAAATGGGTAAACTGAGTTGAATAGTCATTTCTCCAAAGAAGATAAATAGATGGCCAACAAGCACATGAAAAGAAGCTCAATGTGACTAACCATGAGAGAAATGCAAATCAAAACCACAATTAGATACCAGTTCACATCCCTTAGGATGGCTATTATTAAAACCAACAGAAAAAGGCAGACAAATGAAGAAACCAGAAAAGAACAAGGGTAGTGAGGGTGTGGAGAAGTTAGGAAGTCTGCTGCTGGTGGGAATGTGGGAAACAGCATGGCAGTTCCTCGAAAACTTAAAAATAGAATTACTCTAAAATCCAGAAACACCACTTTTGGGTATACCCCCCAAAGAACTGAAATCAGAAACTCAGAGACGTTCATGCACCCATGTTCACGGCGGCATTATCCACAGTAGCCAAATGATGGAAACAATACAGATGTCCACTGACAGAAAAATGAATAAGCAAAATGTGGTGTGTGCACACAACAGAATATTATTTGGTTCCTGAAAGGAAGGGAATGTTGACATGCACGACACGATGGATGAAGCTTGAGGATATTATGCTGAGTGAAGTAAGCCAGTCATAAAAAAAAACAAATAGTGTATGATTGCACTTACATGAAGTACGAGGAGAAGAGTCAATAGTCAAATTCATTGATAGAAAGTAGAATGAAGGCTGCCGGGAGCTGGGGGGAGGAAGGAGGAAGCGTTAGTATTTTACAGGTACAGACTTTCAGGGTGGAAAGGTGAAAAAAATTCTGGAGACGGATGGTGGTAACAGTTTCACAACAACGTAAGTATGCTCCATGCTACCGACCTGTAGGCTTAAAAATGGTTCAAATGCTACGTTTTATGTTATTTAAATTTTACCACCAAAAAAACCCACCTACGAACACAGAAAAGCTAGAAAGTTACTCATAACGATACACAACATCCCCCTGTTCCTACCAATTATAACACTCTGGAGTAGTAAATGGGAGAATATAGGATGTGATTCAATTTGTGCTTGAGGCAGCAAAGAAGGATGGATTTCAGCAGGACTAAATGAAAGGCAGGCAGATTGGTTAGACAGTGACAGCAGAAAGCCAGAACATAAGGAAAGTCTGGACTAGGGAAATGCTAGTTCACCGCTAAAGAACATACATATTAGAAATACATTTAGGACCTAAAACGAGCAACATTTGGTGCGTGACGAATGGTGAGGATGAAGAGAAATGAATTGAGATACCTAGCTTTAGAAGTTTAGAAGTTCAGTGAGAGGCACCTAGGTAGCTCAGTCAGTTAAGTGCCGGACTTCAGCTCAGGTCGTGATCTCGCTGTTCGTGAGTTTGAGCCCCGCGTCGGGCTCTGTGCTAACAGTGGGAGCTTGCTTGGGATTCTCCCTCTCTCTCCCTCTCCCTCTCCCCCTCCCCCACTCATGCTTTCTCTCTCAAAATAAATAAATAAACTAAAAAAAAAATAGAACTTTAAGTGCAAACTGGTGCAGCCACTCTGGGAAACAGTATGGAGTTTCCTTGAAAAGTTACAAATAGAACTACCGGGGGACCTGGGTGGCTCAGTCAGTGAAGTGTCTGACTTCGGCTCAGGTCATGATCTTGCAGTTTGTGAGGTCGAGCCCCACGTTGGCCTCTGTGCTGACAGCTCAGAGCCTGGAGCCTGCTTCGGATTCTGTGTCTCCCTCTCTCTGCACCTCCCCCGCTTGTGCTCTCTCAATAATAAATAAACATTAAAAAAATTTTTTTAATAAAAAAATAATAAAAATAGAACTACCCTATGACCCAGCAATTGTACTACTGGGTATTTATCCAAGGGATAGAGTTGTGCTGTTTCTAAGGGGCACATGCACCCCCATGTTTATAGCAGCGCTATCAACAATAGCCAAGTATGGAAAGAGCCCAAATGTCCATCGATGGATGAATGGATAAAGAAGATGTGGTGTATATATATACAATGGAGTATTACTCGGCAATCAAAAAGAACGAAATCTTGCCATTTGCAACTACGTGGATGAAACTGGAGGATATTATGCTAAGTGAAATTAATCACAGAAAGACAAAAAATCATATGACTTCATTCATATGAGGACTTTAAGATACAAAACAGATGAAAATAAGAGAAGGGAAGCAAAAATAATATAAAAACAGGGAGGGGGACAAGACATAACAGACTGTTAAATATAGAGAACAAACCGAGGGTTGCTGGAGGGGTTTTGGGAGGGGGGGAGTGAGCTAAATGGGTAAGGGCATTAAGGAATCTGCTCCTGAAATCATTGTTGCACTATATGCTAACTAACTTGGATGTAAATTAAAAGATAAATAAATTATTTACAAAAATAGAAGTTCAGTGAACAGTGCGCCGTTACTTGAGACTAGGTAACCACTAGAGGTACGTGGAGAGACAGAAAGTAGAATTTACTCAGAAATTTTAAGTAATTTAATTACAATTTAAAATAATTCAATTAAAGGGGCGCCTGGGTGGCTCAGTCGGTTAAGCGTCCGACTTCAGCTCAGGTCACGATCTCGCGGTCCGTGAGTTCGAGCCCTGGGTCGGGCTCTGGGCTGTTGGCTCAGAGCCTGGAGCCTGCTTCCGATTCTGTGTCTCCCTCTCTCTCTGCCCCTCTCCCGTTCATGCTCTGTCTCTGTCTCAAAAATAAATAAACGTTAAAAAAATTTTTTTAAATAATTCAATTAAAAATGTAATAGTTGGGAAGGTGATTGTGGTGATTTGTAGTCTGTTGGCTTGGTTACGATGACTATTTCCCAGAACTCTCTTCTTTGTATGTTTCTGGCAAGGGTGGGCCAAAGAGACATTTCACGTGAGCTTTGGGAAGTAGAGGGGAAGCAGCACCCATGGTTTCACGCATGTAAGGTTGGTACAGAAGCAGGAGGCATTGATGGAACTCACGAGTGTTGTCATTATCTGTGGGCTCAGCTCCTGGGCGTGGGGCCAGAGCCGGTCCTGCAACTGCTCTGCCTCCTCCGGCATCTTCCTCCCGCTTTTCTGACTCCTGAGCCAGGGGAGTATTTAGCTCCACAGCAAAGTATGCCAGCTCCTCCCATAGGAGCTAGAAGTGATGAGAAAGTGATACAGTTCCAGTCCGTCTTCATGGGCCTTCAGCTGGAGGCTCTGGGCTCCAGCCCGTCCCCGCTCTTCTTCCCCACTTTACATCCTCCTTCTTCTCCTGACTGCCCACCCTGCAAACTTGACACAGAGAACGATCTCCCAGAGACCATTTAACCGCATCTCACAATGGTGAGAGGTCCAATTTCGAGTGGTTTTGCTTCTCTGATCGAACTCCAACATTAGACAATTTGGTGCTGGACACGATTACAGGGGTCTAGGGGTCTCCGAATAGGTTTTGAGGTATCGGGAATTCATTCTCTGATTTTGTTGGATTTAAATATGGTCATAATTGCCCTGTTTCCAGTGGTAAAGAGGACACTGGTACCATGTAGCGTGCAGTGGCAAAACAGGTACACAAATTGTCATACCGTGCCACCTTTAATCAAATGACTATAGAAAAGGGGTTGGCCAAGTTTTTCTGAAAAGGGACAGATAGTAAATACTTTAGGCTTTGCGGGCCACAGCTACTCAACTCTGGCTGTAGCTCAAAAGCAGCCATCAGACAGTAAGTATATGAATGGGTGTGGCTGTGTTCTGATCAAACTTTATTTACAAAAACAGACAGCAAGCCAGATTTGGTCCAGGAGGCTTAGTTGGCCAACCTCTGCCATAAAAGGTAAAGGTTTGAGTGAACAAGCGTTTGCTGCCATAAGATATTTTAGTGACAACGCTGACTATGCTGGGAGTGATTGGTTGCTTCTAAGTACGTTGGAGAACTTAGAGAAGGAAATATGAGCTCAGAGCTTTCCATTCTTATTCTTAGCTCAAGGTCCATATAGGGGATCTGAAATCGTCTATGAGCACCCCCAACACAATCCTGACTGGTACAGTGACAGGAGAATTGAAATTAGCAGATAATTTGCAGGCAAAATGAAAGAGGAGGAGGCAATTTGGGTTGGAGGTGCCTATGGAATCTCCAAGTGGAGATGCTTAGCAGGCATCCACACGGACGAGATGGTCAGAGTCACATGAATAAATGAGATAACCGGGAGGGGGACACAGAGAGAAAAGCAATGAGCTAAGGCAGAGCCCCCGAGGAACCCAGCCTCCAGTGGATGGGCAGGAGGAAAGGGATGCACAAAAAGTCCTGAGAACCTAAGACCCCAAGAAGAGAGGAGCTCAAAAGAGGCCAAGGAAAAGGAGAATCTCAAGAAGCTGTAAGGGACTGCACTAAAACTGGATCTGGTAGAGGTTGAGAAATTCAGCGAGTTAATGTTCAGAGAGACAGGAAAATGGCTACTGCCTGCAGAAGAAACGGTTGGAGTAGAAAAGCAAGATGTGAATTTTAGTGGAAGAGGTTTATGTTACCACTCACATTCCCTTCTTTACCTAGCCCTTGAACTTGGGGATGCTGCACGGAGGTTAGATAAAGGAGAAGAGGCTGTGTGTGCCTCCCTTCCTCGTGGGGAGAAGGACAGTGCTGAATAAGAGGCAGAACCTGCAGGAAACCACCTGGTGGTCTCCATTCCTTTGATGAAATACCAGGCACCATTGGGAGAGGAAGTCGAGGGTTGTGTAGCAAGTTTGAAGAGACAAGCGAAGTTTTGGAACCATCATCCGAGGGTGGGAAAATCTGATTTAAAGCAGTGCAGACATCACGCAACACAGCCATACAAACGCCTTCGTCTGTGACTTGTACAGGGAGCACGTCTCTCATGCACAAACTTACGACACCAGACACCTTTGTCCTCAACCGGACCGGTTCTTAGATTTGAAATTTATAATGTGTATTTCTTTCAGTAACCATGGAAAATGAAAGAATACATTAAAATTTTTCTGGTTTTTAAAGCAGCTCTGAGAGCATCCTTTAAAGCTCCTAGTTCTCTAAGGAAATTCTCTGAATACTCCTACAGGTGAGCTAACCAGACCTGCATAGATAGAACAGTATTGACTGCCGCAATATCTTACCAAAGTATTACCTGCAGATTTCTGTTTATTTCTGGGATTTGCCCTTGGAGAATTGCAACCAGCCCTCTGAAATGCCAGGTGAGTAACTACATAGCTGTGTGTCTACCCCTTCACAAACTCAGTTTTCTCCTTATCAAAGAAAACATAAAAACCGTCATTTGGAATCAATGGGAAAATGAAATCAAAAGTCTGTTGGTAGGTTCCCCCACTGGGTTATAATATCTAGAAAGTTTCCAAAGAAATTCTGCTAAACACACCCACAGCAGAGGTATGAGTTCCTTGGTAACCTAACTGTTAAATGTAGTTTTTAATGCGTGTGTGTGTGTGTGTGTGTGTGTGTGTGTGTGTTTACTGATGAATAAAAGAAATAAAGAAGGAAGGAAGGGAGGGAGGGGGGATGAGGGAGGAAAGAAAGGAAGAAAGGGAGGAAGGGAGAAAGAAAGAGAGAGAGAGAGAGAGAGAGAGAGAGAGAGAGAAAGGTGCCTGGGTGGCTCAGTTGGTTAAGCATCGGACTTCAGCTCAGGTCATGATCTCATGATCATGGGTTCAAGCCCCGAGTTGGGCTCTGTGCTGTCAGTGCAGAGCCTTGAATCCTCTGTTTCCCTCTCTGCCCCTCCCCAACGTGCACTCCCTCTTTATCTCAAAAATAAATAGAAAAAAATTTATTTAATTTATCTAAAATTTAGAAAGAAAGAGAGAGAGGAAAAAAAAACTAAATAAAGTTCTATGTGAATTCAGGTATACATACATTTTTAACTTTAAAATCAGAGAAGAATTTGATTTTGAAGAAAAACTGAAGAATATCATTTCCAAGGAGATTCACTGCCAAAAGGGAAAAAAAAAACTACACTGCTCTCAAACTGAATTCCTTCTCCCATCTATTCTCTACACAATAACCAGTGGGATCTCTGAGAAACATAATTAGATAAAATCACTCTTCTACTTAAAACTCCCACTGGAGGGGCGCCTGAGTGGCTCAGTCGGTTAAGCGTCCGACTTCAGCTCGCGGTCTGTGAGTTGGAGCCCCGCGTCGGGCTCTGGGCTGATGACTCAGAGCCTGGAGCCTGCTTCCGATTCTGTGTCTCTGTCTCTGCCCCTCCCCCGTTCATGCTCTGTCTCTCTCTGTCTCAAAAATAAATAAACATTAAAAAAAAAAAAACCTCCCACTGGAAAGGGCTCATCGAAATGTAAACATGGTCATTTCTTGGTGTCTCAGTGCTCTGAGGAAAAGAAAAGTGGATTTTCCTCGTTGAAAGACCAGGCTCAGCCTTGAGTAGAAGTGGGGAAGAGGTCTTAGTGCAGATTGGAAAGCTTCAAATAAAAATAGAATTACGCCTTTTCTCACATTACCATTCATCCTGCCAACCCAGAGTGGGCCATTTCAGAAGGTGATAGGATTTGTTTATTTTATTTATTTACTTATTTATTTATTTATGTTTATTTATTTTTGAGAGAGAGAGAGAGATAGAGCATGAACAGGGGAGGGGCAGAGAGAGAGGGAGACACAGAATCCGAAGCAGGCTCCAGGATCAGATCTGTCAGTGCAGACCCCGACGCGGGGCTGGAACTCACAAGCTGTGAGATCATGACCTGACAAAGTCAGACGCGCAACCCACTGAGTCACCTAGGTGCCCCCAGGGTTTGTTTATTTTAAAGCATTGGGCCTTCTTAGAGAGAATAGACTATGGTCTACAAAGAAGGGACCGTTTTCTTGGGGAGTACTTCCTTCTCCCAGTCTCTATCATATTCTATGCTGAAGGTTCCCAAATCTTATTTCCAGCCCTGAACCCTTAGACATCTGTCAAAGGTCATAATACCCAACCACATGTGGAGTCTTCAATTTGAAGTCAGCATGTTAAAGGCAACAACCTCTTTGACCTCAGCTGCAGCAACTTCTTACTTGACACATCTCCAAAGGCAAGGAGAATAAAAGGAAAAATGAACAATTGGGAGCTCATCAAGATAAAAAGCTTATGCACAGGAAAGGAAACAATCAACAAAACTAAAAGGCAACCAATGGAATGGGAGAAGATATTTGCAAATATATAAACACTTTTTATATATTTATATATCAGATAAAGAGTTAGTATCCAAAATCTATAAAGAACTTACCAAACTCAACAGCTGAAAAAAAAAATCCAGTGAAGACATGGGCAGAAGACATGAATAGACACTTTTCCAAAGAAGACATCCAGATGGCTAATGCACACATGAAAAGTGCTCAACATCACTCATGATCAGGGAAATACAAATCAAAACCACATTGAGATATCGCCTCACACCGGTCAGAGTGGCTAAAATTAACAGCACAAGAAACAATAGATTATGGAAAGGATGTGGAGAAAGGGAAACTCTCTTACACTGCTGGTGGGAATGCAAATTGGTGCAGCCACTCTGGAAAACAGTGTGGAGGTTCCTGAAAAAATTAAAAATAGAACTACCCTATGACCCAGCAATAGTGCTACTAGGAATTTATCCAAAGGATATAGGAGGGCTGATTCGTAGGGGCACATGCACCCCAATGTTTATAGCAGCCCAAATATCCATCAACTGATGAATGGATAAAGATGTGGTTTGTATATACAATGGAATACTACTTGGCAATGAGAAAGAATGAAATCTTGCCATTTGCAACAACATGGATGAAACTGCAGGGTATTATGCTAAGTGAAACAAGTCAGAGAAAGACAGATATCATATGTTTTCACTCAAATGTGGAATTTGAGAAACTTAACAGGAGACCATAGGGGAAAGGAAGGAAAAATAAGTTACAGAGAGGGAGGCAAACCGTAAGAGACTCTTAAATACGGAGAATAAACTGAGGGTTGATGGTTGGGGTGGAGGTAGAGGGTGGGAAAAATGGGAGATAGGTATTAAGGAGGGCACTTGTTGGGATGATCACTGGGTGTTGTATGTAAGTAATGAATCATAGGAATCTAGTCCCAAAGCCAAGTGCACACTGTATATACTGTATGTTAGCTAACTTGACAATAAATTATTTTTTAATAAATTTGAAAATTATACATTTTGTATTTGCTTGCCTGCAGATAATTTGCCGCATTTTGATAACATTGACTATTTAGCCAAAAAAAATTAAAAAGGCAAATTTGCCATTTTTCCTCAAATATCAGGGTCCCGTTCCTAACTTATCTTTGTCAATGAAATTATTCTCTTAGTTACCCAGATGTGAAACCTGAAGGGAATTCATTCATTTTTGATCCATTCCTTTTTAAAAACGGAGCTCAAGGGCACCTGGGTGGCTCAATTGGTGAAGCATCCCACTTTGGCTCAGGTCATGATCTCACGGTTCGTGGGTTTGGGCCCCACATTGGTCTCTGTGCTGACAGCTCAGAGCCTGAAGCCTGCTTTGGATTCTGTGTCTCTGTCTCTCCCTGCCCCTCCCCCACTCACGTTCTGTCCCTCTCTCTCTCTCAAAAATAAACATAAAATTAAAAAAAAAATAAAAATAAAAATGGAGCTCAAATCCACATAACATAAAATCTAGCATTTTACCAATTTTAAAGTAAATAATGTAGTAACTTTCTGTATATTCACCATGTTGTACACCATCACCACTATCTCATTCCTGAACATTTCCATCTCCCTAAAAAGAAATCATGTACTTCTCAATTCCCTCCTTCCCCCATTCCCTTGCAACTTTATTATTAACTATTATTAACTAGTTAACTATTATTAACTATTTAACTATTAATCTTTATTCTGTCTCTATAGAGTTGACTATTCTGGACATTTCTTTAAATGGAATAATAGAATACGTGATCTTTTATGTCTGAATTCTTTCACTTAGTATAATGTTTTCAAGGTTCATCCATGTTATAGCATGTATTCACACTTCCTTTTTAATGGCTGCTATAATATTCCACTGATGGCGAGACCACACTTGGTTATTCACATTTTTGTACATCACTATCCATTTTCAGAATTCTTTTCATCTTCTAAAACTGAAATTCATAACCACTGAACAATAACTTTTCTCTCCTCTAGCAATCACCATTGTACTTTCTGCATCCATGAATTTGACTACTCTAGGTACCTCATATAAGTGGAATCATAGAGCCTTTTCCTTCTTTTTTTTAATTTTTTTTAAATTTTTTTTAACGTTTATTTATTTTTGAGACAGAGAGAGAGAGAGACAGAGCATGAACGGGGGAGGGGCAGAGAGAGGGAGACACAGAATTGGAAGCAGGCTCCAGGCTCTGAGCCATCAGCCCAGAGCCCGAGGCGGGGCTTGAACTCAGGACCGCGAGATCGTGACCTGGGCTGAAGTCGGACGCTTAAACGACTGAGCCACCCAGGCGCCCCAGCCTTTTTCCTTCTATGACTGGTTTATTTCAGTCAGCACAATGTCCTAAAATTTCATCCATGTTGTAACTTGTGTCAGAATTTCCTTCCTTTTTAAGACTGAAAAATATTCCGTTACATGTATGTACCACACCTTTTTTATCCGTCTGTCGATGGATGCTTGAGTTGCTTCCACCTTTAGGTTATTGTAAATAATACTGCCATGACCATGGGTGTACAAATATTTGTTTGAGTTCCTACTTTCAGTTCTTGGGGGGTTTACATCCAGAAGTGAAATTACTGGATCATAGGGTAATTCCGTTTTGAAGTTTTGAAGAACCACTATACAGTTTTCCATAGCTGCTGCACCATTTTGCATTCCCACCAACAGCGCACAAGAGTTTCGATTTCTCCCTGCCCTCACCAACACTTGTTACCTTCTGTTGTTCTGCTTGGTTTTGGCTTTCTTTTTGGAACTAGCCATACTAGTAGGTTGGAAGTGAAATAATGCCATCTTAACAATAATCCATCCCTAAGTATTTTAATATTTTTGATGGTATTGTACATGGAATTGTTTTTTCAATTGTTTTTCATCTTTATTTATTTTTGAGAGACAGACAGAGTGTGAGTGGGGGAGGAACAGAGAGAAAGGGAGACACAGAATCCGAAGCGGGCTCCAGGCTCTGAGCTGTCAGCACAGAGCCCGACGCGGGGCCCAAACTCACCAACTGTGAGATCATGACCTGAGTCAAAGTCGGACACTTAACTAAGCCTCTCACACACCCCTGGAATTGTTTTTTTAATTTCATTTTTGGATTGCTCATTGTTAGCGTATAGAAATACAACTGATTTTTATATATTGATCTCATAGCCTTCAAGTTTGCTGAATTTGTTTACTAGTTCTACATGTGTGTGTCTACGTGTATTATGTGTATATCCCATCTGTAAAATGGGATGATAAAAGTACCTGTTGTTATGAGGATTAAATGAGTTAACACTTGCCCAGTGATAAGTACTGGCATATAATAAACATATAATAAACTGGCATATAATAAACACTAAAAAACTATTAGACACTAAATATTTATTAGACAGTAAATATTGAAGTCCTATTATATATTTATCTGTAGGACTTGTACAGTGAACAAGACTGACAACAGTCAGTCAACGCGGACTGCTTTAACAAATTGCCATAGACTGAGGGGCCTGAATTGCAAACATTTATTTCTCACAGTTCTGGAGGCTGGCAAGCCCAAGATCAGGGTGCCAGCAGATTCAGCGTCTGTTGAAGACGGTCTTTTTGATTTGCACATGGCCTCCTTCTGTATCCTCACGTGGCGGAGAGAGATCGTCGTCTTCTGATCAGATCTTCTGATCACACATTGGAGATTAGAGCTTCAACATGTGACTCTGGTGGGCAGGAGGGATCAACATTAATAGCAACAGGTAAGAGTCCTGATCTCATAGAACTTACACGAAATATCCCAAACCCTTTGTACCCAGACTGCTATTTTTCAGATGATTTCTGCTAGGAACCAATTTCTCATGGGTTTCTCATGTTGCTTCCTTTCTTGCAAGCCTCAAGAGGTACAGATGGCTTGATTTTCCGACTGTCTCCCTCTAGAGCAGAGAATGGGTTTGTGTATCATCTAGCATAATAAAGATAATATCTGCCCCCCCCACCCCCAGACAAAAGTCAGGCAAGGGTTCTTGAAGACCACTGTAAAAGATTTGAGTTCCTCAGGCTTGGGGTTCCTCAGTCATGGCGTATATAGCATTCACTCTGCATCATCTCTATGGGACCTGAGGAGCAAAGAGAATGGATGTAAAACTGAAACTCATGTTGCTCTCTGTGCCATGGATAAGAAAGTCACTTGTCTCTGCTCAGGAGTCTGGTGTCTTCTGCCAGCATCTTTGCAAGGGGCTAACTTTTTTCATTGTGCGTAGGGTAAAATGTCACACCCTTCACAGCTTTTGAGAACTTCCATCCAGTATGCCATTACAAGGGTAACTTCCTTAAACTCAATTTCTACCTAGTACCTCTACAGTTCTTTTCCTTTTTCTGGCTTTTAGGCTCCTCCATACCTCTCCAACTGAATTGTCCATCTCTTCCTGAAGAAGACCTACTTCATAGGCCAGGAATTTCAAACACGTATTACCATGCTCATTTCTACTTCTTCTTCTTTTTTTTTTTTTAATGTTTATTCATTTCTGAATGACAGAGAGAGACAGAGCACAAGCAGGGGTAGGGTGGAGAGACAGGGGGACACAGAATCCGAAGCAGGCTCCAGGCTCCAGACTCTGAGTGGTCAGCCCAGAGCCCAACACAGGACTTGAACTCACGAACTACAAGATCACGACCTGAGCCGAAGTCGCTTAACCGACTGAGCCACCCAGGCGCCCTGCTCATTTCTACTTCTGACATGGGGTTCATATTTCCTCTACTTTGGAATTTCTTCCCCATTCCCTTTCCTCCTACTTAGTCTACTCAAATCCATTTCTCAAGACCTGTTTCAAGTCCAAAACCAGTGGGAAACATCCCCATTGGTCATCCTTTCTGTGAACATCTATAGTACTTTAAGAATCTGTACACATAACATAGAATTTGAGTATATATTATTTTCTAATACTGTTTTCTAGAGGTTCTATATGGGCATGCATTGCCTCCTCATTCTGACTGTGAGCAGGAAGCTGGGCACAAAGCAGAAATTGAGTGTGATTGACTGCAATGGTAAGTGCATGTGCACTGAAGGCAGAATCCCAGATCAAAATATCTATGTATTGACTTTGTGACCTTGGGCATAATGCTTAACTTTTCTATGCCTCAGTTTCTTCATCTCTAAAATAGGAATAATGAGGGGTGCCTGGGTGGCTCAGTCGGTTAAACATTGACTCTTGATCTCAGCTCAGGTCTTGATCTCAGGGTGGTGAGTTCAGGCCCCATGTTGGGCTCTGTGCTGTGTGTAAAGCCTACTTTTAAATAAATAAATAAATAAATATGTGTATATATATGTATACACATATATATATTATGTGTATACACACATATATATTACCATTTTACATATATATATATGTGTGTATATATATGTATATATGTATGTATATATGTAAAATGGTAATAATGATCATGGTAACACTATCTCATAGAATTGTTGTGAGAATTAACATAATACACTTAAAACATCCATCAAAGATCAAGTTAGAAACATCACAGAATTTAGCACTATGGAAGCCCATGGAAATACATAGTGTTACAGAGGGTTTCACATCTGAAAAACCTTTCTGCTGTAAACCACCAGGTAAAATTTAACAAGCCTTCTGTTTCACAAGAAAATAAAGATATTCAAAGGTCAAAGGTGAAACCACAGCACAACCCCAAAGAAGAGGGTTAATGTTAAAGCAAGGGGCTATTCTAGAGCATTTGCTGAGACACACCAATGTCTAGATTACTATCTAAAGCATTTGTTTTAGTGGCCACTTGGAGGCAGCACCATAAGTCTGGAGTCCAAGTGAGTTCAGGGGTAAGATTAGAGACCCAAACATTTATCCAGAAGTTACAAAGGATTACACACTCAGTGAATAGTTCAAAGAGATGAACAGATACCTCTCAAAAGAATATAGTGAAAAATAATAATATCAGTCATGGTATTTGGTACAGGATCCAAAGTCTCTTTTGTGAATTTTTAATCTGTGAGACCTCAGATAAGTTGGGGGCCTAAATTCAGATTTTCTTTATGTTCCAAAAAAAAAAAGAAATAAAAAATTTAGTCAAAGAGGTCCAATATTGGTAGTACTCTGGCAAAAACAACCACAAATTCTCTCCACTCAGACCTCTAAGAACTCCCACAAAGTTCCAAAGAATGTTAGCTCACAATCAAAAATCACAAAATACATGAGGACATAAAATTCCCTGAGTGAGAGACACAGAAATAATGTATAAGGGAAAAATTACCTTCCAAGTTTTTAAGTATAGATATTAATGGTTACAGAATATTAAGTAAATATGTATAGTATGTTTACAAAATAAGAGAATTAATTGAAAGTATAAGAAACTAAAAATGACCATACATATGTGAAAAAGAACTAAAGAGATATTCTAAAAATGAAACAAATGTAATAACTGAGTTTAAAACTCAGTGGACAGGGGTACCTGGGTGGCTCAATGGGTTAAGAGTCCAACTCTTGATTTCAGCTCAGGTCATTATCTCATGGTTTGTGAGTTTGAGCCCCTCATCGGGTTCTATGCTGACACCATGGAGTTTGCTTGGGATTCTTTCTCTCCCTCTCTCTCTGTCCCTCCCCTGCTTGCTCTCACACACACACTCTCTCTCTCTCAAAAATAAATAAATTAGTTAAAAAAAAAAACCTCAGTGGACAGATTAAATAGTAATGTGACCCAGAAGAAGAATTCATAAATTGAAAAACAAAGCTGAAGAAAGTGTACAGACTTAATAACACAAAGATAATGGAGACAAAGATTAAGAAACATGAAGGCCAAACTCCTTGTCTATTGAACTTTCCAAAAGAGAGACCAAGAAGAAAGGAGGGACAATAATACAAGAGATAATTCTCTTTTCAACAAGTGGTGTTGGGCAAACTGGATATTTCACACACAAAAAAAATGGAGTTGGACTCTTATCTTATACCATATGCAAAAATTAACTCAAAATGTATCGAAAACCTAAACTGAAGAGCTAAAAGTATAAAACTCTTAGAGGAAAACACATGGGAAAATCTTCATGCCATAGGATTTGGCGATGATTTCATGGATATGACACCAAAAACAGGTAACAAAAGAAAAAACAAATTGGACTATCTAAAAATTCTAAACTTTTGTGCATCCAAGGATACTATCAACAGAGTAAAAAGGCAACCCGTGGAATAAGAGAAAATATTTGCAAATCATATATCCAATAAAGAATATCTGGGAATGCAAGCTGGTGCGGCCACTCTGGAAAACAGTATGGAGGTTCCTTAAAAAACTAAAAGTAGAACTACCCTACGACCCAGCAATTACATTACTAGGCATTTATCCACAGGATACAGGTGTGCTGTTTTGAAGGGATACATGCACCCCCATGTTTATAGCAGCACTATCGACAATAGCCAAAGTACGGAAAGAGCCCAAATGTCCATCGAAGGATGAATGGATAAAGAAGATGTGGTAATGGAGTATTATTTGGCAATCAAAAAGAATGCAATCTTGCCATTTGCAACTATGTGGATGGAACTGGAGCGTATTATGCTAAGTGAAATTAGTCAGTCAGAAAAAGACAAAAATATGACTTCACTCATATGAGGACTTTAAGAGACAAAACAGATGAACATAAGGGAAGGGAAACAAAAATAATATGGGGACAGGGAGGGGGACAAAACAGAAGAGACTCATAAATATGGAGAACAAACAGAGGGTTACTGGAGGGGTTGTGTGGGGGGTTGCGTGCTAAATGGGTAAGGGGCATTAAGGAATCTACTCCTGAAATCACTGTTGCACTATATGCTAACTAATTTGGATGTAAATTTTAAAAAATAAAAAATAAAATTAAAAAAAAATAATTTGAAGTCAAACAGACCATAAACTTAAAAAAAAAAAAAGAATTAATATCTAAAATAGATAAGGAACTCCTACAACTCAGCAACAAAAAAACAACCCGCTATTAGAAAATGGACAAAGAACTCAAATAGACATTTGTCCAAAGATGCACAAATGGCCAATAAGCATATGAAAAGATGGTCGATATCATTAATCATTTGGAAAATGCAAATCAAAAGCATAATGAGATAACACATCGGACCCATTAGAATAGCTATTTTCAAAAAAAGAAAACCAAACCAAACAGAAAATAGCAAGTGTTGAGGAGAATGTGGAAAAATTGGAATCTTTGCTCATTGCTGGTAGAAATGTAATATGGTGCAGCCACTATGGAAAATAGTATGGTGGTTCCTTGAAAAATCAAAAATAGAATTCTATGATCCAGCAATTCCACGTCTGGGTATATAGTGAAGGAATTGAAAGTAGGCACTCAAACAGATATCCGTCTGCCCATGTTCATAGAAGCGTTATTCACAGTAGCCCAAAGATGGAAATACAATCCAAGTGCCCATCAATGGATGAATGGATAAATAAGATGTGGCATATCCAGACAATGGAACATTATTTAGCCCTAAAAACGAAGGAAATTCTGACACATGCTACAATATGAATGAACTTGAGGACATTATGCAAAGTGACATAAGGCGGTCCTGGAAGGACAAATACTGCATGATCACACTTATATGAGGTACCTAGAGCAGTCACATTCATAGGGACAGAAAGTAGAATCGTGATCGTCAGGGGCTGGGGAAAGGAAGAGTTAGGGTTTAATGGGTACAGAATTTCAGTTTTAACAAATAAAAGATGTTCTGGAGTTGGGTGGTGGTTATGGTCATGCAACAATGTGAATGTACCTAATGCTGCTGAAATATACACTTAAAAATGGTTAAAATGGGGGTGCCTGGGTGGCTCAGTCGGTTAAGCAACTGACTTTTGATTTCGGCGCAGCTCAGAGTTGGGCTCTGCGCTGACGGTGTGGAGCCTGCTTGGGATTCTCTTTCTCTTACTCTCTCTCTGCCCCTCCCCCACTCACTCTTTCTCTTTCAAAAGAAATAAATAAACTTTAAAAAATGGTTAAAAATGTAAACTTTGTTTTGTATATTTTACCACAACTTTTTGATTTACTTTATTTTATTTTATTTTATTTTATTTTTTGAGAAAGAAAGAGAGAGCAGGGGAGGGGCTGAAGGGGAGAGAGAGAGAGAGAGAGAGAGAGAGAGAGAGAGAGAATCTGAAGCAGGCTCCATACTCATTGCAGAGCCCGATGTGAAGCTCAGTCTCACGACCCTGGGATCATGACCTGAGCCAAAATCAGGAGTCTGAGGCTCAGCTGACTGAGCCACCCAGGCACTTTGACAACTTTTTAAACTTGACAAAATGATAGCAGTTCATTTTCCAAAACTGAAAAAAGACACAAATGTTCAATTAAGGAATTACATGAATCTTTTGTAAAAGAAATACAAATCTAGACACAGGTGAAGTAAAACCGCAGATTAACAAAGAGACGATGTTAAGACTAGTCACAGCACAAAGATATCACCTACAGAGGAATGATATTTACCCTGACAACTGATTTCTCAACACCGTGATGAAAGCCAAGACAGAGAAGTGTGAGGTCTTGCAAAGACTGAGAGGAAAAATAATTCGACCTAACAACGTATGCTTTATTTTTAAAATGTTACAAAAGTAGGGCAAATATACCCCATGTCATTCTGTACATAACCGTGAAAACAGCACAGTTAGCATTTCGGTACAGTTGGTTGTGTGTCTGACTTCTGCACCAGAACATAAGGTTGAGAACTGTGTCTTCTGTTAGATTTCGAGAACGTAGCACAGAGCTCGGTAGCTTAAAGACTGTTGACTGAGTGGGATAAATTAAATAGATAGCCAAATAAAATGCTAATAATTTTTGGTGATGTACAATAAGACATCTACATTTGTGTCCATTAAGTTCTTTGAACAAAATCAAGACACATGGTCTGAATATGGGGCAGAGGATTTAAAACGGGAAAATACCCTCAAAACTATGCTGCCTTGTGTTCATGTTCCACGACCATACCACCAAGGGAGCCTCTCAGGACTAACATCACCAATCTCCCCTTCCTCTACCCAAACCTACTGCCATAGTTCAACTGAAATTTATCAGTTGTCTACCCAAGAAAATCAATTACACTTATGTTACCACTTAAGTCTCTGCCTGGGACAGGAAGCCATACTCTTTCCGTTCCTATTGATACAGGCTGGGAGCTTAAAGCCAAAAATGGCCTTGAGTTACTGTTTGCTTCATTTGCTTTACTTCTAGTTCTCAATCAAGCATTTTGGGAAAACCCATTCTAGTGCCTAGCGTACTGCTAGCTGCTATTGTCCAGGGAGTACAATTAATTGGGCTCTTAGTGGGTACTAGGTACTGCGTTAAGAATGTTAGATGCATTATCTCTTAATTCTCACAACGATGCTTCACAAATGGCACCGTGATGTCAATATTGTGGGAGATGAGGAGATTAAAGCTTAAAGAGATTGCATAACCTACCCAAAGCCTTACACAGCAAATAAGTAGCAAGGCTGAGATTTAAACCCAGGACTGAATGACTCTGAAGTCTGTGTTCTTAACAACAAGCAGCTTATGGTGCATCCGGGGAGATAAGAAACTAACATATGAAATCATTGGAAAACAGTATTTGTTGAAACGCCCAACGTGGCTCCTTAAATCACAGATTATGGTGGTTCTCCAAGGCCACATCGAATTTGTTTTTGTAAACCCCGAGGGACAGTCAAGAGGAAAGGGCCTGAGTTTTACAACAAAATAAAAGTTTACAAGAGCCCTGAGTCATATACAACCAATAAACTCAATGATTGAACATGTGGGGTGGGCAGACAAGAGAACTCAGGAGAAAATGCCCACAGTGCTAATAACCTGTATTTCTCAGAGAACTAACAGCTCACAGAGGAGCACTTTCACAGAGATCATGGCACGTCTTCACAACAACCCTGGGAGGTACAACTTACCTCCATTTCACAAGTGATGACAAAGTGTTGACTGAGTGGCCTGCCCCACATCACCGAGTCATGTTCCAGAGTGGCCCCTATGCGGACTGAGACCTAGATCTTTGTCCCAGACCTTACATTTCCTGATCGGTCTCATTGCCATTCAGGAGGGAAGCCTGACATCCATTCTGCCTGCTTTCCCCAGAAGCTTCCCTACCTGGTGCCTTTCAGTTCCATGCATCCTGCAGGATCTCTTCCATCAGTCCAGCTGGTGGTCTCCTTTACCAACTGCAGTGGAAGCTTCCAACAATCACATTCCACCCATCCAGCCCTTCTGCCTGTGGAGGATCAGGGGTCCCTTGGTTCTGGGGGCAGAGACTCAGACATACTTGTGAAGCCTCAGCCTCCTAGAACTTATGATTTCCCTTTTTTTCCCACAGCAACTGTTACAGCCATCAACCAAGGAAAAGCTGGTTGTTAGGTAACTTTCTAACAGACATTTTGAAACTTGGAAGTGGGAGAAATATTGAAATTTCTGGAACTCTGCTCCTGTGTGCCTACTTATCTTTTCCCTTTGCCTAAGTTCCCCTACAATAGTCTAACCTTCTTGCAGTCCCTAAATATTTATTGAGCTCCTATCGGGTGCCAGAGACTCTTCTAGGTTCTGGAAATGCACCACTGAGCAACACAGGAAAGCACCTGTTCTCATGAAACTTGCACTCTGGTCGGGAGAGTCAGATTAATTAAGCTGATAACATGCGAGGTGGTGATGGGCACTGTCGTAAAAAATAAAGTTCAGGAGTTAGAAAATGACTCACAGAATGGAGCCCATTATTTTTTATTTGAGAGAGAGAGAGAGAGAGAGGGCGCAAGTGAGTGAGGGGCAGAGAGAGACGGGGAGAGAGAGAATCCCATGAGGAGCAGAGAGAGAGAGAGAGAGAAGTAGGGCTCATCTGAAACAGGGCTTGTGCTCACCCAATGCAGGACTCGAACTCACGAACCGTGAGATCATGACCTGAGCTGAAGTCAGATGCCTAACTGACTGAACCACCCAGGTGCCCCCCCACCTTTTTTTTTATTTTTTAAGTTTATTTATTTATTTTGAGACAGAGAGAGAGCTGGGGAATCCCAAGCAGGCTCCACACTGCCAGCTCAGAGCCTGCTGTGGGGCGTGAACTCAATGCACCATGAGATCTAGAGACGCTTAACTGACTGAGCTACTCAGGCATCACCCACCTTTCTTTTTTTTTTTAAGTCTATTTACTTAGAGAGAGAGAAGGAGAGAGAAAGCGAGCTGAGGAGAGGAAGAGAGAGGGGCAGAGGGTGAGAGAGAATCCCAAGCAGACTCCATCCACCCTGCCAGCATGAGCCTGATGTGGGGCTTGAACTCACGTACCGTGAGATCACTCCCTGAGCCGAAATCTTGAGTCTGACGCTTAACTGGCTGAGCCACCCAGGTGCCCTGGGGCCTATTTTTGAAAGGTTGGCCAGAAAAAGCAGCTTTACCAAGGCGCTTACATACAACAAGGTAGCAAATAAAGTTGATTGGCTCTGCCAGGGAAAGGCTGTCCAGCCTCAGGGCACACGGCACCGAGTGCCTGAGCTCAGCACAAACACGGGGCCTCCATGGAATGGCAAAGAGCCAACGTGGCCGCAGCAGGGCGAACAAGGGGAGGGTGGTAGGAGGTGAGACGTGAGAGCAAGTCGGGGAGCAGATTTTGTGGTGCTTGGAAGGCCCAGAGAAGATTGTTGCTGTTCAGGCCTCCAACCTCGTTCAAACAAACAAACCCAGCCGCCATTTGAGGCCAGGATTGCTGGGTGCTGAAAATACAAAGATGAGTCAGACAGAGATCCAACTGGCAAGAGGCGGGGAGTCTGAAGAAAAGCAGAGACAAGTAAGCAGGCAACTATATCACAGGGCGATAAGTGCTCTGATGGGGTGAAGCGCAAAACCCTGTAGCCACACGGGGAGGGCACCCAGTGCACCTGGGGACGCCCGAGAGAGTGGCATCCAAGTTGTGCTGTCCAGTACAGCGGCCACTAGCCACACGGGATTCCCGAGCACTCGAAGTGTGACTAGCATGACCGAGGAAATGAATGTTCAAATGTGCTTAATTTTAATGAATTTGAACTTGAAAACCGAAGCGGTGGGAAATAGTGTCCCATCAAACACAGCTCGGGTGTTTTGGTGGGACTACAATTCCGCATTTGCTGTTCCGTCACGTAAGCTATGATCGTGCCGGAAGGTTCGTGTACTTTCAGCTTTTTACAACGTGGCTACCAGAAAATTTACAATTAACATGTGGCTCCTGTAGTGTTCGTGTTGGATGGCGCAAATCTAAACTGAAAGTGGAAGGGATGAGTCAGCGCAAAGTAGAGGGAGAAGCCTCCAGGCAGAGAGCCTACGTGTGCCAAAGCCCAGATGGTAGCGAGAGCTTGGCACCTTCGAGGAATTACAAGTAACTCACTGAGATGAGCCGCGAGATGCCAGCAAAGAGTGGGGGAGACAGGAAGGGAAGGGAAGCAGCGGCCAGGTCCTGAGGGATTTGTGTACCACAGAATCTGAGCTCTATCTTGAGTGTAATAGGGAGCTATAGAGGGATCTAGGCACGGGAGCTACCTGACCGGCTTGGAATTGTTGAAAAGGTCACCCTGGCTCTCATGTGAGGGATGGATTGAAGGGGGCAAGAAGGGAAGGGAAAAGACCAGTTAGCGCCAGTTGCAAGAGACCAAGGCAGTGACAGGGAGGCAAAAAGAGAAGTGGGCTAACGTGGGACATTAACAAGAGGTCAGGTTGGCTAGACTTTCCATCGAGCGAGTCTGAGGGGTCGATGACTACCGCCCTCAAAGCGGAGGGTCCAGACAAATGACTGAGCTCCTGAAGTACAAGGTCTGACCCTTCTGGCTGCTTCCTCTCTCCACCAAGATTATGAGTAATAGTTGGTGGGGAGAAAACTGTCCGGGAATTGTACTCGGGGCATCTTATTTTATCTTTAATTAATGGATTTCTGGAAGTCCGTATATTCCATGCTGCCAGGCACACAGTTCGAGTATTTTCATTTCCTTTGATCAAAAGATGGCCGAGTGACAAGATTATATTCTCAAAAATCGTCTTGGAAAGAGACGTGTATTTGAGGTGCTTCCCTCCTTTTCAGTGGCAAACAAGGAAGGGAAAAAATATTAAATACGGCAGAGTGCCACCCCTCACCTTAGCAACCCAGGAACATACCCAGGTTTTGTGGAGCCCAAAATTTATATAGATTTTTTTGAGGGGTGGGATCTTTTTAAAGAAAAGAGTACTAACTTGTGACTTCAAAATTGCCAGGTAGGTCCTCCAGCAAATGAGGGGCCCTGATGCTTAAGCTTCATGAGCACATAAATCTGCCTCAGTATCAACAACTTTAAGATGTCATTTTGTTTATCCACCAGACGTTTATCAAATACCTAATGCATTATGGGCATTGAGCAGGGTGCTGGGGCTATAAACAGACTGAGATGAGACGTAGGCCCTGCCCTCAAGAAATCTACCCGTTAGCGGAGGATAGAGTTAAACAGGTCACTGTGGCAGTGCATCAGGAAAAAGTAAAGATAAAAAAAGATAAAAGTAAAGATAAAAAAGATATCCACGGGGTATCGTGGGTACAGAGAAAAGAGGCACCTGACTCACCTGAGGGAAGAGTGGTCTAGTGTCTTCCTGAGAGGTATGGGTAATGTTTTGAGTCCCATGAAGCTGCAAAATTTGTCAACCAAAAGTAGAAGGGCCTTGAATGGCAAACTCAGTTCTTGCTAAGAGACTTGTCACTGCTGAGATGAATGGCTTATTGATAACTTGAGATCCTCAAGTTATTTACCCCAAGGTAAAATGACAACCCTGTTAATGAACTGAACTGTGTCCTCCCAAAATGTATGTGTTGAAGCCCTAACCCTCAATTGTGACTATATTTGGAAATAGGGCCTTTAAGGAGGTAATTAAGGTTTAATGAGGTCAAAAGCATCGGGCCCTGATCTGATAGGACTGATGTTCTTATAAGGAAGAGACACCAACAAAAGGAAAAAGGAGAAATAATTTTTTTAAGATTTTTAAATTTTTAACAAATATTTATTTGAGAGGAAAAAAGAGAGACAGAGAGAGCATGCGCGAACAAGTGGGGGACAAGCAGAGAGAGGGGAGGAGACACAGAATCCAAAGCAGGCTCCAGGCTCTGAGCTGTCAGCACAGAGCCTGACGTGGGGCTCAAACCCACGAACTGGGAGATAGTCACCTGAGCTGAAGTCAGATGCTCAACCCACTGAGCCACCCAGGTGCCTCCAAAATAAATTAATTCAAAAAGAAAAAAAAGAAAAATAATGGGGTGCCTGGGTGGCTCAGTCTGTTAAGCATTCAACTTTGGCTCAGGTCGTGATCTCACAGTTCATGGGTTCGAGCCCCGTCTCAGGCTCTGTGCTGACAACTCAGAGCCTGGAGCCTGCTTTGGATTCTGTGTCTCCCTCTCTCTGCCCCTCCCTTGCTCATGCTCTGTCTCTCTCTGTCTCTCAAAAATAAATAAACATTAAAAACATTTTTTAAAAATAACAACAAAGAGTAAGAATTTTTTTAAAAGAAGATTAAATAATTAAACAAAAATTAAAAAAAAAAAGAGACACCAGGTATATTTCTCTTTCTCTCTCTCCTCCTTACCTCCTTTTTTCTTCCCCTCCTTCCCAGGAAGAGAGGCCTCATCAGGAACTACATTTTCCTGTACCTTGTTCCTGGACATATAGCCTTCATAAATGGGAGAAAGTAAGTTTCTGGTGTTGAAGCCGCCCAGGCTTTGGGCAGAACTTTGTTACAGGAGCCTGAACAGGCAAGACAGATGCCTAGAGCAATGTGGTCAGTTTCTCACTAGGCCGGGTCCCGGGGTGGGAGAACCACTTGGTACCCCTCACCTCCATGGGCTCTCTCCTCTACTCCTTCTTCCAGACATCTTAGCCCCTCTATGGTTTTTGGAATCATCCCCCAGGGGTCGTGTTCATAGCTAGCAAATGATTCTCTGTTCCTGGATTGAGGAGGTAGCTAATATTGCTGAACAAGTCCTCGTGATACTTAGAAATAGGCCAGGTTGGCCACTGTCTAGGGTACAAGACCCCAGGCAGATCAAGTCCTGATTCTGAACTGTAAAATGAGGGCTGGGCTAAGTCACCCCTAAGCTCCCAGATTCTAAGCTATATATTTCCAGGGTCCACTTTCAAGGGAGTTTGAGGACTGAAATGTCCCCGGAGTCCCACAGAAAGGAATCATCCTCTAAGAGGGGGATGTGCTTCTGGCCAAGAGGCCCCCAGCAGTCTTCAAATCAGCCTTGGGTGCACAGGTGACTGTACCACCTATGCAAAAGTCTTGGAGTCCCCTGCTTTTTGTCACTTTTGGATCCATGAATGTATTTTGGGAGGTGGGAATTCAGAGGTCTCTCTGGAAGGTTCTGATCAATAAGAAATATTAGAGTCTTTTCCCAGTTAGACATGGAGACTCTGTGATGCTTCTTCCACTTGGAAAAAATAAAAATAAAAACCAAGCATAAAATGTCAGGGAGGAAACTGCTTGAGGCCTATGTCCTGAGCGTTGATGTGGGGAAGCTTCTTAGCCTCCCAGAGGACATGCCAACATTTGCAACCCAGCCTTCATTTTGGCATGGAGACTCAAATGCTCTATGAGCAAACAATGGCTAGCCCCTGGCCCTCGCACCATGACAGCATTGTGCCTGGTCAGTGTGGCAGGCCTTGGGAGGCAGGCTGTGACACCGAGGGTCTCTGAGGCCATGTGGAGGGAGGGGCCATCTCTTGTCCCTTGCTCTTCTCTCATAGCCCTATAGTTGAGCGTGTTAGAATACATAGAAACGGAAATCATCTGGAAGTCAGAAGGGACTCCAAGGTCAAGACCTATTGAGTTATAGCAGTTCACTTGTTGGGCACTTACCAAAATGGCTTTGAATTGTGCATTTTTTCATGTGCCTCTGAACTCCCAATTGGATGTCAACTCAAAAAGCCATCTATTGCTTTCGTGTCTCTTCCTTGGTGCTTAGTATGTTCATTGCTGAACGATGGTTCCTGATACCAAATGTGTGGGAGTTTTCCCATGGTGCTCCAATTCTTGGGGCGCCTGGGTGGCACAGTCGGTTAAGCGTCCGACTTCAGCCAGGTCACGATCTCGCGGTCCGTGAGTTCGAGCCCCGCGTCGGGCTCTGGGCTGATGGCTCAGAGCCTAGAGCCTGTTTCCGATTCTGTGTCTCCCTCTCTCTCTGCCCCTCCCCCGTTCATGCTCTGTCTCTCTCTCTGTCCCAAAAATAAATAAACGTTGAAAAAAAAATTAAAAAAAAAATTAAAAACAAAAAAAGAATATAACCTAGCATTCCTCGTGGCTATTCTTTTGTTGTTGAAAAGCTAAAATTTATATTTAGGAGTTTTGCTAGGTTTAACTAAGAGGCTGCCTGACCATTCTTTACTCCCTGATCCCTTCACTGAAGCCCTGAGCCTGAACAGGATGACAAAAAGCAGAGGCTGGACCGCAGGGCGCTTAGCACCTCTGCGGCCCGCAGGCCTGCCACTGCCAGACTCCAGAAGCCGCATCTACACGGGTCTCAAAGGGTCAGTGAGCAGAAGATACACCAGCACCAGGGAAGAGGCAGAGCGGGTCAGCAGGGCCGTGCTGAGGCCATCAGTTACGCAACAGGATTTGGCTGCCTTTCGGAAGCTGCCTTCCGCACATTCCAAGGGCTCTACCGTCAGACAGCACAGCAGGCCCCGTTGTCCCCAAGAAGGCCGACTCAGAGAGGACGTCCCCGGCCCCACAACGCACTGCTGTTGGGAGTTCCACACGTGCTGTGGACTGAAACGAAAGTAAAATTATCCAAGGGGGGGGGGCGTGGGCTATTTGGAACTCGGGAATTCCTGAGGCCTCCGCTGACGAACCTGAAGAGATTATTTTGTTGTAATTCCCAGAGTCCATGCTTCCGTCGGGAATAGAGACGCTGAGATGGTCCGTGTATCCCCTGGGTTCAGTTCCCATCTGAGGAGGGAGTGGGCTGCCCCAGATGGTTTCCACTTGGCCAGTAGGGGGCGGCCTGGGTGACACTGAGGCTTCATTGGCCCATCGGTCCTTCTCCATTTGGAAACTGGGTTCTACCATGTGACGTCTTCTCCTTCCTCATCCTCTGTCCTAGCAGGGAAAAGTCGGGGAATAGCAGGGTGACCGACTATGATGCTTTGCCTGACATGGAAGAGGTTCCTGGGACACAGGACTCTCACTGCTGAAACCAGGGAAGTCCTAGTCTCAGACAAACTGGGATGAGTTGGTCACCCTGAGAAATGGCCAGGACTGACCGGAAACAAGTACAGTCCCAGGTAGGTGGTTACGGGGTCGATTCAGAACCTGGTTTTGTTTGGAAGGTGTCTATATTATTCACTTAAATTTGGTGATAAATAATGATGTGAAACTACACAAAAAAACGGATCTCTGCAGTCATAGGAGAGTAAGCATATAGACTCTAGGATAGAAAATAATCCAGGAAAATGTAAAGTTTATGAGACCAACACCCGTGGTTTCTGTATCCCTATCACATACTACAATGCATAGCTCATGGTAAATATCCAGTAAATATTTGCTACATAAATGAGTAAACAAATTCATGAGTAAACAAAAAATTCCACTGCTGGCTCCATCATCACTAGCTGTGTGACATTAATCAGTTAAGGAACTGTTTAAGCCTCTGTTTCTTCATCTGTAAAATGGGGATGATAATAATTAGCCACTTTATAGCTGTTATGATCTGAACAGCATCCTTCCAAAATTTATACTTTGGGGTCCCAGCCCCTAATACCTCAAAATGTCACCACATTTTGAGATAAGGTCTTTAAAGAGGCAATCAAGTTAAAATGAAGCCATTAGGGTGGGCCCCAATCCAATCTGATTTATAAGAAGAGGAAATTTGAACACACAGAGAGACACCGGACACACACACAGGCAAGACTGTATGAAGACACAGTGAGAAGATGGCCGTCTGCAAGCCAAGGAGAGAGATTGCAGAAGAAACCAAATCTGCTGACCCCTAGATCTTGGACTTCTGGCCTCCAGAGCTGTGGGAAAATAAATTTTTGTTGTGTGAGCAACCCAGCCTGTGGCACTTTGTATGGCAGCCTGATAAAAACGAATGCAACAATAATTGAACAAAATAACACATGTAGGTCATCTAGCCCATGAATGCTCGGTAAATACCTCTTGTTCTTATTCCTACTTGCTACTAATAAGAGTATCTGTGCAGGACACTGGGAAAGTATATAATATGCACAAAAATATACAAAAAGGATAAGCAGAGTTATTGTCCACACTAGGGGGAGGGGGTCTTGGGGGACAGTGGAAATGGACCCTGCCCTGTATACTGACCACCGTGCTGGGATCACAGGAGAATCTCTGTCAGTAAAGAACACTGAAGCCCAGAGCTTCTCAAACCTCAAGGTGCACATGAATTTCATCTGCGGATCTTGTCAAAATGCAGATTCTGATGGTGTGTCTGCGTGGGACCAGGAAGCCTACATTTCTAACAAGCTCCAAGCTGATTCCCGTGCTCCTGGTTAGGGGCCCACACCGGGCAACACTGAGGAAATACCCTGCTTAGTCCCAAGGGGAGTTATAAACTATTCGGATGCAACTTCAGCGCAGGTCATGATCTCCCGGTCTGTGAATTCGAGCCCCGCATTGGGCTCTGTGCCCACAGCTCAAAACCTAGAGCCTGCTTCACATTCTGTGTCTCCCTCTCTCTCTCTGCCCCTCCCCCTCTCCCCCCATTAAAAATAAATAAACGTTAAAAAAATAAACTATTCAGATGCACAAGACACAAAACAAAATATATCAAGTGACTTGACAATCCTCGCTAAATTGTATCCTGTATGTATACAATGAACAGAGTTCAGAGTACCCTTTAAGTAGACATATAATCCGGGGCCATCGAGGTAAGGTGCTCAAGCCAGTGATGTTATTTGGAGAATTCCCGGAGGAAGACAAGAAGGCACTTGATTCAGCAGGGGAAATGAAAGCATTCTCTGTAGGAAAACCTCTCTGGGCTAACGCAACCTTTTCTAGTCCAAGCTAGGTTGTATTCAGCTCTTTATTTCCCCGTCCAAATAAGGACAGAAGTGGCATTTCGCTGCTCCTTTGAAGGGGTGAGGAGAGGAAGGCGTGGGTGTGTTTATGGCACTGTTTGCTACCAACCAACTAATGTTTGGTTTCCTTATCTGTGGAGAGTGTAATGGATGCTGGTGCCAGCTTGGAGGCCACCTGATCTCAATCAGACACTAAAGTCATTAACAAAGCTACCAGGAGGTAAGCGTCCCTGTGGACCCGCAGCCAGCGCTCTGGGAAGAGGGCGCGTGTAGGAGGAAGAGTAGACTCGGCCTTGGGGGCCTAGGGAACCTGAGATGAACGTCTCTGATAGATGTTCATCAGGGCTTGCTTCTCCTGTTGTGCCCCGAGCAGTCCCTTCCAGGTCCCCACCACACCCAGGTCAGATCTTCCTTGTCTCTGGAGACCCACAAGCGTTCCTGGGTCGAGCAGGTGTGGATCCAGCAACTCAGGGAAGCTTTTCTAGAGTTGAATGTGCAGAGGGGAGTTTAAGGAGTAGCAGAAATCTCAGCCCCTGAAAATTCGGATTAATCAGGTAACATCAGGGTGTGCTTCTGCAGGAATCCGGGTTTCTGATAAGGTGAGTGGTCAAGACGACCCTGACGGTAATTTCTCCCTGCATAGACTTTTGAGGACTTCATTCAAACCATCAGATCAAGTACATTCTTGTGTTTAGACCAGGAGCTTGGTTTTTGGAAGCTTCCTAGCTGCATTTTCAGGTCACTTCACCTCATTAAAGTCTCAATTTCTCATATTTACAAAATAATGGTACATATTTCCAAGTAAATCATGCATTAAATGGGAGATAACGCATGTACAGTGTTTAACTGTTGTTATAACTTCTTTCTTTATTGCACTGAAGCACATGTTTCCATGTTTCCATGTTTCCAGTTGTTACCATGATGCAATCGCAAGCCCCATAAAGGCAGTGTGGGCTGTGGCTTTTGTCCCTTCCCTCCTCTCATCCTGAAGTCTACTGTGCTTCTCAGATAAAATTTAAAGGAGCCTCTCCTATATGCCAAAAAAAAAAAAAAAAAAAAAGACAGAGTCCTTGCCCTGAGGGAATACAGTGTCTTCGAAGGAGACAGATGATGACTCGACAAAGAAGTATAATCAGGTATCGAGCGTTTGCCCTGACAAATGTCTAAATGGGCAAAGAGAGACAAAGCAGAGCGTGTTTACTTTTAGTTTCGAAGAGACAAGAAAGAGTTGAGGAGCTTCTGGGTTGATGAACATGAAATCTGGGGAGGGTGATGCCCTCTCCCCATTCGTTGGCCTCCACATCTCTGCCATCTGGCTGCTCATAAACCAGTAATCTAGACTACTGGCTCTCTCTCCTTTACAAGTGCCTGCCCGGCCCCTGAAGTCTTGGCCTTGCAGGCCGCTAGGCTCCAGCGGAAGCCACGCCCACATCGAGTGATCTGGAACAAACTAATAATTTATGTTCACTGCACAAACCACTACAACCACAACTATGTTATGGATCCATCGCACTTTTTATCATCAACCTGCACCAATCAAGAAAGAAAATCAAACTGGTCTGGCCTCTCAGGGACAAGCTTGTGCACCAGCATCCACTGCAGTGCTATGGGCAGGGGAGGGTCTGAAGGCCAGTCTTCTCTCTCTCTCTTTTTTTTAGCGGGGGAGGGACAGAGAGAGGGGCACAGAGAATCCAAGGCGGGCCCTGTGCTGACCGAAGCGAGTCCAATGCAGGGCCCGAACCCATGAACTGTGAGATCATAACCTGAGCCAAATTTTGATGCTCAACCGACTGAGCCACCAAGGGGTCCCCAATCTTCTCTCTTTAACAACAATAAAGGAAGGTATGGAGGGTCCCACCAGCCACATCAGAACTCCTAGAGAGGTTGATTGAGTGGAACTCCTATCACAGGCAAGAAGGCACGAAGCCACTACTAAAATTACAAAACCAGAGAAGAATCCCATCTAGCAGGCAAAATGACCCAGCACACAGATAAAATAAAGCTGAGAAAGGGACATGCTTTAAAAAAAAAAAATACGTTTCTCTAGTATCCCAAAAGAAAAAAAATGGTACACAGTAGACATTTAAACTGAGTTTTGAGAAATAAGAATTGATTGGCCATGTGTTCCAGAGTATACGTCTCCGCGTGGCCTTGTGTATGGGCACAGGATGGAAAGGAAGGGGTACAGGGTCAGTCACCAGACAGAGGGAGTTATCCTATGCAGAAACACGCAACTGCCTGTCTTGTTCAGGGATCTGGAAGAGGTTTGGAGTGGTCAGAGTGTGTTTTGTAGGGGGAGGTGGAAGAGGATAAACTTACATAACTGGATCAAGACCCAATCACAGGGGACCTTGGAAGCCGTGCTGAGAGGTTTGGACCTGACCATGAGGGCAACGAACAGCCAGTAGAGAGGAGTCATATGATCAGATATGCCTGTAAGAGTGTTTCAACAAAACTTTTTTCTTCAGTTGCAAAACTAATTTCTTTTCAATGGGAAAAAAATTAGAGAACACCAGAAAAAGATCACGTATAAATCCCACCATACATATACAACTCTTAGTTTTCTGGAATGTGTCTTCCAGAAGAAAATAATCAGAGAAAGGGAACTAACACGTAGTGAGTACCTACCACACACAGAGTGCTTTACAGAGGTTATCTCATTTAATGTAATACTAAGGTTCCCCATTCCACGTAGGCAATAGCCAGAGGGTTCTGGGCAGGGCAGAGGCGGGAGAGGAACTGACTCAGCCTTGCATGACTAGGTCACCTAAGATGAACATCTTTATGAAAGCCCCCAGTATCTGCATCACCAGGGTCTAGTGCTCACACGGTGCTCCACTGGGCAGATGAGACGGGTAATGGGAAGATGGGAAGAGAAGCAACTTTGGAAATGGGAGATAGGATAATAAGTTCTCTTTGAGATGTTTATGACACACACACACACACACACACACACACACACACACACACAGGAGAGAAAGCTGATTTGAAACTAAATGTTTTGGAGTCAATGTTATCTTAGAATGAAAGCCTTGAGAGAGAAGGGAGAAGACCAAGAACAGAGCCCTGGGGAATGACAGACCTTAAGGGGCAGAGCAAGGGAGACTCCAATAAGGTTTGTGACAGAGAGTCAAAAAAGAACCAGGAAAGAGGGGTGCCTGGGTGACTCAGTCGGTTAAGCATCAGACTTCAGCTCAGGTCATGATCTCACAGATCATGGGTTCAAGCCCCACATCGAGCTCTGTGCTGATAGCTCAGAGCCTGGAGCCTGCTTCACATTCTGTGTCTCCCTGTCTCTCTCTGCCTCTCCCCCACTCACACTCTGTCTCTCTCAAAAATAAATAAATAAACATTTTTTTAAAAAAAAAAAAGCAGGAAAGAAAGACATTCTGGAACTTATCAAGTGTCAGATATCATAGAGGCCAAGCAAGATGAGCCAGGGAAAGAGAATACAGAGTTTAGCCTTTTATCAGCAGGAGCATTGCCAGAACACTTCACAGAGGAAGGTGAGGGGAGCCTGGCTGCAGCAGGTGAAAGACTGGATGGAAAGGGACAGTGAATGCAGGCTCTGCTTTTGGAGAGTTTGACTGTGAAAGGAGAGCGTTTGGGGTTTGATTCATTTGTTTTGTTTTGAGAGACTGGAGAAAATATATATTTATGAGAGAAAGGGGCCAGTAGAGGCTAAATACAGAGCCAAGAATGGGGGATGATAACCAGGGGGGCAAAGTTCTAGAGCAACTTTTCTCAACCAAAGGCAGTCAACATCTGGAGACGTTTTGGGTTGTCACATCTGGGTTGGGGAGTTGTTAGTAGCTTCCAGTGAGCAGGGGTCACAGATGCTACTCAACATCCTGTAATGCACAGACAGCACCCCCCCCCCATCGCCCCAAAGAAGAAGGGTGTGGCCCAATGTCAACAGAGTCTAAGAAACCCTATTCTAAAGGAAAAACAAGGGGCGCCTGGGTGGCTCAGTCGGTTAAGCATCTGACTTCGGCTCAGGTCATGATCTCCCGTTCATGCGTTCCAGCCCCGCATCGGACTCAGAGCCTGGAGCCTGCTTCGGATTCTGTGTCTCCCTCTCTCTGCCCCTCCCCTGTTTGCACTCTGTCTTTCTCTCTCTCAAAAATAAATAAAACATTTAAAAAAATGTAAAAAAATAAAGGAAAAATAAAACATATCAAGACACAAGTGATAGGATTAGTGTCCATAACATACCATTAAATAAATATTTGTTGAATAAATAAACGAATTAAAAATTCCATCTGGAAACCCTATAATTTAAGCATGGCATGAAGAATTTGAATACTATGTAGATATTACAGACTGAGAGATAAGACACAGACATCTCCAAAGTTTTGAATAAAATGATGCTGGAGTATTAAGGAATGCTAGGCAAGTGGGCATGGCAGAAGGAAATTGATATTAATTGAGTGTCTTCTGTATACCAAGCATTGTATATAGTTCTGTGAATTAATTCACTGCAGTCCAGTGAGCAAGGTATTAGCTCCAGAAGCTGAGGAAGAAACACACTATGAAGGTCAAGTCAACTTGTCCAAGGTCACCCATCTAGTGAAAAATGGTTCTAAGATTTAAATCCAGGTATGTCTTACTCTGAAGTCCAAGTACTCTCCACTATGCTGTGCTGTCTTCACACTATAACCAAATCAAGTGATGTCTCAGTCTTGAAGGATAAGTAAGAATTTGCCAAAGAGGGGAGAGGTGAGGAATTGGGCCATTCTAGGTGTTGTGGAGCACGTGTAAAGGCCCTGTGGTGTGAAACAGCCTAGCTAGCTTGTGAGGCTATGTGACTGAAACAATTGGTACCCACCCAGGGCAGGGGCGGGGGGTGGAATCCAGCACCAAGCAGTAGATGAGTAGTGTGGCCACCATATAGCTAAGTCTTTTCTAGAAGTCAGCAGTTCTCAGTTTTAGCCTTTCCTGAATGTACTCAGCCACCTAGAGACTCCTTATCCTCTGTTTTACATGGTTTTCCTTTTACCCAGTATTAAAATTTCCATATTCCAAGCACAGAGGTGTCTAAATATTGGTTTAGGGTTTAGTAAATCTTTCCCTTTTCTATGACAGCAAACACGAGCTATGTAACTTACAACTCCCTTGACTGAGACTCATTTTACAAGGCAAAATGAGTTATAGACTAATTTGGGAATATTTAAGCACCTGTTAAACAGCAGTGGGCACACAATTGCCCAGAACATAAAACCAGGGCTGTCAGGGAGCAGCGCTAGCTTGTTAACTATAATGCCAGATAAATGTCATCCTCTGCTCAAGCTTTTTAATAGTTTCTTAAAAAATAAAAATA
Source organism: Lynx rufus (assembly GCF_022079265.1). Taxonomy (NCBI): domain Eukaryota; kingdom Metazoa; phylum Chordata; class Mammalia; order Carnivora; family Felidae; genus Lynx; species Lynx rufus. The sequence goes on along the minus strand of NW_025814834.1, from coordinate 127,207,216 downwards.
AGAAGTACTCAGTTGTACTTCCTAAGGCATTTCCTGTTTACAGGGTGTACATTCTAACAGCTGTGTTAGAAAGTGTGACCTAAGGGCCTTTGGATCAAATCGTCCTTTGAAGCTACTAGGTGCCAAGCTAGGGGATTACTCCCACCCAGGCCGGAGCTGGGTCTCCTGATCCTGATCCTGGCTGTTCTGGGTTCCCAACTCCTACATCCATACAGTCCTGTGTTGACTGCAAGGGGATGAAGGGTTCATGGAGGTCTGGAGTCCACCCTGATTTCATGGAATGTGTCATTTAATTGGGAACACAGGACAGAATGATTTTCACAAAGGATTTTGCAGGGATTCCTGTACTCCCTGGTCACAGAGCAGAGGTTGCCAGGCATAGATGGCCGCTGGTTTTCTACATTCTCCACTCAACCTACCCCCAACTTATTTCACTGCTTTGGAAAAGTGCAAAAGGGCAGAATAAGTCCAAGGCTGCTGGACATATGCCCAATTACTCTTTGGGACAAGGGGTCATCCCCTGATGGTGATAAGTTTGTACATGCTTACAAAACAGACAAACAAAAACCTTGTTTTTAAGTACAGTCAACTTAAACACAATTATTCACTTCTTGGACACTGAATTTTAGTCCACTAAATTCACTAATTAACATTTCAATATATTAAAAAATACCCAGCCAGCTCAAAAGAGGTGACTCTCATTTCATACAGAAAAAGATGAATGCAAGAAGATGTTCATCACAGCATTATTTGCCATAGCAAAAACCTGAAAACACCCTAACTTACAGCCACAGGAGAATGGATCAAATTTTGAAAGTATGATATGTACACAGGAAGATATTCTGCAAATATTAATAACTATGCTTAAGAGAGCTGAATAAGAAAATGTTTACATAATAATGCTGAATGAGCAAAATAAACTACATGACTGTATATACGATGGATAGTTTAGCTGGGAAGAGGATGCACAAAGGATTGGATCCATTTCCATTGGTTCTTACAGACGCTTGCCAGGGAACAGTGCAGGAGATAAGTTCACGGTTGTGGGCTTCTCCACCATGTGATGTAAGCCCTGCAAAATGAACAAGCCATTCTTTCGTTCTCTCTGGAAAGTCATCCAGTGCCATGCACCTTAAAGTTGAAGTAGATGTTGATGACCATCAGGACGTTGCTTCAGGGTGTTGAGTCATTGCAAGCCAACCTTCCAGTGTTTTCAAAAGGGACAAAAGGTGGGTGAAATTTTCTGGAGCTAATACGGAAAAACTTGAAGCAGACATTAATGAGTTAATCTAATCATGTTTTCTGAAAAAAGCATAACTGACCATCAGCTGTTGAAAGTTTATAATTTTTATTGACAAAAAAAAAGATCAGAAAGATGTGTAACAAGATACACTATGGATCAATTTTACTATCAGAAAAGGGCAAATCTCTTCTACATTGGAAACACTTAGAGATAAAAGGATCCTGCAAGAGGGGAGAAGAGAGGAATAAGGTCTCTCAGAGCTAGTTTACATTCCTCTAATGCCTTTAGAGCGATTCGTTTATAAATGGGAAATAATTTATAACCGACTAGCGTGGGTAATGACCAGAATGCCATTATTTAGTAAGAACAAAAAGAGTAGCAGCTATTATAACCAAAATAAAAAAACCAAAAAACAAATTTGAGTCTTCTTCAGTTAAGATACTGGATCTGAGAAGATGAACTCCAGCTGCTCACCATAAAATTCTCAGTACGAGAGTCTGCAGCTTTCCACTGCAAACTAGAAAATTGAGTATCTTTGATCTTTATTTTCCCACTCTGCTGTATTTGCTTACTAATACTAGGAGCTGAGGCCAGTAAACAAAGAGCTTGCTTCTACGATAGCATGGGCCAGAAGGAAAGGGGTAGGAAGAGCTACCCATCTCTAGTTACTGCATGGTGGTTCCATCCACCATTGTTCTTGTCTTGATCCTCCCTTTCAAGTTCAGACACCCACTTTCCTTAACTATCCAGCCCCAGGGGAGCTGGGGTTTTCGGTATTGAAAAAATATTTATCACATCCAATAATAGATTGCTGTCTGTATCTATTTTTAAAACTGCCTTAGGTGTCTTGGAAACTTCTCAAAAGAAAGGAAAAGGACACCGAAAGTGTATGCTCTGTGAAATATTAAAGCTCTGAAGCCAGAAGGCCCTCGATTAAGGAGATAAAATAGATATAGATGATGGGTATACATCAGAAGCATGTTGTCAAAGATTAGTAGTTACTAAAAGTTACTAAACCTGTTTAAAACCCTTCCAGTAGGGAAAAAAAAAGCGAAATCCGAGGATTTTTAATAGAGATCTGGGCCATTAAGCCATTATGTAATTTTTATCTTTTCTTGCTCCTTTTACCAGAAAGCACAGCGATATCCTCTGCAGTAAGTACATTTCCTCTGCCTCTAACGTGCTATGGTGTACAATCCTAAGCCAACCGCCTATCTCTTCAGACTCAGTTTCCTCATTGGGAAAGGAGGGAGTTAGTTGGGTCTGCCATTCTACGTTTTCCCAAAAGAAAATGTTTAGAGAGTTCTAGGACATGAATTATCCTATATCACCCATTCTAAGACACATTTAATTGCAAGAGACACCATTAGTTTATTTATCACTAAGAGAAAACAAAATCCTGCCAACTACATTATGACACGATGCCTTACCCATAACCCCCTGACCCAGGGATTAGTCACACCAGCCTCTCACAGTTTTAAAACATGAGACAATTCTCCTTGCCTTCAATTACATTGCTTGGCTTTTCTTAGGCACTTACTTTGGGCATATATCAGTAACAAACATAACTCATTTTTTTCAATCTGTTTGTGGGTATTTCTTCTTTTGTGGGTCCCATAAAATATCTGTCTATTGTCTCTTTTGCAATTATATGTGGAATTGTGGTAATTTCTCCAATAATAAATATCTGCTTCACCAATATCAGATTCATGCCCCACTATTTCCACGCCTTCTTCAAGTACGATAACTTTTCATTTCAATGCCAAATGATAGTGTAAGTTTTGTAATTTAAGCAGCAACTAAGCTCAACGTGTTATTACCAACAGTGTACTTAACGCAATTGAAGTAATGACCGCATGAACAGCTACAACTCAGTGTGAGCCTGGACAGACCATGCCCGCTGCATCACGACTGCCGCCTGGATGACCTCATCGTAGACAAGTATTCCAACTGATTTCAGAGATCTTTAAAAATAGTGGGGTGGAGTGGGATGTGTGTTTCAGAACCAACGAATTGAGATATGCCTTGTTCACAGTCAGGGATGGGGATTTGGGCCATAGTGGATGTTCAGTGAATATTTTCAGGTTGTTGAAGGACAGGAACAAAAGGGTAGGATGAATGAAAGAATGAGTGAACAGACAGACAAGCAGCTCACTAGGTGTGCTGGAAAGACAGCTCACGGCCTTCTTTCAGACTTTCTTATTTTGTGGCAAACTACCCTGCAGGCTTGGATCACCAGAGTCAGCTGGAATCAGGAGTGTCCCTTCACCTAGGACTTGGCATCTGGTTCTCGTTCCTCTTATCCTTCCCCACCACCTCTTACGCCCCCGTCAAACCGTGAGACTCCAACGTCCATGTGGAAGACTCATGTCACAAGGTCTTACGTTGCCCTGATTCTTCGACGCCAGTGGCCTTGACCTCTGATCCTCTCCAGCGGCCCACTGCCAGCCCTCTTACCCTTGCCCTTGTACTTCAACCATTCTAGAACATTCTGGCCTTGATTGTTGCCATCCTGCCTTTTGCACTGGGACACCCAGGAGGCTACAAGCCACCACGCAGGTTCATTTGCTCCAGCTTCAGGTGGCACTCAAGTTTCTGCCACTTCCCCCTTTGCCCTCAAACCCCCGACACCTCCACTTTCAGCACATCATCTTACTTCCTACTCCACGAGAAAATGAAAGCCAGAAGGTTGGAACCCCCTGAGCTCCCTTCCCAGTGCCTACACACGGAAAACTCTGACTTGATCTTTTCCTCCTCTCCTGTTCCAGGGTGACTTTTTTCTCCAGTTCAAGGCTAATCCCTTCATCTGGCCTCTGCCTCCTCCTCAGGAAGCTCTTGCTCTATTAATCCTCCCATCTATCTCCTTTACTCCAAGCCTCCTTCACTTGATCTTTCCTGACAGCCTGTAAATATTTTCACCTCTCCTCTGCCCTTCCATACCACGCTCTCTCGCTCTCTCTCCTAGCAACATCCCTTTCCTTCTCCTTCAGAGTCAAGATTGTAGAGGCCAGCCCATGATCGTGGTCTCCGCATTCGGCTCCCATTCCCTTGAAGGTCTACTTCAACCTGGCGCACATCCTCAGCATGCCAGTAAAATTGTTCTCCGAGGTGATTAGTGGCTTCTGTGTGGCCCGTCAGCATCTCACTTTGTCTCCCTACAACACTTAATGCTGTAGAATCTCCTTCCTGGATGTGACTTCCCCCTTTGGTTTCTGTGATACCATTTTGTCCCTTTTCACGTCTTCCTTCTGTGTATTCTTTGACCAGAGAGAAGAAGGTTCTGTCTTAAGGCTTTTGCTCTCCCCCTCTACATATGAACTCTCCCTGGTGATCTTCAACCAAATATCCAGCTTCAGCTTCCACATACGACCTCAGCCCCAAATCTTTTCCAAATATGTCGAACTCAAACTTCTGTCCACATAGATGACAACGGGCCCCAATCAAACCCATCGTCTTCCCCCATAAACCTGCTTCTCTTCCTGCCTCGGTGATCAGCATCACCATCCACGCAGTTGTCAAGCTGGAAACGTGGCCATCCCCTTGTTCTCGTCCCTCTCTCCTCACCTGCACATCTGATCAGTTACTTAGGCTTCTAGAGCCTTCTTCTACCATCTCGTGAATCCACTCCCACTGCTTTTACTTTAGGGAGGGCTTCATCATCTGTCACTTGGATCATTATAGTGGTCTGCTAATTTCTTCTTCTCCAATCTACCTGCCACATTACTGCCAGAATAATCTTTCTAAAATGCAAATCAGATCATATTATTTCCCCACTTAGAATGCTTTGATGGCTCCCCAGTAGCTTTCAAGATAAAATTAAAACCTCTTAAACACCTAATCCTTCATAATTTGCCTCTGCCCACATCTTTGGCCCTTATTCCACTAAGTGCCCTAAGTGCCCTTCTTTCTTCTAATCAAACTTGACTATCTGCACAGGATGTTTCATGCCCCTGGGCCTCCTCCTCAGATGCTCTCCTACGCTTTCCTCCTTGGTCCAGCTAACAAAACTGTTAAATATCCTTCTCGACTATCTCCTGCTCTAAGAAGCCCTCTGTAACTCCCCGATTAGCTGCCGCTCCCCTGTTCCACAAGAACATCACCTCTATCATCATTGCTGGTGGATTCATATGTCAGGTCCTAGAAAACATTCTCCAGGAAGGCAAAGACCATGTATTATTTGGCTTAAGCTGTTATAAATATTAGTAGAAGGAAATGAATGAACAAAGAAATCACTGAGCCTTCAAGTCTAAAAACAAGTTCAAGTGAATAAAAAGTTGTTTTCTACTCAAGACAGGGGACAAAGCGTAGATAAATTAAATAGCGATAACATTGGAAGAATTATGGGAAAAAGCACTACAAGGGAGCCTGGGTGGCTCAGTTGGTTAAGCATCTGACTCTTGATTTCGCCTCAGGTCATGATGTCACGGTTCGTGAGTTTGAGCCCCACTTCAGGCTCTGCACTGACAGGCAGAGCCTGCTTGGGATTTTCTGTTTCTCTCTCTCTCTGCCTCTCTCTCTCTTTCTGTCTCTCTCCCTCTCTCAAAAATTAATAAACATTTTTAAAAAAGAAAAAAAGCACTACATTAAATTAGAGATCTTCATATGCTTATATATATCTTTCTCTAAAATGTACCATTCCCTTAAATAAGTGTGTTAAAGCAGTTATGATTAATGTTTTGGTGTCTTACTGACAACCTAATTTTTTTAAGTGAAAAAAATCCTAATTCATTAGGAAAATACCTTACACTGAACTCTCAAGGGAATAAATCCAAGTGGAGCCTAAGTACCCGAAACACAAATCCAGGCACTACCAGATACCTCGGGCAACTTCCGTTTTGCCATCCAACACTTCAACTTGGATTTAAATAGCTCCAGGGTCTCTTCCCAACCTATTTCCCACCACTCCTCTGTACTCAACCCATATTCTGCTCAAATTGCACTTCTAAATTTCAATGCTTCATATTTTCTCATTGTTGTATCTCTTCTACCTGGGCCTTAACACCCTCCACCAAGAATCTCTTTGCTCCAGAGCACCTGGGTGGCTCAGTTGGTTAAGCTTAGGACGTTGGCTCAGGTCACGATCTCATGTTTCATGGGTTCCAGCCCCGCATCGGGTTCTCTGCTGACAAAATAGAGCCCACTTCAGATTCTCTGTCTCCCTCTCTCTCTGACCCTCCCCCTCTCTCTGCCCTCCCCCCATCAAAAATAAACATTAAAAAAAATCTCTTTGCTCCACTTCCAACTATTTAAATATTAAGTGCAGCTTCAGGTGTGAACGCTTTTCTGATTCTTTTTGGAGAGATTAATTTCTCTTTTCTCAGGAGTCTCATGCCCTTTTGTACCTATTAGTATATCTGATTTAACCTTTTAAACTTTTGTATAGCAAAAATTATAATAAATCCTCATATGTGGTTTTATATTGACATTTTTGTTTATCTAACATTTTTCAACCCTTTAAAGACAGTACAGATATAACTCTTTTGATGACATATTTTAAGCAAATACATTTTAAATACAGAGAACAAAACCATACTCTATCCACATTGATACATGATAGTTCTAACTCATGCATGTTAACTGGTGTATATTATTCCCTTGTATAAATATTCCACAATCTATGCAGCTAGCCTCTTCCAAGTTGTTGCTACTGTGAAACAAGAGACATACTTGGACATGATCTCTCTTGCGTACGTCAGAGAGGTTTCCCAGGATTCCCTCCTGTGAATCATATTCTTATGAATGGGCAGTTAGATTACACACATCTTCAACTCTACCAGCTCTCACCCTCACCTCTCTGCAGTGTGAGGCACCTGTGAACAGAAGGAAGTCCCAAAGGGTAGGCTAATAACCGGTGAGACAGAATGGAGAGCCCAGAAATAGTCCCAAACATACATGGAAATTTGCCCTATGACAAGTGGGTGGCATTACACATCAGCCAAGATACGGACTGATAGTTGGTGTCCACACAGAAAAATAAAAGAAAATCACAGTTACCGCACACCATGTATGATAATTAATTGTAGGTGGATTAGACTCCTAAACATCAAAGACAAACTTTAAAACTTTAAGAAGCTTGGGTGGCTCAGTCAGTTAAGCATCTGTCTTGGGCTCAGATCATGATCTCGCAGTTCATGAGTTCAAGCCCCACATTGGGCTCGGTGCTGTCAGTGCAGACCCCACTTCAGGTCCTCTGTCCCCCTCTCTCTGTCCCTCCCCCACTTGCGTGCACATGCTCTCTCTCTCTCTCAAAAAAAATTTTTTTTTAAACTTTAAGAAGAAAATATGGGAGAATATTTGTATGATCTTGGGAAAGGAAATGACTTATAAAATAAGATACAAAAAGCACAAGTCATAAACGTCCAGATTGATACATTTTATTATATTAAAATTAAAACTTCCACAACAAAAAGGCTCAACGTGAACAGTCAACCCAGCAGCTAGCAGTGTATATTTATAATGTATACAGCCCTCCTAAAATTAGCATTATAAATAATATAACCCACAAATTACTGAGAAGAAGACCACTCAACAGGAGAAAAATGGGCCAAAGATGTGAACAGATACAGAAAGGATCACTAAGACTGGTGAATAAACGTAAGGGAAAATGGTCAGGCGTATTAGAAATCAGAGATAAATTAATGCAACCAGGTGTCATTTTACACCTGTCAGATGAGTAAAATTAAGAAAAAAATGTCTGAGTGCTGGTGAGGATGTGGGAGCACGTATGCTTACTGCTTTTGTGTCCCCCTCTCCTACTAGAATGCAAGCTCCAGAGAGCAGGGACTTCCTTCAGTTCACAGGTGCCTCGAGCAGTGCTGCACTACAGAGAGGTGAGGGCAAGAACTGGTAGAGTTGAAATGCCTGTAATCTAACTGTCCATTCGTAAGAATATGATTCACAGGAGGGAATCCTGGGAAACCTCTCTGATGGGTGCAGGAGAGATCAAGTATCTTGTACTGATTTATACTAACTTGATATGTGGTAGGGCACGTTCCCCCACACTTGTATTTCTTCACAATTGTATTGCTTTTTTATGGCCTTCTGAATGTACTACCTTCCAAATTTATATTGTGCTTGTCCAGCAACACCCAAAAACCACAATAAAACAAAACAAAACAAAACAAAACAACACTTGCAGATTTTGATTGGAATTGCACTGAACTCATAAATTACCTTGTGAAGAAATGACATCTTTTTTTTTTAAAGTAGGCTTCATGCCCAGCATGAAGACAAATGCAGCTCTTGAACCCATGACCCTGAGATCAAGACCTGAGCTGAGATCAAGAGTCCAACACTCAACTGAATGAGCTACTCAGGTGCCCCTGAAGTGACACCTTATTGATTCTTACTTTCACAAAATATAGTACCTCTCAGTAATTATTTAGGTATTCTTTTATGTAGAAAACCAATATGGCTTTATAGTTGTTTCCATGATTGTCTTAAACATCTTTAGAGTCTTTTTTTTTTTTAATTTTTGCTGCTAAGGAACATCATTTTTTAATTACAGTTTCTAATGATTTCTCTTACATAAGAACTCAGTTGATTTTTGCATTTTGATTTTGCTTCTATGGATTTTGCTGCATTCTATTATTTTAATAGTTTGTAGATGGTCTTGAATTTCCTGTATTATTAAATATATTGTGAATAACAATGATTTGTTTCTTCTTTCCAAATCCTTACACATTTAATTTCTTTTCATCTTGGGGTTGCTTGCTCGGCCCGCCAGTACTCAATTTAATAGAAGCAGTGATGGTAGACATGTTTCTCTTAATCCTGACTTCAAAGGGAATTTTTCCAAAAAACATTATTGTTTGCAATACATTTTGGGTGAACACCATTTACCAAGTTAAAGAAGTTCCTTCCATGATAAATTTGCTAAGAATTTCTATCATGAATTAAATTTTATCAAATATTCTCTCCGTATCCATTGAGATTATTTGTTTTTTTTCCCCTTTAATATGTAAGTGTATTGAATTGTATTAGCAACTTTTTTAATGTTCTAGTTTTGTGTTCTGTGATATACCCCAACCGAGTATAAATATTAGTTCCAATGCATTGATGAATTTAATTTTCTATTATATTACTTGGGATTTTTACATCTGCATTTATGAGAGATTATAATTTTCCTTTTCTATCTATCCTTATCTGGTTTTGATATCAAAATTCTATCAGCACCATAAAATGAGTTGTGGTCATCCTTTCTTTTTCTGTTCTCTGAAATAGACTGCATGGGATTATGTTTTTCTTTTTCTCAGGTGACAAATCTCTGTCAGATTTGCTTATAAACTACTCTGGCCCTTGTGTATTTTGTTTCATTTCTGTAGGTAGATTTTAAACTGCCCATTCAACTTTTTAAAAATAGCTATAGCTCTCTAAGTAGATTTTCGATTTCCTCTTGAGTTAGTTTTGGTAGGTTTCATTTTTCTAGGGAACTGGACATTTCATATAAGTTTTCAAATTTCATTGCATGAAGTTTTAACATTCTCTTATGTTTTTTTAAATTCTACTCTATATGTAGGGATAAGAAGACATGAGCTTTTCTTGATCATTTCCATTGTAACTTTGTTTTCTATTTAACTTCTCCTCTGTATTACTTCTTTTCTGCTACACTCTTTTGTGTGTATGCCATTGTTTCTTTTATCAGTGTCCTGAGTTGGACACATGGCTCATTAATTTCTAGACTTTTTTCTTTTCTAAAGAAGCATCTTAAAGCTTTTGTAAGTTTCTCTCTGTAATTTCTCTGCAGCTTTTGCCACATCAAACATGCTTTAATTATATTTTATTTAGCTTCTATGTTACCCAATCCTAGTTATATCTAAGAACATATAAATGTAGTTATTTTTTCTTTGAACCATCAGTTATGATTTATTCCTAATGTTATTTAGAAGTATTTTTAAATTTCCTAATTTATGGAAATCAACATTAGGGGTTTTTAGAGTAAGTTTTCTTATAACTCAGAGGACGTGACCTATGGGATACTGATTTATTGTCGTCTGGGCTGAGACAGATGGCTGCAATGTGCCATCAAAGACCCGCATCCTTCCATCTTTCTGTTTTGTCATCCTAATACATGGCTTCCATCACATACTTTCTTTGTATTTGTCACAGGAAATGGTTTGCATGTAGCAGCCGTTGGTACAACCTACTGTTGAAACATACAATCCTGCATGAGAAGCAATAAACAGCCCAGACTGAATAATCATGAGATTTGTCTTGAAACCCACGAAATGGTCCTCTTTCTATTCTCATCAGCTTCTTCCTGTCAGATAAGAGTTCAGAATCCTGTTCTGGAATTGCCCATCAGAAACCTGGGCTCTGTCCCATGCCCCAGTTCTGGACCTCAAGGACTGCCTCCGACATTAGGCATCTAGGAAATATTTGTCGAAGTAAAGAATGCATAATTTAAAAGGAATGAGTACTCTCAGTATGCTAATCTTGCAAGCCCCAAACTAGAAATGGATGGTAAATGTCACAAACAGCAATTCAATACTCTTGCTAAAGAGACTGGAACTAGAACCTAACTGGCCTATGGAGCAAGCAGAGGCACCATGTACTGCATAGTCTGGAGGGGGAACAACTTAAGGAAAATTCATTTCTAAACAACAACATTCTGGAAACCTCTCAGGCAAATATATTCATGAATCTTCTGGCTGACCTGTCACACGTGATTTTTTCATTGTTCACAACATAAGCAGCGTCTGTCTACTCAGGACAGCCGAGACTCCACATGCCGGATGTCGTCCACAAAGCAAACCTAGATAATTGAGCCAAAGGCACATGGATACGGGGGAGTGGGAGACTGACGTTGAGGGAAAATGGTTTGGATTGTATTTGGCAGATGGTGTTGGGCTGTCCCTTAACTGCACTCTTCCTTCCACCTTGCGTCCGAGTCAACACAGCTAGGGTGTGGTCGCTCATAAATATTCCCAAAGAGCAATGACGATTCTTTTGGATTCCTGACCACGCCATCTCTGCTGTGGGAGAACTATGGGGTGTGTGTGCAGGCCTCTCAATGAAGTTTTAATCAAAGCACTGTTTCCTTCCCATTGTTGCTCTTGGAATGGCCTTGTTCTCTGAGTCTGGGCTCTGACCACGGCACCTCCGCTGAATTTTTCCATAGCAGTTTTGGATTTCTGCCCCACCCCCCTCCGCACTGCACACCCCCATTTCCTCTCTTCTCTGTTTTGGCTCTGTGTGGCTCTTGGTAAAGTGGCTGAAAAGTAACAAACCCGAAATACCTAAGTCGCAAATGAGTCACCACCCTTCAAACGGCAGAGCTCTGAAGATCAGCGGGTATGCCAGGGGATAAATAACAGAGAAGGTGGCTGCCCAGAGAAAGAGAGAGGGAGAAAAATAGAAACAAAATGAACAAGTTGGCAGAAGTGGCTGACAGCAGCTGAGTGGGTGGAGCGGGCGGGGAATTTGGTTGGCTTGCAAAGGTGACATCAGCACTGTGGCTTGTCACACCCTGGCTGACTCAGGCTAAGTGCAGGCCCCTCAGGAACTGCTAACACTGAGCTGTCTAGTAAAACTCAGCTGGACCAGTCACCTGACCGCTCTGCTCTTCTGTTTACAAGCTCTGGGTCCCAGGGCTTTGGAATTCTCGGTTCAGGTTGCTGCAAGGCTGCTAATCAGGGACACAAGGATGTTGCTCCGCGGCCATTCCCTCTCTGGTCATGTGGTGTCTGGGTGACAAAAGTCAGGGTGTAGCTTAAATGACTTCTTTGTACTTTCGGTTTGTTGGGATTTTTTAGAATGCGTCATTTTCCTAAGACCTGATCTTGAAGCATCATAGTGGAGCTGGATGCCAGCCTAAGGCTAAGGCTGCGGGCAGGTCAGGAGTGACGTTTGGGAAGTGGGGGAGGGTCCGGGGGGGTGAACATGGTGGCCAACCAAGGCGGTGGCTCTGCTGTGGGATCCAAGAACACAGCCCCATCGGGATGGGCTTGGCTGAGAAGCCACTGGGTGTGTGTCCGGATTAGGACACAACTCCTACTTTTTACACTTTTCTAAGTGAAACAAGAGTAGAGTAGGCTGAGCCCTTGGAACATGTCTAATGGTCTGGTTTCATGGGGATTTGCCTGGCCAGCCCTCAAGTCCCTCTTGAAGACTTTTAGACTGTCACAAGAGACCAGAAAGAAAAACCACGTGCGCAAGGAACAAGGGCCAAGAGGCACGTAGTCCTGTTAATGTGGTATGGCTGCCGGCAGAATCTTCTGGAAAAAGAAAAAAAAATTATAAAATGTCCCCTGAGATAGGCTGTCACAGATCATGGGGATGACAGTATTTGCTCACAAGCTGTCTGGTTCTCATTTTAGGACAAAACCAGGAAGTTGGAGGACTAGCTTAAAAACAGAGGAAAACAAAATAAGTTGATCTGGGTTTTTAAGCCTGCAGGCATGTTCTGCTTCAGTTGGTCCCACAGTGGGGGCTGGTGTCAGCCTTTGGTTTCATCTCCCACAGCCCCCACCCCCCCACCCCTATCCCGCATAAGTGCATAGCCAGATGCCATCACTTGGAAAGAGCAAAGCTTGATCTCAAGAGGAAGTGGGGCGACTTAAAACTAACAAGGCTTAGCAGCTAGACAGAAAATGACTACAGCCCCTGTAAAGAAAGATGAGAATTCAAGACTTGAACAGGGCAAACTTTTTGATCCCAATTAAGTCCCTAAAATCTACCGCCTCTGCTCACTTTGACCTTCATTCGGCTGAGCCAACCGGTGAATTACTGCATATCCTCCTTGGAAATGATGCTTACAAATCATCTCAGGGCAGTCCATATTCTTGGCCTCAAAAGTCTTCAAAACGTTTTTTTAAGAGGATGTAAACAGGGGTGCCTCACTGGTTCAGTCAGTTGAGCGTCTGACTCTCCATTTCCACTCAGATCATGATCCCACAGTCGTGGGATCGAGCCCCACATCGGGCTCCACACATAGTGTGGAGTCTGCTTGGGATTCTCTCTCTCTTCCCCTGCTTGTGTGCTCTCTCTCTCTCTAAAAATAAAATAAAATAAAATAAAATAAAATAAAATAGAATAAAATAGTAAAATAAAATAATGATATAAACAATATATGCTTTTTATAAAAAAAAAGTAGAAAAAAAAATAGCCATAGTTCCAATACTCAAATGTTAAAGTGTTTCCTTCTAGTCTTTTTTTTTTAATTTTAATGTTTATTTATTTTTGAGAGAGAGACAGAATATGAGTGGGGGAGGGACAGATTGAGAGAGAGAGAGAGAGAGAGAGAGAGAGAATCCGAAGCAGGCTCCAGGCTCTGAGTTGCAGCACAGAGCCCAAAGTGGGACTGAAACTTGTGAGCCTTGAGATCATGACCTGAAGTGAAGTCAGATGCTTAACTGACTGAACCACCCAGGCACCTCTCCTTCCAGTCTTTTTATAGGTGTAGATTTGTTCTTTTAACAGTTACTCTCCTTCTATATACAGAATTCTGTACACTGCTTTTTGTTAAATATATCTCACTGTTTTTTCCTGCTATCATATGGAAATTATGTTATTATTATTATTTTATAATAGTTCTGTTATGACTAATATTATTCATTGTTTAAATAATTTTCCTTTATGTATATAGAATTAACATAATTTATAGAGTTAACTTAATCATCTCATCTGTTTTAGACATTATATTTGTTTCCTTTTTTTTTTTTTTTAATGCTTTTATTTATTTTTGAGAGAGAGAAAGAGACAGAGTGCCAGCAGGGTAGGGGCAGAGAGAGAGGGACACACAGAATCCGAAGCAAGCTCCAGGCTCTGAGCTGTCAGCACAGAGCCCGGCGCCGGGCTCGGACCCATGAACCATGAGATCATGACCTGAGCCAAAATCGGATGCTTAACCGACTGAGCCACCCAGGGGCCCCTATTCGTTTCTTATTTTAAGGCCCTAAGTCTTGGGCGCCTGGGCAGCTCAGTTGGTTAAGCAGCAAACTTTGGCTCAGGTCACGATCTTGCGGTTCATGAATTCGAGCCCCGCGTTGGGCTCTGTGCTGACAGCTCGGAGCCTGGATACTGCTTCCGATTCTGTGTCCCCCTCTCTCTCCGCCCCACCCCTGCTTGTGGTCTGTCTCTGTCTTTCAAAAAATGAATAAACATTTAGGGGCACCTGGGTGGCTCAGTTTGTTGAGCGTCCGACTTCAGCTCAGGTCATGATCTCACATTCTGTGAGTTTGAGCCCCGCGTCAGGCTCTGTGCTGACAGCTCAGAGCCTGGAGCCTGCTTCAGATTCTGTGTCTGCCCCTGCTCCCCCCCCCCCCCCCCCGCTCGTGCTCTGTCTCTCTCTGTCTCAAAAATAAATAGAAACATTTTTTAAAATATTTTTTAATGAATAAACATTTTTAAAAAATTTGTTTTAAAGACTCTAAGTCTTTATTTAATTAATGTAAAAATTTGGAGACTTTCACATCAGCCCATCAGGTAAATCCTACCAGGATCTGCATCTGTAACCTGAGAGCTTGAAGCACCTATAGGACACAGACAATCAGAGAGGGCTGCCAGTGGACCTCATGGGGGATCTAGCCCCTCTTGGGCTGTAAGAACCATGGATTTCTGGTACAGGGTCTTGAAGGACATAGAAATTGCTTAAGGCGATGTCACTAGCATCTACCTCTGTATTTCCCTGCCAAACGTGGCCACAAATTCCATCTCCAGCCCCACATTTTCAAGCATCCTGGGGATAGTAAAAAACACTTTCAGTGAGTGAAAAGAACTGTAAAATAGAGGACAGGGGCTACACTTAATGTGACAAAGCTGAGGATCTCATTTTTGAAAAATTTTTAAAAATATTGTTATTTTTAAAAAATGTTTATTTATGTTTGAGAGAGACAGAGCAGGGGAGGGACAGAGAAAGAAGAAGAGACAGAATCCAAAGCAGGCTCCATGCTGTCAGCACAAAGCCCCATGTGGGGCTCGACCCCACCAACTATGAGATTCTGACCTGAGCTGAAGTTGGCTGCTTAACCAACTGAGCCACCCAGGCACCCCAAGGATCTTATTTTAAAACGTAAAGTATCTTACTGTCTCTCATTCTGATTTCTTGCTGGAGCATGCTGATTTCTTTTGGGCTCCTCTGGTCGGGTCATTTGCTAGAAAGGTATGGTTTGAGCTACAGAATGAGGGCAACAGAAGCAGAAAGGGTTGGCACCAGTCAGGATGGGCAGCGTCAGCTATGGACATAATTTTATCATTTACCAAATAGCTCACGGTTGTGTATGGTTGTCATTAAATATTTCATGCAAATGCTGTGCTCTTTCAAAGGCGAGACCTGTGTCACATAGGATATAGTTTCCAAGCATCATGGAGGAGAATGTTTCACATACCAAGCATTTCTTAGTGATTATTTAAGAATGTGAACAATCCTGAGTTGAGTGCTATTTTTCCCATTTTGCATGAGGCAATTAAACTACAGAAAAGTGAAATCAATAAGTCTCCCAAGGGGAAATGGCTAATAAATGTTTGAGCAGGATTAGAACCCAGGGCTAACTTCAAAGCCTGTGGGGTTTCTGTACTATATCATGCCACCTCTCTTAAACCTAATAGATAAACATGCTTGTAATAAAAGATGAGCTCATACTCATTGATTAAAGGTGGGGCTTTCTCTGAGTTCTGGAAGTCATCATTATGGGCAGGTAGGATCCGTCGTACCATTTTCTTGAGGCCCTAAGGATAACCCATGAAGACTAGGAGTCAGCCAAATCAACTGTGGATAAAGAACTCTTCCATGAGGTGGTTTTAATGAGCCCGTGGAGGCTCTGACAACAGGAGCCCACAAGGAGTGCCCACCTCCCATTTTTCCCAAGGGGAGTCCTTGCGACACATGGTGGTTGATGAAAATGAAAACAATTCATTTAATGTGTTTTTTAATCCCTGTACAATAGAATGATTAGATCATAGTGTGTTTTTCCACTGGACTTGAGTTTTGTGAAGTCAAAGACCATACTTATCTTCTTCATTGCTACATTCTCACTCCTAATACCCTGTTTCATCCATAGTAGATGCTCAATAAAATTTTTTAAATGAATGAATGAAAATAGTATCTTACCAAGTCTGTGCCAAAGGCGTGGACCAGAGTTAAGAATGGTCATGATCAACTCCCTGGGTATAGATGTGTTTCTCAGGATGTATAGTTTGAATCGAGGTGGTCCAAAGCAGGGTTGGTCAGGGAGTGTGTGCAATCAGCTTCCATTTAAAAAAATTTCAAAAAAATTTTTTTTAACGTTTATTCATTTTTTGAGAGACAGAGCGCAAGCAGGGGTGGGGCAGAGGGAGAGGGAGACACAGAATCTGAAGCAGGCTCCAGGCTCTGGGCTGTCAGCACAGAGCCCGATGCAGGGCTTGGACCCACAGACTGTGAGATCATGACCTGAGCCAAAGTCAGATGCTTAACCGACTGAGCCACCCAGGCGCACCCCCCAAAAATTTTTTTTAAGGTTTATTTATTGTTGAGAGAGAGAGAGAGAGAGAGACAGAGCATGAGCAGAAGACGGCCAGAGAGAGAGGGAGACAGAACCCAAAGCAGGCTCCAGGCTCTGAGCTGTCAGCACAGAGCCTGACATGGGATTCAAACTCACGAGCCGCAAGATCATGACCTGAGCCGAAGTGGGACGCTCAACTGACTGAGCCACCCAGGTGTCCCAATCAGCTTCTATTTTTTAAATATCCATAATAAATTCTTGGTTGGGAAGCAGGTAGCCATCTGACTTGGAAAGTGAAGAGTTTCCTTTTTCCCCTGTTCTTACAGCATGGAGGAATAAACTTACTCTTTTTCTCTTCTCCTCGATTCTTCAATCAAACTGGATTTATGCTAGGCTTAGGAAGAGAATCCCTCCTGCAGAGAATGCTTACAGCATCCTGCTTGTTCCCCAAAGGGAAAATTTTGGCTGAAAGTATACATTAAGCCCCATCATTAAGCAATTAATATTGTGCCCAAGAAACAAAAAGCAAGAGCATTACAAGTGGATTTTGTCATAATCCTACATCTCCCAAACGTGTAAACTCCAGGAAAGTCCAGATCCCCAGCAGGAACCCATCTGCTATATTTCTGGTGTGATACTCTTCTGTTTATATTTGCTCATTTCTCTCACAGAGTGCCAGGAAAGAAAAAGTGATATTTAAAAAATTCATCTGCTAGTATTTATGCAAACACATTTCTCTCCAAGTGTGGGTTGAGCAGTGTGAACGAAGCAGACACAAATGTCTCCAATGGACCACAATGTCCCTTTAATGAAGAGAAGAGAGAAATATATATGCCTGGCAGATTTAAAGATCAGAAGACAGGAACTGTCCTCTGACCAGCCACCCTCGAAGGGGAGGAGTTGTGGGACTTGAGCCCCAGATTTGGGGGCTCATTTGAATCTGTCAATGAATCTGCGGAACGTCTCCTCTGAGCTAGCCAGTTAGGAGATTACAAAAGCTTAAGATGCCTGGTTGAGGGTGTAACAGTAAACAATTATAAGACACCATGTCACTGACATAAGGAGAAAGGAGAAGACACTTTGGTTAAGCCTCAATTATGTGCAAACTTTTTGCTGAACGTTTCACACACATTATTTTGTTTAATTCCAACCCCTTTCCTATGATACCATCATCCTCGTTTTTCAGAACCAGCATCACAGCAGCCAAATAATTTGCTCGACAGGCTATTTCGAAAATCAATGCTCTTTCCCCTATATCATACATAAGAAACTTATAAGGCTTCAAATCCAATGTTACATGTGTTTGTTGTCTAAATAGCTAACATTTGCTGAGTGCTTTTTAAAAAAATATTTATTTATGTATTTTTGAGAGAGAGAGAGAGAGCGTGCGCACGTGCACAGGCCCGAGTGGGGGAGGGGCAGAGAGCGAAGAGAGAGAGAATCTCGGGCTCCTCTGTGCTGTCAGAGCAGAGCCCAGTGCAGGGCAGGATCCCATGAAGCAAGGTCAAAATCAAGAGTCAGACGCTTCGCCGGCTAAGCCACCCAGATGCCCCTGTAGAGGGCTTTCTATGAGATAAGCAGAAGTCTAAGTTCTTTATATGTGTTAACTTTGTAACCGTCCTATGAGGTAGATATAGCTATTATCTATCCCTCATTTTAAGGATGGGGAAACCGAGTTTCCATACAAATAAAGTCACCCAAGGCACAAGGAAATAGCACAACCCAGTTTGGACTCCAAGCCCACACATTTAAGCCACACATGTACTCCACTGCCTCTCCTCTGAGGAGTCCTTCTAAGCACCTTCTAGAATCCCACTCTCCCCTTCAACCACCCCAAGCCTACACTGATCTGGTGGAGACAATATTCAGCAAACACAGTATTTTGATTCCTCTTAATCCCTCTTACAACTCGTATCCCAGAGGCCCGCCTGGAGGTGTCATACTTCAAGCAGGTCAGGATGGTTACAAGCTTGAAAAACCCTAGATGATCTACACTCTTTAGAAGTCCAACAACCAAGCACTATGATTTTAGAGTTTCCTCCTTAGTATAAAGAGAAGATTCCTCTGTTTGTGATGGGGGCCGGCAGGCCTCCTCTTCCAGCCCGATGCTAGGAGGAGAGGCTGGCTGCAGGCTAGGCCCAGAGTCCCCTCGTCCTCGCCTGGCTTCTCCTATCCAGGTGTCTGCCTGAAGGGGAATGAGATACATTAGAAGAATCAAGGCAGGAGAGCTCTTTCCCATTCCCTGTGAAAGCCCTTGTTAGGGCGCCATGTTTAAAAGGGCAGAGCAGTGAGGAGAGGGAGCCAGGGGCCTGGTCTCAGAACCAAAAGTACCACTTACAGAGAAGCAAGCACAAGAAGGGAAGAAACCGAGACTGCGCCTTAACCCAAAGATACCGAGTTAGGCCTAAAGGAGCTGCTTAAATCATTGAATGACTAAATTTTAAAACCTATTGAACTAAAATTAGTTTTTCCCTCCAGCTACCCAGCAGGTGTAGGATCATAAGGGATATCAGGGTGATTCAGAGAGAAAAGAAACTATGTGTTCTTTACACATCTGAGTGGAGTGAGTAATTGTGAATCCTGGTTTACACATGAAAGGGTAAGCAGATGTGAGTTTCAGCAGTCAAAGTCAAAAGCGGAGGCTCCCATGGCTTCACTCCCTCCCTCCTCCACAGTGGAGTAGGGTGCAATCCCCAGGACCTTTCTTTGAAGACCTGGTCTCTCCCCAGTGAGGTCTACATACTTATATTTAGACAATGTGAGAACACGTTCAATGGGGAGCCTGGCTGCCCCAGTCAGTACAGTATTCTACTCTTGATCTTGGGGACGTGGATTGGAGCCCCACACTGGGTATAGATTACAAAAAAAAAAAAAAAAAAAGAAGAACACGTTCACTAACCTCAACCACCGTGTTCAGTGTGGGTAAACTGCCTGCCTGCCTGCCTGTCTCTGGTGAGTCGGTGATGATGGTGGCATCCTCTGGGTCCAAAAAGTAGAATTGCAGCCACTTTCTATTGCCTGTGGCTGTCCAGGACACTGACCACCAGAGAGTGGTAACCCACAGCTGAGAATGAAGATCTGGGTCTCCAGGCATCCATCATTCCCATCACAAGAGGAAGGTGCTGGAGATCCCCTGAGGAGAAGGAAGGAGAGGAACAAGGCTGCAGTGAGAGGGATCAGCCTCAGCAGGCCTCTAAAGGGTTAACGCGTCTGTGGGTAAAGGGACCCAGTGCTCTGTGTGGCAGAAGCCTGCCGTTACTCTATAAATGGAAAATGAGAAAAGAAGCCTCTTCTTCTCCATGTGCAGGAGTGACAATTCCTATCTCTGTACAATCTTTCCTGAAAACAGGCTGCAGAAAGTGTAGTTGATAGGTGCCCAGGTTGGAGAGTTCAAATCCCGGTTTTGTCACTTCCTTCCTGTGTAACCTTGGGCAAGTTACTTAACCTCTCTGTAACTTCCATCTGTACTTTCATCTGTAAAATGGAGAAACCAATAGTACCTTCCTTATAGGATTGTTAGAGGAATAAATAACACATATAAAGCCTAAAGAACAGTTCTTGTCACATAGTAAGCCCTCATTCAATTTGGCTTGATTACTTTTTTGACAAGGGTATAAAAAGCATCCTTTTGCAGGTCCTTTCAGTTTAAGGTATCCCTAAAGGTGCTGAACAGTGACCAAGGGTAAACTCCAATAAGATTTTTCACCAAACAAGTCTTCGAGTATCTCCTTCCATAGGCCAGTGACCTTCAGAGGGACATGTACTCCACACCCTGGTGTGGCCTTCAGTCAAAGAGGGTTTCAAAATGAGTTTGACATCCTGACCCTTCCTGTCATTGGACATTCTGATAACCATGTTGTGTAAGAAGACAGTACCAGGCTACTGTCCTTTTCCTGTTGAAGGCTGAGTTCAGGATCAGGTCAGTCTTCGTTCAAAACGGGCACATCAGCGACACAATACCCACAGAGGGAATGTGGAGTCAGGAAGCCCTGGGTTTTCAATTCTGGCCTCATGGCTTCCTAACTACAAGAGCCCAAGAGAGTTGTCTTTCGGAAGGGGGATAATAATACCTACAAAGTAGGGTATCGTGAGGGAGAATTAGATTCTTTATATAACGTGACCAGCCTAGAGTTGGCACTCAGTAAGCGTCAGTTCCCACTTCCTCTCGCCCTGTTTCCTGCTGGGGAGGGAGCAGTCATCAAATAATGCGGCAGTTTATTTTTCTCCCACTTATCAGAGGCGAGAGATCGTGAAGATGGGAGGAAAACATGCACCCATTGTTCTAATCTTTTCTACCTGGTGAAAACTGTCCATCTGTCTCTTCCAGCCCTTAACAAAAATGATCGAAGTTCAGCCGATCCTGAATTTATCTACCTGCTCTAAGACCTCTTGAGCAACCTAGGAAAAAGTGTCCTGTTGATCTCTATCGAAGGTGGAAACAAATCAGGTCTCAAGAAAATTGGCCCCAGGGGCGCCTGGGTGGCTCAGTCGGTTAAGCGTCCGACTTCAACCCAGGTCATGATCTCACAGTTCGGGGGTTCGAGTCCCACATCAGGCTCTGTGCTCAGAGCCCGGAGCCTGCTTTGGATTCTGTCTCTCCCTCTCTCTCTGCCCCTACCCCGCTCACACTCTGTCTCTCAAAAATAATAAATAAACATTAAAAATTAAAAAAGAAAAAGAAAAAGAAAATTGACCCCCATATGGCCCCTCCGAAAGTTTGCAGGATATGTGCAACATCCAAGGGGGCGGGACAAGGGAGGCCAGGGGTCAGGCCCGGCCACGGCACTGTGATGCTGCATCAGCAAGGGAGGAGGTCATACAAGTCCTGCTAGCTTATTACTAGAGTGTGAAGGGCAAAGATGAGTCTGCCGCCAGTCCCCTCGAGCTATATTAATTCACAATCACAGAGCTCAGATCCACTCAAGCACCCAACTGCCAAACTCACCCATGCTTCACCCCTACGGTCGCACCTGCTCCATTTTCTTCAACTGCCAGAGAACTTTTCTGAGGTGGAGCAGAGGCCAAGGACCTGGGGCCTCTGGGATGGCAGTCTTCTTTGCTGCTGACACATACACGAGCTGACATGGAGAAGTACAGCTGCTGAGTCCAGAAGCCACTTCCCAGAGATGACACGGGGACCCAGTGCTGGGTTCCGGGAATACCTCTGATTTGGTCCAGAACCTCGAAGCCTTCCGTGCGTGTTTCCCAGCATGTGTGGGAAGGGTAATGACAGCCAAGGCAAATTGCTACCTACTACCCCACCTGTCATCACTCGAAGTTTGAAGAACTTGACCAACTTCAGACTGCTGTGGAGATTAATGAGTATTTACCATGTATTTAGAGATAAAAGGTGCCAAAATTACCTTGTGGGGCGGAGGCAAGCAGTAGGGTGTTAGCTAGGCTGTAGTGAAGATTTGACAGACGGTTCCTTTAGCTTGTCAATGGAACTCTAATTTTTGTTAAGGTAGAACATTTTAGATAACAATTGTTTTAATTATTAATTTTTTCCTTTGTGAGATACTTCAACCTCACTCCTTCCAAGTCCGAGGCGTGAACGGTTGTGTTGGAACACCAAACCAGCTCCTCCCAGGTGACTGGTTCAGGACTGAAATTTAAAAAATAGTGAACATCTTTTCAATTCTTCTTCATACCATGCCTGCTAAAGAGAGAGTACCTGGCTCCTTCCTCCCTGCCTCTCTTCCTTCCTTCCTCCCTCCCTCTTTCCTTTTCCTTTCCTTTAAAAAAAATTTTTTTTACTGTTTATTTATTTTTGAGAGACAGTGAGAGACAGAGCACAAGTGGGGGAGGGGCAGAGAGAGAGGGAGACACAGAATCTGAACTAGGCTCTAGGCTGTCAGCACAGAGTCCAATGTGGGACTCGAACTTGTGAACCACAAGATCATGACCTGAACTGAAGTCGGACTCTTAAGCAACTGAGTCACCCAGGCGCCCCTCCTTTTCTTTTTTAAGTAGGCTTCATGCCCAGGGCCCAACACAGGGCTTCAACTCACGACCCTGAGATCAAGACCTGAGCTGAGATAAACACTCAGATGTTTATCTAAGCCCCCCAGACACCCCTTAGCGTCTCTTTCTTTTCTTTCCTTCTCTTTTTAACAAAACGAGTAAACATTTCATGGTTGAGACTCTATTCAGCTTTTGCTCCCGTTCAGCTTTTGCCCCAAAAGCTGTCTTTGCTTTTTTCAGACGAGCTTCATTTCACGCTCATTTTGGAAATGCAGATGTTTGTTTGCTCCTGGGCCACTTCTTCCTTGCCTCTCTACTCAAACTTCAAGAGCACAAAGGAAAAGATTGCAACGATCGTTTGTAATCGGCCGTCCCAAACCTCTGATGTAAGAGAGGGCAAAGCAGGCTAGAGAGTAGGCCTCGGCTGCTCTGCTCACAAGAGCCGTGTGAAAAGGAGGAAGTGGGAAGAGGCCCGGTGGCTGTGGTGCAGACCATCAGCAAAGTCAGCACCTACAGACTGATGAAGACAGCAGAGGAACCTGCGCCTGGTGCCCCACAGTGAAACTGCCTATCAGTCGGTATCAGGGGCTGTCGAGCCCAATTCCTGCACACCGTCTGCACTCCTCGCTGCTGTCAGTGACACAGACATCCTTTGAAGCCGGGAGGCTGCTTCCCGTGGGCCTAAAGTCTCTGCCTCATGCTCTTGTCCACGTTCTCCCTCGGCACCGGGCTTGAATCCAGATTCTTCTTGGAGGTCCCCGCTCCATGCTGGTGCTTCTCGAAATCAATTCCCAGTGGCCAGAGTGGCCAAGGTTTAAAATGAAAATCAAATGAAAGCAAAATCATCAAAACAAATACAAATGGGTCCCCACTCCTGACATAATTTTGATTTCTGGATGTGTTTACTATGCTACAGTTCCTACCTACTTCCCATCTTGCACTGACACTTGCTGCCTCTGGCCCTTTTCCTTCTTCCTCCTTTTGGGCCAAGCCATTGACAACCATTCCACAAAATGGTTGAGCAGTGAAGTCCCTGTCTTATATAAACTTATCCCTAAATCAAGTGTAGTTAAAACGATCTTGGGCCCTTTATCAAAAGTGGTCAGCAATGTGCTTTGAAACATCCAGGCCTGTCACCTCTCTGAACAGACCTAGGGTCATTTTCTGACTCATCGACCTCTCTGACTCTGGTTTTCATGCTGTTAGGCTACCTTGGGGTTAGTTGTGAGACAAAGACCTACTGACAGAGGTTCGAGTTAGTAGCGATAATACTCCATTAAACCTCAGACGGACGGCTGACGTGGTTTCTTACCTGCCAGAAATCAGCAAACATGGGAGTGGAGTGATTTCCAAGACTCAAGATTTGCTGAGTGGTCCTCATAGCTAACAGCTAACAGAGGAAGGGGACACCCAAAATAAGCCTATCCAGTGAAGTGTTGGGCACAGTTGGCCTACTAAGGATGATGGTTTGCACATCTTTGTATTTTTGCCATCATTTGGGCAGGATAAACATCCCCAAGGGTCCGTTTACCCCAAATGGCCACCACTTACCAATGCAAAAACAAACACACTTAAGTTTGTTTATTGAGAAGAAAACCAAAGCTTTGAGAGAGGATAGGGACAATGTTTTTGGATCCCCAGGACCTAATGGCTTCAAAATATAATTATTGAGGTCATTGATTATTCTGAGGGTTAATCATACATGATTCTCCATCCTTTCAGTCTTGGAACTGTCTGTCTCAGAGGGCAACTCTCTGTCTCAGAGTATAGCCAGGTAACAGATTATGGGTCGATCAAATTCTCAATTTTTACAAAACATGGAAGGAGGAGGAGAAGAGGAATAGGAGCCCGAGCCTCACCAATGCTGAGAATTAATTAATTGATTCGTTCATTGATGTGTTTTAAAGATGTTTCCCTCTAAAATCCAGTGGGGGGCGGTGGGGAGAGGGAAGGCAGGTCCAAAGTGGCCACCAAGATGGCCAGAAACCCAAATACTGTTACAGGCAAAGGTCTCAGTACAAGAGCAAAGAAAATCAGGCAGTAGGATTGGACTGTGTGTTTCTGAGGTCATGTCAGCAGTCTCCTGGGCCACAGCTTTTGCTTGCTCAGAATGCAATTTGTTCAGGCAGTGCAGCTGGGGGCAGCAGGGCTAAAACATTGGCTGGCGAGAGAAAATCAAAATAATCCCCATTAAGTTCCCATTATCTTAAAAATTAGAAACCCTAATGAGAGGCTTCCAGAGCAAGCAGAGCAGCAGGGGGGCACCTCTGATGAACGCTGTCCTCTGTGAGGATGTCACTGTCACCGTGGGCAGGCTGAGTGCCTGAGTGCCTGGGAGCAGTTTCCCTGGAAGCAGCCAAGACGGATTGGGCACCCCCAGGACTCAGATGTCATGAAAAGACAAGAGAAGCAGCCCAGAAGCGAGGCCAGCACTCTGAAGGAGAGACCCGTGGCCTGAGGCGTGATTGTCTTTAACCCTGAATTTGGTCAACTTGTTCCTCAGACACTGAACATATTTAACTTGGAAGGTCCCAGATACTAAGTGTGGTGCCCTCTAAAGGCAGGTGAAATGCCCCGTGGAGGTTCTTAACCTGTGATCTCATCAGGTTTCAGGTAGAGGAGCCTCTGATAAGAAGGTAGCTGGGATGCCTACTCCCCTGGCAGTGAGCAACTGGGGACACACTCTGCTTATAGGCCTGGCCAATGGCCTCCAGTGTTTTCTGTCTAAAGGCTACATCTCCTCACCAGCTCTGCAACACATCTTGACGCCACGCGGTCCAGTAGTACCACATCATCTGGTGGCACTGGGCCAGGAGCGTGCCCAGATCGCTTAGCACCATACAGGGAGTCTACAGGGCCCGCGGGCTCCCTCCCCCGCACTCCTACTGGAGCACAGGAGATTATCAGAAGGCGAGTCATGGTGTTGTTATTATTACCCTGATGTGTAATAAATCTACATGGTGCAATAAATTAAGGCAAGGCTCTGTTCTCACTTTACATACTGCCAATAGTTTTATTGTAACAGCTTGAAGATGTGAGTTTTCCTTTTTAGGCAGAGCAGAGGAAGCTGTGAAATCTGAAGAGAGAACAAAAGGAGATGAATGTAGTTTGCAAAGACAGGTATTGTACCCCAGCCGGCTCATCAGGACATCCAACACCTAACATTTTTGTGCTGAATGGTATCGGGGAACTTGGAAGCCTTACAATGCCCCGAAGAATTCATTTGAATTCATTTTCATATCAATGTATCTGCATTCTGCAGCGCTGACTTCTCTAACAAGACTTACAGCACTTTCTTTCAGCGGTGAACCTGAGCTGATTATAAGATCACAAATTGGTTCTGGAACTCATTAAAATCAGCAAATGAACATTAGCGAGATAGCTGCATGGGCTGAAATTGTGATAATCTGTTCATTTTGGCAATGACAGCTCAGGGGATGAAGAGAGGGGCGGTGAGACCCTACAACTCCCCTCCCCCACTCCCCCTCTCCCCCAGGAAGATTATGATTCATTTCAGACCCCTGTCCAGAGATGCACATGCTCTGGCTTTTCTTTCTTTACACCGAGCACCTCTGTTCTACAGGAGGCAAGGGAAGGCCTCGAGAAATGCTTCCCCTCTACCCTTTGCCAAGTTCAAAGCTCAGGCAAGGCCGTCAGCCACGTCCCCAGCATACCTGACACTTAACGAATTTTGTAGGCATCCTGTTCTTTGCTAGCAAACTGTCAGCTATGAGATTTCTTAACACACTGGTTCCACAGCCTTCCTTTTATCTTCTTCCTCTCAGGTCTCACTGTCTGTGCTTTATGTGTCATTGTATCCCCTGAAAGCTTAATAACATAGTTGATACTTAATATATAAATGTTTATGAACTGACTTTCAAAGTAGTCATCTAGCTCATTCTACAACTTCCAGCATCGTTGCCCTACTTTGCCATCATGTATTGCCCTGCAAAGCCATGGACTCCTTACCACCTTCCAGTCCACAAACAACTACCTCCCTTGGTAATCCCCTTGACAAAACCCTAAGTTCACCCCTCTCTCCTCCTTAGAAAAGCCCATACTCCTTCAGTCAGCAGCAAACGCGAAGACAGGAAATTTCACTCTCTGAGTTTGGATGTTCTCATGAATTCTATTTTTCTCTCCTAGGTTTTTCCCCTAAGACCTTCTACCTCTGGTTAATCTGCAAAAGCCTAATCAGTACACACTCTGGAAAAGCTGAGGTCATAATTTCTGAATCTGGTTTGCATTTGGGATTTGCTTCTGAAACTCAAAATTAATATTGTAAATTTACTGGAAGTGTGTTTTCTGCTTTCTGGCCTCAAACTAATATTTTTCACACACAAACATCAGTATCTGGCTCAACCTAGTTATTAAATGAAAAGAAATTTCCAACTCCTTCCCTGACCTTTCCCTGTCTCACCACTGCCTGCCTCCAACACACACACACACATACACACACACAGAGTTACTGTCAATGGGAAAGATGCAGTCCTTGCTTGAATTCCCCTTAGGTTGTATCATTGTTTAGAAATTATTGGTTCTCATCCAGAAGCAGACATGGACAAAGCAAGGAGTTACTGTTTTAGCTCAGCCATATAAAGTAGCACAAACCCCAGGCTTCAGTCTTTCTGTGTTCAGTGTTCTGAACTTTCTGTCTTCTGGTGTTCAGTCTTCCTTCTAATGAATAAGCAGATTCATGTTAAGAATACTTACGGAGCACTTCTGTTATTCCTAGTACCGTATTGTCCATTACGTTATCTCATTTAACTTGATTCTTGCCTTTTAAGGTGTATTGATGTTTTCATTTTATAAATGAGGAAGCAAATGTTCAAAAGTACCAGGCGACTCGTGTTGAGTGGTAGAACCAGATTTTTGGATACTAGGTCTACTATTGTAGTAATATTTCTGCTTGTCTGATTCTCAACTTTGTGCTAACAGAATCCTGTTATATGCAAGAACCGTAACTCCATACGAAGTGGTTGCTCTTAAGCAACCTACAGAGCACAGAAATCCCCTTACAGCAAATACCTTTCTGACAAAACCCCATACTAGAGCTGCATTGGCTCCTGAGTTTCACCTAGTAAATACTCAAGTAGTACTTTACGAAAGTTTCAACACATTTCTCAGAGGATATTTGGCCTTTAGGACATCTTTAAGATTGGGCTGATGTGTTAGACCACCAGGGAAAAACAGGAAGCCTGATGATAAGATGCTGGTTGTGTGCTCCTTTATGCGATAGATAGCGGTCCTAAAAGTTATGCTAATTTCATTGGCTGTAAACAAAATTGAAAGTAACGTGAAAATAGGAGAAAAAACCATCTCCACCTAGGTTTTTTTGTAAAAGGTACTTGGAATCATAATGTCAACTGAAGAAAACATTTGGAGGTAGTAAATAACCACTTATGCTTCCTACAAAAGTAGCTAGTATTTTTATCAGCATTCACTATGTGTCAGTTACCATTATGAATTTTTATGTATTATTTAATCTTCACAACAGTTCAATGAGGTAAATGCTGTTTTCGTTTTATACACAGAGAAACTGAGGCTCAGAGAGGTTAAGTAACATGACCAAGGTCACATAGCGGATGAGCGGCAGGACCAGATTTTGAACTTACACAGTATGGTTCCACAGCCTACATGTTTAATCACACTTTGAGTTGCAAGATAAAATACAGAATGTCCTGAATTTCAGATAAACAAACCCCAAATATTGCATGGAACATAGTTATACTAAAAACATGTTTGTTTATATGAAATTCAAATTTAACCGGACATCTTGTCTTTTCACTCGCTAAATCTAGCAAACCTAACCACACTATCCTGCTTTCTATAAATTCTGTATATATTCAGGTTGCCTCATTCAGTGGTTTACTTGTGCTTGAGTTTTATTACAGAATAAATAATGTTAACTCATATCCACAAAGCTAGGGCAAGCCCTCCTGGATTCCTTTTCCCTCCACTTACTGAAGGCTGGGGACCGTCTTTTCCTTGATAGCGCAGTTAAGTGCAAGCTTTTCTCTTCTGATAAGAAAAAACTTGGCTTACCGTTGGCGCATTCTGGCCTCCTGCCTACATTGGGCTTTCCCTTCAGTGGCCAGCAGCGTCCTCCCTGGTGCTCACCCGTATCCAATTTCCTTGCTGCAGAAATCCTTGATTCTTCCTAGGAGTTACAGTGCCGCATGGCTGAGTAGCTGCTTCCTTCTAGATGACGGTGTTCCCAGAAGGAAATGGAAAAGAATGAGCTGGCTACAACTTAGCAGGAAGGGACCCTGCAGATAAAGTCTGTGGCATAAAACATATAAGTAGGCAATACACACATCACCGAGCAAACAGCTCTTGCTTACCTGTGTGTGCACTCTCCACTAGGATGTACTTCATGCATTTCGGGACACGCACCTGCCTTCTTTTACCGCCCGAGCAACCTGTGCTGCAGAAATAGAAATTGCATCGAATGGCCACGTAGAAGACAAGTGTCCCATGGCACCTGGGTGGCTCAGTTGGTTAAGCATCTGACTCTTGGTTTCAGCTCAGGTCATGATCTCGTGGTTTCGTGAGTTTGAGCCCCGCGTCAGGCTCTGCACTGACAGTGCAAAGCCTGCTTGGGATTCTCTGTCTCCCTTTCTCTCTCTGCCCCTCCTCCACGCTTGCTGTCTCTGTCTCTCTCAAAATAAATAAACTTTAAAAAATTTTTTAAAAAGACAAATGTCCCCCAATGTACTAAAAAGCAAATATAAAGGACCTTGGAATTAGCTGATGTTCATTATCTTTTAATAATGTGAATAATTGAAAAGCGACCATCTATTTACAAGCCTGGATAGTTACAGAATCACCTTCATAGTCAATATTTTTTAAATCTTTCAAGCAGCATGAATTTTTATGAGCCCAGGATGAAATGATAGATAATATTTCTTATAACATAAAGCAGCATTTTGTCACTATGTGGCAGGCTCTGTGAAAACCACTGTACATGTCTGACCACATAATTTTTACCAAAACCCTGTGAAATTCTGTACTTTTATTATACCACAGATAAGAACACTGAGGCTGCCAGAGGTTTAGCAACTTGCCCAAGTTTGCACAGTCGGTAAGTGGCAGAACCTGTGTTTAAACACAAGAAGTCTCACTCCAGAAACCATATATTTAATTCCTGAGCAATGATGCCTCCACAGCATAAGATCAGGAGATACAGCTTCTGTGGTGAAAAGCAGTTTTGTGTGTTTTGTTTTGTTATTTCAAATCTGTTGTTAACTCTTTTATTCCAAAGGCATGAAGTGTTCTCTTTCCAAAAAAGTAAAGGATATCCGGGAGGAGAAGAAGGTGGGTGACAAATAGCCAAACTGGTTAGGATTAAATAGATGATTAAATCCCTAGAAACATGCAATCTACTAAGACTAACTTATGAAGAAATAGGAAATCTGAACAGACCAATTACCAGTAAGCAGGTTGAATTGGTAATCAAAAACCTCCCAATGGACAAAAGTCCAGTACCAGATGGCTTCACTGGTGAATTCTACCAAACATTCAAAGAAGAATACCAATCCTTCTTAAACTCTTCCAAAAAAAAATAGAAGAGGGGAATACTTCCAAACTCATTTTCCAAGGCTGGCATTACCCTGATACCAAGACCAGACAAGGATGCCACAGGAAAAAAAAATTACAGTCCAATATCCCGGATGGATACAGTAAAAATCCTTAATAAAATATACGCAAACTGAATTCAACAATATATTAAAAGGATCATACACCATAATCAAGTGGGATTTATTCCAGGGATGCAAGGATGGTTCAACATCTGCAAATCAGTTAATGTCATACGCCACATGAACAAAATGAAGAATAAAAATCATATGATCATCTCAACAGATGCAGAAAAAGCCTTTGACAGTATTCGACATCCATTTATGAGAAAAACAAAGAGGGTATAGAGAGAACAGAGGGAACAGACCTTAACATAAAGCCTACATAGGACAACCCCAAAGCTAATATCATACTCAATAGTAAAAATCTGAAAGCTTTTCCTCGAAGATTAGGCATAAGAAAGAAAGAAAGAAAACGCATCCAAACTAAAAAGGAAGAAGTAAAACAGTCACTATTTGCAGATGACATGATATTATATAAAAAAAACCCTAGGGGCGCCTGGGTGGCGCAGTCGGTTAAGCGTCCGACTTCAGCCAGGTCACGATCTCACGGTCCGTGAGTTCGAGCCCCGCGTCGGGCTCTGGGCTGATGGCTCAGAGCCTGGAGCCTGTTTCCGATTCTGTGTCTCCCTCTCTCTCTGCCCCTCGCCCGTTCATGCTCTGTCTCTCTCTGTCCCAAAAATAAATAAACGTTGAAAAAAATTAAAAAAAAAAACCCTAAAGACTCTATTGAAAAAGTATTAAATGAACTAGATAATACCGCAGGATACAAAATTGATGCACATGCACCAAAATTTCCACACTAACAATAAACTCTAAGAAAGAGAAATTAAGAAAACAATCCCATTTACAATTCCCCCCCCATTAGGGAAAAACATAGAGTGGCAATAATTTTCTAAAATCTGACACCAAAAATAAGAGCAACAAAAGCAAAAATAAACAAGTGGGACTACATCAAACTAAAACAACTCTGCACAGAAAAGGAAACCATCAACAAAATAAGAAGGCAGCCTACTTACTGGGAGAAAAGATTTGCAAGTCCTATATCTGAAAGAGGTTATTATCAAAAGTGTATAAAGAACTCAAATAATTCAATAGCCAAAAGAAAAAAAAGAAAAAAAAAACCAAGCAAATAAACAAACCAAACAACCCCCCCAAAATGGACAGAAGATCCAAAGAAGGCATGCAGCTGGCCAACAGGTACATGAAAAAATGCTCCACATCACTCATCATCAGGGAAATGCAGATCAGAACCACAATGAGATACTACCTCACACCCGTCAGAATAGCTAGCATAACAACAACAACAAACAACAGGTGTTGGGGAGGATATGGAGAAAAGGGAATCTTGTGCACTGTTGGTGAGAATGTAAATTGGTGCAACCACTATGGGAAACTGTATGAAGGTTCCTCAAAAAATGAAAAACGGAACTACATATGATCCAGTAATTCCAATTCCGGGTATTTATCCAAAGACAACGAAAACCTAACTCAAAAGGATACCTGCACCCCCACGTTCATTGCAGCACTATTTATCATAGCCAAATATGGAAACAACTTACATGTCCGTGGATGGATGAATGGATGAAGAAATAGATAGAGATATATACACACACATATACATGTAAAATAAGTCAGACAGAGAAACACAAATATCATAAAATGTCTCTTATATTTGGAATCTAAAAACCAAAACCAAACCAAAATAAACTCTAAGCTCATAGAAACAGAGAACAAATCGGTGATTGCCAGAGGGTGGGAGGGGAGGAAAAATGGGTGAAGAGGGTCAAAAGGTTAAAAAAAAAAAGTTGGATGCTTTATAACTAGTATCCAGCTCATACCACGTGACTCACCACACAAGGCAGTCGGGCAACACCTGAACTGGTTTCTGCCCTGCTCAACTGGACAAGCCTACTGATTGCTTCTTGTATGTCACAGCGATGTCAAGTTGCCACAAAGGATTCTAAATGCTCACTCTCGTTTTCTGTCATTAAGGCCAACTGGTGCTAAGATCTGAATGCTTGTATCCACCCCCCAATCTATATGTTGAAATCCTAACCCCCAGGGGCGCCTGGGTGGCGCAGTCGGTTAAGCGTCCGACTTCAGTCAGGTCACGATCTCACGGTCCGTGAGTTCGAGCCCCGCGTCGGGCTCTGGGCTGATGCCTCGGAGCCTGGAGCCTGTTTCCGATTCTGTGTTTCCCTCTCTCTGTGCCCCTCCCCCGTTCATGCTCTGTCTCTCTCTGTCCCAAAAATAAATAAACGTTGAAAAAAAAAATCCTAACCCCCAAAGATGATGGTGTTAGGAGGTGGGGACTTGGAAGGTGCTTAGGTCATAAGAGTGGAATTTCATGAATGGTACTAGTGCCCTTGTAAAAAAAGGTTCCAGAGAGATCCCTAGTCCCATCCACCAGGTGAGGACACAGCAAGAAGGCACCACTATAAACCAGAAAGCAGGCTCTAACCAGAACGTGACCTTGCTGACACTTTGATCTCGGACTTGCAGCCTCCAGAACTTGAGAAATAAATTTGTTGCTTATAAGCTATCCAGTCTGTGGTATTTTGTTGCAACAGCCCCAAATGGGCTAAGGCACCTGGCAATAAAAAAATTCATGGACCAGTACCAGTCTTTGAACCATACTTTGAATAACACTGACATAGAAAATATCAGCTTAGCATGTAATTAATTAAAATATTAAAATATGCTAATGAATTAGATGGTTGGCTTATATTCTCTCCCCAGCCCTCTCTCCACAACAGACACACACACACACACACACACACACACACACACACACACATTTATTGAGAACCCACAATATGCCTGGTACATTTTGGGCTCTGAGAATATAGTAATGAACAAAAAGGATCAAGTCTGCGCCCTCATGGAACTTATATTCTAATTCAACCAATGTTTTGACACCCAAAGATCTGGGTTCCAGTTTGAGATCTTGCCAATTAATAGCTCGGCTTCTGTGCAGTTCATTGAATCCCTTTGAGCAAGTTTTCCCCTCTGCAAAATGAGACTTAAACCTACTTTAATGATATTTGTTTGTAGGATTAAGTTAGGCACTGTGGAGTCATTTTGAAAACTGTAAAATGGTATACCAATGCCCGGTCACTTATATCTGTAGCAACAAGCATAAAGTAGCAAGCACTCAGTTAAAACTTGTTGAATAAACGTGTGTAAGGTCCTATATGTGTGAGGTATGTTTTTTTTGTGTAAAATATGCCTGCTTTTCAAATCCTTTAAACCACCACACCAACAAGAAAAGCGTATTAGGTATTGTAGGATTTAGCATATGTAATTCTGTTGGGTTACAGGTTCCCAGGAATCCCGGTCTAAAAATACATTTTCTAAACATATATTGGATGGAAGCCTCTTCTTACTGATTTGTATCACAATCTGAATGCTTCTTAAAGACGTCTTCCATAAATTGACCCTAGGAGTTGCTAACTATGCTGGCCCTGCCAGTTCTAAGCATGCTGACGACGCTCCCTAGGATTACAAAATAGAACTGAGTTGTAAAAGCACCCTAAGTTTGGAAAGCACTTGGAAGAAATTCTCAGCAAACAGTAGCATGAAAACAAACACAGTCCACTTCTCTTCAAAAGTTTGAATCTCATGTTAGGAAATGTCATGGTTATGTGTTTGCTTTTGTTTTAATTTTAAGGTCAGTTCATTGAGTCCAATGATGAAAGCTATCAAAAGAATATTCTCCTGAAAATTATCTTTTCTTAGAAAAACAGAAAGGCAAATCAACACCCTGTCAGCACAGCGTAGACACAGATGTTGTGGCAGTCAAGTTCAGCAGACAGAAGAGTCCATTTGCCGGTCAAGGTAGGGGGTTGTAGGTAAGACTGTCCTCACCACTCAGCCCCAAGTCATCCAACTCCTGGGACAAAGACTTATCTACCTCCACGTTGTTTCCAGAATGCTCTAGAAACTGGCTACCAGATGTGTCATGATTATGATCTATTTCAAATACCTGTTTCTCAGGTTTTTTCCTGCTTGTTCTTCTTTCATTCATTTCTTCTTAATTTCCCAGAGTTCTGCCCCAAACCTGGCGTTCTGACCTAATAAATTCTCAATTGTAACAGAAGTGCCATGGAATGATTGTGGGTTTTTTTGGTTTCTTCTGCTTCTTTTCCGTTTTGTTTCTCCGAGGGTATAACAACATTCTCTCTGGGGGTTAGTGATAGTACTCGCAGTCAGGGAGAGGCATAAATTCGCTTCACATTCCATGAAAGCGTGTAATTCAATGCAGTGGCTAGTTGAGGATTACCTCATACGTATAAGGTGCAAGACTGACAAGGGGACACGAACATGATTAAAACACAGTGATCGGCAAGGAGGGAAATGTAGTGACGGGAATAAAATGAAAACACAATACATACGACAAGGCAGCTTGCAGGTGCCACAGGTGTGGTGAACACAGAAACTGTGGGATTTCAGAGGAGAGGAAAAATCAGAAAAGGTTCCAAGTAGCTGCTGCATTTTGAGACAGGCCTCCCAGGATTTCAACAGATGTGGGGCTGGAAGAGGGAATGGGGGGCACTATTCCAGGCGGAGACAGTTTAAGCAAACAGGTTGGCTCCTCTGTAAAAAGTTGGTAGGAATTACACCCAGTAGTTCCATTTTGCTTGAGGAACAGCTCTTTCTAAATAAGGGCGCCGTGCAAGGGAAGGCTGGAAAAGTGGGATGGACGCACATCACGGGGCAAATGCCAGTTTGAAATTGACAGAGAAATAGCAATCATTTTAAAAATAGGGTGGGGTCACAATGTGGCCACCGTTTAGAGAGGTGGCTCTGGCAAGAATACATGACAGATGGCAGGGGAAGTAACTAAGCAGGAGACCAAAGAGGAGACTACGGGAAAAGTCTGGACTAGAGGTAATCAGGCATGGCAGCAGAGGTGGAGAGAAGCAGAAGAGACACTGTGGGGTGCCTGGGTGGCTCAGTCAGTTAAGCGCTCAACTTGGGCTCAGGTCATGATCCCACAGTTTGTGAGTTCGAGCCCTGCGTCAGGCTCTGTGCTGACAGCTCAGAGCCTGGAGCCTGCTTCGGATTCTGTGTCGTCCTTTCTCTCTGTGCCTCCCCCACCCCCACCGCTCATGCTCTCTCTCTCTCAAAAATAAATAAACGTTAAAAAACAATTTAAAAAAATAAAAAGAAGAGACATTATGTAGGAAGGACCTCTACCCATCTGTCCAATACAGTATCCCCCAGGTATATGTGCCTCGTTAAGCCTAATTTAAATCCATTAAAGTTAAATAAGATTTAAAATCCAATTCCTCAGTCATGTTAGCCACATCTCAAGTGCTTGATAGCCACATTGGCTGCTGTACCAGACTATGTAGATAAAGAACATGGTATAATGTTCTATCGGACGGCACAGATTGCTACACTTTGGGGACTAACTGGACACAGGGATGGGGAAGATTAAAGGCAGCTGAGGCTTGGCAGTTGAGTAACTGAAAAAGATAGTGTCATAAGCAGAAAAGGGGATATCAGGAGGAAAGATGTCACTTGGTTTCTGTCAAACACCAGGCAGAATAAAATGTCTACACAAATGCGTGGGTGTCCTCGGTGAAAAAAAAAAGGCAAGTAAAGCAAAGCACCCAGTCGGCTCCCCAAAGGGACCTGGCAGAATCCAGGTAGCTGGGGAGAAACTGAGCACAATCCAGGTGGCTTATTCCCTGCTGTGCTCAGTTTCTCCCCAGCTTGTGCAGCTCCCTCAACCTGCTCCCAACCAATGGCTCAAGTGTGCTGCCACAGGGCAAGAGCCCGAGGGCCTTGCTGGCTCTTGGGTTCCAAGGCTCCTCCCTGAACCCATTTTTTCTCATAGATACCTTCACTTCCTCTTTCCCAACCCCCTCACTCACCCTTCCCCATGCTTGATCCTTGGAAAGTCCCCTTTCCCCACTTATTTCACTGCTTCCTCTTGAACTCTTCTTTGTCACAGGGACCACCCAACCCTTGACCCCACTGTTTTATTATTTGCCTCTCTTCCCTCCCAGTGTAGGTTCCAAGGGGCTATCACTACAACCACTCCCTGGTGTATACTCCCTCACCTTCTCATTGACTTTCATCAGCAAACCCAGCCCTGGTCAAATCCAACTCTCCTTCAATCCTTCAAGCAATGGAATGTGGCTGGAGAGAACCATACAACTTTGCCTAATGGTCTCGCTTTGAATATAGGACCACCAGCTCAAGAGGGTCCTCCTCAGTGTTGTCTATACCACACTTCTCTAGTAACTCTTCAATGCTTCAAGAGAATTCTTGCTCACCTTCTTTTAGCTCCTTAAATAGCCAATAGCCCCTCCCCATTCACAGTTTTTATTGCATAGAGTAAAGGAAAGCATATAGCCCAGATCTATCTCATCAGATCCAGTGAGGTAGCTAGCACATACAGTACTCAATGTAAACTGGGAAAATATACACACACTGTGTGTGTGTGTGTGTGTGTGTGTGTGTGTGTGTAGGAGGGTGGGTCAAATTGCTAAAAGGCACCACCCCCTCCAGCTGGAGTAATTAGAAGAGGTGCCCCTCCCCACCCCTGCTTCCTCCAGATTGGTATGGCCTCATAGCTGCTTGGTTGGCAGTACAGGGGCTGCGTGTTAGCTTCCACCTGTCCCCTTCTGCTCTGCAGTGGCCTAAGCATGCCATCACC
Organism: Lynx rufus; assembly: GCF_022079265.1. Lineage (NCBI taxonomy): Eukaryota > Metazoa > Chordata > Mammalia > Carnivora > Felidae > Lynx > Lynx rufus. The sequence continues at coordinate 127,170,277 of NW_025814834.1, read as the reverse complement.
AAATGGACTACTTAACCTACCTGCATTTGCACCCACAGACTTTGCCTTCTCTCCAAAAATAGTGTGTGAACATACAGTCCTTCTTCCTACCCGAGGCCATTCCCTTCACTAGGACATCATCGCTTCTCTTCTTGAGGACAATCTTTCTCCACTTGTCTCCTATCTTCTGTGCTATCATATTTATCTCTCTAAAGGATCGTTCCTCCCATCTTAAAATACTCTCCCTTGATCCCAAATACCCCTGGGGTACTGCCCTTTTCTCAGTTGCCCTTGACAGCAAAGCTCTTCAAGAGCTGTTTAGACTTGCTATACACACTCTCTCTTCCTCACTTCTCATTCTCTTGTTCACACACCCTAATCAGACTTTCTCCCCTGTGAACCATTGAAACTGCTTTCATCAAGGACATTAGTAACCCTCATCCGGCCAAATCCAGTGTTCAAACTCTGTCCTCAGCTTATTTATTTCAGCAGTATTTGATAAGAGTGATGACTCTCACCTTCCAGAAACAATTCTCTTATCTTCCATCACTCACCCTTTCCTGGTATTCCTCTGATCTGACTGGTAGCCCTTCCTCCTTTTCTACTTAATCTCCAAGTGTTGGATTCCTCTTAGTCCTCTCCTCCAGTACTCTCCCTCCCTAAGTGCTTTTATGTAGACTTAAGGCTTAAAAAGCATCTATGCTGATGAATCCCAAATATATATCCAATTGTTGTACTCAATATTCCATGTGGGTGCGTAACAAGCACTTTATGTAACATGTACAAAACAGAATTCCTGATTTCCCCCATCCCCAAATTTCTCCTGTTGAGTCTTCCCCATCTTATTAAATGGCACCACCATTAACCCATCCTTCAGGCCTTGAACCTAGGAATCATCCATGATGTTTGTTCCTTCACACACTCTCTGCCAAATCCACTCCAAAATATATCTGAAAAGCCTTCTCACCGTTTCTCTGCTGCCATACAAGTTACCTACCACCACCAACATCCTTAGGGGTCTTCCTGCAGACATTTGTGCTTCCCTATTGTGTATTTTACACATATTAGCAAGAATAACTTTAAAAACATTTTTTAAGGTTATTTATTTGAGAGAGAGCTCCAGTCCTTGTGAGTGGGGGAAGGGCAGAGAAAGAGAGAATCCTAAGTAGGCTCCACGCCGTCAGTGAAGAGCCCAACTTGGGGCTCGATCTTAACAACCGGGAGATCATGAGCTGAGCCAAGATCAACAGTGGGATGCTTAACCAACTGAGCCACCCAGGTGCCCGAAGAATACTTTTTTTTTTAATTTTTTTTTTAACGTTTATTTATTTTTGAGACAGAGAGAGACAGAGCATGAACAGGGGAGGGGCAGAGAGAGAGGGAGACACAGAATCTGAAACAGGCTCCAGGCTCTGAGCTGTCGGCACAGAGCCCGACACGGGCTCGAACTCACCGACCGTGAGATCATGACCTGAGCCAAAGTCGGACGCTTAACCCACCGAGCCACCCAGGCGCCCCAAGAATACTTTTTAAAACGTGAATCAGATGTGGTCATTCCTCTGCTCATCCTCCCATGGTTTTCATTTGGTCTTATAACAACTCACAAGGCTCCATAGGATCTGGTCCTTCTATACCTCTCTCAACTTAACTATTGCTACTCTCTGGCCAGCTGGTTCCATTCAGCCACACTGGCCTTTTGCTGTTCCTGTAACCTACCAGGTGTATTCCCAACTCTGAGTTTATGGCTGATTGTTTTTCAGCCTGAAAAGGCTGTTTCCCTCACACCTCCACACTCATTTGCTAGGCTCATTCCTTCATATCCTATGTATATGATAGGTGCTCGAAGGTCTCCTCTGTGGGGCAGTATCTGGCCAGCAATAAAGTCATTCCATTCCTGATTTTATTTGTCTTCACACTACATAATACGGATTGAAATTTTTGTTTAGTTTGTTGTTTGTCTCCACTCTCCCAACCCAGTAGAATCAAGCTTCACAAGGGCCTTTGCTTGCCTAAGGCATTATCCTTTGCACCTAGAGAGTGCCTGGCACTTACTAGGTGCTCAGTTAGTACTTGTTGAATGGTTGCATTCCCTTCCAAATTCTATTCCTCCTGAATCGTCGGACCCTCCTTCGTTTTGTTTCCCGCCTTTCGCAACCTCCTACTCAGCTCTTCACAATACCCCAACACCTCGCTCCTCCCCATGATCCTCAGCTCTCACCACTCTCCTCTGCGCGGCTCCTTTAAGCGGACTCCGGAAAGCCGTGGGGAAGGCGGGGCCAAAGTCTAGCTGACGGCGACTCGGAGGGGCGGGGTGGAACTGGGGGCGGGGCCAACGTGCTGCGTGCGTGCGCGTTCTGGAGGCGCCGCCGCCGCCGCCGCCGCCGCCGCTCTCGAGGCCGCTGCCGCCGCTGCCGCCGTCGCCGCGCAGAGCCGGAGCAGGAGCCACGGCCGAGAAGAGGGAGGAGGTGGAGGAGGAGGTGGAGGAGGCGCCGGACCGGGGGGGTGAGTGAGGGGCGGGGAGCCCAGCCGGCCCCAGAGGGAGCGGGGGGCGCGGGTCGGCCGAGTCTGGGCTGAGGTGGCTCATGTCGCCGGTCAGTCCCCTGGCTCCCCCTTCCTCCTCCGCGTTCCCTCGGTGTCCGGGGCGGCGGCCCGGGGGCCTGGCCGGCGGGAGGGGCCGGGGCTCCGGGAGGCCCTGCCGCCGCCGCCGGGGCCAGAGCCAACCACGCCCGCGGACCGAGCCGGTCGACTGTGGCGGGGCCTGCGGGAGACGGACGGGAGGGGCCCGGGCCGGGTGTGGGAGAGAAAGAGGACATTGTGTCCCCCACCCTCCAACTCCCCGAGGTGTCATGGCACAAGCCCGTTTCCCTCGCCATCTCCTCGGACACAGTGCCCTCGCCACTCACTGCCCGAGAGATGCAGAAGCTTGGACATCGCTACCTTTTCCCTCTTCGTGCATGTCCCCAGACTAGGGTCAGACCTTCCCTCCAACCCAGCTCTCCCCTTGGGGGGCACGCGAAGAGGGGGCTGGAGGGTTAGGTGAATTTTCTGTCCTCCCTCTTCTGCTAGAGAGGTGCTGAGAGTAGGCGGGAGCGTTGCCCTCCCTGTGTTCACTTCTGGCAGGGTCGGGGTCTCCCTTTCCTTCCTTCCCCCCTGCCCCCCACCACCCGTGCCGAGGGCTGACATCTCTACGCCCCACTCCACCTCCCTACCCCTTTCCCGCCCTCTTTCCCCCAGGTCTTCCGTAGCTTTGCCATGTGTTCGCCTTTTCGGCGTTGCCCTTCTTGGGTCTCTGCTTCATCCCTGAATTTTGTGAGGGAAGGGGTCACCGTGTGATTCTTGTCTTCCTTCAGACTGGGGCCGGTAGGAGTGTCACTTGTCCCCCTCAGGAAGTTAAGGACAGTGTCTTGAGCCGAATTGTGTAATTTACTGCTAAAGGGAGAAGGTGAGGGGGAAGATTCTTGCGCCCGAGAACTGGGATCTCCTCGCAGGGCGAAGCACCGAGAGTTTGGGGGACCTTTTGACCTCTTGTTGGAAAAAAGAACTATGACTGAGTTATGTATTCCTTTTTGGGAGGGAAGATGGTTTTGTCACTGCTTTGAAGGGAGGAGAGTATAAGAAACAAGGGAATACCAGGGTAGGAGGTTAAGGGGCCAGGGCCTTACAGGTGGCCACAGTTTTCTGCTTCCTGGAGTGGGATGATGATTCTTTCTGTTTTCATCACAGTCAGGAGTAAGGTATCAGCTCTTGGTTTTAAGGTGGGGCTCCTACCTTCAGAAGCATGCTGTAGGGCAGTCTCAGAAGGGATGCTGCTGGAAACAGGATTTGGAAACTTTTCTTCTGGTTTCCTGTCAGTGTGTGGGGGCGGGCATGTGTACGTGTACTTTTTCTTTTCTTTTCGTGTAATTGATATCTGCAGTATTTTGACATAATAATCACTAAATCAGGCCCGGAGCCCCTTTCTTTCTGTCTTTATTAGGATTTCTTATAACACTTTCTGTTTTGACATTATATTTGCATCGGTTGAAGCTGTTTTTTAGCCTGGTGTTTCACTGAATCCTGTCTCCTTGGTATTTTGAATTCTGCACTGCAAAATATGATTAGGTGCGAGGTATTGAGGATCACACGGTGCCTGGCACAAGGGAGGCACTCAGTAGTTTGTGGATGAATTGAATGATTACAAAGATGTGTCTAGGTGTTATCCGTATTCTGTCCTTTTGAGAGATGGCTTATATTAGAATATTGCATTTTACTTCCGATATAAAATAGTAGTTCTTAACCTTTTCTAGGCCACTGACACCTTTGAGATTATGATGAAATATATAGACTCTTTCCCCAGGAAAAAAAAAAAAAAAAGTACTAGACCAGTTTCAGGGACACTCTGAAGCCAAACATAGATACCTGTCTCAAAAGTAAACTGGAATCCTGAGTATTATTCAGTTCCATATTAAAACTGTTTAAAACTGTTCACTTTCTGTGTGGCCTCAAGAATGACAGTGTTGACACTTATAGACTAAACTTTGGGTCTTTAGGAACAAGATTTTGGAGTAATTGTTCTTACAATTTTAGGAGGAAAAGTTGTCACTAATAACTAGTACTAGTCAGTTTTAAATCAATACACTAGTGGCTTCTGAAGAAATAAGATTGTTATAGAGACTTTTGGCAGCCTAAAATCATAATCACAACTGATGTAATTTTTATTGTATAAACTGCTTAATAATATGATCAGCATGTGAACATTTTCACAAATCAAACTATTCATTTTTCCTGTTCTCCTCCAATCATATTTATATGCATGGTTTTTCATGTAGTTAAAAATTATTGTATCAACATTTAATATTAATTCAACAAATGCTTTTTGAATGCCTATTGTGTGAATAAAATCGAGTTCTTGTTGTCGTAGAGCTATAGTCTAATCAGGAGAGATGGGCCGTAACCAAATAAACACAGACTATGTTAGACGATAAGAGCTATGGAGAAGAGTGAAGTAGGGGAGGGGAAAGAGAGAAACGGTGGCAGGGAAAACATGCGACTGGAGCAGAGACCTGAAAGAAGCGAGTTATGTGTGCTGTCTTAGGGAAGAAGGTTATATAGGCCGAGAGGACTACAAGCGCAAAGACCCCCTCAGTATATTTGGCCTTTTTGAGAACAGCTAGGGAGACAATGAGCAGGAGGGAGTGAGAGTTTAGGTTAGAGAAGTAACTGAGCATTATAGGTCATTGTAAGAACTTTGGATTTTACTTGGAGATGAGCAACCATCTATTGGAGGATTTTACGGAGAAGAGTTTCTGAGAATCGTTCTGTGTGGAAATCAGCTTGGCAAGGAGTTGAGGTGGGCAAGAGTGTGAGCAGGAAGACCAATTAGGAGGTTAATCTTTATTTTAAACCTTTTTCGGAGGTTGCAAAGTAGTTCATCTACCCTTTGTTGGGCATTATAGGCAGTTTGTTTCCCCTAACTGAAATAACAATGAAATAAACACTTTTGTATATGCAACATTTTCTTTCTTTTGGAATATTTCTTTGGGATTAATTTCCGGAAGAAGGACTGCTGAATCAAAGTATATGAATTTACTTGTCTTCTTGATGTATCTGTGAATTCCTTCCAAGAATACGTTGTACTAATTAAAGTGATAGCCACAGTCATCAGTCTTAAGTATCAAAACAGTTGTCACTGGCATTGAGTATTATTATTTATTACTTAAAAAGTCATTTGAGTTATAAAAAAATATCTTTTAGATTGTTAGGTTGAATTTCCCAATAGCTTGAATTTAGAGTTCATATGTTTGGTCACCTCTCTCTTCAACATTTAACAAGAGAGTGCTGATTATTCGGGATATGGAGATGAATTAGACAGGGTCTTTGTCCTCAGGGAGTTTTACATTCTGTTGTAACTTAGATTCGAATCGTTAAATAACTTAAAATCTTGCTATCTTGCTAAAAGTTTACTATCATTTGTGAACTTTGTTATTATATGGCTGATAATCTTTTATATAAAATAGACTTTCCAATCAAGCATCTAATTCTTCATATTGATAATTCCTTTTTTTTCTTACAAAGGGAGTTTTAATTAATTTTCAATGTTTACTTTGAAAGAGAGAGAGCATGAACAAATGGGGGAGAGGCACAGAGGAAGGGAGGGAGGGAGAGGAAGAAAGAGAGAATCCCAAGCAGGCCCCATGCTTTCAGCACAGCCCAATGCAGGGCTTGATCTCACAAACAAACTGTGAGATCATGACCTGAGCTGCAATCAGGAGTCAGATGCTTACCTGACCGAGCCATCCAGGTGCCCCTACAAAGGGATTTTTAAATGATATCTGCAATTTGTGTAATTTCTGTTTTGCATGTCTTTATAATCTTAAAACTGACAGCTCCCATGTTTTGTTCTTTGCAATAAATTATGCAACTAGTACTTAGTTGAATTTTTAGATTGTTATAATTCTTTACAGTTACTCAAAACACAGAGACCATTGTTTCTGTTAAATAAGGTTAGCATTGCATCGTTGACATTTTTTTGAGTTTCAAAGGGAGAATGATACCAGTCTGTTTGGATAGAAATTATACCACTGTGAGGGCATTGCTCAGAGTTTCTAGTTCTGGAATCTAGATGGTTCGATTTGGCATAAGCAGAGAACTTCACCACCTCTGAAGTGAGTCAAATAATTGAGTTACCTGCAAGCACCTAGCTCTGTGTTTGACACATGCTAGGGACCCAACAAATGTTCCTGCAACCTCAAATAACCTCTGAGTTCCCAGTTCTAAAATTCTCATACTTTAGAAGTTCAGTAAAAAAAAAAAAAAAAAAAAAAAAAAAAAAAAAAAAAAAAAAAAAAATTGTATAAACGGTTTATATATTAATGTCGTGGTGAGTTTAAAATTGTGAACTTAAAATTACTTCCTCCTAATGTTCTTTTTCAGATTAAACTCATCAGTTTTAAAAAGAGTTATGGCGTATTTCCAAGTATATCCTGTCCATTCTGATGTCATATATTGCTGCATGACTTAATGCCAAATTCACATCTTATGAAAGTGATCAGGGTTAAACATGAATGTATTTAAGCTTTCATATGTTATTGAGATGAAGCATCCATCCCCCCCTCCCCTTTTTGCGCGTGAATTTTGGGGATTACAAGTGATAGTTTTTATGTGCTTTTCAGTCTTTCATGTACAGAGTTAATATTGGCCCATTCAGGTTATGCATTTTTGTAATAGTGGTTATGGACACTGAATGATTTCACACACTCTTTACAGTCCCCTTCTCACAGTTTTGAGATGAGTGGTTAAGAGGGCACTTTGTTTCAAAGTTAAATGATCCAGAAGAGTATTGAACCTATAAGCTTAGCTTATGATGATGTACTGATCAGCAAAGCAGTTTAACAGAGAACTATGCCATGCTCTTGTTTCCGCTTGAAAATAGGCCTTTAGAGGTAGAAAGTAAATGTGTGTACCAACAAGAAAAGGAAATTGTGTGTGATGGTTATGGTGGAGTTGAAACAAGAAATAGTGTACTTTTATAAGTGGTCTAAAAATAATCATTTTAATATAATTTTCAGAAGTATATGCTATGCACATGGTGGATTAAATATGTTTTATGAAATTAACTTCAATCATTAGAGAAGTTAATGGCTTTTTTTTAAAGGTACTGATGACTTATTTTTTTTTAGGCTAATTCCAGATAAGTCTGGGAAAAAATTACTTTACATATTCAGTTTTCTATTTCTAGCCTATTTAGTTGCCATTGATAGAGATTGGTTCAAAGTGTAGAATGGTAAAGGTAACAGAATTTGGAATTAAATATGTAATCCCGTGTTTGGTTTCAGAATTTGTTCAAGTTAGTCCATATTTCATAAGAATAGGAATATACGAAGCTACACTTTGTAACTGGTAAAAGGTACTGTTGGATTAATTAAAACTTGAAGTACCTTACTTTGAACTCACAAGTATATATACCTGTAACATTCATGGTTGTTTGCAGTGTACATTTATTCTGGTTGTATAAAATAACTTTGCTCAGGATAGAACTGTTATAGTTATTAACCACAAAAGTGTAAAAGTAAGAGAGGCACAAAGAACTGGGTGCAATTGTTTCTTTGGGCAAATCCCAAATGTAGCTTGTAAGGTTCTAAATTAGTAGTAGGGAATTATCTCCTATTGCAAACTGAACATTTCAAATTGCCCAGATGTGTAATCTGAAGAGTAAATTCATTCACTGTGTTTTCAGTGATATTTAAAAATGCATTTATAAACAGGATCATTCTGTTCTAGACAGGTTGGCTGTATTATAGAACATTAAGCAAGCAACCATAACTTAATTATTTTAGCAGTTGAAATTTAACACTAATCTTTGGATTTTATGTAGTTTTAGTGTCTAGCCCAAATCATTGATGTCTTTTGATCTACCTTTTCCATTCCATTGAATGCATGTAAAAATGTTGCATGATTTTATTAATAGATTTCAGATTCAGTCATTGAACAGATGTTTGCATGACCCAATATTAAGTCCTTTGATGGAAACTGAGATGTGACGCTGTAGTTTCTACTATAAGGAATTTATAGTCTAATAATTTGTTTGCCAGGACCTGACACATGTTTTATAAATAAATGTTGTATTTTCACGGTAGAGTGGAAATAGAATGATACTCTTTTTCTAAGTAAAATCAGTGTGATATTTTCAAAATTTTCTTAGTAGCTCAACACCTATTTCTGTGGTATTATTCCCCTGCACCCGTGGTGTTATTTTCTGACAGCTTACTATTACAAGAAAACCAGTTTCCCAGTTTAAAATACAGTAAAGTAAAATAAGAATTGTTTCCTTACTGTCTATTTTACTTTACTCCAAGACATTTTTTTGGGGGGGGGGGGAGGGGGCGGCAAATCGCTCTCTGCATATATGCCAAACTGTAGCGAAGTCCCCCTCCCTGCCCCCAGTTCAGTTGGCAGTTTTAATTCTGTGTTTAATGCAAGAATGTTTATTTATTTATTGTTGTTTTGTTTTTTTATAGAACAGCTTAATCTTTTTTCTACACCGATAAAAATCATCTTTTGCCACTAAAGTTAACTATGCCCTAGAACAGAAATGTTCATGTAGATAAAATGCATCACTGTGCATTTTTAGTGAATGCTGGTAGTTTGCCAGCTTTATTTTCAAGTTCCTCCCCCCTCCAGACTTAATTGTGATGTGCTTATAAGGGAACAACAGTATACATAGTTAATTTGCAAAACCAGAATAGTTTTTCTGGTTTTTCCATTTTGCATGTTTTGAGTTAGGATTAATTGGACATTTATTATTCTCACTAGACGTACAATAAAACAGTTCATTTAACTGTGGTGTTTTCTGTTGAAGCATTGGCTGACTTTTAGATAGTGAGCCTAGTGCAATTGTGTGAATACTACTGAATTTTGGATGACATTCTTTACACAGTTTAAAAGTAAGTGTGAGTATAACAGAAGCTGGAAACAAAACCAGTTTGACTTTTTTTTTTTTTTTTCTCACTAGGAAGTATTTCTTTTCCAAGTAATATGCCCTTGTTAGGTTCAGGATCATTTTCAGTAATTATAGCCACTTAAACGTTTTTTTTCCCTGTTTGCAGTAATTCATGTTCCACCGTGGCAAATTTTGAAAAGAACATAATTGTAAAGAAATGGAAAATCATTTATAACCCATCACCTAGAAATAATTACTGCTAACATTTTAATGTACATTTTTCTAGTTCTTTCGTTGCATGTACACATTTTTTAATTTTTTAAAACATGGAATTATACTTTTATATACATTGTTTTGTTCCTACGTTTTTCTCTGAACAGGATATTGGTCTCCTAGTGTGGGACTTCTCGGTTGATTCTTTATAATATTACTATTTTAAATAACACTGGGGCAAACATTTTTGTACATTTATCTTTGATTGCATCTCTGTTTTTTTTTTTTTTCTTCCTTTAGGATAGATTCCCAGAAGTGGGATAACTGGATCAGAGGGTGGTTACCCTGTGTATAAGAGTATGTGTCTCACTGCACCTTCAATGGCATTGAGTAGGTCAGTTTTTACAATCTTTGCCAATTTGATAGATATCTGTTACAATTCTTGGGTGGTAATCGCAAAATCCTTTTATTATTAATAATCTGTAAAACCATCACAGTGTATGAATAGTAATTTGCAATCATCTTTGAAAAAGTTGCCTGGAATGAATTTCTTTGAAAATATTTTAGGTGAAAGTAATCTTTGTGACAAGAAAAGACATTCCTTGAAGTTGCAATTTGAGCATTGTTCTTTTATTGGAAAGAAGTAGCATTTTCATGTTCTCCCTTTGCTAAACTGACAAACATGAGAAAGCTTATTGTATAAGAAGCAGTAAGTGGAAATGTCATGTAAAATTAAATCATTTCAGATAGTCACATGGTTCAGACAAAAAAAAAAAAAAGGCAATGCAACTTAGTGTTTAGAGCAATGGCTCTGGACTTAGGCAGCCTGGGTTCAAATCCTTGCTTTGCCACTTACTAAGTATATGATTTGAGGCAATTTACTGAGTTAACTCAAATTTAATTTGAGATAACTTCCTAAATATATGATTTGGTGTTTCTGAACGTTGGCTTTCTCATCTTTACAAGCAGAATAATAATGCCTACTTCTTAAGTTTATTGAGAGCGTTAGAAATAATATGTAAAACTGCTTGGCACAAAGCAAGCATTTAATAAAAGCTAGCTGTTGTTAATTTTTTTTTGCCCGATTGGGGGGGCGGGTAGGGCAGGAGATATCATCTGTGTGTCCTTGTTTACATGAATAAATGCAGAGACGCAAGAAGGTCATGAGCAGTGGCAGCTGGAGGGGAGTGGTAGACATTCTTTATGGTAGGAATGGCATGAGCCAAGATAGAAAGTTCAGGACAAGTTGGAGGACAGGGGGTTGATTTGACAGAAGCCTAAGCTTGTGTAATTAGAAAATATGGCGATAAGGCTCTAGAGAGATTTATTGGGCTAGACTTTGGAAGTCATTGAATGCTAGGTTGAGAAGTATAGACTTTATTCAGGAGCACAAGATGTTTTGATATGAGGAAAGTGACCCAATCAACACATTTATCTTTTGGAAGATGAATCTAGCTACAGAGTACAGAATAAATTGAGGAAGAAAGGGACTGAAGGCAAGGAGGCTGGCTTAATACAGGTAAGGCATATCTGAGGGTGTAACGGAAAGCAAGAGGGAAGGATTTGAGGAGAGTTGCTAGGAGTCATTGTTGTGAAAGTCTCTGGGTCTTCAAGTGCACCCAGTTTGGAGATGAAATTCAAAAGGAACAGTCTGAGCCTAATGGATAGACGATGAAGAATTAGGAACCCCGAGAGAACATAGGACTCACTATGTATGCTTTGGTTGTTGCTACTTTTTTTTTTTTTATGTTTTTATTTGTTTTTAAGACAGAGACAGAGCATGAGCATGGGAGGGGAAGAGAGAGAGGGAGACACAGAATCCGAAGCAGGCTCCAGGCTCTGAGCTGTCAGCATAGAGCCTGATGCGGGGCTCGAACTCACAGACTATGAGATCATGACCTGAGCCAAAGTGGGACGCTTAACCGTCTGAGCCACCCAGGCGCCCCAACTACTTTTTTTTTTAACTGAAGGGTAAAAGATTCCTATTATTTCATGTGTGAAAAGCATATGTTTAAGCTTTCTTCGACCAATGGATAGTCTGCAGAAATGTTATTTATTTAGCATTTGGAGTTCTTAGTTAAAAAGGACCCCTCACTTTTAGACATTATATTTCTGGAGGTATTATCTTAAAATACTTCATTGTAAGGTTAAATTCGGAATGTGGTCTTTTCAGCATTTGTCAATGCAACTGGATTTTAGAAGCATCAGTTGTGTGAGCAGAAGTGAAGAAAAGTGAAATGCAGACTTCGCGTTAAACACTTAGAATGCTGTGGGCAGTGAAATACGGAGCAATGAAAAATAGGAAATTGAGTATAGAATCTTCAGAGAGAATAATACTTTTAATATTCTGTCCTTCCCTACTTAATTTCTCAATTAAAAAAAATATTTGCAAATGTCATTCTTAGTCATTATGGTACCTGGCTCTAGTTCTGTGCTAAGTTGTACTTTCCACTTGGCTGAATAATAAGCAAGAAAGTTAGCCTACAGACTGATATTAATGTTTCTTTGTGACTGGTAAGTAAACTCACATGGGCTGTGGATTATCTGCTCCCTGTCTTCTTTTAATACCACCAGTTGAGAAAAGAAGCAACCCCCAGTTTTTAAAAAATAGAGGCTTGTGATAACTTTTAAGGTATTTACATTTTCTAAACCACTGAATTGTTACACCTTTCTCAATGTTTCTTTTAGTTTTCAAATATTTTCTAAACTCTGAAATAAACTCTTCATTAGTTATTTGTATTTAAAGCTCTTCCTTTTAAAAGTATTTTTAAAAATATTTTTAAATTAGTAAGCAAATGTAGCACATAGTATTAGAGATTGTGTGTGTTATTTACTACAAATACTGTGTTTTTCTTATGTGTAACTGCAAAAGCCCATGTATTGTCAATCAAATGAGATTTCATTTGCCAAAGAGACCTCAGGTATTCAAAACAGTTACAGGATTCCAGTTGAGTCTCTTTTGAATTGGTTTCAAGATCTTTCAACAGATATCAGAACTATACCCATTCTCCTAGGTCTGATCACTCTTACCCCTCTCTCCTTCCCAGCCATAGCTGAGAGCAGGATCTTCCCTGTTTTGGGCCATTCCAGCACTGTCGCTGTTAGGGCAACTGTGGCCTTCTCAGTCTGTATGTTTTATATTCTTAGAAGCTTTCCTGCAGGCATCTTGGCAGGAAAAATAAGTTATTAGGTTGAGTGGCTAGCAGCTAATGGCATACTTTTTTATAAGAAAATTCACAATTTTATGTCAGTTATACTTGAATAAAAGTGAAATTAAAAAATTATTTACTTTTTTTAAAGTTTATTTATTTGGGGGGGTGGGGCAGAGAGAGGGAGACAGAGAATCCTAAGCAGGCTCTGTGCTGTCAATGCAGAGCCTGATGCAGGGCTTGAGGTCACAGACCGTGAGATCATGACCTGAGTTGAAACCAAGAGTCGCACACTTAACCGACTGAGCCACCCAGGCACCCAAAATTCATTTACTTTTTACATGAGGTGACATACGAAGTGTGTGAAATATTTTCTGTCTGAAAGGATAGACATAAAAGAAAGCTCACTTGTTGAATAGAATGTTGTATACATTTTTCTTATTCTCTGTAGTCAAAAACATTTTTTTTAATTTCTTTTGAATCAGTAATTTGGAATGCTAAATGTAAGTTCTTTACTAAGAAATCAGTCTTTCTCCAGAATAGTCTTAAACAGCTTGGCCAGTGATCCAGCAAATAGTAACTGCATGATTATTGGGTGCCTTGTAGTATTCCAGGAGCTAGAGATAGAGCAGTGAATAAAACATGTTCTCATGGAACTCTTGATATTGGTGGGGTTTGGTGGTGGTAGAGAGAAATAATAAGCAAATAAGGGAACAGGGTAATTTCAGAGGTCACAAATGCCACGAGGAAGCTGTAACAGGGTGAAATAGTAGAGTGATAGGAGGGTTTAGAGTGATAGTAGAGTGATAGCAGGGAAAGCTCTGAGATGGTAACATTTAATCTGAGGCCTGAATGAATAAAAGCTAGATGTGATGATTTGCAAGAAGAGTGAAGTAGGCAGAGGGCCCCTGTGGTACAAAAGCCCTGAAGTGGGAACCAGTAGGTCACGTTTAAGAAGTCCATAGTGATAGGCTGAGAAGAGACTGGTGGATGGGATGGGGTTGGCAAGAATCAAACCACGTCAAGCTTTGGTGAAGGGTTTGGATTTTGTTCTTATAAATACCAGGGAAGACACAGGGTATCACTACCTACTTACCTTTATGGATAAATATATGTAACTTTTGAATTTGAAGGTGGTGTTACTAATGATACTGGCTTAAAACAAATCTGTAGGGTAACCAGTAGTTTCTTTAGACATAGAAAATCACTAACCTGGTAAATAAATTACGTTTTTCCTAGGGGTCTGCAGAGAAAGGAACAAATTATTCCCATGTTGTAAAAAGCCTTATGAAAATTATGTATGTTTTCTCAATAGATTTAAATAGGTGAAATATTGTATATCTTTGCTTTGACCAATAACTGTATTGACTCAAATCTTTGTGACTGATTATCACAAATCATTATCATATATTGTGATTTGTAAGCCGTTAATGAAATAAAACATGCTTGCACCTCAAGAACCTAACATTGAGTTTCATTAGTATTTATGCCTTTGGCAGTTTGAGACTTCTGATTAGCTGTTACCTATCTGGTTAATTAAATGTCAGTGCAGTTGGTAGACAAAAATCTACCAAAAATCTAAAGATGTGGAATCTGTGGACAAAAGAAGAGATTTTTCAGAGTAAGGTTGAGAACCACTGATCAGTGTCCTAATCTCTAGAGGGATCTACAGGGAGAAGGGAAGTAATGTTTTTTTGAAGGTAAAATTACTGTATCTCACGTAATCTGCACAGCAAATCTGTGAAATATTGTTCACTTTTTACAGATGATAAAACTCAAAGTAATTATATAACTTATGACAATTAACAAACTCTAATTATAAAGGATCATACTGACAGCAAACTTCAGAAGAGACTACCACAGTTACAAAGCACACAAGTGATCAATAAATATTTATAGTTTACTTATATCCAAACATGAATAAATGAACAAGTAGGTGAATCCCTATATTCTTAAAATCCTTTCTTTAGTGTAACACATCATTTTTCTTCCAAATGAGTCTAGAAAATTCCTCAGAAATAATTGGTTTCACCTTTTTTCCTCTGTAAATCTCCCCTCACCCCCCCTCCCCCCGAAGTTTAAGTTACTTAAAATAAATCACACAGTAAAAATCCTGAGGAGGGAAATAAAGACTAAAATCTTGGGAAAGTATAATTTCCACTTTGATTTTAACTGAGTAGTCTATAATGTTTTTAGTTTTTAAAACATTCAGGATATCATCTTTTGTATTCATATTCAAAATACCATCTTTTGGTTCTATGACTCTTTTTTTAATTTTAAAAATTTACTGTAGTTTTCTGAAAACTATATTCCATTATTCCAACTGATGTTAGGCAGAACGATAGTATGAGATCTCTAAACTGTGTGTTTATAAAGCTTCTAATCCTTTAAATGAATTAATGTCTTAATAAATTTAAGCTTAGAGTTTTTTCAAATGAATACCTAATAGGAATGGATGCCTAAGAGATGAAAACAGATGCAGGTCATCTAGGGAGTGAAACTATTTTAGATGAAGATTACAAAAGAGAATGGATTGTGATACAGGATTAACCGTAGGAGAATAAATAACACATGGAAGTTGCTATGATTAGAAAAGAAATTTATTTTCCCCGAAACAGAACCAAAATTGATGAAATGTGAGCTGTAAGGACATAAATTAATGTTGAATGAGTAAAAAGAACACTTAGTTTAGAGATGGTGGCCTATAGGGACCTTCAGAGAGGATATGATGAACCTTACCACGTGTGGCAGTAACATTATTTCATGGAGTGTGGGATCTGTCATGTTGATTTGAGTTGGAAGTACAGTACAATAAATGTAGATAGAATGAACAGGGTTGTTTTTGTGAAGCAGGAACGTATTTTAAAATTTGTTT
Source organism: Lynx rufus (assembly GCF_022079265.1). NCBI lineage: Eukaryota > Metazoa > Chordata > Mammalia > Carnivora > Felidae > Lynx > Lynx rufus. The sequence continues at coordinate 127,154,643 of NW_025814834.1, read as the reverse complement.
CCAGTTGTCCGAGACTAAGGTTGTAAGATGACTGGTCTGTAAAAAATACAACTTTATATGACATTTTGGTTCTTGGTATCCTTGAAGTGTTCTTCTTGTTATTTTGGGTTTTTTGCTATATTTCTGCATGACAACTTTTAGACTGCTTTCTGTACATTCCACTCTTCCATTCTAATCGTAGAATCAGTTTAGTAATGACATACATAACCCCTGGTATGAAATTTTCATGCTTCCGGACATTGTTTTGCATATAAAGTAGAAGTGTCAGTTTGCCCTGTAGATGTGTATATCTAAAAATTGCGGGTGACTTTGATTAATTTAATTATTTGAGAATATCAGATTTATTTAAGAAAAATCACGGGCAAGTGAGTTTAGACGGTGAATCTTATGTCTCAGACTCACCTTTGTTTAGATTTTCAGGTAGTAGGTTACTTGGATGGTGTTTCTTTTACATCCAAATGGTAAGTCTGGAATTTGAGTAACTCAAATTGGTTGAATAATACTCTTTTTAAAAAGTTTTTGTGCCTTTTGAATAGTTTCACACTTAGGACAAACTTCATTGTAAAACATTCCTTTGAACTTTAAATAAATATTCAGTGACTTCTCATAGTACTCCAGTGTCATAGTTTTCACATTGTAATAGGACAGTATTATAATTCAAGAACCAACCAAAATCTGCAGTTGAAACCATGAGTAGAGTGGTTTAGATGATGTAGTCATTCTGTTATTCCCATTTTGTTTTAGACTTGGACTACTGTCATCAATGGGACGAGCTTGAGATTGTGTCACCACTCAGTACCATCTGCTTGCATGTGTATGTAAGCACTAGGCCTTCAACACTGGATATAAAGAATCCTCGCTTTGTGGTATTCTCAGCTGGCTTTGCTTGGGTTCCAGTGTACTGGGCTGAGCTTGTGTCTAGAGTGAATTGTCACGGTTTTGATCTTCTGCAGCCATAACACTTCCATAACCATGTCTTCGATATATTGATGTGCCGAAGATGGATGTGTGCCGTTTTTTAGTAGTCCAAAGAAAATGCTTATTTAATCAGTAAAATTTAACAACGAGTTTTTAAAAACATTCAAATACTTGCAAGAGAGAGAACACTTTATGTAAAAAGTCCAATAAGCCAAAGTGTTTTGTAGAAAATCAATCAGAATTGTATTTGCACGATTTTTAAAAAATTCTCTATTGTTAGGAGAGAAATAAACAGACTACCAGTGTTTATATAGTATAATTTCAGTTTTAAATTTTACAAAATACCTATTCATATATAGGTGTAAAGGAAATACCAAAAGGACTAAAGTTATCTTGAAGTTGGGATTATAGGTGGTTTTATTTTTTTCTTTATACCTTTTATTTTCTGAATTTTTATACATCATATATTTTATAATAAGAAAATGAAAGTAATAGGGGCACCTGGGTGGCTCAGTTGGTTAAGCATCTGACTTCGGCTCAGGTCATGATCTCACGGTTCATGAGTTCAAGCCCCACATCGGGCTCTCCACTCCTGGTGCAGAGCCGCTTCATAGCCTCTGTCTCCTTCTCTCTCTGCCCCTCCTGCTCTTTCTCAAAAATAAGTAAACATTAAAAAAAATTAAGAGGAAAATGAAAGTTCTAAAATGAATTCATTATAGAATATGAAATGAAATTTAGTAAAACTTTTAAAGATGAAGATTCTTATGGGATAAAATGAGTTAAAGGCTGTAATGATAAAATCTGTATTTCATTATTTTTTAAAAAAAGTTTAAATGTTTATTTTTGAGAGAGAGAAAGAGCACAAACAGGGGAGGGGCAGAGAGAGAGGGTGACACAATCTGAAGCAGGCTCCAGGCTCTGAGCTGTCAGCACAGAGCCTGATGCAGGGCTCAAACTTTCAAACCATGAGATCATGACCTGAGCTGAAGTCGGACACTCAGCCAGCTGAGCCACCCACGCACCCCTAAAATTTGTACTTTAAAACCAAGCAAAATTAAGTTGCCTTTTATGGGGTTTAAGGAGCAAGAGAAATGGGAAGAGTATTATACTACTGATATGACAACTTGGACAATTTTTGTTCAATTCTTCTCACTCAGGTTTGCCTCAGTCACATACATTTATATGATGTTTTATGGATAATTATTTAATTACAAGTTTTAAATTTATTTATATAGAGAGATGATACACCAAATCTCACTTTGAATATTTGGTCATTTGGTAGTAACATATTTGTGGTCAGCAGGCAAAACACTCAGTGAAGGTTTGCAGATCACAGATCGCATCTACCAGCTGCAAATTCACCTCCTTATTTCTTGTTGTTGTTGTTGTTTTTTTTATCTGTAAAATGGAAAAAGAATAATACCTATTTCTTAGACATGTCTGAAGACTAAATAAGTGTGTGTGGCATACAAAAAGCACTTAAATATTATTGCTGACACTGTTTGTATTACCACCACCGAAAGTTGGCTTTGGTGGCTATAAGAAATTGGAGAAGATTGCTAGGGACTGGAGCGATATCTTAACACTTTGTATCCACTACTTTGACTAATCCAGGTATATTCTCAGTCAGTTAAATAGGACTCTTAGCTATGCACCAAGGTAGTTTCATTTTTTATGTATGCAATAAATCTTGGCATTGTGGTTTAACATTTTAAACCTGGAGGATTTAACAAGGGAGATTTTGAATTTGGTGTAGGCAGAATTTGGAATCCTGCGTATTTCAAGGCCGATGTGCCAAGTTAAGTATACTAACTAGAGAACTGAGTGTGACTGACTGCATCTTAGTTATTATTATCCAACAGTGACTTTTGTTCCTTGTTTAATTTGCATCATAAGAGCAAAGAAAACCTGTGTTTCTTTGTGACTAATGGTGCCTTGAGAAAGCCAATGGTTATGTTGGCCTAAGTGAGTTTATTTGCCCCTAAATTAGGGGCAAAATTTATCAATATTCCTTTTTTGTTTTATATTCTTCACAGTGCCTTGTACCCAGTAGAGATAGTGAATAATAGGGTGTGTTTGAGAGTTCATGAAGAAATTTGAATCAAGTTCCTTAAAGGAAAGGGAGGAGTTTAGCAGGGATTCCTAGATTTCTAGGCTCTTAGTTTAATTTTATCACTTTAGTACATAATTTAAAAATCTCTTAATCTTAAATTAAAATTTATCTGCATTTCATATTTCCATGGAGTGGGATGATGATATAAATATGCCTCATTTAATAAAAGCCACTCGCCCCATTCATAGAAATCTTGATTGGTCTGCAGTAAGGCCAAGGAATCTGTAGTTTACTTCTTCAGGTGAATCCAGATGTTCTGATGCAGTACTTTATCAATTTCTTTATATTTTCATTTTAGTATTATATTTTAAAAACTCTGTATTCTATTTTAATTTTTTTTTTAACGTTTTATTTATTTTTGGGACAGAGAGAGACAGAGCATGAACGGGGGAGGGGCAGAGAGAGAGGGAGACACAGAATCGGAAACAGGCTCCAGGCTCCGAGCCATCAGCCCAGAGCCCGACGCGGGGCTCGAACTCACGGACCGCGAGATCGTGACTTGAGCTGAAGTCGGCCACCCAACCGACTGAGCCACCCAGGCGCCCCAACTCTGTATTCTATTTTAAAGACAGTATAGGAATAAATTTTATATTCAATAATGAAAATTAATGCTTTCTTAACTTTCATCGTATCTCTCTTTTTAATTAGTCAACTGTACATATATTACCATTCAAGCGCAGGTAATAATCGAGTTCATTGTAGAAAAATTGAGAGTACCAATGAGGCAGTGTTTCTCAACCTTTTTATCATTATCGCTCGTCCTGCCCCATTGTTTTTAGATATTATTTTTCTAATTGTACCCCCTCATAAAATTTTAATACCTCTCTGTTTATGTATTATATATTAATTTGTGTTTTATAAGCAAAGAATGTTCATTTTCTTTCCTTTTTTTTCTTTTGCTCTCAGTAGCCAATTTTCATCCCCTTGGGGGCGTTAATGTCCCTTTTGAGAGTGCATGAAATAAGCTAAAAAAAAAAAAATAACCCTTAATTTTACTTCTCAGCCTATTAGTATTTTGATATATATCTTTCCCAGTGGTTTTTAATGCATATGTATTTTTTTCTTTTAAAAAAAATGAGATCACGGGTGCCCGGGTGTCTGAGTCAGCTAAGTGTCCGACTCTTGGTTTTGGCTCAGTCCATGATCTCAGGGTTCGTGGGTTTGAGGCCCACATCGGGCTCTGGGCTAACAGTGCCGAGCCTGCTTGGGATTCTCTCTCCCCCTGCGGGCTCTCTGTCTGTGTCTCTCTCAGAATGAATAAATAAACTTAAAGGAGATCAGAAGCATAATGTTTCATTTTCCTTTTAAAAATATATTGTGGGGGTGCCTGGTTGGCTCAGTCGGTTAAGCGTCCGACTTTGGCTCAGGTCATGATATTGTGGTTTGTGAGTTCGAGCCCTGCGTTGGGCTCTGTGCCAACAGCTCAGAGCCTAGAGCCTGCTTCAGATTCTGTGACTCTCCCTCTCTTCCCCTCCCCTGCTCATGCTCTGTCTCTCTTTCAAAAATAAACAAATGTGAAAAAAATAAAAATATATTGTGAATTTTTGTGAAAAATGAGTATATTTTAATAATATCTAAGAATAAATAATATCAGTACATAGTATTCTGTTATATGAATTTGCCATCATTTAAATGATTTCATATACTTTTCAGTTTTTTTATTGTAAGAACTGGTCTGAATATCAATCATTGCAGTTGAATTGTTCCATGCAGTCTTAATTGTTTCCTTAGGATAAATTCCAAGAAGTAGAATTATTTTATTCTGTACATTTAAATATTTTTGGTAGGTATAGTTTAGAGGGTGAAAATCCCTTTCCCCAAGGACAACCACCATTAATGATGTGTAGTAATTTATCCATTCTTCTATTGAAAACCTTTTGTTTCCTGGTTTTTTGTTTTTGTTGTTTGCATACACCTTTGTTTGCTTGTGTTTTTCTGTATCAAAAATCCCCATTTGTGTTAGAATTGCTGGATCATTTAAGAATTGGAAATAAAATACATGCTTGAGTTTCTTTTTCTTTTTTCTTTTTTTAGTTTTTAGGCTTGCTTTATTTGCCTACTCTGATGTTGCTACTAGATTTTAGTTACTGTAACTTTGTAGTGTTGTGCTTTTATACCTGGAAATGTAAAATGTTCCATTAAGTAGGCAAATGTGTCTGTATATTTTTCAGATTATAAGTTACAGTTTGGCTAGCTTTTTTGTTTTATTGTTTTTTAAAAGCCAAGCATATGTATTTTAACTAGACTAGAAAATTATAGATTTCTGAAGATTTACAGTTTTAGGCTTGAGAACTTTTAGGTGCCTAGCAGTGATTTAGAACTCTAAAAGCGCTTCTGAATTGCAAAGTAAAGAAAAAAAGCTGTTGAGCTGTGAGCTTTCTGGAATATTTGGAACATTTCTGTCAAATATGCCTTTTAATCTTTGGTTTATTGATTGAAGTATCTCGGGCATGTTCTTGTTTGCAATCCAACTTTCCTTCCTTTTAAACTTGGTAACTAGGTATATAGTTATATATAGGAGATACATTCTCTTTCTCTTTTTACATTTCTGGTACGTATTTTAGATATCTCTCACTATGCTATTCCTGCTTATTTTTATAGAGTTCCATTATATATCATCTTTAGAGTTATTCATACATTTTTTCTGAGGGTTGGAGTCTCATAAAGTTAAAAGTATATCAGAATAGTTATTATATTAGGTAACACTTGTGAACCAACACCTGATTTTTATAGAATCTTAATCTTAATTAGTGTTTTTGCTGGATTCAGGTAGGTTTCTTTATGAGAAGCCATTTAACATTGCAAAAAAATTATGCTTTGGTTTTCAAAGTAGAAATGTTTTTTTTTGTTTTTTTACAAAAAGGGCTAATTTTTCTCAGGTACTTTCACCTTTAAATTTAAATTGAACTGCTGACACCATCACTAAAATCTTTAAATGTTGGTCCTGACCCTACTATAATTATATGAGCTAATTTTCTTTTTTAAGACACACTCTTGAGTGAGACTTCCAAATGCTCTTAGTGTTCTGAGAGAGTTAGTTTACCTTTGTAATGAAAAATCCCTCCTGTGGGTACTACACTCGCCACTAGGATGAAGGCTAATCATAATAAATATAATAAATGCTAACTCTACCTAGGCAGTTCAGACAGGGCATTTTCTATGAGTAGCCTCTCCACGTTGACTTGTCTACAGCTAGCCGCGGCCCATTGCAGAGGTTTACCTTGCTTTGGGTCACGGTTCTTTTCTCCAGTGGATTGAAAAACCCATCTGTTTTCCCTCATGGTGATGGTCTTTCTTTTTGCCTGCTATGTTTTAAAAAATCAGCATTGCTGATGTGATTTTGTCTCTTGAGGCTTACCATTTAACCAGGTTGGAGATTCTATTCTTTGGTGATTCTATTCTATTCTATGCTTTATGAATATACACGAAGCTGGGTCCTTTACCGAAGTATCACAACAGGAAACAAATGACAACACGTTTGAGCATTAACTCATTATGGCTTTAGACCTTTGGCCAAGCCCTGTGATTGCTTGGGTACTGCTTTACCACCCCCATTGCCTACTTCTTTGTTTTCTGAAGCTGGAAGCCATATGAAAAACTTAAAATTCATTTAAATGTGTAATCCATATAAGGAGGCTATTTTAACTAAATTGAGACTACTATAAATATTGTAAAAATTAGCCTGTGTGATAGACATTTGTGTTAGTAAAACTTCAAAATATTTCCGTTTTATTCTTATCTAAAATATTTTCTTCTCACACTCAGTATTGTTATAAATTAGTAAGACTTTAATTAGTAATAGCCATTTGGTGGGAAAGATTCATTAATACGTTTGTTAGAATATAGATCTCCACTGCAGAGAAGTAGGGAGATTTTATGTTTTGTGCCCTGACAAAAAGTAAACTGCTTTTCAGTAAAAAGCACCAAGTAATTTTTACTAGTTTTTTATATAATTATTTTTCTATTCAAAGTATAAAGTAATCTTTGAAGATCTTTTTAGTCACACTGTTTTTAAAAAGCTCATTATTTTGAACTAAATAAGTCATGCATTATGAGAAGAAATAACAGGTAACATATAAAGTACAGATCAAGAAAAAAGTACAGATAAGGCAAAAAATAATAGTTAACAGTTTGCTGTGTACCCTTACTGAAATTTTTTTGTGTAAACATATGTATATGCATATATACAAATATTTTTGTTTTCATACCTGCTTTTTTTTTTTTTTTTTTCAACGTTAATTTATTTTGTTGTTTGGGACAGAGAGAGACAGAGCATGAACGGGGGAGGAGCAGAGAGAGAGAGGGAGACACAGAATTGGAAACAGGCTCCAGGCTCTGAGCCATCAGCCCAGAGCCTGACGCGGGGCTCGAACTCACGGACCGCGAAATCGTGACCTGGCTGAAGTCGGCCGCTTAACCGACTGCGCCACCCAGGCGCCCCTGCTTTTTTTTTTTAATAAAGTTTTCAGATGGTGAGGCAAGAAGACTAGAAATGTTCTTTACTAGCATACTGTAGCACTAAATAAAAATTCCATTCTTCAAAGACAGGTTTTGTCAAGTTCCCATCTCTAGCCTTGCCCTTCCCCTTACCTGGATTCTTTTTCATCACTGCTCTTCTCCTTGAAAGGAGAGAAGTATACTGATGTGTGGGTCTCCATTCTGGCTTGGCCATACGTTAGAATTAACTGAGGAGCTTTGAGAAATAACCACATCCTGGCTCTACCATCCAGAAATTCTTTTACTTATTATTTTTTTAAGTTTATTTATTTATTTTGAGAGAAAGAGTGTGTGTGCACAAGTACTCCCCAGTGGGGAAGGGGCAGAGAGAAAGAGGAGAGAGCAAGAATCCCACGCAGGTGCTGCACTGTTAGTGCAGAGCCCACTGTGGGGCTTGATCTCCCAAATCATGAGATCATGACCTGAGCTGAAATCAAGAGTTGGACGCTTTACCTACTAAGCCACCCAGGCAGCTCCACCATCCAGAGATTCTTAATTAATTGGTCGTGATGAGGCAAGATATGTGAGAAGAGAATGTGCTTTATCTTAGCCTGAGTATGGAAGCCTACCTAAACTTTTGAGTTCAAGCATGGGATAGGGGAAAGTGATGATTGAGTCCAACGGGTGTCTTCCTCACTTTCCTATCTTTAAGAAGGGTGATAGGCATAGGTCTTGGAAATCCCTCATGTTCTCAAAGGAATGTACTGCCACAAACTTCTTCATTTATTCTAGTATTGATTCATCTACAGAGTTTGTAATATTTCAGTTCTAAGGAAAATCAACTCATTAAATTAATGCAGTGCAGATGAGATAGACAAGAAGGTCAGTGGTAAAGCAGTATGGTGGTGTTGGTTAACCTCACAGATGCTAGAGCCACACTGTCTGGGTTGCAATCCCAGTTCTGTAATTTATATCTGTTGAGCTTGGGCAAGTTTGTTTTAGCCTCTGACTCATCTATAAAATGGGGATAATAGTCTCTACCTCATAGGAATGTTGTGAAGATTAGAAATACTAATATGTAAAGTGCTCAAAACAGTATTTTGTAGGAGCACCTGGGTGGCCTAGTTGGTTGAGCATCCGACTCTTGATCTTGGCTCAGATCATGATCCTAGGGTCATGGGATCAAGCCCTGCGTCTGACTCTGTGCAGAGCATGGAGCCTGCTTAAGATTCTCTCTCTCTCTCTCTCTCTCTCTCTCTCTCTCTCTCTCTGTCTCTGTCTCTGTCTCCCTCCCCCTCTCTCCCCCCCCGCCTCTCCTCTTTCCCTGTGCTCCTCTCCCCAACTTGCACACACATGCTCTGTCTCTCTCAAACATAACAAAACAAACCCAGTGTTTTGTATATGGTAAATACTCAATAAATAGTAGTACAATTAATATATTCTTTTTCTTGTATCTTCTTTTCTAACAGTTTTACCCTTTTCTTGCCCATTTGCCAAAATTCATACTTTTTTTGAATTTCTTTACTGGAGCAGGGGTCAGCAAACTTTTTTCTGTTAAGGGCCAGATAAGAAATATTTTAGGTTTTTAGGGACATACGGTCTCTGTTGCAATACAGTAGGGCAAAAGCAGCCATAGACTATATGTAAACAAATGAGCATGACTGTGTCCACTTTATTTATGGACATTTGAAGTTTACATTTCATACAATTTTCACATGTCATGAAATACTAATTTTCTTTTGATTTAAAAGAAAGACGTTTAAGACTGTAAAAACCATTCTTAGTTTATAGGCCACACAAAAATAGGCAGTGAGCCCTATTTGGCCTACAGGTCAGAGCATACTGATTCCTGAACTAGAGTAAAGGAACCCATCCATTCTGCCTATTTTAGACACTCTTTCTTTCTTAAGTATGCCTTCATTCTTTAATTCCCTGTACTTTGGAGGAATCTAGAAAATTATTTTTGTTGCCATTAGGTTTAGAATTTAAAAATTGTACTCATAGCTTAAACGATTAGCACATGGATAAAACAGGGAGCTCTTTGTGAACTCTGTCCTCAGTCATGTATATAACAGTACTTAGGGTTCTTTGGTTGCAAGCAACAGGAACAGACTTTGTCTTGATCTTAGCACCAGTAGGTGTGTGTATTAGGGGTCTCCAAAGAACAGGGCAGTAGGATACAAACACACACACACACACACACACACACAATTATTTATGCATACGTATGCATAAATAATTGTGTGTGTGTGTGTGTGTGTGTGTGTGTGTGTGTGTGTGTAGTGGGAGATATGTTTCAAGAAATTGGCTTATGTTGTTGTGGGGCCTAACAAGTCCAAAATTTATAGGGTAGGGCAGCTGGAAACTCTCTGGCAGCCACATGATAGAATTTCTTTTTCATGGAACCTCAGTTTTGCCCTTAAAGGCTTTCAACTGATTGGATGGAGCCTTCCCTACATTATTGATAGTCTCCTTCACTTAACGTCAATTGATGGTAGATGTTAACCACATGTACATAATACCTTCACAGCAACACCTAGATTCTGTGTTTGTTTGTGTAACTGGATACTACTGTATCCTAGCCAAGTGACACCTACAACTAACCATCACGTAATTCAATAAATATTTTTCCAGTAAAAGGATGAACAAATGGCTAAAATGGTTAATTTAAGCAGAAAAAGACGTGTATTTGAAGGATGTTGAATAATAGAATGTAAGAAAAAAATAGGCATGCAGGCCTCAGGAAGCCTCAAGAAGCACCAGGGCAGTCAGTGTGCAGGGCTTGAGACCTAGGTAGCAGGAATAAACAGCGTCTTTAGCGTAGCACAGTCAGAATGAATCTACTTTAACCATTTCCCGCCTTTACATCACTCTCCTCAAGATTCAGCTTCTTAGGAAAATCTGCCTGAATGGCCTACCTTGAGTTTGGGTAAGAGATCTCCTTTGCCCACTGGAGGGTGGGGCATCTTGATTGACAGTTCCACCAAAACTGCAGTGAGGGAGATGGGTTATTTCCCAACAGAGAGTCAGGATGCTGTTACCAAAAGAAGGAGGAAGGGATACTAGACATGCAAAAATAACAGATGTCTACTTCACCAATTCTTGATATCTGCCCACATACAGGGACAGCTGGTGAAGCTGACATGGACCAGGGCCAGATCATGGAGAACTTTACAGGCCCTGTGAATGAGCTTGGTCCTAAGTCCTCTAGAAGAGTGGACCTTTTTGGAGTCGTAGACTCCATGAGAATTGAAATTTTTGGACCAAATTTTGGATCCTCTTCTATTCTTCAGAAAATTATATTTAGTCTTAAGAAAAAAAAGGTTTTTTTTTCTCCTATCTTTTGAAGTACATCCATGGTTGGTGGGAAGAAGGGCTAGTCTCTTAACCTGAATGGTTAAGAATTCATAGGGAGAGGGTGGTATATACTGTTAAAGGATTTTAGGCAGGGGAACCACAGTAGAGTTGCATTTTAAATAAATCATTCTGGCTTGTACTGGAGGATGGATTCAAGGGGTGTAAGGCTGGGTGGAGGCTAAAAAAGAATGTCAGTATTACTGCTCTTCCCTCAGCTTCTGATGTTGCAGTTTTTTGATTCTCCTTAATCTCTGATTGCTCATGGAAATACTTGGTTAAGGGATGATGAGTGCTTTTGATAGGGATGAAAAGGGTAAACAATTTTAAGAAATATTTAGGAGGTAAAATCCACAGGACTTAGCTATCGATCATATTTGGGGAACAGATTGTACATGGGCATGCATGTGTCTAGCTTGCGTGACAGAAGATTGCAGAGGGATTAGTAGAGAGCAGGTAGAGGGATTGACCTTTAAATGTGAGGAGGGACTTTATCTTCTGAGTGGGACTTGAGGAAAAAAGATGATAGTGACTGGTCTTGATACCAGTAAGGGGGGGAGGGAATGAGGGAGGAAGTATAACAATGATTGGTAAGAGGATTGATGTGCAGTACTGAAGGTCCAGGTGAGATTTCAGACCAGGAATGTGTTGTAGTGATGTCAGTTACATAATGGTGTTGTCTCCTGCAATGAAAGATTTTAAGATTCATTCATGGTTGATGTTACATTGGCTGATTTGGGGGGAAACACAGGAATACACAGAATAGAGGTAGCTGGTCAAAGACTAACTCAAAAGGGTATAATTATGATGAAGAGCGGACACATATAGAGCCCATACTCTGTGCTAGGCACATTTATAACATATGCTCTAGAGATACTAACTTATTTACTCAGAGTAACCCTCTGAAGTAGGCACTGTTATCCTAATGATGAAACTGAGGCAGAGAGGTTAAGACATTGCCTACGATTACAGAGCAAGTAAGTGACAGAGCTGGACTTCAGACCCAGAAGTTAGGTTCCAAAGTCTATGCTTAGCTGCTAAGCTACACTGATGACCGCTCTTGGAATCTAGATTTAGGAGAGAAGGAGAGGAGCTGATAGGTTGGGAGATGATGAAGGGATCGACGTGTCTGAGATTTTATTTTAGTACGGTGGGAAACCTGTGCTGTGGGATTTTCCTCGGATTACAGACACAACGATTTATACCAGGCCAGGTATTGAAAAAAAGGAAATTAATTTAGACATTTACTAATAATTCTTAATGATCAGGAGCCTTTTTCATGAATTGTATTTGGACTGCCCAGTTCTTTTTGCTTCACTTTTGTGTGCTGATAACAAGATATTCTTGTAAAAGTAAACTTCTCCGTTTCCTTTTGTATGCTTCATTACCCTAGTTTTGACAGAACCTTTAATAAATGACCAGATTTTTTCTACTCTTTCTCTTTGCTCCCATAACATTAATTTGGCAGGCCTTTTCACTCCAGTGTGTTTGCATCCACTGCACTGCTGCCGTTTAGTAGGGGAGCCCTGCCAGTTAGAGCTAGAGAGGTTTTGTTCTGATTTGGAGAGACAGCATGTGTCTGTCTTTCAGATTTTCTTTTCTTTCCTTCACCCACCCTCCCCCTGCACCCCGAACTTGGTGCCCAATTTGTAAATACATTTCAGCAAATGCAGACTAAAGGAATAAAAAATGAATGCATGCCTCAGAGTAGAGCCACTTCTCAACATAGAATTGGCTTTTGGAAAAATGTTTGGCTTTTTCCAATGGTTGTTGTTACCTAGAGGCCATACAATTGATAAATTAATCAAACTAACACTTTACACAAAGGCATTGTAATATTTTTGTCTTACTAAATTTAGTCAACTGGTCTTATTTTCTTTTATCACTGCCATGTATTCGTAGTAGATCAACATAATGGATATTTGTAAGATTAGGGACCACTGTAATACTGTTTTTTTTTTTCCCGGTATTAATCCAGATACTGAGTTAAGTTTGATGTTTGCTGGGCTCAGTATGCCTTAGATTGATTTAGGCAAATAAATCAGTTATTTACGTCTAGCCAGTAAAAGGCATTGTTAGAAACAGGGCTCTAGATCTAAATGTTAAGATTTTAGCCTCTAGGAAATTTAGTCATATATGTTTAATTGTAGTATCTGCCTTTGAACCCTGACCCTCAAGACTTTAGTAATACTTAATGTTTTTCCTGTACTCAAGTGGTTTTTGATTTGTCTCTAAATACTTTTTCCCAGTTAACAAGCTTAGTCCAGATCTAGGCCTCTAAGTTTTTTTATACTCAGAGAATTTTAATAGTTCTTATTGATTGGTATCTTTTAACTAATATGAAGTTATTTAAATTGGTAAATTTTTATCAATAAAATATTATAATAATTCATTTTTGAAGAACATTGAAAATTATGTGAGTCCAAAAGCATTAGACTCAAACACAATGTTAAGTAAGAGTTGGTAATTTTGTAATTTACTTGTATGTAGCATTTTTCAGATTTCGCAATTTATATATGCTGTTGTTCTTATAGTTTCATATCTACCAAAGGATTAAGATCAGTCTAGATACTGAGAAATTTCTAATCATTGTGAATGTGTATGAATGTTGTAGGTAACCTATCGGTCTTTTAGTTTGCTCTATATTGAGAATTTTGTTTTTCCGTGAAAATATCTGGTATACTTGTTGTCAAGAATTCTGCATAGAAATTCCTCTATAATCATATTTTCTGGTGTTTCATGACAAAGGCACTGCTTAACTGTGCTTTTGTTTCCATTTATTTGTGGTATTTTGTGTATGTGGTTGTTTGGAAATTTTATCATGTATCATGGAAATATTCCTTTTATGACAATTTAAAGATTGTTCTCATAACCCTGCATTTTATTTTTGTAATTTTAATTTTTTTATTAAATGTTGCTTCTTTGGCAACTCTTAATATCCTTAAATGTTTCCATGTTTGTGACCTCTGGTCGCTATCTTTCAACATACTGATGTCGAATGCAAGATTTGGGAGTTATTTTCTCCTTGTACGATGTTCTTTAGATAAAAGAAAGATAAAAGCTGTAATTCATTCAGCCCTAACTTTAAAATAGAGTTAGATACTACTCTTAAGCAAATATTTAGCAGGATTAGTTTTCTTTCTAGTCAGAATTTTCTGGGCAGAAATGTTGTACTCAAAGTAATTTTCAGAGTTGGAAGTATTTTAAAGCTTTGATCAGAATTGCATTTTCAAGGAGATTGTTGTAATATATTGATTTCTGTAAACATGCAGACTCAGTATGTACCAGACCTTGCATTGATGTATATATACATAAGTAAAAATGGGAGTAGGGAAAGTGGAGGTGGGATCAGTTGGTTATGCTGATGGAATGTGGGTGGACCTGGGTGATAATAAGTATTTCCTGGTGGTCATTTCTGTCAACAAACAGTATTTCAAATATTTGAAGTGCTCCTTCTCTGAGGCAGGTATTCTAGCACATTTCAGACCCATTGGAATGGGTTTTCTTAAAAGAATTTAGCCACTGTGAGCAAAGAAACCTGCTGAAACAAGGCTTAATTTTGAATTAAAATTAAATAGAAGCTGATATTAGAATGAGTACATACAAGATATGTTATCTCAACGCTTCATTTCATCACCCTATTTTGTATAGTCTTCTGGCCATTGACTACTTTTTATCAGTTTTGTAGTAGTTGGACATGGAAAGAAAATGAGATGAAGCACACATCTGGAAATTTTGCCTTTTTAAGAATTTTGTTCTTGTTTTGTTTTTACTATGGAAAATAAAATCTGGTAAACAATTTAGGAAGACAGCATAGAGTTGAGGTTAAGAATGTGGGCATTGGAATCATGTTGCCTGAATTCTGATCCCAGCTATGCAAATTACTGTGTGATCTTTGGTTAAGATACTTTTCTTAGCCTCACTTTCTTTAGCTATAATATGGTATAATGGTAACTCTACCTTAGGCCATGAAAATCACATGGTATGGTCCATATGAAGCACTTAGCATGGAATATTAGATATTATCATTGTTCTATTATCCCTTCTTTTCTCTTCATCAAAACTTTACTATGGATTCTGACTTGATTTTTGAGGTTACTGTTTGGTTTCCACTGAATTTTAGCAGGCTGTTTAGTGTTTAAAGGAATATTTAGTACATTTTTCTTTTAGCTAGAATAAGCTAAAGATGCAAAATGTTGTGTTAGATTCCTGAGACCTGGGGAACCGGTCTGAATACTTTTATGCACTTGGTTAAGCTTGATGCTATTCAGAATGAGACCAGTTTGTGCTGATTTCCATTCCTCTATTAGTCTTTAAAAAAATGAGTCACCATAGTGTCCATTGATGTCATTGGGACCATTAGGAGAATTGCTTGTTATCTATGAAGATCCAGAGAACTCTTGTTTGTACTTATTTTAATAATCAAAGCTTGGTTTTGCTTAATTCTTCTAACAATATATGAGTAATGTTATTTGTAGAGTGCTTTTTAAAACTTTTATAAACTTTGTCTCATTTGATCTTCACAGTTATGTGAAAAAGGTAGGACAGATGGAATCACTCCTACTTGTAAAGATGAGAAATCTGGGCTCTGAAGAAGTTCAGCGACTTGCCCAGAGATAAATAGTTATGTCTGCTGTCTCTTATATTAGTTTTCATTCTACTATATCAAAGAGTTTCTTTGTAGAACCAATCCCTTCTATAATGGTCAACCTATAATTTCCAGAACATCAAATTCAAATTGTTGAAATTACTGGATTTTCACATTTGCTAGAAATATGTACCTTTTGTTATGGTTTCACTTTTTTTTTTTTTTTTTTTACTATATATCAACTTCTGCTGAAGTATATTACTATAATTTTAATCTTATTTGTAAGTGTAGGATTTAGAGATACTTGATTTGGAAGTATTCCCTTAAAATACATTTGATGCCAGAAAGTTATTTTAATAAGTAAATTAACTGTAAATATAATTTTGATTTCAGAGGGCATTATGAAAGACTTTTTTTCTCTGATTCTTATGGTACTTGTAGTCAAGCTGACCAATTTCAAAAGAAAAAATGACTTTTTACTTTCTGGAATCATTTTAAAAACTAGTGTACTTTATATTGTGTAAATACCTGTGGGGAGATACATATATTTTTTTTAATTGAGGACATTCTTTGTGTAAGAAGTTCAGTTTAAGTAATTTTAGATCTTCTGCTCTTGTATTCATGAGCTCTATACAAATCACTATGAAGGAATACGAAATAGTTCTTAACTTGCTTTCAACAAAGTTGACATTGATACAAGAGAAGGTAACACTAATTATGACACAAAGTAGAGGTGCCAAACTACAATATAAGACCTGGTTTTGTATGGCAATCAAGCTAAGATGGTATTTGCTTTTGTTGTTTAAAAAAACAAACAGGGGCGCCTGGGTGGCGCAGTCGGTTAAGCGTCCGACTTCAGCCAGGTCACGATCTCGCGGTCCGGGAGTTCGAGCCCCGCGTCGGGCTCTGGGCTGATGGCTCAGAGCCTGGAGCCTGTTTCCGATTCTGTGTCTCCCTCTCTCTCTGCCCCTCCCCCGTTCATGCTCTGTCTCTCTCTGTCCCAAAAATAAATAAACGTTGAAAAAAAAATTAAAAAAAATAAAATAAAATAAAATAAAATAAAAAAACAAAAAAACCCAGGAGAATGTGTGACTTAGACCATGTGTGATCTGCAGAGCAAAAAAAAAAAAAATATTTACTATCTGGCTCTTTACAGAAAACGTTTGCTGACTGTGAATTAGGGGAATATGTATTACGTAAGATAAAGTATAGCTAGAGACATTCAGGAAGGCAGACCAAAACCACGTGATACCGTTTCATACCCACTAGGATAGCTTTAATCAAAAACTGGACGGTAACAAGTGTTGACAAGGATGTGGAGGGATTGGAACTCTCATGGTCTGCTGGTGGGAATGTAAAATGGTATAGTCACTATGGAAAACAATCTGGCACTTCTTCAAAAATGTTAAACATAGAGTTACCATATGACCCAGCAATTCCACTGTAGGTATAAACTCAAGAGAATTAGAAACATGTTCACATAAAAACTTGTTCATAACATTATTAGTCACAATAGCCTAAAGGCCCACAGCTGATAAGTGAATAACTAAAATGTGGTATAGCTATACAATGGAATATTATTATCCAGCCTTAAAAATAAATGAAGCACTAATACATGCTACAACATAAACAAACCTTGCATTGTATGTGAAAGAAGCCAGACACAAATTATCACAAATGCTATTATTCCATTTGTAGAAATGTCTACAGTAGTCAAATCCATAGAGACAGTAAATAGAGTAGTGGTTGCCAGAGACTGGGTGGGGAAATTGGGAGTGACTACCACTGGATGTAGGGTTTCTTTTTAGAGCAATGAAAATGTTCTGGAATTAGTGGTGATGATTGCACAGCCTCGCGAGTGTAATTTAAACCACTGAATTATATACTTTAAAATGGTGAATTTTATGTTATGTGAATTATATCTCAACAAAAGAAAATGTAACTGGAGACTAAGTAGTTTTATAAAAAGAAGTAATGAGAGGTCAGGTAAAGAAGAGAAGACTATAGGCACGAATCGATTGATACAACTTTGAAGTTGGGGCTTTAAATGCACCTCAGAGGGCGTGGAGGATTTGGATAGAAACAGAGGAAGATAGGTAGGTAGGTGTGGCATTACAGATCTTAGGGAGGGGTATAAACTGAGTTCTTGGTGTTTGACCGGAGATGAAGGAGTGGCAAGACTAAGAGGAAGAAAGACCACTTGAATTTGTTTTCATGAGGTTTGTAAACTGGCATATTTAACTGATTTGTCCTGTTAGGGATCATGCTTTGCACTATCATTTTTATGGAACTAATTGTGTATTCTTCTAGGCTAAGGCAGGAATTTTTTATTCCAGCCAGAAAGCAAGAGCCTAAGGGCTATCCACCATGGTACCTTTAACAGGTTACTGTATGTAAGGATTTTAGTTCTCAGTATATGCTTTGAGGAATTTGTTACCATCTTTTTTTTTTCTTTTTCAAGCTTTTATTTAAATTCCAGTTAGTTAACATGTAGTGTAACATTAGTTGCAGGTGTAGAATTTAGTGATTCATCACTTACACACAATACCCAGTGCTCATCACAACAAGTGCCTTCCTTAATACCCATCACCCATTTAGCCCCTCCGCACCTCCCCTGCCCATCTCCTGTCTAGTAACCCTATTTGTTCTCTATTGTTAAGAGTCTGTTTTCTGGTTTGCCCCTCCTTTTTCTTTTATCCCCTATATCCATCTGTTTTGTTTCTTAAATTCCACATATGAGTGAAATCGTATGGTACTTGTATTTCTCTGACTTATTTTGCTTAGCATAATACTCAGTCTCCATCCATGTTGTTACAAGTGGCAGGATTTCATTCTTTTTTATGGGTGAGTAATATTCCATTGTGCATATATAACACTTCTTCTTTATACATTCATCAGTCAATGGATGTCTGAGCTCTTTCCATAATTTGGCTGTTGTTGATAGTGCTGCTATAAACATCAGGGTCCTTGTATCCCTTCGAATCAGTATTTTTGTATCCGTTGGGTAAATACCTAGTAGTGTGGTTCCTGGGTAATAGGTAGTTCTATTTTTAACTTTTTGAGGAACCTGCATACGGTTTTCCAGAGTGACTACACCAGTTTGCATTCCCACCAGCAGTGTGAGAAGGTTCTCCTTTTTTGCTTGTTTTGTTTGTAACCAATTTTAAGTCATACGTAGTATCTGATGTTTTTGTTATTCACAAAAATCCTTAATAATATGGTTCCTTATACTTGCCACTTTATACTTTATAAAGTTCTTTCTTGTATATCCCTTCATTTAATCCTCTCACCACACCTGTGAGATAGATAGTATCATTCCCATTTTAAAGATGAAAGAGGCCATATAATAATAATAGAGTGATTTGGAGCCAGGATGGGGGCACTGGAATCAAAAAAAATGCCTAGGTTTGAATTCTGGTTTTGCCATTTACTAATTGTGTATGAGTTTTGAGTTATTTTAACCTGTCTAGGTTATACGTTTTCTCTTATGCAAAATGGTGTTTGTAATATTGTAGAGTGATATTTGAATGTTACAGAAGTAAAATTCTTAGAATCGTGCTTGATGCATAGTAAGCCCTCAGTAAGTGTTGTGCTGTTACTATAGATCATGAGAATTGAGTGAGATTAAGAAGTCCAAAGTCTTGCAGCTTAATAAGTGGTAGAGCCAGCACTTAATTATTGGTGTTCTGAATCCAAGTCTTGTTTATCTAGTTGCTTTCACCAGATTTTATTATATACTTATTTATTGGCCATACATTTATAAACTTTCTAAACTTTCATTTAAGTGTAAACCAGACAATAATCCAGGTATCGATAGCACAAGAGATTTTCTTCTACACCCTTTACAACAGAACTTTCATTCCTAAATCCAGTCTTTTACCTTAATCCACTAACACCCAGTCCTTAGCACTTATAAACCAAATTATGAACTAGGAAGGGAAGATGACAAAGGAAAACATAGATTTAACATAGTAACAAAAATTAACTTGGATATGATAAACTATTAAAAGCAACACACCTAGGGGAAAAACCTGGAATAATCAAAAGGGTGGCTGTCCTTAATAAATTAGCAGAAAAGACTGATTGATTGGAAAAATAACTTTTTTTCAAAGACAAATGAGAAAAGACTAGGAAGTTAGCTAAAGAGAAAAGATGTGAATGATAAATATCTGAAAAACAGGTTAACTTCAGAAGTTAATCAAAGAAATTTAAGTTTAGGGTAATACATTTTTGATAATACAATTAAACTAAGAACACTTAAATTTAAAACTTTAAGTTGAAACTCTGCTGTTAGGGATATAGTGAAATGGGAACCACATATTTCTGAGGGAAATGTCAATGATAAACCCTAGTAGTCTCCATGAAAAACCTAATCTTAGATCTAGTAACGATCCATTGGAGAATGTAACCCAGAGAAAAAAATGATAACTTTGGATAAAAATTTATGCACAAATATTCATTGCATCATTATCTATAATAACATCTGGACATATCCAGCCAAAAGAATAGTTAAATTATTATACACTTATTACAATATTATTATTGAAGAGTTTCATTAAAAATTTTAATGCCCTTGGGAAAAGATGATGACATAATGTTTGGAGGGTTTGGAAAAAAGCATGATTCAAAATTGCACTAACCTCTAGTGTCAAGGGGAAACTTAAGTCTTCAGAATAAATAGTTTCTTCTGGACAAACATTTACTGAGTAGCTCTCAAATGTTTGATGTATTTGACTGTCTACCTACTGAAAAAATAGAATAAATAACACAAAAGACCTCTTAAACCCAAATCCTCTTTCCCTTGTAGTAGTGACTGCTCATTTCTCTCTTCTTTTAGCAAACTCCTAAAAATTTTTTTCTACAGTTGTTTCTGATTTCTCACTCTGTCTTTCCTGAATCCAGACGGGCTTTTGTCCCTAGGTTAGTCCACTGAAATGAGTTCAAGTCTCCAGTGACCCCCAGTGGTCAGTTCCCAGCCCTCCTCTTCCTGGAATCAGCAGCAGCATTTAGCAGTTGATCACTTCTTTCACATGTTTTCTTCTCTGTCTTCTAAAGCCACACACATGGTTTCCCCTACCTCACTGGCTGTTGCTTGTCCTCCTTTGCCGACTGCTCTACTTAAGGGTTTTTTTTTTAAGTTAGTGTGATGAATTATATATTTTTAAAAATTGTGATAAAATACACGTAATACAAAATTTACCATTGTAACCATTTTTAAGTGTCCAGTTCAGTAAAGTACATTTACATTTTTGTGAAACCTTTCACCATATATCTCTAGAATTTTTCTCATCTTCCCCAGCTGAAACTCTGTACCCATTAAATACTTAACTCCGCATTCCCCTCTCCTCCCAGCCCCTGACAACCATTCTACTTCCTGTCTATAGATTGGACTATTGACTGCTCTAGGTATTTCATGTACCTTGGAATCATACGGTATTGGCTCTTTCGTGACTGGCTTTTTTCAGTTAACGTAATATTTTCAAGGTCATCCATGTTGTATCGTGTGTCACAATTTCCTTCCTTTTAAGGAAGGAATGTATATACCATCGCATGTATATACCACATTTTGTTTGTCCATTCATCTGTTGATGGACACCTGGGTTGATTCCACTTTGACCTCTGTGAATAATGCCACTGTAAACATGGATGTACTACAAATATCTGTTTGAGTCTCTGCTTTCAGTTCTCTTGGGTATATACCCAGAAATAGAACTGCTGGCTTTGGGGGGGCGGGGGGAGGAGGGGGCGGCGCCTGGGTGGCTCAGTCAGCTGAGTGGCTGATTCTTGATTTCAGCTCAGGTCTTGATCCCAGGGTTGTGGGATTGAGCCCTGTCTCAGGCTCCACTGGGTATGGAGCCTGCTTAAGATTCTCTCTGTCTCTGCATCTCTCCCCCACTCACGTGCTCACTGGCTCTCTCAAAAAATAAAATAAAGAACATAAGAAGTAGAACTGCTGGATCATATGTTAATGATTCTATATGTAATCTTCTGAGGAACTGCCATACTGTTTTCCATATTCCCACCAGCAGTGCACAAGGGTTCTAATTCCTCCACATTCTTACCAATATTTATTATTTTCTGGTTTCCTCTTTTGTTTGTTTCGTTTATTTTGGTTTGATAATAGCCATCCTAATGGATCTGAAGTGATATCTAATTATGGTTTTGATTTGCATTTCCCTGATGATTAGTGATGTTGAATGTCTCATGTGCTTACTGGCCATTTGTGTATCTTCTTTGGAAAAATGTCTATTTAAGTCCTTTGCGCATTTTTTATTTGTGTTATTTGGTTTTTTTTGTTGTTGAGTTGTAGGAGTTCTTTATGTATTCTGGATATTAACACCTTATCAGATATATGGCTTACAGATGTTTTCTTCCACTCCATCAGTTGCTGTTTTACACTGTTGGTTGTGTCCTTTGATTCACAGAAGTTTTAAATTTTGATGTACTCTAATTTATCTTTTTTCTCCTGTTGCTTGTGCTTTTAATGTCATATCCAGGAAATCATTGCCAAATCTAATGTCATGAAGTTTTTTTCCCTGATGTTTTCTTCTAAAAGTTTTATACTTTTGCTCTTACATTTAGGTCTTTGATCCATTTGAATTAATTTTGTATAAACTGTAAGATAAGAATCCAGCTTAATTCTTTTGCTTGTGAATACCCATTTCCCAACACCATTTGTTGAAAAGACTGCCTTTTCCTCATTGAATGGTATTAGCAACCTTGTCAAGTCATTTGACCATTTATGTAAAGGTTGATTTCTGGGCTCCCTAGTCTACAAATTTTGGTGTGTTGTATTTTCATTTTCAGTCTGTTCAAAATACTAATTTCCATTTTAATTTCTTATTTGAATCATGGATTATTTAGAGATATGTTATTTTGTTTCCAGGTATTTGGGGATTTTGATGTCTTTCTGTTACTGATTTCTAGGTTAATTCCATTGTGGTCAGAAAACATACTTTGTATAACAAGCTTAAATGCCTTTAAATTTATTGAGACATGTAGTCTAGATTATAGATGATAGTCTGTCTTGGTAAATGTTCCATGTGCACTTGAAAATAATGTGTTTTGTTGTTAGATGAAGTATTTTATAAATATCAGATGCAATTGATTGATGGTATTGTTTCATTCAAATACGTCCTTACTGATTTCTGCATGCTGAATCTCTGAATTACTGATAAGGTGGTGTCGAAGTCTCCAGGTGTAATAGTGGATTCATCTATTTCTCCTTGCTGTTCTATCAGTTTTTGTCTCCTATATTTTGATGCTCTGTTGTCGGGCACATATGCTTTAAGGATTTTTATGTCTTCTTGGAGAATTGACTCCTTTTTCATTACATAATATCACTCTTTATCTCTGATGATTTTCCTTTCTTTGAAGTCTGCTTTGTCTGAAATTGTATAGCTACTCCAAATGTTTCTTTTTTTGATTGGGATTAGCATGGTATTTCTTGCTCCATTTACTTGCTCCTTCACTTGTTTCTTCTTTTTTTTTTTTTTTTTTAAGTAGGCTCCATGACCCTGTAATCAAGACCTCAGATCAAGAGTTGGATGCTGAACCAGCTGAGCCACCCAGGCACCCCATTGCTCCTTTACTTTTAATCTGTCTGTATTTTATATTCAAAGTGGGTTTCTTATAGGCAACATATAGTGAGATCTTGTTTTTTGGTCCACTTGACAGTCTTTCTTTTAACTGATGTGTTTAGACCATTGATGTTTAAAGTGATTTTTGATATGCTGGATTAATAGCTACCATAGCTGTCGGGGCACCTGGGTAGCTCAGTTGGTTAAGTGCCCGAATTCGGCTCAGGTCATGATCTCACAGTTCATGGGTTCGGGCCCCACGTCAGGCTCTGTGCTGACGGCTCAGAGCCTGGAGCCTACTTCGGAGTCTGTGTCTCCCTCTCTCTCTGTCTCTCCCCTGCTCATGCTCGCTCTCTCTCTCTCTCAAAGATAAATAAACGTTAAGAAAAATAATGACTACCATAGTTGTTAACCGTTTTCTGTTCATTGCTCTTGTTTTTTCTTTTTTAATCTTTATTTTCTGCTGCCTTCTGGTCTTAATTGAACATTTTATGTACTTTCATTTTTCTCCTCTCTCACCATATCAGTTATACTATTTTTTTTTAGTGGTTGCCTTTGAATTTAAAATACACATTTATAGCTAATCCAAGTCCACTTTCATATAACACTATACTACTTCACAAGGCATTACAGGTACTTTATAACAGTATTCCTAGTTCCTCCCACCAATCTCTTATAATATTGCTGTCATTCATTTCATTTATCCATAAGCTGTAGTCACCTAATATATTGTTGCTATTATTATTCCAGACTGTTATCTGTTAGATCAATTAATGATAAGAAAAATAAAAGATTTTATTTTACCTTTATATGTTCATATTTATGTCCATGTAATCTGACCTAACTCATTTTCCTTCCTTCTAAAGAATTTCTAACATTTCTTGCAGGGCAGGTCTACTGGAATTTTTATTTGAGAACATCTGTATTTATCTTTCATTTGAAGGATGATTTTGCTGAATACAGAATTGTAGCTTGATGAGTTTTTTCTTTCAACACCTTAAATAGTTCACTTCACTCTCTCTACTTGTGTAATTTCTGAAGAGAAATTTGATGTAATTTTCATCCTTAACTCCTCTTGAGTAAAGTGTTTTTTCACCTCTGGCTTCTTGCAACATTTTCTTTTTGTCTTTGATTTTCTGCAGCTTGAATATATGCTTGGGTGTAGTTTTTCAGTATTTATTCTGCTTGATGTTCTCTGAATATTTTGGATCTGTGGTTTGGTGTCTTATTATTATTTATTATCTTTTGCTTATTATTTTTCTGTTAATTATTCATTTTTTTTCCTTCCAACTCCTCACTCCTTTTGGCCCTGACTTCACAGTGTATCTGGAAGATAACTAATTCTTACCACTCCACCGCTACTACTTTGGTCCAGGTTACCATCTTTTGGGTTGTTTCATTTGCTTTCACATAGTTCTTCTTACCTCTGTCCTTGACTTCCTCCTTCATTTCAACAGCAGGATACCTGTTAAAAATTTCAGTGGGAATCTGTCATCCTTTCCTCACAACCAGCCAGTGATTTCCCATCTCACACCAAGTAAAAGCCAAAGTCTTAACCATGGCCTGAAAGTCTATATTTAGCTATCTCTTACTTTATCTCCTACTAATCACATTGCACTCCTGTTAGGGTGCCCTTCTTTCTCTTTGGAAGTCAGCAGACCTCTCAAAGATCTGCATAACTGCATTGTCTAACTTCCCATTGCCTCTAGGTGTTTGTTCAAATATCACTTCTTTTTTTTATTTTTAAATTTAAATTTATTTATTTATTTATTTTTTACATTTCTTTATTTTGAGAGACAGAGAGAGACAGCATGAGCAGGGGAGGGGCAGAGAGAGAGGGAGACACAGAATCAGAAGCAGGCTCCAGGCTCTGAGCTGTCAGCACAGAGCCCCATGTGGGGTCGAACCCACGAACTGTGAGATCATGACCTGAGCCAAAGTCGGACGCTTAACCGACTGAGCCACCCAGGCACCCCTGTTTTTAAATTTCTTAAGTTTATTTATTTTGAGAGTGAGAGAGAACACAAGCTGGGGAGTGGCAGAGAAAAGGAGAGACAGAATCTCAAGCAGGCTCTATACCATCAGTGCAGAGCCCTACGTGGGGCTCGAACTCAACAGACGATGAGATCATGACCTGAGCCAAAATCAAGGGTTGGACGCTTATACCAGCTGTGCCACCCAGGCACCCCAAATACCTTTTTTTTCTAATTGTAAATCTCCATGCCCTATGAACTCTCTGTCTTCCTTTTCCTCTGTAATATTTTTCCAAAACACTTTACCAGCCAACCTGTGTCTTTGGCAGGAGAGAGCATGGCACACTGGAGAATATTAAAGCCAGTTTGGCTGGAGCATTGAGAATGAGAGGAAGTGTATTGTGAGGTGAAGCTAGGTAGGAGTTAGAGACTCAACTGTGCAGACCCTTGTAGGCCATGTTAACATTTTTGGTTTGTATTTAAAGGTAGTGGAAAAAAACTGAAGTATCTTAACTAGAGGGATTTGGGAGGAGGGTCAGTAACATGATTAAATTTATCTTTTTATACTGATCGTTCTGGCTTCATTGTGGAAAAAAGATTGGAGAGGGAAAAATTGGATGTGGAGAAACCAGATGAGAGGCTATTACAGTAATCCTGGTATAAGCTGATGGTAGCTTATCAACCCGGGGTTGATGGCCTACAGAAAAAATGTTTGGAAATGTTTGATTCTTATGAAAAAATCCATTTATAAACATATGTGGCCAGCAATTTGTAACTCCTTATTGCCAGATTAGGATCTCTGATTTATAAAATCTCATCTGATTCCATTATGAGTAAATAAAATTGTTTTAACTCTTTAAAATAAATCCTAGAAAATCAATAGTCTTATATCTTTTTGTAGATTTCTTCACGGTAGGCACAAAATCAAAGAACCCTAATTAAGTTATTTATTCTTATTTGAATGGCCAGTTTCTAGGCCTGATCAAACTGATTCATCTCTCATGAAAACAAGACTTTAAATAATTTTATTATAGGGTGCCTGGGTGGCTCAGCCAGTTAAGCGTCCAACCTCGGCTTAGGTCATAATCTCACGGTTTGTGAGTTGAAGCCCCACGTCGGACTCTGTGCTGACAGCTCAGAGACTGGAGCCTGCTTCAGATTCTGTGTGTGTGTGTCTCTCTCTCTCTCTCTCTGCCCCTCCCCCTACTCATGCTCTGTCTCTGTCTCAAAAATAAACATTTTTTAAAAATTTAAATAATTTGATTATATTTTTTCTGACTTCCTCTTATCTCAAAAATTAAGAAGTTGATTAGGACTAAGATTGTCCTCAACAGGAGTTTTAAAAGACAAAGATGGCTGCCTGTGTTATTTCTTGTCACAAAGCCAGCAACCTCTGACAGCAGGAAACTGTGTAGAGCTTCACAGTTTATGAGAATCAGAAACTCATGACATTCTAGCCATGCTAAGATAGATTAAAGTTCTTAAAGCAAACAAACTAATAAACTAGGATCCTGACAGTAGTTTTCTAAGGTGGCAATATTTTCATCAAACCAGAATGTTGATCCTCTATTTGTTTCACTTTAGGAGGGAAAAAGCATTTAACCTGTCCCATGCTACGTATTTTATTTTATATGTACCTAAAATATGTCATATTGTTTAATTATCAGAAACAAGTGAAGTTATCTTAATCCAGATTTGTTTTGTTGATACAAAAATTGCATATCAATCAGGGCAAATAACTTGTCCAGGCTCACACAATTTATAGAGTTTGGTTTTGGATCCAGATATGCCAGCAAAAAGATCTTCCCTTTCAATCAGGGGTGTTAATTTGGGTTCCTTGGTCTCTACTTCCCCCTCTGTGTTTATGGTTTTCAAAGAGCTGTGGACCCTTCAATAAAATTCAGTCAATAAATTTTATTATTCTGCCTCCTCATTTGGGATTCCTAATCTCATAGTGCTGTCCACTCTTGTTTTATTTTATTTACTTTATTTACTTTTTTAATCTTTATTTATTTTTGAGAGAGAGACAGCGTGTGAGCAGGGGAGGAGCAGAGAGAGCGGGAGACACAGAATCTGAAGCAGGCTCCAGACTCTGAGCTGTCAGCACAGAGCCTGACACAGGGCTCAGACTCACGAACTGTGAGATCATGACCTGAGCTGAAATCAGACACTCAACTGACTGAGCCACCTAAGCGCCCCTGTCCACTCTTGTTTTATATTACCTTTCCACAATTCTTGTCAAAATACCAGTAAGACTCTAGTTACAGTAGTAAAACAGTGATAGTAGTAGTTATTTTTTAGTGGATAATATTTGCCAGGCATTATATGGCAAATATATTTGCCAGGGCTATATATGCATTATCTTATTTGATGTTCACAGCAACGTTGTTGAACTATGCCCTTTAAGATTAACCTTCTTTTATCTCCAATCCCAGCCCATTCTTTGCTCTCCTAACTGATCTCCCTGCTCCAGTTTCTCATTCCTTTGTTCCAACCTACACAATTCTCATCGAGCTTTTTTTTTTCTTCCTTTCCTCAAATTACTCAAAAGCCTTAGGTGGCTTTCCCCCACTGTTAGGAAAGCAAGTTCTTAAGATATCAAACAGGGATTTTGGTAGTTTACTAGCTTATTGTTCAAACAATGACTATACTCATTCCTTTCCCACTGCCTTTCACTGAGAATATTCAGCCACCTAGCCTTTTTTAAATAGTTTTTTTCATTAGACTCTTCATTTTCCTGAGTCTGCCTTTTTAAATGGAACTCCATGTCTGCAGTACTCTCTACCCGTCCTCTGGCCAGACTTTCAAGAAATGCACGCAAGACATACAGTGAAAAATCTCCCTTCTTTCCATATCCCTTCATTCCTCCAAAGTTTCCTTCCAAAGATAGTCTATGCATTTACAAGTTTCCATGTACATACGTGAGTATAGAAGCAAGTTAGCATGTTGGTTAATGAGTGTGAACTCTGGAACTGGGCTGCCTAAGTGTGAATCATGGCTTCTCTTCTAGATGTATGGCTTGGGCAAATTACTAGTTCCTACCTCACAAGCTTTTTGTGAGGATTTCTTAAAAGAGTGCACGGCATGTGGTAAACTCTCAGTAGGTGTATGCTATTATATTATTGTTGTGGTATTGTTATATAACAGAGCATGATACATTGAAAAGAGAATGGCATTTAAAATTGGGACAGCCTTCTAGTTATTTTGTGCCTAAGTCATTTAATCCAAGTTAAACCTAGTATGGTTTCCTCATCTTTAAAATTGGGATAATGGAGGGGCACCTGGGTGACTCAGTCGGTTGAACGTCCGACTTCGGCTCAGGTCATGATCTCGTGGTCTGTGAGTTCAAGCCCCGCGTCAGACTCTGTGCTGACAGCCCAGAGCCTGGAGCCTGCTTCCGATTCTGTGTGTGTGTCTCTCTCTCTGCCCCTTCCCCGCTCATGCTCTGTCTCTCCCTGTCAAAAATAAATGAACATTAAAGAAAAAAATTTTTTTAAATAAAAATAAAATTGGGATAATGGATTTGATTTTGATGAACAATAAAAGGAAGGAGCTTTGTAAATAATACTATATGAAGTTTAGTTGTTGGTCACATCATTTTACTTTCTGTTTCGGTGAAAGGTCATAACATTTCAGCTGGTGATAAGAAATGAAGTCATCTTTAAAGGATAAAGATACCAGAAATTTAGTGATAGTTATGCTGTTTTGCTTTACAGATTTTTCGAAATTCATACTTTTTCATTAGCTGTGGCTTGCTTTTGGTGGGTTAGTCTTAAATTTTTAAATTATGATTATATAATTTATGTGTCAGTGCCATTAAGAGAATAATGTTAGAATAAATACCTCTATTTATGGAAATGTATCTAGTTTACAGAATTGATGTAATTAGCTATACTTAGCATAAATTAGTAAACCTTATCTGTAAACCTTCTCTTTTCAGGAAAAAAAATTTTTGTCAACCTAGAAAATACTAGTCACTGCCTCTAACATTTTTTTCGTGGTTTGCAAAACGTGTTATTTGCCTGTGATAAGAGTTGCTGAAGAATATTTGTTTTACTAAGTAGATGGTGATACATGTAAAAAGAGGTTCCCGTTGATGCTCTTTTTGATGATTTATGCTGTTGCTAAAACAAGAGAGGCATTTACTCTTTTAAAATAACTCCTGGATGCCACAGTGCATATCAGTACCCAAAGACACAGAGAATGGGATATTTTTGGGTACTATGATACTCTCCCTTCTTTTGTTAATGAGAGGCATTTCCAGTAGGAAATGTTCAGGAGGAAAAATGTAGTCAGAGGTCACTAAGTGGTAGAGCGGAATTCTGGCCAGCAGTATGGATCCTAAGTTCAGGCTTTAAAACATTTCAGTATATTGCTTCTGAGAATGAGACTATGAAAAATTACCAGAAGACAAAGGAAGGGGGAACTTCTAGAAATAATATAAATTAAAAAATTCAAGCTTAATAGATAGCTTTAATAACAGATTAGTCTAGAGAGTTAGAGAACTGGAAGATGATCTAAAGAGTAAAGCAACCAAAATAAAGCGATGGGGAGAGGAAATATGCAAGCAAAGAAAAGAGAATTCGATATCTCTAGTTTTCCTTGATTCCTTACTAAGTTATGGATGTATTAGTTGGATCCTTTGCTGTCCAGCTATAGCTTTCATTTCACTGCCTTTCTGATAGTGAGGTTTGACTATGTGACAGTTTTGTTAATTTAGATGTAAGTGGAAGTTATGCGTGCATAGGTTTTTTTTTTTGTTTTGTTTATTTTGGAGAGAGAGAATGAACAGGGGAAGGACAGAGAGAGGCAGAGGATTTGAAGCATGCTCTGCACTCTGAGTGCACAGCCTGATGTGGGGCTTGAACTCACAAACCACAAGATCATGACCTGAGCTGAAGTTGAACGCTTAACTGACTGAGCCACCCAGGTGCCCTCGTAGGTTTTAACCTTATAGGTTATGCCTATAAAAGGAAAGGGATATACCTTTTTTTCCCGTGGACTGGAATGTGTACATGGTAGTAAACTATGTTTAGCTTGTGGGAGAGGGCAATACTCTAAGGACAGTAGAGCAACAAGATGTGAGAACTTAGCTGACTAGTATAAACTGCCCCCTGGACTATATCCCTTCTGACTTTCATATGAGGGAGAAGAAGTTTGAATTTTGTTTAAGCCACCCTAGGGTCTCTTATTATAGCAGCCTAGTCTGTGTCCTAATAGAAGAGGAGCATGAGAAAATACAACAAATCTAAGCAGAGTCCACATAGGAAGAAAAGTGATGTAGAAAGAATATTTGAGATTATGCTTGAGAATTTATAAAACTGCAAAAAGATACAAATGTAAGAAGTCACATAAAGGTTAAATAAAAATCTAAACCCAACTTCATAGTTAAAATTGCACACAATGAAAGATCTAAAAAATAGCCAGAGAGTGGGGTGCCCAGGTGGCTCAATTGGTTGAGCATCTGACACTTGATTTTGGCCCAGGTCATAATCTCAGGGTTGTAAGATCAAGTCCCCGCATTGGGCTCTGTGCTGAACGTGGAGCCTGCTTAAGATTTTCTCTCTCCCTCTCTCTCTGCCTCTCTCCCGCTGGCTCTCTATCTTTAAAAAAAAAAAAAAAAAAAAGAGCCAGAGGGAGAATACAGATTATTTTCAGAAGATCTACAATTAGGCTAATTTATGAAAAAGAAAATTGAAACCAAAAGAAAGGAGAATAATAACTACAGTGTGCTGAGAGTAAATAACTCTTAGAGCTAAGAATATAGGTAATATAAAGTTTTTAGATAAATGAAAACTGAAGAGATTTTACTACCAATAGAACATCTCTAAGACAACTTCGAAAAGACACACTTCAGGTAGAAGGAAAATGATCCCTGGTGGAGGGTCTGAGATGTTAATTAGAAAAGAAAAATGAAAATTAAAGAGCCAAGCATCCAACCTAAGTTAGGAAAAGAACAGAATAAAGAAAAGAATGAAGTAATAGGCATAAAAGCAGATATTGAGGAAACATAAAACAAGCTTACAGTAAGCCAAAGTTGATTGCTAGAAGACAAACCTGATAAGATTGTTAAAAAAGGGGGGGGGACATAATAAGAATGAAAGAGGAGCTACAACCACAGATACGTAGACATCATTACACAAAAGTATACCTAAGTAAATTTTTGTTTGCAGAATAATTTGAAATGGTGGATGATTGCATAGGTTACCACAGTAGTATAGTAAGCCTTTCAAGACCACTTGTCAAATTTGCTCTCCTGAATTAAGAGGATTGGATTAAATTTTTTTTTTTTTTTAAAGAGATAGCAAGCAGAGGCGAGGGAGAAAGAGAGGGACAGAGAATCCCAAGCATAGCCTGTGCTGTTAGTGCAGACCCTGATTCAGGGCTGGAACCTACAAACTATGAGATCATGACCTGAGCCAAAATCCAGAGTCAGATGCTCAACCTACTGAGCCACCCAGACGGCCTTGTATTAAATATTTTAATCCTTT
The DNA here is from genome assembly GCF_022079265.1 of Lynx rufus. Taxonomy (NCBI): domain Eukaryota; kingdom Metazoa; phylum Chordata; class Mammalia; order Carnivora; family Felidae; genus Lynx; species Lynx rufus. The sequence goes on along the minus strand of NW_025814834.1, from coordinate 127,123,189 downwards.
ACTTGAATTTTTGGAGAATTTCAAAGGTGCAATGAATGGGATGGTTGTCTCAGTTATATTTTACTTAAGTCATATAATCTTAAGATTTTGGTAGATTTACTTGGGGATAATTGACGGATGAATTCCTTTTAAAACAATAGAGTTTATGTCCGTTTTTAATATATAAAGAAGTGGGGAAGTATCAGTAAGGAATTGCAAGAACATAAGCAATTGTAGAAACCTTGTGTTTGTAAAATTGTTTTTTTAAAAAGTGTTACTGGTAAGTTTTGGATGCTTGTACCAGAAAGTGGTGGCACAATACTGAGAATGATCTGTAATTGAGTGTTTCTTTTCTTTCTCTGTAAATAAAAAACTTGTTACCAGCCCTATAGTACATATTCATACTGTTAAACTGAATTAAACAGTGTGCTTATTTAAGAAGATTTATTGGGGCAAGTTCCTTATTTTCTGGAGGAGCAGTAGCAAATGGTAGTGATAGCACTTTGTGGATAGGCATTTTGAAGCACAGTGTTCTAAACGAGTACATAAGACAGTCCTAGGTTGACAGACATCTGCAAGTCGAGAGAGCAACTGACACAGATTTCAACAAGCTCTATGAAGGGTGAGGGGTGGGGAGGGGAGGGGAATGAAGTTGATAGGTTATCTGACAAGTTGGTTGGAAAATTACGTTGATAGAGAATTCCAGAATAAACACAAGTTCTACGAAAAAGGACATGTAATCTTAATATACTACTTTGCTGTGTGTTAACGAGCACTAAAATTCTCATCTACCGTAATAGCAATACCTAAAACTAAAAACCAAGAGATAGTAGTATAAATACCTTATTTAGAAAATATGGAAGAAAATACTCAAAGAAGCTAGAAGTTTGAAGTAACTGTTTTAAGTGAAGGGGATACAGAGACTGCTTTTTTGTTTTTTTAAGCTTTTCAGTAATGCCTGCTAATAGTCCTAATTAGCACATAATGCTTTTATCTTAAGAGAGAGTAAGAACTAGATATTTTGCAGAGGAAACCAGAATGATTACAGAATTTGAAACTTTAGCATTTGAAAAAAGAAATAAGACTGCTTTTTTAAAAAAAGAGGATGTGTGTGTGGGGGGGGAATAGCTGTTTTCAAATATTTGAGGAATATAGACTTCAGAAAAGGAATTCTCTTTATCCTGTTTAGCATCAAAGGACAGAGACCCAGTAAGTGGCCACTACTAAGAAACAGTGGTGTAAAGAACATTCTAACAGTTAGGTTACCCAGAAATGGAATGGACTATTTTGTGAAGGTAGAGTTCAAAGGGCTTAGATGACCTTATCTAGAGATGTTTGTAGAGTGAGTTGCCACAAACGAAACCCTATATTTCAGGCATTCTGTTGTTACATACTCACTTCACAGTATGTAAAACAAGAAAAGGTGGGGTAGCTGGGTAGCTCAGTCAGTTAAGCATCCAACTCTTGATTTCATGGTTTGTGAGTTCAGGCCCCATGTTAGGCTCTGCGCTGACCTCACAGAGCCTATTTTGGATTCTCTGTCTCCCTCTCTCTGGCTCTCCCCTACTTACTCTGTCTCAAAAATAAACAAACATTTAAAAATAAAAAAAAGGTGCAAGGGGCGCCTGGGTGGCCTCAGCCCTTAAATGTCCAATTCTTGATTTCAGCTCAGGTCATGATCTCACAGTTGTGAGATCAAGCCTCCACTTCGGGCTCTGTGCTGACAGTGTGGGACTTGCTTGGGATTCTCCCTCTCTCCCTCTTCCCCTCTCCCCCTTTTGTCCCTCCCGTTCTTGTGCTCTTGTGTTTCTCTCTCTCAAAATAATTAAATAAACTTAAAAACAAAGGACAAAACCAGCTATTCATACAACATGTAAGATTTGCTGCATGGAAGTTAAGTTTATTGTTTTCCAAGCCTTACATGTGTCATCTTAGACTTCATAAAATAAGCTTTTATCATTTGTGGTTTACAGACTAGGATTTAGGAAGACTTCTTTTTATTAGGACTACTGATCTGTTTTGTCTTACTCTTACTACCTTTTGTTTACGTTTTGTTCCAGTTGTTTATTTTTCATTTTCTAACTCTGGTTGAATTGGTCGTCTTCTTTGTCTATTTTTCCTCTAGTGATTTTTAAATTATGTATAATATAGTTGTTAACATTACATTTTTCACATTTAGATTTATATTTTTTCTTTTTAAATTTTTTTTTTCAACGTTTATTTATTTTTGGGACAGAGAGAGACAGAGCATGAACGGGGGAGGGGCAGAGAGAGAGGGAGACACAGAATCGGAAACAGGCTCCAGGCTCTGAGCCATCAGCCCAGAGCCCGACGCGGGGCTCGAACTCAAGGACCGCAAGATCGTGACCTGGCTGAAGTCGGACGCTTAACCGACTGCGCCACCCAGGCGCCCCTATATTTTTTCAATCTGGAGAGAGAGAGAGAGAGAGAGAGAGAGAGAGAGAGAGAGAATCTTTTATTTTCCCAAGCAAGAGAAAAACTTCAACATGCCTTCACTTTTCCCTACTAATTCCTTTCAAACCAAAGTGTGGAGATAATCACGAAGTTTTATTTCCAGGTTTTTAAACATATTTTACAGTGATCATTAGACTTCTAACCATAATTTTTACTGATTTATTTGCTTGCCATGATTTCTTGTTCTTACGCCTTTTGATTTCCTGAATCATTTTCCTTGTTTTGTTGGCATACCTCCAACAAATAAGTTTTGGTATATATTTTTTGTCGCTTAGTTCTAATTGCTTACTTTCCATTTTGATTTCTTCTTTGACCTGTGTATTTAGAATTGGGTTGTGTAACTTACAAACATTCTGATATTACATAGTTATATTTTTATGTTGATTTCTAGTTTAATTCCATTGTGGTTAGTATATATACTCTGTGTGATTTCAGTTCTTTGAAATTAGTTGAGACCAGCATGGCCTTACTAGTAAATGATCTATGTGCACTTGAAAAAAAAAAATGTGTCATTTGCAGTTGTTGGGTGTGGTGTTCTATATATAACTATTGGGTTAAGTTGATTCATTATTTGGTCAAATCTTATATGTATATCATTACCGTTTTTATACTTTTCTATCAGTTGCTGAGAGTCATATTAAAATCTAATCATGATTGTGTATTTCTCTAGTTTTCCTTTAGTTGTGTCAACTTTTCCTTTATATATTTTGCCTTATGTTTTAATTTTCATTTTTTCCCTATTGAATATTTATGGAATTAGGGAGTGGCTCAGCTGGGTGGATCTGGCCTAAGGTTTCTTAAGGTCTTGCAGTCAGAAGGTGGCTGTCCGCGATCGTCTGAAAGTCTTCTATATTTACAGGTCTAGGGGCACTGAAATGGGAGGGCTGTTCAGGCAAATCTGTCTCTGTGGTCTCTCCAAAGTGGTGGCTTCAGGGCAGCCTGACAGCTCTGGACCCACGCCTGGCTCCCAAAAGAGAGATCCAGGAGGAGGCTCTGTTCTGACCACTCTTTCTAGCATCAGAAGTCAGATAACACTTTTGCTATATTTTGTTTAGTAAAGCTGCCCATATTCAAAGGGAGGGGAATACATTTTTCCTCTTTAGAAGCTTTTTAGGATTTTGTCTTCACTTTCAGTGACTTGAATTTTCAACTACTATATGTTCAGTTTTGGATCTTTTATTGTTAAAATTACTATTTTTAGCATTCATTGAGCACTTTAAATCTGAAGATTTCTGATTTTCTTAATTTACTTCTGGAAATGTCTTTCTGTTATTTCTTCAGTTCTTCTGTTTCTGGACTTCCTGTCAGATGTAGCTGGTAGAACTTTGAGATTTATCTTTCTTACCTCTTTCTTTCATACATTCCATCTCTCCGTCATTTTGTGCTGTGCTCTTTGGGTAGGTTCAGTATGTTGGTTCACTGACTTGCTTTTCAACTACATCCATTTTTCTCTTCAGCCTGTCTACTGATTTTTTTTTTTTTTTGATGATCATATATTTTATTTCCTAAATCTCCAAGTGTATCTTTTGCATAGACTTGATAATCTCAGGAGTTTCTTTAGGGATATTTCATTTATTTCACAGTGTTTTATAGATCCTCTTAACTCTGTTTTCTTTGGTTTTTGTTCTTGTGATTGTGGAATTCTTGTGATGTTCTTGTGACGGTGATGCCTCTGTCAGAATGTTTGCCTCATCTATAACTGCTCATCTTGAGAATCCCTATGACCTCTTAGTCTATTTATAAGAGCTTATCTCCTTTCATTGTAGGAAGAGGTAGGAATGCTACTGGGGATATGTACCTGGTTTTAGACTGTGAAGACTAATTTATAAACTTCATTTACAAGTATGTGACGTCTTATCACTTTATCCCTATATCCTACCCCCAGAGTGCTAATCTTGAGAAGAACAAGAGGAGAAAGTATCAAGGAAGAGATTCTTGCATTGAGATAATAATGTGATTTTATGTTACAAAAAAAGTTGAATTTCCATTATGATGTACTATGAAGAACATGGTTTTTTATTTTAGAAGATTAAATCTTACCATGATTTCCATATTTATTCACTACCCCCCCCCACCCCTTTGTGTGGTCAGTTGTCAGTTTTAAGATATTCATGGCTTCTGTAAATATTTAAATATAATCAATAATATAACTACTTGTTCTTTAAGGTAAAATTTTTTTTCTTCAAAATTTCTCATCACAACCAAATTTCCTTAAGTGAATTTTGTTTTGTAGGTTCAGTTGTATATAGAAGAAACTATTTCATCTTATAATTAATTAGTTTATATATTTAAAAACTGAAACAACAAAATTGGGATTGATTTGTGTCACAAAGATAGTCAAATTATGTTATTTTGTGAAACTTAGAGGTAGTTTTGCTGAAGGAAGAATGGAAAAATTGTTACATTATAGCTTGGACTATAATGTTAGGAACTCAAGATTGACTTAAAATTTAAACATAGCGTAGTGTTTATTCTTGTGCTCCTTATTCGTCAGGGAATCTTAACCAGAGTGAAAAATTTTCTGGTGCTGTGTTGGGAGTGCAGGGCACAAGAGATTTCCATAAAAAGGCATGGGATTTGCTTGGAAGAACATAGTGGTTTTCTAACTTGGCAGTAATGAGTTAGAACTTACCCCCTTTCAAAAGAAAATATTAATCCACATTATTCCTTATTGGGTATTTGTGTGTGTGTGTGTGTGTGTGTGTGTGTGTGTGTGTGTGTGTGTGTGTTATCTGAGCTGTATTATTTTTGTGTTTGCATGTGTGCATATTGTATACATTCATGACCCATGGTATTTGTTAGGTATAAAGAAAATTTTCTGTACATGGAGTATTTTTGAAAAATGGCTTTGCGACTTGAATATCTTACCACTTGGGTAGAGGAATAGGGGCCAAATATTTTGTTGTTGCAGAATACCCAAAATAATTTGGCCATGTCTGAGCGCTTTCCTCAAATTCTGTGGACCTAGGAGGCAATTTGGGGACTATAAATTAGTCTTGCTATATTAGGATTCCCTCTTGAAAGATCCACATTTTTGGATTAGAGATGATACATTTACATCTTTGACAGCAGTCCCCAGCTAAGAATCACCAGGGGCCTGAGAAGGGAGTTGCAGTTAATGTAGATTTGTTTGCATGAATATATGCTCTTGTGTTTAATAGTCAAGGTTAGAAGTAGAGGGTAGGATAGAGGTATAGGATGATTAGTGTTCAGCACAAACCACTCCTAAATCACATTTTCCTCAAGTTCCTGTCCATCTACATAGATGTGGTCCTTTCTCAGGTCTCAATTCTTTAACTTTCTTCTGTTTTCACTGAATAAATTCTCCTTGGTTGATTTCATCTGCTGTGATTTCAACTACTAACATTTCTTAAAACAATTCCGAAATCTGTACCCTCTAACCCTTTGGTTACTACTGAGCTTTCGGACTTGGATTTTTAACTATCATATGTCTCTACCTGCTTTTCTCGTAGAAATCTCAAACTTAATTTTGGGCAGGAATATTAACTTTTTAAAACTCCTTTTAGCCACCCAGTTTGTCCAGACCTAGATCTCTAGGAGTTATCCATGATTCCTCTTCATTCCCCTAAATAATGACCTCTAACCAGCTATAGAGGCCTGTCAGTTTCACCTTCGGAAAACTATAGTCTGCTTTTCAGCCCTAGTGCTGCTGTGCAGACGTGTATCATTTCCCACCTGAGCTATTTCAGTAGCTTCCTGACTATTCTCCCTGCCTCTGGTTCTTTCAGTCCATTTTATATACTGTTATCACTTATCTTTCCAGACTATATATCTGACTGAATTACTTAAAAAACAAAACAGGTTGCTGTTTTCTCCCCATTGCTTACTAGATAAATTGTAGACACTTAATGGTAAGTGCCTTTGCAAGCATAACTCAGGCTCTATACCCTGCTCCGTTTTCTGTAGCTTGATTTTAAACCCTGTGTTTTGGCCACACCCAGCTGTGTGGTATTCCCTGGATCTTGTGTATTTAGTGATTTAGAGTGTTTGCTCAAGCTGTTTCCTCTGCTTAGAATGCCCTTCCCTACTTACCTGGAACATTCCTATTCAGTTTTTCACTAAGTTCTTATGTAACCTCCACTGAAAAACTATCCTGCTCTCTCCTCTGTTCCTCCATCCTTCCCCCACCCTTTAATCTCCACTCTGTAATAACGTTGTTCCCATCATATTGCAGTTATTTATTTTTTCTCCTCCACGAGTTCCTTGAGGATGGGAAACATTTTGTGTCCCTGGCACCTGGTATAGAACTGGTACCTACCTGGGAAATACTTTGTAAATGTTTGTTGGTTCAGAACAACAATCCTAACTGCCACCATGTCTGTCGCATAGTCTACTATAATTTATCCTTACTGTGTTTCTTGGTCAGTAAGGGCTGCTGGAACCAATTACCTTGGACTGGGTGGCTTAGACCAGAAATGTATTTCTCATAGTTCTGGAGGCTTGGAAATCCAAGACCAAGCAAGGCACTGAGAGATCAGGTGTCTGAGGACCTGTTTCCTAACTTTCAGATGGCTGTCTGTATCTTCACTTGGTGGAGAGCAAAGAGAAGCAAACTCGTGGGACTCATAAGGACACTAATCCAGTTGTGAGGGCTATGCCCTTATGACCTCATCTAATCCTAATTACCTCCCAAAAGCCCCACTTCTTAATACTATCACATTGGGAAACACATTGTTTATAAAACTATGTATGTAACTGGCATTCTGAGAAATATTCCTTTTTTCCTCATTGGATTTTCTTAAATTAATTCTATTGAGCTATAATTTACATGTAATAAAATGGTTTTTTTCGGGGCACCTGGGTGGCTCAGTTGGTTGAGCTCCGACTTTGGCTCAGGTCATGATCTCACATTTCGTGGGTTCAAGCCCCGTGTCGGGCTCTGACTTTGGCTCAGGTCATGATTTCATGGTGCGTGAGTTCGAGCCCCACGTCAGGCTCTGTGCTGATACCTCAGAGCCTGGAGTCTGCTTCAGATACTGTGTCTCCCTGTCTCTCTGCACCCCTACCCCCTCGTGCTCTCTCTGTCTCTCAAAAATAAATAAACATTGGGGCACCTGGGTGGCTCAGTCGGTTAAGCGTCCGACTTCAGCTCAGGTCACGATCTCGCGGTCCGTGAGTTCGAGCCCCGCGTTGGGCTCTGGGCTGATGGCTCAGAGCCTGGAGCCTGCTTCCGATTCTGGTTCTCCCTCTCTCTCTGCCCCTCCCCCGTTCATGCTCTGTCTCTCTCGGTCTCAAAAATAAATAAACGTTAAAAAAAAATTTTTTTTAAATAAAAAAATAAATAAATAAATAAACATTAAAAAAAAAGATTCATATCCATCTTGTTGAATCTTTTTATTACTGAATAGTAGTAGTATTCCATTGATTGGATATACCATAATTTATCCATTCACTTCTTGATGGATATTTCGGTTGTTTCTAGATTTGGGTAATTATGAACAAAGGTAAGAGTTGACATTCATATTTTTCTGACTTGACTTACTCGAAAGACTATCTCTTACATACTGAATTACTTTTGCCCCTATATTAAGTGATCTATTCCTGTGTAACAGTTTAACACAGATCTTACTGGGATTAAACCAACAATAGTCATTTATTATCTTAGTTTCTGTGGATCTAAGGTGTTTCAGAGTGGCTTGACTGTAAGGTTCTGATTCATGGTATCATGAGACTGCAATCCTCTGAATTAATAAGTAAGACTTGGCTAAAACTGTAAGATATACTTCTGAAGGTGGCTCACTTACACGTTTGGTAAATTGTGCTAGCTGTTGGTAGGGATCCTCAGTTCCTCTCCAGTTGGGCCTCTCTGCAGGGCTAGTTAAGTGTCCTCATGACTTGGTGAATGGCTTCCCTTGGAGCAAATGATGCCAGAGACCATGGTACAAGCTGCAGTGCCTTTTGTGTATTTTGCCGATTGTGTATTTTATTTTTTTAATGTTTATTTATTTTTGAGCACATGCTCGGGAGAGAGCACAAGCCAGGGAAGGGCAGAGAGAGATGGGGACAGAGGATCAGACGTGGGCTCCATGCTGACAGCAGAGAGCACCACGCGGGACTCGAACTAGGAGAGCATGACCTGAGCTGAAGTCGGGCACTTAACCGACTGAGCCACCCAGGTGCCCCTTGTTGAGGGTGTTTTTAAGATTCATCCATCTTGTTGATGGATGAGGAGCTAATCTTGGAAATCACATATGGTCACTGCTGCCATATTCTCTTGGTTGGAAAACCAGTCTTAGGAGGAAACTACACAAAAGGATATGAATACTGAGAGGGAACAGTTCTGGTTATGAATACCAAGAGGCCAGGATCATTGTGTGTGTGGGGGGGTATCTTGAAGGATGAGTACTACAGTCCCTTTATCAAAAATGAACAGAATATGTATATGCGGTTTTATGTCTGGGTTTAATTTAGTGCCACTGATCTGGTTGTCTTATGCCAATATAATAGTATCTTTATTACTGTAGTTTTGGATTATGTCTTAAAATCAGGTAGTGTAAGACTTTTTTTTCTTCTCCATCTCTGTTAACTGTTCTGTTAACATTTTCAAAAAAAAGGTTATAGTCATCTTACCAATTTTTACAAAAAAGAAACCTGCTGATTGTGCTTGCACTGAATCTGTAGATCCAACTTGGAGAGAATTGACATGTTAACAGTAATATGGACACATCTTAATATAATATGGCATGTCTCTCTGATTACTATGTCCTTAATTTCTCTGAGCCATGTTTTGTAGTTTCAGTGTATAAGCCTTACACATATTCTGTTAAATTCATCTCTTGAGTATTTTATGTCTTATTGGATGCTATTTTAGATGGTATTTTTAAAATTACATTTTTCAATTCTTTGCCTGTATGTAGACATATGATAGTTATTATTTTTTGTCTCAACCTTTTATCCTGAAATCTTGCTACATTCACTTATTAGTCTGGTAGCTTTTTTGTATATTCTGCACAGGATCATGTTATCTGTGGATAAAGACAATTTTCTTTATTCCTTTTCCATAGTCTAGACCCTACTATTTGTAGCTTAGAACAGTGTTGAATAGAAGTGGAAAGAGCAGATGTATCAGTAGAAGAAAAAGAAAAACTGTATAATACCAATAGGTGCAGAAGAAATATTTGAAAAAATCTAACATCTATTCCTGAGAATCCATATAAATGAAAGCTCTTAAGAAAGTAAAAGTGTATTAAAAAGATGTGAAACAAAAAAGTGTAAGTTTGATTAGAGTAACCAAAAATGCTGTTTAGAGTAGATAAGGATTTATAATCTAGGGCCTCCAACATTTGCATAGGAAAAAAAATCTTTATTTTTCATAACTTCTGAAATGAAATTGAGTATTTGTTTCTATTTTGAATGCAGGCAGCAAACCACAGTAGTAATTTCAGCAGCAACTATGACTTTGTCACCAATAAATATTACTTTTAACTTTCTGTGTATCTTTAAAGTTTCTTTTTTAAAATATTGATTGATTGATTGTTAGAAAGTGCCTACATAGGCCAGGGGCAGAGGGAGGCAGAGAGAGCGAGAATCCCAAGAGTCTCCATGTACCCGCGAGTGGCCTATCTTATAAACCATGAGATCATGACCTGAGCAGAAATCAAGAGTCAGGTGCTTAACCCACTGAGCCACCCAGGTGCCCCTAAAGTTTCTTTCTTGAAGATAACATATGGTTAGGCCTTGCTTTCTTGACTTTGAATTGGAATGTTGGAATATTGGAATAGATGATTTACATTTATGCGGTTGCCTTTTAATTGTATTGTTCTGTAGGTTGTATATTTGTCTCATCTTTGTTCTTTTTGCTTGTTTGTATTCTTTTCTGCTGTGTTTTGAATGAATCAGAACCCCCTCCCCCACCCCGGCTGCTCTAGGTTTTAGACTAAGTATGCATCTTTTAACATATGACAGTTTATCTTCAAATAGTATTATACTACTCCACATATACTGTAAGAACCTTGAACAATATACTTCTAGTCCCCTTCCCTTTTTGTGCTATTATTGTTAATACTTTTTACTTCCACATGTGTTGCAAAACCTTGTAGTACATTGTTATTAGTTTTCCTTTAAGTGGTCGAAAAAGTCTTGTAGATTTACTCTCACCATTTCTGGTACTTTTTATTCCTTTAGTAATCTTCATTCCTTTATGTAGATCCAATCTTCCACCTGTTATCATTTTCTTCCACCTGAAGAACTTCCTTTGCTTTTTATAAGTGTGTACTGGTGAACATTTTCCCCTTGCTTTTCCTCCTTCTTTACTTCTTTTGTTTACTTTGTCTCCCTCCCTCCCATCCTGCTTTCTTTCCATCCTTCTTTCCTTCCTTCCTTCCTATCTATTTGAAAAAAAAAAAAAAGCTTTATTTCACTTTCATTTTGGAAGAATAGATTCATTGTATTTAGCATTCTGGGTTGACCATTTTTTCTTTAAGCATTTTTTTTTTAATTTTTTTTTTTCAACGTTTATTTATTTTTGGGACAGAGAGAGACAGAGCATGAACGGGGGAGGGGCAGAGAGAGAGGGAGACACAGAATCGGAAACAGGCTCCAGGCTCTGAGCCATCAGCCCAGAGCCCGACGCGGGGCTCGAACTCACGGACCGCGAGATCGTGACCTGGCTGAAGTCGGACGCTTAACCGACTGCGCCACCCAGGCGCCCCTCTTTAAGCATTTTAAAGATACTCCATTTTCTTTTGTCTTGCATAGCTTCTCAAGAAGTCTACAAATCTGCTGGGATTTCAAGTGAATTGCCTGTTTTTCAACAAGGAGAACTTTAAAAAAAATTTTTTTTTCAAGTTTTATTTATTTTTGAGAGAGCACGAGCAGGGGAGGGGCAGAGAGAGAGAGAGGGAGACACAGAATCTGAAGCAGGGTCCAGGCTCTGAGCTGTCAGCACAGAGCCCGACGTGGGGCTCGAACTCACAGACAGTGAGATCATGACCTGAGCTGAAGTCAGATGCTTAACTGACTAAGCCACCCAGGCACCCCATGGGAGAACTTTTCTGATCAGAACTTCAGTCTTTCTTAGCACTGTGGTTCAGCTTTTAAATCCCTGTTTATTCTTTGCCTTTACCTCATGGAGTTTCATCCTGCATGCTGTGATTAGTGTTTGGCCAGAGACTCAAGTGAAGCCCTTTGCAGATTCCTAGAATTTTTTGTACCTGTCTCCCTCTTTTTGATATACTTTCTGGTCTCTGCTTGAGTTCTTCCTCCCTGTACCACAGTCTGAAAAGTGCCTTCAAGCAGAAAGCCAAGACAGATGTAGGTCTTACTTTATCTTGTCCCATCTCTTAGAAATCACAGTCCTATACTGCTTATTGTCAAACATCCAAAAAACAGTTGTTTCATGTATTTTGTCTGTTGTTTTAGCTGTTGACAAGGGGATGGAAAGTCCATTCATACTTACTCCATCATGGCCATTGGAAATTCTTTCCTGCCCTTTTACCTTTTAGCATAACTGGAGATAAAAAAAAAAGTTTGTATTTCTTTTCTTTTTTTTCTAGCAATTCGTGTCTTATGGAGTATATTGCTAATACCTACCTATAAAATTTTAACAATTTCATCAACAATACTCTTTCATATCCTAAGTATTTTCAAGGTAACATTTTACATGGTTCAGCTGTAATAGAATAATGAACAAAATAGTATATGAATTACTGTATATTTTAAGCAAATTAAATAGCATATACATTAAAGCTCATGAGTGAACTTTTCAAAAAAGTATGTTACGTCATTTAAACAATAGCTTTGTAAAGAATTGGGTTCATGATTGTAATTATAAGACAACTACTAGTTTTAATCACCTTATTTTCTGATTACTCTTGGAAGTAACATGAACAGACTTGAATGACTTGTGCCTAGTCAAAGATGATCTTTAATGAATTAAAATGCCTGGTAGTAGTCATTACAAACTTAGGTTAGAATCTTCATGGTTTTGCTATGTAGCCTGTCTTCCGCCTGATGACCTTAAGGGAAAAAGCAAACAAAATCCAAAATACCATATTATTTCATGTAACATTTGTACATTCTAAGGCTATTCTTAGCATGTTTATTGATCTTTGTGGTTTTTGTCTTTTTTCCAGATTGTCAGTATTTAAACAGACCACATCATGCGTGAGTACAAGCTAGTGGTCCTTGGTTCAGGAGGCGTGGGGAAGTCTGCTCTGGTAAGTTAGCCACCTAACTCTAACTTAATTAGCATAGTATAGGAAGAACATTGATATTTGCTTGCCTTAAAACTTTTAGTCACTAATGAGAAAAGGTGACAGTATTTTTTATATGCCTAGTATCTGTCTCATAGGGGCCGGGGATTCATTCAGCAACCACAGATGTGTAGTTGTAAACTAGTGGCTCACTCATTCTTTCACTTACCCAATATTTATTGACTACCTACCATATGCCGAGCACTAGTGATTGGGATTCAAAGAGGAATAAGGTCATTCTCATTTTTTAAGGAACTTACATTCCAGTAGGGGAGACTAATTATTTCAGATACCAGTGGAATAAGTCCTACCTACCTAACCCTCAGCCCAGACTTAAGTGAAACAAAAGGTATTTTTTGTATACATGCTGTATTTATTTAGTAAATATTGAGCTTATATGATGTCAGATGCCAGGGTTACAACCGTGAACAAAAACAGTCACAATCCCTCAGAGCTTATCATATAGTGGAGGAGATATAAGAAATACACAATTAAACAAAGAACTACCTTATAATTGTGAGAGATACTTTGAAAGAAAAGTACAGACTGTTAAGAGAGACCCCATGACAAATGAACTTAAATTAGCATTTGAATAACTAAGGTCATAATTGCTGAGGCAGGAGTGAACTGGAAGGAAAGTAGAGGGAATTGAGGTGAGAAGCAGGGGCCAGACCATGATTTGAAGACCATGTAAGAGCTTGAAACTTATTCCTAATGACAGTGAGAAGCCATTGAAAGTTAGTTTTATTTTTTTGGACGAGAGGGAAGGGGTTATTGACAGAATTGGATATACGTTTTAAAGAGAGTACTTTGCTATGTGTGGAGTGACTTAGAAGAGAGGCCGAGTGGACACAAGGAGACCAGTTGGGAGTTAATGCCAAACCCCAGATTAATGTTTGTGGGAGCTTACATTGGGGCCATGGCAGTGAAGAAGAGAAAAGTAGATGTTTTGAGAATTAAATAACTTAGTGCTGGTTTGATGTGAGGACTAGGAGAGAAGGAGCTGTTGAGGATGACTACCATAGTTCCAGTTGAGCTACTAATTTTATGGATGGATCCTTTAAGTAGAAGGGAAACACTGGAGAATGAGCAGATCTGAGAGTGAAAATCAGCAGTCATGTCACATTTGATATGTGAGATGCTAAAGTAAATACATCACATAAGAAATTGGGTCCTCAAGATAATAGCTTAAAGGAGAGACTTGTGATAGGATTTGGGGTGCCATGAATATATCAACAGTATTTAATTTCATGAGAATTACGTTACTCTTAGCAATGTAAATTAGTACCTCTGAGGTGAATGAGGATATCTAATTTAAATGTGTAGAACTTTCAATTCAGCAAGTCTCTTTAGATTTCACATATAAGTTCATATGTACAAAATAGCATGGTCAAGGATGTCCACAGTAACATTCTTTATAGTGGCAAGAGTTTGGAAACCACCTAAATGCCTACCAGTATGGGCTGGTTAAATAAGCTTTTAATACTAATGTTTTGAGTAGAATAATACAGAGCTATTAAAAAGAACGCAACGGGTCTGTATATACTGATAGGTAGTGATATGCAAGATGTATTATTTAGGGGTAAATAAGGTAGCAAGCAGTGTAGACTACCGTTTGTGTTTATAAAAAAAAAAAAAAACGGGTGAGGGGGAAGATAGTATAAAATGCACAGACTATCCCTGCGAGGTAAAATAAGCTTACAGATGACACACTGGTTACTTGGGAGTGGAATTGTATAATTGAGAACAAAGGAAGGTAGGTAGGGTTGGCCACCACTGCCTACTCTGTTGTGTCTTTTGTATTTCGTCCTATGTTCATGAATTACCTTTTCAAAAATAAATAAAATGATCAAAAATAAAAATCCATAGGAATAAATGAGATTGTCTAGGGAGAGACTAGAGAAAGAAAGAGCTCAGTACTGAACTCTGAGTACCTCTCAACCTTTAAAGAGTAGGTAGAATTGAAGGATCTAGCAGAGAAGAGTGTATGTTATACTTAAATGTAAAGAGTGGATCTCTACCTGACTGCTCAGAAGTCAAGTAGAGGAAGGAGACAATAAAGGAATATGGAGGTAGCTGGGCTTCGTGAAATCAACTTCAGTAAGGTTATGGTGCTGTAAGCGTCCTGAGGTGGGTTGAAGAGTACATGAGAGCTGAAGAAATAGAATCACCATTATAGATAGTTGAAAAAGTTTGATGATGAGAGGGAACAGAGAAAGGGGTCGGGGGTGGGGGGGAGTGAAGCTAGAGGGGTCATGGAGTTCAGGGGAATATTTATTTCAGGGTAGGAGATGGTAGAGCAAATTGTGTGCCGGAGGCCATAAGCTTATGTGGAAAGGAAAATAATAGCACAGGAGAGGAAGGGAATCATTGTCACAGGTGTCAAAAGTTCAGAAATAACAGAAGTAAAATTAATGAATCATAGAAGTAGTAATTAGTTTATTGTGCACACACCAGAAAGACAGTTTCCATACCAGACACCTTCAAACCAGAACACTGAATGAGGCTGACGGTATATTGTTATAAAGCAGCTTATTGTGTGAGAAAGCAGTGGCTGTTTATTCTTCACAGTGACTGGTTATAGTGTTAGAATTTTCTTCAATGACTGAAAATTGGTTAGTGGTTACCTCATACCCACCTTGGGAAACAGTGTAAGTTTCGCCTTTGATTTCCAGAGGCATAAGCAAGAAATGATCCCTAGGTCAATTTAGCTTCGCTAAATAAACTAAATTAAGCTTTGTTTGTATGACCCAACTGGTTATTATCTGCTTAGGGAATTTTCAAGGCTGGTCTCCGTTTTTTATTTTAACCCAGAAAGGCCAGTAGGTAAGGAAGGAAGAGGAGGGTTCAGTAGAAAAACTACAGGAATAGAATAGAAGTCGGTATGGATGAATGAGCTGTCCCTGAGAACTGAGAGGATGAGATTCAGAGCAATGATGAAGGATTGCTTCAACAAGAAGGACACGAAACCTGTGAGACTGTTTCTCATTTTTGCAAGTGTCTGACAACGGCTTATAGAAAGCACTTGGGTTCTCATACCTGCTTCTGCATCCAGTGTCTTGCTATAGCATATGTTACATACCCATGGGAAAACTCCACTGTAAATTTATGAGACAAGGAGAGTATGTCATGGTATTATGAGATACTTTTTTTCTAATCATCTGCTCTAGACCATATTTTGAGAACCTCTGTTCTAGAATAAAGGATTTAGGAAGTTTTCCGTATTTGAATTATATGTAGTACTAAGAGGATGAGGTGATTAAATCCTTGATAAAAATAATAAAAGATGTGGTGTAATTCTGTCCTGAGTCTCTTTTGAAGAACAAGAGCTTAGGAGAAAGAAGTTTGAAGTTCACTGTATTTTGGTTCATCTGTTTAGCTCAAGCTACACTAGTGCATAATTAAGTGTAGGTGACCTCAGGCCATATTCTTACCCTTCCTTACTTTTAGGCAACAATATACCAGACCCAGTTTTAAATCTGTCCAGGCAGTATTTCACAGGCATCTTCTGTACTTTTTATTTACCACATGATAAAATACCTCATTTCATAAGTCTGTGTTTACAGGAATCTTAGAGAAGTAGAAAATCTGAAAAAGATGAGCAGGAAGTGTTTCCAATGAAAAAAGGAAGTGTTTGGAATCAGGAAGATTGTATATTTGAATCTCAGCTGGCAAACGGGAAAAATAACTACTTCTGGGGAGAACGTGAAATTCGAATGAGACTGTGAATTTAATAAATTCAGTGCCTGTAAATTTCTTTTTCTCTTTCCTCCACAATTAGAGAAACTGTTTTAAGGTTCTTAAAAATTTAGACCCTTTTGTCTCATTGCTTTAAGGGCATGAGATAAAAGTTACTATAGATAATGTGAAGGAATATTAGCTTAAATACTGGTTAATTTTCATTGTTTCATAAATTAGGAGGTATGTCCTTCTTATTTGTATCTTCATTGTATTTTGAAACTTAATATAGTTTCACAACATGAGATGGCAGCAGCCTTGCTGACGGCTTTTGATATGAACACCTCCCTTCATAATGTGCCCTCTTGGTTGTGGATGTATCCTTGTGTTAGAAAATAGTGAGACTTTACATCTGCGTGTTTACCCAGAATTTTCACATAATTTCATTTAATCTTTGCCACTTTGTAAGGGTGTAAGTAGCATTCAAGAGTAGTTGATTTTTCTTTTAAGTTCTTAACTTTTCTCTGCTTTTTTTTTCTAGACAGTTCAGTTTGTTCAGGGAATTTTTGTTGAAAAATATGACCCAACGATAGAAGATTCCTACAGAAAGGTAAAATGTGAAACTTGTATATGCATGCTTACAAATAGTTCCTTAGGGCTTTAAAACTTGATCCACAGAACTGGTTTTTAAAAATAGTTTTTGAGAAGTGATACAGATGTTCTGTATCTGGTTTTAAAAATTTCACCAAGGGGCGCCTGGGTGACTCAGTTGGTTGAGCGTCTGACTTTGGCTCAGGTCATGATCTTGCAGTTTGTAGGTTTGAGCCCCAAACCTGTGCTGACAGCTCAGAGCCTGGAGCCTCCTTTGGATTCTGTGTCCCCTCTCTCTCTGCCCCTTCCCTGCTCACTCTCTGTCTCTTTCTCCCTCTCTCAAAAATGAATAAACGTTAAAAAAAATTAAAAATAAATAAAAGTTTCTCCAAGACAGACTATTTCTCATAGAATACTACTTAGCTACAGAAAGCTCCGTGTTTGATTACTGGTGAGTAAGGTGTTCTTTAGTGTGCACATTTTCCTGTTTTTGTTTTTTTTTTAATTATTATTTATTTATTTTTTTTAACGTTTATTTATTTTTGAGACAGAGAGAGACAGAGCATGAATGGGGGAGGGGCAGAGAGAGAGGGAGACACAGAATTGGAAGCAGGCTCCAGGCTCTGAGCCATCAGCCCAGAGCCCAGTGCGGGGCTCGAACTCATGGACCTCGAGATCGTGACCTGAGCTGAAGTTGGACGCTTAACCAACTGAGCCACCCAGGCACCCCTTTAATTATTTTGTTTAAATGTTTTTTTGAGAGAGAGAGAATGCATGCATGCAGGCAGGGGAGGGGCAGAGAGAGAGAGAGAATTCCAAGCAGGCTCTGTGATGTCAGCACAGAGCCCAGTGCTGGGTTTAATCCCATGATCTGTGAAATCATGACCTGAGCCAAAATCAGGAGACAGATGTTCAACCAACGAACCCACCCAGGAGCCCCGGGGTTTTTTTTAACGTAGCAAAATTGCATAAGAATATAGGTATATTTTTGACAACTTTTTTTTGTGAACTAAAATTAAGATCACTTTTGTGCTTGAAATTATCCAGTGACTGAATGTTTTTATTTTTGTTTAGTTTTATAGTAACTTTTAAAGATATTTCATCTTTAGCAAAAATTAGATACAGGATTCTGTATGATACTGTAATGGTGGGTACACGTCATTGCACATTTTCCCAACCCGTAGAATGTACAACACCAAGAGTAAAACCATAACATAAACTGTGGACTTTGCATGATAATGATGTCTGTATGTAGGTCCATTGATTTTAACAAATGTACCACTCTGGTGTGGGAGGCTGATGGTAGGAGAGGCCAGTGAGGAGCAAGAAGAAGGGTATATGGAAACACTGTACTTTCTGCTCAGTTTTGTTTTGCACCTAAAGCCCAAGTTCTAAAACATAAAGATTATTTAAAAGGAAAAAAAATAGTCTTGACAAAAAATACTATTTTATTTCATTCTAAGACTAGAATTGTGGGTAATTTTCATAACTTTATTTCCCAAGTATGTTAAGGAGGGAGGCAGGGAATTAAACGTACCTTTCAACAAATTGGAAAGGATTGAGTTGTTAGATGTTATAGAATTTACCTTTAATAGTGTTACAAGTTTTGTTAAATTAAGTAAGCTCATCCAGCCATACTGGCCAGAGCAGTTTCATTATCTGCAAGTTGGAAATAAACTTGTGTTCTAGATACCTTGAGAAACTGCAGACCTCATTCATTATTCATTGAGCATGCCCATTTACTGATGATGCCGATTATGCCACATTAGTCCTGTTTAGTGGTAGGACAGTGAGTTTGTAGCACCAAGCGGTGCTTCTCATCAACCCCTGATCTGACACAGAAGCATTTAAAATAGGCCTTAGGTTAATACGTTCATGTTTAGAAGATAGTGTTGCAATACTAAAATTTCCCCCAAACAAGTTGCCGTCTAACGTTGTAACTACAAACAGATCTGTACCTAGAGTTCTGAAGATTTAACACTTTTTTTAATCCTTTCTTGATTAAAAATTTTCTGCACAGTTGATAGTTCCTGCTGTCTTTAGTCCAACCTTCTTTTAGGTTATAAAACACTGGGGAAATACAACTCAGTATATAAAATTTCACCTAATGCACACAGCTTTTCCAAAGAAGTACCTTTTTCTTAAAGTCTTGAGGACTATATGAGTTCAGTGTTACTCTTTTTAGCACCTCTGTTTTCCCCTTACCTCTTTTTTTTTTTTTTTTAAGTTTAGTTTGAGAGAGCATGAGTGGGGGAGGGGCAGAGAGAGAGGGAGAGAGAATCCCAAGCAGGCCCGACATGGGGCTCTGTCTCACGAACTGTGAGATCATAACCTAAGCCAAAATCAAGAGTCTTAACTGACTGACCACTTAGGTACCCCTCTCCTTATCTCTTAAATTAAAATTTTCCAATGTATTAAATTTAGGGTATATTTTAGTATAACTTTAGCAACTTGAACATGGTAAGTTGGCTGAATTTTCTTTACTCTAAAATCTTATCTGTATTTTGAGCTATTTAATACTTTTTCTTCAAAGATCATATAAATATACATATTTTTATACATTTTTATTTCTGTCAGAACTGTACCTA
This sequence comes from Lynx rufus, assembly GCF_022079265.1. Lineage (NCBI taxonomy): Eukaryota > Metazoa > Chordata > Mammalia > Carnivora > Felidae > Lynx > Lynx rufus. The sequence goes on along the minus strand of NW_025814834.1, from coordinate 127,103,664 downwards.
TTGTAATTTTTCTTAAACAGAGAATATAACCATTGCCTTCTAATAGTAACAAAAATCATTACTCAGTTTACAGTGGTCAGAAACTATCTAAACTCAGCATTAGCGGTCCTGCTTCTGTAGTATTAATAGAACATGCTTGAGACCTCCTGCTCTTTATTCCACTAAGTTAAGTCTCAACCAGTATAGCAAACTCCTGGAGAAAGGCTTTGTAGTTGTTAATAGGTACTTGGAGTGAAGAGGTGGCAGGAAAACAGACTGACATTTTGATTTGATAATACTTTTCATTTTTCCTCCCTTCTCCAACAGCAAGTTGAAGTAGATTGCCAACAGTGTATGCTTGAGATCCTGGACACAGCAGGAACAGTAAGGATGTTTTCTCTTTTTTTGATAAATTTTAGTTAGTGAACAGATTTTGTCATCTGAATAGTTCCTCTGAGTAAAGTAAAAGTAATTACTCTGATTAAGAAGAAATTACCTAAAGGTAGGGCTTCTTAGATTTTCTTACAACTGCTTCCAACATGTACTTAATACCCACGTATCACTCTCAAATTGTATGTCAGGTTTACCTCCCAAATGTGTGTGTTGGGTATCTTCTCCCTATATGGAGGTAAAGATTATCCTATTACTGCTTTTAACAAAAGATATTTTAAATCCAGAATTGTAATTAAGGTAGGTATTTCTCTGGGTTCATTCCTACCTAAGGTAGGAATCTGTCTCTTGGCACCATAGTCACTATTTTTTATCAGAATTGTTTTTGCTTTTTTATTAGCATTTTAACATTCCAAGGGGCTGGTGACAGAAAATCTGACAAAAATCTTCAGGATTATTTTGAGCCTCATTTTTCTCCTCTTTAAATGAGTATTGTATAATGACATTAGTATATCATAGCATGCTTATAATGATCAAATGAGATAATGATTATAAATCACTTGGCACAATGCCTATTATATAGTATGAGCTCCAAGAATTTGCTTTTATTTTCATTGCCTTCCTTTGTCATCTCCTGTATAATTTTGTTATTAATTACTGATGATTTCCTGTTATACTGCCACAAAATAATGCACACATTAAGCGATTTTTTTTTTTCTCCATATACATATATATAGACTTTTCCTGTTAGGCAATTCTAAGCTTTAAAATGGATGCTATTCTTAAATGTTATAAGTTGTTTAAAATTTAGCACAAATTTTCCAAACAATTTCGTAGATGATAAAGTTTCATGTCATTAGGAAAAGCATGTAAGTAGGCTGGAGCAGTTGTAATACTAATTAAACTGTATGTCTCCATTCTTTTGTGGGAAAATGGGTCTTGATTCCAGGAGAAAGCTTGGGATCATTAGAACTACATCTTTCTTAGATCTGCTGACTCACTGTCTCCCCCTTTGTAATTCCATCTCCCCAGTTTCCTTAGCTTCTGAATCAGCAGTCATTCCCCTGTGTTCCCAGACACCCCAAAAGTTAAAGAATACTTACCCCATTCATCACCTCCACAAGTGTGCGAGGATTCTGTTTTCTTCCTCTTGTCCAAATTAAGAAGCTCTTTACCGGAGATATCTTTCTCCAGTATCTTAGTTGTCTGTGTCCCCAGGGCCTTGCATGAAGCTTGGAAAGTAGTTGATGTTCATTAATCGTGTCCCAGATTACTCCTTACTCCTTGAAGATTTTGGCTCACTCTCTCCATCGCTGCTTCAGTTAGAATTCTTGGTGATTTTAGTATCCAAATAGAATCTATATGGCATTATAGATGATCCATTTCCCTTGGCCTATCAGTGTCTTTTCTTTCCTTTTTTTCAACCCACGGAGCCACCCAGGTGCACTGGTCTATTAGTGTCTTGATCTCCGTGCTGCTTCAGCTATTCACGCCCGTGGTCTTCCCTAAACTATGTGATTACCAATAACTGTGATACAGCCTTCATCTTATTTTCAAGCATCCCTCTCTCCACTCACCACCTCTTGTTTCTCCTTCTCACTTCCTTTTATACCTTCAACTTCCCTGGAACCTGCAGTACGTTTATCCCATCATCTTTGATCATCCTCATATCCTAACCCCCTTTTCACATCGATTCAAGTCTGTGGTGGACTGTCATTATTCATGATCCGCCCTCTGCATGTATCCTCAGCTCCCTTGGACTTTTCAGCAACCTCTGACTCAGTTGATCACTATCCTCTGTACAAATTGTATTCGTTTGGCTTCCAGGAAGCAACACTTGGTTAGCTTTCTCCCTTTCTCGTTGGTTAGTCCTGAGTCTCTTTTCCTGATTCGTCTTCATCTCCCAACCCCTTAGTATTGGAGACCCTAAGGATTCAGTACTTGGGACTTCTCTTTTCTAGCAATACTTCTTGGAGGTCATCTTTAGTAGCATCAAAATAATTTAATTAGGATCTATATGTAAAAGGGACCTACATACAGTTTTCTAAATGACAGAAAAACCGTGTTAAAGTGGTTTAAGATCTCCCTTCTGATTCTTCAGTTCATTGTCATGGTTTCTAGTCATGTAAGTAGGGAACAAGAACATTCACCTCAGTTTCTAGAAACTGTAAAATAGGTCTTAGGTTTCCTATCATGATAACGTGTAGGAAGAAATTCAGTAGCTCACTTTTGTGATTATTCTGATATAAATTGTTCTAGTATTCACTCAAGAAATCATATTTATAATTGCACTTTTTTTTATTATAGGAGCAATTTACAGCAATGAGGGATTTGTATATGAAGAATGGCCAAGGGTTTGCACTAGTATATTCTATCACAGCTCAGTCCACGTTTAATGACTTACAGGACCTGAGGGAACAGATTTTACGGGTTAAGGACACAGAAGATGTAAGTATATTTCTCTCTATAAGACATACTGCTCTTTCTCTGTGGCCAAATAAAAAGTGTCTGTTTTTCTGTTAAGAGGATTTGGAGGGTATCTACCACATACCTAAAAGAGTCCCTGTGATCAGAAAATTTTTACAACTTTCTAAATTTACTTGTAAATTATATGCTAAGATAGTTAGAAAAGCAGGGCATGTATGGTAAAGTGCTCATTGTGCTGTGTGTTAATAAATGCAGTAGGCAAGGAAGAGGAATCAGAATACTTGGTAGAAGAAGTGGGGGACTCGAGTTGAGCTTTGAAAGGTGGTAGTTATGTCAGAAACAGTGTTCAGAGAACATTAGTGAGAACCATAGTGGTATGTTCCATTTCTAAAATTCTGTTGGTAGTTTTTACTTACAGTGTTTTCCTTTGAATTATGTTGAGGATTTTCATTAGCTGCATTTTTATATTTTGTACATTTTATTTTTGTTATAGAATTCTTATTTGATGAATGGCATCATTGCTGTTGTACCTTTTTGCAAAGATGAAATACATACTTTACATGTTTACCTCAGTTTTGAACTACAGAGAGTTCCTTTTCAGTTGTCTAAATTGGGATATAAAATTTCATGTGTACCTTTCTTTCTGTTTTCCTGTGTTCTCTCTCATTATTAATGGGAACATAAGCACCTGCTCAGGACCTCAACTTTGGGTAATACTGTAGGCAGAAGGGATTTCTACCATATGACTCATTACCAACCGTAACCTAATGAATAGTTCTCTTCTTTGCCATGACTAATTTATCGAAGAGACTTCTGTTTTTGTAGGCAATTACATGCAAATCACTGAACTCGGGTAATGTGAACCTCTTTATTCCGTGTAATAACTGAAAAAGATGGAGCTGTAGGTCTAGTATGTTTCGCCTGACTTGTGATGATTGTCTGTTTGGGACACAAGATCCACGTGTGCCTTCAGTCCTTTCTTGGGTGTAGTGTCCATCACCTCACAGATGACTTTGTTCTGTGGCCACCTTTTATCTAAGGACGTTGCACAGTTTGTTAGCGACTTGTTTAATTGGCAGTTGGGACAGCATTTCTGGCATGGGGAGAAAGGGAAGGCATAGCTGCTTCGTGGCTGTATTTTTATTGTTTGTCCTTTTTTAACATCTCACCTAAACTGGTCTTCAAATCTGGATGTCAGATACAGAAGTAGAACCTGTTGCTTGGGTTGTCTTGCCACTACTTCTGGTGTTCGTTGGACCTGTGAGGTGAAGCACTTAAACCACGCTTAGGACCAGTGGAGACATTCTTCTCTGTATTGCAGGAGCTGCCTTTCCCTTCAGATTTTTGTACTTGGAATTCAGCTATTAGTGGTAATCCACATGACACTGTTGCGATTATAGCCTTAAAATAATTTAGCAAGTGAGCATAGTAGGATCTCTTCCATATTTTTTCTGTCTCTTCTCCCTCCATCTACCTTCTTTCCCTCAATACGCGTACAGTACATATTATTTCTTTAAGTACTTGGTGAAGCTTACGATCCTAATAAATCCATTTCAATTGGTGACAGGTAGTTGCTTACTTAGAAGAGTAACAAGTATGCTAGTGCTCATATTATGTTTTGTCCTTCCCACAGGTTCCAATGATTTTGGTTGGCAATAAATGTGACCTGGAAGATGAGCGAGTAGTTGGCAAAGAACAGGGTCAGAATTTAGCAAGACAGTGGTGTAACTGTGCCTTTTTAGAATCTTCTGCAAAGTCAAAGATCAACGTTAATGAGGTAACCTACATCTGCTAGGCAGCACAAACAAGTGCCTTTTTAGTTACCTTTCTTTTAAGTTAACAGCCAAAACCAAGTTTTTTGAAGAAAAAATTTTGTTCTAAGCAGTCTTGATTCTGTCAGTGTATACAGAACTCTAGGTAATTGCTAGAAACCATATTCCTTCACTTGCATAACATCACTTTGATGACTAATGAGGACACTTATGTTTACCTTATCGGCATAGAGAAAGTTTAAGTTAAACAATGTGTTTAAAGTCCCACTAAGCTTCTGAATGATATGCCAGAAGGCGGTAGGTGAGAAGTGTCATATTACCCTTGTATTGTAACAGTTACCTATGCACATGTGTGTGAAGAGGTTGTAAAGTCAAGTAGGAAAATACAAAAATCAAAGTAGTTATTGAGCTTATCAACTTATACAGTTATTACCTCATGGATATCACAGAGTTGGGTGTTTTGAGTCCTGCTTTCCTTTGGTTTCTGACTCAAAAGGAGGTTTTGGGGGCATGGATATGGAACTGTAGTTCACCCAGTCATTGAGGCCTGATACAGCAGGTGCACAAGGCTTTTTTTGTCCATGACTCAAGCTTTCCACTATCTTGAGAACATAGCTGTGACAGGAATGCTTAACAAGTACACCCGCCTGCCTGGGTGTAAATCCAATACCCTACTGGATCCCTAAAAGATCAGCCCAGGTCCACCTGCCCCCACTAACCAACCAAAATTTAAGAGATTGTCTTTGCATCTGTTAGTTTTAACATAAGCTTTTTTAAAAAAACAAAAACAAAAACCAGAGTAGGCTTCTTTCTTCCACAGTAGTGCAAAAGTCTTCACTTGCCAGTTTGCTGGTCATTTGTGGCATCACAGGCAATCAGGCAGAATTCAGTTCATTTACAATATGGGTGAGAGTTGAGAGTGCATTAGGTTATCCGCATCCTGTGCGTTTGCTATTCCTCTCTGGCCTTTGCTTCTGTAGGTCACTTTTCGTTGACTTAATATTATTATAGTTGTGGACTACTGTCTGAGTTTTTTTTTAATATTTATTTATTTTGAGAGGGAGAGTGCAAGCAGGGGGAGGGGTGGGGGGGACATTGACAGAGGATCTGAAACGGGCTCTGTGCTGACAGCAGAGAGCCCTATGCGGGGCCCAAACTCACGTACCGGGAGATCATGACCCGAGCTGAAGTAAGACACTCGATTGAGCCACCCAGGCGCCCCACTGTTGTCTGAGTTTTAAAATGACTGAGTTACTTTCAACATCTGACAGGCAAAAAAATTAAGCTTGCTGCAAATCCTGTTTTCAAATAACCAAGAATGTCAAAGCTTGCTCTTACAGGTAAAACCAATTTTTATAAGCACATAAGAATTGATAAATTTCATTTATTGTGTGCCTCTGTGTCTGGCAGTATGTTAGGCATTGGGGTAGTAGTCATCCAGACACTGTTCCTGCCCTAAAATTTACCTCCTAGTGGAGAACAAGTCCTAGTGAGATCTTCACCTGTCATTTCTTTTTCACTGCCAAGTAAACAAAAAGGAAGTATGATATGCTTTAGCTTCAACTTTCTCTGTTGTGGAATTACAGCTTCACAGATGTTATTTTGAAAAATGTGGCTCATAAAATTTTAAGTTTTAGTGCAGTTTTTTCTCAAAAAAAGCACTTTGAGATAAAAAGCATTAGGATTGATGCATGAGCTTGGATAGGGAAACAGTAGAGCAGGGTCACCATCTGCAGGATGATTGGTCTTAGAGATCTGGCTCCTTGCTGTCCCTGTTCTCGCTCTCACTGGTACCTACCCACCAAGTTCATAGGGCTCAGCTGGGGCTGGGTTGGGCCAGGGTCCAGTGAGCACAGCAGACAGGAGGTGTTCCTTACCTTTTAAGCATCCATGTTTGTGGGAACCCCCGTGCCGCTTGCTGCACCTCTCTCTGGGTGCAGTTTCCAGTGCAGCAGAGGTCCTTTTTCAGGACAGTCTTGTTCCAGTCAGCCCTCGACGTGAGGCTTTATTAGACAAAAATGGAAGCAGTAAAACAAAATGGAATAGATTAGCTATTTTAAGGATCTTAACTCTTTTGAGGGACATACAAATTTCATGCTAGAGTATAATGTTTGAGTTTCTTTTAATGTCTCTCTCTTTATAGCCTGATAATCCAGCTACAGAGTTCCTTTGATAGAAACAGCTATCCTCCGACAGCTAATGCTTTGTAAATATATGAGTGATTTCTGTTGGACTTAAAAATTTGAAATCACATGGGGACATACTGCTTGGCTAAGTAGCCCTCTGATTCTCTGATACCTACATCAGAATATATGTATGTTTTAACTCTTATCCACACCATTTTTGGTATGTTCTGGAACTAGGACATAGCAATACCAGAATCACATCAGTCTTAATCAAGATTTAATTAATTGTTCTTTGCTGAGGCTGGAATAATAATCTTGAAATACATTAAGACATCCCAACTGAGAATGACAGAGGGTTTGAGGAACTCCTCTGTGTTCCCTTTAGATTTTTCTGTAGTTCAGAGAAATGGGGCAGAACCTAGGCTGAGGACCCTGAGCATATCTAACCAAATACTTAACTATAGTTTGCACTTGCCTTCATCACATAACCAGCCGTGGCTGTGAGGTGGGCAGTGTTTGCCAAAGTTGTTGAGGATATTATTACAAAATCAGTCAGTGTAGTCCCAGACACCCAGAACTGCTGGCATGAACAAACGTGTGGTTTTGATTCTTCGACTATTTTAGTTTATCCATTTACTTATTTTTTATTTTACAGCTTCTTCATTGAGGCTAGGGAACAAAGGAGAACCTGTTTGTGGCTTTTCCACATTAGGTTTTTAAAGGGTTTCAGAGTTGTGAAACAAACTGCCATTTTGTCCATATATCCTGTGTTTTTAACTTTCTTAGAAATAAGATAATAGAGAAGTTAAATGGTTTGAAGAAGATGGGAGTGGGGAGGATAAAGCAGAAAGAAAAAAATATAAACGAATCACTTACAGCTTTGTGATAAATCACTGAGTAGTGTTTTTTTTTTTCTTTTTAACGATTTAGTCTTCTAATCTGAGGACCATTTTAAAAAGTAAATAGAAATTGTTTTATCTGAGCACCATCTGAAAGAAATGGAAACCAATGATTTAAAAAATATTTTAAAATTTATTGAAAATATGTAAGAACAATAAGAATTTCTGTTTACTCTTCCTCCAGATTCACCAGTTAACATTTTGTCAGTGTTTATATATCACACTTCTTTACTGCTAAGTATGTTAGTGTCTGTACTCTTAGATCAAAGACATTTTCTTACACAACCACAACACAATTATTAAAATCAAGAAAATTGTTATTCACACAGCCCATGTTCAGTGCATATTCAGATTGTGTCATTTGTCCCTATAATGCCCCTAAAAGGTAGGACCTTTTGATACACTTCTACCAAGCACTATTTATCACAAATCAGTAATAGTAAGGCGATTCTGCGGTATTTGCTTCTATTCCAGGTCATTAGTGAGTATTTGCATTTCATAGCAAAGAACCAAATTCAGCTGATTTGTTTAATTGTTCCAACACTTTGGCATACTTAGCACTATGAAACATAGAAATACATCAGAATTAAAATAGTCTGCTTCTGTGAAATAAGTACTGTTGTATTTTTGTCTTTGATGCCTTGCATTTTTCATCCAGAATGAACCCAAAAGATGTATTAATAGAAATGTTTTAATGAAGATGTATTTGTCACTTCAAATTGTGGTCACACTTTTTTTATTTTTCACTTTAGCCAAAATTAACATCACCAAAAAGCGGCAAATGAAAACCATGTGCTTTTTTACGTATGATATCCTGAGAGGAACACATTATCTCTTTTGTCCTATTACAGCCCAAAATCTATAACATGAATCTAATTATGAGGAAACATCAGACAAACCCAAACTGAAATTCTATAAAGTTACTAGCCATCAGTTTTCAGAAATAACAATGTCATGAGAGACGAAGGCTGAAGAACTGATTTTAAAAGATTAAAATGACATGTAGTATGTGATCCGATGATGGATCCATCTGCGGTGGTGAGGAGAAGGAAGTACTCTAAAAGACATTATTGGGATAACTGATAAGATTGGGATCTGCAGTGTAGATGATACAGAGTAACATATCCGTGCTTAAATGTAGTAAGCATGATACCTACATGGCTATATAAGAATATCCTTGTTTTTAGGAGGTACATACTCACCCATTTAAGGACCCATTGTATGCAGAGTGCTCTCAAATGGTGTAGAAAATAAGAGAGAATATGTCTAGAGAGAAATGATAAAGTACACATGACAAAATGTCATTGGTGCATCCGAGTAAAGAATATACACCAGTCCTTGGTATTATTCTTGCAACTTAGTGTGAATTTGAAGTTTTCTAACCCTAAAGTAAATGTGAAGATTCAAGTTGAGCATTAACTATTCCCTTAATATGTTTTGAAGCATAGAAGATTCCATGAAGAATTTAACTTCACTACCATATTTTTCACAACTAATTTTTTTTTCTTAGGTTGATATTGAATGTCTTAGAGTACATGTATTTCCCTTATGGTAAATTGGTGAGTCCTGCTTTACCCTGAGGTCACCTGGGGCCTCTAAGAAACCTGCCATTAAAAACAAAGCAGCAAACAGAGATCCAAGAGCAAAATAACATCTAACAGAACCAGGATTGTTTTGTGAGCAAGATCTCAAATGTTTGTTGAATAAGACTTTTTTTCTTGTTTCTATTTAGATATTTTATGACCTGGTCAGACAGATAAATAGAAAAACACCAGTGGAAAAGAAGAAGCCTAAAAAGAAATCATGTCTGCTGCTTTAGACCCACAGTAAGCAGCAGCTCTGAGCCAGGTAAGGTACCAAAAGCAGAACAGATGCCTTTCTCATGCTCTTATTTTGGGCTTTCCCCAACCCAAACCACTTCCTGTTCCACCTGTTAGGGTATTTCCAGTTTCTGTAACTTGTAAATGGGACCTATAGCTCGTAGATCTCTTCATCTGTTGATAATCTGTCTTTCTCCCTGTGAGAAGAAGCTGTCAGAGGGCAAGGACCATGTATGTTTTGTTCACCACTGTGTCCCCAGTGCCAGGTACAGAATGGGAATTCAAAAAATAGTGTTTGAATGAATAGAATGCCATCCAGGGTCACTCCTAAATTCATGCCACATTAAAGTGGAACATGGTTCATTCTGAAACAAATTGCTGAAGTGCATATTTGATTAATTATTTCAAAGTGAACACCCCTGTGTGTATCAATAATGGTCATTCCTACCATGGGGCGCTTGGGTGGCTCTGTCGGTTGAGCATCCGACTTCGGCTCAAGTCATGATCTCACGGTTTGTGGGTTCGAGCCCCGCATCAGGCTCTGTGCTCACAGCTTGCTCAGAGCCTGGAGCCTGCTTCAGATTCTGTGTCTCCTTCTCTCTCTCTGCCCCTCCTCCGCTCATGTGCTCTCTCTCTGTCTCTCAAAAATAAGTAAATGTTAAAAAAAAAAAAAGTCATTCCTATCCAATGTAACCCCTACCCTGATTCCTAACATCATAGTTTTGCGTCTCTTTGAACTTAACATTTAGAAAAGCCAGTATTATGTCTACTTTTACTAAAAATATGTTTTCGGGAATTATCCTTGTTGCATATGGCAGTAGTTCATTTTTATCATGTAACTGTACTAGCAATATATTTATATATTCTGCTACTAATGGACATTTGGGTTCTTTTCAAGAACCAATATGGGTAATTCTGTGCATTTTTGCATGAGTCTTTATTCACATGTGCATCATTTCTGTTTGGTGTGTTTGTGTGTGTGTGTGTGTGTGTGTGTGTGTGTGTGTGTGTGTGTATATGAATGAAATGGCCAGTCTAATACCATATAACTGATAGTTTTAGTAGATAACTTCTAAAAAGGTTTTCAAAGTAGTTGTACCAGTTTACGCGTCTAGTAGCAGTTTATGAGTTCCATATCCTCCCCAAATTTGATATTGTCAGTCTTTTAACTCAAGCCGTTCCACTAGATACGTGGTAGTATGTTGTGGTAGTCATTTCTTTATAGGTATAGGTTGACTTCTTTGAAATGTTTTGTCTGTAGGCTTCTAAGTAGTAAGTACCACTTAAGTTTCCATTAAGTGAAACCATTGGAGAGAAATTAGTGGCAGCATTGAAGCTGCCTACCAATTGAGAAACCAGGCCCTGTGGGACCATTTGGGGTTTTTTTCTCTATATTAAATCCCCTGAACAGTTTCTGCTTTGTCTTCATGAACTCTTTAAACCATACCATAAAAGAATATTTTCATGAAGTGGATTTATGATGTAATTTAATGCTGGTTATGTGCCTATTACTAATTTTGTCAGGTTAGAGGAAAGTCTGCTGTTCCCACTTGAGAGTTGGTTACACTGTTTTGTAAGTCTCTTGGGTCCATTGAGCAGATTACCTCTTTCAGAGCACCAGATTAACTAACACGTGCTTCCTCAGAGACTTGGTTGAATCATTCTCTTCAGGGAAACAACTGAGTAATTGTATCCCCTTCTTAAATGAAGGTAGAGGAAAATGGGCAGAAAGGAGGAAACAGCAGGGGTTTGCCTTTGGTACTTGGATTTGGGAAAGATAGCTTCTGGTCGAATGTTTGCTTTAGGCTCTTAGTGAAATCTTGATTCAATAACTATAAATCATTAGCTCCCTGAAGGTGATTATTTTAAAATTTGCTGGTGTGTGTGTTTGGGTAAGGGTACACAGGTAGGAAAAAGAGGACTCCAGTTCCTGTTCTGATCTATATTCTTTAACTCTCTTGTAGTTGGCTGTCTTGTTGATGCCATTACCTTAGCTGACCCTAGTTTAATTTCCAGTTCTCAGAAAATCTCTTTTAGCTTACGTTTAAGGGAAGAGGTGCCGTCTCCTGGCCTGTTGTGAAAATTCCTTCATATGTTGTGTTTTACCTTAGACGAGAGATCTTGGTCTAGATCTGGAAACAAGACTTTCATCCTGTTGCATAAATTCTTAGGCTTTGATATATAATTCAGCTTAACAATATATTCAATAAGTCACCTGAGATCTCTGTGGGTGTTGGATAATAACAAATAACAAGTCATTTCTTTAGTGATCGGAATACTTTGCAGAGCAAAGAAATCACAGAGTGGTTATAGACTGGAAGTGCCATGTTGATCTCATTTAAAAAGTACAAAGGTTGGGGGTACGTTTAAGTAGTTCTATATATGTTTAGTAAGAGTACATGAATGTTGAGGGCAGTTTATCTGGCTTTACCCTTTAAGCAAGATTGTATTGAAGCATGTTAATCTCTTTTCAATATGTCCCATTTTTAAAGACTAGGAGAGAAGAAATTCATTTTCAGGAAATTCTTTCTTTAACCTAATTTTTTTCTACTGAGCAGTACCACTAACGTTGAGTCTTCCACCTTTGCACACGGGGATCAGCTCTTTCTGTGTCCTCTCTTCTGTCCAGTATTAGAGGTGGTGGTCCTGGGCGACTGGGTGGCTCAGTCGGTTAAGCGTCTGACTCTTGACCTCGGCTCAGGTCATGATCTCACAGTTCATGAGTTCAAGCCCCGTGTCGGGCTCTGTGCTGTCAGTGTGGGGACTGCTTGGGATTCTGTCTCTTCCTCTCTGTCCCTCCCCTATTCATTATCTCCCTCCTTCCCTCCCTCCCTCTCTCTCTCTCTCTCTCAGAATAAATAAACTTAAAAAAAAAAGAAGTGGTAATCCTAATATTCTATAGTACTGAAATGGTTAAAAAATTTTTATGTACAGGTGTCATTTCCTTTTTGGAAAAGGAACTTTTAAAAATAAGATGATAATGGGATAGAAATAAAGTAATCACTGTTTTCTGCTTTACAGACAGGACTGTCAGATTGTGAAAGCAATCAAACTATTTTTTAAACATTTTTAAAGGGAGTTTAAAATAGCCCTGTTACTGTAGCTGTTTAGTATAATTTGTCAAGTAACAATCAGCCAAAGTCTGTTTCTTTGTATATTATTAAATATCTGCTCGTTCACTACCATTTTCTGACCTCAAGAGATTCATATACATATATATACGTATATATACACATATACGTATATATATGTATGTGTGTATGTATACGTATGTATATGTATATTCGTATATGTATGTATATATACATATACATATGTATATACATATGTGTATGTATGTATGTGTATATGTATACATATATATGTGTGTATATATATGTATATCTCTATCTATTCGATGTTCTAGATTACAGGAATGAAGAACTGTTGCCTAATTGGGAAGTGCCAGCATTCCAGACCTTCAAAAATTAAATCTGATGAAGAGGCTTCTCCTGTTTTATATATTATGTGAAGAATTTAAATCTTGTATTGGTTTGCACAAACTCCCTGGAGAAAAAAAATTGCTCTGTGTATATCTCTTGGAAAATAAGACAATAGTATTTCTCCTTTGCAATAGCAGTTATAACAGATGTGAAAATAAATATACTTGACTCTAATATGATTATACAAAAGAGCATGGATGCATTTCAAATGTTAGATATTGCTACTATAATCAGATGATTTCATATTGACCTTTTTATCATGATTCCTCCCTGTCAAGCACTAAAAAGTTGAACCATTATACTTTATATCTGTAATGATATAGATTATGAAATTTCCCCTCAAACTCATTGCAGCAGATAACTTTTTGAGTCATTGACTTCATTTTATATTTAAAAAATTATGAAATATCATTCTGTCATTATATTCTAATTAAAATTGTTTGTGCATAATGCTTTGGAAAAATGGGTCTTTTATAGGAAAAAAAACTGGGATAACTGATTTCTATGGCTTTCAAAGCTAAAATATATAATATACTAAACCAACTCTAATATTGCTTCTTGTGTTTTACTGTCAGATTAAATTACAGCTTTTATGGATGATTAAATTTTAGTACATTTTCATTTGGTTTGTGTGTTTTTGTTATTGTTTATAGATTTAAGACTTTTATTTTATAATGGTCACATTGTTTCAATGTGCTTTTATGCCTGGTACCTGCACACCACTTGGCTTTAAACCCCTCAGTAATTGCTGGTTTCTCTAAGAACAGACATCACACTTTCTGTTCCAGATGTATTTATTCCTACTATACAGCAAATCACATCAGACTACATAGAATAGTTTTGTATATTCTCTCTTGATCTTAAAGATTGTATCTTATTGAATAAAATATCCCACTGTGTATTATTTTTATATGTAAAAATAAGTTTAATACTGTATCAGGGGTTAACTTTACTATTTCAGATCTTCCACAGCTTGTCATTTCATCAGGGGAATCCTTTTGTCATTGTTAATTTGTTGGGTAGAAGCCCACCAACGAAATGTTATGAAAGAATTTTCAAATTTGCTTTATGATAGATTGAAGAATTTGAAAGAAGTAGGAAAAAGTGAAAAAGCATGTCAAGAATGTTGTCAGTTTGCTTTTGCTTCGACTACATGTGAAATAGTATAGTAGTCATAGTGTGGAAACGATTGCTAAGTTAAAAGTTTAGCTGGCTGTATAGTGGTGCTTTTCTTTTCCTTCCCAATTTTCTCTGTTTTTACAAAGATGGCGCTTAATGAGGACATGAATCTAGGGTGACCATATATGACTGACGTGCTCTCCACAGAGGAGCACAATAGCTTGTTCGGGCCGGTCAAGTGCTGGCAAAGGAGAGAAACCAGCTTAGGAAACCCTGTGCCTTGTCCCTGAATACTGAGGAGGAGATGAGTCCTAGAAAGTCTGCATCACTGCTCAGGGATCTAGATACTGTCTCGTTGCAACTAGGTATGAAGTAGTGTTCATGCCTCGCTGAGACTTTCCAGGAATGTGGTCAGTCCATAAGCTGCTAAGTTGAGATTTAAGAATAAGATTTCAAATATAAGCTCTGACCAACCTGAGAAAATGTTAAGATATTATGGAAAAAAAAAGGAAGAAAAAAGAAAAGAAAGAAAATTGGAAACTGTATTCTCTTGAGTTTGAGTTTCTAATACATTTAGTTAACTGATACTTTCTACTGATCCAGTTACACGTAGGTCTGGGATTGAGGGGCCAAAAATCTAATGAATGCAATAAATTGAAAATAAGTAAGTGAAGTGTTAGGGCCAGTGTGTCCAGGTCAAGGTGGCATATATTAAGGTCCTCTAGAGTCACTCTGCTTAAAAACTCACCTCTCAAACACTCCTTTCGACTTAAAATCATAGACAAACATCTCACACATAAGTAAAAATTGCCAAACATTACCTGTTACATAGATTGTGTGGTTATTTGCCAGATCAATAGGGATCATTAAGAATAACTCCCAAGCTCCAGTCTGCTCCTTGGTGACCCTCTTCTCCAGTCCACTTGGGATGAAGTCAGAAGTGCGAAGAAAAATGCCCCGGTGGCACACAGCAGCACGCAGAACAGGGCCTGCTGAAATCAGAGGCGCAGTACTATCTCAGCAAAACCTGCCTCTGCTGAGCCAGGTGGAAAGGCATCCTGTCAGGAAGGGAGCTGGGTGCGCTTTTATGTGGTCCCTCTGTGGACTCTGCAGTCTTGGTTCCAGAGAGGAGGGTGCCTGAAACTAAGATGTACTTGGTGTATCTTACATAGCTGAAAAATCCCAAAGTCCTCAAGGATATTCTCTGTGACTCTCATACGCTAAATATCCAAGAACTGGTATGTTCGTATTTGTGACTCTTCAAAGCACGATGGCATTAGTCATATGAGTAACATATCATTTAAAGGAGGCTTGACGTCCCAGTTGATAGTTTTTCCCCACTAAAGCACGAACGACTTTAATGGCTTTCTAGTGCTCCCCCCAATCTAGTTTTAGAAACAAAACAGTAAATACATCATCTATAATTTTACCCTCCACCAGGGGGAGCTTCAGTATCAGTTAATACTTTTACAAGCCTTGAATGAATAGTATGAATTCAATCCATCTGTTCTTATAAATAAACACTGCTTGCTTCACAAAGAGGCGTAAAGGCCTTTCCTCGAGAATTTGAAATCTACCGGGCAGGGGAGAGAAGTAAGAAATTCATCAAAGATGTGAAAATACTGTAATTCATTAAACCGTGGTCACAGAGTTAGTTCTCTTAGGAATGTTAGGAGAAATATGGGTGTTGGCATGTTATCCTCTCTCCCCTACAGCTTTGAAATAGTTTCTCTTTGGCCTCTTGATCTGCCATCATGACTGGCCACCTTTTACTCCTCAGTGAAAGGGTCTGTTTCTTTGAAATTAGAATGTACTTGGGAAAAGTTAATCCTTGGGAAGGTGCTGATCTTTATTACCAGCATCATTTAAGACAGGTTACTTTGGTCGGGAGCTATTTTTCTCCATATATGAACATCATCATTGGACCTGCCCCATTTCAGTATTTTGCCTCATTTTCCTCATCAGGGACACCTATATTTGTCAGTTCACGTATCTCATTTTCCTTTTTAGGACTGAGGGACAGAAAGAAAGGTTACCTCCGTATTTTCATTGATAAGCAATCGCAGTAGAGTGTTAGAAGACATAAAATATGCTCTTATAAATTATATGTGTGTTGTGAAACCAAAGTGTGAAGACATTGTCAGGTATTTGGAGGAGGAAAATAGCTTGTAAAATAACCTTTTGTTTTATTTGGGTCTTGTACTTATTTAAGGTGCTACATAAATGTGTAAAATAGCCCCTCTTGACTCAGCTCCAAACTTAAAAGGGCAGAGTGGTTTGGGTGCTCGGCCAGCATCTGGAAAAAGCCCATCTTGTGCAGGGAAGGAAATGAATGCAAGCTTTGAGGTAGTCCAACCACCAAGCTTTTAGTGTTTCTATTCCCCAAAAATGTAAAAAATGCAAGTTATTCTTGAAAATGTAGTACAGACATTACATTGAATATGAATATTTTTTTTACTGCAGTTTTATCTTGGGTTTGCTGAATGCGCAGTCCATTTATTTAATGCCATGTCTTGCTTAAATATTCTTGTCGAGAACAGCTGGAGACTTTGAACTGGATGCTTGGTTCTGCTTTCTGGAAAGGCAACATGGATTCTGTTTTGCAGACATTAAGAAGAGCTTTAAAAGGGTATTGGGGGATACAACTCTTTGGCTTTTTAAGAAGAAGCCTCCTGTGGTTCGGAGCCCAAGGTGTGACATACATTTCCTGCTAATTGCTTCTCTTAAGAAGCATGGGCTTGGCTGTTCCTCTTGAGGAAAAACCTTAATAAACCTTCCCATTTTACCAGTGATGTGACTCTTATTTTGAGCTGTTTTCAATATATTTTGTTGTTGTTGTTAAAGCTTAACCCTGTGCAAGTTCTTGTGTTTGCTTCTAACCATGTAAAAATTCTTGTAGGGCGTATAAAGCAGAGATGATCCTTATGCACCTGTCAGCAAATATTGATAGTGCTTCGACTCCATACAAGGTGCTGACCTGCATGTTGGGGATACAGCCGTGAATGATACAAAAGTCTCTTCCCTCCGGGAGTCTTTGGCAGGACACAAAAGACTGTGTGTGTGTGTGTGTGTGTGTGTGTGTGATTTGTGTAAAATGCTGAGTGCTCCGGAGAGGAGTTAAAAGGATAGGAGTGCTGGGCAGAGAGAATGTGGTGGTGGGTCAGAGGTTTATTCCCTTGCTGAAGTTGCTATTTGCATAAATATTTGAAATGTGCCTCCCACACAACTGCCTGGGGGAAAGAACCGCCTTCCATGCGTTGGGAAGTGTCTGCAAATGCCATGAGGTGGACGTGTGCCTGCATGTTGCAGCACCAGCAATATGGCTGGAGTGGAGTGTGCAAGGGGGGAATGGTAGTAGGATTGGGTCGGGGTTGTGGGGGGGGGAGGAATTTCCTTCAGCATGGGCTGAGCGGGGCCCATGGAGGGGATTTCAGCAAAGGGCATAGGGAACATGATCTGACTCAACCTATCATCAGGACACTCTGGCTGCTGAGCTGAGACGAACCTGTGAAGGGGCGAGGGTGGGAGCAGAGAGACCAGTTAGGAGAAAGTGGAGTGTGAGCAAGGAGTCCAGGATAACGCCAACATTTTTTTGCCAATAATCAAGATAGTGAAGATTGTGGCCAGAGCGGGCTTGGGAGTTCCATTTTGGACGTACTAAGTGTTAGGAGCAGGTCACATCCTAGAGTTGCACGGTAGGCAGTTGGATAGGAGTCTGGAATTGAGGGGAAGAGATCTGGACAGGAGATTCACAGTGAACGTTCAAGAACACGGAGCTGAACAGGATCATGGTGTTGATTGTAGGTAGAGAAGTCCAGGGACTCCCATCATTGAGGTTCAGAGATGAAGAGGAGTTAGCAAAGGAGAACATGAAGGTCACTGGTGACCTTGATGGGCTGTCAGTGGAGCAGTAGGGAGCAGGACTGGAGTAGCATAGAAGACAGGAAGAAGGTCATTGGAGACATCAGGTGTGGACTGCCCTGTTAAGGTGGTTGAGACTGCGCTTGTTGGTGAGCTAATGGGAGTGGTCCACTGAGGAGGAAAACTGAGCAGGCTACATGGACGGAATCTAGCATACAAGTACAGGGGCTGAGCCAGATGGGAGTATGGGCAGGCATGGCGGTGGGAGGAAAGACAGTACGGGGTCAGAGAAACTGGTAGGTCACAAAGAACTGATAAAAAGTACCATGAGGAAGTGTCCTACAAAGTAGTAGGAGACAGAAAGGACTGATGCTTTCTGTTCTGGGCCAGCTGCTATGCTTCAGGAAGGGGAGTTTGAAGTGGGCCTTTAAGGGTAGAATTTCAACAGGTAAGTGTGGGGAAGTGTCACAGGCAGGTTTGCAGAATACGGGAGCAAGAAATTACCTAGTTTCGGCTGACATTAATGTGGAAATAATGGGCTAAGAAGTAGATCGGGACCATGTTGTGGCGAGCCTTGAAAGGAGAAGGTGACCTTCCAGTAGGGAGAGCTAGAAAAGTAGGGCCTGCTGTTCATTCAGGTGCCACCGAGAAGGTGGGCACGGGGAAATTTCAGAAGAGATCTGGATTTGCAAGAGTAACTCCCCCTGGACTAATGGTCTTTTCAGTCTTCATTCCTCACTTCGTTTTCCAAAACCCTTTCTCTAATGATCTGAGTCATGTGGTTGTGATCATTCGCAAACAAGAGCTCAGTTTATTTTTTTTTAATTCTTTTAATGTTTTTATTTATTTTTGAGAGAGCGCAAGCAGGGGAGGGGTAGAGGTGGGGAGACCCATAATCCGAAGCAGGCTCCAGGCTCTGAGCTGTCAGCACAGAGCCTGACACAGGTCTCGAACTCACAGACTGAAATCATGACCTGAGCTACAGTTGGACGCTTAACTGAACCACCCAGGCGCCCCTACTTTTTTTTTTAATGTGCATTTATTTTTGAGAGGGTGCACATAGGGAAGGGGCCGAGAGAGAGGAAGACAGAGGAGAGTCTGACGCGGGACTCAAACCCACAAACTGAGATCGTGACCTGTGCTGAAGTTGGACGCTTAACCGCCTGAACCTCCCAGGTGCCCTGAAAGCTCAGAGAACCAGCATTAATACTTGGGCACACAAAGGTAGTGGAGAGGATTGAAGAGAAAAATCTCCTTTGTTAACTCTGTTCCTCTGACCTGATTGTGCCCCCCTCAGACCTTTTGGCTCCTCTCGGGCATACAGCCACCCTCAGTTCCACCCTCACACCCTCCCCCTGCTCTTGCTCTTACTCCCCCCCCCCCCCCCCGCCCCGCGTGAGACAGCAGCCTCTGTCCCTCCCAGCCCTCCCCTTGGCATCTGCCAGCGTGATTGACAAGTCGAGTAAGGGAGCGTTTTTCCTCAGTTCGCTGCTGTTGGGGAGCTGCCAGCTTTCCCACCAAGATCCCATCGTCCAGGCCCTCCCTTGTGGGTGAGAGGAAAGGCACAGACCACACTGTACCCACCCACCCACCACCACCACCCCCGCCGCGACCACCTTGCCCCTCCCATCCCCAGGGTTGAGCGGGTTGGGGAGTTTGAAGGAGCTGCCGGGATGAAGGGAAAAGCCTGCAGCCTTCCCAGGTGGGAAAACAGGACGTGGAATTATGGGCCAAGCACTGGGCTCTGCCTGCTTTCCTCGGAGGGGATGCATGTAATGGAGGAGTTTAAAGAAGGTATTTGATCCCCACACTCCCAGCGGGGTCCTGAAACCAAGGCCAGAGGATTTGGCATTCTTTGGGCCCTTGAAATCTCTGCTGGAGAGCCTAACCCCTTGTTTTCTGGGATATAAATGGTCTTATCTTAACAGATGCTTGGGACCTCCGACCAGGGATTCTAGCACCTGCCTCAGTCAGTCTGGCCCAGTGCTCCCTGTGATAAGGAGCAGGCTCCCTAGGCTGGTCCTGCGGAGCTGGAGCTGTCACTGTGGCCCATGCACGTCGCAGGCTTGGAGTGAGAGCCTGCAGGCCTTCCAGTCCCAAGCCTGAGTCCGTGTAGGGATTTCGGGAGCTACACTTAGCCCATTTGGAAGAATCTGTTTTTTTGGGTGTGTGTGTGTGTGTGTGTGTGTGTGTGTGTGTGTGTGTGTGTGTTTGCCTTTTTAAAGCAAATTTATGCCTGAGACCCTCCCCTTTCCCACCACTTCTACGCAAATGACTACGAATGCTGCCTTGTGGGCAGCTCAGTCCCTGGGAGACAATGCCTGGACTGTGGCCAGTAGTGGGGGCTGGAGGTAGGGAAGCCTGAACACCCAACTCTCAACTTCCTTCCCCACTGCCCCGCCCTGACTGAGCCTCCATAAGTACAATGGAGGAAGGAGAATCCGGCAGACTCAATGTCCCCAGGAGGGGTGGGGATCCCTGGCAGTGCAGGTTAGGAAAAACTTCTTGGGTAGAGTACGCCTGGGGCCAGATGTCGTTGCCAAATGGACAATGGCAATGGGGGAGAGGGAGTGGGCAGAAAGGGAGACCGTTGGGAGGCCGGGGTAAAAGCAGTATCCTCTGAAATGGGAACTGGGGCCCATGTGGGACTGAGCAGGCTTGGGAGAGAAGCGGCTGTGGTGGCCATCCGAAGGGCCTGAGCTCTGGGCAGCCCAGTGACACTGAGGCCCCTGGACAGCCTGCATGAGAACAAGATTGGCCTGGGCAGCTGGCGTGGAGAAGCCAAAGCCACAGGGGGTTACAGAGGGCATGCACAACAGCTTAGGGACGGGGCTAGCAATGGGCCTTGGGAGCGGCTGAGGGGGCCTTGACCGCGGCGGGCCTTACCGACGAAAGAGCCGGGCTCAGCCCAGGGCTCGCCCTGAGGACTGTGTTCGGTGCGGGAGATACAGAAATGAGTAATGAGTACTTGGTACCCTGGAGGTGCTCACAGTCTAGAGGGGAAGACAAACATGCGAAAGGGCGATTTTAAAAGGGGTTCCTGTGGCTGGGTATACAGACGCAGGTAAGGGCCCCGGGGAGGGCTTCACAGAGGAGGTGCTCTTTGAACTGCAGTGGAAGCTGAGTAAAAAGCCAGTCTGAGGCCATGGGGAACCTGGGTCTCGGAGACCAGCCAGTGCAGAGAGCCACTCAGTAGCACAGGGCCCTGGAAGATAGAGCAGGGGTTGGGGGAGGGGAGCAGTGCCCCCAGAGGAGGCGGAGCAAGTCCGCTGGGGTCTGCTGGGGGAGGGCTGGGCCTCCAGACACCAGGCAAATCAGGCCGGCTAAGGATGAAGTCACAGTACCTTGAAGACCTTGCCCTCACCTCCCCTATTCTCCCCCGAAGGCGAAGGAAGGTGGGGAGCATTTCCTTGCAGCTGCGGCCTCCTGAGAGGCGATGAGGAAGGGAAGGGGGCTGAGGGAAAGGCAGCAGGAAAGGGAAAGCAGCCGGGGCCGGGTGGGGGTGGGGGGGAGCAGAGCCAGAAACAGGAAAGCAGAATGCACCTCTGCCCCTGGAGGGAGGACACGTTCCCCCTACGGCAGTGCCCCCTGAGAGCTGAACCACCCCACCCTGACCATTTGGAGGCAGCTAGGGGGCTTCCCCGGACTGGAGAGAACCAGAGGGGTAGGGGAAGACAGCCCAGAGCCGGTCACGGGCAGGAGAGGGTGGAGGTGTGGAGCAAGCCTCCAGTTTTTGGCCGTGATTCCTAGGCCCGGGAATGGGGCGGTCCTCATGAGCGCCATGCCCAGAGGGGCATATCTAGAGAGAATGGATTCTGTGGAGTGGAAGCCAGGGCAGCAGCTGTGGCCTGAGGCCTTAGTATACAGAGTTTGAGGCACCCAGGGACCCGGCAAGAGGCAGCATAAAGGGGAAGTGTCACAGTCCCTTGTCAGATTAGTATCGCCCCAAGCACTGTGTGGAGAGGTAGGCGCCCCCCGCCCAAGGGCCCCCTCCCTCAGTGTTCCTCAGAGGCCTCTCTCTGACCAGGACACCAGGATGCCTCCAGAGACACCTGGGGGGCAGGGACACTAGAAGGGGAGGGAGAACGAGGGTGTGAAACTTAGTTTAAAAAAAATAATAAAAGTAAAAAGAAAATAGTACCAAGGGGGTGACTGCAGTCTGGGGTCCTGATCCTGCCCTTATCCCCCCGGGCTGGCTAGGCCTTTCCTCCAGGCCTGTCATCCTGAGCCCCTGACACCTCTTGCGAGGGGCGGCTTCGGGGCGCCTCCCACCCCATCCAGGGGGGTGGGGGGGAATCCTAGCAGGAGTGCCACTAGCACCTTTAGGCCACTAGTCCCCAGGGCGACTGAGGGGAGGGGCAGGGACTTGGCAGAGACTCTAGCGACTGAGGCCTTAGGGAGCAGAGAGCAGATCAGGGCTGGACTCTTCTGAAAGCCATCAGAACTTGGCTCATTCAGCTCTCCAGTCCTTGCCAGGAATGTGAGGGCCCGCGGTTGACTGCGAGGGACAGCTGGGTACAGGAGGGGCTGGCGGTGTTCCCTAGAGCCCATCCTCGGGCAGTGGGGTCCTCAAGCAGCCCCTGCGGCCCTCTCCACACCCCTCCCCACACACGCCATCCTCCATGAGAAAGTGTCAGTTGTTTGCCATTTGGCAAATAACAGCCCACCGGGGTAATATTTGTACAACGTACAAAAACGTCGTACGTTGTCTTCTCTACAATAGAGAACCCTATTGTCTTCTCTGATCCTTGCCACGATCCTGTGAGGTAATAGGGCCCGTATACGTTTTTTTAAACAGAAGAGGAAACCAAGCCTCCATGAAAGTTTTGTTGTTGTTGTTGTTGTTGTTTTGTTTTAGCGGTTTTGCTCTGGGACATGTGGTTCGTGCCTGAACTGAAGGTCAGGTGGTCCAGCCCAGAGCTTCTGCCGTGTTCCTGCACGGAGGACATGCATGATGTCCTTTAAATCTCCAGCAGCCTTGCATTACCCCCATGTCATAGACAAGAAAAATGAGGCTCAGGTTAAGCAACATGCTCAAGCTGACAGGGACAGAAATCCTGTCTGACTCCCAAATGCAGTGCTCATTCCATGGTATTGGCAGAAGTGCCTTAGCTACTCTGGGTCGGGGAGTGACCTGAGGTACCCTGAAAGCTGGAGACATGCCCCTGCTTCCCCAAGATGCAAGCTGTGCTTTTGCTTTTAGGGAGGCCCTGTAGTTAATGGTGTGACTTGGGAAAGACAGGGATGCCCCCTACCCCACAGAGAGGAAGCGGGATGTAGTGGGGACAGAGCCAAAGCAGGTCTCTGTTCCTCTGGGCAAGTTGGGGTTCTGATCTTAACCTGGGTGCAGGGGAAGTTCTTGGTGGGCCGGTGTGGGAGGCTCCGGGAAAGAGGGGTCCCGGATCTGAAGGGTTGGAAAGAAAAAGGAAGCCAGGAGATCCCGCAGGCCCGGTAGGGACTCTTCTAGGTCCTGTTTATGGTCAGGGAACATCTAGAGACACAGTGACCACAGAGCCACAGAGAAGCAGGTGGGGGCCTGAGCAGATGTCTGGGTCAATCAGGGGGTCCCCCGTACCTGCCAGGGAAGTGGGCCAGGTGTGACGCGGGGCCCCGTGCCAGGGAGGGTATTAGATGAGCTTCCAGCTTATTTGCATGTCCTAATTAGCCATAAAATGAGCCCCAGGGGCAGAGTTAAACTGTCAATTTCCCTCTGCTTACCTTCCCTACCTCCCCCTCCTCCTGCTGCTCCCCACCCCTACACTTTTCCTACATCCCGTAGGCCCCAGACATTCCCATTCACCTCTCCCCTCAGCTTCAGTGGAATACAGTCTCCATCCTGTCACGACCAAAGCCCAGAAAAGGAGGGAAAAGGAAAAATTAGTGGTGCGGGGCAGGGGGTGTAAGTGAATTGTGTTTCATTAGCAAAGCATGACCTAGTGATGAGGGCATTCTACCAGCCCTTGTCAAGACCAGAGCAAAATTCCCCCAGTGGACAATAAGCATTCCATTTATTATCCATGCATGGATAATATGGGGAGGACAGGTTCTGTTGTTGCTCTTGACTTGGCTTTGGAGCAGATATGGACACTTTGTGGGGTAGTGTGAACAGCACAAGGCCGGAAGTCTGTTGGGACCGTTTCAATCCCAGCTCTGTGGCTGTGACCTTGGGCAAATTGCTTGACTTCCCAGGGCCTCTCCATGCAGAATAAGAGCAACAGCAGCCACTTCCAGAGTGAGGGGAGAAGGAAACGTGAACGAACGAACGCAAAGATGGCGATAGCATTGCCCCAGGCCTGGGGATTCTGTTGCCAGCAAATGTCACTCCTAATGGTTTTGTTCTGGCCCAGTTAAAATGAGTTCATTCCCTTGGATCCCTTCTGGCTAACTGATGGGTAAAGAGTTGTTTCTTCTTACTGAACCCCTTGAGCCAGGAACCGGGTCCTCTTCCTTGCTGTGTTTTGATCCTGTCCCGATGCCCGGCCTTTAGGAGATGTTCATAAAATTTTGTTCAGTTGGGTCTGGATTGTTATGACTGGTCCACAAAACAGATGAGTCACAGATGAATGGCCAAGAGGGGACTTGGTTTCCTGCGGAATCATTCCGAACTGGGAGCTGGTGACTTCACCACCACCCAGTGGGAGGAGCCTTCACCCACACCCACACCCACCCACCCACCCACCCACACACACACACTGAACATATGCACACAGCACCACCATCACCAAGGCAGCCACAGCCAACAGGCCTTCTCCCAGGACTGAAATATCAGAGTTCTGTGGGGAGACAGAAAGGATGAGTAGGGCCTTGCTCCTCCAGAAAGCGCTGCCTCAACTGGCCAACTTCAGGGAGAGTACGAAAGGCCGTTTTTGCGGCCAGACAATCCTGATTCTTCCATGAGCCAGAAGCCTAATCTGGGCAGCCTATGTGACCCCCAAGGGCTTCCACCCACTTACTGGGAAGACAATCATTTCTAGGGTCATTCTGAAGTCTGAAAGACAAATTGTGCACACTGCCTGGCAGATAGCGAGCGCTCAAGGAAATGAATGAAATTAGCACCTTCCCCTCGTAGCTTCCGCCAACAAAAACTTCTACGATTTGATTGCGTGGGGATCTGAGCGAGATCCTCACCGCCCCCCAATTCCCGCTGTGCTGCTGCTGCGCTAAGCCTCCTCCTCCAGCTTGGTCTCCGGGGGTCCAGGATGCAGGAAGAGCCTTTCTTGTTATTTTTCTTCTCCCAATTTGTTAATGCGCCGAGGGCGGGAAGCCGTCTTGCCTCTAATTGCAGCTGTCACCCCCCCCCCCCCCATCAAGCGGAGAGGAGCTCAGTCTGGAGGAGCGAGGCGGGGAGAGGGGGAGTGCCTCCAGGGCGGGCCGGCCCAAACAGGGACCCACATTGTCTTTTCCCAAGCAGCGGGCGGTCCCCGCGGGGCGTGGGCGGGCCGGCAGCTCCCCGGGGCGGGGGGGGGGGGGGGGGCGCGGACAGCCACGCGCGCCGCTCCATGAAAGCTTTAGGCGCCTCGAGTAGGGAGCGGAGTTGCCGCCCTTCCCCCAGCCGCCCGATCGTGGGGTGGAGCTGGGAATCTAAAACATGGGGCGTATTTCTTATGGGCCCACCTTGGCCTCGCTGGTGAACGCCCTGTGCCTGCGTCCGGAGCTGGGCGGGGGAGGGAGGTGGTGAGGGGGGCTTTCAGTGCTGGAGGCGGGGTGTTGGGGAAGGAGCTCCTGTGCCTCCAGGGGCCCTGCTGCAGCCCTTGGGTCAGCCCTGCGCTGATCTGCCACCTGCCCGCAGGTGGCATATCTAAGCTTGCTTCCTCATCGGGAAAAGGGGGCTAAACTGCCTTACTTGCTTACTCAAAAGGAGATAACGGATATGGTATATGAAAAGGCTTTCAAACTTTAAAGTGCTATACAGATATCTTTCCTGTGCTTTTGAAAAGACATAGGACTCCCTCGAGTACTCCTTATACATACACTCCTTATTAGGCCCATTTCCCAGGATCCAGGTATGGGCTGAAATCTTGAAGGCCAACAGGGAGAGGTGGGAGTGGGAAGTTTCCTCTCTGCTGATCCCTATCCCAGGAGGGCTGGGGTTTCATGCCTGTGCCTGGAGCAGTGCTTTGCCAGGGATGCCAGCGGTTATAAGGTTGGGGATACAGGAGCCAAGGTCTTTATTGGGGGCCTTTCTAGGGGAACATGAGGCCCCAGTGCCCTAATCCATACAGAATGTTTCGTTGGGGCAGTGAAGGAATGTAAGAATTTCCTGGTCTCCTGCCCCATGCCCCTCATCACCTGCAGCCCCAAGGTGAGCACCACTCTCTCAATCTTTCAGTCCGGGAACCCTCATCTCCCCACCAGCCAGCCCCCACCACAGCCTCTACCAACCACATGCCTGTTAGTCCTACTCCAGACACTCTCGCTTCTTTTCCCTCCTTCCTGGGAAAAAGGAACCCAGAGTTAGGCTTTGGAAAGCCATAGCACCCGCCCCCCTCCCCCCATCCTTCCCAGGGCCCAGCACTGGGGACCTGGACCTTTTGGGTTCAGTCAACGTTCTGTCTCTAGGATTCAGACCCAAACAGCTGTGTTAATATCAAAGCCAGAGGGTGAGGGTTCCAGGGCCTTGGGGCAGCTTGTGGAAGGACTTTCCCCCCTTCTGGGCTCGGCAGTGCTCGGGAAGGGGAAGTGTCCAGAGCCCTTGGAATGGCTCCGCTTCTTGACCTTGTGTGAGCGGGCGGCTCTGGGCTCCGAGGCCGTGGGTGTCACCCAGCCCGGTTTCTCCTTCAGCAGCCTGTCTCGGTCAGGCCGCACGCTGCGCAGGAACTTCCTAAAGATGTTTGCTGTGAGGGCAAACCTGCGGCCCAGCTCCCGGGGCTGGCCCTTCTCCCCCTTGGGCTCCCCCGCCTCCCCCTTCTCCCCACCCTTCTCCAGTTCCGGCAAATCCAGCCAGTTGCCCACCAGGTCCGCAAAAACATTGTCACCTAGGACCAGAGGCTGTCGATTCCGGCCCCGGGACATCAATGTGGAGGTCCAGTCTTCCGGTTCCGCCAGCTCTGGCCCCTGCTGGGCACAGCTTTGGTGCTCTGGGAGCTGTGCTCTGGTCAGGGGGACCAGATCCCTCCCACAGACACTCCTACAGGACGGAAACTTCGTGCCAAAAGGTTGGTTGGAGGAGGAGCAGGCCGTGGGCCTGGCAGGGGCCTGGGGCTGTGTCCGGGGGCTTTCAGGGCAGCCTGGGGCAGGACTCCCTCCAGAGATCTCCAGCTGTTCCAGTGCTGCCTGCACCTGAAGAAGCTTTAGTTCTTGCAGCGCACCCATCATGCAGTTCATCTGATCCTGCAAGCCATCACCCACTTCCTTCATAGACATCTGCAGGGGACAGAAATGCACAGGCCCATGAGCCACGGGGGGCTGGGGAAGCGCTGCCCCTTACTGGCCCTGAACCTAGACGCCCGCCCAAACATACACCTCTGGGGTCATTCCAGCCCCTCCACTGACCCCACCTCCACAGGGCCCAGTGCAGTGCAGATGGGAGCTGGGAGAGGAGGAATCTTAATGCCCATATGGCTAAAGGAAATCATATTAATGGCAGCTAACGTGCTAAGGCAGGTGCTGTCCTCAGCTACATATATGTAAATACAGACACACATATAAATGGATCAGTGGCTAATCTCCCCAACTAGTCTATGAGGTAGTGACTAGTACTAGATGAGGGAACGGAGACGTGTGAGTAGCTTGCTCGAGACGACGCAGATACAAGAGGGTGCGCGAAATGGTGGTGGCCGTCTTTGTCTTTTTACGAGGTGCTGCGCCCTCTTTGCGAGCCTCCCTGAGACAACAATGACGATGACGATGATGATGGCCACGATAAGAGCAGTTTGTGCATGTTTGCTATGTAATAGGAACTGAGCTACCTGCTCTAGGCACATCACGTCTCAAGATCTTTATATAAACCCTGTGAGGTTGCCATTAGTGCTCTCATTTTAGTGAGTTAACCATGGCGGAGGTGAAGTAACTTGCCTAAGGTCATCTAGGTCATATCGCTGGGCCTTGGACACAGGACACCTTGCTCCAAATGCTATATACCAAGCACTGCCTGCCTCAAGATGGCTGGACAGAGGAGCTGGGCCTTAAGGCTACTCTGCCCTCCCCAGGGTGGTGGAGGAGGCTGGAGGACATGAGGGCAAGACAAGGAGCTCAGATTCCCGAAGGAAAAGGCTAGGCCGGGGGCTTCCTTTCACTGCTGTGCACATCTGGCCGCTCAGGAGAGAGACAAGGAGGCCAGGATGCTCCTGTGTGCAGAAGCCCTTCCCGGCCCTTCTCTGCCTTCCCCCTCTCAGCTGCACTTACACTTGGCTCCGGTGCTCTTCCTGCCTTCTCAGCCCAAGTGGCTCCCCCGCTCTGGCCAAGAGTGGGGACCCTGGGGGCCAGCCCTCCAGCCCCTTTGCGGGTGTCGAAGGCACGAGTCCCAGGTGCCAGCTGGAAGGGGCTGAGAGGCTGACTTGGGTGAGGGCCGAGTTTGGAGGCGGGCAGGGGATGCGTGGTCTGATAACATTCACGGCCCAAGCTGCCCTCGTCCCGCCGGCTCCCTCCCCGGATCTGCTCGTGTTACCAAGAGCAAAAGCCCTCGCGTGAGGGGACCATCTGTTTCTTAAGCCCCCCAGAGACCCGTGGGGATCATCTTACTGCCCAGCCTGGTCATAATGCACAGAACTAAGCCCACGGAGTGCAGGGGTGGAGGGATTGGGAGGGTGGGCACAGAGGCACTGCACTGGCAGCTGACACTCTCAGGCTTTGCGGTCAAACCCTCACCTGGCAACCCCGACCCTGGCAGGGGCAGGGGACCAGGCCAGACTCTCCTGAGCCAGCAGCACTAAGCAGCTGGAGGACTGAGTGTCCCTGAAGGCAAGGAGGCCTCAGCTGAGTGTGGTGGGTGGGAGCCCTGGAGACCCTGGGATTTGCCAGACCCTCCCAGTCCCCCCCCCCCCCCCGGGAAGCGGGCTCCGTTGGAGTGGCAGCTATGACAGCCTGTGAGGTGGCTGCGCTTGCCAATGGCCCATTGCTCTGACCTCTTTGGCTTCCGGCCTCTTGAAACCTTCCTTTTGGAGGCATTTCAGCGCAGCTGGGAAGACCCAGGGCAGAGTCAGAGGAGACCCTAAGCCTCAAACCAACCTCCTTGAGGTCCCTTCCCGCAAACTGCTTCTCTGACTTCCCTTTTTCTGCCCCTTCTCTCATACCCCTTTCCTTGTCACCCCAACTTGGACCTCAGAGTCCCGTTTGGCTTTTGTTTCCACCTTCTGCCCCTCTTCCTGTCCCCAGAGGTCTCACATCTGCTTTTCCATCTCCTGGAATGCAGAACCCTCCTCGAAGGCCTTCCGGCCACCAGCTCAGTCTTCCCACACTCCTGTGATCCTGTCACTTGCCACTCAGAAGCATGTCACTGTTCCCATATGCATACCCCCTGCTGCTGTCAGAACGTCATCAGTGACACCCCAAGTGCCTTTGTCTGTCGTGCTACTTCTGTACGCGGCCCAGCCCCTCCCCCCGCCTCCACATTTCAATGCTCAGTTGCTCATGAAACATTCACTGAGCATTTACCATCGAGGGCAGGGTCTGAGATCTACACGTTGTTATGCCTCCCCAGAACCCAGCTAGCACCTTGCCCCTGTGACACACCCATAAAACATCTATTGAGTACCACTGAATACCCCAAGTCCTGTGTCTCCAGACCTGCTGCCCTCAGGCAGTAATGCACTCCTCAGAGAGAAAGAGTCAGGGACACGGCTCAAGGCTTCATTTCACCAACAGGCGAGAAGCCTGAACTTGCAGGCATCCTTCCAGAAGGCTGAACACAGTCCAGGTCAGAGGCAGTGAGAGGAATGAAATGACCCCAT
This sequence comes from Lynx rufus, assembly GCF_022079265.1. NCBI lineage: Eukaryota > Metazoa > Chordata > Mammalia > Carnivora > Felidae > Lynx > Lynx rufus. The sequence goes on along the minus strand of NW_025814834.1, from coordinate 127,073,901 downwards.
TCAGTCTCTTCCAGTATGGAAAAATCCTGAAGACATAATGCTGACATTTTGTACCATTTTCCAGTGAGAATGAATGTGTGGGTATGTATGAATTTGGGACTGCTCATAACACAGAGGCCCCAGTCAAGTCAACAGGAGGTGAAATTAGACCCCTATGGAAAATGATATTCTGTATTGGTTAAGGTCTTGGTTTCTAGAGACAAATGGAACAGGGTTCAAATCCCAGCTCTGCCACATAGCAGCAGCTGTGTGGCCGGGACGGTTATTTAAATCGTTTTTCAACTTCTCCATTCTTCAAAACGGGAATACGAGTTTCTGCCTCACGCAGCTCTGGACAGATTAGGTGACGTAATGAGTGTTTATACATGGCTTGGAGGTGAGTTTTGGTGGTTATCTTAAGACTTCCTGAGAACTTCCAGAACACGTCTTCCTCAGTGGACCTTAACACACAGTCGTGACAGGACTCCATTCATCTACCTGGTGGGATCAAGGAGAAACACAGCTCTTGTCCTGTCCCTTCTGTCCTCCCCCCGGCCCCCTCCAAAGGAAGAGCAAGGAAGGAAAGGAAAGCTCCGCATCCTCTTGCCCACCAGCGAGGGTGCTGACACTGAGGGCAGAAGGCAGCTGTGAGAAGGAGGACGAGAGAAGGAGGAAGTGTGGGAAGCGGGGAGGGCCGGGGGAAGTGGGGAGGCAGGAGCATCAGCTGGGTCTTGACTGAGAGGAGTGGCCTTTCCTGGCCCCAAGGGGGAATGATGTCACCCAGGGAGAAAGAGCCAGAGGGCAAGCTGCTGTCTTCGGGGCGTGGGACCTTCTCAGATCCCAGGGTTTCTCCTGCCTCGGGAACCCAAGATGGAGCAGCGTGGGGTGGGAGCAGAGGAGAGGAGCCAGAGAAAATCCCAACTAGAAATGGTCGTCACTAATCCCAATCTCTAGGCTGTAGGGGACTGAGTTCCTCTCTGGCCTCCCAGTGCCAGGGCTTCCGATGCTCCCTCAGGACAGGGACCCAGTAATACCCAGCTTGCCCTCAGGGGTCGGTTGGACAGGTCCTAAGAGGATCTAATTGGTTTGATTAGTCCGAGTGGCAGTGGGTCTAGCAGCCACCCCCCCCCATGCCCACCCCCAATCACATTCACTGCCGCGCACGCGCAGGAACTGGCCTGTTCCACCATCGAACATACTGCCCCTGACAGCATATCCCAGAGACGGGTGTGGGGCTCCTTGCTGAGAAAGACCACGGAAGTTCTTTCCTCCTCGCAGGCCTCCTCACAAGCACAACCGCCACCACCCACCTCCTAGCCCCCCAGCACCTCCTGGGCCTCGAAATGTTTCATTCTAAATATGGTCTTCACGTCAAACTTTAGTCTCTCCTGGTGCAGTTGAATCCAGCTGGATGGGCACTGGGCACCTTCTTGGCGTTTGTGAGGAGCCCCAGGGGAGTCCTAGCTGCCTAACTGGGCCGCATGACCTCGGGCAGAGGGCGGTGGCTGTGAAATGCTGATCCCCTGTGTGTATGCGGTGTGCATCCTTCCGTCGTGCTTTGCCGGACCCCACGGTGACTCTGGCAAGCTGGTGACCCTGCTTTATGGATGAAGAAACGGGATCCGAGATGCTCGTTTTCTTCCTCGACATTCTTCCCTGGACTTCCTGCGTGGTTTTCACCATATCTCCTCATCACCCAGTCTCCCATTTAATGCTTTACATAAATCTGTTTGTATACATAAATGCATTTCTGTAGGAACTTATAGGAAACGCATAGCACTTGCCATAAACAGAGAGTAAGGATCTAAAACGAAAAGGTTTTCATCTGAGTATCAGATCTTAATGTCATCCTGAGCGCCCCTGGTGGAAATGTGGATCTATTGCCTGGGGTTCCAAAACTGGGAAGGATTCCTGGGAGGACCGGGACCCCAAGCCTGGCCCTCTTGCTCCAGCCCAGTGGGCTTTCCGAGTCATCACGATCTGACTTCTCAGCCTCGCGGGGTTGTTGCAAGAAGAAACCAGGATAGCCAATCTGACATGCAAAGTGCAATTACCATCATACGGGGAGGAAGAGCACGAAGTCTTGGAGGGACTCCAAGACCTAATTCAGTTCCTTTCCACCGACAGTGCCTCTTCATTGAATCATCTGAAGAAGGAAAAAGCACTGTCTGTCTGGAGCTGAGGGGGAAGATGCCGCCAGGAAGCAGACCCCGCCATCCTGGCCCTGCAGCACTGAGCCTTCGAGGGGTAGGGGTAGTGTGGGGTCAGCTGCCCATGCACAGCACCGTCCCCCTTGGCACTCGCTGGGCCTTTGTGGTATGGGAGGCATGGGGATGGGAAAGTGACACCAGCATCCTCGGCAACCTTCCCAAGCCCTCTCCTAGGCCCCTGACTGATCCCACAGCTGCGCCCTCCATCCGTCCATCTCACGCCCTCTCCCCGCTCAGCCAGAATCCTTTGACGCGGGCTCCAGCTTTGCCCGCGGACCTGGCAGTGGGCCCTGCCTCGCTGCCCCCACCCCCATTACTCACAAGATCCCCACACAGTTCCTTTCAGCCCCTCTGGAAGCTACAAGGAGGTTCAGGGCCGGAAACGGGAAAAGGCCCCGCTTTTGCCAAGTGGCCCATTCTGCAGTCCAGTGAATAGGGACCTTCACAGTCCCTTGCTCTTGGCGGGAACGCACGACAGGAAGGTAAAATAGAAACTGTGCCAAAGAGCTGGAGGAGGGAGGAGGGTAAAGAAAGAAGGAAGTGTGAAATGGGTGAGCCCGCTCTCGAAGGAACCATCTACAGGGACCTGTGCGCTTGGGCAAGAGGCAGACACGTGGAGAGAGGGGCCCAATCTCGCCTTGCGGGGAGCTTGCCTCTCAGCCTCACCACGCCCTTCGCCCTTGACAGCTTTAGCTCCTCTCCAAAGCAGGCAGTCCCAATTCCTTGGGCATCCAGGGGACCTCCAGAAGTAACCTTCCTCTTCGTTCTTGTTCAGGCCTTCATACTCTCCTTCATGGGCTCTTGTGATAACCACCTAACTCAGCCTCTGCCTCCATTTCCTCCCCCCACCCACCACCCTCCGCCCCAGACCACCCACCTCCTGGATCCCAGGGCACTGTTCTCGGCCTGCTTCTTGCAGTGCATAGAGGGAAGAGCGGACTTTTTAGCATGGCATTCAAGGTGCCCCATAGACTGCTCTCAACAACTCTTTCAGCCCCGTTGCTCACTCTTTCTCTGCACATACCCTATGTTCTACCAGACGGAAGTAGTCTTCGAACATCCCCGCCAGAAGGCATCCGGACGTCCTTGCTACTTCCATCTCGGTGCCTTTCACTCCTGTTGTTTCATGATCTGCCTGGAATGTGGTTTTCCTCCCCTTCGCATCCCTGCTTATCCCTCAAGGTCAAGCTCAAATGCTACTTCTTCCACAAAGCTTTTCCCGATCCCCTGGCTGGAGGTCATTTCTCCCTTCTCAGAGCACTGAACTTGTGCTTCTCACGTAGCAATCACCCTCTGTCTCTCTGCTGGACACATGCATGCATGCATGGGTTACGAGTGCAAGCTTTGCAGTCAGGCTGGCTGGGTTTGAGCCCTAGCTCTGCTGCGTACCAGCTCGATGACCTTGGCCAAGTCACTTGACCTCCCCATGTCTCATTTATAAAATGAGAACAGTGGAAGTACAACATCTCCAAGTTGCTTTGGCAATTAAGTGACATGATACATTATATGTCTAGCATATCAATAAATGTTAACATCAACACTTATTATTATCATCATCATCTCCCCTATTGAACTGCGAGTTCCCTGAAAGCAGAATCTGTGTCTGTTTATATTTGTAACTACAGTACCAGTGTCTGGTAAAGTGCTTTAAACATAGGGAGAGTTCCATTAATGTGTTCTGTGAATGAATGACTCATGCACACCAGCCCGATCAATCCATCCAGTGTTTGCTGAGTGCCTACAACACAATGTGCGTGGTATTATGTGCTAAGGACAGGCATCAATCATTTAATCTTAACAGCAGCTGTAGCAGGTAGGTATTTTAAAAAACCCATTTTACAGATGAAAAAAACAAGGCACAGAGGGGTTAAGTAATCTGCCTGGGCCACATCCTGAGCCAGGATGGAATTCAAGTTGGCTTGCCCCCGAATCCCATGCTCCACACTCCTCGCTTATGGACCCGACCCCAGCTCTAAACATCAAAGGAGGCCGAGAACTGAAGGCTATTCCTCCCATATCTCTTCATCACTTTCTTTGCTCCTTTTCTTGCCTTTAGGTCCTGGTCCTCCTCCACATGTCAGAACCTCCTGACCTTGTGGCCAGGTAACTGCCTTCTAGGAATACCAAGTTGTTCTAGAAGGACCTTCTCCAGCCCAAGAGAAGCCCCTCTGCTGCTTCATCATGCCTAAGCTAGGACAGATATTGCAGGAGGTGGCCTCCATCAACCTCCTCCTCCTCCAGGAAGCCTTCCTGGCATGGCTGGACTTCATGAGCCCCTATCACTCAACCTTTACACACTCTATTCGCTTTCCACTGATACTGACTCATGAGGCAAACCCCGTGAGCATCTTATGTCTGCTTCTTCTGAGTTTCTGTGTCTACCCCATTTGTTGGAAGCCCTCAAGGGAGGAGTGTGTAGGAACAGCTGGTCCCAAGGCCTTGTGTTCGTGCAGGGCCCCTCTGTGGTGGCTGGAGGGGAGAGAGACATGTTCTCTGCTGGGTTGTTGCAGCCCTGACCCCCTCATCCTAATGAAGAAGTGTGTCAGCTGCTGCTACTCTCCTGCCACATTTCATCCCTGAAACCTGATCTCTGTCCTCTTCGAGGCAGGGGGAAAAGGCCAGTTCTCTAGACATCAAGCTAATCAAGCCAGGATCCCCAAACCCTTAGCCTCCCTGCCCCCCACAGTGCTCACTTGTTAGAGTGCAATTTTTTTTAAACTCTTTTAAATGTTTTATTTATTTTTGAGAGACAGAGAGAGACAGAGACAGAGTGTGAGCAGGGGAGGGGTAGAGAGAGGGAGACACAGAATCCGAAGCAGGCTCCGGGCTTCGAGCTGTCAGCACAGAGCCCGACACTGTGAAATCATGACCTGAGCCCAAGTCAGACGCCCCTACAGTGTGAATTTTCTGCTCCACGAAATTAAGGAATTCTGTTACTTTGGTCTTCAGGAACACACTTTTCTCATCTAGATTTTCTGAGCCAAGGACAGGGCCACAGAACACCCTTAACAAAAATTATTTTACAACCTGTTAATGTTTCCTTTTCCAGCAGGTTAACCCAGCGTCTGTAGGACGCAGGCTTCTTGAAGGGATTTAGTGGCATAAATGAATGTAGAACTCGACGAGTATTACATGAGTGTCCTTCCTGGGCATCTACTAACCTAAGGACAAAGCCAGGCAACACACAGCCCTCCTCTGCGGCTGTGGGGAAGATTCTGCCTAGGATAAACACACAAGCCCTACTGCCTGCCCCCACCCTCACCAGCTCATGACATAAAACGACTGTATGCCTGTTACAGACCTGGGGTATAAAAAGCAAGAACCTTCCACCCCAGTCACAACGAAGGTGCACTGAATTCAATCCCCACAGTCCTTAGAGGAGCCAAAGGGCCCAGACGGGCTAACTCAGCTCTACTTTCTTCTTTACTCCCATTTGCAAAACTGAGGCACTGAGATGTGGTTCAGCTACCTAAGCACTGGGCTGAGGTGTCAGGGAGTGAGTGAGACTCTAATACCTCTGCCTGTCACTCTGCTCTGTCTCACTTCTGGGCAGACTGGCACCGGGGAGGAGGCGGGGCACCAAGGGGGGGGGAGGGTGCAGAACTCTCCCATCTGAGTGTCATTCTGGGCCCCAGGCCAGGCATTTGGCTTCCTCGCCAAGGGAGTCAAAGGCTGAAGCTGCTCAGACAAAGGGCCAAATGAAAGCTAATGGGGAGCTCAGTGACTTCAGCCTCTCCCCTTCCTCCTCCCAGGGACTGGGGGCTCAAGTCCTTGGCAGGAGAGGGTGCAAATCAAGACCTGGAGCTCAGTTCAGTGCAGATTCCTATTTGCCTTTTTTATTCTCCTGGCATCCACAGACTGTCTTCCTCCCCTCACCCCCCCTCCCACCTAGGGTGCTATAAAAAATGCAAATCAGTAGGATTTTAAAATTCAAGCCTATGCCAGGAACACCCACAAACCCTCTATTAAGGCATATCCTGAGGTGGGTGGTGTGGTCCCAGATTCCAAGCATAAAAAGAGGACTCTATTTGATTCTCTTTTTTTCAGCATGGGCCTTGGACTTCAGACATTATCTGTGATGACCTTGACCTTTCTTTCTGGTATTGGACAAATGAATGGGAAGAGTCAGAATTGTGTATGTGTGGACTGGGGCTGACCATCCGAAACTGACACGAGAAGCATGTGAAAATGAGGGTGGGAAGGAACACAGTGGAGACTCTTCTGTCCCTCCCAGAAGCAGCATTTCTCTGGGTAACTTTACCGTCTGTGCGTAACCACAAAAAGGGCTTGAGGAGGAAGTCCCAGAGAAGTGACCATTGACCTGAGAAGGCAGACCCTGGAGTGGGACAGACAGGAAGAGTGCCTGGGAGCCTTGACCAGGAAGCATCAGTGAGAACACCTGCTCTGCAAGCTGCCCTCCCCCCAAAAAACTGGCCCCAGATACAGCTGCCAAGTTTCCGGGGAGGGGGGGGCTGCTGGAAGGGAGTGTAGAGTTTACAGGCCTTAGTGGGAGAGTCTGTCACGGAATCTGGAGAGTCATGGGTCCAGGTCTGCTGTTGAGAGCCTGGGCGTCCCTGGCTTTGGAAAGTGGGAAGAAAGAGGACGGGAGAAAAGTGAGGAGTGGAGAGGTCCACTCCCAGAGACACTAAAGGGGACAAAAAGAGGCAGGGGCAAAGACACAGGAAGGAGCTGGGTGGACAGAGAGGTGGGCCCGGGGGCCGGGGTGGGGGGTGTGCATATCTGTGTGAATTCGGGTGGTTGCAGGAACAGGAAAGGTGGCAGGTGTGTGGGGGGGGGTTGGGGGTGGTATATGAAATCGGCGAGAATCAGCCTCACAGAGCTTTGGAAGCACCCCGCCCCCGACTTGGGTGATGCCCGGGTCCCAGACTGAGATCCGTCTCCCGACCTCTGCACCCCTGGCCTCCGCACGCTCCCTCCGCACTCCCCACGCCCAGACCCGACATCTGGCCGGGCCCCCGCAGCTCCGCTCGCTATCTGCCAGGCGGCGCCCCTCCTCCGGCGCGGGGCCCTCCCCCGCCCTTCCAGCTGCCAGCCCCCTCCCTGCTGGCAGACAAGCCCGGGCAGACAGCCGGCCCAGCCTGCCCCCGCAGCCGCGCCAGCTCTGCCAAGCCCGGCGGGGCTGGGGGCCCCAGGCGGTGCCAGCTCCCCGCGAGCCAGCGGTCCCCGGCTGCCCTCCGGCCCGCGCGCCCGGCCCCTGCTCCCGCGCCCCGCCTGCCCCGCGCGCTCCGCGGCGCCCCGAGCGGCCCCAGAAGCCGGCCCGGGCGTCCCGCTCCCGCGCGTCTGTCCGTCTGGGAGTGTGCCCCCGTTTCTCCAGCGACTTCCCTGGGCGCATTTCAGTCTGGGTTTGGGGTCGCTAGGTCTCCGTCACTTGCTCGCGTCTGCCTCACTCACATATCTTCGCTCCAAGTTTCCTCGCGGCCCTTTCCCTCGGGACAGGCCCTGCCCTCTGCCTGCCCGTCCCCTCCTCTCTGGCTTTCCCCCGCCCGAATACTCCCAGCTCCCCGGCCGGCCCCGGGCGGGGGCCAGGTGCCGTCGGGGCGGAGCAGTCCTCCCGGCCCCCGGCGCCTGCTGCGCTCTTACCAGCTCCTGCTTGAGGCGGCGCAAATAGCAGTCCATTTCCCTGCTCTCTTCCTCCTGCGCCCATTTGCCGGGCTCGGCTCCACAAGAGCGTCCCCGGGTGGGAACACCGGCCCCCGGCCCCCGCGCTCCGCGCCTCTCGCAGGGCCGAGCCGAGCCTCTGCTCCAAGGCCCGGACTTAGAGCAGCTTCCCTGGCTGGCGCGGCGCGCGGTCCGTGCGGGGGGCGGAGGAAAAGTGCGACAGCCTATGAGAATTCAGGGGGGATGCCTTCAGCCAATGAGAAGGGCGCACGGGGGGGCGCGGGCTGGGCTGCAGCGAGTGGATCCAGCAGCGGGTGGTCGCACAGGGCTAGGGCAGCCGCTGCTGGGGGCTGGCCGCGGGACACCTAGTCCTGGCCCACGCGGCTGGGGGTATCGTGCCGCCAGATTGTACCGACGTCCCCCAACAAAGCACGTGACCCCCGTTTGGTGATAAAGAGAGAGCACCGTCTTATGAGTGGGCATTGGGAAGCGGCCTCAGTAAGAGTGCCTTAGTTTCAACCCTGTTTCCCAAACTCCGATCAGAAAAGGAACATCCTCCACCAAAGCAGCCAATCAGCAGTTCTTCTGAACTCTGGAAGTGTGCTGGAAGTCTGGAAGTGTGGGTCCGTCTCACCTCCAAGTGTAGGCTCCTCCCAGCCCAGTCTTCATCGTGGAGCTGAGGAGCCGCTGCTCGGTCCACAGACTTATTTAACACAAGGCTGTTAGAGGCTCTGCTGACTCCCCGCCACGTGTAAGTCTGGGGTATGATACCGAATTAAGACAGGCAAGGTCTCTGCTCTCAAGAACGTGCGTGGGGTAGGGGAAGGGGAGGGATGAGACAGGTTAAAATAAATAAACACGGTACTCTCCAGTAGTGATTCTTTGTGAAAACATGAGACAGGGTAGTAGAATGGGGGGCTGCTTTCAGTAGGGTGGGCAGGGAGTGGAGGAATAGGCCTTTCTCTTCCCCCGTATTCCATATGCGTCAGTTATCCTAACTCTTGCTCAAGGGACGGGGAGGGGGGACGACTCCAAGCTGCTTGGGTTCTATTCAATGGACACAGGAGTTGAGGCAGGTGGACCCAAGAGGGGCCGCAGGCCGGCCTGGGTGCTCCTTCCAGCGGAGCTCTGGACCAGCCTCCGCGTGCGGCCAGGATTACTGGTCCCTCCCCGCGCCCAGGCGCCGCGCCACCCTCCCTGGCCCGCGGGGGACGGTGTTGCAGGGCCCGAGAGTAATTAGGGTAATTAGCGACGTGTTATCTCAAGACAATTAACGGGAGAAAGTATGCCCCAGGCAGAATTTGGGGTCTCCGAGACAGAACCTTGCAGACGCGTGAGAAGGTGCAGAGTGAATGCAGGCGCTGCGGTCATTCATTCTGATCCTGGTCAGGAAAGGGTGCCACTCCTGCTTACTATTGAAAGACAAGGGGCGGGTTGGGGGGGGGGGTGCGTAAAAACGAACATCTTTAGAAATGAAGACTCTACAGAGTCCCTTCGGATGTCTCCACTTAACCCCAGCTCCTCAATTACAGGGGATCTCACCCATGTCTTTTGTCCTAGACCTGAGTGCCCCTCTTTGGACAAAGCTGAGGCAGCGGTAGCGGATGGATGGAGAAAAGAAAGAAGAGGCGTAGATGGGTGAGAACTCCCTCGGAAGTCTGAGTCTCGGTGGCCGTATGCTAAGCCCTAAGCCCGGGTGCTAAGCCCTAAGCCCGGGTGCCTGGGATCCCTTCGGGGTCCCTGCTCAGGATCCGGCGTGGATCAGAAAACCCGACTGTTGCAGGAAGGAGCTGAGAATCAATCTACGGAGGTGTTTCCAAGCTGCCGAGCTTGAATCACCATTTACTTCTGCTCTCCGGGTCTTTCCGTTACCTGAGTGAGTCTGGCCTCTCCAGTCCGCGTGGTCCTGCGACCCACTCACAGGCTTCCTTGCAGTTGGGAGACAGAGATTCCTAAGGGGACACTCCCGTGGTACCCAAGCATGTTCACAGTGGGAGCCACCCCCAAGGACGGAGCTGCGGTCCCCAGACCTGCTGAACCATTCTGGAGTTGAGTCTTTTTGGATGGGGATAGAAAGGGGGACCTGGCCGCTAACATAATCCACGTGGGAGAACCACCACAGAAGAGTTCCCCAGCCCTGCGGGCCTTGCTCACTCTGAGATCTCTAGCACCCAGCACAGTGACTGCTGCAGGAGGCAGTGAGTAAACGTTTGTGAGTCTGTGGTTCCCATAGTCTTTAGAGGCAAGTTTAAGCCTGGGTTTTGCCATCCCTGAGAGCACTTGGACTGGGGTCCTCTTGGAAGGTAAGAGGGTGGCTGTAGTTCAAACTCCAAGAGGTGCAGGCTGATCTGGTAACAAGTTTAGACTGGGTGGTTGGGTGTCCTAGGCCTCTGACAGCACAGTTGTCCTCGCACAGATGCTTCCCTGTTCCTGGCCTCAGTTTCTCTTGCTTCTAGTTAAACCTATGTGAGTCTAATTAACACTTTTATACTCCTTACAAAACTCTATTTTGACAACAATCTGTGAAGTAGTCAGGACAAGAGGAATCCATCTCAGAGATGAAGAATATATTGTTAGCAAAGCCAGCTGGCATTCCATCCACTTTAAAAAAATATATTTTTAATTGAAAGATAGTTGACATATGTTAGTTTCAGGTGGTTGACGTAGTGACACGACAGTTATATACATTACGAAATCCATCCCCTTTTAAGGTCAAGGAGATGGCAAGAAAAAGAAAATCGATGCCCCTAATCTCAGCATGGTGCTCAAAAGAGAGGTCCCAGACAAGTCAGAGGTGCTATTACTGTGTGGTTCCCATAGGATTTTGGTAGAAAGTGACTGTTAAACTCGTAAGGCCTTTCATGAGGTTGGGCCATTGCAAACTTACCCTCGGAGAAGGCTGACATTATACCAGGACATGTGGGGCTCTGTCTCTTACCTTGCTTCTGCAGGAATAGCTCTGTCATCTGGGTAGACGAGGAGGCAGGAACAGGGAAATGGATTGCTTTCCATTTTTCTTTTCTTTCTTTTTTTTTTTTAAGGGTTTAAATGGCAGAGAATAAAGCCTGTTGCCATAGTTATATAAACATGGGTAAATATCCCTAGGCTGAGAATGGGGGATGTGGGACATGATTCATTTTTGCTGAAGAAGAATCAAATAGTTCGACCTCCTCTCTCCTGCCCCTCAAAACTCAGCCTGGAGGGAAGATGAAATTGTCTCACTTGAAAATAAGGAACATATCAAAGGTCTGAGATTGGTTATGAACATACTTTCTCAAAGCCACCCAGAGGTGGGCGGGGGTGGCGACGGGGTGGGGGGAGGACCCCTAAATGGTAGCTCAGCATTTGCCCCCTGCTGGTGGGGATAAGTGTGGTGGGTACTTTTCCTGAGGGAGGGGGCGCAACTCCTGGAAATGGTGTCTAAGGGTGTCAGACTCATGGGGTTTGCCTACCTACTCAGGGAGGGTGGCCCCGTCTGTCCCACTGCCAAAGCCTGGAGGTCCTGGCACCAATGACTGAGCTCAAAGGGAGAGGCAGAACCAGTTGCGTCCCAACAGAGCTCACATCCTACAGTAAACAATGGAAACACGGCCGTTCTCCTGGCTCCATATCCCATGGCCCCCACCTGGAGGTCCCCACCCAGCGCGTCTTAGCCCGCCCTCTGGAAGATGCATCCCTGGGTGAGGCTGTGCCCGTCTCCACTGACAGCAGAAGAGCTGAAGAGTTCATACTGATGTGAGGAAAGACATGCATGGCCACACACAGTCTGGAAACCTCATCATAACATCACCCTCCTAAGAGGGGCGTCCATATCCCTACTGCCCTCAGGCCTCCACCCCCTGTGCCTGCCAGCAGCTCCCCCACACCTCCTGAGCATCAACAGGAAAGGCTGACCCTAGAGATAAACATGTGCTGTTGGAATGTGTTCAGATATCACTGCGGAACTGTCCCTCTCCAGGCAGAGGACCTCGCCTGGCAGGCAGGCCTGGAGGTGCTGGGCAGAGACTGTGTGTCTGAGTGTGAACATGTTGGGACTGCAAGGAGGGGACTGGAGTGAGGCCTAGTTATTCTTTTTTTTAATTACTTAATTAATTTTTAAAATTTACACCCAAGTTAGTTAGCATATAGTGCACCAATGATTTCAGGAGTAGACTCCTTAATGCCCTTTGCCCATTTAGCCCATCCCACCTATCACAACACCTCCAGCAACACTGTTTGTTCTCTATATTTGAGTCTTTTATGTTTTGTCCCCCTCCCGTTTTTATATTATTTTTGTTTCCCTTCCCTTATGTTCATCTGCTTGGTATCTTGAATTCCTTGTATGAGTGAAGTTTGTCTCTCAAATATTTGTCTTTCTCTAATTTCTAGTTCCATTCACATAGTTGCAAATGACAAGATTTCATTCTTTTTGATTGCTGAGTAATACTCCATTGTATATATATATACCACATCTTCTTTATCCATTCATCCATCGATGGACATTTGGGCTCTTTCCATACTTTGGCTATTGTTGATAGCGCTGCTATAAACATTGGGGTGCACGTGCCCCTTCGAAATAGCACACCTGTATTCTGTGGATAAATGCCTAGTAGTGCAATTGCTGGGTCATAAGGTAGTTCTATTTTTAATTTTTTGAGGGACTTCCATACTACTTTCCAGAGTGGCTGAACCAGTTTGCATTCCCACCAGCAGTGAAAAGAGATCCTCTTTTTCCACATCCTCGCCAACATCTGTTGTTGCCTGAGTTGTTTATGTTAGCCATTCTGACATGCGTGAGGTGATATCTCATTGTGGTTTTGATTTGTATTTCCCTGATGATGAGTTATGTTGAGCATTTTTTCATGTGTCTGTCAACCATCTGGATGTCTTCTTTTGAGAAGTGTCTATTCACGTCTTTTGCCCATTTCTTCACCGGATTATTTGTTTTTTTGGGTGTTGAGTTTGAGAAGTTCTTTATAGATTTTGGATACTAACTTTTTATCTGATATGTCGTTTGCAAATATCTTCTCTTATTCTGAAGGTTGCCTTTCAGTTTTGCTGATTATTTCCTTCGCTGTGCAGAAGCTTTTTATTTTGATTTATTTCGAAGCTAGGATTTTGATGGCTTCCTGTCTTAAGTTTAGGTCTTTCATCCATTTTGAGTTTATTTTCGTGTACGGTGTAAGAAAGTGGTCCGGGATTGTGATGCCTCCTGCTTTGGTTTTCTTTTTCAAGATTGCTTTGGCTATTCGGGGTCTTTTCTGGTTCTATACAAATTTTAGGATTGTTTGTTCTAGCTCTGTGAAGAATGCTGGTGTTATTTTGATAGGGATTGCAAGGTTTAGTTATTCTTTTTTTTTTTTTTAATTTTTTTTTCAACGTTTATTTATTTTTGGGACAGAGAGAGACAGAGCATGAACGGGGGAGGGGCAGAGAGAGGGAGACACAGAATTGGAAACCGTCTCCAGGCTCTGAGCCATCAGCCCAGAGCCTGACGCGGGGCTCGAACTCACGGACCGTGAGATCGTGACCTGGCTGAAGTCGGACGCTTAACCGACTGCGCCACCCAGGCGCCCCAAGGCCTAGTTATTCTTAAAACAATCTAACTTCTAGCTTTATTCCTCTGTCCACCTTAGATGGGACTGGGCTCCTGTGCCTCATACAATCCTGATATCAGGAGAGACAGCAGAAGGACCAAGTGGCCTATATGCTAGAGGTCCCTTGGTTCCAAAGGAAAGATTCACTTTGGATTTTAATTGAAAAATCTTTTGGCTGGCTAAAGAAATCAAAGACTCTAGGCATGGGGGGAAAAAGCTCCTTAGCTTTCATGTCTTCAAACATGGAGTGTCATTCCCCCCACTTATAGAGCAACTGAGGCCAAAAGAGACTGGTCTTTATGTTGAAGGAACAAAGTTCTCCTGTTCCCTCTTTCTACTACCTACTCTGCAGAAAGCATGCAGGGTGTGACCTGAGGTGGGTTACCAAGATGACTAGAACCACTGAGGGTTCTAGTCCCCCATCCACAAACCCCGTGGTTGAATTTACACCTTGTGCCAAACTAGGCACCACTCTCAGCCTTAACTTTTGTACAAAGTCACCTGCCTTGCAAGGCCAGGCCATCAGTCATGCAGTGGCTACAACTTTTTCTACAACACAGAAGGAAGGTGTTGGGGGAGGGGGCAGGGGAAAGAAACAGCAGTATAGTATTTTGGAAAACTCCATGTGTGAATGGGCTATCTTGCCTGAACAATTCAGAGGGAACTGACTAGTGCAAAATTAGACGAGTCCAAACAATGAACAGTTAGTTATTCAGACTAGTCCAAATATGGGCTGCTACTGAGCCTTATTTGGAATTATTTGCAGCTATGGGTCTTGTGCTTGTGGTGCCTAAGCAATGGTCTCATTGCTACTTGGGAAGCAAATATTTCCATTTTGCAAACATTACTGGAAAAGCAAATATTTTTCAACTGCAAAGAGCACCTGAAGAATGTCAGGGCACACACAGCACAGGGAAATACTTAATGCGATTTGTGCAAACCAATGCCGGTAGATGAGAACTGTGTGGAAAGGGAGAGGGAGTCGTTCTCAGCACGCTCCCAGGGACATTCTGCCACAGCTGGCTCCCTGGCAGCCCTGTGCCCCCTTCCCTGTAACCTCACCTACATGGCCTCCCACTCAGAGGGAAAGCTCATTTTGTTACACACTACTTACCAGCCACCCCCCCCCCCACCGCCCCCAGCTTCTGGTTGCTGTGAGCAAAAACCAGGAGTTGGCAGCCTGCCAGGGAGAGACTTGTCGGCAAGACACAAAGAAGGCTACCTGCTTCTTTTCCTGAGGCCATGGGGTGAGGAGAAAAAGAGGTCACATCTCAGGTTTGGCTTACTGCATACTTGCTGCCACCAGGCTGGTTCCCAAGGGTCTCCTGGTTTTCTGTGGGGATTGGAGAACTGTCCAAGCCTGGAATAGATGCCAGCCCTGGGGTATGGCCAGAGACCCCTAGGGCAGCCAGTGCCAGGGTGACAGCTGCTGCTGTGAAGTCTTCTGCTTGACCAGAGAGGCAGGACCCTCTCCCCAGGGTTCTGGGCAGGGGGGTGGAGGCAGGGTGGGCAGTGGCTCCCGGTGGCAGCCATCTATACCAAGAGAAAGCCTCAAGTTCCAGAGTGGAATGGCAATGAGGCCAAGAGACACTGTCATCACTTCACAAATGAAGATACCTTTTAAAGAATAGGCACTCCACATGCAAAGGAGTTTTGGTTTCTACTGCCCTCCCTCTCCCTGCCTTTGGACAGGTTTTCTTTGCTGTGATTATTCCCCATGAATCATCATCCATAGAAAGTGACTGAGGCAATGGAGAGTGAATAATGAATCCCCTAAATGGTCTTTTGTGTCTCTGCCTGGAGGGTTTTGGAAGTAACTTGCATTTTAATCTATCTGACTTGGAATCATAGAATTTGGGAGCTGAGGAGGACCTTATAGATAATCAGGGGATTGTGACCTCATGGAGAGACCAGAAGTCAAGACATGTGGGTCTGAACCTCTGGTCTGTCACTAAAAATAGTGCTTGCTAACATTTATTGAAGGCTTTCCCTGTATCAGGCGCTCATCTATTCGTCCCAAACCCTCAGAGGCAGGGGCTCCTATTGCCTCTATTCTGCAGATGAGGAAGAAGGGAGCTAGGGAGCCAGAACTCCCCTCTGGTCACACAAAGCTCTGGCTTTCGCTCCAGGACCCACACCCTCTCAGTCACTCGGCTGCCTCACCGTGGAGCCTCAGACAAGTAATTCAACCTC
This sequence comes from Lynx rufus, assembly GCF_022079265.1. Classification (NCBI taxonomy): domain Eukaryota; kingdom Metazoa; phylum Chordata; class Mammalia; order Carnivora; family Felidae; genus Lynx; species Lynx rufus. The sequence continues at coordinate 127,058,324 of NW_025814834.1, read as the reverse complement.
TTTGGGTCTCAGTTTTCTCCTTGGTGATCTTTAAAATTTTAAAACTCTAACAAAAGTCTGCATTTCCTACCCAAGCATATTATTTACAGGTCAGGAAAGTGAAGCCCAGAAATGTGAAATGATTGGCCGTACATCACCCAGGTGGCCAGAGGCAGAGCCGGCATGGGAACCCAGGCCCAGTGGTCTTTCCTCCCCACCTGCCAGGCAAGACAGTCTTTCCCTCCGCCTCACTTTGGCGGGTGTTTCTAGAGGAGTCCAACTCCTTGCCTAAGAGGGGTTCAGGTAGATTGGAGATGTCGGGTTTGGGTGTGGCCAATGACAACACCAGAGAGGAATTTAAGAGGCTGGTGATATTTGTCTAAGTATCTCCAACCTATCTGCCTGTCTGCTGTTTCCTATCTTTCTCGGGTCAAGAGTGGTGATCAAAATCATGCGGTAACCACAGAGAAAGAGCACGGTGATACGATATCTGGTGTGGCACATACACACTCCCCCATGGTGGGTGATGCTTACAGTGGTTTTGTCCCTCTCAAGCAAATGTTACCACCTCGTACGGGCTCTCATGGAGCCTGCGTCCTTCATCGTGGTTCAAAGTCTGCCCCTCTCCCTGTTCTCCTGTCCCCGTCCCTCCCCCCCGCCCCCCGTTGCAGGATTTGATCAGACACTGGGGTGTGATGAGCGTGCCTCTGGAGGAGGCAGGTCTGACAGTGTGCTCTGGCAATCAGTGTGCACCACCTTTAGTAGTATCCCCATCCTAGTGTCCTCGCTACGGAGACAGAGACTGGGGAGGGCTGGAGGTGTCAATGAACAAATCATTGGAGCGCATCCGAAGTGAGAACAAGGGCATCCTGGGAGAGGCAGTACTCTGTTCACAATGGCACCATGAACCCGTGTACGTATGTGAGGGTGCGTGTGGCTCAGCCGCTCTGAAATGAGCTCTCACCCACCGGTGAGTGGAAAATTAGCTTTGGCAGGTGAGGAACTGGGTGACAGGTGAGGAAGCCAGCAGGGGTATCGGTGTTATCCTTCTACTATTGCTGTTGCTGTTGTGGCTAACAATCTCTCTCTCGTACCCCCTCTCCCCTGACTTGTAATTAGGTGCAGTGGAAATGGCTCACAAGGGCTTGGGCATGGGGGCGTGTGACATGAGTGCGACAGAATGGCCTCATGGCCTTTGGAAGTTAGCTGTGTGCTCTGCAGGTGGGCTGCCCTAAGCCAGTCGGGAGTTGGCATTTTCCTGACAGCCCACAAAGCAAGCTGTGTGGCTTACGTTTCTTTGGTGGGTGGGAGAAGAGATGGCAGCCCAGGGACTAAGCCCTGGGAAATTCTGCCATATGGCAGGACGTTGGAGGCGATGTGGGCCAGAAGCGGCGGGCAGAAGACCTGGGGTCTTGGACTGGCTCTGCTGGCCTGTCTCTGCATGGCTCCAGTTGGCCCTGTAATCTCTCTGTGCCTCAGTTGCTCTAACGGTAAAGTGGGGCAAACAACTCCTCTGCTCCCTGCCTGCTGTAAAGGCAAGATATTTAGAGGCCCTTTGAAATGTCAAGAGCACGGCTGCAAATGTGAGGCCCGACTGCCAAGGGAATTTGCAGAGCCCACGGGGAGGCAGCCGTCTTCCTCAGCGTTGGTTTCACAGCCTGTGCTCAGACAGGTACTTAAGCATCTCACATCCATAAATCTCAGCTCGTATCTGTAGTCAGCAAATAAGGGAAAGGGCAGGCTGCCGCTCTGCTACCATCTGATCTTCTTACCAACCTCGGCTCTGGGCCTCCTCTGCCCCCACCCGAGGCGATGATCCCTCTGCCCTCCCGCGTCTGCTCTCGGCCTGTCAGTTTAATTTAACAAGGTTGTGGGAGAGGCTTGATTTAATCAAACCAGTTGCTGTATCCATTCTGCTCAGAGGTCCCTCAGTGTCACCACCGAGGCTCAGATTAGACAGTGACAATTACTTCTTCTTCCCTGGCTATAGCTTCCCCCTCCCTTTCTCTCCCTGAAGGGAACAAGGAGGCAGACCGGTCTCCTGGGACCTAAGAATAGATGCATGAGGATCAAAGGAGGGAAGCAGACTGGCCTGAGAAAGCCCCTCTCATGCCTTACATGGCCTGGTTGAAGGCTGAGCAACAGCCCGAGGGATGGAGGGATAGAAAATTCGAGCAGAGCTGCCTTGGAAAGGCTCAGGACTGCCTGAGGACAGAGCTGTGCTAGTCCCAGCGCCATTATCGATGGCCCTCGGAGATACACCGGGTCTCGGAAACAGGGTGGAGGGGTGCGCCAATGCTCTGTACGCGCCAGCCCGCAAGCATTTATTTCCAGGTTCTCAGCCTGGATTCTGGGGTCTCCAGAGCTGGGAAACAGCAACAACAAACAAAGGCGAGACTCCATCAGAGTTTCTGTGGCTCTGTTCTTGGCACGAAAGCAGCTGTGACAGGAGGAGCTGCCCCCTGAACCAGGGGTTTGAGGGAGGCTGTGTGGAAACTGCCGTATGGTGGGCAGGTGGGTAACGAACTGTGGCGCTCAGCAGTGTGTGTGTTGTGTGTGTGAGTGTCTGGAGCTGCACAGCAAGGCAGGGGGTCTCTGGTGCAGAAGCCTCAGGGCTTAGGGAGATTCCGGAACAGATCTCTCTTCTTGCCATTTAACTCTTTCATTTCCCTCCTTTTCCAGGAAGTGGGTGCTCGGGCGCCTCTTGCTCTCTCGAGCGGCTCACAGGAGAGAGACGAAGGCCTCTTGAAGAGTCCTCACTCAGGGTGATGGGAATCCTGTTTCCTTTTGCTCATTTGTGTCACATTCTTCCATCGGGCTGGGCAACTGACAGGTGCATCCCTCCCCGGGCCCCTCTCCGAGTCCCCTCCCTGCCATTTGTCTCTCACCCAGATATCCGGCAGACGCCACCATCCGCGGAAGCTGAATATGATTAGCAGAAACCCTTCCTGACAGCTCCAAAGAGAATCCCTCAAATGCATATTCTATTGAGTGCATCTCATTGCTGCTGACAGTCGCTTTATCAATTAAATTCCACATTCCCAGTCTTTGGAGACGCCATGAACCTCCCTACCTAATAAATCACAGGCCCCCAGTTATTGTTAAATGTCCCATCAGTCTCTAATAAACTCCCTGCCAACGGGGGCAGGTTATTTATTATGCTGCCTGGACAAGAATGAATTGGGCCCCGTTCTTACAAGGGGAAGAGCAAATGTGACGCCTTCCTCCCTAAAGACTGAGGCCGTGCTATTAAAAGGGGCAATTAATCAATGTGGGCCTTGGGCAGAGGAGAGCCTGGTCTGGAGACAGGGAGGAAGACCTGGGGTTCTTTTCCAAAAGCCTGCCAGGCCAATGTCCATGGCGGGAGGTGGCTGTGCAGAGTGCATGGGCTGGGCCTTTGCGGCGGCTTCCCCACCTCCTAATTCCTGTCTGAAAAGGTACTGAAGATATAAGGTCACCCCGTGGGCCAAGGGGCGCATGTAAAAATAGTTATCCTCTGTGTTGGGAGGTAGCCACTTAGGAATGAGAAGGTCATGAAACAAATTCTGTCCAGGTGGCCACATATTGTTACTTGATAAACTTTATATAACCTAAGTGTATCGGTGGCGCTAGTCCACTGAGCAGATGAACTGAAGAATGCCGGAGGGAAGGCCCCCCTTGTCTGGGAGCAAGAACTAGGAAACACTTGCTTCATCAGTTTGCGGGGTAAACACCACACAGGTAAGCCCTGGTACTTGGGAAGCAGTGTACCAACACCGAAAACACCCGGGAGCTAGCAGGTGTAAGACACAAGCGTGTGAAGGGCGTCCTGCAGTTCCCCGCCTCAGGTTAGATCCCAGATCTAGATGATGCTCCACGGTCTGCCAGTTAAAACCCAGACTCCTTGGCTTTGCCATTAATCGAGCCCCATCCACATTTCCAACTGTATCTCTCTTTATTTTATGTAACAGTACCCCGCCTTGGGAGAGCACAGCACAGTCATTTTCTATTCCTTATGGTAGCAGACAAGGTCCTTCATAACATGGGACCAATATATCTCTGCAGCCTCATTTCCTGGTAATTGCTGCCATACTTGCCTCCGTTCACACTAAAGCTCGTGGCTTCCCTAAACTATTATGGTTTCTCATGCTTCCACGCCTTTGCACAAACTGTTCGCTTTGCCCAGAATATCTCTCTAACTTGCCTGCTTGGTGAGCTCTCTCCTTCCACCCCCACTGCCTGATGAAACTCCTTATCTATCCTTCAGGATCAGCTCAGAAAATGAGCCCCCAGTGCTTCACAGGACTTGGGCTTGGCCTCCTGGCGCTGCTGTTTTGGCAGATGTACTAGACTCCAGGGTAGGTAAGGAATGATCTGCACATGGTGTTTTTCTCATTGTTTAATGCATGCTTTAAACCATTTTGATTTTGGGTGGAGATGAGAAGGGCATAGAGAAGAAAGCTACTGCTCTCTGAATACCAAAAGCTGTTTTCCTTAATTTCTCAGTAGTTCCCACTCTCTCCCACATGACAGCCACATTTTAACTAAGGCCCTGAAAATGTCAGTATTGCATATGATTTTATACCAACTTGTGCTACTTGCGTGTTTCCTCCTTGATCGGGGCCACCTGTTTGCAGGTATCCTTCTCCTTGAGGGCAACGGCTGTGTCCATATTGGGTGTTCAGAAGATATCTGTTGAAAGAATAAAGAGAAGCTTCAGATTGAATGCAAATAACATTGCCTACCCTTTGTTGCTTTGAGATCAAATGAGAAAAAGTAGCTGTAAAAATGGTAGTTCTGTGCCTTCTTTCCACATTCTCCTTACACCCACCATGGGCCACCTTAATGTCTATGCTTTTATTTACATTGTTTTCCTCTACACCGGTGCAAAAACCTCCACTGTGGAATGATTGTATGGGACCACTTGAACCTCCATGTCCATCCTGAGTCTAAGTTTTACTTGCTTTTCAGTGCACAGGAATCCTTCCCTTCTCTAGCTCCCAGGTACATTAGGTGAAGTAAGGCTTTCCAGGTAGACAGAATAGATAAAAAAAGGCTGAGGTCCCATTGAGATTTTTCCTGAGGGGAGGCCGGGAAGCACACACAGTCTGACTCATTGCTGTGTATGTTACTCTCATACCTTACCTAGTTATTAAATGGTGCCTTACCTCTGTGTTTTATCTTTACAGCACTAAAAGTTACAGCCAACAACTTTATCTAACTTTTCCATTACTGAGGAAAATATTTTATGTATTGATTTGTGTTTTTAGCTGTAGCAATACAATTTATTCCTAGTAACCTTACTGCAATATTTGTGTCCGTAAAACATCATAAACAAGAAACACAATCACAGAATGTCTATAAAACTGGACGTGTTCTTTTCTGGAAAAGCAGTCTTTTTGTTTCTTTTGGGACGAGAGCTGGCTTCTTCATCGATTGGTGTGAGTTCTATAGAATTACTGCTATGCGCAATGGAGACCCAGCAAAGACTTTTGAGCAAGATTCAGTGTTTATTAGGCCCCCCAAGGGCCTGGTGCTGGGCTGGAGAGCCTGGAGTGAAAAAATTCCCATCCTTGAGAAGCTTATAGGTTTTTTTTTGTTTTGTTTTGTTTTGTTTAGTGTAAGGGACAGACACCTAAACAAGTAAATAGAACCGGGTAAGAGGTAGACTGGAGTTATTATCGTGTGAAGTGGGAGTCTGGCATGGGAAATAAAAAAGTTTGTTAAAAGGATCTAGGGGCACCTGGGTGGCTCAGTTGGTTAAGCATCTGACTACGGCTCAGGTCATGATCTCGAGGTTCACAAGTTTGAGCCCCCAGTCAAGCTCTGTGCTGACAGCTCAGAGCCTGGAGACTGCCTCAGATTCTGTCTCCCTCACTCTCTGCCCCTCCCCTGCTCATGTTCAAATGCTCTCTCTCTCTCTCTCTCAAAAAAAAAAAGTAAATAAAAATAATAATAATTAAAAAAAGGAACAGGACCTGAAGCTGGACCCAAACAACCTATGGTACACACTTAAGAATGATTACTGGGGCGCCTGGGTGGCGCAGTCGGTTAAGCGTCTGACTTCAGCCAGGTCACGATCTCGCGGTCCGGGAGTTCGAGCCCCGCGTCAGGCTCTGGGCTGATGGCTCAGAGCCTGGAGCCTGTTTCCGATTCTGTGTCTCCCTCTCTCTCTGCCCCTCCCCCGTTCATGCTCTGTCTCTCTCTGTCCCAAAAATAAATAAACGTTGAAAAAAAAATTAAAAAAAAAAAAAGAATGATTACTCCAGTACCTGTGGAGTGAGTGGCTGGGAGAGAGAAGAAAAGGGATAGGGGACTATTCAGAAGGTTGTTTCAATAGCTAGGCTGACAAAGGGGCTTAAAGTAGGACAAATGCTATGGAGACTGGACAGAGGAATGAATGCGGTACATAGAGGCAAAATTACCTGCCCTCAGGTAAATTGTAAGAAAAGGGAGAGTGATGGTAGATGGTAGAGTGCCCCAGTGGGGCACCTGGCTGGCTCAGTCGTTTAAGCGTCCGACTTCGGCTCAGGTCGTGATCTCGCGGTCCGTGAGTTTGAGCCCCACGTTGGGCTCTGTGCTGACAGCTCAGAACCTGGAGCCTGCTTCTGATTCTGTGTCTCCCTCTCTCTCTGACCCTCCCCCCATTCATGCTCTCTCTCTGTCTCAAAAATAAATAAACGTTAAAAAAAAATTTTTTTAAAAAGAATAACTCCCAGGTTTGGGATTTGGGGGCTAGATGGATGAAAAAGGTGGGGTTACTAAGAGGAAGCCTGGAAACTTCAGTGCCCACTCCCAACAGAACCCCTTCTTTCACATGGACAGTTGACATTTCTCAATGTTTTTTAAATTTCTAACCAAAACGCATCCTTGAGACCTCTTACAGATGGGATTACAGTGCCAAAGCCCCTCCTACATCATTTGGAATCTGGATCATCATTCTGTGTGCACCTGCCTGTGTGTGAGCATGGGGTGAGAGAGAATGATCAGAATGATGATATAAGGACAAAAGAAAAAGGTGGCGTTGGCCGCAGAATATCTTTAGTTTTGGAATTATAAATAAGATTAGGTTCCAGAAATATTTAAACTTGGAGTTATGGCTAAGACTCGCAGGAACTCATTTACTCAATAAACACTGAGCACTTACTATGGGTCAGATCTGTTTTTTTTCTCATTAGGAATACAGAAGAGAACTAGACAGAACAGGTCCCTGTCCTCATAGAATGGGGGAGACAGACAATAAACACAATCTCAGGTAGTGGTGTCATGAAGAAAAATAAAGCAGAACAAGGGAACAGAGAGTGGTGGGAAAGTTGGGGGAACCCAGAGGATGATGGAAGTATCTTAGATAATAATAATAATAGATCAGGGTGAAAGAGGTGATGGGTATTAAAGAGTACACTTACCATGATGAGCACTGAGTAATGTATACAATGGTCGAACTGCTTTATTGTACACCTGAAAACAATACAACACTGTATGTTAACTACACTGGAATTAAAATAAAAAAAAAAAAAGTCAGGAACGGCCCCTTTGGAAAGGCGATATTTGAGCAGAGACCTAAAAGAAGGGAAGGTGGCAAAGTCGGTCCCTTGACACCCCCCCCCCCCCCGCGAGATGGTGGTGCATAGCGCCGGGGACAGGAGCAACACCCAGGTGGCATGAAAGATGTGAGATGTCTACCAGACTTCTCAATGGAAATGCTGAGAAGGCCGATGGATGTACAAATCTAAGTTCAGAGAGCGGTCTGAGGCGAGGCTATGGCTTTGAGAGGTGTCAGTCCAGGGCCTGGCGGCAACTCAACGGATGGGTACGGGAGCTGAGTGTGCCAGGGGCCGTACTCGGGCTGGCGACAGAGAAGAGTGACGCGGTGCCGAGACAGACACGGACCGGACCACGAGGAAGCCGAGTCTGGTTGTGCCCCAGCCGCCTCGAGCAGGTGGGGATAGCCTCCGCCGGAGGCACCGGCCGCCAGTGACCGGGAGGCGGGGAGAGTGACGCCGCACGCGCCTCACAAAGCCGGCGTTCTGCGGGTGGCGCGGGGCGGAGCGCGGGACTGGGCGGACCGCCCACGGAGGGCCGGGAGGCGGGGCGGCGCCCCCACTGTGTGCGCGCGGCGCCCTCTGCAGGCTGCCCGCGGCCGCACACCGGTAGCCCCCGCCTCCCTCTCCTCCTTCTTTCAGCCTTCCTCGGGCCACATTGTTTTGTCGTTATCGCTGCTTGCGAGACTTCCTAAGCCTCCGACTTCCGTCCCTTCGCCCCTCGCCGAAGCGTGTCTTCCTGGGAGGGCTGCCAATAAAGTTTTTCCTCTTCTCGTTCTTAGGCTCCCTCCCTCGCCTCAAGTACCGCGAGATCCGGCGGCGCGGCTACGATGGCGGCGGCGTTTGAAGCCTCAGCGGCCTTAGCGACGGTGGAGGCCGTTATGCCGGCGGAGCGTGTGGCCGCACAGCTCGCGGCCTTGGAGCCACCCCCCGGGCCGGTGCGGAGCCTGCGGACGGCTCACGACGTCAGCGGCCCACGGACCCGCACGGGGGACGTGCTGCTGGCCGAGCCGGCCGACTTCGAGTCGCTTCTGCTGTCGCGGCCGGTGCTGGAGGGGCTGCGGGCTGCCGGTTTCGAGCGACCCTCGCCGGTGCAGCTCAAGGCCATCCCACTGGGGCGCTGCGGGCTCGGTGAGGGCGGGGGCCGTGCGCGGGCCGGGAGGGTCCCGGAGGAGTCCCGGAGCGGGTGCGGGGTCCGGCCTGCGTCCGGGCGCTGCACGCTTTCGAGCCTCAGTTTCCCCTGTAAGAGACGCGGCGTTGATGGTTACGGTCCTTTTCACGGTGACAGTTGGCTCTCCGAGAAGATAAACGGTAGAGGTTCAGGGACGAGCCCTGTTTCTGGATATGGCCCGATGCTTTTTTGAGAGTTCACTAAAAACGAAGGTGCCAACCAGTGATCTTCTGGAGACCCTTGTAATCATGTGGTTTCGTGTCGGTATCTAAGCTTCTTTAGTCGGTACTGGTTAGCGATATACAGTATATATTTTTTCTCCTCAGATTTAATTGTTCAAGCTAAATCTGGCACCGGGAAAACGTGTGTGTTCTCTACCATTGCTTTGGACTCTCTGGTTCTTGAAAACCTAAGTACCCAGGTGAGTCTAACTCAGAGGACCCAAAGGAGGGTATGTTACGTGGATTTTATTATCGCGGGTTGGATGCAATACCATAGCTCCTGAGAGAAGAGGTGAATTTAACGAATGATTGAGGTGAGCCATATGAAAAGCATAGAAGTAGACATTAAAGCCTTTGAGTGCTGGTGGTGTGGATGGTGACCAAGGATATGTTATTAGTGTTAGAAATTTGGAAATTTTTATCACCGCATCTTAAATAGAATAATGCCATGTGTGTCAGTTTTTTCATTACTTGGGAATACAGATAGGTTTTCTTTGTTCTTCTACTTGCTGATCCGGTTGTGATAAGATTTAGTATTTGGCCTGATTGGTGATAATGTAGTGCTCTGGCTATTGCTGGTAACTGCAGGTGGTTCTTACAGCCTTGTGAGTATATCCTGTTGATCTCCCATCTTCTAGGTTCTCTTGGAGTAGGTCTAAGAGAACCCAAATTAATAAGAGATTTAGGTTTGGAAATAATTTCTTCAACAAAGATTTTTCAAGCGCATGTTATGTATAAACAGTATGCCAGGATATCCATATTCAAAGCTTCTTGACTCTTCTATCTACCAAATCCTGGGTTATGTACGTAAGAAATCCTTCAGCTTCCCAAAGACCTAGGCTATTCTACTTGTGAATTGAGATGTATTTGCGATTTTGGTTTCTGACAATTTGGGAGTAGATGAAATGCCAAAACCCTGAAAAGTGCCATAAACCAAATTTGTATATTTAAACTTAAGATCTTTGTGTTCTCAAATTTATTTTTGAAAATTGGGAAACTTCAGAAAAGTCAAGAAGTACCAGATAACTGAATCTGATAATCTCACCTACCCAGAGCGAAACTGCTGTTAATTGTTTTTGGCATATTTTCTTCTCCTAGTTTTTTTTTTAAAGCAGTTTTTTCCTTCTCCTAGCTCAGAACATGTAGTTTCACCTTGTCCTCCAGTAGTTAATTATTTTGCAAAGTTCTCACCTTGACTCCCTAAAGCTTCTTTTCATGGAGCTAGAAATCTCACCCTGACTAGGTCGGGTTACAAGGGCCTCCCTGCTATTCCTCAGGTACACCAAGAATGTTACTGTCTTGAGTCTTTTACATTTGCTATTTCTCTTCCCAAAATTATTTCCCCAGGTGTCAGATAGCTAAGCTCTACTCTGCCGTGTACATTTAGGTCTCTGCTCAAATGTTATTTCCTTAGTGGCCTTCCTTGATTGCTCCATTTAAAATAACTCCTTCCCGTCTTTTTTCACTTCTCCCCCCCACACTCTTATTGTATGCCATTATTTATGTCCCTTTGTTTATTGTATGTCTTCTTACACAGAATGAAAGTGCCCTGAGGGCAAGAACTGTGTATTGTTAACTCTTGACTCCACAGCAACTTATATGTTGCCTAGTAGGTAGGCAATTCATTCAACTCAGTGTTTGTTGAATGAATATATATGTGAATGAATGGAATAGTTTCCCTTGTCAGTAAAAACTCATCATTTAAAATGATTGGTTAAATGAAAAATAGCTCATTATAATGCAAAATGTGCCAACCACATGTATCTGTTCCACTGACTCATTAAAAGTGTATATATTTTATGCTTTTTTAGATTTTGATCTTGGCTCCTACAAGAGAAATTGCTGTACAGATACATTCTGTTATTACAGCTATTGGAATAAAAATGGAAGGCTTAGAGTGTCATGTCTTTATTGGAGGGACTCCATTATCACAAGACAAAACCAGACTTAAAAAGTGTCATATTGCTGTTGGCTCTCCTGGTAAGATATCAATGACTGTTCATAACTGGGGCTTTTAAGGAACTGAACACTTTTAATATAGGTAATATAAAATAATTGATGTAAGAATATGGGAATCTTTGATAACTCTGATAATTATTTTGAGGATTATAAGCGAGGCTTTAGACATGTGACTGGAATTACCAGCAGAATGTAGGAAATCTCCATCCCTGAGGCTGTTTAAGTGCACCTATGGAATTGGCTTATGAAAAGAGGAGAAAGGAGATGATTTTCAAGAAGCCTTTCTAAGCCATGGATTGGGATTTATTCTTTGCTTCTCTATTAATCATTCAGTCAAGAATCACTCAGATCAGAATTTAGTATTCAGGGCCTTAGCATTCAAGTCTTTTGATGGGAATAGTGTTTATGATCTGTGCTTATTGGTGGTGAAATATGAGGAAGAAATAATGGATTTAGGCAAGATAGAATTCAACATTTCTAATTTGTGGTTCGGTGCGTAAATGTATAATAACAAAGGTCGGGTCAAGAAAATCAACAGTATAACCTGTGAGTGAGTAGAGTAACAACACTGGCTGAGATTTGCACAAATTCAGTGCATCTTAAATATTTCAATATGCTTTTTTTCTGGACTTTAGGCAGAATTAAACAACTAATAGAACTTGACTACTTGAACCCAGGCAGTATACGTCTCTTTATTCTTGATGAAGCAGATAAGCTTTTAGAAGAAGGCAGCTTCCAGGAGCAAATAAAGTAAGAAAAATAACTTGCTGGACTATTAAAATGGTGTCCTAAAGTGTATCTTTAGCTTTAACAGATGGTAGTTACTGTTTGATTAGTTTCCATGGTGTGTGTTTTTCTTGTATTTTACAGCTGGATTTATTCTTCCTTGCCTGCAAGTAAACAGATGTTGGCCGTATCAGCCACCTACCCTGAATATTTGGCTAATGCTTTGACAAGGTACATGAGAGATCCCACTTTTGTAAGACTAAATTCCAGTGATCCGAGTCTCCTAGGTGAGTACAGATATTGGATACTTACATTACTGGTTTGTTTGTGATACTCTGGAGCTTTCCCTTGCCTAGTTGGCTGTTGCTTTCATATTTGCTATTAGGATATAGCAAATATGTTTTGTTTTAACAGAGGACTCTTCTTTGCAGGTTTGAAGCAGTATTACAGAGTTGTCAATTCATACCCTTTGGCCCATAAGATTTTTGAGGAAAAGGCTCAGCATTTACAGGAACTGTTCAGCAGAATTCCGTTTAATCAAGCCTTAGTCTTTTCTAATTTGCACAGCAGGTAATGTACCTTAAAAAGTCATTTGGGGAACTTGTGAAATAAAAGGATAGGCATGGGGCCATATTTATAAAATTATAACCTCTGTGTTATTTTTCATAGAGCACAACATTTGGCTGATATTCTTTCTTCTAAAGGCTTTCCTGCTGAGTGTATTTCGGGTAAGTTTATATCTTACTTTAATGTTTGTTTAGTATCCTGACTTGAATCCTCTCCAAAGTCAGGAAGAAGAAATGCTACTTCCCGAGTTGTCTTGTGAGTGTGAGGTTACACTGAGTCTTTAGAGTAAAGGAAATTTCAGGTTAATTTTTCATTGGAATTTGATATATCAATATTCTTATTTTTATTTGTATTTTTTAGTTTATTTTTTGAGAGAGAGAGTGAGCAGAGGAAGGGTGGAGAGAGGAGCAGAGAAAGAATCCCAAGCAGCCTCTGCACTGTCACCGCAGAACCTGATGTGGGACTGGAACTCAGGAACCACGAGTTTATGCCCTGAGCTGAAGTCAAGAGTTAGATGCTTAAGACCAAGCCACCCAGTTGCCCCTCAATATTCTTATTTTTTAAGTTGTAACTTGGTACATCATACGAAATTAGAAAATTGGAATGAATTGTCCATGAAGAGCTCAATAATTTTATAAAGTTTGCCTTTGTTATCTTCAGTGCAACATATTTTGCTTCTTTACATAATCATTGTAAAAATGCTGTGAGCTGCTACTGAATTAACTGCTTTATGGTCTTGAGGAAGGTGAACATGATTTTTTTTTTTAAGATTTTATATTTAAGTAATATCTATACCCAGTGTGGGGCTCGAACTCACAACCTTGAGATTAAGAGTCACACGCTCTACCAACTGAGCCAGCCAGGTGCCCCAGGATGATTCATTTTTGACAGAAAACTAAATTATTACTGCTGGCCTAATAGAAATGAAAGATTTAAAGGAATTTTTGATCAGTAAGATCCTTTTTAGAGTTCTCATTGATAGCTTAGTTTGTAACCTGTTAGCATAAGCTTGTCTCATCATTGTATATTATGAGATACTGGGGAGACTGTTTTCTAATGGACAATATTTTGACTGTAGATCACACTTCAAAACCAAATTTATAAACCGCTGATTAAAGCAATTTTTCTAAGAATTGTTCTACTTCATATGTAACCTTGCGGATATAATGGTATATCTGCAGGCATAACCTAGTCACCATTTAAAATTGATTTTTGGGGGGCTTAATCGGTTGGGTGTCTGGCTCTTGATTTTGGCTCAGGTCATGATCTCATGGTTCATGGGATTGAGACCCATGTTGGACTTTGCGGTGACAGAATGGAACTTGCTTGGGATTCTCTCTCTCCCTCTCTTTCTGTCCCTCCCCTGCTCTCTCTCTCTCTCTCTCTCTCTCTCTCTCTCTCTCAAAATGGGTAGATAGACTTTTAAAAATTGAAATAAAATAAAATATGTTTTTGAATTTCAAGTTGACTGTCTAACCGTATTTTAAAAGATTCTGACTTTAGGTCTTAACCTATATTTGTATATAAGGATAGAGTTAACTTTGGTATATTTTTAAAGTGTTAAGACTGGTAGTGAGGAATTCTGCTTTTTGTGTATTTGATAAATATGTTAGCTTGTTTTTATATGACTTTCTTTTTGGGTCTTTTTAGGTAACATGAATCAGAATCAGCGTCTTGATGCTATGGCCAAGCTGAAGCAGTTTCATTGCAGAGTCCTCATTTCCACAGATTTGGTATACTTCTCGTTCGGGTTGGGTGACTAATCCATCTTGACTTGGGCTGTCTTGTCAGATGCACAGGTTTCAACTATTACTTTACATGGGTGTGTCTGATAAGAATACCAGAAGGGAATTGTCTTTCCAGTGCTGGGGAACATGCTTTCTTAAAAGTCTTATATTTTCATCTTTATTCTTGAAGCTAGTCATTAGAAATTAATTTCCTTTTCCTTTGCTCCTGAATTCCTTCCTGTTCTTCACTTGGGTTTTGGTCATACTATAGTAGAATAATCTAGTGTGCATTGGAGCCTGTGTGGCAGTTAATGCAAACACTTGTTCTCCTCTTCAATTCAAGACTTCCCGTGGGATTGATGCTGAGAAGGTGAACCTGGTTGTAAATCTGGATGTACCATTGGATTGGGAGACATACATGCATCGGATTGGCAGAGCTGGCCGTTTTGGTAAAAAAAAAAAAAAAAAAAAAAAAAAAAAAAGTTTGGCTGCTTTCTTTAGGAGGAAGATATGACAGGTAGAATGTCATTTATGTGGAAATGATTTACTAATTAACAGTCCCTCTGCTTTAGGTACCTTGGGGTTGACAGTGACCTACTGTTGTCGGGGAGAAGAAGAAAATGTGATGATGAAAATTGCCCAGAAATGTAACATCAGCCTTCTGCCTTTACCAGGTATGTTTTGTCTGTGTCATTTTGCTGTCAAAAGAATAGTGATATTGATGATAGGCCTCATAAAATTAACAGCTGACACGGAGCACTTAGGATGTGTTGGGTCCTATTCCATATGTTAACTTGGTTAATTATCACCATGGTTCTATGAAGTGTGTGCCCTTATTGTCGATTTTTTGTGAATGAGGATATCAAGACATTGAAAAGTGAAGTAATTTGCCTAAGTTCTTACAGCTAATAATCAGCAAGGAGAAGATTGCAAGCTAACTCCTGGCACATGAGAAATGAGAATTATTTTACTACTCTGTTAGCTCTGTATTTTAGCTTTTAGACTTGCAATTTGATTTCACGGTTTAATGTAAGGGGGCATATATTTCACTTCTTTTGTCGCTGTGGAGGTAATTCTTGCTGTATTCTCCTTTGTCACCACGGGGAAGGAAGGAATAATATCTTTAATTTAAATGCTATTTTGAAAAATTTTAAGTGTTTCCTTTTTAATATTTATTTATTTATTTATCATCTGTATACCCAATGTGGGGCTTGAACTCACAACCCTGAGGTCAAGAGTCCTGTGCTCTTGTGACTGAGCCAGCCAGGTGTCCCTGAAGTGTTTTCTTTTGATTTAATGAGTCATTTGTCAAGCTGATTTTTTTTTTAGTGCCACCTTGGAAACTGCATGTCTGAAACTATTAATGATCTCTTGAAAACTTTAAAAACTGTTGTGTAGAAATGTGGCTCATTTATTATATATGTTAATATATGCATGTTAGTGTGTATGTGTGTATATACATGTGTATATGTACATATATGTGTGCATATATGTGTATATACCAGTATATATGTGTATATATACATAATTGTACACTTACATATACATGACCTTCTAGAATATGGGATAAGTAGTTATTGAATAAATATAGCAGTGAATATTTCAGTGATTTATATTTAACTCCGTTAGTGATTTTTATAAAGTTAGATTAAGCATAGGTCTGGGAATTCTGTGGATTCTAGGAGTTCTGGCTCTGTCATAGCTCATTTTGTGATCTTTTCACAAATTTCTTTAATTGCTCTAAGCTTGTGTCCTGATTTACAAAATACTTGTTTTTTGAAACAGTCTTTAGGTTCTCTGTCACTTTTAATAATATTTTTTTAATGTTTATTTTATTTTTGAGAGAGAGCAAGTGAGCGAGCATGGGTGGGGGGTGGGTAGAGAGAGAGGGAGATACAGAATCTGAAGCAGGCTCCAGGCTCTGAGCTGTCAGCACAGAGCCTGATGCAGGGCCCAAACCCACAAACTGTGAGATCATGACCTGAGCTGAAGTCGGATGCTTAACCAACTGAGCCACCCAGGTGCCCCATGTCACTTTTAAGACTCTGTAGTATGTTAACTCTATGTATGAGTCTATTGATAATCTGTCAGATGATTATAATGTGAAAATAGTAAATTAAAAATGGGTAAAAGAGTTAAGACCTTCAGTAGGATTCAGTATCATAGCATGTAGTGATAAATAAAATTTGCCTTTGGATACTGGAAAATGACATATTTCGATCTTCACATAATGTTCTCGGAGCCTTGAAATCATGAGAAAATTATATTCGTGGTGTTGGATTTATATTGGACTAGGAGCTTGTATGATAGCAGACTGCTCAGGTGAAGCACCTGGCACAGGAGTAAGGAGGGCAGTCGGCCTATTTGAGAAGGGTGGGAGGCAAACAAGGGATACCACCTCAGTAGGAATCGAGTTTTTGTCAGAAGATCTGTTCAGCAAAAGATCAAGAGCCCCAGCTGAAGAGTTCAGAATGAGGGATTCAATAGTGGATACGTCTATGTGGAGCCCCAGTAGCACGAACAGACAGGCACACCTGTGTAAATCAGGGGCTTTGTGTATTTTGTCTGCCTAAGGTGAAAACTGATCACACTTTGGGAAGGTCTGAGTGTGCAGGTGGGAGCAAACTATCCTCCTGGATGGAATAGGAAATTTAGAGAGCTGGAGCCAGCAAATTTTTAAAAACTTGCAAGTGCTGTTGAGGCCACAGATCTTTTTATAGTCGTCTTAACTTGTTCCCAGATAGAGGTTTTTCTCCACTGTTGGGGGCAGTGATTCCTCCCTGTTGGGAGTATAGGGTGGCAGATTTACTTGGGTGCAGAGTTGCAGTCGTAATATTCCCCAGCTGATAAGCTCTGGGGAGCACAATCCATTTTCTAATAATCTTGTTTTGCTGTCAGCAGTAGTGAGATAAAGGGGAAGAGTTGGGGAGAGTGGGAGGGGAAGAGATGGGGGAATTTCTGCAGACTTGTATGTCCTAGCAGAAGTTCTTTCTGAGTGGGAGGTATGGGGAGATCCCGCTTGTGAGTATGGGATGGGTCTTGCATATTTTGGGGTGTATTTCTTTACTGCGAGGATTGCTTGGGTCTTTTAAAATACTAAGTGCAATTCTTAAGCTTCTTAGTGTATTATTAGTATATATTATTTCTTACTTTACCATGGAAAGCTTTATGAAGTCGTTCAAAAATTGCTGGTCTTGAGCAGCTCAAGAATTTTAATATTCTTTTGTTCCTTTTATGTAGATCCCATTCCTCCTGGTCTGATGGAAGAATGTTCGGATTGGGATGTGGAGGTTCAAGCTGCTATGCATACATATGGCTTAGCAAGTGTACCTACCCAGCCCTTAAAAAAGCAGATTCAAAAAATAGAGAGAACCTTTCCAACTCCGAAAGCTCATGGTAACCATGTGGCTTCATCCAGAAATACTTCTGTATCTGCACTCTTAGTCAAATCAAAAAATAATACCAAACAAAAGCTTCCTGTGAAAAGCCACTCAGAGTGTGGAATCATTGAAAAAGCAGTGTCACCGAAAGAAGTGGGCTGTGGCATACAATTGGAAGAGCCGATGAAGAATTCTGTTCAGATCTCTGTTGAAAACTCGACTGGTCAGCACCAGGTCAAAGAAGCTATACCTGTGTCACTCCCTAAAATTCCTTGTCTATCGTCCTTTAAAATCCATCTGCCATACTCTTTGACTTTTTCGGAATTGGTAGAGGATTATGAACACTATATTAAAGAGGGGTTAGAGAAACCTGTGGAAATCATCAGGCATTACACGGGTCCTGGGGATCAGACTGTCAATCCTCAAAATGGTTTTGTAAGAAACAGAATTCCTGAAGAGAGAGTGCAGGTATTGGCAAGTAGCAGTCAATCTGGAGACTCTGAGAGTGACAGTGATTCTTACAGCTCAAGGACTTCTTCCCAGAGCAAAGGAAATAAGTCCTACTTGGAAGGCTCTTCTGATACTCAGCCGAAAGATGCGGAGTCTACTCGTGTGGATGGCCATATCTCTTTGGAGCAGCCTCTGAATGGAAACAACATCCCTAATCCAGTAGAGTATCAGGAATCACCTGAAATCCAGACAAAGGCAAGGCATAAAGAGGGGGCTACCCAGAGAGCTAAGCAGAGCCGGAGAAACCCTCCCAGGCGGTCTTCCTATCGAATGCAGACAGAACCCCAGGAGGACGGTTGGTACGACTGCCACAGGGAAACCCATCTGAATTTTTCTGAGACCTACCAGGACTATGAGGAGTACTGGAGAGCTTACTACAGGGCATGGCAGGAATACTACGCTGCTGCTTCTCAGTCATATTATTGGAATGCTCAGAGGCACCCAAGTTGGGTGGCAGCTTATCACATGAATACCATTTATCTACAAGAAATGATGCGTGGCAACCAGTGATGACAGGCAGTACCTCATACCATCCAGAAATATCAACGAGTGATACCTTTGGATAGCCATCCTCCGGGGCCTTTAGCACAGTGCCATTTTTGAGGAATTTGAAAAGTCTTGAGGCTTTCTGCTGGGACACATCTATTTTTCAGACTGTTTTGACCTGTCTTATTAGGTGAGGTATATTATCTTTTTTTTTTTTTTTTTTTTTTTTTTGAGAAACTTCATGGATCAGATCCTTGAAAGAAAATTTTGGAGACAGAGCTAAAGGTCCCAGGATGCCATTTTCTGTAAGCCATTCAAGAAAGAAACATTTAGAAAGACTTAATACCACTGTTTACTTAAAAAATAAAAATAAAAACAGTTGAGGTTTGAAAAATAATGTTAGTTTATGCTGTGGAGTTCTTGACAAAAGGCTTGGGCTGTATTTCTATAGAGGTGTGTTCTTGTAGAAATTTGTAACACGATAGATCAGAAAATCCCTTCACCTTTTATGTTTAGGTAGGAAGGAATAAATATTGCTTCACACTTGCCCAGAGGTAGCTTTGATGCCATTTGCTTCCAGGAAAAATATTTGTTACCAGTAAAAATGCGAACTTAGCCAAATGTTTATTGACATGTTTATTGTTCATCTTTTTTTCGAATGTCTTGTTTTTAAGATTGTGAAAGCTGTGTGTGTGTTTACGTGCATTAAATAGCTCAGGATCATCAGTGGCTGTCTTATTTCCGTTTCTCAAGAAAAAGAGTAACTCAATCTTTGTTGGTTCTTGGATCCTTTTATGAATCTGATGAAAGCTATAGATTTGTACCAGAAAAGTTTCCATTCTGTAAACAAGATTTGTATATGTAATTCCAAGAGGTTCATAGACCTTCTGAAGCCCAGGTGTAGAAGCCAGATTAAGAACTGCCCTAATCTGTTGGGAGGCTAAAGGAAAGTTTTAGCCCTTCATTTTAACTGTTTTTTTTGGAAGCTGGAACTCATTCTGTTTAAACTCTTCTCATAGTATGTCCTAATCTTATGCCTTCTAGAAATTTTCCCCCCAGTTTTTACCTTTAGTGCTAGGATCTAAGGGGAGCGTCTCATTTTTCTGAGATGGTACATCTATAAATCATGACTCAGAAAAAAATTAATTGGAGTCCCCTTTATCTGAGATTTTGCTTTTTTTTTAGTTTATTATTTTGAGAGAGAAAGCATGTGCAAGCAGGGGAGGAGCAGAGAGGAGGGAGAGAGTGAATCCCAAGCAGGCTCTACGCTGTCAGTGGGGTTTGATCTCATGAACTCATGAGATCATGACCTTAGCTGGGATCAAGAGTCAGATGCTTAACTGACTGAGCCACCCAGGTGCCCCCCGATACTTTACTTTCTGCACTTTCAATTACCCAAAGTCAACCATTGATTGGGTCCAGAAGCAGATGATCCTTCTGGCATACTGTCCGGCCAGTCAGTAGTAGCCTAATGCTGTGTCATAATACCTATAGCATTCACCATCGGGTAGGCATTTTATCATCTTACATCATCACCAGAAGGGTGAGTACAGTACAATAAGATACTTTGAGAGACCACATTCATGTAACTTTTATTATAGTATGTTGTGATTGTTCTATTGTTACTGTTAATCTCTTACTGTGCCTAATTTATAAATTAAACTTTATTATGGGTATGTACGTATAGGAAAAAACAGCACATATAGGATTCGGAACTGCCCGCGGTTTGAGGCATCCCCTGGGAATCTTGGAGCGTATCCTCTGTGGATAAGGGTGGTGTAAAGATACATATTCTTTCATTTCTTCTCCTTGGCAATCTTTTTATGATTACGCGTTTGGTTCCCAAACCTTGTGAATTGGAATTGTGGTGAGAGAACCCCTCATGTCTAGAGAGATTTGTATTTAACTTTTTAAAAGGAAAGCTCTTCTTTTCTGTGTACATACTTCCCTAGGCACTACCAACACTTTCCTCCAGGCTTTCAGCAAACATCCACAGCCACTGTCATTTACTGTCCACAACCCTCAACATACCACTACCCTAAACTCCTGTTTAATTCGGATTCCTGTCATCTGGGTTGGGCAGTGGTAGGCTTTACTTACACGGATCTGTACTGTACATGTATTGCCAAGTTAGAATGAATTAATTAACACTGTAAATAGCAAATCCATAATTAGGTCCAGCATGTCATTAAGAGGTAGAGACTTTAATTACACACATTTCAGTAAGATCCTGTCATTGCTATATAATTGAACTTACCTCTTTTTCTCTACCCTTTCCCCCCACAATACAGCCAAGTTCACAGTCTGTCATTGCTAGGGGATTTTAATTAGGATACTGCTGCATCTTAATTAGAGATGAGGTTACCCATTAGTCTTGAAATTAATTGGATTCTCTCAAGGTTTATCTTATTTTGTGTTTGCCTTTTTTTTTTTTTTTTTTTAGTAGGAAAATAAGCTGGAGGGGAGCATACACATATCTGAAAATACTGATGGTTTCATTTTCCATAAACATTTGTTTGGGAAATTTCAGCAGTTACCTTCCCAAATAAGGGGACGTAGTATTGGTGGTGGCTGTGGAAGGAACCGGCTGCTATTTGTGCCTGGTTAGACTTTTTTGTCTACAGTTGCAGTCAAGGTGGGGCGCCTGGGTGGCTTAGTTAAGCGTCCGACTTCAGCTCAGGTCATGATCTTGTGGTTCGTGAGTTCGAGCCCCGTGTCGGGCTCTGTGCTGACAGCTTGGAGCCTGGAGCCTGCTTCGGATTCTGTGTCTCCCTCTCTCTCTGGCCCTTCCTCTCTCTCTCTCTCTCTCTCAAGAGTAAATAAATATTAAAAAAAAAAAAAGAATTGCAGTCAAGGTGACTGCTCCATAATCTGTTAGGAACCATAGGTAGTTTTCAGGTGAATTCATGTGAGAGTGCTATTGTGTAGTGGAAAGAGCATTTGTCGGGGCAGAGATGGTTGCCGCCTCCTTTTTCACCTTGTACCTGTTAGATGACCTCTTAGGGTCCAGTTTTCTCATCAATTAAATGAGGGGGTTAGACTAGAAGATTTTTAGGTTCCCTTCCAGTTCCAAGATTTAATTAAAATATGACTAATAAGAGAAAATACTTTTTAGTTCTGGAAGAGAAAAATCAGTTTATGAATATAGAGAGCCTTGATAAATTCAGGTGATTTGGATGAAGGCTAGTGTGAATTGGCTTAATGTCTGAATTCTAGAATACTAAACAATATACTAAATACCACTATTCTAGTTAAGCTTTAATTTAAATTAGGTTAGTAGTATTAACATGTAGAGAAATCTCTAGGAAACCTGCAGCTGTAGATAATTCTGACTTAGAAGACAAACTATTTGGGTAATAAAAATAACATTTTCTAAAGTAGATTAAGTATTCTAGCATCACTTACCTTTTAATGTGATTTAGGGGTGCCTGGGTGGCTCAGTCGGTTGAGTATCCAACTCTGGCTCAGGTCATGATCTCGTGGTCTGTGAGTTCGAGCCCCGCGTTGGGCTCTGTGCTGACAACTCAGAGCCTGGAGCCTGCTTTGGATTCTGTGTCTCCCTCCCTCTCTGCCCCTCCCCCGCTCAAGCTCTGTCTCTTTCATTCTCAAAAATTAATGTTAAAAAAATATTAAAAGAAAAAAAGTGTGGTTTAAAGGTAAACTTTAGCCCCTGAGTGCTAAAAATAATTGAATAGGAATTATAGTACTTGAAGATCAAATCATATGAGACAAGGAGTAGTTTTGAAGTTTTCGGTTTTTTCCCCTTCCCCTAAATGTAAATGAACCTGTTAATCTTTAAGAAAACATAATTTTGATAGTCATAGCTGACCTTGGAACTGGATCCTTCACAAGGGTATTCTATTGTTTTGGCAGAATATTGTTTTGTGCCTCTGTCAACAAACACCTATGTCCCAGTTAACACTGAGTGTTTTTTTTTAGCAAAAAGGAACATGTATTGCTCCGTGCACATCTGGTTTCCAGTTTCTGGTCTCTGGATGATGTGAGCTGTGGATCCGTAGTGACACCTAGTGGGTGATAAGGATATGAGCGTCTGAATTTCATGGCCAACTTGAAAGGCCTTTGGGCATCATGCATTTTTGCCTTGACGTTGTTCCATTTCTATCATGGTTTTCATTGATTGGGATGTAGTCATGGGGAAATTAAAAGGATTTCCATTGTTGTTGGGAATGTGTGTTGTTCACATTATGGTGGAATATGAAAATGCCTCTTCTCGTTAACCTAAATCAGAATTACTAAGGTGAGAGCAAATCTTCAAGATATCTAATCCAGTACCCCCACTTTTAAGATGAGGAAACACAGTCCTGATGGGAAATCGTGCAAGTAAGCAATAGAACCTAAATGTAAGCCTCCATCACCTAATTCCCAAGCTTCCTGCCATGCCCTACACATCATTTAATTTTGGGTTTTCTCTTTAGTTTTAAGACCCTGGTTTAGATGAAGGAGTAAATATATTCTCAGCAGAACCAGTACTGCTATGTAAAGGCAGATTTTCTTTTAGTAATACGGGGCTGGTCTCAAAATAGGGCTGTTGACAAATGCAATCCAGTGCTTGTGGACATCCATGACTAAAGCATGGGAGCAGGCAAGATCTGTGATCCAGGTCGTCAAGAGGTTGCTCGCGTTGAGGGAGGGTGGAGGAGGGAAGATGAGACGAGACCCTTACACACACTTCTGAGATTCTGTGGCTTTTCTTTGGCGAGATAGAACGCCTCTCTGTTCAAATTACCCGTATTTTCTAGTGTATAGCAGGAGAATTGGTATTAAAACAAACATTCCTAATCACATTAGGGTTTGTGGCACATAGTTTGTTTAATCCAGATTGGATACATCAGGTACAGCAGTGGCACATGACTCAATACTGTAAATGATAATACGTTTTAACATATGCACTACAGTTTCAAAAGAAGACGACAGGAAACTCAAGAGTTGTTTTTTTTTTCATACAAAGTTTTCACATGTTTTATCTTCCTGCGGTTTTGTACAGTATTTCTTTGCCATTGTGATGTTGGTAAGCAAAGCCCATTTATTATATGAAAATAGAAAAGAACACACTTGATGTTTTTCACGATAACATTAATGGGGAGGTGACCTCTAAGGAAAACATTACATTGGAATGTCTGATTATCAAAAATATACCATCCCTCCCACCTCCCAGGTTTGTAAAATAGTCTATTGGTCCAAGGAGCCCCCCAGGATTTGGGTCAGTGCCCTACACTGGTTTAGAGTGACATCATCCAGTGTAGTTAAGTAACCTGCTAAGATAAATGTCATTCCCACACTTGATGAGAAAAACATAGAACATTCTGAATAGAAAACAAGACTCAAAAGGAACCCCTTTAAAGCTATTTCTTTTTCTGATAGCCACTTTCTCTTCATGATCCTGTTTGGGCTCCAAGGGTCATGGATCATAAAAATGGTTTTCCTTCATCCAGTTTAAAGCTTTGCAAATGAGACTTCATAAGGAAATCAGAAAGGGAAAATAAAAGTCTTCCAGGTTCTTGTTATGGTTACCATGCCAACTAGTTTAGAAGGGAAACTACTATTGCCTTAGGTTAACAGCATTGGGATCTTTCTGCCTTGTAGCTACCTGATAATTGAAGTGAGGGAGCCTGGACCACTGGACTTCGTTGATAATCTTAGAATCTAGATTTAGCTCAATTACAACCACTACCTCTGCAAAGTTAAAAAGTCAAGGAAAAAAATCTACATACGCGTTTCAATGTACACTTCTGCCTATATTCTGGCCAATAAGTGACACGATCCTGAACTGCAGGAATGGTAATTTGAAAACTAGGTAAAAGTCCTTAGCACATTCACAAGGTGACTCTTGTTAACCATGGATCAGCATTAACTGTCCACTTTAATTTCTGTTCAAATTCTTTGTTCCCCTTAGTTTTACTTTTCTACTTGCTGGCCTTAAACTCCCATGTGATTGTAGACTATGTCCAACTGTCACTGAGAATATCTGGTCTTTCAGTCGGAAGTTAGTCCTGAATTTGACACGTTCTAAGAATGGGGGATGAAGGCGAAATCGTACAGAGTTTGCTTCTGGAGGTCCCGGTTCCCGGTGCTCCTGAATGGAATGCTTCCTCCCCCTAATCACCACCCTTGAAATCCAAGTATTAAAAATATAAGCAAGCCCCAGAGTAATGCAACATGATGTGGAAGAAAAATCTCAGGGCGAGAAGTCTAAGCCCTGGATCACAATCACGGTTCTGCCACTCACTTGCCATGCTGTGTCACTCAGTTTCTCTCCACCTGTTTTCCCTCTCTGTGAATCAAGGACTTAGTCACTTGACCTACTACCATCAGAGATAGTAGTAAGGATCAAAAGGACCCCGGAAGGGATGCTTTGAAATGTTTTAGCCCTCTCTTCATTGAGAAGAAGTAGCATTCGACGGAAGGAAAACTGTTCACTTGTTCACCTTTTGTTTGTGTTTGTTTTGGACAGAATTGATAGTCCATAGCTGGTTCCACCCAGAGAATGGTGGCTTCAAAAGATGGTTTGTATTAGCACAGTCAAATGGTTTCCAAGGGCTGTGTCCAAGTGGTATTGACATTTACATAAGACTATGTCTCTAATTACAGCATGTATTCTTTGATGGGTCTTCTCCGAAGCATCACTGCTCCTAGAAGCAGCGAATGTAGTGGAAAAAGCATTAGACTAATAGCCAAGGGCCTTGTGTTCTGGTCCCAGCTAGGACATTAAATGATTACATGACCTTGAGCAAGTCACTTAATTTCTCTGGGCCTCAGCTTTCTATGCTGGAAAATCAATTAGATATTCTTAATGCCTTTTAGTTCTAATACATTCTTAATACGATGTTTTCTAAGTTTCCATTCATTTGAACATAGCCTATTACTATCATTATTATTTTTAACCGTCTCTGATGCTTAGTGGGACTGAATGGGGCAAGGTGTTTTGGGAATCTTCTATTATGCTGAAGTGGTTCAAGAAACTCAGGAATCATTGCCCCAGAAAGCCATTGCCTCCAGAAAACCCTGATATCCCGGTTCTTCGGTCACTGGCCAATGAATTAGTCATTGAACCGATCCAGCACACTCAGGCCTTTTTGTTTACTCACAAAAGTCTTCTAACAGTGTAGTCTTGCTGTTCTCTCTTGTGTAGAGGAGTTCTTTTCCTGGGTTGACATCTCTTGGACCATTGGTGAGATGGGTCTCTTCTCCCTGGCTGCAGCTACGTTGGGGGATGGAGATGAAGGGGACAGTCTGAAGTCTCTTAGGAACTGGCTTAAAGTGAGATTTATAAATGAAATTGAAGGAATACAAAATAGTTAATTAGGGTCAAAAAATGAGAAATTATGTGGGACATGATTTTAAAAATTTGTTCATTAATTTTTGTGGGAAGCACTAACACGCTCAGTCATAATGATCAGTCATTATTCTAACCCTGTGATGACCGGTTCTTAAACACAGGCAGTTTGTATGTGTATGCAACCATGTTCCTATTTACCTCTTTATTCCTTACTCTGCACTCAGTTTTTATTCTTTTTTAGTAGGCTCCACGCCCATTGTGGGGCTTGAACTCATGACCCTGAGATCAAAAGTCGTGTGCTCTACTGACTGAGGCAGCCAGGCACCCTGTGACTCGGTTTTTATGATGTAAACTTAGATACTTAGATATGCTTAATTTTGTTCCATTACCATTCTTTCAAAGGAAATAATCCGTTTCTAGTCCTTTGCCTGCCTTCTGCATGGAGTCCAGCCCAGTCTTTCCCCTTCCCTAATGGGATATGTGTATGAAGTGAACAGATTTAAGTACTGATTCTCAGGTGTGTTTAGGTTGTTGTTATTGTGTGTGTGTGTGTGTGTGTGTGTGTGTGTATTCCTGTGTATATATTCCTGTGTATATATTCATCTGTAGTTGCAAAGCTTTTCTGTCTACTTAGACCACAGGCTCAGAAGGTCAAAACCACCCCATTCTCATATTAGGGGGAAATCTTGGAGGCTGGACCGAGAGAAAGGACTCAGTCAGTGGTCAGTGAGGATAGTATAATGAGATAAAGGTCGAAGGCTCCCTCTCCTCTGCCCTTTTGCACACCTTCTGGTTAGGAGCCATCTCAGAACCCACTGGCCTTCCCCTTCCACAGGCTCAACAGAGCTGGGGACATAGGGAAGCCCACTGAAGGTGTTTTTAGGTTCCTGACTAGTGCAACTTGTCTAGATGGCTGTGGCGGGCAGAGAGGCTCTTGGCCTACAATTGAACTGCTAACCACTAAACTGTAGAATGGATGAGGAGCTTCTGAATCTCAGAGGCCAAGCCAGAGAGACTGCAACTGGGGAGGGCGGGAAGGGGCCTGTCTCTCATCCTGAGGCCCACCTGCTCTGCTCTAAGCAGTGAAAATGGTGGGAGGCTTCCAGAAATGCTTTTCCCAGTCCCACCAGGGTGTAAACCACTTGAACAGGTTCTCCAGAAGTTAACAGTCACTCCCTCACTTGCACGGAGGTGATCAGGCTTCGCCCCCATTTCAGTTACCTTCAGGGACATCAGGCCTGAAGACTCTTCAGACCTCAAGTCATTTTTCAGACCACGTAAGACTCATCTAGAATCTCTCACTTGCTTTTGCACTTTGGAGCATCCTTCACTGAAGCACACAGGCTCGATCTCCCGCAGCCTCCAGATGGGAGTTGCCTTAATTGTAAGGTAAGCCAGAACCTTGCCCTTTCTGCACGAAACTGTTAATGGGGCCTCTTGGCAGAGTTCCGATGGGCTTTATGGTGGGTCCTGTAAGAAGGGTACATAACAAGGTGCCCCCGGGGCCGACTACAGCTGTGAGCCCTGGGCTCTTCTCTCTTCACTGGCACACACCAGACTCGACCACGCCTCTCAGGTATTGGCTATTTCCTGTGTCAAGATCCCAGCGTGAAATTTCTGGTCAGTCCCTTTTTTCCCCAAACACCAGTGGTTCCAACCACAAGGGAGTGGACTTCCCTCATCCCTAAACTCTCCCTTTTTGGCTTTATTCTTTTCTCTTCCACAGCTGCATTCACACAGATATAACTTGCAGGCACGAGTCTGCAGGTGCTTGGCAGTAGGAGAAGGCTTTACTAACACGTCTCAGGATCACCGGGGTCCATGTAGAGACAGATGGCTGGACACAGAGAAGAACAGCCAGGGGGTGAAGCAGAGAGGGACAGAGACAGAGGACATACAGAGGGTAAGTGTTGCTGTGTGGTCAGTTGGCAGCTCTGTGCAGGTCAGCTGGGCAGTGGGGGCCCAGGCTCAGTTGACCTCACCCACCTGGGGGAATGGAGAGAGAACTCAGCAATAACGGACTTCTTAGCCTAAAAGCTTCTGCTATAAAAGAAGAAAAAAAAAACCCTCACAAAATGCATTGTTTTGGTTCAAAGGTATTGGGTCCATGGAGAAAAATATGTCACAAAAATCCGTTGGTGTTTTGTTTTCCACCTTTTCCCATGAATAAATATTATCCATTAAGAGCCTTGAAAAAGGTGCTTAAATACACAGTGTTATATTTTCTTCCTGTTTTGCATGTGACAACTCGGCCTCTGTGCTGCTCTTGGTCTTGTATTTTCCTCACTGGGGGCTCCAGAAACAACTGTTATTTGGTCTGAGGCTCCCCCCCTTCCAGGCCCCGTCCTGGCACACAGCCTCTATACCACCCTCCCACCCCCGTCACCCCATCCCCCATCTCCCCCCACCCCACTTCCTCTGGCCCCAGATGCAGGACCACAGGGCCACAGCCACGGCCACGTCCGTCCGTGCTAGCAGCAGTGAACCTCGGGTGCCCGTTTGCTGCCTCCTTTTCCTTCCAGGCACAAGTTTCAGTGCTAGGGGTGCAACAGGGCAGGCAGAGATAGCGAGGACGGGGAGGGAGTGGTCCCACTGGCCACTCACCAACATGCCAGCCCCTTCCACTCCCACTCCCCACGCCGGCCCTCTGTCCAGTGGGTTTACAAGGCGGAGACCTTGACGACATTGCTGGCTATGGAAGGAATGTTCGTGTTGGGGCCGGGGCTGGCAGGGGGCGGCCGGCTCTCCCCCTCTGGGGTTAGCGCTGGTGGGGTGGGGATGCTGATGATGGCTGTGGTGATCTGGGATGTTTTGCAGTTCGGTCTCAGTCCGTCGTCTGCTTTCAAGTTAAGGCTGGAGCGACTGGGGTAAAAAAAAAAAAAAAGAAGAAGAAGAAGAAAATAAAGAGTGAGTTGGTGATGGTTCCTCTTGCTGGTGTCCCAAAGCGTCCTTGACTCCGACATGTCTAGCTCATGGTAACTAGGAGGAAGCTCCAGTGTCCCTCTGTCTCCGTTTTTGGTAGTTAGCCTGTCCCTACCCATTCTAATGATCATTTCTAACAATTGCAAAGTCATGTATGCTGGGTTTTGGAATTCAGGGGATACGTTAGACTGTACCCCCTCCCACGACTGTTTACCTATTATTTGTGGCATTTTTTTGCTTTCCCTGAATTCCTTGCCACTCACTGGAGATAGTGGGAAGTGGCCTAAAGTGTAAGCAGAGAAAGGAGGAAAAAGGTCAGTCTGTGGTTCAACAGCAGCCTGAGATGAGCCATGTCTAACACAACTGTGACACTTGTTTCCTTGAGAAAACAGTCCATTCTTTGCACTGGGGTACATCCCCCTCCTCCCGCCCCCCCCCCACCATGGCCAGTTACTGTTTCTGGTATCTTCCGGTATCTAACCCCACATCGGGCCTAAACCTGCTATGGTATCCTCCCAAGCATCTGAAGAGCCTTTGGGTTAACCTGCAAGGATGATGCATTAGATAAGGGGGAGGGAGGGCTGGGGGGTCTCCTAACGCGGAGACTGTTTCCTTCTGTGACTGGCGCGACTCAAGCCTTGGGGACTGGCAGGGATGGAAGCCACCCACCTGGTAGTGAGCGAGGGCTGCTCGCTGCCCTGGATGTGGATCGTGCTGAGCTCTTGCATGCTGCGCAGGCGAGTGGCCGGCAGGTTGGAATTGGGCAGGTGTGTGGTTTTCTTACTGCGGCGGGAGCAGCAGGTGGTGGTGAGGCCCGGGTGGCTGGACAGCGAGGGACTTCTTGTGGACGGGTAGTTCTGCATCGAGCTCTCCATGCAGTTCTGCTCAAACATCTGCTCATCTATAAACTCGTGGTTCTGCGGGAAGCAGGAGGAGAAGTAGGAAGAGGAGACGGGAAGGAGGGGGATGAGCCCCCCATGCCCCGTGGGGCCGCCTGTCTCTGTCTGGGCCTTGAGAGGAAGGCTCCCAGCTGCACGGAGCACCGATAAGCATCCCAGAGGGGCGATGTCCCACAGGCACCAAATGAAGAAAGAAAAAGATTCCTATTGGCAGCCCTGGCCACGAGACAGAAGGGCGGGGCTTGCATGTTAAATCCTGCTGTGACAATAACTCCACCTGCAGCTCTGAGCTGAAGGGATACAGAGGGCCTGAAGGGGTGTAGTGGTGTCCTTAGAGCTAGAAGCAGACTTTCCTTGCTTGGCAGGGCTTGCACACGACCTCCTGGAAGTGGCAGACAAGGAGTCACTGGCCTTGGGTAGCCAGTATGCTAGGCAGTCTTTAACGCTAGGTTGGGTCTAATGGGTGACATCAGTACGAATGTCGGGTTAGTGTGAGACATCAGCTTTTAAAGGCCCTGGATTATTCACGGAATTGAGAGGGCTTTATTTACTCTTGGAGGCCCATGGGGCCAAAATGTCAGGGTTATGATTTCTTTTAACTACGGTGCTTCCCCCTGTCTCCCCCCCCCCAACCTGATTACGGGATACGGACCCCTAATATATCCGGAGGCACAGGATTCCCTAAGTCGTTAATGTAAGCATGGGAAGGGATGCTAACAACAGCCTTCCGGTGCTGAACCCAGGATAACTTAAAAAACGGCTGTTTCGCCAAGGTGACTAAAAGTCTATGGCATGAACGGTCTGGCCGAGGCCGCCAGTGTGAGGAGAAAGTCTGGGGAGAGGGAGCATGAGAACAGCGTACAGAGAGAGACCAGCTCTGGCAGCCAGTACCAGGAGTCCCTGCGGGGCCGGAAAGTGGCACACGGATGCCCAGGGGATAGCAACATGGGTGCCACGTTCCGCCACCCCCTCCGCGCCCTCAGGGAGGTCCAAAGAGGGAATCAGAAAGGCAGTCGGGTTGTCGGGCACAAAAAAAGCCTGAGCTGGTACTGAGTATGGCAGTAGAGGTAGGAATAAGCCCCAGAAGAACCAACGGCACATGCAGAGAACCAGACCGGGGGGTGAAGGGAGGAAATCCACAGACTCAGAAGAATCAGAGAGAAAAACACATCAATTGAATTTTTAAAAAGTTATACCTTGATGGTGGAGGTTCGTACAGATAACAGGGGATCATCCACAAGATAGGACAACCCCTACAGGACAACATGCCAACAGAAGATAAAAACACCATTGATTGTACATTCCAGCATTCCCAAGCTCAGTACCGACATTCAGTCCCTCCATCCCAACATTCCCCGCCCCCCCACCCCGAAATCCAGCATTCCGTCTCTTCCACCCCAGCCCCCCACCCCCACAGTCCGACATTCATTCCCTCAAATCCAGCATTCCACCCCTTCGATGCCAGCATTCCGTCCCTCCGGCCCCAAAGCCTCATTTCTTCAATGCCAACATTCCAGCCCTTCAAACCCAAATCTTTTTACCCACATCCTTTCAGTTGACACATTCCACCCAGCACATGCAACTCGGAAAGGGCAGTTGGATCCGGGCCTATCCCGTTGGCAAGCTCCGAGTCTTTGAGAGAAATTCTAGATGCACCTGTACAGTTCTTGACCGTCAGACATAGTTGATAAATCCGGGAAACTAGGGTTTTCAGAGTACTTTCCCATTTTGGAAGCCCTCTTTGGGTTCAACTGCCATCCATAGTGTCCACATTTGGCTCATACTTAGAGGTATCTAACATCTATTCCCCCTGCATCTAGAGGCCAGGATATGGAACATTCGGAAGTAGAAAGGTCCTTCCTTAGGGTGCTGAGCCCTGACCATGGGCTCTCTGGGGAGGGAGGGCCTTGAAAGGAACAGGGAAGGGTTTCACCGTGTCTCTCTTTGGTTGTCCACCCTGACTTCTCCTCTTCCCTGCTATTCCTAACACTTGTTGCCAAGGGTCCAGGCTTGGCCCCACTGCCCTTCCTTTCAGTCTGTCTGTGAGGCACAAGCATCATGCCACATTCCAGCTACGGCATCCTAAACCACGGCTCTATTTTAACAATAAGCCCTGTGGAGTCTGAACTCCCTGGGAGCCACAGGGTGATGAAGAAGCGGTGGTACTGATAACATCCTTGGCCACAGAAATGTAGGCACCGCCTCCTTCATTCACTGTCTTCTGTCCTAAGAGCTATGTAGGGAGCAAAGGAAGGACTCACAAATTGCAGCAACCTAGCCCGAGGGATAGGACAAAAACTGATGCCCTTCTCCACTCTTCTGTAACAATCTAGGATAAATTCAGCCTTAGTTTTGAAGAGTGATGGCCTTCGGAACTGAGAAACGGAGAGGCGGAGCCCTTAGCTCTCAGTGATCACAAAGTGGGCTATGGGGACTATGTAGGGGTCTGCAGAAAGGCTGGGGGTGGGGGGACCAACCTCCTGCACTGCTGCAGGACAGAGCTGGCCTCCTACCCGGGTGACTGTGCCCCACTCACTGGGGTTTTCCCCCTGAGGGTTAACAGAGAACCCATTGCTACTTTTTGGATCTAAAGGCGACTCCGACTTCTGAAGCCTGGGCCCAGGGCGAGGCCATGCGCATAGAGTTCTCTGTGAGTTCTGGCCTTCAGAAAAGAGTCGGGGGTCAGGGGTGAGAAGAAGTGCATTGGGCTGGGACTCACAGTGGTTTTCTCCAGGCAGTGCAGCAGGTGGTGGTGCTGGCTCTCGATGAGTGAAGTGGTCTTGCCCATGTGCTCCTCCTCTGGGGTGCCCTAGGAAGAAAAAAAAGAGGCTAAGGATGAAGCTGGTGACTCTTCCCATCTCCATCTCTTCACTTCTCCACAGGAGGTGGGAGAGCACCAGAAAAATCGGGATGGACCAAATTTCAGGGTCACCATAGAACATGCTAGCTTTTGGGCTGGTGGCCCTTGGTCTACAGCTGGGTTAGGGGTAGTGGTGATAATCCTATGGGAGAGGTCTGTGGACG
Organism: Lynx rufus; assembly: GCF_022079265.1. NCBI lineage: Eukaryota > Metazoa > Chordata > Mammalia > Carnivora > Felidae > Lynx > Lynx rufus. The sequence goes on along the minus strand of NW_025814834.1, from coordinate 127,025,936 downwards.
GGGCTGCTCCCTGGAGGGTCTGGAAACATGTCTTCCTTAGGGTTCGTGTTGGGGCTTTGGGGTGGCGGTGCCCCTGGGAAGAGAAAGCAAGCCCACCTCCCCAGCCCGGGTCCCGCCGGCGCCTACCATCAGCTCCAGTGCCTCATTGAGGAGTCCGTTGCGCTTGCTGTGCAGGTAGGCATTGGAGCTGCCCGTTTTGGCCACGCGGATCCTGGCCAGGCGAGCCTTCTGCAATCGGCAGAGAAAAAAGAGTGAACGAGACTGAGAAATGAGACAACAAGCCTGGGAGGAAAAGCCAGAGGCAGCGGGCTGCCCCTGCACGGCTGCGATCCCAGATGAGGTCTGATGAAGGGGAGGAAGCGGCTTCTTCCCAGCCGCATGGATCTCTGTTTATAGATCCTGGGACCGGGTCTGAGACTCTGTGTACGCACTTAGTGCAGCTTGGTCCTGGTCAGAGTTCCTGGGGGTTTCCACTCGTCTCTCTGGTGGAGAGCCCTGATGGAATCCCGGCAGGAGAAATACCACTCATCAAAGTCCTCCCTCCTTCCAAAAGCTTTATGACCTTTACTCAGTATCACATTAGAGTATGTCTCATCTCTAACTAGACTGCCAGCGGTATAAAGGAGCATACGTTACAGCTCTCCCGATTGTCCCCTAGGGTCCAGTGCGGTTCCCCGCATCCAGCAGGTGCCCAAGGATCAGTTAATTATGAGGAAAGCAAGGAGTGTGCATATGTGCCCTTCACCACTTCTTAACATCTTCCCTTCTTTCTATTTTTTCCCTTAGCACTTATTACTAAGGTAGTAATTGGTTTCTATGTTTATTTTGCAACTGTCCCCCAGAATGTAAACTCCTTGAGGACAGGAGTTCTTGTTTTGTTCACTGATATGTACCCAATGCCTAGGAATTTTTAAATTAATAAGTGTACTTAAAGTTGCATTTCGGTTTTGGGGAGTGGATTCATGCATGGATGTGCCAATACATGTATATTTTTGTCACGCGTGTCTGTGGGAATGAGAGCAGGTGCATGTGACATGGGGGCCGGTGTGTGTATGACGGGGGGGGGGTGGAGCACATTTTCATATGCCACTCTGGCTTTAACTAGGACAACTGAAAATCTCCCCAGCTCCAGCCTGGTGCCTTCAGCAGATGCCTTCAGGGCCGGTATCTCAATGCAAGTGCATCTGTCTTGCTTGCAGAGGCCCGGGAGGCTGGACACACTGAACGTGCTGCTGCTCTTTTCCTTCCTAATGACCATAATCAGTGTCACCATGACTGCAGCACAACCACAGAGGGAGGCTGAAAGGGAAGAGTCTTTGGGAGAAGAGGGAGAAAGGAACGGTAGAGGGTTTCCTGCTGGTTTAAGAAAATGCAGCGAGAGTCCGGGTTCCTGGAGACCCAGGGTCGGCTCCAGGTCCTTGCCGCTGGGAGCAGAGCCCACGGACTCACAGACCCATCCTGGGGCAGAGGGGTCCCTCCTCCTGCCTCTGCGGAAGTCCCCTGTAACTTCCGCATGGACACTGGGCAGGACCAGCGTCCTTGGAAAATCGTGGCAATTTCCATTTCTCGTCACTCTCTCCCCAGCACGGGGGAGCGTCCCTTCCAAGTGTCCTGCTTGGCTGGTTCACGTGCTCAAAAGATGCTAGGGAGTCAGATCCAGGCTGTCAATAGAAGCACAAAGGACACACTGTATCTCTTGTTTCCTGTGGCCTACGTGTCCCTGTGGGGACAGCTCAACTCCCTTTCCTGGCTTCTAAATATGGGCACGAGACCAGGACCTGGGCCCGGAAGATCTACCTGGGAATCTGAGGAAGAGGGCTTCTCTGGATGGAGAGAATGGAAAGGGGAATCCAGCCAAGAAAGGATGGTGAGTAAGCCCTGTCAGTCCTCTTCCTCTGAGCAAAGAACTTTCATCCCAGCTCCAGGTGTCCTCCCTGGGGAGCCCGCGCCAGCCCTCCCCTTGGCCAAGATATCTACGTTCAAGCATGTTGCCCACCATTTGAGGATGCGGCTGTTATTGCCTTGGGTGAGGACTGGGTATTGAGAGCTGCATATGGAAATCCGCTTGTGTCAAGCTCATTATTGCCTTCTATAATTTGATTGCACCACTTAGAGCCAGACCTTTCCCGTATCCGGGGTCTGTCTTCATTACTTTCTAGAGATGAAAGATTCTCCTGTTCTCCTTTTGGCACTTCTTTTAATCTTATCTTACCCTGGGCTCTATTAGAGCAACAGATTGTCATATCAAATGCACAACGCTGTTTAATCATTTCCCACACAGGATAAAGAGGTTTGCAATGTATTTGCAGAACCATACCCAGCACATGAAATTTGGTGAGGATTTCTCATTTGACTTTGAGCTCCTGAGAGCCCGAGTCTGGCCTATGGGGTATTTTTATCTTCAGCGTCTAACACAGAGCTGTGAGCTGAGCAGGAGCTCAAGCAAGGCTGGTGAAGACCCAGGAAGGAAGAAGATCCCTCACAGCTGGTCAGAAATCCATCAGTAAGGCCCTTGTGGTGGGCTCATCCTTGTGCGGACTGGTCAGCTTCTCTCTCCTCCCCTGGTCATAAGCACAACGTGAGAGGTTAAAAGAGAATGTGGGCATCACCTAGGCTACGTTAAAGACAAGAAAATTGAGGGTACGAAGGGAAGTAACTTCTCCAGGGCCAGGCAGTGGGGCTGGAGGGTCTTCCAACCTTCGGGTCAAATGCTGCCTCCATAACATCCCCCTCCTCCTTCCCTCAATTTCAACTCCTGCCAGCAAGTTTCTAAACCAGATTAGCAAAGCCCAGGAAGCTGCAATTTCAATAGGGAGGGAGATTCCAGGGTTGAAGGAGAGGTCTGGAAGGAAGATGCTGTCCCTCTGGGTATGGTTCCAGATGCATCTATGCTCAAGAATCTGTCAGGCCCCAGGAAGCACTTCCTAGCTGGCTGGCAGATGCTACTGGGCCATGAGTATGGACATCTCTTGCCCTGGGAGAGGCAGAAGAAGGAAAAAGAGGGAGGCATGGAAAAGCCACACGAAAACACGGCCAACTGTACTCCCAAGCACTCATCCCAGAGAAATTAAAGCTTACGTCCACACAAAAACCTGTTCGTGAACGTTCGCAGTACTTTATAATAGCTAAAAACGTGGTTCTTATAATCCCGTGGCGTGGGATACATCCATGCCATGGGATACTGCCCAACAAGAAAAAGGAATGGACTATTGACACACACAACTTGGATGAATCTCCAGGAATTACGTGAGGTGAAAAGAAAGCCGATCTCCCAACGGTTACCAATCTCCCAAATGGTTACCTCCATTTATGTAACGTTTTTGAAAGGAAAACATGTAGATGGAGGACAGATAAATGGTTGCCAGGGGTTAGGGACAGGGTAGAGGTAGGCTGGGAGGAGCCCTTATGGATCGGAGCCGTTCAGCACCTTGACTGAGGTGACAGGTGCATGAACCTGCATGGGTGATGAAACTGTATCAGACTTCACACACACACACACACACACACACACTTACATACTCACAATGAGTACAAGTAAAACTGGGGAAGTCTGAATAGGATTGGTGGATTGTATCAACATCCATACCCTGATTGTGATAATCTTATAACTACATGTGAATCTATAATTATCTCAATAAACATCTCCACTGAAAAAACCCTCCCACTCCACATGCTCCCCTCTCTCTGTCTGCTGCTAGACCTCCTTACTTGGTCTCCAATTCACGTGGCTTCGAGAACCTAGTCTCTGAAGCAAATGGACATGGAGCCATTTTAGTAACAATCTCAAGCAAACCAGTTGTGACAGGAAAGGATGATAACTTTTTAAGCATTTCCTTTACACCTGAGGCAGGTGGACTGGAGCTAACCCTCAGGGCTGTCTAGCTCCTGAGTATGTGGTCTGGGCTGAGAATTCTCAGCTTCCATGACCTCCTGCCTGTCCCTTCTCTCCACTGTCACTACATCCTCTGTACCTGCCTTCCTTGCCTCATGGTGACAGACTTAGTGCTGGAAGCAGGCGGTATTCTTGTATTCTTTTTTTTTTTTTTTTTTTTTTGCCTCTCAGAAGAAGCCCAAGGTGAAAGAGACAGTTGAGCAACCTTGAGGAGAGACAGTATCCAGGCAAGGTGAAAACACTGTAAATATTTACTCTGATTTCAGAGGGAGAGAGAAGAGGGTGGGGAAGGAGGCAGAAGGGAGGGAGGATCATCTTTAGCAGCCAGAGGGAGGGATAGGCCAAGGCTGATTCCTTCTGTATGGGGTGGGCTTTTTAAAGTTCCACGGGAAAGGACCACTGTTCTGTTCTTGGCAGGGGCAGAATGGCAGGGGATGTGATGCTCTGAGGGACAGAGGGCACAGAGGACACAGAGGGCACAGAGGGCAAGGGAGCCACAGGAGCGGCCTAAAGCCCAGTCTGAGTGGACACAGCAGGAGGCTAGTGTGTGAGCTGGGGATTCCTTGGACCCTCACCCACTAGACCAAACACCTGTTTCAGCCTAGCTCCTGGGTGGGTGGGGGGGTTTGCTATAGGACCCCTGGCTCTTCAAGGCCTCAGGCCACTTGGTTTGGAAGGCAGATCCTAGTTTTCCTGTAGCCCTTTCTTTAGGACAGCATAATGAATTTAGATATTGTTCACATTTGCCAGCTGACTTGAACAGGGAACAAGATAAGACTTCTATTTCTGGGACGGCTTGCAGGGGTGGGGGTGGGAAAGCTTGGACCCTGGGCAAAAAGGCAGGAAATGGGTGCTGGAGAGGATGGAGAGGACAGCACGGAGCCAGAAGATGAACCTAAGGCAGGCTGGCAACATTACAGACCCAGGTCAAGATAAGTCAAAAGGCACCTCAGCACAGGCGGAGGGGGTGACCACAAGGGCACACACAAGGGGATCTGTTAGAAGTAGGAGCCAACTGGATTCATGATATAGTTGCATAATATATATTATTAAGTATTTTTATACGTAAATTACCATACATTTCAGAACTTTCATGAACTCCGTGACTTCGTTTCAGTCAGCATACACAGATATGTTCTGAAATTCTGGATTTTTCTGATATGTCAAGGAAGCCCTGCTTGGTGGAAGGCCAGTAGCAGGGATCAGGGGGTGAGAAAACTACCCAGCTGCACGCAGTATAGGGCCTGACACACAGTAGGTGTGAAAATGTTTGTGGAAAGAGAGAAAGGAAGAAGGAAGAAGGAAGGAAGGAAGGAAAGAAGGAAGGAAGGAAGGAAAGAAGGAAGGGAGGGAGGGAGGAAGGAAGAGGAAGGGGGAAGGAAGGAAGGAAGGAAGGAAGGAAGGAAGGGAGGAAGGAAGGGAGGAAGGAAAAGGAAGGAAGGGAGGGAGGGAGGAAGGAAGGGGGAAGGAAGGAAGGTAGGAAGGAAGGAAGGAAGGAAGGAAGGAAGGAAGGAGAAAGGAGAAGGAAGAGTAAAATAAGGGCACGAAATCTCAGGCCTCCGTAAGTGACTCTTTCAACAAGGTCTCCCCTGTCCACTGTACCCAGAAAGGCTCTGACCGTACGCCCTGGAGGTTAAGGGTTACCCTATTTCAGCCCAGGTCAAAAGAGAAATGAACAACCCCCCCTTGGTCCTCCCCTTTCCTGATAGGAATCTGGCAATTCACTAGCCGGATGCCCTAAAAGTGCACTAAAGCTGTCAGACCTTTCCCTTCCTCTGTGAGTGAAGGAGGGCACCCACCTGCCCTGCCTTCTCACGCGGTGTTCTGGACACCGCCAACACTTTTCTCAGGGCAGTGGTCCTCCTGGTCTTCAGCTGCACATCTGCACCTTAACCCTAAACACCCTGGGGTGACCCACGTCCATCGTGCCGTTTGTTCTGGAGCTCAGTGGCTTCAGGATGTTCCCCTTCCTGAGCATTCATTCTCTTCTCAGCACATTTATGTTTTGTCCGGATGTTTTGTATAGGCCGTCATAGGGTATTGGAAAGCAATGACGTTCCCCAGTAAGCTCCTGGCAGGGAGAGGGAGGGGCCCAGGCACTGCTGAGTGTTGGTGGCTGAGGTCTTGAAGGGGAAACCTGGGCTCAAGGAAACTGCATGGAACATCCAGGAGGGAGATCATCAGCTTATGGATAAATGAGGGTCTGTTGCACTTGGCAGCTGGAACGCAGGACACTGGTAGGGAGGGAGGGACACAAAGCTGCCTTACCTTCCAAAGCCAGGGGCCGTCTGTGCTGGGGATCCACCCGGGCAGTCCAGGCCTGGCGACCTGACTGTGATAGTGGCACAAAGCAGAGGGCCAGGCCCCTGTCTGGTGCTGTCTCCCAGTCTCCCAGGGCCGAGGCTTACCTTTTGTGCCCTGCGTTTATCGGCTCTCTGATTCTGGTGGTAAATCCGGCTGAAGTTGGAAACAATCACAGGAACCGGCAGGGCAATGACCAGAACACCACTCAGGGAGCAGATGGAACCAAAAATCTTCCCTGCAATTGTCTTGGGCACCATATCTCCATATCTGAGAGAGAGAGAGAGACAGAGACAGAGACAGAGACAGAGAGAAACAGGTGTGAGGAAGAAGGGTCACTTGGGAAATAAGCCAGACATCCCTGCCCATCACTCACCTATCCATCCATCCATCCATCCACCCACCCATCCATTCATTCAACAATTGCTTAAAGTGCCTACTATATGCCTGCTATGACCTGGCACTGAACAAAAACAGACAAGATCCCTGTGTTCCCAGAGCCAACAACCTACAAGCAGAAGACCATGAACAAGTGAGTGAACACATAAAAACACTGACTTGTCTTTATTTCTAGGAGGAGAATAGAGACAGGTGCTGTTCCAGGTGCGAGGAGCGTGGTCAGGAAAGGCCTCTCTGAGGAGCTGACATTTCAGCTGAGATCTGAAGGTAAAGGATCCCGGTCAGGGGACACACTTGGGGAAGAGTGTGCCAGGCAGAGGGAACAGAAAGTCAGAGGCCCTGAGGCAAGAGGGAGCGTGGCCTGCTGCGGGAATGATTACAGACCCGTGGGTGGTGGGGTGGGCACGGAGGGTGGTTGTACAAAAGGAGGTGGAGGTCACCACACGGAGTATGGATTTTGTCCCAAATGCAACGAGCAGCCATGGGTGAGTATTAGGAAGGAAAGCAGCACCATCTCACGTATGTCTATCAAAATAACACGTAAGAAAACCGCCCTCTCCTCGTGGAGATTCACCACGCACAAAGCACTCCTGCACACTTACCTCACATGAGCTCCGCAAACCCTGTGAACTTGGAGTCCTTGGCCCCATTGTGTAGATACAGGAAGTCGGGCTCACCGGCAGATAGACTGCCCACGTTTGGGCTTTCGTCTCTTTCCTACCAACCACACTGTCTTGGAGGGCAACCGTGAGCTCCAAAACCCAGCCCCGGAAGCCGCGGAGCCACTTTGGGACAGTGCTGGTGCCTCTCAGAGCTCAGAGGACCTCTCATAAGTACTTCACACCCTGGTGGCTGCCCCCGGGGACCGGCTTGGCCTGGCTCCCGCGCATCCCCGGGCAGGCAGGCCAGAGCCTCTCTCCTCTAATCAATAAGGTACTCTCCACAGTGGTTAAGTGTGTAGCCTCTTCTTTATTGAGATAAATTAAAGGCCTTATTAAGCGAAGAGCTCTGATGTCTCCTTTGGCCAAAGCCAACGACACCATCTCCCCGCTCCCCTGCCCTCTCCGTGTTTGGAGGGTGACCAGAATTGATGCCACTGAAATTGTGGGGCTCGAAGTCACCTGTCCTGAGGGGACCCAGGTGTCCGGAGGATGCAGAGAGGATGTGGAAGGGGATAGGTTGAACAGTTTCAGAAGTGTGAGGTCCTCATCTCCTAAGCACCCAGGGGCTTTTGGGAGGCGATGCCAGCCATTGACACACATTTGGTGAGTGAACACGTGACCTCACGGAAGCCCCTCAACACCCTCTGAATTAGGTTCCTCTTTGGAGAAGGCACTTCCTTCTCCTTCCTTCCTTCTCCTTCAGTGTCTCGCCCTTTGCCCTGCCTCAAGCTGCCTCTGTGGTCTCTGTTGCTGGGAAACTTTAAAAGCACAGCTGATTGTCCCACGTTCAAATAATCCCAACGATGAAGAAAAGGGGGTTGCCCGTAGAGGCCAATCATGTTACTGAGGCTTTCCGGCCTGTGACGGAGAGGTGCACATTGAGCTCATGACCACGGGTGGAAATGAAGCATGGCAGGAGTATGGAAGCACAGCGTCAGAAAGGCTACATTTTCGGGTGACTGAGGTGGTGAAAAATGCTCAGGACACAGAAAGGTGGTTTCATCCACTGGAAGAGAGAACAAGGAGCAGAGCTTTCTGCCTGCTGCTGGCGCAGATGGTCCACTGGTAACAGATGACAGAACCAAGCTCCCATGCGCTCTCCGCCTTTCCCACCCAGGAGACCAGGCTTCCTCTGAGAAAGGCCGGGACAAATGTGGGGAAGAAGGATGAGGAGCTTGAGGCAGGGGAGGGGAGGGCAGGCGAGGGCCCAGCTGTCTTCAGTGGAGGCACATCACAGGCGCACCTGGATCGCACCCCAGGAGACAGGAGGGATGTTTAGATGGAGTTGCAGAACACGGCCCATGACGGTCGAGAAACCATGGCGCCGCACAGAAATACCAAGAGACTGGAGGCCAAAAACAGCTGTATTGATATTTCTGAAGAGGAGGCAAGGAAGTCCGAGAAACCACAGACCAACAGGCTTGGCATCCATCAATTCTGCCACGAAACTGCTGGCAGAATTTGAGAGCAGATATTAAGTGGACAGCTTGCGAACGCTTGGAAAATTAGCTGTATTGCTCACTAAGCACGCAACTTGCCAAATTAACCTTATTTCTTGTTTTGAGAGGGTTAACTGGCTGGCGAATCAGGAGGCCGCCGGGTCGTGATTTTAGCAAGGTGTGCTCTCGTCCCAGTTCTTCGTACCCTTGACAAGCTGGAGGAACGGGTGTGGATAGCAGTGTGGTCGGGAGGGGTTGAACAAACACCTCCAGGCTTCTGACCCTTCCCAAAGATTGTCCTATGCCAGCAAGGGAAGTTCATGGCTTTCGTGCTACAAGGGTCTCCTTTAGTGAAAGGGTAAATAAGTCAATGAAATAAAGAATGAATCTAAAGCTAGGTCTCCAGTGGTGTGTTCCAGAATGTTTCAACAACTTATATAAAGCCAGAGGGAGGCAGCATGGCCTAATGATTGAGAGAGGAGACCGGAGACAGGTCCCAGGTTGATCCCCAGCCCCACATTACTTACTGGTTAAGTGACCTTGGGAAAGTTATTTAAGCGGAGCCTCTACCAATATAAAAGAGGTTTTATATATCTAACTTACAGGCTTGTTGTAATAATTAATCAGATGATTCAGGAGAAGCACTTAATGTTGTCTCTGGGTAAATGTAAATTCTCTATAAATAGCCAGTGCGGTGGGCCCCTATTGTTTTGTCTGTTAATAGCCTACCCATTTAGGAACTGTGCCCCCCCCCATTGTTATGACAGAACCTCCGTCCAGAGGAGCTGCCGTATTCTTACAAACCTTCCCCTACACCCCTGCTGCCACTAGGCGCAGTTAACAAGTTTGGAAGGAGGCATCTGACTCAAGCTGGGCCAATGAGCTCCTTTCCTGGATTCATTTTTTTTTTAATAGCCTTATTAACATATAACTTATATATCATATGATTCATCCATTTAAATCATACAATTCAGGGGCGCCTGGGTGGCTCAGTTGGTTGAGCGTCGGACTTCAGCTCAGGTCTTGATCTCATGGTTCATGGGTTTGAGCCCCGCGTCGGGGTCTGTGCTGACAGCTCAGAGCCTGGAGTCTGCTTCAGATTCTGTGTCTCCCTCTCTCTCTGCCCCTCCCCTGCTCATGCTCTCTCTCTCTCTCTCAAAGATAAATAAACATTAAAAAAAAATTTGAAAATCATACGATTCAATATGTTTTAGTGTATGTATGGAGTTGTGCTGCCATCCCAGAGTCTAATTTTAGAACATTTTCATCACCCCCGCCCCAAACCTCACACCCATAGTAGTAGATGACCATTCCACACCTCTCCCCCCTCAGCCCTAGGCAACCCCTAAACTACTTTAGACACTTACTGTGTCTACGGGTTTCCTTATTTTGGACATTTCATATAGATGGAATCATACAATACATGGCCTTTCTCATCTGCCTTCCTTCACTTAGCGTGATGTGCCAAGGTTTCACAGTTTATCCTTGCTGTAGCAGGTGTCACTTCTTTATCCCTTTTTATTGTCGAGAAACATCCTCTTGTATGGATGTCCCACATTTTGCTTTTTCGTTCATCAGTGGGTAGACCTTTGGGTTGTTTCCACTTCTAGGCTACGATGAATAAATGAATAAATTCTGTTCTGCAGGTTCGCGCACAAGTTTTGAGGAGTCACGTGGTAACTCCACGTTTAACAGTGAGGGGGCCTGCCAAACTGTTCTCTGGAGTGGCCGCACCCTTGCATTCCCAGCAGCACTAAACTGGGGCTCCCCTTTCTCCACATGTTCACCACCACTTGTAACTGTCTTTTGCGGCTCGCCGTCCCAGTGGGTGTGAAGTGCATTCCCCGGCTGGCTAATGATACCGGCGACTTTCTCCCTTCCCCGGATATTTGCCTTTGAGATGAGGCCAATCTCTTCAAGGAGGTTGATGCTGCAACAAGTAATACCCTGGAGCCGCTTTCTGCCACGGGAAGAAGCCAGGCTGTAGTCAGAGAGGGAGCAGGCTGATGCATAGGTAGAGGCGAGAGGAGGAAAGGGGAGGGTGATGGAGACTGAGTTGCTGCCCTAATTCTGGGGACCGGCTTCACTCTCACCATTCCTATGGCTTCACTGTTCAATCCTTTGGACTCTGCACAGCAACAAATCAGCGTTTTTGTTTTAACCTTCTTCCACTTGGATCCCATGATAATGATGATGATGATGATGGTGTTGATAAGGGTACTGCTGATTATTCTTATTAAAAAAACATTTTTTTTACATTTATTTATTTTTGAGAAACAGAGTGAGACAAAGCGTGAGCAGGGGAGGGGCAGAGAGAGAAGGAGACACAGAATCTGAAGCAGGCTCCAGGCTCTGAGCGAGCAGTCAGCACAGAACCCAATGCGGGGCTTGAACCCACAAACTGTGAGATCATCACCTGAGCCGAAGTCGGATGCTCAACCAACTGAGCCACCCAGGTGCCCCTGGTTATTATTATTTTTAAATTAATTTTCTTTATTGAAGTAGGGGTGACGTACAATATCCCATTCGCTTCAGGCATGCATCATAGAGATTCGATATTTTTATACATCACGCAATGATGCCCATGATAAGTGTAGTTACCATCTGTCACCGTACAAAGTTATTACAACCTTATTGACTATTCTCTACGCTGTGCATTACATCCCGTGACTTATTTATTTCATAGATGGAAGTTTGTGCTTCTTCTTTTTTTTAAGTGTATTTATTTTGAGAGAGAGAGAGAGAGGGAGCACAAATGGGCTAAGAGCAGAGAGAGAGGGAGAGAGAATTCCAAGCAGGCTCCGTGCTGTCAGCGCAGAGCCCCACACAGGGCTCGAACTCATGAACCATGAGATCATGACCTCAGCTGAGATCAAGAGTCAGATGGTTAACCGACAGAGCCACCCATGCACCCCAGAAGTTCGTACTTCTTAATCCCCTTCATCTACCCCACGTATTTCATCCATTAGATACTCTGGTAATCAGCAGTTTGTTTCCTTTATCTATGAGGCTGTTTCTATTGTGTTTTGGTTGTTCGTTTGTTTTCTTTTTTAGATTCCACGCTTAAGCGAAATCACAGAGTATCTGCCTTTCTCTGTCTACTGCTGGTTATTTTAAAGCAAGCTCTTCATATTTCTAAATGACAGCGCTACTATGAATTGAGGTCTTTTGGAGTCAAAAGGATTTTAACAGGTTGTAATCATGGGTGAAACTAGCCAGATTAAATCTAACAAAGATGAATGACAACACTGGCATTTTGATTCAAATAATCAATGACTTGTATAGCTGATGGGAAAAACCAGCTTGAAAGCCATCCGTGTTAAAAATCACCAGGGAACTTTAACTCTGACACAGCCACCAGCATAATGCAGCTGCTAAACAGCTAATGTCCAGAAACAGGGAGTAGGTGTTCAGACTTGCCCCTTGGGGCCGACCACTTCTAGACCTCTGTGTGGAGTTCTGGGCACTATATATTCTACAGGACATTGATTAACTAGATCACATCCAGAGTTAGGATGGTCAATTGTCTGGAACTCTTCTCATAGGGAAAACGATCAAGGGGCCAGGAACGTTTGGCCTGAAGAAGAAGGGATGGAGAACGGAAGGATGGATGGGAATCATGTACTGGAGCCTACCCTGGGAACTTTACCTGCACCTGTGGGTGTCTCAGTAACCCCATCAGGTAGGGCTAACCCTCCATAGGAATGTGGAGCCCATGTCCAGGGAGGACAGTGACGTGTGTAAGTTCCTCAAGTGGCCGAACCGTCTGGGTTAAACCCCAGGTTGATCTGTTTCCATTCCCCTGCTCTGTCCTCCACTTCCTGCTCCTCCGGGGAGTAGGCAGGTGGACGAGGATGGTGGTGGTGAGGGTTCTGGGGAGTCAGCTGGAGCTCACCCCTTCCTCTGTCTCTACTGCCTCAGTGGTCCTGTGCAGCAGTTAAACGTGTGGAATCCTGGCTCTGCCACTTGCCAGCTGGGTGACTTTGAGCAAACCCCTTAGCGTCTTTGACCACAGCTCCTGGGACTGCTAACACCGTGGTACCTACACTTCATGGGGTTGTTGCGGGGGATTAGCGAGGTCCTATGTGGAAAATGCTCAATGGCACATAGTAAGAACTTTATTGGTGTTTATTAAACAAATCCAGGGCCTAGACCGCCGCTGCCGCTGCTTCTAGACTGGACGTCAGCAAAAGCCTCCAAACCAGCCTTCTCACTTGCACTTTTGTTCCCTTTTAAATTCACAAAGAGCCACATTTTTAAAATGCAGATCCAAGCATGCTCCTTCCCCAGCTCACACTTTAATAAATGTTGGTGGAATGTGTGAGTTAATGAATAAAACATACCTGGCAATGTTGTTGCAAAGACTACATGCTTGCTACACAGTAAACACTCGTTAAATAGCAGCTAATCATGACTGCAAGGATCGTCCTGGGCAGTGGCCTTTGTCCCGGCCTCCCGGGGGCTCACCTGGGCAGGAGCACTGAGGTGCAGGAGCACTGAGGTGCAGGAGCGGACAGTGATTCTCTAAGTGCTACTGGCATCTATGGCCTATTTTCTTTGTGGAATTTTGAGGAAAGAAAGGGGTGAGGAAAGAAAAAGAGAAAATGTCATGGCCTAGAAAAAAAAATTTAAGGCCTTAGCCTTATTTCCTTTTGTCTTCCTTCTTCATGCAAATAAGGACTCCCTTCCCCCACTCCCCAGCCTGGCTCTGAGAGTGGAGGAGAGGAAAGGAAGAGAAAGTCCCTCCTGGAGTGACTCCCAGGTACGATGAACTATGGTGCTCACCCAGGACCTCATCTGTGGCACGTGAGGTGGCCGTCCGCCCCGGAGCAGGAGGGGCTCAGGTACTCAGCGCCTCTCTGTCCACCTCTCTTTCCTGTCACATCCTCGGTAATCTGCAGTGATGTCTGGGCTGTGGCAAGAGCAGGGACGCTTACCCTCCTAATATGGAAGGCTAATTAATTTGTATTAGGGTTTAGGGATAATTAAACTTTTTATCTGAACTTAAGCTGCACAAACCACCCGCCTTGTACAATTAATTGCTGCCTTCACTTCCTCCTCCAGGTGCTGAGAGATAAGTGTGAGCTGAGCTCCCTGGTCTGATTCTGCCTGCGTCTCGGGCAGGGGCAAGGCTGCGCATCTGGCTGGGCGTCCATTCTTTACTGGAGGCCAGACAGTGCCCATTCAGGACCCAGCTGCTGGGAGCTCCGTCAGGGAGACACGTCCTTGAGTTTCTGCAAGGGGGCTGTCTCCCCCTCACTGCCACACTTACTTCTGCACCCACCTTCTCCACCGGGCGGCCCCTGAACTTGGTTTCCTCCTCTGCTCCTGGACCCCTGGTATTGGGGATGCAGATGGGGATTGGAGGTTGTCCCGGTGGGTGGGGTCAGGGTGGGGAGAGGCCTTCTCTGGGCAGGCTGGGCACCATGGCGAGTTCTAGGGACTCAGACCCCTGTGGTCACCTCCTTGTCCAGGGCAAAGGACAATGGTAGTCTATCCTGGAGGACCCTAAAACACCAGCCTGGCCGGTTAGAGAGCAACAGGGAGCTTCAGAGGTGACTGCCTCCAGGGCAACAGCCTAGCCATACCCTTGCAAATGACTTTAGCCCTGTGCTGTTGATTCTCAAGGAGCGGGACTTGGGAAATCAAATGAAAGCCTTATATCACTTTTCCTTCCTACAGCGTGCCTCTCCCCCCACCCGCGATCCCCCCTAAACAACCAACCCACTTTAGTTGTGTCCCTGCAGGGAAGTACTCTCCTGGGTTCACCTGCAAAATGGCCCCCGTGGTGAGCCAGGAGCCAAAAGGATGGGTTGGCATTTTGGAACCTTGAGGTTCCTCTGAAGATGCCATCTGAGGGGGCAGCTGAGGCTCAGGGCAGGAGGACCTAATAACAGTCACTGTAAAATTCAGTAACGATCTATTTTTATTTAGCATCAATATGCACCGTTTGATCTCCCTAACAGCCATACGAGGTATTATTAGCTCCGTTTTTGAGGAAACTAAAGCTGAGGGAGGCTGAGTACCACGTGCAGGGTCATCTGCGTGGCCAAGCCAGTGTTCCAAGCCAGCCTCCCATGGCTTCAGAGCACCCCTCTTTCTCTGTGTCCTACTGCAGGAAAGGAGAGAAGTGCGAAGGGAGATGTTTCTGGGTTCGGCCAGCACAGACTCCTGGGAAAAGGGGATGCCTGATCCTTCCAGGCCACTGATGTGGTTGGCCTGCGGTGCAGGGTCGCAGCCAGTCACAGCAGCGGGTTGTTGGCCACTGGGAGTCTGTGGCAATAGTCTCCATGCCTCGCCCCCCCCCCCCCCCGCCCGTCCACGGCAATTGTGCCGGGTGACGGAGCTGTTCTAAACCACTGTTTCTCAAACTTTCATGTGCATTAGAATGACCCACAAGGCTTGTTAAAACAGATTGCCGGGCTCCGACCTCACTCAGATTTCTGATTCTGCAGGTCTGGAGTGTGCCCTGAGAATGTGCATTCTAACCACATTCCTAAGTGACACTGCTGTTGGTCATCTGGGGAACAGGCTTTGAGAACCACTGCTCCAAAGCATCCTGTCTCCACAGGTCACACATCTGCAGACTCACAGAATGTCAGAGCGGCAGAGAGCTGCCGGCAACCAGCCTCAGGCCGGCCATTGCACCTATGAGGAAACCAAGACCCCACGATCAGAAATCAGGTGGCGGAGCCTTTCTCATGGCCCAGAGAAATGCCCTGCCTGTTTTGTTTACTCCACACACACCCAAAGCTGCATGAGCCCACACGTTTCCACCCCTGACCCTCCGGGTGGATCGATTCATCAAACACCTGCTGGGTGTTTACCCTGTGTCCCTCACTTTGCTAAGTGCCCAGGGGTGCAAAGCTAAATAGACAGCCTCTGCCCACATGTCCCCTGAGCTTACGATCTCAGGGAGGGCAGACAAGCAATCGCGATGATGATTCAATGGCATGATGCTACAAGAAGAATGTGCCTGTGTGAGCATGAAGGAGGGGGCTCTGAATCAGGGTGGGGGTGGGGGTGGTCAGAGGACCTCCCGGAGGTGGCGGCACGGGCTGGTTTCTTGAGCTGCGAAGCAGTAGGGCTGGCCCAAGGGATATAAGAAATTACTGGCTGGAGGAAGGGGCAGATGGGAGACGAGGCTGGAGAACTGGCCACATGAAGGCCCTTCTGGGTTAATCCAAGAACTCTGAACTTTCTCCAGCTCCAGCCGGCTAAGGATTGCAAGTGGGGGGGGGGTGATGTGACCAAATATTCCTCTTTGAAAGAGGACCCTGAAAGCAGAGTGGAAGACAGACTGGAAGGGGATGAAGGCAGAGGCAGGGCAACCAGTTAAGAGGCTGCTGTACCGGTCCAGGCAGGAAATGGCGAGGCCTGAACGAAAGCAGTGGGCAGAGATGGGAAGGAGAGGGTAGAGACTTGCAAAGTCCAAGCAGAAGCTGCTGGACTTGGTCACTGACCCGGTGTGAGGCTGGAAGGAAGGGAACCCAGGGTGGCACCCGGGCTTGGGAGCCGGGCAAACTCTGTGTACATCTCCAGCCAAGCTCCCACATGCGTCAGGCTCTTCCATGACTGCAAGGCTTTAACCAGACCCTTCTCTCTGCTAGAAATGATCTTCTTTCTCTCTCTCTCTCTCTGTCTCTGTCTCTTTCTCCTTCCCAGGCAACAACTACTCATCTTTCTGGATGCTGTTCAAATGTCACCTCCTTCAGCAAATCTCCCCCCTCCCCCCCCCCCACCCTGCCAACCCCCAAGCAGACTGTCACTCATTCGTCTGTCTTTCCATCTCCATCAGAACACATACTCCTCTATGTGGTGATATAACCCCCTGAAATGGCTCTTTTCCCTTTTCCCCCGTCTGAGTTTTGATAAGTGCCGTCCGAGCACAGGGCTGTCTATCTCTGCACCACGGGTGCCTAGCCTGTTGCATGATGCCCAGTAGGGACGAAATAGTTCAGAGTGAATGGGAGATAAAGTGGCTGCTCTGGTGTGTGTTCCATGGATTGGAGTGGACCCCTGAGGCTGGCTCCTTCTGGAATCAGACCGCAAGCTCCAGGAGGGGAGAGGCTGTATCCTTGGTACCTAGACCCATGCCTGGCACATGGTGTGTACTCGGGATATTTGTTGAGTGAACTATCAACTATTTGTTGATATTTGTGAGTGAACTATAAACAGATTAGCAATGGAACTGCTGACTCTAGCAGACCAGATTGTCAGGGAGCCCTTCTGCTGCAACACATCTAAATCCTGAATCAAATACACTTTTGGATGCATTGCTGGGTTCACTTGAAGTAGGGGAAATCCACTTTACCCCCAGTAAAAAGGAACCAACCACAGCGGGGAAGCCCAGCTGGGAGGAGGGAGTAGTAAGCAGAGGGAGGAACACCATTACTCCGAGGGCATGGGCCTGTGACCTGTGACCTGTCACTGGAAACTGAACTTTGGGCCAACAGCAAAAAGGAACTCTCTCAGTCTTCAAGTAAAGCCAGGCCCCATAGGTGAGCAAAAGTGCTCCCAAGGATGGTCACATTACCTGGCTTCTGGGAAAATCAGATTTAAATCCTATCCAGTGGAAAAATCCTTAACCCAGGCCTTCGGGATTCCTACAGATTAAGATCATGTAAATATGGGTTTGCTTAAAAAACAGCAAATCGTAAAGAAGCAAGCAACCATGAATGACGGTCAACAGAAGGAAACCAACAATAGATTTACGTGCCCCGCCCCCATGCACTTCAGATACTGAAATCAATAGACACAAAGAGTTACGCATGAAATGTTTTTCCAAAATAAAGGATGGAATTGCAAAGATGAGCTAGCAACAGAACACCATCAGAAATCATGAGGCACATCTGAAAAAGAACCAAATGGAGTTTCCAGACATGAAAAAATTAAATGCTAAAATTAATTAGGACTTAAATCAACAGGTTAACCTTCATAGGTTCAGCCTCCGGAGCTGACCCCTACTTCCCAGTCTAATCCTTGAGGACCCTCATGTGGTCACTTGGTCCCAAAGCCCTTGTACCTGAGTGTATTTGGGTCATGACAGGTAGGAAGGCAGTGAAGGCCATGTTGCTGTCTGCAAACAGCCATGTCACCAAAAGAGGCCATCACGTCACAGTGCTGAACGAAGCTGGCTTCCTACCCAGACACAACCTTTTTGCTCTCACAGCTCCCAGGAAAGACACACTGGCATGTGAGAGTACATAGAAGACAAGAAGACAGCAAAATCAAGACAGTGAGCCGATGTTATAACTAGACAGGAACAGTGCCGGCTGGCTGGCTGGCCAGCCACCTTCGTGTAAAAACCAGGAGAGGAGATGTAACCATATTCACTATTGGTCTCCCGTCAATGGCAAAATAGTCACATGATTATTGGGATTTGGTTATTTCTGGTGACACTTCCCAAACACCCACTCAGTTGTTCTGAGTGCGCTCTGAATGGGCCTTGCTCCAAGGGTGGTCTGCAAGGACATGTGGCCTTCAGAAGGCAGACGCCGAAGGGCTGGCGCCCCAGAGACTGCAAGACCATCCAGTCCTGACTAGACCCAGCCCTGGACCCGGAGATGGCAGTTGTGCCCTTGTCTGGGGCATCCACGGGCCGGGAGTCACACTGGCATGTCCCAAGTCCCTGCCCCAGTCTCCACAGGCACGTTCTTCCGGAAACTGGGCCTCGCTCAGTCGTTCTCCCCGACCTCAGCCCCCGGGAGACCTGTCCCCATTTGTCCCCTCCACACTCTCGGGAGTAGAGATTGACAAGAAAGAGCCATGAGGAACAGCACACGCGTCTGGTCAGACCCCGGTGGTCCCTCAGAGGCCTTGTCCCGCAGGCCTGTACCATCTGTTTCTCTTTCTCCATATGTTCATCACAACAGCCCTTCTCCCCAGGGCGGTCCTCGGCCTTCTGCCGCCCTGGGCTGGCACGCATTTCTCAGACAGGGATGAGCTGCCTCGACTATGAAGTGGAGCAAGACAAGCCATGACAAGCCTTTGGCCTGTGCCAGAGTGAGCACCTGTTGCAGAAGGCGTGGGCTGGATTTGGGGAGAAAGAGGGAAGGGCCCACAAAGCCTGTAGAGCAGAAGTAGGGGTGTGGCCAGAGTCAGACAGCAGATGGCACAACTAAAGGGGACAGAGCAGTGAGGGGACCATCCACGGAAGGACAGGCAGCTGGGGCAGAGGCTGGAGTGAGTAGGTGGAAAAGCACACAAATTCTTGTGGACCGAGTACTTGTGGATGTGGACTTTCTCTGAAGGTCTGGTCTTGCCTCTGTTAGCACATCACTTTCTTGTGTGGCTCCAGCGAGACGGTGGTGGAGGTGACAGGCAGGAGGGGAGTGGGCAGGACACAAGGGTGCGGGGCTGAGAGGAGTCTTACTGTATTTCATTTATTTTTTAAAAGATTTTTTTTAAGTTTATTTGAGAGGGAGAGAGAGAGAGAGAGAGAGAGAGAGGAAGCACAAATGTGGGAGAGGCAGAGAAAGAGGAAGAGAGAGAATCCCAAGCAGGCTCCACACTGCCAGCTCAGAGACTGACGCCGGGCTCGAACCCACCAGCTTAACTAACTGAGCCACCCAGCTGTCCCTATTTTATTTTATTTTTTTATTTTATTTTATTTTTTTGAGAGACAGCATGCGAGCAGGGGAGGGGCGGGGGGGGGGGCGGGGGGGACAGAGGATCAGAGAAGCAGGCTCTGTGCTGACAGCAGAGAGCCTGATATGGGGCTAGAACTGAACAACTCCAAGATCACGACCTGAGCCGAAGTTGGACGCTCAACCGACTGAGCCACCCCGGCGCCCCAGGACTGAGAAGAGTCTTAGCCCCAGGCCACAACAGCTAAAGGGGCTAAGCGATGTGGCCACTGGACCCTATATATGGCCACCAGTTGTCCCCACTCATTATATAACCCGGCTCTGCTGACCAGACAGAGGCCCCCTCCCTTCTACTCTGCACTAATACCTCCCTCCCTCGTCGTGTGTGTTCTCCCTCCTCTTCCTCCCACCCTACACCCTAGGAAGCAGGAGCTGTTCTCCCTCTTCCTTTAGGTCTTATCAGAACTGCTCTTCGTCCCCATTGTCTCAGAGTCTCAAGGTGGCATGGGATCCTCTCCGGTGGCCTATCAACCTTTTTCCCACCCTCCAGGGACCTCTCTTGCACTGGCTTTGGAGTCAGACAGACCTTTGCTTAAGTCCTTGCTCTTCCTACTCTGCTAAGACCTCAGGCAATCAGGAGCTTCCTCAGTTTACTCATCTGAAAAATGGCATTGCAGTGAGCTACCTCGCAGGGTTGTTACGAACCTCACGTCTGTAAAAGCTCTTTATAAACTGTGAGGTGACCTTAGTTATAACTAGTTCTATATATAGTTTATAGTTACCATCTATATGTAAACTCTAGTTATCCATATATATAACTAGTTACAATTATGTAACTATTATAACGAGTCATAACTCAGCTCTAACTGAGAGCTTAGTCATTCTTCTGCACGAAACAATCTGGGTCATGGATGGGAGCCTCACATTGTCAGTTTACCTGCAACTTGCACCTGTAAGTCCTAGTCCTGCCGTGGGAGTCACAGAGTGTGTCTGTCCCTCTGCCAGCTGGGCAGCCCTCCTCGGAGCTGCTCAGTCATGCCGTGGCTGCCCACTGCATTTGGCCTATGCCGGAGGGCACTGTTTCACACCTACCTGTCCTCCCTTCCCTGGCAGGCCCCAGGCGTGGGAGAACGCAGTGGCACGCCAAGAACATGGGCTTCGCGTTGGAAACTTGCTTCTCTCTCTGTGCAACTCTGGGCTGGTGACTTAGCCCTGTGAGCGATCCCTCGGTTGTAAAACCAGGAACAACGTCTCCTTGCAAGGGATGGTCCCTACGCACTCGCAGCACGGCATTTACACGACTGTGGATTAATGCCATGCTCCCCGCTAGGTGAGCAGTGGCATGAGAGCAGGCCTGGTGCAGCGCGAGGCACACAGTAGGTGTCTCATGAACCTGACGTCATGGTAGCGAAGAGGGGGGCTCTCACTTGTGTGTTAGTCCAGCACAGGCACTGTTGCGGTGCTAGATGAAATTCAGCCTTGAGCCCGTAGTGGAATTAAATTCCTGGGTCCCCCAAGACACTTAACTATTACCTCTAACCTCATCTCAGGCACTTAAAATCCTGCTCCGGGGCTTGCAGCCAAGTTAAGGTTTCTGCCGAGCTGTGGGAAAACCCAGAAGGATCCTTCGGCATCTTGCACGCGGCCAGCCCCGGGCTCAGCGCTTCTGGGTCTGGTCTGATTTAGCTCCCTACATTCGCTGAGCCTTTATCACTCCCCTGAAGTGTTTCTCTGGCTCTGGAAGGTGGACATGAGCTGTGGGCTGGACTCTGTCTTGCCTGACCCCACTGGAGGCGGCTGGAGGAGGAAAGGGTGAGGGGGCCGCTCTCAGGGCTCTCAGTAGATGTCCGGGCCCTCCCACACCTGCCTGGAAGGGCCAGTAGCCTGGTCTCTTCCCTCTATCATTAGTCTCTGGGTCTCAGAGCCACTGTCTCTGTCTCTCTCTCTCTCTCTCTCGCTGTCTTACCCTCTGCTTGTGGTGAGCTGCTTCTTGATGTGACACCCCAGACACTCCCTGTGCGTACCAGGCTGTCTGCTCTCTGCCCTCACCCCCTTCCCTGTCTCCCCATGTCGCTGGTGACAGCAGGGGCCCTGCCTGCCTGGGTCACCTCTGCTCCCTCAGCGCCAACCACAATGCCTGTTAGGTAGTGGGGTCATCACATGGTTGCTGAAGAAATGGATGTTTAGCCACTTCTTTTCGACTCTCTTTTGGATCCTTATGTCCAAGCTGTTCCAGCCAGAATTCTCTGGGCTGAGGTCTGCTAGGAACAGTAAAGATAATCTTGGGCTGGTTAGAGGTGGTTCTTGGGGCTGCTGGTTGAATGTGCGTGTGTGCGTGCCCGTGTGTGCGTAAAATAGCGTTCCCCATGTCCATCAAACCCCAGATGGACACGTCACTTCCTCCTCACCCCTCCAGAGAAATACTCTGCCATTCACCCCCGCACCTGCACTCACACCAGATCAGAGCTGGAAGAAACCTAAAATATCCTATGCTCCACGCATACTGGAGAATTATGGGGCAAATGATACATCTCTGGAATTTGCTTTAAAATACTCCAGGAACGAAAGGCACACGAGGAGAAACAAGATGCAGTCAGGTAGGTAGGTATGTGGGGCTTCACTGACCACTCTCCCTACTTTGGTATATGCTTGAGATCTTCCGTAATAAGAGGCTAAAAAATTAAACTTAGTTCAAAGAAGAACCATCTACTCCAACCCCCTGATTTTCAGAGATGGCTGAAGCCACTGCTCATTTTTCATGTATGACACACAGTCCTGCAAAATCCCTTGTTGCTTTTTTAATGTTGGGGGAGAGGGGCTTGTGTTGCCAACCAGATTCTTGCTTCTTGAGGGCAGGGCTGTGTCCTTTGCTATTTTGTATTCTCCTATACAGCGAAAACACGGGGCTGGGCGAATTGGAAAGCACTCAATCAACAACCGAGGGCGGGAGCTGCCCAACTTTTTGCCCCTTGGACCAAGACCTCCTTCATATCCCCCTGTCCTCGGCATGTTACTCCTCCACATTCACCCCTTCCCAGCTCCTCTCTGGCTCTTGCCAAGGTGACCGGGGATGCTTCGATCAAGGGCTCCCCTGTTTCTGTGCCTTCCGTCATCCCTGGCAGTATGTTCTCCATGTTGTCAATATTTCATTTAATTAGATCTGAATGGAGAGAGGCTCATGGGCTTGGGCCCTGCATCTCTTAGACTCCCCAAACCTCAATGCGACTGCACACACACACACTGCATTGTCACGGAGCCTCTGCACTCTGGACACTTCGTTTATAACATTTTGCCCCGCACCCTTCAAGTCACCTTCAGAGATGTGGGCTTCATGGGGCTGCAGCTGCAGGGAAGGGAACATGCTGGCCAGTCCCATGGCTCTGCATGGCTCTACATGGCGCCCCCGGTTGGTAATCTCTGTGGGAAACAGCCAGCCCCAAGTGAAGGTCAGGAGCACGTGAGCAAAGTACCAGGCCCTGGCCCAAGGACTCCATGCGCATTCACTTACTGAATCCCCCAACGCCCCAGGACACGGTCTGTGACGATCCCCACTTTGCACATTAGGAAACTGAGGCTCAGCAAGGAGAAGTAACAATCCCCAAATCCCACAGGTAATAGACAGCAGAACTGGAATTGGTGCCCATGCTCTTGACCACTGCCTTGCCGTGAGGGAAGGATGCTGGACCCAGAACACACGGCTCCGACAAGGCTGCACAGCTCCCCCCCCGCCTGCCTGCGCGGCACTTCTCCTGCGGCCCCTGGAGGGCCTGTGCACGCAACTGTTGGGACGGGCGAGCCGCTGCAGGGTGATGGTGTATCGAATAAAGGGCAGAGGGCTTCTGGGCTGCAAAGCAGAACCAGGTGGCATGAGGAAAGGGCGGCCTAAGTGACGGGCAGAGTTTATTTATGTGCTTCCTCTTCATCAAAGGGCCCCTTTACAAATGACTCAATCGACTATTAATCTTGATGAAACAGCAACCCCGATGGGGAAAAAGCGCGTTAGAAAATCTGCAAGAGGAAAACGCATGCATCTCAGCCTCAGTCCACTGGGGAGGGGACATGTGGGGACAGTGCAGGGAGGAAATCTTCCAGGGCCTGGCAAAGAGCCATGGCCGCAACCTGGGCACGTACCCAGAACCCCCTGGCCCCCTACCCTGCTTGGCTTCCCAGTCCACACCCCCTGTCTCCTGGCTGATAGGGCCCCCACTCAGCCCTACACAGGCAGACTGAGACACACACCCTCTGTGTGTTAATGAGCTCCTGTGTGGACGGGGTGAAAATTAATCTTAGAAATATTACCAAGTGCAAAAGGAAAGTCCTCTAGGGCCATAAATCCACTGCCTTTAAAGAGCTTGGCTCAGCAGAGGCCTTCAACTTTAGGGAGAAAGCAAACTTTTACTTGAGAGCAAGATTACTGCTGGGAGGGGAGGGACGCAGAGGGTCCAGTCTGCTGTTGGCTGTGGGCTTAGAGCAAGCGCTGAAGCGAATTCCCGCTGTTGCTGCAGGACAAAAATGCAGCCTCCGGCTTGTGGCAAAGGGGAGAAGTAATTACTGAATGTGTTAACAGTTTCATAAACTCAGAGGCCTGGGACCGAAGTGTTCTGGAGGGGCTGTTGGGTGACTTCCAGGAAGCAGGGGGACGAGGAGGCAGGAAGAGGAGAGAGGAAGGTGGGGAGCAGGCTCTGTGTGGTTCCCATTAGGCCTCATCGGAACCCCGCTCTGGCCTCCCTCCCAGGCCCTGCCGCCATGTGAGCCCAGAGCCCCACCCCCCATGGGGCACTCTCTCCAGGGGAGCACATCTGTCCCGACCTGGATGTTCACCTGCCTCCTGTACACTCAGCTCTGCAAGGAGCAGCTGTTTCCCCAGGAACAGGGTCACTCGAGGGGGCACTGGGATCCCTGCCCCAGTGGAGAGCACCTGCTCAGCTGGCCTGCCATTTCCACTCGGGGATTTTTCTTTTGACGAGGAAGCTCTGTTCTGTGGACGCAGCTGTGCATGGTGCTCCCTGCCCAGCTCCCCCAGCTCCCTCTGAGCCCTTCATGGACACTTTAAATACCTTTCCTGCTCCTCTTTTCTATTCCCAAGCATGGAAGAGTGGGAAAACTGCGGGCTTCGGGCTCAGAACAGTCTTGATTCAACTCTTGTATCCTCCACCGGGGGGACCGCTTGACTCGGTCAGTTTCCGCCCCTCATTTTCTCATCTGTAAAATGGGAATATTCCTATATGCTCACCTCACCCGATCACTGTAAGGGAAAATGAGAGACACGACATCTGCTTCCAGGAATGGAAAATTAAGTGATTTGAATAAACCCTTCCTGCTGAGGACAAATAAAAAGCTGGATGAAATGCGATAAACATCTTAGATCATCAGTGGGGAATCATCGGATCATAGTCTCTGAGGAGGTGAGAGCTCAGAGAGGTGAGCCCAGTACTTGACCCCACCCTTGCCTTTGAAAAATAAATTAATTCAGAAGTCACAGTGACAAACATGAACTGTGGATTTTGCAGTATCTCCTCTCCCCTCCAGGTGGGAAGCCTGAATAAATACTCTCCACTTCTTTCAAAGTTAGGGTCCTGAAGGGCTTCCCTTTCAGGGTAAAGATGAACTGAAAATATTCCCTTCCATGGACACAGCCTTGAATTTGGGTACAGATATTCAGATTTAAGGTAGTCCTGGACTGGTAGAATTCCCAAGTGCCTTACAGAAGCAAACTAGAATCCTCTCTGAAGAAAGGATACTCTCATCCTATGCTACAGATTATTCCTCTAAGCAATGTTGAGGGGCACCTGAGTAGCTCAGTCAGATAAGTGTCCAACTTTGGCAAAGGTCATGATCTCACACCTCATGGGTTGGAGCCCCTCGTTGGGCTCTGTGCTGACAGCTCAGAGCCTGGGGCCTGCTTCAGATTCTGGGTTTCTGTCTCTCTCTGCCCCTTCCCTGCTCATGCTCTCTCTCTCTCTCAAAAATAAGTAAATATTAAAAAAAAAGAAATGTATTGTCCAGCACAGAGTCAAAAAACACAGGGAGAGAAGACACTATGAGAGAGAACCAGAAGAAATAACAGATAACAAAGAGAGGCACATACACTTGAAATGTTGGAATTATCACCCAGAGACAGCTATGTTTACAATTCAAAGGAATAAACAGCAAGCTTGAAAATTTTGTCAGGGCAGGGAAACTAAAAAGCAGATCTAGCGATTTTGAAGAAATCCAAACAGAGATTCTAGAACTAAAAAACCAACACAACCCAAACTAAGCACTTGACGGATGGAGTTGAGTGTAGATTAGGCACAGCTGAAGACAAAATCATTGCACTCAAAGTTGGAAGGAACTATCCAGAACGTAGCACACAGGAACAAATGAGAAAGTACTTGAGCCTTGTTCAAAGCCAGACATGCAGATGTAGAAACTCAATACGCGTTAGTTTCATTCTGTTTCCTCTTTCGAGTACTAAAAAGTGTTTCTTATTTCAGGAAATCTTTCCTGATTCATCTGGCTTGACATCCATCACTCCATTATTCTGGATTTTCTCAGCATCTTTGTGCTTGTTTATTCATATCGCCAAGAACTCATTTACTTCTTGAGATCAATGAATTCAAGAACTAAAGTCACATCCAAAACTATGCCCCTGGGTCAAAAGTTTCCTGGTCCACAAGCTCATTCCTCCTCTTTGCCACGATGACATACGAATGCAAGGGCTTTCTTATTGGAGGCATTGCTCTGAGGAAAAGAGTCTGTTGAATTCCAGAATATGGTCTGCTTCTGGATCCTGTACCCCTGTCAATGACTGGCAGTGGAAGCAACCAGTGACCAAGAGCTGTTGTAAATGCTTCCGGGTTCAGGGTCAACAGGGAACATACATGGGCTCTCCTAGGCCCTGCTGTCCTCTTCCTGCACAGCTTCTGGTCTAAGGTCATTCTGGAAATTCTGATGAGCCAAGCTGGTGAGTGGGAGTGGCTACAGATGGCCATTAGTGAGACCAATGAAATCACCAGCAGCAATGAGGACGCCGTCAACTCAGCAGGCAGTGCTTCTGTTCCACAGCCCCCTTCCCACCGCAGTGCCCCGCCCTCCCCCCTGCATCTGGCTGTCCAGGGCCTTTGAAATTCACAAGTGGGCCCGGCCAGAGATGAGAGATCCAGAGATGCACTTGACTTCCTGTGTGCCCTTCGTTTCCAAGTGCTGGAGCAAGAGGGATAGGGATGCCCTGAACCCTACCCCTGATCTGGGTCATCTCAGACTCCTGGCCTCAAGGACACAACCAGAGAGAACCGAGGCAGAACCAGGGCCAATGGCTGTGTCCCCTGCCACAAGCCTGATGTGAGATCCCATAGGGCTGGGATTGGCTCTGGGAGAGAAAGAGAAGGATGCTGGGCTGAGCTGAGTTTGAGGAAGGCAGGGGTGGGGTGGTGGGGAGTTGTGAGGGGCTTTGGGGTGGGTGCTGGGCTGCCCCAGCAGGTCAGGGTGGGAGTCTAGGGAGGTGCTTTGTGTCGGCGACAGAGAAATGTTGCCTTTTGATGACTAAGAGCCTGAGGGAACTATAGAATCCAATGCCCTGGCCTCATCTGTTCTGTTTTAATACCTGAAAATTATTTTTCTGGCCTTAGAAAAAATTGCGTCCCATTTCCTCTGTGTGGTGTGTGTATGTAGTTGTGTACACACGCACGTGCATTCACCGACTCATTTGATCAAGGGTGCTCCAAGAACAAGGGCAGGTGTCTCAGTTTAAACAATGCTGGTTAATGGCCTTTGTGTGTCAGGCACCAGGCCGAGAGCTGGGGACTCCCAGACGATCAGGACAGGGCCCCCGCACTCACTGGAGATGCGGCAGTCCCGATGGCACCTTGTTGTGCCTGGCCTGCTCTAGGGCCCTCTTCATTCACTGACTGATATCTAGTCTGGCCAAAATGGTTTTTCACAGCCTCTCCTGGGCTCCAAAGGCAGCACCGGAAATTTCAAGTAAGAAGCCACTTCCTGGTCCAGCATTGCCACTGTGGACAGGAAATTACTGAGACCAAGGATGGATGAGCTGCCTGGACTCCTGTCTGCCCCTTCTGCCCCTGATCATGGAGCAGATAACCAAGGGGTCAGTGTGGGAGAGGCTTCCGAATCGATTTGTGGCTCTATCTCAAATAAACTGGGGGGGGGGTTGCTGTGTCTCTTGCTAAGCCCCCCTTTCCCCCAGCTTTTATTTCCTTCTTCTGATTTGGGACTGGATTAGTTCCTGGACCCAGCGACTATTTAATCTCTCCTTATAGAACGGGCCTTTACCCTGCTGGAGGAGGGCAGGTCCCTCATGCTGAGACTGACTACCTTGAGGAGTGGTTCCTGGTTGCCCTGGGACCCATGGCAGAGGAAGGAGCCTCGCTCTGGGCTCCATTCACCCACTTTTGCCCAAAGGCTATAGCCAATGGTCCACGCTGGGCACAGGCTGTCAGGCCTTGAATTTCTCCCCAAGCATCCATCTCGGCTGGAGAGACAGCAGGTCTCTGAGAACCATCCCTCCTCTTCTCGGTGATGATCTACAGCCAATTAGCTGAGCCCAGGAAGGTGGCAAATGCCTTTCTCCAGCCCCGGAGCTAACAGCAAATGCAGTGTTTCTTACAGACATCTCTGCAAAGGGGGAGGACAGAGTAGCCTCCCAGGACCTCAGGAGTTGGTTTGCGGCTGTCAGCCCAAGGCTTTAATAACAGAAAAGGCAAAGGCACATTCCACTGAGTAGCTTAAAATAAGAGTAAAAGTTGGCTATATCTTTTCTAGACTGTGCCTGGGGTTTTGTGTGTGTGTGTGTGTGTGTGTGTGTGCGCGCACACACGCAGAAAGCAGGGACTCTCCCTGGGGTCTAACAAATTGGGGTCTTCGCTGTGAAGGGTTGTGGCAGCTGTGAGAGGAGGCGAGCTAATAACTGGGGGCTGAAATAATTGGTCTCATATGTATGCTCCCTCCAGCCCTTGCCTATCACTCCCTCCAGCTGCTTAGGCCTCCGGCAGGCTGACTCACCCGCCCGGCTGGGCTGGGACGCCTTCCTCACACCACAATCAATAGTCAATTTAAGCAGATTTTATCTGTGTAAAACAGTTGGGTGAGGGAGCGGAGATCGAAGGAGTGCCGTTCGAGGGAGGCCCTGGTTCTGCCACTATCCCGTGATGGCAATTCCTGCTTTACTTCCCTCATCGGCTCCAGAGGTGGGGTGACCCCTGTGTCACTTGTACACAGGAAGAAAAGAGGATTCATGCTCACCGAGTGGGGCAACAATATACCAGATCGAGGCTGGGTGTTTATCATATACATTGTTCCACTGACCGTATAATGGGACAAAAGATGTCAAGGAATGTGGACAAAACCAGAAAACGCTATATAAACCCAGAAGCTGGTACCTTTTCTATTTGCTGCTCAAACCCAGGCAACCCTGACAGTGGCTGGCATATAGTAGGTGCTCAAGAAACACGCTCGATGAATTAACCCTGCGTTATCTGTGCCAGGTCACCCTTCCCTTACCTGGGTATTGGGCTCAGTGAAGGGTGGGGAATGAAAGGGTGACGGTGGGCCAGTCCACGGGGTTAGAGTATGTGTTTCCGGGTCCTGGGTGAATGCTATCATGGAACCCCTGAGCCAAATGTGCTCTTCACCATCCTGCTGGGGATGGACAGTCTGTGCCTCTGCCCTCTCTGTCAGCGCCCAGCAGTCTCGGCTGCAGAGGACCAGGGCTTGGTTGTTTTTAGAAATCAATCAGCTTCATTAAGGTATGACTAAAGTTCTATTTTAAACTTCCCCTGGAGAGGTATTACTCACGGGGAATAGGTGAGCAACACTGGCATTTCTCTTGGAGAGTTTGGGGCCGAGAGAATTCAGACTCGAACATCTCCTTTCCTTCTCCCCACCCCTGTCTCCTGGCCCGGCACAGAGTGATTCCAGCAGACTGGGAGGCAGTGGGATGTGATGTGGGGCTTAAGAACCGGCAGGAGCGAGTCTGGCTACGCTACCTGTAGTGAACCTCGGGACCAGTCTCTCGGAGTTTCTTTCCAGAAAACTGATGCTAATTCCTGGGCGGGGTGATGCTCCTATGGGGCTGGTGCCTAGTAAATCCCAGGGGAGCAGTGGTTGTGCTGGGCCAGGAAGGGCCTGCCCGCTGGCTTTTGGCAACAGCAGGGGTAAGGAGGCAAGGGGATGTCAGGACTGCCTCCCTGGATCCGCTGGGCACGCTGGAGGAGCTGGCATTCACACCCCTAAGGTCAGCCACTCAGTTGGTTCTGCCCCTACGCTAAGTGGTCCTGTGTGCCACCCCTCACTAGCAAGGACCGTGGAGTCCCTGTGCACCCACCGCTGCCCAAGATGGAGCTGTCGAAGGGCTTTGGTGCTGAGGGTCAGTGTTAAGGAGCAATCAGACTGCAATGTGGCTTTCCTCCAGGGCCGGCCAGGGCAGGATCCCTGCCCAATGTAGGCAATCAGTAAAAATAAGGGCACTGCACATGTACTGAGTGCTTGCTGTAAGCCATGCACTGTGCTAGCACTTTTCTTCATCTGGACCTTTTACATCTTAATCTCTACAAGGGCTCAACCAAGTAGGTTCTCTTACCACCCTCATTTCGTAGATGGTAACCATAGGGCTCATTTGTTTAATAACTTCACTGAGGTCACCGGCTTGTGAGCAGTAGAACCAGGCCTCAAACCCAGTCCTGCTTCACCCAGCACCAAAGCCCCACTGTGCCGGCTGCTGGGCATAGGCTGACACACATAGGCTCGGATTTCTCTTGCTTGGCCCCTGGTAACACTCAGAAAGGTATTCTTCCGGCATCCTGGGAGAACCTCACCCCCTCCAGGCCAGGGCCAGCTGCCTAGAATGTGCTGGCAGGCACAGCTGGTTCAGGGTCCTGGGTGAAGGAGCGGATGCCCGCCACAGGGCTGAAGTAACCCCAGGCTCTGGGAAGCCAGCTGGAGAAGAGCAGGGGGAGCTCAGCTGAAGGCCCCGCCGGGTGGGAATGACCTGTGTGGGGTGGGGGTGGGGAAGAGTTCACCCAGGGGCTGCAGGAGGCCCCCAGATCGCCCTCTGACCCCTAGCGAGGATTAGAAGCCAGCAGTTCTGGTGCCAGCCCTATCAGACTATAGTCCCTCAAATGAATGCACAATCCAATTTAATTTCCCTTTAGGAAATTACGTATTTTTAAAAAATACAGGAAGAGTCAGAAAGGAGCCATGGCAACGAGGAGGCTGAGCATCCGAGCCCAGGCCAAGCCTTCTCTCCCTCAGCTGGGGCATCTGGTTTTCCGGGTCAGACGTCCCGACCGTCTTCACATCGTCTCGAATGTGCAAAATGTCATCTGCGTCCAGGACACCGGGGTCAGCAGGGGCAGCTGTCTGTAGCTAGGGGCCAGCAGCCCGAGGCTCTAGTTGGCCTAGGCCTGCTCAGCCACAGAGGCCCATGCCTCTCACACCTGCTCCAGGTGAGGGGGCTCTGCTCTGGGTGCCCCCTGCCCTGCCCTGCCCCCAGCTCTCTCCTTGGGTCAAAGGCTGCTGGATGGGTTCAGCTGACACTAACTGGGCTGTGTCAGGAGCCAGGCAGGCTTCACCCCCAAGAATCCCGTGGCAGCTGGGATTCCTCTCCCATTTTATAGACGAGGAAACTGAGGCTCCGAGGCATTCAGTGGCTTGCTCAAGGTAACAATAATAGTACTCAGTGAGTGCTTATCCTTTGTCAGGCCGAATGCTTTGCACACAGTACCTCCCTCTGCTGCGGGGTCCTACCCCTCCCCCCCACGCTGGTGCTGTTTCTGAGCTTTCACAGATCTGCTGAATGCCCCAGTCACTCATCAGATGGACAGCGCTTATGATGCGCTGGGCCCTAGGGTAGGTCTCCAGTACAGGGATAAACAAAGGAAAGGGGCCTGCCCTCAGGGAGCCCACCATCAGAGCCAGATACGCAGGTGTCCACTCCCCTGCTCCATGTGCCAGGTGTTGTCTGGACATGGGGCACGGGAAGGTGGGACAGGCCTAGGAAGGTGTGGACCAGTGGAGGAGCCCAACATATAAACAGATGAATACAGCCCAGGAAGCAACACACACAGCAGAGGCAGCAACACGCTCAAGTGGGGTCTCCAGGGGGCACCCCCAGGAGGCCTGGGAAAGCGCTGCAGATCCCTCACCGTGATGAGAGAAAACATTCGCCGGGTGGACACCTCTGGGGATAAGGCCTGGGTGGGTCTCGAGAACCCGAGCCGTGTCTGACTTTCTCCGGCGGGAGTCCTTCATACAGTGGGTGCTGGCTGAGTGACGAGTAACTGTGGTACCTCGGTCATCTTCTTATTCTCTCTCTTTTTTTTTTTTAACGTTTATTTATTTTTGAGACAGAGAGAGACAGAGCATGAACGGGGGACGGTCAGAGAGAGGGAGACACAGAATCCGAAGCAGGCTCCAGGCTCTGAGCTGTCAGCACAGAGCCCGACGCGGGGCTCGAACTCACAGACCGCGAGATCATGACCTGAGCCGAAGTCGGATGCTTAACCGACCGAGCCACCCAGGCGCCCCTTCTTATTCTCTTATCTCTCAGATGAATCTGGCTCTAACAAGTACTTCAAGCAGAGGACTGATTACTTCAGAAACGCCTCCTGCTGGGCTAAAGAGCCGCTTTGGGGGCCTGGAGGTTATTGCCAGAGAACCCACGCTCACACACAGCCCCTACCTAGGTCCTGCAGGCGTCCTGTGGTGTAGGGCACATGGGCCCAGGTGCCAAGATGGCGGCCGGCTTTCTCCTCAGGGTTATCTGTCTCTCCAGCCTGCAGCTTTGCTGGCTGAGGCACGTGCTGCTTTATCTTCTCTGCCTGCGTCCCTAGGATGTGTCTGCTCAGCTATATTAGGAAGGCCCAGTGCCCTAATATTTTTATCAAATAGTAGAATACCTGGCTATATTTACCCTGACTCATGTGGTGCCTTTAGACCAAAGAACACAACACAGCGGGCAGGCTTTTGGTCAGCGTAGCTTCCTCCTGCCTCGGAGAGGAACACTTAATTGTCTGTCTTTGGCAGAAGGGATGGCTGAGACCCAAGGATGTGTCTGAACCTCCTGCTCAGAGGGGTGGGCTAGGATGTGAACCAAGCAGCCTGGCCCCATACTCCCCACGCCAGCAACCATGCTGCCTCCCTGGGAAGGGCATGAGCCCCGGCGTCCCAGCCTCTCTCCCTGAGGATGCCTGGTGGCAGCTCCCCACGCACCCTTCCATTGCCACTCAGCCTCCTCCTTCTTTCCTCTCAGGCCTTTGAGTCTTATTCATGAAAGGAGCTGAACATATCAGGTCGAAAAAGGTTACCCCCAGACTGGCATGCCCTCAAGTACCCGAGGAAGAGAGGATGGTTGGAGTAGAATTAACTCAGACCTGTTGTTTCTTCTAGTAAAGGCCACGTGCATCATACAGAGGTCCACTCATTCCATAGACATTTGCAGAACCTGAAGACTGAGCCAGGCTCTCTACTGGTTACTGGAGGGCAGAGAAGGGGTTGGCATGGCTCCCAGGAGGTCACCACCTATGGGTCTTCAACAGCGCCCAAACATGCCCACTGGTACACCCCAAACTGGGGGAAGCCAAGGGGAGACTCTTCTGGAGGGGGCTTCTGCTGAGCCTTTGTTTGTTCATGTAATGTTCTCCATTAATTCTATGTCACAGATATTATCCCCATTTCACAGATGAGGAAACCAGGATTAAACAAGTCATACCATAACCTGACTCTGAGCCTGAAAGTTTCCAAAGCTTACTTTCTTCCTTCTTCACCTCCCTGTCTCCCACAAGAACGTGAAAATAACCACACGTCACCACCACACACACCCACACCTATAAAAGTACAAAATGGAAGCATTTGATCTCTTGTACAGGTTGCAAAGTCTCTCCTCTCTCTCTCTCAAAAATACATAAACTTAAAAAAAGAATAAAGAAAAAAAGTAAACTTGATGAAGAAGGGAGGGCGCAGATCACTACATGAGTGATAGAAAGCCGAGTGTGTGGACACAGGGTTTTGTGTTGTCGTCAAGCGACACCTACGACAGAAATGATCTATCACGTCACCGACAAGCAAAAGAGCCACTGTGCACATGTGATTGGACATAAATAGTAAAGCGCGCTCACAAAGAGCTGTGATTAGTCTGGCTCTTACACCACAAAGCCAGTGTTTAGTTTTTCTCTTTGTAGTTCTTTCTTTAGCGTCTGTTAACTGCACGGGGGCTGGCCGTTTAGCGCAATACCAGGTGTGAGCTGTTCCTACAGGCGGTGCATGTGTGTGTGTGTGTGTGTGTGTGTGTATGTGTGTGCATGTGCACATGTGCACACACATACACACACACAGTATTATCAACTGTCTTGCCAGCCAGTGCCCAGGGCTGGGCTTTGTGAGCCTTTCTCCCGGGCTGGTGAGTCCCAGGCAGCGGAAGCTGCGGAAAAAGCAATTGGAGTGGGGAGATTTGGTGGAAGGTGGTCTCTGGATGGAGGCGGGAGAGGACCAGGGCTGGGAGGACCCGCCTGTGCCCAGACTTGAGGCCCTGGTCTTTCCTTCCCAGCAGGAGGAGAACAAATCCCCACTGGCTTCGGCCACACGTACCCTGAAGTGCGACATGACTAATGTCAGATCCCAGGCTAAAAGCAGATGGGAGTCAGGCGGGGAGAGCTGGAGAGTCCGCAGTAGTGGAAAGGCTGAGGGAAGGCCAGGGAAAAGCAACGTGACATTTTACCGGGGTGGGATTTTCACCTTTCTGAGAGCCTCCTCTGCTTTTTTCCTACCAATCTATCAATTACGCAATCACCAGGCCTTGTCATATCACTCGGAGATGGCCTGAGACACCAGAGGAACAGGTGTGAGTGAGGGACCACAATGTTGTCTGAGCTCCCTGGGTGCAGGTGAGAATGTATACTGCCTCCCACATTTGCCTTCCTGCTCCCCACCGTGGGCTGGCTGTTCCACGTACCTCTCACCTTCTCTTCCAGGTCGGCAGGGCAGGTCTGGGCTCCGCTCTCTGCACAGCCTTCCCAGGCTCCCAAGGGCAGGGACGCAAGCCTCAGGCCCTGTCCCATTGTCAGGAGATCCTGAAGACGCCCTTGAGACCCAAGGCCCAAGGGGGCCCAGTCCCACCCCACAGTCCTGCCTTACTTTCTCTTTCATCCCTGAGAGACCCAACTCAAGACAAGAAACAACTTCCAGTTCGCCTTGAACCCGGACAGACCTTCTTTGCTTTCAGGAGAGCTCACACATGTGTGCACACACAGCCTCTCACCCGCACGTGCTCACACGTGTGCACACGCAAGTACACACATGCCCCTCTCTACCTTTGTCTGTTTCCATGCTGCCTCGTGGCTGCCGGCGTGAATAACATGTATGAACAGGGTACAGAGGGTCTTCTCACCTCTGAGGAAGTAGGAGGGAAAAAGGTACGGCGTGGCTGGAATTCAGATCACAGACAGGAAACAAACAAAAAAAAAATCCCCAAGCTCAACGGGGGAAGAAAAGCTCATTAATGTCTCTGTTCCCCTCTTCATTAAGCAAGAGTTCGCTCATAAATATTCACAGGGTTTTAAAGTAAGGTCAGGTGACAGTTCAGTTAATGCACAACAATTAAGACGGCTCTAGCTCTTGAGCAGCCCCTGGCCCTGCCTCCCAGAGGGGCAGCAGAGGGGAGCAGGGGTGAGGCAAAGCTGCGGGTAGAGACTCACCCGTCCACACCCCCAGGGGCCCTTGAGAAAGCAGCTCATGGGCCCTGCTGCTGTCTTGTGACACCGAGAATACCCTTCTCATGGGAAGGGCTTGAAGTTCCCCCACTGCCCATTACTGGCCCCTAGCTTTTTTTTAAATTTTTTTTAATTTCAGCTTTATCGAGGGGTGTGTGTGTGTGTGTGTGTGTGTGTGTATACATACATACATATATACATATATATGTATACATACATATATATGTATATATACATATATATGTATACATACATATATACATATATAATATATATGTAATATATATATAATGTTTATTTGTTCTTTTGAGAGAGAGAGAGAGAGAGAGAGAGAGAGAGAGTGATCAGGGGGTGCAGAGAGAGGGAGTCACAATCCCAAGCAGGCTCCATGCTGCCAGTGCAGAGCCTGATGTGGGGCTCAAACTCACAGACTGTGAGATCATGACCTGAACGGAAATCAAGAGTCAGATGCTTAACCGACGGAACCACCCAGGCGCCCCTATCGAGGTAAACTGACAAATAAAATTGTTGATATATATGTAAAGTGTATATCGTGGTGATTTGATGTATGTGTCCATCCTTGTGAAAGGATTCCCTCATCTAGTTAATTAACACATCCATCACCTCATTCATTCATTCATTCATTTGTGAGAACACTTAAGTTCTCTCTTAGCAAATTTCAATCGTGCAATGCAGCGTTATTAACTACTTAAGGTCCCCGATTTATGATGGTTCAACTTCGCGATATTTTGACTTTGGGATAGTGTGAAAGCAATAACGATTCAGTAGAAACCATACTTCCAGCTTTGAATGTGGATCTTTTCCCCACCTAGTGATATGGGGTATGATCCTCTCTCTGGTGCTGGGTGTTGGCAGCTCCTAGGCAGTCTTACCATCATGAGGGTGAACAGCCGATAGACTGACAACCATTCTGTACCCGCACAGCCACTGTGTTCGTCACTTCCAGTACAGCATTCAACTAACTATGTGAGGTATGCACCCCTTCACAGTAAAAGAGGCTGTGTTAGATGCTTTTGCCCAAGTGGAGGCTAATGCAAGTGTTCAAACACATTTAAGACGGGCCAGGCTAAGCTGTGACCTCCTGTAGCTTAGATGTATTAAGTGCATTTTCGCCTTCTAATATTTTCAACTTAATAATGGGTTTATTGGGATGTAACCCCATCATAAGGCAAGGAAGATCTGTAATCATATTTGACATTAGATCCTCAGACCTTATTCACCTCATAACTGAAAGTTTATATCCTTTTACCAACCACTCTCTATTACCTTCACCCACCCCAGCCCCTGGCAACCACTTTCCTATTGCCTGTTTCTAGAAGTTTGACTTAAAAAAAAATAGATTCCATGTGTAAGTGATACCATGCAGTATTTGCCTTTCTCTCTCTGCCTCATTTCACTTGAGGTAACTGTAATGTAAAGGGGCATGATTTGTCCCCCATAGCCACCCCAAGCCATGAGTGGGGCCAGGGCACTTTCCATAACCCACCTCCAGCCGTTAGTAGGAACCAGGGAAGCTCTCACCTCCCACGGGGATCTCTGCTCGTTCCTCCCTGCTCCAGAGCTCTCTGATCCTGCACACTGCAGCCAGATTAATTTTCTTAAATGCCGGTTTAATTGTGTCACTCCTTCCAAAAAACATTCATTGGCTCCCCATTGACTATGAATTAAGTGCAAACTCCTCATGTTCTGTGGTCCAAACGCTCCTTAACAACCTTAATGACCATTACTCTTTATTCACTTCCCAATGTTGCAGCCAAATGGAACTTGGAGCTCTTCTCCAAAATGCTTTATACTTTCCTGCCTCCACGGCTTGTTTATGTAGCTCACACTTTCTGGAATTCCCTCCCCTGCAGGTTCTGTCAAGATCCTATCCATCTTGTCCAGGCCCATTTCAAATGTCATCGCTTCCACGAAACTGACCCCATTTCCCACAATCTGATGTAATCTCCCTCCAGAGTATTTTGCTCGAACCTCTCCTATGCTACAGTTACCTACATCTGTGCAGCTCAGCTAATGATAGTATAATGATAATACTAGTTTTAACAATATTAGTTGCTACTTCTGAGTGCCCACTATGTGTTAGTTGCCTTGCATATATCATTCCCTGCAAGTTAGATATTATCATCCCATTTTACAGTTGAGAAAGTCGGGCCCCGAGAGGCCAAGACCAACTCGAACCGGTTCTAAAATTTTGCTACATCGTCTCACTCTCGCATCTGAAAGCTCCCTGGGTTGAATAGTGTCCCCCCAAAGTCC
Organism: Lynx rufus; assembly: GCF_022079265.1. Taxonomy (NCBI): domain Eukaryota; kingdom Metazoa; phylum Chordata; class Mammalia; order Carnivora; family Felidae; genus Lynx; species Lynx rufus. The sequence goes on along the minus strand of NW_025814834.1, from coordinate 126,988,673 downwards.
CCCAAACCTGTGGATGTGACTTTATTTGGAATAGGGTCTTTGTGGATGTAATTAAGTTAAGACGGTGACACACTGCATTAGGGTGGCTTCTAATCCAAGACTGGCATCTTTATAAGAAGGGGGAAGCATGGACACAGACACACGGAGGAAAAGTGGTGGAGATTGGAATAACGTGTCTACGAGTCCGGGACTGAGGGCAACCACCAGAAGCTGGGGGAGAGCCAGGGAATGGGTTCTCCCTCAGAACTTCTGAAAAAGGAACCCGTCTTGCAACACCTTGATTTCTAACTTCCAGCCTCCAGAACGGTGACAGGATGAATTCCTGTGGTTCTAAGCCACCCAGTTGGTGGTGCTTTATTCCAGCAGGCTTAGGAAACGAATACAGTCCTCTAGGGCAGCATCCATTTTAGCCCTTCTCATTACGCTTCTCAGACTGGAGAAGTCTTCACCTGGCGGGTACCCAGGAAAAGCCTGCGGATGGAGTGGAGATTTTTGCTCCCTGCCTGTGGAGGTCCCAGGAGCCGGGAACGGATTTAGCATCTTATTGATGGGTGTTAGAGGCCCAGAGAGGTCAGTTACCTTATGGCTATAGCTGGCAGTGGAGTCAGTTTTGGGCGTGGGCAGCCAGGCAATGTGGCGCCTGGTGGAACCTGCCTCCGTGTGTGAGGTCAGCCCAACCCAGGTCCTTGAAAGTACACGTGGGCTGCTCGGGTGCCCTCCACAAATGTCCTGGGGCTGTAGTGCTGGAGGGAGGACTCCGGAGATTTGCCTGGTTACCTCCCCGCTCAGGAAGCCCGGGGTGTGGCCAGCTCTGGTCCTGGACCTCAGGGTTGCTCTGGGTTTCGGGTTTTCCAGAAGGCAGCTGGAAGGATGCGGGGCTCAGGGCACTTTCTGGAAGCACCCAGTGGTGGGTCTTCCCTGTCCCACTGATGAGTGGAGGTCAGGCCAGCATCCTCCACTGCAGCACCAGCAGCTGGGTATCCGCTCACACTGGGCTCCTGCTCTGTCTGCAGGCAGTGGGTTCCTGCTGCTCCTAGAGGAGGGGCTGGGGAGAGGTCCCTGGGGCCTAGGCTATCCTGAGCACTGCTGCTGTCTGGAAGGAGGATGGTGAGCCCGGCTAGCTCTCAGGGGCGGGCGTGTGTGCTGATGTTAGACAAGTCAGGAAGCGGGGCTCACTTCCTGTGCTGTTTATCCCGCCCCCCACCCCCCAGAACTGAGAGGTGGGACTTCTTTTCAGGAACTATAAGCAACTCTCTATCTGAGACTTCCCCCTAAAGCCTGCTGGATCTCTCTCTGCCCTCGACATTGAGCTGTGATGGATTATATATGGACATATTTTGTTACGTAAGCAATTTTTCTTATTGTGGTAAAATATATGTAACATAGAAACGCACCAGTTCAGTCATTTTCAGGTATATAGTTCAATGGCACGAAGCACATTCACAATGTTGGGCAACCATCCGCCTCCAGGACTGCTTCCTCTTCTCCGACTCAGACTCTACCTATAAAACAGCAGCTCCCCATTTCCCGCTCACCTGTGCTTAGCAACCATGATTGCACTTTCTGCCTCCAGGGCGACGACGCTAGGTGCCTCGTGTAAGTGGGATCATACATCATCTGTCCTTTGGTGTCTGATGAATTTCACTTCACACAATGGCTTCCTGATCCGTCCAGGTTGGGCCACGTGCCAGAATTCCCTTCCCTTCTACGGTTGAGTAACATCCCACGGATATGAATAATATCCCAATATTGCATGTTACACCGTATTTTACCTGCACGTTCGTCTGTTGACGGACAGATGACGGACAGTGGGCTGCTTTCACCTTTTGGCTGCTGGACATAATGCCGCTATGAATGTTGGTATACGAGCATCTGTTTGAGTCCCTGCTTTCCATTCTTTTGAATATCCACCCAGAGATGGTACTGTTGGACACGGGAATCTCTAATTTTCGTGGAAGCAATCCTCTTTTTAGAATCAGAAATAGGCACAGGAGAAGCGAAGAAGGAGAAGCACTAGCGTCACTTGAACACACACTTTGTGCTCGGAATTGTATGTCATCTGATCTAAAGGGTACAGCAAGCCTGTGGGGGAGCTATCATTTCCGTCGCAGAGCTGGGAAAGCCAAGACCCAGCCTTGAACATGGTTTGTCAGTTGGGGCCGAACCTTGAACCCAGACAGACCGCGGTGGGGCCCAGGCAGGTGGCTGAGCTTTGGATGGAACCATAGAAGTGCGGCGGGGGGGGGCTGCTCATGGCTGCATTGTGCCTCTACTGGGGAGATGGTGAATTCCCCTCAAAGATCCCAAGGAGTGGGGCGCCTGGGTGGCTCAGTCGGTTAAGCGGCCGACTTCGGCTCAGGTCATGATCTCGCGGTCCGTGGGTTCGAGCCCCGCGCTGGGCTCTGTGCTGACAGCTCAGAGCTTGAGGCTGTTTGAGATTCTGTGTCTCCCTCTCTCTGACCCTCCCCCATTCGTGCTCTGTCTCTCTCTGTCTCAAAAATAAATAAACGTTAAAAAAAAATTAAAAAAAAAAAAAGATCCCGAGGAGTATCCTGTGGCAGCTGGGCAGGGTGGGGAGTGGGGTGGAGAGATGTGCTCTGCAAGCTGTGAGGCTTGGTGGGCAGGGGTCTGTATGCCATCTTCAAGGTCTTTTCGTATCTAAACTTCCCAGGTTCCTTCAACAGTTTCTCAAGCGTGACAGCGGCCAGAGCCCCGCTGTGCCTCCTGCTCTCCCTCTGCCGGACCTGCTCTGGCCCCTAACACAGCAGAGCCTGACACATCGCATCACAGCCGGCGAATCAGGCCTGACGATTCCAAGGCACCAGGGGACTGAGCTCATCTAAAGAGAGTGAACTCCTCTCTCTCTTCTCCCCTATTTTGAGCTTCGGTTCCCTTTTCAATAGTGCTGGTTTTACGCTTTCCAATCTGAAGAACATTTGCCTTGATGGGAAAAGCAAAGGAAAAATAGGAGCCGAATAATGCATTTCATTGCGGGGTGTATTACGCCCTGCAAAGCGCTTTGTGACTACCAGCTCATTTGGTCCTCGTTGTGACCCGGGGGCTAAGTAGGGCAGTGTCATTACCCGTTAAGCAGGGTTGAACGACTTGCATAGGGTCCCTCAGCTAGTTAGCGGCCCCGGCAAGACTGTTAGGGGAAATTCTGACTACACAAGCACAAATCATCCCAATCAGGAGGCATCCACAGACACTAATGTGGCCACGCCGGGGACTCTCAGATAAACGCTCATTTGAAAACCAAAACTAAACACAAAAGAAAAAGGCTGCTTTAGCTGTAAACAGGCAAAGCCCAGCGCCGGAGAGCAGTGTGGCCCCCAGAGAAGGATGGGGAAAAGGCCGGCTTTTTAGGAAAAGTGCGGACACAAACTAAAAACATTTTTAGGTGTGCTGATAGCACGATCGCATGCCCTCCCCAATGCAGCGAACAAGCAAGCAAGCAAACAAAAAAGTCCAACAACAAACACAACAAAACCATATGAAAAACAACACTCAGAGCAAAGAACAAGACAGGGTGAGTCTGCTGCTCAGAGAAAAGCGGAAGAACACTGATGTAGAGGAGACAGCTCCTCGGGTGGCAGGAGGGCATGGGGGACGGAGCCCAGGCAGATGGGGGGAGAGGCCAGGCTGGGACAGCCAGGTTCCTCATTGTGAGACACTCCCCGTCCTGCCCCTCTCATGTTCCAGACGCCCAGGGTCCTGGACTCTGTGTTTATCACACTTCACTCACCCTTCTCCTACACTGGTGATTCTGTGATGTCCATATACTATATGCATTATGAAATTCAAGCTGGATGCTATTGCCTGTTCTAGATTCCCAGCCCAAAGCTTGCTCCTACTTTGTCAGAAAGGGAGACCAGCACAGCTCACCCCAGTGTTACAGAGACTCTAAGAGCCAAACTAAGACTTCCTCCTTAGTATAATTGGAAAGATCGAATGAACTGAAAAACAAGGAACTAAAAAAAGTTCTGGTTCCATACACTACCTCAGCTGCCTCAGGCTTCACTCAGCATTATTCTGAGGGTCACCAGTGATCCAGAGACCACAGTTGGGAGAGCAGTGGGCAACACTGTGGGTCACTGATGTCTCAACCCTGTGGTCTGAGGTTTCTCCTCACTTTGCAGTGTACAATGTGGCCCACCGCACACAGGGGTTCCTGTCCACTCTGCGCATGCTTCCCAGGCAGCACACCTGTCCTGTGGACGTGAACACGAACCCCTGAACCTCCTGTTGAGCACAGCACTGCCCACAGCCAGACCCCCAGGAAGCTTTAAGAGTCCCTGACGTTGGGCCACATGATCGTACTTGTCTGTCAGATTTGTCTTCAATTATAGGAGCTTTCTTCCAGGTCTTTTCCTATCTCCAGTATTTTCACATCACATTTATTTTTTCCGTAATAAAAGTAATGCCTGCTCATTGCAGAAAATCTGATCACTAAGCAGAAAAGCAGAAAGAACTAGAATTGTCCATCGTTCCATTACCCAAAGATACCACCATTTGTATTTTGTACTCTACCAGTTTTTATTATTAGTTTTAAAAAACATAGCTTTTGGGGGCACCTGGGTGGCTCAGTTGGTCAAGCGTCTGACTTCGGCTCAGGTCATGATCTCACGGCTCCTGAGTTCGAGCCCCGCATCAGGCTCTGTGCTGACAGCTCGGAGCCTGGAGCCTGCTTCGGATTCTGTGTCTGCCTCTCTGTCTGTCCCTACCTGCACCCTCTCTCAAAAAAAACAAACATTAAAAATATTTTTTAAAAAAATCATAGTTGTTAACATACTATCCATGTGATTTTTATCTCTTGTTTCTTCCTATACTGTGATGAATTCATCACAAACATCATGCTGCATGTTGATTTTTTCTTTTGCTTGTACAACGAACATTATTAATAACAGCTCTGTCTCCTGAGGATAGATCTAAGAAGTGCCTCTCCTGGGTACCATGTCCTACTTGCAAGGTTTGAATGGACTATATGTTGCACCCTTACCAGATTTATTCACATTCATTAAAAATCAAAATGGAAAGTAATTTTTATGAATTTGCTAATTGACAAGGCAAGAGTAGCTCTCTAGTTGTTTGAATTTTTGTTTTGATCACTAATAAAACTGAAAAATTTTTATCTTTTGGAAAACTGACTTTATTTTTTTTTAGGTGAATTGTTTATCATCTCTTCGGCTCCCTTTCCCATTATACCTCAGGGGCTTTATTATTGATTTATACCAGCTCTTTATATGTTAAAGATATTAACCATTTATCCAATATTTGCTGCAAATATATTTTTCCCAGTGTGACTTTTAAAATCTGGGTTCATTATACATTTCCCATATAGCCACATTGATTTCTTTAGCTGCTCCATTTTCTTCCTCATTGGAATTATATGTGATTTTTATTGCCATAATTTCATTTTTAAAGTCACCCACACCTTGTGAGCTATGTTTTCTTCTGGAGTTTGCAGCCATGGGACCATAATAACTTCACTTCTAACTTTAAAGCCTAGGATATATATCTGCTGTCATGCATCATGGGTCTCCGTTGAGTGCACCTGAGTGCACTGCCCCCATACCCCACCCCGTCCCTTATCATGAACACATAGAGATGTTCAGGCCTTATGCCCTCAGGTGTGGTTCAGGGCTTTTTACTCTCTCTCGTGAATGTTTATTCAGGGCAGAAGGTCACTCACAGGTGGTTTATTATGTTAATGAATTCATGATACCTGAAAGATTCCTAAGGATGAAGAATTCATTCAGGGTTTCAGAGGACAGTGGCACCCTAGAGCAAATCCCTACTCATAGGAGACACGGGCCTTCTGTCATAATAACACCTAACACTGAAAAATCACTTAAAATATGCCAGTCATTGTTCTAAGTGCTGCACATGAATCACCTGGCTTAATCTCCAACAACCCTGTGAGGCTGGCACGGTTATTATTGCCAGTTTTCGGATGAAAAAAACGAAGGCACAGGGTGGGTAAGTAATTTGCCCAAGTGTGTCGCAGAGCTGGGAGACATAGGCTGTGCCACTAAGAGAACAGATGTGCATGCAGGTGAGCAGGAGTTTCCTGGAGTGAGGCGGGGAGGCAGCAAACGGGAAATGCCCAGGCGAGAGGGGGAGGCAACAGGTGCTGGTTGGAGGGGGAGACTGAGTGAGCGCCCACTGCATCCCGTGACCCTGCTTGGCTTACGTGACCTGCAGTGGGTTCGTACTACAGGAACCCATCTTGCACAGGAATCAGGGCTTTCCCCAGCGATCTCCCCCCGCCCCCCGCCCCAGACACTGAGCAGACAGCATTTTGATATCTGCCTATATTGTAAGTTAGGTACAGGGATTCCCGGGCCTAAGGAGGGCAGGGACAGATAATCACAGTGGCAATAGCTAACCTGTGGCGAGCACTGAGTATATGCCGAGCACCAGGCTAAGAATTTCGTGTGCATTACCTTATGCACTCGTTGCAACGTTCCTATGAAGCCAGTACGTTATCATACCCGTTTTGTCTATGAGGAAACTGAGGCTCAGAGAGATTTATAACTTTAATGAGCAGAGCCTACTTGCCTCCCAAGTCTATATACATTGTCTCCACTTCCCTCTGCTGCCCCCTCCCTCAGGTGCGTGGTGTTGGTAATTATCTAGCTCCTCTCTCCCTTCTGCTCTGGGACATGGTGATGGTGAGCCGGGGCTGAGCAGAGGAAGAAGAAATGGGGCTCCAAGGGACCCAGGAGGGGACCCTGCCATTCTTTCTCTAGAGCCTTGGGACAGAGAAAAGAAGAAAGATGGACAGTTTCTGGGTTGTTCTATTCCATTTCCTTTTCACTACTGAGCACTGGTGTTTGGAGGTGGTGGGGAGTACCTGCCTTCTGCACAGGGGCTACTGGGAGCGGCTCCTCCAAAGGAGCAATGTGGGGTCCCAAGCTCGCCCCTCCACAGCAAGCAGCGTGTCCCAACCAGGCACATTTGGGCATGGGAAGCAACGCCCCCAGTGATCCCGGTTCCCGCCACGTTCGCTGGGCTCAGGGCTGTGTCTGGTGCAGGCAGCAAGATCTGACAAAGGCTTTTTCCTTCCCTCACAGAGCTTGGCATTTATACAATGTCCTTGGGGCTTTGTGAACAAAGATGGGACCCAGCTTTCGCTTCCGTCTACCTGTGGCTGTCTCATAGTAATTGTCTCGCTTTATGGGTTTCTGTCTCGGCTTTTAGCTTGTTACGATTCTTGTTTGAATAGAAAAAGAGTGCATTTGTACTACGGATCTTCATCTCCCATTAGTGACAGCGTGAACCCGCTGCCCTGGCTGGGCTGGCTCCCTTACTGTCACCCCAGGCAGTGACGCCACGGATGCAATCTGTGTGCTTTAGATGCTGTAGGTGCTGCCTGGACCACACTTCCGGTTGGAGGGCTCTGAGGTATCTGTTCTACGTCACCCAAGAAGATTTGCCAATCCCCAGTCCCTAGGTCCACCCTGGGAGGACGGGTCTTCACTGTGGCCTGAGGGGACCTCTGTGAGCCGTCACATGCCACAGCCCAGTATGCTAGGGGATGGAGCGAGCCCTGAAGCTCTGCTCAGCTTTCTGTCCTCTCGTCTGGACACTTGACTTTCCTCATTGCTGTGGATACCCCCTTTTGCCACCCAGCTTAAGCTGTGGACTTTTTTTTTTTTTAACTTTTTTCATGTTTATTTATTTATTTTGAGAGAGAGGGAGAGAGCACGTGTGAGAGCAGAGGGGAGGGGCAGAGAGAGAGAGAGGGAGAGAGAGAATCCCAAGCAGGCTCCACGCTGTTAGCACAGAGCCTGTTTTGGGGCTCAGTCTCATGACTTTGAGATCATGACCTGAGCCGAAATCAAGAGTCAGATGCTCAAGTTAAGCAGGCCACCCAGACACGGCAGCTAGGGACTGTCTTTGAACAAATGGGGCGCTTGGAACCAAGGCACTGCCTCCCCCTGTCTTTGAATTCTGCGATGCTTACAGCCTTGCTCACACCCCATCCTGGATCCCCTCTGGCCTTGAGGCAGCTAGAGCCACTTGAAGACAAATGAACATACCCCTTGCGGCTGCACGGCAAAGCCCCACAGCACCACGGGCGTTAGAATGCAGTCCTGGCGAGGCAGAACGGGAAGTGAGGGGGAAGATGATCAAATACGTCTGATGGCATGTGGTTGTGTGTGGCTGGAGGTGGAGGGGTGAAGACCTATAATGAAAGGGGGCGCTCGAGCAGGTCTTGAAGAATGAGTAGGGATTATCTAGGTAGACGAGCTTCTGGTGAGAATGTCAGGGGTAATGCAAGTGGGCTTTCTGGAACAGAATGCAAGAGTGCAGACAGTCTAGGGCTACAGAGGGCAAGGCAGGGAGAGCTGGGTGGATCATGGAGCCATGCTCGTTGAGCGCTAGGAGAGCATCTCTAGGGGGTGGGGGCGGGGGGACGGTGACATGGTTATTGGCTTCGTTAGCTAAGAAGAAGGACAGTCTTCAGGGGTAGGTGGCGACAACACGGCTGACTTTAGACATGCTGCACTCAAGGCAGGTAACAGGAACAGGTGGATAGGTAGCCGTGTCCCTTGGGGGTGCTCTCTCCTCACTTTGAGCACTGTTCTTCAGTGACGTTATCCGCTCAGCACCCGAATAAGTCATGACTTTTACATATCAGTCCCCAGCCCAGCCCTCCGCCCTGGGAGTTGGACCCACACAATCCAACAACTTACTGGACATCTCCACCTGAATGGCCCCACTCTCCAGGCACCTCAAGCCCAACAGGTTGCTGACTGAGCGGACTGTCCTTCTCTGCCAAATGCTTCTCCCTGTGGGGGCACTGTATCAGAGGACAGTGCACCCAACTGCCTGTCTGAGGTGGTAAGCTGGGCACCATCCCAGACTCCCGCATGGCAACATGGCTCACGGCACCTTTAACGCTGCTTCTGCCCTTCTCATGTTCCCTCCCAGGTAACTCCCCTGCCCCTTGCCTGGTCACCATCATCCCTTGGACATCGTCATTATGACAGTCTGCACCCTTCTTCCCTCAGTCTAAATCTCTGCCAGCCCATCCCCTACTGCCAGCAGGGTGGATCTATATGTCTATATATTTTTTAATTTTCTGATTCCCACTAAAATTGATGCTCCATGTGGGCTCCATTTCTACAAAGGCAGAAATCGCTGTTCATTATCATCACCAGTGCCTGGGACGCAGCAGGAGCTCAATAAATATCAGTTGAACAAAGAATGAATCTAAAGATATAAATCTGGTCCCATCTCACCCTTGTTTAAGACTCTTGCACAGCTTCCTATAGCTTTCCAGATCCAGGCCAGTTTCTTAGCGTAGCATATAAGGTCTGGTCCCAGCTCAGTTCTCAAGCCTCCTGTATCTACTCATCACTTTCTGTACCTCTGTCTCCGTTCCAGCCATGGGAACTTCCTTGCAGTTCCTAGAGCATCTCTTAACCCAGCCAATTGTCCAAGTGATGGTCTGTGCAGTCCCAAGAGTCTTGAGACCCTTTCAAAGTGGTCAGTGAATATGCAAGAATGACTAATAGATTTTAAGGTCGACAGGACATAAAAAGTACATCGGTATGGTTCAGATTCCACAATGCAACTACGTGCGCAATGCTTGCTGAGTTTTGGTGTGGCGTCAAAGAAGAATGCCCACCCTTACCTGACAAGGCCATTTCAGTACTAGTATCTGTGTGCCAGGCTCCCGGAGCACACAAGCTGAGAAGTCCCTCCCTCACTCTCAGGGCCGACCCTGCATTGGGCCGACCCTCAGAGAGGTGCCTCCTTTGACTGTGTTTCCTAGGTGCTCTGCTGATCCCACCTTGGTCCTGGCCTTGCTGTGTGGGTCTGGGGTTTCTTCATCTGCCTCAACTAAAACCACACATAACCACAGACTGAATGCAGATGTAGGTATGAGAATCCACCTGCCTCTTGTTAAGTCAGACCTCTCTCCCCACCGCCCCCCCCCCAAGAGACTTGCAACAATGTAAAACAATGCCACTCTTCCCGCTGGTTTTATTTTGGAGAATATAGCTATTTTTCATAAAATTTATGTTAACACCCAATGGATTTATTATTTTCAAATGAATTAATGGACACACGCTGTTAAATACTTTAAAAATTCGTTTTTTTTTTAACATTTACTTATTTTTGAGAGAGACACAGAGCGCGAGTGGGGGAGGGGCAGAGAGAGAAGGAGACAGAATCCGAAGCAGGCTCCAGGCCCTGAGCTGTCAGCACAGAGCCGCATGTGGGGATCAAACCCACGAACTATGAGATCATGACCTGAGCCGAAGTTGGATGCTTAACCGACTGAGCCCCCCAGGCGCCCCTAGAAATTCCAGTTTTGATTTCTAATACTGCATATACCCCACATAAATAAAAGCACTTTGGGGTCCTTGATGATTTTTCTGAGACCAGAAAGGTTGAAAACCAGTCTGTTAAACTAGAAGATGTGGGAAAATGTTCTTTTTTATATTAAAATAAGCATGGTTTGCATGAATTTTATAATCAAATAAGACATCAGAGAAATTTGTGGGGGATGGATTCAGGCAGCATCCCTGCTGGCCTCAAAGGTTTGCAATACTCACTCTGCTTTAATGGTGGCTGTGCTAACTCCCTCTTTCGTCCTCAGAGAAGAAGGAAAGTAACGGATGGACGGATGGACGTCAGTTTCTCTCTTTGGGCAGTCTCAAATCTCTTGCCCTGAAGGCCCCACCTCACTCTTACTTCCTCCTTCTTGCTCCTCCTGAACTTTGCCTGCCCGCCCATTATATTTTTCTCTTCAGGGTACCACTCAGTCTCACCTCCTCCAGGAAGGCACCAACTGTCCCAGTCCCTGTGCTCCCAAATGTAGATCCATGGATCTGTGCTGGGCAGGCTCTGTGAGCATTACCTGGGGGAACATTTAAAACACACAAGCTCTCTGGGTCCAGCCCACAGCCAGAGATTCTGATTCACAGGCTCCAGGCATAGACATTTAAAAAAAAAACCTCTCTCTAGGAGACCCCTTGCAGCCAGGGGTGGGAAGTGCTGGGTAAGTGGCACTACCTTGAAGTTTTTTTCTTCAGCAAGGCTGTAATCTCCTGGAGCACAGGGGTTAGAATCTCTCTCCTTTATATTCCAGAACCAAGAGCATAGGGCTGTGCGCGGGGCTGGTGGTTCACTTCTAGAACCCCACTGAACTGGGCGACCGAAGTCACAGACTCAGGAAGCCCCACCTTCATTTGCACTGGCCCTGGACCTCCCCAGCTGATGATCAGGAAGCCAACAACAGGCGTCTTTCAAAGGCGGGTGTATGCAGTCCCAAGCATGTGTATGTGCAAAGCACAGAGACATAAAGGGTCTTTTAACTCTGCCACTGGCCTGGGATGTTGAGTGACAACGTGGATCAGATCTGCTGATTCTTTTTTTTTTTTTTTTTTTTGGTTCTCTTTCTGGAGGCTTTCTAACTTCCAGAAGAATTTCCAGGATGATTTTGTCAATCCAAGTTAACTTTAATAAACACTAATGCAATTCTCCCATTATCTCTTCTATAATTTTATATTTCTGCAGTGTCCGAATCCTTTAACTCTTTTCTGAAGATGTGCCCAACCTCACCCCCTTCCCCAAGCGTGGGACAGCTAAAACTATTTCTAGGACCGGCACAGAGAAAGGTGGCTACGGAGGGCGTCCCAGGTCCTGCTTGTTACTTAGACCTGTAACTGCTCCATCTAAAAACTCAAGCTTCAATTCAGATAGAGCCCCCACCCCCACCCCACCCGAATCCCCCTGGAATGCAGTGGCAGAATGACAAATGTGGTACTGGAGATAACTAGGCCGAAGGGAGGTGTACTTCTAATGGTATAAATACATCTTTGGTAAATCTTCCCACCAAGATGTCTTTATAACTAAAAACAGCCACTCTGTTCCCCATGGCTGCTGTGAAGGCTGACGGGCTTTTGTATGTCAAGGGGAGCCATCTCTCCTCCCTCTTCCAGCTCACCACCAGCAAGCAGACATCACACTGGGTCCAGGAGGTAATTAAAGTTTCAGGGGCAGGTGGGAGGCAAGAGGGGAGAGAGCCAGGAAAACAGTAGGACCACACATCGGCAGTGTTGCCAAACTGGCCTTGGTCCCTGGTTCTTGGTGACAGCCAAGCATCTACATTCACTCGTTTTTATGGAGATTGAGAAGAAATGGAGGCTTTGCTTTTTGCCAGTTTCGACACCTCTCTGCTTTGCACATTAACAGGCTCGCCGTTTGACACCACTTCTAATCCATCCACTACTCTGTGGAGGTGTCAGGAAAACTTGCTAGAGATACTAGGGCCCAATTATGGCGCCTAGTTTACACTTGAATCTTGACAGATGCTGGAAGCCTTTTAGACTCTGGGATGATTAGTGTAGACCTTTCCCTTTCTTGCGAGCAGCTCGAAGTCCTGCAACTGTTTTGTCGCCATCCAATGGATCCTTAATGAGCGGCCCTTCCTAATGTGGCCCACAGGGGCATCAATGGCTCAATGGCAAAGAGCCTGAGGCCAAGAAGGAGAGGCGTCTTGCCTGAAATTATGCTTCAAGCCTGTAACAAGTCCTCAGTTCCTTAGAAATCATGCTCAAAATAAGAAATTCAGACAGGTCAAGGTAAGAGCAGAAAGCCAGCCAGAATTTTTTTGGACGAAGAAAAGAGAACAAATTAAGGGGAACACTGTCCAAATGGTGGCGGTGCTGATTTCTGGCACAAGCACTGTGCCTTCTGCTGTCCATACACGAAGGCCAGGGAGTCTAAAATAGAGCCTCTCGATACCATTTTCTTTATCAATTTCTTTAAAATTTTTTTTTACGTTTTTATTTATTTTTGAGACAGAGAGAGACAGAGCATGAGCAGGGGAGGTACAGAGAGAGAGGGAGACACAGAATCCAAAGCAGGCTCCAGGCTCTGAACTGTCAGCACAGAGCCTGATGCGGGGCTCGAACTCATGGACTGTGAGATCATGACCTGAGCTGAAGTCGGACACTTAACCGACTGAGCTACCCAGGAGCCCCTCTTTATCAATTTCTTAATTCAGAGGGGCATCTCTCTGGATGTACAGCTGATAATTGGTGTGTAGGTAGGCCTTCAGGGAAGACGGCGGTGGGCAGCGGTGACTGAAAACCTTTACAAACGAACAAACTAATCTGATTTTAAAAGCTGAAAAAGACTGAAGAAAACCCAAGAGGAAGTAGCCCTGAACAGAGCTTATTACAGGAGGGAAATGAACTGTCCAGGTTATGGGTCGAGGGCCCAGGGCTCACAGGCTAAGAGTAGGAGGAAGACTGGTTACCCACAGGCAAGGATGCCTCTTTGATAAAGGGGGAAGTAGGGCTCTAAGTCATTTGAGATGGCCCCTTGGGTGGGCCTAATTCCATTTATCTATTCTGCCATTTCACACGGGGCAAGATCAAGGCTTTGACCCATGGAAAGGGTTAGGTATATTCATCCAGCTCTCTCCCTGTTCCTGTGACCACCTTAAAGTTGGATGCGAGGATAAGGCCCAGGGAATGAAAGTAGTCACTGATGTCCACTGGTCCACTGGAATTTGGAGAGAGCTTTCCTATAAAGAGCAGGTGTCTTTAAACATTCAAATAGGAGCCAAATCTGGTCCTGTGGCTCAGACTCAGATTTACTGCTCCTTCTGTTAAAAAGAGCTTGGAAAACAAAACAAGAGCTTAAAACCAAAACTCAAGACTTACTAAACTTGAGGAATTTGTCTCAGTTCTACATACTAATCTCAGTTCTTTTCAGCTAAACCATGATCCTCAGTTTCTGCTCTACTTACTGAGAACACACAAACACATCGTCTGAAGCTTGGAAAGGAATTTAGAGATCTTCTCAACCGATCTTTCATCCAAAGTGGAACCCCGCAACAGCAACCTTGACAGGTGATAATCCAGTCTTTGAACCCTTGCCATAACGAAGAATGAATTACTTCTCCATGTAATCAGATTATCAGAGGCACCAATGGGGAGAAAGTCTTCATCAGGATCCAGCCAAAATCTGCCTCTCCCCAGCTTGGGTTCTAACTCTGCCTTCTGAGGACACACAGAGGAAGTTTATCCCATCTTTTATATGACAACTGTGCAGGTATTTGAGACAAGGAGCAGGCTGCTTCCCCAGCAGGACATGATCCAGGTGCCCAACCTCAGACCTGCTTCGGTCTGTCAATATCCTTCCTGAAATGTGGGGCCCTGTTCTGGGTACAGATAAGCCAACTCATTTGCAACCAGTGGGGTCGCGTTGACCCAGAGGGACAGGCAGCAGCTTGGACCCTGGTGGCTGGGAGGGTGCTTGGTCCATCTAAGGGGGAAGCTAAGAGCTGTTTCTCAGATTCTAGGCTCATCCAAAGCAGCCTGCCGAGATGGAAACAGTGCTGGGCGGAGGCTGTGGGAGGGAGTCAGCCAAACCCAATGAGACTTTAACTCCTGAGCTTTGTGAACCAGGCACTCACAGAGCGCTGGCTCTCCTGTTTGGCAGCGGTTGGGTGGTGGTGGGGGTGATCCATTCTAGCTGTTGTTGATTTTAGCAAAAATATTCAGAAAATCAGCGTCTGTGTCATTTTATGTAAATCCAGATCCATCTGTCACCGTCTATTGTACCTCCAGGCTCTGTAAAAAATTGTTAATACAATTGTTGTTGTTTTTCTCCAAAGGCATGTGGTAACATCTTTAGAAATCTCTGGCGTAAGATGTGGGCAGAATGTGTGGCTTCATGCCCTGAATGATGCTGACATTTACATGGGCGGATGCTGGACGGGAGACTTTCGGGCGTCTGAGATAGGAGACAAGTGACCGTGAATCCCGAAGGACAAAGTCACGGTACTCCCTCTGCTGTGTCCCCGTCACAGCGCTGCCTCCGGGACTGGGCGCTGCCAGTTCGGGCCGCTTGCCTTCTCCCCATGGTTCCTTCCATGCCACAATCACCACCGGGGCGTTTTGCAATGACCCCCTCACCTTTCTCACCAACCCAATTCCCCTCCTTCCCAGTAATCTGGTTCCTTCTGGGCTCTGATTTTTACTCAGAACCTCATTGACTGTTAACAGCTCCATAAAAGGTGGTTTTGAAATATCCAGGATGGATTCTTCTTCTTAGTCTGCACCCCGTTGACGCAGACCCTGTAGCTTGTTCTCTGCGATGTTTCTCTGGGCCTTGTGGTGTGGTCTCCGCGGGAGTGGGCTCTCCCGTACTGACCCCGGAGCCCCAGGGATGGTGACCCCTCCACCTGACAGGCCAGAGTGATGGGGGTCTCGGAACCCCACCAATGCCACAGACCTGCTGTGGCGCCAAATTACAACAGCAACCACGACCTACTACGCGCCGACGGTGGGCTGGCCCACGCATGCGCAGCAGCCACGTGACGTTGACGCCCTCCTCTCTGTCCTCCAGGGGAAGACACTGAGTTTCCCAGAAGTTGGATCAGCTCCCAAAGCCTATGCATGGTCTCCAGTGCGGCCCTTACTTCTGCGAGACTCCGTCCCTGAAGAGAAGCCTGTGTTCTTGACATGCCCCTGATGGCTTTGCAGTTAGGAAAGTAAGCGTTTCAAAAAGCATAGTCTTGGCCTCTTGCCCAACCTCTGTGAGCCGGCACCACAAGAAATATACATTTAAGGTAGTTTTCATAAAACATGTACTTACTAACAACAGTTGCTTCTCATCCAGTGCTCTTCCATATTTATTAACGCATTTTATCCTCTCAGTTACCCTGCAAAATTGACCAAAATGTGTCCTTATCTGTACGTGGAGGATAAAGAAGCACAGATCCAGAAGGGCTTAGGGAGGTACTTAGGGTTTCAGTAAATTAATCACGAAGACTGTCACTTCCCTTTGCTGGCTCTCACTTTGCATTGAAGCAATAGCTCCTCTGGTCTGGTGGTTTCTCCAAGGTCAATATCACGAGTTCCCCATCGCTCCCCTCATCTAATGCTATTCTCTGAGATACAGAACACCCTTCTGAAATAAGGTTTACCCTCAAAAAATAAGGCAGAGATCCTGCCCTGCCCCAGTCAGACCTCTGTTGCCCACAGAATTGCACCTCCTGAGCAGTTAGCATGGGCCAGGGGCTTTGCTCCGCCAATGGCTCTGTGAAGCATTCATCATTGTTTGCCTGCTTTGCAGATGAGGAAACTGAGGATCCGAGAGATTAAGTCAGTTGGCCAGGTTCCTACAGCTAGAATGGGGTAGAGCCTGGGCTTGAACCCAGGAAGCTTGGGCTGCAGAGTTGAGAGTCCTCCTGTGGTCTGAGTAGTAGAGAGCCGCCAAGCTGTCTGGAGGTAGTGCTGGAGGAGCAGTGGGCTTCGCGGCCTCTTACAGCCGTGCTGCCCAGCGCCAGACACTGAGATGTGGTCGACAGAAAGCCTGGGATGCCTTTCTCATAAGCTGTATTTAATCTGGATGTCCCCCAAGATACACTTACATTATAAGTCGTTTTTTATGTTAAAAGCAGGAGTTTACACTTACATCCATTGCGTTTTTAAAATAAGCATTTTTGATTTCAGAATAGTTTTAGATTTACAGAAAAACTGTGAAGATAGTACAGAGAGTTCCACACCCCGTCTCCTCTGTTACTAACATCTTACATGTTAATGTGCTACATTTCCCCACAATTATTACGCACAGACCATACTGTATTCAGGTTTCCTGAGTTTTTACCTAAGGTTCCATCTAGGACGTCACCTTATACTTAGTTGTCATATCTCCGTATGCTCCTCTAGAGGGTGAAAGTGTCCTAGCATTTCTTTTTGATGATCTTGACAATTTTGAAGAGCGCTGGCCAGGCATTTTGTAGAACGTCCTCAATTAGAAATTGCCTAATATTTTTCTCTAATAAGATGGGGGTTACAGGTTTTGGGGAGGGGGACTACAGAGATAAAGCATCACTGTTATCACATCATACCGAGGTATGCATGCCCTCAACGTGACTTGTCCCTATTGACGTCCACCTTGAGCACCTGGCTGAGGTGGTGTTTGTCAGGTTTCTCCGCCGTGAGGTTACAGTGATCGTCCCTGCCCCTCGCTACACTGTCCTTCTTGGAAGGAAGTCACAAGGTACAGTCTGCACTTTGGGAGTGGGGAGTTACGCTCTGTCTCCTCGAGGGCGGGTTATCTACAGAAATCACTTGCATGTCTGCCTTACATTTTGTTCGGAGTAAGCCCATCACTTCAGGTGCTGGGGACCTGTTTGCATCCTGACACTGTGACCATCTGGTAACTGAACTTTCCTGGCTGGGTGGTGTCTGTGCATCTATGAGCATGAGTTCTGTGTCACTTACACAGCCATTGGACAGACCACCTTTAAAGAGATTCTCCTGAAATCTTGGGGGGCACTTGGGGGGCACAACTGGCATTCTAGGGGACATTTCTGAAGTCACATCATTGTACCAGTGCCCAGACCACGGTTCTCCATCTTATCCACAATGTGAGAAGGAATGACCTCATTAAATGTTTTACTGAAATCAATCATATGCCAATCATATTCCTCTAATATCCTCGAAAAATATACCTAGTAAAAAACCATGTTAATTTTGGATGATTTCTTTTTAGTGACCCTCTGCTAGCTCCTGGGTATCTATATATTTTCTAAGTGCACACAAACGAGCAATCCACCACTCTGTTTAGAGTTTCATCAGTTTGATCCTAGACTGCTCAATCCAGAGCTTCTGGATTCTTGCTTTTGGAAAAGTGAGCTGTTTCCAGTCTTTGCCCATCTCCTCTGTTTTGTGTTGTTTCTCAACAATCACAAGCAATGCTTCCGCCATCGTATCTGCAAATTCCTTAAATGCCGGGACATCAAACATCTGGGTTGAGAGTCCTGACCGCGTTTAAGGATGATAGATATATTCTTCCTGACACGTCAGATCGAAAATTGTTCCCAAAACAAAAGGCGGGTGGCCCTACCTTTCTCTGTCTCCTCCAGGGGCACGGTTTTCCACACAGGCTCATGTGCTGTATTTCTCGCCTGCCCTTCAGTGCTACCCGGACTCCCTTTTGTTAGCTATTTCTTTTGAACAAAGTTAATATTACATCATCTTCCCCAAGGAGCAGTCCTTTATCATGTTCATTTTCCTGCTTCAGGCATTACTTAAAAATAACAAAAACCACTAAAAGCTAACCTTTATTGAAGGGTTTGATAGAACAGGAGACAAGGGCATTACAAGCAGAGAATAATGATAATAATAATGATGATGAATATGTATTAGACCAAATGTGCCAAGCACTAAGCCAAGCACTTGACAGGCATTATCAAGCATATTATTTACAATAACCCTTCCGGATTAGATATCACTCCCGTTTTACAGGTAAGGAAACCGAGGCTTGGTGAGGTTAAAGAGCTTGTCTGCTATCACAAAGCTGAGATTCAAACCAGGTGGGTCTGATTCCTGAATCCTTGCAGCAATAACTACAGAAATACCCCAAGTGCCTTTTTGCTGTCTGGATTTTTAAAACCATGTTTATTCCGGGCTTGGACTTTCAGACATAGTTCTTGCAGGGTGTGGTGACCCCTGGAACCCCTCCTCGTTATAATGCCTTCCGTCCTCTGATGTGTCCCCGATCCCTTCTGAGCAGGAAGCCCTCAGAAGCATTCTCCAGACCTTCATTGGTCCCTTTATGTTAGGTCTCCATAACACGAAGTCTCCAGCCCCTCCCCAAATTATGCACAAAATTTTGTATTGACGTGCATTTTTTTTTTTTCTGGGAGAAATGGGCTATAGTTTCATCACGTCTTCAAAGTGATTTGTTATCCACCCTTCATTCAAACACGTATGAGTCATTGTTTGTGATGCCTCCCTTTTTCTCTCAGAGATGGTTTGTGGCTGTAACACAGACATTTCATCTTTATAATTCCCCGACCCTCTAAGTTGTGTTCCCCTTTGGCCCTGGAACTAAACTTACTGTTCCACTGAGCTTTTTAGATTCTCTGTTTATAAAAACGCAAATTTCTGTCTGCAAATGCCAGCGTTCCCTTCCCTGGCTATCAGTCGCGCTAAGATGATGTGGCTCTCTCTTCCAGGTTCCCATCCCTGTTCTTTTTGACTCACCAAATAAATATTTGCATGATTCCAATGTGTGAGGCACTGTCCTAGGCAGAGGGGGAACCACAGTGAACAAAATGCAAAGTCTTTGCCCCTGGGGGACGCAGCATTCGCCAGATAACAAATAATTCTTTTCTGTGGATCACGGTTCAATCTAGATTCCATTCCCCTATTTTCCCATTCTATCTTTTTAAATTTTTTATTAATTTCTGAGAGAGAGAGAGAGACAGCACGAATGGGGGAGGGGCAGAGAGAAGGGGAGACACAGAATCCAAAGCAGGCTCCGGGCTCCGAGCTGTCAGCACAGAGCCCCACGTGGGGCTCAAACTCACAAAGTGTGAAGTCACGAACTGTGAGATCATGACCTGAGCCGAAGTCGGATGCTTAACTGACTGAGCCACCCAGGTATCCCACCCATTCTACCTTTTAAGGAATAAAATTATTAGCGGGTCAAATAAAAACAAAAAAAAAGACGTCAGCTCTCCTGCTTTTAGCAGAACGATACTGCAGGTGTTTAATTAGGGAGCGATCCTATCACCATTTCCTTCTGTCCTGTGCTGCTGGGGCATCACTCCTGGGCTCGTCTGGCAGGCAGCTTGTCGTGGCACATCCCCACTCAGATCTCTCACCTGGGCTACCCCCTCTGGCTCACAGATCTCAGACATGCAGGCACCTCCCTGGCATGTGGCATTCCCCTCTCCCTATGCAGCTAGAACCTTCCTTGCTGTACCCTCTGGGCATGAGCGCCATCAGGCAGGCAGGAGGGCCCAGGAGATGACAAGCGATACTGTCGTCCACTCTCTGTGCTAGTGGGGAGACGGCAGAGAACCTAACTCTCCTCTGGAACTGCTGCTTCTCAGCTTTCTCTAGAATCAGTGTGCTTAACCGACTCTCCACGTGACTGCGCGCAAGTTCGCTGAGGTTCCTTCCTTTCTCTAACAAGGATAATGATACTCATTTCGTGGGGCCGATGGGAGGAGTAAATGAGACAATGGTGTGTCGCTAAAGTGCCACTTGCCAAATAGGCCCCCAAAAAAGGGCAGAACCCAGGTCGGCTCGCTTGCCTTTCCCGCGCTGTCACATGGGTCTTCCTCCAGCCTCCCTGGCCTTTCCACTTGAGTGTCTTATTTTAGTCTCTGCCTATTCGGGGCTGTTGAGGAGAGAAGAAAGAATGGAGAAGTATGTCCTCATATGCTGACGGTGGCAGGGGGCTAGGCCCAATGTGCCCCGGGGCCGGGGGGATAACTCTTCACCCAGATAATGCCATTTTCAACAATTCCTGATTCTCTGTGGATTCTCTGTGCCGGGGCACACCGGGGCTTTGCCGCACTGAAATACACTCTGGAGAGAAGAAGGGCATCTGGGAAGCGGAGCGCCTGAAGAGGCCATCCAGGCATCAATCTGGGTCCCAAATGCCAGCCAGCAAGGGGCCCAGGTGTCCTGGATTCAGGACTGCTCTTGCTAAGCTGGGCATTCACAGGGGATGTGGGGCTCAACAGAACTCCTGGCAGGAGTGCCATGGTGATGGGGAGTCAGTGTGGACCTCCAAGTCGGCATCAGCGGTCCAGACTCTCCACCCGCCCTAAGTGGCTCCCCTGGCCAGACCACTGTCCTTTAGTTCAATTGCTCCATTTGAATGTCCCTCTGAGGATCAGCCTTGGGGGCAGCAAGGACCTCCTACAGGTACCAGAGCCCAAGAGTGAGAAAGGGGATACCACTATCCATGGGGAGACCTACCAAGGCTCTGACTGGGGAGCAAATGCCATTGAGAGATATCTGGGCTGCCAAAGACCCAGCTGGGTCTGGAAGGACTTGGAAAAATATTTCAGCCTAGGCGCGGGTAACTGGAGATCAGGGCAGAGAATGATTCCAAGGAGGGTCCTCACCCTGATGGACAGAGACCATCAGGGGCTCCATGGAGCAGCCAGTTAATGCCAAGAAACTCTGCCAAGGTGAGTGACACCCACTGTCAGCCATCTGTACGACTGTCTGTATGACAGGTGCTCTCCCAGTTCCGCTGTGCATACGGGCCGAGAACACGTGGCGGAGAGGATGAACCAAGGGGCCATTGCCAGAGAATAGAAGTGGGGAGAAACTATAACCCTGAGGATTCAGCTCAGGAAGTAGAAACACCAGCTTTCCCAGCCCCACCCCCCACCCCCTCCGCTCTGCTCCTTGGATCCCAGGAGTCCTGGTTGGGGGACAGAGAACAACAGCGGTGCATCTTGAGGGCAAAGATTATGTTTTAAGTTCATTTCTGGCATCTTTAGCATGTTTCTAGGCCTGAGTTCCACCCTTTGCTGAATGAATGAATAAATGATGCTGTTTATTACCTTGTCTGGGATGAGCTCAACTGGGATCTTCTTTGATTACTTTCACTGTCCTTTGCTCTCTGAGTCATTGATTTGTTTCCAGTCCTACGGGAAGCTCAAGCTAAACTCAGAAAAATGGTAGTTGGGGTCTGGGGAGGAGACTGCATAGTCAGAACAGTCGCTGGAGCTTGGGGTTCCCACAGCAAGGCCCTTGAAGGTCCTGCCAGAGGCAGAGCCCCAGGCATGGGACTGATCCTGTGGTTCCAGTAGACTCCAGTCCCACTGGAGGCTCCAATACGTAGATTTCCTGGGCTGGACAATGTGGACGTGGAGAGGGCTGCGTTCCCCTGGTGTTTCATTGTGAGCAGCAGGAGAAGACAAGGTTCGCCCAGTCTCTCCATTATGGCCAGATGGTGAGGGCCCCAAGCTCTCTGTTCTCAGAAATTGGGGCAGGGCTCAGGGGCTCACAGGGGAGCTAAAAATAAAGCCAGTCTGTTTCCACTCTCTTGGTGGGAGTCTGGGTGGTCTCTGGGGATAGGAGGCTGTGGTCTTCCCTGCCTGGGTGGACATCTTGCTTCATTTTGCCCCATTGGGAGCCAGCGAGGCGTCTTCTTCCCTGTAGCTCAGGGTTCTCTGATCAAGGCATCAGTGCCAGGCTAGGGAGTAAGGTAGAAGGTAGTGACAGGCACAAAATAAATCCAGTTGAGAAACTAGATCTACGGTTGCAAAAAGCCTACACCCCTCCAGTTGACCCTGTGTTTCCCCTTATGCTACATTACCTCTGCTCCTTTGGCTATGCACTGAAATGTTACTTAGAGTTACTGAACACCCAACTGCTGGTGGACCGTGGTGTGGCCGTTCTATGTTGGCGTTTAAATGGGGTATAGGAGTGGAGCTGGGTGGGCAGGCAGGTCTCACGATCCCTGGGACTTTGGTTCTCTCCAAGAGTGACAACAAACACCCCTTCTGCCCCTTTCTTCCAGCTCCCCATATGGCCCCAGAGAAGAGAGGCGGCCCCCACGCTGAGGCTCAGCTGGCACTTCTCAGGGACAGGAAAGAGGCAAGGTCCACAGCAAGAAACACGGGTACAGGTGGAAGTGTCTCTCCGAATGGGAGCAAGGCATTCATTCGTTCGCTGGTTCGCTCGCTCACTCACTCTCAACCAGCCGACATTTTAAAACAGCTTATCAAATATGCCAGATGGGCAGGAAAACGAGGCAAAGGCAAACTGGGCCCAGATTCCACCTTCGAGTTCACCGTGTCCCTGCAGACCTCTCTGGGAGGAAAAGCTCATTTTTCTAGGAGGCAGGGAGGCCCCTCCTTGATAACCAATGCTGCTTCGAAATGATTCCTCTGTTGTCAAATTTTACAAAAGCCTCCTGCTTCTCTGATGCTTAGATATACACTTCTTCTATCCTTTTGTTGGTCCGTCATTTATCAACTTTCTGCTCACTGAGAACCATGGCATTTCATCTCATGCCAGCCCCAGCACGGCTGTCATCCCAGGTGACCGCAGGGTCCATGTGGACCACCCTGGCAACAGCAATCCTCCCGGCCTCCCAGGAAACACTGTTTTCATTCCCCACATGGCTCTTTCCTTCCCTCAAGCCCCCTTACCCCCCAGCCCTTCCCTTCGTTGGAAGTCTTGCCTCCAAGGTTCCGGGGAAAAGGGTGCCAGCTGCGTGCTCAGCACGCCCCCCCCCACAAAGTTACCTGCATCCCCACTTGTCCTTATCTCTCCCCCTCCATCTCACTACAGAAGGCTGCCTTCCTCCCGTCAGCTAATCCTGCCAGCACGCCAGCACCTCATCGGCTCCTGCCTCCTCCAGGACTGTGTGCCATCAATTATGCCTTTATCTGGCATCTTCAACCTCTCCGGCTCCACTGCTCTCTCCCCAGCTCAAGGCTCTGCTCGTTAAAGACGAACACACCTCTCCTGACCCTGCACGCTATTGTGGCCACTGTCCCTTTCCTTCCTAGCTGAGCTTCTGAAAAGGGGTCCATGCTCATTCCCTCTCCTTCCTTGTCTTCCATTCCTACTGTAATCCCTGCCATCTACAGTGCAACGTGCCCACCAAGGCCATGATGGTCTCCATGGATTAACCGGAAGGTGGCTCTTCGTCTCTGAACTGGCTGGCCTTGCTGCGGGATATGCCTCTGTTGAAAACGCCCTCCTTGCTGAAATTCAACCCTCCCTTGGCTTCTGGGAAATCATTCTCTCCTGGTTTCTCTCTTGCCTTTCTGATCGTGCCTCAGATCCCTTCGTGGGCCCCTCCCTTCCATAGGCAACTTAAAGTCTAGTGCTCCCAGGGGTTTCCAGGTACTTCTCCCCTACTCCATCCAGTAGGGGATGGTGCCAAGGTCAGAGTCTTCAGCCTGGACCTTCCCTGCATGCCAGACTCGGCACATCCAGCCACCCATCTGGTATTTCCTCTCACCTCTGACACCTCAAATCCAGCATATCCTGAAAAGATCTTCCCATCCCCGTGTCTTCCTCCTCACGTCTCCTCTTGTTCTTAAGGACTGCTTCCATTCCAGTGACCTAAGCCAGAGACCGGGACATCCCTGACCCGTCACTGCTTACAACTGCCTTATAGGTTAACTCAGTCACGCTGTGAGCTGCTGCTATTATTATACCTTATTCAGAGACAAAGAAAGTGAGATACAGAGACATGAAATAATTTACCCAATGCAAGGTCATCTAGTTAACAAGTGGCCACCTGGGATCTGACCCCAGAGAGCCTGGCACCAGAGTCCATGCCCTTAGCCATGAACCCCACGACCTCTCTGTAGCCAAAGCCTGTGGATTCTGCTTCCTTAATAATTCATCATCACTGTCCCCCTGGACCACTGCCTCCTAAAGGTCTGGTTGGCCTCAGCCTTGCTCCCTATAATTCATCCCTCGGTGGGTCTCCATGTCCTTCAGAGTAAAATCAGAGTCTCTGGGTGGGTTAGCAAAGCTCTGTTTCTACGTCTCCAGCCCAACACACTGGAAGTATGGCAACCATATAATTTATTGTCCTAACCGGGATTGTCTGAGAGTGAACACGATACTATTTATAATTAAGCTGGGCCAATAGTATAAACCAGGACAGTCCCAGGCAAACTGGGATATATGGTCACCCTAACTCTCATCCACTTAGATTGAAATATTTGCTGTTCTCCGAATACGCTGTGTTCTTTTACCTCTGGGCCTCTGAACACACAGTTCCCTCTACCGGAAAAAGGCCATTTATCCTCTTTCCGGAACTCTTCCCTGATGTCATCCCCTCCTCCCCCCGACAGGTTATGTAAGGCACCCTTTCTCTGTGCACCCATGACACTCTGCTGCTGATAAAAGAATGGGAGCCAGTGTTACCTGGGGGTGAGGGCCGGGGGATGGGGGTATAGTAGCAGAGCAAGAAAGCACGCAAGAGAGCCAGAACGCCTGGGGTGGAATCTCAGCTTACGGTGGGACCCGGATTATGTTCTTTAGCCTTCCCACACCTCCATCTCCTCCTAAATGTCTCATGAGGATTATTATACGGGGTAGTCCCCGTGAAATGTGCCTGTGGTATAGTAGACATTCATTAAGCATAGCTACTATTATTTACTGAGCATGTGCCACAGGCTGAGTGGCTGAGTATGCCCCATGCACCTCCTCGGGTGCCGTCTGTCACCACAGCTCTGTGAAGTGGCTCTTATTTTCCTCTTAGTTTTACAACTGGGGAAACTGAGTCTTAACGAAGTTCCTTGCCCCAGGTAATGAAGCAGTTCTGGTAAGTGCCGGACCCACAGCATGTGAGGAACCTGTGATTTTTTTTCTATCTGGTCTCCCTCCCTAGACTGTGAGCCACCTGAGAGCAGAGACGCACCCCCTGCCTCTGTACCCTCAGCCTGAGCCCTGTGTCTGGCCCAGTCTGGTAAATGTTTACCAAAGGAAGAAAGGTGCTCATGACCCGGCGACAGCGAGGAGGCGTGTTTGCACTCAGGCCAAATAAGACACCAAAAGTGAGTGAGCAGTGTTACCTGGGAGGCAGGGCAGGGGGGCCAGAGGAAGTGAGGAGGTAATATGTCTTCCCCCATGTGACAAAGGGGGCACAGGGCTATCTCTTCACAGGATTTGGGTTCTGATATTGCAGAGAGAGAGAGAGAGAGAGAGAGAGAGAGAGAAAGAGAGAAGAGACACCTCTGTATCTCCTTTCCTTCTAGAATATAGGATTTAAAAATACGTGCATTGGGGAAGAGGGAGGAAAATAGCGCATGAGTGTGTGTGTGTGTTTGTGTTTTGCTGCAATTTGGGCTCCTCGATGCCTCTCACCCAAGACAAAAATAGCCAAAAGAAAATAAACCTCCTTCCACCATTTCCACGTTCTTTTCTGGAATAAAACCTTCAGGAAGGACAGCTCAGAATGCCATGGAACTTGGATGAGCATTTACGGCAACTCAGCAACAATGAAGACATGCGTGTGCGTGTGTGTGTGTGTGTGTGTGTATGCGCATGCACGTATGTATGTGCGTGTGGATGTGTGTGCATGGGTGTCTGCATGTGGATGTGCATGCGTGTGCGTGTGTGTAGGGGAGATCTAGGTGGGGGCATATCAGTCTCTATTCCTGAGGCTAAGCAGCAGCAAATTAACAAAAAATATTCCTACCAGGCCTCAAAGTGCTGAAGAGTAAATATAATTATCCTTAATCAATACAGGCCCTTCAGTGCTAGCTAATGGCTGTCCTGGGCTTAATTGTTCTCAGCAGTGGGGAAGGGAGGACGGAGGGAACAGAGTCCTCCAGCTCCTAACCGGGCAGGATCCCCGGGACGAGTGGAGGGGAAAGTTGGAGGTGAAGATAGTCAAGGAGAAGCTCACAGGATGTGCCCCAGGCTGACTGAGCCGCTGCCCTGGCATGGCCTCCACAAGCCCTCACTGTGTCTCTGAGAAAGCCCTTGTGGGGCCCTCCTCCCACCACAAACCCCTCCCCGGGCCCGTGGAGTGGAGGCCACAGCTCCCTCTGCTGTCTGACACCCTTCAAACGCAGCATGTGATCCCCTATTGGCTCTCACAGGACGGAACAAGGCACACCTGGCTTCAAGCAGCTGGTATGTGGCTCACTCCTCTGTGACTCGATCTCCTGGCCAGAGGGACACTGCCAGGTGCATGGCAGGGTGCCGTGCCCTGCAGGTCCTGAGCAGACAGAGACTGAGTCTCAGACAGAGCTCAGAGTAGATTTCTGTGGTTCCTGACCCAAGGTCCCCAGGTGTCCTCGGAGGGGTATAGCTGTGGGTGGGAGTGGTGGTGGCAGTGGCGGTGACACCTTCTATATTCCAGGAAGTTCAGTGGAAACTTCCCATAGTAAGAGCTAGGAGCCTTGTTTCTTGCCACCTGCCTGAATCCCTTCCTTCCCCCCTCTCCCTGGACGTGGCTTTGCCCTGAGGTGACTCTCAGGTGTCTCTTGGTACAGCTGCAGAAGATAGGCTCTCATACATGCTCTTACCAAACCCAGAGGCCCCAGAAACCCTGGATTCCACACCCTGGAGCTTGGCATGAGCCCAGGAGGGCTGCACCCAAACTGCTGTACGAGCCAGGCCAGCAGGTGTGGCCTCTGGGGCCGGCCTGCCCCCCACAAATTCTGGCTCCTTTTAGTGCTGAGCACTTGGGAGAATCCCCGTGCCTCTCCGTGCCTCAGTTCCTGGCTATAAGCCATGGCTAAGGAGAGTCCCTCCTAGTGGAGATGGGTGAGGAGGGGTGGGGATGGGTGAGGTGAGCACAGGTAAGTGCGGAAGGATGCCGGTAACACCAGAAGGACTTCCCACAGGAAGTGCTGGCTACTCCCAACTGCAGAGGCTGCCAGCGGGTTTTCTGTTCTCCTGCTCCTTTCCTCTGGGTCCCAGCCTCCAGTTCCGGTCTCCACCCCACCCTGCCCTCCTCTCCACCTCCTCCCTCCTCCCCACTTCCGCTCCTTTCTCTAAGCCTCTCCTCAAGACAGGGGCCATCAGAAGGATGGCAGGCACACCTGTGGTGGACCACATGTCTATTCCTGGCCAGGTGCAGGCGGCCCTCGGAGCCCAGTGTCCTGTCGATTGGGCCTCAACACTGTCTAGACGGGGCTAACCTCCTGAAGTGGGCGCTTGCTGTAGAATCACCAAAAACACCTTCGATGACTCTCGGCACTTATTTCCCCTACCCCTGGCAGGCTGAGCCTCCCGACCTCCTTCTGAGGCTGCGATCTGGCAAGTCGCCAGCTGTGCTGCTGTCCCCAGAAACAGCGCCCAGCCTCCAGCAATGGGTGGGGAAGAGCCGGCCCCCAGGACCTGGCTCTCCTCCTCCCCTCCCATCGGATGTGGGTCTCCTGTCCCCTGAGGACTCATGGAGCCCCACTCATGGCAGCAGCACCTGTGGCTTCAGGCCTGGCCCAGTGCCCCGAGAGCCTCTCCTCCTGTGGGTGGTGGCATTAGGGGCGGCCTGGGGCCAGGATCTGGGAGTGACCCTGTTTCTAGGCAGGGGGCGTGGGGGAGTACAAGGTCAACCATGTACGAGTTCGGCCTCAAGACCATGCGCTCCACTTGCAGTCCTGGTTGAGGGGCTGTAATCTGTGTGCTGCGTCTGTGGGGAGGGGTGCCTTCTCTAATGCACATGAAGATGCCATTTAGCCTGACTGGGCCCTGCTCACCTACAGTCTCTCTCTGGGCTCTCCTTAGAACGTGGTGGCCCGGTTCCCTCCTTGGACTCATTTCCTCTGTGACTAGGCTCCTCCCTTGGTCCCTCTGGGCTTTCTTTCAGGGGCCAGATTTCCTATCTGCTGCTCCAGCCTCCTTGTTAACAGGATCCCTAATTTGAGCCCCAGTCTCCTCACCCTGCACCCTCCATGCCTTCCATCAGACCTGCCTCGCAGTAGCCACGGGACCGTGCAGCCCGACTCACCTCTTGCCTTTCTGAAGGCAAAGGAGAGTCCACCTTCTCTTCTAGGGAACCATCCAGGGAACTCATTGACCATGTTGCCATGTTCTGCCCTGCTCAACCTTAGCAACTTTTCCTCTTGTTCCTTCGTCTGTGGGGCTGGAAAATATCTGATTCTCCTCCAACTAACCCTGCCTGAGAATGTCATCTTTCCTGGTCCAGTCCTCACAGGCTCTGCATAGAATTTCAAATCTCCTGGCACCCTCAGTTGGCCTGTTCCCTGCTCCCTGATTAGAGGAGCCCAAATTGCCTGAGTGCTAAGAATAGTATCTTCATCAGTGCCTAAACAACCTGACAAACAGCAACCCCCACTCCCCTTGCCCAGTGTGCCTGGAGACATGTCTCCCGGGCCTCTGCTTCCTCAGGAATCCCTGGAGGCTGAAGCACTATCTGGGGACCCCTTACAGCCAACCCACAAGCCTCACTTCCCCTTGGAACATACCCCTCTTTGTGAAAGGAAGAATAACCAAGGGAGGGACACATGATCAATGGGCCTTATCATAATCCCTCTGGGGAACTTAGAGTACACAGACCCTGGCCCACTGAGTGGGAATGTACAGGAGAACAGCAAGGAACTGTGTGCTATCAAGGCCCTCAGGGGACTCTGGGGTGACTGGTTCAGTCCCTGACCCCTGGGTGCTACTATACCAGGTGACTTTCCCATGTTTGCCTTCAACTAATAGGAAGCCCAGGGACTGGGAAAGTGACCAGTGTTCAAATGCCCCCATGATATATCCCCAGAGGGCTTGAGCCATGTCACTAAGACTGAACCAAGTATGTTTCTCACATGCAGAGAAACCTGAATAGGTTTGCTTTCGGTGATAGTCATTTGGCACGTAGGAGGTTAGTCCAGTGTTGGAATGCATTACATATTTCTCATTTGTATTCCTGATGAGCTCCCATATTAGCTGTTTATGTCCTTATAATCATCTGCGCTGACCTTATAGCCAGCCACTTTTGACCTGGAAACTCCTTTTTAAAGAAATTTCTTTAATGTTTATTTATTTTTGAGACAGAGCACACGAGCCGGGGAGGGACAGAGAGAAAGGGAGACACAGAATCCGAAGCAGGCTCCAGGCTCTGAGCTGTTGGTACAGAGCCCGACAAGGGGCTTGAACTCACAAACCATGAGATCATGACCTGAGCCGAAGTTGCACTCTTAACCGACTGAGTCACCCAGGTGCCCCTGACCTGGAAACTCCTAATCATCCTTCAAAACCCAACATGGACATAATTGTCCCTAGGAAGTCTTCCCTGAGCTGCTATTGTCTCTAGTCAAATAACTGTTTATTCTCCTCATATCCTAAAAGGGCTCTTCTTGTGATGGATATATTCCCTTGACTTGTAATGTATTTTGCTCATCTCTCTGTCTCCCCTCTAGATCAGGGCAGTGATCCTGTCTAATCATCTTTGTATCTCCTGAGTCTAGCACAGCCTCTGGTATATAGTAGGTGCTCAGAAAATGCTTGTTGAATAAATGAGTGCAGTATGAGTCTTCCCGCCTAGAGAGCAGACTCCTTGAGTCTAGGAACCATACATCTTCTACAAGCCAGCAGAATGCTTAGCACAGAAATGTGTCCATACCTCTGTGGAATAAAGGAAATGTCGCTGCTCTAGTTCTGCCCCCAAACTCATCTGTACTCAGTGAAAATCTCAACAATCTCACTACCAACTCGTGGCAAATTTAGTCACTCTCTTCTCTGTGTTCGAACCTCTGTAAACATGCCTGTATTATGGTATTTATCCCACTGGATTGCAACCATTTGTTTACATATCTGTCTTTCCCACTCATTGTGAGTTCCTTGGGGACTGAGTGTGTTTCTCATCTTCTTTGTATTCCCCATCCCAGCACCTAGCAGGGTGTCTGTATGATGTGTGTTCTCAGAGCCTGCATATGGAGTGAATCACCACCGTGAGGGAGGCTGTGGCTATGGGACAAAGAGTGGCTTACAGCTCAATGGAAACCCTGGCATGAGACTGATATAGCTCTGGATCCTCATAGAACAGCCTTGCTAGGAGCCACTGGCCACTTGCAGAGGGCAGTAAAGTGCTAGGGCAGTTTAGACAGATGGCCAGTCCTTGATTTGGCTCCCCATAGCTTCCTCCTGTCCCTGTCCCTAAGCTCCCAAGAGTACCTGACCTATCAATCTTTATAGCGGCCACCACCTGGACAGGTGACCATTTGTGGAGGTCATGGAACATGTGGGTCACAGGCTCAGGTTTCTATCCCAGACGAGTAATGGAGCATCCCCTTGTCCTCCTTCCATCTGAACCATGTCTTGCTCAGTGTTAATCAGGTACCCACTATGTCTAAGTCCCTGTCCCAGGTGCTGAAAGCACTTTTCTGGAAAGAGAGCTAGTGTGGTCCATGGCTATTATAGTTGCAGGAAACTTGGCAGGGAGAAGACAGGGTCAGGGCTGGACCTGCACAGCAAGTCCAGGAACAAGAAACTGTAGAGGCCAGGAAAACAGCTTCAGCACCTCAAGGCAGCCCAAAGCTCTTTGTGGACCTACTCCCCAACACGTGGGTGGGCAAGGAGCCCTTTCTGGGAGCTGGCAAGGATGGAGCCCCATGCTCTGTACTGGACATCGCCGGCGTGAGCTGGCCCAGACAGCTTCTGGCCTGGCACTGGGCTCTTTCCTCGGCACCTTGCTTTAGGGTAATCATTTGAATAAATATGAATTGCGGGACTGTTGCCTGCGAATGAAACCGAAGCTGAATCCCTAATCCAGCCAGAGGGGAGTGCAGCTGAACTGGGTTAATTACGCGCACGCCAAGCATATGGCGGCGCACCTCCAGACCAGCAGGCGGAGAGCGCTCTCTGGGACGCAATTAGCTCCTGTGCATGCATTAAAAATGAGCCAGTGCCTCCAAAAGAAAAACAAAATAGCTGAAGTCATAACCTCAAACCAGCGTAATTACAATCACAGAGACGCGCCACTTAGGTTCACACAACGTTTACTCATCTGCTCACATGCAGGTGGGCTTGCCTGTGGTGGTCCCCTTCCCACCTTTGCCCTGATAGTGTTTGCTCCAGTTCCATCTTTTCCTCCCCCAGGGACTGGGCAGCACACTGCTTAACCCACGTCGTCCAGCGGGGCTCGACAGGTAGAACGCTATTCTTAGAATAATAGTAATGGTGTGAATGTGCTGAGTCTGGGACTTGACGTGTATTATTGGCTCACCTGGCAGGAATGCTATGAGGTGAGTAATAACATTAACCCTGCTTTCCAGGTGGGGAAATTGAGGCTTAAGAAGTGAAATAGGTTGTGCCAGACCAGCCAGCTAGGCTGACCCGAGTGCTTCCCATTATGCGTGGTGAACTTGGAAATGGAAGAACCAGGGCTTGAAGCCCAGGATTGGCATCTTACACTCAACATTTCATCTTTTTGAGTCATTTTATCTTTCTTCTCTGGAAAAGTGCAATAATAAAACTTACCTTTAGCATTGTTCTGATGTGGAGATTAAAAGAAATCTTATGTGTGTGAAAGGGTCAGGCAGGGAGCAGATCCTCAATCAAACGTCTGGTGGGCAGAAATGCAGAGGGATCAGGAATCTGACTGCTAAAATCGGAACCATTCAAAGTGAAGCTCCTTTGCACTTCTCGCCATCCTACCCTTGCTTCCTCCACATCTTTGCTCAAATGTCACCTTGTCAGGGGCTCTCCCTGGACCACCCTCTTTTGAATTCCACCTTCTGCCACCAGCACTCCACAGCCTGATTCTCTGTCCTCTTTTTCTCAGAATAACACTTATCTCCTTTTCATACACTATACCTTATACTTTGTCTATGCCCGCCCCCCCCAACCCTTGCTCCCCATTAGAGTGGAAGCTCCATGAGGGCAGGGATGCTTATCTGTCTTGTTCACTGTTGCATTCCCAGCATCAAGAACAGTGCCTGGCACCTATCAGGTGCTCAATAAACACTTGGTAAATGAATGAACAAATGGTTAGCCTCAGTAAACCTCAGTGTCCTCATCTGTAAACTACCACCCTCTTGGGTTTTTATATGGATCACATGACACAGCTTCCAGGATGCTTACCACAGACACTGACATTTGACACTTGTTCCAAACATGATGGTTATGAGAGATGAGCCTTGGCCTCTTTGCCTTTACCATGTAACTCCACTTCTCGGGAGAGTGACTGGCAAAAGGTAGATGTTTGCTAAATATTCGCTGAGTGGATTAGCGTTTGAAGGTTCTTTGAATCTGAAAAGGTATAGGAGGAGGTCTGGAGACATGAGGCCTTCAGATGTTCTCTACAGTAAAGGACAGCTTATCGCTCTCAGAGGGTCATAGCTGAGCATTTGGTATCGCTCAGAGCATGGCACTTGCCAGAGCAGGCACCAGGCAGCTGACTCTATTTAACAACCTTCTTGGGGGCGCCTGGGTGGCGCAGTCGGTTAAGCGTCCGACTTCAGCCAGGTCACGATCTCGCGGTCCGGGAGTTCGAGCCCCGCGTCGGGCTCTGGGCTGATGGCTCAGAGGCTGGAGCCTGTTTCCGATTCTGTGTCTCCCTCTCTCTCTCTGCCCCTCCCCTGTTCATGCTCTGTCTCTCTCTGTCCCAAAAATAAATAAACGTTGAAAAAAAAATTAAAAAAAAAAAAAAAGAACCTTCTTGTCTGGGAGCAGGGTTGCCAGATAACATACAGGATGCCCAGTTAAATTTCAATTTTAGATAAAATGATTAATTTTTTAGTACAGGTATGTCCCATGCAACTTTGGGACACACTTATGCTGAAAAAAAAAAACCCATTATCCATTGTCCTGTATTTTTATTTGCCAAATCTGGCATGTCCTAGCTAGAGGATGTTTTTTCAAGGCACTCTGAGATGATGGAGACATCAAGAAGATGTCTTTGGTCGTAAGCATATCTCCTCCTTGGCTGTGGTGCTTAGGTCGGGGCTTTGGTGAGCTCAGAGGCAGGGAGGCCGGAGGAGGGAGCAGAGAGGTATGGAAAGGATGAGACCCCTGCTACTGGCAGAGGCTGGCTCTCTGGGGAGTGGGTATAACAGGGTGTGAATACGGGTATCCCCCTTGCGATACAGCCATCTCTGCTCTTAGTTGCCAATGGCTGCTAAAATGCCTTCTCCATTTGCAAATGACTTCATCCAGTAATGTCACAGTGGGTGCTACCCTCACTGCAGAGATTCAGGAACTAAGGCCTAGAGTCACGGAAAGCACGGCCTGTGTTACCTGGCTTGTTAGCTGCTAAGCTGGGACCGGGACCCTGGCTCGGTGCTGGGCTCCTATTTGGAAAGTCATGAAGGTAGGGCCATGGTGCTGAGTCTGTGCATGAATGAACTCTGAAGAGCCCGAAGATTCCCACTAACGTTTCCTGGGGGCCTATTACGTTCCCAGTACCGTGTCATAGGCAGAGTTGGGTACTTGCAGCTCTGGGACACAGTCAGCCCTGCAGCCTTGGCTCCCACCCCCCTGTGCCCAGTCTCCATGCTGGCCTAGTGGGCTGCTCTCATCACAACTGGGGGCCACTGTGTGAAGCTGAGGTCCTTAGGCCCATGGGGGACGTCAAGCTGAGGTCAAACCCAGACCAAGACCTCCGAAGCAGAGATGTGGCCCACCCCCAAGTGGAGGAGTGAGACCAGAGAACCCCCGCCATGTCCCCTGCCACTGGATTCTGGGCCTCCAAGGCTTGGACTGCTCCTTCATGTTGCAGTGCCCCAGGACGTCCAGGAGGGCAGCCTCTGGGCCTCTCCAGTCAATTCCATCCATCTCCTCGGGACAAGCCCGTCTGTCTCTCTCCCGAGTAGGAGAGTCCTTGGTGCCCATTTTCCAAGCTACTTCATCTCATCCACCCTCTGAGGGTCAGAGAGGCGTGTCCCAGCAAGTGAGACCCAGGGGGGACTCTAATCACCAGCTCATAATTACTTTTCACACCTCAGCTGCATCTCGATGGTCCTCTCTGAGCAAAAAGTCTGTGTCTCATGCTAATGACCACATGCCAGGCAGGCGTGGGAGGGCCAGAGAGGGATCACACAACAGCAAGGAGGCTTCTGGGACCTCCTTCCAGACTGCTGGAACTTGAGGAAGCTCCAAGGTACGCATCCTTGTGCAATGAGTCCAGGTCAGCATCCTTCTTCCCACCTGGGTCTGAGAGGGCCATGCAGCTTACTTCAGACCTTTTCCATAACCTCCTTGCACACCCCCTACTGTTGACAGATGGCATGCTCAAACGAAGGTAACTGAGAAGGTTGATAAAGAGTCTCTACAGAGGCGCCTGGGCAGGGTCCACCTAAACCATGAGGGACAGCACAGTATACCAGGGCTGGGCATAGCTGGGCTGTCACATCCTAGGATAGAGGGATGAGGGGAGGGCATGGCACCAAATCCAGGGAAAGAGGATCATATAGAAAGGACCCCCTTGAGAGAAGCCTGGGCCTTCAGGTGTGGGACAGAGCCAGCCCGAGGTGACTCACAGGGAGTAGCCAAGGGGACACTTCTGCTTTACTGTCCTTCCTCTCTGTGAGCTCTTGCCAAGCTTCCTCATCAGCAAACCTGGCCAGAAGCAGAAGAGAGCGGGTGGGGAGAGGACGGTCAGGGGAGCCCTCCCTCAGGGCCGGGAGGCGGGGGGTGGGGGTGGGGAGGTGTTTCCGTCCTCCACATTGTTTTCTGTGAGAGCACTGATGTGGTGTGTGTAGATATTTTCAGAAGTTTCAGAAAAAAGAACACACAATTTGGTCCCAGAAGTCTTGGGACCTTGAAATGTGTGTGTGACCTTGATAAAGTCCCTTATCTCTTGGAGATGGTGTTCTTAACTATGAAGGGTAGTGCGGACCACACGGGCCCACTGTGAGGATTACCTAGGATAATGTGAGTGCAAGCACTCAGCACGGTGCAGGCACACAGTAGGTGTGCAGTAAGCATGCCCTGGATCTAAATGTCAGAAGAAGGTTGTCTGGTGACCTGTGCTTCCTTCCAATCCCAGGCTTCCTGCCTGCTGTCTGTCTTTTCCCAGCTTCCCTCTAGCCAGGCCTCCCTCGCATGGGTGGCTCAAGGCTCTGCCCAGCTTGGGGTCAGCTCCAGGAAGCCGGCCGCCAGCCCCACCGCCAATTTCCATAACTACTGGCCAGCACCAAGCGCATCCCAGCTCCCACCCTGGTTTGCTTCTGAGTATTGGCTCTGTGCCCCAAGTGGCCGCACTGTTCTGCTGGGCACCAAGGTGAGGGAAGAGGCTGGGGCCTGACTGGCTGGGGCAGAGGAGGGAGGAGCGACCCATCTGCAGGGACCTGTCCCCAGCACCCTGGGCAAGCAGCTAAGCAGGGCAGGAAGCCGGGGAGGGCCTTCCTGCCCTGAGAGAAACCAGCAGCTGCCTGTCTACCTCGTTAACTGGAGCACAATTAAGACACTTAGGAGTCAGAGGATGGCTCATGTTTATTCATGTACCTTTCACACAGTGTCTTCCTGTGTGGGTCACAGTCCCCTGGGCGCTCTGTGGCCACTCCCCGTTCGTTAACTTGCTCTGCCTTCCCACCGTTCCTGGGCACGCACCATGCGCCCTCTCCCATCGAACTCATTTACAAATCGCAAATGAACATCTGTATAATGTCTTACAGTTTACAAAGCGCTCTGCACACCCATTCCTCCGTGTAAGTCTCACAGCAGCCCTGCACAGCTTCTATTATTATCATCCTCCCATTTTACAGATGCTGCAATCAGTGGGGGGCTGCACGCTTCGCCCCCCACCCCCAAATGCGGGGTGGCAGAGGGGGCAGGCTGCTGCCTTTCACTGGGTGCATGGGGCAGGTTCTGCTGACCTAGGCAGTGGGGACAGAGACGAAGTGTCCCTGTGAATTCGTGAGCTGTTGTCCTCCTCCTCTCCTGGCTGAGCTCCTTCTGCCAGCAGTACAGCAGGGAGAAGTAAGTTCCCATCATTTACGGGGGGGGGGGGGGACGGTTGCTGGCAACCCTGGGATGGAGCAACAGTGCGGTAATTGTCGCTGCCTCAGCAAACCTATGCCTCTGACAACTGCGATTCTTAGGATGCTAGGGCCGGGGCTCGTCCGCATTCCAGCTGCCTTCTCTGCTCTGCCCCATTGCCGGTGCCCACAGCACTCCCAGGCATGCCCCTGTTCTCAGTGGAAGGGCCCCCCAACTATAACTATAGGGGAGCTCACCTGTCCATACCTGCCTCTCTGGGAGGCTTTCTGTGGCCACCTGTCCAAAAACCTCCTCTGTGACTATCTTCTTACACGATTTTCTTTCTTTCTTTCTTTCTTTCTTTCTTTCTTTCTTTCTTTCTTTCTCTTTCTTTCTTTCTTTCTTTCTTTCTTTCTTTCTTTTTCTTTCTCTCTCCTTCCTTCCTTCCTTCCTTCCTTCCTTCCTTCCTTCCTTCCTTCCTTCCTAATATTTATTTGTTTTTGAGTTCCTGATGCAGGGCTCAAACTCACAAACTGTGAGATCATGACCTGAGCCAAAGTTGGTCACTCTACTACTCAATGGACTGAGCCACCCAGGCACCCCACACGATTTTTCTTAATAGCACATATTCATCCCCACAATGTATGATTTTTATTTCGTTGCTGTCTGTGTCTCCCATTAGAAGACAAGTATCACAAAGGAAGGGTACTAAACTGTTTGCTCACTGGATGTATAATGAGTGAATGAATCATACAGGAACTTTGGAAGGTTCAATTCATATTTATGAGCACCTACTATGCACCACACACTTTTGTTTGGGTTATCAAAAAAATCTTTTGCTTCTTACAATAATGATAGCTTTTGGTACCCCCTTTTGGAGATAAGAAACTGATGGATGCTCAGAAGTTACATGACTTGCTCAAGGTCACACACTGGCTGCCATATTCCTCATGTGAGCCCTTTTTCCTCCATGAAAAATAATACTTTACAACTGCATTGGTATAAGGACAAATGTAATCCAGGCTGAATTTATTAGTATAGATTCGTTATTGTCATATTCATTTCTTTATTCTGATAAAAAAAAAGTTAGAATTAGAACACGTTCATAAGCTCTGAAAAGTATTGTAGGTCCTAGGCACTGTGTTTACTGTGCCTGATGGATGGGTTGGTTGTGTTGGTTTTAGCACCTAGAGTCCCACATTCGAGGAGACCCCTCAGTCCTCTGCAGATGGTGATGGTTGGTCACTCTATTACAAGGGCCCTTTAATCCTGTTCCCCATTGCCTCTCTAACCTCAATGTCTGCTCCCTTCTCTTGGCTAGTTTCTGCTCCAGACACACAGACTCCCTGGCTGGTCTTTCATCAAACTGGGCACACTCCTGCCTCAGGGACTTTGCACTTCCACCCCTCCCTCTGCATGGCCCAAACACTTAGCTAACTTCATTCAGATCTTTGCCCAAATGTGACCACCAACACAACAGCCCTCTCACTGGCCTCCCTTCCTCCTTCCTGTTCAGGTCTAGTGCCTTCTCCACAGCAGCCAGAGTGACCTTCCAAAAAAACAAACTGATCAGGTCTGCCCCCTGTTTAAAAATGCTTCTTGGCTTTAGGCTTCTGCTGAGAGACATTAGGGTGGCAGCTGCAGTGCTCATCTTTTGAAGCCCCTCTCCTCCCAAGGTTCTCCCATGCACGGCCTGCCCCCACCACCTTGTGAGAAGCTCTCTGGGGGCTCCCAAGCCTCAGTATCACCTCATCTAAGATGAGCAAAGACCTCGGGGTGGCAGGGGAAGACTTGGGACTGGTGCTGACAGGAAAGGAGTGGACATATGGGAGGACCCCATGAGGCCCTGCAAGTTTGGAGTTTATTCTCTCCCTGAGCCCAGCTGGAACCTCTGTGGAGACCCAGAAGGACATTGGGTCCCACCCGGCAAGGGAAGCTGTGCCAGGATTTTGCTTGGAAATATTTGCCTTCCTTTACCTCTGGGTATTGTTTGAGGCTAGACAGTGCTTTCCAGAAGCCAGAGAATAGAGAATTCACAGGGTCCAGTTGGGAAGTTCTTTCCACCGACCCCACCTGCATGCTATGGCGTTACTCCTAAGTGGAAATGGAGAGCCACGGGGTTCCCCCACCTCAGAGCCCTTTGGTTCTAAAGCTGGACCCTCCTGAAACAGTAAAAATGAATAAGCATCCAGTCTTTATCATGTGCCAGCCGTCCTTAGCACTTTACATGCATAAAGGCATTTATTCCTCACGACAGCAGGTACCGTTTAATGAAATGAGAGTTTGGAGCTCCCAACTCCCTCGCCCTATGACACCAGGGTGGCAGGAAGTGTGGGAGAGCCTTTCCCCACCCCCAGCCCCTGCTTCGGGGAGGAAATCTCTGCTCCTCCCCGCCAGGACAATCAGGACAGTCCTGAGGAGGCATCACTTGTGCTGTCCTGCTGTAGCTGCGTCAGGAGTCGACCCTGGTTTCACATCTTGGGTACCACCAACAGTAGTTATCTAGACGGTGCCGGGAATATGGTGAGCGCTGAAAAATATTTTGTGAATAAATAAATGTATTGAGCGGGTCCTTAGTGTCCATGCTCTGAAAGATAATTTGCAAACATTGCCTCATTTAAGCCGCACAAAGCCTTCAGAAGTAGCTATTGTGAATTCTATGTAATAGATGAAGACATGGCAGCTCTGAGGAAAGAAGCAGCTTAAGCAAGGCCACACAACTAATAAATGTTGGAGCTGGGATTTGTCTCCCAGTCCGTTTGACTTGCTTCTAAATGCTTAGGTGCTTGATTAACACTGGTTAGGTGCCTAATGAAGATGATGGACAGCTCTAGCTGGGATATAAACAGCAACATGGTGCACCCAGCCCCTTGCGGGAGAGGCATTCGAGGAGTGGGGGGAGGAATCTGGAACCTAGCTATGGCTGTTTGGCCTTCCCGCCCCCACCTCCCTGCTCGGGATTTAGCCCTATCCGCGCTGCTAATGGATGACCCACGCTCCCAAGCTCCCTCCAGCCATGCCCATCCTTGAGTGCAGCTGTGAAATCATAGTGACAGATCCAGTTTACTTCCCAGGATGAGCCTGTGATTACGTCTGCCTCAGCAGGGAGGTGACCCCTTCTCTGTCCTTGCCCTACAACAAACGAGCTGTCCTTCCTCATTCAGGTAGCTCTAAAACACTACTTCCTCCATCAGGCCTTCCTGGATTGACTGGATGTTGGCTGCCAGCTGACACAGGCCCTTCCATCCATCCAGAGAAAGCTTTGGGCCCAGATCTCAGCCAGTGTCTGTCCCCGTCTTGATTATTTAAAAAAATTTTTTTTTAATGTTTATTTATTTTTGAGAGAGACAGAGACAGAATGCGAATGGGTTAGGGGCAGAGAGAGAGGAAGACACAGAATCCAAAGCAGGCTCCAGGCTCTGAGCTGTCAGCACAGAGCCCGACACGGGGCTCGAACTCACAAGCTGTGAGATCATGACCTGAGCGGAAGTCGGACGCTTAACCGACTGAGCCACCCAGGGGGTCATCTCTGTGACAGTTTAGGTCCCAGTAAGGGAATTTCTCTTTTGTTCCCAAAGGGAATCCTCTCTCAAGCAGGAGCCGTCCAGCAAAGCCTGTCTCACCATGTCCTATTTCCAAAGGGCTGCACATGATAAACCGACCAGCTCTTAGATGGTGGCTAGTTGAGGGTGTCTTTTGGAAAGCTGAGGGGCAAAAGTGGGGGAAGAAGGGGAGAGAGAGAATGAGAGGGGGCAGGGGAGAAAGATAGATGACACAGAGACACAGATAATAATTTTGGGGAGAAAACTTTCTTTATTTTTTTCAAGTTTATTTTTGAAAGAGACAGAGAAAGAGTGACAGAGAGCATGTACATGAATGGGAGAGGGGCAGAGAGACAGGGAGAGAGAGAATCCTAAGCGGTCTTTGCACTGTCAACACAGAGCCCAATGCAGGGCTAGAACCCATGAACCACAAGATCATGACCTGAGCTGAAACCAAGAGTCAGACACTTAACTGACTGAGCCACCCAGGCACCCCAGAAAAACTTCCTTTAAAAAGAGAAAGCAGCATTTCCTAGGGGAGGCTCTGCTGAGAGGCTCTGGACAAACCCCAACCAACCTGAGTCTACACCAGGGTTCCAATGAAGATGTGATCTAACTCTAGGCTCAGAGATTTCCGTACATGGAGGCCCTTGATGATCAAATTTGGGGATCCTTCCAGACTCTGGTTTTCCCTCCCTCAGCAGTCTCAGGAACGTGGGATAAAAAAGATCCTGAGATCACTTTGAAAGCTTTCTCATTTTACAGATAAGAAGACTAAGGCCCTAAGGCTTGCAGCAGGCCCAGAGCAGGACAGCTCTTATAGGCAGCAGGCGGCTCACTGCTCCCCAGGGCTACTGGGGATGGGACAGAATGTGTCGTTTCTCCTGTTCCTCCCCTGTAGTCTCCTTCCCCACCTCCTGAGGCAGCATTTCCAGGCTGCCAGAGGAAGGGTGGGGTGCAGGGAGGCCTCTGCAGGGAAGAGGGACCTGCAGGGCTGGGGCAGACACCAGTGACAAGAGCAATTTATTTCCCAGGCACAGATTAGACGGCAACTGAGAATTTCTCCCTCTGCCATCCATCAGCTGCCCGCCTCCGGCAGCTTCCACGGGGTCAGGAGATTTGTCTTGACTGCACTGCGCCGCCACTTTATTCGGGCTCCTGTGGCTCAAGTCATGCCAGTGACCCCCAAACCAGCAAAGGAAGCAAACCCGAAGATCATACACGGAGCTAGCACCTTAGGAACTGCACCGCCTGTCCCACCCTGGGCTGCACAGAATCCCCAAAGGAGATGATGCATTTCTTGTCGCCTGCACAGAGCCCTGCACTGGCTGGGAAAGGGAGCAGTCCCTGGAGGCTTTGCCCAGGTGTCTGGCACCCGTGGGATTGTCCCAGCCTGCTTTGACAAGTGGGTGGTGGTTGAAAGTACTATTAACAAACTTTTTCTATAAAGGGACAGATAGTAAATATTTTGGTCTTGCAGGCAATGAGGCCTCTGTCACAACCATTCAGCTCTGCCACTGTGGTGCAGAGGTAGCCACAT
Source organism: Lynx rufus (assembly GCF_022079265.1). Lineage (NCBI taxonomy): Eukaryota > Metazoa > Chordata > Mammalia > Carnivora > Felidae > Lynx > Lynx rufus. Next base: position 126,947,439 of record NW_025814834.1, on the reverse strand, counting down.
ACAATGCATAAATGAATGAGAGTAGCCACGTTCCAATAAAACTTTATTTAGGGGCGCCTGGGTGGCGCAGTCGGTTGGGCGTCCGACTTCAGCCAGGTCACGATCTCGCGGTCCGTGAGTTCGAGCCCCGCGTCAGGCTCTGGGCTGATGGCTCAGAGCCTGGAGCCTGTTTCCGATTCTGTGTCTCCCTCTCTCTCTGCCCCTCCCCCGTTCATGCTCTGTCTCTCTCTGTCCCAAAAATAAAATAAAAACGTGGAAAAAAAATTAAAAAAAAAAACTTTATTTAGAAAAAACAGGTGACTGGCCCATGAACTGAATGCTGAAGGCTAGCGCCCCTAACCTTTGAGAATTTGGAGAGCCTCCATGTTCTTAACAAGATTTACCAATTAATAACGATAAATGACAATTTCTACAATAAGAAACTGTAAACACAGAAATGGGGCCATTGGAGCTTACCCTAAATTCTCACATGGTGCACCTGCAAGTTGTATCCAAGTCTCAGAAACCAAGGGAGCTGCTCTTTCATGGATCTGGGGCTATTATCTCTCACAACATCCTTAATCAGTGTTGGACAGGACTGTGCTGGAGTTCAGAAAACACTCTCTGAAGTCCAAATACTTGGGTTCAGTCCTTGCTTTACTATAGTTTACTAGCTGGATGACCTCCATCTCACTGTCTCACCTTCTTCATCTATAAAATGGGGACAATAACAGTGCATCCTCACAGAGCCACTGTGAAGCTGAATGAGTCATTACAGGTAAAGCACTTGGAAGAATGTCTGAGTCACGGTCAGTCCTCACATGTAACAGTTGCCAGACCTTAGTTAACCCTCACTAAACACTGACCAGTGTCTACCTGGGCTTGTGAAGTGAAGGTATGAGGACACTGTTCCTGTCAGATGGGGCAGGAGATGAATCTCCCCATCCAGGCACATCAGCATTGGGCCTTTGAGATTTCTCTTTTGCTTTTACCTTTTTTTTTAAGAAAGAGAGAGAAAGAGCACAAGTGGAGTAGAGGGGCAGAGGGAGAGGGAGAGAATCTTAAGCAAGCTCCACACTTAGCACAGAGCCTGACATGAGGCTGGATCCCACGACCCTGGGATCATGACCTAAGCTGAAACCAAGAGTCGGATGCTCAACTACCTGAGCCACCCAGGTGTCCTGCCTTTGACTATTTTGGTTAGAATTATAGCAAAAGGAAAAAGAAGAGAAAGGATATGGAAATTACATGTATTGAGGTGCTATAATGGGCTGGGAAGGGCTAGGTGTCTTGCATATTTTATTCCATAAAATCCACAAAACTTTGCAAGGTAGGCATCACTGTCCTCATTTTATAGACAAAATTAAGTCCCAGAAAGGTTATGTGACATGTTCAAGGTCTGCTTAATTACAAGTTCATTCTTTCATCAAATCTCTCTCTCTCTCTCTCTTTTTTTTTTTTTTTTTTTTACCAATTATGGGTCGGACACTGACTATCTTGTATTTGGAAAACAGAGATAGATAAAACCAGCTCCTGGTCTAGAGGGAGGAGGTGAGAATTTAAATCAGTCATTAAGGGGGCGCCTGGGTGGCGCAGTCGGTTAAGCGTCCGACTTCAGCCAGGTCACGATCTCGCGGTCCGTGAGTTCGAGCCCCGCGTCAGGCTCTGGGCTGATGGCTCGGAGCCTGGAGCCTGTTTCCGATTCTGTGTCTCCCTCTCTCTCTGCCCCTCCCCCGTTCATGCTCTGTCTCTCTCTGTCCCAAAAATAAATAAAAAACGTTGAAAAAAAATTAAAAAAAAAATAAATCAGTCATTAAGGTGGGACTACAAAGGCAAATTTGGGGAAGCAGAAAGTCTTCACCAACGAGGAGGCACTCAAGCTGAGTCTTGAAGGATGAACAGGAGCATGCTGGGAAGAAAAGGGGGAAGGGCATTCCAAGGAGAAGTAACATCATATGCAAACTGATGGAGGCATTAAATGCCATTGTGCTTTGAGAACAGCCATTCATTTGTTCTGGAGGGCTGTGAGGGCAAGTAGTGGGCAGTGAGGTTGGAGAGGCAGGTCACAGGGGGCTCAGGGAGGCCTTAGTGGGGCATGACGAAGAGCTTGAACTTGATTCTACATGCAATGGGGAGACATTTAAAGGGTTTTAAGCAGGGCAGCAACAGAATCAAACTGTGTATTAGAAATAAAAAAATGGAAATTGGACTGGAAGGTGAATGAGGTAGGAAGCAGAAAGACAGCCATCTGAAAGACAACTGAAATAATCCAGGAGAGAAATGATGAGGAGTTTAACTAAAAAGTGACAGTGGGGATGGGGAGGAGGACAGTTATTTGAGAACTATTGGGGAGGTAGGCTTGGTTGGACTTGACGACTGGAATTGGGGGGGGAGGGGAGAAAAGAGAGGAGTCTAGGGTGACTTGGGGCCTTGGGTGATGAGATGAAACCTTGACTGATGGGGATGGAAGGGGAGGAGCAGGATTTTCTGGAACAAGTTCCAGTTTGGATATGCTGAGAATGGCTGGTGTGGGGTCAGATATGGTGGGGCATATAGGTATCTGGATGGTGAGGACTGGGGAGAAGAGGAGGATACATATCCTCTTGTCAATCCCATGTGGCACTCAGTGATCAGAGCTGAGGAACAGTACACGCATCAGACCTAGATAACCAACTTTGGGGGAAGAGTGCAGTGTACCCCTAAGACTTCTGTCTTGGGGTAGCTCTGCCTTCTACCCTGGGGAAGGATCTTGGAGTAAGGGAAACCATGGGTAGGAATCCTCCTTTCTTAAGAACACAAGTTGGGAGTGAACCACCTTCCTTCCTTTCTTTTTTTTTTTCATTTCTTTTTCACTTATTTCGTGTTTCAGTAAAGTATAAATTCTGATGGTCACTCTAGGACACAGTTATCTGACCTTTTAAGGGCTAAATAAAGATGAACAATGGAGGGTTTTCTTATACACAGTCTTCCTTTCAAGTTGCCTGAAAATAATTGTCTAACTCTCCCTGTTCCCTCCAGACCCCAATCATCCCCTGGTGGCTGCTGCGTTTGCCTCCACACCATGGGGTGGAGACAGCCCGAGGGTGCCACCGAGGGTGTCTCAGATGGAACTCCTGACTCAGCAAGGTCCCCAGACTGTGCCCTCCAAATGACTCACTGCAGTCCTTGGCTCTGACCTCAAAGAAGGGAGGAAGGGCAAGGATTTTCCAAGGAGTAATAGGATAGTGTGCACATTTGCCTGTGTGTTTGTCAGTGTATATGGGGAGGAAGCGGGAAAGGGAAGGGAGGGAAATGCAGAGAAAGACATAGGAGACAAATATGGTCAGCGAGAATGCTCACATACGAAAGAAGCGCAATGTGAAATTGCAGACAGATAAGGGGTGGTGGAAACAGAAGATAGGAGACAAGAAATAGGAGAAATAGAAGACAGATACAGGGTGCTGGTTGTGGCGTATCAGGGACAGTCTAAATGCAACAATTCCTCCTTGGCTTAAAGTGTCCCTGGCCATGGTGCTGAACTGCGAGGCCCCATGGAGTGAAACTTGCTATGCCTTTAAGTTGTTCTAACCACCAGGTTCCTTATCACAGTTGCTGAGTTCCCACTGTATGCCAGATCCTCTGTCACTTGCTTTCACACATATTATCTCATTTAAGCATATAATAACTTCCTAACACAATAATTAAAACAACTGCCAATGTCTTGCCTTCGGTGACTCAAACCAAACCGGCGGATACTGACTGAAACTATCTTACTTTGTTACAAGAACCTTTAAAAAAAAAAAAAGCACAAGAAAGGAGGGGAGAGAACTTGTCTCTGGTTACATTTAAATAATGACCAAAGGAGTCAGGGCTACACAGAGAGTGAGCCAGCGTGGATTTCGTTAGGGATGTGTCTACTAGGATACTGCATGTCTGTGCTAACAGGGACAGGGTCCGGAGGAATTTAGGTGTTTCTGTAAATGAGTATCTTTAAAATATCATAGAAAAGAGATCTAAAAAAGAATCTTTCATAAGAGAGATTCTAGCAGTTTCTAAGCCAATCCAGTTATGTTGCTGTTATGTTGCTTATTCAAAGCAGTTTTGGACTCTTTTTTTTTAAGTGTCTTTAAAACACTTATTTATATGTTTTTGATTGCAAAAATTCTTCCTTTTGAGGGTACAAGTTATTTTTGAAGTAAGATATTTTTAACCATTTTATTTTTATTTTTAAAACTCTAATAGACATTTTTAAGAGCAGTTCTAACTTCACAGCAAAATTGAGACAATACCATTTTATTTTTCTGTGCTGTTTCTCTGATTTTGTTTGTTTCCTAACACACACACACACACACACACACACACACACACACACACACAGTGTAGCTGGGAAGCTGAGCAGTGCTATTTTGGGTCAAAATCAAGGTGTGACTCTAATGTATTAAGGCTGACTTTCCTATTTAATTCCTAAATCGGCTCTAATGGTCATTTCCAGAAAGGCATTCTGCAACCAATCAACAACGCCAGCACCATTGAATTAAGTATGCAGCCTCCCAAGGAAGCCCTTTGAAGGGCACTGTGATCTTTCAAATGCACGTCATGGAAAGATTCCTATGTGTACTTATTTTAAAAAATAAAATTTTATTGCTTTAAAGACCTAGCTTTGCCAGTTACTCACCTGTATGGCTTTGGGTAAGTTACCTAACTTCTCTGTGCTCTGGGCCCCTGTTCCTTCCTCTGGAGAAAGGGGATAGTCACAGTTGCTAATGTTGATACAAGTAAATGTGCCCAGTACAATGCTGAGCCCAGCTGATGGCTACTTTCAACCATCCCATCATGCAACCTCTTGCCCTTCATCCTCTAGGCACACCTCCAACTAAAAAATCTAGTGAGTTAAGTCATGTTAGATAGCTTGGTCCAGAGTCTGGCATCAGGTAGGTGTTCAGTACGTCTGTTGCTCCGACTAGAACTAAATATAGCCCTTTTAGGAGCTAGAGGGCTTACATTAGGATTTACTAAAAATGGAAAACTCTCTTGGATAGATTTCGAAGATCAACGTGGTTTGGATATTATCTGAATATGCAGAACATCCCGATCCTGCGCCATAACTGGGCGAGACTGCAAAATTGGAAGGGAAGTCTGCCTCGGGGTCCTCTGTGAGCACCGCTTTTCCCCCATGGGAACACGTCTCCCACCGTTTCCATGCAGTGGTACAGGAGGGATGGGGTCCGTGCTCTCAAAAGCATTGTATTAGAAAGTGGATCTTGCTAGTGTGTTAGTGTTTTGAGATGAATTCCCCCTCTCCCGGGGTAACATGCAGTTCTGTGAGTGAAAAGCTTTAAAAACTCAAAGAATAGATTTTGTGGGGAAAGCATTGCAGGCACCTTGATAAAAGCATATCGGAGAACTTTGGATATTTTGTAAGGAACTCTGAAGAAAACCCTTCTGAGCACAGTGAAAATCCTAGCATCGTGTACGACACTGTTTTGGTGGGGAAGAGCACAGGCCGTGGGGTCGGACCTTGGTTCCAGTTCCAGCACCCACATACACAAGCTGTGTGACCTTGAGGAAGCTGCTCATTGCTGTAAGCCAGGGCGTCTCATCAGTCAAAACAGGGATAATTCTAGCATCTAGCTCACTGGGCTGTTACAAGATATCAATGAAATAAGGCCTGCAAAGCACTTAGCAGAGTGCCTGGCACATGAAACTCTCTCTAAGTGGTCACTATTATTATTCTAAGTGGCTGACTATAACAATAGCTACCATTTACTGAGTACTCACTATATGCCAGTCTGCTAAAGTACATTATGTACGTTATTTTATTCAAACTCTGCGATACCCCTTTGAGGTATCATTTCCATTTTATAGTTGAGAAGACTGAGGCCAGGGAATTTAGATGGTTTTATCCTAGAGTCATACAAATATTAAGTAGGGAGTCAGGATTTGAACCTGAGATGCCTTGCCTCTAAAGCTCCAGGCTGGCCCCCTTCCATAAGCTACCCATTCTATCCATGGGCCCTCTCACAGCAGACATCAGCAGCGCCAGGCTAATATCAGAACATATCTTTCCCTCTTTTCTTTTCCTTGTTATAATATTTCCTCTTGAAAAGCCTGCTTAACATTCATAGACTGCAGACTCTTTAAAGTGAGCTCCTCAGACACAGAAATACAAGCTGTTAGAATTATCCAACAGAAACACAGCTCTTAGAGCCCCCAGCCCGTCCTCCAGGCCCCTAGGAGTTCTAGGTGAGGGCTTCCTCCCTAGAGGGAGAGCCTGGGCTCTCTCCTTTTGTCATTGTATCACCTCACCCAGTTCTACTCCCAGTGTCACTACAGGATGAGTGGGTTGTGGCTGTGGCCACATTACACACACCAGCCCACGTATTCCTCCAGGGATATTGTAGTCCCTGTTTACAGACTGAAAACAGAAATAGAAGCTAATGCTGAAAGTGAACAAAGATCACTGAGTGGTCAAGAGGCACAGATGGGACTGGAGCTTAAATCTTGTCCTGGACTGCTCCTAGATCTCTCTCACCCCTGTCCACAATGTGCACCATGATCCCGGGAGTGCCCATTTGCATGTGGCATTGGGTGACATGGACAGCAAGTAGGGAGCTTGGAGCTCAAGTCTCCAAGCCAAGCATGGTCCATTGTGCTCGGTCAGGGAGGGAGGAATGAAACCAAGCCAGCGAGCACCCACTGGGTCCTAGACCCTGTGGCAGGCAGTTTCATGTGAATCATCTCATTTAATGATACTGCAAGGAGGCAGTGCTAGCTTGTTTTTTTGCAGATGAGGACATTGGAACTCACAGGGATTAACATGTAGCCAGGAAGTGGTAGCTCTAGGTTTGGAATTCCCATCTGATAAAGTCTAGATTTTGTGTATGTGGGTGAAACTGCATCTCCAAAGAATGAGACACACACACACACACACACACACACACACACGCGTGCGCACACACACATGCGCACACACACACACACACACACACACAGAGTCAGGCACCGAAATAAAGTGCATATATAAAATCAATATCGAGGAAAGCTGCATTATACATATCACTGGATGGGAAGCAAAGAAATTAACTGAGACACATGTAGGCAGAATCATAATAGGTAAAATTTGTCGAGCGCTTGACATATCCCAAGCACTGCAGTTTTCTGAGTGTTAGCTCAGTTAAATGTCACAAAGACCTTATGAAGTAGGTATGATGGTTACCACCATTTTAAAGATGAGAAGACTAAAGCACAGAGAAGACAAGCCACTTGCCCAAGGTTACAGAGCTTGCCAATAGTTGTGCCAGTGACTTATCCGCCGCGGTTGCACCATCCATTTCCTGTTCTCTACTCTAAGCTGGATCCATGGCTTCCCTTTGATAATTGGCTCTCTTCAGGCTTTGCTAATAACAGGCATTAAAAGGAGACTGGAAAGCAGGAGGAAGGGAGGAGGAGGCTTCTTTCCCCATCTTTCCTGTTTCTGCTAGTGCACCTCTAACAGTGGTTCTTGGCTCCAGCTACTAACTCCTCTGGGCATCTCAGAACTAGCCTCTCTGTACCCTGGAGGACCAGTGGCAGACAGGTGGCCCCCTCTCCTCAGAGGTCTGAGTACCAACTCCTTGGAACTCCAGGTTCTGGAACTCTTCCCTCCAAGTCCCAGCGGCTATAGCTACCCTGCATTTATGATCTCTGGGTTACTCCAATGTTTCTCTTGCTCCTCTGGCTCTTGAACAGGTGTGCAACCAACCCCCTCTATTGAATGTCCTCTGGGTGGCCTCTTTTTTCCTGATGGGACCCTGCACACTATCATACATGGGTCCTGCAGCTTGCTTCCAGAAAATGTTCTCTTAACTACTAGTGTCTTATCTTTTACGAGGATTTCAAACTCCAACAGGAAAGATCACAGAAGTCACTTTTATTATTTAATTTTTGCCTCCAGACACTAAATTCACATCTCACAAATAAACACAATTTTCTAGCAGACCGTGGGCACAGGCTTCACTGTGAAGATTTTCAGCTATGGGAATCCTGGTTGAGGGGCCCTGGGCATGGTGGACACTGAGAGACACCAGTCTGATTTTGACTCCCCTTGTTCCGATGCTGGGCCCTAAGTCACTCTGCCGCAGAGTCAGGCTGAACCCAAATTAAGAGGACAGATGGTCACTTTGACACTAAAGGAAATTACTAGGGATAATAAAGGCTCATGGCTTTAATTAGAGGGCTGGCTGGTGTCAGTACCATTTTGAAGACAAGAGCATCAGGCATTTGAGGGCGGCAGGTGGGGGGGCACAGCTTGGAGAGTTTTCAGCTGGTTGCCTTGTTAAGAGAGCTTTGATCAGGGGAGAAGGAGCGTCAACTCCAAGATCAGGGATGACAGCCGCATAAGCCAATGAGTATGGTGCTACAGGGTCTCTTGTCTAAGATGGCCCCCGGGACTACACTTAGTGAAAGGAAAAAAAAAAAACACAAAAAGAGGAAAGAGGGGGCCTCCACCCAACCACTTATCCATTCATCCATGCAATCATCCATCCATCAAGTTATGCATTCATTTAACAAATATCTATTGAGCTACTATCCTGTGCAAAGTATGGGGGATGGGACACAGAGATGAATCAGGCATGGATCCTGTCCTGAAGAAACACAACCTCCAGTAGGGGGAGAGCAGAAGAGAACAAGGTAACCTGTAGCAAGAGCCACTGTGACTTCATGAAGGAAGTAGAAACTGAGATGCGGGGAGGGGGAAGTGAAGGGCATATGTGAGGCGCATTGAGAAATTCAGTGGGATGCAGTGGAGGCTTTGTGAAGAGCAATCATGGTGGTAAGACCAGAAAGACAGCCGAAACGATATTGTAAATGGACTTGAGTCTCAACTTTGCTCTGTAGGTAGCAGCATTCAGCATGAAAGAAAGAGCAAAGTGAAAGGGGTCCGGCTGTGAGTTCGGCTCTGGACACACCGAGTTGGAGGGGCTGGCGGGAATTAAGGCTGGAAAGAAGGACAGCATGGGGCTCAGGAGAGAAGCTGGGGTTGGGCAACCCATTTGGGTACCATCTGCCTTCACCAAGGTTAACAGATGAAGCTTTGAAATGGGATGGGATTTCCTAAAGAGTATAGAGGAACAGCAAGGAAAAGCCAAAGAGCGATTCTTGAGTGAAACCTCAGTTTATAAAGTGGAGGAAAGGGGAAGCAAAGGACCAATGGCCTTTGGGAGCGACAAGAGCTGGAGGACAAGAGCAGGGAGGAGTTGGAGAAACCCAGGAAGGGAGGGTGAAGGGTGAGGGACTAGGAGACTGGATATCAAATGCTGCCCCCAGAGGCCAAGGGGAGAGAAGCAAGAGAAGGCGGCCAGATCTGGGGGCTGGGAAGTGGCCGGTGACTGTCAAGAGGGCATGGTGGGGGGAGTGATGAAGGCAGAGCCAGATAAAAGAGCCAGAAATAATAATAACAAAGATAACCATAAAAATAATAAAACCGTGTCTTTGATGCTTACTAGTAGGCCAGGCACTTTCCAGACACTTTCCGTGTACTAGTTCAGTCAATCTCCACAATGACTCCATGAGGAGGGTACCAGTATTATCGCCATCTTACAGATAAGGGACGCAGGGCAATGAGAATAAGAAGAAAGGGAAAGTCTGGATTTCCAAAGCGTGTTCAGCAGAACCCTAGTCCCGCGAGAAGGGCACAGAAAAGGGCTCTGAGGTTAAGTAAATTTGGCATTTCCCCTTTTAGGAATGCAGATGAGTATATTAAGGACTCAGGAGCCCTGCACTGAAGAAACTTGTTTAATTTTGTTAAATCAATGTTTTCTAAATTTATTGGACCTGCAAACCTTCCTACCATTACCGTCCTATGGAACAGCGTTCTACAAGGCACAGTCTGGGAAATGCTGGTGTGCAGACTCTTTCATAAAGTCACGGATAGAAACACGGGGCTGTGGGAGTGCTGTTCTTTTCTTTCTTTTTCTTTCTTTCTTTCTTTCTTTCCTTCTTTCCTTCTTTCCTCCTTTCTTTCTTTCCTTCTTCCTTTCTTTCCTTCCTTCCTTCCTTCCTTCCTTCCTTCCTTCCTTCCTTCCTTCCCTTGAAATGTCTGTGCCCTCTTCTGGGATGTGTGTGTGTGTCAGGGCAGGGGGTGGTGGGAGTGCAAAGGATGAGGGCACATAGGCAAGAATAGACACTGCCTCGAGGAGACACATCTGGCCGGGGCAGAGGTGACACATGCTCTCCTTAGGGCCGCGTGCCTAGCCGCATATAAAGCGGGCATGTAACAGTGTGGCATGCGGCACAAGACGCGTGTGGTGTGACAGGTGGCAGGAATTACTGTGTGAAGACTTCCGAAGGAAAGAGTCTTAAACGAGTAGCCCCACTTGGGGGCAGGGGACTGTGGGCAGAATTAAGTCTGGCTTGGAAATTTTACTTTATGAATAGGAGCCTGCTTGTTTGGGTCAGATCCATTCCACCGGGAAAGAAATGCTGCTCGCTCCACCTGGGAAGACAGACTAAGTGTATTTTAATGTGCAGATGTAGCCCCAGCCGGAGCCCCGATCAGGCCCAGGGCATCTGGCTGGAGAGGGTCTCTTTTAAGCAGATGCTTATTATAGACTTGTTTTGAGCACTTAACATGCCTTCTCTTTCCCAGCTGCTAAATGCCCATTTCCACGTTATTGAAATTCACTGGGAAGTATGGTTAATATGCGAATATAGATTAGCCCCCTTGCCCACGGAGGCAAAGCTGCCTGCTTGGCAGCCTCTGGTCCTCAAGATTCGTGAACTATCTGGCACAGGCAGGGAAGAATGGAGGACTGGACGGGGGTGGGGATGAGGGGGTAGGTTTAATTCTTGGGCTGCTAATGAATCTGATTGTAGCCAGCACTCGATTATACCCAGGTGGATTACACACTGGGTGAGCTGTCTGTAGAAAATGTTAAATCCTGTGAGATTTCCCTCATTGCTCTACATACCTACAAAGCTTCCAAGCAGCCTGACCCAGCCATTAATTGGTGCGCACTCGTAGCCGGCCAGCTCATTTCCATACTGGTTGAAGCAAAACATAATTAGGAAGGCAAGCATGCTATAAGATATGTATAATATCTAAGTTTCCTACCGTACATTTGCAGTCAAACAACAGTGAGCTTTTTGGTCACCCACCGCTTTGAATTAATCACCCCACTGCTCGCCCTGTCAGAGTGAAGGAGCTTTCAGCCAGGAGGGTGTTTTAACAAACACCTGAGAACACGCACATATTCAAGGGTGTTGTTCTTTCAAAATATTCACCTTGGGCCTAAGCTGCTGCTGCTTTGCTTAAGACACTTCTGGAAGTTCTTTTTGTGGGGGGCGGATGGGGGGATTGCCTTTGGAGCTTCTCGGTCTTTTTTCCAAGTACCTGTCTTCTGGCACGGGGGCAGATATCCACCTTGGGAAGGCAGGATTGATTTTAAGTGAGAGCAGAAAGCATTTCAGAGCCAAGTATAGAGAGTCAAGTGAGACCTTGTAGTTCTTACTCATAAAGAATTGTTTTCCCACTTCTTTCTTTTCATTTTTTTCCAGGAAAGTAGTTTAAGATGAACTTTGCATTTATGAGCATTGCCTAAGCAAAGGGTGAGCTCATCCGTGCTCCCCTGAACGAAATGAGCAAGAGAAAACCAATCCCCCCCACCACAATGACACATGTACCTTTTCTTCTTCTGAGCACACAGCTCTCTGCCTGGCATCCACTGACAGTCACATGGGCAGGATGACATCTAACTAGCCCCCAGGGCCTCTCCTTTGTGAGCTGCTGAAACATTGCTTCAAACACCTTGCTCCAAGCCAGCTTCCCTTGCCACCCAAACAACTCCCACCTCCCAGGGCCACTCATCAGCCTGTGCCAGGAAGGGCAACTCCATGTAAATGTGAACGTCCAAGAGAATCAGGAGGATGGTACCATGACAACAGCCTTTGGAGAAGGAATCAAGTGTCCTGAGAAGACGGGCCGGTTCCGGCGAGGGTTGGGGGTGGGGGTGGGGGCAATGAGGGCTGCCGTGACCTGGGACAGGCTTCCAAAGGAAGGGCCTGGAAGCGGGTTCTAGGAGACAGTAATGGCTACCATGTGTGGATTCCCCAAGAGGACTTCTCAGGGGAGCTCAATCCAAATCCTAAATCCTCATTGGATTTGGGAGTTCTGATGTACTGGTTAAAAAAGAAATCAAATGTTTTGTCTGTAGTCTGAGGGAGCTCTGTGCCAGGCAAGAGGAGGCAGGCGGTGTTGGGTGGCTGTGTGCTTGGGAAGTCTGGTATTCATTTATCAAGTGAGAGCTACCCTAGGCCCATTACCAGGTCTCCAGGAAGGCAGGTAAGCTGTTGCTAGGATCCTGCTTGATTTCCCTAAATCAATCTCTACACTGTAGGTGCCACTTTGGGGGCTGGCCGTTGTGCACAAATAAGAGTGATATTTCCAAGCATGAAAATTCAGAAAGCCAGAGTCCAGGAGGAGGGGATCTGCAGCTCAGGGAGAATTCTCCATGGAAGCTACAGCCCCTCCTGTATTCCTTTCAGGGATCCACAACCTCTGTGAGCACCGGTCCCCGGAGATCTTCCCTGGTGCTCAGGAGAAGCGAGTCCTGGGCCTGTCCCTAGAGTCCCCTCCCCCAGGGATACTCTACAACCAGCTCCAACAATTTCCATGTCTGCATTTCCCTGGACACGGAGCCTCCAGATTCACAGAAACTAGAATCCCATTCTTCCCTCTAAGGAAAACCATTAGACCTGCACTTAGCAACCACCAGGAGGGTATTTTTAGCTCTCTGGCAGAAGTGTAATGTACAAAATGTAATAATCTCAGCCTTGAAGTTCCTCGCAGCCCCATTCAACATGAAACTGTGGCTGATGGATGTTCGTGGAGAGAGCAGAAAAACAGGGCCAGCGAGCTTGCCTGCCGTTTGCCTTCTCTGTTCAAAGGGAGGCACCAGACACGGCAGTAAAGATCGAAAACACACACACACACACCAAGGAAGTTCACTACTTAGCTGGTGGGGAAACGGGCCCCCAAATGCATGCCTTCCTTAGGCCACGGGATAGACCACGAAGCTGACGTTTCTGAGTGACTCATTGCCTGGACCCCGGCTACTGACTTGTGCTATGCCCTGGGACAAGTCCTTTCATCTGTCTGGGCCTCAGTTTCCACACCTGTGAAATGATCCTTTTTAGTTGGGACATTCTATAATCCTAGGGGCCACTACCTGGAATTGATTCAGGACAAACCCCATGAGTGGGCAGAGGCCTGGAGCAAACAAACTGTGCATTTTGTATAGTGCTTGTGAGTTTTCCTGTGCTGCTAGGTGGCTGCTATGGACTAGGCCCAGTGCATAGCTAATCCACCTCCTAAGCCCTCTCTAGACCATTTTAATTGCTATGATGCAACCCCACACTATCTGTCACCTCTACGTTCAGGCCGCCGGCCCTGGCTTCAGTTGGGGGTTACCCCAGGAGCTGTGAGTGGATCTTAACTCCAGCCCACGTTAAACAAAAGCAGGTTCACTCTGCTCTCAAACACTCACGGGACTTACTCTGAGGCCAAGGAAAAGCGATTTGGGGATTAGTTACTATTTTCAGACAACTTCAGAGTCGGGAAAGAGAGATTTTTGTTCTTCCTCTTTTGACCATGCTCTTCCCAAAGCAGACAGGGCAAGAAAGGGGGAGGAAGAAGAGCGGAGGGAAATTTATAGAAAGAAGAAGGAAGGTGTGGACCTGGGTTTCTTGCCCAGAAGCGAGGGAAGAGATAAAGTTGGTGAAACTCACTCCCTGGTCCTGACCCAGCACGTGGAGCCAGGTCCCTCGGGGATCCTCACCATCTTATGTCTCTGGTAGGAAGGCCCCACGTCTACATGAACTGATGGGGATCCTGTCTCAGAGAGCCATCATTCGTTCATTCCCTCACCCATTCGAATGCATTAAAAAACTGCTGGGCACTGTGCCAGGCTTACAAGTTGTCTTTGTTTAATAAAGTTTAACTTAGGAGTGAGGCATAGTAAGAGATTAACAACAATAACTGGAAATAGAACAATTATAACAATATACTATAAATTATAAGAATGTGGTCTCTCTCCCAAAGTATCTTTTTGTCCTGTACTCCCCCTTCTTCTTGTGATGATGTGAGATGGTAAAATGCCTAAGTGAGGAGAGGTGAGGGAATCATGCAGGCCTTGTGATGCAGGATTAGGCTACTGTCGACCTTCTGACAATATGTCAGAAGGAGGCTCATGTGCTTCTGGACCACTGTTGACCGCAGGTAACAGAAACTGAGGATGTCTTAAATTTGCCTATATCCCCAAATACTTGAAGCTCCATCAAACCAGTGTCCCCAACACCTTTGTTTCTTGTGTGCCTCTCTGTGCACACACACCTGAGACCTGGGGTTGGGGAGGGAGGGAGAACACACTTTGAGTTGCCTGCAGGAAAGGAGTAGATCCTTCACTTCCGAGGTGATCAGAGGGAGTGAGGAAGGCCCAAGGAAGACTGTGCAGTGGAGGGAGTGGGGGATCAGGGGCTAACAGATAGGGTTCTATCCTATATCAAGGATATAGGATTGCTCAATTGCCCATGCCAGAGCGGTGTAATAATGGAGGATGTTACATATTCTTCCCAGACCCACCAAGCCCCTCGGCTGTTGACCTTCGGCCTCATGACACATAGTGAGGGCAGAGGGGAAGAGTCATTGACCTTCCTCTTGAGTGAGTAAGTTATTTCCCCAGAGCACATATCATTTGGCTGGGGGGTGGGGCCACCTAGGACTTTAAATTTGCTGTGTATGTTCCACTAGCAGAAAACCCAATTTCCAAACCCGAGGAAGCAAAAGGAGGCCGATAGATATTAATAACTGCTAACATTTTGGGGAGAACTTACTACATGCTGGGCATTTTTTCGTGTGTGTTGGGCATTTTTAACAGCCATTTAAATGTATACAAATTCCTCTCTCTCTCTCTCTCTCTCTCTCTGCCCCTCCCCCACTCACGCTCTCATTCTCTTTCAAAATAAATATATAAACCTTAAAAAAAGGGGGGGTGCCTGGGTAACACTGTTGGTTAAGTGTCTGACTCTTAGTTTTGGCTCAGGTCATGGTCCCACAGTTCATGGGATTGAGCCCCATGTCGGGCTCTGTGTCAGCAGTGCAGAGCCTACTTGGGATTCTCTCTCTCCCTCTCTTTCTCTCTCAGTCTCTCTCTGCCCCTCCTTGCTCTTGCTCTCTCTCAAAATAAATAAATAAAACTAAAAACTAAAAGTATACAAATTCATCTAGTCCTCACAAAAACAATGCTATGGAGTAAGTGGTATTGTTATTCTCATTTTTTTTTTCCGAATGAGGAAACAAAGGCACAGCAAGGTTAAACGACTTGCCCAAGGTCACACAGCTGGTAGATGCAGGAGGAGGCGTGCCTGCAACAGAAGCACCCAGATGAACCTCACTGCTATCCACTGGTTACTGGAAAGAGAAGTTTGTCCTTATCTGCTCTGGCTTGTTGCCACCGCCAACTTTCAGACTAGCAGGCAGAGAAGCATGTACGTGAAACCTCTATCTGTCTCTTTGCTGAGTCCCGTTTCCCAGAGTGTGAAATGAGCTTCCCTCCTGCCAGCCACAATATGTCCTTATTATGCCTAATAAGACACGGGGCTTCTAGTCAGCACAAGCTCAGATGTTGAACGAAGGGGAGACTTGGGGACTGTGCTTCCACTCCAGCATCCTCCTGTCCGGGGTATGCAAGGCTGAGGCCCAAGGCTCTGACAAGGCAGGACCCATGTGTGTACCCTTCTCCCCATCCTTGGTGACTCTGCCCCATTGTTCCTAGTAATGTGGGGTCTGGGGAGGAAAAGGAGGGGATAAGAAGCGGAGAGAGGCACTCCCACAGTCATAGGCTTGTGTTTTAAGCTGCACAGCTGGCTGACAGAGGTAGGAAGCCAGCAGAAAGGACAGCCTCGTTAGAGGAGCCGATGGGATGCCCACATTGCTGCCTCCCAGAGCATCAGTTGGAGGGCAAGGCGTGGAGAATGAGGGACTGGCTGCAACCGGGCAGGGTCACTGTGATGGCTAATTCTACAGGTCAACTTGACTGGGACATGAGGTGACCAGACATTTGGCCCAACAGTATTCTGGGTATTATTTTGGGATGAGAGTAACATCTGAGTGGTAGACTGAGTAAAGCAGTTTGCCCCCGCCCCACCCACCAATGTGACTGGCTCTTATCCAATCAGTTGAAGACCTGAATAGAAAAAAAAGGGCTGACCCTCCTACAAATTATAGGAAAACTTCTTCTGCCTGATGGTTTGAACTGGGACCAGGGTGTTTTCGGGCCTTCAGACTTGAGCTGAATCATCGGCTTTTCTGGAACTCACACGGTCAACTCACCTGGTCCTCAGGCCTTCAGACTCATGCTGGAACTGCACATCAGATCTTCTGGCCTCCAGCTTGATGACTGCAGATCTTGGGACTTCTCAGCCTCTATAACTGTATGAGCCAACTCCTTATAAAAGAACCCTCTTATACTGGTTCTGTTTCTCTGGAGAACCCTCAGTAATCCAAGAACCATAAATATTCATTGGTGGGGACCTGGCTTGGAGCTTGGTGGGTTGGGTTTCTGAGCGCAGGGGAAGGTTCCTAGTCAATGCATTTACATTCTTGCCTCTCAGCTTCCAGGGATTATTCCAGCAGCCCCTGAAATGCAGCCTGGAGCAGAAAACTCAGCATGAAGGCACTTTTTCTGGCCAAATATTCCTAGATATGGCCTGGTTTTCAAAGCTTGAAATTAAAGCCCATGCTCAGAGGTCTTCCTTCTTTTCCAGCTCTGTATGTGCTGCAAGGGCTGAAAAGAACCATATGGTGTGAAAGTCTGAACATGCTTCAGCCTTGCAGGGAGAAGCTTGCTTGCGTGTCCAGAAGCAATTTCTGGAGAAGACAATGGCTGCATTCAAGGGAGCTGTCTTTGCCGGTTTCGTGCCTCCAAGAGGAGGGGCCTTCATCCAGATACGTGGTCTCTGTAGCCCCTCAGAGTCTCAGAGGAAGGTATCACAAGACTGCCCACTCATTTCTTCCAGAGTTAGCTCATCCAGAAGATTTTAAACACTTTCATTCTAAGGCAAGTCAATGTTTCTGCCATGCACACTGGAGTAGGTGAATCCAGGGGTGGGCTGGAGAGGCAGTGTGGCAGTGCGGGTCAGCACTGTGCCAGAGCTCAACTGTCTGGGTCAATCCCAGGGCAGACTCTGACTGCCTAGGAGAACTTGGGCAAGTTACTTAAGCTCCTTGTACCTCAGCTTCCTCATCTGAAAAATGGGATGATTATAGTGGTAACTACTCTTAAGGTTGTCATGAGGATTAAATGAAGTAATAAATATGTAAATAAAGTTATATACACATATATATATGCTCTCATATATATGTATATATATGCTCTCTTATATATATGTATATATATATATGCTCATATATATATGTGTATATATATATATATATATATATAAAACTTAGCAAAATGGCTGTCCTATAGTAGCACATTTTCGCCATTGTTACGTATTTATAGGTTGGTGGAACAGTTTGCCCTTCTTCGTATCCCCCCTCTAAGCCTAGAACTTGCCTGGTATTCAAGGAATTTACATATGTCGAAAATACAGGGTGATGGCAAACATTCTGATTTCAGGCGTTACCCATCGCTAGGATCTCAGCCCAACGCACCCTCAGCAGCGGGATACTTGAGACATGGCCTTGATCATCAAGAACTTATAAATTGAGTTATGGAAGGTTCTTTACTCTCACTGGGTTATATACTGGCCACTTCTACAACGGGAGGTACAACTGAGAACGGGGGCTCTGAGCAGAGTTCAGCCAGCCCGGGCAGAATCTACCTAGGGCATCTCTGGGCTCTAAGGTGACACCCCATGGCTTCAGGCTCATCCAGCTGATGTCTCTACTGGACGGAAGGTGCCCATCTCCTCTGGATTAAGAGCATGGATTATGAGAGAGGCACCCGGGATGGTAACTTAACGTTTTGAAGTTTCTTGCTGGGATGTCTTTGCTAGTGCCATATAAATACGGAGTAGGAGCACAATGTCTTAAGTAATAAAGGAGGAGAAGGAAAAAAATAATCCAGAGAGAAATCAACTTATGGCTCATTTAAACCTTATTGAAATTTCTACTGTGGAAACATTTAAATATCATAGTTACTGCCGTGTGTCTTCGCTCCTGCTATCCTCGGGTGGATGTTCCGTTGCACATTTGCTTGGGGAGCAGAACAATAAAGCTGCTCGGAAATTGCTTTCCCACTGCTAGGTAATTACAACGGGTTTTTATTCCAAATGTAAAGAATGAACCATTACTTTTTTTTAATAAAGGGAGCTCTTGGTTGGCCCTGGCCCTCTGCGCCCCCAGCCTCCAGCTGCACTCGCCGTTTGCTCCTGGGTCCTCGGCTGCATTTCCCAATGGGGCCCTTCTTCCCTGCCTTTCCCCTAAGAGACAGCTCGAAGCAGCTGTGTCTCCCAGCCCAGGAGCCTCGTGTGTCACTGTTTAGAGAGAGGGACGGCCCCCTCCAGGTCTCTGTCAAGAACATTAAATATTTAGCCCGACTCCATCCAGGCCATCAAACACGCTCCTGTCTCCCTTTCCTACCCAAAGTGACACATTTCCCCACCCCATCTCTCCATCTTTTTTTTTTTTTTAATCCCAAGCAAGCGATCTGGGATTAACTTGGCATTTGTCAGCTCTGTCTGAGCACAGGCGTGAGCTCCTCAGCTCTCTCTCACCAGACGGAGCAGAGAATGCGCCTTTTGTGCTCTCAGATGCCCAGTTCAGCCTGGCATTCAAGTGAGCACCTGCCCAAGGCTGCGCCGGCTCAAGTCCCCACCAGCTGCCCCCATGCAGCTTCTCCTGTCCCATTTCTCAGGTTGAACTCTGGGAGGGCTTCCCCCATCACCTGACATGTTGCTTTCTTTCTTAACTTCCTCTGACTCTGGCTACGGTGTGCTGGCCGTGGGGGCAGAGGGAGGGGGTGGGCGACAAATTCTCTTTATGCTACGTCACCTCCAAGGTCACCAGGAGGGAGAAACCGAGGCGGCAGCATCTACATGGCACGTGACATAGGGGCAGTCCAGGGCAGCCTCTGAGGCACGCAGGGCAGAGAGCCCATCATCCCGCAGCTGTGTGGCTCTGAGTGCCCCTTCCCTGTTCTGGGCCTCAGTTTCCCTCTTTGTCAAACACGGAAGGTACACTGCATATCTTTGCATTCCTCTGAACTATAATACCCCATGACTTCATATGTCAGTAACATCCATTTTGACCTATTCTTGGTTGTTTTGCCCTATCCATGTGCACATGTCCTTCCCTGGACCTAAACATATATGGCTAGAGCCAGACAAAAGCACCACGTTAGCCTGAGTCACATGGCTCTGAAGGGGCTAGTCTGCTCATTTTCAGACTATACACACTTTACTCCAGGGAGAGGAGGAGAGTAAGGGAGGTGCCTGGTGTCCTGGTGTACTGAAGAAATATGAATGGAGACCCAGAAGCTTTGAACAGAGGCAGGTGGGTGGCCCCTCCAGGCTAGAGAGCTCCTGCTGCTTTGGGGGGCTGTCCCCTACACTCTGTTTCTGGCTCTTACCTTTGGGGAAGCCATGTACCCTCTCTGAGCTTTGATTTTCCTCCTTGGTTTAATGGGATGACATTATCCAGGCCCTCCACTTACGAGCACCAGCGAAGAAATGAAAAAATGTCCTTTGGGAAGGAAAAAAGTCAGAGGACCAACAGGGAAACTGAGGCCTGGGGGGGCCCCCCCTTACGTGTGGGAGAACTGACTAGCACTCCATATTGGAGTGAAGCAGGCCTACTGCACACAGTTCGTATGCTCAGTAGGCGCTGTCCCTGTGCTTCTGGAGGTCAGCGTTAGCAAGGAGAGATCATCTCCTGTCAGGGTCTCCCTGCCCCGGGGCCCAGAACCCTCGCAGAACAGACCACTATGTGTCCAGGGCCAAGAAGCGGCCTGGAAGTGAAGGTCTGGTGTCTGCTCAGGGTCTGGAGAGTGTTTGGGGTGGCGGGGAGGAGCCTCAGTGTGTGAGCCAGGTCTGGCCCCCAAGTCCCAGCTGCCCTGAGGTGTGGCCAACGAGGGGGTGGGGGGATGGGGGGAGAGCAGCGGCTGTGCTGGGGGCGGACAAAGGGAGAAGACAAAGATTATTTTAAACCTGTATTAATCACTGCTCCAAACAGGGACTGGGGGTGGGAGCCACAGCTGTCATAGGGAGCTGGTGAGGGTGGTGGAAGGGAGTCCACAGGGAGGGGCCGGAACTCCTAACTCCCCACCAGGACCTCGGCCCAGCCCAGCTGTGAGCCTGGGGTCTTGCTGAGTCTCTGCAGCTTGCCCCAGACTCCAGAGTAAAGAAATCAACTGCATTCCAGTTTTCCAGGCCAACTGGTCTCACGCCTCACCAGCCTCCCCTCCACACTCACCACGAGTTAACCTAAAACAGTTTGGATCATGTCACTTTTCTCAAAGGCTAGTAATGGCTTCCTGTGCCCAAACGGGGGCCTCCTCCTTGGTCTGATGACAGCTAGCCCACCTGGACCTTCCAGTGCCAAGAGCAAGCCCCCAGCCACAGGTTTGACAGTGATGACGAGTGAGCACTTCCCATAGGCCTGGCACCGAGCTAAGGGCTCTCGTAAATTTCTTCACTGAATACTCAACATCGTCCGTTTGCAGACAAAGAAACTGAGGCTTGGAGGCACCACATGACCAACATGTGTGTGATACCCAAAACTTATGTTCCTAAATCGTGGAGAGTTCCACAGACATTCACGATTCCCTGCTTCGCTCAGCTCTTACTCTGAGAGGTTTTCTTGGTCCCTTTTTGCCCTTGAAGACATCCTCCCCACTCCTCAGGGCTTGGTTCAAAGGCCACCTACTTCAAGAAGTCTCCCTGACTGAAGCTCAACCAGGGACTCAAAATAACTGCGGACTTATTTACTATTTACTGCTATGTAGGTGGGACCATCTATCTCGGTTTCATAGGCAGAAAAACAGCAGCTTAGAGAAACGAAACAAAGTTATCCCTTGTCTCTCAGCTACTGAGTGATGGAGGAGGGTTTGATCCAAAGCCAGGTCTTCCAACAATTCCAAGTTCAATGTTCTTCACACTTTGACTGCTTCAGCGACTCTTCCTTTATGTGTCCGTGGTCCTTTGTGTGTGCCTTTATTTAGAGCTTATCAGATTCTGTGTCAAAAATCTGCACTAGGATATTAGAGTGCTGGATAATAACTACAATATTGATGGCTCGCTCTGTGCACGAGGCATTTCGCAGGCCTGTTCGCATTTCGTTCTCCCAACCATGATCCAGCTATTGCTATATCTCCATTCTTACAGGGGAGAGACTGATATTTCGGGCATTGGGTCCTGTATCCAGTGAACAACACGGTCTCACTATCTTTGTGGCATTAGGATGAAGATCTGTCCCAAGTTCATGCCTTCCCACTATACAGGCTGCTTCTTTCAAGCTCCTCAAGCGCTGGGTCCGCGCTTCATTTATCCCTGAATGAATAGGACCGTAACACCATTTTGGACACAACGGGACTGAGCGAATAGAAAGATGGACCATTCCGAGCTGGGAGCACTGGTCACTACCATCTTCTTGGGGAACCGGGGCTCTGGGCTCTGCTGACACCAATAGTCCCTTCTTTAAAGCTTCAACTCCATTCTCTTTAGATAGACTTCTAAAGAGGTACGGGGAGTGCCCCCCCCCACATTTGTCAAGGCTTTAAAGAGGTTTGTCTGAGGACACTGATGCCTCCCAAAGTGAGGGAAAGAGAACTATTCTCCTGTGCTTTTCCCCTTGTTACTGACATTTCTGTACAACTTCCTGACTTCCCAGAGGTTCTGTGCCATTCCTGCCTGGGGCAGGGGGCACCGGAGGCTGAGAAGCCAGAGCCAAAGTCATCACCAGGAATGTGAGCAGTCCCGGAAGGAGAGAAAACTCTGGAGAGAAAATTCCCATGTTGTGGTATCTCCATGGAGCAGGGCATCCCTGGAGGAGATTAGTCCCCAAATCTGGGGACTGACTATACGAGACTAGAGAGTCTAGGTGAGTTTCCAGTCAATCAGAGGATTCTCTCTTGCCAAAAATGAATTGCATGTTCATGTGACTTTTGAAAAATGGTGGTGGTTAAGAAGCAACCAGATTAATTAAGACCAGGTAGCACCAAATTCATGTTTAAAAATGTTTGTATTTTGGTAAGGTTCTAGATCAAGGCTTCTCAACCTTGGTACTATTGACATTTAGACTCATTGATTCTTTGTGTGGGTGGGGGCTGGGGGGTTGCTTTCCTAGGCATTATGGGCTGTTTAGGTACACACCCTGCACCCTCTACCCACAATGCCAGTAGCAGCAGCTCCACCCCCAACACACACACTCGGTTGTGACAACCAAGGATGTCCCCAGACATTGCCAAATGTCCCCTAGGGGAAAATCTTCCCTGGCTCAGAACCACTGTTGCACCTGCTTCTCTGGTTAGGTATTTGATACCCTTGCACATTATCCCTGAGAAGAAAAGGAAAAGGGGCTGGGAATCAGCCCAGTTAGTTGTACAGAAACTGGTAGAACACTGTGCACAGCGGTGTTGATCGCTGAATGGGCATCAGCCTGGGGCATGTCCATAGTGACAGGCCTCCAGGCTCCATACATGTCTATCGGCCACAGCGATAAGGACATTGATGACATACTTACGTTGTGTACAAATGTCACCAGCCCGGTGGATATGGAGCTCTGTCAGATAAAAGACAGAAGATTCAAAAGGGTCTCTAACATCGTTAGGTGAAAAAGGCAAAGCTTCAGGGCACTGTGTCCCCGGATGCTGTCTGTGTAAGAAGCAGGTGAAACATGGGGACCGATATTGCTACTGGCTTGTACCTGTGTAAAGAAACCCCAGGAGGGTACCTGGGAAGCCAGGCACATGGTCACTACAGATCTTGGCGGAGAGGGGCTTGGGCGGAATATACTTTGTTATATTATTTGATTTCTAAACATGGACGTAATAATGAAATTATATAAGACAGAATTTCAACCTACACTAGGGGCCAAAATAAATACAATGCAGTTGGACAGACACAACATCCATCCTGCATTAGTTCAAAAAATTCACTCGGCAAGTATGATGAGAACAGACTTGAGAGGTTCGTGTGAAAGTCAGGAGTTTTTAGTTGGTCCCAGGTCGCCAAGTCAACCAATCAACAGACACCCGACATCCACTACTAATGAAGGCTTTGATTGTTTATGGCATCCAGGTCAAGGGCAAAACAGTCCCCTTCGTACCCTGGGCAGCTCAGACCAAATTCGTAGCCCTACCTTCACTTTCGTAGGCTGTGTTTTTTGGAAGCGCGTTGACAAGTGTGTACAAGGGACGGTGACCTAGATGGCGAGGGGCCTGGAGATTGTGAAAAGTATGAGGTGTAGGTGATGGAATCAGGGAGACTTAAATGAGAGAAGAGCTGATTTAGAAGGGACACGAAAGCTGTCCTCAAACATTTGAAGGGTTGTCCTATGTGGGAGAGATCAGGGGCCCTTTGCATATATAGCTCCGGCAGAGGCAAGCCCTCTTTAGTTTATCGGGAGGCCCATTTCCTCTCAGAACCATGCCAAGGCTGCCTTGTGAGAGAATAATAAAATAGCTAACACTCACCGAGCGCTTACAAAGCATCAGGCACTATGATAGACACTTTCCCTGCATTATCTCCCCGGCTTTTCATAACATCCCGAAAAGGTTTTTTTTTTTTTTTTCATTGTCTTTTTAAGAAAAGGGAGAATGGAGACTGTGAGAGGTTAAGTAAATGTGTCTGAGGTGATGCAGCCCAGCCTGTATACTTGACCAGTGTGCCTGCTGCCAAGAGGTAGTGAGCTGTCCGTCGCAGCCAGCATTCAAGAGAGATATAAGCTCTACCTGCCCACAATGCTCTGAGGAAGCTCCCTCGGGAGCTGCAGGAGAGGCTGTTCATGCCTAACACACCGCAGTCCTCTAAGAAGAGAAGCCCTGGGCCTGTGAGAAGGCCAGGGGATGGAGTAAGGCATACGGAGAGAGAGGCAGGCAGGTTCCTATTAGTATTTATCAAGGCTAAAAATTGGAGGTTTTGGGTGGGGGTGGTGCCAGTTAGGAGTCAGAGAGGGGTGAGCCAGTAAGAAACACTGCTTGGCACTGGAGAGCCGCCCCGTCTATCCACGGAAGCTGCGAGGGTACTTACAAACCCTGAGTTATTTCGCCTACCAACGCGCGAAGCTCCTTCATGGGCATGATCCCATTCAAGTATGCGACCACCTTTCAGCAAATGCCCTTCTGGAAGGTGGGGGTCAGGAGGGACGGAAAAGATGTCTCCAGAGACAGAGGGGAGAATGACAAAAATAGACAATCACTTAGCAGTGGTCAGACTAGAGAAGAAAGAGGAGGGGGAGGGGAGAGAGGAAAGAAGAAACAAAACCCCCCAAAACCTCCTAATTCTTCTCAGCCTCATTTGGGAGCCAGGACAGACGTGTTTCGCTGCCTTCAAGTCCTTAACAATATTCCTAAGCGAAACAGACCTCCAAAAGGAAAGGACCCCTCAAGTGCCCCACGACTCCTCTGTCATGGAGTAGCAGGGGTGAACATTCCCTGGTGGGAAAAAGGAAGAGACAGCAAGTTCGCCAGATTTAAAACTGGCTGAATCGAAGCACATAAAGCACAGGCTGGTGCTCACTTTTAAAAAGTTACCTGACACGCTGACTGGAAAAGAGAAAGGTAGGCTGGGCTTAACATGAGAAGGAATCACTTTGGAGCATCCAGGAATGGGAAGTCCTGGCCCGGTGGGAAGGAGCCACAGAGAAGGATTTACCATTCAGAGAACTTTCCCAGGGAGCCTGTTTACACACGACCCTCAGAAAATTAGCACAGGGTGGGCCCTGGGGAAAGTGGAAAAGTCCCAGGTCCCGGCCGAGGCCGTGGGGCATCAGACAGGCCAACACTGTGGGGCTGGGACAAGGTCACCCCGGGTGGGTGGACTGGAGTGTCAGCAGAGTGAGCTCTAGAGAGGACAGAGGCACTCGGAGGGTTGGGACTGACCGCTGGCTATGCTCGACCAGAACCGTCGTGGATGGAAACCTTTGCCGGGGGCTGAGAAGGAAGAGATACAGGAGTTTCCACTGGACACAGCCTTGCCCCCCCGCAAAGGCCAGAGGCCAAGAGGAGAAGCCAAAGCAGGAGGAAGGTGCTAATTACAGGAAAGGAAGGGGAGGACTTGGAGGGAGAGGTGGAATGGAGGAGAAAACGCAGACTGGGACACGGAGACCCAGAAAGAGAAAAACCCAAAGACAGAGAGAGACAGAAGCCTCTGCCGGGGCGGGGGGTCGGGGGGAGACAGGACCAGGGAGAAGGGACAACAGAGAAGCAGCAGCAGAAAGAGACAAACACACATTTGGAGAAAAAAGAGAAGGAAGTGGCAGCAGGCAGACAGCCCTGGGGTCGGGGAGGGGGGACAGCAGGTCACAGGGTGGAAGGCTGCCTCATGGCCCAGCGCAATGCATCTGACTGTCGCTCACTGCTGACGCACAGCTCTTCTCTGGCCGTGTCTCCCAAGGAAGCAGAGGCACACAGAAGGTGGTGTATCACTCTTCAGAGCAGGGCAGCGTGTCTACCTCAAAGTAAGGAGTCCGTCCCGGGGTTCGCTCAGCACCCCACTGCTCATCCTGGGCAAGGCCGCCAATGTCACCCCATATGTGAACAGAGGTATGCCCAAAGTGTGTGTGTGTGTGGGGGGGTAGATGCCACAGCCTTGCCAGTAGGTCTGCTCCATGGACAGAATGATGGACCTGACCCTGCTCAGGCAGGCAGGGAGGACACGGTCAACCCAAGCATCCACTGGTCCCCTTGCCTGGAATGTCTTCACTCAGATAGGCACTCAGAGGCGTTTGCAGAGCACTGGTCTGTTGGGGTGTCTCTCAGATGCTTAGAATATCATTGCACACAACAAAGATTGTTGTTCCCAGTGGGGTTCACATGCTATGAGGGGAGGTTGACTCAACTAAGTCAACCACACCATATGTTAGGAGGTGGAAAGTACTACGGAGGACAAAACAGCAGAGCGAGGGGGAGCAGGAAGCCTGGAAGCTCAGGGCAGCCTCTATCCCAAAGGTGACATCTGGGAAGTTGGCCGTGAGGCATCTGGGGTGAGCATTTCAGGCCATGGGAACAGTCAAGGGCAAAGTCCTGAGATGGGAGCTTTAATGGAATGTTGAAGCACCAAGAGGGAGAGGTCCACGAATTCAGAGGGGCTCTGGGGGCCAGAATGGAGGGCACCATAAAGACTTTGGCTTTGCCTTTGGATGAAAGGACAGCCATCAGCGGGGTTCTCAGGGGAGGAAACCATGCTGTGATTCAAGTTGCAACAGGGGTGCGTTGGCTGCCCTGATGAGAGTCGATAAGGGGTCAAGGATGCAAGTAGGGGCCCCACCAGGAGGACGTTGCAGGAACGCAGGAGGGAGGGTGGCTCACACCAACGGTAGGAGTAGAGACAGTGAGGGTGGTCAGGTGCCATGTGCTCTGGAGGAAGAGTCAGCAGGAGTCTCTGACAGATGGAATGTGGGGCGGGAGACAAGCAGAGGGGTTCAACACAACTCTAAAGCTTTGGGCTTGAGTACCTGAAAGGCAGGTGCTTTCACTCAACAAGGAATATGGGCAGAGTGGGTTTGGGCCATGCAAGATGGGGCAGGGAAACCAGTTCCATTTGGACACGTTGGCTCTGAGATGTCTGTGAGATATCGCAGCGGCAAAGGGAAGAGCTCAGATGGACGGAGGAGTCTGTGGTCAGGGAGAGCTCGGTGCGGGAATTATAAACACAGGAGTAGGCATGCAGGGCACTGAGAACCAGGAGAACAGACAGAAGGAGCAGGGAGTGGATGCAGGTGGAGAAAACGATGAAGGACCCAGCTCCAGGTTCTACCCCACCCCAGGGTCGGGGGAGAGAAGCCAGCAAAGGAGCGAGACAGGGAGTGAAAGTGAGGGGGCAAGATCAGGCAGGTGTGGTGCCCCAGAAGCCTGGGGAAGAAAGCAAGTAGAGGAAGAGGGAGTGACCAAACGTGGTAAGTGCTGCCCTGAGGGCAGGGAGAGGATGAGTGAGAGGCCATCGTGGGATCTGGCAATACAGAGCCACAGGTGATCTTGATCCCATCCGAGTTTCAGGAGAGTGGTGGCGTTAGAGGGTGTGGGACCGAGAGGCCACGTAGCACAGTGACTGAGAGCACAGGTCTGGGCCCCAGCCGGCCAGGGTTCAAATCCTGCTCTGCCTCTTACCAGCTATGTGACTTCAGGCAAGTTCTTTAACCTCTCTACGCTTCTGTTTCTGAATCTGAGGCCACCGTTAGGAGGATTATATCAGTGAGCACTCGTAAGGTGCCAGGCACATGGGCCACACAGTAAATGGCCATCAAGTTAGAAAGAAAAGAGGACAAGAAGGAAGAGAATGGGAGGAGGAGAAGCAGAACATTCCTTCACGGAGTTTTACTGCAAAGAGAAGCACAGAGGGAAGTGGTGGGGGAAGGAAAGGGAGAAGGTCTTTCAAGAATGAAGAAATAACGGGATGTTTTGTCCCCTCGCCTCCCCCAGGGTATCACCAAGCCCTTCTCGGGGACCACCCGTGACCACCCTCGTAAGCACGGCACTCCTGACACTGCCTGGCTGCCTCTCGGCTTTGTTGCTCCCCATCACATTGGTCACCATCTAACGTGGCACTCTACTTACTTCTCTTGCTGTCCCCCGACTAGTATGTCAGCCTCTGGAATGTAGGGAGTGTTGACTGTCTGGTTGAAAGTTGTAACTCCAGAGCCTAGAACAGTGCCTGGCACAGGGCAAGCGCTCCATGAATATGTGCTGGATACACAAACATGTTGGTACCTGTACTTAGGGAGGTTCCTGCCCATCAGGGAAGGGAAGAAGCCCCCTTCTTCATGTATTCTGCACATACTTTCTGGGCATCTACTATGTTCTAGGAACAGTGTCAGGTTCCGGGGAACTGAAGACGAATCGCATGCCACCTTTGTGCCCATTTAGCCAACTTTCTGAGAGAGAGAGTGTGTGTGTGTGTGTGTGTGTGTGTGTGTGTGTGTGAAGACATGCAAGGCCATTCCCAAGCTGTGACATGAAGTCCAGGGTCTTCCGGGCGGGGGAACAACACAGGCAGAAGCCTGGCAGTGAGAGTGAGTGTCCAGAGCTTGCCCCTGTCCTCATGCCCTCCATCAAGCCTGCCCTGTCGCCCTGGCGCCCAGACTCTCCTCCACTTTGGCGCTAACAGCACCTGGGTATCATTTATTGGGCATTGCCCCAATCCGTCAGCCAGTTAGCCAAGCCAGTGAGCCTTGAGACCTCAGGCAGATGGCATGCTTTCCGAGGGAAAGGGCCATGGTGCCTGTAGCAACACTTTATATATAGGGAGAGCTCAAGAATCATTTGTTCACAGAATGATTCCTGAGGGCTGAACACCTGGCAGGAACTGTTCTGGACACTCGGGAGGCAGCCATGAGTGAGACAGACCAGGCCCTGCTTCCTAGAACGTGCATCATATTGGAGGAGATTATACAATAAATAAATCAACAAGCATGTAAGTCAAAGCTACCATAGTACCACGCAGAGAATGACAATGGGTAGGTGGCTGGGGGCTCTCCGGACTGGCATTCAGCGATGGAGTCTCTGACATTTCAGCTGAGTCTGAACAATAACTATCTACTGAATCCATTAATGAACAGAAGGGAAGCAGGCAGGAAGACCTCCTGGAAGCCACATTCTAGGGAGGCATGGAACTGAAGCAGGGAGCCCAAGCGCTGGGAGGATACAGCGAAACATCCTTCCAAATCAAAGACTTCCTGGAAGAGGTGGGTTTTGCTCAGGGTTGATCCCACATGGTGAGCAGCCTTAGATTTGCAAATGTGATCAGACAGCTTGGCTTTTAGCTGAAATGGTGACCAAGAGGGAAGGTTCTGGGTCCACAGAGGCTTGTTGAGTAGCTGTTCCAGGCTGAGCACCGGAAGATGGTGGAAGACGGTCCCTGGCCTCTGGGGGCTCACAGTTCCGCAAGGGAGACAGGCAGGCAGATCGATCATCACCACGTATTGAGATGAGGCTGTGGCATCTACATGAGTACAGGATAGCTCTGAGCAGGAAGCTCTGGACTCCCCTTAGGCAGGAGGCTGGGGCAGGGGAGGTGGCGCCTGGGGACACTTCGCAGAGAAGGTGACACATTGGTGCCTGGAGGAGGACTAGGAGTTTGCCAGGGACTGTGGGGAGAAGGCCGTCAGGAGGTGTTCAGAGAGATGGGGGACATGTAGGAAGGCTTGTGGGTGTGACAAAGCCTCCCACCCACCGGTTTATAAGGCGGTGAGGCTGGAGAATAAGGTGTATGTGTGGGGCAGGGGATGGGGGGATAATTTTAAAATCCCTAAGTCCTTACGGAGTTCCCATGCACACGAAATCCTTCCTGGAATACCGGCTGAACACTCAGCAAGTGCTCCTCTGACCTACTCTGTGCCCCACCCTGGGTTAGCCTCTCCACGGGGTCTGTCCCTTGTGCTGGGAAGACTAGAGCTGGCAAAGAGCCAAGCCAGCCCTCATGCCTCCCCCCTCCCCCGCCTGGGAGATCAACACAAGGCCCAGGGGCCGTGGTGAGAAGTGGTCAGAGTCGGGTGCGTTTGGAGGTGCGGCCAGCTCTGGAGCTGAGAAGCAGACAGCAGTCTCCGGTGATGCCTCAATCTTTGGTCTGGACAGCGGGACGTACGTTGGGGCCACTGACTCCGGGTTCCTTGGGATTCAGGGAAATGGGAACCAACAGCTCTGCTTCAGACATGTAGGTGTGGGTACTCTGCAGCTGGGGGGCAGCACAGAAGAGCTAGATCTAAGACCCCCTTGCTCCTTCTGCCATCAGCCTCCTCACTGGGCTCTCTGGCCCCTCTTGTTCCGTACAACCTGTCCTTCATCCGTGAGCCAGAGTTAGCGATTTAAACCACAAGCCAGATCAAATCACCCGCTGCTTCAAACCCTCCAGTGGCTTTCCACTGTACCTAAAATCTTCCAGATCTTCCCCTGGCCTGTGAGGGAGTGAGGGCCCGGTGGTCTGCTGCTGGCTGCCCCCTCACTGCCCAGTAATTCAGGGGCCCCAGCCTCATGGCCTCCCTCCTGTCTCTCAGACGAGTCAAGTCATTTGCACGCTCTTTCCGTGTGTTCTCTTTCCGCCTGGAACGCTCTCCCCCTGCGTCTTTGCAGAGTGAACTCCTTCCATCAGGGTCACCCAGGCCCTTTGTCAGCACCCTGCCTAAAGCTGTCTTTCTCTCCTACCCTCCCTTCTTGCATCTCCTTCATAGCGCTTGGCTGAAGTTATCTTAGTCACTTGTGTGCTTGTCTGTTTACATGTTTGTTTGTGTCCTCCCACCCCCACCCCCCATCCCCCAAATGCAGAAGCAGGAACACTCCATCTTATTTGTGCCCCCCCACCCCCACCCCCAGTACCTGCATGTAATAAACACTGACTGACTTTGTCCCCAGGAGCTAACGGTGGCAGAGTGACCACTATCAAACGGGGCTGCGTGGCTGGCAATGCAGGAAGCATCTAGCTGGGGTCCGTGGAGGCTGCCCGAGCCTCTCCAGGCCTGGAGGCACCTGGGTACCTCACGGCTGGAGAAGGAGGTTCTCCCACTGTGCTACGGGACCTGTAGGCGGGGGTCAGGACCTGTGTGTGTCCCACCTTTCTGAGGATTTCTTCCTCCCAAGCAACTACCCAAAGCGACTCTGCCTCAGCAGTGGGGCCTGCACAGGCCAGGGTGGGTCTTGGAGACCTCAGTTCATGGTATGCTCCAGCCACCCCCTGGGGCAGGGGCCAGAGTTAGAGCAGCAGCAGGAGGAGGGACGGAGTGGTTATGGGGGACGGGGGAGATGGAGAGAAGGAGGAAGAGGAGGAAAGAGATGGGAGGTGGCCAAGCAGAAGGTCTGGAAGAAGGGGAGGGAGAGGAAGAGGGAAGGAGGGGGAGGGAGAGGGAGGGAGGGGGAGGTGGAAGAAGGGGAAGGGGAAGGAGAGGAAGAAGGGGAAGGGGAAGGAGAGGAAGAAGGGGGAGGAGGAAGGAGGGGAAGGGGAAGGCGAGGAGGGAGGGAGAGGGAGGATTCTGCCTTGGCTGTGGGACCTGGCTGTATAGACCAGCCTGGTGGGGCGGGTGGGGCGGGGTGGGGGTGGGGGGCTTATCTGCCTTTCGTTTCAGGGCCAGGGCAGGGAGGACACGCATTCACCTCCCCTTGGCCTCCCAGAGCAAAGTGCACACCAAACGGGGAGGTGGAGGAAGGGGTAATAAAAATTAAATTAAAAAAAAAATTTTTAAGTTGGAAGAACAAATTATTTGGAGACGAAGCAAAAATATCTGTGACATACCGAGCACTGTTTTAATGACAGCCCGTGTGGGAGGATAGTTTAGTCATATTTTTTCATTTTCTCTTCCCCAGGGAGCTGCGTTCCAGTGATCAGGCCCTGATATCAGATTGGCATGTTCCCTAAATCAGTCACCTTCTCGGATTATTCAGCGGAGGGATGAGTCAGGGGGCTGCAGAGTAACCCCTTCTCCACAGGGCTCAGCGAGGGGGGTGGGGGGCAGGAAGCTTAGGAAGAAAGGCTGCCAGCCTCCCCCAGCAGGACTGTCTGAGGGGAGGGGAGGCTCGAACCCCCAGGGGCAAGGATATGACTAGTCCCCCATCTGGGACCACAGCAAGTGTGGCAAAGCATTTCTTCGAAGAAAGTCTGGTTCAATGCCAGGAGGAAGAAGTTCAGGAAGCTGTGGCGACATCCCCTCAGAAACGGGCACTTCCAGGACTAAAGATAAAAATAATGAGGATAATTTTCGGTGACTCCCAGCCAGAGTGTGGGTGCTTACACTCCCTGGGGAATGGCCAGACGCTTCTCACACGTCCCTTCCTTTCTCCTCACAACGGCCCTGGTGGCAGGTATACCAGCCCGTGGAGGCGGGGCAAACAGAGGCTCAGAGAGGTCAAGGCACTTCCTTGAGAATGTAGCTACTACGTGTCAGAGCAGAATTTGAACCCAACTCTGTCAGATTTCGGATGATGCAGTCCATCACCTCTCTGCATAGCATGATGGTCAAGAGCTCACTTGCCTTCCAAGTTACTTGTGGTGAAAACAAAAGACAGAGGCACTAGGAGGGGACCTTTTCCTGGCTCTTTACCCAGAAGACATCAACCTGCTTTACCTCCTATTTTACACTTACATATTCCTAGAAACCAGGAGGGAGCAGGCATGGTTCTTCCTTGTGGTACAGATGGGGAAACTGAGGCCCAGAACGAGGAGGTGACAGGGCGTGGCATCACAGATGCTGTGCAATGCTGTCCGGACCCAACAAAGCTGGGCGTGAGGTGTATTCTGTTACCAGCTGTCTGGTATATAGTATATTTAAACTTTTGATCTCCATCTCTCTACTTGTGAAACGGGAGGAATGAGAACCACCTCCGGGGCCACCGGGTTTTAGCCCATTTGACCTCCATAAAGTGTGTTTAAAATGCTTTGCAAACTCTAAAGTGTCATGCCAAAATGGGAGATCGCTCACCCTTTGTGAGCAGTATCATCAAATGCTTAACGGCATGGGTTCTCAGATGGCTTAGGTTCAAATACCGGCTCCTCATTCATTAGCGGTTAAACCTCGGACAAGCTACTTAATTAATCTCTCTGTGCCTCAGTTTTACCTTCTTTAAAGTGGGACTACCATCAGTACCTTCCTCATGGGTTGTTATAGGGATTAAATGCATTTACACAAGCTTAAGTGGACAGAGGATTATGGCACGCAGCCAAGGTTAGCAAGGCCTCTCATGACCATCATCGCCATACCACATCTACGTAACTCTGGGGCTTTCTTAAATCCTTGCTGGCACTCGGGGTTTGTGGGGTTCCTTGGGGTTGCCAGCTTCTCAACTGTGACAATCAAACAATTCCACTGCACCAAAGCCCCCAGCCTCGGGGCCTGGCTGCTGCCCCCTGGTGGTCCTCAGAGCCTAGAGGTTGGGGAGGGGGTCTTCTCTGCCATCCTGGGTTTGTTCTCTCCTTAGTCTCCTCACCCCAGAAAACTGCCTGGACCTCAGTCCACATGTCCTTTCAGACTTTGCCTCTGGTTTTGTGTGCGGTGGGGGCTTGCGTGTATCCCCGTGAATGTGGGGGGAATCTGGGAGCACAGGAGTGGGAGAATGTGTAGCCGCACGTGTGTGTGCCTGCACAGGTGGGACCATGTGGGGCTGTGCACACGGGTCTAAAGGGTGTGCACTGAGATGAAGCGAAGGCAGATGGGCCCATGTGTGGGTGCCTGGGGTGCAGGAAGAGGCTAGATCATCCGGATGTGGGCAAGGGAGGTAGGGTGAGGGTGTCGGTGCAGCCTGTGGGCTTAGGTGTTTAGATGGACGGGGAGGGAACAGCGGTGGGAACAGCAGTGTAAAGGGTATTCGGTCCTGGTCTCCAGAACCAGGTCTCAGACTGATGACTGCACCTCGTACTTCATTTCCATAAGGAATCTGAAGGATGGATAGGCACAGGTCAGTTGTAAAGGAGAAAACACTTTTTATTTCCAAACTTGCCTTAGACCGCCAAAGGCTTTGGGGCCTTGGAGGTCTCCCCATCTTCGAACACAGCCCTTCTTCCACAAAACATACCCTCTCTCCCTACTCAGCCTCGTCAGCCCTTGGGCATCCTTGGGAGATGAGCTCAGGAAGCCGGCTGGCTGCTGGCTTTGGATCCCAGCCCCGCGCTGTAAGCTGTGGCCCTGGCCATGTCATTCTCTGCTATGGCTCCGTTTTCTCAGCTGTAAGATAGGGGCCACAGGGACTGTGAGGAGAAATAAATTAATCCGTGTGGAGCACTTAGAGAGTGAAGGACTCCAGTCATTTTCATTTTTATCTCCATCTTCACCTTGATTATGCCCCTGCAGCGGTAAATTAAAATTAATCCCAAAAAGCCCAGCTGCTGGCTCTGAGAAGGGGTGCTGGAAACTGCCCCTTCATCTGCCGTCCTGCCACTCACGGCTAGCACCTCCAGAGCCCGGCACATCAGAAATGCTTGAAAAGTGCAGCTATTATCATGATCCTGGCCTGACATTGACCGGAAGGGATTACGGCTGGGGGTGTGTGACCGTCCACCCTGCGAGACTGTGGGCCTCCTAAGGGCCAGGACAGTTTATTCAACGCTGGGTCTCTGGGGTCTAGCACAAGGTGACTTTCAGTTAATGCTCAGTGAAATGAAATCGCTTGAGTAGAGTGGCACTAAGTGTGTGTTTTGCACTTGGTTATTTACTGAGTGTGAGGCTTTACCTATAAACAAAGCCTGGGTCTTGCCCTCCAGGAGTTCAGAGTCCTAGGTGAGGGGGTCTGGGGGATAGAAAGAGCAGAAACCATGTGGGGGTCAGGACAGCTCCCCAGAGGAAGTGAGGTCTAAGCTGAGGTCATAGCCAGAAGCAGAGGTGGGAGTAGGGGACATACTCCAAGGCCTCCCCATGCGGGAGCTGTGGGGCCAGCACCCAGCCCGACATGGTGATCCCCTGACTCCTCTACTTAAGGACCAGATTTGCCAGGGGTTCAGCACCATCTCAACTGTTCCTTCCCCTGTGATCAGTGATACTGGCTATCACCCTAGATCCAGGGGGGTGGCACGATCCTGTCCCTTCCCCCTAGTGGTTGTGGTAGGCATGCTCTCTCCCTCGCTCCAGCCTCCCAGCATTAGGGGCTCAGGGCTCCACACTTTTCCCGAGGGGCTTCTAGCCGCTAATCTGCCTGTGCCGGGGTCACTCTCAAACCTTTGCTCAGCATCTTCCCTGCTTTTGGCCCAATCTCTAATGTGTCACTATTCCAGCGAGAATGCCATGAGCCCTGACTGCCTCATCTATAGAACAGGGACGCTCACACTGGCCCTTCAGCTGGCTCTTGTGAGGAGTAAGTAAGGCACAGCACAAAGGCACAGAAGCACAGGAGGCCCTGTGCATATGTTAGCCCCTCTCCTCTTCTAGCCTCGGCTTCCCTCCTGGGGCAGCGGGGGTCGGGGGGCATGCGCGGGGAGGACAGGAGGCCCTGGGCCCTCTGTTTCTGGCTCCAGGTGAGAGGAACAATGTGTCTGCAGAAATGTCTACCGAGTTCCTCACCAACCACACACCCTGACCCAATCCCTGTAGCATCCTGCTTTCTCGCCCAACCTCAGTGAGTCAGTCCATCAAAACAGGAGATCAAATCCCATTCGCTGTATAGAGCTGGGAAGGTTGTTTTTAATTTCCTCTTAGGATGTGTATGAGTACACACGTGTGCATGTGAGTGTAGGGTGTGAACACATACGCATGTGTGAGAGTAGGGTGCTGGCAAAGGAGGGCAGAGGGGACTGGAATTGCTGGACACGCCCATGCCAGCCACCTGACCGCATGGGGGGTATGGGACGTGCTCAGAAGGGTGGTCTGGGACTCCATCACAGGCTCCGCGGGAGTCCCTGGGGGACCACCACATCCAGGCACAGTCTCCCAGAGACTCTGTTCAACGTGGCCCAGAGCAGGAGACAATCAGGGACATCGGCAGGGCTGCTGGTCACCTCACTCATGCCTCCTCCAGTCTCTCCCCAGGACCCTCACTCAAGCCTCTCCTTTCATCCCGCACCACTGCCTTGCGTCACCTCTGGCAGGAAAGAGGTCTTTATTTCCCCCTTGAAGCCTGGGCGATGCTGAGTCTGAGAGACAGGTGCGGGTGCTTTTCCCCAATACCTTCATTCCCCCTCCCCCGAGAGAAGACTTTAGGGGCTGCTGGCCAGCTATGTTTACCTGCCAAACATCCCTGCGCATGAGGAACTGTGGTTTCTACAGGAACCCAGCAGGAACCCCCACTCTGCAAACTAGCTACAAACGTGAGCTGGCAGAGCGGATGCCATTTCCCTGACCCGGTGAAGAGAAAAAAGAAGACCCCGTCTTGCCACCTAGGAGCTTTGTGACCACAGGCAAGTTACTGAGAGTCAGAGTCCCCGAGTCCATTTCCTCCTCTGTAAAATGGGGAAAATCAGACGGTGTCTACCAGCGCCTCCCTAGCGGTGAGTGCTGGAAACTGCAGGCTGGACGGGTGCATAAATGAATACAAGATTGTTACGGGGTTAAATGAGATGAGGGTAGTAAAGCATTTATCACAGCGATGTCATACATGCAGCATTCAATATAAGGCAGTTATTACTGTTAGTTATTATGTGGAAGCAATCTCTTCTCCTCCAGTCAGACTGGTTCCCAGAGCTGATATAAAGTCAGGTAATTAAGGCTACAGAGTGACACGCCCAGAGAATCTAAGCAGTCCAAAGGGTGATATGTTGTATTCCATTCCATTTATTTTAACAAGTTTGTACTGAGTACATCTTTATGCACAGAATGGGGGAGCTCCTTTGCAATATACAGAAGAATTAAGTCAAGCTACCCTCCTAAAGGATTTACCTTCTCCTTGGGAAGGCGGAATCCACACTCATTAGCATAAATGTCTTCCAGCCTGGGCCAAACACTCAGATTGTATTCTAAAGGCTAGTGGAAAACTTTCATGTAGGTCTTCAGCAAATAATCACAGCTTACTTGCTGTGGAACGGCAGGCCCCTAGCTAGGCACTAGGGATATGGAGATAAGCACTGTGAATTAGAGGAGCCGCTCTCAGGCTGGAGAGTAAGATCTCATAAAAATGGGCCAGGACAATAAGTGCTAAAACAGAGCACTGAACGCAGAGCCCTACCTCTGTGTGGGGCGGGGAGGCTCATTACCAATACTTCCTGGGAACGGGGCGAGGAAGAATACCTTCTCTTCCCTGGGAGATGTGCTTATAAAGACCCAGCAACACCTCTTGACCAGGGTCCCAAAGCCTCAGCCTGACCTCACCCTGCAGGAAGCGAGAGAACCAGACTGTCCTTGAGAGCAGCTGGTCCCACTATGGTCTTATCCCCAGGTCCCCAGGAGCCCTGTGCCCCACGAGAACACATTAGCATCAGTGCTAGAAGGGAACAGAGAGACCATGGAGTGAAGGCAGAGCCCTATAGAAACAGAGGACCCCAGACCACTCCATTTACCGTGCCCACAGCTCCTGGGCAGGACCTTGGACCTAGCACAGCATTCTTGTTCGGAGACAAGCGGACTCTACTCCCACCCCTGCCTCCTCACCACTTTGCAATTATCGCAGTTTGTAAATGTGGCTGTCTCTGCTCACTGAGCATCAAAGTCCCTGAGAAAAGGGCCACGTGTGATTCATGGCTAGTGGTTCAGAGCACTGGGGTCAGGAGATCCTTTGGATTCAAGTCGGAGCTTTGCCAGCCACTTTCCAGTGTGATGCCCTTGGGCAAGTGTAACCTCTCCAATATTTAGTTTTCTCATCTGCAAAATGGGGTTAACACCTCAAGGTTGTTGTGAGGCACAAGTTAAATACACTGCTGCCAAGCACCTAAAACAAAGCCTGGAATCCACTAGTGCTCCACAAATAATGTGATCATCTTCACTTACTCGCCTGCGCATTTCCAACACACTTTAAAGAGTAGCGTAGTGCTTTGCTATAAATATATATTTTTTAAACTTTTTTAATGTTTATTATTTACTTTTGAGAGTGAGACAGAGACAGAGAGAAAGAGGGAGGGGCGGAGAGAGAGGGAGACAGAATCTGAAGCAGGCTCCAGCCTCTGAGCTGTCAGCAGAGCCCGATGCGGGGCTCGAATTCACAAACCATGAGAGCTGAAGTCAGATGCTTAACCAACTGAGCCACCCAGGAGCCCCGTATAAATATATATTTTTAAAGATGCATATTTACATATGTAGATAGATAAACACATTACATACATACTAATCCTTATGCACAGACATAAGCATAGGCTGCAGGCTTCCAGAAACAGACCCCTGATGGCCAGAATGAATTCTTTTTTTTTTTTAATTATTTTTTAATGTTTGTTTATTTTTGAGACAGAGACAGAGCATGAACAAGGGAGGGGCAGAGAGAGAGGGAGACACAGAATCTGAAACAGGCTCCAGGCTCTGAGCTGTCAGCACAGAGCCCAACGCGGGGCTTGAACCCACGAACTGTGAGATCGTGACCTGAGCCGAAGTCAGATGCTTAACCGACTGAGCTACCCAGGCGCCCCCAGAATGAATTCTTGACCCAATATGCTTTGGAGCAGGACTGGGCTATCCAGAGAGCGAGGTCGGACTCTTTCGCTGTGGCACCGGTCTGTGACATACACTTGGCCCAGCTCACCGTCTCTGAGAGCCTGGTGACTATCACACTAGGGGGGAACACAAGAGAAATGCCAGTTCCAATACCTGGCTGTTTTCTATGGTCTCCCTTGGGCCTACTTATTACCGCCAGGTGAGAGGGCAGAAAAGGCTGAACAGGTGGCTGGAGGGAGGGGGGGGATCATGCAACATGAATGTAGCAGGGGAGGGAAGATGCTCCAAACGTCCCAGCTCACACAAAGTCAAGAACCCAGGAGATAGCACCCATTCAGTGGCCCCCACCCCGGCCCCGGCCGGCTGCGGTTCAGGCCTCTGAAGGCCACTACTTTCCAAGGCTCAGAGTGACGCTACAGAGCAAAGCCTCCAGCAGAAAAACCATTGATTTCTGATCTGTCTTTTAACTTGCTCATTAAGCAGCAGGGTCATTTGCATCCACTGCCATATTTGAGCAAAATTTGAGCAATGATAATGAACATGGCACTGAATGCCTTACCCGGCACCACTGACATCGCTGAAGAATAATAGGCCGGCTAGATACTCCCCACGCAGACTGGCCAGGGAGGGGTGCAAGGCCTGAGCCAGGCGGGCCCCCACCTTTAGTCACGGTCCCCCAGACCCACTGACTCCTCCTCTCACGGCCCCTCTGCCAGTTCACATCATGCTTATTTGCATGAGCGTCCCTGTGTCTGTCCTCTGTCTCTTGTTCATGCCTGTGTTCCTGGGATCTCAGGAACCTTGGGGAGGCCAGAGCTTCAGTCTCTCCTGCGTTGACCTCGCTACCACACCTGGGGCTGAAGGAGCTCAGTCAGGGCCACTGGAAAGGCCACGGCCTGGGCAGCAGAGGCAAAGCAAGGGATATGCAATTACCTGGTGAATTCAAGCACATAAACAATTTGTCAGCCCTCTGGCCCCCTGTTGTGCTGCTTCTCTCTCTTGTTTCTTTGGAGGGCTTTGCATGGGGGAGGCTGGAGACTCAGAACAAATCTCCAGGCCATCAGTCCATTGACCCGGATTTCCAGTGACCCAAGTCCCTCTTGCGCCGCCTTCCAAATGTGGGGCCCCTCAGAAGGGTCCCTATCTAGGACCCTGGGGAAAATACTCTATTCCCCCTGGGCTCTGCTTCTGCTCTGGGTGGGGTCTCTAGGATCGAACTGCTCAACAATCCAGAGAATCCTGTTCTCTGATGCTCCTGTTGCCCTTTCCAGTGCCTGCCGGGGTGGCCCCCCTCCACTGTCCAGTAGGTCCAGGGACGGGGCTGGGGGTGGGTGCGTAGAGGAGCTGTGTAGGGTCAGTTTCCCCTTATTGCTATAGATCAGCTTGACGTCATTGTTCTCTTCTTACTTTCCTTTTTACCTGTTTTTTCAGAACCTTCTCAATGGGCAAAGCACGGCCCATGTACGGTGTGCCTAACTGAGGCATGTTAAACCTTCCCGTGCTGGGCTGGAAGTCAGCCTCTTTCGAAGCTGTCCACTAGGATGTACCAGTGCAGGAGCTAAATATAGAAAGGGCTCCCTCCTCCCCCAGCCTCCCTCCTCCTCTGGGCACGGGCACAGGCGAGATCAATGCTGTGCTTGGTGGCGGCAGCCGGCGTGACAGCCGCCCCTGCTTAGAGACCCTTATCTGCACCTGCCACCGATCGGCTCTGATAGAGCCCTGACATACTGGGGACAGGAAGTCACCATGGTGACCTCGCACAATCTAGTGGGGGAGAGGACAGGGGCCTGGCTGTGGGGAGACACACTCGGGATGCACACTCAGCCCACCCTCATGGGCTTGTCCCTCTGCCCTGGCCGCTCCGGGCTGGCGGCTTTGTGTCCAGGCCACCTGCAGAGCGTGCAGCCCTGTGGGCGATGAAGGGGGAGGCAGGCGGCGTTATTCATGCCGGAAGTCCACGGCATTCTCAGGGACCTCTTCCATGTGCCCTCCCCAGAACACCGAGAATGGATGAATCAGTCCCGGCTCATCAGAGCCTTTCATGCTAAACCAGCCCAAATGACTGATTTAGAAACTGCGTGGTCTTGTTCTTTCAGTGGATTTCTGAGGCACACTCCAGAGCAGGCCCCGGTCTTCATTATCTCCATCCACACCCTTTGATTAAGCCTCTGTGACCACACAGCATCAGATGCTGGGCGCTGTACCCCCAGAGGCACAAAGCAGGATGTACCAATGTGGAAACGTATACCCAGAACACTCTGGCAGCAGGAAAATAATAAAAACAGAAATACCATTTGTATCAGCCTCTACGCTGATTGTCACAAACCTGGGAGGAGTGGTTAGAACTCCAATTGAATGTGAGAAGGGAGAGGCTCAGTGCCTTTCATAAGAACCCCCAGTAAGTGACAGAATGGGCACACACAAGTTTTCTAGCCACGGTGGTGGATGAGGGCACCTGATGGATCCCCAGCTCCGGACTGTGAACCTGTGACGTCCGAGACTCCTGGGGAGATTCTTCAGTGAAGACTCCTGGGTCTCACTCTGACCTGCTGATTCCGTGTCAGGAGCCAGAGGCAGTGTTTATTGGTCCCCAGGTGACCGTGGTGTGCAGTCCTCTGGGAGTCACGCGTGAAGCTGGCGATGCTTCGGGAACCTCAGCGAGGCGGCGGTTCCTGTGGTTCTCAGCCCGGCAGCATGTCAGAACCCCCTGGCCGGTCAGTATCAAGGAACAGCGATGCCTAGGCCCCACTCCATCTCTCATCTCCTCTCTCAAGGGGCGTCACGCACTTCCGAAAGCCCCTTGCACCATTCTAATGGGCATCCAGCGTGGGGAACCACTTTTCTGGGCCCCTTCATTTTACAGGGGAGGACCCCGTGGCTCTGGGAGGGGCAGTGAGTTGTCGGCAGACACACAACCAGCTGACTAGAGAGCCAGAGGGAATCCAAGTGTCCTGACCCGCTTTCGGAGCTCTCTTACTTCCAAGCTCTGTGTTCACAGGGGCTGTGAGCCCAGAAGTAGCCATGGGAGTCCCACACTCGAATGGACAGTGCACAGGGAGGAAGCTACTTTTCCTTTCCTAGACTCCTAAATTTGAAGAAAGAGCTCCCAGGCTAGGAAAGCAGGTAGAACTCTTTGCTCTGAAGGGCATGTCGGGGTCCAGAGCCCCCACCCTATCAGTTCCCCTGACCCCTGGCCTCTGGGGTGACTATGAACACACCTGAACATTTGGGCTGCTTCCCCTGCCTGGGACACAGCACATCCTGCCTAGCGAATATTCTGCCTGGGGTTGGAAGGCCCATCTAAAGTACCACCTTGTCCAGACCACTCTGGAGAGAGAAGCTTCATCCTCTCTGAGCTTGTGTGACCCTGTGTCACTATCAGTTACCTGGCCGTTGGTCATTTCCTCATGGCTTGTGACACACCCATATCACCACATTACTTAAATAATGTGTCTCACCAAACCAAACTAGCGCCTTGAATGTTGAATGTTGCCCTGGCCTTGACCTGGTTCTGTCTCGGGACACCGCTCCCTGCACCTTGCTTCTCTGTCCCACCCTAGGCTCAGAAACAGCCCCTCAATCCTCACTGTTGGAAGTGGGGGATGAGGTCGTGACCCCTCACGCCTTCCTTATTCCAGCTCAACCTGTGCACAGAGCGTCCACCCCCGAGTCCAGTCTGACCGAGGCCACTGAGGCGGATCCAAACTAGAGAATCTGCTCCTTCCTTAAGTGAGGTGTGACCGCGCGCCCAGAGTTTTTCATGCTCCTGACTCTCCCACACTCCTACAGCCCCAATGCCTCTGTGGTCCCCACACAGGATGCTACTTTCACTGTCCCTGCTGATTGCAACAGCCACTCCCCACTGCCGGCTAACATCGGGTCCTTTGGCATCGGTTCAGAGTTCCTTCTATGGGATGACGTCTCTGCCCTCATTCCCTCTCTGCTCTGCGCCTGCCCACACTGGATTCCTGTTCCCCTGTGTTCATCCAGCCCTCGTGATCCGCTACACTTCGAAGGCCACAAGTGCTCCATAAGGTTGAGGAACTGAACTGATCTCCACAAGGGAGCAGAGACGTCACTGGGGCACGCTCAGGAAGTCCCAGATGTCATCCTCAGGGGACCTAGAAGGCGATGTCTGCTTTATGCATGTGTGAAATAACTTGGGGGAAAGGACGCTTAGTCTAGTGCACTGTGGCTTTCCTTTCTGATTGGGGGACTTGGAAGAAAAACCAGCCTGTGTCTTCCAGTAGGCAGCCTTTCAAATGGCCCCTAATGATCCCTGCCTCCTGGCATTCACACTTGTGTGTGGCTCAACTTAATGACTTGCTGCTAACTAATAGGATGAGGCAGAAGTGACGGGAGTCTCACTTCCAAGATACCAAAAGACTGTGGTGCCCACCTTGGGCTCCCCCTCTCTCTTAGATCGATTGCCTGGGGGAAACCAGCTGCCATGTCAAGAGGCAGGCCACGTGGTGAGGGACTGAGATGGGCCAGTGACCTTGACAGTCAAGCCTTTAGATAACTGAGCTCGACTGACAGCTTGACTGCAACCACATGGGAATCCTTGAGCCAGAGGCACCCAACTAACGCATACGCCGATTCTTGACCCACACAATCTGTGAGATAGTAGAGGTTTCTTGTTTTAAGTCGCTAAGTATTGGGGTAGTTTGTTACACAGCAATAGATAACTAATACGTGTCCTTTGTATTCCTCCTACAGGCATGTACACTGTAGATATGCAAGACTAAGTGGCACCTAACAGAGCTTAGGGCAGGCCAGTGGACTGGGAGGGACAGCTTTGAGTTCCTGCCCTCTGAGGACTCAGTGCTCTCGGAAACAAGAGTCCTGAATGAAGACAAACAAGTACAGGTGTTTTTTCTACACTTCAAAGTCCTGCTCACATGCCAGCTGCCTTCCTACCTTTGTAACCGTCTTAGAGCTCAATGGATTCAGCCCCTCTAAAATGTCCCCAGCGTGTCTTAGTGCTTCCTCGTCTTTCTATTTGACATTCATTCATTCATTTATGCAACATATATTTGTAGAACAACACCTACTACGGACCTCGCACAG
Source organism: Lynx rufus (assembly GCF_022079265.1). Classification (NCBI taxonomy): domain Eukaryota; kingdom Metazoa; phylum Chordata; class Mammalia; order Carnivora; family Felidae; genus Lynx; species Lynx rufus. The sequence goes on along the minus strand of NW_025814834.1, from coordinate 126,904,238 downwards.
TTGGGGTGCAGGAGATGTGTAGTTGACAATGCAGACATCATTGTTATTTTTTTTTTAATTTTTTTTTATATTGACTCACTTTTGAGAGACAGGGAACAAGTCGGGGAGGGGCAGAGAGAGAGGGAGACACAGAATCCAAAACAGGTTCCAGGCTCCGAGCTGTCAGCAAAGAGCCCGATGTGGGGCTGGAACTCTCAAACCGCGAGACTGTGACTTCAGTCGGAGGCCCAACCGACTGAGCCATCCAGGTGCCCCCAGACATCATTGTTTTATCTGCACTGGTATTTTCCCCTTGGCCACCTGAAAAGCACTGGGAAGCAGGAAATTCTGCATTTTTGGGCTCTCCACAGCACCCACCCAAGTTCAGCGCTCTGCAAATAACTGACGGTTGAGGAAGAGAAAATGAAGAGTTGTCTGTCAGAGGCATTTTAAAGGTATATTTTGTGTGAGAAGGCACAGAATGGGTGGCTGAGAGTCGTGATCCTAGCCCTTCTCCCCTTAGAATAATAGATTAACATTTGAATGACATTTATTTAGCATCTATTGTATGTCTGGAAAGTAGCCCCTAGGCACTCTCCTAAATGGTCGCTCCTTTAAGCCTCACAAATATTTGTTTGTGAGGCCCAGATAATTCCTATTTTACTAGTGAGTAAATCAAGGCTCAAGGAGGTCAAATAACTCGTTCAAGTTGCACAGTAAAAATTACAGTTAATGCTTAGAGAATATTCCGAGTTAGCACATGTAATCCTCCATCAGCCCAGACTGAAGCAAATAAATATTAGGTAGCTTGCCCAAATGTATTTAAAAAAAATTTTTAATGTTTTTATTTTTGAGACAGAGAGAGACAGAACATGAGCAGGGGAGGGGCAGCGAGAGAAGGAGACACAGAATCTGAAACAGGCTCCAGGCTCTGAGCGGTCAGCACAGAACCCGACGCAGGGCTCGAACTCATGGAGTGTGAGATCATGACCTGAGCTGAAGCTGGACACTTAACCAACTGAGCCACCCAGGCACCCCAGCTTGCCCAAATTTAAACTTGTAAGCTAGTAAGTGCCAGGGCCGGGAACAGAACCTGGGGTCTGACTGGAAGGCTTACTCTTACCCTGGTGGTCACAGCAGAGCTGAAACTCAGGTCTTCTGGCTCCGAGGTGGGGCTCCCTCCCCACCCAGTGTGGCTCTTCCCCGCGGCCTCCACAGCCTTCCCAACATCCAGCCAATTTCACCAGGTTCCCTTGGTCCAGCGACTTCCTAATCTGACCATTGATTTGGTTGAGCCTTTCTTTGACTTAATTCAACACTTTTTTTTGGCCTCAAAAATAAACCAGAGTTCTCCTAGGTTATCCTAGGGAAATGGCACCCACTGCCTTCCCCAACTTTTTAGAGGCTGTGCTGTTGTGTACAAGTGAAGAAAAGGAGAGGAAGGAGGGAAGACGGGAGAGAAAAAAAAAACAACCCAAAACTAGGATAACAAGGACTTTCTCATCTCTGAGGTGAAGTTTTGGTTCAAAATGAGTCAAAAGCCCTGATCCTGTGCCCTCTTATTTCTTTCTTTCCTTATTTCGGTAAGACTGTGTCGGGAGGAGAATAATGTGACCTGCTGAGTATAAATAAAGTTTCCATAGGCACCGGGTGGGGACTTAAAATTCAGAAGGGAGGCTCCCCAGTTCTGAATTCATTTCCTTTCTTCTTGGGCACAAGAAGGTCTATGCTTCTCTCATCTTCTCTCCAGCCCCACACATGCTCTTTCCTGCAAGTCAACATCCCTGCCCCACAATAGGTGTGATTGCTTCCCATTATGTTGTCATGGCAACATCCATTGCCATCTGGGGGGTGGGGAGGTGGCATCGGAAACAAATGAGTGGCCAATCAGGCTTTCCAGAAAAGTCTCACAATGACACACTTGCTCATTGCAAAGTGCCAGAGCCACGCGAAATAAAGGTTAGTGTGCGAGGACCCGATTAATGGGGCACAGTGGTGGCTCCCCCTCCCTATCCGACGAAGGCACACTGAGTCCACGTTAAGGTGTATTTGCTGATTGATAGACTACTGAGCAGCATGAGAAGGGAGGGGAATGCAACTAGCAAATAGTAACGACAAAAGCAAGAGGCCTTTCAATGTTGTAACTGCCACATGGTTTGTATGAAAGATACACGGAGACTAACGTGGAAGATTATAAAACCTCAGTGTCACCATAGTCATTGCCAACTCCCCCCGCCCTTCCCCCCCAACCCCCCCCCCCCCGGCCCAAACCCAGGAAGAAAATGGAAAAGTCCTATTGTCGAGACCTCCCAAGACAAGATGCGTGAAGCCATGGGTCTGGTAACAGACGCGCCATGCTTTGAAGGCTCTGCCAGTTAGCCTCTGTTTGCCCTTCACTGTTAATATGTCTCAGCCCCAGTTTTCTCCTTTATGAGATGGGGATCACAATGCCATATCCTTCAGGGCTGCTGTGTGGATTAAATGAGGTAAGGCACAGGCGAGGTGCCTGTGTCATGGTAAGTACTCAGTAGATATTAGCCATTATTACCATAGGTCATCATGGAGGCTCCATGCAGCACCACTGTAGTGTCGCCCTGTCGCTCCACCTTAGGTGCTATGTTCTGGTGAACAACAAAGCAGGGATGACTTTTCAGTGGCCCATGAGCCCCAGCCCTAGCCTTTCGCTATAGCAGACTCCCAAACCCTCTTTATCCCCCGATGTGACAAGAGAGCCGTTGCCATTCTCTCCTGGGAAGAGAGGAGGTTGACAGCGTGGAATTCCTCTTTTGAATGGTGGTTCACCTCAGATCACCATCAACTAAAGAGTTCATTTAACCCCACCTGAGAAAGGTCTATGGCATAAACGGGCCTTGTCTCAAAAGCGAAGCATGGCATGACCCACGGGCACCTCTGCAAGCATTCATGGGAACTCTCTTGAGGCTCGGATCAAGAAGTCCCCAGTTCACACTCCTGTCCCAATGCCCACCATCCAACACTGAACCCCTGGGGCTTTCTGATCAAGACTGGGGAAGACAGCCAGCCAGAGGAGGCAGCTGAGGTTGGTTAGAGCAATTAATCCTAAAGGTTACCAGAGTCTGTCCTGCTGGGGAGCAGGAATTCAATTACCCACAGTGACAGCAGCTTAATCCCTGGGGAGACACTTGTCTGCAGGGCGGCCTGACAACCGGTCTGCTTGAAACCTTCCTGACAAGCAGTCTCCTACCCCTCCACTTCCTCCACATACCCCAGCTGGGCACAGACCTCAGCTGGCTAGGACATCATCCAGGCCATGGAGACTAGGCTAGGACATCATCCAGGCCGGAGGCATGGAGAAAAGGACTGAATTCTGGAAGGCTGGACCAGGAGGCACCCAGAAGTCTCCTGAAAAGAGCTCAATTTGCCCTGTAGAAAACAAGACCAGAAGAACTGGTCATTTTTCCAGGCTGAGCCAGACCTTTATGACCTATCAAAAGCAGGAAGGAAGAGGGAGTGAGAGAATCCAAATGGGTTGATTTGGCCATAAAGTAAATATGCAAAATTATGCAGATGTGGAAATGGGCATATAATTTTCAATCAATTGCTCTGCAATCATCTGAAACAGAACTATGGTTCTGGAGAAGGGGGCCACCAAGAGAGAATTCTGGTCCCGTTTCTTCCACCCAAAAGGCAGGGGAGGAAACAGGGAGGTTGGAGGGAGGTGTGCTACGCCAGATGACTTCTTCTCCCCTCTTTCCGTGTGGCCCCGACTCAGATTAAGATGGGCTCCTGCTTGTCTAGGACTTCCACGCTAGACAAAAGTGAAAAAGAAGCCAAGTCTTTTGCATGGCCGCCACTGGGGAAACAATTTGACTTTTGTAATGCAAATTGGCTTCCTGGCTTGAAAGTGCATGATTAAAATGATATGTTTCAATGTGGGAGCCAGACAGCAGATTTGGTACTAGAAAGTACCAGCTGCTGCTTGCACACAGAAATATCTTCGAGGTGCGTGCAGGGGTAGGTGAAGAAGCATGTCGGGGCCTGGAGATCCCAGGACTTGTTAATCATCATGGACCATTGAGGCAGGTTGCATAAAACAACCAGGGGGCATTATAAGAAAGGCTGAGCACCCTCTCTCTCCTTCCCCAAAAGAGCTCTGTTTAGTTCCAGATTGGTCAGTCAATTACTTATTCAACAGCATTTACTGAGTACCAGCTCCATGTGCCAGGTGCTGTCCTCAGTGCCTAGGATAGAGCAATGAACTTGACCGGCAAGACCTCAAGGAGCTGATGGTTTAGTGGAGCATGCTGACCAAGACTCAAACCTGGACTCTGCCACCTAAATAATGTTATCTTGGGCAAGCTGCTGAATCTCTGTGCCTCAGTTTCCTTATCTTTAAAATAAGCATACTGAAAGCAAATACTCCCACTTCTGCTTCCAGCCATGACCAAGTGACAGGGACTGAATTCAGCCTTCTGTCTTAAACAACTATAAAATCACATAAAATATAGGAAACAAATAACAAGAGACAGTGGACAACAAGGGTACAGGATTATATTCCTGAGAGAAAGGAATCAAACAAGGTATAGGGGGGCCTACAGGCTTCCCACCTTACTGCATGGACCCAGTTTCCAGGCTGCAGCACAGGGAAGGGGGACCCAAACAGAGGCTGGTCTCTTGGGTTTAAAGGAGACAGAGGCAGCAAGAATGTTAAGAACAGAGTATCAGAAAGAGCTCTGGATATCTGAAAAGGATATCCTTAAATCTTTGGCTGAATACAGATATGCACATACAAGAAAGGGGACTCCATGAGGCTGGGGAAAGAACCATCACAAAGCAACAGGCCAATTTCCAGAGCTTAAATGGTGCTGGGAAGAGTCGATGTTCCCACGAGCCAGGGCGAACAGATCTTATAATAGATGCATAAAGCATAAGGAAGTGTCCTCAGAAAGGAAGTATCTTAGTAGTGGTGCTGAAAGGCAGCTTCAGATTCACCCTAAGAGAGCACAGAAGCAAGCCTTAAAAGTATTATACTGACCCCGAGTAACTATACACCAGGATGAAGTCTAACACCCTTTAAGAAAAAAAAAATCACCCAACAAAGTAAAATTCACGATGTCTGACATCTAACGGGAAAAAAAATAAGGCAAGCAAAAAAGCAGAAAAAAGTGACCAGTGACCTAGAGAAAACTAATCTATAGGAAATGACTCAGATTGACAGAGATGATGCAATTAGCATTCAAGAATATTGAAACTACTATAATAAATATACTATATGTGCTCAGGAATGTGAACGAAAATGTGAACATGATGAGGCTAGAAATAGAAGATGCAAACATGACCCAAATGAAGCTTCTAAGAATGAAAAAAATACAATAACTAAAATGAAAAATATAATGAAGGAGATTAGGGGGGGGACCAGACACAACAGAAGAAAATGTCAGTGAATTTAGAGATGCAGCAATAGAAAATATCCAAAAAAAGAAGAAAGGACTGAAAAAATGAACTTATCAGTGACCTACAGGACAATATCAAGTGATCTAACATATGTATAATTGGAGACACCCCCTTCCCCAGCAAAAAAGGGAATGTAGAAAAAATATCTGAAGAAATGATCAAATTTTTTTTCAAAAACTGTCAAAACCTATAAACCCAATGATGCGAGAGACTCACTGAACTCCCAATAGAGTAAACATTAAAAAAAATTACACCAAGGCACATCGTAACCAAGTTGTTGAAAACCAATGATAAAGAGAAAAATCTTAAAAACAACCAGTGAAGACAAGACATTATATACAGAGGAACAACGGCAAAGCGGCAGTCCTCTTGTCATAAAGTATGCAAACCAGATCACACTGACAACTGTGTTAACAACCGAGAGGAAAAACTGTCAACCCAGAATTCCTTTTTTTAAGTTTATTTATTTATTTTGAGAGAGAGAGTGCATATGCATGCAAGTGTGCAAGCAGAGGAGGAGAGAGAGAGAGAGAGGGAGAGAGAGAGAACCCCAAGCAAGCTCCACACTGTCAGCACAGAGACCCATGAACTGTGAGATCATGACCTGAGACGAAATCAAGAGTTGAACACTTAACCGACCAAGCCACCTAAGGGTCCCTCAACCTAGAATTCTATATCCAGCAACAGTATCTTTCAAATATGAAAGCAGAATAAATCCTTTCTCAAATTAAAGCTGAGATAATTCATCACCAGCAGCCCTACCTAAGATATGTTACAGGAAGTTCTCCAGGATAAAAGAAAATGATACTAGATGAAAACCTGGATTTGCACGAAGGAATAAAAATCACTGGAAGTAATAGATATGTGGGATTAATAGAAACATATTTTTACTCATTTTTGAAATCTCTAAAAATGTGGACTGTTTAGAACAAAAAAAATTTCACTTGTAGTGAGGGGTTCATAAAATGTATGACAACTATATCACAAAGAACAAGAGTCAATAAATAGAATACATAGCTATAAGATTCTTTATACTACTCATGAAGCTATGTATTATTTTAAGATAAATTCTGATTAAAATCAATAAAATATATATATATTTTATAATATATAATATATAAAAATAATATATAATATATATTTAAATAATACTTATTATATTATTTATATTATATATAATATATTATATTATTTATATTAATATTATTTATAATAGATTTAAATAATATTAAATAATATATATTTAATAATATATATAAATAATATATAATAATAAATAATATATAATATAATAAGTATAGTATAAGTTATAGATTAATCAGTAAAAAAATAAGGAAATATGGCTAATAAGTCAGCAATAGTGTTGAAATGGAATCATAAAAATACTCAATTAATACATAATAAGGCAGAGGAAGAAAAAACAGGAATAAAGTACAAATGGGACAATTAGCAAATCAACAGCAAGACAGTAGACTTAAACTCAACCATAGTGATGAATACGTTAAATATAAATGGTCTAAAAACTTCAACTAAAAAGCATGGTCATATTAGATTAAAAAAAAGATCTAGATTAAAATCAAGATTAGTGTATGGTTAGATTAGATTAAAAATCAAGATCTATATGCTGCCTCTACAAAACACACTTTAAGTATGAAGACACAGATAGCTTAAAAGTAAAGGACTGGAGGGGCGCCTGGGTGGCGCAGTCGGTTAAGCGTCCGACTTCAGCCAGGTCACGATCTCGCAGTCTGTGAGTTCGAGCCCCGCGTCGGGCTCTGGGCTGATGGCTCAGAGCCTGGAGCCTGTTTCCAATTCTGTGTCTCCCTCTCTCTCTGCCCCTCCCCTGTTCATGCTCTGTCTCTCTCTGTCCCAAAAATAAATAAAAAACGTTGAAAAAAATTTTTAAAAAAAAAAGTAAAGGACTGGAAAAAAGACCAAGCAAACACTGATCAAAACAAAACTGGGGTGACTATATCAAAGTAGACCTGAGAATAAGGCCTATTCCCAGGGATAAAGAGAGAGAGTTTTGTAATGTAAAGTAATAAATTCATCAAAGGATATACCAACCCTAAGTGTACATGCACCTTGTAATAGAGCTTCAAAATATATGATATGATATAAACAAAAACTAATATAAGTGAAATGAGAGACAAATCCACAACGGTAGTTGGAAATTTGAACATTCTTCTCTCAGTAATTCATAGAAAAGGTAGACTGAAATCAGCAGGAATACAAAAAATTCAAACCATCCCATCAACCTTTTTGACATAATTGACATAATTAGAAAACTCCACCCAACACATTGTCTTCAGATGCATGTACATCACTTACCAAGACAGACCCTATTCTGGGCCACAAAACAAGTCTCAATATGTTGCAGTGGGTTGAAATAATACAAAGTCTTCTCTTTGACAATAATAGAATTAAACTAGACGTTTTTAAAAATGATACCTGAAATATCCTCCAATATTAGGAGATTAAACAGTGCACTTCTAAATAACCCATGGGTCAAATGAAAAGTCACAAAGAAAATAGGAAAATACTTTAACTGAATACAATGAACAGAACACATCAAACTTAGCAGTATATAGTAGTAAATCAGTACTTAGAAATTTATAGCATTAAATGTTTATACTAAAAGAAAAGTATCAAATCAATGATCTAAGCTTCAATTGTAAGAGACTAGGGGAAAAAAACAGAATTAAAACCAAATTAAGCAGAAAGAAAGAAAAGAGCATAAATCAATGAAATAGAAAACAGAAAACCAGAAAGATAGAGTCAATGAAACCAAAATCTCTTTCTTTAAAAAAAACTGAGTGTAATTGGAAAACTCCCAATCTGGAAAAAAAAAAAAAAAAGACAAAATCACCAATAAGAAGCATGAAAGACTAGGGGTGCCAGGGTGGCTCAGTCGGTTAAGTGTCCGACTTCAGCTCAGGTCATGATCTCACAGCTCCTGAGTTTGAGCCCTGCACATCAGGCTCTGTGCTGACAGCCCGGAGCCTGGAACCTGCTTTAGATTCTGTGTCTCCCACTCTCTCTGCCCTTCTCCCGCTCGCCCTCTGTCTCTCTCAAAAATAAACAAATATTTAAAAAAATTTTTTTTTAAAAAGAAGCGTGAAAGACTAAACTTCACTCTAGCTTCTACACACCTCGAAAAGATAAAAGAATGTTACAAACAAGGCATGGAGGGCTTCATTGATAAATTCTACCAAACGTTTAGGGAAGAAATAATGTCAATTCTACACAAAATCTTCAGTGTAATTCATCACATTAATAGCCTAAAAGAGAAAGTCCATATAATCATATCCATAGGTGTATAAAGAGCTTTTAATGAAATATAATCCCCGTTTATGAATTAAAAAAAACCATCTCAGCAAACCTCCTCCACTGGAAAAAGGCATCTGTAAAACACCTACAGCTAACATCGTGCTCAATGGTGAAAGACTAGATGCTCTCAGACTGGTAACAAGGCAAGGATGACAGCTTTCACCATTTCCATTCACCCTCTCATTCACCACTGTATGGAAAGCCCTACCTAGTAGAGTAGGGCCAGAAAAGGAAGACCGGGAACATACAGACTGGGAATGAGGAAGTGACACTGTGTTTATTCTCCAGCTCCATGATCATCTATGTAGCAGCATCCGCTCCCTATGGAAGTTGTAATGATTGCGTTAATCCTTGCAGAGTGCTTGGAACAGTTCTTGGCACATAATAAATGCTCAGTAAATGCTCACTACAATCGTTTACGCAAATGATCACAGAACAGCACTGAGACCACATAATGGGGGACTGGCCTGGTGGGAGGAAGGGCTATGGGAACATGCCCGGTGGCCTCGGAGGGAGCAGATGTTCACGTAGGCAGGGGGTGGGGAGGGTCACTGTCGGGGAAAGAATGAGCACCATATTTCTTGTTTCTCCTCACGAAACTTCTCCTTTGGGACACAAAATCGTTTATAAGCCTTTAATGACCTTAGGACGAGACAGGGCAGATGAATTCTCCTCATCCTAGGATGGGGGAACTGAGGTGGAGAAAAATAGCACAGAGCTAGTCTTGAGGTCTCCACCCTGGACCACTGCACTTACCACTACCCCATCCTTCCTTTCCACCTGATAAGTCACAATAAGGGGTATCCTGCTGCTGCAGAAGGTATTGGAATTTTGACAAATCTGAGTGGGCACATTCATGAGAAGGTTGGTCCAGAACACAAGTGGGCCTCACTGTGGTATAGTGGGCTGGGGGCCCTGGGGTTTTGCCTTCTGGCTTTCACAAGTTGTTCCGCCCAGAAGACTAAAGCATGAAATACCCAAATCCGATCATGGCACGTAAACGATCAGTAAATGTTTACCTAAGAGATTCCAGCCTGACTGCAGCCCAGAGGAGACATGAGCAACTTAGATGTGAAGAAATGATCACGCACAAGAAAACCACGTTGCAAACTGTAAAGTGCAGCGCAAATGTGATGTCGATGCAAGCAACTGTCTGAGAAGACAAGGAGACCAAAAAAGAAGACTGGAGCAAAGTGTCATTTGTGTGAGTGTGGAAAGGGTTGGGGAGAGAGTCGGAGAGTGGAAAAGAAGGTTGAAAAAGCATGTTGCAAACAGAATGACGGGAACGGGGTTTGGGAGAGAAGTTTCTCTAGCGTCTCTTGGGGACTTACGGGCCCTATGCTGCTGGCAGAGATAAAGAGACAGAACTGCCACTAACAAAGTCGTAGCCTTGTAGGGCGACGGGCATATAGACACTTTCCATACATTTCAGTAAGTGCTGATGGTGGGTGCGTGGCGGAGGATGGCAACTTTATTTTTATTTTTTATTTTTTTAAAAATTTTTTTTTCAACGTTTATTTATTTTTGGGACAGAGAGAGACAGAGCATGAACGAGGGAGGGGCAGAGAGAGAGGGAGACACAGAATCGGAAACAGGCTCCAGGCTCTGAGCCATCAGCCCAGAGCCCGACGCGGGGCTCGAACTCACAGACTGCGAGATCGTGACCTGGCTGAAGTCGGACGCTTAACCGACTGCGCCACCCAGGCGCCCCGAGGATGGCAACTTTAGATACGGTGCTCAGGGAAAGCTTCTCTGAAGGCGTGACATTTGCCAGTGACCTAACTGATGAGAAGAGGCTGCCCTGTGAAGATCTGGAGGAAGTGGAAGCAATAGCCAGTGCAAAGGCCCTGAGGCAGGCATGAAATTGGCAGGAGCAAGGACCGGAAAGGAGGCCAGACAGGCTAAAGCCTGGAGGCCAAGGGGGCATGGTATAGGATGAGTTTGGGGAGGAAGTGGGATCTCATCAGATAAGAGCTGGATGATCAGGGTAGAGGGTTTGGATTTTGATCTAAGTGCCTTCATTTTGCCCCTTACCAAAGTCATCATAATCCTGACTTGACCCTGTCCCTGAAGCAGGCTGGGCAGATTTACATGTTAACAAGTACAAATCTCACAATTGAAGGTTCTTCTGGCAAATCCATGGCAAAGTTCCATCAACCACAGTCTTACCAAAGGATTAACCCAGCTAAGGCTGGCACCCCCTGCCTCCCGAGATGGCATCTCTGGCCCATTAGGACTCGGTTTGAGACAAGTGCCACTCTTCCCTGGGTTCCAGACAGTGTCGGAATGAATGACGCTGCCCTTGAAGGGGCCAGACTGGATGGAAGGAGATGGAGAATATTCCAAAGTTGCTGTTTGGAGCCCAAATTGTTGCTTTACCATCCCTGTCCTCTCTGCTTCCTACTCCTCCTTGGGACCCCAGGCCACTGGGCAAAGGCTGCCCATCTGATACCTTGGGGAGCGTTAGTTGGGGGTGTGGGACGGGGGTAAGGACCCCAATGGCCTCTCCAGCTGGGAGCTAAAATGGAGGCCTCCACTCCCTGCCGGTATTCCATCTGGGAAAGGTCACCAGGACGCTGGCCTCACAACCAACATGGTGGAGGCGAACCCTGTGGGAGGGCGGGGTGTGCAGCCGCGTGGGCACCGCCTGCACGTGAGCCCTGACCCAGGGGGGAGAGGTTGCCTTCCCACCACCCGACCTCACACATTCCTTTAGCATCTCTGGGAAATAATCACACTCCCCACGCTGAAGAAACACAGTCAACAGATTCTGGTTTCCTAGATACGCCAGTGGCTTCTAAAAATAGCCAGGCAATGACAAAGCAAATTGGCATATGGACTGCACATAATTCCAGTACCAGCTTGCTTGGCAGCGTTCGAGCCTCCCCGTGCTGGGCGCTTCCTCCTCTTCCCTCTCCTGTTTCTGAAACAGTCCCTTGTTGCTGAACACCCCAGGCCAAGTGTGAGCTGGAGGGGCAGCTGGAGCCCCCACCGTGGGTCCCGCCCTGGGCTGGTGCGTTCTGCTGGGGTGTCCCCTCCACTTGGTCTGCCCCACACTCACACCGGAGGTCTACCCCGTGACACCACCAGCAGCTGTGTGTGTATGTGTGTGTGTGTGTGTGTGTGTGTGCGCACGCCCCAACACCCTTCAGAGCCGCCAACCTTTTTGTGACCATGCGGGGGCCGCCCCGCCACTCCCACCCCAGGACCCCTGACCTTGGGGATAGGTCACTGCCCACGAGCCCTCTTACCGTGACCTAGTCCCTCTTCTGATCACAGGAGGGAGACTTTGCAAAGTATGCCCCTCTCTCGGCCCCTGCATTCCTAAACCCCATATATTGGGGTGCTGAATCCATACCCAGCATACCCAGCAGAGGGGGATTCTAGGGGGGGAAAGATAGGATCCACGCCTTGAAAGACCAAGGAAAACTCACACAATTAAGCTCCTGCTACAAGCCGCTCTGCTAAGTGCTCTTCTCCAGTTGTCTCATTTATTCTGGTTGAGCCTCTATAATGACCCCACGGTGCGGGGATCCTTGTCTCTTGCTGCCTTTTTTCCTCTATTCTTATTCTGACCTCTGTAAACCAGTTGAAGAAAGAAACTCAGAAGGGTTGAGTAACTTGCCTGAGGCTACAGTTGAAAAAGTTTCGCTGGAATATGGTTTCACAGCCCTTTGGCGTAAAGGCCCTCCTACCCGCCGCTAAACCACAGCACCTCCTCAAGCAGCTTATTCTTCAAAGGAGCTTGGGTCGGGGTCAGGCAGTTAACAAACTCAGGAGGTCCAGAAGCTCCGATGGAAGGATCGTTGGTAGAGGTGGGGCAGGACTGAGTGGGCCAACAACGGATGCCCGGGTACCCAGGTACTAGCAGTAGCCGGAGGCTGTCACTAGCCCCTTGCCGATGGAGCAGGGGCAGGGGCATCAAGGGCCTGATCCCCTTGCTCCCTCGCTGGAGTGCTAATCATGGACCAGCGTCCACAGCAGTGGGGAAGTGGGGAGTAAATACCCCAGCCTCTCTTTTTCCCACCCGCAGGTCCCCTGCTGGTGACTCAACTAGATACCGGATGGCAAGACAGGATTGGGGGTGAAGTCTGGGGCACCCAGAAGGGTGGACAATGGATCTCGAGGGACAAACAGAACGACCTGTACGTGAAAGAAGTAAGATACTTGAATAGCTCAGGCCCAAATCACCCTTGATACTCAGAGCTCACTAAGCCGGAGTCTAGATAAGACAGAGAAATTAAGGACTGTGTGGCCTTTAGGAGAGGAATGAAGAGAAGGATAAGCAGGGGAGGTGGGAAAATAGGAGCTCGGTCTGGGTCTCTTTAGAGAAAACCCTTAATCGTGCAAATAATTTTAAACATCATTTAAAAAGTTATTTGACTGTTAAAACTGCCATTTCATCTGCAGCCTGTGCCTGGATCACATACCCTGCATCTCTGAGCCCTTTGGAACTAGCACAGTATCTGTTATATGGTAGCATTCCATGTTTGTTGAATGAATGACAGATTCCTTCTCCCTTGGTCCGGAGAACACAATCTCTGCCTGTACACTTCCCAGTGCAGCGCTCCCCACATGCAGACCCACCTGGTCAGTTACAAAGGAAAGAATCAGAAGATGCTAAGAATTAAGAGTTCTCATCAATCGGTAATGTTAGCACGCATCAGGCCAGGACTTTGCATATGTTATCTCACACAATCCTCCCAACAACACGATGGGACGGGCAACGTCATCGTCCCATTTTACAGATGGAGACACTCAGGCAAAGAGAGCGCACTGGTCCTGCACGTCTTGGCCCTCGGACCCATGCCTTCCACGGGCTACATTTCCTGGGTTCCTGCGCCAAATGGCTTCCAGCTGGATTCAGCCAATGGGAGGCACCGGCAGAAGACTGGAGGGTGGGAGGAAGTGAGAAGCCAGGGTATTTCTCCCTTCTCTGCTGTGTGGTGTTTCCCTCCAGCCGTCACAATTGCACCTTCTGCGAAGCCATGCCAGTGGGCGGGCTCCCGTAATAAAGCCTCCCTCCAGGGGCAGTAGCGTCCTGCTAATGCCTGGTTACCTCTTCACCCCCAGTCTGGCTTCTCATTCTTCGTCACCTGGTCACTAACTTCCCGCATGAAATTCCTTCTCTGTTTCACTGCTTTGAACTCGGACGTTGGTAAACGAGGTATATACAGAACACTGTCCGAGGACACACGGGTAGGAGACGGAACGGTTACAATTCAAGCCCTGGCTTCCGAGCACACCCATCTGCCACATCTTAATTCAGAAATCATCTTCGTCCTAACCTCCCGCTTTCCCGAGGCTCAGAGAGGGTGAGTGGCTTGCCCAAGGTAACACAGCTAGTTAATAATGGCAGAGCAAAAGTTCAGAGTACAGGTCTCCCAACTGTTCCCAGTGATGTTTTCCCCCATGGCACCATCAACCCCCTGATTTGTCCCAGGCTTTGGATAGGAGCAGTCACTGCTTATTTTCAGAACTGACTTTTCCTTCTTGCATTAGAGCTGAAAAGGCAACCTGGCATCGCCTCTCCCAGAGCTGTTAGGAAGATCATCAGGATAAACTAGGGCTCGGAGCTCCTGGGGAGATAACGTGGGTACCTAAATATAAGGCATTATGGTGGAGATGATAGCGGGAAGGCGCTTGTGGGTAAGCAATTATTTAAAAAAATTCTTTAAGTTACTGCAGCAGCCACGGGTGTTCTTTTCTCAAGGCAGCTGAAAAACTCGCTCTGTAGACATGTCTGCCTCCAACTATTTGTTGCCTTGAAGCCCAAGAGTGCTTCCAGGCAGCCCTAATTTGTCCAAGATGAACACAAAGGAGGCAAAACCATTACGAACCCATGGCCACAGGAAGCATCTTTAATTCATGAGCGGGGTGGCAGTGGCAGGAGGAAAGGGAGGGAGACAGCCGGAGGAACTGCCTAGAACTCAAGGTAAAATCGCGGTTCTAGCCAGTTCCAACGCAGCTAAGTGGTTTTCACTTTGTGTTTTGAGGAGAGGTGATGGGGTCATGGTTGGCAGGGGAGGGATTCTTGTGACATACCAGCAGTCAGTCCTGTTGTATTCGCTCATTCAACAAATGGTTACTGAGTGCACCTGGTACAGTATTAAGAGTCTTCTGAGTCAGCAAGTCGAGGTTCAAATCCAGGCTCTGCTCCTTACTGGCTGTGTGACTTTGGGAAAGATACTTAGGCTCTCTGTGCCTTTAAAAGGGATAATAATAGCCTTTATCTTGTAGGTTGTGGGCAGAATTAATTTAGTGCACGGAAGGGCTTGGATCAGTACCCAAACATACAGGAAGCATGCTGAAACTGTGCTACATAGATACCTTTGGCTGTGAAGCCAGATCTGTCCGTAAGTTCCATTTCCAGCAGTTAGTAGCTGTGTGACTTGAGGCAAGTAACTTGACCTCTCTGAGTCACAATTGCCTCATCAACAGAAGAGCAGTCCCTATTTTATATGCTAGTTGTGAGTATTCAATGAGATAGCAATGGAAGGTGTCAGTCAATGTCTACTGAGTGTCTCCTCTGTAAGTGAAACAGAGATAAGACCTTACCTTTAAGGCTTATGTCTGGGGATGAGCCAGGCGCACGGGTATCCTCAGGTGTGATCATCCCCGAGGGTTCTGGACACATATTGGACATGAGTCTACAGGCGTGGTTCTGTGTTGGCTCTGCCTTCATTGATGGGTGGCCATGCACAGATTGCCTGACCTCTCAACCTCAGTTTCCCCACCACTAGAATGGAATCCATGGCCGCAAGAGCCCCACAGCTCCACCTTTCCAAGGCACATTCCCCAGGACTCTTCGGACCCCTGGCTCAGACGCATTTTTGAGAACCAATATGGTGGAGCAGAGTGGGTGGGTTCACTGGGGCAGACATAAATGCACGAAGCTAGACAGCACTGAACACGCCCTCAAAGGTGGCTTCCCGCCTGCTTCCCTTGTCTAGCCGGTCATCACCATCTGATTCCGCAGTACAGGGCTGAGTCTGAGAAGCTGAGACTTGCCCCTAACCCATCCCATGTTCTTCCTTCTTCCTGGGCTCCACATTCCCTCAAATCACCTTCCCTGTTGCTCCAGAGAGCTTCAGCTGGCCCTTCCACTGACACATGCAGTCGTGTGTGTGTGTGTGTGTGTGTGTGTGACCTTTTCACTTTCGTCTACAAGACTCTAATCTCCCGCATTCTAACACCTGGGTCAACATCTTGGAAATGCATTTCTGTGCCTTCAGCTAAGGAGGCAGCACACGTTTCTGTGTCAATGAAAAACCAGCAGGGGCCTTATTACCTCCTTGGAAGCTCTAAGCTCCTCAGCAGAGGGGCAGGGGCTTGTGCCCCAGGAAGGTGAATGGCCCCCTCCTCACCCCTCTCCCCTGCGTGAAGGCAGTGGGGTGGGCAGAGGGCCACCGTAAGCACCACTGGCTAGAGAGGGGGCTGGACAGAGGGCGTGGCAGCGCTGGGCTGCCGGGCAGGTGTGCAGGGCTTGGGATTTCAAATCACGAAGGAATTCGTGAGCTGTCCCTCAGGCAAGGGACATGCCTTGAGGCAAGGATCCCCGGCAGAGCCCTGTCCAGGCTTCCCCTTGCCCACGAGCAGTCACCAGAGATGGCTCCCATGGGCACTACCAGGAAGGGCTGTGATTCGCTCTCTCCCTTCATTCACATCCCATTCACAGCATTCGCCAAGCACCCGTGTGCCGGGCACTGAGCGTGGGACTGAAGACACAAAGGTGAGCAACGTGAGCACCCTCCCTCTGGAGAGCCGACAGCCCAGAAGAGAGTATTATGGACATATAAACAAATAATTACGATGGCGCGCTGCTAAGTGCTATAATAAAGCAATAAACACTATGTTCAGGGAGCGTGGAAGATTCTGGAGAACATCAGGCCCTGCAGAACATTCAGTTAAGAGAGGTGGAGACTGGGGTTCAATCAGCCTGCCCAGATCATCCAGAAGCATTTCCAGCTCCCACTTCAGGCGCGGGAGTTTTTCTCCTCTGGCTGTTAACGGGCACAGGAGACCCAGCCGCAAGCTGGAGGCTCGGCTCCGGGGCTGCCCAGCGGCACAGCCGTCCCAGCAGAGTGGCCAAGGGCCTCTTGTGCTTAGAAAGTGCCTCCCTCCCCAGGAGGATTTTGCTGATGTGCAGGACGAGGACAAGAGTGCCCTCGGACCAACTTAGACTTTAGGCAGAGAGAGATGTCAAGGCTGCTGCGGCTCTGGGCTATTTCAGGACATGATGCACTTGAGAAATAACAGCCCGACCTGTCTTCCCTCCAGACACGGGCTCCCTTGCACCTGACTCTTTAATTTCCCTGGAGGGGAAAACATATTGCTTCTGGCTATGACCCTGAGAGGGACACAGGCATCCTCCTTCCTGACCACTGTCTCCTACCTGGGACAGGAGCCAGACTCTGCAAGTAGATGCGCTCAGTAAGTGAGCGCTTCTGAGGCAGGGATCCGTGGAGCCAGGTCGGGTTTCTGGAAACCAAGGCCTTCACTGCTGGTCTTCACATTTGGGGCATCCTGTGTGTCCAGGGGCCAGTGTGAGGCTGGGTGTCAGCTGATGCTTCGGACCTTCAGACATCAAATGCCCCGTTGACCTCTGCAGTCAGCTGACTGGTGGGGAACCAGGCAGAGCGAGGAAGGGGCCAGCCGACCTCACTCCCTGCTCTCAAGGAGAGGCTGTGTGAGTCCCCTCCTCCGGCACTGGCATTCAGCAACCCCACAGTGTGTGCCCACATCATGCCAGATACTGAGATGTGCTGAGCTGCAAACAGACCAACTGCAAACAGGTCTCTGCCCTGTTTCTTTGGGGGATAAGGTCATGCCTGCCTTCATCGTGTCATACTCCAAGCCAGGGGTCTGAGTCACATTATCGTGAGTAGAGGGAGAGGCAAGAGAGCCCCCCTGATCCAGAATGGGGTGCTGCCAGTCACAGTCCAGGGGCCAGAGCCCAGCTCTGGGTCCTGCCTAGGTAAGGGGTTCCCCATTAGAGAAAACCCCAGCCAGGCCACATGTGCCTTGCCTGGGCTCACTCTGGCACTCCCCTGGCTGGTTAAATGGCTATGCCACTGGAAGGAGGGTCTGGGAACCAACAAGTCATGACTGCATTTCTTGATAATAATAGCCGACACATACAGTAATTGTCTGTGTCAGGCAAGGTGCTAATGGTTTACATGGGTTAACTCACTTAGTGCCCACAAGGACGCTATGAGAGGTTACTGTTAACTATCCCCACTGTATCCACCAGGCACTGAGAGGTCATGAGGCTTGCTCGAGGTCACTTAGCTAGTAAGTGGCCAGGCCAGGATTTAAACCCTAGGAATATGAATTTAGAGCCTGCACTGTTATCCACTTACATTACTCTCTCAAATTCCTCATTTAGCTTTGGAAACACCACAGTGGCTTCTTCTCACTTAGCAACTCTATCGGTTAACAGGACAGGCTCTAGAGTCAGACACAAGCAGACGTGGGTTCTAACTACGTAACCTTGGGAAGGTCACTTAATCTCTCTGGGCCTCAGTTTCCTCATCTACAAACTGGGATAAGAACACCTGCCTTGCAAGAAGTAAAAATAGGACCATGTATTAGTACAGTGTCCTTCACTGGCAAACAATGCCCCAAGGGGAGCAATCAGCATTTACAAATATATTTTCTTGGCTTTGCATGGGTGATCTGCCCAATAATTAATTGATTGTTAGCTGTGTGACCTTGGGTAGGTCCTTTCACTATTTTCTTTCTGTAAAGCACTGGATAGCATAATGCATTCCCCAAGCAAACCCCGGCTAGGCAGTGGGGAGAGAGAGGCTTCCAGCTGACTTCATCCCAGAAAAGCCACAGAGTAAGCACCCCTCCTCCCCCCCTTACACACACATTTAGATGCAAAGAGTCTGTGACCTTCCGACTGTCTCTGGGCCAATGTGGTTCCCCCACCCCACACCCCCTCGGGCTTTCTTTATTGAGCCTCTCCACTGGTCTCCACTGCACTTAGCACTAACTGAACGACTTAATGTTTTATTTACGTTTATTAACCATCTCCCCCACCCCCACTATATTGTAAGCTCCAGGTGGGCAGGGACCCTGCCTGTCCCGTTCCCTGAGCCCCTGGGAGCCTGGCCTGCCTCCCCACCAGGGCTCCTCAAGTCAGAACTGCTTCTTACGGCTCCCGCTCCTGTGTCCCCCTCTCCGCTGCTACGCTATGGAGAAGTAAGCAAGCTAGGTTCCACGAGGCACAGATACTTAACAGAAAGGGCCATAAAAATGGCTAATAAGTGGCTTTATTTTGCATGACAGTGCACCCTGCACTGGGCTAAGCACTCTCCACTATTAACTATATTAACTCACTAATCCTTATCACAGTCTGTCTCCAATTCACAAGGCACAAAACTAAGGCACGGGACAGCTAATTGCACAGGAAATTGAGCGCAAGGGGCCTGGGCTTCAAAACAGACAGTCCTGACCACTTTGCTTAGGGCCTGTCAAGGGGTTGCCATGCTTCCCGCCAGCTTCCTGTGTTCTCCCATCACCCCGAATTCTCCTATCTTCCCATTGCTCCTCAGTTGCAAACATCTCATCCAGAGGCATTTCTTTAAATTTTTTTTTTCCACGTTTTTATTTATTTTTGGGACAGACAGAGACAGAGCATGAACGGGGGAGGGGCAGAGAGAGAGGGAGACACAGAATCGGAAACAGGCTCCAGGCTCCGAGCCATCAGCCCAGAGCCTGACGCGGGGCTCGAACTCACAGACCGTGAGATCGTGACCTGGCTGAAGTCGGACGCTTAACCGACTGCGCCACCCAGGCGCCCCACATCCAGAGGCATTTCTATGCATGCACGCATTCATTTACCAGACAGACCTTCAGGACTTCCGTGTCCCAGTCACTGTTTCAGGCACTGACTCTCGAGTAGAGGAGAGGGTCCCTTCCCACCTGGGCTCGCTGAGACTCCCAGGGGCAGTCGGCTGTGTTCTTTCTTCTCTAGTCACAAGTCCAGTGTTTGAAGAATGCCCGGCTAAGTGGTTTGTCCGGCCCCAGCACTGGAACCTGGGACACGGTGGCCGATGGGGTCTGGCCCTGATGTGACCCGAAAAAGGGGCCAGCCCTCTCTTGTGGGATAGAAGGATGGGGCCCGGGCATCCTTCCCCGTCCGCCGATCCTCTCACACAGCCCTCTATCCCCCCCCCCTCCCTGCTGATCACAAAAATGCCTTCTTTGCCTAATTATTACATATACTAATTATTTTCATTTACATGCCTAGCTTACCATTTATGTCTAATTATTGTGCAGCTCAGAAACAATTATGCATACCATTAAGAATGTATCAGGGCAACTCTGCAGTGAATTTTACTTAACTTCAATACCAAATGGTTTGTGTGTGAGGAATCTCCATGCTTTGTGGTTCCCATAGCATAAAAGTTCCCTAAGCTGAGTTGGGGGCAGGAGCAGGGACATTAGGGTGGGTCAATCTGTTCTGTGATGGTGGGTGAGAGTAGCAGTAGGAGGAGACATAATGGCTACAATTTATTGAGCAATTACGGACGGACAACAGATACCATTAAGCACTGCGTATACATTATATGCTTTAAACGTCAAGGCCTCTCTATTATTACAGTGGAGGCAGGTAAGACATCCAAGCTCACAGAGGTGGGAACGGCAGTTCTGGGGTTCAGGTGCAGATGTGTGCGGTCAGAGTCTGACCTCTTCACTGCCTCAGAGGGGCCTGCCCGCGGAGAGGGCTGGGTCGTCACCTGGGTCGAGAACACCATTTACTCCTGTTCTTGAAAGCTGGCCAGCTCTAAGAAGTGCTCCCTCTGGAAGATGCCTGGTCTCTTTCTTCCTCTCCGGTCCTCTCTTTTCTAAACACACATCCGCCTTCACTCCATCGATCTTCCCTCGCAAGGTGTCATAGTACTTAGTGAGTACTTACTATGGGCGATTTACATCTACTTTGCTAGTCAATCCTCACAGTACTCATGCGGGGTGGAAACTATCACCATCTCCCCATTTTCCAGCCAGGGACCGTACGGCCCAGAGAGGGTAAGTGATGTGCCCAAAGTCACACAGCTGGTGATGTCAGTGCACAGATCCATGGCCAGGTGTCTCTGATTCCAGAGCCTGCTCTCTTAGGTCAAGGCACAACATAAAGTTTCTTAACTTAAAAAAAAATGTTTTTAAACGTTTATGTGTTATTGAGAGACAATGAGAGAGCATGAGCATGGGAGGGGCAGAGAGAGGAGGAGACACAGAATCTGAAGCAGGCTCCAGGCTCTGAGCTGTCAGCATGGAGCCCGAGGGGGGGCTTGAACCCACAAACTGCGAGACCGTGACCTGAGCTGAAGTCGGATGCTTAACCGACTGAGCCACTCGGGCGCCCCAAGTTTCTTAACTTTAATCTGATGGCTGCCAGACTAGCCTCACATTTCTTTCTCTTTGCTAGGCAGCCAAAACCAAACACCCCATGTTTTGAGCCCAAAGATACAACGTGGCTCTAAAGTTGCCTTCTGTCCTATTCCAGAGCTTTGGGCACTGCCAACAGTTATGGGCACTTGAGGGGCCAGGCTAGATTCTAAGCAGTGTTTCTGGAAGGCTCTCTGCTTCTGTGTCCCAGGATACGAAACTCCACAGACCAGGAAGACTCCTCTTGCCTAATGTCAGAATTATCAACAGGCAGGGAAGAGGAGCAAGAAAACAGCATTCTGGAAGCTTAGAACGTTCCCTGTTCCAAAACAATACTCCTCACCTCTTGGGCCTTCTGATCTCTGAGCTTGGCCAGCAGGACCCTCCCATTTCCTACAGTCAGTTACCAACACTTTCCAGGACTCTCCACTCCTCAGGAATCAGGGCAGACCAGAAAGCTGGGGCCGCCCTCCAGGGGGGATTTTGAGGGAGCCCCAGGCTGAGGAGGCTGGGAAGGCTGGGGCAGAGAACCTCCCCCCTCCACCACGGAAGCCTGCCCGACTCCTCTCACCCTGGGTCTTGCCTTCAGACCTGGGCATTCCCACCCACGGGTAAAGAAGGGTACATCACTTTGCCATCCACTTTGGAACCCCATCCCTGACTGGCTTGCCTCCCTCTTTTGGCTATAAGCCATTGAAGTTCCAAGCACAGGGAACGTGGGGGATAGCCAATGTCCTTCTGTGTGGCAGGCTTGACAAGAGGTGAAAGGGTAGTCACCACTTCCCAGGCACGCAGAGGGAGATAGCACTCACCAAAGAGGTGCTGGGCTTTCCAGGATGAAATGTGAATGGCAGTGCCTATATTCATTTCTCTTTTTTCTCCCTGCCCTTTCCCCCACTTCCCTCCATCCATCCGTCCATCCACACATCCATTCAACATTCACTGGGCCCTTACTCTATGCCAGTCACTGGGCTAGGCACCAGAGGTGCAGATATAAATGATATACCCCCGCCGTAGGGCAACAAAAGTTCACCAGAAAAGAGACGCTGTGAACCAGAAATTACAACCGTGTTACAAATGCTAGAGCAGAAAGGCTGAGATCAGAGCACGGGGGTTTCCCAGACACCTGCATGGCTCACTCCCTTGCTTCCTGTGACTGCCACACGTGTCTCAAGGGGCCTCCCCTGCCTGCTGCCTGAGCAAAACTGCCAGGCTTCTGTTCACCCTCTCACTCCACTTTGGTCTCCTAACCCGGCAGTCCCCCCCACCTGACAGGGTTCCTTTTTTTATTTTTATTTTTATTTTTTTTTTGCATATGTATCTCTACATTATCAACCCCCACTAGAACATCAGCTCCATGAGGGTAGGAACTGCATTCTACTTTATTCACTGCCGTATCCCCAGATGACTAGAACGGCACCCGTCACATGGCGACAAATTACCTGTTAAATGAATGGCCCAGAGGGAGTGGGGTCACTATACACAGGAAGGAGAACGGGTCCTGGGGTGGGGATCCTCTGCTCCCCCAGAGCCTTAGCTGGCTGGGACCGATGTGGAGACATGGAACAGGGAGCCCCAAGGCAGAGCAGGCAGAGGGCAGGGGCCAGCTGGGAACGACGGTGCCGCCAAAACAGGACCTGAGTCTAGTTTACAGGTGCCTCTGGGTGTCCTGGCCCCAGGGCTCAGGGCAGCTCCAAGTGGACCTCACAGTGCTCCCTGTGACAGCTCTTCCTGGCAGCAGTGTCACTGCGGGAGGTGGGATACGGGATGTGAGAGCCCTTCCTACCTCCACCTACTGCCCCTGTCTTCCAGTGTGCAGGACGGGGGAAGGCAGCATCACCTGGGACCAGAGGAGGGAATCTCTGCTCGGCGGACATGACTGTTTCCAAGGAGAGATAACAAGCCTGTGAAGGCATCGGGGTTAACAGAGCCTCCTGTAAACTTGGATTCTGAATGGCTCCGGCAGCTGCGTTAAAATCTAAACAGTCTTTCCTGTGGATTTTTCCAGATTCATGCAAATTTGTTTTGCTTTGCAAATTGAAAATCAGTTGCAAGCACCTGCTGTAAGAATTCCAGCAGGGAGTGGAGAACCCCGAGGGCATGCTCACGCCAGCCTGCCAGGCCCCCCTGCCCTTCTGGGACCTTGCCCACTTCTGGTCTCTGAGCAGTCAGGCCTCCTGGGTTCTAGGCTGGTAACGCCTCCACGCCGTGTCGGTAACCAGCTCTCCACTGAGCAAAACCAAATGCATCCAGTGGTTTCCAGGTGCTGAGACACCCAGGCCTCTTTCTTCCCTGGTGATGAAGGGGGATAGGTACAATCAGGGAAGTCATTCAAGCCTTTGTAAGAAGCCCACCTTGGTACCTCCCAGGGGCAGTTGGTGGGGGGGGGGGGAGACATCATTATAATTATGAGAGTGGCACTGTTTCATCTTTCAGCACTGGGACTGACCTAGTGCCTTGGAGATGCCCCTGGTTGAAATCGTTCCTTCCCAACTGTCCCAGGCCTGTCCAGAACTGCAGGGCTAGTTCTCAGCTTTGAGCGAGCACCTCCTCCCATAAGCTCCAGAAAGCAGAGGGAACTACGGGGACTCCCTGGGATAGGTGGGTGATGAGGAAGGTGCTGCTGGTATCCCATAGCTGCTTCCCCCCCGCAGGGCCGGGCCACCCTGCTGGTGCTGCTACCCGTCAAAGCTGTGCTCCCAGCCGAGCAGAGCCAGAGCGGATGAGCGGATGGACGGGAACACCCTTTCCCGCCTGTCCCCTCCTCCACCAGCCTCGCATTTTTCATTCAGCTCTGAGATAAGTCGGGAGGGAGGGCAGTTATGAACGGGCCCCATTATGCTCCCCCTTCCTCTGCTACGCAATTTAAAGGCAGGAGACAGAGAGAAACGCTCTGGAAATCCAAATTAAAATGTATTCCTGCAGCAATCCCGCACCCAATTAAAGTAACCCAGAGCCTATTGTCCTTTGCTAAATTTAGGAAATGCTCAGGTGTGTCTGATCCTACTCTGCATAGATATTTTTAATACAGATTTAATCATATTTTGGGTTAGGAGAAGAAGCTAATTAGGTAGGCAGATTTAGAAAGGCTGCCGGAATGCGGGACAAAGCGAGGTGATTTGATGCAATTCACTGTTTTTTGGGGGGGGGTTGTTTTTTTAAACAGCAAGTTGTGTTGGGCCTGGGTTTGGGATTCACAGCAAACTGGCTTGAAAACCGAGGTGACAACAAAGAGGAAAGCTCTCCATGTTCGTAGTCAGTGAACCCTGGGGCTGAAGGGGACCCGAAAGGGCGCTCACATCACTCTCTGTCTCCATTAACTGCTGAACCCAAAAACACCCAGGGGCCCGGGTGTGTTTAACACTGTTTAAAATGACACATAAACCAGCCCTCTTCATCCACAGGATGGGCAAGTTCTTTGTCTGCAGTGAGGGAAGGTGCTGCTCGGTGAATTCCTGGCCGGATGGGTAACTGAATCAGCGGCTGAGCAAATAAGCCAAGAAACCAGCCAGCACCTAGACCGGGGCGAGGGGCTTCTGGCTCCCGCCCACCTTGTCCCCGGGGGTCTGCACCTGTCTGCCTCTGGTCCTCAGTTCTCCATAAAGCACCTGACTACACCCGAGTGTTACACAGAAAAATAGGGTCTTGGCTTGACTCTGTGCTGAATCATCATGTGATTGAGTAAATGGCTTAAAAACCCTTTTAAGCCTCAGTTTCTTCCCCCCAGCAACACAGGGATTCTGGTCTCTTCCTTATACGGATGGCCAAGGTAGAGAGAGGCTCAGCTGTGGCAATCTGGACACATCAGGAAGGAGGCCTCTGAGGGCACACACCCAGGCAGCTCAGCTCTTTGGCTGAGCAATGTGGTGCCACTCCCAGGTCATTTTGTCTTAAACCGAAGCATGAGTGTATTATGGTGAGCAGGGCTCTTTCTCCGGGACCCACCCCAGCTCCCATCTTTGTGGTGAAAGGAGCTGGGCCCGGCACATCGTTACCGAGCTTTCTGCCCAAGTTCCTCCCGAACATCCTGCTAAGTAGTTAAGATACTGCATCTTAAAATGCCAAGTGCAGAAGAGTGCCCACAGTGATGCCACCCATCACTTAAGAAAGAAAGGAACAGAAGAAAGGACACAGATACCTTGCTCATTTGTGCAAAAGGAATACAGGAGGGATAAGCCAGACACTTAAGAGACTGGTTACCTACAAGAGGTAAGTGGGAAAGGGGTGGAAAGAAGGGGGGATGACAACAGGGGGCAGTGACGAGGAGGGAGGGACATTTCCCTGAGGATACCTTTTCTTAGAGCTTTGACTCTTAGAGTCTTGGCAATGTCTCATGGGGCCTTCACACATTCCAAAAGAAACAAGTGAAACCAGCAGGATGTGGAGGGACCAACCGTCCCCCCTCCCCCCGCCCTGCCAAAACTCCACAGAATTCCTCCAGAAGGCAGACTCTTTCCTCCTCAAGGAATGGGCCCCACAGAAAGGGCAGCCTATTATTTTCAGAGTGTAGCGGCTGAGAGCAAAGATTCTGGAGGCTGGGTTCAAATTCCAGCTATACCACTTACAGGCTGTGTGACTTTGAGCAAGTCACTTACCCTCTCTAGGCTTCAGTTTTCTCATCTGTAAAGTGGAGTGAAGCAGAAACTACCTCACATAATGACTAGGAGGAGTTTATGAGCTAGTACAGAGCAAGGGCTTAGGACAGCCCTTGGTACATAGTATTATGTCAGGGCTTGCTCTCGCGGTTACCATTATTTTAGGGCTCGCTGGTTAGGGGCGGTTGCAGTGACTCATCTTCTGTCCCACGGCGTGAGGGCTCCCTTCATCCTTCCTAGATGTCCCCCTAAGACACCTCTCGAGGATAGGGAAGAGGCCAGCCTGACACGAGAGCTTCCGGTGGGAGGTTCGCTGTGGTGGCAGGAACCGCAGAGTTCTGAACGTCCCTGCTCAGCCACTGTATCGGTTTCCTATTGCTGCCGTAATGAGTTACCACCCAGTGGCTTAAACAACACAACCATATCGTCTCACAGTTCTGGAGGTGAGAGGTCTGAAATGGGTCTCAGTGGGCTCAAAGTGTTGGCTTGCAGTCCCTTCCTCCACCTTCAAGGGCAGCAACAGCATGGCAAATTCTCCCATGGCATCCCTCTGCCCTCTCTTGCCTCCCTCTTCCACGTGTAAGGACACTTGTGACACTACTGGGCCACCTGGATAAGCCAGGATACTCGCCCTTTCTTAAGGGCGGCTGATCAGCAACTGTGATTCCCATCTGCTACCTTAATCCCCCTCGGCAACACATCCAGGGGCTCTGGGGAGTGGGGTGTGGCCATCACTGGGGCCATTCTTGTGCCTTCCACATGGACCAACTCCCGACCGGTTCCACCTTTTTGCTTGGGCTTAGGCCTCCGTCTCTCGGATTGGTTGGTTGGTTTTTAGCAGCTTAGCCATTTTAAAGTGTCCAGATCTATGGCATTAAGTCCATCGACACTGTCGTGCAGCCGGGACCACTGTCCATCTCCAGTGATGGCAAGACTGAAACTCTGCCCGTTAAACACTAACTCACCCCCATCCTGTTTTCCTGCCCATTTCCTCTAACTCGCCCTCATCCTGTTTTCTGTCTCTGTGAATTTGAGAACTCTAAGTATCTCGTGCAAGAGGAATTAAACATACTTGGCTTCCTGTGACTGGCTCCTTTCGCTCAGCCACGATGCCCTCCAAGGGCACCCATGTCGTCACATGTCGCTCTCCTGGTTTCGCAGTGACTCTTACTGCCCATACCACTCACCCATCCGGAAGCTGGCCCTGGAGGAGGGCCCCACCGGGAATGGCAGGTCAGGCTAAAAGTTTGCGCATGGATGGGCTGGAGACTTAAAAAGGAGCGGTGCCATGTGGCATGATGGTGCGGCGTGTGGGAGCAAAGGGCTCCCGTCCGGGCCAGCCACCTCTGGCTGGGGGGCTTTTGTCATTAGCACTCGTGGAGTACCCACAATGTACCAGTCTCCCCATGAGGCACATGAGGCACAGGGGCCCCTCAGCACGGGGCCAGCCACTTACTGAACGCTAGTTCGTAAAGGGGGACGAGGTAGGGGCTGAGCTGAGAAGACAGCTTCTTCCTAGGGTTCCATGTGAGCTTCCTGTGAGAGCTGCAGGGGACAGTGGTCAGGAGCTCTGAATCCTGGCAGAAGAGCATACACAAAATCACAGCCGCCTCTCATAAGTGTCGGGGGGCTGCTCTGAGGAGTCTCTGAAGGCGGGGGCTGGAGAGGCCCCTAGGAGGCAGCACCAAATCAAGAGTGGCATGCATATGGGGAAGGAGGCAGGCAGGCCAAGGTTCACCTTTCAAAGACGATGGGTGTTCCCGATCCTGCTTTGTTTTCAACTCCTCCTCCAGGAAGCATTCCATGATTACACCCACAGAACTTTGGTGACTTTTACTAGACGTTTCCTCTATATTCTCCTCTGGAGCCTGTGCCGCATTAATCTGCACTTGTAAGTCGTGACATAAAAGCACTTACCTAATTTGGATTAAAGCGTTTGATCCACCGGTACGCCAGGCACTTTCAAAACTCTCCCCGGGGCAGGTGGCTCAGTGGGTTAAGCGTCTGATCTCAGCTCAGGTCATGATCTCACCATTCCCGAGTTCAAGGCCTGTGTTGGGCTCTGTGCTGACAGCTCGGAGCCTGAAGCCTGTTTCAGATTCTGTGTCTCCCTCTCTCTCTCTCTCTCTGCCCCTCCCCTGCTTGTGCTCTGTCTCTCTCTCTGTCAAAAATAAATAAACATTAAAAAAAGAAAAACCAAAACTCTCCCCAACCTTCCCTCACCCAGAGCTTGTGCTGTAGGTGTGGGGCACTGAACAACATGCACTGATGGGAATAGACGGGGAAGAGGAAGACTCCTCCCGTATCCATCCCACTAGGGTAGCACTTGACCTTCACCCTCCCAAAGACCCTGGGAAAGGGGGCACGGTGGCAGCCAGGCTCCTCATTGTGTGGTTCCAGGTAAATCACTTCAAGTTTCCTGGCTGCCATCCCCTCACCTATGCAACTGGGAGGTGGGTGGCAGGGACTGGGAGGTGTGGCCACTGAGCCAACTCGAGCAGCCTTCATTTTAGTGCCTACACTTCACATGGACAAGCAGGGCCGGAAGGCAGAAGCACTGCTCAGTGACACAGCTGGGTTGGGGTTTGGATTCCGGGGTTAGGGCTCTTCTCCCTAGAAGCCACGGCTTACCCTAATTGCTAGCCCAGGACGCCAGGGAGACCCCAGGTTCTACTTGGTTACATGCGCTCGGTCAACATGCTAGCCGCGTGACCTCAGTGAGACACTTAACCCCTGCAAGGCCCAGTTTTTTCCTCTACAGATAGGGGTGGGACTGCGGGGGAGGTGATAGCAGGATCGGTACGAAGGTGAAGGAAACTTCGGAGTCCCTGTCTCATAGCATGTGCTGACCATGGTCAGCTGTGCTCTCAGTATTGTCAGAGTGCACAGTAGGCCTTCAGGTTCACAGGGTCATGGTGTGGAGAAGGTCCTCAGAGCCTGGAGCAGACTTCAGCTCCACCCAGGGGTCCATTTGGAGCCGAACCCACCTGTGCTGCCACTGGGACATTTCCAACCAGAGCCAGGCTGGCACAGCCCCTTAACCCCTGCTTCCAACCTGGGGGCCCTCAAGGAAGAGGCAGCAATGGCACTGTGATAGAAACAGGCCTTTGCTGCCACAGCAAGGACCTAGGGCCCCCTGGTTGACCCGGGGCATTTGGGCACCCCCTCCCATTCTCTCTCCCTCCCTCCTGCCTTTCTTCTTTTCTTCTCCCACCTGCTTTTTAAAAGTGAAGGTCCAGAGGTGAATGTTCTTGGAAAGTCCAGGCAAGTCTAGCTATCACCTCTCCTTGGCTTAGCCCCATGCCAGGAATGTGTTTCCAATGTAGGCCTCCATCTACCCTCTGTAGAATGGGGATTAGGCTGGTGCACTCTCTAATTTTTTCTCTTTTCTTTCTTTTTTTTTTTTTAACATTTATTGACTTTTTGGAGAGAGAGAGACAGACAGAGTGTGACCTGGGGAGGGGCAGAGAGAGAGGGAGACGTGGAATCTGAAGCAGGCTCCAGGCTCTGAGCTGTCAGCACAGAGCCCAATGTGGGGCTCGAACCCATGAGACTGGTACACTCTCTAATAAGGACACAGAGACAAGGCAGTATGATGACAGACAATTCTTACTTCTGAATCCACTCAGGATACCTGCTGCCAAGCCCCCTACCCCCTCCTGTGTTCAAGCCCATGCTTGTCTAAGATGCTGCTCTTAGAAAAGGGAACAAAGTTAAAATCTGGTGAGTTCTGATCGTGTGTAAGACACTTCACAACCAACACTTGGTTAATTTCATCCAACTTCATGACAATCCTATAGGGTCATTCTTATGTTACAGATGAGGAAACTAAGTCACAGAAGTGCAAATGACTTGTCCAGTGTTGTTCACCATTCAGTGGGGAGAGAGGGAGAACAGAAAGATTGGCAATAATGGGGTTTAGGCTTTCCTTACTGCCCTCCCCTCCGTAGGACAGGAGGCAGCAGCCCTGACCCCCCGGAAGCTAAGGGGCCCCTGTCCTAAGAAACGTAGACAGCTCTTGTTCATCATGTCACTGGAGGAATGCATATTACTCAAATCCCTTTCTGTTTGGCTCTGATGTTGATGACGCGTGTTCTGATTTTTTTAGAGGCAGATTTACCCTTGATTATATGCATCTGAAGGCAGCTATGAAGATGAATTTTTATTCTGAGTCACGTGCCCCTGGGTGTGTGGGGAGCTGGCTGGGACCAGACAGGCTGTGGAATATCCTCCCGTGGCAGTAGAAAGTTGGCAACATCACCACCAAAGGGCTAAGTGAGGAGGGGGAGGCGGTTCCGAGGTCAAGGCTCCCCTGGCTTGTCCTGAGAGCTGGTGGCAGGGACCGGCCAGATAGGCCTGGGTGTGGTGAGAGGAGACTGGGAGTTCCTTAGTCTCCTCTCGCACCCACGCCCCTCCTGCCATCCAGAGAACAGCAGGTGGGTGTCGAGGGCCCTGGTGGCCCCTCTTTCCTCCAGTGAACATCACCTTTTGTCCTGGTAAGAGCATGCCATAATCGTAGCTATCTTTCCAAGTAACCAGTGCTTTCTTGCCCTGTAAATGGGCCACTGCTGGACAGAGAGGACAATTTGGAAGTGATGCGCAAGACACGGAAGGGAGGGCTATTTTCCTGGTGCTGTACGGCTGCCCACATGCACCAGCTCCCACCCAGCCCCCGTGCCCGCTCCATCTCTGGCCTGGTGAGGGGCAACTCAGTCAAAGGCACGGCCTGATCAGCCCAAGCACATGTTCCTTAAAAACAATGGACAGTACCAGGGAGGCCAGGGCTGGCAGATACTGGCCACAGCAAGGAGCCCCATCCTAGGCATGGGAGGCCCAGATGAATGCAATTGTTCAACCCAAAGGGAATCAGAATTCATCCCAGACCACCACCGCCCCGCCAGACTTGTGTGTGTTCTAGAAGTGCCAATATCATTCTTGGACAGTAAGAGGGCTCTAACTCTGCCAAAGAGCGTGCACACGAGTGTGTAGGTGTGGTGCATGAGCGTGAGCGTGTGAGTGTGTGTCGTATGTGATGTGTGTGTGCCCGCCTCTGTGCCTGTGTGGACACTGCAGGCAGGGACACAGCAGAATGCCCAGGCTCTGGACTCTGGGTCTATGTCCTTGGTATGGTCACTTCCAGTTGGTGGACTTGGGCGATCGCTCCGACCTGCTACACCTTGGCTTCCTCATTCATCAAATACAGATAGCCTAATTCATGGGACAGTGTGATCATCCACTGAGTTAATGTGTACAGAGCACTTAATGCTTGGTAGATGACCCACGCTCAAGAACAGCCAGCTAACTACTCTTCTTAGCTCTGTTTGTTCTCCAGGGCAATTGGCTGGTCAGAGTCACCTCTTCTTGACTTCAAAGTAAGGCACGAAGGAGTCCCTGGAGGTCAGCAGACTCAAAGCCAAATCATCTGTGCCTTCAGAGCAGGCACATAAACACAAGACTCGGGCTTTCAAGTAGATTCTCAAATTCACAAGAACCTTCGTGGAACTACCCTGCCTAGAGTCCACGTCGACAGGAGTCTTTGATGTATTCAACCACCTTATTACAAGGACCTTTGGATGCTTCATCAGCCTCGTCCAACCTGCCCCACCTCATGGCTTGACTGCAGAGAGATTTCTGAGTTGATTGTAGAGCCCCAACCTTGGCTTTTGGATTATTGGTGCAACCACCTACTCCCCTGATTCGCAGATAATTGAACTGCCTGTTTTTTTACTCATTTATGTAGGGAGATATCTACATAAGTGAAATCATTTTAATATCCTGTCTTTATTTGGTGGTAATTGCTCACAGAGAAGAAAAACATGTCTTTTCCCCCCGGGAGATGCAAATCTTTAGCGTAATGGGTACAACGAGCTGAGGATTCTAAGTGATACGATCGGTGATAATAATAATGAATACTAAATAATAGTTAAAATGGCAACGATGCTAATGACGATAATGACGAAGCTGGTGACAGCCTCTATCTCTTGCTGACACTCCCGTGTGCCAGGCACTGTGTGGGCATTAGCACACCTCATTTTGGCAGAGGAGAAGCATTGCCTCTTTGCTGCAAACCGACGGGCAAACTTTGCCTGTTCGGGTGTGTGGAAGAGGGGCCGAGGGGCCAACCCCGGCTGCAGATCCGGGGAGTGAGCGCGTCCTCCTGGAATCCCGGACCTCATTCTAGTCTGCAGGGAGAACAGGGCTCCTGCCCTTGGCATGGAACACCCCCCAAACCACTTTCCAATTATCCACACACACACACGTGCCCCCTCTGTAATTATCCTGACAAATGCGCTAAAGGAAAATAAACTCTGCAAAACTGCCTTATAAAAATAGCAAAATGCACAGTGCAGGCTTGCTCTGTATAATTCATAGAGAAAAGCATGGAAACATCTTATCCTGATAAACTGTGCTTTCTGTGAATTTGCTGATTATACACACACACACACACATGCACGCACACTCGCACGCATGCACGGACTGCCTCTGGCTGGCTGGTATTTTGATAAAGAGATGGGGAGAGTGGGGCGCCTGGGTGGCGCAGTCGGTTAAGCGTCCGACTTCAGCCAGGTCACGATCTCGCGGCCCGTGAGTTCGAGCCCCGCGTCGGGCTCTGGGCTGATGGCTCAGAGCCTGGAGCCTGTTTCCGGTTCTGTGTCTCCCTCTCTCTCTCTGCCCCTCCCCCGTTCATGCTCTGTCTCTCTCTGTCCCAAAAATAAATAAACGTTGAAAAAAAAAAAAAATTAAAAAAAAAAAAAAAGAGATGGGGAGAGCCCCAGTCTGAATAATGGCTGTGCCCTGGTGGAGCTGTCAGCTCAGGGACGGGAACCTGAGAGGCTGGGCTGGTGACCACTTTCTGGCAGCCTGGGCAGGTCTTTCGGTTCAGGCTATTTAGCTTAATCACATTTAGCAAGTCCCTGTTGCACGCTAGCACTGCGTATGCGGAGGGGTCACAGGGAGGAGGGAGGGTCCTGGGGAGGAAGCAGATCCCTGAACGGATAACATGACAAGGTAGGTATGATTGTGATGCTCAACGGGAAGATCAGGTGGGCTTCTTGGAGGAGGGGTCTGAGTCTTGAAGAATGAATATGGTGGCCAGGGGAAGATGGTAGAGAAGGCATTCTAGGTAGAGACTGGATAGTGGGTTTAGTATCTCCAGACAGGGAGAAGGACAGGCAAGGGCTGAGGCTGGTGAGCGAGGGGCAGCCACACACGAGACAACGGGCACTCGCCAAGGAACCTCCCCATTTGGCCACTGCCTAAGGCCCGTCTACCCTTTAGGGACTGCTTAAGTGTCACTTACCCAATAAGCCCTTCCCTGCTCCCTGCCTCGATAGATTACAGCCCTTGCCAGACCCTCTCAGATCTCCTTCCCCTTCCATGCAGGGCTTCTAACTCCGACCATTATTATAGAATTATCCACATGATCTTGGGTCACTGTGTCCCCCACGAGACACCGTGGGCCTTCTCATTCACCCAGTTCCTGCTACATAGGAGTCCCTTGATAAATGCTTGTTGAATGAATGAAGAAATGGCTAATGAATGGTTTTTGCAGCTAATCATGGGATGGTGGGGTGGGGGTGAGCCTGGAGACAGGAGACCCGTGGGAAGGCTAGTTGAGTCACTTTGCCTGAAGAATGATAAGGGTCTGATGTAAAGGGCAGGGAGTGAACGTGTCGACCTCATCTGAAGGCACAACAGCAGACAGACGCTGATGGATAGAGGTGTGGGGAGAGGGAGAGGTTGCCTGGGTATCCCAGGTCGGGCTAACTCCTGGACAGCTGGTGAGCCACCTGCCAAGATGAGGAACAAGGGAGAAGGAGGAGGTTTGGGGGTGGGGGGATGAGATGACTACACTGTGGACATGATGAGTTTGAATTCCCAGAGACTCAGGACGTTCTCCTCCTGGGCACGGACACCGTGACCACGGTGGCCGCTCCCGACACCCCCTCCACAGGCACCATAGGCCGACAAGGCCCCAGCCCTTGGCCATCCCACCAGCCCTGGCCAGGTCACCGGACTCCCTGGGGGCAGGCAGGTGCATGCCTGGCCCACAAAAACTGCTGGTCTTACTGGCAGGAGGAACAGGATGCCTGCCCTATAAATGGAATTTCAGCAGTCTCTCCAGACAGGCCACTGGCTGTCACAACCTTTCTCTCTCAGGATAACACATCTGTTCCTAGAGGCATAAGAAGGGACCGGCAGTGTAACCACCTGAGGGTCCCAGCAGGAGGGAACACTAGGGCAGGGCAACCTCTCCATCTGGGTTCCCAGGAACCTTTGAGGAGAAGGGAAGAGGCTTCTACCTGGGGTTCAGCCCCCAGCCTGGAAGTGGATTGGCCAGCCTTTCCCTCCATGCCCTGGACCCCACCGACCCTGCTCCCCTGCCCACTTAGTCTTCCTAAAGTGATCAGGCCACTCTCTTACTCAACAATCTTCAGTGGCTCCTCAGTGTCTTTGGGGTGAAGTTGAAGTCCAAAGCCCAGCGTTCCACAGCCCTCTTTAGTCTGACCGCAGGCTATGTTCCCAACGTTTCAGCTCACATACCCCCACGTCCCGCCCCCACAAGGTCAGTTCACTCCAGTCTGACTGGTCTCCTTGCTGACGTGAGCCCCCTGAAAAAGGCAGAATCATGGTAAGTATACCTGTGAAGATAGCATAACATACAGAGATGCAGAATCAGGGGCGCCTGGGTGGCTCAGTCGGTTAAGTGTCCGACTTTGGCTCAGGTCATGATCTCATGGTTCATGGGCTCGAGCCTCATGTCAGGCTCTGTGCTGACAGCTCAGAGCCTGAAGCCTGCTTCGGATTCCGTGTCTCCCTCTCTCTCTGCCCCTCCCCTGCTAGCACTCTGTCTCTCAAAAATGAATAAACATTAAAAAAAATTTTAGAGGTGCGGAATCACTGTGTTGCACACCTGAAACTAATGTAACGTGTGGACTACAACTAAAAAACAAAGAATCATAGACTGTGGGGACGGAAGGAACTCTTCCTTCCACAGACAAGGAAATCCAGAACGAGAGAAGGTAAGCGACTTGCCTCCAGCCAGGGTCTGAGCTGAGTCTGAGGCTGCTAGTTCATTCATTCACTCCACAGGAATTCAATGCCAATTTCCTGCCAGATGCTATCCTGGTTCACATAAAAACATGGAACCTCCCTTAATCATTTATTTAACAAATTATTTATTAAGCACCTTCTATGTGCCAGGCTGGGAGCCAAGTTGCAACAGTAAACAAAAGAGAAGTCCCTGCATCCTTGGAGAGTCAGAGAGAGACAAAATCAATAAAGACACGTGTCAGGTGGAGACGAGGACAGTGAAGAAGAACAACACTGGGGAAGGGGACTGAGAGCATGGCAGACAGGCAACTTTCATGGAGGATGCTAACCGAGGACCTCTCTGACAAGTGGGCGTTAGGGCAGGAACTGGGAAGAAGTAAGGTCTCCTGGGGGCAGGGGGACCCAAGGAGAGAAAGCAGCCTTCACAGACGCCCTGAAGCAAGAGCACCTTAGCAAGTTAGGAGGCTGGGGGGCAGAGAACGCCAAGGACACCAGAGAAGTGGGGGACCGGCCAGCTGGGTGAGGACTTTGGTTTTACTCTGAGTGAGATGAGGTCCTGAGCAGTGGAGGGATGTGAGCTGACACTATGCAGTGTGACAAAATCACAGTGAGCCACAGTGGCACTGGGATGGGGGCAGGGAAGTCTCCCCACCTAGCTTCCCAAATCAGAATGGACAGGAGCTGTGTGTGTGTGTGTGTGTGTGTGTGTGTGTGTTTGCTAGGGGAGAAGGAAAGGAGAAAACAGTAATAGCTAAAAATAAAGCCCAACGTTTATGAAGGACTCACTATATGCCCAGCACTGTGCCAAGTAGTAACTCATTTAATACTTCACTTCCACCCATTTTCTAGATGAAGAAACTGAGGCACAGAGAGGTTCACTTGTTCCAGACCATGCTACTGGTAATGACAGAGTGGCACAAAAACCCAGCCAGTCTGGCTCCGGAGCCTGCATTTCTAGCCACCACATGGTGTCACAAAGACAAACTATTCCAGGCAGAAAGGTGAGTGGGGGCCTGGTCAGGCATCTGGAGTAAGAAGGGTTCTGGCATTTTCCCTTCGTTTGAACAGTATCCCAGAGTTAAGGAAGTCCAGGCCAGGGCAAGGTCAGATGAGCTGTGTGTGGGAGGAAGAGGGTCACATCTCAGCCCTGGGGACCCAGAGCCTGAGCAGGGTGGGGTGGGGGGGCTAGCCCCCACAGGTCCTGGAGCTGCACCTGCACCCCTACTGTCCAGGTGATGCCTAACCATTCTTTAAATCGTGGCTACTCGGGGCACCTGGGTGGCTCAGTCGGTTAAGCCTCCGACTTCAGCTCAGGTCGTGATCTCACAGTCCGTGAGTTCGAGCCCCACGTCGGGCTCTGTGCTGACAGCTCAGAGTCTGGAGCCTGCTTCGGATTCTGTGTCTCCCTCTCTCTCTGCCCCTCCCCCGTTCATGCTCTGTCTCTCTCTGTCTCAAAAATAAATAAACGTTAAAAAAAATTTTTTTTTAAATCCTGGCTACTCAAAGTGTGATCTCCAGACCAACAGAATTGGCATCTCCAGGGGGCTTATTCGAAAGCCAGAACCTCCGCCCCCAACCCCAGACCTTCTGAATCATAATTTGCATTTAAGCAAGACCCACAGAAGATTTATAGCAGACCCATTAAAATCTTCGAAGTCCTACTCTGGACCTCAGGCCAAACAAGACGTGTTCAAGGAATCCTCTTCTGACCCACCACCCCCCCACGAGATCCCAACCTATGACTTCATTCTCTAAAAGCAGTTTCGAATCCTCCTTCACAGCACATACGGCATGGTCACTCGGTCGTTCTCAAACTCGCTGCACGTGCAGCCACCTGGGGACACTGAAAACTGACGGGGGGTCAGCTGCGCGCCTCACAGTGCGATCAGCACCCAGGTATCGGTGTCTGGTTTTAGTTTCTGTTTTTATTTTCATCTCCCCCCATCCACACACACCCTGAGGTTTCCAATGTACAGTTAAGTCTTTGAACCCTTGCCGTGACTAAATGCTTCACACCATTCCTTTGAGTAACCTCATGATAGAGGCTGCTGCTATTCCAGGGATAACAAGAAGGGCAGGGTCATCGCCCAGCGGCTGACCAACTTTGCTCCTAAACCCTCACAAATTTGCCACCTCTACTCGCTAACTACAGGCGCCAGGAAGGCCAACAGCCTGGCTGGTGCAGGCTTGGCCTCTCACCAGAGGGAGCCGTTAAGAATCCAGGGTCTCGGGGAGCCTGGGCGGCTCAGGTCATGATCTCACGGTTCGTGAGTTCGAGCCCCACGTCGGGCTCTCTGCGGTCAGAGCCTGCTTCAGATCCTCAGTCCCCCTCTCGCCAGCCCTCCCTGACTTGTGCTCTCTCAGAAATAAATAAACATTAAAAAAAAAAAAGAACCAAGGGTCTCAGTGTGGGGAGGAGGAGAGGGGGCCTGGTGCCTGCTGTCTGTGGGGCCCCCTTCTAGGGTCCTCTTGCATTAGCTGCCCCTGCACACAACAGAGCTGCTCAGCGCCTCCGTGCAAGATGACCTGGGAGTACCCGGGCTAAAACCCTCGGCTGGGGGGCCTGGCTCCAGATCCACTCTGGTTTCTATCACAGAAATAAATTGGGGCCTTCTTTGACCCCAGAGTATGCGCTACGTTTCCTCTCCCGCCAAAACAAACTTCTCTCCCATCACTTCTGGAGAGGTTCGTTTAATAGCGTGTGAAATGAAATGTCAACAAGAATTAGAACAAATGGCATCGGGAGCCCCAACAGATGACAGGCAGCCAGGGGCCAGCGGGCTCCGACAGCCCCGAGCCACGGGGAGCAGGCCCAGGAGACCCTCAGCCCTGGCCCCGGGGAAGAGGGACCTCCAGGCACATGGTCTCCCTGCTTGGAACTGGAATATAGTCTTTGAGCTTCTGACAGCAGAACGGAAACTGCCTTTGACATGGGAAATAACTTTCCTCTGACACACAATTAACAAGGACAAGTATTCCCTGGGGCAGGACCCAAGAGCCCCATCAGTCAGCCCGTCAGGGGTCATGTGCATGGAGGCGGGGCATCTAGGGCGCAGTCTTGACCTACTGCCAATAACCACAAGCTCACGTTGCCTCACTTACATTGACCTCATGCTTTTCGCAGGCTCCTGCGTCTGTCAGCTCATCTGCCCCTGGGTCTCGGAGGTGTGGGAGAAAAATGCCTCTGCCTTTTGCCCACCTGGGCCGCGGAGGGCACAGCCGTGTTCACTTAATTTGATAATGGGAACAGGGAACGTTATTGGATGCTTACTATGACGGGGTCCTGTGCTGAGAATTTTATGTGCATTATTCTTCTTAATCTGCTCATTCATTCAAACACACGTTTATTGAGTATCTACTATGTACCAGACACAGTTTTGGGCACAGAAGTGAACATCAGCTACAAATCCCTGCACTTGAGGAGCTTATGTTTGTGTGAGGTTGGGAGTGGGGGCGGGGGTGGGGGGAGGAAAGCAGATGATAAGATAAATAACAAAAGCATCTAGTAGTGAATCAAACATTTCGGCAGCCGGTGGGGTGCCACGCCACACCCCCTCCCGTCTCACTAGGGGCACAGTGGTGTGATGCCAGAGTCCACACTGGGTGGGGAGCCTTGGGGTTGCTCTGCTTTGCTCTCTCAGGTTTCCTCTGAAGCCTGGGGGAGCCCTCTGCACCCACAGAGGCACGACCAGTGGGAGACAGGTGTCAGGAGTGCTCCAGGCTCTGCGTGTGCTTGGGGTGACAACTCTGAGGTCCCTGTGGGGCTGAGCTCATCAGCCCCTCTTGCTGGTCTTTCCCCAGTCCTGTCTCACTCACCCTGCCACCTGGATCACCACTCACAGGTCGTGGTACCCGACTCTTGGTCCTGGGATCTGTCTTCAGGGGAGCCCAAACTCAGGCATAAGAGTGATGCATATCAGGGAGAAAGGAAAGTAAGATGGAAAGAACATGGAAAGTTCTCTCCATTTTAAGTCAGGAAATAATGGCGCCATTTCTCTAGATGAGGAAATTAGGTTCTGCCTCCAACTTTCTTAAGTCTATCTGCTAAGTGGCAGAATGGGACTGGCCACCTTCTTTGTCGCGTGAAGGTGTCTCAGAAGCACTCCACTCCTCACCCTTCATCTGGTTGAAGAGTTAGGGTTGAAACCATGAAGGCACAGGGCCGGAATCTGCCATGCCAGAAATGAAGGGAGGAGGCACCCGTGGGAAGGCTGGATGAGGAGGGCTCTGAGCAGGGAAGGGGCACAGGCTGTTGAAAAGAAGGGAGACCTACGAGAGGCAGGGACAGGAATGAGAGTCAAGCAAAGGGAAGCCAGAAGTCACATTTTAGGCTGGCTGGAGGGGAGGCTGTCCTATTGGAGAAGGGAGGGGTAAGATAGTAGGGAGACCCAAAGTGAGCTCAGCTGCGGCAGGGGACCCTGGCTACATCCCAGTGAGAGTAGGCTGCGAACAGAGAAGTACCCTGGCCTCCATCTGTTTCCACTTGGCTCCTTCTCCAGGGATAGCACTGGGCCCAGCCTTCCTAACCCACAGGTACTGTCCCAACACCCCCCGCCGTGGGCACGTAGCACCACTTTACTCTCTGCCCTCTGGACTGGAGGAGGGAACGGTGCAGACAATCCGGATGCTGGCTCATGGAGTATCTTCATTGCTCAAGGGCAGAGGCTGAGGCCCAGAGAGGGGGCATCACTTGTCTAAAGTCACACAGCAAGACAGGAGCAGAGCTAGAGCTAGAACGCAGGTGTCCTGACATTAACTCTGGGGCTGGTGATGCTTTTTCCTTGTCTCCCAGGACAGGGGTTCTTTCGCACAGGGTGTTGCCTGCCCGTGCCTCCTGTGGGCCACTGGATAGGCCAGAGCCTTCCCCCCAGGAAGGAGGCGGGGGTGAGAGCAAGGGGCCATCCAGATGCCTTCATGACAGCCAGGGATGCAGCAGGACTCACCAAGCACTGTCATCCCGTCCTGTGACTCAGACAGGACAGGCATCACTCAGCCCGCCCGCCATACAGGGGAGGCGACTGGGCCAGGAGTAGCAAGGCCAGGCTCCAAATCCAGAAACTCTCAATTCTGAGTTTCACGTTCTTTCCAATCACGTCCAGCTAAGCCCATCCAGGGCCTTGCGGTGATTACCTTTCATTAGCTTCAGAAAAGCCTCTGCTTTGGCGAGTTTCATAAAGAACTAAATCTGTCAGGAAAACATAAAGCCAGGCCCCTCATCCATCTTCTCGACAACTATTTATTAGACTTATTATTATGTAAATACAGAAGAGGAGGGGGAGACTACACTAAAATCCAATTGGGGCCGCCTCTGCCAGCAAGGGGTAGATGCCAGGGGGGGTGGAGGGAGGCCTGGGTCCTTCTGTCCCTCCAGGAGGCCCAGCAGGAGGCTTGGCTTCAGGGGAGGCTGGGGATGTGGGGAGGTGGATACAAGCTGATGCCCACTCAGAGTCGGCAATCGCCGCCCTGCTGGCCTATGCCATTGTCATTCCATTTCCAATTAATGAAAGGTTAGGACACAATCAAAAAGCCAAATGGTACCCTTAATTGCTGCAGTGGGAGAGAAAGCAGCTTCGCAGGGCCCTGAGAAGGTCCTTCCCAAGGGGCCCCACACTCTCTCCGTCCCTCTGTTCCCACAATAGACCATCTGGGGGGTGAGGCCAGCCTGCCCTGGTCCTGACACAGGGTGGGCCCCAGATGCCCCTCCTTGGTACCCCTTGCCCAGCCCCTCGGGGGTCCCGCCAACCTCTGTGAGGGTGTGTGTGTGCCTGCCCTGTCGTGGCTCTGCTCATGTGCCTCCCAGATGCCCCTACCGCAGTGATGCCGGCTCATTGGTCTTTGCGTGTCCCCTGTGGTGCCTGGCACATACAACGAACTCAGTAAATGTTCCTTCTCGAACGCGTGAATACATTCCCTGGAGGTGATTACACTCCAAGGGGAGGGAAGTGAAAACAAATATGGGCATTTCAGCCATTACCAGTACAAGAGGCCCAGGGTGAACCCCACAATTCAGGTAGCATGGGGCTTCGTACCGCAGCGCCCTGCCAGGCCCGCCTCAGCGTGGGCACACAGCATGCCAGGCTATCAACTGTCTGCAGGCCTGCCTGCACCGCTTGACCCTGAGCACCATGATGGCAGGGCTGGGCTTCATGTCCCCACAGCCAGCACAGTGCCCGACACACAGGAGGTCCTCAGTAGGTATTTGTGCAAGGAGCGGGAGAAAGAAGGAAAGGAGGGAAGGAGGCAAGGAAGGAGGGGGCAGTGGTGAGCTGAGTCCTGGACTACAGCAGCCCCTCCATGACACAGGCTGGCACCCTGTAGGGGACAGAAGTCTTGGCTCAGGACGAGTGAACAGCAGCACCACGGGCAAGCTGGCAGCACACTCTACCCAGCAGGGCTGCTGCTGGCCTCTCCGTGCCAATCAGAACAAGGGGGGACACTGGTCCCCATCCTGGTGCCCTCGCACAAGGCACAGTGGCTCAACCGTATACGGCAGCCTGTGTGGTTCACGTGGCACAGGAGGAATTGGTGGGGGGATTCAAAGAAGACAGATTCGCTCTGGATTGTGGAGCTGCCCAGACACACGGTTCAGCCTTCAAGGTCAACGGCATATCCCATAGGTCCTTCTACAGTTACCTTCCACAATGGAGCACTGCCAGCTCTAGATGCAGTGTAGACTAGACTGACGTAGATGATCTCCACCCCCCGTCCCCCTTCAATCTTTACAACAATCTCAGGAAGTGGGCACTATTATTACCCATTTCACAGATGAGCTCACAGATGCTTGGAGAAGGTTAGAAGTACGCCCAGGTCATGGCTGGTGATCCCCTAAAGGTGGAGGCAGAGCCCAGGTGCAATGAGGAGCTTGGCAGCTGCTTGGCTGAACCAGGGAGGCTGTTTGCACAAAAATAATTGAAGCATCAGCCAGTGTTCAACCTTGTCCCTTCCTTACTTTCTTAGAACGCTGAGGTTCCAGGGGTCCTGCCTCAGTGGGCTTCTGCGGTCAAGTAGCCCAGCAGCTGACTGTTTTGCCAGGTGAGACCCTGGAATGAGGTCCTTGGAGATGAGCGGTGATGGGGAATTAGAAGAGCCTTGGCTGAGAGATTGCCTTCCTGCACTGCCCAATGCCTGACCCATTGGGGAGCTCCACGGCCATGGTGTGCGGTCTCCACACGCACGAGTGCCACCAGGAACATGAATTTGGGTGTCAGATAGACTGGGCACGAGTTCTGGCCTCACCACCTCACTTACTGGCCCTGTGACTTTGGACAAGCCTATTCCCTCATCTGAGAAGAGGGGAGAGCACCACCCAGCTCACTGAGTGTTGTGAGGATGAAATGTGCTAAGAGGCGGACTGCCCCCCACCATGGGCCCAGTGCTTGGCACATAGTAGATACTCCATACCTACTCTTATTCTTAATAAATTACCAGCCCATCTGCCTCATGGAGTCACGTTAAGTGCAAGAAAGTGTTATAGAAACTAAAGTGGGGCCCGTGGTCAGAATGCGGGGGACACACAAGCAGGAAGGGACTGGTAACATCCTGTGTGTGTGTGCATGTGTGTGTGTGTGTGTGAGAGAGAGAGAGAGAGGGAAAGCACGTGAGGGGCCACATGTGGGGAGCATGGGGATGGCTGGGAAGGCCTCCACAACTCCTGATCGAGTGGGGGACAAGGGGAGGTGTTCCGGACAGAAACTGAACGGAGCAGGAGCCACCATTCCACATACCCCACGGTGCTGAGCACAAGGCTGGGCGTGGAGTTGGTGCTCCTGTGGTACCTGTTGAGTAAACAAGACGGGACAGATGTTGCCTGAGCCCTTCTCGCCTTCTTTGGAGGAAGGCAGCCAGACGTGTCTTGACAGGTCTCCAGCAGGGGCCTGCCAGAGCTCACTCCCAGGCGTCTCCAGGGCCCTCTGGCTTAGTGCATCCCGCCTGCTCCTTATCTAACCTCACTGGACAGAGAACAACACATCCTCCTTGTAATACTCCCCCGCAGACTGGCAGATTATTATTAAATACTGAGAGTGTGAACGCG
Source organism: Lynx rufus (assembly GCF_022079265.1). Lineage (NCBI taxonomy): Eukaryota > Metazoa > Chordata > Mammalia > Carnivora > Felidae > Lynx > Lynx rufus. Next base: position 126,861,416 of record NW_025814834.1, on the reverse strand, counting down.
GAAGGTTATGTTGCTCTTGGTGTTTGCGAAGGGCTTATCCACATCCTTGTCAGAGCCGTTCTGTGTCCGCATCCCACCCTGCACAGGAAGCCAGCCGAGGGGGCCCCGCCGGACAGGCGAGGCCAAGGAGGCAGATCTTTACTGGCAGAGTCATATGTTCAGCCAATCGATAACCAACACGTAAGCCAGGATGTAGGAGTCAGGAACCGTTAGGCTGTGCAGATACGATGGCAGATTGCTGATGAGTCCTTCTCCCCCAGAGGGCGAGGATGCTGTGCCGTAGATAAGTGAGGTGAGGTGCCCAATTTCTGTTGTCTGGATAACCAGTCAGTCATTTGTTAATTTATTCAGCATGTGAGTAATTACCGTGTGTCATGAGCTGTTCTAGGTGCTGAGGACACAACGGTGAGAAGCCAAGGATCCTGCCCTCATGTAGCATACGTGTTAACAGGAGAGACAATAAACACGTACAACAAATGCAACGAAGACAATAAACACATTTGTCCGGCACTGTAAAGTTTACAATATGCTTTCTCAGACATCATCTCAATTCTCGCTTTAGTCCTGTGATCACTGTACTTCCGTTATTGTCAGCGAGTAGATAGAGGGAAGACGGGGTAAGTGGCTTGCTCTCAACCACACAGCTGGTAGCCAGTGAGACCAGGACTCAAACTCCAGCTTGAGCACAAGGTCATGTGTTCTTGAGACAATGCTCTGTCAGAACAAGGTGTTGTTATCAGAAGAGCTAAGGCGGGCAGGGGTATTCATCATGGGGGCTCTCCTTCAAGTGTGTGGGTCTTGCAAGGGGACCTTGCTGAGGTCGGAGGGATGCCGGTTTTGTCAGAATGGCTGACGAATGACCTATGGTAAACCGCTAAGAACTGTCACGGGAATCTGCGAAATCCTGGGCTGCAATAATAATTGGAATTTGATTCGTGTTGGCTTATTTGCTTGTATTATTTTGTTTTGCTGTGTAGCTCTTGTCCTGGGTATGAAGACGTTTCTCCAATGGGGACTGTGTGTATATGCATGGGAGGGGAGCCCGGAAAGCAGACAGGGAGAGATAAACGAAGACAGCAGGTAACGTCCTGACCTCCAAGGAACCTCGTTTGGCCACCACTCGTTCCTCCCCTAAATATCTAGTGAGTTCCTAGTGTGCCCTGGGGTACAAGGACGACCGAGGCAAGCCCTGTCTGCCTGTTTTGGGGAGGTCACCCCACCATGCCCACTGGCCAAATGGGTTTGCGTGTGCCCCCTCCTGTGCCCTCACCTTGCCCGGCTCTACAGAATGATCTATTTCAAGGCACCTGGGCTGGCACTGGGCATGGGACTCCCCTGCCAGAGATGAGTGTTGTTCCCATCTGTAAATGGCTCCAGCTCCTGGAAAAGCAGCCACAGACAAGTGCTTAGTAGCAAATAGATCGCTCCCCACCGAGCCCGTGATTCACCAGGGCAGAGAGCCAGCCTCCCGAGGCGCGGGGAGGCAGTGGCCCTGGCGGGTTCCAGGGAGGGGCACGGGACTCTGGCCCACATTTAAGGGTAGGATTTATTTCTTCCCCTCCCCACAGCCTGTCGGGCTATTCTGCTAGTTCTTCCACTTATTTTATTTTTTCCCCAGAGTTGGACAGAGTTTCCATCCTAGCTGTGCAGGGCATTTCCCCAGGGAGGCTTAAAAACCCTCAGACAAATTAGCTGAAGTCTGTGGCCAGGGTCCCTTTTGTTCTCCCTTCTCAGCAAGCAGACATCTCTCCTCTGGGACCTGGCCTCCGTCCTGCTGATGCAGGGCTGCCTGTGCACTGCAGGACGGGGAGGGGAGGGGAAGAGATGAGGGAGGGACGGTGCGTGGCGAAGGGGCTTCTGGAAGCCCACAGTGGGAGGGGCAAGCAGAGAAAAGAGGAGGGTACAAAGGGAGAAAAAGGTAAAAGGGCAGAGGGTTTGATAGCACAGCAGTCCCTTCCTAGGTGCCTAACGTCATGTTCCAATGTGGGCCGAAAGCCTCAGTGAGCATCTCTGGGTCTCCCCTCTGCATGTCTAGCATTGGGGGTGATGCACCAGGTGTAAAAGGTGGCTTTCGTCCCAGAGGGGCCTGATCCCGGAGGGGATTGGGTGAAGGGCCGGTATGAGCATCAAATGTTCAAGGTCCAACATAATACAAATACAAAAGCTTTTGTCCGGGTGAACAGAAAATCTGGTGAAGGTTCTGGCTCCGTCACTCACTTCTGTGTGAGCCTGGGTCTGTACTGGACCTCCCTGTGCCTTGGTTTCCGTTCTGTAAAATGGACACAGCACAACACCTCTTGCATGCCCACAGGGACCCTCAAAGGAAACACCGTGGGTCAGAATGAACTGTAAATTCTAAAACAGGACAGAAATGCAGGAAACAGCAAAAAGCACTCGATACCGAGGCACTGAGGCCACTTGGGGGCGGTCAGAGTCTTGGAGGCCAAGGCATCGGGCTGGGCTGGGCAAGATAAACAACCTGCTTTAGGAGAGATTGGAAGGCTGGGGAAGGGACAGGACACCCAAAGGAAGCCATGGAGGTGGGAATATACTTGTTTTATTTGTGAGACAATCAGAGAGTTGTTCTGTTTTTGTTCCCTTGCCCGCTCTCTCCTCCCTCCTCTCTCACTCCTGGGCATTTTTAGGTGATTTCTTCAGCCTAGAATAGGCTCCTATCTTCCTGTTTGTGAACTTGTGTTAATATTTCAGGCCTTTTTTTAGATGTCATTGCCTCCAAGAAGCTCTTCCTGATTCCCAAGAATGGATGCTCCAATATACCTTACGTTAGTGTTTTCTAAACATTTCTACTGGGACCCCAAATAAGAAAACATTTTATGTTGCACACACAGACACACACAGATCCCAATATATAAAATGGAAATGGAAGTTTTAAAGCAACAACATTTCCCCCTTATTATGAATGTGCTCCCGTAATATCATTCTGTGACATTTCTATTCTGCTCTATTTAATTTTTTTTAAATGCTGTTCGTGACCCACTAAGTTAATTTCATGACCCACTAATGGGCTGGTAACCTGCTGTTTGACAACACCACCTTCTGTTCACCCCTGCTGTCGCACTTACTCCCTGCACTGGGTCACCGAGCGTGTCTGCACCCCTGCCGCTGGCCGCAAACCCCCTCAGGATAGACATTTCATCAGGCTCGCCCCGGGACCCAGCCTCCAGCACTGTTCCTGGTGCCCAGCAGGTGCTTTAAAAGTGCTGAATGGATGAGTTGTTGAATGGAGGGATGTCTGGCTGGGGCAGAGAAGTGCAAGACAACAGGAGGATGAAATGAGGAGGGCCTTGAAAATCAGGTGGGTTACAGCAAATCTTAAGGAAGCATGCGAAGGCAGCAGGGCAAAACTCAGGCAGGAGAAGAGGAGGGCCTGGTCCGAATCACTGGCTGCAGCAGCCATGAAAGCTCTGCCTTGTGGCCGTTTGGAAGGATAGGTGACAAGGCTTGATGGCAGAGAGCTCGAGAGGTAGCACAGAATAAGTGGCAAAGAGGACCCCAAGTCTCTGGCCTGAAGGCAAGACCCACAGTCATGATGGCTTGCGTTTATTGACCACCTACTATGTGCAGGCACTACCCCAGATCTCGTGCACACATCTGCCGTTTACAACCACAGGCTCAAGGTCACACAGCTGGTGAGTGACACAGGTGGGACTCAAGTTGGGTCAGTCTGAGTCCACGGTCCACACTGCTTTCCCCTCCACATCACAGCCTTCCCCCCCACTTCCTGTCCATCAGTTTCTGCGATGACACAGTGTATGAGCTCCCCATTCCTTTAGAATTAGGGCTTGCTTATAATCAGGAGGGGATTAGATGTGCTCATGGCCGAGGGTTGGATGGTGAGGGTGGGGTGAAGATGGCAGGTATTGGCCACCATTAAGTGTGGGTACATCCAAGGTGTGGAGTAGGGCACTCATTCATTCATGCATTCACTTAGCAAGCGTTTTTTGAGTGCCTCCCATGTGCCAGACACTGGCTAAGATGCTAAAGACACAACGGGAGACAGAACAAAGTTCCCTGCCCTTGCGGAATCCACATTCCAAGAAAGAAGGGAGCCAGATGATAATCAAATAGATATGTAAAGTCATGCTGCAAGACAGTGAATCCTAGGAAGAAAAAAAAAAAAAGCAGGACTGGAGTTAGGTTGTGTACATAGAATGTTTCAGGGCCCAGGAACAGCATGAAAGCCAGGAGGCATGAATGTCCCCAGTGAAACACTGAGACTATTGACAAAACACTGTCAAGCAAGCAGATGCTGCCATCAGCCAGGGCGCACCTCGGGAATCGTGGCATCTTCTGAGAGCGTGCTGTGGACCGCTAACAGGGCACAGCCCCCGGTCTCAGACTCCAGCTTCTAGGAGTCAGGATGGGGAAATGCCGCCCTCCTACAGCCTCTTGGGAGGTGGCTGCTTGCAGTGTGGCTGGGAGGCTTTGCTTTCAAAAGGGTCCTGCTCCCCCGCCCCCCACTCCTTATGGGACAGGGCTGACCTGGAAGCCTCTTCTGCAAACACGCGTGCCCTCTGCCTCCCCCTCTCCAGCACAGGGTCTGAGAAGAGAAGGAAACCCTGGGGCAGGCTCAGGGGCATTTGGGGGCCTAGGACAGCCCCCAACAGGGTGATTCACCTTACCCTCACTCACACTTCACCATCTTGCCTCAGAGGTTGTAGCTCCTGGTGTCATGATAAGGGTAAGAAGTTTCTAGACTCAGCTGCCATTCCCCTGTTAGCCACCCATTCACATGTCCGGGCCAGGGAGGAAGCTCACTCCTTCCCAGACGAGATGCAGAATGCTGGCCACAAGCCTGCTTGATGTCATACCTAACACTAACTATGAGAAAACCGAGAGACCTCAGTCCTTGCCTCCTCTTCTTGGCAAGGGGCCTAGAGCCTCCCAAGCTCTTTTACTAGGCTTCGAAGGCCAGCAAGAGAGAGGGGAAGGAAGGGGCTCTCTGATTTCCTCTCCTCAGTTCTTCTTGCAAGAGACCCTCCCCCAAATCATTTCCCAATCACACGAAAAAGAAAATAACATCCCTCAACCACATTTTGTTGAGCACTTACTAGATTTCAGGCATTATCTAAATGCTGCGTAGGAATAAATTCACTAAATCCTCATGAAACCTGATGAGGCACCATTTCCCCACTGTCTAGATGAGGGAACTGAGGCACAGAGAAGCTAATTAACTTACTTAATGTCACACAGCTGGTGCCACTGGATAGCGGACGTCTCAAATCTCAGTTTCAGAGGAGGCTCCGCATCCATGGTTACCACATTTCTCCAGCAAGGTGCAAGGTCCCCGACCAGGACCTGAGCTGTCCACTCACCACATGCATCAGTGAGGTTGAAGAGAATGAGAAAAAGGTGGTTGGAGATTGGGAGAGAGTCATTGAAGAGTCACTGGTGTAAGGGGAAGCTGTGGAACGTTCCTCCTTCAGGTCAAGCCAAGAGTGAGGGGCTTTAGGGAGACCTCTCAGAGAGATTTACCCAGGTCCTCTGCACTTGGAGACATGGAAAACTGGTGTCTGATTCTTGCCCGAACAATCTAAAGGGAAGATCAGGTGCTCACTGGCAGCTTGGAGGTGGAGCGAAATGAAAGTGGCCTCGCGTTCCCAGGTTTTCAGGCACGTGGACTGGGGTGGACTGATGTGAAGAGAGCCAGGCTGCCTGGAGGGTGGGGGCCCCACAGGGAAGAGGGGGCCCTGCCCAACGCTCAGAGCTGAGCAAGGGGTTGAGGGCTCACTCAGGGCACGGGCATCACACGCATCGGGAAAACTTCCCAGCAACTGGGTGGGCCAAGTGTCTCCAAATGCCCCCCCTCCCAGGGGAGAAACGGTCAGCTTTCCATATCTGCCAGGCCCAGAGAACTCGGGTGAAGACATCCACACTCTCACCTCCTGTCCTCCCTTTCACCATCCAAGCTGGGAGCAGAGGAAGAGAGAGGCCCCATGAGGTGCCCCCAGATGCTCTGCCCACCCCTTCTGGGCTCCCATGCCCTTAGACAGGAGGCACTGTGGGCTAACGAGGGTGGGAGGATGGCCTTCCCTCTTCTTCCCCTGCCTGGGGTCCCAGTGGGCTTCTGTCCCGCCTCTCCCAAAGGCTTCAGCCCTCTCAGTGGCCCCGTGCATATAGCTCCCTTCTCTTGCTTCTGGTAGCTTCTCCTTCCCTAGTACCTGCAGGGCTCCCTGCCACCACCTTTGTAAATAGGCCTTTTGTAAAACCCCCCTTAACTCTCCAGCTTCTGAGAGCCATTTCCCTCCTGTCAGGAGCCTGATAGATATGGAAGGGGAAGAGGAAAGAAGCCAACTGGTGCCCACCACCCGGTTTCCACCTGCAGCACACAGCCGGGAGACAGGAGACGTCTTAGCTTGAAATGGAGTTTAAGGTTGCGATTATCAAGCTGGCCTGGACACAGCAATTCTGAGGAGCTGAGGCTTTTGTGATACCTAAAAATGACCTGAGAAGTCATGAGACTTGGCCCTGTTTCTACCCAGGGCTGTAAAAGAGCTGGTGCCGCTGAATAAATTCACAGGGACAGCAGGAAAGACAGTGAGGTTGCCTTCTCGTCATAGGCGAAAATGCCTCATTCGCCATCCAGCTGTTCTCAGAGGTGCCAGAGCTGGGGGTCCAGCCCAGGCGCCTGGCTCCAGAGCCCATGTCCTTCCAGCCAATCTCCTCCACAGCTTCCCGCAGGGCCGGTATCATCATGAGGGGAATCTCTGTGATTTTCAGCATTTGTCCCAAGCGGGAGACTCCCGCCTTCTCCCTCAGCAGCTTCCTTCAGAATTCTACCCATCACTTCTGGGCTTCTATTCTAAACCTCCATTTGAGGCATTTCCTTTGTTTTTCTGGGGAGGAAAGGAAACTGGTCTTTGAACCAAAGACTGAGCCAAAACACCTGCAGAGCGGGTTTCTGAGGCGTACCTTCCTCCTTTCTCACTGCTTGATCCCTGCCGCTCTGCCGTTCACGTCAACCTGGATTGAAATGTCCTGTCCAGGGACACCTGGGTGGCTCAGTCGGTTAAGGGTCCGGCTTCGGCCCAGGTCACAATCTCACGGTTCGTGAGTCTGAGCCCCACATCAGGCTCCATGCTGACAGTGAGGAATCTGCATGGGATTCTCTCTCTCCCTCTCTCTGCCCCTCCCCGACCTGTGCTTTCTCTGTCTCTCAAAATAGATAAACAAACTTGAAAAAGAAATGAAATGTTCTGTCCAGATTCTCCTGAAGGACTGGTATACTAACTTCCAGGCCTTTCTCTGCACACATTCTTCCCTCTACCTAGAACCTGCACACTCCCTCCGTGTCCTGCTATGATCCTTCAGTCGTACCCTAAATATCAGCTGCTCCAAGAAGCCTCGGAGGCCTTGCGCGAAGGCTAAGTGTCCCCTCCCGTGTGCCCCTGCAGGATCTGGGCCACACTCCTATTGCTGCTCTCACACCTCACTGCAATGACCCATCTACATGCGTGTCACCTGCACGCATGTCACCAGGCAGCGAGTGGCTCCACAGAAAGTCCGTGTGTGTTTAATGGTTTTTCTATCTTCGATGTCTGGTACAGGCCTGGCACATGAGTGCTCGATGAAGGTTTTGAGAATAAATTAGTCACTGAATCAATGAGTGAATGAATTCCCTTAGCTTTAGCTTCAGCATCAGATGGACGACAGAGCCGACATTTATCAATCTCCCTGCCCTCTCCATGCCCAGCACTGTGCTGAGCACGGGGAGGGGTCACCTCAGGGGTAAAGGCAGCATTTCTGCCCTCCTGACACACAGTCTGGCCAGGAAGACCAAGGCAGAGTGGCGGTCTTTTAGTGCCACTAAAACCAACTAGCACTTACTGGGTACTAGCCCCATGCCAGCCTCTGCTCCTGGTGAGTCACCAGGTGGTAACCCATTCGAATCTTCACAGGCACCTCTGAAAAAGGTGCTACTACCATTTCGAATTTACAGATGAGGAAACCAGCACTCAGAGCCACCCAGCTAGGAGGTGGCATATGAGTCCCAACCAGACTATAAAATATGCAGGAGCACGGAGAAGAGGGCGTACTCGTGCGCTGCAGTGGTGGGAGGATGCTTTCAGGAAGAGCCAGAACCTGAGTCATGAAACCTCTTCACCCTAACCTTTCCTCGTGCCCTGCTGGCATCCAGGACCCTTACCCCCGTGCCTCTGGCGCCCTGGGGGAGACGGCTGCATGCCGGCTGATTGAGTGAGGGCGCCGATGTCATCAGCACTCTTGGGGCGGCCGGTGCCCGGCTCCCGCCAGACGCCTCCCCAGTTCTGGAGCCCGAGGGGGCAGGAGCCCACGGCAGCCGCTGATTAATTTCCACTGACAAGAGGTTGCGTCTTCGGCAAGCACGGTATTAAATAGCTCCTTTTGATCATAATTAAGTTTCTCTCGGGCTGATGCTATAAATAGCCGTGCCCTATTGATTGGAGGGTCTGGGCTCTGAGCTCAGCATCCTCCGGGAGCCTTTCCAGGCCTGGCTTGGGCTCTCGAGTCCCACTTTTCTCTTCCTGACACACAGCATTCCTAATTTCAAGGGCAGGTGCAGCCAAACAACAGGCTTGGGTTCAGCTCATTTTCCCAACCCTCCCCCCCACTCCCCTGCCATGCCAGCGGAAGCCGTGGTTGACTCACGGGGTTACTTGGCTTCCCGAGGGAGGGCAGGGCAGAGACCTCAGGAGGCAGGACACCTGCCCCCCCCCCGAACCCGAGCTTTCCCCTCTCTTTGCAATGAGGACACTCTGCCTCCTTCTCCCTACTCTGCTGGACACCTTGCTGTTATACCAACAGGGAGACTGAGACCCAGACAAGTGAAGATCCTGTTAAAAGTCTCCAGAGAAGAAATAAACTCACAACTAGAGTTTTCCCTTCTTCCTTCTCTTCCTCACGAAAGCATGGCCAATCTCGTTTTGCTGTACTCAATGCTATGTCTGAGAGAGGCTGAGAGGAGGGGCCTGGGGCCCAGATCGCAGGGTCACAATAAGGAGAGGAGAGGGAGGGTATCCAGAACAAAGCACAATGATTGCAAAGCTCCATCTGCTCAATACATTTTTATACTGTGGAAGAGAGCACCAGGTAGAAGTCCCTGCTTCTCCCTGACTGATGCCAATTAGAGTGTCTTCCCAGAAAGTAGTAAGTCTCTTTCTCTAGGACTTCCCCCCAACTCCTTAGAGGCCCCCAGAATCAAACACACACACAGTGCCACAGCACAGCCCAGGTTATGACTTCTCGGTGCCCAGTTCTGTTTTGTTCTGCCCCCTTCTAGGGACATGACAGGCTGGAAACAAGGCAGTATGGTAGAGAGGAGAGATCTGCCCTGAAGTTTCCAGGATTTGCATGATCCCTCCCCTGCCACCAACTAGTGACATGGCCCTGGGCAAGTAGCCTAACTTCTCCATGCCTTAGTTTTCCTCATCTTAAAAATAAGTGGGTGGAATGAAATGACCTTTTCAGCTCCAAGTTCTACAAAGATATGATTCTAAGTAAAAAAAAAAAAAAAAAAAAAAAAAAAAAGTTTGTAGTATGTGTACGCATGTACCAAAAAGGGAATATAGATGAGCTAACGCTAAGTTTTCATTTTATTTTATTTTTAAAGTTTATTTTGAGAGACACAGAGAGAGAGAGAGAGGGAGGGAGAGAGAGATGCAGGGCTTGATCTTATGAAGACATGTGAGATCTGAGCTGAAATCGAGAGTGGGATGTGTAACTGACTGAGCCACCCAGGCACCCCTAAGTTTTCATTTTAAAGCAATATGTTGACTGGGCTCCCAAAGAAAGAGGAAGTCTGCAGAGGGCAAGTCCTGGTGTCAGGCTTCTGCCCTCTGCTCCTTATGAAACCACCATCTTGGAGTAAATCTGTCCCTTCTGTTTTCATAAATAAAATTAGAAACAGTCATGCTTATTCATTTACCTATCGTCTATGACTGCTTTTGCACCACAACAGCACAAGTGAGTTGTTGCAACAGAAAAGGCACGACCCACAAAGCCTAAAATATCTATTCTGACCCTTTACAAAAGACGTTTGCCATTCTTTGCTAGTGCATGTCAGTGGGTGGACAGAAGGAAGTCAAGGACTCTCTCAGTTGAGATCAGGAATACATGCCTGGGGAGATCCTGGGCAAAACAGACTACTTCCCACTGCAGATCAGGGAATAGTAGGGGTCACTGGTACTTTTCCAGGGGACCTGGATAAGCACCTTGGAGTCCCTGGGAGCTCTGCCCAGTGACCTGGCAGCCTACAGACAGGCTGTCCCCAAACCATCTGACATACACACACACAGAGACACACACGTGTGCAGGTGTGGATGTATACACACACACACACACACACACATACAGTTGGGCTGGGCCAGGGAGATATTTGCATCCTACGTATGTGGCAGAGAGAGGGTCATAATACAGCTTCTACAAAGGCATCGAACCTAACCTGACCAGGCTGTGCTCTTCCCTGCCAGAGGCCCGTGGCTAATCCACTCTAGAACACCTACCCAATGCCCTGCAGATCTCTGAGCTGAGACTAGAGTAGGAGAGAGCCTCAGGCCCAATTAGCAGTGCCCAGAAGCACAGGCATTTCCTGGGAAGAGTGGGAAAAGTTGGTCACTGACAAACAGAGCAGCCTGGAGGCCCTTCGAGCCTCACTTAGCAATCTGATGTATGAACAGAGCTGCGAGCTGCCAGGGAGCTGCCCGGGGAGCAGGAAGTGGCTGGGCCTGGAGTGAGGGAACAAAGACAGCCAGAAGACTCAGCCTGGGTAAAGTAAGAACACCACTTAGCCTCTACTCTTTGTGCCCCCCAAAGTCCCCTAACGCTCTCCAGGCTTGGGCTGCTCAGCTTGCGATTTAAGGGTGCTCCTGTGGCTCCCCATTCTTCTGCACCCTCTGGAGCTGGCAGGCTCCCTCTGTCTGGCCGCCCTTGATCTCCACCCCCAGGGCCTTCAGCCTCCGCCTGGTGGGCTGTGGGGGGCTTCCATGTCCTTTTCTTCCTCACCGTGAAGCCCAATCTGGTTTTTCAGGGCGGTGGGGGGTGGGGACAAAATCTCCCGGAGCAGAAGCATCGCACACGGCGGCTGCCCGAGGCCATATGCCGTGTTCCCCAGCTCTGCCATTATGCATCTTGCTTGTAATTGCTTTAGAATGACACTCATCATGTTCTATTTTATCACCCAATGACATATCCACATCGGGGAAGGGAAACACACTCACAGAGGCAGCCAGGCTGCGTAACAGTTAAGTAGAGCGGTCGTGCTGAAGTCCCCGGAGCTGGACTCTGCCCACTTGCCCAGACACAGCGTGTTTCTACTCACTGTTCCTGGTTCTGCGAATCAAAGGGAGGCAGTCAGTGCCGGACTGCCTGCCCCGTGTTCCAGAGGCACCTTTACATGCTCCCCAGCTCCCTGTAAACCCTCCGTAAAACCTCAGCCTTCTTTGCTGTAATTACTCAAGGGATGGAAGCTGCTTTTCAGGAGCAAAAGCAACTATAAACAAAGAGGCAGAGATTGAGTTTCTCCTCTGTATTTAAACGCTCCACCGTGAGAACCCTGGGGTGCACAGCCCTCCCTCCCTCACCCTGGGTCTGCCTCTTACTCCCTTTCTCCAGGTGGCTCCCCCACCCTCTATTTCCACCCTCAACAGGCAGGCAACTCTCTCATTCCTAAAGGTCCAGCAGGCACTGGAAGCTTCCAGGCCCCCCCACCCCCACCTCTATCTGGCCATGAACTCAGTTGCAGACACTTTAACTTCACTCACTGTCTCCTGCTCGGGGGCCCAGCGGGGTGGGAACATCTATATGCTCTCACTGCCCACTTCTGGGAAGAGTGGCGGCTGTGATGAATGAATGGAAGCATCTTCTGTGCCATTGCTGTCCCTGCCAGGTGCTCTGTGGCATGTAGTCAGTATGAAGTAAGACGCCACGAGAGAGCTCGTTCCTCAGAGCCCTGAGGTACAGAACTGGTTGGACTTGTGAGAGTCCCATGGTCAAAGGGTCCCTCAGTCCTAGCCACTCCTCCCCTACCCACCCTGGACCAAACTCCTCCACACCCCCCTGCTGGGACCTTATCTCCTCTACTGGAGCTGGCTTCACAAAAGACCCCAGATGACTCTTCCATGGCCCCACCAGTCCGTAGATATTTAGGGCTTAAAATCTGGGCCCAGAGAAAATACCCCAAAGCCCAAGATCCTTTTTAGCTAAGGATGCTGATCCTCAGAACACTTGAAAAAGCCCCGCTTAGCAACATCAAGGGGGAACACTCATGGCCCGCAGTCAACCTCCAAATGGAGAAACTGGGTCTGCCATGGAGTGGTGCCACCACACGACTGGGTAGCCCTTCCTCTCTTCCCCATAGGACTGGTCAGGCCCAGAAGGGCCCCCAAGAGCATGAGCCTCTTCAGCCCCCACCCCCTCGCCCAGAAAGTGCTCAGGGACAAAATGCTGGAAGGTCCTCAGGGAAACCTGGGGCTGGAGGTGGGATGGGGGAGACACCCATGTCAACCCCCAACCAGGCTGAGACAGGGGGAGAGAGTGACTGAAGCAGACACAGTTATGTATGTAAAGTGCCTAACTCTAGGGGAGACGCTTTCTCTCAAACCCCCTCTCGCATTAAGAATGAGTGTAGGTCCCCAGGGACAGGGGAGAGAACAGAACAGACTGTTTCCAGAGCACCTTCCCTAGGGCTCTCATCTCTCTGTTTCTTCATGAGGACCGGAGGGGAGCCTGGGGCCTCCACAGTGGGGGAAGGCAGTGAGTGACTGGGGGAACCCCGGCCAAATGCCTGCTTCCACTCTAGGGAAGGCCCCCAGGTCAGGTCCTGCCTCCTCCCACCTCTGCCAGAGCAGTGGGGCATTTGCCCAGGAGCCCAGACTCGCTCTTGTCCTGGGGAGGAGGGAGGTGCTGCAGAGGGTGAAGCTCTCTCTGCCCAGGGACCTGGGCTACAGCCCGGCCTACTTTGCTGCTCCCTGGCTGTCCCACCAGGAGCTGGCAGCCAGCTTTCGGGCTGGCCACAGAGGGCCTGCCCTCCTGCATTCATCTTACACACGGTGGGCGTCCTTAGCTGTCCCCAGAAAGCAAACACTGACGTCAGCGAGGCCGTTGTGCTCCAAGCAGCCCAGTCACCCCCATCAGACCCAGTTGGCACGATGTTTTCTGGTCTTTGTTGAAGGTGTCCAATTTCCTGACCAACACCCTGATAAATAATCGCTTTCCTCGTTCACTCGGGGCAGCTCCAAGAGAGAGAAGGGCAGAGGCCGGTTTGATGGGGATAGCTCTCTCTTTGTCTACTCGGCGTCCATGTCTGAAAGCCAGGACTGACCTCTACTCGGAGCCTCTGCAAAGGCCTGTCTCCTCCTTGGCAGCTGCCAGCAGATACCACGCTCCCTCCTTGCTGCCACCCTCTGCACCTACGATACATTCCCCCTCCCCCCACTTCCCCATGCTGAGGCTCTGCATAGAAGCATGGGAACCAGATAAGGACCCAACAGCACGATGACCCGGGGAACTGGGTATTTTAAGGGAGGCCAGAGGGAGACATTAGCTCTCATGGTGTGGAGGGAAGAGCAGTGGCCAGGAAATAAAGTGATCTGGGTTCCAGTGCGGCTGTGGCTGCTCCCTGGCTGACACGGAGGCTGTCATCCTAGCTTTCCCGTGTCTAAGACTCAGGGGCTCAAGCAACGTCCTGCTCACCTGTGTGAGCGGTGCCCACGGAGCTGAGCCCTTGGGCAGCTATAGTCCCACTTCTGTTCTCCCTGTAGTTTCTGCCCTGCGTCTCCCTGGCCCAAGCTGCTGGCACACCATCTGGTATTCCTGGGTGAGCCAAGAGTTATTTACCAACGACGGCTCTGTTCCTCTGGCCATTCCCGCCCATGCACAAGGGTAGAGGAGCCCTCCCAGCCCTCACACTGGGGCATGCGCATGGCCAGGCACTGGTCTAGGCACTTCACGAGCGGCATTATTTCTAAACCCGAGAGCAATCTTCATTTGCCAAAAGAAGAAACTGTGGTCTGCAGGTAGCCTGCTGCTTGGTCCTGCTGTGACAGAGTGGCAGAGCTGAGGACAGAACTCAGGTCTGTCTGCTTTTGGAGTCCACTCTCTCTAGCAGGGGCCTCCTTGGAGAAGCCAGGCCAGCAATCACAGTCCTCAGGAGTGAATAAGCCTATGGCTTCCTTCCTTTGGCCTCGGGACAGGAAGACTGGTGTCACCAGAGAGGAAAACCCATTCTCTTCACTGCCTTCCCTGACCCTCACCAAAACAGTCATACCACTATATTATAGCTTGAAGCCACTGCCCCTGTGTTGGCATCATGAAAACAACTTGGACTTTTGACCAGGCTGAGGTCCCCGTAGATAGCCCCCTGCCCAGACTGTCCATACATCCCCACTGATCACCCACTGTAAAATCAAGTCCCCATAGCTCACAGTAATAATGCTGTGGCGGGTTGCAAAAATGTCCACCAATTCTTCCCATCCTTTGGTATTCACTTCCCTGTGCAGTGTGGCATTGTAATTCCTCCCATCAAAAGGTAGAATTGATCTCTCTACCCTTTGGATCTTGGCTTGCACGTGTGATTTGCTTTGGCTATTGGGACATTAGCGAATGTGACACGGCAGGGGGTTGGAAAAGGCTTGTACATTAGGGTTAACCACTCTTTTAGCCCTTGGTACCTCAGTGACCTGTCACCAGTTGGAGGGTCCTGGGAGCCCACTGGATGGTGGGACAAGAGACACAGAATCCATCCCTGTTGCTCTAGCCAGCCGCCAGATGTGGGAGGCCATCCTACACCAGCCATCCCCAGTCGAGCCACAGCTAAGCAGAGAGATCAGCTGAGCCAACCCAGACCCAGAGAACCGCCCCACCAACCCACAGAGTAATGAGAAATAATGTTTGTGGCACAAGCCGCTAGATTTCTGGGGTGATGTGTCATGCGATACAAGTGAACTGACACGGAGTCCCACAAAGGAAGTGGTGAAGAAAACGGTCAACACTCGAGTGACAATCTAGTGCAGCAGTTGGGGGCGGGGGGACGGGAGCCAGAATGCCTGGGTTTGAAACCCTGCTTTGCCACTGAGTGAGGAACTTTGACAAGTTACTTCGTCTCTCCATGCCTCATCTGCAAGGGGAGGACACTGTTGGGAAAACCCAGTTAACAAATGTGGAGCATTTAGGGTATTGCCTGGCCCACTCTGTGAAGGGCTTCCTATCATTACTACTAGAATAGATAGCTCTGCCATGGTCTCAAAAGCCAGAGCTGTTCCACGGAGCAAGGAGGTTGACCTGCAGACCCCCAGCTTCCGGGATGGCTGAGCTGAAGCACTGAATAGACCCTATCATGAGGAACAGAGGCTGGACCTCAGGAAAGCCTGCCTGACAGGGAGTCTTGATGGATGCAAAGGTTACAGGGGAGCTTACAGTCAAATAGCCTTCTGGGACCAAGCGGAACCCAGGCAGGTGGCACCATCTCCCCTCCTGCTGCACAGTGACACACACACACACACACACACACACACACACACACACACACACAGGATTTCTTCGTTTTTGAAAGGTGTCCTGCCTAAGCAAATCTTCAGCTTCTCGAGGGGTCGGGGGGAATCAGTCCTCCACAAAAAAGGAGAAGAGAACTCATCCCTTACCTCACTCCTTAATCCCACACCCCAGTCAGCGCCTCTGAATTGCCTTCTGGTTATAACTCTATTGCGATTCAGCGGAAGGAGGGAAACAGGCACTTATGTACCATTATGGCTGCCTGGGCTCCTGGCCAGGGCCAGGCAGGCAGGGCAGAGGGGCCAAGACTCCGCCTGGACCACAGTCCTGGACTCTAGGATTTCACTGTCTTTCCCTGGCTTGGCAGACAGTGCTGGACCAAAGCAGACTGCCACCGAGGATGGCCCAGCTGGGACCTTGAGAGCGCCAGGTGGGTAGAGGTGAAACCAAGGATTCTAGAATTTCCAACCTGTGGGCTGTGTTGCACGAGTGGCTAAGAATGGGCTCCACGCACGCAGGGAGGCACAGATCTCCTCAGCCCCCAGGGCAGCTGGGTGGTGGGGGCAGCAGAGTCCCTGATCAGGATCTTCCTACCTCAAGAAGCCTGGCCAGCTCCAAGGGAGCAAGGTCAAAGGCATGGCCAAGGGAGCACAGAGCTAAAGGAAATGGCCATCAAACTTGGAGCCAGGAAGGAAGCACAAACTCAGGGTGGAGGGGGCCCTCTTGGTCAGAAGCAAAGTTTATATTGTTGAAATTCTAGTTGTCATGAGGAGGTAGACACAACAAATGGAAGAAGGAGAGAATTGGCTCCTGCTCTTACACAGTCGGGAAGTGAAGGGGCTATGGTCCCTGCCATGCCCCTGCCAGGGTGGGGCCAGCACCGCCTGGAGGGGAATCCCTCAGGGCTGGATCATCAGAGACGGCTTCTGCCTTCACCTTGCCCCCATCGCCCAAAGTGCATAGTCCTTAACTCTGCCAACGAGCAAGATGACAGGTGTCACTGCAGTTCATCTGATTCATTTTCTGGACCTGACGACCTCACCTGGCGAGCTTCCCATCACCTTTAGAGCACAAATGGTCAACACAACAGGAATGTTTGTTGAATGAATAAAGGACACTGACACTGACAGATTCAAATCGTGTCTGCAGTCAGAGGCTTGTGGTTTCCACTCCCACTCCCAACACATTTTTGTGGAAACAGGACTACAAATCCAAGGTCTACGGAATCTCTCAGGTTCAGGTTTAATGGCAAACAAGCTGGTCTCTAGTCTCTGGTTTAGTTTTAAACAATTAACATGAAGAAAAAAGGTTTTTAACTTTTTCTTTTACAATAGAACATACATACCTTTGTATATATACAAGCCCCACCCTCCCCTTAAAATAAAGTTGCCCTTATCCTACAACATGAGTTTTATTAAATAATCCTGCCACTCCCATAAAAGGCACTCATGTCTGTGGGCAGAAGGGAGTTTTACAGATGCTGCCTGAGAGATGGTAAGATTTTTTTTTCCCTTGTATGTTTGATATATTTCATAATTTTTTAAAGTAAAAGACCTAACATCTTCATTCACATGAGTTCCCTAGAGTAGTCAAATTCATAAAGACAAGATCCCCATCAATTCTCTCTGAATTCCCCAGGTACAGAATCACTCTCTGGGAAAGGGATGGGTGGGTGAGGGGCTCATGTGAGTGCCAGAAGCCCCGGGCCTGACTCAGGATGATGCTTCTGCTAGGGACAAAGGTCACCTCTCAGTAGGCCAACCTTCCAAGAATTGGAGGCACTCGAGATGGCAAAAAGAGGTTCCCCAGTGCCACCAAGAGCCTAGGGTTACACTGAAAACCTCCTTCCTATGCACCCCTCTTTGCTGCCAGGTCGTCAGACATGTGTGTGCACACAGGCACACGCACACACACACACACACACACACACACACACACACACACACCTCATGAGCATAGTGCCTGTTTCTGAGTCTCTTCTACAACTTTCGTCTTTTATCCGGAACAGCTTGCCCTTTCTAGCTCTCCAAGCCAACTTCTTCACATGACATACACACTCCTACATGTCCTGTCTCTTCCGTGGCCTCTCCAGGTCAAATAGATCTGACGATCTCTGTGGCCCTGCCCCATCTGGATAGGAAAGGTTCCGGAGCTACACACCCCACCCTAAATTTGGGCACATCTTCCTTCACCTCGTGCCCTGAAATGCACAAACCCTGCACCTGACTCACGGGCCAGTCCTACTTGGTTTCAAGTTTCGGCTGTCATTTTTTCTTGACACCCACATGTGTAGGTTCCTCTCACTGTCTGAAGTAAACTGGCAGGACGTGAAGAGAAAGGGATGGGCCAGGACCTGACAACGGAGCCCCTTCTGTGTGCCAGGCCCTCTGCTGGGAGCCGGGGTCTGGGACCACAGTGCCTGCCTGGGAGGAGCAGGGGCTCCCTGTGCAGATGGGGCTGTTTACCCAGGCTTTCAGATGGTGCTGACAGAAGGCAGAGAGCCTCCCTAGGAGAAGACTCACGAAGCTGGCCCATGTCCACCAAGCTTCCCCTTCACCGCCACCACCTGCTGCCCGCTCCTTAGTCCCTGTCCTCTGTGCACACTGGAAAGAAAGCCCGTGACATGCTCACAGCCAGAGAGAGCCCACTCACTGCTCACCCTCTCCCCGGCCCTCTGTGAGCATTAAACGGTTAGTTTCATTCAAATACCTCAAGGTAATGTAAGCCGCGCTGCCCACACGAATGCTTCTAGCAATATACAGATTCTCTTGCGTTCCTGTGGGGAGCTCATGTAATAAAATAATGAGAGTGGAGAACAGAGGGTCATTTTCAGACCAATGGGATAATAGGGATGGGGTGGGACAAGCAAGAAACCATCCCCTGGTGGAGGTGTCAGTAGAGATGGGGTGATGGGAGACTGTAGAAGGATGGGGGTTCCACCGGCCTCATAATCCGCCCATCAGCGCTGTGTAAGCCCTTGACTATTCACCCCAAAGGGCCTGGTTTGGAGTTCATTCGCTCATCAAGCTTCCATTCCCTGAAGGGCTAGGAGCTGCCAGGGCTAGACCTGGGTCACCTTAAGGCTGTGCCAGGACCAATGTCCCAGGGTCTTCTTGCCACCGAGTCCCCTAGTAACTTCCTTGACTATAAGTATACTTGCCTGGCAGAATGGTTTCCTTAACAGAACCTCTGGGCTCTTTTAAAAAAAATGTTTTTTAATATTTATTTATTTTTGAGAGAAGGAGACAGAGCATGAGCAAGGGAGGGGCAGAGAGAGAGGGAGACACAGAACCCTAAGCCGACTCCAGGCTCTGAGCTGTCAGCACACAGCCTGACGCGGGGATCGAACCTACAAACCGTGAGATCATGACCTGAGCCGAAGTTGGACACTTAACCAACAGAGCCACCCAGGTGCCCCAAAACCTTCTGGGTTCTTAAATCTCTCACCCTTTTGGGGTGTAGAGGAAGCAGGCTTGGGCTCAATACACAGAAGAGGGACTGGCCCTCTCCTGCATGGAATGCGCTGTGGCCAAAAGGGTTAGCATCCATCCCTGAATGGTCAGGCAGACCTGTTACCATCTGCTGGGAGTTGTTGAGGGGAGTCCAGCTGTGAAGCGGGATAGCAAACTGGACTCTTTCTAAACCCAAGACTTGTGTGCCTCAGATGGCTGTCTGACGGTCCCAGGGTTAACATCTTATGCCTTCCCCTCATCCAGCCCGTGCAGAGGAGCCCTGGGGCTGAATCCACAATTCCCTGCTGTCTCCAAACACAGTATTATGTGGCTGCAGGCTGCTGACCTTGACCCTGTCGTCCTGGCTCACCATCAGGCATCCTGGAGCTTTCTGGGGGAGTCTCCAAGCAGGACCTCCCAGGCCCTCCTGCAGACTTGCCTTTCTGTGGCCACTTTGGCCAGGGGCTCTTTTAACTTTTTCTTCTTTGGAGGTGAAGAGAGGGAAATGGGAAGGTCCCCAGTGCCTTGCCATCCACAGGCTATGGATCCTCTAGGCTGCTGGACTAAAGATCAGTTTTTCTTTGAAGAGTGAGAGACTTACAGCTTGTGGAACTGGCTAGGAGGTGAAAACTACTAAGTTCAATCCATCATGCAGTAGAGAATGAGAGAATGCTGAGCACCAGAGAGAGACAGTAGCTTGCCCAAGGTCACACAGCCTGCCCAAACTGGCCCCTCGACCCACATCTCCTGGCTCCTAATTGTCCTAGGGAGCCCTCCCCAGCCAAAGGATTCGGGCAACCCACATGGGCCAGCCCAGGCGTAAAACACCTAACTCAGAGCATGAACGCAGCGACTTTCTGCTCTTCAGATGAGAAGCTGACCTTACATGGAAATATCAAGAAAGTCAAACACAATGTGTGGGGTGGGGGTGGGCATAATGCTTCATCATCTCTAAGCCCTGCCCAAACTCTGAGCATGGCAATCGGACTGCAGAAAAATGTTTTATTAATCGACACAATGCCCTTTTCCTAGCCCGGAGAGAGAAGCTTCTGCTGGAGAGGGGAGGGAGGAGAGGGAGACGAGGGGGCTTTGGCTCCAAAGACACATGCCCTCAAGATACATAACTCTGGGGAGAACTTCTAGCAGCTTCTGGACGCAGAAGAGAAACAGGTTGAGGAAGAAGGGAAAGAAGAAAAACAAATGTAGGGTCACACATGGCAAATTGCTCTCGTTCCTCTCTCGTGTGGCATGAAAAAGCAGAAAATGTCCAACGCCAGCCGTCAGGAGAGCCAGCCAGGGGAGGAGTGAGGGTCACCACTCATGAAGAGAGTCACACCTGTACTGTGATTCCTCACCGAGGGTGGGTACGAGGTAACACCTGTGACCCATGCGTGCAAGGGGTGACATTCCCTAGGTCCCCAGGAGACTCCTCACCCTACCCCTCACCTGCCCCATCAGCAGTGGGCGGGACCTACAGTAGGGGGCGGACGCGATGGACAGGGCCAGCCTGCCCTCTGTCACCGGGCTCTGACAGGGCCTCTGAGAGGCCCTATCAGAGCTGCTTCCCATCACTCCCACGCGTGAGGCTGGCCTCCAGCTCTCTGCTGCCGGACCTGGGCCTGCCGTCTCTCCAGGGCGCTGGGAGGGACCCCTGAAAAGCTGTTATGCCCGGAGGCCTGCTGAGGGGAGGGTGGGGATGTTGCCAACACCCAGATGGAGGACAAGGCAACAAAGCCACCTGGGACCAGAATCTCTCCAGAGAGGAAGATGGCACGAGATTTGAAAGTTATTCTAAAAGAAATTTACATAGGATATTTACATAGTATGCATATTTACAACTTTCCCTCTTCCCTAATTTTTTTTTTTTTTTTTTTTTTTGCACAGACGTTACTACTACACTAAAATTTCCTATCTCCTTTTTTGTCCCCCCTTCACCAGGACGCACTGTGCCTGTTGGTGACCTCGTCCCCTGCCTGTCCCCTGTGGTCATGTCTCTGGGGGCCCAGAGGAGCTTAATCCCCACTGGCCTTGTCTCCAGTGACTCTGATCTGTCCTTCTTCACCATCCTGTGTCCACTCCTAATGTTCATGACCTTTGCCAACAGGCCTAAGAGTTGGTACAGGCACATTAGCACACTGGGGACATGGTGTCCTCCCCTCCCTCTGCCCAAGACAGAGGCTGTGGAAGGAGATTTCCCCCAAAGGCCTCTCCAAGGATGGGAATCTGGGTCCCCAGGGATAGGGTAGGTGCCCGTGCAGGTCAGACCAGTGCACCTTGTAACCCCAGCCTCTCCATTTATCAGCAGTAGGCTCTGAGCAAGCCTCTGTTTCCTCAGCTTTAAAACAGAAAACAGGGGTGCCTTGGGTGGCTCAGTCAGTTAAGCCTCCAACTTCACCTCAGGTCAGGATCTCACGGTCTATGAGTTCGAGCCCCGCATTGGGCTCTGTGCTGACAGCTCAGAGCCTGGAGCCTGCTTTGGATTCTGTCTCTCTCTCTCTCTGCCCCTCCCCCACTCATGCTCTCTCTCTCTCTCTCTCTCTCTCTCTCTCTCAAAAATAAATAAACATTAAAATAAAAATTTTTTTAAATAATAAAAAACACAGAAAACAGTGATCTCTCCCTCTCATATGACTAATGGGGGAGGTAAATGAGGAAATGCATATAAATAATTTATATTTAGCCCAGTACCTGGAACACCGTAGAAGCTATTATTGTTGTTGCTGTGGTTGTTGATAATGAGGGACAGTAGCCCTTTACATGTCAGGGCAAGCCTATCTCTACTCACTCAGTCTTCAGCGAGGATGGCAAACAGCTGCTTCTCCACTTTCTGGACAGCAACCCTCACGAGGTTCCAACATAGCTGTTAAATTGTCATGTCTGTCCTGGGGTCAGCCTCTCTCCGACGCCTGACCAACCGTGGACGGTACTTCCACCTGGAGAGAGGCTAGAGGGGCTGTTCCTCTGAACCCTCACCCCAGTCCAGCCGATGCCCTCCCTCTCTCTCCCCTTACCAGCTTTCTCTCTTTTTTCTTGGCTTTTATGTCAACCTTACATTCTCATTTTATACATTCACTTGTTTATTGTCTGCTGCTCCGGCGAGAATGCCGGCCTCGGAGGATTTGGCCGTTCGGTTCGTGAGTACCTCCTCAGCCCCTAGCACGCAGCCTGGAACGTGTAGACCCACAATATTTGCTGAATAAATAAGGAACGAGCACACTTAACTTTTCCACTACAGCTGAAATGCCACCTCCTCCGAGAAGGCGTTTTGATTCCTGCCTCCTTCACCTTCCCCTCACACTTTACTACCCTTCACTCATACCTCTTACCTTGCTGAACCCAGAAACACAGCTCTGTGCCCACAGGGCATCTCCGTTATGGGACTGAAGCTCTTTAAGAAGCAGTGGACTCTAAAGGAGTCAGAAGACCTCAGTGGGGCAAGTTCCCTACACCCTCGGAGCCTCGGTCTTCTCATATACAGAATGGGAGCCCAGCACCCACCCCACAGGATGTAGTCCTCGCCCCGGTTTCTCTTCACAGCCTCCCCAGTCAACCTCGACTGAGTCTTGCTCATAGCCAGGGCTCGGTGCATGTTTGCTAAATCACTGAGCCATGACTTGGCCAGTTGCTGACCACGGGCCCCAGACAGGTGTCTCCGGGAGGGGCCAGGCCAGAGGAGGTTCCCAGGGAGGCCAGGAGTGTGTCCAACATTTCTCTCAGAGGAGAAGAGGGGGAGGAGGAGTACTGGCAGTGTCTTTAGTCCCCAGAGGCTCTGCTCAGGGGTCTGGCACTTCAGGGACCAGGACAGAGCCGTCTGCAGAGGCTGTGGCACTCCCAGTTAGCACCGCCCTGGGCCAGGCATAGACGGCCGTTGCTCAGTGACCATTCAGACCCCACCTATCCTATCCACATGCCAATGTGAGGATCCTTTTATTTATTTATTTATTTTTAGCAAAGCCCATAAGCCAATTCTGCCTTCCTGGGTCAGCACTGTTTATTTAATTATCATTGTAGGAGATTAAAAGAAAACCTTATTTGACTCAGAAAACCAATATGACCTTTTGGCCCCAGCAGAAACACAGTATGACAGGGAACAGCCACAGGCCAAGGACAGAGGCTGAATGGAGGTGTCCTGGAAGCCATTCACGGGTGGCTTCCACATTTCTGAAGGGGGCAGGGTGCCAGAGAAGTGGGGCCTCTCCTCCTCCTTCCTTTCGGTTTTCTTTGGTAATCTCATCGATTCCCTGCCTCACCCCATTCCAAAACTGCCTTGCTGGCCTGGCCCCCTTCTCTGTGTTAAGCTCTAGACCCACCTTCCCACCACCCTGCCGGCTGCCTCAAGGCTGCCCAGAGTCAACTGCAAGTAGAGAAGGTCCAAAGCCAAGTTTACTGTCTCTACCCTCCCTTGCCCTCCTGCCAAACTGTTCCTCCCATGACGTGTGCCACCTCCCCATCTCTAATCACCCGGCGTCATAATTCCAGAGTTACTTTTGACTTCTCTTCTCCTGGATGTCTTTCCACTCTACCTCTTTCTGTCCCTTTCCACTGCAACCATCCCACGTCAGGCCTTCCTCACCTCTTTCCTGGATCAGACTGCTGGCTGGCCGCACAGTGGGCAAGGGCCCCCTCTAACATTCAACCAGAAGATGGCTTCAGATCTTCCTAATCACTGCGACACCGGAACGCCGTTAGTGGCTCCCTAATGCCTCCCAGATAAATGCCTTAGCCTAATATTTGAGGTCCTCTGTGTCTCCAGCAAGCCTTTTATTCCTGCTTATCTCTAGCCATTTCCCTCATATACCCTAAACACTAGCAAACCAGCGCACTGGGTAAGCTCCCGAGCACCGTGCCCTTTTGCAATTTACTTGGATTTCCCATTTCCGCATCTCAAAATCCTACCCACTGTTGTTGGTCTAGCTGAAATGTCACCTTTTCCGTGAAGCCAGTCACTCATTCATTAGCAAATATTTATTAAGCATTCCGTGCCAAATACTTCCCGATCACTCCAGAACATGCCCCATCCTTGCCTGTCTGCTCATAAACACACTCAAATCCCCTGCTGTATCATCAACTTCTTAGGACAGGAGCGAGGTCTTAGTTATTTCTATGTCCCCAACACTGCCTAACAGGGTGCGTCACAAATACTAGGTGCTCAAGGATATCTGCTGGGTTGAATCAAGATGCGTGCTGTCTGTGGTTTTAGTATCATTTCGTTTAAATTCTACTAATTTTTTCTGCTTAAGTAGGCGCGGCCAGGAAGAAGTAAAAATAAACTAATGATACTTCTCAGCAGCGATAAGCCTGTAATTATGGTCAACCCTAAGTTACCCATGATACTGGAGACAGTGCTGGAGGGAATCTCCCACCAGACGCATAAAAACATTATCGCCATCAGTCTTTGATATGTATTGTGTAGCCGTCAAGGAGCTGATTTGACTTTTCAACCCTGCGTGACCAGTCAGGTTGATATCTGCCTCCACAGTCCGGATGGCCGGCTGGGTAAGAGGGACAGAAGGAAAGACGGAAGACATGCTGGTGGCCGGGTCCCGCCTGGGACGGAACGTCTGCTCCATACAACCCCAAGGCAAGGCCGGGCGGTCCCAGTGTCACAGGCACACGGCGTGTGTCAGCACGGTGAGGGCTTTGGCCAGTTTCTCTCAGATGACTGCAAGGGTGGAGACATCCCAGCCCCCCGGCAGCCCAGTGTGGTGTCCCGAATCCGGTGTCCAGATTTTTGTTTAAGGACGACAACAAAGTGTCACTGGGACTGAGTAAGGTCCTGGGACGGAGGGGGGCTGTGCTTCCAGTCTGGCTGGCATCGGGATGGTGCCTTCGCTGTGCCACTGGGAACCACTGGACGCAAATCAAAGAAAATGAGATTTGCAATTTTGCATCAATAGCCAGATAATGTAGGGGGGGAGAGTTCCCCGCTTCCACTTTGGAAGCAAACAAATATCACATGTGGTGATTCGGCAGCTGCATGAGTTGGGGAAAATTGATGCACATTTCATGTGTCAGGGAGCTGAGTCCCAGAGAATGGAGCCAGCCTCCCAGAAAATGGTTTCTTTATATAGTTCCATCCATTTATTGTTTGATTGGACTTTCTGTATATTAAATTCAAGCTGTTCTGCCGCTCATGGGTATTATGATGCGTTGGCTCCGTGGGAAATAATGAAGGTGATGGGATTTTACAGCATCACATTACAAAGGAGGCGTCCCCAGCCTCATCCATCTCTCCATCAACTAGCTTGTGTGTGAGGTGGCACTTATATTAAAACGATTTTTCTGATTCAGTTTAATGACACTCATTCCAGTCCTGACACCCGGAATATGATTACATGAGCGAGATGCAATCTTCCTCCATCCAGTTGTGGTCAGCAAAGGCTGAGCTGTCTTCCCTCCCTGTCCCCCACCTTCCCACTCACCCATCATTTGCATTGTGCCGGGTAGAGGGCGGGGGAGGCTGGGCCTCTGTTCTGGCCTGGATGCAAGCTGGACAGAGGCACCAGCCCTGGACTCAACCTGGAGGGCACGGTATCTGAGCCTTCTGGCCGAGAACTCTGCGTGCTCTGAGGCATTGCGGTAACTCTTTCCTCCTTGTCACAAACAGGTCCTCATTGGAAGTTGGTCTGAGGTCACTATAGAACACCTCTTCCAAAAGAGATTGCTGGGGGACTGGTCCCTACTTCCAAAAAATAAATAATAAATAAATAAAAAGAAAGAAAGAAAGAAAGAAAGAAAGAAAGAAAGAAAGAAAGAAAGAAAGAAAGAAAGAAAAACTGCCTGGATAGCACCACAGGATGAACACTGACGACTGGAGTACAGGTGTCAGCTTCTTGGAAGGGGTTGGCTGTGTCCAGGGGCCAGGAGACTCACAGCCAAGTCTCTGCTCCTCTCCCTGCCTGGGGAAGGGGAAGGGGGGCCTTCCAGTCATGACAGCATGTGCACAAGAGCCCTGTTGGGCCCCAGAACAGGAGCTCCCCCGCTGGATGAGAGACACAAAAATGCTCTAGTAGTTACTGAGGGCTTCTGCCCCTCCCCTGAGGGGAGGGCGGGCCAGCCTGCCTTTTATTTACACTATTTTCCGGCAGAATAATTGCTATTCCTCAGGAAGAATCAAGTTTGTGTTTATGGGTGTGTTTAAAGAGGGAAACCCAAACAAAACCAAACAGAGAAAGGGAGAGAGAGAGATTGAGATTGATTTTGAGAGACTGAGGAGGAGAGCTGTGAAATGGGCACCAGCCCGAAAATCCCTTTCCAAAAACTGCAGCAGTTTGAATTGTTGGACTGGAAAACCAACCTAACGTAATGGTTCCAGTGTGAAGCACCCAAAGTCTCCTATATCCTACCCGTGTGAATCCACCTGTCCCCCATCTGCAGCCCTGATCGCCTGCCCGCCTCTCTGTCTCAGCCGCTCTCACAACCACTGACTTTCTGAGTCACCTGTTTCTGTTTCTGAGCCAAGACTGTCCCCCATGGTGGTGAGAGGGTGTCCAGTCCTTGGCAGGTGCTTGGTTCATGCCTTCTTGTGAAATGCTTCTCCCAGGGGTGAGGAAAGTCTTGAGGACCATATCTTCCTGGGCCAGTGCTTGCTATGGGAGCTTTTGGCTTTTTGCTACGGGAGCTTTTGGCGCTGGTGCGGTAGAAGCAGGACCAGCATGGCTTCCTGTTGCCCCTGCCTTCCCATACATGCAGAATGTCTCAGCTCTCCCCTCCCCGCCGCCAGCACCCTTGGCCCAGCCGCCATCATCTGCTGCCTGGACTATGATGGTAGCTTCTCCCCCTACAAAGCATTCACTCCTCAGCAGCCACAGTGATCCTTTTCATTTTTTTTTTAAGTTTACTTATTTATTTTGAAGAGAGAAAGCGCATCCATGCAAGCGGAAGGGGGGCAGAGAGAGAGAGAGAGAGAGAGAGAGAGAGAGAGAATCCCAAGCAGGCTCTGCACTGCCAGTGCAGAGCCCAATGCGGGCTCAAACAAATAAACCGTGAGATCATGACCTGAGCTGAAGTCAGACGCTTAACCAACTAAGCCACCCAGCTGCCCCCCGAATAATCCTTTTCAAACTTAAGTGAGACCTACTCAGCACCCTCCAGTGGCTTCCCATTCCAGGCAGAGTAAAGGGCAAAGGGCCAAGTCTTTGGTTGCGAGGGCCCTACATGAGCTGTTTCCCCAGTGACCTCCTATACCCGGGCTCTGCTCTTGCAGCTTGACCATTAAGACCATCTAGCTCTTCCAAGAATAGCACCAAGGCCTCTCCTGCCTGATGGCCTTTGCATTCATTTGTTGTTCTCTTGGCCTGGAATGCTCTTCCCTAAGCTGCCCACATTCCTTCAGGTCTCTGCTCAAGTATCACCTGCGCTCCTCATGTAAAATGGCAACTCTCCCTGGCTCTCCCACCTTCCCACATTCATTACTCCCTGTTGATCGCACCATGCTTTGTCTCCGTAGCATGAACTGCTGCTTGATAGAATGGATTTGTTTATGTATCTACCGTCTGGGCTCCTCCACTAGAACGTAAGCTCCATGACATCACAGACTATTGTCTTGGCTTCTGTATTCCTATTGCCTAGTGACTACTCAATAAATACGTGCTGCAGAAATAACTGGATGGAGGAAAATTTCATGGATGGGGGTGCTTATCTATGGCTCCCTTTCTGCTCCTCCCTGACCCCAGAGTCTGCAGTGGGAGGCATGGCCATGCAGCCCAAAACGGTGAAGGAGAAGGGTTTCAGCTTCCTGTGCAAGAAAGGCCCAGCTGTGCTAAGGTTGACGTCAGAACCAGAGAACGCCCTGCTTGGCCTCCCCATCTCCAACCTGCCCACAAATGGAGATTTGTCTGAGATGACAATATGGCTAACATTCGGACAGCACTTCCAACCAGTTCTTAAAACGGCCGGGGGATGGTTAGCAGATGAGAAAACTGAAGAGAGGTAAGCTGGGCTACTAACCTGTTTGGTTGAACAGATATCTAGTGAGACCCTGAGCTAGGCACGGGCCATACTATGATCTCTGGAATACAGAGATCTGCCCTTGAAGAGCTCACATCTTGCGAGAGAGACACATATGCAGATAAAGTTAATAAAATATGGCAGCCGACAAGACAGAGGTACGTAAGGCCACAATGAGAAGGAAGAGGACGGGTACCTAGGACACCCTGGTAGCAGGGGTGGCAAGAAGGCCTCCTGGAGGAGATGGTGTGGGCCTGAGTTTTGAAGGATGATGGGAGTTGGCCAGACACAGAGCAGATGGGGGGCAATCTCTGGAGTGGCAGGAAGCGTATGCATAAAGTCCTCTTTTTCTGACCTTTGGTCCACTGTTCTACCTACCATCTCCTGTTTTGGCTCAAAGGAAAAGCAGTGAGTCTCATTCAATTCATTCTGTCTGGACCTGATGCTAGGCTGGGGTGCAATCACAGCGCTTTGTATTCTCAGGCGGTAGGGACACAGTAGGCACTCAATAAACGTGGAATGAATACAAGATTTCTTGTGAAGATGTAGGTCTGTATCTTCTCTTGGGAACTGCAGCACCAGAGAACTGTTGGGTAAGAAGTGTCAAACCAAGAAAAGAGCATGGGGTCATTCCTTCCCAGTAAGCATGCTATGACCAGATCCCCCCTGGGCAGGGTCACACCACCACCCAGGTAGATACGGCTGGCTAGGGTCCCAGGCCAAGGCAATTGGGAGTTGGGAAGAGGGTTGGTGGGCCTCGAGGCAGTGAAAGAAGGTGCAGCCAGAATCTTGGGAACTGAGGGTTAACCAGATCCCAGATTGGCCCCACTTCCGGCACTGGGTCGGGGGGTCAGCCTGACCAAGTACCCCATTCTGTGGTGTGCCTGTATTGATTGTCCAGGGCCAGCCCCCAGTCTCGCAAAACCTCGGGCAGGCCCCTTCCAGGATTAGGTTTTAAAGGGAAATGCAAATCACCTGGAGGCTGCTTCATGCTTGGAACAAGTAAAAATCGATTCTGTTTTCGTTAAAGGGATTTTTGGACCCTGTCAAAAGCTCTCTCATCTTGGGGCATGGGGTGACAGATAGGCTGGCAGTCTCAATTACATAAGCAAGCCAAGCAGGCAGCAGCAGGCCATCTTACCAGGAGCGATGCTGCTCTGTGCCCTTCCCAAGCCCGTCCCCCCCTCCCCAAGACAGCCAAGAGAGCCTCATCCCATCCAGTCTCGGAGCTGGCCCTCGACGGCCCTGATGGGTGCTCTATTGCGACGCTTTCCTTGTGCACGATCCTCTCTTCCCCACGCTGAACTGGAGCTTCACCCACGGACTGACTCAGACAGTTTGGGCCAATCGTGATGCTGAGCAAAGTCAAACACAATTAAGAAGGAAAATCTGCTTAAAAAAAAAAAATCTACAACATAGAATACATTCACAAACTGGGTGTGTTGGTCTTATTTAATATTGGGAGTTCTGTGTTATCCCTTCCCTCGGTTAACTGAGATAATTGAGGATTTTATTTATAGCATCAATTATGAGCACCGAAATTAATCCTTTCATGGTGCATCTGGGAACTCAACTGTCAAGGGGGCATAAGGGAAACCTGGACTGGCCATGGGGGTCTTCCCCACCAGCAGAGGAAGGTGCAAAGGAAAGCCATCCTCAGGCCTTGGTGGCAGATGGGCTGTTATTGTCCTATGTGCTTAAGGTATTTTGAGATATTAAATAAACAGAAATAATTGGTTCCAGGAGATCCCTCCCTGGAGGACACCTGAGTAACTCATCAGTGAGTCCTAGGAAAGCAGGCAGAGATGGGAACTGGAGCAAGGAAGAGTGAACTCCACTTGGCACATCGGCCCTAGGCCCAGCCCTGCAGCCTGTTGGTCAGCCCTGCTCTGCAAAGAAGCTAAAGAAAGTTTCTCCCAGACGGAAACGGGAACTTGGGGTAGAATCAGGGCAGGGAGGGTCTGGAGATGGGAAAAACTAAATTTGTTGGGAGTTGTTGGAAGCAGCCGTACAGAACGTGGACTATGGCAGAATGTTGGCCTTTGGTATTCCACAGCCACTTGGGGGCTCAAATCCCAGCAGACAGTAAGAAAAAGAAGGGTTTTCTGGAGCAGTTTAAGCCTACGACTAGCCAGTGAATCTGCTCAGGACAGGAACCAGACAGGGTCGAGTTGGGAAGGCCTTCGAGAAGGACAAGAAGATGCCCACAATGCAGAGTGTCTCAGGAGATGGACCAGACACCAAGCGAAGGCTGCCCTCCTCTGCCCCCAGGGCCCAGGGCTGGGACAGAGCCCAAATCTTAGGTCCACCCTAGAAAGAGGAAAGGCAGGTCTGGAAAGGACTGAGAACAGTATCAGGTCAGGCAAATGGTATAGGCACCCCATTCACATCGACCAATCCATTAAAAAGCGTTTTGCCAAGCACCTGCTATGTATAGCCAAGCAGTGAGCCTGGTGATGGTTCCAACTGCCAATTCAGGTCAAAGTCAAAGTAGTCCAATCGAGCATTAGACTACACCAGCCAGGGCGGAGGGGAAGAAAAAGCCTGCTGTCCCATTACTTATCTGAGGTTAGGGGAGACACTCCTGAAGGCTTCTTTTCTTGCTCATTCGTTTCCCCTCCCAGAGGCTAGACGTTTTGACGCATGCAGAAGAGCAGGGAGAGGAGCCCACAGGGCCAGCAGTCAGGGGAAGCATGCTACTTCCCATGCAGGTGCCCTTTCCTCCCTCTTTGCTTTCACTCTCTGGCAGAGGCCTCTTGCTCCCTGCCATCCTCTCTCCTCCCTCAGAAAGTAAATATGAGGCCAAGATTGTCCGTCCCCTGACACTGAACTCACCCCTTGATCTACAGGGTGAATGCTAAAGGAAATCAGTGGTCTCCCCAGCGACAGTAAAACAGCGCCTTTTGCTAGGAAAGCAGCCATTAATTTCAAAGGCAGTCTTTAAACTGGCCAGAGGCAGATGTTTTATTTACAAATTCCCTGTGTGCCTAGTAGAGTGGCTGTAGTACTCACCGCACTGATGTTTTCTTGCAGAGTGATGTGACTAGAAGAAACTAACACTCCGTGGCCATCATATAAAAGAAGTAACCCTGGGGGGCTCTGCCTTCCACCTATGTCCCCGACAGTCTGGGTGTAAGCGGAGTGGTGAGTGGACAGAGAAAGGGCACTGGAGACAGTCAGGCTGGTCTTAGAGAACCAGCGTTGCCCCTTCTCAGCTGTATGACTACAGAAATCTACTTGACCTCTCCGAGCCTCGCCTTCTTTCTGTGTCTTCAAAGTTGTATGGCATTTTTCCTACCTTGCAGGACTGCTGTGAAGACTTCAAGGGATAATGTATGCAAAGTGCTTAGCGCACTGCTGACACATGGTAGACACACACACATGCTGTTATACTAATAATAAAAAGTAATAGGCAGGTGGCCACTGAAGTTTCCATCGATCTCTTCTGAAACGATCCCATTTTAACTCTGACATCCATCTGTCTGCCCTGTTTTCTCCCCATGGCAGTCCTGAGGCATCACTCTGGTGTCATGAGTCCCCATCAGAGGGCACTTAAGGACACTGGATAGTCAGAGCCACATCGGGAGCATGGCCAGGGAGGTCTTGGCCATGGGTGAGGTCGCCTTCAGGAGAGTGAAGGGATGGGCAGGGTCAGCCTAGAAGGGGTAAATGTGTCTCTTTCCCTTGATACGGTGGCCAGCCCCCAAGCCACTTTATCCCTAAATATCCTGCTGTGCCAAGAAGCCCACATCTGCCACCTAAACCAAGAGACAAGGTCAGATTACCAGACATTCTTACCCACTCCAGGCGTGAGCAGCTGTTCAAAGAACTGTGTGTGTGCTGGAGGGAGAGGAAGGGGCAGGATGGCCTGTGTCAGACCGACAAGAGACAAAGGGAATGCCCCCATCAAATATGGCCTCCACAAATGGACAATGACACCCCTTGCTCTCCCCCTCCCGTGTGGCACAATGACAAATGTAATCATTTTAAAAGGTCCCGTCACCTGCTCAGTCATTCCCAATAAGCACACACAGCACTATGGAAAAACCGACACCAGTGCCGCAGGGTTTCAGGCCAGGAAAAAAAAAATCGAATCACCAGGACGCCACCAACCGAATTGTCAAAGACCAAATAAAAAGCTTCATGAATTCTCCATCAGCAATATAATGCTTCCTGGCCTAAGCAAATACAGACCCAGCACATGAATTGTAAAGGGATTTTTGCATTAGCCTCCGTGACTTGCAACGCCCAAAGCAGAAACCCCTAAGAAATACATGTCTCCATAAAGCTGCCTTCGTTGGCTCTAATCCTGTTAGGGTGAAGATTGCAATCTCCTTCCTGAGCCCCTTCCTCTGATGGAAAGCTCGCATGCCAGCACCATAAATACATTTCTGTGACCTCAGCTGGAGAAGGGACCTCGGGGAGATGGAAGAGACAGAGTCACCCATAGCCTTGCTGAGTGCCTCTCCCTCCCTCTGATGATATTGCTGCTTCTGTGTCTGACCACGTGATCCGTGCAGACCACCTCAGAGTCGCCCAGGTAGGCCGGGGCATTCAATCACAGAGTCGGGCTGAGGAAGCAAGACTGCAACTCCTTCCATGAGAAGAAAACAAATCGGATGCCCCGCTTTGCAGAAAACCCAAGTTCAGAGTCACTTAGAGAAAGTCTGCTCAGATCCACTGAACCCTTGAGCATCTGTGGCAGCAGAGAAGAGAAGGCAACAGAGAAATAGCCTGCAGATATATTACAGAGAAGAAATGCAGGAAGGATCCAGAAGAAGTGCTCTCGGTGTCTTCTGGTTAATGGAAATGTGTACCCTCCTTACAACACTCACGGAACTCCTCAGGGCCTTCTTCCTTCCTACCTGCTGCCCCGTTTCTCTCTCAGTGACAGCCCTTACAAGCACGGATGCTTGTAAGAATACAGCCACTCACCCCACCCCCCACAACACACTGCATGCATGGCTGAGAAGACAAATGACGGCTTGATTTTCCATGTTGTATAAAATGCATGCCCCCCCAAAAGAAAACTCAATTCAGAGCAAGCTACCACCCCCAAACAAATCACTTGTGTGCCTTCCTCTTCTGATGAGGCAACTCCCCTTGCTCCTACAACTTGGCCAAGCGACTCCCCACTCCTCTGCCCAGTCCTGATGCCATCCACGGTTTCCCACCCATCCAACCTCCACCCTCTTCCGGTCTACCAGCACAGACTTACCCCAGTGTGGTCATGGTGACAATGGTGTACCAAAAAGAGGCAGGAATGCTCGTGAACTTGCTGGCAGAGGAGCCCTTCTCCGCGTAAAACATCACAGTGGCAAAGATGATGATGGCCATGGTGAGGGAGAAGAGGAGAAAGCCGAGTTCAGAGGCACAGCTCTTGAGCGTGTAGCCCAGGATCCGCAAGCCCTGGGAGTGGCGCGAGAACTTGAAGATCCTGAAGACGCGGAAGACCCGGAGCGTGACGAAGGCACCGGACACGTCCTCATTGTTGGTCATGACCAGGCCGATGTAGTACGGCATGATGGCCACCACGTCAATGATGCTCATGACACTGCGGATGAAGCGGTAGCGGCTAGGCGCCGCGAAGAGCCGGAGGAGGTACTCCACGGTGAAGATCATGACGCAGGCAGTGTCCAGGCAGAAGAAGGCCACCGAGTAGCGCTCTCCACAGGGCAGCTCCTTGCTCCCGGGCACCGTGCCGCACGGCACCGTCTCCACCACGTTGGTGATGACCGACACGGCAATGAAGAAGCCAGTCACGTAGTAGAAGACCAAGGCCAGCGTGCTGGTGTGCGGGTTCTCGAAGGCCCGCCACATGGTCTGGCGGAAGCTGAGCGAAGGCATGGACTCCTGGTTGTTCTCCGAGTCGTTGTCGTCCATGAGCCGCTCGGCGTTCTCCCTCTTGCGGTCCTTGTACTCCTCGTAACAGCAGTCTCCGATGATCTCCGGGAGGATGCCATAGAAAGCCAGCTCGTCGTCGTAGGCCGAGATGCACTCATAGCGCGGGTAGTGCAGCTTCCCCGTGCGGTAGAAGTTGAGGACGCACCGGAACACCTCTGGGTCCCGGTCAAAGAAGTACTCCTTGGTGTCCTCATTGAAAAAGAACTCCTTCTCCGTGCTGCCCAGCAGCGTGTCCGGGTAGCGCTCCAGCGTGGTCCGCCAGGTCTGGAACCTCCGGCCGCTCACGTTGAGGACGATCAGTTCATCCTGCCGCTTGTTCTTGTCGGCGGGGGCGAGGGGCATGGGGCAGTTGGCCACTGGCATCCACCCGATGGCTGCCGCCCGCGCAAAAGGCAGCCAGGCTGCCACTCCCGCCGCCATGGTGACTCCAGTTCTTGGGCCGGCCACTGCTCAGAGGCTTTGCACACCAGCTTGGAGTTAGTTCCGGGACCCCTGGGAGATGGGAGGAGAGAGCAGAGAACCGGGTGAGTCCGTGATTGCCTCCCAGGTAGGAAATGGGACACAGGGAAGGGTCCGTGCTGAGTGGAACAGCGAGCAAAAGTCTTGAAGGCAAATTAACGAAACCGAGGCCGCCACCGAAGAGAGGAGACTTGATTCCTTTCCCTCCCCTCCTAGGGAGAGCACCTAGCACAGGGCAGTGCCGCAGTGTGGGATCACCAGATGTTGTTGACTGCCCGACAAATTGTCGAGTTCCGAGAAGGCTCAGGAGCATTTGGAGGGAAAGCCTCTTTACTAGGAAGATCTGGGAAGACGCAGGTAATAATCAGCTCTGAAAGGTTATGGCGTTATTACGAATTTAAATTGGGAGAGGGTAAATGAGTTCTCATTAAAAGAATTTAAAAGTGGGATAAACATGCTAATTTTTATTTCACTCTTCACCCACCAGGGTAATCAGGAATGGGGTGTGGGTGAGAGAGATCAGGTAAACACATGCTTTCTACTCCCCCCTGGTGAGATGGAGGCCGGGGCTGCCCGTGTCTGGAAAGTTCTCCGAGATGGCAGGTGAAGGCAGTAGGCCTACAGCTTGGTACAGTTCTGTTCCCCAAGTCCCATGGAGAAGGCTGTCCCTGGTGCTACCTTCTGGGACACCTGGCAACCTAGCCTCCAATTGTATCCCTCAGAGCCATGACAGAAAGATGCGGGAGAGGCCGTGAGGCGCGGCGGGGTTCCCTCCCCATCCTGTAAAGGGGGTCCTGGGCTCTTGGCTCACCTGCCTTCCATGCATTGTCCCTCTCCCTCCAAGAGGAAGCTGAACCACACTCACTGCCGTCTCCAGATTCCTCGCCTCCCGTCTCCATCTGCCCACCATCCAGAGCTCCCTCGGGTTATATAACAACACTCTTTCCCATGCCAGTGCCTTTCACCTGGCCCCGCTCCACCCCTGGAGGCTCCTCCAGAGCTGGGCCACCTCGTCCCCTCACCCACCAGTCTCTCAACCACACCGTGGACACACCTCCCTGTCACCTGCATGGCTGGGGGGAAACAATGGCTTGAAGAATTATTTTTGGCCTTGAGAAACAGATTTACCTTCCCAAATCTGGCTTTTTAAAGATGATACTGAAATGACTCTGAATCCCCAAATGTGTTGCCATCTGTGGGAAGACATGTGGTGACACAGAAACAACGTAACAGCACCAGGAAATTGTTTGGGGTTGACACACTCATTTTCACTAATCCTAAACTGGCACCCGGACCCAGCCCTAACTCAGAATTATTTGGACACTCTGGAGTTCAGTTGGCTTGACTCCATGTTTAAATCAGTGAGGCAGACGATCTTCGTCTTTCCCTGTAAACCTGCTTCCTTCTCCTGACTACCAACTCCTCTAGGCTGTCAGATGTCTACCGCCGCTCACTCCCGAGCTGCCACTAGACTTTCCCGTCTGGACAAGGTCAACCCGAACTTCCCTCCTTGCCAAAACCTGCTCATCAGTCAACCTTTTGTTCACGGCTTCCCTAACCCCAGGTCTGTCCCTTTGGCCATCTTTCTCATTGCTTCACCCACACGGTTTGCCAAATAATGAGACAATAGCTCTTACTGCCCTCGTTAAGGCCCCAGTTTGCTCCCTTCCCACTGGCCTGCTCATCTCTCGTCCCACCCGACCCCCACCGTTTCTCCCGGTCCCTGGGGAACCCATTCTGCTCAGAGTAACCTCCCTAAAGCAAGGTTCCGGTGGTGCCTTATCCCACAACCCACAAAATCAAGTCCAAACTCTGGCCCGGCATTCCAGGACTGCCACAGACGGATCCTGGCTTACCTTTCCAGCCCAAGCCCCATGCACCCGTGCAGACCTCCAGCAACAAGGCCAGAGCGGCTCGTGCACACACTGTGTGGGGCGCTGTTTCTGGACACTCTTCCTTCCGTGGGGAATATCCTTTCCCTTCGGCCCTCCTCTTCGCCTCCCTGTTCCTCACCCTCTCTGTGACGCCCCCTTGAAATCCTCTCCTTCTCTGGGCTCACAGCACCTTGTTTGCTCCTCTCTTCTGGCACCTATTGCCCTCTGGGTTGGATTACAAGTCACTTTCAACATGTCTTATTAACACTCGCGGCTCACTATCGTCCTGCACGTACTCTATGCCAGTCTCTGCGCGAACGGGCTCCTGTCATCATCTCCAGCAACCCTGGAAGCCGCCTGAGAGTTGGCGGCGTGCCAGCCGGAAATGGACAGATCGGGGATCCCACCTCAGGCAGGGTGACCCCCACCCCCTGGCCCCCGTCACCCCATGCCCCCCAGCCTATGCTACGTGACTTCTCAAGGTCTTCCGTCCATAGAAGAATGGCAGCAGATGTCTACACAGGGCTGACTGTGTGCCAGGCACTGAACCACATGCTTACGTGGCCCACGTCAGCTGAGCCCACCGACGGCCCTAGGGGGTAGACACCACTGTGGTCCCCATTTTGCAGGTGAAGAAGATGAATCATGAGGAGCTTTAGTAACTGGCCTAAGGATGCGATAAGAAAGCAGAGAGATTTAAACCCAGGCAATGCGGAGTTCAAGGGTACAGCCCTGTTCCCCCCACCCCCTGCCCCGTCCCATAGTAAGCTCCTGAAGGGTAAAGGCCACGACGCCTCAGTTTTTACATGACAGCCCAGGAGGTAGCTCAGTGTGCTGCTGTCAGTAGGTTCTCAGACTGGGAACCCTGATTTTACAGCCGCCATTTGCATTCTGTCAATTTTACTCCATGCCGTGCTAAGTGGTGGGGGGGGGGGGGGGCGTCCAGGGTAGACTTTTCTCTCTCCTAACAGACAATACACTCTGCAGACAGGTCGGAATCAAAAGAAGCCAATTGAAGTGGCTCTGACTCACTGTGCTCTCAGTCGGGTTTTCTCAAGGAGCCAATCTCTGCCTCAGTTTCCTCATCTGCATGCTAAAGAGAATATTCACAGGCCCCTCTGCTCCCTCAAAAAGGGAGGTTGATTCAGATGCCACAGAAGACAACAGGAATGACAATGACATTCCCCATAAATGTCATCGCTCAGAGAACAGAAAACCAGCACAAGCCTGATGAGCTCCTGATTATGGGGAAAGAACAGGGGGGTTGTTCACCCTCTGCAGTGGGTGGTCCACATGCTACGGATGGATGTGGGAACACATCCTGTGCATTTTATATCCTTTGCAAAAAATTTACCCTGTTAGTTCCCATACTTCCTCCAGGCTATCGGGAGGATTTGTAGTCCCTCCACACACTCTTAGCTGGGTTTTCTAAGGAGCAAGGGAAGTTTGGCAAGCAAGCGCACGACGTAAGCGTTGGTCACAGATAATTCCAATTCACGTTTGGTTAACACTCATGGAGTGCTGACAATGCTCTGGGCACTGCTTTAGGCACTCTTACAGCAACAATTTAATTTGTCCCCACAAAAAAATCCTATGACGTGGCCGTCTCTGCCCATAAGTTTCAGGGAAGGAGCAGAGACTCAGAAAGATTCCTTCAAAGTGGCTAAATTCCATGTATATAGGAGTTGATGATTTTTCAAACAGACCATTGACTGAGTCACTGCCAAGTGGCTCTCCCGACCCAAGTATAGGTAGGTATTGATGCTCCACACAGAAGACAGCAGGATGCAGAGACTCCCCTCCCCCCGTCCCAGGCAGCAAAGAGCACGCAGTGGGGAAGTCCTACATTTCAGCTTCAATTCTCCCCTGAATGTGTGAAGGCAAGCCACCATCGTACTCTGGGCCTCAGAATCCTCATCTGTACAAGGAGACAAATGGGCAAGAAAGTGACAAGGAGCCCTTGGTTCAAGGAATCCGTGATTCCACTAGGATCCAGGACATCAAGGTCTCACTGAGACCTCTTCCTAACGGTTGCCCATGCAAAGCAGGAAGCAGAGCATCTGGGTTTGTTGCTGTGGGGACAGACTGAGCCCGAGCCTCATCTCAGCAGAGGCAGCTCTGAGAATTCCTGATGAGGCTGGTGCCCAGAACAGGGTGCACAATCTGCATCACTCAGAACTCAAGGCTGTCCAAGGCCGGGTCTAACAGCAGAAGGCCCGGCCTCCTCCCTGGAGGAGAAAGGGGGCCAGGCTCCCAGACACCAGGCCCTGGACCTCTGACCCTTAACATTTTTGCCTTATCCTAGAATGGAGCTCAGAGAGGTAGGACCTTGAGGGGGTTCAAGTGGCAAAGAGTAAGGTAAGAGGCTGCTGAGCCAAGAGCATCTGAACCAAGAGACCCTGGAGCATCCAGCTTGCAGACATGCAGCTCTGTACCCTGAAAAGGCAATGCCCTGCCCCTTCCATTCTCCCAGGGCTGCTCCACCCTGACTCCCAAACCTCAGTGCCTGGTGCCTGCCCCTGCCAACCTGAGCTCCACCACCTTACCCTTTCCACCTCAGGCCAAATCCCTCTTCCTAAGGGCAATGAGTACTCTATATACTGCTTTCAGATGAATAATTGAGAGGTAAGGAAGGAAAATCAACCCCTCTCTATCTATCATAAAAGCCTCTAGTCCCAAGGCCAAACCAATCCAGGACGATCTTCCCAAAGAAGGCCAGGCAAAAGCCAGGTTGTCTCCAGAGGCTCAAGCTCTGTTCCCCCTGGTAAAAGGTACCCCAAAAGGAGCAATTACCCCACTGTTACTTTCTCTGTGTGTGTGTGTGTGTGTGTGTGTGTGTGTGTGTAGGGGGCGGGGTGGGGCTTGGAAGGGGAGGAAAAGTTTCCCACCAGATACCATGCCCAAGGCCATACTAGCTCTGCACAACCCCGCAGACATGACCTGGCTTAAGCAGGGCTTCTCTGTGGCTCTCACCGCAGCGCTCGCCCCCTGACAGGGACCAACACCTCCTGGAGCAGATCTGGGTATGAATTCCTGCAACAGGCACAAGAGTGCGGCCCCATTTCCAGCCAATGGCACTGCACATGCCTCAAATGCCAAGGTTTTACTAGGACGTGGACGCCTTACAAATGAAAAATCTGAAGCTATTTTTGCTTTTGGCAGAAGAGTTTGACAGTGGGAAAGATGGGGGTGGGGGGAGGCTGGGGAAGAGCCGTTTAAAACAGGTAAGTGCTCTAACGACAAAGGCAAAAAATCCTGGAAGAGGGGAATACGTTTCCCCCTGCTGTAAAAAGTCAGCCCTATTAAACAGCTTCTGTTTTGGAGGTAGAGGGCCAAAAGTGGGCAAAGTGACCAGACAGCCTGTCCTGGGGATTGACACCTGACCTGAGCCCAGGCAGGCACAGGGCAGCAAAAGCATCGCGTCACCAAGGTCTGCCCTTCAATGACCTCAGCAGAGTGCGGGGTGTGGAGAGTCTCTGGAAACTTTTACCTTCCACAATTTCATATCATGTCGCTTAGCTCACAATGGGGCCAGTCCAGGGGAGGGGAGGGTCCTGGTGATCCAGGGGGCCTTCTCCCATGCCCACAGGGTTTGGGTAAGCAGGCATGAAATGACAGGGTGCTAGGCTGGGGATCCTTAGGGTACAGGCCTGGGACATACATACAGATCCTCTTTTCCCACAGTGCCACTCCTAGGCTGGCCAGGGCACTTTCCTGAACTCTCTTTTTCTTCAGCCTCCTCAACTGCAAAAGGGAACAAGCTACTAATCTTTCTTCCTCTGGGGGTCCCTTGTGTACTTGCATTTTGTTGCATTCAAGTAGCGACACGGAAAAATAAACACATCAATTGCCGCTTGTGTGCCAACATGTCCACATGGGGAAATGTACACACACTTTGCGTTGAATTCGTGCACGCCCTTTCTACAGACATTAAATATCCAGGGTCCCTTGAAGTAACGGTAAATAAGGCACAAATTTAACCATCACATAAGTTCATGCAACATGCCAACGTGCACCATATAGGAACCTCTGCCCAGTCTTACAAACGGAACCCATTGTGCCAAGGATCACAAGAAAGTTCAGACACCCTCTCTTCAGAAACAACCACGGAGCCTTCTCTTTGCTCTAAGATTCCAGGTCCGGAACCTCAGCCTGTTGCTGACATATCAGGCTGCCCGGGATGAAAGCAGAACCTCTTGGACTTGATTCAAATGTCAACGCTAAGCAAGTGCAGGAATTTAGTTGATTCCAGGTAACTTCTCTGCCCTGTCCCTTCCGTGCCCCATCCCCAATGTAAACACCTCCAAAAAGTGAGTCTTCAGAAACCCCTCCCCCGGGCCGCACTGGCCCCGGGTGTCACTTTAGAGACCTTTCCTGGAGCTCCAGGGGTGGAAGCGGCAACCCGGTAGGACCAGATGTGCGGCCCCGAGCCTCTGGTAGGCACACCGCCGGCTCGGTGGGCTGGAGAACTTTGCGAAGCGCCCCAAACTGCTCCTTGCTTCCACTCTCAGCCATTTCTCTCGTTCTCCCCTCACAACGAGCCAGGGGACCGAGCAAGCCGTCGCCACCTGCCGCCGGATCCCGGGGCGCTGCCTGTGGCACCCCCGAGGGAAGGCAGGCCAATGGAAAGAGGGCAGAGGTTCACACCCCCACCCCCAAGCCTCACGTCTCCGAGCTGCCCGGAGGTGGCTGCACAGCCGGAGGGAACCGACGCCCCCGGGCCGGCTGCCTGCTCCCCCGCGGCGCCGGCCCCACCCCCAATCCTTCCGGCGCCCCAGCGCCCACCCACCCGGGCGCAGGAGTGGGAGGGTGCCGCGTGGGCAGCGGGAGCAACAGGCGTGGGAGCAGCGCTCCTCACACTTCCTGGCTCCAGAAGGCTCGGTCGCGTCCCTCTTACCTTCGGCGAAGCGAGCCCCGGGCCCCGCGCCCCGCGCCCGCGCGCGCGAGGAAGCTGCGGCCGGGAGCCGGGGGCCGCGGAGGCGCGGAGCGCCCAGCAGCGCGGCGAAGCGCCCAGCAGCCGCCGCTCGCCGGCGAAGTCTCGCTCGCTCTCTCTCTGGCTCGGTCCGTTCGTGCGTCCCTCAGTCCTTGGGGCCCTCCCTCCCCCGCCGCCGCCGCCGCCGCCGCCGCCGCCGCTCCAGCCCCGGCTCGGCGGCGCGTCCCCTCCCCGCTTCGCCGCCCCGCTCGCGGGCTCGCGGGCTCGCGGGCTCCCTCGCTCGCGCCCTGCCCCCGCCGCTGCCGGCGCCGCGCGGAGCGGAGCCCGGCGGGCCACGGGCTGCCTGGCGAGGTCCCTCTCCCGAAGGGGGAGGCGTTGGGGGCGCGGCGCGGGCGGGGCGGAGAGGAGAGTCCGGGGGCGGCGGCGAGGCTGCGCCCTCCGCTCCCTGCCGATCCCCGCCGGCCGAGCGGCTCCAGGCCCGGCCGGAGAGCGCGGGCCGCCAGGCAGCGGAGGAAGAGAGGAGGAGGACCTGGAGGCTCGCCGAGGGAGGGTGCCCGGGGCGAGGGCGTGTGACTCCCCGCGCGAGGGTGTGTGTGAGTGCGTGTGTGTGTGTGTGTGTGTGTGTGTGTGTGTATAGAGAGGGGCGCGCGCGCGAGCGGGGGGCGGGGAGACGAGGCAGAGCCTGGTGCGTCTCCCCGGGCGAGTGGAGGAATCCTAGGGTGTGCCTGGAGGTGGCGGAGTGTACCAGCGCGGGTGGAAGCGCGTGTGCCGGCGAGGGTGGGCACGGGGGTGAGCGTGGCAAGGTGAGCTCGGCTTGGGGTGGGGGCGGAGCACGGAGTGGGCACGAGTGTGAGCTCGGGGGCGTGTATGCTGTGGACCCGGGGAGAGGCGGCACGGAGCCCCGATGTGTGCGCGCGCGTGGGGGGGGGGCGTGTGGAGCTAGCCGGGTGTCTCTTTCTCACCGACTGTCCACGCGACACCAGCACTTGCTCACGGCCGAGCCCCGCCACCTGGCGAGGTGGAGCCAGCCACCGCGCAAGCTTCCCGGCTCGCCGCGACTCAGCTCCGAGTGCCGTGTGCCTGGGCTGGAGATCCCAAGGGGGACTCATACTGCCCTTATCCCACGTAAGAGCCGCTCTCCTCCCAGGGCGCGAGGGGCACGACCCGAAGGTAGGATTTCGCCTTCTTGTCCTGCCACGTGTTCCTAGCACCCAGATCCGAGAGTCTGGACTTGGGAGGATGAACTCTGCCTGCGTCCGCCGGATCCCTGGGTCCCTCCCCAAAGCCCACGGATCCCCATTGCCCTGTGCCTCGACCCAGGATGGGGAGCAGGAGGTCGGCACGTGCCCACAGGGCCCGGCGGATGGAGCCTGGAGCATCCCGGAGTGTGGTATCCGGCCCAGCCTCCCCCACACTCCCGGCCGCGGCGCGCGGAACGTTCAGTCCCCGCAGACCCAGACCGTGCCGACCCGCGGCTCCAGCTTTCCCCTGGTCTGCGGCCCCGGTGCCCGGAATCCCGGGATCTCAGCCCGCCACTCGAGAAGCCAGACGACTCCGTGCCTCAGCAGGACCGGAACACAGGGCTTGAGAGATCACAGTTCTGAGTGGGGAGAGGTGGAGTGTGGAGAGCCTGAGACAGACACAGAAAAGCAAAGTGTGCGGTGAAGGCGAGGGTGTGCTAGAAAGAACCTCGCTGAGTCCGGAACGGGGTTTCTGGCTTGTGAGAAGCCCAGCCCTGTTCCAGGTGACAGTTTGGGGGTCGGTCGTTGTGGTCTAGGCCGCTGTGGGTTCCTGGCAGCTGGCGCCCTTCTTTCCCTTATTCCTGCCACTCTCCCCAAAACCCCCTTCAGTGTGTCGGTTTGAAAGGTGTACAATTGGTCCTTCAAGAGGTGGGCGTGGGATCCATTAGCATTTGCCAGGAGTCCCAGAGCGGTGTGAGATTTGCATACTGATTTACATACAGTAATAATGATTAACAACACTGCCACTCCCTGGCAGACAGAGGAAGAATTCAGGGAAGGCCCTGGCATTGCTCCCACCTCCCTCCTCCCTTCCCTCTGGGGAAGAGCTAATTTTCTCACAACTATCCACTTCAGCTGCTTTGACCCCTGGGACTGCCCCAGACTCTGGGTGGGCAGGTCCAGGGAGGGGCACTTGCCTTCAGTCCTCCACCGCCAAGTCCAACTGGGGAGAGTTAAAACCCAGTATTGTATTCCTGCCCGCATTTGAACTCCTGTACATCCCACCTTTGTGTTGCTCAGGGGGTGGGTCTGCCCCAAAGCATACAGGCTTTCTGGAACAGTTAGCTGGAGGCATCCTAACTCTTCCAGAGCGGTCAACTGATGGGACCACTGTGCTCTCC
Source organism: Lynx rufus (assembly GCF_022079265.1). Lineage (NCBI taxonomy): Eukaryota > Metazoa > Chordata > Mammalia > Carnivora > Felidae > Lynx > Lynx rufus. The sequence goes on along the minus strand of NW_025814834.1, from coordinate 126,817,997 downwards.
TGCACCTTGTAAGTTGTATTTAAAGACAGGACACTGATTCTGACACCTCCCTGCCCCTCCCCCCTTACACACACCTGGCCCTGTTCCGCCCAGGCTTACATCTCATCATTCAAGAGAAGTAGCTGTCCAGAGGATCTAGACAGAAATTGGAAAGATTTGAATTTCTAGTCTAGGCCAGTATGTTTTTTATTTACTGGCCTTTCTCACAACCAGGTGATCTGGAAAATAAGATCAAGAGATGGGCAGGAAGGAGGCTTCTTGACTCTGGCAGCTGGAGGAGCCACTGCCCAGGAGATGCTGTCCCTCCCACCGACTGCCACCCTCCGTTGCATCTTTCCAGAACTGCATGGCCTCACCTTCCCCCTCTCTGCCTCTGGCCTGGCCTGGCCGGGATTTTCACTTGCTTTTCCCCCATGACACGGCCGCTTTTCCTTTAACTCTCAGCTTCTATTTAAAAAGCTAATTTGGGAGCTTGTCCATGCTCCCAATTCAGACATTTTAAATAGGAACTGAAAGTCAGGAGCTGCTGGGGCACTAGATTTCCTCCCCCTTGCCACCAGCACAGCTCAGGCATTTGTTCAGTCACTCCGTTGGCTGTGGCCCTATGTGTCTGTCTGTGTGCGTGCATGTGTGTGTATGTGTGTATGTGAAAGAGAGAGAGAGAGAGAGAGCGAGCCAGCTAGCAAGAGTGCACTGAGTGTATTTCAAGCTATCTTTTCTATTTAAAGATGGTGCTCCTATGGATGACTGTTCTCTGTGTCTGTGTGTCCTTCCTAAGCTGTGCACACATGAGGATTCTTCTTGAGTCCCGTGGTTCCGGCCACTATTTGCAGAGCTTGTCACTGTGAGGACTGTGACGTTAAACGGCAACCCGGCTCCAAGTCAGCAGCCTCTGTGCTGACACGCCAGGCTGGTGTATCTGCACAGCTATTTTCCCAGGGCCGCCCTGCTCAGGCTTGCTCTTTGAAGCTGTGCCTCAGAGTGATCTTAAGGTCGCCCCCTCCCTCCCCCCGCTGCTTGTGGTTGTCTTACTTCAGTAGTTTGCCCCATATTGGCCCAGGAGTTGAGAGAGAGAGAGAGAGAGACTGCGCCTCCGATGGTTGCAGGCTTTCCACATTCAATGCGCTGTGTACCTTGGAGGTAAAAAGCACAGGCTTTGAGGTCGCACTTCCTGGGTTTGAAACTGCCTCTGTCATTTCCTAGCTGTGTGACCTTGGGGAAGCTACTTAATTTCTCTGTGCCTTCATTTCCTCATCTGCCATAAAATGACAATAAGTACTACGGTTTTACCTTAAAGGGTCCTTGGGAGGATTTAATGAACTCTCAGATAAAGCACTCAAGAACAGTGCCAGGAACATAAGAAGCACAGTGTAACTGTTGGCTGCTGTTGTTGTCCAAGGCAGAAGTGGTGCAAACAGGAGGTTTTCCCGGGAAGAAGTCAGAACTGCTGGATTATATACACAGACGTAGGCAAACACATACCTCCACGCGTGTCACAAGAACAATGCCAGGCCACAGCCCACAATGGGTCAAGTTCACCTTATTGAGATAGTTGACTCCTTACGCCCCAGAAGCGGGGAACTTCTGATGAAGACAGAGAGGAAGAGCCACAGGGATGGGATAAAGAAGGAGCTGGACCAGGTGGAAAGCCCATGGGACATTTCGTGGGGGCCAATTTTATGCTAGCCATATGGACCCAGACTCCCCTGTTTACCCAACCACGTTAAGCAAGGCTTTATAGAAGTAGAGATCTGGTGAAGGACTCAGTGGGGGGTGGCCCCTCATTCTCCTTTAGTCTCCCCTTGGGCTTGGGGACCTCTCGCTTCGGTCTGGCCATTGCCTCCCATCCCTTATCCCTGTAGCTGGGCATATCAGCATTCATTCATTGGCCATCTGAGTTCATTTCCCTCAGTCCTTGAGCATCTAATCAAGGCACAGAGAGGTTAAGTGGCTTCCTCAAGGTCACAGGTGGGAACTCATGAGGCCACAAATAAGAGGAGAACAGTAAAAGACCAAGAATAGGAAGGCTGTCCAAGGGATCCAAAGCAACATTGCAAGTCATTGAATTGTATCAGACTTAATATTGGCCTTAAGTAGCAGAGCCACCATATGCTGGACTCCTTGCCACGTCTCCTATAAATCCTGCACCATAAGTATTATTACCATTTTATAGATGGGAAAACTGAAGGTGGTTGATGCTAAGGGATGCATCCCAGGCTATACACCTAGAGTGAAGCTCTGAATCCTCCCTCTTTCCACTCCCCAAGGCTGCTGGTCATTTGCTCTTCTGAGAATAGAGAGACCCCCTCAGTCAGATAAGATTTGCCCTGAGAGGACAGTCTTGACCTGGCTCTGTTGGCCTCTCAAGTATCTGGCCTGTGTAGGTTGGGTGTGGGACAGGGTTCAGTGTGTTAAGACTGAGATTGTAGCCTCAAAATCAGTGCACCTTGTTCAGGCCCTGATGGCTGAACTCAAAACCATCAGACACTTCTGGTACCTTCCTGAGGGAGTGGGGGGAACCCACACTTCCTGCATCCCTAACCCCACCAGGGAGGCCAGTAGTTGCCTGAGTGGTCATCTTATTAGTCGAAATGCCTAGACCAGTTAGGGCAAATGAGAAGTCATCAAAATTCATGGGCTCCAGTGGATCTTCCAAAAGTCAGTCTGTCCAAGAGACCCTTGCCAGCCCGATGCCTGCTCGAACCCAGGCAGATCCCGGGGAGGCATATCCGTGATGGGGGACTTTCTGCTCATCAAGACCTCCCTGAAGGCAAGAGGCTAAGTGAAGGAAGAAAAGGATGGGAAGAAGGAAAGCAAGTCTGAGAAGGGGACATCGGCACCGGAAAGAAGAGAGACACCCTAATCATTTGCTCATTTTCTTGCTAGAGACAATTTGGAGGAGGGCTGGGGGAGGCTGAAGGTACAGCTCATAGATGTAGTAACTGTTTTAGTCTCCTCTGGTGGCTCCATTTGCTGGGAAACTAACGTTTCCCAGGGCTCTATCCTTGTTCTTCCCTACTCCGTCTGCCCTTGTCCCTGGAAAGTTGATGGGAGCCCCTGGTTTCAAGTTCATTCAGGTGCTGATGATCTTTTCCTGAACTTTCTCCTCCCCCTAAGTATCTACTGGGCATCTCCATCTGTGTACACAGGTACTTCTCCGCTTCACCTTACCAGCCTCCTTCAATCTTCTGCGATAGATCATTTCCTCAAAAACACCCTCTTCTGATCATGACACCCCCCTCACTTCCTTTCTGGCCTTCCCTCCTTCCACTCACACACCTTTCTTTCCAGCACATAGACCTTTTCTCTGTTACCTGACCCAAGCATGTCCTTTCACTTTTTCATGCCTTTGTACATGCTGTTCTGTCCTCTGGAAATGCCTCCCACCACTTCCTATTTCCATCTGTCTTCCTAGCAAGCATCCACTCAGCCTGAAACCTTCAACACGCAGCCCAAAGGTCACGTAAGACGTACTGGTAAAGTCCACCCTGACCCCCCAGGAGGAACTAGCCATTCTCTTGGGCTACCGTAGTTGTTCTTCAAATTAAGTCCTTATTACCTTGGTTGTTTGCATGGTGGTCTCATGCTCTGGCTTTAAGCTGTTTAAAGGCAAAGACCATGTCTTACTCATCTCTGAATATGTTACCTCAGTGCCTGGCAACTGCAGAGGCTCAATAAATTCACATTAGGATTATTTAACTTTCGTTCACCTGGCTCCCTTGATTGTGTGTAACTGAGAATATGTGATAAATTTGTCAACTGGTCAGCCTCCGGGTCCTGACTGATCTTTAGCACTGGCATGAGGACAGAGAGAAAGGTTCAGGGTGTTCAATTTTTGGCTGATCTTAGATGAAAAGAGCCTCAAAGCCCCCCTCCTCCAGCCTTTTACGAATCTACAAAGTGAGCCTCAGTCAATGCTACCTGCAGAGACTTGGCCAGTGTTCTGCTCTTGAACCAGATTGGTATTTAGAGAACTCTTTTCTTTCCTTTCTGGCAGAAGGTCAACGCCATCCCCAGAATATCGCCTCCTTGGGAATAGCCAGGATTCTGTCAGTTGGAAATGGTACCTAGTTGCAGCTGTGACTATGCTTACCCTAAAAACTGGCACGGGGGCTTGTTAAAATCCCATTAGCCAAAACCCTGGCTTGGCTCAAGGAGATGCCAAGACCGAAGCTTGCTGGTGTTTAATTAGAAAATTGTATGGACACCACATCAGGAAACCGGGGACAGTGGAGACTTAATGGTGACGACATGGGCTTGGGATAGACCTGGCTTCAAATCTTGACTCTAACAAACTGTGTGACTCTGAGCAAGCCACTTTACTTCTCTGATCCTCTGTTCCCTCACCTATAACACGGATCATAATGATGGTATCAGCTCATAGGGTTCATGAGGATTGAATTACATAATGTGTGTAACATATCTCATGCAATTGTAAACAAGGATGTGGGCTGTTACTATAATACTGTAACTGAATTTGCAGGCGTTTGAAACGTGCTCTTTTAAATCTTGGGCACAGCTCGCTTCAGTTCTTGTTTGTGAAGAAGATTAGGTTGGCCACTCAAGTTCTTTCCATGAGGTTCTGGTTCATGCTGAGGCCCTGGGAAATGTGTGAAATCAGAAAACTTTGTCTCCGGATACCCTTTTCTATTAGCTCTTCTCCATTGTGTGGCACCCCGTTTCTGCAGCCTTGAGCTTCAAGTGCCTGTCTCTCCCCATTCCCTCCTCATCAGCAAAAACTGATAAGATCATTTAAACTAAGGTGTAAGTGACTGTCCTGCCCAGGGCTACAGTAGTCACTTTTTAACAGGATATGAAGGCAATGAAACAGAGTAGGTGGGGTTTCAGGCATCCATGAGAGTAATACGGGGGTGGGGGGGGAAGTTTTAGGGGACAGGAGGCTCTTCCCAATGCCACAGAGTCACTGTCCACTCATAATACTGGCCCCATTAGTGCAGCCATAAACAAAAAAGTATTTCTGTATTCTATTTCTGCATCCTGAAGCTAGAAAATCAAGTCTGCAGCCTTTGCAAAAGTGTCATAATAAAGGAATTTGTGCACCAAGTTTTTATACTAACCTCTTCTTGGTAAACCGACACAGCTCCTGCATGCCAAGGTCCCTTCCAGTTCTGCACATCTATGATACTCCCCCTCAAATGCATTTTTTCTTCAGAGCTCAAGGGTGGGGTTGGCGTTTTTGCCTCACTGGGTTTGTGGGAGACCCAGCTGCAAAATCATTAATTGCTTTGGTGAGTCAACAAATAAACAATGACAGTCAGCTACTATTCCCATACTGCAAGGTCATAAGAAGTTTCTGGACTTCTCTGCAAAACCTTGTTAAAAAAAAGGATCCTCACGGCCCTTAAAACTTCTCTAGTATGGAAAATTACAAACATATGCACAAGAAGAGAGAATTGTGTAATATATCCCCCCATGAACATATCACTTCACTTTGATAATTACCAACTTAAGGTTTATAATGTTTTATCCATACCCCTGCTTACCATAGTCCCCGGATAATTTTGAAGAAAATTTCACTTACAGATGAAATATAATCTCATCTGTAAATATTTCAGTAATTACACCTTCTTTATGACCAACATAGTACATCTTTCCAGGGGAGAAGAACTTCCTACCTCCCCCCATGATGCCAAGAACATTTGACCAGTCTGCATCTGTGTCCCAGGGCTAGTCTCTAAGTTAGGCAAGCTCAAGGGTTTGGTGAATTCTGTCCAAAATCTGTCCTGCTCCCTGGGGACAAAGGGACATACATAAAATGTCATGCAGAGGCACTGCCCTGTGCAAGATTTTGAGTATTAGCTGAGCTGCTGCCCAATAACTGAAATGAGACCCAAACTAAGAGGCAGAAATCATCGTCGTGAATCCCAACTGGCCTCAGCATTTTTCACGGGTGTTATTTCATGCAGCTTTCACCAATTCTGATTTTACTTCTATCTTATAGATAAGAAAACTGAGCCCAAGGTCACACAGCTAGTCGATACCCAAGGCAGAAACTGACTAGATGCTAATCGAACTCCGTTCTTTTTCATGGGCATAGCTGGATTACATTTCCCAGGTTCAATTGCAGTCAGGTTTGGCCGTGTGACTGAGTTCTGGCCAAGGCAATATAAGCCAGTCCCATAAAAAAATAAAACATCCAGGGCAATCCTACATGTTCTCTTTCTTTCTCCATCCACTGGCTGAATGGAGAGAATTTCTAGGCCCAAGGGAGAATGGAGCCACAGGAAGGAGGGAGCCTGGAGGACTGTGTGGAGCAGATACCTCTCTGAACCCTCACGGGATTGTGAAGTGAGTAAAATAAATAAATAAATAAATAAATAAACGAACTTTTATTATGTTAAGCCATTGAAATATGGGTGGTGTGTGTTAGAGCAGTAAGCCTACCTTGACCAATACAGTGGCACAAATAGGATTAAACCCTAAGCTGACTATGCCAATGTTCAAAGCCTTGCCCTACCCCACACTGCCTCCAGGCACAAAAAATCAGAATTGCTTATAATAATCTCCTACATGTTCAGCATTTGATCGAACTGCCTGTGAGGATCTCACATCTTAGGTTTGTGCTAATAGAGTAGCTGCTGATCACGTAGGGCTATAAAAAGTAAAATTTTTAAATCTGTTTCTTAATTGCACTGGTCACATTTCAAGTACTCAGTAGCCCCCATGTGACTAATGGCTACCACATTGGACAGTACAGGGAGAGGACATTTTCGTCATCACAGAAAGTTCCATCGGACAACGTCATATGTAGACCCAACATTTGCAATGTACCTTTCCCTGAAAATCCCCACAGAAGGGCCGGGGACGCAGAGGACAGAGGATGATCCACAGGCATAAGGGGCCTTTCCCCTGTAGGGGCCAAGAGCAGGTTGCCTAATATGTACCACAATGTCATATTGATTATTTTGTATTGATCTACTTGGGGAACAGCCAGTGCAAGGACACTCAGACCCTTCTCTGTCTCCCTAAAAGCAGGAAATAAATCTCACATATCAAAGGCAGCTTCCCTGCACTAAGAAGTAAAGAGACATTTTCATCATCAGAGATAGGAGCTTTAAAGGCAAGAAAACTATAGAAACAAAACTATTACTTTTTTACTAATCTGCTACCTCAGCCCAAATTCCGCTCAGAACTCCTTACTAATGAAAGCCCCCAAACATCTGTTTTCTTTATCCTATCAATTCCTCATATATTTATTGTCTCTTTGTCTGAAAAAAATAGAAAAAAACTGCCCACCTTGGTCATTTCTTTAGGCCTCAGTTTCATTATCGAGGCTCCCTAGGCACTTAATAAAACTTTGGGTTTTTCCTCCTATTAATCTGCCTCATGTAAATTTAATTCTGAGTCCAGCTCAAAGAACTTAAGAGAAGAAATTTTTCCTTCCTTCAGCCCTCACCCAGACTTTGGGTCTTTGTCCCTGCCTCCCCCAGTTAATTTCCCAGCTATAAACTCGTGGCTTTCCTGTACTCAGGGTCACAGGCTTCGGTATGACTTCTTCTGACAGAATGAGCCCTACCTGTTTCACTGGACTGTGTCTCCTGAGGGCAGGGCGGTATCTCATTCTTACCTCAACACCTGCGCACAAGGACCCAGGGCTGTGCTTCCTGGCCAAGGCTGGGGATTGACAGGGAATTTTCCAGAAGTAGAAGCCCGACCAAGGATGCCAAGTACGTGCATCCATTTCCCACAGGGTAGCCACAGCCATCTTTCTGAAACACAAATCCAACCATATTGCCCTTCGGTTGAAACCCTTCTATAAATCCTCATTGCCCTCCCAAGTAAGCACACATAGCATACGTATCTCATTTGTTATCCAATCCTTACTTCTTCTGCTTTCCCACCTTCAACTCCTGGAGCTCTTGATAGAAGCCCATGTTCCTACCATATTAAAAGTGATGCAGTTCTCTAAGTGCCCAGCTTTCTCTTACCCCTGAGTGTTTGCTCAAGCTGTTCTTTCCTCAAGAACTTTATGTATCTTTCCCACCTCTGCTTAGCTAGGCCTACATGTCCCCCTAAGCTTGGAAACACTTCTTCCAGGAGGCCTTACTTGCCCCTCAGCCTGGGACAGACCCCTCCAGTCCATCTCCCTTGACTCTCAGCCCTGACCAGCTATAGAACTTTCCACACTTCCAAGTCTTCCTTGAGAACAGGAAGGAGGCACTTGCAGTTAGGAATCAGTAGAGACTATCTTGTACAAGTTCTTGCCAAGAGATTGACCCTTCTGAGTCCCTCTAAATTATGAGCTTCCCTCCCCTCAACACACACACCCACACTCACACCCACATGTTTTCCATCCATTTGATTCCTCTGCAGAGTCACCAGGGAGGCAAGTGGAGCCCTGTAAATCTCTCACAAGCAGCGATGCCCAGAGACCTCTGCTTTTTGACCCCAGCCAGCTGCTCAGAACAAATGCCACTAAACCCATGGAACATGCCCCGCTCCCACCTGCCATGCTCTCATCATCTGAAAAGGGGGCCTGATATCTGCATATCAGGGTGTGATATCTGCATATAAGGGTGTGGCAGTCACAACCCAGGCTGGTGCCAAGGTAAACCATGGGTCTTCCCTTCACTGGATTATTTTTATGGGGATCAGAGCAGAGACAGGCAGTGGACTCCAACTCCTGAGACAACATCACAATAAATTGCCATGGTGGCTCTTCTATGGTTCATGACTAGTAAATCAAATCTATTGAACAATACATTTACTGCAAATTTAAGAAGTCGTTCTTCCATTTTTTAAGTGTACACGTTAAATCATGTCCAGAGTCATAAAGAACGGAGACAGCTGGGCTCAGCGTGAAAAAAAAAAAAAAAAAAAAGCAACTGCATACTTAAAGAAGTTAGTAAATTTCTTGTCCTTTGATGATGACAGAGTGAATACCCTTCCCATGGCTCTTTAGGGGTGCTTCTCCCACCCAGGCGGACTGGCATCTTTAAAGTGGTAAGTGTGCACCATCGTAGCTAATGCCTGAGTCAATTTTGCAAATACAGGCTCAACGTTAGCAGGTTCCCTCTTTGCTGCAGATTCCTGGAGTGGACAAAAGGAAACACACCACAGCCATCTTAGTGAATTACACAGTGCTGCTTGCCCTGGTGAGGCCGTGATGAGGGATATGGGGAGGGGACCAGGCATGAACTGTTTTTCCCCAGGAAGATTCTTTTCACTTCCTTTTCAGCCTACTCAAATGCTCCTTTGACTTGAACTGAAGTCACAGCCCAAGGTGTACTTTTGACTAGGACACGTGAGTATGCTTTGTCTTATCTGCGTCTCTAGTCCCACCTGAATATTAACAGGGGAGCCCCAGCCCCGAGCCCGGCACTCAGGAAACATTTTTTTTTTTTAATTTTTTTTTTTCAACGTTTATTTATTTTTGTGACAGAGAGAGACAGAGCATGAACGGGGGAGGGGCAGAGAGAGAGGGAGACACAGAATCGGAAACAGGCTCCAGGCTCCGAGCCATCAGCCCAGAGCCTGACGCGGGGCTCGAACTCACGGACCGCGAGATCGTGACCTGGCTGAAGTCGGACGCTTAACCGACTGCGCCACCCAGGCGCCCCTCAGGAAACATTTTAATTGAACCCATAGGTCTTCATCCACTAACACCAGTTCCACAAACATGTATCAAACCATTCATTCCTTTAACACGTAGTTATTGAACATCCACTAGTTGCTGTGCTGGGCATATGGTGGTGAGCAAGATGGAGGCAGGCCCTGACTTCTCGGAGCTCCTGGTTTAAACAGGAAGACAGACCGTGGATGTGTGCTCTGCACTGAGGTTTAGGCTCACCAACCTCTTCTGGGGGTCAGAGAAGCCCGAGGGGTGAACGGAAGCTAGATTCACAAATTCTCAAAACAATCTCATGAGGTCGATTTATTTTTATTCCCATTGCCGACAAAGAATCGGAGGCGAGCATCACATAGCTACCTAGTGACAGAGCCAGGGCTATGCATGGAGAGGTAGGAAAGCACAGGGAGGAGGCACTTGGCCCAGCCTGTGGGGTCAGGGAAGATGCTCTGGACTAGATGACATCTGAGCTGGGAGCAGAAAGAGGACAAGGAATCAGCCAAATGATGACTGCTGAGGGGATGAAGTGAACACCAGGCAGCAAACACACCAAGACAGGAATGAGTCCAGCGTGTGCCCGGGGTGTGGGGGCAGAGTCAGGGCGTAGCAGGGGCTAAGGCTGGGAAGCCCAGGCAAGGAGCTGGAGTCCGTCCTGCAGGCCACGGGGAGCCACCAGAAGGCTCCGGGCAGTTGCGTAGTGCAGGCAGATCTATGTTAGAAAAACCCACTCTGGCCTGGCAGTGTGGAGGATGGATTTGAGGAGGACCAGATGGGAAGCAGGGGGACCAATTAGCAGGCTATTGCAGTATTCTAGGAGAGAGATGATGAGGGCCTCTGCTAGGGCAGTGGTGGGTGGATGGACAAAAGGGAGCATGAGAGAAAGAAGTTGGAGGTAAAATTATCAGGACTTGGGACTGCTTGGGCATGGAGCACAAGAGGCCCCCAGGTCAGGCTGTGCCACCTGGCCACACGACCCTACCGATGTAGGGCTGGGGGATGCCACGTGGAGCCAGCTGGGGTGCAGAGGCAGCCCTTCCGGGAGGGAGGGCTGGTCACAGTCCTCTCCAGGGGCCCTTTCCAGGCAGGGCTGTTTATACCGGGCTGGAGGAAGCTGTCAGCCGGGGACATTCAAGACCTGTGAGCAATGCAGACCTTCAGAAACAGGCTGGCGTTTCCTCAAAACAAGCTCACAATTCCTCTGGTTGTAGGGGAATGAATTTTCAAAATAGGGCTGAACACATCTCAGCACAGCAGGCCACAGTAGCTAGAGGCCTATAGAATTGCTGACCTCTTGTGAGATAAGAGGAGAAATTAACCCTTGGGTCTCATCCCCTGCCATTCTTCCCTCCACCCCCTTATTGTCCCCAACATGCATGCCCGCGCAGGCGCACACACACACAGGCGTGCGTGCGCTTTAGCTTCCCTAAACTTCTCACCTCCCCCAGACACACCAGGCCCTTTCACACTCCCTCTTTGCACCTGCTGTTCTCTCTGCCTGCAGAGTCCTTCCTCCTTCCCCACTGGGCAAACTGTGTTCCTCCTTCCAGCCCAATCCAGATGCGGGTCCTCGATGACTGCCCCAGGCATCCTCACCCCACTTCCCGCTGTCAAATAGCACCTTGTGATTAAGTTGCTCTGAGCTCTTTCTCCACCTCCAAGCTCAACTCCTGAGTCGTATTCATCTTGGCTTCCCCGGCAGCTGCACAAGGTCTGACCGTCTTCGCCAGTGTTCAAAAACCGCTTGTGAAATGAATGAGCACAGCCCTGGAGGTAGACGAGACATCTTCCCCAGCCCAGGTCCCAAGTTCCTCATGTTCCTCTCACATCAATGAACAGGCTCCTCTCTGCCCTCCAGGTACTCGCACGCTCCGTGGGAAATCACACCAGTGCACACATGCACACACATGAGAGGAGAGTAACAGAGACAGTGCCTCCATTTGCCCTCAGTTCTACGTGAGCTGGTCTATTACTAGAGCAGGTCTCATAAATCAGCCTTTATTTTTATCCCCATTTTACAGATGAGGGTTCCACCCTTAGGGAGACCATCAGCTTTGGGAGGCGCTAAAGATCAGACCTGTCAAACATCAGTGGGGCAAATGAGCTTGCCCAGGCTGACTGCAGCTCGTGGGTCCAGATGAAGTCTCCAGAAAGCAAGGCCTTCGGTCATTGTCAGGTGGCCTGTGCAGTCTCTCGGGGTTTCTGATGGGCTTCTGGAGCAGGAGGAAACTGACTACCATGTCCCAGCTTGTCAGCCTCTGGGAATCTTCTCTGCCTACCTTAGGCTGGGTACCTCCACCTGTCAAAGGTGGTACTCATGGCAGGGAAATAGACAAGGGAAAGGAGGGACTGGAGTTGCCATCATCATCATTATCATCATCACCACCACCATGGAATTAGTAACAACTGTTACTGTATAGAGGCCTTATATGCATTCTCATTTTTTGTTTTCTTATTTTTTAGTCCTTACAGCACTCCTATGAAACAGATACCATCACCCCCACTTATCAGATGAAAAAAACCAAGGCTCAGAAAAGTTCAACAACTTGCTCAAGATCATTATCAGAGCTGGGATTTGGAAACAAACAGTAGACCCCAGAGCCCCTACTTTTAAATGCAGCTCTGCCGAGAGATGCAGAAGTCAGGCCAGTGCCCTGTTATCCATGGAGGGACACGGTGGAAAATGAGAGGCCACAGGAAGGCCAGCAGCACCTGCTCATTGCTCTGACTCCCACAGCCCTTCCAGGCCTCTCCGGCTCCAGGCTGGGATGGATATCTGCTCCTCGGCAGGTTAGAGCTCTGAGGAGTCCCAGAAAGCACAGGTGAGTTGGGGAGGGAGTGCGGGTAGATGAGCAGAGGTGTCCCTGCCCCCACCCCCCGGCCAGCCCCCCAGTCTCACAGTGATGGCCTCTGGATCGCTGCCTCTCTTAGATGCCTGGATCACTGCTGTCGGGAGCCTAATCTCCATTCTGGTGGTTTTGGTTGCTATGGTAATTGAATTCACTTAAAGTTGTCTCCACGCTAGTCTGTCTACCTCTTCCTGCCCGTAGCCTAGAAGGGCACAAGCCCAGGGCTGAGGGCAAGAAAGAGGAGGGCTTGGTGGCCCTGGAAACCAGTGTGCTTTTCTTGATCCAGAGGTCCTCCTCAGAGGTAGAAGAGAGAATCCTGGAGAAATGTTCCTTCCAAGACTCTCTCCATCTTCCTCTTTGCTTCCTGGCTCCGCTCTGCAGAAAGACGCTGCAGTTGGGCTGTAAAGGCAGGAACTGGCAACACCAGGCGAGCAGGGACACTCTGAGAGCATCTTCTGTTCCTCAGCATTTTGTTACTCCTTCTACAAACGCCTACTGAGAGCCAGCTGTATCCTAAGCCCTGCTGCTTGTCTCGGGACACAGGGGTCTCTCTGGGGGCAGCTCAGGATCCAGCGCCACCGGAAAGACCCCTACAGCACATCTCCGTGTCTGAGATATCAGGAGACTTGCCAGCCAGGGTCGGGATTGTGGAAACTCTCCTTTTCCTCCTTTCTCTGGCAGAGGGAGTGTCATCAGACTGGGCTGAAAGCAGAACGGGACCACCCTAGGCAGGGCCTGAGGGATAACCCATGCTCATTTTCTCCACCGTGCTAATGTGCGAGAGATTTTGACATATAAGATAAATGACAAGGATGAAAGCCAATGTCAAAGAGCTGCCTGAGGCATGTGTGGGAGTGACGGACCCTCCCCCGGACAGCTAGCACTTTGCTTGGGTGATAGGGAGTGACACAAAGAAGGTCACCGAAGATTATGGGTGATTGTATGTGCATAGGGCTCGGTGTTTTGAGTAACAGCTGGGGGAAGCAAGCAAAAGAAGGAGTCATGTAGCTTCAGCTATGCCCCGGGAATCATGCTCTGTGCTCTGCACTGGGACAACACCGATGACTGAGGTACCGCAGAGACTTTTGAGGAGCTCCCAACCTGGGAAGCATGGCAAATGAACACTACAAAGGGTGCATCGTATAAAAGGACAAGAGCAGTGCACACTGGGAGCCCAGAGCTGGGAGGAGAGAGAGGGAGAAGGGCTGTCTGGGAAGACTGCATGCAAGGCAGACAGGGTACATTGAATTGCATTTTCGAGGCTGAGAAGGAATTCTTGAGACAGAAAGCCCTTCTGTGCAAAGACAAGAGCATGCATGAGCAAACGCACAGAGGTACGAAAATGAGCAGCATGTCTCGTGACGGGAGCACAGGCCAAGCAAGGACAGTGGTAAGAACTCTAGCAGGAAAGTCCTGAGGACAGCAAGCCCAGCTGGGGTTCCATCCTGTAGGCCATGGGGGGCCATCGTGGTAAGAACTGTGGTTTAGCAAAACAACTCTGGAGCAGTGAGAAGGGAGGGTAGAAGTGAGAGGTCATGGGAGATTGTGAGGGGCCAAACTAAGGCTGTTGAATTAGCAATGGCGACAGAAACAGCCAAGAAGGGGAGCCCCAGAATTTGTGGGCCCCATGCCTGGCTGGTTGTGCAGGGGGGTGGAAGAGGTGTGCAGGAGGGAGGGCTGACAGCTGAAGAAAATGAAAGAGCCAGAGAAGTCTCTATGCTTAGAATAGAGCCAGGGCTGGGAATTCAGTGAAATAAGGAACCCAAGTGCAGCCATGTTTTGGATAGGTGCGTAAGGAGTCTGAGAAAGTCAAGGTCAAACACCTGATGGACAGAAGGAAGTGTATTTCTAGCACCTAGGAGGGAGCTGCCTATTAGAAATGAGCATGTGGGAGTTACCGGCACAGAGGTAACAGCTGACTCTGTGAGCAAAGATGACATTGTCCAGGGAGAAGGCACAGAGCAGGGACACAGGAGGAGGCAAACATAGCTCCTTGGTGAATGGTCTGAGGCAGGGTGGTCAGTTTCCTTTGGGTAAGGTGGGGAGTGACTGGAGGCCATGGATGGTAGGAGAAGGCAGGTACGCAGCCAATGTGAGCTTCAGGGAAGATGCTACCAAGAGAAAGTTGTGAGAAATTGGTCTAGAGCAGTGGCTTTCAAACCTGAGTGTGCAAGACGCCTTGTCAAAACACGGATGGTGGGGCCTGACCCCCAGAGTTCCTGATCCACTAGGTCTCTAACAAGAGACCTCTAACAAGCCCCACAATGCAAACTGATGCTGCTGGTCTGGGGACCACCTGAATCTAGGCTGGTCTAGGTTGATAAGCCCTCACTTGAGAAGCTTCAGATATAAATTCCTCCACTCTTTCTCGTGGCCCAAGTTAGACATGAAGACAGAAAGCCAGGCTTCAGTGAAAGAGCAGAGGGGGAGGAAAAAGCGGAGAAGGTAAGGCACCTCCTTGGAAGTAGAGAAGATTCTACTTGGGACACAGGGACGGGGGGTGGGGAGGAGGGAAGCCACGGGGCTGGCAAGAGAAAGGCAGGCCAAAGAAGGTTCGGGATTTGATGACACAAGAGGAGTGTGGCCTGAGGGCCATGACTAGGGGTCACACGAAGGGGATGAAGATGAGTTAGGCAGAGAGAAAGCATAGGATTAGAACCAGCCTCAGGTCCTATTTGGAGTCCCGGCCAAAAGTCCAGTCTCCTTCCCTGAGAGCCTCATACCTCTGCCCATCTGTCCCTTCTAACCGGGAGTCATTGCCAGTCTGGCCCTTCCCCAGCACAACAGAGGCAGCTGCCTTATACCACAGGTCACCTCTCATGGGGGCTGCTCTGAGGACAAGAAGACCTGGTGCTTTTTTCATTTTTTTCCCAAGATCTCAGATCACAGAGTCCAAGACTCTATGCAGAAGATCCTGACCTCAATACTAGACACCCTCCTGGGGCTGACCCACCCTGCCAGGGGAGGCTCAGAACTTGAGTCTTATTTTCTATCAGTGGAGCGAGTCCATAAAGAAAATCCAATTCATCGGTGTCCAAGAGAACATTACCAAGATAGACGAGACACCATGGGCAGTATTTAATTATGAGCAGGCAGAGCAAATAGGAGGGACGCAATAAAAATGCTAATCAGGGAGGAAAAAAAAAAAACAACAACCCAGGCTTCATTTTCTTCTAGAACAGACTAAAGCTCATCCTCCCCACTCCACACCCAGACCCCAAATGAGTGCTGCAGACCTGGTTCTGATTGTGGCTTGGTAACGGCGGGGGGGAAAGGGGGGGTGGGGGTTCTGTTTTAGCTCCAATCCCAGCCTCTTCCTGCCTCTACCTTTCCAGATTCCCAGTTCCTAGAAGGTCCAGCCCAGAGGGAGGGAGGGAGGCTGGCTTTCACTTCAGCCAGGGAGAACTGGCAGGGAACTTGAAAAGTGAAGGAATTTATTACTCAGGGCTCGATTCCATGTTGCAGGGGGCACTTTCAGAAGGGACCATCTCTCTTTCAGTAGCACATCCAGAACGGGCATGAGGAGGGAGCAAAGCAGGACAAGGGCCCCCTCAACCAGCCTGAATTCAGTGCACTGGGCTGTGCCTCCGGCCTGGAAGTCAGGTCAACTCAGGGCCACTTTGGGAGACACCAGGGACACTCAGCCAGGCCCAAAGCCTCGTGTTCCCAATTCTATTCAACTTGGCTGAGCTTGACCTTGGAGTGTGGCTCAGGATTTTGCAGACCATTCTGTCTCACTCCCCAGTTGGCTGACTCCTCAGGTGGCTGGATCCTTGGTCCTTCCTGGCCAGCTCGCTCAACGTCCACAGTGCTGCCAAAGGCAGATTTATTTCTCTCGTTTCCCTTGGTGTCTCAGTTGGGCGGGGGGTGCAGACTTCATGCTGGTGTCAGGTAAAGCTTGCTTTCTTCGAATCTGTGAGGGTATAGACACAGCCCAGGCCCTTTCCTTATTCTGGCCTCTTCTGTTTACTGGGCTCACCAGCCACCCTGGCTGGTGTCCTTTCAATTTATTGCTCTCTTGTCTCCTTAAGTCTTTTGCAGCCTTGAGCTCTTGCCAGCATTGCCAGGACAGGAATTGCCCGAGGATTGTCTGGGATGCCATCCTGGATCGTCACCCTTCCCCGCAAACCACAGGCCCTCAACTCCTGGCTGCTGCCTCTTCCGGAAAACATACCTGTTAGATAAAACGTGTGTGTGCCAGCTCACTTACCTGCTGTGGGATCTTGCACAAGTTGCTTGATATCTCTGTGCCTCAGTTTCCTCACCTGACAAATGGAGATAACCGCATCGCCTTCCCGGGATGCGTTACAAGAATCCAGTGCAAATGCTTACAAACAGATGAGAAGCATCCCTGCCGTGTGAGAAGCTCTCAGGAAACGTTAGCCATCAGCAGCAGCAGCGTCGCTGTGATATTTATTATTGAGGTTGATGATGGTCTTATGTGCCTATATATCCAGGTACTTGGTAGAGTGTCTGGCATGAATAAGCACTCAATAATCATCGACTCGATGAGGGAATGTACTTCGAAGCTAATTTTTTTCCCAAGGTATTACCCTTCCCAGGAAAATTTAAATTTAAACAGAAGATCCGCACGTTGATGACAACGCTTAATGTGTAAGCGGCTAATGGTGTGGTTCCAGATGTCTCTGGGGAAGGGATTTTAAAGTCAGTGGTTGTTTTCATATCTTGTCAGTCAGTTAACTCGTAATATAGCTAGCCCTCGTCGGTAGCTCATAGTTATCTTCCCTAAGGTGGAATCTCCCTCCTGATACCGAAGCAATAAAGCTAGTGTGGGCATAAAGGAGACAAAGAAACCCTTCCAGCTGCAGGAACAATATTTCCTGTATCCCCTGGGCTCCACGTCACCACAACTGGCATATGTGCTGAAGCTGTAAAGCCCACATGGGCTTGTTCACTACGAGAAGGAGCATGAGTCCTGCCCGCCAGCTGACCACAGACCCTGGCATGACGGGGCTCTCAGACTCCAGTCCTAGACTCTCCTGGGAGAGCCTTACCCCTTCTCCGCCTCGCCAGAGAACTCTGCTAATGAAGAGTAGAAGTATTTTATCTAAATGTTCCTGGACAGCTATGCTGTGAATCTGCTCCAGGATCTTGGTTGGAAAACGGCTAGCCATTTCAAGTTCAGAGGCGAGGGGTGGCCACGGGCCTGGGGGCTGCAAGAGTCTCCCCATGGTATCTCATCGTACAGCTGAAACTACCTTTATAGACATTCTCACATATGCTTCCCACAACAGAAGAGTGAGTGGGTTGGTACCTTCACTCCTTTTTCTTTCTTTTAGTGTTCTTTTAAAAGATTTATTTTTACATTGTTCAAAATTCAAATGGTCCTAAAGTCTATACAGCGGGAGACCCCTCTTCTCCGTCCATAGCCATCCCCATCTTCTTTGGTGCAGACAAAAATCACTGGTTCCCTGAGAAATGTTCTAGGGATATTTTATGCATATACAAGCAAGTATATATAGTCTTTCCCTCCTTTTCACAAATGGAAAGCTTGCTTTACACACTGTTATGCACCTTGCATTTTCTCACTCCAGGATATATTTTGGAGATTATTCGATATCAGTATGTACAGACCTACATCATTCTTTTTGTGGCTACATGGTATCCTGTTATATAAATTAGCTTATTTAACAAGCCCATTTAAGTCTTTCCACTCTTTAACTTTTATGAATAATGCTGTAGTGAATAACCTGTAAGTATATCTGCAGGATGGATGTAAGAATATCTGAACATTGGAGCACCTGGGTGGCTCAGTCAGTTAAGTGTCCAACTTTGGCTCAGGCCATAATCCTGTGGTCTGTGAGCTCAAGCCCCGTGTCAGGCTCTGTGCTGACAGCTCAGAGCCCGGAGCCTGCTTTGTATTCTGTGTCTTCCTCTTTCTCTGCCCCTCCCCTGCTCATGCTCGCTCTCTCTCTCTCTCTCTCTCTCTCTCAAAAAATAAACATTGAAATAAAATAAAATAAAAAGAATATCTGAAAATAAATTTCTAAAAGTGAAATTGTTTGGTCAAAGGCTTTATCCATTGGTAAATTTGATAGTTATTGACGAGTTGCCTTCCATAGATACCCCATTTTTTTAGAGATGACAAAAGTGAGGCTTAAAGGCAGGAAGTGACTTGACTAAAATAGTATAGATTGTAAATAATGGAACTTGATGAAAACTAAGGGTTTTTGGGTTTGTTTTTGTTTTTTGGTTTTTTTGTTGTTGTTGTTGTTGTTCTCAGTCCAAGACCTTCTGGGCCCATGGGCCCAAAGAAATTAGGAACATCTAAGAAACATCACTGACTCCTAAACTATAATAAAATCTTCAGCTTCACATATTAAACATGAAATACTGTGGATTCAACTTTGAAAAAGTAGGAGCACGTATCCTCAGGGAACCTAGCCTAGAAGGAGAGAGACAAGTGAGGAAGTATTTTGGTGTGGCATACAGGAGAAGGAGGAGATACAAGGAGATAAAATGAGAACATGGGAAGGGCCTTTGATCAGCTTGGGCTTCCTGGAAGAGGAGGCATTTAAGGTGACATTAGCTAATCTAAAAATTTCTTCTGTAACGTCAGTTATGACTTCCTTCTTCTTCAACCCTCATTCTTTCCCATCCCAAACCTCTTATCAAAGTCAGTGGTAAGTAGCAAAATGGATTGCTTTGTGAAAGCGTGGTATAGTTGGGATAATAGTAAAGACTACCTACATATACTGAATTCCCACCGTGTGCCAGACTGTGCTTTCTGGCTTAGCGTTAACTAGCCGTGTGACCTAGAGCAGGTAACATTCCCCATGTGTGCATTGGTGCCCACATCGCTGAACTAAAACAGGCCATCAGATGACCCATAGCTCCCCACCATTTTCACATGCTATGGCTCTATCTCAGAAATTATCAAGATCACTGCAGCCCCTGCTGGGAGGTGATGGACAAGGAAGTGTCCAGGACTAGGGAATTAGGGAAAGGGGAAGAAGGACTGGACAGTCCTCAAACTGGCAAATCAGCCCCAGAAAATTCCACTGGAAGGGATGATGCTTCCCATGTCAGGGCAAACTAATACTGACAACAGCCTGGTCTTAGATTTTTCCAAGATGATTTCATACGCTATGTCATGTGACCTTCATAACAATGACAGGAGGGAGGGAGTTAGGGAGGTACTGGTCTCTTCTACGGGTGAGGAAACTGAGGCTGGGACAAGGCAGGCTACTCAGCTCAAGTCCCACGACAGGCCAGGGACACAGCCTGGGCTTGCACCCCATCTTCTGCCCTGGTGCCCAACTTTTTCTATTCTGAGATTCCACACAGGAGGTAAAATTCCAGCTGGGAACAATTCAAAGTCCCCATGAGCCCCAGAAACCTGAAATTAAATGCCCTTTGGGTGTTGTCCCACCTCCCTCACCGACCTCCCAGAGCACATTAACTCTTTCTCTGGTTGCTGGAACCTGATCTGTATTTCCATAGAATGAGCCTAACAAGTGGTTTGGGTGACTCGGTACCAATTGATCTGGCGGATCGGCCTTTGTCTCAGCTGTTGAGGACTTCAGCATGGTTCCAGTGCCAGCCTCCACTCCGTTGATCACCTGTCCCACCCCTAACTCCTCTGAGCCCGGGCCCTGCCTTGCCCTGCTGGGTCCTTCCTCTCTGGGAGTCCAAATCCCAAGCCCAGTCTGAGTGATCTGGTGACGTGTTCTCTATTGTCTGCAGGCTCTAAACTGTTTTGACAGCAACCTCCCCTCCCTCATCCACAATCAAAGTTGGAAATTGATGAGCCAGGTAACCTGGGGTAATTTGCTATCTGACCCTTTCCCGGGGCCTACTGGCCCATCTATGAGAGTACCCTTACGTTCCCTTTCCTTGCAGATATGAATAAGAACACAGCCATTTTGGGCCCCATGAGGGAAGGCTCTGTCTGAAAACAGACGTGATTACTATTTCCATCACCTTTATAATCCTTTAATCACACATTTGCAGCAGGGAGTCTGGGCAGGGTGAGTCCATTTATATAAACAGCAGGAAAAATGAGGCTCTGTTCTATATGCCAACCATGCTTAGTCGAAACGTAAGATCGCTGGCCTTTCATGAACAGAAGAATGAATAATCCAAGTATTTATCCCCAAACGGCTCACATCTAAGCTGCTGGGACCAGTGCTCACATTATAAAAAGCTTTGAGAGACATATCACCCCTCCAGGGCCAGTGGGGATGCTGGTCTGGGCTCTCAGCTCCGGCAGCGGGCTGGATGGCATGAAAACATAGGATGTCCAGGCAGCTGACTGCCCTCAACAAGGAATCTCCCGTGTCTCTGGCCCTTGGCTTCTGGAAGTATTAATATGGAAACCTGCCCCTATCATGAATAGAATAAGGAGTCTAATACAGGTTCAAAACCATTGTTTGGAAAGAGTCCCTAACAGATGGAAGGTTGTAGTTTTTGTTTTTGTTTTCTTTTTTTAAGACGCCGGGAGAATGGGGAAGGGGATGGGGAATGCCCCACCAGGGCTTCTCCGTGTGAAACTGAGGCTTTTAACGAGTGGCCCAGGTGGCAGAGGCAGAGAGAGGCAGGTTTTGTCCTGAGAAGGGCACCCGCCTGGGAAACATACTCTGACTCTTAATTTTAGATGATTCCTCAAGTAGAAGTCAGTCTTTCCCTCCAAAGGATTGGTCTCCTTGCACATAAGGATCTCTTTCCTGGTTTTAATGGGCCATTATTGTTTTCTACTGCTATGTAATAAGCCACTCCAATTTTGTATTCAGTGGTACACAATAGTAAGCTCTTATATAGCTCATTGGTCTGTAGGTCACCTGCAATTAGCTGATCTTGGCCATCTCCATCTTGGAGAGGTTAGAGGCACCTGATGGTGAGAAGAAACACCCCATGTCTCTTACAACCTAGGCGCAGAGCGGTCACATCCCCACACAGCCAAAGGCAAAGTGAAGGAGTGGGGAAATATACTGTACTTCTTTATGCAAAGTCACAAAGCAAAGGGCATGAATAGCGAGGGGTGACAAGTCTGGGCTAATGACACAAGCCTGCCTAACCCAGCCAGATGTCCAAATCATGTTCTGTCTCGTGAAGTTCTTGCAGAAGTGCCCCTCTACTCGCCCCTAATAGTCTCAAGCTGGGTTCAAAGTCTTCTGCCTGGAAGACAAGCAGGGTGGGGGAGGGAGTGGATGAGACGATGGGGGTCCTATGAAGAAAGACCCAATCGGCCCACGGTAACTTGGCTTCGTGTCCGCCTGTTCATCTTCCCCTGGGTGGAATGTGGGTACGTAATGAATGGAAAGACAAAATTTGCAAGGAGTGGAAAACGGAAGCCACTACATTTTCAGGTCACACACCCCATGTGACTATTAAATGGGACACGTGAGGCGCAGACATGGGCGATGCTGTGCCCAGTCTCAACTGGAGGCGGTGGATGGAGCTGAGACCCTGTAAACGATCCCAACAGTGACTTCACAGAATCTTGATAAAAGAGCGTGGCTTCACCAAGACCCAGGATTCCTCAAGCCAAGGGTGTCCAAGATATAAACTGTTCAGTTTCCGTCAGTGCAGTGTGGCTGTGGACTCCGCTGCGGAGACAGCTGCTCTTGTGGTTTTTCAAAAATCCGTGCATGCAACTTTCCCTTCGCAGCCCTGCAGCCATCCCCATCCCCCAAGTTAAATAAACCCCTTTGTTTTCTTCGCTGCCATAAAGCATATTATTTCACAATGTCTCATTTACAAGAGGTTACCAGAAGAAAGCTAAATTGGGATTTTGTTCAGCTGCTGATGACTCTTCCCTTATTACCCTAGCTCATTTTCAGTGGCATTTCAACACTTTGGTAATGAATTACCTCCACCATTTCTGGCACAAAGAAAAAAAGGGCTTAAATTAATTTTCAGCAAGGGATACTATTGGTCCAGGCAACTTCCCTCCCACTGTGTTAACATCAATGTCTTGTCTCGTTAAATGCCGATAAACAAGTGTAACACTCTAACAAGCCACAAATTGGCTTATTGACACCTCTGTCAGCTGTTCTCTGCTTCCAAAATCCCTGTTTTATAGACATACGGTGCTTATGCGAAATGGGGGCTCTGATGGAACATCAGAAGGAGGAGACGTTGTTAGCATCTGGGTTCCCTCGCTGCTCATTTTTGCTGTGTCTGACTTTCATCTAATAATAGATGGCATCAATTTGGTTTCTCCAGTCTCTGGGGTTCATTTGGAGCACATGCGTTTGTGGCTTCTCCACGGAGCAGGTGGGCCCCCTCCTCTCCCTAGGCCTCCCCAACTTTCTCAAGGAATGACCCCATTGGCTGTTACACGGGGCAGTCCTCACTGTTCAACCAGTCAGACCACCACCATTCAGCAAATCAGACCACTGGGGACAAAGCTGCCAGGAGCCCTTTAACCCATCCACTTTGCGTGCTGCTAGGACCTGAGGACACTGGGAACAGAAGAGCATGCAATGTCTGAGATGATTCTCCACCGCGGACACCGCGTCTCCCTGGTGGCCACACCAGGAGGATGACTGAGTAGCCAGTTGCCATTCAACAGCCTCTTTGTATTTAACGACAAGACAGGAGAAATTGGCCTTAACCCACAGCAAGAACTGCACAAAAATGAAGATGGCCGTGGCTATGGCCAATGACTGGCACGTGGCACATGGTCAAAGCCAATGAGGCTGTCCTGCCTGACCCCTCCTTGAGATCCCAGGAACAGAGTAGATGGCAACCTAGCCACCTGGGACGGGTGCAGCGAGGCAGGGGCATGGATGAGACGACTTGTTCTTTTGGTATGGGGCTTCTACGGTTTTGCTGGCATTCAAATTCAAACACTACCTTTCAAGTTCATGTGGCTATGAACTTACACAGAAAATCTCTTATTTGTTCTCCCGTGGACACGGCGGCATCATCGGTAGGACCAACAATAAGGAATTCTGAAATAACAGTACAGGGTGCTCACCTCCTGGGACATAGTGTTCCCACCCATGTCCAAACCTGTCCCTCCCCCAGGGAGGCTGGGAAAGGTGGGCCACACTCCCGCAGCCCCTGTCAAAGGCGTGAACCCAAGAGATAGGTGATTGTGTTCAGTGTATGTGAATGGGTGGGTGCACGTGTGTGGGTACACATGGCAGGCATTGGGTGTGGAGGAGGCGAGGGGCCAGGGGTACTGGGGAATACCCCTGGGGAGGGGTATCGGGGAGAACAAAGGTTGACTCTCTCAAGGCGACTTCGAGCATGGCTTCTTTGGCGGTTTTCCTTTACAGGTTCATCCTCAGCATTGGGGGCCCCTAGGGACCCTCTCTTCTCCAATCTACCCTCACTCCATAGGTGGCCTTATCTACTCTCCTGGCTCTAAATAACTGAAAACTCTTACAGTGGCTTCCCCCCTGGTTTTATTGAGAAATAATTGACGTACATCACTGTGTAAGTGATGGTTACAGAATGATGGTTTGATTCATAGGTGGTAAAATGATGGCCACAATAGGTTCAGCGACCATCCACTTTCTCCTATACCATAAAAAGGACAAAAAGAAAAAAAGGAAAAAAAAATGTCTTCCTTGTGAGGAGAACTCTTAGGATTCAGTCTCTTAACTTTCCTTCCCACATTATTTGTGCCTCCTGCCAGCTCTCTTCCTGAACCTCACCCCTTAGCCCCACTGGATGTCCAAGGGAGGTCTCACCTGCAGCCTGTCCCCAAACAAACTCCGGATTTCTCCCGCTAAGCCCGCTCCTCCTACCGTCCATCCCATCTTAGTAAGGGACAACTCAGTTTTGCCAGATTCTCAGGTCAGAAACCTTGGTGTCCTCCTTGCTGCCTCTTTCTTCGATGCCCCACATCCAATCCATCAGCAAATCTTACTGGCTCTACCTCTCAAATATATCCGGAATCCAGCACTTCTCAGGACCTCAGTCCATCTCCCCATCCCTGCCACCCTCTCTTTTGTGGTCTTCCTGGGTCCTGCCCTGCACCAGCCCCCTCAGTCTATTCTCAACAGGGAACAACACGGTCCTTTTATAACATTTCAGATCATGTCACTCCCCTGCCTAAAGCCTCAGTCAGGGAAAAGCCTAGGTTCTTGCAATGACCTCCAATGACGCAATGACCTCGAAATGATGAAGATGGCTTCATGGCTCCGTGGCCTCATCCCCTTCCTTGCTCACCTCATTCTGGCCATTCTGGCCTCCTTGCTTCTCCTCAAGTGTGTTAAGCACACTCCTAGCTGAAGGCCTTTGCCATTGCTGTTCCCACTGCAAGGAATGCTTTTCCCCTGAGGATGAAAAGGTTCACCTCCTCCACTCTTCCAGGCCTAGGCCTTCCCTGACCTCCTCCTACGTAACACTGCGCTCTCTACCCCCAGAACAGATACTCCTTACAGTTTCTTCTGCATACGTGTCACCATCAGGTTTTACTTACACATTCTCTGTCTTCTCCACTAGAAATAAATTCCATTAGAGAGGATTTTTTTTTCTTTTTGGAGAGGGTCCATTGCTGTTCTTCAGCACATAACAGGAACATAACAGCTATGAATGAATGAATGAATGAACAAACACATGAATGAATGCCCTTATCCCTCTAAATCCCAGTTGGAACCTCAGATAAACACAGTGGCATGATGGCTTAGAAGTCCAAAAGAGGGGTTCTATTCCCTTCTCGCAGCTGTTCCCACCCTCCAGAATATTCTTTTCTCTCTTCACTTAACTCCAACTCATCTTTGCAGGGTCATCTTAAATATCACTTCTTCAGCCTAGGGGACTAAATTAGGCTCCTCAGTAAATGCTTCTGTAGTTCTGGAATTTCTTTTTGCAGCACTCTGCATGCTCAGAGTCTTGTAATAAATTATTCATGGCTGCTGTTTAATGTCTGTTTTCCCCATCAGACTGTGAGTGTCACCAGGCAGGGACTGCATTAGTCTTTGCTCACAGCTGCGTCCTGGCATACAACACATGGCTTGGCACATGTGTGTGCTCAGTTAGTGACAGCTGACAGTTGACAGAATATGGCATTTAAAATGTGCCATTAAAAGGGCGCCTGGGTGGCTCAGTCGGTTAAGTCTCTGACTTGAGTTCGGCTCCGGTCACGTGAGATCAAGCCCGGCATCGGGTTCCACGATGAGTGGGGAACCTGCTTAGAATTCTCTCTCTCTCTCTGTCTCCCTCTGCCCCTCCCCTGCTCTCTCTCTCTCTCTCAAAAAACGAAAGAAAAAGAAAAAGAAAATTGTGACATGAAAGCTTGGAAACTTGGTGAGACACCTCCCCCCTCCCCCAACCCATGGTGCCAGAGGGTAGGCCCTCACAGTTGTTAAATATTTAAATTGAGAGACATAATACTTTCCAGGGAGGGGCCAAGGCCAGGTTGGCTGAGCTGTGAGGTAGCCAGGGTCTGTGTTTGATTCCTTACCCCCTCTGGTTGGGCCACTCATCGTCATGTTGTGGGTTCAGTTTGCAAAGTCAGCTCTCAGGAAATGCCCTGTGTGCCCTTAGTCAGGATCTATGACCTATAGATAAGGAATGTCTTGCTTAAGACCTTGACTTCAACTCTCACACTGTCAGGGAGCCCATGTTAATCAAGAAAGAAATAAATGCATTTTCCACTCAATTAAAAATACACGAAATTTTAGAGCCAGAGAAGACCACTTAATCCTGTGCTCTCATTTCACAGAAGATAAAACTGAGGCTCACGAAAGTGAAATGACTTGCCCGAGGTCGCACAGAACAGAGCTAAAAATCCAGACATCTGATGTCAGCACATGTTCTTTTCACCGTGCCACGATTATACTTTTTTTCTCCTCCTCTGAAATAAAACTCCTTAAAAAAAAAAACAAAAAAACAAAAAAAAAACTTAACAATGACATTAAGAAATGATAGAGTGCCTTAAAAAGTAAACTTTAGGGGCTCCTGGGTGGCTCAGTCGGTTAAGCGGCCGACTTCGGCTCAGGTCATGATCTCACGGTCCGTGAGTTCGAGCCCCGAGTGGGGCTCTGTGCTGACAGCTCAGAGCCTGAAGCCTGTTTC
This sequence comes from Lynx rufus, assembly GCF_022079265.1. Classification (NCBI taxonomy): domain Eukaryota; kingdom Metazoa; phylum Chordata; class Mammalia; order Carnivora; family Felidae; genus Lynx; species Lynx rufus. Next base: position 126,791,564 of record NW_025814834.1, on the reverse strand, counting down.
AGATTCTGTGTCTCCCTCTCTCTGACCCTCCCCCGTTCATGCTCTGTCTCTCTCTGTCTCAAAAATAAATAAAAACGTTAAAAAAAAAAAAGTAAACTTTATTACTTTGAAAAAGTGCTAGTAAGCTAAGTACAATGTATTACCTTTATTAATGCTTAACTATAAATTTTAATTGTACATGATCTCTTTCCCTCAGGCTTGAATACAAGCTTTCTTCCAGCTGACCCTGATTCCTTATTTCACAACTTCATGATTTCACCAGGTCCAAAACTGCCATTGCAGGGGCCAAGGGCAGGCTGCCCCAAGACAACCACAGTGTCATGTAGATTATTTTGAGCTGAAAACAACCAGGGCCTAAAACACTCAGGAAGATACTTGGACCTCCCCCTCAAGTGCCTAAAAAGAATTTAGATAGAGGACCTGTACCAGGAAGAGAGCTATTAACAGAGAATCCCTTTTACCTAGGAAACCTAGCTGCACAACAGGAAAATTTTGTTTATTAAACATCTCCTCTCAGGCACCTGCTAATGGCCTTCCTTCCTCCTCTCTGTATCCCCAGACCCCTGCCCCTCTCCTTAGCTCAGGATGACATATGTACCTCGTTTTGCCTGGCTTTGGACTTTCATGTAGATTCCCCACACAAAATTAAATTTGATTTTCTTCTGTTAATCTGTCTCATGTCAGTTTGATTCTTAGTCCAACTAGAAGAATCTTTGAAAGGCAGAGGAAATTTCTTCCTCTCTGACCCCACGTCAGCCCAACTTCCAGGCCTAAGGCCCTTCTTGGCTAAGGCCTTCTCCCCTCCCATCGCTCACCAAATTACATTGTTCTGCTGAAAACCTGTGACTCCCTTTTCTCCAAAGTTTTACTTGTTTCAGCCACAGTTCCATTGCAGATATGTTTGGTTTTGCTTGAAATTTGCTGGTAATTTGAGTACAGCCAAGAAGTTTTCTCAATGACTTCCTTGCAGCTGCACCTCTAACTTGGTTTAGGTGACTGAATGACTAATAGTTGTTATTAAGGGGGACACAAGGAAGGGGGAAGCCTCCTGTCTGCCTGTGGGGGAGTTACAGTCGGAGTCCGGGTACACAGCCCTGGTGGCAGGTCTCTACGGTGATGCTTTTCACCAGTCCACTGTCAGCCCCTGTTCTGAGCCATCACCATCTCTTGCCCGAATTACTGCGCTGGCCTCCTCACTGGCCTCCTTGCTCCTACCCTTGCCTCCTTCCCCCGCCGTCTCTTCTCACCACAGCAGCCTATGTGATCTATGGTAAAATGGAAATGCAGGTCTGTCTTTCCTCAGCTCCAAGTCCTGTAATGGCCTCCTTTTCCTCAGGGTGAAAACCGAAGTCCTTACACACCAGCCTGAAGGACCCCTCTCCCTTTTGTTAATACTCTGATTTCCTTTTCTATTGCTCATTACCGTGGTCCTCATGCTCTGTACATCAGCCCCCTGGCTGTCCCTCAAGCCCACCAGACACCCTACTTGAAGGCCTGTCTGTCTACTGGCTGTGCACTCCAGAGAGGGGCCCTTACCTGTGTCAAGACTCTGCTCAGTTCATGCCCTTCTCAATGAGGACTGATGAGCAAGGCACCCTACTTAAAAAAAAATTTTGGGGGGCGCCTGGGTGGCTCAGTCGGTTAAGCGTCCGACTTCAGCTCAGGTCACGATCTCACGGTCCGTGAGTTCAAGCCCCGCGTCGGGCTCTGGGCTGACGGCTCAGAGCCTGGAGCCTGCTTCCGATTCTGTGTCTCCCTCTCTCTCTGCCCCTCCCCTGTTCATGCTCCGTCTCTCTCTCTCTGTCTCAAAAATAAATAAACGTTAAAAAAAATTTTTTTTAACGTTTATTTATTTATTTTTGAGAGAGAGCGGAGAGAGAGAACCCCAAGCAGGCTCCGCCACTGTCAGCACAGAGCCCAACGTGGGGCTCGAACTCACGAACCGCGAGATCATGACCTGAGCAGAAACCAAGATTCGGATGCTTAATCGACTGAGCCACCCAGGTGCCCCAAGGCACCCTATTTAATATGCCACCTGCCCCCACCTTGTCTTCCCAATCCCCCTAACCTGCTTCACTTTGTCTTTTCGCTGACAGCACTTACCACCCTCTAGCATTCTATGCAATCGACATATTTGTGATGTTTATTATTCCCCGTACGTCTTCCCCAGCTAGGATGTCGGCTCTCTGAAGGGTGAGATCTATTTTGTTCCCTGTTGTTCCCAAGCACCTAGTAGGGCCTGGCACAGAGCAGACCCTCAAGAAATACCTGTTAAATTGACTTGCTCAGATGCTAAGGTACCACAAGTCCTTACCAGCCAAGACTTTTTGAGTACTTACTCTGTGCCGGGCATTACCCTAAGCTTTGTAGATGTAACTCATTTGATTGGTAATGAATGCTGACTTGTGACTGTTTTGATCTCCTCTAAGCTGTGCAATGCTTTCTGGTTTCTCAAGTGGTCCTGGACAAAGCGGGAGGGGGAGCGGTGGGGGGGGGGCTGAAAGGAGAAGCGGAGGATAATGATTGGAAACAATAATTCAGTGCACTGATTTCTTACAGCACCAAGGACAGAAATAAGCTTTAAAATATTCTACTGTGCTAGTTGGGTTAGGATGCGAGGAATAAGCAAATGGAATAAGAAAGAATTATAGGTGGCTTGAATGAAAAAGATGTTCCGGAGCACAGCCTTCATGCTGCAGGTTAACAGAAGCACAAAGGTCACAATCAGTTGGCAAGATGCAGTTGATTGTTTCTGTGTGGTGCCCGGAGTTAAAAGCACATTTGAGTTAAAAGCACTTTTAAGTTAAAAGCACACTAGAATAGGACTTTTACAGATGCCTGTGGATTCTGAGCTCCCTGGGCCTCTCAAGCCCATGGGTCCAAGTGCTCTGTTGGTCATTGTGAGAGCTCAGATTTCTCAGGCTGTCACCTCCACCTCCTTACTAGGGACCCCAGCCCCGTGCGGAACCCTACACCCTGATATTGCTAGAGGCTCAGCATCGTGGGCTCCTTTCTTGAATGGGTCAGGGTGGGGAGAGGCCTCACATGCTCACAATGACTTTGATCACCTAGGTGCTGCTGTTCCCATAAACCTGTGCTATCCAGAAGGCAGCTATGGGCCACTTGACATGCATCTAATCCAAACTGAGATGTGCTGTGGTGTAAAATACACATGGAGCTTCAAAGACTCAGCACAGAAATGTAAAATATCTCGGTACTATCTTTGTTGGATTGATTTCAGGTTGCAGTGCTATTGTGGAGGTAGTTAAATTAGCTACAATTAAATTGTAGATTAATTACAAATTAATTCTGCCTGGGTTTGTTGTTGCTATTGTTTTACTTATTTAAATGTGGCTGCTAGAAAATTTAAGATTGCACGTGTGGTTCCACCGGGGACGGGGGGGGGGGGGGGGCGTTCCATTTCTGTTGGGTTGCAGTGGATGCTGCCATTTCTCCTGGGCTCCACCTGGCCGGTGCGCACCCTTGCCACCATGCATATCTTCATACTACTGGGTATCACCGTCGCTTCCACGGGATGGGATCCCCGTCCTCCAGTAGGTCCTGTTCTGTCCATGAGACAGGACCACCGACACTCGCCGAGCCCCCAGTCTCCACCCTGGTGTCCTACCAACAGGAGTCCTCAGGCTCTGAAGGTGCCCTGTGGCAAAATGGGAGAACATCTCCCCTGTCCTTTTCTGTTTCTATTAAAAGGGTCCCAGAATAGAGAAAGCTGTTTGTACTCTAGCACCTTGGGGTGCACTGAAAATTTTTTTCTCCAACTTGGAGGTGGGCCAGGATCAGATTTTTTTCTATAAATATTTATATAAATGTATATGTATCTAAGAAGATGGTGCACCTGGGTGGCTCGGTCGGTTGAGCGTCCCACTTTGGCTCAGGTCGTGATCTCGCGGTCTGTGAGTTCGAGCCCCATGTTGGGCTCTGTGCTGACAGCTCGGGGCCTGGAGCCTGCTTCGGATTCTGTGTCTCCCTTGCTCTCTGCCCCTCCCCCGCTTGCACTCTGTCTGTGTCTCTCTCAAAGAGAGATTAAAAAAAAATTATATGTGTGTAAATAGATATTTTTATATATTATTTGCTTTTTTTTTTTACTTTTAAAGTCAATGTTATTGAGGTATGATTTACATACAGTAAAAATGTGTCCATTTTAAGTGTATAGTCTGATAGTCTTGACAAAAGACAAACATGTGCAACATCGTTCTAATCACGATAGGGAGCTTTTCCCATCAGTCTGACAAGTTCCCTTATGCCCGGGGCAGATTTGAGGGGCCCTTAAAAAGCTGTGTTCAGAAATCTATAATGTCATCAGGCACCACCTATCAGGCCTGGCCCTCTCCCCCTATAGGATGGTTCTCCCACGAGACTCCTGAGATCCTCATTTGTGTGGGGCAGGGGTCCACCAGTTCCAGTCTGGGCCCAGCACAAGCCCCTGCAACATGCAGACTGAAGGGTTTTTTTTTGTCTTACTGGTTTTTGTCTTTGTTTTCACTTAGAGAAACATAAAGTGATTTCAACGCATTGATCAACCTAAGAAGGCTTCAAGGAGGTGATGATGTTGTTATTGTTTTCTTTAGCAGCATTGTTTTCTTTAGCAGCATTGAATACATAGCAATAGTTGGGAGATTGGGGGGAGAGCAGTGACATGTCAGGGCCCTTCAATCTTAGCTCACACTATTGTCACTTTTCTTCTACACTCCAGCCACATTGGATCTCTAGTTTTTCAACCACAGGGACACTGTTGCTTCTTTGGGGCTTTTGCATAAGTCCTTGCCACCAGCTGGAAAGCTCTTTGCCCTCTATCTGCAAACCCGGCTCCCTTTCATCCTTCGGACCTTGGCTTAACTGACACCACCTCACAGAGTCTGTGTGTAACCCTCCCAGTTGGAAAGTACATCCCCTGTGTTCTTCATTTCCTTTATAACATGTATCCCAGCTTATTCTATATTCGCTTACTTGTTAGCATGTTTAATATCCGTCTCCCATATTAGACTCTGAACTTTATGAAAGTAGGATCTGTTCTGTATTATATTGTATTATTTGTTCACAATTATTCCTTCTTTTCCTGCACTTGCCATGGCTTAATTAGAAGCAGAGCATTCTTCCCCACCTCACTAATTTTTTTTTAATGTTTATTTATTTTGAGAGAGAGAGAGAGTGGGGAAAGGACAGAGAGAGAGGGAGACAGAGAATCCCAAGCAGGCTCCATACTGTCAGCACAGAGCCTGATGCGGGTCTCAAACTCACAAACTCTGAGATCCTGACTTGAGCAGAAATCAAGAGTCAGACTTACTGGACTGAGCCACCCAGGCACCCCACCATCTCACTTTCAACTTGGCCTCGTGACTTTCTTTAGCTAATGACATGTTAGTGGGAGTAAAATACACACACATCTGACCAAAGGCCTTAAACACACTTACATGGCTTGGCTTGGTTTTTTGGAGCTATTTCTTCCTGCCAGGAGAAGAGCCTTCATATGTCGCTATTATTTCTTCTTTCTGAAACCAAAAATGAGGCCCTATGAAACGGACCCGAACCCAATCCTGAGCTCTGTAGAAGAGCTTTATGAGCCAATCTGTAGCTCTGTGAGCAAGGAAAACAAATGTTTGTTGTTGACAGCCACTGATATTTTGGGGTAGTTTCTTTTTTTTTTTTTAATTTTTTTTTAATGTTTTATTTATTTTTGAGACAGGGAGAGACAGAGCATGAACAGGGGAGGGGCAGAGAGAGAGGGAGACACAGAATCTGAAGCATGTTCCAGGCTCTGAGCTGTCAGCACAGAGCCCGATGCGGGGCTTGAACTCATGAACCGTAAGATCATGACCTGAGCAGAAGTCGGATGCTTAACCGACTGAGCCACCCAGGCACCCCTGGGGTAGTTCCTTACGCAGCATTATGGCAGCATTGCTGACTATTCCATGGCCTGACATATAAAAGGTACTCAATAAACAGTTGTTGAATAAATGAAAGAAACATTTTCCTTTGGAAAGCCAAAAGGTAGAGAGTGGAAATAATACCTTGGGGACTTTGGAAGCTCATAGCCAAGAAGAAAAGAAGGTATGGGCCAATGCATAGGAGGAAAAAAGACCCCAAAGATTCTTTAGGATGAATCTCAGGAGAGAGCTCTGTGGCCTAGGGAAGAACTTTGAATTTGGTTTCTAAAGCCACACTAGCATTTAAGGTGTCCTAACCAAAGGGAAGATAGTTTTGGACTGTTGAGTATTTTAAAAAAAATTTTTTTAATGTTTATTTATTTTTGAGACAGAGAGAGACAGAGCATGAATGGAGGAGAGTCAGAGAGAGGGAGACACAGAATCTGAAGCAGGCTCCAGACTCCGAGCTGTCAGCACAGAGCCCAACGCGGGGCTCGATCTCACGGACTGTGAGATCATGACCTGAGCTGGAGTCGGACGCTTAACCAACTGAGCCACACAGGCGCCCCTGGAGGGTCAAATATTTATGAGAGACATCTAATCTTTGAAAGCGCAGCACAATGACGGGGAAGCGGAGATCTCACATGACGGACAGCAACTCTCCTACAGTCAGCTGTTTGGGGCTCAAAGGGAGAAAATTCTCCACATCATTTTTATCCCAGTGCCCTTCCCATGTTGAGTCTAATGAAGTCTGAAGAGAAAAAAGAGGAAGGGGCATATGTGGGATGACAGGTCAGCTCAGACGAAGGTCAGGATTGAGGAATAGCACCTTGTTTTGCTCCCAGCCGCGTCTTCGTGTGAGAGGGCTGGGGGTGGGGGGTGACGCATCAAGTACTGGAACAAGGGGTCCCCTGTGTTTTGAATCCTAAATCACCTACTCGAAACAAGGTGAGTTACTGAGGTCCCTCCAAAGACTCCTTTGCACTGACTCAGAGCCATATATAGCCAGATTTTCTTAGGAAAGCAAGTCTCTCGCCCTGACCACGCCATCCTGACCGCGCCCCCCTTTTCCCACCCCAAAGAGCGCTCAGGCCGGGCTCAGGACACTTCATTACTGCAGCCCAGAGACATTCGTCTCTTTCCAGAGGCCGATTCTCCCCTCTGCAGGCACCCTGGCGCCAGGCAGCGGTGCTGGGGAGGGCCCTGCTTCCTCTGGAAGAGGCTGCTCCATCAGCCGCCGCCGCCGCTTCCCTCCTTAGCACCTTGCGAGCCTGTCTGGCTGCACGCTGGATGTGCTTGTTCACCAACAACCTTGTCAGATGTTCCCAAGAAAGGCTGTGGCTGAGGGAAGTGAAAAACATAAATATTTTGTCACTTTCCTAGGCTTTGCAGAGCCTGGGATCCCGAGGGGCCCGGCAGTGGCTTAGAGTCAAATTCTTCTCACCTCCATCCTCCCTATTAACTCTGCCTCCTCCCTCACCCCAGTACATTCCTCTTGTCAGAGGCCTGCGGAGGACCGTGCAGGCTTCCCACAAGAGTGTCAGTAGGTTTTTACCCAACTTTTACACTTTTCTCCAGAGAGTGTTCTGTTATCAATGGGACGCCAAGATGGTACCCAGACTGTGCAGGTGAACAGGAGCCCCCATGGTCGTATCTTGGGACCTGGTCTAGTAACTGCAGACGGGAGAGTGTGAGCGGGTCGGAGTCTGGAGTCAGGTCTGCCCACTGAGGTAGGGAAGACCTTGAAGGAGCCAAATCAGAGGATTGATGTGCCATCAAGTAGACTGGATGCTGATGTCTCAGGGAAGGCAGAGTCAGCTTAGGGAAATGGGTCTTATGTGTCTCAGCTCCCGCCATCTCCACACATCTCGTCCTGGACGGAGTTTCAGGCTGGACGCAGAGCACCCCGGGAGACAGACAGAGCTGAGTTTCACAGGCCAGGCTGAGCGGGTAGTTGGGCTTCTGCCAACAGAACGTGAAGGAAGGTCTAGGTATCAGCACCTCCCCTACCCCATGCCTGGGTCCTCTGCAGAGCTCGAAAGGAATGACCTTCAAGTCTCATGGTCTGCTGATGGCGCTGGAGACTGGGAGCAAGATGGCACTGGCCAAGGAACAGCCCGATCTGCAAGGGCCTGCTCTTCTCCGTGGTAACAGTAGGGATTGGGCTGGGAAGAAGTAGAAAGTAGTGGCCTGAGCTTCTGGGAACTCGGTCTGCTGTATGGTCATTTGCCTGGGCGGCCATGTGGATATGGCCACACGTGGCCAAGGAGGTGACAAGAACCTCCCCAAAAACCTGGACAGATGATACACAACCCCCCTCTCTTTTTCACAATTGCTAGACTTCCTGCTGCAGGCAGGAGGGGGATGCTCTTTGCAGGGTATGGTCTCACTGCATCCTGGCTGTAGGTCACATTCTTGGTGGGGCTTCAGCTTTGGGCACTCAAGAAACTGAAACAGAGCAGGCCGGAGGTGGAAAAACACCACAGCTTAATACATTTTGAAGGACAGTGAAAAAAGACCTTGGCCCCAAATCAGATTGTTCCTGATCTAAAATTAAAAGCGACTTAAGCCTTAACATTCGAGAAGAGAGGCAGATAATAGTTGTGAGGGTGGGGAGAGCGATTGCTTTTCTTTTCACCTCGTGGCTGGGAGCAGACCTTTCCAAGATTTCTTTGGACAGGATTTATTTACTGTCTTAAAAAAAAAAAATTGCACTTTGCATGAAGATTTGCAAATGCCAGGCACACGGCATGCCAGGTGCCCAGCCAAACCTCTTGTGGTTAGCCTCGAAATGAGATCATTTCACAGTAAGAAGGAGGTCAGGTTGCAAAGAGGGGAATTCAGTTGGCTGCATCAATATGTAGGCTGCAGCAAAACCACAGAACAAAATTTTGTTGCCCTGCCGCAGCGGGCCTGGAATGCCAACCTGAGCTCCCCAAGTAGTTATTCACGTCTGCTGCCCATCTCTCCTATATACTTCTCCCCCCTTGCCAGCCTCTTCTTAGAACGATGATTGGAATTTCATTTTGCAAGGCAGGCGGATCGTAAGAAACTTCCAAAAGTATGGAATGCACTCTTCTGCATTTAGAATGTATACGGATGAGAGGGTCACACCTACTTCTCCTAAATTATCCTGTTTGCCCAGCCAACGTGAAAAACGAGGGATTTTCCTTCACCAACCGAACTGTCAGAGGGGAAGCCTTGTCCGCTCCACCTCCCAATTTGATTCAGTCAGGAGTTCCTGGACCCCCACTAGGTGCTCAGGGCAGGGATGAGGGTCACAGGAGCAGTTAAAGCACAGGTGGCCAGTTCCCCGACCGAAATGCTTTTGGATCCTCGCTGGAGAGACAAACAGGTCCGATGAGACTAGAGCACAGGGCAAGATAGCTTATGGAAATAGGCGGGAATCTAACTGAGCCAGCCCTCTAATGGGGCACGGGGCCCCTGGGATGGAGAAAGGGCTCTATGGGCTGTGGCTGTCGAGGAGACTCAGTGAAGAGGCAGGACTTGTGGGGCCATTTCCCTTCCATTTCCATCTACACTGATTTCTTCTGAGTCTCTGGTAAAATTCTACCAGGCATCATGCTCCTGGATAAAAATGCCCAGGCAGGTGGATCGTAAGAAACCACCTCCACGGTTTCTTTGTGGGCCTCCACGAAGTCACGTTAAGGAGGGCTGCCTGACTTGGCGGGCCAGAGCACTCAGCCTAGCGCCACACTCCGTTAAGGGGTCTTGTTAAGCATCTGACAGCCCAGGGATTGTCAGCTGTTACTTTAGTTGGGAGTAACAAGTTCCCGTTATCTGAGCCTCACTTTCTCACCTGTAAAATGGGAGTAAGAAGAACACCTACATCCTAGGGTTGTTGTTAAACCAAGTGAGTAGTTTATGTGCACAAGTAAAACGAGTGTCTGATACACAGTAGGTACTCTACAGCTCTTCACTGTTATTATTCCTCTCCCTTTTGGAATTCCGATATGTTAATCCTTTTAGGGACGGAGTGTCCCAGTGTCCAATATATAAGTGACAATAAACAAACAGGATATCAAGAGCCCATAGACTGTACTTACCTGTTGATGGTCACCCCGGACCCTTTGGCTTCTTTATTCATGTGGATCCTGCCTGGGGGATCAATTTCTGGCTCTTTGTCTAGAGAGGGTAGAGGTACATGACCCCATCCAGTTGTTTACCCCTATTTGTCAATTCCGGCCTTGTAATGGAAATTGTATGGAAATAAACCACAAAGTATATTCCCCTTTCCTTTGGTTTGTTTGTTTGTTTAGAAGCAAAGGAGAAGAGACAAGGTTGGAGCACATTTCAGATCCATAAAAGACAAATTAATTATCCCCAAGCAGAAGCTGACCTTTAGCTGGCCCCAGCTCCAATGCCTGAGCCACAGCTGCACCTGCTTTGAAGATGACAATATCCACTTGCTAAATACTAATAATTAGTCACCAAAGCAGGAGAAAGAATGCAGAGCAAAATGAACCTGCAATTACTGTACTCATGTGCATCCCCTTCGCCCTTGGAGGGCCAATTACCCCAGCACATTACCATAATTGGACTGACATGTTAACAGCGTCCTCCATTCTTTGAAAGTGTCACTGTCCCCCTTTCCTGCCCCTCACACCCCCGAGCCGGCAGACCGTCTGCGCTGTGCCTTATGGCCAGGGCTGGCTGAAGATGTCAATGCTGTGCATCATTTGAGGGTGCAAGGGGTTTACCAGATGGTCCATGTTCAGGCCAAGCATATGCACAGAGGATTCCGGGATGAAGGTCACCGCTACCTACCGTGCCCCCAACTTCTCCCTCCCTCAGCTCCACCTCTATGTCTCATGCAAATAAGACAAAATATGCAAGTGGCTCCATTGACCAATGGTAAAATGCCCCCCATGTCCCGCTTAAGGATTCCAGCCCTTCCTACTACTTCCAAACAGCGCCCCCCCCCCCCCGCAACACCACTACTCTGGGGTGGCCTGAGCCTTGGGAGACTGAGGTAGGTGGCTTGACTATGGGGGCCCAGGTTGCTCAAGGAAGGGAGCTCCCAAAGTCACAAAAATAAGCAAGGACAGCCATTCACAGAGCTGCACCCCTGCAAGTGAGGAACAGATGGCCTTTTTCTCCTAGGGGCGGTGGGAGGGCTTGGCCAGGGGCAGGTTGGGGCAGCGCGGGGCTCAGCCTCTAGCTGACCCCAAGGGGCTTAGAGCTGGTGGCAGGCACTCCTCCCTCCAGCGGCCCTCACCCTGGCGCCTGCCACCTCCACACCATTTTATGAGGTGATCAGTGTCATATCGATCCAAAGAAGGCCGCTGAGCACCAGCACCGGCTTTGTGTTGGCAAGGAAGCAAGTTCTCACCGTTGACCTTTCCAAAGTAAAAATGCAGGTTTAAAGATTTTTTTTTTCACCTTCTTCCTCCTCCTTTCCATCTGATTTCTTTCCCCATTGAGCAGAAAGAGACGTTTTTAAAAAATAAATCACGGTAACCCTCCAAGGGAGGAGGACTTGGTTTCTGGCTGTTCTACACCCTGAGGAGCCACTCCCAGCCACTGGGAATGTGCTGGGCCTTCTCCTGCCTCCACCTCAGCTTGAAGCTACAGCAAGAAAGGGCCTGGGCTGACGGCACTGGTGCAGGGCCGGGGGCTGTGTTTGCTGTGAATGTCTCCTGGAACGCCATAGGAGACACAGCCAAGTGGTATTTCTGGAGTTGGGCAATGGGGTGGCCCTGATTATCATAACACACACCTGCATGCACGCACGCACACGCACACCTGCGTGGTGCCTCTGCCTTCTCCTGATGCTGCTCTGGCCCTTACAGGCCCCGGGGTCTCTGCAGTTCATGCACGAGACGGTCCACAGGGACAACCGCGATAAATGCCACAGAGTACCTTTGCCAACTGTGTTGTAAGCAAACACACAAATGTACCCCCTGGTTACCTCTGCCACCACAGTGTGTTCCCGGTGTAGACCAGGATCCCAGAATGGTGGGCGCTCTGAAGCATTAAGGGATAGTCTGTAGGGAATGTTACAATGTTGCTATTGTGTGTTACTATACTGCCCCGTGGGTGACACTCCATTAGTAGATGAATTGAGTCAGTGTTCAATCTCTAGGCCTCTACGGTCCAGTCAAAGGAAAAGCGGGGATTTATTGACTCATCAGATGTTTTGTCCTTACTGTTTGTATTAGTCACCCACATACAGACTGAGACAGAAAGCTATACGCATATACTCACAACAAGACAAATGCAGCCACCAGCACAGAAAGACCTGCAACCCTCAGAGGCTCACACACATTTCCAGAGGCAGCCTCTGCACACAGATACACTCACGGCACAGACAGACCCACGCAACACCAGAGAGCACACATTTATGTCACACAAATACACATTCATGTGGAAATCAATGCACACCCTCAAAAAGGTAGCTACAGAGGCTCGTCCATATGTACAATGTTCTTGGTCTATAAATGTGCCCTGAAATATGCCAGAGTTAAGTTTATTCCATTATTTTATTTTATTTTATTTTATTTTACAGTTTTTTTAATATTTTATTTATTTTTTAGAGAGACAGACAGAACAAGAGCGGGGGAGGGGCAGAGAGAGAGAGGCAGACACCGAATCTGAAGCAGGCTCCAGGCTCTGAGCTGTGAGGACAGGGCCCGACACGGGGCTTGAACTCACAGACCGTGAGATCATGACCTGAGCCAAAGTTGGATGCTTTACGAACCGAGCCACCCAGGCGCCCCTATTCCATTATTTTATGATCACAGTTTTGGGGCTGAGCTCTGTGGTAGACATTCCTTTCTGGGTGGCTGACCCTTTATTGCTTGAAATATGCAGGGCCAGTTGGATCCTTCTGTAGGATGATTTAAAGGCATTTGCCTGGCTCCCCACAGGGGGCTTCAACCTTTATCTGACCATCACAGTCCTTGAAGAAGCCAGGAGTTTCAGTATCTCCCCGCAAATGCCTGCACACAACCGCGAGTTCCAGAGGCCGAGGGATTCCAGGGAGAATTTTCTTTTGCCCGGACTGTGTGCTCTCAGCTGTGTGGAAAGGAGCTGGGTCCAGGCACTCTGATTCTGCTCCCACATAAAGATGGTAGAACTCAAGATTCCGGCTGCAGAAGGTACTTCTTCACAGTCAAAAGGAAGAAGAGCTCAAAACTGAGGCAGTGTCGGAGGGGAAGAGATAGCCCATGTGTCTCCAAGTGGGATCAGACGTCACTGAGCCTTAACTGCTTTGTCTCAAGCTTGTCCCAAAGTCAGCCTTAGCAGCAGGAGACGAGGTCCTCTTAAGATGGGTCCCTAATAGCTACTGGAGGGCTGTATGGGCGTCACAAGCCCAGACTGATGATGGGGTCAGTGTGGCCTCCGTCAAGGGTTAGGGAGGGAGAAAGGGGGAGATTTAGGGGAGAGATAGACCTCCCGCCACTGTTATGTTTTAAATCCCTATACATAGTTGTGCTTAGATACCCACTGTTTAGTCTAAAGTGAAGTGGAGCTAGGCTCCAGAATGGTGGCGGAAGCCCTGGGCAGGGGGCTGCGGAGGGGAGACCCAGAGAGACTTCTGGAGAGCAGACAGATCAGGTGGAGGCTCAGGAATCCTTCCCCGGGGCAGAGAACGTGTGCTATCTCCCCATCTCCCCGACAGCCCCCGCCATAACGGAAGGCTGCTGTAAGGAGACAAATGATCTCCATTAATTCCATCAGGTAATGAGCCAGTTGGTGCCATCATTAATTATACTAATTAAAACACCCTGGCCTTTGAGGATGGCACATACTCCTCTGCTACCCCCAACATTTCACTTCACACTCTCTCTGCCTGGGGTTACTGCTGGGCTAACGCAGGCCCCCAGGATCCTGCGGAAGGAAACCATGAACCCAACCAGCCCTCAGCTTCTACCTCGTTCGGCCAGTGATTCATTCAACGAACAGGCAGTGAGCACCCACTGCACTAGGGAAATAAGCCTTAAGACCTGGGACTTCCTGTCAAATCAAATAGACAATGACTGCGGCGCCTGGGTGGCTCAGTCGGTTAAGCGTCCGACTTCAGCTCAGGTCATGATCTCGCAGTCTGTGAGTTCAAGTTCCACGTCGGGCTCTGTGCTGACAGCTCAGAGCCTGGAGCCTGCTTCTGATTCTGCGCCTCCCTCGCTCTCTGCCCCTCTCCCACGTGTGCTCTGTCTCACTCTCGCCCTCTCAAAAATAAAATAAAAAAACAAATAGACAACGACGAACACAAAGTACTAAGCAGGCTCTTATGCTGACACGTACCTTATAATTGATAAGGCATTTTTACAAACTTCATCTCATTTAATCTCCTTTTCTTAGTGTTGCCAGTTATTCATTTATTTACCTTAATTAAGTAGAGTTGGCATGCTGTGTTATATTAGTTTCAGGTGTATCCTGAACAGTGAATCCACAATTCTCAACAATATGCAATGCTCACCGTGGTAAGTATAGTCACCGCCTGTCACCATACAATGTTATTACAATAGTATTGGATTGTATTTCTGCTGCTGAACTTTTCACCCCCATGACTTATCTATTTTATAAACGGAAGTTGGTACCTCTTGGTCCCCTTCACCCATTTCACTCCTCGTTCCCAATCTCCCCTCTGGCAACCACCAGTTTGTATTCTGTATTTGAGCCTGTTTGCTTTTTCATTTTGCTTTTTTTTTTTTTTTAACACCACTTATAAGTGAAATTATATGGTATTTACCTTTGGTGGGAATGCAAACTGGTGCAGCCGCTATGGAAAGCGGTATGGCAGTTCCTCAAAAATAATTAAAAATAGAACTACGTGATTCCAGTGGAATTACTGGGTATTTGCCCAAGAAACATGTAAAGCACTAATTTGGAAGGATTGTTTATTGCAGCCTCATTTGCGATAGCCAACACATGGAAGCGACCCAAGTGTCCCTTGACAGATGAATGGATAAAGAAGATGTGGTGTGTATACAGTGGACTATCACTCGGCCATCAAAAAAGATGAAATCTGCCATTTGCCATCACGTGGCTGGACCTAGAGGGCATTATGCTGAGTACGTGAGTCATCATTTAATCTTCCAACCCTGTCAGGACGGTGCTACCATCTTTCCCATTTTGCAGGTGAGAAAACCAAGGTCGAGGGCCATTAAATGGCCTGCTGCCTAAGCAGAGTGGAGCTGGGACTTGAATCCATGCCTTTGACTCCAGGTTCTTCCCTGTACAGCCCAGGAGAGCAGGAGAAGCTGCTCTGTAGCTATGACTGGCGGTTTCAGGGAAGGCTTCTCCGAGGGGATTACGCATGAACTGAGCTTTCGCAGATGAGCAGGTTGAAAAGTGAAAAGGGCATCTCGGGATGAAGGAACAGCACGAGCAAGCCCGGCAAGGGGAGGTGCACAGAACAGTCCATGGTCAGGCCCATCTCGCAGGCTGTGTTGCAAAGTACACAGAGGCAGAAGGCGGGTAAACTGGAAACATCCTAGATTTCCAAAAGGCAAAAGAAGTGATTCTGGGGTATTTCTGAGACCAAGTGGAAAGTCGGGGTGGGTTTAGAAAAGGCCAGATGGAAGTTTATTCTCCACATCTGTCATGCTGTCAGGGTTGCAGCAACACAGGAGGATTTCACTGTTCAGACCTCTTTTTCCGTAGCCCACTCATCATTCGGCACTCTGTTTTTCCATGAGTTAAACATGCCGTCCCCTGTCTAAACATTTGGTTCCAGGCCCCTCTCTCTGCTGAGCAAACTGTTTGCTCCACCTCCCAGGCTGTACCCTGTGTGGGGTTTTAGCCCAGCTTTGCCCGTGTCTGTCCCTGCCTCCTTGGCCGTCTGCCGGCATGGCCCTTGTAGCACCTTGGTACAGAAAGGCCTCCTGCCTTGCTCAGCCAAGGACTAAGAGAGACAGAGACAGAGACAGAGACAGAAAGAGGGGGTGTAATCTGATACATGAGTGTATGTGTGTGTGTGTTGTAAGGTGACATTTACTGCCTCAAGAAGGAGCTCTTATATGTGACAGTTGCCCCAAACTCCTGTCCCTGCCCCTAGAGCACCCTATCACTTCCTTGTCTTTTTGAGAGAACTGGATACTTGGCCTCTTCTATTCCCTGAACTTTCATCCCCAACTGTGTCTGTCTCACTGAGAGAGGAGAGCATACAGTAGGCTCAAGACATGTTTATCGAATAAATCGGGATCTCAGACACCAGGGTACTTTATTTAACAGGGCAGCCTGCGTGACAGAGGCCCATGGACCGAGTCCCGGCTGTATTGTATATACACCTGCCAGAGTATTCATATTTAATGGTACCCCGAAGCCTCCTGGAATCACTTCTTCCCACCCTCAGCCACCACTGCCACCAGATGCACGTCTGCTTAATTACAATTCATGAAGTGCTCGCCTATTAATAAAGCCTAATTAATCCAGTCACGCCACCCTGCGATGCCAGCAGGGTTGCAGGGCCCATCGGTCGCCTCGGCGGCAGCAGCCCGGGGCAGGAAGGGGTTAAAAGAGAACTAGCCCCAGATCTGGCCTCTCCCCACCCGAGGCCTATGACAGTGGCTCCTATTCAGAGCACCCAACACTCCGAGGCTTCCGGGTTCCATGCCTGGCTGGTGCTTGGCACCGTCCCCATCCCCTGCACGCACAGTCTCGATTATTGTGCCCTCTCTGCCTCCCCCAAGGGGGCTGGAAGCTTCTTTGAAGACAGAATTGTACTTATTGGTCTTTGCAACCGTCCGGCCCCTCCCTCTCCCACCCCCAGCCCCAGCCCTCCAGTTTAGGCTCCTGGCCTGCAAGCATGGCCAGGGGGAGGTGAGGTGAGAGGCACCTGAGTGGCGGGGGTGGGTGCGCACCACCTCTGAAGCCAGCCGGATCTTGCTTGCAGACTCAGCGCCGCCATTTCCAAGCTGTGTGCCTTTGCACAAGCTCTTGAACCTTTCTGCGCCTCAAGGTCATCGCTGGGAAAATGAGGATAGCAGCACGTGTGAGTATTACATAAAGTAACTCAAAACGCTGTTGTTGTTGTTGTTGTTGACCATATAGAGAGAGAAAGTCTCATGTCCTAAGTTGAATGCGTTTTCGTAAATTGAACACACTGTGCCACCCGCGTCCAGAGGAAGAAACAAACGCTACAGGCATTCTGCTGAAGACCTTGCTTGGGTTTTCTGTACAAAACGAAACCGCTGTGAAAGCTTCAGTAAAGTCCTTGGCACACACATCACAGGCACTCGGTGATTATTGCTACCCTCATCTCTCTGTCGTTTCCGAACACCCCGATTCTACCACCATCACCACCGCCCCCACCACCAAACTCCCATCCAGAAAACCCACCAGCACCCCCGTAGAAAGAGCCTTCAGGAACACCTACGGCCATCACACTGACCTGCCCTTCCTTCCGTCAGAGTTGGGGCCATTGGACTGAGTGCTGCAGACAGGTAGAACAAGACCCAGGTCCCTGCCCAGGGGCCAGGCATTCTGGTTGTTTCTCAGTGCTCTGGGGGAGCGAATTCACGGACTTCCACAACTAGAAGAAGCCTGGAAGGTCATCACGTCTGAGCTCCTCCTGATGTGTGAGTGACACTCTAGCTGGGCCTTAAGCTTCAGGCTGATCTATGTACAGTCCCGGGACACGTCTGGAATCCTACAGTGTTAGAGCTTGGAAAGCATCTCAGGGATCATTTAGTGACTCAGTCCCTGATTTTAAGGATGGAAGGCCTGAGACTCAGAGAGGGCAGATCTTGTCCCAAATCACACAGCCTGGTAGTGAAAGAGAAAGGACAGAAGCCAGGTCTCTGGACACTAGGCCCATGGTCTTCCGGCTACGTTATTATTACAGGGCCTCAGAAGGGCATCACTTTAGCAAGGCGGCAGACCCACAGTTTGATGCCTGCAAGGCTGCGTGTGGCCCCATTTCCCTTGTTGGAAGAGGGATTTATAGCAGGAGCAGGTTTAGCAGTGCAGCTGGGGTAGGAGTCAGAGCAGATATTCATCACTCTCCAGCACCGTGCACAACGAAAGGGGGAACCCCTTCCGCCAGTCACCTGGCTAATCAGAGCCAACCAGAACTGTGATTGGAAGGGTCTTCCAGGTAGAACCATGAATTCCAGCAGCCAGCCAACATGGTAGCAATGGGAGCAGTGTTTGTGGGGAACCAGACAACCCTGGGGCAGACGCTGGGCTGCGGGGATGGGCTGGTCCTCTGGGTTCTGAAGAGAAGGGACAGCTCCACGGTCCCCTTCAGCAGAATAGTAGATGTCTATATGGGCCCAGGTGAGGGGTCCTCTGGTTTCTTTATCTTTGAATTGCGGAAGAGTAAACCCAAAAGGGACTTAGGCCTGAAATTACACCCACAAGGTCCAGTCATTCTTTTGGATTCAGTAGGCTTTTTGGTTTTGAAATCCTCTAGAAAGGGAGCCCATGTGGAAGAGAGCCCCAGCCTGCTGGCTGTGTCCCAGAATGAGGCAGGTGGGTCTGATGTGAGAAAGGACATTCCACCTGTGAGAGCTGCCCAAAGATGGGGTGACTCCTGTGGACAGAGTGAACCCCATCCCGAAGATGCTTGCACACAGACTGCATGGTTGCTCCACAAAGGTGTTGCAGAGGGAATCCATGCTTTGGGGAAGCAATTGACCTTCCTTATCTTAAAATTCTCTCACTATTCTCTCATCTGTGAGCTGTCAAGCCACATGGCCTGATCTTTCCCCAGCAGGGGACTGTCCTCCACTCTCCTGCGCCATCTTGACGCACCTGCACCTGCCAGACTGGGCTCCAGTCCTGGTGGGGTCATTTACAAAGCAGGTGCTCAAAAATGTGTGCTGACCTGATGACTTTGGATAACCTACTTAACCTCCCCCGAACCTTGGTCTCTTTATCTATAAAAATGGAGGCTAGGGGCGCCTGGGTGGCTCAGTCGGTTAAGCGGCCGACTTCGGCTCAGGTCATGATCTCGCGGTCCGTGAGTTCGAGCCCCGCGTCGGGCTCTGTGCTGACAGCTCGGAGCCCGGAGCCTGTTTCAGATTCTGTGTCTCCCTCTCTCTGACCCTCCCCCGTTCATGCTCTGTCTCTCTCTGTCTCAAAAATAAATAAATGTTAAAAAAAAAAATTAAAAAAAAAAAATGGAGGCTAGTAACATCTACCTTCAGGGTCCTGAGGACAGAAGGAGTTGTGTGAGCCTGTAGCACTTACTGGACACTCAGTATCAAGGTCCCTGTGTTTTCCCTCTCCCTTCTTTCACATTGTCTCCCTTCCCCCTCCTTCTGTAGTCCATTCTACAACATGTCACTGTGCTTTTGGGTGGTTGCTCACATTTACTGTCTGACTGCCCCACTTGCCTGTGAGCTCTCTGAGAGTGGGGTTGCCCACACACCTGTACAAAATGAGTACTAGGTAAGCATGAGTTGAATAAACTGATGAACCAAACTCCCAAACTTCAGGAAGCCCTGTACTACCAAGGCTGTCCTGTTCCTGCTGGACAACTCTTCCCACCCAACCCTGTGCCTTGGGACAAATGGAATCTTCCACTGAGTCTCTTTCTTTTGGATCCCAGCTCTGGCCCCTCCACCCCTCTTCCAGAGCCCAGAGAACTAGTCTGTTTCCAGCTACACAAAAGAGCCCCTTCTGATCACTGATGGTTACAGCAGGTACCCATAGGCCTTCCTTGACTGCATATGGTCATTGTCAAGGGCTGGGTCACTTCTTAAAAATGGCATAGGCTTTGGCATGAAATCAATTTGCCACCCCCACCAACAAAAGCCACGGAGAGCAGAGTCTATTAATGGCCCTCGTGCCCATATATCTCTATTTTCAGAAGAGTTTTTCCTTTGACCTTTCAAACAGAAAGATCATGTCTGTGATCACATTTGGAAAACTGTAAAGCTCTGTGCAAACAGAAAACATTTATCTCAACATTCGGGCTGACATTCATGACCTTTGAGACACGTTAGGAGAGTGTGGGTGCTAGCTCTACTGTGAAGAGGGAAGTTCTAAACACAGCCCTCTAAATCAGGGCAGACTGCCTGGAGGAGGAGAAAATAATTGGGGCAGACTGCCTGGTCTTGTGTGAGCTATTTGAGTTTCACAATAACTAATAGTGTCCTGTGCTGGGGAAAGTCTTCTGTTTCATGCCAAGTGGTTGGAATTCACTTATTGCTCAATAAATCCCATTGAAAGGCCTCATGGATTAACACAGTGATGGTATTTCTGCCTTTTCCATATACATGAACTCAGTAATAACTGTAATTATTAGAAAGTTATAATAAAGTATTATGTGTTACACTGTTCATTCAATGGCTATAAGGATGAAGTATGGGGACTTGCCCATCGCTGCATTCGTCATTTTTTCCCCTTAATTATGGAACAATTCCCCAGCCTGAAAAGCAGGAGAAAGAGACCTCATTCTGCCTTGATGGGGCTTCCTTCTCAGTGTCACTGTGTGGTTTAGGCGGTGGGGCAGGGGAGGGGGCAGGTCTCAGGAAAGGAGCCCCACCCCCCACTCTCATGGGTTGAGTTAGAGAACAAGAAGGGAGGTGGATTTCCTCCCCACCCCCTTTACCCACCCCTAGCACTCCATCTGCCCTTTGGGCCACCAGTCCTTTCCTTCCTAAGCCATAGCTGAGGTGGACATCTGAACCCAAGGGAGTAAATACTAGGACAGAGGCTGAAGGCGTTGGTGTTGGGTTTTAGAACCGGAAGCCTCCTCGAGGGCAGGCCTGGAGCAGCCACTTACTGCCATGTGGTGCTGAACCAGCCGTGCGGGTCTGCAGAGAGAAGAGAGACATTGTGCCTCCCCAGGAAGGAGGATGTTGTTCCTGGATCTTGGTTGTACTTCTTGTCCCCAGCTGCCATAGGTTATGCTTGAATCGTTCCACAAATCCCCCTTTATTATTTTGTCTAGTTTTCAGTGAGTTTCTAACTTGTATCCAAATAATCATTCCAGACCTTACCGAGAGCTCCTTGAAGAGATGAGTGCTTTGTATCTTGTTCATCATGGTTTTCCTGATACCCTGAATGTAGAAGGCTCTCAGTAAAATTATTGAATGAATGGATGAATGAATGGATGAATGAATGAATGAATAACACCTGAGCTTTAACCCAGTAAGTGACAACGTTCCCAAAGCAGGCCCAGTTTGTCCCAGTTGGACTTAGGCTGTGGCTCCTCATTTAACCCTAAGAAAGAGGAAATTCCCTGCAGATACTGTCCTCTGGGCCAAGGTGCAGAAGACGCTCTGGAACAGTGACAGGGAGCTTTCCCTCGGGAGCCCTGGCCTGCAGCGCACAGCCTGTTTCTCTGAAGCACGTCTCTGGCCCAGGTTCAGGGTTCTCAGGTCTCGGCAGCTGCCCCAGTTGGTTCACCTGCTTCCAGGCAATTCTGCCACTGAGTTCACCACGACTGGAGAGTCTCGTGCTTCATCTGTTCAGTTAAGCACCCGTGTGGGCAACCACAGGCCCACCGCCAAGGACTGAGAGGTGAACACGTCCGTCAGACACAGGCCCTGCCCTCAGGGAACTTAGAGTCTGCTAGAGGAGAAGCTAGACCTTTCTGACTCCAAAATCCCTGGAGAATGGGGTTCCAGTGCTGGTCATGCTTGCCCTTCCTGTCTGGCCTCAAGTCCTCCTCCTGCTCCAGGTCAGACCAGCTTCTCGAAGGAGCATGGAGGATGACAGAGGAGCCCAGTGCTGGCCTCTCCCTTCAGGACCTCCGCCAGCCTCCACTGCTCTGGACACTGCAGCCTCCGTACTTTTGGCCTCCCCTCAACAGGGGAGCTCTCGATTCATCGGGCAGAATTGGAGAGCTGGTGTCAGCCAGACGGAGAAAGTGAGGGCCATCAAATATGGACGTGTGAGAAGGTTCCTTGATGGGGTGAGGGCAGGGAAGATGCTGATTCTCTGGGTGAGGCGCTTTCTCCACACTTCTGAGGGCATTACAAAGTGATAATGGTCGTGTTCTGCTCTCCATGCTACATAGCTATCAGGGCCTGGAGGAATCCTTTACTGGGCCGAAGTCGTGTGTCAACCTTCTCAGAGGAAGTGGGGAGAGCTCAGCAAACTGGTCTCCTGTCTAGAGTGGAGAGTAAGTACAGATAGTGAAGATCAGGAGAGCAGGACCCAGTGGTCCTGACAGTAAGTCAAGCTCAGTTGGCCTCTCTCCCACCTCCTGAAGTCCCCAGATTGGTTTTTCCCCCTTTCCCTGATGTTGGTCATTGACTGTTCCCTGTTTCTTCAGCACACCCATCTCCCACAGTGGTATCTCCCTATCCAGTCCTGGTAAGACCATTTCATCTATCGTGTCACCAACCCAAATCCCTTGTCTGCTTAGCCTTCCTGCCCATTACCTCCCGAGTCCCTCCAACTGTGAGACAATGGGCTGGCAGGATTCTTCCACTTCTGCTCCCAATCTTCTGAAAGCTAGAGAAAAACCTCACATCCCTGCTGATGAGCTCCAATATGCATTAAGGTTTTCCAGCCTCAGTCGGCTCAGAGGGCTGGTTCGTGGTACCTTGGCAGGGAGCATGCTGGAAGCTTCAGACCTGCAACACTCCTTCTTGGGGCCACTTATCTCCATGTCCATCCTCCACCATGTTGAGTCCGACGAATCTTCCTGGATTCAGTAGGTTCCAAACCCTGACCACCTCTGATTGGACCAAAGGTGGTTATCTGCCCACGGTTAAGAACCAATTAGACCCCATCTTTTGAAAACTAGGAACTGGGACACAGAAGCTCTGATTTGCCCACGTTTGGACTCCAGGGCTCCACAGGGGCAGACTAGCAGGGAGGGTCAGAGAGAGGTGGAGACGGGACTCCGTGTGGCCCCAGGGAGATGGAGAGTGTCCCCACAAGGCTCAGTTGTCTTTCCTGGCCATTTCATCTGTGAGCTACTTGCTTGCCTCCCAATAAATCTCCACTTGTACTTAGGCTACTCCGACTAGGTGTCTGTGCTGAACAAACACATTTGCTGGCTAGGACTCAGCAAGTGACCTCACCTCCTACCTCACTGACGAGGCTGAGACCATCAAAGGCAAACTTGCCCTGACTTCAGTCCTTTGGCCTCAAGGCACATCTGCCTGTTCCCACACATGTTGTCTCTGCCTTCCAGTTCAGAGGAGGATGGGGCTGACCCTTCTCCAGGCTCATCCCCCATGCTTGATGCCATTCCCTCCTGCCTCTGAAGCCATCAGTTCCCTGCTCTTTTATCACCACCTCTCTGGCTCCTTCCCAGAAGCCTATGTGCATGTGAAATGCCCTCCAGTCCTAAAAATCAAAACAACATTCTTTGACCCTGCTTTCCTCTCAGGCCACCAACTCATCTCCATCCTTTCCTTTTGTTTGACCCTTGTTCCTCGGTAGTGCTAAGTCTGACTCTTCCTGCCTCCTTCTCCCGGCTTCCCCTGCATAATTTCCGAGCATCCTTGCTCAGGATTCCGTGGTGGGTTTTCTGCTTCTTGCATGGTCTCCATGGGCTTCTCTCTTCTCACTTCATGCTGCATTGTCTCCTGAGGTCCTCACCTCCCTTCAAGGGCTCACATATGATGAATGACTTCCTGGAGAGCCTTCCCTCCTGTTCTGAATTCACCTGTAACCATCACATGGACTTTGACATCTCTTCCTTACCTCTACCATGCAAATCTGCTGCCCTTTCTGTGTGAACAAAACCAGGAAAGCCAGTGCTCATTCTCCGCTTCTCCCCTCAGCCCCAGTCAGCCTCCTTCTATCTGAGTTCTGCAAAACATTTTTCGAATCAGTTTCCTTTTTTTATGCCGCATGCCATTGTTCTAGGCTAGCTTTCGCGGGCTTCATCTAGACTCCTGCTGGGGCCTCCAACTGGTCCCCTAGGTGCCAGTCTCCCCTTGCCAGTCGCACCTCAGCACGGCTGTTTTCTTCTCAGAACGCCCCTACCCACCCACCTCCCACACAGAGTTGGCCACCGTGAACTCTGGTTCCAATCTATCTTTCTACTCCTTTCCCTGCATTGCCATGGGCCAATCTCACCTTCCAGCCACGGTGGATCCTTCTTACTCTATACCTTTCTCTATGTTCTCCCCCTTTTTCATGCCTGGAAATAACTACTTCACCTTTAAGCCTCTCCTCCAGGTCCTCTCTGCTGGGGGCCCCTCCATGACCCACCTCATCCATATTCTCACCTAGGGAGACACAGGCACGTGCCAGGCCCTTTGATGCCCTGGAGTCTCTAACTGTCCCCTCTGGCTGGAAAGCATTTGCTCCAACTCTTCACAAGATCGGTGCCTTGTCTGGTGTCAAGCCAAATGTCCCAGCCATCCCACTTATAGCAGACCCCCAGCCCCACTCCGGCCCCCCTGCAGTCACTCTCCATCACACAGCCTGCTTATTTCCTTTCTTGCACATATTACAAGTCCTGGTGGTCTTATGTGGCTGGGAAGGCTCCCTGGGAAATACACTCAAAGAGGCAGTTGAGCTTGCGGGATGTGTAATGAAGAGGGCCCTTGGGATCAACACCGTGGCAGGAGTAGGTGGAGGGAGAGGCCAGTCCTCGACACCATACCATAGCCTTGGTGCCCCGTCAGGGAGCTCTGGAGAGAAGATGTCCTTCCTGGGCTGAAGTGGCTGGGGTTTTCACCCCGCCTCCACCAGTCATTGGCTGGGGCCACACCCCAGATGATCTCGAGCAAGGCAGCTCCCTGAAGGTAGTGTGAGAGGCTCCCCCCACCCCGGTTTCTACAGAACCTCAGCTCACTTCTGCATTTGGTACACAGCTTTTTTTGTTGTTAATTTCTGGAACTAAGAATAGATCCAAAATACAAAGAAACCCCCTAATTTGGGGGATAATTAAACCTGTGGTTTCCTTTTCTCAGCAGTTGGAAGCTCTCGGCTCCAGGGATTTCTTTCAAGTGCCCCATCTCCACTAGTGTTCTCCCTGGCCTGTGGCCAAGGCAGAGAGAAGACAAACAAGACCTGGGCGTCCCTCCAACTCACTGCCCCTCAGCCTGGCCCTGGAGCCTGACTCCTACTCCCTTCTTTCTCTCTCCCCCCACCTCCCTCCTAGCAGATGGAGTCAATAAGGATTATAACTCAAACTCTGAGTGGCTCCGGTGCTTATTGGAAAAAGGAGGGTGGAAAAAAAATCCTCTTTTCTTTCTCCCCACCTTCAAAGCTGATGAGAAATCAGCACAGCTGAGTCCGGGAGCTCTCGGCCATCTTCCTCCTCTCTCATCTCTGTGGCACGCCCTGCCTCTTTTTTCAAGTCCGTCCTTGCAAGTGCCTCTAGACATCTTCCTGGTTAACTTCCAGGCAGCATCTCACCTTGAAACCTCCAGAGGAGTGTGTCAGATGCTGTCCCAAGGGGTGAGCTCATGGGCAGGCGACTTGTCCAAGTCCTGGGCAGGAGGGGAGGGGACGCTGAGCCTGGGCAGGATCAAGGCAGGGGGCAGGCTATGCTGTCAGCCTCACATGAGAAACTTCCCTGTCCCTGGACCTCCTCTGGCTGCGCTGCTCAGCTGTAGCTCCTGCATGAGGCCAGTGTCAGCAGGTACTGTACCATGCACACACACACACACACACACACCTCCAAAAACATTGATGAGCAACTTTGTTTTTTCCCCCAAAGGTTGAATGGGGAGGCAGAGGGGATTACACTGGGCATTAATATGCCAAAACTTCCCAGGCAATCCCTGTTACCATCTTTCTCCTCCGCCCCCCAATTTCCCTTTCCTGCAACAGGACTCCAGCTCTCCTCTGCTGCCTCTCACCCCACCAGCCTCCTCCTCAGCTCCTTGGCTGAGCCAAAGAATGCAGAGAGAAAACCCGGGGGACTAAACTCAGGCTGCCCCACAGGAAGGCAGTCTCCTGGCATTAGTGGGGACCCCAAGTCCTAGATTCAAAGTGACTGTTCACCAAGGCCCCTGCCTCCTCATCCTAGGAAACATCTCTGGACTCAGAATCAGAGATGGAGCTTTGAGCCTCAGTTCCACCACCTTTCGGCCACGGGATCTGAGACACCAAAGGGCACTTGGGTACTTTACCTTATTTTCCCACAGAGTGTGTCTCAGAAGCCAGTGAGGGACAAGTGATGACCAGCACATGGCTTGGTGAGTTGGGAGCCATCAGAATAAGCATGTGGTGAGCAGACAGAACTTTTGCCAAGGATTCTGCTGGACAGGAAGCGGAGGGTGGTGAAGGTGGGGTGGGAGGTCACTGGAGAGAGACGAGGGAATGGGGTTACACCTGATTTCAGCCCACACTGCCATGTGGGGATCAAAGATGGGGGTTCTCCCTGGCAGCTCTGTCTGTAAGAGGGAGATAGTTGGATTAGCCTCGGGCTGGTCAACCCAGCCCCTGACTCGAATATCAATGAGGGCAGGATGAAATCTCTCCTTCAAGTCCCGCCTAGCCATGGCTCCCATACATGCTTGGGCACGTGTGAGCACGTGTGAGCTAATCAGCCTGAGCCCTCCGGGCTCAGCTGACCTATGTTGTGTACACTCGCATATAAGGCACTTACTCCTCTGTGGCCCCAAGTTGCTCCCTCTTATGTGAGATTTCCCATTCCCCCATCACAGGGAAGCTCCTGGGTGGCGAGATAGCCTGCTCCATCAGGCCGGGGGACCCCCGATGACAGAGGGGAGGAGGGGGTGCTGAGTGGAGGGCAGCCTCACCTGTCTGGTGGCATCCCTGGGTCTAGAGGTTTCTAGGACAATGACACTGCTCATCAGGGGCCGCAGGAAGCTGAGGAAGTCTCCCACTCTGGGGTTTGGAGGAGCTCTCCATGGATGCTGCCTATGCCCTTTCCCCTTTCCCAGGGTCATCTCTACTTTCCCAGCCCCCAGGGCCACTGGGCTCCCCCTCCCTCCTGTCCAAACCTATTCCAAGTAAAGATTCATAGTAAGCCTTAGAAGTCTTCACAGACAAATAAATGAATGAAAGGCTAGCTATCATTTGCAAACAGTGTGAAGTTAATGTATTTCCCATCCTGGGATGTCTGCCTCTGAGTCCACTCTCTCACTACGGCGTGATGGGCACAGTCCCTGTGAAAGCAATTCCAGATCTCAGGGACAGGAAGGCAAAGTCAATTTTGGGGTGGGGATAGCTCTCATCCCTGGGCCCCACCTCAGGACCGGTCCCTACAGCAGCCCTGTGGGCCCTGGTGGGAAATACACTCTGAAGATCAGCGGAAAGTGCCAGGGGAGGGAGAGGGGGCAGAAAGAGCACAGGATGGGGTCAGCAGGCCTGATTTCGAGTCTCAGCGGAGGCACTTAGTGGTTTAGTTTCTCATTTTAAGGAATAGGAAGATCTTTTTGATTGCTTTTTATACCTGATGCTCTATGGTGACATAGAAAGGAAGACGAGGCCATCTGGAATGTGCAGGGATCCGTGGAGCTCATTTAAGGATGTAGCTGAAGCTCCCTGGAGCAGGACGCAGCTCCCAGGGGACCAGGGATGGGCACCCTTCCAGGAACACTCCAGAGCCAGGCCAGTGTGGTCCGGGGCAACTCCAGACACAAAACCCTCCATGTAAGGAGGCCCGCCAGGCCTCCCTCTGCTACACTTCCTCCTTTCCACAGCGCCATGGCTGAGGAACTAGAAATGACATCCTGTATGATCTCATTTAGAGGAAATTCAAGAAGGGTGATAGAACAGTGGTCCCCCATTCAGTGAGGCGAGAGGCCCTGGGGAGCCTGTTGGCGTGCCAGAGATTCTATATCTTGATCCGGAGGTGGTTACATGGCTTTGTCTGTATATCAAAAGCCATTGAGCTGTCCATGAAGATTTGTGTACTTTACTGTATGTAAATTATACCTCAATAAAGAAATATCAGTAACAGAAGAGATCAGTAATGGGTCCAGGCCAGGGCAAGCTGTTCTGGAGACAGAGAGGGAAGTAGGGGAAGAAGGGGCAATAAGAGAGATGGGCCCAAGGCAGCAGGCACTGGAGAGATAGAGAGAAGGAGAAAGAAACTGGGAGAACAGGGCAGAAAACTGGGTACAAGAACCAACATGGGAAGCATGCTTCGGAGGAAATAGCAACTTGACCTGAGATGTCATTTGACCTGGAGATCCTAGAAAGCACCCCTTCATCCTTTTGAAGACGGAGAGTTCTGGGAGGCACTGGCACATCCAGGGGTTAACTGAGACACATAACTGGTGTTTGCCAAGCTTCAGGGCTAATGTTTGTAGCCACACAGGATGACACGGGTGGGGACAGGTTCTCAGATATCCCTACAAACAGATGGTCCTGAGACTCATCCTCTTGCAGAAATTCTGAGCTAAAGAGGGAGGGGCTTCTCGTTGAATTTTCCAGCTTCTGCTGCTGGGGAGGAACCAAGTTAACATTTAGAGTCTAACATTTAGAGTCTGCAGATGGCTGAAATGTGACATGCGCCACTGAGAGCAGGGCCGACATTGATGTAGAGTGTTAATATTAAGCTCTAAGTGGCTTCTGTATGTTATCCAAATACGGGGAATAAAACTGAACAAATTCATTTCTTCTTTTTAAAAATAGGTGGTGTTTTAAAAGCGATGATCCAGAGCTTGAAGTCTTAGAACAGATCCAGCACTATTGGCTTGAGCGGCCGTCTCACACTGGGGGCGAGCCCAGTGCATGCTTGTACCCATTCATCTTAGAAGAGTCAGGAAGAGGAAACTCCTTGAGGGAACTCCCTGGGGACCCTGGGCAGCCTTCTTGCTCTCCTGCCCAGCTCAAGCGTAGCCAAACTTGGGGCTCTATTTTCCATTTCACCCACTGGCTAAGAGCAAGGGCTATGGAGTCAGGCTGCCTGAATTAGAATTCTGTCTCTGTTACTTACTTGCTGTGGAACCGTAAAATGGGTAAATGCCACCTCTCTTAAATGCCACCTCTGCCATGGAACTTTCCAAGAGCACCCTCCTCCGTACTGCCACTGGACTTACTAGTTCTATTTTTTTCCTTAAAAAATATGTCACTTTTGGAAATCATATATTGATACCTTTTGAAATGCTTCGTACCTCCCTCCTTTTCTCTTAGCCCCAGCTTCCCATGTCTCTATTCCATTTGCAACTTTAAATTTTATTCGCTATTTGTTGAGTGGACACCACATGGAGGGTGATGAACAAGTCAGGGACAAGTCTCACCCTCTTCCACTCGAGTCAGGGAGACTATTGGGGGTGGAGGGGGTCTCTCTGGGGGTGAGAGCTGGTGGAGACATGAATGAAGTGAGCGATTAGCCATGTCAGTATCTGGGGCAAGAGGGTCAGGCAGGAGGGCCCTAGGGAGGGAATGAGCTGCCATGTTAAAAAAAAAAATCAAGGGTGCCTGGGTGGCCCAGTCAGTTAGGCATCTGACTTTGGCTCAGGTCATGATCTCATGGTTGCAGAGTTCGAGCTCCGTGTGCTAATAGCACAGAGCCTGGAGCCTGCTTCAGATTCTGTGTCTCCCTCTCTCTCTGCCCCTCCCCTGCTCACGCTCTCTCTTTCTCTCAAAAATAAATAAACATTAAAAAAATAAAAAATAACAAATAAAAAACATCAGGAAACCAGTGTAACAGACAGGACTGGAAGAGAGGGAGCATATAGGAGAGGAGACTGGAGACATGGTCTGTCCCAGATTGTGAGAGAGGAGTGTCATGGTCTGATTTTCATTTTGTTTATTTATTCATTCATTCATTTTTTTTTTTATTTTTGAGAGAGAGAGAATGTGTGTGCAAGTGGGGGAAGGGGGCAGAGAGAATTTTTTTTTTAAGAGAAAAGGATTTATTTATTTATTTATTTTTAAATATTCTTGAGAGAGAGAGTGCACGTGCATGCATGCACAACTGGGGAAGGGGCAAACAGAGAGGGAGACAGAGAATCCTAAGCAGGCTCTGCGCTGTCAGCACAGAGCCTGATGCGGGCCTTGAACTCATGAAACTGTGAGATCATGATCTGAGCCAAAATCAAGAGTTGGAAGCTCAATCACCTGAGCCACCCAGGCGCCCCCAGAGTTTCACTTTTAAGCCTCACCTGGCGTCCAGAGTATAGACTAGACTCTAGGAGGTTGGGGAGTCGGGGCGAGAATGGAATCAGAAGGATCACTAGAGAGACCCAGTGAGAAACAATGGAGCTTTGGACCAGGGCAGAAAGGGCGGTTCCAGGCCCAGGGTGTTGTCTGAAAGGAGCTCAACCAGACTTGCTTGTGAGTTGGCTACGAGGAAGAGAGAAATCGAAGAGTATCCCTACGCTTTTTACTGGAATACTGATGTCATTTACTGGGATGAGCAAGATGGGGAAAAAAGGGGTGCAAAATGGGCTCTAGGGAAAGAGTTTCATTTCAGACACATGGAGTTGGAGATGCCTATTAGACACCCAACAGGAAAAGTCAGGAAGACAGTTAGATATAGAAGTCTGGCTTTGAACTGAGATTCAGGCTAAAATTCATTGAGTCAACTGGTTAGTTTCAAATAAATACCAAGTCCTTATCATTCATTCAATAAACATTTATTGAGCATATGCTATTAGATTGAAACATATGAAATGCCATCCTTGTATGTCAGAAAGGTCAAATATCAGCCAATTTCGTATAGTTTATACTAACATGTCAAAGTGGCACCCAAGCAAGAGCCATGAAGAATGAAGATGTATTAAGCTTAACATCTACCTTCCAGGATCACAGTCCAGAGTGGGAAATAACACTTTTATTTAAATCTATTTTTAACAGTTTTGTTGAGGTATAATTGATATATGAAGAGCCTCACATATTTAGTGTGTACATTTGGATGAGTTTGAACATATGCAAACACCCATGATATCATCACCACAATCAAGGGAATAGACGTATCCAAACCTCCCAGTTTTCCTGTGTCCCTGTGTGAGTGTGTGTGTGTGTGTGTGTGTGTGTGTGAGGAACACTTAATTTAACATGAGACCTAACCTCTTAACAAATCTTGAAGTGCGCATGACCATATAGTCACCTACAGTCACCATGTTGTACAGCAGATTTCTAGAACTTCTTCATTTAGCCCCACTGGAACTGTCTACCCAGTGAGAACATCTCCTTATTTTCACCCCACTCCAACCCTTGGCAACCACTGTCATATTCTCTGCTTCTGAGTTTGACTATTTTAGATACCTCATGTAAGTGACATCATGCAGTGTTATATCCTTGGGTACCAGAGGGGACACTGCCCGAGATGCCTCTTCTGTTTTGTGCTGGGAAGGGAAGGGACAGGCAGAAAGGAAGGGACAATGGAAAGTGCTGATTGTGCCTTTAAACTTCCTTAACATTTGAGTTTGCAGAGCCTTGTAAATCTTACTGTCCACAAAGCCCATTTGTTTACATTCTGTCACCTAAGCCTATTTCACAGATGAGGAAACAAGCAAAAAATCTCAACAGTTAAATGACTATGCTACACAATTTGTACACGGCTGAACCCAAACCTAAGACTTCTAGTTCATTCCACCACATAACAGAAGAGACCATCACACGTAGCGTGCTGACTCAGGTTCTAGAGCACATGGCATCAGTTGATCTTTGTCACCTCTTCCACAATATGGATTGCCTGTTTCATATTTGCCTTTTTTTTTCCCCATCAAGTAATCTTGGCATCAGTGGATTGTATAGAAAACTGGGGGCAGGAAATGGATGTAACCAAGGGAAATCATGGAAGGCTAACTGTAGCAGTTACGCCCTAATGGGAATCCCCAGGGTACTTGCACAATCCCCTCCTCTTGAGTATAAGCAACACCCGTGACCTCCTTCTAGTCAACATAATATGGCAAAGGTGATGAGGTATCATTCCTGTGATTACGTCATTGGATTTTAAAAAACTCATCCTTAGCAGACGTGGGGGATAGACTCTCTTGCTGGCCTTGGGAAAGGAAGCTACCATGCTCTGAGGCTGTGAGATCCTGTGTCAGGAACTACAGGCAGCCCCCAGGAGCCGAGAGCAAGCCCCAATGACAGCCAGCAAGAAAACGGGACTTCAGTCTTCTATCTGCAAGGCGCTGAAATCTCTCACATGAGTGTGGAAGAGGATTCCATGCTTCAGAAAGGCACGAAGCCCCACTGACACCTTAACTTCAGCCTTGTAAGAGACTGAGCATTGTATAAACATTTCTATGACTATATGGTATAAACAGTCCCTATGTTTTTTATATTTCTATGGTACATACCAGTTTGTGATATAATTTGTGATGATCGGGGTGCCGGGGTGGCTCAGTTGGTTGAGTGGCCGACTTGGGCTCAGGTCATGATCTCGCCGTTCAAGCCCCACATCGGGCTCTGTGCTGACAGCTCAGAGCCTGGAACCTGCTTCAGATCCTGCGTCTCCCCCTCTCTCTGTCCCTCCACTGCTCACGCTCTGTCTCCCTCTGTCTCTCAAAAATGAATAAACATTAATTTGTCATGATCAATAGAAAATGAATACACTAACCACTTCTCACTGGATGTAAATGATAAGCTATAATTATATACTTTATGGTTTCAGTGGTGAGGTTATATAGATTTGGGCACACACTGGTGGGTAAACTTGTTCCAAATGTGTCTGCTAGATGAGAATACACATTTATTTGGCCAGATATGTGTCAATGTTACTCTGAGGGAAGATTTTTTAGATGTTGCAGTATAATCACTCAATTGTGTTTATTATATGTACCACATACATTAAAGGGCTAGTACAGTGTGGTAGTTAATATCATGGATTGTGAAACCAGACACACTAGGTTCAAGTCCCAGCTCAGTTACTTCCTGGCTGTCTGGCTATCTTTTGCCATATAGAAACGCACCGTAAAACTTAATAACATCAAATTACAACTATTTTATTTGCTGATAATTCAATGAGTCGGTATTTGGGTAAGGCTCACCTTGGTAGTTACTATGTCCCAGAAGGTGTTAACTGGGGTCATTCAGGTGGCTAGGCTGGGTCAGAATGTCCTAGAGAGCTTTACTCATATGTCTGGCTCCTCAGTGCTCCTCCAGTGGTATCTCTCTCTACAGGTGGTGAGTTTTAGCTTCCTCACAGCATGGTGGTCTCTAGGAGGTTGGAATTCTTTTTTTTTTTTTTTTAATTTTTTTTAACATGTATTCATTTTTGAGACAGAGAGAGACAGAGCATGAACGGGGGAGGGGCAGAGAGAGAGGGAGACACAGAGTCGGAAACAGGCTCCAGGCTCTGAGCCATCAGCCCAGAGCCTGACGCGGGGCTCGAACTCACGGACCGCGAGATCGTGACCTGAGCTGAAGTCAGACGCTCAACCGACTGAGCCACCCAGGCGCCCCAAGGAGGTTGGAATTCTAACATGGCAGCTGGCTTCATGGGAGAAGGCTCCAAGTGGTCCAAAGTGAAAGCCCCAGATCTCTTAAAGCCTAAACTCAGGCATTACCATTGCATCTCATTCTACTGGCTAGAGGCGTTCGCA
Source organism: Lynx rufus (assembly GCF_022079265.1). Classification (NCBI taxonomy): domain Eukaryota; kingdom Metazoa; phylum Chordata; class Mammalia; order Carnivora; family Felidae; genus Lynx; species Lynx rufus. Next base: position 126,758,365 of record NW_025814834.1, on the reverse strand, counting down.
GGTGTAAGTGTGGGGGAATAGGCCCCAGCTTTCCTTGGGGTGAGTCGCAGTGAATTTGTAGCCATCTTTAATCCACCACAGTTTGGAAATTATTTTACCCTTTTACAGAAATAATAACAGTATCCACTTCATGAATTTGCAATAATCAAATGATTTAACATAGCAAGGAGCTTATTATAGTGCCTGGACGCTGTAAGGGCTATATACATGCTTATTATCATTACTAGGTTTACACCAAAAGTGTAGATAACAAAAACAAAAATAGACAAATGTATTACATCACACTTAAAAGCCTCTACAACAAAGCAAACGACTAACAAAACAAAAAGGCAACCTACAGAATGGGAGAAAATATTTGCAAACCATATATCTGATAATGGGTTAATTTCTAAAATATACAAGGAGCTCCTACAACTCAATAGCAAACAATAAGAACAACACCACCACAAATAACCCAATTAAAAAGTGGGTAAAGGACTTGAATTAACATTTCTCCAAAGAAGACATATAAATGCAACAAGTATAGGGAAAAGATACTCAATATCATCAATTATCAAGGAAATGCAAATCAAAACTACAATGAGGTATCATCTCACTCCTGTTAGGTAGCTAATATTAAAAAAAAAGATGCCAATTGTTGATGAGGTGTAGAGAAATCAGAACACTGTATATTGTTGATGAGAATGAAAAATAGTATAGCAGCCATGGAAAACAGTATGGAGATTCTGCAAGAAATTAAAAATGGAGCTACCATATGATCCAGCAATCCCACTTCTGGGTATATATATACACCCACTTCTGGGTATATATATTGAGAATTGAAATCCGCTCATCTCTTTGAGATGGCTGCACTCTTGTGTTCATTGCAGCATTATTCACAATGGCCAAGATATGGAAACAACCCAAGCGTCCACTGACAGATAAATGGATAAAGAAAATGTGGTATACACATGCAATGGAATGCCATTCAGCCTTTAAAAAGAAGGAAATCCTGCCTTTTGCAACAACATGCATACACCTGGAAGACATTATGCTAAGTGAAATAAGCTGGTCACAGAAGAACAAACATTGCATGATTTCACTTACACGAGGTACCTAAAATAGTAAAACTCAGAAGCAGAGAATATGACAGTGGTTGCCAAGGGTTGGAGTGGGGGTGAAAATGAGGAGATGCTCTCACTGGGTAGACAGTTCCAGTGGTGCTAAATGAATAAGTTCTAGAAATCTGCTGTACAACATGGTGACTGTAGGTGACTATATGGTCATGTGCACGTCAAGATTTGTTAAAAGGATAGGTCTCATGTTAAATTAAGTGTTCCTCGTGCACAGGCACACACACACACACGCACACACACACACAGGGACACAAGGAAACTCTGGGAGGTTTGGATATGTCCATTCCTTGATTATGGTGATCGTATTACAGGTGTTTGTATATGTTCAACCTTGAAGGCGTTCTCACTGGCTAAATCTAGGCCAGATTTAGCATCAAAACAATAATGATGATAAGAGATACAATCCACTGAGCAAAATAAGAATCCATAAGTCCATACTGATATAAATAAATAAATAATCAAGGAATCAACAGATAAATATGAGGGAAGGAAAAGCACTTCTTTTTCTTTTTAAAAATACTTTATTTATATTTTATTTAGCTAACATGCAGTGTAATATTGGTTTCAGGAGTAGAATTTAGTGATCCATCACTTACATAACACCCACTGTTCATCATAATAGTGCCCTGCTTGACGCCCATCACCCATTCAGGCCATCCCCTCCTCCCTCCCTCCATCAACCCTAGTTGTTCTCTATAGTTAAAAGTCTCTCTCTTTTTTTTAAGTTTATTTATTTATTGAGAGAGAGAGAGAGAGTGTGTGTGTGTGTGTGTGAGCAGGGGAGGAGAAGAGGGAGAGGGAGAGAAAGAATCCCAAGCAGGCTCCATGTTGTCAGCCCAATGTAAGGCTGGATCCCATGAACTGTGAACCTGAGCCGAAACCAAGAGTCAGCCACTTAATTGAGCCACCCCAGTGGCCCTATAGTTAAGAGTCTCTTATGGTTTGCTTCCCTCTCTCTTTTTTTCCTTCTTCTATATTCATCTGTTTGGTTTCTTAAATTCCACATATGAGTGAAATCATATGGTATGCGTACTTCTCTGACTGACTTATTTCACTTAGCATTATACTCTCTAGTTCCATCCATGTCATTACAAACGGCAAGATTTCATTCTTTTTGATGGCTGAGTAATATTCCATCGTATGTGTACCACACCTTCTTTATCCATTCATCAGTAGACAAACATTTGGGCTCTTTCCATAGTTTGGCTATTGTTGATAATGCTGCTATAAACCCCGAGGTGCATGTACCTCTTTGAATCTGTATTTTTGTATCCTTTGGGTAAATACCCAACAGTGGAATTGCTGGGTCCTAGGGTAGTGCTATTTTTAACTTTTCGAGGAACCTCCATACCGTTTTCCAGAGTGTACAGGAAAAGCTCCTCCCTAAAGTGTGATGCAGAATCAGTGAGGGTGGGATCGTGGAAATAGAAAATTGCCATTTGGCAACCATCACAGTGGTGTTTGATTCAGACTGGTGTCAGCAATGGAGGCTCAGGCTGGTGGGCAGAGGTTAGATGAGGATCAGGATATGGGCGTCATACATATTACTGCTAGATTTCAAAGGGGAAAATGGTGACTTTAAGACAGAGAAGTTGGCGACGTGATCAGAGAGTCAACCACTGTCGAGACAGATGGACGCCAAGTGGTGTAATGCGTCGATGGGAGTGGGGAATCACTTCCGCGGTATTCCTGCCAGGAGAGCCCGATCCGCCTCTGCCGAGAAGAAACGCGAGACCGCTTAGGTTGAGCGACATCCGAGAGAATATAAAGCCTGTATTCTTTCAGACGGTCTAGGACGCACAAGCCGGGAAGACGGAGGAACTGTGGCAGATATAGAATACTCCAGAGACCCGACAAGCAAATGCAGTGCCCGGTTCTTGTTGGCAACCTGGACCAGAGAGGAAAGAGATGTTGTCTGGACACCTGGTGGCATCTGAATGGAGTTTGTGGATTGGGTGATGATATTGTATCCATGCAGACTTTCTGATTTGCAGGGTTGTATGGTGGTTATGCGGAGAATGTCCTCGTTTGGGGGAAATACACACTGGGGTATTTGCGAGCAATACAACGTCGTGTCTGCAGTTCAGTTTCAAACGGTTCTGAAAAAGACTTAGTAAGAATGGGTATACATAAACACAGATAAATAAATCAGCATACACACACATAAAAGGGGAAAATGCACTGAAATATTAGCAAGGAGGGAATCTGGGTGAAGGGACATGAAACGAGAATTCTTTGCGGTGTGCTTAAAACTTGGCAGGAAGTTTGAAATGATCTCAAAACAAATTAGTTTTTCTTAATGCAGGAAAAAAAAGAGTAAACCTAATCGTCATTTTTCCCCAAGGCCATTTCAGCTCCCTGAGACAAGGGGTCTGTCATGTACTCCTGTGGTCTCCCTTGACACGTTGCAAGCCACACAGGGAGTCTTTGATTTGCTGACAGGCAGGCCACGGCATAAACGTACAGTGCTGCTCCTCACATGTAACATGACTGACCAGTTAGCGATTACACTTGCCTTCACACACCACTGTTGGGTCTACCTTGAGTGCCATCCGGAGAAATCATCTCGAGTGAGGGAAGGAATCAGTGGTGAGTACTGGAGAATCCCATAGATGTTCCGCCTCACTCATTGGCTGGTCTCCCAGCCTTGCAAGCGTTTGCTGACCGTCTGTGGTCGGGAACTAGGCTGCCATTCACTTTGATGGTCTAGATAGAATTTTGCTGATTTGGGTCTGATTCCGCGTGCTCTTCCGGATTCGGTGATGTTTAACTTTGGAGTTGTCGGTTTTGATCAACCAGTGTATTCTTTTGGGTTTTCAGTTAACAAAACACACACTTAGAGTTCCAACGGCACCTTCATCATTGAAATTGCTGAATAATAATTTTGTTATACGAGTCTGAAATTCTCTGACTTCTCAGCCCTTTTGTTCCTTTGAAAGAATTGTTTATGCAGCATGAGTGTTTGATGTTTCTTTTCTAAAGAGTATAGCGCTAGGCTCTCCGGAATATTCCGGAACCCAGACTGAGAGTTGGAAGGGGATTTAGAGGTTGTCCAGTGCACAGTGTCCAATCCAGACTGGAGAATGACTTCTATGCCATGGACCCAAGAGCTGCAGCTAAGGAGGAAAGAGTGGGCAGAGACAGGACCCAAGCCACAGGTGTTTCTCCCCTCAGCAGAAATGACAGCAAACATTTCCCTTGCTCGGCTACAGCCGGAGTCAGAAAGCACTGATCCACCCAATCTCCCAGCCCAAGCAGGAGTTCTACCAAACAGTCGTGAGGAGGCCCCAGCCTCTGCATAAACCCTTCCAGTGATAGGGACCTCAAAACGCTCCTGTTGAAGCTCTCCGATCTAATACTCAACAGAGGTCATGGCATTTGCTCCTTCTCTCCCCTCCTTACCCTGTACCTCACCCTGTCTTCTAATTCTCTGCACACCCACCCGGCAGGGCCAGATCTAGAAGGCACATTTCTGAGGCAGCTCGGTGGGGTGGGAGAGGTGCCCAGCTGCCCCCCAAGGGTTGCTGTGGCTGTCGCTTGCCTATAGTCTCTTTGACAGCTTTGTGCTCCGCGCTATAAATAAATGATTGTGAATGCTTATCTGCTTCCCTCTGTGTGCTTTTCAAGTTATTTTTGGGTGACAGGCCTCTTCTGTGTTAGGTGGGGGCCTGCATTATTGAAGACCATGCGTGCCTTGTCAAAGGGAAATAAGGTCAGCATGCACGTGGGGAGGCTGGGCCGGGCGGACAGTCGATTCGGGCTTGTCTGAGGTTCACAGCACCATTCACGTCCTCTTGCTGAAGGGTCCCAGGCAGACCACGGGGCCCCCGACACAGTCCAACTGCTCCCCACAGACTACCTTGGGTTCAGGCTCTACTCGTCATGTTAACTCTGCATCCACAGGCTCTAGTCCCTTAAAACAAGCCACATGGAATTTGCACAGGATCCTGGAAGAGGAGTCGGGATTCTTGGGCAACTATCCAGGCCTGCGGCTTCCTGGTTGGATGGCCTTGGGTGAGTCACTACTTCTCTGTGTCTCAGTATTTTTATCCATGAAATGACACTGCTGATCACTGCCCTGCCTGCTTAGAGGGCTGGAATGTGGGTTTTCATTTCCCTACTATGGCCACCTCTGGCTGCTGAGGTCCCAGAAACATGGCCAGGGCTCAGAACATTCCTCGGCTCCCCTCCCTGGGAGGCCCTTGGAGGCCAGCAGCCAGGGCCTCAGGGACTTTTCTAGCGTGGCAAACCAAGCTGTATTCTTTTGACCTCAAGCGTCCATGCAAGAAACTCAAAAAGAGAAACCCCGCTTTACTAGGGCTTCACTTAGATCCAAACTCGGAGGAGGCGTGAGACGGAGCTGTCCTCCTCCAGCCCTTCCCCCTCCTCCCTCTGGAGCCTCTCAGCGCCCTCGGGCCTCTGACCACCGACTTTCCTCAGAGCTCGCCTTCTGTTCCGGAGGAAACCTCCTCAGCCCCTTCCTCTTTCTCACTGTCCTGTGCCACCACCCCCAGGCCTGCCCCTCCAACCAACAGCGCATCTGTCCCTCAAATCCCTGTACCCCTTCCTCCGCATTTCCAGGCCTCCAGCACCTGTGGTCGGACCTTAACCCTGCAGACCTTAAACCTTTACACTATTGGGTCTGAAGACCTTCTGCATCTATTGTGGTTTTCTGAGTCTTAATGAGAAGGAATCGATTCACCAACTGGAGGGGTTTTTGTAAAGCACAGCACCAAGGTGTCTGAATACTTCAGGAAATGCCCATTGCCTTAGGAATCCTTCCTCCTTATTTTCAGGAATTTCTTCTACCTGCGTCTGTCCCTGCCGGGTCACGCTCCTCACGGGACTTGTTGGGCTCTGGCTCCAGGCCTTCTAAGCCTGAACACCTGACTGTCTTCAGGATCCCTACTTCTGCGGCTCCCACAGGACAGTCTCTGGATTCCCCTGGCAGGACTCCCTGTTCCCAGCCAGCCGTGGCTCCTTCGTCACTCAGTCACCAGCCACTGCCCCACCTTCCCTGCCCCTCTGCCCCCCATTGCTCCAGCCCAGTTCATTATCTGGACCTTTTCTGCTTTTCACCCTCCACTGATTTGCAGCAGGTTCCAATTAATAATTTTAAACGGTCACCAATTTTCCCTGAGCCTCAGGCAATAATGGAGATTTAGGTCTAAATTAAAATTTGCTAATTTAGAAACATTTGCCCACTAATCGCTGCTGAAGCCCTATGACTTGGCAGGCTTGTAACTCACCACTGTCCCTTTCCTGGTCTGATCTCTCTGTCTCTGGAGGGGTTAACTCAGTGCTTCTCAATCCAGGTGATTTTGCCTCCAGGGGATGTTAGACAATGACTGGACACACTTTGGGTTGTTACTACTTGGGGAGGGGAAATGCTACTGGCCTTAGTGGGTAGAGGCCTGGGATACAGCTAAACATCCCACAATGCACAGGAAAAGTCCCCACAACAGAGAATTCTCTGGCTCAAAATGTCAATTATGCTGAGGCTGAGAAACCCGAATATAGAACGTTCCTGGGCTTCTCCCCCAGAAACCTTTCCTTGCACAGTCCTGCATTCTCTAGAGCAGGACTCGAAGGTTTTGTTTCTTACTTACAAGTGCAAAATTATCTTCTTAGTTGTTCGAGATCTGTTTTCTTTGTTTATTTTTTAAATTTTTTTTTTCAACGTTTATTTATTTTTGGGACAGAGAGAGACAGAGCATGAACGGGAGAGGGGCAGAGAGAGAGGGAGACACAGAATCAGAAACAGGCTCCAGGCTCTGAGCCATCAGCCCAGAGCCCGACGCGGGGCTCGAACTCACGGACCGTGAGATCGTGACCTGGCTGAAGTCGGACGCTTAACCGACTGCGCCACCCAGGCGCCCCGATTTTCTTTGTTTATTTTAATGGATCCAATACTCAAACTCAGAAGATTTTGCCAGGAAATCTGTATTCACAGCTTGTGCTGGAAGATGGGGGATCTTTTCACACTGGTCTCCAGTTCCCAGGTGGCAACATCCAGTGGGAGGTAGCAGCTCCCCATAGCCTTGTACATGGGGCATTACCTATCTGGTCACCAGTTTCCGCCATTCCCTGTTGCTGTTTGACCTTGAGTATCAGTTGCCACTTATTACCATGCTTGCTCTGCTGTTTTCTCATAGCAGAGAAACACATGTGTTCCAATCCTGAACCAAAAGTGCGAAAATCGCAGGTAGACTGGGTTGTACCCACATCCGTCTCTCATTTGTGTCGTCTACTTTGTTTCTGGGCATTTGACTGTGCACTTCTTGCTCCAGATGGCTCCTGCTGAGCATGGGAGTGACCCTTGACTCCTGTAGAGTCCCTCCCAGGCCCAGCCCTGCAGATTCACAAGAGGCCAGCAGGGTGAGTGGAAGGTAACTCTCGTGTTCCTTTTAAGCTTCCTGCTGGGAGGTGGGGCTCCTGTGGATTGGGGTTCCCAGTGGATCTGCATCAAACACTCCCCATGGAGCTCTAGAGAGAGCTGCAGAGCAGGCCTCGGTCACTCAGCCCGAGGGAGCCCTATCCCCACCCCATTTCCTAACACAGCGTTGGTGAATTGGTCCACGAGCTAAGGCAGGCTTGCTGCCTGCTTTGTCAATAAAGTTTTATTGGTGGATAGTCATTGCCATTCACTCACCTATTGTCTGTAGCTGCTTTCCTGCTACACTGGCAGAACTGAGTAGTTTTGCCAGAGACTGTATGGCTCACAAAGCCTAACATAATTTACCACCTGTTTCTTCACAGAAAAAGTTTGCAGACCCCTGTCCTGACATAGAAGTTCCTGTCAGTTATATACACTTTGCAGTTTACAAAGCACTTCTTTTTTTTTTTATATAATGTAATTGTATTACTTATTTTTTTAATTTACATCCAAGTTAGTTGACATATAGGGTAATAATGATTTCAGGAATCGAATTTAGTGATTTATCACTTACATACAACACCCAATGCTCATCCCAACAAGCATCCTCCTTAATGCCCCTTGCCCGCTTAGCCCATCCCCCACCCAACACCCCGCCAGCAACCCTCAGTTTGTTCTCCGTATTTAAGAGTCTCTTATGGTTTGTCTCCCTCTCTGTTTTTACCTTATTTTTGACAAAACACTTCTTTTGATCCTCCTAACAACTTCATGCTGTGGTCAGGGAAAAGATTATAGAAAGTGTCAACAAACATTTTTGAGCCGCCGGGGGGGGGGGGGGGGGGGGGCAGGTGCTGAGCTCCTGTCTTTCAGATGCATTTGCTCACGGCAGCCTTGGGAAGTAATGACTTTAACTTTACAGAAGCTCAGAGAGGTTAAGGGACGGGCCCATGTTCATTCTCGAGTCCACCTGGCTCCCTGCCAGGCCTCTCTGCTCTCCAGCTTGCTTTGATGCAGCAGTCTCGACACTTGGCTGCATGCGGTGGAGGTCTATCACCATGGCACAGCCGTGGAACCCCTCTGCCCACACCCCCAGCACAATCGCTAGAGTTACAGCCTCTCCTCCCCCAGGCCTCACACTGGTGAGTCACTAGGAGTAGAGGAGTGTTGAATTAAGGGTCAGTCCACCCTACTTCGTTCTTGCCCCCTCTTCCCAAATTGCCCAAGGATGGATGCCCCATGAACTGCTGGGCAAATTCTTCCCCGGGTACCTGACAGCTACCATCCTTGACCAGCATTGCCAGGGGGAAACAGAGGCTGTGCATGCCCAGCCTAGCTCATCCTGACCCTGACCACTGGAGATGCCAGGATGAAAGGGCCAGGGACGTGGGGAGAGATTAGAAAGGAAGACAAAGGGAGGCGGTCTGAACTGAGAAGAGCACGGCCCGATGGCCGCAATGGGGACAAGGGCCAAGGAATCAGGGCAAACAGAAAGCAACTGTGTGTTTCACTGCAAACGGCCTGCCGGCCTGTGAAGGGTAATAGATGGGAAGTTCCAAGGGGCTGTAATCCAGTCCGATAGGACAGGCCACACAGAACCCACACACCTCTGTGGAGTAATTTATGCCACATTAACTCTGTGCACTTGGGCCTCCATGTGCAACCATGTGTGTCTTGACATCCGTGTTTTGTGTGAGCAAACAGGGCTAGCCAAACCCACGGGACCGCTGGATGGTTTCATGCATGGGAAATGATGGGAGGTGCCGGGAAGAAGTGCTGACCCCAAAACATCTGGGCCTGCCATGAAGCCTGATGTCCTCCTATTTTAGATTCCTATCCTGCTCTGGTACGGTAACCGGCACCTGACAGATGCTCCGTAAACATTAACTTGAACCCGTCCTTTCAACTGGGTGAGATATCTTGTGTACATATCTGTGTCTATACATATCTACATACATACATATGTATGCAGAGATTCTATTAAATGTAAAGTCCAGTACAAATGTTACCTATGTTTTCCATTATCGTTATCCATGTATTCAATACAAGTTGAGTGCCCACTGCATTAATTGCTTTCCTTTTTTAACTCGCAGAAGACGTTGGTGTGAGAGAACAGTAAACAAGCCGGCTGTACGTGCAACAGCCTCGGCCGTGTGGCTGTCAGAGAGGAGGTGAGGTAGGTGGGGCTGTGGAAGGAGCCAGGCTGGCAGCTTGGACTTGACCTCACAGGCATTCAGGAGGGGCCGTGGCCCCTTAAGCACAAGGACAAAGTGGGGGGTCGGAAGTCAGCCTGGCATTGGCATCAGGGAGTCTTCAGGTGGGGGAATCTAGTTGGGAGGCAGGTGCCGCTGGTCGTGATCACGGTCATTACCTAAACACCCCGCCGCTCTGGAGCACTGGCCGCATAGCACAGAGATCTCCTTATCTCATGGAATCTTCCCGGCAACCTGAGAGATTTATATGTCCCCCTTTTCCAGTAACAAAACCGAGGCTCAGAGCTATGGGGTTGCAGAGGAGCTATGATGTGACAACAGGCCTGGAGGGCAGGGAATACCTAGCAGGACTCCGCAGCAAGGTTTGAAGCAGACCAGGTGGACGGTGGCTGCCTGAGGCCATGCAGCTCAAGGGCCCAGAAAATGAGAATATAGTGGGGCCTGTCCCCAAGCTTCGGGCCTCAGAGGCCCCTACCGGAGGACAGACAGGGCCAGTTGCCTTCCCCTAGCAGGAGGAGACCAACTCCCAGAGTGCACAATGGCTTCCACTGTTGAGTCAGGGCATCCGAGGGGCCCCCGTGTCCAGTGAGGTTGTGATTCAGCAAGAAAGCAAGTCACTTCCTTCCTTGCTGACTGGTAGCAAGGCCATGGGCTGCTCTTCAGCCTGAGGTTCCCCTTGAAGACTGTGTAAGCCCACTCCTATCCTCCTTTCCCGCAACAAATTTCTTGCCACAGACTTTTTATACCATGATGATGAAGGCCAGGTGTGGTGAAAAGACACCTCTGTGCTTCCGGAGAAAGTTCTCTCCCAGCTCATTCTCTCTCTGGCAACATGCCAGCCTTTTACTCACTGGGCCTGGGAAACCAAACATGATATAAAACAAAATAAAATGACACAGCTTCATTATCTGCCGGAGAAAGATGATTAAGCCGGTCTACTTTGTGTCCTGATGGGCTATCTCTGCACTGTGTGTCCAATGTTGCTTTCCTTCTGGATTAGGATGACAGTATGAACTGTCTGTGGGTTAATTGGTTTCTTGGAAAGTTTATTCATTTCTTCCTCTCCCCCTCTGAAGGCATAGAACATTTCACAGAGTCAAAATGCTCAGCTTCTATTTTATGTGTCCAGAACATAACATGCATCAACCAGACATCCTGTCACAGCCAGTGAGCAGTGAGGTGGGATGCCTTCCCCTCCTTCCAGAGCCTTGTTGCCAACACAGTCAGTGGGGCCCCCAACGGGCCGAGTGTGGACGACCGCCCCTCAGTGGGTCTGCTCCATGGCTTCCCCTTGGCTCCTGGGAGAAGCTGGACAGAGTTAACAGTGAGCTTGTCCTCGCCTTTCCTATCCATATCCCATCCATATCCAACAGTGTCTTAGGGCTTGACAAGACACCACACCCAGGAAGCCACCCTGGATTACCTGCACAATCATTATGATTACAGAGTCGGTGCAAACCCCCTTCTTCTGTCACCGTGCTGACCACAGGCTTCTGACGCCTGATGATTAAGGTCCAGGGCTAGAGAAGAACATGCCTTTTGCTTTCTAAGATCAGAGGTGCTTATATATGTCTCGTTTCTTTTCTTGGTTTGTTTGCTTGACTATTAAGGTTATTCTTTTTGATTGTTTTTGAGCCATTTGGCAGGTGTGTTTTTCTGGCCCCCAACTGTATTGCCAATGCCTCTGAGGCAGAAACCACACCTAATTATCTGCGGTGTCCAAGACCCCATAATATTCTCAGCACTCGCTGGAGTGGCAGATGATTCTAGGAAGCTGGGCGGTGTCAGGTGGGGTGCCAGGCCATGGCTCCGGAGCAGGTTGCTGGGGGCAAATGCGGACCAGGCAGCTCATTTCACCCCCTCGTTGCCTCCCTTTGCACATCTGTAAAATGGAGATCATAATGCCAACCTCGTTGGGTCCTTGTGAGGATTAAGTACCTGGTAGAGGGACTGGCACATGGTAAACACTGACCACATGCCTACGGGGCTCTTGAGATCCTGTAAACACACAGCACCATGCTCCCTTATGCTGGGCCTCTTGCTTCCTTTCTGGATACCCCACTTCTGGCTTGGCCAGTGAGGGACAAGGCTGGAGAGGACACACAACAGGCCAAGCAGGGTTCCCACCACGGCTGTACCTTTTGTATCCCTTCCCAGCACCGAGAGGGAACCTCACTCATAGACCTGGAATAAGGCCTAGAGAGATCTAGGACCTCTGATTTGTTCCCAGACTCCCAGCTAAGCCTGGAAAGTCCCCACCCAATGGCTGGTGTTTACATTTCTATTCTTCCCTCCCCTGGGTGCTCCTGAAACGGATCTGTTGTTCTCCCCAAAGCCCACCCCTGCCAGGGCCCCCGAAAGCTTCATCAACTGAAAAGAAAAGAACCATGACTCAGCAATGGGGGCCCTGGAACCTGATTGAAATCCCTGACAGATATTTATTGCAAAAACATCTCTCTTTATATAACAATTTAATCAGGCTGAGGTGTGGTAAGCAGGGAGGCACCCATTAAGCCTGGCTGTTAATGCAGCCAAATCGTCTCCTGCTGATGGATGTGGCATAGGCATGGCTGGTCGTTAGAAATTAAAGCGGAACCGAAATCCATTTGCTGCCTGGTGGCGTGGAGCACTGTTGTTACAGCTTAACACGAGCCATCTCTTGTGCGCTGTGAGGCCGACACACGGAAAGCCGCCTCCTGCCCCTGTGCCAGCTGTAATTCAGAGAGACCGTCACTTTCATGTGCTTTCTCCACGGCCACGGACAATTGACCTTAGAGACACTTGATTTTCCTGGAGCCACAGGTTGGAAGAGGCAGGAAGAAGTGGAGAGAGAGGGAGCAGGTGAGGAAGACAGAGACAAGCCTCTTCTGGGGATGAAAGAAAAGACTGTGCCTTTGAAAAAGAAGGCAAGCTCTTCCCACCCCCTGTGCTTGGAATAACTTTCCACTCAATACTGCACAGTGGTCTCCTCTCTTCCATCAAAGCCACCCTAATACTCCTCCTCTGTGTGTTTTTTATGTCATTGTTGTCCTAATGGCAAGGTGATGCCGGCAGAAGGAGAGGGACATGGCTCGGTCGGACCTCGGGAGCAGGCATAGTTCCAGGACTCGGTGGTGTGTGCATCCTGGGCCGGGAACCGGCTCATCCAGCTCGAGGGTAGCTCCTTGGTCTATCCTGATGGATGCCTGTGCCTGGTATAAATGCAGGTGTTCTGGGACTCAGGCTTCACTGTATCCTGAGCACATTCCCTGCCTCGAGAAAACCCAGCGGGTGGCTTATTTTTGTCTTTGTGTCACTAGTCACTGGCATAATGTCAAGAGCGCTTAGTTGGTGACTACCCAAGGTTTATTTTGTGGCTGAATGAATGAACAAATGAATCAAGCAGAATTTTCAGGGTTGGTTATTTCCTCTAAGATTCCTCTCTTCTAAGCATCCCTCTTGGGTCCTCCCAAATGCTCAGAGCCTCTAATACACTTAAAATACAATTTGACTGAATTTGCCCGTCTCTCCCCCTCAACACAATCAGATTTATATGTAACTTTATAGAGCAGCCCTATTTCATAAAGGAGGGATAGGCTTTTGCACTTAAGTTCTTGATGGAATCTCAACATTTAGAAGCACAGACAGTATGTCGCCCATCTGTATGTACAGGTTCTGCAGTAGAGAGAGGGAGTGCATGATCCCTCTAGTCCTAAGTGCAGGGGTGCTAACTGGAGGGCAGACTTTTACAGCAATGACCCGATGCCTGGCTTTATCCCTGAGCTTCGGCACGGGGCCAAGAAGCCTCTAGGAGCAAAAGCGAAAACAGAAAGAGAAGGCTGTCAGCACCTCTCTCCCTGCTGGAGAATCAAACGTCCATCCTAAGAGTCTCTTAGGCTAGGATCCACTCATTAAACCAGACGCCACTCTATCATTTGCAAGCAATTCATTAGTCTAAACGGGTCTGAATGTCATCCCCATCTAAGGATTCGTCAGACAATTAATTAGAGCACAAAGCTAGAAGGAAAAAAAAATCCAGTTCACGAGACCAAGTAACATTCTCATTCGTGATAGTCAACTTTCCTCTAGGTTTCTGAAATGCAGAAGGGGGGTCAATGGTAGCAGGTGCCAATCTGGAGATGTATTGGAGGAGATTTTGCGATGTGCTGGGTTTTGGCTTGCCCACCTGACTGCTTCTCTGCTGTGAGCTGCTCCAAAAGATTCATGGTGCTGAGCCTTGAGTGGTGACTTTGGCTCCCAAGGATCTGAGAGCTGCATGTTGGAGAAAAACAGACATCAAGCACCACGGCACCAAGAAGAAGGCTGGCCCTTGCGTACTAGACGCAGGTGGTGAGCTGGGGCAGCCTGGGGCACTTCGAGCCGGAGGATCAGGGGACTCAGGAGGAGATGGCTTTGAGCCACGTCTCATACTTCTGCAGGCTGCTCCACACCACACAGGAGCCAGAGGGACGGTGGCTGGGGCTGCCAGCTCTGTGTCCAGAGTCAAACCCCCAAGATCATCTCTGCCTTCCTTCCTGGAAGAGCTTGCCCCACACCAAAAGACTCAGCCTTTTGGTTCTCTCTGAAAGGACCACAGCAGGAGGCCCCTGAGGGACTCACAACCGGGAGCATGGAATTATTCTCAGACAATGCGTGATCAACTTACATTTATGATAGGTTTCACACACACACACACACACACACACACACTTATTGAATTATTTTACTTCCTATCATACTTCATATCACATCTTAAGGTAATGTAGGCCAAAATATGTTTGGTTGTGTTTTTCTCTGGGCTTTTAGAGAGTTGTGTGCCGTAGGAATTTCTAAACTGCTGTAATGTCATTTATCAAAGGCAGGTGAGGTCGGGACATGCTGGAGAAACATCCTTCTACTTTGTTTTTTTGCTGAGACCCCCCACTCCCACCTCAAAGACTCTAGAAGATGTCACCTCCTAGCTTACCTGGTCAGCCTTCACCAGCCCAGTACTGGAGAGTGAGGCCAAAGTACATTTAAAGATGGGTGTGTTTAGACATAGCATTAACAGGGTGTTGCTGGCAAAGGGACATAGGGGAGGGGGTGTTAGTCTGCATCCCCCAAGATTAAAGGCAAGGATTTTGTTAGGGAAAGTGTCCACGTGAAAGAAAGTGGTGATGGGGGTGAGTTGGGGAGGCAGGGATTGCTGTCAGATGGTGATGCGAATATGACCCCAGTGAGGGAGAAGGAGGCTGGGGACGAGGGAGTGGACTGCCAAGTGGTCTGGATGGTTTGGCAAAGCCACAGGGGAGTCCTTGAGCCAAAGCTGGCCGAAAGAGGAGTCACCTGTCCCCCAGGAACAGGTCTACCTCACTGTCTCTGCTGGGCTCAGCCACTGGATGGGGACAACCCGGGGGTGGGGAGGAACATGCCTGGATGCAAAGATGGTTGTAGATTTCAGAGGGCAGTGGCTGGGACCCCGTCAGCCATGCTCCCTGGGGCAGGAGCCTGGGAGGCATGTTGTCAGGGCTGGAAATATGCCTGAAGAAGAGGAGACAGAACCCCCAGTAACCCCCTTTCAAGGGGTAGGAAGTCGGCCCTCTGTCCCCTCTTGCTCCCAAATGCCCTTCCAGCATACAGCTTTCAGAGCCCACACTAGTGTTTACTTAACCTTAGGATGGTTTGCTCCATTCAATGAAAGTGCCCTTGGGAGGGGTAGCAGATTAAACCTTTCCAGTTAGTCCTCAAGATTAAATAATCATCTAGATTACTTTCTGATCCCACGAAAGAAGAGAACATAGAAATCTGGGCACGGGAACCAGAGGGGAGAGGTGGGGGCACAATGTTCCACTTCACGTGCCCCCACCCTGGCAGACCTCCTGGAGGAAGAAGGAGAAATAACAGAGCGGCTGGCTGTTTCCTTCCTTTTCTGAGAGCCCGCAGTCCCTCGACCCCCACTGCCAGTCAGGTCTGCAAGAAAAGGGAGACTCAGACGGCAGATGCATCGATGAAGCCCAGGAGGCTCCGAGCCCCGAGGAAGGAAAGCAAGGCGGCATAGATTGAGCATCTATTCTGCACCACGTTCTCCATATGTGTTTATTCATGTGACATTCAGGGCTAGCCTGTATGGTGCTATTAATATCTGGTTTCTAATAGGCAACCGAAGCTCAAAGAGGTTTGCTCAAGCCCAAACGTGGCAGAACCAGGGTGCGAATGCAGTTCAGTGCAAATGCCACATTAGACAGGCAGGGCTCTAGAGGTTGAGAAACCCAGGCCTGCTCTGATGGACGGGTGGGGTGGCTGGTGGGCGGAGCTGGAGAGCTCACATGGAGAAGGCAGGAGGTGGGTGAGTCCTGTTTGGCGGTGGGAGGCTGCTGCTTGGGAGCCTCGTCTCCTGTGTCGTGAAGCTGGCAGGTGGGATGTGGGAGACCCCCGCTGTCACGGTGTGTTACCTCCAAGCTAAGCTGATGCTTGCTGGTTGGAAGAAGGAGAGTCCTAACAAGCCCCTTGGAACATTCACACTTTAGGACCTAAATACCTTTAGTGGTTTCCCAGTGCTCTTAGCATGAAATTAACATTTTCAGCCTGGCCAGCATGGCTTCCCGAGTCTGCTCCCTTCTTACTGCTCTTGTATCCTCTCTCAGGACCCTCTGCCTCCCTCCCTGTGCTCCCCTCACATCGTCTTCTTGGCTTCTCCATGCGCCACTCCAGCACCTGCTGTTTCCACACGAGACTGTAAGCTGCGTGCAAACGGAGACTGAATAGCAATTGTTGTTGGGTGCCTAAAAAATGCTGCACCCCTAATAGGTGCTCAGTACATACTCAGTGAATAAATGGAAAGTGAGATGCGGTGAGGGATGAGGTAGGCACTTCCAGTGAGGGTCAGACACTCCTCTCTCAACTTTCACCTCCAGAGTGCAAACAATATAAAAAGCCGGGTGTGTTATATAACACCCGTCTATGTGAATGGCTGAACTAGTAGGAAAGTAAGAATTCTTCAGAGGCCAAAAGCAGTGGGAAAGTCAACATCCTAGGAGGTAAACAAGAGCCTAAGCCAGAATATCTGCCACACCCTGGGGACTTGAAGCTTCTGTCTTGGGGGCTGCTGAAGCATTCAAGAATCAAGAGATGCAGCCCAGGGCTCACCCATGATGGGCAATCTAAAGGAAGACGGCATGAAAGTCAGACCACAGAGGGCTGGATCCTCAGCGAGACAATGAGCAAAAGACCATTTTGCGGTCTTCCTCCTCCAAACCCATAACTCCAGTCTAACTATGAGAAAAACATCAAACAAATCCCAGTTGAGGAACATCCTACAAAATACCTGATCAGTACTCTTCAAAATAGTTAAGATCATCAAAAAGGAAAGTCTAAGAAACTGTCACAGCCAAGAGGAGCTTAAGGACACAGGATGACTAAACATAATACAACATTCTGGATGGGAACCCGGGACAGAAAGGGGAAATTAGGTAAAAACTGAAGACATATGAATAAAGCATGGACTTTAGTTAATAATAATCTATCAATATTGACTCATCAATTTTGACAAATGTACCCATCATACAAATATAAGATGTTAATGGGGGCAACTCGGTACAGGGTACATGAAAACTCTCTGTATTATTTTTGAAACTTCTCTGTAAATATACAACTACTCTAAAATTTAAAAAAAAATTTAAATAAAATAAACCCAATGTACAGAAGGGAAAAGCAAGGAAACTTGTAACTCTTCACTTGATTTTGGGAGGAGAGAGAGAAGCACTGTCTCCTGAGATTCATAGCCATTTATTTAAATTTGTAGTCTAATACCATACTGTCTTGCTGATTACAGCTTTGTAGTAGAGGCTAGAGTCTGGGATTGAGATACCTCTGGCTTTGGTTTTCTTTTTCAACATTACTTTGGCTATTCAGGGTCTTTTGTGGCTCCATACGAATTTTAGGATTGTTTGCTCTAGCTTTGAGAAGAATGCTGGTGCAATTTTGATTGGGATTGCATTGAATGTATAGATGGCTTTGGGTAGTATTGACATTTTAACAATATTCATTCTTCCAATCCATGAGAATGGAATGTTTTTCCATTTCTTTGTGTCTTCTTCAATTTCCTTCGTAAGTCTTCTATAGTTTTCAGCATACAGATTTTTTACATCTTTGGTTAGGATTATTCCTAGGTATTTTATGGTTCTTGGTGCAATTCTAAGTGGAATCTATTTCTACAAAGCTGTAATTATCAAGACAGTATGGTATTGACACAAAAACAGACATATAGACCAATGGAATAGAATAGAGAACCCACAATTGGACCCACAAATGTATGGCCAACTAATCTTTGACAAAGCAGGAAAGAGTATCCAATGGAAAAAAGTTTCTTTAGCGAATGGTGCTGGGAGAACTGGACAGCAACATGAAAGGATGAAACTAGTACACAAAAATAAACTCAAAATGGATGAAAGACCTAAATGTGAGACAAGAAACCACCAAAACCCTACAGGAGAAAACAGGCAACAACCTCTTTGACTTCAGCCACAGCAATTTCTTGCTTGACACATCTCCAAAGGCAAGGGAAATAAAAGCAAAAATGAACTATTGGGACCTCATCAAGATAAAAATCTTCTGGGGGCGCCTGGGTGGCTCAGTTGGTCGAGGCTCAGGTCATGTTCTCATGGTCCGTGAGTTCGAGCCCTATGTCAGGCTCTGTGCTGACAGCTCAGAGCCTGGAGCCTGCTTCGGATTCTGTGTCTCCCTGTCTCTCTGTCCCTCCCCCACTCATGCTCTGTCTCTCTCTGTCTCAGAAATAAATAAACATTTTAAAAAAAATTTTAAAAAGATAAAGATGTTCTGCACTGCAACAGAAACAATCAGCAAAACAAAACTAAAAGGCAACTGATGGGGTGGAAAAAGATATTTGCAAATGACATATTGAATAAAGGGTTAGTATCCAACATCTATAAACAACTTACAACCTCAACACCTGAAAAATTAATAATCCAGTGAAGAAATGGACAGAAGACATGAATAGACACTTTTCCAAAGAAGACCTCCAGATGGCCAACAGACACATGAAAAGATGCTCAACGTCACTCATCATCAGGGAACTAAAAATCAAAACCACATTGAGACACCACTTCACACCAGTCAGAGTGGATAAAATTAACAACTCAGGAAACAACAGATGCTGGTGAGGATGTGGAGAAACGGGAACCCTCTTGCACTGTTGGTGGGAATGCAAACTGGTGCAGACGCTCTAGAAAATAGAGTGGAGGTTCCTCAAAAAGTTAAAAATAGAACTACCCTATGAACCAGCAATAGCACTACTGGGAATTGATCCAAAGGATACAGGAATGCTGATTCATAGGGGCACAAGTACCCCAATATTTATAGCAGCACTTTCAACAACAGTCAATTATGGAAAGAGCCTAAATGTCCATCAACTGACAAATGGATGAAGATGTGGTTTATGTATACAATGGAATACTACTTGGCATGAGAAAGAATGAAATCCTGCCATTTGCAGTAAGGTGGATGGAACTGGAGGGTATTATGCTAAGTGAAATAAGTCAGTGAAAGACAGATATCACATGTTTTCACTCATATGTGGAACTTGAGAAACTTAACAGAAGACCATCAGGGAAAGGAAGGGAAAAAAAATAGTTACAAACACAGAGGGAAGGAGGCAAACCATAAGAGACTCTTAAGTACAGAGAACAAACTGAGGGTTGATGAGGGGGGTGGGAGAGAGGGGAAAATGGGTGATGGGCATTGAGGAGGGCTCTTGTTGGGATGAGCACTGGGTGTTGTATGTACGTGATGAATCACAGGAATCTACCCCCAAAACCAAGAGGACACTGTATACACTGTATGTTAGCTAATTTGACAATAAATTATATTTAAATAAATAAATATCTGTAGTCCAAATTTCCAGGCAGAAAATTCAATTTCAAATGTCATCGGGTTGGTATAGCTCCCCAGTGCCTGGTAGATAACAACAAAAATTTTCTCTGGAAGAATGCAATTTCACCTGAAATTCTCCAGATTCTCCAGATAGGGAGAATTTCTACAGATAGGGAACATGAAGTTATCATCAAAAATTATAAAACACATATGGAAACAAAGCACTATGAGCAAAATCCAGCAGAAGTAACAGATATTGGAATCAGAACCCCAAATACTTCAGACATTAGCACTACTGGACATGGGATATAAAATAAGTGTGTTTAATGTGTTACATATGTTTAATATATTCTAAAAAGCTTAAAAATAATGAGCAAAAAATAAAAGACTATAACAAATGACCAAGCATGTTTGAAAAGAGAACAAATAGAACTTCAACAAAAAATATAATTTAAGCTAAAAACTCAATGGACAGCTAAATAATAGATTCAACACAGATGCAGGAGGAATTGGCAAACTGAAAGATATGGATACGGCCAAAGACACAGATTGATTTCAAACGTTGTTAAAGATAGATTTAGAATGTAGTCTTGAGAAACCAAGAGATAAACAGTAAGAAATAAAGGTGGAGACATGAAAGTCAGGGTAAGAGATTGTAAATTTACCTAATTGACTGGAATAAAAAAACAGGGACGAGGCAAGGGTGAAAGAGTTAATGGCTATGGGTTTTTCCAGAATTGTTAAAGGACACCAAACCTCAGTTCCAGGAGTTGCAACAAATGCCAAGCAGAATGTATAAAATGAAATCCTCACTTACGCAAAGTAGTGTGAATCTGCAAAGCACCAAAGACAGACAGACCGAGAGAGAGAGAGAGACAGAGAGACAGAGAGAGAGAGAGCACCAAATCAGAAATAGGCAAAACCAATCCGTGAAGACAGATAGGCTAACAGCACTTACCTTTGGAGACGTGGGTAATGATCAAGGAAGCCTTCTAGAGTGCTTATAAGGTTTCATTTTCACTTTAAACATCCGAGTGATAATTACATGAGTGTATCACTTTGTAAAAATTCAGCAGGCTGTACATTTATGATTCATGCACTCTAAAGTAAAAAATATGCTATCCTTTAATTTTTAAAACTCACATTTAAAGGAATGGTACTTAGACTAGGAGCTGGCTTTTCAACAGCAACAGCAACAGCCAGAAAATAGCTGAATAAAATATCATCAATGTCCCAAGAGAATAACTTGAATTCCATCCCCAGTGAAACCATCTTCTGAAAATGAGGGTGAAATAGCCACATTTTCGGATAAATGACCCTCACTAACAGAAGTTCTAAAGAATGTACATTAGACAGGAGGAAAATGATTCCAGATGGAATGTCTAAGGCAAAGAAAGAACGTGAAATACTATTTTGGAAATATGTGGATAAATCCAAATAAACATGGACTGAATAAAGCAAGAGTGGTAACAATGTCTACGTTGTAAGGTTACAGACAGCTATAAATCAAAATACTAGACAAAAATAGTGTATTAGATGGAAAAGGGGAGATGAAAGGTAAAGCATTCTAAGGCTCTTACATGTTGGGGGAGGAAGATAAAGATATGGATTGATTTCAAACGTTGTTAAATCTGCAATGTTAAAATATCTAGGGCAACCACTAAAGGAATAAATATATAAAACATATTTTCCAAACTACTAAAGGAAAAAATGGAAGAAGAATAATATTTAAAAAGTACTTTCAGCAAGAAAAGAGCAAAGAGCAGACAGCAAGAAAAGAAAAAAAAATGAGAAACAGAAAAAGTGGGACAAATAGGAAGTACAAAGTAAAATGGTAGAAATCTAAATATATCAGCAGTCACAATAAATATAAATTGATAAACTCTCCAGTTAAAAGATTGCCAGACCACATTTTTTAAACCCAAGTAAATTGTGTTTATAAGGACACAAATATTGAGAGTAAAAACATGAAAACATGAAAAAAGATGTACCCAGTAAGTAGTAACCTTAAGAAAGCTGGGTAGTTATATTAATGTCAAGTTAAGTGAATTGCAGAGCAAAGCATTAACTAGATATAAAGAGGATTACTACACAATGGTAGCTTCAAATCACTGGGAAGATATAAGAATTCTAAACTTGTTTACATTTGAAAGCACAGCCTCAAAATCGAAGTAATGTCTAGGGTATCCCTATAAATAGCACACATATAAGACATAATTTTCAAAGTTGTACAGGGAAAAATGAAAGAATAATAACGTAAAAAGTACTTCAATCTAGTGATGGACACATGCCATTATCTGTTAGTCCAAACCCCTCTAACGTACAACACCAAGAGTGAACTTTTACATAAACTATGGACTTTGGGGGATGATGTGTCAATGTAAGTTAATCGGTTATAACAAATACACCATTCTAGTGGGGGATGTTGATGGGGGAGGCTATGCACGTATGGGGGCTGAGGGTATGTGGGAAATCCCTATACCTTCCCCTCAGTTTTGCTGTGAACTTTAAATTTCTCTAAAAAAGGTAAAGTTTTAATCTAAATAAATAAATGATAAAAGACAAAAATAGCACATGTACCTAAAAAATCAATGTAAAAAACAAAACCCACAAGGATAGAGTAGCAGGGAAAATAAATAGCACTTTAATCAATCCAAAAAATGGCAAGAAACATGAAAAAAATGAGAAACAGAAAAAGAGAAAGCACAGAATAAAATGGTGGAAATAAATCTAAATACATTGACAAACACAATAAATATAAAGCTTGATGAAATTGCTAGAAGATATTGACAAATTCATCATGAATTGTGAGATTTCAACATACTTCCCTAGGGTAATTGATATATCCAGCAAACAACATGATTAGTAAGGCTGGAAAAGCACAATTAAAAGACTGCTCTAATAGACACAGACAGTGTCCATTTTATAAAAAATGATTCGTTTCTAGGCCATAAAGCAAGTCTCAAGAAAGATTAGGGTTTTTTTTTAAGTTTATCTACTTTGAGAGACAGAGACGGTGCAAGTGAGGGAGGGCAGAGAGAGTGAGGAGAGAGAGAATCCCATGTAGCTCTGTCCTCACAGCATGGACTCGACACAAGGTCTCGAACCCTCGAAACTGGGAGATCATGACCTGAGCCAAAACCAAGAGCCAGATGCTCAACTGACTGAACCACCCAGGCACTCCTCAAGAAGTACTAGTTTGATTTGGAAACTGAAAACACATTTCTAAGCAACTAAAAATAAAAATCATAATAAAAATAAAAATTAGGAGAGATTGATAATAATAATACTACATATCAAAACTTGTAGGATGCAGCTAATGTAGTAACCAGAGTAGAGTGTATAGCTTTGAAACTTATGTTAGAGAAGAAAAATATGTTGAAAATAAATTATGCCTCTAACTTAAGATCTGAGAAAAGAACATTAGAACACACACACACACACACACACACACAGGAGAAGGAAAATCATGATTCCAAATATTTTCCCATAATAGGGAATTGGCATCTGATAAGTCATCTCAAAGTCACTGATTTCCTCCCCGAGAGCTTTTCTTGAGAGTTCACTACTCCACACCAACGCAGTATGAATTTGTGTGGCCCTTTGCAGTACAAGTGGACTCAGAGCTATTGACTCTGCAGTGGGCAGACATCAGTGCCTGGAGAGGAAGGTGCCTGGTACACCCTCAGCCCTCTCTGACCCTAGTTGGGCTGAAGCAGTTACAGATGTGGCAGCTGACCATTTACTGCATCTTTTTCTGTGGCTGCACAAGCCTGGCTAATCCTCTGGGGTCCAGAAGTATTTAATATACCTTCAGGCACTTGGGCCAAAGCAAGAAAAAACCCCAGCATTTCTTGAGTCTCTTCACTATCAGTGGGTTTTGTTGTTGGTTTTGTTGTGGTGGTTGTTTTGGCTTAAAAACAAAAAACCAAAAAAACATGTACCAGGAAAAGCAAGGAAAATGAGGAAGAAGTCACCATCCAAAATGGGTGTGAGTATAGACATTAAACAGAGAACTTCTTTGGAAGCCCAAGGTCAGTAATGACCCATTTGAACTCTCTGAGGAGACCATTTGTCAGAGAGAGGAAAGTAAATTCCACCCAAGAGAAAGAAAATGGAAATCCAAATTCCAAGGCCAAGAGCCTTGCAGTTTATATTGACTGGAAAGAAGAGAATTGTTCTCCCCAGGGGCAGGCCCAGCAGGTGGCATTCTGGTCAGAACCAGCAAATATGCCCTCCCCTCCCTCTGCAGGGAATCATCCCCACCCCCCCACCTTTGCACTCATTCCAGTTACAAGCCCCTGCAGAATTCATTAAAGTATTTTAAAACCAGTGGAGAAAACTTAGTCCATATGTTTGGACAAGCCATGCACGCACAACCAAGAAATAAATAAATTAAATTGGGGGTGGGGGGGAAGGAAAGAACAAAACAACAAAATTAACTAAGCTTTGAGCGAGTGTCTAATAAACTTGACATTTTTAACAGGCACGTTGAAATTTCCCCCATGTGCTGGTGACAACGATAATAATTGAATGCATAAGAGATAAAAATCTATTAAAAATAGTGACAGCAGCAAAAGCTGTTGAGAGTTTTAAAATTCAGATTTCTGTTTTAAATTCAAGGTCTGTGGCCTCTCCTCACTTAGCTTAGTTGATGAGGCTTTGGAGGGAGCTCTGGCCCTTTGATGGAAAAAGCCCATCAAACTGGGGCCACAGGGCCCACAAGTGTCAGGATTCCTTACAGCAGGCCCTTTTAACTTTTGGGGTGCCCTTGCTGTAGGAAAAGTCCTCTGTTCATGAGGCCCAGAAGCAGTCGCACAGAGCTTTCTGGTTGTGGCCTAGGGGACACACTCTCTTCTCTTGCCCCCACCACCCCCCCACCCCACCTCACTCTAGGACTTGAAGGATATAGAAAGTTCTTTTCGTCAGTGAATGGATGGATGGATGGATGGATGAGCGGGTGGATGCATTTATTAAATGTATCTGAACTTAGAGTTCAGACACCCAGACTCTAGTTCCATCTTTGCCATAGGAATGTTCTATGAACACAAATCACTTTATCTCTGTGGGCCTTCATTTCTTCACATGAAAAACAACAGATAGTTTCTTATGATCCCAGGAGATCCCCCTCCCCAACAGTCTCCCAGGATAGAAGGGAAGCCAGCTGACTGTGCTGAGTTACAGGTAATACCACACAGAGACAAAAAAACAAACAAGCTGATTTAGAGATGGGCTCACCTGACCTGGGTGTTCCATATGGCTTCCCAATTTGAGCTGGGTTCATCAAGGACTTTCTTTTTGATCTCACTGTGTACCCAGTCTTCTCATATCTACTCCCTGCTATACCTTGGTGCTTCCTTGCTCATTCTTTTCCTATATCCTTTAGTTATTCTGCCCCAGCTTTCCCTACTATAAGCTGCATTTTCCCAAATTATGATTTCTTCCTCTGGTAAAGTAATTGAACTCATAAGACTACCCCTGAGCCCAAGGGCCCCACTTCCTAAAAGCCTGCATTCCCTAGCAAGCCTGCACAGGTCCCAGAGCTGACTGCTAGTGGAGCCATTTCCCCCACCCAATTACCACCAACATCATGCACTTGTGGGTTATTTTCTCAACAAACTTGTGTGCGGCAAGTTACCATGGAAATAAGAAAAAGTGATTTGTTGGTATTGGTATCCTGAAAATAAAGTGTGAGCCACGCTGAAAAATATCAGAGGTAGGGGAAGGGGAAGGCTATCAGGAGAAAGAGAAGAGATCTTTTCACACAAGGTGAGGAGGAAGATTCTTGCACTACCCCAGGAGAAAAGTCCAGGTGGTGCTGAAGAGGGGGGTGGAGGCCACCAAGTACTGGACGTGGCCTTGCCGAGGTTGGTGTTCATTTCCTGGTATATGGAAGAATCCCTGAGGGTCTGTCCACTGCTTTCTCTCCAGTAATGAAGATTAAAAACACAATTAAGTTAGACCCAGTAATCTGACCCATTAGTATGCATCTTCTCCAGATCAGAGGGCAGTTATGTTGGGTCCTAAGCTGGCCTCATGAATCACCACGACAGGAACAAGCTGGAGATAGGAACAGCTTTTGCTTCAAAGGATTTTCTTGGCAATACTTCTCCTGGTGGCCTACAGATGGGGTCCTTGAAGGTATGCACTGGGATGATTCCCAGAGAGACACCCCAGGATGGGTGTTCGGCCAACACCACCACCCAGGGAGTGTGATGTGCAGTCAGTTAGGTTAAAGAAGCAGTCCTTTTGCTCAAGGATTGGAGCTGCCTGGATTAGTTGGGTCTGTGTCCACCAGCTCAAGTGTATGTACCATTTTGAACTTAGGGTTGCTCACTTATTAATGGCAATAATCTCATTTGTCGTCTGTGGTTGAAAAACTATGTAAAAGCAGCTGATACAACAGATATACGGAGATATTTAATAAATGTGTTTTTTTCCTCACAGTTTATTCCAAATCCAGAAATCTCTTCCCAGAGAAGCGACTCCTCTGAGGTAGCCAGCTCTGAAGGTGGGGACGAGACAGAGCACTGAGTCTATCCGGAGAGGCAGGGGAGACAGCACTGGGGACCTAGAGTGTGCGGCACGTATGGGGTGGTAGAGAAGTGTCTTCCCACCCTTTCACCACTGATGTGTTTAGCTGTCACTTCCTAGAGACTCAGTATGTGATCTTCAACAAGTCATTTATCCCTCTGAGTGACATCATGTCAGTGTGAACCTCCCTCTCCCAGAAGACTTGCCTTTCTCTCATCATGGTGGTTACAGGCTTGGCATTCTGTTAGAGGACCATCGGGCTTTGTGGAAAAGTAGATATGGAGTAAGGGGTCCTTCCCAGAGTCATGCCAAGGAGGCAACTTCCTGCTGCGCCTGTGGCCATAGCCAGCCAGGTGCATGGGCTCCGGTAGGCAGCATGAGCAAGTAGACTCAAGGAATGAGTATACGGCCACACTGCCTGGATGTCTCTGCCTGGTGCAGTGAGGGTCTCAGCCCCTCACCCGTCCTAACCTGATAACCTGTCTCGACTGTAGAACTGATCCAGGCTTCCCACAAAGCCAGGAGGATGTACAGATCTCCAAAATGCCACAGAAACCATCAGACGTTAGTGTCCCGTCCTCAGCGGCAGCTTGCCTGGTGTGTAGAAAGAGAATCAGATTTGGACGCATGAAGACCTAAGTTGACAAGATGTGTGACCTTCGGTACATCACTTCACCCCTCTGGGTGGCTTACTCATCTCTAAAATGAGAAGATTAGTCTGAGGCATCTTGTTACGGAGCAACTCTAAGTAAGGGTGTAACTCTAAGGAAGGGTGTTTGTCCTTAGAAATACCAATGTCTTGTACAACCTTCCCAAGCCATGTAGATCAGTCACTGTCACTCACCAAGTGCCACCAGTTAATCATAGTTAGAGAGAGATGGGTCCCAGAGATAGGAGGTTCACTTACTCATTCGGCAGTTATTTAGTGACCATCTACTGCATGCCAGATATTGTTCTAGACACAACCAAAAGGATGAAATCCTTGCAAGCACAGAGTTTACAGTCTAGTTGGGAAGACTGGAAAACAAGCAAATAAACAAGCAAAGATGGTGAGACTGGCGTAAAAAGTACCAGGAGAAACCTAGAGCAGGATAAGGGGATAGAGATCTGGGCTGGTGGGGGCCGAGGGGCACATTGGTGTGAGTTCTCGGGGAAGAGCTCTCTGATAAGGAGACGTTTGAGCAGAGACCTGAAGGAAGGAAGGGGCAGATTTATAGGCAGAAACTAGAGAGGTTGGGAGGATGAAAAAGAGAGTCCAAATCATCTTCGTAAAGCTGTACCTCAGGCAAGTAGCTTTCCTGTCTTTTTTAGGAGGCAAAGCAAGTTTTAGATCCAGGTCAAGATTCACTATAGGAACAGTGTTTGCAAAGGATCCTTGTAGGCCATCTTATTATCCCTTCTTCTGGCCTCCCCGCAGCCTGGCTCTCGAGCCAGCCTCCCCTGCACCAGAAAGTGAGCCCTGCCATCTATTATCAGACTGCCTGACCCTGAACAAGTGACCTGGACATTCTAAACCATGTTCTTTCACCTGTATAGTAAGGAAATGAATGCCGGAGCGCCTGGGTGGCCCATTTGGTTAAGCATCTGACTTCGGCTCAGGCCTTCACCGGGCTCTGTGCTGACAGCTCAGAGCCTGGTCTGTGTCTCCCTCTCTCTCTGCCATTCCCCTGCTCATGCACAGATACACACACACACACACACACACACACACACACTCTCACTCTCTCTCTATCTCAAATATAAATAAACATTAAAAAAAAATAAGGACATGAATGCCTATTCCCTAAGGCTGTTGAGAGGATTAGATGAGCAAATGCATTTCAGGTTTCTGGGGTTCTTGCCTGCATTTCTTACTTTCAGGCAGGGAGGCTGTCCTGGGTCTCCAAAGTCCTCAGAGGAGGTGAATCCCTGTATCCCTTGTCCCAGGACCTCCCTTTTCCTCCTATACTCACAGATGCTCTAAGGGATGGAAATGCTGAAGCCCTCCCCACCCCTGTCCAGCAGCAATCCCCTGGGGGCTGGGGGACTGGGCAGGGCTACTGCAGAGAGCTGAGCTGGGCAGGACCACCCGGAAGCTCAGGGCTGGAGGGCACTTGGATGTCAGCTCAGCTGTGACGGTCCTGCAGCTCCCTAGAGCGCCGCAGCTGGGGACAGGCTTGGGAGATGCCTACAGATTTGATGGTACAAGGAGCAGTTTAAAGTTTTATTTTACAAAACAGAATAAATTAAAAATGCATTAGGAATGAGGCCCTTACTTAACTACAGGGTGTGCTAATGGGCTTGGAGCCTGTCCTCCCTCCTCCTTTAAGCTCTTAATGACTGAGCTTTAATGTATTTTATTTCTTGAAAAACAATCCCACAAGCGCTCAGTACAGTCAGAAAAACATTTCTAAAATCATTAGACCACTGCACGGTAAATATTCATCACAACCGCAGCTCCTACCTGCTCGCAGTGAGGCATCGATTTTTTTTCCTTGCCTTGTTTTGCTTTCTCTCGCTTTCCATTTTCTCTTCTATTCCCCTCTCCACCTCCTCCTCCCAGATCCTCGCCGAAAGCTGAAGCAAGGCTTGGTAGGGGCCTCTCTGAGGAGATCATTTTTCTAGGGGAGCCGGAGAGGCTTTGCCAGTGTTCAGTTCGGCAGGAGCCAGTACCCTCTGTTGCAGAACCTCCTGACCTGGCTCCCCGCATGCCCCCCCACGCTGTCCTGAGACCCCATGCCCACCCTGCAGCAGGGGGTCTGAAACTCCACCATCAGAGCTGCATGATCACATGGCAGGCAAAAGCACCGGTGTGCCCAGTCAGAGATCTGCAATCCAGTTCTAGCCCTGTGGATGCCATTGTGTGACCTTGGGCACGTCACCTCCCTGCTGAAACCCTTAGAATCGTCATCTCTAAAATGACACTACCGGGCAAACCATCCCCCAGTTGATGTTCTATGACCGCTTTCTCTGAAGAGCCAGACGGCACACCCCCTCTGGCCCCCTACTAGCTGTGGACCCGTGGGCGAACTGCTAAACCTTTTGGAGGCTTATTTTAAAAATTATATGTATGGATAAAATGTGTGTCTGAAAAGCAGGTATTGACGTCTAAGCTATATAAGATGGGCAGAGCACCCAGCATGGTGCCCAGTACATGCTGGGGCTCAACAGCATCGATTTCTCTTGCCTGCACTGTAGTCATCTTGTCCTCTCAGGGGGTGGGGAGGTCCGGAGCTAGAGAGAGAGAGAGGTAAAGAACAGAAGTGTCCTGACAGCACAGGAGGAGCAGGAAGACACAGACTATCCACGGAGCATTTGCCCGGTGTGAGCCTAGGTCCCCACATCTGGAAGAAATGGGAGTGGCTGGGTCTCTTCTGATGGATGTATTAACAGGGAAGAGAATCTCTCACAGATGAGATGAGAACTACCAAGTCCCCACCTTCTTCAGCATACTTTTCCTGCCTCCCTGTGGGAAAGCTGGCATTTTATTTGAATACCTACACTTCACTAAGGCTTTTCGCGTGGATCCTGTTGTTTGATCTCCAGAATCTCCTGAGGTGGGTGAGAGTTGTCCTATCCCCAACTAACAGATGGGTAAACTGAAGTCCTGTGAGGTTTACCTCAAGGTCACGAGAATAAGTGGCAAAACAAGGCCATATATCCAGACCCCCTGAATCCACATTCAAAGGTATGAACCAGAATTTTCTTTGCTCACAGCTCTTCAGGGACAATTATGACAGCGCGGCAGATTGTCACAAACATCATGTCAAATAGGGTGCGTTCTTAGATATTCTTTCCGTGTGGAATAACTATCACTGCTAGAGGATCAAAATTGCTGGTAGCTTCTTGAACCCTGCCAGCTGTCATCAGTAGACAGTTATCAATACAAATTCCCAGAATTCAGCTGAGTTCTCAGCTTGGTGAGAAATTCTACAGCGAGAGGCTGTGACCCTATTCTGAATTGTATACCTCTTTCTCTCTGTGGTCTACGAACAAAGGTCTAGCGTACTGTTTCTTTCTTTTTTAAGTTTGTAGAGAGCTTTTGACATGCCAGGCACTATGATAAGGATTTATCACACATTATCTCAATTAATCCCTCAAAGCAGCTCCACGAGGTAAACAATATCATCCCTATTTTACAGAGGTATGAACAAAAGTGATTCTATAGGTCACACAGATAATGAGGCACTTACAACTGCTTCTCCCTTTCCTTCCTTTATTACAGAGAATAGAAAGCTAGAATGTTGCCTTTCATACTTTCTCTTGCAATAAGAGAGTCTGGTCCATATGATATAAGTCAAAGTTCGTGAGTGAATCTCCCGGAAGCAGTTGCTAAAGAGACACGCCCCTCACCCATTTTTACTGCCAGAAACATGGACACAAAGGCTGGAGTTGCAACATCTACTCTGCAAACCCAAGAGTAAAAACTGAATGCTGAGGCACCTGGGTGGCTCAGTCGGTTGAGCGTCCCCCCCGACTTCAGCTCAGGTCATGATCTCACGGCTCATGGGTGCGAGCCCCGCATTGGGCTCTGTGCTGACAGCTCAGAGCTTGGAGCCTGCTTCAGATTTTGTGTCTCCCTCTCTCTCTGCCCCTCCCCTGGTCATGCTCTGTCTCTCAAAAATAAACACATGTTAAAAAAAATTTTTTTAAAGCTGCATGCTAAGAGCTGTATCAGGAAGATGAAACGGACTGAGTCGCAAAGGACATTCTTGAAGAGGTTCATCAGCCTTGCAAGCCTTGCCTCCCTCTGGACCTAGGTGAGGAAAATCAACCTCTATCAGCCCATGATTGTTTTGTTTTCTGTTGCTTGGAACCACATCCAATTCTAAGGATACACAGATGAGGCATGAAATTCTAACTTGAGGTTAAATGACTATATGCCCAGGTCTTTAACTACTATGACATTGGCCTTTTAACCCAGTCTTGCTGCTGCCTATTGGTGTTGGGTAGATAGGAAGGAGAGGTCACCGGGAGCATCTAGGACCTATTCCATTCCTCCCACACTGTCTCCCCTCTGCCACACCTGTGACCGACCCACTACTAACCAGGCTTCCAAGGATTCAGATACTCTAAGGGTCTTTCCCACGCCCCCTCCCCTAGGAGAATGGGTCACTCCACAAATGACGTGAATGCTACTTCTGTGGCTTCATATCATCTTGTCCTAGGACAAGTCCAGTGATTGGGAGATAAAGCTTTATCCTGATCTATCTCTATCTAAAGATAAAGCTCAATCTCTATCTAAAGATCTATCCTGCTGACCCTTCAGAAGATTGAGTGAGAACCAAACACAGGGTCATTAATCCTTTTTTTTTTTTTTTTTTGCATACATAGTGATTGCTGCTATTTTCAGAACCTTGGAGAATACTTTTATTTTTCTGACTCTTCAAGGGCCTTGACACAATACAAGGAGCCCCTGGACATTTTCCTGATGACTTTTGGCATAGCCTGTACTTTTTACTCTATTCTCGGAAAGAGGGAGGCACCTGGGTCCTGAGTCCAGTGTGTTGGCATCCTAAGGATTTGCTCAGCCTGTGTGGAGAAGTCTCCTTGCTCTGCTCCCACGCAGCCACCCCTGCCACAGGACCACTTTCAGGGCTGGTGCAAGGGAATGAGAACCCTGGGAACAGTGCTTGCCATTTGTAGGAGCTCGATATTATTGTTGCACAATGAATGAACTTGGTATGTCTATCAACCCAGGAATAATAGTACCTATATCTTATGAGGACAAATAAGATAATGCTTGTAAAGCCCTTAACAAAATGCCAGCACATAATATGTGCTTCCTAATTGTTACCTATAATCCTAAGGAAATTCTATAAAATATGAACAAAAAGATGTTCGTTACAGCATTGTTTACAATATAAAAATAAAGCTAACCAAATTTTTAACGATATTGTGATCCATACATTGGAATGAAACATAGCCATGACAACATGTTGCAAAGTGCCATTGTAATAGGATGGTACCGATTGAGCCTTTTACCCTTGAGAACGGTGCAGTTTACAGGAGAGACAGACAGCCATTAAAAACACAATTGTTGGGGCGCCTGGGTGGCTCAGTCGGTTGGGCGTCCGACTTCGGCTCAGGTCATGATCTCGCGGTCCATGAGTTCGAGCCCCGCATCGGGCTCTGTGCTGACAGCTCAGAGCCTGGAGCCTGTTTCGGATTCTGTGTCTCCCTCTCTCTCTGACCTTCCCCCATTCATGCTCTGTCTCTCTCTGTCTCAAAAAAATGAATAAACGTTAAAAAAAATTTAAAAAAAAAAACAACACAATCGTTAAATATTGAGAAAAGTCTGATTTTTTGGCTTCTTATCATGGAGTTATAAGATAAAGTGACCTTTTTAGGGAGTATAGTGTTTGTGAAGAGAGTTTATCCACCCTTCATCTGCCCATGGAAGAAGAGATGGAGAAAATGCCACTTATCACCTTCAAGCTAAAAAGAGGATTTCCAGGAGGATGGTTTATAAATATTGAGGGCAGAGCTAAGAAGAAGGGTCTGTCAGCTAGTTCTTAGGTGCTGAGATGGGAGGATGCTGGGAGCAGAGGGAAGCATGGTGGTGTGGTCAAGTGATGAAGGGGCAAGAGCTATCTCCTGAGTGCCCTCTAGACATTTCCTATGCCCACAGACCACATAGTAGGGCCATGGAAGGTATATGAGCAGAGTAGGCAGGCTGAAATTGGAGGCAGAAAGGAGTACCATGGGGGATAGGCACCTACCTCATCAATAAGACTTGTTGAGTCCCCTGTCATCTATATAGACCCGATGACAAGCATCCAGAATAGTGGCGCCAACCAACAGGAAGGGACAGAAACTTGTCAAAGGCAGTCACAGAAGTTGGTATTCTTTTCCCCTTTTCTTCCCTGCACATCCCTATACAGGAGGGGCCAGGTCAGGGAAGAGAGAGAGGATGCATGAGAAACAACAGACTATACCCTCTGCTCCTCTGTCCTTTCCAGTACAAACAGCAAGTCTAGCTAGTCCCTTGGGGATCAGAAACATGAAGAGAGGTTTGAATCAATCAAATATGAGATTGAAAAATTTTTAATGGGAAATACTAGGCTTAATAACCAAGACAAAACCATTTTAATATTGGAATGTGACTGAAAGTTATGGAATCAGATTGAGCTGTTGTCGAGGGTGTCTTCTCCCCAGTGGGAGGTGGAAAGTTGACAGAGCACAGTAGTGACAATTGCTGGAAACGTAAAAACATTCCATGTTTATGCCCTGATGAGTCTGAGACTTTCTAATCAAACTAGCTACATTCATGATATAATGTAAAGTGCAAAAATCAGGTCATAAAACTGTACATGTGATATGCTTCTATTTTGTAAAATATACAAAGGTTTGTAGGAAATACACCATACTGTTATGGGTAGATGGAATGATGAGTAATTTTAATTCTCTTCTTGTTGCCTTTCTTCATTTCCAAAGTTTCCTCAGTGGGCATATATCACTTATGTTGCTTATATAATCAAGAAAAAATATTCAAAAAATTTTGCTGTGTGAGTGTCTTTCCCCCAGTTCCCTGCTTTGGGAACAGGCTTCCCATCATTCTTGGCTTTCCTAGTGCTAGAGTCCCCTTCAAGGACAGAGAGGCAATTAATATTTAGGGGTGAAGTATTTTCGGTCTAGACAAGACTCTGCTTCTGATGTTTGGTGAAACCTTTATCCTAGGGATGCGGAGTCACAATATCCTAGGGGCTGAACCCAGAGCTCAAAGCTCCATGGTCTTTCCACTACAGTCTGAAAATTTTAAAGGAACCACGTTCTCAGGGGCAACTAATTATGATGTCAAGTGCAATTGGTTTTCCTAGGAGCAGAATGGCAAATGTTTGTGGTACATCATGAACAACCTGGTGGGATTTTATCCATATAAATAATCCATGTGGTGTTATTTTTTTACCCTTTGCTGTAGAAGTAGGCACGAACAAGGTCAGAGATACAGGACTTTTCCAAGACATGGTTGTTTCCCTGAAGATGAAGATTGAATGAAATTGCCTACATAAAGCCACTGTCCAACACCTGAATTGCAGGCATCCATAGGTGCTTAGATACAGTTAAAGATCAAGGGCCATCCAACTGCACTGATTTCCATAAGGGGACAGAAGAAAAGGGTGGTCATCAGGGTTTGGGAGAAGGCAATAAAATGAGGCTGTGGTTCTGCTATGTTTGTCTCCAAGTATTTATGCTGTATTACATCCATTTTCAATCAACAAAGAACACTGAAGAAGGAAAATGAGCAGGATGCCAGAGATAAAAAATCTTCAAAGGCTCTCATCTTGCTGGGCTGTCACCCCACAAAAGGGCCTGGATGTCCTGCCCTAGTTCTGGAAGATTTGAGAGGTTAGAACAGGGGCAGTGGTCATTGAGGCTGAGCCTTCATGGTTTACACTGGGGTGTGGGTGACCCCCGTGACCTCTGTTTGCCCTACCACAGGTAGGAGCTACAGATACATGCAAAATCAGGCACAAACAGAGAGGAAGTGCTCATGTGCTAAGAAAGGTTCCATCCCCAAGGCCACCTCTTTCCTGCTTCCAAATGCCCAACACTTCTAACAGAGATCAAAGCTTTTATTGCAATGAAAAGAGAAGTCTTTGTGTGACAATGCCCTCTAGAGAGTAAACACAGTTCCTTAGGTTTACACTAAGACGAGAATGGCTGATGAAATTTCAGATCCTCTACTGAAAGTAAGTTTTCATGGCGGGTGAAGGATAGAGATCAAGAGGTGGCATGCCTGAAGGAGAGAAGAGGGTCTAGCTGCCAAGAAAAGGAAAAGGATGAAAGAAAGTAGGGCAACAAATGTAAACTGACTTCTCCTTCTGGTTTGGAATTGGTGCCATTTCCAGGAGGATGTAGAACTCTCCCTTACTTTTGGGGAGGGAAACCAATATAAATTGAGACATTCTCTGGTTGTGCCTAGTTCAGTTCTTATTATTTGATTCCAGACTTGATCTCGACATAGGGCCTCCACTGGGAATGAAAGACATGTTAAGGCCAAGGGGCAGCTGCTGTGTGTGTGTGTGTAGGGGGTTACTTTCTATAATCCATCCATGAAGTGTCAGATGGGACCCAACTGGCTTTTTGGGTAACATGTTTAACCAGGGTTAATTTTTAACTAAGCTCTCCAGGAGATTGGGGAAGAGTCAGGAGACGCATCCACCTACACAATAATTGCCAAACCAGCTTCCATTTGGAAATCATTTGTGCTTTCCTTTTGAGGCACTTTTCCATTACTGGCAATATCTTCTTGATAGCACCTCCAAGAATTATCCATATTCTTTGACCGCAGGATTTGGCTTTGTTATATATGTGGGCTACTAGCCAGAACTTGGACCGCTTTGTGGGACAGAGTTTTCCATCACAGTGATGCTGGGTCAAAAAGTTGCAATGTGATTTCACCCAATCAGGTCCTGGTAGCCTCAGAACAATCGATTTCATTTTCTTTCTTGTGTCTCCCTCCACTTCCACTACTATTGTCTTGTTAATGGCCTTCTCCCTTTACCACCTCCCTTGGAGGAAGACCTGCCCTTTTCTCCTGCCCAAGGCCATAACTTCTATGCGCTGGGTCTTATCCCAACCCACACTCCCTTGCTTCCTTGGGGACAGGAAACTTGTTCCTTCAACTAGTTCCTCTCTTTTTCGTATCTTCATCTTCTTTTTAAGAATGGCTCCTTTCTATGGCCATATAAACATGCTCAAGTCTCTCATATCTTAAACAGATGAAAACTCCCTTGATTCAATATTTCCCCAATCTCCACCACTCTTTACAGTTAGTTTTTTAAAAAAGAGTAGAAGTCAATTGCTACCTCCATGTTCGCATCTTTCATTCAAGCTTCCACCCACCAGTCCTCCATTGAGACTGACCGTTCCATTGATAGATTCTTACGTTTGGTAAATCCAGGGGACTCTTTCCAGTCTATAATTTGCTTGACCTCTCTACAGTCAACTCTGATGACCACAACTTTTCTTGGAGTATGTCTTGACTTTCCTGGCCCACTCTATGTCGTCTCATACTTAGGACATTTCTTCTTGATCTCTCTCATGAGCCTCTCTCTCTGTACATTTCTCTGCTACCTTTTGAATGCTGGATATTCCTCAGGTGCTGTTCAGAGCTCTGTCTTCGACTCCACGTACTCTCCTTGAGGGAGCTTATCCACTGACTTCAGCTACCATCTATGTGATGATTCCCCATCTATATCTCCTCCCCACCCTGTCCCCTCAGTTCCAACCCCATATATCCCTATTGACTATTTTAATTTATATATATCTAAATTTAACTAATTTAGATAGGAACTTTAAATTTAATATGTCCCAAACTGAACTCATATTTTTCTTCTAGAGCCTACAGATGTAAAGTTAGGTTTAAAAAAAAAAAACTGTTAGGGTGCCTGGGTGGCTCAGTTAGTTAAGCGTCTTTGTCTTAGGTCATGATCTCATACTTCATGGGTTCAAGCCCTGAGTCAGGCTCTGCACTGATGGTGTGGAGCTTGCTTGGGATGCGTGCTCTCTCTCTCTCTCTGCCCCTCCCCCACTTGCTCACTTGCTCTCTCTCTCTCTCTCAAAATAAATGAATAAGCTTTAGAAAAGAAAAAAAAGAAATGGTACTGTTTTTTTTTAAACAAAGAATCTCTTACTGTCTTTTTTTAACCTTCAGGAAAAGATCAAACTGTTTAGTTGCCTACAATGTATTTTGTGGGATTATGGAGAGCTCTTGTCTACCTTTCCTGGAGACCTCCTGACCCTCCTACCTATCCCAAAGCTCTTCTACCCAACTTTGTTCTCCAGCAAGACTAGACTCCTCATAATCCTATAACTATACCATGCTGTTTGCACCTGTGTGTTCTCTACCTGCAATTTCCTCTAATTTCTCTTTTCTCTTTTCAAAATTACAAAATCCCCATCCTCTGTGGACTCTCCATGTAGAGAAGAGTCTTTGTTCTGGTTCTAGACCTTGTCCTAGACCTTGTACATACCTGGACATTTTATGTCTCTCCTAAGAGCCTACTTTTTTTTCCGATTTTATTTTTATTTTTTATTTTTTTTATTATGAAATTTATGTCAAATTTGTTTCCATACAACACCCAGTGCTCATCCCAACAGGTGCCCTCCTCAATACCCATCACCCACCCACCCCTTCCTCCCACCCCCCATAAACCCTCAGTTTGTTCTCAGTTTTTAGGAGTCTCTTATGTTTTGGCTCCCTCCTTCTCTAACCATTTCTTTTTTCTTCCCCTCTCCCATGGTCTTCTGTTAAGTTTCTCAGGATCCACATAAATGTGAAAACATATGGTATCTGCCTTTCTCTGTATGACTTATTTTACTTAGCATAACACTCTCCAGTTCCATCCATGTTGCTACAAAAGGCCATGTTTCATTCTTTCTCATTGCCACATAGTATTCCATTGTGTATATAAACCACAATTTCTTTATCCATTTGTCAGTTGATGAACATTTAGGTTCTTTCCATAATTTGGCTATTGTTGAGAGTGCTGCTATAAACATTGGGGTACAAATGCCCCTATACATCAGTACTCCTGTATCCCTTGGGTAAATTCCTAGCAGTGCTACTGCTGGGTCATAAGGTGGCAGGACTGGTTCAACATTCGCAAATCAATCAATGTGATACACCACATTAATAAAAGAAAATATAAGAACCATATGATCCTGTCAATCGATGCAGAAAAAGCATTTGACAAAATTCAGCATCCTTTCTTAATAAAATCCCTTGAGAAAGTTGGGATAGAAGGAACATACTTAAACATCATAAAAGCCATTTATAAAAAGCCCACAGCTAATATCATCCTCAATGGAGAAAAACTGAGAGCATTCTCCCTGAGATCAGGAACACAACAGGGATGTCCACTCTCACCACTCTTGTTCAACATAGTGTTGGAAGTTCTAGCATCAGCAATCAGACAACAAAAGGAAATCAAAGGCATCAAAATTGGCAAAGATGAAGTTAAGCTTTCACTTTTTGCAGATGACATGATATTATACATGGAAAACCCAACAGACTTCACCAAAAGTCTGCTAGAACTGATACATGAATTCAGCAAAGTCTCAGGATACAAAATTAATGTACAGAAATCAGTTGCATTCTTATACACTAATAATGAAGCAACAGAAGGATGAATAAAGAAACTGATCCCATTCACAATTGCACCAAGAATCATAAAATACCTAGGAATAAACCTAACCAAAGATGTAAAAGATCTGTATGCTGAAAACTATAGAAAGCTTATGAAGGAATTTGAAGAAGATACAAAGAAATAGAAAAACATTCCATGCTCATGGATTGGAAGAATAAATATTGTTAAAATGTTAATACTACCCAAAGCAATCTACACATTCAATGCAATCCCAATCAAAATTGCACCAACATTCTTCTCAAAGCTAGAATAAGCAATCCTAAAATTTGCATGGAACCACAAGAGACCCCGAATAGCCAAAGTAATATTGAAGAAGAAGGAGACCAAAGTGGGAGGCATCACAATTCCAGACTTTAGCCTCTACTACAAAGCTGTAATCATCAAGACAGCATGGTATTGGCACAAAAACAGACACATAGACCAATGGAATAGAATAGAAACCCCAGAACTAGACCCACAAAAGTATGGCCAACTAATCTTTGACAAAGCAGGAAAGAATATCAATGGAAAGAAGACAGTCTCTTTAACAAATGGTGCTGGGAGAACTGGACAGCAACATGCAGAAGGATGAAACTAGACCACTTTCTCACACCATTCTAAACTCAAAATGGATAAAGGACCTGAATGTGAGACAGGAAACCATCAAAACCCTAGTAGAGAAAGCAGGGAAAAACCCCTCTGACCTCAGCTGCAGCAATTTCTTACTTGACACATTCCCAAAGGCAAGGGAATTAAAAGTAAAAATAAACTATTGGGACCTCATGAAGATAAAAAGTCTCTGCACAGCAAAGGAAACAATCAACAAAACTAAAAGGCAACCAATGGAATGTGAAAAGATATTTGCAAATGACATATCAGACAAAGGGCTAGTATCCAAAATCTATAAAGAGCTCACCAAACTCCACACCCGAAAAACAAATAATCCAGTGAAGAAATGGGCAGAAAACATGAATAGACACTTCTCTAAAGAAGACATCCGGATGGCCAACAGGCACATGAAAAGATGCTCAATGTCGCTCCTCATCAGGGAAATACAAATCAAAACCACACTCAGATATCACCTCATGCCAGTCAGAGTGGCTAAAATGAACAAAACAGGATACTATAGATGCTGGAGAGGATGTGGAGAAACGGGAACCCTCTTGCACTGTTGGTGGGAATGCAAACTGGTGCAGCCACTCTGGAAAACAGTGTGGAGATTCCTCAAAAAATTAAAAATAGACCTACCCTATGACCCAGCAGTAGCACTGCTAGGAATTTACCCAAGGGATACAGGAGTACTTTTTTTTTTAATTATTACATATCTGTCTTTCCTACTGAGAATATGAACTCTTTAAGGGTCTCACTCAGTGTTTTATTTGTTTTCATGTTTTCTGAGCTTTTGATTACCTGGCTTCTAGTAGATATTCGGTAAATGCTTTTGGACTAAATTGATATTTTTTCCTTGTGGACTGAGGATCAAAAGAACTCATATCTGTGAGTGCTCCTCATGAATGATGACTAATTCTAAAATGTTATTGCTGAGAGGAAAAGAAGTAAGTTTTTTTCCTTCTATCCTTCCTCTTTCATTCCTATCCTAGTTTCTCCTCAACTCCTCGACAATTTATTGGCACTCCTCAAAGGTGCCAAAAATGTAGAAATACTCTTGTAGAAATGCAGAGGAATGAGTAACACTCAGCAAGGATGCATATTTGTTAAGTTTTACTCCCAACTGAGCATGTTTGGAAGATCTGTACCATATTTATTTTATTTATGGGACAACAGTTCAAAGAGGAGGGCTTTCATTCATTCTAATCAGTGTCAGGATCAGCAATATCAATAGAGAGGCAAACAGATGTTCCCAATTCTGAACTTTTCTGGTGAAGGGATGGGGACTTTGGATTTAGTCAATAATGAATAGAGAGCAATTTGAGGAGGCGTTTTCTTTCTAATACATTGGAAAAGTCACTCTGTGAGTAACACTGAGAAAAACAATGGTGAGGGGTGCCTGAGTGGCTCCATTGGTTGAACATCCAACTTCAGCACAGGTCATGATCTCACAGTTTGTGGGTTGGAGCCCTGCATCATGCTATACGCTGGCAGCACCTGTTTTGGATTCTCTCCCTCTCTCTCTGTCCCGTCTGCACTCATACTCTCTCAAAAATAAAACATTTTAAAAAGAGAAGAGAAGAAAAAGAGAAGAGAGAAAAGAAAAGGAAAGGAAAAGGAAAGAAAGGAAAGGAAAGGAAAGGAAAGGAAAGGAAAGGAAAGGCAAGGCAAGGCAAGGCAAGGCAAGGCAAGGCAAGGCAAAGCTAAACAATGTGAATGAGAGCTGGAAGAAACACCAGGTCTTAGTATCTCCACCCAGAAGCTTCTTCCCCTGTGGTCCAGGATTGTGGCAGAGACATCAGGCCTACCTTGGGAAGAAATGGTACGTTTTTAATTTGAGGCAGAAACCCAAAACAGGGGTGCTTTTGGATCAAGTGGGCTTTTACCTGAATGAGAAGTAGATCAGGAAATATCTGTCCTTGAGCAAACCTGCCTTTTGGCTTAGGTAGGAGGTAGCAGCAGAGACCCAAACCCTACCAGCCCTCAGTACTCCTCTCTGTCAGAGACCACCAGACCTGTGCTGTTCCAGCTTCTTCCCAATTCCAAATCATGAGCTAACAACTTCACTAGAGGTCCTTTTGGTACTTGAAACCCAAAAGGCCCCAACTGATCTCATTATCAGTCTTCTCCATCTCACCCCAGCTACCACAATCTTCATTTCCTCCGAATTTCCTATTTCTGTTATTGTCCTAGACTCATTTTTACTCCTTCCCTCTCCGTACCTAGTCAGATGGCAAATTTCATTTAATCTACCAGTGAAATACCTCTCACATTCATCCTTTCCTGTCCATTCCTACTGCCACAGTCTTTGCTTATGTTTCCACAAAGGCCTGTTGGTCTCTACAATAACCGTGTAGCACCTCAATTCTTGTACATGGCCATCAGAGTGAATTCTGATGATTTGCCTCCCCACGTTAAAAACCTACAAAGGCTCCCGATTGCACTCACTATTTAAACCCGACTCTTTATTCTCTAAGAGCTATGATTTTGTAAGTATGCTTTCTAATACATAAGATTCTTTCTATTTTGACCACAATTTACATTTCTGGTCTCATTTCTTATGTGTACTTCATGCAGATTCCTTTAGCCAATGACAAATATTCCTTCTGTGTTGTTATTTTTATATTGTCCCTTAGCTTTGAAAACCTTGTCTGCAAAATGAGCACATCCTTCAAAGTCAAACTCTGATGCCACTTGGCCTTCCTTCCTTGTCATCAGCTAGGTGATCTCTCCCATCTTAGGACCCTCAAGCACTTGGTGCCTCTATTGAGACACTGACCACTCACTTCCTTCTACTGCAATTATTTATGTACATGTACTGTCAACCCAACACTACTCTGCAAGTATGTCTAGGGCAAAGACTGCACCTTATCGTCTCAGCATCCCACAACCCTTATGTGGTGCCATGCTCATAGCAGAATGAAGCAGTGAAGGAAGTGACAGATGAATAGACTCCTGGGGCCTTTAGGAGGATGTCCCCCTTTGGATCGAGATTCTCTCTGGAAGGTCTCCAGTGTTACCCACCCAGAAACACTCTCCGCTGCCCACCCACCCCCCATCCCAAGGAGAGCCGTGAATGAATTTGAATCAGGAGATGGGAAGAACTGGGTAAGACAAGGAGATCTTCTTGGGGTAATTAAGACTCAGAAATGATTTGGAGAGGAAAGTAAGGTGGAATTTCAGTCGGGGTAGAGGAGGAAGCCCTTCAAGGATGGAGAGGAAAGATGAGCAAGTACAGAATGGCAGAGGGAGTGGTGTGGCTGTGATGGTGGACAGGGAACGGTTACTCTCGTCTGAAGAAGACTCTCCGTGATAGGAGTCAGGAGAAATGAGGGTGTTGACAGAAGAGTGGAAGGGGTGGTGCAGGGCCCGCTGCTCAGCTTCACCTCAAGTGCCCACTTGCTCAAAGAAGTTCAATGTCATGGTTAAGAGTGTGAGAGTGACCAGATTATAACCCTAATTCCACCACCTTCTAGTTTAAGTGGCATTGGGAGAGTAATTTAATCTCTTGGTGTCTCAGTTTCCTCGTCTTTTTTTTTTTTAACGTTTATTTATTTTTGAGAGACAGAGTGGCAAGTGGGGGAGGGGCAAAACTGAGGGAGACACAGAATCCGAAGCAGGCTCCAGGCTCTGGATTGTCAAGCATGGAGCCCAACGTGGGGCTCGAACTCAAGAACTGAGCCAAAGTCAGATGCTTCATCGACTGAGCCACCCAGGGGCCCCTCCTCATCTTTAAAATAGAGAAAATAATAGTACCTACTTTATAAGGTAATTATAGGAGTCAATGAATAAAGCACTTGGAACAGTACCCGAGCTATACTAGTTAATTCTTTTATTATTCCAGGGGAGAGCCCAAGAACAGGCTCTGACACTTGTCATCATAAAATTCATCAAAATAGAGCAATCTCAGAACTCGGGAGATCCACACCAGAAAAGACCTCTGTATGCTCTTAACAAAGATATGCAGTGCCGGACCTGGGCGAACAGCAAGGCCAGAGATGCCCTGAGGCTTGGACAAAGAGCTCGTAACATACCAGAGTCGAGTGTGGAGACACATGTTGCATCGCTAGCTGAGCAGGACCCTCCGAGGAAGCACCTGGCCCCAGGACTGAGCAGACGCCACCAGCTCCAGTGAGGGACAGGACACAGTCCAGAGAGTGAGGGCAAAGGAAGTGGGAAGGAGCTGCCCCCTCTGATCCCCATCACTGAGTGCTGGCGAAGATGCTCAGCCTGAGACTCATTAGCAAGAGGAAGCTGCCTTCAGAGCCGCCACATCCCTGTGCCGTCTCAGAAACGCTATGAGAAAGTCAGTAAACAGGTATTTGGGGAGGCTTTTCTAAAATCCCTTTGAACACATTCTTAGCCAAGAATATAAGTTGAGAGAAAGAAGCTGCCAACTTGTGAGAGGGGCTGAGTATTACGAAGAGAGCATTACATCCCCCTCTGGGAGAGCCGACTGGCACGGCAAAGAAACTTAATGAGACTCCATATCCTGCCTCCTCTGCTGCTCCTTTGCAGGGATTGGAACGCAAATCTCCGAAGTGGGGGAGGCTTATTTGATGCACGGTAAAAAGCAAGGTGGTTTGCAGCAAGTGTTTGTTAAGTTTTCCTTGGGCTTAAAAGGCCAGCAGGGGCCCTTCCTTTGCAAAACAAGAAAGAAGGGGAAACAAAGCTGTGTGTGGAGATCCTGGAAAGTTTCCCTTTTCATCAATTCTTCAGAAACTAACAGAAAGGAGCCCAGTGATGACAAGGTGCCTGCCTCCCCTTTTCTAGGTGTCCCTGAGAGAGTCCAACCAGACCATCTTCAGGGCACAGCTCTCCAGGCAGAGGAAACACCAGCCAAGTTGGAGAGACAGAATCTCTACCCCCAATGCAGCTAGAAAAGAGCTACCCCTTTTCTGCTAACTAAGGAGTGGAGAGGAAGTGTGATAAAAAAGTTCCCTAGGTGATTCAAGGGTGGAATGGGGTGGGGATTAACTTTTTTCAAGAGCCTCCCATGTGTTAAATACTGAGCATGGCACAATGCATAATGATCTCCTAAGAAGGCTATGATGAGATTCTCATGTTAGCCAAATTGATAGAGAATAGTTGAGGAAGGAAGGAAAGGAAGGAAGGAAGGAAGGAAGGAAGGAAGGAAGGAAGGAAGAGAAGGAGGGAGGGAGGGGAGAAAGAAAGAAAAATCTTATAGTCAAACAGGATTCAAATCCCAGGTGTCCATTGCTGACAAGCCAGGACTTCATTTTCCTTCCTTACAAAATAAGAACTAAGATTGTCATCAAGTGGATGAGAATACTCTGGGACAGTTCCTAGCT
This sequence comes from Lynx rufus, assembly GCF_022079265.1. Taxonomy (NCBI): domain Eukaryota; kingdom Metazoa; phylum Chordata; class Mammalia; order Carnivora; family Felidae; genus Lynx; species Lynx rufus. The sequence continues at coordinate 126,714,250 of NW_025814834.1, read as the reverse complement.
CAGAGCCTGGTACATGGAAGGTGCTTGATTACTATTTGTTCATTTATTTATTTATTATTAATTACTATTTGTTCATTTATTACTATTTGTTCATTTGGCTAAAAGTTAGAGTTGCAGTGTGGGAAGAGAAAGAGATGTAGAATCTGCAGACCCGAATTCAAGTTTAATTTTGCCACTCACGGAGCGAATGATGTGGTACAAATCATTCAGCTTCTCTGGGCTTCAAACGTCTCCTTGTGACTGATGAAAACAATCTACCTCAATTGCTGTGAGGTTGAAATGACATACTATCTGTAATACACTTGGCACCGCGCCCTACCCTTTGGAAACTCTGTAAACAGCAGTGATTAGTGCCAGCTACTGGGTGAAAGGACATTGGGGATTGAGGGTGGGAAGGTATCAAGAGAGGTTAGCGTCCTGGACATTTAAATAGTTGCAAGTGCAGATTCCAAATATTGTAACCTGGTCTTTTGCATGTCGTGCCCGTATGCAAATATTTAACCTGGAACTAGCATGGTGGGGGCGGGGGGTGGTTACAAGAGTGAAAGCCTGTCATCTGATTGAGCTTTCTGTACAAGTGGAGGGGGCAGGTGAGTGGGCAAAATGGAATCTTCCAGGCATCTACACAGGAGCATGCTGATGCTCCCAGTTCAGGAGGAGCAAGGGTCTGGGGGCTTTGGGAAATGTTTAAACTTATGGTATTGTACCGGCAGCCAACTTGGAAAACACCGTTCACCGACCACTTACTGCCAAGAAGAGTGTGTTGCACCATAGACCATAAACCACATTGTCTGGCTAGGACAAAGACAGCTGTTCAGCTGTCCCATTCTACTGCATGGTGATGTTGCAAGGGGAGAACTTAGGGGATGGAGGAGGAAGGAGGAAGGACAAGGCAGCCAGTTCCCCTGTTCCATCCACAGAGACCTGTCCTGGGAACACCTCCCTCTTGATTCCTGCCCTGTGTCCTTCCCTACACTCGGCAAGCTGGAGAGTTTGGATGTTCCAAGCTTTCGTGGACTCATCTTTCATCTCCAATGACAGTTTAAGTTTATTAAAAAGTAGGTGCTGCCTCTCTCCTGCCAGGTCTTGGGGGAGGGTTGAAGTTGATTAATGATCATGAGGCCAGGAAGAAGAGGGAGGAGACTGTGGTTTGGCCACCCGCAAAAAGCAGAAAAAGGGGTCAACGAGGCATCCAAAGGGCAGCAAGGGTGGGACAGAAAGTCAGCAACCCCCTGAAGACTACCCTGTTTGGAGGTCACATGAACACAGTCAGCCCTGGGCTTTCTCGGCTTGTAGGCACTGAGCTAAAGTTCATTATGTTTGCTACCAGTCCCTGTTATTGGGACAGTGTTGTCTTTTGGAAACCATGTGAAACAATGGCTCATGGCCAGTTTACCCTGCAATGCTTATTTGAGTTGCATAGACTGAGTTCTGGGAAGAGCTGACTTGAGAAGGATGAATGGTGTCCTATCCCCTAAAGAACAGTCATTGAAGGACAGCTGAGGGCTGACGACCCTCAGCACAGCTAGGGTGAGGTCCAGAGTGCCTGCCCCCATGCCCCTATTTACCAGGCGTGCTGGGTCGGGAAAAGTAGGCAGCTCTACCTGAGCCTTGTTTTCCGCATTTATGAAATGCAAAAAATTCTCATTACAAGGAAGATTTTTGTTTACCTTTTCTTGCTTTTTCTTTTTTTTAAAACTGGAAATTTGTACCTTTTATTTATTTGTTTTATATAGAAATGTATCGTCAAGTTAGCTAACATACAGTGTATATACAGTGTGCTCTTGGTTCTGGGGGTAGATTCCCGTGATTCATCACTTACGACGCTCGACGCCCATCCCAACAAGTGCTCTTGCTTTTTCTTTATATTGCATCTCTCTGAGCCGATGAATGCCAGCTAAACGTCTTGTGATCATTTCACGGTATATGTTAGTCAAACCATGAATGCTGTACATCTTAAACTTACACAGTGAAGTATGTCAATTGTATCTCAATACAACCGGAAAAAAATGGAGAAAATATTGCCAGTCATTTGATTAACGTTAACAGACATTTACTGATCAATAAAACTATGTGCCAGAAATCATGCTAGGGATATTCTGAGGTGAGTAAGACACTGTCTCTGCCCTCAAGGAGTTGACAGTGCAATCTACCTACTTGTATCAGACACTCCTAGGAACTACTTGGGCTCATCTGTCTCTTGTTCTGTTTGCCACTGAAGCCTCCACATTTACACGAACTCTACGTGACATAACACAGGCACAAGTTGACAGTGCCTTGCCCTGCTCCTGCACAACTCTGGTCCCCTACCTTAAGCCCCTGTGTTGACATTTTGGCCTGAGACATCTCAGGACCCTACTCGGCACACACGTATAGGCAACCCAGAAATGTAGGGGAGTGAGTGCCCCAAAGGGAAAAACAGGAGTTGGAGTCTGTGGGTAAATTCTTCCCCAGTTCTCTCCCTGGATGAATGTTGCTAAGGTGCTGTTTACATGGCTTCTCAGGGAATAATCCTGTGCAGTCATCAGTCACACTTAGGAGCAGCTGGTTGCTAACACACCCTCACACTAACTCTCCTGTTCCCTGCTTCACCCCCTCTATCTCATTCCTGCCCCCTGGGACTCCACTTTCTAACAAAGCAATAGCATACGAACCTTTTTTGTCAGTCTCTGTTTTCTGTTTTCTTAACCCACACTAGGACAGCTGGTATCCAGTGTAGAAGGCAGATCCTAGAAAGCAGAACCCCCGAGGATGGGATTTTGAAGGTGGATCATTCAGTCTGATGGCAATAAGAGCCCCACTGCGAATAGTGAGGAAAGTGGTGATAACCTATAGCAGGTGGTGGTACACAAACACGGAGCTTTTACTTCACGTTGAGATCATGTGTGGGATGAGGCACTGAATATGACGGCTGCGGTACTTGAAGGGTATACAAGCCTTGATGATTACATGGAGTGACCTGGCTTTGTTGACTGCATTGGAAATTGTGACTAAAGAAAATGAGAGGCTTGGGGAAGCTAACTGCCAAGTCAAAGCACCATGCGGAAGCCAGAGGTCCTCCCTGGCAGATTTAAAGAGACTCTCATCTCGTAAAGCTTCAGGACACACAATGCTGAGTATCCAGCCTAGGATTTCACTGTAGGGGTGCTATAAACGCCAAGAATACATGCTCAGCTTCTACTCTCTTACATTAGAGTCAGGAATCAGGCAGGAAAAGGCAGGGATCACGAAACCTGGATTGGGGGCATTTGAGGGGACAATCCTGAGAATCTTGAACCCTCAAGTTCCACTGCCAGGAGAGAGAAGCCTCTTCTTGCCTGGAAGCAAGGCTGGTGCCTGCAAGATGATGACTGTTCTCTTCAAAACCTTCAGCTATCCTTCAAGCCTCCTGGGACAACACCAGGATCACATTTCAGCCCAGATCAAGCAGTGAATGCTGTCTCTGGTCTGGGAGGAAGTCACTTACTTGCTGAAGGAATTACAGAACCCTGATAGTGTGTATAGGCAGCAATCAAAGTGAAGTGTGTAGAAATGGGTCTTTGTGGAAGGGCAGTAAACAGACTAAATCAGAAAATATTTTTTGACATGGAAGATCTCCCCCATATTCTGAAAAGGACACCTAGAGCCTATCCTCATAATCTGTTGGGATGACTTCTTGACTTGGACTTGATAATGACCTACAGTAAATTAGGTAGAGGTCTTGGAACTTCCTTGGTGTGGTATTGAAGGAAAGATCAGGAAAGCAGGAACGTGAATAGATGTACTCTATCAGACCTGAAAATCTCCCTCCTGACCATGTCCTCCAGGATAGCCCAGAGGACAGCCCCCTCACCGAGGCAGGAAGGAACACTTAGATGAGAGATGCACTAGCACCTTTGAGAAACTTAATGGTGGTGGCTTTCCTCTGTGAGCAGAAATTGCTGATGGGAGAACTGCCATGGAACCTATCAAACCCAACTCCGAGCATCAGTGGATTTGGTAGGATAAAGGAATGGTGAGGGCTAGATGGCTGCACTTAACCATCAGAGGCATGGTGGACTTAATTATTGTAATGGGCAGCAAGGTCAGAGTAGAAATCGGGTGCTTGGAACATTAGGGATCTATGACAATGGTGGTAATAGACTGGTAAATGTTTAACAACCCGCTCCCTGAAAAAAAAAAAAAAAAACAGACAAACCTTACTTACAGCATTTCCATAGTGTAATACTCACATCATGATCATTTTGAAGCTACCATTCTGACTGCATTCAGCACCAAGTTGAGAAGAGATATGCACAGTCCGTTCTTATGAATGGATAGGAGCTAACTGCAGCACATCGTTGGGCAATGGCTAATATATCATGGTGCTCCTAGAGTTACATATGGTATTTCTCAACTTCTGTGTTTAAAAAAAAAAAAAAAAAGTTCAAGGGCTGATGAGCAGAAGGCGACTGCTGGTCATTCAGCCACCAAAATGGAAAATTGTGGTCCCTATTTACTTGTTTGATCAAAGGCAGTACGCAGACACAGACCACACTAATTGAAGATGAGTCTGGGTCTCCTTAAGTAAAGACCCCCCCAATGCCAATTAAAGTTTACATGGAAAATATTCCTCTGAGCCTTCCTGATAAGAACTTATGGCTCTTTTCTAAGGTATATGTGACCAGGGAAAGGGAAATATCCAGATTTCTTAAGAACTTTTCTATGTGGGTTCTGACACCAACCCATGGGATCTGAAATGTCATCATAGTCCCAGTTAGAGAAGACGTTCGTGGAAGCCAGATAATAAAGAGAATCCTGGCTGTAGTCCATCTCACAACAGGTCCACTTTGTCTTCAGACCCTTTCTATGGCTATATCCCTGGCTTCCAAGAGTATAATTGGGATAGATGTACTTAGAAGCTGACAGAATCCTCACAATGCTTCCCTGGTCTATGAAGGAAGAGTCATTATGCTAGTAATGGCCAAGTGAAAGCCTCTGAAATTGGCCAACTCCAATTGAGTTCTGTACAACTTCTGTAGTGACCAAAATAGTAATCAGAAGCACAATCTAGGAGAAATTGCAGAGGTTAGCACCTCCATCCAAGATTTAAAAGATGTAAGGGCAATGGTGTAGTCATACTTTCATTTAATTCACCTGGTTGATCCCTGCAAAAACCAAGGTGAATATAGGCATTAGGTGATGGGCTACCATAAGCACATGGCAGTCCCGATCATAGTTTTTATGCTGGACATGATGTCTTTATTGAGGCAGACTAACATAGCCTTTGGCACTTGCTATGCAGCCATTGAGCTGGCAAACACCTAGTTCTCAATTTCCATCAATAAGAGGATAAAAGCAATATGCATATGACAGAGATAGCAGTATGCATTCATTGTCTTTCTGCAGAGTTAGGTTAGCTCTCCATACAATATAGCCCACTGAGATCTTGATCATCTTAAAATTCCACAGAACAGTATTATACTCCATTATTAATGATATCTTACTATCTGTACTCACTGAGCAGAAAGAGGCAACTACTCTAGATGCCTAGTAAGATATGAGCATACTAAAAGGTGAGAGATAGGGGCACCTGGGTGGCTCAGTCGGTTAAGCATCCAACTTCGGCTCAGGTGATGATCTCACACTCCATGAGTTTGAGCCCCGCGTCGGGCTCTGTGCTGACAGCTCAGAGCCTGGAGCCTGCTTTGGATTCTGTGTCTCCCTCCCTCTGACCCTCCCCCATTTGTGCTCTGTCTTTCTCTGTCTCAAAAATAAATAAACATTAAAAAAAAATTTTTTTTAAAGTGAGAGATACATTATCAGGGAAATACAAATCAAAACCACATTGAGATACCATTTCACACCAGTCAGAGTGGCTAACATTAACAACTCAGGAAACAACAGATGCTGGTGAGGATGTGGAGAAATAGGAACCCTCTTGCACTGTTGGTGGGAATGCAAACTGCTGCAAACGTTCTGGAAAACAGAGTGGAAGTTCCTGAAAAAATTTTAAATGGAACTACCCTATGACCCAGCAATAGCACTACTGGGAATTGATCCAAGGATACAGGAGTGCTGATTCATAGGGGCACATGTACCCCAATGTTTATAGCAGCACTTTCAACAATAGCCAAATTATGGAAAGAGCCTAAATGTCCATCAGCTGATGAATGGATGAAGAAGATGTGGTTTATATATACAATGGAATACTACTTGGCAATGAGAAAGAATGAAATCCTGCCATGTGCAGCAATGTGGATGGAACTGGAGGGTATCATGCTAAGTGAAATGAGTCAGTCAGAGAAAGACAAATACTATATGTTTTCACTCATATGTGGAACTTAAAAAACGTCACAGAAAACCATGGGGGAAGGGAAGGGGAAAAAATAGTTTCAGAGAGGAAGGCAAACCGTAAGAGACACTTAAATACAGAGAACAAACTAAGGGTTGATGGTGGGGGGACAGGGGAGAGGGGAAAATGGGAGATGGGCGTTGAGGAGGGCACGTGTTGGGATGAGCACTGGGTGTTGTATGTAAGCAATGATCACGGGAATCTACCCCCAAAACCAAGAGCACACTGTATACACTGTATGTTAGCCAACTTGACAGTAAATTATATTAAAAAATTAATTAATTAAATAAAAGGTGAGATTCAAGGAAGATGAAAGGAAGATTTAAGACCTAACTTATTAGTAAACTTTTACGAGTCCAGTAGTTTGGGGCATATCAGGACATTCCCTCCAAGGTAAAGGTCAATTTACTGCACTTTGTGCTTTCTACTGTTAAGAAAAAGGTACAATGCTGGTATACTTCTTTGGATTTTAGGGTAGAATATACCACACTAGGGAATAATGCTCTAACCAAAATTTCGAATGACTCAGCAGGCTGCCAGTTTCAAGTAGGACCGGGAACAAGAGAGCTTTGCAGCAACCTCAATGGCAGAATAACCTCCCTGCCACGGAGGATGTATGACTCAGCAGATCTGATGGTGTTCAAGATATCTGTGGTGGACAAGGTTGTGCCTGTTGCCAAGCTTCAATAGGAGCATTAAAGTGCAGAACCTAAGGTTCTGAAAAAAGGCCAGAACTCTGCGGCAGAGAACTACTTTCCATTTGAAAAACAGCTCCTAATAAGCTACTGGATCCTAGCAAAAACCAAATGTCTGACCATGGAATACCAAGTAATTATGTGACCTGAGCTACCCATCACAAGCTGAAAATGATTGTATCCACCAAGTCATTAGGTCAATTGAGAACTGCAACAATCAGTTGTCTAACAGAAATTATGTTTTTTGGGATAAGGCCCAAGTAAGCTCAAAAGGCCTAAATAAATCACATGGATATATGGCCCAGAGTTCCATGTCATCTCCCTCTAGTGCACTGAGGGCTCTTCCTCAGCTCAAACATATGGCTTCATGGGGGTTTCCCTATGACAGCTGATGGAGGAGGAAAGGACAGCCAAGTTCACAGATGACTCAATACAGCAGATTGGAGGGAACTGAAAATGAACTGCTGCCACAATATGGCCCCCTTCAGGGATGGCTCTGAGCATGGCTGCACATTGTATAATGGGAGCCAGATAGGAGCACAAGAGCTGAGCACTGGAAGGGGTGGACTGTATCAAACACTTTGTGTGTATCACTTCAGATCCTCGTGGGTCTTGTCTCCTGTCTCTTCTTTCAGTCCTTACTGTGATTTAAACAGTGCTACAAGAGCTTTTATTGACTTCAAGTAAATGCAATCTTACAGTATCTCAACTTATGCCTGCACTTAGGACAGCTTATCTCCTGTCACAGGGCTTTCTTGTTGTCCTCAAGGCTTAGCATGCTGCAGGGTCCTGTGTGGCACCCACACCTTTGAAGCCCAAAAGTGTGAGGGAGTAATGCTCCAAGGGGCAAATCTTTGAGAAGAAAGGAGTCTACGGATAAATTCTTTCCTGTTTTCTCCCAGATTGACAATTCTAACATGTAATTTATACAGCTTCTCGGAAAGTTACACCATGAAATGAATCAGTCACATGTAGCAAGGGTCAGCTCAGTAATGAATCCATATATTGGTGCTCTCTCTTCCCCTGGTTAGCTTCAATTTTTGCTCACTCCTGCTTTCTGCACTTGCATGGCCTAATAAATTAGTATTGCATAAACCTTCATCTCAGGCTCTGCTTTCTGGGAAACCCAAATGAAGACAGTACTTGAAAAAATTGCTGTGAAGATTAAATTTTGAAAAATAACAAAAATCGAAGGGCTTTGTGGGCACATTATGTACTAGCACATTATGTAAATATTAGCTTATAGTTATTGGGTCTATTTCAAGTTTATGTTACAGGTATAGAGGAATAGAAAAATCCATAGGCTGTAGAGAGGTAAACACATGTTCTCTTGTCTCTACTCCCTGTTCATTCCTTTGAATCTTGGTCATCCTGAGTTATATTCATCACCTCACCTACTCTTCTTAAATTTCAAGGGCCACTTCTTCCAGGAAGGCTCCTGAATTTATACAACTCCTTTTCCAACACAGTGATAATCATCACTACCAATAACAAATATAATCTGAGACCAGAGTCTTATGGAGGCCCTTGTTAATTAGAACTTATTTACGTATTATATGTAAGTTCCCTGAGATGGGAATTTGTTTACCCCTTAGTGTGACTCTTGGGTGGTAAAACATTGGCTCTTTGGCTCTGCAGCTGACTCTCCCTCAGGATGGTAGATTTTCCTGACACAGTGGGACTGATTCTGTTCAAGTAGTCAGTATAGAATGGGGGACAGCACTTGTGAAGACTGGGATTTGTGGTAAGAAGACTTCCATTCAGGTCCTGGATCTACCACTTAAATTCTGCATGATTCCAAGTCCCATATCCTTATTTATAAAATGGCCATGTGTCTGTACTAAAGCACCTCCCAAGTATTGCTTGAAGCACACATAAAAAGCATATTGAAAATTGATTTTTAAACTGCAAAAGCTTTATATGTCTACTAATTGGATTTGTCACTGTTCTCCATGCAGACCTGGACACACACAGAAAAGAATGGGTTGTTTTTCTTTTTTTACTTGAAGAAGAATTTGTTTTGCAAGTCACAGAGCACAATGGGGACCTTTTCTGACATTTGACTTTACAGCCAAGAGATTTGCCCTAAGCACCTGGGATCAAGGGATGTAAGAGGAGTATAGCACACAAAGCTTTGGTCTAATATTTCATTTTAACCAAAAATAACATATATTTGTAAAGCATCTTAGCATTTACAAAGCACATTTCACAAAGTGCATCTCATTTTTTTCTCACATCTGTGAGGCCAGGATAATTTTCCCCATTTTATAGGTAAAAAAACTGAGGGTAACAAAGTTTAGGTCACACAGCTTGAGAATAGGGAGTCTGAAACTCACTCAGCACCCCTGGGGTCTAGTGTATGCTTCTCCCCTTGAGATCTACTAAGCTAAACTTGGCCTGATCTACCCTATGGCTTTTTTTTTTTGGCAGGGGAGGGCATTGGAAGGGTTGGTTGGGAGCATGCTTAATCCAGCTGCAGACCTGATACACTCCTGACCTTTTTGCAGAAAACAGTCAGGCTGAGAGGAAAAAGGAATTCTCAAGGTTTTCCTAAGACACTTGTTTGGGTGCTATCCAACACCTTTGAGAAAACAACAACAAACAAAAAACACACTAATGTCTGTCTCATTGCCTACCAAAGCCAAAAGTATGGTCCTGTCCTTTTGGAAGAACCACCAATCCAAGAAAAACAACCAAAGTTCAAAATCTCCAGACCCTTAATAGATTACTTATAGGTCAGGGAATGAGGTAAATACACCCACCCCAACGCCATTCTGGTCACTAGGACACTTGCTTAGATGCCAAGGTCTTCATCTATAAGTGTAAGAATTTCTGCCAGTGCTTCCCTCTTTGGGCCCTGGCTGGGTCCTCAAGGTTGCAGGAAAAAGGAGTGGGTCCAATTTGGGAATCATTTCTCAGGATAAAGAAAAAAGAGGCAACATATGGAAAATGGAGTCAAATTCCTTTAGTGTGGCTCTTTGGAGAAAGATGGGTAATTCACCAAATGCAGGACTATCTTTGCAGCTGGCTGATGCGGTAGGACACCATGGAGTAATCGAGACTGAATTACAGAGATTTTGATTATGAGATTGGGTTTTCAGTAAGGCCACCCAGCTGACACAAGCCACGTGTATCTTCTCCAGAGGGAGCCAGGATAGTTCACATTGGCTCAAGTTTGCAAATGACTCTTCCCCTTCATTAGCAGCCCCAGGATCGAGTAGAATTGGTGGTGAGATTTTAATGAAGTTAAATGTTTAGAATCCTCTAGTAAGGCCTTTGATAGTGCCAAAAGCATTATCTCCCTTCAACAGACCCAAAGAAGGGCAACTAGATCTTTTAGGGGTCATTCATCTATCCCCTCAGCTGTTCTTCTTATAGATCTCCCCAAAGATTTGCAGCGACAGGAAACATTGAATTTTCAGAGCTGTTTTCCTCCCCTCCTTTCATTGAGGGTCGAAGCTATAAAGCATGGGGCAAGGAGGTTATCTAGAATGTGACTTTAGAGTCAGAGCCTAGGACAAAGTGACAATACAGTACCAAGAATGCTACCACTTGAAGGGTCAGAACCACTTCATCTGACTGCTGCCTCCTCTCTCTTGCCTCGGTGCTCAGCTGGCCCCTGCTGAAAATCTCCTGGCAGCAAGTAAATTGAGTAAGTCACTGACCCTGAACCTCAAAAGCAGAAGCAGACATGGACATTGTGCTCCTGGCCGTTGAGTTTTTTTGCATCTATGGCTTTTGCTTTCCATGTTTCAACTGTCCTTTAAAAAAATTCCTTTAGTTTATTGCAAAGTTATTATATGCTGATAACTAAAAACATGTGTTTGCAAATTTCATTCCAATTAATCCACAACAAACCATGGTAAGTAGTGTTGCTTCCATTTTACCAAAGAAGAAACTGAGAACATGGAGGTTAAGAAAGTTGTTGAAGTTCATACAGACAGTAAATGTAATGGAGCTAGAACTTGACCCCAGATCCGACCAACTCCATAGACTGGTCTTTACCCTCCCTTAGCTGCATTAACTTCTCGGTGTCTGTGTTGCTCTCAGAAGCAGGGGCCCTTATGGACACTCAGCTTCTGGAGGTCACTGCATGCATGTTAAATTTTGATTCGTATAATACCTGTGCAATGCTGTTTCTAATAGAGATTACTAATTCTAATTCTAATTAGAGTATTGTGATTATTTAATGAGGCCTTTGGAGTTAGACATCTCAGGTTTGAAAATTAATTTTTTTCCTCAGTAGTTACATGATCTTGGGCAGATCATTTTTCCTCCATGGACCATAATTTCCTTATGTGTACAATGAGAATAATAATAATATCTATCTCATAGAATTATTGTGAGGAACCATTTTATATAATGGATATAAACACTCTGCAATTTCTGGCACATCACAAATGGTCATGGTGATGACACAGATGAGGAAGAGGAGGTTGGGCCATGGAGGATCTAAAAAAAACAGGTGAGGGAAGGGAAAGAGGGATGTCTAGAGACAGTGACTTTGTCTCCAAGAAACAGAACCAATAGGCGATAGATAGATAGATAGATAGATAGATAGATAGAATAGATAGATAGATTTGAGGAGTTGGCTCATGTGATCATGGATGCTGACAAGTCCAAAATCTGCAGGGTAGACCAGCAGGTTAGTGACCCAGGGAAGAGTTTGATGTTGTAGCTAGAGTCCAAGGACAGTCTGCTGATGCATTTCCTCTTCCTTAGGGGAAGTCAGTCTTTTTCCTCTTAAGCTCTTCAATTGATTAGATGAGACTCACCATATTATGGATAAAAATCTGCTTTACCCACAATCTAATGTTTAATGTTAATCTTATGTAAAAAATACCTTCACAGAATCATCTAAGCCAGTGTTTGACTAAAGATCTACGTTCCACAGCCTAACCAAGTTGACACATAAAATTAGCCATCACATCTAGCACTGGCTTTCCAATTTAAATGTACTCATTGTCCAACCAGAGCCTTTAGGGTGAGGACCACAGTCTTCCCCATCTAAGCAGAGATGAATAAATACTTCTAGCAACTTGGTCTTTGAGAAGCCAAGGGTAGAAAAAATAAGGGAGAAAGAACACACACTGGTCCTTAATGGCAGAGTGACTGGTATTTTCGTGCCTTTTTCCTTGCCTGGGGCTCCTTCTCCCTCCCCCGTCTTTTAGCAATGTCACCAAACAAACAAATGAACCATGCACGAGAGGGTGGTGGACAGCTAGGTCGTGAAATGGAGGAGTTACTACAAATACTTTGGTTGACCTGTCACCAAGTCATAAGGCCAGCCCTCCCCATTTCACTCAGTCACCTCCATCTGCCCCAAAAAAGAATGATCTGGGTTATATGGGAAGCAGCCTCCTGGAGAAACTCTAACGCTATCCCTGGGGATAGTATCGGGATACAAAGAAATCTTTACAGGCTCAAATGATGGTCTGATTGTAACAAAATGAACCTTAAGGGAAATAAATGTGCAGTCCTTCCTGTAAGTCCAAAACAAAACAACATAAAATAAAACATCTACCAGGAAGGATTCAAGGAGACCTTCCAGTTTAAAATTGCACCTAGATAACATTTCCCAGTGAAACCTTTATCAACTTGCCCATTCCAAGTACCCACAGAAACATAGATGAGGCTGAAAATTCACATTGAACATGAAGCCCGGATGGATGACTGAATGGCAGAATCTAGAGGGAATCTCTGCTTTCTAAGAGATAAGTAGAATGGGAATGAAAAGCCCTTCCTGGGTTTAAACTCACATCACATGAAGGCTTTGCCTCATGTGGCAGGGTCTGCTGGTGCTCCTCCCTTCTTCCTGGAGCCACAGATAGACTGCGTTTTACAGCCTGCCTTACACCTGGGTGCAGCCATTCCCCTGAGTTCTGGTCTGTGGAATATAAGCAGAGTGATGGGGCCACCTCCAGGACTGCTCCATACAAACCTCCCAAGTACATCCTCCATGTTCTTTCTCCATCCTCAGATTGAATGGAGAGGGTCCCCAAGACATAGAGGAGGGCAGAGACACAAGGTCAGGGGATCCTAGGTCCCTCTATGAGTAAGGGAACTAGGCTTTGCCCCACTTTCCAACACCAGTATACATCGTACTGGGATGTGGTGAAAAAATGATTTTTTTGCTATGTTAAAAAACTGAGATTTTGGAGTTGTCTGTTATGGAAAACAGTCTACCCTGACCCACTTACAAGATGGAGATGACCTCAACGGTCTGGAAGACCTTGCTTTGCTCGCGATCTGTGAGAGAATGACTGACAGGGAGCCCAAGGTGCAAGAGAAAAGGAACATCATCCGGAGGACAGCGAGAGGCCCGCTGGTGGACACATGCGGGGTTCTGAGGACCAGGTGCACAGTGGGGAGGATGAAGCGGAAAGCAGATCAATTCTTCTTCTGTTAAGATTGTGACGAAACTATCAAATGTACATTACCTCTTTTGTGAAAGAAGAAAAAAAACTAAAGATTTACGATTCCATTTAATTTGTTGTTTTTTTTTTTTTTAGTTTAGTTTATTTATTGAGAGAGAAAGAGAGGCAGCACAGGAGGGGCAGAGAGTGGGAGAGAAAGAGTCCCAAGCAGGCTCTGCACTGTCAGCACAGAGCAAGATGCGGGGCTCGAACTCACAAATTGTGAGATCATTGACCTGAGCAGAAATCAGGAGTTAGATGCTTAACTGACTGAGCTATCCAGGTGCCCCTCTGTTTAATTTATAATCGTACAAGACTTAATGATCTTTTCAATGGGACAGAAAATTAAAAGCTACCATTGCCATATCCAAATACTCGTGTCACAAGCAAACATTTAGTTGCTCTGCTTCTATACCTCTGAAAATGATATACTACAGGACCCAGAGGAAAATTTCCAGACATGACCTGACATTTTGCACAGCATACAAGAATACAATGCCTCTAAGAGACATGAAGAGAACTCAGTACACGGTGAAATAAACATGAAATAATATAATTAAAAGGGAGTTGAATGATAGTGGAAGAATTTGAAGGAAAGCAAAACTACATATGAAAAGAATTAGAGTCTACTTTGGAGGTAGTAAAAAGGAGGATTTTTTTTCCTGGTAGAAAGCGGAATCAGTAATTCAAAGGACAAATTTGAGAAACTCCCAGAATTTAGTAGCAAGGACAAAGAGATGAAGGCAAGAGGAATAAAGACAGCCATGGCAGGCATGGTGAAGTGAATGGGGGAAAAGAGTAAGATTGTTGGAACTTTAGTCTTACACAGGGGGCACCCAAAGATAAAGTTGAAAGCAATTCAGTGAAATACAAAAGTAAAAAGTACAAAAAGTAGGGGCGCCTGGGTGGCGCAGTCGGTTAAGTGTCCGACTTCAGCCAGGTCACGATCTCGCGGTCCGTGGGCTCGAGCCCCGCGTCAGGCTCTGGGCTGATGGCTCAGAGCCTGGAGCCTGTTTCCGATTCTGTGTCTCCCTCTCTCTCTGCCCCTCCCCCGTTCATGCTCTGTCTCTCTCTGTCCCAAAAATAAATAAACGTCGAAAAAAAAAAGTACAAAAAGTAAAAAAATAAATAAATAAAAGATAACTTTCAGAAATGTAAGAGTGTAAGAGTATTCAATGTGGTACCTATGCTCTCAAACACTGGAGATTTTATATTATATATATATATATATATATATATATATATATATATATATGTGTGTGTGTGTGTATTTTTTAAGAAAGGGGAAAAATAAAGTACCAATACCAAAAGAGAGGAAGAGAGGTCATAAACAGCCAATGCGTGCATGGTGGGTGCTTGTTCTTCCTGACTGCTCAGCCGGCTGTGGCTCCTGGGTTAGAAGCTGAGGGATCGGATCCTTCTCTCCCAGGCATCCAGCCAGCCTTGAATCTTGGGCTCAGCCAGTCCGATGCTCCAGCTGATGGCCCTGAAAGTTGAGCGGTGGCACAAGGTGCAATTGCATTCAGAGATTCTTTGGAGATGGCTGCTATGCTGTCAAGAATCCAGCAGTGGGTCTATGTGACCAGAAACGGTACAATCCAGGGATGGTGGTAAGACAGGTCCAGCCGCAGGGTCCTGGCACATCCCCAGTTCTGTCTTGCCTTCCGAAGTTCCTGCTTATTCTCTATGCCTCTTTCTCTATCTTCCCAGTCGGGACAATGTGTACCTTCTCTGCTATGTTAGATAGGTTCTATTTCTGTTATGTACAAACAGGAACCCATGTGCTATAGCGTAAAACAAAATGATAGATGTCATCAGAGGAAAAATACATGGATTTTAAAATCCTTCTCAAATGACAAAAAAATATCTTGAGTTTAAAATATATGAACTCAGGAGAGATGCCTCAAACAAAATAGCTCAGAAAGATTAAAAGTAAAAGCGTTGGTGAAGATGGTCAGGTAAATGCAAATTAAAAAAAAGCAAAGGTGTGGGGGCACCTGGGTGGCTCAGTCGGTTGAGCATCTGACTCTGGCTCAAGTCGTGATCTCATGGTTCGTGAGTTCGAGCCCCGCGTCGGGCTCTGTGCTGACAGCTCAGAGCCTGGAGCCTGCTTGGGATTCTGTGTCTCCCTCTCTCTCTGCCCCTCCCCTGCTCACGCTGTGTCTCTCGAAAATAAATAAATGTTAAAAAATAAAATAAAAAGCAAAGGTGGGATATTAATACAAGTTAAAGTTGAATTTAAGAAAAAGGATTTAAGGGGTCTCAGAGGTTAAGTTTATATTTATTTTTATTTTTAGTAACACAAATTATTATTATGCAAATAAGTTATTATAAAAACGAAATCAAGACAGAAATATATGGAATAAAATGCGAAAGTTGTTTTCCTTTCAATTCTTCCCGTTACTCCATTCCTGAGAGGTAACTTCCGTTCTGTGCCTGGTGGTCTATTTCTAGATGTTTATGCATGTGTATGCTCACATATTCAGACATATGACTTGGGGATTTTGTTAAGTCACGGTTGTGGCAGCTGAGGCGTGTCTCTGAGTGCAGGAGACAGCCTCCAGCCACAGCATCTTCAGGCTGCTGCAGTGTTTGAGCCAAGGTCACTCTCTCCCCGGGGCAGCAAGCAGCCGGTCACTGAGCACAGAGGGAATCCCCGGTCGAGGCCATTTCGGCCCAGCGCGGGACTCTGCTAGGAGCAACGTGCCCCAGATCTCCCACTGCACTGACGGATGCTCTGTTGGAGCTGCCCCCCAGTCTCGGGCTCCTCCCAGCCAGTCCAACCCCCCACCTCCCGCTGTTTTACAGTGTCACCTCCGCATCTTGAAGGATTTTCTTCCCGACTTTAGGTGTCTCATCCCTGGGTCCTACAGGAGCATATTTCCAATTAGTCTCTTGCACTTCTAAGCCCATTTTGGCACCGGAATGATGCAGTTGATTCCAGAAGTGGTCCAAGAAAATGGGCAGGGATGGGACTCAGAGACTGGATTGCTCTCAGCTCATCAGGAAGGGAGGACCCTGTTGGGTGGTATGTGGGGCCATGGGTAGTCCCTGGCACAGTCAGTGGTTCTATTGCTAAAAACTTCACCATGGTGACTTGGGAAAACATCTAGGAATGTTCCCTCCCGGAACATCCTGGCATTTAAAGTGTATGGGGAACAAAACACGCAAGGACAATGGGCTTGGCTGATTATTACAAAGTTTCATTGATGTCCTACAGGAGCACACTGAACATCTGTAGGTGGTTAACAGTCAGAACTAAGTTTGAGAACCAGGAACGTCTTTGGTAGAGAGAGGCTCTCATCTCTTGCAGCAGGAGAATGGATACAACTCAGGATCTCAAAGTTAGAGTCACTGAGCTTTTAATAACAATGATTGAATGGCTCAGTCAAGGGGGTTCTGTTATGCTGAAGTTAAGGCCCTTATTGGGAAAACCTGGGACCCTGAAAAATGGGATGGGGCATCTGGGTGGTGACCTGAGAGGACTGTGTCCTGCAGCCTCCCCTGGGCCCTCAGAGCTTGCAGATGACCCACCTTCCCTGTTAAGACTTCTCCATGTGGAAAGATACTGCAGAGGCCTCTTTCATACAAGGCAACAGGGCTACCCTCAGGGGCTGTCCCTACCTCCTCCTAGCTGCCATTCTGACAACTAGGGGTAAAGCTCGGCATGACCATCTGGGGAAACACTGGTCCTGAGAAGGGAGGAAAGAGATTGCATTCTGAAAGAGCTATGAGAAATAGCTAACATGTTCTATCAGGAGCCAAGGCAGCACCCACTGGATTGAATTTGTAGGATGCATGCTCAAGGGGACGAATGACTCGAGAAAGCAGGGTTTGCTGACTTGGGGGCACTCTCTTGGAAAATAAAATTTAACACCCTGGTAAGGACTCCAGGGGATGGATGAACTATCTACTAGGGTGGCTCTTAGAAGCTTAGAAAAAAGTGAAGTCTCAAACGGAGCAAAGTTGAAATGCATAAATTGCTGTAACAGATGGAGACAGGGATAAAAGGCTTAGGGAAGTGAGGCCAGAAGACCCAGTTAAGGATTATGTGGCTTGGGAGGCTCAGGCCATCAGGAGGCCACTGGCAAGAGGATGCTCGCATCACTCTAAAGTTCACTTGTGTGTCCGTTCTGCAGGTCAAGGCTAATGGTAGGAGAGATGGTCACAGAGCTTGGCTGATTGGCGGTGAGGATGATGCCCTCCAAGTACTCTAAGCAATAGTAGTCAAGTGACAGTATTTAACCACCAGAAGCCAGAAAGTTGCAATTACTGTAATGACTGGCAAAGTAAGAGTGACAGCCAAGGGATCCTGACCTGTAGAGAGTTATGGAGATGGAAAACAGAACACAGTGTTCCTCGGGGCAAAAATAGATGGACAGCCCACAAGGGCTCTGCTTAATATATGCAATCAAAAGAAAGTAAGAATGTATTATCAAGAGGAGGAGGAGGTCAGTTGCTCTAATAAAAAGTCATGATCCCTTGCAGAGCCAATTTTCAGATCTGGAAATGATCTGATGATGGCTGGGTCTTTAGGATGAAGGAATCTGCATCAATATGGCAAGTATATGCTACAAAGACTCCCCAATGGGATCCACAGACACTCAAGTATCTGGAAAAAGACAAATACCCATTTTGAGGATAATTGGACACTAGGTCCAAGTTAGCATTGGCATCCAGACCTATACCTTCGTCATGTCCCCTGTAAGAGCAGGGGCACAGAGGAGCCAAAGTCTGTTAGTAGACCATTGGGTTTGTGGACCCAACTGGTGGTCATTTTCCTGATCCCCAATGTATAATCGGGATTGATGTAACCAGCCATTAGAATAAACTCCACAGTGGTCCTTGACCTGTGGGGCAAAGAGCTAACATGGAAAGACCAGTGGAAATCTCTGATCGCCCCCTTTTTGGGCAGCATAACAAATTAAAAAAAAAAAAAGATATCGTCCTGGAGGGATGGCAAAGATTTAATGCTATCTTTAAAGGATGCAGGGGTAGAAGTCCCTTTTATATCTCTATTGAATTCTCTAGTCTGACTCCAGTGGAAACTGGCTGGACCCTGGAGAGTGACTATGGACTCTCACAGACTCAACCAAGTGGGAGTCCCAGCCCCAGCTGCTATGTCAAATGTAGCATCTTTACCAGAGCAGAGTAATACGTCTCAAGCACACAGTGTGCTCCTCCTGATTCGACAAATGCATTCTTTTCTAACCCAACCAAGAAAAAGGATCAGAAATAGTTCACATGCACGTGGACCAGATTATATTCATTTTCAGTTTGCCCCTGGGCTATTTTACTCTACTACCTTCTGTCATAATCTAATCTAAGGAGATCTGGAACATCCCGTCATCCCACCTCGATCCATTATGTTGATGATGTCATGCTGATTAGCTCATGTGAGCAAAAGGCAGTGAGGACACAGGAGGCCTTGGTTAGTCACATGTGCTCCAGAGGATGGGAGATACACCCGAGCAAGTTTCACTAAAGACTCACTCATGCTAATAGTCAACATCATACTTGATTGATTAGGCACAGTCCCATCAAGCTTCAGAAACAACATAACAATTCCTGTTACCACCTACCACTATTATTCATCACTGTTTTGAAAGCCCTAGATAATTAAATAAGACATGATGTACAAATAATAATAAAAATAACTAAAATTGTATTGTGTGCTTACTATACTCCAGGCACAGCTTCCACTACTTTTTTGTTTTCACTTAATTCCCACGATAACCCTTTGGTTATTGGTACCGTTCGAGGTGGTACCATTATTATGCACATTCTACAGATAAGGGTATAGTCACGGAAAGGTAAAAAACTTTACCAAGTAAGAGAAAAGTAGGAAATATTGAAAAGCAAGAACATGACGATCACAATTTGCAGATGCCCCAACTGCCTTCCTAAACAGCCCTGAGAATTCGCTGAAAACCGTTAGAAAAGTACCATTAATAACAAAGCCTCCCCTCTCCCAGCCCCCTTCACTCCCTCTTCTCTGGGATTCTGTGAGAGTCATCCGGCAAGGCAGATGTTTAATTTAGTCCTGGCAAGAGGAGATGGTGTCTGTCTTCCCCATTTACTCATCTTAATCTTTAATTGCCACCCGTCCTCCCCAGGCACTTGGGCTCATTTTTACTTTGCTCCCACTTGCAATCAGGGTTGAGCCCCAAAGACATCTGGAGTCTTAAAACCCAGTAATGATAAGCAGAAACAAACACAAAGCAATAAAATCCTTTAGAAATCTCTGACCCGTAGATGGTGTGCATCTGTAAGGCCCTGGAAGGCTCCAGTCATGAGGCTTAATAGCAGGGGAGGCGAGGCAGGCTTGGCAGAAGCCCATCCCTTCTTAAGGCCCACACTCATTCCGGTATCGACTTTGGCTCCCCTGGGGGCCAGGCCCTGGATCACAGCGCTAGCATCTGTGAGTTCTGAGAGCCGAACCCAGGGCCCAATGGCCTGCCTGGGAGGAATGCCTGCTGGGGCCACCTAGAAACGACTCAGGGCAAGCTGGAGCATCACAAGGACTCTGGATGCCTGTGGGGGCGGTTGCAGTGGGTAAGGGGAAGAAGGAATAAAGAGACAAGCACAGTAACTAAAAGACAAAAGTCACTATCCTCAGGACATGAGGCCTTGCCCAGTATAATGGCGCCTGACCATCCAGGAAACAACATGGCACCATGGAAAAAATATGGCACCAGCTTCCAAAAGACTCACTTACATCCTCTCCCAGCCACTACTAGTTGAGCTTCCTCTGGTGAAGCGCTTTATCCTCTGAGTCTGTGTGTGATATCAGGTGCTTGTGGGAGGCACTCACTGCATAAGGCTAGAGTCAGGACTGCTGAAAGAAATGTGAGGGGTCAATTTCCACGCCTTGACTGCAAGACACTAACTTCACGTTCCTAGGCTTTCTTGGGGACATGAGGCCCCAGCAGCGGTCTGAGGTTTTGGACACTGTGCTCTACGAATTTTTTTTAAAAATTTTTTTTTATTTGGTGGGGGTGGGGGAGGTGGGGGGGGGCGGCAGAGAGAGAGGGAGACAGAGAATCCGAAGCAGGCTCTGTGTTATAAGTGCAAAGCCTGACGTGGGGCTCGAACCCATGAACCATGAGATCATGACCTGAGCCCAAGTCAGCTGCTCAATCTACTGAGCCACCCAGGCATCCCAATTGTACACTATTTCTTTTTTTTTTTAAGTTTATTTATTTTTGAGAGAGAAGAGAGAGACAGAGACAGAAACAGAGTGTGAGCAGGGGAGGGGGAGGGAGGGAGGGAAACACAGAATCTGAAGCAGGCTCCAGGTTCTGAGCTGTCAGCATAGAGTCCGACGCGGGGCTCGAACCCACGAACTGTGAGATCATGACCTGAGACGAAGTTGGACACTTAACCGACTGAGCCACTCAGGTGCCCTGATTGTACACTATTTCTTAGAACCACCTGCCCAGTTACCTCCCCACTGAGCTTAGCCATCAGCAAGTGGGCACAATGGTGCCTTCCTCAATGGTCCTTGTGAGGATTATGGGGGGCAACAGGTGGTGAGCATGTATAAGGCACTTGACCAACAAACATTAGGCAAGACCAGCAATCACATACCAGGGATTCAGCTCTCAGCCCACCAACATTCTCTTCTTGTTCCTCCACTCACCCAAAGGCATTTGCAGACAAACCTGCTCGAGTCTGAGAAACCTGTGTCTGACTACCACTTTTCCTTCTCCCTTCTTAACATCATTCCATCTCCACACACGTGTGCCCAACGTAGGAGGTGTTGCACGTTTACACTTTGGATTGTGTGAACCTTGTTCTGCTCATAAGCAGAGTGGGAGGGGCCTTTAGAAAGCAATCAGGGTCACTCAGTGTTTCATCAGCTCAAGCCACGACTACATCTTCTACCTCTTCCCACCCCTTCCCACCCCTTCCAAAACCATATGAGTGCATTTCACACCCAGCTTATGACCGGGAAGAACCTAGATCCATGAGAGGCTGTCAGCCATGCTTATCAGGGCAACTGAGGAGAGTGAGACAGTAAACAGAGGGAAAGAGGGAATGAATAAACCCAAACAAGATGGAGGATTCTTTCCTTAACCATGAAATTCCACTGTGTCCTGGGCGGGCCCCATGGGCCATATCCTAAGACAGGACTTGCAAGTGGAAAGCAAGGGGAACCCTAGCCCTGTGCCTTGGTAAGCAGGGCACACACTGCAGCGGGTGGCCAGGGGGGTAAGACACAGTCTTGGAGCCCCATCAAGTAGGAATGTCAACCCAGCAGCAGCTACATTTCCAAGGAGGCTGGCTGGGCTTGGAACTCTCCAGGTTCTGATCAGGAAGACACCATCCATTTTCAGGTATTGAGAGGGTGGGAGTGGGGAGGGATAGCAGACGTTGGGGGTGGGGTGGAGGAAGGCAGCTGAGCTGAAACAGGAGGGAACAGGTGTAGGGAGAGCACAGTCTCTGACAGCCAGGCCAGAGAGGGGGAACAGGCTAAAGGCTGACTCTGGACAAGCTCCCACTCCAGCTGCCTCCCTGTGCAGTGCTGGCATGACTTTTAAGTCACCAGGACTGCCTCCCGCTGGGACAAACTCAACACACATGATGTGCAGATTAACATTTGAATTATGACATGAAGGTGACTCACCTCTCAGGAGACCAGGGAGCTGGGCGACCATTAGGGTTCCTGGGTGTGGGGAGCGGAGCCGGGGGGAAGGGGGGCAGCTATTCTCCACCAATCTGTCTTTATCTTACAGCCAGTCTCTGAGGAGCTTGTGCCAGCCTGAAAATACAAGGGTAATGTCCCATATAATCCCCTTGGTTTTGAATGATCAACACGGGACTTTGTCCTGTGCTCTCTTTGCCTCACTCTCTCTTGCAGACTCCATTTCTGCCCGGCACCCGCCATATAGGGCTGAGCATTTGGACTTCCTTGGCTGGGGGCCCATGAGCCCTGAACTCTGCTTCTTATGGGAAGGTGATGGCCAGCTGCCCCCAGGGCAGCCTCCTGTTTCTTGTTGACAGGGAACCAGGGGACAAACAGGACTACAGCTGCCTCCGGAGACAAAGCTGGAAGCAGCCCCAGGCCGTAATCAAAAGCTCTGCCATGGGAAAGAACTTGAGCTCAAAGCCTGCCTTGAAGATCCAAGGAGCCACCTCATAAATATTCTGGCAGCATGGGAGATTTCTGGCATCATGGTTCCATAGAAGGGCACTTTATTTATGTTCAGTATCCTTAAGAGATCTGAGGTACAGCTTAGATCGAACAGGTGTGAGGTTTCATCTATAGTCCAGCTTCTCTGTAAGCCCATCTGGGAACAGGTGTAACCTTTGACTTCTGCTCTTAAAGGCCACATACCAGCATTCTCTCCCCCAACCCTGGTCATCTTTCCCACTTCCCTTGTGAGTGCTCCAACGTGCTCCCAACCTTGAGACCTAGCATGTGACCAGTGCCTTGGGACTACCCAGAATGTCTCTCAGATCGCACTGCCCTTACACGTAGCTGGAGAAGACAGTTAACCTATATAGGGTGATTTCACAGTTACTAATGACCCCCAG
This sequence comes from Lynx rufus, assembly GCF_022079265.1. Taxonomy (NCBI): domain Eukaryota; kingdom Metazoa; phylum Chordata; class Mammalia; order Carnivora; family Felidae; genus Lynx; species Lynx rufus. The sequence continues at coordinate 126,691,286 of NW_025814834.1, read as the reverse complement.
TTATTTCTTAGTGGTACTTCCTGTGCCTGTCACCAGAGTGTCTGAAATCTTACCAATAAAGATGCATTCCAGTAGGATAAGGCAGAGGGTCTCCAGTAACACTCCATTAAGGTGGGAGCACCCTTGCCAGAGATAAGCTCAGTGGCTTGTCATTTATACCCAGGTATAAATGCACTTCCTCTCTCCAAAACATTGTCTGAGCATTCCTAGGAGATCCAGGGCCACAAATACATTCGGTCTAGATGTTACAGACACAGGAAGGCAGTGCTGCTATGAGTGGAAATTATGGGCTAGGAGGTCAAGTTAGACTTGAATCTCCACTGAGAGAGCTAGCCTCAGTGTCCACCTAAAAATTCTCTCTATTCTAACTCTCAGGGAAATCATTAGGACTGGTAGAAATTCTCTGAGAACACATGCATATGCACACACTCCAACGATCATTTATTGCACGTTGACCATCTACCAGGTTTGAAGATAGCAGCTGGCAGTTCTCCGATAACCGATACATGGTCCTTCCCACTCAAGGTGATTTGAATCTAGTTGGACAAATGATTAGCATCAGTGTACTAAGTGATTCAGTAATGGATTATGCTCAGGGGTCTAGGAGAGCCTAGAAGGGCCCTCTAATCAGTCCTGCATGCAGCCTACGGACAAAGGAGCTGATCCCTGATCTGGAAGATTAAGAAGCACAGAGAGATAAGGTGAAGGGGGCAAGAAGAGGAGAAGGTATCGCCTGTGGAAGGGCTGGTGTGAGCAAAAGTATGGCAGTGGAGTATTGAGATACATCCTAATTAAGGATATCTAGAGCTTAAATTATGAAGAACAGGATGTCAGGAAAAGTGGCCAGGACATGTGTAAGACCTAAACCATGGAGAGCCTTTTTTCCCACCCCAGAGGGGTTTTAAACAGGTAAGTGACATAACCAATTAAATTATGGATCCCTCTGGCAGCAATGTGGCAGGTGGATCAGAAGAAGAAGAGTTCAAAGTGCTTGCAAGTTGATGGGGATGGGGTGCCACGTGTCCAGCCCCTTTGATTCATTGTTTAACCAGGGTGCTGATTAAGAGCTGTCACTGCTTGAAAGGAGTTATGGCTATTTGGCCCCACACCAGGCTGGGGCCCCAGAAGTGACTTCTGGCAGCATCTGTAGAGTTTTATTCCAGGAGCTTTTTCAATGTCCAGATATATTAGGCACAGAGGAATACTCTGGACGGAAGTCACTACTGGGCTGCCACAGGTGTCTCTCCTATGCCATCCTGGGCAAGATGTTTGTCAATAAATTAGATGAGACATATCTAAAGGTCTGCCACAGACCTTTAGGTGACACAAAGCTGAATACAATAGTAATGTACTGTGTGATAGAATAAAGACTCTAAAAATATTCTGACAGGCTGGAACAATGGTTAAAACCAATTAGATCCATTTAAACAGATAAATGTTAAAGCCTTGTTGTTAGATGTCTTCAAAATTAATTGTGTAAGTGTAAGATTTGGTATATCTGGCTTGATTGAAGAAATATTTATTTGTTCCTCAGATGCTTACTGGGAACCTACTGTATGTCAAACTCACAGCTCCCTTCTTCTTATGTCACTGTACGTAGTACGTTCTATAAAAATCATCCTGCTTTGCTCATCTTTGCATCAGAGGCAAAGTAGAGAGAAAGACAAAGACTTCTTGAGTGCTTGCATGTGCCAGACATTTTCCATCCACAACCTGTGTCATTCTCACAATAATCCTACTGTATTTCTTTTCTAGATGGCAAAGCTATGGTGCAAAGATGTCGTCTGAATTGCCTAATGGTTTTGTTGCCAATGTCAAAGCTGACATCTGAACCGAGATCCAACTGGTTCCAAGGCTGATTTTCTTTCCACTATTTCACACTGCCTCCACATATACATCAAATCCCAACACTCTGTGACAGTATTGAGCTGTAGCCAGAATTGAACAAGACTGAGCCTCTCCTCAAGACCTGGCACTTTGGTAGGTTAAATGAGCAAGACATGGGGGTCAGGGAGGGAAGGTGGAAGAGACTGTTTGACTTGATCACAAAGTCTGTGTGTATCCCCAATTAGATGTAGTTGCTTAGAAGATAATGGTAGCTGAGGCTGCTCAGTTAAGATTATGGGGCCCAGAACATGGGCTGGGACAGCCCAGCTGTGCTCTGTGCTGCTGAGACTACATCCAGACTCTGGTCCAGTTCTGGCCAAGACACTCTTGAAGGGAACAACTACCGTCTAGAAATTATTCAGAAGAAGACACTTAGTACAGTAAGGGTCTAAAAAGCCTGTAATAGGAAGAATGATTGTCTTCAAATATTTGAAGATGCAATTATACAGTTTTCCTGTTATATATGTAGACAATTATCGGTGTCTCTGTTGTGTGATTTCTGAATGTTGGAGGGTTACGGACCAGAAAACTAACACCTACTGGGCTTATTGCCGTGGGCCTGCCACTTACACACATCTGGTCTAACTCTCTTAATAGCTCTGCCCAGTCTCCTATTTTACAGATAAGGAAGAGCTTATGAAATTGGTCCAATATCACAGTTTGTAAACAGAAGAGCCATGACTTGCACCAAAGTTTGTTTGTTGTAGTTCTTATACAGCATGCCCTTGTCTTTTCCTACGAGTGTGTTTGGTCATCCAGGTGCCCCCAATGGATGGGCCTCCTGAAGATCATTTCCTTACATGAAGAGGAGGGCCCACAAATTCCAGAATTCCTCTACTCATTGTGTTGAGTTCCACAATCCTGCCAACCAACCATAACCCTCAGTCCAGAATCCATAACCGAGTTGAGGGCCCTCGGGCCCTTTGGTGAGGGCACACAAACATGGGTCCCACCCCTTACCATGACCTTCAAGGCCCTTTTATACTCTATTCCCTGCAATACCCTACCCTCCTTTTCTCCTCCATCCATGCTCTCAACCAGACCATTTGCTGGCTTTCCCATCCAGGCTATGCTACAAGCTGTTTCCTCTGCCTAAAATACGCTTCCACACCCTCTTTGCCTGCTTGATGCCTACTCATTCTTCATCTCTGAATGTGGCCGTCATCACCTCTGGGTGACTCCTGCATTGACTAGATTCACCGTCCTTTCCGTGTGCCCATATCAACCTCATACCTTTCTCTACCCTAGCACTTTCCTCACTGCTGAGCTATTGGGGTAAGCCTTTGAAGGTGGAAAGACTGCCAGAGTTTTTGCATCTCCAGAGCCTGGTCGCATGCCTATTATTTCACGGGATCTCTCAGAAGGTCACGCAGAGGGTGGGCTTTGGTTGCCCACAGCAAAAATATGCCCATTAAGGCATTTTCATAGGCCCCTTCTCTGCATCACCCCCCCATTCCCTCACAGTGCTCCCTGAGACCACCCCCAATACACTCTCTCATACTCTCTCCCTCTAAAATAACCCTCCAAGAGGAATACACTAAAAAAACACACTGGGAAGAGGCCCCAATTAAACACTAATCAAATTCCCCTAATCTCTTTTCCCAAACTTGCACGCAGACAGCCACTCTCACTGCTGGCTGGGTGGTGACTTTAAGAATCTCTAAATATGTAAATACACTTTTGTTAAGTCATTAAGCTAGTAAGAAATAAGAAATTAATTAGCATTAGCATGTTGAATAACTTAGGTGTCAGTAGTTAATATGGCTAATTGACATTTAATAAGTCTTGCTATCTAATTTACTATGAATTGCATTAAATGTTAATTAATTGCTTAGTTATTCTGTGCACAATTATTGTATGTTAATGTGCATTTAATAGCTTATTATTTGGGTGATTGTCCTGATGGTAAACAAGTTACCTGTTAATTCTGGTTTCAGCACACACCTACAATCATTCTCTTAAACAGAACCAATTAATGAATCAGTTAGTAGAATTATAAAGTATTGGAAAAATAATTGTCCGTTTACTATGCCTCAATCCCCTAGTCAAATTTGCAGAGCTTCCTGGGGTTTGTTTATCTGCCATCAGTATCCATCGCGTACAACACCATCTTTCCCAATACCATCAAGCCATTTTCTGGCTCCATAAACTAGCACATCTTCTAGTGCACTATTGTTTGTCCACATGTAAGTTCAGCAGCCTCATTAACCAAGCAATGTGACGGACGTAAAAGCCGACGTGATTATTAAAAGCATGATGTCTAAAACAAGGGAGGCGATAGTCCTGCTCTGCTTTGTGCCTGCTCGATTCTGGGAGAGACAGATTTAAAGAGACATAACTTATCTCATCGCAAGAATTGGTGAAGAAGGTGAGGATGTTTAGCCAGACCAAAGAGAAAACTCCGGGGACAACAGAATCTCTCTCTTCAAATATGTGATGAGGTTTGTAGAAGATAAACCAGTTTTTGCCTTTTTTTTAACTTACTGACTCAGTTGAGAGTACTGACACCTTAAGTTTGAAGTGAGAGGGAACAGATTTTGGATTTGGTCAGAGCTGTCTGATAGAACAAGCTGCCTCTGGAGTAATGAGTTCCCTGTCACTGGAGGAGTTCAAGCGTGGTCTTGGCAATTTCTTGTGCAGAAGGGACTCGAGCTTTGGATGGGTGGCTGGAGGACTGACCTTTCTGATCTGTTCCAAGTCTGAGACTTCATGATTATCATGATAAGTTGCTTACTCAACCGTCTCCCTGGACTGGAGACAGTCCTGAGCCCACATTAGCTGGTTCACTTTGGACTTGAGGGAAAATCTCACTGGTGCACGTGGGCACCTTGAATTCGATTCTGATCGACAGCCTGGCTTTGAATGGCATCTCACCATCTTGGTGGGAAAAGGCAGACTCTGGAGGACCATTCAGCTTGTTAGTTCCCACTGGTTGGGCTGGACCAAAGCTTCTGTTCAGGTGTCCTCCACCAGCCCTCTGTCTGAGGCAGTGCTTAGGAGGGAGGGACCTGCTGAGCCACTGGAGTCATTTATCTTTGACAGGATGGGACAGGAGAAAGGGCAGGCGCCTGGCAGGCAAATAAACTTAATGAAGTTTGTAATAGACTGCGGAAACATCAACCTCATGATCACATCAGGAATAAGCCACAAGAAACTATTAATTGTGACTCTTCTCACTAGCTCCCTCCTTCCAGTTCCTTCTTTGCAGTGGCTGTGGCCGTAACCACTCTAATTGTCCCAGCCTCTCGGGGATTCAAAGGCGGCTTTTTTTCCCTCAGGTTTCCAAGGGCCCTTGAGGGTCAAGTGTCTGGTGCAGTCACTGGCAGGCCCCAAGGGTCCCAATGTTCTGAGCTTTGCCCTGTGAGGGTGGGGGAGGTGTCCCGTGCCAAGTGCCCCATGCACACAATGTTCCGCCCCAGAATGTTCCTGTTGACCTTCCAAGCCTGACTCAAAATTCCTCTCTGCCAGAAGGCCTTCTGTGACGACTCTGCCTGTCCCCCCACCCCTTTCTCTGGGGCCCTGCTTTCTGCCTGCTGGTTCTTCCTGCTGCATCAGAGCACTGGGTCTCCAATGGCTATTTTGACCTTGCAACTCTTCTTGGACTTGGAGTGTATGTATCTGGGCAAGGGTAACATTCAAAACATTTAATAACCAGTATGGTAATATAAATCAGCACGTAGGTCAATATATAAATTTAAAAATTTTAAATCTATTCCTCATTGTTCTGTAATGAGAACTGCCTAGCACGTGATGTAAGTTGCACTGAAAGCCACCCATCGAACCATTTCGATAGCATCCTATTCATTTCCTTATTTTTAAAAAGTGTTGATGTGATCTTTTGTCTGAGGCAGCTTCGCTGGCTGAACGATAGCCCTCCCTGATCATGATCAGATACAGGGAACGCACCAAACTCTTTCAATGACTTTCCTATTCAATTGCTCATCAGGAAGACCCCAGAAGGGAACTTTGTGCTGGTCACACCCTGGCTGCGGGTGCACCTGGTGCCAGTGCTTCCGTATGACCCGGGTTCAGACACCTATCTCGGTTCTCCTGCCGGGGCTGCCACCAACCTGCAAACACTGCACCTGTTCCAGTGTCCCATCAACCCGGGCCACGCTGGAGGAGGCGCTGAAGTACACTCCGATATCAGTTTGCTCAGCAGCTGCTGGGAGCCCCCTGCATTTGCTTCCCACTGTTCCCAGACCTCATTACCCACGGATCTGGCCACATCTCCAGACGCTATCAAACGGACACTTCTGATCTCAACCACTTGTGCCATTTACCAACTCATATGGAAGTGATTTACTATTTCAATCACTGGCTCACTGTGTTGATGAATTCACATGTACCCTGTCACATCCTTAGGGGCAGGTGTTCTAGAAGGCATCCGCCCCTTTCGATAGTGACAGCAACTCTGAAAAGGGCCCCACAATAGTGGGCACAGCTGTTTGGCCAGCTCACCTGACCACAAAGATGGTCTTCACAGGGACGCCTGGGTGGCTCAATTGGTTGAGCACTCGACTTCAGCTCAGATCATGGTCTCGCAGTTCGTGAGTTCGAGCCCCGCGTCAGGCCCTGTGCTAATAAACAGACAGCTCAGAGCCTGGAGCCTGCTTCAGATTCTGTATCTCTCTCTCTCTCCACCCCCTCTCCTGCTCATGCTCTGCCTTTCCCTGTCTCTCAAAAATAAATACATGTTAAAAAAAATTTTTTTAATGATCCCCACATTCCCCCTTTCCCCCTTTCCCAACACACCCCCAAATTAGTAGAGGGTCAGGTCTCCATCCCCTACTTCCCTGAGGACATTGTACCATGAAGCACTAACCTGGCTATCCATATATTCTGAGTTAGGAATATAATACTATACAATATAATATAATAGTACATAACATAATTATATATATATAACATAATTCATATAATTCCTGTGGGTCTCTTCCTGAAGGTGTCAGAGGTGGTCAGGGACCACACAGACAGGGGTAGCCACAGCTCCTGTATAAATCTCCACCTGCTGAGGAGATTTATGGGGACAGATGGCTGCATGGGGGTGGGAGGGGCAAGAACTGGGAGCAGAAGGAATGACTTATGATTCCTGTCTATACAGGCAGGCCCTTGTTGTTGGAAATGGCTTTCTTGTTGCCTCTGTTGGTTGAAGCTTCAACAAACGTAGAAAGATGAGCTGGGTCTCCATCGGGGGCTGAGATCTTCTGAGGTGGAGATCATTAACAAGAATAATTCCTCTCCATGCACAGCATTTATCATCTGCACCCTTGGCAGGGGCCGAGGAATCTCATGCTTCCAGAGAAGAGCAGTGGGCAGCGTTAGGTCAGGATACGAATGACAATAAGCAAATCCAAAGCTGTTCTGTACAGCTCCCTGCAGCCCCTCCTCCGGCCTCAGAAAAGTTGGCCTGTTCAATTAATGACATGGTGGGTGATGGTATTTCCAAATAGCGAACCAGCTGGGCTGTGATCACTCTGATGAAAAGCATGCCGGGCGGCCTCGGCAGTGGCACAGGGACCCTATCAGTGTGACACACGTTTGGGGAAGTGCTATAATTCAGTCCTGACACCTGGATCAATGGCACCCATTTCAGAGAGCCATCTTCCCAGGGAAACAGACAAGGTATTGGCCTCCAGGTGCTCAGCAGACCATAACGGTGATGTGTATCTCGCCCCCCCCCCCTTCCGGGGTCCTCCATCCTGCATCTGCCTGTGACTGTTCCATCCACTGAAGGTACTGCCTGAGCTGGGCTCTGAAGTCAGGCATGGTCTTGGATCCCGGCTCCACCACTCATTCTGGGTAATCCCGGGCTTAACCATTCAGTCCCCCTCTGAAACAGGGTCATGACGGTCCAGGTATTGTAGGTATAGATATGTAAGGAGATGAAGCATGTAGCGACTTTTGATCAGTACCCTTCATCCTGGATCAGTAATCCCAAGCTGTTGGGGCTGCATTGTTTGCCCTCATCTCTTTTTCTGTTACCATCTTTTGGCCTGTGTCTCTGGCCCCACATATGCAACACTAAACCTTTCTCTGTTTCGATCTTTGTCCGTTTGTCTCTGCTTTTAGCGCCCCCTCTCTCCTCCATGTTCTCTGGGTGTCTCTCTTTCTGGGTCTCTATTTCTTCCTCTGTCTCTCTTCTTGTCTCTTCAATATTTTCTGCCAGCCTAGACTTCTTTTGCTTTCCTTAGACTTGGAGGATTATGACATCAGAGGGTTTCAAATCCTGTGCAGGGAAAACGAACTCTCCTGAATGGTGATCACCACCGCCTTGGTGAAGCTTGAGCTGTGAAGTGCAAAATTTACTACCCTAATTATCCCACCTGAAGCTGAGCCAACTTGGCTGGGCCGGTGGGGCAGCTCTCGGTCAGGAGCCATTGCCAGCCCTCCCACTGAGCATAGCCTAGCTGCCCAGCCCTGCGCTGGGTGCTAAAAATAGGCATGGGGGCTAGGGCAGCTAAAAATACACTTCTCACCATGCGGCCTTGCTGTGCCTCACAGACTGCAAGCCAGCGGGGAGGGGCTTCGGGAACCCTGGGGTCTGCAGCTGCTTAGCCCCCGCTGGGCACTGGGCAGGGGAGGCAGGGGAGGAAGAAGCACAGGCAGACACCAGGGGCCTGCAGGCCCATCAGCAACTTGGGAGAACACAGCAGGCCACTGAGTCGGTCACAGAAGCCACGGGGCTGCAGGGCACACGCGGGCAGTGAGCTGGCTAACGGCTACCACCTCCAGAGCCAGTGAGCAGGAGGTCGGCAGGGGGTGGCTAGGTATACCCAAGGCTTCTTTAGTTTCTGTCTCTCCACTCTCATCTATCTCTGCTGGTCCCTCAGGACTACGGCTGCCCTCAGTCTGCTTCTTAACTCCTCTGGTCCACCAGCTGATGCCTTCTTGTCTCTACAAGGGAGAGATTTCCTGCCCCCAAACCCAGCCCCCAAACATCCAGCCGTCAGGAGCTGCTGTCCTCTCCAGGAGGGAAGATAGAAAGTTATCTCTGCTGAGGCTCATCTGTAGCAATGCCAGTAAATCCCCTGAGGCCAGGATTATTATTTTCTTCATCTTACAGATAAGGAACTCACAAAGCTCAGAGAAGCACAGTAATTTGCCCAAAGGGTCTCAGCTAGTCAGTGGCAGAGTCCATATTTGAATCTCTCTTGGTCCAACTGAGCACCTTTGCTCTGTCCTCCCCATCGGTGGTTCTCAACTAGGGATGATGTCGTCCTTCCGGGGACACTCGGCAATGTCTAGAGACAAGTCCAGTGGTCACAACCATGTGAGGAAGTGCTACTGGCATCTTGCAGGTAGAGGCCAGGGACACTGCTAAACCCCTCCACTGCATGAGACAGCCCCACAACAAAAATTACCCAGCAAGAAACGTCAGGAGTGCTGAGGTTGTGAGCCCCGAGGCCTGGGCTCTACACCATGCTGCAGTAATACCTTGATCAAAGTGGTTGTGGGAGGTGGTTTGCATCAGAATGACCTAGGAGCTTGTTTAGCTCAGAGACTTGGGCCCCACTCCAGACACTCACATTGTCTGAGTCAGTGGAGGCCTGGAAATCTGCATTTGAGCAAACATACCCACCCCCACCCCCACCCCCAACCCCCAGCTCCCAGGATACCACACAGACAAACACTTTCCAAGAGAAAAGTTGCAAAGGGAAGGTGCCAGATCCCTGTCAGCTCTGATTAGCCCCCTGGCACAAGGTAAGCACTTGGAAAATATTCCCAAATAAGAACACACACACACACACACACACACACACACACACACACAGTTTAGGGGAACCAAGGAGCTGTGTAGCCACAAAAGGTAAAAGCCCCATGACCCATAGCACCAATTTCATGGCCTCCCTCACCTACATATCAATAACCTAAGAAATTGCTTGCTGCAGGCAGTGGTCAGTGGAACCGTGAATCGGTATGCCTTACTCCAAACCCTTCTTTTTACATAAACAAGCCAATACATTGCACAGATGGGACCGTTTGGAATAGCAGCTGAAGTAAGAATGAGTGAAACCACAGGTGCATTGTCAAGATTAATATGCAGGCAGGTTTGGAATTGGAATGGTACCAGGTAACATCATGCCTGGATAGGGAGGCAGAGTAATATGAATTGACTAAAGACAAAGGGAAAACAAATGGAAAGTGACAAGCACAAAGGGGAGCGGCCACAGCTAATGGGCTGAGTAACTAAGAATTCCACCTAGCCCATTACCCAGCCTGTCCACTTGGTTCTTTCCTCTCCATTGTCCAGGAAATATCCCCAAGACTAAGCTCCCAAGCATCTGGATGGATGATGCACCCTGCACCAAGTCAGTAATAGCTCCCCTATTGTTACCAATTCGGTTCAACAGATATTCACCTCAGACAGGAAAGACAAATGAGACACCATTGTAGAAAAGAAAAGCCAAGTGTCTGAGCATCTTCATGCCTTAGGAAAGTTTATTATAGGAATCACAATTAAGAGAGTGAGGAGAAGTCTAGGGACAGCCCAGCTTGGGTCAGGAGTGAAGAAGTCTTCCTTCCTTCCTTCCTCCTTTCTTTCCTTCCTTCCTTCCTTCCTTCCTTCCTCCCTCCCTCCTTCCCTTTTCCATTCCTCCCTTTTTCTTTCCTCCCTTTTCACCTCTCTCTCTCTCCCTTCCTGCCTTCAGAGAGCATGCAAGTCTGGTGGTCCTGGTGGAAAGCACCCACCATCCAGACTACTAGAGAATCCCTAAACAAGGGCTTAAAGGGGATGGGTTTTCAGTCTAGAAGTTTTAGTTGGTGGCAGCTTTATTCTTCTCTCTGCTGCTCAGAAAGCAGGCCTTGGAGGTGAAGCAGGGGTCCATTTATGGGATTGGGGTGGATAGAAATAAGTGACCCTCAGAATTCAGAAGAAAATGAGTTTATACCCATAGGAAGAAGATATTCTTTTTTTAAAAAAATTATCTATTTTTGAGAGAGAGACACAGCATGCACAGAGGAGGGGCAGAGAGAGGGAGACACAGAATCTGAAGCAGGCTCCAGGCTCTGAGCTGTGAGCACAGAGCCCGATGCAGGGCTCAAACTCACAAACCATGAGATCATGACCTGAGTCGAAGTCGGATGCTCAACCAACTGAGCCACCCAGGTGCCCCCAGAAGAAAATATTCTTAACTGTCAGGCTGACAAACTGGGAAATCTTGGCAGACCCAGAACTGTTGTGTGAACGGGATTACACCAAATAGCTCCTATATGCATCCCACTCACTGCAAGGCAGTAGCAGGTGCTCAATTAATATTTGTTCAATGAGTGAACGGAGCTTTGTCATACGAATGGACGTGAAGGATGGTGAGTCCTTTTGTTACAGTCCTACTGCTATCATGTCCTCTTTATTCTCATACTGGCTATTTTATGCATCTTGAAAATCTAGAGGAATACCCTAACACCAAAAGAGAGCAAGCTTAGGGTTGGAGGCAGGGAGCCCACTGGCCGGGTGGCGCTGGCACAAACAGCCAGTGGAGCGACAAGACAACAGGACTAGTTTTAATTCTCACTGACCTTATAGCTCCACATAACGCAAATCCTTGCAAACGGCTCTGTGGTTCTCACTCACCCAGTGGGAAGTAAGGCAAGGGGAGGAGGCTGGCTTGAGAGAGGAGGCTGGGGTTACCAGGAAACTCACCAAAGTCCCTGCAAACCAGGGCTCTACTCCAGATGGACAAGGGACAGGGAGAGTGGCCTGGAAACTCTGTGTCCTACTCCTTGAATTGGGTTCTAGATCCTGAGGATGGAGGGTTGTCCTGAAAATGGGAGCCTGAGTTATGAATGGGAGAAATGAGCTGAGAATATGGGATAATCTGGAAATGAAGGGTGACCCTAGGAATGGGCTGCTGTTGATTATTGAATATTCTAGAATGAGGGGACTTGCTAGGAATGAGGGCTGCTCCGGGAATGTGGAGACTGTGTAGGAAATAGGAACTAGAAAGAGGAGATGTTCTGGGAACAGGGCCATACTGGAATGGGACCTTAGTCTCAGAGATGGAAAACTAGTGCATCTAGGAGGCCCGAAGCCCAACCATGACATAAAGTGTTTTTCTGAGGTGACTTGGCAGGGGCATCCCCTTTCCAAAAAGATCTTCTCTCTGGTGAGTGTAAGGAAGGGACCTGCGGAGAGGGTCTGCACCAGCTGAGGCGGGTGATGAATGGGTAGCAATCAGACAAATGGCTTTCAAACGTTTTTGGTGAGATAGAAAAACCCTGTCATTTCATTCCCAGTTTTATTTCGTTCCGTCTCACCTCATATTTCACTTAATGGGAGCTGTCAAGGAGATTCTTTGATTTTTTTCCCCCTCCTTCTCTGGCAGCTGATGCAGTCTGACAGCCTTAGAGACGGGTTCTTGGAAGACCCACGATGAAATACACTGTTACCGTCTCCAGTTGTAGGGTCCATGTGTCTGCGTGCACTTCTGTGAGTGCAAGCTTGTGTGCGCACCCCTGTGCACCTGCCAGATGTATGTGTGTCAGGAACGTGTGTAACAAAACTGTAACAGCTTGGAATGAGGGGCTGGATGCATGAGTTTGGGTTCCTACTCTGAAATTTAGTATCCCTGTGTCCGCTGAGTCTCAGAGGACCCACTGTAGAGTGAGTGTAATAACACAGGTCCTTCACACCTCAGAGGACTGTCACGAGGCTCATAGCACAAGAAATAGAAATATTCCCTTGTGATCGATAAGTGCTACTGATAATTACAACAGCCCCTTGTCCTCCAGGGGTACCTCTTGATCCATCCTGAGTTCTATGGAGTTTATTTTGTTATTGAAGTATAACCGACACACATTACATGAGTTTCAGGTGTACAACACAATGATTGGACATTCCTATACACCAGGAAGTGATCACCACAGTAAGTTGAGTTACCATCTGTCACTATACACAGTGACAAAATGTTTTTTTCTTGTGATGAGAACTTCTACGATTTACCTTCTTAGCAACTTCCAAATTTGCAATGCAATATTATTGACTAGATCCTCATGCCGTACATGACATCCCAGTGACTTGTTTTAGAGCTGGGAGTTTGTGCCTCTTAATCCCCTTCACCCATTTCTCTCACCCTCTTCCCTCTGGCAACCACCAATCCATTCTCTGTATGTGTAAGTTTTGTTTTGTTCCGTTGCTTGCTTTTTCATGTAGAATCCACATACAAGTAAAGTGATACAGCACTTGTCTTTCTCTTTCACTTAGCAAAATACTCCCCAAGTTCCATCCACATTGTTGCAAATAGCAAAAATTCGTTATTTTTTATGGCTAAGTACTGTTGCATTATATACACACACCACATTTTCTTTCATTCATCCATGGATGGATGGTTCTTTCCATACCTTGGCTACTGTTCAAAGGGGTGAATACATCTTTTCGAATTAGTGTTTTCATTTTCTTTGGATAAATACCCAGAAGTAGGATTGCTGGATCATGTAGTATTTCTATTTTTAATTTTTTGAGGAACCTCCATACGGTTTTCCACAGCGGCTGCACCAGTTTGCATTCACACCGAGAGTGCACCAGGGTTCTCTTTTCTCCACATCCTCCCCAACACTTGTTATTTCTTGTCCTTTTGAAACTAGCCGTTCCAACAGTTGTGAAGTTACACTCATGGAGTGTATTTTGATGCTGCCTCTGCCAACATCCTATACCCCTGATGCCTTGATATTTTCAGAAACACCATGCCAGCTCTTGATCTCGGCCTAACTCCTCTGTCTTCTTCCTCTGCTTCTCCTCACGGGCTGCTGACCATTTCCAGAGAAAGTCAGCAAACACAATTTAACAGGACACCCCTAGACTTACTCACTAATTCAGCAAGCAGTTATTGAGCATTTGCTACAGGTAAGACTCTGTGCTAATCTCTGGGGACACATAGCTGAATAAAACAGAGGCCCTGTGCATAAAGAGATTTCAGATTTACAGCACAACATAAGAAGTGTTATGGTGGATCCAAGCCCAGGAACCATGGCGGTGCTGAGCAGCAGCCCCTGACTCGGCTTATGGAGGGGTGGCAGGCAGTGTGGGCATCCTGGAATACGTGACCCTTGAAATGACTTTTGACGGATGAGAGAGTTGGCCATACGAAGGGAGCGTGTGCAATCTGGCCTTCAACCTCACCACTGCTTGGCAAAACTTTAAGACCTCTTTGGAGATCTTCCACATGCGTCCCCTAGTTTCTCTTCCAAATCCTTACTACATTCCTCAAGTTGTGCACAGCTTCTGGACCTTCCTCCTCTGGCATCCTAGCCTGACCACTGGGTTAACCCTCCCAAAGCACTGATAGGACTGGATCACTCAATGCCTAAACATTCACTCTGCATACAGAACTGAGTCCCAACTTCTTTTTTTTTTTTTTAATTTTTTTTTCCAACGTTTTTATTTATTTTTGGGACAGAGAGAGACAGAGCATGAACGGGGGAGGGGCAGAGAGAGAGGGAGACACAGAATCGGAAACAGGCTCCAGGCTCCGAGCCATCAGCCCAGAGCCTGACACGGGGCTCGAACTCCTGGACTGCGAGATCGTGACCTGGCTGAAGTCGGACGCTTAACCGACTGCGCCACCCAGGCGCCCCAAGAGTCCCAACTTCTTAACCTTGCATTCAAGGGTCTCCACAAGCAAACTTTGCAATTCCATATCCTACAAAACCCCAAACACCAGTCAATCAAAGCTACTTGCCAATCTCTGAACATACTGCTCCTTCCCACTTCCCATCTTTACTCCTTGCTCTTCTCTTCATTATGCCCAGAAAGTCTTGCCTATGCCCACATCCCATTTTCTTCCGTGGAAATCACCCTGAGTCCTAGCTAAGGTTCTACTATCTCAGAATGCCTTATGTCTGAAAGACATCCTCCCTTACATCTGAAAGAGATCCTCCCTTCTGTAATGGAGCCGGTGACCAAGAAAGCTCATGGACACAAGAAATTACTTTCATACCAAGGACAAAAAGAAACAATTATGGAACTTTAAGTATCAGAGTGAATGGAGGGGTGGGCAGAAGAGACCAAGGTGCCCATACAAATCCTTCCACAAAAGTAACTATGGACACTGATTTGTGTAACAGAATCAACATACAAATTTATTTCTTCTCAAAACTCAAAATTTCTAAAATGACTAAAAAATTATTTTTAAAGTATAAATCTGCATGGAAAAAAAACATGGAAGTAGAGGGGTGCCTGGGTGGCTCACCCTGTGGGTGGTTTAAAAAAAAAATAAAGACAGACAAGAAAATAACATTAGATGTACCAATAAAAACAATGAACAACAAACCAATAAAATTCTGAGAGGAAAAAAATGTCTTCTAACCTACAATTCAATAACCACCCAACTTTTTCTTATTTGGTCTGACATTTTCAGCAAGGTTTGAAAAAATGTATATGCCATTCCTGAGAACCTTTCTCAGGAAGCTCCTAGAGATGTGCTCCACTAAAATGCAAAGAAAATATAAACCAAGAAAGAGAAAGATACCAAATCGGGAAATAGACCTATCATAGTTGAAAGGCATGATTTCCCTGGATGACAGTGAAGGAAAATCCCAAGGTGGTAGCAGTTTAGGGTCCCAGAGAGCAATCAAAGCAGAGAGAACAGGATGGCTGAAGGCTCTTGTGGGTGGTTCTCCCCCAAAACAGAACAGACAGATGATCTCTCGTGTTGAACTTTATGGAGAAGCATGTGACAGTTTCGCCAAGGAGTTTGAAGTATTTACATATTGCATACCAGGCAAACAACTAAAATGAGCAAAGATCGATTCTAAGGAAAACAAACAGTTATTCAAGAGCAGAAATATACCCATCAAAATAGGTGGTTTAACTGTTAGCATTTACATGGGAGCAATGGATACACTATTTAATCAAAAAATGCCAGAGAATCAAAAAATACTAGGAAGGTGGAGGAAAGGGAATATTTGTGGTGTGGGAGGGAGGGTAGTAAAAGATTTAAATTCCCCTCTCCTGCTTTAGGAAGACAGAAGATAATCTGTAAACTTCAGAAATCAACAAATGATTATAAATGTGTTGTTATTTAGAAACAAGGATATACAATTGCCAAAATAAATAGCAGAAAAAGTTGGAACTGGTTGCTTTCGGGGAAAGGGAC
This sequence comes from Lynx rufus, assembly GCF_022079265.1. Taxonomy (NCBI): domain Eukaryota; kingdom Metazoa; phylum Chordata; class Mammalia; order Carnivora; family Felidae; genus Lynx; species Lynx rufus. Next base: position 126,675,306 of record NW_025814834.1, on the reverse strand, counting down.
AAAGAGGATGGATAGAAGAGGCAAATGCTCTGTTCTGTTATTCATCTTGTGATACCATTGGAAAACTATGTGCACTGTACATAGGGGAGAGAGAGAGAGACAGAATTGCAACAGTATGTTATTGAATTTGTTTTTTATCATCTTGGAGTTTGGACTAAGGTCTCAAAGCTGAGAAAAATTATTAAATGCGTGGACATTCTCAAGACGGTGCTTAGATGCATCTCATCTGCAAGGCTTACCAGAAAATGGGGAAATTCAGCCTGGGGCCTTCCCCCCACCACCCACCTCAATCTCATACATGAGAGAGGGCTAGAGGTTAATGGAGGGGGTCCACCAGAAACAGCTGACCTGGGAAGGGGTCTTGATGTGAGCAAGCAGGGCATGGGCTTCTGGAGAACCTGAACTATATCCTGGGAAGCTTAGGTGCGTGAGACTGGAGACTGGCCCCTGATCCTCACCTGACAAAGTCAAAAGGTCAGGAGCAGGCTGACTGATTGTGCGGAGAGCCTGAGCGTCCGGCATCTGCTGGAGCTTTCCCTGGGATAAGTGGCTGTCACAGCAGGAGCTGGACTAGGGATCCTGAGGGGGACCTGCCCTAGGGGACTGCCTGCTGGGTGAAGTGACCTCAGCGGAGAGGCTAGGGATGACGCTGGAGAAGGAGCTTAGAGGAAGCCATTGGAGGTCATCCAGAGACTCTAGTTCTTGGAGAACCATGAGGGAAACCTTTTAAAGGACTCATAGATGCACCCCAGGAGGGAAAGAGCATTTGCACACCCGAAGAGCACACTGAGTGAGGACCTTGCTACCAAATTATAGTGGCACCAATCAAGGTCGATGTGCCCTTCTCTCTACTCCTCCTCTCACCCAGCCCTGGAGGAGCCCCAGGCAAGGCCAGTAGGTGGGATGGGATGGAACAGGTAGCATAAAGAAATAAACAGCCACCCTCACCCCACAGCTGGCTAATGAGCACAGGGAGGTCCCAAGTTGGGAAGAAAGAGAAAAACTTAAATTGGATGTGAAATGAAAGTATTGATTTAGATCCACCTGGTCTTTTTAATACCTGAAAATAAAACTTCTAATATCTGAAAGTGACTGGAAAAGCTATAGAATCTGGCCAGGGGCAGGGAAGGGTGATTCAATAGGGCAAGTTTGAAAGAGAAGTGCTTTGCCGTTCCATTTTTAGAGGACTAATGTGCATTGACACCTACTGTGTGACAGGCGTGTACATATATTACCTCCTTGAATCCTTGCAACAATCTTCTGAGGCAGTGGTTACTATTCCTGCTTTACAAATGAGGGAATTATCGCTCAGAGGCATGAGTTCCCACGATCACACAGCTACAAAGTGATGGGCCAGGAATCAAACACAGGATGTGTCTCCAGAGCCCTTAGGCATCCCAGCCAAAGTGATGAAAAGTCCAGATATTGATGTCGAACAGACAGGATTCAAGCCCCAAGGCAGCCAATAACTAACACCATGTCTCTTGGACATAGTGTTTACTTCCCATTGGCCTCAGTTTCCTCATCACTGAAATAGAAAAATAATATCCTAGATACAGGCTTGATGTGGGGATTAAATGAGATCATTCATACACAGTTTAGCATGTTGCTTGGCACAGAGCCTCTCTCGATATATAATATCTACTATTATCATTAAGTTATATTGCATTCTGAATAAGAATGTTGTCAAGATGGAGCGAGGCAATAATTCAGAAGTGCCTGGAATACTTTTTCTTTAAAATTTTTTAAAGTTTTATTTTATTTTATTTGAGAGAGACAGTGTGAGTGGTGGAGGGGCAGAGAGAGAGTCCCAAGCAGGCTCCATGCCACCAGCACAGAGCCCAACGTGGGGCTCGAACTCATGAAACTGTGAGATCATGACTTGAGCCGAAACCAAGAGTTGGACGCTTAACTGACTGAGCCACCCAGGCGCTCCAGAAGTGCCTGGAATACTATTGGACAAACAGCAGATACTGAATCATTGGTTGAATCAAACTTGAGTTTCTTCCCCCGCTGAGATAATATGGAACGTGTTACATTCTGCATTATACTGCAGATATTTCATAAAAACAGAATCACAAAATTGGAAGGGGTCCTGGAAGCCTTTTATTTAAGTACTTTCTCCCATACTAAACTGTCCTCCTTAAAGGGAGAGGTCATATCTTGTACTTCATTCATTAATTTACTCACTTATTGGTTCAAGAAATGTGTGTGTCGGGCCTATGGGCAGAGCATTGCACAAGATATTTAAAGAGGCAGAGATGATTAGAATCTAGATCCTGCCCTCAGGAGCTTATAACTTAAACAAAGCTGAGAACAGCATCAGGAATGGAGGTGCAGATGAGATCCTGGGCAGGGGGGTGGCACCATCTACCCTATGTAGCATCCCTCCCAGTGCCTGGCATGAGGAGGCACACACTAAATGGTTGTTGAACCAATGATGAAGACATGTGTCTGTGATTCAGGGAGTGTGCACTCAGAAGGACAGGATACTGAGTGACCTGAGCACACATTTGTGGGCATTAAAATTTCATGGTGTTTTGGAGAGCAGACGAATAGCGTGCTGTGTTCTCTGCCCTTGATTCTTTCTCAGTCCCATCCTCAAGCCTGCTCTGTGCCCATGTTGCCCTCTATACTGTGGATGTTTACTAAACCCATCCAGGAGCCTGATGGTGATCTGATTTAGGCATTGCTAAATTCCAGCAGGAAGAAGGTGACCAGCTCCAACTACATTAGTCTTCTTCTCTCTCAGGTCCTTCCTTTGCTGGCTTTGTCTCTGGGGAGAAATAGACTTACTATGTTTCCTCTTCTCTTTTTCTCTTATTCTAGCTCTTATTCTTATACAGATACATGCACATACTCACACATACACACACATCATGTTCGGATAAATGCACTCATATGCTCTCACAGATAAGAGACCAGTGGTCTCAGAGACAGACCATTCTCCCTTTACCCGGCCACTCTGCATTGCAGTGGTTCATTGGGGAACATAACACATACCACTACCACCATCACCACAACAACAACCAAACAATGCCATAAGGATTTTCTGTGTTGGGAATTCTACAACGGCAGTGCCAGTTGATTGTTAATATGTAGACACTGCAAGGAAGGATCCCACATCAGCCTCTCAATCACTCATACCACAGTGTCAGTGAGAGCCTAAGATCCTTTTCTAAGAGTAGGGAGTAGGAGGGGTACCTGGGTGGCTCAGTTGGTTAAGCATCCGACTTTGGCTCAGGTCGTGATCTCACTGCTCGTGGGTTTGAGCCCCGTGTTGGGCTCTGTGCTGGCAGCCCTGAGCCTGGAGCCTGCCTCGGATTCTGGGTCTCCCTCTATTTCTGCTCCTCACCCACTCATTCAATGTCTTTCTCTCCTTCAAAATAAATAAACCTTAAAAATTAAAAACAATAGGTCTAAGAGTAAGGAGTAGAAGACATGAAAATGTCAAGAGAGAAAGAGACACTAACTCCATTCAGGGACAAAGGACTCAGACAATGGCATTCAGTTTAAGTTGAATTGCCCACCAACTATGTTCTAGGCACCCGGAAAGCCAGTGAATACGACCCAGATCCAGAGCCGCTCACAGTTGAGACCAAGTAAGCAAACAAGTGATAAGTAAATTAAAAAATAGTAAATGCTATCATTTCAGTAAAGGGTAAGTGAGAGCCCAGTGGATTAGCACCTACCCAAGCTGAGAAGTTGAGGTGGAGAGGAGTTTCTGAAGATGGTGACACCAGAGCTGGTTCTTCAAGCTTAGAACTAAAGGTACACCCCACCAATGTTTTAAGTAGAAATGGTCACGGGCATTGGAACTGTACAAGAGTGATCTCTGGGTATGGAAAATCTCCACTTCCTAGAAAGCAGGATGGTGTAGCTAAAGCACTCTGGCTCTGGCCTCGGGTCCCCCTAGTGCATGTACCAGCCTCAACCTTCTCCAGCCAGGTAACTTCAGGAGAGGCACTTTGTTTCCCTCAGCCTTGGTTTCCTCACAGTGCTGTCTGCCCTGCTGGCCCCCTCAGGTTGTCCTGAAGACTTGGTGACATAACAGGGTGCAAGTGCTCTGTCAACTACATTATTATGCTCTGCATAAGTGAGTTATCGCTTCTCTCTATTTTGGCAGATGCCTCCCTTTCTGCCTCCCAGAGTGCAAGGATGAGTCTAACAAAGGACCTTCTTTCCCACCACACCAACTCCAAGCTAACCAGACATCTCCCTTGGGGGAGCAGTGAGGTCCCCAAGGCTCTGTTTCCAGTTCCAGGCTCCAGGCTCAAGAAGCAAGAGTCTCTATGGGAAGAAGAGTAAAGTGGAAACTCAGTAGGAAATTAGTTGCCCAAGGTTTGAGGGTAATGAGTGTATCAGTCATGCATTAATAACTGCACAATACAGACTTGCAATGGCTTGGCTCAGAGTCCTCTCTCTGCAAGTGCCAGCAATATGTCAAACAATAATTGTAACCGTAAATATTCCATGGTTTTAACACAATAATACTCTTTTCATATTCCTTCTCTCCACTCCATGTATTCTGAAAATCCACTGACAAATAGAACATAAATAGAAGTTCAGAGATAGAAGGTCAAGGCTAGGACAAGCAGACAAGCTGAGCTGCCTTGATTTTGTTACTCACAGATCTGTCAATGCTCATGACTTCAAGCCTCACAGTCTCAGATACATAATAGCATTTAATAGAAGGACCAAAGTTTTAAATCCCCAATGAACTGGCCTTTGGCAACAGTGTGAAATAGGTGAGCTTTGCGGGGTGGCAAAAAGAATGCTTGGATTCTGGCAGAGACCTGGTGACCTTTGGGCCAGGAAAGTCTGAGATGCTCAGTGTGCTTATTGATAAAAGTATCCACTGTCTCATCTCCCTCTTGAGGCTGTTGTGAGGATAAAATGAAATAATGGAGGCAAAGTTGATTTTTGAATTATAAATTAGTTATCATAATTGACATATATTATCCCATGGCTGCCTCCTGTGTTGTTATCATTTTCTTGGCCGTAGTCTGTGTTGTCCCAAGTACCATACTGGAGAATGCTGTTAAAGTCTACTTTCCATGAACAGTGCTCTTTTTGTAAATATAGTCCAAATCGCCTGAATTTCATGAGTCATTACAAGTCATTACATTACAAACTAGTTTACATTAGTTTGCTAGCTTATGCTACACTAGGTTTCTAGTTGACGGTATGTTACTAGTTTGTGGTTGGTTACTAGGCTACCCTGAACTAGGTTACTAGTTTATGCTTGGTTACCCTAAACCAGGTTATTAGCTTATGCTAGGTGACTAGGTTACCCTAAATTAGGTTACTAGTTTATACTAGGTTACTCGGTTACATTAAACTAGGTCACTAGTTTATACTAGATTGCACTAAACTAAACTAAAACTAAACTAGTTTACACTAAAGTATGAATGAATGCTTATATTCAGGGGCTGCCCAACCCTCAAGACCTGTTACTCCAAATGTGTTCATATCCAATGGGAAACTCAAATTAAACTCCAGTGGGCTTAAGGGAAAGATATTATAGTTGGATGAGACCTTTCCCATGTTCCTCAAATTAAACACTCTCAACCCAGTTATATCACTCTCTGTGACCCGAAGTCCATGGTTTTTACAATGGCATTCAAAGCCTGTATTCAGAGCCCTTCATAATTTGACCCCAACATTTCTTTTCAACTTTATCTTTCATTGTCTCCATGAATTTTGCCTTTAGTCAATGGAATCTCTTCTTGTTCCATATAAAATGCCCTTTGCTTAAAAAAAAAAAAAAAACCACAACACTGTATTGAGGTATGATTGACATGCAATAAGCTGCACATATTTAATGTACAAAACTGGATGAGCTCGGAGATAAGCATATACCCATGAAACCATCACCACAATCTATGCCATAAACATATCCATCACCTTCAAAAGTTTCTTCCAGCCCTCTATTTATTGTAAAAAGAACATTTATTATGAGATCTACCCTCTTAGCAAATTTTTAAGTATATAATATAGCATTGTTGACCATGGAGACTGTACAAATGTATTTTTAGAATGTATTAATTTTGAGTAACTGAACGTTGGTACCTCTACTTAATACCTTCCCATTTCCCCCTCCTTCCATTCCCTGGCAACCACCATTCCAGTCTCTGTTTCTATGAATTTGACTAAAATTCCTTGAACGAGTGGAATCATGTAGTATCTGTCCTTCTATTCTGGCTTATTTCACTTAACACAATATCTCCCATTCACATTGTCATAAATGACAGGGTTCCCTTATTTTTTGAGGCTAAATAATATCCAATTGTATGTGTATACCACATTTTCTTTATCCATTCATCTGTAAATATTGTCAACAGTGCTACAATGGACATGGGAGTTCAAATATCTCTTCAAGATTTTGATTTCAACTTTTTTGGATATAGATTAAGACTGAAATGGTCAAATATTGCCTTTCCATAAATCCTCTTTGGATACACACATATTCCTGGGAGTAGTAGTTCAGTATGCTTCCAACTCTCTGGCATAAATTAGCTTATCAGATGATTTTCCTGGTGGTAAGATAGGGAAGAAATATACGGGGACTAGTATGTAAATGCTGGGTATTTTTATGTGAGTAAAACAGGGCCTGGACTAGGGTGAGGCAAGCATGCTGCCCAGAGTTCAAAATATAAGGAAGCAAATCATTTTCAGTTTCACGCAGGTGCAGAATTGGTACTTAAACAAACATGAGAGTGAATGTGTCCTTAAAGTTTTTACCTTAGGCACTATGCTTGCCTCATCCTAGTCCCGGTTCAGGGATAGAAGATACAAAAAGGGATGAAAAATCATGGAATAGGGACAATGATGGCATGGACAAAAATTTTTTTTCACAGTGATCCCAAGAACCAACCTTGGATACAAGCTACACTGCCTCTATCACCTTCTCTCTCCATTGCATTTTGTAGTAGTGCAGAGAAAATTATTATACTGCCAGACTAACATCTAACCTCTCATAGAGTGATCCAAAGCCTACAACATCAAATGATCTGAAATCCCTTCCAATTTGAATGATGCCTAAAGAAGGTGCTCAACTTCCCTTTCTAACTCAAGCACAGCTTCCATAATGGGTTGGGTAATTACCTCCCCAACCCCAGCTCCCTCCCCGTGCCCTATATTTGCCAGGCTAATGCTATTTTAGGTGCTCTTCATGGTAAATAATGCAGAGAGATAGCATGGAGACTCTAGAAGTAACTTTGGAAGGGAGTTTTCAATGTCTCTCAGATAGATAGCTTTGCTCTAGAATGAAGAGATACATTTTGGCATCTCTTCAAAGGAAGTGAAGTGAATTTATTTAAAATTTTTTCCAACATCGCCCCTGCTATGATTGAAATCTTAACTTCTTTAAATGACATCCAGTTTCTAAAACATTGATTAAAAGTGTCTCTGAGACTTAAGGGAAAAACAAATGAGACAGATGAAAGGCATTTTAGCTGTATTGCCCCCAAAATGCCCCCAACCTGTCCTAATTCCTTCTAAAGTACCATTTTATGATGTCCTTAAAAACAGATGCAGTCTGATAGGATCTTACAGGACCTCAGATCTGAGTCATTTTATAAAACTCAGAGGAGGGACTAGGAGATTAAGCCCTGGCTGGTCTCACATATTAAACCTTCAATGGAGTCCGCATTTCCCCAAAACTCTAACTTAGCAGCAATACTGCTAAGATGCTTCATTCGATGTACAGCATTTAGATCCCTCTAGAATCAGACCACACTGCAATGATGCCCACCTGCATAATTATTATTTTAAGAAGAAAAGCATTATAATACTGCCTTTAATTTCTGTAATACTTTACAGTTTACAAACCACTGCTGTACTTGTTATCTTTTTTTTCTTTTCAGCCTGTCCCACTGTCTCTAATAGATGTAGAGAGGTAATGTATTGAGACCTCCCCATTCTCACTCCTTAAGATGGCTTAGAAAAGTTTCTACATCTTTTGTTGTCATGACTTCTACTCCACAAGACTGTGCCTCCCTGTCGACCCAGGATTAGGGAATCAAGGGGGACAGGGTGGGAAACCAGAGACTAATCAAAATGTGATGACATCATCAAAGAGCTGTAATATGATGGTGTCATTCTAAACAATGCCACAAATTGGGCCTTATAATCAATGGTGGCAAAATTCCACTTACGTCAATTTTATGCAAACGTTCTAGTATCCTCCTACTTCATATCAGTGAGATGTCTTTATGTGGCCAGGATGACCCAGTCCGTCTTCAAGGAACCCCAGAAAGGCTTCAGGGCCCAGAAGCCCAAGGCTAATAGCTAGAAGCCATGGTGTTGGGAGTTGTCATTCCCAATTGACTCGCTGTATATTTCTATGTGTTCTCTAAACTGTTAAGGCAGTGATTCAACGCTAGCTATAGATTAAAATCACCTGTGGAAAATTTAAAACACAACAAAGCCTGAAAATCATTCCCACTAACTCTAATTCCATTTTGGAGGTGGGGGTTGGACCGAGCCTCAGGTTTTACAAAGCTCCAGGTGATTCTAATGTGCAGCCAATATTGAGAACCATTTTGCTAGATGCAGAGGTTCTGAAATTTTAGCAAGCACTAAAATTATCTGGAGGGTTTAAAACCCAGATTTTGGGGCCCACTTCTGGAGTTTCTGATTCAATTGGTCTAGGGACGGGCTGAGAATTTGCATTTGTAACTGGTTCCCAGGTGATGTTGATGCTGTTAATCCAGAGACCACATTTTAAGAATCACTGTTCTAAAATGTCACAAAGTGTCAGTTATGTACCTAAACAAATTCACCTAAACCCTTCAAGTTTATAGCAACACTACTCGTTGACTCAGATAATTCTATTTACTTAAGTCTAATTATTTGCTTGACTCAGTGTGGAGCCACAAATAGGCATGATGAAACTCACTTTTGGGCTCTCACTCTCTCATTCCCTCTCTCTTTCCTTTTCCCTCTTTGTGTTGATGAAATATGGAGAGCCATTTCTTTTTTAGAAAGCCCAAAAAGGTCGTTTCCAAAATTTTGCCTGGGAGCCCCAAATGTCTACCCAGTAGTTAGGGTTGCTTTGTGCTGGGTCAGTCTTTGGCAGAGACTGATGGGCTCTGGCTTCAGGACCCTGGAGAGCAGCCTCTGTGCCATACACCATGATAGAAAAAGCACGATGTAACTGTAGTAATCAGTCCCAGTGATTCAGTCCCATCTGCAACAAATTCCTATACCCTACTGGGCAAACACTGTGAAATCCTTTAATGGTACAAGTCCCTCAAAGACTTAACAGGCTTCTGTTCTACTTACTTCTGGTCAGTTGCTAGTCACTTACATGTGCCAATAATCACATGAAAGAGTTTTCAACTCTGCTTTGCTTACTTACCTTCCTGCTCACATGCCTCTCTCCCCTTCTGTCCCTTCCTTCTTCCCTCTCTCCTTCTGTCAACATCTTTTTTGTGGTTTGGGTTTTTTTAATATTTATATATTTATTCTTGTTAAGTAGACTCCATGCCCAGCATGGAGTTTTAACTCACAACCCAACTGAGCCAGCCAGGTGCCCCCCTTTCTCTTTCTGTCTCTCTCAACTTAATGACAGTTATCTATCAGGCTGTGAAAGACTATTTCCCTAGCATTAAGAATAGTGCCTTGTACCTGGTAAGTGCTCAATAAATATTTATTGCATAAAATATTTAAGGAGAAGTGTACCAATATCTCCAATTTATTTTTAAATGCATCAAAAAGTTTGAGTGGTTCTTAAATTTGAGCAAGCATCAGAATCACCAGGTATGTTACAACGCAGATTGTTGGGCCCACATCTGGAGTCTCTGATCCATTTGGTCTGGGGTCTGGGGTGGAGGCTGAGATGGTTTGATGGATCGCTAGAAGAACGGAGGAACTGAAGATAGATGGAATAAGTACAGTACAGTGCAAATGATAAACCTGGGTACAATACATGGGTGTTCACTGTAAAATTCTTTCAATTTTAAAGTATGTTTAGAATTTTACATAATAAAATGTTGAAAAAGAATTACAGCATAGTGCCCAATGTCTGCGTACCTTGCTTTAAAGAGCACAAAGCAAGGCTTTGGGGAATCTGGGTGGCTCAGTCAGTTGAGGTCTGACTCTTGATTTCAGCTCAGGTCATGATCTCACGGTTCATAAGTTCTGAAGCGCCATGTTGGACTCTGCACTGACAGCACAGAGCCTGCTTGGGATTCTCTCTCTCTGTCTCTCTCTCTGCCCCTCCCCACTTGCATGTGCTTGCTCATGCACATTCTCTCTCAAAATAAATAACTAAACTTTTTTTAAAAAATTTATTTTATTTTATTTTTGAGAGAGAGACAGAGTGCGAGCTGGGGAGGGGCAGAGAGAGAGGGAGACAGAATCCGAAGCAGGCTCCAGGCTCTGAGGAATCAGTGCAGAGCCTGACGCGGGGCTTGAACTCACAGACTGTGAGATCATGACCTGAGCTGAAGTCAGACACCCAACTGACTGAGCCACCCAGGGGCCCCAAATAACTAAACTTTAAAAAAAAAATAGCACAAAGCAATTTATAGTTTGGATCTGTTCTCTCTCTCTCTCTCTCTCTCTCTCGACCACCAAGAGAAGCTGAGGATTTTGAGCCTTGGACTTGCCAGACTTTAACTAATCAGTCTGTCATGCTGGGAACAGTTCTTCTCTGGCAGTCTGGCTTGCATAGGCCTGGAGAAGGTGTGGACTCCTCCCTGGGTGGAGAGGCACTCCAGAAACTGCCTCCCTCAAGGGCCAGACACTGGGTAGTTGGTGCCTTAAGGGCATGTGGAAGGGAAATCTTGGAAGTCAAGGAGTGGTCATTCTCTCCCAGGAGGAGCCTCAGGCTGGAGAGAAAGAAAATACATGGGTGTCCTCAGCCACTGAAGGGGGGATGCAGTGTCCATGTCAGCCCTGAGATCACATTCTCCTTGCCACCATCTGTCCGAGGACAAGAACACAGGATCCAAGACAGAAGGTCTGCATTTATACGGGGTTGTGTAATAAACCACAAACTACTGTGAGACAAAGTCTATGTCATATCAGGAATGGAGCAAATTCTCACGCTGAAGAAGCCCTCCTGAGTTGTTTCCAAGTAAGATCAATTATCATGATGCCAAGTATCTGTTCCATTCTCCCCCTCCAAGAGATCTGTGGCTTTGGGCAACAGCAAAATGGATTTGAATTCGATAGAAGAAAGACCTATCCCGATGCCCAGGTGTACCCCATATTGACAAGGAATATGTGCCATTCTCTTTTAGAAAGGTCCTGAAGCAACAGCTCTCTATGAGCATGCTTCTCCCAACACACACCAGCAATTGAGACTGTAAGTTTGGTGGTTTAGTAGAATATGATGTCATTGGAAGAATGAGGAGGAGGATGAGCAGGGATGTGGAGACTGCCTGAGGGCTGGGCAGCCTGGGCTTTAGCTCAGCTACTTGAGAGGGTCTCCATCTTGCCCCCTGTCTTTGCTGCTGCCTCTCCTACCACCCCCAACCTCTACCTCACAGTCACAGGAGAAAAGGCAGCTCAGACTGTGGGAAAGGAAAGCAGAGATGATGCTCCCTCTGTGTCACTCAGGAAAAGCAAAGTGGTTTTCTGTCATGCTTTCTCCCTGGTGCCTTTTTAATTAGCTTAATGAAGCCCTCCCACTTGTGGATGAGAAAACAAAACAGGAGATGAGGAACAAAGAGACAAGAAAATAATGTGAGGCTAAACAACCCAGGTGACTCAGGCTTCAGGAATGGTCATTGTGTGTACCCCAGGAATGGGTGGGGGACTGGTTTTGGAGAAGCAACCTGTCTCTAGCATCCTCCAACAAAGCATCACCAAGGCAGCTGGTGAAGGAGTGAGCTCCACACCTCTGCTCTGCAGTGTCCATGTCACCTGGGGTCTCCTTCAGAGCCCACTCCATAGGCAAAGCAAACCCAGAGCTTGTCCCTGAAGGACAGTTGTGGTGTCCCGTTAGTGTTGAAACTCTAGTGCCCAGCGTGCAGCCTGGCACACCATAGGAATTCAATAAATGCTCGATCCTTTTGTGTGTGAATGTACGACAGCCTCCTTCTTGTTCACTCTCCAACCATACCACTTGCCCCATCTGGAGGGTCGGGACAAGCTCCAGCCTGGGAGATGGTATGAACATCAGTTCATGAGTGCTTAATATTCTCATCACGGAGCTGTCTCTCTGGCACCAACGTGCTCTCCCTACAGAGCAGGCCCCACATAGATTTTTCTCCTCTGAATTCTCCAGGAAGATATATTGATCCAGTCCAAGTGACATCAATAGACCCAGGTAACTGGATAAAGCTTCTGGATTTTGCCTTAAAATATGTTTGATTTAGCCTCAAGATACCACCTGGTAGCTTCACCACCCTCCTCTCCCTGGCTGTCATTCCATCATGACTGTTAGACATCACCCTCTTCTCAGCTGTAACCTACCCTTCCCAACCCAGGTACTTTCTGTCCAGTCCCAGGATGACATCAAGAGCTGTGGGTAGAAATTAAAGGTGAGGGCAACAGGAAATGGAGGAAACCATGTAATTCTATCCCATGTCCCAAAGCAGACCTTGTCAACTCCCCGACACAAAGGTTCCCAGGACTCTGGCCATGGATGCTCCATTTCTAAAAATGAAACTACCCAGAGGCCTATTTCCTCCACAGGCTGGGGGGTGCACTCTGCCCTCACCCTCTGAGAGACACCTCTGCACCAACTCAGGAAATGTCTTCACATTTTCCTCCTGGAGCTGGGACTTGTTCTGGCAAAAGTTGAAGGGTGGTTTGGCTCTCCCTAGCCTCTGCTGGTGCCCATAGCTACTTCACCATTTTGCCTCCTGCGGGATCCACAGGATGTAGGTTCCCACTGACTACTTTGCCACCCATGAGTCCTGTACCCAAAGCAACATTCTGTGCTACAGATCCCTCCCTGTAAAGTAGAAATAAAAATACCTACCTCATAGGAAAGGTGCAAGGATTAACCAACATACATGACGTGTTTAGCCTACTGCCTGGAACATAGGATTAGTTAGTAATAAAAAGAACAGCTTCTCATGGGGTGCCTGGGTGGCGCAGTCGGTTAAGCGTCTGACTTCAGCCAGGTCACGATCTCGCGGTCTGTGAGTTCGAGCCCCGCATCAGGCTCTGGGCTGATGGCTCGGAGCCTGGAGCCTGTTTCCGATTCTGTGTCTCCCTCTCTCTCTGCCCCTCCCCTGTTCATGCTCTGTCTCTCTCTGTCCCAAAAATAAATAAACGTTGAAAAAAAAAATTAAAAAAAAAAAAAAAAAGAACAGCTTCTCTCTGTGGAGCATTTATTTTGCATTAGGCAGTGCTTACATTAATCACTCCAGTCCTCATAACCATCCTGGGAGGTAAGTACAATTGTCAGAGTCATTTCACAAATGTGGAATCTGAGATTCATGTCCCAAAGCCACAGCTAATAACTGGCAGAGCTGGGCTTTGAACCCAGGTCTGTTAGATTCCAGGGTGTATGTGCTGAACTACTACACCAATGTCCCATCCAGCACATATCACTTCCCTTCTCCCTTCTTTCCCACCTCTTCCCAGCTATCACCTCATTGTGAAATTCTTTTCCAAAACACAAAACTTAAGAGCAAAGATGGCAAATTTTTCTGTAAAAGGCAAAATCATAGTTATTTTCAGCTCTGCAGGCCATGCGGTCTCTGTCATGCTACTGGATTCTGCCAGTGCAGTGTGAAAACAGGCACAAACAATAGCTAAGTGAATGGACATGACTGTGTTCCAATAAAACTTTATTAACAAAATACATGGCTGGAACCGGACCAACAGCCATAGTTTGCTGATTATGCTCTAGAGGAACAGCACAGCTCTAAGGAAAAGAGACTTAGGATGAAGAATACTTGGTAAACACTAGGTGCTCAATGAGTATGTGTGGGTTAATTTAGAAGTCATTTTGTTCATCTCTTTGAATCCAGGCAATAACATCAATAAATAAATAGTTCTCCAATTAGAGTTTCACAGAAAGCTGATTCCACTCTTCCCTGAATTGTCTGCTTTTATGTCTAATTTATGTCAGGAAGTTTCCTTCCTACCTTGGCTCATTTGTGAATTGATATTTTCTCTACTGAGAACAGTCTATTCATTAAACCCAAACCTTTCCCTTCCCCCTTCCCTGCACCATAACACTCACCAACGACAAGGCCACTGCAGCCAAAACAGAGACCTGTTTTACTGAACATAGGAAGGGTCTGCTACTTCCTCCCCGGGCAATTGAGCCACATGCTGCTGGCAGGGCAACTCTCCACAACACTCTTGAGATAAACTCAAGTCCTGATATGGCAGCAAAGACTGAAGCTTTCTGGCCTCCTTCCAGAAATGAGAAGGCCGCTTGGGTGGCAGATACCCCTTCAAAAGAAGTACCAGTGTAATTAAACTATGCCACTGGGTGAGGAGCTTGGGGACAGCTAGCCAGGCCACAGCATGGGGGCTCCTCATCTCTGCAGCTGTTGCCACCAGGGCTCAGCCTGCAAGAGACACAGAGAACATTATATTGAGCTGATTTGTTTTCATTTGTATTTATTGGTTTACAGGCATGGGATGCTTGAAATGCCCATATGGTCTCCAACATAGGTTACAGCAAAAAATCCAATCTTGGAGTTGAAATGAAGCCATAACTAAACAGCCAAGTCCATGAACCATGTTATCTATAGCCTGAGAGCTTTGGAGAAGGCAGGAGGCAGGAAAGAGCTTGGGTTCTAAAGTCCAAGGATCTAGCCAATTGAGCCAACTGCTATTTATTTGGGGATACTTCTTTGGCCCCTCAATTCTTCTCTTTCTCCATCATATTTCTCTCTGGATCCAGTCTCTGTTTTCCCACACCCCACAAGGGCTCTTCCCAAGGCCAGTGGCTCCACAGAGAGATCAAACCATTCCAACAACATAGCCTTTTCTCTCCAAGGGTAGGTTTAGCAACAGAGGAAGGTGGAACTGCAGGTTGAAGTGCAGCACCTGTGTTTTCCACCATTTGGTGCATGTCTAGCCCAGAACACAGTCACCATTTACACATCTAACCCCCGCGACAAAGAGGATGCACCTATCCCTTCCTACACTGACCTCCTTACCTCCAACCTTCCACAGCACATTCTGAGTGCCAACTCACCACTTAGCACTTTGTTAACCATCATCTTATATTTTCTAAAGATTCTAGCTTTTTCCTCCATAGTTATAAAGGAAGCTCATTGAGGTGGGGACTGTGATTCAGAATAATAACCATACCTAAAAACTTTGAGGACAAAAAAAACAATAAATTACTCTTGTATCAGCAATTCATAGTACTCTGCCTGTGAGTAGTGGAGGACAAGGCTGTGCTCATTCCCACCTCATGGGCTTTGCAAGCACATTCCCTTTTTCTGAAATACCTCCTCCCACTGCCAAACTCCACACCGCTGATGCCTTCACATCGGTCAGGTCTCAGCTTAAACACCATCTCCAGCAAGGCCTTCTCTTGTCAGTCTAGCTAAAGCAATTCTAGAACTCTCCAATAAACATGTATTGCAAGAGTGAATGGTCGTCATTTTGCAGATGAAGAAACTAAGGCTCACTATGATTAAAAATTACTTATCACCAAACTCCACACCCGAAAAACAAATAACCCAGTGAAGAAATGGGCAGAAAACATGAATAGACACTTCTCTAAAGAAGACATCCAGATGGCCAACAGGCACATGAAAAGATGTTCAGCGTCGCTCCTTATCAGGGAAATACAAATCAAAACCACACTCAGGTGTCACCTCACGCCAGTCAGAGTGGCCAAAATGAACAAATCAGGAGACTATAGATGCTGGAGAGGATGTGGAGAAATGGGAACCCTCTTGCACTGTTGGTGGGAATGCAAAATGGTGCAGCCGCTCTGGAAAGCAGTGTGGAGGTTCCTCAGAAAATTAAAAATAGACCTACCCTATGACCCAGCAATAGCACTGCTAGGAATTTATCCAAGGGATACAGGAGTACTGATGCATAGGGGCACTTGTACCCCAATGTTCATAGCAGCACTCTCAACAATAGCCAAATTATGGAAAGAGCCTAAATGTCCATCAACTGATGAATGGATAAAGAAATTGTGGTATATATACACAATGGAATACTATGTGGCAATGAGAAAAAATGAAATATGGCCTTTTGTAGCAACGTGGATGGAACTGGAGAGTGTAATGCTAAGTGAAATAAGCCATACAGAGAAAGACAGATACCATATGGTTTCACTCTTATGTGGATCCTGAGAAACTTAACAGGAACCCATGGGGGAGGGGAAGGGAAAAAAAAAAAAGAGGTTAGAGTGGGAGAGAGCCAAAGCATAAGAGACTGTTAAAAACTGAGAACAAACTGAGGGTTGATGGGGGGTGGGAGGGAGGGGAGGGTGGGTGATGGGTATTGAGGAGGGCACCTTTTGGGATGAGCACTGGGTGTTGTATGGAAACCAATTTGTCAATAAATTTCATATATATAAAAAAAATAATAAAATAAAATCACCAAAAAAATAAAATTACTTATCCAGGGTCAAAGGGCTACTTAAAGGCACCAACTGAGGTGTGATGACAGAATGTCAGAATACTTATGTGTCTCCTGTACTACAAGTGCACTTACAAGTTCTTATTTCTTATTCGGTATCTATCTACTCCAGTACTCTGTAAGCTTTATGAGGGCAGGGTCTGTATCTGTCAGTTTCACTTGTGTAGCTCTGCTATCTAGTACAGGATGTGGTGCATCAATATCAATTGTACTAATGATTGTACAATTGACTAATCAACAAATTGCCATCTAGTTGGGTCTCAATAAACACTTGTTAACAGACTGAGTGCAGTGCATCCAGGACACAGAGGCAGAAGATATGAGCCTTCAATTATTCCGGTCCTCTTTCTCTGAATAGCAAAACAACCTCTTCCTGGAATGTCCTCCGGGATCCAGGAGCCACAAGGATGCTAGTGGAATTTCTTTGAAAATGTGGAGCAAGAGCAGGGAAAATGAATATCTAAATGAGCAGTTTCGGTGCCAAGTTATAAATCTCACCTAATTACAGGATAGCTCTTCTTCTTTGGGGTCTTTCATCTAGCCTGAATTTTCTTCACTCGGGAATCAAGGTTCACACAGCTCTCCGCCCCCCCCCCCCCACCAGCCTCTCCATTCCCTGGGTGGGCTTTGGTCTGATCCAGGGGAGTCAGGGACTATTGGCTCATCTCAAGGTAGAGAGTTCATGGCTGGGAGCAGAAACAGCAATAAAGGCAGAAGTTATGAGCCCACAGCCAGCAGGGAAATGTAGTGGGTGGCTGCTAACAACACACCATATCCATCTCTAGAAACTTCATAAGATTTGATCCACTCTCATGTCGTATACTAATCTACTTTTTTTTTCCTTCAGGTTAGATTCTCCTTCGTTTTCGTCAACTACTTTCTTGCAAGATCAAGTACATTTGTTCTCCTAGGCTCTTTCTCCCTCTCTCCATCTACCCATCCTCCACTTTCCCTCTAGTCTCTCTCTGTTTAAAGGAGGCAATGGAGTATACACAGGCTTTGCAGTCACACTAATCTGGGTTTAAATCCTTGTTCTATCAGTTATTTTGTTATTTGTGAGAAAGTTACCTAAACTTCTTTGAGCCTAAGTTTTTTCATCTGTAAAATGGAGATCATCCTTACAGGGGTTTTGTGAGGATCAAATAGTACAAATTGCCTGAAGGGCTTAGCACACTGCATGGCAAATAGTAAGACTGCAGTAAATGGAGCCACTGTCATTCCCATTACCAGCCTCATTTCTCCCACCCAGCTCCAACCTTCCCTTCCTCTTTGGCTCTGTGTCTACACATATACTGCCAGGCTTAATGAAACACTGGTCACCTCATCTAGCTCAGTTTTTCAGGATGGTAAAGATGCTTGACTGTCAGTCCCTGGTATTTCAGACTTTGTGTCTCTCTCTCCTTCATTTCCCCATATGCTTTTCTCTTTGAGACACTTGACTTTCTCCAACTTTCCTGAGAACACCTGCTGAGGCAGTAACCATCAGCATTACCTTTCAGTCAAAGCCCCACCTGGATTGTGCTCAGAACTTTTGGCTAAGAGAGAGGGGATGACTGCCACTTAGAGTTTCTCTCACTTTGTCCACCATGTTTAATTCATGTGTGTTGTAGACCATTTAAAGAGGTTCAATGAGCTGTGAAGATCAAGATATGAGCCATACAGATTGTACCTTATTGAGTTAAAATGCTAAATATGGAGCCTAAGTGATGTCAAGGAGGAAATAGTGAAAGCCTTAATGGTTTATGATGATGGAAATCAGGGTGGGTCAAGTCAGTAGCAAATTGAAAAGATGCACGACTTCAAGGAAAAGGCCATTTGTCATAGTAGAGTCATCCTCAATTTCTCCCTCTCCCTCATCCTCTGCATTCACTCCATCACTGAGACCTGTCAATTCTACCTCTAAATAAATCTCAAGTGTCCACTTCTCTTCATTCCCACTGCCATCACCCAAGGTCAACCCCCCATCTCTGATTTGACTACTGCAATAGACTCACTTGTCTCTTTGGATCTATCTTGCCCTTTTCTAATCCAACCTCCACTCTTTCTAAAATATAAACCAAATTATGTCACTTCTCTCTTTAAAATCTTCCAGTGGCTTCCTGTTGCTCTTATAACAAACTCTAAACTTTGTTCCTCAATTGATTGATCTTATCTCAATCCACGCTCCCCCCTTGTTTACTCTACTTTTGCATCCCTGTCTCCTTTCTGTCCCTCCAACATGCTAAGCTATCCCCATCTCCGGCCTCTTGCACTTGTTGTTCCCTTAGCCCCTTGTGCTTGTTTTATATGGCTGGTGCATTCTCGATCCCCAGGCCTTGGTATAGAGCAGACTTTTTCAGCCCCCTCCCTATGTAGTTTCCCCCCACTCACACTCCAGCACACCATCCTGCTTATGCTCTCTTTGTTGACTTTTTTCTATCTGCTCTATTAGGACAAAGACCATATCCATATTATTTGTTCTGTATCCCTTGCACTTTTACAGTGCAAGTAATATAGTATTTGATCAATAAACATTTGCTGAAAGATTAAATGAATGAATTTGTCACAGAAAGTCTCATTCCAAGATTTGATCTTTCATTGGACAATTACAGACTAAACTCATTTCTCACACCCTTTATTTTCTTAGCTCTGGGCTGAAAATCCACAGCTACCAAGATTATTGAATGCAACATAAAGACACAAGTAGTTGGTCCCCAGTAAAACAAGAGAAAACAAGAAAACTTCCACATTAGTGGAAATAAACCAATTGTTTCTTCAATATATATTCAGTGAGTGCCTATGATGTGCCAGATACTGATCAAACACCCGTAATACACTGGTGTTTATCACAGCCCAAGTGGAGCTTAGAGTCTGGGAAAGGCAAACGTCAAACATATAAATATATGATTATACCCTGGGTTAAGTGCTCTCAAGGAGAGGAAAAGCTTCACATTGAGAATAATAATGGGGAAGGTAGGGTGGTCAGGAAATGACTTTCTGAGGAGAAGATAAAAAACATTTAAGCTATGACCTGAAGGAGATGAGTAAATGATAAAAGGGAGATGGTCTAAGGAAAACATTTGGCCATCTGGATGCCCTGTATCTTAACGTAGCAGCAAGCAGCTTTGGTTGATATATCTTCATGGATAAGGGAAAGTAACGGGGCCTTCCAGCGACCAGGAGGGACCATGTATGGAGCTCTCTGCCACCCTCTCACACACCCTGTTAGCTACAAGATAAATAGATTTTTTTAATCAATTCTTTTTTCTATAGAAATAACTTTTGCAACCCAAGTCCGGGCATTCTGAACTCAGAAGGAGCCCCAGACAGGTTCTTCCTTTGCCCCAAAAGCTTTGTTCTTTGTCTTCATTATGTGTCTTGGGATTCGTAAAAGATTAGAGCTGATCTGACAATCCTCGGCACATCAATCTCTCCCTATGTGGCAAGGATCCGTCTCTCCCATCTCCAGAGAGGAAACCACTTACCTCCTCTGATTCTTCTGGGTGGCTGACAGACAGCAAATTAGAGCAACACTTAAGCATCTACGACAAACATTTTCTGGGTACACTTGTTTAGGAAAAACATCCAAATTATTTAGTAGCCCATAATTCCTGTCAACTCATTATAGAAGTCTGGGCACGCAGACCAAGTAGGGAAGGAAGAACAGATAAAAGACCAGTGCCATCTGGAGCAGGAGGGCACTAGTTCCTCCTCTGGACAAGATCTTCAGTAAGCAACCCTCTATGCCAGGAGAGTCCCCATTAGTCACGCCCATGATGGGGACCTCCATGGCCTCCTCTCTCGAACCTGGAGAAATCTATGAGGAACAATCGACAAAATACTGGACAAGGAGTCCTTGCACAGGATTCTAGTCATGTTCATTGGTTACTAGACTTTGTCTCTATCTTGTTGTATGACTGTGAGCAAGTCTCTTTATCTTTCTGAATCTCAGGATCTTCTCTTCCTCTGGTAAAATAAAGTCATCAAACTAGGTCAAGTGTTTCCTAAAATATTTTTAGCAGCATAACCTGCCCTTTAGAGGAAAGCCTATGTGGAGGCCTGATATATAAAACAGGTAGGGTCTATTTGTATTTTGTCCCCTGAGAGGGGTCCCCAGAAGATGTTATTAGAAGCCTGCATTGTCTGTGATTCTTAAGGCTCTGGAGGCTGATTTGCTCCAAACTATGGGCTGGATTATGTGCTCTCAAAAGTCATATTTTAAAGCCCCATCCCCCCTTATGACTATACTTGGAGATTGAGCTTTTAGGAGGTATTTAGACTTAGATGAGGTCAAAAGATTGGGGTCCTAATCTGATAGGATTATAAGAGGAGGAAGAGAGAGAGAGAGATCCCTCCCTCAATGTCCATGCATCAAGGAAAGATTATGTGAGGACATAGGATGATCATCATGAAGCAATCAGCCAGCACCTTGATCTCGAACTTCCCAGCCTCCAAAACTGGGAGAAAGTAAGTTTCTGTAGTTGAAGCCACCCAGTTGGTAGTGTTTTGTTATGGCAGCTCAGGTGGACTAATACAGCCCAGCTATGGCACCAGTGGCTCTCAGTCTAAGGATAAGAGTGGCCCTTGTAACTTTGAATTTGACTCCTTAACATCCATGAGTCAGGGTCCCAGCTAGAAGGCAAAGGGTTGTCCTCCTTATTTCACAAGGACTTCCCCATACACTCCAACCACACAGATACCTTTTTTCCCTGATAAACATCCTGACCCCATGTTTTGTTTATGTCTTAGTTGAATAAGGAAAATCAACCTCACTTAAAATCACACAGGCAATTAGGTCTTTCCAGTGCTCCCTCCTAACTCTTATTTTATTCCTCTGTCCAACAATCTTTGCTGACTCACCAGTACATATGAAATAAAGAACAAAATGCCAGACACTCTATCCCTGCCTTCCATAGCTCCCCTACAGGTATGCCATTCATGGATCCCAAAACACGCCTGTATTTTTCTATTTCTGCACATTTTTTACTCTATGTGCAGTAAGTTGACTTCATCTAGGATGCCTCCTCTACTACCTCTGGCCATCTAACGCTGCCCATCCTTCAAGATCCAGCTCATTTGCCACCTTCTCCATGAAAGTTATCCTGAATTCTCTACTTGGAAGTATTATTTACCTTTTTTGCACTTCTGTCACCGCTCACTATGCTGTCATGGCACAGAACACCCATTTTCCCACTATGACTACTGGGAAACTTCTTAAATCCTCTTCTAGGTTGCAAATGTTTTGAGGACAAAGACCGTGTCTTATTCGTCTTTCAATCTTATATACTGCCTGGCATGGTGCCTTGCAATTAGAAGGTGCTCAATAAATAATGGTTAAGTGAATGAATGGATGGATGGATAGATGAATTTGAGAATAACTGTATCTGATTAGGTCAGGAATAATTTAAGTATAGATAGAGCTTTTAATATGCCTGTGCATAAAAGAGGAAGTACGAACCTGGAATATGTGATGAGTTTGGGGGCAGATGTCAGAGATGAAGGTATAGTAACTCATAACTCATTCAACAGCTACACATTTGTTAAGCACTAACAATATACTGGGAACTGTTACACAGCTGGTGAGAAAAATAGACAAGATTCTTACCATCTTGGAACTTGCAGTGTAGTCGGAGAAACATATTAAATAGATGCTTGAATATTGTATAAAATAGTAACTAGCAGCTTGCTATATAAAGGAAAAGAAGTTGCTCTAAGGTAGAATGAGAGACGGACATAATTTAGACTCAGGGATTAGGAAAGGGCTCTCCAAGGAGGTAGCATTTTGGATAAAGATGAACTAAGTTAAGATCCGAAGGGGATCAGGAACCAGCCAGGCTTAAAGAGAGACAAAGATCCTGAGGTAGGAAACTGATGCCTGCAATGAACTGCAAGGCCAAGAGGATCAAAGAGAACTGGTGAGGAATTGGTAGGAAAGGAAGACAGTGGGTAGCTGAGGACCTGATCACACAGGACCCTCCAGTGAGGAGTCCTGGTTTATTCCAAGTGTGGTGGAAAGTCACTGAAGGGTGTCAGCAGTGGAAGGATATGACCCTCTCCTCACTTTGGCTGCTGCACAGAGAAAAGACTGAACCAGAACAAGTCTGGCTGCAGACTACACATGGAAGACTATTGCAAACAAGAGTCTAAAGTGGTTCAGATTGAAGGGATGTCAGTGGGTATGGAAGGAAGTAGCAGGACTAAAGAAGCATTGAGGTATAATACCTTAGAGTATCTTGTTGATAACTAATTTGTCATATGCCATATGCTATATTCTCTTATTTATTGTCAATGCCTCGCAACAATATCTTGTAAGTCCATGAGAGCAAGGACTTGTCTTATACATTGCTGAATCCCAATGCCTATAAGAGTGCTTGGCATATAGTAAGTGCTAACTAAATATTTGGTGAATAAATTTATGATGGAATGAATTATAAATTAGACATAAAAGTGAAAAGGTATAGAGAATGAATTCCAGGAGGATGGGGGTGATATTTATTAAGATGAGAAAAAGCAAGGAGAAGCTGTTTGGGGGATAAGATCAGAAACTCATTTTTTGATATGTGGAGTTTTATAGGTATCTAGGAGATATCCAAAGGGATATTGTCGTATAAATTTAGGCAATATCTACACATATACAGCATTTCAAGCCATGGGATCATCTACAACAGGATTTCTTGACCTGAAGTCTACAATGGCCAAGGGGTTTATGAATGATACTCAGGAGATCCAGGAACCTGTATGAGAAAAATATTATATCTTCACTTTTACTAAATTCTAACTGAAATTTAGCATTCAATTATGAATGTAGCAACAAACTACAGCAGTATATGTGATACCTGTGAATTTGTCCCTAACAAAGAACACAGATGTTGTAATATGATATTACAACTTGCCATATCATTTGTGCTCATCACCATTTAAACATCTTGGAAGTCATTGGACTCACCACCAGATCTTATAATTGACAAAAAAAAAAACACATATATCCTTATATCACAAATTTCATGATTTTTGTTTTTCTTCGTTTTGATAAATCTTTTTCAAAATAACGGACTTCCTTTCTTGTTCCATATATTTTAGTCAACAGGTTTAAAAGCAATGGGGTCAGAGCTGGGGCTCCATCCTGGCTGGGCTATCACAATGCGATAGCATCAAGTACCTCTGAGAGAAAACAGCAGCAGGACCTGGAGGCAGTGTCTGTGGAAGTGGAAGATACTACTCCCAACCATTGCACGTCCAGCTTCCAAGTTCTAGTGGTGTCAGCCAAGTTCAAGGGGAAGCTGCTGCTTCAGAGACATGGGCTGGTAAACAGGTGCCTAGCAGAAGAGCTCCTGTACATCTGTGCCTTTGAGCAAAAAACCCTGACCCCAGAGCAGTGGGCCTATGAGTGGCAGAAATGAGGGACCAGGACAAGCACAGCCATTAAATATGAATCATGGCCAAAAATAAAATTAAAAAATAAATAAAATAATAAAATAAAATAAAATAAAATAAAATAAAATAAAAAGTAGTGTTATTGTAAGAAAGGAACAGGCTTGACCAAATAGCCAGAGGTTTCATATCACAGGACAAATTCAGTGTCCCTGGGAGGAGCCGTGTCTGGGGAAGAGGGAGCTACCAGGAAGGCAGGGACTGACTGTCCAAGAAATGGTGGGGGTGGGGTGGAAGGGAAATAGCCATGGGGTGAAGGAAGCTGACTAAAGAAGCAGGAAGTTATGGAAACCTTACAAGCTGGAGAACAGAGAAGAACAAGAACTCTAGAGCTCCTGACAAGGGGACTCGACACACAGAGAAGACTCAAGAGAGAAGTCTGAAAACAAAATGTCAGGGAACACTACTTCGCCTGTGAACAGCCTATCTTTAGCTGGAGACCCTGGGGCACGTCTTCCAGAGAGCAGCTAGGGACTCCTGAACTGGGTGTAAGGCTGCCTTGGGCAGGTGCATCAGTGAAGGGCTGGCTGGGCTGGGAGACCTAAGGAGATCTAAGCCCTGCCCTTGACCGGCTCTGTGACTTTGATTCAGTCGTTCCTTGGGTGGGTCTATTTCCTCATCCTAAAGCTGAGGGGGTTGAACTAGAACATTTTTAAGAGTCCCTCCAATACAGACAATACAGGATTTGATCAATGCTCTGTTCGGAGACTGCTGTAATACTGTGTGGCTGGTCATAATGGACAAAAACCTTTCTCTCTCTGGGTCTCCAACTCCTAAAATTCAGAGATTGACCAACTATCTTCTTGGACCCTTCCAGCACTAATGACCTGTTACCAGGGTCTGTTTGTTAACCATAACACACAAACAAACAAGCCTGGAAAGCCCAGCCAAAAGGGCCTTACTTTCTCTGATTGACTGACAAAGCCAAAAGAGTCTTATCTGGGCTAGAGATGCACAGAAAAGGGGGGACCAGGAAGTGGACCCAGTTTCTCTGAGCCTCATTCCTATGTTCTCTCCTTATACACTGTTCAAAGTTCACTCACAACACCCCCATGGCACTTACCTGCCTCTAAATCTATTGTTCCCCATCCTCTCCTCCATCTCATAAACTGTGAGCTCCTTAGACTAGGGACCTTGCTTTACAGACTCCCTTTTTATCTCTACTGCCTGGCTCAATAAATGTTTGCTGAATGAATGAACAATATAACGGTTTTGTGAATGAAATAGCATAATAATTATACACCAAATTACTTTGAGAATAATTATTTTGATTGGGGCAAGACTAGATGAAGTGCAAATAAAGGGTCAGACATATCAGTGTGCATACTAAAAATGGGCTAAGGTTAACAGATGTTGAGTATCAAATTTTGCTAAGGGATTATGTTCCTCCACATTACCTATCTATGTCTCTACACCTTGGAAAAAATAATTTTTATAAGTAATTCACTCTGATCACTCTATGGGAAGTGAGGTCTCCACTACCATCCCTACCCCTTTCCCTATCTCCTGCAAGGCCCCAATGCAGAATGAGTTAAATGCTGACCTCATTGTCATATTTCAGGCCTCTGACTAACCTTCTTTTCTGCTTCCTGTTTCAGGAGCAGTAACTGAGCCACTGCCTGCTCAAACTTGAAGATAGATAGGCTGCAGAGAGATTCTCCATGGGCTTGAACCTAAGCTGCATATTCCAATTGATTTTACCAAAAATCCCCACAGTAAGGTATCAAGCTCTAGCCCAACCAATAACACAAGGGCTCATGGTTTTCCATTTGCTGTATGTGCACAGCCACCTCAAGAACATCAAGGGAGATGTGGCTAAGGCAAGGCAAGATTTGTGTTTTCCTGGGTCCTTTTGGTCTTGGGCAGAGAAATCTCCAGCCCCTTGGATGCCTGAAGAGAAAACACCCTGAGTCAGACTATACTGATTGTTGTGTAGAGGTCAGAGAGGTGAACTGAGGAAACGAGAATGTCTTAGAAATTGTTTAGTTACGAGGAACTGAAAGTCACTTCAACTAACTTAAGAAAAAAGGCATTTGATATAACGATGCAGGGAAATTCAAGGGCCCCAAATTGTATCATGGGGAAAGCAGAAGATAGATGGCACAGAGGTAAGGAGTTAGTAAAAGGTTAAGGAAGTAGAGATAGCAACTAGATCGCTCTTTGAGAAAGTTCAGCAATAAAACAGAGAAATGAGTCAGTAACCCAAGGGAGTAGTGGAGAAGAAAAGGTTCTTGGAGTGTAAATTAAGAAATAGCAGTCAGAAGAGGAGCAAACAGGGGAAAGAGAGATAGATAATTGATGCACAGTAGATGCTCAATAAATATGTGCAAATTAATGGAAACCATCTGGGCTGAAGAACATTAAAGTTAAATCTGGCTCAGGGGACACTGAGCACATTTTCTACATTTCTGTCCTCATGTTAGGTGACTACTCTCTGACTCCTCAAGCACGATTCAGGCATTACCCTGGAGGAAATCAACGGCCTTCCAGGGCTACAACCAGGGAGCAGGGAGACATTGCTGCAGTTCTGGAAGCCATGGCCAGTCCCTCATGCCCAGCTGCCTGTGGTTCCTGCGTGTTGTGAGACCAAACAGATGTGAGAAGACCAGAAACTAAGCCACACCAGCTACATTCACATTTCCTAATTGACGTCATGAATCATTATCAGCCAAATACCAGTCCCAATAGAAGCTGGTCTTTTTCTTAGAGGGGACTCTTGGGATACCTGACCAGGACAATAGGGGTTCTGGAGAAGAGGCCAGTAGTTCAAGCTAATTATTCTAGCCATCATACTGGAATTAAAGAGGTAAACTGAGTAAATGAGATGTTTTAGGGGCATTTTGGTTGTAAGGAACAGATGTTCACTTAAGCTAACTTGAATAAAATGGAATTTATTTAAAGGAGCCAGGGAAATACCACGGAACAGAATTATAAAAAAAAAAAAAGAAAAGAAAACTTACAATGGGCTTTATAGGAAATGGGAAGTTGAGATGTTCTTTTTCTCTCTACCATTTTTCCACCCCACAGTTCATGTCTTTCAAATCTTCCAGAGGCACCTGGGTGGCTCAGTTGGTTGAGTGTCCGACTTTGGTTCAGGTCATGATCTCACAGTTCATGAGGCTTGTGAGTTCGAGCCCCGTGTAGGGCTCTATGCTAACAGCTCAGAGCCTGGAGCCTGCTTCAGATTCTGTGTCTCCCTCTCTCTCTGCTCCTCCCCTGCTCATGCTCTGTCTGTCCCTCTCTCAAAAGTAAATAAACATTTTAAAAAGGTTTTTTAAAATCTTCCATGTTATTTCTCCATCTTTCTCTCTCCCAGAGTCGTTTCTGTGCTCATTCACCCACTTTTGCATGGCCCATCATGAATGCCCTGAAATGGTGGCCACACCACTACCACCACCACTAATGGAATCTGGCAGCTCAGCTCCCCCCAGACTAATGACTGTATCTCTGTCATCCCATTCCGTACTCCCTGCAAAGAGCCATTTATTAGCTCAGTTAGGGCCGGGTGTCTACATCAGCACAACCAAATTATTACAGAGATAGAGACACATGATAAGCAGAGACACGCCTTCCAGGCTGTAGATGGGCAGGTTTGCTAACAAGGAGGTGGCATGGAGAGAAAATGACTGGCATATTTAGTTCAGAGATTCTAGCTGAATGTCACACTCTGGGCTAAACTTGATTTATCAAGCGCTATGGGAAAAGTTGACTTAGTCGCTCACCTCCTTTAAGGAAAACTTTTTGCTCAATTTGGAGCAAGGGCAGAAAAATGCCCAGAGATTTGTCTGTTAAATTATAGCATCTCCTGGTTGCTTGATGCCCTCGCCTCAAGACAGGCTGAGGCCAACACCTTTTCCCTATGGGGTTTTGCTTCTCTGAATACGATGATGAATTCCTTAGTGGCTCCTGCCCAGGCACTGAGATTGTTGGCTAGTTCACTTCTTGCGCAGGGTGAAGAACTAAAATGGATTAAAAGCATCCAAAAGATGTTCTCTGAACAAAGTGGAATTAAAGTAGATATCAACTACAGAAAGATATATGGAAAATGACCAAATATTTGGAAACTAAACAACTCACTTCTAAATAACCCATTAGCCAAAGGATAAATCACAAGGGAAATCAAAAAATATTGTAACACAGCATATTAAAATGTCTTCTTTTTTTGAAGCCAAAGCAGGGCATAAAGGATAATTCTTAGCACTGTAAACCTTGTATTAAAAAAAAAATAGAAAGACTTCAAATCAGTGACTGAAGCTTCCACCTTAAGAAACTAGAAAAATAAAAATAAAACCTAAAGTAAGCATTAGGAAGTAAATAATAAAGACAAGAACAGAAGTCAATGAAAGGTAAAACAGGAAAATAATGGAGAAAAACAACAAAATTAAATGTTTCCTTTAAAATACCAATAAAAGTGATAACCTCCTAAGCAGATTGATGGGGGGCAGGGGAAAGAGAGAGAACAAATTACCAACATCAGGAATGAGAGAAGGGGCATAACCACAGATCTCACAGACATTAAAAGGAAAATCATCAAATATTAAGAAAAATTTATGACAATAAATACAAGATAAATACAAATTCATCTAATACTTAGATGAAATGGACACATTCCTTTGAAGATACAAGCTACCAAAACTCTCTCAGGAAGAAATAGCTTGAATAGCCATATATATATATATATGCCTCTCCATAAAGAAAACTCTGGGCTTGAACAATTTTACTGGTAGATTCTGCCAAAAATTTTAAGAAAGTTATAATGCCTATCTCACATAAATTATTCTACAACATAAAAGTTGGAGGGACACTCCCAATTCATTCTGACTCTAGCATTACCCTGATCCCAAAGCCAACTGGTTATTCTAAGAAAATGAAACTACAAACTAATTTCCAACATTGAACATAGACACAAAAATCCTTACCAAAATTTAAACAAATTGAATCCAGCAATATATAAAAAGGCCAATAATACAGCATAACCAAGTGGAGTTTATCCTCAGAATGCAAGATCAGCTTAACATTAAAAAATCAATCAGAGGCACCTGGGTGGCTCCCCTAGTTAAGCATCAGACCCTTGATTTCAGCTCAGGTCATGATCTCACAGTTCATGGGATCAGCTATCTGTGGAGCTCTGTGCTGATAGCACAGAGCCTGCTTGGGATCCTCTCTTTCCCTCTCCCTCTACCCCTCCCCAACTTGCATGCATGCACACATATGCACACTCTCACTAAATACATACATACATACATACATACATAAATATTTTTAAGACCAATCAGTACAATCACATTAACAGTCTAAAAGAGAAAAATCATATAATTATCTCAATAGTTATGGAAAAATCATTTGCCAAAATTTTAAATACCCCTTCATGATAAAAAACATCTGAGCAAATTTAGAATAGAAGGCAACTTTCTCAGCTTCAAAGAACAAAGAATGTGGGAATATATGGGAAACCTATAGCTAACACAATACCAAATAGTGGAAAAACTGAATGTTTTTCTCCTAAGATCAGGAACAAGACACTCCTCACTCCCCACTCCCATTTAACATTGTACTGGCGCTACTATCCAGGTGCAATTAGGAAAAACAAAAAAGGCATTCAGGGGAGGGGGGGAAAGGCATCCAGACTAGAAAGGAAGAAATGAAATTCTTTATCCTAAAATTTACTTTCTTTAAGTTCAGAAGCTCATCATTCTGGCATGATGGAATCTGGAAAACTCCCATTCATCTACTGGGTACTAGGAAATGCATCCTGTCCCTATGTCTTCCATCGCTCTTTTAACACTGGAAGGAGTATTGCTTGGGACTGCACACAGTCAGGGACTTCCATTCTGATGTCAATGTGCTAGGGTTGTGGTCAACCTTCTCTTTCCTCTCCTCTCTCTTCTGTTCTCTTTTCCTCCTTCCTCCTCCTCCTCCTGCTCCTCCTCCCCTTCCTCTTCCTCTTCATCTTCGTCTTGTTCGCCTTTTCCTTCTCCCCCTCCTCCTCCTTCTCCTCCTCCTCTTCCTCCTTCTTCTCTTTCTCCTCCTTCTCCTTCTCCTCCTCCTCCTCCTCCTCTCCTTCTCCTTCTTCTTCTTCTTCTTTTCTCTCTCTCTCTCTCTCTCTCTCTCTCTCTTCCCCCCCCCTTCCATCCCTTCCTCCATCACTGCCACTACCTCTTCCCAGGAGACCAGACAGTTAAGGAGGTCAGTGCTAAGCTCCTACCTGACAATGCTCATCCATTTCTCCCCCTTTCCCACAATCTTTCTCATTTCCAATAGTCTAGATAGATAAAATAGTCTCAGAGTACGCTTGCATCTAAGAGTTCCCACATCTTGAAAGGGCAGAGGAGAGAAAAAGTTGTAGGCATGAGCTAAATATCACTTCAAGCTACTTTTTGCTGGCTAATATGCTCTCAATATCCTGGTGGACATAGATGATATTTGAGTATGGATTTAGGGAGGAAGAGACTCCGCAGCTCAACCCATCTTGATTCTTGGTAATAAGCTGTCTCCAGCCCAGGCAAAATGAGTTGTCCATGGTGGCATGGACATGCGACCAGAGGACCATACAGGGCTTTGGTGCCAGAGCCTCGTGGTGATAAAACTGGGGCATTTGTTGGACTCTGCCTTCTGCATACCCTGCTTTCAGGAATACTACAAGTTAGTAGTATAGACAGCCAAGCACCCAGAAACCTAGGTCCTTGTCATTTTTTGCTCAATCTTCCCCTCCCTGACTGCTGTGATCACCTCACAGAGAATAAACTACCCCTACTCAAACTTCACTTCTGGGTGCCAAGATTGATGATGCTATGCACACACCTGCAAAGCGAATATGAAAAGCTTTATCACTTGCATAATAAGAGTCTCTGGGGAGAACAGGATAGGCTCCCCAGGGGCCGAAAAAGGGCTTGAAAGAGAGCAATGAAGGACAAGTAGGTTGGGGTTTTATGGTGATTTTAGAATGGGGCTGGGGTGAGGGCCTGTGCTTGAGTGGTTTCAACTTCCCGCTGATGCCAAAGCAAGAAGTACCTTGGTTTTCTTATAAGCTTGCCCAGATATGGGGCAGAAAAACAAAGGAAAGTGGGCTTTAAGAAGCCCTCAGCAGTCGAGTATCAGAAATGAAGTCAGACGCTTCACTGCAACGACACTATCAGTAATTCCTTCAAAGAGCTGCCTTTCAACTCTCTGTCCTCGATGTGAGGAGCATCCACCAGGCCTTACCCGACAACATCTGTCTTTGGGAAGAACAGGTTGTTGGGTTGGGAGTCTCGCTCCCACACAAGGAGCAGCCATATGCGTGGATGTGACAGGACCTAATGAGCTCACAGAGAATATTTAAATTGCTAAACAGGATAGCATATTTACTACCGTGTTTATCCCTAAGCATTTGCAGTAAAAATCAAAGTGATGCCATTATGTGATCCCCCAGTGGCATGTACTTGGAAGCTCTCCTTTTTTAGCCAAAATTGATTTGGGGGTTGTATATAATTCTCCCTTTCAAACAGCAATTGAAAGTCTGAATGGTGGGGAATTAAGCAGAAAAAATATGGACAAGCTTAAAGCACAAGCAGAAAAGAATTTGCTCACTACCTCTGGGAGGTGACGATGACAGCCTTATCCCTCTCTACTGTCCCATTGCAGGGACCATCAGCAGCATGGTACCGAAGAAAACACCTTGGCTTTGAAGCCAACTGACTCAAAATTTAACTCTGGCTGAGCCACTTAATATGTGACCTTAGGGGCGCCTGGGTGGCTCAGTCAGTTGGGTATCCAACTTTGGCTCAGTCATGATCTCGTGGTTCATGAGTTCGAGCCCCACATTGGTCTCTGTGCTGACAGCCCAGAGCCTAGAGCCTGGAGCCTGCTTAGGAGTCTGTGCCTCCCTCTGTCTCTGTCTCTGTCTCCGTCTCTGTCTCTGTCTCTCTGTCTCTCTTTCTCAAAAATAAATAAATATTTTTAAAAATTAAACATGTGACCTTTCTCAAAAATAAATAAATACTTAAAAAAATTAAACATGTGACCTTAGGAAATTAAGTTTCTTACAACCTCACTTTTCCCATCTGTACATTAGGGATAATAATACCTACCACGATAAGATTGTTATAAAGAAAAAAGGAGAAAATTCACATTAGTTTCTATGCCACGTATACAATAGGCACTCACTAGTTAGTGCATTTCTACCGCATTTCTACCACCATTAGGACAACCACCAGTACTAAAGAATTGTGAGTTTTAAAAATTTTTATCTCTCCATTCTTCTCTCCGTGGTGCATAACTTGCTCTCCAAAATTACCAAGGATCATGTCTGTACTTAAAAACCTCCAGAGAACTCACCACCTCCTTGGCATACTCCATCTACTGGAAACTCTAACGAAAAGTTCTTCCTTAAACTGAACTAAAATCTAGCTTGTCAAGGCACAGCTTCTGTCAACAGAAAAATATTCTGGGGGAATATTAGCAGCTGAGTAGAAAATAAAATGAAAGCTCTAGTTTCCATTTATGACAATATTTCAGATGAGACATCTTGAGAAACCATCAGCTACAAAGAAACCAAAAAGACTGCAGGAAATATTTCTAAATATCATTTTAAATGTAAACTGCATAGCAGAAGGGGCATGACAATACAAAAAAAAAAAAATCCTCATAAGTCACAAAGGAAACAAAAACACCAACCCAGGGGCACCTGGGTGGCTCCGTCAGTTGAGCGTCTGACTTCAGCTCAGGTCATGATCTCATGGTTCGTGGGTTCGAGCCCCGCATCGGGCTCTGGGCTGACAGCCCAGAGCCCGGAGCCTGCTTCGGATTCTGTGTGTGTGTCTCTCTCTCTGCTCTTCCCCCGCTCATGTTCTGTCTCTCTCTCCTCTCAAAAATAAAAAAAAAAAATAATAAACATTAAAAAAAATTAAAAAAAAAAAACACACCAACCCAGAAAGGTAGGTGCTGAGGATAACTGCTTATCACTGGCAACCTGGGGCACCCTTTTTAATGGACTTTCCCCGAAGAAAGGCCTGTCCATAGGTATGAAGGTAAATCTAAAACCCTTTTGGGGCGCCTGGGTGGCGCAGTCGGTTAAGCGTCCGACTTCAGCCAGGTCACGATCTCGCGGTCCGGGAGTTCGAGCCCCGCGTCGGGCTCTGGGCTGATGGCTCAGAGCCTGGAGCCTGTTTCCGATTCTGTGTCTCCCTCTCTCTCTGCCCCTCCCCCGTTCATGCTCTGTCTCTCTCTGTCCCAAAAATAAATAAACGTTGAAAAAAAAAAAATTTTAAAAAAAATAAAAATAAAAAAAAAAATAAAACCCTTGCATGAATCTGAGACCCTGACAAGCTGATCCCCTCAAAGAAAGGGTGAGCTTGTTAAAAAAAAATACCCACAAAGGGAGACAAAAGGAAGTTTGCCTTGTCAGAGTCTTGAGACTGACCAAAGAGAGAAACAGAAAAAGTCTCCCTGGACACAACAACTCGTGGAGACTACCTGTAATTCACACAATCTGAAATTTTTTTAATGTTTGTTTTTTTTAGGGACACAGAGCACAAGTGGGGGAGGGGCAGAAAAAGAGGGAGACACAGAATCCGAAGCAGGCTCCAGGCTCTGAGCTGTCAGCACAGAGCCTGACATGGGGCTCAAACTCACGAAACATGAGATCATGACCTGAGCCGAAGTCAGATGCTTAACCGACTGAGCCACCCAGGCACTCCTGAAAAGTTTTTTTTTTTTTTTTAATCCATTAAGTTAAAAGGTCGATCATAATCCCAGATTGAGTATATCAAATGCAAATTCTCTCCAGAGTAATACACATTAAACCAAAGCTCAGAGAACTTTCACAATTAAGCTCCAATGAGCATGATCTCACAATCTAAATTCATAAATTAGACCCACAAAGACTTTAGACATTGGAAAGAATATGTGTCTATCAAAAGCGAAAAATAAAAATAAGAAAGGATAAAGTTACTTATTAACACTGGCATCTTGGCAAAGTAAGTACACATGCTATAATCTTAAGAGTGACCACCCAAAAAATAGAAGTAGAATGGATAATGGCCAAATTCATGGAGGTTGAAAACACAAAGTTTTTAAAAACCCAATCCAAAAGAAAGTAAAAGCAGGGAGAAAAACAATACTGGGGGGAAATAGGAAGCACAAAATAAATGGTTAAGTTTGAACTAACATGTCAGTAATAACATTAAGTGTAAATAAACTACATTGTCCAGTAAAAAGAGAAATAAAAAGACTGTTGGACTAGATGAAGAAATAAAATCTAACTTAATATAAGAATACAGAAAGATGGAAACTGGTAAAATGTCAACCAAAATAAAGCTGGCAGATTTCTGCTTCCAATCAAGGTGGAGTACCAGAAATTAGAGTTACCCTCCTACCATAAACAGCCCCAAACTGACAAACTACATGGAAAACAATGTTGCCAAGACATTGCACATCATCCAACCAAGGACAGTGATCCTGAGCGATGGAAAACAAAGGAGATGAAGCCTACAGTTGCCCAAGCTCACTGACTTGAGTTTCCAGCCCAGACATAGCACAGGGAGAAGGCATCCAGGCCAGCCCAAAGGATTCCCCGACGTCAGGAGATAAAGCTGCGAGGCCAGGCAGGTCAATGTGGATCGAGTCAGCAGGACAGGGGACCAAAGAAGAGAGAGCGCCTGTAGACCTCCCTCCAGCATTCAAGAGTACTGATAGGTGCACACAGTGAGGAAACTATCCAAAGCCAAGGGAAGAACCACCTGAAAGCTAGCTATTTCTGATGACACTGAAGAACTTACACAAAGTAAATGATAAATTTAAAGATGTAAACTTTCAGCATAAGCCATGGTCAGAGAGCTAGAGAGTGTCTATGGCTGTACTAAAATTATCTCTTAATCCTTGTAGCCACAGAGCAGATATGGCTGAAAATAAGATTCTAAATGTCATTGTGCCTGTTGCAGAATTACAAGTTGAATTCGTAACTTCACCAATTCTTCTCTGTGAAAATTACGACTTGACTATACAAAGGAGTAAAACCTGAGTCTTTGAACAGAAACATGTTGGGGGACTTGGAAGAATCTAAGAAATTAAACCACTTATATCCCCTGAGCCTCCCTTGCTAACAGAAACGCTTACTTCTTTCTTGCCCAAGGAGACCAGTCAACTTTGCAATAACTTCACCTCAGACAGTTGTCTTTCAAGTACTCTTGTACTCCTTAAAACACACCCCACACATGCCTGTTGTTTCCAGATTCATAACTATGGTCAGATATCGGTAAAAATCTCATGCAAGAGGCATAGCTTATACATACCAAAGACTTGCATGCTTCTGCTCATTTATTAGAAACAAAGGAAACAAAGTATGGTATGAGTGTGGATTCTAAGGATCTTACATAGCTTTAAATAAAGCAGAATTTATCAATGCAGTCACATTTAGCTGAGAATCTGTAGTTAATGCATTTGCTTTAGTAGTTAGGAATGCCTCTAACAATTTGCTTGATTGACTGAAATCTGGACTCCACAATGGTTTATAATAAATGAAATTGATATGCCAAAATTCGCTGACATAAAACAGAGAAGAAATTGAGTTGTCGGAACTCCAGGGGCAGCATGCAATGGTATTATCTTTGCATGTCCCTGGGCAGCAGTGGCCTGTGTAAACAGCAGTGATTCATAACCAGACAGGTCCTGTGGGGAGAGAATCTTTCTGTGCTTCCTGCTGGTCTTCCTGGCTTCTAGCCCCTTCCCTGAGCTTGGTCCTCCAGCTTCCTGTAAATTCTATGTTTACTTTAATAATCCACCCTCAAATTTCTTTTCCATTAAAGTTAGCCAGGGGGTGCCTGGGTGGCTCAGTCCAGTAAGCGTCTGACTTCGACTCAGATCATGATCTCACAGTTCGTGAGTTCAAGCCCCACGTCGGGCTTTGTGCTGACGGCTCAGAGCCTGGAGCCTCCTTCACATTCTGTGTCTCCCTCTCTCTCTGCCCCTTCCCTGCTCACACTCTGTCTCTCTCTCTTTCTCTCTCTCTCTGTCAAAAATAAATAAACATTAAAAAAAAAGTTAGCCACAGTTGACTGTAACCAAGAACTACGAATTATATCATTTGTATCTTTATCTTTCAGTTACAAAGGTTGTTTAATAACTCGTGTCTTATTGGCTTTAATTGTCATGGTAACCTGTTTCCCAGGCCATGCCTGTGGAGGAGACTGGAAGAGTAGGGGTGAGCCCCTTTATTTGCCCCTTTCCCCAGCAAAGAGGGGAAACACAAATAAAACTAAACTAAAACACCCACCAGGTTGTAAAGTAATAAAACTTCTGAAAATACAAATGCTGGTTAGTATGTGAATAGCAGTAGGAGTGTGAACTGGCACAACCACTATGGAGAGGAGTTTAAGGAAAGTCAAGGGCATGCATCCGTCCTTCGACCCAGTAATACCCACACTGATGAATACGTCATAGAGAAACTTGTTCACTTCCACAGGGAAAGTATGATAATGGTCACAACAGCATTGTTTCTAATAACAAAACAAGAAAAAAAATGAAGTGCCCCCAAATGTTCAATAGGAAAAGGATGCACAGCTTGTGAAATATTGCATGACTGACTATGAAATACTTCATGACTATGAAATACTGCATGACTATGAAAGTGAATTAAGCATAGAATGCATGAACAAACATTACAGAATATTGCTAAAAGAATGATTCTAAATTGGTGCAATATTTAAAGCAGGTGAAATCAAAGGATAATTATTTGGCAGTCCATGCAAAAGTGGCCAAATTCTAGTTGAAGTTACTTCTGGATAAATGAGAGGAATATGAACCAGGAGGGACCCACAGCCTGGCTTCAGAAGAATTGGTAATATTCTATTTTGTAACATGTTTTACTACTAGTTTAAACCCACTTGCATGCATTATATAGACTGTTTTATAATTACAAGATAGTCAGAATTTTTAAAAAACCAATTTTATGACTTAGCTGGCAGCCACTTTAAATACTCATGAAGTTGAAAAAGGTAATTAAAAAAAAATATCTTCTGCCTATATTATCTTATTTATTCTCCTGCTAAACAGATTTTGTTTTGCCTGTAATTACAGGACTCAGAACCTTTAATATAGTAATATGAATCATAAATCTCCAAAAGCTGGATTTAGAATTCCATAATTCCCAAACTTTCTTAACTGGGGACTATTTGGACTCGGAATACAGGAATATGGATATGGTTTGAGAAAAAAAAAATTGTCTGTCCTAGTTCCATGCCACACGTCCCACTCTCAACCCAGAGCCATTCACTTCTACACTCTTGGCTGCAAACCTTTGCTGAGGGTTGAAGACACCCCCTTCTCTGTCTGCTTTGCTGAACTCCTGATCTTTGCTGGCTCCTGGGTTCCTAGAGATCTTGTAAGACCCACAAGCTTTGACAACGATACATTTTTGCTCCCACTCTGGCCCTAGGCAGGATCTTTCTGGGCCCATCATCTTCAACATGTACTGGCTTTCCTGCCAGCACTAATGTGGGTCTTTCTGTTTAGCCCCTGCCCCAATTCAGCAGACAAACGTGATTCCTGATCGCACACCTCTCAGCCATCTCTCTCCACTGCACTTTACTAGAGTGTATGGGGTGTGAACTGAGAGAAGATTGTGAGACTTGGAAATAACTTCCCTGGGGATGGGCAGACGTGGAGTGAGAGAGAATAAAAGATCTAGGCTCCAGAAAGGGGCTTATGCCATTTGCCCATGAGGTCACCCCTGAGTGCATGGCCGTTCCTGAGGCCCAGATTACAGCCCAGGACAAGAGCTGAAATAGCTAAGTTTCGTCAAAGAACCAGTCTGAATAGTTGGTTAGTGACCATGACTTGAGAAAGTCAGGCAGCTCACAGACAGATGGGGAGAGGCCCCCGAAACCTCTGGGATTGGGAGGGGGGAGATGCAGGGCTGAATGCCAGGCAGCTAGAAGCCCAGCTACATTGTAGACCTTCTTGGAAGGAATGACTGGAGTTGCCTAGTATTGCAGCTGAGGGTGGAGCCAGGGGAACACTGTTTCAATTCTACTTTCATCCCCTGCATACCCCTTCCCCTCTCCTCCACTTATGTGGCCTGGGGAAGCAGAGGTTACAAATAACAATAGACATTCAAATTAGTTATGTTGCAAGGTAATCGGTAGCATTTAAATCTTTAAGACAAAAATCCAATGATGTAAGTTAGGGTTCTTTGTGATAAGCAGCCTGGCTAATGTTGAAAGAAAATGAATTATTCTATTTATTTTTTTAAGTTTATTTATTTATTTTGAGAGAGAGAGAGAGAGAGAGAGTGCATGTGTGCAAGTGGGGGAGGGGCAGAGAGAGAGAGAGGGAGAGAGAGAGAGAGAGAGGATCATAAGCAGCTCCATACTGTCAGCAAAGAGCCTACATGGGCCTGAACTTAAGAACCATGAGATCATGACCTGAGCCGAAATCAAGAGTCAGATGCTTAATGACTGAGCCACGACAATGAATTATTTTAGAAGAATACTGCAAATCACAGAATCCGCGGATGGCTGGAGAACCAGGCTCTGACTTCTGTCCAGAACCCAGGACGGCCAGCAGAAATGATCCAGGTCCCTCTATCTGGGCAGAACAGCGTGTCTATTGCCACAGGCCACTGCAACCTAGAGGATACTCAAAACCAACGTGCTTCAGTGCCAAATCTCGAAAGCTCTGCCAACACTATAAATAATGTCTGAACTGGTCCTGAATCCTTAGCACAGCGCCCTCAAGAGTCAATGTGTGAGACTGTAGTGCCTGAGCCACTGAAGCACTGGCACCCTGGGTCTGGGAGAGAGAGAAAGAGTCTCTCCTTTGCTTTCCATTGTGACAGAAAAGGAGGCTGCCTACAACGGGTGGGAGTGGGGGGCAGTTGGTCTTCCCCAAACTGGAATGTGGGCATTGCTTGCTAAGCACCGCCAAAGAAATTGTAACTACCCACGATCACATTATAATATTGTGCGCTGTTTTAAATCAGTATCTGTGAATCAAACGGGTGTGAAATGACTTTACGTTCGTAAATGAAGAAACTTTGTTATGTTTGTGAAGGTTGCCAACCGTGAGCAAGAAAAAGGATTTCAAAAGAAAATTGAAGGGCGCACGCAGCTCCAGAGACTGACTGTAGCACGGGGGCCAGAGAAACAGAGCAAGTACAACGTCCCAGACCTTTGGGGATCCAACCAAAGAAGAGACACCAGCTTCTTCTGGACTGGAACAGAGCTCGGGCCAGAACCCAAAACCTCCCTTTCCACCAGGCCCAGGGAGGGCCAGTGCCAAAGAGGCCTCCCGTCGAAGCCTGAACTTGACAGAGCAAGCCAGCCCTCACAAACAAAACTCTTGAAATGACAGTGACAGGGGCGCCTGGGTGGCTCAGTCGGTTAAGCGGCCGACTTCGGCTCAGGTCCTGATCTCGCGGTCCGTGAGTTCGAGCCCCGCGTCGGGCTCTGTGCTGACAGCTCAGAGCCTGCAGCCCATTTCAGATTCTGTGTCTCCCTCTCTCTGACCCTCTCCCATTCATGCTCTGTCTCTCTCTGTCTCAAAAATAAATAAACATTAAAAAAAATTAAAAAAAAAAAGAAATGACAGTGACAGATTGACAAAGGTCCTCTCTGGTGATGGGATTCACAGCAAATATTTATTTCTAGCTGGAATATTCATTTTCTAAGCTTTCTTATAATAAGAACAGATAGCTTTCATAATCAGAAAAGAAAGGGCCAAAGAAATAAAACAAACTCCAGTGGAAGCTGTCCCTTCCTTTTCTCTTCCTGCGAGAATAAAGAAACCACCTGGGGATAGCAGTTAGGAATGACAGGTGCAAGAGCGAAGATGTGTTCCCCCCTCTGGTCCTCTCCAGAGCAGCCCAGCCAGCTCCCAGAAAACACGCACAGATTATTCTACTGTTGTCAACACTGTTTGCTTGGAGACTGTGAACACACCCTGAAGCAACACCATCGTGCAGAAGGATGGGCACCGAGGGGACCAAGCCGGCAGAAGGGAGGCATCATGCAGGATATCAAGTCCCCAGAAGGGTAGCGAAGTCCCTGCATATTCTAGACATCAGGACAGGGTGAGGAGGAAATCCAGTCCAAAGAAGGATGGTGGGTAGCATGACTTGAGGAATGCCAGAGCAAGTCATTTCTAAGAATCCATCCAGGAAAGGGCCCAAGTGCAAAGGGATCTGAGAAATCAAAACTGAGATGCACCTGGGCTCTGTTCTCGGGCACCACACGTCCAGTCTGACCTGGGCTTTTGGGGGAGCCATCCCCACCCTGTCCACAGGCCATGTGTTCAGGACTTGCCTTCCTAAGCCAGCCACCCAGCCCATTCCACACCTCATGCCATGCTCTGGTCTCTCCATTTTTATTGCCCCTGCTTCCTTGGTGCCACTGCAGTCCGCTGCTGTAGGGCACTCCCTTTGCTAAAAGCGTGACCCAAAGTAACTCATAACCCTTCTGTACTGGATGCACATCAATGTTATGAGGTGGTAATGAAAGAGTCAACACCTTAAAGAGATTCTCTCTCTCTGTAGTCAGAGAAATTGAGAGAACACTGAATAAAGAGAGAGTTGTCCAGCTAGCCAGCGGCATACCAAGGAGGGGCACGTGGCGGGAGCGTCCGCCCAGGGGAGGAGGAGTATTTTATCATCGGTGTTGCTTGGGATCGTCAGTGCACAGCCATCGCAAAAAACAAACGGACTTTTCCTTGGTTTCATCATTGCTTTAAAATCCTCCCTAGAGGGGAGTCTGGGTGGCTCAGTCAGTTGAGTGTCCGACTCTTGATTTCAGTTCGGGTCATGATCCCAGGGTTGTGGGATCGAGCCCTGCTTTGGACTCTGTGCTGAGCTTGGACCTGCTTAAGTCTCTCTCTCTCTCTCTCTCTCTCTCTCTCTCTCTCCCCTCCCTCGGGTCCTCTCCCCCGCTCACACTCTCTCTATAGAAAAAATATAAAATATATTAAAAAAATAATATTAACTAAAAAAAAACAAATAAAATCCTTTGTACAGTGCACCTCCTTATTCCTTGCACCCAGGGCAGACAAGCCCAACCTTCCTTGGCACCCAGGTCTCGGAGTCTTTCTGTGTTGTGAGCAAATTTGCACTTTTGCAGCCTTTATCAATAGTCTTTGACTTCTCTATCCATAAAGTGACATCCCCAAGTGTGAGACAATTGAGACTGGGGAAGGCTGAGATGGGATTTAGTCTGGCCCTCCCATCTCACGGGGGAGGAAACAGACAGACAGAGACCTAGAGAGATGACATGAGTCGTGTAAGTTAGCGGCAGAGCTGGGTCCCGACCTCATGCGGTCTGGGCCTCTGCACCCAGGGCTGTGTCTAGCACAGAAGGAGGCACAGCTCGTCAGAGTTTTACAGTTATTGATAGGTCCCTTTCTCAATTCAAGCAAGAACTTTCTCTTAACTACTGAGGGCTCTAATGCAGTAATGTGCTCTCTGCCTGGGCCCCAAGACAGCTTTCTCAGAGCAGGATCAAAACCCTTTCCTTTACAGCCACCTGAACATAGACTTGATGGCCCCCTGGATTCTACTCACAGAATACCTCCGCATTATCACAATAAAAAGTGTGGGAAAAAATCCCTCCTCCAGGCATGTGGTCTCAGGGTCAACGCTTCCTGTGCCGCTCTGATTTTTATAGCCTTTTCAATTGGCTGTTCCAGGCAGCTTGTAGCATTAATCACTCGGCACCCTTCCTTCCAAAGCCAGAGTTTTCTAAAACCTCCAAGTTTCTTCAGCCATCCCAGCAACCTCAGCCCCTGGGGAGGAGGAGGGGGGGGACAGTGAACTCACTTCCACTTTCACAGGTCCTATTGATGTCTTGGCGATGCAGTGGTGAAAAACACCAGCATATCTGGGACTCCATTACATTTTATCCTGCTACTTTTAGCCAGAGGGGGTTTCTTCTCCTGGCCCCCTGTGACACTGAGACTGGCATGAATGACCACAGGTACTTTCCAGAACAAGCTGATTCAACATCAGCCAGACTAGGGCTTTAAGGAGTGAACCAAATCAGCTGCTTCCCCCCATGGCAGCAATCATGACCTGGTGCACTCCCTGAGCAGGCTGAGGTTTATTCCCAGCGTCCATTATTTTTAGATTATCCATGCCATTCTTCTCCTCATTAGCCCCAGCCATTGAGAGCTCATGGTTGGTGTGGCTGAATCATTCCCAAAGTGACTCAGTCTCCTGATTAAAAAGAGAACAAAAAGCCTTGTTAGTTCATCATTGCTTATAGAATAGTCTCAGCTCTCCAGCAGGGCGTTCAAGGACCTTTCGTAAACTGACCCCAACCAACCTCACCAGCTATCTATCATCTGTCATCATAAAGACCCTCTCTTTCTTCCTTACACCTCCACGTTCCATGCCTACTGCCTATGCATCCTCCAAGGCTCAACTCCCTTCTCCAAAAAGTCTACCTTGACTGCTTCTAGGCCTCTTCTCTGAGCTCCCCTCCTTCCATGCTAGACTTATCTCCCTGCTTTGTAATCACGCCTCTGTTTCTTCTGCCAGACTATAAACTCCAGAAGCTCCACTGCATGATAAATGTGCCGCCATGGACAAGCCCGTGAAAGTCTCTCGGCTTCCATGTCATCACTCGTAAAGGAAGTAAGAGTGGTGCCTGCTCATACAACTGCTAGGAGGAAGACATAAGTTAATGCACATTAAGCACTAAAAAAGTATCTACTGTCATTACGATCAGTAGTCAAGGCAGAGCCAAAGTTGATAATCTTGATCTCCCCAATATCTAGTCCAGTGTCTGAGACACAAAAAATACTCAATAGTTACTTGTTGAATACATTTACATCGGTAAATGCATATGTTCCGTCTAAACCTAACTATTTGCATTTCTTTTTTTTTTTTTAATTTTTTTTCAACGTTTTTATTTATTTTTGGGACAGAGAGAGACAGAGCATGAACGGGGGAGGGGCAGAGAGAGAGGGAGACACAGAAACAGAAACAGGCTCCAGGCTCTGAGCCATCAGCCCAGAGCCTGAGGCGGGGCTCGAACTCACAGACCGCGAGATCGCGACCTGGCTGAAGTCGGACGCTTAACCGACTGCGCCACCCAGGCGCCCCACTATTTGCATTTCTTAAACATACCACGCTTTTATACGTCTCTGCCCTTATACATTCTGTTTGGAATGCCTGTTCCTCCCCACCCCATCCTACACCCATCTGTTTTCTACCTGGCAAACTCCTACTTGTACTTCAAAACCAAGATTGAATGCCATTTCCTCTTTTCTCCCTTCCCAGATTCCCTTGAAGCAAATTTATCTGAGCTTACACAGAACTTTGTTCATATCTCTATTTATTATGCTCATGACGTTGTCTTACAATTATTGGAATGTTTGTTCATATGTCAATCTCTCACTCTTTACAGGGAGCTCCTGCAGAGCAGTGACTGATTTATGCATCCCCAGGCCCAGTAGTAGCATCATGCTGGCCTATGTCAGACACTTAATGGGTAAAGAAGAGGTCCCCTAACAAGTCCAGAGGTTGATCCCAGTGTCAAGAGATCATAAAGGGAAAAAAAAAAAAAAAAAAAGTCTAAGGAACGCTCCCAGAGAGGCAGGGAAGCTGGCTGTGTGCTCGGAGCAACACTGCCATTTCTTTATTTCTGTTACTGCAACAACAAAGAAATAATTCAAGGGGCGCCTGGGCTGCTCAGTTGGTTGCACATCCGACTTCGGCTCAGGTCGTGATCCCGCGGTTCACGTCAGGCTCTGTACTGACAGCTCAGAGCCTGGAGCCTGCTTCCGATTCTGTGTCTCCCTCTCTCGCTGCCCGCCCGCCCCCTCCCCCA
The DNA here is from genome assembly GCF_022079265.1 of Lynx rufus. Classification (NCBI taxonomy): domain Eukaryota; kingdom Metazoa; phylum Chordata; class Mammalia; order Carnivora; family Felidae; genus Lynx; species Lynx rufus. Next base: position 126,631,570 of record NW_025814834.1, on the reverse strand, counting down.
CCCGCCACCACACTCTGTTTTTCTCTCTTAAAATTAAATTTAAAAAAAAAAGATTTTTTTATTTTTAAAAATAAATTTATATTTAAAATTTTATTTTTTAAAAATACAAAATTTTACTTAACTGTCTCTCATAAGCATCTTTCCGAGTTACTATGGTATCTACAAAATCATCTGTTCTGGCTGCATAATATTCCATTCGGTTGCTTGTAAATTACAACTATTAAATATAATACTATACCAAATATCTTCTTCTAATTGGTGGTATTTTTCAAACATTTCTTCCTATGACTTAAGAATTTTCTTAAGCTGACTTTTTTTTTTTAAGCCCCAGCAAACAAAGAGTTACATCCAGGGGGGTCAGTTAAGGCAGGAGCATAGAATAATAGCTCTGAACATCTGGATGTGCTTTGGAATCCTCCAAGGATCTTTTAAAACTATCATTGTTGGGGCGCCTGGGTGGCTTAGTCGGTTGGGCCTCCGACTCTTGATTTTGGCTCACAGCTCATGAGTTCAAGCCCTGCTTCAGGCTCAGTGCTGCTGCTGGGGGGCCTGCTTGGGATTCTCTCTCTCTCTTTCCCTCTCTCTCTCTACCTCTCTCCTGCTCTCTCTCTTTCTCAAAATAAATAAACTTAAAAGAATAAAACTATCAATGTTACAGGCACACCCCATACCAACTGAATCAGAATCTTGGAGTAGAGTAATACAGTGTTTTAAAAGGTCTCTAGGACTGTTAAAAACTGACAACAAACTGAGGGTTGATGGGGGGGGGAGGGAGGGGAGGGTGGGTGATGGGTATTGAGGAGGGCACCTTTTGGGATGAGCACTGGGTGTTGTATGGAAACCAATTTGACAATAAATTTCATATATTGAAAAAATATATATATAAAAGAAGAAAAAATTTAAAAAAATAAAAAAAATAAAAATGCAATATTAATGTATTGTTACTCAAAAAAAAAAAAGGTCTCTAGGAGATAGCTAAATAACACTGATTCTACTAAGTCAGAGAAGTAGCACAGCATCACAGCAAACAGCTTGATGGGTCCTTGTTCTAGAGCAGAGACTCCTGCTGGGGGTGGTCTCTCTAGACCACAGAAATTAGTGAGATCCAGAAGGCTGTTAGAGGCTCACCAGAGAAACTTGAGCAGTCATACAGTCATCCATTCAACAAGTATTTATTGAGCACCAACCTGAACAAAACTGTACCCCTCCCTGGCCCTCATCATTCTTCATTCAGGGAAAAGCCAAGAGTGTCCTTCCTTCTGAGCATGCCCACCGCTCTCAGCTCAAGGCTTCTATTGGGCTGCACTGTGGCCGGCCAGCCGCACCTGAGTTGTTGCCTCTGGGAACAGGTCTCAGCCAAGGCCAGCAGGGAATTAGGGCATCAGCACCTCTGCTCCCTCCCCCTTTGCTGGGACAAGTCTGAGGCACGTTCAAAACCATCTCCAGAGGCCCCAGTGGACTGAGCCCGCTTGCCTACAGTGGTAACCTGCCCAATAACACTGGCATCAGTTTCTTTCCTCTGGACCTGATGGCGCTTCCCAGGTTCACAGCCTCCCTAGTCTCACTGGCACTGAATTCTCATCTCAGGACACAGCCGAAGACAGAAAAGAGCTCACCTGGTTTGCGGTGGCTTCTAAACCTTCAGATGGAGGGTCTGTGGGAGCAATACACGGGGAAGAAGGCCTCTGCCGGGGGAACCCATATGCCATGTGGGCTGCGGGCACAGGGGGTGAGGTGCTCAGCTGTCTAGGGGTGGCTTGTGACCCAGGCATGTCACACCGCCCCCCTCACAACTGAATGCAATATTCAAATCAGGTTGAAGTCCTGGAGGGAAAGGGTGCAGCATAGGCCTGGTGGTGAATTTACAGAAGCAGATTAACCCAATCTGCATGCTAAACAGCATGTAAATTATGTTATTTCAACCCATAAGTTTAGACACGTCCATAGGAATAAAAATTTATGACAGTGATAAGATGTATGGCTTGCGTAAATAAGCTAGCCCAAGCAAAATATGCTAAAAGTGCTGTGGAAACTCTCCAAATTAAGTGAGCGATGCCATCCCCAACCTTCAGCCAGGAGGGGAAGCTGACTGCTGGCCCTTGGGGCACTCTGCTGCCTCCAGTCACTGCAGAAAGAGGGAGAGAATGGTCACTGCTCATGTATGAGTGAGGCCGCTGCAGCCTCTGGGGGCGGGCCTGCATTTGGAAGGGGTCAGCCTTAAAGATGAGAGCAGAAATCACTCCAGGATCCAGAAAGAATATTTTCAAGAATAGTAAAATAGTAAATAATAATATTATATACTATAATAATATAATATACAATAATACAATATATTAATATATTATTATTAATTTATTAATAATAATATAATAGCTAATATTTAGTGTAGGCCTAGAACTATATGTTCTACTCATTTAATTCTTTTTTTCAATGTTTTTCTTTATTTTTGAGAGAGAGAGAGAGAGAACAAGCAGGGAAGGGTCAGAGAGAGAGGGATAGAGGACCCGAAGCAGGCTCTGGCATAACAGCAAGGAACCCGATGCAGGCCTTGAACTCACGAACCGTGAGATCATGCCCTGAGCTAAAGTCAGATACTCAACTGACTGAGCCACCCAGGTGCCCCACTATTCATTTAATTCTTACAGCCACCCCATGAGGTAGGTACTTTGATGATTCCCATTTTAATATGAGGCTCAGAGGTTAGGCACACAGTAAGTAGAGTTGACCTCAGACAATCTGGCCCCAGAACCTGCACACTTAACCATAATACTCTACCATCCCCATTGAACATCAAGCTGAAAGGAACTTTAGGAGTAATTTACTTCAACCTCCTCACTTTACAGGTGGAAACCAAGGCCACGGGGAGACATGGCAACTTGCCCAATGTAAACGGCTGAGCCCAATACTCTGGCCCAGAGTTTCAGACACCGCGGTCAAAGCTATTTCAACAAGAATTTAGGCTGTACCTACTATGGCCAGGCTCAGGGGCACAGCCATAAACAAAACAAAGGTAAATCTCATGTCCTTACGGAAGGAAGAGACACTCTATTGGAGACAGGGTCGAGGAGGAGGGATAAAGAATGACAAGATAAGCAGGCAAGTATATAGTATGTTAAATGGCGGTAACTGGAGAGAAAGTGGAGGGGGGGGAGGGATAGGAGTGCCCGGTTGTATGTCATTAAATTGGAAGGAGGGGCAGACAAGGTGTCGCTGAGAAAGTGGCGCTTGATCTGAAGGAGGCATGACAGTGAGCAGAGCAAGTACCGGAAGGAAGAGCATGTCAGCTAAGGCCCTGAGGCTTTGGTGTGTGCCCCGCATGGTGGAGGAATAGGGAAGGACCAGCGTCACTACAGCAGAGGGAGCAAGGGAACAGTAGAAATGACAGGGTCTGAGAAATAACAGGGGGAAGGGACATTTCATGTATGGCCTTGGAGAGAGAGAGAAATCGGTTGTCACCGAAGGGTTGGAGGGACATTTCATGCATGGCTTTACAGAGAAAGAAATGGGTTGTCACCGAGAGGCTTGTGGCAGAGAGATGACATGGTCTGACTCACATTTTAAAAGCCTCGTTCTGGCTGCTGTGTTGAGGGCCGACTGCGGGAGGCATGAATTGAAACAAAGAGACCAATTAGGAGACTATTGCAGTAATACAGGGGAGGGGCGTGGTGGCTTCAACTACACTGGAAGCAGTGATAAGATTCGGGACATATTTTGAAGTGGAGACATTGTGACTTCCCGATGGGTCATATGTGGATTGACAGAGAAGTGTCAAGAATTCTTCTCTGATTTCTTCTCTGAGCAACAGGACTTGTCACTGAGATGGAGAAAGCTAAGAAAGGCAGGTCGGGGGGAAAGGGGGACCAAGCAGGGAAAATCCACAGATAATTGTAGAGTTCCACGCCCACATCCAGGTGAATCGCTGCACTGATTGGCCAGCCTAGGTCATGTGCCAACGGTAGGAGGCGGGGCATCATGATTGATAGCCCCATTAGGACCCCATGGAATGGAAAAGCCGTAACTTCTCAAAGGAAGGGTTGCTGGGTGTATCTTCCACCCAGATAGAAAACCTAGGGAGAGAAGGTAGGTGGCCTGTCCAAAGTCACGCCATTTCCAGGAAATAGGCCCTTCCCCCTATTTATCCACATACACAAAATCTGGCTGACTGCAAACCCAATTCCCTCACCTGATAATAGAAGGGGGGGGGGGCTGTGCGGGGAGGGGGCTAGGTGGCTCAGTCAGTCAAGTGTCCCACTCTTGATTTCTTTTTTTTTTTTAATTTTTTTTTCAACGTTTATTTATTTTTGGGGCAGAGAGAGACAGAGCATGAACGGGCGAGGGGCAGAGCGAGAGGGAGACACAGAATCAGAAACAGGCTCCAGGCTCTGAGCCATCAGCCCAGAGCCCGACGCGGGGCTCGAACTCACGGACCGTGAGATCACGACCTGGCTGAAGTCGGACGCTTAACCGACTGCGCCACCCAGGCGCCCCTTGATTTCTGCTCAAGTCATGATCTCATGGTTTGTCTCATGCTTTGTGGGATGGGGCTCAGCATCAGGCTCTGTGCTGACAGGGCGGAGCCTGCTTGGGATTCTCTTGCTCCCTCTGTCTCTCTCCCCCTCCTCATTCTCTCTCTCTCTCTCTCTCTCCTCTCTCTCTCTCTCTCGTAAATAAATAAACTTAGAAGGAGAAGAAGCAGAAGCAGAAGAGGAGCCTGCCTGGAACACATCGGAGTAAAGCCAGGTTGGCAAAACGCAACACAAGCACTGGACAGCAGCACTGATGGTCATAAGCAGTGGCCATCTCTGAATCCTAGCACAGTGCCAGACACTTAGTAGATGCCCCCAAGACATTTACTGAATGAGCAAACAAAGCAACTGAACCCCAGTGAGCCGGCCACTGGAAAACAGGGGTCTTTTGCTCACCTTCTTTCCAGCCAGCAATTAGAACCGGCACCAGCCACACGAGCCCTAAGGCCACAGTCCTACTCTGACCCCATCCTCAAAGAACATCTCTTTGAGGTGCAGACATACAAGACTACCCGTTTTCCTCTTCCTCACAGGGGAGGGTCAGGACCAGGAGCCATGGTGCCAGGCAGCACCAGTGGCTGCCTGCTTTCCAAAGAAGGTCTGTGGACTTGGTGTGGGGGAACTGGAAGCTAGGTGGTACAGCCTGACCTCCCAGGCCATGCAGCCTGGCTTACAGCAGCTTCGCACATGGGCTCGCGAGCAGGCACTGGCTCTGGGCTGGCCCAGCAGCTGAGGTTCTTCCAGTGAGTTGGAAGGAGGAAGGGGAAGCCTGGGAAGGAGAAGAGAAGCATCGCCAGATGCCTAGAGCCAGGCAAGGACAAATGGGGCCTCTAAAATGTGGAGTCTAAATGGAGAGAGAGAGAAAAGGAGAGAGAGAAGGGAGGAGGAGGAAAGGAGGGAGACCAAGCGAGAAGGGGAGCACAATTCCCCCCGCATCAGGCTGAGCCCCCACCTCTGGCTGCTCCACCTGCCCCAGGATCAGGCTCCTACAGAGGAAAAGATAAAGACCCTTGCCAGTGGGCGTGGGCAGGAGGGACAGAAGGACTATGCTTGCTTATGTTACATCTATGTAGGTTCCTCACTGTTCTCCACCCTTCTGTGCCCCAGAAGGCTGACCCCAGCAGACCCGATCACCCAGGCTCCCTCACTGCTCCCAGCAGGGTGTCCAACGGGAGGCACTGGAAGGAGGGAGGAGAGAGTGGTGGGGGTGCTTTCTCCCCATGCCATGCCCGCTTCGGGACCTCTTGTGGAGCTGTAACCCTCCCTGACCATAGCCCCAGCAGGGTGAGCCTCTTTACACAGTTCCTCTGGGGTCGTGGATCCCTCCACCTGGTCTCTCCAGCCTGAGGGCCAATGTGGCTAGTCCCTGGGGGCCTCATCATTCTGTGTTTCTTCCCTTAATCCTGCCCACACCTCTGTAAGCCAGCCCCTCGTTTAGTCCTCTTCTTTGGAACCACCTGGGATAAATTCATTTTCTTTGGGGGACTCTGGCTGACCCAAGCCCCAACCCTCCCTGAGAAATCCTAAACACTCCTCCTTGTACCCAGCACCAAACGATGACCAAAGCACAGCTTCACACATCAAAACGAAGTTACTACTTTGAATGGTGACAGATACCAACTACACTTATCTTGGTGAGCATTTCACAATGTACAGAATTGTTGACTCACTATGGTATACACCTGAAACTAATAAAATATTATATGTCAATTACTCCTCAATGAAAATTAAAAACCGCCACCACCAACACCGAAATGCGGTTACTCAAGGTCTACTTTGTGCAAGACACAATGGGGGACCCGGAAATGATTCAGATCTGGAGCCCACTCTCTAGGAGCACAATATCTAGGCAGAGCTGTGGCTGAAGAGGCTGAGGGTCATTATCTGGAATCCCCTGCTGCTCCGCCCTTCCAACACCCCTCCTAGGCTGCCCTGGCGTGATGGCTTTTCCATTCAAGGCTGCCCTGGATCTTAAGTTGTCCTTGCCTCTGGGTAAAGATGGAGTTGGGTGGAGGGTGGTACAGAAAGAGAGTTCCCTGGTGGTTTTTGTGTTGCTCCCACACTTCTCAGCACTAAGGCCAGTGCCAGCACAGAATGTACAGCCAACATGCATTTATCAAATAAGCAATTGCTCCTATCCTACACTCAGGAGGAGCAAGCGTGCAAGGTTCTTGCAAGGTGCAGCCCTGGGCTCTACGCGAGAGAAAAGCCAAGGCCCTTGGTGCTACCTGGATCCATTATCAGTCCAAGAGCTGTTCCCAGACAGAAACGCTAAGTGCAGGTGTAGCAGGAGTCCCAGAGGCCCAGGGAACCAAGCAAGAAATCACAGCTGAGGTATCATACCCAACAGAGTATACCACCAAAGGAGAGCAAGAAATGTGTGCACTGGGTGATACAAGGCTGTGGAAGAGTCTATATGGGCATGATTAAGAGCACGGTTTCTGGAACCAGACTGCCCAAGTCCAAATCCCACTTCTGCCTTTTCCTTGCTCTGTGACCTTGAACAAGTTACCTAGCCACTCTGTGCTTCACATTCCTCATCTGTAAATTGGGGATAATAACAGCTACCTCATATGCTTATTGTAGAGACTAAAAAAGCTATGAAGCAACGGCCCTTAGAACAGTTCCTAATGCACAATGCTATATATGTTTGCTATTATTATGATTTGCTATCATGAAAGAACCAAGTTCACATGGGCAGAAGCACAGAATGCCAACTGGGTAGATATGCTATTGAAGGTTATCAGCCAACTGACACCAAAGCCTCTTTCTTCTTTGTATTTTCTAATTTGATGGAAGTTTCGTGACTTGTTTGTACTATTGCGAAACAATAGAACCATAACTCAGGGCTTCAAAGTTACACAGCCTATTTCATCTTCTTTTGAAGATGGTTCTATAACATTTCTGATACGATTTTCTTCCCTTCTAGGAAGTTAAGGGGCACCTGTGATGTGGGACTTCATGTGGGAGTCCAAGCCAGGAAAGGAGGAATTATAATTTTGCTGGAGCGAGATCTAAAGGGAGCCTTCCCCTTCCAAATGGAGACCAAATGGCAGGTGACAAGTGGTAGCCCAGAATAAGTGAAAGAACAAAGAGTCAGGCACAGGGTCAGAGTTCAAATCCCCAGAAGACCACTCATGAGCTGGGTGCCCATGGGAAAGTGACAGCCTCCCCACACTTCGGTTTTTCTCACCTGTAGGACAGCTGTATCCTCTTCCGGGAATTTTAACAGAGATGATCAAATAAGACCAGGTCCACAAAGCACTAACACCGGCTTTGTTGCGTGTGCCATGGCACTTGCCGCTTTTTTAAAAATTGTTTCCATTTGGGGTTTTTAAAAAAGATCTTATTTATTTGTGTGTGTGAGAGAGAGAGAGAAAGAAAGAAAGAGAGAGAGAGAGAGTTAGGGAGAGGCAGAGAGAGAGGAGGACAGAGGATCCGATGCAGACTCTGTGCTGACACCAGAGAGCCCAATGCGGGGCTGAAACTCACGAATCATGAGATCATAACCTGAGCCGAAGTTGGACGTTCAAGCAGCTGAGACACCCAGGTACCCCCATTTTGTTTTTTTATGTGGGTTTTTCCCCTTTTTCTTCTATTTTTTTAAATTTTTTATTTTTTAATTTACATCCAAGTTAGCATATAGTGCAATAATGATTTCAGCAGTAGAATCCAGGGATTTTTAATTTTAAGTTTATTTATTATTTTGAGAGAGAGAGAGCACACACAAGTCAGGTAGGGGCAGAGAGAGAGGGAGAGAATTCCAAGCAGGCTCCGCAGTGTCAACTCAGAGCCTACACAGGGCTCGAACTCACGAACTGTGAGATCGTGACCTAAGCTGAGGTCAAGAGTGGGACGCCTAAGTAACTGAGCCACCCAGGCACCTAGCCTCTTTTTTATTGTAGTTAACAACGTTACGTTATTTCCAGGTGTGCAACTTAGTGACTCAGCTCTGTAGGTTATGCTGTGTTCAAAAGCTCAGCTGAACACCTTCCATTTGTTCCTTATCCCTGCTGGCTTCCCCGGGGAACAGGGAAGCTGCAGCAGGTAGCCGGCCCTTCCTGGGGTCCTCTCATGCCAGGGAGCTCTGCCCAGAGGACGAGCTGCCGGCCCCATACCAGCTGCTCACAGGCCCCTCTGAGCTCACCCCTTTTCTAGAATTCTCTGAGGGCTTGTCAAAGGAGCAAAGGCCTCCAGGAGGGTAGAAGGAAAGCTCGCGCAAGCTTTGAAGCTCGCCATAATGCTGGGCTGGCTCCTCCTCCCTGCTCAGGACGTCCCCTGAAGGGGAAGATATAAAGAGAATCTGTGATGAGCAAATGGGGGACAGCAGAGAGCCAGGATCTGTATCAACAGCTTAATTCTCTACTTTCTTGTCAGCCCTGATAGCTGGCAGCCAGGATAATTTGAAATGAAGAATGTTTTTCAAGGAGGAGCAACAGTCCTTCATCTGAGACTAATTTGTTGTCCAAAATTGTACTGCAGTAGTTGTTTGGAAACTGCAGATTAAATTGTGCATAAAAATACAGCCAACTCTTGATTATCCACACTCCTGGATAATCCAAAAACAACAGATACCTCCAATGATTTCTATCTGGTTTCATAATGCAGGATTATTTTCCCTCAACGTTTTTGGTTTTGTGCATTTAATCGTCTTCAGGGTATTGCCAGAGAGCTGGGGGATCTATAACCTTCTGTTAATTGCGGAACTACCAAGGTTTCAGCGCCGTGCCCTGCAATGCGGGAGCTGCCTGGGTATTTCTAAATAAAAACACAATGCAGGAGAGTGGAGAAGGAAGTGGGAAAGAAGGAAGACGGTTGGAGTTTGCGTCCTTTCCACACACAGACGAGGGACAGGTGGTAAAGAGCACAGGCTCTGGAGTCAGACTGCGGAATTCAAACCCTGGCTCTGTCTCCTACTCGTTGTGACTTCGAGCACTTTGTTAACCTCTCACGGCCTCTGTTTTCTCATCTGTAAATTGGGGTTAATAATGGCAGCCACGTGGTGAGGCTGTTGTGAGGATTCCATGCAGGGTGTTTAGTACAGAGCCTGGCACACAGGAAGCATTCGATGGACGCACATGAATACTAGTAAGATGTTAGCTACGACCAACTCTCGGCAAGCTGGGTGGCAAATCTGCAACTGGTGTTCCATAACACCCTGTGGGATTCACTGAAGGACCCCACCCAGGGGCTGTGGACAGTGTGCGACCCTTCTGAGCCCCCGAGTGAGGATGACCCAGGTGTCAGGGGAGGAGGCAGCTGAAGCCGTGGATGGGCACTGGGGGAGAGCCCAGGACAGCTGTCAGCTCCTCTGTGTGCTGAGTAAACAGGCCCACCATCCAATCTTAATTATCCTGCCTAATGGGGTAAAGCGATTATGATTCATGGAAAATTAGCCATTAGCAGCTGGGCTTGGGAAAGCAAACAGCCCTCGATGGCGCAGTCCAAACCCCAGGTCAGGGGAGAGGCCCGGTGTGTCGGGAGGGAAGCACAGGCTTCCTCCTGGAGCTGCTCTTTGAGACAAGGGACATAGGGAGACCTTCCGCCCATTCAGGTTTGGGTCCGAGAAGAAGGAAACGGAAGCAGGGAGTACAGGCCCGCCAAAGCAGACAGATGAGAACAGACAGCAGGAGAGCTGTTCCGGAGCCCAAATTTGCAGAGTTCGTGTTAGCCTCAGAAGAACCCCAAATAGGTCAAGGAACCCAAAGCAATTCAATGTGGTCAAGGTGAAGTTTCAGGATGACCCTTGTCCTACAGTAAGGTGACCTGGATTCTAGGCCTGGTTCTGCCAGGAACTTAATATTAATAATAATAATAATATAGGAGTAACAGCTACTAGGTGCTGTGCAAAGCTCTTTACATGGACGATCCCTTTTATTCTCACAGGCTTTATGAGGATCTTTACTTCTGCCCCCATTTTACAGATGAGGAAATGAGTCTCCAGCTTGAAGTCACTCACCTAATAAGCAGGTGATCTGGGATTCGAACCAAAGTCCTCATGATTCCAAAGTCGCTCCTCTGGGCCAGCTGTTCTGGCAAGACACACACAGCTGCTTGACATGTGAAAGGAAGCACTTCTAGCCAAGAGTTTTGTGGGAACCTCCTGAAAGAGAACTATCAGAGGTGGGGGCTGCTCTCCTCTGCGTCCTGCCTGGTGGGCCGGGGCCATCCAGCTCAACTGAGAGACAAGGGCTCAGAAGTCTGGGCTGGAAATGACAGCCATGAAAGTAGAAGTAATGATTTTCTTTCTACATTTTTACAGCAAGAGCTTTGACGTGTCTCCAGGTGCCTTCTCACATGTGCTCAGGGCTCCTGCCTTCCCTCCCTGTTCCCAGGCTCTGGAGAGCAGAAGACCTCCAGCTCACAGGCAGAGGCTTCACTGATGCTGGGGACCCAGCATCACCTCTGACCACCAGCCCCTCCCTGCCTTGGGTGGCCCTGCAGCTGGCCACTCACCGGCACTCAGGGGGCTTGGGGTCTGGAGCCCACATGAAGGGAAGGACACTGAGACAGGTGCTCCTGAAAGAGCTTCTGACTGCTCCCACTTTCCTCCACCCTCGCCCCCTTAGCATGCCAGGGTCCGTGGGCTCGGCTGGGTGTGGAGTGAGAACTGGGGCTGGGACTGGCCATTGGGCCTCGTTGTCTAGCTTGGGCAAAGCCAGGCAGGTCTGAATCACCCCCTCCCCCACAGTCCTCGAAGCGCTCCATGATTCTCAGGGGCAGAGCCAGCATTGCTTTGTCAGCAGGCTGTTTTCTGAGCCTGTGCGTCATCCTCAACCGCCATCCATCATCCCTTCTGCATTTAAACCACCTCCTTGTGCTCCATCTCCTCCTTTTCTCCCTGCATTCACCCTGCCTCCCACCCACGAGGCTGCCCTCCCTCCCTTCCCACGCAGCTGGAAGCATCCAAGATGGAAGGGTCCTCACAGAGTGAAGTCCAATTCTACAGGTGCTAAACTGAGGCCAGAGGGCCCACTGCTCCAGTCACGGGACTGGTGACAGGCAGAACTCTGGCTGGGCCCGAGGGCTCCTGACTTCCTGTTCAGTGTTGCCTCCTTCCAGAGGTTCATTAAGACCCAGGAGCCAGCACCTTGTGCAGTGCCCAGGGCAGGGCTGGGTAGGATGGAGTCTCTGTGCAGGGGTGGCTAACCAGGTGTCCCATCTTCCCACTTGCTCTCACTCTGCCTGACAATAGGAAAATGAACTAAAACATGACTGATGGCTTCATTGAGCCCTGGGTTCCAGTCATCTTTTCTGCTCAGTTTCCCCCAGTATGAAGAGCAGCTCCTGAAGAGTCAAGTGCAGATCAGGAGGTGGACTTTATAGCCAATGGAGAACTTCAGCCCAAGGAAACAGGTCATGTGTAATTAGCAGCAGCTACCAGAAGCTACTTCTCACCCCTACCCCTCCCCAGCCCCCAGCTCCCTGGCCTTGGCTCTCTGAGCCCTTGGATCTCTGAGTGAAGAAATTCCCTCGTCAGAGAGTAATTGCCCCTGGCTCCCCTCATTTCTAATCAACAAGCCAAGGTATTAGTTCCTGGGAGCATGATTGATTTCCAGGGACTTGGAACTTAATTACATTTTTGCAAAGTCTGTTTGGAATCCTCAGAGAAGTGAGACACTTTCCGTTCTTTGAACTTACCCTGTAGGAGGGCTTCCAGCATCTCAAATATTCCATTCATACTTCCTCGGGCCAAGGGAGGGGCATCCTACGGCTGTCGGTTTTAATCTTTCCTTACCCAAGATGCCCAACCCCTGGAGTTTTGCCAGAGGAACCTGGGTTCTCATGCAGAAGAATCCCTCACGCGGTCCTCTCCATGCCAGCAGCACCCCGATGATGCCCAAGTCCCGCCTGGGATGCAGGCCCGCACACTCCCTCCCTGCCCCTACAGGCCCAGCCAGCCAGCCTCACCTGGGGAGTCGAGCTGGGCCAGGCCTCTGGCTCCAAACCTCCACCTCAGGAGATACTCTTTTTATTCCTCTAATCATCAGCAGCATGATTACTAATAATTGCCACTTACTGGGCACTATGTGCCAGGCCCTATGAAATACTTTTCACACAAAACCTCTTCCCAGCCTCATAAGAAACCTACGAAAGTAGATGTGAACCTCCCCATTTGCCAAGGAAGAAAGAGTGGCTCATAGGGACTCAGCAGTTGACCTAAGATGACACAACAAAAGTGGCCAAACTGGGCTTTAAGTAGCCCAGTCCCTCTGGAAAATCACCTCAGTGGCCAGTTCAGCATGTTCTCTGAGGCTTGGTTAACCGACCCTGTCCCCCATCTCTCCAGGGCCACCTTGCCTCTGGTTGGGTATCCCCTTGAGACTGGACCCCTTCCTGAAGCTTGATGGCTGCAGTGTTACTCCCTCTTTCACAAGGACCTGATTGCATAATAAAGCAAATGAGGCAAAAAGGTAACAACTTTTCTGTAAGTGTGAAATTATATCAAAATTAAAAGCTTAGACAAGTAGAGTTCTGGTTCAGCATATCTAATTTATAGGAGTTTTGCGGCCCTACTCTATATTGTTCATTTTACATATTTTACATTGATGATTGAAAGCTCAAGAATAATTTTAGCAATATCTGCTCAATAAAGTCATATGAGATCGCCTATGAGATAAGATTATTATAAATAAATAAATATCATTTAAAAAAAAAAACCCAGCATGGAGCAAATGTACTTCATGACAATAGCATGTTCACCTGGTCTTCAAGAATCACATGAGCTGGACTCCTTGTTTGCCTGCCAAGCCCACCTGTCAGGATGCCTCTCACCATACCTGCCTCCTCCCTGGCCTCATGCCATTGCCCATGCTGACTCTTTATGCCTGGACCATGGCTCTCTTTCCCCCAGACCTGCCCTATCCCATGGATAGGTATAGCCCAGGGTCTGCCCAAGTCTGCAGGCCCACACTGTGTTCTAAAACGCGGCTCAAGTCCTGGACTATTAAGAGCAGCCCAGACCAAAGAAAGTCTGAGCCCAGGAGGATCCACATTCTTGCCCTATTGCACTCTGCCTTCCTTCGTGGGCCTAGACCTTCTAGATTACTGGGAGAGATGCAAGTTCATTGGAGGCTCTTGCTCACAGACTCAAATTTATAATCCTGGATGGAATTTCAAATTTCAAATCAAATTTAATGGAAGCTTCCTATGGGCGGTCGTTCTGGTTAAAGTAACACAAATTTGGAGGGCACAATGAAGAAAGGGGTCCAATGTTTTCAGAAATAGCTTAATAAACCTGGATCTTTCTAGAGTGATATAGACCAACAGGTGAGTTCCAATCACCTGCTGAATATCCATGTCAGTGAAATATGCTGCATTAGAAAAGACAGAGGATATTAGTATATCTGAGCAGTATGATGTTGGGGGACTGTGGACACCGTCATGTAATGGGCCGGCCTGTGACTTCACACACCCATATCTATTGCCAGTATAAATACAGCCCCAAACCTGAAACCTCTGTCTTCAGACATTCCCAGCGGACCAGTGTGCCAGCTCCCTGGAACATGATCCCTCAGCTTGCAAACGTGCAGCTCCCCAGCCCTTTCCGAGGCAACCCTGCCATTTCCCCTGACCCTGGCTGGCATCCAAGTCCAAGCCTCAGGTTAGGGGTATCCTGGCTCACCAGAATCTGCACTCACCTGCCAGGGCATACTCCAGAGCTCATAAGAAGCAGGTCTCCTCTAGCTGCAGGCATCCCTGAAGATAGTTGTTGTTTTGAGAGCCACCAAGTCATTGCTGAAAGTGGAGGAGGGAAGAGGAAATGATAGTGAGAAAGGGAAGTTGAGGATCAGAATAGAAATAGGAGGAGAATCCATGTCTGCAGAAATTTCCAAACCTTTCAGTGAGGACAAGGAGTTGGCCTCTGTCTCCTTCCCACCCTCCCTGCCAGCCATTTGCCACCCCCATTTACATGGACCCATTCATCAAGTGGCCTGGAAATGTCTGTAAGCAGCCAGATCCAATCTTCTCAGACAGCGGTGAAGGCCAGCCCTGCTCGGTAGCAAAGCTCAGCTCCAGCCACCCCAGGAACAAAAGCAAAGAGGGGTATTGGTACAAAGGGTGTGACAGAGAGAAGTGAGCCTCCAGCTCAATCCAGGAAATTGCATGAAGGAAAAACAACTAGGGCCACCTTGAAGACCCCAGTGTGAGATAGTGACCATGGGCCAGTGCCTGGGATCCTACCAGGAACCAGACACTTGGCAGGGCAAGTACTCTTGGAAAATATTAGAGTGCGAGGTAGATTCCTATCAAAACTAAGGGAGAGGAATTCATGACATTAGGAGCAGAACTGATTGGCCAGCCCTGGACCTAGGATGGTGTGAGGAGAAGAGGTTCTAATATTAAGTCCAGTGCTTCATGCTGCGCAGAAAGATTAGATATGGACAAGTTTTTATTTAAATTCCAGTATAGTTAACAGACAGGGTAGTATTAGTCTCGGCTGTACAGTATAGTGAGTCAACACTTCCATACATCACCCTGTGCTCATCATGACAAGTGCCCTCCTTAATTCTTATCACCTATGTAACCCATTCCCCCCACCCACCTCCCCTCCGGTTACCATCAGTTTGTTCTCTATAGTTAAGAGTCTATTTCTTGGTTTGCCTCTCTCTCTCTTTTTTTTCTTCCCATATGTTCATCTGTTTTGTTTCTTACATTCCACATTTAAGTAAAATCATATGATATTTGTCTTTCTCGGACTGACTTCACCTAGCATAATACTCTCTAGCTCCATCCACATTGTTGCAAATGGCAAGATTTCATTTTTTATGGCTGAGTAATGTTCCAGTGTGTGTGTGTGTGTGTGTGTGTGTGTGTGTGTGTACACACATCACATCTTATGTATCCATTCATCAGTAAATGGACCCTTGGACTGTTTCCATATTTTGACTATTATAGATAATGCTGCTAAAAACATCAGTGTGCATGTATCCCTTTGAATTAGTATTTTTTTATTCTTTTACTAAATACCTAGTAGTGCAACTGCTGGATCCAAGTTAACTGGGAAATACTGTGTAGTACCTTCAGCACTGCCAACCCCCTCTTACTCCCTACCCCATACACACAGTGATTTTCAAAGAGTGATCCTGGGATTCTCATTGCTTTTGATTAGACCAGCCCTTTTCCTTCACTTGCCACTGTTCACAGAGCCCATCTGTCCCCCCTTCACCCCTGAGACCTCCTCCTTCTAACCTCTTTCCAAGTGATCTCCCTGCACATGGGAAGTGGGAACACACAAGAAAGGAGCTGAGATAGAACATACAGGAAGAAACCTATGGTTTTGAGCTCAGAGGCTGCAAGCTTTTCTACAGCTGGAGCCTGTCCTTCCTCTGAGAGGTCTGGGATGACCAAGAGAACAGCCCAGCCCCAAAGCTGAGAGCCAGGCGAGGGATAAGTAAGAGGGAGTGAGCCTGTGTAATAAGAATCTTTATAGTCATAAATACACTCAATTGGGTATCTGCTATGTGCCAAGCACATGGCTAATCTCCCCATCTCATTTAATCCTCAAGACAGCCTTTAGGCAGAAATTTTCTCTGTTTACAGGTGAGAAATCCAACTTTCAGATAGATTAAGTAATTTGCTCAAGGCCACAAAAGCAAATGAGACCAAGATTCAGAGAAATCCTGCTGTTGGTCCCAAGGAAAATGTTTCCTTCACTGCTCATCTCCATCTCTCACCAGCAGACAAGAGGAAGTGGGGAGGGAGTTGAGCAGAAACCCCAGAGGGGACCATAGCCCCCCACTGTCATCAGCTGACATTAGATGTCCTCACCAGTCTCATGTGTAGGCCTCAGCTTCTTACCTGATGGAGCCTGAGACCATCCTGGCTACTTTTTTTTTACCTCCTCCACAGGCTCAGGTGGTATCCAGGTCTGGGACTCAGAATCCTCACCTCAACTTCTGATTCTGCCCACTACCTCCAATGGTGACTTTTATCTATCCTGGCCCCATTTTCTGGCCTTTATCTATCCTGGCCTCTATCCGCCACCATAGAGGAGTTGATGGTTACCTTCTAGCCTACAGAACTACCTTGGAAAATATTAAAGTTGAAAAAGAAAATAAAAAGATTGGCACACTTAGGAGAAGGAGATTAGCTCTTGTTGATACTATCATTTTACCTGAACAACAGGAAGTTCCTATCTAGACCCATTGCCCCCTTGGTCATGGGAGCCATGGAGTAGCCTGAGTTGGTCAATAAGCTCAGAAAGATGGGAAGTGAGCTAAGAAAGAGGGTCAGGTGCCCTGAAAGAAACAAACTGATAGTGCTCCATCCCTAGACCAGGCCAAGACCTCAAAGACCTACACATGGCTAGGTGCAGGGCAGAGGTCTTTCACTTGGCAGAAGGATGAAAAATGAAGCAGAAAGGGAGAAAAGATCCTGTTTTCCACATCTAGAAATTCACTCAAATGATCAAGCTGTAAAAGCTGTCTGAGTTGTTCAAAACAGAAAAGAGCTCTGCCTAGTCGTGTTGGGTTGGGTTGGGCTGAGAAGACACATTTATAAAACATCAAAAAATAAAAGTTCTAGTAGCTGTTCACAGCCCTCAGACTCAACTCCTCTAGGGACTTCTTTCTAAAGGGATATCTATGGCCTCAGGCCTAGAAAAGTCAGGACTGGAAATTCAGTTGGTCAACCACCCCAGCCACTTCAATAACTGATAACTATCATCCCTGGGGGACGTGCAGGAGGTTGAGGCTTTCAGAGAACAGGTGTTTTATTTATCTATCTATATGCTTTTGTAATGTGCAATAACACATTCAATCTCTTAACTAATATTTATTGGTTACTTTGTGCCAAAGGTTGTGCTATACTTGTGTGGGAACAGACAGTAATGAAGATGTGGCCCCTGTAACCCATGAATTATTGACTAACGGAAGAGATAGACATACAAACAACTAACCACCAATACACATTATTCTGAGTGCAATAAGGGATATATGAAGAAAGTGCTGAGGAGGCAGATAGACAGGACACAAGGTGTCTTCACAGAAGATGTGACATTTGAGCTGATTATCAGAGGAGGAGTATAAATTCTCCAAGTAGGAAAGAGAACTCTTCAGGCAGAGGAAACAGCTCCAGCCAAGGCAAGATGATGTGAAAGAGCATGACTGATTTGATTTGATTGGAATGGGGAATGAATGAAGCCTGGAGCAGGAACTGATGATCAAACATCATAAACAACCATTTACTGGTCAAAGAGGCACCATGATGATGTATTTACATTTAACCCAACTGTCCCTAAGAACAGACCTTCCAGAGGGCAGTCATGTTGGAAAAGCATCCAGTCTTTTACTAGATTCCTAAAAGGATCATTAGGATATTTTACCAAAGTTCCAGTTTCCTTTCTAAAGCCATTCTAAAATCAGAGATTTTACTAGGGTCTGAGTGAACTAGATCTTGGACTCTCCTTTCCCACCCCCAGTACTGGGGCTGTGCTGGTACTGCACCCATTTACCCTCAGATCCATTCCTTGCCCTTCCTTTGCTCTGTTCTGTATTGTGGTAAGGACAGGGAAATTGGCCCCGGCAGGCTGCACCCCCCAGGCTTCTGGCTGGATTCAGCCAATGGAGAGTAGAGGACAAGAGAAACAGAAAAGCCAGGGCAATTCTACATCTTCTTCTTTGCCTCAGGTAGTATCTCTGCCACAACTGTGACTCTTCCACAACTCTAGCTCCTGCTAGACACATCCACCCTGGTTCCAGCTCCCACTGAATATATCCACCATGGTTCTAGCTTCCTACTGGTGACCCAATCCCTGGGCTCTGGTAACATCTCACACTCCTTTTCCCCAGCCTAGGGATAGTAGTATATCCTAAGTGTTGCTAACTAATGTGTTGTCATACCATCTCCTGTTTGGCTTTCTAATTCTACTATCATCAATTTTACACTAAACTCTCTGAATTATAAATATTTAAGATGCTCTTTCTACTTTTAAGCTTGAACCCTAAATAATACAGAGACTGTATTTTATTTATCTTTGGATCTCCCACAGCACCTGATACAGTGGTTTTCTGAGTGAGTACTATTTGTTGGATGGGCAGATGGATAGATACTTGATTAGATAGATGAATGGTGGTGTGATTGGGTTGATGAAAGGATGGATGGATCTTCAAGATCTAATGAGGATATTTTGATTTTGTGAAAATCAAGGAGTACATTTCAAGAGAACTACTAAAAAGATGATTCCAAGAGACCTGTAAGAATGACCAGAGGTTTAAAATAGCTGTACAACCACAAGACAAGTCAAAAGAGAACCAGCAGCTTGAAAAGCACACAAACAGAGGGAGACTTTGTCAAGTTTGAATTTGAATTGAGTCACCCACTATTTCACTTTCTTTTTGGATCTCTTCCTATATTTGCAGAGATTAAGGGAAGAAGGTGTATTAGTGGCAAGTAGTCCTAATTTTCATCTGGCAGGCATTTCCACCACATTTATTATGCCTGAGTCTCTACAAAGTGAAAGAGATATAATGGAAGGAACTTCATCACCATTGATTCTCAGTCATGCACACTTGAAGAAGTTGCCAAATGGCTACAGTTCTGGACTGGAAAGAACCTGAGTGTCAAAACAACTGTAATCTGTGGGGTTCTTGGGGATGTTCAACAATTACATTCTCAGAATCCTGAACCCTTCTGAGTATATTGCCTTGAATAATTAACAACATAAAGACCAAACCCTTCCAAAGCCACTTTGTTCATCACCCTGATAAGCAAGATTATACTGAAAGATGTTCAATAAGAGAGATATTTCCATCTCAACTATTGGCACTGTGATGTAGGAAAGCACTGAGTATCCAAGTTCCTGGCTCTACCACTTAGGCACTGAGTGTCCACAAGATAGTCAGCACCTTTCCATGAGTCTAAGATTCCTCATCTCCTGTCTTCTTCACAGATTTTTGTGAAACCCATAAATCTCAACACCACAGTGTCATTTGTTTTATGGTCAATCAGTTGTCCACATATGTAACCTAAAACCCTCTAACTGCACTCTAACTCTAGGTTATATTGCCATATCATATAGGATGGGTCTTCCTACTGACAAATCAGAATGAAATATGGGTCATATGAAGAGTAAGAAAGAGACCAGAGTTCACTTAAGGAAAAGAGTCTACCACTGACCAGATCTGGAATGACGAAAATTGCCAAAGTCGATGAAGCATCTCTTTAGTTCCCTCAACCCCTGGCACTCTTCTCCTTATCCTCAAGAGAAAAAAAATCCTCATCTAAGATTTCCTCCCAAGACCAGTGCTCTAAGGCTACAAAATTTTGCCATCCTTCCCATTTGCCTACATCATCTTCTTCCTCTTCCAACACCACTGATGTCACCTCACTGTCAAAATTTTAAAATACTGATTGCATCAATTCACACCAAGGTATAGTATTTCCTGGTAATCCTGTAGTCATGAAGTGCTAACTTTCTAAAGGTGCACATTGGCCCTAATGTCTTCAGATGTTATTTCAGGTGGAGTAAAGGAGGAGATAGTTCCAGAGTGAAAAGTGGAAGAGAGGAGCCTTCCTAAGTTATACTTCTAGGAACAAATTATTCAAACTCAAACTGAGGCCAAGATGCTCATCACAAGAGTCTTTTCTTTATTCTATTCTTCTTTCCTCTAGCGCAATTCAAAGTTGGAGGCCAGAGGCAAATCCACCTGGAGGAATTTTTTACTTTCATATCTCTGGGGGGATACAGAAATAAGTTCTTTGTATGGATAGTTCCTGGAATGGGAGAGATGCTCTCCCTATCCAGAGCCAGTTTGCAGCCACCTCTCAGGCATTCTCATGAGGACTAACCATTTTATAAAACTGAT
This sequence comes from Lynx rufus, assembly GCF_022079265.1. Lineage (NCBI taxonomy): Eukaryota > Metazoa > Chordata > Mammalia > Carnivora > Felidae > Lynx > Lynx rufus. The sequence continues at coordinate 126,611,235 of NW_025814834.1, read as the reverse complement.
ATGGCAAAGGTTTCATACCAGGCTGGCCTCCCAGCCACACTGACTGTTCCCTTGATTCCACTCTGCACCATTGGTTGGTGAGTGCTCAGAGCATGAAATCTCCTTTCCAGATTAGCCTCAACAAAACATAAGGAAATGAGGAAGTCTGCTGGCACTGACTCATTGCAAAACCAATTTAAATGATCAAGTCAATCAATAGTTATTTATTGACCATCAACTAGCTTTGGTTATGCTCTGCTCAAAATACCCACCCCTCACTTCCTACTCACAGCCTCTTTTGTGACCCCGCTTACTGACCCCACCACCACCATCATCACTTTCACCAATAATCAAGTTGACTGCCACCCCCCCCACAACCCGCCCCGGGGGAGCTGTCCAGAATTTCAGCACTGCACGTCAAACCAGGGAGGCGGTTAACTGGCTTCCTTTTCCTCTCTTTGCCAGAAGCAGATGGGAAAGGTGGGAGGAAGGGGATTATTTATTTTCTAGTCTTGCCCAAAGCGATCTCTATTTTGAGGGTCAGTTCCCTCCGCCCCCATCCCAAGCCCAACATTAGCTTGACTGACAGTGGCCCCCACCTCAGCCCAGCTCCAAGAGGCCCAACCTGACCCTGTTTACATTGCATGGGAGTGCCTCTGCATTGCAGAACTTTTCAGTTTCAGGATTTTGCAAATTTTATGAGAATTTTCAGTCAAGCTGATTTTTAGCTCCCCCTCTCCCCTCCAGCGAAAATCAAGATCTTTCATCCAGCTCTGATCTCAGAGGGACTTTTTTCTTAGCACTTGGGGCATGATTAAATAACAGGCACACGTGCACACACCAGCCCCAAACCCTTTTATTTCCCAGATCTTTCTCCAGTAATGAAGCCTGAAGTGGAAAACTACTGTGCAGAGAAACTGTGGCAGCAACAGGAAGAGCAATAGACAATGTGACAGCCTGGCTTCTATTGGAGAGAGAGGTGAGGAAGTTTGCTCATGAAACAAGGACAAACTAAATATGTGTATCAAATGGACGCCTTTCCAAGGAGAACTTGGGAGGTTCAGTGATTACCAGTCAGGGGTCCATTAGCTGTGGATAGAGGGGAATCAGGAAACATCTATCTTTCTCTACGCTCTAGAGAGCCTGAGAGGATAAGAAGGGGATTGGCTGCAAGGAGCATTCTTTTCCTCATCCAGTTGACGTGATCATTAACTCTACCAATTATGGCAATATAAAGAAATCATTAAAATGCAATTATTACAGCTGTATAAGTTTATAGCTGCATAACTACATCAAAAGGCTGCCTTTGTAGGTCTTTATGTGCTCCATAAACCTGAATAAATTGCAGCAGAAAAAAGATTACTTCAATATGAATCAAGAACAAATTCTAAATTTCTGTCCTACTCTTTGGAGACAGCAGCACCAAAAGGCCTGGGTCCTTTCATAACCCCTGGCCCACTGGGTACACCTTGCTAGAGCCTTCTCTTTGTTATGGGCATGCATACCCCATGGCTTGTCTCTGGTCAAATGGACCCATACAAATGAAATAAAAGCCAGCAGAGCAAGTTCAAAAAAATTATCACAACCCCATCCACTTGCATGATGTCTTATAATTCTTACATTCAACAACCCTACAGCTAGGTGAAGTAATTATCCACATTCTACAAATTAAAAACTACGAGTCAAAGAATTTTTTAAGAGACTTGTCTAAGGTTGCATGGTAGACTGCACAGTGTCAATTTGTTTCCCCCACTCACTCCAGATCCACACCTCACCCTTCTTCTGGGGACTGGAGGAGTAGGCTCCCTTACCCTCTAGCTTTCTATTAGGTTGGGCCAAGGGGAAGAAATGGACAGAAAACAAAGTGTGGGGGAAGAGAGAAACTAGGATTTTTATTCCCCTGGCTCCCTCGCTCTCTGGTCATGGTGTGGCAGTGACTATGTTTCTCTGTCCCCAGGCACAGGTGCTGCCAGGTGGCCCCCTTCTCAGTGATAGTTAGGGGCCTCTCCAGGTTCTGATAATCAGTCCTTTCCTTTGTCCCTGCAGGTCCGGGGGCATGGAAGTTTCCCTGCTGTTGCTAGCTTCAGGGTGCTTCACCCTTCCTGGGTGGTTTCCCCCTTAAACCTGCACATACCCCTTCTTTCAACCCTGTTCATTGACTTTTGAATGTGCCCACTGTTTTCTTGCCAGGGCCCTGACTGAGACACACAACTAATGAGTCTGGGATCTGAACAAAAACCCAGATCATCAAAACCTTAGGAGTCCAGGACTGAATAATTTAGAAAATTTAATTTGCTATAGACACAGACATGCTAATTGTCATCACCATCAAAGCTTTAAGCCCCACACTTTACTTGGCACTGTGCTGGGCCACTTACCAAAAGAATTACAGGAATACAGGCTCTGTCTTCCAGGAACTTCCATGCTGCATCAAGCCCACTGACACAAGCCACTCTGTAGAGTACATGTACCAGATAGAGACATCCCAAACCAACACCTGGATGGACAATGGTTGGGGAGGGGCATCCTATGGGGTGAAAGTAAATGCATTTGGGAGTTGAGGGCTAAACATCTAGAAAAGCACATGTTCTATTTCTAAACTAGGTGGAGGAGAGGAATGGGTCAGATCATCCAAAATTGCTAACGATTCCAAAACATTTCTATTTGGCTTTGACATGCATGATTAGACAATACATCATTGTTTTGTTTGGGGATTTCTGTGGTAGATATGCCTTCCTAATTAATTTTCATTAGACTCCTAGTGAAGACTGCTATTGCTCCTAGAGTTTATGAATTCCTTTGCCACCTGGGAGGAAGAAACAGAAAAATCTGGCCTCCAATGTTCCTGGCAGTGATCTGAAGGAGAGCAGATTGCCCATACATGGCCCACCATAGTTCCCTACCTGCTTTTGTCTGGGTCTGACATTTTCACTCTGTAAGAACTGAGATCATGGGTCTGTGCTTATGGAATGTGACTCAGGTTCTCAGGACACAGCAGGCCCTTGCTGACCACAGTGGCTCTATAATCCTTCCCTTGGGGATCCGAATGTCTCAAAAGTAGTAATGTGGGTCTTCTTAATGAATCAGAGACAGAGGGCAGAAGTAAAGACTAGATATGGTTGAAAGTCAGAAGACTCTGGCTCCGGTCCATCCAAGCTGAGTTTCCCTGAAGATGTCCTTGAACCTTACTGAATTTCAGTATTTCATGCTTGAAGATAGAGAACATAATAGTCATGTCAAGATTTAAAGTGAGACACTCTGCCTGGCATATAAGGCTCTCTCCATGAATACTGGTGGAATCGAATCATGGATGAGGGAATGCTGGGTAAATGTTAAATTCTATATGTCTGCATTGTTATTATAGGGTTTTAGAGTTAGAAAAAGTCTTGCATCACTTGTAGATAAATCTTACTGAACTCCAAGCCATTGTAAAATAATATAATTTTTTTTTTTTGCAAATAATGGCAGCTAATACTTCTGTGGTACTTACTATGTACCAGACCATAGTCTATGCACTTTATCTAACTGAAGCCATTTAATATTTGCCGTTATCCACAAAATAGGTGTTATAATTCTTCTTATTTTGGATATGAAGAAACTGAGACTCAGAGAGTTCACATAGGTGGCAAGGAGCAAAGCTGGGATTTGAATTCTGGGTCTGGTTCCAGACTCTGTGCTCCTCACTTCCCTCCTTCCTCATGAATTGCTGGATGACAAAGTAAAAATTGATGTACCAGAAAAGAGGTATGAATAAAGTACTGTCAGAGTGCAGAGGTGGGGGAGACTCCTCATGGCTGGGGCAAATGTTGAGCCGGTCCAGGAAGAATGAGAAGAAACTGGACACACAGACAACAGGTGAAAAAGGCCAGAGTAAGCAAAAGCACAGAGATGGGAACAGTGCATAGTTCCATGTGGGGTCACAAAGAGGCTTATGGGAGGCAAGTTAAAGCTTTGACAATGGGTTAAAGTGCAGGTTCCCCAGAATGGTAGGCTAGGCTGGATTTATTTTTTCCCTCAAGGAAATGGGGAGCCACCAAGAGTGTTTGAGCGAAAGTTCAACAGGATCAGAACGGTGTCTGAGAAAGAGTTAATGAGACAGTTGTGTGTAGGCTGGTGTGAGGAGGAGAAACTGCAGGCAGGAAGACCACGTGTCCTCACCATCCCAATAGGCAGTTCTGCACCCACTGAGATAAATAAAGACTTGTTGACTGACTGACAGACTGGCTGATTGACACAATGCCTCCAAACCACAAACCCATCTCCACCCAAAGGCCCCTCCTTCAGAATGAACCACAACGGCAGCTCTGCCCGAAAGTGGGGACAAGCTCTGAGGATAAATGATGGGAAAGAGCCATAACCCTGCATTATTAAGTGGACAAAGGCTGGAAACTAAAAGCCTCCCACCAAACCCCCCCCCACCGAAAAAAAAAAAAAAACAAGGGGCAATGTCAATGGACAGAGAAACACCCCCTGTGAACTGAAAACATCTCCAATTCTTTTTCCTTTTTTCTTGTCTCCCTCGATCGTGAAGGGAAAATACATGGCAGCTGCATAAAAATGATGGTTTTATTTCCACATGTGAGGTTGTCAGGGAATTTGGCTATAACCTTTTATTAGATGTTAATAATTTAGAAAAGGGAGAAGCATTCCCCAGTCAAATCTAATCTCGTACAAATAAATACTTTGCAGAGGAAAGAGAGCATCACATCCATCCTGGGATGAACAGACGATTATCAAGCCTTCACACGTTGCTGGCATCCATCAGCCGGGCCATTCGCTCTGGTTAATGGCAATTACATTACTTTCCTTGGGTCTGTTTTCAGTAGTTAGACTCGTAGCTCTGGGTGGCTCTCTCCTATACTGACTCTCCAAGGCTTCCCTCTATGCGTCCGTGAGGATCTATGTTCTCTGTGTGTGTTTGAGTGTGCACTGTAATAGCTATACATCGAAAATAGTCTGCAGTGCTTGATCTTAATGCCCAGTGTTAACTCAAGAGGCCCCCTATGACTTAATGTTCAATTAAAGCCAAGACATTCAGTTGAGGGTGCAGAAGTGACTTTCACTTCATGCTCACAGGCAGGGGCCTCAGCCTGCAAAAGGCCCTAGTTAACCAGATGCAATTTGAGTATTTGCTTCACAAGTGAGGTATTTTCTTATTCCGGTTCACGCTGACAACTGGACACGAGTCCGCCCTTTGCGGTACTGTGCACGTTGGCAGTAGCTATACGGCTGTCAGCCTGCTATTAAATGTTAGTCAACGCATGTTTGGGCGTCCATATATTGGGGTTTGTGATTACAAAGCTACTTTTCCCCTTTGCAAAGAAAATGAGCATTAAGGAAGCAAAGATGTAGTAGATGAGATAACAAGAGAAGGATATGCTGACTACAAAGTATGTCCAAGGTAACTTTTTTCACTGTAAAGAAACAGAGTCATCGTGATGCATTTGCCCGCTGTCCTGGGTTCTGGAGCAGATCAGCTCTGCCTCACTTGGGCACATTGAGGTTTATTTTCATTTACTTTTCGGCTCCTCTTCCAATACCAGCCTCCCACCCCCAGATGGAGCAGTTCTCCCCAACCAGATCAGAAATCCCTCCAGTCTGGCCAGAACCCTGGCAAAGTCTCCAGGATCTCACCCAGCTGCCATCGTCCCCACAAAGTGCCCGACGTGAGGGTAACCCAGCGGAGTGTTGGTAAACCAGTTTTCCAGCAGGGGAGAAAAACCAACCCTGACTCATGGCATTTGCCCATTTCTGTGGTGTAAATATTCCCACCATGGCCAGTTTCAAGACACCAACCATGTAACCACCGGCTTGTAACATTCCTGAACACTTAACAGTCAGCCAGTGTGAGTGAACTCCATCCAGCACAGCACTGTAAAGGTTCCCCTCATCCCAGCTGCCCCTGAGGGCCTCCAGGCTTAGGCAGGTGGTAGGTGCCCCAACCCACGAACAATCTTCACACTCACTGCTCAGCCTCTGGAGCTTGCGGAACAGGAAGAACCCAACATGCTCCTTAATCAACATCTTGTTCAGAAAGTGTCACTTGCCATAAATACAGGCTTTTAACCTGTCTCCTTGGCAGCTACCTCTGGGAGTAGGGACAGGGAATTCACCATAAATTTCGGAGCTGGTACATTTCAAGGGAGCAGTAGAGGCTCTTAGTCTATAGGAGCTATGGAGTGAGCATGTCTCCCAAGCCCCATTGTGGAGGAGGGGGACAACAATCCAGTTTTTTCCATGTCTGCCACCATTCTGGGCGCCCAGGCCAGGGAAAAACCAGCCTGGACTCTTTTCATAAAGTATAGGAGAGAGGCTAAGGGAGCACCAACCTCAGAAGTGTGGAGATTGGAGATCTGTTCGGGTTCAGAGAAACCCATCAATGTTATTAAGGGGATTACAGGAAATATTTTCTAGGCATTAAAGCTGTTGCCAGAGGCTAGAGAGGAAACAAACAAGACACAGAAACAGGGAGATGGAAACTGAGACAGAGTCAGAGACAAAAATAAAGGGTAGAGGGGCGCCTGGGTGGCGCAGTCGGTTAAGCGTCCGACTTCAGCCAGGTCACGATCTCGCGGTCCGTGAGTTCGAGCCCCGCGTCAGGCTCTGGGCTGATGGCTCAGAGCCTGGAGCCTGTTTCCGATTCTGTGTCTCCCTCTCTCTCTCTGCCCCTCCCCCGTTCATGCTCTGTCTCTCTCTGTCCCAAAAATAAATAAACGTTGAAAAAAAAAATAATTAAAAAAAAAAAATAAAGGGTAGAGAGGCAGACACAGATAGAGATTCCAGGTTCTGCTGAACCTAAAATGCCTGAAATGGCCATATTTCTTTATTGATTCCAGGTTCTGAGTACAGTTCAAACCCCAGTCAGCCAATGCTCAGCCATCCTGTACCTCAAGTCACTGTTTAATTTTTCGTGGTAGCTGACATGTCGTCCATTTTGTTCAAACTCACAGGCTCTAACAAAATGCTCTAACTCGACTCTGTGGCTCTATCTAAGCCATTTGCTGTCATAAACGTTCTCCTCCCTTCTAGATGACTTTCCCTTTCCCCAAACTCATTCTGGTCCTCACCTCACCTGGAAGACATCCCTAGCTAACTGGCTTGGGGCACTTGGTTTCTGTCTTGCTCCATCAGCACTTAGGTACTCAATTTCGACAAATGTTTGACCTGGTGATCTGATAATGATTCTGTAGTTATTCCACAGTGTGACTGACCTTAGACAAGTCCCGTCCTGTCCCTTCTCATACCTTCACTTCTTCAACTGCACAAGAAGAAGACCAGACTTTTAGTTTTCTTGCCTTCATCGATTCTGAGTGATGATGGCCACGTAGAAAAAATGAATAGATGGAGAAATGTACCAATGACAGAAGGACAGATAGGTCAAGTGACCAAATGTGGACTGAGAGCAATGCATGGTGACAGTGTAGCCACGATCTCTAGTTGTCACAGTATCCCCTCTTTATAGTAACAACTGACCACACAGAATAAAAGCTATAGATCCCAATGTACTTTGTACTTGACTAAGTTCTGGCCTATCAGACAGAAACAAAAGTGACGTATAGCAGCTTCTGGGAATCTCCCATCTTGTAAGGGAGGTCCTTACAAGATCCATCCTCCTTTGTTCCTCTTTCTTCTTTCTTCTATCCTTACTGCTGCCTGGAATGGGGATGTGATGGCTGAAGCTCTAATCTCCATCTTGGTCCACCAGGATGAGAATCACAGTGAGCTGGAAAGAAGCTGCATCGCTGAGGACTTCACAGAATAGAATCTCCCTACCAGTCCCAAACTATATCCTTATGGCCTTTTGCTGAGAGAGAAATAACCCTCATGTTTAAGTCACAGTTATTTTGAACCTCTGCTACTTATAGCTGAACCTAATCCCAAAAGAGACAAAGTTTTAAAGTTGAGGAGGAATTCCCATTATGTCCATACGGTCAGATGGCAGAGGTGACTGGTGGAGGTGAAAGGTGATAAAGAGTTGACAATAGGACAAGAGCAGTACTTTCCTCAAGCCAGCTCCCAACTTCTTCACCATAGAACCAGCCTTGGACATCTATGGGCAGTTTTCCGGGCCCATCCTTAAAACCTGTCTTCAGGAAGTCTTCCCTTTTTTGACCAGCCCCCTCACATCCAGGATCACCCTTTCTCAAGGTCCCTGGGGCACTTCCTGTTACTTACTTGGCAGTGGTCAGAATACCTGGTATTATCTTTGGAAGGGTTTCCATTTTCCCAACCCAACTGGACCATATGATCCTGGAGGAAAAAAGGTTTTTCTCACTTCTCCCCTACACAATGACGACATCCCAGATTGTCTGGGACAGGTCAGATCTCAGGTATTTGTTCCTGGTGCTCCCTGAACTGTGAAAATTTTAGTGTTTAAAGTGCATCTGCCCAACAACCTTTTTAATGTGGTTGTTTTTGTTTTCTTTAATAACAAAAGTTCCAATTTGGACTCAGAAAATCTGATTCCCATACCCATAGAGCCTACCTAGGTGCTCAATTAAAAACAAAAAAAAAATACATTGATTTTTTTTTTCTTTTTTCTTGATGGATTGGATATCTTGACAAGGGCCCAAGGGCATCTAAGTGGAAAGAGGGACAGGGGCACAGGAATAGGGAAGATGATGAAGTACGACAAGTGGAAGGAGCATGATTGACAGGGGTAGATTCAGGACAGGGAGATGTTGAGCCTGGAACAGTGACCAATGGACCATCAAGACAGGAAAAATGGCAGCCTTTCTCTGCTAACGCACACAGCCCGCTGACCAGTATCCGGGGCCTTGCCACAGCAGGAAACTGGAAAGGTCTTTCTTTAAATAATAAAAGTAAATGGCCGGACTTCCTGGTAAAAGTGGTGAACTGAACACACACATCTAATTTTGCTCTCTCCCCAAACCTCACTAAAAGTACAGCAAAGGGATTGTTTACAAAGGCATAAACCCACAAGGACAAGGCAGAATGGGAAAGGAGAAAACAGCAATAAAATTTTGGAAGCTGCAAAGTGGATGGGCAAAGGATAATGAACTTGACAGACTCAAGACATCGAAGTCACTGCTGGTAGTGAGGAAAGCTGGAAATCAACCTGATTTATAACACAGAATGCCCCAGAATCGGCAGCACCAGGGATTTCTGGAGGTGGAGGTGGTGGCGATTTAGGGGTGGCTAAAATAAGAAGAGGAAGAAAACTGTTAAGAAGCAGAAGCTTCTGGAGCCCCTCCCCTTTGGGGCATCTGGGCAGCCCCCACCCCCATGCTGTATCATGGGACCCAGGACTTCCAGGTGCCAGTGAGGGCCGTTCTTCTTCCCCAAAGAAGGAGACCGGATACCTGTTTCCCCAACATTTCCACGCATCTGACAACAGCCTCTGAAGTGAAAAATAGAGATTAAAAGAAACAGGAGAAATCAACCAAAACGAAACAGAAGGTGTGAAGGAAGGACACGTTATGACCAGACCCCACTGGAAGGTGCCAGAAATGCATGTCCTCAGCTCCGTGGGGCTTTTGCTTGCCTGTCTGAAATGTCACAGGTGAAAGAGGGCTTACACAGAGTGTGTCCAGAGGTTCTCGAACTCAGCACTGAGGAACCCGGCGGCCGTGAGTCCTTCAGGGGCCACAGGCAGGGGAGGAGAGAGGCCGAGCGGGTCAGACTCCAGTCCCTGCTCTGCTTTCGACCAAAACAGTTCTGCTTCTTAAAGTTGTTTTTTAAGACAGATTCCTTGTGAAATTTTGTTTAAAAAGGTCTCCTATTAAAAAAAAAAAAAAAAAAAGGTCGGGGGGGGCGGGAGGGTTGCTGCAAATCACAGATCAAATCCAGGTCCTATTTTTGGAGACAAGGAGACCCAGGAGCCTGTTCCAAGTCACGCTCCTGCCCAGAGCTGAGGCGGCTGCCAGACTGTCAGGCAGAGAGGTCCCTGGGGCACAGGCCAGGAATGTTCTCTCCCTGAGGACCCACCACCTGCAGCCTTCTCCCTCTGGTGGGCACTCTGGGGCAGCCCCTCCGGCCTGCAGCCTGCAGCTCTCAGCTTTGCCCACTCTGCCCGAGACTCCTCTGAAGCCCCGACGACGACGCCTCCATCAGGCTGCTGCTTGATTGTGGGAATCTGGGCACACTGGCTCCCTTGGAAAGGTAGAGAAGGGAGAGCCATGCTCTGTAAGCTCACTCAGGAGTATCTCCTTTCTAACTGGTCTGAGCCCTGACTCTCTGTGGCTCCATCGGACTCCTCAGGCCCTGGGATGGGAGGACCCACTGCAGCCAGGTCCGCCCTCCTGACCTCCTTTCTTCTCCGTTTCCGGCAGCTCTCCTGGACCGCCCCCTAGAGGCTGGTGTGATACCGTAGGTCGTTGACTCTCTAACAGATAAGGCAAACACAGGCATCCTTATCTAGAAACTTAGTCTCAGAACTCACTGGGTAGAGGATACCACCCCTCCAGAACCTTCCACATCTAGTGGGAGGCTCAGACCAGAGGAAACAGGTGCTAAAATAAAAAGCTAGATGTTGCTCTGAGCGATCTGTCCCTGTTACATAAACAAAACACACATAAACACACACTTCCCTCTGGCCCCCGGGTCCCCTTCCAGGATATGTGGCTTCCCCTGTGACCGGCCTGCAGAGGCGGGTGTCGCTGGTCATGCTGCCTTCCGGCCTCACCCTCTCCCAGGTGACTTTGAGTAGAGGACAAAGTAACCTCTTCGATAAAGTGATGGATGTTTAGCAACATCCCCCAAGCCCCAGGCCACCCCTTTGAGAAATAGGGGTGCCCGATGAAAGACTCCTGCATGTGGATCCCTGGCTTGCATCCCTCTGTCTCACTCTCTGCATCTGTTCAGCAGTGAGAAACAGCACAAGCACCATTTAAGTCTGGCTGGAACGAGAACGTAGGCTCCTTGAGGGTAGATTTTTGTGTGTTTGTTTCACGTCTATATTCCCAGACAGTTAGAGCCTGGCATGAGGTAAGCACTCGATACAGAATGAATGAATAAATGAGTGAAGGAGTGATTGGGGCAGTCTTTCTCTCATTCTCTCTCTCCTCCACACAAGGCCTAGTCCCCTGTCAGAGGGAAACCTGAGTCATGGGAAGAGGACAGTTCAAGGACACAGAACCTGCCACAGAAGTGGAGCAGAGAAGGTGAGGAGAGTTCCCCTCAGGACCCTGCCAGGCTTCTGTGATTAATGGCTCCACCAAAGTGGCTCCCTTTAAGTCCCAGGACCATTTGCTCAGGGTGAAGGACAGTGTGGTGATTTAGAAATGAAATAAAATGACCAGAACCTTCCAGGGAGTCCAGAGGGAGCTGAAGTCAGGGAAACCAAGCCTTCCTCATAAATCATCCTCAGCCTCAGACTATGTGGCCTCTGAACTGGAATCCACTGTGGTCCCGCCAGATCCCTGCCACACTCAGCCACTTCCCCAAGCATCTGAGGGGGGTGAGGGTACCCTGGGGCGTGCTGGTGGGGAGCAGTGCACAGCCTGTGGGAGGCTCTGTGGGGACACAGTCTCTAGCACTGGAGAGGGATACCGACTCTCCCTAGCTGCCTTCTCCCAGGACCCATCACGTGCCCAGCCACACTGGCCAAACCCCTCGTGGGCCCACCGGAGGCCTCGGGTCCACACTGAAGGGAGGGCACACGGCATCAGCTCAGCTCACGCAGGCCCCGCCGCTCTCACCACCTCACTTTGTTGTGTGCCTGCGCCCAAGACATTGTCTGAACACAATCTCTCCTCTTTCTTTTGTTTAAAAATTTAAAGAAGATAAAATAGTTTAATTCTGTCAGGTTCCTGGGGTTTTGTCTTGCAGTGACAACAACAACAAAATACAAGCTAGCTCAATGAGGACAAAGAGTTTTCCTTACACTCAATGATCCAGATCATTTGGTGGTTGGCGGGAATGGGGGAGGCAGGTGGGGGGAACAGCAGTGGACACAGTACAGAGAGAGACACAGCCAGCATAGACCATCTCCCCCAAGGGTGGCCAGTGTTTCCGGAGCAGCCATTGCTTCTTCCTACCTTCCATCTCTCTATCCTCAGCTGAGCCAGTGGGTCATCCTCCTACCCCCCACCACACACACACACACACACACACACACACGCACACACACACACACCCCAGATGTCCTTAAGTGTGAGGTTTTTCTACCTTATGAATATGGATGGCCCCAGAAAGAGCCTTGCCTTAAACTGGGAACAGCCGACAGCAAGATTAGCCATTAACACGTAGGTAGAGATGTGTTCACAGTAGGCAGCTAAGTGCAGAGAACAGAAATGACATCAGAAGGGCAGAAAAGCATGCAGGTTGAGACAGAGAAAGATCACAGGGCCAACCTGCCCCTCTCCAGAAGTTCAGCGGCACCTGGAGGACACCATTGTCCCGTTCCATCCATTCTCCACACCCGGTGACTAGTGTCTACAATGCGTCAGGCACTTTATCAGAAAGTAAAGATACAGATGAGGAGATCTGCCCTGCTCTCGGAGGCCCACAGTCTAGGAGGAAGGAACACACTAGTATAACTCACTGAACACAGAGGGAACTAAGTCAGTGCTGAAGCTGTGGGAGCACAGAAGGAGATGGTTAATTTTTAATGAAGACTCAGGGAAGCTCACTAAGGATGTGACATTTGAGCTGAAACTGAGGGAGGAGAAAGTTTTGCAGGACATTATGGGCCGAGGGCAAGATGGCAAAGGGACATTCAGTAGGTGATATATTAGCTTCCTAGGCTACCATAACAAATCATCTCCAACCTGGGGGCTGAAAACAACAGAAATGTCTTTACTCGTAGTTCGGGAAGCCTGAAGTCCAAAATCAAGATGCTGACAAGGTTGGTTCCTTCTGGAGGCTCTAAGAGAATGGTCCCATGCCTGCCTCCGAGATACCGATAGCTGCTAGCAATCCCTGACATCCCTTTACTTACAGACTCATCACTACAATCTCTGCTTATGTCTTCACATAGCTTTTTTCTGTCTCTCTGTGTCCCCCCTCTTCGTGTAAGGACACCAGTCACTGGATTTCGTGCCCACCCTAATTCCAGCATGATTTCATCTGAAATGATCATTAGATCCTTAATCCTTAATTACATCTGCAAAGAATCCACTTCCAAATAAGTTCACATTATGAGGTTCTGGGCAAATATGAGTTGGGGGGGGGACACAATTTAACTTACTATAGGTGGTAAACAGATGTAAGGGGAAATGGTTTGGTTTCTGACATGGAGTCTCATATTCCATTATGCCAATCTTTGCCCCACCCATTTAGGGGCACAGAGGTGATTCTGCATCCCAGCTGGCCGTGGCAAAAAGGTGGTGCTGTTTCAGACCCTGTATCCCAGTGCCCACCTTTTGGGAAGTGACTTGTGGATCCCACCCTCAGATGTGGACAAAACCAGGATCCAAGCTCCAGGCAAGCCAGGGAATTAAAATTCCTCCTAGAAGATATTTGCTAATGACATATCGGATAAAGGGTTAGTATCCAAACTCAACACCAAAAAAACCCAAATAATCCAGTGAAGAAATGGGCAGAAGACATGAATAGACACTTTTCCAAAGACTACATCCAGGGGCGCCTGGGTGGCGCAGTTGGTTAAGCGTCCGACTTCAGCCAGGTCACGATCTCGCGGTCCGTGAGTTCGAGCCCCGCGTCAGGCTCTGGGCTGATGGCTCAGAGCCTGGAGCCTGTTTCCGATTCTGTGTCTCCCTCTCTCTCTGCCCCTCCCCCGTTCATGCTCTGTCTCTCTCTGTCCCAAAAATAAATAAACGTGGAAAAAAAAAAAAAGACTACATCCAGATGGCAAACACACACATTAAAAGATGGTCAACATCACTCATCATCAAGGAAATATAAATCAAAACCACATTGAAAAAAAAAAAACCACACACACACACACACACACACACACACACACACACACTGAGATACCACCTCACACCAGTCAGAATGGCTAAAATTAACAGCTCAGGAAACAACAGATGTTGGCGAGGATGTGAAGATACAGGAACCCTCTTGCACTGCTGGTGGGAATGCAAGCTGGTGTAGCTGCTCTGGAAAACAGTGTGGAGTTTCCTCAAAAAATTAAAGATAGAACTACCCTACGACTCAGCAATAGCACTACTGAGAATTTATCCAAAGGATACAGGAGTGCTGATGCATAGGGGCACTTGTACCCCAATGTTTATAGCAGCGCTTTCAACAAGAGTCAAATTATGGAAAGAACCCAAGTATCCATCAACTGACAAATGGATAAAGAAGATATGGTTTATATATACAATGGAATACTAATCAGCAATGAGAAAGAATGAAATCTTGCCATTTGCAATGATGTGGATGGAACTGAAGGGTATTTGCTAAGTGAAATAAGTCAGAGAAAGACAGATATCATATGTTTTCACTCATATGTGGACGTTGAGAAACTTAACAGAAGACCATGGGGGAAGGGAAGGTGAAAAAATAGTTACAAACAGAGAGGGAGGCAAACCATAAGAGACTCTTAAATACAGAGAACAAACTGAGGGTTGATGGGGGTTGGGGGTGAGGGGAAAATGAGTGATGGGCATTGAGGAGGCACTTGTTGGGAGGAGCACTGGGTGTTGTATGTAAGCAATGAATCATGGGAATCTACTCCCGAAGCCAAGAGCACACTGTATACACTGTATGTTAGCTAACTTGAGAATAAATTATATTTAAAAAAATATTTGAAAAAATAATAAAATTCCTCCTAAAGTCCTCAGGTTTCTATTCATTTAAAGCTCAAACTTCTATTTCAATATTTCCCAGAGTTTGCTAAGAAAACAAGTGATGCTCTCTCAAGTTCCCGCCCCCCCCCCCCCGCCCCGTCTCTCCTCACAACTGGGTACAATGCGTTCTGAACAGAGAGGAGGCTTCAGTGAGGTATGAAATGAAACAAATCCGCAGGCAAACAGCAAAGAAAGCTGGTGTATTTTTAATATGCAGGCACCATTTCGGGGATTGTGGAGAAAGTTTTGCCTCTTCGTATTGAAAAACCAGTGCGCTGGAAAGGGAGCTGGAGGGAGTGGGGGGAAGAGATACCCAGCTCTCTCCCTTCACACAGCCACTTCTTAAAGAAGCAATTGATTAAAGAGAAAATGCGGGGAACCAACTGTTCACACCTGCCAAATATCTCTAAAGGCTTCAAAATCACTCAAGGTGGTGGATTTTTTCCCATAACGTGTCTACAAAATCTGTCACCTCGACACCCAGTGTTCAAACAGGGCAGTGTCTTGAAAAATGACTTTGTTCTCTGGATCACTCATGGCGCTGGCCTGACACTGCTTCTATTTTCTGCATCAGTGTAAGCCTGCTGCAAAAACAGCTGCACAGGGCTCAGCCTAATAGCAGCCAGGAGCCAGGGGGGTGGCCTTCATCCCCTCGGATAGCCAGTCTCTAACTAACTCCCCTATGTCCGCCCCCCCCCGCCCCCACCTGTGGCTAGGACCAGTGCAAGGACTCAGTGCCTTTGGCCAGAACAATGTAAGCTGGGATTACCTCCTCTGCAGAGGACAAAGGGGAGTGACAAAGCCGCAGAGTGATAGATCTGAGAGTAACCCTTGTGACCATCTACTCCAAACTCTTCTTTCTACAGATGAGGAAACTGAGAAACACAGAAAGGAGTGACTTCTCTGGGAGCTAATGGACATCTGCCCTTTGCTTTGGCTGTTTAGCAATTCAGCGCCTTCTTTTGTTGGGAGAATCTCTGACCTTCAGAGTCCAGGCACGGAATTGGAACCCACCTCCCACTATAGAAGCTTAAAATGCCAGTTAATTGCTTCCTGTGCTTCTTTTGTAGCCAGGACATAGGCACTTGACCTCATCCTTTGCTAATCTGAGACTCCTGCTCTGATTGGGAGGTAGTGATTCATTGGAAAGGGGATAGAGGGAAATTTTACCTTGGAAGCTGTGATTTGGGATATTGTTCCTGCCTATAAAACTCCTGTTTCAATGAACTACCCCATATCCTTTTCATCAACCTTTTTCTTCCTCCCTGACTTAGCCATGGTCTCTTTCTGTTGTTTGCAAATCAAAAGCTTGGCTAATGCCAAAAATGGTACCAAGAGTTGGGCAGAAAAATACCTTCCAGAAATTGGCAAGAATCAAAGACAGTCTGGGGCATGATCAGGGTTCACTGCAGTGAAAATTTAGCCATGATTAAGAAATGTGACTCTTCTAAAACATGGTAAACAACAGTGAAAACCATTAAGTTTTTACCTGTAGTCACCTATCTTTGTTGAAGTCAAGGTTGAGGATATAAAAAGAACAATGTAAAGGACATGAGAAATTCAAGGTCTGAAGATAAAATGCTTGCTTCTAATAGTGTTAGGTGGACTTTTTAAAAGAAAGAATAAAAAAAAAAAACAGAAATACCTAAGTTCTCAACTCAAGAAAAAAAATGAAAGCCAAGAATTTCCTGTGACTGCACTAGAAGAATCTCTTTTGTCTATAACCACAATACTGAAATAGATAAAAATCAAGCTCAAAGTTTTAGCCTGCAGGTTGCTGAATTACAAGATTAATTGAATTTTCAGCCTTGCACTATTGCTTAGGTGAAAATTAGAGCATTGATTAGGAAACAGGTAGACCTGGGAACTGAAACAGATTTATGGGAAGATTCAGATAATTCAGAAAGCATTGAATTTCTGAACTTCATTGATTCCTATCTCTCTTGTCAGCCAAAGCAGCCCCTCCTTTTCTTCTCATGTGTCTATTCCCACCTTACTTAAAAATCCCAGTGATCTAAGCTGAGGGTGTTACTTTGCAAGGGAAAACCAGTTCTCTTTATCATCAACCTCCTCTTCCCCTTATTGTCTCCCCACCTACAACTAGAGTTATATCTCAACATGTCCCTGTGAGAGGGTAGGGGAGAAGGCATGGGGAGGGGGTGAAGTCCATATCCAATATCTGAAAGAAAAACATAGACAAAAGTGCGTGACTGTGATCAATGATATGAGCAGAGACCTGGGGAGTAGATTCTAAAAGTGCTAGGCCAACAAGAGACAACCACAATTTTAGGTCCGCCGAGTATACTGATATGGTGGCATCAGCCAGTGACTCTGCATTTGGTTTACTAGCTTGAGCATCTAGGAGTCATTTTAATTGTTTTCTGGGTAGGTTGACAGAAAACTGGACTCATTTGTGTTCCATACTAAATGTAGCTGAGATGCCAGAAGTTACAAGGTATAATTTAGAGGAAATAAATTCGAAGACCAAGGGAGATAAGAATGTTGGAGTGGATTTATCAGGACTGCTTACGCATCTCCTAACTATGTCTCCCAAGAGGACCAAAAATACACTTCTTTGTCCAGACAATGGTAAATACATTGTTAAGGGAGGGCCAACATCTTTATGAAAAGCCAGAGTGGTTGTTATCTGTCAGCTAAGAATGCTGGTGGAGAAAAGCTGTCGTTGGAAATGAGATGCCCAGTTTCATTTGGATTGGATGTCATAAGCAATACAGGCTTTGGAAGAGCACTAATTGCTGGGCATAGTGAGCTTGGCTATCACAATTGGGCAGCTGGCCAGCCCGATAATGAGGATGATCTGACCCATAGAGCTCAATGATATGTCAGCTCATGGTAGCCCAGAAGAAACAGAGATGGACACACCAATAAGGTCTCTGTTGATTTGACAGACTTAGTGACTTATGCCATCATGATTGAGAGTTTAAGTCCATAGCAGACCTTGTTTATTTCCCACCTAACAACCATTCATGAATCATCTCCGTTCCCCACCTCCCCACCTGCCAGCTTTCTTCTTTCTAACAGAAGTCCAATGATATTTCTGGGAGCAGATTCCCTACTCAAAAGACAACTCTAAGGAAGGAAGAGTCCCTCTTCTGTTAGCTATTACCTGATGTATGTGGTTCTGGCAGCCAACTTGCAACCATGGAGAGGTTGGAGCATGCTGAGAAGGGCAGAGCAAAGCAAGGTAAAAAGTCAGGTCCTTAATGACATTTTGGGCTGTTGAATTAACCAACCCTGCCTTCAGACGTCTCGTTACATGAGACACATTTTCCTATTGTTTAAGCCAGCCAAGATTTTCTGAAACTGAAGCCTAAAATATCCTAATGCTACATGGTCCCTCACTCAATCCTCCTACCTAAGTCAGTTCACAGACTGAGTTTGCCTTGTATGAAAGGGAAGATGAGTACCCTTGCATAAGAAACCTGCAGTTACATGGTAACCCTGAATCTTTTCTCCGGAAGTCCCCAAACTGCCCTGCAACAATTTACCAGAGGATCTGTGTACTAGGGAAAAGGAAATCCCTAGAGTCCCTCTCAAGATTACTAGACACTGGCTTGGCTCTAAGATAATAGGAAAATCTGAAGATCCAGAACACTATTGTGGTGTCAGAGAAGGTACTAACGGGTGGTAGGCAATTAATGGAGTTTTACCTAAGTCTACCTCATGGTAGGCTCAGTAGGGCCCAAACTTTTGGTCATTTACCCAGTTCCTGAGCATATGGCTGGAATAGACATATTTAGTAATCAGCAGCATCCTCACACGGGATCTTTACTAGAGAGCAAGGGAATAAAGGCTCCTAGGTAAGAAGAGTCAAGTAGAATCACCTGGAGTTCCCTCTCATTACCAAAATGGCAAATAAAATGCAAACTTGTCTCCATAAAAATTCAGAGATTTAGTATCACCCCTAAATACCTGAAAGATGCAGAGATATTGATCTCTCTTATATTCCAATTTAACAGGCCAGTTTGACCAATTCTGAAGGCACTGGCCATGAATAATTATAAATATAATCAAATGGTAATTCCAGTGATAATCATAGCCTCAGGTGTGGCCTTTCTACTGGAACAAATCAACACATTCCCTAGCACCTGGAATGTAGTTCTCCTGCAAATACTTTTCCTCTCTTCCTAAATAGGGAACACCTGAAGATTTCACCTGGTGGGGACAAGAGTACCTTAACACTGTCTGGGTGTGGGGGTATGTCTACCCTCAGATATGTACCACAAATTAGTTTTCTAAGACCTTCATCATCTTACCTTCACTAAGAATATGCTGGTTTACAGGGATGTTGACATGATAAGATGTGAACAGCAAGAAGTAATTGTTCACTATACACCTTAGTGCAATACATATATACACTAGAAATGTGAGGGGGGAAAAACATGAAAATACAGGTGCAGTACAGTGGGAGCAAGCCAAAGGTGGACTATGTCTAGTCATTTCCTCTAAAATAAAAGACAATTTTCTCTACCTTGTACCCCTTATAATGGAGAAAACTGACATAACATTTCAAGGGTTTTTGTGGATTTTAGAAGCAACATATACTACATTTTGGTTACTGTTCCAGTCCATTTTCCAGGAGACCAAGAAGACTGCCAACTTCTAGTAGAGTTCAGAGGAAGAAAATGAACTAGCCTTCTAACTAGTTTAGGCTGTAATGTAAGCATGTCCTCAGTTGGTCCTAATGATCCACAAGATTTAATGCTACTTGAGGTGTCTTTGGCAGATCAGGACGTTGTATGGAGTTTGAAGCAAGGTTGGATAGAATTGTAGAATAGGTCCTTAAGGTTTTGGAGAAAGCCAGGTTCTCTTCAGGAAGTTACTGTCACCCTTTTAAGAAACAGCTCTTAGCTTGCTACTAGGACTTTGTTGAATGCATGGCCATTGGATACCAGATAATCATGCAACCTGGGCTACCTACCCTGAACTAGATGTTATCTAATCCATCTAACTATATAAATCAGGCAGACCCAGCAACGCACCATTATCTATGGAAGTGATACAAGCAGGACCAAGCTCAAGAAAGTCTTAATGGTACAAGTGAGTTGCATGAAGTTATATTCCCAGTATGCTCGTTCCTAAGGTGTAGCTACTCCTAGTTCAGCTCATTGCACAGCTGAGGTGTCATGAAGTATCAGGATGAAGTATACATACTTTTTTTAAATTTATTTATTTACATTTATTTATTTTTGAGAGACAGAGCACAAGACGGAGAGGGGTGGAGAGAGAATGAGACACAGAATCCAAAGCAGGCTCCAGGCTCCAAGCTGTCAGCACAGAGTCCGACATGGGGCTTGAACTCACAAACCGTGAGATGATGACCTGAGCCGAAGGCTGATGCTTAACCGACTGAGCCACCCAGGTGCCCCAAGTATACATACTTTTTACATAGCTAGAAATCATGAGTCTAGAAAACAAGGAGTAGACATGGGGATGGCATTTGTCACTGTTGACTAAGTATGTTAGCAAAATTTGTGCTTCCAATCTTTATGACTCTGGGCATTGCAGACTTAGAAATTTTAACATCCCAGGAAGAATGTGCCTACCAGAAAACACTACAATTAGCTTGTTGAATTGAAAGTTGAGGCTCTAACTTAGCCATTTGTGGTTCCTATTCCTCTGAATGAACAGGCTAAAAAATGGGATTACTACGTTGCTTAGAGCACTTGCTCTAGATCATCAGAGGGAAATAATATTGCTTCAACACACTGATTCTGGAAGGAGTATGAATTGAGCACAAGGGATACCATAAGGCAACTTATGGTATTTCTATTTCCAATAGTAATATAGATTGAGGGGAAACCATTGCAAGTCTAGACAGATAAAACTACTTAAGGATAGGGGCGCCTGGGTGGCTCAGTCAGTCGAGCGTCCGACTTCAGCTCAGGTCATGATCTCACGGTCCGTGGGTTTGAGCCCCACGTCGGGCTCTGTGCTGACAGCTCAGAGCCTGGAGCCTGCTTCGGATTCTGTGTCTCCCTCTCTCTCTGCCCTTCCCCTGCTCATGCTCTGTCTCTCTCTCTGTCCAAAGTAAATAAACATTAAAAAATTAAAAAAAAACTACTTAAGGATAAAATCCCTCAAAAATGAATGTTAGGATCTGTCACCAATGTTTTAAAACCTGGACTGAGTACTGAATGAAAACAAAAAGAAACACAGGCAAGTTAATGGAGGAGGAAAATTTAATACCATCCATAAAGAAACTAAATGTCAACTATAGTGCAAACAAGGATAGAAGTACCTATGTGAATCATCTTCCATGTTGTATTATGCACATATTTATATATTTTAACAAATGTGACTTTCCATTCTTCTCCCTGTCCCTCACTTTTTCATATAGAGTATATTTGTTGTGATCAGGTTCACAATTTATTCTGTAAATTACATAATATTAATGCAAATTCACGAGCTAGAGCTAGAGGAACAATAGATACCAACCACAGATCCTTAGCTTGAAGCTGGATATAATGTCTGATGAGAATCTGGGAAGGAAATAAGTTGTTTGGGATTCATAAATAGCTGAATTACATTAGGGACTTTTTCTTTTAGAAGTGCAAATATGGAAAGAGTATACATTGATGTTGATCTGGAAAAGGGGTGAACTGTAAAGGACGTTGGTCATTCTTTTTGTATCACTTCCTACATTTGGAAAAATCCACCATCTTGTGAAACTGTCTCCCATTATAACAGCTAAAATGACAGATACTTAGTTTCCCAGACTCCCCGGAACCAGGATGTACATGTATGATCTCGAGTTGATCAATCAGAAGCACCCACTCTAGACTTCGAATCAGGAGCTAGTGATGCAAAGAAACCAGCAGGTAGTAAGGGATGTCCTTTCTGGCATCATTGGCAATTCTAGTACAACTGAATTCCTGGCACGGCCATTGGAAGGATCCTGGTGGAGACAAATATAAGAGTATGTTTCTGGATGAGTAGCTTTGATCATGGTACTTCAGCCCTCCTGATGGCCCTATATCTTTTAGATAAATTATTATACAGATCAAATTAGCAAAAGCTGATTTTGCTTTACTTGAAATAAAAAAAAATGAGATTGATACACAAGGTCACAGAATGAGCTGGTGACTGCATTTTCATGAATCAGATATCTATTTCTGCATAACAAACCACTCCCAAAGTAGCGACTTAAAACAATAGCAATTTATTATTTCTCATAATTTTCTGAGTTAGTAGGATGGTTCTTCTGCCACTCACTGTGGCTTCATTCAGCTGGCAGTCTGGCCTGGGCTCTGCTGATATGGCTGGGTTGGCTGGGCCTCTCTCTTGATGTGTTCTTCCATCCTCAAGAAGACTAGACCAGGCTTATTCACAGCACAATGGTCCTAAGTTTTCAGGAAGATGAGAGCTGAAGGTGCAGTTTAAAACAAAGCTGAGAAGCCATGCCTGCCTGTTCTGCCACATTCTGTTGACCCAGTCAAACCACAAGGCCATCCCAGACTCAAGGGGAGGGGAAATAGACTCTATTTGTCCCTAAGAAGAGACAACATCACATTGCAAAAAAACATGCACACAGAGATGGGAGAAGTTACTGGGGCTATCTTTGCAATCTGGTATTCATGGGATCACATAACTGAAATATGCAGAATCCAGCACACTTGGGATCCAAGTGCTTAAGCATTGTCAGAACTTTGTCTCCTTTCTTCTTCACAGTTGACTAGAAAGACAGCAATCAGCAGATCTGAATTCCAGGACGCTTACAGACAGTGACCATGGAACAGCTCCATAAAAAACAGTTAGAATGAGCACCCCACAGGAAAGAGGGATTCTGTCAACCAGAAGAAGAGGAAAAGGTGTAGAAGAGACAGTGGCAGAGGCGAGCCTTAAATTCAGATGTCATGTCTCCTGTTCCTGTGTTCTTTCCACTATAGCAATCGCCTGTAATTGCTTCACATTCCAGATGGAAGGAGAGGAAGGGGGTGGGATACTAAGAGCCTGGAAGCCCTTTCCCCATCCTTCAGCACTGGGAGGATTTGGCCTGACTGTTTACAGAAGTGTTCCATCTCAAGGGAGTGTGGAAGGCAAGACCTTGGAAAAGTAATTCATACTTGCAAGTAATCTGCAGCCTCCTAATAGTTTATTTTTTCTACATAGACTGGGCAATTAGAAGGAAGACATTACTTGTATTACCTGTATCAATTTCTTTACTTACATCAATTATACCATATTACTTATATCAGCATAAACCTAGCTTCTTTAAACATAGCTATGAACCTTCAATCTTGCTTATCTTAAACACACATTTGAGTCCTTTCTAGCCACACACATCCTTTTTCTGTATAATATTTCCACAACACTTGCCCTTCAGAAAGCTGCTTCTTACCAGATTCTTCCTACTCCATGACTCCTATACCTGGTGCCCCTATCACACTCATGCTTTCAGTTTAGACCCCTTCCTCTCATATTCAGTGTCCTTCCCTCTACATGGGTTCTTCCCCCTGGGAACCTCTATGTGCTCACACTGAACATAAGGTGGAAGGGCGCAGGGCGGTGGGGGGGGGGGTGGGGATGAGCGCCTCAGGTCTCCATGGAGGCAGTATCCTGGATGCAGGGAGAGCACCCAGACTCCCAGGCACAGCTGCAGCCTGACGGCTGGCCCTCTCCATGCCTCTTAGAGTTCAGTGGTCTCAAATGCCTCATAAAATCTCCAGCCAGTGAAAGGATGTCTTTTGCCTTACTCCATGTCTCTAGATGCTTCCTTTGATCTGAGCTGACCCTTCCTCCAGTCTGTGGGTAATCTTAGTCTCCATTAAATTCTGTTCCAGATCCCTCTAGAGCCATGTTAATTAAACACAAAGTTGTCACCATGTTCTCAACCCAGCCTCCTTCACAAGCGCTGTGACCCAAGAGCCCTTCCCATGTGCCAGCAAGCTTTGTTCTGTCCTACTTAGATAATTTTAACTGCATGTTGGCTAGGAACCAGACACAACTAACTCCATCCTTCCCTGTCCAAGGCAGAGATAGTCTCTCAGCGCCCTTCAACCATCAGTTTCTCAGGGACAATTGATGAAATGATAACTAAACACTCAGCAATGTGCAAAGGACTCATTCATTCATCAACAAATGCTTTCTGAGCAAGATCTCCTATGTGCCAGTCACATTTGTTGTTGCTGGGAATATAGAAGGGAACCACAGAGACCAAGTACCTACTCTTATAAAAAGTACATTCCAGGGGCACCTGGGTGGCTTAATCGGTTAGGCGTCCGACTTCGGCTCAGGTCATGATCTCACAGTTCGTGAGTTCGAGCCCCACATCGGGCTCTGTGCTGACAGCTTAGAGCCTAGAGCCTGCTTCAGATTCTGTGTCTCCCTCTTTCTCTGCTCCTCCCCTGCTCATGCTCTGTCTCTCTCTCCTTCAAAAATAAATAAAAACATTAAAAAAAATTTTTTTTAAAGTGCATTCCAGCTTGGTCTTAGTAAGACCAGTGATTTTCAACCTTGGCCATACATTAGAAATACCTGGAGAATTTTTAAAAAATTCTAATACCTAAGCAGCATATGAGAGCAACTAAATAAGAGTTTCTAGTATTTTTTAAATATCTTCAAATGATTCCTGTGTGAAGTTGCAAATACTTCCTCTGATGCCTGAGATTATCAGTCATAAGCCCTTTAAGTAGGCTGGGATGAGGTTTGTCTAGAGTGAGTCACCTGAATCTTCATTAATAGAATCTCTGCAAGGAAGGAAGGGATTGCCCTGCTATGCTTTGTTCTTATTAGGCCACATCTCAGTGATTCATTAACAGGAATGTGGACAAAGCTATTGAGGGCTAGGTTGGTCCTGAAGTTCTGTCACAGGAGGAACTGAGAAGGTGCCACCTGAGAAAGAGAAGATTCTGGGTATAGGTAAAGGTTTCCTCCAAATATTTAAATGGTTATGGTTGAGGGCCCAAATCTGTTCCACCAGTGGACAGAAGGCTACAGGAAGACAGATTTCAGCCCTAACTTTCAACAGTCACAATTATCCAAAGATGCAGAGAGCTGCTCTGTGGGACAGTAAGGTCCCCATCGCTGGAGGCTGCTCAGCATTCCCTGGACAACTGCACAGTGAGGGGTGGTGTGGAAGAAAACCAGAACTGAATTAGCCATGACCTATCTGCCAATAAGGATGGCCTGTATTTTACAGACTTTGGGCGAGGCAAGTGGGTAGCCAGCAACAGTGGCCAAACCTTATAGAAACTACAGAGTCGGATGGTGGTTTAAGGATGTATCTAGGTCAGTCTTCTCCCTGACACAGCCAACCCCAGTGGATACTGAGTTAACCCCACGGCTTTCAGATGCTATAGCAGTAGGTATCAGAGGAGTCATTCAGACACGGGCCTTAAGAAGAAGTATCAAAAAAAAAGGAGAAAGAGAAAGAAAAGAAGAAAGACGAGAAGGAGAAGACAAAGACGAAGAAGAAGATGAAGAAGAAGAAGGTGGAGGAGGAGGAGGGGGAGAAAAGAAGGAGAAGTATTAGTAGTAGTTAGTAGTAATATCACATGGCAGTTAAGAGCCAGGACCCGGAGCCAGACAGCAGAATTTAATTCCTGGCTCCACCTCTTGCCACCAGCATGACTTGGACAAGTTGTTTAACCTCTTAATGCCTCGGTTTCTTCATGATTCATGCAATGAGGAAAACAAAATTATCTACACAGAGTGGTTATGAGGATTAAATGAGTTAATCCTCAATGTGTCAAGAGCTTGTAAGAGTGCCCACCAAAGAGCACTTGCCACTAACTGTGAGCTATTATCATTTTCAGGAAGAATTGGATTTTGTCATTTTTGCCTCTAGTAAATCATTGTCATTTGTTACGACAAAGAGACACACGGTCTGGCCCTCAAGTGGGGATTATCACCATGCCTGAGAGGTGCTCTGTTTACCAAATACCCAGAGTCTACCAGAGAAGATTAAACAAGGTACAGCTCTGGATACTGAAGGCTGCTGTTCATCATGAGCTGCCTTGGAGTAAGCACACACACATGCACACACACAGACACAGGTGCACACATACGTGCATACTCACAAAATTCACCATCTAAAAGAGTTTCAAAATGCTTATCTCTCTCCTTCTGATCATTCCCCCTTCTCCCCTACCAGAAGTATATATATATATCATACTACTCTCTAAAGAAGTGATAAAATCCTTGTCCCTGGAGTTGTGACATTGGCATTTCAAGTCCTGAAGTAGCTCTCCCTGAAAGGAAAGGGAAAAGTTGATAGACTCAGATCGTCTCTCATCTGGAGGCTCTGAAAGGCAGGCAAAGCCACTGGCCTTGAAGAGATCCCAGCATCCCTGGATGCCTGGGAGATCTCCAGGAGTTCGGACCACTGCTGTCACCACCCTGTCCATATAAAATTGTCCAGAGCACAAGGTCTGCAAGCTGACAAGTGCTTCAATACCCTCAGTCCGGTTCCTCTTGCTCTCTTCTGTAGTTCAGACATGATGAGGAGCCTTCTGCTAACAGGGTACTTGTCCTCGGAACCAATCAGAGCCTAGGACTAGGGGCTCCTTAAATTTGTGATTAAGCTATAGGAAGCAAGTCCTTGAATCAAGTGACTCCTTTTTAGCAAAGTCTGGGTCTCTTTGACCCAGGATTTCCTTATCCAAGGCAAAAAAATGCTTTATGAAAGAAAGAGAAGTTCAAGAGTTATTTCTTATGCCTGAAGCCAGCTTGAGAACAACTCTGACCCTTATGGAAGGTAGCAGAAAGACAGGAAGCTGGTTCTGGGGTCCCAGCACGTTCAGTCCTCCCACAGAAAGCCGAGATGTGAGAAGCAATGTAAGTGGTGACTCAGTGGCTTTGAGAGGTCTTAGTTCTGATGCCAGTTCTGTCACAAATTAGCTGACTGGCTTTGGACAAGTCTCGCTCCCTCTCTGGGCACAACTTTCTTTTCTATAAAATTAAAGGATCCCCTAACAGATACTTGAGAAGCCTTCTAGATTTGGTTGTCTAGTATTTCAAGAGGCCAAGAGCAGTAGGCCAGTGGGTAACAAGCCATTTGCCTGATAAGCAAGTGAAGAGGGGTGATGGCTAAATACTCAGCTTCCTCTTTCATGAATCTGCAAAGACACAGCAGAGCAATGTTCTCAGCCTCTGGGAATTCTGCCGTAGGCCTGGAGGATAAAGTGAAGCAAGGGAAGGACCTCATAGGCCCCAACACCGAGCTTGATTCCAGTTTGAAGCTGTCAGAACTACAGCTTGAATTCTGAGCAGCCCTGGTCTCACGGGGCTTATGGCTCCTCCTGGCTGCCTGAGAAATTATTCACTTGGACAAACCCAAATTAGACTTAGGTAAGTAGCACATTTCTCTATACCCCCTCTCCACAGACGTCTACAGAGTTTCTCCACTGCCCCACACTTCCAAAATACTGTTCTCTCTCCCCCCGACCCCTTAAATCATAGCCCTGGAAAATTCTCAGGACTCCAGATTCCCAGAGTTTGTCAGAGACACTGAAGGACATACCGAAGTCTAGCAATGCTAGAGCTGAATGTGTGAAATCCATCATGGGGAGGGTTGGGCAGCATGGAAAAAAAGAAACCCAAATAAATACCAGACCTTTCCCGGCCCACTAAAGTGAAGACATCAGGAAGCCTTTCCTAATTTCCTATGTCCCTGCTGCACCTGCTCTTAGTGAAATGCCTGTTCTTCCTGTTTGCACTCTAAAAACAGAACAAAACAAAAGCACAGAGCTGAAGGTAGGCTTCACAGGGTCATGTCCACACATACTCCCCTTCCTTGCCCATGCCTAATTGGTCCACAGGTAGAGACACCTGACCCAATCTGGCCAATCAGAGTCTTCCTCCTGGGAAGTTGAAGACTTGACCACACAGAGACCAGGCATTTGGAGCTCA
Organism: Lynx rufus; assembly: GCF_022079265.1. NCBI lineage: Eukaryota > Metazoa > Chordata > Mammalia > Carnivora > Felidae > Lynx > Lynx rufus. The sequence goes on along the minus strand of NW_025814834.1, from coordinate 126,583,666 downwards.
TGGCACTCATTGTCCTGCAGATAAGATCAAGGAGGCTCTACTGGTGAGCACCCTGGAACTGCCCTGGTTGTTCAGGTTTCCCACTGATTCTGTGAGAAACCATAATGGCCTTCATCTTGAGCTGCCTGGAGTCAGTCCAGTTGTTTGTCTCCAGAAATACTTAATTAGTAAAAGCTCCCTTGAACACTGTCTTCCCCCCAAGCCCAAGACTTACACACTATTGCAATTACCTTTTCTCCTTGGCCAACTCTTCCTCTAGACCAGAAGCTCCATGGTGTCCTGGGCCATGGACTGGACTCACCTATATCTCTCCACCTCCTGTTCACCTGGCTAACTCCCACACTTCTCTCAGGTCCCAGCTGAGACATCAACACCTCTGATAAACCTTCCCTGACCACCACCCTGGGCACCCTTTGTGTGGGTTAAGTGCCCCTGGGATGTGTTCCCATAGCACCAGGTACTTCCCCTCAGGTACTGTGTGAAGTACTTATCTATCTCCCGTGAAACCATAGCTCCTTGAGGCGGGAGCTGTAGCCTGTTTGCTGTTCTACCTCCTGCACGTAGTAGTATGGTGCCTAGGACACAGTAAGCACTCAGTAAATATTTGTGGGATGAATGAGTGAATGAATGAAGACATATACTGGTCGTCCCTCCTCCTTCCCCTAATAAAATAATAGAAATTCATTACCTGGCTCAAATTATTATTCATCTCAGAATTCAAGCAGTCAACGAATTAACACTAATTGATGTGCCAAAAACTGTATTAGGCACCATGCAACTGGGATGAAGATACAAATATAGGCAAATGAAAGGGGGCAGGCTTCTCCTGAGAAATATAATCTATAATAGGGGACCGTAAGTTCCATTTTGCCTGATCTGAAGCACTCTGTGCCTCCATTTTCTGTATTTTGAAAATGGATGTATACGAATGACCATTAATGATTTATTGGTTTTGCAACAATCTTCTGAATCAATGGGCAGAGACTTCCCAGAACAGCACTGGATCCAAACGAGGTAGAAACCTTTGGGCAAAATGCCATATTGAGGCTGGCTAATGCTTTGGGCCCCTAATCACGTCATCTCTGGCTCAAAAGAGCCACCACACAAGATTGTGGGCTGAGGCTCCAGGTGGGCAGATCGGAGAGGGGGCTCTGAGTCTCTTTTTCCAAAAGGGCATGTTGATGCCATCTCTGCCACTCTGGCAGGTGTTGAGAGGAGAGGGGGACCTCTCTCCCTGCCTCCAGGCTAGCAATTACAGAACCCAAATTGTCTTCTGCAACAGGCGTTGCTGTCCCGATGTCATTTCAGCATAAAATAAATTGCACTGCCCATCAGCCTGCTGGAGGCCAGCACTTGCTGGCAGCTCCCACCAGCTCCCAGAAAGAGCCTACTCAGATGTGAAGACAAGTCAGCCAGCTGCAGCCGGCGCTGGGAGTGACCCTTCAGGCCCCAGGGAGCAGGATGCTGTCACGCGAGGGTGAGGAGCACGCCTGGAAGGGTTTAGCTTCGTCCTGGCGCCAGCCGGCACAACAGCTCTGCCGGTCTGGTCTCCTATTTGTCAAGCCCCAGCAGAGAGCTGGATAAACAATTCAGAGTGATGCCGGCTAACTATGCCATCAGCGTGGAGCCTGTTATTCTAAATGCATGTTCACGTGCCGGTGTGGCTGCATGTCTGTGTGTGCGAACCTCTGACACCGCCCAGTTTCAGTCCCTGACATCCAGCCTGGACTGTCTCGATAATTTCGAACAGGTCTCATACTCCACGCATCCCCTCTCCTCAGCTGTCTTCTCCCATGCCATGGGCATCGTGTTTCAAAATCAGAGATCTGATCGTGTCAAATCGTGGGAAATAAAGTCTAGCATCTATGGCCCTTCTTGGCCCCAAACTACCTTGTTAAACTCATAACAAACTTTCCTTCTGGCACCTGGACTCCAGCTAAACTGGACCCATCTGCACGGTAATGCACATCCCCATTTCGGGTATTTACGTCCTAGAACTTGAAGGCCAAAGTCATATGCCCCTCCTTGATGAGATGGCCCCCCTCCACCCTCGCTCTGCCACCCCAGGAGCTGGAAAATAAAAACCAGCCAGCAGTTCTCGATTGTTGTTACATGCTTTACATGCGCTCACATTTATCCATCATGTCAATTCTATTATTACCCCCTTTTTTACAGATGAGAAAGCTGGGGTTTGGGTGGTTTGCCCAAAGTCCCAGAACTCCTAAATTGCAGAACCAGGATTTGCACCCAGAACCACTGACTCCAAAATGTATACCCTTACTTGCTGTGCAACTCTCTCTCTCCTGCTATAAGGGGTAAACAGGGAGAGATTCACCTCTCCAGCAATTTCCATCACCTTCCCAAATAAGTTTATAATCTAAGCAGAGATAAATTGATGATAATACAATGCAGCCTTATGCATCAAGGCCCCTTACTTCTCAGACCCCCTGGAGGTTCCAGGAGAGGCCCTGGCAATGCATTCACATGTTCTTATGTTTTTGTGAGACTTTTTAAAAATACATTTTAACATGGACCGGTCCAACCAGCTTTCTCTTTCCGTCCCAGGCTCCCTCCATCACACTTCCCTTCGGGACAGTGGTGCCAGAGTGCCATGGGCACTTAGGAATCCAGCTCAGGCCAGGTTGAACTGGGAAAGCTTTTAGGTGGATTACTTATATTGACCTAGCTCACCGTTTTACATTTAGTTATCTGAGTAAGCTTTCCACCCCCGCCCCCCCCCCCCCGTGCCAAGTCACAGCACCAGAACACAGAGTGCAGAGCGAGAGGTTGGATGTGTGCTGAACTTGCCAGTGGCTCCTTGCACTGAATGTACCACAATTCCAAAGTTGTCCAGTACACAACTGTAGCATGAACCCAGAATGGGGGGGGGGGGGGAAGGGGGCAAGCCTCATGTTTTATGACTCCCAACTATCAGTTATAAAAACCAAATTCTGATCACCGGTGCCAGAAGAAAGACTTCTCTTTCTAATTCTCTCTTTGGAAACCGGCACTCCAGAACTGTTGTCATATGAAGAAGCATCAAAGAGGATGCAAACCCAAAAAATGTGTGGAGGAAGTGCCACAAGCGGTGTGCCAGGCAGTTAACTCCCTTAAGTCCGTTATTTCTCGGGATTTTGTGATGTTTGTGGTACTTTCAGCTTTTAAAATATATAATTTGTTATGATCTGTTTTCTTATTGAAATAAATATTTGATTTCATGCCTAATTCCTTATTCACAATTTTGGGGCTTTTTTTCTTTAAATAATCTCCCTGTCCATTAAAAAGCTTCGAGCTCCCCAAAACCTGGATCTGCCCCCCGGAATCTCAGTAAAAACAGTGCTCTTGCTATGCAATCACCGCTTCAAGTGCCCCAGCCTCTGCTTCTGTCTGGCTCTGCACCACCACCCCCACGCCATTGCATGCGGCCATTCTGGGGCCACAGCAACAGTTTCACGTACCTCTCCCATGGCTCCCATTCTGTTTACTTTTACTTATTTATGCTTCTGTTTTATCTCTCTCCAGTGACCACCTCGGAGCCTTGCATGGACACACTCAATAAATGTTTCACGATGAGAGTCAGGAGGTGAAGAACAGACCAGGGGCAGGCGGGAGCGCTTAGGTCTGCACTCCAGTGATGGGAGACTATGTCTCTGATGATTATCTTTCATATTCTCAAATTGTGTGAGCAGAAGATTTTCTTCTCTCTTTCTCTGTATCTCAATCCCTATTCTCTCCTTGTCTCTTTGACTCTCTCTCTCTCTCTCTCTCTGGCCCTGATGGTAAAGGAGCTAACATGACAGTCTTTGGATGGAGCAGAATGGGAACAACAGAGACAATCATAGCCCCAAACCTTCCCATCCCAGGCAGAAATTCAGGGAGAGGCACCTGTAGAGAGGGAGAGGAGAAATCTGACCTGATATGTCTCTCCATAAGCATGGTTTGAAACAGAAGTAATCCACTAGGCCCAAGTTTCCTGAAAGCAGGGGCCAGTCTCATCAGGTGAGATGACAGGTAGAGAGAAGCTGGGCAATGAAATTCATTTCAAAGATCACAAGGTTTGGACCCCACCCAGGAAAGGAGTCTTCCCGCCAACTAGAAGGGAATGAAAAGGACGAGTATTCAAATCACACAATTATGGTCTGGCTAAGTTAATTGTTGCATTCATTTAAGTGGATTAAACGTTTTAATTAGCAGGGTCTGGTTGTTTGCCGAAATTGAATTTTTGGCATGTGGGTGTTAATATGCACATGTGTGTTTGTTCTAGCAGAGCCCAGGCTGGAGCGAGTCTACAATGATTGCCTTCTCCCTAGACAAAAGGATCTGGCAGCTTGGAAGGAACCCGCCTTCTATCCACAGGCCCCATCTCTGAGCTAGAAGGAAAGTCATGGCACTCTCACCTGGCTTCTGCAGAGGGCTTGTGCAGCGGGAGAAAACATCTGTGGGCTTAGAAGCAGCAGCAGAAGATGGGGGGTGGGGGGGGAGGGCGGTGTGGAGGGAGGAAAGAGAAGTGTATAAAGAAGAATGTTGACTTCAGAGCTTTCCTTTGGCTTATACTAGATGTGGAAACTACAGGTCTCCCATATCGGCCTGTAGAATGTGTGCCCCCAGGGGGCAGCAGAGCACCAACCCTAGGGAAGCCAGCTGCCCAGGACTCCGTCATGGCCAGAGATGTGCTCTGGATAAACAGGGTACCTAGTGGCAGGGAAAAAAACCAATCTGAATAGAAAAGCAAAGGTCCTGGGGCGCCTGGGTGGCTCAGTCCGTTAAGTGTCCGACTTTGGCTTATGTCATGATCTCACAGTTTGTGAGTTCGAGCCCCGCGTCGGGCTCTGTGCTGACAGCTCTGAGCCTGCAGCCTGCTTTGGATTCTGTGTCTCCTCTCTCTGCCCCTCCCCAACTTGTACTCTGTCTCCCTCTGTCTCTCGGAAATAAATAAATGTAAAAAAAAAAAAAAATTAAGAAAAGAAAAAAAGAAAGAAAGGAAAGCAAAGATCCTAACCCCCCCTGGTACCTTCGGAAGCCAGTGCCAAGAGAGCAGGAAGAAGAGCCAAATGGGTACAGGAAGAGGAGGGCTGAAAGAAACTAGAGCTAGAAACAGTCTCAGGAGAGGAAAATAAGAGTCAGGGAACAGAGCACAAAGGTTAGAACTCCCAAGCAGATCCAGCAAGGTGAAAAGCCTGTAGTCTGAACAGGATTAAGGGCAGACCAGCCAGGCCACGCCCCCAGATGCCGACCATAAACAGAATTAAAATGTCTCTGAAGATGTAAGAAGCTAGAGAGAATGCATTTGCCAGAAGTCCCTAAGGAAGAGGACTGTGGGGGTAGGTGGAATACTTTGCTGAGCCTCCTTGGGACAGGGGTTGGGGGGGGGGGGGCGGGAATGAGATGGGTGCTCAGAGATGAAGGAGGCAAAGGTAGGGCATGTCCTGGTTGTAGATACTCGCTAGACCATCCTCTGTACCTGTAGGACTCTGTAGGTAGGCAAGTTTGGGGCCAGCCCTGAATTACTGGGACAACAGGGGAGAGGCAGAACCTGTCACCAACAGTTCCCATTGCACCTGTCCCTAAAAGCTCTCAGCTTTGCCTATAAATAAGTGAGCCAACCGGAAGGGAGTTCAACCACTGACCCTGCCAGGGTGGCCTCCTCCCTGACTCTGGTCCTGCGACAGACTGTACCCATACAGTCCCAGTGTGGGGATGCGGGGCAGGGGGGAGACCTTCCTCTGTTTGCCGCATTGCCCACTCGGAGCCTGGAGTGGTAGGGGCTGATGGGGTTTTGGAGTGGTGGTGGGGGTTCAGAGCTGATGGCCACGAAAGAACTCTTGAGATGTCTTTGGTGCAAAAAAGGTGATTTTATTAAAGCATGGGGACAGGACCCGTGGGCAGGAAGAGCTACACTGGGTTTGTGAAGAGTGACTGGTGATATACAATGGAGTTGGGGGAGGTAAAGACAAGGAAAAGTTTCCAAAGGGATTTTCATATGCTAAAGGAGACTCACAGGACACTGGAGGCCTTGCTATTGTCAAGCTAAGGTTGTTTTCCCCTCTAGCAAAGCATTCACATTAGATAGTAGCAGGTTCAAGGAGAACTGCTCCTCTCTGTATTTGCCTCAAGTATTTGTCAATGGGCTACAGGTTATAAGGAAATTTAATTTTACCTGCCATTTCCTTCTTGCCTTCGTTCCCACATCACTATGGAGGGGAGTGTGATGTTGAGGCTATAGGTTTCTGGAGATCAGGCTATCGATAAGATTGCCTTTTCCTCGTAATTTACTAAGATATTTGTAAACTGATGGAAATTCATGTCCTGCAGGACTGTGACCTCTAGCAGTTAACCATTTGTTTTCTTTCCTTTCTTTTGTTCTTAGACAGCCAGGAGTGCCTGAGGAATATCACACATATCCTACCTGGGGGCAGACGGTTATGGGAGGAGGGGGGGGCGGGGAGGGTGGTGTTTGCAAGACGTCACCTTTCATTATGCTCCCTCATTGGAAGCCACAGCAGGACCTGAGCCTTTTTTCAAAAAGCTGAAGGAAACTTCCTCTGCCTTCCCCACACTGGGCTAGGGAAACAGACTCCAACCTGGAGGCAGCAAGAAAGAAGGCTTTGATTCTGGGATGTGTTTCACTGTCAAGTTCACCACTGAGCTTGAACAGCCACTCTTCGTTCCTCCAGTAAGATCTGTCTCCCCTCTGTTTTAAAGAAATGGCATAACATTGCTTGTGGTTATATGGTCGCTGGAGTGGAGGCCAAGAGATGGTCTCTGGGCAAGGAGAAGGTAATCTCATTTGCTTTGTCTTTTCGATCACTGGGGCAGGTAGGAGAACGGAAAGTCATGAGGCTGACTCCTTTATGCTACAACAGATAATAACATTTAACATTTCCTGAGAAATGTTAGACACCTAGGACACCTAGAACCTAGGAACCTAGGCACCTAGGAACCTAGACACCTAGGAACCTCTCCCCAGCTTAGAAACTGGATTTGGCAGATGAGCACAAAACAGTGTCAGGGAAAGGTAAACCCCCAAGATCATTTTACCCAGGCCTCATGCCTCTGGGTAGTAGTGGTACACAGAATATTCTATAAAGAGAGGAGTACAGCCAAGTCTTACATTTCTCCCGCTGGTCATTTGGAACGTGGCTTGCACTCAGTGAACCCGACCTTGTCAGAAGAATCTGAACACCCTCTGTTACCACTGCTTTCTACCCTTCCCACCACGTCCCAACAAAATCCTCCCGAGAATGCAGGGAACTAACAAGCCAGGAGCCCTTGAATAAATGTTCGCTGCTCTGCTCTTCATTTCTCATCTGCGAAATGACAAGGTTCGACGAGATAATGTTTACAGTCTCTTACAGCTGCGCCGTCAGATGGAGTCCCCAAAGGGAAACAGTCCAATTAGAAGGTTTAGGTGAGCTCCCAGCTACTGGATGTGGCTGCGTTGAGAAGGGGGAGGTGGGGGGAGGTCTGTGCCACAGGTTCAGGAGGACAAGGGAGGCAAGAAGAAAAGGCTATGGGAACCAAGTTTAAAAGGAGTCTTTAATGTGTGTGAGGTTGTTTCTTCTCAGCCCTCAATTTAAAATGCAAGTCTGAGTGACTTGGGGCAAGGAAGCTGCATAATAGGAGTCGTCCACCTGGGGGGCTGGGGTCTTTGGGGAGCACAGAGGCACTCCATGAGGCCCCAGCAAAGCCCTGGCCTGGGGAGGGGGTTGCAGGCCCAAGAGAGAGGGCAGAGCCCCCTTCCCCCCTGGCCAGCCATGGTCAGCTGGGGAGATTTGGTGGGCTCATTCCATCAAGCCCTGGGTCCAGTTCCAGCCTCTGCAATCCAGCACACACACTCTGAGAGTCTGTAGTGAGGCAGGAGGACCTTCCTCTCTGGTGCCAGGAGACCAGAGGACGATCTGGAAGACTCTAAAAGCACTAAAGTCACGCGAGGGCATCAGGAGGGAGATACAAGATGTGCTGTGCCGGGGAGGTTTTTTGTTTTGTTTTGTTTTGTTTTTTCAATATATGAAACTTATTGTCAAATTGGTTTCCATACAACACCCAGTGCTCATCCCAACAGGTGCCCTCCTCAATGCCCATCACCCACCCTGCCCTCCCTCCCACCCCCCATCAACCCTCAGTTTGTTCTCAGTTTTTAAGAGTCTCTTATGCTTTGGCTCTCTCCCACTCTAACCTCTTTTTTTTTTTTCTTTTTTTTTTCTTTTTTCCTTCCAGTGCCGGGGAGGTTTTATAGAGTGATGGTAACAACCCCTCCAGCTATACAGAGCTTTCTAGTTTATAAAGTCCTCTCACATCCATTACCTCATTTGAGCCTCCTGGCAGCTCTAAGAGGCAGGCAGGGCACCTGTGATCTGCTTTATGGGTAAAGAAGCTGCAGTATAAATGAGTGAAGTGACCTGCCCAAGGTCACACAGACAGCTCACAGCAGAGCGGGGCAATTCCAGCCTCTCAGGAGGGAGCACCAGCCCAGCAGGCAGCCCAGCCCCACTCCTGCTCTGCCCTCTGCCAGGCCATTTACCACCTCTGAGCTTACTGTTCTAATCTGCAAAAAAGGGTAATAACACCTCAGGCAGTGGAGGCAGAGGATATGTGCATAGGGCCCAAGCCCAAATAGAATAATCAATACATCTACTGTTCTTTTCTTCTGCTAGCACGTAAGAAGCTCGTCACTCCTGCTGGCTGCTTCCAGGTCTTGTGATCCTGGTACAAGCTAGCAGGGTCTGAGGTAGTGTCCTTCTCTGGGATGGGGCACCTGCAAAGCCCAAAGCCTCAGGGAGATGTCTGGAAGTTAAGTGAGAGAGCATCTAAGGCACACAGCCCTGTGTTTGTTTTCATAAATGCAGCCTTCCCTTCCTTCCCTCCTTCTGCTATAGCACAAGGTGGTTACCTTCATGGAACCCGCCACCAAACTCCAAGACACAAGGTGGAGTTTCCAGGCCCCTGCAGCCTCCTCCACCTTGAAAACAATAGTTATCATTGCTGTTGTTTTATTTACCAAGTGCTGACTCTGGCTCAAACACTGTTTTCATTGCTTTACCTGCGTTACCAGGTTTCATTCTCCTAACAGTTTAGAACTATTAGTTCCATTTTATGGATGAGACGACTGAGACAGTAAGAATTCAGGAAGCCTGCCCCAAGCTTTACAGTTAATAATGGCAGAGCTGGGACTGAGCTGTAAAGCCAGAGCTCTTCACTAGCCAAGCTCTCACTACCTTGTGCCTGCTGCCCACAGCCTTGGGGACAAAGGTCCTGCTCTTCCCTGAACCACACACACACACACACACACACACACACACACACACACACACACACCACCGCAAGGAGGGGGCACTGAGCAAGCTGGGAAACACCCTGGCCCAATTTAAAAGGCCAGATTTAATCATTTATGCAAATTCCAGGATTCTATTTGCCCAAGAGGGCCCAGGTCGAGTTTCATTTGAGAAGCTGGAGAATGTGGATGATCCCAGAAAGCCGATTAGCACACAAAGGGATATTATCCTCTGCCTGAAAAGCCAGGCAGTCACTGAAAATATTAAGAAAATTTACTCTGCGTGCAAACTATTCAATTAGAGAATCAGCCAGTGGGTTTAGGAGCAAGAATGAATATGAGGTGTGGGAACCCATCCCTTACCACCTGGGGAGGAAAGATTTCAGTAGTAGACGTCCTTCCCTGGCAGCTCAATGGGTCAGGGCAGATTAAGAGTCTCGCAAAAGCCAAGATGCCCATTGCCGAACACAGAGCCCAGTCATTTAAATGCTCAAGAATAGTTGAATGAATGAATGAGTGAATGAATGAGTAGATGGATGAATGAATCAACCAAACAATTCTTTTACCAAGAGGTAGCAAAGATTCTGGAACGTTTCCTAATACCCCATAATCTCGGGAGACTCAGAAAGAAGCCACGTCCTTAGGGGAGATTTGAAAAATAACTTCCTTGACAGTGTAAAATAAGAACCAAATGATGATGAATGAGGGAGGAAATTCCAACTCCAAGAAAGAGATTCCTAAATCTCAGGCCAGGGCCAGAGGACCACAGGGGAATGGATACAATGACATCCACCATCTGAATCCGAAAATGATAAGAGAAATTGAATAGGAAAGGTTCAATCCAAGGGGGATATAAGAGGTTAGCACTTGATTTTTAGCATACTTTTCTAGATGTTGAAGTATTGGGAAAATACTTCGGCAGGATGTATAATAAATAAAAAGAAATGAAATAAAAAGGAGGATGGCCCACCCCCTTCCTGCTTCTGCTGCCCCACCCTGACCCCACCCCAAATCTCAGGTTCTTCCCACCAAGTGACAATTCTTTAGGATGAGACTGGGGCACGGGCCTCGCTGGTCACACTCACAGAATAATTCTCGTCAGGATGTAGCTGTCTGCCAACTTCACGCCCATATATACATATATTTTTTTTATTTTAATTTATTTTAGAGAGAGAGACCACAGGAGTAGGGCAGCAGGGAAGGGGAAGAGAGACAGAGACAGAGACAGAGAATCTCAAGCAGGCTCCATGCTCAACACGGAGCCAGACTTGGGATGCGATCCCATGACTCTGGGATCATGACCTGAGCCAAAATCAAGAGTCAGATGGTCAACAGACTGAGCCACCCAGATGCCCCTGGGCCCATTTTTTTAAAAGCATCTCTCTTCTGAGAGTTAATGGTCACCTTATAAAACAACAATAATTACAATTTATGTTTATTGTTTTTAAGTTTTATTTAAATTCCAGTTAGTTAATATATGGTGCAACACTAGTTTCAAGTGCACAATATAATGATTCACCACTTCCATACAACACCTGGTTCTTATCACAAGTGCCCTCCTCAATCCCCATCATATATTTAACCCATCCCCCCACCTCCTCCCCTCTGGTAACCACCCGTTTGTTCTCTATAGTTCAGAGTCTGTTTCTTTGTTTATATCTTTTCTTTCCCTTTGCTTGTTTGTTTTGTTTCTTAAATTGCACATCTGTGTGAAATCATATGATATTTGTCTTTGACTTATTTCGCTTAGCATTATACTCTCTAGCTCCATCCATGTCATTATAAATGACAAGATTTCATTCTTTTTTGATGGCTGAGTGATATTACACACACACACACACACACACACATACACCACATAATAACTACAATTTAGATGGTGCTCATTATGTGCTAGGAGCTGGTCTAGGGGCTCATATGATTATCCTATTTTATCCTAGAATAACCCCATGAGATTGGCATATAATTAGTCCATCTTACTTATTTGACCCAGGTAACATTTAATAAATAAAGGATCCAGAATTTAAACCTCCAAAGCACTAAAAAGATTATGATGGTCCCTCAAAATATAATGCAAAAGAAAAACAAAACCAGGCCATAAAATAAATGTAAAGAAATCCACACGGCTCTTAGGTTGCTCATGAAAAATTAATTTTAAAAATAATCATAAAAATACTTTATTGAGTAATCCACCAGGATGTAAACCTTATTCTGTGTACTCCAGGCCTGAATTCTTAACCACAGTACTCCATTCCTAGGGGGACTTCGCTTTTTCCCAGCATCCACTGCTTCCAGAGCACCAGCACCTTCCAAGAAGCCCAGACATTTGTTTCTTCTCAGAGGAGATCACAAAGTAGATATTGCAAGAGGTGGGGGGTGATGGGGAGGGCGACTGAGGTTGTTTAAGCTCAAATCTTAGGAAAGAGATTATAGGAATCTGCTGGTTTGCCAGCCACTTGGGCTCCTTATCTGAACCAAAGTAATCATTTGCAGAAGGGCAAACCTATCCATCGCTGCAGCCACTGTGGGAAGAGGCTTCTCTTTATCTTCTCCAGGAGCTGAAGAACTTTTGCCTATATAATCAGCTTCTGTGAAGGGGCTGCCACTCAGGCTTGGCTGGCTTTATAAATCTCCCTTCCTGGGAGCAGACGGGAAATGAGTGGAGGGCAGACAGAGCGGACCTGGACCTAAAGGTCCTGCCAGGGTGAAACATCCAGGTGTTCTCTGGTGCTGCCTTCCTCACACCGGATGAGCTGAGTCCAGCACTGATTTGGGAGCCCAGCTTCCTGGAGTGGCCCCCAACCGAGCTGCACAAGTCCAAGGTAATGGGCTGTGAAGGCAGGTTGACCGACATGGGTCTCTCAGATCTGACGGATTTCATTCTTTCTAGTCTGTTTCATTTAAGAGGCACTTCCTGTTGTATCTGCCCTGTCCCCACCACCACCACCACCATATACCATCCTTTTAAGAATCGCTTCTATCACTCTGGAAGGCAGCAGTTCTGTTCCTGTTTGTGGAACATGATCCTGCTCCCATCCACAGGTAAGGGGCCAGAAGGGCTTAATCTCAGCGGGGCCAATCACATCTCTCTTCTACAAATATGGGCATGAAGAACTCGAACACAGGTGGTGGCTATGGAGCTTAGAGAGATGATGAACACCAGGACAGGATGGCCATATCCTGCCATGTGCACAGAAGAGCAGAAGAAACTTATCTCACAGGAAGAGAAAAACAAAGTAGTCCCACAGGGAGAGAGACAAGACCACATAGCTAGACAACTTTGACAACTTTCTAGTTCCTTCCTCCCAACTCCAATGCAGCCTAGATGTATGTCTCACCCTTGGGTCTAGGCTCATCTACACCCCATGAGTCTCCTTCTACCTTAAACTCCTCTGAGTCTGCCTCTATTATTTGCATTCAAAAAAGGAGTCTGGAAAAGCAATTAATGTTATCATTCAGATTAAGAGTCTACTAATGGTTATTGAATACCTATTATGTGCCAGGCATGGTTCCAGAAACATTGCCAGGACTCATCTCACTTATCACCACCTTCATCAGCAACATCAGGAACATTAGTATCAAAAAGTGTTTATGAAGAGCCTACTCTTGTATAACACTGGGCTAGACTGAAAGATAGTGACACCAGCTGGGTCCATGTCCCCTGATAGTTTTCTAGACAGGCATTCTGATTTGAAGACAAATGTACAGGGCATTAAATTAAGGCACAAAGAGACAGTGAGATATTTGCCTCATTAACAGGTTAGGAGAAGGGAGGGAGGCCAGAGCCAGGCAGAGCAGCTAAGGGGACACAGGGCATTGTAGGTGGGGAAGTGGGGGCCAAATCCCAGGGGAGGGAAATCCTCAGGCTTGCTCCATTTGGACAAAGAAAAATACAGAAAGGGATATAAAAGAGGCTGAAAAACTGTCAGTCCTGGGTCTGCATCCCACAGGGGGAGAGGGTCCTTCTCTAATCAGCGAGGGTCTGCTTGGTCTCTGAATTCAGGCAGGAAGAACTGAGGGCAGACTGAATCAGGGGACAGGTGTTAGGGTTGAGAGAAGAGCTGGGAGAAATCTGCAGCATTGATGTTGACCCACCTGCAGGTCCCAGTAAGCCTCCAGGAAACCTGCAGCAGGAGACAGCTGGCAGGACAGGGTGGTGAGAAGAGAGAAACATCCAAAGAGGAAAGCACGAAGTAGAGAGAGGAAGTGAGGACCGGGAGGGTCAAAGGGATCTAAAGACAGAGGAAAGAAGCAGAGGAAGAAAAGTTAGACGGGAATGGAAGGGGCAGGGTGGGTCAGAGGCGCAGGGAGGGGTCAAAGACTAAAAATGTAAAGCAAGACAATGAAACACCCAAGCCAAGAACTGTAAAAAACCAGAGACAGTGCAGGAGGGGGAGACAGAGAGGAGCAAAGAGACAAAACTCTGGAGAGGGGGTGTGGGAGGCCAATAGAGTCCTGGAGAAAGGGGGCTCTCCTGGCCCTTCTCGCCATTGCCCCCGAGGACACTTTTCATTCCCTCAATCTTTCTGGCTGGAAACTGTAAGAATTGTTTTCTCTCCATTCTATATGTGGAGAGCTGAGCACTGTGCTTTGTCTTTCTTCCATATATCCCTGACATCCTCAATCCTTGTCCCCCTCACATCACCCTGGATGACTGACAACGGAGCTTGTCCCTGCACACCCCCCCCCACCCTGACTCTCAGCATGGTCTTTATCTGGGTCCCAATGACAATAATCTCTCCCATTTATCTACTGCTTTGCAAAGAATTTACGAGACGACCTCTCACCCCCATGATTGTTCTGTGAGTTAATATTACTATGCCCATTTGACAAATCCATTCATTCATTAAGCCAATATTTCTTAAGAACCATGCCCAGCTCCATGCTCAGAGCTAGGGATTCAACACCGAACATGACAGGTACAGCCCCTGTCCTCCCAGACCCACAGATATTAGACAACTAATTACAACTGTGACAAGTGCCATGAGGGACAAATAGAGGGTGCCATGAAAATAGATGACAGAGGGCCTAGCTTAATCAGAGTGTCAGGGAAGTAACATCTCAGCTGAGCTCTGAAGGAGTAGGGAAGCTGAAGTTTGGAGAGGTTATTAGAACTGCCCGAGGTCCAGAAGGTACAGATCTAGGCCCCAAACCGTCATCTTCTAAATCAGTGTGGTACTCTGCCCTCCGTGCTGCTGCACCCTTGCGTAGGCCACGTTGCTAGGCATGGAATACACAGAGACAGGCACCACTCTCCTGCCTTCAGAGAAGATGCCCTTGTTCCAGACCCTCAGTGGCTTTCTCTGGGCCTCTCACATCAACCCAAACTCCTCTGCCTATATCCCGAGGCCTCCATAATCTAGCCACCCCCTAACTCATTCACCCTTCTCCTTCACTGTTCTGTAGCCCATGTATTACACATTAGCGAAGCCTTTCTCTGGTCCTGGCATGGTGGCAATAGATTTCTAGTTAGCCATGACAAATGACTCTACTGCACTCCCCCATCTCCTCACTGTTCCAGGTTGTGGGGCATTCTGGAATTCATTTGTATATTTATTCATTCATGTAACACTCTTAAGCCTCTGCCATGTGCCAAGTGTACATCCTGCTGGCACTCTTTCTCCTCCTTGAATTTTCATTTCTTTTACTCTCCACTAAGCTAAATCCTACTTACCTTGAGCCTCGTCTCCCATATTTTAAATCCTTGACAAGAGTGTAATGAGAGGAACAGAGATCCCAAAGTTACAACACTGTGCTCAGATCAACTTATGGCATAAAGTTTCTCAACCTTGGTTAAGGTTTCTCAGCCTTTAAAATGGTGAAATGAGGGGCACCCGGGTGGCTCAGGTGGTTGAGCGTCTGACTCTCGATTTCAGCTCAGGTCATGATGTCGCAGTTTGTGAGATCGAGCCCCACATCGGGCTCCTGCACTGACAATGAATGCAGTGCCTGCTTGGGATTCTCTCTATCCCTCTCTCTCTCTCTGACTCTTCCACACTCATGTTTGCACTCTCTGTCTCTCAAAATAAATAAATAAACACCAAAAAAATAAATCTTTAAAATGGTGAAATGATCACAGCAACAGAAATGTTGGCAGAAGAACTAAAACGCCAAAATCAGATGAGTTCTTGTACAAGAGCCCTTTGTAAATTGCTGTACACGGTTAAGGAACAGGAGTCGACTGACTGCTAGCTCACCCGGAGCTCTCTCTTCTCCACGCCCCTGTTTGTGCAGCCTCCACGCAAAGCCCCTGTGTTTTCTCCCCCCGCCACCCCCAGTCACTGTGCTGGTCTGCTCTCCTGGGTTACAAGCAGGCTGAGGGGTGAAGACATGCCATCCTCTTGTATCGCACGCAAGTGCTGAAGGAAGGGCTGGGCACTTGGGAAATCAGGCTTGTGGAGATGGAGTGTTCCTCAAGTCTCAGCACAGTGTCCAGGGAGTGTTTGCCCCAGCCTGACAGAAAGGGAAGGAGGCCGGCAGAAGAACTCACACTTTGACTCCTGGCCAGCAACTGCCCAGAGCAGAAACCTGCAGGGCTGTCAAAGAGGTGGGCAGCCCGGTTCTTCGTGCCACGTGGCCTCAGGGTCCCCAGGCTCTGCCGGGGGCTCCGTGCCACCATACCATGCAAATAAGAACCACTACCCGAGAGACTGATTGGAGGATGAAGCTGGGTTTTCTAGCAATTGTTAAAGTTCTCGTTCCCTTTGCCAGCCTTGCTGAAGCTTCTCTCTAGCCCTGGGATTATAGCAATAAATTTCCATTTAGTCATGACAAATGACTCTGCTGTTCCCCTCTCCCTCCGCCTAGCGCCACCTCCTTGTTCTGACTGCTCCCTCTCAGAGACAGCTGAGGGGCCTTTCCTTCAGGCGACACCCGCAGATACCGGCATTTCCAGTCCTCAGAAGCTGGGATCGGTCCAGGCTGCCGGTGCCCCGGAGTGCGGAGAGGCTAGGGTGGGGAACAGACGAGGACCAGAGGAAAAGAGGCGCTGGCTTGCCATGTGCACCAGCCTTCCCTAGGTAAAGTCATGGAGGATGCAGGCAAAAGCAAGAAGAGGAAATGAATGTGAATAAGAGGCTGATGGGAGAGGGGGAGGGCAGAGGGAAAGGAGGAAGAGGCCAAAGATGTTCATTAGTTGCATTGATTCAAGGGGAAAGGTGAGTGATTAAATAATTCACCCCCAAGAAAGAGCTCCTGCTCCCACCTTCCTTCCTTGGCAGGAGGCAAGGATAATTTCCTAGCCGAGTGGCTCTGCCTCACCCCTTCTGAACTGGGGTTTATAAGACGAGGGCATGCTAAAGAATGGGGCTCCACAGCCAACTCTCAGAGATGCATACTAGTGGAGGGGAACGGGTCGTGCAGGCAGCACCTCAGAGGGGATGATCCCCCTACCTGTCTCTCTCAGCTTTAGAAGGTATACATGGAATGGGAGGTATGCTCAGCTCAGTGAGGCCTACCGTGCAAGCCCCCGGTCCCTGAGCACAGGCCATGAGCCTGAGGGTGCTGGGAAGGGTGGGTGGATGCTGGCAGGGCCTGGAAAGGTTTCCATCTTCAAAGTGAGCAATCTTCTTCATTCTCAGAGTCCAAAGCCAACTATGACAATGTGCAGAAAGGAGGGAAGTAGCAGCCCCTCTGTGTCCCTATGTGTCGGTGCTTTCTGTTTGGTTAACTAAAGCAACATTCACTGCACCCCTGAGACCTGCCAGGCACAGAAGTACAGAAGGGAGACACGGTCCCTCAAAGATCCTTCCATCTAGATAGGGAGACAAACTGTCAGCAAGACATTTCCATACAGTATGGTAAGGGCTGAGATTGGGGGATGTACCAATGTATGGGAGTGGCATGGGGGGCTGAGGGGGAAGCAAGGCTGAGGGCTTCTAGAAGGTTTCCCAGAGAAGGTGGGTGCTGGAGCCTAGCCTTGGAGCTGACTGCCCATTTGGTTGGCCCAGAAGGTGCTCCCTAGGTCTGCTGCTTCAGATGCTCCAGGCCAGGCTCCCTTTGCCTGGTCGCAAACCTCTCAGATTTTGCCATCTTCCATCTAACTTCCTCCTGCAGCCTTAGAATCCCTACAAAGGAAAAAGAAGCTTCATAGCCCAGGCCCTGCTGAGACAAGGTGGACTCCAGGCATCTGACAGGAGAACATCAGGATCCCAATCAGAGCATTCCCTCACACAGACTTCTGCTATGAGACTTTGCCCTGTCAGCTCATTACCACATTTATAGCAAGTACAAGACAACTCTTAAAAGCATTCCCTTTCAATGCACTCTTCAGGGTATACAGGAGTGCAAATCCAGGCTGAGGACAGAAAAGGGTCCAGCTGCCCCTGGACTGCTCCTCCCCTCGGAGAGAAGTAAGAAGACGGTCCCCCCTCCCTTTCTCCTCCTACATTCTTCTCTGATTCTCGGCCAGGTACATCCACTTCCTTTTCAACCTAGGACTTAGTAGCAGCTGATTCAAAGAGTAAGAACAGATCTTTTCTCTGTAAGAAGTGTCCCCAAGAGAACTGAAAATCAGTAACTCCCAAGGGAGCTGGAGGAGAAATTAAGTCATACGGTTTATCCCAAGTTTCCAAGAAAGACCTGGAATGTCTTCACAAGACAGAGAGATGACTCCTTCCCTCTCACCTCAGCAATGTCCTTTTCGGCCCTGATTTTTCTACCCAACTTCCAGGACTGAGCCAGGCTACACTTCTCCATTCGCCTGACGAAGCGTATGGTCTGCCTGCTCCCTCCACCACCACCACCGGACACACACACACACAGCAGGGTCCCACGAAGCAGCCCAACAAATTACTAAATTTAGCCAACTTCAGCAAAGTTTAAATAAGAAGCTCTGAACAAACTAATAATCCTTTCCCTCCTAATTGTTAAAGCCCAACATTAGAAACAAAACTTTTCCCCAAGTAGCTACTTCACACACGTGGACATACTCACAGAATCCTTCTTTGACTCGGGCTGGGGTTACAAAAGGAAAGGAGGCACGCTGAGTGCAGCCGACATGGGCACAGCCATGGTTAGGAATCCAGAGATGACCCACACGATGGATCGTTTCTTACACCCACTTATTCCACTTCGTGACTGAAAGCGATGTGACATAGAAGCCAGGTTCCAAACTTGAGACCCAAGTGCTGGAAGTTCAGAAGCATTGCAAGGTCTCTCTTCCCGTGCCACTCATCTTCGCTAGGAATCAAAACATGCAAGGGACCTGAGATATCCTCTAAGCCCACAAAAGGTGGAAGTAACCTAATCAGGCCAAAGTTAATGTAGAACCTGCAGCACACCCATCATGCAGCCATTGGTTCTTCCAAAATCAGGTGCAGCAGAGAGGAAGAGACAGACTGACAGATGGAGACATTCACAATGACAGGCAGAAGAGAGCTCTTTGGGGACCGCACTCCCAACCTACATTGCAGAAATCAGCTGATCAGCTACTCCACATTTAATACCTTTTCAAGGTGCCGTGGAGACTGCAGAAGAGGAGTAACACAGGGCAGCACCTGATAACAGTGTCTGGTCCAGAGTCACATCAGAAGTGCTCATTAAAAATTTGCTGCCTTGCATTGCACCGAGCCGTGATAATAAAAACCAATACCTATTGGGTGCTTGCTGTGTGCCAAGGACCCTGCCCTAAGCTCCTAACGTGTACCCATCTCATTCAATCCTTACCACAACTTTAGAAGCAGGTAACTCTACCCACCTTTTCTCAGGTAATGAGACTGACGTGCAGGAAGGGTAAGGCCCGGGTCTCCCACTTGGCAAGTGGGGGCAGGACTATGCGCTCAACCACCAGATTATAGAAGATATGGGACACCCGTATTTTACATCCAGCTGTGGCACTCCTAAGCCGTGGGGCGCGAGATCGCTCAGCAAGTTACTTAACCTCTCTGAACTCAACTGAAAAATGGTGAAGCACTGACCACCTCCCGTTGCTGCAGGGAGGGTTAGTCAGCACTTGCCTGGCAGAGCCTTGAATGCAAGGGCCTTGAATACTCACTGTCTGCACCTGTAACACACCCATTCCCTCAGAGAGAGCTCAGTGTAGGAAAGACTACCATGCGCGACATAACCAAAATGAACAGTGCCTCCACTTCCTCGGTAGAGGTCCTAATCTGCTAGGACCTACCTCATAAGGCTGTTCACTGTGAGGATAGACTGAGTTCATGCATAAGAGCATTCAGGAGAGAGTGCACTGGCCCAAAGTACGCGCTTCGTGAATGGTGGCTCTTACCACGGTTGCTGGCACTTCCTCCTCACCGTTATTATTACTGGTTATAGAAATTTACTATGACTGCACTTCAGAAAACTGGGCTGGAGGGCCGCAGAAAGACTGTGCAGGGCCCAGGCTGGGCCGAGAGGGATGGCCAAGACTGTAGAGACAATGCAATGAGCAGACACTACGGACTCACGGGAGCCAGGGAAACGGGATTCTGGCTTCCTTGTGGGCCGTGGGAGTGTTCATCCAGGCCCAGAAGCACCCACGCTGCTTCCTCCTCAAACTGGGGTCAGTGGAATAATAACAAACTCCTCTGTGGCCTGGCCTTGTGGCCACCAGCCCTGGGGAGGTATCTGGCCTTGCTGAGAAGTGATCAAATCAGCTGTTCCTAGACTCTCTGGGAACTAAGAAAGCTGCTTCCCAGGAGCCTGGCAAGGCCACCCCCCCCCCCACACACACACACACACTGCACCCCTGAAAAGAGCAAGAAACCCCCAAACAGGTCCAGAGCCCCACTTTCTCTCCTCTCCTCCACCTCCCTCGGGCCCCGGCCAAGCCAGCAACTATGGCTGGCTGGCTGTGGGATTTGTGTGCTGTATATGGTGCTGGCTTATTATTCTTGAACCTGAAAGCTTTACTGGGTATTAAATTCCAGCATCGGGCCACAGTTTTTGCTCCCTAGTGGAGGGAGGAGAGAGAGAGCTTTAATGCCCTGCAAAAAGTGGGGCCTGAATCATTTATGAACGGGCATCACAGGAAGCCCAGAGCCAATGTTAGGACAAGGGCTGCTTCCAGAAGGAAAAAGTCTGGCTCTGCCCTCATCCCATCAATCCAGAAGCCCTTGTTAGCAGGATCACATGAACTGTTCCCGTCATCATTTAAGGATATCCTGGAGGTGGGAGAATGTTTTCAGGGGCAGCTGTTCACCATGTGAGGACAAAGCCAGGGGCAGGCAATCAGATTCTTGCGCTAGGAGAGAAGCTGTGTCCTGCCTGGCTCCCTTGGCTTATTTAGCTTTAGCTTTGTTCCTGTTGCAATGTTTTAAAATTACATGCGATTCTCCAGGGGCTGGCTGACCAGGCCCCGAGGGAGGCCTGCAGGCAGGTGGGCCCCTTCAGTTGAACAAACCCAAGTGGGTTGTGGATTCCGGCCACTTTCTTCCAGCCTCAGCTTGGGCTGGGGAATGTGCAAATGCAGAGTCAAACAGCTTCTACTATTTGTTTTTTGTTTGGGGTCACTAAGTCAGCTCCTCCGCTAGAAACGGGATGTTTCATTTTAGAATCGTGGAAGCATAATGCTGAAAGGAACAGAAGGCAAACAGAACCAGACGAATCATGAGCATCTGGAGGCAGGCCCTTTTCCTCTCCAAACCACCCCCTTCCCTTCTTCATCCCCAAGCAACTTTATAGGCGTGCAAAATACAGCTTTCCTTTTCATAACTGAAAGAATTTGGTAATTTCCAGCCACCACAGACTACCTGTCTGCTTCTTATTCATGCCCTTGTGGTAGCTGAGATTCTGAAATACAGAAAGAGACAGAGCTAACACAGAAACGTGGTGGCAGTGCTAGTCTGGAGCCCAGGTCAAGGACAGTCCAAACCTGCAGCACTCCCACCCCCACGCAATACTGCAACCCAAGTAGGGCTGAGAAGTCTGGTCTTGGAGCACTGGACAGGATTCCCCACACCTGGGAAAATGAAATGATCTCCTTGACATCACAGAGACGTTGGGAAAGCCATGGAGGTGGTGATGGCAACGACCCCTTATATCCTGGAAAGCAGGGGCCCTCATTTGTGCTCTGGCTATGTCACCAACCAACTGCAGAACTTGGGCGTGACCTCTCCTCCCTGCCTTATCCTAGACATGAAGGAAGGAATTGATGACTCCTAAAACCTCCCCAACTCTGTGATTCTGGACTGGCCCCAATCCCTGGAGCTGGGTGGTCTCTGGAGGTCTTTGGCAGGCCTGCCACCCCTGAATTGCAGGGGTGGGGAGAAGCTGAGCATCAGGGTATCTGACTAGCCTGCTCCTAGAGAGATATCCCCACACTTGGCTGGGGTCTGGTGCCAATAGCTGAGTGCTAAGGACAGTAACCCACGGACTCCTCCCAATCCGGAGTCAGGCAGTCTCTCCAGCAGCAAATGGAACATTCCAGCAGCAAGAATTGCCATTGTTTTCCCTTGGGCTCAGGGTTTAGGCTCAGGGGCCAGTCAGGTGGATTGAAGTGCCATCCTCATCTGGCAGCTGGCTTTCCCCCAGAGATGAATAGCCTCCCCTTCTTCCTACTTTTTAAAGCTTGAAGCTCCCTCCCCCAAAATTGAGAGAAACATTCACCAAATGCCAAATCCAAGTCAATGTGGAGCTCTGGCGGAGTTTGAGCGGTGGCTCAGACAGGCAGAGTAAGTGGGGTGGCGGGAGGGGAAGGTGTGGTCCCAGGAATTGAGAGGGGCAGGAGCACAGAGCCCTCAACCCAAGGTAGACAGCAGGATCCTGGAGTAGATCCTAGAGGATGTATTCTTGGACAGCCTAAGATCTGAAGCCAAGAGAATTCGGGAAGCATCAGAAGCATCATGACGCACAGAGCTGAGAGTCTGGGCAGGGAAATGAGGCTTGGGCAAGAAGACCTTTTAGCAGAGATCACAGTGCTGCACGGAAAACACTGTCACAGGAGCTAGAACTGAATGGGCCCTCTGCCACCTGTCACCCACCTTCGGGCCTCAGTTCATCCTCTGAGAGTGAGCTGGTCAGGAGACTCCTCAGGAAGCCTAGCCACGAGCAGCAAGGTCAATAGCACTTCCCAGCCCACGGGCCCCGAGGCCGTTGTTGCTTTGCTGCTATGGGGAAAACCTCTGCTAACTTTCCTTTCCTGGGCCCAAGTTTCCTGCCCTGCCAAAGAAAGGGACCAGACTAGGTTGTTCCCAAAGCCCCTTCCAGCTCTGACATTTTGGGATTCCGTGATAATACATACATACATACATACATACGAAAGAAAGAAAGAAAGAAAGAAAGAAAGAAAGAAAGAAAGAAAGAAAGAAAAGAAAAGACAAGACTGAGAGAGACGATGAAGGTGAGAGAGAGAAGCTTTAAAAAGAAGAAAAAAGGGGCGCCTGGGTGGCGCAGTCGGTTAAGCGTCCGACTTCAGCCAGGTCACGATCTCGCGGTGCGTGAGTTCGAGCCCCGCGTCGGGCTCTGAGCTGATGGCTCAGAGCCTGGAGCCTGTTTCCCATTCTGTGTTTCCCTCTCTCTCTGCCCCTCCCCCGTTCATGCTCTGTCTCTCTCTGTCCCAAAAATAAATAAACGTTGAAAAAAAAAATTAAAAAAAAATAATAATAAAAAATAAAAAATAAAAAAAAAATAAAAAGAAGAAAAAAGAAGAGCCAGGCCAGCACGGGACGGGAGGATTGGCAACCTATTATGGCAGGTGCGCTTTGGACAGTGGGCTAGAACCTTCAGAGCTGGAGCCCTGGGTTGCATTAAGAGGAATTAACTTGTCAAGGCCTAGAACTTCTCTGTACATTTTCCGCCCAGTCACCAGAGGCCAATGGTCAACTGGGGCCCTCGGCCTTTAAACCTAGAGATTGTTCTGAAGGCCCCTGGCAGACCCAGACTCCTACTCTGGAGAGCTCAGACTCAAAAGAACAGAGGACACTCGCTCCTCTAATTATATTTTCCACACAAGGGAAACCTGAGAGGTTCCTGGGCCTGTGGCTACCGCCAAAGTCTGCCGCTCAAGCAGAAGTGGGGCAGGGCCAGCCCGGCCGGGAGGATTAATGACAGTGATTGAATATTTTATAAGTGGAATATTGTGTATTTTCCAAAACCAAATGGAATGTCATTTTTTTTTTTTCCAAGAGAGATGGGGAATGTCACTGTCCTCGTTTCCCATTCAGACCACATACTCCATGGCAAGCAAGATGAATGGGACTGGGAGCTTCCTGGGGAGAAGGGGAGAGGCAGAAAGGGAAAAAGATCCTTCTTCACTTTGTCCTCTCCCCTGCCAGTCTGACCCCACACTGCTGCCTCCCTCATCCCCTAGTTCTTGAACCTACTGTCCTCCGGACCATGCAGCAGTCAATAGCTGACTGGGGATATGTCCCCTTCCTGACCCCCCTATGGTCAACGTACCACACAGAGATCAAACCACAAGATCACCTAATCCATCCCGTTGTTTCCAAGAAACAGAGTATCAGACATGACAACTTTGCTCCCAGATCTCCTTTTGTGACCTTAGATCAAGGTCTCATATTCTTAAGGAATGCTTTCCTTTCGTCTAACTGAAGTCCATCTTGCTGCAGATGAAGGGTGTGTCCTCTCAATGTTGACTCCCCTGGAGAATGAACTCTCACTGGCCTCCCTCCTTGGGGTGGAAAGCCCTGCCTATTCCTGATGTGAAAGTCTTTGGGACTGAAGTGCTTCAGAAACCCTGGATCTAGCATTGCCTCCTAACTCATCCTCTTTAAATGCATTATTGGCCTGTGTGAATGGAACTATTTAGTTAGCGCCGGAATCGTGAGAGGCCCCGTCCTTTCTCAATACCCCATTACATGCTCCAAGGCCACCCACATGCTCTGCTACTTTGCATTTGCCCTGCAATCTTTCATGCCAGTTGACTTTTCATCTCCAAATCCCTTTTCACATTAAACACAAACCCACACACTCTGTCCCATTTTCCTTTGAAATAAATCATAAGCCCATGCCAGAAACGACTCAGGGTGTTCTCTGGAATTTGTAAACAGCATTAAAGTCTTGTGGGAAATGTCACAGAGTGTTGGTCTGAATTTATTAAGTAATTTCTCAGCTTAAAATATATCTTTCCAGCCTGCTGTCTGACAACATTTACCTCTAATGGAATTTTATCCACTCTTGATCACTAAGCACACTCCCATCACAGAGCGCAGATTCCCAAGCTCCCCCTGTTCGGTTCCCCAGCTGGGTAGACTTCAGGCATGCTTGCCATGCACCCGCTTCTCAGAAGGCAAGCGCCAGGACTGGCTGTTCTATAGTGTTGAAGGCACAAGTAGGCCCTCACAGTGCACACACAGGGTTGTAGTTGAGCTTACACCCGTATTCATAACAGCCACTTCCGGGTAACAGAAGTGTCAGATCAGAGAATGGCTTGAGGGAGGAAATTTCGTCTCCTCAGATCTCCATCAACCTTCAAGCTACCCCAGACAGACCATGTGATGTGAAGCCAGGACTTAACGTACAAAATAACTTCAAGACCAGTCCCCTAGCCTACCTCCTCCTCTTCCACCAACTGACATCTATCAGCCCCTGCTTTGTAGACAGTTTGGCACTGTTCTTGGGGTTTTGAACCCTGGTTTCCATCAATCAAATTACACATCCGTAAGGGGCAGCTGTTATGTACAAAGTTAAAGTGAAGTGAAGACATGACGAGGCCACCAGCTTGTGTCCTTCCTAGATGGGCCCCAGGCACTGTTGTCCTCCAGCGGTGACAGCAGGACTTCTTGGTCCCTGGACCCAAACTGACCAGACAGGGAGTGTTTCAGCAACATCAGCCCAGCATCCCTTGGGGCCTGGATAGGACGTGGCACTCTAAGCCCAGCATCCAGAGTGCTAATTCCTGGAGTGTCACAACCTGAATGTCAGCTCCTCTCTCCCCTGCCTGACACAGAACGTCGTATAACGAACTGGTCAAAAATCAGACAGAGTTGGAAGCCCCGTTCTGCTGTTTACCAGCAGTGTGACCTTAGACATGTCACCTGCTGTGATTTTATTATCTGGCTGGCCAGTGTCCCCTCGGCTTCTCTTTTTCTGATCAGACATATAAGTTCCTCAGTCTCTGTAAACTGTCTAATGACTGGTGGCAGAGAGAAGATCCATAGATGGCTGTTCATGCTGAGGCGTGACCAACACCTGCTCCCAAATGGGGCTCTTCTTGTATACCCTGCTCTGGGGACCCAAGGACATTTTCAGCTCTCAAGAGGTTTGCATTTCTGGAGCCGAAGGTGAAAGCTGCCCACCCCCCCCACCCTACCCCCACCCCCCACTTTCTTGTCAAGAGTCTCCAAGGAGGGTGTCTCTGTATGGTGAGTGAGGGACAGGACAAAGGGAGCTGAAGGTCTTAGGAGATGCTGAAGCTCTGTCTCCGAGGCTACCAGCTTTCCTGAGGGGCCATTAACAAATAAAGTTGTAATATATTTAAAGGGTGCAGCACAATGATTTGATATGTATACATTGTGAAATGATCTCTACCATCAAGTTAATTAACACATCCACCACCTCACATAGTTCCTTTTTTTCTCTCATCCTCGGGAGAATGCTGAAGATGTACTGACAGCAAATTTCAAGTACACAGCACAATATTATTAACCTAGACACCGTGCTGTGTCTTAGATCCTCTGGGCTTATCCACCTTCTAACTGGAAGTTTACACACTTTGGACAACCTGTGCCTGTTTCCCCCACCTCCCAGCCCCCCAGCAACCCCCACACTGCTCTCTGTTTCTAGGAATTTGACTTTTTAAATTGAAACTAGTTTCAAAGGCCAATCTCAGAACAGAAAGTACTAGGAAGGAATGAGAAATCTGAGACAAAATATCAACCGATTAAAACTCACCGGGCCAGGTTAAGAAGCCAAGTATAGAACCTGAATTTTGAAGGGCACCTGGTGGCTCAGTTGGTTGGGTGTCTGACTTTGGCTCAGGTCATGATCTCATGGTTCATGAGTTCTAGCCCCATGTCAGGCTCTGTGCTGATGGCCCAGAACCTGGAGCCTGCTTTGGATTCTGTGTCTCCCCCTCTCTCTGCTCCTCCCTACTCATGCTCTGTTTCTATCTCTCAAAAATGAATAAATGTTAAAAAAAATTTTTTAAAGAATCTGAATTTTGAAATTTTCTATTAGAAATCTTGTCCTGCTCTGGAACTTAGGCTCTATTTGAGTACATCCCTTCTCTAGTCTAAGAACATGACTACAAAGGAAATGGGATGGCAGGTGCATATACTAGAAAAAAAGTTTTATTTGGGGTTCCTCTTTATCTGGACTCAGGACAGTACCCAAATTCCTGTTTGACAACGTCATCATAAACATGTTACAATCAATTACACGACTTTGCTTCACATCACATTTTAATTTGGGAAGACGTGGGAGACATCCTTGTTTCTTGAGGAGATTTTCAAATTGGTCTAAACTCACTGCAAATACATTGACAAACTCAGAGTGGGTTAGTTATGTGTATTCTAAACTCATCCTCTTTTTTTTTTTTTTTTCCATTTCTGAGGATGGCTTTCTAATCTTGTCTCCAACATCTAAAGGATATTTTAAGTCAATTGGGAGGCGGAATAAGCCATACAGTATTGGTTTACTTTATACTTTGGATTTTTAAATAAGTGTAAGGAATTATGAGACTATTTAAAATGTTTAATTCTGCTTCTTATGCCCTGATTAAAGCAGTTGTGCGAGAGGTTAGTAAAGACAGGCGCTCAGACAGCAGGTGGAAGGCAGGACAGAGTCCTGAAAACCCAGAGTGAGAAAGCCTGGCCCAGGGACTGTAAAATCCAAATTAATGAGCAAAGCTACATAAACAACAAAGAGCTGGAGACAGGTAGGAAGGTCAAAAGCAAAGAGGCCAGAGATGAAGATAAACCTAGGATTAATTACAAATGAATTAAACCTACCAGCTCAAATTAAACAGCCAATTTTGCATTTGACATTTACGAGTATTCTTGTTAGTTACAATTTTTATTGGTACGTGTGTGTCTGTGTCTATGTTCTCAGAATGTGTTTCATTTGTATTTTTTTCAATGTTCATTTGGAAACTTCTTTTTCTTAAAAAAAAAAAAAAGACGTTTTAAAAAAATTCTTGTGGCACTTCCTGCCTCTAGAGCTGGTTTTGCAAGCCCTGGGGGGTGGGGGGGAGGGGAAATTGTTCTTCCATCCTGGTCTGCATCAGAATCCCTGGGAGACCCTGAGGCAACACGGCTGGGCATCTGCGCTTTCTAGAGCTATTCGGTGAGTCTGAGGATCACTAAACTTGGGAATTGTCTCCCCTACACAACAGCTCCCTCCATGCCTGTAAGGGATGTGAGTAACCACTACTTAGTGCTTTACCTCTCTCTCTTCTCTCCTTCGTTCATACTTGGGAGCCCATTAAAATAGAAGGAAAGTGTTATGATTGGTAAGAACCCCTTGAAATAGTTTTCCTACCTTCAAGTTACAGATTACCTGGAGAACCTAGTAACAAGAAAGAGCATATCCACGGAAATATCATCACTAACACTGGGTAACCCCGGATGGGAGCGAAGGCAGGGGGCGTCATATTTTGGCATACAGCTGGGAGGTCAGACTTGTGAGGGCTTGATGGCCAGGAGAGGCTCTATAATGAAAATGAGTCTTGAAGGGAGTGCTAAAGGATGGAACTTGGAGACATGTTGCAGGGTAAGGGAAGGCTACAACATAGGGGTGCTAGGCAATTATCAGCTTTCCTCTCTCTGCAGTAGTTAAGATGTTAATTACAAGTTGCCTTTGGCCCCCACAGGCACTATCTAGTTAAAGCTCAAAGAGGAGGAATTTTTTTTTTACAAGAGTCCATAAAATTGAGTACCAACTTAATTTTTATTCATTGTGAATCAATGCAGAAACCAGAATAGACCTAACACATTGTTGCGGAGTGTGTTTTGGAATCAAGACACATTCTTGGCTGGAATTGGAAAGGTGATAAAGCTAAAGAAAAAGCCACAGGTCTCCAATCCCACTTTGGTTACAGTTCTGCCCCCCTCCCCCCCCGCCCCCTATCTCCCGACAGGACCGTCTCCAGGAATAGGAAGTCAGCAAAACCCAGCATGATGGATGTAGGGTTAATCACATTTCTGGGTTCAATAGAGGGTATATACAGTCCCACCCCTAAACCTGGGTAACTGGGCCTCTGCCATTGGCCAGTTTAGAGACCCCTGATGCCCTCTCCTCCTCCTGGGGATGCCCCACCCCCCACAGAGTAAATCCTAGGACACATGCCCACCAGGAGTCTTCGACCTCCCTTTCAGACAACAGTCTGGGTATCTATTCTCCGTTGCTGACCCAAAGCCATCTTATGCACACGGTGATGACACATATGCAACTCTAGAATGCCAATTCTGAGATGAACCATGGGGGGCTTGATGGATAAGACAGAGGGAAGTAAAAAAGGAGGAAGAGAAAGGAAATTTCTTAGAAAGGAAATCTAGAACAATGGATGAGGAAGCATAGAGAACACATTGCAATGGGTAACCAGGAAAACAACAATTGAAGGGAATAGCTCTGTGTGAGAGAGTCTAAGAAAAAAGGGAATGATGAGGGAGATAGGGGCTAGGGGACAGGGCCTTGGTGGAATTTAACAGAGACCACAGACACAGGAGAAAATGTTCAAGAGGACCTAAATGGACTCTAGAAGGGCAGATAACCTGCTTATAAATAAGGACCTGGTATCCAGAAGAAGGACCCAGTGACTCAAGGATCGAAGTTGGCCACGGGGTATAAAAGTCCATCTTGCACGTTAAACGTGGTCAAGCTACATTTAATGACTCAGCCGAGTGCTTGTGGTTTACCTATTTCTTTTTATTTTTTTATTTTTTAATGTTTATTTTTGAGAGAGAGAAAGAGAGAGAAAGTACAAGTGGGGAAGGGACAGAGAGAGAGGGAGACACAGAATCTGAAGCAGGCTCCAGGCTCCAAGATGTCAGTACAGAGCCCAGTGTGGGCTTGAACCCACAAACCGTGAGATCAGACCTGAGCCGAAGTCAGACACTTAACCTACTGAGCCACCCAGGTGCCCCTGGTTTACCTATTTCTATCTGCATACACCTAGAAATCTGGAACTCCTCTCACTGGAAGGAAAGAGAGTTTGTGGGAAGACCAGCTGCTTGGACAGGACTGTGCATTTGAACCATGAGGGAGCCACAGTGGAGAACGGGGCCACAATCCCAAAGTTAAAATCTAAAAATGAAAACAACTCAACATCTCTGGAGGAGCCAAGATGGGAGAAGCATGGAAGTTTTTTTTTTTTGTTTTTTTTTTGCATCTCACATCCATGAAATACAACCAGACCAACACTAAACCATCCTGCACACCTAGAAAACTGATTTGAGGATTAACACAACAATCTGCACAACCTGAACCACAGAACTCAGCAGGTATGCGGTGCAGAGAAAGCACCCTCCCCCAAAAGCAGCTGGAGAGAAAGTGGAAAAGTAGAAACAGCTGCAGGGACTGAACTAAAAAGGGAGAAAGGAGAGGGTTTAAATTCCATTAAGACTACAAATGGGGAGCGCAGAGTCTGAAACTCCACAGTTCGATACCTGGAGGTGCTCTGGTAGGAAGGGCGAATCCACAGGAGCAGAGTGGGGTCCAGGAAGTTCTTGGGCCACACGGGGAGAATCGGTTCCCCTGATGGAAGAACATTCAGTAGAGGCTGTGTGGCCCCCCATCCCAGCAGACCCCAGAGAACGGCCACATTCGCTGGTGCTGGAACAAGGTCGTTAAGGGGGAAGCCTGGTGCCAGATGTGTGTTGTGATTTTCCATAATCCCTGAAATGCTGCTGCCACACAATTGTGTGAACTTTTTCTGGGGCGGGCTGGCGCCCGGCCGCAGTCCCTTGGCACCAGCAGCAGCACAGTCCCTCGAACATCTCGGAGTGAGGCCGGCACCCGGCCACTGCTGGGTGAGACCCTCCCGTAGAGGACCTGAGCAGGTCAAAGCCGCGGTACCTCAGAAGCGAGGGGTTCGGGAAACACAGCTGCATCTGAGATAAAACTCAGGAGGGAGGCGCCGCCTGGCAACCTGACGGCTTGGTCAGGGACAGTGTAAAAGCAGGAGTGGACGGAAGCCAGAGACAAAGGACAGGTGCGTGATTGCTGCTCGGGGAGAGCAGAGTACAAATACTGGGTAGTTATGCGACACCATTTTCACCCCTCCTGCGCACGCGCATACACACCTACAAGCTCCACAACATTCCACCCCAGTAAGCTAAGCAGCGCCATCTAGTGGAGAATGGAGCCATTACACCTAGCCCCGCCCAAATAGGCCAAACTGGCCCCTCAGTAACACCACAAATCTCTCCGCCTGCTTAGTGTACAGGCTATAAAGTGCTTCACAGTTTGACCTCCAGGGGAAACCAATGTAATTTCAATCGTATTTCAGTCTGTTTGCTGGTGCGTGTATTCAATTTTCTTTTTTTCTTTCCCCTTTTTTGTTTCTTTTCTTTTTCTTGAATACAGAAAGAGAAAAAATCTATTTTTATTTTCAATTTTTATCAAAATATTATTCTTTACTTTTTCTACTATATATTTTACTTTTTTGCAAGATTTTCAAATTCGATTTTACTTCCATCATTTCATTTTATTCTATTTCATTGTATTCATTTTCTCAAATTTTCAAACGTTTTCCTTTTTTCCCCTTTTTCTCTAATCTATCAAGCACTTTTCAATAACCAGAGCAAAACACACCTAGAATCTGCATCATTTATTTGGTTTGTGTGTGTGTGTGTGTGTGCGTGTGTGTGTGTGTTGTTTGTATTTTTTTTTTAATTTTTTATGTTTTATTTATTCTTGAGAGAGAGAAAGAGAGTATGAGCAGGGGAGGAGCAGAGCAAGAGAGGGACACAGAGTCCAAAGCAGGCTTCAGGCTTCAAAATGATGAAATGGAGGAATTCATCCCCCAAAAAGAGAAGGAAGAAACGACAGCCAGGGACTTAACCAACACAGAAACAATCAAGATGTCTGAACCAGAATTTAGAATCACGATAATAAGAATACTAGCTGGGGTCAAAAATAGGTTAGAATCCCTCTCTGCGGAGATAAAAGAAGTAAAAACTAGTCAGGATGAAATAAAAAATGCTATAACTGAGCTGTAATCTCAAATGCATACCATGGCAGCAAGGATGGATCAGGCAGAACTGCAAATCAGCAATATAGAGGACAAACTTATGGAGCATAATGAAGCAAAAACAAAGAGGGAGACTAAAGCAAAAGAGCAGAGAATTAGAAGAGCAAAAGAATTAGAGAAATCAGTGACTCATTAAAAAGGAACAACATCAGAATCATAGGGGTCCCAGAAGAGGAAGAGAGAGAAAAGGGGGTAGAAGGGTTATGTGAGCAAATCATAGCAGAAAACTTTCCAAACCTGGGGAAAGACACAGACATCAAAATCCAGGAAGCACAAAGGACTCCCATTAGATTCAACAAAAAACCGACCATCAACAAGGCATATCATAGTCAAATTCACAAAATAATCAGGCAAGGAAAGAATCACGAAAGCAGCAAGGGAAAAAAAGTCCTTAACCTACAAGGGAAGATACATCAGGTTTGCAGCAGACCTATCTACAGAAACTTGGCAGGCCAGAAAGGAGTGGCAGGATATATTCAATGTGCTGAATCAGAAAAATACACAGCCAAGAATTCTTTATCCAGCAAGGCTGTCATTCAAAATAGAAGGAGAGATTCAAAGTTTCCCAGACAAACAAAAATTAATGGTTAGTGGTTCATGACCACTAACAAGCCTTGCAAGAAATTTTAAGGGGGACTCTCTGAGGGGAAAAAGACAGAAAAAAAAGCAACAAAGACTAGAAAGGACCAGAGAACACCACCAGAAACTCCAACTCTACAAGAAACATAATGGCAATAAACTCATATCTTTCAGTACTCATTCTAAATGTCAATGGACTAAATGCTCCAATCAAAAGACATATGGTAACAGAATGGGTAAGAAAACAAGATCCATCTATATGCTGTTTACAAGAGACCCACTTGAGACCTAAAGACACCTTCAGATTTAAAGTAAGGGGATGGAGAACCATCTATCATGCTAATGGTCAACAAAAGAAAGCCGGAGTAGCCATACTTACATCAGAAAATCTAGACTTCAAAATAAAGACTATAACAAGAGATGAAGAAGGGCATTATATCATACTTAAGGGGTCTATCCACCAAGAAGACCTAACAATTGTAAACACTTATGCTCCAAATGTGGCAGCACCCAAATATATAAGTCAATTAATCACAAACATAAAGAAACTCATTGATAATAATACCATAAAAATAGGGGACTTCAACACCCCACTTACAACAATGGACAGATCAACTAAACAGAAAATCAACAAGGAAACAATGGCTTTGAATGACACACTGGGTCAGATGGACTTAACAGATATCTTCAGAACATTTCATCCTAAAGCAGTGGAATACACATTCTTCTCCAGTGCACACGGAACGTTCTCCAGAGTAGATCACATACTGGGACACAAATCAGGCCTCAACAAGTACAAAAAGATAGAGATCATACCGTACATATTTTCAGACCACAACACTATGAAACTCGAAATCAACCACCAGAAAAAATTTGGAAAGATAGCAATTACTTGGAGACTAAAGAACATCCTTCTAAAGAATGGATGTGCTAACCAAGAAGTTAAAGAGGAAATTAAAAAGTACATGGAAGCTAGTGAAAATGATAACACCACAGCCCCAAACCTCTGGGACACAGCAAAGGTGGTGATAAGAGGGAAGTATATTGCAATTCAGGCCTTCCTAAAGAAGGAAGAAAGGTCTCAGATACACAACCTAACCTTACACCTTAAAGATCTGGAAAAAGAACAGCAAATAAAACCCAAAACCAGCAGAAGACAGGAAATAATAAAGATTAGAGCAGAAATCAATGCTAAAAAAAAAAAACAAAAAACAAAAAAAAAAAAAACAGTAGAACAGATCAATGAAACCAGAAGCTGGTTCTTTGACAGAATTAACAAAATTTATAAACCACTAGCCAGTTTGATCAAAAAGAAAAAGGAAAGGACCCAAATAAATAAAATCAAGAATGAAAGAGGAGAGGTCACAACCAACACAGCAGAAATACAAACAATAAGAGAATATTATGAGCAATTATAATGATAATAAAATGGGTAATCTGGAAGAATGGACAAATTCCTAGAAACATAGAAACTACCAAAACTGAAACAGGAATGAATAGAAAATTTGAACAGACCCATCACCAGTAAAGAAACCGAATTAGTAATAAAAAATCTGCCAAAAAACAAGAGTCCAGGGCCAGATGGCTTTCCAGAGGAATTCTACCAAACATTTAAGGAAGAGTTAACACCTATTGTCTTGCAGCTGTTCCAAAAAATAGAAATGGAAGGAAAACTTCCAAACTCTTTCTATGAAGCTAGCATTACCTTGATTCAAAACCAGACAGAGACCCCACTAAAAAGAACTATAGACCAATTTCCATGATGAATGCAAAAATTTCCATGATAGATGCAAAAATCCTCAACAAGGTATTAGCCAACCATATCCAACAATACATTAAAAAAATTATTCACCACGACCAAGTGGGATTTATACCTGGGATGCAGGGTTGGTTCAATATCTGCAAAACAATCAATGTGATACATCACATCAATAAAAGAAAGGACAAGAACCACATGATCCCCTCAATAGATGCAGAGAAAGCATTTGACAAAATACAGCATTCTTTCTTGATAAAAACTCTTGAGAAAGTAGGGATAGAAGGATCATACCTCAAGATCATAAAAGCCATGTATGAAAGACCCAACACTAATACCATCCTCAATGAGGAAAAACTGAGAGATTTCCCTCCAATGTCAGGGACAAGAAATGGATGTCCACTCTCACCACTGTTATTCAACATAGTATTGGAAGTCTTAGCCTCAGCAATCAGACAGCACAAAGAAATAAAAGGCATCCACATCGGCCAGGAGGAGGTCAAATTTTCACTCTTTGCTGATGACATGATACTCTATATGGAAAACCCAAAAGATTCCACCAAAAAACTGCTAGAACTGATCCATGAATTCAGCAAAGTGGCAGGATATAAAATCAATGCACAGAAATCGGTTGCATTCCTATACACCAACAATGAAACAACAGAAAGAGAAATCAAAGAATCGATCCCATTTAAAATTGCACCAAAATCCATAAAATACCTAGGAATAAATCTAACTAAAGAGGTGAAAAATCTATACACTGAAAACTATAGAAAGCTTATGAAAGAAATTGAAGAAGACACAAAATAATGGAAAAATATTCCATGTACCTGGATGGGAAGAACAAATATTGTTAAAATGTCAGTACTACCCAAAGCAATCTACATATTCAATGCAATCCCTAAAAATAACACCATCATTCTTCACAGAACTAGAACAAAAAATCTTAAAATTTGTATGGAACCCAAATAGCCAAAGCAATCTTGAAAAAGAAAACCAAAGTAGTTGGCATCACAATCCCAGAGTTCAAGCTGTATTACAAAACCGTAATCATCGGGGCGCCTGGGTGGCTCAGTCGGTTAAGCGGCCGACTTCAGCTCAGGATCTTGCAGTCCGTGAGTTTGAGCCCCGCGTCAGGCTCTGTGCTGACAGCTCAGAGACTGGAACCTGTTTCGGATTCTGTGTCTCCCTCTCTCTGACCCTCCCCTGTTCATGCTCTGTCTCTCTCTGTCTCAAAAATAAATAAATGTTAAAAAAAAAAACTGTAATCATCTAGACAGCATGGTACTGGCATAAGAACAGGTGCTCAGATCAGTGGAACAGAATAGAGAACCCAGAAATGGACCCACAAACGTATGGCCAACTAACCTTTGACAAAGCAGGAAAGAATATCCAATGGAATAAAGACAGTTTCTTCAGCAAGTGGTGCTGGGAAAACTGGACAGTGACATGCAGAAAAATGAACCTGGGCCACTTTCCTACACCATACACAAAAATCAACTCAAAATGGATGAAAGACCTAAATGTAAGACAGGAAGCCATCAAAATCTTCCAGGAGAAAGCAGGCAAAAACCTCTTTGACCTTGGCTGCAGCAACTTCTTACTCAACATGTCTCTGGAGGCAAGGGAAACAAAAGCTAAAAATGAACTACTGGGGCCTCATCAAAATAAAAAGCTTCTGCACAACCAAGGAAACAATCAGCAAAACTAAAGGCAACCGACAGAATGGAAGAAGATATTTGCAAACGACGTATCAGATAAAGGGTTCATATCCAAAATCTATAAAGAATTTCTCAAACTCAACACCCAAAAAGCAAATGATCCAGTGAAGAAATGAGCAAAAGACATGAACAGACACTTCTCCAAAGAAGAAAGACACTTCTCCATCCAGATGGCCAACTGACACATGAAAAAATGCTCAACATCACCCATCATCAAGGAAATACAAATCAAAACCACAATGAGATATCACCTCACACCTGTCAGAATGGCTAACATTAACAACTCAGGCAACAACAGATGTTGGTGAGGATGAGGAGAGAGAGAGGATCTCTTTTGCATTGTTGGTGGGAATGCAAACTGGTGAAGCCACTCTGGAAAATAGTATGGAGGTTCCTCAAAAAATTAAAAATAGAACTACCCTACAACCCAGCAATTGCACTACTAGGTATTTATCCAAGGGATACAGTTGTGCTGTTTCGAAGGGGCACATGCACCCCAATGTTTATAGAAGCACTATCGACAATAGCCAAAGTATGGAAGGAGCCCAAATGTCCATCCATCGATGGATGAATGGATAAAGAATATGTGGTGTATATACACACACACACACACACACACACACACACACACACACACAATGGAGTATTGCTCGGCAATCAAAAAGAATGAAATCTTGCCATTTGCAACAACGTGGATGAAACTGGAGGATATTATGCTAAGCAAAATTAGTCAGTCAGAGAAGGACAAATATCATATGACTTCACTCATGTGGAATTTAAGATACAAAACAGATGAACATACGGGAAGGGAAGTAAAAATAATATAAAAACAGGGAGGGGGACAAAACAGAAGAGACTCTTAAATATAGAGAACAAACAGAGGGTTGCTGGAGGGGTTGTGGGAGGGGGGATGGGCTAAATGGGTAAGGGGCACAAAGGAATCTACTCCTGAAATCATTGTTGCACTATATGCTAACTAACTTGAATGTAAATCAAAAAATAAATTAAGCAACAATTTTAAAAAAATAATAAAAATAAAAATGAAGACAACTCTCTGGCTTCCTGCAGGTGGAGGTGATAGAAGTGGCCAAAGGGCACCATCAGTTGCTGCCAGACACCCTGTGCTTTTATGCGTACTTTTATTTATCTACATTACATGATGGTTGGGGGAAAGGAGTGGTTTCATTTTGTTTTAGAACTCCCACCTTCACCTTGGGTTAACCAAAGACACCTCGGATATAATAAAACGAGCACTGGAATTCATAAAACTGTACATGTGGGCTGCGATGTACCAAAGCTAGAGAGATGGATTAATATACAAATCACAGAAGATGTGAAAAGTGAGGAACAAAGAGAAATAGTTGAAGAGCGTCCTTGGAGAGAAGAAAATTTAGGTGGAAAAAAAGACAGAAACAAAAGCAGTTAGTTTTTTTTTAATGGAAGGAAGGAAGGAAGGAAGGAAGGAAGGAAGGAAGGAAGGAAGGAAGAAGGGGGAAGGAAGGAAGAAGGAAGGAGGGAAGGAAGGAAGGAACGAACGAACGAACGAACGAACGTAGGAAGGAAGGAAAGGAAGAAGGAAGAGAGGGAGGAAGGAGAGAGGAGGAAGGAAAGGGGAGAGAGAGAGAGGCAGGGAGGGAGGGAAATGAGTGGGTAGGTAAACAGGGAATAGAGCAAGGCAGAAGGAAAATAAATGTTCTCTGAGTAAAAATATCCTCATCCACATGAAAACAAGGGTATTTTCTGCATTTCATTCAACCTCTTTGTTGGTTGTTGTTTGGTTTTAAAAAGCAGCAGGGAATGTCAAACAGCTGTTTTTACAGCTTCTGTCACTTTGTCGAAGCCAGCCTATGCAGTCTGACGGCCGGGCACACCCAGACAGCAGCAGACAGCAGCGCGGGTGGCGGGTGGCGAGGCGCTCTGTGAGCAGATGGGCCGGGTCTGCAGGCGGCATGGCAAGAGACGGTGCCTGGCCCCCGCTGCGCTCCTCAGAGCCGGGACCAGGACCCCTGGGAATGCTGCTGGAGAGAGATAAGCAAACACTGGAGGCAGTATTTCTCTTTCCTGATTGAAAAAAAAAAAAAAAAAAAAAAAAGCACCTAAGGATAATCTTCCCTCAGTGGAAACAGCACAAAAGCATAAAACCGCAAGTCAGGTAATATGGACTTAGGGCCCAACTCTACCATTTCTGAGCTATATGATCTTAGGCTGGTTCTATCACCTCGGAGAGTCTCAGTTTTCCCCATTGATAAAATGGGGATAATACTTCACAGGGTTCTCATGAGGATTAAATAAGGCAATCACATGGCATAAAGCCTAGAATATAGTAGGCAGTCAATGAGCATGTTAACACCCCACATTTGGTTCAAAAGAAAGAGAGAGAGAAATAGAGAGATGATACGGATACAGAAACAGATCAATAGAGAGAAATATGGTAAAGACACAGAGAGAGACTAGGGTCCAAGAAAGTCCTCCAAAGGAATGTTTGGTTTCTTTTTTTTTTTTTAATGCTTATTTATTTTTGAGAGAGAGACGGAGAGAGAGCACGAGCAGGGGAGAGGCAGAGAGAGAGGGGGGCAGAGGGTCCGACGTGGGCTCTGCTCTGACAGCAGAGAGCGCGATGTGGGGCTCAAACTTATGAACCATGAGATTATGACCTGATCTAAGGTCAGATGCTTAACCGACTGAGCCATCCAGGTGCCCCAGGAATGTTTGGTCTCTGATAAATGTGGGAAGGGACTTCTCACACTCCCTCCTCTCCTCCCACTGTCTGCCAATATCGAGCCCATTTGGAAATCACAGATGTGGATTCTCCTGTCTACCTCCCCTCCCAAATAAACCCTCCAGCAGCATCAGTATTAACCCTGCCAAGTCGGATAGAGCTCTCCGTCATGGCAGGGGACCCCCAGGATGGTGGCCTGCTCCCTCCTGAGAGTCGCTGTGCAACTTCATGGTGCGTCTGTTGGGGCATGATTGGGCGGCAAGAGACAAAAGCACCAGATGATAAGGGAGGAGAACAGTGGGTCAAAGGTGAGGTCAAGGTGATAGTCAAAGGTCAGGAGTAGGGGTCATCTAAGCAGCGCTTCACAGGGCTCCTACCAGCTAGTCAGCAGCCTTGTCTCCATCATTCTCATCCCGGAAGACAATGAGTGTCCCCCGGGGGCTTGGCAGGTTACCCAGTTCTGCCCCCTTCACTGACACTGTGTCCGGTGGGCTGAAAGCACACACTTGGCCTGCTTCAGGGATGCCTTGGGAGCCTGCTCCCACCGCCACCTTCACTTGGGCCCATCCCTGACACTTACAGAGCCAAGAGCAAGAGAGTTCAATGTTATAAATCGAGCTAACAAACTGTGAGATAGAAAACATACTCTACCCTTGACAAATGCACCGTCATAAGCCTGGAAGGTTTCCATTTAAATTCTCAATCTCCTTGGAGCTCTGCTCTGGCACACAGAGCTGTGGGGAGAGATGACTTCTAGCCCCCAGCCTGATCCCCACCTCTTCCCACCCTGGGTTCTGTCTCAGTCTTCAGGGACCCTGCACACACACGTGTACTTCCAGCCCGCATGTCTAAGCTCTGTCCACACCCCCCAGTGACACAGGCCATCTTTAAAGGGTGTGCTGGGATGGACGCCTACACAGACACTAGGACCAGCTTAGGGCCATTTGAGCAGGGAATTGCAAGTTCCTGGTTACCTGAATTATGGGGTAGAGAGGGGGTCACAGGCCTTGGATGGGCATATTCTCTTGGCCCCAAGGATTTCTTGCCCTTTGGGGAGGGTTATGGCTGGAAGAGGGCCAGAGTGGGACCCTCTGAAGTGCAGGGTCTAGAGCAGAGGCCCATCTTGCTCAAAGCGTCCTGTACCTTCATCAGCATCATGACGCATACCAAACAGTGGGCCCATTCCCCCCAAAGGCAATGTAGAGAACATCTCCCTTGGGTTTGCTCCCCGCCTGGGCTCTCACCGCAGCCTCCCAGCCACGCTCCTGCCAGCTCCAGCCAGACTCTCTGAGTCCAAAGCTCCTTTGGGAAGAGACTGCAGGGGCGGAGAAAGGGAGAGCCAGGCTGGAGACTGAGGCAGCTGGAGCAGAGCTAGGACTCCTGGGGCAGGTCCCATTGTTAAGCAGGCCCCCCACCAGATTTAATGGAGCGTTTCTGCTGTGCTTTTCACAGTGTTGTGGCTCTTAATAGGCGCCCCCAGCAAGCCGCCCTGGGCCCACGCTGTCTCTGAGCAGCTGCTGTGCTGAGCGAGGGAGCGGGCGGCTCTCGTTTGCAGACCACGTGCCTGTCGCCTTCTCAGGAAGCCATCACAGCACATCCTGGAACAGGCTCCCAAGGAGGCATCACAGTTTAGTGCAATTCGTCAACTTCACAGCTGCTGCTTGGGAGGGTGCGGGTCTGGGAAAGCAAGCACCAAGCCGCTCAGGGCTCAGGAATGGGGAGCATTCCCAGGCCCCAGCGAGAGTGGGCAAGGCTCTAGCAAGACTCAGACTTCACCTCCAGCCTGTCAAAGGCCAGGGGCTTCCCCAGAGGTGGTCGGCCTCGGCCCTCTCCTGGCCCCAATGACACTGGGAGCCTGGAAAGTTGGGGAGAGAGTGGATTTGGGGCTGCCTGCATCATCCACTGGGTGTACGATCTACGGCAAGTTACATCACACCTCTAGGCCTCTGTT
Source organism: Lynx rufus (assembly GCF_022079265.1). Taxonomy (NCBI): domain Eukaryota; kingdom Metazoa; phylum Chordata; class Mammalia; order Carnivora; family Felidae; genus Lynx; species Lynx rufus. Next base: position 126,543,579 of record NW_025814834.1, on the reverse strand, counting down.
TGTCTATCTGTAAAATGGAAGTGTAAGTAATTCTTACTCCCAAGCCTGATAGTCAACTCCGGCTGTGCCAGTCAGTAAAATATTGAAATACTTAGTAAAGAGGAGTAGTTCTCAAAGGGTGGTTTCTATACCAGCAGCATCAGCATTGCCTGGGCACTTGTTAGAATGCAGGTTCCTGGGCTCCACCGCAGACCTACTGAATCAGGAACTCCGGAGATGGGGCCTGGTAATCTGTTTTAACAAGCCTTCCAGGTGAGGGGCACCTGGGCGGCTCAGTCGGTTAAACGTCCAACTCTTGGTTTGACTCAGGTCATGATCTCATGGTTCATGAGTTCCAGCCCCGCATCTGGCTCTACGCTGTTGTGCAGAGCCTGCGTGGGACTCTTTCTTTCTCTCTCTCTCTCTGCCCCTCCCCCACCCCTCTGTTCCTCTCTCTCTCTCTCTGAGAATAAATAAATAAATTTACCTAATAATAATAATAATAAGACTTCCAGGTGATTCTAAGGCAGACTAAAGTTTGAGAGCCCCTGATCAAGCCTCCCCCACCTCTGTCCCAACTTTCTCCCCACCATGATCTTCGCCCCTTCCCAGGACTGCCCAGACCTCTGCCCAGTCCGGCAACCACAGGGTCAGCACTTAGCACACAGGGGCCTCCAGGCTCCTGTTCCAGCTTCTTCCATTCTGTTTGGGCAATGCCCATGTCATATTAGTTTTTGAATATTTTTCATAACGGCCCTACGAAAAGGTTGTTGTAAAGACTGGGTAAGCGATATCTGTACAGCACTTAGCAGAGCACCTGCCGTGCAGAAAGCACTTGACTGCCAGAAGATGCCCTGATGTTATTCTGAGGACCCTCTGTTAGTCTTTGCAACCTGAGTACACAGCTCTGTCCTGAGCGAACTCCCTTTTCATGTCTTTCTTCTCTCCCTCTGCAGTGAAGAAGCAGCCCACTGCTGACTCCCAGGGGTCACCAGCGCTCCCCCTGCTCCCAACCCACCTGGGATCAGTACAGAACCTCTGCTTGCCAACCCATGTACCCCATTCCTAAGGAAAGTATGCAGCCTTGAAAAGCCTCTCCCCTAACTCCCGGCAACTGCTGATCTTTTCACTGTCTCCATAGCTTTGCCTTTTCCAGAATGTCATATAGTTGGAATCATACAGTATGCAGCCTTTTCAGATTGGCTTCTTTCACTTAGTAATGTGCATTTCAGTTTCCTCCGTGTCCTCTCACAGCTCGATAGCTCATTTCTTTTCAGCGCTGAATAACATTCCTTTGTCTGGATGTGCCGCAGTTTTTGTGTCCATTCACCTACTGAAAGACATCTTGGCTGCGAGTTTTTGGCAATTGTTAATAGAGCTGCTATAAACATCCACATGCAGGTTTTTGTACGGACATGAGTTTTCAATTTTGGGGGGCACAGACCAAGGAGCACGATGGCTGGATCGCATGGTAAGAGTATGTTTAGTTTTGTAAGTTCTTTCAAACTATCTTCTGAAGTGGCTGCAGCATTTTGCATTCCCACCAGCAATGAGTGAGAGGTCCCACTGCGCCCCACGCTCACCAGCACTTGGTGTTGTCAGTGTTCCCGAGCTGACCCTTCTACCAGGTGCGTAGTTGTATCTCATTGTGGTTTTAATTTGCATTTCCCTGATGACAGGAGATGTGGAGCATCTTTCATAAGCTTATTTGTTTCCTATGTCTTTTACCTGTTTCTTAATCAGGTTGTTCATTTTCTGATTGTTGAGTTTTAAGAGTTCTTTGTGTATTTTATTATTTTTTATTTTTTTAACGTTTTATTTGTTTTTGAGACAGAGAAAGACAGAGCATGAGTGGGAGGAGGGGCAGAGAGAGAGGGAGACACAGAATCCAAAGCAGGCTCCAGGCTCTGAGCTGTCAGCACAGAGCCAAACGTGGGGCTCGAACTCACAAACTGTGAGATCATGACCTGAGCCGAAGTTGGACGCTTAACCAACTGAGCCACCCAGGCGCCCCTAGAGTTCTTTGTATATTTTAAATAGCAGTCCTTATCAAGTCTGTCTTTGGCAAATATTTTTCCACCAGTCTGTGGCTTGTTTTCTCATTCTCTTGATGTCAGTTTATGGTTTTTTGGTTCTGTTTTGTTTCAGTAACAAAGAGACAAAGTGTAAAATTAGTAAACATTTAGGGAAAGGTGAGTGTTACAAGATCTCTCAAACACCCCACAGTGAAAGTTCTCCTGAGGCCCAGGGATACAGGCCAGATGGCTCTAACATGTCCCGTGGCTCCTGTCCCTTATGTCCACTCATCTCCAATGACAAAGCTCTGTCCTTAGATAAGGAACTCCCCAGCCAATCTTCCCCAGAACAATTTTCTGCTTCAATAGACAGATAATCAGTGCTTCTTAACCCCTTTAAATGCCACTGACCTCGTTGAGAATCTGACCAAGGCTCCAGGCCTCTCCCCAGGAAAGTGCACAAACACAGAAGCACACACACAACATGCCAGCTCAGGGGTTCACAGACCTCTGAAGCCCACACAATGCTCAGTGACCTCATGTTAAGAGGTTCTGCTGGCAAGGGAGAACAGAAAGACCTGCGATGTTAATAATAGTCAAGATGTCGGGGCACCAAGGAGCAAAGTAAAGTCATTTTCGTTTTCAAGCAAACCCCAAGCTCACAGTCCCAATCTTCAGAGCCCCCTAGGCTCTTTCCTTGCCCGTGTCTCGCTCTTTGGAGATCTGGCAAAGAACTGAAGAAGTAATAGTGGCCATCGCTTGGAGAGGTCGTCTACCCCTGGTCACACTGACCTCATGTAACTCTGACCCAAAGCAAATGAGCTGTCTACCCCCCTGCCACCTCTGGTGGCAGTCCTACTCTAGCTGCAGCGACACTGCCCCCATGGTGGTGTCTCCCCTCCACCCCACAAGGCCTTCTAGCTGCTCAGCTGGTAGTCCAGCTGTGTGGGGTCTTTGCGGCTTACAGAGGAGGAGGGCTGGGAGCAGGGTGAGGCCAGTGAGGCATTGAGGGTACAAAGTTTAAGAGACTACTCACTCTTGGGACCCTGCAGAGAAGTTCATACGAAGACATCTGGCCACCAGCCCTTCCTGTCTATGGAAACAGGTGGCTGTCAGGAGAATGGAAAGACTTACGGCCCAGCTATAATGAGTTGGTTCGCTCCCTGGCATTTCACCAGCTTCAGGCCCACTTTTGGTGACCTTTGAGAGGGAGGGAGGGAGGGTCAGCTCCCCCAAGGAAGAGAGAGCAGGGACCCTTGTTAACAGACACTGGAGGGGCCCAGAACTGCAAGGAAAAGGTCTTTCTCTGAGCCCCTGCCTGGGACCAGTGAATGTGCAGTCTTATCTGCAGTGGAGAAATGGAGGGACCGTGCCTTTGTGGGAGCTAAGGGTGGGCACTAGGTTCTGCCCTTCACACAGGGGCGCCTTCCCTGGGAGAGTTTCTCCCAGCACCATTCGCCCACATGCAGCCTCCATGAGCTCACCCAAGCCCTTGTGAAGCATTCACACATATTTGTCTCTAGAAATAGATCACACTGCCCTGCAAACCCAAGTTCTTCCCCTGACTCTTCCCCTGCTTCCCCCTCCCCCAGTCTGTCAGCTGCCTAAGGCTTCCCCAGGCTGCCTGGGACTAGGAAATGCCAGCCTATTGCTGGGGAGGTGGAGGGCACCCACCTCACCTTCTTCCCTCTGGCTGTAGTAGCTGAGGAGAGGAGTGAGGTGTTGAAGACAGTAACTGAGAATGGCAGGAGGTGGGGACCATCAACAGCTACTCTGAGGTGTGAAGCTGGTGAACTCCTGCAAGGTCAATAGGATGTGCAATTCGTCCTTAATCTCCTTTCAGAAGTGGGAGTCTTCACCTGCCGGATCCCCCCAGTCCAGGCAATCCAGAAGGCAGCAAGCCCTCAACACAGGGTGAGGCTCCCCCTTCCCACACCACACACCCCTTGGTGCTCCTCATCATCACCCCGTCAGCCAGACTTCATCCCACCTGCCTGCCTCCACTACTGTGTCAGACCTAGAAAAGCTGAGACCACGGAAGGAGGTAGGAGATACATACACAGAGGACATGCTAGAAGTTGAAGGTTTTCCCTAGCCCTCACTACTCAGGGAAGATGGTTTCCAGGGTTAGGAGGATAAAGGCAATGAGCCTATAAAAGAGTTGTCCTAGAGAGAATGGTGAGACTATAAATGATGTGACGTCTTCATAACAAGAATCACGTGTCGTGCCACTGAAGGCTTCTGGAAAACAGAACAGAAGTCTGGAAAGTCAGCCATGTGGCTTCACGACACAACGCCACTCCCACCTCGCTCTGAGACACCACACAAGACGTTTTTCCTTCCTGGGCCTCAGGCTCATGGCGTAAATATGTATTGAGCATCTTCATTATGCCAGGCACTGGGATAAGTATTGGAGATCCAACGAATGACAGCATTTATTACATGCTTTTTATGTATGGGTGCTATTTTAAGCACTTTGCATATACTATCTCATTTAATTCTCACACTGAACTATGAGGTAGACACTGTTATTATCCTCATCTTACAGATGAGGACACTGAGGTACAGAGAAATTAAACAACTTGCTCATGGTCACTAGTGTAACAGAATTTGAACCCAGACAGTCTGATCCCAGACCATGCTCTTTTTTTTTTTTCTTTTAATCTGGATGGCTAGTTTTGTTTTGTTTTAATTTACATCCAAATTAGTTAGCATATAGTGCAACAATGATTTCAGGAGTAGATTCCTTAGTGCCTCTTACCCATTTAGCCCATCCCCCCTCCCACAACCCCTCCAGAAACCCTCAGTTTGTTCTCCATATTTATGAGTCTCTTATGTTTTGTCCCCCTCCCTGTCCCCATATTATTTTTGTTTCCCTTCCCTTATGTTCATCTGTTTTTTCTCTTAAAGTCCTCATTTGAGTGAAGTCATATGATTTTTGTCTTTCTCTGACTGACTGACTTTGCTTAGCATAATACCCTCCAGTTCCATCCACGTAGTTGCAAATGGCAAGATTTCGTTCTTTTTGATTGCTGAGTAATACTCCATTGTGTGTGTGTGTGTGTGTGTGTGTGTATAGATATAGATGATATAGATATAGATATAGATATAGATATAGATATAGATATAGATATAGATATAGATATAGATACCACATCTTCTTTATCCATTCATCCATCGATGGACATTTGGGCTCTTTCCATACTTTGGCTATTGTTGATAGTGATGCTATAAACACGGGGGTGCATGTGTCCCTTCGAAACAGCACACCCGTATCCCTGGGATAAATGCCTAGTAGTGCCATTGCTGGGTCATAGGGTAGTTCTATTTTTAGTTTTTTGAGGAACCTCTGTACTGTTTCTCAGAGTGGCTGCACCAGCTTGCCTTCCCACCAGACCATGCTCTTATAACTACTACTGTATACTCCCTCTCGAGGTAAAACAGATACATCCCCTGCTTCATGAACCTTACAGTCTAATGTGAAATATGGCCCATGGGAAAATCTGGTCCACTGCCTGTTTTTAGAAATAAAGTTTTTTTGGAACACAACCACGTTCATTTGTTTGCCTGTTATGTCTGCTTTCACACTGCAATGGCACTCCAGGGGCAGAAATGAGTGGCTGTCTCACAAAACTTAAAATAGTTGCTATACAGTCCTTTACAGAAAAAGTCTGCCAACTCCTGGTCTAATGAAATAGAACTTTCTTGCCTTTCCTTGGGACATGAGAAGGACACACAGAGGTAATAGTAGGGAAAATACTTTGAGCTCTTCAGTCTAAGATATGACCAACGCACATTGGTATATCAGAGTATATCCAACCTGTCATCCAGCTACTACTCCATCTCCAGAACAATCAGCCAGAATGATGTGGGAGCAGTCTGCTCCCAGTTGTCCCACTGCCACTCGATGTCCTGGGCCCAGAGGATACAGGTGGGGCACCAAGTGGCAAGAGTCATAGCTAGTTACAGTTAGAAGATCCACATAAAAGGAAGGAAGAGACACATTCTCCGGGGCCCAGACAACGCAGGCAGCAAGGGAGATGTCTCCGCCTTCACCCAGAGGGGTTGCTTACTGATCCATCTAATCATTCTATATTTATTAAGCACCCACTATATACCAGGCCCCAGGATGGGTGCTGTGCTCTTAGGGAGTCCCACTATGGATACGAGTCAGACAAAATCACACACTGGACAAGGATTAGACCAAAACCACCATACTGTCCCTTCTAATTCTAGGATGCTTTACTTCCATATTCTCCACTGCAAGGAAGGCCTCCATACTTGGGTCTTCAGTGGTGCACAGGAGAGAATCAAATCTGAAGAAAGCTACTCCGCTAATTTTCTTCCTTCCAGTTTTTTCTTAGTTGTACCCCATTCTATTGCAGAGTAGCTTGCTCAGCAAATAGCAATAAATATGGAAATACATGCATACATACATATATATATGTATATATATATATATATATACATATATATATATATATATTATAAGCCCAAGTTCTTTTATTTAGCCTTGATTAAATGGCACCTAATGAATAAATCATTAAATAAAGAAGTTATTGATACAAGTGCTCTGTGGATGCAAACCCGGGGTTAGCATGGGCCTGTGCTTACATGAAAAAGGTTAGAAAATGTTTACATATCAGACACAAAATTTAGGTTACATCCATACTTTTCTGTATCTTGTCACTAGAAAGTTGAGTTTCCATCTCAGTCTCTTTATGGAAAAAGACGAAGAGCGTTTTCTATAACATGGAATGGTTTGAGTCCTAAGGACAGTCGATGCATCATCACGAGCCCGTTAAAGTTTGCTGAAGGAGACAACATGTGTTGCAACGTTTGCTGTAGAAAATTGCTCACTTAAAGTCACTAAGCCGTGTTTATCAAAGGAGGTTGACTTTCCTCGCCAGCCTCGCTATAATTAATCCACCGACTATGACCTCACTGGTCTTGTTATAATTCAGCCAGTGAAAAAGACTGGGCAGAGCCGCTCAAAATTAGGAACAGGACTAAAGGCATTACGTTCTGCAAAAAGAAGAAAAAAAGGGGGGGGTGGTATTTTGAAAGTGAAATAAACAAGTGGTTCTAACAGATTAACTTCAAAACAGCATGCAGAATCTGAATTTTCCACAACAGGTGAATTCTCGTGTAAGGAGGCTTAATGAGACTCTGCCTGAAGATTTTTTCCCTCTCTAATGCCAGCACATGAGCACCTCTTCAGGTCACTGCCTGAGGCTCAGCCACTGCTCAGTCCTACTTCCCTCCGAGTCTGAGGCAAATAGAGAGAGTGCATCTTCTCCACCAGCCACTAGTCAGAGCCCCCCACGCCCCCTACCTTCCCTGCAGCTCAGCTTCATGGGAAGACGCTAGGAAGGCTGGCAGGGAGGCTGCTGCCTGGGGAGCTCAGGAGGACTCCAGCTGTGCTCCTGCCCCAGCCCAGAGCCTCCCCAAGCCAGAGACCTGCCACTGGAGAAGCAACTTGCTTTTTAATGCATCTTCTCCTCCCAATCAGGATCAGAGAAGTGATGCTGTTGACGAGAGCTTTTGGGGTTAGACACAAACATTGACGGAATGACAGTTGGAAAAAGATATGATGTCATGCTCATGTCTCTCAGGGGAGCTGGCTAGATGGCCGCAGCAGGGCTGGCTGAAAACCATGCGGTAGTATCCATTCCGGTCTCCCAGGTCAGGGATATCCAGACTGGAAGGGGTGGCTGTTCTCCTCGACACACCCTGCACACGTCCCAAGAAGCAGGTTCTAGGTTCTAGTGGAACATATGGCTTGTGCAGCTCCTGGAGGAGACTCACAGTGGGGCTAGGTTTGGAATGATCAATTGCTCAACTGAAAATAGTTGAAACTGTTCTTAATTTCTGCACTAAGCTGAACTAAGAACCAGACAGGTACCAAAGAAGTATCGAATCCTCACAGACTCTCAGGCACTGAAGACATCCAGACACCCCCCCCCCAGGGCAGTCAACCACCCTCCCTCCCCACAGTGAGAATGGCCAACTCAAGGCGAAAACCTGCAGGGAGGCAACGTCTACCTCATTCTCCTTGTCCTTCCCTTCCTTTCCATGTTTGGCCTTCTCAGCTTCTTCTTCCCTCCTTTTCTTCCTCTCCCCTCACCCCTTCTCCCCTTCCTTCGCCCCAACATCCACCCCTCCCCCTCCCCATTTCCTTTTCCCCCGGCAACCTCTACCTGTTGACTGACCCTGGCATCCTCTATCTGTTGGCCCGAGGCCTCACATGCTCACAGAAAAGAGTTTCTCGCAAACTCAGAAGACAGACATGCTAATGAGAAGGGCCAACACCATGAGGAATCCTAGGACAGAACTAGGGGCTCGTTTTTCTCAGCCTGACCTGGAGGACAAGATTGTATTGTATCCTGTTGCGAAGGCTGCAAGGGGCAGTGTCAAGGACATAGTCTCTAAGTCAGAGAGACTGGGGTTGGAATGCTGGCTCTAATAATTTCTAGCTGTGTGATCCTCCCTGTGCCTCAGTTTCTTCATCTGTAAGAGTGGGAACATTAATACCTATCTCAGAGCTGTTGTAAGGATTCAAAGAAGTAATGTAAAGTATGTGCCCCATGACAGGTGATCAATAAAATGAGTCCCATCCCTTTTCCTTTCCTCTCCTTTATGTAAGTCAGGACTGTGTCTCCCTGATTATTCATGACTTTCTTGCAAGATCAGTTCAGGAGACTGTCCGGACCTATCCATATTATATACTTCACTACACCTCCCAGATTGTAGGACAAGTCAACATCTGCAGACTGTACCATGTCTTCTATCAGGCGCCTGCTGGGCCAGGTCAGAAGACCATGGTTAAGAGTCAAGCAAGATCAGCCTCTGAGAGCAGCCATATATGAAGGGAACAGGGTTCTAGGTGGCTCATGTGGTCAACAAGGTCCCCAGGAGCCTGTTGACAATGGATTCAATTTCACCTCCCTTTTTAGCCCTGGAGTGCTCAGCCCTCAAGCAGCTGATGCCGAGACAGCTGGTTCACATCATGTCCCCCTGTGTTGGCTACTTCCTCCCAGAGCCTGTTTAGAGATGGGCCTGCTCCTCTGAGCATGGTAGTCAATCAGGACTCCCCTTCCTGCACGGAATTCCACCCCTGATACCAGGCATGCACACCTCCATGCAGTCAGACCACTGGATATTTTCTAAGGGTCTCCCCCTGGGCCCCTCTCCATCCTCAAGAAGAGGCAGGGCCTATATAAAGTCTGGGGGGAAATACATAGCTGTGCATTCAAAGGGTTTTCTAGAATAAAAGCCATGATAATAGCCAGTAACATTAGTATAACACTTCGAAGTTTCTGCAGAACTTTTATCCATTTACACCCTGTCAAAAAGCACGCTAACTGCTATAATGAATGATCCAAAATTTCAGTGGCTTTAACATCATAAAAGTATTTCTTGTTCTCATTACAGTTGCATGCAAGGGCAGAAAGGAGGGGAAACTCCATCTTGCATAGACACTGGGGAACCAGCCTCCTTTCATTTTATGACACTGTCATCCCCTAGAGCCTCCAAGTCCTCCAGTTCTAGAGCTGAGACAAGGAAAGAGAGAGTATGCGAGATCCTGTAGGAGGTTTCTATGGGCCCAGCCTGCACGTGGGAATATCAGTTCCACCCTCACTCAGGGCCAGATCTCAGTCAACATGGTCCATATACTTCAGGGGAGGAAAGGAGACAGGACTTGGTAAGCAGCACACCGTCTTTGCTATAAAACCATGAGACAGGTAGTGTTTTTCCGCACAGCAGACACTAAGGCTCAGAATGGTTGACATGACCAATACCATGGTCAGTAAATGGACAGAGCAGGATCCGAACTCAAGTCTTCCAGCTCCAGTCCATCCTTCATCTCCCTCCTGTGGATACATGTTGCTGAGCAAGCTCCAGAGTCTTAAGTATAACCCAGGTGCTGCCCATGCCACCTCCTTTTCTCCTTACCTCCAGGTATTTGAAAGCCAGAGAGATATTACTACATGACTCCTTCCCACTCACTCCCAACCAACCCCTTCTCCTTCCACACCACCAGCGTCAGATCAAGCACTCGTCTTTGAGCCCTTTCAAACTCAGCCAGGACAATGAAGGCATTTAATAAGCATGTTTACATTTTTGGCCCTGACTCAGGAAACATGGCCCTTGACTTGAAAGAGCTCACAGCCTAATGAGAAAGACAGGAATGCAGGAAACCACTGTAACCAGACTTGATCAGACAACAGCAGAGGTCTCTACAAAGTGCTACAGGAACACAGAGGAGTGAGAGATTGATTTTCTCAGGCTCTCAGAGCCAGTCACAGAGAGCAAGCAATGTTCGTGCTGAGCCATGAGTCAGGAATATCTTAGCAGACAAGGCGGATGAGGCACCGAGGTCAGAAAGGAGCACGTGCACAGACATGAACAGGGAAATGAGATGTTTGGGCAAGTCCCCCATAGAAGAGAGGGGGAATTCCATAAGGGATTCTCAGAGATCTGGGATCTCAGATTCTGGGGCCCAGTAAGGTATTCTGTTGCAGAAGATCTCCCCACACCCTCTGACCAAAGGGCAGGGTTCCCACGTCCTCAAGACTGTTACTTACCTAGAGTGCAACGAGACATTGCTTACTCAACACTTTGCTATTCAGAGGCCATTAAACATTATCTCACCGCACTCATCGTTTTGCCAATGAGGAAAGCAAATCTCTGAAAAAGTTCAGCCTCTCTGCTGTTAAGCAGCAGGACTAAAATGCAAGCCCAGATCCTGTGCTCTAAAGCCAGGTATTTCTACCTGAGTCAGTAGATGGGGGAGGGGTGCCCTGGGAAGGGGTGCTGCAGGGCCCTTCCAGTATCTCTATCAGAGTCTTTTCTAAAATGAATGGAAGTGGAGGGGCGCCTGGGTGGCTCAGTCAGTTAAGTGTCCAACTTCAGCTCAGGTCATGACCTCACGGTTCATGAGTTCAAGCCCCTCCTCTGGCCCCACGCTGCCAGTGCAGAGCCTGTTTGGGATTGTCAGTGCGGAGCCTGTTTGGGATTGTCGTTCTCTCCTCTCTCTCTCTGCCCCTCCCCTACTCGTGCTTTCTCTCTTTCAAAATAAGTAAATAAACTTCTTGTAAACTTTTTTTTTTTTTTTTGAGAGACAGAGGGCAAGCAGGGGAGGGGCAGAGAGAGAGGAAGACACAGAATCCTAAGCAAGCTCCAGGCTCTGAGCTGTCAGCACAGAGCCTGATGTGGGGTTGGAACCCACGAACACGAGATCATGACCTGAGCCGAAGTCAGACACTCAACCGACTGAGTCATCCAGGGGCCCCGATAAATAAACTTAAAAATAAATAAATAAATAAATAAATAAATAAATAAATAGGAAATGGATAACAACACCAATTCTTTTGCCTTCCCATCCTCACACATGGAGCTGAGAGCTAATTTTGAGAATCCATTCCTAGCGGATCCTACTTCAGCACCCCAACCTAAGGAATAAAGAGATTTCCCCTGACTCTGGGGAGCCCCTATCATCCCTGCCCCCAAGTCATCTCTAGTTTCTTCCAGGAAGTCACTAGAAGACAGAACAAACAGTAGAATCAGGGACAGATAATGCCAGATGCCAACACAGAAGAGAACACCATCTCTTTGTGCTCTGTGACCTTCACAAACCCACTGGGGACTTACACAGAAAAACATGGGGGCAGCAAGCACCTTGTCTGCAATGTCACCCTGCCTTCACCTCCCCTCCATCCCCCATGCCCAGGGCCCTTCATTTCTCTTTCTCCTTGTTTTTTCCTTCAGCCCAGAATTGGATCGAGAGAGCAAAGACTGATGTTTTCAATGAGGTTCTCTGCAGGGAGACGTGCCTGCTGGAGTTGACCAGAGTTCCTTCCTTCTCCTGTAGGAAGAATGCTGGCGAATGAGGGGGCCTGGTGCTCCTCCCAGGGGACATGAAGGCCAGCACCTCGGAAGCTGCTAGTTCTAGCTTGGGGCAGAGATTCTTCAGAAATGACAGAAACCCAGGGCAGCGGCCGCTTTCCACCTGTTGTTCACTTAAAGAAGCAGCCATATTTTCCAAATCGGAAAGGGAGCTATAGTCTACTCAAGGGATTTTTTTCTGATTTATTACATTTGTTTATATGCAAAGCCCTATAAAGGTATGCAGATTAAGTCACATGAAGTTATGCATTTACTGAATTATATTTATTTAAAAGGATAATACATAAATATAGGACTATCCCTAAAATCCAGTGTGTAAGGCTGCCTTTGATACAAGAGAAATTAATTCCTTCTGTAATTGTTTCTCCCTACAATGAGTGGCAAAGGAGGAAACAAGAAAATGTGGTGCCCCAAAACTGAAAAAGATTTGGGGACAGGTCTCTTTAGATAGCACCTGGTAGAGGAAGGAATTTGGGGCCTCCTTAACTGTGTTGAAAATGCCCCCTGCTCTGTGCCTCCATTATTGCATTTATCACATTATATTGTAAAACATTTGTTTTCTGTAGATACCAGGGTCTCTTTGAGGCCAAAGACTGCACACTTCTCATCTTAAACACTCTGTGCTCAGTGCAATGCCTCATAGGAGCTCAATAAATACATATCAGGTGATTCATCCATGAATTGGGACACTATAAGTTGTGCCCACCAGTAAACCAATACTCTCTACACTTGTTACAGTCTGTGTTCTTAAATTTACTTGTTTCCTTAATGTCAAAGTAAATTTCTTCAAAAAAACAAAAACAAAAACAAAAACGTCTGTTGGTTGAACCACGGAGAGAAGGATTTGTCCATGCCTACATTAGTGAAAGCAAGGTCAAGGTCCATTGTAAAGGGAGATGAAGACCTTGCATGAAGAAAATTGTCAAGCTTTAGGCAAAAATTCTTAAAGGAACCTGAGTTAAGAGTGTGCAGCCAAGCCCCAGGCCATAGAAATTCTGAGGGTCATTCAACACAAAGGAGTCAGGAAACCAGTCTGAGAGTGGAGCCACCCGCCAAAAAAGCAGACAGTTCATCCCAGAAGATCTAGCACGAACTTGCTGAGAATTTCCATCAAGAGTCCCTGGAACTTCAACACAGGGATCTTTTATAGGTGCAGCCAACCACACCGTGGCATCTGTCTCCCGGGGTGTCTTCTGGGCAACGCAGATAGAGAGAGAGTCCATTGCAGCTGCCTTTTCATGAACTGTAGGGACCCTCACACATTCTTTTTTGCTTGTGCCTCAAAGGACAACGCTTCACATGCCTGTCCCCTGCTAATCCCAAAGAAAGGGAGTTTGATGACCTTGTGGACATGAGCACTATCTACACAAATAAGGAAAAACAGCTGGCTCTGCTTAGTTAGTTAATACAATTCTGTTCCATTTATGGGAACAAACATCTCCCTCACCAGGGAGCTCAACAACAATAGATGTACCAAGCACTTTCCATACAGTAGACACAGTGGATACAGCCATGTATTAATTAGCTAGGCTACACTTCCGTAACAACCCCCAAAGTTCAGTGATTGAAAACACAGGAAGCTGGCTTCCTTCTCATGTGACAGCCCAGGGAGGATGTTCAGGTCTTCCGCCACCGTTCGGGGACTGAGGCGGCCAGCTTCCACAGCAGCCTCCAAGGTCCCTTTAGGCCTTGTCACCATTTGCAGAAAGTGGCAAAGTAGAAAGGAAGCAGCATGGAGGAGGCACTCTCCTCTCTGGGCCTGAAGGATACATTCCAGTGGGAAAGACCTGGTCTCTCCTAATTGCCACAAAGGCCGAAAGAAGCAGGGAGCTACCTTTCTAGACTTCCTCACCCCCAAACAGTTGGGCTAATCAAGCACAAGGGGCCATGGCAGTGGGAAGTACCCTCCTGGTGGAGACCCTCTCCGGGCTGGTTCCTGGGCTCCCCCTCCCCCTCACCGCAGTCCCCAACGCGCCTGCAAGGCGGGGTGTATCGCCCACCCCAAAGGCACTCCCTCACTCAGTCAACATATATTTATTGTTCGTATCATATACCAGGCATGGGGCTAGGTACTGGGGACATAAGTCACACACGGCTGATGTCTCCACAGAACTGACATTCTTGTGTGCTGGAGACGCAAGACAAAAGCCAACCAATCCTTCAACACGATTTCCTAGAGCAGTAACAGTTTTAAAGGAAATAAAACAACCATCGTGGGAGTGAAAGTGTAGAGTCAGAGGGCTACTTTGGATGCAGAGGTCAGGGAAGCCCTCCCTGAGTCCTAAGAGGAGAGGGGACAGTCACACAGATGGCAGAGAAGGCTTGGGCCCAGCAGCAAGTCCCAAAGCCTAAAGCAGGAATGGACTGGGCAAGTCTGAGGACCAAAGGGAAGGCCAGCATGGACAGTGGCCCATGGGGAGGGCAGTGGCCTGAAATGAGACGAGAGAGGTGCACAGGGCCATGTTGCAAAGAGTGAGCCACGGTAAGAGGTCATTGGATACTCAGCTAATGCTTATTGAGCCCCAGCTAATGCTTATTGAGCCAAGAGACTGAAGATACTACACTGAAGAACGAAATCTGCCTTGGTGGAGCCCACACGTGCCTGGGAGAGACAGAGTCAATAAACAAATGAATACATAAACAATATCACATCAGGAAGTGGGCAGAGCTCTAAGGGAGATGAAGCAGGAAATAAGAGGAGATTGATGGGGCTGCTATTGTACACGGGACAGAAAGGCAAGGCCTCTGGTGAAGTGAGCAGGCCTGAAGGAGGTGAATATCTGAGGGAACAGCATTCCAGAGAGCTCCTAGGGTTGCCCGATAAAATACAAGATGCCCGATAAAGTACAGGATGCTACTTTTGAAATTCAGATAAGGTCACCTGGGTGGCTCAGTTGGTTAAGCATCTGACTCTTGCTTTCGGCTCAGATCATGATCTGATGGTTCATGGGTTAATGGTACGGTGATAGCATGGAGCCTGCTGGGGATTCTCTCTCTCCACCCCTCCTCTGCACTCTCTCTTTCCCTCTCTCTCTCTCAAAATAAATAAAATAAATTTTAACAAAGAAAAGAAATTCAAATAAACAAATATTGCACAGGGCATACTTGTACTAAAAATGATTCATTGCTTATCTGAAATTCAATGTTAGCTGGGCACACTGTATTCTCAGTTGCTAAATCTGGTGACCATGAGAGAGAGGGAACAGAAAGTGTGAAGGCCCCGAGGCAGGAACATGCTTGGCATGTTCACAGCGCAGCATGGAGACTGCTGTAGGCGGTGAGGCTGGAGGGGGCAGAGGCCACACACGCAGGACCCTAGGGTCCTGCAAGCACTCTGGATTTTCTTCTACGTGGAGTGGAAGACCTGGGAGGGTTTTGAGCAGCTGTGTGAAGGACAGAAAGAGAAGACACAGGGCTGCTACTGTACTCGTCCCGCCTCCAGAAGGTTCAAATGGAGGAGGTCGAAGATCAAGGTTATTCCAGGTTCGAACATTCCGCTGCACTATGGCTGCCACTGTGTAGCCACAGAGATGGGAAGAAAAGAGTTTGGGGACCACTCCAGCTAGGATCCTCATTCCATGGGCAGGGATCAGGTGTACCCTCTCCCGACTCCCTTTCTCTCATTCTTCTCGAGGAAACAGCATTCCAGAGAGCTCCTAGGGTTGCCTGATAAAATACAGGATGCCACTTTTAATAATCAATGTGGACCGGAGGGCTCGTCAGGATGTCCAGGGCTTGGGCCATCACTATTTCTTCATCACTGTTGCATAGAGATAAGTGCAATTCATGCTGCAGCTCCCAGGCCTTCATGTGCCCCCAGGCACAGTCCTGGAACCCACGGGCACAGCCGCCATGACACCACTCCTTCTTTCCACCCAAAATGGAGCAGAGTCCATGCCTGGAGAAGTTGGCCTAACTGTTCTTCTGTCTCTTTTCTTGACCTATCTGTTCTTCTATCACGTCTACACCATGAAAGTAGGGAAGGAGGGGCTGGGTTTCTTTGGGTCCCATCACTACTATCGATTCTCTGCCCTGCCGTCAGCAGTCCTGTGCCTACAGTCTGGACTCCTGGTGTTCCAGCTGTCAGCTTTAATCATCAACAAGAGTAAACACAGGCAGATACGGTTTCCAGGATGCTCCGTAAAACTTCTCACACTGAGCTTGAAAAGGAACATTTTTCTGGGATTGACTGGGGACATGTGACTCTACAAGCAACCAGAGTCCAGCTAAGAGAGGATAAGGAAATTACCAGGACAAGGCCAGTGGCAGGGATGTGGGGGGGGGGGGGAGGTCCTTCCCTTAAAGATGCGATGGAAAGAGGTTTCCTTATGACTTCTTAACAAGAAGCTCTAGACCTCAGTTTCCAATAGCAGCAACTGATTCCAATTGCAATGATTGAATGATCCTGTACAAAGAGCATTGATTCAGGAATTGACTCGAGAGTTATAGATCTACCTAGAAGGACTTCTCCAGTGATTTGTCTCTGTCCTTGGCTTTGTCCTATAAAACATCTACTTCAACAGCTTGAATAGAAACATGTCAAGTTTACAGAGGACCCAAAACACTGACGAACCAGGGGAAAAACCTGAACTAGCTGGGTAACCTTGGGCAATCTGCTTAACCATTCTGAGCTGCAGTTTCTGCATCTGTAACATAAATAATAAATCCCACCTCTGTAGAGTGTTCTGGGGATTAACTGAGATGCCCTACGCAAAGTACCTATCCCAATGTTTGGCACAAAGAACACACCCGGTAAGTAATAATTCCCTTCCCTCGGTTTTGTCATCTGTGAAATGGGGATGATAAAAGTATAAATGTCATCAGAAACTGAAACCCAATTCACTTTGGAAAGAAGACTTAGTTGCTGGATAACGACCACAGGCTACAACAATAGACCAAAATCAAGAAAATGAACATTAATAAGCCGTGCAATTAAAAACTAATAACGGCACAGAGAATACAAGCTTGATAACAATTCCAATGAAAAAGACCCGAGAGTTTTAATTAGTCACAAGCTCAGTTTGAAAGCAGAGTGGGACACGTTTACCATGAGAAGCTTATGCAATCATAGGTTACATAATAATAATAATTAACATATACTGAACACTTAACTACATCCCACGTGATAGTCTAAGTATTGTTCTTTACTCCTTTAATGCCCTCAACAACACTATGAACTGCTACATTTATCACTAGTTTATAGATGACAAAACTGAAACAGAGAGAGGTTAAGTACATTGTCTATCGTCACATTAATTTGTTAATAGCAAAGCTGGGACAGAAATAGCAGAACGGGGCACAGTTCAGACCACATCTGAAGTTACTGGGTTAGTTCTCGGTACCGCGTCACATACAGCCACATTGTCCCTGCCCTGATGTACCCCAGCCTTCAACTGTTCTGTGCCATCAGGTCAGGGGGTGGGGGAGAGGTCAGGGGTCACATAGCTTGGAATTAAGCCACTCACCCGGGCCCAGGCTGTAAAGGCAAAGCCGTTACATCAAGGTACCCGCGTTGCTCTTTAAGATCATGTCACTGCCTATCAGACAAGGGACTTCATGCCTCAAGATAGGGCCTTGGGTGCCCTATTGCCCCTGAATTGTCACATTTCTTTCCCCCCTCCTCTTCTTCAGCTTATTCAACTGATCCCCACATGTTAATGCTGTCTGCCCTAAAAACTGCTACAGAAGACTGAGGCAAGCTGGATAATTCTTTGAAGTCTCATAACTTCTAAACATTCATGCAAATTTTGTACTCTCTTCCATACTATATCTGGGTTTGTTTTAATGTAAAAATAATATTTTAAGTGACTTACCACTGAGTAAAATTGATGCTCCAGAGTGATGAACCGTGGTTTTCCTGCAGCTTTGTAGAAACCCTAGCATACTGCTACACGTCCCCAGTTTGAAAAGCTCAGAACTGCAGATGCGTCTTTCCTAACATGGAAAGATGTCCAGGACACATCATTAGGTGATAAAAGCAGGTTACCAAACAGAATGCACGGTATGACTCTATTCTTGTACACTGCCTGGAAGGTTACGAGTACACCAGTATGTTAACAGAGGTTTTCTCTGGGCTGTAGGAACATGGGTGATTTTTCTTTTGTTCTTTTTGCTTCTTACATCATGGAATTATTCTACAATGCACATATGTATTTTTTGTGGGGTGATGTTTTGTGGTGGTGGGCTTTGGGGGGGGGTGGGGATTAGTTTTGCTTTTTAAGATTGACGAGTTTAGGCTGCCTGAATCTTTCAAACACTTGCTCCAGCAGGCTATGCCTTTCAGCCCGTGAGGTCTTTCCATCGGAAGCAGGGGGGCCGAGCTGCAAAAACACCGTGCACATGAATTTAACTTAGGCATCCTCCCTGGCACCTCACCTTGTCACTCCGTTGACTTCACCAGCTGTGACCTCAAATATCTGAGATGCTCCTATAAACCCCTGTTGCCTGTGAAGTTTGCTGTGGGGCAATCCCCAACCCTGCTTAATCATTCAGCGAAAGTTTTCTGCATCCTGCCCACATCCTCCCAGCAACCAACTCCAGGTGGGACCACGGTTTTGCCTCTCGACCTCCGTCTTAATGCCACAGACCCAGGAGGGAAGGCTCCCACACTGGGCTGGTCCCCACACTGCGCACGCTCCCTATGTCTTGTCACAACTCACTGCTCGTTTGGAACGTATGGCTTGACTCCCTTCTTCCCTAGAGGTTGCCCCACCTCAAGCTCAGTTCCCCAGTCTTCTCTCTCTACCTGGTTCTAAGGTCTCAGTCAGGTCCACTTCCTACCTCACCCGTGATGCCTTTAATCGTAAGTGATTATTTGTTGCACAATTATTATGCGGCAAGCACGTGCTAAATATTTTATATCCATTGTCTTTCAATTTTCATAATAATCCTTTAAGGTAACTTTCATAGTCCCCATTTCACAGGTAAAGAAACTAAGGCTCAGGGAGATGGAGTGAAGCTTAAGATCTAAGCTAGGCTCACCTGGGTAATGTTTGAGGTTGTTCATGAGGCTGCAGTCAGATGGTGGCTAGGGATAAAGTCGTCTCAACGACTTCTTCCTGACACGCACGTGTCCAGTGGTCGACGCTGGCTATAGGCTTGGACTGGGCCATCAGCCAAAACACCTGCATGCAGTCTCTCCATATGGTTTCTCCACTCGGGTCAGTTTGGGCTTCTTCAGTTAGAGAATATGACTGAAATCCAAAGACAGCAAGATGAGTTTTTAGGACCTAGCCTCTGAAGTCACACAGCATCACTTCTGCCATCTTGTATTGGTCATGACAGTCACAAAGCTCTGTCCAGTTTCAAGAGGAAAGAACATAGACCCCACCACTCAATGGAAAGAGTGTCGTCGCACTGCAGGAAGAACACATGGATGGGATATATTGTGGCAACCACCTTTGGAAACTGTAATCTGCCACAATCACATCACTGGTACATTGGACACAGCCAGTATTTGAACCCAGATCTGCCTCACTGCAAAGCCTGTGCTGTTAAACCATGGTAACACACTGCCAAGAGAGATTCATAATGCCTAAAGCTCTGAGCCTGCGACACAGAATATAACACATCATGACAACATTACCCAGCAAGCATGTCCAGAAGAGGGAGGCCAAGATGTTGAGATGCCCAGAAACAATGTCATATGATTTAACAATATTGAGAGATTGAGAATATTGAGAATATTTAGCCCAAAGAAGACAAAACTGAGAAATGAAATGACAGCTTTCTCAAATATGTATATTTTTAAATTTTCTTAATGTTTACTTATTTTTGAGAGAGACAGAGTGGGGGGGGCAGATAAAGAGAGAGAGAGAGAGGGAGAGAGAGAGAGAGACAGAATCCAAAGCAGGCTCCAGGTTCTGAGCTGTCAGCACAGAGCCCGACACGGGGCTCAAACCCATAAACCATGAGATCATGACCTGAGCCGAAGTTGGACAGTTAACCACCCAGGTGCCCCAGCTTTCTCAAATATATTAAAGGCAAACATGTGCAAGAGGAAAGACAGATTGTGCATTGCATCCCCAGAGATGAAAGAGACAGATAGGCAGATCCAGCCCATCACAGCAGTTCGGTGCAGAAGGCAGAGCACTGAGCTTGAATGTAAGCAAACTAAGTTTACCTCCCAGCTGTACCTCTTACGCAAATCACTTATCCTCTCTAGGCCTCATTTTCCACATCTGTAAAATAGAGATAATAAAGCCTGATCTCCAGGATTTCTGTAAAACTTAGGGATGATACATGCATAGCAACCTGACATATAGGAAGCACTCAATAAATAACAGCTGTTATTATTGTTATCATTATTATTTGCTGCTGTTGTGGTTGTTCATTAGAGCTATTCAGCAGTGGGGTGGGCTGCCTGGCAAAAACACGAGGTCCCCTGAAAGGATGCCTATACTTAGCAAGGAGAAGTATCTGGATGAAACGATGGACTGAAAACCAGGAAGTTCTTGGCCCTTGCCCACCCCGGGCCACCAGAGATGAAAGCCAACCCAGGGAGACCCCATTGTCCCTTGGATGGACTTAGCCTTGGGACCTGCTGGGAGTGGGACAGCACTGGCTAGGAAAGAATGAAAGGAAACAGGAAAGCATGAGGCTGAGATGGCAGCACTGGGTCTCTGGGGAGGTGTGGGAAGGCAGCAGAGGTCTTTGGGCAAAGACCGTGATTAGAATCATAAAGATGTTGGTGGGGTTCTGGAAGCATCCATCTAGGCAGGGTTCCTGGGGGCAGCCTCCAATCCTGAGTGGAAAGCCATGGTGAGACTGAGTTAGGGCTGGGCCCCAGACAAGAAGGGTGACTCCAACAAGCACTGGTTACAAATCAGGAAACCAATTCCCATATCAGATCTTATAGCCTCGCAAACAATATAGGGGCAGGAGGGAAGGGAGACAAGGAAGGAGTGGGGGAGGGAGGAGGTACTTGATCCCAATGAACATCTTGTACAGTAGCCGCTATGTGCCAGAGGTAACTTCACATTTTATCACTCATTTAATCATCACCATGATCCCCTAAGCTGTCTGTTATTATTATCCCCATCTTACAGGGGAGGAGAGCGAGGTATAGAGAGGCTAAGGTGCTTGCTCAAGTTCCTAGAGCTAGAAGTTGCCAGAGTCAGGTTTGACCTCAGGAAATCTGGTTCCAGTGGTGTGATCTCTACCACTCTGCTCTCCCGTCTCTGTAGGTGCTAGCCAGATGCATACACCACTTCATTTCGTTTTATTTTTAAGGGTAGTTATTGCTGTTCCTATTTTCAGAGGGCCATGGACGCTCAGAGGAAGAGAAGCTTCCTTGATATGAAACAGCTCGTAGAGAACTGAAGCAGGACATTGACACAGGTCTGTCAGCTCTTGCAATCACAGCCAGGCACAAGGACACAGGACCCACCAGAGGATGTTAGCTACCAGCTTAGAGCAGCAGGACCAAGTGATTCCATTTGCTACAGCCAGAGGCCATGAGCCAAAGGTATCCGGGCCTGCCTTGGGCTGAGTGGGCCCACGGGATGGACAGCTGGTCAAATCTCAGGGTCATGGCAGGGTCTCGGTGATTTAACAGGGACAATACCCCCAGGGCAGGACACCTGTTCCCTCCCCCAACCCGCCCCCAACCTCCCCAACAAATGCAGCCGTGCTTGGGCTTGCGGTGTCACAGTGATAAATTCCACTTTCTGATGGCAAAACTCCCGGGCCCCATCCCTGTCTGCCTGTTAAGCTGCAAGACCTTTCCCTGTGTCACCAGGGAAAACCTCGGAGAAAAGGAAAAAGACTGGGTTTCCAGAACATTAAACTCCCATTGCCACTACTGCCTGCCAATCTCCCTGCTAATCACTTAGAGCCAATGCACCTTGGAGGAAGGGGCAGTGGGGGCTGCTCACTGCAGCCCTGCCTACTGACAATCCTTGTCTTTTCAGCAGGAAGGGACCTTGGAAGGTCAACTTGTCCCTTCTCCTGCCCTGGCTCAGACTCACTTCATGCAGAGAAAGAAAGCTGGCCGAGCCAAAGGGACAGGTCTCCCTCCACATTTTGTGACAAAAATATCAACCAGAGTTTATCCAGGAGCCAACAAATATTTAGTGAGCACTTTCCATGTGCCAGACGCTGGGCTGATTAAATAGGGCTCCAGCCCTCTGTCTACAAAGCTTCTAATCAGGGGCTTGAGCAACAAGGACCAAGGAAAGGAGTGTTCTTCAGATTTGGGGATAGATATGCTGAAAATTTCTCTCCTCCACCCCTACTCCATCGTCTCCACCAGCACCCCACAAAGCACACATTCTTCCTGCCTTCTTTTCTGGCTTGACTGGACTAGGAAATACTTTCATGCAAAGCATCAGACTTTTCCAACACAAAGGTTCAATGGAGTTTTGCTGGCAGCAGGCCATAATAAAAACATGACTGAATTGAGCATGCAGTTGAGAGACGGGGTCACAGTATGAACCTGGAAGAGTCTCTCTCAGCCCCAGTGATTCTCACATGCGTTATCTGTAAAATGGGATTAAGTTTACCACCCACTTATAAATGGTTCATCCCATTGCAGTCTTGTTAAATAAACCCAGCTCCCCATGCTGATATATGATAAGAGTGTATGATGTATATGATATCATATATGATAAGAGTACATTTTAGGGGTGCCTGGGTGGCTCAGGTTAAGCATCCAACTCTTGATTTCAGCCCAGGTCGTGATCTCACAGCTCAAGGGATCGAGCCCCACATCAGGTTCTATGCTGATAGCTTGGAGACTGCTTGGGATTCTCTCTTTCCCTCTCTCTCTCTGCTCTCCCCCCGCTTGCTCTCTGTCTCTCTCTCAAAATAAATAAATAAAGTTTTAAAAAAGAGTACATTTTAGAAAAAATACACATAAAGCAGTGACTCTAGGGTGTGGGGAAATGGACCCTTTTATACACTGCTGGTAGAAGTATAAATTGTGCAACTTTTTGCATGGGGGACAGGAAGAGAAATTGGCAATAAGTTACAAGGAAAACTCACTGTACTCACCCTTTTCCTCAAAAATCTCCTTTCCAGAAATTTACTTAAGGTGTATTAAAAGAGATACGTTAGACCAATGGTCATCACAACATCACTTATAATTATGCCAAAAGCTATGTATAATTTAACGTTTAACATATGATATTTAACATTTTAGAGAACTGCCCATAATAAAAAAAAATCACAGCCGAATATCCAACACCTATCTTAAGAAATGGAATATTCAGGGGCGCCTGGGTGGCTCAGTCGGTTAAGCGTCCGACTTCAGCCAGGTCACAATCTCGCGGTCCGTGAGTTCGAGCCCCGCGTCAGGCTCTGGGCCGATGGCTCAGAGCCTGGAGCCTGTTTCCGGTTCTGTGTCTCCCTCTCTCTCTGCCCCTCCCCCGTTCGTGCTCTGTCTCTCTCTGTCTCAAAAATAAATTAACGTTAAAAAAAATTAAAAAAAAAAAAGAAATGGAATATTCATGCTGTACACCTGAAACTAATGTAACACTGTGTGTCGACAATACTAAAAAAACAGTCTGTTGAAATAAATATACATAGTATTCTTAACTGCTCCCCACAAAAAAATAGGATGTTCACTACAACTTCAGAATCTCCTGCATGCCCTATCCGATCCCACTACCCCAAATTCTGTACTAATCATTCTTTTCCTTTCCTTCGTAATTTTACCACACATCTATGTATCTCAAAAAAAAGAAAGAAAATTTTTCATTTTTCCTATATTTCCTAACGTTTATTTTTGAGTCAGAGAGAGACAGAGTGCAAGCAGGGGGAGGGACAGAGAGAGAGGGAGACACAGAATCCAAAGCAGGCTCCAGGCTCTGAGCAGTCAGCACAGAGCCAGACATGGGGCTTGAACTCACAAACCTCAAGATCACGACCTGAGCCAAAGTCAGACTCTTAACCGACTGAGCCACCCAGGCGCCCCTCATTTTTCCTATTTTTGATCTCTATCGAAATGTGGTCAATTTGTCCATGATTTTAGATCTAACTTGATTTTTCACCCCACAAGTTAGATGATGATGATTATTATATATAATCAATATTTATTTATACTTACCATTTTCTTTTGTCACCTTTCATTCTTGTACTTCAAACATCTGGGGAGTGTTTTTCTTCTTCCTGGTATATATCTTAGTTCCTTTAGTAAGTGTGTCTTGGGAGTCAATTGTATCACTTTTGTTTTTAAAATATTTTTTAATTGTCTTTATTTTGCCTTCATGTTTAAGAGATCATTTTAATGAAAGTAGAATTCTACATAATATTTTCACTTAGCACTTCAAAGCTATTATTCCATAGTCTTCTGACTTCTGTAGATGTGTTGAAAAATAAGCTGTGGGCCAAATGCTCATTGCTTTGTAAGTAATCTTTATTTTCTCTCTATTTTTAGGATCCTCTCTTTGTCTTCAGTGTTCTTCTATTTTTCTACAAAATGCAGGCTTCTTTTCCTTTATCCAGTTTTGGATTCACTAGGCTTGTTAAAAATGGGGACTAGAGTCTCTCATCAAGACTGGAAACTTTTCAGTCATTATCTTTCTTATTATTTCCATTCTCTCTGCCATTCTTTGGCATTTCAATTATATGTAGGTTGTATCTCCTCACTCTGTCCTTTATATCTCCTATCTCTTTCATCTCTTTGTCTTTCTATTGTATTCTAGATCATTCTTCAGCAATACTTCCAGACCACTAAGTCTTTCTTCAGCTGTGTCTAATTTATTATCACATCCATCCAGTTGCTCATTTTAATGATTAGATATTTTTATTTTCTAGAAGTATTTGTTTCTCTTTTACATCTGATTAGGTTATTCTGGTAGCCTTTTGTTCCCTCATTATACTTCCAATACTGTTTTATTTTGTAAAAAAATTAAACATATTTATTTCATATTCCATATGGAGTAAGTACAGGTCATTATAGTCTCTGAAGCATTTGTTATTTATATTGAATCTCTTTCATGGTAGTTCATTTCCTCATGTGTTTGTTGAATGTTGATTATGAAGCCCATGTCCCTTGGAACTTTGTCTGTGGAATTCTTGGAGGCCAAGTTTTTTTTAAATATGTTCTTTCCAAGCCCTGGGTATCTCACCAATCCAGAACACTTCAAATTTTCAGCCTGGGGTTTTGGATGAATTTGAGTTTCTCCAAGAAAACATTTATCTTTATGTTTTTTCTTCCTTTCCATTAAAGTCAAGGATGACAAGCAAGTTTCTTCATCAACTATCTTCTTCCGTGGAATGTGTTTTTTGTAGTTCACCTACTGGGATTTTCACCCTCTGGGATCCCAGTTTTGTGTAAGAATCCAGCCTGCTTGGGCTCTGAGCTCTATCTCCCATTTATCTTGTATATGACCCATATTACTTATTAAACCCCAAATAATCTCTAAGAAAATGACTAGCTCTATACATACATCACTCTTTTAGATTCATGGGGTTTGGTTTTGTTGGGTTGGTTTTTTGGGTTTGGTTTTTTTTTTTTTTTTGGTTTTTTTTGGTTTTTTGGTTTTTTGGTTTTTATCCCTAAGACATTCCCTTTATTTTGTGCCAACTCAGCCATACATTTATGCATTTTTAAAGGGGGAGGAAATATATATATATTCCATCACTTGGGGCATACTGTCCCTGGAGGAGTTTCATGGAACATCTAGTCCGTTATGTTTGATGAAAAGATAAGTATAATTATATTTATTGGCAAAGGAAAATGTCAACATAAGGAGTGAGTATAAAAAATTAAGTTACATAACAGTGTTCTCTCTGGATCATGGGTTGTTGGGTGATGCTTGCTTTATCTTTTGTGCATTTTCCATATTGTTTTAATATTTTTGCAACAGGAATTTATTATTTTAACAAAAATAGTTGTCTGCATTCTACTCACACTATCATGCAGATATGCAAACATTTGTGGCTTCTTTATTTCTCCATAACATGCTTAGCTATGCCTCTGGAGACTCCACCCTAGTGGGAAGAGTTGAACTAAGGAACAGGAATTCAGTGGACCAGACCCAGTACATGGGTCTCCCCAGATTTGCTTGGCCCTATTTGCCTCTTTCATCCAGCCACATGCTCAGTAGATAGTCCCAGCCACAGCTACCACTGCCTCATCTCCTAACTCTCAGCCTTCTCCAAAGTGAGAGCTTCTGCAGATGCTCCAGTGTGCCTACCATGGCAGGAGCCACAGCAACTCCAGTGCCCAGGTCTGATTCAAAAAGACCTATGAAGATTCTTATTCCTCTTACCACTTCCAGAGACTCAGATAAAGGGCATGTTTTTACTTATTGCTTTGTAACAAATTACTTCAAAACTAGGGACTTACAGCAACAAATATGTATTATCTCACAGTTTTTGTGGGTTAAGAACCTTGAGTGGCTTAGCTGGGGGGTCTAGCAATGGTGTCTCCTGAAATGGCAGTTAAGATGTTGACAGGAATTTCAGTACTGAAGGCTTCACCGCACTTCAGTTTCATGTTGTAAATTGGAGATCCACTTCCAGGATGGCTCACTCTTGTGACTATTGGCAAGAGGCTTTAGATCCTCACCAAGTAGGCCTCTCCAATGGACTACTTGAATATACTCACAACATGGAAGCTGGCTTCTCCCAAAGCAAGTAATTTAAGAGCAAGAAGGAAGACATGATATCTGTTATGACCTACTCTCTGAAATCACACATTGTTATTTTCACTTTATTCCATTTGCTAGAAGTAAGTCCCAAGACCAGCCCTCACTCATATGGAGAGGAATTAGGCTCTACTTCCTGAGGAGAGTATGAAAGCATTTGTGGACATATTTTTTGACTGCCACAAAGGGCCACATCATAGGCATGGGATCTCCTACTTCTTCAGAATCTTCCTAGAGGGACCAGAGAGCACAACCTCATAGTGCAGTAGAGGGAAATGTTGACCATTTAAAGGTAGGAAAGAGTTAAAAACAGCAAATAAAAGGGGGCCCCTGGGTGGCTTGCTCGGTTAAGTGTCCAACTTCGGCTCAGGTCATGATCTCATGGTCTGTGGGTTCGAGCCCCGCGTCGGGCTCTGTGCTGACAGCTCAGAGCCTGGAGCCTGTTTCAGATTCTGTGTCTCCCTCTCTCTCTGCCCCTCCCCTGTTCATGCTCTGTCTCTCTCTCTGTCTCAAAAATAAATAAACGTTAAAAAAAATTTTTTAATAAAAAAAAATAGCAAATAAATGCAAATCATCCACAGACTATTTTGAAGTGTGGTGGTTTCTTGTGGCCCATCTGGAAGAAGGCCCATGTGTCTGAACAATCAAAAGGGATTTCTTGTGAAGCTGTGGCTAGCTCAGCAATGCCTTCTCTCCTTCCCCATGTCACTTTCTTTTTTTCCCTTATTTTTGCTACCCTGGGACTGCGGGCAGTAAAACTTTGGCATATAAGTTTTGTCTCAAATTCTGTGTTCTAGAAACTTGGGTTGAAAGAAGGAGTTCATCTTGGAAATTACTGGCGCTGACATAAACATCCCTTTGGATGGCTCAATCTCTTCAGACTTTCAGACTTGCAGATTTTCAGACTTTCAGATTTTCAGATTTTCTCCTCCAACCACCCTGACTCTTCCTTAACGGTAGCTGGGTAGATGGTGGATTTACTTGATCTTGTAGTAATGAGAGAGGAGAACTAACCTCTGATCAAACTAACCTCTGCCACTGGGCTTGTCATCTGGTCTGGCTCCTATGCTTGGCCACAACTGATCCTGACTGACTTGTCATTCAGGTAGACACACTAACACCCGCGACTAAAGATCACAGTTCTGGTCCTATTCCTCCAGGTGCAAAGTCCCCTGCTCTGTGAAGTCTTCATTCCAACCCCAGTCCTCCGCTCAACTACAAATTCTCTTGGCATCTCAACCAGGGCACATAAGAGCTTCCAAGTTCTGCGGCCCAACAGCCCAGGCCATGGAGAACGGAAGGACTACTTCAGTCTCATCTAATGCCCACCTCCCTTCACCTTAACTCCTGTCCCGTGTGGAGGGGAATACAAGGCTGGAGACATTAAATGCCATGTTCTTGATTCATTCATACCCCTGGAATGTTTTGACCACATCCAGTATTTTGGCCCAGGGGAGTTGGAAATGAGGACACTGGATTCTGACTCTCTTGTCCCTCCTCCATCTTTCCCTTCTTCTTCCATACCCCTTCAGCTTCCTAAGTGACTTCCATAACACCAGAGTCTGAACCAGCTCTACCCTATTGTTTATAAGAAAATTCTATGATCATATTCTATGATCAGGGAGGGCAATGAATTCAAAAATTTATCTTCCTTCTCTATGAAACCTTACTTTCAAGAGTGTTTGGTCTTAATGGACTTCGAAACAGGAAGTTGTCTCTGAGATTTAAAGCTGAACAATGACTTCTTTGTTCTAGGCAGTTCTTGCCCTTCCTAAAGTACTAAAATGTTTTGCTTTCCTGGGTGGAGAGCTTCAGGAAAACAGAAGTTTCAGGATATGGGTATCAACATGTATCAAAATACATGTTAACCATGTGATCTATCCCCTTGAAACAATTACTTTCTCAAAAAGTACCGTCACTGTCATTGACCCATCATTGAGCCCACCTCCAGCTTGCCTATTTCTTTCCTCCTCCAGATCCCAGTACCAAATACTCAACTTTCCTTTCTATAGATAGCTCACTTGGGACCCATTTTCCTGGTTTTCAACTCAGGAGTCCTTCCAGGGTGTGAGTTCTTCTACTTACCCTCCTGACCAAAGTAAGAAAGAGCTCTCTCCAGCCCCATTCCCTCACCTCACAGCCAGGAAAGAGAGGTAAAACACGGGGATGTGTTAAGACATGAAAAGATGTACGTGAAGTCACTTTGCGAACCATAAAGTGCTGTACAAATATCAAGTATTGTCTCATGAAAGACGCCTTCCCTAACAGCTGAGAATGATACTTCTCTTAATGTTGCCTCTCCAGATACCTGTGTCTTGAATGGTAACATTTGTCCCCAGGGGCCAGGAAGGATAAAGTCAGTATTAGGAGGGAGGCTCTTTAAGTCTCCGGGAAAATAAGGATATGAGAGGGAGCACCTGTGGGAAGTCATCTGTGGATCCACTTTGTCTGCTTGGAGAATCACTGGCTTCAGGCATCTGCTGGTGGGGCCAGCATAGAGGACCCAGCTTAGGGAAGGCATCAGGGATGTCCAAATCATGATACTGAGATGGTAGCAAACCAGACCTTCAGGCAAGCCACTTCTGTGGCCATGGACAGAGATCCACCCAGACCGCTATCAAATTCACTCTGCTGGGTAAAATAGGAGCTGATTTATGTCTCCAGCAGGTATGCCAGAGAAAATTCAAATTGATCAAAAATTAAATATTCATAGGACATTATTCATTAAGATTCATCTCACCGAGTGGATGAAATGAGGCAAGGGAAGAAATTAGCTTGCTTGAGAGTGTCAAAGTAATTATGTGATTAAATTGCAATTTATAATTTCTCCTTCAAAAAAAGCATTACTTCCTGATTTGTGTTTTCTCCTCCTTACTGTGCCCCCTTGTTGTCTAGGCCTGAGCCAAGGGCGCTCAGGGTTCATCGGAAATGGGAAAGCTCCAAACACAGTGCCTGGTCTCACTGTCTACATCCTTTCCCCCACCCACTACTGACTCCAAGGGCGGCCTTTCCACCTGGCCTCGGGGGTTTTCCCCTCTTAATGTGGAGAACAGGGCCTCCAGAAGCAAGTGGCAACCTCCCCAGAGAAGAACAGACAAATCCTCACAGAGACACTCAGATGGATGGCAGCCTCAGGCCACTACCTCTCCTTCCTCGATGAGGGGGAAAAAAACGTACAAAGTACAATTTCCCCTGTGGATCACCAGTCATCTCGACAAGGCATACCTGGATGGCCTCTTAGGAAGTCCCCTTCTGGCAGTCATCCATATTCTTCCAGAGAAGGGAGGCATCCTTCTCATACTCTTGGTTCCCCCTCCTGAACTTGATGTGGACCTATACAGAGCCTCCCTGAGACAAAGTCAGGGTCAGGTAATGATTCATGAAGTTCACCCACTGAGACTCCATCACTGAAGCTCAACAAGCCAGTTCCCCAACTCCTGCCAAGAAAGGTCTCTAGGGAAAGTAGACATCGAAGTTCAAGGACCCAACAGGTTCGAGAATGAGAGAGTAGAGGTCCGCTTGGGTAGCCCACCTCCCTTACCAGGTGGATCCTCCCTACCACACTGTCCCTTCTGGTGACTCCCAAATTAGGCTAAGCCTGAATCCAGTGACAAGGGACACTCCAGAGCCCTACCACACCGAGGCCAAGGTGGCTTTAGTTTTCCAGCTATGTTCTCCAGAGCCCTGAGGGTCCTGGGGATGCTGCCGGCCATGTGGGCAGGAGGGCAGGGGCTGCTAGAGGCCACAAACCCCATTGGGGTGCTCTGCTACTTCTGCAGGTGACTTCATTTCAAGAAAGCGTTTTTCTGCTAAAAATAATCTTAGAGCCACTGAATCAGACGACCTCTCATAAGCCCCTTCCAGCCCAGAAGCCTTTGATTCTCTGACTTTAGTGGTACAGAAACAAGATGTGCTCTGAGCTAGACAAAGCCTCTATTTTCTCTTCTTACCTCTCACTTTAAGAAGAAATGCAGTCTGTCTATCTGTCTGTCTTTCTAGAATCCAAAGTCTAGCTAAGATGATATATATGGGTCTGGAGGCAAATGGATAACTGTGTTTATCTTGCCCTGTTTCTCTGTCTACACTTCCATCTTGGCCTCTCTCTGTCTCTATAACTCTCTGTGTCTCTCTCTTGCTACTGCCCAATGAAGATTTAGCGGCTGGCTCCAGCAGCTGAGAAGGGCACTATTAATTCCAAGCTTGTTTCCAAACACCACGGAGGCCTGCCCGGGTTAATTAGTTGTGCAGGCTTTTCTTCAAGTGAGCGAGCCGGTAGGGTGTTTTACAGCTCTGTCACTGCGGTTATTTGTTCGTTTTCTGTTGTATTTGGAAATACACTTATCTGACAATAAATAACGTCCACGGTGACTAGGGCCGATAAAGGCAGTGAGCAGCCCCTCAAGGGGCTTGGGGGTCACGGTCAGAAGGCTTCAAGGCCCACCCAGTTCCCCTACACCAAGAGGCACTTCCAGGCCCTGGGAGAGGCAGGAGGATGTGGGTGAGGCCAGTGTGAGGAGGCTAGAAGAGACGGGAGCAAAGGGACAGGAGCTTGAGGGTCCCAGGCGAAGGACACTGGGGATGAACCTGTGGCATGATAGAATGGACACAGAAGATTTGGTTCCAGATCCCAGGCCCCGTGCATACAACCTGCATAACTTCACACAAGCATCTCGCCTCTGTGCCTCAGTTTCCTCACCCATAAAAAGAGAATGGTGAGGGGCGCCTGGGTGGCTCAGTCGGTTAAGTGTTCAACTCTCGATTTCAGTTCAGGTTATGATCTCACAGTTCATGAGTTCGAGCCCCACATCAGGCTCTGCTCTGACAGCACAGAACCTGCTTGGGATTCTCTCTCTCCCTCTCTCTCTGCCCCTCCCCCACTTGCACACGCAAGCTCTCTCTCTCTCTCTCTCTCAAAGTAAATAAAAATAAACTTAAAAAAAAAAGAACGATGATAACACCTTTCTACTCAGAGCAGTTACAAGCACCCAGGAGACAATGGAAGTAAACGCACCACACAAACAATAGAGATTTTCGTTTTCCAGACGGAAAGAAGTGCTCAGGTGGACTATCCTGGATATGCGGCCCAGACCTCAGGTCTCCCTGGGAAAAAATTAGTCCAAACAAAATCATTATGGGAAGTACTTCACACTGATCTGCAAGTACTCACTTAGGGCTCTGGGGTGAGGAAGTCGGAGGGAGCAGACGGACCACAGGATCAAACCAAGTAGGCAGAACAGAATACTGGTAGAGGATCTGAGCTTGGGATTTAGACTGCTTGTTTATATTATCTGTGGCTATAAATGTTAGAGAAGCTACTTAACACTTTTATCCCTGCTGAGTGTTCTCATCTGTAAAATGGGCATAATAATAGCACCTAGCTCCCTGGATTGTGGCATGAGGACCAGATAAGATGAGGACCGGATGAGATGACGTGATTAGGACAGTAGATGGCATGTGGCAAGAGTTCAATAAACACCAACTACCCTTGTAACACATAAGAACTGGTCAAGACATGAATTAAACCTCACTTGCTCTCATGTGTGTGAACTAACCACACACGAAGAGCCTGAGAGCTGAGCCGGGGGCGGGGGGGGGGGGGGGGGGTAGGGCGCAGTAAAGGAGAATTTCAGTCTGATGGGATGTAATCAAGGAATCCTTCCAGGAGGAAGAACAACTTCAACATGGTGTAGAGGACAAGAGACAAGGTATTCTGGTATACTGCTGAGCAAATCCTTGCGTGTTTTCCCATTATAGACTTGAAGCCAAGGCCTAAAGATCAGGAGAGGAGCCGGTCACCCCCCCCCCCCCAAGAGCTACCACCAAGTCACCAGCAGATGGACGCAGCCACCTCCACACAGAGCATATGGAGGCAGGAAACCTTGGAATCAACCAGAGCCTAGCCCACCCCCAGTCAGGGCATGAAAAGGACTGATAGGAGGGGAGATGGTAAGGCAGGCCTGTCCTCTCCCCCCACCATGGAGAAGAAATGGGGTGCTTTTCCACCCTGATGCAAAGGAAAAGAGGATGTACAAACCCCATGATGCCTCACAGGCACAGATCATTGTCTCGAAAGCCTAGGACTACAGCTGACCGGCCTGTTTGTTCCACACCCCCACAGTGGGAATGAAAAGCAGACTGTTTGGCATCTCTACCTGAGATCTAGAATTATACTTGAATGCAAAGACTTGGACCCTTTGCAGGCCTGGAGATTCTGAAAGCAAGAGGCCCACGGCAGTACCCCACCCAGCAGGGCTTGAAGGGACCCGGTGCAGCATGACCGGGAAGATGGGGGGTAGCTCTCCCATCCCAGGTCTGTGTGACCCTTGAAGGCCACAATCACTCCAGCAGGCCCTGTGGCTCCATGTGGAGATGCACAGAAATCAGCTCAAGGGGCAGGAGCCAAAGATTTGCCCAGGTTGCTGCTGAATTCACAGTTGGATGCATAAGCCAGAGAATGGAGTCACTGGAAGACTGTTGCTCTGGTGAGGCCAAAGGGAGGTACAGCTGGGAGACTGTGGCGTCAGGGGGGAAAGGTCATCCTTGGTGATGGAGGGGACCAGGCGAACTCTCCAGCATAACAAAACCAGAAAGAACCAGGAAGAGGTAAAGGACATGAGACACCTCCCCCATCCTCATAAGTCATACAAAGAAGTCTCTTCCTCCCATCCATCCTCTCAGCCTCAAACCGAGATGCTAAGGCCTCCAAGAGGAGGTGAATGGGGTGCCTTCAAGCCAGTCCTCAGTTCCCCTCCGCTGCCCCAAATGGCCAGAGCCCAGCACTAGCTAATGCTGGAGGGGAGGGGAAGAGAAGAGCTTTGAATCAAGTTTGTAATGTAAGTTTTAAAAATGTAAAAGATTGAGTCTTAATTACCGGAACGAGGCTGTTGTAGTAACCGAAAGTGGCTGGAAAGTTATGGAACCAGACCAAGACGTCGTTAAGGGAGCTGCTCCCCAGCAGGAAAGAGAGATCTGGCACAGTGTAGCCGGGGGCAGTTACTGGAAGAAATAAAACTGCTCTGTTTATACACCAAAGAGTTGAGACTCCCCAGTAAACTGGGCCCAGTTACAGGCATACAGAAAGTAACTGGACCATGGAAAACTGCATCCCAATAGTCAGAGCACCCCAAAGAAGGATAGTGAACTGGACAGACCAAACCTTTCTCCTTCTCATTCAGGCACTGCCTCACCTCCCAGGTGGAGACATTAAGTGATGGAGGAGGGATCTGTCCTCAGGCTTTTAACGAGGCACTTAGAAAGAGGAACACGATGGTTTCCGCTTACAGGAATCCTCAGTGAAACGCACTCACAGGCAGCTGGTGCAATGTGCTCGCTTCTGGTGCATTCCAGGAAGCATTACCCCGCCTCACACCAACATCATCCAGTGGTCCCCGCATGGGAGGGCCAAACAACCATGGAGGTCTTTGAGTTTCCACGCTGAGAAAGGCTGGAGAGGAACAAGTTGGGCCCTGGGACACAGAGGCAGCACACCCAGAGGGTCAGGAAACTGCCACAGGGGCTTGACCCCCTAGTGGAAAGTGAGAAAAAAACAAAGTTTATAAAGAGCAGGGTGAGAACTGGCTCGTGGAATAAGATGTTCCCTTGGCTAGTTTCCACCCAGGGGAAAGGGAGAAACCTTATTGAGTGCCTGTACTATATTAGGCACTACGTTCACCTTCACATCACTTAATCCTCCCACAACCCCGTAGGGAAGGCCCTTTCTCCATCTTGCAGATGAGGAAACTTGAGTCAGAGTAGTTGCCTCTGGTCACACATTGCTGGGATTTGAACCTCAGATCTGTCTGTATGGCATACATGGATATTTACTGCTTATATCGCCCTTTCAATAAAGGACTCGTTACCCTGCCACCAAAGTGTTGGTTCTCGTTGCCTCCATCAATTAGTTCCTTCAGGGACCCCTCAGCTTTTGAGTCACAGTTACTCTTTTCAGGGATGGTCCCAGCCAATGGCTGAGCAAGATGGTGGTACACGGGTCCAGCCCTTTTCTACCAACGCGGAGCTGCTCTAACGAGCAGTGCTGCCCCAGAGCGCCCCCCTAGGACTGGCAGAGGGTTTAGCAGGTCCTCATGATGGGCTGAGACCTCCTTCCAGCCAATCCTGTATCCTGCCTTTTCCTTTCACAGATGTTAATTCCCTTCTGTACTCCTAATTTCACTCAGCGTCTGGTTCCCAGAGAACCCAGCTGGGATGCTCAATCTGACTCAGGCTCTTGCTCACCCTGACCCTTTATCCTCACTCTTAGTCACCCCTAAGGCAACACCCCTGCCCAGACAGTAACTTCCTATTGGCAGCTATGTCTCCATCCCTTCCGGAGGAAAGCTACTAAAGTCTCATGATTTAGAGGAGTTCCTGAACAGCCTGGTGTCCTAGACTAAGGTGTTGAATGCTCAAGGTCAGTGGCTATCATTCAACCATACTTTGAAGTCTAAAGTCCAAGTAAGCAGTCACCCTCACTGTCTCCCTTTCCCCCATGTCAATTCCACCCTTTAAATGGCCATAACATGAAATTGAGATTTAGGGTTTTAGAATATGTTGTCCTTAATGAGAATACTTTATGATTTGTGTGTTTAGCTTAAAAGGAGACGCATACAGGGGTGCCTGGGTGGCTCAGTCGGTTAGGCATCCGACTTCAGCTCAGGTCATGATCTCACAGTTTGTGAGTTTGAGCCCCACGTCGGGCTCTGTGCTGACAGCTCAGAGGCTGGATCCTGCTTTGGATTCTCTGTCTCCTTCTCTCTCTGCCCCTACCCCACTTGTGCTCTGTCTCTCTCCGTCTCTCAAAAATAAATAAATGTAAAAAAATGTAAAAAAAAAAAAGAAATGCATACAAGCAAATAAAGAAAATATATATCAATTGTACTTCATCAAAACTAAAAACTTTGAACCATATCCCCAGCAAAATATTAGCAAATCAAATCCAACAATGTGTAAAAAAATATATACACCATGACCAAGTGGGATTTATCTCAGGTATACAAGCATGGTTCAACACTTAAAAATCAATTAAGGTAATCCATTACATCATAGGTTCATACAGATCACACTATAGGTTCATACAAATCACATCATATCAATACATACAGAAAAAGCATTTGACAAATCCAACACCAACTGATAATGAAAACTCTTAGTAAGCTAGGACAAGAGGGGAATTTTCTCAACTTGATAAAGAATATTTTTCAAAAAAAACAGGGTGCCTGGCTGGCTCAGTCAGTGGAGCATGTGACTCTTGATCTCAGGGTTGTGAACTCGAGCCCCATGTTTGGTATAAAGATTACTTGAAAAAATTTTTTTAATCTTTTAAAAAGAAAAGAATAGCTACAAATCTACTGATAATATCATACTTAGTAGGGAATACTCGAACCTTCCCCACTAGGCGAAAAGACAATCCAATAAGAGACTAGTATCCAGAATATTTAAAGAACTGTTACAACTCAACAATAAAAAAACAATAACTCAATTAAAAATGGGAAAAGAATCTGAATAGACATTTCTTCAAAGAAAAAAATATACTCAATATATACATGAAAAGATGTTCAACATCATTACTCATTAAGAAAATACAAATCAAAACCAAAATGGCATACTAGGATGTCATATCCCATCAGGATGACTATATCTAAAAAAAAAAAAGAGAAGAACATGAGGGGCACTCAGTTGGTTAAGCATATGGCTCTTGGTTTCAGCTCAGGTCATGGTCTCATGGTTCCTAGGATCGAGCCCCATATCAGTCTCTGCACTGATAGCACAGAGCCTGCTTAGGATTCTCTCCCTCTCCTTCTCTGCCCCTCCCCTACTCACATGAGTGCTCTCTCTCTCTCAAAACAAATAAATAAACTTTAAAAAAAAAGGAACATGAACAATAACAAGTATTGGAGAGGATGTGGAGAAATTGGAACTCTCATGCATTGATGATATGAGTGCAAAATAGTGCAGCTGCCTTGGAAAACATTCCAGCAGTTCCTCAGGAAGTTTAAACACAGAGTTACCATATGACCCGGAAATTCCACCCCTTGGTTATATATCCAAAAGAACCTAAAACATATGTCCATACAAAACCTCATACACAAATGTTCATACGAGCATTATTCATAAGAGCCAATAAGTGGAAAGAATCCAAACATCCATCAATTCGTGAATACATAAACTAAATACAGTATATCTATACAACAGGATATTATTCAGCCATAAAATGGATTAAAGTACTTATATATGCTACCACCTGGAGAACCTTGAAAGCATTATGGTAAATGAAGAAGTCTAACACAGAGGGCCACATATTGTGTGATTCAGTGTATATGAAATGTCCAGAATAGACAAATCCATAGATATAGAAAGTAGATTAGCAGTTGCCAGGGTCTGGGAGGAGGGAGAAATGGGGAATGACTGTTTCATGGGTACAAGGTTTTTTGAGGGGGTGATGTAAATGTTCTGGAATTAGACAGTGGTGATGGTTGCATAACTTTGTGAATATTCTAAAAACCACTGAAATGTGCACTTTTAAAGAGTAGGCGAGCTATATCTCAATAAAAAAAAAAAAACTAAAAGTTCTAAGAGAAAACATAAAAGACTTTCCTGAACTTGGGTTAAGCAAATATTTCTCAGACGTGGCACTAAACACACAGTCCATACAAGAAAACAAGTTGATAAATTGAATTTCATCAAAATTAACATTTTGCTCTATGAAAGACACTGCTAAGAGAATAAAATAACAAGCCATATACTTGGAGAAACTCTTTGTAAAACATATATCTGATGAAAGGTTTGTGTCCGGAATACACAACAGATCTAGAAACTCAACAATGCAAACAACCAGTTTTTTAAATGGGTTAATGATTCGAGCTGACACTTCAACAAAGAAAACAGTTGGAAAATAAATACTACATGAGAAGATGCTCAACATAATTAGTCATCAAAGAAATGCAAATTTAAAACCACAGTGAGGTACCACTAAAAGTCTATTAGAATGTCTAAAATTCAAAGATGGCCATACAAGTGTTGGCGAGGATGTGGAACAACTGAACCTTCCATGGTTCAACCATTTAGAAAAACTGGCAGGTTTTTTTTTTTTAAGTAAACCTATTTCCTGCCATATTCCAAGGTATTTACCCAAATGAAAAGACAGAACAAGTCCATAAAAGACTTGTATAAGAATGCTTATAGCAACTTTACCTGTAATAGCCCCAAACTGAAACAACCCACACGCCCATTATTAGCAGCATGGAGAAACAAATGGTGGTACATCCATACAATGGAGTATTACTCAACAGTAAAAAGGAATGAACTACTATACGTACAACAATATGGATGAATCTCAAAATAATTATGCTAGGGGAAAGAAAGTGAAAGAATTATGTGTAAAAAAAAGAGTACATTTTGTATGATTCCATTATATAAAATTTTAGAAAATGCAAACCAATCTATAGTGGCAGGGAACAGATCCATGGTCTCAAGAGTTAAAGAGTGAAGAGGCAAGAAAGGGTGGGAAGGAGGGAGTACAAAGGATCACAGGGAACTTCTGGGGGTGACAGGTATGTTCGCTATCTTGATTGTGGCAACAGCTTCATAAATATGTTTAAAACTCATAAAATTTGTGAACTTAATTATGTGCTGTTTATTGTATGCCAATTATACCTCAATAAAGCTTGAGAGAGACAGAAAACACTCAAGAGGGAAGATATAACTTTTTATTACAATATCATACGAAGTAGAAAAAGTCCCACTTTGATTCCACCCCACAAGACATTTAGTGTTTTTGAATGGAATGATTCTAGAAGGCCTAGACGGCTGAGCCCTCCCTCAGATCCTTGAAACAAACTCTTCCTTTATTACAACACCTTCACCTTACTGCCTGATGAATGTCAATGCATCTTTCAAGCCCTGCTCAACTTCATCTACCCCTTGAAGCTCTCCTTGTCTTTTCCAAGCAGAGTTAGTCTGTGGCCCAGTCTGTGCTCTCCCATCACCTGAGACTCTAGGAATATACCCCCTCAGCATTCTAAGATGTAAGATTTGTGGTTAACGGTTCCCAAAGGATCCCAGAGGTCCACAACTTAACGTGATTTGTCATTTTCCCAAGGCACAAACTCGATTCCAGCCAGCTATGAGGTCCCCACAGAAGAGGAATAGCTGAGACAATGAGTAAGCCCAGCCACCACCCACCTCCAGGCCTTCCAAGCCCAGCCCAGTTTGGTTGGCCTCTCCTTGTTATAAAAACTATTTTTTCCCTTTGTGAAGAATGGACTGCCCAAAGAAAAGCTATCAGCTTGTGATGGAAATGATGAGTGAGTGAAGCAGTCCAAGAAAGGGATGGTTCTTAGCCAGAAAATAGCTTTATAAATTACTTTAATCTTTTATTAAGAATCTGGAAGCATCACTTAAAAATCTTAGTTGTACTTTACAGCATTTTATGGGGAGAAGTTATATACTACAGTGGCATTAACAGGATTGGAAATTTGAAAAAGCTTTGGGCCTTGCCCCTCAATAATGTCAAAAGCTCCCAGTAGTTCTAGTGAATACTCATCACATCGCATTATAATTGTACATTTAGCCATCTCTCCTTTTGTCTAAGAAGCACAGTAGTAGAGCTAGATTTTCTGGACCCAGATCTCAGTTTACTTTATAGCTGGGTGACCTTGACCAGCTTACCTGACTTCCGTGTGCCTCAACTTCCTCATCTTTAAAATGACAAGTAAAATAGTACCTGTCTAATAGAGTTAATTTAAATGATTAAATATGGTAATACATAAAAAGCACTTAAATCAGTGTCTGTCCCATCCAAAGTGCTTGATAAATGTTAGTAATTAGTTTGAGAGTTTCCTCTAAGGCAGTGTTTACATATTAGGGACCTTTTCAAAACTGCCTCATTCTCCAGTGGCTCGTGCAGTCCTTGGCACAAGGTATGTGCTCAACAGAAGTTAAAAGAATAAGTGAGTGAGTCAGTGAGTAAATGAGGTGTGGCTCTGCCATTTTGTTCCCACAGTTGAGATCTCTTTATTTCTGGTACAGTGGGGGCATTTTGACACCACTAATGTGGCCAATATCCCCACCATTACCATGTCTGCCACCACTATGCGTTTGCAACCATTGGAAATTACGGTATACCACTAAGAGGGGCAGGAGGGGCAGGGAGGATGATGGCAGAGGATCAGAGAGGGCCTGTGTTCCCCCTCTGGCCAACGTGGTAGAAATGAGGACTAGAATCAGACAAAATGTTCAAGAGATATGCAAAGTTGCTTTGGGATTCAGCTAGCACCCTTGCCCCCCTAGAGTTAATTCTCTCTCTCTCTCTCTCTCTCTCTCTCTTTTTTAATGTTTATTTCTTTTTGAGAGGGAGAGAGAAAGAGAGAGAGAGCATGAGCAGGGGAGGAGCAGAGAGAGTGGGAGAGAGAGAATCCCAATCAGGCTCCACACTGTCAGCACAGAGCCCAACACCCAGCTCCAATTCATGAACTGTAAGATCGTGACCTGAGCCGAAACCAGGAGTCAGAGGCTTAACCAGCTGAACCACACAGGCGCCCCTCTCCTAGAGTGAATTCTCAACACCACACCCAGAGTGACCCTGTGAAAACCCCAACTGAATCATGTCACTCCCCTGCACAAAACTCTCCAATTCCTTCTCATCTTACTTGGAAGAAAACTCCAAATTCTCACAATGGCTTACAAGACCCCACGTGCTCCAACCTGTGTTATTTAACCTGTGTTACATCTCTTACCTTGCTCCTTCTTGCACACTCCACTCCAGGCTTCTTGCTGGATACTAGCCTTCTTGCACTACCTCAAACTCCCCCAAGGGAGTCTTTGCACTCGCTGTTCCCTCTGCCTGGTATGCTTTTCCCCAGCAATTCACGGTTCACTCTGTCATCTGTCAGGTCTCAGCTCAGATGCCAGGCTTTCTGTGCCCACCTCTGCAAAACCCCATGAGAAAAGAGACTTTGTTTTATGATTACTCCATCCCCAACATCTCGCCCCTGCCTGCCACATAGTACTCAGTTATTACTTACTGAATGATTAGATGAATAAAACCCCAGGAATCCACTGCTTTCTGCTTCTGTTTCCCTCCCAGGGCCAAGTCCTGCCCAAGGGGAGGCCTCTCCCAGCAGTGAACTGTGTCCTAAAGATGACTCTTGCACCCCAGCAGAATAAGTGGATAAAAGTATATTGTTGGAACAAGTGGGAGTTGCTGATTGTATAACAGTCTGTTGGGGAACCTCGGGGGTCCCTGGCTTGACAAAATGAATGTGCATTTGCCAGTGTTTTCAAGAAAAAGTATAAGGTATAAGATGTTTGAAAGACAAAAGTATTGATTACTGTAGTCCCTTAAACAGCTGAAGTAATGGAGGAGGATATGAAATGCAAAGAAAGAGAAAGGAAAAACCTAAATCTGTGATGACATTCTCCCTGGGGGAGCGCTTAAAAATATGCATTTTTACAAGTTTCCTGAGTGATTCTTAAGTAACCAGCTTAGGACAGATCCCTAGAAAAGTTTTTTGGAGATTTAGTCAAGTATAAGGCCACACATTACAGCAGGAAAGGCCTGGGCTATGAGAGCCAAGCAGGCCTGGGTTCAAATCCTGCCATCGCTACTTTTTATCTGGAGAACTCTCTGTTAGTACTTAACCTCTCAGATTCTAAGGTTCCATTTCTAGTTAGAAAGATAAGTACATCTACCCGGTCAGCCTGCTGTGATGATGATGTTAAACAACACGTGTAATGGGCCTGGAGTATAGCAGATACTTAAGAGATGGTAGTTTATTGTTGTGCTCTCTGTTTCCCAAGTGCTTATTACCTCCCTCCCATGTTCCACCGCAAGTTGGCATTCTTACCCCTCCACTCTATGACCTCACAGAGGTGAAAACATACAGTCAAAAGGGTCAGTTCTTCTGCAAATAAGAAAGTCTTCTTTCCTAAAGGTCCTCTTTCCTCCTCTAGAATAGATCAAGGAACATATTTTTGCCATTAACTACCCCATTAATCATTAACAATAAATTCTTATATTTTTACAGTCTTCAGTCTGCCAAGGCTTTCACCTATAAAGCGTGAGAAGGTGGGACAGGCGCCTTTATCACTCACTCGCAGAGGTCTGGAAGTAGCCTGTGTGCGTGGCCAGAGTGTGGGGGCGCCGGGACTTCAAAGCCACAAACCCTGTGCACTCTCCATTAGGCTACATTCCCCACCGTCAAGACCTCAGGACTCAGACCTTGAGGCCAAAGAGGAAAAAGAGGCAGGGGGCATCCATCTCCTGTTGCTTCCTGCTCCTCTAACGAAGCAACATGGCTGTGGAGTGACGGCTGGAAAATAAGGGGT
The DNA here is from genome assembly GCF_022079265.1 of Lynx rufus. Taxonomy (NCBI): domain Eukaryota; kingdom Metazoa; phylum Chordata; class Mammalia; order Carnivora; family Felidae; genus Lynx; species Lynx rufus. The sequence continues at coordinate 126,501,758 of NW_025814834.1, read as the reverse complement.
TAGCAGAAGTCCATCTCCCAAGCTTGGCCGCGCATACCCCAAAGACTTCATTCCTCCGAAGAGCCGCTCCCGTCTTGCAGCCGCAAGGCGTCTCTGCCTTCTCATTCCACCTAAAGCTGCCAGCCTTCCGCAACTCCACACCCCCACCTGCTGGAGACTGCCTTGTGCAGAGCCTGACCGGCCACAGGCCACGTTGGACAGCTGCTCCCTGAGAGCCCCCCACGCACCCTTCTGGGGCTGCTTTGGGGGCCAGAACAGGCCAGAACAGGGGGAAGCCCTGCTATTTCTTTCCCTGTCTTACTGTAAATCTTAATCCTTGATAGTGGGTGAACTCGTTGCTCTCTCTGACCTTCAGTTTCTCCCAAGTAGTAACCAGAGGAAGATTCAGCCCTGACTTTCCCCGCCCTCCTAGGGTGAAATGGGATAGAATAATAAGACACCCACTCTGCCAGATGGAAAGAATTGGGGCTTTGGAGAGGACGCAGCTATAAATTTCAGAGCTAGGGGGATAAAAGCAGCAGCATTCCCAGTAAACAAATGGAGAACCAAAGTGAGCAGCTGCAAAAGAGACTTTATTCACGGATTTACACAATTCCTCAGATTGTGAGCACCTCAGAGCACCTACTCTGTGCCTACCAAGTGCTGTGATACATGGATGAAAATTCAGTTGCTGTACTTTGAGTCCTACAAACTGCTCATCACCTTTGCCCTTTCCACCTTCACGTTGCTGTTTTCCTTTTGAATATTTTCCCCTGCGCTCTTAGTAACCCTCATTCCACTATACGCAAATTCTACATCCACAACACTCTCCAAGAACTTTCCATATATCCTCCTTCTCACAGTAACTAAAACCTGGCCTTACCCCAAGGACATTGGTTCCCTTGCAGCCCTCTTGCATGAAAGTGGCTCTTGCTCCCACGAGTTCCATTTTCCAGCCAAGAAGGGTGCACTTGGAGTCAGCAGTCTCCCACCATCCCTTGCCAGTTCCATGCTATTACTCTTCTACTCTCATTTAAAGTCCTGCTCAAGCTGCATGGCTCATTGCCTTCACCTCTTGCTGCTATCATTGACCCTGGCCCACACCATGCTGAGGACTCTCCCCAGTCACCACTGTATTAACTCCCACCACCATTCTGAGACAAATTGCTGAGGCCAACTCATCTGACACCCTAGCCTCCCCCAACCTTGTCCTGATCACTTCAAATAACTTTTCAAGGCCACAGTTGGACCATTACTAGCATGGCTCCACCTCCCCCCAAATTACACTTCAATGTCCCACTTGGACCATGACCTTTCCAACTCTATTCTATTCCTCCTACTTCATTCCTTGACCTCACTGAGTGCCAGCACTTTAACCCTTTTATGGCCTCACAGTTTATCTTCTCTCCTCCACTCAACCCCGGGGCTCAATCTTTCAAAACCCACGCTAGACCTCTGGTCAATAACTTGGATGATTTCTCATCAGCTTCTTTAATACCCTTGCTCCCTTTTTCTTCTACTCACAAGTCCTGGAAAACCCTGACCCTGAGTCAGTTCTAAAACTGCCTGCCTTGCTTATAAGGCTGGATTTCTGAGTTCTGGTAGAGAAAATTGTATACTCCAACACAAATTGGTCTTTTGCAAGGTTCATCGAGGGCTATTACAAATCTGCCTCATTCTCCCCAAGCCTTCAGCAGATAGCTTTCCTCCTACTTCATGGAGAAAATCAAAGCCAGGAACTCCCTCAGCTTCTCATCCTCCCTTCCCTCATAAATATAGTCAGATACTCACCATGTATCCTTCCTATGGTCTCCAGGCTCAAAGGATGTCGCTCTCCCTGTTCAGAGTCAGCCTATCCACCTGGGTCTGAATTCTCTTCCATGTCCTCTCCATCGCTGACATTTCTATTCCAGTATTTTATTGGTGTATCAGTCAGGATTCACTCAGGAGACAGAAACCACACCCCAATTTGAACAGGGAAATTGTAATATAAAGAATTACTAACTATTCCAGGGGATTACCTTCCAAAAAGAAAGAGAGAGCTCTATAAAATATACATTGCCTGATACAGAGACTGTAGGATTTGGCAATGCAGCGAAAGCTAACTAATCTGCACATACATAAAGGCAAGGAAAAAGAGAAAAATACAAATTGCCAATGTCAGGAATGATAGAGGGAACCACTGCAAATTCTACTCATCTTTAAAGGATACAATTTAAATATCTCACAACTTTGTTTGTCAATTACACTTGAAGAAAGCTGGCCAAAAAAAAAGATAGGAAGTGTACAAATTCCTTGAAAGACAAATTACCAAAGCTGTCACAAGAGAAATAGAAAATATGAATAGCCCTTTTATCTATTAAACCAATAGAATTTGGGGGGCACCTGGGTAGCTCAGTCGGTTAAGAGTTCGACTTCAGCTGAGGTCATGATCTCGTGGTTCATGAGTTCCAGCTCCACATCAGGCTCTGTGCTGACAGCTCGAAGCCTAGTCTGCTTCAGATTCTGCATCTTCCTCTCTCTCTGCCCCTCCCCCGCTCGTGCTCTGTCTGTCTCTCTCTCTCAAAAATAAACATGAAAAAGAAATTTTTTTAAATGTTTTATTTATTTTTGAGAGAGAGAGAGAGAGAGACAGAGCACGAGCAGGGGAGGAGCAGAGAGAGAGGGAGACACAATCCGAAACAGGCTCCAGGCTCTGAGCTGTCAGCACAGAGCCCAATGCGAGGCTCGAACTCACAAACTGTGAGATCATGACCCGAGCCGAAGCTGGACGCTCAACCGACTGAGCCACCCAGGTGCCCCCCAAAAAATTTTTTTTAATCAATTGAATTTTTAATTTAAAAACTTTCTATAAGGAAAACCCCAGGCCAAACAGCTTCACTGATGAATTCTACTTATCACTGAGGGGGAGAAATGATACCAATCATACTCAAATTCTTATAGAAAGTAAAATGGGAAAGAATTATTACCAACTTATTTTATGAAGCCAGTATTACTCTGATATCAAAGCCTGACAAACACATTGCAAGAAAATAAAATTGGCCCAATGCCTCTCATGCATGTTGATGCAAAATCTTCAACAAAATATTAGTACATAGAATACATAAACATATAAAAAGCATTTTTAAGGGGATAATACATCATGATCAAGTGGAGTTTATCTCAGGACTCCAAGACTGATTTAATGATCATTGATCACTGTAATTTACCACATTAAGAGAGTAAAGGAGAAAGAATTATATTATCATCTCAACTGATGCAGAAAAAAACATTTGGTAAAATTCAACATCCATTCTTTGTGAGGCTCTCAGCAAACTAGGAACAGAAGAAACTTTTTTAGCCCCAAAAAAGACATCTACAAAAAGCCTACACCTAGCATCCTACTTAATGATGAAAGACTGAATTCTTTCCCCTCTCAAGATCAAGAACAATGCAAGGTTCGCTTTTTTCACCTCAACTTAACATTGTAATAGAGTTTCTCATACAACAATAAGGCAGGGGGAGGGGCTTGCTAGGGAAAGAGAGAGAACACATGCAGTTTCTGAAGGAAGAAAGAAAACATGCCGTATTTACAGATGACATGATTGTGTATATAGAAATTCCTCAGGAATCTACCCCCACCATGTGAAAACTAATAAGTGAATTGAGCAAGGTCACAGGATACAAAGTCAAATATCAAAAATCGACTGTTTTTCATAGGCTATGAATAAATTATTGAAAAAAAATCTAAACTGTAATGCCATTTGAAATTGCATCAGGACTTCAATTCTGATCAAGACGGGGTAACAGGACAGAATGTACTCTCCCACCTGAAACAACTAAAACACCAGACAAAATATATGAAACAACAGCTTTCCGACATTAGACGTCAGACATTACACACAGTGATCCCTGAAAAAGAGGAAACAAGCAAGATGAGCCCCTATGATAAAACCCAGCCAGAGCCAACAAGTCTCCCTTAGTTTAGGAGATCATTCGGGGAGTCCAAGGAGGCCAAGTCAGCTAGAGTTCACATAGAAGAGCATCAGAGATTAGAGAGCTGCACAGAGACAGAGAGAGAGAGAGATCCAGCAATCTGCAAAGGGTCTCCCTCGAGTCTTTGGCTTGATTGCTGATCAGCACATTCAAGTCAGAAAAATATTTAAAGCTGAAGGAAAAAAAACACCTGAAAGGAGTAAAGGAAAAAATCCTCAGTGTTTGCCTACCAGCCAAAGTTGAAAATCTCATAATTTATAGGTTACCAGATAGAGCATTCAGAAGGATATTCAGTAGTGGGCAATTAGCCTTAGATGATAAGCAGTTCTGGCCATCCCTAACAAAGCAAACCTCAAAAGGACCAGTATCCAAGTAACTTAACTATCTCCCAGAATAATACTCAAGTATATTTATGGGGATACAAAAATACCCAGCACCCAACAAAGTAAAAATACATAATGTCTAGAATCCAATAAAAACTCACAAGACAAAAAGCAAACAACAACCACACACACACACACACACACACACACACACACATTAAAAGACATGCAAATAAGCAGAAAAATAAAATCCATAATTAAGAAAAAAAATCAATGAAAACTGACCTAGAAATGACATAGGTGATAGAATTAGTAGACAGACATTGTAAGTTATTAAAACTATATTCCATATATTCAAGAAGGTAAAGGAAAGATTAAGCATCTGGAAAAAATAACCAGGGCATCAGAGAGCTGTGAGACAATGTCAAATAACCTGTTATACATTCAAGTGGACCCTAAAGAAGAAAAGAAAAAGGAGAAGTCGTAAGAAATATTTGAAGAAATAATGACCAAAACTTTTCCAAATTTTATGAAAAGTGTAAGTCCACAGAAGAAACCCCAAGCAAGAAATATGAAAAACCAAGGCACATAATAAAAGTGCATCAAAACACAAAGTACTTAGGAATAAATATAACAAAATATATGCAAAACATATACATAGAAAAACTAGAAAACATTGGTGACAGAAACTTTCAAATACCTTAAGAAATGAATGGGAAGATACAATATTCTTAAGATGTCAACTCTTCCCAAAGTAATTCTGCCCAGCATAACTCTAGTAAAAATCCAAGCAGGTTTTATTTTATAGAAATTGACAAGCTGATTTGAAAATTTATGTGGAAGTTCAAAGGACCTAGAATAGCCAAAACAGTTTGGGGGGAAAAAAACTTATATAACTTGACTTGAAGATTTATTACAAGTACAAGATTATTACAATAATCAGTATAATGTGATATTGCAGTTGCAAAGAACAGCAAGAAGCACATAACAAGATATTCTATCATCAGATTGATACAACAGATAAGATATGTGCAAATTAAAAACAGAATTAGGTACTACCACATACTTACTAGAATGACTGAAATTTTAAAATAGCAATGATATCAAGTTAGGTGAGAAAATGGACTGTCTGGAAATCACATACATTACTGATGGAAGTGTAAAATGGTATAACCACTCTGAAAAGAAGTTAGGCAATGTCTTTTAAATATACACTTAATATTTGTCCCAGCAATTCCACTCCTAGATATTTACCGAAAGAAAAAAGAACAAAAAGAAAAACCTTATACACAAAAAGACTTGTACACAAACGTTCATAGCAGCTTCATTCATAATAGTCCCAAACTAGAAATAACCCAAGTGTCCACCAAAAGGTCAGTGAATAAACAACTCGTGATATATCCATTTAGTGAAATTTTACCCAGAAATAAAAAGGAATAAGCTATTGAGCCATGCAATGACGCTGATGAAGCAAGATACAAAGGTGTACACTGTGTGATTCCACTGATAGGAAATCCTCAAGTAAGCAAAACTAATCTGTGGGCATAGAAACCAGACCAGTGATGGCCTGGAGCAGGGATTGCATGGGATAAGTGGAGAAGGGCATGAGGGAACTTTAAATACGATGGAAATGTTCTATATCTTGACTGGATTGGAGGTTACATGTGTGAATACATTTGTCAAAACTGCACCAGAACCGTCTGCTGGCTGCTGAGGTGGTAGCATCTGATGGTGGCATCTGTCTGGGAACTGTATACTCAAGGGTGTGCTCATTACATGTAAATTATACCACAGTAGTTGATTTTTAAATAGGAAGTTGGGGAGGGGTGAGTTGGTGGCTCAGTTGGTTAATCAGTCAGACTGCAGCTCAGGTCAAGATCTCACGTTTTGTGAGTTCGAGCCCCACATCAGGCTCTGCGCTGACAGCTCAGAGCCTGGAGCCTGCTTCAGATTCTGTGTCTCCCTCTCTCTCTGGACCTCCCCTGCTCACACTCTGTCTCTGTCTCTGTCTCTCAAAAATAAACAAAACATTTAAAAAAAATTTTTTTTAATAGGAAATGAGGGCAACAAATCTAACTAAATTCATCTCTCTTTCCTGATCCTCTGCCTACATGTTTGGACAGTCCTTCCTAACTTTCTTTATAGACTCTTCATTTTGTTTTCCCTTTGAAACATAGGGATTACCCGATGTTCCATTCTCAATGCTCTTCTCTATCATAGAACATTATTTCACTCATTGCTCATGGCATAACCACCATCTATTTGAGGATCAATCTCAAATACATATTTCCTGCACTTTCCTCCAGAGCTCCAGATAGGTATATCCAAAGGCCTCATGAAAAACCTATATCTTGGAGTGCCAGTGTGGCTCAGTCGGTTAAGCGTCGGACTCCCGGTTTCGGCTCAGGTCATTATCTCGCAATTGTGGAACTGATCCCTGCATCAGGATCCACACTGGGCCTGGAGCCCGGTTGGGATTCTCTCTCTCCAGCTCTCTCTGCCCCTCCCCACAGTATAAATAAACAAATAAATACTTAAATAAATGCATGAATACATAAAGTTTAAAGAAACAAACCTATATCTTAAACTCAACATGTCCAAATCTGAGACCAATTACTGCACATAACCTCAAGTCTGCCTTTTTCGCTGTACTCTTCACATAAGTTGATACATTGTGCCTAACACTTAGTGAGGACTGTATATATATATATATATATATATATATATATATATATATATATCTGTTGAATGAACAAAAGATGGACTCACTTACAGCCAAAAACTTCAATTCTCCTTCCCTCTCCTATATTTTTTTTTAATTTTTTTTTTCTTTCAACGTTTTTATTTATTTTTGGGACAGACAGAGACAGAGCATGAACGGGGGAGGGGCAGAGAGAGAGGGAGACACAGAATCGGAAACAGGCTCCAGGCTCCGAGCCATCAGCCCAGAGCCTGACGCGAGTCTCCTTCCCTCTCCTATATTTTTTTTTTAATTTTTTTTTCTTTCAACGTTTTTATTTATTTTTGGGACAGACAGAGACAGAGCATGAACGGGGGAGGGGCAGAGAGAGAGGGAGACACAGAATCAGAAACAGGCTCCAGGCTCCGAGCCATCAGCCCAGAGCCTGACGCGGGGCTCGAACTCACAGACCGTGAGATCGTGACCTGGCTGAAGTCGGACGCTTAACCGACTGCGCCACCCAGGCGCCCCTCCCTCTCCTATATTAATTAAACACTTGACCAACACGTTTTGTCCAGCCATGCCTCTCCCTCCCTTTGGGAGACTGGAAAGACACAGCCGGCTCCCGGGTTGGCTGTGTGAAACTGAGTCAATCCTCACCCCTCTCAGGGTCTCAGAGACATAATACAAAAGGCGCAGGGTTTGGAATCAGATAGAAGCAGATTCAAATTCCTGCCTACCATTGACATATCTATCCCCAGCATATTGTTTTTATTCTTTGAAGCCTGTTTTCCTTATCTATGAAACAGAAAAACCAGTCTCTATAGCGTAAGGTTGTTCTGAGTATGAAATCAAATGGAAGGATGCCACTGCCTGGCACATAGGAAGTACCACTAAATGTTAGTTCCTTCTCTTACCCCTTCCTCCTCCCCACTGCCACTTCCACTCCCACCCCAGAAGGAGAGGGAGTGAGGATAAGTTGGTACACGGCTCTGAATGGCACCTTCTCAGACTGACAGGCTTCAGTATTTCGAGATAAGGAAAGATGCTTTCTCCCTCCCCCACCCCTGGAGTGCCATGGTCACCACCAGAGCCACCTGCCATTGGTATTCTGGGCAGATGCAGCCAGCTGCAGACATGCTGTTATCTGATGGTGCATCTGTTTGGGAAACCAGAAAGAGGAAAACTGTGTTTAGAAAGTATATTTTTCCCCTCCCCAGGTAAGCAGGAGAAATAATGGAATTCGAATTGGAATGACCATGAGCTAAAACTCCTGCCCACCAGGTGTTTATCCCAGTTCATAAAAACAACTACTTTAAGGTAATGAAAAAACACTCCCTGTCGGGGAAGCAAATGGAACCACATGTTTCTGAAACAGTTTGAGAGAAAACAGCAAACTCCGTGAGCAGACAGCAAGCACATATCTTGGAGGACCGGCACAGGCCATGCTCACAGATACTCCCCACGGACGAGGCTCCAGGGAAGGCTGGGCCCCTTGAAATCACACCATCCACAAGGAAACCGCATGCACCTTCCATCCGTCAGACCCACAGCTTCAGGGGGATATGGGAAGGCTCCCCTCTTTTCCCACGCCCACACCCCAAGAATTCAACTTCATTTCTGTTTCTTGGGTGCTGCCCTATCAACTCCATCCCTTATGACACTGCCTCCCCTGTTCTTCCTTTTTCTCTGTTGTTCCTAAAGATAAGCGCGCAGGCTTTTATGGTTGGAAACATTTACTGCTAATCACTAGAAGAAAATGAACAGAAGTAACAAAACCAACAAAGATGAAAACATTCTTTATTTACCTAATGAGCCCTTACCTGTAAGGTGATCACATGTCCCTGTTTGCCCAGGACAGGCCTGGTTTACACCTGTTGTCTTGACGTAATTATTAATAGCATCCCTTTCACTTTCAAAACTATCCATGTTTGGTCATCAAGTAGAATAAGTTATTCTGTTTAAATGGCACGTACTCACCTGCTTTATGCCAGGTATATGAACATTAACTTATTTAACGCCAAAACAATCCTATGAGGCAAGAAACAGTTTTAAAACACTGTAATGAAATCAGGACATAGAGCAGTGAAGTAGCCTGTCTAGGGCCGCACAGATGGTCAGTGTCTAAGCCAGGATTTGAACTGAGGCTGTCTTCAGTGTTCTTGCTCTTAATCACTTTGGTAGTCTAGCTGTGACAAAGCTTTAGGAAATCGCTTGTTCTTTCATTAAACAAATATTAATCATGTCTACTGTGTGCAGACAATATGATACAGACTTTTAAGACAACCATGAACCAGATAGAGTCCCTGCCCTCAAGGAGCTTTTGTCTGGAGGAGACACAGATACAAGTGAGAAATACAGAATGGGAAAGAAAGGCAGGACACCAGCCAAAAGAGCAAGGTGCCATCATAGCCACCAAGAGAAGGAGAAAAAGGAGAGCAGTGTCCAAAACTTCAGGGAACATAAGGTAGGGCCCAGACACATATGTATTGTTTATCAACAAGATGGTCATTGGAAACCTTAGGAAACCACAGTTGCACAGGGAAGCCAGGGGTAAGGCCTCAAAGAGATGAGGAGAAGGTGGAAGGTGAAAATGGGGAGCAGGAAGCAGTCTCTGAAAGCTTGGCACTGAGGGGAGGGAGAAAGTGGAAGGAAGTAAAAGTGGGGTCGGGTCCCCAAACAGACACCTAGCTCCTTGCTTTCGTGCTGTATCCTCTCCCTCCTGGCTCCCTCTACCCCCGGTTCTACCAACAAACACTAACGGGAAAACAGAGGGCAGTCATAGAAATGGGAAATCTTACTAAGTTCATATTGCCATTTCCCCGTTTTAGAGCAGTAGGCACCTAGTAAAACCCCTTGTGTATTTTATTCCCAATAGGGAATCTCTAGCTAGACTGGTGCCCATCAGGGCAGAATGAGACCTAAAACCATGTCCATTAACATCCACCCAAGAGACAACTTGTCTCAAGGGAATTATCAGTATTCCTGGGAATCCCCCAAACAGGTCAGTAGGTGGGTCAATTCCCAGGTCATCTATTTAAGTTCACCAAGTCCCAGGCACTGTTCTAGACATTGAGGAGTGAATCATTCTAAGGGGAGTTTTCAGGAGGGCCATTTACACCTTGCACATCCAAAGCTATGACCCAAGGTTTCCCCCCAGGAAGGTTTGCAGTAGATGAAATAAGCCACAAAAGTTTGTATCTCCCCCAACAGTGTTCAGGATTATCAGCACAGCTGGAGACTAGGAAAAATGACTTATAGAGCACCTTTTTTATATAGTACACTTTCCTGTATTCATTCATTCATTCCTTCAATAACAAACATTTATACTATGTGCCAGGTACTGTGTGAAAGTACTAGAGACAAGAATCATGAGCAAAATAGACATGGTCTCCCTGCCCTCAAGGAGCACACAAAAGAGTTACGTACAGCCAGATTAATCAACATAATTGCACAAATACATAATTACAAATCATGACATATGCTATGAAGGCAATATACTGGAACCTAGTCACTCTACTGGGTTGAGGAACTGCTCTTGAGAACGTGACATGGAGGCGAAATCTGACAGATGTATAGGCTTTAGAGAGAGGAGAGAAAGAGCAGCCCGAGAAAACAGAAGAATATCAGCAAAGACTCCGAGGAACGGAAAAGCAGCCAGCATTAAAGAAAAAAATAAGCCTGACATGTGTTGACACAGTAAGGAAAACGTTATTCAGGACTATTGCAACAGGTGTCAAGGCTGTGGCAATAGGGGAGAAAGATCAGGTTCAACTCTAAATCCAAATGGAAAAATGCTAACAAGCAGAGTGAGGAGACAGTGGAAGGGAAGTTTCTAAGAGGACACATGGCGGGGGGGGGGGGGGGGGGGGCGGGGTTCTTGGTAAACTGACTTAACAGGATTCTTGCTAAAGGCACACCAAGGACCTCTATGTCAAAGAAGGGAGATGAAGATGTTGATCGGATATCATGCCTGATAGCATCCTAAACTGATGCGCAGCAGGATTTTTGTAAAACTGGCTATGTAGGCTCAGCGAGGCTGGGGAGGGGGCAAGAGGGCTTAGAGGAACCTGACTAAAGTTTGTTCAAGGAAATGGTCTGTCACCAGTTGTCTGGGGCAGAGTGGCACTAGATGATTCTGGAGAGATACGCAGGAACCAAGTAAGAAGGGCTTTGTGAATCCAGTTGTCCTAAGAGCACCGAAGTTTTGATTGGGAGGGAAGGGGGTGACATGCTCAGGTTGTGTTTTCTTAAAATCTACTCAGCCCGCTGTAGAAAATGGACCAGAAGACCCAGAGATGAATCTAGAAGACCACTTAGGAGACAAAGCTGTTGTCCTGGAGAGACAGGACAGTGGACAGACCAAGGTGGAGGTGAGGGTAGAAGCAGATCTAGCATTTGAAGTATTCAGGAGGTAAAACTGATAGGGCTTGGTGACAGATTGGTGTTAGAGAGAAAGAGATATAAATAAGTGTCCTGGTGTCTTGTTTCATCTTTACTACAACCCTTTAGTAAACACATCGTTATTTTCTCAGTTTTATGGATAAGGGATTTGAAACTCATGGTATTTGAGTGGCATGGTCAGGCCCCACAGCTAGTAGGTCTGGTTCTCAAGTTACTTCCTTTCGCTATGCTCACATTAAAGTCGGGCAGCTCTTCCCTGAAGATCCCACTCCCTCTCTTGTGCCTCTGAAGCTATGCCTAGTCAATACCCCCAGCATGGTACTTCACCAACGTTCCCTGTTTGCCGATACCATGGGAAGATAAAGAAACATAGTATCACGGAAGCTGGCTGCAGTTTGAGTCAGTTGACCTCCATCAGATAGTACAAATTGATTCCTTTGTTGAGGAAAGCAACCTCCTGGGCCCCTCTGGCAATGAAAAGTGAGAGCCCCCCGGGTAGGACAGAGATGAGAAAAGTTTGGGCAGTAAGGAATTAAATTGCTCTGCATAGCAAAGCTAGAGAAAATTTGGAGCAGGCCACCACCACCGTAGCCTTAGTGTCTGACACACAGGAACTCAATATATTTTTGTTTCAACTCTGGAAGTGGGACCCAGCAATCTCCAATTTAACAAGACTTTCAGGTCATTTGATATACCCTCAAATCTGAGAACCTCTAATCTTTAAAAGCCTTTTCAACGCTGCCCATGCCATCCCCAGGTCCCCCAAATCCTCAATAAAAAGCTGCTATACACAAGAGTCTTTCTTCAGTAGTGCTTTGGGCAAGAAAGGACAAAGACTAGCCATCCTAGAGTCTCCGGCAATGACCAGCAGAAGGGAAAGTCCAGGCCAAGAGCTGGGGCAAGATTAGAGAAACAGGTTGCAGCTCAAATTAACCTGAGAGCAAATATGAGACAAACCCCCAAATCTGTAATAAAACAGTCACTATTTGTTTCCCAGACATCCATCCCTATTTGTTCTAGAAATGAATTAATGAATGAAAGAATGAATGAACGGGTGGATGGATGAATGAATGAATTTTCATTTGAGGCTATGGCTTTTCCCCACACTTAATCCAGAGCTCCAGATAGAGCATATGACCCAGATCTAGCTTATTGAAGCAACTCTTCCCCCTGACCACAGTGATAGGTTCAGGGATGAACATCCGGTCCAAGCAGAGCCGAGAGAACAGAGCAGGATTTTTCTCAGACTTCTGGGAAAGAGGGAGACGAATATGACTGAGTATTAAGCTGGAACCACTATGCTTACTGCCAACTGAGGAAGAAAGCAAGTCTGAAATCAGAACCAACACAGAAGTAGAGTTGAGAGATACAGGGAGAGACACCTGGTCCCAATTACATTTTTGAGAAGAAAGATCAAGGCTCATCTGAAGACAGCCTAGTCCTAGACTTTTTCAATGCATGAGCCACTGAAATGTGTTTTCACTTTGGTCAGTTTGGATGGAGTTTTCTGTCCCTTACCTCTGGAGGAATCCCGACTATGATGTAAGACAGTGGGTTGAGTGATGTCATTTGGAAAGTGTGGTCACAGAAAGGAGGAGAACTGGGGTCAACAAGTCCCACAAGTCTACCTCTCCTCAAGACTACAGGTACCCTGAGGCCTAGAACTGTGTTACTTCTTGTGGTAACGATGATGGGAACACAATGGTTATTTCAGGAATAAAAGGAGCACAAAAAGAAGGCAAGGTGGCAGAAAGAAAAAGGGATAAGCAATGTACAGATTCCTTCCAACTTGGGTCCCCTAGTCACTTTGTTCAGGGCAGACTAGACCCTGCAGGGACCTAGCAGGAGTCATGAAGCAGGAAATGAAGGCATAGAAGCTTCTAGCACCAGCCTACTCCAAAGGGCCACTTACTAGGAAATTGCCTAGAAATGATGGTGCAGCCATAACTGGGTCATTTACTTTCCCTACAAATATTTCTCCCTTTTGTGAGCAACAAGGACCCATTCAACCAACCATGTGGTGCCTCAGCTGAAATAACAGGCCAGGGGAAGTGTGTAATTGGCTTTCATCAGATCGAAACCGTAGGGCAGCTCGGCCAAGCTGAATCTCTGTCTCTGGCTGTAGCACAGAAAGTACTTTCTGCTTAATGTCAGGCCATGTGTAGGGAAGAAGTGGAAACAGAGGGGAAGACAAGACCAGCCTTCCAGTCAGCTTCAACGCTTCTGGCAAGACAATTCAGCATAGCAGAGGGGTCTGACTCCAGACTTTGGGGGAAAGGAGGCACCTAGGACAGAGGAGGAACAGGAAGAGAGACAGAAAGGGGAGAGGTTGGAAGAAAGGGAAAGAGTCAACCTTTAATGAAATAGTCAATTTATTAAAAAAAAAAAGGGGGGGAACTGAAATCTTTTTCCATCTGTTTGCGTCTATGAAATTTATATTTGGAAGTAACAAACATAACATCAACCAGTTTATCAGCTCATCATCTGGCATATGTCTTTCAATAATAATTTAATAATTTCAAAGATTAGAATGAAAAGGAAAATTTGAGACTCCTTCAAAGCAGCATAGAGTATTCTTCCAGAGACCTATGACTAACCTGTCTTTTGTGGGTGATGGGGATGAGTTAAAAATGACCCCAATCCTTGGGAACTTGGCTGGGTGATTTGGGAACTCCATGGTTTATCCCATCTATTTCCAAGAATTTTCTATTGGGCTAGATGGCACTCCATCTGCATTTCTCTTTTGCTCTTCTGTGAGCTTTGCGTTCATCGTCCTAGACCACCAACTTGCGGGGAGCATGTGGATAGGATAGCATCCACGTAGGATGAGGGAGATGGGACTCAGGGACCTCTGGGTACTCTCCTCAAGGCGCCTAACAGAATACCATAGTGCAATTCCCAGGGTGTCACCCCAGTTATGCATTTCCCCAAGATCCTATGGACTTTTGCCTTGGCTTTTTCATAGCCATCCTGTCTCCAGTTTGGATATCAAAAAAAAACAAAAACAAAAAAAAAACACATGCTCTTAGTTTCCTGGTCCTCGGGAAGGGCCACCAGGCAGCCCCCACAATGGAAAAAATAGTGAGTCACACAGGCCTGGGCTCAGACCTGCCTCTACCACCCACTGGCTCTGTGAGGCAATGGTACAAGGGAAGCAGTGTGGGATTGGAGTCCAGAGGACCTCACTCTTTGACCTCAGTCGAGCTGCTCAGTTACCTCTTTCTTAAACTCCCTAAATCTCAGTGACCTCATGAGTAAAATAGAGATTATAGTGATTATTTTAAAGGTCTGTGGTGAGAATTAAAAGAAATAATGTGCCTGCTGTGGAGTAGGCACCAAACAATCGGTTGATGTTATTAACATTATTGTTGGTTTTTTCAAATGTTTAAAAATGTTTTCATTGATTTTTGAGAGAGAGAGAGAGAAACAGAGCATGAGCAGGGGAGGGGCAGAGAGAGGGAGACATAGAATTCAAAGCAGGCACAGGCTCCAGGCTCTGAGCTGTCAGCTCAGAGCCCTTTGTGGGGCTCGAACCCACAAACTGCAAGATCATGACCTGGGCTGAAGCCAGACACTCAACCGACTGAGTCATCCAGGTGCCCCACATTATTGTTGTTTTTATGTGACCTTTGACAAGACACTTCACCTCTCTGAACTTGCTTTCTTATCCGAAAAAGTAGATGTAATAATAATTATCTCTTAGGATGATCACAAGGATTACATATGTAGAGATCACAAGGATTACATATGTAGAGATCACAAGGATTATGCATGTGATATAAGTAAACCTCCTGACACAGTGCCTGCCTGATACAAGGTAGGCACTCAGTGTTACATTTCTTTCCCTTTCCTTCTCAACCTTCCCCCACACAATCCAGGATAAGAGTGTGCCTGCTCCCGCATGGCCAAGCTGGCCCCAATATTTAGCTAGAAATCAGGAGAATCTGTCCCTGCAGGTGGTCCTTGGAGACCTTACCTGCTGTGCGCTCAGCCCACACCCATAAAAGGAAAAACTGTCAGGGGAGAAGCCTTTCTGAAACTCACGGGGATGGCCGAGAGGGAAGGCGACAGCTGCAGGACTCCTCTCTGGGCACTAGGGGGAGCAATAAGCTCGAGAACACAGTGAGGGCCACGCCCAGAATCTCTCCACTCCTGTGCCCCAGTCGCCCAGTTGGGATGATCCAAGCAGGAAGAAAACGCTTCAGGAATACTCAGAAAGGCCTTTGTGGGGACAGATGATAGGGGGAAATGCAGGGATCCGTGGAGAGCACATCTCCTCTCCTGCTTCATCTTGGTACCGGCCTAGAGAGCACTCGTTGGCTTCTAGGCTACCCTCTCTGGATCCCCTGGTGGAGGAGCCCCCTGGGGGTTGAAGAAAATGGGAGGTGGGGAAGACAGGCCACTTTTCCCAGTCACAACAACTTCTACATCTAGCCCCCCAGCAACTTAGTAGGTCCCAGTGCGTCACAGCTAGAAGAAGTCTTATAGAGCCCCAGATGTTAGCTGAAGGGCTGGGGCCAGAGAGAAGTAAGAGCTTGAGCAAGATCTCCCAGGCAGTTTATAATAATCCCTCATAGAGTTTATCTAATACTTTCATGTCCATCATGTCGCTTGGATATTCACAACCACCAGGTGTTGTAGGAAGGAACTATTTTATTTTGCAAATGAGGAAACTGAGGTTCAGGTAAGTGCCCATGGTTCTCCTCTTCCCTATTAAATTTCCATTGCTATCCACCCTCTCCCTCCTCTCTTGCTTTCCCTTGTTTTAAATAGGTTCAAACTATACTCATAGTTGCAGGAAGATTGCTACTCAACTCCAAGTGGTCCATAAATCAAAATTTTAAAATGTATGTTGCATTCCCCATATTCCCATCTAGCATGATGGAAAGATGAGAGAGCATAGTAATTATGATGGGTACACTTTGGAATCAGATCTGAGTAAATATCCAATATTCATCCCTTATGAATTCCATGGCCGTGAATTTCTTTGTGCCTCAGTTTCCTCATCTGTAATATGGCAATATTCACACCTATCTCCTGAGATTCTTTTATAGGTTAAATGAGATGAACTATAAAGCAATCTCATAGTGCCTGGCATACAGTAAAGACTTGAGAAATGTTTCCTGTATAAATAATTATCATACAGTCATAGAACAAAGTGATCTTCAGGAATCAGTTCCTTAGTTTCATGCCATTTACTGATGAAGTTAAATGGAGTTAAGTGGGGAAGGTTACTCTGTCAAGTAGGCTTGTGTCCTGGTTTGAATGTATGCCTTCCCAAAGTGCCTGTCCACCTCGAACCTCAGAACATGAACTTGTTTGGAAATAAGGCCTTCGCAGGTGTAATGAGTTAAGATGAAGTCCTACTACATCAGGGTGAGCTCTAAATCCAATATGACTGTTATCCTTATAAGAAAAGAAGAGGACGTATAGACATAAGACTCCCAAGGAAGAAGGCCATGTGAAGACAGAGACGGAGCCTGGGATGATGCAGCTATAAGCCAAGGAATGCCAAGGATTGCCTAGGAGAGAGGCAAGGAATGGATCCTCCCTCAGAGCTCCCTCCCCCAAAGAACCAGCCTGTCAACACCTAGATTTCAGGCTTAGAGCCTCCAGACTGAAAGAGAACAAATTTCTGTTGTCTTTTTTTTTTAAACCTTATTTATTTATTTTGAGAGAGAGAACACCAACCAGCACAAGCAAGGGAGGGGCAGAGAAAGAGGGAGAGAGAGAGTCCCAAGCAGGCTCTATGATGTCAATGCAGAGCCCGATGTGGGGCTCAAATTCATGAACAGTGAGATCATGACCTGAACTCAAATCCAGAGTCAGACGCTTAACCAACTGAGCCACCCAGGCACCGCATAAATTTCTGTTGTCTTAAGCCATCCAGTTTGTGGTAATTTGCGGCAGCCATAGGAAACTCATATGGCTTGTGAAGAGGGAGAACTCCAACAGAGCTCTAAATTCTTTTTCTTCTAGTTTAGCCCTTCTAGTCTATTCCATCATTACCTCCACAAAACGGCAAATAAACATTTATGGAACGCCTACCCAAGAAGTTTACCTATTTGGAGAAAATTTGACACAATCTATAATCTTTACCACCTCTTATGAATTTGTTGCCTGACACACTGTAGGCATTTAATAAATATTTACTGGCAAGTTGATAAAGTAATAGATATACAAATGTTGTACAAATTTAAGGTATTATTATGAACCCACTTTCTACCTCTGTGTACACCTTTGTACCAGATTCTAAATTTATTTACATGTTTTATGTATTGAAAAATCACAAAACTCCAGAACTCTCTCATACTGCAGCCTAAGGGTCTCCATAAGGTCACCAACTCCTCCTGTCCACTACCTCCAGAGGTGACGAATGAAAAGGAAAGCAGTTTGAACACCCTCAGGACTCTGATTCCTACCAGACAGGGATGATGTCATTCTTGCTAGGTCCTCCCACACTCACTCAGGAATGGGCAGAGAGAGCCCAGGGGGTCAGGGGAGCTGCTGGTGGCCATAAAGGAAGTAAATCACAAAGCACTGCCCTCCCAGTCCCCCTGGGAGTAGAATGGGTGGTGGTGGGTTAATAGCTACAAAGGAAAGGAGGGGAGGGAGGGAGGAGCTGATTCACTAGGACAACTCTTAGAGTGACTCAGAAGCTAGCAGAAAATAGCCTGTTCTCCCACATCTGCCTCATTGTCAGGCAATGAGGCACTTCCTCATTGCAAACACGGAGGCAGGGCAAAAGGAAGGAGAAGGAAATGGGATTTTTCAAGTTTGTCGGCCGATTCCAGCACCTCACGGTCCATGTTTTTAACCATTCCAGACATTCTGTTTTTAAGTCAAGTCAGTATTCATTGAGCACCTACTCTGTGCCTGGCCTTCATCCCACCTCTCAGACCATCAGTCTCCTGAACGCAAGGAACGGGGTCTTTCAGTGCTGAATTTCATACTTCATTACTTCAAAAGTCCTTGGGCTGCTGTTGAGCACCTCAGCACAGTCTTGCTGTCCTTTAAATAGAGATGACTCTCTCAGGCCTACAATCAATTGGGCAGGCAAGCAAGGAGCCTTTTTCTAGCTCTGATGGTGGTTTTATAGTCTTTCAGGCCCATTCTCTGGACCAGTCCTCCTTGTGAGAGTCAGTGTGCGGGCAGCAGAATATGGCACAGGTTTCAAGTCCCTACATCCTTGTTGGAAGTTCTTTCTTTGCCATTTACTAGCTCTGTGACCTTATTTGATTTCTATTAATTTCTATCTTCTCAGGGAGATAGGAAAGATTTATCATACAGTAGTGCAGATTAAGTAAGATATCATATGAGAGTATCTGCCACTGTGATGACATGATAAATTCTGGCTTTCTTCTTTCAAACTTCTCTGTAACTGCACAGACTGACCACATCCTCCATCAGGCTGTAGACTGCATAAGGGCTGGGCTGTATCTGTCTTAAGGACTAAGTCTGCCTACCCGAATACTGATGTGGGAAACAAAGGCAGAAGGAAATGGCAGATAAAATTAAATTTCCTTATAACCTGCAGCCCACTGACAAATACTGGAGGCAGGCAGAGAGAACTGTTTCTACAGGAACTCCCTGCTATCTTGATGCTAATACTTTGCTAGGGGGTGGGAAACAACCTTAGCTTGACAATAGCCAGGCCTCCAGTATCCTAAGAGTCTTCTTTAGCATATGAAAATCTCACTGGAAACTTCCCCTGGACTTTACCTCCCCGACTCCACAGTGTATTACCAGTCTCTCCTCTTGGTCCCAGGGCAGTTCTTTCTGCCCACGGGTCCTGTCCCCGTGCTTTAATAAAATCACCTTTTTGCACCAAAGACGACTTCAAGAATTCTTTCTCGGCCGTCGGCTCTGGACCCCACGAGCCCCACTAGCACCCCAAAAAAACCTCATCAAATTCTATTTCCCTAATATTTTCTTGCTTAATAATCGTTGTGAATAGGAATAATGTATTAAAAGCAATACAATATTCATGCATTGTAAATATTTAACTGTATCGTATTTATTATATTGTATTTTAAATAATGTGGTTATTATTAGGGCACCTGGGTGGCTCAGTTGATTAAATGACCAACTCTTGATTCCGGCTCAGGTCATGATCTCCTGGTCCCTGGGATCAAGCCCTGCATCCAGCTCTACACTGACAGCAAGGAGCCTTGCTTAGGATTCTCTTTCCTCTTTTCTCTCTGCCCCTCTCCCGCTCACTCAAAAATAAATAACCTTTAAAAAATGATATGATTATTATTATTTTAACCAGCTAAATCAACCTGTGAACTGGAGTGCAGTCTATGGAAAAGGAATCTGGAAACCTTCACCTCAGGGATGCATCCTCTTCCTTCTCTGAGTTATTTGGTCCTAGGAGGGCTAGCTGCTACCAGCAAGATCTGCATTCCTGTGTTCACAAGAAAGGACAGACATTCCTTGCATCCTCTACACCGTCCTTTGTTCCAGCTTCACTGCAAACGCCATTGCCCCACAGTATAATGGGGCCGAGGGCACAAAGATGTCCCCTCATCTGACCGGCACAATCTGGAGAGACTAAAAACCTCGACAGACTAATTTGCAATTACTCGACTTCTGCCTGGAAGGTAGGTCCCACTGGGTTTTGCTCTCCCAGGTGCTACCCAGTATCTCCGCGCCGGGGGCTCCAGTGCCAGTAGTTCTCTTCCAAACGTAATGTGGGAAAAGAAGGGCAGGGTGGGGCGGGGACTGTCTCCAGGTTTACTATCTTTGCGCTCTAGCTTCTAGCACCACACCCACAAGCTTGTCCAAGAGAAAGAAAAGCCACGTTACCGGCTTTTCAACAACTAATTCTAATGCAGACACCAAAAGGACACTTTATTGATTAACATTTTGGATAAAATGAAACGTTAATATGCCCAATCAATCTGGGCACCCAAAGCCCGCCATTCCTAAGCTTCCCAGACCAGTAGGGTAAAGCACCAAACACTCGCCACCGCGCTGCCCAGAAGCCGCACGCAAGGTGGAAAGTTGCAGAAGCGGAGCCGGGAGGGGCGCGAGCCCACCCCCGAGCCCGGGCCGGAGGAGGGCGCTTCCTCCAGGAAGTGACGCGAGCTCAATCCCAGCCTGGCTCTCCCCAAACAAAAGGGATCTTGGGGCCCCGGGAGGAGCCTAAATGACATTGGAGAAGCCCCTCCTCCAGCCCGCGCGCATTGGTGCCTGGGCTGAGGAAGCGAGGTGACGATTGGCCCTGGCGAATGCCAGTGCCCCCGCCTGGCGGTTGAGGGGCGGGGTCTCCGGGGGCTGTGGATGGGAGCGGGTGGCGGAGGCGGCGGGGAGCGGAGCCCGGAGCGCCGGGAAGAGGTAGGAGCCGCCGGGGCTGGGGTTTGGGGGTGGCTGGGAGGCCGGGTTCCCGAGAGAAAAGCAAGGGTAGGACTACCGGTGTCGTCCCGCCACAGTCCCAACTGGCACTCTCTCCCATCCCCTGAGGGGGCGGGGCCCTCTCCTCCGCCTCCCGGTATTCCCCGAGGAGGCGGCTCCTCATCCTCCGAGGGTCCTCAGCTACTTATTGTCCCCGGTCAATCCCAGCTCCGCAGAAGGGGCTTCCCTCCTGACACCCCTCGCTTAAGGGATCCTCTAGCCCAGCGCCTCAGTCTTGGGGAGGGCGCACAGGTTTCCATTCTCTAGGCTGCCGCCGCCGCCCCCGCCCCCATTTTGTACCCCCGGGAGGCCAGACATCCTTCCCTACACTTGTCCCTGCTCGCTAGAGTGGGATCAGAGCTAGTTTCATGCGTAAAATAAAATCACTGTTTTCCAAAAAAGAGAAGTGAGCGAAGCAGAAATCAAGATCCGACCTAGACAACCAGCTCTGAGAGACGAAGCGGCCTTCCCCCACTTCAGTTCTTCCCATCCCCCATTCTCTGATCCTCAGCCCTCCTCCTGAAGCCCCTCGGATCCTCTGTTCCCGGGGTGGGGATGGGGGGCGTAGGGATCGAGAGCTCACCCGCTTTGGGACTGTTCTAGACTCTGGAGGAAGGAGAAATAGTAACTCCCCACTGCCCCATCACCCTTAAAGGTACCTTCCCTCAGTGGAAGGTTCCCTCAGTCTGTTCCTTGAGGGAGAACCTAACTTCCGAGGGTTTTTTAGGTTTGGGTTGCGTTTCATTTTTGCTTTCTATCCTGTATCTGCCCTAGGAACTTGAGGAAAAACCATCCTTTTATGTTTAACATTGAGGTGGGTGTGTTGGATATCTGCAGAGTTGGCCTTTCGTGGGTAGAATGCAGTGTATATTGTTTGACTGTCAGTGAATAGGAGCGTGTTTTCTGTTAAAACAGTGTCGATAAGTAAATAAAGAGCATTGGATTAGGAATAAGTGTTTCCCACTCTAGGGTGGGCTGGTCCATTGCTCAGGGAGACTGCAGTTAACCTTGAAGGTGTAGTTCTGTTGAAACAAAAGACAGGAAGTGTTTGAGGAAAATTCAGGTTCAGCCATCTAGGTTTATGATTAATCCGGTCCCTAGGCCTTTGGTTACTCTCTAGCCCTTCTTTTATGGTGGGTTTTTCCCTCCAGGGGAAACTGATACATACATGATGTTGTTGATTGGTTTTACAAGACCAGTATCACCTACCAACATTTAGCGGATGAAAAGTAAGAGCAAGTTTTAAATCTCAGAGATCAGGATAATTAAAAGCAAGGTTAATTCTGGCTATTTACATACTTGTAACTACCAAGAAGTGTCTCTGTGTTGTGCTCATAAAGGCTTTGTCAAGTTGACCTTCATTTCAGCAGGTGCAAAATATGGATGATTTTAGCCTGATGTTAATGACAATGAATCATCTATTGGTAATCATCTATTGGTAGCACTTCCAGGTATTAATATTTGCCATATTTTTTAACATTGTTTTGCTCTCATTCTGAAGTCCATCTTACTGCTGTTCTCTGTAGCCAGGCTCATAGCAATGAGATGCAAGGAGTTGGAATCATAGCAGGCAATTATAACGCCATCTCTTACCTTCCTGATTAGACTTTCTGAAGGTAGACTTCCGGAAGATTATTAGTTTTCAATAGTTAGATTCGAAGTTTTCAGAGCCACTCTTAGTGCTCACAGATCTGTTCCGTGATTGTTTCCAGATCTCCAATAAAAAAGCACAAAGAAAAAACTGTGTGGTAGGTCACCCCAGCAAACACAAAGTGTACTGAGATAGGAGGGTAAGACACGGGCCCCCAGCAATAGCAGTGGGAAAAGCTAAAAGCAGAACAGGAAATCCCAAAAAGATATATCTTATTACATGAGTGGAGAACAGAAAATAAACTAAGGTAAGAGACTAAAGAAACCAAAGCAGGGGTGATTACCAGAGGGCCTTAATGAGCAGAGAGGAAAGAGCAAATAATTCTCTTTGATTATTTGGCATAATAAGCAAGACCCATCTGATACATGTTTGGGTCTTGGAAATCCTTCCTCTGCCTTTTTCAACAACTGTTTGGTCATTAGGTGAAGAAAAACATTGTACGCAGAGGATACTTATGTATATGTCCAATCTGTGTCACTAAATTATTTGAGAGCAGGTAGTAGTAATTTTTTTAAAAGCTTTGTGTCTTTCCCTGTGCCTGGGACATAGTTTGACTTAATAAGTGTTTGTTGAATTTAGTTTGAAGCAGTCCCCTTAGGGTAGACTAGAAAGACAAATTACTGATAAGGTATAAACTTAGGATAAGCAGCCCACTTCTTTTTGCCTTGATGTAACTTTATTTTCCCTATCTGATGTCTTATGAAACTCCAGTATCTTAAGTGACTTTAAAATGCTGAATTTCCTATACGAAAATGTCTGATGTTTACATGTATAATTTTGCTGTAATGAAATTTGAAGCAGACTTGCTAATGTAATCACTGCTGGTCATTTTAGGATTTTATTTTCTAAGAATCTGACCTGAGTGGAATGAGGTAAATTTAAGAGAGCACACTAGGAACTGATTGCTGTTTTTTAAGAACAGGTTCTGAGTGTTTGATTTTGACAAGTTCCTGAGCTACTTTGGGAATTTTTTTAAGTGAATTTTTACTTGATTTTGTGCTTTTCTGAACTAGCCCTAAATACATGAATAGGGACACGAATAGTATTGGGTTCCTGAATGGAATCATGCAGACTTGGGTGCCTGGGTGGGTGGCTCAGTCAGTTAAGCTAACCGGCTGGCTTCAGCATAGGTCGTGACCTTGCAGTTCGGGAGTTTAAGCCCCACATCAGGCTCTGCTCTGTCAGTGCAGAGCCTGCTTCGGATCCTCTGTCTCCCTCTCTCTGCCACGCATGCGTGTGCTCTCTCTTAAAATAAATAAGTAAATAAATAAAAGAATCATGCAAACTGATTATGGTGGGCATAATGTGTTCAGTCTACAGTGGATTTTTGTCTTTGCAAAATCATGTTTGCAGTGCTACCAGTTAATTTTCAGAACAGGATTGGAATTCTTGGCTTTTCTGAGTGGAGTAGAGTGGTGTTTCGAGGGATTGCCATTGAATTGGTGTTTGGTGGCATGATATGAGAAGCAGAGATTTATTTATTTGTTTGTTTCTAGAGGAAATCTGTCCCGTCTGTGGTGGTTGACCCAGGAATGGCTTGTCAGCTTGTTTCTAAAGGCTATTTTTTCTTATTTCCTGAATGTTTGCTGCTAATAACTAAAGATCACATCCTCTAAGTTTCAGTTCAGAGCATTTCAGTGAGAAAATGGCTTATTTATTGTGAGGCCATGGAGTATGGAAATTGACAGCACAGACTCCAAAGGCAAACCTGGGTTCAAATCCCAACTCTTTGGCTCTTTTACTATGTGACCCAGGCAAAGGCAGAGTTTTCTATCTCACCATATCCCATTTTCCTCAACTGCGACATAGAAATAATTTTTAGAGGTTTTTTTTTTAAGGTTTACATGAACTAATTATATATATATATATATATATATATATATAATATACATATATATCATATGTATCATATATATATATATATATCATATATATATATATTTATATCACAGAGCAAGGTCCCTGGCATGTAGGAAGCACACAATATTAGTAGGTGTTATTGCTGTCATTTTTAGCACTTTCCTGTGAGTTACAGAATTTAATATTAAACATTCTTTTACTCCCTTAGCATTTTAGCAAAGACGAAGAATTTGTGTATGATTTTAGTTTTCATTCGGTTGGTTTTAAGTATTTCAATATATAGCTAAGATTCCTGAGTTGAAGGAAACAAAGCTTATACATGTCATGATCTCAAACATCTGATGCAAGGATTTTTAGGAGAGTGTGTGTGTCTGTCTCATAGAGTCTGGGTTTCATAATTTTGTCACGCAAATTACCTTTCTTGAGTTTTTCTGGCCCGAGAAAAAGAAAGGCAAGGGATTCAACCATCTGGTGTCTTCTCTGAATTGTCCATTGTCACACTCCAAACTCTACAGTCTTAAGTGCCTCCATCCTCAGAGTCATATATATGGTTTTGTGGACATTGTGACGATACAGGGTTGTACCTTCTGTGAGATTTAAAGGATTTTCAGTGGTAATTTTGATCAAAAGTGGTTTTTGCCTTCTGAAGACAACTTCCCCATTGTCCCCCAAAGTAAGGAGCAATCCTAGGAACAGGTGAGAAGAAACAATGGACGGCAGTTAAGAGTGGAGGTGGGGGGAATCCAGGACAGGGGTGTGTGGGTTGAGGAAAACAGACTACAAGCAGGCATTGAAGTAGAGAATGCAGTAATATGGTTCCTCCCTGCCAAGTATTTCCAAAGTCTGTATTTCAGGTCCAAAGCCAGAGTTCCCAATCTAAATGTATCCCTTCTGCTCAATGAATCCTTTCTGACTTGCCGAGCCACAAAGAATGTTATCCTTAATTGTTACTGAGTTCAGTAGAAACTAGAAAGGAAAATAGGACAGCACAGGATGACAGGGTTTACACACACCAACCCCCCCCCCCCCCTTCTGACCCTGAGCCTTGAGAGCATCTGCTTGGGTCCTTTGCATAAAGCTGCTTGGGGAGGGTGAGGCTGAAGAGTTCTATGGGTCTGCCATCCCAGGACTGGCGAGAGCCAGGAGGAGCCAGGAACTGTTTTAACAAGAGATAGGAACTGTAAGTTATAAAGGAGAGAAGAAGGAAGGGTAAGTGACAGGTAAGTTGCAGAAAGAAGAGAGAAGCACTAACTTTGTTGTGGGGAGGTGTGGAAGGTAGGGGTGCCCTATCTCTCCATTTCTGCTAACTAGTCCTTACTGTTGGGGCAGGTGGTACAGGAGTAACGACAGAACCAATCTGGTTCTTCAGCGATCTAATATTTGGGGGTACAAAAATGATCAGGTCTAGTCTGATGTATCAGTTTCTTCCTATTGCCTCTTGTTCTTAAATTGAAGGCACAGAAGAAATTTTCTTAAAAGGCTTTACCCCCTAAAGACTTCACTTCTAGACCTTTAGCTTTCACCACACTGACTCTTAACGCATTTGTTCCTCTTGGGAAGTTTACTGAATAACTAACTTCTTATTCAGCATGCCTCATATCAGTCATCATTTTCCCCCAAAACCAGTTCCTTTTCTAACATCCCTGTTTGTGTTAATGGCGTCATTATTCGAGTCAGACAGTCTACAAGCTCAGCTGATCTGGGATTATTTCCCCTCTCACCTCTTTAAATGGAGCCAGTACCAAGTTACTGTAAATCCTGCGTGGAGTCTCTCGCATCGGTATTTCTCGTGCATCCTTACTGCTACCATCCTAGTTCACACATTTTAGCCTCATACCTATGCTGTTAAAGTTTTCTCCTGCCTACTTTTCCTGTTTCCAGTTTCCCATACATCAAATCAGCTCTGTCCTTCAAGCCTTAACCTTCCTAAAACTATGCTTTCACTATGATACTCACCTGGTTAAAAATGTTTACTGGCTTCTCGTTTGCTAAAAGAGAAAGTCCAGTCTTGCTGGCTGTAATTCAAGGTACTATGCTGTACATTTCTTTTCCAACTAGCGTTTTTTGAATACCCCTGAGAACCACACTGCTAGGTGCTAAGTTTCGTCAAGTTGATTAGGACAGAGGATTTGTCTAAGAGAGCAAAGTCTTAAGAAGACAGATATATAAACAGAACAGCTGAATGTGATAACTGCTCCTGGACTATGGATATAGATACATATGCAGTATGCATTTAATATAATGTAAAAAATAGCTGTGATATGTTTAGAAAATCAATTTCTCAGTCATTAAGTTAAAATTGTGGCTTGGTTAGGGGAGCCTGGTTCAGTCAGTTAGGTGTTGTCTGACTCTTGATTTCAGCTCAGGTCATGGTCTCATGGTTCATGAGTTTGAGCCCCACATCAGCTTGGGATTCTCTCTCTCCCTCTCTTTTTTGCTCCTCCCTGCTTGCTCTCTCTGTCTCAAAAATAAATAAATAAATAAACTTTTAAAAATGTATTGTGACTTAATTAAAAGCTATACAGATTCTGTGGAAGCAAAGATATGGTTTTCACCTGTGTCTGGAAGTCACAGAAAGCTAGTGTAGGCAGAAGAATGTCCTTTTCTTTGCCCAAGTATGGAGATAACCATTGGCCTGAACCGTGTCTCTCCCAGACTTTCCCAGAAACTGGCCAGGCCATCTCCTTCCTGGAGCAAATCAACCTGCCAAGTCAGGAGTAAACTTGTTTTTGATTTCTAAATTAGACAACACGAATGATAGAAACTGGCAACTCATCGCAAAAGGAAAACTTCATTATCCTTGCTGATGAAACCAAATATGTACTCCAGGGATGAGAACTGACCAGTCACTCATTTTAACTGTTCAGTATCCTGTTAGAGTCGGTGGTGTCATCCCATTTTATAGATGAAGAACAAATTCAAAGGTTAAGTGGATCGAGGTACTATGAAGTAGCAGAGCCAGGATGCAAACCTGGGCATGTCATATTCCAAAGCGCATGCAGCTTTTCATTGACATGCTGCCTCTTAGGAGAATTACTGTCCCTGAAGAACTTTGGAGCAAAGAACAATTGCTCGATCTGTTGTTGTTATTTTCAGCTGATATCAAATTGTTAAATTTTTTAAACCCCCCCCAAAACAAAACAAAAAACAAGCAAACAAAAAAATAAAATCAATGATCTCTGATTTAGAAGACACTTTAAGGGGTGCCTGGGTAGCTCAGTCAGTTGAGTGGTCAACCTGAATTTAGGTCATGATCTCAGGGGTTCATGGGTTCAGGCCCCACTTTGGGCTTTGCGCTGACAGTGCAGAGCCTGCTTTGGATTCTCTGCCTCCCTCTCTGCCCCCTCCCTTCTCTCTCTCTCTCTCTCAAAAATAAACATTAAAAAATTTGGAAATCAGAATTTAAAAAGTAAAAAAACCACCATCGGTTATAATATTCATTGTGGGATTTTTTGCAGTTCCCAGAGAGGCGGGTTATGGGCATGGCTACAACACAAATCCCTTGACTGTTTTCTGGTTCATCCTCCACACTATACATTCTGTTTCTTTCCAGTTTGGAATCCTGATGGAGTCCATGACTTCCTTCTACATTGACATATGAAGGGTTTTTG
Organism: Lynx rufus; assembly: GCF_022079265.1. NCBI lineage: Eukaryota > Metazoa > Chordata > Mammalia > Carnivora > Felidae > Lynx > Lynx rufus. The sequence goes on along the minus strand of NW_025814834.1, from coordinate 126,473,879 downwards.
CATTTCAGGCTGCTCCTGGAATTGTGGCCCATGAATCATTTTACTGGAAAGAAAATCAATCTATATGTTATTTTTCCTTCATTGTGGTATTTTACGACTCACGGTGGCATTATTTCAGAAAAACAAAAATTTAGGGGAATGATGGACATAGATAATACAGACAGATACACATACATATGTCAATGAAATCATGTTATAATTTCATTTTAACTAAAGAAATCCAACTGACATACTTACAAATATACAAATATACTTCATGCTTCTGGTATTTTTCTAATGTTAAATGACATACTTTTTAATGCAAAATATTAACATAAAATCTATTATTCATTTTCATTAACATACATTCCAGTAGCTTAACTAATGTAGTTCTTCTGGTTCGGTCTTGTCTCAGACGAGAGTACTTGAAAGGGTGTAAACAGATATCCAGGTAGACAGACTTGTTTTTAATAGCCTTGTGCTAAATGTCCTCATTTTGGGGAAGAGATGTTTGAGTGTTTGTTTATGGGCATGAGCCACTTCCTTCTTTTCCTCAATATACATATAAATCTTGTTGGCAACAAATAAGAGAGACAGTGAGAGAAACAGACATATACACATAGTGAGATAAAGAGACAGACATTCACACACAGAGAGATACAACTAGAGATGCCTAAGTCTTAGAGCTAAACAAAACAAAAACCTGATATCATCATGGTGTCCCAGAAAGTGGATTAGACTGGATCTTAAAAAGACATAAGTGTTAGACCTACTTTTACTGTGTAACTATAATCTTCAGTAAGTCACTTAACAACCCTGGCCTCAGTTTTCATCTGTAAAATGGAGAATGCTGAATTAGATTATTTCTCAGGTCCCTTCCAGCTTTGTGAATCTCATTTTGGCTGAGGTTTTTCTACCACACAATTCCTAAAGCTGATAAAATGAGATCAGATGTGAATGATGGTTACCAAGTAGCAGTAGTTACTAAGGAAGGCGCTGGAATCCAATTACCTTGGTTCAAGTCCGATTTCTGCCACATACTAGATCTGAGACTTTGAGCAAGTTATTTAGCCTCTGTGCCTCACTTTTCCAATCTATAAAATGGGGGGGTTGACGATGGTTATAGCATCTATCATCCAAGCTTGTTGTGAGGATTGAATTAATTTGCGTCAAGTACTTGCAACACTGCCTGGAACACATTAATGTTTATCTTTTCTGTTTTGTTTTTATTTAGCTCAATAAATGTTTGTCTTTTTTGTTATTACTATTCCTGCTTGAATTCTTCTTAGAAAACTATGCTATAAAACTCTGAGGTGGTGGTGATCAACATCAATAGGCTCAATTATATCATTCATTTCTGTACCAAGCATAAATCCAGAAAATCTGGTATCCTAGAATCTGCTTTGAATAGAATGTGTTTGAATAGAGAACTGAAAGTATATTTAAATGTTGACCCAGAACTGGTTTCTTGAGGCCTGCTTCAAAGTCTATATTGACAGTATTGGATACACAAGCATCTTGATCCCTTAGCACTGTTGCAGTTTCTAAGTGCGTTATTCATATTACATTTCAGGATCCTGAAATTTGTAATTTCTGAAACTGTTTCAAAACCATCCTGTTTTATAGAATACTGTCTATAGTGTGGCTGGAAAAAGCAAATTGATAGCAATAGGACAAACAAAAGGCATTCTGAGCAATATGTTCCAGCACTCTCCCGGTAAGGGGAAGTCTTAGATCTAGCTGTTCCAATAGCGTTTAAAAGTGCATGTTGCAGTAGTTTGCTCAGGCCACCATAGCAAGGTCCCACAGACCAGCTGGCTTAAACAATAGAAATTTATTGTCTCACAATCCCGGAGGCTAGAAGTCAGAAATCAATGTGTCAGCAGGATTGGTTTCTTCTGAGGCCTCTGTCTTTGACTCGGAGATGGCCATCTTTCACCTGCATCTTCACGTGGTCTTTCCCTGTCCCATGTTTGTGTCCAAATTTCCTCCTCTTATAAAGACACAGCCCTATTAGATTATGGCCCACCCTAATAACTTCATTTAAACTTAATTACCTCTTTAAGGACCCTATCTCCAAATGCATCACATTCGGAGGTGCCTGGAGATCAGGACTTCAATATATCAATGAGGGCAGGCACCCAATTTAGTCCAAACATTTAAATTGTAACACATAGACACGTAAGGGTCCAAATAGTCCGGAATATCGTTTATCTTCAACTGAAAGATTGATTTGACATATGTAGTAAAGCTTATATTGCTTAGTGCTGTAGAATTCAATAAAATGAGATTTGTTTTTATGCCTTGGTTTTAGAATCTTTGTAAATAATAATAACAAAAACAGCTCTCTTAGGTAAATGTACAAAAGATATGCTTTCTAGGTCAGAAAATTATCTTCTGATAGTATTTTGACATGTTTTTCTCCCCTAGCCTAATCCTAAAATGCCAAAAGTGGAATGAGAGGTATCACACTCTTATCCCCAGATGCATAAATAACGCTTCTGGAAAACCAGAAGCGCCAGAGGCTGGAGAAACCTCAATCTTTTTGAGATAGTCAAGGTAATATGTCAACGCCTTCCACCCCCAGATAATAGGATGCTTTGGATACATTTTTAAAAATAGCAGTGCATTTTTGTCCATATTTAGATTGAATGTTTATAAATAGGACATGTTCATTTGATTTTTTAAATTCCAAATATTCTGGGTTTTTAAGGAAGTACATTATCTAGTGGAAAGCTGTCAAAAAAACACCCATTTTGTGTGGCAGTGTTGACTCTGAATTTTAAGAATTAATTGGCCTCCTTGGCCTAGCTGATATGTATGTGAAAATCCTTACATAATTGAAGCAAATTTGCTTTATATCTTTGCTCATATCTTATTGCTAATACTAAAAACTTACTAAATGGCCTGAATCCCAGTCAGTTGTAGCCCAAGTATAAATTTCTTCAATTTGACATCTGAGTATAAAATAAAGAAGTGATTTTTATCCAGTGTTGCAAGCATGGTTTTCTGGGTAAAACAACTGATTTGTTTTTTATACTAGACAAGTTGACTTAAGGAAAAAAAAAAAAAAGAAAACAGATCTGTGTAGATTTTTTTAGGTGTTTCTATATCCAGAAATATCTAAGACTCATCCAAAAATGTTGTTTTCCCTCTTTTATGCCCCATATCATTCACCATTTAGAAATCAAGCCTTCGGTTCCACATAAAGACTTACACACGCCCTGATACTAGATAGACAAACATCCCTCTTGTGTTCCACTCCACCCTGCCCTACTGCTTACACAGCTATAGAGATTGTTTGGGGTGTTTCTTTTTCTGCCAACCAATCTCTGTGGTGAAGAGGCAACAACGCCTGCTCTCCTGGAGGATTCATTCAGAGTTCCAGAGCAAAAGCTGGGACCTCCTCAAGAAGGAGAAGGAACGACCAGAACTAGAATGAATGGAGCTTGGGCATTATCCAGGGAAGGGAAAAGGTCAGAATAAAATGAACAGAGCCCAAGCCACGGCAATGCACCTTCAGGGCAAAATCGGCAGTGCCATTTAGGAAGTTCAGTGGTGGATGAGGGTGCCCTTCTTGAGAGCCACAGCCCTTGTGACTGTTGGCACATAAAAGTTTGTGGAGAAGACTCCTGCACTCCTGTTGGCCCTTACTTGATGGAAAGTAGCATGTGAACAGACTGAATGGTCCTCTGGGCAAAACTGATGTTTGAAATCACTTATTGATAACCTAAAAATAAGTTTCGTACCTATCCCATAAATAGGCTTATTTTTCCAGGGTCTTAAAATATGTATCATTTATCTTTTTTTCTTATATATATATATTTATATTTTTTAATTTATTTTATTTTATTATTATTTTAAGTAGGCTCCACACCCAACGTGGGGCTTGAACCCACAACCTTGAGATCAAGAGTCAACCCTGAGATCAAGAGTCACATGCTGTATCAACTGAGCCAGCCAGTTGCCCCTGTATTTATTTTTTAACTGAGAAAACTATAAAGCTTAATATAATAGCTACAGCTAGTATGCTGTACCACAGCATATGATAATGTATCCAGACAACTTGTCCACCATTGGTTTTTATTTCAAGTTTATAGACTGTAGTGTTCCTTAGACAAACATATCTGCCACTAAACTCTAAGGAAAGTTGCATCTTGGAGAGATTCAAATGGAAGGAATGAGCTGAGCATCTGGTTGAAATGATCTTGTCTTTCAAAGTCACTTAATGGATGATGACAGTGACAAGTAACAGCTCATTTAGAAAACAAGTAGAGAGCATGTCTGTAGACTACAATATGGCATGCCAAAAATCTGGCAATCATATTTCTGATGATTAGTTTGGAGCTAGCAGCAGCCTTTTTCTGAAAGTCTTGGGCCACGTAATTTATATATTAGGCAGAAACTGGAGTTTCATTTAAGACTGAGTGCCGTAAAGTTCAAGACAAAAATTATGGTTTATCAAATAAAATTTAAAGCCTATCATTTTTTTTTAAAGCTTGCTGGGTCTGATATACTATTAGGAAAACATACACCAAAAGTTTGCATATAATTCAACACCTAATGTTTGAAAAAAGAAACGAGGAAAAGTAGGAGCTGGGATGAGTCATTAGCCTTACAGACAAAGTCCAGGTGGTGACAGGTTGATTTGTTTGTTCACTGATTAGCAGGAGGTGAGGGGATAAGCGTGAACCTTACACAAATTTAGCAGTTTGAAAAGTTTGGTTGTAATTATGTTATTTTTCTCTGAGCATATTGTGCATAAATCATGGCGATTTAAGCAAATAGGCTTTTGTCAATTCAGGGAGACTGTCTTTTCTCTTCTAGGACATTCATAAGTTAGTCCTTGAAACAGCAGTGGACATTTTAAAGTAAAAAAGATTTTGAGGGTGTCTAGGTGGCTCAGTTGGTTAAGTGTCTGACTCTTGATTTGGGCTCAGGTCATGAGGTCATGAGATTGAGTTCCCCCTCCCTACATCAGCAAAGAGCCCTCGTCAGATTCTCTCCCTCATTCTCTGCATCTCCCCCACTCATGTGTACTCTCTCTCAAAATAAATAAATATTAAAAAAAAAGATTTTGAAAGCCCTCACCTTCCCTAATGATAATTGCAAAAGGGAAGTGAGATTCATGGTATGTTTCCTATATTACTCAGCCTCAACTTGAAGAAGTGGCTATTTTCTTCTTTCTGTGTCAACCTACACCTGTCAGGCCTTACCAGCTGCAATGACAGTTGACATTCATGGGATTTATCAAATCGTTTATAGTATGGTCACATAGACAATAAATTTCTTATTATTTTGCAGCATTGGACACTTTTCCACCATGCTGATGACATTTTGAGTATATTTGTCAATTTTCCCAAATTTTAACTGAAGAAAACCTTGAGAATTTATACTTGAGGACTAAAGTGTGACCACCGATTATCAGGTCAGTATCACCCCCCCCCACCCCCACTTCCATCCCCACTCCCAGGAATATCACCGTCATCCTGCAACAGTACGGTTTTACTATCTTTCATATATTAAATTTATCATGATGTCTTGTGTATTGAGATTAGATTCAAATAATAAAGAACTGTTGAATTTTAATATTGATAAAGAAAGGTTATGAGAACATATACAAACAGACCTATTGCTTTTCAGTCACGTAGTTGTGGCCCTTTTCTTCCTCCTGTGTCAGATTTGCATTGTCTTCACTTCATGTAGACACTAAGCTGGGTGAATGGGCACATATTGGCAGGATGTGCCAGATACTGAAATTTGTGTGCAGAAGTGATTTATAAATGTAGATAACAAGAATATTATTCTTTATACCATTGACAATGGAATTTTTTCTTGTCAGGGCTGGACTCCTTTATAATTAAAGTGGCTCTAAAGAATGTTTCAATTTTACTCCTTTATGAGGATGTGTATTTATTACAGCAGATCCAAGACTTTGATTTAGGTACAGTCGGTTTTAGTTCTTTGTATATTCAGTTTAGTCTTAGTTCATTGGATTCTCTAACAATTCTTGATTTTTACCCATGAAAGCTTAAATGGAACCAAGAAGGACTTCAGAGATTATCTAGGCTGATTTTACCTGTGAGGAGACTGCGTGCCAGTCTAACTGGGTACTTTTTGTCCTCAAAGCCACAGAGTTGCTTAGTAGCAGAGCTCAGACTAAAATTCTATACTCCTCACCACCCCCCCGTCTGTCATGCTTTACTCACATCACATTGCTTCCTTAAGCCCCAGTTTTAGATCTCTAAATAAGAGTATTTAAGGACTACAAAAATACTGAAGGAAAAAAGAATATGTCTGAACACCATCATCTTTACTTTGGTGCTTCTCCATCCAGTTGATTTACTCAGTGTAGTTGGTATTTACAGAGTACCTTCACAGATGCCCATTATTCTGCTGAACATCATGGGAGGGAAGAGGATGGGCTTAAAATGATGAGATTTTCCCTCTGCTTTATAATTTCTGAGATATTAAAATATGAAACCTTCAGGAAGAGGGGGAAGGGTTTTATCTAAGAAACCAGTGTGACTCAACTGATTTTTGAGTTCGAGCCCCGCGTCGGGCTCTGTGCTGACAACTCAGCCTGGATCCTGCTTTGGATTCTCTGTCTCCTCTCTCTGCTCCTCCCCCACTTATGCTCTGTCTCTCTCTTATCTCTCAAAAATAAATAAACGTAAAAAAAAAAAAAAAAAAGAAAAAGAAATCCCACAACTAGAAGATGCAGACTTGAAGATGCAGACCTGACATCCATCTGTCTGCAAAGCTGCATGCTCTTTCCAACATATCTTTTTTTTAAATTTTTTTTTAATGTTTATTTATTTTTGAGAGAGACAGAGACAGAGTGTGAGCCGGGGAGGGGCAGAGAGAAAGGGAGACAGAATCCAGAGCAGGCTCTGGGCTCTGAGCAAGCTGTCAGCACGGAGCCTGACGTGAGGCTCGAACACACAAACCGTGAGATCATGACCTGAGCCAAAGTCGGACACTTAAACAACTGAGCCACCCAGGCGCCCCTCTTTCCGACATAGCTTAAATTAAGTGTAGCTTTATTAGGTGTGGGGTTTTGTTTTTGTTTTTATTTATTTGTAAAATACCTGTTGTGAGATGTCTTCTGTAATGCTGAAGTAAGGATCACTCACTAGTTGCTAAAACTCAGTAGTTAGAAAGTCAGCAGAGCAGAAGTTTGATTGAACATATTTTGCCATGTGGCAAAAGATTTGTACAGCATGTCCTGGAACATAATCTGACAACACAGTGAAGTGTGCCTTTCCTACATGCTTTCCTGCACTTAGAGGCAGTAGGTCTGGAAGGAATCAATGACTCTTTTGTGTGCCTCCTAAAATTTAATGTGTTTATAAGAGTTGGGAATTACGGGAGGGTGTGTGAACTTGTCATGTTGCAATTCCCTTTAAAGAAAACTATATGGAAGTGACAATTTGCAAGTACAATACAGGAGAAGGAAAGGAGTATTTACTCAGCTTTGGAAGTTCAAAAATGTATCTCACTGTGCACCCTGTCAGAAGACCCTTTGAAAATTGTCTGGCAATCTAACTTCTGTCTATGTGTGGCTTTTGAGAAATTAATCTTGTGGAAAGGATTGAGTTTGTGCTATGCGGTTTGCCATTTAACATGTCTCAAAAGATACAGGACTTCACAGAAACGGGAACTTGGGGAGTCAGATAAATTCAGTTAGTAGTAGCCTGTCCAATGAAGATGTTTAAACGACAATATATTTTAAGAAACTACGTAAAAGTGTATTTGTATATGGTTGCATTGAGGTTCCCTGTGAAAGTAGACAGACAGTTTAAAAGAAAAATTTCTCCCATACTGCCACCGGACATTCTCTTTGCTTAAATTTCATTTCAACCAACTTCAGAGGGATGCCAGAATGTTTTATATACAGTTTAGGAATTCGGTTATCTAAAACTGAGAAATCTTTTCATGCTCTAACAATTTTTCGGTGAAATAGTATTCACTGTAACACAATTTTACCTGCACTTCTGGTGAACAAAACTAGTGGCTAATTCTTTCTGAGACCTCCCAGGATGTTTGTAAATATGCCTGGAGGAAAAATGATGGAAAATTGATCCTTGTGAGTGATGACGAAATTCATACTTAAGGTGAATTTTATTTTCTCTTACTGCTCGGTTTATGATTAACATCAGAAAGCTCCCATTTTTTTTTAAACTTAATTCTAACCATTTGCTGCCTTAAGGCATTTTATGCTGTGATTGTGGCTCTTTCCTTGTGTGACTCACTTTATTTTTTTTCCTTAGCCGTATCAAACCAACTCTGTCTTCTGGAGATAGTCTGATCATTGTCTTTGTTTTAGGCTTTCAGGATGAATCTGGAAAAACTCAGCAAGCCTGAACTCCTAACACTATTCAGTATTCTTGAAGGAGAGCTTGAAGCAAGGGACCTTGTGATAGAGGCTTTAAAGGTATGTTAAAAGAAAAAAAGAGGTCATCGTATGTTTTGAAAGTCGTTGCATTGGTTGTAATTTCTTTAACCAAGGTATTTCTATAGCCCCTGTTGAAGTTAGAGGCCTGGATATACATACTGATACTTGCTCCCGCAGCTACCTTGCGTGGTATGATTTTAGGGACACTGGTAAAGCCTTTCTGACTCCAAAATATTTCCTTTAGTCTGGATCTCGAACGTCATTTTTTTAGCTTAGAGGCCTTAGCCATTTTTGAATGCCAACTGCTTCAGAACCTGATGAAACCTGCTTCCTAAAAACATATATATACAGCCATATACCAAAATTCAATATATAATATCTGGGAGATCAAGGACTCCATGAAGACCATCTCTGGATTTTCTAGACCCCTGTTGAAGGATTCGTTTGTTTTAGTGTGTGATATCTGCTAAGACACAAGGGGGGGAAGTGGGTGTGTGTTATATGGAAACTCTACTTTCCACTCAATTTTTCTGTAAGCCTAAAACTGCTCTAAAAAACAAAGTCTAATTGAAAAAATACAAGGGAGTATAACTCAGGTATTGTGAATCCCTTACACCTCTGTAAGAATGTTTCCCAATCTGTCCTGAGATCAGACTTGGAGAGGCGAAGAAAAGACAGTAAGAGTATCTGAGCAGCAGGAAGAGGAGAAGGAGGACAAGTGACCAAAGGAGAGAGACTTGAGCATGCTGGAGAGAGCAGAGCCCCTGCAAAATGCACCCGGTCTAAGGATCTAACAAGATTTTTGTAGTTTCCAGTTGTAGTTAGAGCTTGTATCAATATACATCTGGTTTTGTTTTGTTTTGTTTTTTCTTCTCAAGTTAGTTAACATACAGTGTAGTCCTGGCTTCAGGAGTAGAGCCCAGTGATTCATCACTTACATATGATACCCAGTGCTCATCCCAGCAAGTGCCCTCCTTCATGCCCATCACCCATTTGCCCCACCCCCACCAACCTTCAGTTTGTTCTCTGTTATCAGTGTACATTTTGAAGCTCACTGGTAAAAGGTTTATGAAGTACTTTGTTGTTTTCCCTTTTCAAAATTATCCTAGCTCCTTCTTAAATATTGCATTAATATTTCATATGTCTTCATATGACCCTCCATTGTTGAAGACATTTTTTATAGCAACAAAGATAATTTTCTCATTGCCATTCCAGGAGGCTCAGAGAATCGGTGATTTCCTGAGTAGCTAACAATAACCACTCAGTCGAGTTCATACAAAAAGCTATAGCTTTTCTCTTCTCTAGCTTGCCTTTTCCCTTCCTGCAGTGATAGAAGAGTAAATGTGTTCATTTAGTCAAACCTGGGTAGTCTTTTCTTGGATTACTCTGAAATTATAATTGTGATAAAAATAAAATCTAAACCTGTTATTTCTATATGCTATTAAATTTAAAGTGACGTGCTAGTTTGTCTTTCAAGGCTGACCGAAAAAGACGGATATTTCTGTCTAATAAATATGCCTTAGGGTAGTTCATCACTGAAAACTATTGGATTTTTGTTTGTTGGCTTTCCCTCGTGGCTTTGTAACGTGTGATAAGTAATTTCCAGTGGTTTCCCTCTCCAGAGTGCATGAGGTGATTCCCTTCTGATGTGGGGGGATGGAGTCGGTCATATTTTCTTCCTTTCCCTGCTTACTTCAGTCTTGGTTTGCATGGCTTCCCAGGGGATCACATGTTTATGGCTTCGACACGTGCCAAGGCACATACGTTAAATGTCATTGCCTGAGTCTTTGCCTTCCATACCAGTAATTAGAACTATGACTTTGGTCAAGTCATTTAGTCTCTCTGGAGCAAAGCTTCCTTCTCTAAGAATAAATGATTGATAACTAGTATTTGTGTGTAACACTGCAAGTATTTGCCCGGCATTGCAAATACTCCCAACATTGTAGGATTCATTTTTTTTCCCTTTATGTATATTCTTTCAGTGCATATCGTATATGCCATATCCAAGGAACGGTCATTGGTCGCTAATAATATGAATGGATGCCTCTAGTGTGCCCTCAACAGTGCCTGGTTTTTTAATGACTCCCCTGCCAGCACATATTGCATATAAATGTTCACTCTGGCTGGTGATTCATTTTTGCCACCTCCACAGGCCTTCCCTTTTGTCACTATTGGTGAATTTTCTTTCTTTCCCTGTACATCGCTGGAAACTATTCTATTTTTTATAACCCTATCCCATTGTTACCAGTAGTCCTAACCTGGTTAAACCCAGGACACCCTCCCATTTTTTATCCCAGGTTTATCTGCTCAATGAAGAGAAGAGAAAAAAGAATTGGGGAAAATTTGAGCTCATTCCTCAATCCTCACTCCTATTGCCTGTTGTTTTCCCACTTCTTTCTCTTGGTTCTCATCTGTGACCCTGGCTCTTGTGTGGATAGGCGTCATCAGCTTAGAACCCGAAGAGTTCACTGCCTGGGCAGCACCAGGAAGCTCTTGGTTCATGGTGATGGCTCCTTTTAAAACCCAGAAAGCATTTTCTAGGAGCCATTATAAATAGCAATCAGATTTTAGAAAACTACAATAGTTTGGTAATGTGTTAAACAGACTCACCTGAGAATCTACCGCTATGGGCAGGAGGACTCCGGGAAGCGGTTCCCCCTACAGATTACAGTTGACTTTTACAGAAACTTGTGGACTTCAACCCTCCCACAACTGAGGTAGGGGTAGGGGTGGGGGGCTGGCTGCCTCTAATGGAAAAATCAGGCTGACCTTACCGTCTCTTTGCTTTTCAGCCTCAGAAACCACACAAACCTGTAGAGCTTTTGTGTGCCCATTTTGCTAATCGTTATACCCTCAGCACCCAGCTTAGTGCCTAACATATAGACACTCAATAAATATTTGTTGAATAGAGGAAATGACGGTGCCATTGTGATTTGTTGCTTTAAAAGATTGCCATAAGGGGCTCCTGGGTGGCTCAGTCAGTTAAGTGTCCAACTCTCCATTTCAGCTTAGGTCATGATATCAGGGTTTCCTGAGTTCGAGCCCCACATCAGGCTCTGTGCTGACAGTGCAGAGCCTGCTTGGGATTCTACCCACCCCCCTCTCTCCTTCTCTCTCTCTCTGTCTCTCTCTCTCTCTCTCTCTCTCCCCCTGCCCCTCTGCCCCTCCCCCACTCACACTATCTCTCTCAAAATAAATAAATAAACTTAAAGAATTATAAATAAATAAATAAAAGATTGCCATAACATTTTAAAGTGAATGTTGTGAATTACTAAATTTTACAGCTTGTTCTCATGTGGCCGCAACACACTGCCTTCTGGTTTTAACGTCAACAGATGTGTCGGTCCTTGTTGCACATGTTTTCCTAAAATACATTTTTTCTGCCTAGATCCAATGTTAGTGACTTTAGGCAGCTTCTGACAAGTTGAAAGAGCAGCTTGAGAAGGAAGAGCTATAATTAAGGGAACTTTTGGATATAAGATACCATTCAGAATCAGGCACAAGTGTTGTGTTTAGTCTGCATACGGCTCGGAGGTGATAAAGTTATCTTCTGAGGCTTGAGCTATATGCAGTTTAAGTTGAAATGAATAGCTTGGCCAGAAGTGATATGTCTTGAAGCAGTCTATTGTTAGATAAAGTAAGTAGCAGCTGGGGTCAAAACTGTTTCAGGCCTTCAAGAAAAGCAACTGCCATACAAGATTCTTAAAGTTCAAATGAACTCTCTTTTTATTTGTAGAGTAGCTTTTTGTTTTTTATTTTTGTTTATTTGTTTGGGTTCTGTAACCTATAAAGATTTTACTGTTATAATTTCTATAATTCTTGTTTGACAACTTGTTGGACTTCTTGGACTAATAAGGCAGCTTACTAATTTTCTTCCTTTATTATTCTTTAGTAATTCATGCTTAGTGGGTTGAAAAGGTTTTGAAATAGTTATGATGGGTTTTTTTTCTTTCTGTTTAAGTAAAAGAGCTTACCTTTGTCTTTCCCTCTTTACCTTCAAAATAGATTTTTTTTCCTGGACATAAAATCTGTTCTTCAACCTTGCATCTCTGAATAAAACCATATGGTTCACTGTTGCTGCTAAATAAATAGTAGGTCACATTGGCAAGGGTTGCATTTATATAGGGTTATAGGGTTATATTTATTATAAAGTTCCCAGATCCTACATACAGAGTTATAATTATAAAAGAGCTTCATTCATTTTCCAGAATCTCTGCTAAAGTGCCAGATTGCAACTACACCCTTCTAGAGCCCCCACTGTGGTTATGTTCTTTTTCTCCCCAAGATATAAAAGCCTCCTCACTCTTCTGTTGCAGCCAAGACATGTTTGGCATGGAACCAGGAAAGTCAGTAGAAAATAGTGTCATATTCAGCTCTTCTGTATTTCAAGTCTAATTGTTACAGAGGCCATTTATACTGTATTTGGTCCTAATTGAACTTTTATATAAAGTGATTTTCTGTTTTACAAGGGATTATGTCAGAGAAAAACATTCTTTATGAAAGTCTTTCTCTTTGACCAGTTTGTCTTCATGAATAAGAACACTATAGGAGTCCCTTCCACATCAAAAGCAAATTACATTGCTCATGAACCAACTGTCTAGGGGAAGCTGGGGTGGAATCACACAATTGAGCAAGAGAGCCTCAGCTCATTAATTCCAAGCAGATCTGGGAGATGGCTTCCCAGCAAGGACTGACTACTCCAGAAGAAGACAGAGGACATCATGGCCATTTAAAAATTTTGGAAAATAAGGGCACTTGGGTGGCTCAGTTGGTTGAGCATCCAAGCCCCATGTCAGGCTCTGTGCTGAGTGTGGAGTCTGCTTGGGATTCTCTCTCCCCCTTTCTCCGCTCCTCCTCCCCCCCAAAATAAATAAATAAACAAAGAAAGAAAGAAAGAAAGAAAGAAAGAAAGAAAGAAAGAAAGAGAGAAAAGAAAGAGAAAGAAAAAGAAAGAAATCAGTGGGCTGTTTGGGACATATTTTATTATTTATTTGTCTATTTATTTAGTGGATTGGCTGATATTTTTAATTCCTACTGTCTCTGAGTAAAGTACATAAATGAAATCCTAGCTTTTCAAAAAAAGAAACATAAAGATAATTACTAGCAGTCTACAAAACTATGAATTAGAATATTCAGTTAAGTGTAGCTGTTAAGAGCATGAAGCTTTCAAATCAAAAGATTAGCACACTACTATTTAATCGTGTACATTAGGCCAGTTATTTACCCTGTAAGCTTTATCAGTAAAATGATACGGGTTTGGGGAGTATTAAATGAGATACCAAATGCTATTTGAGGTGCTCAGTGTTCATTTACTCTTCTTATTATTAGAACATAGGTTTTACAGTCCACCCATTTTGGAACAAAAGTATATTCCATAAAGCAAGAAATACTGATAATAATGCTGTTCTTCATAAGAAAGATTAATCTTTAGATTAAGTCTTTGTTGTCAACAGGGCTTATACTTTAGCTTGTGTTTCTTACAGGAATTGTTGGCTTTGAGTTGATCTATCCCTACCCCCACCACCAAAAGTGTGTATTTTCAGACAGCAAGGGTTAAGGGTGTGTTCTGGGGCATGAAACAGATGTTATGTTATATCCCCCCTCACCCCTATAATGAAAACAGGAAATACAGGGACAATGTGGAAGCCTTTTTAGAATCGATTTTTTTCCCATTGATTTCTTTGTGTATTTTTCTATTGTTTGATTTGGCATACTGTTGTTATACTTTGTTGTTCTTTTTTTTTTTTTTTTTCATTTTTTTAATGTTTATTTTTGAGAGAGAGTGAGAGAGAGCCAGTGTGCGCACAAGCAGGGGAGGGGCAGAGAGAGGAGGAGACAGAATCCGAAGCAGGCTCCAGGCTCTGAACTGTCAGCACAGACCCCGACACAGTGCTCAAGCTCATGAACCATGAGATCATGATCTGAGCTGAAGTCAGACTGTCAACCAACTGAGTCACCCAGGCGCCCCTATATTTTGTTTTTCTAAACAGCTTATTGAGGTATAATTGACATACAGTAAGCTGCATATATTTAATGTACACAAATTGATAAGTATCAATGTGTAGATGTATTCCCTCATGAAACCATTACTACAATCAAGATAATGAATATATCCAATCTCCCCTTGCAAATATTCCTCTGTAACCCTTTTACGTAACCATCCCCACTCCTTCCTACATCCGCACCCAAACCACTAATTCATTAGAGATTAGTTTACATTTCCTAGAATTTTATATAAGTAGAATCCTATAAAATGTACCCTTTTTTGTCCTGTTATTTCACTCAGTGTGATTATCTTGAGATGTATCCATGTTTTTTTTTTTTTAATTTTTTTTTTTTTTTACATTTTATTTATTTTTGAGAAACAGAATGAGACAAAGCGTGAGCGGGGGAGGGGCAGAGAGAGAAGGAGACAGAACCTGAAGCAGGCTCCAGGCTCTGAGCAAGCAGTCAGCACAGAGCCTGATGCGGGGCTTGAACCCACAAACTGTGAGATCATGACCTGAGCTGAAGTCGGACACTCAACCGACTGAGCCACCCAGGCGCCCCAAGATTTATCCATGTTTTTATTGTATTAATAGTTCATTCATTTTATTACTGAGTGGTGTTCTATTGTATGTATGCTCCACATCGGTTGATGAACATTTTCATTGTTTCCAGTTTGGGACTTCTGCAAATAAAACTGCTTTGAACATTCACATACCAGGGTTTGTATAGACATATGCTTTCATTTCTCTTGGATAAATACCTACAAATGGAATGGCTGTATTACCTAGTGGGTGTATGTCTATTGTTGCTGTTGTTGTTGTTGTTTTAAGAAACTGCCAAACTGTTTTCCAAAGTGGTCATGTCACTTTACATTCCCACCTGTCATGTATGTCATGTCTAAGTCTCGTTGCTCCACACCCTCATCAGCATCTTGTATGGCCACCCTTTTTAATCTTAGCCTTTCTCATAGGTATATAATATCTCACTGTAGTTTTATTTTGCATTTCCTTTTTGATTAATGATGTTGAGCATCTTTTCATGAGCTTTTTCACCATCTGTATTGTTCTCTGATTTGTTCAAAATTTTGGCCATTTTTAAAATTGAGTTGTTTTTTCATTATTGGGTTTTGAGGATTTCTGATCTATCTAGATCCAAGTCATTTATTAGATACATATCTTGCAAATATTTTCTCCTAGTTGGTGGCATGTCATTTCATTCTCTTAACTATATCTTTTGAAGAGCAAAAGTTTTTCATTTTAATGAAATCCAATTTATCAGTGTTTCTTTTATGGATTTTGCTTCTTTTCCTAAACCAAGGTCAGAAAGGTTCCCTCTTATGTTTTTTTTTTCTGTAATTTTATAGTTTTAAGCTTTACACTTAGATCTATGATACAACTTCAATTAATTAATAGATTATATAGTACAACATATGGATCAAAGTCTTTTCATATGGATGTCCAATTGTTCTAACACTATTTGTTGAAAAGACTATCCTTCCTCTGTAGAATGGCCTTGGCATCTTTGTCACATCAGTTTTCCATATATTTGTAGGTTTGTTTCTAGACTCTTTGTTTCGTTCCATTGATTTACCTTGATGCCAGTACCATATTTTCTTGATTACTGTGGTAAATCTTAAAATAAGATAGTGTTAATCTTCCAACTTGTGGGGTTTTTTTCGAAGTTGTTTTGGTTATTCATGCTCCTTGGCATTTCTATATGAATCTTAGAATCAGCTCATCAGTTTCTCCAAAAATCATATTGGGATTTTTATTGGGATTGCATTGAATCTATAGATAAATTTGGGGAGAATAGACATCTAACAATATTATATTTTCTAATCCATGACAATGGTATTTCTCTCTATTTATTTAGGTCTCTCAGCAGTGCTTTATAGTTTTTAGTGTATAGGTCTTTCCTATCTTTTGTCAGATTTATCCCTATTTCCTATTTTTTATGATATTATAAATGGTGTTGTTTTTTAATTTTAATTTCTGACTATTATTGTTATACAAAAATAAAATTGATTTCATATAGATTAATTATCCTGCAGACTTGCTACACTCAATAGTTCTAATAGCTTTTTTATAAAAAGCTATTTTATACAAATAATTGGATTTTCTACAAATAATCATGACTGCAAGTAAAGACAGTTTTACTTTTTTTTTTCTAATCTAAATGCTTTTTATTTTTCTTGCATTATTGCATTGGCTAGAACCCCCAGTACTATGTCAGAGTGGTGAGAATATCATTGTCTTGTTCTTGACAAGGGGAAAGGGGGAAAATGCTCAGTTTTTCATCATTAAATATGATGTTGGCTGTAAGTTTTTCACAGATGTTCTTTATCAAGTTGAGGCTATTTCTTTCCATTCCTAATTTGCTGAGTTTTTATCAGGAATGAATATTGGATTTTGTCCTGTGCTTTTGCTGTATCAATTGAGAAGATAATTGGTTATGTTCTTGCTCTGTGTCTGAAATAATATCTGAGAAAGAGCTTCATCCCCTTATTGACCTTCTCTTGATCAAGTAGTGTGATGTGTAGTAGCTTTTTCAGCTTTGCTCTACTACTTTTTAGAAACTATAATTCTGTAATTTAATTTTTTAAATTCTGCTGAATAGAGTTCAGTAATTATTTTTCCAATGGCAAAACTTAATAGTAATTTAAAAATCATAAACATCTCAAAAAAAGAAACAATACTTCTGGTGCTTTATGCACTGTTCCCTTTAAAGCTGCTTTTATCCTTTGTCTTTATTAGTTTTAATAGCCTATTACCTTCTTATTTTTTGATAAATAATTTTATTTATTATTTTGGATAAATAATTTTTCTAAAGAGGCAAAAACAAACATCATGTTCATTTTTCACCTTCTGATAGAATATTATAATCTCTTTCCTAGCAGTAACAGAAGTAATCTAATTGAAGATTAAAGATTATCTTTTCATGTTGAATGATTTAAATTGTATTTTAGTATGTCATATGACTAGTCAGGAAATAGACACCCAAGTATACTTGGGGTGCCTGGGTATCTCAGTCGGTTGAGCTTCCAACTCTTGATGTCGGCTCAGGTCATGATCTCACGGTTCACGTTCGTGAAATCCAGCCCCATGTAGGGCTTTGCACTGACAGCACCTGAGCCTGTTTAGGATTCTCTCTCTCCCTTTCTCTCTGCTCTAACCCCACTTGTACCTGCATGCATACACTCTCTTAAATCAACATTTAGAAAAAATATATATACCGTTTCTTTATTATTTCCTAATTATTTCTTAATTTGGACCACAGGAAGATAATTCATTTTAAAGAGGATTTATTTATAGGCAACAACCCTACATCTGAATGCTGCTCCAGAGTGAGTTATTGCAGAATAGGTAGACATAGTATTACTTCTCTGTTATGTTTTTGAGTTAAAAATTCAATACTGGTTTCTTTTATTAAATGTACTAATCTCAGAACACCTATTTATTGAGAGTTGCTGTAGTCTAAATGGCTTTATGTAAAAATCTAGTTACAGAAAAAATTTTCTATAAGTTACTTCCAATTACCTTCAAACAGCTCATGATAACATAGTTATATTGATCTAGTTCCAATTAATTCTTTATAAAAAGTAACCCTTGGTTAATGGCTACATGAATTAGTAATATATTCATGTGGTGGACTATTACACAGCTATTTTAAAACATGATGCATATGAAAAAGTTTTAATGACATAGTAATAATGTTCCTACAGTGTAATGCTAAATTTGCAAAGCAGGTCATAACATAAAATATATCCTTTAATCTTAATCATAAGAATTACATGTGTGCATGTGTGTATACACAGAAAAAGGACTCAAACAAATAGATTGAAATTTGTAGTTGTGTTAATAGTAGTTGTCCCTGAGTAGTGGAATCGTATGCAAATTTTAATTTTTTTCTTTAAAACTTCTGTATTATATGTAAATTACTTTAGAATCAGAAATACTTGCTTTTAGGTAGCAATAATTTTATACAACAGCTTCTTGTTCAGATTTCTGTTTATTAATAGTTATGCCCTAAGAAAATAATTTAGTCACATATTATTCACTTTGTAGGGAAAGAGACTAGAGCTAATTAGAACTACAGTTAAATTCTTCCCTGTTTGTTTTTCCTGATATTGTTGATATTATTCTTTTCCAACCCATTCTAAATAACTCAACTGTCTCTGCTTGAAAACTAACCTAAGCTCCCAAGCTATGCAATAAAAAGATCATAGAGTTTAAGGGAAGAAGAAAGGAGGCTATGATAAAAATACCTTTTCATCATACCAGAGTCTAAAGAGGTATCTTTTAAACATTTTGAAATACGTTCCATCATTTTGTCACAGTTCAGGACTTCCATACCCACCCACATATATGTATCGATTAAAACAAAAATTTCACTAAATATATAGTAACTCTATGTCTTACTATAATATTTATACCATGTCATACTATACTACACTATTTTCTTTTTTTTTTATACTTTATTTTTCATTAAAGGCAGATTGTGATCCTACTAACCTAGTTTCATTATCTACTTTTAGAAATGTATCCTACAGATGTACTTAGGCCTATATAATAAAGTGTATGTGTAAGGACATTTATTGCAATATTGGTCATAGCAACAAAATGCTGGAAATAACTTGTGTGTGTATTAGTAGGGTTCTGACCAAGTAAATTATGGTATGATTACACAACAGAATACTATGCAGTCATTAAAGAGAATGAGAAATCTTTATGTATAACATTCTCTAAGATATAGTAAGTGAAAAAATAATGCACAGAAAAGTGAGCATAGGGAAATACATCTCACAAAGCCTCTTCTTTGCTTCCCCTTGACTTGGTTCCTTTGAGAATGGTAGGAGCTCCCCAAAAATGTTCTGCCCCGGAAAGGGAATGAAATTACTAAAAGGCATGTATGTTACCAGGTTCAGTGGTGGGTACACTAGCAGAGACGAGCCAAAAGAAGCAGGAAAGGCTGGTCATATATATGGGCTGTTTATGAGTCGGGTATTTATAAAAAAAAAGTAGACTGCATTCTTAAGTGATTAAGTGTCTTTTCTTGCATCAGAAAAACATTGTGGGGTGCCTGGGTGGCTTGGTTAAACATCTGACTTCCGCTCAGGTCATGATCTCATGGCTCATTTATGAGTTCAAGCCCCGCATTAGACTCTCTGCTGACATTGCAGAGCCCGCTTCGGATCCTCTGCCCCTCTTCCACTGGTGTGCTCTCTCTCTCTCTCTCTCAAAAATAAACATTAGAAAAAAAAAAAAGAAAGGAAAAGAAAAGAAAGAAAGAGAAAGAAAGAAAGAAAGATAGACAGACATTGAGCCCCATGTATAACAGCTCTTAAGAATAATTAATTATCTGATATCAGCTGCTTGCTATACAACTTTTTAGCACATGCCATCATTCATATTACAAATTATGGCATTTAGCAGTTCAAGAGTGAAGGTTCCAAAAAATAAGCAAATTTCTCATTTAATTGACATCTTTCTGTGGCCTGGTTTTTGTATGACTTTGAGGAAAGAAAGGGGGAATTTAGCTTGTAAAATGCTACCTATTTAGAGAACACATCGTTCTGTAGCCATTAGGGAGAGGCTTCAGAAAAGATTATAACAGTGGGGGATTTCATTGCATTTATTCAGCCTGAAACTAAAACAAGTAAAAAAGGGAAACAGCTTATTCCTGTTATTTCGACTTCCTCTTATTGTGTCTTCTTTGCATGTGTTAGCCTTGTGATTTGGGATTAATCAGAAGTTATTTCTAGTGGCTCCCCTTAAAGAGAAGAGAAAGAAAGACAAAGAGGTTGCTTGTAAAAAAGCCTGTGGTCCATCATTTAGTATTTCAGTATAGCTAGTTATAGGAAAAATTTGAAAGACAGAAGGAAACCATCTTGTATGTTTGCTGAAAATCTTTATGGACAGGGAGCATATATAGAATGAAGCAGGAAATTTTATTATATGGGCATTTATTTCCTTAGAAAAGCAGAGTAATGTATCTGTTCTACCAAACTATTCGCATCTGTGCACAAGGAGGCTCATTGCTGTATTGTTTAATGCAGCAATGGAAAATTATAAACAACCTAAATATCTGTCAGTAAAATATATCAATGTAAACTGTTACATCCTTACTATGCCATATTATGTAACTGCATTCTTTTTTATGAGAAGAAAACAAGCAGTGTACTGACTTATTAGATCTCTAGACACAAATGAAAAAAGTACACATACACACATTTATGGATATGCTTGGAAAAGGTCTGAGAGGATACTGATTATACTGAGAACTCTTGAGGTAGAGACATTGGCTTGTATTCAGGAAGGAATTTGGCTTTATCTACATAATTAAATTCTTTTATGAGAAAATATTCATTTATGATGAAATTAAAATAAAAATTAGGGGCACCTGGGTAGCTCAGTTGGTTAAGTGTCCAACTTTTGATTTGGGCCCAGGTCATGTTCTCAAGGTTAGTCAGATCGAGCCCCTCGGTGGGCTCTGTGCTGACAGTGCAGAGCCTGCTTGGGATTCTCTCTCTCCCTTTCTCTGCCCCTCCCCTCTCTCTTTCTCTCAAAATAAAGAAATAAATTTTTTTAATTATATTTTTAAGAAATAGAGTATGAAAATAAGAACAACATCGGGGCTCCTGGGTGGCTCAGTCAGTTCAGCGTCCGACTTCAGCTCACGTCATGATCTCACAGTCTGAGTTGGAGCCCTGCGTGGGGCTCTGTGCTGACAGCTCAGAGCCCGGGGCCTGTTTCAGATTCTGTGTCTCCCTCTCTCTCTCTGCCCCTCCCCTGCTCATGCTCTGTCTCTCTCTGTCTCAAAAATAAATAAAAATATTAAAAAAGAAAGAAAATAAGAACAACATTTACTTTGTAACTGTCTTTATTTCTAATTGGTTTATCCTGTCACATAAATCTATATTAATTCTAAAATACAGTTAAGGGGATAGAGACAAGCCTAGCATGCCTAGGTAAAGCATGAGCTTGTTAGCATCACATCCCTGATTGCCTCCCAAAAAAGCAAAAGTAGATTTCCCACGAATTTTCAGATTCTGCTTTTGAACAGGACACCTAAAAGTTCTTCCTTCAAAGCAGATTCTTTCACAGGTGATGGACTCAAATAGAGCTGACAGTGTATGCATGAGCAACTATGTGATGAAAATTTCAAGAAATGTTATTATCATAGCAGGAGACCTATAACCCTTCAAAGTATTTTTTCCTGGCTCTGTTTCATATCTGCACTTCATAATATTCCATTGTTTAACAACAACATAAAGTATTTTCTGCATCAGAAAGCCAACTCCACCTAGTGAGTTCTAAGATAACGCATAACTTCAAAAAATTATTTTAATCTAATTCAATAGCTGTCTGTTCAACAAAAGACTGAACTCGTTGGTAGATAGGAGTATGTGACCGTGTTATTAAATTTGGAAGGCTTTGTTCTTATTGCCTCACATTATTTTACCAATAAAATTTTTGTAGAATTGAGTCAGACTTAATGTGATTTCTTTTTCTTTGCACTGGATTATTGATAATATGGAAATTTATGAATTCATGCTGCTATGCATCACAGATGATAGATTTTCACCTCTCTCTTCTTTAGGCCTAGTATTTCTCCTCATGGAGGGGTGGATACTTAATCCTATTCAGAACTACATCCCAAATACCTAGAACCTCAGAAGTTCTTCAGAAATATTTGTTATATGACAGAATAAGTTCAGGCTCTTTAAGTCTAACTTCAGTATATTGAAGGTACAAAATAGATTACCACTTACTAATTAATATTTTTGAGAAGAGAGGCTTAACTATAGTAATATAGTTTCATTACTTTTCCTGTTGATGATTTCCACTTGGTGACATTATTTACATTTCAGCCTGTACTGAGAAGGAACAATTTGTTCTTCAGACAGGAAATCATTGCTTATGTTTGTTTCTGTATTTGTAGTAAAGGATACCAAATAATTGGGATGTGTACCTTTGCTCACTATGCACATGCATTCATCTAAAAAAAAGACCATATTTTATTTGTTTGTTTTTTGAAAAACCATATTTTAGTTTTCAGCTGACATTTTACCGTGGTGTCCTTTCCTATCAAATTGAGATGTGGTCATCTGCATTCCCTGACTGATTAGTAATGGGAGCTTTGTGTGCCTCATTGAAAATAGTATTTTTTTTTTTAAGAGTACAGCTTTGCTTGTCTTTCTTTATCTGTCTAGATATATACAAAAATATTGTTTACCAGACTTTCAGCTAAGGACCTCCATGGGCATCTGTCTAAATTACACATATCCTCTCTCTATCTTTCAGAATATATTCACTTATCTCCCATTTCTCCATTGGGTTTTTGTTCTTGCTTTTGGCTCCCACAGAATCTTCCTCATCCCCCCTTCTCTGGTTGCTTTCCAAATGGATCACTTTTCCCTTTAAAAATCTTCCTTTCAGAGGCACCTGAGTGGCTCAGTCGGTTAAGTGACTCTTGATCTCAGCTCAGGTCCTGATCTCAGGGTCCTGATTTCAGGCCCCACGTTGGGCTCCAGGCTGGGTGTGGAACCTATTTAAAGTAAAAATACTAATAATACTAATACTAGTATTTGTATTAATACTAATATTAATACTAATAATACTAATATTTAAAGTAAAAATCCTTCCTTTCCTGGGACAAATGACTACCACGTGAGGCCAAGAGAAGTCATTTAAGGAAGAGCACTGAAGCAGTCTTAGAGGCTTAGAATGGAGCCAGTTGTTCTATTCCCATTGGGATTAAAATGGTAAAGGGGTCTTGGTTATCCCATTCTTGTCCATGGCGACACTTAAAGTTCCTGAAAGGTGTTACTACCCCATAGAGTAAAAAGGAAAAACTCTTGTATCTCCAAAGATAACTCCTGTTCTTCCCATCCATGCTAAGCCCCTCAGTAGACTTTATTATGAAGACAAAGGCAGTCTCGGGTTAGGATTACTTGGAATTAGTAGTAATTAGTGGTCAACTTGAGCACGCTGGGTTTCACCATGTATTTATTCAGTACCTTACTGTAGTGATAAGCATTGTCGGTTCACATTTAAAATTGTCATTAAACACCCATACCGCACTTAGAGCCCACCTTTTACTTCTCGGTCCTGACTTCTTTACTCCTCTTCCCCTTCTGTTCTCTAAAGAAAAACCATCCTTCCCAACTGAATAGCTAGCTGCCTCCCTCCACATTAGTCTGCAGTGACAATAGAAGTTGCCACCCTTCCAGCCTCTGACTTGGGACATAGAGCTTGATCTCTCTTAATATGTCATCCTAGATACTCTGTTCTACCTTCTCACACTAGGATGTATAATTTGCATGGTCTCTGCTTCTGTTTGCCTGCCCTGACATCTTGCTCTCACTGTGTGTGGCTTTCAAACCACACCTAGTCCCCTTTTTCATTTGACCCTGTCTGTACACTCCCGCCACCCTCCACAAACTTCTTATTCCTGTTTACTTGCTACACTTCTCAATATGAACACTCTGTACTTCTCAGCTAGGCTAATAAGGACCCTCTTCCTGCGACCTTTCCTCTGAGTAGCTTGTTTCTTGCCACGTTTCCTTGCAGTATCAGACTGTGTGATTTAAGAATCTCACCTCGAAAAAATGTTTAAAGTCTCATCCCACAATCATACAGCTCCCTCCATAGAATCCCCTAACTAGAAGAAGAAACCCTTTCAATCTTATTTATGAGCTCTTTTTAACTATGTTAGCCTTGAAGTAGTTTCTGCACTGTTAATACATTGTGAGTTAAAGAGGCTGAGCACACCTCTAATGAAGTTTTTCAAGTTCATAGTTACTTAAAGTATCACACTCAGATTATAGTCTGCGGTCTGGGTCTCCTTATGCAATACTTCAGAGACAGTTTTTGGATTATATGCCCCCCTCAACCTCATGGTGTTTCCTGTGATTCATTAAGTTGCTGATAGTCCCATTGATCTGCCAGCACCCGCCCACTTCCAGGATTGGTCTTTTCCTTCCTGTTCCTTCTGAGTGTAAGGTCTGAGGCTTAGAAAGTCCTGATCAAATAAATTGTACTTGGTGTTCCTCTAAACATTAATGATACTGTTTAGAAAACATTTAAACAAGCAGAGGCAGTGTGTTTATTTCTGCTCTCAGGCCTTAAACTTGTCTGGCAAATTCTGAGCTCCTTAAGAGCAAAGGACTTCATCTTACTTAGTCAAATCTCTCTTCTCTTATCATTGCCCACATCACTTAGCATTTGTAGTACCCAGCAAACATTAAGTGTTCAATAAAAGCATTCAAAGCATGTGCTCTTGTGAATCAGCCATATGTCCAAAAATTTTCCCAGACTTCTCCAGTGCTGTTTTGGTTGTCTAACCCTAATAACACAGATTTTTTTTTTGTTAACATTTTTGTATATTTGATGTTAGGCCAAACATGTCGTGGTTTGTAGACATTTATAACATTCGTTAGTTTAAAATAAAGCAGTAAGATTGATTCCTTCTTACTTCTTTTAGAATTTATTTATGACAGTTTAAACTGTTTAAATTTTTTTTTTTTAAGGTTTATTTATTTTTGAGACAGAGAGAGACAGAGCATGAATGGGGGAGGGTCAGAGAGAAGGAGACACAGAATCTGAAACAGGCTCCAGGCTCCGAGCTGTCAGCACAGAGCCCGACGCGGGGCTCGAACTCACAAACCGCGAGATCATGACCTGAGCCAAAGTCGGCCGCTCAACCGACTGAGCCACCCAGGCGCCCTGAAACTGTTTAAAATCATAGCTTCAGGAGTCAGACTAATTGGATTCTTTATTTTAGTGTTTTTCATACTTTGACAGGGACACATAGTAAAAAATAGACTATATTGTGACCCAGGGAAAGAACACACACACACACACACACACACACACACACACACACATACATATGCATATACATATACACACCCCTATATTCTTAGATCAGAAGAAAAGTTTCTTGAAACATTACTCACAACATTCAATGCTCTACAATGTTTTCTGTTCTATTTTATTTTTAAGCTACTGACGGACCCCTACTAAATTGAAATTAATTCCTCCAAAGTCCTAGGGAATATCTGTTTATGTATTACTCATTCAGCTAACAAATTCAGTACTTACTATATACCATTTATTGTACCTCTCCACTACTAACTTTGGCTTTGTGACCTTGGGAAATTCAAATGTTAGTGTTCAGTTTCTTCTATAAAATGGAGATATAAGTGACGTACACCTCCAGAGGTATGTTGTTAGGATTAGATTAGATGTGTAAAACACTGAGCACACTGCTTGGCAGGTAATAAGCACTATATAGTATTAGCACCTCCTTCATTGTTTCTGCTGTTATTAAAAATTACTTTGGTTGGAACATCCCATGTTTCTGAAACACTATATATAAAGCATATAATGCTATAACTTCATTTTCCCTTTAACTCTCATTATGTGCTTTTATATTTTTGAACTAGAGATATAATTTAGGTATAGTGAAATGCACAGATCTTAAGTGATAATACACAGATCAATAAGTTCCAACAAATGCGTACATCCTACATCCCCATCAAGATACAAACATTCCCATCACACCAAAAAGTCATCTTGTGACCTTTCCTGGTTCCTTGTCCCCCTACACCCAGAGGCGACTGCTGCTGTGATTTTTTTCACCATGAAATTGTGGTCGTTTCCAGTTTGGGGCTGTTATGAATAAAGCTGCTTCAGACAGCTGTGTGTAAATCTTTTTGTGGATTTATGTTTCCATTTCTTTTGGATAAATACTTAACTGCAGACAGGCGTTTTTCTACCATTATAATTAATTTCCAGATTAACGTCCAAAGTAATTACACCATTTATACTCCCACCAACAATATGGTGAGCGTTCTAGTTGCTCCATCTCCTTCTCAAAATTTGATGTTGTCCGTCTTTAATTTTAGCCTTTCTAGTGGCTTTAAAAAAATTTTTTTTAGTGTTTATTTATTTTTGAGAGTAAGAGCACACATGTGCGCACAAGTGGGGAGGGGCAGAGAGAGGGGAGACGGAGGATCCAAACTGGGCTCCTCGCTGACAACAGGGCCTGATGAGCCCAGGGCTCAAACTCACAAACCCACGAGATCATAACCTGGGGTAAAGTCAGAGTTCAATCGACTGAGCCACCTAGGCACCCCTCTAGTGGTTTTCTAGTGTTATTATTGTTTTAATTTACATCTCTTTGATCACTAATGAGTTGAGCACTTTTTCATGTGCTTTTTGGCCATTTGCATTTTATCTTTGGGTCTGTGATCCATCCTGTATATGGTGAGATAGATGTCAACTCTCATTATACAGCATCCTGAATAAAAGAGATTAGGATCTAATGTGCCATTAGAGTTATATTCTAAAATTCTAATTTATGTTCAAGAGCATTAATTTGTTCAGTACTTATTGACTGTCTTTACACATTTTCTTCCCCAGCTCAGAAACTTATTTACATAGACCCAGTCCAGAATATAGATGTAATTTGTTTCAACCACACACATAGATTCCCCCCACACACAAAAATAAAACAGAACAAAGACCACAAAACTGAATACATTTATTTCAATTTCACTAGGAGTTTTCATAAGACTCTTTGGAATTTGAATGTTGAAGCAGCTACATTAAGCTGTTTACCCATATTCTATCAACAAGCAGCCTACTAGCTAGAAGTATCACACTTAATATCTGTTTGTACTAAACTTACCATTTTTAGTCTTCAAAAGAATTTAGTGCACTTTAGTCAAATAATAATAAATGGTCATCTATCCTTATGTAAATAGTTGATTTTGTAAACATCTGTGGCTACAAGCTGACTCCAAAGGGAATCTTTGAAGCTCATTCTACTTTAAAGTCAGTTTGCTAACTGTATAAATTAATATTACCTTAAATGATTACACTAAGTAAATCATAGATTTTCTTAACAACGGAATAAAATATTGACCTCACTAACTATGATAAGAGTAAGGAGAAGCTAAGACATCAGGAAAAAGCTGGAAAGTGAACATCTGTTAAATGTTTTGGGCTTGAGTGGAAATATAGGATATAGGAAGAAGAAAGATGTATGAGGAATGCTTTTTCCTTTGAGTCATTACAGTCTAGGCAGGAAGAAAAAAAAGAAAAATGAGAAATGTTTAATCAAAATGCAGAAGATAAATACCAACTGACGATATTACATAAAATGTCACATAGCAGTTCAGGATTAATTACTAAATAAATACTGTTAATGGTTATTCAGGTTCCCAATATATTTTTAGTGATGTATTACTTTGGAGTTATCTGGGGATTGGTGAATTTTGTTTTGCTTTTAATGAAGATTTCCTGGCTTAGTCCAGTTTTACAGAATCTTAAATCTCCAGGATTTAAAACCTCCAGGAGTGGGTTTAGTCATTGGGTCTAAAAGGAAAATCTATACTCTAAACTTGGTTATTGAAAAAATTAATTTCTATTTATAGTATTTACTATGTGTCAGGTACTTACAGGAAGCATTCTGTATTACTCATTTAATTTTTATAATAAACCTATAGGTAGAATGTTGCCCTTATTTTACAGATGAGGGATCTGAGGTACAGAGAAGTTAAGGGAATTGCTGAAGGTAAACAGATAGAAAGTAGTAGAGCCCGGATAACAATGCCAGTTATGTTAGACTCCAGAGCCAAAAGTTATTAAAGAAAATAAATGTGTAGAAAGGCTAGATTTGAGAAAATAGCATTTATGGTTAAGTGGATTAATGGGTTTTCAATAATATGTCAGAAGTATTTTTTAAATCATGAAAGTTTTCATGTTAAATTCTGTACCATTTTCCAAAAATTAAAGTTTAATTCAAATGTGGCTAACTTCTCTTTTATTAATATTGTCAAACATTGAAATCCAGTTTTCTTTCAGTAAGTAAGAGGAACTTTTAAAACAAAGGGTGTACTTGTAATGTTATCATCTTTATCCAGAATGGTTTCTTTATTTCCAGTTATTCATGCAGCTACTTATAATTTATCAGGGACTCCAGAGTATAAATTATTTGAAAATTAGTAGATTCAACTTAAATGTGAAAAGGATAGCTTTTTAAAATATATTTTTACTATTTATTTATTTATCTCTTTATTTATTTTTGAAAGAGCAAACAAGCAGAGAGGGGCAGAAGGAGAGGGCAGGGGAAAGAATCTCAAGCAGGCTCCACATTGTGAGTGCAGAGTCTGACATGGGTCTCAATCCCATGAACCATGAGACCATGACCTGAGCTAAATCAAGAGCCGGCTTAACTGACTGAAGTCACCCAGGCACCCCTGAAAAGGATAGTTTTAACATGCTTTTGTTGTAGCATTAATTAAAACCATCCTGGAATCATGTTCTTTGGTCTTTCTGGTCTCTGGCAATGGAAGTATTCAGATATTTTTAAAGGCACAAAGTTTATATTGCTGATCACTTCAGAAGTGGCAATAAATTGCAAAGATGTATCCTAATCCATTTAGGGTTCCAGCCTGAGTCTTAAATAAAACTCATACTTGAATGTAAACCCCCAGTTAAGTAGGCCTTATCTTCACTTTTCGATATGGAACCATCCTTTATGTTGGTGATTATCATCCAAAGAATAATGATTTCCTATTTTAAGATTGGAAAAAAATGTATAGATAGATAGATATCCACATACACACTTACATATTACTATAATAGTATGCTATTATGCCATATATATAGTATTATTTTCATGTGTTATATTATACTATTTATGTGCATTATTATATATGATAAAATGTATAATATATATATTTAAAATAGTATAAATAATCTTGGGGAGGGGAGAGGAGGTGACTGCTTCATATTTCTTTTTGAAGTTTATCATAGCAAAGCTGATAATTTTAGAGAGCGAGCATGGCAGGCTCCAAGGACATTATATGATTTTACTTTAAGCTTTCAGTATTGGTGTGTTTCATTCCGCCTATGACAGGAAAAATGAGTAACAGATGACTGTATATTTTGTCTGCTGTAGTAATACCTTTTATCAGTGAATCTGTCTAACCAGCCAATTATCTTCCTGTTGTCTGAAATTAAAGACCATTATGTTTTCTGACAATGTAGAAATTTCTCTTCAGTTAAAATACATGTTGTCAGTGAAGTGAAAATAATGAAATTGCAGAAATTGATTGATTTTAGCTATATTACTGAATTCCTCCTCCAAAAATTCCAATCCAGATCATTTAAAATTTCTTATTAAATAGCTGAAATATCATTAGAGTATTAAAACTCAGCCTTAACAGTTTTTAGTACTTAGTAGATACTTGGTCTCTAAATTTTGACTTGAGATGTAAACAATAGAGGTAGCATATCTAGTCATTCCCCTTGTGGTAGCCAGCCTCCAAGAGGGCCCCCAATGACCCCACCTGATATTCATACCCTTTGTGCAGTCTCCTCCCACGTGTACCAGGTGGGTCTGTGTGACCAATGGAATACATCAGAAGTGATGGTATGTCACTTCTGAGGTTAAGTTCTAAAAGATACTCGCATGTCCATCTTTGTCTCTCCGTCTCTCCCTCTCCCCCCCCCCCCTCTCTGTCATGTCACTTGCTCTGTGGGAAGCCAGCACACTGCAAGGAACCAAAGCCTATGCCAACAGCTTGACTACAACCTCATGAGACACAGCCAGAACCACCCAGCTTAACCCCTTCCAGATTCCTGACCCTCAGAAACTGTGACATTTAAAAACAACAACAACAACAATGTTTACTATTTGAGTTGCTACATTTGGGAGTGGTTTGTTAGGCAGGAATAGATACCTAGTACACACCTCCAGTAAAGCTGTTTCATTCTTCAATTCTTAACATCTATTTTTGGTTAATTGTTCTATTAAACCTGTCATCCATACCACTTACCTGACTGAGGCATTGAGTTGGCTGAAAAAGACCGTATTCCCCCATTTTCTACTCCAGTGTTTGGTATAATAAATACAGACCTCGAATTCACTTTTCCCATATCTGGGCCCCATAGTAGAACCTGCCTACAAGAATTGTTTTGTGACAAGGAGGCTTTTTTAGATTATTCCACAGATTCTTTTCATTTATGTGCAAAGCCACCAATTTTGTATAACTTGTAATTACCATGCAAGCGATTATGGAATTGCTGGGAAGTACTTCAAGAGAAAACAGACAGGGTAACAGCTGTTCTCAGAGAAGTCTGAGACCTTACCAAAGAAGCTCCTCGTCTAGGACTTGTAACTCAGCGATGCTTATTAATTA
Source organism: Lynx rufus (assembly GCF_022079265.1). NCBI lineage: Eukaryota > Metazoa > Chordata > Mammalia > Carnivora > Felidae > Lynx > Lynx rufus. The sequence continues at coordinate 126,443,298 of NW_025814834.1, read as the reverse complement.
TACTGGATAATAACAGTGTGGGTTTTTTAAAGTCATGTTTTCAGGGATTAGTTAACTATATACTCAAACCTGAGAGACAGCTTCTCAGCAAATTTGTCAAGGTCACGAATCGTACTCCAGCTCTGCTCTCCCATCCCACTTTTTCTTCTCTGCTATTCTGAAAAGGAGAAAGCCATACAAATATTCAGGTTTACGTTTGCCTTTCTGCCCTACTAAACCCATTTCAGTACTAATAATCATTTCGTTACCATCACTAATCAGACAGAAATGGAAATCATGAATAAAACAATGTGCAGTAAGAACAGTGGAATTTCAACTTTTTAAAGGTTTTTTTCCTCTTCTTTTGTCTAAACATTTTTCTGAACCTGGATTTGCCTTAGGACATTAATAGCTAGGTTGTCAATCTCAAGTTTGAAGTATAAAACTCAACACAGATGTTCTTCTTTTTTGTTTTTTTAATGTTTATTTATTTTTAATGTTTATTTTTGAGAGAGAGAGAGACAGAGCATTAGTGGGGGAGGGGCAGGGAGAGAGAGGGAGACACAGAATCTGAAGCAGGCTCCAGGCTCTGAGCTGTCAGCACAGAGCCTGATACGGGGCTTGAACTCACGAACCTTGAGATCATGACCTGAGCCGAAGTCGGACGCTCAACCGACTGAGCCACCCAGGCGCCCAATGTTTATTTATTTTTTTGAGAGAGAGAGAGAGTGCGAGCAGGGGAGGGGCAGAGAAAGAGGGAGACAGAGAATCCAAAGTGGGCTCCGTGCAGACAGCACGGAGCCTGATGCAAGGCTTGAACTCACGAACTGCAAGATCATGACCAGAGCCAAAGTCAGACAAAGTCGGACACTTAACCAACCGAGCCACCCAAGCACCACTCAACTTAAACAGATGTTCTTGGTGAAAGGAAAACATTGATGAGTCCCTGCTGTTTGACACTATTTCTTTTAAAAGTATAACTAAAAACTAGCCTTTTCTGTTTTGTTCTCACCATGACTTAAAAAGTAAAAATAGCCAGTTCAGGAATTGGTCTTGTCTTTCTCCATCCTAAAATGGTAGAGAGACTATTTCAAAATTTTACTGAGGATTTGCTTTTTAATTGGGAGCTGAAAAACTAGGATTCTGTCTTGGACTCAATCTTTCAAATCTTTACCCCTTTAATTCACATGCTTACACACACACACTCGTGCATGCACACAAACCTGTAGTATGGTCAGGAAGGTGGTTATCTTGAGATGGTACCTTAAAGGAACAGGATTTATTTGGCTCTTCGTATTTTCAGTATACCAGTATTATCCAAATACCCCAATAATGTCATCATTTAAAATGGTTGTAGTCAAGCTAGAAGTAAAATACAGGGCTTCTAACGCTGCTTTGAACAGTTGCCAGGTGATACCAACACAATTTAGAGCATAAGGCTAAGTGATTCCTGGATCTTGATCTTGGATAGTCTAACGAAGGAAGCATCACCTTTTCAGCACTGAAACATTCTTCTGTATTAAACCCCGTTTTGCTTTATTGTCGGGGGTGGGGGGAGGTTGTTTTCTGTTTTGTTTTGTTTTTTAAGCATAGCCATTGAATTGTGAATTTCCCTTTTTTTTTCAAATGATTTCCTCTTTGTGGATGATGGTGGTAAGAAAACCTAGCTCCTAAAAATAAAGAAAAGAGAAAGAAAACCTGCTTCTGATGAAATAATTTCTAAACATTGATAAATGACAGTAGTTTTTATGACTAGACTTCATTTGAAAGCTTAAATTATATAGTACTTTGCTGTGGTTTTTGAGAAAGTTTCCTCAATGCTGTATTAACACCTCATTTTTGCTTTTGGTTGTAAAATGTCCCAGGAAACGTTTCCAAGTCTGTGTAGTAAAGGAATTGTTAATGTCACTCCGTTACCTGCATGTAATCTATGATGCTCTTATGAAGTAATGACTTCAGGTCCCTCCTAGTAAAGCTGAGAGAATAGGGAAGCCAAAGACTTATCTTTCTACTCCCTTCCTGATCCTTGGACCCAACTTGGCAACCCAGGCCCTAAAGCAGATTTCAGCCCCCATTCCCTATGCACCTTCTCTCTCAAGCCTGAAGCCCACCAAGCCTGAGGGGGACAAAAAGGAAGGTGGCAGATAGCAGCTGAACAGAGACTAGAGGAAAGGGTAGAATTTGGCAGCAGGTAGAAGGGATTTTGTCTGCACCTGGTTGTGAGTGCCTCCACCCTCTTGACCCACCAATAACTGAGTGTTCAAATCACAAATAGTCATAATGTGAAAACACTTTTAGTGTCCTTTACTTATCTACAACTGCCTTGTTACATCCCTAAATATGTAAACTCATAAACTACCTGCTGGTAGTACAAGCATTCATAAGCAGAGGCAGTAGCGTGGTGGTTAAAGACATAGACGTTAGAGCCAGGCTGCCTGGATTTAAATCCTACTGCTTTAAAAAAAAAAAAAATTTTTTTTTTTTAACATTTACTCATTTTTGAAAGAGAGACAGAGTGTGAATGGGGGAGGGGCAGAGAGAGAGGGAGACAAAGAACCCAAAGCAGGCTCCAGGTTCCAAGCTGTCAGCACAGAGCCTGACACGGGGCTCAAACTCACAGACCATGAGACCATGACCCAAGCTGAAATCAGATGCTTAACCAACTGAGCCACGCAGGCGCCCCTAAATCCTACTTCTGACCACTTGCTAAATGAGTAACCTGGAACAGGTTACTTGGCCACTGTTTAATAATTTTCTCACCTGCAAATTGAAAATGATAGCCCTACCTTATAGGCTTATAAAATTTAAATAATCTAATGTGAATATAAATGCTTACAACAATGTCTAATGCATAGTTAGCTCTACATAAGTAATTGTCCTCGTTAATGTTATACTGTGCCCCCTCTCCACTGTTGTTTCTACGTTCAGATGGTTCAAGCACCAATGAGATCTGTAGTCAGCAGGTTCCATTCATACTACCACCACCACCTTTAATGTGTAACAACTAGCAATTCTCCCTCCGCAATAGTTTTAAAAAGCAAAATGCTGATGTTTCTCTCTTTCCCAGGCCCAACACAGAGATACTTTCATTGAAGAACGCTATGGAAAATACAACATCAGTGATCCTTTAATGGCCCTGCAGAGAGACTTTGAAACACTGAAGGAGAAAAATGATGGCGAGAAGCAGCCGGTCTGCACAAACCCACTCTCTGTTCTTAAGGTGGTGATGAAGCAATGCAAGAACATGCAGGAACGCATGCTGTCCCAGCTGGCCGCAGCCGAGAGCAGGCACCGGAAGGTGGGTTCACCCAGCTGACCTGTGCCACATAAACTCTTAGGAAGACTTGATAAATAATACCAGATACTTTCTTGTCAGCTGCCAGTTTCCACAGTAAGTCAGCTGGGAGGTCTCCCGGGTGTCAAAAGCCCCGCAGCTTACCCCGGAGCCAAGAGATCAGAAGGAAAACACAAGTTATTCAAAATGTTAAATTTAGGGAGGATGCCAGACACATTACTAGAGACGGCATTCCTTCTTGATGTGACACTCCAAAACACTGGCTATGTTTTTTCAGCTCTTGATCGTCCAGACTTTGGCAACAAACGGGTCTGACCAAGCTTGTAGGTGAACAGAGTGTTCCCTATTTGCTTACTTAAGTGATAAATAACAAGATGAGCAGGTATTTGGGGAATGCTGGATGAGGGAGAGAATTTACCTGACTATAAACATGGAAGCCAATAGATTATTTTCATGTGTTCCTACTTTTGAGTTTCATTGCATTTTACTTTTCGTAAAATGATAAACAGTCCCTAGGATTGTTTACTTTAAAGCTGTTCGAACCTATTAGGAAAGTGTGTGTGTGTGTGTGTGTGTGTGTGTGTGTGTGTGTGTGTGTGTGTGTGTTTGGCTCCCGGTCTTACAGCCCCGAGCTAGGAAGGCAGACCTGTGCTTTCCTCTACCTCATCTCATTGGAATTCTAATGCTTATGATTTTATTCCCCAACCTGTCATTTACCGCTGAAATCTGGCCTGTAAAAGGTGCTTGGCTAAAATCTACATTTTCTAAAAGTATTGGTTTAGATTTATACCAGCAAGGGAGACATCAACACATCTAGCAGGAAACATTTTATTCTGAAAAATGGGGTCAGTGGCTGCAAATTGATGAACTTTAGTTTACTTTTATGATTTGCCTGCATTAGAGAGCCATCTGCTTAAAACGCACCTGACAGATTGCTTCAGCATAGGTCTTGCCCATGATTTTTCTTACTCTTCACACTGTCCAAATGAAAGGCCAGAGTAGAGATTCTTAACCATGGATGGGCCTCAGATGTTCCATGATCCTCCAGAAAATATACAGAATGCCAAAAGTTTATGCATTTTTGTAGAATGTGAATTTTTTCCCATATCTTTAATTGAATTCTCAGAATTGTCCGGGACACAGAAGAGTTTAACCTCTGGTCTAGAATGAAGTGAACTAAAGACATTTATGCCCAATTTAAAATGTATCAGTGGCTGGGGGGGGGGGGGGGGGGGCGGTGCCTGGGTGTCTCAGTCGGTTGAGTGTCCGACTTCGGCTCAGGTCATGGTCTGTGAGTTTGAGCCCCGGTCGGGCTCTGTGCTGACAGCTGGGAGCCTGGAGCCTGCTTCGGATTCTGTGTCTCCCTCTCTCTGCGCCTCCCCTGCTCATGCTCTGTCTGTCTGTCTGTCTCTCTCTCTCTCTCTCTCTCTCTCTGTCAAAAATAAATAAACAGTAAAAAAATTGTTTTAAATGTATCAGTGCGTTTGGGTTAGTTGCCTAAATTTGGGGGGCTTTTACATAATCCTCTACGAAAGGCTTCACAGCATCCTTGTCTGATAGGCAGGCCTTTTTCCCCTTTCCTCCATGAAGCAGTTGAACTGTGCTGAATGGCTGGCTGGCCATGATGCCCATGAAAGGTGTAGTGTTGGGATGATTTGTGGCTCTAGGTGATTAGGGAGAGGAAGAAGTCAAAAATAATTCAAAATTCTTTAATACTATATTTCAATGTAAGTTCCTTTAAGTGAGTGTCAAATATTTTAAATCAACCACCTGTCTTTTTTAAGTGTTTTATCAAAGTAAAACACTGACTTTGTTACAAATTCAGTAGTACCTAGGGGCTTATAATTAGAGTGTTTATTGGCCCTGTTTGCCTGAGAGAGTCCCAGTTGTTGTCTATCGCCTTGGGATAGTCATTAAGAATACCCCCTTTGACTCTCAGAAGTGTTGTGGTTTGAGCAGTAAATTATATGGTTACTCTGCTTGTTATGAAACACAGAGTTCCCTGATCCACCTCTCCCCATTCCTTCTTCTCCTCAATATTCAGAGACAACCACTTTTTTCCTTTTGACCATTTATTTTGGTTGGTAAATTCCATATTTCTAAATGGTATACCATTCCCCCCTTATCAATTCTTTTTTTTTAATGTTTGTTTATTTATTTTTGAGAGAGTAAGAGAGAAAGAGAGAGAGAGGGAGCGGGGCAGAGAGAGAGGGAGAGGGGGAATCCCAAGCAGGCTCCATGCTATCAGCACAGAGCCCAATGCTGGACTTGAACTCATGAACTGCAAGATCATGACCTGAGCCTAAATCAAGAGTTGGATGCTCAATCACTGAGCCACCCAGGCACCCCCACCCCCTTATCAATTCTTGACACTTAAATTGCTTCCTCTCATTATAGGTGCAGATTTATCTTGCATCTTGCCTCCCTTTCCACCCTACCACCTTCCCAAAACAAACAATCCCCTTTCCTTACTCACTCTCGGTTGTATCTGCTAGTCCCAAATCCTGAGACTGTCACATTCAGTTTCCTCTGAGGATAAACATCTGCCTAATGCCTGGTCAGTAGACACCTAATACTCTTTGTACAGGAATCAGGTGGAAGGGACAAATAACTCCTGGAAAATACAGATTTTGAGCCAATCTTCTTGTTTCCTATCCCTCATCTGACCTCTCCTCAGCAGCACCTGCCGCCTTCAGGTTCCACACCTCTTTGGGGCCTTGCAGGGCGAATCAGCTTCCTCCCCCACACCAAAGGAGCCACCACCTCTTGCCTCCTTCCCTCCTTTAACATTTCTTGTCTGCTCCAGTTTGTCATTGTGGGTGTTTATCTTTTCATTCCATTTCTATAATTTTAGAGGGCTCTCCAAAGGGAAAGGAGATGATCTACCACCCGTAGCCAAAAGCTTGTCTTTCTACTAAATTGAAAAGTTAGAAGTTGTTTTTGTTTTGTTTTTTAATTTTTTTTATTAATGTATATTTATTTTTGAGAGAGAGAGAGAGAGACATCAAATCTGAAGCAGGCTCCAGGCTCTGAGCTGTCAGCACAGAACCTGACGCAGGGCGCGAACTCACGAACTGTGAGATCATGACCTGAGCCAAAGTCGGACGCTTAACTGACTGAGCCACCCAGGCGCCCCTGTTTTGTTTTGTTTTATTTTTAGGTAATCTCCACACCCACACCCAACATGGGGTTCGAACTTACAACCCCGAGGTCAAGAATCCAAAGCTCTACTGACTGATCCAGCCAGTTGCCCAAGTTAGGGGTTTTTTTTAATTGGAAGGAAGTATACCAAGATGTTTTCATTTTGGTAAATGAAAACATTTTGTGTTTAAAGAGGAGTTTCATGTGCCAGAAACTTTTCTCCCTCCGTTAGTGAAGAGATAGGATGAGAAATGGTCGTGGGGAGGACAGTGCTCTGTCTTAGAGGTCTGGGCCAAGGCACCTCTGAAGGAGGAGCAGAAGCTGCTAGGAAATCCCTTGCCTTTCAGAATATTGCAGTTATAGGTAGGATTATGTGGGAAATGTCCCTTTATTTTTTTTTTACTCTGTACTTTATTTTTTTTGTTAATATAGTTTATTGTCAAGTTAGCTAACATACAGTGTATACAGTGTGCTCTTGACTTTGGGAGTAGATTCCCATGATTCATCGCTTACATACAACACCCAGTGCTCATCCCAACAAGTGCCTCCTCAATGCCCATCACCCATTTTCCCCTCTCCCCCAACCCCCTATCAACCCTCAGTTTGTTCTCTGTATTTAAGAGTCTCTTATGGTTCACCTCCCTCCCTCTCTGTTTGAAACTATTTTTCTCCTTCCCCTCCCCCATGGTCTTCTGTTAAGTTTCTCAGAGCCCACATATGAATGAAAACATATGGTATCTGTCCTTCTCTGGCTGACTTACTTCACTGAGCATAATACCCTCCATTCCATCCATGTTTTTGCAAATGGCAAGATTTCATTCCTTCTCATTGCTGAGTAGTATTCCATTGTATATATAAACCACCCACATCTTCTTTTTTTTTTTTTTTTAATTTTTTTTTTTTCAACGTTTTATTTTTTTTATTTTTGGGACAGAGAGAGACAGAGCATGAACGGGGGAGGGGTAGAGAGAGAGGGAGACACAGAATCGGAAACAGGCTCCAGGCTCTGAGCCATCAGCCCAGAGCCCGACGCGGGGCTCGAACTCCCGGACCGCGAGATCGTGACCTGGCTGAAGTGGGACGCTTAACCGACTGCGCCACCCAGGCGCCCCCACCCACATCTTCTTTATCCATTCATCAGTTGATGGACACTTGGGCTCTTTCCAGAATTTGGCTATTGTTGAAAGTGCTGCTATAAACATTGGGGTACATGTGCCCCCACGAAACAGCACTCCTGTATCCTTTGGATAAATTCCTAGTAGTGCTATTACTGGATTGTAGCATAGTTCTATTTTTAATTTTTTGAAGGACCTCCATACTTTTCCAGAGTGGCTGTACCAGTTTGCATTCCCACCAACAGTGCAAGAGGATTCCCATTTCTCCACATCCTCGCCGACATCTGTTGTTTCCTGAGTCGTTAATTTTAGCCACTCTGACCAGTGTTAGGTGGTATCTCAATGTGGTTTTGATTTGTAGGGAAATGTCCCTTTAAATTTGTGCAGTATTTGCCTCCAAATTGGGCTTAATCCTTTGGTGCCAGGATAAGTGGAATGGGGTAGGCAGGTTAATCAGAGGCCTTGTGAAAAATCTACACATAAGATCCCAAGTGTTGAGCCTTTTTACATGCAGGAAGAACTCGGGAGAGTCTTTCCACCTCTTAGCTAACTGTATATAAAATGTGTATTACTGACTAAGCAAGGCGCAGTGATTTGAGCTTGAGGGAAAGATCTCAGCTTTCAGCTTGCAGCTTTCCATGGTTCTGCCTTGCTTTGTCACCCACACCCATCCCCTAATCAGAGCAAACTGCATCCTTGGAAACTTTCTCAATCCCTATAGCTAATTAGGTGCTCTCTTCTATATACATGCCATTTTGTGCATGTTGAAGTAAAGCATAGATCTTACTGTTTTCTAGCACATAGCTGACATCTCTTTTACCCTGCTAGATAATGTGATCCTTGATGGCCCTGACTGGGATGGACTGATTGATCTCTAGAACTATCTTAAGTGCTTAGTTAGGCACTTAGTATTTAATTGTATTACAAGTGTGTTTCCCTGCTATTTGGATATTATTATTTTTTAATTCTTTAAAGGTGATCCTAGACCTTGAGGAAGAAAGACAGAGGCACGCACAGGACACAGCTGAAGGAGATGATGTCACCTACATGCTGGAGAAGGAGAGAGAGCGGCTGACCCAGCAGGTAGTTAGGTGGAGGGGCTCACAACACCATTTGCCTGGAATAGCATTTCTCAAAGATCGTTCTGCAGGGTGGAAATTAGTGTTGCTCAAAAAGAAAGGGCTTTGTGGTCAAATCTGGGAATTACTGGATTAAACAAAGTTAAATAAATTTCTAATTCAATTTGTTGGACCCTGTAGTACAGAAAAGCACATTGTGAGTCTTAAGAACAAGATAGGGTATTCTGAGTTTAGCAAATCTATGTTTTCATGGAATCTTGTTTTGACATAGATCACTCACTGTGGGACTGTCATTCTATAAAATGTACTCTGGGAACACTAGCTTCAAACTCTCAAGTATTTTGACCTAGGAATCCTAGTAAGAAATACATTTTATATCACAGCCCAATATATATACATACATAAACACATGCCTAAAACAAAAATCTGATGAAATCCCATATAACCCTTACTGGTTACAATAACCATTCTTTTTTTTTTTTTTTAAATTTTGATCATGGCTCATGAGATTAGTTTCCTCATCCATTGGGTCTCAGAGTTTGAAAAACACTGACTAATAGGGTTCCATCAACACTTTCCCTCTTGGTCAGAGTTTCTCTGCCTTAAATAGGGTTGGGATGATAATTAAAATAGACTGCATTTGCATAACAAGTAGCATTTAAATGCAACTATTCTTTTTTAAGGCCAGAAAGAATGATTGCCAAAGCTTTCAAAGTGATGAGCCCCGAGTAACATGTAGAAGTGTTGAATCGCTATATTGTACACCTGAGACACACAGAACACTGTGTGTTCACTCTACCAGAGTTAAAATCAATAAATCGTTCTGTTTTCATCAGCATTCAGTGCGAAACCTGGTGTATATGGCTTCCTGTTTTCTGTATCGGTGGGTTCCAATCTTCTGAGCGCTCCACAGACCTAAAACACAGATGATGGCTCATATTCCTGCCGATAACAGTACAGGAACCAGAAGTGCCTCCTCGACCATCAGGGAAAGATTAAGCCGTAGCGTGTCCATTTCCGTGGGAGGGACTGTAAGACTTCAGAAATACTGGAGCTAAGCACATGGCATCCGTGGCAGACCACGTGCCAGAGAAGAGCTAGCCAGGACACTCGCCTGGAGAGTAGTTTTGCAGCGTATCTCTTCATTTTCTTACTCTAATCACCATGTATGGCGGCCTTCTTTTCCAGCTGGAATTTGAGAAGTCCCAAGTGAAAAAGTTTGAGAAGGAGCAGAAGAAGCTGTCCAGTCAGCTGGAGGAGGAGCGCTCCCGCCACAAGCAGCTCTCGTCCGTGCTGGTGCTCGAGTGCAAGAAAGCCACCAGCAAGGCAGCCGAGGAGGTGCAGAGGGCGGGAGAGCTGAGCCGGAAACTGGAGAAGGAGAAGAGCCGGGTGAGCCAGCTGGAGGAAGAGCTGGCCGCGGAGCGGAAGCGAGGCTTGCAGACAGAAGCCCAGGTGGAGAAGCAGCTGTCTGAGTTCGACATCGAAAGAGAGCAGCTGAGGGCAAAACTGAACCGAGAAGAGAACCGGACCAGAACTCTAAAAGAAGAGATGGAAAGTTTGAAGAAGATCGTGAAGGATCTGGAGGCTTCTCACCAGCATAGTAGCCCTACTGAGCAATCCAAGAAACCGGTAACCGTATCTAAGGGCACAGCGACTGAGTCTCCTGTGCTGGTGTCTGTATTTTGCCAAACGGAAGGTTTCCAGGCAGAAAGAACCCACGGGAGCAACGTAGCCAAGGTGCTGACCACTGGGCTGCCTGGCCCCACCACTCCTACTTACTCTTATGCAAAAACCAATGGCCATTTGGAGCCCGAGATACAAACTGCCAAGGAGTCGGTTACAGGCAGCAGTGTGGAAAACCAAGTGCCTCCACGAGAGAGGTCTGTGGGGTTGGCCCAAGAGAAAGCAGTGGAGAATGGCGGGTGTCCTGTGGGAATTGAGACTCCTGTCCCAGCACCTGGTCACCTCCCGTCCAGCGGGGGCTCGCTGTCTCCCAGCAGCACCGCCTCCTCCTCTCTCACATCCTCTCCTTGTTCCTCCCCAGTGCTAACTAAGCGCTTGTTGGGGTCCTCAGCCAGCAGCCCCGGCTACCAGTCATCCTACCAAGTAGGGATCAACCAGCGGTTCCATGCAGCGCGGCACAAATTTCAGTCCCAAGCAGATCAGGACCAACAGGCCAGTGGTCTGCAGAGCCCTCCATCCAGGGACCTGTCTCCCACGCTCATAGACAACTCTGCCGCCAAGCAGCAGGCCCGCAACACAGTCACTCAGGTGCTCTCCAGGTTCACTAGCCAGCAAGGGCCGATCAAGCCCGTCTCCCCCAACAGCTCTCCCTTTGGCACAGACTATCGGAATCTGGCCAGCACTGCCACCTCGAGAGGGGACACCAGCCATTCCCCTACTCCAGGGAAAGTGTCCAGTCCACTGAGCCCTCTGTCTCCAGGGATCAAGTCCCCCACCATCCCCAGAGCCGAGAGAGGACACCCGCCTCCCATCCCACCCAAAAAACCGGGCCTCACTCCCTCTCCATCCACTACCACTCCATTGACCAAAACCCCTTCCCAGGCCTCCTCCTTGGCCGCCGCAGAAGACCTAGCCGGCAGCTGCTGTTCAAATGCCGTTGTGGCTAACGGCAAGGACGTCGAGATCCTTCTGCCTACCAGCAGCTAGTCCCTAGCGGGAGGCTCCACGTCTGACATTCCACCAGATTTCGTCCAAGAGCTCAGAGTCAAACCGTTGAGTCAGATCATGTTATTTATTTTGATAGTAGCTGAAACCATCTGTATAATACATGTAGTGTGTTTCACCTTTTTGTATTTTTTTAAGTAGAAACCGAGTACTTTGGATTTGTATGACTCACACCTTTGTACTAACGCGGGAAGGGCACCTCAAAGACATCTCCAGCTCGGCAGTCACCGACCTGTTGTGATGGAGAAAGCTAATTGAGTACCAGGTGGTGATTTGCTATTTTGGGACTAGAATCACTCAACACTCATTTTGAATTATGCAGAAAGTGGTTCGTGTAAATTTTTATTCCAGATGAACGTGTTTAAAAAGTGCCTGAAATAAGACTGCCATATGAATGTGTGATTCTGCAGCAAAAACACAAAATGGATCATCTAATTGCAGAAAATGAGATCCTCCGTGAATCCTGAATGTTAAAAACCAACACTGCTTTTAATCCTCTTTTGCTGTTTTTAATATAAGCTGTGTCCAGAAACAAGGCTGCATCAGTAGGATGGGAATCCTGAAGGTGGTTGTGGACTCCCCACAAAGCTGAGCTTTATAGAGCCCTTGAGAAACCCTCCTGAGCAGTAAGCAGCTGGGGTGCCGGTTTTCTTGTACTTCTGAAAAATTAAGTCACTCCCAGTTTCCTGCATAAATTCTTGAATGGAATGAAATCACATCTCCTTTCAAAAAATGTCTTCGGGCATCTACTGTTGTGTAAGGAACTTCTGATTCCAGTCGCTATTACTTGAATAGAAAATGGCTACTCATTCTGTATAAAAGTTTTTCGACAGAATGAGATCTTTATTCTGTAATCAAAAAGCAATAACTGAAAAGTCACTCTCTTTGTAATATTATAAGTCAGAATTATACAGGTTTTACCAATATTATTACACTTCTTCTCCGAGCTGCCAACACTTGGTGTCTATATCTGTGGAACCAAATTAACTTTTCCCTAAATGGAAGAATGTGTGTGTGTGTGTGTGTGTATATATATATATATATATACACACACACACACACATACATATACATATATATATATGTATAGATACACACCCCTTTACGTGTTTAACATACACACACTTAAACACACAAATATTAGCGTGATTCTATCTTTGGAGTTTGCAATATAGCATAAAGGACGAGTAGACATGCACATTAAGATTACCTGTCACAGCAACTAGATGCAGCTGGGACCCAATCAGTCAAAGGAGGAACCTTGTCCACAGGGACGTGGGGAAATTCCAAATGAAGTCAGGTCTTCAGCATCACGAAAAACCAGAGCCAAACTCACCCCAGCATCACAAAACTCCACTGGCCAAATGAATGAGTGAAACAGGTCACTCAATCAAGCGCTGTAAGACAGCCAGGAGAGGGGGAGCTGTAGCAAATGGAAGTGCCCAGGCCCCCTGTGAAAGGAAAGGGCCACCCCTGTTGAGCTCCAGCTGCTTGCTGCCGTGCGATAGTGTTAGCCCAGGGTTACCAGCTCCTCAAATTTGGGGGAAAGCCAGATTTTCATAGAAACATTCTCATTTTTAAATATCAAAACAGATTCAAAAACAATTTTAAACTTCTGGTTAAACACTTGTGCAGCTGGGTTTAGCTCAGAAGCTGACAAGTTGCAACCTCATTCATTCTAGAAACTTCCATCATTTGCATCGTTGTGAGTTTGTGAGGACAGACACCTCCACTCTCCAACTTGTAGGCTAGTACAGCTGACAGAGGCTATAGAATATAATGAGGATCCTCGTCTTCCAAACAAGACTTTGCAACCCAGCTCAAACAAGGTGGTTATATGATTTGTCCACGGATGGAGAGGCCTTGGTGTCCTCACATACATTCTCCCTAGCCAGTGTCTACCCAGAAGCCCTGCCCTGCTATAATTTGAATCTACTTCTTCCCAATCCAATATGAATTGATGGGGGGACAGGCAGGTGATGGAAATCAATGTGTAAATCACAATTGGTGTCTCCAGGGCTTACGGTCTGATTAAGGCCAATACAGAAAAAAATTAAAATACTACTAATGGCCCAGGGCATCTACCAAATGATGAAGGTGGTATCTCAGAAATCGCCCAAAGCGATCATGCATGAAATTTTATTCCCACGCATAGCCAAATGAAGTGTTGATGATAAAATAGCTGAACTTTTTAAACAGGAGAGGGGGCTATAGCCCCAGAGTTTTATTACCTCTCTTGCTTTAAATGGTAATCTTAAAAGTTGCATTGTGCTCTTCCTTTGTTTTGGCATAGATATATATATATAGAGAGAGAAATACTATAAGGAGGTTTATTTCTTAGGAAATGCACTGAATAATGTATTTCTTTTACAGTGTAATATGGGGGTGGGGGAAATGCAAAAGAAACGTGTATTTTTGCTAGTTGCCTATCTTCTAAGATAAATAAGCACAATATTGCAATGGATCCAATACTCCAGTTAGGTATTCTAGATTAGTATTTAAATTTGCTGTAGATTGTGTGTGTGCTAAGTAAAAGTTCCATGATTCACAATTTCGGTATTAACCCATGTTGTGAAAGCTGTGTTACTACTCAACAGATTATAATGGATGTGCGACACATAACACAAGCATTAACTAAATCGTTTGTAAAGCCAAATGTACCATGCAGAAGTCTTCATCCACTTTTATAGCAGACTACATTAAAACAAGTTAAATCATTCTGTCTGGGGAAAATCTAGTCTTGTTTGTACAAAGTGAAGGATGTTGCACAACAGGGCCTGTTTTGTTGGGGAAGGAGCAGGTGGTGTAGAGGAAGCACTCGTCTGTGGCTTTCAAAAACCCAAGTGAAGTCAGTGACCCATCCAGGTTAGACTCCAAAAGGAGCTGGCATATTGGTTTTCTTTAGAACCTTAGAGCTGGAAGAAGCCTTGGCAATAATCCAGTCTGTACTTTTCAAACCCTGGGGTGGGGGGGGGGGGGCGGTCTGGACCTGAGAATCTGAAAAAAGCTAGGCACCATCCCCAGACAAATGGATATACTAGTATGTAGAGTTTGGTTGATGGCTTCACAGGATCCAAAGACCCTGCAGCCATCCATGATTCACGTACTCTAGCTTAAGAACGCCTGATCTTGTCGTGCCCTCTCATTTTACAGGTGACTATCAAATCCCTCATCGCTCCTCTTAGTCCAGTGCTGTTGTGCTACATCGTTAGCAAGTGAGAGCTGTAGGCAGACAAAAGCACTTGAAAATCTTGTGACGTTCAAACAATATGGATGTTTGCATATGTTAAGTCTCTAGCATTTAAGCCAATTAATGATCATTTCAACAAACACTGGGTATGTCTTCCCGGAACAGCCTCACTGTCAGTAATGCTGCCTTGTCTTCCCGGGTGGTCCGTCATGCCTTGGGTGTGGTTTGCTCCTCTCCCCTTTCTACACCTAGAGCATCCCTCCCTCCCACGGACAGTCCTGCAGGTCCTGCAGGTCTGTTTGGCTCTAGACCATGTCTCTACCTTTCCTACCCTCTTGGAGGTGGCCTCTTCTCTGCATTTAGCAGTGGAGAGTATTCTGCCAGTCTTTGGGTCATTTTCTGGGTTATTTATACTGCTATGGATGTTATCTAGGTGTATCTGTGGGACGAAGTGAGCTTTAGGACCGTCTTGCTCCGCCATGTTCCCCAGAAGTAGCAATGCTGCCTTGTCAATTAATTTATAAGCAGCTCTTCTGATGCTTGGTCTTTGAAACAGAACTTTAAATGTCTTGAAATGCTGGCTTCAAAATAGGATCTGTTCTTATAAATTCTGAGTCCGAAGTAAGCAATGAGCATTGTTTCACGGGAGTAATTTTCATGTAATTGCTATAAAGCCAGCTGACAAAACTTAAGAGCACCCATCTGCTGCTTGCATATCAATGGCCAATTCATTGGTAAAAGCAAAGGAGAAAGAAGACTGGGCTAGCGGTTCCCAAACCTTACTGTAACCTGCGAAGCCTTCTAAGATAAGGACTCCTGAGGACTGGGCCTAGGGGCCTGCTAATGCAGGTGCTCTGAGGCTCGATCTTGAGAAACAGTGCCTCATTGCCCTTACCTGTTCTTTCACAAGAACTTTTCCTCTGACCTGAGGTGATGTCTTAAACTCCTGAATCTGGTTTGCCAGAATGTCAGTGATATTCAGAGCCTAGAGTACTTACTTGGGTCCCAGCACTGTGTTCTCGCCCATGTGCAGATGAGGTCGTTGAGAACCAGAGATTGGTGTAAGGGCCCTTGGTGAGTGACAGCATGGATTAAGCCCCTGGTGCTTCCCACTTTCCACTACTTGTGTTTCCCAAATGAGTATCTCCTGAGGTGCTTGTTGGCCAGGCCCAGGCCCTGCCCTGGGAATTCTGATTCAGTAATCCAAGGTGGGGCTCTAAGATGAGTGCCTGGGCTGATTCTAAGGCTGGACCAGGTGGAACCCTGTAAGACACCACACAGCTCTTCCCACTGGCCCTAACAACCCCCATCCCCAGGAGTGGTTCTCAGACCTAACCAACGCCAGGAGACCTTTCTCAGGTCAGATATGCTGAACAAAAAGCATCTTTCTTGTTAACTCCCCTCAAGCAACCAATGTTTCTTAAATATTTAAGATGAGCCAGAAAGGTAGCTATTATGGAAAACACACATTGAACTGTGTTCCCTGCCCTCAGGGTACTCATCTTCTAGTTGGGCAAAGCAAAACATTAACACACGAAATGTTAACAGACAACTGAATTATGTAAGTGGGGTTTAAATGCCATATAGGGTTATTGAAGGTAATTCTGGCAAAAGCGTTATGGTAGCACACAGAGCTCTTTGTGGGCAGATAAAAAGTTAACTAGAAAAGGAGCAAATGTCTTTTCTCCTCTCTCCAAAGCCCTGGTTTACCTAGGGTTCTGCGGTATCTCCCTGTTGTTTGCATGATGCTTCAGTTGGCTTGTCTTAGTCTTAGGATGTGGTCAGAGACAGAGGCACTGGAAGTCCCCAAGAACTGAGTCCTGTTTCAGGGAGACTGACAGACACCAGTGTGGTGTGCTTTCTGCAAAGACTTGGGGCTGGTGTAAGAAGGAGCCCCCAGGGCACAGCATCTGCAAAACATTCCCAAGTAACTTGTAGGGAAAACCTAGGAAAAGGCAAATAGAGAAAGGACCTCCTTGCAAAAATCCTGCATTACCCACAAGTGTTCCCTCTTACCCTCAAAATCTCCATAAGCAAAAGAGAGAAATGAAAACCAAACTTTGAAAAGAGCCAAATGACCTGTGCCTGGGTGGCTCAGCCAGTTAAACGTCCCGACTTCGGCTCAGGTCATGATCTCACGGTTCGAGGGTTCGAGCCCTGCATCTGGCTCTGTGCTGAAAGCTCAGAGCCTGGAGCCTGCTTCTTATTCTGTATCTCTCTCTCTGTGTCTCTGCCCCCTCTGCAGCTCATGCTCTCTCTCTCTCTCTCTCTCTCTCTCGCAAAAATAAATAAACATTTGAAAAAAAAAATTTTTTTAAGTCAAATGAATCCTTCTGGGACACCTGCAAGTGACTTCTTGCCTTGGAGGGATATAAAAGCAACTTCTCCTCTTCTCCCCATAGCGTGAATGTTCATGCTGCCATCACACCGGAGAGCACACGGAGTATCATGAGGCTCTCTCTGCGCCGCTGTGAAATGGTTGCCTCTGAGAAATTACTGAGAAGGTTGGCCTTCTCCCCGGGGAATCAGTCCCCTACTTACTTTGCCAAGAGTCCAACTGACTAACTCAACATGGTAGCCACTCAAGTCCCCTTCAGAAATGAAGGATTTATTGCCTGAGCTGCAGGAAATGTCAGAAAAGAGCCCTCGGGTATAAGCCCCTCAGGAATTGCCTGAACTGAAAGGAATCGGCTTGACCAGGGTCACCTCTCCTGTAAGGGGCAGCTGCTGTCCAAAGACTGATTGGCATGGAGTATAAAGACCTGGCCCCCCCATCCCAAATCTAGACCACTCTGCAGGGTCGTTCCCTAGTTCAAAACCCCTGTAGGGTTGGCTGAGCCCTTTATTGAGACTAACGCAGCTCAGCCTTCCCTCCCTTCTTCCTCCCCCCTCTCCCTCTCTTCCCTTCCTGTGCATCTCAAAGGTGTGTAACCACCCCCCACCCAGCCTCCATCTCAGACTCTCCTCTGTCCCTTTAGGTCATGATCAAGTCCTCCAAAGGAGGGCAGGCACATTTTCTGAGTATTTTATTTGGTGCCAGGGCATCTCCTATGTTACCTGATTTAATCGAAGCAGGGATTCCTTCTTGACCCACAAGGTAATTAAGGCCGACTGAGGCCCAGTAAATTGCCTCCGGCCCTGCAGCAGAGCAGGGCTGAGATTCAACGACACAGGTGGGATTCAAACCTTCGCCTGTTTGGCCTTCAAGTCCACTCTCCTTCCACTGGCCACACAACAGTCAAAACAGTAATAATAGGGGCTCCTGGGTGCTTTAGTCAGTTAAGCATCCGACTCTTGGTTTCGGCTCAGGTCACGATCTCACAAGATTCATGAGTTCCAGCCCAGAACCAGGCTCCGCGCTGATGGCGTGGAGCCTGCTTGGGATTTTCTGTCTCCCTCTGTCTCTGCTCTTCCCCCTCTTGCACTGTCTCTGTCTCACTCAAAATAAATAAGTAAACTTAAAAAAAAATAATAATACATTTGGGGAGTTAAGAATACTAGCCTATTGTCAGTCACCCACCTAAGTATGAATCCACTGCTTAGCCAGCTTTTGAGACTTTCAGTAGGAACGAGATCCTGAAGGAATGAGCGTTTTGGTGAAGAGAAAGCAGAGGGATGATTTGCTTACACACATGAAGTCCTCAAATGTTAGAGCTGGCAGGAAGCTTAAAGACCCTTGAAGCTAGCTAGCTCTGTCATATTACAGAGGAGAACGAGGCCCAGAAAGGTCAGGTGAGTTGCTCAGGTTTCCAGGTCTAGTTGATGGCAGAGCCCAGACTGTAGTCAGGCCCCCCACTCTGAGCCTGCGCTGACTGCTCCTCCCTGAGCTGACCTGTAAGCAGGAATCCCTGGCCCAGCCCTGGCTGCTCCCTCCGGCACTCCCTCCTTCCTCTCACCTGCTTCTCCACAGTGTCTGGGCTTTGATCTTGTTCACCTGGGCTGCCCCATATTCCAAGCTTCATCCTCTGCCCACTGGCCTAGGGCTGCCTGCCATACCTGTTGCCACAGAAATCCCGTCCTCCTGCCCCTGAACCGGTTTGACAGCTGAGGTGAGGCCGGGAGTGGGGAGGATGGTAGAGCTTCTGTTCCTAGGCTGTGCTTCCATCTGTCCGGCATCAGTTCTGAGAAGCACTTGCTCACAAGGCATGTGCTCTCAGGTATGGACAAGAAGCCACTGAAGCCACAAGCATCTATCTCCTTGTACCTCCTGCCACGCCTGCTGGCAGAGGAGGGCAGCCGACTGCTGAGGGAGAGAGACGCCTCTTCCTCTAGGCCTCCTTCCCCACCTGAACTCAAAACCCACGGCTGGCTCTCCTGGGAAGGGCCTTTTGTGGGCTCAGAAGACTTGCCCATCTCCCTTCTCAGCCAGGCCCACTCTCCCGCTCCCCCAATGCAGCCAACCCAGAGCAGAGCCTTCCAGGACCGTTGGGGCCTCAGAGCAGACAGGGTGTCCTCAGGGTGGCAGGGTGGTTTAGAGTGGTGACCACAGCATACAGGCCCCTTCTTCATCCCTAGCGTGTTTTCCCTCTCCTGAGTCTTGGTGAGTCAGCAGCAGCGGGCCACACACAAGGCTCCCATTCAGGCCTCAAGTTCCTTCTGCTCTCACTCCCTTCCTCTCTCTCTCATTCTCTATGTGGGCCTTATTCTCACCATGGGAAAGCTCTGCTCCCTGCCCTGTGCCTTCTCCTCTCCACCCCAACACCGGGTGCACTGCCCACCCCCCCCCAACACACACGCCCGCATTCCTTATCCCCACCTTCTGGGACTTTGCAGTCCCTGCTGGATACAAACATAAAGAAGGGAGAACAAAATGTAAACGTCAAACTGTTAAGTCCTCAATCACATATTTTCAACCGGTGTTTGTTGCTGCTGGCTCTGTGCAGGCTCTGAGCTATGCTGATCACACACACACACACACACACACACACACACACTTGCTGTGCGTGTCAGCCATTTATTCACCGTATGTTTATTAAGAACCAACTCCGTGTCAAGCCTCATGCTAAGGGCTGGAATTTACGCTCCGATGGGGGAACGAATCTAGCAGATGGGACATCTCAGGGCAGGGCTCGGAAGCATGCAGCAGGTGTCCCCGAGAGAGCGGGAGATGGGGCCCAACCCGCCGGAGAAGTTCAGCACAGCAGGGAAATTTGTGGGTCCAGAGGCACACAGAAGGGAGAAGGATCCCTGTTTGTAATGACAGGGGTGTGCGTACATTGTGTGCCTAAGATAAGGGGAGGCAAAAGCTTGACGGAGCAAGAAAGCAGCTCAGAACGAGAGCTTTGCCATTCTGGGGTAGCCTCGGGCAAGTCGATCAACCTCTGCTAGCCTCCGGGTCAGCATCAATACAATGAAGATCTGAGCACCTCCCTCTTAGAGTTTTGTGAGAATTCGGTGCGATGAAGCAGGCAAGTGCCCGGCACACAGTGAGAGCCCGGCGGAAGACTCGCTGCCTTTATGGCGAGAGGCAGCGGGTGGAAGGGCGGCCCGCGGCCTCTGTGTCTGGAAGGGAAGCTGGGCGGCTCCCACGCAAGGCTGCTCCGGGCGACGGGCAGCCCCGCCCTCGGTCCGAAAGCTGAATCGCTGGCGCCCCCTGGCGTTTCAGTCGCTGTGATTCTCGGGGCAAAGGCAGGGTCTACGGTCAGAAAGGGACCCGCCTGGGAGATGCTGCGCGAGCAGGGATACGTCCCCTCCCGGTGCTGGCGCTCAGCCGCCTCTCTGTGGGGACGTGCGCGGCACACAGCGGCAGTCCCCCTCCCGGGGCACGCGTGGAAGACCGAAGTAGTAAAATGGGAGAGAATAATGGAAGCCACCCTGCAGGACGGTTGTGAGCCTTAAATGAGCAAATCCAAGACTTCACACACTAGTAGGAGCAGAAGCAAACCCTCAGCAAGAGATAGCTGTTAGGATTATGTAAATCCTAGAACAGTGACTGGCACATAATAGGTGCTGGATAACTATTTGTTAACTATTTGTTAAACAGGGGTCAGGATGACTCTATCAACATTTACTTATTCATCCATTCATCCATTTAATTATGCTTCCAAAATGTTTACTCCTCCTATACGGTCGATGCTATAAAAAACAAGTCCTTAATAAGGAGCCCAGTAAGTAAGCGAGAGCCAGCGATCGATGGAAGGAAAACAAAGACGTTTCATTCATTCAGACATCCTGCTAGGTACCACACTCGGATAGGCACTGGGATGAAGAAACCAGTGAGTTACAGGACTTTAGGGGGGTCGAATGCTGGCGAGAGAGACAAACGTAAAGGAACGTGTTATGTGGACTATGATAAAAACAGGAAGAATTTAGACTCTCATTGGTGAGCCACTGGGAGCTTGAATTGAGGCATCATGAGCAGAAGTAGATTGACCATGGAGCTAATGGTTTAAGCTTCAAGGACCATCGCTGGCATGGCACCTTTCCAACCCTGAAGGGCCCAAGGAATGTGTTCGTATGGTCATACGTTTTTATAAAATTTGCAAAAGTAAGATATCTTCACTGCAATCGGTTAAGACTGCTGTCTCTCTTCATTCTGACTTCTCCTATATCATACTTTCCCCTATACTGGGTAACCTTGGAATGGTGGCCACAAGCATTTTTGGAATTCAGCTAAAGGGGACTATTTTTGAGTGAAATACATTTATGTGGTTTGCAATCGCTTGCATGTATGGTTGAGTTTTTGCCATCCCAGTGTCGGAATGACTTACAGAAATGCTCCCGTTAGTCACCATGGTGCCTTGCTTTGCATAACGACATGAAGAAGTAGCACCAAAGGTTGTATTGCTATTGACATATTCTTTTTTTTTAAATTTTTTTTTTAACGTTTATTTATTTTTGGGACAGAGAGAGACAGAGCATGAACGGGGGAGGGGCAGAGAGAGAAGGAGACACAGAATCGGAAACAGGCTCCAGGCTCTGAGCCATCAGCCCAGAGCCTGACGCGGGGCTCGAACTCCCGGACCGCGAGATCGTGACCTGGCTGAAGTCGGACGCTTAACCGACTGCGCCACCCAGGCGCCCCAACTATTGACATATTCTATAGCACCTGGCACTGAAAGTAAAGTGAGAAGTGGGGTGGAAACAAGGTTTTAAATGAATGGAGCTAGAAGCTGGTCTCTAGAAACTCATCCAGTTATTCTGTGTGTAAAATCATAATGGGTAATTAATTTCTCATCAATCTCTAGTCAAAAGAAAAGTTTTCTCTTGCCAGGGAAATATTTAATAATGCAATGCACACAATTATAAATGTACCATAAATATGAAGATGTAATCAAAGAGTATGGAGTCAAAAGATATGTTTGGGTGTTTTTAAATGTTAAAGAGTCCTGCTTCTTTTTGTTTTAAGTTTATTTATTTATTTATTTATTTAGTAATCTCTATACCCAATGTGGGGCTCAAACTCATGACCCCAAGATCAAGAGTCACATGATATTCTGACTGAGCCAGCCAGGTGGGTGCTCTAAAAGTTCTGCTTCTGACCAAGATGGAAAAATGGGGAGTGGATTTAGTCTCTAACCTAAACCAACTAAACACTGAGCAAAACATATTGAACAACAATTTTCAAGACACTGGACTTTAGGCAAAAAAGGACTGAAACAGGAAACAAAGTGAATCCTATGATTGTCCCAGCAGTGAGGGGTAATCAAGGCATGGCCGGGCAATCTCCCTCAGTTGAGGTAAAGCTGGGAGTTGGGAGGGAAGAGTATTGGAGATAAGAAAGCTATAATGACAGACATCTCCAGAGATCTTCAGAGCTGCCCCCCACCCAGAATCTTCAACTGAATACTAATCAACACATGCATGTGAGGAAACCACCCCAAAGGAGAAGATAGAACAGTACTCAGAGCTCACATGACACTAGTAGTTTCTGTCCTCCGCAGCCAGACTGACAAAGCTCATAATTCACAGAACATTGAATAGAGTGCCCAGAAGGTTTTTGTCTCTATGTGGGCCATAATTAACCCTAGACTTAAGTGCTGCTCTGCTCCCATCTAAAAAAAAAAAAAAAAAAAAAAAGAAAAAAACTTTAAAAGCCAGGACTCCAGTGCAGCACATATACTAAAAGCAAGACTCAAAAGAATCAGACTATATCCCAGGGGCCTGGGTGGCTCAGTTGGTGTCTGACTCTCGATTTTGGCTCAGATCATGATCTCGGGCTTCATGAGTTGGACCCCTACATCGGGCTCTGTGCTGGCAGTGCACAGCCCGCTTTAGATTCCCTCTCTCTCCCTCTCTCTGCCCCTCCCCCTCCTGGTGCACTTGCACATGTGCATTCTAACTCTCTCTCTCTCTCAAAATAAATAAATAAACTTAAAGAAAAATTGCTTTCCAGAACAAAGCTTAAGAATTTGTATAGAAAATCAGGAGTGCCGGGGCGCCTGGGTGGTTCAGCCAGTTAAGCGCCCGACTTCAGCTCAGGTCATGATCTCGCGGTCCGTGAGTTCGAGCCCCGCGTCAGGCTGTGTTGACAGCTCAGAGCCTGGAGCCTGTTTCAGATTCTGTGTCTCCCTCTCTCTCTGTCCCTCCCCTGTTCATGCTCTGTCTCTCTCTGTCTCAAAAATAAATAAATGTTTAAAAAAAAAAAAAAGAAAAAAGAAAATCAGGAGTGCCTAAGTGGCTCAGTCAGTTAAGCAGCCAACTCTTGACTTTGACTCAGGTCATGATCTCACAGTTTGTGAGTTTGAGCCCCACATCGGTATTCTCATTTTCTCCCTCTCTCTCTTCCCTTCCCCCCCAAAATAAATAAATACATTTCAAAAAAAAATAAGAATTTGTATAGAAAAACAAAAATTTGTATACCCAAAAGTTAAAATTTGCAATGTGTAGCATCCAGTAAAAAATTGAGAGGCATGCAAAGCAGCAGAAAAATATGGCCCATAATTAGTAGAAAAATCAATCAACTGAAAATTAGCCAAAAATGACACAATGCTAGAATTATTAGACAATTATATTAAAACAACTGTGTTAGCTGCATTAAGTTTGTTAAAGATATTAAAGATATAGAAAAGATCCAAATCAAGCTTCTAGAAATTAAAGCCACACTATCTGAGATGAAAAAAAAGTTGGATGGTATTAATAGCAGATTATACATTACAGAAGAAGCAATTGGTAAACTTGAAAAGATTAGCAATAAAAACCATCCATAGTGAAACATAAAAACAAGTTTTTTAACAATGAACAGAATACCATTTAAGACAAATTCAAGTACCTAATATAAGTTTAATTAGAGTTCCTGAAGGAAAAAGAGCATAAAGTTTACTCTCAGTGAAAATAATATTTTTGGAATGTGGCTATTGTAATTATCCATCAGATTCAATGTCTGATGCCACTGGTTGTGTATAATCATGTCCCAGCATTTCGCTTTGAAAAAAATAAATTCAGAATTTTTGAGTGGAAAAAAAGAAGATTCAGAAAAAACATCTGACAAAATTCAACATCCATTTCAGGTAAAAACTCAATAAACCAGGAATAGAAAGGAGTTTCCTAAACCTGATAATGGACATCAAGAAGAAACCTACACCTTACATCAAATTTAATTATGAAAGACTAATGCTTTCCCCTAAGATTAGGAATTAGGCAATAATACTCATGTTCTATAATGTTCTATTCAAACATTACATTGGAGGTACTAGCCAGTGCAGTAAAACAAGAAAAAGAAACAAAAGCTATCCAGATTGGAAAGGGAGATGTAAAACTGGCTTTATTTGCAGATATAATTTTCTAAGTATAAAATCTAAATGGATTCTGTTTTTTTATTCACTTTTTTTTTAATTTTAAGTAATCTCTATGCGTAACATGGGGCTCGAACTCACAACCCAAGACCAAGAATCACATGCTCTACCAACTGAGGCAGCTAGGCACTCCTAATGGATTCTATTTTTTAAAAAAGAAAAAGAGGGGCACCTTGGGGGCTCAATTGGTTGGGTATCCAAGTCTTGATTTGGGCTCAGGTCATGATCCCAGAGTCATGGGATCAAGCCCCACATGGGGCTCTGTCCTGAGCATTGAGCCTGTTTAGGATTCTCTCTCTCTCTCTCTCTCTCTCTCCCTCTTGCCTGCTCACATTGTCTCTCTTTCTAAAAAAAAAAAATACTAAAAGTAATAAGTGAGTTTAGCAAGGTTGCAGAACAGAAGATATTCTTTATACTAGCAATGGGAATAGAAATTAATAATCAATACCACTTACAATAGCATCAAAATTTTAAAAGACTTAAAGATAAATTCAACAAAATATGTGCAAGACTTGTACTCTGAGAACTACAAAACATTGCTGAGTCTGAAGAAGACAAATAAATTGAGAGATCTACTATATTCATGGATCAGAAGACAATATTGCTAAGATGTTAATTCTCCCCAAATTGCTCAGTCGATTCACAATGCAATCCCAATCAAAATCTCAACAGCCTTCTTTTGTAGAAATAGATAATTCTAACTTTTTTTTAAATGTGAAGAGCTTTATAGTCAAAATAACTTTGAACAATAAGAGCAAAATTGGAGAATGTCACTACTTGATTTTGAGACTTCTTATAAAGCTGCAGTAATTCAGATAGTGTGGTACTGGCATGAAATAAACAGATCAATGGAGCAGAAAAGAAAGTCTAGAAATAGGCCCTCAAATATGTAATCAGGTGATTTTTTTTTACAAAGATGTAAAAGCAATTCAGTGAAGTAAGGACAGTCTTTCAACAAATGGTGCTGGAAAATTGGATATCTGTATGCAAAAACCAAACTTTGATCCATACTTCACACCATATACAAAAATTAGCTCGATATACTGAATACCTAAATGTAAAGCCTAAAACTATAAATTGTCTAGAAGAAAACACAAGAGAGGGGCACTTCGGTGGCTCAGTCAGTTAAGCATCCGACTCTTGATTTTGGCTCAGGTCATGATCTCACAGGTTTGTGGGATTGACCCCCACGTCAGGCTCCCTGCTGACAGCATGGAGCCTGGTTGGGATTCTCTCTCCCTGTCTCTCTGCCCCTCCCCTGCTCATGTGCATGCATGTATATGCTCTCTCTCAAAATAAACTTTAAAAAGGGGCGCCTGGGTGGCTCAGTCGGTTAAGTGTCGGACTTCAGCTCAGGTCACGATCTCACGGTCCGTGAGTTCAAGCTCTGTGTCGGGCTCTGGGCTGATGGCTCAGAGCCTGGAGCCTGCTTCCGGTTCTGTGTCTCCCTCTCTCTCTGCCCCTCCCCTGTTCATGCTCTGTCTCTCTCTGTCTCAAAAATAAATAAACGTTAGGGGCGCCTGGGTGGCGCAGTCGGTTAAGCGTCGGACTTCAGCCAGGTCACGATCTCGCGGTCCGTGAGTTCGAGCCCCGCGTCGGGCTCTGGGCTGATGGCTCGGAGCCTGGAGCCTGTTTCCGATTCTGTGTCTCCCTCTCTCTCTGCCCCTCCCCTGTACATGCTCTGTCTCTCTCTGTCCCAAAAATAAATAAAAACGTTGAAAAAAAAAATTAAAAAATAAATAAATAAACGTTAAAAAAAATAAAAATAAATAAACTTTAAAAAAAAAAGTAGAAGAAAACATAAGAGAAATTCTTTATGCCCTTGGGTTAGGCTAAGATTTCTTAATTTTTTTAAATTAATTAATTAATTTATTTTAAGAGAGAGCCCGAGAATGGGGGAGGGGCAGAGAGAGAGGGAGAGAGAGAGAATCCCAACAGGGATTAATGTGGGGCTCAAAGTCATGAACCTTGAGATCATGACTTGAGTGGAAATCAGGAGTCTGAGCCACTCAGGCGCCCTAAGATTTCTTAATGTGATGCCAAAATCACTATCCACACAGAACAAATTGTTTCATACAGAACAATTAAAAGCTTCTGCTTTTTGAATGACATTTTTTTTTTTAATTTTTTTTTCAACGTTTATTTATTTTTGGGACAGAGAGAGACAGAGCATGAACGGGGGAGGGGCAGAGAGAGAGGGAGACACAGAATGGGAAACAGGCTCCAGGCTCTGAGC
This sequence comes from Lynx rufus, assembly GCF_022079265.1. NCBI lineage: Eukaryota > Metazoa > Chordata > Mammalia > Carnivora > Felidae > Lynx > Lynx rufus. Next base: position 126,416,841 of record NW_025814834.1, on the reverse strand, counting down.
CATCAGCCCAGAGCCCGACGCGGGGCTCGAACTCACGGACCGCGAGATCGTGACCTGGCTGAAGTCGGACGCTTAACTGACTGCGCCACCCAGGCGCCCCTTGAATGACATTTTTAAGAGAATGGAAGAGGGGCACCTGGGTGGCTCAGTCGGTTAAGCGTCCAACTTCAGCTCAGGTCATGATCTCATGGTTCATGGGTTTGAGCCCCACATTGGCTCCGTGCTGACAGCTCAGAGCCTGGAGCCTGCTTCCAATTCTGTGTCTCCCTCTTTCTCTGCCCCTCTCCCACTCATGCTCTCAAGCATAAATAAATAAACGTTAAAAAATAAATAAAACGTTAAAAATAAATAAACATAAAAAAATAAATAATTCTTTCCCTCAAAAATAAATAAACGTTAAAAAAAAAAAAGAAAGAGAGACTGGAACAATAAGTCATTGACTAGGAAAATATGTTTCAAGTCTACATGTCTAATAAAGGACTTATATCCAAAATCTATAAAGAATTCTCAAAACCCAGTAGTAAGAAAACACAACCCAATAAAAGTGTGGAAAATATTTGACTAGGTACTTCAAAAAAGGAGATATACAAGAGGCTAATAAATGAAAAAATCTGCACACTTATTTTTTTTAAGTTTATTTATTTATTTTGAGAGAGACAGAGACAATGAGAGTGGAGGAGGGGCAAAGAGCTAAGGAGACAGAGAATCACAAGCAGGTTCTGCACTGTGAGCACAAAGCCCAGTGCGGGGCTCAAACTCACAAAACCAGTAGTCATTAGGGAGATGCAAATGACAACCACAATGAGGTCCCCTACACATCTATTAGAATGGCTAAAATTAAAGTGAGTCTCCACTGGGCAACTGGAACCGCTCGTAGGAATATAAATAGTACAACTACTTTGGAAAATAGTTTGGTAGTTTCTTTAAGACTTGAACTTACATGTGCCTGTCAAATGATTCAGCCATCCACTCCTACATATTTACACAAAAGAAATGAAAGTATATGCCTGTACAGAGATGGTAAACTAATGTTCATGGCAATTTTATGTGTAGTAACCAAAAACTACAAATTACCCAAATATCTATCAACAAGTGAATGAAGAAACTGTGGTATATCCCAAAAATGAACTACTTATCAGCAATTACAAAGAATGAAGAATCAATAAATGCAACAACAGGGATGAATCTCAAAATAATTATGTTGAACAAAAGAAGACAGGTAATAAAAGGGGGGTGGGGTAGAGACAGAGAGAGGAACTAAGTGGAAATAAGGTCCTGAGAGGCAGAGAAGGCGGAGCTTGTGAGGAAGTATGGGGCTTGCTTCAGTGGTGTAATAAACTATAGGAAGGTCAATCAAGGCAGATATGGAATGAAAATAGGCCATAAAACCTGGCAATTAGGAGGCATTTTGTGATGATACTGGGAACAATTCCAAATATACTTTAGGGTCCCGAAACCAGATTGTAGCAGATTAAGAAATAAACAGGAGTTACAAAAAGTAAGATAGAAAAAGTATGGAGTTCTTCTTAATGGAGAGTGTAGACTGTGTTTTCATGAATTTTGGAGGTGAAGGAAGGACAAGGAGAATTAGTTTTGAAAGAAAGTTTTAAAAAATAGAGTTTACTGGGCCACCTGGGTGGCTCAGTCGGTTAAGCATCTGACTTCGGCTCACGTCATGATCTCACATTTGCGAGTTTGAGCCCCGCATCGGGCTCTGTGCTGACAGCTCAGAGCCTGGAGCCTGCTATGGATTCTGTGTCTCCCTCTCTCTCTGCCCCTTCCCCGCTCACATTCTGTCTCTCTCTCTCTCTCTCTCAACAATAAATAAACATTAAAAAAAAATTTTTTAATAGATTTTACTTATAGACCAGGAGTTCTTGGATAAGGGATAGAGACAGGTTGACTCATGATACGGAAAAAAGTAAAAGATCTTGAACCATTACATTCCAATCTAGATGGAATAAAAAACTGAAGTATAACATTAAACTATAATGCTATCTGAAGAAAATGTAAGAAAATACTTTCATGATCCTTGGATAATGAAGACTGCTCAAGTAAAACCCAAGATAAATAATAATAATAATAACAACAACAATAATAATAATATAAAATAAAAATAAAAATAAATAAAATTTTAAAAAGGGGCTCTTGGGTGGCTCAGACAGTTGAGCATCTGACTTCAGCTCAGGTCATGATCTCGAGTCTGTTGAGTTCCAGCAGTGCATCGAGCTCTGTGCTGACAGCTCAGAGCCTGGAGCCTGCTTCGGATTCTGTGTCTCCCTCTCTCTCTGCCCTTTCCCCACTCACAGTCAGTCTTTCTCTCTCTCGAAAAATAAATAAACATTAAAAATTAAAAAAAAAAAGTAAAACCCAAGAAGTACAAAACTATGAGGTAAAAAATGATAGGTCTGACTACATCAGAATTAAGGATTTCTGTTTGAGAAAGAACACAATAGATAAAATTAGCAGACAGTTGCACTCAAAGGAGATAAATGCAACATCTAAAACTGTCATGGAGATATTAAAATATACAAAAAGCTTCTGCAAATCAATAAGAAGATGGCTGGAAGCCAAATACAAAAATGGACAAATGGGATATTCACAGAAAAGAAACCCCAATAATGTACACAGTCACATTCACTGATAAGATGTATACCCATTAAAACTATAATGAGATGCCACTTTATGAAGTAACTAATATAAAGCAGATGAAAAATATCACCTGTTGTCAAGAACAAAAGAAAATGGGAATTCTCATTCACCACTGGGAGAGTGTAAGTTGTGTAAGCTACGATGTGCAGCTGTAGTGAAATTAAGCATCCTGAAACCCAGCAATCCTAGATAGATCTGCACACTTATTTTTTTTAACTTTATTTATTTATTTTGAGAGAGACAGAGACAATGCGAGTGGAGGAGGGGCAAAAAGCTAAGGAGACAGAGAATCACAAGCAGCTTCTGCACTGTGAGCACAAAGCCCAGTGCGGGGCTCAAACTCACAAAACCATGAGATCATGACCTGAGCCAAAACCAAGAATCGGATGCTTACCCGACTGAGCCACCCAGGATCCCCTAAATCTGCACACTTAAAAGTCATGTATGAAGATGTTTTAGAAGGCCGTCATTGTGATAGCATGGGCTCAAGGTACTTAGATGTTCATCACTGGGAGAATGGCTAAGTAAAATATGATGACTATTCATTATGGAATATAATGCAATGCTTAAAAGCAATGAACTACATATGTCTATACAGCAACACGAATGATTTTTTTTAACATAATAGGATAGAAATAAATAAAAACCAAAGAGGTCTAAGATTAGCTGTTCTCAGTAATTCACTTGCTTCACGGTAACAGGATTATACATCCCACTTATTGGATGAAACTTGCAGTGCTGATGTTCCCAACAGGAATACTTCCTCATCTCATTGTTAGGATTGGCTATGACTTGACAGATGCCAAGTCCAAGCTGAAGTTTTAAGAAGCATCACAATTTCTGCCAATTCTTTTGCCTTTTTCTTTTGCAAGAGAATAGCATGACCGTCAAAAGGGTTCGTTCTTTCAGCCCAATCCTAGAGTGAGAATATGGAGGTGGAGAACTTCAATCTCCAACCGACAATTACTAACATGTAATGTGAGCAAGAAATAAATATTGTCATAAGCCACTGAGATTTTTAAGATTGTTTGTTATGCCTGCTAACTGACTAATACAAGGTCTTTATTGTGTTACAATCTACAAAAATTAAAAACAAGGAACACATACACAAACAACACATAAGGATACTCATATGTGCAAGGGCATATTCCAATCACACTAGAGTGGATGCCTATAAAACAGGGGAAGGGAACAGGAGTGGGGAATGGGATAAAAGGGGTAAAGAAACAAACAAAAAAGAACCTTTACACAGTTTGATGATGGTATTGTGATGTATTAAGAACTGAGGGGTAGTATCAACCCAACTCTGTGCATCTGAGGCCCAAGAGACAATAAGAGGCTCTGGAGCTGGGAGTAACTGTTGGAGGAAGGTCCCAGGGGGGTTGGGAGAGAAGGGAATCTAGAATGCAAGTAGAGAAGATCAGCCTTGGGATCACCAGCTTATTCTGAGAGAGATGCTGGAAAGAAGGCTTTCTAAGGGATTCCGTTCTGAAGGTAACCTGCAGCAAAGGTGTTCTGCCAAGTGTGAGTGAGGAAGGGAGCTTCAAGAGAGAAATAAGAGAATAATAAATTCCTTTGTTCTCAAAGAATTTATATTCTAGTGAAAAGACAATATTGACATTCTCCAGGCCTGATATGTTCATTTCCCCATTTTTGTATATCCAATCCTACCCATTTCTTAAGGCCAAGGTCAAAATCTACCTCTTTCAGAAAGACCTTCTGATCTCTAATACCCCTCCCCTAAATAAACCTAGAAATCACTCTTCCATATGCTGAATATCCATAGCACACATGTTAAGTTGCATTTGTTTTTCTTCCTCCCAGTAGACTGAAGGATCCTTAAGACCAGTATTATCTGGCAGGTAAACTGCCTTACACACAAAGGGTATTCAAAAACTGTCTGTAGAGTAAGTGTAAATAGTAGTTAAAATGTCAGACAGCAAATTATATAAGTGATAAATCAATGAGCCAAATAACCAATGTGACAGAATTTCAGAAGAGGCCAAAACATTTGAGCAGATCAAGAAAGGCTACATGGAGGGGCACCTGGGTGGCTCAGTCGGTTGGGTGTCCAACTTCAGCTCAGGTCATGGTCTCACGGTTTGTGAGTTTGAGCCCCGTGTCAGGCTCTGTGCTGACAGCTCAGAGCCCGGAGCCTGCTTCAGATTCTGTGCCTCCCTCTCTCTGACCCTCCACTGCTTGTGCTCTGTCTCTCTGTCTCTGTCTCTCTCTCTCTCTCTCTCTGTCTCTGTCTCTCTCAAAAACAAATAAGCATTTTAAAAAATCTTCAAAAAATAAATAAATAAAGGAAATGCTACATGGAGCAGGGCCTTGAAAGATGAATAAGATTCTGCTAACTAGGTAAACACAGGAAGAGTATTCCAGGCTAAGGGAAAAGTGTAAGCAAGGGTGAAGAGTTAGGAAGATATAGGAAGATATTTAAGTTAGACTCCTAACTCACATAGCATACCAAAAATAAATTCCATATTATTAGAGATTTAAGTGAAAGAACATAAGAGTATTGGAAAAAAAATTAGGAGATTAGTTTCATAATTATAGGAGTAGACAATACCTTCCTGTGTAAGATAGTAACCTTGAAGTCACAACATAGTTTTATGACAAGTCACCATGAGCAAAATTGAGAGAAAAAAAGAAAAGAGTAGGGGAGAAATTTGCAACATATATGACAAAGATTTGTATTCCATAACATGTAAAGAAACTTTTATAAATCAATATGAAAAGAAACTCAAGACTTCTGGTTTCTGGTCTGGCATGTAAGAAGCTTGGAAGCTGTCACTTGGTCCTAACAAGTAAAAAGTTGAACATATGGGAAAATCCACAAATCTTAAATCCATCAGAAAAGTGAGGTCACAGGGCAGACTAGTGCCCATGAAATTGGAGAGGCAGGTGAATACAGATAATACAGATAATCAGACCTCCACAGGAAACAGTGCCAGGGAAACCTAAATAGGTAAGCTCAGACTGTAATTGACAAATTGCTAGAGGTTGTCAGTATGACAAGTCTGAGACTTAAAAACTCCAGGAGAATCCAGTGATAGGGGAACCCTCCCCCACCCCCCACACTTTTGTGAGTTTTACCTTCAGGAGCTTGACCTGATTCTCAGAGTGAATATTAGAGAAAGATCCCCTCCAGTTTCCAGCAGGGAGAATGAGAAAGTAATCACTTCGAAATACACCAGAGCATTTTGTTCTTAAGGAAGCCTTCCCTAAGGAGAAACTATTTTACCAGAGCCTAAACTGCTGGTGTTTTCAGACCCTAACAAAACTGGGGAAAAGAAACTGAGGAAATGAAAAATTCTAGCCCACTCTACTTTTCCATGTGGAAGAAGGGAAATACCCCATTTCAACTCACTCTATCCATTCTTTCCCACCTAAGCAGAGGAAGAAAACTATGAGAAACACTTGTAAAGTTCACAGTCTAGAGGAAAAGGCTCATTAAAAGACTGCAACCTGATCAGAGGACTCTCAAATGTTTCTCCATATCCCACAACTCACCACAACCTTACCGAAGGCTTATTTACAGAAGTTCCTTTTACCTCATGTCCAGCTATTAAGAAAAAAATTACAACATAATAAAAGGGTAAGAAATACATTTTGAAGAGACAGAGATTCAAAGATTCATCCAAAACAGACTCAGGCATGGCAGAGATGTTGGCGGGGAATTTAAAACAACTAAGATTAATATGCCATGGGCCAAGGGGCACCTGAGTTTGTGAAGCGTCCAACTCTTGACTCCGGCTCAGGTCATGATCTCACAGTTCTGAGATGGAGCTCCACATCTGGCTCCGTGCTAGGCATGGAGCCTGCTTAACATTCTCTTTCTCTCCCCTCTGGCCCTCTTCCACCCTCAAAAAATATCCTAAAGGCTCTAATGGATAAACAGTAGGCAATAATAGATGGGCAATGTAAGTACCTAGGTATGTAATCTTCCAACTGCATAAAATCAACCAACCATACAGAAAACATCTTGAGAGAAGTCAGAGGAAGAAACCACCTTACCGATTGAGGAGCAAAGATAAAAATTACATCTGACTTTTTTTTCAGAAACTATTCAAGCAAGAAGAGAACACAGTGAAATATTTAAAGTGTTGAAAGTAAAAAACCCACCAACATAAAATTCTCTACCCTGTGAAATTATCCTTCAAAAATGAAGGAGAAATGAAGACTGTCTCACATAAACAAAAATTGAGAGAATTTGTTGCCAGTAGACTTGCCTTCTAAATTTTTTTTTCCAAAATTTTTATTTATTTTTGGGACAGAGAGAGACAGAGCATGTACAGGGGAGGGGCAGAGAGAGAGGGAGACACAGAATCAGAAACAGGCTCCAGGCTCTGAGCCATCAGCCCAGAGCCTGACGCGGGGCTCGAACTCACAGACCGCGAGATCGTGACCTGGCTGAAGTCGGACGCTTAACCGACTGCGCCACCCAGGCGCCCCTAGACTTGCCTTCTAAAAGAAGTTCTTCTTAAGCCATCTGGGTGGCTCAGTTGGTTAAGCGTCCAACTTTGCTCAGGTCATGATCTCATGATTCGTGGATTCAAGCCCCACGTCAGGCTCTGTGCTGACAGCTCAGAGCCCACTTCAGATCCTCTGTCCACCCCTCTTTCTGGCCCTCCCTGCTGTCTGTCTGTCTGTCTCTCTCTCTCTCTCTCTCTCTCTAAAAAATAAAATAAACTTTAAAAATTTTAAAAATAAATAAAAGAAGTTCTTCTAAAAGAAATTCTTCAGAAAAGGGAAATGATATGAGTCAGAAACTCAGATCTACATAAAGAAGAGTATCAGAAAAGAAAATAGGTGAAAGTCAAAAATTTTTATTTTTCTTATACTTAATTCATCTAACAAAAGTTTTTCAAAATAATAGCATTAATGTATTTCAGTATGTCTGCTTAAGTACATACATATGCTTATGTACGCTTAAATATAAGTGAAATGAATGACACAATGATGCAAAGGACAGGAGGGAAGAATGAGGATGACTGTGTTATTAAAAGATACTCATATTACCTGTGCAGCCAAATTGTGTTATTTGCAAGTGGACCTGGATTAGTTGTAAGTGTATATTGCAAACTCTAGGGCAACCATAAAAAAAGTATAATTGATATGCTAAGAAAGGACAGAGAATGGAATCATATAAAATGTTCAATTAAAACCACAAAAGGCAAGGGGTGCCTGGGTGGCTCAGTCAGTTAAGCGTCCAACTCTTGATTTCGGCTCAGGTCGTGATCTCATGTTTTGTGAGCTTGAACCCCACATCAGGCTCCATACTGACAGCACGAGCCTCTCTGGGATTCTCTCTCTCCCTCTCTCTCTGCCCCTCCTCCGCTCTCTCTGTATCTCAAAATAAATAAACTTAAAAAAATATTTTTAAATAAATAAATAAAAATAAAACCACAAAAGGCATAAAAAGAGCAGAAGACAAAAATAAGAACAAAGAACAAGGCAACAAATAGAATACAGAAACAAATATCCAATTATATCAATAGTCACTTTAAATGTCAGTGGTCTAAATATACCAATTAAAAGACAAAGATTGCCAGAGTGGATAAAAAAAGAAGACCATCTGTATGTTGTCTACATGAAATCCATTTTAATTATAAAGACATAGATGAAAAGTAAATGGATAAAGGGGGTACCTGGGTGGCTCAGTCGGTTAAGCATCCGCCCTTGGCCCAGGTCATGATCTCACGGTTCATGGGTTCCCGCATCAGGCTATGTGCTGACAGCTTGGAGCCTGGAGCCTGCTTCAGATTCTGTCTCTCTCTCTCTCTCTCTCTCTCTCTCTCTCTCTCTGCCCCTCACCTGCTCATGCTCTGTCTCTCTCTATCCTAAAAACAAATAAACATTAAAAAAAAAAGTAAATGGATAAAGAAAGCTATATCATGCTGACACTAATTTTAAAAACCAGAAGTTGCTACATTGATTTCAAACAGAGCAGACATCAAAGTAAGAAAAATTACCAGGGATAAAGAGAGGTATTACATAATAATAAAGGGGCCAACTTTCCAAGAAGACTTAGAAATCCTTAATATGTGTGTGCCTAACAACACAGCATCAAACACAGCATCAAACTACATCAGAAAAAATTGATAGAACTGCAAAGAGAAATAGATCTCAAATCACAGTTGGACATTTCAACACCAGACTATCAGAAATAGACAGATACAGCAAGCAGAAAATCAGTACGGACATAGTTTAATTCAACAGCAATATCAATCAATTGGTTATAATTGACATCTATTGACCACTTCATCCAACAACAGCAGAATATACATTCTTCTCAAGTTCACATGGAACATTCACCAAGACAGACTACATTCTTGGGCCATAAAACAGACATCAAAAAAATTTTTTAGGGGCACCTGGGTGGCTCAGTCGGTTAAGAATCCAACTCTTGATCTTGGCTCAGGTCATGATCTTATGGTTCGTGAAATCGAACTGCACATGGGCTCTACACAGACAGTGTAGAGCCTGCTTGGGATTCTCTCTCTCCTCTCTCTCTCTGCCCCTCACCAATCCCTCTCTTTCTCTCAAAATAAATAAACTTTAAAAAAATTTATTTATTTTTGAGAGAAAGAGAGAGACAGAGTGTGGGCAAAGAAGGGGCAGAGTGAGAGTGAGACACAGAATCTGAAGCAGGCTCCAGGCTCTGCACTGTCAGCACAGAGCCCAACACGGGGCTTGAACTCATGACTGCAAGATTGTGACATGAGCTAGGTCGGACACTTAACCAACTGAGCCACCCAGGTGCCCAAAATAAATTTTTTAAATATAAATCATGCCCGAAGCAGTTTTTTTTTTTTTTCTAGATATGCCTCCTGAGGCAAGGGAAACAAAATCAAAAATAAACTATTTGGACTACATCAAAATAAAAAGCTGCATAGTAAAGGAAACAATCAACAAAACTAAAAGGCAACCTACTTAATGGGAGAAGATATTTGCAAATGATATATCCAATAAAGGGTTAGTATCCAAAATACATAAAGAACTTATAAAACTCAGTTCCTAAAAAATGAATGATCCAATTAAAAATGGACAGAAGATATAAATAGACATTTCTCCAAATAAGACATCCAGATGGTCAATAGACATATAAAAAGATGTTCATCATCACTTATCATCAGGGAAATGTAAGTTGAAGCCAAAATATCATCTCACACCTGTTAGAATGGCTCTTATCAAAAAGACAAGAGATAGTAAGTGTTGGCAAGGACTAGGAGAAATAGGAACCCTCGTGCACTGTTGGTGGGAATGCAAACAGGTGCAACCACTGTAGAAAACAGTGGCGGTTCCTCAAAAAGTTAAAAATAGGACTACTCTATGACCCAGCAATCACACTACAGGGTATTTACCCAAAGAATACAAAAACACTAATTCAAAGAGATACCTGCACCCTTATGTTTATAAGCAATTTTATTTACAATGGCCAAGATACGGAAGCAGCCTAAGTGTCCAGTGATTGATGAATGGATAAAGAAGATGTGGTATATATACAATGGAATATTATTCAGCCATAAAAAGGAATGAAATCTTGCCATTTGCAATGATGTGGAAAGAACTAGAGAGTATAAGGCTAGCCAAATCTGTCAGTCAGAGAAAGACAAATACCATATGATTTCAATCATATGTAGAATTTAGGAAACAAAACAAATTAACATAGGGTTAGAAAGAAAGAAAGAAAGAAAGAAAGAAAGAAAGAAAGAAAAAAGAGGCAAACCAAGAAACAGACTCTTAACTATACAGAACAAACTATGGTTACTGGCGGGGAGGTGGGGGGGGGGGATGTGTTAAATAGATGATGGATATTAAGGAGGGCACTAGTGATGAGCACTGGGTGTTGTATATAAGTGATGAATCACTAAACGCTACACCTGAAACTAATATTATACTGTATATTAACAGACTGGAATTTAAATAAAAACTTGAAAAAAAATTTAAAAATAAACCTAAGTGTAGATGCAAAACAAAAACGAAAACAAAAACAAACAACAGAAAAAGCACAACCCTATGCCCACAAATCCTATAGCCTGGATGAAATGGACCAACTCCTTAAAAGATACAATCTGCCAAAATTTACATTCAAAAAATAGATGTTCTGAATGGCCTATATCTATTAAAGAAATTTAGTCAATGATTAATAACCATCCAACATAGTAAATACCAGGCTCTGATGGGTTCACTGGTGAATTATACCAAACACTTCAGGACAAAATTATATCAGCTCTCTATAATCTCTTCCAGAAGAAAGAAACAGAGGGAATACTTTCTAAATCATTCTATGAGGCCAGTGTTACCCTAATACCAAAACCAGAGAAAGACAGTACAAGAAAACTACAGACCATTATCTATCACGAACATGGATGCAAAAAACCGTAATGAAACTATCAAATCAACAATGTAGAAAAAGAATTACACACCATGACCAAGTGGGATTTATCCCAAGTATGTAAGGTTGGTTTCACATTGATAAATCAATGAGTATAATATATCACATCAACAAGCTAAAGAAGAAAGATCACATGATCATATTGATAGATGCAGAAAAAACACTTGTCAAAATCTAATACCCACTCATGATAAACAAGACTCTCAGAAAATGAAGACTTCACCAAGACATATTATCATAAAATGGTCAAAAACCAAAGACAATGAAAAACTTTTAAAAGAAGCAAGAAAAAAAACAACTTGACTCATACAAGTGTACCCCAATAAGGCTATCAGTGGATTTCTCAGCAGAAATCTTGCAGACTAAAAAAGAGTGGGATGATATGTTCAAAGTACTAAAAGAAAAAAAAAACTGCCAACCAAGAGTACTCTACCCAGCAAAGCTGTCCTTCAGAAATGAAGGAGATAAGACTTTCCTAGACAAACAAAATCCGGAGGAATTTATCACCTCTAGACTTGCCTTATAAGAAATGATAATAGAAGCTTTTAAGCTGAAATGAAAGAATGCTAATTAGTAACATGAAAAACATTGAAGTGTAAAACTCCCTGGCAGGGGCACCTGGGTGGCTCAGTCAGTTAAGTGTCTGACTCTTGATTTGCGCTCACATCATGATCTCATGGGTTCATGAGTTTGAGCCCTGCTTTGAACACAGAGCCTGCTTAAGATTCTCTGTCTCCCTCTCTCTCTGCCCCTACCCCACATATGTGCATGCGCGTGCTCTCTCTCTCTCTCTCTCTCTCTCTCTCTCTCTCTCTCTCAAAATAAATAAATAAACATTAAAAAAACCTCACTGGTAAAAGTAAGTATAGAGTCAAGTTCACAATACTCTATTGTCTATTGTAATGGTGGTATGTAAAGCAATTAACTCTAGTATAAAGGTTAAAAGGCATATTATTAATAACTGTAGCTAAAATAATTTTTTAATGGATACATGTAAATTGTGACATCAAAAACATAAAATGAGGGGCACCTGGGTGGCTCAGTCAGTTGGGCATCTGACTTTGGCTCAGGTCATGATCTCTTAGTTCATGAGTTTGAGTCCCATGTCTGTGCTGACAGCTCAGAGCCTGGAGCCTGCTTCAGATTCTTTGTCTCCCTCTCTTATGACCCTCCCCCACTTGCATTCTCTATCTCTCTCTGTCTCTCTCTCTCTCTCTCTCTGTCTCAAAAATAAATAAATATTAACAGAAAAAAGCATAAAATAAGGGGGCTACGAAAGGGTAGAATTTTTCTCTGTGATCAAAGTTATCAGTTTAAAATAGACTGTTAAAACTATAACATGTTTCATGTAATCCTAGTAATAATGAAGCAAAACCTACAGCAGATACATAGAAGATCAAGATACAGAAAACAAAGCATACCAGTATAACTATAATATCACAGAGGAAGACATCAAGAGAGGATAAAATAAAGGAATGACAAATAGCCAGAAAACAATGAACAAGAAGTCAATAATAAGCCCTTACCTATCAATAATTACTTCAAGTGTAGGGGCGCCTGGGTGGCTCAGCTGGTTAAGCATCTGACTTCAGCTCAGGTCATGATCTCATAGTCTATGAGTTCGAGCCCCACATCAGGCTCTGTGCTGGCAGCTCAGAGCCTGGAGCCTGCTTCAGATTCTGTCTCCCTCTCTCTCTGCCCCTCCCCTGCTCACTCTGTGTCTGTCTGTCTGTCTCTCTCAAAAATAAATATACATTAAAAAAATTAAAAAAATTACTTTAAATGTAAATGGACAAATACTCAAATCAAAAGACAGAGTGGCTGAATGGATTTTTAAAAAACAAAAAAGACCCAACTATATGCTGCCTTCAAAAGATTTCAGCTTTAAATCTTTATATTGGCAGCAAGTAAAGGGATAGAATAAAATATTTTTGCAACTGGAAACCAAGAGAGAGTAAAGGTGGTTATACTTTTATCAGACAAGATAGACATTAAGTAAAAAACTAACAAGGCACAAAGAAGGTCATTATATAATGATAAAGGGATCGACTCATCAAGAGGCTATAACAACTATAAATATATATGCACCCAACATCAAAGTGCATAAATATATTAAACAAATATCAACAGATCTGAAAGCAGAAATAGACAGCAATGCAAGAATGGAAGGTGACTTCAATGCTCCACTTATGTTAGTGGATATATCATCCAGACAAAAAATTGTTAAGGAAATATAAGACTTGAAGTACGGTTTAGACCAAATGGATCTAACAGACATATATATAACATTCCAACCAACAGCAGCGGAATGCTCATTCCTCTCAAGTGCACATAGAACATTCTCCAAGATAAATCATGTGTCAGGTCACAAAACAAGTCTTAACAAACTTAAAGTTGAAATCTTAACAAGGAACTTTGATCACAGTGGTATAGCACAAGAAGAAAACTGAAAAAGTCACAGATATGTCGAAATTAAATAACATGCTCCTGATCAGTCAATGGATCAAAGAAGAAATCAACAGGGAAATCAAAAAATATTAAGAGACAAAAGAACACTGAAACACAATATACCAATATGGGATGCAGCAAAAGCAGTTCTGAGAGGAAAGTTTGTCACAATAAATGCCTACATTAAGAAAAAAAGAAAGACCTGAAATAAACAACCTGACTTGACACCTGAAGAAGCCAGAGGAAGAAGAGGGAGAAGAAGGAGGATGAGGACGAGGAGGAGGGGGAGGGAGGGGAGGAGGAGAAGAAGAGGAAAAGAACTAAGCCCCAGGTTAGCAGAAATAAATGAAATAGAGATTACAAACACAATAGAAAAGGTCAGCAAAACTAAAAGTTTTTCTTTAAGATAAACAAAGTTGACAAATCTTTAGCTAGACTAATGGAAAAAGGAGAAAAGATTCAAACAAATAAAACTAGAAACAAAAGAGGAGACGTTACAGGGGATACCATAGAAACACAAAGGATCAGAAGGGACAACTGTGAACAATTATATACCAAGAAATTGGATAATCTATAAATAATGGATAAATGCTTAGAAACATACAATCTACCAAGACTGAATCATGAAGAAACAGGAAATATGAATAGATCTATAACTAATAAGGAAGTTGAATCAGGAATCAAAAATCTCCCAACAAAGAAAAGTCCAGGACCAGATGGCTTTACTGGTGAATTGAACGAAACATTTAAAGAACTAAGGCCTTCTCAACTCTTCCAAAAAACTGATGAGGAAGAAACACTTCCAAATTCATTTTACAAGGTTATGATTACCCTGATACTAAAGCCAGACAAGGACACTGCATGGAAATTACAGGCCAATATTCCTGATGAACATAAATGCAAAAATCATCAACAAAATATCAGCAATCTGCATTCAAACAGCACAATAAAAGGATCATATCTCATGGTCAAGTGGGATGTATCCCTTTGTGGCAAGAATGGTTCAACAGGTGTGAATCAGTGTAATCTCATGATTACACTGGGATTAAGGGGAGGGAAATCACAGAGTAGTGTCATTCTCATCCCATCATATCCAGGGTACATATTATCAACAGGACTTTTCGCTGTTGATGTTGACTGTGATCACCCAACTGAGGTTTGTCAGCTTTCTGCACTGTGAAGTTACTCCCCACCACCCCTGCCCTTTTCTGTTCTGTACTCTTGGAGGGAGGTCACAACCTGGAGCCCACACTGGAGGAGTAGCTACATAGATTATTTGGAATTCTTCTGCATGCGGTATTTGTCTTTCCTCCCCTTGTATTTATTTATTCATTTATTTATATCAGTAGGGATCCGTGCATGTTTATTTATACTTTAGGTTATAATCCAAAACGATTTTGTTGCTCCAATTGTCCAGCTTTGGCCACTGGGAGCACTCTCTGATGGCTCCTGTGTTCCTTGTCATTTTTCACACGGATGGCTATAACCTCCATAAATAAAAGGTCTGTGGGGTCCTTAATAATTTTGAATGTAAAAGGGATCTGAGAACAAAGTTTGAGAACTGGAGCTCTAAAGGACCCTCCACTTGACCCCAACAACCACGTGTGGGCGTGGCTCTGCAGGAAGGGTAGGAGCAGAGGCCACACTCGCGCACCCACGGGGACACCGACTTCCCCGTGCCACGCACTCCGTCCAAAGGTTTTCTCCCAGTCGGCAAACGCACGAGCGCCCACTCTGACAAAGCTCATCCTGCCGTGCCTTTCTAGAAAAGGCCACTGCGGGGCGCGCGGCCCACAGTGAGTCACGCACCAGCAAGTCGGGAAGGGACAGGCATGTTGGCGGACTCAGCGCTTTCCTCCGCAGAGCCGGGGCCCGGGCCCGGCCGGCCCATCGGTCTCACTCCCCTCCAGGCTCAGCCGGTTTGCCCTCCCGGGCCACCTAAGGCGTGCAGGTGTGACGGCCGCGGACAAGAGCGCTCCTGCGGCAGTGGCGGGCGCGTGAGGAGAAGCCGCCGGGTTCCTCGTCCTCGCAAGGGCTCCCCAGTGCCCTCCACCTGCCGGTCCCTGCTGAAAGCAGCCGGACAGCTCCCGGGCCACGGCCCCGCTTCTGCCCTTTCCTCTGGGGCCCGGCTGGCTGGGCCCGGCCGACCCTTTCTTCAGCGAGCGCCAGGCAGACAGAGATAACCGGCTGCAGCTGGAGACCCGGCTAATTGATACAATAAGTTCTGTAATTGCCTCGAAAATAAGGTAATGATTTGGCAGAGGGAATGCTTTGATCTTATCAGCCAAGAAAGACCTCTCCAAATGAAACTTCAGAGGGACTGGAGGCCTCCAACTCGGAGTGTGAAACCCAGGGACCGTCTACTCCCCACCCCCAACCCGCCCTTGCCCCTATGTCCCCTGTGCCCTGCCTTACACTCCAGGCTTTCCAGGCTTTTCAAGAAGGAATGGAAGAAGCAGACTTTTCCTAGACTAAAATATAACATTCGAACATATGCCAGGGGTTACGTATGGAGAAGGAAGGGGTGGCTTCCAGCCCTAGGGACGCTGTAAAAAGGATTGGGTGGGTGGGGCAGACTGGGATTATGAGAACCCTGATTTGGCTCAAGCCTGATGAGGTTTCTTATAGAGTGAGGGCTGCTGATTTTGAGGTTTTCAGGCAGGAGGGGGTACCCAGAGGGAGAAGAACCTTAGTCTTGCTTTCTCCAAGAATCTGCACACACACACACACACACACACACACACACACACACACACACACACACACCCTTGCTCTGCACTGTGGGTGTCCCTGTCTGGCAGGGGCCCCAGCACAAAGAGGATTAGAGAGATGAGCTAATCTGGTTTGTGTGCCAGACATGGCCCCAGAAAGGGCCCTTGTCTACCCTGATGTTTGAGGGGGTGAAGGAGTGAGGAGTCCTCCTCCTTTTGGGGCCTGCTGGCTGACAGTATCAAAGACTCCTTCCCACTGGGGGTCCAAAGGATGCTGGAGTCCTAACTTTAGGGTCAAATCTAGGGAGCAAAGAAGCAGAGGCCTTGGAGAACAGGGTGGGCTGTCCTACAAGAAACAAGAGAGAAAGAGAGAGACAGAAATTGGCCCCCACGGAGGGAACTAGATGTCCACCCCACTTGTCTTGCCAGTGAGGAAACTGAGGCCAGGAGTGCAAAAGTGACCTTCGGAATCATGGAAATCAAGAAAGCTCAGGAAAAGCGTCTCAGGGCTCCTTGTGCAAGCAGCAGGCTCGGAATCATGCATGGCTGGGTTGAGGGAAAACGGTTTTTCTGATTTCTTTCAGTCCACTGTGCTTTGCACCGTGTTTCAGGGCCTATGGAGGAAGGTGTGAGAAAGAGACGAACAGAGACAAAGAGAAACAAAGATACACACAGAAAAATACAGAGGGGAACACAGACACACAGAGGGAGTCAGAAAAGACATGGAGAGTGAAAGACAAGAGAGATTCATAAAGAGAAAGATGGAGAGAAGTTCAGACAGAGGGCAAAAGGCCAGCAGACACAGACACACAGAGAAGACAAACGAAGACAGAGAGACAAACATAGAAAGACAGGAATGGACACAGCATGATAGAAATAGGAGCCAGACGGAGACAGACCTAGAGAGACACAGAGAGGACATGGGGAGAGCAAGAAGCAAAGTGAGGAAGGCAGAGTGGGAGGGAGGAAGATAGTGGGCTCTGCAGATTTGTGTCCGCTGGAAGCAAACCTCGCTTCCAGATCATTCTAGGACCCAGAACAGGTGGTGGGGAGAGAAAGAGAGCTCAGTGTTATTTGATACAGGCAGATTGGGAGAGGGTGGCTGGGGGCAAAGTGGGAACCACTCTCCCTTGGGGTTAGGCTGGTCAGTGACCACCCAGAATCCCAGCAGCACACCCACTGGCCTCACACAGAACCTGGGCCACCCGCCCAGGATGGCTGTGAGCCCGCCTACCGCCTGGCTCCAGTCTGATTACAGCCAAAACACTAAAAGGCTCCAGACCCCCTTGCCCCGCCCCCATGGTCCCGCCTCCCCAAGCCTCTGCCCTTCCTTCCCCTTCTCCCCTAGCTCACTGTTTCTCCCAGGCCCCTTGGGGGAGGTATCTACTCTCCTGTTTGGCCACTGGCTGGGAGGAAGAGGGTCCCTGTCTCTGGCCTGCCCCACCGAGCCCCCTTCACTGGTTTGGGCTGGATGCTCCTTCCCTCCAAAGCCCTCTTGGCCTGGCCTCTTTGAGACACGTTCCATGCCTCGCCTGGGAGCTCATAAATACCAAGGAGAGGCCAGTCAGGCGGTGTGCAAAGTGTAGATTCCCCCACTCCACCCCCCTTAAAAGCCCCTGTGTTCTTCCCAAGCTCCCTCCTCTTCCCTAGACACCTGCATGGGGTGGCTGGGGAGGGAGAGACGAGGTGGGGGCACGGAGGCCTGTGTGAACCTGGCCCCATTTCAAATAAGACTTGCCTCGGTCTGCAAAGAAAGCTCAGGAAAAGCGTCTCAGGGCTCCTTGTGCAAGCAGCAGGCTCAGGAATTCCTTGACTCCCATCCAAACCTCCCCCCAGCCCCTTCTCGGCCTTTCTCTCTGCTCATTACCATCCACACCACCTCCCACCCACCAGGAAAGAGAGAAGGTCATCACCAAAGGGGTCCAGGGAAGGGGGAGCCTCCTCCTCGGGGGTCAACCAGGGTAGAGTAAGAGCTGTTTACCCACACCACCCGAACTCCCCTTAGCTCATCTCCACTCCCATCCAAGGGCCAGTAAAAACTCAAAATCATTCAGCCTCACGCAGCTGAGAAGAGAGTGAAGGAAGTCCCCATGGGGGAGCAGAGCGTGAGGTTAGATATCAAGGGTGAGGGGGGAGACCTTTCTCCTTTGGGCAGCCACTTTTGAGAAGGCAGGGGGCTACGGTGCCACCTGGAGGAAGAAGGGTGACTGGCTCTGCTGGTTGCCCCAGGGAATCCAGGATTCTTGGGGAGCCGGGATTCTTCCCCAAGGCCTCTGTTGACACTGCCCACTAAATCTGTGGTATGCAGCCTCGAACAGCAAAGCCTAGTGAACCACTTCTCGGGTGGCTTTATTGTATTTGCAAGAAAACACCTTGGAATAAGACCCTTTGTCTCCTTCTGTGTCATTTAGGATGCTCTGGCCAGTGCTGGGCATACAGCAGGTGTTCGATAAGTGCCAACCTGACTCTATGCAGTGCCCTCCAGACAAGAACTTGACTCCCAAATTAGTGACTCCTCCCCTGCCTCCCATTAGGGTGGAGTGAGGGTAGGGGTGGGAGGGAGGAGCAGGTCAGGCACTAGCCTGAGCCTCTGGCCTTGACCCTCGGCCTGGAAGCCCCACAACAGGCCCTCGCGTGAGGAGCTGAGCTCTCCAGTAGCGTCTAGGACCTTGAGACTGAAAGTTTATTTTGAGATATGAAGTCCAAAGTGGCAGATCCCAGAAAACCTCTTCTCTGGCTCCGTATTTGTTCTCTAGTTAAGTGGTTGAGTGCAGCTCTTGCAGGCAGCTGGCTCCTGCAGCCTGGGGTTCCTCCTGGGGAGCCAGGGGGCTCGGAGGGGAGGGGAGGAAGACGAGGAAGGAGCAGAGCCTCATCTTGGGTTGTCCACTCTACAGCAAAGGTAGCCTGTAAGCACTGGGGAGAAGTCTTGTCCCCTCATCCACTGCCCTCCCTCTTCGAGCTGCTGATGTTTCTGGGGGCCTCCTTAGCTCAGCAACATGCTTTAATAGTTGAGCATCTATGTTGTGCCAAGACACGGTCCCACTTGACTGTGAAGACAGCTGAAGCCAAAGAAGGGGCCTCAGAAGTGAGTCTGGGGCCCAAGTGGGTGAGTCCGCACGGTTAGGGCTGATGTGATCATCTCCAGCCCACCCCACAACCTTGGGCCCATATGTAGAAACAAACACAGGGCCAGAGTCACACCCAGGCCTAAGCACACAGGGGAGTCTGGGAGAGGCTGCCCCAGCTTGCAGACCTTATAGACTGCTGCCCAGCATCAGGGTGGGGCTGGGCTGGGAGGAGGTGAAAGAGTGGTCCAAGGAGAGGGGCCCGGCCAGGAAGGAGCCTGGGCCCACTCCTTTCTCACCTGTCCCTCTCAGGGAAGCTCGGCAGAGAGTCTGCTTTTTGAGAGTCTTTTTGATGAAACACAAGGGCTGCTGGATACTTTCAGACTCAGGGAAAGGAGAGAAGGGGAGGGAAGGGTCAGCTGGTTGGTAGGGAGGGATGTGGCTGCACGCTGGCCCTGCTTGGTCTCGGCAGTCAACCCTCTCCCACTCCTATGCAACTCCAGTCCAGCCCCCAATTTCAACCCCTATGCCCCACCCCACAGGACTTGGGCCACCCTGGCTACCTAGCTGAACTCCTCTCCTTCCCCCAGCTCCTTGCTGCCCCCATGCCACCCTTTGCACACCAGCGCATACCCACCATAGTGTCTCTGTGTTGGCTGTACCCTCTGCTGCGAATGCTCTCCACCAAAAATCTGCCCGGCTTGTTCCCTGGCCTCCTCAAGTCTTTGCTTGAATGTTGCCTTAGTGAGCCTACCTTCATCATCCTAGTTACAACTCTGTCCTTCCCACTGCTCTTACTCCTTTCTAACATACTATATGTTTTACTTATGATGTATACTGTGTATTGTCCATGTTATCCCAGTAGAAGGTAAACTCCATGAGGGCAGAAAGTGTTTTGTTTTGCCTTGTTCACTAGCAGACTGTTCTAGCACAGTCTGGCACTGGTAAGGAGTAGATAAATATTTGTTGAATTAATGAAGGCACTTTGGCCCCTGCCACAGAAAGTAAGGTAGAGAGGTAGGGAGAGGGGATAAAGGTCCTTCTGAGCCCTTCCCCCCCCCCCATATCTGCCCCTGGGATGTCTGCAGCTGCGCGGTGTCCACTCACACTCAGGCGGCTCTAACACCCCACCCCCACCCCCACCCCACCGGCAGGCCCCCAACCAAAAACTGACAGTGAGTTTGGGGTTGAGGAGGATGGGCAGTTTCCAGAGCATTGTTTACACCAGGGCTTTACAGTTTAGATAAATCATGGGGAGAGGCATAAAGACACTTGGGAATGAGGGGTTAGACAGGAGAAACTGAGGCTGGAGAAGAGGTCAGGCCACTTCCCAACTCTCCAAGTTGGAAGGCCGGGGCCACTCTGATCCCAAAGGTTCTACCAGCCTGCCTGGTAAGTGCGGGGAGAGAAGAGGGGTGTCACCGTCAGCAGTCAGCCCCTCCCCACCCCTTCCTGATTTACCACGCCCCGGGGCGGTGTGCAGGGGTGGGATGGGTGACGGAGGGGGTGAGGGAGCAGTAGGGAGGAGGAAAGGCGACGGAGAGAAATGGCTCCGGGTCTTCCACTCTCAGCAGGACCCCCACCCTGGCCTCTGGTTCGGGAAAGCCGCCCAGCTGTTTCTGATTCTTTCCTGCTTGCAGCCCCGCCCGAGGGGGTGGGGGACCGAAGCACTGGGGTAGCCGGGAGAGACTAAGTTCTGCTCAGCCGGGGCGGTAAAGGGCGGGGAGTCCTTGTCCGGTCCGCAGGTGTGCCCCCTCTGCTTCTGCCATCGATTCCCGGTCCACAGTCCAGAGGGGAGCATCGGGGCCGGCGGGCGGGCGTGAACCAGGTCTAAACATTGTTTGCGTGCAGGGGGTGCGGTGGGCAGTGGGTCGGAGGAACGAGGAGCAACAAGCCCTAGATGAGAGAAGCCCCTACCTGAAGCCGACTGCCCAAAGAGCCCCAGTTGGCAACGTTGAACGGGAGTTAAGATCCTCCCGCAACTCCCCGTGACAGAGGTTCTACCCATTTCACAGAAGCGCAAGAACCGAGAGAGGACCGAGGAAATGAGTGCATGCTCAGTGGCTCAGCTCCGGTGTCACTGCAGGTTAGAGAACAGAGGGGAAGTGTCTGCGGCCCCCTCACTCTGCGCTCCTGGCCATCACCCACAGAAGTTAGGGTTGCCAATTGAAGGGCGCTAGGACCCGGTGGCGCTGCGTCGGCCAGGATTGGGCACTACGGGTTCTGAAGGGCTCCCCCGCACCCCGTCGCGGCCCGCCCAAGCAGGTGAGGGCGCGGCGCGGTGCTCCGCGGAGAGCCGAGGGGCGGAGGGGGCCGCCACACCTAGGGCGCTGCGAAGCGCCCGGGGCTGGCGCGGGCGGAGCCGCCCAGAGGGCCGCGCGTGTCCCCGGCCTCGGCCCCGCCCCGCGCCGTCCAATGAGAGCCCGCGGCCGAGGGGCTGTCCGCACACACTCTGCCCGCAGCCCTACTCCGCGCCACCGACCCCCTGACACCGCGCCCAGCGCCGGGGCAGCGCGTCCCAGACCCGGGGCTCCGCGCGCCGCCGTCGGCTTCCGGAACCGGTTCCCTAAGCCCCTCTCCGGGACCCTGCGCCCCGGCTCCCGGACTCCGGGTGCCCCTGGGTGCCCCGCCGCCGGGCCCTATGGCCCCCCAAGGGGGTGAGGTAGGAGCAGCCTGAGTACCCCGAGCCGGTGCCCCGTCCACGCCCCTCCGGGTCGCGCGGCGGGAGTCATCGGGGAGCTATGCTGAAGCCGGGTGGTGCGGAGGAAGCCGCACAGCTCCCCCCTCGGCGCGCCCGCGCCCCTGTCCCCGCGCTCCCGCCAGGACCCGCGGCCCCCGACGGCTCTCGGGCTTCGGCCCGCCTCGGTCTTGCCTGCCTGCTGTTGCTGCTGCTGCTGACGCTGCCGGCCCGCGTAGACACGTCCTGGTGGTGAGCATGGCTCTCGGGGTGGGGAGGGTGAGGCGCGGGGTCAGAGGCCGAAGGCGCCCAGAGGAATTACGCAGCTCCTGGCACCGGCTGCACAGGAGACCAGGCTTTTGCTTCGACGGAGTTAGAGACGATCCGAGCCGGACTGTCACTTAAGTCTCGGAGTAGGGGTGGGGGTGGATAGGTGTGCTGCTGACCCAGTGAGGTGGGCCCTGGGTGTTTGGAGCAAGGACGCCTGGTAGTCGAGGCTTTCCAGATTCCCTTGTGCTGTGCCCCATTTCAGCTCTGACTTAGGGGGAATGCTACCTTCCAAGTTTTTCTCAGGGTGGATTCAAGAAACCAATCGTCCATCTGGGGCCTTCAGTGGCCCTCCAACAGAGCCCCCTGATCGCCTAACGTCGACCCCCCCCACCACCCCGAGGTGGAGAAAAGGGCATTTGGTGAGGGCGGACGAGGCTCTCTCTAGTCTACCCCACCGGGTAGGCAGTAAGACTTTGGTGTTCACACTATAGCACCCAGCGCAAGGTTTAGAAATGGAATCAAAGCAAAAATACTCCATTAACTCTCACAATTAAAACAATTTTGCATAATTGCATAATTTAGGCGTTTGTCTTCAACTTCAGCTTTGAAGATGTCACTTCGAACCCTGACATCCCTCTCTTCTTCCTTTTTCTTCCCAGATGACCCTGTGTCTCCCATCTCTTTCCCGTCCAAGAACTAGTGGCTTCTGGAGGCGCAAAGCATTGAGACCCTCCCCTCAGGTTTCTTGCAGGCCTTAGACTCCAGACACCTCACAAGAGGGCAGATGAGGCAAAAGGCATTAAAAACCCACTGGATATCTGCTCTTTTCTGAATCCCCCCCTGCACCACCCCCAAGCCCTGGATGGCATTCATCCTTTTCTCTCAGGAGAAAGCTGCTCTCCCTCCTCCCCCACCCTCTGGGGGGCAAAGGGGGGAACTGAACTGAGAAAAGACAGTCTTCTCATCTTTCCTCTTCACTGCCCCCCCCCATCAAACTGGCTTCAGACTGCACTCTTGCCCCTCCCTACCCAAGCAGTGCCCCCTTCCTTTCCTTACTTTGCTCCTTCCTCCCTCCCCTTTCCCACCACACAGAGTGGTCTCTCCTCCCCTTGCACCCTGTGGCTTTTCTCCTCTAGACTTGGAATCTTGGCTAGGAAGGGTGAGGGGTAGCTGGCTGAGGGGCCAGCAAGCTTGGGCTGCAGATTCCTATCATTTCAAGATGCGTCGCTCTCCATCCCCAATCTGCCCCCCCCCCATTTTCCTGTTTCAGAAAAATCTCTCTTTTGGATCTTTTTAATCTCTGCAGTGTTGGGGAAGGCAAGGGGGGGTGGTTTGTTCTGGATGGGGGAGAAGGGAGGCCCGTATCTTACATCTGGCTTGAAACATTCTTTTAGAAAGGGAAAGAGAAGAGGGGACAGAGGAGAAAAGCCTTTCAAAGTTCAGAGGGAGATCAAAGCCATCAGGGACTCAGTTTGGCTGGGGACTTGTGTGTTCAGTGGCCGGATGGAGAGACGATGATGTGACCACAGTGCATCTTTACCCACCCCAGATAGCAATTTGCTTTTAGGGACTCTTGATTGCTTCTTACCAGTTTGGGAGGTAGTTTTGGGGGCCACTTGGTGTTTAGGTGAGGAAGTGTCACTCTGATAATTGCAGCATCCTGGTAGTGCTTCCTAAACACCCAACTAGGGTGTTTCCTGGTCCCCAATTTGTCCCTTGGCTACTCCCTCTTCTTTTCCTTTCTCCCTTCTACTGCTCTCACCCCCACGTGGTTCACATTTTGGAAAAACTCTGGGTAGAAGAGCCAGAGAGGGGGCATGCCAGTGATACAGTGATAGGGAGGGACTCGGCAGTCGCTGTGAAAGGCAGCAGTGGAGCCAGGGTGGGGAGTGGGTGCAGAGGTTAGTTCAATCTCCTTGCCTCACACTTGTTACAGCTGTAGGCCCCAGATGCCTGCCTCAGTGGTCATCACTTCTGAGATACAGTGGAAAGCTGCTTTCTAAAGGCAGGTCAGGCCCCCAAGGTATCTCTCTTTCCTTTAGGGAAAAAACCCAGCAGGATTGATACTCTGTCCAAACCCTGGAAGAGATGCCTGTTGACCCTGTGTGTGTCCGTGTTCCACTCTGGAGCAGAAGGTCATCACTATCACCAGCTAACAGTCTGATCGTCCCCCCAGCCCTTCCCTTACTCTCCAGTCACTCCTTCCCTCTCCCCACTTCTAACTGGAGGAGGAAACAGATGGTCTCTTCTTAATCTGTGACAAACAGAGCAAGAAACAGGGGGCTCCTCGCATGTGCTTCCCTGTTCCATTTTGCATTCTGCAGGGGGCTGGATGTAGGGAATCCCGTGAGCAGGACATCGTGCATAGATTCACGAAGGGAGAGGAACAGAGTTGATGTCATAATAAGAGCATTATTGTCACCACCACCAACTGCCATTCAATGAATCTTTACTAAGCTTTGGACACTATAACTAAGTACTTTATGAGCATCATCTTCTTCAATGCCCAAAGTAATCTGGTGAGGTAGATACTATTATTTTCTCCATTTCACACATGAAGAAAGTGAGGGCTGGGAGGGGAGTGGTATGAAACTTGCCCAAGTTCACACCAATTTTGGAGCTAGATTGCTCTATTCCTGGTTAAGCGTTGTATGCCTCTCTTGTTCTTGGAGTGAAAATGAGCTTGGACTTTGGAGTCAGATATCCTTGGTTCACACCTGGCTCTCCTCTGACTAGTCCTGATGGACAGAGTGGGTATTACCACTTAATCTCCCTGAACCTCAGTCTCTTCATCTGTAAAATGGAGACCTGTCTCATAGGATTTTTGTTTAGAAAAATGTTTCGTGAACTGTAAAGTACCATATAAATGATGTTGTATTAAGAGATTCAGGGAAGGTAAATAGTTTTATTCCTGTGTTCAAAGCCCTGTGTGGGCTGGGCTGAATTGTGTACACTAGGGACTACAAGAGGGGAAATGAAAAGAGCATCCCTGGCCTCATTAAAAAGACACAAATATAAAACATCTGCAAATAGGCTGGCAATGTCAGCAGGAGTAAAGCTGTAATTGAAATGAAGTTTATGGCTGGCTAGGGGGAAAAGAGAGTTGGCGGTAAATCAGAGCGGTTAGGTGTTTATTCAACAAACAGTTATTAAGTATCTACTATGTGCCAGACACTGTTCTAGGTTCTGGGGGTAACCAAGTGAACAAAACAGACAAAAATCTCTGCCTTCATGGAACAGGGTGTCTGAATCACCTCGTGATGTTGGTGAAAATGCAGAATCTGATTCAGTACGCCTGGGGTGGGGCCCAAGGCTCTGCATTTCTAACAGATCCCTAGATGATGCCCATATGGCTGTTCTGGGGACCACACTTTGAGGAGCAAAGGGCTAGAGTAAGGTATGGGTCACTTTGTCAAAGGAAGGGACGTGAATTGGTCAAAAGCAGGTGAAGGGAGCATTCTGGGGCAGGAGGCTGGGAAGGAAAGGAAAACTTCTGAAAGGGAAAACAGAGCTGGAGTCAGGGGCATCTCTCCCCCTCTTACCAGCCAATGAGATGCAAGGTGCCTTAAACATCTCTGTGCCCTAACAGCTGAGTTCAGTGCTTGGCACATGTAGGCATTTTGCAGGCGTGTGTTGAATTGAGAGGGGGCTAAGGCTCAGTTGTATTGGAGCCCGCCTCCCCCACCAACTACAAGGGGCTGACCACTAGCCAGCAGGCAAGTGCCCTGCTCTTCAGAATCACACCAGTTGGGGCACTTAGTGCAGCTACTTAATGGGGTCTGGGTGGTAGTAGAGGAACGTAATTATCTTCCTGTCTTAGGTACTAAATGTTCCCACGCTCAGTGAGGATGTAACAAGAAGGACCAATGTGGGCTGCAGCAGAATGGATTTAAGTCATACCACAGGAAGGACTTATTGCCAGAGTTTGGCCTGCCTCACTCCAGACTGTCTCATGAGGGCTGGATTACTGGTCTCCCATTCCCATCCAACCCCCCTCTTTCCAAGCCCCAGTAAAAAAAACAAACACCCATTGCTTAGAGTAGTACTTGGGCCGAACTGGGGAAGCAAAACGGTGGTGAGACAGGGACGAGCTCCAACTGCAATGGTCTTGATTCTCCAAACAAAGCACCGCGGCAGTGGGTGTAACTCCAGGCTGTGCGTCAGGCGGCCTTTTCCGGCCTGGCCCAGCCCGGGGTGTTTATTTTGTTTGTTCCTGGAAGCTATTGCCCTGATGGACGGTGCTGCTGGGGACGCTGATTCCATGGGATTTGTCAGTGGTGGGCCAGCCCTCTCACCCCTCCCCCGGGGACAGATGGGCCCCATCAGCCCCGCTGAGCTCCAAAAGAGGCAAGCATCAGCCCTCCTTGAGTCTGTCTGACTTGGTGTCACCAGCGGTGATCTAGTTTGTGGGTGAGGGCCAGGCACAAGGATGTGGGCAGGGCATGGTGAGGGGACATAGAGCCCAGGGCGGTCCAGCTTTTCCTCTCTCCCCACTGGCTGCCTTCTGTTCCCCTCACCCACTTCTAGGCCCATTTTGGGATCTCTCCCAAACCACAGGCTCATTCACAGCCCAAACCAAATCTTTTCAGCCCGTAGCAGCAACTGCCCCCTTTGACCCCCACCTGTTCAGAGAAAGAGAGAGAGGTATCCATTTGATGTGTTAGGATAGGAGAACAGAGAACTCCCAGAGGGCCAAGGAAGGTGCTAGGTGTTGGAGAGACAGCAAGGGAGTGCAAAGTGGATGAATGGGTCAGATCTCAT
Source organism: Lynx rufus (assembly GCF_022079265.1). Lineage (NCBI taxonomy): Eukaryota > Metazoa > Chordata > Mammalia > Carnivora > Felidae > Lynx > Lynx rufus. The sequence goes on along the minus strand of NW_025814834.1, from coordinate 126,389,853 downwards.
TTAGTGACCTCATGGAGAGAAGAAGCTAAGAATGTTCGAGTGAAGAGAAAATACTGAGAAATTTGAGAGTGACTCTAGCAACCCACCTAACTTTTAGTAGCCCACCCCAACTGATCTTCTTAAAATTGTTTGAATTGGGCAGAGTGGGGACTGGAATATGGGGAGTGTCACCCCCCTCGCTTTATCTTGGCTTTGGCTTCCCACTGCTAACAGCCCTCTGCCCAAGCAGGTTCATCCAGGACATCATGCCTCCAAGACTCATTTGTTAAGAAAGGCTGTGGAGCCTGGAAATGAAGGGTATAGGGAGGAGATTTGGGGGTGGGGTCTTCCTCCCCAAGACCTCAGGTTTGGGAGTAAGGAATTTTAGCTACATGGGTCTGACTAGAGCTGTAAACATGACTCAAAATTGCCCACTGAGTCTCTTCCCACTGGTCCCTCCCTGTCTCCATCCTTCCTCCCCCAAACTATGTCTTCATGGACAGCTACGAAGGACGTGCCTCTTACATGTGGGTGTAAGAGTGTTGTCTCAGACTCTTGTTTTGTTAGTTTATTTTTCTCTGAGGCTCTTAATGTTTATTAAATAAACAGGGAATGGATTTGTGTGACATGCCCAGGGCTTCTACGTATGTGACACATGCCTGGCCCGTGTTCTGGGAGTGTGTGTCACTTGGACCTTTGGCTGGGGAGCGGGTGATGGTGAGAGACCACTCAATTACTCTCTGCAACTGTGTAACCATTTCTCCAGGCTTGTGGGGAAAGCTGTACCCGTTGGCCTCAGGGAATGTGGGTTGGAGGAGGGGAAGGAACCTCTTCAAGTTCCGAATGCCAAATCTCTCCCCTCCCCCTCCCCTTCCTTCTCCCCCTCCTGAGGCAGGAAAAGGGCCAGGATGCTCTGACAGGGCCATCTCCACCTTGCAGGTACATCGGGGCACTGGGGGCCCGAGTGATCTGTGACAATATCCCTGGTCTGGTGAGCCGGCAGCGGCAGCTGTGCCAGCGTTACCCAGACATCATGCGCTCGGTGGGCGAGGGTGCCCGAGAATGGATCCGAGAGTGTCAGCACCAGTTCCGCCACCACCGCTGGAACTGCACCACGCTGGACCGGGACCACACTGTCTTTGGCCGTGTCATGCTCAGAAGTAGGGAGCTCTTCCACCCTGCTCCAACTGCTTCCCTGTCTGTGCCTGGGGTGGCAAGTGGGTAGGGTAGGCATGATCCTCCTCCCCTCTTGGACACACTGCCTCATAATCAGATAGACAGTTGAGGGCAGTGCCCAGGATACAGTTGGGAACAGACCCTCAGTACCTGAGATATGTAGGCAGGTACCCCTCTAAATGTTGGTGTTGCTGGGATGATACACAAAGGTACAGTGTCCCCTGCCACCTCCATGTCTCGTCTTCCCTCCTCCTTTCCTCCCCAACCCCAGTGTGAGGGTTTCCACGCACTGTAAGGCTGAGGACTAGGACGGCTGCTCTGTACTCACTGCCACCATCACTACCCTCACCCCAACACTCCCAACATCACAGTAATGGCAGCAAGGGATAAACAGAAAGGTGATATGTAAATATTTGGAGAGTTGGTGGCTTGGCCCCAGCTCAGCAAAAAAGCTAAGCAGAAGTGAGACAATAAACTAGGAGAAAGGGAAGGAGATGCGAATCGGGAGGTGTCTGGGGGACAGGGGTGATGAGTCATCAATCCCTGAGAGCAGGGTAAGAAGGAAGCAGGCCCTGGAAAGTAGCAGGTCTCCCCAAACAGGCTAACCCCTGGGCTGGGGTCTCTATTGTAGGGGAACTGTCCAGCAGAGTAGGTCTGAAAAGGCCTGGAATGTGGACTGAGGCAGGCTTAGCTGAGCTAGGATTGGCACTCGGTGGGAGGGGATGACTCACTGTGAAACTTTTCAATGGATGGATCCAGGGAGTTTGGAAGGAAGCAAGAGTACAGGTCAGCCCAAGAGGTCAGATGTACAAAGAAGCGGATAGAGAGTACTGAGGGCCGAGGGGAAGAGGTCAGATACTCTGGGGAATGCTTTTGGAAGGGAAGGCCACCTTGAAAAAAGCAGGTGCAGGAGTTGCTCTGGGAAAGACAAGAAGAGAGGAGGTTTCAGAGTGGGGGGTTGTGTGGGCAGAAGACAGGGACAGACATAGGCCTCTTTGCAGAAATGTACTTCTACCTTTCTCTCTCCAGGTAGCCGGGAGGCAGCATTTGTATATGCCATCTCGTCTGCAGGGGTGGTCCATGCTATCACTCGTGCCTGCAGCCAGGGAGAACTGAGTGTGTGCAGCTGTGACCCCTACACCCGTGGCCGACACCATGACCAACGTGGGGATTTTGACTGGGGTGGCTGCAGTGACAACATCCATTATGGTGTTCGCTTTGCCAAGGCCTTTGTGGATGCCAAGGAAAAGAGGCTTAAGGATGCCCGGGCCCTCATGAACTTACATAACAACCGCTGTGGTCGCACGGTCAGTACTCATGTCTGTGCATGTACGTCCATATCTGCTGGGGGTGACCAGTACGTGTGATCACGGAGTGAATGTGAAGGTGGAAGTGCTGAAGGCTCCTGGATCACTTCCAGTGGCCCCAACCCCCACGGGATAGGAGTAGTGAATGCAAGGGAGCTTGGGAATGCCTAGATTCAACCAGGCTCATAAAGTGTCTTCACAGATGTGGAAAGTAGGGAAAGAAAAGAAGGGAAGTAACTTTTTAAGAAGGGGAAGGACCACTTCCATAAAGACTGAGGAGGATAAGAACTTGCTCTGGGCAGTTCACTGGTTTCTGAGCACTGCCAATGTGCCTAGTCCTGTGCTGGAAAATGACATGCTAGAGAAGCAGAAGGCATGGCACCTTAAACTCTAAGAACATGTAAAAGTAGGGCATGTGATGGCAAACTGTAATCATGAACAGGATCCTGTGGCTCTGTGTTTGAACACACTATCGTGGAAAGAAAGCACTGGTGGTCTAGGGAGGATTCATGGAGGAAAAGGTTCTTGAATGGGTGGGTTCTGATGGGGAGAGAACCCACTGTCCAGCCTAGGCCAGATGTCAGAGCACTCATGCTTGTAGCCCTAAGGATGACTGAAAAGTGCCCTGACCGGCTGCCTCTCCCTCACCTCCCAGGCTGTGCGGCGGTTTCTGAAGCTCGAGTGTAAGTGCCATGGCGTTAGTGGCTCCTGTACTCTGCGCACCTGCTGGCGTGCACTCTCAGACTTCCGCCGCACAGGTGATTACCTGCGGCGGCGCTACGATGGGGCTGTGCAGGTGACAGCAACCCAGGATGGCGCCAACTTCACAGCAGCCCGCCAAGGTTATCGCCGTGCCACCCGGACTGACCTTGTCTACTTTGACAACTCCCCAGACTACTGTGTCTTAGACAAGGCTGCAGGTGAGTAAGGAAAGCAGGTAAGGACAAGGAGCCCCAGTTCTTGGTGCAGGCACCCCTGGTCAATCATAGTCTGTTCAGCCACAGGAGTTAGGGAAGTGGTACTTTGCGAGGCATCAGTCTCCTCTCGATGTGAACGTCTTATAATAAGATTGATAATGAATGCTTCAAGCCACCAGTCCCAGTGCTACCCAAGCAGAGGAGAGGTCATTTCTCACTCTTTTATATCCCCAGCATCTGGGGTACAGTAGGTATTATTCAGGGATTGTTTAAATGAGTCACCCGTTTTCAATACCAAGCAATGTATGGGCTGTACACAAGCATGAAGTGGAGGAACCCTAAGTCTCTGACTCTTTATGATCTGGCTAAAGAAATAAGATGTAATCAATTGGTGGACATATGCAATTGCAGAAGACACAAAGCTGGAGAAACCAAGAAAAGCTTATTGGAAAATGTGGAATTTAAGCAATTTCTCGAAGTGTAGGGATCACCTGGACAACCTAGAGAGAAGAGAAGGGCAATAAGCAGAGTGGTAGGTGGGAAAGTACATGATTGTTCTAGGAACCGAGAGGTATGATGAATCTGACTGAGTGAAGGTTTGGGATGGGGAGACTAGAGGTAGAAAGAAAGGTGAGGATCAGACCATGAGTGGCCTTGAAAGACTATATCCAGTGTGCTGCCACTGAAGATTCTACAGTGGAGTTGGGGAAGCAAGGAAAGAGATCTCAGTAGGGCTAACCACTAGCAGAAAGCAGCAAATTGTTTTTCAATCTGGTCCAGATATTTGTGGTGGAATTCTTGGGGATGCTGGAAAGTGATATGTTATTGCCCCCAAAGAGTAGAAGTCACCATCTTGGCTTGGCTCATATTCCAGGTTCAGACAGGTTAGACTAGGAACAACCTTTAGTGCAAAAGAACTGCTCTCCCTCTGGTTACTATCATGGGCTTGCAGGCTCTTCTCTGAAGACTCAGCACTCAGGACTTGGGTGAGATAGAGCCAGGAACCACAGCTGTCTTTGGTTCTGTTTGTTTTCAGCCATCACTGTCATTCCTGGAGAGTCAAGTGGCTCGGAGCAAATCTGGGCATAGAAACAGGGTGGGGCTCCACCTAAGTAACACAGAAAGTAGTTTGTGCCCTTTGGAGGGTGCTAGGAGAAAAGGAGTTAAAAGAGCCCTTTCTGATTCTCTCAGTGATTTCCTGCCACTAGGTATGTTTTCTTCCCACGTGGTATAATTCAGAGGACTACTCTCTGAATGTCTTGAAATAATTCCATAGCAGCCGAGGTATAAGCCTATGCTGTTATACCTAAAATGCACCTTTGGGGAAGGATCTTTGGAGTCAGAAGGAAGGGTGAGTCAGATGTGTTGGTTTTTCTTGGAGGCATAAAATTAAGTCTCATAAAACCCAAAGTGGGGCCTGGAATTCAAAGGGTGTAAGTCATCTCAGAATCGAGTATGGAGCCACAAATTTCCACCAAAGCAGTCCTGTCCGGTGGAGCTCTCTGTGATGACAGAACTGTTCTACATCTGTGTTTTCCAATAGATAGCCACTTAGCCACATGGGATTACTGAGCATTTGAAATATAGGTATTGTGCCTGAGAAATTAAGTTTTAAATTTTAGTTAATTTATAACTAAATGACCACATGTGGCTGGTGGCTATAACCTGGACAGCTCAGCTCTAGAGTATAGAAGAGGCTTTTGGTGCACAAAAGGACTTAAGATCCAGCCCTTGGAGTTAGAGGAGAGTAACACACATAGTAGAACTAGTTAGCCCACACTCTGGAAGAGTGGCCTCTAACAATTTTGGATTGCGTACTCTTTCATTAAAAAATTACTTGAGGGGGGCTCCTGGCTGGCTCAGTGGGTAGAGTCTGTGACTCCTGAGCTTGGGGGTCATGAGTTTGAATCCCACGTTGGTTGTAGAGCTTACTTAAAAAAAGGAGTACACTTATGATGAAAAAAATAAAAAAAAATTATTTGAGCATGTACCTCTAATATATAGATATTTACTTTAAAAAGATACCTATGTTCCACTGTATTGATATGTACTTTATAAAACATACAAAGTAGGGATTTTAAATTTATGAGATAAAAAACAAATGTAGAAGTTCTAAGATCTAGCATTTTCTTTTTTTTTTTTTAATTTTTTTTTAATGTTTATTTTTGAGAGAGAGAGAGAGGCAGAACGTGAATGGGGGAAGGGCAAAGAAAGAGGGAGACACAGAATCTGAAGCAGGCCCCAGGCTCTGAGCTGTCAGCACAGAGCCCAATGCAGGGCTCGAACCCACTAACCATGAGATCATGACGTGAGCTGAAGTCAGTCTCTTAACCGACTGAACCATCCAGGTGCCCCTAGCATTTTCTTTCCATATCGCAGTAGGGTGTACAGACTACTGCAAGAGAATCAGTCAATCTGTTCCCCTTCCTCAACCTCCAGGTCAGTCCCTGTCCCATCTCTGGAGAAGGGTTAGAATAGACAGATACTTTATAGGGCCCATCCCATCCCAAATTCTGTGTTTTTATATCTGTCGGCAGGATCTCTCTTGCTAAAGTTGGTCAGAATGAAGTCCTAAGCACTCTCTGTGCAGGGGGATAATATCATTCCTACCCTTCAAGAGTTCCTACTGTAAAGGGTAAGGCAAGGGATATTCTGTAGCAATTCCACAGGGATATGCCTCTGGGCAGTCACACTAACCAGTTCACCTCCTCATCTGAACAGAGATGATAGATGTAACAATCCACTGAGTTACATGCTATTATTATGCCTATTTTCATATGAGAAGATTAAAGCCTAGAGAGATTAACTACCTTGTGAAATCACATAGCTAAGATGCGGCAGGCCTGGAACTGAAACTTGAACAATATGACAATAAGGCCCATGCTTTTAATGGCCATCCTATATTACTTCCCTGTATGGTACAACTTAAAATGTAAACTAAGGACCAAAATACTAACAAATGGTAGCTGGATCAGAGTTGTGGCATGACTTCTTGGAAAAGATAAATTATAGGCTAAGTTGTTTTTTTGTTTTTTTTAACTGTTTAGTATGGAAAACTTCTAACACAGAGAGCCCTTACCCAGCTTTAACAGCTAGGAGCATTTTAAGGCTAGGTTTTGAAGGAGACACAGAGATGTGTATTGGCAGGGACGGCATAGTAGGTGAAGTCAATGGTCTTTGGGGAGCCTTTATGGTGGGAAGAAGCCAGAGTGGTGCAAAGGGAAGTAAGGAGATGGTCATTTTGGCCAGTTGGGCATATTTTCAGGAAAAGGGATTCTTTATGGTTTCCTCATGAGGATGTGGGTAAGGGAACCCAGAGCAGCTGAAGTAAGAGGTAACTTGGTTCTCATTCTCTTCCCCAACCCAGGTTCCCTAGGCACTGCGGGCCGTGTCTGTAGCAAGACATCCAAAGGGACGGATGGTTGCGAAATCATGTGCTGTGGCCGAGGGTACGACACAACTCGAGTCACCCGTGTCACCCAGTGTGAGTGCAAATTCCACTGGTGCTGTGCAGTGCGGTGCAAGGAGTGCAGAAACACTGTGGACGTCCACACTTGCAAGGCCCCCAAGAAGGCAGAGTGGCTGGACCAGACCTGAATGTAGAAATACCTCACTCATCCCTCTACTTCAAAACTCCTGGCTCAAAAGCACAAGATCTTTGCATGCACGCCTTCCTCTACCCTCAGCTCTGGGCTGCTACAGTTTCTATTTAAGGACTTGGAAAGCAATCCAGAAGGACTCTGGTGTCCTGACTGGTTCCTTAGCCCTGGGAAGGAGTTGACAGGGGATGTAAGAAACTGAACAGCTCCCTGACTGCCCCCTCTGGAGGTTAGAAGGGAGAGGGGAAGAGGTGGGGGTCTTCAGAGTGATATAAGTTGCACTAAAGCACATGGTCAAGGCTCATTTTTCCTTTCCTTTGCACTGGCTTCCTGACATTTCTTGTGTGTGCAAGAGGAAGGGTACCTGGAGAGAGCTTCTTTGTGTTCCTACCTGACTAAGGGTAGATGGGACAGAGATGGAACCACATCTCTTCCCTGGGTCAGTTTGAGCAGACTGCCTGGTACCCCAAAAGAAACTCTCAGGCTACAACCTTTTTCCATTATCCCAGAGCCTGGGATTCCTAGGTAAGAGTTAGCCGTAGTGGACAAGGTTCCATTCACATGCTCATAGGTTTATAAACTGCTGTATTTTGTAGGGGAAAAAATTATATAACTATACAAACATACATTCTCTTCCAACCTCCCTCTTCTTTTCAACCTATATCAGATAGCACTGCCCCTTGCTCACTTGCTGCCTGTTCAAACCAAGTGGCATGTAGTGGTTCTTATGCCTAATAGATCACTAGAATACCCTGGAACACTCCTGAGAAAGAATAATTTAGTAAGCCTGCCTAGGCCTTTGGGGTTTTATTTTATTTTTTTAAAGTTTCTATGCATTCTTCTGGAGGTCAACTAGGTTTGGGAAACACTTAGTAAAAGATATGTGACTCATGGAGGGTAGGAAAGGGTAGCAGGCCTGATCTCAAGGGCCCCACATGAGGCATCAGGGTATACTAGTCAGGTAGGGATCTCTGGCTTTGGCAATTTTTAGGAGAGAATCCTAGTCTTTGAAGTTGGGCATGGAAGCCAGTGGCTACAGAGGAAAAGAGAGCTGGGGCTTTGGGGCCAAAGTGGTAAACAACTTAAAAAACAGCCTTTCCCCATTTATTGAACAAATTTTTATTTAGTGGCTCTCTAAGTTCTGGGGATTATTACTGTTCACTCCATGTTTGGCTTAAACAGGGGAGTTCCTTCTATGCTACTACCTGCTGCCTAACTAAGCTTGCAGTAGTGGAGTCTCCAGAGATAGCAGGCTTTGTAAGCTACAAGCTAGGATATGGAGTCCCAAAAACTGTGATGTCCTATTTTTATGTGACTTAGACAATGGCTATCTTTTGATAATTTAAGAGAGCAGAGTGGTATAGAAATTTGCAGTTATGACACACCTGGGTTGAAATCACAGTTGTGCCATTTACAGTTTTTGATATTTTGAGCAAGATACCCAAATTCTACAAGCCTCTATCATCTCGTCTGTAAAATGAGGTTATAAACCTATCTCAGATACTGAGTTTTAATTGTGCCCCCCAATTCCAGCCAACAGACACTCTTACCAAAGTTCCTAACTGGTCTAGCCCATCATGACTTCTCTTGAAACCTTCCGTTTACAATTGCAAAGTATTGACAGCAGGCTGTTGATTAAAGGGCCTACACAAGGAATTCTGAACATAGGCGCCCACCCCCCCTCCAAGTTCCTCTCCAACATCCCTTGGGGTCCTCACGTGTTTGTAGAACAGCTTCACTCTGCACAGGCAGCAGAGGATAGGGGAGCCAGAGCTCTGGGCCATGGGGGCAGATTTATTTGGATGATAGGACTAATATTTGTGTAACCTGCTGAGACCTGTGTGGGAGAGTTTAGGGTGGTTTTTCTTTTGGTGAGGGGTTTGCTCCGGTTTCACATCCATTAACACAAAACATGAGCTAGTCAGGGCCCTTGTGGTCTGCGGTGAGGGGATTCCTGTGGAGAAATGGGACTGAGTGAGTCAGGCCAGGGGAATGTCTTCCTTGCAGAGTGGAGTCAACTGGATAACTGATGATCCAATGGTGGGATTAGGGAGGGGGAAATGGGAGGGAAAGAGAAGAGCTTCTGACATCTTGAGCTGGGATTAGGAGGAGGAAAGCCTTAGCATAGTGGGAAGGTAAGGGGGTCAAAGTCAGTCTGAATCAAGAATACAGCTGAAGGAATTTACATCAGGGTGTCTGGGTAGAGCCTCAGGTCCCAGTCAGCCCCTGCTCTCACAAGAATGCCCAGGTAACCACATAAATGACAGCTAGGCCTTCCTGGGACTTCAACCCCAGTTCAATCTGCCTGTGCTGTCACCTATTCCTTTTCAGTTCTTACCCTATGAAGGAAGTTGAGCCTCTTCTGGCATCTCGTACTGCTCTGGGCTTCCCCTGGGCTCCAAATTCTAGTTCATAAAGACCCAAGTTTTGTAATTTACTATAAATGGTTAAGAGAAAAGCAAGCTGTCCAGAGAGTGAAAAGTTTGAATAGTGGGGTGGATAGCGAAAGAAAAGAGGTCCATGTGAGCCCCACTACAGAGGCAATGTGGTCCCAAGAAGGGATGGATGATGGCCAAGCAATTAATTTTTCCTCGTATTTCTTAGCTTGCCTCTGCATTGTGACTGGCTTTGGACAACTGGCGTCTATTCTGCAATAAAACAAACAGAAACTAATTTATTTGGAAAAAGCAGCAAAAGGAGAACTTTATTTGGTGCAGTCAGGGCTCCATTTAGTCCTGCTGCCACCCGCTCACAGCGTCTAACCCCTCTCCAGACCCTCCTCTGGTCAGGAGAGTTCTGTGCCTCCAGCAGCGGTCTCTTAGCCCCTCTCTGACACTCCTTCCTGTCAGTCCTCATTTCTTCTAACTTTTAACATTTAGGTAGAATGCGTTGCAGAAAGTGCTATTTGGGTACAAAGTTAACTTCAAAGACACAATCTCTATCCTTTAAAGATCTTAGACTGTTTTAGAGAAGGCAGGTGACTGAAGTACCTCAGCTGCACAGCCCGTGGCCAGTTTTTCTCATGTAGAAGTAAGAATGCCAGCCTTAATCTAGTCCTGCAGATAAGAGCCAACTGCTATTATTGCTAGCCTTGAATAGTAGTGCTCGCCCTTATGCTTTCTTAGAATGATGCTGGAAAATGAAATCAGGGACTTCAGATTATTTTTTAAAAAATTAAACACTGCCTGGCCCTGAACGTCTGTTTGCAAAAAGTCTTGTAGGTCTGACTCATGACCACTTACGGCCTCATTTCTTTTCCTCCCTGTTGTAGAGGGTAATCTCTTCTCCTTTTTCTCACCTCCCTTAGCAAGAACACCAACCACTAAGTCTTCTGCCAAATTCTCAGACCCACTCAGGACACTGGTTTCTACACAGTTTAATATATGAGAGTTAATCGGGATTATTTTTCCCCCTCAGCCTGAGGTTTTTAAACACCCTCAGTGGTCACAGGGCAGAAACCCAAGGGAGGACGCCAGGGAGAGTATGTTTCTCATCCCTGGGAGGCCGTCAGCCTAGCTCCTGCAGCCAAATTACAGCACCAGAGAATAATGTGATGCATTCCTGGGCAGGTCGGTGGGACCCTGGGCGCCTGGGCCTTGTGGAGAGAGGTGCCAGACACAGAGCTCTCCGTAAGCAATCCTGCAGAGCCGCCCCCTGGGTGCAGAAATGAAATACGGGAGAGCTTCACATTACACGGAGACCTGTAGCTCACACCTGGTTATTGATGGCCTTGGTGGAAGCCTCTGCCCCCTCCCTCCACTTGGGAACTGCCTGCTACTACGGGGGTTGGGCACCTTTGAAGCAATGTTGGAAAACAAGAAAGAGATGCTTCCTTTCCACTCCTTGCTCTCCCTGCGAGCCTGCGCACAGCCATGAGGATACGCGTGCGTGCACGCGTGATATGTGTTTGCGTGGACACGCACGCAAGCTTCTCTCAGGCTGCAGCAGAGTTCTAGTCGTCCCCGGTCCCTAACAATAAAACAAACAACTGGATTTCAATCACATCCTTCAAAATTCCTGCCATTATCAGGGGTTCAGCCGTAACCAAGTAACATTAAACATGTCCATTCTCAATATGCAAGCAGCTGTGTGGTTTGGTGACTGGTATTCCCCCACGAGGTGGCAGGGAAAGGATGCAGAGAGTGCATGGAGAGGGGAGATACTACCACCCAAGCCCAATGGCTAAGACCATGCTGGAGATAGTGCAATTTGTGCCCTGTGTGCTACGGATATGGCACACAGCCTCCAGGACTGCACCGGGTATAATCACCAAGCCTGCGGCCCACGACCTGTCGTTCTTAATTTCTATTAAGTTAGAAAACAGGATAGCTTTGGGTTCCAGGGACAATCTCCACAAGAGAGAGGCACTGGAGAGGAGCAAGCAGTGACTTTACTAAGGTAAATATGTCACAGTTGCTACAGTGAACTGAGCTTTCCCAGAAGCTGCTCTTCTCGTTGGGTGACTGGCAGGTTTCAGGTAATAGTCAGTGGGGTATCAGTAAATGCCTTCCCCTGACCCCAAAGGTCAAAGGGATTGAAGAGAGGGGGAGTTTACCAGTACATTTTTCCACTTCCCATTCATGGTTTAAATTATCCCTGAGCATCTTAGTGGCTCTTCCACTTACTTAAGACGTATCAGTCATCCTGGAGTAGAGACAGCAAGGAAAGCATTCTCCCCTTGGCCCCCTGACTCTGAACTACCCTTTGCTCACTTCCATTCTGCCTATGAGTCTATGCATGGAGCAGCTGGACATGGAAGTTCTCTTTCTTTGACCAAAAGGAGCTGAAATCTGGTGACTTTACTTCACTACTACCAGCCCCTCTAAGCAGGCCTGAGCAAACAGAAACGTTAAGCTGAGTGAAGAAAATGGGAAGACCGTTTAATCCACAGCTGTCCTTTTTGACAACTCAAGGTAGGGCTTCCCTGAGAATAATTATGATGTCATAAGAAGCTTTTTCAGGTACAAAATGCTTTAACGCAGACTAATTTTCACACCAATTTTCCCTGTGAGGCAGGAGACACTCTCACTGCACAGGTGCTATTCAGAAAGGCTCAGTGATTTGTCCCAGGTCATGTGATACTGAGTGGTTCAGACAGAACTCAAATCCAGCGCTTCTCACTTCAAACCCTGTGTGCTCTCCTCAAAGACTGACAATATACAAGGCTGCAGAGGCCAGAGTCCCAGCCCCTTTAGGACAGAAATTGATACAAAATATTCTAGGAGAGTATATCTGAGCAGAATTTTCAAAAGGAAAAGCCTAGGCCTTCCCTAACTACATCAGCACATCCCCTTTTGGTCATTTCTGCTGCTATTTCCACCACCACAAAATGATCACTATGCCAAGTAGTCCACCTTCAATCAACTCTGCCTCCTAGAGCTTTCTATGCCTTTTTTTCTTCATCAGATTAACACTTTTAACATTTGCTTTAATTTTATCTATTTCTTTTAAAGTGATGCTAAGTGCACGGAATACAAGTAATCCTGAGAATCCATGAGAAGAAATTATTAAGGCTTTGGGCTTCTAATGTATGTATTAGAATTTCCTTTGAGATTTCACTCTGTTTTTTAAATGGCTGTCAACCCCTGGGCTAGGAAAGTAAGAACAGGGAATGAGAGTGCTAAAAAAAAAAATGTCTTACCCCAGGCCAGATGCCTACTCATGGCCTGGTAAAAGTCCTGGGACCTCTAGCTGAGACAGGTAATTTATCTACACCAAGGCAAGGAGAATCCACCCTGCAGAGAAACCCCTACAAGATGAGGCAGACAACAGATTTTTACTTGATCAAAAACTTTTGCTCCTTTCAACCCCTCCTCCCACCCTCATTCAAAATCTGGACTTCTGTGTGGGTCCAAGACAGTGAGACAAAGCAGCTCTAAGAGAGGATGTGTGCAAGGGGAACCCTTCCCTGTTCAACCGTGGAATGCATTCCTTCAGAAACAGCATAAGCCTGCACATACCCTACCTATCCCACTCCCGCACCCCAACTGTGAAGGCAGAAGGGAAAACTGCAGGAACACAGTGTTCATCCATCATAGACCCGGGCCCCCACTTGAATTAGGGGAAGGACACCTCATGAAAAAGCCTACCTATAGTCAGGATCTGTCCCAGAGCAAACCTTACTTTTTGGTCCATCGATCTTGGCTCTCACTGCTCTCCCTGCTCCCCACCCCCACTGCCTCCGCATGTGGGCTCAGAAGTCATCATCTAAAGAATTCCACTGCTCACCTCCTGCATAGCAGCACAGCCCCATGAGGCCGCACACCAGATGGAGGGGATAAAAGTACGAGGTCATGGCTTCTAGCAAGAGGCTTTTTCTTAAACTAACCCTGACTTCTGGAAAAGAGGCAGAGCAGGAGAGTGTCGGGTGAGCTGCTGACGACAGCAGCTTCATGGGTCTTATGTAAAAAGGAAGGAAAAAGCATTCATTAAAAATTTCCCTACTCCCATCCCCAGACCTATTTCTGATCCCACATCTACTTCGTGAAGGCGTCTGAGTAGAATGCAGAGACGTTGAAACCAAAGGGTTAGATCCTTCCTATTTGTAGGGACCTATTCAGCAGGCTGCCACACACATGCTGAGGTGGAGGCCAAGTCCTGAATGTGTCCTGTTTCTCCAGGAATTTAGCTCTGATGTCAAGGGAAAAGGTATGGAAGGTGGACTAGAACTCAGGGAAAACTGAGCAGGCTGTTAGCAGGCCTTCAAAATGTTTATGTGTATTAAACAAAGACAAGAGGACAGAGGAAAATCGTCATTCCTAGTATCATCATGCTCGTTGGGTGACAATGTACACAAGCAACAATCACAAAGGAAAACCAGTCTGAGGAATGGGCCGAGAAACAGAAGTCTCCGAATAAAGCAATCAGGTGGAAGAGATTAATCAGACTTTCTCCAGGACTCACTTTTGAGTTGGAGTCTTAAAAGATAAGGTATGGACTGGTGGAGGGCAGTCAGAGAATGCGTTCTAAAGCGAAGGCCCTGGTATGTGCTGAAACTTAGAAGCAAGAATGTGCAAGCAATATATAAGGAATTTCAAGCAAGTACATATTATATACACTGGGGACTACAGAGAAATCAGAACGCTGAGATAAGGGCTTAAATAATGTGAGCTAGCGGCATATGCCTAGACTGTCAGATGGTGCAGAGCCCCTTAGGGCCACACAGCATCTTGCTCTAGGTCAGTAAACACAGGGGTACCTATGGGAAAGCACAAGGATGAGGCCGTTTGTTACACATACAGGGAAGAAAAGAGAGCTCCACTGTAAAGCCTCACAAATGCTAAGTGTTAACTACAACTCACTACCATTTGAGATTCTAGGCTAAATAAGAGACATGAAGTATTCTCTCCAGAACTGTGATGCATTCATGTAGGCTTCCAAGCCCAGAATCTGACACAAATCAAGCCAAATGCTTAAGAAATTAAAATTTAAAAAAGAAATAATATGAAATTAAAAATATGTGTTTCTTTCCCTCATTCCCAACCTTAGAGCTTGACTGGCCCCTATGTCCCGTTTGACATACTGGACTTTTTGTGGCTAGCGGATTCATCACCTCCAAGGCCACAGCGAATAGGAGGAGAGCGAAGAAAGAACTTTAGGAACTACAAAACCAGCTAACTGATAAGTGAGAAGATAGTTCTTGTGTGCTACAAGCTGCCAGATAAAGAGGCTGCCAGACAAGAGACAAATTCCAATTTCCTGACTTTCAGTTAGGTCTCTGGCTTCTTGCATTTGTGAAGGTAAAAACAGAGCTATTTACCAAGCTCCTGTCATACTTCCTAACTGAGCTTTCTCAACTTCTGGGGACAAAAATCACAAGGGCAACCTGTCCTTCCACAGCATTTTCCTTGTGTTTTTTTCAGAAAAATAAGCTGACCCTTGAACAACACTGGTTTGAATTGCATGGGTGCAGTTATATGCAGATTTTTAAAATAAATACAGTCCAGTACTGTAAATGTATTTTTTTCTGCCTTATGATTTTCTTAATTATAAGAATACAGAATATATATACAATATATGTGTTAACTGTTATTTTTTAATATATATATAATTTAAATGTTTATTTATTTTTGAGAGAGAGAGCACAAGAGGGGGAGGGGCAGAGAGAGAGGGGGGACAGAGGAGCCAAAGTGGGCTCCGTGCTGACAGCAGAGAGTCTGATATGGGGCTCAAACTCACAAACCGTGAGATCACGACCTGAGCCAAAGTCGGATGCTCAACCAACTGAGCCACCCAACCCACCCCCATTTATGTTATTGATGTGGGTTCCGGTAAACAGTAAGTTTTTGGAAAATCAAAAGTTGAATTTTCGACTGCACAGCTGGTCAGTGCCCATAACTCCTGTGTTGTTCAAGGGTCAGCTGCATTAGAATACACACGCACATGTATGTACACATACACATACACTGAATAAGCCCACAGGTGAGCAGTATCCTATGTTTTTGCTTTACTTAACTGGCACAATTTGGTGCTGGGAGGCAGCCACTTAACAGTGACGGCATTTTTTGGTATCATCTTAGTTTTTTCCTCCTACCCTAGGCAATTTATAAAAAGTGATTTCTGAAACCCTTCACGACAGAAAAAAGCTCAAGGGTTTCATTCAACTGTGACACCACTATGAATTCATTAACAAGTGTGTTTCAGGTTGCACTATAATTTCCCTATGTAACATAAACCCACGGAATCTGCCATAAGCTGATTGCTCATGCTGCTTATTTTATTTACATTTCTGAATGGAAGGGATTTCAGTACTCATAAAATATCTAACTGACTTATTATTTTTCATCTGCTCTCTCAGGGCAGCTATTATAAAATAGACATAGAGATAGAAGTCTTAACTTGTACGACCGGTTAAGCAACCAAAGAAAAAGTTATTGCTCAAAAGCAACTAAAAAATAATAATTCAAGGCACTTGGGTGGCTCAGTCAGTTAAGAGTCCAACTTCAGCTCAGGTCATGATCTCATGGTCTGTGAGTTTGAGCCCCGTTTCGGGCTCTGTGCTGACAGCTCGGAGCCTGGAGCCTCCTTTGGATTCTGTATCTCCCTCTCTCTCTGCCCCTCCCCCACTCCCACTCTGTCTCTCTCTCTCTCTCAAAAATAAAAATAAACGTTAAAAAAAATAATTCAATAGGGAGCTTGACACCAAACAAAAGATACGGTTACTCTCAATGCTATCTGAAAGATCAAAGTTAAAAAAATTTTTTTAAGTAACCCTATTCGTTATCTTTGTCCAAGTCCTAAGGGAATTGGTGGCAGTAGGAACTCAGGGGGCCTGGAGTCGACTTAACTCTTTCTCTAGAGACCTAGCATTAGCCGACACGGTCTAGGATAAACGAGAATACAGGTGAATGGATGAGAGTGGGCTCCTTACAACCCAGAAATATGAATGTGACTCCTTATTAGCATGTTACAAATCAGACTTCTGAACTGGAAGATACTGTCATGCATCTAACTCACTATCCAGAGATACATTTTCTGTTAACCTACCCAAACACTAATAATTTCTACTTATTCCATCAGATAGAGCAAGCTCAGATGGACTCTTAGAGAACAGTCACCAGTAAATTCCAAAGCCTGATCTGCAGTCTTCTGCCTCTAAGTCATTGTTCAAATCATCCCACTTCCTTTCTTCTGCTGCCACACTGAGTTAAATCAGTATATTCTTTGACCCCTAGTACAACCTTAGGCCTACTCTTCCACTCCATATACTTCCATCATATTATCATATTTATTGATTACACGCCTAATTAGTATAAGCTCCCCAAGGCACAGCTCCCCTGTGCCTATTCTGAAATATGTATTCCAAGGTCATCCCTAATGACCTAGCCAGCACATATATTTGATTGAGCCCAATGAAGATTGGAAATATTTTTTAGTTACTTGGAAAATCTTGGTGGCTCTCCTTATAAAAAGACAGAATTGTCAGGATGCAGAATTGATTGGCAAAATTCAGCTTGGGGAATTCTGGAACCTTATTTCAGTGCCTACCCCAATATCCTTTTATGATTTTTTATTTATTTTTTTTTTTAAATTTTTTTTTCAACGTTTATTTATTTTTGGGACAGAGAGAGACAGAGCATGAACGGGGGAGGGGCAGAGAGAGAGGGAGACACAGAATCGGAAACAGGCTCCAGGCTCTGAGCCATCAGCCCAGAGCCTGACGCGGGGCTCGAACTCCCGGACCGCGAGATCGTGACCTGGCTGAAGTCGGACGCTTAACCGACTGCGCCACCCAGGTGCCCCTTTTATGATTTTTTAAAATTAACATGTGCCTATGTTCAGAATCAGTCACTGCAGGATGCAGCTTTAACATTAACGGTAGGCTCTGGGAAATTTGGAGTGGCTCTTTCCCATCTTTCCCACATGGCCACAGACCCAACTAATTTTAGTCCTAACTCTTGTTCTCCCATTCTGCTTCACAATGATATCATACTGTTTCATATTCTAAACCAGAATGGCCTTTAACCTTATCAGTCTGTCATTATTAGCAATGAGAGGTTATAAAAGAGGACGATGGAAGTGTAAGTGTGAGAGAGGCCTCTGTCTTATGCTACTATGGCGACTACTATGTGACTCTTGAGGCAAGACCTTTCTTATTTCAATTTTGAATTGTGGAGCACTTCACTTTTTGATGAAGTTTAAACTATTCAGATAGACATAATGAGTACCACAGTTTATAAAGACATCAACTTCATCAGTTAGGTGTAAAGATGAAAGTCCTATGTGTCTGCTGTTTGAAAGAGAATAAAATAGAGACTCCCTTATCTGCCTTGTTTGACTGAAAGGACCCCTGACTAAACAAAGCCTAGATCTAAAGGGAAAACTCCTCTCTGAGTCTCAAATGACTTTTTAGGTCACTACATCTTATGTGAGGCACGTGAAAATAATTCCTCAGCCACTTCCAGTCAGATGAATAAACATGCAAGGGTGAGCTAATCTATCGCCGTGGCAGCAGCCTCTGTCTTACACGAATGCATCCCTTGCCGGTCTCAAACCCCCTACGGCTAGACTACGAGTTACTTGTGAACAAGTTGTGTTTTATATTTCATAAAGGTACCTGATAACACATTTGTTCACTGAATGAAGGAAGAAACAAGTTCATTAGTAGTAACATCTTAAAATAATGAAGTTGAATGTGGAAAACTTGGGAGTACAGTACAGAATAATCACTACCATACTATAGCATGTTATAGGACAACAGTTAGCATGTTTTTAAATGCTGAGGCTCTTTAAAAACTAAACTTTGAAAACAAACTAAGATGAGCCCTATTGGAGTCCTTCCAGTCAATAAGCCAATACTGAAAGAAGAATCTTCTCAGAGTATCCAGGACTCTGAACTGCATGTTCTTAGTACAGCTGTTGTTGCTGTTGTTGTTAAAGGCGGTCTTAACAATAGCTAAAATACAGCAAGAGCAAATTAATAAGAAAAGTCTACACAGCTAGGACTTAGCTGAATTACAATCCCTAGGCTCCCATAAAGGGCTAAATCCAAAGGGATCAGAGTCAAGTAAATAAAAAATCCAGCTGAATTTTATCAGAGGGCAAAGTTTCAACTCTGAGTACCTCAGCAACCAAAGATGAATTATGCATAAGATTAGTAAAGTGCCTTCATCTACACCCCAGCCAGAGAACATTTTTCTATCTCATTGTGACTGAAGGAAAAACAGCAATGTCTTTGCTTGCCAAGAATAGTCGTCGCTATAGTCTAGATAAGAGTCTAACAAACACTAAGGGATTAAAATTTAATTGTAAAGCTCCTGCTACCTGGGCATAAAAGCTTGAACTCTGGCTTCAGAAAGAAACTGGGACTCTGGCATATTGAACACATGAAAACAAGAGCTGGCGTGTTCCTACCAAAGGGTGTGAGAATATGCTCCCTTTTAAATTCTTCCCCAAACTGCTTCTCTCTCTGTATATCCTATTGGTAATATACAAGTACTCAATAAGAATATAGCCTTTTCGACACTTTGAATAACACATATACATTTCATTTTCAGAATGCCTGAAATTACAGGATGAGATTGAGAGGGTAATTATGTGGTCTGAACTCTCTGAATATCAGTTCTCTTAATTTTGTTGAGCATCACCTAAAGCCAAAATAATTTCTTTTCTTGAGGCTGGCTTCAATCTAATGCCACTATAGAAATAAGGCAGATAATTTTATTTTTTCCTCTAATTTGGAAAGAGCACCATTAACACCCAATCTTGTATTGAGGCCTTATCAGCATTAAAGAACACACCCAAGTTCCCTATTTATTTTTATATGTTTTTTTAATCTTTATTCTTGAGAGAGAGAGAGACATACAGACAGAGTGCAAGCAGGGGAGAAACAGAGACAGAGGGAGGCACAGAATCTGAAGCAGGCTCCAGGCTCTGAGCTGTCAGCACATAGTTTCTGAGCCATAGTTTCATGCTTAACCAACTGAGCCACCCAGACACCTCCCAAGTTCCCTACCTATTGATAACAGCTCCTAGAAGTACCTTTACTATCTAAAATCCCCATGTTAGCCAAAAAATACCCACAAGTTAAATTTTAGACCAAAAGTTTATTCTGCTCAGTTAAACTTCCCTCCCTAATTCTTCACAAACTTACCCTTTGATTTTGAAAGAAGAGTGATATTGAAACATAGCGTATACATTTGTACTTTGTATTAAAACTTTTTTTTTTTTTACCATTTCAGAGAGTCAAATTCCCTCTGAATCATTACAAACCAGCATCTACTGTTTCTTTAGTATTACTGCACATTTCCAAAAGTTAGAAAGACTTAAGTTCTTTATACAGTTGTCTGAGTATGTGATGTAAATAACCAAACAGTGTTCTTCTTTCTTAAGTGACTTACTAGCAAGAAAAGGAATGAAATGAAAATGAACCAGTTTGAAGACAGAAAAGCAAATGGGCATTCTTTATTTTAAAGCATCAGAGTTCATCAAATAAACTAATACTGTGAAGAGTGAAGAGTTCCCCAGGCAGTTTGTATATTTATATTTTTATTTTTGCAGGAAGCATTTTTGCAACCTAAGTGTCCTTTCTATTTTCTGAAAATCAGTATCAGCCTTTTCATTTAAAACTCTGTTTCATTATATGCTAATTTGGATGTAAATTTTAAAAAATAAAAAATAAAATTTAAAAAAATGCTGCGATAAAAAAAAAAACCTCCAAATTCATCTCCTATAGCAAGACTTCTCTAGCAAAACCACGTTACTATCACCATTCTATCATTCTATATCCCGTTACCATTACTATATTTAGTTTGAAATTTATTCTTTTGTATTTGCTTTGGTGTGAGTCGTGAACTGACATATTATTGAAACCAAGCATATATATCATGACTAAAGGGCTATCTACTGTATGATTTCAAGCAAATTGCTTAACTTGAATGACTCAAACTTCCCCATCTGTAAAGCTGGAAAACCACAGTCTGTCTTGCAATGGCTCAGGTAAGAATAAATGAGAATATATGTAGACACTATTGAGAGAAGAGATAATAACTAACAGAAATCTAAATTACTCCTGGTTTAAAATCATAATATATTAAGTAGTAGTACAAATTTATTTCCTTTGAGTATTAGTAATTTGATTGGTGGGAGAAGGAGCAAAGTTCGACTCAAGAAACAAGCCAATAAAAACTATTCCTCAAGATTATAATTTTATTCTGCATTCCCATTATTCTCTCCATTTAGAGGACTATGCTGGGTTTGCAAAAAACAAAGATGTTTTCTGAAAGAAAAATCAGTAGGTTTCCTAACATGAATTTTAATATCACTCATGTAATGGGTTTGGAGTGAGCAATTTACATCAATATCTAAGCGCAGCTCTTCCAAAAACTGTTATGCAGTCCACTTTGCCCCAAGTGCTAATGATTAAGCAATCAATAGATCAGCAGCAGTTAGTGACAGGATGTTCTAAACTTTGGCATTGAGATGTTCACTGTGAGGGGGAAAGGATGATTAAATATACTGCCAAATAAATTCAGGGTGAGCTTTTGTGAACTTCATACTTGACAGGCACATGTTAATTGGGAAAGAGAGTGCTTTCCATAAACTTCAAAACTGAATTAAACCCTGGAGAAGGAATACAGACATGCATTAAAAAGTACATTGCCAGGGCACCTGGGTAGCTCAGTTGGTTGGGCATCCAACTTTGGCTCAGGTAATGATCTTGCGGTTTGTGAGTTCAAGCCCCGCGTTGGGCTCTGTGATGACAGCTCAGAGCCTGGAGCCTGCTTCAGATTCTGTGTCTCCCTCTCTGTCCCTCCCCCACTCACGCTCTGTCTCTCTCTCTCTCTCAAAAATAAATAAGCATTTTAAAAAAAAGTACATTAACTTTTATTCTTTTTTTTCCTGCCTTTGAAAAGAAGAATTTAGTACTCAGAAAATATGGATAAAGAAGAACATCAGCGATTTCACAAACTTCTCAGTCTGGTTCTTTTTGAAGGGGAACAATGAGAATGAAGCATGAGAAATGCCCTTAGTGGAAGTAGAGAACATCTTTTCTCTTGCTAGAAATACCCCTATTTATTAAGAAAATCAAAATTGGAACATGCTAGATTGCCCAAATAAAGACTTCAGTGGCACTAGCAAAGAAACAAAAATATAAACATTTAACATTTTTTGACCTGTCACACAATGGGCTCCTTTATTATCAGTATAATCTCTGGGAAATACCTCAGATATATTACTGTAGAAATAGCAGCATGGTTACAGAACAATATTTTATGCGAATATAAGCTTGGTTACAATTCAAAAATGTTTTAAAAGCTATGTCAGTTCTTAGGAACCAAAGAAGTCTCAAAGCTTTGAAAATTAATCCATTTTCAAACAAAGTAAAGAGACTTATTTTCCTTGTCGGTTGAATTTCTGAATGTGACCCTATTTAAGAAAGAGGGATGTAACTATCATAGGTTTTCATTATGAATGAAGTCAGATGGAGAATATAAAAAATTACTTTCACCTATGAACAGATTTCATGTCCCTTGTTATGACAATGGAAAATTAGGAACCTTTAAAAATAATATATTTTTTTCTACCAGTATGTTTCTCAATATAAAGTTATAATTATCTACCAACTTCCCTAGTTACGAGGATGATCTTTGCCCTGGAAAAAATCATGAGAATAGTGTACATACCTCAAAAGTTTTGATCACTATTCAGTAAAACACACTTGGCCATTTATTTCTGCTTATTATTCTTAAAAATGTAATTTGGGGAGAAAAATATTAATTATTTTTGGGAAGGGGCTGAAGAAATCCCAGTGAGACATTCTGTAGAAAGGTCTTTTGTTAGTATAACATCTGACCATCTATATCTTTGGAAATCATGCAACTTGGCTAATGTAGTCCTTAAAGAATTAATCAAGCAGATTGTTAGGCCCTAGTTACAGTGGAGCCAGCCAATTATGAGTTGCTCAGAAATTCATCACTGGCATGTCCAACCACATTTTCCCACATAAAGATTAGTAAAAATATGTGGAAACAGGGCCCATTCCCACCTCAGCACAGCTACAATATGTGTTCAGTGAAACAGATTTCAACAGAGGTTTGCTTTAGTAAAACAAACAATTTATTTGGGAATCTTTTTTATTCCTGTCTTTACCCACTAACACCTTTTTCTGCCAAGTTGCAAAGGCTATCCTATTTAGTTAAAACCCAACTAAGGATTTTTATATTCAAACACACTTCTGAATTCAAAGTACTAAAGTCACATGCCACAAGCCTGAATTCATCAGCAAGTTAGTGAAATCCCCAAAGACCATCTTTAGTCTTCACTGCTGTGATAACGCCCTCCCAAGGCTTACTAAGAAGAAAGCTTTTCTTGCAAGAGAGAAATGAAAGGGGCCAGAGTAGATGAAGATTGGTTCTCTAAGGAGAGGGCAGTGCTGCTCTTAAATAAAGAAGCTCCTTTCAGATAAGCAGAATCAGATTCCAGTTCATTTGGTTTGCTGGCTACCCTTACTTTGAACTCTCATATTTAACCCAGCAGGCTTCAAAGCAGGTGAGAAAATGACCTACCACTTAAAAGCAATTTTTCCTTTTTCAGGAATTCTGGCCTTGGAGAATATCAGCTCTGATATCAGCACATTCCACATCTCCAGGGACTTATGCATTTTTTTTTATTATTATTGCTCTATGTCAAATGTCAGGCTTGGTTTTCATCTCAGCCAGGAAAAAAAAAACAAGAAAAAAGTCCTAACTTGCTGACACTGAAGTCTTATTCCATATAGCTTTATACCATGCAAAACAAAAAACAAAAAACAAAAAACAAAACAACAACAACCAGGCACTAAAACCACTAACCATTCTAGTTCATTCCCTTCCATTTATCTCAATCTGATGTACAGTGGGGTTATTAAAAATCATTAATCCGTAGTGCCTTGCTTCACAAAAAAAGCAATTTTTGTAACAAATGTATTTTAACAAATTCAAAGTAAATTACTCTAGCATGTGAGCTAAAACAAAAATATATATTAGATGAGGAGGGGACCATGACAACAATGGAAGAAATTTAGGAAATTTTCTTAAATTATTTTGCCTTCCTAAATAGATTGAGTTCCACTATATTTGGCTATCAAATATATGACTTAATTGAAAACCCTAACATAGGCAGTTTGCAATTTACCAATAGTTTCTGTTCTACGAGGCAGTTTGCCAGCTCCTAGAATCTGAAACATTTCTCCCCTTTCGGTGGTACAAATACACATAGTGTACCAGCAGTATGGTACTGACAGTCTTGTTTAAATGACACGTAACCACCATTTATACTACAATTTCTGTGGGAAACACATTTTGAATGTACTATTGGGACATGGCTCCTGCAGCGTGAAGGGGGTAGTATTCTTCACTACAGCTGCACTTTGGTGATAATGATGACCATGACGGGTGACAACAACAGTAACACTCCCCTAGTTTCTACTATGGACAGACGTGAGTCTAAACACCTGACATATTTTAAACTCATTTAACCCTCACAAAAACCCATGAGATAGTACCACTCTCATTTCACGATGAGGGGGAGAAATGGTTAAGTAACTTATCTGAAGTTGCACAGACAGTAAATGTCAGGGCTGGAACTCAAAGCAAAGCAGTTTGGCTCCAGAACCTATGCTCATCACCATTCTGCAATGCTGCCCCTTCTCTACCTCAAAAAAGTGGCACTATCCAGGCAATCTACATTCCTCCTATGGGGGTAGAGGAGAGCAGGGCTTCTTAGATTTTAAATGTGCATATAGGATCACCTGGGGGTCATGTTAAAAAGCAGATTCAGGACGTGTGGAGTGGTGCCTGAGGCTATGTCTTTCTAACAAGCTCCTGGGTGACGGTGATGTTCCTACCACATAGACCATGCTGGGTGATGGTGACGTTCCTACTCTATAGACCACACTATATTGAGAGGTGAAGAAGTAGAATTTGAGCCTCCAGCTCCGTTGCGGGCTGGTTGGCTGTTAGGCATTTATACGTTGTGTTCATAAGATGGGGATGGCCCTTATGTAATAATTTTCCATAAAGTCTTCAATGAAACCTGACTTTGATACTGCAGCATACCAAATATTGATTTCCAGGTACTTTCAGTAAATAGTTAGCTTTTAGGAACTTAAAACGTGCATGTAAAGGCCAGAGGATAAAATGTGGCTATAAAAGTTTGCTGTGAGGCACATTTTTCACTATATACCACCAACCATACAAATATCAAAAGATAGTAAATAAATGCCTGTTTATTGTTCACTAACTAGAATCACAGTAAATTAATAACTTTTGGTCTAAAAAAAGTGTCCACTTTAAAATATATAATTATTCATTCTCAGACTCTTCTAGAAGAGTGCTAAGGAGCTTGTGCTATGTAATCTTAAAGGCTCTTCCGGTGCCATCAGCAATGTCTCAGGTAAAGACAGACACTATATACTAACATGAATGGACAGAACAGATAGTGAGTACACTCCGCATTATTTTTAGCTGGAAGTATACTACTAACAATTGCTACCTATCGATTCCAGATTCTAGATCTTGCTCCTCACTCAATTTTATCTTTTCCCCACTGCCCTGAGAGAAACCCAAGGAGTTTTCCACTGCTCGCCTGTGATCTCAAATACACAGCTGCATATATTTTTCCAGTTGTTAAATGGACAGGATTCCTTTTCTAGTCAACTTTTTCCATGCCAGATTACACAGTAAGGTCATTTCAGTTTGAGATGCACTCACTCCCTAGGCAGCACCACTGCGAATAACAGTTATGGTATGATCACTACACTTCCCTTTTACACTAAAAGGAAATAGTCCGTTTCCAACCCAAATATCTATACTCCCTGAACAACAGTGGGAAGTCATTCCCCTTGAAGACTGACCCAGAATCAAGTGCAGTCGCAGACTCCTAGGCCTACAGCCAGTGGCAAGTTAACACATTATACAGTTGACCTTCAGGGAAAAAGGGAAACCAGTGCTTTTACTACTGGTGCCAAAAGAAAACCAACTGATCTTTAAGGCACAAAATAAACTGTTCTTAAGGCAGAAAAAGAAATTGTGAGGAAACAGAGAGTCAGAATGGAGGCATATAGAGAAAAATATAGAAATTACATTACCGAGTAAGGGCCAGTGTTTCTACAGTTCTCAATGCTTTTTGATCTGGGACTAGAATGAATTAGCATTTTCCTTTTGGGTTTGAACTATTATTACCTGGTAAAAATGCCAAGATGTACAAGAGAGACACATTTTTTTAAAGGCTCGGAGACTTAAAGGGACTTATCTTTGGTAATTTTAAGCCAGTGACACTAATTACTAACTTTATGTAGAAGAGTAAATAATCATGGGATACTCTCTCTAATATCAAGTACTTTCTGGACCTGGGTCAGGAAATGGGGAAGTAGTTCAAAATTGAAGGACAAAAATGAAACTAAAGGTCTATACATGGTTTTACACCCAAGATTGGGGAAAGTCAATAAGAACATGAAGATACAACAGGGAGAAGCTTTGAGTAAAGAAGCGTATTCTCTACTCAGGGCAAATGTCGCATCTGTACCATCTTACCTACTTATTCTCCATCAGCAAACCTTACAACTGATGATTTCATTTAAATGGAAAAATCAAAATTTGTTTACAAAATAGGGAATTTTTTTAAATGCCAAAAAGAAAGCATTTAAAAGAGTTGGATTATTCCTCAGCTAGTAACAAGTGCTGTGTTTACCACCAAAAGTGATCTACAAAGACCAACTGTATAATGTTACACCATTGTAGTCTTTAAATTTTTAAGCAACAAAAATATAGCTCAAGTCACAAAGAAACTTATGTTTGACATATTTATGGCAGCAACTTTACAAATCAGTTCCTGTAATTTACTATAACAAACATCTTCCACTGATCAACTGGCTTAGCACAAACAGATCAGAGATGGTTTCTTGTGTGTTTTACAAATACTCTAC
This sequence comes from Lynx rufus, assembly GCF_022079265.1. Classification (NCBI taxonomy): domain Eukaryota; kingdom Metazoa; phylum Chordata; class Mammalia; order Carnivora; family Felidae; genus Lynx; species Lynx rufus. Next base: position 126,363,470 of record NW_025814834.1, on the reverse strand, counting down.
ACAAGTCCTTGAGATCATACTTACAGCTTTAGCAAAAACACCCATGATTTCAGGAAACTGGTGTGTGAGAAGAGCTATCATTGCTGTAGAAGAACACAGTCCTGCTGTGAAATGGATGAAAAAAGGAAGCTCCTTCTTTGGGTAAACAGAAACATGATGAAAGGCTGCAAGGGAGAAAAGGTTGAAATGGATTTTATTTAAGAATACAGTGTAAGCCAGTTTTAATATTTTCAAACAAAGTTTATTTTTTAAAACTAAAAAGGAAAATCATTTTTTTTTTAAAAAGAACAAGGCATCTCGGGATAGCAAGATAGAAGAGAGTTATTCATTATTTATTCCAGCATCAACAGCCTATCTACGGAGCCAGATGACTGTGCTGGGGACTAAGAATAGGATGGCATCGTGGGAAAGAACATTAATTGTAAAGTCATGCTGAGGTGCTTTTGAAAAAGAGCTTTGTCACTTATTAGCTGTGTGATCTTGAATAAGTTGCTAAACCCTCTCATAGTTGCTATGGAGTTGTTATGATGAACACTGTAAGTCCTTACTAAATGTGAGTTGTTATAATTCTTGTTCTTTAGGAGCTCAAAGACAAGTACAGAATCGAGAGACAGATGTGTGGTTGCAGATTTCCCAGAACCACAATTTTACCCAGTTATTAATAAATGTTCTATCTGTAGCATTTCATAGAGCACTATAAAACCTGAACTAGAACACCAAAGCCCTAGGATTCTGATCATAAACCAAGTACCCTGTCTTCTTTTACCACATTCACACATTAAATCAGGGATTATTTTTCTAAAGACTGGATATTCCATTACTAACAGTATTCAAGCATTTATATCTTATTTGAAATTTGATTGAAAATACCTGCATACCAATGCTGATGAGCGTATTACCATGCTTGGCACATAGTAGGTGCTCAATAAACGTCTGTTAAATTGAGAGCTATTCTGGGACTTCATTAGTCCAGTAAGTTGACTGCTCAGGGCTGGACACAAACCCAGGAATTCCTGATGTAATATCCTACATAAGTAAGGGATGACTAATTCAGTGCTGAATCAAGGTCAGCTATAAATTTCACTTTTTTAAACATAATGATTCACAGAGAAGATTACACCTAAGTTTCCTTTGGTAGCCATATTTTTTATGTCTTATACTATACTCTGAAAGAATATGCCAAAAACCAAACTCATTAAAAACCCAGAAAATTTCCAGAGGCTTGAATCACTTTTAAAGTAGAAACACACCAAATCTGAACTTTTTAAAAACGTTAGAAACATTAGAAGCTACGGACAACATTGAACTTTCAGCACCCAAAAAACCAGCAGTCCCTTTTGCCCTGTCCCTCAGCCATGAGAAGACAACTTCTTCCAGCAAACCAAGAGAGGCAAACCATCATACTTGCAAAGACAGGGAACACTTAAATATACCAATGGTCACTAATACTCTTATTATGTGACAGATGGCAACATTAATAAAGTTAATCAAACTGTATGGCATTTTATGGCTCACAAAGTGCTTTAATTTACATTAGTTTGATTTTTTCCCAATTTCCCCAAGAGATAGATATTATTTCCACTTTATAAGGCAGAAAACTATATAGCTTTAGTAAGATAATCTCCTAAAATATGAAATTTTTATACTATAGGAGAGACTTAAGTTTTTCTTTTTGGATTGCTTTCTGTAGATTCACTTGTCAGTCAATGTTTGGCTAATACATCAATATAATGGATGACTAGTACAGAAACACTCCCTTGGAAGTAAAGTTCAAATTTCATCACTGGCTTGTAGAGAAAAATTTATCAGGAGGCATAAAAGACAACTAAATAGCTATGTGAACTAAGGGAATAGTTCAAGTCTGAGCTTATGAGGTTCATAAGCAAATTCCAGAATGTTGTAAGTCATATCAAGGTTGAAGGAGAATTGAAAACAAAAAAAACATTAAGTACTCCTGGGTATTAGAACTCCACATTATTAAAAATTTGTTCATTCTACCACAGTCAGACACAGACAAATATTCTCAGAACAAACAGTATAATCAAACAAAGACCCCAGCATATCCCTCTTCTCCTACCTCCTGGAATTTGCAAATGTCTAAGTACCCTAGAAATAATAAAGGCCTGCCAAAAAGCAAACTCTCTGTTCTTATAAGCTGGGACTCTGGCAATACGTGCAAAAAACCCTGACTTTATTCATATTACTATGTAAAATTGGCCTTATATCAGGCAACCTTTATAATTTTGGGGAGGGGTATTTTAGGCTAAATGTATTAACCTAATATAATATACTCTTGCATATTGATGTTCCATAATCAAAGATTTATTCTTTTGCCTTATTTCTGTTAAAATGGAAAACAACAAGAGCAACTACTACCGGCACCATCCTAGGAAAGAAAGTAAAATTTCTCTAATGACATTCTAACTGCTGAAGTCAATGGATTCTTCTCAGTAATCACCTTCCTTGGTATCAGATACTCCTCCTCACTTGGATTTTTTCCCCTCTTTTTAGTTCCTAGCCTATCTAGTTCTGGTTCTTGTCCTGTCCCTGACCACTACTTCACTGAATCTTCCAGACTCCTTATCAGCCACCCATTCCTTCAATATTTTTGTGCCCCCATGGTTCTGCTCTTAGCTTACTTCTCACTCTACAGTTTCCCTTAGTGATCTCATTCATAGCTAGAAAATGATGACTACCAAGTTGGTTTGGTGAGGTAGAGAGATGTCAAGAGAAAGAGGTATCAGAACCCCTGGCAATTTTGTTTACACAACCTGACCCTGTCCCTAGCCCACAGCTAAATGAACCAGGAATGGACACATGGATTCTGATTCTGTCAGCATCTGATTCTGTCTCCCAGAAGTTTTACAAGCAGGATTGAGTTATTATTCATACTGTACTATTTGCCTGAACTGATGACATGTAAACTAGAGCGATGTAGGGGCATCAAGTTTGGCTACATGAGTGTCTAAGAAGGGAAAGCCAAACTACAAAGAGAAAGATATAAAAATGAAGCAGACACACTGAGAGAAGCAGAAAGGAGAGCTCATACAAAAAGGAGATGGCACTGGGGAAGGAAAAAAAAGAAAAGTGAGAATAGGAGAGCCTGAAAAAAGCAGCCTGAGATAAAGATATACAGATAACTGACTCCTGGAAATCTTTATATCCTTCTAGTTTCTGGTTCTAGTCTCTTCTGAGGTCCAACTGTAATTGCTGCCTTGGGATTCTTTGAGATAATCCAGTCTTCTAACAAATTCCCTTTAAGTTTAAAACAGCTCTCTATTACTTTTATCTAAAGAATACTTACAACATTTACTATTTATATAATATATATATATTTACTATATGTATATTTCTTATAAACATATCTTAGAACCATATATTATTTAGAAATATAAATAATATGTATATATATAATGTGTGCGTGAAACAGATTATGTAATAAGATATTTAAGCATGCATACACATATGCACACACACGTGTGTGTGGGCATGGGTGAAAGGTTACACATACAACATATTCAAAGCCTGAATTTATTTACTTTCCCGACTCCTGTTCCCAAACTTGCTCCTTGTGCTGTATGTTGGATTTACCATTCTTCAAGTCATTCAAGTCAGATTTAGGAATCATCCCTGACCTTAGAGAGATAGGCACTCCCCATTCCAGCTTCCTTAAAATCTATTCCATACACACAGCACTTAACACATTGTTTATCAGTCTTTGTATTAACTCGTAAGCAGTTCAGGAGTTTGGAGTAGGATAAAGAGGAAAAGGTGCTAATATTTAATATTTTTGTTGAGTGCTTACAATATACTTAGCATGTTTATAAGAATGCATTAACAAATTTGACTAATTAAAATATTTACACAATTTTCACGATGAACATTATAGAAATACCCAAAGAGATGATAAAGAGAATCCTGGCCTTCAAGTTTACAATCTAGAAGGGGGAGGTTAAGAAGTTCACAAAATACTTTGAGAGTTCAAAGGAAAGACAGGTAAATTATCTCAGAGGACGGAAGAAAATAAAAGACCCTGGGAGAAAAATATCAGCATACTCAACTTCCATAATCTCTCCTAAATTTTCATCTATTTGTTTGAACTTTTCAGTTCCCTAAATTTGGCGTTTGTAAAACTGCAACTTTCCTCGTTAGACTTGAGCTCTAACAGCCCCAGATCTGTAAAAACTATGGCACAGGTTTATATCACATAAGGAAACATGGTGCTAGTGTTTACACCCTTCAGCATGCTTATTTATTGGTTAAATCATAAAAAGAAAAGTTAAACAGAAATTTACCAGTTCACAGAAAAAAAGTGCAACTCGGACAAATGAATATAGACCATTCTTTTGAGAAGTTTGGCTTCCTGAAAGCAGGGACTCAGTGGGACTTTCAGCAATCATAACCCTACATATTTCTGGTTCTCTTCCTAAGTCTATGACTGCTCTTCTTAAAACTGCAAAGTGTAGTCTCTCCAATTTCATTCTTTGTAAAGACTGTTTTGACAATTCTGAGTCTTTTACCTTCCCATATAAATTTTGGGATCAGCTTGTCAATTTCTGCAAAAATCTCTCCTGGAATTTTGATAGGGATTGTATTGAATCTATAGATCAATTTGGAGAGAACTGTCATATAAATAATATCGAGTCTTCCAATCAATAAACATGGAACGCCTCTCCATTTACTTAGATTTGTCTTTAATTTCTCTCAGCAAATTATGTAGGTTTTTTTTTAGTATACAAGCTTTGCACTTCTTTCATCAAATTATTCCTAAATTGTTTCTTCTTTTTGATGCCACTATGATTAGAAACGTTTTCTAAATTTCATTTCTGGATTGCTTATTCACTGCCAGTATTTAAATATGCAACTGAGTTTTATATTCTGATATTATATCCTGCAACTTTGCTGAACTTATTAGTTTTAATAGTATTTTTATGAATTTCTTAGGATTTCCTACATAGACGATGATGTCATCTATGAATAAAGATTGTTTTTCTTCTTCCTTTCCAATATGAATGCCTTTTATTTATTTTTCTTCCTTGATTGCACTGACTAGGACCCCTAGTACAATGCTGAAGAGAAGTGGGAGGGGCAGACATCCTTGCCTTATTCCTAACTTAGGGAGAAAGCATTCAGTCTTTCACCACTTAAGTATGATGTCAGTTGTGGGGTTTTTGTAGATGCTCTTTATCAGGTTGAGGAAATTCTCTTTTATTCCTAATTTTTTCAAAATTTTTATCATGAATGGGCGTTGGATTTTTATCAGACCCTTTCTCTGTATCCACTGTCATTTATTCTAATAACATGATGCATTGCCTTTTCAAATGTTAAACCACTTGCATTTGTGAGGTAAATCCCACTTGGTCATGGAGTATAATCCTTTTTATATGTGGCTGGATTCAGTTTGCTAATATTTGTTGAACATGTTTGTATCTGTATTCATGAGGGATATTGTTCTATAGTTTTCTTTTCTTGTAATGTCTTTGGTTTTGGTATCAGGGTCATACTGGTCTCGCAGAATAAGCTAAGCAGTGTTCCCTCCTCCTTTATTTTCTGAAAAGAGTTTGTGAATGAATGGTATTATTTCTTCTTTAAATGCTTATTAGTTGACTGTTCTTTTAAATATCTTCAATTTTTGTGTTCTTTATCATATCTAACACAGAATTTTACCCCCAAAATACATGGGAATGAACTGAATTTTGCAACTACATCTAAGAAATGGCTAAAATAGTATTTTAAACAGTATCCTGAATTTCAACCAAAGGCACTTTTATCATGAGAAAATACTATGAAAAACAATCTCACAACTACTTTTAAGTTTAGGAAAACTAGAATATTTACTTACTAGGTAATAGCTCTCTATCAGCAGTCTCTGTGCAGCTGGGATAAGGGTAAAATAGATGGCCTTTCTCTAAAGGGTATGGAATCATTCTAAAAGCTGAGGAAAAAAAATATATAGTTTGACATTTAATTCAGACTCACTTTTATCCCATACTACAAATCAAAGCTACTGTGGAGACATATTTTTACAAAATTTTCATACAGCATTTATTAATTCCTTTAGAGATATCTTTTAGATGAAAGACACAAAGGAAGCAAAAGAAGGAATAAGGGGAAGAATAAGATTTATTCAGAGCATGAAGGGAGTAGTGGATAACAAGGTTGCTGAGTCCTTCTTGCCTCTGTCTCCTCACTACAAACACAACAGACTTAACTCTGTGGGTATAACTTCCTTTTCTTCCAGGAACCTTCATAAAATTGCAACATGTATCACTGTTGTTACCATGACTGTTGGCAACCCAGAAAGAGTTCCCAATGGGTACTAACTTCATGTGTTAGATGTCACCAAAGTTTTCTACAAGCAGAATTTAATTTAGTTCTGAGGTCACCAAAGTATGGCCCTTTGGCCAGATCTGGACCACTATTTATGTTTGCAAATAAAATTTTGTTAGAATACAGATGTTAAAACTGCTTGTTCATTTATATATTATGTTAGGCTGCTTTCATGCTACAAGAGTTGGGTAGCTGTAACAGAGACTATGGCTCACAAAGACTAAAGATTTACCATCTGCCTTTTTACAGAAAAAATTTACCTATCCCTGATCTAGATTATCACCAACTCTTGAAGACTTCTTAAAGGGGGAATCTTTGTTTACCTACTTAACTAGCTAAGTATTCATCAAAACTGTGATTAAGTTTTGTTTTTCCTTTAGTGCTTAGCTCTATAAACTTTTGTCAAGGGGTGCATAGGTGGCTCAGCTGGTTAAGTGTCCGACTCTTAATTTCAGCTGAGGTCACGATCTCACAGTTCGTGAGATACCAGGATCAAACCCGGTATCGGACTCTGTGCTGACAGCATGGAGCCTGCTTGGCATTCTCTCTCCCTCTCTCGCTGCCCCTCCCCTGCTCACACTCTGTCTCTCTCAAAATAAATAAATAAACATTTAAAAAAACTTTTGTCAAAATATGAATTTTGTTCTGCCACAATAAAAAGTGGGGATTTGTCCAAAGTCACAAAGCAAATCAGTGGTAACACTAGAAAAATCATTCATAAAGACTATTTATGAAATTCAGTGTAAGTCACATCCTTATTGAAAACCTCTTATGTGCCAGGCAGACCATTAGGCACTGAAGACACATATGGGATCAATGAGATAGAGTACCAGGCTTTGAGGAGCTTCTAGACTACTAGAGAGACAGCAAAAAGAAGCCTAATGACACAAAGACATTCTGCTCCTCAGTTTTATTAGTCCCAATTTCATTAATCTGCATATTGTCAGAGGTAAGCATAGTGTCTGACTCTTAGCAAGTAGTTAATGCATAGATTCCCAAATTCTCTTTGCCTCAAGGATACATGGTGCCCTTCATGTCTCAGTAATTTTTTATGATGCCCCTAGGCTGAAAGAAATATAACAATTCCACTTAAGTAGTGGATCCAAACAACTTTAAAGGTTTGTGTGCTAACAACTTAGCAGTGAATTAAAAAAAATTTTTTTTAATTAAAGGAAAAAATAATTATTCATTTTTAAAAAATATTTTAATTTGTTAAAGTAATCTCTACCCCCATGTGAGGCTTGAAACTACAACCCCAAGATCAAGAGTCACATGCTCTACTCACTGGGCCAGCCAGGTGCCCCCAATTATTTCATTTTTAAACAACCATCTTTTCTTACTAGTGGGATGTATGTACCTGTTGGGCGCTGCATACCTTTTCAAACCTTGGAATCAGATTGGACACTGCCATCGTCATTTCCTGTTCCACACTGATTTGTGTGTGTGTGTGGTGTGTGGTACTTCTTTTAATCACGGAAGCTAATAAAAAACCGAGCTTTGCAAAGCTATGACAACATTAAAAGAAAGAGACAATGGAGAGCCACCTAATGGTGAAACCTTGAACTACATGGAACTAACAATGATGCCTGACACATATTGAGTATTACTGTTGTTTCCACTGAAATTTTTAAATATGCCATGGCACTCTTATGAATTTGCCGCAACGCCCCAAGGTGCCTCAGTGCAAAGTTTGGGAACTGAGGGGGATCAACCAACTCTAGTTAATGAGTATTGAATTTATTTTTGAATTTTTAATGGTAGCAGAAATGCACTTTCCAAGACAATTATTATAAAAATTCAACTGATAAAACATTTTGATCAAGCTTTTTCATTTTCTAAATGATTTTAAGAAGTTACAAATAAGAGGGGCGCCTGGGTGGCGCAGTCGGTTAAGCGTCCGACTTCAGCCAGGTCACGATCTCGCGGTCCGTGAGTTCGAGCCCCGCGTCAGGCTCTGGGCGGATGGCTCGGAGCCTGGAGCCTGTTTCTGATTCTGTGTCTCCCTCTCTCTCTCTGCCCCTCCCCCGTTCATGCTCTGTCTCGCTCTGTCCCAAAAAATAAAATAAACGTTGAAAAAAAAATTAAAAAAAAAAAAAAAAAAAAAGAAGTTACAAATAAGAGATCTGGTAGTTAATTGAAAAACAACCTAGTTCTCCAAAGAAGATATACAAATGGCCAATTAGCACATTAAAAAAAGTTCAACAGCACTAATTATAAGGAAAATACAAATCAAAACCACAATGATATACCACTTCACACCCATCAGTGTGGCTATTAAAAAAAAAAAAGGCAAGTGTTGACAAGGATATAGGGAAAGTGAAAACCTGTGCATTGCTGGCGGAATGTAAATGGTTGTAGCTGCCATAGAAAATAGTATGACAGTTCCTCAAAACATTGAACATAGAATTATATAATCTACCAGTTCCACTTCTAGGTATATTCCCAAAAAAACTGAAAGTAGGAACTTAAACAGATATTCATGTACCCATGTTTATAGCAGCATTATTCATAATAGCCAAAAGGTGGAAACAACCCAAATATCCACTGACAGATGACTATATAAACAAAGTATGGTGTATATATACAATGGAAGATTACTCAGCCCTAAGAAGTAATGATTTTTTGACACATGCTACAACATTATACTCAGTGAGGTAAGCCTGATTTAATGAGACAAAGATTGTACAATTTCACTACAGAAGATACCTAGACTAGTCAAACTTATAGAGACAGAAAGCAGAATAGTTACCAAGGGCTGGAGAGGAAGGAAGAATGGGGAGTCATTATCTAATGGGTATAGAATTTCAGTCTGGGATGATGAAAATGCTCTGGGAATAGAAGATGGTAATGGTTGCACAACAATGTGAATGTATATAATGTCACTGAACTATACATTTTAAAATGGCTAAAATGGGGGCACCTGGCTGGTTCAGTGGGTGGAGCATGTGATTCTTGATTTCGGGGTTGTATGTTTGAGCCCCACGCTGGGTGTAGAGATTAATTAAGAAAAATCTTGCGGGGGGGGCGCCTGGGTGGCTCAGTCGGTTGAGCGTCCGACTTCGGCTCAGGTCATGATCTCACAGTCCATGAGTTCGAGCCCTGCATCAGGCTCTGTGCTGACAGCCTGGAACCTGCTTCGGATTCTGTGTTTCCCTCTCTCTGACCCTACCCCGTTCGTGCTCTGTCTCTCTCTGTCTCAAAAATAAATAAACATTAAAAAAAAAAAAAGAATAAAATCTTGGGGCATCTGGGTGGCTCAGTTGGTTAAGCATCTGACTCTTGATTTTGGTTCAGGTCATGATCTCACGGTTTGTGAATTCGAGCCCCACGTCAGGCTCTGCACTAACAGTGAGGAGCCTGCTTGGAATTCTCTCTCCTCTCTCTGTCCCTATCCCACTCACTCTCTCTCTCTCAAAATAAATAAATGAGCTTAAAAATAAAATAAAATCTTTAAAAATTTTTTAAAATTAAAAAAATAAAATGGTTAAAACAGTAACTTCTATGTTATGTGTACTTTACCACAATAAAAAGAATAGATTGAAAAAAAAGAATAGATTTGATATTAGTTGTGAGGAAAATAGTTTCATGATGTATACATCTGAAAATAAAAGTCTAACTTAAAAAATATTAGAACAATAACTCAACCACATTAAAAAGCTTATAAACCAAGGGATGTAAGTTTTCATTTTCTTTCCTTACAAATATGTAATTTAAGTGAACATATGACAGAATACCATAACGGCTTCTCATTCTGCTTTTCCTAAATATGGCATCAGTATAAGTACATTATGCATTTCTCCTACAAATAAACCAAATAAACACCTCTGAGTTCACTTTGAAACCAATCCTTACAGAAACTCAGAAATCTCATTTAAAAGGGCTGCCTGTGGATGCAATGAATAGTTGAGAGATTAGTGGGACATTTGGAGAATACTTACTGCCTTCCCACGTACACTGTAAAAGATTCAGAGCACCTTCTATTCTCTTCCAATGCTGAAGATGGAAGAAAGCATAGGCAATTGCTTCACTATCACCTCGTTTCAGAATGTGTTCTGGAGGTAAAATTAGACTCTTCATCTCTAGTAAATACTAGAAAAATGACACACAGAGAAACACACCACAGAAAAGAGAAAAATTAAATTATGTTACATTCAAACAAAAAATGTAGACTCAAATTTTATAAAGTCCATTTGATTAAAAAAAACACACATTAAGCTAGTTGACAAGAGGGTCATACTGATAGTATGTGTATAAAAAATGCTTGTATATGCAAATTCCAAAAATCAGAATATCCCTAAAGGCAGAAATAAGGAGATAAATGGCTTATGTATGACCTTGCTAAATACAAAATAGAAACTCAAGCTGAGGAAATAATGTGAAAGCAAATATCTATTTTTCCAAAAGAAAATTAAGTATAAAAATGATAAAATACAATTTTGGAAACATTCTGTGGTGACATTGAATTCTTTTTTTTCTTATTCCCATTTTACAAGTGAGGAACTTAATTGTGAATAAGTTCAATTAAATTAATATTTACTGAGTGCAAGTACTATATCTATTAGGAAACACTATATTCTCTGGAACTTCCTAATGTAATGAGAAAGACAGATTTTTTTAAGTTAATAATTATAACAAGACTATGCTTTATTAGAGATATAAACAGTGTATACAGGAATTTGGATTGAAGGTATTCATGTTTTTTAGTTTTTCTTTAACAGCTTTATTGAGACATAATTTACATACTTTACACTTCACCCATTTAAAGTGTACAACTCAATGGTTTTTAGTATATTCACAGATATATATAAACATTATCACAATTTTAGAACATTTTCATCACTTCAAAAAGAATCCACATCCTCTTATTACCCTCTAATCAAGCAACCATTAATCTGCTTTGAATCTCTATACATTTGCCTGTTCTGGTTATTTCATACAAAAAGAATTGCATAATATATGGTCTATTGTAACTGGTTTCTTTCACTTAGTATAATGTTTTCATGGTACATCCATGTTGTATCATATACCAGTACCTCATTCCTTTTTGCAGCTGAATAATATTCCATTATATGGATATACCACACTTGTTTATCCATTCATTATTTGATGGACATTTGGTTGTTTTCACCTTTTGGCTATTATGAATAATGCTGCAGTAAACATTCACATACAAGGTTTTACGTGAACAGAAGTTTTCACCTCTCTTGGGTATATACCTAGCAGTGAAAGTGCTGGATCATACGATAACTCTATGTTTAGGAGGTATTGGTTATGATTTAGGTGGTGAAAATAAACCACTTGATGGCATTTGGGATTTGAGCTTATAAAGACGGGTAAAATATGGATGAACAGATTGGGCAGTGGGGTGGGAAAACACAGGGGTTGGAGTACAGGCCAACCTGAACAAGGCCAAGAAAGTACAGTGCAAGACACATTTAAGGAATTAGTGGATGTGCCTATTAAAGAAGTTATAACCTATCAGTTCTTATTCACACATGAAAATTAAATGCTACCTTAAATTCTTAAAGAAAATATTTGCCTTAATATTGCAATCCACAACAAAAGCAGTATAATCAAATGTACTAATTACATAAAGGTGCAAACTTAACCATCTGTTTATCATCTTTACTATTAAAGTGGTCAACTTAAAACAAAACCTTCAAAAATATTTAGTTAGCTAAATACTTCCTCCAAAGACTAAGACCAGAGTATACTTCCCCTACTAAAACAGTTCGAAACAACCTCTTTGGTTCTATATAATTTGATAGCAAATTATGTGTCATAATGTCTAAACCACATTATTTTCTGTTATAAAAAGAGAAACACTCCTGAGATGTGTCACAAATGATACATTCTCACACTTGGGCTGTTATACAAACTAAGGAGATGAACAACGCAAAGAGCTGAATTTGTGAAACATGTTTCAAAACTGCTACAAGCAGGAAGAAACAGAAAGGTGTAGTGACTTCAAAATTTAAGCCTTAGGTTATTAATCAACATATATGTATACATTGTATCAATATATCTAAAATAATTTTTTTTTGTTTATGAAATGTGCCTTTCCAATACTAAGTTTAATGCCCATCTTTAATTACTCTTACTCCTATACCTCAATAAAGCTGGGGAAAAAAAAAGCTCCTCTTAATCTTGATGTCTCTGGCTCTCTCCTAAAAGTGTAAGAATGCAGTCTGCTCATCAATTTATTTTAGCAGATGTCACAAGCTATGAGATTATTTACTAATCCAGTTTGGGGACTTAACATTTCCCATTCAGTTTCTTAAAGGAATGCAGCAGAGGTTGTGTCTTGGTCAAGCAAAGCCCATTTGCTGCCTGGTTGGGTTCTCTCCCCTTAGTGCCTTGGGCCTATATTCAGGAGGGTAATATTCTTTCTAATCCCCTCTAATCCTTGCCCATTTTTTTAAAACACAGTAAAAGATCACTCGCACCAGGCGGCTGTGGGAAAATGGACTCAAATAGCTGACCTCTGACATGACTCCTTATGTTCTTAGCAAGTGCGCTAAGAGCTTCTTCAGTAGGAAGCAAAAAAAATGCAACAATCACAGTGGAATCTCCATCATAAAAAGAATATCTCATTTTCAGAAGAAAACTGTTTTAATAAATAAACCAAGCCCTTTCTATTAAAACTCTGCTTCATTTCACAGGTAGAGGAGATAAAATATCCCAAATTATTGTCAATGAGTTTTAGAACCCTGAAGTTTTAAAGCTTTACACTAAACCCTATCTTGGTAGTCACATAGCAAGTGGTAAGCAAAAGATATTCAGTTAACAATTATCCAGGAGATATCAATTTAAAACGTTAAGAAAATACTTGAACAGCAACTGTATATCTGTATTTTCACTGTTTAATAATCTAAGTGACAATTCTGATAGTAATCAAACACATATGGCACATATATTAGGAAATGATACTTAAGTTTATATTTTAAAATCTTTGCTATTTAATCATGAAAAAAATCTCTTTTGCTATCTTATTTTTCATTATCATGTCTTACCTACCACCAAAGGTCCTTTCCAATTTGACTTTAAGGCAAAGCAATTTTTATTTTTCAGTTTCTAATAAACTACTGAATTAAAACTGCACCCTCAAAATATAAGGGAAAATTTTCAGTTTAAGGAAAATATATTTAAAATATGTTAAAGGATTATTACTTATTTTATATCCTTCACAAACTGCTACTCAGGAATTCCTGCCCCCCAGTATAAGCTGTAAGTTACTACACAATGGAAATTACATCTTTCGTTTTCTACTATAGCACCTAGCACACTACACTAACCAAAGTAGGCATTTAAACACTAACTGACTGACTTGATCTCATATATATAGTTAAAATGTCTTCAAACTCATACTTATATTTCAGTTTTTACTTAAAGATATTGTTTAACTCTCTAGGCAAACTAAAAACAAAACAAAACAAACTTCTACCTAGACTTTACTTTTCCATGAATAAAAATAGGAGAGGTTGAAAACTGAAGAGTGGTTGGTTTGGTTTGGTGTTGGTCTCTTTTTATGCTTCTGAAAGTACATGCTTAGTGTTCTAAAGTTCAAACATTGCAGAGTTACATAGGAGAAATAATATATTAATAAATTGGAGAATAAAAGAGTAAAGAAAAAAGGTAATCCAAGTTATATTTGTCTGGATTTCTTTAAGCATAACATCCTTAAAAACAGGATCAAACTTTTATATAACTCACTTTTTACTTCACAATACATCTTTACATCTCATCCTGTCTCTAACAGATCTCATTATTTTTAATTGTTGCATAGTATTCCATTAAAAACTGAGTTATTTTATAAGTTAAGAAATAAGGTCATGCTGAAATTGTACTACCATTCTTAAAAGGTCAAAAATAATAACATTAAGCAAAGCTTATAAAAAATATTAAGTAAAATGGCTTAAAAATTCCAAAAAATGATGGGATCTAAAATTTCACTTTCTTTAACTTAGACAGGTCTTTATAGCAATGTAGGTCTAAAACACAGACATGTCTACTTACCAAACATTTACTGCATGTCCGTTATGTTCTAAGCAGCATTTCAGACATAAAATGGTAAGTAAAACAAGAATTCTGCTTTTTAAAAAGCTCATAGGGAACTAAGGAAGAGACATACAAATAGACCAAAAAACAAGCAAAACAAAACCCAAGACATGATTAAAGCATTGAAGGAACAGAGAAAAGAGAGTCATTATCTCTGCTTAGGAAAAATGATAAAAGATACTTCTATACAGGAGGCAACAGATGAGCAGAATCCTGAAGAATGAGTAGAAAGTTGCCATGTAGAGAAGAGACTGAGCATATATACAAAGGTAGGGAGACATGATGAGACATGACCAATCTCAGGAATAACAAGATAAGGAGCAAAGCAGAAGTAGCAAGGAGTAATGTTGGAGACAGATATCCGGCCCAGACTGGGAAAGGCTTCTGTATATGTAATACTAAGGGATTGGTCCTTATCTGAGAGATGATAGGGAATAAGAAGGGCTCTTCAAGCAGAGCAAGTTTTGCTATTTAGGTAGATAACTATGGCAATGGCCAGAGTGGAGATGGGTTTATAGCAGGGAAACCAGTAAGAAGTATGTTTTAATCATCCAAGTAAAAGATGGAAAGTATTTGAAATAATTTCTATATCTTTATGTGTATGTTTAGAAATGCATAGAAAGGGCACCTGCGTGGCTCAGTTGGTTGAACGTCTAACGTGGGCTCAGGTCATGATCTCATGGTTCCTGAGTTCAAGCCCTGCATTGGGCTGAGTTCGAGCACTGCATCGGGCTTGCACATGGTCAGTGTACAGCCCACTTCAGATTCTCTGTTCCCCCCTCTCTTTCTGTCCCTCCCCTACTTGCACTCTCTCAAAAATAAAGAAATGCATATAATATGTCTGGCCATCACAGAACCAAACAGAAACAGTGGTTGCGTGAGAGAAGTAGAATTGGGAGAGAAAGAACAGGACTTTTTATTCTATAAACTGCTAAAGGGTCTGATTTCTTTTTTAAAAAGCACTTGTTACTTTTATAACAACAATGATAATGTTTTAAAGAACAGGTAGTGAAGACAAACACTGGTCAGTGACAAAGGGAATGGAGTAGGTGACTAGATCTGAAAGACATTTCAAAGGTTATAATATGAGTTAGTAATTTGGAAAGGGCAGAAGTAAAGATTAATGATGAGAAGATGATAATGAAGCCATAAACCAAATTATAATAATAAGTTAGGACAGGCAAGTTGGAGAAGAAACTTATAAATAAAAATTTAAAAATTCAGTTTGAGACATATTGAAGAGGCTGAGGTACCAACCAGATATCCAGGTAAAAATTTCCACAACCAGATAGAAACACAAGTTTATAGACAAGGAAGGAAGCCAGATTTATAAGATACAGGTTTGGAAATTATCAGCAAATAAAATATAATAAAAGACATAAACCAAGGCCGGTACCCACTATACTATGCTGCAGGACCTTCCATATTACCTCGGAGTCACCTTACTGTTCTATCTGGAACAAATCAGAAATTGTAGGAACAATTTGTATTCAACTATTGACAATATACTCAGATGACTATTCAAGTCTCTTGCTTTTTCCTAAAAATAAAAATAAAAAATTAAAGCTACTTTGGAAAATAGCTTATAAATAGCTATAAATAGTTAAAATAAAAAGACATAATAATGTATGTTTTTTTTAATCTAAAACCATACCTATGCTTACACTCAAATTCACTTTAACTTTGAATTGCTTTGATCTTTATAATTTATCTTTAGATTACTTTGTTTCTATTACTTTGTAAATCTTACAACAGCTTTTGACCAAAAGCAATATAATTCTGACCTGAAGTAATGATAATGCTTTATAATCTTCTTCTTAAAAGCAGAGGTTAAAGAAAAATCTCTCTGAAGGCATCTGAAATTAAGGTACTTTGCTCTTGATCAGTCATGCACATCAAGAACCAATTTATCTCTGCAATTAGTTTTCTCAGTGCACATTCTATGAGATTGGACAGGCAGGCTGAATGCAAAGAGTCCACATTGATGTGTATTGGGGGAAGACTAAAGACAGTTCCCAGATAGAAAGTAAACAGAACAGCTGTATGAATAAACTGAAAGAAAATGTAACACTCCTAGCAGTCTCAGGAGCAAAGGGAAAGTGATATTCTATTGCAAGGAGAGGGAAGGGAGACTAGAGAGGGCATTTGCCACAGGAAAACTTCTTTCCACATCATCCTACAGAGCAGTACCTCAAGAGAGAAGTGTTTTCTAGATCAACTCTTCCACCTAGACCACACCATAATATAACAGAAAGGCAAAGCCTTCACTGTGCCCTAACTTTGGGTCATGGACTTCAACACCACTTCCCCATTTCTCCCTTTACTACCGCTATGCCACTCAGTCTCAATCAAGTGCCTGTTTCCCTCTCATCTTTTGTATATGCTGCTATAATATAGGTAATCTGACCAATGAAATGTAAGCTTGAGGGGCGCCTGAGTGGCTCAGTTGGCTGAGCGTCTGACTCTTGATTTCAGCTCAGGTCCTGATCCCAGCTTCATGGGATTGAGCCCCACATCGCACTTCACCCTGAGCATGGAGCCTGCTTGAGATTCTCTCTCCTTCTCTCTCTCTCTCTCACTCCCTCCCTCCCTCTGTCCCTCTCCCCTGTTCATGCTCTATCAAATTAAAAAGAAGAAGCAGGAGGAGAAGGAAGAGGAGGAGAAGAAAGAGGAGGAGGAGGAGAAGAAAAAAGAAAAAAGAAATGTGAGCTTGCTGCTAAAGAGCTGGTATCTTCTATTAGTAGATGGGTCTCAGAACATCCTACATGCTTCAATTTCTGATCAACCAAAATGAATTTTACCTTTTCTGTACCAATTTATTTTTAAAATTCCCCTTGCACTTAAAGAAGCCTCCAGGCATGGTCTGGTTTCTTGAAAACACAAAACAGCTTTTGTTATAAAATAAGAACTAATAACTTTTCAAAGCTACAGATAACATATTCTGAAATATGTACTCAAATTGTTATTGTTTTGTTTTTAAATGTTCTCTTCCCCCAAGAGCTTCTACTACAAGACGCAAATTATCTTCAGGGTATTAACTAATTCCAATTAGTTAAATGCTGTCTCAATATCTTCACTTTTACCTCATCTCAACAAAAGAATCCCCAAATCTGACACATGCTAAGGCCATGAGCACTAAAGTAATACTCCTAAGAAAAAGAGTTCATAGAGGAACAGCTTAAACAGGTAGCAAAAATGGTAATGGAGGTGTAATAAAGCAATAATCACCATGATCAGTACTGTTGCCTGACACTCAGACATTGTGTTAAGTGCTTCATATATATCAACGCATTTAATCAGAAGGCATGATACTTTGACAGTGCTTTCCATGCTGAGTCAGATTCTTTTACCTTTACTGATGTACCGTAAAATGCACGTATCTTAAGCATGCAATTTGATGAGTTTTGACAAATGTAGACAAGCCACACACCAATGAAGACACAGAACATTTCCATCACCCCAGAAAGTTCTCCTTTCCAGTTAATTCCCTACCTTGACTACCTGAAGCACCAACTGTTCTAATATCTACCAGCCCAGATCATATTTCGACACCACATAAGTGGAATCATTCAGTATGTACTCTTTTGTACACATTATATTCTTGAGTTTATCCATAGTTTACTTGTATCAGTTCTTTCTTTTTGTTGCTGAAAAGTATCCCAGTGAATAAATATATCACAATTTGTCCATTTACTTGTTAATGCACATCTGGGTTGTTTCCAGTTTGGGGCTATCATGAATAATCAGAAGGTATGAAACATGTTCCATCCTTAAAAAAAGAAAAAAAAGCCTGACATTTTCTTTTTTCTTTTTTTAATGTTTATTTATTTTTTGAGAGAGAGAGAGAGACACAGAGTGCAAGGTAGGGAGGAAAAGAGAGAGAGAGGGAGACACAGAAACCGAAGCAGACTCCAGGCTCTAAGCTGTTAGCACAGAGCCCGACACAGGGCTTGAACTCACAGACCATGAGATCATAACCCGAGCTGAAGTCAGACACTTCACCGACTGAGCCACCTGAGTGCCCTTGACAATTTCTATAGTAGCTGAAAGATACACAATCTTTTTCTTGTTTGGTAACTAAAAAAAATTTTGAACCAAAACCATAGCTAAGTAATAAAGAACAAGTCAAAAACCATGAAAACACATTGTTTTAATTTTTTGCTATTACTATCATAGTTACTGTACACAGAAATTCATTCAGTAGATTAAAAAAATCTGTACAATCAATATTAATGAGATATCTAAAGCAAATGCATAGCCTGAAGAGATTTATGTGATCTCTTTCTACTGCGTTTCTAATAGTTTCCAGCTTTAACAAACTGCACAGTCCGAGACCTATAGGCATTTCTGTTGTAGTTCTGTGGAAAGTTGCCCAAAAATCTTTCCTGCTAAAACAGCTTCATCCTATGTCATCTTACTGGTAAAAGTCATATAACATTTGGCAAATTTGCATAACAAATTTTTAAGAATAAAAGATTAATTAATTAACTTAGTTACTTACAGGTCATTGTTCATTAGGGTAAATAAGTTATTACAACCCACAGCTTAAGTTTGAGGAAGAAAATTAAAAAAAAATTTTTTTTAATGTTTATTTATTTTTTTGAGACAGAGAGAGACAGAGCATGAATGGGGGAGGCTCAGAGAGAGGGAGACACAGAATCTGAAACAGGCTCCAGGCTCTGAGCTGTCAGCACAGAGCCCGACACGGGGCTCGAACTCACGGACCGCGAGATCATGACCCAAGGCGAAGTCCGACGCTTAACCGACCGAGCCACCCAGGTGCCCCGAGGAAGAAAATTTCTAAAGCCTTTATTTTTTCTTGGCTTCAGGCTGAGAGGCAGGGATAGAGAGCATAAGTGGGGGTTGAAGAAAATCTGAATCTGTACATACTTCATAACTTGTAAATCCCTCACAAAAACAGCCTTAAATACCAGAGCTCTTCTAGTTCATATAATACTAATGTTATTTAAGTGGGATATTATCCAAGTTGTTGAACCTTAAAATTTCTCTAAAAAAAATAAGAATTATCCTGTTTGAAAATATCCAGGTTAAAGTGTATATCCACAAACAGTAATGTAAGGTTATAGCACCACTCTACTTAGGTGGATTTTTTTTAAGTTTATTTATTTTTAAAAAATTTTTGTTTATTATTTATTTTTGAGAGAGAAAGAGAAAGACAGAACGTGAGCAGGGGAGGGGCAGAGAGAGGGAGACACAGAATCCGAAGCAGGCTCCAGTCTCTGAGCTGTCAGCACAGAGCCCGGTGTGGGGCTCGAACTCACGAACCATGAGATCATGACCTGAGCTGAAGTCGGGCACCTAACGGACTGAGCCACCCAGGCGCCCCATTTATTTCTTTATTTTGAGAGAGACAGGACAGTGCGAGCAGGGGAGGGGTGAGAGAGAGAGAGAGAGAGAGAGAGAGAGAGAGAGAGAGAGAGAGAATATCTCAAGGAGGTTCCACAATGTCAGCACACAGCCTGATGCGGGGCTCGAACTCCTGAACCGTGAGATAGTTGGATATTTTGATGGAGTTGGCTTTGACATTTAGTTGAGGGGACGTATGTAAATTTCTACCTACAGATAAAAATGACTTAATGTTAAAGTATAGGGGCATCTGGGTGGCTCAGTCGGTTAAGCAGCTGACTTCAGCTCGGGTCAGGATCTTGTCATTCATAAGTTCAAGCCCCACGTTGGGGTTGTGCTGACAGCTCAGAGCCTGGAGCCTGCTTCAGGTTCTGTGTCTCCCTCTCTATCCCTTCCCCACTTGCACTCTGTTTCTCTCTTTCTCTCTCTCAAAAATAAATAAACATTGAAAAAAAATTTTTTAAAGGTTAAAGTATATACACAATATATACTAGTTGAATATGGTTATATTTAAGTTATACATTGTAGTTTTATTGAGACACAAAATTCATCATTGTAAGTATACAGTTCAAAGATTTTCAGTAACTTTGTATGGTTGTGCAATCATCACCACCAAAAGTTTCCTCATGTCTGTGTGCAGTCAATCCATACTTCTACTTCAGCTCCAGGGAAACACTGATCTGCTTTTCTGTCTACAGTCTTCCCTGCTTGAGAAATTTCATATTAATGAAATCATATATGTTGTCTTTTGTGTCTGGTTTCTTTCACTTAGCATGAAGCACTTGAGGTCCATCTATGTTGTTATATGTACTTATAGTTTGCTCCTTTTTAGTACTAAGAAGTGTTCCATTACATGGAGATACTACAATTTACTTGTTCATTTACTTGTGTTTGACTGTTTCATGTTTTTGGCTATTGTGCATAATACTACAATTAACACTTGCACACAAGTCTTTGTGTAGACCTAGGTTTTCCTTTCTCTTGGGTAGATACCTAGGAATGAAATGGATGGGTCATATGGCAAGTGTATGTTTAACTGCAAAATTGTTTCCAAAGTAGCTATACTATTTTATATACCTAGCAGGAATGTACACAGTTTCTCCATATTCTTACCAACAGTTGATTTTGTTGGTCTTTGTGAGTATAGCCATTTGAGTGGGTATAAAGTAGTACCATATTGTGCTTTTAATTTGCATTTCCCCAATGACCCATGATGCTATCTTCTGATGTGATTATTAGCTATACATATATCTTCTTTGGTGAAGTGACTATTCAATCCTTTACCCATTTTTTTTCCCTTTAGTCATGTTTTAAATAAGTTTTTTGTCCTCTTATTGAGTTGTAAGAGTTCTTTCTGAGTTCTGGATACAGAACTTCAACAGTATATGACTTGCAAATGTTTTCCCCCAGTCTTTGGCTTTCCATTTTCTTAATGATGTCTTTTGAAGAGCAAATGTTTTAAGAAGTCCAATTTATCAATTTTTTCTTTTATGGAGCATGATTTTGAAGAAATCTTTGCCTAACCTAAGGTCACAAAGCTCGAAGTTTTATAATTTTACCTCTTATATTTAGATCTATGATCCATATTGAGTTCCTTTTTATATTTGGTATGAAGGAAGGGTCTGGGTCCTTTTTTTTCTCCATATTGATTGTTCCAGCACCATAGAAAATACTATCCTTTCCCACTGAATTGCTTGGGAACTCTTGTTGAAAATCAACTGATCATTATGTGAGTTTGTTTCAGGATTCTCTATTGTCTTCTATTGACCTACATTTCAATATTTATGCCAATATTATACTATTTTAATTACTGTAGCTTTAAAAATGTCTTAAAATCTGGGCACCTGGGTTGGGGGTCCAACTTCAGCTCAGGTCATGATCTTACAATTCACGAGTTCAAGCCCTGCCTCTGGCTCTGTGCTGACAGCTCAGAGCCTGGAGCCTGCTTCCGATTCTGTGTCTCCCTCTCTCTCTGCCCCTCCCCTGCTCGTGCTCTCTCTCTCAGAAATAAATAAACATTAAAAAAATTTTTTTGAATGTCTTAAAATTGGATAAATTTGGGTGAATTCCAACTTTGTTCTCCTTTCTCAAAATTGTTTTGGCTATTTTAGGTCTTTTGAATTTTCATATCAATTTTAGGATGAGTTTGTGAATTTCTACAAACAAGCCTGGTAAGATTTTAATAGGAATTAGATTGAATCCATAGATCAATTTGGAGACAACTGTGGTCTTAACAATACTGAGTCTTCTAATCCATAAACATGGAACATATCTCCATTTATTTAGGTCTTCTTTAATTTCTTGTGTGTGTGTTCAAGATAAAAAAAAAAAGTATCCCCTAAAAGCATTATAGATTATCTAGAGCAGATTCAATCTGGATATATTATCTATCCAACAATTTAATTTAATTAGGGCAATGCCTAGGATTTCTACTACCCTCCCTTGTACCCAAATGCCTCCAGCAGTAGTTTTGAAGACCAATGCACAATGCACATCATCAGAATTGTTACTGCTGAGAATACACTTTGTATGAGAGGATTTGTGAAACAGAAACCAAGTCCACAACTACAGGGTATACATGGTCCATATTTTGTTATTCTTAGTGAGAATTAAATAAAATTTTTAGACATCTTAGTGATGTATTTAATTTGAATAGTTCGGTTAATAACAATTGCTTATCTTCTCACACAGGAAGATTTCCATCCCATCCTGGATAATAATGATACAAATCACTTCTGAAACGTTGACTGTGTGTCAGGCCTTCTTCTAAGCTCTTGAAGGATATGAACTCATCTAATCTCAATTAATAACTCTGAGGGATAAGAAATATTATTCCCATTTTACACATGAGATCACTCGAGAGAAGCTGAGTAACTTGTCCAAGGTTATACAGCTAGGAAGTAGTGGAGCCAGAATTCAAACATAGGCAGTTCAGTTGCAGAATCCATGCTCTTAACCACTCTGCAGCATGAGAGAACAGAGCATTTCATTTGGAGTTATTTTCAGACCTCTGCTTCCAGTAATGGAACACTGGGTAATTCAAATCAACCCTCTCAGACAACTAAAAAGCTGAACAAAATATTTTTAAAAATCCAATCAAATGCATCAGAGAATTCACAAAGGGTAAGGAATTAGCAGCCCACAGTCTAAAGAAGGCAAAAATTGGAGAAGTAAACCACATTTGGGGCTTCTTTTACCATAGAGACATTTGCCAATTTTGGACAAGATGGCAAAGAGGCTGTTCAAACTTTCTGCCAGTTTTATAAGGCTAAAGGAACAAAAGTCAGGAGTTCAAGGTATGTCAAGAGTGAAGGCCCTGGTAAAACTCTCAGGGTTGGATTGGCATCCAGAACGGCTGCATCCTAGGAATAGGGGTGAACCAGATACAAACCCAAACTTTCATGGGCTACAGCCCAGTTTCTAGTCATCTAGGTAGACCAGAAAATATCAATCCCTGAAACTGAATTAAGGTGATTCTGTCCTGCTAATTGCTTCTCCTAGGCATCTAAGAGCAAATAAAATCCTCTCCGAAGGAAGATATTGTTATCTGAGGTTTCAAGTTATTTCTACAATTTTTTCAGGTAAAATATCAGATACACAGTCAAAGAAAATCAGGCATAAGAGAAGACAAGAAGAACATAATGTAGCAGAAAAAAAAACACATTATAGAAACAGACACAGAAGTTCCAGATATGGGGATTATCAGAAAAAGACTTTAAGATAACTACTTTAAACTATTTTCACAGAGATAAAAGACTATACTTTAAATTTTGGCAGAGAATTAGAAACTATAAATAGCAAAGGAGATGTGAAAAATAAACAGAAATTCAAGAACTGAAAAACGTTTCAAAGGAGTGAAATCATACAGAGTATATTCTCTGGACATAATGCAATCATGCTAGAAATCATTGATAAAAAGATAATCTTCGCATGTTTGGAAATTAAGAAATAGCCAAATGGAATAAATGTATCTCTAAATCAAAGAGGAAATCAAGATGGAAATTAGAAAATATGTTGAATTAAATTATACACAAAATATTACTATAGTATGCAGTTAAAATTGTACTTAGAGGTTTATAGACTTGAACAAATATATTAGAAGGAAGAAAGACTGAAACTAATGAGTTAACTTAAGTACCTATATAAAAAGATACAGGAAATAAAAAATAATAAAATAGAGCCAAAGTAAGTTGAAGAAAGGCCATAAAGAGCAGAAATGAATGAACCAGAAAATAAACAGTAGAGCAGATTGTCAAAGCCAGAGCTTGGTTCTTTGCAGAGACTAATAAAATTCATAGATCCCTGGGGAATCTGGTCAAGAAAAAAAAATGGTAGCCAGTGTTAGGAACTAAATAGTAGATATCACAACTGATCCTGCAAACATTAACAAGATAATAAAAGGATTTTATGAAATCTTTATGCCAATAAATTATAATGAAATAAATTGCTAGAAAAATACAACTTAACAAAAACCAACACAAGAAGAATGAGGAAATTTGAATAGTTATGAAATACAGAAACTAAATTTATAATTCACCTATTAAAGAAATGAAATTTGTAATGAAAATCCTTCTCACAAAGGAAACTCCAGAATCAGATGGCTCTATCAACAAATTCTCTCGATTATTTAAGACAGAAATAATTCTAATTTTACACAAATTATTCCAGAGAATTTAAAAACACAGAGACCACTCCTAACTTATTTTATAAAGCCAACAATGAAAAGTACAGGCCAAAAACATAAGAAAAAAAGAAAGTGAACATAATTAATGTCACAACAGTGGTTACCTTTAAGCAGGAGGGAAGGAAGCATAGTTTCTGGGGGATGGCAAGGTGGTTCTTGACCTCAATGGTAGTTTTCACTCATTTGCTTTATAATAAATCATTAAGATCCACATTTCTGCTTTTTACACTTTGATATATATGTAATACAATTAAAAATAAAATTTAAATTTATGGGACCAGTGTCAATAAGAGAATGGTATGAATATTTGTTGACTGTCATTCTTAAATTTCAGTAATTTTCTTAACTCTATACTTACTCTAAGAGACTTACAACTTCAATTTCTTGGAGATTATCTTTTAGAGATTAATCTCTTTAATGTTTACTTGCTTCCAAATTCCATTAACGTACATTATACTGGAATCAACAGTTATAATTACATTTGGTAACAGATGCATATATTCTTGAATATTCTATAGTTCCTAACATGGAGCATTGTTTTTAAAACCCCAAATTTAATCTCAGGTGATAAGACACAAAGATTAACCAATAATCTGTATGTCTGCAAGGTGTATAATATAAAGACAAACGAGATGGGTATAGTTTCATCTGGGACTAAATAAACATCAACTCAGCAGTTTTTCTGGGAATTCCAGATCTGTTTCCTATCATTGATTATTTTAATCTATTTGTCTTCAGTCTTTGTCTATCCCTAGTTCAAAAACCCAGGCATCTGTCTAGAAGTAAAAAGCTTTTACAGTAACAGGAAATTTGATTTAATGATCTGGAAAATGAATGATCTTTTATTAAGACCATGCCATTTTATTTCTTCTCTATAACTAAAGTAAAAGGAACAGCTAGGTGAATACATTTCAAATTTTATTTTGAAAGCAATTACAAAGCCTAGAGTGAACTCCTGCTCCTATTCACCTTGCTAAATGCCTTTTAACATCCCGCTTATAGTGACTATCAAAATATAACAGACTAAAACAATTCTGACTCAAATTATGGAGACCCAGATTTGGTCTACATACTTTCATGAATTTGATAAACTTAAATAAAAGTAGTAGTTTCATCATAAAATTTCTCACTTTTGGAACATGAGGATTAAATTCCACAGCTCTATGAATTGCTTCCACAGCATTAATTTCTGCCATGCTTAGCCCTCTTCTGGAGGCTGTTTCAGGACAGAATCTATAAGAAAACCACAAAATGAACAAATGAACGTAAAAATCCATGATTTTGATCATAATCTAACTTCCTGAATCAGGGGTTTCTGGTGATGGCCAAAGACAAAGCCAAATAACTAGTAAACGTGAAAGTAAAGCCTTTATTTAGTTTAACATATAAAGAAAAGCAGCATAAGCAATGGAAATCCTCAAATTTAGGTAAGGAAAGCCTTCGAAGTCCATTGAAGGCACACTCTGGGAAAGGCAGTAGATATAAAATGCTACACAGGGACATCCAGAGAGTCTCATGAAATGGAAGTACATTGTTATTAAATTTTCACTGAGAGGAAAGAGTAATATTCCATTCTAATTTATATCAAGGCATAGTAATCTAAGGTGAAAAAAATGGTTGCCATTTGGTTGGTTTCCGAAAATTTTATCTGTGGAATAAAGAGAAATTCATTAAGGGCAGCCCAAAGGATAAAGATAAACAGAATAACTTGAAATTATAATCTCAGAACAGATAGTATGAAACTATTTCCCCACCACACACCTTATCAGTACCATTATAGCTACTCTCTGTACTTTCTAGCATTGCTTTAAGCATTTAACACACACAATCCTCACACACCCATGCTTTATTCTCACTTTACAGAGAGGAAGAGACTCAAACTGATTAACATGCCCAAAGTTCCACAGCTGGTATGCAGTAGACTTTGAATTGGAATCCAGGTTTAGTATAGCTCTAAAAACCTTGCTTTTTCCACTACACTAGTAAGAAGCCTCACAAGATCAAGGGTTATTCAAAAGGAAGTAGAGAGGAAAAAGCATTGTTTAAAGTCGGTGGTGAATCTGTTTCCAGATTCTGTGTCTCCCTCTCTCTCTGCCCCTCCCCCGTTCATGCTCTGTCTCTCTGTCCCAAAAATAAATAAAAACGTTGAAAAAAAAAATTTATAAAGTCGGTGGTGAAAAACATAACACAGTTTCCCCTGCTATCTGTGAGTGTTTCTATCAAACCGTTCCTTAAGCTGGAATGGCATAAAGTGAAGAAGCAATTACCTTTTCATGAAAGTGAGAATCCTGTTTGGATTTCTTTCGGTTAGTGAACACATATATTAATGCAGGTCTCTTGCAAAAGCGAGGTGGCATAAAGTAAACTTTCAGACAGCAGGAGAAACCCATGTTGAGTTTAGCAGTCTTTCTAAATTACTGTAGTTTTCATTACTTACTTATCTGAAACAGTCCTTGTCTTCAATAGTGCTGCTGTGTAACAGATTGCTGCTGACTTTGGAAGGCTTATATCTGTAATTGTAATTTTCAACTCAGGTAAGAATTACAAAACATATCTTAAGACATTTTTAATAAGAATAATTCATGATACAAAATCAACAGATGCAACACAGTAGTAGAAGCATGTGGACATGTAGTTAGACATGCAGACCTGAGTTTTAATCCTGATTCTAGTATTTACTAGCTATGCATTCTTGAACTAGTAGCAACTTCTTTAACCTTTAACCTTAGTTTTCTCTTCTCAGAATAGAGAAGTAATACTTTTCTGGCAGAGAGTAAATTAAATTATGTCTGTGAAAGCCCTCATACAATGGTGAAAAGCACTCAACAAATGTTTATGCTATGCTTACATAGGAGTATTCAGGGAAAAACATTTAGTTATAGCTGGAAATACTGAAAATTCCACCTTTCACAGAGAAAAACTAAGATTAAAAAAATAGAAATACTTAATAGTAGTTAAATCCAGGTAATACAACAGATGATTTTAATTCTTTCTCCTTACAATATTTCTGTACTTTCTACATTTTCTTAAATGAATTTTAAAAAAATTAAAAAAATTAATCAGGAATTATAATATAATTAGTTATATAAATCCTTTCTTAAAGAATGCACACAATAATGTTATCAGGGAAGTAGGACTTGAGGACCTTGAGTTTTATTTTATTTTATTTTAATTTTTTTTTAATTTTTTTAGCGTTTTTTTTTTTTAAATTTATTTTTGAGAGAGAGAGACAGAGCATGAACGGGGGAGGGGCAGAGAGAGAGGGAGACACAGAATCCGAAGCAGGCTCCAGGCTCTGAGCCATCAGCTCAGAGCACAACGCGGGGCTCGAACTCACAGACCGCGAGATTGTGACCTGAGCTGAAGTCGGACGCTTAACCGACTGAGCCACCCAGGCGCTCCGAGGACCTTGAGTTTTAGATTCCAGAATTATACCAGCAAATAGAGAACTAAAGAAATAAATCTGTAGAGTGCCTGGGTAGCTCAGTTGGTTGAGCGTCCAACTTTGGCTCAGGTAATGATCTCATGGCTTGTGAATTCAAGCCCTGCATCAGGCTTGACAGCTCAGAGCCTAGAGCCTGCTTCCAATTCTGTTGCCTCAATCTCTGCCTCTCCCCACTTGCACTCTCCCTCTCTCAAAAATTAATAAACATTAAAAAAAGAAAGAAAGAAAGAAATTTGCTTTTAACTTCTACAAGATTCTAGAACAGTAAAAACTCCGGAATCATAAAATCAACTGAAAACACAGAAGCATATCTAAGTTGTTAGTTTTATTTTGAATGAATCAGGTCCTATCTGATTTTTAGTATTTGGTTCCTAAGCTTGGTCATGTAAGTATCATAAGCAGGCCATGTACCCAATAAATTACATATGGAAAGAATTTCTCACAAATTTCTTCATGAGCCTACACCATTGTGAAGCACTTCCTAAGAATTCCAGATGTTTCAAAGAAATAAATTTCTCTTTCCAAGGGTAACACATTTCAAACTTTCCAAGTCATGGGGATTCCCAAACTAATGGATAGGAACTTATAACAGAACAAGGATGAATAAGTGACTTGTACATGCTCTGTTACAGTAAAAGATATGACCAGAAACATTATGCTATGCTTCTTAAAAATTCTCCCAACTCCATTTG
Source organism: Lynx rufus (assembly GCF_022079265.1). Taxonomy (NCBI): domain Eukaryota; kingdom Metazoa; phylum Chordata; class Mammalia; order Carnivora; family Felidae; genus Lynx; species Lynx rufus. The sequence goes on along the minus strand of NW_025814834.1, from coordinate 126,334,894 downwards.
TGGTGAACTGGCACTGTTTAGTATAATAATAAATAGCCAATACATACTGACTTTTTACTATTGGAAGACTAGTAAACAAAGAAATGGAACACCTGGATTTAAATGCAGGCTTACCACTTACTGGCTGGGAGACCTTACCCAATTACTTACCTTCTTCAACTCCAGTTTCCTTGTTTCACTAACAAGAGCAAAAAAAAAAAACAAACTTGTCCTACCACCTCACAAGAGTATTATACAGATATGAAATAAATTACACTTTGTAATCAAAAAGCATTTTAAAAATGTTATTCTGAATTACTCATGCAACTTGTTAACGGTCTCTGATACTCCAAAACAAATAAGGCACCATCCTATGTCTACGGCACCCCATACTTTTCCAATTATCTCACCTAACACACTATGCTTCAATACAACTACTATTCATTTGTCTGTATGTTCCTTTGCTAAACTGTAAATCCTACAAGGACTAAGTCCATGTCTTCTCATTCACCACTGTATTCCAAGTGCCTCACTCCTACTGGGTGCTGAATAAACAAATGAATAAATCTTTACAGAAGAAAAGTTCCTCCCTGCAGGCTTTTGTTCCCAAAAGTCCTGATAAAGAAAGTGCTTAATATAACTGTATCCATGGATTCTAAATACTGACTGTTTAGAATAGGAAGAGAAAATCAAAGAAATACCAGAACAGAATCATATTTATGATTACATAATTGAAAAAATATTTTAACCATGCTATCAACTAAGTCAATTATCACTCACCATCATATTTTGCTAGGACTGCCTGAACATCTGCATAGGCCTGTAATTCTAAAAGTGATTCTAGGAGATTCTCATGGATGTTCAACATGGTAAGAGGAGGAAATTCTTTCATCAGCTGTACATTAAAAGGAAAAAAAGATTAAAATTATAGCAAAGGAACTCAACAGAGCTGAATCTGATTCATTAAAGTAGAAATTCTTTAGTGTCTTAACAAAACTGTGAAGACTCAACCCTTAAGAAATGTACGTATATTAAATAAATATCTTGTTATAAAGACTACCATTTAAAAAATAATGATTTTGCATTAAAATAACTGGCAACTTAAACCACATTTTCAGTTTTTCAAGGAAAAATTATAAACATCCAATCATCAAATTTACTTACATCTCTCATTATTTTTACTGCTTCTCTTATTCTTCCTAATTTTCTTGCACACATTGCTAATCTTCTTTTAATATATACCAGTACATTCGTATCTCTTCCTATTAAAAAAAAAAATGACACAACTATCACTTTGTATTATGACCTACTATTTCATTAACATATTATCCATTAATTTTATTGGCTTACCCTGGAAGCTTCAATTAAAATTAAATTGTTTCCAAATGGAATGATTATTGAATTTGGGTGATGAACATTGAATGAGAGTTCATTATGCTATTTTTGTGTATGTGTGAAGTTTTTTATGGTAAAAGCTTAAAATCTTTCTATATATACAGAATTACTTTTGCCTCTAACAGTAAGTAATCTGAGTACATTATAAATTAATTTGTGTATACTCGACAAGTATATTTTAATATTAACATAGAAGAAATATATACATTAAATAGAAAAAATAAATCTAACCTATTGAGTTTCTGCATAAACAACCTATTATTTTAACATTCTCTATTGTTTTAACTGATAAAATATGTTCAAAACAAAATTTCCATGGCTAGAGTGAACTTTTGCTCAACAGCTAGTAACTAACAAACTATAAAACTATTTCTAGAAAGAGCTAACAAATATTTCTGTAAGTACCTCATAATCATATTTGAGATTATACAAAGACAAATGGCATGGCTTTTTCACAGATGTAGTTTCATTAGTTCCAAACTGCAAAATTATATATTCCCACAGTTGTATGCCATAACAACATACATTAATGAAACATACTGTATACATCAATATTTAGTTTGGAGAGAAAACATTATCCAAATTTTAATTTCCACAAACAAAAGATTTAGAACTTAACTGCTAGCAGATAATACATTATGTAAACATATTTCAATTTATTGCCCATAATCTGCCAAAATCATTAAACTAAAATGCTCTGGCCACAAAAAATAGCAGGAAGCAACAGCACTACAGATTCTAACATCTTTGGTGGAAGTATCTCAATCACAGCTGAGAGAGTATCCCTAAGAGTGGAAAGAATTTCAGTTGCTATGGCCCATATGCTCTCAAACACATCATAGAGAAAAGTCAAAGAAAGAATCAATGCCAAGTGTAAGGCTGAATTTTTATACCAAAGGGCTGACTCCCTGGCACTCTGTGGAGATACATACAGTCTGAAGAGCAAACCAAATGATGTACTTTCACCATTGCTTGGGGTAAGGGTGAGGATAAAGGTAATACCTGCTTATCGTTACTAGAACGGTCTCCTGAATCTTGAATATTTTTGAGCTGTATTTCTCCAATGACCAACCCAGTTTTCACATGAAATAAATTACTGTTAAGTCTAAGAGCAGCACATCTCTCAATAACCAGAGCACATCTGTTCCCTTCTGTAAGCATTCTCTAGCTAATGCATATTTGTCTTGCTGGCTTGCAGACATTATGAATACATTAGCTATCTCTTCTGAAAAGAAGCTAACCTCGAAACAGTAAGGATTTTTTTTCTGTGTGTTTTTGTTTTTTTACTTATTGTTGTTTGTGTCTTAAACATAAATGAGCCAATTTCAGGAGCTAAAAGGTAAAATCAGTTCAGATTTGCTTACTCAGTTGAGCTTCGTGCTGAGGACTTTGGTGCTGGCACTGCTGTGACCGCCTGTAAATTGTCTCTCCTGCCTTGAGTGCCTGTTTAAATAACCTTTCAGCATCCACAATAGTTGTTGCTTCTTCCTCAGCCAGTAGAACATATGCAGTGGCACAGCTATGAAGAAAGCAAGTAAGGCAATTTTAAGTAAAATGGTTAAGGCAAGTATTTTCTCTTGGATATGTCCCTTTGTTCTGCATCACATTTCCCTACCTTTACCTAGACTTTCCATCTCTTGGAGGAAAAAAAGAAAACTTCACTCAGTACTTTATAATTTATTAGGGGTATATTGGTATATTTTTTGTGTGTTTCCACAATTTTTCTCCTTTCCTACCTTTCTCCTCTTTATTTTCTATTTTACTTCTATATCCATTCTCTGTTTGTCCCATATTTTTCTTTGGGGAAAGGGATAAGAAAGTAAGATATATAAAGAATTATGTAGAAAGCAGTTCAAGGGACTATGCATTCTAGTTGTCATGCCTACTCTTAGCCACTCTATATTGTTAATATCGATCTAATGAGGGCAGGTATGGAAGATGGTGAAGATTGAGAAGAAAGTCCCACAGCTAACTAGGCACTTTTAACATATGACTTAGAAACCGATCATTTCAGAAATAGCCCTTTTTCCCAACCCTGAGCCTTCCTTCTGCATGCTACCCCATCCTCTCTTAGACTTAACCACAATCATGTTGTGGCAAACTCCCTTGGTCTGAATTCTAGTCTTTCCTCCTGCACTGTTGCTCATACTTGTCACACCCACACTCACTCTAAGTTTCTTCACCCTACTGAAACACAAAGATTTCTCTTTGTATCAATTAAGTCAAAAGCTGGCTAATAAAGAGAAATTAACCTGTTTGGGGGCAAAAAAAGAGAAAAAGTTTCCTTTCCATTTCAAAAAACAGCAAGTACATCTCTCCTGGAGACAATATGCTAGTTATCTAAGCCTGCACTGTCAAGTACTGTAGTCATTACCACATGTAGTTACTGACCACTTGAAGTGTGCCTAATCTGAACTGAGATGGGAGGTCAGTGCAAAGTGCACAATGGCTTTTGAAGACTTGGAAGAATATAAAATACTTTAAAAGTTTAAAAAAATATATTGATTATACGTTAAAATAATATTTTAATATTTTGAATACAGCTTAAGAAGATATATTATTTAGGTTAATTTCACTTATTTCTTTTTACTTTTTAAATCTGGCTACCAGAAAATTTAAAGTTACTTATATGGATCATGTTATGTTTCTATTGAACAGTATTTAGGAAGAGAAGAGAAATTGTTGGTAAAACTACAAGACCAGGCATAAAACAAAAATGATGGCAAGGTAACTATCAAACAACTGGGGACAAGAAGGATCTTTTGAACGTATCAAATGGAAACTGGACTATTTCAGCATCCTTCAAATACTACACTAAATTGACTATATGATAATTTCACTCATCAACAGACATTTTGCTATTACATTATATTAGATTTCTCTGAAGCATTAGATATATTGCTGCTTTAAACGCTAGGCTCCCAAACTGCCATTCTAAACATAATTCAAATGCTTTTAAATAACAAAATAAAAGCACTTTTAAAAGATCTAGATAGGTATAAATTGATGGAGTAGAATCAAAATATGAATATATTTTAAATTATAGCATAGCTATATGATAAAAAGAAGTTCTTTCCTCTCAGAGCTTTCTTGTATTTGTTCAAAAATATTTTTAATGGACATGTTAATACAGAAATTAATTTTATGAATATTGAAATAATTATTAGAAGTGTTGCTTTTTTTTAAAATTAATGTAAAATTCACATCACAAAATTAGCCATTTTAAAGTATGTCATCCACAGACTTTTAATATATTTACAAGATTCATTCATGTAGCATGTGGCTGTATTTCACTCCTTTTTATGACTGAATAATATTCCATTGTATAGATACACCACATTCTGTTTATCCATTCATCATCACCTGATGGCCATCTGGGTTGGTTCCAGTTTGAGGCTATTATACTGCTGGGAACATCTGTTTAAAAGTTTCTGTTTGAACACCTGCTTTCAGTACTCTTCAGCATATGCCTAGCTGTGGAACTGCTGGGCATATGATGGTTCTAGTTTTATCTTTTTGACAAACTGCCAAACTGTTTTCCACAGTGGCTATACCATTTTACATTCCTACCTGCAATGTATGAGGGTTCTGATTTCTCCACATTTTTGCAAACATTTGGTATTTTCTGGAGGTTTTTGTTATACCCATCTTGTGAAGGGACATCTCATTGTTGCTTTCATTTTAATTTCCCTAGTGATGAATGATGTCAACCACCTTTACATGTGCTAATTGGTCATTTATATATCTTCTTTGAAGAAATGTCTATTCAAATCCTTTGTTCATTTTTAATTGGGTTATCTTTTTGTTATTGAGTTGTTAACAGCTCTTGATATATTCTGGATGCTAGACTCATCAAATATGGCTTGCAAACATTTTCTCTCATTCTGTGGGTTGTGTTTTCACTTTCTTGATAGTATCCTTCAATGCACAAAAGCTTTTAATTTTGATGAAGTCTAATTTATCTAATTTTTTTTGTTGTTTTTGTTGCTTGTGCTTTTGGTGTCATATCTAAGAAACCATTGCCAAATCCAGTCTTGAAAATTTGCCCCTGTCTTCTTCTAGGAGTTTATAGTTTTAGCTCATAAATTTAGGTTTTTGATTAATTTTTAATTGTTTACGATGTGATGTAAGGGTTGCTTTTTTACGTAGTTATCCATTTGCCCAGTATCACTTAGTGAATAGACTATTCTTTCCCCCATGCAATGGTCTTGGCAACCTTGTCAGGGGCACTGGGTGACTCAACTGGTTAAGTGTCAGACTCTTGATTTTGGCTCAGGTCATGATCTCATGGTTTGTGAGAGTGAGCCCCACATTGGGCTCTAGGCTGACAGCATGGAGCCTGCTTGGGATTCTCTCTCTCCCTTCTCTCTGCCCTTCCCTGCTCACTCTCTCTTTCTCTCTCAAAATAAATAAATAAACATTTTTAAAAAATGGTCCTGGCACAAAAATCAATTGGCCATAAATGCATGGGTTTATTTCTGGACTCACAATTTGATTCCATCAACCTAGATGTCTATCTTTATTTAATTACTGCAGCTTCATAGTAAGTTTTGAAATCAGGAAGTGAGTTCTCCAACTTTATTCTTTTTCAAGATTGTTTTGGCTCTTTGAGGGCTCTTACAATTCCATGTGAATTTTAGGATCGGCTGGTCCATTTCATAATCATGGCTACTGAAATCCTGACAGGAATTGTACTGAATTTGAAGATCAGCTTGAGGAGTGCTGCTATCTTAACAATATTAAGTATTCCAACTCATGAACATGGGATGTCTTTCCATGTCTTCTTTAACTTTTTCAAAAATACTTCATCATTTTTAGTGTACAAATCTTGCATTCCTTGGTTAAATTTAATCCTGAAATATTTTACCATTTTTTTTTTCAACGTTTTATTTATTTTTTTTGGGACAGAGAGAGACAGAGCATGAACAGGGGAGGGGCAGAGAGAGAGGGAGACACAGAATCGGAAACAGGCTCCAGGCTCTGAGCCATCAGCCCAGAGCCCGACGCGGGGCTCGAACTCACGGACCGCGAGATCGTGACCTGGCTGAAGTCGGACGCTTAACCGACTGCGCCACCCAGGCGCCCCTATTTTACCATTTTTGATGCTATTATACATGGAATTGTTTTTCAAATTTCTTTTACAGACTATCTACTATTAGTGTATAGATATATGACAGACATTAAGAAGGACTTGTTTCTGCCATTTCTTATTTGTTTTCTTTATGTCCTATAGACAATAACTTTGTTGAACTCTTTTGTTAGCTCTACCAGTTTTTTTGTGTGTGGATTCTTTGGGATTTCTATGCATAAGATCATGTAATCTGTGAATAAAGTTTTACTTTTTCCTTTATGATTTGGAAGCCATTTCTCCCCCATTCTTACCAAATTGCACTGGCTAGCCCTTCCAGTCCAATGTTAAATAGAAGTGGCAGAAAGTGGCAGTTCCTTCCATTCCTGTCCTTTTTTTTTTAGTGTTTTTACCATAAAATTGTGTTGGATTTTGTCAAATACCTTTTCTGCATCAATAGAGATGACCATGTGGTTCTCATTCTTTTTTCTATTAATGTGGTATCTTACATTGACTGATTTTCATATTTTTTAAAAAGTTTATTTATTTTGAGAGAAAGAGAGAGGGAGAGCAGGGGAGGGGCAGAGAGAGAGGGAGAGAGAATCTCCAACAGGCTGCACACCATCAGCACGGAGACTGACATGGGCTCAAACTCAGGAACTGTGAGATCACAACCTGAACTGAAATCAAGAGTTGGATGCTTAACTAATTGAACCACCCAGGTGCCCCCATATTTTTTTAAGTTTTATTTACTTAAGTAATCGCTACACCCACATGGGGCTCAAACGCATCATGAGATCAAGAGTCACGTGCACTTCTGACTGAGCCAGCCAGGAGCTCCTGATCTTCATATTTTAAACCACCCTTGCCTTCTTGGGATAAATCCCATTTGTTCATGGTATATAATTCTTCTGACATGCTGCTGGATTTTCCGTGCTAGTATTTTGGTGAGGATTTCTGCATCTGTATTCATAATGGACATTAACCTATAGTTTCTGTTTCTTGTGATGTCTTTGTTTGATTTTGGTATGAGGGCAATACTGGCTACACAGAATGAGTTAGGAAGAGTTACTTCCCTTCTATTTCTTTGAAGAGTTTAAGAACTGGTGTTATTTCTTCTTCAAGTGCTTGGTAGCATTTGCCAGTGAAGGGATCTAGTCCTGGTTGCCTTTGTTTGCAAGTTTTTAAATTATTGATTCCATCTCTTCGCTTGTTACAGGTCTATTCAGATTTTCCTTTTCATCTTGGGTCAGTCTTGGTACTGTGTTGCTAGAAATGTGTCCATTTATCTAATTTGTATGCATATAATTGTTCACTGAATTCTCTTATGTTTTTCATTTCTATAAGGTCAGTAGTAATATTCTCAGTTTCATTCTTAGTTTTAGTAATCTGAGTCTTATCTCTTTTTTAGTCTAGCTAAAAAGTTTGTCAATTTTGTTGATCTTTTAAAAAACCAACCTCTGGCTTCATTCTTTTTTTCTACTCTGTTTTGTTTATCTCACTATAATCTTTGTTACTGACTTCTGTTTGTTGTTTAGTTAGCTCTTCATTTTCTCATTTCTTTTTTTCATTTTTTTAATTTTTATTTATTTTTTAAATTTACACCCAAGTTAGTTAGCATACAGTGCAACAATGATTTCAGGAGTAGATTCCTTAATGCCCCTTACCCATTTAGCCCATCCCCCATCCCATTTAAAAAAATTTTTTTAATGTTTATTTAATTTTCAGAGAGACAGAGGAGTGGGGAAGGGGCAGAGAGAGAGGGAGACACAGAATCCAAAGCAGGTTCCAGGCTCTAAGCTTTCAGCACAGGGGCCAACACAGGGCTTGAACCCATGAACTGTGAGATCATGCCCTGAGCCGAAGTCAGTTGCTGAACCAACTGAGCCACCTAGGCACCCCCATCTTCTCATTTGTTAAGGAAGGTATAAAGTTTAAGTTATTGATTTGAGATCTTTTTTATTAATGCAAGTGTTTACAGCTATTAATTTTTCTCTGAGCACTGCTTTCTCTGTGTCTCGTAAGTTTTGGTATGTTGTGCTTTCATTTTCACTCATCACAAAGTATTTTCTGATTTTTTCCTTGTGATTTATTCTTTGACTCATTGGTTAAAACTTGTGTAACTTCCACATATTTCAATACTGTGGAATTTCCAGATTTCCTTGTTATTGATTTCTAATTTTATTAGAAAATATGGTTGCAGTGAATAGTTTACATAATTTCAATGTTTTGAAATTTATTGAGAATTGTTTATATCATAATATGTGATGCATCTTGGAGAATGTTCCCATGTACACTTGAGATGAACATGTATTCCACTGTTGTTGGGTAGAGTACTATACAGATGTCTGTTAGGTCTAATTAGTTTATAGTGTTCTTCAAGCCTTTCATTTCATTGTGTATCTTTTGTCTAATTATTCTATCCATTATTGAAATTGCATGTTGAAGTTTCCAACTATTATTGTTGAACTATTACCTTCCTTCAATTCTGTCAGTTTTTGCTTCATATATTTTGGGGCTTTGTTATTAGATGCATGTAAGTTTAAAATTGTTGTGTATTCTTAAAAAACTGAACCTCTTTTATCATTAGATAATGTAATTGTCTCATAAAAATTTTGTCTTGGGGCATCTCAGTTGGTTAATTGTCTGACTTTGGCTCAGGTCACTCCTGGTTCATGAGTTCAAGCCCCACATCGGGTTCTCCGTGTAAGCACAGAGCCTGCTTTGGATCCTCTGGCCTCCTCCCTCTCTGCCCATCCCCTCCACTCTCAAAAATAACATTAAAAAATGTAAAAAAATATTTTTTTGTCTTAAACTCTATTTTGTCTGATATTGGTTTAGCCATTGCAGCTCTCTTTTGGTTACTATTTGTATGAAAATCTTTTTCCATAATTTTACTTTCTACTTCTCTGTGTCTGTCTAAAATGAGTCTCTTATAGACAGCATATGATTTAACTATTTTTTAAATCCATTCTGCCAAAAAAGGCCTTTCACTGGAGAGTTTCATCTATTTACATCTAAGTAGTTAATGGAAAGGAAGGACTTGTTTCTACTATTTTCCTATTTGTTTTCTATATGTCCTTTTTTGTCCTTATTTCCTGAAGTAATTGTGTTAGGTATTTTCTAGCATACCATTTTGATTTCCTTGTCACTTCGTTTACTATGTTTTTTAGTTACTTTTAGGTGATTAACAATTAACAATTATATTTAACTTCTTAATTTACAGCAATCTAGTTTCAATTAATACTAACCTAGTTTCTATAGTATACAAAATTTTGCTCCTTCCCCCCACCTTATGCTGTTATTGTCACAAATTACATTTTTATATACTGTACGTCCATTAACATAAATTTATAATTATTTACATTGTTGTCTTTTAAGTCGTATTGGAAAAAAAAGAATTGCAAACCCAAAATATATTAACTTTTATATTTGCCTATGAAATTATTTTTACTGGTGTTCTTTGTTGCTTTGTGTAGAGTCAAGACTGTCTAATGTCCTTTAAGTTCAGCCTGAAAAACTTTTAGCATTTTGCATAATTATAGGTCTACTAGCAATGAACTCTCAGTTTCTGTTCATCTGGGAATGTCTTAATTTCCCCTTCATTTTTGAAGGACAGGTTTGTTGGATATAGAGTCTGTAGTTAACAGTTTTCTTTCTTTCAGAATTTTGACTTTGTCATCCCACTGCCTTCTGGCTTCTATGGTTTCTGATGAGAAATCAGCTGTTAATCTTATTGAGGATCCCTCATACATGATGAGTCACTTCTTTTTTGCTGCTTTCAGTAATCTCCCCTTGTCTCTGGTCTCAATGTGAATGTCTCTGATTATATCTTACTTGGGGTTCACTGAGTTTCTTGGTCTTTGTTTCTAGATTTATTTCTACTTTTGTCCCTAGATTTCTTTCTAGATTTCGGGATCTTTATTGATATTCTCTAATGGTGAAACATTCTTCTCATGATTTCCTTTTGTTCTTTGTACATGGCTTTCTCTACCTCTTTGAGCATATTTAAAATATTTGATTTAAAGTTTTTATCTAGAAAGTCCAAAGTCTGGGCTTCCTCAAGAACAGTCTCCGTTCCTTTCCTTTCTTTTCTTTGTATGGGATATATTTTGTTTCCTTCTATGTCTGGTAATTTTTCTGTTGAAAACTACAAATTTTGAATATCATAATCTAGCAACTCTAGAAATCAGATTTCCCCCTCCTCCCCATGGCTTGCTGTTGTTGCCTGTTGCAGTTGTTTACTTGCTTAGTGACTTTTCTGAATTTTATGAAGTTTGTATTCTTTATCATATATGACCAGTGAAGCCTCTGCTCTGTTGCCTTATTTATCAGCCAGTGATGTGATAGAGACTGCCTTAAATACCTGGAACCAAAAACAAAACAAGAAAACCAAGTCTTTGCAGATTGGTTCTGTGTGTTGGGGCACACCTTCAACATTCAGTCAGGCATACAATTCTGCCTTAGCCTTTCCTTTCTGTTTGTGCAGAACCTGAAATTTAGACAGAGCTTAGGGCCTTCTTAAGTCTTTTCTGAGCATATGCCCAACCTTAGGTATATGTGGGACGTTTGAGATTCCCAGGCATATGTGAGAGCTTTTGAAAGCCTTTACTTCCTAAAGTAATTCCCCAACCTTTCCTCACAAGCTTTCTGATTTGTCTATTGTTTGCCCCAGCTGTTATCCCTTGCCCCCAGGGCAGCAGGGACTAATGCATTTGCCTTTAAACGTTTTCAACAAATGCCCCCCAGTGTAGCTGTGTCAATGGTGGGAGAGTTCAGAATTAACCCAAATAAAGACAAGCCTTTTAAGTTGGTCCTTCAGGGAACACCAGACAGGTCAAAATAAACAACCACAATTTTTTAAGAATAAAATCCATTCCACTTCCTCTGGTAGTTGGAACCTATACCCAAAATGAAGACTTTTTGTCTTCAAGGCCGCCCCACTGAGCTACAGAGTGGGGGATGGGGTCAGTGTAAGTTAAAACACCACAATGCTCTTATAGAAATTCGGCTGTTTTTTTTAATTGATTATGCATTCTCCAGGATGTTATAAACTTTTGATTAGTTTCTAGGGTTTCAATAAAGCTGATTCACTGCTTTTGGAGTTCCCCACACTGTGATTTTGCTCCACCTTGGAAAGGTCTTCTTAATAAAGTAATATATCTTGTTGCAGGATACAGGGGACAATGTTAAATTCACGTTATTCAGGAAGCATTTCTTGATTAACCCTGACTAGGGCTGTATTTTTATTCCTGGCATTTATTCAGTATCAGATTAACACTTACTGATCTGCCCCACTTAAATATTATGATTTTACATTTTGCCTTTTCAAAATGTAGAGTTGATACAAAGAGCTATAAAAAATAAATGTTCTTAACATGAAAAAAAGTTAGAGGTACATATCATTTATTTTGAATCCTCTTCTCATGCCTCCAATCCCATTAGCAACTAAAGTTCTCAGGACTGAATGAATGCTTTAAATGAATGACTTAAATGAAAAACAAAATTAATACAGGTGGCATAAGTATTTTAGTACTCTTTAACTATCAAGTATTATAACCAATTAGTTCAGCATTCTCCATTTAAAAAGTATTTCTAGGATAATTTCTATTCAAAAGCATAGATAAGCTTGTAATTTAGGAAGCAAAGTACAGATGTGAACACTGCGAAATTTCTCTCTAGTATGCAAAATAAGGGGACTGGTAATGACTCCAAGTGTTTTAGGAACAGACAAAAGATAACATAAAATCATTTGCCTGGGTTTCCTTCAAAACAAACTTACTTTCCATATATTTCAAACTTACTCATTGTTTAATTCTAAAGCTTGATAGGCTGCTTTGATTCGAGCTGGAGGATTTCTTTCCCTCCATGCCTTCTGCATAACTGTAGGAAAAATATTTCAAAAAGTAGATGAGATGGTAAACATAAATAATCTTACTCAAAACATATGAAGAATGAGCTATGAAAGTAAACAAAACTTTAAATAACATGTTCTTAAACATAAGAAACAAGAAATTGGGGTGTTAGTTCACATTAATCTTATGAGAAATTCGCATTAAATTTGGAAGCTTCACATACAATAAAAATATATTCTTTCTCTGATTTAAGTAACAACATATAAAGTGTTTAATCCATTTGATTGCATCATTATTATACATGAACATTTATACTTCTAAATGCATATTGAGTCTGAGTGACATCAAATTATAATCAATATGAAATATTCTACTTTTTAAATCACTTTGCAAAGAGTCTATGGAACTGTTAAAATATACAAAACACTTAAAAAAAAGGCTTTGTCTAACCAATGATTCAATGCAGGAACAATGTTTGAATTTGCATTTTGTATAAAAAGGTGGAAAAAGTAATTAATTTAGAATATTGTCCATTTGTGGAAAATGTCAGTCTCTACCAAGATTCAACAAAGCCTAAATGAAGATCTTTCTAGAATAACAATATTAGTTTTGCTACCAATTACTGTACCAAAATGAAAATTTCATAGTAATAAATACCAAATAAGATTTCATGACAAAAAAATAAGTTTCTTAAAAATTAAATAAACAAATAAACAAAGTATATTCATGAAACTATCTGGCCTATTTCAAGTTTGATAAGAAAAATAGAGAATCTATGAATGTTGCTTTTGGAACAAAACCTACAACTGTCCAGAAAGAATAATGTGGAAAATGTTTGAGTTTTCCTTTGGAAACAAAATATTAGTCTTGGCTTAGAAAAGAAGACAATATATTCTACTTGTGTAACAAAAATACATTTCTCATATCAAATATGTCACCATCTGGCTGACAGCTAATGTTTCCTGAACTTGACAAATAGATGCAAGTCAGCACCCATCTGATAATAACCAGGTAAAGAATAGCATTTTGTGGGGGGGCCTGGGTGGCTCAGTCGGTTGAGTGACCGACTTCGTCTCAGGTCATGATCTCATGGTCCGTGAGTTCAAGACCCATGTCGGACTCTGTGCTGTCAGTTCAGAGCCTGGAGCCTGAAGCCTGCATCGGATTCTGTGTCTCCCTCTCTCTCTGCCCCTCCCCCACTCATGCTCTGTCTCTCTCTGTCTCAGAAATAAATAAACATTAAGAAAAAAAAATTAAAAAAAAAAAAAGAATAGCATTTTGTTGAAACATTAAAATATTACATAAAAATAAAGACTAATATTAGACTTGCCAGTTTTAATGATGGGGCTTTCTTCTTTAAGTTACATGATATTTACGAGTCAAATTTTGATGCTGAATCTTTATTAACGTTTTAAATGGTTATTTGATATTCTAGTATACTGGAATTATTTAAGCAATTCTTTTGATTATGAAGTTACACCCAATTTTTTTTGTTAATTATAGAAATGTTGTAATAACCATCTTTCAACATCTACTTTTGCATACCTGACCAAATATTTCCTTTCTAGAAGTGGAATGGTTGGTTAAATGGTTGGATATACACTCCGAAACTCTTCTCAATAAGATTGTATTAAATTACATTCTTTCAGGCAGTGGATGAGAGAGAGAGAGAGAGAGAGAGAAAGAGAGAGAGACAGTTTCCCTGCTTAGCAACACTGAGTAGTAACAATTTTGCTAATTTAATATGTGGAAACTATCTCATCTTCATTTGCATTTCTTTGCGGGGGGAGGGGCAGAGAGACAGGGGGCCAGCAGATCTTAAGTGGGCTCTGGTGCCGACAGCAGGAAGCACAACCCGGGGCTCAAACTCATGAACTGTGAGATCAGGACCTGAGCTGAAGTTGCTTACCCGAATGAGCCACCCAGGCGCCCCTGCATTTCTTTTATTTCTAGTAAGGTCATATGATCCACCTTTAAGCATTTGTTCTTATTCTTATTATGTTTTCAACTGCTCTATCCAGCCTTTCAAGATTAATACTCACAACCAATGCAGTTCCAAGCTAAAAGGGAAAGGGGAAATAAAGCATAAGAAGAAAAATGTGTATTTCTTTCTTTAAAAAAGGCTTAGGAATAATTTAAAGGAAAATATTGATTTAGTATTCAACTGTCCTCTTTAAGAGATCTTGACATGCTCAAAAAAATAACACAAGCAATTAGCAATTCAATCAATTTAATCTATTTTTTTAAGTTAAATAACATTCCAGTATACTATCAAGCAGAAAAGAGAAGAGCCAATCTCAAGATCAGGAGTCATAAATGTAGATGCCTACAAAGACCAGGCAGAAAAAAATATGTAAACTAAAAGGTCTAACTGATTATTGCCAAGTGGACATGCAGGTCCAGTTTTGCCATATTTTCCAACTTGTAACAAGTGTACACCTGGGTTTCAATATCAAATCTCCTGATTGTTAAGTGTTGAAAATACCATGAAAACAAATTATTCAAAAAACACTGCTAGCCAGGGGCACCTGACTGGCTCAGTCAGTGCAGCATGCAACTCATGATCTCAGGGTTGTGAGTTTAAGCCTATACTGGGTGTAGAGATCACTTAAAAATAAAATCTTTTAAAAAACCAAAACAGTGCTGGCTGGCCCTGAGAATATATTTGTTTTCTGCCTTAAGTAAACAAGTCAATGGGAAGAGAACAGAATCTACTAACTTAGTAACTGATGACAATAGTCAAGAGAAATTTGTCACATCACATACGTACATGTTTTTTTAATGTAAAACTACAGATATAAATCATTACCTTTATGTGAGTGTCTGAAAAGATCAGTATGGATCAATTCACAGATAAAAGTTTGTCCTTGAGCTCAGCATTTAGCTGGGAGTATGCATACCTCTAGAAGTACATGAAGCTTTGCAAGGACCAAAATAGGATGCATGGTTTTAAGAGAATCAATTTATAAAGTCTCAACTTTATATGACTCTTTTCTAGAACTGATCTACTTGAAGAATGTTTCTCTGAGTGGTCTGTACATCATGCTGGTTTTCCTTTCCTACCCAACATCTGCTTCCCCACGCCCCAAAAGATATATTTATTCTCTTCTCCTTTACAAAAGAAAGGCTTTTTTTACCCATCCTGAATTTTTCTAAGGTGCATTCTCTAGAGTATAAACATCTGCAAGTGCCAAAAAGGACAATTCAAAGCTTGGGTTTAGGGGCAGCCATTTTTTGTCAGGGGATTCCTTCTACTTAACAATGAAGTTAGGCATTAGAAATAAGTGTACCCCTGGGGCACCTGGGTGGCTCAGTCAGTTAAGCATCCCACTTCAGCTCAGGTCGTGATCTCACCGTTCGTGAGCTTGAGCCCCGCATCAGGCTCTGTGCTGACAGTGCAGGGCCTGAAGCCTGCCTCAGATTCTGTGTCTCCCTCTCTCTCTGCCCCTCCCCTGCTCACACTCAGTCCCTCTCCCCCTCAAAAATAAATAAACATTAAAACAATTAAAAAAAAAAAAAAAGAACTAAGTGTAGTCTGGCCCCTGGATGCTCTGAATTCAAGTATATTGTAGTGGGGAGAGAGTGAAAACAATTTTTATCAATTCCATTTATCAGCACTGCTCTCCCCTTACTATCAAAGAATGCGCTGCTCCTAAGGGGAGGTCTCCTCACAGCAAGCAAAGGGGGCACTAGTAAAGGATACTAAAGGCACTGGAATCTTATTTTGGCCAAGTGATAGGCTCTAGGCAAAGCTCCAAGACTTATCTATCTTTCTATCTTTGAATCTAAATTCAGAAGAGAGATGGCTGTCATAGGGATGCATGTTAGCATGTTTATTTGACTTGAAAAATGAAGTCAGACTTCTCTGTCAGAAAGTCAGTCTGGTTTGGTTGATAGAATTGATAATGAGAACTCACCCAGCCAATTAGGTTATATGGAGGACATTTTCCAAAGTTAAAAAAGCCAAATATGTAGCTCTAAGGATTTGACAAAAAATATAATTAAAGTACACAATATCATTTAGAACTTATGATCAAAGGAAATTTAAATTTTAAGAAACTTATGCAAATAATTTTTATGGTGGAAAAGCATGTGTGATAAATAAAAGATTCTCAAGTATATAATAATTATAATAAAATTATATTAGAGGTGTAAAATGGATGAGTTCAAGAAGAAAACGGACTTTATAAAATTTTCTACTACTAAAGAGTATTAATTCATGTCTTTTTCAATGGATAATGGTGGGTATCAAGTCATTAGATTACTTGAGATATATCCAAATATAGGGTAATCTAGTTTTATTTTTAACTGTCTGTAACATGTCAAAAATTATATTCTTTACAATTATTTAATCTTATGATATCAAGTTAAAAATGTGTGAAAGGATACATAGTTTCTCAAAATTCCTTTAGGAGGTATGTGAGCAAAACTGTCCTAAGAGCACAGCTTTAGTGGATAGCCATGGTTGCTATTTGCAAAGCCCACCAATGTCTATAATTCTGCTTGTGAGAAGGAGGTGAAGCCTTCATTTCTTGAAGTCTTTAAAGTTAACATAAAATACTAGTTTCCATTTCTGTTATTCCCCCAATATGACACTTTTGCCATTAATGTAAACACTAAGCATATAAACATAAAGCAATTTCTTTTTCTTCTATTTGCAATTAAACCACTTTATGTAACCATTCCAAAGATGCTTGGCTTTCCTGCTATTATCTACCCTTAATGTATTTAACCCAGCAGATATAGATCACAAAGAACTCACTTTAATGCTGGAAAACTGGCTATTTTTCAGACCCTTGTTATTGATTTTCATCTGCCTATCACTGTGGTGAATAGAAACAGCAGTAGTATAGTGGTTAAAAGTCAGACTTGCATTTGAAACCCAACTTTATCATTTATTAGTTAGGTTACTTAGAGCATGTTACTTGATTCCCTTTGCCTCCATTCCTTTATTTCCGAGGCTGATAAAAGTACCTAACTCATAAAATGATTGGGAAGATTAAGTCAGCACATTTATACAAATTGCTTAGAACAGTGCTTGGTGCATAATAAGTGCTATACGAGTGTTAGCTATTACTAGTGAAATTGCTTAAGACGTCTGTGACACCAAGGTCATTCATTCATATTTTCATCAAAGAATAAATATTAATATTTACAGTATGCCAGGCAATGTGCTAGACGATAAGGATTCAAAGATAATGAGAATATAGTCCCTGCTTTCCAAAGTTTCATACCCTATTAGGGAAGATAAACATTGAAGCAACATGACAAAATTAACAAGTAAATGTTTGTGGTTGAATAAATTAACTAGAATTGTTTCAGTGAGGCATGGACTATAGAACTACAGAGAATAAAGTGTTTAACTTTGGAGTTGCCAGAGAAGGGTTCTTCTAGAATGTGACTTTTAACTGGATCTTGAAGGATAAAAGCAGGAAGCATAAAAGTAGGAGGATAGATAAGAAGGGAGAGAGCATTTGAAGTAAAAGAATAGTTGTGATAAAGGTCCCTGTCTTTAACCATGCATTTAAGAATCTCAATACTGTCTTCTATAGAGAAGACTGAGACACCTAAATATAGACATTTCTATGATCTTCCACTACTTTATATGCACCCCTAACTAATGACTAGGGTAAAATATACTCCATTCTAATCCACATGCCATGCCCCAGTGTTTGCACTTTGTCTTACTCTTCCATTATGTATATAATTTCATGTGTTAATTTCCCATGAGCAGTTGCTGTATTTGATCTGAAACATTCTTTAGGTAACAAAAGAAGTGATTTCATATTTTTATAAAATATTTTAAATTCTTTATAAGAAGGGTAGGTAGTGTAACAAGTTAATGTACACTCATAATTCGTTTCAATTTAATCTGGGTCTCTTATCAATGATGCAAACAACCCCAAGCCAAATAAATTTGTATATTCTAATAAGTAACTTTAAAGAGCTTTTAAAACAATTTTCATTACCACTGTTTACCCCATGAACAGATATGACACATACCTGTGTCTGAAGGACGTAAAAAGTCCGTGTCACAGGTGAAAAAGGTCTGATGGTCCTGAGCTGACAAATTCATGTCATAGTAGGTAAGTGGCTCTTTACCAGTCACCCAAGTGTATCTTTACCAAAATACAAGAAAATATGTAAATTGAACATGAGAGAGCCTCTATCTGTTACAACAAACACTATTTAAAATGCAAAAATATATTGCTACAAATTCTATTTCAGAATGTTTTAAAAGTTTATTATAATCAGAAAAATAAGAGAAAACTTATACAAACTACTTCGAATATGATAATAAAACATCAAAAACCAAGAGGGAGCAATCAAAAAGAATGAAATCTTGCCATCTGCAACTACGTGGATGGAACTAGAGGGTATTATGCTAAGTGAAATTAGTCAGTCAGAGAAAGACAAATATCATATGACTTCACTCATACGAGGACTTTAAGATACAGAACAGATGAACACAAGAGAAGGGAAGCAAAAATAATATAAAAACAGGGAGGGGGACAAAACATAAGAGACTCTTAAATATGAAGAACAAACAGAGGGTTACTGGAGGGGTTGTGGGAGAGGGGATGGGCTAAGTGGGTAAGGGCATTAAGGGGTCTACTCCTGAAATCATTGTTGCACTATATGCTAATTTGGATGTGGATTAAAAACAAAACAAACAAAAAAAAAAACGGAAAAGGCTAGACTATTAGTGCTTCTAAATTAGATTTGAAGGGATAAAACAATTTGACTTAAGATACATACCTTACTAAATATACTTAAATTTTCAGTGAATTAGAATTATTAAAAGTAAAACTACAAAGAAACTAGAAGAAAACATAGGTGGATTTTTACGAGATTATCAGAACAGCAAAGGACTTGAAAAGGATAAAATAAATAGAAACTTTTTCCAGATTTTACTAAATTAGAAATTTAAACTTTCCTATCCCCCTGAAACCCACAATAATTAATAGCAAGTTACCAAACTGGCTAATAAATATATTTTTAAGGGTCCAATCTCATTAGTAATGAATAGTGAATTAAATTTACAAATTTTTATTTTTCACCTGTTAAAATAAATTGGAAAATACACATTGTCAAGGATGAGATGGAACATGGACTCACACATATTCTGCTGGTATAAATATAAATTGTCATATACATTTCTCTTTCCAAAAATGAATTAGGTAATATCTATTAAGAGTCTTAAAAATATTCATATCTAGCTAGGAAATGGGTATATGGAATTCTATCATACCATTCTTTACTTTTTTGATTTTTGAAAATCTCCATAATTAAAAAAAAGAAAATACTAAAGAAGAGACAGGAAGACAACCTGTTCACACCCTTTGATTCGGGAACCCCAGTACTACAAATCAACTCTAAGGAAGTAATCATAGGTGTTTAATTATCATAGGTTAAATATTTATATATACAGATAGCCTTCTAATGTAAATGTTGATAGTGAAACATAATCTGTGACCCAGATAGGGAGCAGTAGGTAAGGTATGGTACCTCCATGTAACAGAATAGAATAAAATCATGTTTTTGAAGAAATTCCTGTATAAAAAGGTTCTGTGAGAAATTCATGTGTTAGAAAAAAAGGATGTAAAATTATATACACATTGTGATGTTCAAGTTTTGTTTCTATACATGCATATAGAAGAGAGACTGAATGGAAATACTAATTGCATTTATCATTTAGTGATAGGAAAAGGGGATTTTTACTTTCTTTTTTATGCATCTCTTTATTTTCCAATTTTCTACAGTGAATATGCATACATTTTAAAATGTAAAAAAAAAGCAGTTTAAAAGTACATTATACGTGTTATTTATGTGTAGATGATCAAAGATTTTAAGTAATTTAATAGTATAAATTACATTGCTATTTAAAGTTTTTAGCTATTTTTTGAGAAATTATCATAAAGGAAAAAGAAAAAGTAGATCCTTGTTCACTTAGCAAAGTTGTTTTTGTTTGTTTGTTTGTTTGTTTGTTTTTCAGAGAGTGCACGTGCCCAAGCAAGGAAATGGCAAAGGGAGAGAGAAAAAGAATCTCAAGCAGGCTCTGCAACCAGCACAAAGTCCAATGCAGGGCTCGATCTCACCACCATGAGATCATTACCTGAGCTGAAATCAAGAGTCAGACACTTTAACTGACTGAGTCACCTAGGCACCCCAGCAAAGTTTTGCTACTTATTGTAAAATCATAAAAAAATATTTATTAATGATCTACATTATTCCCAAAATGATTTAAAGCAGTTAAAATATAATGTACAATATTAATAGCCCTAATTAGAAGCACATAAAAAAGACTCAGTAAAAGCAAAAATTGGGCCATACAGTGGAGCCTGGAATGAAGCTAATTGAAATACATACCAGACTTTTGTACCTTTGCTAACGGTTGGCTATAATAGGACTTTAAGCTTTCTAAATCCACACAATGATCATCAATACAGTTTAGACTTTAAGAGAAACTAATCATTCAAAAAGAAGCACAATGGGGCACCTGGGTGGCTCAGTCAGTTAAGCATCCAACTCTTGATTTTGGCTCAGGTCACGATCTCACAGTTTGTAGGATCAAGCCCCACACTGGGCTCTACACTGATGGTGCAGAGCCTGTTTGGGATTCTCTATCTGCCCCTCCTCTGCTCATGCTCTCTTCCTCTCAAAATAAATAAATACACTTTAAAAAAAAAAAAAAAGCAGCAGCATGGAGTGCTTGGGTGGCTCAGTCAGTTGAGCACCTGACTCTTGATTTTGGCTCAGGTTATAGTCTCATGGTTCGTGGGTTCAAGCCCTGCATCATGCTCTGTGCTGATAGTATGGAGCCTGCTTGGGATTCTCTGTCTCCCTCTCTCTCCACCCTTCCCCTGCTCGTGCTCTCTCTCTCAAATAAATAAACAAACAAACACTAAAAAAAAAAAAAAAAAGAAGCATAAGTGTTCCTAAGATAAGAAATTTCTTGGGGTGCCTGCTGGCTCAATTGGACGAGCATGCAATTCTTGATCTCAGGGTCACGAGTTCGAGCCCCATGTTAGGTGTAAAAATTACTTAAATTAATAAAAAAAATCTTTAGGGGCACCTGGGTGGCTCAGTCGGTTAAGTGTCTAACTCTTGATTTCGGCTCAGGTCATGATCTCATGGTTGGTGAGATCCAGCCTTGTGTTGGGCTCTGTGCTGACAGCGCAGAGCCTGCTTGGGAGTCTGAGTCTCTCTCTCTCTCTCTCTCTCTCTCTCTGCCCCTCCCCTGCTCACATTCGCTCTCAAAATAAATAAATAAACTAAAAAAATGTAAAAACAGTGAAGATGCTGCCAACTAAACCTTGGGCTCATCATTTTACCTTTTTATGTATCAATGTCTCCAACTAGAAGAGCTGTGATATATTTATAAAACAAATGTTTCCATAATACTTTTTAGTCTAAAACTAATGCCATAATTCTACTGAAAGCAAAATGTAATACCTCCTATATTCTGCTCCTCTGAAAAGATTTAGAGGGTTCCTCCATACTTTGCATTCTAAAAAACAAAGGGAAAGAAAAGGGAAGTTAGGTTAATCAAATGCAGTTAAATCTTACTTTCACCAACATTAATTGTATAGTCACTGTATGCTATGCACAGTGCTAGCCAGTTAGCACAAAGATGAACACGGCCTGGATCACCCCTGCTGTCATGCAGCATACATGACATAGTTCATAGTTCATAGTTCATTCATGACATTAGTTCATAATTCAATTATGGCATTTACCATATTACAATGTGATTATCCATTTGGTTTTCAGTTTTTTTCATTTTAAAATATGAACTCTGGGGCGCCTGGTTGGCTCAGTCGGTTAAGCGTCTGACTTCGGCTCAGGTCATGATCTCACAGTCCATGAGTTCGAGCCCCACGTCAGGCTCTGTGCTGACAGCTCAGAGCCTGGAGCCTGCTTTAGAGTCTGTGTCTCATTCTCTCTCTGCCCCTCCCCTGCTCATACTCTGTCTCTCTCTGTCTCAAAAATAAATAAAAACATTTAAAAAAAATAAAGAAAAAAAAATAAAATATGAACTCTTACAACTTTATTCATTTGTGTATTCTTGGAGCCTAGTGCAACATTTGGAACTAACTTGTTGAAATGAATTGAATGTCACATGAGAGTCCAGTCATGTAAACTACCATCTAAACTGTATGATAAGTGCTATAGTAGAGATATGTTTTGTTCTAAGAGAAGAAAAAAAGAAAGTAATTAAATTTTTCTAATAAATTAAAAAAGGCTTTAGAAAGGAGGTGACATTTGAACTGACACTGAATCATGGTAAAAGATGAGTAGAAGGCTGCTGGATGAAGAACGTTCTAAGAAGAGGAAATATCATAAAACCACACAGGCTAGAGTGCAAGGTAGGGAGTGTCTTCACTCTCCATATGTAAAGATATACTCAATCCTACAACAGGGAGTAAGACTATATATTATTGTTCTAATTATTTACATACTAGACTTAGCTTCTTGAGGACAGATCTATGTCATATTCATCTCAATATATCTCATTCTTAGGAGTTCTGTAATTATTTTACGAAAGAGGAAAAAAGGGGTCAACACCCACCCACCCACTATATGAATTTTACTGATACCAAATTAAAGGAACAATAATCCAAAAAATATTATTTCTATCTGGCCCTCAAATTTTTACTTCCATAATTGTATATCATTAATGATATTTACTTTGTATTACTGGTTACATATAAAAGAACAGCCTACAATTAAAGTATGACAATGGGGTATCCATACGTGAATAACTGAGATTTTGATGTCTTTTTTTATTTTATTTTATTTTTTTTAACGTTTATTTATTTTTGACACAGAGAGAGACAGAACATGAATGGGGGAGGGTCAGAGAGAGAGGGAGACACAGAATTGAAACACACTCGATCCAGGCTCTGAGCTGTCAGCACAGAGCCCGACGCAGGGCTCGAACTCACGGACCATGAGATCATGACCTGAGCCGAAGTCGGACGCTTAACCGACAGAGCCACCCAGGCGTCCCTGATGTCTTTATAAATATATTAAGAAGAAAAAGTATTTTTCTAACTTTGCTATGTTGGCAGAGATGGCTAATTGTTCTTTCCTTTATGTAATAAAATCTCCTAATTATTAGTTGAGCATATGTACACCGAGAAAACGTTTAACAATTTCTCACTTGCCTTATATAGCTACTTGTGGCCAGCCATTTGGCAAAGGTCTGACCAGTAGGAAGTAAGTTGAAATAGTATGTAACACTCTGAAGAGTATCCTTGGCTGCTGTGGGGTTGAATAGGGGGAAAATGTGGCCTACTGGCCTAGTCTCCTTTCTGCTGATTGGAATGTGGATATGATGGTAGAAACCAGAGCAACAGTCTTGGACCACAAGGAAAAACTTCATTTGGAGATGGCAGGCTAACAAGATGGGAGACTGAGTATCTGATCATTGCTCTCCGTATCAGCCACAGATGACCTATATTTTCATGAAAGATAAATTTCTCTCTGTTGTGAGTTTTCTGTCTCCCATAGACAAACACAATCTTAACCATACGGTTCTGAAAACATATTAAATAGTTACCTGACAAATTCTGTCTGCTGGTTTCACTTTCTCTGTTGCTAGAAGGAGAACCTGGCTCTGAAATGCTGCTCTCCGTTCCTCCCATCAGAGGTCGCAAATGGCTCACAGATACTTGCTCAATAAAAGACGTGCCATGCTTATGGAAGTACCACCATTCAAACATCTATAACAAACAAAAAAATCCTTAAAGTAGAACTGATCACCAGAAATATGAGCTCAAATTAAAACATCTTTCAAGATGTTCCTATTTAATTCAGCACACTAAATGCACTCTCCCTCCAAAAAATAAGCCAAACACAAGATTCTCCAATAATATATGTCAGGTAAAAGTACAACTTCGTCATGAAATTTAGACAAGCTTAGGCAAAACTATAAGAAATATATCTATAAATGAAACATTAAAAAATAAGAAACAAGGGTGCTGGCTCAGTTGGCAGAGCATGTGACTCTTGGTCTCCAGGTCATGAGTTTAAGACCATGTTGGCTACAGACATTACTTAACACACACACACACACACACACACACACACACACACACACACAAGCAAGAAGCATTTAATCTGTAAGTAATCTAATTCTGATATGTCACATTGTCATTTTATTCTATCTGTAGCATAATGAAAAGAAAAACAATTTTGAAACAATTAGCATGGTGGATTAAGCATTGGACTAAGGTTAGAGAGACCACATTGGACTCCCAGTCAACCTGTGTGCTTTGGGCAAGTCACTTAACCTCTAGCCCCTCAGAACCTCAATATCCTATCTATTAAATATGGTTAACAAGAATTTTAAGTGCCTTTTGAACAATGAAGTACTACTCAGTATTTGGGAGTATAATTAATGTAGGTTGAGGTTGATTCTCCTGTTGAACCATTTAAAAATCAGGATATTCACTTCTTTCTGTTTTCATGGTTTATCACTGTTATAAAAAGAGTAATCAAGGGGTGCCTGGGTGGCTCAGTCAGTTAAGCGTCTGACTCTTGGTCTCGGCTCAGGTCATAATCTCACGGTTTGTGAGTTCGAGACCGCATTGGGCTCCGTTGCTGACAGCGTGGAGCCTGCTTGGGATTCTCTGTCTCCCTCTCTCTCTGCTCCTCCTCCACTGTGCTGTCTCTGTCTCTCTCAAAATAAATAAATAAACTTAAAAAAAAAAAAGAGTAATCAAAAGAAGCTCTCTGTGGGGAGGGGTGCCTGGCTGACTCAGTCAGTAGAGCATGTGGTTCTTCATCTCAGGGTTGTGAGTTCAAGCCCCACGTTGGGCTAGAGATTACTTAAAAAAAAAAAAAAAGCTCTCTGTGCTGAATTAACAGAATGTTTCGTATTTGGACACTCTAGCATTCTCAACTACCTTTGCCTGGTTCTTCTGGGTTTCAGCTTAAATGACAGGTCCTCAGGGAACTTTCCCTGATTCCACAGAACAGAAAGCAGTATTATATGCACTCTTACTGGGTTTTGTGTTTTACTTTAAGAGTAATCTTTACACTTGTAAGAATTTGTTAAACAACCGGCTTCATTGCTATTCTTCAAGTTCCCAAGCACATGACCTCCTACCCCCTCAGGTGGAAGTAACACAAACAGCATAGCTAGCTTCCTCATTTCAGTGGGTAAGAGAAATTATAAACCTAATAATCTTTGCTGATAAAAACTCATCCATAGGGGTGCCTGGGTGGCTCAGTCGGTTGAGCAGCCGACTTCGGCTCAGGTCATGATCTCACGGTCTGTGAGTTCAAGCCCCGCGTCGGGCTCTGTGCTGACAGCTTGGAGCCTGGAGCCTGTTTCAGATTCTGTGTCTCCCTCTCTCTGACCCTCCCCCGTTCATGCTTTGTCTCTCTCTGTCTCAAAAATAAACAAACATTAAAAAAATTAAAAAAAAAAAACTCATCAATATTATAAGGGTAATGACAAAGTTTAACCTTGAAAATGTTACTTGAATTTCCTATTTTTTTTAAAGTATATTGTTATAACCACTCTATTTTACTATTAGTTACTGTTGTTAATCTCTTAGTGCACCTAATTCATTTATTTAAAATTTTTTATTTGAGCATTGTTGATATACAATGTTATATTAGTTTCAGGTATACAACTTAGTGATTCGACTTCTATACTATGCTATGCTCATAAGTGTACATCTGTCACCATACAATGCTATTATGATATGAATTTCTTAATTTTTGTATATTTAAAACTCTTCAAAATAACAAATTTTAAGAACTACTATATATATAATATACATGTTATGTGTTTCATGCTTATATGATATATATGTAAGTTTCCCCCCTCTTATACATGAGGAAATTAAGACTTAGAGAATTTATGTGACTTGTCCAAAGTTATTAGCTAGTAAGTGGCAGAGCCGAGACTTAAAACTACATCTTCTAGTTCCAAGACTAATGCTTTTCCCACTCATCAGTTATTTAAAGACCGTTCATTTCCTTTATTTAGACTTTTATATGCTACTAAATATGTTAAAACATGCTTAACAATGAGTCAGCTTTATAATCAGTAAATTTTAACTACTTTACCTATATTAACACATAGTTTTCATCCTTAAATTCCTCAGTAATTTTTTTTAAGTCAAGATACAAAAATCCCTTTCTTGGCCAGCATTTCACTTAAACAAAATGGCCAAGTATCAGTTCCTATTAAAACAAAACAGAAAACACTCCAATACACATGCCATTATTTCTACTATAATAGAAGAGCACCATCTAGAGATGAGAAAAAAGCATAGAAAAATTCATTGGTTATGCATGCCATACTTCCTAAGATTTTAATCTGTAGCAGTGTTTTTCCAAAGTTTATTCTAGGAAACACTAGTTCCCAGGGATGTTTAATAGAGATTATACACACAGATTTTAATTTCTTAATTGAAAATGATAGCTCAGTCAAATAAAACAAGGGAAAGCTGAATTAAAATTAAATAGGTTTCTTTATCATGACACTTTTCTGAATAACGATGGTCAAAATTCATTAAGTGCTTACTGTGAGCTAGATACCATGTTATTGCAAGCTTTTACACACTTTATCTTATTTAGTCTTCATGATCCTATGAAGTTGATATTATCATTCCCAGTTATTAGATGAGGAAATTAAAGCTTAGAAAAGTTAATTAACTTGCTCAAAGTCACACAACTAAAGAGATCATTATGAAAACTAATATAATATTGTATGTCAGCTGTTTACTCCAATTAAAATCTCCTGGGGCTCCTGGGTGGCTAGGTTGGTTAAGTGTCCAACTCTTGATCTGAGCTCAGGTCACGATCTCAGGGTTTGTGAGATTGAGCCTGCCATCCAGCTCCATGCTGAGTGTGGAACCTACTTAGGATTCTCTCTCTCTCTCTCTCTCTCTCTCTCTCTCTCTCTCTCTGCCCCTCCCCCCCTCAAAAAAAAAATCTCCTCTCACAGTTAAAAAATAAAAAAAGTAATGGTTAGCTTGGCTCCAATACTCTGCCCTTAAATACTCCAGAGAAGATAATTGACAACCTATAGGCTGAATTCAAGACACACATTTTTAGTCTGCCCAACATTGCCAAGATTAAAATATTGGGAGATACACTTGTTGCATCCAGATGCTTTTGAAATCATATGAAAAATTGGAAGATCTCTTAATGGTGGTCTGCAAACCTATATGGCAGCAACTAGCTTTATCCCCTTTAGAAGGGGCATGCATTGTCCAAATTACCAAGTCCTAAAATAAATAAGGAATTTAATTTTTACACTCTGCCCATTTCATTCATTTTTGTTACTAAACTGAGCCCTGCAAGGATTTAGTTGGCAACCCACCTCTAACCACTGCCCCTTACAGTATACAACACTGTTTCATATGCAAATGAATACTATGAATACTGCCAATCTCTAAAAGTGGAGAGGAAGATGCAGTGTTTTATCAAATGCTGAACACATGTTGAGAATCCTGATCTATAAGTATTTACAATTATTGTAACCATATAGAGATTTGATCTTTAGATAAATACCAAAACATGAAGGAAATGGAAACTACTTACAAATATTAGTCCTGATATCAAAGAAGATGTTCCTGTAAGTGCCACATAGAATTTGGGCGTCAATGAATTTAAAAATACTGTCACTGCCAAAAGGAAAACAAAATACCAAAGTTTAAAAAAATGTAAATTCAAAGTATTCAAGTTACAAATAGGCAGGTGTCTTTATGAGTGGAGGAATATAAATAGTATTAATATCTAGTATCAGGTTCATCTGAGAAAGTTGTAGTTTTTAAAAAGCTACTTTAAATTCCCATTCTATGGTAACTTAAAAATCATTCTATTGGGTGCCTAGGTGGCTCAGTTCATTAAGCAGCACTATTGATTTCGGTTCAGATCCCGATCCCACAGTTCAGTTTGTGAGATAAAGCCCAGAGTCTGCAGTACAGAGCCTGCTTGGGATTCTCTCTCTCTCTCTCTCTCTCTCTCTCTCCCTGCCCTTCCCCTACTTGTGTGCGCGCATGTGCACACACACACACACTCTCTCTCTCTTTCAAAATAAATAAACATTAAAAAAATGCATTAGAACATGTAAGGGTAGCGTAAAAAAAATTTTTTTTACATTTATTTATTTTTGAGAGGCAGAGACAGAAAGAGAGCACGCACAAGTGGGGATGGGGCAGAGAGAGAGGGAGACACAGAACCCGAAGCAGGCTCCAGGCTCTGAGCTGTCAGTACAGAGCTCAACATGGGGCTCGAACCCAAAACCCTGAGATCATGACCTGAGCTGAAGTCGGATGCTTAACCGACTGAGCCACCCAGGCACCTCTGTAAGGGTAGCATTTTAAACTGATGATTTGTTAAATAAGCAAATCAAAATGAGATAATTTAGTTTACTTTTGAGAATAAAATTAAGAACTTATAAATCATAACTTCGACAAGAAGTGTTACAAATCTTTAAGGATTAACTAAACACTCTGTTACAAATGAGGTTTAAAACCACTCCCTAATTATTTTGGTGAGATACAAACCAGTGTTTCAAATTAGAGGGAAGGAAACAGCATGTAGATGTGTTTGGTATGTCAGCTAGAGAGGCAAAATAAACCAAAAAGAATAACAGCAAACTGAGAGCTCCTTGCACCTGACTCACTGAAAGCCTGGACCAGACTCTTCACTTCAAATAACTGTCTCATAAATACTTTGGGTTTCAGAAATAAATAAAAGTCTATCATAGTTAACTACTCTCACCTACGTGGTGTATCTCGTTAATATGTAGAAAAATAATTTTTCTACGTTGATGAAGTCAAATTCAATTAGCTCTTTCAAAAAGTCTAGGAAGGCGAATTTTTTTGTTTTAGTGTGTTAGTTATATCTGACTGAACTTACATAAAACCTAAGTTCGGAAAAGTCCAAAATATTTCAGAACATTATCTCACAGTATTTCATGTCATCTGGTGAAATAGAAAAGGGGACATTTGCCTTGCTACAGAAAATAAACCATAAGTGCTGCTAGTCACAGTCATCACACAACAGAAATACTTTCATCTTGCTCATAGTTTGAGTGAAAATATTGTAATGACATGGTAAGAGGGCCTGGCTCCCATCCACTTTGTCCTGGCTACAGGTAAAGGACAGCATTTGCAGAATCCACGGGGATCATCACTTCTTCCATGTCTGTATCTTCAGCTCAGACTACATAGCAAGCTCTCTACAAATGTTTAAAGCAAGAACTAAGAACCCACTACTGTTTGTGGCTCCCTTTCCCTTTACTTCCTGGACTATTCTATTACTCAAGCCTAAAGCAAAGAACAGACAAAAATACCACGAAAAGTATTTCTTGACAGAACTGTCTTAAAACATGATAATGGTCGGCTAAGATCATGGCATTTTCCCCCTTTTAGGCCTTTGAATAGAGAGCGCTCATCTTTGTTGTCTAGGTGTGGGAACGCTCAGCTAATCGGCGAGACTCAAAGGAATGGTTTTCAAGGGATCCTACCAATGGTGGGGTGTATATAAATTCTGCAGCCAATCTGGAGACGCTCTCATCTGTTTCACTACCTGAAGCTTACAGCTTGTCAGGTGGCTTTTCATCGGTAAACGAAGACAGAAGAGAAAGGGCGGGTCTTAAGAGCTCAAGGGAGGAGCCCATATCTGCAGCTCAGGTTTGACAATCAGCTGGGGAGTCGCGGCCCAAGAGAAAAAGAACCCACTAGGTCGCGCACCACCGCCTCAATCTCCGAAGCCCTCCAGTGACTGCAGAGAATCTCTGCCCTTTGCCCCTTGTCCCCGGCCCCTCTCCTGGTTCCCCCGCCCATCCCCAGGGAGGTCTGGGCCTCTCACCCGCTGCCAAATTCTCACACAGCCTCAGCGGGACCCTCAGAACGTAAAGCAGTCCCAGCCCCGCCACGAACCACAGCGAGGCCCCAGTCCCAGCCAGCCCAGCCCGCAGCCGCTCCCTCCAGCCCAGGGACAGGCTTTGGCCGGGAGCAGGTGCGGGAGGAGATGCCGCAGCAGTCGCTGCTTCACCTAAGCCGTCACCGTCCGCCATCTTGCTGCACCCGCAGGCTCTGGGAGCTGGGAGGGGAGAAGGGCAGGAAACCGGGAGGCGGGAATCCTGGGATAGTGGCGGACCTGAAGTTGGCCTCTGTGAAGGCTGTCTCGGGGAACGCGGACCAAGAAAATTTGGAAGGTGGAGGAGCATCCCAGGGCTGCCTCTTCCTTCGAAGGGCGGGAAGGGGTGGTTAGCGGCACCGTTTCTGGAGGAACTGGACTGAAATGTGACCTCGGAATGAAATGTTTTTGCTTCCATACGAGTGAGGGTCACCTTTCACCCTATTCTTGGGTTTGGAAAAGCCACTGACCGTTCCAGGGCCCGAGCAGCACTTAGCCCTTTGGACTCGGCTGCCACGGAGATCACTGGTACTGGGAAAACCTACAGTAGCAATTGCTATTTGGTCGGATGGAGCTTGGGCGTCAGGAATAGTCGAATCACGCTCCCATCGTCTCATAGATGAATGGGGAAATGAATGTAACTCCGTGAGAAAGTTATTAGACTTAAAATCATTTAAAGCAAAGCCTTAAGGCAGCCGGAGACTTCTGGAGTACCCGCGCTCGGAGCCACCACCCTCGCCCGTAACTGACATGGCGCCCTCTCGGTCGGCGTTTCCGGGCGGGTCCTTCCGACTGCCCCCGCGGTGATTCCATCATTCGGCTTCCTTCCCGGCTTGCCTCGCGCCCGGGCCGGGCTGGGCCAGAGCAGCCCAAGATGGCCGACTTCGAGGATCGGGTGTCGGATGAGGAGAAGGTAAGGGGTCCGCCTCTCTCTCTTGCCTCCTCCCGCGACAGGGAACAGGGGCCCGACCTGGCCGTGGTGGGAACCCCGGCAGTGTCCCCAGGAAAAAGAAGCTTCTTGGCCCGTGCTGGCATACGCTCTGCAGTTGGGACGCTTTGCTCTTGAGGGGCTTTCCTCTGCCTCACGGTGGCCCCAGTTCCCCATTCCTTAACTCTCTTTTTCTCCTGCGGGGCCTGAGGCACAGCCCAGTGACCTTCCTGCAAGAGACGAGATTTTGCCTTATTGAATCATGACTGTGGACTCTTTTCTGTAATTAAGAGAGGGGGCGATGGTGATGTCTAGACGTGTCAGGAAGCAGTTATTTTACCGCCTTTAGCTGTCGGGGCTCTCCCCATCCCCCCATTTTTAGATATGATTGAGGCTAGTTTAGGGCGAGTCACTTCCTGGTCAGAGTGGCCTCTTAACTTCCCTTTTGCTCCTCCTTCGTCAGGAAGTGATTTTGCTGTCACGACTCCTCGACAGGGAGAGGTCCCCATGTGTTGTCCGTCCCTCCACTCTTTTCTCGCTTACGATCGGCTGAACTAATTCTCAGTAATAAGTGTGTAAGCCTCAGGACATTTGCTTCAGAATTTGAACACCACTCTTCTCTGTAGACAGTCCCTTGATTGATCGTGTGCATGTATGTAAGCCCGCGATGACTCCATCCCTTGCGCCTTACATCCTATTAACGGTAATTTTTGAAAAAGAGTTTTCTGTTTCTTAACAAATCGAGAATAGCCAGAGGATTTTTTTTTAACTCTGTAAAGGTTTAATATAGCACATAAACTTCATGTTAACACATTCAAGTTTGGACAAAGCATCGTGCCTTCTTCGATGCTCCACTGTGTGGTCTTTGATTATAGTTAAATTTATCCGCGTGTTAAGTGCTTATTTACTTCTTAAAAAGTATTTGAAACATAAGAGCATATTCTGCGTTAGGTAGAATAACTTTTTGTTGACAACTGCACACATTTCTTAACACTTTTCAGGCTTTTCAGTAAATACTTGATTTTAGGGTCTGTAGAAATTAGAATGATTTCACTAGGTGACTTGTTACAGGACAAGAATTATGTCTTTTGTTTCCGACATTGGCTGTTACAAAATGTGCACTCTTGCATGCTCTGTAAATATATCTGGGCTCTTTATTTTTTTAATAAGAGAGATGGGGATGACAGAGGGGTGACTGTTTATAATCCAGGAGTACTCTGTACAGAATAATTTGATATGTCATACCTACGTATAGCATGTCATTTTGAAATACTGGAGAATGTGGTAAACGTTCACAAGCCATTGAACAATACTTTAGCATTAAATTTTCTCGTTCTTGAAAATTCTCGTGTAAAACTTAGAGAAGAAAAGAGCATCTTACATATGAATTAACGCTGAAGAGAAGTCCATGATAAAATGTCTTGGCTAAGGTAAATAGTTACGATTCGGATGAAATTATAGTAAAAATCGGGAATAACGAAACATTGTTAGCCCAACTGATGGCCCACTTATTTTAAGGAAAAATATTGTTACAGCAAATTTTCACTAAAAATTTAAATAACAATAAACTTCAAAGTTTATGGTGTCCAAACAATACTACATTTACCAGTATTGTGGGTTTTTGTCTTTGAGGCTAAGTTAGAATGCCCTTTTAATTAAACTTGAGAAAATATACATGTATTTTAAAGCGCAAATCGAGATGTCTTTGGATGTTGACAATGTTTAATAACATCAATAGTCTTAATTTTGTAACAGTAAATTTGTGAAGTGTCCTCTTATCTCCCAGCATACTTCTTTTGTTGCTTAATATTAATTAATAATGAAACAGCAAGAAATCAAAATTAGTACTGTAAATGCCCAAAAATGCTGATGAATTTCATATTTCATCAACAGATTTTAGATTAGCCACATTTCTTTATTATTGTGAACAACTAAGAATAGCTGATATCAAGAAGTCTCATATAATCCATATGATTTGAGATTACTGAAATTTTGTTAGGTTCTTATTCCCAGACAGAACTTGATCTGTATTTCTCTGTTGTGAATCTCTAAGTAAAAAGAAAGGGCCTTGATATTTAAGATTACCTCAGTTTTCCTTTAGCTTCATACCTACACCGAGCCCTTTTCCTCCAGGCTTCTAATTCCTTTGAACTGAATTCAGGAATTGAAGTATTTTTCCAACAAGACTTGTTGCTATGAATATCTTAGCATTCATAAACAGTAAGTAACCCTTAAGTGAGATCTTGTCCTATAAAATTTTCACAACCAAGGCACTATTACAAATTTTTAAAATCAAGATATTTTCAGCCATACTTTGTATAGATTCTTCCTTGAAGGAACTCTAAAGTTTCCATTTTTTCCTCTTTTTAACTAAGATCTCAGCTGCGCTTTGAGTTTTTTTTTCAGGCGTATATGTTATCACATGGAATGTATTTTAATATCACTTTTTATCTTTGTTGCATTTCCTAAAAGCAGTGAACCCAGAGATGAATTTGGTGTTGATAGTCTCTGATTTCCTTGCAAGTATTTCTATAAAAGCTAGTAAGATCAGCCATTCTCATAAGTAACTGCTTAGGTTTTCATCACTTTACAAAGAGGAAGTTGGGTTTTTTAACTTCTACATTGTTACCTGAAATGGTCATGATGAGCTGCCTAAATAAAACAGGAAGCTGAAAGTGTAATAACTTGCAGAAATAAATGCTTTTAGTTTTGTCCTCGAGTTCAGTTTCTGAGAATGAGCTACACTCTTCTAGTCACTGATTCTTCAGTTCCAAATGCTTAACAGGACCAAAGTGACAAGATACCATAATTAGGAAATTTGAAATGTGAGAAGAATTACTTGTTTGGGCTCATTGCACTGACTGTTTCCTTTATTTCATGATTCAGCATTTAAAAAAAATAATTGCAGAGAGAATTTTAAGGCTGAAAAAAGTGCAATTAGCATATTTTCCCCTTCAGCTAAACTATTAGAATATTTGTGAACAACCTCAAAAATGCCATAAGAGAGAAACGAATGCTTAAAGCTTAGACAACTATGTCATCTTTAAGGCACTTTTTGGAACAGGTTTATCAAAATTGTTGAGGAAAGATGTGAAAAATGGTAATTTGAGGGCTCAGAACTTAGGAAAAATACACCTTTTTTAAAAAAAAACAATTAATTAATTAATTAATTTTGAGGAGGTGGGGTGGAGAGAGAGGAGCCCAAGGCAGGGCTGGAACTCATGAACCGTGAGATCCTGACCTGAGCCGAAATCAGGAGTCCAGCAACTGATCTACCTAGCTGCTGCATGAAAAATATACTTCTAAACTGTATTTTTTTGATTATGTATTACATCCTTAATTTACTAGATGAGTTATTACCCTTACAGGATAAACTCTAGAGCTTATTTGCTATAGGTATTTTCAAAAAGTCATTAATTAGTATTAATACTGCTGTTCTTTTATGTTCTCTTTTTTTCAGTTAGGTTTGCTGAGTAGTATTTATAGAATCTGTCACAAAATCCTTGGACAGGAGCATAAAGCCTAATAAACAGGTGCAAACTCAGATGCCCAATCTTTGGTGTAGGTTTATAATTTCTTCCAGAGTATCTAGCTCTTTTATTAGGACCAGCCTTAATACTAAGCAAAGTAGTGTAATTTGTCAAAAAATCAGGCCCCAGTTTTGTCTGATTCAGAAGCCGTGCTTTTTTCACTTTACTGTTTTTCCCATTTAACCATGAGTGAAAAAAACAAAATAGAGGTATCCATTTAATTAATTATAACTGAAATATTGTGATGTAATGGGAAAGAATGATTCTGAATGTTAGGAGATTTGGCCTCTCTTTGTTGAGCTTATAGCCACCAGTGTGATTCTAGAAACATCACTTATCTCTGTGGGCCTCAGTTTTCTTGTAAAATAGGTAAGGAGAAATGGATCAAGGTAACCCAACAAAGTTTAATGAACTTCTACAAACTGTAATAAAAAAAAAATCTTTGTTTTAAAAATTGAGACATTAAAATGTTTCAGGAGTTTCTGTCATTGTCTGCTTTTGCACATTTGCCCTGATAACAGAACTGTGAATTCTTCTGTAACTGAAAGCATATCTTTTTATGCTAGTACCTAGCATAGGACCAGGTACATAGTGTAGGGACAACCTTTTGATACAAAGGAGACCAACCAATCACACCTTTCTTCATTCTCATATTTCCCCAGCTCATGCTCCCTCATCCCACCTCCCAATTATTTCTGGTAATCTCTAGGTATTTCTTGAGTTCAGGAACGTGTCCACACTCTGGGTTTTTCTTTGGGCGTTCATTGTGTCTAAGTATCTGCTGCCATTACTGATGATCTGCCATGCCACTGCTGGGAACATTAGATCCCTCTGGAGCCGTTTTAGTAGTAAATCCCATAAAGCTACAAAGCATTATGCATACCAAGAGGACTATGAACATATACATCTAGCCTTGCAGAACCCCTAATAGAAGTATTTCCTTCATCTGCTTTAAGTTCTGTCCTTTAGAGCTCAGAAAAACACACGCTATAAGGTTAGGTATCATTTGTGCTTTTCTCCTCAGGTGCATGAGTTTCTCTCATTTTCTTGCATGTCAAAAAAAGAAAAAAACTTCTTATGTGGATCGGCTCCTGAAAATAAAAACCCTGGGTAGGAAAAATCAGTCAGGATACTGAAGACAATTTAACTACTTGGGGATTTCTGAACTAGGTGATGATTTTAATATGCACTTAACTGTTATTTTCCCTTTTCCCTTTATCAGAACCTCCTGCAGATCCTTTGCATTTCAGTTCATCTCATCATTGTTCCCTTGTAGTCACACAGGCTCAGAACATTAGCATCATTTTTTTTCCTTCTTTGCCTCTTCTCTCGTGTTCAATTAGTATTCCAGTTCTGTAAATTCTTCCTGTCATTAGATTCTGTTCCTCCATTTCCATTAGTATTTTTGAGAAAAATTATTTTTTGGTGTATAGGAACTATAATCAGATTACATGCTTAAAATTAAAATGTAGGACAAAGCATGAGTAAAAAGTCCCACCACCCCTGTTTTCCAGCCACCTAGTTCCTGAGAGGCAGCCAGTATTCTTTTGTATATTTTCTATTCTATGCGTATACAAATATACTTCTTACTTAACATTACATCCAGTCAGTCCACATTCCTTCTGTTAATCTTCATTTAGGACCTTTTCTGATGCTTGAATTATTTCTAACAACATTCTTAATTGTTCTCTTTGCCTCTTTTTTCTCTCTACATTTTTCATTGATTTACCACAGTTCTTCACACTATTAAGTTTTGAAGTATGTGTAAAATTTGTTATTGCTATAACTGCACTTACATATTGTTAAGCAGTGTCTATGAGATGGAATATTCATTTGAATGGATCATATGATGTAGTGTAGGTCAATTATAACAAGCAAGAAGACTGCATAATGCCAGACTTCAAAGAAAGGTGGTGGGTTCATTGGAACATATGAGAACTTTGTCTTGTGAATTCTTTGTTTTGCATCTAAGTAACATTTAAGTGCTTATTATGTGTTAAGTATTTCACGTATTAACGTGTATTTGTCTCAAAACATTCCAACAGGATAGGTATTTGTATTATCCACATTTTACAGTTGACTAAACTGAGGCACATTTGACATTAAAAAAAACTATGAACCAGTGTTCACAATTAGTCGAGCAGATTCGGTGTTGATAATCTGCTTCCAGACCTGTGGTCTTACCCACTTTAATCCCTTTGAATAGACAGTAGGTAGTAAATTAAGGTAGCAAACAATTCTACTGAAATGACACAGCCCTAAACAGCAATCAAGTTTAATGGTATAGTGACATGGATAGTTCTACAGATACTAAAATACTGATGTTCTTTGGTTGTGACTACATTGTAATTACTGCTAAATTAGCTGGGTGCTCTTTGGAGTTTCTTCAAGTGTGCTACCAGTAGTATTTGAAATGTCTTATAAACTCAGAGTGTTAAGACACTTGATTTTAGAAGTTTAATGATCATAATAGTCCTCATGACAAGGTGAAGAGCATCATCCTCTTAAGAATGTTATCATATAGCAGTACCTTGGAACATTATTGCCTACAGTAGAGTTGCTGGTGTGCTGCTTTCTTTTTCTTTCTTTTTTTTTTTTTAAATGTTTATTTTTGAGAGGGAGAGAGAGAGAGAGACAGCGTGTGAGTGGGGGAAGGGCAGAGAGAGAGACACACACACACACACAGAATCCGAAGCAGACTCCAGGCTTTGAGCTGTCAGCACAGAGCCCAACACAGGGCTCAAACCCATGAACCATGAGATCATGGCCAGAGCTGAAGTCAGATGCTTAACCAGCTGAGCCACCAAGGTGCCCCTGGTGTGCTGCTTTCAAAAGCAGATTTCTAGGTTCTATCCTAGACCAACTGAATCAGAATCTGGGAGGATCACTGCTCGGGATCTTTTTTTTTTCCCCTAAATGTTTTATTTTTGAGAGAGAAGCACAGAGCACGAGTGGGGGAGGGGCAGAGAGCAAGGGAGACAAAGAATCAGAAGCAGGCTCCAAGCTCCAGGCTGTCAGCACAGAGCCCAACATGGGGCTCGAACTCAGGAATGGTGAGATCAGACCTGAGCTGAAGTCAGACGCTTAACTGACTGAGCCACCCAGGCGCCCCAGGAATCTATTTTTAAATAAGTTTCCCAGTAATTCCACTGCAACTCCGGAACCACTATCCAAATCTTAGTCTTCTGCCTTTTAGCTCAGAAACTTGATTCATCAGGATATTAAAACTAAATCTCTCAGGAACAAACTTATATGATTATATTCATCAGCCTATGATGAAACTAATGTATAAAAGTAGCAGAACAACTAATTTAACAAATATAGAAAGGGGACGCCTGGGTGGCTCAGTTAGTTAAGTGTCTGACTTCTGCTCAGGTCATGATCTCACTGCTCATGAGTTTGAGCCCCACGTCGGGCTCTGTGCTGACAGCTCAGAGCCTGGAGCCTGCTTCGAATTCTGTGTCTACCTCTCTGCCCCTTGCCCACTCATGCTCTGTCTTTCTCAAAAAATAAATAAACATTAAAAAAATAAATATAGAAAGGACTAGAAACTTTCTTTCAGGTAGGTCAGGGACATGGGAGATCAAATTATAGTTCTTTCACACTTGAAGTGTGGAGTTGGAACGAGGGAAGTTAACGATACAGGTTAACATTTTAACTATATAGGTGAACATTTTAATGGCATTTTCCTCCTTAATAGGGATATATACCCAACACAAGACCATGTAGGGTCTTTGGGCAGAGCACCCTCTAACTTTTAACAGCAGCAGACATTGTTTTTACATGGCTGGAAGGAAACCCTTAAGTATCAAAAATTTGCGTATTACATACAACTTCTCCTGCAGTCTTTCCCCTCTTAATGACATACTCATTCTTTAGTTGTTCAGGCCAAAAAGTTTAGTGTCATCTTTGACTCCTGTTTCTTTCACAATACATATAGTCTAGTAGCAAATCTTGTAGGCTCTGCCTTCGAACCATACCCAGAAAAAGACGGTTTCTCACCACCCCCTTATTCCAACCACTCTGGAAGAAGCCACTGTGATTTCTCCTAGGTTATTGCAGTAGTCTTCTCTTTGGTGTCCCTGCTGGTACTCTTGCCTCCTCCTCCCTGCCCAGCAGGCTCTCTGCAGTGCAGCACCCAGAATACACTGGTTGGAGAATGTAAGTTGGAACATGTCACTTCTTTGCTCAGAATCCTCCATTGGCTTCCCATCTTCTTCAGAATAAAAGTTCTTACTCTGACGACAAGTCCCTCTGTCTTTACCGCTTTCCTCTCTCACCTCATCTCCTTCCTATTCTCCCCTGCTCCTCTCTGTTCTAGCCACACATTCTCACCTAAATGGTCTTTGTGTTTGCTCTGTTGTCTGGAGTTCTCTTCCTTCTTCCCTTAATTCCTCCAGCTATTTCATCAAAAGTCATTTTCTCAGTGAAGTCTTCTCTGGTTACCCTATATATTGTCAAATCCTAACATTTCATTATCCCCTTAAGTTCCTTTATTTTTTTATTTTTTAGCATTTGTCACTGGCTATTTAATGTAGTTTATTTAATGTTATCTCTATCTGTTATTTAATGTCTCTCTACCCATTAGAATGTAAGCTCCACAAGAACCATACACTGGTGCATCACCATTGCCTAAAACAGTGCCTGACACGTAGTACACTATCAGATATTTGTTGAATGAGTGAATAAATCTCACTTTAATAGCATCTGACTTGATTTCATAGCTGACTCTTAGAGGACAGACTGATTTCCAGGTTTTGTGAGGCTGTATTAAGGATTCCAGTACTTCCGTATTACTAACAGTCTAATTTTATTAATGGAGCTTCCCACTCAGAAAGCTTCAGCACTTCTCCATTACCTACAGATACAACCAGACTTGATATTAGCATAACTACTGCCATCTGACTCATCTCATTCTACCCTTCTCTTTTATTATCTCCAAATAAATCCTCTGTTTCTACCAAACTGGTCTGCCTGCAAAAGACTGTTTTCCCCCCACCTCTTTTCATTTTACTATTCCCTCATTTGTAACACCCACCTCCTAATCTAAAGCACTCTGTAGAGCTCAGTTTAGATCTCACCTGCCCCTTCCTTAAAGTGTCTTTCCCCAACCCAGCCCACATCTATCCCATCCTTCCTCTTAAGTAAGTTGTTTCGTTTTGAGTGAATGGACAAATTGGTAAACACAAAGATCTGAACTTTAAAGAAAACATGTTATTCAAAATTCAGTAACATGTAGGCATTTGCTTAGGGAAAGAAAGTTAAGTATCTGCTATGTATTAAGTCCGTCTCATGTTACCTCACTGGATCCTTAAAACAGTCTGATATGAGCAGGTATTATATCCACAAATGAAGAAACTAAGACCCAAGCAATGAAATATTAAAGCTGGCTTGTAAAACCAGGTCTGACTTCAAAAGTTTTTGAAGATAAAATTGGTAAAAAGACATACCTTTGAATTAGAATGCCATAACATACCAGATATGCAGTGGATCTTGAAGGCTGAAGCTTCCTGTTTCCCAGTACTTTTGTTTCCATGTGGCATAGGTTCTCACCACCAAACTCTACCCTTTTGGACTTCAGTCATTGCTCTCAAGCATCTGAATCTCAAAGTGTATGGTGTGAATTTTTCCCGAGTTTCTTAAATTGGTCTTTTTGTTTCCAAAATGATGCCCATTGTATATCTGGCACTTGGAACCCTTTACCTGTCTGCCCAGTAACCTAGAATAAGGGATGAGAATGTGTGTGTTTTAACACATTTAAGCTTCTAAACAACAAGTTGCTTATGTGATCTTTTTCACACATTTTTATCTTTTTTTCTGACTCAGAACATTATATCTCAGACTTTTCTACTTCCTCAGTTCTTGATCTAGACA
The DNA here is from genome assembly GCF_022079265.1 of Lynx rufus. Taxonomy (NCBI): domain Eukaryota; kingdom Metazoa; phylum Chordata; class Mammalia; order Carnivora; family Felidae; genus Lynx; species Lynx rufus. Next base: position 126,294,367 of record NW_025814834.1, on the reverse strand, counting down.
TTTTGATCCTATAATTAAAATGAATAGGGCCTTTTGGGGCACCTGGGTTACTCAGTCGGTTGAGCATCTGACTTGATTTCAAGCTCAGGTCATGATCCCAGGGTCATGGAATCGAGCCCTCATTGGCCTCGCACTGAATGTGGAGACTGCTTGAGGTTCTCTCTCTCTCTCTCTCTCTCTCTCTCTCTCTCTCTCCCTCTCTCCCTCTCTCCCTCTCTCCCTCTCTCTCCCTCTCTCTCCCTCTCTCTCCCTCTCTCCCTCCCTCTGCTCCTCTCCCCAGCTTGCACTCCCTCTCTCTCTTTCAAATAAAAAAAAATGAAAACAAAAAACAAGTATTGTCTTTTACCTCCTTCCATATGAATATCAGTGCAATTTTGGATTTAAGGTAATTCAACTTTTTAAATCTTCACTGAGAATGAGTCAGTACTTAAAATTTTTTCCTGTTCAGTAGTTAATGTCTTAAGGCTTACCACTGACTTTGAACTTCTAAATGAACACTAAGGTGTATACTTGGAAATCTTTTTACCAGCATTCTGATGTTTTATATTAGAAGAGTCCAGAATAAGAACTAATGGATGATTTCCTTGTAACTTGGTGCATAGAGGGAATGGTTGGGAAAGATTAACTATAAAATAGATAAGAGCTGTTTTTTGGTTCTTGTCTGTTGTAAATTTTATGCTTAAGTTTGTCATTTTTATATACCATTATACTAGGTGACATAAAATATAATGATGACCCTGTTAAAGAAAAAATTCTTCTGATACTTGTTAAAATGACTTGGGGTGTCTGAGTGGCTCAGTTGGTTGAGCATTCAACTTTGGCTCAAGTCATGATCTCGCAGTTTGTGAGTTTGAGCCCCACATCGGGCTCTATGCTGACAGCTCAGACCCTGGAGCCTGCTTCGGATTCTGTGTTTCCCTCTCTCTCTGCTCCTCCCCTGCTCAAACTCTGTCTCCCTCTCTCTCAAAAATAAATAAACATTTAAAAAAATGGTAAGACGATTTTATTCAATAGTTTTGTGTTAGGGGAGAGAGCTAGAGCTCAACTCCAGATGAAGCAAAGACAACTGGGGATCTATAGCCAGCAAGCAGAATGAGGGGGTCAGTGGATGGAAAATTACTAAGAGGACACATAAGGGTAGAGGGATTCTTACTTAACTGATTTAACAGGATCCTTACTAAAGACAGATTGAGGACTTCTGCATCAAAGGTGGGGGATAAGGAACTTGATCAGATACCTAAAGTGGGGGTATTCTCACTAAAATGACAACAGGTTCTTGCTAGGATTGGGTTAGACAGGACATAGGATGGAGCCAAGATCAAGGCCTAGCTGAGAAGAGAGGGCTCAGAGGAGCCTGACTAAAGTTTGGTTAAGGAGAGACTTTGACATTAAATGTATGTTATGTAATTACTTTAATAAGTTTTCGAGCAATTATTCCTTAGAGTTGATAAAATTTTTAAAACGTAATTGCTGGAAGCTCCTTTCTATTTGCATGGGATGCTGCCCAATTCATGAATCATTTAATAAAGCTAATTAGATCTTCCATGAGAATGAATGTGAGTGAATGAAATTGCTGTACTTAAAAAAGCAAACTTGCCTGCTTTTCCCACCTATTGTCTATATCTGACAAAATTTGTAATTGGTTACTAATAGAGAAAACAGTTTCTAAGAGCTACTTTAAAATAACTTTTAAAAGAGTAAACAAAGCAAAATATTCGGAAGTGCCATCTTTTGTCTTATATAATATTGATCCTAATTTAAAACATATCTTTATGCTTTTAAGCCTTAGCTATTACTGAAAATGATAGAATATAAACTGTATAGAGCTAAGTTTTTAAGTACATTCTGAGTCTTTGTAGTGTCTCTAGGTCAAAAACTGGGAAACTGGGAAAACAATAGTTTATTTGGAATTTTAAAAAGCTACTGGGGTGCCTGGATGGATCAGTTGGTTAAGCGCCTCAGGTCATGATCTCACTGCTGTCAGCACTGCAGAGAGCCCTCTTCAGATCCTCTGTCCCCCTTTCTCTCTGCTCCTCCTCCACTCGTTCTCTCTCTCTCCCTCTCTCTCTCCCTTAAAAGTAAATAAACATTTAAAAAGTAAATAAATAAAAAAGCAGCTAACAATAAGTTTTAGTTAATGAAACCAATATTCCATTTGGTCCTAGACATCACTAAGAATATATTTTTCTTTTAGAATTGCAGCCCCAAATTAAATTCTCACTAGCCTCTGAGAACCCTCAGCCAGGAGGGATTTTGTTTATTTGATAAGGGCACTGCAACTGAAATTCCAGGGCTTTGATACTATTATATATGCATGTCAACAGCTTGGAACTTGTACCTATTAAATTATTGCCCCAGATAGTTTATTGTTGATACACTGAAAGCTTTAGAACCAGATGAAAAAATGAACCACACTGAGGCAAGATGTATTTTTAAAAAAAATTCTTCCTTTTTAAAATAACATACTAGGGGGAGGGAAGAAAGAGTAGGCAGAGAACAGTAAATTGTTAGGGCGGTGAAAATTCTATGATACTATTAATGGTGGATACATATTGTACATATGTCCAAATCCATCAAATGTACAACACAAAGAGTGAACCGTAATGTAAACCATGAGCTTTGGATGATAATGATGTGTCAGTGTAAGTTCATGAAATGAACAAGGAACCACTCTGGTGGGGGTGTTAGTGGAGGAAGTATGCATGTTGGAGGGCACGGACCCTATGGGAAATTTCTGTACCTTCTCAGTTTTGCTGTGAACTTAAAACTGCTCTTAAAAAAAAAAAGTAAAGTCTTAAAATAACAATATCTAAGTGTCTTCAAACAGCAAAAAACCTGTTAGGAAACAGTATTGAATTCCATGCAAATAGAGCTTACTGTCTTAACAGGGTAAGAATAAGGTAAATCTCTTTAGGAAGAAAAATGTAGCTATTTATCCTTGAATACTTCTGTAATGACGCAGGATAAAAGTAAGGAAAATAAACATATACAAAAGTACAATTGGTTACTATGCTTTTTTTAAGTATAGCCTAGTTGAAAACATAGGTAAACTTTGGAAGATGTGTTTAAAAAGGGAAGTGAAGCCGTGATATTTTGGAGAACTTTTGGTCAGCACAAAAGTTGCCACTATTTATAGTTCACAATAAAGACTGTAATGATGGGGAATATAAGGTTACTAAGACCCAAAGAATTTCTAGAAAAGGGAAATTATTTTCTTAATAATATGAGGGGGTTGTTTAGTTTAATAATTTAAAGCAGCAGTTGTCTTGCTAGGACCAGCTAACAGTAGCTGACATTTATTGCACCTATTTTATTTTATTTATGTATTTATTTTTAAGATTTTATTTTCAAGTAATATTTACACCCAGCATGAGGCTCAAACCCACAACCCTGAGATCAAGAGTCACATGCTCTACCAATGGAGTCAGCCAGGCACCCCTATATTTTAAATATACTGCTAAATGTAATCTTCACAGCAATTTAATCTTCACGACAATTCTAAGAAGTAGATACTGCCCCACTTTAGGCTGAGGATATGATTTAAAGACCTTAAGTGATTAAAATTCAAATCCAGATCTGTCCCAACTCCAGAGCCTATATCTTTCCATTTTGCCATAGTATCTCATAATCTGAAAAACTAAGAACACTTCCATAGTGTCATTTTATGTAGAAGGGGCTTTGTAAACCTTTAACTAATTGCCAGCTATGTGCCATTTACTTTGCTAGACCCTGTATAATAAGGAAAAGGAAAGCAAGGCAGTTTGCCCAAAGAAAACTAGTTTTTAGGGACAAAATGGTATCTATAGAACAAATTATCAATAGCAGTTATATTTTAGGTGCTATAATAAATGGTCAAACAAAGTATGGTAAAGTAAGGTTTAATGTGGTAAAGGATTCTTGCAATTACAAGTACTGGGAATACTTTTTGGAAAGAAACAGAAGAACCCAACCTTAAAAGACAGGCAGAGTTTAGACAGGTAAAGATAAGGAGAGAGGCAAAACTTTCAAGGACAATGTAAGTCCAGCCCAGAAGCAAAGTCTTTAATACAGGCAGTAGTCTAATGAGGGAGGTAAAGATTTTGGTAGACACCAGGGAGACAAGCTGGCGGAGATTTGGCTCCTGAAGTATACAAAGTTTGGGCAGTATAAAATGACCTGGGCCTTGCTGATAAGTAGAATGTGGCTATTATCTAGCCCAGAATTTCTTCCCTGCTTGTTTAGAGTTATCCACTGACATTCAAACAGAGCTGCAGTTGTTAAATACTCAACTTGAATCCTGTTGTATGTGATTGTCAAGAAAATCATTTAAAAAGGTAGTTATGAAGAGATGTAATGTTGAAATATGTGGCATCTGTTATTAAAAGATTATTTAATAAATAAAAACCTAAGTTTTATAAATTTTCCAAGTGTCTTTTAATACATTTTCTAAAGTTTCTTACTAAAGTACAGTATATCAAAATTAACAAAATTAAGCAGCTTCTGGGGAACAATAAGGTATATTACTTTCTCAGTTTGATGTTTAAACTTTCAGTACAGGTATTACTAATAATGAAATTTTGAGTCTTTCAAGGATTAGGTATTTTTTTTTATTTCCCTCTTGAAGAGGTGAGAAGATACAGAGAAGGGGAAGAAATTGAAATCTAGGAAAATTATCTTTAACTGATGCTTATTTATAAGGTCCTAAATTCCACCTTTTTAGGTCAGAAACATAATACAGTTGGTTCCATGAAATTAACATTATTGGAATATTTAAATCTATGAAGGATTGGAATTGTGTATAAGGCCTGAGTTATTCTCCCTTTAAAATATACATGGAGTTATACCCTTCAGATACTATCTGATGAATGTTATGTGCAGTGAAACTATTACTTTATGGAATAGGGATGCTTTTTAAAAGCCTTTTTTGTTGTTGTTTTTAAAGCAGCAATTAAGTTTTTGTTCAACCAAAACCTCCATATCAGTGATTCTCAGTTACACTGGAGATGGCATGCCTCTCCTCTATGGGATATACTTGCTTTCAACTTTGTTTCCCCACCCCATTCTAAAGAATGACTAAATCACTGTTTTTAAAAATGTCATCCCTCATTTGTATTGCAGCAAAAATATTTTTGCTGTCGCTACTTAGCCATTTCTCTCTCCCCTTTTACTTCTGCCACCAATTCTTACCTCTACCAAATTTCATCTTGTTTTGACCCAGTTTTGAAGCTAGATGAGAAAAAACTGACTTTTAACATTACTATTTATCATTCTACTTATTCCTTCCAACTTTGTTTCAGCTGCAGCTTTCATAAGCAAGGTTTTGACTCAATTCCTGGATAAAAGAAAAAAAAATTCTAAAAGGACTAAGCTAAATCTATGTGACACCACACTAAAGATAATCCTCCTGAATTTAAATACCTGTTACTAATGCACAGAATAGTTGATTGAATAGTTCTAAGGCCCACCTCTGTATAAGTGTGTGACCTTTGACAAAGCACTTTCTCTGAATCTATTCCTTTTTTAGTGGGGATACCTATTAAGCTGTTTCAAGATCAGAAGAGAAACAGGTTATGAAAAAGTTTTGTAGACAATAAAATAGTCGTCATTCATTTACATTGCTAGCATGTGCCAGGTCTCAGTTCTGGGTGTACAGCAGTGAACAAACGTCCTGTGCCAGGGTTTGGCCAATCTGGTCTACCGCATGTTTGTATATAGCCTACAAGCTAATGTTTTTTGAATGGTTGGGGGAAAAAATCAGAAGACGACTATTTCGTGACATGTGAAAATTACATGAAATACAAATTAGAGAATCCAAAATAATGTTTTAATTAACTTAGTGGGGCTAATACTTTTACAACATATATCAAATCACGTTGTACACTTTAATATCTTACGAGTTTATTTACCAATAATACCTTAATGGTAAAAAAAAAAAAAATAAGGGGTGCCTGGTGCCTCAGTCAGTTGAGCATCCGACTCTTGATTTCAGCTCGGGTCATGATCTCAGGTTCATGAGATCAAGCCCCACATTGGGCTCTGCACTGATAGCACGGAGTCTGCTTGAGATTCTTTCTCTCCTTGTTTCTCTGCCTCCCCCCCCCCCACTCTCTCTCTCTCTCTGTCTCTCTCTCTCTCAAATAAGCATTCAAAATAAATAAACAATTAAAATCTTATTAGAACACAATTGTGCTAATTTGTTTTCATTTGGGACCGAGACCATGTGGCCCATATAGCCCTAAAATGTTCACTGTCTGGCCTTTTGTATTAGCAATTTGCTCACCCGAGCTCTATGCTCTTGGACTTCTTTTGGAGTGTTGAGCAGGAAACAAATATCATTCAGTGGTGACAAGTTCCTTGAAGAAAAAGCGAGTAAATGGGCTTGAATTGTGAAGGATGCAGACCGTATCATGGCTAATTTGTAGATAGGAGTCAGGAAGTCAGAAAGTGACATCAGGAACTTGAATGAAGAGAGATGCTCTGATAGAAAGTGTTTCTGGCAAAAAGGAACAAGAAATGCAATAGCCCTGAGGCAGGAATTTAGCCGTGAAGTCTAGCAGCTAGGCAGTAGGAGATGAGGGTGAGGGAATCAAATTTTGAAGGACCTTGGAGTCCATGGAGTAGACTTTAGATTTTTATAGAGAATGTGTAAATGTAGCATTAAGATTTCAACTACTGTCTCAAGGAATTTTTATGGTATTGTTATAGTGACAGATCAACTTATCACTTCAAAATCTGTTCTCAAAGATTGCCAAATATTTAATACTGAGTGGTCCACTTTTTTAGTACCTCTCAGAAAATAACATGGAGATTGTTGACAATGACCACGTTTTGGGATCTACCTTTGGCATCTAATGATGACTACATTCTTTTTAATCACTCATTTAGAATTTCACCCTTGCTGTTGCATATATATGTCTTCACCTCTTACCAGCTTTCATTTAAAAACTGGGGGATGTTTTCGTTTCTTTACTTGGACATTTCTCCTGTTCTCGATATTCTTAGATTTACGGGTATCACTCATTTGTTTTTCCAGCACTTTAATTAGAATTCTTCTGCACTTAAGCCTGAATTCAAATATTGCTTACTTTTTATTCCTCCCTCTCTGACTTATGTGTACTTTGTGTGTTTTTTTCCCCCTTTAGGAAGTGGAAGCAGTCTTTTAGTTTAGTTCATTTTTTTTCCTATATAATCCCTTCATTTAAAATTTTTTTTTTTAACATTTTTTTAAATTTATTTTTGAGACAGAGAGAGACAGAGCATGAACGGGGCAGGGGCAGAGAGAGAGGGAGACACAGAATCGGAAGCAGGCTCCAGGCTCCGAGCCATCAGCCCAGAGCCCGACGCGGGGCTCGAACTCACAGACCGCGAGATCGTGACCTGGCTGAAGTCGGACGCTTAACCGACTGAGCCACCCAGGCGCCATACATTCCAGCATACATCCATACATTCCAGCATAAGGCACTATGCAGTTAGGAGGTAAATAAGGCTAAGCTTCTGGTCAAGAAGCATATGCAAAGTGTAACTTTAAAAAGCTTCCTTGGGGTGCCCGGGTGGTTCAGTCAGTTAAACGTCCAAATCTTGATTTTAGCTCAGGTCATGATCTCACGGTTTGTGAGATAGAGCCCTGCATTGGGCTCTGTACTGACAGTGCAGAGCTTGCTTGATGTTCTGTCTCTCTCTCAGCCCCATCCTCACTTGCTCTCTATATCTCTCTCAATATAAATAAAAATAAAAATAAACTTTTAAAAGTCTTCCTTGTTGCCTTTTACCAACCTCCCTTTTTACTCTGTCATTTAGCTTCCTTGACCTGTAGTTTCCTTGATCCATCGCTTGCAGTTTTGATGTCACTCCATAGCCTTTATGTTGTTAATGTCCTTTTTTATCTTTAACAAAATTAATTTATTAGATGGTAGATCTTGTCATGATCCTCTTTTAAATTTTTTAAAAATTTAAAAATTATCTTTAACATACAAGTAATAAAGTAGTGGGTGAAGTAGAATAAAGGGGATTAAGAGGTACTAACTCCCAGAAAAAAATTACAAGTAATTTATATTCCTTATACAACTTTTTGAACATAGAGATAAGCCAAAAAAGGAAAGAAAAATAAGTTTTTAATAACCACCACCAGAAGAAGTCCTAATTAAAATTAGTAGCTATACATATATGTAAGTGTATTTACTTTTAATAAAACAGGAATATATCATTGTGTGAACTTTTGCACTCAATGGCACATGATAAAACATCAACCTGTATCAACAGAGCACTTCTCAGACGTTTTTGTTTTCAGGACCCCTTTATACTCTTAGGAGTCAACTTTTTATGTAGTTTATAGCTATTGTACTAGATATTAAAACTTAAGAGTTCTTAAAGTATTAATTCATTTAAAAACATATTTAAAAACATTTATATGTTAACAAATAATTGGAATTTTGTTTCTTGTTGTTTTGTAGTTTATTTTGGGATAGAGAGAGAGCACGAGTGAGCCGGGGAAGGGACAGAGAGAGAGGAAGAGAGAATCCCAAGCAGGCTCCAGGCTGTCAGCCCGGTGCAGGGCTCAATCTCACGAACTCTGAGATCATGACCTGAGCCAAAATCAAGTGTCTTCAGACTCTTAACTGACTGAGCCACCCAGGCGCCCTGGTATTTTGTTTTGAGGAAAAAAAAAACAAAACCCAAACTTTATTTTCTAAAACAAAAGAATTAGTGGGAAAAGTAGCACTGTTTTACATTCTGCAAATCTTTTAAACATCTACATTCAGTTTGTTGTGTTATAATGTCTTAGTTTGTGCATACTGTTTCCTCTGACTGGATGCGCTCCTTGGTATTTACTCATTCTTCAATCCAACTCAAACATCAGTGTATCTAAAGGCCACCCCACCACTCCTTATATACATATATAAAGTTGACTTCATCTTCCTTGTGCCTCACCGTGGCCTTTAATACTTGCTTGCTGTATTACTATCTGTGTGTCAGGTCCTTGAAGACAGTGACAGAATCTTACTCAGTGTTTAATCTTTATTTACTCTTCGTATGTGCTCAGTAAATATTTGCTGAATGAATGAACTATTACTTTTTTTTTCCAATATATGAAATTTATTGTCAAATTGGTTAACTATTACTTTTTTAATATGCATTGTCAGTTCATTGATTATCCAAATACTTGTTTTAATTATGCCAGATCCATCAGATTGTATGACTTTTAAAACTTCAGGGATAACTTCAGGAATACTAGTATCTTGAATTTTCATTTTGGTAGCCTTTACTATTGCATATTCAAACATTATGTTATATATGTAGTATGTAAAATATATAGCTTTGTTCTTTTTAGGGAATATGCGTTTTGGGTTGTATATGAATATATTTTTGAACTACACACACTTAAATTTGTTTGACTAAGGGGACTTTCACAATGATGTAAGGATTATGGGAGATGCACATTGACAAGTGGGTAGATCATAGCCCCTCAGCAGATTTGAATAGACTAAGAAATAGGTTTACTATCAAAGTAGGTTTACTAATTTCTTAAATAAATGATTGACAGCAACAGTTGATGAGGAAAGAAATATGATTAACTGCACATGCCAAGGCAAATATAAATATACCGAGTTGTAAATCTATATGGGAACTGTTAAGTCCTGTGTAGTGTAATTTTCATGAGTTGAGCAGCATTTCTTACTTCCTAATTATTTTCTTTTTATTGTTGTTGCTTGTTAATATAAGAGTTTTATGGTGTATTCCTCTTAGTCTCCAGCAGCTTTTATTCCAGAAAAGTAATGTATTATCTATAATTATTCTGTCATGACAGGGTTCTCAAGCTTTATGTACATAAGAATATTCTAAGGTGTTTGTGTTATGGATTCCTCATCTCTGCTTCCAGGTAATCCACACACAGGTTTTGTATTCTAAGGTTAAAAAATCAGGTAGAGCTTTACAACTCAAAGAAATTTTGTAGAACTTCTCATCTCTTTTAGGAGTTGGCTTATAATGAGGAAACTCAGGACCAAAACAGGTTAGTCATGCTTCTAGAATTACAAACCTAGTTAGTTTATGGACCAATAGAGCCAGTAATTAGAATCCAGGTTTTCCAATCTACCTTGCTCCATCAATCAGTAAGCCTTTCTTGACTGAAGATGTAAAATTTGTCCACGGAGCAGCTTTTCTTTTATTCTTTTTAGAATGAGTGAAGTCATATATAAGATCTTCTGTATAAACCTGAAGTTGCAAAGTATTTTTTGTCTTTCTAATTCTCTTCTCAGTGCCCAGTTGTATTTTCAAAGGACTCTTGAAAGTCTTTTTTCTGCTTAAGAATGGTTTGGCTTTGATGATAGCCTTGATTTGAGTGGGTCCACAAGAACTTAACGTTGTTTGAAGGAAATGAAGAGGTTAATGGAGGATGCCTACTTGGAAAGCAAGGCTCAGTTTATTGGTAGATCTACTGTGTTCCTCTTTGCCCCTCATCAGTGAGTTGAATCATCTTCGTACTCATTATCACATCAAATATTAGGGAATTTTCAACATTCTTTCTGTCATAGTGTGTTAGAATTATACTGTGAGGGGCGCCTGGGTGGCTCAGTTGGTTAAATGTCCAACTCTTGATTTTGGTTCAGTCATGGTCTCACAGGTTTGTGAGAACGAGCCCCATGTCCAGCTCTGCACTGACAGCACAGAGCCTGCTTGAAATTCTCTCTCTCCCTCTCTCTCCACACCTCCCCTGCTCACACCCTCTCTCAAAATAAATAAACTTTATAAAAAAAAAGAATTGTACTGTGAGACTGTCAGAGGTCAGTCCTATTATCATTGCTAGCATCATAATTATATATGTATATTGCCAGATGATACTCAAAATTATTTTTTCTTTTACATAGATTTTTACATTCTTTGTATTTCACATCTTACTTGATAAAAGCGAAGAGATTAAATTATATGGCAGACTGAGCACATGGTTTCACCTCATCTTTTATGCCAAACCTTAGTAGAATGAAAAAAGTAGGGAAAACAGATTGAGAAGAGAACTGAATTAGTAACAGGGGTGCTTGGGTGGCTCAGGCAGTTGAGTATCTGACTCCATGGTTTTGACTCGGGTCATGATTGCATGGTATGTGTGATCAAGCCCCATGTCAGGCTCTGCACTGACAGCACAGAGCCTGCTTGGGATTTTCTCTCTCCTTGCCCCTCCCCCCGCTCTATTTTTTCTCTCTCTCTCTCAAATAAGCTTTTTTTTTTTAAGTGAGAGTGCCATTGTTGGACCAAAGTTTTGTAGCAATTCTTTTGATAGAAAGAAAGCAGAATGGTAAATACACGAGGGAAAAAAAAGTAAGATCAGAAGATAACTGTTGTGGAAGTAGGAGCCACTTGAAGGAGCTCAACTTAAGGAGCAAGAAGGAAAGGACTCAGAACAGTCTTGGAGTAGATTAATTGCGGAATTGTTCTGTAAGCTAACTGTACCATTGGCTCCTCTTTTCTCTTCCATTGGGGCTGAACTGCAGATAGAAATGCATTTGTCTTCAGAATATAGCATTGAGAATGAGCACTAAGAGCAGAGAGGCAGGGCGATGCCCCAGGTAGCCTCTGGCCCTTACTAGGGTTACTCAGAAATTAATCGGCTCAATCCACTTCACAGCAGCAAGTCTCCTCTCTCCCTCCCCTACAATCACTAGAGACAAACTGCTGGTAAACAGAACAGGCAAGCTAAATTAAATTCAAGGAGGAATACCAAATATTTGTGGAAAACTGGTACTATGAAAGAAAAGCATCAAACTCAACAAACAAGTAGATCTAAATTCTTAGGGAACAGTCAATAGAGCAATACTTTAAAGTAAGTATAGTTAATACCCTCAAGGAGACTCAATAATTCTTACACACACACAAATACAAGTCTTGGAAATGAAAAATAGGTTTTAAAATAACTATCTGAATAGCAAAATAGACATGAATGAAGAGCATTTTAAGTGAATTGAAAAATGGAGCTCTGAGGCCTTCTCCCCAAATAAACTACCAAATGACAAAAAGAAGATAAAAATACAGGAGAAAAAGGGATATTCAAGTTAGATCTAAGACTTCAATGTCTGTCTATAAAAGGAGATCCAGAAAAGTAGAATGGCAGTAGGGGGCAGGAGAGGGAGTTAGAAGGAAGAACAGAAGAAGTACTGTCTATAGCATTCTTTAGAACCTTTAGTACAGTGTTTAATAATAGGTGATAGCAGTCATCTTTGTCTTGTTTTTAAAATTAGGGACACTGCTTGCAATGTTGCATCATTATTAAGTATGCTGTAGAATTTTGGTAGATAATCCTTTATCAAGTTAAAGAAGTTTATTCCTACCAAAAATTAGTAGTTTTGTTGTTTTATGATATTTGAATGTTGAATTTTATCTTTTTTTTCCAGCATGAGTTAAGAGAATCACAAGGGTTTGCTCCTTTAATTTGTAAATTACACTGATTTATTAATACTGAACCACCTTTGCATTGGGATAAACGCTATAAACACATATTGGTATCCTACCAGTTCACTACTCTTTCATTTAGTTTTGCTTAAATGTTCATAAGTGATTAGGATCATAACTTTCTGTATTTGTGCCTGTAGTATATTTTGACCAAAAATTGATTATTCAACTTTTTTTTAAAAAATTTTTTTAATGTCTATTTATTTTTGAGACAGAGAGAGACAGAGTATGAACGGGGGAAGGGCAGAGAGAGAGGTAGACACAGAATCGGAAGCAGGCTCCAGGCTCTGAGCCATCAGCCCAGAGCCTGACGCGGGGCTCGAACTCACGGACCGCGAGATCGTGACCTGAGCTGAAGTCGGACGCTCAATTGACTGAGCCACCCAGGCGTCCCTCAACTTTTTAAAGAAGAATTAAAACTTAAAGCCGCATGTAGATCTCAAAATCAGGACAAACCTCTATTGATGATGAAAGCTTTGGGATAGTTTGTGAAAAAAAATCTGAAGTCTCCTAAATAGTAAAGGTTTGAATAGGAAGTTTTATCTCCATGAATGTGATGAAAATTTTGTAATCTGTTAATTGCTTCTTCCTTTATATGTTACTCTTCTCTTATTTTATTTCTTTCTCTTTAGGTACGCATAGCTGCTAAATTCATCACTCATGCACCCCCAGGGGAATTTAATGAAGTGTTCAATGGTGAGTAAACATTAGTATTTTAAGCCCTCCATAATTATGTATAAGTATTTATTGAGTGTTTCTTATCTCTTCTAATCCTTACAGCACATTATAGCTATAGCTTAAGGAAATCAAGATTAAAAGAGGTTAAAATAATTTATTCAATGTATCTAGCAAGTAAGTGTCAGAACAAGGATTCAAACCCAGGTCTGAGTTAAAAGCATACTCTTAACCCATAAATTAGGATACCTATCTTATGTGAGAAAAGATTTAAAGTAGCTTAATATGAATATGGAAGCAATATTAAATTATTTTCATAGTTTTGTATCACTATAAATCATAGCTTCAGCTTCTTCTGTGCTTTCACTCAACACATGCTTGTAATATATACAGGACACTTTCTAAAGCCATTGGGGCTGAACCGACTACATCTGGGAAGCTTATTACATACACAGATTCCAGCCTTACCATCCTCAAGTTCTCCCAGGTGATTCTGAGTCACAGCCAGTTTGGGAACCGCTATTCCAATACATTTATAAATTTCTATTCACTGGCTTAACATATAGAATGAAAAATGTAGATGAGGCATCTTGAGCTTTATGATAAAATCAATCATTATAATCCCATTTTAAGTTGTTAAATTCATCTTTAAGTCCTTTGTGTATCTTGGTTCATTTTAGCAAGCATTTATTTTGAAATTCGAGTTTTACATTAGAGGGCTATGTACTTGAGAGGAGCTATGTGATACTCATCTGCAGTTGGCCCAGAGCCCCACACATTATAGAACAATCACTAATCTCCAGTGATAAAAATAATTAATGATGCAGAGAAAGAGTAACCAGGAGAACATATAATTTAAGGAGTAAATAATACAATAGAAATAAATCAGAACATGTATCCTTATAGACTTATTTGTGGATTTTGAGCACTAACAGCAAGAGAAACAAATAAACAAATGCAGCCTTATTTTCCTAGTCTTTTTTGCATTTTGACCAAATGTAAATTTTCAACAACTGAGCTTTTAGGAAATTTTCCTTTGACCTGAACTTTATCAAGCTGATTAGCTCAAATAAATTCTTTTTTTTTTTTTTTAATTTTTTTTTTTTTAATGTTTATTTTTGAGACAGAGAGTGAGACAGAGCATGAGCCGGGGAGGGCCAGAGAGAGGGAGACACAGTATTGGAAGCAAGCTCCAGGCTCTGGGCTGTCAGCACAGAGCCCGACGTGGGGCTCAAACCATGAACCATGAGAACATGACCTGAGCCGAAGTCGGACGCCTAACCGACTGAGCCACCCAGGCACCCCAGCTCAGATAAATTCTTAACAAAATTAATGGCCTTTGTAGTTAGAAGTCCCTGTTTGATTTCTGACAACTGAATGGACTTTACAGGAATATCATGAGAATAATTGATATGAAAGAATTAGATTAAGAATTGGCAAGCTACTTGTGGCATGAGGACTAGTTTTTATTGGCATGCTACACATTGGCCTCTGCCAGCCTCTTTCAGAAGCTCTAAGAGTCCATGGCCTTTGGCTTATAATTAAATTAGTCTTTCCTCTTGGAGTTAATGAATGCTTAGTAGTTTCTTCTACAATAAGGACCCTCCTCTTATAAAAGAAGAATGACTTTGGGGTGCCTGGGTAGTTCAGTAGGTTAAGGGTCCAACTCTTGATTTCGGCTCAGGTCATGATCTCATGGTTTGTGGGTTTGAGCCCCCCACTGGACTCCGTGCTGACAGTGCAGAACCTGCTTGGGATTCTGTCTCCCTCTCTGCCCCTGCTCTGCTCACTCTCTCTCTCTCTCTTTCAAAATAAATAAGTAAACATTAAAAAATAATAATTAAAATTTAAAAAATAAGCATGACTAGACTCTTGACATACAGCTTTTTAAAAGCATGTAGGCCCCATGTTCAATCCTTCATGGAAAAATATGTTTGGCAGTTTCACTGCCACTGGCTGAATTTTGCCCAGCTTTCTTGGTCTGATGTTATAGAAAAGCCTCCAGTTCTTAATCTTATTTTAAAGGATTCTTTAGATACAAAATTAACAGTTCTAATTGTAACTTTCTTTAAACCATGCTTTTTATTTGCTATGAAATTCCTTGAGAAGTTGTTTGATTATTGTACCGCAAATAATTACATGAAAATCTATGAACGTGAGCATCTGTTCATTTGCATATAGGATATCTGAAGATCAACTTTGCAAAGCCTGACTTGTTAAACATTTCTGAAGCTTATCTTTTACTGAACATTTGAATTTTAACATCTTTTAAAGGTGTGGTTTTTTAAAATGTTTATTTTGAGAGGGGTGAGAAAGTGTGCGCACAAGCAGTGGAGGGGTAGAGAGAAGGAGACAGAATCCCAAGCATGCTGCACATGCTGTCAGGGCAGAGCCCAGTGCAAGACTTGACCCCACAAACTGTGAGATCATGACCTGAGCCGAAATCTAGAGTCGGATGCTTAACTGACTGAGCCATCCAGGCGCTCTGTTCTTAACGTCTTTTAACATTTTTTTCCTCTTCAGATGTCCGGCTACTACTTAACAATGACAATCTCCTCAGGGAAGGGGCAGCACAGTAAGTATCTTTCAAAATCCACTTACATATATTTTTTTCACTTCTATATTATTTTAATTTTGGATGAACTATATTGATAGTAAATTTGTGCCCTGGAAACTAAGTCTAAAATACTTCAATATAAAGCAGTTGGTTTTAGCAGTTTTAGTTGTTTTTTTTTTTTTTTCTTGGAGAAAACATGTTCCCCCCAATGTTGTTTATTCCCTTAAAGCTTATTATGTACGACCTTATTTTTTATTTTTTTATTTTTCCAGATTTCCCCTGTAAAAGCAGAGTTTAATACGAGTGGTTAGGGTTTCTTCTATACTCCTTTTAGTTCACATTGAATTTTTTTTAATTGCTAGCTATAGAAAGATAAGGCTGCTATTGAGGAGTGTTTCTTAAACTGCCACAAAATAGTAGATATTCATAAAAGTGCCCTAATAGAATTAACCATAGAATAATAGCATCGTTGTTCAACCCAGTCATGGATTCCTTATCACCACCACGCTAATTAATCTTTCTAAAATACCATTTTCCTTTTATCCTTGTCCTCAAAAACATGAGAGTGATGTGTGTTTTGTTTTCTTCAAATCTAAATACTGTCAGCTTTCAGGGCCCTCTGTTATCTGGCTTTATCACTACTCTCCTTTACATACAAAATTCTGTTTCAATCACTGTCTTTGTAACTGACCCAGAGTTCCTTTGTAAAGAGGAAACCAGAAAAGGATAATGACTGGGTAAAGATGGGGTAGAGAGGATGGAACAAGGATTTTGACATAGAGCAACAAATAATTGTCATAAAGGCATTTGGTATGGTATACAGTTGATTTAGATTTCAGCTATAGAAAACTTTTAAGAGTTGCTGCCTGAGAAGCAATCATCTTCTTCTGCCCTTCTTCTGCCCTGCTGTTTTGGATCTCATTCTGGGAGCAAATTCTACAAACCCTATAATTGTCATCATGATTGATATTCTCATTATACATTGATTTAGGCACACACTGAAGATACATTCTAATGCTGGTTTCTCTTAGTTGCATAAAATGCCATAGAAAAAGGCATTCATGATTTGCTAATTCAACCCCTGTCTATCCTCTGCCCTGTCATTGAAAGAATTTCATCTATATTTTGTCAACAGATGATTATCCAGTCTGAATGCTCCTAATAATAAGGAATTCACCATCTAACAAGGCAGGTTCTTCAACTTGCTTGACATATATTGGTCTTAGTTTTATCCTTGAGAGCTACTCAAAATAAATCTAGTCAGTACTTCATTTGATAAGGTACTGCTGAAGAGGAGATGGGGAGTGGAATGCCAAGATCCAAGAGTGACTGCATCCTAAGCCTGTTATCACGTTTTTAATTAGGAGTAACAGTAGAATTTGGTATTTAATAGTTCAGATGCTTTAATTGCACTGACAATAAAGCTTTGTTTTTATAAATATTCTGGTTCTTATAGACTGGGGCTTTTCAGAGAACATTCTTCCTAAAGGACAGCTGTCTTATGCCCAAATATTTGCTTTTCTATAGGGATAAAAAAATTCTGTTTTTCTTCCAGTAATAAGATGCTTCAGTCCCTTGGCTGCAGATCTCATAGTAAGGGCTCAGTGAATGTTGTTTCAGTAATCATCATTATTGCCTTCTATATAAAATGAAGGAGGACTGAACAACTGAGAATTTAACCCTATTTCCTGGATTTTCACCTATGCTTCTTGACCACTGTAACCATTCTCTGTTAATTCCCAGTACTTCCAGACTAAGTAGGGAGATGTAGGCCGTGTTAAAGAGAGGATTTTATTTCTGAAAGAGAGGGGAAATTATTAGTATTATGAGCAGAGAATGACTCGATGAGATTATATTTTAGAATAATTACTGGCTACCATGCAGGGGGGCAAATATTGAAGTAAGAGGAGTAGTTAGAAGGCTTATTGCAGTAGTTCAGAGATAAATGGCGGTGGTTTGGACTAGTGTAAGGGTGGTGGGAAGGAGTCAGATTCTGAATATGTATTCAAGGTAGAACCCATATGATTTACTGATGGATTGGATGTGAAATGTGGGAGAAAGAAGAATCAAGAAGGATCTCAAGTTTTCGGTCCACACTGCTGGTAGAATGAAAATACCATTTTCTTGAGATGGGATTAAATATTAACCATCTTTGGTATTTGTGTTTGTGATCTGTAATCTTAGGACATATCGTAGAATGGAATGCTTACTACTCTCTACTCCTTAAGCTTTTCTAAAAAAAAAAAAATCAATAATAATAATAATATTTAATCCACTTTGCATGAACATTTAATTTATCTTCCTATCTGAAGAACCATGTTTAAGACTCATTTTGCTAATGGGGATGTATAATGATTTATAACACCATAGAAATGATTTATCTAAAAACTTAACAATAACCCAAAATGAAAAGACAGAGGATTAGCTTTAAATGTCTGTTACTTTGGTTTCTTTTAAAGAAAAGTTTGATACTTTGCTTAAAAACAGTGTCTAGCAGGCGTTTTAGCAGGTTAAACTTGGGCAGAAGAGGTGTTTAACTTTTCCCTTGGCCAGTGGGTGAGAATACTGATATTTTGTGTGTTATGCGTTTCTTACACTGCAGTTTACCTCAGGCTTCTTTCCCTTTACCTTTTTGCTTACTTAGATGTACTAGGGAGCCATTGAAAATGCAGTTTTACAAATCTAGCACTGGACAAGTAAATGGTAGTTAATAGGCATGTACTTTGATTATTCATATCTCCTTTTTAAAATAATCTCTTCTGGGGCGCCTGGGTGGATCATTCAGTTGGGCGGCCAACTTCGGCTCAGGTCATGATCTCGTGGTCTGTGAGTTTGAGCCCCACATCGGGCTCTGTGCTGACAGCTCAGAGCCTAGAGACTGTTTTGGATTCTGTGTCTCCCTCTCTCTCTGACCCTAACCAGCTGATGCTCTATCTGTCTGTCTCTCTGTCTCTCTCTCAAAAATAAAATAAACATTAAAAAAAATAATAATCTCTTCTGCCTTAAGCTCTCCTCTGAGACTTGACTCACGCTCCACTCTTGCCTCACGCTCTCCCCATGTCAAATGCCTTCCAGTACATTTAATTATGATCTCTCCTGCCTGCCCTGCCTCAGAAAGTCCAGAATAAAGAAGGCAGCATTGCTAAAATAGTGCATCAACTGAAGGGTTTTTTGTTTTTTCTTTAAACTACTGAAAGCCTCTATCTAAAAGTTGGTAATTCACAAAAATCTGATTACTTAAAACTTCGGAATTGTCTAAGGGGAATTCTGTTGGAGCTTAGAAGTGGAGACGAACAGGTAATTTCAGAGTTTAGGGCACATCTGAGATCACTGTGAAGAGTTCCTTCAGAAAGTGGGAAGGCATTAGGATAACACTAGTTGCCTGGAGAGAGAAAGGGAAGAGCACTGGGGAGTGTTTTCACATTCTCTTTCACTATTATGTGAATTACCTTTGGTGTTTCTTTATGTATAATTCTCTCCCCCCCCCTTTTTTTCCACTTGTTAAAATACAGTGCGTTTGCCCAGTATAACATGGATCAGTTCACGCCTGTGAAGATAGAAGGATATGAAGATCAGGTAATGACTGTTCTTTTTAGTAGGCTGTGCCTGGGTGGTAGTAGAAATCCTATAAACCAAAGCAAATGTCTGAAGATAAGATGCTGAATAAATTCATGCCGTAGTTATCAGAGCTTTTGTAAATGTTCTATATAAGAAAATTCTTCCCCTCTCTGATAATACCAGGAGTTTCTTTGACAGGAAAAAAGAGCTGCCCCTAACAAGAATAGTGAAAGTAAAAGAATTGAGTTTTATACAGATTTTATAGCTGTATGTAATTCTCCTTGGTAAGAATAATAGGAGACATTATATTTGATATTCTATAGAAAAACAGACATTTCTATTCAAATAGAGGAACAAAACAAACATTTCCATTATTGTCATAGTTATAAACATAGTCTGGCAGGACTTTGCAAATTCATTAATTGCACTTCAAAGGCAGTATGTCACTAAATACCAAATCCTTGTTAAAAAAATCTGAGGGGCACCTGGGTGGTTCAGTTGGTTGAGTATCCAACTCTTGATTTTGGCTCAGGTCATGATCTCATGGTCGCGATATCAAGCCCCATGTAGTGTGGAGCCTGCTTGGGATTCTCTCTCCTTTCCTCTCTGTCCCTCCCCCACTCTCAATGTCTGCACTCTCTCTCTGTCTCTCAAAATAAACTTAAAGAAAAGAGTCTGAATCTTCTTTGAACCCACAAATCCATAAGATTTATCCTAGGAAAATAAGTATATAAATGTATTAAAAAGATTATAGCAAGGTTTATGACAGTGAAACAAGGTTTATAATAGTGAAAAATTGGGAACAATCTAAATGCTCAACCAACATTAAATTAATATCTATAGACCAAAATACTATGACTACATTGAAAAGTGATGTAAAAACTGATCTGGGAATATACTCCCTTTGGTAACACATATGCTAAAGTATTGATCTAGAAAGGTTTTTGTGATATATTAAGCTAAAACATAAAAGAACATATGTAGAATTGTGCTAGTTTATTTTTCAAATAGATATTTAAATGAGCTGTATTAGAATTAATGCATTTTAAATTCTTTAAAAGATGCACCATTTTATGTACCACTAAGAAAAAACACTGCCAATTTTAATTGGCAAAGTCCTAAGATGCCATCAAGTATAAGATGTATCCCATTTTATGAAATGTTAAGTGATGGGGGGACATATGCATCTTTTTTTTTTTTAATGTTTGTTTATTTTTGAGAGAGAGCACCTAAGGGACAGAGAGAGAGGGGACAGAGGATCGGAAGAGGGCTCTGTGCTGACAGCAGAGAGCCTGATGTGGGGTTTGAATTCACGAACCGTGAGATCATGACCTAAGCCTAAGTCAGATGCTTAACTGACTGAGCCACCCAGGTGCCCCTAGAGGGACATACACATCTTAGGAGTCAAAGGTATAAAGTATATAGATGTGCGTAGGAAAGGAAATGTAGGAAAATATACACCAAAATGTTAACTCTGTCTTGGAATTACAGGATTTTTGGAATTTGTTTTGCTTGTTTTTTGTTTGTTTTGGTTTATATTTTTGCTTAATTTTCTTAATGAAAATAGATTAATTACAAGTATAAACAATAAACAATACTGGAGAAAATGATAAATATTGCTTGCAATTGATATTGTATAATTTAATGTAATATAGACAAGTTATTGAAATAAGATCTGTGTCCAGATACATGTTATAAGACCATTCCCATACACCAGTAGTAGCCAGCTTAAAAATGTAGTCAAAAGGAGATGGCATTCTTAGCCATAACAACAGCAACAAAAAGCTATTACCTGGACATTAAAATAAGGAAAGATACATGAGTTATTAAAGAAGATGCCATAGGGGAGCCTGGCTGGCTCAGTTGGTAGAGCATGCGACTCTTGATCTCAGGGTTAGAAGTGTGAGACCCACATTGGGTGTAGAGATTACTTAAAAATAAAATGTTTTGAAAAATAAAGTAGATGCCATAAAACATCACACACACAAAGGAAAAAAATTAAAAAGACAAAACCAAAGTAGATGCCACCCCTGCATATAATAAAAATCAACTACAGTGGGTTAACTACGCAGAGATTTTTGTCATGTAAGAAATCCGGAGGTAATATTTAGAGCTGTTAAGAGCTGTTACATGGTAGCTCCATGATGTCATCAGAGACCCACGTTGCTTCCAGCTCTCTATTCTGCCTTCCAGGTATTGTTTTCATTATCATGCTCTTAAGAGAGCCGCTCTATTTCAGGGCACTAAATCCATAGTTGTAGGAAGGAAGAAGGAAGAAGTTGGAAAAGGTGCTGGCCATTCCAGAAGCAACTTTCACTGATAAGTTATTGCCAGAACTCCTATCACTTTGTCATTCCTAGTGGGGAAGTATCATTTTTGTATTTGTATACACAGTCTTTTTGGAAACTTTTGGGGTTCTGTTAGTAAGGGAAAAGGAAAGAATGGATATTGGATTGGAAACTAGCGGGAGTCTGCTATACAATTCATACACACACACACACACACACACATTAATCTGGGAAGTAAATGGGAAATTAGATTTAAATACAGTGTTTCTGAATAAGAAATATAAATAATATGGAAAGCTTGTTTGAATAAGAAATATAAATGAGGGGCACTTGGGTGGCTCAGTTGGCTAGGCATCCGACTTCAGCTCAGGTCATGATCTCACAGTCTGTGGGTTCAAGCCCCACTTCAGGCTCTGTACTGACAGTTCAGAACCCAGAGCCTGCTTCTGTGTCTCCCTCTCTCTCTGCCCCTCCCCACCTTACTCTCTGTCTCTGTCTCTGAAAAATGAATAAACTGTAAAAAAAAATAAATAAATAAATAAAAAAGGAAATATAAATGGTATGGAAATTTTGTTTTTCAAATAGATTTCATACAATTCCTATGAAAAATAGACCATACAGGATTATTCTGATCAGGAACAACAATGAAAAAAGACCAATGCTAGCAAACAAAGACACAAGGCAAGAATCAGAAAGCCCTTAAACTAAGTATCATAAAACAGAAAGGAAAAGGAAACAATTGATAAAATTTATGAGATTACTCTAACTTTGATTTCCAGTGCCAACTATGCACTTAGATTAATTCCAGGTGGAGATTAAAGGTTAAATATTTTTTAAAACATAAAAATTTAGTAGGAAATGGAAAGAGAATCATAACTTTTAAGTAATGATGAAACATTAGAAAAGTTTATAAAAGAAAGTGACCTTTGTATAATGGGCTTAAAATAAGATTTTAAAAGAAGAAAATATGTGCCTCAAGCATAGTAAAGAGGTTATTCAAATACCTAAGGATGATGCCAAGAGTTCAGTGAATAAATGAGCAACAGAAATGAACCATTTGCACCCAACTGGTTCAGTTGCACCCAACTGAAATACAAAGCAAACTTGGAAAAGTGTTACATCGCCCAGAAATAGTAATTAAGGTAGTGCAGATTAAAATTTTAATGTGAACATATTTACTTTTTAATTACAAAAGTTGCAGGATTGTGATGAGAAAGCTTTATGAGAGTAAGACTAAGGAAATAATCAAGCTTCTAAAGGGTAGTCTGATGATAAGGACATGAATCTCAAAACTAGGAATTCTTTCCAAAGAATTATTTTTAAGCAGAAGACTTTTTGTGGGAGAATTTATAGTGGCTTTCAATAGTGGAAATGGTAAGTAACTTAAACCTGCTTCAATTCAGGAGTGATTAAATATATTATGGTATGTCAATATTGTGAAATTATATGTAATTATTAAAAATGGTAAATGTGTCAAAAGACAAATGGCAAATTAGGGAAAAAATTGTGAAACTCAACACATGCAGAGTTTTATCTGCCTAATTAATAAAAAGAGTTCAACTGGAAAAAGACCAAATACCCAATAGAAAAGTGGGCAAAAGATAAGAATAGACTGTTCACAGAAGGGGAAATACAGTAAATGACTTTTTAAAAGGTGAAAAGAAATTGCAGTTAAAATTTCTACTGATAGTGTGTTTGTAACTTGGTACCACACCCTATCTCTGATATAGGGCAGTTTGTCAGCCTCTAACAAAATTATGAATACGTTTACACTTTGATCCAGTTCCCCTTTCAGAGAATTTACCTCACATGAGTACATGGCACATGTACATAATTGATACATAATGAACATACAAGGACATTTATTGCAATATTGTTCATAATAGTAAGAGATTGAAAACAACCCAACTATCCATTAATAGAGGACTGGTTGAATAAATTTTTGTATAGCCATACAATGGAGCAGTATACAATTGTAAACCAAAAAACAAGGAAGTTCTCTGAGTATTCCTATGGAAAGATTTTCTAGGTATATTAAATTTAAAAAGTAAAAAGTGAAACACAGTATAGTATGCTAGTTTTGTGTAAACTAAAAGGGTGGGTGGGTGCCTGGGTGGCTTAGTTGAGTGTACGCGACTCTTGATCTCAGCTCAGGTCTTGATCTCAGGGTCGTGAATCTGTTGGGTCTGTGCTGGGGGTGAAGCCTACTTAAACAAACAAGTAAATAAATAGAATAAGTAATACATTCACATGGTTCAAAAATGGAAAAAAATATATATAGAGAGAGAGATCTTTTTCTCATCTTTATCTCATATCCACCAAATTCCTAACAAATAAATGTCCCTTTCCTCATAAGGCAACTGATTTTTATTAATTTAGAGCAAGGGTCAGCAAGCTATGCATGGCAGGTACCACTTATTTTTGTAAATAAAGTTTTATTGAACACAGCCCTGCTTGTTTGTTTTTTGTATTGTCTATGGCTGCTTTCCTGCTAACATCAGAGTTGAGTAGGCACAACTGATTCTATGTCCAGAAAAGCTGAAAATACTTACTATCTGGCCCTTTACAGAAAAAATTTGCCAATCCCTGATATATTCTTCCAGGGTTTCTATTTTACAAATATTACCTATTTTAAATGCTAAGTATAATGACTAGAAAAGGTTTATGAAATATGTGAAAAAATGATATTAAAATGTATAGAGAAGTTACTGTTGCAGCTATGTATAAAGTATATACATTGGCAAAACATTAGACAGAAACCAAGAAATGAAGGATAGGTTGGAGAAATGTGGTTTTAGAGCTGATTTAACCCTAAACATAATATTTTTAATAAGAGTAAAAATGTGACTTAAGGGGTAGCTGGCTGGCTCAGTTGGTAGAGCATGCTGCTCTTAACCTTAGAGTCATGAATTCAAGCCCCACCTTGGGGGTGGAGTTTACTTAAAAAGTTAAATTTTTTAAAAATGTGACTTGATTGAAAAATCAGTATGAAAGAGAAATCTGAGTAAATGAAAAGTTAACTGTCTTCAGAATTTTTATTTGTTTTGTTAAATTTGACAAGAACTTTTTTTTACAGAGTTACTCATATTTATAATTATTCTTTGGAAGGTCTTAATTACAGAACATGGTGACCTGGGTAATAGCAGATTTTTAGATCCAAGAAACAAAATTTCCTTTAAGTTTGACCATCTACGGAAAGAAGCAAGTGACCCCCAGCCAGAGGACGTAGATGGAGGTCTGAAGTCTTGGAGAGAATCCTGTGACAGTGCTTTAAGGGCCTATGTGAAAGATCATTATTCCAACGGCTTCTGTACTGTTAAGTATCTGCCTGCTTCATTATTAGAGATGTTTTATTTTCTACATTTACCTTATCCTTTGTGAGCTTTGGCTAGCCAAACATCACTTCTTCTTAGAGTCTCCTCTGCATTTTATTCTCCTCTGCATTTTTGAAGGGGTATAAATGGACAGTTTTATATGGAAAATTCTTTAACAGCTTTAGTTTAGACATAAGTAAATAAATTTAGATTGTCAAGACAGCTATTGCCACATTCATGACTTTTTAGTATAGGCCTTTTTACAGAAAGCTACTTACATAGTCTAGATGCTTTCTTCACTGGATCGTCAAAACTATTTGAATTTTTTTTAATCAAGAGTAATTTGACTTTTTTTTTTTTTACTAATGTTAAAATTTGGCTCTATCATGATTTTTCCTTTGTAAGGTTGTGAATACGATTAAGAAAAATGTCTGTTAGAATATTTTCAATATTTAACGATGATGAGTTAAATGGCGATAATAGAATATTGGGTAAGAGCCCTTATTTTGAAGCCATACTAACTGGTTTGATCCTAGCCTTGCCACTTAATTAGTTCTGTGACTTTGTTAACATGTCTGCCTCAATTCTTTTCACCTATAAAATGGAAATAATAGTTCTTACCTCATAGGATGTTGTGAGGATTGAATGAAGTAATTACTCATATAAAATGCCTGGAAAATGTCTGGCACAAAGGAAGTTCTGCATAAGTGTTGAATATCATTATTATTACATGTTTTTTATTTTTTAAATGATAGAGAAAACCCATTATGGTGGATAATTACAGTCGATATTACAAAGGAAGACATGGCATACTCTTTTAGAAATTGGCTTTGCAATCCTAAATATACTTTCAACTTCTCATTTGTTATGTATTTAAAGTTTGACACTACTCATTCTTATTTTGGAGAGCCTCCACACCAAGTAACCTCACATGCCATTTTCTCACTGTCTCTGCCAACAAATGAGCTACAGAAAGCCATCAAATTGTTCTGACAGTGTCTGTTGTACCCCAAATGTCTTATATCCTCAGAGCTGTCCTGCTTGGTGGTAATTCTTGATTTCATCTCAATATTTCCCATAATGTTTTCAATATAGTGTGTTCCAATTCATTCCCATTGCCCTTAGGCATCTGTCTGATCCCCCACATATTAGTAAGACTGACATGAAATCTTTCTCTGCTTTCCATACTCAGCAGTGTTCCCTCTCTTCCACTGTACTTGAATCTTAGAAAGGGGGATCCTTATTCTTGATCTTATACTATCCTATCTGATACATATCTCTTTAAATATTTTTATTTCTCTTCTTAAGGAGAACAAACTTTTCCTCAGTCATAATTTCCATCAGTTACTTTTCTTCTTCTCTTTCTACCTTGCTCTTCCTCCCTCTTCTTCACTTCCTTTCTTCCCTCATCTCTCTCTACTATGTAACCAAACCTGGGAGCATTCTGCTCCTACTAGTGTCATTTCCTCATTATGTATCTACTTCTTAACCCTGTGAATCTTGGCTTCAGTCTTTAGTCTATAGAAACTGTTCTCTGAGTTTACTAATGGTTCCTGAATTACCTCAGTATCTTTTTCTTCGTCCTTGACTTCTTTATGGCATTTCACACTGAGACCATCCAACTACTTGCCTTTTGCTTAGACTGCTGTCAGCACCCTCTACTCATTCTCAGTTTGTCTCTATTTCTTTTCTTCTCCCCTACCTTTGTAAATGTAGGCATTCCCCACTGCTCTATTTCTCTTTCTTGAAAACTCATGGTTTATTTAATATAGGGAAAGTAAACATGTGGAAATATTTTGTGGACTATAAAGTTCTTCTATTTATTTTTTTTCCTTTTCCTTGGGATTGCATTTCTGTTCACCTCTCCTACATTAAGGAACAGTTGGGGCTTCTGACTACTAGCTGCACATCTCTATCTGAATTTCCCAATTTGTTAATGATACTACTGTCTATCTGGTCATCCCAGTATGCAAGCACTTTGGCTCTTTCCCCTTTTCTGTCCTTCACTTGCAGTGTATTGTTAGACTTGATTATGCTTTTGCACCCTGATACCCACTGATACTACCCTGACTTATTGCCTAGATTAATGCTCTGGCCTCCTAACCAACTTTAGCTTTTCCTCTACTTTAGCCTGTATACCAGTATTAATTATTCTCCCAAAACAATAGTGCCTGGTATGTTGTTTTGGTGTCTGTCCTGTAGAATAATGTCCATACTTATTACCTTCTATCTATTACTGTGGGATTTATATCTTCTATCCTGTATCATCACCCACTTCAGTTAACCCACTTCACACGTACTGTCTAACCTGAAAGCACTAATTGCCATTCACTGAACAAGCCCCCAGTTTCCTGTCTGAAGAGTTTACTCATCTTTCCTCTCAGTCTCTGCCTATGAGAATCTCACCTGTCTTGTAAGGCCCAGTCCAACTGTCACCTCCCTTGTACCCCAAATCAGGAGCAGTACTGCCTTCTGCAGTCATTGTACCAGTGTCTCCCGTGGAACTAAACATGTTCTGCTCTGTGTTTGTATCCCATGAAGTCTTGTGAGTTACCTGATTCTTTGTCTCCTCCGAAGATTTAGCATGCTGTTTTTGTACAGTGTTTGGCATTTAGGTTAAATGTGTTTTCAGAGGCTAACTTTTTTTTTTGTTTAACAATAGGTTTATGCTAAAACTATAGATGGGCAACAGACCATTATTGCGTGTATTGAAAGCCACCAGTTTCAGCCTAAAAACTTCTGGTAAGAAAGTAGATGTTCTCTTCTATTTGTGTCTTAACTTCTGTTGGGAAGAAAACAAACCAGTAGTTGAAACTTGGTTGTTGTTTTTTTTTTTTTAATTTTTTTTTTTCAACGTTTTTATTTATTTTTGGGACAGACAGAGACAGAGCATGAACGGGGGAGGGGCAGAGAGAGAGGGAGACACAGAATCGGAAACAGGCTCCAGGCTCCGAGCCATCAGCCCAGAGCCTGACGCGGGGCTCGAACTCACAGACCGTGAGATCGTGACCTGGCTGAAGTCGGACGCTTAACCGACTGTGCCACCCAGGCGCCCCGAAACTTGGTTTTTAATCTAACTAGTTTAGAATAAGTTATTTGACTGAGAGGCTTCAGTTCCCCATCTGCAAAATGAGGGGTTTAGATGTGAACATTTAGATTCCTTTCAATGCTAAGATTTTATAATCTTGTCTTTTTAAAAAATGCTCTTCTATTGAGTGAGAATAAGTGATTGGTTAAGAAAGTGCCCAGTGGAAAATCTGAGTTTTACTCGGGTTTAGTTAATAATACTTGAGTTAATTGCAAAACTCAGCAGCCCATCTAGCTGTTTGTGGAAGAGCCTACCATGAATAGTATAAGCATGGTTTTCTGTTCCATGATTGAAAAATGAAAGTCAGAATAACTTTAAAAAACTTACGTTTAGGGGCGCCTGGGTGGCGCAGTCGGTTTAGCGTCCGACTTCAGCCAGGTCACGATCTCGCAGTCCGTGAGTTCGAGCCCCGCGTCGGGCTCTGGGCTGATGGCTCAGAGCCTGGAGCCTGTTTCCGATTCTGTGTCTCCCTCTCTCTCTGCCCCTCCCCCGTTCATGCTCTGTCTCTCTCTGTCCCAAAAATAAATAAACGTTGAAAAAAAAAATTAAAAAAAAAAAAAAAAAAACTTACGTTTAGACACTTGGATACAAACTTGTATTTGAGTAGACAGAGCCTTGGATTTGTCAAACTAGAAATGATTTGTTTCTTTTTGGTTTTGGTTTTGTTTTTTTTCTCTTTCCCAAATTCTCTCCCTCAGCAGCAAATCACCTCTTTGTTGTGCTTATTGCTAACTCTTCAGCCTTGTGTGTGTTTTAATAGGAATGGTCGTTGGAGATCAGAGTGGAAGTTCACCATCACACCACCTACAGCCCAGGTGGTTGGAGTACTTAAGATTCAGGTGAGATCCCCATGTGTTAATAGGCCATGTTAAAATGTCACATCTTCAAAACAAACATGCAAGTTGGTATTTGTTCTGGTATTCGAAATAAGGAACAACTATATGTAGATGCAACCTGATGGTAGTAAATAGAAATAGAAGCCTCCTTCATGGGGAAATGGTTAAGCAGAGCTATTCTGGGTTGATAAAGGATAGTCATATGGTATGTACTGCTTGCTTATTATTTTTCTCTTTCAAAGATAACAAGATTTTTCCAGGAATTATCAAATAGTACTTCTAAGAAAGAAGAAAATAAATGATTATTAAGAAGTGACTAAATAGCAGCTGCTGTGACTTACTTAGGGTCTCTCGTATATGTTAGCCCGTGTAAGTGTGTATGTGCGTGTACATATAAAACATAATTCTTAACTTTGAAGACAGCTACATGAATGGGATTGTTTTGTTTTTTTACAGTAATGACAGAAGGTTGTATTATCAAGTAAATAAAACAGAGGAACTAGAGCGAATGACCAAGTGTCATCGTGTATGGAATATAAGTAACCAAGCAGAGTAGATTTCTAGTGCTGGTGTCAGAACAGATAGGCAGGTGAATAAGGAGCTTGTGGATGCCTGTCTCGATCGGAGTCTTCTGATATCCTAGCAGAGGTTTGAAATTCAAATTCAGGGTGATTGAATTCTTAAGCCCAGCCAACTCTCAGGTAGGATTAAACAGTTACTGATACCTGAGATCAGTACCTAATCATACTTCTATTATATTGTGTTAAGTCTTACTTTCAAAACAATTAGCAAGAGCTGCCTTTCTTAATGATATAATTTAATTAAAATATATATGGTACATGTCATCTGTACCCGCTCTTTTCAGGATAGCTTCCTGCTACAAGTAACAGTAACTTGTTTCCTGGGAGCTCTTCCTAGCCACAGGAGCATGCCCAACTCAGATGAGGCAAGCTGAAAATGTTAAGTTCACAGCTCTGGAGCAGCCCTTAGTGCCATACAAGAGTTGGTAGATAAATATGCCAGTTTCCTCACCCATCAGGTGGGACAACTCTGAAGTATGTTCTCCTTAGTCTTCCAGAGTCCAGGACCCACAGCTGTCTGTGGGTCATTAATGGTCATCTCTGGGTTCATTAATGCACCCATAACACTTTCCTCCCTTCTGTGTCTTACTACCTCAGCCCTTACTAGCCTTTCTTGAGATTACCTCCCAAGTAAACCACCTCCTCTTAAATCTTAATCATGGGGTCTGCTTCTGGGGGAGCCCAAGCTAAGACAACATATATTGCTCTATTTCTGTTTAATCATATATATGAGTAGCCTAATGCTTTAGATCTCCTGTAACTATGGCATCAGCATTAACTTGGCAGCTTACTATAAATTTATGTAGGTAACTTGATTTTTCTTCCAGAAGGAGACAATTACTTGTGTTTCAGCTTTGCCAATGCAAACCTAAATTAAGAGTACATATCATAAAGGGTAATAGTTTCTGATAAGGCTTAAAACAAGGGCCACTACCCGGACCTCATGTATACCTTTTAACCAGATTGTCTGATCACACCTTGGAGAAGGGCTTGCTTCTTCTACAGATCTTTTAAAATCAGAGTGAGAATTACTTGGAAGAGTCACTAAGATATGTAGACCTTTGGTTATTCTGTAGGCAAAAGGGTAGTTCTGGGAAGTCAACAGTTTCTGAGGATTTATGTTGATGATAGTCATGTTGAAATTTTTATTAGCAGCTGAGACCTAGAAAGGTTTTTGTTGCTTTTGGCAACTTTGAAGCTGGGGAGATCCTGGCCAAGGCAAGGATATCCGATCTCATTGTCCTCCCAGCCCTTTGACTCCTCCCCCAAGCACCCCAGTAAAATGGTTTGTTCCCTTGCCTGCCCCCTCCCACACCACAAAAAGAGTTTTTGTTTTAAAACAGAGTTTGGGGCACCTGGCTGACCCATTCAAGTGGAACACACAACTCTTGATCCTGGGGTTGTAATTGAAGCCCTGCATTAGGTATATTTATTTAAAAATAAAATCTTAAAAATTTTTTTAAATTGAAAAAGATAAACAGGGCTTAAGTTTATCATTTATGTATTAGATAATGAAATCAATATTTTTAGAATTTTCAATTGAGTTTATAAACAGCAAGACTTAGTGGTATTCCTATTCATGTCCTAGTTCTTAAGAAACATGATAGGGGGCGCCTTGGTGGCTCAGTGGTTAAGCCTCCGACTCTTGATTTCAGCTCAGGTCACTGTCTGATGGTTTGTGATTTCGAGCCCCAAGTTGGGTTCTATGTAGGCATCATGGAGCCTGCTTGAGATTCTCTCCTTCCCTCTCTCTTTCTGCCCCTCCTCTGCTCGCGTGCTCTCTCTTTCAAAATAAATAAACATTTTAAAAAATTTTCAAAAAAACTATGATAGAAATTCAAACCAATTGCATAGTCTTTATTCTTGGACAAAAAAAGATGTGCCCTGCATAATTCCTTCCTTCAAATGGGTTCTGAGATGCCTGTCTCAAATATATAAGTCCTTGTTTCTTTTCTGGACAGAGCTTTGTTTTGTTTAAAAAAAAATTTTTTTAATGTTTATTTATTTCTGAGAGAGCATAAGCAGGGGAGGGGCAGACAGAGAGGGAGACACAGAATCTGAAGCAGGCTCCAGGCTCTGAGCTGTCAGCACAGAGCCTGATGCGAGGCTCAAACTCACAAACCATGAGATCATGACCTGAGCCAAAGTTGGATGCTTAACTGACTGAGCCACCCAGGTGCCTCCCCATAGAGCTCTGTTTTTTAAATATCCCCCATCTTGTTCGTATTCATTGCTCTTCCTAGTGTTCTTTTCAGCCTCTGGACTTTTCAGTTTCTTAGTTTAAAATGATCAAACAAAATAGTGTTTAGGTGTGACCCACTTGTGTTTTGAACATCCTTGTCCAGGTATTGTGGGCAGGCCAGAACTAAAGACCCTGAGGGGGTCCCACAGGACCAAGAGAGTTCTTGGCTTCACATAGGACAGAAATCAAACTCTAGCCAGGAGAAAGTGAGAGCAGAGTTTATTGAATGACATAAGTGATACAGTATAGCAGATGGAATGTCTGGGGGACTCAGAAAAGGAAAAGTGAGTCTCCCTATCACTTGGGGTTAGGGATTTATATTGGAAAGGGATCATGTTCCAGGGTACATGTTCCATCAGGAATCCAGGGTAGGGTCCAATCAAAGGTGAGTGCCAGGTGAACAATAGGTGTTAGTCCATAAATCACCGAAGGTAAGAGTGTATTGATGCCAGTGTTGACCAGAGTTTGTTCAAAGGTAATGTTCTGGAACATGCTTAGGATCTGGTTCTTCTTAGATGTTAGCAGCTGTTTGGGGGCCTAGGATGAAACTTAGAGAATGATTAACTGTCTTGTTTCCCCCTTGGAGTGGGAACAAAGCTTCTTTGGTTTACTCAGATGCAAAATACAGAATATGAGTGAGTGGAACTTAAAGAAACAGCAGAAATGGAGCCTTCAGGAATGGAATCCCTTCAGTTTCCCTATCTCACTTGTCTATTGGAACTTTAACCTTTATATGTCATTATTAGACAGGTCTTTTTTTCCTTAGATCTTTGCTGTTGTAATTCTTGTGTGTAGGTATTATAGGCATTTATCAACTCCCTGCTTCTCCAGTGTATTCTTAAATTGTCTTTTTCTCTTCAACCTCCTTTAGAAAGCCAAAAGATGAAATTTAAGGGTTTGGAGAGGGTATGGAAAGTCTGTGGTTTCTCTTGCCCATCTGGACAGAGCCAGCTATTTTTGTTCCCTTAAACAAGTTTCTATAGTCGATTCATGTTGCCCAGGGAAGTCTTTTTGTTGCTAATAGGATCATGGTTTCTGCCTCGATGAAGGCTTGGCTGTTTTAATCCCCCTCTAATGATATTTTAGAAGAGTTAAGTCCCTAATGAGACACTTTATTTCTCCCTGGATGAGGGAATTTCTAATTTTTTGACAAAACTTAACAGTGGGAGGTATTAGGCATGTTAGATATGGTTTTAGTTCTGGAATTCGACCTAATTCATATTCTAGCTCCTTTTTTTACTAGATATGTGAACATGGATAAGTTATTAAACTGCTTCAATGGGAATGCAAGCTGGTGCAGCCACTCTGAAAAACAGTATGGAGGTTCCTCAAAAAACTAAAAATAAAACTACCCTACGATGCAGCAGTTGCACTACTAGGCATTTATCGAAGGGATACAGGTGTGCTGTTTCGAAGGGACACATGCACCCCCATGTTTATAGCAGCACTATCAACAATAGCCAAAGTATGGAAAGAGCCCAAATGTCCCATCGATGGATGAATGGATAAAGATGTGGTGTATTTATATACAATGGAGTATTACTTGGCAATCAAAATGAATGAAATCTTGCCATTTGCAACTGCGTGGATGGGACTGGAGGGTATTATGCTAAGTGAAATTAGTCAGAGAAAGACAAAAATCATATGACTTCACTCATATGAAGACTTTAAGAGACAAAACAGATGAACATAAGGGAAGGGAAACAAAAATAATAAAAAAACAGGGAGGGGAACAAAGCAGAAGAGACTCATAAATATGGAGAACAAACTAAGGGTTGCTGGAGGGGTTGTGGGGGTGGGGATGGACTAAATGGGTAAGGGGCATTAAGGAATCTACTCCTGAAATCATTGTTGCACTAAATGCTAACTAATTTGGATGTAAATTTAAAAAAATAAAAAATAAAACAAGTTAAAAAAATTAATTAAAAAAAATAAAGACATTCTTTCAGATTGAAAAAATATATAAGGAAAGAAGGAAACAGTTAAAAGTTTTACTTTTAGAGATACTCTAGGTGCTACTGGATTTCATCTTTCAGACTTGCTTTCCTTTATGGATCTATTAGTTATTCAGTAAATCCCATCAGTCTATGTAATATTTTAATTGTATAAAATTCCTTTGTGACTTTAAAAAAAAAAATCTTCTTCTAAAAATAATAATAATCAGGGCGCTGGGCGGCTCAGTCGGTTAAGCAGCCGACTTTGGCTCAGGTCATGATCTCGCAGTTCATGAGTTCGAGCCCCGCGTCGGGCTCTGTGCTGACAGCTCAGAGCCTGGAGCCTGTTTCAGATTCTGTGTCTCCCTCTCTCTGACCCTCCCCCATTCATGCTCTGTCTCTCTCTGTCTCAAAAATAAACGTTAAAAAAAAAAAAAAAGTTTTTTTAAATAATAATAATCTATTTTTTTCTTTCCAGTCTGCTATGTTCTGAATGTTTGTGTTTCCCTACAATTCATTATGTTGAAATTATAACCCCTACAGATGATGATATTAGTAGGTGGCATCTTTGGGAGGTGCTCAAGTCATGAGGGTAGAAACCTCATCAGTAGGAATGGTGCCTTATAAAAGAAGTTCCAGAAAGACCCCTAGCCCCTTCCATCATGTAAAGATACAGAGAAAAGAAGCCTGCAATGAACCACCTGATCATGCTGGCAGTTTGATATCAGACTTTCCATCCCCAGAACTATGAGTAATAAGTTTCTGGTATGTATGAAAAAAAAAAAAACTGCCTCAAGCTTCAGTTTTCTCATCTGTAAAATAGGAATGACAATGGTCCCTATTTCAGAGTTTTTGTAAAAATTGAATAAGATAATGTAAGTAATAACTAAAACATTTTGCATAGTGTTTAACATGAAGTAAGGACTCAATAAATAATAGTCATAGTAGTGCAGGGTATATAGTTCCTTTCTTCTTTACTTCCACTTTATCTCTAAAAACATTCCTTTTTATCCACATTATCTCCTGTTATGGGTGCCTGGCTGGCTCAGTAGGTAGCACGTGCGACTCTTGATCTTGGGGACTCCTGAACATGGGTTCAAGTCCTATGTTGGGTGTAGAGATTACTTAAAAAAGAAAATAAAATCTTTAAAAACAAAAACAAAGCAAAACAAAAATAGCTCCTGGTAGCCTGGACTAGATGAAGGAAACAGGCAATACCTGGACTACTGTTCTAGCATTATGCCCCCAGTTTCGGCTCCCTCCGCTTTATTTTCTTCATAGCACAAATGGTAATCTTTTTAAAACATTTCCTTTTCCCTGAGTCCCAGTTACCTTTAAATAGGATAAAGTCTGGACTCTTAACATGGTTTATAAGGCAGTTTGCTTCACAGTCTGTCTCCAGCTGGCTTCATAGCACTGTCTCTTGCCACATTCCCCTCCACACTTAACTCATTTGCAGTGAGTTCTTTGTTCTTTCCTAAACCATTCTCTTGTACTTCTCTTATCCCCTTGCTAGATGCCCTTCTCTACTTGTCCATTTAGGTGACAACTCCTCTTTTCAAAACCTTGTTCAAATGCACTTAACAAAAGGAAACCCTCATCCTATTTTATATGACCAGTTTGTAGCCTTGTTAAGGTGACTGGAGCTATCTTGTAAGTTGCCAAAACTTCCTGAGTCTTAACATGTCTTTGCTTAGTCTGTCTCTTATGTACCCCTCCTTCTTGCTAATTGGTCTCATAATTGTAGCACCCCACTTTACCTTATATCCTCAGAACTGCTTTTGTCTTGCTTTTTTGTAAGCTAATTTACTAGTAGGATATTTGTTTTTTCAATTTGTCTTTAACTGTCAAGTAAGTTTTTCCTGCACTTGGTCAGATCTGCTTACCAGTATTGATGATTATATATATGGAGAGATGTGTAAGGAATTAGGATCCATTAAAATTCCTTGGTTTTCACAGAGAAAAACTAATGTCCAGTGATTTTATTTCAATTCTTTTAATCCTTTAATACTGCTAAGAGTGGAATCTTATTTAAGATCTTTGTATTTATAATACTTAGCACAATGCCTGGAATGCAATAAGCACAAAATAAATATTTGTTGAACTATTATCAGTTTCCCCTGCTTAAAAAAAAAAGTGAGAATTCTTAAAATTTAGTGTTCTGTGAATTTTAAGCACCATTGTAAGTTACAGTTGATCATACTTATATTTTTTTCGGTGTTGGTAAAGATTGGTGATGACGTAAAAAAAAAAAAAAGATTGGGAGTGGCTTAAGGCATGGATATGTACCTTAGCAGTGGGTTTTTATATGAACTACACATAAACTTGCTCAACCATTGTCTCACACAGGTTCACTATTATGAAGATGGCAATGTTCAGTTGGTTAGTCATAAAGATGTACAGGATTCAGTAACTGTTTCGGTGAGTGTGGAGTATTTAATATGTCTCACTTGTGTCTTTTCTTTAAAAAATTGATTTTGATCCTGAGATACCTGGGTGGCTCAGTTGGTTATGTGTCTGACTTCAGCTCAGGTCATGATCTCATGGTTCCTGAGTTCAAGCCCCATATCTGGTTCTGTGCTGAGAGCTCAGAGCCTGGAGCCTACTTCAGATTCTGTGTCTCCCTCTCTCTTTGCTCTCCCCCACTTATGCTCTGTCTCCCTCTCTCAAAAATAAACAAACATTAAAAAAAAATTTTTTTTTAAACAGCACAATAAAAAAAAATTTTATTTTGATCCTGAGTACTGATTCTGCCACTAGAAATTCAGTTTGTTTTCAGTGCTTTGATTTTGGCAGCTTATAAAAGCATGTAATCAACCAGCTATATTAGTTCACAGTCTTTGACTAAATGTAATAGAGTAAATAATTACATAATATAAAACACAGTGTAACATAACATGATATAATGCCAAATAGTGATAATGGCTTTATTCAAACATCTTTCACTTTCTCTGTTTCTCAATTGTGAGATTTACTCAAGGACAGCAATATCTTCAGTCAGTAAATACTGTGAGGAAGGAAAGTTTGCCAACAAATCTTATAGGGCTACATTTATATCACTAGAGAAGCCAAACATTTTTAGGAATATTCAACTAAAACGTGTTGTTCTGGAGTGCCTGGTTGGCTCAGTCAGTTAAGCATCCGACTTTGGCTCAGGCCATGATCTCCAGGTTCGTGAGTTCGAGCCCCACGTCAGGCTCTGTGGTGACAGCTCCAGCAGTCTGGAGCCTGCTTCGGATTTTGTGTCTCCCTATCTCTCTGCCCATTCCCCCCACCTCTTTTGCTCTCTCAAAATTATATACATTAAAAAAATAGATATTATATTATATATTTGTGTATATTTATATATACACACACACACACACATATATATATATAATTTGTTCAGATAATAATACTATATGTATATATATATAGTGTTCTATACCTGGAAAGAAGGGACATAATTTTTTTGCATTCTCAGTGCTCCTTTTTATTCCTAGAAATTATTGAGCACCTTCAAATAGCTTTTGTTTGAGGTGCTTGGCTGGCTTAGTATGGCATGCGATGCCTGATCTTGGGGTTGTGAGTTCAAGCCCCACATTGGGTGTGGACCTTCTAACAAAAAAAAAAAAATCATAAAAACAAACAAACTAGCTAGCTTTGTTTATGTATGTTGTGTCTACATTTACTTTATTAGAAATTAAAACTGAGAAATGTTAAATATATTTGTTAATTTAAAATAACAGTAACAAACCCATTACTTGTTGGCCTAAATAGTATTTTCATGAAAAAAGAACTATATTTTCCAAACCAAAAAAAAAATTAGTGCAAAGAATGGCATTCACTTACAGTTTTACAAATTGTATAGTGTCTGACTTAATAAAAGACCACTGGATTCCCATATGTGCCCACACATTCCATTAGCCGTCAGAGTGATGAAGCCAGCACACATCTTGTAGCTTCTGTGGACCTGCATTATGCACACTTGAGAGTGTGAGTGGGAAAGCAAATGACTTGTCTTAGCATTGCTGTGAAAACAAGATAGTTTTTACCATTTGAAAGAGTCTGGGAACTGCTGCCCTAGGCAGTAAATCTTAGCTTTTACCTATATTTTTGTTGTACCTAATGATGAAAGGAAGAGAGAGAATGAGAAATGAACCACAGTGAAAAGGATACGTTTAGTTAATATGGTACCTGAATCATGTAAAGCAAAATGTATTGGTTGATTTAACATCACAAGTGGCAGATAGAGGAGTATATGAGTTTAACATATATGGCTGATATTGGTGAGGGCATTGTTTATATCATCTGAAACCAGAGATATTTTCAAGGCATAAACATTTCAAGATGTCGTGATGATGTCTTTGGGGCATACTGTGGTAGATTGAAAAGAGCATGGGGTCTTTTGGCAGAAGACTGGGATTCAGATCCCATCTTTCAAGAAGTGTGTAATTTTGGTCTAGTCACTTATGAGGATTCTGTTTTCTCATCTGGAAAATGGAGGTAATGATAACAGATCAACCTCACAGGGCTGTTGGGAGAATCAAAGAAGGTGATGTGCATGGGAACACTTGATAAACTGTAAGTTGTTATACAAATGTTAGTCAAGATGATCTTTTCAGTATGTTTTTATTTATTGTTTATACTTTTTTAAAAATTCCTATTTCCCCTTTTCCTCTGTTAGAATGAAGTCCAAACTGCCAAGGAGTTTATTAAAATCATAGAGCATGCAGAAAATGAATATCAGGTAAGAAGATTTGGAACTAATTTCTCTAGATCTCTAGATCTCTAGAACATTATTATTTTGCTGTTAACACATTTTGTTAGAACTTTTCTTTGTCCTTTCAACATAAATATATGTGTTGTTCAGTGTAACTAAGTGTGGAAGCTGCAGACCTTGCAACTTGGCATTGTGCTTACTGTCAAGGTTTTGACACTGGAAGGGATTATAGCTCTAGTTTTAGAAATAATATAAGTGGGCTTCTTAACTTACTTCAGAGATGGGAGAGGAGCTTACTAGGAATATTATATCCTGTTGTCCTTCTTAGAAGACTCAAACATGTCCTTTGACTACAGAGTTACTTTCCTAATTACAACTATCCGTTTCTGTTCAAGCAACTTATCTTCAATTATCTGTTGCAGACAGCAATTAGTGAAAACTATCAAACAATGTCAGACACCACATTCAAGGCCTTGCGCCGGCAGCTTCCGGTTACCCGCACCAAAATCGACTGGAACAAGATACTCAGCTACAAGATTGGCAAAGAAATGCAAAATGCTTAAAGGCTGAATGTAGGATTCTTCAGTATGTGGAAAGAAAGGATTCAACATGCGGTCATATGATAAATAAGTGATTTATAAACAAGAGTGATATTTTGCTAGGGCTTTCAAAGTTAACAGGTTTTCTAGCCTCATGGAATACTGTTGAACCTATAGCATCATCTTGATTCTTTTGTGTTCTCTGCCTTGTAATTTTCTGTTTTCACTATCTCTACTTGTAAATTTTTTTTTTTTTTTTTAAATTCTGCCACATTTAATGATGGAGAGAGATCTATCCTGGAGTCATTTTACTGTTTAGAAAATTTTCCTAGCCATGAAGCCCTGTTATTGATACAGACAGGTAATATGCCCAGTACTTTTCTACCCCTATCCTTCAAAGCACTTCTGGTACTTTAGTGGTTTTTACTGATCCACCAACAGGTAAAGAGGCTATGCTACAAACTAGCTGAATGGAAGACACATTCATCCTTCTCCCTCTGACTGCTTTGATTATCATTTATAACATCTCATAACTGTAGTGTTCAAAAGTTTGGATTGGGCTTTTCAGGTCCTTTTGTGGGGGCAAAGGAAGTTTTCTGGAAATTCCATTATAACCAGCTTCTCTGGGGAAGTTGTTTTTAAATCCAAAGACTTGAACCACATTCCCTGCACATGAACGTGTTTGCTTTTTTTCTCTTCCCTCATTGTCTCCTTCCCATCTAGTACCGTTATAGTGATAGACATCTGCATTTTTAGAAGAGTTTTACCCATTTATTATTTTTTATTATTCAAGAACTGCTGACGTACTAGGGATGTAGTAGAGTATAAAACTTGAAAAATGCAGATGTTGAAGGAATAATAGTATCTTGTGCTTTAATACTTTGTGGCAGGATTATACTATAAGCAGATGATTCAAACAACTATGTAAATCACAAACACAAACAAAAAATGAACCAAAGTGAAAAGGATACGTTCCAGGCAGTATCTTTCTATTGTAACCTGTTATTTAAGGGAATACTAGTGATTTGTTCTAAATAGGATGTAAAACTTGTTCCAAATTACTTTTCCTCAGTCCTGCCTGCCAAGAACTTAAATGTAACTGTGATTCAGCAACCCTTCCCAGGTATATTGGCAGGTATATGTATGATCTCAGAATACACAGGTGACATAGATATGATATGACAGCTGGTAATGGTGGATTCATTTACATTGTTTACACTTCTATGACCAGGCCTTAAGGGAAGGTCAGTTTTTAAAAAACCAAGTAGTGTCTTCCTACCTATCCAAATACATGTCAAAAAAGAAGGGTGTTTGTGCTTCAGCTTTGT
Source organism: Lynx rufus (assembly GCF_022079265.1). Classification (NCBI taxonomy): domain Eukaryota; kingdom Metazoa; phylum Chordata; class Mammalia; order Carnivora; family Felidae; genus Lynx; species Lynx rufus. Next base: position 126,254,305 of record NW_025814834.1, on the reverse strand, counting down.
TTTTGCTCAGTAATACAGTCAAGCAAGTTTGTTTCCAAGTGACCAGTTGAACTGTGTAAGCATTTTTGTTTATTTCAAATAAAATATATTTGTATTATGTGTCATTCATACTATCCATTCATACCACACTATCCTCTGTATCAGGTAGTCCAATAGAAATATACCTGTTTTGTTCTTAAATTGTCTGAGTCTTTCCTTTTCGATCCACGTCTTCAGTTTTTGTTCTCAAGTAAGAGAACTGTGCTTGGTCTTAATTGATGAGGATGTTCAGGGTTTCTGAACTATTACAGATTCAGTGATTATCCAAAAACTTGGAAAGAACAGCGCCTTTTTTTTTTTTTTTAGTTTGAGCAATGTCCCTGTGGATAACATTGCTCCTCACTCAGAGGCTGCGGGTGGTTCAAAGATTTTACTTTGGTTTTCCATTTCTAGTTATCTTCTCTGTCTGACATTGAGAAAGCAAGGCCCAAGTATGGTTCTAGTCACTGGACAAGAAGTAGAAATGAAAGAATCCCTGTACCTTGAACTTGGGTGGTATTTCACATTGACTTAACTCTAAATGCAGCTTTACTTCCTTGCAAATTGGACTTAGCTACAGACATGAGGGGAAGGCTTTTATCCTGGTTCCTAAGAACCAGAGGAGTTTCAGTGGTTCACACTCCATCTAAGGCCAGTTAAAGTCCCACCTTTTGAGGGAATATTTGTTGTACTATACTCTGTACTTGTAGCACAAACAGATTCAAACATTCTTGCCTTTGCCTTTGCCTTTAACTTATTAACTGTCAGCCTGCCCCTAGCCTATCCCATACACTTCCCTAGCCCATATAGACTTTTGTAAAAACTTACTAATCTTTTGGCTATCTAAAGCCCTTAGTTAGTTGTATAATCGGGAGGAAGTCAGCCCTCCTTGCCAAGTCCTGCAGAGACCTTACTTCCTTAACCTCCTTCAGGATATTTGCTTGAATTGTGTCTTATTTTGTCACATGCTGCTGAAATCTGCCTGTGGTATCCTAGGGTAAAGGTTTCTCAGCCAGATGGAAAGGAGTTTTCTGGGAGGCCTCACTCCTATATTTGGATTTGAAATTACACTGCTGAAAACTATTGGTTTCATTTGAGCCTGGGTAGTTGTGCTGCTGTTAGCTGCCTTGTTCCAGCGCCTGTTCTCTTCTGTAATGTAGAACTTTGATGCTGGACTCATCTGTGTCCATGAGATACTTGGCAAACCTTGGCACATTTTCTCCAGACTCACAAAAGACTGATACATTACTGAATGTCAATTTATAAATGTATAATCTCATATAGAATGAAGCTACCTACTGCTTGGGAAATCAAAGAAAGAAAAGAGGGTTGGTAAATACAGAACAAAACTGGATGGTCCTATAAGTTGAGCTAACAAAAATTTTCCCTTGAACAGAGAATGTATAAAAAGACACGGTAGATCTTAGCCCACCGAGAGCAGTAACCAATATCATACCTTGTCAAATCCAATACATTGAAAAGCACTGTTACACATATGAATATACTGTTGATTCTCATTATTCACAGTAGTTCATTGCCAGCAAACACTGAGTTGGCAAATAGGAAATACTGCTTCTCAGGGAATACAGGGTTAGGTGCTTGGGAACTAATGGCCACATTTTTGTCAACAGGTCAATACATGATCTTATTTTATACGTGTGTTTCTATTTAAATCACCTCATTTAACATATTGTTTATTCATTAAGCTTGAACTCCCAGCCAATAGCACTATAACTCCTGCTTATCTAATAGGAATATTCTCTATAAAGCACATCACAGCATTGTGCTTAGGAACACCAGATAGAACTTCAGCACTACACAGGTGTGGGGGCCATTTTAAGCAGTGAAGTCACCACCACCAACAAAAAATGTGACCATAATATGAACCACGAAAAGGATGCTTGTTTATAATATGAGCTGAAACAAGAAGGCAGAACATGACCTTGCTCGTTGCAGCTGGGAACATACACATTGGGCAACTCGGGTTTTTTTTTTCTGCTCTGCACAGTTCCATGAATGACTACAAAGGTACCGCAAGTATTGATTTGGGGGTTAGAAGTAAATTTAAGGGAGTAGGTGAATTTGCAAATACACAATCTGCAAATAATGAGGATCAGCTGTACCTGCCACAGCCTCTGACCAATTTCAGCATTCAGTTTAAGGGCTATTTCTAGTTGTATTCAGGACTATGGTCTACATGAACTTAGCATTCAGATGCTTAATTGTGAAGCCCAAGTAACTATGGAGTAATGAGAAGTAATGAAGAAAATACAGAGCTTTTAATATGCTTCTCCAAAGTTACCTTGGGAGGCTATAGGTTTATTCTAGTAACGTCATTGGCCAAAGTTAACTTTCAGATTGCCTTCAGTGATATTTGGACCCGTACTAAAATCAGCCACTTTAAAGTCAGATTCTTTACAAGTGCAGATGGTTTTAGAGAAAGTTTCAAGGAAGTGAGACCGGGAAGGAGGACCATTCTAGACATCTAGACAGCCATATGTGGTAACAATTACAACTCCATGTGAAATGTATTTTTCTAGATGAAACTGGTTTAGAGAGGTTCCATTGTAACCAAGGCCACATAACATATTTTTATCAGGTTGGTACTATACTACAGCTGTTTGCATGTTTTGATAACATCTAGGAGATTGGCCTAAGGTTTGGGGGGGGGGGGGTGGTGTGTGGGGAGGGGCGGTGGTGTTAGAAATCCAGGAATAATGGGGACTTAGATTTACTCATCAGCATGGAACCAAACATCAGTGTGGGTGTGGTGGATGGGAGGTTTTTGAAATGGTAAGTTAACATGGTGATTTTAAGAGGTTCACTCTTAGCTACTGTCAGACCTCACCAGGTAATTGTGGAGAAAAAAGGTGGAGAAATCAGCGATTTTACTAGTGTTTCCCTCTACTTTGCACAATTTCTAAGACATAAATTCTTAAGCAATTTCCCCTGCCCAGTTTTTCCTCTTCCTCTTAGCTTTGGTTCCCACCAACTTTGCATTTCCTGTTGCTAAAATCTGTTATTCCTGGTGATAGTTGGTTATTGGCCTGGGGGCAGGTACAAGAGTAGCCCAGCTGGAGCATGACCTGGGTTCTGGACTTTCCTCACACTAGGTTATGTTGAATGCGTGGCCTCCTACAGGGAATTACTTTGCAGAACAACACTACCTTTAATATTTTTGTAACTGGTATATTTTTTTAAAGAATTTTTTTTACATAACTTTTTATGTTCTTTGCCCCATTCTAGTTGGTGTGTTTTTGTTATTAGGGAGCATAAGTAGATGCAGAGGTTTGTTTTATGTTTGTTGTGGGAGCCCCACCCCCTTTAGTTTGTCTTAATTGTCTTCTGAAGCACGCTAGTCTATTACTTCTCTTCCTGGTACTGATGCTGTAGCTATTAACCATTTATTGCGTAAGAGACCAGTCTCTTGCTCTCAGGCTGGTATTTTGATGAGTGGGGCAACCCTTGCTTATATACGAGTAACAATTAAAGAGCAATACAGACTGGAATGCAATTAAGTGCCCAAATATGTGTGGCTCAAGGGCAGGGATCACCAGCCTTTCCCCTAAAACGAAACCTGTGTGGCTGAGAAAAGTAATGACTGTTCCGTGCTGGCGGAGCCCCTTGTCCCTCCCTCCCACACGTACACACCTTTATCTCAGAGACACTTGGTTCTTCCCCACCACCCCCCACCCCCCCGAACTTCTTTGGCTCTTATGCCTTCCTCCCTGCGTCTGAAAGCTCGAGGAGGGAGAATGGGGGAGGGGGGCGTGCCGCTCGCTTCCGTACTGATTTCTGTCCCTAGCAGTCTGGGGGAGGTGCTGGATGAGCTGCCCCAGTCCAGCTGCAGCCAACCCAGGTCCCAGTCCCTGCCCTTTGCTCTCCTTCTTTTCAATAAGTCCCGAGGCTCTGGGGGGGGTGGGGGGTGGGCGTGGGAGTAGCCCTAGCTGAGGCTCGGAAGTCTCCCTGGGCTGCTCAGGGGGCCCCAGGCGGTAGCCACGTTCTGATTCTGGCTCGAAGCCAGGGGAGGGAGCTTGGGGTAAGGGGAGGGCCCTGAGGGAGGGGTCAGACTCCTTAGGAAAGAGTTAATGGGAGGAGGGGGAGGGGATTGGACGGAGAGACCGAAGGGAAGACTCAGGTAGGAAAAGAACCGAGGAGGGAAGCCTGGTGGGGAGAAGGGAGCCTGCAAGATCAGAGGGTCAGAGTTAGGGGGCTTCCCCCTGCTGCACCCTCATCCTAGGGCCGCCAACTTACATCCGCGGCGGCGACTTTCAGTTTCATTTCCACGGACCCTCCTGCCTGGGCCGCAGCCGCAGCCGCCGCCGCGATGCCCAGTAAGTTCAGCTGCCGGCAGCTCCGGGAGACGGGCCAGTGCTTCGAGAGTTTCCTGGTCGTTCGGGGACTGGACATGGAGACAGATCGCGAGCGGCTGCGGACCGTTTATAACTGGGATTTCAAGATCAGGTACGGGCCGGCCCAGTCCCCGGCCCAGATTCGCGGGCCCAGCTCGCCGCCACGACCCCTCGCCGCGGGGCCACCCTTCCCGCCCCGGGGCGCGGAGGGACGCAGCTCCCCCAGTGGCGCAAGCCGGTCCCGGGGCGGCGCAGACCTCCCCTCCCGCGCCGTGCCCACGCCCCGCCAGCGCCGCCCGGAGCCCGCCCGCTCTGCCCGGCCGGGCCCCTGCGCCCAGTCCCGGCGCAGAACCGCCCGCGCAGCCCGCGCCCCCCGCGGCCCGGGCCCTGGCGGGGAGCGGGGTCACGCGCCGCTCGCGGGGGCGGGGGAGGGGGGGGCGCTCGGCCTGGGGGAGGGGAGCGCGAGAGGGGGCCCAGGCATCGCGGGACCGCGGGAGGGAGCTGCTTGCGGCTGGCGGCCGGCCCTGGCGCGGGCTCTGCGGGGACCCCCGCCCCGCCGCCGAGGGGCTGCTTGCCGAGGGGGTCCGCTATCCCGGGGAGCCGAGGAGACCCAGTGTGGGAGGGAGAATCTCCGGCAGCTCGGCAAAGAAGAAAAGGGCTCAAACTATATACGCACCAAACCTCCATTAGCACCTGTGGCTTCTCCATGGAGACCCAGGGCCAGCCTCCTGGAGGCCTTTCTCACCCTGTGGCTGCAGGCTGTTTGGGCCCCCCTGTTGCTATCGAAGTGAAAACCAGACGCTTCGTTCTGGCAGACCACAGAATTGTGCTTCAGAAACACCTATCAACAGGCTGCAGCCTTGGGCCGGAACACAGTTTAACAGGGATAAATGTGAAGACTTACACAAATACATGCGGGGTGGTGGGGATTTCGGCTTCCTAACACACCTCCTGAAAAAGGCTGTGGGTTTCAACAGACCAAAAGGCCGGTATGGCTGCCAAAAGAGTCCAAGAAGTGTTAGACTGTGTTAAGAGAAGTATGGTTTGGGGGCGGGGGGAGGACGAAATAGTGACTCTCCAGATCACATCTGGGTTGTTTGTTTAAATCAATAATGAAATGTCCCATTTTAAGAGGGACATGAACAGGCTCCAGCAACATCTGAGGAAGGGTCAGCGGTTAGGACCTGTTTTATGCCCTCACCCCGTGCTGGGCTTTGGGGAATGGAAAGATGAACAGTACAAGATGCCAGGGAACGAGAGGCTTTGATAGGCATGCAGTATGCATCATACAGAATACTAGCATAGATGGTAAAATAACGCGCGGAGTATAATAGAACTAGGAAACATGTCAAAGAGAAGTAAGCAAAGAGCAGGTACTATTGAGAGGCATTATCAACAAGCCACATCCGTGCTTTCACCTGTGTTCCCCAACACAAGTACAGGTGCCTCTGAACACAAGCCAGCTACTTTGGGCTCTGAAGGAATGTATTTGGATGCTTGTTAGACCGGTAGGAAAGACTTTATGGAAGAACTATTGCAGTAGAGTTACTGTAGTAGGGGAGAGAGTGCTCTACTCCCAACACGGCAAAGACAGCCGGGAATTGGTAGTTGTCAGCCGAGTGAGGGGGTCAGTGGATGGAAAACTACCAAAGACATATTAAGAGGTGGGGGGCAAGGTAGAGGCCTAATTGAGAATAGGGTTCAGAGGAGCCCCACTGAAGTTTGGTCAAGGAGAGGGTCTCTGTCAGCTCTCAACGAAAGCTACACAGTATGTTCCAGTACTGGGGAAGATGTTCTGTCAGACTGCGTACAGAAAACCACATATAAAGCACATTATGGGTGAATTTAAGGGATTTCAAAAGTAATTTTTACTATGTGCACTTGTTTTTTATGCAAATAAGATACCGTTCCTCTGGAATTATTAGGGAATTTGGTGTTTTCTTATGCAAATGAGAACGCTCCTGTAGTTAGTAGGGAATTCAATGGAGAAGGACACTGACCTTGGCCTTGAAGGATTGACAGTGAGGAGGGGGAGGGAAACAGCTTACGTGCTGATTCGTATTCTATCACGAAACCCAGTCAAAGACTGAGGGGGGGCCTGGCTGGCTCATTCAGCGGAGGATGGCGCTCTTGATCTCAGGGTCGTGAGTTCGAGCCCCACATTGGGGGTAGAGATTACTTAAAAAAAAAAAAAAGACAAAAACAAAAAACCTGAGAAATGTTTGCCTTGAAAAGAGAAACATTGGAGAGAACAAGGCAGTAATCCTTGAATATTTTGAAGTCTGTCGTGGTGGAGAGGATTATGCTTCCCTGTCACTTCAGAAGGCTGGGCTAGCTTCATTCAACATGTTCCCCTCACCCTCTCCATACCAGGTGGAGATTTCTATTACGATTATAGAGAACTTTCTTACACATCCTTTAAACCCAGACAGGAATGCTGTGACATCAGCCCTCATCTTCCCAGTGGGAATTCATGGCTTCTTCCTCTGGGCTCTCAGAGCTCATTGTTCACAGCCAGGTTATAGCCCCATTGCACTGCCTTGCGTTGGAGCTAGTGTGCGACCAGCTTCCCTGATCTGAAGGCGGGGATAGGCTTTTCCTCACGTTTGCACCTTCCTCAGTCCCCAGCATAGAGCCAGGGATGTAACAGATGCTCTGTAAGTGCTGGCGGAATGGAATTGAATTAGTAAGTACAGTTGATCTACAAGAGAATGGGCCACCAGAGAGCTATTGCAAGTCACGCGCGCGCGCGCGCACACACACACACACACACACACACACACACACGGAATTCTAGGGAGCCTTCCTACACTGGGAGGGGTGCATCCCTTCCAGCTAGGGTATTTCAGGATGTTGCATCCTCTACTGCTAACTTTGGCCTTTTCCCATCATTCGTTATTTAGCAAAACATACTTAACGAGGCTCTGCTTGTGCCTGTGCCTCGGTTCCTGCCTGTAATCACAGTCTAGTGGGGGTGGCAGATGTGTAGACAAACATGTAATACAGTACCTTAGGGGCTGGGAGAGTGTTTGGATAGCTGGAGTTCAAATCCTGGTTGGCCATTCACGAGTTTGCATTTTTTTTTAATGTTTATTTTTGAGAGAGAGAGACACAGAGTGTGAGTGGGAGAGGGGCAGAGAGAGAGAGAGAGAGGGAGAAACAGGGCTCCATACTCTGAACTCTCAGCACAGAGCCTGACGCGGGGCTCGAACCCACGGGCCCTGAGATCATGGGCTGAGCTGGTGTCAGACGCTTCACTGACTGAGCCACCCAGGCTCCCGGAGTTGCATTGAATTTTGAGCAACTATCTAAATTTTCCTGTAACGCGTGTAAAAGAATGCCTTTCTCTCAGGGCTGTGTGTGAGGTCAGAATGAGCTATCACAGGTAAAGCCCTTACCATGTGTAGCATGTTGCATGGGCTTTGGACGTGGTAGCTGTCATTAGTACAGTGATGGTTAAGAGGAACTACTGATGTCAGGAAAAGTTTCAAGAGAAGACTGCTCTTGCCTTAGGCAGGAGACTCATTCTTTTCTTCAACAAATTTTGGCCGAATGCCTCCTGTGAGCAAAGCAAAACAGTGTGAGTCGCTGTGGATGCAGAAGGAGCCTAAGGAAGGAGGTGGAGATGAAACATAATTATTTAATTACTTTTGTGATAAGTGCTTAGAACAAAAGGTCCGGTACTCTGAGAGTATGTAACTTGGACACCCAACCTCGGAATCAGAGGTTTCTGGGAGAAAGTCATGTTTAAACAGAATCTTGAAAGATAAACGGGAGTTCACAGATGTTAAGGGGCAAGGGGACAGCATTCCAGACCCAGAGGGAGTAGCACCCTAAGGGCTTAGGGTGAACTCAGTGGCCCTGACGGGAGGCCAGAGGGAGGCAGGGACTAGATGGGGCAGGACCTTGCCAGCTGCGGAGAGTCTTTTGTTTGTTTGTTTACTTTTTAATCTTAACAGAAATAGGAAAGCACAGATTGTTTCCAAGTAGGAGACTGATGGATTAGGGGTTTTGGAAAGATCGTTCTGTCTCTGGCATGGAGAAAGGCTGTGTGTTTAGACTTCTATCCACAATAAAGAATACATTTTAGTTGGGAGCCTGGGACACAGCTTTCATGGAACAATGCATACCCTGGAAACCGTATATAGCCTCACTCCCTGCCCTCTGATGTTTTTATTCTGTTCCACTCCAATTTTCTAAAAATCCTGGTCTTGACCCACTAATGAGAGTTGCAACCCACAGTTTGTAAAACACAGAACTAGATGTCCCTTTAAGATGGCTGCCAAATTTGATAGTATGTTCTGAAATACCATTCTTCTAGCCATGAGACTTTCCTGCACTGCATCTAAAAAGATTAGTTATTGTTCACTGAACAAATAGCAGGGGCCAAGGTCAGGGCGTTACAGACCAAAGATGTCCACAGTGGCAGGAAAGTCTAGAGAGGAGTGACAGTGATACAGTGGGAAGGGCTGACATACACTTAAGGAAGGATTGACGTCAGAACCTGTGCCTCAGTTTCTTCTCTAAAATGGGGTGATGATAGTTGCTACGTTGTTGTGAGGATTAAATGAGATAATGCTTACGGGTACTTCAAACAGCACACAGGAAGTGCTCAGTAAACTTTTCCTGTTGTTGATGGTGTTAATTAACTGTGTTTGCATTATCCCAGTTATACAGAAGATCCGTGTGTGCCTTGTTAAAAGGTTAGACTTCATCTTGTAGACTGTGCAGTCATAAAGGGGGGCCGTGATCCGACTTGTGTTTGGTAATAACTCCTGCTGGTTTAGGGGAAGAAACACAAATGACTGATAAACAGAAGGAAAGATCCTTGACTGTGTTAGTGATGAGGGGAATGCTATTTAAGCAAGATATCATTTTTTTTGTTTATCAGATTGTCAGTAATCGAAAAGATTGAAGATTTCTGATGTCAGGGTCTGGAAAAAGGGTATTCTCAAATTTTTAGTGATTAACATTAAATTTGTACAACCTGTTTAGGGGACAATTTGGGGCACCTGGGTGGCTCAGTCGGTTAAGCATCGGGCTTTTGATTTCGGCTCAGGTCACGATCTCATCGTTGTGAGATCAAGCCCCGCATTGGACTTTGCACTGACAGCTGCTTGGGATTCTCTCTCTCCCTTTCTCTCTGCCCCTCCACCTGCCCTCTCGCTCCCGCCCCTGCCACTCGCGTGTGCGCGCACTTTCTCTCTCTCTCAAGACAAATAAATAAACTTAAAAAAAAAAAAAAGAGGACAATTTGGCAGAACTTGCCAAAGTTGTGAAGAGTCATTCTGTTTGACCCAGAAGTTTATTTGAAGGCATTTGTCCCATAAATCACCGACTAGTACAAGAATTTTTGTGCATGGGTGGTTATTGTATGTAACCTTTGAAAAAGCCAAGCATTATAGGCACCGAACTATCGCTGGACAAACAGTTAAACACGCCCCCTGCATTCCTACTATGCTATCCTTTGCAGCCATCCAAAAGAGGGAGGTGACTTGGTAAAATGTCCAGGAAGGAAGTCCATGGTGGTGAAGAGGTCTGTTGCAGGAGAGTATGTGCAGCAAACAAAACACTTGAGTGCTTAAAAAGTTTTCGTATGTATAGAAAAAAGTCTGGAAAAATACACATCAAGCAGTTAAGCTGATAGGAGGGAGTGAGGGCCCTTAATGTTCTATGTTGGATATTTGTGTTTGAAAGTTTTTTTATGCTTTGGATGACCACCCTTTCACTTATCTCTGTATGCACCCATACTTCCATCCCACCTATGTCAGTTGGCCCCCATGGGATCGTTACACTATATCCTTGTTTATTGTGGGTCCCTCTCTATATCAGCATCCCAACTCCGTTCCACATTCTGCCCCACACTCAGGACACTCAGCTATCAACTGGGGTGTTTTTTGGGTTGTTTTATTTTAAAAGGATCATGTTATATGCGTTTTCAACATCCTGCTTTCTTACTCAACAAAACATCACGGAAGTCATTCCCGATCATGGCGTTCCCAACATTTTATTATGACAGACTTCAAACACAAAAGTTGAAATAATTGTACAGTGAATACCCATATACCCTCACCTAGATATTTTTTTTTTTTTTTTTTTTTTTTTTTTTTTTTTTTTTTTTTTTAGAGAGAGAGAGTGTGTGAGCAGGGGAGAGGGACGGAGGGGGTGAGAGAATCTTAAGCAGGCTCTGTGCTCAGCGCATAGCCAGACACGGGGCTCGATCCCATAACCCTAGGATCATGATTTGAGCCGAAATGAAGAGTCGGAGTCTCAACTGCCTGAGCCACCCAGGCACCCCCTAGATTTCTTAGCTAGTATTTTGTACATCTGCCCATTGGTCCATCTTGGTGTTTTCGATGCATTTCGAAGTAAGTTACAGACTTCAGTGCAACTTACACCAAACACGTCTACATGATTATTACTAACTGTAGGTGTTCAAAAATTAAGTGTAACTTCTAGATAGAAGTGGACACATTGGGGGCACCTGAGTGGGTCAGTTGGTTAAGCGTCTGACTTTGGCTCAGGTCATGACCTCATGACTCGTGAGTTCTCTGACAGCTCAGAGCCTGGATCCTGCTTCAGATTCTGTGTCTCCCTCTCTTCTCTGCCCCTGCTCTGTGCACACACTCTGTCTCTCTCTCTCTCAAAAATAAATAACCATTAAAAAAATTTTTTTTAAGTAGACACATTTTAACTCTACCTTTCCATGCACTGTGTGTAGTCCCTATCGAGACACAGAACATGACATCACCCCCAAATTTCCTCCATCTTTCCTAGTTCGTCCTCACCCTTACCCCACCCAGAGGTACCCACCACTCTGATGTTTTTTGAGACTGTGCCTGTCTGGAACTTCATTTAAGGGAATCAGGAGGTATGCACTCTTCTGAACGCCATGTTTCACTCAGCATGTTTTGTTTGTTTTAAGTAAACTGTACCCGAAATGTGGCGCACGAACTCACAACCCCGAGATAGTCTACTGCTCTACCAACTGAGCCAGCCAGATGCCCTTCAGCATAATGTTTTTGAGATTCATCCATGTCTTGTGTATGGCAGCTTTTTATCACTGAGTGATATTTTTTTTAATTTTTTTTTTTTACATTTATTTATTTTTGAGAGACAGAGCACAAGTGGGGGAGAGACAGAGAGAGAATGAGACACAGAATCCAAAGCAGGCTCCAGGCTCCGAGCTGTCAGCACAGAGTTCAACGCGGGGCTCAAACCCACAAACCATGAGATCGTAACCCAAGCTGAAGTCGGACGCCTAACCGACTGAGCCACCCAGGCGCCCCTGAGTAGTATTCTTCATCTGAATACAAATCAGTTTGTTTATCCATTCTCCTGTTCATGGCTGTTGTTTTCAGTTTGGGGCTATTTCTTTTTTTTTTAATTTTGTATTTAAGTAACAAACTCACGACCCCGAGATCAAGAAAAGTCACATGCTCTTTCATCCGAGCCAGCCAGGCGCCCCTGTTTGGGGCTATTTTGAATAAAATCGCTGGGAACATCCTTGTACCTTTGGCTTGGGGATATACCTAGGAGGAGCATTGCTGGGTCACAGGGTAAATATACGTTTATTGTTATTTTTAAATCTTAGGCAAGTTGCTTAACTTCCTTTTTTGGTGGTTGGCAGCAAAGTCTTCTGGACTGGTCCTCTGTTGTGACCTTGTCTGGGGTTAGGCTGCTCCGCCTTCCCTAGTTCCTGTTTCCTGAGCCCGTTTCTCACCTTCCCAGCAATTTATTGGTAACTAGCTTTTATCACTTAAATCAGCCATAATTTATTCTTTTTGCTTACAACTAACAACTCCAAATATACACAGCCATCTGACTTCAGCTTAGATCATGATCTCACAGTTCGTGGGGCCACGCTGAAGGTGCGGAGCCTGCTTGAGGTTCTCTCCCTCTCTCTCTCTCTCTCTCTCTCTCTCCCTCTCCCTCCCTCTGCCCCTCTCCCACTCTTGTGCTCTCTCTCAAAAGTAAACACTAGTGAATGAATGGATGATTAAATGAATAAATAAAAGTGGTGTGACCAGGTCTTCATGCATTTTACTTCCTTGCCACTATCTACCTTCCTTTATATATGTTTATTTCTATGTGTATTTATTACATGTATATATATGTATATTTATATATTATTACATGTGTCTCCAAGTTTGGACAGTATGTATAAAATATGTAAATGTTTATATAAATTATATATATATTAGACCTATAATAATATATATCATTATATAATTATACATGTCCGCGTGTGGACCATGTATGCAACCTGACATGTAACATTACAGGCCCCTGCACAGCAGTGCTGTGTGCCAGCCAGCGGTTTAGTGCAATGTCCCCTCCTTCGTTTTTTAATAAAAGAATAGTCTGGAATTATTTGATATTTCTTTCACTCATTCTCCCAGCAAGTATTTTTTAATAAATACCAGTGCTAGATCTATACTAGATATTATATAGTTCTTTTTTTTTTTTTAAGTTTATTTATTTATTTTGAGAGAGCCAGAGACAGCGTGAGCAGGGGAGGGGCAGAGAGAGAAGCCCAAGCAGCGCACAGCCCGATGTCGGGCTCGAACTCATGAAACTGCAAGACCGTGACCTGAGCTGAAACTGAGAGTCAGATGCTTAACCGACCCAGCCACCCAGGCGCCCCTATACTTGCATTTTTAAATTAAGTTTAATCTTTTTAAATGTTTGTTTATTTTGAGAGAGCAAGCAAGCGAGTGTGAGAGTGGAGGGAGTGGCACAGAGAAACGAGAGAAAATCGCAAGCAGGCTTCCCGCTGTCAGCACAGAGCCCGATGCAGGGCTTGAACTCAAACCTTGAGATCATGACCTGAGCCAAAATCAAGAGTCGCATGCTTAACCACCTGAGCCAGCCAGGTGCCCCTATAGTTGCATTTTTTTTAGTGCATTTTTTTTGCACACATAATATTCTTTTCATTTGAAATCAGAATATTGCAGCGTATGTTTAGTTTTTTGCAAAACAGACCTTTTTCTGAAGTGATCGTACCAGTTCATACTCCAGCTGACAATGCATGAGTGTTCTGGTCTGTCCTTATCCTTGTCAACACTTGGTGTTGTCAGCCTTTTAAATTGTAGCCGTCTGTGTGGGTGTGGTGCGTTCTTTTTCATTGCTGCCTAGTATTTTCCATGCTGTGGGTGTTGACAATGTGTTAACGTCTCCCTATTGATGGGCATGTTTTTGTTTCCAGCTCTCGGCCCCTGTGAATATCTCTGCAGTAAGCATCCTTGCACATGTCTTTAAACACAGGTACTTTCCTTTCCATGGGATACATTCCCAGAACTGCAGTTGCTGAGTTAAATACCTGTGTTTCAGAGATGTTAGGAGTCCTCACCAGATTGTTTTTCCAAAAGGTTGTCATATTTCACCTTTCCAGGAGCACTGTGTGAGAGTCCCCTTCTCCACATACACACAACAGCGATCCATGTTATGGCTGTTTTCCACTGTTGTCAGTCTGATCAAAATAAAACAGTCCTTCGTTTTGACTTTAATCTGCAATTTCTCTGCTTTTAGAACATCTTTTCATCTGGTCATCTCGATGTGTTCTGTAAGGTGACTATTCAGTTTTTCTACTGAAGTCTTGATCTTTTTTCCTAGAAATCTAGGTGACTTAGACGCATAATATAAGAACTAGGACTTTTTTCCAACGGCTACGTGCTAAGTTTCTGGTTGGAAAAAAATTGTTTTCATTATGGCTGTGACCTTAGACCAGGGAGAGGTGAGTTTGGGTAGTGGTAATAGTCCCGGGGCATAATGTGAGAAAACACTTAGGTGGTAGTACCCATGGCAGAAGTTGCGAAACTTGCAGAGTTGAGTTCCTTCTGCCAATGTGCCCAGGCAGAAGTTTCCAAAAATAGATTTCACGTGAAAATTTTGATCTGGCCTTCTTTTAAAGGTCGGACGCTGGCCATCTTGGGCCTCTGTCCCCTGCTGGCCACATCTGTCTGGAGACGATGGAGATTAGCAGTTACCCCCTCTGGACAGGGCATGCACTCTTGGGTTTGTTCGGCTCTCTCAGAGCCCTGTTTCCTCCCCAGCACTACCCTGAGAGCTGGCTGCATTTCAAGGCATCTCCACTGTTGTCTTCCTTTTTGGTTTTTTTTTTTTTTTTAATTTTTTTTTTAATTTTTTTAAATTCTTTTTTTTAATTTTTTTTTTTTTTTTAATTTTTAAGAGAGAGAGAGACAGAGTGAGCAGGGGAGGGACAGAGAGAGAGAGGGAGACAAGGAATCTGAAGCCGGCTCCAGGCCCTGAGCTGTCTGTCAGCACAGAGCCCGACGAGGGGCTCGAACTCACAAACCGTGAGATCATGACCTGAGCCAGAGTCGGACGCTTTAACTACTGAGCCATCCAGGTGCCCCTCCACTGTTGTCTTCTTAAGTGGAGTTATGAGGGACGTGAGTCCTTAACACTGATGGCTCAAAAATGGTACTATACAGGTGCTCGGGTATCAAAGATGCCTGGGGAGCCTGGCTTCTGTTGGCATTTGAGTCTGTGCTCGATCTGTGGAACCTACCGAGCAAGGGGCCCTGGTGGATGACAGTGACTCCTCCTGATTTCGGTCCCTTTATGACTGGACCTCCCGGCAGTGTTTGAGCCTGATGCCTGGTTTTGAGATTTCCTTCTGATTCTCCTCCCTCTCTCGGGGCTTCCTTCTCTGTTTTGTCTTCCTCCCTGGGTTGTCCTGGTCTCAGCTCTTCTCAGACTAGTCACACTCCCTGGGGAGATTCCAGACACTTCCATGGTTATAACTACCACCTGAGGACTCCAGAATATCAGGCTAGACTCAGGCTTGACTTTGGCCTGAGTTCTCAGTTTCCAACTCATGGAGCCAGCTGCCTCTGGACCACAGGAATCTCGAACTGAACATACCAAATACAAATGTCATGGTCCTCCCTCCAACCTCCTCCTCCTCCTCCTGCCTTTACCTCCTATCTCAGAAATGGTTCTGGAAGCCAAGCCATTGATCTGAGTTTTGTCCTGGACTCCTTCCTCTTCCCAGCTTCCATTCCCCCTCCTGTCCGCCACCAGATTCTGCTAATTTTACATCCTAAGTATTATCAGATCTGGCCCCCTCTTCCGTCCTTTCCACCACCTCATTCAGGCCCTTGTCATCTTTTAATTGGACTGTTACAATGGCCTTTTTCTAACTGGTGTCCCTGCCTACAGTCTTGCCTCCAGCAAATCCATCCTCCAATCCTGATGCCAGAGTCATCTGAAATGCAAATATGATCTTGCCACTCCCCTGCTTAAAACCCACCAGCCTCGGGGCTTCTGTAACCACAGTGTAGCCTCTGCTGTGGGCTGAAAGTAAGTTGTTACTACTCCTACTACCACTGCTACTGTTAGTCCTACTATTACTACTAATACGAATACTAATAATAGTAGGTGGCATTTACTGAGCATTTTCTGTTATGTTCTCAAATGATTTATTACCTTTTTAAAACAAATCAGTGCTGATTCACAGTCTTGTGAATAGTATCACTCTCATTTGCTTGGGGTGAGGAGGGAGAGGGGCAGAGTGACAGGCAGGGGGCACCAGGGAATTGTCCAGACCATAAATGATCTCGTTACACGCCAGTGAGTGACTGTGCTGATCCAGCCTTAATAGTTAAATAGGGATTACCATGGTTCTTATGAGCTAGGATTTGCTTTCATTCCCTACGACGCATTGAGGGAGGGTGGTCAGCCGTCCAGATCTGGAGTATGTCACGTGTGGGGGTGTCCTCGGCTCCTGGGTGCCAGTAGAGGAAGACCGCTAGCCTTCAGGGTCAAGTCTAGGCTTCCTGGCCTGGCATGCAACACTGCGTGACCTGGTGCCTGTCCATCTCTGCTGCCTCCCATCACCCCTGTCCCACACTTCACTGTAGCACAACCAGACTGTGTGTGATACTAATCATAGCACACCTTACGGAGATCTCCTTATGTGCCAAGCACTGGGCTAAGTGGACACTGCAGTGCCCGTCTCCATGTAACCCTCATAACAACCCCCCCCCCCCACCGAGGTAAGTTTTCATTGCCCCCATTTTGTAGGGGAGGAAAGTGAGGCTCCGAGAAGTGGAGACCCAGCTGGTGGCCGAGTGGGAGGTTGCCCTGCACCCCCAGCTCTTGTCCTTGCACGCCCCTCCACCTTGGCTTACCCTTTGGCTCCCTGTTGTGCCTGGTAGACACCGTTCACTCTCCAGGACTCCGTTCTGACCGCTGTCCTGGGACAGCCTGGCTCGGTGCCCCTCCTTGGCCCCAGGCTGCCCTGGAAACCTCCTTGGCCGCGCCCCCGGCAGGACGCCAGGATTGACGCGTTCAGTCTGTGCCGGGCTCTTACCTCATTGAACCCCCGGCTTCTAGCGCAGTGTGTGGCACATAACAGGTCTCTGTAAGTGTCGAGTTGACTAAACTAAATTCCAGGCACTGGACTTTGAGGTTATTGACCTTCTGACCAGTTTTCCCTGTCTTCACCTTCTCTAGGCACAAAACCAAGCTATTTGATCTCTGGAGAAGGATCCTTTCCCTTCCTGCTTGGGTTCCATCCACCTGCACCCTTTGACTTCGGGTGGAAACTGCTGTCTGATCAGCCACCTTGCCCACACACCCTGGACACCTGTGCTCTCTCTGACCCCTCTCTCCTTCCTCACCATCAGGCAGGACCCCAGATCCACCCCCTCTGAATCAACTTATTTGGCTTCCCCTTAACCTTAGCTCTTTCTGCCACGTCATTTGTGTCTCTTTTTCTGTCCCAAATAGTTTTCCCCCCAAAAAAATCTTCGTTTCTTTCTCTCTTTTCCCTTAGTCCTCCAAATCACTAGCCCATGACTGGGCTGTTCTCCTCCGAAACACATAGTCCACAACTTGCTGTTTAAAACAGTCGTATTTTGTCTTGGGAAGTCCTATTGAATTCCCTTAAAACATTAACAATTCCTGTGACGCCCCCCCCCCCCAGCCTGAGTCTCTGTCCCTGGGTCCTGTCCTGTTGCGCAGCAGGGCTGGTGTGTCCCACATAGAGCGACCCACAGACACCCTGCCCTCCTGCCTTCCCCGTTGAGCTGCCCTGCCTTCCCTCACTTCCCAGTCTCCTCTGCTTCCGGCAGCTTTGGGACCCCTGCCCCTGGCTTCTCCTCCATGCTGTATGGAATGAAGATTGCAAATCTGGCCTACGTCACCAAGACTCGGGTCAGGTTCTTCAGACTCGACCGCTGGGCCGACGTGTGGTTCCCAGAAAAAAGGAGAGTGAAGGTGGGGTCAGACATCAGCAAACACCACAAGTCACTGCTAGCCAAGATCTTTTACGACAGGTGTGTGTCTGTATGTGTGCATGCACGTGCATGTGAAAGAGGGTGCAAGGACACAGGGGTCAGGGTGTCGGGGAAGCCATCTGGCTGAGAGAAGAGGGGGTTGCCTCAGGTTGGGGTAAGGCCCCCTCCTTCAAGGAGTGGGGGAAGGGGTAGGGAAGGAGCTAGTTGGTCTGGGGAGAGGCGGTGGGGTTCCTGAGCTCCGCTGGCACTTCGCCAGCCTCCCCTGTCTAGGCCCTTCCTGTCCCAGCCCCCCCTTGACTCCCACTCTCCCCAGGGCTGAGTATCTTCACGGGAAACATG
This sequence comes from Lynx rufus, assembly GCF_022079265.1. Classification (NCBI taxonomy): domain Eukaryota; kingdom Metazoa; phylum Chordata; class Mammalia; order Carnivora; family Felidae; genus Lynx; species Lynx rufus. The sequence continues at coordinate 126,236,328 of NW_025814834.1, read as the reverse complement.
GGGTGGACGTGGAAGTCCAGGGGCCCCATGAAGCCCGAGATGGGCAGCTCCTTATCCGCCTGGATTTGAACCGCAAGGAGGTGCTGACCCTGAGGCTTCGGAATGGAGGAACCCAGCCTGTCACCCTCACTCATCTCTTCCCACTCTGCCGGACCCCCCAGTTTGCCTTCTACAATGGAGACCAGGAGCTGCCCTGCCCACTGGGCCCTGGTGAGCGGGTTTCCACGGGAAAGAGCCTTTAGTGGATGGGGGCTTGCCCTGGTAAGGGTTGCTGTGTCAGGGCTCCTGCCCCGGGGTGTGGCTGCTGGGGGAGTGTGCAGGCAGGGTGCTGGTGGGAAGGTCCCTCCCTGTCCTCTCTCACTCATCCGTCCTCCTGCAGGCGAGTGCTACGAGCTCCAGGTCCACTGCAAGACCAGCTTTGTGGGCTACTTCCCGGCCACGGTGCTCTGGGAGCTGCTGGGACCTGGGGAGCCAGGTTCGGAAGGAGCTGGCACTTTCTACATTGCCCGCTTCTTGGCTGCTGTTGCCCACAGTCCCCTGGCTGCACAGCTGAAGCCCACGACTCCCTTCAAGCGGACCCGGATCACTGGAAACCCTGTAGTGACCAGCCGGATAGAGGAAGGAGAGAGACCTGACCGGTAACTCCTTTCCTCTCCAACCCGGTCCAGTTTGGGGTGCCCCGCATGAGGGTGGGAGCCTTGGGGAAGAGCACAGAGCCAGAACCAGGGCCCCCTTTCCTAACTGAGTTCATAACTCCTCTGGGCCTCAGAGATTTTTTTCTGTTCGGGAAGGAAGTTGCAGGTGAGCCTGAAAAAAATGTTAAACATTTTTGATTGTATGATAGATTGTCAGGCAGCCTGTGTAGACCTCTCTCTCTGTCTTTTTTACAGCTTTTTTTGAGATAATTCACATACCGTACTATTCAGGTTCTCAGTATATTCACAGATATGGGCAACCACCACCACGATCCAGTTAGAACACTTCATTACCCAAAAAGGAGCCCATACCCTTTTGCTCCTCATTCCCTCCCAGCCTTTTTTTTTTAATGTTTGTTTGTATTTGAGGGACAGAGAGAGGGAGAGTGAATGCGTGAGCAGGGGAGGAGCAGAGAGACAGAGACAGAATCTGAAACAGGCTCCAGGCTCTGAGCTGTCAGCACAGAGCCGGACACAGAGCTCAAACTCACAAGCAGTGAGTTCATGACCTGGGCCAAAGTTGGACACTCAACCGACTGAGCCACCCAGGTGCCCCCTAGCCTTTTTTTTTTTTTTTTTAAGGTTTATTTATTTTGAGAGAGAGAATAAGAGTGTGTGCAAGCAGAGGAGGGGCAGAGAGAAAGGGAGAGAGAAAATCCCAAGCAGGCTCCATGCTGTCAGCACAAAGCCCAACTCGGGGCCCCATCTCACAAACTGTGAGATCATGACCTGAGCCGAAATCAAGTCGGATGCTTAACCTACTGAGCCACCTGGACATCCCTCCCTCTCAGCCTTAAGCAACCACTCTGCTTTCTGTCTCCATAGATTTCCCTATTCAGATATTTCATATGAAGAGAATTTTTTTTAATGTTTATTTATTTTTGAGAGAGAGGGTGCAAGCAGGGGAGGGGCAGAGAGAGGACAGAGGATCCAAAGCAGGCTTTGCACTGATAGCAGAGAGCCTGATGTGGGGCTCGATCCCACGAACTGTGAGATCATGACCTGAGCCGAAGTCCGACACTTAACCGACTGAGGCACCCAGGCGCCCCTCATATGAATAGAATCTTATATTCTGTGTGGCATGGCTAGGTGTTTATGAAATACTGAGCTAGAAAAGCGAACGATAGGCAATTGTGCTCTTTTTGTTAAAACTGTATGTATGTAATACAAATTGACAGAAACCTGGAAGTTTAGCTATCAAAAAGTTATTGGTTATCCCCAGATGGGGAGAATGTTATGTATTTACCCACTTATTTTTCTCTAATGAGCATGTATTTTTTTATATCCATATTATTTACACATATGGGTGTTACATATGTGACTTCTGGAAGTTTCCATGAATAGTACTTTCCAGAAATGAGAATGGTCCAGCCTTGGGGTGAGCATCCTCATGGGGTAGTGAGTTCTGCCTCCTTGTACAAAATCTGCCGACCCCCTTCAGCAATAGTTTGTGGAAGGGCTTTGGGCATCTTCCAGGGAGGAGCCTTCTCCACCTCTCTGAAGGGGAGGGATCTCTGAATTTGTGACCACTCTTCTTCCCTGGCTCCTGCAGTGCTAAGGGCTATGACCTGGAGCTGAGCATGGCGCTGGGGACATACTACCCACCCCCTCGCCTCCGGCAGCTGCTCCCCATCCTTCTTCAGGGGACAAGTATCTTCACTGCCCCAAAGGAGATTGCTGAGATCAAGTAAGAGACACCCTTCTGCCCCACCTCATGCTGCTTTCTGTGTCTCTCCACCCCCCTCCCCCGCCCCATCCCTCTGTCCTCAGCCTCCCATGCCCCCTTCCTTCGTTCCCATACAGAGCACGCACCTCGTGCTGCACACCGTTCAAGGTGAATTCTTCACATGAGGGCCTTGCTCATTGCCGTAGGGAGAAATGAGCATTTATCTTATAGTTTCATGTAGCGACGAGTGCTGTGAAGAACCCTACCAAAGCTAAACTTTCAGGGAAGGGGAAGGGTTGTGCTGTCTTGCAGAAGGCAGTTAGTGCTGCTCTCTTTGAGAAGGTGACATTTGAGCAGACAATGACACATGAATGAGGTGAGGGTGTAAGCATAGGAGTTATCTTAGCGGGGAGAATGTTCCAGGCCCCAGAATCCATGGTATAAATGCTACGTCAAATCTGAGGTGGGGGCAGGGGCGTCGGAAGGAGGGAGAGCCAGGATTCCATTCTGTGAGGCCTCTGACCCCCCACCCACCTCTCTGCCCTTCTGGTCCTCCCTGATTCCTGGTGCTTTCATAGTCCCAGAGCCGAGGATGGGAGAGGGTGGATGCTCCTGGGTGCGGGGGTTGCCTGACCCGTCCTGTCCCTGCCCCCTCCTGCCTGCCCAACCATCACCGCCAGGGCCCAGCTTGAGACAGCCCTGCAGTGGAGAAATTACGAGGTGAAGCTCCGGCTGCTGCTGCACCTGGAGGAGCTGCAGATGGAGCATGACATCCGGCACTACGACCTGGAGTCGGTGCCCATGACCTGGGACCCCCGTAGACCAGAACCCCAGACTGCTCACACTGGAGGTCAGGGCTCGGATCCTGCGTGGGGAGGGTGGGCTCGAGTCAGCCAGCCTGAGAGCAGAATGCTGTTCCTGCCCCCAGGGGGCTCAGTAGGAGCAGAGAGCCCAAAACAGGTGTCAGAGCAGGCTGATGGGGAGGACCTGGGTTTTAGTCTAGACGTTGCTACCACTAGTTGTGTGGCCTTGGGCAAGTCCCTTGCTCTCTCTGGGCCTTTGTTGCCTTATCTGAAAAGCACAGAGCTGGCCTAGATCCCTTTCCAGATGTCAGATGCTGAGTGTTGTACCCACAGGCCCAGAATTCCTGCACGCAAGTGCTGAGGAGGGCAGCTGGTGAGAGAGAAGGGGGTGGGGGGCAATCAAGGAACGATTCCTGCAGGAACTGAGTTTTGAACAAGGATTCAAGGGCAGAGCGGGAACTGAGCTGGCCAAGAGGGCACACGGATGGGCTGAGAATCGTGTCCTGGAGAGTTTCCAGGACTGCTGGGCTCAGCTATCTCTGTGCACCTCGGGCAGACTGTCTCCTTGCTCATCCCAACTTTTGCCCTGTCAGGCGGGAGAGGAAAGAAGCAAAGCTCCCTGGGTCTTGGGATAGAAGGACAACGCTCAATCCTTGTCCCTCACAGGCGGTCTGGAGACCTAGGGGTCCTCCAGTAGCCATCCCTGGGGATAGAAGCTTGCTTGTGTCCACCCCCCGTAGGTTCCCGGAGTGACCGAGAGCCGCCCCTCAGTACTACGGGGTGACCACCTGTTTGCACTTTTGTCCTCTGAGACACATCAGGAGGACCCCGTCACCTACAAGGGCTTTGTACACAAGGTGGAATTGGACCGTGTCAAGCTGAGCTTTTCCATGAGGTGGGTGTTGGGGGAACCATGAGCTGCTAGAAGGGTCTACAAATGTTTCTTAGGCCAGAGGAGCTGATTTGTTTCTCCCTGAGACCAGTGGGACCCCAGGGATTGAGCAGGAAGCTTTTCTTCAGGGGGACCCTGAGATGCCTCAGTAGCTTCTCCTGGAGGGATTGCATGGCTGTCTTGAAAAGAGAGTGGAGCCAGAGTAGATGCAGAGAGTCCTTGCCCTCTTACTGGAGCTTTTCCTTCCTCCTCCCTTCCTAAAGCCTCCTGAGCCGCTTTGTGGATGGGCTGACCTTCAAGGTGAACTTCACCTTCAACCGCCAGCCCCTGCGGGTGCAACACCGTGCCCTGGAGCTGACGGGGCGCTGGCTGCTGTGGCCCATGCTCTTTCCTGTGGCCTCCCGTGGGGTCCCGCTGCTGCCCTCAGATGTGAAGCTCAAGTGAGACTGGGCATGGGTGTAAGGGGGGCCACTTGGGGTGTGGGGCGTGGGCGCTGGAGTCAGGGAGGCCTCCGGGACACCGGGTGACGTCATGTTTCTGGTTCGTCTGCCAGGCTGTATGACCGCAGTCTGGAGTCAAACCCTGAGCAGCTGCAGGCCATGAAGAACATCGTTATGGGCACCACCCGTCCAGCCCCCTACATTATCTTTGGGCCTCCAGGCACTGGCAAGACTGTCACCCTGGTGGAAGCCATTAAGCAGGTGGGGCCTGAGCATAGACCTGGGGCCGGTGCTGACTCCCCCAGGGACCAAGCAATGCCCAGATTCTGGGTGCCTCCAGCTTCCTGATTGCCCCTGGGCTGGCGTCAATGGTCTGTGTGGCATTCGAACATCGTTGTGCAGGGTGGGGTCTCGCGTGACTCTTGGAGTCACCAATCATGTTTCAGCCACCGTAGACTCTGAATGTTTACTGTGCCAGTTTTCCAGCAGTGAAGTGCTTACTTGGACTAGCAGAGGGTTGGGGGGGTCAAAACTCGCCTTTTGTGTCCCTGCTTCCCTCAGGTCCGGGAGACAAATGCCACCCTGTGCCAACCTGAGTCACAACCGAGTCTCTCCCCCATCCCTCCCCCTGGAGCCAGAGAAGCTGCTTCCCACACTGTGCTTGTCCCCACCCCAGGTGGTGAAGCACTTGCCCAAAGCCCACATCCTGGCCTGCGCTCCGTCCAACTCAGGAGCTGACCTTCTCTGCCAGCGGCTCCGGGTCCACCTGCCCAGCTCCATCTACCGCCTCCTGGCCCCCAGCAGGGACATTCGCATGGTGCCCGAGGACATCAAGGTACCTGGAGAAGTGTGGAGAGCCAGGGGAGGGCAGGTGCTGGGCTGCTCGGGGTAGATGCTCAGGGCCAGGAAACTAGACCTGGATTCGGATACTCGCTGCGTGAGCTTGGATGGGTCAGAACCCCTGTTTGGTCGTCTGTTTCCCTGTGTGGGAAGTGAGAGAGGGAAAGAAAACTGCCTGGGGGGCCCAGAGCCAGAGTGAGGGTGAGGATGGACAGAGCCAGCTGATTTCCTCCTCTCTCTTCACACCCCGCAGCCCTGCTGCAACTGGGATGCGAAGAAAGGGGATTATGTGTTTCCCGCCAAGAAGAAGCTGCAGGAGTATCGTGTCTTAATTACCACCCTCATCACGGCCAGCAGGTGGGAAGTGTGTGTCTCTTAATCATGTGTATAAGTAAGGAAGTAGCGGGCTGGAGAGATGGGGAAGAGTGGTGCCTGGCAGTGGGGTGAGGGGCCAGTTTGGGTGGGCTTTCAGGTTTGCTAGTCGGGTGCCCAGATATGACCCCTGCTTGGCCTGACGCCTCCCAGGTTGGTCTCAGCTCAGTTTCCCATCGATCACTTCACACACATCTTCATCGATGAGGCCGGCCACTCCATGGAGCCCGAGAGTCTGGTGGCCATAGCAGGTGAGGGGTTCAGGGTGGGCTGCGTGCGTGCCACCCTGCATGGGGTTGGGGGGTCCCACCGCTCACCTTTCTCCCACGGCACCCTGCCTCTCAGGGCTGATGGAAGTCAAGGAAACAGACAATCCAGGAGGGCAGCTGGTGCTGGCAGGAGACCCTAGGCAGCTGGGGCCCGTGCTGCGCTCCCCGCTGACCCAGAAGCATGGCCTGGGGTACTCCCTGCTGGAGCGGCTGCTGACCTACAACGCCCTGTACAAGAAGGGCTCCAATGGCTATAACCCCCAGTTCATAACCAAGCTGCTGCGCAACTACAGGTACTCCCGCACCTTCACCTCGCCTGCAATCTGTGCCTTCACCCACTCTGTGCAGCCCCCGCTGGAGGCTCCATCCTGCAGTCCTGTTGCTCAGAGGCTGTGTGATGCAGGAAGACTATGATCTGGAAGGTCGGTGATCTCCATTCCAGCCCCATCACCGCTACTCATTGGCTCTGACTTTGCAACTGACTTCGCTCTTGAGCATTTTGCTTATCTGTGTATCGGGGGATTGTCCATGGTTCCCAGACACTGGGATGTGTCTGGTGTGGGTCCCAGATGAAGGGTCGAGGCAGTCCAAGGAGAAATGAGAAAAATAGAGACGATATAGTTTTTCGAAAAGCTAATTGTTACTCAAATCAAAAAGTATACTTGCTTTACTCAATGAATTCATGTACCTAATGATGAATTCCTAAGTTCTTAGGAGTTCCTTAGATAAGTCTACTGGGAGTTCAATCTATTGTTATTACTTCTGTTTTTAGATTTAACACATTATCTCATCAAATAATGGCAGTAGTAAGTGATGGTTGTTTTTGTACCATCCTTCCTTGGCAAAATTGAAACTTGAGAACCTCCCCATTTCTTGCGTGTTTGGTTGTTTTTTTTTTTTTTCCTTTTAAATCTGCCTGGCCTATAGACCACATGCGCTCAGGAAGCACATTTGGTTCTGTGCACATTTGGTGCAGTGAACAGTGCCTAGCAGCACGCTGTAGATCAAGGAGTCCACCGTCCACTTGGGCGGGTGGCAAGAGGATGTGTGGACCCAGAGCAGGTGGATCATGGTTCCCCAAGGGCAGGGCAGAGGTAACCTGGCCCCTGGTCTTGCTCTTCCTTCCTCCTCTTGCCTCCCAGGTCTCACCCCACCATACTGGACATTCCCAACCGACTCTATTATGATGGGGAATTGCAGGCCTGTGCCGACGTCGTGGACCGAGAGCGCTTCTGCCGATGGGAGGGTCTGCCTCGACAGGTGAGGCTGAACCCGGCAGGGTCAGGCTGCCACCCCTGTACCCCACCTTCCCTCCTACCGAAGGTGCAAGGTAGTAGGAGCCTCTGAGTGGAAGCCACGGGCTTTCACCTTGGCCTGGGATCCCGCATTCCCTGGGTGGGTTTGGGGTGGGAGGGAAGGGAGGTCTGGCTGAAGGTTTCCCCCGACCCCGTATCCAGGGCTTTCCCATCATCTTTCACGGCGTAATGGGCAAGGACGAGCGTGAGGGTAACAGCCCATCATTCTTCAACCCTGAAGAGGCTGCCACAGTGACCTCCTACCTGAAGCTGCTCCTGGCCCCCTCCTCGAAGAAGGGCAAAGCCCGCCTGAGCCCCCGAAGCGTGGGCGTCATCTCTCCCTACCGGAAGCAGGTCAGGCCCTCAGTTCCTCTCGAGGGTGGGACCCCCCCCCCCCCCCACCGAAGGTACCCCCTTCATAGCCAGACCATTAGGTGGAGGTTCTAGAAGCTCAGGTCTCTGCTAGCCCTGTCAGACAAGCTCAGAGGTCAGTTGTCCCTCCCTCTCTGCCCCCCCAGCTCCCCGGTCTCCTGCCTGGCTCCCTCTTACACTGGGGTAATGGCATGAGAGAAAGGCACCTGTCCTCATCTTCCAGGTGGAAAAAATCCGTTATTGCATCACCAAACTTGACAAGGAGCTTCGGGGACTGGACGACATCAAAGACTTAAAGGTGACACCACCGTTTCACATTTGCTCCCTGCCTTCGGTGTCCCCGCACTTCCCCTGCTTCCAGAGAGCTCCTCAGGCACTCCAGCCTGTGTTACTGCCCCGCCCTGCCTTCACTGCCTAAGACCCAGTGGGGCTCCCCCCAGGCCTCACTCCTGCAGATCCTGGCTTGTCTATCTGGGGCGGGACCAGGAAACACCACACCGGATTCTTGATGCTTTTGATCAGGCTGGTTTGAGGCCTGTGCCCTACGGATAAAGTCCAAACTCCCTGCCTGCCTGACCTGTCATGTGATAGTGTCACAGCTCACCATTCCCACCCTCTGAGTCAGTCAGTGCTTTGACTCAGGTGGTGGTTCTCAACACTGGCTGCAGATAAGAATCACCTGGAAAGCTTCTAGCACCACCGGTGCCAGAGCCCCACCCGGCCAGTGAACACAGCTATCTGGGGGCAGAGCCAGGGCATCGGTATTTTTTATGGCTCCTCAGGTGATCTAACCTGCAGCCGCGGTTGAAAACCAGTGCTCTAAGATTTAAAGGCTTCTCCCTTGGAGATTCCAATTTAGGAAGTCTGGGTTGTATATCTTTAACAAGTGTTTAGTGACTGTCTTTAGGGAAGTTTGAGAACCACTGCTCGGAGTTCCTGTGTCCTTGCAAGCGCGTTTTCTTTGCTTAGAAGAATTTTAGCCCGCACCCCTTTAACTGGATCCAGCCTTAAGCTCCAGGGCATCCTCCTGTTCTCTCCTATCAGGACGCTCACTCCCTCCCCCGTGACAAATGCCCGGTGCCGGCATCGGCCTTGCCTTGGAGCTCGTTGGATCGGGAGCTCCATAAGGCAGGGTGTGTGTCTGCTTCCCGAGCCCCCGCTGCAGGCCCTGTGTCTCGCCCTCCAGGTGGGCTCCGTAGAAGAGTTCCAAGGCCAAGAGCGCAGCGTCATTCTCATCTCCACCGTGCGGAGCAGCCAGAGCTTTGTGCAGCTGGATCTGGACTTCAACCTGGGTTTCCTTAAGAACCCCAAGGTTTGAGACCTGGCGGGTGGAAGGAATGCTTCCTTCCTTAAGGCCCTTCCCTCCCGTGACCCTACCACTCCTTCCTTTCAGAGGTTCAACGTGGCTGTGACCCGGGCCAAGGCTTTGCTCATCGTGGTGGGCAACCCGCTGCTCCTGGGCCATGACCCTGACTGGAAAGTGTGAGCATTCCTACCCCATGATCCCTCTTGGTGACCACAACCCCCATCCTGGGGCAGGTGTAGCTCTATTGAGCACCTTCTTGTGGCTCAGTTAATTCACAGGTCTGTTCTTCCTCACAATTCCCCACTTAAATTACCCGACAGAGGATAAGCAACTCGCCCAAAGGCGCAGGCCCACATGGTAGGACCAAGGCTTAGCCACGAGCCTCTGCTGGCACTCCTCAGCCAGGCCTGTGCAGCTGTGTGTGTGAATGTCCCTGTACCCTACAGATTCCTGGAGTTCTGTAAAGAAAACGGGGGGTATACCGGGTGCCCCTTCCCTGCCAAACTGGATCTGCAGCAGGGACAGAACTTACTCCAAGGTCTGAGCAAGCTCAGGCCCTCTACCTCAGGTATGGCTGGGCCAGGCAGGGGACAGCGCTAGGGGATGAGGTAAGGAAGACAGGCTCACCTCTTTTCTTTCTAGGGCCCCAAAGTCACGACTACCTCCCCCAGGAACGGGAGGGAGAAGACGGCCTGTCCCTGCAGGTAGAGCCAGAGTGGAGGAATGAGCTCTGAAGACACAGCAGACAGCCTTCGCACACCAGCCAAGCCTTAACCGCCCACCTGACCCTGAACCAGAACCCAGCTTGAACCAGAGCCCAGCTGAGCTGCCCCTCCAGAAGGACAGGAAGGCTGGGGGAGAGAGTTTACAACCCAAGCCATTCACCCCCTCCCCTGCTGGGGAGAATGACACATCAAGCTGCTAACAATTGGGGGAAGGGGGAGGAAGAAAAACTGAAAACAAAATATTGTTCTATGCAAAAGCCTCCTTGTCTCCTCAGCCTGGCCCCCTCTGGCCTTGCGGCCTTCCCAAGCTCTCCAAAGCGACCCCAGAGGGGAGGGTGGGACCATCACACCCTGCCCAGGGCCCTACTCCTCCCAGCCAGAGAGGAACCCAGCCCCCAGGTCCAGGGGAGGAAACCCAGTGGGAGGCCACAAGGAAGCCACCCACAGGCTTCTAAGTTTAGCCCCTGCTTCAGACCACTCCCCTCACCCGCCTCCGAGGCCCAGAGCCAGGCATGACCTCATCCTTTGCTCCAAGACTCCGCCCTGCCTGCCCGGGAGTCCTGCCTTTGCAGACCGGGGGCCAGCCTGGCAAGCAACTTGGGAGAGATGGGACTCTCGGCTCACAGCCAAGGCAGGGACCAGGAGAGAAAGACAGGAAGCTGCCACACACATGTTGGAGCCTGTGGCCTTTATTCGTGTCCCCCCACCAAGAAGAGCCAGAGTCTAGGCCCCAGTCCAAAGCAGAACCGTCAGGGGCCCGGGGCTCTGGGTTACACCCTCCAAGTCCCCTACCCCAGACACTCCCGTGAGCCAGAAGTGTATAAAGTGCTGGTGTGTGATGATCTTGGGGAAGGCTGAAGGGATCAAGAGCCCCACCCCTGGACCAAGGCAGCAGAAGGAGGAACTCTGCTCTTGGAAGGGCAGGGAATTGCCCTAGGTTCCAGAGTATAGGGAGGGAGGGCCAGGCCACCACCACCACCACCAGCACCACGGGGTTGCTGGAGGGGGGCTGGCAAAATTCAGAAATTCAGATGCAGTCCTGGGCTGGAAGGAACTGAAAAGGAAGCCTTCGGCAAGGAGCCCTAAGAGGATGGGGCCAGGAGGTGGGCAGCTCTGCAACCCTATGAAGGGAAGGGGGGAACAGGGGAGGCCTTGCGGGTCTCAGAGAATGGGACAACCCCTCCGGCGCTTATTCTTGCGAACCTGGAGGCCAGCCCGAGTGGCCATCTCAAATACCTCCCTCACCCCCTCCTTGGTCTTGGCCGAGCACTCGAGGTAGCCAAAGGCACTGATCCGGTTTGCCATGTCCCGGCCCTCCTCAGATCGCACGGGCTCCTGGGAAGACAGAAGTCGAGAGGTTAAAGGAAGCTGGTGGCTAAGTGCACCTCTCCCCACTTTAGCCATGAGTGTAGTGACTAGGACAAATGCATCTTCCAGCCCTGGGCAGTTTCTGGGCCAGGACCCAAGACTCTTAATGTTTACATCAGATGTCTCCATCAGCCCTATATCCCATGGCACACCCTTCTCTGGCCTGAGCATCCAGCACCTCCTAACCAGTCTCCCGCCCGTTCTCGCTTTTTTCCAATAAGTGCCCTACGGCTGCCAAAATTTTTCTAACGCACAGACGTGACCATATCTGCCCCCCGGTTGAAAGTTTTGCCATAACTATCCTTGTAGGAGAGTCCATATTCTTTATCCTGGCCTCTGGCTAGAGAGCCACCTACCAGGTAAGCCAGCTCCCTCACTCTGGGCCTTCCGGCCATGCGGGCCCACCGGCATTGGAGTCAGCCCACACCTCAAGCAAAAGATCTATTATAAGAAGCTGCCTCTGAAGACAGGGATGTTCCTCTTCTTAATAGCCCCAACCCCCAAAGAATGGAAGCAAATAAATTAAAACGCCAAGTGACCCTGGACAAATCACTGCATTCTCTGACAATTTCATCAGGTATGGTAGCGGAGAGCAAGAGCCCTTCTCGTTCTTCCTCGCCAGGGAGTAGGAGGTGGGCCTCCACTGCCTCACTGGGAAGTCCACTGGAGAGAAGACCCTAAGGAGGTCATCTGTCCCAGGGGCTCCAGGCCTGGCAGCCCCACCCACCTGCTTCATCTTGGCCAGCTCTCTCCTCGTATGCTCATCTTGCCTCAGGTCCTTCTTGTTCCCCACTAGGATGATGGGCACATTGGGGCAGAAGTGCTTCACCTCCGGGGTCCACTTCTCAGGAATGTTTTCTGCACAGACATGTCCCGACAGGTGTTGGTGCCTCCACTTAGGCTAGAAAGCTCCCCCCAGGGTCCCCTTCTTTCCCCCCAGCAGTGTTAGAGGCTCTTCAGCACAACAGTCCCTTTCACAGCTCAAAGCCCCTCTGCCCCCACAGTACACCCTTGGAGCCCTCCCCAGGGCCAGAGTCACCACAGTGCAGGAGGCTGACAGGGCCCTGTCCCAAGCCCCCCGGCCTCGGCCTCTGATGGTGGCTGACAGGAGCTGAGGCGAGAGCTACCTCTGGTTGGCTGACTCCAAGGGGTTCTCAGTGCCTTTTCTCCGACGCCCTCACCCCCACCTCACCCAGGCTGTCGGGGCTGTCAATGGAGAAGCACATGAGGATGACATCAGTGTCCGGGTAGGAGAGAGGCCGCAGGCGATCGTAGTCTTCCTGCCCGGCCGTGTCCCACAGAGCCAGCTCCACCTGATGCATAGGCCCAGTGAGTAGCTGGCCTGAGGGCCCCAGTTACACCCCTCCCCTGCCACCCAGAGGTCCTCTTCTGAAACCACTGGTCCTTGTGGCTCACTCAACATTTATTGAGCACTTGCTACATGCCAGGGACAGCGCTAATCACCATCACACAATGTAAATAAGGTGAGGTCTTAGAAATCCTGAGACATGGGTGCTTGATCTCTGTAGTTTATGAGCTCCCTCGTGAGCACCGCTGATTTAAGTGACAAAAACCTTTGAAGGAGGCCTGACCACTATCCCCACTTTGCCATCAAAGGAGCTTAAGCTCAGAGGCAAAAGGACTGGGCCCGGGTTATAGAGCCAGGGCGTAGAGAAGAAGGAGGTGTATCTAAATTTCCTAAAACTAAAGTTTCACTTAAACTTGTACTGGCTCCAGCAGGGAGAGTGGAGCAGGGACATGGGTGGTGAGGCAGGACATCCAAGGTCCAAAGGGAGGGGGCGGGGTTCCTAGGGGGAGACGGGGAAGGTTCTTGGCCTTCACCTGCTTGCCGTCCACCTCTATGTCTGCGATGTAGTTCTCAAAGACAGTGGGGACGTAGACCTCTGGGAACTGGTCCTTGCTGAAGACAATGAGGAGGCAGGTCTTCCCACAGGCCCCATCTCCGACAATCACCAGCTTCTTTCTGATTGCAGCCATGGCTGGGGCTGGCAGGGAAGAGGCAGTGAGAATGTAGGGAAAAGCCAATATATCCAAAAACACTTCTCTGGGGCCCCCCAAGACCTGGAAACCAAGGCTTCCAGCAGAGAGGGAAGGGAGGGATAGGGGCTTGCCCAGGCACGTTCTTGCCAAGAACCAATCGTTCAGTCAACTGAGCTTGAAATTCCTAATCTGAGGGTCAGGGACAGGTCTCCCTAGACGGATTAGAATACAGAGGTGGGAGGTGGAAGAATCAGGGAGCCAGAAAACAGGAGTTCTGATCTAATCCACCAACTGTAGGACCCTAGACACTTAAGAGGGGGGATCAGGGACATGTCTGGAAGGGCCAGCTTTTATCTGCTATACATATCAGGGCTTCAAGTCAGACTTTGTTACCAGGATTCTGATACTTCTAAAGTTTAATAATCGCTAGGATCCAATCAAGAACACATTGTCCCTCACTCAGGACAAGTCCTGCCTGCCCAGTCACAAATGAGGCATCCTCTCCAAGACCACAGGCTAGTAGAACCAGCTACGAGGTGGCAGGTGGATAAGGGAAACTATGCTGAGCATTTCCACAAAAATCATCTCCTTCAGTTCCCAGAACCCTGCAAGATCGATGGTGTGCTTCCCATTTTGCCAAACTAGGAAACAGGCTCTGTGAGGTTATAATGTGTGTTCAGAGCTGTGGCAGGGATGGCACTCAAAGCAGGGCTGTGTGACTCGAGACTCTGTTAGAGCCTTTTCTACGTATCACTCCAGAGATGGGAAAGAGAGCAGAGAGAAGGAAACCCAGAGGGCAGTGGCAGCGGCCAACCGGCTTCCCTGGCCCACCCCATCCCAGTCCCTAAAGCCAGCCCCGAGTCACACAAAGAAGGCTCAGTCCCGGCAGTGCCCACAGCCCACATTCGGGCAGTCTGCCTTCCTCCCCCCTTCCTTCTGGGCCTGGCAGCAACACTGGGTCACTCAGCCCCAGGCAGGGGACAATGACCACACTGTAGGGAGCCACACATCCACCACAGCAGAGTGACTGAGAATAATCCACTAGGGAATCACCTCCACCCACCCCGAGGACCAGCCCCTTCCTCTCCTCTGTCCAGCTCACCCCAAGGCCCTGCCCACCCCTCCCTGTGACTCAGGGCGAGGAGTCAGCTTCCCGAGGTTTCCATATGTCCCCGGCCCCTAACACACAAGAGCAAGCATCTGCACAGTTCATCACACCTACCCAGCCTCCCTGCCCCTGAGCTGAGCCTCACTTCCTCCCTCCCTGGGGAGAGGAGCTGACCTCCAGCCGGCTGAGGTTCCCAGGCCTCCAGCCTCGGAGGAAGAGGGGGCGGGCTCTGAGAGCTGAGAGGCGGTGGAGGCTGTAGGGAAGGGGGAGGGGGCTAGAGCCTGAGCTGGGAGGAGCTCCCAAAAAAAGAGCTGAACAAGGACCAGTCCCAGCACCAGCCAGGCAAGGAGTAGTTAAGAGAGAAGGGGATGGTAACCTGATCTCTGCCCCAGACCTGGCTTTTTCTCTCAGTCCCACATCCTGTCAAACTGGGCTGAACTCTTGTACTCCCCACATACCACCACCTCACAGCCTGGCTTTGGTCTGCCTTTTAGGAAAGCGAATTCTCCAAGCCCAAAGCTAGTTCTCTTCAACAGTAGGATCCTGGGTGGCCTCCCGCTCCTACACACACACACACACACACACACGTACAAAACTGGGATGAGAGGAAGTGGATATGAGTCAGAGAAAATTTATAGGAGTTCAGAGGATACAGCCACACACTCCCCACCACAAAAGGGGCTCTCTCTCTGATACCCCAAGACAGGCAAGAAGGCATTCACCCTGCCAGCCAATCTCCTCCAAAACTGGAAACCACCTTCAAAAAGGGGGTTCCCCGGAAATTCTGCCCAGGTGATCAACTCCCCCCACCCACTCCCACTGGTTCCATTGGTCCAGCTGTGTGAAAAAAAAAAAAAAAAAAAAAAACAGGCTGGGGTAGCCCCGCCTGGGATGGGCAGTGTTGATGAAAGACAGTCACCACCAGGGTGAGTACCAGTTGTTTAGGTGTGAGGATGCCACTACCTGCCTGCAGCAGGACAGTTTAGATGACACCCCATGGTGGGAGCCACAGGCCAGAACTCAGGGGCAAGGGCATGCATTAAGTACTCGGAAGCCCCCAGCTCAATTAGAAGACTTTCCCTTCAGGCTCTCAGTTGGGCAAGAAGGGCAGCTGGCCTAGGCCAAGCCAGGACACCAGGCCCAAGGCCAGCATGGCAAGGACAACAGCTCCCTATTAGAGGCAGCCCCAGAAGAACTGCCCCACTGACCCTAAGATGGGCAACCAAACACCACACAGAGGCTGGAATGGAGCCTGAAGCTCCTGGAGCCTTCCCTGAGACCAGACATCTCCTCAATCATTCTCCAGACTTCCAGATGAACCAGAGGTAGGCTGTACAAAGCGGATCAGCCCTAAGGTCTAGGAAAGGAATCAGATACCACCTCAACTTTAAAACCAGAAGTGAGAACAGGACGCAGCCTTGCATCCTCCCAGCCCAAAGCCCCAGGATAATCCTGGGTTGGGGAGTGTAAGGGAGGGGTCTGGAAGGGAGGAGATTCTTACTTACACAAAAAGGAGCTGGATGCTTCCCAATCTCCCCTACCTCCCGCCCCAGGCACACTCCAGGAAGCTTCTGGGGAGGTGTCCAGACCTCTCTGAGCAGTGGCAGCCCCCACTGGCCACACCACGCCCCTATTCCCGCCATTCCACCGGCCTGGCCTGGGGGAATTCCCACCTCCACCCGGATTTGTGCCCGGACCCACACCCCACCCCAGGTCCACATCGGGCCGCCCAGCTTGGGAGCTACAGCGTCTGGAATTGGGCTCCCTCGCGGAGACCCAAGTTGCCTCCTGGCTTCTCGCCCGGCGGGGCAGGTTCCGGGAAGCCGGGAGGGGAAAGGCAGGGACCCAGGCTCGGACACAGGAGCCGAGAGGCCCTGCGGGGCAGTTCCCGGAGCAGGGGGGGTGGGGAGGAGCCCTCGCTGCAGCCCAGGGAGGGGCCGAGAGGGCCCGACCCCCGCACAGCCCAGACGCCGCGTCCCGAGGGAAGGAGGGCGGCCCGCGCTCTGTCCAAAGCCCCCTCCCCGGCCGGCGCCCGGAGCTCCGGCCCAGAGGAGGGGAGCGAAAGTGCTCTCCCGGGGTCGAGTTCCTGGGACGCCCCGCCACCCTAGCCCCCGGCCCGGGTACCTTCCGCTCCGCTGCCTCCAGCTGCGCGGCCAATGCGGGAGGCTGAGACTGACCCGGGGGGCCCGCCCCGCCCTCCTTCAGCGCAGCAGCGGGGAGGGGCGGACCCGGCTGGGGGAGGGACCGGCCGGGGGCGGCCCTTGGCTCTGCCCGCCCACCGCCCAGCCGGGGGCCACAGCTGCTGGCCCCCGCCGCTGGCCGGGGGTCGAGGGTGGGATGCCGGGCGGGTTGGGGAGTGGGCGGCGGGTGGGCCCCCTCGAGGACTCAGTCTCTGCTCCGCCTTCCAGCCCCCAGGGGTGGGCCGGCGTCGGGAAAGTTGCGAGGCACTCGGGGTGGGGTCGGAAAGGGCCGCTGCTGCCCTCCCGTGGCCAACCGGCCACCGGCGCCTACACGCCCCGGGACCTCGCGGGAGGGGGGCTGCGGAAGACGCCCGCCCTCCTCTCGTAAAATCCTGCGGAGTAAGTACCGCTCAACATCACGCCCCAACCTTGAGGACCTTTCACATCCTTTGAGACCCAGGTCACCTTTCCACTTCACAATGCCCGTCCTTCCCCCAGCCTGGAGTTTCCATGAGTCCAATTACTGTGGACCCCTCAAAGGGCGCTCCTTGAAACCTTTTCTGATCCCCAGCTGGGAAGTCAGCTTCCATCCCCATTGCATTATTTCGGTGCCGCTAGGGACACTGCCCCGGTCCATTATGTCGCCTTGGGTATTTACCTGCACGGGTATCTCTTTTCCTGTTGAAGTGGCTGAGAAGGTTGGAAGGTGAGGAAGCCTACCAATATTTCATTAGCTTGTGACCTATACGCTATATAGCTCGGCCCTTTTAATACTCATCATGGATCTTTGGGTTAAGTATACCCATCTCCGTTTGCCTGTAAGGATATTGAGGCTCAGAGAAGTAGCTTGCCCAAATTTTTGCTATTAGTATGTACCTGAGAATCCAGACAGGCCTGTGTGGCTCCAGAGTTGGTGCTCTCTCCCTGCTGTCCTTTATGCTCTCCCCACCCCCCATCCCTCACCACTGCCTAGCACACTGCCTGGCACACAACAGGTTTTCAAGACATAATCGCTGAATGAATGAATGTCAGCAGTCACGCAGATTTTAAAGATCTGAAATGCAACCCACACATTTGATAAATGAGTAAACTGAGGTCCAGAGAATTTGGTCCCCAGACCTCTTAACTGGCTCAGTAAACATGCTGCGTGTGAGTGGAGACCTATGTGCTCAGTTCAAATTGATTTCTGTCTTCAAAGAACTTACAGTCTAAATTTGGAATACAAACAACTTAAAGATAGCAAGTTATTGAGCCCTTATTACATGCACCTGGGTCTACATACACACATGGACTACTTTAGTCTTACAACAATTCTAGAAGGTAGCACTGCTATCTCCGTTTTGCTGAGAAGCAAACTGAGGCTCAGAGAGGTTGCAGAGCTCGTGGTAGGTCTGGCACCAGAACCCAAACAGCTGGACTCTAGAGCCTCTGCCCTTAACTGCTACTCCATACCCACTACTTTTTTTTTTAATGTATATTTATTTATTTTGAGAGAGAGAAAGAGTGGGGAAGGAGCAGAGAGACAGAGACAGAGAGAGAGAGAGAGAGAGAGAGAGAGAGAATCCCAAGCAGGCTCCTCACTGTCAGCACAGAGCCCCACGTGGGGCTCGATCTCATGAACCATGAGATCATGACCTGAGCCAAAATCAAGAGTAGGTCGCTTAACCAACTGAGCCACCCAGGCGCCCCCATACCCACTCCTAGTGTAGACAGTTACATTACAGCCGGCAGTGGCTGTAGTGGGGGCATGCATGGGCTGTGGGATACCTAGCCCCAAAGGACAGGTGAAGTGTTCCAGATAAGGTGATGTGTAGACGTTAAATGAGTTGGAGCCACAACAGGCCCAAAGAATTATGGAACCCCCAGGAGGGTGGGGGTGGGGCTGAAAGATGGGGCTGGAGAAGGAAGCAGTGGCTAGATTATGAATGTCCTTGTATGCCATACTCAAGAGTTGAGTGTTGATTTTGGTCTAGGTGCACTAGGAAGCCACCGAAATGTTCTCTCAAGGGAATAACCAATCAGATTCACACTGTGGAAAGGTCACATTGGGGCATACAGGGGCGTGGAGTTAGGAGACTAATGTAGTAGTAACAGTAGGGGTGGGGACAAATACGAAATATATTTTGTAACATATAATCAACAGTATGTAGTGATTGATTCACTTGCTGAGTAAAGACAGACGCCAAAGGTGACCAACTCCAAGATTTCTAACTTGAGCCGATGAACTGGTGCCCACTGGCATGGTGAACCAGAAGGCACGCGTTTGTAGGGAAATGGTGGATTCTGACATACGTTGAGTTGAAGTGCCTGTGGGATGTCGAGGAGATGTTCAGGAGACAAGCTATGTGAACATCAAGTTCAGGAAAGACCTGGGCTGGAAATACTGACTTGGAAAACGCCAGCAGGTGGATGAAGCCATGGACATGGATGAGAGCACGTGGAGTGGGTGGAAGAAGGAGCCTGGGAGCACTACATATTTAGGACGGCTTTGGGGGGTTCTTTCCACCACCTGAAAGGGCCTTTCAGTTTCTAATCAAAGTAAATAAAGACACACGTTTTATCCATGTGGTTTATTTGCCATTAGCTATAATTCTGGATCTAACTGACACCCCTTCTTCAGTTAAGCTGGCACTAAAGAAGGTCAGGGAGACAACTTCTGATTTGGGTTGGCAGAGGGTAAGCATGGAGAGGCTAGGATGGTGGGGGCAGGGTCAGGGCTGAGCCCCTCAGGAGTAACTGCCTGGCCCTCCCAGGGGGATGACGAAGACCGAGATGTCATCCCCGGAACCCAGCTTGTTGTTGGGGAGACGCCAGCCACGGTCCCGGGGGGTGCCCCGGGCCCCCAGGACCAGAGCTTGGGCCAGAGCTGTGTACCTGCCAGGAGCACATGTGCACATTCATGTACCAACATGTAAATGGGAAGATCGATACACAGGCCCTCATGTGGGTCCCCAAGCATTGCTTCCCTTTGCCCCTACCTTCCCCACTGTCATCCCCCCACTGCCCTACAACTCCTACCTGCTGGGGTCATTGGGCTCATAGGCTGACAGCACCCTGTCCACAGTGGCAGCTACCTCACAGTCACTGGTGACATCCCACAGCCCATCTGTTCCCAGGACTAGCACATCATCCGGGCAGTGTTCATACTGTGTCAGGTCATACACTCGTACCTGGTGGGAGAAGAGAGTGAAGAAGGAGCTTGGGGACAAAAGGACCCTGGTAAGAAGCCAGCCTGAGGCCCCCAGAGGAGGGAAGGAATGGTTGAGGTAGCCCCCATTTGGCTCACCTCAGGGAAGCAGGAGAGGAAGGGCTTGATGGGCAGAGTGGAGCTGCAGACCTTGAGGTTGTGGTCTCCCAAGCCCCGGGTCACCCCAATGGTGGCCATCACTCGAGCCTAAAGGGAATGAGTGTGGGTGCTGCCACAGCACTCTCCCAGGCTCCAAAGCTGTGGGCCCTCCCACCCCTACCCTCAGATAGAACCTCCACCTCCCTAGACAAGTTGTGGTGGGTCCTCCTGCCCTCTCCCACCTCTACCGTGGAGTTTACCTTTTTGCCCTCCCCACAGACCAGAGGAAACCTGAGATCCTCCAGCTCGATCTTTTTGTAGGCCCTGGGGAGGGGGGAGTAGAGGAGGCATCACCCAGGCATCAAAGCCCCCCCTCCCCTAGGAGCCATGCCCCTCACACAAACCCCTAAGAAGGACCACATCCCCCCAACCCCCAGCCTGGCCCAGCCTCCAGCTTCCACCTTGCTGCTGGTGAGGGACTGGATGTGTTGCCATGGGAACGTGCCCCAGCTCTGAGGGAAGTGTTACCAGCCGGTCATGTTCTGGTCCCGGTACAGCATCCTCTGCCCCAGCTCCTTGGGCTGAATTCTGCGGGGGAACTCAAGGTGGGTGAATTCACCACCTAGCAGCTCTGGTTTCAGGAAGCCCTGAGGTTGGGAGTGGCCGGACAAGAGCAGAGGCCAGGGAGCATTAGGCTTATAGCACACCCTGGTGTATAGATGTTAATTACAGTAGGGTCTTAAATGGAGTTTACCATGTACCACGCGCTGTTCTAATACTAATGTATAGGAGCTCATTTTAATCCTCACAACAACCCTTAAGGCAGGAACTAGTGTTGCAAGGGAACCGTCTGATGATCAGTTAGCAAAGTACTCGAACTGGGATTCAAACCCAGGCAGTCCAGCTCCAGAGTTAGGACTTTAAAGCACTAAGCCACACTGCCTCTCATGGGCCTTTGCTATTTCCTTTCCCCACTTCTGACTCCACTTCCTTCCTCAGCTGGGGCCACAGTGGGAGCACTGGAGTAACCCACGTTCCTTCCTCCTACATGTTCCACCAGGTCAGCCGTAGTCTGCAGAATAGCCTTCCCAGTGAGCAGATGAGGAGCTGTCTGTGCAGTAGGGATGGGGACATAGGCTACAGAGAGCCACAGAGTCCACAAAGAATGGGAGTAGAGCGTTTAGTTCCTACTTACAAGTAGCTGAAGACGCTGGCGCTCAGTCTCCGGGGTGAACTCCCGGGACATTGGAATGATTTCACCATTCCGGACAATGATGGCTCTGCCCAGAGAAAGAAAAGGTTTGGGCTTGGCTCTCCTCAGCCCCCTTGTGGAGAATTCCAGAAAGACCAGGCTTTCCCCATAATGACCCTTAGGGTTCCTCACCCAGACCCCCATCTTTCCTCCCCTTGTGGCTATTTCCGGTCCTTCCTTATGTCTGTAACTGCTCCTGACCCCATCCCTCCCTCCAGTTTTTGATTTTTAAAGCCCACCACCTCACTGTCTTCTATGCTCCCATCCCAGAGAGTGGGACCCCCTGTAGGCATTTTCAACCCCCCCACCATACCTGCTGTCACCTGCATTGGCCACATACACCTTGCCTAGCAAGTAGACTACAACCAGTGCACAGCAGCCCCCCTCCACTTGGTGGCCGCGCCGCTCCCGGGCCATCTGCTCATCCTGCCACGTGAAGGAGGGTCAAAGGGGTGAATGAAGAAGAGGTTCCAGGCACACAACCACCGCCCCCATCTGCAGAAATAAACTGGCCCAGCCAAGCCACACTGGAGGAGAGGAGGGAAGACATGGGTATAGCTAACTACTCCTTCCCTCCCTACTGAACCAAGCTCTGCTCAGGCCCTCAAAGGTGTTGTGGGTTCTCAGGGTCACCCACTTAGGCCACTTGATCCCCATCCAGAGTTGACCAGAGTTGACCAGAGTGACTGCCTAGCAGGCTCTTGCCAGGACCACCCACTCACCATAAACTGGAAGGCATTCTCAATCGCCCCCACTACCAGGCTCTCATGGGTCACTTCCTTCTGCGAAGACCAGCAGGACTGAGGACCAACCAAGTGAGAAGGATCAGAGGAACCTGCGGCCCCTGGGGTAGACGGGAGGCAGAGGGGAGGTGGCGAGGGGTCCTGGAGTATCTCTACCAGGTCTTTTAGCTGCTCCCGGATGTGGCGATGAAGGAGCCTGGAGGCCATTTCGGCAGCTCCGCCCCCTGCATGCCCATCAAACAGGCCCCAGTAGTAGAAGCAGAGTCCCTGGTGGAGGAAAAGTTGGAGGTGAGGGGGGGAGAGAGAGAGAGAGAGAGAGAGAGAGAGAGAGAGTGTGTGTGTGTGTGTGTGTGTGTGTGTGTGTGTGTGTGGCTTATATTTTGTAAGACTCTGGGGCATCCATATAAACATCCGAGAGGAGGTCAGAGTTTGGCATTAAAGGCAAATTAGATCTGTTCACTCATTTACCAAGGGCCTATTATGTGTCAGAAAGAAAAGCATCAAAAAAGCCAAACTCCAAGGATAAAATATGCAAAAATAAATATTGGTAATTAATTAATTACCATCCATAAATACAGTAGTACCTATATTCTAAGTGGAAAACTGAACATTTATACTGACATTCTAACTGTTCAAATGCCACATAAAGGTTCTGTGTCAGAGGTAGAAAGCTAGTGAGTTAGGAGTTAGGTCTTCCACATGTCTCGGATTTAAAACCAGATGCCTAGAATCCCCCGGAAGAGATGTGACCAGGTTTCTGGAGGCTAGGGGCTGGGGTGGGGGCTTACCTGGCCTCGGCTAGGCTCCCTAGGTACCCCTGAAACACTCCTCCGACCTTCCACATACACCACTTCACAGCAAGCCTGGTCCTCATTGTGCCGGCTTTTGCCAGCATTGATGACCCTGCCAGGCCAGAGTGACCACATCAGGTTGGACACCAGACCAGGTCCTGGAATAACCCCCACCTTAGACACACACACCCTCTCTAGCCTGCTGGCCAAACTGAGAAAGGTCACAGCCACCTGGGATCCAGGCCAGAAAGAGGAGGGGAAGGGAGACAGGGCAAGGCACGAGGAGTACTGTCTGGGTGTCGGGCCCCACCGCCTCACAGAAAAGCCAGCAGCAGCACCTGCCTGCCTCAGTTCCCCCATCCCCTGCAAAGGGGGCACCCCTGTGGGCTGCTGGGGAAAGGGTTGGACAGGGGTGGCAGGAGGTCTTACTATCCTGCTTGCCAAGACCCTACATCCCACCCTGAAGCCTAGTCAACTTTTCTAGTGCCTGGTCCACAGCACCCCACCCTCATGGGCACACCCACCTTTATCTTAAAATCTTCCAGTGAAAGTTTCTGCTGCTTTGGCAGTGAGGCAGTGCTCCAGCCCAGATAGGGAAAGAGGAATTGAAATAGGGTAGGGGTGGAAGCCCACCTGGACTGCGCAGAAGCCACATAAGCCACCAACTCTTCTCAGATAGAAAGCTAAAGGAGCTGGCGGTGGGGCCACGGGTCTACCAGCCACCACCCTCAGCGACCTCAGCGCCCCCGTCTCCCTCAAAGCTCTGCTTTCCCAGTAGATGCATTAAAAATACACCCGGCCTGGGAGCAAGCCGGCTGCTCCCGCCACTCCGACCGGGGGTCCGCGACTTTGTCTGGCCAGCGCAATGCCCCCCGCCAAGGGGCGTTCAAAGGGGACCCTCCTGCTTCCCGGGCGGCCCCCTCCCCCGCCCCTGGGGAAGCCTGAGGCCGCCTGGTGTCGCGGGCTATTTCTGGGTGTGGAGGGGGAGGGGAACGGTAAGAGGGACAGGGAACTGGGGCGCCGGGGTCGGGAAGCCCGGGAGCGAATCTTTCTGGCTGCCGTCTCCTCTATGAAAAGCGCCCCCAGCCTCCTTGAAGCCCCGCCTCCCCTAGCCATTAAACTGCCGGGCCCCAACAGAGAACTGGCCAACTCATCCTTCACGGGGCCCTCCGCTTTCCGGGCTCCGGGCTCTGGAAGGGAACAAGGTCCTGAGGCGGCGCGGGTGAGGGAAGTCAACGAGCTGGAAGATCCTGAGGAAGACTGCACCGACTTGAGAAGCGGCTGGGAGGGGGTGCAGCCCGAAGCCCAGAGGATAGCAAAGGTCCTGGGAGAAGGGAGTTCCCAGCGCCGAGCGCCGCCAGGGGCACGCATCCCAGCGCCGGGGATGCCCAGCTGGGGAAGGGTCTAAGTAAGGGCTGGGGGTCCCATCCTGGCTAGGGTGTTCCCGGGGACGCTCACTCGGCGTAGCCCGTGCTCCAGGGCAGGCGACGGCCGGTGTCCGGGGGGCTTTGCACAGCCCGGCCAGCGTGGTCGTCAGCGCGTCGCAGCCCCCCTGGGCTCAGCTGCAGAAAGGTCGGTCGGGAGAAGCTCGCTCGAGCCTCTACTGTCTTCGCGGGCGCCGAGCTCCCGCTCCCAGCTCTCGCCGGAGGGCTCCTGGGCGCTTCTGGAGGGACGGCAGGCTGCGCGGAGGGCGCGTTGGACAGGTCTGGGGACTTGGGGCGCGGAGGCGGGGCGCCCCCGGAGCTCACCAGGTGCGCCACGGCCGAGCGCACCCGGTTTAGCATGCTGCCTCCCTGCCCCGCCCTCGGCGTGGCCCCGCCCCGGGTCAGGCCCCGCCCCCCTAGGGCGTGCGGTGGGCGGTGCTCGCTCCTGCGGGCTCTCCACGGCCATTGGCTCCGCGAGGGCAGGGCGGGTCCCGGGAAAACTTCCTCCTGCTCTGGGCCGCCCCCGCACCGCCCTGCTGGTTCGCGGCCTCTTCCCGCCTAGTTCCGGCTACGCTCCGCCTCAGTTCCTTTGGCGAAGAAGGGTCTGCTGTTGTGGGAAGGGGACGGAAGGAAGGACACCCTCCAGATTAGACATCAGCTAGAACTTCCCCATTGTGACGGGGTGGGTGGTGTCTCCTCGCCTTCCGTTCCTAGCAGGTAGCCCGGAGGATGATGGAGCTGATGACCTCAGAGCGAAACCAGCAGCTTCGGCGACCGCTGGGTGTGAGGCACCTGGTGTGACAACACCTCTGTCTGAGGCTGCTGGAGTGAGAGTGAAGGCGAGCCAGCTGGTGCTGGGTGTGCTGTGGGGGTGTGAACGAGGCGGGCTGGAGTCGACCATCCTGAATTAGGGAGCTGGGGGTAACTTCCTGGGCTCCTGAGAGGGCCCTGCTCCCCATGACCTCTAGATCTGGGAGAGCGGTTACCACTCCGACTTCACTTTCTTTCTCAGGATCCAATTCCCTGTTCCCCCCCCTTCCCCCAGCCCCATTTAGACCTCCCCTGACCACATCAGGGCTAGAGGAATATTTAGTAAGGATAACTACAATAACTGCTATTTATGGCGGACTTTCTATATAGTAGGCCCGCTACAAAGCACTTTCTATATAGTAGGCCATCTATACTGCACAGTAACACTTCAAGGTAGATTTTATTACGTTCTTTTTACCGATGACGCACCTGTCATTTTACAGAACTTGCCTCAAGAGGTCACACAGTCAGTGAGAGACTCACACCCGTGCCAGTCCCCAGACGCCCAAACTCGATTCCGTCTGATGAACCAAGCTAATTTGTCGGGATGGTGGAGGAAGGGTTAAGGAGGAGGTGAATGGCAAAGAGTGGGGCTTCTTCCTCTTCCACCTTCAACTCAAGACAGAGGCCGAACCTCCAGGCCGAACAAGTTCTGTACGTACCGCCAGGGGGAGACAGAGGCCAGGCTAAGCACCTATCTGAAAGGAAAAGGTGGCACTAACTTGATGTTCCCAAACCTGGTTTCAGGGAATTAATCAGTAGACCTCCAGAGAACCTCCTACCCCATGTACTGTCCAAATGAGGACAAGGCCCTTGTGGCCCTAATGCAAGACAGGAGTAGCCCTCAGGAATCACTGGCACCAAGTCTGTGGTTGGGATGCCATCTCTGTGCTCTGTGGGCGGAATGCTTCCTGAACGTAAGTCTCTCTCTTCCTGAGCTGAAGTGTGCCCCCAGAAGGGGTGGCTTTCCTGGAAGCTTCCAAATAAAAATCTCATAATGATCATTCAGGTCTTTATATTTGCTGTAATTATACCTGCACTCTGGGCAGAGACAGCCAGAAAAATAGAAGTCACAAAAAAAAAAAGAAAAAGAAAAATCAGACCCAAAGGCACATAGAGTGGCAAACGCAAAGGGGGGTAAACAGCATGGTGCTGCTATGGGTATTTCCCTCCTGTTTGAGAAAAACAGGAACCAGCTGTCAGATAAATGGCATAAACAACAGCACAAGCAAAGACTGATGGAAAAATATAACATCCTGTCTATTTTTATTATTCAGTGTTTCTGGGACAGTTTGCTTACCACTTCTCTGTGTCATCCTGCTCCCTAATCCCTGCTCTTCACAGCACCCATCATGGTGTGGCTGCAAATAGGCCACAGAGCCAGGACAGAGAGACCCCTAGCTCTAGCACCAGATGGTCATCAGGGATGTCAGCAGCACTCTTGGGCTCCAGAGCAGCACCCCCCACCCCCCGACTAAATCCTAAGGCTCTCCTGTCTCTGAACATCTTACCTCTGATCCCTGGCATCATCACACCTCCTCCCTCCTCAGACTGCCCCAGAACCTGGTAAGAAGGTCATCACTTCTACTCATCCCTGAGGCAGCAGAAAGTGAGTGGGAAAAGTGGGTGGGGTAGGAAGGCAGACTCGGGAGATATTTTTCTCTGCTGAGAGCTGAGACTGCTCAGTGCCTGGCCCTGCCAGGAATGTGTGTGGCCCTAGCCAGTGAGGGCAACTGGGCATCCTCAAGACAGGCCCCTTATCCTAGGCCATGTGCAGTGGCTCAGAGTTCAGAACTAGGCTTTTCCCCTCTTACCTCTCCCCACCCCATTACTCCAATCCCAAAGCCCTCTTAAAGTAGAAGAGTGTTCCTCCTGTTAAGAGAAAAATTCACAGACCACTTCCTTCTTCCATTTGTCTAAGGCTTTCACATCCAAAATCTTACCCTGTAAAGAATTAGAATTGCATTTATATTGTAGCTTATATAATGAACATACCGGCTCAAGTTTGGCTCTCAAGTTGGGGTTCACAGCCATCAACCATAGAGACCAATTATCAGCCCTCCTGCCTGCTCAGCCTCTACCTCATACCTCAGCTAGTCCCTTCCTGCCCCTGACCACACCATTCCTCCTGCTCTGGGCTGCCCGCCCCCCGGTACTGCCCCGCTGGCTTGCGGCCTCTTCCCACCTGGTTCCAGCTCCACTCTGCCTCAGTTTCTTTGGGGAAGAAGGGTCTGCTGTTGTGGGAAGGGGACAGAGGGAAGGACACCCTCTAGATTAGACATCAGCTAGAACTTTCCCATTGTGACGGGGTGGGTGGAGCAAAGATCATTTGCTCTTCCCACCTGGATTTTAACATTTTCATAGTGGAGGGCTAACATACCAATCTAGAAGTGCATTGTCTAATAGAATTTGGTGCAATGCTGGGGATGTTCTGTATCTTTTCAGTACAGTAGTCCCTAGTTTCATGTAGCTATTGAGCACTTGAAATGTGGTGAGTGCAAATAAAGTGTTTAGGGGCACCTGGGTAGCTCCGTCTGTTAACCCTCTGATTCTTGATTTCTGCTCAGGTCAAGATCTCATGGTTTGTAAGTTCTAACCGGCATAGAGCTCTGGGCTTACAGTGCAGGGTCCACTTGGGATTCTCTCTCCCTCTCTCTCTGCCCCTCCTCCACTCATGCGCAGGTACCCATTCACAAGCACTCTCTCTCTCAAAATAAATAAATTAAAAAAAAGAAACAATGTTTAGATTTTATTTAGTTTATATGTAAATTTAAATTAAAAAAATTTTTGATGTTTATTTTTGAGAGAGAGACAGAATGAGAGTGGGGGAGGGGCAGAGAGAGAGGGAGACACAGGATCCAGGCAGGCTCCAGCCTCTGAACTGTCAGCACAGAGCCCCATGCAGGCTGGAACTCACAAACGGTAAGGTCATGACCTGAGTGGAAGTCCCATGCTTAACCACCTGTGCCACCCAACTTATATGTAACTTTATATGTAAATTTATTTTTCTTTAGTTTTTCAAGTTTATTTATTTTGAGAGAGAGAGAGAGAGAGAGAGAGCGAGCATGAGCAGGGAAAGGGCAGACAGAACCAGAGGGGGAGAATCCCAAGCAGTCTTCAGGCTGTCAGCACAGAGCCAGATGCAGGGCTTGAACTCAGCTGTGAGATCGTGACCTAAGCGGAAATCAAGAGTTGGAGGCTTAACCGACTGAGCCACCCAGGCACTCCCATATGTAAATTTCAATAACCACTTGTGGTTAGTGGCCATCATTCTGGATAGTGCACTTCTAGAATCTTCAAGACTCAACCCCCCTGGAGATCTTGGCAATCCCTCCTTATACTCAGCCCCCCACCCCCACCCCACAAGCCACAAGACGGAGAGTTTTTGGGGACCTCTCTGGCTTACCCGGCCTGCACCGGGGAGATGTTCACCCGGACTGCTGCGGCGGGGGCTGGCTGGGCCCTCCTCGCTCTTCTTCCATCGGCCGCCAGGGGCCGCTGCGCCCGCCTGTGCCCGCCCGCTCGCCCGCCGGGAGCTGTCCGAGAGGAGGCGGTGGCGCCCGCAGAGGGGCTGGCGGAGCGGGGGTGGCCCCCGGCGACCGGGAGGCGGCGGCAGCTGCGCGCGCCCTGGGCTGCCGGCGGGAGCCTCCGAAGGACCCCGCCTGAGCCTTGCGGAGCGGCGCCGGGCACGACCGTGATGCCAGTTTGGCCGGAGCCCCGTCGCCTGCCGGACGCCGCAACTTGGTGAGGGACACAGGGCTCCAGACTCGACACGCACCCAAGCCGGCCGCTCCGGCCCGAAGTCCGCCTTTCGGAGTCTTGGTGCCGGACTCAGAGGCAAGTGGGCACCGCCGAGGGGCAGATAGATCCGGAGGGTGGGGGCTCAGAATTTGGAGGAGTGGGCGAGCGCTGGAGGAGGCCGGGAGAAGGCAGTGCAAGCTTAAAGGCTCTTGTGGTCCACATCCTCGACTCCACGCTGTTATGCGGGCTGCTAACTCAGCCTCCCCATAGCCTGCATCTTGGGTTTGGGAAAAACAGCCTGGCAAACTGAGGCAGGAGAGTGGAAGCCCAGGAAAATCTCAGAAGCTTCCCTTCCCCGCCCCCTCCACCGTCTCTCTGAAGGAGGGAATAGAATTCCAGAGAGCTCAGCCCAAATGCACGCTGCCCATCTTTTGGGTCTTGGGGCTCATGGGAGAGTTGGCTTGGAGGGTGTGGCAGCTCAGAGAGAAAAGGGATGAGAACTGCCTGAGAGAAGACAAAGCTGGATTTGTAATGATGGGAATGAAGGTTCCTGAGGGCGATGGGGAGAGGAGATACCTACTCAGAAAAGAGATAAACCTTCTGGGAAGCTCTTGCCCGCGGAGCACACTCCTGGGGTATTGGCACCACTTCCTCCATCCATCCCCATAGTTTTCTCTGGGCCCCACCTTCCCACCTGCCTCCGCTCCACCTCCCCTCAGAGGCTGAGGGATGAGAGGCCATAGGGAGAAATGGAGAAGCTGTTGAGCTGGGGCCCCTGAGGCTAGAGACTGAGAGGAACCCCATTCTAGCCCTCTGGAAGGGAAATGGGGGTGAGGGTGACAGAGCTGAGCCAGCTCTGTGTGAGTCCAGGACAGGGGTGCAGTGAGGGTCGGGGGTAGAGACAAAAGGATTCAAGACCTTGGGGTCTTTTCCAGGTGTCTCTTGGAGCAGAATTCTGTCAGAGCCTGCTCAGGAATCCTTCACTGGCCTTCAGCTCCCTCCACCCCCCACCCCAAGGCCAGAGTGGAGATAACTTTGATTCCTAGACCCCTCTCTACCATCCACCCCACTTTACCCTACCCCCATCCCCCCCCCCATGGGGCAGAGGAACCCTTAGGTTGCTCAGGCTAGCTGCCCTACCTGTTCCCACAGTCTGCAAGGATCCCTGCGAATTCCTAAGGCAGAGGAGAGACTCTGTGTCCTGCCCTGCACCTTGGGGAAGCATCAGAATTGGCCTCTACTTCAGTGCCACCCCTTGTCCTTACCCGGGCCCTCCCTCACCCCCTACAGGACCATGGGCTCCTTCTAACCCTTGCAGGCCCCAAAAAGTCTTTCTTACTTGTCCAGGTAGAGTGAGTCTGAGGCCAGTGGATGAACAGACAGAAGCTGAAAGATCCCCAAAAAGGTGAGTGAGGAGACAGTTGACATGGGAGAGAGTTGAAGTGGGGATGGGGGTCGGGGGAGGGGGGTGGTACAGAAATCAAGCACTCTGTCCAAAGTTCTGGCATTTGGCTTGGCCTCTGGTGTTCCCAGGATGGTGCTGACACCTGAGGGACCCCAATAATGTCCCAAGGGGCCAGCAGTGCAGCAGAGAGGATGGTCCAGGCTCCTTCTATGCCTGGGTAGCTCCCTGCTGCTCTATGCCTCTGCTTCCTTGGGATCCCCTCCATTTCCGGTTCCTCCTCTGGGATAGATGGGAGGCGGGACCCATCAAGGATGGGGGGAAGAGGAGAAGCAAAGTGGTGCAGGAGGAATAGGGCAGGCTTCTGCGCTCTGGGCCTCTGCCACCCAACATGCTGCCTGACCTTGGACAGTCATTTGACTTCTATTAACTATTAGCCCTAGTTTCATTTCATTTCATTTCTTTTTTTTTTTTAATTTGAATCTGTTTAAATTGAATTGCGACCACATTCCCACAGTTCAAAACCCGAAAAAATAAAAAAGCAATAGGTAAGTCTCCCTTCTACCTCCATCTCTCAGCCAACCAGTTCCCCTTTTTGGTGGCAATCAATGTTACTATGTTTCGTTGGTACATTTTCCAGGGCTAGCTTATGCATATTTAAGCAACATATATAATCTTTCCCTTTTATGCATTTAATACACACCATCCTGCACTTTGCTTTTTAACCCCTTAATGGTGGATTATCGTTAGAGATCATTGCATGGCTCAGTACCTAAAGCATTTCCTCAGTCTATTTTATAGCTGCCTGGATGTAACTGCATTTGTACAGATGCTCCACAATGTATTTAGCCCATGCTTTATTGATGGCTGTTTAGGTTGCGTCCAGCCTTTCGAATATCAGTTTGCTCATCTGTCAAATAGGTACAAATAATCCTACTTTGTAGGACAGTTGTGAAGGCTGCAAAAGCATGTATGTGAAGTGCTTGGGTCAAGGGCTCAAAAACTGGGAGTCAGCAGTATGGTTGCTTCTGTGTCACAGCCCTCCAAGGGACCACGTCTGGTTCATCCTTCAACACCCTCTTAAATGTTATCTCCCCTACAAAGCTGTCCGTGCTTTTCCCAGCAGGACAATCTCCCTGCTCCCTTTCCCTACTGTAGAGCTCACCACTTTGTATGGTTTGTGCCAGGCCGGGAGTTGCCTGGGGACAAGGTGTGCATGTCCTGCCCACCTCTGTGCCTCCCAGAGCGCGTGGCACAGACGTGCTGGGGCTGGACTGTGGGGAGCTCCTGCCCAGAGTTGAGCAGGGTGTGTGCTTCGCTCCGCAGGATGCGTGAGAGGACCTCTCAGAACTGGAGCACGGGCCCCTGGCTGCTGGCACTTTACCTGGCCTGGCTGTGGACCCTCCTCGCCTCAGCTTCCTTGCAGCCGCCAACTCCCACAGGTTTGGGGGAGGTGGCAGAGCCTGGGACAGGGTTTCTCAGGATGCCTGGAGAGCTGGACACCACCCCACCCTATTCCACACAGGCAGATCTCTGAGGCTGAGGGTGCAGATTCTAGGGGCTCTGATTCCTTCTCTGGTTTTCGCCCAGGAATATCCACCCCCCCCTCTGCTATCCCAGCCCAGAGAAGGTGTGGGCAAACCCCTTGCTCACCTTTCCTTCCAGGCCAGAAGGTGTTCTGCAGGGAGAGAGGCCCTGGGGTGGAGGCTTAAGTCTTGCCTCCTGGCCTAATTCTGTGGTTTTCCTTCTGGGATGGCTAAAGCCTGTGTAAGCGGATGATCCTCTCCACGATCCTCTCCACGCATTGTAAGCCCCCGGGGCCCTTGCCCTCAACCGGACAAAACCAGAGGAAGTGGGGGCTGGTGGGGAATCCTACCTCTCTTCCACCCAAGGGCCAGGCTCCGCCAAAGAGGGCTGAGTGTGGCCTGACTGGGGAAGAAGGAAGGATAGGAACACTGAAGCAGCTGGAGGATTTCCTGTGTTTCCTCCTCCCCTGCAGTTGGAAATCTCTTGAACACCCCTCCCCTCGGCGGGGAGGAGGGCCTGGAGGATGTGCAGGGCAGGTGGGAGGGGAGCAGGGTTGCAGGCCTGGGCTGGGCACCTCATCTTGTCTGGCCACTTCAGTCCTTGTGAAGCAGGGCACCTGCGAGGTGATTGCCGCTCATCGCTGCTGCAACCGGAACCGCATCGAGGAGCGCTCCCAGACTGTCAAATGCTCTTGCTTTCCCGGCCAGGTGGCCGGCACCACGCGGGCAAAGCCCTCCTGCGTGGATGGTGAGTGAGAGGCCGGGACCCGGCGGGGAGGGCCCGATCACAGAGATAAGGAGGTCTGTCTAGGCCACACCATCTGCTCGGGATATGGTTTCATACCATCCCAGGGCTTTGGCAATTAGTCTCAAATGCTGGGTACCTCTGGGGGGAGGAGGGCAGACGGACCATCCCCACTTCATCCCTCCCTCTCATCCACATTCGCTGCCAGGTGCTACGCAGACGCATTCTGTCACATGAATCCTTTCACATATCCTGCCAGACTCACACTTAACTCCCCCAGACCTTGACCTCTCCTCCTGCGCCTCTGAGGTGTCTTACACACACACACACACACACACACACCCCTGCCCATTCTCCTGTGGCCCTGACCTTCCCCTCACATGGACACAGATGTTTCACTCACCCCTCCCCCCCATGATTGCACCCATGCTTGTATGCTCACACTCACGTGACCATGTTGTAAACATGCCCACTTGTGCTCACATGCACGCCTGCTTTGCACTCCTGGTCTGTGGAGCCCTTTCACACTTGCTCACATACACCAAGTGGGTACGTTGAAGACCGTGCCTCTCTGCTAATGCCATGGTGACTCAACTGAAGGGTTCCTTGGAGAACTTCCCCTGCCTTCACCCCGTGCTGTCTTGGCGACACGTAGGGGTCAGTGGGATTGACTTTGATACGGTTGTGTGCCCCAGCCTCAGCCTGAGTACTGCCTTTCTGAGCAGCCCGGAGTAGGGGAAAGACAGGGGAAGGCAGGGCTCACAGCCAGCGGTGTGCAAACTTGCACTTCATTCCGCACAGACTCCCCACCCTTGACTGCACGCTGTACTCCAGGACAGCTTAGAGCTGCCCTCACTGCCTCCTGCTCCCACAGCCTCCATCGTCCTACAGAAGTGGTGGTGTCAGATGGAGCCCTGCCTGCCAGGGGAGGAGTGTAAAGTGCTCCCGGACCTGTCGGGATGGAGCTGCAGCAGCGGACACAAAGTCAAAACCACCAAGGTATCCAGCGATGGCCACTTCACCCCACCCTACGCTTCCCCTATCACGTGGGCTGGAACCGGGGGCACGGGAGCCTGGGAGTCTAGGCTGTCGGCATCCCAAGGGGAGATCCGTGAAACATGTGGGCACATCCATGGTCAGTCCCCTGGACTATCCCGACTCCAGGGACTGGAGTTAGGGCCTCTGGATTTGAAATCTTATGTGTCCTGGGCAAATCCTAATGCTCCATATCCCTTCGTTTTCTCTTCTTCCCAGGGTGAGTCTGACTCCCAGAAAATGTCAGGTCCTTAAGAACGAAGTAGAGAATTAGGAAATTGTTCAGATAATTCTGAGGGGAATCTCTGCCCACCCACCCCTACTGCAGACCCACCCCACCCCCGGGATTAACTCCCTGCAGCTCACACCTGTCCTCCTCTCATCTTACTGCAACAGCACCCAAGAGGATTATTACTTTCATGGTTTGCTGCCTGCCCCGCAGAACAAGGGGTAATTAAAATTTTATCAAACTCATTAGCAATTCCATGTGTGTCATAACTAATCAGTTGCATGGCTCTGTCATCAGCATTTGTGCAGATCAGTGACACTTGGGGCAAGCCAGAAGCCTGCCTTCTGCCTTCCCTTCCCACCACCACACAGAGCAGACAAGCAGACATGTAAACGGAGAGGAGAAGGTGGCCTTCAGGGTTCTGAAGAGAGCAACATATTCGTAGGACACAGAACAGGAGGAGTTACGGCAAGAAAAAGTGTGACTAGATGTAAAGCCGAGCATCCTGTCTGCAAGCAGGCAAGGGAGACGCCATCCTGAGTATAGTCAAGACCGGAAGATGGCGAGACCCGCCAGAGAGCTCGTGACATTTGTCACTGTTTTATAGGTTTGGGTTTATAGCCAATATAGATTGCGGTGTTTGCAGTTTGGTTAGCTACTCCGAAGCAAGCAGTGGTGAGGGGTGCTTGATTTATGTTTGTGTGGGCCATGCCAGCCATGCTCTCCCAGCCTGCACTGCTTTAGGGAGAAGGGATCAACAGCAACGACCTTTATATGACCTACATCTCCTGGGGAGTCTTGGGCATTCCCTTCTCTAACCTTCCCCATCACCCGCTCTCTAGGTCACAAGATAGCTCCTGGGGTCACGGCCTGGACAAGACAGCTTGACTGAGCCCTGGACTGAAGAATGGTATCATTATCAGCCAGCAAAAATGGAGATTCACTTACCTGGACACACGCCCTGTGCCAAGTGCAAGATCACTTTTTCCAGGGACATTTCAACTGAGTTGCTCAGCCGATAAGGACGGATCTCCGGCCACATACCTAGTGTTGTGCTGGGTTCTCCTGGGGGACCCAGAAGAAGGTCAAGATACCGTCCCTGCCCTTGAGGGATGTCCAGTCAAATTGGAGAGTTGTTGAAAGACAATTGAGCTAATTTAGGTTAAGACACTGTGTGCGGCTTCCGGGTCACATGCTGTGGGCCTGTTGGGGGTGCGAGGGTGAGACTCCCACGGCCCTTCAGCCACCTCCTCGCCACAAGGCATGAAGATAAGAGGTCACATCCACCCCCCTCCACTTGCCTCCCTCACATGGGTCTGAACACCCAGCAAGCTGCCAACATGCTGAGGGGAAACCCCCTCCCCTTGATGAGAGACCAGCTGTATCTCATTTGCATGGGACCGGGTTGACTTGGGGAAGGAAAGCTGAGATGAAGCCAGTCAACTTTCCAGCAAAGCTTCTGCAAAGGTGTGGCCTGGTTTGGGCTATTCATCGGGTATGGGACGGACAGGACCTTAAAATTACCACCATCCAAGCACCTCAGGTTTTTGTTTGTTTGCTTATTTCAACAGATGAGGAAGCTGAGTCCCCGAGACTAAGATGAGTTGGTCAAGATCTCCCAGTCTGGGCTCCCAAATCTCTCAGACCTTTCACTTAGCCCGGATGTGGGATTCCAACCTGGGCCTTCCATGTTTGCAGGAACAGGAGGCTGCAAAGGACTGGCAGGAGAGCAGCACCATTTTTCTTGGGAGATGCCAGAACAGGTCCTTGTTATCTGAAGTAATCCAGAATACCTAGATGCTAGGATGTGGGACCACGGGATCTCCACTCTGCCTTCAGCCTCCAAAATTACTAACAGCCCTCATGACAGCTCAGAGGTCACTTGGCCCAGTTACACCTGAGACACTCTGAGCTGGCAGCCCTGTTGTCTAGGCTGACGCATCCCTCCCCGAATGCTTAGGCTTGTATGTAACTCCCAGAGGCTCTGGCTTCAGGAGAGGCTCTGGGTGGAGTCCAGAGATGGTCACAGTCCTCTCCCTTCAAAGGCCCTGCTGGGCAGTAGAGGAGCCCTTGCAGGGCTGGATGGAGCCTCTGTCCAGGATTGAGGTTTGTCAGAGTCAGAATGACACGCAGGCTTCAGAGACTCAGAGATACGGGCTAGTTGGATATCTCATCAGTAAAAGAATTACAGGTTCAGTGACTGTGAAGATGAGCTGGGATCAGCTGGGATCACCAGGATCACAGGGCGTGTGTGGAAGGGAGTGCAGCTTGAGGGGAGGGGTGTCAGCAGAGACCAATGTTGAATTCTCCCCCCCAGAGGATGGGTTGAGGCTGAATCTCAGCCTCTCCCTGCTTCTTTCCCTTCTTCCCCAAGCAGCCAAACCAAGACTGTTCACCCTACTCGAGGGTTTATCTTCCTGTTTGTATTTAGTTCTGCTTTTGGTAATGGAGTGGGAAATGATGCCAGCTTCTCACTAGACTGTAAATATCAGAAGTCTGCCAACTTTGAATCTCTGCACCTAGTGGTGTCAGGGAGTGGGGTAAGTGAAGGAATAGGTCAGAGGTTGTCATCACTTCCTTCAAGACCAGGGAATGGATTAAGGGACTGGCAAGTCTTCTGGAAAGGGCCAGATAGCAATTATTTTAGGCTTTGCAGGCCACTGGAAGTCTCTGACAAATTTTTCTTTGCTGCTGTTTTTTTGTTTTGTTTTGTCTTTTTAAAAAGCCTTTAAAAAATGTAAAAACCATTCTTAGCTCAAAAAGCTGTCCAAAACCAGACCCCAGGCCATTTTTGGAAGGTTGCCTGTCCGATGAACCTTTGAAGGCAGGCCATCTCTGCAGCTTGGGATTGCCTGCCAGCCTCCTGGCCGGACTTGCCTGCAGTGGGAACCTGAGCATGAGGGCTGGGTTGGGTTTTGTTTTTCTTCTAATGTTCCTTGAGAGATTGGTGAGTGAATTATTTAGGCTACAAATGAGGCAGCTTTAGCAGAGTCAGACAATAAGAGCCTGCTCTCCTGGAGGCCAGGAGGGCTTCTCCACTCCCTCCCCATCCCTTGAGACTGTGTCCAGGAGGCAGAGGGAGGGCGCCAGCCCCCTGCCCATCTGCTGCATCCACAAACGACTGGACTATGAGCCAAGAGAATGGGGGTGATTTTGTGTTAAATTCCCCCACTGCCCCCACCTCAACTGCCAACTTCCACCTGCTCCCGCCTCACCCAAGGTCCTGGTTCCCTGGCCCTCCCTGATGTCCCTCATCTCTGCCTACAGAAAAAGCGTCTTTCCTTTGGCATATGCTGGAATTTGCCTCCATTTCCTCAAGACCTGTTCATATATTTATTTGGTGGGCTTTGAGGGGTGTCCCTTACACAGCCAGGAGAGCTCCACACAACACAAGAGGGTCTGGTGGAGAAAAGAAAGCCTCCCACCTCCAACAGGAGCTCCCTAGGGTCATGTTTCCAACTAAGTCAATATTAGTGCACGTTTTGTAGCAACTTCAAAGGCAGTTTAGGAATGCAAACTAATTTTCCTGGAGCATAGGGGTCCTGGAGTCATTTGTCGGTGGGCTGGACCCTCCAGATTCTCTCACATTATCTGGTATCCTCACCTCCCCAGCTGTGAGGCCTTAGGAAGGTTGCCGACTACCAGAGATCATGTGGCTAATTTCTGTGACCTCCTGGCAGTCTCATTAAGGTCTGAGAGTGACATCATAATTAATGGTCCCAGACAGTTGCCTCAGGTTGAGGCTGAAGCTTCCTAAAATCATAAGCTTAGAGCTAGAAGGAATTTTAGAGATCAATTAGGCAACTTTTCCCTTTGACAGATTTGGAAAGGGAGGCTCAGAGAGGTTAGGTGATTGGCTCAAAGTCACACAGTATGTCCTACCCAGTGATCCAGACAAGTGTTCTTTACATGCCTCTGTACTCCAGTACAGATGAGGAACCTGAAAAGAAGCCAGGATTGTAGCAAGGATGGATGTGAAGGGGTCTTATTCTAAAGTCTCCAAACCCTGTGAGTGCAAGGGGACAGAATGAAGAATGGGAAGCCTTTAGAGAAATAT
Organism: Lynx rufus; assembly: GCF_022079265.1. Lineage (NCBI taxonomy): Eukaryota > Metazoa > Chordata > Mammalia > Carnivora > Felidae > Lynx > Lynx rufus. Next base: position 126,198,955 of record NW_025814834.1, on the reverse strand, counting down.
ACACAGAAAGAGAGAAGTAAAGACAAAAAGGAGGGACTGGGATAACTCATTCAGACGAACATCAAAATATCAAGGCACAGCACGTAATAGAAGAAAACTGATGCCACACCCAAAATAGTTGATTTTTGTCCTTTTTGGAGGACACAGTATGAAGGCCTTATCAACCTTTGGAATACCTGTGAAGCCAGTCTTGATGGCTTCTGGCTTCTTTAGATTCTAGAGTGGGAGACTGCAAACTAAGGCCCGTGGGCTGAATTTGGCCCACTGACTCCTTTTGCAAATAAAATTTCATTGGAACATCACTGCTCTCACTTGTTTGTTTTGTCTATGACTACTTTCCTGCTAGGACAGCAGAACTGAGACATTGCAAAGAGACCATATGTCCCACAAGGCCTAAAATATTTACTGTCGGACCCTTTATAGAAAACTTTTGCCAATCCCAGCCCTAGTGTTTTAATTGAATCTTTCTCAGTACGTGCCTGCAATCTGGAAAATGACAACTCTGGGTTGTGTATTTCTGGGTTTGGGATTTCTTGGAGGCTGTGCTTATGTCTCCTTTAACCCTTTCCGGTGCCACTTGTGAGACCTAACAACGGAAGAAATGAAGTCACAAAGGCTAAGAGGCCAAGAGAAAGACTTTGAAATAGAATAATGCTTCCTTAGCATGTTATCACACCCCAGGTCAGTCAGCTGAGTTTATATTTTCCAAATTCATGTAGCTTCTGCTTTTAAACTTAAGGAAAGTAACTGCATGTGCTGTGTATATACATATGCTGCTGGTGTTTCTGTGCATCTGTGGATTGGAGTATCTCCATGCCCACAAACAAGGCTGCTACTCAAAAATATATAAAAACTAGATTAGCACAGAGACTGACTAATGAAGACAGATGCCAGCCTGCATGTCAGACCAGGGCATGCTGGCTACACATGGCTCAGCACACGACTGCATGTTCCCACTCCACCTTCTGTGGCTGAGATGTGACTTCAGAACAGGAGAAAGCTCATTTCTCTCTTCCCCCAGTGTGAGCAGCTAAGCTGGTTCCTGACTTCCTTGGGCTTGCGATTCGTCCCTGAGTGTGGGTTGTGGATCTGGGTGTGTGCACGGGCACAGGAGCTACTGGACTCAGGTGGTTCTAGACATTGTATTTGTAATAGACACGTAGACTGGGCATAAGGAGGACCAGGCAACTACCTCTTAAGCCTTATGTGAGGCTACAAACTCCTTTTTAGACTGGTTTAGGGGGAGAGGATTCCAGCCATTTAGAAGTCTGGATCGATCCACGTGTTTGGCAATCCATCATCGCCTCTATTAGTGAATGTCTACCATGTGTTAAGCATCATGCTAGGCTCTTTATATAGGTAACAGTATGTTAAATGGGACTTTACCCATCTCAAAATGTGGGCAGAGGCTCCAAAGTTTGGAAAAGAAAGCTAGGTATCAACTATTCTTAACTACCCCCACATTCTAATCAAGATGGTAGAGTATTTCTACAGATTTGTAAAAGGGGTGATCAATAGTCCATTACCCACCTCCAGAATATATAAGAGAGGGCTAAGAGTTCAAGTAGAAAGGCAGGTGGTAGTGATGATCTATCTGGAGAGGATTGCCACTTCCTCCCTTCCCCAGCCAAGGGGAAGATTTAGCTGTTGATCCTTACTATACCCTACTTAGGGGGATTGCAGAAAAGAACTCAAAAGAGCTTGACTTAAATCAATTGGACAGCGGGGGACAGAGGGACTCAGGCCTGAAAATGATCTAAAGGTCAGTGGCTATGGTCAGCTTGCGGTCCTGGACAGTAAGCCCAGAGAACTCTCTTGGGAGCAAGCTGCACATCCAGAGCTCAGCAGACCACAGATGTTTGTATGTTTTCCGAGGGCCTGTGCGGACTGCCCAAGAGGGCTGCCTGGAAGGGCGAGGTAACCCCAGCTAGGGAAAGGCCACCACAAATCCTAGGGCTGAGAGGGAGTCATAGGTGGCCAGTGAGAGGAGGTAGTGCCCCTGTCAAGAGACCTGTAAGTGGGACATACGCAGCAACAGGGCATATTCCAGAAAACCCGAGACAATGTTCCAGAAGACAATGTCCAAATCCTGAGATGGAAAAGAGACTTAGAGAAACTCACAGACATGAAACAACTTGCTCAACATCAGGCAGCTAATACATGGCATGTGGCGGTTTTGTACTGTGGTGGTTTGGGTAGGTTGAAACACTATTTCCCAGAATTCTCTTCCCTGCATAGTTCCAGATTAGAGTTGCTGAAGTTGGAAGGCAGAGAAGTGCAGCAATAGCAATTACTCTCTGAAGGCTGTCATGATTACAGGTGCCAGCAGGTTCCAGGCTGTACTCATTTTCCCTCATTCCACATCAAGCTTTTCTCAGCAAATCTAGCCCTTCTGACCCACAGCAACCCCGAGCCAACCCTCAGATGGAGAGGAAACAGTGTCCTGCATAAACTTCTCCACCAGCTCTTTAGATCCTGCTCTAACAGGATATGCCTGATTTGAGAAGGTTGATTAGTGACTTTTCTCTGATCTTCCAACTTTTCCATTCATATGCTTATTTCCCTAGTTTCTCCAAAAATGTTTAAAGCTTTGTTCCTCTACTAAATCCCTTATTACACAATTACTGTTACTATTTCTCCCTTCCTGACGGAGCCCTAACACCATTAGTATCATTATCAAATTGATAGCAAATGCCTTATAGGTAGTAGAAATAGTTCCAGAGAATAGAACCTTAAGGAAGGGAATCTTGAGTTATTATGATTAGATTTGAAGGCATTAATGACCCTATTGCTCATGGTAAAGGAGACACCGGTAGACCATGGCATGTGGTGGCAAGACAGGTACATTAGTTACCACTTGAACTCAGCTAGAACGAGATACCTACAGTAGGCAGGGCTCTGGGTGACCAAGTAGTTGCTACCACTGAACAATGTAACGGAAATAAAGAGTACAATAAGGTTAGTTGGTTGCTTCTGAGTGCACTCAAGAACTTGGAGAAAGAAAACTATAAGCAAAGGGCTATAAGTTCCCAACTCAAGACATACGTAAGGGAGCAGGATTGTTCTGTGATTGCCGTAAAATAAACCTTTATTTCCTGTAGCTGCAGGATTGAGATTTCTGAAAACCAAACTCAAAGTAGCCAGGTGGCAGTCTCTACATAGCCAGGTGGCATATGTTAGTCCCTATGTTAATAGGATCATTTTTTGTCTCCCCTGGGGGAGACATCTTTCTCTTGGAAACTAATACCTCTAAATCAGCAGTGCCCTAAGTTTTAGGAATGAGAAGTAGCATTTTGCTAGTGAATCGTTAGGGATAGGAATGAGAAGAACCACTTCTATTTCCACTCCATATTGGTTCACTAACACATACAATGAGGCTATTATGGTGGGAAATGTCAAGCAGAAACTTCTAGAATGGCCTGTACCTACCAGAATGGTAAGTGGTATCATTCCCGGAGAGATTGCAGACATGAGTGTCACCAGCAGGACTTGAAGGATGTGGTAGTGGCGATTATCCTCTCTCAGCTTGCCTGTTTACTCTGTGTAGAATACAAATAAATGGGTTTTGGAGAATAACAGTGCATGATCATAAACTTAATCAGGCTGACTCCAGTGTCAGCTTCCGTTCCAGACATGGTTTCTCTACTGGAGCAAAGACATCCCTTTCACCTGTTATTCAGGTATTGATCTGGAAAATGTCTTTTCTTTGCACCTGTTCGTAAAGATCACCAGAAACAGTTTACTTTCAATTGGCAAGGCCAGCAATACACTTTCACTCTCTTTCCTCAGGGCTCTGTCAACCACACGGATACCATGATGTTGGATGGACCTGTTCAGTAGGAAGCAGTAAGTGCTCTAGACGCTTTGGTAAGACACATGCATGCCAGATGGTGTAAAATAAATCCTACAGAGATTAGGGAGCTTGCCACTCTGGTAAATTTTCAAGGATCCTGGCGATTGGAGGCCTATCAAAGTATTCTTGCCTATCAAAATATTCTCGTGGTAAAAGACAAGCCACTGCCCCTGGTATCTTCTCCCAGGAAGGAAGAGGTACAATGCTTCATAGACCTCTTTTGGATTTTGAAAATAACATATTCTTCATTTGCTGCTCTGACTAATTTGTCAGAAAAGTCAAAAGTCTGCCAGTTTTGAGTAGGATCCAGAACAAGGGAAGGCTCTGCAAAAACTACACGCTGCTGTGCAAACTTATCTGCCCCTTGGGCCATACTAACTGTCACATCCAATGGTGCTTAAAATGTCTGGCACTGTATGGAGCCACAGACACTGTAGAGAGCTTTTGGCAGTCTCTGAAGACGAGTCAGAGTAAACTCTTAGGATAATGGATCAAACTATGCCATTCTCTTCAGATAACTATTTTCCTTTTGAAGGATAGCTTCCAGCATTTATTGGACCCTACTAGAGATTAAATGTTTGTGAATCACCATGTTACCTATGACCTGAGCCGCCCATCATAAACAGGGTGTTTTGGCCACAAAGCCATAAAAATGGGCATTCACAGCAGTATTCCATTATCAGTGGGAGTGGTATGTATACACAATTGGACTTGAGCAAGTTCTAAAGGCAAAAAAGGAAGTTGCGTGAACATGTGCCTCAGATTCCCATGGCTCTGATTCCTACTAATCCACCTCCTTGGGTGCCTGTGTCGCTCAGTGGGTTGAGCATCTGACTTCGGTTCGCGTTTTGTGAGTTCAAGCCCTGCATCAGGCTCACTGCTGACAGCACAGAGCCTGCTTCAGATCCTCTGTCCCCCTCTCTGTCTCTCCCCTGCTCACACACTCTCTCTCAAAAATGAATGCATATTTTACAAAAATAAACCGCCTCCTCTTTCTCACCCCATACCTATGGTCTCACAAGAAGTTCTCTATGACCAGTTGACTGAGAAACAAAAAAAAGTCTGACCCGCTTCACTGATGGTTCCTCATGCTATGAGTTGCTTCTGCATAATTGGAATGATTCCAGGTACTAACTGAAGGCAGAAAGCTGCAGCATTACTACCCCACTCAGAGGGGACACTAAAGTCTTCCCAGTGTGCAGAACTTACAGCAGTACGCATAGGTGCTCATTTTGCCTGAAAAGAGAGATGGTCAGAGGTACAGATAGATGCTAAAGAAAGGGGATGTATGTGCTGGGGGCTAAAGGTTTGGCTTTTAGGTTCAGAGTATTGGAGGGAATGTATTTGGGAAATTGGTGACAAGGATAAGGGGGAAGAGGTATGTGCTTGAACTATTCTAAACTGATATAAATCAGTTTATATGATTTGTATATATGATTTATATGATATGGGCTCCTATGCATCAAGTCTGATATGGTTACTGAGCGCTCAACCTGCCAACAGCAGAGATCAGCACTGAACCCTCGATGTTGGCACCATTTTCCAGGGTGAGGAGCCAGCCACTTGGTGCTAGGTTGATTATCTTGGAACACTTCCATAATGGAAGGAGTAGTGCTTCTTCTCACAAGTAGATACCTACTCTGGACATGGATTTTTCTTCCCTGTTCACGTGCTTCTGCCAAAAGCACCATCTACAGTCTTATAGAATATTTTATTTATTGTCCTGGTATTCCACTAAGTAGAGCTTCTGACCAAGGAGCTCATTTAACAGCAGATGAAGTATGGTAATGGGCTCATGATCATAAAATTCACGGGTCTTACCACGTGCACGATCACCTTAAAGTAAACGGCCTGAAGGAATGGTAGAACAATCTTTTGGACCCTCTATGTCAACACAAGTTGAATGCCAACACTGGGCAGGGCAATGTTCTCCAGAATGCTGTATATGCCCCCAGTCAATGACCAATATATAGTGCAGGTTTCTCCCTTCAGTAACTGTCTCACTGGCTGAGAGTTCAGGACCAGAAAAAAGTGCATGCTAAAGTGAGAATTGACGTACAGACATTTTTGATGTGCACCGTCATCTCATCCTCGCCACAATTCCATAAGGTCAGGTGTATTCTGATTTTACAGACAAGAAATCTAAAACTCAGAGAGGTTGAATAATTTGCCAAAGATCACACAGGAAAAAATAAAGCAGAATAGGATTTGAACCCAGGTCTGCTTAGCTCTAAAGGTCATATTCTTGCAGCACACATGGACTCTGTTCTGGGCATCTCCTCCAGGACTGAGCTACCCAGAGCCCAAATGCTTTACAATTAATGCTTAGAAAAGATGAGAGAGGCTGAGGGATGAACTGGGTAATAAATGTCACGATAGAGGTGTGTCCTCTGTGCTACAGTAGAAACTGTTTAGAAAAGAAACTAAATCCAGCATGGGGAAGGCATCCTGGGAACAAAGTCTTTACAGGTGAGTGGGAATCAGCCAGGTAAAAGTGTGTGTGTGTGTGTGTGTGTGTGTGTGTGTGTGTGTGTGTGTATGTGTGTGTAAAGAAAAGTGAGAACACAGGCCAAGGGGAAAGCATTTGCAAAGGAGGAAGTCTTGAGACAAGTTCAAGTAAGTAGCTAGCTGTGGCTGGAATATAAGGAGTAAGGGGCGATGGTGAGAGACAAGGCTGAGAATTGATCGAGGCTGGGCTCAGAAAGAAGCTGGATGCTGTACAGTCTGAATTCTACCTCAAGACAATGAAGAAACTTGCAAGGGCCTGCGGGCCAGCGCAGAGGCAGGTTGCCACATTAGAGACAGGGCTGTCAGGCTAGATGACGGGGTGACTATACAGACAGGGAAACCAGTTAGCAGCTTTGGTAATACTCCATAAAAGAAGTAATCAGGCCTTGAGCCAAAAGCAGGGGTTGCCTGGGGGTGCAGAGAGAGGAGGGAGGGAGATGGGGCATATTTTCAAACTGTGATTATCTCTCCATTCCCTAATGGATGCTTGCCTTGGTCTCTCCCACAGTCAGAGGTGTGAGTGCCTGCACCCACCCCATGCACAAGACCAGTGACTGCCTCTGCACTGCTTGAAAAACCTGAAAGCCCAACACAGTGCCCTCCCCAGGGCCTGTAACCCCTCCACTGGAGTCCCTTTCTGGGCAGTACTCATACAAAAGCAAATATTTACTAAGCATGCATCGGTACTTTTGGTTACTCATGTTTTAAGGGGCCACCATTCAAAAGTTGGCTAATTGCAAGGAAAGGCTAGAAGAGGAGTTTGGAGATGAACTGTGGCGATTGCAGGGAACCAGATACCTGGGAATTGTGGGCAAAGAGGAGAGGCCACACTGTCTAGGAGGGACAGGCTAGGGTGGGCCCTTTGGCTTGCCACAGGTTTGGAACGTTGGACTTCCCTTTCACTCTGGCACACGGTTATGTTTCTCTGTAACTTCTACGCACACGGACTCCCAGACCCAGCATGGTCTGTTCCAGCCAGGGTCTGAGTTGAGCCCCGGAAGGCACGTGATGGAGCATGTGCTCTGATATATTTTGATGAGGGTTGGGAGGTGGACACACAGAGGTGCTGGTAGCTGATTAAGTGAGGGCTGTTGGGGCCCCTCAGAGCTCCTCGTGATGGAGCTATGTGGGTGGCCTGTGGGGATGGGAGCGCTGAATTTTCCTCCTTGTGTTACAGGAGAGTGGGAGAGATGCTGGTCCTCATCTCACAGAATTGAAGAATGCATCTCACGGACAACAGAGAGTGAGCAAAGCGATAGAGTTTATTGAGGGAAAGTATAAAGCTCTCTAGGGGGAGAGGGGTCCCGACTGGGTAGCCACTGAGGAATTTTGTCTCTGACTGTTTTGGGACCTTATCAGAAAGTTTGTGAGACTCCACGCATGGCCCTAAACCCAGGCAGGTCTGGAGTATGTTTATCCTTTTTTCCCCTTCCAAACCTCACTGCTTCTTCAGCCTCCCACTTGCAGGTGCATTCTGCCTCCCCAAGGGTCCCTTATCTCTCCCTGCCTAATGTTAACCCTCTCCCTACTCACTTGGGAGTGATACCTGGCACAATCTTCAAGGCCTTGTCTCCTTCCCAGTGAGAGCTGGGAAGCCAGCCACCAGCCGACGAGATGTGCAAACGCTGTTTGCTTTCAACTGTTGATTTTTAAACATTAAGCTGCTAGTAAGCCTACTGAACATCAACAATCTTTACAGGAAAATCTTTGAAGGGGTGCCTGGGTGGCTCAGTGGTTAAGCTTCTGCCTTCAGCTCAGGTCATGATCTCACGGTTTGGGAGTTCAGAGTCCAGAGTGAAGCTCTGTGCTGACAGCTCAGAGCCTGGAGTCTGCTTTGGATTCTGTGTCTCCCTCTCCCTCTCCCTCTATCCCTCCCCTGCGTGTGCTCTCTCACTCTCAAAAATAAATAAACATTAAAAAATTAAATTAAAAAAAAAGAAAATCTTTTACGTTTACATGGAAACGGTTGCAATTGTAGACATTAGTCAATTAGAAGATATCTGAGAGGGAGAAGGAGCGGGAGGTGAAGTGGGGGGTCGTGGTGTAGGTGTGTGTGTGTGTGTGTGTGTGTGTGTGTGTGTGTGTGTGTGTTGGGTTGGGCCCAGGAGAACGAGGATGTGTGCTGGGTTGGGGGAGGGAGGCTGGTCTGGTCGATGAGCGGTGCGGGCCAGGAGTAGGGATGGGGGTGGTGACAGGAGGGTCTAGGCGGTCGCGGGAGCCCATGAGCGCGCAGATTTGGGCTGTGTCCGGAAGACGCACCTCAGTGGGCGATAAGTGGGGCGCAGTGTGCCTGAAAGCTCCTGGCGATTCCGAGCCCGCGGGGTTGAGTCCTGATTAGCGGGCCTCCGTCGAGCCAGAGGGAGGCACCTCCTCGGTGGGGTGCTCCCGGGAGGGAGGCTTGTCCTTTCCAGCTCCGCCCTTTTTAGGCGACTCTCCTGCCTGCCTCAGGGCCAGGGGCCTGCAGTGGACGGCGTCCTCGCGCCCGCCCCGCCGAATCGGGTTCACCCAGGTCTCAGGACGCCACCGTGCCATTCCGTGGCCTCTGGGACGCGAGGGCGGGGTCCTTGACCAGGAGGGGACAGGCGCTCCGAGTCCCGCTTCGCCCATCCGGCCTCCCCGCAGTGGCCTGAGCAAGTGGGCGGAGGCGTGCTTCGCTGAGGTCAGGCCTTGCTGGGTTTGCACGCACGACACCCCCTGGCGGCTGGCTTGATCCGACCCCCACACCCGGCGAGGAGGCGACACGAAAGGTCCCCACCCACCGCCTCCTTCAGCTGGCCTTTGTGACCGAACTTGTGTCGCCTCCTCCCGCTTGGAGGCCCAGGGGTCCACCAGAGCTGCTGGCGGGTTAACTCTTGGATTGTTCTCGAGGGCGGGCCCTGTGGCACTCAGAAAAAGTCTCCAGGCAGATGGGGTGCCTGGGTGGCTCATTCGCTGAAGCATCCGACTTGGACTCAGGTCATGACCTGACCGGTTTGTGAGTTCGAGCCCCGTGTCGGGCTCTGTGCTGACAGCTCAGAGCCTGGAGCCTGCTTTGGATTCTGTGTCTCCCTCTCTCTCTGCCCCTCCCCCACTCTCACTTTGTCTCACTCTCTCAAAAATAAATAAATGTAAAAAAAAATTAAACATAAAAAATAAAAAAGAAATTAAAAAAGAAAAAAGCCTCCAGGCAGAATAGTCCAGGGCAAATGGAGGAGTACAAAAGGTGCAGGCTGTTCAAACTGAAGCCCAATGAATGTTGTGCTTTCTTATTTTTAAAAATCTAAGTTATCGAGGGATAGTTTATATGCAATAAAATGCACCCATTTCAAACGGACATTTCAGTGAGGTTTGACACATTTGTACACCACCACCACGATCAAGATACAGAACATTTCCTTTTTTTAATAATATAATTCATTGTCAAATTGGCTAACATACAATGTGTACAGTGTGCTCTTGGTTTGGAGGATAGATTCCCATGATTCATTGCTTACATACAACACCCAGTGCTCCTCCCAACAAGTGCCCTCCTCAATGCCCTTATCACCCATTTTCCCTTCTCATCAACCCATCAACCCTCAGTTTGTTCTCTGTATTTAAGAGTCTCTTATGGTTTGCCTCTCACTCTGTTTGAAACTATTTTTTCCTCTTCCTTCTCCCATGGTCTTCTGTTAAGTTTCTCAAGTTCCACATATGAGTGAAAACATATGGTATCTGTCCTTCTCTGACTGACTTTATTTCACTCAGCATAATATCCTCCAGTTCCATCCACGTTGCTGCAAATGGCAAGATTTCATTCTTTCTCACTACCAAGTAGTATTCCATTGGATGTATAAACCACATCGTCTTTATCCATTCATCAGTTGATGGACACTTGGGCTCTTTCCAGAATTTGGCTATTGTTGAAAGTGCCGCTATAAACATTGGGGTACTTGTGCCCCTTTGAATCAGCACCCCTGTATCCTTTGGATAAATTCCTAGCAGTGCTATTGCTGGGTCGTAGGGTAGTTCTGTTTTTAATTTATTGAGGAACCTCCACACAGTTTTCCAGAGCAGATGCACCAGTTTGCATTCCCACCAACAGTGCAAGAGGGTTCCCATTTCTCCACATCCTCACCAGCATCTGTTGTTTCCTGAGTTGTTAATTTTAGCCACTCTAACTGGTGTGAGGTGGTATTTCAGTGTGGTTTTGATTTGTATATCCCTGATGATGAGTGATGTTGAGCATCTTTTCATGTGTCTGTTGGCCATCTGGATGTCTTCTTTGGAAAAGTGTCTATTCATGTCTTCTGCCCATTTCTTCACTGGCTTATTTGTTTTTTGGGTGTGGAGTTTGGTGAGTGTTTTCTAGATTTTGGATTCTAGCCCTTTGTCCAATATGTCACTTGCAAATATCTTTTCCCATTCTGTTGATTGCCTTTTAGTTTTGTTGATTGTCTCCTTTGCAGTGCAGAAGCATTTTATGTTGATGAGATCCCAATAGTTCATTTTTGCTTTTAATTCCCTTGCCTTTGGAGACGTGTTGAGCAAGAAATTACTGCAGCTGAGGTCAAAGAGGTTGTTGCTTGTTTCCTCCTCTAGGGTTTTGATGGTTTCCTGTCTCACATTTAGGTCTTTCATCCATTTTGAGTTTATTGTTTTTTGTATAAGGTAAGAAAGTGGTCCAGTGTCATTCTTCTGCATGTTGCTGTCCAGTTCTCCCAGCACCATTTGCTAAAGACACTGTCTTTTTTCCATTGGATACTCTTTCCTGCTTTGTCAAAGATTAGTTGGCCTTACATTTGTGGGTCCAATTCTAAGTTCTCTATTGTATTCCATTGGTTTATGTGTCTGTTTTTGTGCCAATAATATACTGTCTTGATGATTACAGCCTTGTAGTAGAGGCTAAAGTCTGGGATTGATGATGTAAGTCTATGGAGAGCAACTGACATAAAGTAAGTATTCATTGTTCCTGTCTTCTGGGCTGGGAGAAGGTAAGCTTGGGGATGTGGGCTGAAGGGAGGTTGTCCCAACAAAGAATAAACACCACATTTAGCTTCCTGTTCTGCGATATCTCCTCCTGTCCCTGGATCAGGGAAAACTAAATGGCTCTGAAATAAATACACAGATGAAGGGCCTAAGAATGGGTTTCCTTTGAGGAGAAATTAGTCTCTGGCAAATATTTCATTGTATGTCAATCTGATTCCACCTCAGCGTCCTCTCCCTTCCCCCAGCCCTCTTACTTTCCAGAGTGGCTCCTCTGAGACAAACCCCCTCTTTCTCCTACCCCCAACCCCCACCTTCAGGCCAGTGTCCATGGTTGGTGTTGCCCCCCCCCATACACTGGCCCAATATCTACCACACATGCTCCTGTGTAGCCTCTGGGTCATTATATATGTGCTTGGAGGTGGGGACTTGTCCCCTGGCAGACCATGAGGACTCTGGGAGGAAGAACAGCTTCTTCTTCCCTCTCCAAGCTCACTTACGCAGATGGGAGCACTCTTGGGAGCACTGCAATCATCTCCATTATTTCTCAGCTCATCAGTCCACTCCCTGTTCTGGGCTTCTCTGTGCTAGTCCTTCCCGCGGTTGTGGAGTGTGTGTGTGTGTGTGTGTGTGTGTGTGTGTGTGTGAGAGAGAGAGAGAGAGAGAGAGAGAGAGAGAGAGAGAGAGAGAGAGAGAGAAAGAGATGGACCGACAGACAAGGGAGGGAGAACCATTATGGCAATCTGACCCAGGCAGAGGAGAGGGGAGAATAGGACAGGAGAGAAAGTAAGACCCAGTAGGAACATGTAGAAACCATCAAAACTTAAGCAGGTAAACAGGAGGGCTCAGCCTCCAAAATATCACTGTGAGGACCCACAGGGCTCTAGGGCCCCTGCTCACTCCCAGGCTGCACCCAACCCTGGGCTCAGAGGAGGGCACTTGATGCAAGCAACCTCTCAAGCTAATGAGAAGCCCTACCCCAGGCTTTCTGCTCCCCACCCACATGGGCTTCACCAATGTGGGGTGGGGACCAGAGGTGAGTGGGGGTGGGAGAGTAGGTTTGGACGCCACTGATGACATTTACCAGATACTTGAATTCAATGAACATTGTACTTTGCTGATTAAAAATTTAATCCTTGTCTTAAGATCAGAAAACATCAGAGAATGTCAAATAGTGGGTGCAGAAAATTTGACAGAAATTGGGGGTGGGGGGAGTGAAGCAAGCCAGCTGCTTTAGTTGAGAGGGGAAGGTATGTCAGACTGCTGGGTGTGGGGTCAGCAGAAGGTAGAGGTAAGTAGGGAGGGCACCCTGCCTGGGTGGGGTGCTCTTCCCAGGTATGGGGAGCTAGAAAGAGTTTGGACTTCAGAGTGAGGCTGACCCAGGATAGCCTCTGGTGATGTGACCCTGGGGACAAGGAACCTACTTAATACAGTATGATTATAACACAGCTAACAGTTCTTTCTACAAAAGAGCAGGACTGGAATGGATCTAGGCCCTTTTCTAGAAGTCTGACCCAAAAGAAAGGAGAGGAGTGAAAAGAGGGGAGGGAAGGGAAAGGAAGAGAAGGGAAGGGAAGGAAAAGGGAGGGAAGGGGAGGGGAGGGGAGGGGAGGGAAGGGGAGGGGAGGGGAGAGGAAGGGAGAGAGAAATCTCCACTTCTCTTTTTTGTCCCCTTCTTTTATTACCTCCTCCTCCCCCTTTCTGACCCCATCTCCCAGGCCTGATTCCTGATTCAGAAGGAGGGTGAAGACAAGTCAAAGTGGAGGGGGCAGGACACCGAGGCAGAGAGGAAAAGAGGAAAGATAGATTTGGCAGATGGGATGGGAGTGAGGTTAGTGAATGCTATGGCCACAACCACCTCTCTCCTGTCTCTTATTTTCATCCCTCCCAGCAGATTCCTTGGCTCTTAGAGTCAAGTGGTATCCACCATGGCCTGTGGGGAAGAATAGAATAAACCAAATAATAACAATGGCAACACTTAAAGAGTGACTGTTCAGGCACTGTCCTGAGCAGTTACAGTAACTAACCCACCACCCTAACCCTGAGAGGTACGACTGTTATCCCCACTGCCCAGGAGAGGGCACTATGGCACAGAGAGGTTCAGGGACTTGACCAAGGACATCTGAGGAGAAGCAGAGGTTTGGGACCAGGCTGACTCCAATTCTTGTCAAAGCAGCCCTCAAAATTTCAGGGAGGGAAAGTTGTGGTTTGATGGGGAAGGGATGGGGGAGAGGAAGTTCAGGCGTAAAGAATTCTGGGAGATCACCTCGTTGAACAGCTGGATATTCTGGCCAGAAGCAGCAGGGGAGGAAGAGGGAATTGGCCAGTCTTTATTGGTCTGAGGGTCTACTCCCTGTGTGTGTGTGTGTGTGTGTGTGTGTGCGCGCGTGATGTGAACACTGTGAATCCATCCCATGTCATTCTCCCTTCTCTCATGTCAATCTGCTAGGCAAAGTATGTAGACCTCCTCGCCTGCTTATGATGGCCCAGTGTTATTCTCGAGTTATTTGTGAAATTCATGACTTCTCAACTCAAGTGCAGGCTGTAGCTGTGCCCTCGTGCACTTGGCCTCTCAGAGCTGTGAGAAAGCCAACATATCATCTAATTCACCCCTGTTTTGAAGCCCAGAGACCACAACTAGCGGGAGATAGCAGTAAGTCTCAGAATAGGCCATGGCTTGCCTGTTTCAATGTTTTTCTCTCCAAGACCACTCACATTCTACCCTCCAGGCACGTTTTATGCCAAGACCACAGTGTCCTGATGGCCTGAACTTTATAGTAAGTATTGAAATCAGAGTTACTTTCTCAATTTAGTGCTTCTTTTTAAAGTTGTTTTGACAATTCCAGGTCCTTTACCTTTCCGCATGAATTTTGTAACTCAGCTTGTCAATTTCTACCCCCAAAAAAGCCTGCTGGGATTTTGACTGGGACAGTTTTTGATCTATAGATGAATTTGGGCACAAAGGGTGGAAGGTAGGAATGAGAACCTGACTAGTTGCTCTTGTAGCACTTATCACAGGGTGTGGAAGTTGTCTGTTGACTTGTTTTTCTCTCCCAACAGGCTGTGAATCTGATAAGACCAGGGGCTGGGCTTCATTTATCATTTATTGTTCGCTGTTGCAGCCCCAACACCAAACACTGTGCCTGGCATATAACAATTGATCAGTACGTATTTGTTACAGAAACAATTATTTCTTTGATCATTTATTTGTTTTTTTCCACAACAAAAAAAGAATTTTTGTTTGCTTTTATTCTACATTATCTTCCTTATAAACAGTCTAGTCCTCTAAGTGCTTGTTGAATCACTAAGACATTTTGAGGCATATGCCCAAGGTTCTGTCTTTTTGACTCCTCCGTGTGTAACATTGATGGAGGCCTTTCCATTTTTTCCATCCTGGGATTTATAGAGAGGCAGCTGTGTTAATAACATGTCCAGGTGTTAATAATATGTTGGATGTGCTTCTCCTTTCTCTATCTTCCAGTTATAAACTTCATTTTAGTAGAAAATGAATCAAATATCATGTCTGCAGGGCACCTTGGTGGCTCAGTAGGTTAAGCGTCCAACTTTGGCTCAGGTCATGATCTCACAGCTCATGAGTTCAATCCCCACTTCAGGCTCTGTGCTGACAGTTCGGAGCCTGGAGCCTGCTTCAGATTCTGTATCTCGCTCTCTCTCTGCCCCTTCCCCACTCACACTCTGTCTCTCTCTCTCTCTTAACTAAAAATAAATAAACATTAAAAAAAATCTCATTAAAAATATATAATAATTATAATTACTATATATTATGTCTAATAATTATAATTATTATAGTAATTGCAATTATTATATATTATATAGTAATAATTATGATATAAAATATTATATTATTATAATATGGTATATTATATATTGTATATTATATTATATATTATATAATACATTCTAAAACATATTATAATATATTACAATTACATATTATATTAACACATTAGTATAATATATAATTATATAAAATATATTAATTATTATATGTATATATATATATATAATGTCTGCTTCTTAACCTCTCAAACATGAATTTCCCTAAGCATGGAGTTGGAAGAAACAACCTTTATTTAGACAAATTTATTTATTTATTTACTTACTATTTTTTAAATGTTTATTTATTTTTGAGAGAGAGACAGAGCATGAGCGAGAGAGGGGCAGAGAGAGAGGGAGAGGGAGACACAGAATCGGAAGCAGTCTCCAGGCTCTGAGCTGTCAGCACAGAGCCCAACGTGGGGCTCGAACTCACCACCGTGAGTTCATGATCTGAGCTGAAGTCAGATGCTTAACCAACGGAGCCAGGCAGGCGCCCCTAGTTAGACAAATTTAATGTAGCTGCTGCTAACTGGTGGAAGCCACGCCTCCTCTGTGGTCTTGATGGTCCCTGCTCTGGGGATGCTGTAGGAAATGCCCCTGGGCTGGACAAGGAGCTGAAGCAGGTGGCTCAGCTCTGCGTTTCTCTTTGGATGTTTCCTCTGCCCTTTGGCTGAAACCAATTTCTGGTGATGAATGAAGTGAATGGTTTATGTTTATTTTTTGATCAACACTCCATTCCAGCCAAAGTAAAGGGAGGAAGGAGAGGGGAGAAAAACACTGATGAAGCACACTTAAGTACCAAGCTCCCTTTCCGCCTAAAGTCACGCTGCCGAACAGAAGAAAACAGTTTCTTCCCTTGGAGACCCATCAGGTTGGGTGTTCTATACTCTAATGGCAGCGGGTCCCAGCTTCAGGCCGGAAGGCAGCATGGCACCAGGGGACCACCAGCCTGATTTGGGAACAGAATCTGGTTCTACCGTTTACCCGCTCTGTGGCTTCAGGAAGGTGCCTTCACATTTCTGAGCCAGTTCCCTCATCCATGAAAAGGTAGTTAATAACTCCTACTGTATAGAATCAGTGTAGCGATTAGAGAAAATCTCTGTGAAGTCTTCCTGCGCGGTAGAAAGAGCCACTGCTGTCACGCGCCTCCGCGTTGCGGGCTGAGAGTGCCCACGGCGCCTGTGCCAGCAGATGGAGCGGACACGTGACGTGCGTGAGCACGGGTGAGGGCGCCGCAAAGGGGGCGGTGAGTGTGTGGGATGCGCTTGTGTGTCAGGGGAGCCCTGGCAGCCGTGTGGCTGAGATCTCTCTGTAGCGGAAGAAGTCGGAGCTGCCCTACTTTCTGTAGAGGTCTGTAGGCCAGCGTGGGAGGAAACTGCTAGGGGACTCGTCTGGGGTCGTCTGGGGGTTTGGGGGGTGCAGCACCCCTTTCCTTGCAGAAGAGGAAGGTCCTGTCTCAGTATTCTGGGAATCACTTCCATGCCTTCATCAGTCCCTGGTGTCTTGTTAAGACACTTCAAAGGAGGAACTTCACACCAGAAACTCACTTGCCATTCACATGTGTTAACATTGAAGATGTAACCGTAAAGAACACGTCTGTGAATGCTGATTAGCTGAGAGAGAGAGAGCGAGAGAGAGAGCAGAAGAGACAGACAGACCCAGAACTGTAGAAGGCCAGAAAAATGCTACAGGTACAGCAGGGGGAAGGGAGTTACTGCTCAGTTCTAGAAAACAACCTCAAGGGTACTTACTTATGGCTCACAGAGATGAAAGAGATTCCGTATTAACAACAGAAGGATCTGATCCCAAGGAGGAGTCAGTAGGATGAGAAATGGAGCTTGTGTGGGAATCTCCCTGTTCAAAGAGGCAGATGGAGTGGGCCCCGCTGCCCCTTGCACAAGTGGGACAGAGACCACCCAGAAAGAAGTGCGTTTGGCACTGGGATGTGGGGTGTGACCTGAGAGCCCCTGTCCAGGGTCTCATACCAGGCTCTCTTCCCTGCACCCACTAGCTCCCAGCCACTTACATCTGAACCCCCACTTTAATAGGAAGTACATTAAAAATGGATATTTAGCACCAGATACATTTTTAAACATGATCTTATTTAATTCTAACAATATCCATATGAAGCAGATACTCAGGAAATATTATCTCCACTTGATAGATAAGGAAATTGAACATCACAAGGTCACGTCTATCCCTTGACAGAACAGGCTGTTTCTATCCTTTGAGTTTGTTGCTATCAAATTGTTTCAATCTTCACTCTCCCCTCTCATTACCATGAAAATGCTTATTAAAAGGCATTTTAAAAAATACTAGAGGGGTGCCTGGGTGGCTCAGTCGGTTAAGTGGCCGACTTCGGCTCAGGTCATGATCTTGCAGTCCGTGAGTTCGAGCCCCGCGTCAGGCTCTGTGCTGATAGCTTAGAGCCTGGAGCCTGTTTCAGATTCTGTGTCTCCCTCTCTCTGACCCTCCCCTGTTCATGCTCTGTCTCTCTCTGTCTCAAAAATAAATAAACATTTAAAAAAATTAAAAAAAAAATACTAGAGGGGTTCCTGGGGTGGCGCAGTCAGTTAGAGTCTGCCTCTTGATCTCGTCAGAGTTAGAGCCCTGCATCAGGCTTTGCACTGATGATATGGACCCTGCTTGGGATTCTGTCTCTCCTTCTTTCTGCCCCTCCCCTGCTTGTTCTCTCTCTCACCCTCTCTCTTTCTCTCTCAAAATAAATAAATAAACTTAAAAAAAATTCTTTTTAAATACTAGAAATTACAAAGAAGAAAGAGGAATGTAAAAATAATTTGTAAGTTGTAGTGATCTCTATTTCTTTATGGCTTTGATAATTATTATAGGTCATGAAATGCTTTGTTAGGAATACTTTCAACTGTAAAAAACAGACAACTTGACTACCAACACAAAGATAAGCTGTGTTTTAAAAAACAAAGATTAATTATTTTTGTATATCACAAAGTCTGGAGGTAGACAGTTGCCACTGTTAATTTAGTTGTTCAGCCAGTGCATCAACATCCTCAAAATGCCCTTAGTCTTTACCTCATGCTTACAAAATGGCTGCTGCAGCTCCAAAACTCACAGCCAAGTTTGAACCAGTAGGAAGAGAAGGGAAGGCACTAGCATCAACTGTTCCTTTATTAGAAAAGGAAAAAGCTTTCCCAGACGCTCCTGGCAGACTTCTGTTTGCAACTTATGGGCCAGGCCTGGTTCACATGCCCACCTCTGTGCACCACAGACTGTGCTTTCCCACAATCACGTAAATGGAAACTGGTAGAAGAAAAGTGGGTGCTATTAACATAAAGGAAAATGGATGCTAGGGAGGCAAGAATGAGAAATGTCCATTACATTTTGTATCAGTTAACTTTTCTTGCATAACAAATCACCCCCAAACTTAGTGGCTGAAAACAAGCATCTGTGATTCCTTGCAGTTCTGTGGATCATTTCAGCAGTCTCTTCTGGGTCTATTTAGACAACTTCTTAGGTCCTTTCAACTCTCAAAAGTGAAGTAATAATACTTCTATTGACCAGGTGCCTACTATTTCTTAGTGACATTAGCCTACATACATATTTCCTCACACTTTCCTCCTTTCCCTGCTATCTGTTAGCAGACTTTAAATGATTTGTATCCTGGGGCGCCTGGGTGGTTCCATCCGTTAAGTGTCAGACTCTTGGTTTTGGCTCAGGTCATGATCTGACGGTTTGGGAGTTCGAGCCCCTCCTCAGGCTCTGTACTGACAGTGCTCAGCCTGCTTGGGATTCTCTCTCTCTCTCTCTCTCTCTCTCTCTCTCTCTCTCTCTCAAAATAAATAAATAAATTTAAAAACTCTTAAAAAAATGATTTGTATCCAATTGAGGTATATTCTATTCAGATGTAAGTAGTAATTTTTGAGTTTCAGTGCTGGGTGCTCCACATACATGGTTTTGTAAAATCCTCACCACAACCCTGTTAGATATTATATCCATTTACCGGTGAGGAAACTGAGGCTCTGAGAGGTCAAGTGACTTGTTCCAGGTCTCTCAGCTAGTAATTCTGAACTGAAGGCCTCCTTATTCTGAGTATAGCTCTCCTCTTGCTGAACCACATCTGTCTACTAGCTTCCTCAGAACAAACTGTACCCAACCCCATAAAGTCAGGTCCCTGCAGAAGTTACTGGATACTTTCCTTTCACCCCTAGAAAAGCAAATGAAGTGACAGCTACTTTTGGACTAAAAGCCCCAAATCCCCTCAAGGAACAACCCTCTGTCTCCACTGTGGTTATTCAGGAAGACTCGCATGCTTCTGGGGCTTTTTTTTTTTTTTTTTTTTTTTTTTCCCAGCCAGATTCTCTAACAGACCTTAGCCAACCTACTTTTCTGAAGCAAACAAGTCTGTCAGGTGGCTGGGACACAGGCTGCTCAGGTTTTTGACAACCCTTGGCGGGGGTGGCCCCCTTATCTTGGCAGGCTTCCTGGACTTCCTGCCATCCACAGCCCCAACAACTGAGTAGGATGTAGGCTGCTAGGAAGGGATTAGAAAGACCCATGGGACTTGGAGGTTTAAACACCCCCATCCTCCTTCTGGTGCCCAGGTGAGGGATGTCTAGGAACGGGAGTAAGGGCAACATTTTCCCAACTTCCCTTTGGCGGAAAGACAGATCTCCAAATAAAGCTTTTCTTCCCGTTGCTGTGCAAGTTCAATTAGAACTTCTTTTAAGTATGATTGGCTAGGAAGGTGGCAACTCTGTTGTTTAAAAAAAATCTACACCTGCCTATGTCTATTCACAACTGTGCTGGATGATATACCAGAACAACTACCCAGTAAAATGCAAGATGAGGCGCAGGTGTTTGGAGCACATTTTTTCTCATGGTGTAATTGTTGCATGTACAGTAAGTTAACACCTGACACATTATGATGATATTATCTTTCTAGACAGCATTTATTGTCAGAGTGGGTTACCTTGTGTTTAACTTCAATATCAAAGAATTTGAGGGGCGCCTGGGTGGCGCAGTCGGTTGGACGCCCAACTCTTGATTTTACGCTCAGGTCACGATCTCATGGTTCATGGGTTCGAGCCCCACGTCAGGCTCCACGCTGGGAACGTGGGGACTGCTTGGGATTCTCTCTCTCTCTCTTCTCTCTCTGCCCCTCCCCTGCTTGTGCTCTCTCTCTTTCAAAATAAATAAATAAACTTTATAAAATCATTATATAAAGAAAAGAAACTGTTTTGATTCTGTTTGAGGGGAAATCCCCACTATTCTTCTTTGAAGCTTCTGGAATTAAGAGAGTTAAAGACGATCCTAAGATTACAAGGTTTAAAAACTGCTAAAGGGGCATCTGGGTGGCAGTGTTGGTTGAGTGCTTGGCTCTTGATTTCAGCTCAGGTCCTGATCCCAGAGCGGGCTCTGCACTGAGCATGGAAACTGCTTAGGATACTCTCTCTCTCCCTCTGCCCCTCTCCCCAGCTCTCCCTCTCTCTAAAGTAAATTAAAAAAAAATTTTTTTGATGTTTATTTATTTTTGAGAGAGAGAGACAGAGAGACAGAGTGCCAGTGGGGGAAGGGCAGACAGAGAGGGAGACAGAATCCGAAGCAGGCTCCAGGCTCTGAGCTGTCAGAAGAAGGCTCCTGATGTGGGGCTCGAACTCAAAAATGGGGAGATCATGACCTGAGCCCAAGTCGGATGTTCAACTGACTGAGCCACCCAGGCTCCCCTCTAAAATAAATTTTTTAAAAACACCGCTAAAAATTACAACTACTTATTTGTGTGAATGATTCTTGTTGTGTGTAACGAAAATAAAGTTGAGAAATAAACAGGTTACATGAGATTTCAACCGTTATCCAATATCTCAGTTTCAAAGCAACCTCTTACTACAGCATTGCCTTTAATAAGTTAGTACCGTAAATCTTACCTTATAAAATTCATTTCTTCATAGAAAATGCCATTTAATCTGTTTTGTATTGGGGCTCTGCATGAAATTGAATTTTGAAAAGAGTTCCTCTGCTCTCCCATTATCTTGCTTCATCTCAGAACAGCCCCTGGGTAGTCAAGTTTTATTATTATTCTCATTTTATAAATAAAGAAGCAGAGGCTCAGAGAGGTTAACTGACTTTCCCAAGGGAAATAAACAAATGAACAAATAAGCAAGTTTTAGGTAGAGCTAGGACTTGAAACCAGTTCTACAAACTGCAAATTCAGACTTCTTTCCATTGTACCCCCACTGTACCACACTGCTCTCTCTACTGTTTCCTAAGCTCCTGGGAATGTGTATATCAAGGCTAGTGCTCACCAGAGGGCACTCAAGTCCAGGACAGACCGAAAATGATCAGTTTTGGGTGGAAAGTGGGAGGAAGCAGGAGCCCTGTGAATTCTCCCCAAGGGCCCAGCAGGCTGTTTAGGGAGAATTAGCTAGTTTTGTCCCCTGAACCCCGCAACCCCTGTGCTCCATCCAGGAGTCAATGGAGTGATCACCTAGGGATTTCCACCTGCCCAGAGCTCAGGCAAGCTCTGAGGGAAGGAGAGGAGCCTGATCACTCTAGAGCCATTCTGTATCTGTAGATGCTGCTCATTCCCACTTTGGCTAAGTGTATTTAGGCAGCTGGAGAAGTGCAGAAACATGAGCTTCTTTTCCAGGCTGAGGCATTAAAGCTTCCTTTGGTTTCAGAGGCTTGTACTGAGGCAGGAAGATATATATAACTTTGGCCCTATAAGCTCTTTGAAATTTGCACACCGCTCATCTTCCAGAATGAGCCATTAGAAGAAGCATGGTGAGCACGCTTATTCACACTGTCCAACTGTCACGGGCAGGGCCTCATTTATGGGGGTTCGCAACACCTGATGCTTCCTGTTCCAGACCTGAGGGTCCCCTGTGGCAATTAGAGTGAAAGACATATCAGCAACCACTCCCCCATGGCTCCCATTGGTGTTGTCCCAGGGCCACTCAGAGCTCTTGGGGCTTTGCCTCACTCTCCTCTTATACTGCATTCAAGTGAGCTTAATGCTACCTCTTTCCCAGGCGTGAAACGCACCTAGGAAGTCACACCTTCTCTCCAAATGTTTTGTCTGTGCAGGACTCTACTTCCTTCCCTTGGGATTATCATGGCTGAGCACTGCTTCCCCTCAGCGCCCCAGCCACATGTTTTGGAGGAGAGCTGCTGTGTTCTTAGAGAACCACACCCCCCAGCTAGGTCGGACTGTGCAGGGGCTGGCACTCCCCACGTGTCATACGTGGGACTTGGCTCTTGGTGGGTGAATAAGAAGCTCATATTTACTGAGCACTGATATTAACTCACTTCATCTCTACCCTGAGCTTTCGAATCAGGCACTGTTATGGGGCGCCTGAGCAGCTCGGTCTGTTAAATGAATTAGGCACTGTCATTAGCCTAATTTGCAGATGAAGAAACAGGCAGCATTTAAGTCACTCGTTCAAGTTTACTCAGCTAGAAAAAGGATCAGAGTTAGGATTCAAACTCAGGTCGTCTGGCATCCTCTCCTCTCCCCTCCTTCTCCCCTCCTCTTTCCCCTTCTCCTCTGTTATCAAGTTTGAAACACGCAGGAAAGTAGGCAGAATAGTATAATAAATTCCCAGACACCCATCGTCTATCTGGATTTAACAGCTATTAACATTTTGCCATATTTGCTTTGTTTATTTTTTTGAAAATCTCTGGTAAGGACTTAAAAAAAAATAACATTGCCATAATACTATAATGACACTCAACTAAATAAACAGTAATTTCTTCATATTCTCTAATACTTGGTCCATGTTCACTTTTTTCCTCACTATATCAGAAGCATCTTTTTACAGTTCTTTTTTTTTTATTTTTTTGGTGAGAACATTTATTTATTCATTTATTTTCAATGTAATTTATTGTCAAATTGGTTTCCATGCAGTTCTTTTATATAAATGAGAATCAAATTTACATATTGCTTTTGGTTGATACGTCTCCTAAGTCTCTATTAATCTCGCCCCGTCTTTTTCTAAAGCCATTCATTTGTGAAAGAAACACGGGTCATTTCTCACGTAGTATTTTTCACATTCTGGATTTGGCTGATTGTATTCTCCGCCTACGGTTGAATGTGTTACTACTCTACTATAATACATTTTTTAAAAAATGTTTATGTGGTTTTGAGGAAGCAATAGTGACCAAGCATGAGTGGGGGAGGGCAGAGAGCGAGGGAACACAGAATCTGAAGCAGGCTCCAGGCTCTGAGCTGTCAGCACAGAGCCCGACGCGGGGCTTGAACCCATGAACCGTGAGCTGAGGTCTGACGCTTAACCGAATGAGCCACCCACGCACCCCTGTACCCTTCCTATTGATTGCATCACACCTCAGGGAACATGATGTTCGGTTGTCCCACTTTTATTGAAGTGAAGACTGATCAGTGGGTTTAAGTAATGCCAGCCTGATCCATTTATGATAAATTTCCCAAGAAAATTCAGCTGGAACGAACCATGTCTCCAGATATCTCCAGTTCTTTTTAGTGGGAAATGGTATTTGGGAACACAAAAGGAACAGTAGTGATGTGGTTTTGGGATGGTGGGGGTTCAGAGCTGACAGCCAAGAAAGAATTCTTGAGATATTTTTGGTGCAAAAAGGTGGTTTTATTAAAGCACAGGGACAGGACCCGTGGGCAGAAAGAGCTGTGCTGGGGCTGTGAAGATATTGACTGGTTTTACACTATGGAGTCGGGGGAGGTGAAGGCACAAGGGAAGCCTCCAGAAGGACTTTCATAAGCTAAAGGGGACTCCTAAGATACCTGAATCTTGCTATTGTCAAGCTAAGGTTGTTTTCCCTCTAGCCAGGCATTAACATTAGGACGGTAGGGGGTTCCTGCAGAAAAGTTCTACTCTGTGTTTGCCTCAAGTATTTACCAATGGGCTGCAGGTTACAAGGAAATTGAATGTTACCTGCCATTTCCTTCTTGCCTTCATTCCTCACATCACTATGGAGGGGAGGGTGATGTTGGCGCTCCAGGAAACTGAGTCCATAAGTTTCTGGCGATTGGGCTGGTGATAAGATTGCCTTTTTCTTGTAATTTACTAAGACATTTGTAAACTGATGGAGACCCATGTCCTATCAGTTAACCATGATCTCTATCAGTTAACCATGTTTTTTTTTCCCTTTCCTTTGTTCTTGGGCAGCCAGAAGTGCCTGAGGAATATCACACATATACCACCTGGGGTTAGCTTGTCCTTGGCCCCTCAGCTTGCCTTATGCTCCCTCATCACTAGCAGTGCCCATTGCTACCAATTTGTCACTATTTCTAGGTCTTTCTGGTGAACAGAGCTGAGAAATACATATTTCTTAGAAACAAATATATAATTTTCCTTAAATATTACATCTAAAAATATTTAAACATATACATTTTTTCTTTTTCTAATAAAATATGTATCCTGAGCTCATACTATTATTTCCAATTCAAAACACATATGACAGAATTCGCACTTCTTGGTTTTTTGTTTTTTAATCTCATTCGGTTTGTATCTCTTGGCTCTTATTCTGACAATTTTTTACCTTAAAAGCATAATATATGACTCATTTGCTTTATCCCACTACACACACACACACACACACACACACACACACACACACACACATTTGTGTGGTAGACTGATTGCATTATTAATGGCTCAAATCTGCATCCATACTCTTTGCCATGTGTCTTTTTCAGTCTCTCTCTAAAGAAGCGAAGTCTGTTTTTCCGCTCCCCGCCCACCCGTGAATCTGGGCTGACCTCGGGTCTCTCTTTGGCCAATAGAATGAAGCAGAAGTGACCTGTGTTTGTTCCAAGTCCAGGCATTAAGGCTCCTTGGCTATTCTGTTTACTCACTGTGCCTTTACAAAGGCCCAGAACAGGCCCAGACAAGCCTGCCAGGGACGTGTGGTACAGAGCTGAGCCCCTGCCCCCTGCAGTCGTTTCAGCCAGGCTAACCTAGATCAGCCAACAGCTAGTCAATCTTTCATTATTTAGTTTTGAAAATGTAAGCAATTATGTAAGTATATATGTATTCATATCCCCCTCTGTATTATTTTCCTAAGATTGCTGTAACAAATGGTACCACCAACTGGTGGCTTGAAACAACAGAAATGTATTCTTTCACAATTCCGGAGACCAGAAATCTGAAATCTAGGGCCATGCTCCCTCTGATCGTTCTAGGGAAAAGAATCCTTCCTTGATTCTCTTTTACTTCTGGTGGCTGGCAGGGATCCTGGTGCTCCTTGGGTTGCAGCTGTATCACTCCAGCCCCTGCCTCTGCCATCACATGGTCTTTGTCTGTGTCTCTGTGTATAAATTCCCCTCTTCTTAAAAAAAAATCTTTTAATGTTCATTTTTCAGAGAGAGAGAGACAGAGCATGAGCAGGAGAGGGGAGGGGCAGAAAGAGGGAGACACAGAATCCGAAGCAGGCTCCAGGCCCTGAGCTGTCAGCACAGAGCCAGACTGTCAACACAGCCCCTGACGCAGGGCTCAAACTCACGAACCATGAGATCATGACCTGAACTGAACTGGATGCTCAACCAACTGAGCCACCCAGGCATTCCTAAATTCCTTTCTTCTTATTAGGACA
The DNA here is from genome assembly GCF_022079265.1 of Lynx rufus. NCBI lineage: Eukaryota > Metazoa > Chordata > Mammalia > Carnivora > Felidae > Lynx > Lynx rufus. The sequence continues at coordinate 126,173,256 of NW_025814834.1, read as the reverse complement.
CTAGTCATTGGATTAGGGCCCACCCTTATCCAGTAGGACCTTCTCTTAAGTTGATTAGATCTGCAAAGACCTATTTCCAAACAAGGTCATATTCACAGGTGCCAGGGGTTATGACTTGATCAGATCTTTTTGGGGGACACATTTCAACCCATAATACAAAATCGCTCTTTGAACACAAAATCGTAGTATACTATTCATACTCTTCAGTGCCTTGAAGATGCACATGAATCTGGCTTCCGGGGTCACCTTTGCAGCAGTTTAGAGGGAGCAAGGCAAGGAGACCCACTAGAAGTAAACTGTAGGGGCACCTACGTGGCTCAGTTAAGCGTCCAACTCCGGCTCAGGTTATGATCTCACAGTTCGTGGGTTCAAGCCCCATGCCAGGCTCTGTGCTGACAGCTCAGAGCCTGGAGTCTGCTTCCGATTCTGTGTCTCCTTCTCTCTCTGCCCCTCTCCACTCACATTCTGTCTCTCTCTCAAAAACAAATAAACATTAAAAAAAATTAGGAGTAAATTGCAGTGGCTTATGTGAGAGATACAGACTGTCTGACATAAGAGAGTCCAACATTCACATAGACAACTTCACCGACACTTGAAAGCCTCAGTCATCCTCGGCTACCCAGTCTCTACCATGACCATTCCCAGGGCTCTTATCTTAGCGAATGCTACCCCTCTCCTCTGTTTGAAACAAAGCTCATGATCTCCCCGTCTCAGAGGTGCTGTATTCCTCCCATGTCCTCCATCTTGGTGAATGGCACCACCATCTGTCAGTCAGTCAAGGCAGAAGCCTGATGTCGCCCTCGATGTTCACACATCCAGTAACTGTTGGAGATATTGATGTTATTAATGTTGGCATACCCGCCTCCCTCTTTGCCTTGCAAACCTCACTCACCTTTCAAGACTCATACTCCCACCATAAAATCTTCTCAAACATCCCCAAGGAGAATTGGCCATTACCTCTGTGTGTCCCTCTGTGCAGAGATTTATAACATTCCATTCACTTCTTAGTGAACCTGTCTCCCCTCCTAAACCAGAAGTCCCTTGATTACCAAGACTGTGTCTCATTGACCTTGTTTCCTAGCACTGAGTATACTGCCTGGTTCCTGGTCGGTGTGAGGTAACTATTTGGCCAATGGATGAATGAATGAATAGGCTACTGAGCTTCTCTAGCCAAGGGCTTCGGCTCTCTGGACAAAGGGTACCTAAAGTCACTCTCCTGATCCTGATCCTGGCCTGGAATCTTCCCCCTGCACCTGGGAACTTGCAGCTCTCACTTCTGAAAGAGAGGTTGCTAATCTCCTGCCATCCCTGCTCCCCTGTGCACCCCCCTCCACCGCCCCAACATCTGGTTCTGCCTGATGAGACGCTGGATTATCAATGACTCTCATTTAGCGTGTTCAATTTAAAGCCACCTCCACAGCTGTTTGTATTTTATCGGAGGCTTTGGCAACCTTTCTCCACAGCCCCCAGAGCCATGTGTGGAGGGGAGATGTCAATATGGGACATTCAGATCAGCAGCAACCTATCTGCAGGCTTGTTTTTATCCCCTTCTATCTCTTGTTTCCAGCAGGAAGGAAGCTGATGGGAGCCATGGAGGAAACCAGGATGACAAAGGGCCTCTAAGGATACATTGTTTCCTCTCAGACCAAATTGAGTGTGAGGAAGCATGAGTCAAGCTTTACTGGAGGGGCTGCAGGCAGTGGAAGGGATTTAATGGGAAAAACAAAGTCCCTCCTGGATTTAGGACTGGAGACTTCCAACCTGGCTTGTCTACTCTTGCCGCCACTGCTGCACCATCAGGGACCACCCCTCTCATCCACCTCACGTCATCTCGGGCCTAGTAGGTCTTCTCTATTCCCTAATTCTGGTCGGCGCTGGGATGGCATAACGTTTGTCTGCAGAAAGGGGATGGCTTAGAATTGGGGAGGGACCTCGGCGTGGCTGCTGGCACCACTGTGATCTGGTTGTGACTTTGGACACCTCATCGCTGGCTTCTGGGCCTGTTTCCCAATTTATAAATCGGGAAGCGGAAGCTCAGCTGTTGTGGGGGTGAGGTGCCACTGTGGAAACTGCCTGTTTCCTTGTCTGAGCCTCCCACTCTGGGCTCCTCAGGGTGAAAGCATGTCTCCCCTGTTCTTCATTGTGTTCCCACGCCCTGGAAAAGTCTCTGTCCTGGGAGCTCAATAAAAAAAATGCAGAATAAATCGTTGTAACAGTGTCTCCTGAGCTGTCAAAAGCCATTACACGGGATTATGTTTACTGCCCCTCAGTCTGAGTCATGGCCCCTCCCACCACGCTGCCTGCTTCAGGCAAGAGGGGGGAAGGGACATAGGACCCTGTGCATGCCCTCTCCCACCACCATCTCCTTTCCCAGCAACAGGGGTGGGGTAAGTGCTGCCAGGCTCATTCTCCCATCTTTCAGATCTCTAAAGAACTTTATACTTTCACATTCATTATTGTATGCAACCTTATACCAAATATCGAAGAAAGCAGGGCAAGTGAGCAAGCCGACACCCAACCCGATGAAGTGACCTGTTCAGGAATATACCAGGTAAGAGCAGCTTTGGGCGCCCTGCCTCCTTCCAGCTTCTCTGCCCTCTATATCTGTCCCTTACTGTCCCCCCCCCCCCCCCGCATTGTGGATGCTGTTCCCTTTGTTAACTGCTACCTGAAGACTCAACTCAGGTGGCAGCTCCTCCAGGGACCCTTCCCTGGCTTCCTAAACCTGGACGAGAAGCCTCTCCATGCACTCCTCATACATCTTGAGTTTACTTCTTCCAGAGCACATGTCCAGGGGAGGTCTGTCCCTCTAGACTGGGGACTCCAGAGGGCAGCCTCATCTCTACATTTGTGAGCTTTAGAAATGTCTGCTGAATGAATGGATGAATGAACAACGCACAGAGTGGTTAAGTGGTTTGTCTGAGGTCACCTAGCTAGGATTATAAACTGAAAATATTTTTATTAAAAAAATTTTGTTAACTTTATTTATTTATTTTAAGAGAGAGACAGAGCACATGAATGCATAATAGTGGGGGAGGGGCAGAGAGAAAGGGAGAAAGAGAGAATCCCAAGCAGGCTCCACCCTGACAGTGCGGGGCTTGAACTCATGAACCTTGAGATTATGACCTGAGCGGAAATCAAGAGTCAGAAGCTTAACCGACTGAGCCACCCAAATGCCTCGAAAATGCAAATGTTTTTAAAAAGTTGAATAAATGCACAATGAACTCAGGTTTTTGCTAAGTATTTTCCAGTGTCTCGGGCCAAGTTGCCCCGACTTCCAGTGACATACTCTTTTCATTGCCTTCCCATGAGCGCCCATCACCCATCTCACGAAGTCCAGTAGTGGGATTTGCACCTCCTGGTGAGAGCAGGCCATTCTACCTGGAACCCATCTTGTAGACCCACCTGCGCCCCACTGGGGGCTCCAGAGAAGCCTGCCAACCACTGTTGTTACTGCTGCCACTGCAGGGCCAGAAGTTAGGGCACCATAAATTGAAGTGACTTGCCTTGATTTGGGTTTTTCTGAAACAAGACCTGGGGACATGCATGTGAGCACAAAAAGTATTTTGGGAGGTGATCCCATGAAACACTTGTAGGGGTGGGAAAGCAAGATAGGGAAAGGAAGTGTGCCTATAAAGGGATGTTATTAAAGCCAGTCACCACTGTGGGCCGCTGGAGCCCCCTCCTGCCGAGGACCTTTAGGGGGTGCTATGGGACATGCTGTAGAGTCATCTCAGCTGAGGGCGAGGAAGCCAGATGCTCACGCCCTACCCTGTTACTGGCTGAGGGCTGCCCCTGGGGCCTTCAAATGTCTGGTAGTTCTGGTTTGCTGGGCACATAGATGTTCTAAGTGGTAACCTCAGATGTGTGGAGGTGAATGCCAAGGGCATGTGGCCGCACAAGGGCAGAGACCAGCTATGAAAGAAAGGAAAAACCCACCTCTACAGCTGGGCTGTGGTAAGGTTAGAGGAGATAAAATTAGGTGACACCACTTGGTAAGGTGGAGAGGATGATGACTGAGTCATGGCTAATGACAAGTCCCGCTCTCCTGGCAAATTAAAGAGAGATTAAGACATTGAATGCCAAGGAGAATGCTGGGACTCCAAGGGGAATGGCTTTAGATTTAGATCTTCATTACATTTCTGAGTTATGTAATAATGGAGCAAGACGTCCCCAGGCTGCACCCAACTATTGGTCCGTTCACACCCAACCCAAATCCGGGATGAAAATCACTTTCATCTTAGCTCCAACCCTTGGTTGGGTTATTACTCCCCAGCAGGCAGGAACTGCAAGGGAAGAGAGACAAAAGTGCTGACCCAATGAAGGGCTGTTTACCTGCCGGCAGGTGGGAGGGACAGGGCAGGATGTGGTTGGGGATGGATGAAATTCATCACTGAATGAATGGCATGTGTGATTTATAAGCTCTCACCCCTGAAGATCTAGAAATTTCAGAAGTAGGGTGGGGAAAGAATGAAGGAACAGACTAAGAAAGGGAGAGTTCTCTTTTTTCTGCATTTTCTCCAACACTGGCCAAGGCTGCTGGCAGTAAATTCAGCAAATGTATCTGATGCTAATCTTGTTGGAAGAATTTACTGTAATTTGGTTCACTGGGGACATAATCAGATTTGTGCAAACTTTCACAATAGTCTGCACAGGCTCCATATATCTTGACAGATACAGTCTTTAAAATGCCTATACCAGATCCGATCTTAGGAGAGGAAAGGCAAGACCTGGGGCTAATGGAGACCTTGGTTTTAGGGCCCAGAGAGGTGCACAGGTATGCTTTCCTCCCTGGACCCCACTTGCAGGCCTTCCCTCCACCCCCTCCATGTGGCCTGGCTCCAACGCTGATGGGGTCCCTCTGGTGGATGGGACTGATAGTGGCCCGGGGTTGGGAGGTCGGGATATCTTAACGATGACAGGGTGGTTACACCCCACTTCCCAAATCTAATTGCCCAGTAATTCCTGATTCAATCAGCCAAAGGCATTGCCTTTTAAATTCTTTGTTTTGTTGTCCCAGTAGCAGCAAACTCGATTCTTACCAGTATTTTTCATAATTTTCAATTACTAATAGGATTATTTCTATTTATAGTTTAAAGCCATGGTAACACTTATCGTAGGCAGTTTTTTGTGCCTAGAAAACTCGCCATGAATTACAACTATAATAAGTGCAGTAAGCCTAATAAACATATGTTATTGTTCTCAGAAACAGGTATTTTTGTTCGTTTGTTTATAACAATGGGAACTGGATTCTTGGAGCACATGGTGACAGACTGACAGCTGCCATCTGGGAGGCACATGCTCCTCATAGCATGAGATGTTCTGGAGGGCATCAATTCATATCGATTTCTGATGACACGAAACTACCAATCTCCTTTCCTCAACAAAACACAGACCCCAACTTCATTCAAACCCAAGGCCTAAACGAACCTGTTATTTTATCATAAAATGCAATTCCATATGGCCCATCTTCAGGCTCTATGACTTTGGGAAGTGTGAGGTTAAGGATCCAAGAAGCCAAAGGGAGAAGTAGCCTCGGGGAATGATGCCGAGACTGGAAGTTGTACTGATCATCAGCCCAGGTGGGGAGAGCTGAGGCCAAAGTGGTTTCAGAGAAGTGGGAAGATGGAGATCTAAGAGTTGCCTCAAAGAGGAGAAGCGATCAAACTTGGGATCAGATTAGGTATGGGCTGGGGTGGGCGGGGCTAGGGGGTGGTTGGGGAGTGATGTGTACAACACGATAGTAGAGTTGTGAGCCTGGGGACTGGAAAATGGAGGCATATGAGGAGAAATGGAGCTGTTGGGAAGAAGGGACTTTTAGACGGAGGAGATGATTAACTCAGCGTTGGGCGTGTTAAACAGAAGTGGCCTTGGGGCAGCTAACTGAAATGTCCTGCATTAATGCTAAAAAGCATAGGAATGAGCAATTAGGGCAGAAATGGAGACTTGAGAATTATTCATACAAGAAGCATTTATTGGTGCCCTGCTGCATGCTAGTTCAGGCAAGTGCCAGGCGTAGAGGTGCCTGGGAGCAGAGTAGGAAAGGGCTCAGACCCTAGATCACACAGACCTGCATTCTGATTCCCACTCCACCACTTATGAGCCATGGGATGTTGGGCAAGTCGCTTCATGTCTTTAAGCCACAATTTTTCCATCTTAAGAAAGAAAGAGTGTGTTTGGCACACAATTATCAATCATAAAGGCAACTGTGGTGAGAATTGGCCAAGCTAATGCATACAAAGTGCATAGCATTGTGTCTGGGATACAGCAAATGCTAAAAACAAGTTACCGGTTATTCTCAGGAAAAACGTAGTTTTGACTTTTAGGACCTCCTAGTCTAATAGAAATGATGACAGCAAGAGAAGGTGTTAAGAGCTCAGCTGGGCTGGAGGGGAGAGAGAGATGAGCTGTCAGGTGTTGAGTAGTGGATGAAAGCAACCAGCCATAAATGAGTTAAGCTTCTCACTGCTTAGTGTAATGGTATAAACCAGAGGCTCAAACCGAGGAAGCACCAACTCTCTTTGTTCCATTTTCCCCACAAGCTGAAGGTCAAATGGATCAACACAGATGAGGGGTGGTCTCACCAACAAACAATTCAAGAGGCTTTGGCAGCTTTATGGACACAGGTTGGAGAGGGGAGTGAAAAGGAAGTGTTGGGGTGGAAAACTTTTGAGCACTGAGTCAGAGTAGGGAAAAGTGTCTTCCAGATTCCCCTCCCACCTTCTGGGCAGAAACCCCGGCTCAGGGCCTCAGGTAAAGCGACGTAGGAATGAAGGCGCTGGGGGGAGGAATGTGAATATGGGGGAGAACATGATGTCCAGGGCCGCTCGTCCCCCAAACCATGCCCTTGACTGCAGTTCCCCTTAGGGACTCAAATGCACTGACTGTAGCCAGGTCTGGCGTGGGGAGGACAGTTTCTCTGGGGAGCTGCTAGGTAAAGCCTTTGTGATCGCCTCAGGTCAGGCCTGAAAAGACACAAGGTTTTTAACCAGGAGTCAGACTGCTCAGAAGGTACATGACAAAAGAATGGCAGACCAGCAACGTTTCTGTGGCCTACAAGGCGGGGCCCGTGAATCTAAGGTTAGGAACAGAAGTGCTGGGCTGTGAATGAGTTAGCCTGGGCTCCTACATTGTAGGAGTTCAAATCAGCTTTGCTGAGGACAGTTTGGTAGTTCACCTACACCCTTCACTGACTGCCCCTGGTCCCTCTTCTTTTGGGGTCCCGGTTGGGGTTACAGAGAGGAAAATAAAACTGAAACAAGGTGACTGTGTTTACCTTTGGACTCTTAGACCTGTCCCCCAGGCTGGTAGCAATCTGAGGGCCGTAGGCTGTGAAGGTAACATGTTCACTTTAGTGTGAACTCTGGGACTTCACTCTGGGGAGCAGAAGACAACCCCCCTCTCCGGGAGTGGCAGAGGTTTCTCTGCTTCTGAAGAGAGTTGGCAAATGAGTTTTCAAGTAATTTTCTCCCCTTTGCCCTTTAACCCCAGGAGATTAGGGAGATGGTGGCTAACAGTACTTGTAAAAATTTGCATTTCAAAGTAATGTATGCAAAAAGAATACATTTTGGCACACGCTTCATTAGCATTAAAACAAATTGGCTTTGGGTCCTTGCCATTTATATCTTTTTCCTCCTAACTCCAATGCCCCCAATGCATTTAAGGAAAAAGGAGAGAAGCACCTGGAGGGAGGTGTGGAAGTGAGAAGAGTGGAGCTGGGAGCTTTTGAGACAGGTGTGTGTGTGTGTGTGTGTGTGTGTGTGTATGTGGGTGAAAGAGAGAGAGAGAGTTTGTGTGTTGGGTACTGAAGGATTCACAGAGGGGCTAAGAGGAAAATCGCTCCTCGTGGATGGAAGTTGGGTGAGTGGACCTGTCACCAGCTGGACTCCCAAGACCTGACCTTCACTACCCACCTGCTTGTAGCCACCAACCTTTGTCCCACATTCTCCCTTAAGCTCCTCTTTCCAGCTCATCTCTGAACTCAGGCAAAAGACCCAGGGGCATCACATTCCACGATGCAAACCGGAACTGCCCCTTGAGTATTATCGACTGCCCGGACAAAGAGCTACAGTGGCCCAGACCACCCAGACCAGTTTCTTTTTTTTTTTTTTTTTTAATTTTTTTTTTCAACGTTTATTTATTTTTGGGACAGAGAGAGACAGAGCATGAACGGGGGAGGGGCAGAGAGAGAGGGAGACACAGAATCGGAAGCAGGCTCCGAGCCATCAGCACAGAGCCCGATGTGGGGCTCAAACTCACAAACCATGAGATCATGACCTGAGCCAGTCGGACACCCAACCTACTGAGCCGCCCAGGTTCCCCCCCACCCCCACAATTTTAAATACAACTAAAATTTTTTACATTGATTTAGTATCTAAATATATTTCCTTTACAGTTTCTTAATTTCTTTAGCAGTAAATTAACATCAGTTTGACCAAAAAATAAGGGAAAAATAAGGGGAGGCTGGTCATTCTGCTGTGTGAAATTCCGTGATCTACCCCTAGAGGCTCAGCCTAGAGCCCACCCCTCCGGCCCTTCCAACAAGTTTAAAAGTGCCTAATTCTCTGTATTAAATTTTCTGTGTTTAAAATAGCTAGAATGATTTGTTTCTTGGGCAGACTCTGACTGGTGAGTTTGAGGGCACAGGCTAAGGGTAGCAGTGTCAGAGACTCAACGTGACGGAAACAGAAGTCCAGCAGCAGAACACAGAACTGCTCTTTGCTGTGAGTTCCTCTCTCATACCAACCAAATCCCTCTCTAATCAATTAAGCCCATTTACTTCCTTATTATCCTCTGTAGAAAACCAGAAGAACCAGACATTGGGCTCCACGTCAGACGCTGGGGAATTAATATCTGCTGGAGAAAGCTGTGGCACAGCCCTGCCTGGTTTTGGTCCAGGATATGATAGCAGGACTCTTACTCACATGGCGGTTTAAAGCTTTTCTGATGAGCCTTTCAGAAGTTATGATAGAAGCCTGAGTAGGGTTGGAAAGCACCCCTAGGCCACACCTTCTACCCATGCAAGATTTATGTCCCCAGGCAAAAGTACCTAAAAGACCAAAAGCCTCCTACCTTGCTCCTTAAAGTGAATTTTTCCTTGGCTGACACTCTGAAGCAAATGTATTAATACCCATGATGAGTGATGAGACTTCAATAAATAATGCTGGTTGTTCTAATGTACCTGGCATGAAATATTCAGAGCTATTAATGCGTTTCAGTTTAAATAGTCACCGGGGCTTTCTTCCAAAACAGTGGCGAGCCTAGGTTCTACCGGGTTTGTTTTTGCACAAATCAGATGGAAAGTGCAGGCCTAAAGTTCCAGGAAAGGCATCAAGTATGCAGAAGGTAGGGAGCTATATGGTGCAAGATGTGATGGCGTAGTGGCCAGAGTCCTTGCTTGGGGGCCAGAACTCCTGTCCTTAGCCTGGCACTGGCTGTGCTGAAGGACTTGAGACTCACATGGTCATGGGAAGCCAGATGGGAGCATGTTAGGATGTCTTCTCTGGTCCTTCATTTTAAATCAGGCATTAAAAAAATTTTTTTTACATTCATTTATTTTTTGAGAAACAGAGTGAGACAAAGCGGGAGCGGGGGAGGGGCAGATAGAGAAGGAGACACAGAATCTGAAGCAGGCTCCAGGTTCTGAGCAAGCAGTCAGCACAGAGCCTGATGCGGGGCTCGAACCCACAAACTGTGAGATCATGACCTGAGCCGAAGTCAGACGCTCAACCAACTGAGCCACCCAGGTGTCCCTAAATCAGGCATTTTAAATGCTTTCAGTCTTGGGACACCTGGCTGGCTCAGTCAGTAGAGCATGCAAGTCTTGATATTGGGGTCCTGAGTTCAAGTCCCATACTGGGTGTAGCACTTAACTAAAAATTAAATTAAATTAAATTAGAAAAAAAATGCTTTCAGTCTTTTGAGGCCATACAGGGAAAATGGGAGAGTGGAGGAGTCTATATGACCATACAGACTGGGAGTGGGATTCAAATTACCAAGCACTAGGACCTCCACAGGAAACCTTGAGTGGCAAGAGCTCTGAGAAGGCTAACCTCAGAGAGCCTGTCCGTATGGAGATGGTTGATAGTCTAAATCCCTGGTGCTGTGGTCCTGACTGGCAGATGGTGAGCACGGGAAGAATCTGAAGGATGAGCTGACAGAAGTGAGTCAGTCTGCACCTAGTAGGACAGCAAAACTTCCCACCTCTCTTGTTAGGTTTCAGGACATTAAATTACGTTAAAGACTCGTTGGCATTGGGGGAGCCCTCCAGACAGACAACTGAATTGCCTAGGCTCCCCACCCCTTCTCAGATCTCGGAAGTCTCCCACCCGGTCCCATCCCAGGTGAAGTCCATTAAGAACCTACTCCGAAGGGATCTGGAAGGAAGGAGCAAGTCTTCCCCGCCCTTCTCTGCCCTGACCAGAGATGGATGAGGGGGTGGGGGGAGGCTTCAGAGATGTCATTAGCTCTCTGAGTCACGGCTGAAAGCCCAAATAGTTTCTCATCCTTACTCCTAGGGAAGGCTGACCTCCCTTACTCTACCCTCTCCTCCCGTCCTCCGCCAGCTTAGCTCCTTCGAGTGCTTTTTCTGTGGGTTTCTTACACTGCCAGTTCCTAGGCGTTCCATTCTCAGTGCTAATAGACCAATCTACTTCCCCCAATATGAAGGCTCTTAGCTGCCGCCTGCTTCCGCTAATCTTTGCTGTACTCAGCTACCTCTTACCTCTCAGAGGCCACAGGGTAGGTCTGGGAGGAAGCCCTGTGCAGACTGGCCTTAGGCGACAGGCAAGAGCCCTAATGTGTGCCCTGGTTACTTAGGTCTTGTCTCTCACCCGCAAACCTCTTGCTGAGACAAGAACTTTGAAAAACACATTTCTGACGGGCTATTTAGCACCCTGCTAGATTCTGCCAACAGAGGACACTAGGAGTAGACTGGAAGGTGGAGGAAGGTGGGTATACTTTTCCTCTTTACTTCCTGTTCCTGTCAGCACCACCTGCCTGCCTCACACCGGCAAAGGCAGTTCGTTCCAGCTTCAGAAGTTGATTCCAATTTGCAATTTTTCCTCTTCTGCTCAGCTTTTTTCTTTTTTTAAGTAGGCTTCACCTCCAGTGTGAAAGCTCAGTGTGGGGCTTGAACTCACAACCCTGAGATCAGGACCTGAGCTGAGGTGGAGGGTCGGACCGCCTGAGCCACCAAGGTGCCCCTCTGCTCAGCTCTAAATGTTGGATGCAGGGTCCAGTCCTGAAGGCCCATCAACTTCTCTGTGTACACATTCGCCCTAAAGATTTCAGCCAGTTCATGGATTTATGTGTATTCGGTGACTCTCAAATCTCTATCTCTAGTACTGACCTTCCCCTAGATCCCAAATTTGAGATGTCTGTAATAGGGATCCTCAATTTAACATGGCCAAACATCATTTCTTATTTCCCCTCTTCAGACCAAGCTTTTCTTTGGGTCTTCATCTCAGTGAATGCTACCACCGTCTGTCCAGCTGCTCAGCCCAAACACCCCCTTGTCATCTTAGATCTTTCTCCCCCCAACATACACTTCCTTCTTCCCTCCAAGCCATCTGCAAACCTAACCTGACCACTGTGCTCCCTCTTTGTGGCTTCGCCCTCGTTTCAGCAACCATCAGCTCAGAGGGAGCTTGGGGGAAAATTAGGAAAGTTTCTTCAGTAAGGCTTCTGGAGTCTTGGGTTATAGACTCTCAGAGCACAGTGACTTTTCTCCCTAAATGAAGGGACACTCGGGATAACAAATCTGTTGAGGGTGAACCCAGAACTACGAAATGAAGGAGCAGTGTGGGGACTCTCATAAGAAGTGGGATGGAAACAAAGTAAAAATGGGAAGTGGCCCATTTCATGACCTCAGCCTCTCTGCCTTGCAAGGACCACACGCTCCCCCTCATTACCAAGTGGGACTGTGCTGTGCTAGGCCACAGCCCATAATTGCCCATAATGACTTCATGGGGCTCAGCCCAGGTAGGAGCCCAGACATATCAAGATAATGGCTTTTCTTCCCTTTTTGTTCTGACTGTGTTAGCTCCCGGCGTGGACCGAAAGGTGCTCATTAACACAAGTGCCTTTGATAATTGGGTTGGTCCTGGCTTCATTAAGCACTGATAAGCTTCCTGCTTCTGGGTCCAGATGAGAAAATGAGCCAAAAACTGGATTCTCCTTTAAATACTCTCTGGGATGCAGACAGGGAAGAGGGTGTACTACCCTCTTGCTCTCCTGGGTTGAGCTAAGGGTAGGGGAGGCAGGAGGCAGGTCCCCATAGGGCAACAGGAAGGTGCCTTCCTCCCAAGCATGCCACCCACAAACTCAGCCTCGATTTTCTTACCTGTTACCCTCTTGCTCTCCTGGGTTGAGCTAAGGGTAGGGGAGGCAGGAGGCAGGTCCCCATAGGGCAACAGGAAGGTGCCTTCCTCCTAAGCATGCCACCCACAAACTCAGCCTCGATTTTCTTACCTGTTATGTGGGGCTTAGAACAGAGAATGTGAGGGCTAGAAGTGACCTCAGGTATATCAATGCCTATACCTTTATCCTACAGAGAAGATACAGCTATGGGGGCCCAGAGAGATGATGGAACTTGCCTGAGGTCACACAGCTTAGCCGTGCCAAAGCCATGCTCAGAATCCAGGTCTCTTTTGGTTGCTCCAGCCTTGGTGATCCCTGATGTAGCTGCAGGATTGTCGCAAGTACTGGAAAGTAGAAGACAGAAAAGAGAATGGTGTGAAAAGTGAGACCCACCAGGCATCCTGTCTGGGAGCGGGGGTTGGGGAGAGGGAGAACAGGTTTCTGATGTCCTGGGTCCCAGCCTCGTGCCCCTGTGAGCCTTCCTGAGTCTCCTACAGGCCCTGGGGAAGAGGGAACGAGGCAAGAGAGCCTTTCAAAACTACCTTGAGAAACAAAGCCCCTCCAGCTGCACATCAGTGGCTTTGCCCTGCCTGTTCCTCTGTCACCCCAGCATCACTGCTCCGGAGGCAAGGGCGCTGCTGAGTCCAGCCAGGCACCAGCCTCAGTCTGCATCTGCAGGGCCCTCACTTCAATTGCCAACAATTAGATCCCAGAGAAACCAGCTCATTTCCATTCCCACCATGCAGAGGCCCTCATTAAAATTTAAACGCATGTTTCCTTTTTTGTTTTTAAAATTTCCATGATAGGTAATTAACTTTTCCTTTCTGTGGGTAAGCAATTAATTAATGCTGTTAATGATCATGGAGTTCAGAGCAATGTGATTTGCCTGGGAGTTTGTTTCTTTTATTTACTTCCATGTTCTAAATGCATGTTTGGGGCGGGGGAGGCAAGGGGAAGAAAGGAAAGATGCTGTAGTGAGTGTCCACTTTGTTAGGACTTCCATGAAATCCTTAGAGCATGAAACCCTTACAACAAGGAGGGCATAAATGGTTTTCCCTGGGTCAACAGAAGCAGCTGAGGGAGACTTCCTTAGGAGGGGCCAGAGAAATGCCACGTGTGTGCGCGCGCGCGCGCACATGAGCACACACAGGTTTCCCCACACGGACAAGCAATTTCCGACTCCAGCTGGGCGTCTACAATTTGACTCACTTCTGTCACTATCTACCCAGAGATAGCATCAGATTCCACAGTGTAAGGGCTCAGTCTATTAAAAAGAAACAACAGGTCCAAAAATGGAGTCACTTTTGCTAAGCCCCACAAGCCTTAATGCCTAACCTAATTGCAGTTTCAGCCTCCCCCAGGAGTGGAATTTTAAACCAATCAGTCTGGAATTTCCTGGTTAGTACTGGGGAGGTCATCTGTTCATAAGACCCCCTGCCTTCCCCAAAGGCCAAGTAACATTCCCCGAAGTAACCCACTTTGAACTTCCTTGGTATCCCCTCCTTCTGCCTAGAAAAGCCCTCCATTTTTGTACAGCTCTTCAGAGGTCCCTTCTACCTGTTAATGGGATGCTTCCCGATTCGTGAAGGGTTGAATAAAGCCAATTTGATCTTCAGATTTATTCAATTGATTGTTTTTAAACAAGTCCTACAAGACCTCCCCCTGCCCTTCAGGTACCAGTTGAAAGTCCAGGCTGTCACCTGCATTTCTGGCTGACTGGCTGTAAATCAGAGGTTTCTGCAACCTCCGCCTCATGCTCCATTAATTTACTAGAGGGGCTCACAGAGCTCAGAGAAACCTCTTACTAGATCACCAGTTTAGTGTCAAAGGCTAGAACTCAGGAACTGCCAGGTGGAGGGGCTGCGTGGGGTAAGCTAGGCGGAAAGGGGGTGGCACTTCCATGCCCTCCCCAGGCATTGCACTCTGCTGGAATTTTCACCTGCTCCCCAACCCTGAAGCTCTCAGAACCCCGTTCCTTTGGATTTTTATGGAGGCCTCATTGCCTAGCCACGACTGATTAAATCATCCGCGTTGGCGATTGCCCCTCCCCCCCTCCCTGGTGGCTTGGGGTGGACTCAAAGTTTCAGTTTTCGAATCACCTGCTGGCTCCTCTGGCAAACAGCTCCCAGCCTTAGGTGGAGGCCAAAAGTCACCTCATTAACATAACCAAAGACCCTTTTGTTGTCCTTGCTTAGGAAATTCCAAGGCTTTTTAGGAGCTCGGTGCCAGAAACGGGAAGAAAGAGCAATGTATGTTATGAAGAAACACAATGTTACAGGGCTGTAACTTCTCTGGCTGAGTTGGGCTGGGGTCTGTGGGCTTCCGGGTTCCCCCACTGCCAGCCTCTGTGCCCCTTGGCCTCCCTCCAATCCCAGCCCCTGAGTCCGTCTTTCCACCACACACACCTCAGCACCAACAGAGCCGGTGTAGAAGTTGCAGGCCACAGGGTGAATTGTTACAATTGATGAGGTTTTGGAGTGGTGGGAGGGTTCGGAGCTGACCACCAAGAAAGAATTCTTGAAGACGTCTTTGGTGCAAAAAGGTGATTTGATTAAAGGAGGAGGACAGGACCAATGGGCAAAAAGAGCTGCCCTGGGGCTGTGAAGAATGACTAGATATATACTATGCAGTTGGGGAAGGTAAAGGCATAAGGGAGGCCTCAAGGATTTTCATATACTAAAGAGGATTCCTAAGATACCCGAGGCCTTGCTCTTGTCAAGCTAAGGTTGTTTTCCCTCTAGCCAGGCATTAACATTAGGACGGTAGGGGGTCCCTGGAGAAATGTTCTACTCTGTATTTGCCTTAAGTATTTGCCAATGGGCTGCAGGTTACAAGGAAATTGAATTTTACCTGCCATTTCCTTCTTGCCTTTGTTTCCCACATCACTATGGAGGGGAGGGTGATGTTAGGGGCTCCAGGAAACTGAGTCCATAGTTTTCTGGAGATTAGGCTATTGATAAGATTGTCTTTTTCTTGTAATTTACTAAGCACATTTGTAAACTGGTGGAGACCCATGTCCTGCAGGACTGTGATCTCTATCAGTTAACCATCTGTTTTCTCTCCTTTGTTCTTGGGCAGCCAGGAGAGCCTGAGGAATATCACATATATCCCACCTGGGGTGGTGTTGCTAGCTTGTGCGTGCCTTGCCTTGTGGCCCCTCATCACAATCACTTTGGAAAACAGTTTGACCTTATCTTGTGAAATGGAGGGTTTGCATATAGCGGGACCCAGTGCCCCTATGCTTAGGTATGCGTGTGCAAAACTTGTGCATGTGTACCAGGAGACCTGTCCCAAAGGGACTTAGCCTCACAGTCAAATGGCGAAGGAGTGGAAACAACCCAAATGTCCATCACAGGGGAATGGGTAAATAAAGAACATGGAGGTAACCCGGAATAAAAAGACAGGGAGCAGCTGCCCTCTCCCGAGTGGGGGAACAGAGGGGGAAAAGAAGAGTGTCATAGAAGCTTGGAGCTTGGAGGAAGGAGGTGACCACCTACAGCCAATCATTTCTATAAAGATCAAAAAGGCAAAATGAAACAAACATATTGCTTAGACATATGTACCTTTGTGACAAACTTTTTCAAACGCAAAGAAGGATAAACACAACATTTAAGATGATTGCCTCTTACAACAGACAGGCAGGAGGGTAGATGAAAGGGAATGTGATGATGCCCTGGTTCTTCTGTGAGTGGTGGGGTTGACTATATGTTGTTTTACAACTAACATTTAAAAATTATGTTTTGTGGGCGCCTGGGTGGCTCAGTTGGTTCAGCATCCAACTTTTGATTTTAGCTCAGATCATGATCTCACAGTTTGTGGGATCGAGCCCCACGTTGAGCTCCACATTGAGCCCCATGTAGGGTTCTGCCCTGTGAGTACAGAGACTGCTTGGGATTCTCTCTCTCCTTTCTCTGCCTCTTCCCCTGCTCATGCATGTTATCTCTCTCTCTCTCTCAAAATGAATAAACATTTAAAAAAAAAAATTGGGGTGCCTGGGTGTCTCAGTCAGTTCAGCGTCCAACTTTGGCTCAGGTCATGATCTCACAGTTTGTGAGTTCGAGTCCTGCATCAGGCTCTGTGCTGACACCTTGGATCCTGGAGCCTGCTTTGGATCCTGTGTGTCTCTCTCTCTCTGCCCCTTCCCTGCTCACACTCTGTCTGTCTCTCTCAAAAATAAATAAAAATTAAAAAAAATTTTTTTTTAACGTTTATTTATTTTTGAGACAGAGAGAGACAGAGCATGAACGGGGGAGGGTCAGAGAGAGGGAGACACAGAATCTGAAACAGGCTCCAGGCTCTGAGCTGTCAGCACAGAGCCCGACGCGGGGCTTGAACTCACGGACCGCGAGATCATGACCTGAGCGGAAGTCGGCGGCTTAACCGACTGAGCCACCCAGGCGCCCCAGAAATTTTAAAAAAATTTGTTGAAAAAATTTTTAATAAAAAATATATTTAGCTGGCCTTTAAAAAATACCCCAGTGATCACTGCCTCCTGGAATTCATATTTCCTTTCACATTGTCCCGGGATTGGCCTGTGAGATCAATAGAATATGGCAGACTTGCTGGTATGTCACTGCCAGGATTAGGTTCTAATGGACACTCTGTCTTCTATTTTGGTTTCTCTTGCTCTCTTTCTCTGGGAGCATTTGCCCTGTGGGAAACCACTAAATATGTTCCTAGCAGCCTTATAAGGAGGCCCCAGTGGCAAGAAAGGAAGGGCTCCTGAGCATGACAGACAGCTGACAGACAGCCACACCAAATGAGCTTGGAAGTAGGTCCACCCAGCTTTCAGATGACTGCAGTCTTAGCCAACATCTCCATGACAATTGCATGAGAGCCCCAGGCCAGAGCCACCCAGGTAAGCTACTCCTGGATTCCTTCCCCTCAGTAAGGGGATCTGAGTGTTTGGTATTTTATTTACTTGTTTATGTTTATGTTTATGATGTTTGAGAGAGAGAGAGAGCTAGTGGGGGAGGGCAAGAGAGAGGGGGACAGAGGATCCCAAGTGGGCTCGGGTGCTGACAGCAAAAAGCCGGATGTGGGGCTCGAACTCAGGAATCCTGAGTTCATGACCTAAGCCTAAGTGGGACCCTTAATGGACTGAGCCCCCCAGGCCCCCTGAGTGTTTGGCATTTTAAACAGCTACATTTTAGAGGTAATTGGTTATACGGGGTTAGATAACGAATACACACTATTTGATATGCATGAATCTTGAATTTCAAAATAGGAAAAGGTAAGAGACAGACAGACGGTCGCTTGGGCGCAGGCCCACGGGGGCAGTGAGCAAGGCCCCCCCCGGGCACAGGACTCTGCTGGAGGGGTGGAGGGGTGGAGGGGTGGGGGGGGGGCGCGGCGCAGGAGCGGGAGGCCGCGGAGGAGCTGCAGCACCGCGCCTGCCCACAGGAGAGCGCCCCGCGCTGCCACATCCAGCTTGGGGTTCTGGACTGGAGGAAAGCCGGGGAGGAAGCCTTCTGGGGGGAGAGGGGGATGAGTAGAGAGGGGAGGACCTGCTTGCCCCCCGACCGCCCCCCTCTCCGGGTTCTTCGTGTGGTCACCCTCGAAGAAGGTCAGTGTGAGGTCCCCCTGGCAACTGGACATACGGCCTGCCTTCAGGCCTGAGGAGGAAAATTCCTGTGCATTTGTATCAGGGCTGCCAGCACGGAGGGAGATTTGTGCTGTGAGTGTGTGAGTGTGTGTGTGTGTGAGTGTGTGTGTGTGTGTGTGTGTGTGTGTGTGTGTGTGTGTGGCCAGTGCAGGGCCAAGCTGTTGGGGAGTCTCAGAAATGCACGCTGCGGAGGAGTGAGGGCCAGGGTGCCATTTAAATTGTCAGCAGTTTTTCCCATCTTCCTCTGCCCACTCACCTTCTGCCCCAGCTGTAGACCTTCAAAGGTCATCAGGAAAACATCTCTCCCATTGGTGTGACTGGGAGAAGTCTCCTTGGTTTCTCGTACACTGTAAATGCTTATTGTTAGGATGTCCTTGGAACCACGGTAGAGGGATGGCCATCTTGCCCGCGCAACCCAATGAAAAGCCCCTGGCGGCACACCAGAAGGAACTGGAGGTCAACCAATCACCGAGCGACAGCACGACCTGACGCGAAAAAGGCCCACCCGGATCTAAACCCGGAACAGTTGCAGCTTAAAACTCCACCCCACCACACCGGGGGGCGACTTCCCTGACTCCTTTCTCTCCCTGAGTCACGGAACCTCGCCCGAGACCTTAGTTCCCAAATAAAGACTTTGCTAAAATTTTTTAGCCTCTGACTCCTATCCTTACCCTGCCTTACGCCTGACCCTAACACTTATAAATACTGGAGACTTGAATTACATGCCGGCCTTAAGCTGATGGGAGGCAAAGGACTTTCTATGAACTCTGTTTCTGTTCTGTGAACACCACCCCAGGCTGGGTTCCCAGACTTACAAGTGTCCCTGCTCACCCGGTGCGCCGCCTCACCTCCAGACTGGCCCAGGTGGGCCCCCTGTGCTCTCAGCTCCCTGTGACCCCAGGCTTTTCACACACACGGTTACACCGATCACTCTCCTTGATGATTCCAGTCTCTGCTGCCCCTGGAGGGCCATCGCATCTTCAGGGTCAGGCCCTGTCTTGTTTGCGGGTGTATCTCCTGGGGCCTAGTCCTGAGCTGCCACCTGGCAGCCACCCAGCAGCCATGTAGCCGTCACCACAGGAGCCTCACCAGAGCCGCCTCCAGCCAGCAAGTGCTGTGTGCCTGGAGTGGTGAGCGCTCTCCAGGCTTAAAGGTGCTTGACCCTCATGGGGCTGAGGGACCCGGTCCCACCTATTTCCTGTCCTTTGCAGGTAGAAAGCTAAATAAAGCTCCATTTCCCAGACTGCCTCCTTCCAGAGTGGTGGGTGCCTATCGTGAGCCAGCGCTGAGACCCTCACGTGGGACTTGAAGGTGGAAGGAGCCAGAGGCCGCCTTCCTGTGCCTTGGCCGCTCCCTTCTGACAGGCAGGCTCGTGCAGATGCGCATCCTTTCCTGCACTGGTGTCCAGGGTGCGGTCACCCCTGGTGGGGGAGGCCCTGCCTGCTCCCCGGATCACGGCCATGTCGGCGTGTCCCCTAACGCGGAGTGCCCCAGGCAAGCTCCGGACGCCCACCTGCCTTTCCTGCTCAGGCCAGGGGAGCAGATCCTCTCAAGCCTCAGCCTCCCCTCCTCCCCTCCCCCATCCAGCCACTCCAACCATCCCATGAGCACCCAACCCCCTGTATTAGTCACTTTCTGCTCGAAATACCTCAAGGGTTCCAATTTCCTGCCTGAAGTCCAGCTGATACAGCCATTCTTATTACCCTTGTTTTACAGATGAGGGAACTGAGGCACAGAGGTGTGAAGTGACCTTCCCAGAGCCCCACAGCCAGAGAGTGAGAGCCAGGGTCTGAAGCCAGGTGTCTCCACCACACTCCCTTGCCTGGGTGGAAATGCATTGAGGTGTGCCTGGAGGTGGCTGGGTGGGGTTGTAGGCCGCAGGGGGTTGGGCTCACTGCCTTGGCAGGTTCTGAGCAGGTCCTGAGAAGGCAGCATAAGTGGGGCCAGTTCCAGGGGACCCTCCCAGAGGTTGGGGCTGACTCATCTAGGATGTGTGGGGTAGGGAGGCTGCTAGGAGAGCCAGGCTGTGTGGGCACCACGTCAGTCACCTCCCGTGGTTGGGGCAGATCAGCAGTGTTCGGAAAACACTTCAGTGATGGGTGCAACATCAAAAGAGGCAGATGGTACGGTGGAGGTGCCACCAGGCCTGTGGGTCAGGAGGCTAACGTGGGTGGCACCACCTTGGTGAACTTACAGTGGTTCGGTCTTATTGGTATCCCAGGGTTGAATGGAGCCTGGAGCCTGACGGACGCTGATCATTTATACACCAGGTCTCCTAGAGGTGAATTCTTGCAGGAGAGTATCAACCATCTGGGCTGGAATGTCCTCACATACTGGGCATTCTCTCTTTCTTGTCTGAGAGAACTATGGGTGGGGGAGGTAAGGCAAGTGCTGTGGGGTGGGGAGAAAAGTAAATCAAAGTTGTTGATTGATGCTTGCAATGCTTAAATGACTCTTCTTTGGCTGACTACATCTGAGCACCACCCGCCCCCAGGAGGTCCATCTCTTGAGTCTCCACTCATTTATATTCAACATATATTTATATTTATATATACTATGTATTCATATTCAACATATATTGGTGAGTGCTATCAGATACCTCACCCTTTGACTGCATATGAGAGATAGAATCTTCAGATACTCAAAATCCCTGCCTCATGGAATTCACATTCCAGCGTAGAACACATTTTCCTGGATTTTCTTTGTTGACTAGTCCCCCTTTGAACCCATTTCTTTAGGTATGTAATATTATTTTCTTCTCAGTCACTTTAGATGTGCTACTTCAGCCTCTGTTTACCTTTTCTCTAATCAGGGCCTTAATTCCTGGGGAGTTGGGCTCAGGACATTTCCTCCACGCTCATTACTAACCCACATGCACCCTAAAGAGAGGGAAGGAGGGAATGGGGGAGTGGGGAGTCGGCCAGTGGAGTGGAACACAGATGCTTTGTTCACTTCTCCAAGGCAGCCCATAAACCCACAGGGATGTCCTCGGTTTTCTGCTCTCAGCAGACCTGAGCTTGTAAATACTCTGTCCTTGATTGCCTTTCAAGTCCCTGATGTTTGGCTCCTGGACTTTTAGGGTCCTCATACACTGTGTTGTATGCATTGATTTCCTTTTATTGCCCCCAATATATAGAAAGCCTATTCAACATTCTAGTCTCCTAGCCTAGCCCAGGGCCTGATACACATTCTGTTTACACATGCTTTCTCCGATAAGATAATCTGTACAATTTCAGAAACGCCTGGGTGGTTAAGCCTCTGACTCTTGATTCTGCTCAGGTCATGATCTCATCATTCATGAGATCCTGCTCAAAGCTCCGCGTGTAGGGCTCTCTGCTGATGATATGGAGCCTGCTTGGTATTCTTTCTCTCCCTCTCTCTCTGCCCCTCCCCTGCTTGCACTCTAAATAAATAAATAAATAAATAAATAAATAGATAGATAAAACTTAAAAATAAAGATAATCTGTACAATTTCAAAGGCTGGTTGGTTCTATCAATGGTCTCTATATATCCCATCTTTGTTTTTCATTTTCTGGAAGCAATGCCATTTTTCTCTTTAAAAAAAAATTTTTTTTTTTTTAACGTTTATTTATTTTTGAGACAGAGAGAGACAGAGCGTGAACAGGGAAGGGGCAGAGAGAGAGGGAGACACAGAATCTGAAACAGGCTCCAGGCTCTGAGCTGTCAGCACAGAGCCCGACGCGGGGCTCGAACTCACAGACCGTCAGGTCATGACCTGAGCCGAAGTCGGACACTTAACCAACCGAGCCACCCAGGCGCCCCCATTTTTCTCTTTATCTACCCATCCCAATCCAGCAATTCAGAGCCTCACTGTAATGTCACCTCTTCCAGGGAGCCTCTCCCAACTCCTCTAGGCATAAAGGATGTCTCACTTCAACGTTCTGAAACAATGTTCATTGTCTCAGAAAGTTCACAATCTGGTATGTGTGATAACGGTGGTTCAGAAAAGCAAGTCGATATGATAAGTGCCATTTATGATAGAAGTGATGATAATGGTGAATATTTATTGAGTACTTACACTAGGTCAGGGACTGTGCTAAGGATTTTACTGCCATTAACCTTATTGAATCTCCACAGCAACCTTCTTAAATTTTTTTAAATGTTTATTTATTTTTGAAAGAGAGACAGAATGCGAGTGGGGGAGGGGCAGAGAGAGTGGGAGACACAGAATCCAAAACAGGCTCCAGGCTCTGAGCTGTGAGCACAGAGCCCAACGTGGGGCTCGACCTCAAGAGCTGTGAGATCATGACCTGATCTGAAGTCAGATGCTTAACCTACTGAGCCACCCAGGCACCCCTCCACAGCAACCTTCTAAGGGAGTTCTGTTGTTCCCATTTTACAGAGGTAGAAACTGAGGCTTACAGAAACTAAATAACTTGTCTAGAGACGCAAAGCTGGGAAGAGCCTGAGCTGGAACTTAACATTAAGGTTCATTCTCTTTATAACTGTTGCACTCCAGCCCACGAGGAGACAGAAGAACCCAAAGGGGCTGTTGAAAAATGGTGGGGAGTGTATCAGTCACGGTTGTGCAAAGAACAGAATCTCTAAGAATGATATGAAATAAACAATGATATGAAATAGGAATCAGACCTTATGTAATGGTGGGAATGGTGAAGAATTTTGTGGAAGGTGGTTGTCTGCACGGTGTGGGTCTGAATTGCGGCAGACCTGCAGGGGCAGGAGTTGGGAAGAAAAAGTGGAGATGTGGGGAAGAACCACCACCCACCCCACAGGACAAAGGAGAACCCATGTCTATCCCTTACAGCCTCCATTCTTGATGGGCCAGATGGCCAGCAGGGGAAGCTGGCGCCCTTTGGCATGGAGCTGCAAATGTAGCTGGCCCAGGACTTGTAGGAGCTATAGGGGAAGCTGGTGACTGTGAGTTGCCATGCCTACAAGATCAGCCCCCAGTTATGTGGCAGTGTTGCAAAAGGACCTCATTTTGGCAGTGTTACACAAAATTATCTAAAACTTAGACATAGGGCAAGGGATGATTATGTGTCCTTTCAAAGTCCTACTGGATGGAGCCTTGTCTAATGGACCCACCCACAGATTATTTAATTCTCTAGGTTCTAGAATCCAGGAGAATAAACCTTTGCTGTCTTTTTACTATTGTTTAGACCCCAGGCTCTGGCATGTGATGTGTCCACACGTGCATTTTGGCCTTGCAGAGATGCAAATGATCTCTTGGCCAGTAAAAAATGTAACTCTGTTGGGAGCTCAGCTGAGCTAGAAGAGAGAGTAGAGCTGTCAGGTGTCAGAGTAGCCGATTAAAGCAACTAGCCATCAATTTAAAAGGTTAAGCCTTTAACCACTGACTGCAATCAAGAGGCTAAACCCGAGGAAGCGCCCACTCTCCCTGTTCCATTCTCCGGAGGGACCAGTAGATCAGTGCAGACGTGAGGGGCCCCGTCACTGTTGAGGGAGTCCCAAACAAAAGGCTCCAGCAGTTTGGTGGGCTTTGGGGTTTGGGAAGGTTGAGAAGGAAGGGCTAGTTTTGGAAAGACTTGGGGACTGAGGAGTGGGGAAAAGTGTCTTCATGGTTTCCCCTCCTCCCCTCTAGGAATGCCTGGGCAGATGTGTCCAAGAGGAGGACCTCTGCCCAAGGCCTCAGATAAAGACCCAGGAATGAAGGCCCTGGGTGAGGAACCTAAATGTGTGGAAAAGCAACAGTTTTATTGTACCTAGAAGTTTTAACCTTATTCCAGCATTCTGGTTTTTAGTGAATGTATTTAATTTCTTGAATTTTCCTTTGAACTCAATTTACCATTCTTCTAGTTTCTTCACGAATGAGTTCTCAGTCTGTATTTATATGACTCTCATGTTTTGACCCTTTAGTGGTTATTCTTTGACAGTGGCAGTGTTGAGGTTGGGTTGGAAGTGACAAGTGAGATCCAAGGCTGGGCATCCGTAGAAGGCTCAGAAAACTCCCCTCCCCCTTCTGTTCCCTATCCCCAACCCGCAGGCCCACATCTTCCTTGCTTATGCTTATCCTTAGCATCTGAGAAAGCAGATAACACTTGGAATTTATCCAGTTCTAGGACGGAGCAACAGGTATTACTAAATGTTTCTACAGCTGCAAATGTGAAAAGCATTCAGAATTACAGTCAGTAATTTTTTTTCTTAAAAAAAAAAGGAGGAAGGAAGGATAGAAGGAGGGAAGGAAGGAAGGAAGGAAGGAAGGAAGGAAGGAAGGAAGGAAGGAAGGAAGGGTGGGAGGGCACAAAGAACAAAACACAGCAACAAGAGAAACACCCCAGGGTGAACTCTCCTAATTATACACCCACAGATTGTTAGCACACCGAGTGGGGTAATCCCAGCCCACTTCCCCTCCTGGCTTCTTAATGGCTGCTGCCACTTCCTCCCGGGACACAGCTGGAGTTAAGCTCAGCAAATGCAAGCTCTTTTAATTCTTGAAACAGCAAAGAATATTAGCAAAAGAAATCTGCAAGTGAAGAAATCACATTATGAATTCCAATGCCAAGGAAAAGGATTATAAATCAGATTGTGAATTCTTTGGGGACCAGGAATTTTCTTATTCTTTTTTGGTGCAGGACCCAAATGATTGGTTTGGCCATCATGCACCCTTCAGGACTCCCCAAGGCTCAGCCCCTTCCATTCTTGCTTGTTTTCAGAGCTTCCATCCAGCACCGCCTTCGGCTCTAGCCTCTGAGCTGTAATGCTCTTGCTTTGCCCTCTTCTGATAGTAGATGAACTGCTAGGATGAAGGCTAGGGAGTCAGTGTCGTGACCTTTTTTTTTTTTCCTACTTTTTATTTTGGAATTTTAGATTTACAGAAAAATTAGTACAGGATTCCTAGATACTCTTCACCCAGCTTCCTCTGATGTTAACCTCTTTCATTATCTTAGTATACTTGTCAAAACTTAGAAGTTAACATTGGACAGTCCTATTAACTAAACCAAAGACCCACTTTTTCCATTAATGCCCTTTTTTATTTCCAGGACCCAATCCAGGATATCAAGGTGTGCTTAGAGGGGTCATTGTTTCTTTTTTTTCTTTTCTTTTTTTTTCTTAATGTTTATTTATTTTTGAGAGAGAGACAGAGCACTAGCAGGGGAGGGGCAGAGAGAGAGGGAGACACAGAAGCTGAAGCAGGCTCCAGGCTCTGAGGTGTTGTGACAGAACCTGACACGGGCTCAAACTCATGAACCTCAAGATCATGGTCTGAGCCAAAGTCCGACACTTGACTGACTGAGGAACCCAGGCACTCCGAGGGTCACTGTTTCTAATTTACCTACTTCCCTGGGGTTTGGCATGGACTGGATGATAAACTGTATGAAAAGGGCTTTGTAGGAACAGAATAGAGAGCCCAGAAATAAACCCATGATCATATGGTCAATTAATCTTTGACAAAGGAGGCAAGAATATACAATGGGAAAAAGACCATCTCTTCAACAAATGGTGTTAGGAGAACTGGATAGCTCCATGCCAAAGAATGAAACTGCACTTTCTTACACCATACACAAGCGTAAACTCAAAATGGATTAAAGACCTAAATACAAGACCTGAAATCATAAAAATCCTAGAAGAAAGCACGGGCAGTAATTTCTCTGACATCTAGATATGTCTCCTGAGGCAAGAGAAACAAAAACAAAAATAAACTATTGGGACTACATCAAAATACAAAGCTGCACAGCAAAAGAAAGAGTCAACAAAACAAAAAAACAAACTTATCGAATGGGAGAAGATATTCGCAAATGATATTTATCATAATGGACTAGTATCCAAAATATATAAAGAACTTACACCACTCAACACCAAAAAAAAAAGCCCAAATAATCCAATTTAAAAAGCAGAAGATATGAACAGATATTTCTCCGAAGAAGACATACAGGTGGCCAAAAGACACATAAAAAGATGTTCAACAACTGTAATCATCAGGCAAATGCCAATCAAAACCACAATGAGATGTCACCTCACATCTATCAGAATGGCTGTAATCGAAAACACAAGAAAGAAGTGTTAGCAAAGATTTGGAGAAAAGGGAACACTTGTGCACTGTTGGTGAGAATGCAAACTGGTTTAGCCACTATGGAAAACAGTATGGAGTTTCTTCACAAAATTAAAAACAGAATTACTGTATGAACCAATAATTCCACCACTGGGTATTTACTTAAAGAATATGAAAACACTAATTCAAAAAGATATATTCCAGACCCCTGCGTTTATTGTAGTATTATCTACAAAAGCCAAATTTGGAAGCAACCCAAGTGTCCATTGATAGATAAATGGATAAAGAACACAATGGAATATTACTTAGCCATAAAAAGAATGAAATCTTGCCATTTGCAATGACACATGGATCTAGAGAGTATAATGCTACATGAGATAAGTCAGAGAAAGACTTCACTCATATTTGGAATTTAAGAAACAAAATCAATGAACGGGGGCACCTGGCTGGCTCAGTTGGTGGAGCATGTGACTCTTGATCTCAGTATTGTGAGCTTAAGCCCCATGTAGGGTGTAGAGATTACTAAAAAAAAAAATAAATAAACCTTAAATATATACATACACTTTTAGACTTTCTAGGTCCTCCCAAGATGGAGATAGCTGCCTTTCTTTTTCTTTTTTTTTTTTAATTTTATTTATTTATTTTGAGAGAGAGAGAGAGAGAGCAAGCACAAGCTGGGGAGGGTCAGAGACAGAGGGAAAGAGGGAATCCCATGCAGGCTCCACACCATCGGCACAGAGCCCCATGTGGGGCTTGAACTCATGAACTGTGAGATCATGACCGGAGTCGAGATCAAGAGTCAGACACTTAACCGACTGAGCCACCCAGGCGCCCCAATAGCTGCCTTTCTATATCTGCCCCATCACAGCACTCCCTACACAGTCCTCCACACTATATGAGAAGTTGTGGGTGCCAGAAACCAAATTTTGTTCACTGTTCTATCTCCTCTGCTCAGCAAAAAGCACATAGAAGAAACTCCAAAAAATGCTGGTTTTTAAGTTTTTATTATTTTAAAGTAGTTCCCATACCCAACATGGGACTTGAACTCACAACCCTGAGATCAAGAGTTATATGCTCAAATGACTGAGCCAGCCAGGAACCCCTCCAAAAAATGCTATTTTGATGAATGAGCTAATGAAGGCTGATCTTATATCAGTTGTCCTATTCTTTAAACTGCTGTTTTCCTCATGACTTAACTTTTCACTGTCTGTCTCCCCTACTAGAAAGGAAGAACTGTGAAAGAGAGTTATGCTTTACTCCCTAAAGAATCTTCAATGCTTACAACAGTGCTTAGAACCGGCCCAGGGTAAGTGTAAATAATACCTGTTGAATGAATGTATGTAAAGGTCGATGGTCAACTTCCTCCTTTGACCAATATTACCCTTTTTGTAACACTGTGTTTTTTCTGATGCTGATCTCAGTAAAATGATGTTCTAGAACAACTGTAACCCTGTGACATGTTAAGTGCTGATTGCTCAGGCTTCCTGAGATGAACATTCACTTGAAGATGAATGATGATCAGAAGGGAAACTAAAGGAATACTGTCCCAAAGAGCACTATCTCCAGGAAGGCACTGGTGGCTGACAGACTGTGGACTCTCTACATGCCATAGCTTCTGTCCTGTACCAGCAAAATAGCCTCATGACTTGAGGCTATTTGTGTTTTGTGTTTTTAAGTTCAATGTCACATTTACCTCCCTTTCGCCAGAATCCAACCCTTAAGGAAGCAAAAGCAATCAATCAATTAATCAACCAACCAATCAATATCTTATAGTAATCATTAGATTTATTTTCGTAGAAAATTCCTGTTATTAGTGAAAGGGTAACTATCACATTCACATTAAGGAAAATGAATATAGGAAAAGTCACCATCCTAATACAAGTGTGGTTGGAATTTTGTGTGTATTCCTTTCCCCCTCTTTCCTGTAAAAGTACATTATATATACTGATCTAACCAGTTTGTGTTGTGCTTTTTACATTTAACATTGTATCATGCTTACAACATAAGGATCTTTCCATCCTATTAGACTTCATAACCGTCTATTTAAATACATTACCACACATTTAAGGATTTTCAAATATAGTGCTCATTTCACTGTCAGATGTGTCAGGAAAAGTCTTCTGAAGAGTTTGAAAGACAAAAATTCAAGGCACTAAATTTTTTTTGACGTTTCAATTTTTTACTTAAATTCTAGTTAGTTAACATGTAGTGTAATATTAGTTTCAGGAGTAGAATTTAGAGATTCATCATTGACATATAACACCCAGTGCACATCATAACAAGTAAGGCACTTAAATAAGTGCCTTAAGACTCTGTTAAATGTCAGGATTAAAAAACAAGGCTTTGCTAAAAATATGCAGATGACCGAGCACATGAATATATGGCCAATAATGGGGTGCCTGGGTGGCTCAGTTAGTTAAGTGTCTGGCTTCGGCTCAGGTCATGATCTCATGGTTTGTGGGTTTGAGCCCCACGTCAGGCTCTGTGCTGATGGCTTGGAGCCTGGAGCCTGCTTCGGATTCTGTGTCTCCTTTCTTTCTGCCCCTCCCCTGCTCGTGCTCTGTCTCTCTCTCAAAAATAAATAAACATTAAAAATATTTAAAAAAAAAGAAGAAAATATGGTCAACATCATCAGTTGTAGGAGAAATTAAAAGCAAAAAGCCTGACAATGCCAGGTGCTGACAAGGATGCAGAATAACTAGATCTCTCATACTTTGCTAGTTGGATTACAAAATGGTTTGGCCAATTCAACAATAGTTTGAGTTTCTTAAAAGTTAAACATGAACTTGCTACATGACCCAGCAACCCCAATGCTGGGCATTTTCTCAAGAGAAATGAAAGCATATGTCTACACAGACCTCTGTGTGAATGCTTATAGAAACTTTAGTTATAATAGCCAAAAAGTGGAAAAAACTGAAGTCTATCAACTGGTGAACAGATATCCAAATTATGGTACATTCACACCAAGAAATGTTACTCAGCAATAAAAAGCAGCAAACTATGTATAAATGCAATGAAATGGATGAGTCATAAAACGTTATGTTAGGTAAAGAAGCCAGACATAGAAGGTTACTCTGTTACAACACTTCTGACATTCAATTTTTTCCACAATGACCATTTTTCCAACAACTCTCCAGACTAACCTAGGTCCTACAGTTCGATTCAATGCTGACACTAAGTACCTAGAGTTAGTGTCCAATTCCACAGGTTTAAAGGCTCAGTCCCACAAGGCTGTCCTTATTTCAGATTCCAGCCACAAGTCCCAGGTTGTTTACCTGTACCTCTGACCCACTAGCTGTAAGTTGGGAGTTCCCACAACTCTTTTCTCAGGTTTGGTAATTTGCTAGCATGGATCACAGAACTCAGGGAAACACTTTGCTTACGTTTATTGATATATTCTAAAGGAGACGACTCAGGAACAGCCAAATGAAAGAGATGCATAGGATGCAATGGATGAGGTATGGTGGGGAGGCGTGGCGTGGAGCTTCCGTGTCTTGTCCGAGCATTCTACCCTCCGAACACCAGCCCGTCAATGTATTCACCAACCAGGGAGCTCTCTAAGCCTTGCAGTTTAGGAGTTTTTATGGAGGTTTCACTGTGTAGGCATGGTTGATTAAATCACTGGCTGTTAGTAATTGAACTTAACTTCCAGCCCCTCCCCTTTCCCCAGAGGTCGTGGGAGAGGGGCTGAAAGTCCCAACCCTCTGATCAAAGCCTTGGTCTTTTTGGAGACCAGTCCCTATCTTGAAGCTATCTAGGGGGTTCTAGACACCAGTTATCTAACTAGAATGCAGAAAACACTCATCACCCAGAAATCCAAGGGTTTTAGGAGCTCTGTACCAGAAACTAGGGACAAAGATGAAATATATATTTCTTATTATGCTAGCTACATACTATGTGATTTCATTTACTACCTTCTGGAAAAGGCAAAACTATAGGGGACAGAAATAAGACCAGTGGTTGCCAGGGGATGTAGGGAAGGGAAAGAATGGACTGCAGAGGGGCAAGAGGGAATTACTTTGGCTGTCTGAAATGTTCTATATTGGGGGGGTAGTTATTTATATAGATGCCTTGTCAAAATTCATAAACTTGAGTCTTATAAAAGAGATTAATTATTGTATGTAAAGTATATCTTAACAAAGATGACTTCAAATAAAAGCATTTTCATCTGTTATCTTCTGTAAATCCCCTGGCCCCAAAGGATGTGACATATACATTATGACTGCTGTGAGGGAATGAAACAAAAATTCCATCAGTGGGTACCTGGTATGACTTCCACACAAATGTCCACTGGCTGTGGTGAGCAGTGCCAATAGAACAAGATTCAGTAGAATTTTTCAGGTGTTTTTAGTCCAAAGCTTCTCTGGTTATCCATGGTTCAGACTGGATGTTTCTCCTCTTTGGGGCCTCATGTGCCTCTCTATCCTCTAGAGTCTGCTGCTTTAATAACTTCTTTTGGCTTCTCTTTACCTTCCTTTTTCTGCTGCTTCTCTGCTTTCTGTTCTTTCGCCACAAGCCGATAATTGATGCCCATGCCAATGAAGAGATAGATGCCTGCGATAATTAGGATCACACCACACGCCCAGTATGTGTATTTGTAGTCTCCATAGATGTCATTCAGACGACCTAAAGATATCCAAAACACAGTTATGTGGGGAAAAGTGAACAAGTATACCTTTCCCAAATGGAAGCTGAAGGATCTACTCAGAAAGATGTCAACCAATCCTCAAAGAGCCCATAAATGACAAATTAGTCTAAAAAAAGAACTGCTAAAAATTATCTCATCTTTTATGATGTCACACTTGGGTTTTAGATGGCCTTGCATATTTTGTTATTTTTAGCAACTTGAAAATAATGAAATCTTTCCAAATTTGAGCCAGGAAAGACCTACAGATCATCTAGAATCAATTCTCTGGATTCACAGTGGAAAAATTTGTTGCTCAAAAGAGGTTTAGGAGTCTTGCCCCAGGCCACAAAGCTAACTGCAGTCTCCTGGCCAATGCTCTTTCGCTGACATCAGCATTTCCCAAAGAGCGGTCCCTGTGAACACTTGGCCTGTGCTATACAATTAACAGCAACACCTTTCCACCATTCGAAGTGCTTAATCCTCACAACAGGCAGATTCTGTCATCATTCGCGCTGTATGATGTACACACTGAAGTACAGAGACCTTAAGTAACTCGCCCAAGGTCACAGAGCTCATAAGTGAAATAACATGGCTTTTAATCCAGGAAGTCTGACACTGAAGCTGCACCTGTAACCTCCTGAGTGTTCCCAAAGTCAAACTTAGGGAATGGCATAACATATTCTTTTCTGGTAAAGATTCACCATGTGCATATTAAATAGGCTTTGCAAGGTCCTCTGGTAATCTACCAAACTTGGGGTTTCCAAAAATTTTTTGGCCATGAAATCCTTGTTATAGTAAAATTTATTAGCATCTCACCCAATTGGTTACTTAAGGAATAAACACCCAAGAGGACTTAATACAACCAATTCAAATATGATTCCATATGCTTTTCTAACTCAGGACATCGTTCATTCAGCAATATTTATCGGGCTGACACATACACTTGGCACTGGGCTGCTGGCCCTGAGGATAAGGGAGAGCAGAGGAGAGAACATCCACAGTTCAGTGGAGAAGAGAAATGTTAATCAAATAATTATACAAGCCATGACAAGGAATGTTTGAAAGCAGAAAATAGGGGGTTGGGAGCAGCAAGCAGGGTCAGGAAAGCTTCTCTTACAGTGTAAATGAAGCAGGGACCTAGAGGAAGATGGGACCCATCTAGGAGGAGGGGATGGGAGAAGGATGAGGCCAGAGCACAGCAAGTGCAAAGGCAGGTGGTAGGAAGCTGGGGTGTGAGAGGGGAAGGAGGAAGGGCGGGGCTGTTGGAGCAGAGAGAACAAAAGGTGAGTGACAGGAAATGAGGCTGGAGAGATTGGAAGCCAGGCTGGGGGGGGTGCCTTGTAGGCCACAAGGGAATTTGCTCTCCACCCCAAGAACAATGGGAAGCAACTGGAAAGATCTCATCAGCTGGAATATCGAGTTTGTATTTGCCTGCAGAGTAGAAAACAGATTGTAGGCTGGCTAGAGTGGATATGGGTAGACCAGTCTGGAGGCTGCTGGAGCAACCCAGATAGGGGACAGGAACTGTGGATGGGGTGGTGTTGTGACAGAAAAAGTGGGCCAACTAGAGAGAGATTTAGGAGCTTACAGATTTAGAAATTTATAGGACTTGGACTCTCATTGGATATAGGGAGGAATGAGGACTGGGAGTCTAGAAAAATCAGTAGTGGATTTTCTTTTATGAATCCTTCCTTACTTATAATGCATAATCTAAAAAGCACGAGTCATATTCAGAGGAAGTCCCAATAACGACTGCATTTTACATTAATAGTAATTTTAGGGGCACCTGGGTGGCTCAGTTGGTTAAGCATCCAACTTCGGCTCAGGTCATGATCTCGCAGTTTGTGGGTTTGAGCCCCATGTTGGACTCTGTGTTGACAGCTCAGAGCCTGGAGCCTGCTTCGGATTCTGTGTCCCCTGGCCCACCCCCACATCTCCCCCCACTCACATGCTGGCACGTGCGCTCTCTCCCTCTCTCTCTCTCTCTCAAAAATGAATAAATGTTAAAAAAATTGTTTTAAATTGTAAACAATTTGGTACTCTCAGAGAATAATCCATCAAGTTTTATGGTCACTTACTTGTTGTGTGAACTTGGGCAAGTTATTTCACTTTTAAAAGCCTCTGTTTCTTCGTTGATAAAGAGGGGACATTAACAGTCTTACCTTATAGACTTGTGAGCTATGACAGGGTATATGAAATTGTCTAGACAATCCCTGGTACACTGTGAGCCCTCCCCTGGTAACTCTTATTATTATTTAAAATATTACTACTATGATAAATTCCACAATTAAAATGAAATTACCAAAGTATTTTAAAGGTAGAGTGTATATTATATGTTTTTCTATAACGCACATTAGTTTTATAATCAGAAAAGTTTATCTTAATGAATGTTTAAGTTTGTAATTGTTTTCACTCTCTTTTCAGCTTGATGGTTCAATGTAATTCGATTCTGTAAGTATCTGAGGAATTATGCTGTTCTAAGCATTGTGCCAACACTGAGGCCACAGAGATGAGAAATATTGGGGTGCCTGGGTGGCTCAGTTGGTTAAGTGTCTGACTCTTGATCTCAGCTCAGGTCTTGTTCTCAGGGTCGTGAGTTCAAGACCTTCCTTGGGCTGCACACTGGGCATGGAGCCTACTCATAAAAAAAGAAAAATGAAAAAAAAAAGAGACATGCTTGCTCTCTGCCGCCCAGAGGCTCACTAATCTCTGCTTTTTATCACCTTCCCAATTTTCTATGCCTGTTTTATGTTAAGAGGACCAAAGAGGTAGTAAGGCATACTATACCTAAAAGTGGCGGCCCCAGGAGGACAGGACAGCATTCCACAATGGTCACCAATCCCACAGCACTGGAGAACCTCTGGGGTCCAACAAGGTCCATCAGTGTTTCGAATAATACGGAGCTAAACCACCCAAATGCAAATCCAAGGAATCCCGCATAGACACAGAACCCAATGTAGCTGGAGGATAAAGGTGCTAGCAGATGACACACTCCATTTGCAATAATAGAAGCAGCAAAAAAGTACTGAACTCGAGGTCTTATCCACTTTGTGTTGGCTACAAGTCCCATAGAAGGTCTGGCTACAATATCGACAAAAGCCAGAATGGAAAGAAGGAAGGCAGCCTTCTCACTAGAGTAATGTTTACTCTTGCCATAATTACTAAGAAAGACTAAAGGAGTAGCCAGCCCAAAAGCCATCACCACATTCCCAGAGAGGTATAGTAGAAAGCCTCTGTGGGTAAACAGGGATAAGTCTATAACTTTGTTAACTCTTTGAAAAACTGATTGTTTTTTGTCTTTGGGGTTTCTGCCATTAAAATCTGTACTTGCATTATTTGTCCCCTTTTCTACATCAGATCTTCCAGCATCCTGAAGGGATTCTTTAGACCTGTCTTTCCCTGCATTCGTTGGTGGGGGCCCTATTGGTCGCATCAGGGCACCAGCTACACAGCAGTTTAGTAGGAGGCCCCCAAGAATTAAGAAGCTTCCTCTCCAGCCAAAGATACCGAAGAAAGCCTGATTGAGGGGAGCCAGGGTAGAGAGGAACACAGGGCTGCCTGCCATGGCCAGTCCATTTGCCAATGGTCGCCTCTTGTAGAAATACTTGCCAATCATTGTCAGAGCCGGATTCAAGTTGAAGGCAAGCCCAAGACCTATGGAGGGGAGGAAAAGAATTACATACCAGAATAAATGTCAGAAACATATTTGTTATTGATCAACTAGACAAAATGAATGGCAGGAGGTCAAAATCATCATTGTAAGAGAGGTGATTATAACTAGTAAGTAGATGATTAAGTGGGCTGCTATTGAATAAATACAGACATAAAGTCTCTTTATGCAGCAAATACTAGATTTATAATATAACATTAAAATAATTCTTTGATGTTAGCAACAATAAGAATAATATATGTAGACTCCTTAGTTTAATTTCATAATTTAGGTAATTGAAAACAAAAAGGAGAGAGGATAAATCTCATAAATTCAGGAAGTAAGACATAAATGGAGGGGCTGAGGTCAGAAAAAGAAGAAAGAGGGAGGGATGGAAAGAGAGAGAAAACATTTTGGGACAGTAAAACACAACACTGTGAAGATGCTAATACACCTTAGTAAACCCATTAATGTAATGTAATTTCTATGAGAATGCTAACGTATTCAATTTTTCAGATGAGGTAGAATGACTCTAAAATATACCCGGAGAACAAATGCATTAGAAGTATTCAAAAAGGGTAAATAATTGGTGGGACCAACACTAACAGATATATAAATATTTGCTACAGTTACAGCTACAGTAATTAGAACAGTGTGCACTTAGTCAAAAGGAAAAATTGATCAATGAAATTGGGCAAAAAGTCCAGAAACAGAACCAAAAGATACGTTTAAATAAATAGGGAAGAGTAGATTTTTCAACCAATGGAGCTGAGACAAGTATCCCAATAACCTACTAAGTGTTCTCCCATTCTTGCTCCCTTCCCGGGGAAACCAGACCAGAATGCCACCCATTCAGTCTCTCCACTGACTGCCATCCACAGCTCTTCACCCTGGATTAGGAAGCACCATGATTTGGCCCTTCCCTACCTCCCTACCCACATCTCAGTATATTCTCAGACATGCTGAGGGCATCTGATTTTGTGAAAATCTAGAGGAAGAACTCCTACTTATCGTTCACATGTCAACCCAAGATAACCCATTGAGAGGCCTTCCCTTTAGGGGTCATTCAATCCTTCACCAAAATTCTCTGTTTTAAGTTTTTGCAAAGCACTTCTCACTAGCTAATATGTATTTATCTATTCATTTATTTGTTGGTCTGTTTATTGTCTGCTTCCCTCCACTACAAAGGAAGAACCTTGTCTGTCATGGTGACTCTATCCCCACAGAGCTTGGAAACAGTCCCTGACATATCAATAGGGACTCAATAAATATTTATTGAATGAATTAATAAATGAAGTAATGAACAGGCTGAATAGCCAAGTGAGAACAATTAAGTTCTGTTCATTCCTTATGTTATTCATATGCTCTAGATGGATTAAAATATTTAAATGTTTAAAATGTTCATGAATGTAGTCAAAGTACAGATCCAAAA
This sequence comes from Lynx rufus, assembly GCF_022079265.1. Taxonomy (NCBI): domain Eukaryota; kingdom Metazoa; phylum Chordata; class Mammalia; order Carnivora; family Felidae; genus Lynx; species Lynx rufus. The sequence continues at coordinate 126,137,590 of NW_025814834.1, read as the reverse complement.
AGATGATACCTGTTATTGGCATTATCTCACATCCTACAGGTCGGACTGTACATTATTATAACCTTTCTAAAACAATATCAAAAACCACATCAAAAACCTTTTCCCTGAGTAATTCTACTTCTAAAATTTGTCCTATGGAAATTATCATGTTCACAAAGATGTATAGGGAAGTACTATCATATAAATATGGTTTATTAATAGTGAAAAATATAAACAACCTAAAGATCTTTCTATTCCAGAATGGTGAAATAAACTATGGTATATCCATCCAATGGATAATAGTAGCTGCTACAGTATATTTACTGAAATGGGGGACTATATACATAATGCACTATTACGTAAAACCACCCGGTTACAAACATTATATATAATTTTATCCCCTTTATTTTCTAAGAAAAGTACATGTGTATGCATAAAAAAATACGAGCATCAAAATATTAATGGTTTTCTCTGAATTGTAGAGTAATGGGTGATCTATATTCTTTATCCTTAGTAGTTTCATTTTCCAAATGTAGCTATTAAGAAAGGGGAAAGGAGGTTTTCTCATGTGTGTCCTTAAGCCCTTGAAAATGTATATGGATTCTCAACCAGAAAATTCTTTCTTTGTATCTGACATTTTTTCTTACTCTAAATTGAGCCAACTTCTTCTTGGGTGGAAGGATAATGAGTGGGAATAGACGATAACCCCCATTTCAGCAACTTGTCACACCCTATCACCACTGTTTCTTAAGCTTGAAAAAAAAAGGAAGAAAGAAAAACTTTCAGTAAAATACAACCACCCAATGGCTCAGTCAGTTAATCGTTTGACTCTTGATATAGGCTTAGGTCATGATCTCACAGTTGTGAGTTTGAGCCCCACAATGGGCTCTGCACTGATAGCAGATAGCTGGTAGAGAAGAGCCCGCTTGGGATTCTCTCTCTCTCTCTCTGTCTCTGCCTCACACTCTGCTTATACTCTCTCTGTTTTAGCAGAGATAAAATAAATAATAAATAAAATAAATAAATCAACTTAAAAAAAATAACCACCCAAAGTGCCAGAACTTTCTTTCTTTTTAAAAAAAAAATTTTTTTTAACGTTTATTCATTTTTGAGACAGAGAGAGACAGAGCATGAACGGGGGAGGGTCAGAGAGAGGGAGACACAGAATCCAAAACAGGCTTCAGGCTCTGAGCTGTCAGCACAGAGCCGATGCGGGGCTCGAACCCACGGACCACAAGATCATGACCTGAGCCGAAGTCGGACATCCAACCAACTGAGCCACCCAGGCGCCCCCAGAACTTTCTTTAAAGACATGTTTTTCTGGTACTATGAAATTAACATATCTATAGCTCTTAAAAATGGTAACCCAATCATTTTTCTAATAACTTTCATTTCTCAAAAGAATTGGCAGATGAATGCTACAAATAATCTGCATAAAAATTAATGCTTCAAAATACATCAGTAGCAACTCACCTCCAATGAATCCAATGTACAAGTAAAGTTCCTGTACAGTGTTGGAGAAAGAAGCTGCAATCAAGCCACAGCCTGACAAGCAGCCACCAACAATCATGGTTGGACGACTGCCATATTTATTCACCAGGATACTGCTGATAGGACCTGGGAGAGAGCGAGTAACTCAGTAACATAGAGGAGAAGCCCCCAACTCCCATCCACACCTGCACAAGGCATTACTGACACGAAAGGATGCCAAGACATAAGTACCCCACCCCACAAAATAAACAGATGAAACAGAAGACACTGGTAAGAAATAGTGCTTTCTATTTTATATCAGAGTTACAGGTTTGTGTAATGGGAAAAATCTAGCATTGATTGTACATCTATACACTTACAACATATCGGATGGATTTTAACTGAAGTATGGAAGACCTAACCTATCTCCTTTAAGGCAAAATAGGCTGCAAATAAGTATTTATAGGATTCTTCATGTATCTAGGATATTACTGACATATATATATGTAGCAAGTTTGCTCTGTTTTTAATTTTTTAGATGATCATCTGGAGCAAATGCACATGAACATGATGAGATGTATGAGCCTGATCAAACTTCTGACTTTAGAGCATATTTTCAAGTTAGCTAAAAGGTACTTTGTTTCTCAGAGAAAACAACAAAACCAAAACAGAACTACAAAACAAGAATGCCTACCATCACCACTTTTCTTCAACATTATACTGGAGGTCCGAGCCAGCGCAGTAAGAGAGGGGGGAAAAAGGTGTAAGGAAAGGAAGAAACCAAACTATCAGTATTTGCAAAAGATATGTTAGTCTATCTTAAAATTTTGAAAAAAAAAAAAACAAACCTACCAATAAACTATTGGAAGTATTAAGAGTTTAGCAAGGATATATGATTAAAACATAAAACATCAGTTGACATTCCATATACCAGCAACCACACATAATCATTTTTAGTGAAAGTTATCTTCATAATGATATCTGCTTTGCAATATAACTGAGCTAACAGCTCACAGTTGTATGTAGCCTTTATTGTTAAAGGGAATGAAAAATATGACTCAAATTGCATAGCCTCAAAAACTAACATTTCAAGTATCTTACACAGAAAGGCATCAAGAACAAAAAGTATTCAATATGGGGTTTTTGTCCACCTTTTGAAAGCTAAAAGAACAGGCCTTCTGGGTACTTACCTCCAGCATACATGACAGCGAACATAATAGAAGAGATCCATGACACTTCGCTGGTGCTGGCATTAAATATTTCTTCAATTTCTTTGTAAAATACAGAAATAGATTTGCCAAATGCACAAGAGAAGCCAATGGAAATAAAAGCTCCAGTAACCACTGCCCAACCCCAGCCTCCATCTGGGGGGCTGGGTCGAACTGGACCTCCATTTGATGGTGACATTGTAAGTGAAGATGAATTCCAAAATGCAGTGCAAATCCAAATATCTAAAGGATATGAAATTAAAATAGTACATAACAAGTAGGTCAATAAAAAGCACTTCCATAAAACCCCTTAAACTTATGTTATAAAATAAGTGAAAAGCTTTGCAATAGTACTTGTACTCTGTGAACACAGTAGAAAAAGTCCAAGAGTTAGAGTATTGCCCCCAATTTTTATAGGCTTGAAGTTAAAAACTCATCACCACTTGAACTGTATGCCCAAGCCCTTTCAATCCTTTTCAATAAATGTTTTGCTTTTTCAAATTTATAAACATACCTGTTTTAATAATAGATTAGTAATTTTCCACATTACCAGAGATAACTAAATAACTCATCTGACTTATCTGCATGCAAAACTCACAAATACACACACTATAAATTTCACAATGTAGTATTTCCTTTATAATTTCTCTCCTTTCTCAAACTATATTCTCCAATACTCACCTGGTTTTTATGTTCCTAGATTTATAGGCTAACTTAAAAGTGTCAGGAAGGGGGCACCTGGGTGGCTCAGTCAGTTGAGCATCCGGCTTCGGGTCAGGTCATGATCTCGAAGTTTGTGAGTTCGAGCTCCACATCGGATTCACTGCTGTTAGCCTGTCAGCACAGAGCCCACTTCAGATCCTCTGTCCCCCTCTCTCTGCCCTTCCCCCACTTGTGCTCTCCCCAAAATAAATAAATGTTAAAAAAATTTTCAGGAAGGACATACTAGTATCCCATAAAACTCACTAGATATATGGCAACTTCCTTCCTTCCTTCCTTCCTTCCTTCCTTCCTTCCTTCCTTCCTTCCTCTCCCTCTCTTTCTTTTCTTTCTTTTCTTTCTTTCTTTCTTTCTTTCTTTCTTTCTTTCTTTCTTTCTTTCTTTTCTTTCTTTCTTCTTAGATTATGCAACATGCAAGCGGGTAAGAGGGGCAGAGGGGGAAAAAGAGAGGGAGAGAGAGAATCTGAAGCAGCATTCACTCTCAGTGTGGAGCTTGTTGTGGGGCTCGATCCCACAAACCTGGGATCATGACCTAAACCAAAACTGAGAGTCGGTCACTCAACTGACTGAGCCTCCCAGGCACCCCAGACATACAGCAATTCTTTAAAAAGTTCTTTCCACTTTGGGGCTATTATGAATAATGCTGCTATGAAATTTTGTGCAGAGTCTTTTGTGTGGACAGGTTTTCAATTCTTTCAATTCATTTTTACTTAGTAAAAATGCTAGGTCATATGGTAATTCTGTTTAACATTTTGAGAAACTGCCAAACTCTTTTTTTTTTTTTTTTTTGCAAAATGGCTGCACCATTTTACAACTCCACCAGCAATGTATGAAAGTTCCAATTTTTCTACATCATCACTAACATTGTTTATGTCTATGATTTCTAACTATCCTAATGTGTGTGAAGTGGTAACTCATCGTTATTTTGATTTTCATTTCTCTAGTAACTACTGATGCTGAGCATCTTTCATGTGCTTATTGGCCATCTGTATAACTTCTTTGGATATATATCTTTGGAGAAGTGTCTTCTTTGGAGAAATGTCTATTCAAATTCTTTGACTAAGATCATGATCTTAGCCGAAGTTGGACACTTAACCAACTGAGCCACTCAGGTGCCCCCTGATTACTGTAGCTTTATACTAAGTTTTATTTATTTTAATTTTATTTTTTAAAGTTTATTTATTTACTTTGAGGGGGTGGGGCAGAGAGAGAGAGAGAGAGAGAGAGAGAGAGAGAGAGAGAGAAATAATCCCAAGCAGTTTCTGAGCTGTCAGTGCAGAGCCAGATGTGGGGCTTGATCCCAAGAAATCTGAGATCCTGACGAGTTGAAATCAAGAGTCAGACGCTCAACTGACTGAGCCACCCAGGTGCCTCACTAAGTTTTAAAATGAAGAAGCATAAGTCCTCCACTTTTGTTCTGTTCCAAGGTAGTTTTGATGACTCTGAGTTCTTGCATTTTTATATAAATTTTAGGATCAGTTGTCAATTTCTGCCAAAGGGGGTGGGGGGAAAGGCTGAGATGTTGAGAAGGACAATGTTGAATATAGATTTGGGGAGTAATGCCATCTTAATAATATTAAGCCTTCTGGTCTTCTGATCTAGAACACAGGAAGTTTTTCCATTTATTTAAGACTTCTTTCAGCAATGTTTTGAAGATTTCCGTGTACATGTCTTGAACCTCCTTGTTTAAATTTATTCCTGAATATTTTACTATTTTTGATGGTATTGTAAATTGATTGTTGATTGTTTTCTTACTTTTGCTTTTGGATTTTTCATTGGTGGTGTATTGTCATATAATTAGTTTTTGAATATGAATCTTGCATCTTACAAACTTAACTCATTCATTACTTCTTTCTTAAAAATTTTTTTTTCAACGTTTATTTATTTTTGGGACAGAGAGAGACAGAGCATGAACGGGGGAGTGGCAGAGAGAGAGGGAGACACAGAATCGGAAACAGGCTCCAGGCTCTGAGCCATCAGCCCAGAGCCTGAGGCGGGGCTCCAACTCACGGACCGCGAGATCGTGACCTGGCTGAAGTCGGACGCTTAACCGACTGCGCCACCCAGGCGTCCCTCATTACTTCTAATAGATTTATGTGTCGATGTGCGTGGATTCTTTAAGATTTTCTGTATATAAGATCATGCCATCTCTGATAATTTTACATCTTCCTTTACAATGTGAATGCTTTGTTTTTTTCATTGCATCATTAGCCCGAATAAAACCTCTAGTACAATGTGAAATAGAAGTCATGCGAGTGGACATCCTTGTCTTATTTTTGACCTTAGAGGAAAAGATTTTATTAGCTCACCATGAAGTATGATGTTACCTATGTTTTTGGTTTTTTGTTTTGTTTTGTTTTTTTTGTAGATTATCTTTATTAAGCTTGGGAGTTTCATTCTATTTCTAATCGTTGAGTGTTTTTTTTTTTTTAATTTTTTTTTCAACTTTTTTTTTTTAAATTTATTTTTGGGACAGAGAGAGACAGAGCATGAACGGGGGAGGGGCAGAGAGAGAGGGAGACACAGAATCTGAAACAGGCTCCAGGCTCTGAGCTGTCAGCGCAGAGCCCGACGCAGGGCTCAAACTCTCGGACGGTGAGATCATGACCTGAGCTGAAGTTGGACACTCAACCAACTGAGCCACCCAGGCACCCCTGGTAGTTTTTTTTAAAATATAAATTTGTTAATTTCATTTAGGTTTTATAATTTTTTTAGCATGTTTATAGTATTTCTTTACAATCCTTTTTTTATTTCTGTAATGATATACAAAGAGTTGAGTCAACCAGGAACAGTCCTCACAAGACTGCCCACACTTTTAACAGCAATTGTAAATTTGGTAGGGAAAACCGTGAAGTGTTTCCAGAAACTCTCTCAGGTTTGGTAATTTAATGGAAGCTCTCACAGAACTCACTAAAAACTATTATGTTTATAATTTCTTGCAGGGAAAGGACACAGGATAAAATTAATCATAGGAAAAGATGCACAGGGCAGAGTCTGGGAGAAGTCCAAATGCAGGTTTTTTGTTTGTTTGTTTTTTATTCTATTTTTATTTGTTTATTTTTCAATATATGAAATTTATTGTCAAATTGGTTTCCATACAACACCCAGTGCTCATCCCAAAAGGTGCCCTCCTCAATACCCATCGCCCACCCTCTCCTCCCTCCCTCCCCCCATTAACCCTCAGTTTGTTCTCAGTTTTTAAGAGTCTCTTATGCTTTGGCTCTCTCCCACTCTAACCTCTTTTTTTTTTTTTTCCTTCCCCTCCCCCATGGGTTTCTGTTAAGTTTCTCAGGATCCACATAAGAGTGAAAACATATGGTATCTGTCTTTCTCTGTATGGCTTATTTCACTTAGCATAACACTTTCCAGTTCCAACCACGTTGCTACAAAGGGCCATATTTCATTCTTTCTCATTGCCACGTAGTACTCCATTGTGTATATAAACCACACTTTCTTTATCCATTCATCAGTTGATGGACATTTAGGCTCTTTCCATAATTTGGCTATTGTTGAGAGTGCTGCTATAAACATTGGGGTACAGGTGCCCCTATGCATCAGTACTCCTGTATCCCTTGGGTAAATTCCTAGCAGTGCTACTGCTGGGTCATAGGGTAGGTCTATTTTTAAGTTTTTGAGGAACCTCCACACTGTTTTTCCAGAGTGGCTGTACCAATTTGCATTCCCATCAACAGTGAAAGAGGGTTCCTGTTTCTCCACATCCTCTCCAGCATCTATAGTCTCCTGATTTGTTCATTTTGGCCACTCTGACTGGCGTGAGGTGATATCTGAGTGTGGTTTTGATTTGTATTTCCCTGATGAGGAGCGACGTTGAGCATCTTTTCATGTGTCGGTTGGCCATCCGGATATCTTCTTTAGAGAAATGTCTATTCATGTTTTCTGCCCATTTCTTCACTGGATTATTTGTTTTTTGGGTGTGGAGTTTGGTGAGCTCTTTATAGATTTTGGATACTAGCCCTTTGTCTGATATGTCATTTGCAAATATCTTTTCCCATTCCGTTGGTTGCCTTTTAGTTTTGTTGATTGTTTCCTTTGCTGTGCAGAAGCTTTTTATCTTCATGAGGTCCCAGTAGTTCATTTTTGCTTTTAATTCCCTTGCTTTTGGGGATGTGTCAAGTAAAAAATTGCTACGGCTGAGGTCAGAGAGGTCTTTTCCTGCTTTGTCCTCTAGGGTTTTGATGGTTTCCTGTCTCACATTCAGGTCCTTTATCCATTTTGAGTTTATTTTTGTGAATGATGTAAGAAAGTGGTCTAGTTTCACTCTTCTGGGTTCTCTATTCTGTTCCACTGATCTGAGTGTCTGTTTTTGTGCCAGTACCATATAGTCTTGATGATTACAGCTTTGTAATACATATTGAAGTCTAGGAGTGTGATACCTCCAGCTTCGGTTTCTTTTTCAAGATGGCTTTGGCAATGAATTCTCTGAGTTTTTATCTGGGAATGTTTTACCCTTTCCTTCATTTTGAAGGATAGTTTTACTGGATATAGAATTATTGGTAGACAGTCTTTCTTTCAGCACTTTGGATATTCCATCCCACTGCCTTCTGTCTTCCATGGTTTCTAACAAAAACTAGCTGTTAATCTTACTAAGAATCATTTGTGATGAGCTGCTTCTCTCTTGCGACTTTCAAGATTCTTTGTCTTTGACTTTCAGAAGATTTGAATGGGTGTCTTTGTGGGTCTCTGGGTTTATCCTGTTGAAGAGTTTGTGGAACTTTCTAGATGTGTGATGGCTTTCATCAAATTTACAGAATTTTTGCCCATTACTTCTTCAAATATTTTTCTGTCCCTTCTCTCCTCTTCTGACGTTCCTATTATGCATATGTTTGTACAGTTGATGTTTCATAGGTCTCTAAGGCTCTATTCATTTTCTTCATTCTTTTTTCTTTCTTTTTGTTGGGTTGATAACTTCAATTGACCTATATTCAAGTTTCCTGAATCTTTCTTCTGCCAGCTTAAGTTTGTTTTTGGGGTCCTCTCATAAATATTGCATTCAGTTACTATACTTTTTGGTTCCAAAACTTCTATGTTTTTTTTCTTAAAGAATTATCTCTTTATTGGTTGATAGTCTCTATTTGGTAAGACATTGTTCTCAATGTCTTTAGTCATGGTTTTCTGTAATTATTTGAACATCTTTATAATAGTTAATTTAAAGATTTTGTCTAGTAAGTCCAACATCTGGGCTTCCTCAGGAATAGTTTCTACTGAATGACTTTTCTTCCTGTGTATAGACCATACTTTCTGTTTCTTTGTGTGTCACATATTTTTGTTGTTGTTTTTGATAACAAGACATCTTACATAACATATGTCACAGTTGTGGGAATCAGATTCCCTCCCTCCCCACAGGTTAGTTGGTATTGCTCTTTGTGGCTTGTGTTGACACTGCTATTGCCTTTTTTTAAATAACTTCCTGAACAAAGTATGTTAACTTTATTGTTGTTGTTTTGTTTTGCCATATGTGGCCACTGAAATCTCTGCTCAATTAGCTTAGTGTTAAATCAATAACTGGACAAAGACTTCCCTAAATACCTTGAATCAGGATATCTCCTAGGCATTGCAAAAGAGCATTATGTGTGTGGTGTGGCATATTTTCAACTCTCTAGCAGGCAGCTTACGTGTCTACCTTAGTCTTCAGTTCCTGCTCATACAGAGCTTCATGGTCAGATAGAGGTAGTAAATTCAGGCCTTCTCAGGTCCTTCCTGAGCATGGGACCAGTCTTGTACATGTGCATGATCTTCTGGAGTCCCAGGATTATATCAGAGCTTTTCAAAAATTCCCTACGGACATCTTATTCCCAAGATTTTCCTTTTAATTGTTTGGTCAGCTTTTTGTTTGTCCCAATTGTTTTTCCAACTCAGGCAGCTGAGATGTTAAATAATTGCCTCTGGTTGTTTTCGACAAATGTCCTGGAGAAAAGGTTGTTCACACTAAGCAAGCTCTGAATTAGATCAAATAAAGATAAGCCCTGGGAGAGACCTGGACATGTTAAATAATGACAATTCTCTGAGAATAGGGCCTTTTAGAGGGTTCCAAACCCATTCTGCCCACCAGGGGCACTAGATTGCTGGGGTCCACAACTACTGTTATTGTGAGGTTATTTGTTTTTAATCATTTTTATAGACTTGGGAAGAGAAGGATGGGAATGGGTCATGTTTAAACACCACAAATCTTGCTGTTCTTCAATTTTACTATTTTCTGGTATACAGTTTCATTGAGTTATTATAAGCCTTTGGTTAATTGAGTTCTGAAAAGTTGATTTTAGTAATTTTTGCCAGTTTTCTCATTGCTTTTATGAAGGAGATTTTCAGAGAACTTACTCCATAAGTACCACCACAATTGATTTTTGAATACTGTTCTTTAATTTGAAAAATTTGCAAACATTTTATTATTTTTTAATAATTAACTGGTATATTCTTTAAGGTTTTCTACATTGACAATCATGTGAGATTATTATAGCTTGGTTTCCTACTTTTTACGTCTGACACTTTTTTCCCCTTTTTGTGCTGGGCTCACTATCCAGTACAATGTTAGATAAAAATATTGGTGTATTAGTTTGCTCAGTCTGCCGTAACAAAATACCATAGACTAAGTGGCTTAAACAACAGAAATTTATTTTCTTACAGCTCTGGAGGGTAGACGTCCAAGATCAAGATGTCGTCAGCAGGTCTGGTTTCTTCGGAGGCCTCTGTTCTTGGGTTTGTAGATGGCTGCCCTATTACTGTGTATTCACATTATCTCTCTGTGTGTGCAAGACCTGGTGTCTCTCCTTTTTTTTATAAGGATACCAGTAATACTGGATTAGGGCCTACTCATGTAGCATCATTTTACCTTAATTAACAATTTAAAGGCTCTATCTTCAAATATAGTCATATTTTGAGGTACTGGGGATTAGGACTTCAACACATGAATTTTGAGGTGACATAATTCAGCCCTTAATAGTTGGCATTCTTGTTTGTGATTTTAAAGGTAATGTATACAATGTTTCATCATCAAGAAAAATATTTACTCCAGAGTTTGGTAGATGCACTATCATGTATAAGAAGTTTTACTCCTAGTACATGAAGAATTCATTTTAGGGTACCTGGGTGGCCCAATCATTAAGCATATGACTCCAGCTCAGGTCATGATCTCACAGTTCGTAAGTTCAAATCAGTGCCACATTGGGTGAGTACGAGCCCCGCTTCAGGTAAAACACAAGTCCCGGGTGAGCCCCACTTCTTTCTCTCTCTCTGCCCCTTGTGAGATTTTCTCTCTCTCTCTCTCTCTCTCTCTGTGCCCCTCGCTCACTTGTAGCCTCTCTAAAAAAAATAATAATAAAAGGAATTTTAAATTCAGTGACCACTTTAATTTTTTTAAAAAATGCCTTCACATGACATTTTTCTTTCATCTGTAAAAGTAGTTAATAACATTTATATAAAGTTTATTTTGAGAGAGAAAGAGAGAGCACATGAGCAGGGGGAGGGGCAGAGAGAGAAGAGAGAATCCCAAGCAAGCTCCATGCTATTAGTACATAGCCCAATGTAGGGCTTGATCTCATGAACCGTGAGATCACGACCTGAGCAGAAATCAAGAATTGGACACTTAACCAACTGAGCCACCCAACTGCCCCAGTACTTTTCTTTTAAAACGATGGTCATCCACAATTTCCAGAAAATGCTTTATTTAGATTGTCAATTAAAAATACAAGATATGAAAAATTTTCCTACAGAACTAGTTATTCTCCATAATATGTATATGTGTACACAGATATCTAAGAAATGTTACCTTATTTGTAATCTCATTTAAACACACACACACTGGGGCGCCTGGATGGCGCAGTCGGTTAAACATCCGACTTCAGCTCAGGTCACGATCTCGCGGTCCGTGAGTTCAAGCCCCGTGTCAGGCTCTGGGCTGATGGCTCAGAGCCTGGAGCCTGTTTCCGATTCTGTGTCTCCCCCTCTCTCTGCCCCTCCCCCGTTCATGCTCTGTCTCTCTCTGTCCCAAAAATAAATAAACGTTAAAAAAAAATACAAAAATAAAATAAAAAAAAAATAAACATACACACACCAATGCACATATAAGGCTGATGTTACCACAAAAAACAAGAGCTTGGGCAACCTTTTCACATTGCTTCTGTTCCTCCAGGATTTGAGACTTCTTCCACAGTGTTCCTTGAAAGGCTCTGGCCTTGCCCCAGGCTTTCCCAGGGCCTCCTGGCCAGAGAAATAGAACTGAGATATGACCAGGGCCTGGAAGTTCCACCAATCATATTGCTTTAAGTCCTCTAAAGTGATTTGGGACAAATGGCCCACACGTCTCCTCCTAACATTTAGAATTTTCCAAGTAGCTGCTAGAGCTCAGAAATTAATGGAATTAAATCTGAACAGGAGGCCACCATTGTTCTAGGGCTTGATAGCAATTACAGAGTCATCTCCTTCAGAGATTTCCTCCAATTATTTTGACTATTCATCAGAATGGGTAAGAGTATGCCATGAAATTATTACAAATACAATTTTCCACACATTTCCATTCACTGATGCAGCAAACAAAGATAAGCGAAAGTCCTTGAAAGAATACAGAACATAGTGTCCATTTCCCTACAAAAGAGATATGGTTAGTGTAGGAGCCATTTCAAAGTTTCCCGAACACCACTGGGCCTTGATTTCCCAAAGCACAATTCATCCTTGATAAAGGAATTGGCTGGTTCTGATTCAGGAACTTGGTCCCTAGCTAGGTTTCTGTTTTTACTCTGGATAATAGTGTTGCATCCCATAATATCCTTTGCCTCAGGTCTTTCTGGACAGAGATACTGAATTTTCTTTCACAACTATAATCCTTTATAAGATTCATATTTGGTGTGAAGCAGAAAAACAAGCAAAATACTGAATGATATAAAGACTTAATTTGTACCACTTTATGTTCTCTTAACCTAACATCCTAAATTTACTTTGAAGGGAAGTAGGTGTATATACAAGTGACTCCCAAGTCTGTGATCTTCAACTGTTTTGTCGCAAAAAGAACTTTGGAAAATATGTACCCCTTACACCTTGACTACTAAAATGGTAAGTTTAATGGTTGCACATAATGTAGTTTCTGGCATATTGTACATGTGTTATATGTGCCTTAGATATATCATTGTCAAAACCTTGGCACTTGGTTCATTATGTTTATGAAAAACAGCCACTCTATAACCTAACTGGCCAGTCATCATCAGAAAAGATCTGACCTCATTTGAATTCAAAACAGTGAGTTGATAAATACTCCTATTACAAGCTACTCTCTTTCAAGTTCTAAGATTCATAGAAGACAATCAGCAAAGGCAGAGTCTGTGGCTGGGTGAAATATGGTCCTACCTCCTTCAACATTTCTCTAGGGTTATGCGTTATGGATTTTTCCCTTTGTTTGGATTGTTCCCCAAAGATTTTTATAGCCTGGGGCAGTACACCAGAGTAAGAACTGAGACGACTGAGATAGCCTTCCTTTTGTAAAGGAGAGGAAATCTGTGTAAGAAGAATTGGTAAAGAAGTCCTCAGGCACCCATTCTCATCTCAGTAGAGATCATTTTAAATTCAGAGTACATGTGAAACAATTTGCAAAATAATTCCATAAAACTGCTGCACCATTTGAAACTAAAGAGTACCTGTCCTAAAAGCATTTCACCTACCTATGCTGAAAGGATTATAAAAATATTTCTAAAAAGGTTTCTAAAATTTTCATTTGAGTTATAGAAACCAGAACATCTCAGTTCTAAAGAAACAATCCAGGTTTTAAGACTACATTAAATAGAAATGCTCCAGGGCATGAATTTTATAAGTTTTTCCTCTGAATTAAGATTCAAAAAACAAGGTTAATTCATCTCAGATTATTTATACTTAAATTTTTAATTCTTTTTTACAGATTTTATTTTCAAGCAATCTTTACACCCAACTTGGGGCATTGACCTTACAACCCTGAGGTCAAGAGTCACATGCTCTACCCACTGAGCCAGCCAGATGCCTCATGAATATTTATGTTTAAATTTACATAGACAGTCACAATAGAGCTGTTTGATACAAGAAGTTTCACTTGGAACAGCTAATATAATACATTCTGGATTTGATTAAATGTTGAGTTTAGTTGCCAGTTATGATTTCTCACCATTTGTTTTTAAAAAGTCACAGTTTTTGGTCACTAAGAACTGACTCATCACAGTTTTAATAGTAACATTGTCTTGTATTAAAAACTTTATTCCAGGGTCATAATTATATTTAAAACTGCAAGTGTCTTAGACTCAGAAAGAAAAAGAAAGCGAATAAACTTGAGGATCCAAAAGAAAAATTATGGATTAAAAAATTCACAACTCAGACATGAACTCAACACAATTCTGCCAGATTAACAAATTCCTGTCTTTCCGGTTTGAAATTTATTTTGGCACGATTTCTAAATACAGACCCATTTTTCCCCCACATTTTAAAAAGGACATTAGACTCTGAATAGTGGAAAAAAGGGAGGGTTGAGGCTGTGTCCTTCAGTTTTTTACACTATACAGGAGACTTTTGCTTAGAATTCCAGATTACAATTTAGAATACAAGCTACAAACGCTATTTTCTACAGCAATCCAAAGTAGGCTCTCCAAGTCAAAACCTAAATATACTATTTTAATTAATATATGACGAATTTTACCCCAGAATTTGAAGCAGAAATGTACTGGCTCTTTTAAAATAACAAATAAGTAATTAGGGTTATGGTCATCTACATTACTCCTTTTGAATAGAAATGCTACTATGTACCACTGCTAGCATCCACTTCACACAGTTTTGAGGCCAAGCTGGGAAAAAGCATCACAAAGAGGAAGACAGCAGAGAAAGTTGTTATTCCTTTTCTTTGAGAAAAAAAAAAAAAAGTTGAACTACTTATAGAAAGATGTAACACTATCATTAGCTTCATAGTTTTTAAAAACAGTTTTATAGTTTATAGTTCTACGAAAAAATAAATCATAGGTTTTGGTTACTAAAGACCACAGACTAAAATTTTACTTCACAATTTTATTCATTACTCTGAAAGTTCTCATCCCAAATTTGAGCCCCTTAAATTCATCTCCTTCTAGTTCACTCTTGTATACATACTTGTCTAATATTCCATGAATGAATCTGAAGATCATTATTACTGCTGCATTGGAGCACGTTATTTCAAAGAAGGAATAAAGTTATTTTGTTTCTGTAGAGGGCCTAATAATCCACAAAACACTGAGCATTGTTTGTCTACCTAAACATTACTTACACTACATACTGATAAATGCTTATTTGCAAAGTTGTTTTAAAAAGCATTTTTGGACACTAAAGAAATATCAATAAGGAAATTGTGTTACCTGAAAATACAATTACAGGTTAAACTTGAGTTTTAAAATGCTGACAATATAAGCCCGAGAATATACTTATCATTAAAAATCACTTCCTTTAAAGTACACTTACAATAATTTCAACAACCTATTCCACTTTCCTAAAAAAACCAAGAGTAAATTGTTGATCTGCTCCCCTGCCATATTGTTTTCTACATCACAAACTGAAAACATCAACGTGTTGCAACCACAGCAGAGGGATGTAAACATGTGCTTTTAAAAAAAAAAATTTCTTTTAATGTTTATTTTTGAGAGACAGAGAGACAGACTGCAAGCGGGGGAGGGGCGCAGAGAGAGAGAGAGAGAGAGAGAGAGAGAGAGAGAGAGAAAGCTGAAGCAGGCTCCAGGTACTGAGCCGTCAGCCTTGAGCCCCAAGTGGAGATTGAACCCCAGATCTTTGAAAAGGATAAGTTGGATGCTTAACCAACTGAGTCACCCAGGCGCCCCAAGCATGTGCATTTCTAATTTGCAGGTACGGTAATCCCAAATTTAACGGTCAAAGGACTCCCAAGAAGTTACTGCAATTGGTATGACAAAGGCTTGCATGAACTCCAGATAAGATTTGGGGCTAATTTAACTAATGTAACTGATGTGACTGGACCCATAAGAAAAGAGTACTACATGGGTCATAGAAATTACCCAAAAGTTGCTCTTACCGTTCAACTATGTGCTATGGGAACTACAAAGATAGTCACTACCGTAACGAAACTCAAAACGAAGGAGAGAAAGTAAGCAAAACTTAGTACAACCATAATAAAGGTTCCCATAACACAAAAAATTACAATGGAGAACAGGACAGGCAGGATTTGAGAAGAAAGGGGAATTTCTGTGGGCAGAGCAGTCACAGAGAATCAAGAACAGGAGGAAGTGAGTTTGTCAGGATAAATTAAAAAAGGACCAAATATGGGCGCCTGGCTGGCTCTGTCGGAGAGCAAGCGACGCTTAGCTAAGAGTAGAGGAGTTCGAGCCCCACCTTGGGTGTGGAGATCACATAAAAAACAAACAAACAAACAAACAAACAACCCACAAAGACTTTAAAGATTAGAAAGTTAAAGATGGCATACCACACCGCCAAAGACGAAAAACCTCCCGCCCGAATCACCTGCCGCAGAGCCACAATCTGACCAACAGAGCCCGGAGGCATGAGGTTAGTCAACCCTATTTGATTTTACAGCCCAGGTCATGTTTCTTCCAGAACAAAAGCATTCCCGGTGGAGACGAAGCGATTTCCCCCAGGTCACCACGACCTCATCCTCTCCCCGGTCGGTGGCCTGCACACTTGCCCGAACCTCCGCCACTGGCCCGAATCTCCCGCTCCCGGGTCCGAGACCTCCCAGCCCACCGCCTCCCTCCCTCGAGACCCAGGTCTGAGCAACTCCCCCCACCCCCACCGCCCCAGGCTCCCTCCCACCCGCCAGGGCAACCGGGGCACCGCAGGCTCCGCGCCTAGCGCCGCCGCCGCCGGCCGTTACCCAACTAACCGTTATGCGCGGCTCGTGGCGCCGAGCGTGTGCGTGACGCGGCGGCGCGGGGCGGAGCTCCTCTGGGCCGCACGCGGCTCCCACTCCCACGCAGCGGGAGCGCTCCACGCGGAGTGTGGCGGGTGGGCGCCGCTCCCTTTTACGCTGCCCCTGCGGGAGCTTGCGCGCGGGGGCGGAGCTGGCTCTTCTGGCCACCGCCCCCTGCCCCCCAGCGCGCCGACACCTGTCCGGCCCCCACGCGGCCGCGAGCGCGGAACCCCCGTCCGGCCACGAGTTCCCCGCATCCTCGCGGTGACTTACACGCGCGCGGGACGCGGGCGCCGGCCTGGCCCTCAGTCTCTGGCAGACAAAAGGGAAAAGCCGCGAAGGACGGATGGGGCGTAACCCCGGGGTCTCAGGTGTGGGGGGCGACGGGCGGGCGCGCGGGGGAGCCGGGAAGCTGCTGGAAGAGGAGGGGCTGGGCGGGGTGTGAATGGATGCGGGTGCACCTCGGCCCCGGGAAGAGGCCGAGGGGCGGGCGGTGCGAGCGCGGGCTGTGGCCTCCGCAGAGTTGGGTGAACTCGGGGGAAGTCATTCAAACCGTCAGAGCGCTTTAAATGAGTTTTGTGAGGGAAATTAGGGAACTTGCGTGTGGCATTTGGTGGACGGTGGCGGTTAAACGCAGAAGTCGGGAAAGAGGAGCGGGTCAGAGGGTGGCGGCCCCCGACTCTAGGGGGAAGGTGTGTATGCCGGAAACGGGGAGACCAGCGAATCTGGGAGGCCAAATTTGTTTGGACACCGCATGTGCGAGACAGGATATAATTAGAGCTAGCAGTTTTGAGGGACCGATTCTGTGCTAGGCACGTCACTTGAATTCTCATGACCCTGTGATGTGGCTACTACATTTTGCAAGTAAAGAACCCGAGGCTCGGAGAGATTAAGCATTTTACACAGGTCACAGAGCTAGCAGTAGCCAGCCTTTGAAGTCAGACTCCAGAGCCTGATTGTGTCCTAAGAG
The DNA here is from genome assembly GCF_022079265.1 of Lynx rufus. NCBI lineage: Eukaryota > Metazoa > Chordata > Mammalia > Carnivora > Felidae > Lynx > Lynx rufus. Next base: position 126,120,357 of record NW_025814834.1, on the reverse strand, counting down.
CCATTGGAGGTTCTTGAGCAAAGTCCAGAGACCAGAGTGTGTCAAAGTGATTACATCACGTTGACTTAAGAAATACCAAAAAAGTATAGATCAAGGCCTCTGCCTTCCAAGAAATTAGTTTCTTTGAGGAGGCTGAGGTTCGAAAGAGCCAACATTTGTTGAGCATTTGCTGCATTCTGGGATCTTGTCCAACCACTCCACCCCCATCCCCTACCACACACATTTAAATCCCTAACAACCCTAGGAGTAGGCCACTGGTGCTTTAGGGGCTGTTAGGGTGGTGGCAGCATTCAGGGTTGATTGTAGACAGTTAAGTTGGGGAGAGAGTGGGAGACTCTGGTTCAGAAGTGAATTTATAAAATGGCAGTGGGAAGAGATGGGATAGGGTGATTCCCAGGAAACTTCTCAGAGAAGTCTTGTAAAGGAGCAGTGTAGTGGGTTCAGAATATGGACTCAGGAGCAAGACTGCTGAGTTTCAAAAACCAAAGGACCTAATTAGGGTTGTTACCGGATTAAAACTAGTGTTTGTGAAGCATTGGGATAGAGCCTAGCATAGAGCAAGTGCTGAGTAAGCATTTGTTAAAAACAGAGAAAAAGAAATTAAGAGAACAATTCCATTTACAATGGCATCCAAAAGATTAAAATACCTAGGGCTATATTTAACTAAAGTGTTTGCAAAGCATTTAGGCAACAGTACAATATGAAGAAACAGCACCCCCAAACTGCCCTTATTTTAGACACCAGCTGTAAGTTCAAGGGTCCCCAGGGCCACCCTCAGTTCAAACGATCTGGCCACAAATTGGGGAGTTCCCACAACCACCCTCAGGGTCACTGATTTGCTAGCAAGACTCAGAACTCACTAGAAATTATTATACTCAAGGTTATGTTTTTTACAAGTAAAGGATAAATTGGAATCAGGCAAGGGAAGAGTAGCATAGGGAGAATCTGGGACTTGATATTCTAGTCCTCTCTCCCAGCTATGATGTGTGACAATGTTCAAACAAGTTTTGCCAGCCAGAGAAAGTCACTCAAGACCTGATATTGAGCATTTTATTGAGGCTTCATTACTTGACATGAATCGGCACGTAGATGATTGAACTCAAATCTCCAGCCCCCACTTCCCCCAACCACAGAGGTTGGGCTGTTATCATGTGACACAAAGCCCTACTTCTCCAAATCACATGGTTGTTCTTTCTGGCTTGCCAGCCCCCACCCTGAGTTGTTTCATTAGCATAAACCGTTGGGGTTGATCTGTGGGACATACCCTGAATTACAAAGACACTCCTCTAAACTTGGGAAGTTGCGAGGGTTAAAGAAGTCACCTCTCAGGAGCTTGGACAAAGGCCAGACCTCTTTTTAGATGAGGCCAAATTCCTTACTACATAAAGTTGATAGACCAATACATTGAAAACACAAAATGCTGCTGATTTAAATAAATGGAGAGATATCCATGTTCCTGAATAGAAAGACCTAATATTGTTAAGATGGCAATACTACTCAGCATGATGTATAGATTAAATGCAATCCGTATTAAACTTCCACAGCCCCTTTTGCAAAAGTGGAAAAGATCTCAAAATTCATATGCAATTTCAATTCCATATGAAATTGCACGCACCCCAAATAGTCATAAAAATATTGAAAAAGAACAAAGTTGGAGGACTCACACTTCCTTCTTATAAAATTTATTCCAAAGCTACAGTGATCAACAGAGTGATACTGTCATAAGGACAAATATAGAGACAATGGAATTGAGAGTCCAGAAATTGCCTCATAAATATATAACCAATTGATTTTTTTTTATGGCTAGATACATATTTGAAAATATGTTTTAGGCTTACTAACTTAGAAGAAGTCCCAAATATTAGGTACTATTTCTTTTCATTTTTAGAAATCTAGTTTTTTATTTTTTCTAATATAATTTATTGTCAAGTTAGTTAACATACAGTGTATACAGTGTGCTCCTGGCTTCGGGAGTAGATTCCCATGATTCATCGCTTACATCACCTAGTGGTCATCCCAGCAAGTGCCTCCTCAATGCCCATCACCCATTTTCCCCTCTCCCCCACTCCCCCCAAATCAACCCTTAGTTTGTTCTCCGTATTTAAGAGTCTCTTATGGTTTGCCCATTTTTCCCCCTTCCTTTCCCCCATGGCTTTCTGTTAAGTTTCTCAAATTCCACATATAAGTGAAAACCTATCTGTCTTTCTCTGAGTTATTTCATTTAGCATAATACCCTCCAGTTCCACCAACATTGTTGCAAATGGCAAGATTTCATTCTTTCTCATTGCCAAGTTGTATTCTGTATATAAACTACATCTTCTTTATCCATTCATTAGTTGATGGACATTTGGGCTCTTTCCATAATTTGGCTATTGTTGATAGCACTGTTATAAACATTGGGGTACATGTGCCCCTATGAATCAGCATTCCTGTATCCTTTGGACAAATTCCTAGTAGTACTATTGCTGGGTCATAGGGTAGTTCTATTTTTAGTTTTTTGAGGCACCTCCATACTGTTTTCCAGAGTGGCTGCACCAGCTTGCATTCCCACCAACAATGCAAAAGAGATCCTCTTTCTCCACATGCTTGCCAACATCTGTTATTGCTTGAGTTGTTAATGGTAGCCATTCTGACAGGTGTAAGGTGGTATCTCATTGTGGTTTTGATTTGTATTTCCCTGATGATGAGTGATGTTGAGCATTTTTTCATGTGTCGGTTGGCCATCTGGATGTCTTCTTTGGAGAAGTGTCTGTTCATGTCTTTTGCCCATTTCTTCACTGGATTATTTGTTTTTTGGGTGTGAGTTTGATAAGTTCTTTATAGATTTTGGATACTAACCCTTTATCTGATATGACATTTGCAAATATCTTCTCCCATTCTGTTGGTTGCCTTTTAGTTTTGCTGATTGTTTTCCTTTGCTGTGCAGAAGCTTTTTATCTTGATGAGGTCCCAACAGTTCATTTTTGCTTTTAATTCCCTTGCCTTTGGAGATGTGTCAAGCAAGAAATTACTGCGGCTGAGGTCAAGGAGATTGTTGCTTGTTTCATCCTCTAGGGTTTTGATGGTTTCCTATCTCACATTTAGGTCTTTCATCCATTTTGAGTTTATTATTTTTTGTATAAAGTAAGAAAGTGGTCCAGGTTCATTTTTCTGCTTGGCACTGTCCAGTTCTCCCAGCACCATTTGCTAAAGATAGCCCTGGATCTTCCATTGGATACTCTTTCCTGCTTTGTCAAAGACTATTTGGCCTTACATTTGTGGGTCCAGTTCTGAGTTCTCTATTCTATTCCATTGGTCTATGTGTCTGTTTTTTGTGCCAATAATATACTGTCCTGATGATTACAGCTTTGTAGTAGAGGCTAAAGTCTGGGATTGTGATGCTTGCTGCTTTGGTTTTCTTTTTCAACATTACTTTGCCTCTTCAGGGTCTTTTGTGGTTCCATACAGATTTTAGGATTGTTTCTTCTAACTTTGAGAAGAATGCCAGTGCAATTTGGATTGGGATTGCATTGAATGTGTAGATTGCTTTGGGTAGTATTGACATTTTAACAATATTTGTTCTTCCAGCCATGAGCATGGAATGTTTTTTCCATTTCTTTGTATCTTCTTCAATTTCCTTCATAAGCTTTCTATAGTTTTCAGCATACAGATCTTTTACATCTTTGGTTAGGTTTATTCCTAGGTATTTTATGGTTCTTGTTACAATTGTAAATGGGACCAATTTCTTGATTTCTCTTTCTGCTGCTTCATTATTGGTGTATAGGAATCGATTTCTGTACATTGATTTTGTATCTTACAACTTTGTTGAATTCATGTATCAGTTCTAGCAGCTTTTTGGTGGAGTCTTTCGGGTTTTCCATGTAGAGTATCATGTCATGTGTGAAAAGTGAAAATTTGACTTCTTTGCCAATTTGGATACCTTTGATTTCATTTTGTTGTCTGATTGCTGAGATTAGGACTTCCAACACTATGTTAAACAACAGTGGTGAGAGTGGGTATCCCTATCATGTTCCTGGGAAAGCTCTCGGTTTTTCCCCATTGAGGATGATGTTAGCTGTGAGCCTTTCATATATGGCTTTTATCATGTTAAGGTATGTCCCTCCTATCCCGACTTAATTGAGGGTTTTTATTAAGAAAGGATGCTGTCTTTTGTCAAATGCTTTTTCTGCATCCATTGACAGGATCAGATGGTTCTTATAGTTTCTTCTATCAGTATGATGTATCACATTTATTAATTTGCAAATATTGAACCAGCCCTGTAGCCCAGGAATGAATCCCACTTGATCATAGTGAATAATTCTTTTAATATACTGTTGAATTTGGTTTGCTGGTATCTTGTTGAGAATTTTTGCATCCATGTTCATCAGGATATTAGCCTGTAATTCTCCTTTTTAGTGGGGTCTTTGTCTGGTTTGGGAATCAAAGTAATGCTGGCTGATAGAATGAGTCCAGAAGTTTTCCTTCCATTTCTATTTTTTGGAACAGCTTGAGAAAGATAGGTATTAACTCTGCTTTAAATGTCTGGTAGAATTCTCCTGGGAAGCCATCTGGCCCAGGACTCTTATTTGTTGGGAGATTTTTGATAACTGATTCAATTTCTTTGTTGGTTATGGGTCTGTTCAAATTTTCTGTCTTCCTGTTTGAATTTTGGTAGTGTGTGGGTGTCTAGGAATTTGTCCATTTCTTCCAGGTTGTCCAGTTTGTTGACATATAATTTTTCATAGTATTCTCTAATCATTATTTGTATTTCTGTGGTGTTGGTTGTGATCTCTTTCATCCATGATTTTATCTATTTGGGTTTTCTCTCTTTTCTTTTTCAGAAGTCTGGATAGAGGTTTATCAATTTTGTTTATGCTTTCAAAAACCAGCTCTTAGATTCATTGATCTGTTCTTTTTTTTTTTTTTTTTTTTGGATTCTATATTGTTTATTTCTACTCTAATCTTTATTATTTCTCTTCTGCTGGCTTTGGGGTTTCCTTGCTGCTCTGGTTTTAGTTTCTTTAGGTGTGAGGTTAGGTTTTTTATTTGGGATTTTTCTTATTTCTTGAGATAGGCCTGGATTACAGTGTATTTTCCTCTTAAGACTGCATTTGCTGCATCCCAAAGGGTTGGACTGTTGTGTTTTCATTTTCATTTGCTTCCATATGTTTTTTAATTTCCTCTCTAATTGACTTGTTGACCCATTCATTCTTTAGTAGGATGTTCTTTAACCTTCATGCACTTGGAGGCTTTTCAAATTTTTTCTTGTGGTTGATTTCAAGTTTTATAGTGTTGTGATCTGAAAATATGCATGGTATGATCTCAATTTTTTTATATTTATTGAGGGCTCTTTTGTGACCCAGTATGTGATATGTCTTTGAGAATGTTCCATGTGCACTCGAGAAGACTGAGTGTTCTGATGCTTTTGGATGAAAAGCTCTGAATGTATCTGTCAAATTCATCTGGTCCAGTGTATCATTTAGGGCCATTGTTCATTTATTGGTTTTCTGCCTAGATGATCTGTCCATTGTTGTAAGTGGAGTATTAAAGTCACTTGCAATTACCATATTCTTATCAATAAGATTGCTTATGTTGATCATTAATTGATTTATATAATTGGGTGCCATCAAGTTGGGGGCATAAACATTTACAATTGTTAGCTCTTCTTGATGGATAGACCCGTAATTATGATATAATGCCCTTCTTCATCTCTTGTCACAGTCTTTAGTTAAAAATCTAGTTTATCTGATAGAAGTATGACTACTCCAGCTTTCTTTTGACTTTCAGTAGCATGATAGATGGTTTTCCATCCCCTCACTTTCAATCTGAAAGTGCCCTCAGGTCTAAAATGAGTCTCATGCAGACAGTATATAGATGGATCTTGTTTTTTTTTAATACATTCTGATACCATATGTCTTTTGATTGGGGCATTTAGTCCATTTACATTCAGAGTTATTATTGGAAGATATCAATCTAATTAGCGTCATTGTGTTATCTGTAGGTTTCATGCTTATTATAACCAGTTGATTTTTGAAAAAGGTGCCAAGACCATTCAATGGGAAAAGAAGTCTCTTCAACAAGTCATGCTGGGACAACTGGATATCCGTATGTAAAAGAATGAAGTTGCACCCCTACTTCACACCATATACAAAAATCAACTCAATGTGGATTATCCAACAGCCTGAAAGTAAGGACTAAACTATAAAATTCTTAACAAGAAAACAGGGATAAATCTTAATGACTTTGGATTTGGCAATGGATTCTTAGATACAACACCAAAAGAAAAGCAACGAAAGAAAAATATATAAATTGGATTTCATCAAAATTAAGAGCTTTTGTGCATCAAAGGATAATTATCAAGAAAATGAGGGACGCCTGGGTGGCTCAGTCGGTTAAGTATCTGATTTCAGCTCAGGTCATGATCTCGTGGTTCATGAGTTTGAGCCCCACATCAGACTTCACATTATCAGCACAGAGCCTGCTTCCCCCTGTTCTCTTTCCCCCTCTCTGTCCCCCTCTCTCTCTGCCCACCCCCCCCACTCTTCTCTCTCTCTCTCTCTCTCTCTCTCAAAAATTAATAAATAAACTTTTTTTCCTGTCTAAAAAAGAAAGTGAAAGGGATACTGTCTGGCTCAGTGGGTGGAGCAGGTAATTCTTGATCTCCAGGTTGTGAGTTTGAGCCCCATGTTGGGTGTAGAGATTACTTAAAAATAATAAAATCTTTGTTTTAAAACATTGTGAACAAGTTTTTAAATGTTTATTTATTTTTGAGGGGGGTGGAGGATCAGAGAGAGGGAGACAGAGAATCCCAAGCAGGCCCCACACTGTTAGCACATAGTCTGATGTAGAGCTTGAATGCATGAATGGTGAGATCATGACTTCGGTAGAAATCAAGAGTCGGATGTTGAACCGACTGAGCCACCTAGGTGCTCCCAAAATAGTAAGGTCTTTTTAAAAAAGTGAAAAAACCTACAGAATGGAAGAAAATATTTGTAAATTAGGGTATAATATCCAGAATACATAAAGAACTTTTACAACTCAATAGCAAAAACACTTCTTTTCCAAAGAAGACATGTAAATGGCCAACAAATACATGACAAGATACTCAACATTGTTAGTGAATAAAGAAATGCAAATCAAACTATAAGATGCCATTTCACATCCACTAGGATGGCTGAAATAACAATTTTTTTAAAAGAAAACAAGTAGTAGCAAGAATGCAGAGAAATTTGAAAGCTTGTACATTGCTGGTGGGGGTATAAAATGATATTAGCCACTAGGGAATACAATTCGATGATTCTTCAAAAAGTTAGAGAATTACCATATGACGCCCTCCCCCTGCCAATTCTACTTCCAAGTATATATCCAAAGAATTAAAAACAAGTATTCAAACAAATACTTGTACAGGAATGTTCATAGCAGCATTATTCATAATAATGAAAGGTTGGAAACAATGAATTGCCCATCATTGAATACCATCACTGAATAAATGTGGTATAGCCATACATGTGGACTACTATTCAGTCATAAAAAAGAATTGGGTACTGATATATGGATCAGCCTTAAACATATAAGTGAAAGTAGCCAGGCACAAAAGGTCACAGGTTATATGATTCTATTTTATGAAATATCCAGAATAGGTAAATCTGTAGAGACAAAAAGAGATTTTTGTGACTGCCAGGGGCTGAGGGGTAGGGGGAAAGTGAATGAATGCTTAATGGGTATGGAGTTTTCTTTGGAGGAATGAAAATTATTTAGAACTGAATAGAGGTGCTGTTTGTGCAACATTGTGAATGTATTAAATACCATTGAAATGTGTACTTTAAAATGTTTATGTTATATGAATTTACCTCAATAAATAAACCAAATAAGGAGAAACAGATTTTCCATGAATTTAATAAAGTTTAGCATATGTGTTCATAGGATCATATCTAATTTTATGATTGTAACTTTATTTTTTTCTTCTTAAAGAAGGACGGTGTGGTAATCACAATAAGCACCCCCTTCAAGATGTTCATGTCCTAATCCATGGAACCTGTGAATACTTTATAGTTCATGATAAAAGGGAATTAGAGTTGCAGATGGAATTAAATTTGCTGGTCAACTGACCTTAAAATGGAGATTATCCTGGATTGTCTGGAGTCAATATAATCAAAAGCATTCTTAAAAGTGGAAGAGGGAGGCAGAGAGGTCAGAATGATGCAGTGTGAGAAGGATTTGACTTGCTATTGCTAGCTTTGAAGTTGGAGGAAAGGGTATATCAGCCAAAGAATGCAGGTGGCCTCTGGAAGCTGGGAAATACAAGGAAACAGATTCCCACCTAGAACATCCAGAAGGGAACAAGACCCCCGACACCTTGATTTTACCCCAGCGAGGCCTATGTTGGACTTCTGGCCTACAGAACTGTAAGACAAAAAATTTATGTTGTTTTAAGCCACTGTGTTGTGGCAATTTGTTACAGGAAGGTCGAAAACTAATACTGCTAGCATAAATGTGGAACTTCACACCTCACAAAGGTTGTTCCCACTAACAGGGAATTTTGTCATGAAGAGCACAGGCTTTGGAGTTGGAAGGGCAGGTCCTATAACTGATTAGTTATGTTACTGTGGGCAATTCACTGAAATTTTCCAGACCTCTGTTTCCTCACCAGGTACACCAGAGATAACACAAGCCCTATTTGTTTTGAGAATCAAAACAGAAAACTTGGCAAGTGCTCTGAGAGTGCTTATGTATCATATTATAAGTTGTCAGTGAATGGAGCTTAAGAGGGAAAGGTCAAAAGTGCCTCTAAGCTGATTAACTGGAAAAACAAATAGGGAAGGTGGAAAGAGGGACCAGTTTGAGCGAGCTGGAGAAAGTGGTAAAATAAAGCGGGTACAATGCTCACTGTTTTGCTAGATTTTATTCTGGCTTTAAGGCAGTACAAAATAGGAATTTTAGAGTTGACAGTGATGAGGGAGCATGGGACAAGTTGAGGGCAAAATACAGGCTGGCACCCCACCCCCCACAGGTGGGATATATGTGATATTCCTCAGACACTACTGGCTACCCAAGAACAAAGGAAAGGGGTTTAAGTGCTTGCCATGGTAATGTGGGAAACTAAGGCAAATGAAAAATTAAAGTCCCTTACTGCCTCCAGCCCACTGACAAGTCCTGGAAACCAGCAGAGTGACGTCCCTCTAGGAGCTCAGCTGTGTTTATGATGACACGTCGCTACGGGCAAAAGAGAACCTTAGCTTGACATTGTCCCAACCTCGAGGACCCCGTATGTCTACTTCCTTTATCTCAACTGCCCCAAGACATATGCTGGCAATCATACTCCAAGGTGATGGCCCCCCCCAGTATACATCTGAAGTGTCTCATGATTGAGGTTTTATTAAACTGTAATAAGTGGCATCTCCCTAGCAACTGCTAGCCCTTTAAGGTCCTGGAAACCTTGCTTCCAAAATACCTTAGCAACTTACTCTTACCCCTGACCCACTCCCAACCTGAGGGTATGTAAGGAGTTACCTGTCATAACTGAACCCCAGTGCAGCTCTTTCTGCCCATGGGTCCTGTCCCCACGATTTAATAAAATCACCTTTTTGCATCAAAGATGTCTTCAAGAATTCTTTCTTGGCTGTTGACTCCAGACCACCCCGCCATCACCCCACAACTTCATCAACAGGAACTTGGAAACCATGTAGCCAAACCCACACGTTTGTAGGTGTAGAAGGTGAAACCCAGAGAAGCCAGCCAAACCCACACGTTTGTAGGTGTAGAAGGTGAAACCCAGAGAAGCCAAAGACTTTCCTAAGGCCACCCAGCTTATGAAGGGTTTGACGGGGTAAATAAACATCTCTGGGCTTCACCGTGAGAAGCATAATCTTTAAGATAAAAAAAGTATTGTTTCATAGAAATCCTCACTGCAAACCAGACAGGATATAGTGCCCTCTAGTGGCTTTTCATTTTATCTTACAAATCTCCATTACTGCACTTTTCTTTTTATAATTGGAGATGGTGCAAGGTAATCTGCCTTAAATAAGTATTTGCAAACTCAGGACGATTTCAAGAAAGTTTCAACTGCAGAAATTAAGGACAAGGATGAGAAACACCACTAAAGTAAAGGGGGGGAGCAGATCTTATAAATGCAAAGTTGGAAATTTGCTTTTGCTGAATATATTCCTCAAATATTTTATCTGGAAAATAGGAAAACTAAGTTTCTGTTGTGTTTTCACTGGTAAGTTCAGCTGCCTCACTTCCATTCCCTCCCATATTGTTTCAACACCTCTCTTAGGTAAGAAACAGGTATGTGCTCTTAACCCTATCACCAATAACACATAAAAAAGTTTTTGTTTTATTGAACTATAATCCTCAGATAAATTCGTATATGAACATTACAAAATTCCATATTCCATAAAATACCAAAAAAATCATTTTACAGTGTACATTTAAGTGGGTTTTAGTATGTTCACCATGTTGAACAGCAATCACAACTAATTGCAGAATGTTTCCATCTCCCCCAAAAGAACCCCTGTGCTGTTAGCAGTTAGTCTCAATTTTGCCCTCACTTCTCCCATCCCTTGGCATCAACTAATGTACTTTCTGTCTCCATGGATTTTCCTATTCTGTATATTTCATATAAATGGAATAATACAATTATGTGAACCTATGTGGCTTCCTTCTGTAACGTGGTATTTTTCAAAGTTCACCCATGTTATAGCATGCATCAGCACTTACTCCTTTTTATGGCTGAATAACTTTCCATTGTAAGGATATATCATATTTTACTTATCTGCCCGTCAGATGGTGGACCTTTGGGTGGTTTCCACTTTTTGGCTATTATGAATAATGCTGCTAATTCTGTGCTTAATTTTTTGAGGAACTGCCAAACTGTTTTCCACAGCAGCTGCTCCATTTTACATTCCCACCAACAGAAGATTCTAATTTTTCCACATATCCTCCAACACTTGTTATTTTGCATTTATTATTATTATTACCATCCTAATGGATATATAGTGGTAACTTATGTGGCTTGTTTGTTTTTAGTTTTGGAATCGTTTTTTTTTTCTCTTACTTTAAATTTTAACTCATACTTGTTGTAAAATATACAAAACAAAATTTACCTTCTCAACCATTTTTAACTGTACAGTTTATTAGTATTAAGTATATTCATATTGTTGTGCAACCAATTTCCAAAACTCTTTCCACCTTGCAAAGCTGAAGCTCTGTATTAAACAACTCCCCATTTTCCCCTCCCCCAGTTCCTGGCAATCACCATTCTACCTTCTGTCTCTATGAATTTGATGACTCTAGTTAATCTCATATAAATGGAATCTTTATTGATTTATCTTTTTGTGACTGGCTTATTTCACTCCACATAATGTCCTCAAAGTTAATCCATGTTGTAGCTATGTGTCAGAATTTCCTTCCTTTTTAAGGCTGGATAATATTCCATTATATATGAGTACACCACATTTTATTTATCCATTAACCTGTTAATGAACCCTTGAGTTGTTTTGTGAGTAACGGTGCTATGAACATGGATGCCCAAGAATTGCTTCAAGACTCTGCCTTTAAAAATTTTGTTTAATTTTTTTTTGAGAGAAAGAGAGAGAGAGAGGCAGGCAGAGATAAAGGGAGACAGAATCTGAAGCAGGCTCCAGGCTCTGAGCTGTCAGCACAGAGCCTGACGTGGGGCTCAAACCCACGGACCGCAAGAACATGACCTGAGCCAAAGACAGATGCTTAACTGACTGAACCACCCAGGCACCCTGAGACCCTGCTTTTCATTCTTTTGGTGTATGCCTGAAAGTGGAGTAGCTGGATTATATGTAAATGTATTTTTAATTTGTTAAAAACTGCAATACTGTTTTCCATTGCAGCTGTACCATTTTACATTCCCAAAACGGTGCACAAGAGTTCCAGGTTTTCCACATCATCACCAACGCTTGTTATTTCTGATGGTGTGCATGTTTTTTAAATAATAGCCATCCTAACTGGTGTAAGGTGGTATCTCATTGTGGTTTTGACTTGTATTTCCCTAATGACTAATGATGTTGAACATTTTTTCATGTGGTTTTTGGCTATTTGTATATCTTGGGAGAAATGTATTTCAAATCCTTTGCCCATTTTTAAAAATTAGATTATTTGTCTCTATGTTATTGAGTTCTATGAGTTCTTTGTATATTTTGGATACAAATCCCTTATCAGATCTGTGATTTGCAAAAAGATTTATTTTTAAACTGTACCCTACTGAGGTATAATTTACATAGAATAACAGATCTTAATTGCACAGCTTAATGAATTTTGATAAATTTATACAACCCCATGACTTTCATCCAGATCAAGTTAAAGAACATTTTCATCACCTCAGAAAATCCCCTTGGGACCTTTTCAAACTATCTCTTAATCCTCTTTGCCCAAAGCAATGACTATTTTTATTTCTGTCAACATAAATTAGTTTTCTATGTTCTTGAAATTCATAAAAACAAAGTCATATAATATGTACAACTCATGTCTGACTTGTTTTGCTGAACATTATATTTGTGAAATTCACCTGTGTTACTGCATGCATTCAGTTGTTTCTTTTTTGTTGCTGAGTTTCAAATTTCTATGAACTCCAATTTATTCACTGCTGGGTTTTTGTTTGTTTGTTTTTATGGTTAGTGCTTTTTGTGTCCTGTCTAAAAAATGTGTTCCAACCTCTCATTCCTCCACTCCCAAATTACAAAGATATTTTCCTATGTTTTCTTATAAAAGCTTTAGAATTTTAACTTTCACATTTAGGGTTATGATGCATTTCAGATTAATTTTTGTATAATATGCAATGAAGTTGGGGTGGGGGATAGTCTGTATTCTTTTTTTTTTTTTCTCCTACAGATATACTGTAGTTGTTGCAGCACTGTCTATTAGAAAACTTTCTTCCTTCACTGAATTGCCTTGGCTCTTTTGTCAAAATCAAGTGATGGTAGGCATGTGTGGACCTATTTTTGGACTTTTAATTCTGTATCATTGATTTATTCATCCATCCTTATGCCAGTACTACTTTGCCTTTTGTTATTATAGTTTTTCATTGTAGTAAGTCTTGAAATTAAGTGGAATATGCCCTTGAGCTTTTCTGTTCTTCAAGATTGTTTTAACTATTTTGAGTCCTACTTAGAATAAGCTTGTAAATTTCAATGAAAAAGCCCTATTGAAGTTTTTATTGGAATTTTATAGAAGAGTTGGTAACAATTGTCATCTTAACCATATTTAGTCTTCTAATCCATGAACATGGTATATTTCTTTATCTATTTAGGTCTTCTTTAGTCTCTCAGCAATATCTTATTGTTTTAATGTATAGGTTTTGCACAATTTTATTAAATTATTCCAAAAATTATTATAATTTAACATATAAAATACATATTAATATATTACAAATGTATAAATTATAAATATATTATAATAATTATAAAATCATTCCAAAAATAAAATTTTATTTTTTGTTATTTTAAATAGTTTTATTTTAATTTCATTTTCAAATTGTTTATTACTAGTAGATATACAATTTATTTTGCATATTGAATTTGTGTCTTGCAATCTTGTCAAATTCACTTATTGTTTCTAGTAATTTGTTTATAGTTTCCCATGGATTTTCTACATATACAGTCATGTCATCTGCAGAAAAGGAAGTTTTACTTTTTCTTTATAATCTTTACTCCTTTTTCTTTGTCTTGCCTTGCTGCACTGGCTAAAACTACCAATATAATGTTGAATAGTAGTGGTGAGAATCTACATCTTTGCTTTGCTTCAACTTAGAGGACAGTATTCAATATTTCACCATCAAGTCGGATGTCAACCCCAGATTTTATAGACAACCTTATCAGATTAATTGATTTCCTTTCTTTTTTTTTTTTTTTTTTTTTTCGTTTATTTTATTTTTGGGACAGAGAGAGACAGAGCATGAACAGGGGAGGGGCAGAGAGAGAGGGAGACACAGAATCAGAAACAGGCTCCAGGCTCTGAGCCATCAGCCCAGAGCCCGGCGCGGGGCTCGAACTCGTGGACCGCGAGATCGTGACCTGGCTGAAGTCGGACGCTTAACCGACTGCGCCACCCAGGCGCCCCAATTGATTTCCTTTCAATTTTCAGTTTGCTGAGAGTTTTTATCATCAACAGATGTTAACTTTTATGCATTTTGTATATCTACTGAGGTAATCATGTTTTTTTCTCTTTACTTCTGTTAATGGAGTAAATTACATTCTTTGATTTCTTTAAAAAAATTTTTTTAATGTTTTATTTATTTTTGAGAGAAAGAGAGCATGAGCAGGGGAGGGAGAGATAGAGAGGGGAACAGAAGATCCAAAGTGGACTCCGCGCTGACAGCAGCAAGCCTTATGCGGGGCTCGAACTCACAAACCACCAGACCATGACCTGAGCCAAAGTTGGAAGCTCAACCAACTGAGCCACGCAGGTGTCCTTCTTTGATATCTTTTTAAAAAATATCTTTTTATTATGGAAATTTTCAAATGCATACAAAGTAAACAGAATAGTATTATAAATTCCCAGGCACCCATCATCTACCTTCTTATATCATTTGTACCTTTATGTAATCCCTACACTTAAAAGCTCCTTTCAGGTTTTCTACTTTGGATCTTCTGTGTTTGTCACTTTCTCATTCTTCTCATTCACCATTTTCTCCCTTTTCCTCCTTCCATATCTCCTACCTTCTTCTCCTCCCTCTGCATCTCCCCTTCCTATTTCCTCCCCCTCCTCTCTATCTTCCTCTTCCTTCCTCTTTCTCCTTCTCCTTTGCCTCCCCCATCATCTCCTCATCTTGTGCTTCTTCTGACAAAGTTGACAAAGTCCTTATTGTTATTTAATAAGGTAAATGAACTCACATAAAATCTTTTTCTTGCCTCCCCTTTTATATACTTAAAATTAGCAAAGTTTTCTCTGTATTTTAACTCATTAGAATTCTAGAATTTTGTCAAGCACTGAAATGTTACATGTTAATCACAATTATAAATTCCATCAGTGTAGTCCAAACCACATGAGTATATTATTAACTAAAATTTAGTTAATTGCAGAACCTTCTTTCCAAAGACATGATAAGAAAACACTGTATCATTTTGCTGTTTTGAGTAAATAATATGAAAAATGAACTGCCTATGGCTATTCTTAACAAGTTGTGATTTATTGCGAAAAAAAAAATAGGAATGACACAGGGCCAAAAATATCACATTTAAATATTTTATGTTCTTTAGAATTCAGGCCTGGGCAAGTTAAATAAAAAATTTAGGGGCACCTGGGTGGCTCAGTTGATTGAGGATCCAACTCTTGATTTTGGCTCAAGTCATGATCTCACAGTCATGAGACCAAGCCCCATGTTGGGCTTTGTGCTGGGGGTGGAGCCTGCTTGAGATTCTCTGGGGTGCCTAGGCAGCTCAGTTCATTGAGCATCACACTCTTGATTTTAGCTCAGGTCATGATCCAGGGGTAATTGGATCGAGTCCTGCATTGGGCTCTGTGCTGAGCGTGGAGCCTGCTCAACATTCTCTCTCTCTCTCTCTCTCTCTCTCTCTCTCTCTCTCTCTCTCTCTTCTCTCTCTCTCTCTCTCCCTCTCCCTCCCTCCCTCTCTCTCCCACTCTTTCCCTCTCCCCCACTGGTGTGCACTCCCTCTCTCAAAAAAATTAATTAATTAATTAAATTTTATATGGTTGTTTCTGTTGTTATTGTTGCAAGTTCTATCTGAAAAGGATAGAATGAAAAGAGAGATGAGAAATCAGCTTGCTATGAAGTTTGTGAGCCAAAAAAAGCAAAAGAATAAGGCAATTTCAATATTAGAGAATACCTTCAAACCTGTTTATTTTGGTAAAAATATGTTTTTTTTATTTTTTTGAGTTTTTTTAATTGAAGCATAATTAATATACAGTGCTATATTAGTTTCAGGTATGCAATATAATGATTCAACATTTCTATACATTACTCACTGCTCATCACTATAAATAGATTCTTAACCCCCTTCACCTGTTTCACCCATTCTCTCACTCATCTCTGGCAACCACCAGTTTATTCTCTGTATTTAAGATTCAGTTTTTTGTTTGTGTCTTTTTTTTTTAATTTTTAAATGTTTATTTTTAACTTGTTTTATTTTTTATTTTTTTATTTTACATCCAAATTAGTTAGCATATAGTGCAACAATGATTTCAGGAGTAGACTGCTGAGTGTCCCTTACCCATTTAGCCCACCCCCCTCCCACAACCTCTCCAGCAACCCTCAGTTTGTTCTCCATATTTATGAGTCTCTTCTGTTTTGTTCCCCTCTGTTTTTATATTATTTTTGTTTCCCTTCCCTTATGTTCATCTGTTCTGTGTCTTAAAGTCCTCATATGAGTGAAGTCATATGATTTTTGTCTTTCTCTGACTGACTAATTTCACTTAGCATAATACCCTCCAGTTCCATCCACATAGTTGCAAATGGCAAGATTTCATTCTTTTTGATTGCCAAGTAATACTCCATTGTATATATATACACCATATCTTCTTTATCCATTCATTCATCGATGGACATTTGGGCTCTTTCCATACTTTGGCTCTTGTTGATAGTACTGCTATAAACCTGGGGGGTGTATGTGTCCCTTCAAAACAGCACACCTGTATCCCTTGGATAAATGCCTAGTAGTGCAATTGCTGGGTCATAGGGTAGTTCTATTTTTAGTTTTTTGAGGAACCTCCATACTGTTTTCCAGAGTGGCTGCACCAGCTTGCATTCCCACCAACATGCAAAAGAGATCCTCTTTCACCACATCCTTGCCAACATCTGTTGTTCCTGAGTTGTTAATGGTAGCCATTCTGACAGGTGTAAGGTGGTATCTCATTGTGGTTTTGATTTGTATTTCCCTGATGAGTGATGTTGAGCATTTTTTCACGTGTTGGTTGGCCATCTGGATGTCTTCTTTAGACATCTGTGTCTGTTCATGTCTTTTGCCCATTTCTTCACTGGATTCTTTGGTTTTTGGGTGTGAGTTTGATAAGTTCTTTATAGATTTTGGATACTAACCCTTTATCTGATATGACATTTGCAAATATCTTCTCCCATTCTGTCCATTGCCTTTTAGTTTTGCTGATTGTTTCCTTCGCTGGGCAGAAGCTTTTTATTTTGATGAGGTCCCAATAGTTCATTTTTGCTTTTGCTTCCCTTGCCTCTGGAGATGTGTTGAGTAAGAAGTTGCTGCGGCCAAGATCAAAGAGGTTTTTGCCTGCTTTCTCCTCGAGGATTTTTTTTTTTTAATTTTTTTTTTCAACGTTTATTCATTTTTGGGACAGAGAGAGACAGAGCATGAACGGGGGAGGGGCAGAGAGAGAGGGAGACACAGAATCAGAAACAGGCTCCAGGCTCTGAGCCATCAGCCCAGAGCCTGACGCGGGGCTTGAACTCCCAGACCGCGAGATCGTGACCTGGCTAAAGTCGGACGCTCAACCGACTGCGCCACCCAGGCGCCCCTCTCCTCGAGGATTTTAATGGCTTCCTGTCTTACATTTAGGTCTTTCATCCATTTTGAGTTTATTTTTGTGTGTGGTGTAAGAAAGTGGTCCAGGTTCATTTTTCTGCATGGCACTGTCCAGTTTTCCCAGCACCACTTGCTGAAGAGATTGTCTTTATTCCATTGGCTATTCTTTCCTGCTTTGTCAAAGATTAGTTGGCCATATGTTTGTGGATCCATTTCTGGGTTCTCTATTCTGTTCCATTGATCTGAGTGTCTATTCTTGTGCCAGTACCATACTGTCTTGATGATTACAGCTTTGTAGTATAGCTTGAAGTCTGGGATTGTGATGCCTCCTGCTTTGGCTCTCTTTTTCAAGATTGCTTTGGCTATTCGGGTCTTTTCTGGTTCCATACAAATTTTAGGATTATTTGTTCTAGCTCTGTGAAGAATGCTGGTGTTATTTTGATATTGTTTGCATTGAACATGTAGATTGCTTTGGGTAGTATTGACATTTTAACAATATTTGTTCTTCCTATCCAGGAGCATGGAATCTTTTTCCATTTTTTTGTGTCTTCTTCAATTTCTTTCATAAGCTTTCTATCGTTTTCAGCGTACAGATTTTTCACCTCTTTGGTTAGATTTATTCTTAGGTATTTTACGTGTTTTGGTGCAACTGTAAATGGGATCAATTCCTTGATTTCTCTTTCTGTTGCTTCATTGTTGATGTATTGGAATGCAACCGATTTCTGTGCATTGATTTTATATCCTGCCACTTTGCTGAATTCATGAATCAATTCTAGCAGTTTTTTGGTGGAATCTCTTGGATTTTCCATATAGAGTATCATGTCATCTGTGAAGAGTGAAAGTTTGCCCTGTTTGTCTTTTTTTTTTTATTTGTTTGTTCATTTGTTTTGTTTCTTAAATTCCACATATGAGTGAAATCATATGGTATTTGTCTTTCTCTGACTTATTTCACTTGGCATTATACCCTCTAGACCCATTTATGTTGTTGCAGGTGGCAAGATTTCATTCTTTTTTTATGGCTGAATAAGATTCTATAGTGTGTGTGTGTGTGTGTGTGTGTGTATATATATATATATATATATATATATATATATATATATATATACCGCGTCTTTATCCATTCATCTATCAGCAGACACTTGGGTTGCTTCCATAATTTGGCTATTGTAAATAATGTTGCAATAAACATAAGGGTGCATATATGGTTTTGAATTAGCGTTTTCATATTCTTTGGGTAAATACCCAGTAGTGGAATTAGTGCATCATATGATAATTCTATTTTTTAATTTTTTGATGAAACTCCATACTGTTTTCCACAGTGACTTCACCAGTTTGCATTCTTACCAACAGTGCATGAGATGTCCTTTTTCTTCACATCCTTACCAACACTTGTTTCTTGTGTTTTTGATTATAACTGTTCTGACACATGTGAGGTGATGATATCTCATTGTGGTTTTGATTTGCATTTCCCTGATGAAATGCTGTTGAGCATCTTTTCATTTATCTCTTGGCCATCTGTATATCTTTGGAGAAATGTCTGTTCATGTCTTCTGTCCATTTTTCAGTTGGATTATTTGTTTTGTTTGTTTTGGTGTTGAATTGTATAAGTTCTGTATATATTTTGGATACTAATCCTTTATCAGATATGTCATTTCCAAATATCTTCTCCCATTCAGTAGGTTGTCTTTTGTTTTGTTTATTGTTTCAATTACTATGCAAAAGCTTTTTATTTTGATGTAGTCCCAACAGTGTATTTTTGCTTTTGCTTCTCTTGCCTCAGGAGGCATATCTAGAAAAACGTTGTTGCAGCCAATGTCAGAGAAATTACTGCCTGTGCTCTCTCCTAGGATTTTTATGGTTTCAGGTCTCACATTTTGTTCCTTAATCCATTTTGAGTTTATGTTTGTATACAGTGTAAGAAAGTGGTCCAGTTTCATTCTTTTGTGTGTAGCTGTCCAGTGGGGGGAAAAAGTGAGACTTTTTCCCATTGCATATTCTTGCCTCCTTTGTCAAAGATTAATTGACCATATACTCATGGGCTTATTTCTGGGCTTTCTATTCTGTTCCATTGATTTATGTGTCTATTTATGTGCCAGGACCATACTGTTTTGATTACTATAGCTTTGTAGTATATCTTGAAATCTGGATTGTGATACCTCAAGTTTTGTTCTTCTTTTTTCAAGATTGCTTTGGCTATTCAGGGTCTTTTGTGGTTATGTATAAATCTTAGGATTATTCTAGTTCTGTGAAAAATTCTCTTGGGATTTTGATAGGGATTGCATTAAATCTGTAGATTGCAAAAGCTTTTTATTTTGCTGTAGTGCCAATAGTCTAATTTTGCTTTTGTTTCCCTTGCCTGAGGAGATATAACCAGAAAAATATTTCTATAGCTGATGTCAACAAAATTATTGCCTATGTTTTCTTCTAGGAATTTAATGATTTCAGGTCTTACATTTAGGTCTCTAATCCATTGAGAGAGAGAAAGAGAGTTTGTGTGTGTGTGTGTGTGTGTGTGTGTGTGTGTGTGTCTGGTGTAGAAAACTGGTCCAGTTTCATTCTTTTGCATGTAGCTATCTAGTTTTCCCAACACCATTTGTTGAAGAGACTGTCTTTTCCTCCATTGTATATTCTAGCCTCCTTTGTTGTAGATTAATTGACCATATAAGCATGGGTTTATTTCTGGGCTCTCTATTCTGTTCCATTGATCTGTGTGTCTGTTTTTGTGCCACTACCACACCATTTTGACTACTCCGCTTTGTACTTTGTAGTATTAGTTCATTACCTGCATGCTCTAAGAGGTAGTGATTATTTCATCAGAAGATTTGCAGGTATTGTCATATAAGAAATTGCTTTAAAAATCTCATGTATTGAGTAGCTGCATTTTTCATATTACAGGTCTAAGGATAGTTTTGAACATACCTATGCTACACCAACTCTGAAAATTGCTTGGAAAAAATTTTAGAGCAACTAAAATTAGTTCCACAGCAATCATTGGTCATATAAACATGTACTGTCATAGTTTCCACACCCAATAAAAACACATGGATTTTCTCTCCTTTTCCCTCTACCCCTAAGTTAAAAAACAAACAAACAAACAAACAAACAAAAAACTAGGCAGCAGTTGCAGCTACCAAAGAGAAGGTGGAAGTGGGGCTGAGGGCAAGAGCTGCTGGGGCACAGTAGTCCCATCTGTTTCCTCCTCCTCCTTTCTTTCCCCTCATTGCTCCATTTCAAATTGTGATTTTTTTTTCAAACTGTGATATTAAACATAAAATTACATGTATAGATCTTAAGTCATCAGCTAGTTTTGACAATTGTATATACCTCTCTAACCACCGCCTAAAACAAGATGATATTCTGTCACTTCAGGAAGTTTCTTCATGCCCTTTGCAGTCTGTTCCCCTTCTTCCTAAGGAACCACAGTTCTTTTTTTCTTTTCTTAAAAGAGTTTATTTTTAAGTAATCTCTACACCCGGTGTAGGGCTCAAACTCACAACCCTGAGGTCAAGAGTCTCATGCTCCGCCAACTGAGCCAGCCAGGCGCCCCACAGTTCTGACTTTTGTCTCCATAGATTAGCCTGGGCTTGGACTTCTGTTTACTATTTTGTGTGTGGCATTTTCCCCTCCGCATTAAGATTTATCCATGTTGTTGCTAGTTTTAGTAGTTTGTTTCTTTCTGTTGCTGAGTAGTATTTCATTACATGAATATACCACAATTTTTTCCAAGACTTCATTTTTTTTAGAACAGTTTTAGATTTACAATAAAACTGATAGGAAAGTACAGAGATTTCCCATATATCCCTGACCCCCCACACATGCGTATCATCACTCACCAGAGTAGTACATTTGTTACCAAGGATGAACCTGCATTGACACATCATAATCCCCCAAAGTCCGTAGTTTTACCTAAGGGTTCACAGCTTTGGACAAATGGATAATGACATGTGTCCATCTTTATAGTATCATACAGAGTATTTTCACTGTCTGCTGTGCTCCGCCTATTTGTTTTCTCTCCCACCCCCAGCAATTCCTGGCAACCATTGATCTTTTTACTCTCTCCATAGATTTGCCTTTTCCAGAATGTGGTATAATTGGAATCATACATAGTATGCAGCCTTTTCAGATTGGCTTCTATCACTTAGTAATATGCATTTAAGTTTCCTTCATGTCTTTTCATGGCTCGATAGCTCATTTCATTTTAGTGCTGAATAATATTCTATTGTCTATATGTGCCACACTGTATTTATCTACACACCTACTGAAGGACATCTTGATTGCTTCCAGGCTTTGGCAATTATGGATAAAGCTGCTATAAACATTCATGTGCAGGTTTTTGTGTAGATATAAGTTTTTAACTCCTTTGGGTAAATACCAAGGAGTGTGGTTGGTGGATCACATGGTAAGAGTATGCCAAACTGTTTTCCAAAGTGGCTGTACCACTTTACATTCCCATTAGCAATGAATGAGGATTCCTGTCGCTCTACATCCTTGCCAGCATTTGGTGCTGTTAGTGGTCCAGATTTTGGCCATTCTAATTAGTGGTATCTGTTTCAGTTTGCATTTCCCTGATGACTTGTGATGTGGAACATCTTTTCATGTGCTTAATTGCCATCTGTGTATCTTCTTTGGTGACTTGTCTCTTCAGGTCTTTGGCCCATTTTTTAATTATGTTGTTATTGTTTTCAGTGTTCTTTTATTTTTTCAAAAACTTTTTATGTTTATGTATTATTCTGAGAGACAGAGCATGAGCATGAGCAGGGGAGGGGCAGAAAGAGGGAGACACAGAATTCAAAGCAGGCTCCAGGCTCTGAGCTGTTAACACAGAACCTGATGCGGGGCTCAAACTCATGAACCATGAGATCATGACCTGAGCCAAAGTCAGATGCTTATCTGACTGAGCCACCCAGGTGCCACAGGTGTTTAGAGTTCTTTGTATCTTTTGGGTAACAGTATGTCCTTTGTCAGGATGTGTCTTTTGAAAATATTTTCTTCTAGTCTGTAGTTTGTCTTCCAATTTTCTTGATATTGTATTTCTCAGAGCATAGAATTTTAATTTTAATAAAGTACAGCTTATTAATTATTTCTTTCATGGATTTTATCACATTTTTTAACCCACTCTTCTATTGATGTACTTTTTAGGCTGTTTACAATTTGAGGCTCTTGTAATTCACACAGCTATAACTATTTATGTGCCAATCTTTGTGTAGACACATGGTTTTAGTTCTCTTTGGTAGGTACCTAAAAGTGGAATTGTTAGGTCATCGGGTATAGGCATGTTTAAGTTCATTACAAACTACTAAGTTCTTGGGGTGCCTGGGTGGCTGGGTCGGTTGAGACTCCAACTTCAGCTCAGGTCATGATCTCACAGTTTGTGAGTTCAAGCCCCACATGGGGCTTGCTGCTGTCAGCTCAGAGCCCACTTTGGATCCTCTGTTCCCCCTAGGTCTCTGCCCCTTCCCCTGCTCATGCTTTCGCTCTCAAAAATAAATAAACATTAAAAAAGAAAAGAAAAGAGGAGAAAAGAAACCACTAAGTTCTCCAAAGAAAATGTACTATTTTACCGGCAGTCTATGAGAGTTCCAGTTATTTTGTATTCTTGCTAACATTTAACATTGTTAGGCTATTTTACTTTGGCCTTTCAGATGGATAGGAAATTGTCTCTAATTGTTGTTTTAATGTAAATGTTCTTGATGACCAATGATGTTTAGTACCTTTTTATGTATTTATTTAACATTCATATATATTCTTTTATGAAATGTCTTTTATCCACTTTTTAAAATATAAATCCAACTTAGTTAACATATGGTATAAAAGTGATTTCAGGCATAGAATTTAGTGATTCATCACTTACTTATAACACCAGTGCTCATACCAACAAGTATCCTCCTTAATGCCCCTTGGCCATTTAGCCCATCCCCCCATCCACAACCCCTCCAGCAACCCTCAGTTTGTTCTCTGTATTTAAGTCTCTTATGATTTGTCTTCCTCTCTGTTGTCTTTTACCCATTGAAAAAAAAAAAGATTATTCATCTTTTTATTGTTGATTTGTAGTTATTTATTTTTGCATTTATGTCCTTTTCCAGATACATTTGTTAAGAATACCTTTCCCAGTCTGTATTGTGTACTACTTTTTGTAATGGTGTCTTTTTAAATTATTGCTATGAAGTTATTATGTTTTTAATGTTTATTATACTTTTTGAGAGAGAGACACACACACATAGAGTGTGAGCAGGGGAGGGGCAGAGAGAGAGGGAGACACAGAATCTGAAGCAGTCTTCGGGCTCTGAGCTGTCAGCACAGAGCCCAACATGGGGTTTGAACCCATGCACCATGAGATCATGACATGAGCTGACACTGGGCTCAAACTCATGAACCATGAGATTATGACCTGAGCCACAGTTGGACACTCAACCAACTGAGCCATGCAGGCACCCTGAAAACTTTTTAACATACATCAAAGTTGAAAGAGTTTTACTTTGAACACCTGTATACCCACCACCTAGATTCTACCATGAAATTGTACCATGCTTGCTTCATCACCCATCTATTAATACATCTTATTTTATTGATGAATTTCAGAGGAAATTGCAAACATTCATATACTTCCCTCTAAATACTTCAGCATAGGTATCATTAACTAGAGTTCCATATTTGTTGATAGTATTTTTTCTTTACAGGAAAATTTAAATAAATATATTTTATAGGTTGTAATTCATAACATTACCTTATTAATATTAAGGTCAGTGACTTTACCAGAACAAACTTTTGATCATTGTAAATAGAAAATTTTAAAATTGGCATGTTGTATAATAATTCATTTCTACATTTTATTTTGTTTGCATGGTATTGAAATGATTGCTGGTTGAGGATCAGAATAAGTAGTCACAAATCGTAGCCCATTTTATTTATTTATTTACTTATTTTTTAAGTTTATTTATTTTGAGAGAGAAACTGAGAGATGAGCATGCGCATGAGCAGGGGAGGGGTAGAGTGAGAGGGAGAGAGAGAGAATCCTAAGCAGGCTCTGCATTGTCAGCTCAGAGCCTGATGTGGGGTTTGAACTCATGAACCATGAGATCATAACCTGAGCCAAAATCAGGAGTTGGATGCTTAACCGACTGAGCCACCCAGGTGCCCTGTTAG
The DNA here is from genome assembly GCF_022079265.1 of Lynx rufus. NCBI lineage: Eukaryota > Metazoa > Chordata > Mammalia > Carnivora > Felidae > Lynx > Lynx rufus. Next base: position 126,095,761 of record NW_025814834.1, on the reverse strand, counting down.
CCCATTTTAAAGTAGCTCACATTATAATTTAGGTCACTCTTCAATTACATTAATTCCAAAGCTTGAAGGAAGTGTAGTAGAGATTTTTCTGTCTATATTGGTATAAAACTAGTATCTATTAAGAGTTCAGATTCCTGGGGCGCCTGGGTGGCTCAGTCGGTTAAGCGTCTGACTTCGGCTCAGGTCGTGATCTCGCGGTCCGTGAGTTCGAGCCCCGCATCGGGCTGTGTGCTGGCGGCTCAGAGCCTGGAGCCTGTTTCAGATTCTGTGTCTCCCTCTGTCTCTGCCCCTCGCCTGTTCATGCTCTGTCTCTCTCTGTCTCAAAAATAAATAAACATTAAAACAAAAATTTAAAAAGAGTTCAGATTCCTTTTCATATATGTAATAGACACAACTTACCCCAACAAACAATAAATGCTAGAAGAGTCTATAAGTGTTCACTGGTTATTGCACAAATGATCAACGCAATGTAAAGAAAATTTGTTCCAAATAGGTAAACCTTGTGAGTTTTATAGAGTGCTTTACTGAATGTGCCATTGTTACCTCCTCACCTGTACAGTTTTGTAATCTGGATTTTTAAAAAAGAGTTAAAACCTTCCTGGTCACCTTCACACTAAAAAGTTCATAGTGAGTGCACAGCAAGGGCAGGAGAAGATGCATTCAGAGATCTGTTTCTGCCAAGGGAGGAGTCGGAAAACTGCACTCAGATGACCTACAACTCCACACAGGAACGTGGAGGAAGCCCCTGGCAGCTAGGCCCGACAGGCTTGACAGATTAGCCTTTCTAATTCCTCCCTAGGAACACCCTGCTCAGTTGCTATCTGTGGTGGTGGCGGAAAGCCAACTCCCCAGCTCTGCACATAGCAGAGGGCACCACTGCCCTGAGGACTGTCAGCGGCCTGGGGAGCCATTGCCCCAGTCACCAGGCAGACTTATTGCCCTCAGAGCACAAGGCTAGCTGGAACCCCTTGGAGCCTCCAGCTGAAAAAAGTCACAAAACCCATGCATGGTATTTTAAATAACCGCGCTTAATTAAGGCAGAGGGCCTTGAAGAAGCTCGGGGCCTTCAGTCCAAGAGTGATTGCCATTTCATTCACTTTTACAAGGAGGAAAGGAAAGTTTCTGGAATACTCAGAAACTGACTTGATGTCACTTGAATGGGCCCAGTCTGTTCTGAAGAAGCGTGCTATGGTTGTGCATATGTGCTAAGAAGAATACTATTTTCTGAGTAAGGAGACTTAGAGCTTGGAACATACTATAAAGTGACCTTGAACAAGTCACCTAACCACAATATCCTTATCCCACATCGGTAAATGGATTGCTATGGAGAGAACTTCATAAAATAATCCATGCGTAAGCACCTAACACTAATTCTTGGTATATATTACTTAACCTGGAAACAATCACTAAATAAAACAAGTATTCTTTAATGCACCAGCAGATGCTCTCAAGTGATGGAGGGATGAAAGAGGCAGGAAGTTTTTGAGCCTCAAATAAATTGGAGGTGTTTGTGTAATTGTAGCTATTATCATTTCACCTTTTAGAGTTGAAAGGGACTTGAAACATCACCTAAGACAATGTATATCTAGTGATACTGTGACCTCCTGGGGAGGCCAGATCACAAGTAACCTCAAGCACATGTAATAATGGATAGCTTTTACTCTTGTCTGACTAGCACTTACTACCCCTTTTATATTTATAGCACCAATTTTCCTCTATCATACTCAGGTCACGGGTCCTGGGGGAGAAGAGTGCACCCTAACTTTAGAGGTGGGCATAGAAATGAGGCCTAGGCAATCAATGGAGTCTGCCACAGAGGCAGTACTCTGATTGGCCATTCCAATTCCCACCCCCCCACCCCCTTCTTCCCAGCCTAACTCCACTCGAGTCTGGAAGAGCAAAATACTTGGCTGCCCAGCCTCCCTTGAAGGTAGAGATAGCATTTGTGGCCAATGAGTTGTGAGCCGAAGTCTGCTGGGTGCTTTTGGGAAAGCTTTTGCTTTCCTCAAAGAGGGTCATTTGCTATTCCTAACATCTTTTTCCTGGATGTGATCTATTTCTTTGGAACTGCACTAGCCTTCTTACAATAGTGAAGGCCAAAGAACTATCAAAGATGTTAGTCCATAGAATCATCAGCAGTAGCTATGCATTCCCCATGGCTTTTTAAATAAGGGACATGAACTTCACTTTCTTTTATCAAGTTCTCTGTTGCTGGTAGTCGAAAGCACTTCTAACTGATAAAATATCTCCTGGGTTGCGGTGATTGGTTCTAGGATGAGCATGCAACTCAAGTTAGACCAATCAAAGCCGATAAGACTCAATTTTCGGACTTTCACTGGACTGTTAGGAATAAGAAGTTCTGGATTTCTAGATTTGAAAGTAAAAAGATATTAACCCGGAACTGTTGGCAGCCAACTTGCCCCTATACGGAGTCAGCCAGAGTGAGAATGAAGCCAGTACAGAGGAAATCAGAGATGAGATGTGGAGGGAGAGTTAGTTAGGATGACACATGCTTTGAGACCCTGATACTTATTTGCCCCAAAGGGGGCCTTTGGGCTTTTTGAGTACATGGGTCAATAAATCCCTCTTTGGCTCAAGCTTATCTGAGAGGAGTTTTCTGTCATGTATTGTAACTTAGCAACATACTGCTCATGCTGCTTGTCATCCATGCTTTCCCCTGTCTGCATGGCCTCAAGTGATATTTAGGTACCTAAAAGCAGGGCTTAATATGTATCCATTTTTAGTGAGCCCCCACCTCCTCCACCTTCTCTCTTGAGACTTTTGTGGGTTCACCACCCCCCCTTCTGCCATCTATAAGGACAGTCTGTGTAAGAAGAGATGAGGGGCACTTGGGTGGCTCAGTCGGTTAAGTGTCCAACTCCGGCTCAGGTCATGATCTTGTGGTTCTTGGGTTTGAGCCCTTCATTGGGTTCTGTGCTAACAGCTCAGAGCCTGGAGCCTGCTTCAGATTCTGTGTCTCCCTCGCTCTCTGCCCCTCCCCTGCTTGCGCTCTGTCTCAATCTGCCTCTCAAATATAAACATAATACAATACAATACAATACAATACAATACAATACAAAGAGATGAAAGGTCCCACACGTCTTACAGGCAAGACTTCCCAGCACAGGGAAGCAAAGTGCACACAATTCAATTCCTCTCTGGTTGAAATTCCTTAAGAGTCTGTTCTGGGAGGGAGTTGCCAGGATGAAGGACAGTTTGGCTTATTACTATCAAATTGTTTTACGTTTTCCCCCTGATTATCAAAGTCATAGAGAAAACATAAAAAGAAAACAGAGATCACTGTATTTTGCAAATGATTTTTCTCAATAGCCTTCTGTATTCCCTTCTGTCTTCTGGTAAGCATGTATGTCTTTGATAATCAGAAGAAAATGATGATGGTTGAATCAATTTGATAACAACAACCCAAGTTTTCAAGGCTGAGGGATAGCGGTAGTCTGGTCCATTGTCAGGAGACAGAGTGTCAACCCTGACCCCAGTACCTACAGCTAGCTGTGTGATCTCTGATTCTCCATTTCCTCCTCTATAAAATAGAGATAGTATTACCTAACTGCCTACCTACCTACCCCCCTACCTCATGTGGATATTGTGAGAATGGAATGGGATAGTATTCATTAATATTTCTAGTAATATATATTTGGTTTTTGTGCATCCTGTTAGAAGAGGGAGTTTAGAGATGAGTGACTGGGGTGGAGACCACAGGAAAGAAAGACGGGGTGAGAGCCTGTCCAAGTTGCCCTCCAGTAGCATCCCATTATCACAGTGCCTGTTACATCGCCCACCTCCACTGATGGCACTCTCCTTACTCATGTAAGTCAGGTCAACAGGACTGAGAACTTTTTTCCATTGCAAGGAAAAGGCTTATTATTCTATTTCCTGGCTAGCTACTGTAAAGGAAAAACCCCAACCCAATTTGATCTTAAAAGGTAAAGCCATTTCCCTCTGTCAAGCAATTTGATTTTCTGCAGAGAAGAAACTTAGTGTTTAAATGAGTTTGGTCACTATGTTCTTTTCCTCCCTCTCCTGGTTCCCTTTACTGTTTGCTGGAAATAAGTGAGTTTTACATTTTACCAGCTATTGGGCATCTTTAACCCAGTCAAGCTGACTCATAAAATTAAGCATCACAAACACAAATTTCCATCATGCGAATGTATAAACAAATTGTGATATAACCGTACTGGAATGCCATTCAGGAATAAAAAGCAATGAACTACTAGGGAAGATGGAGGGGCAGCGGGGGGCGGGGGGAGGGGGAAACAGATAAAGGAGATTAAGATTACACATTGTGATGAGCACTGAGTAATGTAGAGAGAATTGTTGAATTGTTATATTCCACACCTGAAACTGATATAATATGGTATGTTAATTATACTTCAACTTTTTAAAAAAGCAATAAACTACTGATATACACAACAACATGTATGAATCTCAAAATAATTACCCTGAGTGAAAGAAGACAGACAAAAACATACATTCTGTATGATTCTGCTTATATGAAATTCTAGAAAATGTAAACTACAGTGACAGAAAGTAGATTAATCAGTAGGTGCCTGGGGAAAGAGAAATGCAGTGGTGAGCAGCAGAAGGGATTAGGAAAAGGCACAAGGAAACTTTTGGGCATGATGGATACTTTCACTATTTTGAATGTGGTGATGGTTCTGTTGGAGTATACATATGTCAAAACTTATACACTTTTTTTTTTTTTTTTAATTTTTTTTTTCAACGTTTATTTATTTTTGGGACAGAGAGAGACAGAGCATGAACGGGGGAGGGGCAGAGAGAGAGGGGGAGGGGCAGAGAGAGAGGAAGACACAGAATCGGAAACAGGCTCCAGGCTCTGAGTCATCAGCCCAGAGCCTGACGCGGGGCTCGAACTCACGGACCGCGAGATCGTGACCTGGCTGAAGTCGGACGCTTAACCGACTGCGCCACCCAGGCGCCCCTACACTTTATTTTTTAAAAATGTTTAAAAATGTTTTTATTTATTTTTGAGAGAGGGAGACGGAGTGCAAGCAGGGGACAAGCATAGAGAGAGGGAGACACAGAATCTGAAGCAGGCTTCAGGCTCCAAGCTGTCAGCACAGAGCCTGACGTGGGGCTTGAACCCACGAACCGTGAGATCATGGCCTGAGCCAAAGTCAGATGCTTAACGGACTGAGCCACCCAGGTACCCCTGTATTTTAAATATGTGCAGTTTATGGTCTGTTGTATCTCAATAAAACTGTTTTGAAAGTGAAAACCACCACCGACCAGTAAACACAAAGGCCTACATGGATCGGAAGATCGGAAGTATGGCCTATAAAGCTATGCTTGATCTGGCCCCCCCAGTAGCTCTCTGACTTCATTTCTGGCTATTCTCTTCTTTGCTTTCTGATTCCAAACACATTCGTGTATTTTCTGTTCTCAGAATACTTCTTGAGTACTTCTACGTTGTTTTTTTTTTGTTTTTTTTTTTTTAATTTATTTTTTTGGGACAGAGAGAGACAGAGCATGAACGGGGGAGGGGCAGAGAGAGAGGGGGAGGGGCAGAGAGAGAGGGGGAGGGGCAGAGAGAGAGGGAGACACAGAATCGGAAACAGGCTCCAGGCTCCAAGCCATCAGCCCAGAGCCTGACGCGGGGCTCGAACTCACGGACCGCGAGATCGTGACCTGGCTGAAGTCGGACGCTTAACCGACTGCGCCACCCAGGCGCCCCTTCTTGAGTACTTCTAACCCTGGGCTTTACACCAGGGTTTCTTCTACCTAGAGCACTTCCCCCTCCTCCCCCAAATACTTGCATGCCTAGCTCATTCACCTCCCATCGTGGTCAGTTTTATGTGTCAGCTTGGCTAGAATATAGGCTCTAGTTATTTAATCAAGCATTAACTAGGAGTTTCTCTGGTTGAATCTTGACTAATAACACTTCCTCAGATCTTTACTCCGGTGTGATCTTCTCTAGTGGTCCTTGGCAACCCCAGTTAAAATGGCAACCCCTGACCATTTAGATCTCTTTTCCTGCTTTATTTGTCTTTGGTGAACTTATCACTAAGATACTATAATTATCTTATCATGTGCCTTTCCTTCACTAGAGTTATAGCTCCCTGAGGATAGAAATATTTTTCCTTTTTCGTCCATTGTTGTAACCCCCCAGTGCTGATAGCAATACCTAGTATACGGTAAGGATGTATATTTTAGCAAGAGATATTAAGAAAACAGAGAAAGTACACTTAATACAATCCACTCTAGAGGAATCAGGGAAGATTTTCCAGAGGAGACAATACAGTTAGGTAAAGACATTTAGGGTAGGAGGTAACATCTAGGATAAGGGAATTTGATCTAAGCAAGGATAACAGCAAGTTTGAAGGCCTAAAGGCAATAATGGTAAAAACTAACATGTATTGTGTATTTACTATAGACCAGGGACTGTGCCTATGTATTCTCCACGAATTCTCACAATTATATGAGGTAGGTATTAATATTGTACCAATTTTATAAATATGGAAATTGAGGAACAGAGAGATTTGGTAACTTGCCCAAGATCACACAGCTAGGAAGAGGCAAAGCTGGGATTGACCTTAGGCAGTCTGGCTCCAGAATCTATGTTCCACCGAGAGAGCTGACACGGTGCATATGTGGAACTGCCTACGATTCAGTGAGCTTGGAGGGTGGAATGTGAGAGGACATGGAGAGAAAAGGGGAGAAAGAGACAAGTGGACCCCACGTTGTGGGACTAGGTCTTGTTTCTTTGTCCAACTAGCTGTGGGTCTCTGAACCTCAGAGAGGAAGGGTGATTAGATGATACCTAGGACTCCTTCTAGTTCGGAGAGGCTGTCTCTGGGGATCACCTATCCCAGAACTGTGTTAAGTGCTGTTGGAACAAGGTGGGTAGGGAGCAGGCAAAGCACAGATCATAGCCACAGTCTCCATGCCAGCTGAAAAATCATGAGAGGTGCAAACAGAACTACTTGATGATAACACAGAGCAGTCACAACTAGGGGAAGGTATCTGAAGACTTCACTTTAGAGTTTAGAGAAGGCAAAAGTGAGTGGGAGTTTTCTCCTACAGAATGAGAAAAGATACTTGCAAATCATATATTTGGAAAGGAATCACTATCCAGAATATATAAAGAACTCCTACAACTTAACAAAAAAAAAATCCAATTCAAAAATGAGCAAAGGACTTGACATTTCTTCAAGCAAGATATACAAATGGCCAATAAGCTCATGAAAAGATGCTCAATATGGCTAGCCATTAGAGAAATGCAAATCAAAACCACAATGAAATACCACTTCACATGACCTATACCATTAGGATGTCCATTATCAAAAAAACCAAAAAACACAAAACACAAAAAACAAAAAGGAGGGGCACCTGGGTGGCTCAGTTGTTTAAGTGTACAACTCGTGATTTCAGCTCAGGTCATGATCTCATAGTTTGTGAGATCTAGCCCTGAGTCGGGCTCTGTGCTGACTGCACAGAGCCTACTTGAGATTCTCTCTCTCTCTCCCTCTCTCTCTTCCCCTCCCCACACCCCACCCCCTGGACACACACATACATGCTCTCTCTCTCAAAAATAATAAATAAATAAACCTTTAAAAAAAAAAAAGGAAAATCACAAATACTAGCAAGCGTGTGGAAAAATTAGAACCCTCATACATTGCTGGTGGGAATGTAAAATGGAAGACAGTTTGGCACTTCCTCACAAAGTTCAACAGAATGACCACATGATCTAGCAATCTCACTGCGGGTAGATATCCAAAATAACTGAAAGCAGGGACTCAGATTTTTGCACATGTTCATAGCAGCATTATTCACAATAGCCAAAAGGTGGGAACAACCCAAATGTCCATCGACAGATGAACAGATAAAGAAACTTTGGTGTGTACATACAAGGGAATATTATTCAGCCTCAAAAAGGAGTGAAATTCTTTCTTTCTTTCTTTTTTTTAAGTAAGCTCTACCCCAAACATGGGACTTGAACTCATGACCCTGAGATCAAGGGTCACATGCTCTACTGACTGAGCCAGCCAGGCACCCTAGAATGAAATTCTGACACATGCTACAACATGGGTGATTATGCTAAGTGAAATAAGCCAGTCACAAAAGGATTTCACCTATCTGAGGTACCTAGGGTAGTCAACTTTATATATAGAGAAAGTAGTATAGCGGTTGCCAGTGGCTGGGGGGAGGAGGGAGTGGGAAGTGCTTAATTGGTATAGAGTCTCATTTTTGCAAGACAAAGTTTTGGAGATTGGTTGTACAACACTGTAAATGTATTCAACACGACTCAGTGTACACTTAAAAATGATTAAGAGGGTAAATTTAATGTTATGTGCATTTTACCATAATTAAAAACTTTTTTTTAATGTTTATTTGTTTTTGAGAGAGAGAGAGACAGAGCACAAGCAGGGGAGGGGCAGAGAGAGAGGGAGACACAGAATCCGAAGCAGCCTCCAGGCTCTGAGCCATCAGCACAGAGCCCGACGCGGGACTTGAACTCACGAACGGTGAGATCATAACCTGAGCCAAAGTAGGACGCTTAACCAACTGAGCCACACAGGCACCCCTGTAACTTTTTTTTAATTAGAAAAAAAAAGAAGCAGTGGAGTTAGGATTCAAATTCAGATTATCTAAAGACAGTGCCTACTCTCAACACTAGGCTACTGTAGTCGTGCATAACATTACCTGTGCACCTTGGATAGCAGTCTGTCTGTTACCTATACTCTTGCCAGAGAATGTCCCTTTGGCTTCCATTTATATAAGGTTCCCAGAATAGGCAACTTCATAGAGAGAGAAAGTAGAGTAGAGTTTACCAGGGGCTGGGAGAAGGAAAGAATGAAGGATTATCATTTCATGAGTACAGAGTTTCTGTTTGGGATCATGAAAAAGTTCTGGAAACAGATAGCAGTAATAGTTACACAACATTGTGAGTGTACTAAATGCCATTGAATTAAAAGTGGTCAAAATGGTAAATTTTATGTTATGTATATTCTACCACGATTTTTAATTTTTTTATGTTTATTTATTTTTGAGAGAGAGGAAGAGACAGAGCATGAGCAGGGGAGGGGCAGAGAGAGAGGGAGACACAGAGTCTGAAGCAGGCTCCAGGCTCTGAGCTGTCAGCACAGAGCCTGATGCAGGGCTTGAACTCACGAACTGAGAGATCATGACCTGAGCTGAAGTAGGATGCTCAGCTAACTGAGCCACCCAGGTGCCCCTCTACCACAATTTTTAAAAGGTGGTTTTTAAAAAGTAAGAGGGATGGTTTCTAAGGTTCATGGCCCTACATAGTGTTTACCTCACATTGTCACATTCATCTAGACACACAGTGAAAGCCACAAACACCAACCAGGGGTGAGAGGCAGGCAAACCTTTAATTAGACTAAAAAAGGGGTGCCTGGGTGGCTCATTTGGTTGAGTGTCCAACTTCGGCTCAGGTCATAATTTCACAGTTTGTGATTTCGAGCCCCACGTCAGGCTTTGCGCTGATAGTTCAGAGCCTGAAGCCTGCTTCAGATTCTCTGTCTCCCTCTCTCTCTGTCCCTCCCCCGCTCATGCTCCCTCTCTCTCTCTCTAAAAAATAAATAAACATTAAAAAAAATAATTAGACTAAAAAAAAAATCGGTGAACCTGACTGGCTATGAGACAAATTCCATCCTCCCTATCTGTTGCCTTCAGTCAAAACTTCTTATGTACCAACAACTTCAGCCATAACCTGTCCACTTGACAGGCTGGCCCTCCCCTCTTCCCCTTCTGCTGCTCCCCTCTCCCCAACCTTCTGTCTTAGCAGTTTTGCTGCTTATGGAAACAAATGCAGTCAGTTTTGTTCTAAACTTCCACTTCCCGTTGTGTGACCCCAGGGAAATCACTATCTGTGCTTTAGTGTCCTTTTCTGGGCAATATTATTATTAGTTTATTATTATTAACATATATATAATATGTTATTAAATATGTTAGTTTAATTATAATTACTATTATTAGTAACTAACTTAGAGGGTTGTGGTGAATAGTAAATTACTTTATCTAAAGAACCTGGAATAGTGCATGGCACAGAGTAAGCACTCGGTCAGTTTTGCTGCTATTACTGTCTTTGTTATTGATGATTCTCCCAGACTAGGCAAGAAGAGTCTTTACAAGGAAGGAAAACCAACAAGTGGGAGTCATATAGTAAACAGGAAAGTCAGTATGTTAATAGTGCCTAAAGACCTCTCTATTCCGAGTTTATGTTTGACTCTGGGTTAGTTTCTTCAAAACGATGGACTCTGAGATGGAGATTTGTATGCAAGGAGTTTGCTGGGGAGTACAGTCTCAGGAACAGTGCCTGTGGGAAGCAAAAAGGGCTGTACTGGGCAGAGGGGAAATTGAACTGCAGTGCACTTACAGCAAAGGCCTCGGGCAATCCCTTGGTGAAAACTTTAGAGCTGGACTGTCAGAAATGTCCCAGACTGAGGCTGGGAAGGGGGTTTATACTATTTCAGTGGTGGTGCAGTCTGCCACCGAGAGGGACATGTTGTCAGGTGAGGTAGACTTCTTCAGCTGAGGGCAATTCCCAGAGAGGAACTTACTTGAAATCTGTCAGCCTTTAACTCTCTTGGCAGCTGGGCAAAGGAGCACATCAGTTCTGGAGGAGGAGGACTCATCTCTTCATCCACCCTTTCTACCTCTTACATCCTTGCTGCATAAAAGCTTTGGGAGCAACTCTACCAGGATTCTGTTTGGCCCCTTTTCCTGGCGAATCTTACAAAATGAAAGTTAAGAGACGAATTACAAACACAACTGTGAATCATTGCCAAGGACTTTCCAAAGCCTAGAGAAAATAAACAGAAATTTAGCAACAAATTTAGAATAGTTCCAGGAACATATAATCCAAGATGCCAGATCTATATCAATTGGTTCATACGTTAGTAGGCACTCCACATGCAAAACTATTGGATGGGAAAGTCAGAGTGAGTAGACTCTAAGAGACCAGAACTTGTATAGGAAACCAGAAGGGTTTGAAAAAAACTGGAGATATTGCACAAGATTTTTTGGAAGCCATCCCCAAAGTTTTTCCTATGAGAACAGGCTGAAGTCTAATTCAATACTGCAAGCAAAGGAAGGGTGAGTCCAAAGAAGATGGTAGGAATAGGCTCCTTAATACCTTTAGAGAGCACTCTGGAACAAAGTTAGAGGCAGATATGACTCTAGCTCTCTCCTCACCTTCTGTTAATGGCTTTAGGCTAGAAATGGAGGATTTAGGATACAAGCAAAACTTGGAATGGGAAAAGCCTTATTGTCAGAACTCCGACTTCTCACTAAACATTTTAAAAAAATCAATATATAATTTACATACTATAAAAATCATCTTTATAAAGTATGTGGTTCAGTGATTTTTAGAATATTCACAAGGTTATACATACAATCATCACCATCCCTCTCTAATCCCAGAATGTCTTCATTATCCCCCAAAAGAAACTCTGTACCTATTATAGCCACTCCTAGTCTTGCTGTCCCCAGCCCCTGGAAACCACTAATCTACTATCTGTCTCTATGCATGTGCCTTTTCAGGATATTTTACATAAGTGGAATCATACATCATGTGCCTTTTCTGTCTGACTTCTTTCAATCAGCATAATTCTTTTGAGATTTACCCATATGGTATATATTCATTGTTCATTCCTTTTTAGTGTTGAGTAATATTTCATTGTATCGATATACCACATTTTGTTTATCCATTATCAGTTGATGAACATCAGTTGGGTTGTTTATGCTTTTTGGCTATTATGATAGTATTGTTATGAACACTCATGAGCAAGGTTTTGGGTAAACATATTTTTAGTGTTCTAAGGTATATACTTGGGAACGAAATTGCTGGGTCATATGGTAACACTATATTTAATTTTTTTTTTAATTTTTTTTCAACGTTTTTATTTATTTTTGGGACAGAGAGAGACAGAGCATGAACGGGGGAGGGGCAGAGAGAGAGGGAGACACAGAATCGGAAACAGGCTCCAGGCTCTGAGCCATCAGCCCAGAGCCTGACGCGGGGCTTGAACTCACGGACCGCGAGATCGTGACCTGGCTGAAGTCGGACGCTTAACCGACTGCGCAACCCAGGCGCCCCTATATTTAATTTTTTGATGAGATGCCAAAGTGTTTTCCAAAGCAGATGCACTATTTTATGATCCCACTAGCAGTGGATAAGGGTTCCAATTTCTGTACATTCTCTTCAAAACTTATTATTTTTTATTATGGCCATTTCTATTATAGCCATCTTAGTGAGTGTGTTACTGAATATTTTTTCAAAAAGCCTTAGAAAAACATCAGATTAAGACCCAGCATAAACTGATGCTCTTACAAATAAAACTAAATACTCTCACCGTCATCATTAAAAACTAAAGGAGGGAAACTTTTGATAAAGATACTTGTAAATATTATAAGCCAAGGGGACACTAAGAAAAACAATTATACTGTGCTAACTAAGAAATTGAAGGAAAGAAATAAGGCAGATGAGCAATGAAGATGCTCTGAGGGAGGAACCAAGCACCCAATTTCCTTAAACTAAAAGAGAACTAAAATATTAAAGAAAAACTTTGCAAATTTTTTATTGACGCAGGAGGTACAATATCAGCCTTAAGCTGGAACACCTTTATACAACCTCTCCCCTGGAGTTAATGAACTCAGGTGAGGGATGTCTCTAATGACCTTCAGACATTTCCCATATCTCTCCATAATTGTTATTCTCAGACTTCACACCATGGAATATTCTTTCTCTTTTGTGACATATCCACTAACTGAATAGTGCAGATGGCATCAGAATAAATACTCTTCTGATCACCTTTACCTTGAAATTCATAAGGATTCTTCAATTCATAATGAAGTTACAGTTCATTCAGACCCAGACTTATTCATATCCTTGTGTCTAATGAAAGCCCAAACTGAAGATCTCCATGAGGTATCAGGATCCTGGTTGGTCAAAAAGTCTACTGAAAGTGTTAACATCATTGAGACTGCACCTTTCAAGGTTAGGTTGACCCATCCAAAACTCCGTCTAAGCTTGCATACTACCCTCTAGAAGTAGAAACTAAAAAGCCAACACTTGAAATTTTAATCAAGATTTATCATACCTTATGCTACTCCTTGTACTGTTCCCGTCCTGCCAGTTCAGAAATGTAATAGGAGAGGATATACACTTGTTCAGGATGTTCAAACCATAAATAAAATAGTCATTACAGGTTTCTTTGCAGTACCACACTCAAAGGCTATTTTATCTTCAGTGCCACTTGAAGCTACATGTTTTACATCTATAAATCTGTTTTCTTTAGTTTGGGTTAGTCAATGTTTATTTGCCTTTTTCAGAAAGTTAATAATATATGGGGCAAGTTATGCCTCAGGGGTTTACTGAAGTACCCTCCTACTCTTCACAAATTCTTACTAGGACTTTAAAGACCTAAAATTACTTTGTTGTTTTATGTTTATCCAGTACAAAATTAACATCTTGTTGTGTTCTAAAGATGAAATGAGCTTTAGGGCAGATATCAGTTTATTTAAGTTTTAGCTCAGAAGTTTCCAAAGAAAAGTTATAAGTTTGTCAAAAACCAAAGTGCAATCCCTAGGGCATGATTTATACCAAGGAAGTAAAGTCCTCACTTACAGATTATCTGCAAGCATTCATTCCCCATGCTCACTGTCAATCAATAGGATTTTTGGCTAGGACTCCCAATTATTGCCAGCAATGGATTCCCAACTTTTCTAAAATTGCTATTTAATGAAGTCCTCAGTAACTCAACCTCTTCTTTGAAAACCTAAACATGAGCAGGCATTGTGTGATATAAATTTAGCTCTTCAACAACTCCTTCAATCTGGAACTACCTAATTAATATAAACCTTTTTTTTTGTTTGTTTGTACATGAGCAGTCTGGATAGGTCCTTGTTGTCCAGACTCAATTTCATAGAAATCATTAGAGACCTATTGCTTACTTCAGCCTCTTCTAATCATAGGTTTATAATAACTTTTTCTGATGTTGATTTAAAAATTGAATGCCATTCAAACTCTGGTAAATTGCAAAATGCCCCCCTTTCCCCACCCCATTGCCCTGGCCTGGGCCTCTACTCACCGGGGGGCCTGTTTTAGTTCTTTCAAGTTGCTATAACAAAATACCACAGACTGGATAGCTTATAAACAGCATAAACTTATTTCTCACAGCTTTGGAGGCTAGAGGTCTGAGATCAGGATGCCAGCATGGTCAGGTGAAGACTCTCTTCTAGGTTATAGAAGCATCCTTATTGCATCCTTACATGATGAAAGTACTAGGGATTTCTCTGGAGCCTCTGATCCCATTCATGAGGGTCCCTGCCATGTAACTTAAGCACTTCCCAAAGACGCCACCTACTAATACCATCACCTTTGGGGTTAGGATTTCAACTTTGTGAATTTTGGGGATTCATAAACACTCAGACTATAAAAAAGCCTGTTCTCACTAGTTATCAACCAGTTGTCTCTTTAATGAGTCAGCCAGGTAGACATACCTGGGTTGATTTACCTGGACTTCTCACCTCTTCCAGTGGTTTTATTGTTGCATCTAATAATACTTTGAAAAATCACCAAAGGCTTTGCAAACCAGACTGGGAATTCCAGATTCCATGCAAAGCCTTCTCTGTAAAAAGTAAGGTAGTAACTACCATAGCAGCATCAGAGGAGATCTGCTAAAATAGAAAATTTAAATAAAACCCAAAGTCTTATAATACCCCAAATGTTGATGCTTTGATCAAAAATCACTCATACAGGGGCGCCTGGGTGGCGCAGTCGGTTAAGCGTCCGACTTCAGCCAGGTCACGATCTCGCGGTCTGTGAGTTCGAGCCCCGCGTCAGGCTCTGGGCTGATGGCTCAGAGCCTGGAGCCTGTTTCTGATTCTGTGTCTCCCTCTCTCTCTGCCCCTCCCCTGTTGATGCTCTGTCTCTCTCTGTCCCAAAAATAAATAAACGTTGAAAAAAAAAAAATTAAAAAAAAAAAATCACTCATACAAAGAACTAGGAAAATCTCTCAACATGAATGAGAAGAGACAATAATCAGATACATCTAAATGACACAGGTATTAGAATCATCTTACAGTGTTTTTAAGCAGCCATCATAATGTTTCCATGAGCAATTACGAGCACACTTGAAACCAATTCAAACATAGAAAGTCTCAGTAAATAAATTGAAGACAAGTAAGAGCCAAATGGAAATTTTAGAACTTAAAAATATAATAACCAAAATAGAAACTTAATGGATGAGCTCAACAGCAGAACTGAGGGGACAGAGGAAGGAATCCATTAACTTGAAGATAGCACAATACAAACTGCCCAATCTCAGCAAAAGAGAGAAAATAGGGGGAAAAAATGAACATAGAATCAGGGACTTGTGGAACTATAACAAAAGATCTAATAATTGTGTTACCAGAGTCTTGGAAAAAGCAAGAAAGAAGGCAAAGATGAAAAAGTATTCAAAGAAATAATGGCTGAAACTTTTCCTAAATTATCCTGAAAATTGTCCAAAAGACATAAGCTTACAAGTTCAAGAAACTGAGTGAATCCCCAATAGTAAAAACTGTCTTCAAAGACATTCATGCCAAGACACATCATAGTCAAACTTCTGAAAACTAAAAACGAAAAAGAATCTTAAAAGCAGCAAAACAGAAAAAACACCTCATCCATAGGGGATAAATAATCTGAATGACAGCAGGTTTTCTCATCAAAAACCATGGAGGCCAGAAGGAGGTGGTACAGTATTTTTTTAAGTGCTGGAAAAAAAGAATTGTCAACCCAGTGTTCAATATCCAGCATATATATCCTTCAGGAATGAAGGAGAAACGAAGACATTCCCAGAGGAAGGAAAATTAAGCCAATTTGTCCAGCAGACCTACCCTAAAAGAATGGCTAAAGGGAATTCTCTAAACAGAAAGAACATGATGAAAGAAGGAATCTTAAACATCAGGAAGGAAGAAGGAACAAGAGTAAGATGGAAAGTGTGGTAGGAACATATTGAGATAAAGAATCCTTTGAATCACTGGATGGAGAAGAGCCCCCACTAACCCACACCAGGGAATTTAAATTTTGTTTTTTTTTAAGTCATTAAAATGTTGTTGTATACTTTCTTCTGCAACATAGCCCATTTATGCTGATTAAATATAATAGAATGTTTTAATTTAAGCTTGTAAATTTCCTTTTTTCTATTATATTTATATTCACTATAAATCTTTTAAAAACATTTAATATAATTTAAAAACATCCATATAAAAAATCAAATTGCCTTAAAAATCAATGTAACTTATGACATAAACAGAATATAGGGGAGAAATCATATGACTGGCTCCAATGCAGAAAAAAATATTGACAAAAACAGTAATTAAAGCAGCATTAGACAGAGCCTCCTGGGTGAGTTGAAGTTTTCAGAAACTGTTTCTTATTTTGTAAAATGAATTGTTTAGAAGATTTAAGGAGATGTTGTATATCAACAGCCTGTTGTCTAGCACAGATTAAGGGTTCAGTTGATAACTGTTATTATTATTATTTTTTTTTTTAATTTTTTTTTTTCAACGTTTATTTATTTTTGGGACAGAGAGAGACAGAGCATGAACGGGGGAGGGGCAGAGAGAGAGGGAGACACAGAACCAGAAACAGGCTCCAGGCTCTGAGCCATCAGCCCAGAGCCCGACGCGGGGCTCGAACTCACGGACCGCGAGATCGTGACCTGGCTGAAGTCGGACGCTTAACCGACTGCGCCACCCAGGCGCCCCGATAACTGTTATTATTAACATGTTATTTACATAGGATATATGGATTATATATATGCTATTTACATATATATGGGCTTGGAGTCCTGTACTAGTGGAAGACATAAAAAAAGACAGACCCTATTTGAGAAAACATAGGAAATAATTCTTGTATCGTTAAGAGGTCCCAAAGGGTTAAAATCTGTACTAAATAAATACCTTATTTAAAGTTGTGATTGGGGCGCCTAGGTGGCTCAGTCAGTCAGGCATTGGACTCTTGATCTCAGCTCAGATCTTGATCTCAGGGTTGTGATTTCAAGCCCCAATGCTGGGCTCCACACTGGACATGGAGCCTACTTAAAAAAATAAATAAAGTTATGATTAAAATAGGCTTTTGGGGTGCTTGGCTGACTCAGTCAGTAGAGCATGTGACTCTTGATCTCAGGGTCATGAGTTCAAGCCCTGCATGGGGCATGGAGCCTACTTAAAAATAAATAAATAAATAAATAAATAAATAGGCCCTCAATAAATAGGCAGTGAATAGGAAGGCACAACTCACAAATAGAAAATGAGAAAGTAGACTAACCACACACAGATGGAAGCAAAAATGATAATCTTCAAGAATTTTTTTCAAGGGGTGTCTGGGTGGCTCAGTCAGTTAAGTGTCCAACTCTTGATTTCAGCTCAGATCATGATCCCAGGGTTGTGAGATTGAGCCCTGCATGGGGCTCCATGCTGAGCACAGAGCCTGCTTGGGATTCTCTCTTTCTGTCTCTCTCTTTCTCTCTCTCTCTCTGCCCCTCTCTCCCCCGCTCACCTTCCCTCTCTAAAATAAAAAATGGTAATAATTAAAATTAAATTTTAAAAAAGAATTTTATTTCAAGTGTGATGGCATTTTTTAAAAGTTTATTTATTTTGAGAGATATAGAGCAAGCAGGGGAGGGGCAGAGAGGAGGGGGACAGAGGAGCCGAAGCAGGCTCCGTGCTGAGAGCAGAGAGGCTGATTTGGGGCTCAAATTCACAAACTGTGAGATCATGACCTGAGCCGAAGTCAGATGCTTAACCAACTGAGCCATCCAGGCGCCCCATAAAATAAAATGTCTCTTAATTATAAAAACCTTAGAGAAAAATGTTTACTGTAAGTCCCAAATGCTTATTAAATTGGGGTGAGATAGGTATACTCATCTAAGGCTGCAGTAGCTCAAGTTGATACAAAATAGGCCTGAAAAGCCAGAAATTAATGAAAACAATAATGCAAAATGGAATAGGTTTTGTATTATATTACTCTCAGGATATATGTTCAATAGTTTCTTAATTTCTGTAGCAGTAGCTTAATATTGTACATGACAACAAAGTCTGAAAGGGTCAAGTTTGGTTTAATGGACTTGAAGGTGGCCAGTTCTGTGGAGTCCAGGGAATTATCCCACTGCTCCAACCCTTCCAGCAATCTTGAGTGCCCTGGATCAAATTCCTTTCTACTTAGAATACCTGGGACACCTAGAGGGGTCTGGACTTTTTGCACAGAACCCTAACTACCGGTTGGGTTTGGCAGAATCGGCCGCAGGAGCAGTGTCAGAGACCGGGCAGTATGGAAACAGCATTCCAGCAAGAGAGACCAGCTTGCTGATTATTGTGAGTTTCTCTCCTGGCAACCTAAATCCCTCCTAAGACAAGTAAAACTATTTACTTCTTTTCAATCCCCACTTGAACAGCTACACATGTTGAGCTCCAATTTAGACATCAACATTAACATCTCTGCTAGAGAAAGTTGTGTCTTAGCCCAGCCTGGCTGAGCCTGGAGCATGACTGTGGCCCTCCCTTCCTCACCAAATGGTGGTTGAAAGGCTCTCGTGATGAATCCCTGGGACAAGTTTTTTCAAAAGTCAAAGTGCGGTTGGGTAATACCACTTGGCCACATTAGACTTCTCCTGTGAAGCTAATATCCTTCTGGATGACAGATATATTAATACCCATGATGGGTAACCAACCATTAATAAATCATGCCAGTTCTACTCTGATCACCTGTCATGAAATATTCATACCTAAAAATGCATTTCAGTTTAAATGGTCGCCAGGGCTTTCATCCAATTCAGTCGTGGGCTCAAGTTTCATCATATTTTTGCACAGCCTAGATGTGGAGCACAGAACGAGAGTTCTGAGAGAAGCGCCAAATGGAGGTGCCACCCCATCCTGGAGGTGGGGGATCTATGTGGTACGGGAAGATGTCACAGGAGAAAATGGTCAGAACCCTCCATTCAGATCTAGGACTTCTGGGTTCTGTCCCTAGCCCGACATTGTCTCTGCTGAGAGACTCACATGCTCATGGGAAGCCAGATCAAGGCATTTTAGGATGTCTTCCCCAGTCCTTGATTGCAAGCATTTAAGCATTGCCAGTCTTTTGAAGCCACAAAAGGACACACGAGAGTAGAGGAATCTATAGGAACATAGTTGGGAGAGGGGTTCAAATTACCAAGCATTCAGTCCTGCCCAGGAAACTCTGGACAACTGGAGGTTTGGGAAGGCTCAACTCAGATACCCTGTCAATACAGAGATGGCTGACATGTCTATAAATCATGTCTGAGGAGCTGTAGTCCTGACTGGCAGGGGGTGAGCATGGGAAGTCTGAAGTATGAGTTGGCAGGACTGAGTGAATCTGAGCCTTTCTGCTTGGAATGCAGAGAGGTTTGTTTCTTGGGCGGACCCCAACAGATGGATGGGTTTGAGAGCACAGGCCAAAAGGAGCAGTGTCAGAGACTCAGCACGATGAAAGCAGTAGTCCAGCACTGCAGTCCAGTCTATCTTCTTTTGTTCATTTTTAGGACATGATTAGAGTCAAAAGAGAGTTGGTGTAGGGATGGATCAGGATCAGGAATAGGAATGCAAGTGAGCCACCCAGGGCACAAAATGTTAGGAGCCACTCACCCATAGGGACCAACTCTACATGTGTATGACCTTGAGTGAGCATCTCCTTAAATTTCGTGCCTCCTTGCCCCAAGATAGTACTGGCCCTGGTTGGGAGCTCTCCAGACAACTGAATTGTCCAGGTTTCCCCATCACTTGTGTCCCCAAATCCTCTTCTCCTGTTTCCCAGATCTCTGGAGTTTCCCTCACTGCCCACCCCAGACACGGTACATCGAAAATCTAATGCTAGATTAGATTTGAAAGGGGGTGCCTGGGTGGCTCAGTCAATTAGGCGTCATGATCTCAAGGCCCTGCATTGGGCTCTGTGCTGACAGCTCAGAGCCTGGAGCCTGCTTCAGATTCTGTGTCTCCCTCTCTCTCTGCCCCTCCCCCACTCATGTTCTGTCTGTCTGTCTGTCTGTCTCTCTCTCTCTCTCTCTGTCAAAAATAAATAAAACATTAAAAAAAAAAAAAGATGTGAAAGGAAGGTCAGTGTTAGTTCCATCAAGGCCTCCCTGTATTCTCCCCTGCCTGGACCAAAGATGGATATGGGGAGAGTGATTTCTTTTTCTTTCTTTCTTTCTTTTTAAATGTTTATTTATTTTTGAGAGAGTGAGAGAGACAGAGCACGAGCAGGGGAGACACAGAATCCGAAGCAGGCTCCAGGCTCTGAGCTGTCAGGACAGAGCCCGATGCAGGGCTTGAACTCACAGACCGTGAGATCATGACCTGAGCCAAAGTTGGACGCTTAACCGACTGAGTCACCCAGGTGCTCAGGGAGAGTGATTTCTAAGATGACACATCTCCTTTATCTCCACCCCCTGAATCCAAGCCTAGCTGAACACCTAAGTGATTTCTCATCCTCATTCTTAGGGAATGTGGTGTGGACTTCCCCTGCCTCTTCCTCCTGCATCAGCTCAGGCTACTCAAGTGCTTTCACTGTGGGTTCCCTTCACTGCCAGCTCCCGGCTGCTCCACTCTGATCCCAGAGCTAAGAGGTGGACCCGCTTTCTCCAGTATGGCAGTTCTCTCAGCTGCTGCCTTCTTTCCTTAATCTTTGCTTTACCCAGCCACCTCTCAGCTCTAAGTCAGCCAGCACCCAGGGGGAGGGAGAAAGCCTTACCACTCAGAGTGATCTTAGGCAGCTGGCAAACCACCAAGTGTGGGATTTCAAGAAATCTTCCTGTTTCCCACCAAATAGTTCCTGCTTTACTTACATGTATGTGTCTTGATAAGAATGCAGATACCCCTGGTAAAGTGAGTACTTCAATCTGTCATCAAGCACGCCTTGTGTGAATAAAAGGGATGGAGATAGGTTTTGGTAGACAGTTTGAGGCCTTGGATACAGTGTCAAGAAGCTTCTAAAGTTCCTAAAGCTTCGATGTTCCTAATATGACAGTTACAGTTTTGCACAGAGCCTTCCTCACAGTTTCGCACTCTCCCTCCTATACTTTCCACCCTCCTCCCTTAGCTTCTCACTTCCTCTTCAGGCAAGTCAGTGCTGGGTGCTGACAGGAAAGCCCAGCCCCTTGCTGTGAAGACCTGTGAAGAGGGCAGTGCCTGAATTGAGTGTCCTCATGACATGGCAGCTGCCTTCTCCCAGAGTGAGGGATCCCAGAGAGAGAGCGCAAAGGAAGCCCCGATGCTTTTTCTGTCCTAAAGTTACACACCATCGCTTCTGCCACATTCTACTGGGCAGAAGTGAGTTGTGACATTCAGCCCACAACATAAAGGGAGGAGAATTAGGCTTCGCTTTTTGAAGTATCAAAAAATTTGTAGACATATTTTGTTCTAGTCCTATTTCATTCCATCAGCCGGTCCTATTTCCCTAGGTTCAAAATATATCTCAAACCTGACCGTATTTTCCCATTTTATTTATTAAGGCATAATTTATACACACACAAAAAATTTACCTTTTTGACAAATATGTACATGCAGCTATGTGACCAACACCACAGTCAAGATAGAGAACAGTCCTCCTAAATCCAAAGTCGTCCTCCATGTTCCTTTCAGTCACCCCTTCCCTCATCTTAGCTCCGGACAACCACTGATCTGTTTTCTGTCCCTACACTTTTGCTTTTGCAAGGATGTCATATAAATTGAATAATAAAGTATAAATAAAGCCTTTTTAGTTTGGCTACTTAGCATAATGTATTTGAGATTCAACCATGTTATTGCAAATTACAGTAATTTGTTCTTTTTATTGCTGAGTAGTAGTGCATTGAATGGATATACCACAATTTGTTTATCCATTTCCCAGCTGAGGGACATTTGGGTTGTTTCCAGTTTGGGCAAATACAAATAAGGTCCTTATAAACATTCATGTAAAAAGTTTTGTGTGGACATAGGTTTTCATTTTGCTTCTGACCACTCTTCATTATTTTCAATGCTTCCACACTAGTCTAAGCCACCATCATCTCTCGGTGGCCTCTACAGTTCTCCTTGCTTGCCTCCTGCTTCCCCACAACCCATTCTCCACAGAGCAGCCAGAGTCAAATTTGGAAAATTTCACTCAATTGTATCTCACTTCAATTATATGCTCTTCAGTGCATTCCAATTACACTTAGAATAAAATCCAAACTCTTTAAGCTTCGTTGCTCACCAAGTACTTGACCGGGTCCCAACATTCTTCTCTGTACACATCCTCTATGAGCTCTATCCTCCTCTATGCTCCAGCCCAGGGCAGACCCAGGTTTGAGGGGACTGGAAGCTCAAACCCATATAAGCTGTGGGCAATGGGGAAGTAGGTTAGAAAAATTCCCCTGTGGGCAATGGGGAAGTAGATTAGAAAAATGAGATAAAATGACAAATCAATACAGAACTTTGGAGGCCTCTATGAGGGTCCCCGGAAGCTTATGCTTTTCTAAAAAAATTTTTTTATATTTATTTATTGAGGGAAAGAGAGAGCCAGGGAGGGGCAGAGAAAGAGAGAGAGAGAAATCCCAAGCAGGCTCCCCTCTGTCAGCGCACAGCCTGATGTGGGGCTCAAACTTATGAGCTGTGAGATCACGACCTGAGCTGAGATCGAGTCAGATGCTTATCTGACTGAGCCACCCAGGTGCCTCTGGAAGCTTACACTTTATTACACTTCATTAACTTTAGGATCAACTCCCTCTTCTTCCAGATTCCTCTTCTTCTTCTTTTCTTTTTTTTTTTTTTTTAATTGAAACATATTTGAAATGTAACATTGTGTAAGTTTAAGGTATTAGATTCCCCCTTACTTCTTTTGTCCCTGTGCTGTAGGTGTTCACTTTGCTTGAAATGCTCTTACTCCAAACATGCATCAGGGCACTTCTTTGACTTTTGGATGTCAGTTTAAATGTCACCTCCTCAGAAATGCCTCTTCTAAGCACCCAATTTAAGAATCTATCGAGGCACCTGGGTGGCTCAGTCAGTTAAGCATCTGACTTTTGATTTCTGCTCAGGTCATGATCTCAAGGTTCATTAGATGGAATCCCATGACTGACTCTGCACTGACAGCTTGGAGTTTGCTTGGGATTCTCTTTCTCCCTCTCTGCCCCTCCCGCACTCATGTGCACATGTGCATGCTCTCTCTCTCTCTCTCTCAATAAATAAACATTAAAAAAAAGGTGGGGGGAGTTATTAGGGCTTCAGTGGGAAATTTGGAAGTTTCTGTTGGGCTAATGGAAATGGTTAATCTGTCTCCATGGCAGCTGAACTCACAGGAAACTCCCTTGGAGGAGGAGCTAATGGTGTTTTCAAGAAGTTAAGTCAGATAAGGGAAATTAAGATAAGATTTCTTTCTGTATCTTCTATCACTGAAAACTTTCACCTTACCAACTCTGGGGAATCCCAATGGGTTCCCCCCCCCCCCCGCCTCTCACCCTCCAGAAGGCTAGATTTGGCTTCATAAGGACAATTGTTTTCAATTCCTCAAGGAATTGGGTTGTAATTTAAGTGACATCATAGTTTGATCTACCCATAAATCCTTTCACAAGAGCTTTTCCCTCTGGGTACATTTAGCTTAAGGGAGGAGATCTAAAAAAATTCCTATCAGGCTCTGAATATCAGCTTCCAATTGGCCAAATTTCTGAACACAGAGTTATAAAATCCTTTCAATTATCTTGTCAGGTCTCAAACAGGACAAACATAAATATTTATGGCATTATTGGACAAAAACAAAGGCTGTATCAAACATATTTCTAAAAAGCTCAAAAATAACCAAATCTATATAAATATATAATTTAGGCATATTTAGTTATTTGATGAAAGAAATAATTTTATAAAAAAAAAAAACAAGGGAAGATAAGTCTAGGAAGAAGATGAGTAGGAATGGTAGGAAGATGACTGGGGATCCCATTTGGACTACATTGCATTGGTAGAGTCCATGTGATGTTAACCTGGCTGAAACGCTGAACGTTACTGAAGGCTTGCTATAAGTTGTGGTTCGTGTTGGCCAACTTTAGCTATTATCACAGTAACAGCTACCCATCTCCCCACCCCCAGACACATGACAGGCAGCTGTGCATGTGTTCCTGGAACAGCTCACACACAGATTATGGGAACCAGGGTGGACGATAACAACCCTGTCCTCCAAATATCTGGGACCTGTGCTCTGCTTGCTGATTATTACTTCTAATCACAGAGGTGCAGACAGAGATGGGCACTCGCTGTTGCAGCCCCCACCCCATGTTGCAAGCCCCTACCTCTCTGGCTAAGGTAACTTCCAGGGGATTTAAAATGCCAGAACTCCTTTCCTCCTAATTTTTCTCCATTTCCCCTTTTGGGAGCCAGACATTCAAGACTAGGTAGGACATTCAGAAACAGCTGCATATATGGGGGAAAATTAGAAAGTGACTGTGTGTGTCCAGAAAAGGCCTCTGAGAAGCCCTTAAATTTATACCTCAGGTTAATCCTTGGAACAAGACAGCCTACAACAATCCAAATACTGGGGTGCCTGGGTGGCTCAGTCAGTTAAGCATCTGACTCTTGATTTTAGCTTAGGTCATGATCTCACAGTTAATGAATTCAAGCCCCACTGTCAGTGCAGAACCTACTTGAGATCCTCTCTTTCCCTCTCTCTCTGCCCCTCCCCTGCTCATACTCTCTCTCCTTTCTCTCACTCTCTCTCTCTCAAAATAAATAAATGAAATTTTAAAAAATCCACATACTAATACTAATAATAATAAATAACAACCCTAAGGAAAGGGAAGAACCTGATTTCCAGAGTTACTACATTATTATATTAAAATGCCCATTTTTCAAAAAAAATCACAAGACATACAAAGAAACAAGAAAGTATGGCTCACTCAAAGGAAAAAAAAAAAAATGACAGAAACTGTCCCTGAAAAAGATCTGATGGCAGATATGCTAGACGATGACTTTAAAACAACTGTCTCAAAGAACTAAATAAAGATGTGGAGAAAGTCAAGACAGTGGTGTCTTAGCAAAATGGAAATATCAGTAAAGAATTAGAGGCCTTAAAAAGAAACCAAAAAGAAACTCTGGAGCTTACAAGTACAACTGAAATGGGGTGCCTGGCTGGCTGAGTCAGTGGAATGTGCAACTCTTGATCTCAGAGTTGTGAGTTTGAGCCCCACGTTGGGTATGGAGATTACTTAAAAATAAAATCTTTAAAAAAAAAAAATAGTATAACTGAAATGAAAAATTCACTAGAGAGATTCAAAGACAGATTTTAGCAGGAAGAAGAAAGAATTATGAACTTGAAGATGGGATCATGGAAATTATGGAATCTGAGGAGCAGAAAGAGAAAATATTGAAGAAAAGTGAACAGAACTTAAGAGACCTGTGGAACACATCAAGTGGATCCACATATGCACGGTGGGAGTTCCAAAAGGAGAGCAGAAAATGGCTGAGGGACTATTTGAAGAAATAATGGCAGAAGACTTCCCAAATTTAATGAAGGACGTGAATACATGAATACAGGTTCAGTGAACTCCAAGCAAGATGAACTCAGAGACCCACACTGAGACATATTCTAATCAAACTTTCAAAGACAAAGACAAAAAAGGAATCTTGAAAGCAGCAAGAGAGAAGCAAATTATCACATACAGGAGATCCTTAATACAGCAGATTTCTATCAGAAACTTTGGAGGCCAGACAGCAGTGGGCCAATATATAAAAAGAGTTAAAAGAAAAAAAAACAAAAAAAAACCTGTCAACCAGGAAGTCTATATCTGGCAAAACTGTCCTTCAAAAGTGAGGGAGAAATTAAGACATTCCCAAATAAACAAAAGCTGAAGAAGTTCATCACCACTAAACTTGCCCTTCAAGGAATGCTCGAGAAATGCTGTAAGGTAAAATGAAAGGATACTAAGCAGTAACTTGAAGCCACATGGAGAAGTAAAGATTTCAATAAAGGTAAATATATGGACAATTACAAAAAACAAGTTTTATTGTAACAAAGGTTATGACTGCACTTTTTGTTTCTTTATGATTTAAGAGACTATATAAAGAAAACAAATAATTATTAGTATAAAAGTTGGTATTGTTGTAACTGGTTTGTAACTCCAAATATTGTTTTCTACATAATTTAACAGACTAATGCATTGAAAAATATAGTTTAGGTTTTGGGGCACACAATGTACAAAGATGTAATTTGGGGACATCAACAACTAAAAGGAGTAGAAATGTAGCTATTATAAAGAAGCAGAGGGGCGTGTACATGGTTCAGTTGGTTAAGCATCCAATTCTTTTTTTTTAAATTAGTTTTTAATCTTAATTAACACACAGTGTTACATTAGTTTCAGGTACATAATTAGTGATTCAACAATTCTAGACATCATTATTCAGTGCTCATCATTTTTCACCCATCCTCTCACCTATTTCCCCTCTAATATGCTTTATTTTAAACGAATACCTTCCGTTGAAGCATATTTCAGATGACTTTATATATTACAAATATATATATATTATAAATATTAAATATATTATATATATTTAAATATATGTTATATATGTAATATATGTATGTATTACTTGAGAGAGAGAGAGAGAGAGAGAGAGAGAGAGTGTGTGCATGGGCAGGGAAGAGGGGCAGAGGGAGAAAGGTAGAGAATCTTAAGCAGGCTCCACACTCAGCATGGAGCCTGCCTCCAATTCTTAATTTTGGCTTAGGTCATGATCTCACGGTTTGTAGGTTTGAGCCCCATGTCAGACTCTGTGCTGACAGTGCAGAGTCTGCTTGGGATTCTCTCTCTCTGCCCCTACCCTGTGTGCACACACACACGCTCTCTCAAAATAAATAAATAAACTTAAAAAAAAAGAAAAAAAAGAAGGTGGGGCACCTGGATGGCTCAGTTGGCTAAGTGGCTGACTTCAGCTTGGGTCAGGATCTTGCAGTCTGTGGTTCGAGCCCCTCATTAGGCTCTGTGTTGACAGCTCAGAACCTGGAGCCTGCTTCGGATTCTGTGTCTCATTCTCTCTCTGCCCATCCCCCACTCGGGCTTTATCTCTCTCCATCTCTCAAAAATGAATAAACGTTAAAAAAATTTTAAAAAAAAGAAGCAGATTTTTTAGGTTACTGAAGTTAAGCTGGTAATAATTCAAATTAGAGTGTTATAACTTTAGGGCATTAAATGTAATCCCTGTGGTAACCACAAAGAAAATAACTATAGAATATACACAAAAGGATATGAGAAAGAAATTTAAACATTCACTAGAAAAAAATCAACTGAACACAAAAGAAGACAGTAATGCAGGAAAGGAGGGACAAAAAAAATGATACAAGGCATATGGAAAACAAATAGCACAATGATAAGGCATATGGAAAACAAATAGCACAAGAAGTTCCTTCTTATCAGTAATTACTTTAAATGTAAATAGAATAAATTCTCCAATCAAAGACCTAGATTGGCAGAATGGAGAAAAACACATATCTATATGCTACCAAGAGATTCACCTTAGAGCCAAAGACACAAATAGAGTGAAAGAATGAAGAAAGATAGTCCATGAAAATAGTAACCAAAGAGATCAGGAGTGGCCGTAGAATATCATACAAAATAGACTTTAAATTTTAAAAGTTCATAAGAGACAAAGAATGCCATTATATATTTATAAAAGTTTCAATATGGCAAGAAGATGTAACAATTATAAACCTTCACATATTTAATAACAGGCCAGGAAAATATGTGAAACAAAAATGGATGGATTGAAAAGAGAACTAGAAGATTCTGCAATAATAGTTGGAGACTTCAGTACCTAACTCTCAATAATGGATACAGTACCCAGAGAGAAGATAAGTAAGGAAGTAGAGGACTTGAACAACACAACAGAACAACTAGGTCTAACAGACATGTAGAGAACACTCTATCAAACAACAAGACACACATCTTTCTCATGTGGACACTGGACATTTTCTAGAACAGACCATATGTTAGGTTATAAATTAAGTCTCCACAGATTTTAAAAGGTAGATCTATGAAACAATCTTCTCCAACCACAGTGGGATGAAGTTAGAAATCAATAACAGAAGAAAAACTGGAAAATTCACAGAACTGTGGAAATTAAAGAACACACTTTTAAACAACCAATGGCTCAAAGAAGAAATCACAAGGGCAATTAGAAAAGATTTAGAGATTAATGAAAATGAAAATACAACATAACAAAATTTATGGGATTCAGTGAGAGCTGTGCTAAGGGGGAAATTTATAGCTATAAACACCTACATTAAAAAACAAGAACAATCTTACATCAGCGACTTAACTTTATACCTTAAGGAAGTAGAGAAAGGAGAACAAAGTAAACCCAAAGCTAGTGGAAGCAGGAAATAATAAAGATTAGAACAGAGATAGATGAAATAGAGAATAAAAAAAGGATCCTCTGTCCCCACCTCTATGACCCTCCTCTGCTTGTACTCTCCCTAAAATAAATAAATATTGGAAAAAAAAACCTACAAAGCTACAAAAATCATAACAGTAGTATTGGCATAAAGACAGACATATTGGTCAATGGAGTAGAATAGAGACCCCCGATAAAAACACTAGCAAATGTAGTATAACAATTTTTAACAAGGCTGTCAAGACCATTCAGTGGGGGAAAGGACAGTCTTTTCAGTGAATGGTGCTAGGAAAATTGGATGTCCACATGCAAAAGAATGTAGTTGGACTTTACCTAACACCATATACAAAAATTAACTCAAAACGGATCAAAGACCTAAACATAAGAATTAAAAAGATAAAACTCTTAGAAGAAGACATAGGACAAAACTTCATGACATTGGATTTGGCAATGTTTCTTGAATATGACACCAAAGGCACAGGTAACAAAAGAAAAAAAGACAAATTTGACTTCGTGAAAATTTTCTAATTTTGTGTATCAAAAGATACTACCAACAGAGTAAAAAGGCAAGCCATATAATGGGAGAAAATGTT
Source organism: Lynx rufus (assembly GCF_022079265.1). Lineage (NCBI taxonomy): Eukaryota > Metazoa > Chordata > Mammalia > Carnivora > Felidae > Lynx > Lynx rufus. Next base: position 126,066,776 of record NW_025814834.1, on the reverse strand, counting down.
TACAACTTATATAGCTGAAAAAGGACTGTTACTCAGAATACGTAGAGAACTTCTAAAACTCCACAACAAATAACCTGATTCAAAAATGGGCTAAGGGCTTGAATAGATGTTTCTCTAAAGAAGATATACAAATGGCCAATAGGCGCATGAAGAGATGCTCAGCATCGCTAATCATGAGGGAAATGTAAGTCAAAACTGCAATGAGATACCACCTCACACCCATTAGGATGATTATTATAAAAAACAAAAACAACCAGCGTTGGTAAGGATGTGGAAAAATTAGAACCCTGGTTGTGAGTTCAAGCCCCACGTTGTACGTAGAGCTTACTTAAAAAAAGAAAAAAAAAAAAAAAAAGAAAAAGAAAAAGAAAAAGAAAAAGAACCCTTGTGCACCGTTGGTGGGTATGCAAAATGGTGCAACCACTATGGAAAACAATATGGTGATTCCTCAAAAAGTTAAAAATAGAATTACCATGTGACCCAGCAATTCTGCTTCTTAGTATGTACCCAGAAGAATTGAAAGCATGGTCTCAAAGAAACATTTGTACACATGTATTTATAGAAGTATTATTCACAATAACTAAATCATGGAAGCAACCGGAGTATCCATGAATGGATGAATGGATAAGTAAAATGTATAACGCCATGTATACACAATGTAATATTTTTCAGCCTTAAAAAGGAAGGAAATTGACACATGCTACAACATGGATAATTTTTTTTTTTTAAACTGTGTATTTATTTTTGAGAGAGGGAGAGAGAGCAGGGGAGGGGCAGAGAGTGAGGGAGGCACAGAATCTGAAGCAGGCTCCAGGCTCTGAGCTGTCAGCACAGAGCCCGACAAGGGGCTTCAGCACATGGACGGTGAGATCATGACCTGAGCCAAAGTCGAACGCTTAACCAACTGAGCTACCCAGGTGCTCCAACATGGATGAATTTTAAGCACCTTATGCTAAGTGATATATGGACAGTCACAAAGACAAAAACTGCATACTTCCATTTATATAAGATACTTAGATTAGTGAAAGTCATAGAGACAGAAAACAGAATGGTGGTTGCCAGGCTAAGGGAGCAGAGAGTGGGTATTATTTAATGGGCATAGAGTTTCAGTTTGATAAGACGAAAAGAGTTATGGAGATGGATGGTGCTGGTAGTTGTACAGCATTCTTAATGTATTTAATACTACAGAACTGTACATTTTAGTTTACATATATTTTACCACAATAAACATAAGTGAAACAAAAAGCAAGAGAAAACATGAAATTAGGGACGGTGAAGAGGAACACAAAGGAAGATGTAACTTACAAAGTGATGATTCAGCTCTCTTGTCAGGGGGCAGGCTTGTGGATATTAACTATATTATGTTTTATAACTACCGTTTTGTTAAATTGTCTTTTCGTATGCATGAATATCGAATTAGAAAATAGAGGGAGTAAATATTAAAAGGTAAGAGACGGACAGAAGGTCGCTTGGGCGCAGGCCCACGGGGGCAGTGAGCAAGGCCCCAGGGCACAGGACTCTGCTTGGGGGGGCGGGCGCGGCGCAGGAGCGGGAGGCCGCGGAGGAGCTGCAGCACCGCGCCTGCCCACACGAGGGCGCCCCGCGCTGCCACATCCAGTCTGGGGTTCTGGACTGGAGGAAAGCCGGGGAGGGAGCCTTCTGGGGGGTTGGGGGCGAGTAGGGAGAGGAGGTCCTGTCTGCTCCCCGACCGCCCCCCTCTCCGGGTTCTTCGTGTGGTCACCCTCGAAGAAGGTCAGTGTAAAGTCCCCCTGGCAACTGGACGCACAGCCTGTCTTGAGGCCTGAGGAATTCGTGCGCATGTGTCGCGGCTGCCTAGTGGGTGAGGGGAATGTTTGTTTATTGGGGTGTGTGCCGTAGGTAGGGGTGTGGGTGTGGAGGTTTCCCCGGGGATGTAGTGGCGAGTGGGAGGGGGCGTGGGGGGGGAGCGGTTCCTGCCTGCCGAGGGCTGTAACAAGGAGGGGAACCTGAAGCAAGAACTAGCCCAAGTGGTAGACTCGGCGCTCCCTCCCCGCCGGAGTCCCGGGTCTGACCGCGGGAGAGATCAGCCTTTGCTTTCAGCACCCGGGCTGGTTGGAGGTGGAGGGCGCCCTCCTCAGCCCGGCCCAGCGGGATGTACATTGAGAGCTTCTCGGTGGGCTTGCAACTAGCCAAGCCTTCTAATCACCCATCAAAGGCTATGATGTCCCCCGACTGCCAGGCACCGAAGCCCACCCAGTCCTGCTGCTCCGGGACCTGGTGTGACCAAGATGTGTCCAGGGGCACAGTCCATCAGAGGTCTTGTGACCTAAGAAGCCACTGGTTCTCACTCTGACCAGAACATTGTTTTCTCTCGAAAGCTGCCTGGGGCCATGGCAGGGAGCCCGGGTTTGCAAGGGGTGGTTGGGGGGGAGGGTAAGGGTAGCAGAATATGCCACCCCAAAATATGCCTCTTGTCCTATGGATTACTTTGAGCTGATTATTTTGATGAAGAACAGACACCGGAGAAACTCCAGAAACCGTGGAACTTACTCTTTTGAACGGGAAATTTAGAGGAAATCTCTAAGTCTGTCTCCGTCTCCGCACTGGGAAGAGCAGATAACTCTTAAGTCTCCAGAGAAGCTTAACCAATGGAGGGAGCAGTGATTTAAATCTGCCTAATAAGCTTTATCCTTGTTTACCCTGCTTTCACTGCTAATCTCCCATACAGACCTCCCCCCTCTCACCTTTTTGTTCTTTTGTCTTTAGCTGAAGATGGTATTTAAGCTTCTGGTTTAGGCCACCTGCGAGGGTTAACTTGTTTTTCTCTTGTCCCAAATATACACATGAGGTATACATGTGAATAAACTTGTTTTTCTCTGGCTAAACTGCCTTTTATTACAGGGGTCTCAGTCACGAACTCAGAAGTGTAGAGGAAAAATACATTTTCCTCCCCTGCCTGGGAGACAGCTACCAGGGGCCTTAGAGGCTTCTCTGTCTCCCCCCGCCCCTCCCCCCCATCCCCTTGGTCACTGGGCAGCTACTGCACATGAATAAGCTCTGCAGGCTGTACCCTGGCCTGGCGTCTCAGCCGGGGATTGGAGAGCATTAGGGTTGCTGGAATTAAACCCAGGGTGGGAGCCCCAGGCTAGTAGGCTGAGGCCCTGGACAGTGTCCCAGAGCAGGATGAGGAAGTCCTGAGGTTTCTCAGCGCCAGAGTAGAAGGACTGTTCCTAGGGTCCTGAAACAGGTTGGGGACAAAAGCAGGATGTTGCAGGGCCTAGGAGACCCCCTGCGGGGGAGGGGTGAATAAGGACAGAGCCTCCCAGGGCTCCCATCTTCAATCCCTGCTGTCCTGGTTCAGGCTTCTTCCCAGCAGACCTTCCCTTCCTTGTTTCTGTACACTTCGTCTCTTCCAGGAGCTTCCATTCCCAGGCCAAGCCAAACAACCATGAGAAAGATTTGAGAGAATAACCTCCTTCTGGGATATGACTACTCTAGGGAGCAGCAGGACCTAGCAGCGCACAGGGGGTCCAGGGAGCAAGGCTTAATTACCATGTAGTCATTTAGAAAAAGGCATTGGCATCAGGTTTGGGTTGGTTAAAATTCTAGTTCACCGACCTAGTTAGCCATGTGACCCTAAATGAGCAAATTTCAGAACCTAACTGAAACTTAGTTTCATCATCTGCAAAATGGGAACAATAATCACCTTACAGAATTATGGAGATTGAGAAATTAGAAACGTAATGTGTTCGTTCGTTCCATCAATAGTAAACGCTCTTCCTATCATGGTTTTCCAGTGCCCGGACCCCCAGAGGGTGGCTCCAGGCCTCTCACCTTTCTAAAAAACAGGCCTCCCTTCTGGGCTCAGACAAAAGCAATCCTATAATTTGCCTGCACTACTGTGCTACTGCATTGGTAAGGAGTTAATATATTACCCAGGCAATAATGGGCTAATATCTTCCTGTTAACAGCCTCTGGGAAAATGCCTTGGTTCCAAGGAGTGAATCAATTGAATGGCAGACAGCAAGTCCTATCCGTGAATGTGCAGATGATCTCTCCTTCCATCTGGACCTCATGGCAGATGGAACGCAGAACTCTGTGAGGAGAAAGAGACCAGGGGTGGCTGCCTGTTCCAGTAGAGGTTGGGACCCAAGGGCTTTGTCTAAGGCTCTGCTGATTCCCCTTGCATCCTTCTATCATAGGGGGTGAGAGGTCATGGGTCAAGACACCTCCTACACAAGGAGAAGAGGGAAGGCCTGAATGTGGGCTATGTATCCACAGCTTCTCCCTGCCCACATTCAACCTCCCATCCCTACTCCCGAGTCTCTTAGTCATCCAGTTTATTATTTTTTTTAATTTATTTTTGGGACAGAGAGAGACAGAGCATGAACGGGGGAGGGACAGAGAGAGAGGGAGACACAGAATCGGAAACAGGCTCCAGGCTCCAAGCCATCAGCCCAGAGCCCGACGCGGGGCTCGAACTCACAGACCGCGAGATCGTGACCTGGCTGAAGTCGGACGCTTAACCGACTGCGCCACCCAGGCGCCCCAGTCATCCAGTTTAAACCCCCTTAGGTGAGACAGGGAGAAGCCTCCCTGCTTCCTGGCACATAATAGCTGCTTAATAAATGTTGGTGGCATTGAATTGCATGTAGGCCATAAGGTTCACGGGAGGGAAGAGGCTTTCTGTGAACTCAGCTCAGTTCAGAGGCAGGGAGCCTGTAGGTGGGCACCACCCCAGGATCAAGTGCCAGGAGTTGGTGGGGGCCCACCCTTCTGGGTGTAGCTGGTGTTGAAACCTGGCAGCCACCCCAGGTTTCTCTCTGCTCCCACTCCCACCCCCTCCCGGTTGCTCCGCCTCCCTAAACTCCCAACAACCTGCCTTGTCTTTTCCCTAGTCCTCCTCTCGGCAGCCATGATCTTCAGCCCAGACAGCTGCAATATCATCATTGAGATCTTTGCTCGCAGTCCTGCCCTCTCCAGTCTGCAGCACAAACTGCACTGAAGTGATATTTCAGAAACCAGAATGGTGATTCTCTCCCTGCTTAAATGCCTGCTATGGCTCCCCATTGCCCACAGGATAAACTCAAATTCTTCAAAATGATGTGGAAGCCCCTTGAGGTCTCCAGTTCCCTGCTTTCCTCTCCAATTTTGTTTCTTACCCACTGCCCTCACTCACCACTCTGTGCACTGGTCAGACTGAACTGTCCACTGGTGGAAAATGCCACGCACCCCCCATCTTCCAGGGGTTTGTAGATATACATATGCTCCCTTAAGACTGAAATAGCATTGTGTCTCTCTCTCACACACACAGGCCCTTTGTTCCCTCCTACTTAATTTGGATTTGGTTAATTTGTAGTTTTCCCTTTAAGCTTTGCATTAGACTCCACTACTACTGGAAAGCTGGCTTTTACCATTCCGCTTCCCACCCCCACACTGGCCCAGGTGGGCCCCCTGTGCTCTCAGCTCCCTGTGACCCCAGGCTTTTCGCACACACGGTTACACCGATCACTCTCCTTGATGATTCCAGTCTCTGCTGCCCCTGGAGGGCCATCGCATCTTCAGGGTCAGGCCCTGTCTTGTTTGCGGGTGTATCTCCTGGGGCCTAGTCCTGAGCTGCCACCTGGCAGCCACCCAGCAGCCATGTAGCCGTCACCACAGGAGCCTCACCAGAGCCGCCTCCAGCCAGCAAGTGCTGTGTGCCTGGAGTGGTGAGCGCTCTCCAGGCTTAAAGGTGCTTGACCCTCATGGGGCTGAGGGACCCGGTCCCACCTATTTCCTGTCCTTTGCAGGTAGAAAGCTAAATAAAGCTCCATTTCCCAGACTGCCTCCTTCCAGAGTGGTGGGTGCCTATCGTGAGCCAGCGCTGAGACCCTCACGTGGGACTTGAAGGTGGAAGGAGCCAGAGGCCGCCTTCCTGTGCCTTGGCCGCTCCCTTCCGACAGGCAGGCTCGTGCAGATGCGCATCCTTTCCTGCACTGGTGTCCAGGGTGCAGTCACCCCTGGTGGGGGAGGCCCTGCCTGCTCCCCGGATCACGGCCATGTCGGCGTGTCCCCTAACGCGGAGTGCCCCAGGCAAGCTCCGGACGCCCACCTGCCTTTCCTGCTCAGGCCAGGGGAGCAGATCCTCTCAAGCCTCAGCCTCCCCTCCTCCCCTCCCCCATCCAGCCACTCCAACCATCCCATGAGCACCCAACCCCCTGTATTAGTCACTTTCTGCTCAAAATACCCATGGCCAGAGGGTGGTAGAGCCAGGCTCTGAACCCAGGTGTCTCTGAGTCCGGGGCCACCACACCCCCTTGCCTCAGTGGAAATGCTTTGAGGTGTGCCAGGTGCTCGACGTGATCAACGTGGTGCCCACACAGTTTGGCTCTCTCAGCAGCCTCCCTGCCCCACACAACCCATCTGAGTCAGCCCCAACCTCTGGGACGGTCCCCAGGAACTGGCCCCACTTGTGCTGCCTTCTCAGGACCCGCCATGGAAGTGAGCCCAGTCCATGCCTGTAAGCCCGCCCAGCCACTTCCCGTGGTTAACAGATCAGCAGTGTTCGGAGAAACACTTCAGTGATGGGTGCAACATCAAAAGAGGCAGAAGGTACGGTGGAGGTGCCACCAGGCCTGTGGGTCAGGAGGCTAACGTGGGTGGCACCGCCTTGGTGAACTTACAGTGCTTTGGTCTTGTCGGTATCCCAGGGTTGAATGGAGCCCGGAGCCTGACAGACGGTATATACCAGAATTCACAGGGAGAGTATGGCAGGCACTCAGATTGAATGTTCCTGCTGACGTGCTGAGTTTATCATCTCCTATCAGGTAACTAAACATATAGAGGAAGCCAAGCGAGGAGAAAAGTAAATCAAAGGAGTTGGTTGGTGCTTTGAGTATGTCAATGCTGCCGGTCTTTAGCTGACTACCTCTGAGGGCAGAGCAGGGCAGCCAGTCATCCAGTTTCCTCTCCCTGGACAAATCCTCTGGAGTCCCCATTCATTCATTCTTTCTTTTTATATATTCAACAAATGAGTCCTATCAGATAATAAGCAAATTCAGATACTCCCTGCCTCACAGACCTTAAATTCCAGAACACATTGTCCTGAGTTTCCTTGTTGATTAGCCCCCTTTCAACATACTGCCTTTCAGCTGGTAAGGACTATTTTCTATGCAATGGCTTTGTGCGCTAGTTCCCGAAGTAAGACTTTGGAAATGCTTCCGGGTTGCCCCTGCCCATAGTGAGGACTTCCATTCCCAGAGATTTGAGGGAACTCACCCTACTTCTACATTGCCACCCATCTGGCCAGAAAAGTCTGATGAAGAGCAAGAGCAGGTCTGACAATGAGCGTAGAACAGGTATTTTTCATTGATTTCTCGGAGGCTGCCCAGAGGCTCCCAGCAATCTCCTGTCTTTGGTCCTTCATCAAACCTGGGCCCAGCAATTTACTTGAGTTTCTAAAGTTTGGCTTGTGGGTTTTAGGGCCCTCCTCATACTGTGTTGTAAGCCTTGATCTCCTTTTATTGCCTGCAATGGAGTGCTTCTTGAAAACAGAGATCAGGCTTCATTCATCTGTCTTTCTAGCCTAGCCCAGGGCCTGGCATATGGTCTATGTTTAACACCTGCTTGCCAGTCATTTCTGCCATGGCCCCACACAGTGGACACTGTTCTCCAGGAGATATGTAGCCTTCCTGTCCTCTACCCAGCTCAAATGTCATCTCCTGCAGAAGCTTCTCCAGCCCCTAAGATCAAAAGGGATCAAGGAGTTTGCATGTTGCTCCCTCTCATCTTAAGCAACTCATAGCTGGTGGGGTTTGGGTGTTTAGAAAGGCAAAAAATAGTGCAACTATTGTGGTAGGAAAAATTGTGAGGTTTTACAAATGGGCAAAGGATTCCTGGGTGTTCTCTTGATGGGATGCTGGGTGTTGTCTAGGGTTCCAGGCCACCTGGTTCTATAGGGACGTCTGCATCTGTCTTCTGCTGGGCTACATTTCAGCTCTGCAGAGATGGAAGCTAACCTGTGGAGGGCTGACAGTGGTGCAGGTGCCCCCTGTCTGATGTATGATGCAAATTGTTCCTGGTTCATGGCAATGCAAATGCATTTTGTCCAGTAGAGAATAAATCTCCATAAATCCAATTCTCAGTTGAAACAGTTGTAAGACCTTACTGGTTCCCTCCTTAATGAGTTATATAAACATGTGCATTTTATAACTATATGAGAGTTATTTTACCATTTTGAAAATTCTTCTTTGGCAGTAGGAAGATCTAGGACAGAGGTGGCAATAATTCTTACTGAGCATTTATTCTGTCAGGTGCTATGCTAAGGGTCTTACAGACATTGCCATATTTAATCCTCATGGCAACCCTATAAGGTAAGTTCTTTCAGCCCTTTGTCTATTAGTGCATATTTATGGATGTATAAAGTGTGGCCTAGAGGTTAAGTAACTTGCTTAAGGACTCAGAATTAGTAAGTGGCCTACCTGGAATTTGTACCCAGAGACCTGGGACTTGACACAGAATCATTCTCGGTGCTGTAGACCTAAGGGCAATTGAAAACAAATTGGGGAATCAGCATGGCCTCCTTTAAAAGACATGAACCAAACTGCAAAGGATGAATAGGAGTTGGTGCAGAGAGAGGAGGGAGGGGTTTCCAGGCACAAGTCAGCATGTAGGAAGGCAGGGAGGTGTGGAACTAGAGCCAGCATTACTAAGAAATTCAGCTGGCTCAAGAGCAGGGTGCGGCTGAGGACTGGCAGGAGATAAGACTGAAGCAGTCCACAGGTGCTGATAGCTGACAGAGAAGGGCTCTGGGCAGGGGTCAAACTGAGATTGGACTTTAACCTCAAACTACAGAATATTAGGCAGAGGAGTGACATGATTAGATGAGTTTTATTATTTTTATCTTTATTGCTTTTATGTGAAGTTATAAAAGCGGCTGAGAGACTGCCAAAAAATCATTTTGGCATCAGTGTTGAGGTTAGATGGGGGGTGGTGAGAACAGAGGTAGGGAGGCTGTTAAAAGACAAGCCTATGGCAGGGGAGAAAGAGGAGGGGATGAAAGGAGAAACGGGAAAGCTGTTCAGTCTACCCATTTGGGCAGCTGAGGAAGCATGTGGGGGTAGGAATGGGGAAGGGGAGGGAGGGGCTAGGGCACAGGCAGAAGTTTAGGAACCCTCTCCAAGTGCCTAGCTCACTTGACCCCCTACTGCAGGCCTGATCTTGCTCATTCTCAGCATTTGAGAAACAAGATGGTACCTGGAATTTAAAAGAAGGGTTGTTAATCAAAAGTAAAGCTCCCCTTTTGAGAAGAGTATATAAATAAACAGGGCCTGACATAAAAGCACCCAGGCCTATTTTTTTGGTCTTAAAAGGGATAAAAATAAAGCAGTGAGAAAGGAAAGAAAGATGAATCACAACGACAAGAACCATTAGAAGCCTTCTCTTGATAATTATTGATGTACAGATTGTTAGCACACCAGGTGATTTGTAATCCCAGCCCAGTTCTCCTCCTGGCTTCTTAATGGCTGCTGGCCACTTCCTCTTGGGACCTGGCCAGGGTAAGCTCAGGAAGTGCAAACTTTTAATTCTGGAATTAGTAAAGCATATTAGGAAAGGAAATCCACAAGTGAAGAAATCACATTATGAATTCCAAAGCCAAGGAAAAGGACTCTAAATTATATTGTGAATACATTGGGGACAGGACCATTTTACTCCTTTTGGTGTAGGACCCAAGTGATTGGTTTGGTCACTGTTCCAAGATTACCTAGGATTCGGCCTCTTCCATTAGGTACCTTCAGCTCTAGCCACTGAGCTGTCTGCAGTTCTTGCTTTGCACTCTTCTGACAGCAGGGGAGATGCCCTGCTGGGATGAAGACCCAACTAAAGGGTATTTTCCATTACACCCACCTCCCCAGGATTTTGTGTGATTCAGATGATAGAATATACTTGAAAGGCCTTTGAAAACTCTGATGAGCCATACATATGTTAGCAGCTGTTTATTCCTTCTTGTTCTGGTTGGTGACTTGCCACTTGCCACTTAATTTTTAACACTATGAGCTCAATGTAATGCTACTATATACCCAGCAGCATGCCAAATACTTCCACACTTAATCCTCACAATTTTACTATGTTTATTTTACCAAAGAGGTTCAGAGAAGTTAACTTGCAAAGAAATATACTTTTTGTCCTTTTGAGGGCCCTCTTGAGGTTGGGTTAAAGAATTCCCCATGTTCTGCCCCTACAACACTGACTACACAGTCCTCCCCACTACACTAGAAGCTGTGAGTGCCAGGAATCAAATTTTGCTCACTGTTATTATCTCTTCTATCCAGCAAATAGGCACAAGATGGTTAAAAAAAAATACTGCTACTTTCCTTAGAACTTACTGTTCACGGTCCTTCTTCTGCCACTAGAATGTAAACGCATGGGAAGACCTATCGTGTTTTCTTCATGGTTGGATTCTCAAAGCCTAGAACAGTGCTTGTGACATAGTAAGAGTCCAATAAATACTCGCTGGTAAATAAATGATAGCTGTGCAGACAAGCAAATTCTCCTTTGTGTGACATCAATTAATTTTTTTTCGATGCTGATTTCAGTAAGATAACGCTTAAGACTGCAACATTGTGATGTGGGTAAGTGCCGAATGCTCTAGCTTTCTGAGTTAAACATTCACTTGCAGCTAAATGATGATCAGAGGGGGAACTACAGGAATGCTGTCCCCAAGAGCACTGTCTCCAGGAAGACAGCACTGGAGGCTGGCACAGGCAGCCCGTGGACTCTATGCTCCACAGCTCTGGTCCAGCAGCAGCAAGATCATGCCTTGAGAGCACTGTGCTCTTGAGGTCCAGGTCTTACTCCCCTCCCTTTCACCAGATGCAACTATCGAAGAAACAGGAAAAAATAACCTGCTTGTAATAATCATCAGCTTCATTTTCTTAGGAGTCATGTGTTTCTTGTCAGAACACTTCTAGATCAAATGTACTATTTTTTTCCCCTCTGTAAACCAGTAGTATCTCCTACATTAAATATTTTCTTTTAGTATAAAAGTTATCATCACATTAAGAAAATTTAGGATATGGAAAAAATATAGAAAAAGTCATCTCTAATTATGGTCACAAAGTGATTAGCCTATTTGTGTATGTTCTTTCCTCCAATGTGAGTGTGTTATAGGCACTATGCATATATATGTGTGTGTGTATATATATACATACATATATATGTATGTATATATATGTATGTAGTGTATATAGATGTATGTATGTGTGTGTGTGTGTATATAGATGTATGTATGTGTGTGTGTGTGTATATATATATATATATATATACATAGACAGACATGTATCGTAGTAGTTTGTGTTCTGCTTGTTTAACATTGTGCCATGTTTATACCACAAGGACATCATAACCATCCATTTAGTTACTGATATACACCTTAGGACTTTCCAAAGAAATTGACAATTTCAAAGACAGACATATTTTTCTTACATAAATTCCATTATCTGGAATGTGATGTGAACTCATGGCACTTGACACACATCATGAAATATGTCTCATATACTCTGTCAATATGTTACACCAATTTATTCAGCCACCAACTGATAATTTATAACTTAAATCATGTTATGTATATAGTAGGTAAAAACTAAAACCTCACCAATTTTTCAATTTGCATTTAAGAACATTGGTAGGGACAGACAGTTTTAATCATGACTAGTTATGGCTTAGTTATATTTCTTCTTTTAGAATCATCGCAAATATCGAGAGGAAAGCTTTATGTGCTGCTAGTCAGGCATCTCTTCCTTGGAGACAGTGTATTGTCAGAATATCAGGAGTGCAAGGGCTTTGAGATTTACAACCCTTTTGCTCACAGAGCTAGACATGTATGTACCAACCTTGTAAATTGTTCATTTCACCCATTCATTTACCAAAGAAAGACCATTACATTTACAATAATAAAAGGGGGATCTAATCAGAAAGGAGAATCTGATAATTTAGCTAATATTCTTATCTTTAAGAGTCTCTTCCAAACTATCCTCTCCAAGTACGGATCCATTTTGGGAATTAGAAGAGCTCAATTTTTTCCCCAAGACTTTTTTTTAATAGGTATTTACACTTATTAAGCTCTTACTTAACACCAGCTGTCAAATATCAACTAACCTTCCGGACAACTCTGCGGGGGGGGGGGGGGGGGTGCGCTACCAATTATTCTTAACCCCTTTACAGAAGAGAAAACCTGACCCTTATGGAGGCTAAGTAATTTGTTTGAAGTCACACAGCCTCAATTTGAACCCAGGTGGCCTATACTGTTAAGCAACCAGCAGACTACAATTCTGTTGCTAGCTATCCCAGTCTCCTCTAGGCAAGTCAGGGTAAAACTCAGCAAAATGCAGATCAATGCTGTTCAGTTGAGGAGAAAAATAATCTACACATACACATGGTACTTTTTCCAACTACTCTCATTTGAAAGCTTTAGTCACTATGGCCCAGACTGAATGGGGGAAAAGGGGAGACAGAATCTAAAACGCTAAAGCTAGAACACATTTCAGAAATGATGTACCTGAAATCCCCTTAGATGCTTCTGAACTCTGAAGCAACCTGGCTTCATTGCTCACATCTGGGAAGCCAGGCAAGCTTGGGCTGTCGCTTCCTGTCAAGAACTGAAAGAATTTTCATATTGACACAAGTCTGTCATTAACCTCTTTCTTCATGTCTTCCAGGCAAATGCCTGATCTGATTATTAAAACAAGTCATGTTGCAAAGGTGGAAATCTGCTGTTCACCTTTCCTCGTCTTTCCAAGCAAAATGGTGGAGGGGCACATGGCTACCTGATTATTAAGTTTATTATACTATGAACCATTTGCTAGGGAAGGTAAAACCCAGACATTTAGGTTTTTCACACAAACCAATACCCAATTTATCAGTCTGAAATTCAACACAGTAAAACACTGGCTCATACAAAAATATTAAGTGGTTTTTGACAAAACTTTTTCCTTTTTAAAAATACAGGATTAATATTGACATATGTATCTATAATACACACATAAACTAAATTCAGATAACCCAAGAATTCAGGACTAGTCATCAGTGTGATTAAATCAGGGATAAAACACCTCTGAATTTCCCATAATTTGTTTTACCATCATGTTTTCCTGAATACTTTTTATAGAAATTATTCACTTATCATGACTAGTTCAGATAATTTAAATTCTCAACAAACTTGTGTAGAGCATGAGAATATGGTCTTGTCACCATGATAATCTGCAATTGTCCAACCTATCAGCTTCTTAAGTAATTTCCCAGCTTTGGCCTGGGAGCCTGTTTCAGAATATACTCTTGAACAGAGCCAAGCACTACGACTACCTAAGAGCTGTGTATGTCCTGTGACTTACAGAGGGTGTGGCACAGAGAAAAAGCAAATACAGGCAGGTACTTTTTGCATACATCTATTTTCCCAAAGCAGCCACTGAAACCATGTGAATTGGAATAAAACTTAGTCCTCACACGGAATAAAGGACAACAGACAGAATCAGAAAGCTTGGCTGCTTCCCAGTGTTGAATATAACCTACAACACAGAGAAAATTCACGGGGACTGTTAGCAAGGAAAATGGCACAGAGTAGGCCTGTATCAGGTTTTAATGTTGGCTGTTACCAAAATTGATGTTGAATAAATAGCTTAAATCCTCCCTCTTTAGGGGGAGAAAGTTAGGGTTGGACTGGCAATAAAAAGTTTAATTCCAGCTTGGAGGCGGTTTTCAACCCTTTTTGCTAATGAGGAGTGGTCAGTCTGCACCACAAACCCCTCACCTCACTAAAAAGATTCAGCTATTGAACAAAGACTAAGCAGGCTCTTAGGTACGGATGTAGCTCAACTGTGATGGGAGTGATGGGGTCCAGGACAGGGCTGCCCCAAATGTGCCACTTTAGCATGTGGATTATTTGAGCTGAAGGCCACCAATGCCTAACAGACTCAAGGAGAACTTTTTACCTCCCCTGGTACTGCCTGAAAGAATTTAGACAGGGAGTCTGTACCAAGGAAGAGAACTATTACCAAAGTGAACTTTTTTTTTTTTTAACATTAAGAGTTCTCCACATGGCATAGTTTACCAAACATTTATTCTTCCCATCTTTCTATAAATTGTTTTTATTCCTTTTGAAGCTGAAGACCCCTATCCCCCTTCTCCTTAGCTCAAGATGGCTTGTAAGCCTTGGTTGCCTATTTATGATACTGTCATGTCTATATGAAGTTCCCACATGTATGAAATTAAATTTTTCTCCTATTAATCTGTCTTAGGTCAATATAATTATTAGGCCAGCCAAAGAACCTAGGAAGGAAGAAGGGAAAAGTTTTCCTCCCCTACTGGGGAAAATAATCCTGCACTCCTCCTCCTCCACCCTACCTCCCCTTCCCATTTCCTTTACTTATATTACCTCACTGACAGTGATCCTCGTTTTTATGGAAGGGGAAAGAAGCACATAGAGGTTATGGACTCGGGGCCATGGAAAATAGCAGAGTCCCAACTGGAGCCGAGCCTGCCAACAATCACAGCAGGCTTCTCCCCTAAAATGCCTCCTCCATCTGCCATGACACTCAGGCACTGAAAGGGAGTTTTCATTGTGTCCTTAAGTCTAACTGCTTTGGATGCTTTCAGAGAGGTGACTTCAAAATTCCCCTCTTCTTTGCCTTAAGGAAAAGATGAAAGAAGAAAAATATAAATAAAATTAGCAATATACACAATTCCCACAGCACATAAGCTAAATGATTTAATATTAGCAAGGGCCAAAATGGATCTTGATACTGAAAATAAAGACACACTAATACTTTCTCAAGAAAATAAACATTTGGAGGGAGAAACATTTCTTAAAAAAAAGAAAAAAAAAGTTTATTTGGAAAAGCCAGCCTCTTACACAAAAGGTTTTGTACCTATACTTTCTTTCACCGTGTCAATTACAATGATATTTTAAAATTCACGGAATATAATTTATCAAGTGTCTATCATTATCTTCTTGTGCATTTTAGAAGATATTAGGTTAAAAAATATTTACAGTTTTCATTCTGGTCCATCCTCCCTATCCTTATATTAAACCCATTTCTCTACTTCTCAAGTAAGTAAAAAAAAGGGTCACAATATCTTTAGGTTTGTGTGGAAAGTAAGAATGTATCCAATAATTGTAAGCAAAACATAATTTTCTGTCAGGCCTGAGAAAAAGAAAAGGAGCAACTTTCCTCCAAATCTTATCCTTATTTGTTTGCCTGGGGCCAAATTGCTCTGGCTTTCTTTAATTAGCAAACATTAAAGAAAAAAACCCAAATATACAAAGATTGAATATCTCACACGCAGCTCTAAGACAGACACAGATATAAATGGAACCACTATGAATCAATGGGGGGAAATTCCAGGAAAATCATTAACAAAAAAAGATTCCAAGTCTCACAGTTTAACTGAGGTTTTGGTAAAACTGAAGCTGAATTCAGCTGCTGTTTGAAATCTCTGTCTGCATTTAATTAGATGTGTTGTATTTACTAATAAGGAGGCACAAATACATAGTTTTGCATATTTTAAAATTAACTTTTACACTGAAAAATACTAAGTGACCTCAAAGGGGGCAATGGCCTATAACCACTCAAAATGCATCTTTGAAAAGGGAAAACAGTAATGTAATGAAATCAATTCTCAAACACTAATAATATTAGCATCCCAAGAAAAGATTCCAGAGAGGTGCTGATGAGTACAATGTGTCTAGAATGGCCAAGATGTTTCCAAAGCTTTATGCTTTAAATTTCCTAAATATATAGCTAGCAGGCACTATGCCAGGCAACTATTGATGCTAGGAAAATATTTTAGTCAGGATTTTATAAAATCCCAACTTGCAACGAATATTTCTACTTATAAATCTTCCAGTGATGATGTATGACACTATATTACAAGTAACAATGAAACAAAGATTAATTTTAAATTTTAGACTGGTCTCAAACAAGTTAGTTGTTACTCTTCCTTACAACGTAACACTTAAAATAGATGAATTCAGCAGAATGGTTTAAAAAGTTAAGGCTCCCTAAAGAGTTCTAAAGACTAAAACTTAAGGCACATATTATAATCTTCTGGACACTGGTAAAAGCTAAGATTTAAACAAACAAACAAACAAACAAAAAAAACCCCATACTACTTCCTTCTGTCATTCTTTGCCAACCACTCCCTTCCCAAAGGTATGGCATTTTAAATTCAGGCTACTGGTAAGGAGTGAAACAAAAATTCCATCACTGAACACCTGGTATGATTTCCCACACAAATGTCCACTATTTGCATTGAGCACCACTGCTGGATAACAGGCCAGTAGAACATTTTCAGGTATCTTGGGTCACAAGCTGCTCCATTGACCCTTGGGCCCCACACGTTTAGACTGGACTCTCCTCCTCTTTGGGACTTCCTTCTGTGTCTTTCTGCTCTTCAGATTCTGTGTATTCTTTTGGCTTCTCAGCAGCATCTACACTGGTCTCCTCCTCTTTATTTTCCTTTTTCTGCTGCTTCTCTGCTTTCTGTTCTTTCGCCACAAGCCGATAATTGATGCCCATGCCAATGAAGAGATAGATGCCTGCGATAATTAGGATCACACCACACGCCCAGTATGTGTATTTGTAGTCTCCATAGATGTCATTCAGACGACCTAAAGATATCCAAAACACAGTTATGTGGGGAAAAGTGAACAAGTATACCTTTCCCAAATGAAGCTGAAGGATCTACTCAGAAAGATGTCAACCAATCCTCAAAGAGCCCATAAATGACAAATTAGTCTAAAAAAAGAACTGCTAAAAATTATCTCATCTTTTATGATGTCACACTTGGGTTTTAGATGGCCTTGCATATTTTGTTATTTTTAGCAACTTGAAAATAATGAAATCTTTCCAAATTTGAGCCAGGAAAGACCTACAGATCATCTAGAATCAATTCTCTGGATTCACAGTGGAAAAATTTGTTGCTCAAAAGAGGTTTAGGAGTCTTGCCCCAGGCCACAGAGCTAACTGCAGTCTCCTGGCCAATGCTCTTTCGCTGACATCAGCATTTCCCAAAGAGCGGTCCCTGTGAACACTTGGCCTGTGCTATACAATTAACAGCAACACCTTTCCACCATTCGAAGTGCTTAATCCTCACAACAGGCAGATTCTGTCATCATTCGCGCTGTATGATGTACACACTGAAGTACAGAGACCTTAAGTAACTCGCCCAAGGTCACAGAGCTCATAAGTGAAATAACATGGCTTTTAATCCAGGAAGTCTGACACTGAAGCTGCACCTGTAACCTCCTGAGTGTTCCCAAAGTCAAACTTAGGGAATGGCATAACATATTCTTTTCTGGTAAAGATTCACCATGTGCATATTAAATAGGCTTTGCAAGGTCCTCTGGTAATCTACCAAACTTGGGGTTTCCAAAAATTTTTTGGCCATGAAATCCTTGTTATAGTAAAATTTATTAGCATCTCACCCAATTGGTTACTTAAGGAATAAACACCCAAGAGGACTTAATACAACCAATTCAAATATGATTCCATATGCTTTTCTAACTCAGGACATCGTTCATTCAGCAATATTTATCGGGCTGACACATACACTTGGCACCGGGCTGCTGGCCCTGAGGATAAGGGAGAGCAGAGGAGAGAACATCCACAGTTCAGTGGAGAAGAGAAATGTTAATCAAATAATTATACAAGCCGTGACAAGGAGTGTTTGAAAGCAGAAAATAGGGGGTTGGGAGCAGCAAGCAGGGTCAGGAAAGCTTCTCTTACAGTGTAAATGAAGCAGGGACCTAGAGGAAGATGGGACCCATCTAGGAGGAGGGGATGGGAGAAGGATGAGGCCAGAGCACAGCAAGTGCAAAGGCAGGTGGTAGGAAGCTGGGGTGTGAGAGGGGAAGGAGGAAGGGCGGGGCTGTTGGAGCAGAGAGAACAAAAGGTGAGTGACAGGAAATGAGGCTGGAGAGATTGGAAGCCAGGCTGGGGGGCGCCTTGTAGGCCACAAGGGAATTTGCTCTCCACCCCAAGAACAATGGGAAGCAACTGGAAAGATCTCATCAGCTGGAATATCGAGTTTGTATTTGCCTGCAGAGTAGAAAACAGATTGTAGGCTGGCTAGAGTGGATATGGGTAGACCAGTCTGGAGGCTGCTGGAGCAACCCAGATAGGGGACAGGAACTGTGGATGGGGTGGTGTTGTGACAGAAAAAGTGGGCCGACTAGAATCACTGGATATGGGGAGGAAGAGAGCAGTATCAGGAGAGCTATAGGTCTTCTTTATGTATCCTTATTCCCCAAATCATACTTCTAAAAAGTATACATCTTCACTAATTTGTTATCTAGTGAGCTATTAACTGAAAGATAACCTTAAGAAACAGTTCCCAAATTATATACTCACTTACTAGCCATGTGAT
This sequence comes from Lynx rufus, assembly GCF_022079265.1. Taxonomy (NCBI): domain Eukaryota; kingdom Metazoa; phylum Chordata; class Mammalia; order Carnivora; family Felidae; genus Lynx; species Lynx rufus. The sequence continues at coordinate 126,048,395 of NW_025814834.1, read as the reverse complement.
GTAAGGCAAACTATTTAACCTTTCAAAGCTTCTACTTCTTATGAAGTAGGAACTATGACAGTCCTATTTCATAGGCTTATGAGCTGTAAGAGGATACAGAAAATGTTTAGGACAGTCCCTGGTAAACCAGGAGCTCACATGGTAGCTATTATCAGAGGTGTTGTATTTTACATGTTTTCTACAATAAGCACCTAAGTTTTATGAAGATAAAACACTTCAAAAAAGAATGCCGTTTGTAAAAATATTGGACTCCCCTTTCAACTTGATGGTTCAATGCAATTTGATTCTGTAAGGATCTGAGCAATTATGCTGTGCCAAGCATTGTGTCAGCACTGAGGCTACAGAGATGAAAAATGCTCTCTGCCACCCAGAGGCTCACTAATCTCTGCTTTTTATCACCTTCCCAATTTTCTATGCCTGTTTTATGTTAAGAGGACCAAAGAGGTAGTAAGGCATACTATACCTAAAAGTGGCGGCCCCAGGAGGACAGGACAGCATTCCACAATGGTCACCAATCCCACAGCGCTGGAGAACCTCTGGGGTCCAACAAGGTCCATCAGTGTTTCGAATAATACGGAGCTGAGCCACCCAAATGCAAATCCAAAGAATCCCGCATAGACACAGAACCCAATGTAGCTGGAGGATAAAGGTGCTAGCAGATGACACACTCCATTTGCAATAATAGAAGCAGCAAAAAAGTACTGAACTCGAGGTCTTATCCACTTTGTGTTGGCTACAAGTCCCATAGAAGGTCTGGCTACCATATCGACGAAAGCCAGAATGGAAAGAAGGAAGGCAGCCTTCTCACTAGAGTAATGTTTACTCTTGCCATAATTACTGAGAAAGACCAAAGGAGTAAATAGTCCAAAAAACATGAGCACATTTCCGGAGAGGTATAGCAAAAAGCCTCTGTGTGTGAACAGAGATAAGTCCAGGAATTTATTAATTGTTTGGAAGACTGATCGTTTCTCTTGTTTGGGGTTTCCTCCAATAAGATCTGTATTTGCATCACCTACTCCCTTTTTTCCTTCAGATTTTCCAGCATCCTGAAGGGATTCTTTAGACCTATCTTTCCCTGCATTGGTTGGCGGGGGCCCTATCGGTCGCATCAGGGCACCAGCTACACAGCAATTTAGTAGGAGGCCCCCAAGAATTAGGAAGCTTCCTCTCCAGCCAAAGATACCGAAGAAAGCCTGATTGAGGGGGGCCAGAGTAGAGAGAAACACAGGGCTGCCTGCCATGGCCAGTCCATTAGCCAATGGTCGCCTCTTGTAGAAATACTTGCCAATCATCGTCAGAGCCGGATTCAAGTTGAAGGCAAGCCCGAGACCTGGGGAGGAGGGTTAAAAAGAATCACATACTATAATAAATGTCAGCAACGTATTTGGAATTACTTAACAAAACAAAGAAATTAAAATAAGAGTTATAAATAATGCAAATGAGACAAAAATCCTCACCATTACAGGATATACTGTATAATGGTTTAAAGTGTGGTATCTAAAAGCAGACATATGTGGGTTCAAATCTCAGCATCGCGACTTGCTGGTAATGTCGGACATGTGAGTGTCTCCTAATACGTAAAACAGGTGCACAGTGCTGTTGGTTAAAACAGTGCCTGGCATTGCAGTCTGCACTCAATAAATGTTAGTTATTTTTATTACTGTTTATAGTATTTGAAGGTGAATAACTATTTGTCTAATCTTGCAAAACCACCTGAGGAATCATTGTAATGACAGAAAAATCATTAAGTGGATAATTATCAAGTAGAGACAAGTTTTACAACAGAAAGTGCAACACAAAATTATTCCTTTTATAATAGCACCAAAGGGGCACCTGGGTGGCTCAGGTGGACAAACGTCCAACTTGAGCTCAGGTCATGATCTCATAGTTCATGAGTTGAAGCCCCACATCAGGTTCCTGTTGTCAGTACAGAGGCTGCTCCCTCTCTCTCTGCACCTTGCCTGCCCGTGTTCTCAATCCCTCTCAAAAATAAAGAAACATTTTAAAAAATGACTTTACAATAGCACCAAAAGTAAAAAATGTGCAATTTTAATCACTGCAACTGTGTAACTTTCCTAAAAGGTCAGAAAATGAAAACACACACACAAGCGCACACAGTTTTTGGACAATAAAACACAACATCATCAAGACATCAATACTCCCCAAATGAATGTATTAATTTAATGTGATTCCAATGAAAATTCAGTGCATTTCATTTTGGAATAGGGTAAAATGACTCTAAAACATACTTAAGAGAATGCATGGGAGTCAATCAGGAAGTCCTCCTGTGGTACAGGAGGAGTGGGACAAACAGTAACAGATATTTAAGTGGACTTCCAGAAGCTACAGTCATTACAACAGTGTGGCTCTGACTCAGGCATAAACACTGATCCGTGAAAGTGGACAGAGTCCATGAACATTTAATGTAAAAAAAAATATTATATATATATATATAAAATAAATATTATGTATATATAGAACATATTTTAATGTAAACATTATATATACATACACTTAATGTAAAAGTGAAGTTTTTAATTCCTGTAGAAAGAATTGTTCAATAAACAGTGCTAGTAAAAGTGAATATTCAAATAACTTCTAGATGCTTTCCCTGGTCCCTGCTTGTTCCCTACCATTTATGTTTAAGCCATTCACAGAGCATTAAACCAATACACCAGAGCAGATCACTCCACTGTTTCAAGCCTGATAGTGGCTTCCCAACCATAACCTTCCCCTACGTTAACTCCCTTCCTCATCTCATACCAGACCATTCTCACCTGTGCCAAGAAGTACACTGTTGACCTGGGGCTTAGGTTCCCCTAGATTTTCACAAAGCTAGTTCCCTGTTTACTCAGATTTCTTGGTTAAGGACATGTCTCCAGAGCACCCTACCTTCATAGACCACCTAGTCTTTCTCTGTCAGAACACTTTGTTTTGAGGCTTTGTATAGCATTATTACTAGCTGATATTTTCCCTATTTATTCATATATTTGTGAGTAGTATTGTCTGCCCCCTCCCATTAAAGAGTATGATTTAGCCCAATTTTGTTGTTCTATTCCCAACAATATCTAGCACAGTGCCTGATACACACATGGTTGTTAATAAATATTTGAGGAACGAATAAAAGAGAATAAGCTGAGTAACCATGTGGGAGCAAACAGACTTTTATATTTCTTCTTATTTTATGTAAAATGTTTTCTTCTATTCAGAAGTTTTAAATGTAAAACATGGCAGGGGGAGGGTAGGGTACCAGATGTTTAAAAATAGGCAAATAGGGGTGCCTGGGGTGGCTCAGTTGGTTAGGCATCTGACTCTTGATTTTGGCTCAGGTCATGACCTCACGTGTTCATGAGTTCAAGCCCTGTGCATACTAGGCTCCACCCTGGCAGTGGGGAGCCTGCTTAGGATTTTCTCTCTCCGCTGCTCCCCATTTGCCGGTGCATACAGGCTCACGTGCACGCTCTCCCTCTCCCCCTCACTAAATAAATACATAAATCTTATAAAAATAAAAAAAAACTTAAAAATTTTAAACGTTTACTTATTTTTGAGAGAGAGACAGACCGTGAGTCAGGGAGGATCAGAGAGAGATGGAGACGCAGAATCCAAAGCAGGCTCCAGGCTCTGAGCTGTCAGCACAGAGCCCGACACGGGGCTTGAACTCATGGACCACGAGATCATGACCTAAGCAAAGTCGCATGCTTAACAACTGAGCCACCTAGGCGCCACCCCCTTTCTGGTTTTTTAATGTTTATTTTTGAGAGAGACAGAGTGTGACTGGGGGAGGGGCACATAGGGAGGGAGACAGTATCCGAAGCAGGCTCCAAGCTCTGAACTGTCAGCGCAGAGCCCGATGCAGAGCTTGAACTCATGAACCATGAGATCATGACCTAAGCTGAAGTTGGACTCTCAACTGACTAAGCCACCCAGGCACTGCCCCCCACCCCAAATTTTTCTTCCAAAGAAAAGTCAACAGAAAAAAATTGGCAACAGATATTTGGAGGGATGGGGACTGGGAAGTTATTGTTTAATGGGGTCAGAGTTTCAGTTCTGCAAGATGAAAACAATTCTGAAAATGGATGGTAGAAATGGTTGCAAAACAATGTGAATATAGTTAATACCACTAAACTGAACACTTAAAAGATGGTTAGGAAAGTAATTTTATGTTATGTGTATTTTCACAAATGTAAAAAAAAATTTGGAAAAATAACTGTGTCTTATGCAAAGGGACAATAATTTAACATGTAAAGTTACTACACATTATTCTTAAACAAGTACACAAAAGCCATTAATAAGAATTTTGTACAAAGACAAACCCCAAATACACAGCCACAGACAAATTAAAAATATTTACTTTCCCAATAATCAAAGAGATTTAAATTAAAACGAGAAGACACCATTCACCCGATGAAATGATTTTTAAAAAAGATAATATCCTATTTTTGCCAAGGCTGTATCCCCTCTCACATGAAGGTAGAGCTCTTAGTGAGCATGATCTTTCTGGAGGGCAATTTAGCTTATATGTATTTTTCAAAAACATAGCAGTTCCACTTTTACAAAGTTATCCTAAGAAAATATTCATGTTCATAAAGGACTATTAATGTAATACTGTTTACTAACAGTAAGAAAATGCAAAAAAAACCCCAAAAACAAAAATTAAACCCTAAATATTGAACAATTAACTAAGAGACTGGTCAAATAAAATTATGGTATATAGGAGCCTGTTTGGCTCAGTCAGTAGAGCATATGACTCTTGATCTCAGGGTCGTGAGATCTTGGCATACAGCTTAATAAAAAAAAATTTTAGTATATATCTATTCAATGGAATATTGTTATCAGAATATTTAATGACATGGAAAGATGTTCATGGTATCTTGGTAAGTGAAAAAAAAAGGTTACAAAACATAATCTTATCATTTTTTGTATTAAAAGGTTATATGTTTGTACACAGAAAAAAGTATGGAAAGACATACATTAAAATGTTAACAGTCACATCCTCTGGATTATGAAGTTATAAGTAATCTTTATTATACTCATCAGTTCATTATTTTAATCTGGCTATCAAAAAAGGAAGAAGGGAGTTATTAAGTGGATCTTTTATCCCTCAGAAATGTATCTGGACATTCTGTCAGATAATTCCAGCTTTATGTTTTATGCTCTCCTGCTCCAATAGAAGGCTATTCCCTGTGTGAGGAAGAGGTAATGAGAAAGAGTAATAACCAATGATCAACCTTGCAAGAAGTTGCCTGACACATTTTATCTACCACCATTGACTATTCTTAGGACAAGAGATGCTATCATCTCTTTGATTCATTCATTCAACAATGAACACATACTGTATGATAGCAATTTCTTTAAAAGTATGATTTTCTAGTACCCTTAAAAGTATTTATATAGCTCTTCAAAATGATAATCAAGTAATTTCCATAAGGAAGGAATTTCACTCCAAAGATCTGAAAGATGAATGTAAGTGAAAAGCAAATAGCCAGTAATAAACTAATGCTTGAAAATGAACCAACAGCAACTCACCTCCAATGACTCCAACACACAAGTAAAGTTCCTGAACGGTATTACAGAAAGAAGCTGCAATCAAACCACAGCCTGACAAACAGCCACCAGCAATCATGATTGGACGACTGCCATATTTATTCACCAGGATACTGCTGATAGGACCTGGGAGAGAACCAGAAATTTAGTAGCATAGAAGAAAGGAACCAACTCCTGCATCTATAGAAGGCATTAATGACACTAAATGACAAGTTCTCCAAAATAAACAGAAAACAACAAAAGACGATGGTAAGAATATTGCTTTCTATAATTATTGCATAGTCAAAGTGTATTAGAAATAAAGATGCTAAAAAACATTACTGTGTGCCTTCTACATCTATAAATGTTGGACAGAATTTTGCTAAAATATAAAAGGACTCTGGTCTCTCCTCGGTCTTCTTCTTATAAGGCAGGACTGGCTGAAAACATCTTGGTAATGGATGTTTGTAGGCTTGTTGTCATATCTAGGATATGATCAACGTATTTAATAAGTTTGCTCCGTTTTCATTTTTTGGACAGGCACTCTGACATGATGAGATGATTTTAGAGTATTATTTATACATTATCATAAATGCAGTTTGTGTCATATTTTTAAAAAAGAAAAAAATGAAAATGACCAATATTTTTTCTAAGTTTAAGTAATTTTGCAATTAGGAAATCTAACTTTAAAACAAAAAAAACTGTTCCCAGTTTTACCTACATGTCTCAGGTACTGAATTGAGTCTTTCTTTCAGAGTTAACTTGGCTCCGTGCCTATATTACTGTTTCATGGTAACAATACTGTGGGGAAAAAAGCTTGTGGGAGATTAAGTCAAATAATGGTCAAAATATCTTGGGTCTAACAACTCAAGAAGATAGAAAATAGAGTGTTATTCTGAGAAAATCAGATTAAAAACAAAAGAAAATCTGATTAAATTTCCTCTGCTAAACAGATGAATACCAAAATATCAGCTTTTCTTGAACATGAGAGAAGGAACCAAATAAAATTTGAAGTATCATAAGGATCAGGAAGAAAAAGATTTGTTGTATTTATCAGTTTTCAAATATGAATATCAAATGGCCTCTCCTTACTTGCTACAAATAGGTATAATCTGTAAGTCCTTTTACCAAACTTTTAAATGTTAATTATAAGAAAGTCTTATCCAAACCAATGTTTTAAAAGCTGTAACACAATTCTTAAGTAGACTAACAGTATTTCTAATTACACTGAATGACATTCATTGAATTTCATTTATGTATAAGAATACTTATGTCTCTACTTCATGGATATGGACTTGTGGGAACGACACCTTTGTTTACCTGACACTGTACCTCGTCTGCCTGGAAAAGGTAGATGACTGCAAACAGAAAGGATCACTGCAATGCATCAGTAGGGAAGGGGACACAAGGAAATGATCTGCTGTTTGAACACTGCAAAGTCACAAAGCTACTGAAAACCAAGTTTCAAATCCAGCCCATTTCTCCCCATTACATGCACTCTATGTGTGTGGAACTAAACTACAAAGCAGTAGTCATACAAATCATGTTTTTCTTCTATTAGCACAGTAAATTCTGACCTTCTTCTGTTCATTCTATAATTAGTTCCCTAGAAGACAGTCTACTTTTTAAAACAAATATACAGTGTATGTATTCAGAATATACTACTGGTTATATGTTGACATATTCTATTTCCATAAACACCATGGAAAATTCTGCAGTTACTTATATTGTAGTACTACACTCAAAGTTGCAGGATGGGGGCGCCTGGGTGGCGCAGTCGGTTAAGCGTCCGACTTCAGCCAGGTCACGATCTCGCGGTCCGTGAGTTCGAGCCCCGCGTCAGGCTCCGGGCTGATGGCTCGGAGCCTGGAGCCTGTTTCCGATTCTGTGTCTCCCTCTCTCTCTGCCCCTCCCCCGTTCATGCTCTGTCTCTCTCTGTCCCAAAAATAAATAAACATTGAAAAAAAAAAAAAAAGTTGCAGGATGATACAATTAAAAGGTCAGGCTCTGACCCCAGGGAATCCAAATTCAAATTATGGTATGTATGCAAGAAGGAATCAAACCTTTTGACATCCTAGTGTTTCAGAGTACTCACTAAGTCTATCTCAGGGGCTGGCTCCAGAAATGGCTGCTAGGAGAGACTTCAGGCTCAGCTTGAATTTGTATAAAAATTTTTCATTGACTTTCTAAGTCACTTCATGAAAATATCAGACCACGGCTGGTTTGGAAATAATTGGAATTTATAGCTTATGTAAGATGAAATAATTAAAGGGGCGCCTGGGTGACTCAGTCAGTTAAATGTCCGACTCCTGATTTTGGCTCAGGTCATGGTCTCACAGTTCATGAAACTGAACCCTGCATCGGGCTATGCACTGACAGTGCGGAGCCTTCCTTGGATTCTCTCTCCCTCTTTCTCTGCCCCTCTCTGGCTTGCGCTCTCTCTCTGTCAAAAAATAAACATAAAAAAAGATAAAATAATTAAATACTGGAAGAATATTCATGAAATATTTCCATATAAATTCCATATAAATTTTCATATACATTCTGTATAGTCAGAATTACAAAGGTCAAAATAACTGCCACATCGTTGATTCTGTGAATTAGAAGTTAATACTGTGAAGCCCACAATATTAAAGTAGGAACGTCAAAATGACGTACGTTAGTGTGAAACTGAAAATATGCAAATTTACACTTCCATGTTAAAAAAAAAAAACCTCAAGTAAATAAATCAAAAGTAGGCAACTAAGATTTCCTCCCTTAAAAATACACTTATGCTCTAACAAGCATCAGTATATCTCTCTGAACCAAAGCATTAAAAAAGCCCACTAAACCACTCATAGGTCAAAACATATTAGCGTTGAGGGTGTGGCCCAAATACAGAAGTTACAGAATTATGGCAGTTTAAAAACTGATGATAATTCTTAGGGGATATACCACTTAGGAGCCAATCAAAACAAAATAACCCATTTAGGAAAAATTCCACCACAGGCTCTCAATAGGCAATTTGTCTTTCAGAGTTATTTCAGGAAGGATGGCCCCAATTAGCTATCATTAAAAATAGAGAGGGGTACAGTTCATAGGCCTATTATAACACGAATTCAGAGAAAATGTGCTAGTTATCTCTGGGTGAGGACAAAGAAGGAACTGTTTTCCCAGAAGAAAGTGTCATGTGCAATTAGCACAACTGACATCACTTACTTTTGATGCAAAATACAAGTGGCTCTCAAGCTCTGTGACAGCTCCAAATTGCAACATGTGAACCTCTGGTTCATCCTCAGCTCAACACACATTGAACACACACCTGGAGTACTTCTGGATAATACTTATGCCAAAAATTTCTTCAAGCCATCATAGTCAAAATCTGATTTGAAAATCCAGGCACATGGAGTTCAAAGCCTCTAAAACTACTGGCTCTTACAATCTAAATAATGTCCAAAGTCCCTTTTGGTTTCTCTGAATTTATGAAAAGAAAATAACTACTACAATATAGCACTTAGGTTCTCTTAAAAGTACTTAAACAAAACAGGCATACCTTCAAAATTCAAAAGGCATAAAAAGATACGCAGTGAAAAAAGAAGCCTTCCCACTCCTGTTCCAAGTCACCCAATTCACCTCTCTGTAAGGCCACTAGGTTACCTGTTTTTTCTGTGCAATGAAATTATATACTTAATTAAATTAGGACTTCAACTATTTACTGTTTCAGAAGTTTATGTTATTGTCTCAGTTGGATTATGAACTCCCCAAAGGCAGGGATCAGGATCAAGTGTTCTCTGTCACTCACAAGACCTAGCCTAGAGGAAGTGGGGTGGAGAGAAAAAAACAAACAAACAAGACCCAGCCTAGGGTGAAATATGTGCCTAGTGCTTAATATTGGTTCAATCTGCCACCAGGTTAGAAGCCCAAGGCTAAAGTTTTACAGTTGAAGTATAGAATCTTTATATTGGCTGGCTATTAAGGAGCTACATGTGAAAATAAGCTAAGGTACTAAACTGCCACCAAAAAATAGTATTAACAGAGGCGAAAGCTTGGCTAAATAAGCACCATGAGACACTGTCAATCTCAGTAAATAAATACACTTGGCTTTAGAATCTCTCACTAAGTAACTATACATTTTAAGTATTATGGAAGGTTTTGACTTCTACACGTTACATTGTGATTTGATGTTCCAAGGTGAAACAAACTATTTTAAATGATGTTAAGTAAGCAACTTACTCTCCGTATCTCCTTTAAAACATGTCAAGGAAAACAGAAAGGAAAAAGTGATGAAACTTAAGCTAAAACTTAAGTTTAAGGCAAAACTGAAATGCTTTTAAAAAAATTTTTTTAATGTTTATTTATTTTTGAGAGAGAGAGACAGAGTGCGAGCGGGAAGGCGGCAGAGAGAGAGGGAGACACAGAATCTGAAGCAGGCTCCAGGCTCTGAGCTGTCAGCACAGAGCCCGATGCGGGGCTCGAACCCACAAACTGTGAGATCACGACCTGAGCCAAAGTCGGATGCTTAACCAACTGAGCCACTCAGGTGCCCCTGAAATGCTTTTAGGACAAATAACATCACAAGGAACAAGGGGAAGATTTTATTCAGTTCTTTAATGCTAATACCATGAAAAGATTTTATCTGAGACTTTGAACCATGCTACTATTCAGGTGAGCCTGATTTATTTCAATTCTCCCAACATCAATTTAAGAAAAACCTTCATGTTTACATCTCAAGAATCTAGCAGAGAGCAAGAAGAAAAACCAGTTGTGCACATGTCATTTTTCTGAGCGCTTTTTAAAGCTCAATGATTAGGAGTTAGACCAAATCACAGCTCCTTACAGTTTCTCATTTCTGTTTCAGAATACTACAGGGGAACAAACAGAGCAAGAGTTGTCATGGTTAACAAGAATGAAAAATATGAATAAAACAGCAGGCCTTGGGGGTTCTTACCTCCACCATACATGACAGCCAACATGATTGAGGATATCCAGGACACTTCACTGGTGGTGGCATTGAAGATACCTTCAATTTCTTTGAAGAACACAGTAATGGATTTGGGAAACGCATAAGAGAAGCCGATGGAAATGAAGGCTCCAACTACTACCGCCCACCCCCAGCCTCCATCTGGGGGAGTATATCCAACTGGACCTCCAATTGCTGGTGGCATTTTATGTGTAGATGAATTCCAAAATGCAGTTCAAATCCAAATATCTGAAAAATATAAAATTAAAATACCATGTCAACAATAAAGCACTCCCACCAGCAAGGCACTTGCACACTTTATGGCCAGCTCTCAAGTAACTGAATTGTTTTTCAATATTACTTTTCCAATAGAGATTATCTTCTAAGGGCATTATCAGAAAAAGAGTCTTAGAGCCATGGTATTGCCCATAGTTCTTAGTAGGAAAACAGCTCCTTACCATTTAAGGAACCATAATGGAAATAAATCCTGTTCAGTAAATATAGCCTTTGTGTTTCAAGTAAGCCTACTTGTTTTAGAAGTTAATATAATTCCTCAAATTATTGTGAATAACTAAATGCCTCATTTGATTTATCTGCATGCAAAATCCACGTAACACATGCCACACACAAGTTTCAAGTTTTAAAACAGACTTTTATAAGTTTTCCCCTTTCCCAAAATGTATTCTTCAATACTATTTTCTTTTTACTTTCTCTTATATGCTGACAGAATATTAGGAAGTGGGTACCCAAGTCACCAGATACATAGCAATTTGCAAAATAGATCATTCTGAACACACAAGAATTTCATTTAATGGGCTGGAAAATTATCTCAGAAAAGTTTCTTTTTATTTATATAATTGCTTTGACTCAAGATATTTTTTTCCATTATATGACAAGAAAAGCCCCTAAACAATAGCTCAGTCAAGTATCATTAAATCCACAAATTGAACTATGATGTCAAAAGATGATACTTCAAATTAAAAATTGTCCCCTTTTCTTGAAGTGACCTAGTACTAATGAATAGTATGGTTAGAAAATGCAACTTTCAGGGTGCCTGGGTGGCTCAGTTGGTTAAGCGTCTGACTTTTGGTTTCAGCTTAGATCATGATCTCATGGTTTGTGGGATCAAGCCCTGCACTGGGCTCCGTGCTGACAGCGTGGAGCCTGCTTGGGATTTCTCTCTCTCTCTCTCTCTCTCTCTCTCTCTCTCTTCCCCTCCCTTGCCCACATGCTCTCTCTCAAAAGAAATAAACTTAAAAAAAAAAAAGAAAATGCAACTTCCTGTTAAATTATGAATAAGAAGATACGAGTGAAAGGAAACAACGAAACTAAAAGACAGCCTACGGAATGGGAGAAGACATTTGCAAATGACTTATCTGACTAAGGGTTAGTATCCAAAATCTATAAATAACTTATCAAATTCAACACTCCCCCCAAAAAAACTCAGTTAAGAAATGAAAAGACATGAATAAACACTTTTCCAAAGAAGTCATCCAGATGGCTAACAGACACATGAAAAGATGCTCAATATCACTCATCATCAGGGAGATACAAATCAAAACCATGATGAGATATCACCTCACACCAGTCAGAATGGCTAAAATTAACAACACAAGAAACAACAGGTGTTGGTGAGGATGTTGAGAAAAGGGAACCCTCTTGCACTGTAGGTGGGAATGCAAACTGGTGCAGCCACTGTGGAAAACAGTATGGACGTTCCTCAAAAAACTGTTTCTTCCAATCCATCTGAACACTTCAAATAGGATTTAAGAAATGAATGTTGCAGGATAGGAAAAAAAGTAGCCCATAGTGGAAGCTTCCCTAAAAGCAAGGACATAGGTTGTCTTTATTCACAAAGGACATAATTGTCCATATAGGCAATGCTAAAGAATATTAAGAAAAAGGTACTAGAACTAAAAATAAATTTAGGTTTCAGGATACAAGATTAATAAACAGAAATCATCTTTTTATAAACCAGCAATCAGAATTTTCAAGTAAAAAAAATAACATTTACAACAGCATCAGAAAACTACTGAATAGGGATACATCTAATAATGTACAAGATGTATACACCGAAAACTATGAGATATTACTAAGAAATTAAAAAACAAAAAAAAAATTAAAAATACAAAAGATAACCCATCCTCATGGTTTGAAAGACTCAATATTTAAATTAGGCAAATATTTCTAAAAGCATGTAACACATATATTAAAAAGTATCTAAATTGGATTTCAAGCTACAGGTTGGGAGAAAATATATATAAAATATATCCAACAAAAGACATGTCCAAATCTTTTATAAAAAGATCTTTTATGGTTCAGTAGTAAAAGACAAGAAACTCAAATAAAAATGGACAAAAGATTTGGGTAATTTATCAAGATACATGAATAACCAAGAAGTACATGAAAAAATGATCAAAATTATTAGTCACTTGTGAAATGCGAATTATAATAAAGAGATACTGATATAGGGGCACCTGGGTGGCTCAGTTGGTTAAGCATCCGACTTTGGCTCAGGTCATGATCTTGCAGTTAGTTCACAGGTTCAAGCCCCACATTGGGCTCTGTGCTGACAGCTAAGAGCCTGGAGCCTGCTTCAGATTCTGTCTCCCTCTCTCTGCCCCTCCCCTGCTCGTGCTCTATCTCTGTCTCTCTCTCTCTCTCTCTCTCTCTCTCTCAAAAATAAACATTAAAAACAAAGAGAGATACTAATATATATCTACTAGATATATCTACTAGAATGACTAAAATTAAGACTGATAATACCAAGAGTTGGTGAGGATATGAAGCAAATGGAACCCTCTGTTGCGGGTGGTAAAGCAAAATGGTACAGCCAGGTTGGAAAACATTTTGGCAATTCCTCATAAAGTTACACAAACATATGATCCAGCCATTACATCCCTAGGCATTATCCAAGAAATGAAAACATACATCTTCATAAAGACTTTTATGAGAATTCTCTAATAGCTTTATTCATAATAGCTCAAAACTGAAAACAATCCAAATATCCATCAACAAGTGAATGGAAAAACAAATCATGAGATAGCCATAAAATGGAATACTACTCTGCAATAAACAGAACTACTGATGCAAACAAGAACATGGGTGAATTGTAAAAATGTTCTGCTAAGTGAAAAAGGACTAGACCTAAAACTATATTCTATATGGTCACATTTATATCAAGTTCTAGAAAGGCCAAATTCTAATAATAGAAAACTTATCAGGGAGTGAAGAGAAGAGACTGACTACAAAGGGGCATGAAAGAACTTTTCAGGGATATGGAAATACTCTAATGATTTGGCAGTAGTTACTCATCAAATTGTATATTTAAAACTGGCTAATTTTATTGTATGTCCATAAAATTGATTTAAAAAAATAGTTCAAAGGCAGTGTCAAGGCAGATAAAATCTGTTTAGTGGCACATGGAGACAATACAAAAGCAAAAGATGATGGCAAGCAAATTTTCTCTCTTGGCCATCTGGTGGTTAAAAATAAGAGGAGGGGCGCCTGAGTGGCTCAGTCAGTTAAGTGTCCGACTTCAGCTCAGGTCATGATCTCATGGTTCATGGGTTTGAGCCCCGCATCCAGCTTTGTGTTGACAGCTCAGAGCCTGGAGCCTGTTTCAGATTCTGTGTCTCCCTCTCTCTCTGCCCCTCCCCTGCTCACGCTCTGTCTCTGAAAAATGAATAAACCTTAAAAAAAATTTTTTTTTAACAAGTAAGAAGAGGAAAAGGAAGAAGACAAGGAAGAGGAGATAGTGCTCTCTTCTGAGAATTCACAACTACAGGCCTGGGTGAGCTTATGGTTGGCAGGGCAATGTCTGTGGGAAATTTCTGTTGTTCTTCCAGAGATATGTTTGACTTTGTCAGTAAGATTTCCCACAGACAAAGCCCTGCCAAACATAAGCTGATGATCTAAAATTTCAAAACACTCAAGAACCAATTAACCATGAGTGAAGTAAAGCCAACTCAATATAGCTGGATTAGACACAAGAACTAAAGACAATGGTATATTTGAAATGATTAAAAGCATGAAATAAGAAATTAAGAACACTAAATAAAAGCAACACATTAAAGACTATTAAAAGAGTAGTTGACTTGAAACAGAACTTCTAGGGGCGCCTGGGTGGCGCAGTCGGTTAAGCGTCCGACTTCAGCCAGGTCACGATCTCGCGGTCTGTGAGTTCGAGCCCCGCGTCGGGCTCTGGGCTGATGGCTCAGAGCCTGGAGCCTGTTTCCGATTCTGTGTCTCCCTCTCTCTCTGCCCCTCCCCCGTTCATGCTCTGTCTCTCTCTGTCCCAAAAATAAAATAAAAACGTTGAAAAAAAATTAAAAAAAAAAAAAAAAAAAAAAAGAAACAGAACTTCTAGAAATAAAAAGTGTACACAATGAAATTCATAACAGGTTAACCAGCAGACTGAACATAGCTAGAGAGACCATGAACCTGACGACAGGTTTGAAGAAAAGTCAATTAGGGGAGAGCTTTCTTCTTGATCTGTGAAAAATTTAGAAAAATAGACTTTAGAATGGGAGGATGTGCATACATCTAATGGAGCTTTGGAAGAAGACAATGGAAAGAATGGGGAAGAAGCAATTTTCAAGAGTTAATGCCTATACCTATTCCAGCTTCGATGAATATGAACCTACAGTTTGAGGAAACTCAACCAGATAAAGAAAAAAAAACAAAACAAAAAACCACCAAGAAAATATAGATTACATAATCTGGAGATAATCACACTGACAAAACAGAATTCTCACTGATTTTGAAAAACTCTCAGCCACCATGTCTTCAAATATTTGTTCTTCCCTTTTCCCCTCCTTCCACTCCCTGAGACTCCAACTGGATGTGGACTGAACCTTCTCAAGGTATCTACTCTCTTTTTCTTCTGTGTTTTCCATCCTTAGTACAGTTCCATCCGTACTGAGAATTTGAGGCTTGGATATTATCTTCCTCCAGAGATGATTCTCATTTACCTAAGGCTATATAAACCCAGAATCTCTTTAAGAATGTTTCAAGGACCAAGATGTTTTGTTCATCCAGATGACCTGAAATCACGTTGCAGTTCCTTTGAGGACTGGTTTATCTCAAATGCACCCTTACTCCTATGGCACAGCCCTTTAGGATCCCAACCAAAAAGAACAGGATTTACCAGAGCTCTTACTCTTGGTGAGCCCTAGACTCCAAAATTTGTTCCTTTGGATCTCTGAAGCTTTCCAAAGCACTACTCAGGCTCCCAAGAGAGTTGCTCCTCCTTCTATAACCAGAAATCTGCTGACCCCATAATCATATCACTATTGCCATAATTAGGAAGCCAGCAAAATAAGAAGCTGCCAAAAATCACGTTATCATCAAAATCAGGAAGTCGGCACAAAGGCTGTTAATATCTGCAGTTAGCTCGAGAACAATATGTACCTCCTATGACATCATCAAGATGGATCTCATGTGCTCTGCTTCTCAAAATCTCAAAGCCAATGAGTAGACATAGAGACCTCTGTTCTAATTTTGCCTTACAAATGTCAGATGATCTATCTGACTGGCAGAATTTAAATCAAATTCAGAAATATAGTTGCAAGGGAACCTGAGAAATGTAGTTTAGCTTTAAAGCCTATGCAATATATTAATGTACACTAGAAAAGAGGATGTAATGGATGCTAAACACCATTTCCAAAATATACCTTAGACATACGCAGTATGATTTATGTAAAATCTAAATTATGTAAAACTATATATGTATACACACACATATCTCCATACCAGTGTCTTTATAAAAAGTGTACATTGATACTATTATATACAGACATACACGAAATGGGTATATAAAAAAATGAAAAACTGTTATAAAAATTTCTAAATGCTTACTTACTGTCAGTATTTGTATTTATCTCATCATGGACTAGCAATATACAACAGACCAGCACTGATCTGTGGGCCATACTTAGTAGTGCTCCTTCAAAATTATCTGGGAGAAGTGATTCAAGAATGCTAGGCAAGGGCATCTCCTCCATATCCTCCTGGCATTGGAACTAGCCAAGATTGAGAGGATCAGATATAGACGGGAGGCCACCACAATTATAAATTTGTTCTTATCAGGAGTTTCCCTTGGTTAATTCATCAGGATGGGTGAAATTATGCCACAATATAATTCCCAACCTATTCTTGTTCACTGGTGAAACAAACAGGGCTAATGAAATGGTGAAGTGCCCAGGGAAATAAAGAACATACTGTCCCATTTCCCTTATAGAAGAGGTTTAGACGGTATGAGAGGACATCTCCAAGAGTTATTCACAACCTCACTAGAGTTGCAGATAGGTCCTAATCTGATGCATAATTTTCCCTTCTCTAAGAATATTGTTTGCACAGCAAGAATTGCTGGCTTCTCTGGATTTCAGGTACTTCGCCTATCCGAGGATCCATAGCTTGTTCTCTAAGTGAGAACAGTGTCAACATTCTAAAGTAATATTCTTTTCCTTGGAACTGTAGTCTTTAGTTTTACTCAGTGTGCACATCATTATATGACACATCATTACTTGACTCTATAGTTTGCCTTAAGGTTCACTCTTGGTGTTGTAGATTCTATGTCTGGACAAATTTATAATGATATGTATCCATCATTATAGTACATAATAAGTACTTTCATGGCTCTAAAAATCTTTTGTGCTCCCTCTATTCATCCCTCTCTCCTCTTTAACCCCTGGCAACCACTGATCTTTTTATTGTCTCCATAGTTCTGTCTTTTCCAGAATTCCATATAGTTGGAATCATACAGTATGCAGACTTTTCAGACTGGCTTCTTTCACTTAGTAACAAACATTTAAGTTTCCTCTAGGTCTTTTCATAGCACATTTCTTTTTAGTGCTCTATAATAATATTCCATTGTCGGCATGTACCAGTTTGTTCACCTACTGACAGAATCTTGGTTCCAAGTTTTGGCAGTTGTGAATAAAGCTGTGTAACCTCTATATGCAGGGTTTTGTGCATATAGAAAATAACCTACTGCCTTGTATATTAATGTTACATCTAAAGTTTATTATTAAGCTTAGGTTACATAGAATATAATTTCTGGCATATTATATGTTGTATTCTATGCACTTCAAATAGATTTCAAAATTTTGGCACTAAATATTTAGCCCAATTTATAGGAAATACCATATAATCTAACTGGCCAGTTCATTTTTAAACCAGTCAAGCAAAACAGATTTCTGTCAAAGTCATACCTCATTTTAATTAAAATAAATGTATTGACCCACATCCTGTGGTAACTATTTCATTTTTTAAATCTAACTTAAAAAACAGAGAGGAAAGGAGTTTGTCGTCCAGAAGGAATAAAGTCCTGCCTCCTCCAATATTTCTCACCTAACCCCTCTTTGGATTTCTGTCATAAGACTCTCTCTGAGACAATGCATTCTGCAATTTTCTCTTGTTTGGGGATTCCAGAGACTTTGGTAGTCTGGGGCAATGAGCCACTGCAAGAATTAGGATAAGTCAAAGATATACTTTTCTTTCATAGTGGGGTTAAGGGCTTTTAGATAAAACAAACTGAAAAAGGAAAGGAGAAGACTTCAGGCATCTATTTTCAGGAGACATGATTTTTAGTTTAGAGTACATCTGAATCTGAAAATCTGAAGAATAATTCCCTTAAAAATATAACCCAGTTTAAAGATTAAAGATCTTTGTCCTAGGGCATTTACCTATGATTCAGGTGGGATAAAAATATTTACAAATTGAAGCTTCCTAAAATTTCTATTGGAATAAATATAATAAAACGTTATTTAACAGCTCAGTTCTGCTAAAGGAAATAGTCTTGATTCTAAAATTATATTAAACAGAACTGCTCCAAACATTAGTTTCATGAGTTTTTCCCTCACTTAAGTATGAAAAAAGAGAAAAGCACATGAAATTTTTCAAAGAACCACTAAAAAGATTAGTTCACCCCAGATTGTTTACACACATAGACATCCATGCAGATGGCAAAGCTATTTAATGCATCAAGCTCTGACTCGAAAAGCTAATACGTGCTGGACGTGATTAAACTTTGAGCTTAGCTGCCAGCTATGATTTGTCCCGGTTAGTTAAAGCAGTTACAATTTTTAGTCACTAAGACTTGCCTCATCAAGTTAAAAATACCTTATTCCATAGTGTCAAAAATTTAAAACTTCAAGAAGCTTTAAAAAAAAAAATTCAGAAGTTAACAAGAAGTCTAAAAAATTAGAGTATACAAACTGTGAAAACACTTCAAAAAACCAGATACAGATTCAACATAATTCTGCTACTATCTAACAAATGGCTCTCCTTATTAACTTAAAAATTCTGATGGCACCTAGTAAAAAATTGTGTAATATCATTATTTAAATATAGTACTTCCTTTAAAAATAAGAAAATTAAATATATTAGTTCCTTTTAAACTAACCATATCTCAGCTATAAACATAAGGGTTCATACAAAAAGTAAATTATGAGAACAGGGTCCCTTGCACAGTATTCAGAGCCCTGCTGAGAAAGAGTGCCCAAGTCTAGAGGCTAAAAGGGATTAAAGTTTAAGATTTTAATCCTTACAGTGTGCACAGTGGCCTTCCTATCAGCTAGCTATTATTTTATGACTCTCTAGCAGTTCCCTGAAAATGATGGAGAGATTTAAAAAAAGTGATATGGTGACGAGAAAGTTCTTCATCCCTTTGCCTTGTAAAGGACAATAAGAAACAACCTTAACTTCTTGGCAAAGACTGTAGTGCAACAATTGCCTAATTTCTCTTCTAATTGTCTTCTGATTTATTTCCTTTTTTCATGACTCTCAGGAATTGTGCAAGTAAACTCATCTGAAAAGCTGAAAATTTTCTCCATACCCCCTGTGCTCTGCCCCCACTCCACAAGAGTTACAAAAGCCCTTGCAAATAGTACTACTCATTATGTTTCCTACACTTTTGAGATCAACGTTGAAAACAAAGCCATTTTTCTAAAATGACAATGGCCAGTTTGTGAACTTAAAAGAGGCAGAAAGTATCTAAAATCAATAATTTTAAAATAAATTGTTACTAAGTGTAGACTAGTTTAAGGTTTCGAATTTACATAGAAACATTCACATGGAAAATCCAGAAGGCTGATTTACTAAAGCTATTACTGCTAAAGTAGCTAAGTTACTACTCATTACTACTGGCACTAGTCCAGTTTCATAGCTTACAGAACCACCCACCCCAAGGTAAATCCCAAGATCCAAGGTCTAGGAAGCCTCATCTTTTTACCCTCTTTTCCACTTGAAACTGAACAGAAAGAAACAAATGATTGTGAAGAAAGCAAAAACAGTAAAAAAACAAACATAAAGCACCAGTGAAAGCAGAACCATAACTATACTATTGTTGGCTAGCCAAATACTCAATAGTTATGAAATGCATGATTTTGATCAAACGGAATATAAAGAACCTAGAAAAATATAAACCTGGCTCTGCAAACTTCCAACTTATCACTTGAGGGTAAATCCAACTCGCATTGTAAGAAGTTAAATACACCACCTTTTTTTCCCCCGTAAGTTTATTTATTTTGAGAGAGGGACAGAAAGAACCCCGAGGAGGTTCAACAGTGTCCACACAGAGCCCGACGCAGCTCAGGATTTCACCAGTGTAAGATCATGACCTGAGCCAAGACAAGAGTCAAGACACTCAACCAACTGAGCCACTCAGGCACCGCTAAATACACTATTCTTGAAGAGAAATTAACAGTTGCTTAAAGATTTTGGGTCTGTCCTTCTTAATATATGAAAATTAACTCTAGATTATGCTTTTATTTAGCTCATATTAATAATCTCTAAAAATATCAATATTTTAATTACTAATAACTTCCAGATTTTTTATTATTTACATGCTCAGACTATCCTACCAATAAATATAAGATATATTTCTTTTTTAATACAACAGATCTCATAAGTTTTTGGTCTAAAGCCACCTTAAGCAGATACGTAGTTGGACAAGGGAGTATTTTAGCAGCCTATTCACATAATTGTGGATATTCTACATTGATCCTACACCAAAACTTGATAAATTATCATTTATCATTTCTTAGTGATTAGTTACAATGTGCAAACTAAGGACTCCAACCTTGAGTCTTGAGGGGGCCCTTGGAGGGGCCCATAAACCACACTTTGAGAGAATGGTAGGAGATGGTACAGAATGTACTATTTTTCTATTTTTCATTGTAAGTTGTAAATCTATTTAAATTATATACATGTATTTTATAATTTGATAAAATTATAAGTATGTATATAACCTCTCGCTTAATAAGTAACTGGGAGCATGCCTGGGTGGCTCAGTCGGTTAAGCATCCAACTCTTGATTTTGGCTCAGGTCATGATCTTGCAGTTCATGAGATCAAGCCCCACGCTGGGCTCTGCACTGACAGCTCAGAGCCTGCCTGGGATTCTCTCTCCCTCTCTCTCTCTGCCCCTGCCTTTAGAGCACTCTCACTCCCTCTCTCACTAAACAAACAAACAAATAATTTTAAAATAACTTTGAGTAAGTATGTCAAATCTTTGCTATTTTTTAGTCAGTCAAAAGAAAAAAATGTAATGCTTCCTTTAAGAGTTCTTTGTCTTATTAGGTATTCCCTGTCAATCCCTTAAAATATTTAGTCTCAAATACCATATGTAGTCTTGGAGAGTATTTTCTACCCAAACTGGGGAATTTTTTCTAAGTTTTTCCCAACAGAAAGCTCACACAATACATACTTGTCAGGAGGCTGAGCACCATGAAACAGATGAAACCTAACATTTGTAACTGTCCTCATTTCTACTGTGATCTAGAAAAGGGCTGCTGTTTTAAGTAAATGTATCATGTGCCAAAGGACATGTGATGAAATGGAGAGTATATGTAGGATCTAAGGGCCCTTTCACCACCTAAATAAGACTGAAAGCGGGGGTGGGTCAGAAGTCAAGGGGCAAGAGTTTCTCCAAGATAAACAACCAATACCCTTAATTTCCAGCTTTTCTGCCACCTCTTTGTCCACTGTGGTCTTATGTACAGATTGTTCAAGCATAACACTTTTCTATCTTTCCATGAAGGATCTTCTTTAAATACTAGTCAACTACCATATGCTCAGCTGAGCAAAGTCACAAGGCTAAAATTTTTTGAAAAGGCAGAGATAAATATTTGTCAATAACATAGAGACATGGGGACATAAAGACTCACCACTGAGAAAGGTTTCCAGAGAATGGAATTTAGTGCCACCACTGAATGACCGGCATCGTAAATATTCCTGGCTTGTTTTGTGAAATGGGTTTAAGTTTTCCTACAGGGCTTCCTGGCACTCAATATATCACCTTTTATATCAATATATCTATATAGCAACAGTTAGAACTACTTTTGCTGTACCATGAACAAAGCCAGGTAAGCAACTCAATGAATGACAAACATGGTATATTTTGGCTATTTCCAACTTCAACTAAATTCCATAAGAAACTACAAAATGCCCAAGACTTTAATATTAATAGTGAGTGAAAATCAATTTTTGCTTATATCTGCTTGAATGGGCCTACACTGATGCACTTCAAATTAATTTATCTTGACTTTGTTTAATGCTCTACAATAGCCCTATGAAGTTGCTATAGCAACCCAAATTTTTAAATGTCAATCCTAATTTCTTGTAGCTGTTTTAAAAGAGAGGATTAAAGTTTTGTAAGTACCACAGAGAACGGGTGAAACTGATCATATCTGCAAATGAACAAATATGCAACCTTAAAGGTAGTGAATATACATATATGAACATCTGTGTGTATACGTGTGTATGTATACATATTTACTTATTTAATCTGCTTTTGTTAATCTCAGTTAATGTCATATACAATCTGAATTATACCACTCTCAATTCTCCTTGTAAGAAAATGATTTCTGGCATCTATTCACCCAAATAAGCATAATTTTATGCAAGTGGATGGGGGAGGAAGTATGGTCCCTGTAATGTGTAGAAACTCTGAATCTGGGTTCTGGTTTCCCTGTTGAGGGTTAATTTTAGTATTTTATTTCTCTCTTCTCTCCATACCAGTGCAATTTCTTTCAAAAGTAATCTACTTGTAGACCCACAGAATAGATGGGTTTATTTATTTTGAGAGAGACTAAGAGACTGTGAGACGGGGAAGGGCAGAAAGAGAGGAAGAATCTCAAGCAGGTTCCTTACTGTCAGAACAGAGCCTAACACTGGGCTCAGACTCACAAAACTGTGAGATCATGACCTGAGCTGAAATCAAGAGTCAGACACTCAACTGACTAAGCCACCCAGATGCCCCAATTAATATGCAGTTTATACTGAAAACAAGAGTTTTCAAAATAAAAAAGAGAAACCTCCACTTACTTTTAAAGTCTCATTTGCCAACTATTAGCATAATCAAACTAATGCCAATAAAAATATTTCTCCCTTTAATAATTAAAAAAAAATTATGTTGTGGGGCACCTGGGTGGTGCAGTCGGTTAAGCGTCCGACTTCAGCCAGGTCACGATCTCGCGGTCCGTGAGTTCGAGCCCCGTGTCAGGCTCTGGGCTGATGGCTCAGAGCCTGGAGCCTGTTTCCGATTTTGTGTCTCCCTCTCTCTCTGCCCCTCCCCCGTTCATGCTCTGTCTCTCTCTGTCCCAAAAATAAATAAACGTTGAAAAAAAAATTAAAAAAAAAATTATTTTGTGAGAGACAGAGAGAGAGAGTGTGCACACGCACAAGTGGGGGAGGGGCAGAGAGCAGGAGAGACAGAATCCCATGCAAGCTCCATGCCATCAGCGAGAGCCTGATGTGGGGCTCGAACTCACCAACTGTGAGGTAATGACTTGAACCAAGATCAAGAGTCGATGCTTCACTGACAAGCGCCACCCAGGCGCCTTTCTCCCTTTAATAATTTAATGTGAAACTCAAAACTTCCATGAAAAATTGTGAAATTTTTAAAATGTTTATTATAAAAAGGTATCAAGAAACTAGCAACTATTTCTACTCCAGCTGACAAATAGCAAAACATGACAACAGAATAAAACAGTAAGACCCACTTAGCATCTTGTACTACTAGGGTTATAGCTCCCAATTCTAAAACTAAGGTGACTTCATCTAAGGGGCCACAGCATGAAAAACATAAATCTCCAGTTTAACATTGCTCCTAGTGAATTAGTATTTCAAAAAGAAAAAAAAAAAGTGAAGCCCATTAGCTATTAAATACTATCCGGGATGAAAAGTAATAGTCTTACAACACAAAGAAATGGAAAGATGGGTGCTGTCAGTGAGCAGCCTGCTTGGGATTCTCTCTCTCCCCCTCTTTCTCTGCTCCTCCTCCTACACGCATACGTGCACGCTCTCTCTCTCAAACTAAACTTAAAAAAAAAAAAAAGAAATGGAAAGATATTCATGGATTGAAAGAACAAATATTGTTAAAAAGTCTATACTACCCAAAGCAATCTATACATTTAATGCAATCCCTATCAAAATACCAATAGCATTTTTCACAGAAGTAGAACAATCTGAAAATTTGTATGAAACCACAAATAGCCAAAGCAATTTTGAAAAAGAAAAGCAAAGCTGAAGGCATCAGAATTCCAGATTTAAAGTGTATCACAAAGCTGCAGTAATCAAAACAGTATGGTATTGGCACAAATATAGACACGTAAGATCAATGAAAGAGAATGAAAACCCAGAAACAAACCCATAATTACATGGTCAAATAATCTTCAACAAAGCAGGAAAGAATATCCAATGGCAAAAACATAGTCTCTCCAACAAATGGTGTTGGGAAAACTGGACAGCTACATGCAGAAGAATGAAACTGGACCACTTTCTTACATTATACACAAAAATAAATTCAAAATGGATTAAAGACCTAAATGTGAGAACTGAAACCATAAAACCTACAAAATAGGCAATAACTTCTTTGACATTAGCCATAACAACTTCTTTCTAGATAGGTCTCTGATGTAAGGGAAACAAAGCCAAAATAAATTACTGCTACTATCAAAAAAAAGTTTCTGCATAATGAAAGAAACCATCAACAAAACTAAAAGGCAATCTACAGAATGGGAGAAGACATTAAAAAATGATATAACCAATAAAGGGTTAGTATCCAAAATATACAAAAAACTTATAAACTTATGAACTCAAAAACTTATAAAACTCAAAACACCCAAAAAACAATCCAATTAAAAATGGGCAGAAGACATGAACAGACATTTCTCCAAAGAAGATATCCAGACACATGCAAAGATGTTCAACATCACTCATCATCAGGAAAATGCTCATACCTGTCAGAATGGCTAAAATCAGCAACACTAGAAACAACAGGTGTTGGTGAGAACGTAGAGAAAAAAGAACCCTCTGGCACTGTTGGTAGGAATGGAAACTGGTGCAGCCACTGTGGAAAACAGTATGGAGGTCCCTTAAAAAGTTAAAAATAGAACTATCTTTTGATCCAGCAATTACACTACTGGGTATTTACCTAAAAAATATAAGAACACTAAGTCAAAGGGATACATACACCCCCTTCGTTCACTATGGCATTACTTACAACAGCTAAGACACGGAACCAAGTGTGCCGTCAGTCGATGAACGGATTAAGAAGAGGTGGCATATATACACAATGGAATATTATTCAGCCATAAAAAAGAATGAAAATTTCCTGTTTGCAATGACATGTATGGAGCTACAGAGTATAATGCTTAGTGAAAGAAGTCAGAGAAAAACAAATAGCATATGATTTCACTCATAGGTTTGTTTAACAAACAAAACAAACAAGGGTTAAAAAGTAAGAGAGAGAGACAAAGAAACAGAGAACAAACTGATGGTTACCAGAGGGGAGATGGGTGGGAGAATGGGTTAAATGGGTGATGGGGACCGAGGAATGCACTTGTGGTGATGAGCATAGGGTGATGTATGAAAGTGTTGGAATTTCTATACTGCACACTTAAAACTAATATAACATTGTATGTTAACAACTAGAATTAAAATAGGGGCTCCTGGGTGGCTCAGCTGGTTAAGCATCCAACTGTTTATTTCGGCTCTAGTCATGATCTCACAGTTTGAGTTCAAGCCCTGCTTCCAGCTCTGCGCTGACAGTGAGGAGCTTGTCTGGGATTCTCTCTCTCGCCCACCGCTACTCACACGCTCTCTCTCTCAAAAATAAATAAACTTAAAAAAAAAAACTTAAAAAAATCAAGTCTTATAGTAGCAGATTCTTTTATTCTTCTATATAACAACTTCCTAAGTGACACACTGCATTTCTTGGCCATTTCACCTTTCCTTTCTACTACCCAAACACAAACTGTGGTGTAACTTTCTTTATGAACACTATGATCCCAAAAACAAGTGTTAGTTTTCATTAGTGCAATAAAGAAAGGGGCATACCTTGTTAATAATAAAGGCAGGATGTTCATACAAAGGCAGGATTTTACAGTCATGAGACCCAAAGACGATCAGCTATCAATGTCCTAAATTTCATGAATGTTTTTGTAACTCAGATTTTTAAAAAAATTTTTAAGTTTACTTATTGTGAAAGAGGGGGAGAGAGAGAAAGAGTGCGTAGGGGAGGAACAGAGAGAGAGGGAGAGAGAGAGAATCCCAAGCAGGCTCCACACTGTCAGCGCAGAGCCTGAAGCCAGGCTCAATTCCATCAACTGTGAGATCATGACCTGAGCCAAAATCAAAAGTCATATGCTCAACCAACTGAGCCACACAGGTGCCCCTGCAATTCAGATTTTTAAAGCTACACATAATAGAACTGTATAATCATTTTAAAATTGTATCAGGATATACATCAAACTTTTTTGCCATTCATTTAATAAAATTTGAGTGCTTGCAGCAAAAGCTGTAAACTAAACAGACATGGTCCCTGCCTCATGGAGTTTAGATTACAGGGAAGAAAGGGGGAAAAAAGGTAAATTAAGTGAATTCAATAAATATGTTCTAATAAATGCATCTGAAACTTTATATTGGTTGGAGATTGTGAGGAGTAGATAATATCCTCCTATGATAACTATGTTGTTTGACTTGTTCCAATGAACATATATTACTTTATAATAAAAAACACAAAGTAGCAAAGTTTTAAAAGATGACAAGTTATACATACTCATTATAGAAAAATTAGAGGATATACACACGTACAGTTTTTAATGTTTATTTTTCAGAGACAGAGCATGAGTGGGGGAGGGGCAGAGAGAGAGGAAGACACAGAACCCAAAGTAGGCTCCAGGCTCTGGGTTGTTAGCACAGAGCCTGATGTGGGGCTCGAACTCAAGAGCCGTGAGATCATGACCTGAGCTGAAGTCGGACGCTTAACCAAATGAGCCACCCTGGCGCCCATAGGATATACATATATAAATTGAAAATAAAATATCTCTGTCATTCTATCATCCTTGTATCAGTTATTCTACATTTTGATGAGAATTTTCTTAAATTTCTTTCTAGGATACCATGCATAAGCATATATGTGATATAAACATGGGATTGTGTTTTATGCTGCTTTACACGCTTTTTCCATTCAATATCAGAAACATCTCTGAATATGTATCCAGATCAATGGTATTATTTCTTCTACTTTATGGTAAGGTTTATTTTAAGACAATAGCCAACATCTTCATTTTTTTCTGTATTTAAAGTTCATGGATTGTTTAACATCAGATGAATTAAAAAATAGGTAACTCTTCAATATAACAGACCTGGGTGGTTACTTAGGGCTCAGCATTAAGGTTCCTGAACGAAAGTTGGGGGCACCTAGTCAAACAAAGTGGCAAACTCATTTTTACTTTTCACTGCAAATCCCTAACTTTAGAGAACTTTCCCACTTCGCTGTGGTTAGCCACCTAGGCTACCCCTCAAAGTCATACCATAGAGAAAGTCACATTCAGAGAAGCTGAAGTTATGTAGGTCTGTAATACAGATTAGAAAACAACAGTATAATTAACTAAGACAAAACCCATGAGATTAAGTTAGTTTAGTTCTCTTTAATACTGGGACTCACTTGTGGGGATAAGGAAGCAGATAAGGGTGTCCAGAAATTAGTAATAACTTCTATGGATATTTCAAAGCCTTAAGAGAAGTTAGTAGAACCAATTCTTTATTACATCAGTCATGATTAAAATGTATACTTACAAGTTTCCCTTTTCCTTGATACTGTTACATCATTAGCACTTCTCACACTTATTAACAAAGATTGAGGCTTTTTTTGTCTCATAAACCAGAGAGGAAAGAAGGAAAGGGAAAAGGAAGAGATATTCTGGTAATGCTACTGTGTAAGAGTTGGAAGTAGAGGAAGGAAAAGTGAGGGACTCTGAAAGTATGTATTTATAATTCATGATGAAATCATGCTTCAGGCAATCTCAGTTGTGGAAGAGCAAAGAAGGAAAGAGAATGTGAGCTGGGGGCACCTGGGTGGCTCTGTTGGATGAGCGTCCAAATTGAGCTCAGGTCATGATCTCACGGTTCAGTTCATGAGTTCAAGCCTCACATCAGGCTTGCTGCTGTCAGCCTGTCAGCACAGAGCCTGTTTCAGATCCTCTGTCCCTCTCTCTGCCCCTCCCCCATTTGTGATCTCTCAAAAATAAACAAACATTAAAAAAAAGAAAGAAAATCAACCGTATGACTCCCCAGGGAGAAAAGGACAACAGGCCATCAAGAGGCACCATGGTTTTAGGACACCT
Source organism: Lynx rufus (assembly GCF_022079265.1). Classification (NCBI taxonomy): domain Eukaryota; kingdom Metazoa; phylum Chordata; class Mammalia; order Carnivora; family Felidae; genus Lynx; species Lynx rufus. Next base: position 126,020,298 of record NW_025814834.1, on the reverse strand, counting down.
TAGTCTTAAAGGCCAAATCAGAAACAAAGGCAAAAAGATAGTATCATTTTGTTCCATATTCACATATTGAGGTGATAAAAGCATTTAGTAACTTGTAAAAATGAAATTAATGTTCACTGATGATTTCCATAATTCTAATTTCATCTAATACTAAAAATCTACTCTAGACCACCAATATCCTTACTGCTTTTCTGAATATACCATGTCACATGAAGTGAATTTCCTCCATGATATCTTAGTGCTTCTTGGGTAGCATTCTGAAAACTCTAAGATACTAAACTATATGTCTCTTTCTTTCTTTGTAAGTAATTATTTCCCTAATTAGTTTAGGTGTGTGCTTTTAGATCATGAATTAAGGACAGAGGCTATTCTTCCCACTTTTAAAAATTTAACCTCCTCCTGTCCCCAAAAGTTAGCATTAGGTGAACTTCAAAGACTCTGATTTCCCCAGTTTTTGAGAAGCAGAGAAAAATATGAAACAAGGAAAAACTCCTCAGTAATGTGATGTTATGCTTTCTGGACCTAGTGTCCTCTACAAAGAGGCAGAAAAGGTTTTTTGTTTGTTTTTACATAAAGAAAAAAAATTACTGAATACAACTTTTGGCACATAGAACTTACCTGATCAGGGGTGCTAAGGGGCTCAGTTGGTTAAGCGTCTGACTCTTGATTTCAGCCCAGGTCATGATCTCACAGTTTGTGGGTTCAAGCCCCATGTCGGGCTCCACACTGACCAGTGCACGGCCTGCTTGGGATTCTCTTTCCCTCTCTCTAACCCTCCCCTATCCATGCTCTCTCTTTCAAAATAAATAAATAAACTTAATAACACCAACAACAAAAAGATCTAATCAGTCTCACTTTCTGAGTTATTACTACACCAGCAGATTCTTGGCCTTCTTTAATGCTTCATTTTTGCCTGTTTCTCAGACTGAAAAATTGGCTATATTCTACGCTGAGGCCAAGTCCTGTTCCCTTTCACATGCTAATTTGTTTCTTGCTTGGGCAAGAGTTTCCAAATACAGACCCATTTCACATTATATAAAACAAAGAGTTTGAATAGTAGCAAAGAAGGGGAAGTTGGAGACTATATCCTTCAACAGCATGTTCTGTTTGGCAGAATTCCAGATTATACTCTGGAATACCTGAATATGTTGTTTTTCTTCAGCAATCCAAAAATATATTCACCCAATCAGTATCTAAGTGAGCCATTTCAATTTATTAGTGTAAGACCTACCTTGTTTCAGAATTTGAAAAAAAATGTACTAGCTAGACTAAAATTACAAATAGATATGTTGTCGGTGTTGTGTCATTTATATTACTTTGAATATAAATGAGTATTTGAATACAATAGGTGATATTTCTGCTAGAATCTATTTCACTCCCAGTATTCTGAAGCCTAATGGGGAGTATAAGTGGATTACAATTCATTAAAAGATAAACAAAGAAACCTTTTCCTTTTCTTGAAAAAGCAGATTTGAACTATTCACTGGCAGAAATAATTAACACTATACTTACTTTCACATAAAAATATCTTAAGTTTCGAGGACTAGAAACAACAGAGTAACGTACTAACATTTCATTTCAAAGCTTTATTTTCATTCTGAATGTTCTCAAACCACATTTTATTTTTTTAAAGTTTATCCATTTATTTTTGAGAGAGCATGAGTGGAGGAGGGGCAGAGAGAGAGGGAGAGAGAGAGGATCCCAAGCAGTTCCTGAGCCAACAGCACAGATTCCAGAGGGGGCCTGAACTCACGAAACTGTGAGATCATGACGTGAGCTGAAATGAAGAGTCGGATGCTCAACTGACTGAGCCACAACTGAGCCACAGTTTGAGGTACTCCTCAAAGCACACTTTAAACTATATATTCTTTCATCCCTTTCTAGTAATTTCTTGTACACATAGTCACTATTTTTTTTAAATTTTTTTTTTTTCAACGTTTATTTATTTTTGGGACAGAGAGAGACAGAGCATGAACGGGGGAGGGGCAGAGAGAGAGGGAGACACAGAATCGGAAACAGGCTCCAGGCTCCGAGCCATCAGCCCAGAGCCTGACGCGGGGCTCGAACTCATGGACCGCGAGATCGTGACCTGGCTGAAGTCGGACGCTTAACCGACTGCGCCACCCAGGCGCCCCCACATAGTCACTATTTAATAAACATGCCCTGAATGAGTTTGAACTTCATTAAGTTCAAACTTTGACCCTCATTATCTCAAAAAACTAAGTTGTTTTGTTTTGTTTGTTTCATCAATAACAAACCACACGAGAGTATTAAATTTGAGTATTGTTTGTTTGGAATTAAATCATTACCCACCATTCTCAAATGTGTATTTGCAAAGCTTTTTTAGAAGATATTCATAGACAGTAAAGATGTAGCAAACAATCAGCATACTACAATTAAACTGAAATAGTCTTTTTAATTGCTGACATTATAAATCTTAGATTATATTGTCTTTAAGATAACTATCAGTTCCGGGGCACCTCAGTGGCTCAGTCAGATTGGGTGTCTGACTCCTGATTTTGGCTCAGGTTGTGATCTCACAGTTGTGAGATCAAGCCCAGTGTCAGGATCTGTGCTGAGAGTGCAGAGCCTGCTTGGGAATTTCTCTCCCTCTCTCTATGCCCCTCCCCTGTCTGTGCTCTCTCTCTCTCTCTCTCTCTCAAAATAAATTAAAAAAAGATAATTATTAAGTTCCTTTACTAAAAATATACAACTTTCAAATTAATGTTTTATTTTCCTAGAAACCACAGTAATTGTTAAACCATTCTTTTTCCCTCTACTAACCCCATCAGGTAGTTTTCCAAGTAACAGAGTAAATACATACAACATCATTACACAATCACAACAGACTGAAGTAAGAACGTGTATTTCTAATCTACAGAGCAGGTATTTCAAACCTGACTTCCACTGACCTCTTTAGGGGTTCACTTAGTTGAGCAAAATAAAAAACCCTACATCTAATAGAGCGAGCTTGTGAAGTTAAGATCTGAAGCAATTTGAAGCACCTTTGCTGATATATCCAAAAGAGGGCAAGAAAACTCCAAGTCAATGAAGACACCCCCTATTCCATTTACCTTATGGTATATTTTTTAAGTAAGCTCCAAGCCCAATGCAGAGCCCATCGCAGGCTGATAACAAGACCTGAGCTTAGATCAAGAGTCAGGACACTTAACCAACTGGGCCACCCAGGTGCCCCTAACTACGGCATTTAAAACAGAATTTTGGGTTTACCTGCCTGGCTCAGTCCATGGAGTGTGTGATTCTTGGTCTCAGGGTCATGAGTTCAAGCCCCATATTGGGCCTAGAGTTTACTTAAAAACTTTTTTTTTTAAATTTAAAAACAAATAAAAAAAACCATTTCGGATGTATTAATTTTAAGTTATATAAACATATACTTCCTGAATACAAAGGAAAATTATTCTGCCCATATTTGTGGAAATCATCTTACTAGTCCTTAGCAAACACAAGTATTTTGTTCCCTACCATTTATGAGGTGAAAATTTATGATTTAGTACACAGAAGTCAATGGCTAAATAATTTACATAAACCTGTGACATCATGATTTGTATTATATATTCCATCACAGGTTCTGGCTAACTACTCTTCTATCAGAATACACATACAAGAATATAAACAGGAGTCCTTAGGCTCTTTGGTGCCTTTGACAGATTCCTTTGACAGTTTGGTAAAAACTGTCATTATTCTTGTTAGAATGAGGTTTTTAAATGCATAAAATACAAACGTATAATTGTCAAATGTATAATTGTCAAAATATTTTTAATTGATATATACTTTTTAATTGATATGTCCTTTCAAAATTAACAAATTAGATAAAATCTAGTAGGTATAATAACCACAGTAATTTTGAAGTAATGATAAGTTTAAACAATTTTAAGATGGCTACAATCACATTATGATATGAAAATATGTGATTTCTATTGGTGACAGTCACCAGGTACTACTAAAACTACTATAGCTTAGTTGTAGCTATAGTTGCCTACACTCATAGTTGAAATAAATCTAAATTTTACTTAGAAGTTAATGAAAAGGTGTAATTTTTTTCTTTAGCCAAGTTCACAGACTCTCTGAATTCCATCCATCAGGGAGGACCAATCTGCAGATTCTAGGGTACAAACCCCTGATACGGGAACAGAAGAGAAAGTTAATACAGTAAAAGTTTTGAGTCTCAAAACTATTCGAGGCAACTTAAAAAGCCCTGGTACAAGTATGCTTATCACGATGAGCACTGAGTAACGTATAGAATTGTTGAATCACCATTTTGTACGCCTGAAACTAACATAGCACTGTATATTAACTATATTGGAATTTAAAAATTTAATAAAAAAGAAGTTCCATTACTATCCAAAATAGTAACACACTAGAGCAGTATTATCAGACTTTCATTTACTCAATAGTCTTTGGTGATTTACATAGGAAGAGCAAAATCAAAGAGAAAAAAGTATTTTTCTTTTCTTTAAAAAAATGTTTTTGTCTTTTATTTTTGAGAGAGAGGGAGGGGCAGAGAGAGGGAGACACAGAATCCAAAGCAGGTTCCAGGGTCCTCACTGTTAGCATAGAGCCCGATGTAGGGCTTGAACTTATTAACTGTGAGATCAGGACCTGAGTCAAAGTCAGACGCTTAACCAACTGAACCACCCAGATGCCCCTTTCTTTTCTTTTTAAGTGTTTATTCAGAGAAAGAGCACAGGGGAGGGGCAGAGAAAGAGAGAATCCCAAGCAGGTTCTGTGCTGTCAGCATAGAGCCCGACACAGGGCTCAATTGCACAACCTGTGAGATCATGACCTGAACTGAAATCAAGAATTGGATGTCTAACCAACTGACCCACTTAGGAGCCCCAAGAAAAAATACTTTTCAACCAATGATCAAATATGCAGCTTACAATGCTTGTATGTTTTGAGGAATTTCTCCTTCACAGGAGGACTAAGTCATTGTAATCAAATCAGATTAGATTCAACAACATTATGAGATGTGATTAGCAACAGAGTAGTGTGGACAAACAACACAGCTGGATCCCACTACTTCTGCATAAATGGTCAGTGGTACTCCTAAACGGCTCAGCCCTTTTGCAGCCAGTCTCGCTGTTGGTAGATGTGAACTCATACTGTCATTGTGTGTGCTGTGACCTCAGAAGAGAAATCACCATTTCCTTAAGATTGTTATTGCTGTTTTATCACTTCTTTATAGAACACAAGGGTTCAAATATGTCACCTATACTAATCTTGGCATAAAGATCCATTATAAAATGGATCCCATGACCAGGAAAAGAGAAAACAAAATTACAGGGGGAAAAAGCAGGGAGAAAAATTTCAGTTTGTCAGTGCAAGTTAAAGGAAGAAGAGCATACAACTTAGAAGGATAATTTGGAGTTATATATTGTAGAAGACTTAAATCTATACAGGCAAATACTAAATTTGGTAGGCACTAGAAAGCCATGAGAAGGTTTTAATTAGAGAGATGACATGATCAGAACTGGCAGCACACTATAGAGCAGATTAGAGAAGGGGGATGGCAATGAGAGAAGGTATAAGGCCACGCCACAAATCATGGCAGCAGCCTAAACTAGGGAGTAGTAATAAAAATGAAAAGTAGAGTGGGGGAAGCAAATGGATACAACAAAGGAAAGGTTTGGCACTTAATTGCACTTGGTAGGACAGGGGACCTACTAGAGAAGTATTAAGATGACTCAGAGGTTTTTAACCCTGACTACCCGAAAGAATGGTAATCAGAAGAAAAGAGTAGGTTGGGGGTGGGGGGTGTGAGGAATGAAGGGAAGTTGGGAACAGGCAGAGATAATGAACTTTAAGCAACATTTTAATTTTGAAATGCCCAAGAATTAGAAAAGCAGATCATTGATAAGAGTAATCAATCTCTGTCCTCAAGGAATTTAAAATCTGTAATGTGGTTACAGCTAGAGATTTAGATTTGGTAGTGATTCTACCAGAAACTCCCCAAAAGCTATGGGAACAGATGTTCTTCAAAGAAATAGCAGAGAAGACCAAAAGAAACCCTATCAATTTAAGAACAGAAATTCTATATATCCCAAATAGTAAAAACCATTTGAAATATTTTTTTTTAAAAAAAAATTTTTTTTTCAACGTTTATTTATTTTTGGGACAGAGAGAGACAGAGCATGAACGGGGGAGGGGCAGAGAGAGAGGGAGACACAGAATCGGAAACAGGCTCCAGGCTCCGAGCCATCAGCCCAGAGCCCGACGCGGGGCTCAAACTCACGGACCGCGAGATCGTGACCTGGCTGAAGTCGGATGCTTAACCGACTGCGCCACCCAGGCGCCCCAACCATTTGAAATATTAACATCAGGTGCTAAAAACATTTTCACAAAATACTGGCTTTTAAAGAAAATGAACCTTGATGCAATTAAATACACCTCTCCAAAAAGACAGTGTCTCAATCACATAGGATATTGTATTAAAACACAAACTTTAACTTACCCTTACATTCAAAAACCACTTGGGGAAGGTAGTCAAAAGGTACAAACTTCCAATTATAAGAATAAGGGATAGGAGGTACAACATGGCAACTATAATTAACACTAATATGATACATATGAATGTTAAGAGAATAAATCCTGAACTCTATTTGGGACAAAAAAAAATTTTTTTTGCTTTCTTTTTATTGTATCTAATGAGCTGATGGATGCTAACTGAACTTACTGTGGTAATCACTTCACAATATATGTTACTCAAGCCATCATACTGTACACCTTAAACTTATACAATGATGTATGTCAATTATATCCCACTAAAACTGGGGGTGGGGGGGAAAGCCCTACTTCTCTTTATAGAGGTATTCCAGTTGATCAACGGAAAAGGAATGTTAGAATTAGAGGGCATTTGCAAACCACTAATGAAAAAAATGGAACCATGCCATTAATATAGCAGAGTCAGTAGCAACCAAACATAGGCCTCCTGATGGAAATATACATCATCATCTACGGATTATATTTGCCCTCTCCCCCACACTGTCCCTACCCTCAGAAATCAAACCTAAACAGATCTAAGCATGCTCAAAGTCTTAAATCTAGCCACCAATTTACAGGAAATACAGGGAATCAAGAGACATGTTGAACTAGAACATATTAAAACTATTCCAGAGGGACAGATTCAACTAAATCCAGAATGAGAGAAACTTTAAGAAAAATAACCTGGTTCCTTCAGCAAATAAATTATGAGGAAAATGAGAAGGGAGGCGGGGAACTGCAGGTTAAAATACATACCAACCAAATGTAATGTGTGACTGTGTTTGGATCCCAAACCAAGCAACCTAGTTATTTCAAACAATTTAGGGGGACACCTGGCTGGCTCAGTCCATAGAGCATGGGACTCTTGATCTCGAAGTTATGAGTTCAAGCCCCATGTTGGGTATAGAGCTTACTTTAAAAAAGGGGAAAAAAAAAAAAAACTTAGGAAAATTTGAATTTTCTGCTTATTTGATGATGTTCATTTTTACAGGTAAGATAATGGTATGTGGTTATGATATTTTGGAGTCATGTCTTTTAGAGACATACTGAAATATTTACAAATGAAATAATTGTATATCTAGGATTTGCTTCACAGTAACCCAGTAGCAGCTGTAGGGGAGCGGGAAAGGGTATAGATGAAACAGTACTGGCTCTCAATTGTGTATGAAATTTTCAATAATAAATTGTTTAGAAGGGAATAAGTAAGTGGGGCGCCTGGGTGGCTCAGATGGTTGGGTGTACGACTTCGGCTCAGGTCATGATCTCGCGGTTTGTGAGTTCGAGCCTCGCGTCGGGCTCTGTGCTGACGGCTTGGAGCCTGGAGCCTGTTTCGGATTGTGTGTCTCCCTCTCTCTCTCTCTCTGCCCCTCCCTGGCTCTCACTGTCTCTCTCTCAAAAATAAATTTAAAAAAATACTAAAAAAAAAAAAAAATTTAAAAGGGATTAAGAAAAAAAATCACTATCAATAGCACCAATGGAACTAAAAAGACAGGAATGGATTTGTTTTGTTTCCAACACTCAAACCTGAGCAGCCCTGGGCTAGTCACATGTCTTAAATGTCCCCATTGATTAAACGGAGATAAATACCATCTAATCTGTAAAATCGTATTTGGTCAAGCTAGAAACCTATGAGATATTGTTAACTTTTCTGGATGTCCCAGTCTCTCCCATCTGGTCTGCCACAGAATCCTGTGTGTTCCCTCTCTCTTCCATCCTCCCACTACTGCCTATCACTGTGGTCTCACACATTCCAATAGCCTCCCCATCAGCCTATTCCCCACATTGTATACAGAACGATGCTTGTATACAGAATGATGCTCCTAAAATGAAAAATGTGATCAGGTCATTCCCAGTCCCACTTAAAACCCTTAAACTGCTTTAGACTGCCTTCAAGGCAAGAGCGCTTCCTTAAATTTTTGACGTAGTCCCTTCCCTAATTCCTTAAAATAACTTATAAGGCCATTAACTGAGATTATCTACCTCTCCAACTTTCATCTCTCCTTAATCTCCCTTCTCCCTCTATGCTTTAGCTTTGATTAAATTCTTGCAGTTTTTCCAATGTACCCTGTACTCTGACTGCAGTTTCAGTATTCATGTCTGGAATGCTCTTTCCACCATCACTTCCTGGCTCAGTTAGCTCCTAACCTTCAAGTCTAAAAAGCTAAGTACCATTTCTTCAGAGAGGCCTACCCAGATCGCTTCTATACTAAGTTGGGTGTCTTCTCATATCTCCAGAATACACTATTTGGTTCTTTGGGAACTGCACTTCCTCTACCAGGACACTCAATACTTGTGGTAATCACCTTTACCTATCTATCTGCTCTTCAGTTAAACTACAAACTCCAGAAGGGATAGGGCTGAACTTGTTCACTGCTGAATCCTAAGTCTTTCCTAGTGCCTAGTAGCTAGTACCAAATTGCTGAATACATAAATATTTATAACTTTCTGGTCTACTTTTCTTATAACTAAGTTCCATCTTCCAAGTCTTCATCTGCAATAAAAAAAGACTGGCCATGTAGGCATTTACAGGACCTAAATCCTACAAAGGAATGTACTATAAAGCAGACTGAAAACACAGTGGGAATGAAGAACATAAATTGGGAAAAAATTACTCAAAATAATTTTAGTATAATTTATATCCATATTAACAATTTTACAGAAAGCTCAAGAGTACCAATCTGATTAAATGAGAGTCAAAAGACACATTAATTCCCACCCAAGTATTAACAAGTTTTCAGACCTAGAATGTTAAGTCACTTAACTTCTCCAACCTCAGTTTCCTGAAGTGTAAAATAAGAGAATCTCACTAGGTAGTGATTAAGATCTTTTCCAGGGCTAATATTATATGCATTAATATTTAAAAGATGAAAACACATGTAAACTATTGAAACATTATCAACTGGTTTCATCCTATGACCTTTTACCCCTTTTTTTTTTATCTGCTTAGGGATGTTATAACCTGTTATGTTACCTTTAAACCTACTTGGCTATAAAAATCTCACAAAACGCTCTCCACACCATTAACTTACATATTTAACAAGAGTCACTATAGTATGATTAAAGAACAGCATTTATCTAAACCCTGAATTACTCAAGTATGTTAAACTTCTAAATAATACTTACCCATTACCTATATTAAACTCTAGATGTCTTGAATTCCTGATATTTTCCATGGCAGTTTGAAGGCAAAGTTGTACTTCAGGGCATAAGACTTGGATTTATGGGTACAATTTAATGCCAAACTAAAAAGTTGAAGATTCATAGTTTAATTCACTCATAGGTCTGGTAACTGACATTGAAGTTGTTTATTAATGCCTAATTCCTGGTCATACCCTTCCAAACTCTCACACAATTCAGAGTTCACCCTATCACGACATTCCAGTAGTTACTAAATCCACATTTGTTTCATTAGGGCACTGACGTGTACGCATTTTATTTCGAAACCGGAATAACTTTTGAAAAAAAAAAAACTAGCTATGGTAAGCTCTGTAAACATTCTACTGTTATCAGTAGACGCCTAGGTTGTAAGCAAACGATGGAAACTCCAGTCAAGTAGAAATCCGTTTGTTTCTTGCTTGAAAATCATTTCAAAGTAGTTTTGGCAACTGCGTGTCACACCAAATAAGTCATGGCAAGGAAATGAAATGTTAAAATGCACGTGGGGAAAAAAGGATGTACTTGGAACAAACCGAGTGCATCTGACCAAGTGTAACGCTATCCTTCAGACTGCTCTCAACAGGGCCACCTTCAAGCCCAGGAGCGCGAGGGCGCTACAGCTGACGTTCCGCAGCCACAGGTTGAATGACAAAGAGCCTCCGTCAGCACCAGTCCCGGGGCCGGCCAGCTGCACTGTTCCCTCCGCAAAGTCCACGCGAACCCTGCAGTCACGCCTTAGCTGCAGGGACTGCGGCTCCCCAAATCACCCTCGCAAGTCACCAGGTGGGGCAAGGATTGGCTGGCCCAGAAGGCTGGGGCGGGCATGCCACGAGTCCAAAATAACTCCCGCCCCGAGTCCCTTCCCTCGGATCAGAACGCGGCCAGGAGAGCCGGGAGGCACCACATGAATCAGCCCCACGTCGTCCCTTTTCCAAATCAAAAGCATCTCTTGAGAAGACTCCTGAAGGCTGGGGAAGAGCGACTTTCCCAAGGTCACCGGCACCAAGACCCAACTCCTCGGCCAGGCCGGTAGCCGGCACCTGACCAGGGGGGGCCGCAGCTCAGCGGGGCGAGGCGCTGTCCCCACCGCCTCAAGGTCTCCTTCACCAAAGCCGCGCTCCGGGGCCACGCGGCGGCCCGCGGCCACGATGCCCCTGCCGGGCCGCCCCCCTCCCCCGAGACTCAAGTCTGCATGCCCCCCACCCCCTGGCTCCCGAGGCTCCCTCCCACCCGCGAGAGCAGCAGGGGCACCGCGGGGTCCGCGCCGAGCGCCGCCGCCGGCCGTTACTCAACTAACCGTTATGCGCGGCTCGCGGCGCCGAGCGTGTGCGTGACGCGGCTGGAGTTCCGCAGGGCCCAGGGTCCAGGTCGCGTCCTTCACCAGCTGCCTCGTTCGCTCGTTCGGGAACCCACGCGGCCGGTTGATCACGTCGCAGCTCGCCAGCACTTTGTGGGGCCGGGCCCGTGGCGGGGCTGCCTTATAACCCGCCGGGACCGGAGCATGCGCACAGGGGGCGGAGTCGGCCCTCCCGGCCGCCGCCCCCTCCCCCCTATACATACGCCCGAACCGCGACTCGCGCCTCCACACGCTCGCAGGCGCGCGCGCCCGCCCGCCCGCGCGCGCCGGCGCCCCCTCCCCGCCACGTGACCGGCGGCTCAGCACGACCCGCGATTTGCACCCCCGCTACGCGGCGCGGACAGAGCCGCAGCGCTCCTCTGCGGCGCTCGCCCCTCAGGTCCTCAGTCCAAGGAGCTCGCGGTGACTTACACGCGTGCGGGACGCCGGCGCCGGCGTACCCCTCAGTCTCTGGCAGAGAAAAGGGAAAAGCCGCGAAGGACGGATGGGGCGTACCCCCGGGGGCCTGACTCAGGTGTGGGGGGCGACGGGCGGGCGCGCGGGGGGAGCCGGGAAGCTGCTGGAAGAGGAGGGGCTGGGCGGGGTGTGAATGGATGCGGGTGCACCTCGGGCCCGGGAAGAGGCCGAGGGGCGGGCGGTGCGAGCGCGGGCTGTGGCCTCCGCAGAGTTGGGTGAACTCGGGGAAGTCACCCAAACCCTCAGGGCCTGTTTCCTGTTCTCTAAAATGGCAACAGTAGTAGATCCGACCTCATAGGCGCTTTTGGTGGTTTTGACGAATTTATGGAACTTTCTTAATACAGAGCCTGCCCTGTGGTATTTGGTGGATGGTGGTGGTTAAACACAGGAACCGGGAAAGAAGAGCGGCTCAGAGGGTGGCGACCCCCGTCTCTAGGGGGAAGGTGTGTATGCCAGAAACGGGGAGACAAGGGGATGCAGAAGCCAAATTTCTGTGGACACCGAATGTTCGGGACAGGACATAATCAGAGCTAGCAGTTTTGAGGGACCGATTATATACTTAGCAGTTCACCTGAATTATCCTCATAATCTTATGAGGTCGGTAACTATTATTAACATTTTACAAATAAGGGACCTAAGGCTCAAGAGAGGTTAAGTAACCTTCCAGAGGTTACAGAGTAAGTGGCCAACACCTACAGTCAGACTCCAGAGCCAGATTTTGTCCTAAGAGCCATTGTAGTTTCTTGAGCAAGTCCTGACAGGGGAAGTGGTTATGTTTAAGTGATCAGATTGAATAATTATGAGGTGTCTCTGAAGTTGGCCTTCAGGAAATACCAAAAATGTATGAAGGCCCCTGCCTTCAGAGAGTTTACAAATTTTAGGGGCAATCTCCCATTCAGGCAGAAGAAATCAGCCAGCATTTGATGACCATTTGCTCTTTCCCCCAACCGAGTCCTTCCTTCCTCCTCCCACCCTTGATTCTCACAAAAACCCTGTGAGATTGGCTCTAAGGTTTTGTTTTACAAGTGAAGAACTGAGATTGAAGAGTGGGGATGGAAGGGTCCGGTTCTGAGAGGTGATTGTGCTTTCCCCTTACCCACTCTGCTTCTGTTTCACACAACGAAAAGTTTTCAGTAATAGTTCAACACCTTAGAAGACGGTATGGAATCTGTGGCCAAGTACTGTGTATGAGCAGTAATTAATTGCTTCTAACCTTTGATAAATGCTGAGAAGGAAGGCACTTTAGGCCATGGGGGTGTCTAGGACTTAGAACAGTAGTGCTTTAGGATTGTTAGGGTGGTAGCAGCATTCATGGTAGACGGTAGGAGAATTGAGTTAAGGAGACAGCATGGGACTGGTTCGGACATGAGCTTATCAGGGCCTGAACTATAGAATGGAGTGGGAAGCAGTAGATTAAGATGATTCTAGGAAACCCGAAAAGAAGACTTATATAGGGTGGGATGGGTTTATATTATCAACCCAGGAGCCAGATCTCCACAGTTTCAATTTTGATACTTGGCACTTATAAGCTCTATATCCTTAGGCAAATTATTTTACTCTTTAAGCCTCATTGTCTGCTTTGTAAAACAAGGATAGTACCTACCTCCTAGGGTTGTTATAATAAAAATACTATTTACTTAAGTGTTTGGCAGAAAGTAAGCACTAAATAATTGTATAACCGTGGAAACCTGTGAAACCGAGCCCTAAAGATTAATCCTAAAGGCACTTCACTTGAATAGACCCCTTCCAGGACCTGACAGGGGCCCTAACAATGTGTTCACAGGATTATATTAGTGTTCTATTGTAATTTTGTATTCCTTTTCTTGAAAATGTCCACCAAAATTGTGTACGCTGCATGCTCCACAAAATCTGGATCTGTCCCTAGTAGAAACTGTAGTGTTGTGAAGAGTACATACTTTGGGATCAGAAGGTTTGTTCCCATAATTTACTATTGGTGTTACTCTGGACAGTTAATTCATTGAACCATTGAACTCTTCTGGGCCAGGTAAATTGGAGATAATATCTATCAGCCCAAGCTATTGTGATAATCAAGTAAGAGTATATGCAGAAGGGGTTGGTAAAACTTGGAAAGCACTCCACAAGTGTTTATGATTAACATTATAATTTGTTCATAAAGTGCATAAGAGGGAAAGATCAAAAGCAAGGAAAAGGTTCTTAGCTGAAAAAGTAGAAACAGGGTGGGTGAGCTGGCAAAACTGATGAAATAATACAGGTAAAATGTTTTTCTGCCAAGTTTCTTCCTGATTAATCCATGAGACATCGAAGAAATAAAATTGTAGTAGTTGCAGGATCAGAAATTTAGAGCCGAGAGGAGGTTGAAGATCATCTGACACAACCCACCACATTTTACGGAAATGGAAATTAAGGTCCAGAGAGCTAAAAGATTTTTCTAAGGTCACTCATCTAATAAATGGCACGTACCAAGTAATCTTTAAGATAAAAAGCATTTCACGGTGGGGTCTTTCAGAATCATTACATCAAAACCAGAGAAGGCATGATATTCTCTAGTGGCTTTTGGTTTTATCATGAAATTCTTCAGATTCACCTTCCTGTTTTAGAGGCTGATAGACTGGATGATGCATGGGTAATCTGCTGTTGGCAAGCTTGTTAAGTGACCAAAACTTCTGAAGATTTTAAGGTAAGAGTTATAACCAGAAATTTGTAATGGGATGAGAAATGCAAAACATTTGAAAATGTGTAACAGTTACTATTTAAGCTGAGTAAGTTATCCAGTTGCTTTATCTAAAAAGGAAAATAATAAAATTATAATTTATTTTTTCTGGAATTAAAATACTACACTTACATTCCCCTTAATTATTCCATCATTTGTCTGTGTTAGGAAATAGGAAGATGCTGTTATTCACATTTCACTAGCACCAAACAAAGCAGGAAAGGGTTTTTTATTATAAACACAACAATACTTAATTGATTAAGAAAAATTCCCCATTTATAATTTATGATAACTCAGAATATAGGAAATGAAATTTGAAATTTGCCTTCAACCAAATTGCCTGTGGCTCTGTTTGTACGTGGCAGTCCAGTTCCTATACCCTTACTCCATTCGTGGTTTGATACAGCTTGTCTCCTGCTGCTTCTCTCTGCCAGCACAGAGACAGTTTTGGTCTATGCTCTTTCTAATCTATATCATTGTTTAGGATCTTTCCTAGTAAGCATTCCTTCTAGGCATGGCCCTCCATATTTGCCAGACCTGTCTACCTCCTTGATCCTGGCTAACCCTGGGCTTCTTCCTTCCTTTTACCTTTTCTCCCTCCTTCCTTCCCTCCCTTTTTTCCTGTCTTTAGTATTCTAGGCAGATGGGGTCGGGATTGGAAATATAATAATAATAATAATAATAATAATAATAATAATAAATTGGTGTTATAATTAGGGAGTGCTTACTATATGCCAGGCATTGATCTTAGCACTTCATATAGTAATTCATTTACTATTCATAAAAATACTATGAACTAGGTACTGTTATAATCCCCATTTTACAGACAGATACAAGAAGTTAACTTGCTTAAGGGCATATAATATTTTCTGGAATCATCAGGAAGTATTCATTTAGTTTTCACCAAAAATACAGGAGCAGAAATGGTTATAAATAACTATTAATACCATAGGAAACTAATCCCTAGAGTTTGAAGACCTCTTGATTTAGGAAGATCCTGTTCTAGTTTCCTTCTACCCATCACAGGGCTAAACAATCCTTATAAAAGCTGTTGGCCACAAAATCTGCCTTTGAAACCAGAAAGTGCACTGCAGGAAACTACTCCCTGATTATCTGAATTTGGGATTGTTGTGAGCCTCTAGGCAGTAAGTTGGGGGTGGAGACATTGGAACATATTTTTTTAAAGCTTAATTTTAAGATTACTTGTATTCCAGGAAGTTCTGGGTGTCCTGGCGCCTATATTCCATGCTGTAAGATCTTTCATTGTGAGAACTTGGATCTTATGGCTCTTACCCAACAGCAGCAGCAGGCAGTTGGAAATTCTGAACAGCTGCACCTCAAGCTTGATGTGAGTTAGAAGAGGGGTGCATGCAATGAAGGAGACCTCTTAGATCATAATGATTAGCTTTATGTATCCACCTGCCTGGGTAGCCAGACCTGGGTGTTCTAACTGGACCTTGATGCTGCTGCACTGGTGAATGAGATGAGGCTTAAATAAAGCATGAGCTTAATCTGTGGTGACCTCTGAGAATTGTGAATCTGCCACAGTGCCCCGTGCCACACAATATCTATGACACCTGTGCCCAAGTGAGGTCCAGGGGCTACCAACCTCACTTCTGAGCTGTGTATTAATAGAGTGAAGCCTCCTCCCTCCCCCCACCACCTTACATTTTGCACAAACCATGAGTTCAGATGTTATGCCTGCTGTGCTTTGGTAGGATTATTTTTACGGCCATAGAGTGAAGTTATACCTCTTTGGTAGGTATATCTACCTTTGGGTAGGGTGCAGAGTTTCCTTAAATAAGACATTCTTATTATCAGTCATTCAAAGAAGAAGAAGGTCCTCATACAGGAAAAACTTGGAACATAGAACAGATAGAAGGTGGCACTGGTGGATTTACCTTTTCAGGGTTTGAACTTAGAGGAGTTAGAAAATGTTGAGGGCCCTCCCCACTTACATAAGGGAAATGGCCTGTGCCACAGAGCTGCCTAGTAGGAGCCAGGCTGACAGGCTTCTGTGGATACCCAAAAGGGACGGTAAGTACTCATGTTTTGTAAGTCTGTTGATTGATGCATCACTCTACCTTATCCCTGAATTTTAGCCAAGTTTAATCTAAATCACCGATTGAAAATTGAAAAGCCTTCAAGGACTAGGAAAAGGTAACCAAGCCCAGTATAAGGAGTGGTGAGCAGCATGGTGAAAGTGACCATACCCATCTAGGCCTCAAAGTTCAGATGTTTCAAATGTGCTTCATGAAGCCCTTCCCTAAATAATACTAATCACAGTACAAGTTTGCTGGACATTTTTACATCATACATTGTTCAATAATGCAGAAGAAAATAGAGTTTTTTAAACTCCTAATACTTTATTTTTAATCAGTATGAAGGGGAAAACAATAGTGATAGGAAATTGTGTGGAGGGTTGAAAATGAGGAATGGGCAGGCAGTAGGGAGGAGGCCAAACACATATTACAGCAGCTAGTCTGTTCCAGCTTGAGCTCTGCTGAGCTATTTAAGAAGCAGGTAAGGAGTGCCTGGGTGGTTCACTCGGTTGAGCACTTGACTTCAGCTTGGGTCATGATCCTAGGAGTTGTGGGATTGAGGCTCAGCATGGAGCCTGCTTGGGATTCTCTCTCTGTGTCCCCCCTGCCCCTCTCTCTGCTCACACTCTATGTCTTAAAAAAAAAAAAAAAAAAAAAAAAAAAGAAAGAAAGAAAAGGGAATGCTCCCAACCCCCAGTCTTCCTCGTGGTGTCAGTGATAATTTATGAAAGTTTCCCCAAGGAAAAGTTTAAGTCAGAACAAGAGTCTTAGTAACAAGATTTGGCAGTCTCCTCCCTATGTGGAGATTCTCCTTTTGTTGTCACCTTTGGCAGATCAAGATTCAAGTTTAAGAGACCCAGTGGATTTCCTGACAACTTCTTCCACAATTTTCTCTCATCTCAGGCCATGGTTCCATTTTGGTCATGGCTACAGTGACTGAAATGGCCCACTATACTCTTGGCAGTGGACAGCCTTCAGCCTCAGATGCCAAGCTAACTGCTTATAGACAATTCTCTCTAGTGTCTTCAAACTCATAGTCTCACACTGAGGGCTTTAATTTTATCCTGTTTTGGTAGAGCTCTCTTTAAGTCTTCTAGGTGTGCATATATACCTCTGACTATTTATCACCTCTGATCTAGTAGCAAGAAAGAAACTGGAAAATCTTGTAGTAGAGGAATACCCTTTGTGCTATGCTACCAACTTCGAGGACTGCTGACCTGCTCAGTACCTCAGGGCCAGAAGTATAGTAACTCTCATCAAGCTCAGAATACACCATTCTGGGGCCACCCAGGTGGCTCAGTCAGTTAAGCATCTTGACTTTCGGCTCAGGTCATGATCTCACAGTTCGTGGTTCCAAGCCCTGTGTCGGGCTCTATGCTGACAGCTCAGAGCCTGGAGCCTGCTTTGGATTCTGTGTCTCCCTCTCTCTTTGCCCCTCCCCTGCTCATGCTTTCTCTGTCTCTCTGAAAAATAAATAAACATTAAAAAAAAAAAAGAATACAGCATTTCTGCTTCAGCCATTGTTTTCACCAGTCTCTCGTCCCCACCATGCACACACACCTTATTGTTTGTATACTCACCATAGCCACATCAGTGGGAACAAGAATCTAGAAAAGTTAAATGCTGCAGGAAGTTAACAAGAGGCACAAAGACATAAATTGCAACAGGTAAGACTCATCAGGTGTAGACATCTAAGTAGAAGACTGCATACGACCTTCGTCTCATATTCCATTAGGCCCAGACAGGCTGGTAATAGGGTTTTGCTTCTGTTTGCAATGAAAAGATAAAGTTAATCTGGGAGCCCCCTAACTCCCATCTTGTATATCTCCTATAGTTCACTAGTCATTCTTTTGACCAATGCAGGTGTGACCACATCAGGCATGAAACAGCCCAGATGTGCTTCAACCATAACATGGGAGTACGTGATTCAGACTATGTCGGCAACATAGCTCACTTATGGAATCCAGCGGAATGAGAGACAGATGGACTCCAAGAGTCATTGGGGAGAACTCTTCATCACTGCAGCCATACACCTAAACCTAAACAGGTTTTTCTGCCAAGAATCTAGGGAAATCCCATCCCATCTCCCCAAATTTATAGATAACATCACTAAGGTTTTTTTTACCTGACAAGTACTATAAAGCTGAGATTGTGCTCACTTTGGTAGCACATATACTAAAAAAAAGCTGAGGTTTTTTTTTAACGTTTATTTATTTTGAGAGAGAGAGAGAGAGTGGGGAAGGTCCAGAGAAAGAGAGAGAGAGAATCCCAAGCAGGCTCTGCCATCAGTGCAGAGCCTGACATGGGGCTCAGTCCCATGAACCGTGAAGTCATGACCTGAGCCTGAAAACAAGAGTTGGACACTTAACCAACTGAGCCACCTAGGCGCCCCTATTAAGCTGAGATTTAAACCTAGGTCTATTTAACTTAGCCTGTGTTAAATATTAGGCTATTTTCATTTTATTTTGTTCAAAATCCTGAGGTCATAGAGAAGAATAGAAGGGTAGTGATGAGGTGGATAATAGGAGGCAGAAAACGCAGGGTTGTTTTAAAGTCTCAACCCTGAGCCTTCTATCTTTTGTACACTGTTTCTTCATAGAAGACACTTTCTCCTACCTAGTAAGTTGTGTACAGGACAACATGGAAATAAAGGAGAGGCAGATAGACCAACAAGGGAGTAATTTTAGTAATTCTATTATATAATTCAAATCTCCTTGTAATGCCATTTAGCTTCCCCACTGATTGTGAATTAATCAGGTTTCATAATTATGTTTATGATCAGGTTCTTTCTACGTAATTATTGTTTGTACTTGAGCAAATTGCTTAGGAAGGCCACCTCCAAATCCAAATTAAATGTTTCATTTCCTATTTCCTTTATGGGGGCACATGATTATTTTGGGAAAAGCATTGGCTTGACAATTAAATTCCATGTCTTGCTGTATCTCCTAGGGAAGACCTAGATCTCTTTTAATTATTTTTTAACATTACATATTCACAAGTCTTACCAACCCATGGATGGGAAGGAAGGGCTCTTAGTGGATCCCTGAAGTATTACAGACCTCAGGCAAACTTGTATGTAGTCTTTGTATTTTAAAAATTCAGGTATTCCGGGAAGCCTGGGTGGCTTAGTCGAGCATCAGACTCTTGATTTTGGCTCAGGTCTTGATCCCAGGATCGTGGGAGCAAGCCCCACATCAGGCTCCATGCTGAATGTAGAGCCTGCTTGGGATTCTCTGTCTCCCTGTGCCCCTACCCTGCTCATGTTCTCTCTTCTCTCTCTCTCTCTCTCTCTCTCTCTCTCTTTAAAATAAAGAATAAATAAGGGAGTAAAATTCATGTATTCTAAATCCCTAATGAGTTGTCCACTATTAAGAATGCAAAAGCTTCAGAATTCAGAAATTACCTTAACAATATCAGATAGCCATATAAACATGTTGTGATCTAAATTAAACATTCTCCATGTAGAAAACTTTTCTTCGAGTTAGCAAAGCAAATAAAATTTCTCCTTAATTTTCACCTGAAGAGGGAAAGCTAGGGTGAGTGAAGAACAGGGTGTATTTTAAGCTAGGTATGAAAGGCCTAATAGAAAAATCAAGGATAGATTTTTCTCTTGTATGTTGAAGAGAAATTTAAATTATGTGTTAGTGTTTGGTATGCTTTCCTGTCAGTTTGGAAAGTTAACCCTTCCAGGACAATCTCTACTAGAAATTAAGGCGCTTTTTTTTCCCCCTAAAGTTTATTTATTTTGAGAGAGAGAGAGAGCATACCCGTGGGAGGGGCAAAGGGTGAGGGAGAGAGAGAATCCCAAGGCGGCTCCTTGCTGTCATTGCAGAGCCTGATACGGGACTCCATCTCACAAATCAGGTGAGATCTTGACCTGAGCCGAAATCGGGAGTTGGACACTTGGGGCTCTGTGCTGACAGTGTGGACCCTGCTTGGGATTCTGTCTCCCTCCTTCTCTCTCTGCCTCTCCCCCACCTCAAAATAAATAAACTTAAAAAAAAAAAGAGTGGGATGTTTAACTGACTGAACCACCCCAAGCTTTCTTTTCAAAAAGATTTTTGCCTACTCCTTTTCAGAGAGATAGCAAGACATGTTTGACTGAAGAACATTTGCCACCTTTTGGTTATCCAGTGTAGTGTAGTACAGTTCCTTTTATCCCACTTCCCTTTCTTTTCATAGACTGGAAGATATCCAAAAATAAACGTGTTCAGAAATGGAGGTATACATACATGAAAGCTAAGGACAGTCCCGTGTATCTAGGTCTCTAGGCAATCTTTTCCTGGTCTTTTCGTCTTGGTATTCTACCCTTATCAGAAAAAAAAAGAAAAAAGAAAAAGAAAAAAAGGACTGTGCTGTAGACTCACTATATGAAAGTGCCTCACTTTCCTGAGAATTTTGATTCTTGTATTCAAGATATATGTGGAGTTTGGTTCAGTTAGATTTATGACACCAGAATTGTTGAAAAGCAGTAAATTACTACTATAATTTCTGTTTTATTTTAAATAATAATGATCTCTGTTTTTAACTTGCTTGGGAAAGAACAAGCTATGAACTTTTCTCAGCCTTTGATGCAGGACTCCAGCTAAACTAGCAAAAGACACTGCCTCAAAGAAACTAAATATTTTTTTTCTTTAACAATTTAACTTTCTATCTTTTCTCCTTCAAGATGTATCATTATAAACTTCTTACAAACAAGGACTGTTTCTTCTCATGGTATCCTGCAGATGGCCTTATACAGACCTACATATGGCTAATAAAAACTTGAGTATTTTAAAACGGTGAGTCTCAATGTAATGATGATGATGGTAAATGGCAACTAACATTTATATAAAAAGTCTGTGCTAGATGCCGTTGTAAACGTTTCACACAGAATTGCTCAATGTAAAACCACTTTTATCCAGTCATCCTTAATTTTTTGGCAAACCTCTTTGAGAATCTGTGTTACAGTGAATTCCACAATTCAGCCTTCATCTCCCCAACAAGAATAGCTAGAATTCCACTCTCATCCTTTATTATTTTGACTCCAGGAAACTGTCACTTTTTCCATCCATGCTTGTCCCTAAGGCTTGACCTGAATACACACAGCAGGTTGCTGCTTTGCTTATCTTAGGACATAAAGAAGTAAACAAAGCCTAAAGTAATTTTGCAGTTGGTGTAAATCCTTGCTCACCTTCACCGAAGTGAGATACAATAAACATGTTGATTTGAAGTCTGTCTGCCCTACCTTTTACTATTTTTCAGAAAAATATTAGGACCAGCTTCCTCAGCAAATGTAGGGAGATAACAGATCTTCCTGGATATTATGATGGAGTTATATCCTAATAAATCCATTGTAAATTGAAAATATCCTAAGTTGAAAATGCATTTTTTAATATACCTAACCTACTGAACATCATAGCTTAGCCTAACCTACCTTAAACCTACTCAGAATACTTATGTTAGCCTACAGTTGGGCAACATCATCTAACACAAGACTATTTTATACTAAAGTGTTGCATAGCTCATGTAATTTATTGAATACTGAAAGTGAGAAGCAGAACGGATGTGTGGGTACAAAGTGGCTGTAAGCACAGGGTTGTTTACCCTCACGATCACAGGGCTGACAGAGCTGCAGCTCACTGCCCCTGCCCTGCTTCATGGGAGAGGATCATACTGCATGCATATCACTAGCCAGGAAAAAGATCACAATTTGGAAGTACAGTTTCTACTGAATGTATCACTTTCACACCATGGGTAAGGCAAAAAAATCGTTAAGTCCAATCATCCTAAGTCAGGGACCATCTACGTTATGAAACTTCTTTGTAATATATAATGGGTTGTTTCCATTTAGAAATCTAACAAAGTGATAATAGTTTTTCTCCCCATTCGGTCTTGATTTCTGTTTTAAAAAGCCATTCAGTCTCATGCAATTGGGAAATTGCACTGCTTAGCAGTGAGATGAAGGTTGATAAAACTGCCATTAGACAAGCTTGGGACCTGACTCTTTAATAATGGAGTTAGTACACTTTCTTCCAGACCACAAGAGGTGTTTCTGCCAGAGTGGTGGTTCACAGACCTGGGCGGTGGAGGATAATCTGGCTTTGTTTACTGAGGAATTTTTAAGGCACTAGCCTAGAACACACTTACAAAAATGCTGTTCTGCCAACCAAAGCTCCTTTCTTGGTGATATCACAATTCTGCCATTTCTGAAGATTTACAGATATTGACCATTTACAGCCTTAAGACTTTGCTGTGGTTTTGGCACATAACGCCACTGCTATACATTATGGATTACACAAGGCTTTTGTGCAAGTTTTAAGTGCAAGGGCAAGTGTAAGGCACTGATTCATTTTACTTAATTCATCCATTTATTCATTTAGTCTTTCACTCCGTGTTTACTGAGTGCCTACTATGTGTAATAAAATTTTTATTTAATTCTATTTTTAAATTGTTAATTCCTGTACATGGAATAAAAATTTTAAGGTACAAGAAGTATACAGTGAAAAGGAAACCCTGCACCCCTGATACCCAGCCATTCATCTCACCTGGTAGAAAACCAATATTAATACTAACATTTTGGTACTTTGTATCCTCCTGTGTATATTCTATGTATATAAATACACATTTTTTATGTTATGGTGGCATACTGCATATAATATTCTGTCCCTCTTTTTTTTTTTTAAGTTTATTTTGAGAGAGAAAGAAAGAAAACCAGCAGGGGAGGTGCAGAGAGAGAGGGGACAGAGGATCTGAAGCAGGCTGTGTGCTGAAAGCAATTAGCTCTATGCGGGGCTTGAACTCACAAACCATGAGATCATGACCTGAGCCAAAGTCAGACATTTAACCAACTGAGCCACCCAGGCACCCCAAGTTTCTCTGTTTTTCACTTAACTGGTTCTAAGATTTATTGCTCTTTTGGTACATTGGATTAATTTCAACATCACAACCAACACATTTCAATATTAAAGTGTTAGTTAAATGAAAAAACAGGATGTCCCAGAAAAGACCTTGAAGTGATTTCCTTAATGTCAGTAAGGACAGTGTTTGTTACAGAATCAAAAAGTAACACAAACTTTTGTCTTTTCTAAAAAACAAATTCTAAAAATAGTTATACACATGAAACAACCCAAACACAAGAGAAATTAAAAGATATATTCCAAAAAAGAATAGAAACAGGCTCAGAGAAAGGTAAAGGGACAGTAAGTTATGTGAAGATGTGCTTTGTTATTCCGTACATGGCCAGTGAGTTACAACTTGTTCTTTTGAATGATCAACAATCAACAATAACCTGCTGAGCCAGTAAGTCAGAGCCCAGCAAGGGGGTTCTGTGGGTTTCCAGTGCTTCTAGCTTAATATCCTACAGGCTCTAAAGAGCACTACATTTGTTAGGCCACAGAAGACTTATTTATTTATTATTATTATTATTATTTTTATTTTTATTTTTTTAAGTTCTGGTGAAGGTAGCCACTTCAAGGTGTTTGCCTATTTATTTACCTAGCTAGTCCACACACACAATGTGCTGAATCAAATTGTAGGTACATACCTGAATGTAAATCTTTTCTTTTGCTGCCATAATTTTGATACATACACTATAATAAGTTGTACATTTAAAATTGAATACCCACAATGTGCTAATGTCCTGCCAATTTATCTAGTATTGGCCTACCAATGTTTAAGATTTATTAATGTTTCAATGCACAAAATTAATGAAGTTCTTAGTATTTTAATTCAAGATACTTCATTTTTAAAATGTTGCTGGGAATGGTGCTCCAGAAAAGAGTCCTCAAATGATTTATTGGTAAGTTTGTGATTTACATTGCAAAACAAAACAGGGACGCCTGGGTGGCTCAGTTGGTTAAGCGCCCAACTTCAGCTCAGGTCATGATTTCATGGTCTGTGAGTTCGAGCCCCACATCAGGCTCTGTGCTGACAGCTCAGAGCCTGGAGACTGCTTTGGATTCTGTGTCTCCCTCTCTGACCCTCTCCCACTCATGCTCGCTCTCTCTCTCTCTCTCTCTCTCAAAAATGAATAAACGTTAAAATAAAATTAAAAAATAAATAAAATGCAAAACAAAATCATAAAATGGTTCATGGATAGTCCAGAGGAAAACTAAAAAAAAAAAAAAGGGGGGGGACATTAGTTGAAGTTTGGTCTGGGACCATAATTATGATGATTATGATCTCCAAAAACAACTTTGAATCTCCCTGAATCTGCAGGGCACCTTATAAAATTTATCCCATCAAAAATAATGAGGCATTTTGAGGTGTCTCAAAAAGGAAAGTGGTGAGCAAGTGGAGAAATGGAGTAGACACTTAACCAAAAAAAGAAGTACAAATGACCAAAACCAAATAGAAAAATATTCAGTAATAACCAGATATGTATATTGACAAGGGCTCCTCTAAATTACAAAGTCTAGAACCTCAAGGTTTTTTTCACATGGCATATTAGCAAGGATTTCTTTAAATTATAAAACCTGTTTCATGGGGCAGCTGAGTGGCTGAGTCAGTTGAGCGTCTGGCTCTTGATTTTGACTCAGGTCATACCAGAGTTGTGGGATCAAGCCCCACATCTGACTCTGCATTGAACGTGGAGTCTGCCTAGGATTCTCTCCCTCTACCCCTCTCCCTCGCTCTCCCTCTAGCTCTAAAATAAAAACAAATACAGAAAAGAAATATAAATAAAAACTATAAAACCTGTTTTATAACCCCCAGGGTGTCTGGAAACCAGCACTCAAAATTGCTAGTGGGAGTAACTCTAGTTATGAAATTTATTCTTAAGAACTAATCATTTATTCTTGTACAAATTTGTTCACTACAGTGTTATTTATAACACAGATTATAAATAACCTAGATGTCTAACAATAATAGATGAGTTAAATTGTAGTATTTAATAGTGGATTACAAATACAGCATGAGAGGGGCGCCCAGGTGACTTAGTTAAGCATCCGACTCTTGATCTCAGATCAGGTCATGATTTAACAGTTTGTAAGTTCAAGCCCTGTGTCAGGTTCTTCACTAACAGCATGGAACCTGCTTGGAATACTCTCTCTTCCCCTCTCTCTGCCCCTCCCCTGCTCACACATGTGCGCATGCTCTCTCTCTCTTAAAGCAACAACAAAATGTAGGTTTCAAATAAGTACAAAGTGATCACAATTTTATTTTTTAAACAAATACGCATAAAAAACTAAAGTAATATTAGAAGATTATAACTCAGTGAGATTATAGAGTGGTATTTTCTTTTTTATTTGGATATATTTTATAATTTCAAGTAGTGCCATGATTACCTGGGGTAAAAAAAAAAAAAGGCATACATTCTATATAGAGAAAGCTATTTTATTCTAAGCATCTGTGGTGATTAAAAAATAAGTTGGAAAAAATTGAGGATTCCACAAACGACAAGAATGACAAAGGGGAGAGTTTGCTTGTCAGATGAAATCACAGAAAATTCAAACTGGAGGACAGGTTAGAAATAACCCAACTCCCTCTATTTTACGGATGAAAAAATTAAGTCCAAACTTAACCAAGGCCACAGAGTGTTTAGAATTCAAACAATACTTGGATTGATCTTTATCTCATCTTTCTTCCTTTCTACTTATGTGTTATAATGCCATAGTTGGCAGCTATGTTTTTTAAGTCTGAAAAATGGAAATGGAAAAAGTTTAGGATAAAGAGGAAAAGGTTTAAGATACAGGATATCTCAAATAAACGTAGTAACATAACTGTTCTTCCTATTTTTGAATCTGCATTTGTCAAGAAAAAAAAATACATACTTTGTACTTATCTTCAGGATAGCCCATTGGAAATAAAATCTTGAAATACAACTTCAGGATGGTGAGTTAAATATCCCTTTTTCTTATACTCTCTCTTTTCCCCCAGCCAGTGCTATTAGCCTTCCCCAAGGCCACAGACTGATTACAAGAAGTAAAAATGAAAATCAACTATTTCCATGGGCCCTACTAAAATCTGAGTTATTGATGGATGATGTTGAAATGTTTATGAGATTTTAATCAACAATGTGGTTGTCAAAGAATGTAATACATATTAAAAAAGTAGCATCGTATACATATCTGTTCATACATATACACATTCAACCAATATTTACTGAGCATCTACCATGAGACAGACACTGCTATACTTTGATATAAAGTGGTAATTGCAACAGACCCAAAACCTGACCTTGGAGTTTACAGTCTAGTGTATAAATAGCTTCCACTAAATTGCATATTAAAAGGCAGGAATCATGTCTTATTCAGTACAATGAATATAGTAGATTTTCTTTGAATATCTGTAGACTAAATGAATGAATTTACCAGGAGTTACTTTGCCCTAAACTGAGAAGTTGTTATTACTACTTCAGACATAGACTTGTGGCAGTTGAGGAATAATGTGGACTAAGAAACCGTGATAAAACGTCACTACTAACTTTAGCATACTTCTTCCAAAGCCAACCCGTCTTTCAAATCATCTAAAATTGGGTCTAATGTCTGGTTATGAAAAGATTTCTGACAAAAAAAACACAACCCTATATAAATGTGGCCACCCAGTGATAAAACAAGCAGCCTTGATGCTCAGAGATTGTAGTCATTTGGATTAGAACAAATTATTGTTATTATTGTAATTTTGCTCTTTAAAAAGAAAACTCTCTGACATTTATTTTACAGTGGTTTTTTTTTAAGATTGTTTTTTAAATGTTTTATTTATTTTTGAGATAGAAAGAGACAGAGCATGAGCAGGGGAAGGGCAGAGAGAAAGGGAGACACAATCTGAAGCAGGCTCCAGGCTCTGAGCTGTCAGCACAGAGCCCAACGCGGGGTTCGAACTCACGGACTGTGAGATCATGACCTGAGCTGAAGTCGGACGCTTAACTGACTGAGCCACCCAGGCGCCCCATTTACAGTGGTTTTTTATAGTTGCATGACATATTTGGAAAAATAATATGAGATTGTATGACCCAGCATTTTTAGAACAAGTAACAGATTTCAACCACCAAAACTTAACAGAAATCTCTAAAGTAATACATTTTCAAATGATCAGAACATCATGAACACTTTTAAGTTTTGGTGTGCAAACATACCATTTACTGACATCTCAGTCACTTCAGGTTCTGTGCTCTTGAATCAAAGAAGCAAAGGCCTATAAGGGCTTTCCTGTTATCTCCCCTGAAAATAACAGATTTTTCTACCTTAATTTACCTGGGGAGGTAAACACAATACAAAAAGGCAAAGACTTAGCTTTCCTTAGGTCTAGTCTACCTAACAGATAAAGTGGCACTTACCTGGGACCTCCAAGAGTTTGCCTCTACTGTGTCCTCCAAGGGAAAGAGAATGGATTGTCCTCCAGGCTGATATAAACGGGGGAAGACAGCAGCTGTATGTGACCTTGTGTTCTGATACGGTTCTGGCATCTGGACAGAATCTTTTTGGTGGCCTGTGCTTTGTCACTTTCTAGCAAGTACAGAGGCTGGGCGTGTCGGCCTGCCTCAACCAAGACTCCAGACCTCCTTAAGGGTAGGAGAAAGGGATCCCAATATTCTCAGCATTTGGTTATCACTCTTAGATGAGCTTTTTAGTCCAGTTAATGAGCAGGCACCATGCCAGGAAGAGATACATGAGCTTGGACCTCGAAGGGTATGTACTCTGAAGCTGAAATCATAAACCAGAACATCTGATGTGTGTCTCATACACAATGAGGGAGGGAGTGCTGTTGATGGAAATGTCACACGCAGCTGCTTTTAGCGCTTGGCTCTCACCAATGAAGCTTCCCCCTCTGCCACCACACCCCTCCCTTCCTGCATGAAAGCCTTTAGGGCTCTTTAGTTCTCATCCTGCACGCTGTGAAACAGGCTGAAAATTTATATCTGTTACATCAGTCTGGTTCATGGCTGACTGATGCACCTGATGGGCTATAGGAGTGACTGGCTTAGCTACGTTTGAGTGAGGAAAGAGCCTACCTTCTACAATTGTGTGCCCTGCTCTGTAAAGTAACGAATATGGCTTATGGTCCTAATTAAGCTACTTATTAAACAGCATCCTTTGAACAAGTCATTTCTGCCATCTCTCCAGCTATATGATTGAGCACGTAATCCTGTTGAGATTTCACAGTGGGGTTGAGAAGACAAGCTATTCCCTCCATCTGGAATTTTCTTTCCCTGACTTTTCATGCCAAATCCTCCCTATCTTCTGGATTTAAACTGAAACACCTGTTCTTGAGATCTTCCCTGACTGATCCTACTTTCTTATTGCTGAAGACCAATAGTTTCCCAGTTCACTCAATAGCAGCTGTTACTTCCCCTTTTGCAACCTATGTCATGCTTATTATAATAGTTGTTCAGTGTCTCTCTTCTCTATTAGATCATAAGTTCCATTGGGGTAGGACTCATATCTGTCTTTTGCACTGGAATCTCCTGTACCAAGCATTCTGTATGCACGTATTTGGTGCTTAATAAACATTAGTTGAATAAATTATGAATTACATCTTTTTCTAAAATGTTTCTTTTTGAGAGAGCATGAATCCCAGTTATTTTTGAGAGAGAGAATCCCAAGCAGGCTCCTTGCTGTCAGTGCAAAGCCTGACGTGGGGCTTGAACCCACAAACCATGAGATCATGACCTGAACTAAAGTCAGACACTCAGCCGACTGAACCACCCAGGTGCTCTGAATAAGTGATGAATTACATCTTACAATCGTTTTGAGATTCCTTTGTGAAAACCAAATATTGAACCTTCTGTGCCTTCCTAATCATGTGGGTAATGTTAAGAACAGGTGTTGAATTAGAGCCAAAAGGACAGCTACTTATTGTGCCTTCCCCATGCCTGACTGCTGCTTGCCTTCTCGTATCACCACAATCTAAATTCTTATCCTGGCAAATTGTTCCCAACTCCCTAAGCAATCATTTTTGGGAAGATTGCAGTCTGTGTTCATTTGTTAAATGAAACCAACAACCCAAACTGGCTTTTAGAGTTGCGTATTGTATTTCCTCATATTTATGTCAATTTAAAGAATCATTAAGCTCCCATAGAAAAGATTTCATGTAATTTGTAATTACATTTAAGAATGTTGGGGCGCATGGGTGGCGCAGTCGGTTAAGCCTCCGACTTCAGCCAGGTCACGATCTCGCGGTCTGTGAGTTCGAGCCCCGCATCGGGCTCTGCGCTGATGGCTCAGAGCCTGGAGCCTGCTTCCGATTCTGTGTCTCCCTCTCTCTCTGCGCCTCCCCCATTCATGCTCTGTCTCTCTCTGTCCCAAAAATAAATAAACGTTGAAAAAAAAAAAAAAAAGAATGAGTGTGCTAACTTCAAATAACTTCTTATCAAACTGGCTTCTTCTTTTTAACACTAGGTGTTTCTGAAATATTAACCTGAACTTGCATATCTAATTCTACCTGGAAACTGCAGATTCGTAGTTAAAATGAGGAAAAGCAGCTTCAGATGCCATTTATTAATTCATTCATTTATTCATTTAATAATTGCTAGTAAACACTGTAGGCCAGACACAATTCTAGATATTTGGGAATACCAGTAAATAAAAGATTCGTGCCCTCAAGAAATAGGATTACTGTGGTATAGATAGTACTCACCAAATATTCTATTGCTGCTTTGCTTTTCTCAGCTCCCTTCACTTCAGGTAGGTTAGGGTCCTGTGATCACTTCTGCCTAATGGCCTGTGAAAGAAGTGATTTGTATCCCTTTCGGGTGTCACTTTCAGACCAGACAAGTTGTAAGCCCATGTGCCTTTCCTAACCCTTTTTACCCCGTCA
This sequence comes from Lynx rufus, assembly GCF_022079265.1. Taxonomy (NCBI): domain Eukaryota; kingdom Metazoa; phylum Chordata; class Mammalia; order Carnivora; family Felidae; genus Lynx; species Lynx rufus. The sequence goes on along the minus strand of NW_025814834.1, from coordinate 125,990,357 downwards.
CAGCAATCTTGGAGGTTACACGTTCCACTTGGTGCAGCTAGAAGATGGTAGAATGTGAGTCATGTTGGCTACTGCGTAAAGGTGTGGAATAGAGTGACACACAGCTTTCACTGCCTGCCAACTTGTGCTAGATCTGTGACCTGCACGAGACAGTTTTGTTGGTTAAGCCACAGAAGATTCAGCATTAGCTGAATTAAGTTTTGTTGGTTAAGCCAGCACTAGCTATCCTGAGTAATGCAACATGTATTATTTATTTAACATCTTTTATGTGCTAGGCAGAGTAGTAGGCTGTTTGTAATAGTGATTTATTATTGTTAAAACTGACAATTCACTTTCCTTGCCAAAAGGGAGGCACATTCAATGTTTTTCCTGAATTACTATGTTCATTTTCATCAGAGCTGCCTTTTTTTATATATATATAGTAGTAAGATTGATATCAGCCTTGTAATTTTAGAGGGAAAAAAGGATTTTAGGCTTATTCTAGAGGACTAAATAAGGATGAGTCCTTATCCTGGCTGTTTGAATAGGTTATTTAATCTGCCTTATTTTTCCATGGATAGAATTGGGGCTAATAGTTTGCTGCTAATATTACAAGGTTATTATGATGACCAAAATGAGTTAATATATAAACCATGAAACACACAAATGTAATATGACTATTCTCATTGAATCTGAGACACCACAGATTGTAGAGCACACCATTATTTTATAGTCCACTAAGAAACTAATGATACAAGTTAATCTGTTACACAATACTTTCTTATCACTCAGTCCTTATTAAAGGGCTTATTTAGGTGTATGTAAAATTGATTTTTGTTATATTTAAAAGCTGTGCATTAAATGGAACAATTCAGTTAAGGTAACCCAAAATGTCTTTATATCTAACGAATAACTTTTCAACTCTGAATAATTGATATACTGAATTTTTCTTTTTTTAAAATGTTTTATTTATTTTTGAGAGAGAGAGAGACAGCATGAGCAGGGGAAGGGCAGAGAGGGACACACACACACAGCCTGAAGCAGGTTCCAGGCTCCAGTTGTCAGCGCAGAGCCCAACACAGGGCCCGAACCCATGAACACACAACCTGAGCCAAAGTCAGACACTTAACTGACTGAGCCACCCAGGTGCCCCAATATACTGTATTTTCAATACAGTGCTACCTTCTGTGCCATCAAAAGCAGTGGCAATGCAGCAGTCTTTAAACAGGGCTCCATTTGGGGGTAAGATTTTCTTCCAACCTTCTGGCATCAATTCCACAAATTTTGATGTTGATGCGCTCTTGTGCCTGATAAGCTATATACAAAAAGGTGTCAGTGGAAGTTTTTCAGACAACAACTAGGATCATATTTCTTGTGCAAATGTTGCTTAAGTGGTTGGCTGACTGAAATGTCCCTGGGTTTTAGTTGTCCAATCATTCAACCAGGAGTAACAACCAAATTTGCAGATAAGCAGACAATAGCAGTGATATCGAAAGTGCATAGTGGTGGAAACAGCTGAAAAACACCAATTGTCTCAATTTCAGAGATGTTAAAAGGTGACAGTATATGTATCTTGGAATAGGTAAAATAAAGTATTGGGTTTTTTGTTGTGTTTTACAAATAAAGGTGTATAAAAATAAGGCCTCAGAAAGAGCATTGGGGGTTATATGTACGTGATGAATTGCTAAATTCTACTCCTGAAACCATTATTACACTGTTATCTAACTTGGATTTAGATAAAATTAAGATATTAAAAAAAAACAATAATAAGTCCCCAGGAAGCTCAGCTATACAGGAGCTTCAAGATCATTCTTTGATTCCATATCATTGTAGCACTCTGATCCAGGCCTACACAATCTTCAGTCTAACACAGCACAGTAAGAAGAGTCTTGGGTGCCGGCAGAGAACTGGCTTTGGGGTCTGAGTCTGACTCTCAACCCTGCCATTTTTCAGAAGTACTGTTTTTGGGGTCAAGTTACTTCTCTGAGGGAAATTACTAAGGTTTGGGGTGGGGGGCTAATATGTATGAAAGCATGCTGTAAACAGTAAAATCCACATGCAAAGGGAAGAGAACTAACATTTTCATTGAGTGCCAGGAACTGTGCTGGGTACTTTGCATTATCTCATTTGTTCTGAGGCATATAGTGTCTTGATGGTCACCTTGACATCTGATACATTTTATGCTATGTTAATTTTTTTCCAAAATACCCCTTTCATTGTCTCACACTTTTTTTTAAATTAATTAATGAATTAATTAATTTATTTTTAAATTTACATCCAAGTTAGCATATAGTGCAATAATGATTTCAGGAGTAGAACCCAGTGATTCATCCTTATGTATAACACCCAGTGCTCATCCCAACAAGTGTCTTCCTCAATGCCCCTTACTATTTAACCCATCCCCTCACCCACAATCCCTCCAGCAACCCTCAGTTTGTTCTGTATATTTAAGAGTCTCTTGTGTTTTGTCCTCCTCCCTGTTTTTATATTATTTTTGCTTCCCTTCCCTTGTGTTCATCTGTTTTGTATCTTAAATTCCACATAAGAGTGAAGTCATGATATTTTTCTTTCCCTGACTAATTTCACTTAGCATAACACCCTCTAGTTCCATCCACGTTGTTGCAAATGGCAAGATTTCATTCTTTTTGACTGCCGGGTAATACTCCGTTGTGTTTGTGTGTGTGTGTGTGTGTGTGTGTGTGTGTGTGTGTGTGTGTGTGTGTGTACACCACATCTTCTTTAACCGTTCATCTGTTGATGGATATCTGGGCTCTTTCCATACTTTGGCTATTGTCGATAGCGCTGCTATAAACATTGGGATGCACGTGCCCCTTCAAAACAGCACACCTGTATCCTTTGGATAAATACCTAGTACTGCAATTGCTGGGTCGTAGGGTAGTTCTATTTTTAACTTTTTGAGGAATCTCCAGACTGTTTTCCAGAGTGGCTGCACCAGTTTGCATTCCTACCAGCAGTGCAGAAAAGATCCTCTCTGTCTACATTGTCTCACACTTTAAAGCACAAATCATCTAAGGCAATTCTTTGGATCATAAAACAAGCTGATAACCATGATCCCATCACAGAACTGCAGCTTCTCACTTGTTTTTGCTTTGTAGCCCAGAAACATTTGAAATAAGAGAACCTTGGGCGACCAGTGTACCACCTTCTCTGTGACTCTGGCACCAAAACTAGCCCCTGGGGACCATGTAGAAAGTTTTTAATCTATGGTAAAAAGTCCTAAATGAATGTGAGATCCAGGGTGTGGATCTAAAAGGGCATTAGGCAATTTACACAGATTCAGGCGCACAGAAAGTTGATATCCAAAAAACCTGACCATAGAAACCAGAGGCCTCAATGGGGGCTGCAATTCTATTTTGGGAAGGAGAAGTTACCAGCAAGAGAAGTACTGGGGAATAGAAATATAAGACAGGAACCGCCCCAAAGCCTGATTGTCTTTGAGATTGACTCTTTGAACTAATGACCCATTCTCCTCATGTCCTTCTACCAGGAAGAATTGGGGTCCTTGGGTTGGAGCAAAGCTTAATCTATAAGTTAGGGTTACAGATTCAAGCTCAAAGGCTAGAGAGATAGGAGTTTAAGAACTAAGCATGCTATTACATCAGCTATATATGAAATGGTGTCTTGAAATACTAATAGGTGGGGATAAGGTGGATGGGGGGGTAGTTAAAGCAATAAAATGTCTTATGTTTCAAATGTCCACAGGATAGAGAACTTTGTGAAGGCTCAAAAGAACAAAGACCTACAAAAATTAGGGGACTCCCAAGATCCATCTCCAAGAGCAATGGTATAATGTTTAATTTGTAACTCAATGTAACACTCATTGCCTTGTTCTCTAACTAGTTTGTGTATGTACACATTGAATTCCCACTAAGATTTTTCTTTAAAGTTTATTTAAAGAAACTTTGAGAGAGACAGAGACAGCACAAGTCAGGGAGGGGGAGAGACAGAGAATCCCAAGCAGGCTCACAGAGCCCAGTGTGCGGCTCAAACTCATGAAACTGTGAGATTATGACCTGAGCCAAAACGAAGAGTCGGACGCTTAACCAACTGAGCCACTGAGATGCCTCTGAATTCCCATTGAGATTTTAAGCTTGAGGTCAATAGTAACAATTAAAAAAAATATTCTGTATGTATGGCATAATGCTGTGTAGTGCTAAGAAAACTTATTAATGTCACTCCTTTCTATTTGAATCTAGAAGAGATTATATCTTGCTACAATGATTACTGTAAAGGTGAAAACCCAGATTCCTTTTTGCCATTCAGCACATGTTTTTCCACGAACCCAGCCACTCCAGAAAATCTATCTTATTTGCAGAACTATTGCAAAATCTGACACTCCTCTTCACTTCACTGGAATGCCCTTGTAATTGCCAAATGTTGCCTTGCCTCATGGAAATTCTTGGCCAGAAACCTATGGATTGCCAGCCCTTGCAGCTGTTGACCCTAATTCTACTATAACATCAAATCAACATTTTTTAATGACCTACTGAGAACAGGCACTGGCTAGTTGTCATTGAAGGTATAGAGATATGATCACTGCCCTCAAGTAGTTTATGGTATATATGAAAACAAACATATGAATATTTAAATACCAGGTAAAGACTTACTTAACAGTAATCAGTCATAGAAGGGTTAGCAAAGGCAATGGTGCAAAAAAAAAAAAAATGGCTAAGAATTCACAGGAAGATGAGGCATCATTTCTACCCCCTTCTATCTAGAAAGCCAAGAGCCCAGTGTAGGAGCCTCTCATGTCCTTTCTTTTGTGTCACTATTTTGAAGTATACTAATGGAAAAAATATGGTGTCCTTTTCCCCTATAAATCTTTTGTGTATTGTGGGTCACCTCCTGGGTCTTAGGTTCTTACCTCTTGACCTGAGGTCACTCAGTGGCACCCATTGAGATTCCTGCCTTGGGAAAAGTTCACCTCCTCTCTACTACTAATTCTATACTCTATATATTAGAGTATATATATATTTTTCTAAGTAAATTCTTCACCCAACATGGGGCTTGAACTCACAACCCTGAGGTCAAGAGTCACATGCTGTACTGACTGAGCCAACCAGTTGCCCATACTCTCGTTGGCTTGTTTTTAAGTTTTGTAGACCTGGGGATGTTGGACTGGTAGCAGGCCACAAAGACCTATTTATTCCTGTTGCCACAAGACTGACTCTCTTCTAAGATGGTGGGCCAGAATATATAGGATTTCTACTCATCCTCATCCTTCTGCCTAGAATATGATCTTCCTGGAACAATCTTTTCTTCTCAGATTAAGAGACTTTATCAAAAGTAGTGTAATAGCCCCTTTCCCTATTCCTTCACCTCATTTTCCCTGTTCCCTCCCTACCCTCTCTTCTTTGGCGACTTCATCTGTTTCTCTACGCGAATGAATGTTATCCCATTCCAAGTCTTCAATCAATGTGTTCTAAAAGGAGAGAAAGCCTAAGAGTATGAGTCAACTTTATTCCTGGTATGGAACGATGTTTGTTCTCTTATTAGTTGCCCTGAGGAACAGGGAAAGGAAGTGCAACTTCTATTTTTCTTGCTATGAAAAGGAAGTAAATGGCAGTCAACCTACTTCATTAACTTAAAAGATTCATTTATTTTTTTTTTAAGTTTACCTATTTTGAGGAGAGAGACAAAGCACATGAGTGGGAAGGGGCAGAGGGAGAGGGAGAGAGAGAAATCCAAGCAGGCTCCACACTGCCAGCACAGAGCCCGATGCAGGGCTCAAACCCACAAACTGTGAGATTATGACCTGAGCCCGAGTCAAAAGTGGGATGCTTAACTGACTGAGCCACCCAGGTACCCCTAAAAGAGATCCATTTAAAGGAAAGTGTTACACTGAGCTACTGTTACATGCACATAGAGCATTACAAAATATTTACTTTATGGTGCATAACATGTTGGCATTGGCATTGACCTTGGCTTGGCATTGGCTTCTGAGGCAAAAACAATCAGACTACCCCAGCTGATCAACAGGCCTAGGCTTAGTGGCCTCGCAGACTCACCTTTAACTTTTCCAGGTTATAACTGTGACCTATCCTTACATGCTTACCTTGTATGACAGTGATTTCTGTGTGCATCTATGTCTCCATTACAATGTAGCCTTTTTAAGGAGGGATCTGTTTTCTTATCTCTGTTTCCCCTCCACATCATCAGGTTGTACATTGCATGTGCCAGTGCTCAATAAATGTTTTTGAATCAATCAGTTGAGCAAGCCTTGCTAAAGTGGCAACCTGTTTCCTAGTTTTGTGGAAGTCTTTCAACTTTGTGTTCCAGCCTTCTAAGTATTAAAAATAACGGGTGGCTCAGTCAGTTAGGTGCCCAGCTCTTGATTTCAGCCTGGATCATGATCTCACGGTTTGTGGGATTGGTCCCTGCACGGGGCTCTGTGCTGACAGCTGCTTGTGATTCTCTATTTCTCTCTGCCTCTCTCCTGCTCTCTCTCTCTCTCTCTCTCAAAAAAAAAAAATATATATATATATATATATATATATATATCAAAATATATATATATAAAAATAAGTAAATATATTTTTGAAAAGAAACAGGAAAATAACAACAACAATTATAATAGGAGTTACCTGTGGCAATCATGAACAGCAATTCCCCTGACAGCTGGTGACAACAAGAAAAAGGGTAAGGAGTCGTGCTGGGAATCATCCAGAACCTAGCTCACACAGACCCAGGGAGCAGCTCTGAGGAATTACATCCAGAACAGGGCTGCTGGAAAACACCCACATTCAACAACAGCATCTCTCTCAGCACTCCGCAAACAGCCTCTGAGAGACCTTGCTCCATGTGTTACACAGTGAGTGAGGAAGGGGAGACTCTCTATGGCCCCAGCCTGTAAACTTGAGAGGTTCCCTGACATGAGGACTGCTGAGAGACTGAGCAGATGCGATAGGAATGTCTGTGCTCTTCCCTGACTGCCTATTTTGGCCATCTCCCTGCTTTTAGACTCTGCAATGGAGAGGTCAGAGGCTTAGCCAACTGAAAGATACAGGAGAAAGATGTGGAATCTACCTCAGTGGGTAGGGCCAATTAAGACAAGAAGGGAGTACACAGAGGGGAATATTCAGAAAACAAACGTCTTGCAAGAATCTGGAGTCATAAAGGGGCCAAGTCTTCCTACTCAGTTAACCCCTAAACACTGGTGGGAGCTTCATTTTAATGTGTGAATGTTGGGGAGACATGGGATATGGTGAGAAATCATGATATCTTGAGTGAGTGGACTTGATAGTCTAGTCCCCTGGTTGGCCTTTGGTGAAGAGAATTAGTAACTGTATTTTGACTTCCCGATCAGCCCGACTCCTCTTTCCCAGCATCATCGAGGTATCTTTTCAGGGAGAGAGAGGCTGTGGGTATCATGGACTCTGTCCAGTGTCCTGTCTAGGCACTAGGAGCTCTGGATCTTCTGAGATACTTTTTTTTTTTTAAGGATGTCTTTTTTTTTTTTTTTTAAGTTTTATTTATTTATTTTGAGAGAGAGAGAGAGCATGAGCAGGGGAGGGGCAGAGAGAGAGGGAGAGAGAGAATCCCAAGCAGGCTCCATGCTGTCAATGTGGAGCCCAGCCTTGGGTCTCCAACTCACAGGCTATGAGATCATGACCTGAGCCGAAATCAAGAGTTGGACACCTAACTAACTGAGCCACCCAGGTGCCCCTGAGATTCTTTTTATCCTGTAGAAGGGAAGTGGGAATGGTAGGCCCCAAAAGCCAAAGGCTTCAGTTCTTGTGCCTTCCCAGTAATGCTGGAAAAATTCTCCTGTCCCAGGGTGCTCTGCCTTTTCTTTATACCCGAAGATATGTAAATGCCGCACCTGCAGGAGAGGACAGGAATTTGTCCACACTACTTTTTTTTTCGTATGATCTGCTGTGCATGGCTATTGTGTGGCATGTGTACACACTGAAGCATCCATTCCTTGCCTTTAGGTTCTCTCTCTTTTTTTTTTTAAAGTATTCTTCACACCCAGTGCAGAGCCCAACATGGGGCCTGAACTCACAACCCCGAGATCAAGACCTGAACTGAGATCAATAGTCGGATGCCCAACCAACGGAGCCACCCAGGCACCCCTTGCCTTTAAGTTCTGAAGCTACACTGAGCCCAGAGGTTCTGGGGTAACCGCTCTGCTTTAAGTCTTGGCTGCTGTAGGTGTTGGGGCTTCCAACCTCTTTGACTAGTTCCAGGCATTCCATATTGTTATCAGCAGGAGACTCCCAGGCATTCTGGAAGCTTTGCATGAGGGTAGGAACCACTGCTGTTGCTGTTGCTGTAGCTGCCTGGACCTACAGCAAAGAGCCAAGAAAAAAAAAATCATTTCACACTCTGTACACCAAATTCCCCCAGTGCTGGCAGAGCCAGGAAGTCTGCAGAGCCATGTAAATCTCCCTTCAAGTAGTCTGTCTCTTCGGTAGCTCCAGAAATGGTGTTTGTTACCTTTTAGATTTTAGTAGATGGGTGAAAACTGCTGGCAACAGTCCCTGTTTCTCAAGCTGGAGAGCCAACCAGCAGGAGTTTCATAGAGAAGGCAGCTTCCACCAGAGGGGTCTGTCTCTTATTGCTGCTAGTAGTACTTTGGGCCTCAGTGAGAAGATTTCCCACCAAGAACCTGGAATTCAAGTTGCCATTTTATTTTATTTAATCATTTTATTTTATTTTAATTTCAAGTTGCGCGTTTAGATTTAAACCTTCAAATCAATGCAGAATACATCAAAGTATAGTTGTTCAAAATCTCAGTGAAAAAGAATTATGCTGTAACCTGGAAAAAAAAAACTAACCTAAATTCAAGAAAGAACATGGTGTCAGGGAAGGTTAGCCCTGAAAACTTAGGAATAAAGAGGATCTATGAGGCAAATCCTGGTGGTATTTATCCAAGTGGTTTTAGGTGAGAGGTTACATTGGTTTGTTCAGTTTGGAGGCAGGTAAATTGTTGCTTTGGAGTTGGATGGCTTTTTTGTCAAACGTTCACACATAAAACAGACACCCTTATTTTTAGTTCCATGCTCTGTAAGCAACCTACTCTTACAATCTGATTCCCCAATGTTGGTCACAGGACATGAATGTTTTTATTCATCTATTTATTTTTTTAAGTAATCTCTACACCCAATGTGGGACTCGAACTCACAACCCCGATAAGCAAGAGTCACAACCTCCGCCAACTGAGCCAGCCAGATGCCCCAGGATATGAATGTTTTAGCCCGTGGCTATTATATCTTTTTCTGTTTATATTCATAATGTTCATTATGGACAAACTTGTGGTTTTGAACACCAGGCTCTGGGAGCATGAGTCTGCTTTGGGAGATGAATTTATAGTCTGTGTGTTAGCATATTGGATTTCTAAGCCTATACGGCTGAGGACCAGAACCTCACTCTGATAAAAGATAAGACCATACCAATGGAGGACCTTTGGTAGTTCCTAGAAACTCCCTAACTGGCCAGTGGTCAATATCCTTACTACTCAAACTGCTGATGTTATCAGGCCTAGTGGGAGTTTTGTCTATATTCAGGGACTGGCAGGATAGAATTATATTTGGGATCCTGGTCTGGAGTCAGATAGACTTGTTATAAATCCTATCTTTCATGTTTAACTTAAGCAAATTGTGTAATCTTTCTGTGCCTCAATTTTCTCATCTGTAATTTGGGCATAACAGGAGCGTCTACTTCATGGAATTGTTAGGAGACAGTAAGACAGCATGTTAAGCACTTTATGTGTACTAGGCCTTATGTAACACCTAACATAAAATGTTGCTTAATAAACAGTAGCTACTCATGTATTTAGAGCTCTTACTAGATGCTAGACACTGCAGTAAGCATGAATATATTTGTCCATAGTCAAACAGTTGGCAAGTGCTAGAACTGAGAGTTGACCCAGGCCAAAGCCAATGTATTTGACTACTAGCTTAAACCGTCTCTGATGGTTTAACAAACACAGCAAACCTTGCGCTTCCAGAAAGTATTGCCTCCTTTAAAGGAATAAATTTGGAAGTCTGTATATTTATTCCTAAGCCTATTCAGGACTCCTGTTTTGAACTGAAAAATCTGTGATTTATTTTTTTTAACATTCTTAAGAAGGGCAAATCGTTGTTCTTTGAGAGAAGATTTGATCTTCCTTAATAACCAAAACTTACTCAACACCAAGCCCAGTAAGTAAAGTGGAGAATTACATTGGGACATGCCATCTGTGGCTGAGAGCATGGGGCTAAGAAAGCAATCCCACAGTTTTGACAGAAGTAGCAAATACTTCTTTGTCACAAAGCATTTTCTTTAAAAAAAAAATTTTTTTTAATGTTTATTTATTTTTGAGAGAGAGAGAGACAGAGTGTGAGTGGGGGAGAAGCAGAGACAGAGAGGGAAGCACAGAATCTGAAACAGGCTCCAGGCTCTTAGCTGTCAGCACAGAGCCGGACACAGAGCTTGAACTCGGGACTGGCAAGATCATGACCTGAGCCGAAGTCGGATGCTTAACCAGCTGAGCTACCCAGGCACCCCGTCACAAAGCATTTTCCATTGGGGCTGACTTCACTTTCCTATCCCACTCCTTTTTTATGGGATTAAATAAGAAAATATGTGTTGTTATTTGTAAATTAGGTTAGCTACAAATGGGTTAAATTATGGTAACTAAAGTTAGCAGATGAATACAAACATAAAGAAAGATTGCCAACGAAGGCCATGTCTTTTTAACAACTCTATCATTGACACAAAAATATGCTCATCAAAATAATTTGAGAATGGGTGATTTTTAAAAAAGGATGAGGGATTGAAAGTTAAGTTTAGCAGAGTTAAATGTAAGATCCTGTACTTCAAGCTGGGAAAAAATAACTGCATATACAGAATATAAACAATATAGCCTAAATGTATATAAGAAAATTGCTTAGAAGTTTTAGTAGATAAGAACTTAATCTAAGTTAATGACTGCCAAGAAAAATACTAAGGTGTCACGCTGAATTAAAGGAAGCCTAGACTCTAGATGAAGGAGGTGATCTATCCACTCTACTCTGCTGATTAGATTTCTGGAAGCTACAGTTTCAGAGGCTACAATTTGAATATGGCCATACTGCATTCAGAAGAGAGTAATAATCATGGTAAAAGAGCATGAGAAATGTTGAATGGTTTGGAGATGTGTTGTTTGAAGGTGAAAATATTGGGGCCATGATAGATTTCTTTAAATATTTCATGTGCAATCACATGGGGAAAGGATTTGTTTCATTTCATATGGTAGCAAGGGGTGGAATAAGAAAAGTGGGTGGAAGCTTCAGTGAGATAAGAGTTTTAGTTCAGAATGCAGAATAAGTGTATAAAATTGACAAACTAAAAATGAAACGAGGTTTCAGGGAGAAGTTTCTCCACCACTTGAGGTGCTCCCACAGAAACAGAAACTGAACTACTTCTTTCTCCTTAAGAAAGGTCTTAAGCCTATCAGATACTATTTGTAATCACCACTATCATCCAAAAGCAACTTTATTTATTTATTTTTTTAAGTTTATTTTCAAAGTGAGAGAGAGCAAGCAGGAGAGGAGCAGAGAGAAAGGGAGAGAGAGAATCCTAAGCAGGTTCTGTGATATAAGCACAGAGCCTGACTAGGGACTTAATCCATGAACCATGAGATCATGACCTGAACCGAAATCAAGAGTTTGACGCTCAACTGACTGAGCCATCTAGGCGCCCCCATCCAAAAGCCCCTTTAAAGCACCCCTTATGTGTTGTGAAGCTAGAGCCACCAACTGTCCTGATTTTCCCAAGGAGTGTGGGAGTTAGTTTGCTAAAACTATGAAAGGTCCCATGTGAACCGCAGCAAGTTTATCACCCCAGAGTGGAAGGAGTTTTGGATAAAGAAGGTCCTTTAAGGGGCACCTGGGTGGCTTTGTCGGTTAAGCATCTGACTTCAGCTCAGGTCATGATCTTGCAGCTCATGAGTAGGAGCCCCACTTTGGGCTCGCTGCTGTCAGCCTGTCCTCACAGAGCCTGCTTTGGATCCTCTGTCCCCCTCTCTCTACCCCTCCCTGACTTGTGCTCTCCTAAAAATAAATAAATATTTAAAAAAAGAATGTCCTTTGGGGCGCCTGGGTGGCGCAGTCGGTTAAGCGTCCGACTTCAGCCAGGTCACGATCTCGCGGTCCGTGAGTTCGAGCCCCGCGTCGGGCTCTGTGCTGACGGCTCAGAGCCTGGAGCCTGTTTCCGATTCTGTGTCTCCCTCTCTCTCTGCCCCTCCCCCGTTCATGCTCTGTCTCTCTCTGTCCCAAAAATAAATAAACGTTGAAAAAAAAAATTAAAAAAAAAAAAAAAGAATGTCCTTTAAGTCGTGGTTGAGACAAACATAGAAGATATGCAATCAAACCTTCACTGAAGGTTTGATTTATAAACCTTCATGAATTAATAAAGGAGTTGTCTCGTCTTCCATATAAATGATATTTCCAGATATTCGAAACTTACTGTTTAAATACCAACAAATTTATATGTATTAGATTAGATTTTTAAAATAATTTTAAAGATTACTTATTTTGAGAGAAGGAGAGAGAGCATGAGCAGGGGAGAGGCACAGAGAGAGGGAGAGAGAGAGAATCCCAAGCAGGCTCCACACTGTCAGCACAGAGCCTGATTAGAGGTTCAAACTCACAGACCATGAGATCATAACCTGAGCCAAAACCAAGAGTCACACGCTTAACTGGTTGAGCCACCCAAGTGCCCCTGTATTAGATTTAAAATGTCTTAAAACATATTACATAGTTCCCTGTGCTGTTTATCAGATAATATGGCATATAGATGTCTTCTTTTGAAAATATGTTAGGAAAGAATTAGGATTGGAATATAGGGCAATAAAACAAAATAGGTAAGACTTAAGTTTTGAAGTTTGACGGAAGTGGGTTTGAACTGGCCTCTATCCATTACAGCATGTCAAGTTATTTAATCTGTGTCTCAGTTTTCTCAACTGTAAATTGGTGGTAATATGTACCTACTGCATAGAGTAGTGCCCGGTAGACCATAAAGAGCACTGAGTAAATAGTAGCTGTTTTATCATCATTATTAAAACCCCTAGAGTTATTGTCTGGACTAAACAGCTGCAGCTGGTTACACCATCTTCTAGATCATCTGAATGGACTCTGCTGCTGCCATCGTAATCTCTGGTCTGTGTGCTTGATCTTTATTTTATGCATAATTGAATGACTGTGTGAGAACGCTTAGACTTCCTAAAGAACAAAATGCATGTGCTTTTTGATGTCTGTTTACTCATTGATTTCTAGTCCCTGGACTATATTCCAAATACTGGAGTGTTTTGGAAACATTACCTACTTATAAGTGTGGCATTACAGAAATCAGTTGATTAATCTGCCTATTTAACCAGCAGTTCAAAGTTTAAGTGATTGTTTTCTTTTTAAAGGCATTAAATGTTTTTATTTATTTATTTTTCAGAGAGAGAGAGAGAGAGAGAGAGAGAGAGAGAACACAAGTGGGGGAGGGGCAGGGAGAGAGGGAGCACAGAATCCAAAGTAGGCTCCAGGCTCTGAGCTGTCAGTGCAGAGCCTGACACAGGGCTCGAACCCATGAACCCTGAGATCTTGATCTGAGCCGAAGTTGGACGCTTAACTGACTGAGCCACCCAGGTGCCCCTAAATGATTTTTTTCAAATAGAATTTTACAAAGGCTCTTCTCTTTGTTCTACCACCCATTTGGCCAAAAAAAAAAAAAAAAAAAAATCCTTATTCTTTTCTTACGGTTCCTAAAATACCAAAGTACTTGGACAAAGTATGCATCTGAACTTTATTAGTTTTCTTTGGGAAGCCCAAGAGGATAACATTCTTAAAGCACAAGTCCGTAATTGCTTTTCCCTTATAACTTTACCCCTTGGTCCTATGCAAAAAAGCAGTAGATAAACATGTCTGCGAGATTCATAAGAAAGGTTGAAAAAAAGCACATGGAGGCACATTTAACATGGCTGTGCTGACTTTCCCTATCCTTCCTTCTCTTCTTTCTACCTGCAAGACCTAACCATGCCAACCCAAATCTGTGGGTCATCATGTAATCAACTGCACTTTTCATTACAAGACTGGACAAAGATTACCCATTAAACTCGTTCTCTTAACTCCATACTACTCCCTTTAGGTGTTCCCTGGGAGGGAGGAAACTCTTCAGAAGAGCAGATAAAGTCAAGCATACTGGCATCGCTCACACATCTGTCAGAAAATTGCGGGGTTTTAAAAAATCACTTCAGTCCAAAGTTAACCTATTTGAAACTGACCACTGGGAGTTGGCCTCCTGTCTAAAGGTTTAGCTGTAAGTAAACAAACAACCAAAAAAATTAAAGACCTTGTTTTTGATCAGACTGTTCAAAGAAAGATTTTTGTGGGTGAAAGTTCACCAGGCTGAAACAATAGAAACACTTGAGAGTGGAATATGGCCTTCACCCTTAAAGCAGAGGTCTTCATTCACCTTGGCTGGCCTCCTTCAAGAGCACAGACATGACTTGTTTTGCCTCTCAGAATATTTTGCACGTTCATCTTTGATAGGGGAGTCAGAAGACACTATGTTCAGTAGTTGGGCGTTTAGGTCTAGAAGTTGGCAACGACTTTCAGCAGGGTTGGTCTTTACTTGGCAATAACCTCGTGAATAGTTTTTAATGATTAGAAAGCAAGAGGAAAAAGTAGCAGAAACTTTCTCACTCCCATGGCTCTGTATCAGTCCCAGTGTAGATTCTTGAGCTGCCTAATAAAAACCACCCAGAACTGAAAAAGTAGCCAGTCTGACCCTTCCCCTGATTTAAACTAATTTTTTAACCTTTAAGGGAATCTTTAAGAGAAAAATGAACTCAATCCTTAATTAATGAAGCTCTAAGTGAGAAAAGGCCAAAAGTAATTACTACTTAAAGAGTATGAAGGTATTTACTTGTCCATGCATCTGCCAGTGTGCTCCAGTTATGGCAACTATATGTACTAAATTATCAGGGAAAGTCCAGATTTTGTATATCTTCTCTCAGAAATCCTTTACTCCTCAGATTATGAAGTTCAGAAATTTTTCAGTTTGTAAAATATGATAATTTTTATTATTTTAGCTCATAAGCTCTGTTAAAAATAATGATGTGGAGGGGCACCTGGGTGGCTCAGTTGGTTAAGCATGTGACTTTGGCTCAGGTCATGATCTCACAGTTAGCGGGTTCAAGCCCCACATTGGGCTTTGTGCTGACAGCTCAGAGCCTGGAGCCTGCTTTAGATTCTGTGTCTCCCTCTCTCTCTGTCCCTCCCTACTTGCATTCTCTCTCTCTCTGTGTCTCTCTCTCTCTTTCTCAAAAATAAATAAACATGAAAAAATTAAAAAAAAAATAAAGATGTGGAAAGCTGTTTGTTAATCTTAAAAATAAAATTGTCAGTTATTTTACCAGCAAAATGGGTTTATTCAGGAATACTGGAGAATTGCAATTCGGGGCATGCGACATATGAAAAGCCATGGGCAACTCCAACAAACAAAGACGAACCTCATGTTATGGAGGAAAAGGAGGTTGGGGGTCAGGGTTATTTGAATGAAAGTGCATTGAAGGAAAGAAAGAGTTCAGGGTGATGATGCTTTCTCATTGGTTGGGTTGCTGGGGCACTCGATTTCTTGCATGAGATGCAATGCGTATAATTGATGATTCTTTCCTTTGATTCTTCTTTTGGGGTCTGTAATTGACAGTTCTTGTAATTAATGTAGGGCACCCCCTTCCAGGCTCCCATTCTAGACTCCCAAGTCCATTTCAGTGAGGTGCCTTTTTTATTAATTTTCACATGTTTTAAACTGAGGGAAAGCTATTGAAATACAAATAGTTACCATCCACCATCTATGAAATCTTACCAATGTAATTAACAAGTCATATCCCTGTATGATTTTAATGCACACGAAAAGAACAGAGCATAACACAATTACCGCTTAAATTATCCTGACCTCTGTCCTCTAGTGTAAGTGGAGAAAGGAGAGGGGTATTGGTTTATGTCCCTTCTGAGCATCCTTCTCCTAATTTGGAAATTACATGCTCTTCACCAGGCATTTGCTCCATCATGGGCCACCATTCACTTAACTACAGATCAATGCCTCAAACTCCTGGACACAGTTCTCTTGTAGGATGTTGTTTTCTGTGATGGGTGCCACATAAGATTAAGTGTGAGGCAGGGCATGCTTCTCTTTACAGTTTCATCCCTTTATCCTCCACACCTCCACCACACAAGGTAGTGTACATCTATTAGACTTAGTGATTGGTTGGATTAACTTAAGGAAATCACAGTGTAGGAAGGGGAAAAAATGTAAACTGAATGTGAAACCTGCTATAATCACCCAACTCACAGCGCATTTGATAGGTAGGAACTCTACTTAAACTACCTTCCTGGAAATCGCATCAAGCCTTCCACTTAATACATTAATAAGAAACTTAGACTCCTGGCCACATAAACCTGCTGCTTCAAGAGTGAAGTCCACATTCTACTCTTGAATTTTTCATGTCACTCTGGTTTCAGCCTAGTGACCCACAAAAGACTGCAGGAGGGAGGCCAGCAAAATTAAGTGCCCTGACCTCTCCCCCACCATAAGGGAAAGTCAGAGGTTGAAGAACAAAATGAGAATAGTGATACTAATTGATCAAGTTACATATTTTTTGTACATCCTACTTTCAGTGTATCAATGGTAATTCAGCTAAATAACCTTTCCCATCATCCCAGGAAAGTGAATAAGACATTACACCTTTGCCGGGAGATTGATTGCCTTCTAGATAACCCAATTTATAATCTTTCTGCCCTACCCTCAAGTTTGAGAGCCCTGCCATTTCCTAACCTCTGCTATTTGGCTGTCTGCCTATCTTTGACAAACTCTAGTCATCACCCATGGAGTTGGTCTCATTCCAGGAACTATTCCAGTAGTTCATTCTTCAAGTCTGAGTTATTCAGTTAAAACAGCCCAAATGCTTTAGACAACTCCCACAGACTAGTCATGGTTCTTTGGTGCTAGAGCCCTACAGAACAGTCCAGGTGGGCACGTAAGACCTCCAAGTGTGATCCCTGTTTGTCTCCTCACTGCTGTGAGTAGCAAATATGCCTCTTTGTTCTTAAAATTGTCTAGTTAGTAACTGTTAGAACACAGATGGACACACACACACACACGCACGCACACACACACACACACACACACAAAACACCTTTCAAGGGCAAATGTTAATCATGGAGACAATATACAACCAAAAGCCCTCAGACTGCCTACATAGTGAATTCTTCCTACAGACATATCTGATCTCCCTGTTGTTGTTGTTGTTGTTGTTGTTGTTGTTATTGTTGTTGTTATGATCTTCAAATGATTTGTAATGTCTTTAGAAGGGGCATGCAATTGTTGTTTCCCCCCAGTCTCTACTCTTTCTCCTTATTCACATCCAGCTGCATCACTCATTTATATACTGGCCTGATCTTGAAAACCGTTTGAGTTTGAGATCCCTGCATCTAAACCCATAATGAGGGCTGCTTGGGTGGCTCAGTCCATTAAGCATCCAACTCTTGATTTCGGCTCAGGTCATGATCTCATGGTTTGTGGGTTCAAGCATAATATCAGGCTCTGCTCTGACAGCATGGAGCCTGCTTGGGATTCCCTCTCTTTCTCTGCCCCTCCCTCACTCACATGTACATGCACTCTCTCTCTCTCTTGAAATAAATAAACATTTAAACCCATAAGGAGGAAGATATACATTTTCCTAATTACTTTTAATATATGAACATATCTCCTTTCTCCCCCTTCTGCTTTTAAACTTTGCCCCTTGGGTCTTCAAGTTATACCAGGCCACTCCCTTAGCTAATCCCAAACCACATACAGTTTTTACTATTTTTAATTTAAAAAAATTTTTTGTAATGTTTATTTATTTTGAGAGAGAGCGAGAGAGCACATGTGCATGCACATGCAAGTAGGGGAGGGGCAGAGAGAGAGAGGGAGACAGAGAATCTCAAGCAGGCTCCATGCTTTCAGCACAGAACCCATCACAGGGCTCGATCCCACAAACTACGAGATCATGACCTAAGCCGAAATCAAGAATTGGATGCTTAACCAACTGAGCCACCCAGGCATGCCCCCCCAAACCACATAAAGTTTTTAAATGTTCCCTTAAGGATCTAGGTAAGTTCTTAGCAAGACTTCTCCTCTCTCCCAGCCTTTGAACTACCGGAGATGGAGGGGAGGTTTGATTCTTTAGGCCACATTAATATTAGCCAAGTTCTTCCTTAGCATTCTCACGGATATTGTTTGGAATAGTTATAACTGGGCAATAGTTCCTTCAGGATTTAGTTTTAATACTTTTTCATTTCGTATTGTGCCACCATTTTCATGTGTTCAGATATGTATTGAGCTCCTACTACAAATCAGGCATACTTGTACTGGGAATAGAGCAATGAACAAAGCAAAGCTCCCTGCCCTCATGAAACTTGCATTCTAGTGAAGGAAACAAGACTTCCGGGAAGATGGCAGAGTAGGAGGATCCTAAGCGCACCTGTCCCATGGACACTCCTAGATAACAGCCACATCCTAAACCCACAAAACAGCAAGAAGACTGGCAGAACAGACTTTTCACAGTTCATCATAGAGAGGGGGCCACATCTAGTAAAAGAAACAATTTCAGTAACCACGATAGAGTTCCTATTGTTAATGTCTGTAACACTGCAGATTTAGTATCCTCTGGCTTTAATTCAGAATTATCTCATTCATGTAATCAGGAGATTTTATCTCAACTCAAGTAAAGTAATTGTCTGTTGTTAAATACCAATTTAGTAATAAAATGGCCAAATGTAACCTGTCTGTGACTAGTTAGCTCAATAGATTGAGAAAGGTATGAGGACATCAAGGTCATTAACTCTTGGGCTTATTCTACACACAAACTAGTTAATATTAGTTAATATCTTTCAGTCTCATTGCCACAGACTGCTTTGCTAACCTGGCCAGTCCTCCAGAGGCATCCAGTTGAAAACAAGAGAAATAAGGAGATGATAGATTAGGTGTCTGTTAGCACTGTTAGAAAAACAACTTAACACCCGTATCCTGATGATGGTGTTCTAAGAGGCATGCCAGACAATAGTGTCATTGTGATCAAATATGGTGCAGGGCCATCTTCAAACTGAAAGTTCTCCAGGCTTCTGTCTCTGCCAGCCAGGAGAATCATGAAGGAGTTCTTTTCCTTGAATAAGATCCTTGGGATGAGATTGCAGTCCATTTATTTCTGCGCTGCTTCCATGGTATAGTCCTCAGTCTTCAAGAGAGTTTCTCAATTAAACTATTAATGCCAGTAATTTTAAGAGTGTAATGAACGTGACGGGGTGTTTTGAGAACTTAGGCTGACACATTCTCACATTCAGACGTACCTGGAGGACCTGTCTGCCAAGGTTCCATACATGTGAGAGATTAAGAACAATTTCATTCTAATGGAAGAGAGTACCACAGGACAATGTTGACCATAAGAAAGGAGTGATTCTGGGCACAGACCAGATTCATGTTTGAATCCTAGGGAAAGGGAGCTAAAATAAAGGGCATGTAAATTTCAAAAGAGTAATTTCCATTAAATCTCTGAGTCATCAGGACCTTAACGCAGCCCTTCCAGATTAGCTGTTTCACTGTGTGGAGAAAATTTGGAGTGAAGAATGCTTTTTCCTGGTGGAATTTCTATCGCAAGCATTAACAGGCTGAAAACCAGAGAAATCAGTCAACATTAGGGCCCCCCAAAGAAGCAGAAGAGACATTACCCTTCAGTTGAGCATTGGGAATGTAGCGAAATTATCAGTGCTTCAGGTGCTTTCGGCCCCAGTATCAGTGTGTGTATACAGTTTGGCTTAAGGATAACAAGAGATTGCACTGAAGTGAAGTGGGAAGGTAAGAGTGCATGTAGGAGTGGTTAAGTGTAGAAGTTAAGTCTGTGGTTCTGCAGATTTCTCACTGTCATAGAAGGGGATTATAAGTGTATGGAAAGGGAGAAGGCTCGAACGAACCCCGCGGTGCTGGACTGGAATTGGAAATATCAGTATGAAACCATTGTTTTTCAGTGTGTGTGTGTGTGTGTGTGTGTGTGTGTGTGTGTGTGTGTGTGTGTTGGGGAGTGGGGAGGTTGTTCTCTGAGAGGACCTACAGGCAATGACACACTAGTGCAAATTAACACACCTAGAACCCAAGTCTTTCTAAACGCTGTTCTCCACCAAAGGAACCAGTGCTGCTTAGAAAAGTGGCTGATTTCAAGGCTGGTGCTAGGAAAACACTAGAAAAACCTGGACTGTCTTCTTGTGTCATAAAGTTAGGAAGCTCAAGGAATTTTAGGGACATGTCAAAAGGACAGTTTGAAGGGACTCTCACTAGCTGTGTCAGGGACAATTTGAGTATCCTAATAAATAGTGTCAGTAACAGATTATAACCCATGGAATAGAATAGGAATCTATGAGTCTCTACAGGTATAAACAAACACCCAAGCAAATCATGGAGAAAAGTACATTTTTCCTTACAGTAGAACACCAACTAAAAAATAGAAAAAGAATGAAAGAATTATGAAATCACCATTTGGCAATCATCGTGGTAATAATTGACTCAGGTAAGAATCATCATGCATGCTAAAACTAGTGGATAAAGTTTGATGAAGGATAGGATAGTTACATAGTGTCAAAGTATCTCCCCACAAGATACTTGTTAATGATGAAGAGAAAAACAGTAATTTTAAAGTGGAAAAACCTTAACCAAGTCATTAAAGGGAACTTTAACTGTAATGGAACAAATCAACTAATATTATATACTGAGAAGATCACAACGACACTTCTGAGGTATTTCTGCTAAGAATGCATAACCTGAATCTAATCATGAGGAAAAATCAGACAACCCAAGTTGAAAAACACTCTACAAACAACTTGCCTATAACTCTTCAAATATGTCACGGTCATGAAAAACAAAGTATGGAAAATCTAGTCTAGATTAAAGGAGGCTAAAGATACTTGACAACTGAATGTTGATCTTGACAACAGTGTATGGTATGGAATTTTATTTAATGGACATTACCGAGACAATTGAGCAAAGTTGGAATGAGGTCTATAGATTGGATAGTATTACTGAATCAATATTGACTTCTTACTTTGCATAATTACACTGGGGTTGTGAAAGAGAATGTCCTTGTGTTTTGGAAATACACATTAAAGTACTTAGGAGGAAAGGGCATCATGTCTACAACTTATTCTTCATTTATTTATTTTTTTTAATGTTTATTCATTTTTGAGAGACAGAGACAGAGCGTGAGCAGGGGAGGGGCGGAGGGAGAGGGAGACACAGAATCTAAGACAGGCTCCAGGCTCCAAGCTGTCAGCACAGAGCCTGACGCGAGGCTTGAACCCACAAACCATGAGATCATGATCTGTCGGATGCTTAACCGACTGAGCCGCCCAGGCGTCCCTCCAACTTATTCTTCAACAGAAAAAATTATAAATAAATATGTACAGATAGTACACAAGTGCACACAAGGTTGGCCTAGGTTGCTAGGAGAAAGAATTAAAATTAACAAGCAATTTTTACATGACTAATCAGAAATTCTGAAACTATGCCTCAAAGCTCTTTTTATTTGGTGCCTGGTGCCAATTTAAGATGTAAGATAAGACAGCAGCCCATACGGCAGAAAGTCTTGAATACCAATGAGTCATTCTCTGTATTTGAGACACCTATAGAACACATTCTTCTAACCCAGTCAATTTAACTCACCTCAACTTCAATACCACAAGCTCTTCTACCAAAAATTATTTCTTTAATTTTCATATTCAGACAGAGTTATTATAGTCACAAATTCCATGCAACTCTCCTGCTTGAGCAATAGAATAATCCATTTACTGATGAATAGGTTTAATCCAAATAAATTCTAAACACTTATCTTAATATAGCGATAAAATATTTTGGACCTAAAAGTCATAGCTGATTAAAAAACAGCACAGATAACAGATTGAACCATCACTAACCTTTCTTTGCTCTATTATTTGTTTGCTCTCTTTGCTCTATTTTTTTCAGTATCACTTGTGGGCAGGAAGCAGCCATATTGAAATACAAATTTTACTTGTTTCTTTAAAAAAAAAAAAGAAAAACAAATAGATGGTTTATTCTAAGAACGTACAGGAACTTATATTCTAAACGTCCATAAATACATATTCCAGGGACTCTTATCACCTCAGAACTCTACTACAGCTTCTCTTTAATCTTTTTAAACATCCTGTTACATAAATTGCAGCTGCATCTATAGCAGGAAAAATAATAAGATAATAATTGCTCAAACATCAAAAGCACTTGGGTGGGTCTTACATAGGCCTTTAGTCTTCTCTCCCACCAACACCACGTTCTTAAATTTTTTTTTTTTACCCACCCACATTAATGTATTTTTTGTTTGTTGGTTTCTCCTTTCCTTTCCCCTGCGTAATTACTATGAATTTCTGCCAGGTCAGAAACTGTTCCAAGGAAGAGACCCTGAGTATTAAGAAAGCAGACAAACAGTACCTGAAGATAAGATGTAACTCTTTTCAGGCCTGCCCCTCCCTTAGATTTCTTTCTCCATTTGAATGTGATTAATTGGTGGAATTTCACGTCCTCAGTGTTGTACGAGGGAGAGTTCCTCTGCCTGACCTATGCTAGGAATTTCCTATTAACTTTAATGGGACCTTAGAACTGTTCTTACCACCCAGTATTACGGTAAGAACCACACAAATTGTTTTATGAAGGCTGCGAGTCTAATATATCCATTCCTCCAAAAAGTATTTCTTGATCATATGTTAGAGTTAGGAAGAGTTCTAGAAGTCATTTGGCTTGACCTGTTTTCCAAAGCCAGCATTTCTTCCATACTTTTTCTAACAAATGGTCACCAGCCAAGACTCAGTTATTTAGTATAATGAGGAACTTGCCATGGTGTTGGACAGCCCATTTCATTGCTGGACAGCTCTCATCATAACCCTTGCTGCTTGCTGTGGTTCTTTGCAGCTTCACAGAATATGTCTACCCCTGGTCCATATGACGCACCATTGGATGCTGCTAATTTGTCCTAACTAAGTATCATCACTCATAATAGTTTTTTCAGATCACATTGAATAATGGACAAACATTCAAAAGTTAATAGTAGTTAATCTAGGAAGGTAAGATTGTGGTTGTTTTTAAATTTTCTTGCTTCTATGTAGATTCTAATTTTTGCAATAAATATTTACTTTAATATCTGACAGTTAAATTATTTTGGGGGGGTTTATTCTAGATACCAGTCCTAGAATGTGTATAGAATTATCCTATAATAAACCTGAGAGATAGGAACTATAATTTTCCCCATTGTACAAATGAAGAAACTGAGGCATAGAGGGATTAAGTAATTTGCCAAGGTCACAGTTAATTAAGTAAGTGGCTGAAAAGAAATTGAAACCCAGGTTTGCTTAATTCTTGACCATTCCTCTTATAAAAGTAAAACAATTTTTTTTTTTTAAATAGGCTCCTTGCCCAGTGTGGGGCTTGAACCTGAGATCAAAAGTCAGATGCTCCATTAACTGAGCCAGCCAGGTTCCCCCGCAAAAAAACAATTTTTTGAGGGGCAGGAAAAATATTTATTTTTAGTGTGGTGTCCAGAAATTGACACAACAATCTAGGTTTGATCTGGAGAGCATAAAGTACACTGTGATTATTATGCCCTTGGATTTGGACACATTACAATATATTAATGTCCCTAAGACTTTATTTGATTTTTCACCTGGTATATGACTCATATAGACCTTTAGCTCTTATTTTATTTTTTCACTTTGACTCCCACCTTATCTCTCCTCCTTTGTCACCCCAACAGTTCTAACCCTTCCATAACCATTTTATCAACCTATTTAATATTTTTCTCCATGCTCTATAATAACATATAGACAAATAGAAATGTACACATATTCGTTATAGACTTTTTTTGTAATTTAAGAAGTGACGGTGCCTGCGCGGCTCAGGCAGTTAAGCATGTGACCCTTGATTTTGGCTCAGGTCATGATCTCACTGTTCATGAGTTCAAGCCCCATGTGGGGCTCTGCCCTGACGGTGCAGAGCCTGCTTGGGATTCTCTCCCTCCCTTTCTCTCTGCCCCTACCCCCTTCAAAATATACAAATAAAAACTTAAAGGAAAAAAAGAAGTGACTACATTTTTGCCTCTCACTTTTACTTAAAACAATTTCTTGTATAAAATCTGGGTGGTTCAGTTGCTTAAGTGTCCAACTTCGGCCCATGTCATGGTCTCACAGTTTATGAGTTCCAACCCCACATTGGGCTCTCTGCTCTCAGTACAGAGCCCGCTTTGGATCTTCTCTGTGCCAACCCCCATCTCAAAAATAAACATTAAAAAAAAAACAAAACAAAACAATCTCCAGGGTGCCTGGGTGTCTCTGTCAGTTAAGCGTCTGACTTCAGCTCAGGTCATGATCTCATGGTTTGTGAGTTCGAGCCCCATGTCAGGCTCTGTGCTGACAGCTCAGAGCCTGGAGCCTGCTTCGGATTCTGTGTCTGGCTCTCCCCTGCTCACACTCTGCCTATCTCTCTCTCTCAAAAATAAACATTAAAAAAAATTTAAGTTTCTAAATCAAATTCATTCCTTTTAATGGATGTTCCAAATGTGGATGTACTATAATTTTTGCAACCATTCCCCTACCGATGGGCATGCATAGTATTTACAACGTGTGTGTATGTGTGTGCATGTGTTAACACTGAAAACACTGCTGTAATAAATATCCTGGTACATTATGTACTATGATGTTTTTCAACAGTTTTATTGAAACTAGTAGTTTATTTTAGTAGGATAGATTTCCAGAACTGAGATTGGTAGGTCAAGGGATATATGTATTTTAAAGATTTTATTTTTCAACAATCTCTACACCCAACATGACGCTTGAACTCACAACCCAACATCAAGAGTTGCAGGCTCTACCAACTGAGCCAGCCAGGCACCCCAAGGGGTGTATATATTTTCATTTTTTATTTTATTTATTTATTTATTTATTTATTTATTTATTTATTTATTTTGAGAGAGATTGCCAGCAGGGGAAGAGCAGAGAAAGTAGGAGAATCTTAAGTAGGCTCTACGTCCAGTGTGGAACCCAACACAGGGCTGAACTCACCAACTGTGAAATCCTGACCTGAGCTGAAATCAAGAGTTGGATGCTTAACAGATTGAGCCACCCAGGCACCCCATTTTTCGTATTTTTAAATAATAGGTGTTGCCAGATTGCTTTTAAAAAGCCTGTAATGCTTTGTATTTCAATAGTGACACATGAAAATACTCTTTATCCTATATCCCTGCAGCAATAGGTATTACAGCAGTCATTCTAATAAAACCCCTGTGAAACAAGAGATCAAAGGAAACTACTTAAATATAATAAAAATTATTTATTTTATTTTTAAAATTTACATCCAAGTTAGTTAGCATATAGTGCAACAATGACTTCAGTAGTAGATTCCTTAATGCCCTTACCCATTTAGCCCATCCCCCCCTCCCAAAACCCCTCCAGTAACCCTCTGTTTGTTCTCCATATTTAAGAGTCTCTTATATTTTGTCCCTCTCCCTGTTTTTTATATTATTTTTGCTTCCCTTTCCTTGTGTTCATCTGTTCTGTGTCTTAAAGTCCTCATATGAGTGAAGTCATATGATATTTGTCTTTCTCTGACTAATTTTGCTTAGCATAATAATACCCTCTAGTTCCATCCACATAGTTGCAATATAATAAAAATTATTTACTGCAAGTCAACGGCAATTATAATCCTAACTGGGAAAATATTATAACTCTTTCATTTAAAATCAGGAACTACAATGGGGCAGCTGCATGGCTTAGTCAGTTAAGCGTCCGACTTCAGCTCAGGTCATGATCTCACAGTTTGTAGATTTGAGCCCAACATACGGCTCTGTACTGAGAGCTCAGAGCCTGAAGCCTGCTTCAGATTCTGTGTCTCCCTCTCTCTCTCTGCCCCTCCCCTGCTTGTGCTTTGTCCCTGTATCTCAAAAATAGATAATAAATATTTTTTAAGAAGTGTTAAATATACCTGTCAGGTCCTTTTTACCTCAACTTTAAAAGTGTATAATATACATATAAAAATGTGGATAAATCATAACTTCACAGATCAATGAGTTATTGCAAAGTAAACACATTTATACCACCACCTAGGTCAAGAAATAGACACTGGTTCAAGAAATAAACACCTCAAAAGCTTTCCTCATGTCCCTCCCATTGCTCTCTTCCTCCTTCCTTAAGAGAACCACAGAATAGTTTTGCCTGATTTTGAAGTATATAGATATAGAATCATGTAGGACATACTCTTTTTTTGTGTGTCTGGTTTCTTTCCCTCATCATTTCCTTAATGAGGTTCCTCCGTGTGACAGATACCAGTAGTTCACTCATTTTCATTGCTGCACAATAATTCGTTGTATGAATAATATACTACAACTAATTACCTGTTGTGTTGTTGATGGACCTTCAGGTATTTTTGAATCTGAAACTTGTCATCCAATACATTAACCACCAATACTCCCAGATTTGTACGTCAGAAATTTGAATGATCACACCATTTTTGTCTACAGAAATCATTGACATTTATCCGTTTGACAAGACCAGACAGATTTGTATCAGACAATTAGAGATCTCTCTTCAGGTTAATCTTAATGCAGTAATAAATAGTATTCGGGCGAGTCGTTCAATTAGCTAACATGGAACTGTCTGTAGTGTCATTTAGCGTGCATTTCTGCACCTCATCTGAATTCAGTTTAACAAATATTTATCGAAGGTATACTATGTTCTAGGTACTGACTGGGGACGAAGCAGTGAACCTACCAGATCAGATCCATACCCTCGTGGAACTTACATTCTAGTTGATGAGACCAATGTAAACAAAAATCAAATACTCTGGATAATGTTAGGTAAGTGCATAAGGAAAGTGAAGCAGGGCAACATCATAGGGAGTGCTGAGGAGGGAGGCAGACAACTTTAGAAGAAGCTAGGAATATAACGTGAAGGCCGGGAATAGAACACTGAGGCAAGTACAAAGACCCTGAAGAGGGGATAAGCTTCAAGAAACAGGCAGGCTAGTGTGCCTAGAGCCAGTTGTGAACAGAAGCCAAGTGGAGGAGAGGTAGACAGGAGCCAGATCATTCAGGGTTTTGAAGTCCTACATTTCTAAATGCAATGCTGACATGGATAAGAAGATGCAACAACCAGATATCCCTTTAAGGAAGTGCTTGATGCCCAGAAATGGAGAGTGTGGTCAGCAAGGAGCCTTGAGCTGACAGCTCTTTCAGGTCTACCTTAGGTGCAGAGAGCCTTGCTGCCTGAGGACATACCCCACTTAGAACAGACCGTACCTGTGACTGAGTGGGCGGGGATATAAAGGCTCAATCATTTGGATCATTTGGATCTTGCACCGCACAATTCTGACCGACCGCACTCATTCCTGGGCTCCCTGGTGGGTTAGCCCAAGCTTTATTGAGTGTGTATCACTGATTTCTTCCTCTGCCGAGTCCCGCTTCCTCTTCTTTCCATTCAGAGGTGTTAAACCCTGATATACATCTTGGATCCCAAGCTTGGTCCCCACGTCTGTGGAGAGCCCAACCTGTTACAAATGAGAAGCCACTGAAGGATTTTAAGCAAAGAATTCAAATGGTATAATTTAGTTTTTAGATCACTCCAGCTGCTGTACAGAGAATGGATTGCAAGGGGAGGGGGTAAAAGTGAAAACAGTGGCCCAGGAGAGAGATGGTGGTGGCCTCATCCAGGGAGGAAACAGAAGGTAGGGGAGAAGTGGGTGGATTTTGGACCGAATTTGGTTATAAAACTGGTAACTGTGGTTCTTTCCAAGTGCTTTGATCAAATGGCTTGCTGAAAATAAATTTAGTGTGTCTTTGTATTTCTTTAATCTACTGTCCTGTCATTTCAAAAAAGGAAATAGCCACAGGGCTCCTGGCTGGCTCAGTTGGAAGAGCGTGTTACTCTTGATGTCTAGGTGGTGAATTTGAACCCCACATGGGGTGTAGAGAGTACTCAAGTAAATAAAAACTTTAAAAGAAAGAAAGAAATAGCCTGCGTGGTATGGCCCCTAATTACCTGGATAATCTCATTCTTGTACTCACCTCCTGTTTACTGTTCCAGCCACATCAGCTTTTTCTCCTTCCTCTAGAATGCCAAGTTTATTGCTGCCTCATGCATTTTTCACATGTGGTTTTCAGATTTTCTCTGTAGCACTCCCCACACTTTGCCTATCTAAATTCTATTCATCCTTCAGGGCTCTGATTACATGCTGCCTCCTCACAGAGGATTTCTCTAGCATCACCCTCTCCTGCAATGAGGCCAGTTCCTCTAATTATGTGCTCACATAAATCCCTATGTTTTCTTTCATAGCACTTATCACAAGTTGTAATTATGCCATAATTTTTGTTATCATTTGTCTTCCTCAGTTCCACAAGGGGAGGAACATACCTGTTTTGTTTTCTGCTTCATCCCGAGTGCCTTGCACAGTAACCAGGACCAGTAAGTAGGTGCACAATAAATATTTGTTCAGTCAATGAACTTGCCCTTAGTGGATCCATATTGGTTCCTAGAGTCAATTCCTTTAAGTGCTCATAAAACACCTTTAAAAAAATTTTTTTTAAGTTTATTTATTTACTTTGAGAGAGAGTGAGCTTGAGCTGCAGAGCGGTAGAGAAAGGGGGAGAGAAAAAAATCCCAAGCAGGTTCCACATTGTCATTGTGGGGCCTGATGTGAGGCTCGAACCCATAAACCCGTGAGATCACAACCTGAGCCAAAATCCAGAGTCGGACACTCAACCAACTGAGCCATGCAGGCACCCCCTCTTTTTAAAAAAAAATTTTTTTAACACCTTTTAATAATTCATACCAAAATCTCCTAGGGGTCGCTGAAGATTTTCAGACTATAATTTTTAGGATCTCATTTTTTTACACACACACAAAAACCACTTTTTAAGATTTTATTTCCAAACAATCCCTACATCCAATGTGGGGCTCAAGCCCACAACCCCAAAATCAAGAATGGCATGCTCCACTGACTAAGCCAGCCAGGCACCCCTGCCAAAAACACTTTTTGAGTGAAGAAGTAGTACCAAATATTTATAATGAAAAGAGTAATACTCTTGAGGTAGGCAGCTACTTCAAACTAAACAGGTTTGACCAATCTTCTATCTTTAAAAGAAGACCTTATTCACCCTTGAAAATCAATACATCTCACCTTCTGACATTTTTCCCACTGTCAAAATAATTTTTATATTTTCATTCGTGGTTTATAATCACACTGGCCTTACAGTATTTGGGACTAGAAATCTTGCTTTGTTAAAAGTGACAGAATACTTCATATTATTTCACCTCTGTGGAATTTCAAATTTCTTACCTATGTTTGTTCTTCCCCTTCCAGCATGAAAATTATCTTTCTTTATTTTCATTGAGTTATAATTCACATACCATAAAATTCACCTTAAAAAAAAAAAGTGTCTTAAAGACGATAGAAAGAAAACCAGACCTTACCTTGTTTATCAGCAGACATTCTACTGTTTTCTAGAAGCCAAAGCCAAAGTAAGCAGGGAGGGCAATAGTGAAAGCAGAATTAGATGTGGATTTATTCTTTATACATTTTGGAGTGTTATGCTACCCAGGTCTAATTTAAGAGCCTTTTGTGCTATAGGCATTTGTAGTATTCTTTGCAGTATCCTATATACATAGAGGAGATCCTGTGTAGTATCCTATATACATATTAAAATATATAATGACATGCAGGGCCACCTGGCTGGTTCAGTCGGTTAAACATCTGACTTCGGCTCAGGTCATGATCTCGCAGTTTGTGAGTTCGAGCCCCACATCTGGCTGTGTGCTCAGAGCCTGGAGCTGCTTCGGTTTCTGTGTCTCCATCTCTCTCTGCCCCTCTCCCACTGGGGGTCTGTCTGTCTGTCTGTCTCTCTCTCTCAAAAATAAACACTTAAAAAAATTTAAATATATATATAATGACCTCCCAAATCAAATATCAAAATATGCTGTAAAATGTTGACAGAATTTTGTATAATTTTTCTTTTGAAATTTATTAAGCTATGAGCAAGTAACATTTAATGTACGTTTGGTTATCATTTCTCAAAAACTGTTATATAATTTTGTGAACTTGTGCAGAATGAAGTAAAATTTACTTTCAAATACTTGTTAATATACAGTGTTATGTTAGTTTCAGGTGTGAATTTAATGAGTCAACACTTGCATGCAACACTCAGTGGTCATCACAAGTGCACTCCTTAATCCCCATCCCCTACTTCACTCATCTCTCTACCCACCCACCCCCCCTGCTAACCCTCATTTGTTCTCTATAGTTAAGAATCTGTTTCTTGGGGGCACCTGGGTGGCACAGTCGGTTAAGCGTCCGACTTCAGCCAGGTCATGGTCTCGCGGTCCGTGAGTTCGAGCCCCGCGTCAGGCTCTGGGCTGATGGCTCGGAGCCTGGAGCCTGTTTCCGATTCTGTGTCTCCCTCTCTCTCTGCCCCTCCCCCGTTCATGCTCTGTCTCTCTCTGTCCCAAAAATAAATAAAAACGTTGAAAAAAAAAGAATCTGTTTCTTGGTTTATCTCTCTGTGTCTTTAATCTTCAAATACTTTTCAAATGTAATAAACTTCTTTTGAATATCAACTACATAAGCAATGAACTTCACATGTTGCATGTGTAGACATTTAACTGTTTTATTTATTTCCAAAAAAACTGTGCACAAACATAACTTTTGTTTTAGATGGTAGTTATTTTTTATTTCAATACTAATAAATAAACGTTAAAAAATTAAAAAAAAAAGGGGGGGCGCCTGGGTGGCTCAGTTGGTTGAGCATCCCACTTCGGCTCAGGTCATGATCTCACGGTTTGTGAGTTCAAGCCCGGCATCAGGCTCTGTGCTGATGACTCAGAGCCTGGAGGCTGCTTCAGATTCTGTGTCTCCCTCTCTCTCTGCCCCTCCCCTGCTCACACTCTGTCTCTCTCTGTCTTTCAATAATAAATAAACGTTAAAAAAATTTTTTTAGATGGTAGTTATTTTTTAAATTACATGGTAAACAAATCACTCAATCCAGGAAAGTATAAAGTAAAATCTTTTTTCATATCAGCAATTCCCTCTTTTTAGAGTCTACAAGTAGTGGTTGTTGAATGTATCTTGTATGTCCTCCCAGAAAATTTGCATACCTATCCCAGCATGAGATATATTTATAAACATACAAAAATAGTATTGCATTATAGATATTGTTATACACCATGCTATTTTCACTTGACAGTTACTATGGGAGTTTTTTCAGATGCATAGATTTATCTCATTGTTTTCAAATGTTGCATAACATTCCACAAGATGAACTATAATGTATTGAGCTAGTGCCTTATAAACATAACTTTTAAAAAATGTTTATTTTTTTAAGGGTAGTGGCATTGTGGGTGACTTTTTCTGCCTTTTATGTAGAACTGTATTAATGTTGCTATACTGATCATGAAATTAAAATTTTTTTAACTTACTGAAAAAAAAAAGACCCATCCTTTAGAGTGTGATTTGCAGTAGCAAATTGAGTAAGAGACTCTGGATGCCAGTCAAGACTGAGAAGGGACATTTGAATCCACCTATTCCAGAGTAGATAATGACCCCTAATTACATTCTCAATAGATACCAAAACCGAATTATTGGAAGTTAAGAGCTGAAAATAAATGTGAGTGCAGATAATTTGTCACAGGAGTTTGGCAAAGAAGGGTAGAAACAGGACAGAACCTTTAGGGGCAGAGTTGGGCAAAGCTTTTGTTCTGAATTGGAAAAACACAGACAAGAGAGGTATAAGCTCTGGGTCCTTGACTATTTCAATTGCAAGTCTAAGTCTGAAGAAGACCTGATTAATAGTGGAAAGTTGATAGCATGCAAAGAGAGCTTCTACCACCCCCCCACACACCCCTTTTTTGTTGTTGTTTTACTTTGAAAAATGGAGAAGATTCTTAATATAGAGAACAAACTGAGGGCTGCTGGAAGGGAGGTGGGGGGGGGTGGAATAGGTTAAGTTGATGATGGATATTAAGGACAGCACTTGTGTTGAGCACTAGGTGTTGTATGTAAGTGATGAATCCGTAAATTCTTCTCCTGAAGCTAACATTATACTATATGTTAACTAACTAGAATTTAAATTAAAAAATTGAAACAAAAAAAAAGGGGAGCAGAGGGTAAGGGTCTTCATAAATTATGCTCTTGGGAGGTCAGGGTCAGGGCACTGGGAAGGGGAGGAAGCTTTTGATTATACATTCCTCACATTTCACCCATAAGCAAAATCTCGTTTGTGTCCAGCTGGCTCTTCTAGAAAATGTGGGGCTGTTGGAAGAATGTATCACATTTAAAATCCTAAAATTAGATCTGCCTTAGTGAGAGCCCCTCAAGGCTTCCTCAGTTGAGTGTATGTTTTGAGGATGAGAATGGGGAGAACAAAATCATCAGAGAAAATAATTATTGGGTTGATGAACAGAAAGCCCATTAGGCAAAATTACTGAGTTTGACCATTTCCCTTTTCCTGTGTAGTTCTGGAGGTAATATCCCCATCTTTACTTAAAATTTTTCTTTTAAGTTTCATTTATTTATTTTGAGAGAGAGAGAGAGCGCACATGAGCAGGGGAGGGGCAGAGAGAGAGAATCCCAAGCTGCACTGGCAGTGCAGAGCCCAATGTGGGGCTTGAACTGTGAGATCATGACCTGAGCCGAAGTCTCAGGTCACCGACTGAGCCACCCAGGCACCCCTCCCCATCTATGCTTCAGTGCAAAGTGGGTGATGGGTATTAAGGACACTCACGGGGGCAAATTTCCTACTAGTTTGAAGGGGAAAGTGATACCCGGCTGATGGAGATATATTTCAGACAAGGCATCGGATCTTTCCACACTTATCACCACACCATATGAACAGTTTTCTACTACCTAGAACCCTCTGCGTTTAGGCTGAATCAAGGTCTCTGGAGACCCTGTGGTGGTCAAGCTGGCTTGGGGGAGTCAGAGGTGGGAGGATGACTTTTCTATCTATTATTATTTTGCATCTTTTGAAAATTGTATTGTGAACGTGTATCATTTCATTTGAAAAGCTTAAGTTGTTTTAAAGACTTGATTGAGACTGAGAAGGAAAACTGAAGTCTCTGTTGTCTGGTCAGTAAAGCCTCCTGGATTTACTGTAGTAAATCTGTACTTGGATTTACAAGTAGTTTCATAACCTACTTGTTCATCTGATTCACGACTTTGTTGTGTGATCTTTTAGTTTAAGAACCTCTTCCTGAGAACCACACCCCCAACCTGGGTTATCTAATAGAATCTAAACAGGTCAATTTCTGTGTGACATCTCATTTTCTTCCACCCCACTTTTTGTTTGCCATCAGCAAACAAAACATCTTTTTAAGCACAGACGATCTACCTCAAGTTTGAGATCAGGATTACAGGCAGGTGCCAGCCTTGCTATTTACTAGCTATGTGACCTTCTGCAGGGCACAGAAAATGCTCTGGGATTCGGTTTCCTCGTGTGGGGCTGTGGAAGGTGCACCCACTAGATCAGGGGTCTGAGCGGGTGGGTTCAACTTCTGGGTCTGCCACTTGGTTGCTGTGTGACCTCAGATATGCTGCCTGGCCTGTGAGCTTTGGTTTCTATGAAATGGGTGCAACTCTTATTTTTGGGAGTAAGGGAGGTTGTGAAAGAGATCAGAGCTACGAGGTGGCTGACAAGCGGCTGACGTCTGAGACACAGGGGCTCTCGAACATATTAGCATTTTTTTCTTCCTCTTCACTTCCTTCTCTCTGTTTTTGTTGCTGTTGTTGTTTCCTTGTTTGTTTTGCTTTGTAAAACCGGCCTGTTATCCAGATCCCCAGCCTCTCATCGTGTTTTATAAACTGCAAAGCAGAAAGCAGAATATGTGGTTGTTTTGGCACCAGGCAGACAGAAACGGGGCCCCAGGCTGTGAATTTCTCTGACCTCTCTAAACTGTGCTTGAATTCCAGAGGAGAGCTCTGTTTTTCTAGGTGGAAGTTAGGTAAACTTTTCTGGGAGCTTGCCCCAGGCAACAAGCTGGGGGCTGGGGACTACCTTCCTGAAGTCCTTCCCATGATTAGCAGAAGAGACTCAGCATGGTGGGGCCACCTGGGTGCTGGCTCACTGCCTCCAGGTGAGAAGCTGCTCAGGCTTTCGAATTTTCTTTTTCTTTCTTTCTTTCTTTCTTTCTTTCTTTCTTTCTTTCTTTCTTTCTTTCTTTCTTTCTAATTTTTTTTTAAGTTTATTTGTTTTTGAGAGAGAGAGACAGAGACAGACAGAGTGTGAGCAGCGGAGGGGCACAGAGACAGGGAGGCACAGAATCTGAAACAGGCTCCAGGCTCTGAGCTGTCAGCAAAGAGTCTGATGTGGGGCTCAAACTTACTTACGAACTGGGAGGTCATGACCTACCCTGAAATAACCGACTGAGCCACCCAGGCACCCCTGAAGCGCTTTTTTTTAATGAGAGTAATCTTTACACCCAACTCAAAGTCTCAAACTCACGACCCCAAGATCAAGAGTCACATGCTCTACTCACTGAGCCAGCCAGATGCCCCTAATAGTGCATTATTAAAAACCTATTCACATACAGAAGACAGATAAGGATGATGATGTTAATAATGCTAATAATAGTAATAATAAACCACACCTGCTGTTCACTATGTATACTGTGCTCTGGGGGAAGTCAGAATGCCTTCAGCCCAGTACTTGATTATTAAAGATGTTATTGCAGGGGCTCCTAGGTGGCTCAGTCGGTTAAGTGTCTGACTTTTGATTTCAGCTCAGGTCATGATCTCACAGTTTGTGAGATCAGGCCCCATGTCGGCCCCATGTTAGGCTCTGCGCTGACAGCACAGAACCTGCTTGGGATTCTCTCTCTTTCTCTTTCTCTCTCTGGACCTTTCCCCCTTATTCACTACCTCGCTCTCTCTCTCTCTCAAAATAAATAAAGTTAAAAAAAAAGATGTTATTGCATTTGTATCTCCTCTGAGATTTTACTCCTACAAGCTCATCTAGGTAGGTATAAAATAAAAGTTCTAAGCCAGACACACTAAGAGAAGGGAAGAGAGAGGACAGTTATTCTAAAAATTGGCAATTTTGTCATTTTAACTAGTTTGGACATGAGCCAGGGGTACAAGTGGAAGTTCAGAAAAGTCATTAAGATGCTTGGCTCTGCCACTTAGTGGATTTGTAGTCTTTATTAAATAAGCAACTCTCCCTGGGTCTCAATTTCCCTGTCTCAAGGTGAGGAAAATTGGTGAAATCATATCTAACACTTCCTAGCTCTAAGTTTCCTAGGCCAGAGGCTCACACGCTGAAATTCTTTGAAATTCTTCTGTGTCAACTCTGTCCTCTTCTGTGGACAAAGAGGGAGGAGAGAAGCCTTCCCAGTTCTGATAAAGCAGCTAACACATGCCAGGCATTGCATGAGGGATCTTGTGTATATTAATGTATACATTAACCCGTGGGACAGCAGAGCTGTCTTAATTTGACTAGCGATCTTAAGAAGGGGGTGGGCACACACATGAGTGGTATCATGAGGTTCTCTTATTTATGTATTATTAAGAACACAAGGAAATAGGTAATCGACAGAAATGGATAGATGGAAGTATCTATGCATATAAAATCACTCTAAATGGTTTATACAGACATAAATTACATATATATGTGTGGCACATAATTGAAATTTTACATTAGGAATGTAAAATTAAAGAAAAGAAAGAGTTGTTATCCTGGACACTGGAAGTAAGAACATCGCAGTTAACCTACCAAATAGATACTTTACTTTGGGGGGAATTGAGAGCTCATAATATGCTTAAACAAAGTATAAATCACAGGTGGGCTATTTCTCAATCCATTATTTCCTTTCTTCCCTGGCTAAAAAAAATTACGCATGCAATTCACTAAATCATTCTCATTGTGAAAGAGTCCAGCCATACAGAGCCAAGAGCCCTGGGGCGTTCCCGCTGCCCTCCTCCCAGCCCCAGCTGCGCTGACCTCTCACCAGAGGTAACCACAATGATCATTTTGGTGTGTGTTCTGCCCACTTTCAAATTACAGTTTCATTATTGCTATCCTTAAGTTGTTGCCTTAAGGAAAAAGAGCCTGGAAAGAATAAGGGGAAAGTGGGATTCAGTAACCTACAAAATATTTTAGGCAGGACACTTTGCAAAATGCAGCGGGCAGAAGTGGAAGTGGAGCCGTGTGTGGTTTCCAGGGCAGGGCTTCGGGCCACGTCCACCTTGGTAAATACCGCTGGTTGGCTCTGGCTCTGGCCTGCCTGCTAGACAGCCAAACACAGGAAACCTGACAAATCCTCACATCCTTCACTTCTTTATTTTTATTCTTTATACTCATCAGTCTCCTGCACCCCGATAATGGCTGGGCATGGCAGTTTCCCTTACACACAGTAGCAAGGACCTACTTTCTCTCCTTCTCTTTCCTTGCTGAAGCACAATGTCAAGGGCATGTCTAGGCCAGGTCAGAGAATGTTACATCAGAGATACTGCTGCTATATTTACCCCCACTTGTCTTTCAAGCAAAGCAATTTGTATGATGAGAAACAGTAGAGACGGGCTGTCCTGGGTTATCTTCAGGGAAGGAAAACATTGAATTTTAAAGCCGTGTATGATTTTATGTTGCAGTACATTTCTCCATTTCTTGGGGAGCAAAATTTCTTTTCCTCTTTCTTTTTGCCTTTTTAAAATTCTCTTTGAGGACGGAGTTAAAGAGACATTACTTCACCCCAGGCCTAGAGACCGACAGTTGCTAGTCACGGTTTAATCCATTCCAGGCTGTCACCGTAGCCTTGAGACAAGAGAGACTAAACAGAATGACAAGCAAAATCATCACTGGGTTTGCTTTGCTATGGACGTTTCCATATTGGCCTCTGTAGCCCTCACACCCCCAACCCCCTCTGGACCAATTATTTTTATTCTCCAGGCCTCAGTTTCCTGCTCAGTAAAATAGGAAGAATGAATTCTGTTTCCCTTGGAAGAGCGTTGTTAGAAGAATAAATATGAAGAGGGTCTTGAGGGGGAAGGAAGGTTATTCAGCTCTGATCCAATTCAGCAATCCCTTCTTGAGTACATATTAAGTGTCAGAAGAGGGGACCATCCAGTCAGACATCTCACCTACGCTTAAGCAGTCAACAATATGATAACTGGTAGAAAACAAGATTTACAGAGAACCTTCCATCCCCCAAGTTTCAGAGGAGGGAGTGCTGGGGGAATTGGGAGAGGATTAGAGGAAGCTTCTAAGGGAGGAGTGGTGTTTGAGATAGGAGAGAACCAGAGGACATTCCTGAGAGACAATAAAGAATAAAAGGAAGGGAGAGCCTGGGTGGCTCAGTCCGTGGAGCATGGGACTCTTGATCTAGGGGTTGAAAGTCTGAGCCCCATGTTGGGTATAGACATTACTGAAAAATAAAAGTCTTTAAAGAGGAGGAGGAGGAAGAGGAGGAGGAGGAGGAGGAGGAGGAGGAGGAGGAGGAGGAAGAAAGGTGCAGAGGAGCCAGAGCTCAGGATGAGCTCAGGGGACAATGAGTACCACAATCTGGCACATGACAGGGAGCACGGGTGATAAGGTGGGTTCACACTGGAGAGGCTACAAAGTCTGTGCTTAATTCCGCAGGTGTCACCAGCATTTAGGTGAAGAGTGACATGATTGACCTAGTACTTTAGGGCGATTACTATAGCAGCTGGTGGGGTGGGGCAGGGCGGCAGCGGTGGGGGGAGGGCAGCTTGGAGGGATAAAAGGAGCTTCAGTGAGGTGAGGGCACAGCACTGCAAAGCTTTCCTTGACCAGTTACCCACCGTGAACCTCTGAGTCCACTGCTGTTAAAGGAAGGATTTCCCTCCTAGCACTTACACATTCAACATTTATCCTTACCTGAGTCTGGTTTTGGTGGGTCTCTCTCTTTTCCAAGCGTGACTCCTTCCTAGCTCCCCATCAGACAGTGAGCTTCCTGTAAACAGGACCTTTATTTGTCCTTCACCCTCCTCTTTGTGCCAAGGCCCTCTACACCATAGCCAGCTGTAGTCATCACTTAGGGCGAAAAGATTGCTGCTTAGCCTTCGGACCCAGACTACACTTTCCTTCTGCTTTTGTTCCAAGAGTTTTCCAACATCAGCCAAAATATCCAATGAGCTCAGGGCTTGCAAAGGAAATAGTCAGTAGGCAGATGGGGGAGGAGGAGATGTCCTGTGGCATAACAGAAGACCAATTTGGGTTATAGTCCTTTGAAAAAAATGTAAGGCAGCATTTCTTAACGGTTATTATAGTGTGAGGCATCTTGCACTCCAAACGCGTTATGGCATTGCATCCAGTTGGCAATCCGATGAGATGGTTGCTGTTATTTTACAGATGAGAAAACTGATGTACAAAGTTCAACAATTTGGTCAATAACTCCTAACAAGTGACAGAGTCAGGATTTGAACAGTGTCTCTCTGCTGTCAAAGTCCATTACCTTAACCACTGTGGTCTATTGCTTCTTTTGCATTATGGACCTAGATATCCAGGTCAACGTATCTTCAGCCTTTCAACCCATACCCTTCTTCTCCAGCACAATGGCAGTGTTGCTTGAATGTTTTACTAAAGAGTTGATCCATTCGGATTAAGACTTTGTTAGTGGAGATTAAGTTGCAAAGCCCTAACCTTTCACCACTCTACAGCTTTCAGGGGGGATCTCAGTGCTTCAAAAGATTTCAACCTGCCAGACAAATATCCTTTATTGATTAATTCAATTTCCCAACTCAGGCCTACTACACTGAGTTGATGGGACACCAGAAAAAACAAAGGAATCTGAGTAGCCTAAAAAGAATTGACAATTTCTCTTTAGACTCCTTTGAAATGGAGACAACAGCTCTCAGACTCCTTTTGGAGCCTCCAAGGTAGTAGTGTGGGGGCAGGGGTGGGGGATTGGGTTGGGGGAGGTAGTAAAAGTCCTGGACCCCTGTTGGAAAATGCCGCTCTGACCTTTTATGGTAGAATGCATTCTAGAGAGCTCTGTTTGATGGTAAGAGAAGAGAGCAGGACACCTAAGTAATGAGGGAGAGAAGGGAGGGTGAGAGAGACAGAAGGTGAGACAGAGAGGGTCAGAAAGCCCCGTTCCGGTTATTCTCCTGCTTTAAGATAATGCTTCTAGCTTTTAGCTAGTTAGCTAAATTAGAGCCTGCTTTGGTTCAGTTGGGAAGGCAGTATTAGGACAAAAAGATCTTGGATTGTAAAGAGAGGCACGTTTGGACTTCAATTATTGCTTTTTCTCACTACCTTGCCTAACTTCTGAATCTCATGGAACAAAACAGTTACTTTTTAGGATGGTTATATATGAAATAGGATATATATATATTTTTTTAAATCCTGGTATTAACAGGCATTGAATAAAGGTCACTTAGTGAAAGTCTTGAGAACCACCATTTGGTACTGATCTAAGAGGTTTCAGAATCAGACAACTTGCATAATTCAAGCTTTCTTATGAATTTCAAGCCGTCATCACTAAGAAGTAATGGTTGAAATAAACTAGAAAGACCTCAGACATTTTTAGTAGATGATAGTGGTCAGCCAAACAGAAGAGCAAGACCTTAACAGATTTGCTGATCCTCAGGAAGACAATATGTTGAAGAAGCCACAAAATTGTCAGAATTTTTCATTGAGCTTTTCTAACACCGTTTGGATCAGTTTTAGACTGATAATTGATTATTTTCGACATGAAGATCACCTAGGACGTACTAAGTGGCGTTGTTTCAAGTTAGATCTTGAGACATAATTTTTGTTTATTCCTGTATGTAGAGTCCTCATTCCAACATCTGCTGGGCTGGAGGCTTGATATTTCAAGGGTCTAGTTTTAGCTCCCTAGCTTCTTCCTGACTTTCCTGTTTTGTTTTATTTTGTTGCTTGAGGCCAGATGCTGAACCTTAGCTGGCAGGCAGAGTCCTATCTAAACAAATGGCCCTATCGCACAATCTCTCCAGGGAATGCAGGGAGGAAGGGGAGTGGGGAGGCTGTCTCTCTAGCACTACTATAAGTGCCTCTTAAGCAAGGCTATGAATGGGGAGTAGGGAGGGGGTTGGTTTGTTTTTTTTAAGCATCCCCAAGTAGTGACAACATTTGCATATTCAGTGGATATTCTTAACGGAATTCTGAATTCAAATAAATTTTTTTTTTGGGTTAATGTTTATTTGTTTTTGAGAAAGAGAGAGAGAGAGAGAGAGAGAGAGAGAGAACATGACAAGGAAGGGGCAAAGAGAGAGGGAGACACAGAATCTGAAGAAGTCTCCAGGCTCTGCGCTGTCAGCACAGAGCCCGATGTGGGGCTTGAACTCACGAACTGTGAGATCATGACCTGAGCCAAAGTCAGACACTCAACTGACTGAACAATCCAGGTGCCCCTGAATTCAAATAATTTCAAAAAGTGTAACAAAATAAAATTCAAAGAATGAGCAGGGTAGGTGTGTGCTATCTCTCTTCCCCACCCCATGAGAGCTCTGTCCCTTCAGAAACTGGTTTGGGCAGGTAGGGCTCGATGGATACCTTTCATCCATCCTGTAAACAGGACCTTTATTTGTCCTTCACCATCCAGCTGCATTCAGAGACAGGAGTTGAAAATCAGTGTATATTTAGCAGATCTCCCCCAAGTTAGGAGCTCTACACATCAATGTTATGAAACGCCAAGACCGTCCCCTGGTCCAGCAGGATTTCTGCCGGAGACCTCCTTCCCTATGTCTTCACCTGGTTGGAGTCAACTCAGCCATCCCCTTCTCAGGGCAGGCCTTTCTAGTCACTTCTTTCTTCATCAGTCTGGGTTAAATACAGGCTTAAACTTCCTTCTCATAAAGCCTTAACCTCTGTGTGGCATTATAATGGACTGCTTACAAGTTTATTGCTTTGCCAGAGTGTGTTTCCCAAGAGAATTTTTTTCACCCTGTCTATAGAAAGTAGCACAAGACCTGGCAAATAATAGGTATATAATATTGGTTTGCTCATGGAAGGGGGGAAGGAAGGGAGGAGGGGGGGAGGGATGGAGGAAGAGAGGAAGGAAGGTCAAGGAAATCCCATCCATCCCCCTCTTCACTCCCCTAACCCACTTCTCCCCCAGCCCCCACCACCTGCCCAGCTCTGTCAGATGAGAGGACCAGTCTACCCAGCTACTAGCAGGGAGCAGCGGTAGAGGTCTTTGAGCATTAAAAAAAAAAAAATTAAAAAAAAAAAAAAGCAAATGCATTTTGGGTTCCTAATTCACCCAAGTTTCTCCATTTGCTAGGTCTCAGTGTTCTGGCATCAAATAACTGAGCATGGCAGAGAGCCCACACAAAAATAGGCAAGACGTTTATGCACCAACATAGCATTTAAAACAAAAAAACATTTTTTTTTAAGTAGGCTCCACACCCAGCATGGAACCCAATGCAGGGCTTGAACTCATGACCCTGAGATCAAGACCTGAGCCGAGATCAAGAGTCCGATGCTCAACCCCCTGAGCCACCCAGGTGCCCCAAGATAGCATATTTTTAAAATTATCCCTTTCCAATCAAAGGTGGTGTTCTGAGTGGAATCTAACTCCTTGCAGGAAAAGTTGGGAGTGCTAGCCCTGGTTTTGACGCTGGTGGTGTGACCTGGGGCCTTTCCTTTTGTTTTAATTTGCTTATCTGTAAAATGAGTCTGGGTTTAAGAATGAATTGTGAGCCATCAATAGCCTGTGTTAATTTAGCCAGTGACACCTGGCATTTTAACATTGAAACCATTGAATAGTTGTGGTAAAGCAAGGGCTGTTTCCTGAAACTTGGTTTGGTTGTACTCTATGTGCACAGGTACTAGGTCAGGATATAAAATGCACTTCTTACCGTGTTGCCACGGTCCAAATGTTCAAAGAATT
Source organism: Lynx rufus (assembly GCF_022079265.1). NCBI lineage: Eukaryota > Metazoa > Chordata > Mammalia > Carnivora > Felidae > Lynx > Lynx rufus. The sequence continues at coordinate 125,948,469 of NW_025814834.1, read as the reverse complement.
GGGTTGGATGGCAAATGAGGCCCTTCCAACGTTAACGTGTGTGAATGTGGCAGGACTGCGGTGAAGTCACCCAAACACAAGGGAAAGAGGGACTGGCAAGAGTGAAAGAGAGATCAGTTGGAATAGCGGGGAACCATTGGCCAACTGTAGAACAGGATGAGCTGACAGAAGAGCACCGGAAAGGTACAAAATAGAAATCCTTCAGGGAAGTGTGAGTTTGGCTCTTCCCCACCTTCCTTCCCGACCTTAAATCTCTGACCTGTCTGTTGCCTTTATTTCTGTTAGCTGGGAAGAACATTGGCACAGCTTTTTATGAGCCGTTCCCTCCAGCCCCACCCTTAGTCTTCTCCTCTGGTTATAGATAATTCCTCTGTGCCCCTCCCCCTGACTCCATCCCAGTGCGCCCACAAACGTGCACAGGCGCTGGGCCTAATTTGCTGGGTGTCTTGCTCTCGCCTCTTTCTGTTCATCTTTGGTGGTCTTGCCACACGTACCCTACACACTCCTGGAGCCAAGAAGTGTGTGTTGGAATGTGGGGTCTAGAAGGCGTGGATAAAGGGGTGGAATGTTTCTCTTGGAGGAATCTTCCCAAGGAGGCAGATCAGTATAAATTAAAAACATATAGTATAGGGCCCCTGCTTTGGATCCTCTGCCCCCTCTCTTTCGCCCCCCCCCCCGCCCGCTCATGCTCTCTCTCTCTCTCTCTCAAGAATAAATAAACATTAAAAAAAATTCTGTTTTCATTCCAAACATTGTGTCAATTTACATGAAAAAAAGGTATAGGACTTTATGATTATTATCAGTTTTAGTCAAAGGAGATCATGAGCTTTAAAATTTGGAGAATGGAGGCTCAACAGAGTCAGCAGCAGTAGCAACAGTACCTCCACCAACTCTAGTCACCTGTCTTGGTTTCAAGGTGGCCAGCACAGAGAACACAGGTGGAAATGCTTTTTTGGAACCCTGCTGCAGGGTGACTGATGAGAAAGCTTTGGGCCTCAAAGCTGGGACAATCTGATTTCCTTCTTTCTTTCTTTTTTTTTTGAGAGATCTTTTTTACAGGTGTATTTATTTTGAGAGAGAGAGAGAAAACAGAGCACACGAGGAAGGGAAGGGCAGAGAGATTGAGAGAGAGAGAGAGAGAGAGAGAAAGAATTCCAAGCAGGCTGCACACTGTCAGTGCAGAGTCTGATGTGTGGCTCTAATTCACAAACCATGAGATCATGACCTGAGATAAAACCAAGAGTTGGAGGCTTAACCGACACCCAGGGGCCCCAGGGACAATCTGATTTCTAAAGTCCCTTTTAGTTATCAGATTCTTAAAATCTAAGATTTGTATGATTTAATGAACAAATGAGAAGTGATAGAAGATTTTAGCAGTTAACTACTCTTCTGTTATGGGGGGAGGAGCACAGCCTGAAGACATGGAGACATAAGACCTCAATGTGTAAGCCTAGGCCCCCTACTCTGGTTACAGATGCTTCTGGGCAGGCAGTGGTTAACACAAATCCATGAAAGAATAGACTGTCCTCAAGGCCCGTGTTGGAAAAAGATGTTATGAACCGTGCCTCTAGATTCTTAGATGAGCTCTGAGTCACTGCCAGAAAATAGAGGCCAGTAGGCTAAATGCTACCTTTCCAAGGTTCTAGTCCTTTGCAACTGACCTATCAAATGACCTTTGACATCTGGCTTGACCTCTGTTTCTCATTCTTCCTTTTCTGTTAAGTGAGTATTCAGATAAACAACAGTAGCTTCCACTGCCAAGCATTCTTAAGGTAACATACATAAATTAAAAGTAGTGGAAAAAGAAGTAGAAATAGAAGAAGCAGTAAATATCGCTCCCATTTTATAAATTAGAAAACTGAGGTACAGAGGGGTTAAGTACCATACCCAGGGGTATGGCATTTGTGTACGTGACTGAGTCCGCAGCCTCCAGAGGTTATGTGACTGGGAGGTGAGTAACTGGTGTCAGTTGCTGGGAACAGGGGGTGGAAGTTGCTACAAGGGGAAGACAGGTCTGGCCCTGCCCCAGAGGAGTCTCGAAGTGATGCTGAGTCACAGCCCTGCCAGGTTCCCCTCCGGAAATGACATTGGTTGGAGCCGCAGTCCTCTAACATTTTTGCTCCTGTATCTTTTAAAAGAGTTTTGAAAAATCTTGTACCTCCTCGTACATTTAAAGTTGGCATCTAACATTTTTCATCATTAGCTCGAAGAGTTCTAAAAGTTGTAAAATACTGTTGGCCTTTTGTAAATATCAATAAAAACTGTGAAATCACTCTTTTAAATGCATCTAAAGGATTCATATAAATACCAGAGTAATTTGATATTACCCTTGTCGATTTAGCTAATTCATGATGAAACTCTTTAAAATGGAAGTTTTATATTGTTTCTTTCTCTCTTTGAAATCACATTATCACATTTCGATTCCTCTTCCATGTAATCTTAAAATGATTTAGTGATAAAAACATTTTATTGGTCTTTGATTACACATACTTTTCTGCAACAAAAATACATAAATTGAAATTCATTTTAAAAGATATTTCCAGTGACAGAAGGTTCTAATTGTTTGAAAATATTATGATTAGTAACATTTATCACAACAACAGGTATTACAAATTTTTATAATTAGTAAACACTGGTTCACTTCTTAAGAAGTGAAATTTTATTGGGAATTTGTCTTATAAGGAGATGGAAAGACTGGGGAGGTATTTATGGTTCCTTGATTAGAATAATTGTGGAATTGTCCCTTTGATGTCCCAGAGGTTCTTATACCTTAGAGCAATGCATCAGCTAGCAGGATTAGAGAACAATGAGCAGTAAACTTTTTTTGTGTGTGAAATGGGAGGAGGGCAATTGAGGAAAAAAAGGTGAGGAAAAGAGGAGCCCCTGGCTGGCTCAGTCAGTAAGAGCAGACAACAACTCTTGATCTCGGGCTTTTAAGTTCAAACCCCAAGTTGGCTGTAGAGATTACTTACAAATAAAATCTTTAAAGTATTTTTTTTTTAATTTTTTGATGTTTATTTATTTTTGAGAGAAAGAGAGAGAGAGAGAGCACAAGCCAGGGAGGGGCAGAGAGAGAGATGGGGAGACACAGAATCCAAAGCAGGCTCATCTCTGAGCTGTCAGCGCAGAGCCCAACACGGGGCTTGAATCCACAAACCATGAGATCATGACTTAAGCCAAAGTCAGACGCGCAACCAACTGAGCCACCAGGCAACAAAAAGAAAAGAAAAATGGCGGTCAAAGGAAATCAGCGCTGCAGATGCCCTCTGAGGCACATCCGTTTAGGGAAGAATATGAATGGAAACTGAAGACCTGCAAATTGATCCCTTTGAAACTGACCAGTGTCCCATACCCTTGGAAAGTATCTGCGTACCTAAACTACCTGCCTTGTTAACACCCGTGCCCCACACCAGCCTAGCAGAGAAACTGGGTATAGCAGTAACCAAGCAGTATTCTTTATTCTCTATCCACGGGGTTTGCACCATATACAGCCCCTTCAAGGTCTTCCTGAGTCATTCTGGAGCCGTTGGGGTGGCTTTCTTGTGCCCACAAGCTGGTGTTCTTGGTTTTTCTATGGCTTCTGCCCATTTTGATCTATCTTCTGCGCAACAGAGCTGCTCACCCCTTAGCTGCCAGATCTAGTGTAGACAGTTGCACTTGAGGAAATTAAGCTTCAGACCCCACACCCATAGGCTTCTTCTGGCTCAAACAGTGGCCCTTCAGAGGGAGAAGTGTCCCCACCCTCCCCCAGTGTCTCTCCCTGGGATGAAGGGTCTTGGCAGGGGAAGCACCTCTAGCTCACAGTTCTTAGAGGGCACTTACTATCCTGGTACATATCTCTTTACATATTTGTTAGTCTTTCTCTCTAAACTGTGGGCTCCTTGAGAGCTAGGTCCAGCTTTATCAGAGACTCTGCGTCCCCAGAGTCTGACATGGGGTGTGGACAGAGTAGGTGCTCAAAGGATGTTTGTTGAATTGAATGTCACGCCATTTAGACAAACTTAGAGGGAGGAGAAAGGACAATAATTTTGGCCTATGCCATAAACGGGGATGAGGCGAGGATAAGCAGTGTCCGTTGATACTTTGTTCTGTTATGTTCTGGTGCATGGACAGAAGTGAGTGGTTCTCTTTCGATCACCCAAAGTGCCTTTGGGTGCTCACCTCTCTTGAGGATAACCAGCTCATCCCACTGAGCCCTGGGATCTAGAGGTTCTAGAGTTTGGAGGGTGCTGAGGAGGGGACAGAGGCCTTTGGACAAAAGCTGTTACACACAGCAGGGTTCTGTAGATAGAGTTTCCATCTCCTGCCCAGGGGTGAAGGAGGGGCCTACTGTAATTCTCCTGCCAGTTGGGAGGAAAAACAGTCAATGGAGAACCATCTTATTATCTGAACTCAGCCCCCTCCAAACAATGCTCTGGTTGATACATTCTCTGCTCCTTTTCCAAGGGGAGGGAACAGCAGCAGGCTGATCCATGAGATCTTCTGGCCTAGATTTAGAAGGATCTGGACTTACTATTCTAGGGGAAATTCATCTTATCAGGATTTTATCCAAGCAAGCCCCTGACCCAGATTTATAAACCTATTCACTGCATTTGGTGTACAACAGGGCTACTGAAAACGTGGTCCACCAGTGATAGCATTAAAATAGCTTGGGAGTGTTAAGAATGCAAATTCTTGGGCCCCACTCCAGACCTACTAAATCAGAACTCCTGGGTGAGGCCCAGGAAACTGTGTTTTAACAATCTCTCAAGGTCGTTTTTCTGTATACGAAAGTACACACACATACACACCACACACACAGAGCGCTGCCTCTAGCTCCTGCAGCTGCTCATGCCACTTGGTCCTTTCCCTGTGGTTTTCCCCGGCAGGGCCCTGGGATTTGTTTTTCTCCACTGTGGACCTTGTTCATTTCCTGCTGCTTCCAAGAGGTTGGGAGAGGAAAGAGAGTGAGAATGAAGGCAGGAGGGAGGGGCCGGGGGTTAGCTAAGGCAGTGGAGCTTTCAAGAATGAAATGGAAAATGCTTAGTGACAATGTTCCTTTGTCAAGAGTTAGCTTTATGTTGATGAAGCTGCAAGTCATTAGCAATCCAGGCACATGGCAGGAGTTGACCTGGTCATTCTCCAGAGCCAGATCGCCCTCTGCTGCCTACCAATAAATAACACTCTGGGACTCGGGAACTGCCAGAGAAAAGAGTCTCTGGGGCTGAGGTGGGAGAGAGGCCGTGACTAAGGCCAACAGGTCACAAAGTCACCACTTTGGGCTAGAAGAATCTTGTTAGGATCTTGTTTGCAGGGAAGGAAAATGTTGCCAATTCAGTGGGTGTTTCCAGGATCCATCCAACAGTGGGGTTCTGCCAAGCCCTACACTGGCTCCCATGATTCCAAGCTCCCAGCTTGATTTGGCTCTGCACTCTCCCCCTTCTTCCTCACCCTTCTCTCACCTTGAAAAGAAAGGGTGTTTAAAATCAGAGGAAGACGAAAGACGGAATTTTTTGCTATGGAGGCATCTAGAGGCAGTTAGTCAAGGCTCAGACTTTTTAAAAAATCTCCTTTTCGGGATCTCTTTGTTTCTTCTGTCTCTAGGTCTCTCTGTCTTTATTCTCTTGCCAGGGAACTCTTACCCCGCAGCTGTGGAGTCAGACCTTCTTTATTGCCCCACTTTATTGCTGTTGGGAATTATGGTTCATGTGGGTCACTGGTGAAGAGAGCAAAGATTTGTTCCCAGAATAAAAGTTCAGGCACAGCAGATGCTCCTGCCAACCGCGGGGCAGTGACCCATTTCCTCCTAGTCCTTGCTTTTGCCCCTTTTCAGCTCTGACTGGGGCTGGCCCCTGGCGAGCAGTCATGCCTGTACCCTCTGTCCTGGGACTTCTGCAGAGTGTAGGACTCCTGCTGGGGAGATACCTTTAGAGCCAGGTCTGGAAAATAACTGCCCCAAAGGGGCTGGGATGGAGTTGAAGAAGGGAGGGGAGGAGAGGGTCGCGGAGATGGGGGAGATGAAGAGAGAGCAGTAGAGATGAGAGTGGAGATCAAATTTTTCAGAATGTTCTGGTGTCATGAAATACTCTAGTCTCTTCCCCAAATATCCTCATGTACAGAATAAGTCTATCTGTGATGCTAAGCCCCTCAACCAAAACAGTTCTCTTTAGATAAAAGTTTGGTTGTTTGCTTGGTTTTTGGTCTACATGGGACTGAATATCTGAATCTTTAGATAAGCACATTTAGATAATTTTATTTATATGACCGCAGGTATATATGCCTGTTGTGTATTTGTATTACAATCGAAGTTGGATGGTGCCTGGTCGGTTGAGTGTCTAACTTTGGCTCAGGTCATGATCTTGCGGATCGTGAGTTTGAGCCCCGCATCAGGGCTTGCGACTGTCAGTGCAGAGCCCTCTTCGGTACTCTGACCTCCTCTCCCTCTGAACCTCCTCCGCTCGTGCTCTCTCTTTCAAAAATAAACCTTAAAAAAATCAAAGCACCCTTATAGTTATAAAATAAATAAGACCTGGAGATACAATGTACAGCATAGAGAATATAGTTAATAATAGGTGATAACTTTGTATGATGACAGATGGTAGCTAGATTTATTGTGGTGATCAGTTCCTAATGTATATAAATGTTGAATTACTAAGTTGCACACATGAAACCAATATAATATTATGTCTCAACTACACTTCAATTAAAAAAAATTTTTTTTTAAATCAAAGCACCTTTCCACTGCCTTGTGGTTATGATACTTGAAAGACAATTTCATCTCTTGAACTCATCTACTTGGTAGCCTTCATTGTGAGCAGGGTTGCATCTCTGGAGCCATTTTGTGCCTGGAGTTGGATCAGAACTCCAAGAAGAAGGGGCATAATCATAGGTACGTAGGCTGCAAACACAGGCAAGCTAAGGGTTAAGGAGAAGGATGGTATTTAATAGAGGGTGTGATTGTGAGAAGGTATGGTGGCAGATGTTAATTAGACTTACTGTAGTGTTCATTTTGCAATATATACAAATATCAAATTGTTATGTTGTATACCTGAAACTAATATAATATTGTATGTTGATTATATCTCAATAAAAGAAAAGAGGGTGTGAGTAGCTACGTAATTTGCTGTGCTCAATACAAAATGAAAACAGAGGGCTTCTTGTTAAAAAGTATTAAGAATTCCAAGATGGCAACAGCAGATTATTAAGTATGGGGCCCTTGTAAGCACAGGGCCTGTGTGATTGCACATGGCCCATGGAGACAGCTCTGGTAGAGGATCCTGTAGGGAGCGTGTGGAAAACAAATTTAAGGAGAAGTGATATGTCTCGTCCAGTTTAAGTTTCCCTCCATTTATGCGATTCTCAAGACATCTGGCAGGCTTTTTTCAACACCACTTGCTGGCCCTACCTGTACTTTGGGGAGGGGAGGATAGAGCCTGTGCTCAAGTTGGGGGAGACACAGCTGGGGGAGAGCAGCAGTAGTCTGGGAGGAGCGAATCCCCAGATGGCTTCGGGTGGCCCCAGAGCTGTGGAGAAGCACCAAGTGTGGCAAATGTACTTAGGGGGAAAACCTCCAAAGGCCAGGATTATGTTGGCTTTCTTCCACAAACAAACAAAAGGGGAAATCCAATGAGACTCACAATGCTTCTCATATTCCAGAGGAGACAACTTGGAGTCATTGAAATGTGTCTATTGAAGAAATGCGACCTGATTCTGTAGTCTTGGGCTAATGAAGTCTTGGGACACTGGGTTGTTTATATAATCAGGCATAGCTGGTATGACATGTTTTGTGGCTTGGGGTATAAATATAGTCTTATCTTTCAAGTTTTCATTAATCACTTGAGCCTGCCAACTGTCTTCATTATTTTTCCAAAAAATTATTTTTAAGGTAATCTCTATGCCCAATGTGGGGCATGAACTCACAACCCTGAGATCAAGAGTCACATGCTCTACCTACTAAGCCAGCCAGGTGCACTCTTCTCCCCCCACCCCAACCCCCCACAACTGCCTTTAGTGGCAGGAAGCCCAACATTTCCCTGGAGACCTTACCATTATCCTTGTGAGTTGTTAAAGAACAGGGAGGGGGCTTCTGTAGGTCTGGCCAGGTCCTTGTCTGGGAGGAGGAAACAGCCATAACCAGTAGCTCAGAGAGTGGAGGAAGAGATGATACCGAGTGTTAACCGGGTTGAGAAAGCAGCTCCACTCAAGTTCTACTTTATTTCCTTCCCCTCCCGGGCAGAATCAGTGCTATATTTGTGCATGAATGACCTAAGGACATCCTTCCCGACTTCTTTCTCAGAATTAGGAAACCCTGCTTAGTATTCAAATCTCACTGTTCATAGTGAGTCATTTTATCCAGTCATTAAAATATCAAGACCTACGCATCACACTGATGAAATTTAATATTAAGGAAGATAATGAAATAGATTTAAATATGTTTAAAATGTGTATTTTAAAATGTGTTTAAAATATGTATTTGAAATGTTTGTTTCTTTTTTTTCCCAAAAGGTATATGAAATAATATTTATTTATTATTTATTTTTATTTTTTAAATTTACATCCAAGTTAGTTAGCATATACTGCCATAATGATTTCAGGAGAAGAATCCAGTGGTTCATCCCCTACATATGACACCCAGTGCTCATCCCAACATTTAGCCCATTCCTCAATGCCCCTTGCCTATTTATCCCATCCGCCACCCCAACCCCTCCAGCAACCAACCCCGCGTTTGTTCTCTATATTTAAGAGTCTCTTATGTTTTGTCCCTCTCCCTGTTTTTATATTATTTTTGCTCCCCTTCCCCTATGTTCATCTGTTTTGTATCTTAACTTCTACATGTAAGTGAAGTCATATGATATTTGTCTTTTTCTGACTAATTTCACTTATCATAATACCCTCTAGTTCAATCCACGTTGTTGCAAATGGCAAGATTTCATTCTTTATGATTGCCGAGTAATACTCCATTATATATATACACCACATCTTCTTATTCCATTCATCTGTCAATGGACATTTGGGCTCTTTCCATACTTTGGCTATTGTTGATAGTGCTGCTATAAACATTGGGGTGCATGTGTCCCTTCAAAACAGCACACCTGTATCCTTTGGTTAAATACCTAGTAGTGCAATTGCTGGGTCATAGGGTAGTTCTATTTTTAGTTTTTGAGGAACTCCATACTGTTTTCCAGAGTGGCTGCACCAGTTTGCATTCCCACCAGCAGTGCAAAAGAGATCCTCTTTCTCCACATCCTGGCCAACATCTGTTGTTGCCTGAGTTGTTAACGTTAGCCATTCTGACAGGTGTAAGGTGGTATCTCATTGTGGTTTTGATTTGTATTTCCCTGAAGATGAGTGATGTTGAGCATTTTTTCACGTGTCTGTTAGCCATCTGGATGTCTTCTTTGGAAAAGTGTCTATTCATGTCTTTTGCCCATGAAATGTTTATTTCTAAGTTTCAATGACTAAAATTGCCATTTAAGACAAGAATTGATTGTTGCTGTTGCTTCCTGCTTAGGGAGGTGATGGAATGCACTTTGATATGGAAATAAATCTCTCTCTTGGTCCTTAGTCCTCCCAGGAGCTATTGAGGAAGGAGAAAGGAAAAGATTTCCAAGTGGCCCTGAGAAGTTGGCTCTGAGAAAAATGCTTGCAGGTTAGAGGAGGTCAGTCTGCAGAGAAGACCTGGGGTTGAGTAGTGGGTGAAGAGGTCAGTTGTTTTGCATTAATAGGGTGAATTTCCCAGAGACCAAAGCAAGGGGACGCCTGAAAATTAAATAAACAAAGAGGCTTTCGGGAAGAAATGATGGTCAAATTCAGTTTGTGTTGTTTTTCTGTAAAGTAAATCTCTTCCTGTCCCCAAATCTTCAGTAAAGTGTGTTGCACACACAGGTGCCTTGGGCTAACAATGAACAAACAACACATAATACTTAACTATGTATCATATGCTATTGTGAGAACTTTACAGACACAAATTTATTTAATCTTCATAATAAAATTATGAAGTTGGTACTATTGTTCCATTTTTTAAAATTGAAGCATAGTTGACGTACAAGTTTCAGGTTAAAACATAGTGACTTGACATTTATATACATTACAAAATGGTCTCCACGATAAGTGTAGTTACCATCTGTCACCATACAACGCTATTACAATATTATTGATTATATTCCCTGTGCTGTATTTTTCTTCTCCACAACTTATTTATTTTATAACTGGAAGTTCCTACCCTTTAATCCCCTTCACCTATTTAGTCTGCCACCCTCTCCTACTCCCCTTTCATAAAGACGTTTGTTCTCTATTTATGAGTCTGTTTCTGTTTTGTTCATTTGTTTTGTTTTTTAATGTTTATTTATTTATTTGTTTGCTTATTTATTTATTTATTTTTGAGAGAGAGAGAGAGACAGAGCGTGAGCAGGGGAGGGGCAGAGAGAGAAGGAGACATAGAATCTGAAGCAGGGTCCAGGCTCTGAGCTGTCAGCACAGAGCCCAACACAGGACTCGACCTAGTGAACTGTGAGATCATGACCTGAGCTAAAGTCAGCCATTTAACCAACTGAGCCACCCCGGTGCCTTTGTTTTGTTTTTTAGATTCCACATATGAGTGATGTCATATTATACTTGTCTTTCTCTGACTGACTAATTTCACTTATCATTATACCCTCTAGATCCACCCATGTTGTTGCAAATGGCAAGATTTCATTTTTTTATGGCGGAGTAATATTCCATTGCATATCTATATTTATAGCTACACACACACACACACACACACACACACACCACATCTTTATCCATTCATCTCTGGATGGATACTTGGGCTGCTTCTATATCTTGGCTATTGTAAATAATGTGGCAATAAACATAAGAGTGCATATATCTTTTTTAATTAGTGTTTTAATTTTCTTTGGGTAAATACTCAGTAGTAGAATTACTGCATCATATGGTAATTCTATAGTAATTTTGGAGAGAACCTCCCTACTGTTTTTCACAGTGGTTGCACCAGCTTCCATTCCCAGCAACACTACACAAGGGTTCTTTTTATCCACATCCACACCAACACTTCTTATTTCTTGTGATTTTTATGTTAGCTATTCTGACAGGTGTGAGGTGATGTGATATCTCATTGTAGTTTTGACTTACATTTCTCTGATGATGAGTGATATTGAGCATCTTTTCATGTATCTGTTGGCCATCTGTATGTCTTCTTTGGATAAATGTCTGTTCATGTCTTCTGCCCATTTTTAATGGGATTATTTGTGTGGTTTTGGTGTTGAGTCATATAACTTCTTTATTTTCGATATGGACCCCTTATCCAATATATCATTTGCAAATATCTTCTCCCACTTGGTAGGTTGCCTTTTGTTTTGTTGATGGTTTCCTTTGCTGTGCAAAGGCTTTTTATTTTGATGAAGTCCCAATAGTTTATTCTCACTTTTGTTTCCTTTCCCAAAGGAGGCATATAGAAAAATGTTTCTATGGCTGACGTTAAAGAGATTACTGCTTGTATTTTCTCTAGGAATTTTATGATTTCAGATCCCACATTTAGGTCTTCACTCCATTTTGAGTTTATTTTTGGATATGCTGTAAGCAGGTAGCCCAGTGTCATTCTTTTGTATGCAGCTGTCCAGTTTTCCCAGCACCATTTGTTGAAAAGATTTTTTCCCATTGTATACTCTTGCCTCCTTTGTTGTAGATTAATTGACCATGTAATCCTGGGTTTATTTCTAAGCTGTCTATTCTGTTACATTGATCTATGTGTCTATTTTTGTGTATCACATCTTCTTATTCATTCATCTACCGATGAATAGCTGGGTTGCTTCCACATCTTGGCTATTGTAAATAATGCTGCAATAAACAGAGGAGTACATATGTCTCTTTGCATTAGCATTTTTGTTTTCTTCAGGTAAATACTCAGAAGTGGGATTACTGGATTGTATGGTATTCCTACTCTTAATTTTTTGAGGAAGCTTCATACTGTTTTCCATAGTGGATGAACCAATTTACATTTCTTTTTTTTAATGTTTATTTATTTATTTTGAGAGAGGGATTGTGAATGAGTAGGAGAAGGGCAGAGAGAGAGAGAGAGAGAGAGAGAGGGAGAATGAGAATCTCAAGAAGGCTCCGCCCTATCAGCACAGAGCCCAGTGCAGGGCTCGATCTCACGAACCATGAGATATCACGACCTGAGCTGAGATCAAGAGTTGGACACTTCACCAACTGAGCCACCCAGGCGCCCCCACAACTTACATTTCTACCGATAGTGCGTGAGGGTCATTATTCCGTTGTTATGGATGAAGAAACTGAGATAGAGAGAGGGCAAATAATTTTCCTATAGTCATGGTTAATATATTTTGAAACATCACTAGATATTAATATGCTATTTTTAATTTAAATTCCAGTTATTCAAAGTTACAAAAAGTTATACATGAAATACCTGGTGAATAAATTTTAAATGATCAAATTTGTTATATAGAGAGATACAACAAAAAGGAATGTGTGCCAGGACTGATTTTTATTTATTTGTTTGTTTTCTATTTTTCTTTTGCAAACTAAAGAAGCCCTGAGGACAAAACTCTGGTCACTGCAGAGTGAAAGGGCATTAACATAGCAAGTAAAAGACTTGAAGGTCAATGCTAAGAAGAAATTGGAGTTGGAGAGAGTAAGGAGATGGTAAATGAACTTTTTAAAAATGCCTCCCAAGGGGCACCAGTCTGGCTCAGTCCATAGGGCATGTGACTCTTGATCTTAGGATAGTAAGTTCAATCCCCATGTTGGGCATAGAGCCTACTTAAAATAAAAAAAAAAAAAAAAACACATACATACATACATACATACATACATACATACTTCCCTTCAAATCTCTGGGCCCAGAGAGTTATACTCCATAGTAGTAAAATGATTTGTGGATGGGATCATGAATCTACCAGCAATTTTCTATATTTAAGCATAAAGATAAACACATTTTAACTTTAAATATTCTTGAGACATTGTGGTGAAAATAAAAGGGTGTCAGGAGGATGGAAAACATCATACATTTCATAAATGGGAGAAGGGCAGATTCCAGAAACTCATACCAGGAAGTAGGATGTTGTTCACAGGAAAAAAAAAATCCCAAAATAGTATATTAAATACATTAGTAGTATATTAAATAGTGTATTAAATGTTCTGTGGATACTTCATAAAGAAAGTTGTTGACACCTGGAATGAGTTTGAGTTTTCTCGGAATGTTTCATGTCAAATTATATTTTATTTTATGATAAAATTACCAGATATGTAAATTAAGGATAAGTAATAGTTAACCTTATCCTGGTTTTAGCAAGATGTTTACAGAGTCAGTTGATGTCACTATAGAAATGATGAAAAATGTGACAAGATTCTAATATGGTTTGCTGGGTTACATGGGTTAAATCACTCATGTCAATGTGAACTGATTCAGGGCCTTTAAAACTGTCCTGCATGGTGTCGAGGACTTAAGAAAGCATTTTTATTAAATTTCTAGATGACAAATTTGGGAGCAATATTTAATGAGTTAAATAACAGAGTCAAGATTAATAATGATCTTCTTATTTTGGAATCATTACCTCAAACCAACAAGAATATTATTTAATCCTACAATTAAGTCTAGGGCTAGATTGAACAGGTATGAGCTTTTGGATAATGGCTCAAAAGAATATCCTATGAAAAACTATGGGCTGGCAAGGTGGTCTTCATTATTTTTACTATAACTGCTAAAAACAAATGAACAAACAAACAAAAACAAAAACTTAAAGAACTCTTCCCTGGGTGGTTACATCTGTATGTAATTCGGTGAGCTATGCCATTCTATGGAAGGATCCTTAAAAAACCAGGGGGATATTCAATGATGATAACACTGTTCAAGGGGCTTCAGTATACATTTTCTCAATTATTCTTGAAATAGTCTTGTATGATAGCTATTACTACTCTCATTTCACAAATGGGGAACTGGGACGTAATAAGATTTGCCCCAAATCATACAGCTATAATTAAGTTTTGAACACAGTCTGGCAGACTTCTCCGCCCTTATGCTTAGCCACTATGGATGCTACCTTCCAGAAGAATGACCAAGTCAGTATGATCCTAACTTAAACTGTGCCTTAACACAAGTGGTTAAAGATTCCGGGTCTGCATTTTCAAATATTTTTTTATTTTGTAAGGAAAATGTGATTCTAGAGGGCATAATTAGGACAAAAAGTTTGATCAGTATCTGCTTCACATAAAGAAAGACTTTGTAATCATTAGAATTGTCCAAAATGGAATGAGCTGCTCGAAAGAAAGAAAGAAAGAAAGAAAGAAAAAGAAAAAGTGTGTGCGCACACGTATATGTGTGTGTGTGCATATGTGTGTGTGTGTCTGTGCTCTGGGTGCTGGAATATGGCACTGACCAAAGTTTCTGTCCTCAAGAAGTTCTCAGTGTTTCAGATTTTTGCAAAATGTGTTCGAGATAGCTGGTGACTCTCTGGATTCCTGTCCAGAGGTGATGACATTTGAGTTGGGTCTGTACTAGGTGGGAATTTGGACTGGTAAATCTAAGTTTGCAATAAACTCAATGATTCCTATTTGTAAATATTTGGGTGATTTGATATTTAAGATTTTATACAACTGTTAGCTATACATACTTGAAAGAAACAGCTCACGTTACCACTATCATTTCTGAGGACAGAAACTTTGGTCACCCCTGTATTCCAGCACCCAGAGCACAGACACATACACATACAGCACCCAGAGCACACACACACATGCACACAGGTGCATGCGTGTGCACACTTTCTTTTTTTCTTTTTTTGAGCAGCTCATTCCATTTTGTCCCCCCTCAGTCACTCATAGCTGTTGCTATTGTTTCAATAATTATTCAAATCAGACTGCATGATATGTCTTCACAGACCTGTCTGCAAACATGCAGAGCAGTTTTATTTGTAAAAGATAAAAACTGGAAATGGCTCAAATGTCCAGCAGTAATGAATGGATAAACATAATAACATGGAGTATTACACAGTAATAAAAAAGAATGAAATGTGCATACACACAAAAGCATGATGGTTCTTGAAAGTTGGAAGAAGGTAGACAAAGAAAGAGTCCCTGTTGTGCTATATGCTATTTAATTTATATAAAATTCTAGAATATGTAAACTAATCTCTAGTGACAAGACAGATCAGTGGCTGCCTGTGGATAGGGCTGGAGCGTGGTGGAGGGAGGGGTGGATTACAAAGGAGTGTGTGGAGGCTTTCGGGAGTAATGACATCCATTCTCTTGGTCATGGTGGTGGTTGCACATGTGTCACAACTCACCAGCCTATATACATTTTAACATAGGCATTTTGTGATATGTCTGTTACACCTCAATAAAGCTGACATGAAAAGAAGAAACTGCGTGGAAGGACATACAGGAAACTGGAAGCGGCAATTAGCTCTAAGGTTAGGATTGGGGAAGGGATGAGTTTGTTTTTCCTTTGTGTGCTGTTTAAATTTTATGAAAAAAAAGTAAAACAAAATGTTTATTTTTATTTTTATTTTTTTAAGATTTTTTATTTTCAAGTAATCTCTATACCCAACATGGGGCTCAAAGCCATGACCCTGAGATCAAGAGTCACATGCTCCACCTACTGAGCCAGCCAGGCGCCCCTGAAACAAAACGTGTTAAAGATAAAACTGTTCACACGAACAAAAAATCCAGGCCATTTTGAGCCTAGAAATTAATGGTTTTGGAAAAACTGCTCAGAATTCTTGCGTACAGAACAAAACAGGCTGCTTTAAGAAGCTGTGCAGGGGTGACCTCGTTACTGAGAACCTTAAAGGCTGAGCTGTAAGTCCTCTCAAGAGCTTTCCTCACGTTCCTCTTTCCTTGGGGTCAAAGTCTTTGGGACCCAGCAGTAATCAGAGAATAACATTCTGCCGCCCTGGGATTAAATGAGAGGTCTTTAGGTTAAGAAATCTGGTTATTGTTCACTGTTAACAACACGTACTTAGTACTTAAAACACGCAAGCCACCAGGATGGGTACTAATCGTCTTTGTTGTCGGTTATAAGCCCCACTGTCTCCGCTAACCTGTGCAAAGCATTCTGCCTGAGGACTTTAGATACAGTATCTCCTTTAGTCCTCACAGCCATCTAGGATACGGATATTATTTTTAACCGTCATTTTATGGGTAAGGACATTGAGTCAAACTGAATCTGTTACCCAAGGTAATAGAGTTAATAAGTAGTAGAGCTAGGATTTTAATCTAGGCAGCCTTCCTCCAGAACCAGTGTACTTAACCATGACTTTATACTGCCTCTCTAAGGATACTGAAATGAAAGAGGTAGAGTCCCTGCTCTTGAAGCACCCATGATCTGGTGGAGGAGATTGGCACAGAGACCATTGACTCCAGCATGTGAAAAGCACTATAACGAAGGTGCGTATGAGGTACCACGAAAGGACTAAGGAAGGCTCCCTGCCTTGCCTTGGGGAAAATAGGCAAAGTGGCATTTAAGCTGGACCTTGAGGGATAGGTGGGATCCTCCACGGAGAGAAGGGGGAAAGAGTATGGCAGGTAAAGGGAACTGCAGGCACAAAAGGCAATGGAAAATGAAACCTGGAGGCATATCGGGTTTGGAGAAAAGCAATAGTTTGAAATGAGAAAAGGGTGGTGCAGCAGGAGGTGAGAGTGGAAGCAGCTTTGAGAGGCTTTGCCGGGAGCTGAGGTGCCACAGGAGGTGGGTGAGCAGAGTAACAGGGTCAGGGCTATGGCAACCATTCTGGTTTAACTCACCTCGACAAGTTAACGAGGAGAGCCTGAGACTTTTGCCACAGTTTCAAAAACCCCTGAGCTCAAACTGGTTCTGCCTAGCTCTGTTTATCGTTGATTTGTTTTTGCTTGGGCTGTTGGTTCTAGAAGGGGCAGGAAGCTGCCCTAGCAAAATACTAGCTATTTTCCTGTGAAATAGAAAGAACACCACATAGGCTCGCTTGTCCATTGTTATTGCTACCCACATGAGAGGTACTCTGTTGGGATGCCTTTAGCTGCAACTGAGAGAAAAATCGAGTTGCATAAGGAATTTATCAGCTCATGATGTTAGAAAGTCCAGAGGCGGCTAGTTTCAGGTGAGGCTCGATCTAGCAGCAAAAACAATGCCTTTCTCTTCTTCCCTGTTCTCTTCTTAAGAAAGCTGACTCCCTTTGGGGTCCCAGGATGACTTAACACAGCTCCCAGGGCTACCTGCTTTCTCATTCACACTCAGCAGGAAAGAGAGCATCTTTGTCTTTGTCTGAGAGTCACCCTGATTACAACAGCTTTGGTCACATGCACCCTTTAAATCAATCATAGTGGCAGTGGATAAAATGCAGTGATTACCTTAGCTTTCAGGGGTCTACTGCTTGACCTCTGAAGTCAGGAAAAGAGTTGTCTTCCCTAGGGCCACACAGACTTCCAAACGTAAATAAAACAGGACTACTGGAAAAGTGAAAAGGGGTCAATGAACAGCCTTCTTCGGCAGTCAGGTATTAGAGGTTCAGAGGACTCGCTCAGTTAAAGCCTTGGTTTTCACATAACCTCCTTCATCGTTGTTAGTGCCCCCCCCCCAAATTTCATACTCCCGGCAACCTCTATTTAATCCAGTGATTCCTAACACCCTCAGAGATTCTGAGTTCATTGGCCGAGACATCAGTATTGTGTTTTCAGCTCACCAGATGATTCTAGTGGACAGCCAGAGCTGAGAACCACTGCTGTTATCTTTTATTAAGGCCACTTCTCCAGTCTCAGGTTCGGTTTTATGTACAGCTGAAGTGGGCTGAATCTAAACAAATAAGAAGAATATAGGCAAACATAATAAAAATTAGTAATAACTAACACTAATTCAGATTTACATGTTCCTTGCACATTGCAAGGTGTTTTACATGCATTATCTCATTGTATCCACTCAACCATCTTATTGAGATAGAGAATAATATCTCTTTTTCACAGGTGAGAAAACTGAGACCCAGAGAACTTAGCTTAGTTGTCCAAGGTCCTGCATCTAGGATGTGGTTAAAATAGGACTTGAACCCAGGTAGATCGGACTCCACAGTTCCATGCACTTAACCTGTTATACATTGTTCGGAGCCATGAGTATGAGAGATCTCATTTATGGTTCATTTCCCAACCGTTTTTAGGCCCTGATACATTTTTTTGTCAGGCTCTGCCAGGTGACATTTGGGTGGGTTTTATTTTTAAGCCACCTCTTAGTGTCTCTTATGCCACCTACCACATTTTATATACCTTGTATTACACACACACAGATTACACCCAGTGTATATCTGTAGGTATAAAATGGGGTGTAACCTAAATATGTGTTCACAAATTACACACC
The DNA here is from genome assembly GCF_022079265.1 of Lynx rufus. NCBI lineage: Eukaryota > Metazoa > Chordata > Mammalia > Carnivora > Felidae > Lynx > Lynx rufus. The sequence goes on along the minus strand of NW_025814834.1, from coordinate 125,930,156 downwards.
GTGCATTTGGTGTTTATATCTGTACACACACCTATATTTCATACACATATAAAAGTTGTCGATACTGTGTAAGGGAGAGAACAGGACTAGCACTGTGACCTTAGGCAAATCAACCTAAATTTGCTAATTCCTTTTTCTCATCTCTAAAATGGGAAAATGATGCTTGCTTTTCTTTTAATTTTTTTAATGTTTATTTATTTTTGAGAGAGAGAGAGAGAGAGAGAGAAAGACACAACGTGAGGGGGGAAGGGTCAGAGAGAGAGGGAGACACAGAATCCGAAGCAGGCTCCAGGCTCTGAGCTGTCAGCACAGAGCCGGTCATCGAACTCACAAACCGTGAGATCATGACCTGAGCTGAAGTCGGACACTTAACTGACGGAGCCACCCAGGTGCCCCAATGCTTGCTTTTTCTTAAAAAATTTTTTTTTTCAACGTTTATTTATTTTTTTTGGGACAGAGAGAGACAGAGCATGAACGGGGGAGGGGCAGAGAGAGAGGGAGACACAGAATCGGAAACAGGCTCCAGGCTCTGAGCCATCAGCCCAGAGCCTGACGCGGGGCTCGAACTCACGGACCAGGAGATCGTGACCTGGCTGAAGTCGGACGCTTAACCGACTGCGCCACCCAGGCGCCCCAATGCTTGCTTTTTCTAACTGCATGATTATCTGAGGATCAAATGGGATCCCAAATGCAGCAAGGAGTCTTGGGTGTACATATTTTGCTGGCTAATGAGCTGTAAATACATATGATGGGTTGGCATCGTCTTTTACAGAGTAATACTGAGTTTCTGTGTCTCCCAGTGACGAGCCGTGAGGTCCCCCTCCCCTTGCTTTCTCATCTACTGACAAACCTTTGGATTCTGTACAATATGCATGGATCAGAGGTCGTGAATTTAATAGAAAGCAGAGGAAAGGACAGAGGAAAGGGAAAGAGTGGGAGAGGCATTTTTATGAGCTTTACAACTTACATAGTGCCATGTTGTTTTACTATAAAGGAAGTCACCGTTGGCTCAGATGGAAGGAAATGGGCCTTTTTATACACAGTTGAGATGTAAATTGCACTAACATTTTGGAGACCTACTCCTTACATTGGAGATCAGTCTAGCAATCCCATTTTTTTAAAATGTTTATTTATTTTGGAGACAGAGGGAGAGCGAGTGGGGGAGGGGCAGAGAGAGGGAGACACAGAATCCGAAGCAGGCTCCAGGCTCTGAGCTGTCAGCACAGAGTGCGACTCAGGGCTCAGACTCACAGACTGCCAGATCATGACCTGAGCTGAAGTCAGACGCTTAGCCAACTGAGCCACCCAGGCTCCCCATAGCGATCCCATTTTGTGATAAATACAAAATTTAAAAATGTAAGCTCATATTTATACCAAGATTTAGCAGAAAAAGATAGAAAAGGTAGATAACGAATAGCAGTGGTTATCCCTGGCGGGTGGCAGTGTCTGGGAGGCGAAGTTTCGCTTTTTACTTTATATTCTTCTGGGTGATTTGAACTTTTGCCTACAGGCATTTTTTGCAAAAAAAAGAGAGAGAGAGAGAGAGAGAGAGAGAGAGAAATGCAGAGGATAGCTAGATGTGCACACATCAGCCGTGCTCCTGTGTTCTTAATCCTTGGCTCCTCTCTGCAGGCAGGCCCAGCGGTCCCGGGAGGGTGCTGACCCTTGCCTGGCAGGCCCTCCTCGTGCTGGCCCTCCTCGTGCTGTGCTGCTTCGCAGTCCATTACCCGCTGCTTAAGCAGCAGGTTCCTGGTGGCTGGTCAGCTGGAACTGCTTCCTGACGACAAACAGGAAGGACACAGCAGCCTGTGAAGCAGCTTCCCTCATTGGCCTCATTGACAGAAAAAAAAAAAAATTAAATCTTACAACATTGAGGAGAACTTCATGCTATTAATAACTCCTCAAGCCTCTTCCTGGAGAGGGGAACGAGCCAGCTTTAGGTTGCCCTGGAGGAACCTTTGCACTTGCCTGCATTAACAAGCCTTTACAAGCCTCCAGTCCCAGGTCCTGATGACTTGTCCTCCACACTTGCTTACGGCTTTGGCTACGTAATCTCATGGCGATCCTGACCCCCTCCATGAAACTGGAGCCTCCTCTACAGCAAAATAAACCTCCCCACCATTCGGGCAGCTTGCCTTCTCTTATGCAGGATGCTGGAAAGAGCTCAGGGAAAAGAGAGATTAAGGAAGGCAAGGAAATAAGGTGAGAGTTCCTGGTAGATGATAGCAAATCCCTGCTCTGACACTTCCTGGCTGTGTGGCCATAGGGAAATTACTTCACCTCTCTGAACCTAAACTTCCTCATCTGTAAGACAGGGAAAATAAATTTGGTGCCTTATAGGGTTGGAGGTGCTGCGACTTATAAAGGGCTTCGTACTGTCCGTTTGGAAAGAGGAAGTGTCAGTCAGTGTGATCTGTATGGGTCTCATTAGCACTCACATCCCACAATGGCAGTGGTTCAGAATTTGGGCTCTGTTATTTATTACACGTGTGACTTTGAGCAAACCTCATTGGGCTTCCGTTTTCTCCCAGGCAAAATGGATATAAGGATTTCCATCTCATATGGAATCTTGTAAAGATGAGCTGGCATCATGCACACAAAACAGTAAGGTGCCTGGACACAGGCATTCAGGAAATGGGGGCGTTTACAGTTTGCTGATGAAAAATTGGCATGTTTCCTGTAAAACATAGGAGTTTTGCAAAACCAGCTCTAAACCCCTGGCTGCCCAGTCCCCAAAGGCTCAGAGAATGAACAGGTTCTAATCCCATATCTACTCCTGAAATCCTGTCCTGTAAGGTGTTCCGTCTTCATCTCCTTTCTCGCTCTTCCAGCTTCTCCTTGTCTCCCTGCCTAGGCCTCTCATTAGTCCAATTAATAAACTGTTGCTGTCACTTTAGTTCAGCCCCAGGACCCGCGTCCCTTGTGGATGCGCCATTATGCTGGGGAAGTGAATTGTGGGGCACCCTCATTTCCACAGGGGAGTGGAACAAGGACCTGGGGTTGGCAGGAGATGGACCTCCCTGGGCCCCAGTCTCGTAGAACATCAACAGGATAATCAGTGAGAACTTCATTATCCAGGATGAGAGTCTGGCTGTTTGGCACATCACCAGGGTCCCATTTATGGGCTGGAAGGTTCTGGCCTGAGGCCTCTGGCTTTCCACGCACTGGCCTTCAGCTCCCCCTTGAACATGTACACACACACACACACACACACACACACAATGCAGGCACGCACACAATTTCCTTGGGCTTTTAGTAAGCTAAAGAGTTTGTGGGTACATTCCAGTCCTGGAAGGCTGGTGAGCCGAGTGAAGCTGATGCTGGAGGGCCCAGAAACGCACGACTGCTCCTGCTGATTGCTGAGAATAACCAAGCCCTGAGGTTCCCAAGAGCCCATTAAACCATCACAAGTGTCTCATCCCTAGTGAGAGCAGTCCCCCACCTCCCTGGCCTTGGAAAGATAAAGGACCAGGCCTGGGGAGTGGCCCAGCTAGCTGAAAACAAGAAGATGGGACTACTGGGTTAGCTCAGAAGCTCCAGCAGCCCGGGGACAGGTTGGTTTGCTAGGTACACAATGGAGTCAGCATTCACAGCCTCCTCCCTGACATCCTATGGTGTGAAACTGGAGTTTATGCTGAGGACAGGGGAGGGTAGGGGGCATGGTTTGATGGGAAGTTATTTCCCCAGCCAGTTATATCATTCATACCTGTTCAGGCATACATTTAGGGGAAACGGGGTTCCTATCAAAGTCATTGTGCTGACACCTGGCTCTCACCTGCTGCCCTATCAGCACTTCTATTTGCCACCCAGAATTATGAGCTTCCATGCTGGCCTTAGCCCAAGCTGAATGTGGAGAGGGATACGTTTTCTTTCACTTCTTTGTCTAATTCCCCACAACCACAAAAACACACGTGCTGTGTATAATAGACTTCACGGTAGGTCTCCGAGTGTGGTTCTCAAAATATAGTCCATGGGCCAGCTGCATCATCATCACCTGGGAACTTGTTAGAAATACAGATTCTTCAGCATTACCCCAGGCCTACAGAATTAGAAATTCTGGGAGCCAGCCCAACAATTTGTTTATTAACAAGCCCTTCAAGCGATTCTGATACCTGCTGAAATTTAAGGACCATTACTGTATGTTTGAAGATACCTTGAAAAAAATCACAGTATAGGGAAGGAGACTAAATTCAAGCAGAATTGTAAATAGGACTGTTTACAAGCCCATAGGAATATAAAAAGGGGCTTTCATGGAGTTTTGCTTCCCTCTCTGGAGGCCCACATGAAGAGGTTGATTTCTTCCCATATATAAAAACAATCCTAAGCATGTGCTCACACACATACCAGACACACACACATGCACACACGCGCATGCACACACACACACACGAGAACCCATTCCCCACCTTTTCTCTACAGAGGCCACAACATTCTTGAATTTGGTGTTTACCATTTACATGCATGCTTTTATTACATATTTACTACATATAATTTTTTGCATATTTTAAACTTTGTGTATTTTGGACATACCAGACATAAATGCTGGCAGTTTGCTTTTTTCATTTGTCATTAAGTTTTGAGATTTATTTTAGGTGCTACTACATCTATTTTTTTGTTGGTGGACTTTTAGATTGATCCAATTTCCTTTTTTTCCCCAAATTTTTATTTGAATTCTAGTTAGTTAAGGGGTGCCTGGGTGGCTCAGTCAACTGAGCATCCGGCTTCAGCTCAGGTCATGATTTCACGGTTTGTGAGAACTGAGCCCCGCGTTGGGCTCGCTGCTATTGGTGTGGAACCTGCTTCAGATCCTCTGTCCCCCTCTCTCTTTCCCCCTCCCCACTCTCTCTCTCTCTCAAAAATAGACATTAAAAACTAAATTATAGTTAGTTAACATTCAACTTTCAACTATTATAAATAATCCTGCAACTAACACTCAAGTATGTCGATGTATAAGAGTTTCTCTAGGATAGCAATCCCTATCAAAATAACACCAGCATTCTTCACAGAGCTAGGACAAACAATCCTAAAATTTGTATGGAACCAGAAAAGACCCTGAATAGCCAAAGAAATATTGAAAAAGAAAGCTGAAGCCAGAGGCATCACACTCCCGGACTTCAAGACATAATACAAAGCTGTAATCATCAAGACAGTATGGTACTGGCACAAAAACAGACACTCAGATCAATGGAACAGAATAGAGAACCCAGAAATGGTCCCACAAACGTATGGCCAACTAATCTTTGACAAAGTAGGAAAGAATGTCCAATGGAATAAAGACAGTCTCTTCAGCAAGTGGTGCTGGGAAAACTGGAGAGCGACATGCAGAAGAATGAACCTGGACCACTTTCTTACATCATACACAAAAATAAACTCAAAATGGATGTAAGACCTAAACGTAAGACAGGAAGCCATCAAAATCCTCCAGGAGAAAGCAGACAAAACCACTTTGACCACTTTGACCACAGCAACTTCTTACTCAACACATCTCCGGAGGAAAGGGAAACAAAAGCAAAAATGAACTACTGGGACCTCAGCAAAATAAAAAGCTTCTGCACGGCGAAGAAAACAATCAGCAAAACTAAAAGGCAACCAACAGAATGGGAGAAGATATTTACAAATGACATATCAGATAAAGGGTTAGTATCCAAAATCTATACAGAACTTATCAAACTCAATACCCAAAAAACAAATAATCCAGTGAGGAAATGGGCAAAAGACATGAATAAACACTTCTCCAAAGAAGACAGCCAGATGGTGAACACATGAAAAAATGCCCAACATCACTCATCATCAGGGAAATACAAATCAAAACCACATGGAGATACCACCTCACACCAGTCGGAATGGCTAACATTAACAACTCAGGCAACAACCTATGTTGGCGAGGATGTGGAGAAAGAGGATCTTTTTTACACTGTTGGTGGGAATGCAAACTGGTGCAGTCACTCTGGAAAACAGTATGCAGGTCCTCAACAAACTCAAAATAGAACTACCCTATGACCCAGCAATTGCACTACTAGGCATTTATCCAAGGGATACAGGTGTGCTGTTTCAAAGGGACACATGCACCCCCATGTTTATAGCAGCACTATCGACAATAGCCAAAGTACGGAAAGAGCCCAAATGTCCGTCGACAGATGAATGGATAAAGATGTGGTGTATATACACAATGGAGTGTTACTCAACAACCAAAAAGAATGAAATCTTGCCATTTCCAACTACATGGTTGGAACTGGAGGGTATTATGCTAAGTGAAATTAGAGAAAGACAAATATCATATGACTTTACTCATATGAGGAATTTAAGATACTAAACATATGAGCATAAGGGAAGGGAAGCAAAAAAATATAAAAACAAGGAGGGAGACAAAACATAAGAGACTCTTAAATATAGAGAACAAACAGAGGGTTGCTGGAGGGGTTGTGGGAGGGGGAATAGGCTAAATGGGTAAGGGACATTAAGGAATTTACTCCTGAAATCATTGTTGTACTATATGCTAACTAACTTGGATGTAAACTAAATAATAAATAAATTAAAAAAGAGTTTCTCTAGGGTATATACCTATGAATGGAATTACTGGATTATAGTAGTGTGAATCTTCAACTTTGCTAGATCCAAATTATTCTTTGAAGTGGTTATATTAATTTATGCTGCTGCAATAATAAGGTATAAGAGTTCCTGTTGCTCATGGCCAACATTTGGTATTGTTAGACTTTAATATTTATGTGACATTTGTCAATTTTTAGATGTGAATGGTATTTTTTTGGGGGTAGTTTTAGTTTGCATTCATCTGATTAATATTAAAGTTGAATATTTTTTATAATGTTTATTTGGCCATTTGGTTAATTCTGTGATTTCATGTTTATTTCTTTCCTTTGTTTTTCTATTGGGTTGTTTATCTTTTCTCTAGTGAAGTGAGGATTTTTTTTAATGTTTATTTATTTTTAAGATAGAGCACAAGCAGGGAGAGGAAGAGAGAGAGGGAGGGAGAGAAGCCCAAGCAGACTCCATGCTTTTGTCAGTACAGAGCCTAATACGGGGCTCGATCTCAGATCTCACAAACTGTGAGATCACGACCTGAGCCGAAATCAAGAGCTGGATGCTTAACTGACTGAGCCACTCAGGAGCCCTGAGGAATTTTTTACATACTCTGGGTAGGCATTATAAATTTCTTCTTTCATTCATAGCTACTATTTTCACATGATTTATGGTGTTTTGTGGTTTGGATGTTTTTCATTTTAATATAGTCAGATTTATCGACATTTTTCCATCTAGTTGGTGCTCTTTGAGTCATGGTTACAAAAGATTTCTGTGTCAGTGAAGGCTGAGATGCCATAACAAAGAGACCCCAAAATGCTGTGCATTAAAGAACAGATACATTTATTCTTTCACAAAACAGTCCCGAAGATTGCTGAGGTGGCTTTGCTGAACATAGACATTCAGGGACCCGGGTTCATGCCATCTGGTGAGTCTGCCATCCCCTTGGGCATATCACCATGGTTATAATCAAAGTCGAATTGCTGCCATATTCAAATTCCAACCAGCAGGAAAGGGAAGGAGGGCGTGATGGAGGCATACCTAATGTCAAGTTCCAGAGCTGTAATTGGCAGTCAGCATTTCTGCTTATATCCCATTGTAAGAAATTGATTTCATTATGAGACCTATCTGCAATGTGATTATTATGGAAGAATAGGAGAGTAGATTTGGTGAGCAAAGAGTAGTTTCTGTCTACCTTCTCTACCCAAGGTCTTTATTCCATTAGGGTTTTATGTTTGTTATAATGTGAGCTAGGGATCTCTTTTATTTTTTTACATTCCAGCATATTTGTTGTTTGTATTGTGACCTGTGTCTTATATCAATCTCCCTGTGGGCGTGACTTGATTTCTGGACTCTGTATTCTGTTCTTGTTGTTTATCCCTATACCTCTTCCCCACTTTCTTAATCACTAGAGTAGTATTTTATAAGTCTTATTGTTTGGAAGAATCAGCTCCTTGACTTAGCTGTTTTTTTTATAAAGATAGTCTTGGTTCTTCTTGGACCTTTGCTCTTTATAATTTTAGAATCAACTTGTCAAGTTTCATAAAATTCTTTCTTGGAATTGTGCTGCACTTATGGATTCATTTTGGCAGATTTGTCAGTCTTAACCTTTCTATGACACACTATGACATATGTAAAAGTGTAAAAAATAGAAATCTACATTTTGGTTGTCAAGCAAAACCGATGTCAACCACCTTCCAGGTCAAGAAACAGAATATTGCTGGAACTCCAGAAGTTCCCTGTATGTTGCTTACCAATCACAATCATTCTCCTCCTGCATTAGAGGTCACCACCCTTAGCTTTTCTAGGAATAATTACCTTATCTTTATAGTTTACTGTCCGTGTATGCATCTCTCAATAACATTTCCTTTGTAAGCTTTATATTAAGAAAGTAATTTGGATCATTGGCTCAATATTATGTTTGGGTTGTTTCCAGTGTTGAGCAATTATAATAAGGCTGCCATCTACATTTTGGTGCATGTGCCCAGGTACATAAGCATGCCTATCTCTAAAGCGTATACCTAAAAGTGGAATTGCTGCCTTATGATACATGTACATTTCAGCTTTATTAGATAATCCCATGCTGTTTTCTGAAGTGATGGTGCTAATTCCCATTCCCATTAGCCTTTGATGAGACACCTCATTGCTCTATTTTCTTTTCTGCTTTTTTTTGAAAAAATTTAAATGTTTATTTATTTATTGTTGAGAGAGTGAGAGAGAGAGCGAGCAAGCGAGTGCATGTGGGGGAAGGAAGTAAGAGGGGTACAGAGGATCCCAAGTGGGCTCTGCTGACAGCAGTGAGCTAGATGTGGGGCTCAAACTTGCGAACCACAAGATCATGACCTGAACCAAAGTCGGTTGCTCAACCAACTGAGCCACCCAGGCTCCTGTCATTGCTCCATTTTCTTACCAACACTCGGGATTGTCGGGTTTTATAATTTTCATCAGTCTGATAAGTGTAATGCTATTTCATTGTGGTTTTAATATTCCACTTCCCTGACACATAAAGAGCTCAGACAGTATTTCACGTGCTTTTTGGCTATTTGTTTGTTTGTTTGTTTGTTTTGAAGTTCACCTTAAAATTTTACGCCCATTTTTCTTTTGGATTGTTTGCCTTATCTCAGTTATTCTTTGCAAATTCAGGATAGTTTGTTGGTTATGTATGTTGTAAATATCTTTTTTATGTATGTTTTGTGAAGTTTATTTTGATGTATTCATATTTATCATTGTTTTCTTTTATGGTGAATGATTTTTGTTTGTTTGTTTTAAGATATCCTTCCCTATTCCAAAATGAAAAAGATAGTCTTTACTGTTCTCTTCTGAAAGCTTCATGGTTTTACTTTTCATTATTAGGCCTTGAGTTGATTTTTGTACATGGTGTGAGAAGGAATCCAGTTTCATTTTTTCTCCTGTATGATTATCTAATGACCTCCGTTCCATTTATTAAAAAGTCTATCCTTTCTCCAATGATCTGAAGTTCTACCTGGGTCAAAAAATCAAATGTATGGCTAAGTCTCTGAAATGTACCAAAAATCTACCTAAATTTCCCTGTGGCAGTACTACATACTACCATTATAGTTTTATTTTATTTTCATTAAATTTTTTTAATGTTTATTTATTTTTTAAAGAGAGAGACAGAACATGAGCAGGGGAAGGACAGAGAGAGAGAGGGAGACACAGAATCTGAAGCAGGGTCCAGGCCCCCAGCTGTCAGCACAGAGCCTGACACGGGGCTCGAACCCACGAACCATAAGATCATGACCTGAGCCAAAGTCGGACACTTAACTGACTGGGGCACCCAGGTGCCCCCTAATCACTATAGTTTTAATGCTTATCTTTTTTCTTTCTTTCTCTTTCTTTCTTTCTTTCTTTCTTTCTTTCTTTCTTTCTTTCTTTCATTTATTTTTTTAGTAATCTCTACACCCAACGTGGGACTCAAACTCATCACCCCCAGGTAAAGACTTGCACTTTCTTCTGACTGAGACAGCCAGGTGGCCCCTTAACATCTAACTTGATATCTGGTAAAGCAAATTTTTCTACATTTCCTGCTGGTATTTTTCCCTTGCAATACCATGTACATTTGGGATTTTTACTAGGATTGCATTAAGTCTACAATCAATCTGGGAGAATTGATATCTTTATGGTAATGACTTTGAAATACTTTTCAATAATGTTTTTTTTTTTTTAATGCTTATTTATTTATTTTTGAGAGAGAGAGAAGGAGGGGAGGGGCAGCGGGAGAAAAAGAACCCTGCACTGTCAGCACAGGGCCCGACACGCTTGAACTCACAAACCATGAGATCATGACCTGAGCCAAAATCAAGAATTGGGTGCTTAATCGACTGAGCCACCCAAGAGACCCTCAATAATGTTGTATTATGTTCTCCATACGCTTTTTCTCTTGCACTTCTTTGTTTGATCGCGGTATCTTTTAGTTCTATCCTAGATGTCTTGTAATTTTTATTGCTATTGCACATGACGTCTTTTAAAAATTGTATTTTATAATTGCTGATTTATTACATTAACAATTGATTTTAGTTTGTGGATCCTGTAGTCAGAGATTTGTTAAGTCTTTTTAATAATTCCAGTAGTTTTTTTTTTTTTTTTTTTTCAAACGTTTATTTATTTTTGGGACAGAGAGAGACAGAGCATGAACGGGGGAGGGTCAGAGAGAGGGAGACACAGAATCGGAAACAGGCTCCAGGCTCTGAGCCATCAGCCCAGAGCCTGATGCGGGGCTCGAACTCACGGACCGCGAGATCGTGACCTGGCTGAAGTCGGACGCTTAACCGACTGCGCCACCCAGGCGCCCCAATAATTCCAGTAGTTTACTTGAAGATTCTTTTGGATGCTTTTCTTCAATCATATCCTGTATGAGTAAGGGTAGTTTTGTATCTTCTCTTAAAATCCTTAAACCTTTGATAACTTTGCTTGCACTGGTTAGGACCTCCTTCTGCACTTGTTACAACCTCTAGTACTCTGTTGTATGGAAGCAGTAATAGACATCTTTGTCTTTAACCTAAATGTAAAATGAGAATTTTAAGAAATATTTAATTAGTGGGGTGCCTGGGTGGCTCAGTCAGTTAAGTGTCTGGCTCTTGATTTTGGCTCAGGTCATGATCTCATGGTTCATGAGAAGGAGCCTTGTGTGGAGCTCGTGAGGCCTGCTTGGGATTCTGTCTTTCTGCCCCTCCTTGACTTGTGTGTGCATGTGTGCATACTCTCTCTCAAAATAAATAAACAAACATTTAAAAAATATTTAATTAGCTTAAAAAGATTTTTTTAATGTTTACTTATTTTTGAGAGAGAGAAAGAGAGAGAGCAAGGGAGGGACAGAGAGAGAGGGGTCAGAGGATCTCAAGCGAGCTCTGCACCGACAGCAGAGAGCCCAGTGTGGGGCTGGAACCCACAAACTGTGAGATCATGACCTGATCTGAAGTTGGTTGCTCAATGGACTGAGATACAGCTACCTAGGTACCCCTAATTATCTTTTTTAAAAGTAGACTACACACCTAGCATGGAGCCCAACATGGGGCTTGAACTCATGACCCTGAGATCAAGACCTGAGCAGAGATCTAGAGTCAGATGCTTAACCGACCACACCACCCAAGTGTCCCAGTATAATGAATATTTTTAATGTTTATATTATATTGCATTTTTTTAATATTGCATTTTTTAAAAGTTTATTTATTTATTTTGAGAGAGCCCAATGCCAGGCTCAAAGTCACGAACTGTGAGATCATGACCTGAGCCCAAATCAAGAGTTGGTCACTCAACTGACTGAGCCCTATTATATTTCATTTTTAAAGAGCTTTTTAAAAAGTATTCTCTACACCTAACATGGGGCTCAAACTCATAACCCCAAAATCAAGAATTGAACACTCTATGGACTGAGTCAGCCAGGCACCCCTAGGATATTGTATTTTTTAAATAAAGTTTATTTATTTATTTTGAGAGAGAGAGAGAGAGAGAGAGAGAATCCCAAGCAGGGGGATTCTCACACCATCAGCATGGAGCCCGATGTGGGGTTTGAACTCCGGAACTGTGAGATCATGACCTGAACTGAAACTGAGTCAGATACTTAACTGATTGAGCCACCCAGTACCCCTATTATATTTTATTTTTAATGTTAATAGTAAGTATGATGTTTGCTGCAGGTTTTGGTAAATATCTTTTATCAGCTTAAGGAAGTTCATTGTGTCTCAAGTTGGAAAAGAGTATTTATAATATGTCTGTAATATGTCCGGAATATTATGTCTAACACACATATATGATATATGATATCTCTCATATAGTAGGTATTTACATATATCTTATGGCATATGTGATCTATATTATATATCATATAGTGTATATATGTGTTAAAGAAGAAAAACCATACAGGTATTTTAGTAAATGAAAAAATATATGATATACATTATATTTATAAGATATATGTAATACATATAACATGTATGTACATACATACTATATCTGATAATGTAGTAAGTTGCTGGCACTCTGATTTACTTATTAAGGAGTGCATTCATGCTGTTTGCTGTGCAGATGGTTTTGAGGGGAATAAGGTTGGAAAAAAGAGTTCAGTTAGGAGGCTACTGAAGTGGCATAGGTCAGACATGCTTGTGCCTTGAGCTGGTGTGGCGGTAACAGAGATGGAGTAAAGTAGTCAGGTTTTTTTTCTTCCAAGATTTTATTTAAATTCAAGTTAGTTAAGAGGTGCCTGGGTGGCTCAGTCGGTTAAGCATCTGACTTCGTCTCAGGTCATGATCTTGTGGTTCATGAGTTTGAGCCCCACATTGGGCTCTGTGCTGACAGCTCAGAGCCTGGAGCCTACTTTGGATTCTGTGTCTTCCTCTCTCTGCCCTTCCCCCACTCACACTGTCTCTCTTTCTCTCTCTCTCTCAAAAATAAACAAACATTAAAACATTTTTTAAAAAGTTCAAGTTAGTAAACATATAATGTAGTATTGGTTTCAGGAATAGAATTTAGTTATTAATCACTTACATATAACACACAGTGTTCATCAGAACAAGTGCCCTCATTAATGCCCATCACCCATTTAACTCATCCCCCCCCACCTCCCCTCCAGCATCCCTCAATTAGTTCTCTATAGTTAAGAGTCTTTTATGGTTTGTCTCCCTCTCTGTTTTTTTTTTTTTTTTTCAACGTTTATTTTATTTTTGGGACAGAGAGAGACAGAGCATGAACGGGGGAGGGGCAGAGAGAGAGGGAGACACAGAATCGGAAACAGGCTCCAGGCTCCGAGCCATCAGCCCAGAGCCTGACGCGGGGCTCGAACTCCCAGACCGCGAGATCGTGACCTGGCTGAAGTCGGACGCTTAACCGACTGCGCCACCCAGGCGCCCCTCCCTCTCTGTTTTTATCTTACTTTATTTTTCCTTCCCTTCCCCTATGTTCTTCTGTCTCGTTTCTTAAATTCTATATATGGTATTTTTCTTTCTCTGACTTATTTCACTTAGCATAATACCCTATAGTTCCATCCATGTCATTGCAAATGGTAAGATTCATTCTTCATGAAGGCTGAGTAATACTCCATTGTGTATATATACCACATCTTCTTTACCCATTCATCAGTGGATGGACATCTGGACTCTTCCCATAACTTGTCTATTGTTGATAGTGCTGCTCTAAACATAGGAATGCATGCGCTCCTTTGAATCTGTATTGTTGCATCCTTTGTATAAATACTTAGTGGTGCAGTTGCTGGGTTGTAGAGTAGTTTTATTTTTAGTTTATTCAGGAATCTCCATACAGTTTTCCAGAGTGGCTATACCAGTTGGCATTCCCACCAACAGTGTAAGAGGATTCCCCTTTCCTCACATCCTCAACAGCGTCTGTTGTTTCCTGAGTTGTTAATTTTAGCCATCCTGACAAATGTCAGGTGGTATCTTATTGTGGTTTTGATTTGTATTTCCCTGATGATGAGTGATGTTGAACATTTTTTCATGTGTTTGTTAACCATTTGCATGTCTTCTCTGGAGAAATGTCTGTTAATGTCTTCTGCCCATTTTTTTTTTTCTTTTTGAGAGAGAAAGAGAGAGATAGAGAGAGAGTGAGCAAGTGGGGGAGGGGCAGAGAGAGAGGAAGACAGAGGATCTGAAGTGAGCTCTGCATGGACAGCAGAGAGCCCAATGCTGAACTTGAACTCATGAACCGTGAGACTGTGACCTGAGCTGAAGGCAGACGCTTAACCAACTGAGTCACCCAGGTGCCCCATCTTCTGCCCATTTCTTAATAGGATTATTCATTTTTTGGGTGTTGAGTTTGATAAGTTCTTTATAGATTTTGGATACTAGCCCTTTATCCAATGTGTCATTTGCAAATATCTTCGTCCATTCCATAGGTTGCCTTTTAGTTTTGTTGATCGTTTCCTTTACTGCACAGAAGTTCCAATAGTTCACTTTTGCTTTTGTTTCCCTTGTCTCCAGAGGCATGTCTAGTAAGAAGTTACTACAGCTGAGGTCAAAGAGGTTGCTGCCTGTGTTCTCCTCTAGGATTCTGATGGTTTCCTGTCTCACATTTAGGTCTTTCATCTATTTTGAATTTATTTTTGTATATGGTGTAAGAAAGTGGTCCAGTTTCATTCTTCTGCATGTCACAGTCCAGTTTTCCCAACACCATTGTTGAAGAGACTGTCTTTTTTCCATTGGATATTCTTTCCTAAGAAGCAGTCAGTTTTAAGGTATATTTTAGATTTGCTGATGGACTGGATAATGGGGTAAGAGTTGGGAGCAGATGGAGAATAAAGGGAAAGGGAAGACTCAAAGAGAAGTCTTAAATTTCTGGTTTTAGATTAAAAAAATTGTGGTAAAATATACATAACATAAAATTGACCATTTCAACCATTTTTAAGTCACAGTTCAGTGTCATTAAGTACATTTGTGTTGTTTTGGGACCATCAGCACTACCCATCTCCAGAAGTTTTTCATCATCCCAACTGAAACTTAGTATCTATTAAACAAGAACTCCCTATCTCCTCCTCCCCCGCAGCCTCTGACAACCACCATTTTATTTTCTGTCCCTATGAATTTGACTACTTTAGGTACCTCATGTAAATGGAATTAATGATATTTATTTTTTTTGTGACTGGTTTTTATTTCACTTAGTATAATGTCTTCAAGTTTCATCCATGTTGTAGCATGTGTCAGAATTCCCTTCCTTTTCAAGGCTGAATAATATTGCATTGAGTGTATATAATACATTTTCTTTATCCATTCATCTGTTGATGGTCACTTGGGTTGCTTCCACCTTTTGGTTACTGTGAATAATGCTGCTATGACCATGGGTGTGCAAATATGTCTTCAAGTCCTTGCTTTTTTTGTTTTTTAAAGAATAATCTTTTTTCTTTTAAAAATATTTATTTATTAAAAAAATTTCTTTTAAATGTTTATTTATTTTTGAGAGACAGAGAGAGACAGAGCATGAGTGGGGGAGGGACAAAGGAAGAGGGAGACACAGAATCCAAAGCAGGCTCCAAGCTCTTAGCTGTTGGCACAGAGCCTGACACGGGGCTCGAACTCCCAAGCCGTGAGATCATGACCTGAGCCGAAGTCAGATGCTTAATTGACTGAGCCACCCAGGCACCCAGAAAAATATTCATTTATTTTTGAGACAGAGAGAGAGAGAGAGAGCAGGGAAGGGGCAGAGAGAGAGGGAGACAGAGAATTCCAAGCGGACTCCAAGCTGTTAGCACAGAGCCCATCGCGGGGCTTGAACCCATGAATTGCAAGATCATTACCTGAGCTAAAATCAAAAGTCAGATGCTTAACCGACTGAGCCACCCAAGTGCCCCTATTGTTTATATTTTTGAGGAAATGCCATACCATTTTCCATAGTAGCTGCACCATTTTACATTCCCACCAACAGTGCACAAGAGTTCCAATTTCATATCACTCTTTATTTATTTTATTATTTTATTTTATTTTATGTTATTTTATGTTATTTTATTTATTATTTACTCTATAATAGCCATCCTGATGCGTATGAGGTGGTATCTCACTGTGTTTTGATTTGCATTTCCTTAATGATTAGGAATGTTGAGCATTTTTTCATGTGCTTATTGACCATTGTATGTATATCTTCTTAAAAAAATTTTTTTTAATGTTTATTTTATTTTTGAGAGAGACAGAGCGTGAGTGTGGGAGGGGCAGAGATAAAGGGAGACACAGAATCTGAAGCAGGCTCCAGGCTCTCAGCTGTCAGCACAGAGTCCAGACACGGAGCTCAAACCCACGAACTTGTGAGATTATGACCTGAGCTGAAGTTGGATGCACAACCGACTGAGCCACCCAGGTGCTCTGTATATCTTCTTTGGAGAAGTATCTAAGTCCTTTGCCCATTTTTCAAAAAAATTTTTTTTTGCATTATTGCATTGCAGGAGTTCTTTATACATTCTGGATATTAACCCTTTATGAGATACATGATTTACAAATACTTTCTCCCATCCCAAACATTGTCTTTTCACTCTGTTGCTAGGATCCTTTGCTACACAAAAGTTTTTAATGTTGATGAAGCTCAATTTATCTGTTTTTTTCTGGCTTTATATTTTGCATCAATGAGTATTATCATTTCTTCTTTGCTTTTGCAGGAAAAGGAGATAGAGGTAGGAAGAGATGGAAGGAGACAAATGCATTCTAAATAGATTTGTGCTTATTCAGTAAGAGAAGCAGTGAAGTTTTTTATTTCATTTTTTAAAAATTAAGCTTTTAATTTTAATCCCAGTATATTTAACGTACAATGTAATGTTAGTTTTAGGTGTACAATATAATGATTCAATACTTCCAAGCAACACCCGGTGCTCATCACAGCAAGTGCACTCCTTAATCCGCATCATGTATTTAACCCATTCCCCTCCCCCCTCTCCTCTGGTAACCATCAGTTTGTTCTCTGTAGTTAAGAGTCTGCTTCTTAGTTTGCCTTTCTCTCTTTTTTTTCATTTGCTCATTTGTTTTGTTTCTTAAATTCCACATTTGAATGAAATCATATGGTATTTGTTTGCTTAGCATTATACTCTCCAGCTCCATCCATGTTGTTGCAAATGGCAAGATTTCATTCTTTTTTATGGATGAATAACATTATATATGTATATATATATGTGTGTGTGTATCATATGATAATATCACATCATATTTTATTCATCCAGTCATCTCCAGATGGACACTTGGGCTGCTTCCATAATTTGGCTATTGTAGATAATGAGAAGTAGTGAAGTTAACAATAATTTATTCAGTAACAAATATTCATTTACAATCTCTTATATTCCTGACACTGCACTTAGCACCAGGGAGATAAAATGAGTATGGGGATTTCTTACTTAGCGGGAGGACAACCAGAAAAAGTTATTTTCAGCACAATGGGATGTAATTAATATATATGAATATATAGAGGAATGCCATGGACTGTGGTTGAAAAATGGAAGTGGAAACCACTAAATGTCTAGAATAGTCAGAGAAATCTTTAAAGAAGGAGAGTAAGAAATGTCTGGCCAGAGAAAGTGGGAAAGGACAACCTGTAGAAGGAACAGCATGTACAAGTAAGTATAGACATGCGTGGCCCAATTTATGAAAGGAAAATAATTTCCTGTGGCTGGAATATGGAGAAGATGGTGAGGAGGTAATGGGAAATGTGGGAGGTAGTTAGTCTGGGCCCTAACTGTGGAATCTTCAATGGTAGAAACAAGAATTTGGAATTCGATATTGGAAGTCATTAATTAAAAAAATATTTTTTCCTGTTTTCTGAAATAATCCATTTTCATTATAAAACATTGGGGGAAAATATCAAAAACAAAATAAAAACCACTGGGAACATAAAAAAATTTTTTTTAAGATTTTATTTTTAAGTAACCTCTGTTCCCAATGTGAGGCTTGAACTCACAACCCCAAGATCAGGAGTCACATGATTTACTAACTGAGCCAACCAGGCTCAAATGTTTCTATGTAGGGAGAAGCTAACAACATACCTATATCAGTATTCTTTGGAAAAATAGTTCTGACAGAGGGGAGAAATGGAGGACAGGAGATGAGTTCAGAAGTTATTGTATTAATACCCATGAGAGAGGAAAGTCTGAACAGAGACAAGAGTAGTGTGGATGGAGAGGTGGGGAAAGATCTCAGACACTCCTTAGGAGAAATCAAGAGAGCCCAGTGACTGACTGGATGTGGGAGGAAAGAAAGAGGGGAAAGTGTGAGTAACTTTGGGATCTCTAGTTTAGGAGAATAGAATTGGCCAGATTAGTTAGCTATGACTTAGCAAAGAGCAAAGTCCTGAGATAGGGGGAGATGGGGCAGCTAAATTTTAAGGGATGGTGTTTATACAAAAGTCTGGTGTTTATAGAAACATCTGCAACAAGGGATCCAAAGTGAGCCATTTTCTTTAGGAGTCTGGAGTTGGGGTATTCTTAGCTTATGGGCACACTGAATTCTAAAAACTCTGCTCAGGTACTTGGCACCCAAGGATTAATTAGACAGTTTTAGGACAATAAATGTAAAAACTCTTTATTCCATTGTTAATGAGAAACAGGTCACTAAACTTTATTAAAAACACATTATTTAGTAAAGTTGGGCATATGGGCTTATTCTATGATTCTTTTTATTGCTGTAAAGTAAAAATTCATACTAAAAGCTTTTTTTAAGTTTATTTATTTTGAAAGAGAGAGAGAGAGAGAGTGGGGAAGGGGCAGAGAGAGAGGGGGAGAAAGAGAATCCCAAGCAGGCTCCACACCATCAGCACAGAGCCCAATGTGGGACTCAAACTCACCAACCATGAGATCATGACCTGAGCTGAAGTCAAGAGTTGGACGCTCACCCAACTGAGCCACCCTGGCGCCTCCATACTAAAAGTTTAAAAAGAAAAAAATTTAGGTCATTTTATCAAGTAGGGAGTAAAATAATGTCATCATCTATTCACATATCATACATTTATTGAGTGTCTATTATATGCCAGGTACTGTGCTAGCCTGTATGGGGAATACAGAGGTATATAAGATGCACATATGTGCTATATAAGAATGGTAAAAAATAATGTGCAGGAGGAATTAAGGGCTGGGAGGGACTCCTGGATGGTGTAACCTGTACAATTTATTGGAGAGGACACAGGATAGAGAGCATGATTTTCTATCATGCCCAAAGAGAAGCTCTGAAACTATAATCCAGAGAGGTACTAAGATACTCCTGCCTATGCCCAATTTCTTAGTGGAGGTTGTGAAGCATGTTCAACAGACAGGGAAGGGAGACTAAGAGTGAGTTTCACCCTGCTGTCTTGGTTTTAAAAGTTTAGTTTAGATTGGAGCATTGGATATGTCTTTGATTCCAAGAAATATTTCAATTTTAAAAATGGAAAAAGGGTTTTAAAAGCATAGTTGTGACTCCAAACCTGCCATGGAAAGATTGATTTCAGTTACTTTCTAGGGCAACAGTATGCCCTAGGCATTCTGACTTTTTTTTTTTTAACCTGCTCAGTCTTTTAATTCGTAAAAGTCAGAAAACCTATAATAATGCCAGCCTGCCTCTGTCTCCAGGTAACTGGTGTTGAAATAGAAATAACAAATCCAAAATGGAGTCACTTGTGCTAAGCCCCATATCAGCAAACTAAGATTAAATACCTAGCCTAATTTCAGTTTCAACCTCTCCCAGGACTGTGACTTTTAATCAGTCAGTCTGGAATTACTTGGTCAGCACTAGTGAGGTAATGTGCCTGTTAGATCCCACTTTCCCCCCAAAGGAGGGTGACCTTTTGCTAGAAACTTCTTTTTTCTGCTAACTTCTGCCTACAAAGCCTTCCATTTTGCACAGCTTCTCAGAGCTCTTTTTAACTTGCTAGGTGGGATGCATCCTCGTTCATGAATGTTGTATAAAGCCAACTAGACCTTCAAATTTACTCAGTTGAATTTTTCCTTTTTTTTTTTAACATTTATTTATTTTTGAGAGAGAAAGAGAGCAAGCACGAGTGGGGGAGAGACAGGGAGAGAGAGAGACACACATAGACACACAGACTTGCTTTTCTGAATGTGAGGATATAGGACAGCTTCGCTGAAACAGAAGAGTATTTTCCTTAGAGACATGCCTTGCAGGTGCAGTCCCATCAACATTTCTTAAACTCCAAGCTAAACAGAAGCTGGAGGTACACAGATGAATAAACAGGGCCTCTGCCTTCGGGAGCTTAGGGGTCCAGCAACCAGTAGTGATAACACGCTTCGAGTTAAAAGGAGTTGCCGCCCACTTGCAGGACTGCAGGAGCTGCAGACAAGCAGGAGCGGGCAGCGGTGGCCCCAGCTGGGCTCTGGAGGCCAATGCCAGGTGGAAGTTCCAGGGCCCTTTCAGTGCTCGCAAGTTGGAAGGTAACC
Source organism: Lynx rufus (assembly GCF_022079265.1). NCBI lineage: Eukaryota > Metazoa > Chordata > Mammalia > Carnivora > Felidae > Lynx > Lynx rufus. The sequence goes on along the minus strand of NW_025814834.1, from coordinate 125,909,758 downwards.
CTTCTATCATTCCCCTTGGAGTCCAGAAAAAAGATCCTTTTCTATTACCATAGTAGATATCCCTCAAATCAGGACTTGGGACTCGCAGAGCTTTAGCCGCTGTTCCTCTTAAGGAGCCACTACGCCCTCCAGTGGAGGACCAGCGGCGGAACCCCAGTGAGGCGCTGCAAAGTGACGGACACCTTAAAGTCGTCCTTAAGAAACTCCCTGTCACTGGCTCCACCTCCTCGCGGAGTCCCGCCCCCGACGCGACCTCTTTGTGTGGCACCGATTGGTTGGCTCTTGTGCGTGAAGACGTTGCGTCGCGGGGCGGGGCGGAGGAGCGTTGTCCGTAGAGTTTCAGCCGTGTGTCCTCGGCCGCCGCCCCCACTGCTGCGCCGTATCCGCCCCTCTTTTCCCTTTAGAGGGTACAGGCGACAGCCGGGCCCTGGGGTGGCAGCGTAGCCACCAAACGTCTCCGCCAAGCTGTCTCTTCTAGCTGGCGGTTCTTCTCGGCTGGGTCCAGGTCGGGGGGAAAATGGCGCCGGCGCCCCAAGGCGTCCGGGAGGAGCCGCTGCTGGATTGTCGGTCCGGACCACTTTCCCGGTTCCTCTTCCTCGCCCAGGCTGTCTTCCTCTTGCTGCCGGCCGCTCGGGCAGGTCTCTGCCCCGCGCCCTGCTCCTGCCGCATCCCTCTGCTGGACTGCAGTCGCAGGAAACTACCAGCGCCGAGCTGGAGGGCGCTGTCGAGCCCGCTGCCCCCCGACACTGCCAGCCTGTGAGTAGAGTTGCCGGGCGGGGATCCAAAGGAAAGGGAGCTCCCTCCAAGGGGACAGGAGGGAGACACAGTTGGATGAAGGTCGCGGTTGCGAATTGAAGTACTGAAGAAAAATGCCATTATACTGTTGTGAACTTTTTTTGAGGTGGGGTGGGAAGCCTAAAAACCCTGGAGTTAAGGTTATGAAAATTAGCACGAAAACCAGGGTTAATTAAGATTCTTGGGGCCAGGGAGTTTGTGATTCCTGCACTGGGGAGGAGTTGGAAAGGGGATATTGTTAAGGGCTCACTGGACCTGGGCACCGACCTTGACTCTGGATGGTTGGGGATCCTCGCCCACTTTGGGCTGCATCATCCAGTGTGTAACTCAACTTGAATGCTCCCCAGGTACGTGATTTGATAACCACGATCGCCAATGACATAAGAACGGTCCTTTTGTCCCTAGTTCGCATTTGCACATTTGGTGCCATAGTTTTGATGCTTAACAGGGTTAAAACATCATGGCTTAGGAGATCCAACACTTTGAGCAAATACCTTTATAAGTAGCGTTTTAAAAATCTAATTCAGGACTCACTGGAAAGAAGGGAAGGAGTATTCTTTCCCAAATCATGTGTTACTTTAATTGTTTTCAGTGCATTTCTTTGTGGCAAAGAACCTAAAAATCAGTTCTCTTTGTTTATGCGTGACAAACAAGTACAGTGATTGGATTAATTCTTCTGGAGACTCCACTGCTGTGTGCTCATCTTGACAGGCCTGTGTGGCACCTGGAGAGCTCATTAGTCTGAGTCAGCCTGGTGGCATTAGGAGCAACAGTAGGTATTAAATGCTGCAATTATGGGGTTTCTTAACCACTAACATACAGTTATTTCTCTGCTGCTAACTGAGCACCGAATTTATTAATTGACAGACTTCTAATAGAGTCTTCTCTAAAAAGTGTCACAAAAAAGTATAGTTTGAGGTGCAATTAAAATATGAGGGGCTATTTGGATTTTCCTTGGAAGTAGAATACAAATAGATCTCTCTGCTGCTGTTTAAAGTAATTAGACATTTACAAATAGGTTAAGATAGATAGGAAGGAAAGCTATTTCAGGAATTCTTTGAGAAAACTAAGGTAACTTAAATAACCAACTGTCGTAGTAGCATAGATCTGTCATAAAATAAGATGTTTCTGTTGTTTTTATGATAGTGGCATCTGTAGCTAATTCTGGTTCTGTTGACCCAGATTAAATTTAAAAATTGATATCGGTGAGCAGCATAATCTGAATTGAACCTAGCACAGCATTTTTGTAATGCGGCAAGTGCCTCTTTCTAAGAAATTCTTGGAACAGCTACCTGATTATCTGGTGCAGGTTTAAAACCAACACAAGTTTATTTAGCTGTAATTGAAAAAAATGTGGCTTACTTTTAAGATCCTCCATTGGTAGGTAAACAATAATTGGGAATAGTTTTATGTAAGGTACAATTAGTTTGTGTTTGGGTTTGATTTCTGTGTAATCTAGACAAATTTCCTAAAGCCAAATGACATCCCCAAATTTTAAATGTCCTATAATGAAATTGACATTTTCAGTTGAAGTAAAATGCCTTGGAGAGCAATTCTGTTGTAGAAGTGTAATTGGATGGAAGTCTTACATTAGCAGAACAACTCTTGGAATATTAAAAGATGGCATTGTGCTGTTTTAAACTGAGAAATGTAACATCTTCAGTAATTGCTTTCAGCTATAAAACCACCAGGTACACATGGGGTTTTTTTTAATGTAATTTTGAGTGTTCAAAGTAGACATAATGCTGTAAATACATAAGTGATTCAGACTCAAATGCTGAAACTTGTGGCCATCATCAAAAAGATTATAGATGAAATCCATTAATCTTGGTTTTTGAAATATGCATGTATCTGTCCCTGGTTCCTAGTACAGAGTTCCTGAAACTCTTGTAATTTCCTAAATGACAAGAGCTCTATAAGCATCTTCTGTTCTAACCCTTAGGTCTTTGACTAATTCCTGACACAGGGCTCCTAAATCCCTTGGTATTTCCTGGGTGATAGGAGTGTCTTTTGACTTAATGAGGTGACTCTTGGTAAGATACTGGATAGATGGGGTCAGTCCCCAGAAAGACCAAGCCATGATTAGAAGCTTGGAACTTTCAGCCCTGTCCCCATTCTCCTGGAAGGGGAGAGGGGCTTGATAATTGCTTGTGCCTGTACGATTAAGCCTTCGTAAAATCCCAAAAGTGTGGACTTTGAAGAGCTTCTAGGATGGTGAACATGTCTACATGCTGAGAGAGTGGCACACCCCAACTTTACAGGGACAGAAACTCCTGTGCCAGACCCTTCCAGATCTCACCTTATGTATCTCTTCGTCCGGCTGTTCATCTGTGTTCTTTACCATATCCTTTCTTATGTAATAAACCAGTAAACGTAAGTAAGTGTTTTCCTAAGTTCTGTGAACTGTTCTAGCAAGTGATTCAATCAGTGAGGGGGTCTTGGGAACCTCCCAATTGTAACCAAGTCAGACAAGTTGTAGGTAACATGGAGACCCACTTCTTGTGATTGGTGTCTGAAGTGGGGGACAGTCTTATGAGACTGAGCTCTTAGGTCATGAGGTCTGTAACTCTGGTTAGTGTCAGAATTCAATTGAATTGCAGCTGGTGTCTAGAATTGGTTGGTGTGGGAGAAAAAACCCCCACATGTCTGGTGTCAGGAGTATTATGTGTGGAATAAAAGGAAGAAACAGGTGACAAAAGCTCTTCACTTGAGGCTTTAGTCAGGCTTCTGAACCTTTCCTGGGCCATATGTACACATCCTTGTAAAATGCGGTTTTAGCAAGAACCTTGCTAAGTCAGTTTAGCAAGAAGCACTCCCCCTTAATACCTAATTGGGTTCCTCCTTCTACACCATCGTAAAGGTGATGTCTGATTGCCCTGGCCTATCTTCAGCAAGAATCCTTTTGGAGCCCCCCGGCCCCTCATGTTTCCTCTTAATAGTTTTCCATTCATTGACTCCACCCTTCACCTTAGCTATAAGATCCCTCTTGCCCATGCAGTGTTCAGGGTTGAGTCTAATCTCCTTCCCCTACTACAAAATTTCATAGCCTCACCATCCCCCAAAGTCTTCCTTACCATGCTTCAACAAGTATCATTGAATATTTTTTTCCTTTTAACAGTTTTGGTGCCACAAACTGGATAGGATCAGATTCATCATTGGACCCCCAGACCTCTCACCCAGGACCCTAAGTGTGTACCTTTGAAAGCTTTATCTTCACTCCTGACTGATTGTTCGGGGATCCATTGGTGAGTCCGACTCCTGAACCATTGCTCCGGACAAATGTCCGTGGAAGCTGGTAAGGACAGATTTTGATTGTTAACAGTCTGACTATACCCTAGAAAATGGGATGGAGTCCCAGATAAACACAGGCTGGAGACTGGGTTAGAGTCCCATGTTTGTCCCCTGTAAGAGGCTCAGTTAGAGTACCAGGCAAACAGCTGTTTGTAAGAAGCTAGGTTAGAGTCCTAGGCTTCTTCGTTTGAAAGCTGCCTATCAGTCTGTAAATCTCTTATTCCTGGCTCTTTTTTCCCTGAATGAGGATTATTCTCTGATTCTCTAGACTGGAAATCTCTTGTTTTTTTTCTTTTCCTTAACTCCTTGCACTGGAAGTCTGTCTTCCTGGCTCTCTATAACACCTCATAATTTTCTTTGTTGGATCCTGCCTCTTCTGTGGGAACTTCTCAGTTGACTCAAATACTCTTCTTGAACCCCTACTAACTATGTTTTCTGCCATTGCTGTCTACTTCCATTCCTGTTGGCATGCTTTTGCTGAGAATAATACAGAACTTCATTGGCCTCTTTTGGGCCCCAGAATGGCTTTTCAAAGAGCTCTCCCTTCCCATTGTTGCTCCTCCTTCTTCCTTTTACCACCTTCAGTCTTCCCTCCAGTTCCGTTGAATCCTTTCTTAGATCCCCTTCCAAATTCCTTCCTCCTCTCTACCCCCGTCAGAACTTTTTCCACTTCAGTCTTTATAGTCACTTGAATTTTGGGCCCCTTGCCCTCCACTGGGGACTCTTCAGGGGACTTAGGGGCCCCCAAAAGCAACTACTTGAGCTGAAAAGGAAAAAGACTAATTGGAAATAGACTGGAAATTGGCCAGTTGGATGGGTTTTGGAGATATCCAGACAGCTGCTAGATGTCTTCCTTGGTCACCCACTTGAAATTTGGTCCACAGCCTCCATAAAATTACATATCAGTGCAAGGGAAGGTCTTTTTTTTTTTTTCTTTTAAAATGTTTATTTATTTATTTTTGAGAGAGAGCATGCACTTGTGGGGGTAGGGCATAGAGAGAGAGAGAGAGAGAGAGAGAGAGAGACAGAAAGTCCAAAGCAGGCTCCGAGCTTCAGTGTAGAGCCTGATGAGGGGCTTAAACTCACAAACATGAGGTCATGACCTGAGCCGAAGTTGGATGTTTAACTCACTGAGCCACCCAGGTGCGTGCAAGGGAAAATGTTAAAGGTGGTCTTTACACAATTGGTAAACAAGTAACATTAATATGGCCTGACATTTTCCAGAAACACAATTTGTATAAAAATAGAAAGTGGTGGGCACCTGAGTTGCTCAGTTGGTTAAGCATCTGAGCATGGCTTAGGTCATGATCTCACGGTTTATGAGTTCGAGCCCTGCGTCAGGCTCTGTGCTGACAGCTCAGAGCCTAGAGCCTGCTTCGGATCCTGTGTCTCCCTCTCTCTCTGCCCCTCACTCCCGCATGAGTGCACTCTCTCTCCCTCTCTCTCTCAAAAATAAACAAAAAAATAAAAAAAAAATAGTGGAGAAAAGGCAAGAACTAATTATTTTATATAAACCAGTGAATTTGTATTACTATGTTTTACTAACGCGTGTCTAAAATTTTAGATTGAAAACAATAGCTCTCTATTTGTGTCTGTATGTATGTGTGTTTACATGTATATATGTATGTATCTTGTAGATGTGTTGTATTTTTTACACCTTTGGATGGTGTTACCAAATTACTTTATAAAATCCCTTAAAAAGGAGCTCTATTCAAGCTGCCTTAGAGATAAATGGGCACTTATATAAATTAAGTATTCCTGAATTAAGTTCACATGATTTGGGATAATTTTTTTTTGTAAATAAAGGTATTTTGAAAATCGTTGGTAAAATAAAAACAGGCATGTCTTCAGAGTTGTCAGCATTAATTATAATACAGAAAATAATTTGTCTTCTACCTAAGCTTACTAGTCAAGCTTATGTAATCTCTACTAGGTATTTAAGATTATAAAATTATAATTCCAAACTAGGAATAAAACATACAATAAAAATGAACTGCTTGATATATGTTAAGCACTGCAGTTAAAAAAAAAAAAAGGTGGGGGGACAGACTGTATATTTAATCTTTCTCGGTTTTTTACTTTTGTGATGCTTGCCTTCCATGCATATGTTATAAAAATAGTTAATAGGGAAATAGCTTGAGATGATGGCTAGTTTAGTTTGGTGTTACTATCTGCCTAAAATAAATGTAGGTCATTTCTAAGTAAGATAAACTGTTGAGACATTCATTACTGAACCTAAGTTTGGGTTTGTATTTTTGGTATCTTGTTTCTATGTGGTGTAGAAACTAAGATACTTGGATCTCTTAGTAAACCTGTTGCTTGCCACATTGAAAAATTATATTGTGAGGAATCATGCTTCTAGCAATTGTGAAATTGTATATTCATAAATTTTCTAATCTACAGAATACTGATACATGACCGTACTTGTCTACTTCATAGTTTTCTCTGTAAAAGAAAGATTATTAATGGTTAAAACTTGTGATCAGTACATGTAGGTGGAACTACTAGAAACTGTAAGAATAAAGCAAAACAACTTTGTATGCAGAGTATGCAAGGTATGAAGAATGTGTTTTTGTTTAGGGAAAAAAAGTAATTTTATTCTAAGGCAGACTGGTTGTTCCACAGTAAGAAAGAAGCAAAAATATAGGACAAAAGCTGAATGGATATTAGAAAAATGGTTATAGATTTGCAGAACAGGAATTTTATGTGTGCTCAAGTTGCTAAGGTTAAATAGATTTATTACTGATGTAAAACTAGAATGTCAAAGTTTTCTTGGATTATTGATCTCTTATTAATAAACTATAAAAAGATTTTCCTTCACCTATTATGTAATTTGCCTAGGAAACAAAGATTTTAATTAAAAATCCAATTAAAGTCCAATTAAAATGATTTTCTGTGCTTCTTGTGCTTGTCAAGTTTTTTGATTACTTTAAAAAATTGAGACTTATCAGTATTACAAAAACTAAAATTTTTTTTCCAACTATGTAGCTTCCTATATTTGCCTTTGAAATCTTTTAATTGCCACTTTAAGTGAATAAGTATTATTCACAGTGACCTGTTATCTAAAGTGTTTAAAACATTTGACATTTTTGACAACTTCCCCAAATCAAATTCTAAATGGAATTTAAAAAAAGATTTGTTTATTTTTGAGAGAGAGAGAGAGAGACGGGGAGAGACAGGGGAGGGGCAGAGAGAAAGGGAGAGAGAGGATCTGAAGCATGGTCCATGCCAACAGCAGAGAGCCTGATGTGGGTCTCAAACTCATGAAACTGTGAGATCATGACCTGAGCCGAAGTTGGACTCTCTACCGACTGAGCCACTCACGAGCCCCCTAAATGGACTTTTCTATGATCTCAAAACTAACTTTGAGATATTCCAGAGGTCTCTGAAAATTTTCAAGGGATTTGTTGCTCACCCTGTAAGAGAGAGATTTAAACTAATTAGGTTTATTTGCAATGTTAGATGATTACATGGGAAGCATTGTCAAATAAGAAATGATGACAAACCTTCTTAGGTTATTTGTGTATGGATCCATGTTACTAATATTGGCATTCCAGGAATGTTTGAAGTTCACAGTTGGTGTCCAGTTAGTATGTTAAAATACTGTGTGACAAGTTGTTGTTTTACTCTCCTTCCTCTCTGAGAGCACTTCCAATAGGCGACAGGCAAGAATGCTCCATAATGGTATCGGTTGAATAATTTTAAGATCATGTATTAGACTGAGAGTTTCCAGAACCAGTGAAGAAGCTGATGGAGTCATAAAACTGCGAACCCAAGATCAAGCAGAATAAGAATTACGTGGGACTGAATGACCTGATGAAGATGGTTATTATGACTCTTTGAAACAGTACTACTTCTGTAATGTTTTTCAGATTTAAAGAACTTTTTTTCCTCTTAAGCTGTGAACAAAGATGAAACAATTACTTTTTCTCCTTATTCCTCTGGAATTTGGAAACTTGTAGTGAATACTCTTACTTTCACGATACTGTAGTTACTTGTGTAAGGTGAATAAGAATTTGTTCTTGTAACAGGATATAATTGGAAACATTGGTTTTATTACCAAGGTTTGACTGGAATATTATATTTGAGAGTCACATGGATAGAATCTGGTTTAAGGGACTAAGGTTGTCTTCATGGAGCCAGTGCTCTTGGGAAGACTGGCCTGGTACCTGGCTTACAGGGTGCCCAGCCTTACAGGTGAGTAAGAACGGTCACTTCCTTGCAGGCCGAAGAGTCTCAGGATATCTTGGGGACCTCGAGGAAAGAGGAATTTACTCCTGTCTATAGGTATGGGAAGATAAAGTCTGGTGGCTACTTCCTGGATTGGCTTCCTAACCTCGAGAGGCTTTTAAATGTTTAATCTGAGATTTCCTTATGAAAAGTTCCAGCGAAGCAAACTCAGAAAGAGGCTGTGTGGTCAGTCACTATTCTTGGTGCACCTATGTAAAATAATCAGGACAAATCTAATGAGACCGGAATTCTTAGGTAAGGAAGAATTAAAAGGTTGACCGTAGAAATTTTTTTTTTCTTTGATTCAGTGCAAAACCCCTTGTTGGTTCTGTCTTGCACATTTTGCAAGTCCTTACCAAATACTCAACTCGGGTTTCCTGCAGTATCTGGCTATCATTTTCCAAACTAATGTTTCCAGTTTTTCTCCCACCCTCCTGACTTGGTATCACTGAGAACTAAAACTGCCCTTTTCCTGAAATCCTGCAAGCTGAAGCTGGGTCCTTGAAATAAACTTAAAAAAAAAAAAAAATTACTACCGCATATCATACGTGGGCAACTTCTGTGCCTCCTGCTGTATGGACCATTCAAAGGTTCACCAGAACACCAAATGCCATCATCAGAGACATTCAGACTGCAAACTAGGAAAATTCTTCAGATGGTTATTGCCACCCTCACTCTTCCATTTAAAATTGCTTCGAGCTCAAGTGGGAAAATCTCAACTCGCTAACCTCTGGACTCAGAAACTAGGTTTCTAATCTATTATTTTTTTGTTTTTCTGTGTTTTCGTAGAAAACTCCCCTCGTTAAATGCCTGACTACTAGCATCATTGAGCAGATAGATACCCTCTAATTCCAGGTCCCAACAGAAACTTCACTTGTTCCTTAATGAACAAAAGGCTACTGAATAAAAAAATAGACTTCTGTTGTTCAGAGGAAAGAGAGAATGCCTCTTTCCTTGAACAAGAGAGGGGACAGAGATTCTTTGCTTGGCCAAATTTTAGACTCCTGAACCACCTTCTGGGCTCATTTGTTTATGTCCTTGTAAAATGCAGTTTTAGCAAGAGCCCTGCTAAGTCATTTTAGCAAGAAGCCCTCACCCTTGATACCTGATTATCCTTGATACGTGATAAGGTTCCTTATCTTCTGACATCCTCCAGGTGATGTCTCATCTCCCTGGCTTATCTTCAGCAATAAGCAGTTAGGTCTATTTATCCAGCACCTACCTTATTTATCCCTGTTTTTCCTCTTAGTGATTTTCCATCCACTGATAATGGCTGACTACCCTGCTCCTTAGCTATAAATTCCCACTTGCCCATGCAGTATTTGGAGTTGAGCCCAGTCTCCTGTCACTGTAAAATGTCATTGCAGTAGTCCCTCTACCTGAAGAGATAACCTGCACCACCTTGAATAAAGTCTTCCTCACGAGGTGTTAACACGTGTCGTTGAATATTTTTGCCTTTTAACACAGTGAGTTCTTCTTAGACATTGGTGTCACAGAAGTGAGATTTACTAGAATGGCCCTGGCTTATGGAAATCTGGTTTGGGAAGAGAAAGGGCAAAAGGATGGAGAATGTAGAACCGTTGATTCCCAGGTGGCTTTGTGTCCACCTGTGGTATGGAGCAGAGGTTGTGCTGCTCCCAGATACTCAAAGTAAAAGTTACAAATGGAATTTAGAGATAGATCCATTTCCCAGCACTTTGGTTCACTGGATGTGTAAGGAAATAGATGCTAATAAGGAAAAAGTGAAATGTTTAGTCCTTTGGTTATGGTTATTTGTCAGTCTTTTTTTTTTTTTAATTTTTTTTAACGTTTATTTATTTTTGAGACAGAGAGAGACAGAGCACGAATGGGGGAGGGGCAGAGAGAGAGGGAGACAGAACCGGAAGCAGGCTCCAGGCTCTGAGCTGTCAGCCCAGAGCCCGACGCAGGGCTCGAACTCACGGTCCGTGAGATCGTGACCTGAGCTGAAGTCGGACGCTCAACCAACTGAGCCACCCAGGCGCCGCTGGTTATGGTTATTTGTAATAGCTAAAATGAAATTAGAATTCTGGGTCAGACCTTGATGCTAAACCGAGGTCAGATTTCAGCGAGTCTGAGTTTTGGTTACTAGCCTCAAAGCTGTCCCCCAGGGGAAAAATTATGCAAAGACAAGAAAAAGTACCTCTAAGACCTCTGGTCACCAAGAAGGCTGTTGGTGTAGGGGGAGGGCAAAGCCAGGAAGCTATTGAAACCAGGGAATATTGTCTGAGGAGTTGTTTTTATTTTGTGGATCAGTAGCACTAGCTTCCTGAAGAACCTTTATTAAAGTGGATTGTGAGTGTAATTAACTTAGGTGTAGTTTCTGGTTTGAAATGCTGCAGTGTGGAAGACCATGTTTGGGTTCAGGACAGGATCTACAGCTCACTATGGAACAATCACAGATAGGTATTTGTGATCCAGACACAAAGGAGGTTATTCCTGAGGGAACAGCCAGCTTGGTGGACTGGATAAAAGCCAGTGTAATGTCTTATTTATCCTGAGAATGGGGACTGCCCACCTTGCCTTGTAAATGCCAAGTGGAACATCCCCTATGAAGCAGATGGTATGTTTCATATACAAGCTATGTGGGATTATCTTTATAATAATTGGGATAATTCATCTGCTGAATATGTCTGTCACTCAGTTGATAGTGAATGTTGTGGCTAAGGGAAAGTCTCTCTCTCTCTCTCTCTCTCTTTTTTTTTTTTTTTTTTTTTTGAGAGAGCAAGCACGTGAGTGGGTGAGAGGGGCAGAGGGAGAGAGAATCTTAAGCAGGCTTCATGCTCAGTGTGGAGCCCAGTGCGGGCCTATATCCCACAATCCTGGCATCATGACCTGAGCTGAAGTCAGCAGTCAGAAACTCAACTGACAATCACCTAGGCACCCTGGAGAACTCTTACATGAACACCCCATATCACCTTAACTGCTGCAAAACCTAGGGACACTTGAGGAAGCCTTGTGTATTTGCTCTTTCAGCTTCCCCTCTCAGGTTTTATAGATGTTAAAAAAGCATTAGGTTAATTAACAAAAGAACGAGGAAAGGCAAAGGAGAGAGCTGAGGGACTGACTGGTCTTAGCAAGGTGGAAAATTTTATCTTATTGTTAAGTAGACCCCATGGTCCTCATGGAGCTCAGTGCAGGGCTTGAACTCATGACCCTGAGATTGAAACCTGAGCTGAGATTGAGAGTTGGACGTTTAACTGACTGAGCCATCCACACACCCCCAAGGTGGAAAATTTTAAATAGTTTTTAAGAAAGAAGGTGAATAAGGCAAATACCATTTGGAACAAAACAAAGGAAAAAGAAAGGGAAGAATCACAGACTCAATCCATCAGAATGGAAAGCTTTAGATGGTTATTAAGAAATGGGATGGGGGTGCCTGGCTGGCTCAGTAGAAAGAGTGTGCAATTCTTGATCTCAGGATTGTGAGTTTGAGTCCCATGTTGGGTGTAGAAATTAGTCAAATCTTTAAAAAAGTGGGATTAATAAAACAGACAATTGATGGGGTTAAAACAAAGTTTTTAGTACAACACTAGCTAAAGTCCTAAAGGGACATCTTTCTGGTCCCCCCAACATTAAAGGGCCCCAAACAAGTCTATTCTGTTTTCCCCAGTTTGGAGAAATTTAAAAATCTGAATGCAGAGATTACAGTGAGTAATGTGACCAGCAATTGCTTGGGGCATTGGTTAGATAGATTAAATTGACAAAGGGTCAGGGTCTTTTGGCTTAACCCCTGGGCAAGACCCAACGCCTTTTGCACAAGAGTGAGTAAAATGATCAGGAGGTGGAGAAGAAAAGTTCCCAGGATACCTTGATACGGGAACTTCTTGTACTGTGGTACCAAATACCAAAACCCATTGATAAAGCCTTGATGCTGTTGAGAGAACAAAACCATGCAAGGGTTGATAGGATTATGGAAGTTGGGAAGTTTAAACAAGGCTTTTTGTAAAGAAGTTGTGTCTCCTTTGCCTGAATGTTTTATGGGAATGAGTTATGTCTGGCTTGGGAAACACTTTTCCTAGTATTGTAAAACCAAAACCCATTAATAAGGTCCTAATGGAGACTATAGGTAGGACTGTCAGGTAAAAGTTTGTGAGAGAATTGATTGGTGTGTTTGAACAGGCTTTTTCCTGATTGTATTAGGGAGATATGCCTGGCAGGTGTTTCTTCTATCTATTACTGTAAAACAAGTCGTGTAAATCCACCCTTCAATATTAATTTGGATATGTTAAATGGGAGCCAGTAAGATTGCCCAAGGCCACACAATGTAGAATAGAAGTTGAAGTGCTGGTATGGGCAAATTCTCTGTGTATAGTGTTTTGTAGTGTACCATAGACTGGGGCTTATGGCAAAAGCCTGTGAGTGCCTGCCAGCAGTGGCTTACTGGACTTTGGACTAGAAAATTCCCACTTTAAGGGCAATTATTGGCTTACCATTGGACAGTAATTGAAACAGCCACTGTGACTAGAAGTCATAAAAATAATCTTGAAAACTGAAATACTCATGATGTCTTGCATAATGTTGGGTAAACACTTCAGTAGGTAGGGCAGTGCCCAGAAGAGTTCTGTAACAAAATGGAAATGCAAGGAGGAGATACTCAAGAGAAGGGAGCCTCTTTCCCCCTAGGACTGATTGTGGAACTGTGTGAGGAGCTGCTGGATTTTATTGTCACTTGGGCAAGTGTCCTATAAGCTTATAACTGACCAACAAAGAGCTGCTTGGTTTGTGGGTGCATTTCCAAGGTGAACAGACACCATCCTTTTTGGAAGGCCACCACTCTGATTGGAAAAGGTAAAGACAAATTAGCTTGGTGGGCTGAATTGCATCCTGTTTTCTTAGCAGTAATGGAAAAATTGAACAGTGGCAAAAGCCCCTATGTTTGGGTTTTTACTGACAGGCAGTAGCCAAAGGCTTGGTCATATGGCTAGGCAGAAGAACAATAGAAACCTGGCCTCTTAAAGGACTGCCCATATGGGGCACAGCCTTCTGGAAATCGCTGTGGGAATTTGAAGCGTGCATTAAAGTAGGACATGTCGATGCTCATCAGAAGAACCCTCTTTCAGGTTTGTAAGGCGACTGGAATCAACAAGGAAGTATCCCTGTGCACTAGCTTGAGGTGACCACCTGGGGCCATGACATAAGTGGATATGGGGTATGCAGTAACGCAAAGACAAATGAATCTAGACCTAATCCCCTTGTACTTTCTGAGGCACAAAATGCCAGTAAGAACTTTATACCTGCAAGCACAATAGAGACTGTTAGATGGCTAGGTGGCAGATTCCCTGTTGGGAAGGCCTTGAATATAGCCAGAAAATGAGACTGATGCTGTAACCAGGAGTAGAACAGACTCTGGACTGGGCTTGGCTTCTCTGACAGTAGATGCAAATGCCCACGATACTATAAAAGAACAGGAACAGAAGATAATTGTAACAGTTTGGATGGCTAACTGTGATTTCTTCAGACCGAGGAATACACAGCCCATAATGTCCAACAAATGGGCAGAGAGAGATCCTTTTCAGAGTACTACTTTAATAGAGAATTGAATGGTCAGTTAAAACATTGGTTGTTTAAAATGGGAGATAAAGGGGCGCCTGGGTGGCTCAGTTGGTTGAGCATCCGACTTCAGCTCAGGTCGTGATCTCAGTTCGCGAGTCGAGCCCTACATTGGGCTCACTGCTGTCAGTGCAGAGCCAGCTTTGAATCCTCTGTTCCCACCCCCCCCAACACCCCCCCCCACCGCCAGTTGCACTGGTGTCAGTGCGCGCGCGCGCGCTCTCTCTCTCTCTCTCTCAAAAATAAACATTAAAAAAAAAGATTTGTTTGCATTTGTTCTTTGAGAATAGTTGTGAGTTGATGAGTTCTTTAGCATACAAAGAGGACATTAACTTATGTAGAATAATTCTAGGAAGTCCAAATTTACACAAAGGTCAGTGTCTTGCTGTTAAGTGACATTGGCAAAATGCTTTCACTGTTAGTTAACAGGTGGAGCCATCCTTTATCCCTTCAAAGGTCCTGAGCTCACTCTCAGTAACTTGTGTGACGTCAAGGAAAAACTGCATAGCTTTGTCTGTACTTCATACTTCCTTTCTAAAGGGGCAGGTAATCTGTAATATCCTTCTGTTCTGCATTTATAGTGATACTGGTAAGGATTAAGATACTCTTTGGAAAACATTTTTAGGTTTTAGAAAGTGATATGTTAGGGGAGTTGATTTGAGGGCCTCCTAAGCTCATTTCAGATGTACATATGTTTTCTGAAAATGAACTATCAGCCTTCCATTGTATGTTATGAAAAAAACTATGAGAGGCAGGACCATAACTTTGACATAACTTGATAGTCTTTGGTTGTATAATCTAGCTGGAATGTGAAAAGAACTTTAATTGCTTTAAACCACAAGGTGGTGAACTGAAAATGAGTCCTTTTAAAAAGTGCAGATGTGATTTCCTTTCTTCTGAGGTCCTTCATTTACCTCATTTATTACAATCAACTGTTATTTTCCACTTCCTCCATCCATTTTGTTGTGTCCATGATACTTTTCACCATACTATTTTTTTTTTAATTTTTTATGTTTATTTCTGAGAGAGAGAGAGAGAGAGAGAGAGAGAGAGCGCAAGCAGGGGAGGGGCAGAGATAGGGAGACACAGAATCTGAAGCAGGCTCCAGGCTCTGAGCTGTCAGCACAGAGACTGATGCGGGGCTCCAACCCCGTACTGTGAGATCATGACCTGAGCCAAAGTTAGACGCTCAACTGACTGAGCCACCCAGGCGCCCCTCACTGTACTTCTTACACAGAGGGCTGAGCCTGAGCCTGCTTACACAGAGGTCATGAAACTGAGCCTGCCGTGGTTTAATTTTTTTTTTAATGTTTATTTATTTTTGGGAGAGAGACAGAATGTAAATGGGGGAGAATCCAAAGTAGGCTCCAGGCTCTGAGCCGTCAGCACAGAGCATGACATGGGGCTTGAGATCACACCCTGAGCCGAAATGGGATGCCTGACTGAGGCACCCAGGCGCCCCGCCTGCAGTGGTTTAAGAAGCCTGGTTTACTCTGATCAAACCCAGATAGAACTTCCTTCTCTTGGCCTCTAGGCTTCCATAGGTCAGAAATCAGAGGAAACTCTTTTTGCTGTGGATAATATCACTCTGTTCCAAGTCTACACTTCGGAGTAAAGAACTGGAAAGATTCCCTACCCCATCATTCCCCTTACCTGTCACATTCTCACCACCAACTAGTGTCTGCCAGGAGACCATCACCACCAGTCTCATTATGCCCTTGATTCTTGTTTACACCAGTCTCCACAATCTCAGGACCTTCAGGTCATCTCTCCTCTCCCAGAGACAGCCCCAACTCCCTTGGCCCTCTTTTTGCCTTTAGCAGGCATCATCTTCTGACATGCTACATATTTTACTTTGTCTTCTTTTCAGTAGATTGTAAATATGAGGGTGTGGATTTTTGTTCGTTGCTGTAGATGAACAGTGATCAGCAGTAGTAGGTACTCAAAAACATTTGTTGAATGAATGTAGTAAGTAATTGAATTAAAGTGTGTGATTTTGCCTTCTGAGAAGATCAGGATAAATTCAAAGCAGTCTACTCATTTGCTTCTCTAGTCTTTTATATATCTTATTAGATGATTTCTTTTTAAGGCATCTCATTTTCCATAGGAAACATTGTGAATGAATCAGGGTATTAGCTAATTATTTGTATTTTAACATCATCTTTTTTTTTCGTTTTCGTTTTCTTTTTCTTTTTCTTTTTCTTTTTCTTTTTCTTTTTCTTTTTCTTTTTCTTTTTCTTTTTCTTTTTCTTTTTTTTTTTTTTTTTTTTTACCAAAAGAGAAAAATTCTAAATATAGGCACACTAAGTTACTACTAACTGTAGCTCCCATCCTACTCTGTCTGAGGTGTTTTGTGTAAGTGTACTAAAATTCAGAAAAACTTTTTTTCCATGCACAAATAATTTTTGTTTTTATAGGACTTTGTAGCATCTATTAGATATTTACTAAATATTAATGAATAATCAGTAGCACATAGAGTGTCATGGTTTACAGCTGTGGTTTGAGGAGTTTTTAATAGCCTGTACAACCTCATTCCTAACTGTACAGCAGCCATCTGTTTCTAGAGTTGGGGTACTTCAAAAGGCATTTTGTCTTTCACATGCCCTGTCTTTCTAGGCGCTAGGAGAAACACCAGTTTTATTCTTCAAAAGAAACAGACCTGCTGGAAAATTCCTAAAGTACGTTTTGGGGGGGATGGGAATATACTACTATAGTGTTTCCAGAATCAAATATATATTGTCCTTGGCTTGCATACTACTGTTATAATGAATTGTTTGACTTCCAGAAATCATTTCAAAGCTTATACAATATGCTTTTCTTTCATTGTACTAAAGATTTAACATATTTCATTTTTATCTTGGTCTGTCTGGGGAAGTGGCAAACAGATGTGATCCCATGAAATCTTTTGCGATCTTCAAGGCATTTTTATTAGTTCAGAAGATACCAAGTGAGAAAGTCTACAATGAGAGAACCTTATATCTGAACTAATATATATCTGATACAGATCATTTAGGACTGGTTGTTAACAGAGGTCTACCCTGAATTATCTTGATATTTTACATTGAGCCCAGCATAATTTAAACTTGTTTTGGCACTATGAAAATGCCTGTCTTTTTTTTTTTTTTTTAAACATTTATTATTTAGAGACAGACACAGAGCATGAGCATGGGAGGGGCAGAGAGAGGGGGGAGACACAGAATCCAAAGCAGGCTCCAGGCTCTGTGCTGTCAGCATAGAGCCCGATGCAGGGCTCAAACTCACAAACCACGAGATCATGACCTGAGCCAAAGTCGGACACTTAACCGACTGAGGCACCCAGGTCCCCCTGAAAGTGCCTGTCTTAACACACTTTATCTAGCATTGATTATTATTAAAAGTTTTGTTTTTGATAACTTGGTAGGGGGAAAGTGGTATTGCTTTAATTAGTTTTCTTTGTGCACTCTGTTTGTTTCTCTTAATTAACTTTGCCTCCAGTGTTTGCCTTGCCCTGAGTGATACTTAATTTTAGATGTCAGAACCACTTGGAAAGAAGAGTGATAGCAAGCTTAGTAAACCCCTAAGGATTTTTACCTTCAACCTTTGCCCTTTCAGATAAGATCTTGCTAGGCATGGAAACAATAGTTAAGGGATTTACTTCTTTACTGCAAAAAGGAAAGAAACCTAGGGTCATTAGCTTTGCTACGGACTCTCATACCCAAGCCCAAATCCCAGTCCTCCCCAGTGAAATTATGTAGCCAAGGATTATCCAAGAATTAACTAATATTTCTTGCTGCATGTAACTACAAATTGATTTTGAAAATCCTGGTTTGGGTGGGGGTGGGGCACCTGGATGGCTTAGTCTGTTGAGCATCTGGCTCTTGGTTTTGGCTCAGGACATCATCTCATGGTTCATGAGTTTGAGCCCAGCATCGAGTTTGGGCTCTGCCCTGATGGTGCAAAACCTGCTTGGAATTCTCTCTCTTTCTCTCTCTCTCTGTCTCTCCTGCTTGCGCTCATGCGTGTGTGCTCTCTCCAAATAAGTGAATAAATTTAAAATCTTATTTGGGGTACCTGGCTGGCTCAGTTGGTGGAGCTTGTGACTCTTGATCTTAGGGTTGTAAGTTTGAGCCCCATGTTGGGTGTAGAGATTACCTAAAAGTAAAATCTTGAAAAAAAAAATCTTATTTTAAAAAGCTTACATAGGGGCATCTGGGTCGCTCATTCAGTTGAGTGTCTGACTCTTGATTTCGGCTCAGGTCATGATCTCTGTTCAGGATCATGGGATTGAGCCCCGCATCAGGCTCAGTGCTGAGCGTGGAGCCTCTCTTCCTCTGCCCCCTCCCCCTGGCCCTTCTCCCCTGCTCACGCACGTTCTCGCTTTCTTTCTCGCTCTCTCAAAATAAAAATTTTTTTAAAAGCATACATAAATTATAAAAGGGCATATATACTCATTTTTTAAAAAGCAAAACAAATGTGCAGTCCCTATCAAAATAACACCAGCATTCTTCACAGAGCTAGAACAAACAATTATAAAATTTGTATGGGACCAGAAAAGACCCTGAATAGCCAAAGCAATCCTGGAAAAGAAAACCTGGAGGCATTACAATTCCAGACTTCAGGCTGTATTACAAAGCTGTAATCATCAAAACAGTGTGGTACTGGCACAAAAACAGACACTTATGTCAATGGAACAGAATAGAGAACCCAGAAATAGACCCACAAATGTATAGCCAACTAATCTTTGACAAAGCAGGAAAGAATATCCAGGAAAAAAAGAGTCTCTTCAGCAAATGGTGCTGAGAAAACTGGACAGCGACATGCAGAAGAATGAACCTGGACCACTCTCTTACACCATACACAAAAGTAAACTCAATGGATGAAAGACCTAAACGTAAGACAGGAAGCCATCAAAATCCTTAAGGAGAAAGCAGGCAACAACCTCTTTGACCTCAGCTGCAGCAATTTCTTACTTGACATGTCTCTGGAGGCAAGAGAAACAAAAGCAAAAATGAACTATTGGGATTGAGGTAAAATCTTCTGCACAGAGAGGGAAACAGTCAGCAAAACTAAAACGCAACCAATGGGATAGGAGAAGTTATTTGCAAGTGACATATCAAGAAAAGGGCTAGTATCCAAAATCTATAAAGACCTTATCAAACTAAACACTCAAAAAACAAATAATCCAGTGAGGAAATGGGTGAAAGACATGAATAGACACTTTTCCAAAGAAGACATCCAGATGGCTAACACACACATAAAAAGAAGCTCCACATCACTCATCATCAGGGAAAAACAAATCAAAACCACAATGAGATACCACCTCACACTTGTCAGAATGGCTAACATTAACAACTCAGGCAACAACAGGTAATGGTAAGGATGCAGAGAAAGAGGATCTCTCTTGTACTGCTGAGGGGGATGTAAACAGGAAAACACTGCAGCCACTCTGAAGTGGAACTGCAGCCACTTTGGAAAACAGTATGGAGGTTCCTCAAAAAATTAAAAATAGAACTACCCTACAACCCAGCAATTGCACTACTGGGTATTTGTCCAAAGGATACAAAAATGCTGATTTGAAGGGACATATGCACCCCAATGTTTATAGCAGTGCTGTCAACAATAGCCAAAGTATAAAAAGAGCCCAAATGTCCATCGACTGATGACTGGATGAAGAAGATGTGATATGTGTGTGTGTGCGCGCGCGTGCGCGTGTGTGTCTACACACATTGGAATATTACTTGGCGATCAAAAAGAATGAATACTTGCGATTTGCAACAATGTGGATGGAACTAGAGGGTATTATGCCAAGCAAAATAAGTCAGAGAAAGACTAATATGACCTCACTCATATGTGGAATTTAAGAAACAAAATAGATGAACATAGGGAAGGGAAGCAAAAATAAGATAAAAACAGAGAGGGAGACAAACCATAAGAGACTCTTAAATATGGAGAACAACCTGAGGGTTGCTGGTGGCGTGTTGGGTGGGGGGATGGGTTAAATGGGCTAGGAGCATTAAGGAGTACGCTTGTTGGGATGAGCTCTGGGTGATGTGTTAAGTGATGAATCACTAAGTTCTATTCCTGAAATTGTTATTACACTATATGTTAACTAACTTGGATTTCAATTTAAAAAAAAAAAGCAAAACAAATGTATTAAATAGAAATAAAAGCATCCATAACTTCCTTTACCCCTTTTATCCTTCCTTCCTGTGTTACAAATAGGAATTTATTTTATAGGAATTTCATCTTGATAGTAAATATAATTTAGTGGCATCTGGGTGTCAGTGAGACTTCAAGGTGATCCTGTAAACTCCAAGAGGGATCATATAAACTCCCAAAATGTCTGTTTTGTTCATGTTTGCTTAGCGTGTTGCCTGGCAAATGGTAGGTGTCAAATCTTTGTTGATAGGTTTATTATAGGTCCAAGAAAAGGGAAAGAATTGAAAGAATCTCAACAGAGCATCCTCTGGCCATAGACTTTGGTGTATTAGATTTCTGGATGAGTGCAATCGTTCTCAGGGCTGACTGTCACTTGGAGAGCTTTTACAAAATACTGTTACTTGAGCCCCACACCCCAGTGATTCTGATTTGATTGGTCTGGGGTGAGACCCTAGCATCAGTATGTTAGGGTCTTCTCTGATGATGCTGCAGCAGTAGTAGAGAAGTACTGAACCATGGGCAGTTGTTGCTTATTGAATGTTATTTGAGATCTGTGCTTAATTCTTTAGAAGTCCTTTATGCTTTGGAGGACATTTACATTTTTATAGGGAATATTGTCCTGCTTATGTTTTAATATATTAAAAATATTTTGCTTTTCTTAATACACAACATATATAGTCTGCACATGGATATTCAAAGAATCCTGATGCTAGAAAATACATTTCCCTCATCTTTGGTCCATGACATTTTATATGGTACATTTTATGTTTTAAAGGTCCTTAAATACTAATGGAAAACTGGCATTTAGCAGAGAAAACACATCCTATTAAAAGTGTAACAAAAATATTTTTTAAAAAATCTGGAATCTTATGCAGCATTCTTATGCACTATTTTCTTTTCCATGCCAAAGTAAGTGACTTACCTGGTTTATTCTGTAATATTCCAGTCATCAAAAATGTTAAGATGTTCAGCTCATGCAAATAAAAAATCAGTTTAAGTAACTAGATCCCATCTAAATTTTTAATTTTATGTTTGGGACAAAAACCAGAGGAGCAGAATAGTTAATACAAGTTTTACCTTGCTATAAGCCTTTTTTTTTTTTTTTAAGTGCGTGCTTTTTTTTTTTTTTTTACCTTTCTCCTTTCCTTGTCCTTCCCCAGTTTTTCCCCCAGAAATAACTTATGTCATTTGTAACAAACTTAACTGTAGGAATAACTATCAGAGTAACTAATGGTGATTAGCAGTTTTAAAGTTAAACCATAAATAGTGCAACATCAGTGAAGTGTGGCATAAATAAATGTGTAACAATACTTCTTAGCTTTGGGTTTCTCTTACATTTTTATTTTTCACATATCTGTTTGCAAAATCACTATTATGTCTTGCTTATATAATCAAAATCTTGGCAGGTTGCTGCAAGAAAAGCATAACCAACCCAGAGCGTCGATATGCTTATTTGAGGAGATACTAGACTTTGTGCCAGGTTAAGCTAGGTGGATGTTAAGGAATGATGGGTTACATTAATAATGAAAAACCCAGCCAATGCTTGGCTTTGGTTAGACCTTCCTTTTCTATCAATGATGTAAATGATAAGATAACTTGTTTTAATATCCATTCACTCCTAAAAATCTTTTTTTTTTTAATTTTTTTTTTTAACGTTTATTTTTGAGACAGAGAGAGACAGAACATGAACAGGGGAGGGTCAGAGAGAGGGAGACACAGAATCTGAAACAGGCTCCAGGCTCTGAGCCGTCAGCACAGAGCCCGACGCGGGGCTCGAACTCACGGACCACGAGATCATGACCTGAGCCGAAGTCGGCCGCCTAACCGACTGAGCCACCCAGGCGCCCCCTAAAAATCTTTATAACACCAATAATACATAAGTAATCTGATATAAAGGTGTGAACCCAGTTGATACCCAGAAAATGCTTACTAATGATGATGGAAAATGCATAGCTTTCTGTATATTTTCATGTCTAAGCAACAGCATTTGTTCTTCAATTGCTGAATTATTATTTTATTAGTATGCAATGGTTTTGTGCTGCTTGCTTAAATTTTACCTGCTCCCTGGGTTCTACAGTGGAGTTTAGTGTTTCATAAATCAGTCCAAAAACTAAGTCTAGTATGTTTGCATTTTCTACTATCTTTCTGAGGTATATTACTGATTAGGAACACAAGAAAACATCTAGTTTTTGTTTTTTTTCTCCTTTTGTCCAGTTTGTAATTAGCCTAATTTGGTCAATTTAGGGTGTTATTCTGAAAAACATTCTGTGGGAAGAATTCTAATTTCTTAGAAGAGTAACAGAATTAAAATCTTTCCTAGTTACATTCTTGGTTGAAGATAGATTTTCTAAAAAAAAATTATTAATGTTTTTATTTTATTTTTGAGAGAGAGCATGTGGGAGAGGGGCAGAGAGAGAGGGAGACACAGAATAAGCGGGCTTAAGGCTCCACAGTGTTAGCACAGAGCTTGACTTGGGGCTCAAACTCAACTGTGAGATCATGACCTGAACCGAAGTCGTACACTTAACTGACTGAGCCACCCAGGCACCCTGGTTGAAGATAGATTTTGTGAGTTTAATTTTAGACAGCATTTTCCCATAGTAAACTGTTAAAGCATATAAAGTGGAAAAATAACAGTTCCTTTGTCCCACCTAAGGAAAACCCACTGTCAACTGTTTCTTGGGTATACTTCTCAAAGTTCTACACATATATATATCTTTTTTCTTTTTTTTTTAAATGTGTGCACACATGTATGCACACACATGAAGGAAGCCATATAGTGTACCATGCATAAATAAATGTGTTATTGCTGCAGAGATATCTGTTGTATGGAACTTTCATAAGTTATTTTAGTGATCCCATTTTGATAAATATTTAGGTTTCTTTTTATTTTATGATTTTCCTCTTCTAATAAGTTCCTGGTAGATATCTCTTCATAATTCTGTGTCTATATATAGAATAGATCCAAAGATCACTGGGTTATTCTAAAACATCAAATCTTGTGATATAGGTATGTATTTCAATAAGTTAACCAAACCTTTGGTGGACTGCCTTGTTATTGGAATCTTTCTCATAAAATTTGAGTTAGGTGCCTGGGTGGTTCAGTGTCCGACTTTGGTTCAGGTCATGATCTCACTGTTCCTGAGTTCAAGCCTCACGTCAGGCTCTATGCTGACAGCTCAGATCCTGGAGCCTGCTTTGGAATCTGTGTCTCCCTCTCTCTCTGCCCCGCCCCTGCTCATGCTCGCTCGCTCGCTCTCTCTCTCTCTCTCTCTCTCAAAAATAAACACTTAAAAAAAAGTTTAAAATTGGAGCTCATAAGCAATATTTAGTTTACTACTTATAAGTTAATGTAGGGGAGTAGTTCCAATTAATTAATTGGCTTGGGAAGTGGATTATATCTGTGTATAAAATAGATAAATACTCAGAAAAAGTGATAATGCTGGGCCATCCAGTAGTAACTTACTATATACATGCTCATTTGTCTTCTAAGCATTTTATATATATAGTTATTTTTTGAAATCTGAGCAGTTGGGTGAGTTTGGTACAGTTAAATGTAGAAGAGACTGAAGATTAGACAGGTTGAATGCCTCGCCCAGGGGCCCAGAACTGGGCACATGGAAACTCTATTCCTAAGTGTAACTGTAGAATTCATATTTCCTGGTTTTTTGTTGTATTCCTTCCAATGGGTGCTTGCTTCGGTAGCACATATACTAAAATTGTATTCCTTCCAGTGAAGCGACATTTTCAGTCATTAAGAATCCAGCAAAAGAGGGGCGCCTGGGTGGCACAGTCGGTTAAGCGTCCGGCTTCAGCCAGGTCACGATCTCGTGGTCCGTGAGTTCGAGCCCCGCGTCAGGCTCTGGGCTGATGGCTCAGAGCCTGGAGCCTGTTTCCGATTCTGTGTCTCCCTCTCTCTCTGCCCCTCCCCCGTTCATGCTCTGTCTCTCTCTGTCCCAAAAATAAATAAACGTTGAAAAAAAAAATTAAAAAAAAAAAAAAAGAATCCAGCAAAAGATAATGGAAGAAAACAAAACATGCCTCTGATTCTTGAAATGAATGCTGCCATCTTCTTACCACCTCCAACTTTTTGGATTCATATACATTATATTACGAATAAGTGATGTAAGTGAAGGATAGACTATTTAATTTGGAATTGCATTATGCTTCATGCTATAATAAAATCTCATTTATGCTAAAGATAATTTACCCAACATCTCTAGCCATCTCTGGTTCAACCAAAAAACAAAAATGCTTCCAGGAAGCATTTCTTCATAAACGGAGCTGCTCAGACTCTCACTCAGATCTCATTTACTCCCATTTCAGATATTTCTAACATGCACTGGGGTTTCCTACCTATGACAGTTGATTAGAAGCAATGAATTAGAAAAACCACAGGTAGCACCGTTACAGACAAGAAAGCCAACAGTTCCAAGAAGGAATAGCTTTTGGTGTAATGCTGGTAGTAGTAGAAGAAAAACCTACAAGCAGACAGAATTTTAAGTGTTGTTTTGGAATCCTTGTCTTTCGTATACTCCAGGAGTACTCAAGGCCATCAACTTGTTTAAAACCAGTATGGTGATTGATTGTAATGTTAATCCTGAGTATTATTTTTAAAAATAAATTACACTAGATACACTTTAATTAACAAGACAGGGATTTCCATTCACAAAAGGGCAAATTTTGCTGGATAAAATCCGTGTAGCATTGTCATACCCAAACTAGTGGTTATGATGTATCCTTTTAACTTCAGTGAAGGGCCCTTTTCACTTTTAAAGCATTGTTGTTGCTGAAGTTCACAGCATAGCCTATTAGTGCTGCAGATTCTCAAAAACAAAAAAGATTGATGATGACTCAGAAGTGTACACATGTGACCAGGCAGAAGAGAACCTGTGCATCTCTGATGCTGCAGGAATTTTTTGCAATTGCCTTGCAGACCTTAATTTCCTCCTCAGAGCATTGTGATTGCTCTGTACATTCTATAAATTATTTACACCCTGATGGTACTAAACGACTACATTAATGGCACCTCTGGCTCCACATGATATCAAGAACTTTAATAATTCATCACTTATTACAGCTTACATCCCTGTAAATTGGCATGAGTGGGAGCTGAGTTGACAACATTGAGATAAGGCCTTCTGTGAGACCTTTACTCTCCAAACATCGTATCCATAAATACTCAGATATTAGTGGTGTTTAAAAATAAAGGAAAGATAATTGGCTATTACAAAGCTAGACTCTTTAGGCTATATTTATCAAGCATTAGATTACTTCAGGTTCTTAAGTACATCTTAGGGATATTCAAAGTGAAAATTTTTGAAAGATACTTCTTCATTTCAGGACTACCACTTTAAAAAAAAAAAAGCCTAACACTAGCATTAGCTTATTATCCACCCTAAATGGAATTAATGATTGGCCACTGGGAATGATGATGAGAGACTTTAAAAAATCATTCAAATTCTTAATCTAGGAGTTTTATATCTGATAATAGAAGTCTTCCAATTTTAGTCTTCTTCAGCTGTTTTGGAGTACTTTATTATTTTTTTTAATTTTTAAAAAGCATTTATTTTTGAGACAGAGACAGAGCTTGAGTGGGGGAGGGCAGAGAGAGAGGGATACACAGAATCCGAAGCAGGGTCCAGGCTCTGAGCTGTCAGCACAGAGCCCGACCTGGGGCTCGAACCCACGAACCGTGAGATCATGACCTGAGCTGAAGTTGGACACGTAACCAACTGAACTATCCAAGCGCCCCTGGAGTACTTTACAAAAAGAAATAGGAAAGGCATGGTTATGGAAAGCATGTGTCTATGCACTCCCATATTCACATGTCATGATTAAATTCCAGAGTGAAATTTAGGTATAAAAGAATTTGCCCATTTCCAGGGAAGAGGGGGAAGGGTTAAGTTGATCTTGAATCTATCTTTAGTTCTCCAGTGACTGCACCTGAGTACTATCAATGTTGCTTTCAAAAAAGACAAGGTTACTAAAGTTGACAGCTTGTAACCCTAGCATTTAGCACAGTGCCTGGCACATGGTACCTGATGATCAGATCAATCCATATAATTCTAGTCAGACAGCTGGTATTTTGATAACTTAAAGTTATACTGATTCATACTATAGTAGTCCCCCTCCCCCCTTATTCACAGGAGATACATTCCAAGACCCCCAGTGGTTGCCTGAAACCATGGATAGCACTGAACCCTATATATATTACCATGTTTTTTCTGACACATACACACCTATGGTAAAATTTATAAATTAGGCACAGTAAGGCATTAACAGCAATAATAACAAAACAGTTAAAACAATATACTATAATAAGAGTCAAATGAATGCAGTCTCTCTCAAAACACTGTGCTCATAAGAAACTCACCCTTCTTATGATGCTGTGGGATGGTAAAATGCCTGCATGATGAAATGAAGTGAGGTGAATGATGCAGGCATTTGCAGCATAGTGTTAGGATCATCTGCTTCCAGATCCTGGGTGACTGTGAACACCTGAAGTCACACAAAGCCACACCGTGGATAAGGGGGTTGGGGGAACTACTGTAGTTGTTTTCAATGCTAGCACTATTTTAGGAATGTATTGTAGTTCACTGTTAGTGTTTTTAAACTTCTACCTAATGTGGATTTGTCACAGAAGGGGTCCACAGAGCCTCATTATGGGGTTCTGACCTCTGAGGCATATATTCTTTTTTTTATCCATAATCAAAACTTTATTGAAAAACTGACACCAAAATAGGATATCACTAGTGTATATCTCACAGAATTAAAATATTGTTTTGGTAGATTAACTGGAAATACTGAACTGATTAGGCTTTTGGCGATATAACACAAGTTCAGGAGGTTTTGTGGATCATTAGTGTTGCTTTCTTCTAAATGAACACCCTTCTGTGAGTCTGGCCTTTCCTCCTGTTGGCTGGCACAACACAGTTGAACAGCCTACACAAAGAACCACGGTCTGAACATGGCTCAGACATCCATAAAATAGGAGTTTGGGTTTTGAATTAGCTGTTTCTTTTTCCTTTTCCTCCATTGAGGGCCAGTGTTATAAATCTCTAGCCAAAGAAAGGCATATTAATCCTTTTGCGGGCCCAGGCAATCTGTTCTGTAAGGCGACAGCCCTAGCAAGCGCCATGCCAGTGCACTTGTGGCATCTGAGGTATATATTCTTAAGATAGCATTGTCCTCTAGGGAGGCTCCAGAGTATTTCAGGTATCCTTTGGATTCTATCAAAAAGCCTTTAGAGGTTGGGGCACCTGGGTGGCCCGGTCGGTTGACTGATCGACTTTGGCTCAGGTCATGATCTCACGGTTGGTGGGTTTGAGCCCCGCATCAGGCTCTGTGCTGGCAGCTCGGAGCCTAAAGACTGCTTTCAATTCTGTGTCTCCCTTTCTCTCTGCCCCTCCCCGTCTTGTGCTCGCTTGCTCTCTCTCTCAAAAACAAATAAAACATTAAAAAAATTTTTTTAAAGCCTTTAGAAGTTCTTCAAAGAGATAGAGAAAATTAATCTTTCCCCCATTAGAGACACTGGACAGTTTTCACTGATACTTAATACAAAATAGTTTATGCCATGTGTAAGTTGGGTTAACTCGGTTGCTTTAGATTTTTTAAATTATGGTTTCCTTTAAAAGCGATTATCTGCTTGTCATTGACTCCACGAGAGAACTGCAGGAGATGAATACAGTCAAGAGTTACATTGCCAGAGAGATTAGGGTTTGGGAAGGCCTTGGAAGCACTGGTATGGTTAAAATGAAAGCTCTTGGGGCACTTGGGTGGCTCAGTCGGTTGAGCATCCGACCTCAGCTCAGGTCGTGATCTCGCGGTCTGTGAGTTCAAGCCCTGTGTCAGGCTCTGTGCTGACAGCTTGGAGCCTGGAGCCTGCTTCGGATTCTGTGTCTCCCTCTCTCTCTGCCTCTCCCCTGCTCATTCTCTGCCTCTCTCTCTGTCAAAAATGAATAAGCATTAAAAAAAAAATAAAATGAAAGCTCTTAATCTATGAAAGGGAAAAAATTAAATTTCAGCAAGCATGAGATATGGAATTAAATCACACTGTGCTAGCCTGCTACACAGATGGTACTCGCTCTCTACTTGCCAGACCAACCATGTTGAAGCAGAAAGTGGACTATCTAACTTAAATTAGAAGAGCTGAATTTCTTCTTTAGTTGAAATGCCACAGTAAATATCTTTTGTGTAAAATTCAGTGTTTATTGTTCAGTCGCAAGTGTGAATTGGATGAAAGTATCCAAATACAAGATTTTTATGTGGAGCAAATTCCTATTTTTCTCTCTCACGTTTCCCAGCACACACCTCTAGTCATGAGTGTCCTTGAGCTGATATCTGATGCCAGCCAGATACCTTGGAGTAAAGGGTTTAGAACTGTTGTGGAAAAGTGATGGCTTCATTTAGGCTTAGTTATGTTATGTGTGAATTAAGCTCCTAAGTGAAAGTGGCTGAAATTTTACATATGGACAGACACGGATCTAGCTGTGAACCAATTGTTCTGCTGTGATAGAGACATCATTCAAACCTGCATGCATCTGTCAACTCCCTGTGGTGGCACAGTGAGATAAAGTGATCTGTAATGTTTCTCTAGTGTGTCCCTATTGCTAGCCATATTGTAATGTATAATACATCTCTTGGGCAGACAGCTTGAGTGGGCTGGATTCCACTTCAGCCCTGTAAAGATGCCAGGAAGCATCAAGGTGAATTTTTAAAGCCTATTTAAATATTTAGACTCCTGACTAATTTCAGTGAAATCTCCGCTATATCTAACAAACCACGTGCTAGAAGTGAGATGGAATCTCAAGTTTATGGCTTCCTTACTGATTAGTTGTATGACCTTGGATTGACAAATTATTTATCTGCCTGTTTCTGTCTAGGGCAAGTGAGAATTGTAAAAGGATTTGCCTCATAAGGTTGTTGTGTGGATTTTTAGGCAGTTAACATGTATAAAATATGTAGGAGAGTGCCTACCCCTTAATAAATGTTAGCCACTGCCACCACTAACAGTCATCGTCATCAACATAATTTAGAGATGAATTTTTATTCCCTGAAGTTAGATTGCTTTTTTTAGGAAGACCATATCTCTATCAAGGATATGACCAACCTCAATTCTCATATAGAGGCTCACTATCTTGTTTGTAAAGTCAATCTTCTTTTATTTACACCTAAAGTATAATGTAGTATATTATTACATATTATAATATTTATTATGCAAATTATATATTCATATTATGTTACTTTAAAGAAAGTATATTTTTTTCTTTCAAAAATATATAAAGTATAGTCCATTATAAGAAAGTAGAAGATAATCACTAAAAGGGATGAAGGGACTCTATAATACTGCTGTGGAATGATCTATCTACAAGATACATTGTTATGAGAAAAAAGGGCACATTACTGTGTAAATTATTCCACCAGTTTTATAAAATTTTGCTAGTACGTGCATAGAATATTTGACAGGCTGCACAAGAAATGGTATATTTTCATTTGTTGCTGTTGGGGAGGAAAATTGTATGGCTGATGACAGGGTGGGAGACTTACTGTATTTCCTTTTATACTTTTTGATTATTGAACCATGTGAATGTATTCCCTAGTTACTTATTAAAAAACTCATAAAAATGACAGTTGGGCATCCAACTTTGGCTCAGGTCATGATCTCACGGTTCATGAGTTCGAGCCCCATGTCAGGCTCTGTGCTGACAGCTCAGAGGCTGGAGCCTGCTTCAGATTCTGTGTGTGTGTGTGTCTCTCTTTCTGCCCCTCTCCCATTCATGCTCTGTCTCTCTAAATAAACTTTAAAAAATAAAATAAATAAAAAGCTCATAAAAATGAAATGTAAAATAGCTGTTTTGAAATCTAGATATTTATTCATCCCTTAGAAACATTTTTTTTTTCGTATTAAAATTCACATTTGATAGGGCTTTTAGATTGTTTTAGTCCCCGCCCCTTGAAGTCTGTTTTCCAACACTAAACTAAGAATGATCTTTTGTCCTCCATTAGGGATTTGAGTCATAATCGGTTGTCTAACTGGAACATCAGCTTGGAGTCTCAAACATTACAAGAAGTGTAAGTTATTTTTATTTGTTTAAATATTTATTAAACTCTTAGATTTGATGGTGAATTATGCATTTGAGGATGTTCAATCCAGAAATGCTATCAAAAAATTGAGGGAAAAAATTTAAAAGACATTGTTTAAAAACCTAAACTGTTGTCTTTGGCTTTGCTACTATTTCTGACTCTGGACATCGTGCCAGAGGTTGGTGATTAGTTGCAAACTGTGTAGAAATATTATTCTATCTACTTTCTTGGGACCAAAAATAAGATTTTTTTTCCATCTTCAGAGTAAATATGTTTTGCTTGTTTTTTTGCCAATTTGAGCCAGTGAAACGCTCTATTGTGTAAACTTTTTTATGTCTTGACTTGTCCAAGATGGAGGCATCATGTCTAAAGTAGATTTACGTGAAATACAGTATTTTTTGTTGTTGTTGTCTGTAATGTGGTGGTTAATATAGTTTCATTTTCTTTTTTTAAAATATAATTTATTGACAGATTGGTTTCCATACAACATCCATTGCTCATCCCAACAGGTGCCCTCCTCAATGCCCACTTTCCCCTCTCTCCCACCCACATCCACCCTCAGTTTGTTCCTCAGTATCCAAGAGTCTCTTAATGATAGTTTCATTTTCTACTTCACTGAAGTTTTTCCTTTAATATTGAAATGTATTATTATGTATTTTTTGGAGGGAATTTTCTAAAATGATATTAATTATCAGTTTAATTTGTTTCTGACTGGGATAACTTGTTCATGCTGTCATTGTCCTTGCATTCTCTGCTTCCCCGCCCCAGTTGACTGGTTCTGATCTGCTGTGCACTGAATAAACAGTTGACAAGCTTATGAGCTGAAAGAATAGGCCCTGAAGAAAGTCCTGAAAACGCGTCAATGGGAAATGAATGAGCTTTATTACATGGACTTTGTAACTTCACCTTGTTTCTTGGAGGCCTTTTACTTCTGGTTTCTTTGTATTCTAGATTATTGAGGTTGTTCAGTGACTGAAAACCAGATTAATGTAATGTGATTATATTAGATATGTACTAAAACATGGGAGACCATATGTTTAAAGAGCTGCTAGGATCAGATCGTGACATGTCACGTCATCTGTAAAATTAATGAATGATAGGGTCCATATCTCAGTGGGCAGATTCATCCATGGTCCCAAGCAACCCTCTCTAACTGTGAGTAATATCAAAAAACGTGTGTGTGTATTTTAAAAATTTACTTAATTAAAGCTTTTATCTTATAAATAGATGTATAAAAAGATATGGATGGTTTAGTTATTTCTTCTTTAAGGAAGACTGAAATTAGCTGTCAGAAATGTAATTCAAGGACGTTGCTGGGATTAAAAATACTTCATGTGCAAAATATTGGTATCAATCATAGATCTACACCATGAAAAAGCATTTCTTATTAAAATCTTTAGTTTCTCAGCATAATGCATTTAGTCTATCTCATTCTGAGTCATAGGCCTTTTTAAATTTGGCACCTATCCGAAAGAATAATTATTAGCCAGAAACCAGAACTCAAGAGGCAACATTTCCCTCTCTAAACTTTTAAATCTGTTTTTCCCCCTTGCCTAGGAAAATGAATTATAATGAGCTAACAGAAATCCCATATTTTGGAGAACCAACCTCTAATATTACTCAACTCTCATTGTAAGTAAGATTTCAGATCTTTTAAATTATGAATAGTACAGTTTTAGAATGTTTGTTTTAGGTAGCCTTTTTGTCGATCCTCATTATTTAACATCCTTGTGGTCTGGAGTAGGTCTCTGTCAGTCGCTTCATTACAGTTTTTTTTTTTTTTTCTTTTAATAGAATCCATAATTTAATCCCAGAAATAAATGCAGAGGCGTTTCAGTTTTACCCTGCTCTCGAGAATTTAGATCTCAGTTCAAATATAATATCAGAAATCAAGACATCTTCATTTCCTCGAATGCAGCTTAAATACCTGTAAGTAGATTTATTTTAAAGTGCATGTTTATGTATTGATAGTTATCTTCCCAGAGATGTCTGTTATTTATTGTGATTTTGATATGCTTATGTGAAACAAACCTAGGGGCAGTTTTTTGAGGTTGTTGTTATTTCTCTTATCAGGAAATATTAAGTATGCAGGTTAATTTTTGAGATTTAATTCTGGATTGTGTTTTACTAAACAGTTTTATAAAAGGTAAATAGCAGTGGTTTGTTAAATAGTGGTTTATCCTATACAATGATAATTAACGTGTGCGATAGTGTTTTACACTTTACAAAGCGTATTCATACATAACCATTTGAACCTAAATGAAGTTGGTATTCTTATTTTGCACTTGCATAAACAAAGCAGTTAAATGATTTGTAAAGTTGTGTATAGTTGCTAAGTGGTAGAGCTGGGTGTCAGTCATAGACTTCAGGTAGCTGTCAGGTGGTAGAATGTTCCATTGCACTAAATTTTTTTGTTCTCTTGTTTATTTTAGGAATTTGAGTAATAATAGGATAACCATCTTGGAGGCTGGTTGCTTTGATAATTTATCTAGTTCCTTACTAGTGGTAAAGTTAAACAGGAACAGAATCAGCATGATTCCACCCAAGATCTTCAAGCTACCTCACCTCCAGTTCTTGTGAGTAACTAAATAGATGGGTTTTAAGAAGGTTGTCTTTTCTTTTAAATTATTTTAATTATTATTAGAGCAAATCAGCAAACCAAAGTTCTGACTGTTAACACAATTTTTATTAAAGGGAACTTAAAAGAAACAAGATTAAGGTGATAGAAGGTCTGACATTCCAAGGGCTTGACTCCTTAAGGTCTTTGAAGATGCAGCGGAATGGTATTAGCAAACTTAAGGATGGAGCTTTTTTTGGCTTGGATAACATGGAAGAATTGTAAGTACTGTGAACTGGAATAGAATCTTGTTAGGAAAGGAGTCTGACTGGGACTTGTCAGTGCCCAATGGCTAAGATCTTTGCTTTAATTACACCCAGGTACATTAGTTCTTTCTCGCTTCTCTGATGTGAAGTAAGTATACACAGAGCTCTTTAAGTTTCGTTGTTGTTGTTTTTAGTATTTGTTTATTTTTGGGAGACAGAGAGAGTCCAAGCAGGGGAGGGACAGAGAGAGAGGGAGACACAGAATCTGAAGCAGGCTCCAGGCTCCAAGCTGTCAGCACAGAGCCCGGCGCAGGGCTCGAACCCATGAAGGGTGGAATCATGACCTGAGCCAAAGTCAGATGCTTAACTGACTGAGCCACTCAGGCGCCCCCTTTAAGCTTTGTTATATAGAACTGGTATTTTTTTCATCATTCTTACAAGCATTTTGTCTAACAAGTTTTTATTAATGTTGGGGCCAATGAAAATTACCAGAATTTACCTCAAACAGGTATATCAAACCCCTTAGTGGGTTGATTTTATAGATTTGGTATTTTAGACAGTCTTACTACCTCCTAGCGATAAATCTTAAGTAAAATCTAAATATTTATCAAGTAGAATTGGTTGGCTTACTTGGGTTTAGCAAAGATAGAGGCCTCACGGAGCAGGACCTCTTGAAGAGTTTTGGAATCTTCTCATTGCAGTGTCTTGTTCTGAACCATATTTTCTCCTTTCTTTCTCTAATTCTGCAGAGAACTAGAGCATAATAACCTTACAGAAGTGAACAAGGGGTGGTTGTATGGCTTGCGAATGTTACAACAGCTCTATGTGAGCCAGAATGCTGTTGAAAGAATCAGCCCTGACGCATGGGAGTTCTGCCAAAGACTGTCTGAACTGTGAGTGCTGGATGGCATTTGGCTGGAGGCTGTGAGACTAGAGTAGGTTGGGATAAGTCACTCCCATGGCCAATAATGAGGTGGAACATCCTGCTTTATTAGAAGTTTGTTGAAAGCTCTAAATTTATCATGTAAATAGAATGAGAATAGGAAAATTGAATTAAAATACAATGAATTCCTTACCTTCCATGTTTCCGGTTTTTAGTGATTTGTCCTATAACCAGTTGACCCGCCTGGATGAATCTGCCTTTGTGGGTCTGAGCTTACTGGAGAAACTGAATTTAGGGGACAACAGAGTCACTCACATTGCTGATGGTGTATTTAGGTTTCTTTCCAATCTTCAGACACTGTAAGTACATCTGTCTTTTCTTTTTTGCTAATTTTTATAAAACAGTAAAGCAAATTAAAATAACTAATCATAAGCTGCACATTTATGTTTATGTTAACATTTTGCAGTTCTTCTATCTTAGACTTAGGGGCAAGACAGTCTTATTTGTCTCTGTCCTCACACATAAATCTTACTTGTCTCTAGCCAGTTCAGTTTGTACTTTAATTTAGAATTTAATCAACCGAACAACGGAGCATCTCTTGTTTCAGTTACCATGGAACAAAACATGGTTGTTAGTCAAGAATGCACATTTTCTTGTTCCTCCGACCTTGAACTACTTTCAAAACTGCTACTCGTTCAGAAGGATGCAGGCTGTGTAGTGGGAACAGCTGTGGCAGGAGCCCTGTTCAGTGCTGCTAATTTCCTGCATGACTTTGGACAAAAAACCTTAAATTTATCAATGAGCTCATGTGTGCTAGGTGCTTTCAGAATAACAGGATATTATTGCTCTTTTCCATATTAGGAGGCTGAGGTTCAGAGAGGTTAAAATGATTTGCTTAAAGTTATACAACTTGTATTCCCAAGTGGTCTTTCATCCAAGTACTAAGCAGGCCTGACCCTGCTTAGTTTCAGAGACCAGACAGAATCAGGTGCGTTCAGGGGAAAGTCATACAGCTTGTCAATGAGCCAGGTCTGTTTGACACTGGCTTTTTACCATACTGCCTGAAAAACAAAATCACTTAACCTTCTGTGAGTGTCATTTTCTTTTTGTCTTCCTCCAGTGCAGGAGGGGCATAGGAGTAAATGGTTGCTATAGGCAATTTCCACTCTAAAATTCTGGGTTTCTGTAAGTTGGGTGTTTTACTGTCATGAAATGTAATTGAAAGAAGAGGTATTTTAACGAAATACAGTGATTTCAAACAGAGCAGAATAAGAGAAAAAGGCTAATTAGTAGAATTTGTAGATTGTAAAGTTCCTGAATAGGGGACTTTTTGGTCATCATATTCAGGGTTGATAAATGATCTCAGAAAAGAGGCAGGCTCCCAAATTGGAGACCTAGCCATCAGCGAGAAAGTTAGCATGATAGTTTTGTGAAGGTGTGTATATACCTGCACAAGTTTATTGGAATTTTTTTTTTTTTTTTAGCTTAATGAGGTATTTTTTCCTTCAGATTTGGCCCTGGAAAGTTAAAAGTGATGTTTTGTTGTTGTTCTTTTTTCTACATTATTAGAGGTGAACCTAGACCAGCTTAAACCCAGGAACTTAGATGCAGCTGCAGCCTTTTGGCATTTCAAAGACTGGCAGTCAGGTTCTTTCAGTACCACAGATTATTACTTTTAATATTAAAGTTGAGGAAAATAATCGCAGAAGTAAATAATTGTCTAATGCCACAGAGACGGTTAAGGCAGAATTAGAATAAGATCTGAGAAATTTTGGCTTTAGATCAATACTCCTGCCGGAGTACTTACTCATTTTGGCCAGTGAGTTGTATTTATGCTGTGCTATGGAGGAAAGTCTTGAAGAGTTGAGTCGTCAGTTGTTTCAGTGTTTATCGCTTAGTAAAATAAAATGAACCCGTTAGCTTTCACTTCAAGTAAAGATATAGCTAAATAGGAAGCATGATCTCCTATCTCCTGTTACTCACACAACTTTAAATGTCTCATTAAGAAAAGAGCTTTGTGTTTATTATGAGATGACTTAAGGAAGCAAAAGCGATTATCTATAACTGGTACTTCTTCCAGCAGGGCATTGTGTAGTACAATTGCATTTCCTCTGAGGACGCAACAGTGGATTTTAAAAGATCCATACTTTTCCTTTTAAAAATAACAGTGATCACTCTAGCGCATGGGTGTATCAGTGTCACTTCCCAGGGGGCATGTTTAATTGCTGTCAAGCTATGAAGCTCTCCACTGACATAATTCTTTGTCAGCCATTTTAGGTTTAAGGGCCCGCGGGAAGGATTGGGTCACCCAGAAATCCCATTAGTCTAAAATCACATTTGTAAGGCATATCCCCTGCGTCTTGAAATCCTGCTTTTTGCAGGACCCTGACTATAATTTTAAATATGCTAACACAATCAGGGGCTGTTAGCTGGGAAGATTAATACTCTTACCAGGTTGCTTAATTTATTTATCAAGGCCAGCTTAATTCTTTGCTTATGAGAATCAGTTCTTGCTTGCTTATTGCAGACATTCTTTAAAAACCGTAGTCAAGTGTTTGTCGTAAATAACTGTTAAAATAAGGATGAAAATTAGCATCGCCATGCCAGGATGATGCCCGGTGCTATAATGGTCATGTTAACTAACCTAATCTGTCTTTCCCTAACATTTTTGTAGAAACTTAAGAAACAATGAAATTTCATGGGCCATAGAAGATGCTAGTGAAGCGTTTGCAGGACTCACAAGTCTCACTAAATTGTATGTATTTATACTATTTATGTATGTTTACAAAGGTGTGTTTTTAAGAAGCAGTTGTATATGTGATTGGATTGTCTTTTTGCTGTGTCTGGAAAGTCAGCCTCTTGACTCATCCACTAAAGGAAGAAACTGTTTATCAAGTTTTTTGTTTATCAGTGGTTTTAAATTTTATTTATTTATTTAGTGGCAAGACACTTTTTTTTTAAGTTTATTTATTTTAGCGAGAGCATGCATGTGCATGCATGAGCTGGAGGAGGGGGCAGAGAGAGAGAGAGGAGAGAGGATCCCAGGCAGGCTCCCACACTGTCAGCGCAGAGCCCAGTGCAGGGCTCAAACCCATGAACTGTGAGATCTTGACCTGGGCCAAAATCAAGAGTCGGACACCCAGGTGCTCCTTGGTGGGACACTTTCTACTGAAAGAGCTTTCTTATGGGCACTCAAAGAGAAGTTATTCATGGAACTAGAATTGCTCTTCCAGAGTTGAACCAGTATTCTTCTTCTTCCTCTTTTATTTTTTTAAATATTTATTTATTTTTGAGAGAGGGAGAGAGAGAGAGGAGGAAGAGGCAGAGAGGGGGGAGACAGAGGATCTGAAGTAGGCTCTGCACTGACAGCCGTGAGCCTGATGTGGGGCTTGAACTCATGAACCGTAAGATCATGACCTGAGCACAAGTCGGATGCTTAACCAACTGAGCCACCCAGGCACCCCTATATTCTTAATCGTAAGAGATTTATGGGTAATTTATCTAGTGAGAGAGGAATTCTCTCAAGTAAGATTTTAGATCTTCTCTCCTGAGAATTTCTCCAAGGCTTTACACTTGTCTGAATTTCTTTGACCTGATCTTTTGCTAAGAAGGGAGAAACTGGGACTATAATCCAGTTTATTATATGAAAACTAGCAGCCCATCAGTGGTCCAGATGGCTGTTCACAGGCACCTTGTTGAGCTCCAACCTATTAATAGAAGCCTTCATTCTGTGTTTTGCATTGGTTGGTAATAAAGGTTCACAACTTTCTTAAAAATGTATGTTAAACTTATTTTCACTTTTTATAGGTAAATGTTTGCTTTAATGAATTAAATTTTGCTTAGTGGAGGCTTTATTAGAAAGGTCTGTTTGTATTTCAGGATCTTACAAGGAAATCAAATTAAGTCAATTACAAAGAAAGCATTCATTGGTCTTGAATCCCTTGAGCATCTGTAAGTATTTTGCATCTATTTTGCTCCGTATATAAATAATCTTTGCTATTAGCAGAGGTTCTCATGACCATTTAAAGTGTTTATATAACTTAATTGTAGAAATGTGACCGGTAATGTTTCATTTCTCTTCATTTCAGAGATTTGAACAACAATGCTATAATGTCTATCCAAGAAAATGCTTTCTCTCAGACTCGCTTGAAAGAACTGTACGTAACTTCAGTCTTTTTGTCACCAATCATTAGATCATTATCCATGCTTGTTTCTAAACATGATGAATGTGACCTATATGTTTCCAAAAGCACACGATTCAGGCAGGAAAAAAAAAAAAGAGAAAGTGTTAATATTCAGTTACTGTAGTGGCTGGATATAATTTTTAAATAACCCAAGATTGAAAAGCCCAGAGTTTGTGCCACCAAGACCTTCTGTTTTGCCTGTGCTGCTAATGCTTATAGTTGAAGAGACCTTAGCACTGCTCCTTGTGCTTGTTGTATATCTTCCTGTTCCTTATCCCCCCTGACCTCCCATTTATTTTTGGATTATTGGAAAAATGTGTTCCCAGTCCCCTTAGGGTGGATCACAGTTCAGGTATTAGGTAATTTGTTGCATATAATCTAGCACTTTCAGTATAATGGTCAGAGGGGATGTTTCTGATATGGGTGTTCAAGCTACTAAAATGGTCAAACACTGTTAAATAGTTGTAGTGGAAAAACACACTTTATACCCTTTTTCATTCATGGTTTTTAAAAAAATTATGTTTAGGGTTTTCCCAGGGGGAGGGGCGGTTAGTTGGGCATTGGTATTCATTTTAACCTTTGGTGATTTGAATACTCAGCCAGTGTTAAGAATCAGTAGACTAAAGCAATTTATCTTGCCTTGCCTGAAAGCTACTCAGAGGAAGGACTGTGGTCCCAAACTGGTACATGATGAGATAAGGCTAGAAGTTCATAGGAAGCATTCAGAAGCTTTTAGAGCAGTTTGACATTACTGTGATACTTTTGTTGAATTTTATAGAAGTATTAATCTACAACAGATTGGAAATTTTAAAAAGTGGTTCTTCATCACAGGTAGTTTGAGATGCACTGGAAGTGTGTGAGTTCAAACTGCCTAGGTTTCAAATTCTGCCCCATTCTTTACAGCTATGGGACATTGGGAACATTTAGCCTAAAACTCAATTTCCCTTTTGAGAATGGGCGTTGTACCTCTCTTAGAGTTATGTGAGGATAAAATGAGGTAATTTGTTCATTCAAGAAATATGTTATTGTCATCTGCTATGTAAGGTACTGTTTTAGGTGGTAAAAACACAGTGGTGAACAAGACGAAGTCTCTGTTCTCATAGCATAGTACGATAAATTCTGGTAAGGAAGTCAAAGAATAAATCAGTAGATACATAATATCTCTCATCAAGTAATAAGAGTTCTGAAGGAAAATAAAGGCGGGTCAGAGGTATGGAGAGTGATGGGGATTGCTATTTTAGTTTTTATTTTTTTTAAATGTTTGTTTATTTTTGAGAGAGAGTACAAGCGGGGGATGGGCAGAGAGAACTGGAGACAGAATCCAAAATGGTCTCTGTGCTGACAGCAGCAAGCCCAATGTGGGGCTCAAATTTATGAACCACAAGATTATGAACCACGTCTAGCCGAGGTCAGACGCTCAACCAACTGAGCCACCCAGGTGCCCCTGGGATTGTTATTTAGATACAGTAGTGATGGAAGGCCTTTTTGAAGATAACAGAATTTGAGTTAGTGAGTGGCAAAGCATTGAATACTAGTTGAAGAGCATTCTGCACAGAGAACAGCAAGTACAAGGGCCCTGAGGTAGAATCTTGTTTCTTATGCTTGAAGAACAGCAGAGACACTAGTGTGGTTGGAAGAGAGCGAGAGGAAGAGTGCTTAGGAGATGAGGTCAGAGAGTTAAGCAGGAACCAGACCAAGTAGGGCTCAATGAGTTATGAGAAGTTTGGATTTTTTTTTCCTCTAAATGTCTCAGGAAACTTTGGAGGGTTTTGAGAAGATGCTCAGTACAGAGCCTGGCATGGCACACAGTAAAAGTTGAATAATATTAATAATAAAAATAAAAATGTTATGGAAATAATCATTAGTTATTTTCTGCCAGACTTTCAGGTAGCTCTTTTTTTTGAGGGGTGGAGTCTGTTGAGATATTTGAGATATTTCTCCTAGGCTTAATTTTTAAGGGTACAACCTAGTGCATATATTAGTATTACCTTTTTTTTTTGCCCTTGAGAATCTGAGGGCCACCAATGAAGTTTTAACTCTTGTCATGAGAACTCAGTGTAAAATGTAATTTAGACAGTAGGCGAGAGCAAATAGTGTAGTTTCATTCTTTAGTCATTTGGTAGTTTGAGAATTGGTTTGAACAAAATGCTAGTGGAGGAGACTCTAATGTACCTTTTTTACTGAGACATTTTGGTTGCTTTTGGTTGATTTAAATCTAAGTCATATTTACAATACTGTTACATCAACATTTATTAAAATATATCTGTATGCTTCTTGGTATCCTTCAGTGCTTTGCATAAATATTAGGTGGAGATGGGAGAGTTGTATGTAAATTAAAAATATTTTGCATTAAACTTCTGTAGTCATGGTAGAAACATTAGAAAGTACAGTTAAACCAAGGAGAGCCAAGTCCCCAGATGCCCACTACTTGAAGACAACCACTATTAATATTTTGGTGTGTATCTTTTTGAGAGGTTTTAACAGGGTACTCTGTTAGGTACTTGGGGGCAGGTTGGTTAGTGTGTGAGGGGGGAAAGATGCAAAAGAAACAGAAGTAAAGGGAAGTAATGTGAATTCAGTGGTATCTGTGTCCAGGCACTATGCTAAATGCTATATTTAAATTTTTTTTTGAGGTAGCCATTCTCAAACCCATTTTCCAGAAATAGAAATTGAGATTTTGGAGACATTAAGTATTTTGCCTAAGGTAAGTAGCAGAATTAGGATTGAGTCCAGGTGTCATGAGCCCAGCTTATACCTAAGAAAGCATAGATCAGACCATGTGACTTCTCTATTCTTAACCTTCCATTGGCTTCCCATCACATATAGGGAGAAAACACCTTAAGTTCTTTTCTCAGTTTGCAAAGCACTTGCATGGCTTGGTCCTCCTTGCCCTGCTCTCTGACCTTCTTCCTGTCGCTGTCCCCTCCCTCACTGTGCTCTAGGCTCAGTGTCCTCCTTGCTTTGCCTTGAGCACCCTAGGCATGTCTGCCCCAAAGCCTTTGCACACAATTTCCTGTATCTCCGACACTCTTAACCTCAGGTCTTCGTGTGATTTGCGGTCTCGCTCCTTTTAGGTCTTTGCCCAAATGCCCTCTCTTCAAAGAATCTTACCCTGACAACTTTATCTAAACCAGTAGCTACCGTGTCTGTATCTTTGCCTTAGCTTTGTTTTTCTTGCTGGCACTTACTTTCTGACACTGTACCTTCCTTTATTTGTTTATTGCTTGGCGCTAATGAATAATGTAAGTTCTGTGAGACCTATATCCCCACAGCGCAGAACAGTGCCTCACATATAGTAGACTCAAGTATTTCTGTGTCAGTGAATGAATATAACCTAAGAATCCTATTACATTTGAAAGGTAACTTTTGGCCTGACTAAGTAAAATTACCCTTAGTTAAATATGCCTTTTGAGATACCATTGAAGACTGTTTGAAACTTCTTTGGAATCAAATCTTAGATACTTTAAAACTAGATGAGGATCTTGGTGATGCACCCAAAGCAAGTTACAGTGTTCTCAAAATCATTTGCTCTCACTGCTGCCAAGTGGATGGGACATTCATGGGTCAGTAAGAGAAAAGCTATCTGATTTTTTCAGATGTGTTTTATAGGCCTATTATATACAGACAACAAACAAAATTTCACTGCCTCTTAGTTTGAGTTGCAGTACACATTGTCACAGGGTGAAGTGTTTTCAGTCTTGATGAAATAATTTGAAAAGAGTTCTGTCCTCTCCACAACAGACATGCTCTGTACTCCAGTGTATATGGTAAACTTTTCTCCAAACTTTTCTGGGAAAAAGTTTAAACCTCAAAAATTGAAAAGAAGGTACAGTTAACAACCATATTCCCTTTTTACCACTTGTTAACTTTTTGCTAAATTTGTGATCTGTTTCTCTCTTTCCCTGCTCCCTTCCCTCTCTCCCTCTCCATCTCTTTCTATCTTTGTCTCTCTCTCCTCTTCACACACACTGTTGTTTTACTTAGCCATTTGATAGTAAGTTGCAGATACCGTAATTTACCCCTAAATATCTCAGTATGTATTTCCCAAGAACAAGGATGTTTTCCTATGTATAGCCACAGCACTGTTAGTCGGTGAAATTAACATTGATAAAGTAATATTAATTGACCTGCAGTCCATACTCAGATTTCCCCAATGTCAAAAAGTGTTCTTATA
Source organism: Lynx rufus (assembly GCF_022079265.1). NCBI lineage: Eukaryota > Metazoa > Chordata > Mammalia > Carnivora > Felidae > Lynx > Lynx rufus. Next base: position 125,867,583 of record NW_025814834.1, on the reverse strand, counting down.
GATAGTTTTTCCAGTCAAGAATCATGTACCATATTTGGTTGTAATGACTTGTTAGTCTCCTTTAATCTAACATAGGTCCTTTACCCTTGTTTTACCTTTTTCTTAATGTCTTTCATGACACCAACATATTTGAGGAATCGAGGCTGACAGTTTGAGTTTTTCTTGTGGTTCAATTCAGGTTAAACATTTTTTTGGTGAGAAAAGTGCATAGGTGCGCAGTAAGCTCTCAGTAGTCAAGAAACTGAGAATGAAAAGTAAAGAGTATTTGTTTTCCTCTTTGTTTCCGCAGGATTCTGAACACAAGCAGCTTACTCTGTGACTGTCATTTGAAGTGGTTGCTTCAGTGGCTGGTTGATAATAACTTCCAACATTCTGTGAATGTAAGCTGTGCACACCCTGAATGGCTAGCAGGGCAGAGCATCCTGAATGTGGATCTGAAAGATTTTGTCTGCGGTTTGTATTTTTGTTTTAAAATTTTGTATACTATACATCTACTGTCTTTTTTATTATTTTATTTTATTATTGTTATATTTTCATCATGATAGGTATACTCTTTAATCCCCATCCCCTATTTCCCCTATCTCCCCTACCTCTCCCCCCACCTCTGGTAACCATCAGTTTGTTCTCTATAGCTAAGAATCTGTTTCTTGGTTTCTCTCTCTCTCTCTCTCTCTCTTTTATTTTTTAAACTTTGCTCGCTTGTTGTGTTTCCTAAATTCCACATATGAGTGAAATCATATGGTAATCGTCTTTCTCTGACTGACTTATTTCACTTAGCATTATACTCTCTAGCTCCATCCATGTCATTGCAGATGGCAAGATTTCATTGTTTTTCATGGTTGAATAATATCCCATTGTGTATATGTATCACATCTTCTTTATTCATTCATTATAAATGGACACTTGTGCTACTTCCATAATTTGGCTGTGGTAAATAATGCTGCAGTAAACATAGGGGTGCATGTATCCCTTTCAGTTCGTGTTTTTGTATTCTTTGGGTAGATACCTAGTAGTGTGGTTTCTGGATCGTAGAGTAGTTCTGTTTTTAATATTTTGAGGAACTTCCATACTGTCTTCTTCCACAATGGCTGCACCAGTTTGCACTTCCTCAACAGTGTAACAGTGCAATTTCCACATCCTCGCCAACATTTGTTATGTCTTGTGTTTTTGATTTTGACCATTCTGACATGTGTAGGGGTGATATCTCATTGTGGTTTTGGTTTGCATTTACCTGATGATGACTGCTGTTGAGCATCTTTTCATGTGTCTGTTGGCCATCTGTGTGTCTTTGGAGAAATGTCTTTTCATGTCTTCTGCCCATTTTTTAATTGGATTATTTGTTTTGGGAGTATGCCCTTGTATCAATTCTTCATATATTTTGGATATTAACCCTTTGTCAGATATGTCATTTGCAAATATCTTCTCCCATTCAGTAGGTTGCCTTTTAGTTTTGTTGATGGTTTCCTTTGCTCTGCAAAAATTTTTTATTTTGATGTAGTCCCAATAGTTTATTTTTGCTTTTGTTTCCCTTGCCTCAGGAGACATAGCTAGAAAAAATGTTGCTGTGGCCAGTGTCAAAGAGATTACTCCCTGTGCTCTATTCAAGGATTTTTATGGTTTCGGGTCTCACATTTTAGGTCTTTAATCCATTTTGAGTTTTTGTTTGTGTATGGTATCAGAAAGTGATTCGATTTTCAATTTCATTCTTTTGTATGTAGCTGTCCAGTTTTTCCAACACCATTGGTTGAAGAGACTGTTTCCCATGGTGTATTCATTCCTCCTTTGTCAAAGATTAATTGACCATATAGTTGTGGGGTTGTTTCTAGGTTTTCTGTTCTATTCCATTGATTTATAGGTCTGTTTTTATGTCAGTACCATAGTAATTACTACCACTTTGTAATATAACTTGAACTCTGCAGTGTGGTACTCCAGTTTTGTTTCTCTTTGTTAAGATTGCTTTGGCTACTTGAGGTCTTTTGCAGTCCCATTCAGATTTCAGGATTGTTTGTTCTAGTTCTGTGTAAAGTGCTCTTGGTATTTTCATAGGGATTGCATTAAATGTGTAGATTGCTTTGGGTAGTATAGATACTTTAACAATATTTTTCTAACACATGAGCATGGAATGTCTTTCCATTTCTTTGAATATCTTTCACCAGTGTTTTACACTTTTCAAAGTACGGGTCTTTCACCTCTTTGGTTAAGTTTATTCCTAGATGTTTTATTATTTTTGGTACAGTAGTAAATGAGATTGTTTTCTTAATTTCACTTTCTGCTGCTTCATTATTAGCGTATAGGAATGGAACAGATATCTGTACATTGGTTTTGTATCCTGCAAACTTACTGAATTCATTTATCAGTTCTAGTAGTTTTTTGGTTGAGTCCTTAGGGTTTTCTATATGTAGTATCATGTAATCCGCAAATAGTGAAAGTTTTACTTCTTCCTTACCAATTTGGATGCCTTTTACTTCTCTATATTGTCTGATTACTGTGGCTAGGACTTCCAGTAGTCTGTTGAATAAAAGTGGTGAGAGTGGACGTCCGTGTCTTGTTCCTGACCTTGGGGGAAAAGCTTCCAGTTTTTCACCATTGACTATGATGCTGAGTGGGGTTTTTCATATAAGGTTTTTATTATGTTGAGATATATTCCCTCTAAACCTACTTTACAGAGGGTTTTTATCATGAATGGATGTTGTACTTTGTCAAATGGTTTTTCTGCATCTATTGAAATGATCATATGATTGCTTTCCTTTCTCTTATTGATGTGATGCATCACATTGATTGTTTTGTGAATATTAAACCATGCTTGCATCCCAGGAATAAAGCCCTCTTGGTTGTGGTATATGATTTTTTAAAATATATTCTTGGATTTGGTTTGCTAATATTTTGTTGAGGATTTCTACGTCTATATTCATGAGAGATCGTGGTCTGTAGTTCTCTTTTTTTATAGTGTCTTTACTTGGTATCAGGGTGATACTGGCCTTGTAGAATGAATTTGGAAGTTTTCCTTCCTCTTGTATTTTTTGGAATAGTTTGAGAAAGATAGGTATTAACCCCTCTTTAAATGTTTGCTGCAATTCATCTGTGAGGCTGTCTAGTCTTGCACTTTTGTTTTGGGGGAGGTTTTTGATTATTGATTCAATTTCATTGCTGATAATTAGTCTGTACAAATTTTGTATTTCTTCCTGCTTTGGTTTTGGTAGATTATATATTTCTGGAAATTTATCTATTTCTTCTAAGTTGTCTAATTTGTTGGCATACGGATTTTCATAATATTCTTTTATAGTTATTTGTATTTCTGTGGTGTTGATTGTTATTTCTATTTAATTAGTAATTTTGTTTATTTGGGTCTTCTTTTTTTTAATGAGTCTTGCCTAGAGGTTTATCAATTTATTGGTTTTCAAAGAACCAGCTCCTGGTTTCATTGATCTGTTCTATTGTTTTTTTAGTTTGTATGTCATTTATTTCTGCTCTAATTGGCACTGTTTCCTTCCTTTTGCTAGGTTTTGGTTTTCTTCTTTTTCTAGTTCCTTTAGATGTAAGGTTAGGTTGTTTATTTGAAATTTTTCTTGCTTCTTGAGGTAGGCTTGTATTGCTATAAACTTCCCTCTTAGAACCACTTTTGCTGCATCCCAAAGATTTTGGACGCTTATGTTTTCATTTTCATTCGTTTTCATGTAATTTTTTATTTCTTCGTTAACTCATTCATTCATTCATTCATTTGCATAAAGATTTTATTTTTAAGTAATCTCTACACCCAGGGTGGGGCTAAAACTTAACGACCCTGAGGACAAGAGTTGCATGCTCTACAACTGAGCCAGCCACGTGACCTGACACATTCATTGTTTTTGTTTTGTTTTGTCTTTGTTTCTTTTAATTTTAGAGAGAGAAAGCACAAGTAGGGGACAGGGGGAGAGGGAGAGGGAGAGAGATTGAGAGAGAGAGAGAGAGAGAGAGAGAGATTGATTCCTAAGCAGGCTCCATGCTCAGTGTGGAGCCTGACACGGGGCTCAATCCCATGACCCTGGGATCATGACCTGAGCTGAAATCTGGAGTTGGATGCTCAACGGACTGAGCCACCCAGGTGCCCCCCATTCGTTGTTTTAATGGCATGTTATTTAACCCCCATGTATTGTGCTCTTTCCAGATTTTTTCTTGTGGTTGATTTCTAATTTCATAGCGTTGTGGTCAGAAAAGATGCATAGTACACACTGTCTTAATAACAAAAGTAAAAAAAAAGAAATTAAACCAGAATGCTTTCTCACTAGCATATCTATTTCCATTTCTCTGTGTTCTTCTCTGAAATTTTTATCTTGTTGTTAATCGTAGGTTAAATTTTGTGTTCTTTGACTTAGTATTTCATAAGTAGTTTTTTTCCTCTGTGTGTTCTTCAGTGATCATTTTTAATGTCAGTATAATAGCATCTTTATGAATGTAGGCCTTTCACTTTTAGGGAGTTGTTAACCTTAAAATAAATTTCCAGTAGTAAGATTCCTGAAACAAAAAAGTAATGATTTTTTTTAAAGTAGATCTTAAAAAGTGCTACCAGGTATTTTACAGAAAGATAGCACTTGTTTATGTTGTCACCAGCAATGGATGAATATACCAGGTTCATGTTGTTTCTGTTTTTCATACAGTTTCTTAAGACTAAGGTGTTGGACCTTTTGGGATGAGCACTGGGTGTTGTATGGAAACCAATTTGTCAATAAATTTCATATAAAAAAAAAAAAAAGACTAAGGTATTGGAATTTTTGGGAGGGGAATGGTGGACAGTCATGGAAAAGTTGTCATGATTCTGACACTCATAATTTCAAGTATATATCTACATTGTTCTTTTCTCAAGCTTGGACATTTTTCCTTTACACTTACATTTCGTTTAAAGTGGAATAACTGGTTCTTAGCCTTGGCAGCAGAACTTTTAGATCAGTGTGTTTGTGTTGCATGTCTCTAGTATCTGATCATTTAGATACCCATGTATGGCCAGATCTGTTTTTATAATCTCCTTAAAGATACTGAGGACACTTGGAAGTTCAGGCCCACAAAATGCTTATTTTTTTTTTTACATATTAATGACATATTATTTATGAATCATAGTATATTAGCCAGTTCTAAGCCTGTCTTCAGTTGGACATTTAACATGTTTGATATTTCTCACTATTTTAGGTGAGAGTTACCCACATACAAAGTATATTATGTTTGTTACTCCCCATAAAATAGAATCATAATCCCTATTTTCTATATTGGCACAGAAAAGAATGAGTGTTGTTATATACATATTTTCATATGTAAGCTCTGTGTATACACAAGAGCTAATAGGATTAGAACTTGTCTTGAAATTTGAATCTGGGTTTTTCTTTTTTCCCTGTAACTGGTAATACTTAAGGAAGGACATTCTAAGCATACGTGACTGTAAGGGATAGTAGAAAATGGTGCTAAGCCCTAAAGTCTGAAAACCTGGGTTCCAGTTCAGCACATGTCTCTGAATAAGTTGTTTGATCATCTCTGGGCCTCATTTTCCTCATCCTTAAACCAAAGAATTGGATGCTAGTTCTGTAGTCTCTGTCTTAATATGCCATTTTGTAAACAATGCACAATTTTACATTATTTGTTTCAAAAGCTGTGGAAGCAAAAATAAGTAACTGACTTGGCTCCTGCCCCATTTTTTTTCTCTTAGATGATTTTCTCAAGCCACAGATAAGAATGCATCCTGAAACTACAGTTGCTCTAAGAGGCACGAACGCGACTCTGACATGCACCGCCGTGAGCAGCAGCGATTCGCCCACGTCTACTGTGTGGCGCAAAGACAGTGAAATCTTGTATGATGTCGATGTTGAGAATTTTGTTCGTTACCAGCAGCAAGCTGGAGAAGCTCTGGAGTATACGAGTGTCCTACATCTTTTCAACGTGAATTTCACAGATGAAGGAAAATATCAGTGCATTGTTACTAACCACTTTGGTTCTAATTATTCTCTTAAAGCCAAACTGACTGTGAATGGTAAGGAATTCTGCTCCCTGATAGTTTTATAGTTATAGAAGTGTTTTTCATGTTCAATTTTTGAACCACCTAACCAAGAAAATGAGGCTAAACCTGACATTTAAGGGGGCATTTTACTGTTTTGTCTTTAGGGTTGTGATAATATATAGACTGGATTACCATTTTGCCTACTTACTGTCCCTAACTGCTCTTTGGTGGAGGATAAGGGGCAATTCCATGGCCCCAGGAAATAGGCTACATTTATTGTTATTTATGCTTTTGAAAAAATTCTTTAGAAATTCTCTGTTCTTTCTAGAACCATAATTTGGCTCTGAAAACTATGAAATTTATTCCTGACACTGTTCACAGGGCTTTCTAATAATTGGGAGTATTTAGGGCATTTCTAGGTACAGTATCATTATCATTGTCTGAGTGTAGTCACACAGAATCATTTTTTAAATTAATGCTCTTTTTCACTGTGGTTTTAAAAATAAATAAATTAATTAATTAAAGAAAATAAAACTTCTCCAAAATAGTTTAATCTATCCCCTATCAGATTGAATAATTAAAATATTTTGGGTTTTGGGGCGCCTGGGTGGCGCAGTCGGTTAAGCGTCCGACTTCAGCCAGGTCACGATCTCGCGGTCCGTGAGTTCGAGCCCCGCGTCAGGCTCTGGGCTGATGGCTCGGAGCCTGGAGCCTGTTTCCGATTCTGTGTCTCCCTCTCTCTCTGCCCCTCCCCCGTTCATGCTCTGTCTCTCTCTGTCCCAAAAATAAATAAACGTTGAAAAAAAAAAATTTAAAAAAAAAAAAAAATATTTTGGGTTTTGTACAACCAAAAGATGTATTTGTGTCTTTCTCTTTTTTTTTTTTCTAAAGATTTAAAAAAAAATTTTTTTTGAAGTTTGTTTTTGAGAGAAAGAGACAGAATGCGAGCCAGGGAGGTGCAGAGAGAGAGGGAGACACAGAATCCATCTGAAGCAGGTTCCAGGCTCTGAGCTGTTAGCACAGAGCTTGACGTGAGGCTCGAACTCACAAACTGTGAGATCATGACCTGAGCCAAAGTTGAACACTTAACCACCTGAGGTGCCCCAGGATGTATTTGTGTGTTACTTCTGTGTTGTTTTATGAGATTTTTGAAAGCATAAATTTTTTCTTATCATGCATTTGCCATGCCAGCTTTGTAGATGTTAGTTTGGAAAACACCATTTAGTATCTTAAGTAAGCATAGCAAATAGTGAGTTCTAAAATATGGAGCCCAGAAAGGTTTGTGGCCTTCTGCCTTCCTTGTCCCCATCAGAGACATCAGGTGGATGTGGCATGCATTCTGGAAGAATTTAGTCATCACTGTACTCCAAGTATTCTGAGGTTTTGGGAGAAGAGATGCCCTCTGAACTTGTATTTACTGTTCATCCAGAGAGCATGTCTTCTCAAAGAAATAGAGTATTTACAACAGTTGGTATTGTGCCTAACAGATTGTCTCATTTATGTGTGTATGTAAATATGTGTATGTGTATTTCCCCACCCACCCACTTTTTTCGGTAATCTTTTCTTGGAACAGAGATGCCATCTTTCCTGAAAACTCCAATGGATCTAACCATTCGCACTGGTGCCATGGCCAGATTAGAGTGTGCTGCAGAGGGGCACCCTGCACCTCAGATTTCCTGGCAGAAAGATGGTGGTACTGACTTTCCTGCGGCTCGAGAAAGGCGCATGCATGTCATGCCCGAAGATGACGTCTTCTTCATTGCCAACGTGAAAATAGAAGACATGGGAATCTATAGCTGCATGGCACAAAACAGAGCAGGAGGCCTCTCAGCAAATGCCTCACTCACAGTATTGGGTATGTGTGCTGCCCTGTGGGTCCCTGCTTTGCTTGGAACCTTTTTATAGGGGGCCTGCTCTGATCTTCATGGTGAAAAAAAAGTCTAAGTTTCAGATTTTAATTGTGATCCTTGTATCTCTGTCACTGTATTTTGCCAATACACATGGGGTTATGTCAGCCTAGGATATCTGTGGATCAGATAACTGAAATCTGCGAAAGTAATGAAGGCAGAATTAGAGATCTTCATCGCATGAATTGAAAATTCGGATCCCTTTATCCTGTCCCTCTGGAAGGTTTCTACTTCATATATATGTTTTTTTACCTGTTCAGCAGTGAGTTGGCAGTTGTTTTATACTGCTTCATAGGGAACTCAGGGCAATGTAATTGTTTTTCCCATATTTTATTATTTTTTAATATAATGTCAAGTTAGCTAACATACAGTGCATCCCTTAGTTCATTTTTTTTTTTTTTTAATTAAATGCATCAAAAATGACCTGTCTTTTGGTTAGATGTCCTGTTTTCCTTCCATTGTGTCCCTCTTCTTCCTGTGTTCTGGGAAAGTGTCTTTTCCCTAAACAGTTCCCTTGACAAGCCTGTTTTTTTTTTTCCTTATGAGAATACTTTTCTTCATGGGACTCAAATCACAGGCAGAGTCTGCTTTCTAGTTCTCTATTCCCCTAGATGTTAGGTTTTTTTAAGTTTGTTGCTTTGTGCTATTTACTCGCATAATCAGAAAAATAAGTTTGTTGTTTTAAAAATTTAGAATATACAGAAGATTAGAAAAAGGGAAAGTCACCAAAACACTGTTAAAGATTTTGGCGTGTTCTGGACCTTTTTTTTTTTTTTTTTTTTTTTATACATTTTCACGTAGTTATGTATACCTACTTCTTTCCTCTTAAATATTGTGTCAAAAGGGTTACTCTGTCATTAAGTCTTGAAAGAATACCATGTGGCTGTACTATACTCACTCATTTTCCCGCTAGATTTAAAGATCTTTTTCTTTTGGGGCACCTGGGTGGCTCAGACGGTTGAGCGTCCGACCTCGGCTCGGGTCATGATCTCACAGTTTGTGAGTTCAAGCCCCACATCAGGCTCTGCGCTGACAGCTCAGAGCCTGCATGGAGCCTGCTTCAGATTCTGTGTCTCCCTGTCTCTCTGCCCCTCCCCAGCTCACACTCTGTCTCTCTCTCTCAAAAATAAACATTAAAAAAAAATTTTTTTTAAAAAAGATCTCTTTCTTTTATGTTTAAAAATTGCACCAATTTCATAATAAACATCTTTGTGTATAAATCTTTGACTTCCTTGCTTAGGATAGCTTGCCCAAGGTAGAATTAGTGATTTTTGAGGCTTTTGCTTTTCTGGAACATGAACTTCAATCCTCCTGCGGGCATATGAAAGTGCTTACTTACTTCATTAACACCTCATTTGTCTAATTCAGTAGAAATCAATAAATAAAATTGTTTAACATGATTCTTTTGTACATCTTTCTGTAAGAGACACCCTCATTTATCAGACCCCTGGAGGACAAGACAGTAACCCGAGGTGAAACTGCGGTATTACAGTGCATAGCGGGAGGAAGTCCTGCTCCTCGCCTCAACTGGACCAAAGATGATGGGCCACTGCTGGTGACAGAACGGCACTTCTTTGCTGCAGCCAACCAGCTTCTCATCATTGTAGATGCTGGCCTGGAAGATGCTGGAAAATATACCTGCATCATGTCTAACACCCTTGGAACAGAACGTGGTCACATTTACCTCAATGTCATTTCATCCCCCAATTGTGACTCTTCCCAGAGTAGCATTGGGCATGAAGACGATGGCTGGACCACAGTTGGCATTGTCATCATTGTTGTGGTCTGCTGTGTTGTGGGCACCTCTTTGATCTGGGTCATTGTTATTTACCACATGAGAAGGAAGAATGAAGACTATAGTATCACAAACACAGGTGAGTGGTACCAGTTAACACCAATGGCTTGTACTTGAGTCAGGAACATAATGTAGGATTTGTCGTAAAATATAAAAAGCTATGGAGCTTTGATACTTTACATGTGGTAGAAGGAAGAGTTTCTTTCTTAAAGTGTCCACTTCCTCCATATAATAGAACCTTTCTGATTAATAATTTTAAGAATTTGTAGATACTCCCCCAAGACTTTGCTTTCATAAACACATTACAGGTACACCTTCTTTCTTTAATGCCAAGGGCTCATTTCCATCATAGCTTCCCTTTGGGAAAGAGTGGAGCTCTTATGACTGGGATCAGCCTTTCATACCCCTCCCCCGGAAATCCTGAAAGAGAAGAGGCTCAGTCAGATAGATGGTGAAAGTTTGCCTATGGATAAGATTTCAGACTTCAGGTTCTGCTTCTTTTAGTAATACTTTTTTTTTTTTAATGTTTATTTATTTTGAGAGAGAGAGCGCGTGCACACATGAGCGGGGAAGGGGCAGAGAGAGAGAATCCATGCAGGCTCTGCACTCTCAGTGCATAGCCTAATGTAAGGCTCGATCCCACGAACTGTGATCTCATGACTTGAGCTGAAATCAGGAGTAGGATGCTTAATTGACTGAGCCACCAAGGCGCCCCTTAAAATGAAGCTTTGAAAAGAATTTTAGTGAGAAATAGTTTAGGGGAAAATTCTAAGAGCTGTTGAGTTCCTAGGTACATAGCATTTTCCTGGCCAAGAGTATCAAAGTGAACACATTTGCACAGTGTCTTCTGAGTGTTGGCTTCAGTCACCTAACTTTATTTGAGAGTTATAGATGTCTCTTTTACAGAGGAGCTTAATCTGCCTGCAGACATTCCCAGCTACTTGTCTTCCCAAGGAACACTGTCGGAGCCACAGGAAGGCTACAGTAACTCTGAGGCAGGCAGTCATCAGCAACTTATGCCTCCCACCAGTGGATATTTACACAAAGGCACTGATGGTAATGACTCTTTGTTGTATATGCTTACAATTTCAGCTTATTCTGTTGAGTTTAGTTTTCAGTGTACCGTTTTCCCCATTAACCTGAGGCAACATTTTAAAAGTAAGATACTCACGGAAAACATTTGGCTGCATGCAAAATAGGATGGAAATTGACTGGAAATTGATTGGATGGAAATCTTAACAGAGAAGAAAACCATCTGACAGAAAGGAGAAACACATCCCAAATCAAGGGATTGGTGTACACAGCAAAGGCTCCCAAACCAAAGTAGGAGATGCTCTAGAAACTTTTCTCGGGTGTCTGATCCTTTAAGGCATGAGCACTCTTCAGACCATATCCAGGGAGGTTTGGGTCTCCTGCTGGCAGGTTGATACTAAAGTTTGAAGGGCAGTGATGATTATCAGCATATGTTGGAGAACAGCAGAGAGATACAACATGTTCCCTAGTTAAATGAATCCCACTTCTCAATACTACTTCTCTCCCTCGCTCTACCCTTCCTGCAGGGAGTGACAGAGCTCAGGGAGATGAATTAAGGGATAGAGGAATTGGGTTTGATTCCTAGTTTCTCTTTACAGCTCTGGGACCACGAACAAGTTACTTAAATCTGAGCTTTGTAACTTTCTAATTTTTAAAATAAATAAGCAATATCTTATAAAGCACTTCTCTCAAGATTTTCATAGATCCTTTCAACAAATCTGTGTAATTCTTCAAGTATTGTTCAAATGAAAGGCCTATTCTATTTGTACAGAGATTGTTTAGGCCGAGGGTTAACAGAATTTCTCGGTTTAATCGATAAATTGGATTTTGTTTTGGCTTTCCATGGAAAGGGGGCTACTGCTAGCATTTAAAAGCATCTTTAAATGTCCCTACTCTTTGAAATTGGTGGGCAATAACACTGCTTTCTGGGCTAAACTAAATTACTTCTAGGTCTCTTCCAGTTCTAACACTGTTGCCTGGTCAAGAACAATTACTTGTTCTTTATTTCTCACTCTCTTTCCTGTCTTTCATCAGTTTTCAAAACACATAACTGGCCAGGGAGCTCATTATTAAACTTTACTTCTGCCAAACACGTGTGTATCAGGCAGGACTCTTGACCATCAGAGGCCTTCTCGAGGGGTACTTTTAGTAATGAGTGTTGCTTAACTCCCTGATGGCATGAAAGGGATGCGGGTTTTTGTGAAGTCATCATAACTCCTTGTTCTCTGCTTTAGTTTGCTTAACTCAAACATGTGACTTGTAGCACAGTGCAGCCTTATCTTGGCCCTTGATTTGGGCCTGACCTGTACAGGCTGGACAGAGATGGTTTAACCTAGCATTCAAGAGCATGGGCTCTGGAGCCAGAGTGCCTGAGTTCAGATTTCACCTCCTTACCATAACAAGGTGGAGGCATCTATGAGCAAGTTACCTCATTTCTCTGTGTTACAGTTACCCCATCTGTTAAATGGGGATAACCATAGTACCTACCTCATAGGGAGGTTGTGAGGATTAAATTAGTTAATTCACAGAAAGACCGTGAAACGGTGTATTGAATAAGTGCTGAATCAGTGCCAACTATGATGATAATGATGGCGGCTGGTGAAGGAAACTGGTTATTGGCAAAGCTGATTCCTTAACTGAAGGATTCTTTCCTTTGTTGTCATCAGGTGGCACTGGCACCCGGGTTATTTGCTCCGATTGTTACGACAATGCCAACATCTACTCCAGGACCCGAGAATACTGTCCGTACACCTATATTGCCGAGGAGGATGTTCTGGATCACACGCTGTCCGGCCTCATGGTCCAGATGCCCAAAGAAACATATTTGGCACATGCTCCCCAAGATGCCCCTATCTTGGAGAGCCTGGTGTCATCAGCAGACAGAGAGTTGGCCGCCTTTCCCGCCAACCATGAGAGGATAAATGAGAAGAAACTTCCCTCCACACAGATGAACAGTGGTAAAGGGCACAGCGTTTTTTGTTTATTTTGCTTTGTTTTTACCCTCCCCTACTTGATTTTTCCTTCTGATTTGACAGGAAGCAAGCCAATTGGTATAATGCAGTAACGAGCTACTATTAGCTGGTGTAAACTGGAGCCAGAGATTTTTAGGGATAAGGGTTACAAAGAAGTCTGTATCTGTAGGGTGGAAACAGCTTTTGTGGGAGTATCAAGGTCACACTCCTAAAGCTTCAGAAGCCGTACAGAGAAAGCTTCTAAAAGGGGTCATATGGGTGTTAATTGTTTCTTCCATCTTTATGTAAATAATGGAGATTGGAAATGCTAAGGATATAATCTGGGCATAATTCGGTGGAGGTTTTTATGGAGAAGATTTAAAAATGTTTTGGTCACTGTTCTCTCAGGTAAACATCGAATGCCAGGATCACTTAGCTGGTGCTGTGGGGTGTTACGATCCAGGGCCATAAGTGAGGAGGCAGTTTTGGGATAGTGTCTGCTGGCCCACATGGCCTGGGAAAAGAAGTATATGTTACATTGTGCAGATGAGGCATTTGCTGACAACTCTTTCTAGACCATGAAGGGCCCTCCTTAGCATGTCTTCCTGTCCCTCCAGGCTTTTCATCAACTGTCACCCTCTTGTCAACCTGAAATGGAAGAGCACAGGAAATTGGGGAGGGGGAGGACTATAGGTGCATCCTGGGGTGGGTCTGGTGGGAGTAAATGATCTGACATGGGACTTTTAAGATACATGCTCTGTTCTTTTTTTTTTTTTTTATTTAAGTTCTTATTTTTAGCAGTACATTTTTTCTTAAGTTTGTTTATTTATTTTGAGAGGGAAGGGCGTGGCAGAGAGAGGGAGAGAAAGAATCTCAAGCAGGCTCTGCATTGTCAGCACAGAGCCTGAAGCAAGTCTCGATCTCACGAACCAGGAGATCATGACCTGAGCCAGTCAAGAGTAGGACGCTTAACCGACTGAGCCACCCAGGAGCCCCTGAATTTTGAATAAATATATAATAATTAATTAAGAAAGCCTCTCCAAAGATTTCTAAAGAGAATACAAGTCAGAGAAGAGTATATTGTCACTGAAGTTCAGTGCCCATGTTAGAAGTGTGCCAACGGTAAATACATGTTCCTGTGTCTTGAAAGAGGTACACACATACGAAAAAATTTTAGTAAAAGCAAAAGTGCAGTGCATCTTTTTCCTAACTTTGGGGACATCTTATTGTTAAGCTGGTCTGTAAGTGAGGAAGTGTGCAAATGAATGCTCTGGTGCCCTGCTCATTCCTAAGTGGGGTGTTCTAGCTCCTTCTCACTCAAAGTGTGGTGTCAGCTTCGGCATCACCTAGGAGCTTTTAGAAATGCAGACCGAGGTTCCCACCCCAGACCCAGTGAACCAGAGTCTTCATTTTAACAAGATCCCCAGGTTATTTGTATGCATATTAAAGCTTAAAAAGCCCTGTGCTGGTCTTCTTTTCCCTTGGGTTTTGTTTTTATTTCTGAATGTTTGTTTCCAGAATGTTTTGCTAACTTTTTCCAAAATGCATCCCCATGAAGTTAATATAACTTTCAGCAACTGATATTTGGGGAAAGAGTTCACCACTGCAGTAGATAAGGTGAATGAGAAATGCGTATTTTTGAAACCACAAAGTACAGATAATCTGATTTAAAATTGCTGCTTTGGGGGGCGCCTGGGTGGCGCAGTCGGTTAAGCGTCCGACTTCAGCCAGGTCACGATCTCACAGTCCGTGAGTTCGAGCCCCGCGTCAGGCTCTGGGCTGATGGCTCAGAGCCTGGAGCCTGTTTCAGATTCTGTGTCTCCCTCTCTCTCTGCCCCTCCCCCGTTCATGCTCTGTCTCTCTCTGTCCCAAAAATAAATAAACGTTGAAAAAAAAAAAAAAAAATTAAAAAAAAAAAAAAAATAAAATAAAATTGCTGCTTTGGGTTATTATTTTGTTGTTAGAATTATTGGCATGCTAGAAGCTGGAGGGAAGTGGTTGTTTATTTTTAAAAGAATTTTTTTTAACATGGGCATTTGTTATTTAAAGATGTAATGGCTGCATTGAATGAGCGATTTTTGTCTGTGTGTCATGCAACTTTCACGACAATATGGATGCTATTTTAGTCTGTTTCCATGTGTCTAAAGCATTTTATTTTTAAATTTCTGTAGCGGCAGAACCACTAATAATAGATGAAAGGAGAGGACATAGCTCCTGGTTTCAGTAAATAATTGGTGAAGTTTGTTGGGTAGAAGGGCTTGAAAGACCATGGTTCCCGTTTCTATTTTGTTTTCTTTTGTTAATTGTTGCTAAGAAGATGGCAAGTATACATTTGTTCTCAGTGTCCTTATTCAGGAATATTGAGCATCTTTTTTTGGAGGATTTGGGTAGAAGAAAATTAAGTTTTAGACCATGCGTTTTGAACTTCCGTTTGCCACTGATTATTGTCTTTCATTGTCAGAAACATTGCAGCGGCCTCTGTGGAACGCAAGCAAAGAACGAGGCCTGCCTCATCCTCCCTTTTCCCAGCAGCCGGTAATTGAGTCACCGCAACTCCATCAGAGCGAGGGTCTGGCGGAGAGTGGTCCAGACTGTTCCACATCCTCCATGCCCTGTCACAGGTTGCACGACCACGCTTTTGACTTTAGTAGGACTCGGAACATTCAAGACGGTTGTGAGGGCACATGAAACCCACTCCAGGATGAAATCTGGGCAAAGACTCAAGGTAATTAATTTTGTATTTACTACCTCAGAGTTCAGAAGAAACCCCGAAGTCAGCATTTGCTTTCCCTATCTGCAGTTACATCTGACCACACCAAGGTGGGCCGGGCATTTGTTTGGGCTTATACCTGATGAAGAAGGGGTAATGGCTGACAGAAATGGGTTCATCTAATAAAACACATGCAGCACGGGCAGAGGAAAATACAGGACAAATGTGCCTCCTGATGGTTCCACGGGGATGTGCCCAGCTGTGCATTGCCTATTAGGAAGAGTCTCATTGCTGCTTAACATGCTGGATTGTCTCAACCTGCGGAATGATTCTAAGAAAACATCACTGTTCTGTTTTGTCTTCCAAGGAATACAAATAACTTTGGAGCCCTCTGGGAAGTGTGTCTGGGATTCTTCAGTGGTTTTAAGCATATAGTTGAGACTGGGCTTTGATATTCAAGGTCTTTGATAAGAATCCCAGGCATGACCAACTGTTACCATGTCAGTGGGTGTTGTATTCTTGTGAATCTTTTTTTTTTTTTTTTTTTTTTGTCCCTATCGCCCAGGGATCTTATTGTAAATACATGTGCATTTATAAATAATTTTTGTATTCATTGACCATATGTGTTGGCTGTATTGTAAATATTTTTGATATGCCAAAATTATATATAATATCCAGTTATAATATTGACAGCAGCTTCTCAGACCACAGATTTTGTATAACTCGGTTTAGCGAACCTAAAGACTTTGCTTAAAGTTTTAAAAATGTATTTGTTAAGAAGTATATGTACAGAGGCAGGGTACCTAGTGATTGCGTACACACAAACACGATCTTGGTGTAATTAACCACTTTCTTCATACCTAAAAGTTCATACATCTAGTCATTTGCCATCTGTTTACGAGTGCCGGGTAATACTACCTTTCTAAGCATAAAAAGACTCAAAAGACTAGCAGTCTTGTTATAGCCGTGTGCACATAGACAAAGGAAATTTTCTTTTGGGAATATCTTCTTTCAGCAAAGTACGTTGTTGACGAGGAAACCAAAGATTGCTTCTTTTCTATTTGTTTGTTTTTTTTAAGTAATATCTCTTCTACCAATGCACAGTATATCTTAAGAAGGGAAGAGTGCTTTTGGGAGTCATTGAATGTGCACAGATTCTTACATTATAAAGCTTCAGAGTGGTCCTTGTTTTGTACAAGTGATTATTTAAGCCAAAAAGTTCTCTTGAATTTCTGTGATAGCAAAAAACTTTCTGTGAACAAAGGTCTTCACACTCTAATGGAATGTAATGGACCAAAGTTCTTTTTTTGTCTGTGCTTTCAGATTTTCTTACCTAGGCTGTCAGATCCTGTCCTCTAAACCTAGTGAGCACTAGTTACATCCTGGATAACTTCCATCACTAAAATGCAAATTTCTGTTTCTAAGTTACTGCGCATTTCAGGGGTTCTAAACTCACATAATATCTTCGCTTTTTGCCAGAAAGTTGAATTGCACACTGGTTTTCAATCCTCAGTTTTTTTCTCCCATAGACAGCAGCACCTCTTTAGCTGTTTCTCCTGCCAAGCCTTTCTCTCTTTCCTTTTTAAACTGTCAACCTCTGTTCATTTTTACTTTGAACTTCTTAAATATCACCATTTTTCTCTCCTTCCGGTTTGTGACTCCTCTTCTTCCTTACCAGCGTGTACTGTGATCTGTACGGGACTGACTTAGAGTCAGGACCTGGATTTTGTTCCCAGCTCTGCTCCTTACTGGCTGTGCAGTCGGGGGCGAGTCTCTTCACTTCCAGCCTGATTTTCTCGCTTATGAAATGAGGGCATTCTGCTAGCTAGTCCAAAGCCCTTTCCAGCTGTAACGTCTTGTGAATCTGTGATCCCTCCAGGAGCCAAGGAGGATTAGGCTACTCCAATAAAAAGCTGCTTTCATGGGACGTTTGTTAGAGTAACAGGGGTGGTGCTGCTTCCTCTGACTTGAGCCAGACTCCCTTCCTCCATAGCAGGGGTGACAGCGTAAGAAATACTCACAACTAGAAGAAACACTCTGCTTTGAACCAGTCTCAGCAAACAAAGAGTCTTGACTCGATGGAAGCCACCAACTGCTCTCTCGAGCAGCAGCTCTGAAGGCTAGTGCCCCAGCACACCACAGCATCAGAGTCTGTTGAGGCCGCACTGTGGCTGATTTGTGGCTAGTTCGTGACTCCCTCACCTTTCCAGTGTATTCAAGGTTACCCTGTCACTACCCTGAACTCCCACTCAGAATCTGGCAGACTTTCTTGAGTGTAAAGGTGTAGTTATAGCAAGACTGTTAAGGGTGACAGGGCCAACAAACAGGCTGCGAACCAGTATTCTAGAAAACTTCGAAGACAAGAGCGCTGCCTCTGCCCTAGCAATGGTCCTACTACTTCTAGGACTGGTCTGGTCTCCTGAACAGCCAGGTTCACCCTTACATCACCTCAAACAGCTGAGATGTCCTCCTAGATACTCCTAGCTTGCCTAAATAACCAAAAAGAAAAAAAAAAAAAAAAAAAAACGAGTCAAGAATTTGTTTAAATATCAAGAGCCTTACCCATGGTCTTAAAAAATAATAATAAATTTAATAAATTCTAATCTTAGGAAAAGAAATTCCTGAAATTTTTCATTATTGCATATGCTTTTGACCAAGAAGTGATTTAACCCTTACCCGTAGACAGGGTTAGTGGCTCATCAGTGTTTCCTCCCAGCATGTAAGGTCTGCCTAATGCCTCTTGAATCAGGGATGTTGCAAAGCCAAGCAAGTCAAAATGCGGAGAGAAATACTCTCTTACCCCTCACCCAGTTATCACCCTGTATCAGTAGGGATGC
The DNA here is from genome assembly GCF_022079265.1 of Lynx rufus. Taxonomy (NCBI): domain Eukaryota; kingdom Metazoa; phylum Chordata; class Mammalia; order Carnivora; family Felidae; genus Lynx; species Lynx rufus. The sequence goes on along the minus strand of NW_025814834.1, from coordinate 125,849,391 downwards.
CTAAGTCCTCTTAATTTGTGCCCCTCTTAGACTGATTCTTTAAGTCTATCTAGAAGAAGAAATAGCATCTTTCTTTAACTCCATGCCTTCCTGGCACATGGTCTACACCTAAGCCATTGGCTTTCTGTCATTCAGCAGCTTCTAAAGTGCTTTCCCTAGTGTGCAAGTTACTCTATGGGATACAAAGTATCAGAAACCCTCTAATGTGCCATCTCAGAGTGTTTTATGTGTATTTTTCCGAAAGGTAACTTTAATATTTAAAAAGAGTTGCCTTCACACTGCCTGTTGGTGGGTTGTAAAAGGAACATTAAGATATTGAGCAACTTAGACTCTTACCCATTTTCCTAAGAGATGGGAGATGCGATAAGTCTTTAATTACTTAAAGTTTTGCCATGAAATAGGATTAAATTCACTCTTTTTATTCCTGAGGACCGGGGTCGTATCTGCCCCCATTCTGTGGGGCAGAAGTTACAGGGAAGTGCAGTATACACTTGCCAGTAATTCTGTATTAACTAATTCTCTAACAAATTCGTCCAGTAATTGGAATAATCAGTGTTTTGTGGGAAAAGTACACTCAGAAGCCAAATAATCATCGGTTCGTAGCATTGAAGAAATTTCTACATTGAGAATGAGAATATGGGCGAGATGACTGTTAGATCTCTCTCAGTTTTATCATTGGAAATTTCCAGAAGCAATCTGACTGTCTTAAAACTTTTTCCTTCAAAGTCTTATATACAGTAAGTATAGAGCACTAAAGACATTTTTTTTCAACTAAAGAGTTTTGGTGTTGGGTTTACATAAGGAGCCTGTTCTGTGCTAATGGCTGAAACCATGAAACTCTGGGCTTATTCTGCAGAAATCTATAACTAGTTACTAACACAAATGGCATTACCATAATAAAAACTTTAAAAGTCTATATAATATTATAACCGTCCTTTTTACTCTTTAATTTTATTCCTGTTTCTTCTTACCAGCAGGACTCCGATTGGAATGGGGTTGGAATTGTGGTGTTCACACCCAGTATTTTACCCAAGTGTGTTACAGCCTTTTCCAAAATAATTTTAATATCCACAGAAATGCTAGAAGGTAATGGAGCCACAGAGGTAAATTTACTGCCATTTCATGCTACGTGCTCCACTTCTGAGTTTGCTCCTCAGTGCAGATTACAGGGGTAATTGTGAAGCAGTTGGGCCTTATGAGGTTGTGCTGAGATTTTTGGCAACCTGTAGGGAATGTCTCATTCTTCTGTGACATGGCCTCTTTCCAGTCTGGCAGATGTTTTTCCCTCCTGCTTCTAACTTAGAACTTTTTTGTATAGAGTGCAGTCTAAACCACCATGAGTTAGCCTTAATTTTTTTTTTTCTTTTTTGGACAACTGCCTGGTTTGTTGACAAAAATAACAGGTTCTGAATTAAGAGATGTATTACAAGCTGCTCTTTACAAAACAACACCCTTGAACCCATGAATCATCTGGAGATTCTGTGAGTGATAAGAGGTCAGGGTGTGTGTGTGTGTGTGTGTGTGTGTGTGTGTAGTAATCTTTGGACCTGCTCCCTCAAGGTTGTGTGTTGAGTGTGTTTTAGCAATCCTAATATCTCCACCAATGAGTGGGGTGAAGGTGAAAAATCATCTTGATTTGAGCCTGTTTTTAGATACAAAGAGTAAAGTGATGTTTTATCAACTGTAACTGTCTTGAAAGAGAAATTGATCATCAGGTGGTCAAGTGCTCTTGGAATATCTCTTGGCTGCTTAAAGTGGCCTCTTGATCCATAGAAAGACTATTTCTACCCTCTCCTTTTCCCTCTTTATCCCACCGGAGGACATCGGTCCAAGTAGCCCTGGTACTAGATGTACCTAGAGTGTTAAAAGCCAAGTTGGTGTTCAGTGTGATCCTTTCCTAGTATCTATTTATATTTTCTCACACATGAGAATGTATATTTTATAAAGCATGTGTTTGTTTGTCTACCTGTTTGTCTACTGTAATATGTCTTCAATAAAGCTAAAATACATTATCATTTTCTGGTCTTCTCTTGCCTGAAGTATAGGAGGGAAATGGTGCATTTTTCAGTTTGTGGTCCTTTGAGAGGGTCTCCAAATAGTTGTGCAAGTTATTGCCCCTCTCTAATTTCTGCTGTGTTTGAGTCACAGACTTTCTTGAGCCTGCCTCTGGAACACTCTGCACCCATGAGCTGCCCAAGGGCCGGGGCTCTCTGCCTCCCTCCTATTGTCCACCCTGGCATCTAGCGATGCCTGGCAGAATGGAAACACACTTCATAGTTCATTAAAAAATAAGAATGCTTCCTACACAAGGAAGGATTTGAAGGCAGCATTTTCGAATTCAAAATTAGCAAAATACTTGAAGAAGGTCTGTTTTCTGGTCAGCTTCCTCACTGTACTGTGTTAGGGGCTATTTCTTTTGAGACTGTCAGAAGCCCCTCTTTTATTCCTTGAGGGCTGGACCCATCGTGCACTTCTGCTGCACTTTATGGGGCACGCTCCACAGACATCATCTATTCGAATCTCACAAAGCTTCTCTAAAATGTAGATTGGATAGATCATTTTAATCTCCATTTTTTTGTAGTTAAGGAAATTGGCTTGAGATGATCATTTACACACGTCAAAACGCTTTTGGGCAGTAAAGCCAGGACTTGAATCCAGATTTTCTGATACACATTCAGCATTTGCCCCACTGATACCTTCTAGCTCGGGACAGATACTGTGTCTGTAGTCTTCAGAACTATTTGAATACAAAGCCCTCTGGACATCGATAATTTCCAATATGGTGAAGTTTGGACGGGGATGTATACTGGAAGCTGATTTTTACAATATTCCTGATTAAGAAAACACTCAATTTCTTCTCTGACAAGGTGGAATGAAGGAAAATGCTATAGTTTCTTCAGTATTTTTTGTTTTGGAAGGGGATGTACTGGAGCCCAAGTAGCTGCATCCTGCTGAGTTATGCAAGAGACTTGTTCACACTCGGCTGTTTAGAAGCTTCTAACCCAGTGCTTAAGCTGCCTGTGCTGCTGGGCTAGTGGCCATGGACCAACACTTGTGTAAAGTACAGGAAGAATGAATTTCTAGAAAAACGAAACAAAAGACAACCATAACATTTTTATTACATTATTTTATTAATTTTATTAATTTTATTAATAATTTTATTAAATTACAGATTTAACAGACATAAAATCACTCTGTCAAACTGCTGTTAAAGTTTCTAAATGTTACTCTTGATTTCTGTGCTTTGTCATGGACCAGTAGCAAATAGTTTATGGATAGGCACTGATCTGCAGACCACTTTTACAGGAACAGTGCTGTAACCACGTAATGACATGGTTATGAGTCATGATGGGGATTGGTCTCCCTCATTTCTGGAGATTCCTTTTATTCTTACTAGTTTGAAACTGAGGACTGGGCTTCTGTCCCTTGAGGCCTTCCTGACTGGAAGCAGCGATTTAAAACACCTTTTCAGCTCAGCCACCAACCCCTGCCCTAAAGCTGCTTGCTTGCATGATGGAGTGTTTTGTTTGTTTTGCTTTTTAATTTTTTTTTAATGTTTATTTTTGAGAGGCAGCGCAAGCAGGGGAGGGGCAGAGAGAGAGAGGGAGACAATGGAATCTGAAGCAGGCTCCAGGCTCTGAGCTGTCAGCACAAAGCCCGATGTGGGGCTCGAACTCACGAACGGTGAGATCATGACCTGAGCCAAAGTCAGGATGCTTAACCAACTGAGCCACCCAGGCACCCTGCATGGTGGAGTTTTTGGTAGCATCCTGCTTGTTTTCCAGTCCTGCTGTCTTTCTGGCCAACGCGCTCCGGCTGGGCTGCTTGTGACTTTTGTTATAAGGGAAACTGTCACAAGATAGGTTAAGGGGAAAAGGAAGTGCATGGGTCATCATAAGGCTAAGGGAAGAGGAAGTACATCATGCTGGGAGGGACATGGTCCGACACGGGGGATCTGATGTGGACTTGGGTAATCGCGATAGTAAGGCTCCATTGGGGAAGTTTCAGCTGCTTTGGAGGTGTTCAGCCAACCAAGAAATATTTCTTGAAATCCCCAGGACAGAAGGTTCTCTATTGAGTTCACTGACCATCACCAAGACTAGTTGCACTTTGACAAAAAGAGGCAAATAGGAAGCATTGATCACAATTATTGCCAGCAGGAAATAATGCAATAATAGCAAATACATTCTGTCTGCTACCCTTTCCAGATACTGTTAAGTGCTTTGGCCCTTGATCTTCACAACTGTCCCTTTGAGGGAGATATTCTTACTCCCATTTTACAACTTGTCCAACAAGCAACTTGTCCAAATTTATCTAATTAGCAAGCAACAGAACCAGGAGCTGAAATTAACACTGCATGATTCCAAAGCACACATTTTTTCCTTATGCCAAAGACAGGGAAAATGTGAGCTTTTATCACCTTTGTCATTTAGTCTTTGTTAGAGGCTGAACTGTGTGTCCCCCAAATTCATATGTTGCAGCCCTCAATCTCTAGTACCTCAGAATGTGACTGGACAATCTCTTAAAGAGGTAATGAGGTTAAGATGAGACCTTTAGGGTCGGTGCTAATCCAGTATGACTGGTGTCCTTCTAAGAAGAAATGTAGGGGCGCCTGAGTTGGTTAAGTGTCCGGCTATTGATTTTGGCTCAGATCATGATCTCATGGTTTGTGCTGACAGCATGCAGCCTGCTTGGGATTCTCTCCCTCTCTCTCTGCATTCCCCCATCAAAAATAAGTAAACATTAAAGGAAAATAAAAGGGAAAAAATGTAATCACCAGACATGCATGTTCACCGAGGAAAGACCGTGTGAGGACGTAGCAAGAAGGCAGCCATCCGCAGGCCAACAAGAGAGAACTCAGAAGAAATCAAAGCTGCTGACACACTGATCTTGAACTTCTAGCCCCTAGAACTGTGAAAAAAAATCAACTGTTGTTTCAACCACCAAGTGTGGGGTACCTTGTTATGCCAGCCCGAGCAAACTAATAGTCTTCAGTAACCCAAGCAGGTCGGCAGAATTTTGTTGTAACTCAGGCTATGTGATTTGCCTGTGGTCACGTACTCCAGAGCCCAGATTTTTTTTTTTTTTTAATGTTTATTTTTGAGAGAGTGAGAGAGAGCAGGCGAGGGGCAGAGAGAGAGGGAGACACAGAATCCGAAGTAGGCTCCAGGCTCTGAGCTGTCAGCACAGAACCCGACGCGGGGCTCAAATCTATGAACTGTGACATCATGACCTGAGCCAAAGTTGGACACTTAACCAAGTGAGCCACCCAGGCTTCCCAAGATCCCATGTTCTTTATACTGGACCACATTGTCCTCTGACCCCAGTTGGTGCTTTATATACTGAAAAGCCCTGTAGAGAAACTGGAAATGAAACCGAGGAACATTGGTTGGCGTGCTTGTAGTTCTGACGCAATGCAACGTGCACACATCACTAGCCTCACCGAAATTCAAACAAAAGGCAACTGCAGCTCCGAACAGTGCTTGCCAGAACGCTGGAAACGGACGTGTGTTTACAGCGTAAGTGCAAGTAGAGTGCATCTGGGAACAAAGAGGCAGGTATTTGAAGCATTCAAGAGTAAGTGCCTTTAAGCTCCTATTTTATTCTCTCACAAGAAACCAGGTTTTTAAATCAATAAGTAGAATCCCGTGTGTGGGATGACCGGCTGCTCTTGAGTTCTTTGCCAGCTCAAGTAGTTTAATTCCATGTCCCTTTTAAATGTTCCATCAAAACCAGTGCAAATTCATCCATCTCAAAAACAATAGGCTTGCGGTTAAGGTCAGCAGTGATCTAGGCTAGCGCGAATTATTTATTCTTTTGGGCAAGCTCCAGAGACAAGTGCACGAGTGTATATTCTATGCCAGAAACCGTGTAGAGAGGCAGTACAATTGTCAAACAGTGAATTACTGTTGCTTCCGGGACCCTGTTCTTTATACATGGAAACTGAGGGTGGCTCAGGGACCACACATGTATGCTTTCACTGGAAAGGAACTTCAAGGTTAAGATTCAAGTGTGCGGTGCTGAGAATTTTGGAGAAGCGCAAAATAACAATAAACAGCAGACCCGGAGAAAAAGCAATGCATCGTGCTGGCAGGACTTTTGCCTACTGGACCCCACTCCTCCTAAGCACCAGTTTTTTCCCACAGCTTGTCTAGACCTTAGTTGCCTGTCTCACCTGCCAAATGTGTGCTATTTCCTAAAGGTCCCTTGAGCTTGAAAGACTAATACCCAGCGAGGTAAGAAGTTTGAAAAGCACCTCTTGATCTTCCCTTGTGGAAAGTGTCAGTGTTCCTTCCTTTGGGCAGCCTTAATTTAGAGAAGACCCTAGGAGCTGGCTGGGCACATTACTTTCTTCCCTCCGGGGAAGGGATTTTTTATAAAAGGAAATTCCAATTGAAAGAGGACTGATTCATTTTGCCCTGAAGTCCTTTCTTGTGTCCTAAGTTCTAGTGGATGCCAAGACCTGTTGAAATGGTTCCTGAGGGTGGCGGGAGAATTTACGAAAGGCGTAGAATTTCTTGTGTAGCCCTTGAAGGCAGGGTGTGGCTTTAGGATACCTTTGCTTTAGAAAACAAACCTGTCTGTTTTCTTTCTGTCTCTACTAAAACCTCCAGTTCTGAATGTTTCCTCCCTTATTGCTGGTCTTACCCTTCCCCCACTCCCAGTGAGAGAGTCTGGGCAGAAGAAGCTAGAAACTGAAGTCTGGAAGCTGCCACTGTGGTGGAAATCCCCTCTTTTAGCTAGGCAGGGGCTGCAGTTTTCTGTTGGGACAGCTGGCCAGGGCATGAGGATTCCCTGTGGTCAGCCAAAATTTAATTTGAGTTTCCCTGGGCGCTCCTGCATTTACCATATGGTTTTAGAAGTCAGTGGTTAGGAGCACTGGCTTTGACGTAGAACTGAGTTGGACTACAATCTTCCAATCCCTACCACTCTGACCACTTGTGGGAGCTTAAGTGAGTTCCTTAGGTTGTTTGTGAAACCAGTTTCTCCTTATCTGTAAAGTAGAAATAATCACGCCTACCTGATACCGTTGTTGAGAGGATTAGATGAGTTAATACATATAAAGTACTAAGCACAGTGCCCAGCACTGCACTCAGTAAGTTTTGGCGGCTGTTAGCTATTGTTATGGGGACTTGGGATGGAGAGCTCCATTTTCCCTTCCTTCCTTTCCCTATCCAGAACAGCACAACAGTTTCCTCAAAGAGTCATGTCAAGGGTAGCCCTGGAGATGTGGATTGCTAGCTGGATTTTATTTAGAAACCAGACACAGTCTCTTCAAATGATGATCAAGTGAAAAGTGCCCTGAGCCAGGAGTCCATTGGACCGGGATTCTGACTGGCTCTGCCACTCGCTGACCACATGATCTTGGGAAGTCACTTGACCGCTGGGTCTTAATGTCATCCACCAAAACAGGTGCTCTCAAGAGGCCCCTTCCAGCTCTGAGTTTTACTGTAGTTTTTCCAGGTGCATAAACCCACCCTCACCACTGTCCCCATTGTATATTTGTTTCTTCCAATTGTTAATGGTTCTTCTTAACTCTTCCAAGAGGGAACTTACTTTATCCGAAGAATAATAACCACAAACACTTGCATGGGACTTTATAGGGGACAAAGTGCCCGTGTGGTTTAAATGAAGGAAGTGGGAAACAAAGGAGAAATCTTATTGTTTAATCGAGAAGTTTTGAGCCTCCCAGAAAGTATATTGTGTGAACTGACCTCCAATGAGCACTATTCCTCAATCAGGGTCTTCCTCGGACCACAGATTCCACCCTGTAACGTTATTCTAATGATTATGTAAGAATTCTCTCCCAGCAATCTGTGGCAAACTGAATTGCTTTTCAGAATATTCTCTTCGCTACTTAATATGTTGGCCTCATGCCAAGGTAGATGATGCCATAGGGAAAACTAGAAGCAGAACCCTTGGTTCAAATCTTGGCTACTTTGCTTACAGGAAAATCACTCAATTTCTTTAGGTGTCCGCTTCCTTCTCTGCAAGACAGCAGTGATAATAATACTCACCTCAAGATCTCACATCAAGACTGTTGTGAGCACCAAGTGGAATCGTTTCTACTATGGAGAAGCAAACACTTCAGTTTCAGTCAGTCTGACTTATTTTGGAGTATGGCTTCTTCTGAGCCCTTTGGCCAGTCAGTGGACTGCACTTGTTCCATGAGGGACAGATGTAGCTTTTTTAATAGATTCAAATACCATTCTAGTTTACCCAAGGCTCCTCAGGGTTGACTCTAAAGGGTGCCCCTTGTTTGAATGGTCTTTGGCCTGAAGAGGGCCCAGCAACAGCTTGTAGGCAAAGACTTGTCCTCTGAGGGCCCTCCCTGGATACTGCACGCAGCTGCTGCCCCCAGTAGCATGAACTGTGGCTTTGTCGACAATGAGAGCTTGAAAACTTTATGTATCTTGTTTTCCAGTGATACTCAAGAATTCAACAAACCCAGTTGGTAGGAAGCTAAGTTACTGGTCTGGCAAAGGATTGAGCAGAAGAACCTAAAGTAAGAGGATTTTTTTTTTAAATAAAATCTCCTTGCTCAGTTTGGGAGCTTGGCTTACTTTTCCTGATACTCTGCTACCATCTGGCTTGGATTTTCTTCAGGCAAAAATAACTCCATGCTGATTTTGAACTATTGGTTTATTATTGATGTCTTTATAGACTCATCCAGCTACTACTGAATAAGTATTTTTTTTAATGTTTATTTTTGAGAGAGAGAGAGCATTAGCCAAGGTGGGGGGGGGGCGGTGGCGCAGAGGGAGAGGAGGACAGAGGATCTGAAGTGGGCTCTGTGCTGATAGCAGAGATCCCGACATAGGGCTCAAACCCATGAACCATGAGATCATGACCTGAGCCAAAGTCAGAGGCTTAACCGACTGAGCCACCCAGGCACCCCAGCTATGACTGAATAAGTGGCTCACAATGAAATGTGTGTCCTTGCTTGGTGTAGGGCAGCTCATTTCAGAAATGTAAGGAGAATCAGCAAACTCTCCCCAGAAGGAGGCTTTATCCACCGAAAATCCCCTTTCCCAAGCTAGCCAGAGAGTCTGAGGTTTAGGATAGGAGAAGAGGATCAGATGGGTTTTCACCTGCAGGGTGGGGCTGCAGGGAAAACTGGAGGGGTTTCTTGCATGTTTGCTCTTGAGATCCAGATTTTAGAATATGTCAGGAACAGCGGCATCACACAGGTCCCTGGCCACAGAGGAAATCCCGTCCCAGTGACAAGCCAAGACATCTCAGCCCTTGACTGTCTCATCAGTAAACCATGGGAGGCTGGTAAAGGGACTGATGGGGTCCTCTTCAGGGTCCGCTGCCATTTCTTGCCTTTTAATCCTCTGAGCATCTTTTTTTCCCCCTTTATCCTGCTGAGGCAGATTGTGAAACACCTACACATTCGTTTGAACCAGAACTGGCCTCCAGGGGGCGCTTCAGTACAGCGAACGGCAGCTGCTGGCAGCACCTCCGGCGATATCCTTATATAAGGGGGATTCACGGAAATCAGGCTTCTCTAGCTGCACGATACAGGGAAGATCTGGCCTTTGTCACTGTTCAAGCTAGGACCCTGAAGAGGTCAGGGGGCGCAGGGGGCCGCAAAAGCTCCTGGCTCCAAGCAAAGGAACATACATAGGTTTAGGCTCCGGCCGGGACGGAGCCCAGAGCAGCTTGGCCAGGGCAGCAAGGTTTGGGCTTGGCCTGCTGGGATAACGAGCCCAGAGCTTCAGGCTGCGTCTTCTTACATCCAGGAGGCCTTGCCCAGGCTCACAGCCCCAGACGAGGTGCTTAGATTGGCCGGCAGCCTGCCCAAGATCTGCAGACGTGGTAGATAGCACTTGGGTTTAAATCCTCTCCCTCTGCTCCCGCACACACCTCATTCTCGCCCTCTCCTATTTACAAAGCACTTTTTCTTGTGTGATCTCATTTGCTGCTCACAAATTCCCCGGGAGGAGGGGCAGGGTGGGGCCCTCCCTTGCTCTCAGGAGCCCTGGGAGGACACAGTGCATCGTGAAGATCCCCTTCCTGGTCTGTCTCTCCCAGCAAATCTCAAGTTCCCTGGGGGCAACTACTGAATTCAATGTGGTGGTTTCAGGGCTTAGTGCTAGGTTCTTGGCACGCTGGAGGTGTTCAAAATTGTTTACTGAATGAATAAATATATATGTTTAATTTTTTTAATGTTTGTTTATTTCTGTAGAGAGAGACAGAGTGTGAGCAGGGGGGAGGGCAGAGAGAGAGGGAGACACAGAATCTGAAGCAGACTCCGGACTCCGAGCTGTTAGCACAGAGCCGAATGCGGGGCTTAAACCCACAAACTGTGAGATCGTGACCTGAGCCAAAGTCAGACGCTTAACCGACTGAGTCACTCAGGTGCCCCTGAATGAATAAATATTTACGGATGAAAAAAACCTAATCCAGGGACAGTACATGGTAGAGTCCAGTGTAGAAGTCAGAGCTTCAGGCTTCTGGGACCAGAGACACGGTTGTACTCGGTGCTAATGACATTGTGTGGTTTTTCAGTCAGCCGTAGAGTTTGCTAGTACATAAAGGGACCCATGCAGACCTGTCTTCATGTCCGGCACTCAAGAACATGAGAGCTGTACTCTGGGTCAGGCACCAGGGCTCCAGTTTGCTGTCTGTTAGATGGACTTGGGATGTGATCGGGTCTGGGGGCGGGGCCAGCCTTTAAGAAGCCTTCCTCAAAAGTATGGCGGAGGGATGGTAGGTACCCCGAGCTCCCAGCTATCAAAACCTTGCTGTCTTTAACTGCTAGACAGTCTGGGGGGTAAAAAGCTCATCCAGATGTCCACTCTACCTGACTCCAACCCATGAATTAGCACTCTGTTGTTTATTTAAATGTACATATTTCAGGTAGCTTAGGACTCTGCAAGGAGACTACATAGATTTAAATCCTAGCTCCCCCCACTTTTTAGCTGTTGGCCTTGGGCAAGACAGTAACTTCTTTGTCCCTTGATTTCTTATCTTTTAAGTGATGATAGTAAGAGTATTTTTTTTTTTTACCTTTTAAAAGATGTTTATTTATTTTTGAGAGAGAGAGAGAGCAGGTAAGGGGCAGAGAGAGAGGGAGACACAGAATCTGAAGCAGGATCCAGGCTCTGAGCTATCAGCACAGAGCCCTATGCGGGGCTCAAACCCACGAACTACAAGATCATGACCTGAGCCTAAGTCGGACATTAAACCGACTCAGCCACTCAGGCGCCCCTAAGAGTATTTGATTCATACAGCTACTTTAGGGATTTAGGGAATTGATATGTATTATAACAATTAAAACAGTACCTGGCAATAATTAAAGGCTCTAGGAAGTGTTCCACTGATCTCTCTATAGCATCCTGGATTTGAGAACTGGCTTGTGTTCACCCTCTGGGAGCTCTTCATGATTTTGTAGCATTCCTTGGAATTCCTGCTTTTTCGCTTCCAGGCTCTCAATTTTCTCCCACACAGTTACAGCTCTTTGGAGGTCTAAAAAAGAGAAGAAACAACTTGAAATGCATTTTTCTGCTGATTGGAGCAGTGGCATTATCTTTGTTTAATGTACAGCCTCTCCTGGTGGCTCCAGTCAGAGTTCAAGTGCTTTCTTTTCTACAGCAGTGCTCACCACATAGCACATAGTAGGTGTTTCATAAATGCTTATGGCAGGAAGGAAGGAAGAAAGGAAGGAAGGAAGGAAGATACAGAGAATAATATTCACACAGAGTGCTTTATACAGACAAGGTCCCTATAGAATTCACACTTGTCCCCTAAGACCTACTGACTAAGCATGAAAATCACCAAAGAAATGTGATCAGCTTGGCAGAGAAGGAGGGCGGGGGACGAGAGAGGAGAAACTGGAGCGGCCTGTTATCTGACCGAAGATACCAGTCTTTCCACTGTACATGGTTCCATTGCTGATGGTTGCATCAGCTCAGGCCAAGATGAAACCCTTTCTGCCGCTCTGGGACATGGAGGGCATCTCCAATTGCTGTCTGCCCCAGAGAGTTGTTTTTCTAGGGGTAGTTTGTCCTTTGTCTGATAGCCTAGCCTCTCTGGTGCCCTTCTTTATGTCTAGAGACCAGCCAGCTCACCAGACACCTCTGTGGGGTTTGGCAAGAGAAAGAGATGGGAGGTGGACAATGCTTCAGGACAATTCTTCAGTGGAAGGCTTTCTGACCTTGGCAATCTTACTCCAATTCTTAGCCCAAATTAGACTCCTAATAGATCCTCACCCACAACACAGATCCTCTAGCCTGAAAGGCTTAGAGTAGATGGAGTGTAACTAGAGACTACTCTAGTTTGAGGTTCTGTGAGGGACTTGAAATTGAAACTCAACAGAGCTTTTCTAGTAAACACCCTCGCTATTTAATCAGCTAGGTCGTTGATGGTAAGTAGGACTGTCTCAACTGGCATGCCAACTCTGATTGATGGATGATATCTGCCTGGGGAATTGCGTTGGAGAGGGATTCTGAATCTACACCATCACACCTGGGGCTTAGGACCAAGTGCTGTGATCAATCAACAATGTCTGTCAGAGATGCAGGAAAGGGAGTGGCCCCAGGAGAGGTAGATACTTACCTGCTTGGGTTGCTAATGAGAAGTGGAGGCTGTTTATTTGGAAGTTGGGAAAACAAAGATGGTTGAATGGTCAAATATGCTCATTTAAGTAAATCAAGAGAGACGTCGAGCAATTCAACTTTTGGGGGGAAATGTGGTACCATCTCAGGAAGGAAGGCAAAGAAGGAATAAGGGTGGGGACAGACTAGTGTTCTGGTTTCCCTGCCTCTGTAGAACCCTGACAGTATTCAAAAACGGTCAGGTGGAGAGATAACTGGCATGACAACATTCGATGGTTGTTCTGAGTTGGAGTTCAAGACCTGAGCAGATTCTAGACTAGAGAGTCAAGTCATTGACAAGCAGATGGAAAAGCATAGAGAGTGTCTCTCAAATGGAGGACCATGAATCACTTACTGTCCATGAGCTGTTATGGGTCTTTTGCCTTGAAAAATAAGCAGGGGTACAGAGAGAGTTCCACGGTATACAAATTTGGGAAACCCCTATCAAGAAAATTTTAAGGAGTTAACTGTAGCCCAAGGTGGCTCTTGGCCAGAGGAGGTTATAGAAGAGAAATGTAATAAGCTATGAAAGCAAAAATGTCTGTTGGTTTCGGCTCTGAAAGGCCTTGAGACAAGTCTGAGGCATTAGGTTTTGGTTGGAGATGTGGACGGTTGTGTGCTAGAGACATAATGCAATCAAAGTTGGGGTTAGGGAAATAACTGCTGATACTGTGAAGAAAAGATTGAAGAAAGGAGAGCTAAGAAACTGTTACATGGTCCAAACAAGAGGTTTTAACACGCTGACCGAGGGCAGTAGCGATGGGAATGGAAAGGGAGGGCCAGAGTCAAGAGCCATCTCACCGGTGGTATTGGCAGGACCAGGCTGGCTTCAAGTAGCCCTCAAGTTCATGAGGCATTGTGCTCAAGGACACCGACCAGAACTTTCCTGTAATCATGAGAGTGAACCCCACAGAGTGGGAGGTAGAATGCTGAGATGGAGTGTTTGATTAGGCAGAAAGTAAAACTTCTTGCTGCTAGAGCTGGTTAAACCCTGGAAGAGCCCCAAGGGCACTAGCTTGACTCTTGTGGAGCTCTCTCACCGGCCCCATCCTGCTCCCGGAGAGTCTGTAATTACTATTAGCACGTGAATGTCTGAGGGGCCTTAGAGCTCAGCTAGTCAGAGGCTTTCAAATCTGACTGAACCTCAAGATCCTCCAAAGAGGGGCGCCTCGGGGGCTCATTGAGTTGAGCGTCTGACTCTTGGTTTCGGCTCAGGTCATGATCTCACGGTTTGTGGGTTTGAGACCCATATGGGGCTCTGAGCTGATGGTGCAGAGCCTGTTTGGGATTCTCTCTCTGCCTCTCTCTCTCTCTCTCAGAATAAGTAAATAAACTTGAAAAAAAAAATTAAAAAAAAGATCCTCCAAAGAACTCATTGAAATTCAGATTCTCATTTCCATTTCTAGAGACTTGGATTCAATTGGTAGAGCCTGGGAATCTGCATTTTACGATGTCCTGAAGTGGTTCTGATATCAAATTTAGGAAATATTTAGTCCCGTCCCTACATTTGACAGGTGAGTGAACTGAGGCCCACATTGGAGCCAGGGTTTGCCCAAGGCCCTTGCACAAGGGCACCAGTTAGTGGCAGGGCTGGGACTAATCCCCAGGCTCAGGCCTCCTCTGGCACATCATGGACCAGTACTTGGTCCCATTGCTTGGCTCTAGGCTGAGAGCTATACAGCGATTAAATGGTTCACACGGTTCTCCTATCGCCCACACTGTGCGGTCCTCCAGGAGACATGTTGCTTAGGTCTAGGACATACACAGAAGCATGTTGAGGGTAATAACAATAATAATGATAATAGCAGCTAACATTTACTGTGTGCCAGGCATTGCTCCAAGCACTTTACATGTCGAACTCTTTTTTTTTTTTTTTTTAATTTTTTTTTCAATATTTATTTTTGGGACAGAGAGAGACAGAGCATGAACGGGGGAGGGGCAGAGAAAGAGGGAGACACAGAATCGGAAACAGGCTCCAGGCTCTGAGCCATCAGCCCAGAGCCTGACGCGGGGCTCGAACTCCCGGACTGCGAGATCGTGACCTGGCTGAAGTCGGACGCTTAACCGACTGCGCCACCCAGGCGCCCCTACATGTCGAACTCTTTTAATCCTCACATTAACCCATGAGGTGAATATTTTCCCTATTTTAGAGAAGAGGAAACCAAGGCACAGGGAAGCTAAGAGGGCAAGGAGCTACTTTGACCATGTCACGTTCAGGTGATTGTTTTCCTTCCTTGGGCCACTCTGAGCCTCTACTTCCTTTATTCCACACATTTAGAGCTGGTTCCTTCCCCTCCACACCGCCCTCATCGTCAGCCCAGGGAGCCACTCAGAACTGAGCTGGGGGAGGTGGGTGGTTTGGCCACAGCATCTCCCCCGGTGCCAAGCTCCACTATAGACCTCCCTTTACTGAGGCCAGTGAGCCTGGAGGGGACTGCAGCTCAGCCAGGCAGGTAGGAGAGAGAGGCCGCTTCTCCTGCCGGCCCCCCCTTGCTGCCACATTCCCTTGTCGGGGAATCCATTCTTCGGTGGGGAGTGGCTGGGTAGGGGCACATTCTTGGCCAGAGCAGAGGGGAGTTGTGTGTGGCGCTTTAGATAAGCTTTATTACAGCTGAGGCACATGTTATATCACTGTTGAGACCTTGTCTAATTCTGTGAGTCATGTCCCTGTGTTAGAACTCACATGTTTCCTTTTGGGCCTAGTGAACACAATTTCTCTCTCCTGGAGGTGCCGGTGGTGAGTTCTCTTAGCTGTGTTCTTATTTTTGCAGTGGCTGCTGGGAAGTTCAGGATTCTCTTTGTTGCTTAAGTGAATGCGCCATCTGATTTTGAGTTGGTGACAAAATTAGCTTCCTCCCTATAGTTTTTCCTCCAGTTTTAATGGTTATTTAACCTCTGAACTAATCTTAATTTGCCATGTTTCTTTTTCTTTCAATTTTACTTATTTATTTTGATGGAGAGAAAGTGTGCACACATGCATGCAAGTGGGCTAAGGGCAGAAGGAGAGAGAGAGAATCCCAAGCAATCTCCATGATCACCCCGACACGGGCCCAGTCCCACGACTGTGAGATCATGACCTGAGCCGATATCAAGAGTCAGTCATTCAACCGAGTGAGCCACACAAGTCACCCAGATGCCCCTAATTTGCCATGTTTCTAACTATAACATATGAGAGCGTCTGTTTCATTGCCCTCTTATCTGCTAATCTGACATTTTTAATAGGTTGTTTTTGGTGGCTATTTAAATTCTTATGTCTTTGTTGGGCATTTTTCAATGTTAAGCTATTTTCTCCTATAAACTTTTGTGTTTATCTCCTGTCTTTCTAATCTAGGTGAAATTAGCGGTTCACTAATGTGTATGAATTCTTCAAGTATTAAAATTATTTACCTTTGTGTTGTAAATTTTTTTTTAAATTTCCCGTTAGTGTATGTGCTTCTATTTTAAGTTGCCTCAAATAGTTTACCAGAAATAAGCAGGGCAGAAAACAACACAACAATCTTATGAGGTGATTATTATTATCATCCCCACTTTACAGATAGGAAAACTGAGGCACAGATTAGTTACATAACTTGCTGTGCTCACATAGCTAACAAATGGTAGAGCCAGGATTCAAACTCAAAGACAGTACACCAGTGTTCCTTTTTTTTTTTTAAGTTTATTTATATATTTTGAGAGAGAGAGTGAGAGTGGGAGGGGCAAAGAGAGAGGGAGAGAGAGAACCCCAAGCAGGCTCCACACTGCAAAGAGCCTGATGTAGAACTTGGACTCCAAACTGTGAGATCATGACCTGAACCGAAATCAAGAGTTGGACACTTAACCGACTGAGCCATCCAGGTGCCCCACTACTCCAGTGGTTCTTAACCAGGGATAACTTTTACCTCCAGGGAATATAGGAAATGTCTGGAGACATTTAAAAAAAATTTTTTTTAATGTTTATTTATTTTTGAGAGAGAGAGAGCATGAGAGGAGGAAGGGCAGAGAGAGAGGAAGACACAGAAGCTGAAGCAGGCTCCAGGCTCTGAGCTGTCAGCACAGAGCCCGACGCGGGGCTCGAACTCACAGATGGCGAGATCATGACCTGAGCCAAAGTGGGACGCTTAACCAACTGAGCCACTCAGGTGCCCCTGGAGACATTTTTGATTGTCACAACTGGAGAGTGGCTTCTATTATGTAGTGAGTAGAGCCCAGGGACCCTGCGAAACATCCTCCAGCGCACAGGCCAGCCCCCACAACAAAGAATGGTCTGGCGCAGAAGTTAATAGTGCTGAGGCTGAGGAACCCTGTGTAGAGCAGCCATTAGTGTATATCATCTCCTTGGGCTTCCGCAAAGCGCTTTAGCCTGGTTCTCTGTCCTTGATCTGCCTGTTTAACTGAAAATGCCTCAGGATAGGGTGGGCGATTGTAGCCAGAGCGACACATGCTGACAGGTCAGGGAGTGCAGGCATTCCAGGGGATGCATGCTGGTGTTCACGTAGCCCAAAGAGCGCAGACCTCACAGGAAACGATTTCTGAAGGCAGGAAGCGAAACCCGGAAAGCCTTCATGTCCATTGTTATTGCGGGTCCAAAGAGGGGCAGGGGTTGCAGAAGGAGCTGCTGGGCTTGTTACATGGGGAGCAGCGCCCCATCCCATGACAAGGGCCGGCCGGAGAACCCCAGGTAACTGATGCCCCACACAGAGTGCTCTGTGTGCCCCTGCACACCTGGTCCTCGCCCCCGCACTCTGCCTGTGGCTTCCTTTCTCCCAGCATCCCAGGCACTGAACCCCACATCTGCCTGGCAGGTCTCCGGGAGCAGATCCCTCTTACCCCCGCATCTCATCTAGATACTGAAGCTCCCTGAAGCAGGAGGAGTCCTGTTTCTTTTGTGCAAATACAGAAATCTCCCTTGCAGCCTCCTGGAGCACACTGCTAGAAGAAAGCTCCTGATTCTGGCAGCTAGGGCATCTCTTTTGGAAGGCGGTGCTCTTGTGGAAAGAACACTGCACAAGGAATTGGCAGGCCGAGGCTGCTGGTTTGTGTACTCAGAAGCCCTGCGTGGGGCTCACTGCAGGCCTGAGTTACATTTGTCTCCTCTGTGGTGCCTGGCACGGGGCTTTCACGGGGCTGGTTGTCAATAGTTACTTGTTGGATGGAATAAATGCATCACTGCTCTCCGCTCTGCTCCCCTGTCTGGACAGATCGAAGCCATCTCCACAGATGGACTCAGGTGGTGGCAGCAGTCTGCTCCAGGCCAGAGGATGCGGGATACATGTCGATTGTATGGGGTACATGGCTGACGGCTTACCAGTGTCTTCCTGCCTGCTGTGCGGGCACCTGGACACAGTCCTGCCCCTTGTCTGCGGGCTTGAGTCCGCCTACCCCATTCCACCTCCCTGGGCTAGAGGATCTTGGAGGCCAGGGGCTATTAGTGAATTACACTCAGAGTTATTAGGAACCTGCTCTGTGCCAAATACTGGGCTGAGTGTTGCAGACACAGCAATTAATGAGAAAGACATGGTCCCTGACTAGCGGGAGTAGAGATTTTGCACTAGCAACTACAAGGGGGATGCGTGTAATGAAAGAAGAAGTACAGGGGAGATTGTCACTGTTTGCTGCTGATACATAGAAATACTAGAAATTCAATGGATACATTTTTTAAAAATGCTTATTTATTTTATTTTTGAGAAAGAGAGAGAGAGGCAGAGAGGGAAAGAGAAAGAGAATCCCAAGAAGGCTCCACACCATGATGTGGGGCTTGAACTCACACGCTGTGAGATCATGACCTGAGGTGAAATCAAGAGTCAGATGCTTACTCTACTGAGACCCAGTCGCCCCCAATGGATACAATTTTTATCTTAGAAGCCACACTTGTGTACCATTCCTCAGTGCTGAGGTCGCCCATAGGCAAAGGTGGGAGTTATGTGCATGGCCTGATTTCATGGAGACTACAAATGTATCCACCCCAAAAACGTCCAGGTCCAGGGCCTAGTAGGATACAGTTACAAAACTATGGGAATTTAGAAAAGATCTGGTTTTGAATTCTGCCTCTTCCTCTTCCGGTATGTTAATGTCTGTTAATGTCTCTGAGAGAAACTTCCCCGTCTGTAAAATTTGAATAACAATAACCATCCCCAGCAAGGTTGACTCTGTTTAGTGACTCAGCGGGTACCTCTTGGGACTGGAAGTTGAGTTACTAAACAGAGTCAGCCTTGGGACAGCCCTCCTCTTCTATGAGACCAGAAAGCCCCACAGCCAGAGCAAGGTTAGGCCACAGACAAGGCTGTGTCCTAAGAAGCAATGATTAAATGTCCATGTTGGTTGAGGGACAAGCAAAGGCAGAAGCTTGTCCTCTCCCTGATGGGCTAGTTTGTAGACAAGCCTTAGCGACCCTAGGTCAGGGTTCCCATATGGTAGGGGTAACACTGGTGACATGGGGAGTGGATGAACATTTCTGATTTTGCAATCTATCAGTGATTTTGATGTGTTTTGGGAAAATACAAGTAGCATAGCAAACTCAAGATTGTATGAACATTTTTGTTTAGAATGATGTTAGGTTTTTAAAAAGAATTTTGTTTTTTTTTTAATTTTTATTTAAAAAATTTTGCTACTGTTTATTTATTTTTGAGAGAGGGAGGGAGAGCATGAGTGGGGGAGAGGCGGGGAGAGAGGGAGACACAGAATCCGAAGCAGGCTCCAGGCTCTGAGCCATCAGCACAGAGCCCGACGCGGGGCTCGAACCCACAAACTGTGACATCATGACCTGAACCAAAATCGGATGCTCAACCGATTGAGCCACCCAGGTGCCCCAAAAGGTGAGTTAATTTTTTTTTTTCAACGTTTATTTATTTTTGGGACAGAGAGAGAGCATGAACGCGGGAGGGGCAGAGAGAGAGGGAGACACAGAATCGGAAACAGGCTCCAGGCTCTGAGCCATCAGCCCAGAGCCTGACGCAGGGCTCGAACTCCTGGACCGCGAGATCGTGACCTGGCTGAAGTCGGACGCTTAACCGACTGCGCCACCCAGGCGCCCCCTTTTTTTTTTTTTTTTAAAAGGTGAGTTAATTTTAAAAAATAGGTAAATGCTTGTTCATCTGGCACAGTGATAGAAGAAAAATCATAAAGGGGGTTCACAAATGACTAAAATTTGAGGAACATTGATCTAATAAGCCTCTTTATATTAGTAGCGAAGAAACTGAAGTCAAGAAACAGACCTGGGACTTGAACCAGATCCTCGGAGCTCCAGGTAGTGCTCCTCTGAGCAGCCAGGGCGCTCTCCCTTCGTTGGGCAACCTACACTAGAAGGTACTTTGCTTAGGGTTCTTTTTTTTTTGTTTTGTTATTATTAAAAGTTTTATTGAGATGGAACTCACATACCACAAAATGCAACCTTTTAAAAGTGTCTAATTTAGTGGGTTTTAGGAAGTTCATAGAGTTGTGTAACCAACAGCGCAATCCAATTTTAGAACTTTCCATTGTCACCTTGAGAATCTGGGTAGCCGCTGAGTAGCCACCAGTCCAAGAAAAATGAGGAGGTTCATGGAGTCAACCCAAACCCAACCTGTACCTGGAGCCCAACCCGAAAGAGCCACAGATGATCCACAGAACTGTGAGGCAGAAACATCAGTGTATAAACGTGTAAGTGACTTTGGAGTCAAACATGCCTCATTTGAATTCCAGCTTTTTAATTCTATCATCTTGTTACTTAATGTCTCGGGTCTGTTTCCACGTCTTTAAGGTGGGATAGAGTTGCTTGAGGGTGAACGTGGTTAGGCGCAGAGCCTCTCACACAACAGGGCTTGGTAACGTTGTTGGCTGCCCACAAAGCATCGATTCCCCCGTTTCTTACACCAGTTTTTATTTAGGTTTCCCATATGTCCTCCTGTGCTCCCTGGGAAGCTGACCGCACCCTGAACTTCAGAGCCAGTTGTGACTGGCATAAGGGAAATCCCAAGTCTCTTGCCACCCATTGGCTCAGGAACTCAGGTGTAAGCCGGTCAGCAGAGGGCACAGGGCTGGCCCCAGCCATGTGCTCAGGAACGGGTATATGCATCAATCAGGTTCTTAGCTGTAATAGCAGAAGCCCATCTGGGTGATTCAGCACTTGGAAAGTTTATAGAAAGGACAGTGGGTGGCTCACAAGATCATAGGGAGAGCTGGAAAGCCAGGCTGCTGGGAAAACTGGCCCAAACCATTCCACAGGTCACAGCTGACAGGTGCCACCAACACCAAGCTCTGGATGAAGGCGCTACAGACTATTCTAGATGCATCTGTGCCAGGAGCTTGACTTTACTCTGCAGCCACAAATGCCTCTGCTGTGTGTGTGTGTGTGTGTGTGTGTGTGTGTGTGTGTGTGTGTGGCAGGCTGTAGCGGGAGAGCAGAATCATCTAGTTTCTACTTTGGGGAGGTGGGACTTATAATTTCAAACTTGTCCTAACAAAGGGAGAACAAAATCTGGCTTCTACCTTGGAGAGGTGGAACTTATAATTTTGAACTTGTCGTAACAAAGGATGAGTGTTCAAAAGAGCCAGGGTGACCGCAAGCATGACAGATGCCTACCACAAGATTTGTTCCAGTTTGAGAAAATGAGGCACAAGGGGGTTGTTTGTTGGGACTTCTTATAAAGGATCCTCTTTATTCATAAAAGGGACACAAGAGGAGACTCTTTTCTCCGGACATTGTGATGTGTTGATGTGGAGTCTGGAGAGCAATAAATCACTCTGGCATGAGGGAAGCCAGCCTGAAAATGAAGCCAATACACAGAGGACGGGGGGAAAAGCAAGAGGGGAGCAGAGAAAGAGTGCCAAGCCACTGTCCTAAGCTGATTCTGAAGCTATCCATGTGCCTGATTTCCAGGTACATGAGTGAGAGTTACTTGGATGGTCTGTTGCTGGCAGCCAAAGGCACCCTAACTGAGGCAGAAACAATTACATATGGAGACAGTGAAAGGTGAGGAAATCAGAGGGAAGACCTGGGTTCTAGCCCCGTTTCTGCCTTGTGCCTCCTACCAAAGCATTAACCTCTGAACCACAGTTTGGCTTTTTCTCACAAGAACTGTTGTGGAGTGAAACGAAGGGTGTACGAGTACCGCGTAGACGAAAGTGCAAAGGATTCTTCTTCCCCACAGGCCCTTGTAATCAAACAAGACAGGGCCAAAAACAGGGCAATAAATGAACAAACAAACAGCTGTTTTCTCAAAGGCTTTAACATTCCAGGTTCCCATTTGGCCTAAGTTTTCATGTGTTCTCTATACTGGGCAGCTGGGTGGGAGGTAGTGGGAGGTAGGAAGGAGACGGAAACGCTTTGAAGTAGAATTAGGTCAAAGCTGATCATTAAACAGTGTGTAGATTTGGGGAGTTTGCTTTTTCCTTGTCTCTGTGTTCTTAAAGAAGCCCAGGGAAATGGTAGGCTCTCCTTCAGGGGGAGAAGGAAAGAGGGCGCCAGATGTGTTTTACTTTCTTCTCTTCGATTGTCCTCACAGCAGGTAGGTAGGGAGGTTTGCCTCCATTTCTCAGATGCAGAAATGGTTCCAAGAGGTGAAGTCACCTCTGGGTATGAACTTGAACTTAGTGCCATGAGATTCCAGACCCCATGCTCTTTTCAGTACACCCCCAACCCCCGCCAACTCCCAGAAAAACATAAAAAGATATGTACTCCAGGGGCGCTGGGTGGCTCAGTCGGTTAAGCGTCCGACTTCAGCTCAGGTCACGATCTCACAGTCTGTGAGTTCGAGCCCCGCGTCGGGCTCTGTGCTGACAGCTCAGAGCCTGGAGCCTGCTTCGGACTGTGACTCCTTCTCTCTCTGCCCCTCCGCCTCTCACACTCTGTCTCTCTCTGTCTCTCTCAAAAATAAATAAACATTAAAAAAAGAGGATATTTACTCCTTCGGTACTTCAGCTCTAAAAGTTTAAACAGAAGCTTACCAGGAAGGCTGAGGGAAGGCACTGTCTCCTCAGGTTAACTTCAAATGTTCTTTTTCCCCGAGGGAGGCAACTGTGGTATCAGAAGAACATGGTCATATTTGTAAATACCAAGTATATCTTTGAAGGACACCGGTCATAGACGGTGATCTGAGGGTGCCAGGGAAGGGAGGCTGGCCACTGAGGGGGAGGAAGAAACAGACACTTTTCACTGCTGGCCCTTTCCTTGCTAAACATCGTAGTATGTGTGTGTCTTACCTACTCAGAAAGTAAATAAACTAAATGATTGTTGGCATTTAGGTCACGCGTCTGCTGCTTCCCAACAGTGACCTGGGCTAGCCACTCTTTAGTGTTTCCTCATTTGTAAAATGAGGATAAAAACGTCTGCCTCTCAGTCCTACTCAGAAGATTAGATCACATCATGCACATGAAAAGAGCTTGGCATTTATTAAATGCTCAGTAAACAGAAGGCAGTTTTCCAGACTGCAAAGCTCTAGCCATATGAAAACTACAATCAGTAAGTTATTATTGCTTTTTGGCCACGGCATTTATACAAATAATTTTTCAATCTGGACTACCTCCTAGGCCTGAAATAGTTTGGTAAGTCCACCATGAGAATAACCCATATGTTAGAGGGAGGAACATAGGTGTAGAGTCAGACAGATCTGACTTCAGAACCTAAGGCTGTGTAACCCTGAGCAGGGCACTTGATGTTTCTGAGCTTCAGCTCCTAATCAGCCTTGGGATGATTGGATCCTTGTGAGTGGTCTTTGTTTCTTATCTGATGCCCATCTCCCAAACCAGATCCAATTCCATAATGTATTAACCAGAAATCTTTTTGGGCAGATACGGGGGAAAAGATACAGATCATACCACACAATAAAAATTAAGTCAAATTCTCCATCAGATCTCCCAAATTCCTCTTTCCTTCCCTTCACCTCTATGACTTCTTTAAACTCCTTCTGTCATCCAGAGCAGTTCATCTCTACCCTCAGCTGGTGTGCCCCACTCAGCAAAACAAAGACCGAGCAGAAGTTCCTCTCCTTGACTGTGTCTCTCCACAGGTGGGATGAGGTGACCTCTGTCCAACCTGCCACATGTAAATGGGGGATGATAATACTTACTGTGCAAATGCATTGTGAGGATGGGTAGAGCTGGAATTCAGGTCCAAGCTTTCTGACCTCAAGTGCAACATGCCTGCCCACAGGTATTTCAAGACAACAGAATATTGTAGAATCTTGATTCCTAGTTCTGTTGTTGTTACATTCAATTTCAGAAGAGACAAAGACAGTCTTCAGAGTATATGCTGGGGTCAGTACAAATTCACGCCAAAGTCTTGCTCTCTGTGTATCTGTGATGCCAGCCAGGGAGACCTGAACTTAGAGTGATGACCCCTGAGGCAGAGTGACATCCTCCATCATCAAAGAGCCATCTCATTATGTACGTTGACTTCTGCTCAGGCAAGAACGTAGACTGAGATGTTTCAAAACTCATCTGCAAGATGTGGGACGTGATAAGGTTTTCTTCTTGGCCTGGTGTCCCACTTCCTAAGCCTCCCAGCAAGTTGGGACTTCATTGTAGATAAAGGGAAGGGAAGGGAATCAGAATGAGCAAGCCTATCCATGGGGTTGGCAGAGAGGCAAGCCAGGGAAGACGGTCAGCAGTAGGACCCGGAGGAGAGTGTATATTAGTTTCCTAGATCTGCTGCAGCGAAGTACCACGGACGTGGTGCCTTAAAGCAACACACGTTCCTCTTCGCATTTCTAGAGGCTGGAAGTAAAAAAAAAACCAAGGCACTGCCAGGGCCGTGCTCTCTCTGAAGGTGCTGGGGGAGGATCCTTCCTTGCCTCTTCCTACTTTCTGGTGTTGCCAGGAATCCTTGGCATCCCTCAGCTGGTAGACACATCGCTTCAACCTCTGCCTCTAATGTCACATGGTGGTCTCCCTGTGTGTCTCTGTATCTCTGTTATCTCTTCTTATAAGGACACCGATCATTGGGTCAGGCCCACCCAAGCTAGGATGACCTCACCTTAAGTAATCACACCTGCAAAGATTCTATTTTCTTTCTTCTTCTTCTTCTTCTTCTTCTTCTTCTTCTTAATGTTTATTTATTTTTGAGAGAGAAAGAAAGCGCGTGTGCACACGTGCATGTGAGCAGGAGAGGAGCAGAGAGAGAGGGAGGCAGAGGATCTGAAGCAGGCTCTACGCTGTCAGCTTAGAGTCTGACTCAGGGCTCGAACTCATGAAACTTGAGATCATGACCCGAGCCAAAGTCAGACTCTTGACTGAGTCCCCCAAAGGTCACATTCACAGGTCTTGGGGATTAGGACTTCAACTTACTGTTTCGAGAGACACAATTGAACCCACAACAGAGTGCTCTTCCTTATTTAATTTTTTTAATGCTTATTTATTTTTGAGAGAGAGAAAGACAGAGAGTGAGTGGGGGAAAGGTAGAGAGAGGGAGACACAGAATCTGAAGCAGGCTCCAGGCTCCGAGCTGTCGGCACAGAGCCCAATGCGGGGCTCGAACCCATGAACCGTGAGATCGTGACCCAAGCCGAAGTCAGACTCTTAACGTACTGAGCTACCCAGGCGCCCCAACAGGGCGCTGTTCCAAGTTTCCTGGCAAAGGTGTTTGCTGAAGTGATTCAGTAGGTAGTACCTAGCTAACAGTGATGGAAGGAAGGGATGGGGTGGGAAGGTGAACTTGTGGGGAGCACCTCCTGCATTTTCAAAAATAGGGCAATGGAAGGCTGAGTGCCAGCTCAGTCTTTCCTATCCTCCCCTCTTCCTGGCAAAGGCAGATTTTCAAAACTAACATCTGAAGTGCTAGTCTTAACCTGACCCGTAACTTCAAAATTCATCTGGCAAATTGACCTGTTCATCATTTATAAGGCACAGTTTCGCAGGATGGCTAACATCCCCTTCAAAGGTGGATGTGCGTGTAATTCATTCCAGTTTTTAAGAGAGATCTCCCAGAATTCTGCTCAGATTTATTGTCGAATAACAGGTCTGAAAAATTGCATCTGATGCTGACTCAGGCCTGGCAGGGAGAGTTGTCACAGGCACTGGGTTTTGGCATCGATCTGTGCCTTCCCAGTGAGAGAACCTCAGGGGTGGAAGCCCACAGGCCCGATTGCCCTTTCAGATTAATATTTAATAGGATGACCGCCCCCCTCCCAGCCTGCCAGCCCAGATCGGTGCCACAAGCCAAGGGTCAGCCTTGCTGTGCACAGGGGCTGCGAGGAAGACTTGGCAAAATTTTAATTAACTGAAGATAAACATACAGAGGGAGCGTGAGTCCATTAGCCGGCACCACCACCCAGCGAGAAAAGGCCTCGCTAATCACACGCCACAGCAGGTGAAATGACCTGCAGACCAGCAGCGTCCATTTGCTTTCAAATTAAAAAACGTATTTTCAAAATAAATACGTGTGGGGTCTCTGTTTGTCGTGTGGTTTCTCCCGAAAAGCGGGAAAGCTGGGATGTTAATGAACAACCGTTTTCAATATTTTTCTTGCCCAGGAAAGCCGAACCCCCGAGTGCCAGTGCAGCAAAACAAGGCTGGAGTTGCCCTTCCCCTGGAGGAGAGGGATGCTTTTGGGAAGCCAACCAAAGGCAGTGAGAGACTGAGGACCGTCCCGGAGGAGAAGTACAAATAACACGGTTAGCCTGGGCCGGATCCGCTGAAACCAGAAGTGGGGGAAAAGGCAGGTGTGGCATATGCTGTTTGCTCACCACCACGGAGACAATTGACCCACCTTGGTTTGGATTACGAGATGGCCAAATGATAGGTCTGGAGCTTAAGCTTTTGATATCCTAAAGAGAGGATTTTATACGGTTTTAGAACATGGTCCGAAAGGGGGTACTTCTTTCACTCACTGCAGTATATATTCGTCACTTATTATGGAACGAGTGCCGGCCTGGTCTGTCTGGAGACACAGCAGTGAGGGAGGTTTCACAGTCTCTGTTCTCATGCATTCTAGTTGGGGGAGGTGGAGGACAAGATCAGGTGGCAACTAAACGCAGAGACCTGGGTGGTGAGAAAGAGCTGGTTGTGCAAAGACCTGGGGGGGCAGTCGGGGTTGGCGGGGTCGGGGCGGGGGGGGGGGGAGGGGGACAGCAAGTGCAAAGTCCCGAGGGAGGGAGGAGCTTAATCTGTTGGAGGAATGGAGAACAGGTTAAGTGGTTGGAGCTCAGTGAAAAAGGAGATGAGTAGTAGAAGAAAAGAATGGAGAAAGGTAAGGTTAAGGCGATAGGGTTTTATTCCAAGTGCAATTCTGCATGTGAAACCTGTCATTCCCAGTAGATTCCAAGCATCCAGAGGGCAGAGTCTATATCGATCTTGCTCACTCAATACCTAGGTTGCATTCCAGGACGTGTGCTGTCTGCCTTGTCATTATTACTCTTCTTTTCTTCTTCTTCTTCTTCTTCTTCTTCTTCTTCTTCTTCTTCTTCTTCTTCTTCTTTTCTTTAATCCCTTTAGTATTATAGGTATAAGTATGTAAGTTTTCTCCCTGCAAATAAGTTGCAAACTACTTAATGGCTCAAACAGGGATCCCTCTTCTTCTGACCCTTCTGTCGTGTGGTGGGACAGCCTCCAAAGACCCTTGCCTTCTTGTGTCACCTCCTTTCACATCGAGTCAGGGCTTGCCCTGTGTGACCAGTAAAATGAAGTAGAAGGTGTAATGTATGAGCCTCAAGATAGGCCCTAAAGTCATCACAGCACCTGGCTTGGCCTCTTGGCTTCCAAGAGAAGCCAGCTGCCATGCCACGGGGACTCTCAAGCAGTGATGTGGCGAGGCCCACGTGGACAGGATCTCAGGCCCCCCAACAAGAGCCAGCGACAATTTGCCAGTCCTGTCAGTGAGCCACCTTGGAAGTAGATCCTCCTGTCCCTGCTAACACATGACTGCAAACTGACCCTGGGCCGGAATTACCCAGCTGAGTCCTTCCCAGATTCCTAACCAACAGGAACTATGCGAGATAATAGAGGCTGGTTTTTTTGAGCCATTGAGTGTTGGGTGATCTGTTAGGCGGTGACAGATAACCAGAACGCCTCGCAGAAGGTCAGGCACGCGGTAGCTACTGCGGGTGGGAGCACAGCCATGAGGAAGTGCTCAACTGTGGCCCTGCCATGTGGAACGGAGGGCGAGGGACACCTGAGGTAAGGGGAGGGCAAATGCTCTGCCCTGTGGGCATCTAGGAGCAGGTCGGTAAGAAGAGACTGTTAATGAGATTATTTAAGAATAAATGTGGAGGGCAGAATTTATCAGTTATTGTCTCCTGTGAAGGAGCCAGGAGCCAGGGGATTCAACCAAAATATATCTGTAAGAATCTAGAACCTGTGTAACTTCTCCAAGTTGGCGGCTTTTGTTTTCTCCTGGTTCAGTTTTATGGGGTGAGATGCTGTTGAATATCTGTTTAGGACGACAAACAACAAAGATTCGGGGAGAGATTCTGTCCCACCCAATGGTGGGGCCCACCAGGAGGGGAACCGAGTGGGGGTGGGGGTGGGGAGACCCTGCTGAGGGAATTAAGTCAGGACTACCGAGAGGCAGGCCTGCAGGGCCTCACAGCTGAAAGCCCATTGCATCTGGGTGACGCCCAGAATGAGACCATTTCAGTAACTTCCTGGGGCCCGGGCACAGCCGTCCTCCGGATCTGCCTTCTTCCTGAGACTCCCCGCCTTTGTCAGAGCTGGCATCTCACTGGTGAAAATGTGCAATCATCTCAAGTAGCAGTGCGAGGCGCATGCCCAGCAAATTCTCCTCAAACAGCCCCCACGTTTGTTTGGCTACTTATTTCTGTAATGAGTTGATACGGTTCAGTTGAGGTCTGTTGAATTCTTGTTTGAAAATAAATTTGATCTGGAGCTTCCAGGTATCAATCCAATACAAGTTGTGCTGGTGAGGTCAAGGCCAGGATGAGAGAGGGTGCTGGGTCCGGCCTTCCCTCCGCTTGCCCTCGCCTCTCCGCCCCCCCCCCCCTTACTGTCCCTAAGGCCCTTCCCAGGAAACCTAACGTTCCGAAGATCATAGCTGGGGAACCACAGATTGAGGATGTTCCAGAGTCTGCCACACTGTTTTAATAATCTGTCATTTGTGAACGTTTGCACTGCCGTTTTCCTCCATGACTGCAAATAACTAGATGAATCTTCCTCAGACACCATCTCGTCTACAGTTCCTGTGCTTAATGTTCCTCACGGGAGGCTGCCTCTCTCTCAGAAGCTAAAGTCAAAGTGTCTTTCTCAGTGTCATCTCCGCTACCTGAACACGGAGCCCCCTCTCCAGTCACTTTCTCCTTACTGTCCCCATGTGTCCCCCTGCCTCTAGGCCCTGTGTTTGCATTTCTTCCACCTGGAGCCCCATCTCCTCCCCCCATCCACCAGGCACACTTAGACCCCACTTCCTGTGAGGCGACACCCTGTCCAAGGCGACTTCTCCTCCTCAGTGTTCCTTTAGCACACACTCCCTGGACCAGCCATTGACCCTCAAAATTCTGACAGATCAAAAGTCACAGAAACATGAGGGGTGCCAGGAACCTGAGAGATGGTCTAGTTCAAGCCCTGATTTCATAGATGAGGAGGCGGAAGCTTGAGGGCTGGTCTAACTTGCTCATGGTCCCACGGATAATTAATGCCCAAGTCACATCTAGGGGCCAGATCTCCAGGCTGGGTTTAATACTCTGGTTGCTTCTTGAAGGCAGAGACTGTGTTTTACAGCTCTTGGAATCCCCTCCACATAGTAGGTGTTCAATTAATAGTTGTGGAGTCATTGATTAGCTGGTGGTTGAAGCTGGCTCTTCGCTTGTGAAGTTAATCAGAAGCCAGCGCTGAGAGGAAGGCTGAGGGGGAGCAGCCGTGGACGAGACTGTCTGCTACCCAAAGTACAAGTGCCAGATCCCACCTCTGGAGGGCGCTTGTGAAAGAAGAAACATCCCTCCATCCTGAGGCTGTGTTTTTCTGAATGTCAACCTGCTGGTCTGCAAAATCAAGTCCATGTGGGGATTGGGGAAATGTACCTACGGCACTTGGTACACCTAGGTACTCATAGATGTCTGTTTTCTTTTCTTGTCTTTTATTGCAACATCCTTATTTCTTCCATTTCGTTGTGAGACATTTCAAACATGCAACCAAGTAGAAAGAACTGTACAACGAACAGCTGTCTACTAAGCACGTAGATCCCACCATTGACATCTAAAACTGCTTCTTCACATATCAGTCCATCTCTCTATCCCTCTATCCAGCCATGAATCTATTTTATTTTAGTGATGCATTTCACAGGAAATTGCAGACATCAGGACACTTCCCCCTAAATACTTCAGCATGCATATCATTAAGTAGGGTTCGAGATTTGTTTAGTTTTTCATTTGCTGTAGAATTTAATTGTAATGAAATGCATGAATCTTAATTGTACACTTACTGAGTTTTTACAAATGCAAACACCTGTGTAATCCAGCCCGCTCCCCCCCACCCCCACCCCCGTCGACATATACAGAACTTTTCCATCCCTACAAAAGTTCCCTCAAACCCTTTTCCAGTTCATCCCTCACCCACTGATAGAAGGAACCATTGTTTGGATTTTTTTTTTTTCTCGGCCCTGATCACCCATTACAGAAAGTCATATACATGGAATCATATAGTCTGTACTCTATGTAAGCTCATCCATGCTGTTGTGTGATTAGTGGTTCATCTTTTTTATTGCTGGATGGGATTCCATTGGATGAATACACCCCCATTTGTTTATCCATTATGCTCCTATTAATTTTTAATAAATGCTAGTTATCTCCCTTCTTTCCTTACGACCAGCTTGTCATCAGCAACATTAACCACCACAAAACTCGACCTGAAGGGGTTTGGCACCTCTGGGACAGGAAGGCCCTGGGCCAGCAGGAGAAGGCACCCCTCACAACAGCAGGTTCTTTCCTGGCTGAAGTCAGTGCACACAGAGAGCATCATGTTGATGGAAGAATCGATTTTAGTTTCCTCCTGGGAGATCTCTCACCCTGTCTTATTCTTATTCAGTGCATTCTTCCTAGCTTCCTCCACCATGAAATGAGTTGAAGCCAATTAAGAGCCTTCTGCTTCCTCGTCAGCGATATTTATGACTATGGAAATATTTATGATGCATGGAGAGGGCCTGGGTCAGAGAGGAGACTGGGCTTTTGCTGTCCTTGTAAATGGGATTTGTCTCCTGCTTGTTTTTGCCAAGGTCGTAAAAAGGCAGAGTGCATGTCATATAGTTTAGGGTTGCTTCGCACCCCCCCCCCGCCTGCTCCCCCAACAAACCTTTGCATTCAGGCTGTGGATTAATCTATGATAAGCGCTTTTTTATTACTGACCTCCGTGCTTGGAATGAAGGAAGCATTTTCGTTTTCTGGACACTTTGGTAATGTTACCTCCTTTTTCTGAGCTTGCCCTCACATGACCTATCCAAGCTAGAGCTATGATGTACTAAGAAAAAGCATTTTAAATCCAATGACAGAAATTCTGCATTCTGTAAGGCTTAGGGGCTGCTGCGATTCACCAAAATGTCTCTGCATAAATAAGAAAGGGTCAGTTACTTCATGTTTTTGGTAAAATTACCAGGAAAACAACCCATTCACTTCAAAATACCCATTAAAAATGTTTATTTATTTTTGAGAAAGAGAGAGATGGGGAGAGAGAGATCGGGGGAGGGGCAGAGAGAGAGATGGGGGGACAGAGGATCCGAAACAGGCTCCAGGCTCTGAGCTGTCAGCACAGAGCCTGACACGGGGCTCGAACTCACAAACTGTGAGATCATGACCTGAGCCGAAGTCGGAAGCTCAACCGACTGAGCCACCCAGGCGCCCCTAAAGTACCCACTTTTAAAATAAACTTCCCTGCGTGTCGTCATCCCTGTTTCCCAGGAATGTCCTTTTCCTTCCCAAGGCTGAGGCCCCCATGCTGTCTGGACCCCATGCTCTCCCTCCCAGAGCTGGCTCAATCTGCATAGCCTCCACTGCAAATGGTTCTTCCAACTCCGCTCACAAACACTGTTTCTATCTTTCCTATAATATTCAGACCCAGTTACAAAAATAAACACACAGATCGATTACACATTTATATAAATGGACACGTTTATGGAATGTCCACATGTGCCAAGTTGTCCTTTCGTGTGGTTGCCCTCCCTTCCCTTCCCTTCCAGAAGCCTGCTATCTCTGCCTTAGTTTCCTCACTTGCTGGGCCCTTACAGCATGGCCCACCCTCCCCACTGCACTGTGAGGGGCCAGAAGGCCACCGTGAACTTCGTAGCTTTCCTCCTGCCTCTTCTGGTACTGATGACCAGTCCCTTCTCTGGTGACTTTTGTGACTCTGCAACATTCCTGTCACCTCCCACAACGCTTTTCCTTTTATGGGCTTTATTTTTCCTCCCACACCTTGAAGGTGGTCATTCCTCCAAGCGGTGTCTTTGGGCCAATGACATGCCTTCTTCTACCGCATTGTCAGCTATCCCTGTGGGCAGCTCCAAGCTCCCTGTTGTCCTCAGCCTGCAGTCCTGCAGTCCAAGTAGCTTGCCAGATGCTTCTGCCTGGGTCACCTTCCACCTAAACCCTCGTCCCGCAAGGAAAGAGGCATGAAACGTGGGCTCTGCCCTCTGGGAGCTTATAATTTGGTCAGAGAGATACATGTGCCGGTTCCGAAATATTCTTTTTTTTTTTTTAATTCTTTTTAAGTTTATTCATTTTTGAGGGAGAGAGAGACAGAGGGAAAGAGGGAGAATGTGAGCAGGGCAGGGGCAGAGAGAGAGAGGGAGACACAGAATCCGAAGGAGGCTCCAGGCTCTGAGCTGTCAGCACAGAGCCCGACGCAGGGCTCGAACTCACAAACCCGTGAGATCATGACCTGAGCTGAAGTTGGACGCTTAATCGACTGAGCCATCCAGGCGCCCCTGAAATGTTCTGTAACAAACCCTGAGACTTAATTAAAATTAAAGGTGCTGATATAACAAGAGTCACACCACACGACAGAATGGTAAATGAGTGGTATTGCCAACACCATTGCTCATGGGGAGGGGACTGGGGGGAGAAGCGGGGGGTGGGGGGGAAGCTGGGCACGCTCTTGCCCAGGAAGGTCCTGCAGAACGTGGGTCAGCAAGTTCAGTAGGGAGGGGCAGAAAAGGGTGTTCATTTCAGACAAGAATAGGGGAAGACAAGACCATTCAGAGAACATTCTTTCCACCTGTATTCAACCACATAGGTCACAACACTTCTTCACGTTTTTTTACCTTGCTCCCCTAGGGAGATTGTGGAGGGTTTTTTTGGTGAGCTGTCACAATGACTGAGGAGTGCTATTAGCATTTAGTGCCTGGAAATCAGAAATGATAAATATCTTGCAGTGACGAGGTTAGTCTCATGCAAAGAATCGTCCTGACAGTAGCACCAAGGTTGAAAAACACATGTGATAATTGACTCCTCCTTGCCACCTCCATCCTCCCAAGAAGTTGAAAAACGGGATCCTCCTCCCCCCAACCCCACCTTGGCTTGACTTTGCCAAGTCACACTAGTAAAACCCACACAGAGTGAATGGAATCACCCTTGTATCATGGTAACTAGGGCCCAATGGACAGACTCAAACACATGGCATGGGGCCCCAGCCAGAAAGAAGGGTCAGTTCAGCTGCATTGAGCTTACTCACAATTTTGCAGGCATGATTTTGCAAATTCTAGAAAGTTGTTGTTTTTTAAATTTTAACACAAATTAATGTTTATTGTTAGATCAAAAAGATAAAATTTTATTTTGAATTTCATGTGACAGGAGTCCCTGTGAACTTATCAGGGATTAGGGCTGATAAAGCCATTAATTGGGCCCTGGGAATGTCCCAGAAGAATCCTATACATGTATGACTGAGCAGTTGCTAGAAATAGTCGCCATTGCGAGAGGTTGGTCTTAGGGAGGCAAGACTGGAAAAAACTAGTTAGGAAACCTAAAGCCTAATTAATGGTGCTCTATCTTGTTTGGGGGAAGACTGTAACAGACGATGGGAAGCCAGTTGGTCAGTCTGTTAGTTGACAAATAGTTAATTACTATGTTCCAGGCGCTGGGCTGGGCGCTGGGATACAGCATGAACAAGGCGGTGTCCCTGCTCTCAGGGTCGGGGAGGAGGAAACAGGAAAAAATGCTACAGTCATAGGTCACACACGTGTGTATCCAGACAGGCATCAAGAAGATGGTTACAGGTCAGCGAGGGAGCCTAGAGAGACCGTGAGTCTGAGAACAGTTCAGCAGGTTTATCCAGCCCTCTGAGGAGGGACAGGCGGGATCTTGATCACTGGTCACTTGATGACTGGCTTCCCAGGTCTCACCAGGGCTGGAGGAAAGCCCCGAGGAGCTGACCAAGGGTGAAGCTAAACACTAGGGAAAACCCAAGGGTCAGAGCCAGGGAAGTGGAGCCAAACTCCAGTCTAGGGGTGGAGTGGGGTGGGACCCGAGAGGAGGGGCACAGGAAAATCCTGGTTGGCTACTAGGAGAGGGCTGATGGGCGTGGTCTTTGCCTCATTGGCTGCCAGGCATGTGGGGGCGTGGCCTGGTTTAAAAGAACAAGGCGGTGTTATGGAGAAGGGCGGGGACATGCGTGACTGGGTTAGGGCCCCAACAGAAAACAGATGACATCTTCATTGGAATAAGTGAAGAAGGGGAATTGACACAGGCGTGGGTAAGGCGTGGGGGAACCACAGGGATGTTGGGATGATCCCACTCCTGTGTCAGCCCAGAGTGAAGGGTGGGGAAGTAGATAGGAAACCAGGAAGAAGAATCAGACAGAGAAAGGTAGAGGTGAGAAGGTTGTCTTGAGAGATACTGGGGCATCCTCACAGGGATGCAATGGAGAATACTGTGACCTTACTTCCTTGCTCTCCAGTCTTCTGTCAGCTCCCCCTTGGTCAAACCCAGTGAAAAGGGAGAGGACAGATAACAAATAATCCAGAAATGAGCAAAAGACGTGAATAGACACTTCTCCAAAGAAGACATCCAGATGGCCAACCGACACATGAAAAAATGCTCAACATCACTCATCATCAGGGAAATACAAATCATGAGATACCACCTTACACCTGTCAGAATGGCTACCATTAACAACTCAGGCAACAACAGATGTTGGCGAGGATGTGGAGAAAGAGGATCTCTTTTGCATTGTTGGTGGGAATGCAAGCTGGTGCAGCCACTCTGGAAAACAGTACAGAGGTTCCTCAAAAAACTAAAAATAGAACTACGCTACAACCCAAAAATTGCACTACTAGGTATTTATCCAAGGGATACAGGTGTGCTGTTTCAAAGGGACACATACACCCCAATGTTTATAGCAGTGCTATCAACAATAGCCAAAGTATGGAAAGAGCCCAGATGTCCATTGATGGATGAATGGATAAAAAAGATGTGGTATATATATATACAATGGAGTATTACTCGGCAATCAAAAAGAATGAAATCTTGCCATTTGCAACTACGTGGATGGAACTGGAGGGTATTATGCTAAGTGAAATTAGTCAGAGAAAGAAAAAAATCATATGACTTCACTCCTATGAGGACTTTAAGAGACAAAACAGAGGAACATAAGGGAAGGGAAACAAAAACTATATAAAAACAGGGAGGGGGACAAAACAGAAGAGACTCATAAATATGGAGAACAAACAGAGGGTTACTGGAGGGGGGATGGGCTAAATGGGTAAGGGGCATTAAGGAATTTACTCCTGAAATCATCGTTGCACTATATGCTAACTAACTTGGATGTAAATTAAAAAATAAAATAAAATTAAGAAGAGAACAACAAAAAAAGGGTGCTAGGCGGCTAATCCTATCTGTGCCCATTATAGTGGAGTTTGGGACTCTGAGTTTGTTTCTAAGATGATATGCTGTTACTAAAATTTATGTCTGCTGTGAATGTTCCTTTTATTGCAATATAAAATATGCAAGTTATAAATTCAAAAAAAAGCAAGAAAAGGGAGAGGACAGAGCAGGGTCAAGGGGTCCAGAAGGTAAACAGCACACAGTGACCCATGGCCAAAGGCGTAGGCAGTCCTATTCCTGGAAAGAAACCATCCGTTGTAAACAAGAACGCTGCCTCCCTTGAGACCAGCTGGGTTCATGACGGAAGAGGAACTACAAATCAGCCTGGTACCAGCCCCTGAGTGATTCTTTTATCTTGCCTGGCTAATGGTACCACAATTTTCTTCTCTGGATCTGTTTCTTCCCATCCCCACTGCCTCTACCCCTGGCCACCACCTTCTCATGACTGCCTTTCTCTTAACAGCTTCCTGACTGGTCTTCCTGCCTTGACCCCTCATCCAGTCCGTTCTCTATCTTGCAACCAGATCCTTTCAACATGCTGATCTGAGCCTGTCATTTCCTGTCCTAAGACTATGTCACCATAGCAGCCAACATGAAGTCCAAGCATCTTACCATGGCTTATTCAGATTTTCATGGTCTGGCCTCATTTCTTGCCAATTCTACCCAGTTCTCCTCCCTGTCTATTTTCAACCTCCCCCCAGCCAAACCTTTCTCCCCAAATCCAGCCCACTGTGATACAGAGCTACTCTTTGATCTCTCTCTGACCCCCAGGCCGTTGCACCTGCTGTTTCGTCTCCTGAAAGTCAGGAAGTCAATTCTAACCTTTTTCTTCTTCCTCATTCCTTCATTTCTGGTTACCCTTGGCAAGGCTTCAGTGCCTCTCCTATATGTTCCCATAACACCCTGGCCCTGCCCAAACCATAATATTTACTTTTAAAATCCAACAGATATTTATTGAATACCTGTAATGCCTCACGCTCTTACCACCTCAGGGCCTTCACTTATGCTGTTCTTTCTGCTTGATGTATTTTTTAATTCTTCATCTGACTGACTCTTAGCCTTTGGGTCTCAGCTGAAATGTTATTTCCTACAAGGAGTTCTCCCCTCTTATTCTGCCAAACAGCATCCTGTCTGATTTGTTTTATCTGATATCTGTGTCCCCCTCTTCACGTGGGAAGGTGCCAGATCTGCTTCATCCACCACAGTGTGCCCATCTCTAGCTTACAGCCTGGCAGGCAGTGAGCACTGATCACGTATGTGGTGAGGGGAGAGGAGCAATAGGGTTCTCCCGTTAGACGGTGACAAGGAATAAGGACTGGAAAGTAAATTTTACTAGTTAAGTAAAATACGAAAAAAAATTAGGCCTGAAAGTGGACCTTTATTGGATGCGGAAAAGAAAGGACAATTAAATCATAAGGCTTTCAAAGCTGAAAATACTGAAAAGATCACAAAATACAGAAAAATAACAATGCTTTTATTTTTCTTGTTATTTTTAAAGATTTTACGTTTTTAGGTATTCTCTGTACCCAGCATGGGGCTCGAACTCACAACCCCAAGATCAAGAGTTGCACCCTCCACCAACTGAGCCAGCCGGGCACTCCAACAATGTTTTTATTAATTAACTGCCTAGCACACTGCTATAAGACTTTCTTCCTCACTGGCTACCCTTTTATCTGGGTTCTCTTCATATGACAACAATTTTGTAATGATTTGTATACAGAGATAGGAAAGAAAATGAAGTCTTTCCCTTGAAATAGCCAAAAATGGTATTTATTATTAATAGTTGGGATGCATAAAACATGTGACTTCACAACCAGACATACTTGCTGCTTGTAGGACTGCGATCGTTTGTACTCTACAAACGAGAAATCTTATTTGACATAATTCTCACGGAGAAAGAAAAAGGTATAGCATGGAGTTGTATCACTGTATTACTGAATATTCCTAGTATATATGACTAGGTAGCTGTGAGAACGAAATCTTGCACATCTGATGATTGGAAGAAATTCCCCTAGACTAGCGTTTGGTGCTATACAATGCAAACTGTGTTTCTCCCCACTACCCACATGCTTCCCGGTGGCCAGGTTCCATAGGACACTCTTCAATCTGCTACGATCTTTGGCCCTGCTCCTTGTGCCACAGCGCCCAGTGAGTCGGCACCATGAGCAGTAGGAAGATTCCTGGCAGCTGTTACCACCCTGAGAGGGCCAGCATAAATGATTATAGGCAAAAGTGACTGCCCACCACCTAAATACAGCCCGCGAAACACAGACCCACATACATGCCCGACTTCACTTCCCCTGTGCCAAATCCCACAAGAGCCCCTGGTCACTTCAGGGCCACCCTACACCAGGGGAAACATGACAGAGGGAAAAGCGGAGTGGGAGGAGACAGCATTCTTAACCAAGTGGGCGGAAATAGCTTGTTTTTTTTTTTTAATTTTATTTTTTTAATATGAAATTTATTGTCAGATTGGTTTCCATACAACACCCAGTGCTCATCCCAACAGGTGCCCTCCTCAATGCCCATCACCCACCCCCCCATCAACCCTCAGTTTATTCTCAGTTTTTAAGAGTCTCTTATGGTTTGGCTCCCTCCCTCTCTAACTTTTTTTTTCCTTCCCCTCCCCCATGGTCTTCTGGTAAGTTTCTCAGGATCCCCACAAGAGTGAAAACACATGGTATCTGTCTTTCTCTGTATGACTTATTTTACTTAGCATAACACTCTCCAGTTCCATCCACGTTGCTACAAAAGGCCATGTTTCATTCTTTCTCATTGCCAAGTAGTATTCCATTGTATATATAAACCACATCTTCTTTATCCATTTGTCAGTTGATGGACATTTAGGCTCTTTCCATAATTTGGCTATTATTGAAAGTGCTGCTATAAACATTGGGGTGCAAGTGCCCCTATGCATCAACACTCCTGTGTCCCTTGGGTAAATTCCTAGCAGCGCTATTCCTGGGTCATAGGGTACATCTATTTTTAATTTTTTTTAACATTTATTTATTTTTGAGACAGAGAGAGACACAGCATGAATGGGGGAGGGGCAGAGAGAGAGGGAGGCACAGAATCGGAAGCAGGCTCCAGGCTCTGAGCCATCAGCCCAGAGCCCGACGCGGGGCTCGAACCTGTGGACCGCGAGATCGTGACCTGAGCTGAAGTCGGACGCTTAGCCAACTGAGCCACCCAGGCGCCCCTCTATTTTTAATTGTTTGAGGAACCTCCACACTGTTTTCCAGAGCGGCTGCATCAGTTTGCATTCCTACCAATAGTGCAAGAGGGTTTCTGTTTCTCTACATCCTCTCCAGCACCTATAGTCTCCTGATTTGTTCATTTTAGCCATTCTGACTGGCGTGAGGTGGTATCTGATTGTGGTTTTGATTTGTATTTTCCTGATGAGGAGTGACGTTGAGCATCTTTTCATGTGCCTGTTGGCCATCTGGATGTCTTCTTTAAAGAAGTGTCTATTCATGTTTCCTGCCCATTTCTTCACTGAATTATTTGTTTTTCGGGTGTGGAGTTTGGTGAGTTCTTTGTAGATTTTGGATACTAGCCCTTTGTCTGATATGTCATTTGCAAATATCTTTTCCCATTCCGTTAGTTGCCTTTTAGTTTTGTTAATTGTTTCCTTTGCAGTGCAGAAGCTTTTTATCTTCATGAGGTTCCAATAGTTCATTTTTGCTTTTAATTCCCTTGCCTTTGGAGATGTGTCGAGTAAGAAATTGCTGCGGCTGAGGTCAGAGAGGTTTTTTCCTGCTTTCTCCTCTAGGGTTTTGATGGTTTCCTGTCTCACATTCAGGTCCTTCATCCATTTTGGGTTTATTTTTGTGAATGGTGTAAGAAAGTGGTCTAGTTTCATTCTTCTGCATGTTGCTGTCCAGTTCTCCCAGCACCATTTGTTAGACTGTCTTTTTCCATTGGCTATTCTTTCCTGCTTTGTCAAAGATTAGTTGGCCATACTTTTGTGGGTCCAATTCTGGAGTCTATTCTATTCCATTGGTCTATGTGTCTGTTTTTGTGTCAATGCCATGCTGTCTTGATGATTACAGCTTTGTAGATGACGCTAAAGTCTGGGATTGTGATGCCTCCCACTTTGGTCTTCTTCTTCAATATTACTTTGGCTCTTCGGGGTCTTTTGTGGTTCCATACAAATTTTAGGATTGCTTATTCTAGCTTCAAGAAGAATGCCAGTGCAATTTTGATTGGGATTGTATTGAAGGTGTAGATTGCTTTGGGTAGTATTGACATTTTAACAATATTTATTCTTCTAATCCAATAGCTTGCTTTTGCAAAGTTTACAAAAACATGTTGCCATGGGAACACACCGCTAGGGCCCCTCTCAGAACTTGTGCCAATGGGAGGCCCTAAAACCTGAGCATCTTTAACTTCATGGTGAGTTTGTCTCTGTCTGTATCTTATTCACTGTTATGTGCTCCCCCTGGCACCAACCCTGGCACATAGTAGTTGCTTTACTAAATACATGCTGAGTGAGGGAAAAGTGTTGCTTGGCCTTATTATTCAGGAGATATTCTTCTCCCCCAGTAGATCTCATTGCCTTAATTTTTTAAATTTGTTTTTATATTTTATTTATTTTTGAGAGTGCGAATGGAGGAGGAGCAGAGAGAGAGGGAGACACAGAATTCAAAGTAGGCTCCAGGCTCAGAGCTGTCAGCACAGAGCCTGATGTGGGGATCGAACTCAAGAACCTGACCTGATCATGACCTGAGCCGAAGTCGGACGTTTAACCAGCTGAGCCACCCAGGCGCCCCTCATTGCTTTAATTTAAAGCTGGTGCTCATGGAATGGTTGAGGAGAATTATTGGATGCAGGGGGGCAGGAGGAGGGAGAAGAGGACTATTTGGTGGGGTAAGCTTTCCATCCCCTCGTCGCCGGGCAAATAAACCAACGCCAGCACCTCAGCTGCCCTCATTAGCCATCAGCTGCCCTGACTGCCCTCTCCAGGTAATTCTAATTGGCTCCAATCAGGGAGAGCCAGGCCTGGGCTTTATTAACAGTGACAGCAGCCCCACCGTTAGAATTGCAGGTAGAAAGGTCACGTTGGAAACACTGTTTTCAAGCACGGGGTAATTACAGACAGAACTCATTCTGGCTTCTGCAGCTCTGCTGAAGGATCTTTATTTATCCAGCCCTGCCACTGGGGCCTTCCGGTTTCCCGCTTCCATTTTCTTCCGTGTTGTGAGGCTGCTGGCCTTAAGGATCCACATCCTTTTCTCTTCATGACCTTGGGCGCGGGAGCAGAAGCAGTCTGGATTCCCAAAGCGTTAGAGGGGTGTTCGGTGCTGAAGAACTCGTCGAAAATTCCAGGTAATGGGGCACCTGGGTGGCTCAGCTGTTAAGCGTCCGACTTCGGCTCAGGTCATGATCTCACACTCTGTGGGTTCGAGCCCTGCATCGGGCTCTGTGCTGACAGCTCAGAGCCTGGAGCCTGCTTCTGATTCTGTGTCTCCTCTCTCTCTGTCCCTCCCCTGCTCATGCTCTGTCTCTCTCTGTTGCAAAAATAAATAAAAACATTAAAAAAAAATAAAAAAAAACAACTCCAGGTAAGGAGAGTTGGGCTGCGTTTCTAGACCGAAGGTGGCCGCCACAGGCCAGTGGTTTCAGCGATACTGGTGTATGAGAACCAAGTACGCTTCATACTTTCTTGCAGCCACTTGTCATGCCCAGCTCCTCTGCTGCGCTCTGCTGAAGCCTTCTTGACCCTCAGGCAGTGAGTTACACCCTGTGTGCTCCACGGCTCTTGGCGCATGCCCCTATTACAGGACTCACTGCACTGTGTTTTATTTATTTGCCTAGCCATCTGTCTTTCGAGATGGACCGCCAACTCCTCGAGGGCACTGACCAAATCTTATTCTTATTTATATTATTGGTTTATTCACTAGCACAGAGCCTGGCACTTGGCAATTATCTATCGAGTGACTCTCCAGATGAAGGGGATGGAAGATGTTGGGAATAATAAGATGAACCAATGTGGGCATAAAGTCTTACAGTAGAAATAGCATGCCAAGTGGTGAAGTGTGTGGCCTTTGGAGTCCAACTGGTTTAAATTCCAGCTCTACTACGATGTCAATTAAGATTAGGTTTCGCTGTGAAGGACGGAAAACCCAAAGCAGTGGTGGCTCAAACAGGTTCATTTCTCTCATTTCTCTTTCATGTCAAAAGTCTCGGGGTGGTCATCTCAAGATGGCTGAGTTGACTCAGTTCTGCGGAGTCTCTGGGGACCCAGGCTCCTTCTACCTTGTGGCTCTGCTGTGTACCCTTTGTCATGTCATGGCTCAAGCTGGCACCCCTCCAGCTCTGGCTCTCATAACTACATTCCACCAGCAGGAAGGAGGAAAGGGGAGAAGGCTCACGAGGCCAGGAAGTCGCCTTTGTTTAGATCCTGTTACCCACGAGTTAGTCACATGGACACGCTTCGTTTCAACAGAGTCTGGAAAATGTCTTAATTCCAGAAGGCCATGTGCTCAGCTTGTAATGGGAATCTATGATTCTGGAAGAAGGAGAAACTAGATTTTAGAGAAAAACAGTCTCTGCTATACTCACTTACTGTGTGACTTTGGGGAAGTGAATTAACCTCTCTGATTCTCAGTTTCCTCCGTCAAGAGTTAAGGGAATGCAAGCAAATACCTTAGCAAAGTGCCCGGCATTTACTAAGTGTTCAGCTAGGACTTGGTGTGGCTAGGCTGGCTGGAGGAGTTGTTCCCAGCAGGGAGCCTGTGCACTCAAGTCAGCCTGCCTGAACCTGAGTCGTAATCAATACTGTTCACCTGCTCTGTGACCTGGGGTTACTTCACCTTTCTGAGCCTTGGTCTTCTCATCTATAGGATGGGGGTAATAATAACTCTTTCTTCATAGGGTCGTTGTGAGGATTGACATATTTTATGTAAGGTAGTTAGCATAGCACCTAGCAATAAATATTCTGTCAGTGTTGGGCGCCTAGGTAGCTCAGTTGGTTGAGTGTCCGACTTCGGCTCAGGTCACGATCTCATGGTTCGTGAGTTCGAGCCCTGCGCCGGGCTCTGTGCCGACAGCTCGAAGCCTGGAGCCTACTTAGGATTCTGTGTTTCCCTCTCTCTCTCTGCCCTTCCCTGCTCTCTCTCTCTCTCTTTCTGTCTCTCATAAATAAACATTAAAAAAATATTCTGTCAGTGTTGTCTTCTATTATTACTAGTCACAGCAAGCCCTGAGATTGGCCATGAGGAGGATAATGAAGATTTTTAGGATTCTGCCCAAAATGCGACTCATCCCAAGGGGGCGGGACCAATTTTGTAACCAGGAGGCAATAATTAATTTGGCCTACAGTAACTGCATTAGTACGTTTGCATTTTGAATCATCTCCAAATGGAGCTGACTTTAAATGCAACGGGAAGGTTCTCTGCCTTCCTGCTTATTTTCATCTTCCAGAGCGGTCAGCAATTCTCTCATTTACGGGGGGGGGGGGGGTGGTTCCCAAAGGGGTCAGGCAAGAAGCTCCAGGATGAATTTCTGGCTCCAGCAGGACTGGGGGGCTGTGCTCAGGCTGCATTTGGGCTGGGACTCCTGTCCCCTCAGGCAGAAGTTGCAGGGGAGCAGAAAATATGCCAGGATCAGGTCAGACAGACTGCAGCTTGATAAAATGAGCAAAACATGCCATTTTTCTTCTGCTTGGGCTCCTAGGATTAACGGTTAGGTCCCTCAAGGCTCCTGTGT
Source organism: Lynx rufus (assembly GCF_022079265.1). NCBI lineage: Eukaryota > Metazoa > Chordata > Mammalia > Carnivora > Felidae > Lynx > Lynx rufus. Next base: position 125,806,376 of record NW_025814834.1, on the reverse strand, counting down.
GTTTAGTCTCAGAAGACGCAGCACTCGGAGGAGTGGGAAGAATCAAAGGCACAGAGACTCCCAGGAAGCTTGTTGACGGCCCTGTTTCTTGCAAGAGCTGAGTTGGGACCCTCTGTGTTCATAGGCTGCTTCCTACCTCAGTGCTAGCTGAAGTAGCTGCCAGGGGTCCCTGCGAGGCCAGAAAGACTGGAGGTGGGGGTGAGGAAATGGATGATCATGGCCCTGCTCTCACCTGGCAGCTCCCAGGGTGCCCTTTGCACTCAGCCTTCGCTCCAGGGTGACCCCTCCAATGGTTACCGCGGCTGCGGGGCTCCTCCTGTGTCCCCACCTGTAAATGAAGCTACTGCTTGACACCAGAAAACTCCCAGCTAGGTGAAGATCTGCTGTTTTTCTGCAGTCTATAAGGGAGTATATCGCTTGAAACAAAAAATTGGAAACCACCTAAATGGCTAAGGGAAGAATGTGCAGATGATGGTTCTGTCCCTTTGAGTAGTGATAACAGGCAGCCTTTTTTTTTTTTTTTAACAGTGAGCCATTTAATATAATCATGAAAATTATGTGGCGACTTGGAAAATTCCTTACGTTGTAAGGTTAAATGAAAATATGAATTCTTGTCTTTGCCATGAGTGTAATGTAAATTATCTGTGCATCTGGGCAAGGGCAGGTGGGAACACCAAAAGAGGAAAAAAAATGGGGTGATAAGATCGTGGGTACAATTTCCCCTTTTTAAAATGTATTCTGATAACGATTCCTGCTGTTTGTGCACTATTAAATACAAAAATAGTTTTAAAATCTTGCTTACTGCCCTATTCATATACTCTCATCCCACCCCAAAAAAGGAAAAATAACCTGAACCACTGGAATTTGTTAGTCTGTCTCCTTTGCTTATTTTGATATCAACTTTTCAATCAATATTCTCAGGAAAAGACAGGACTATTTTAGGTTGAAAGCAAACCCCAGATGAACCGGGTTGCCTATTCAATTCTCCTCTCAGTGGGTGGTGACTGATGAAAGCAGCTCCTTAAGGGCCAAATCAATCCCACCCTTTGCAATGCAGCTGGAAACACAGGAACTTCTGAAGTCCAGGATCACCCACAGCATGCTCATCTGATGCAGGCATGAGAGGTGGGGCCCATTACTGTCCCGCACTGGAACAGAGCTGCTGGCTGGAAAGCTCTTGACACTTTGGATTTGATGAGTAAACAGGAGAAATAAGAAATCATCACTTAACAGTGACCCAGAATTTCAGGAGCCACTTTAATACCATTTCTGCCACCAACCCATTGTGTAAAGCAGAGGGAATTGCTCAGCCACTCTTCAGATTAAGGGGAACCATTGTATCTGGCCTCTAAATACTGATGGGCAGAGAAATGAATGACAACAAGGGCACTGAGTGCTTTGCAAATAGGAAGCAAGTCTGTTGGAAAGAACATGGGACCTGGAGAAAGGAAGTTTGGGTTCAGGCCAAGGCTCTGCCACTCATTAACACTTCAGGCTAAAAGGATTTTTTAGTTTCCTCATCAATAAAATGAGAATACTCTCTGCTCAACCGGATTGTTGTGAAAATTAAGTGAGCTCAGGTATGAAAAATAGCTTTGTAAATTGTAAAGCATAGGCATTACTTTACTAGGGCTGCCAAAACAAGATACAAGAGACTGGGTGGTTTAAACAACAGAAATTTATTTTCTCATAATTCTGGAAGCTGAAAATCTGAGGTTAAGGGGTCAGATTAAGCACTGATTTCTTCCGAGACCCCTTCTTGGTTTATAGACGGCCACCTTCTGTGTCTTCAAGTGGTTTTTCCATTGTGTCCTAATCTCCTCCTCTTGTAGGGACAGCAGTCCTATTTGGATTAGGACCCATCTTAATGACCTCATTTTAAACCCCATCTTCAAATAGTCGTATTCTGAAGTCCTGGGTTTAGGACTTCACCATATGAATTTTGGGTAGATTCAGCCCATAGCAGCACATATATTTTTCTGGACTTACTCAGCATTTGGTGCCTTGCTGACTGTTTTCCATTATAGCATCAAGATACAGACAAGATACCTGCCAGAAACTCTGAGCTTATTCCCTGCTGCTGAAGGGCTGGAATCTTCCGAGGCTATTCTGCCTCCAGTCTTGTTAGCAAATAAATGACCCGTCTTCCTTTTGGCTTGGAATGCTTTTGTACACCAAAGGAACTGTCAACAGTTAACAGCTACTAACTTGGGAAACAGGTGTGGATGTTTGTATCTGTTTACACGTGTGAGTGTCTTCTGGAACACCCCATCCACATCCTATAAGAAGCTCTCATCAGCCTAAGGATAAACTACCAATAGGGAGGCCCGGTCACCTTTCCTCCAAATTTTTCCCAAAGTATTTACTTTAACTGCTAGGAAAGGGCCTCAACAAACCTCTACCAAGGACATCCTTGGTGCCTGGGCCTGTGCTGGGGAGTGGAATGAATCCAAGTCCTATTTAGTAAATACACACATTGCCTGACCCACAGGGAGGGCACAGAGCCTACAGCATCAGGAGCTGGGAATTCAGGCACTGCAAGCAAAATAGGGAAGGGCCGTTGTCAGTAAGTCAGGCTGTCTGGGCCTGCTACGCTGTTTTGGTTCTTTCGGGATGTGGATGTGCCCAGGCTACCTGCAAGCCAACTCCGGGCGGGGTGGAGTGGGGGGGAGCGAAACCCATCCCAACAGTGCAATCACAGCACTCCGGGTCCTAATGGTTCCAAGGTGCGGGGGAAGTGGCGTGGGGGTGGAGAGAGGGTTCAGTACTCTTCCTGGAAACCTGGATTCCAAACGGAGCCCTCCTATTGACCTGAAGTGGAGAACTTTTGTTGTCTTTGCCTGCCCAGCTTACCTCTCGCTTCTCCCGGAAATAAAACCACACTTTCTCTTGGAGGAACCTATTCCACGTGGTCAGGTGGCGCTCACCTCCCCTTCCTGTACCTGCCTTCAGCCTGGCCAATGAGAATAGCCCTCTTGTGTTTGACACGGTGATTGGTACAGAGTTAGGCTCGTGACTCAAGCACAGCCAATCACTCTGCTTCAGGCATTGATACAGGGGAGAGTTGCTCCGCCTTCCTTCTGGCTACCGAACGGCGTGGATGATTTTGGAGTTGCCTGTAGTCCTCTCCTCCAGGATACAGAGTCACGGAGGAAGTCGTATCTCTGGAGTAAATGAAGCCAATGTGCAAGGAGAAACAGAGCTGAGAGATGGAGTGCTAAAGCAGACCTTAAAGACAAATGTTTGTATCCAATGTTTGTATCTCCTATTCTGCTCACACTTTTTATTTTTTTAATTTTTTTTTTTAATTTTTTTTTTCAACGTTTATTTATTTTTGGGACAGAGAGAGACAGAGCATGAACGGGGGAGGGGCAGAGAGAGGGAGACACAGAATCGGAAACAGGCTCCAGGCTCTGAGCCATCAGCCCAGAGCCTGACGCGGGGCTCGAACTCACGGACCGCGAGATCGTGACCTGGCTGAAGTCGGACGCTTAACCGACTGCGCCACCCAGGCGCCCCTGCTCACACTTTTTAGAGCTGGGTTTCTGTTACTTGCGAAGGGGAGACTCCTGACTGGTGGGGCAGGGTTTGTACCAAGCCTCCTCGGAGACATCAGCCTTTCTCATGCTCAGCCCATCGTGTTTCCCCTTGGCTGGAGCCCCGATTTTTATAAAACTTAACTATGGGCCGAATATGGAGACCAGGTTCACTCCAGGATTATCTCCCCCAGTGACAGTAACAGTTTACATTTGGGTTTGGTTTGTGACTGGGGCTCGAGATCCACTGAGGGGAATGGCTTCTCCTCCAATTTTCACTTTCATTTAGGTTTGCTAAATGAGAGCCGGTTCTGACTCCAAGGCCTTAATGAAGCTTTTCTAACTCAATTTTCAGAGGTAATAAGCAGAGGCACCCTTGAACATTTGATCTGCAGGATCCTCTGTTTCCTTTTGCACAAGGTACTTGAATTGTTTCCCCTCTGCTATGTAAGCCCGACAGCTTGGGTTTCTCTCCCTGCTGTGAGACGCATCATGAGGGTTTGGACAAGAGCCTGACGGTTATTCTTCCTTTAATGTTTTTGTTTGTGTTATTGTCAGATTGCACTTCCTTAAAGGTTGCTTCTTGTCCTTTCTTTGGAGCAGATAAAAAAAAAAAAAAAAAAAAACAAAAACGTAGTTATGTATCTTTTGCCCTATCTGTATAAAAAGCCTTTTATTATTGATGAAGATATACTATTCCAGGAGACTCACCTGCTTCTGCAGGTCAAGAGCTGGCACCTTTCTCCAGGCTGTGTTCAGCCTCCAGTCCCACAATGCTGTGAATACAAAGGAATCTTCATTGCAAGTGTTCAGTACACAGGCCTTTACCCACATGCAGCCTCTGGTATGCAGCAAGAAGAGGCCCCCTTTCTGCTTTAGCTTCTGGGATTCTAGCAAGCCCAGAGGAGGAACACCAATGAAAGTGTGTTACTAGATTTCGACTAGTAACCTGTACATCCCACCCTTCTGTTTCTCTTAGATTATGATTTATTGAGGATCTGCTAATGTGCCAGGTACTTTAAGTGCTTGGTATATGTTATCTCAAAAAAAAAAAAAACCTCAAAAGAATTGTATGGGGTGGGGAATATTATTCTTATTTTATAAATTAACGGACTCAGATGCTGAGGGAATACCTAAAAGAGAGTAAAAGGCTCTTGGGAAAGGGCACCTGGGTGGCTCAGTTGGTTAAGCGTCTGACTCGTGGTTTCAGCTCAGGTCATGATCTCACGGTTTGAGAGTTCGAGCCCTGTGTCGGGCTCTGTGCTGGCAGTGTGGAGCCTGCTTGGGATTCTCTCTCTCCCTCTCTCTCTCTGCCCCTCCTGGGTGCTCTCTCTCTCTCTCTGTCTCAAATAAATTTAAAAAAGAAAGGATCTGGTGAAGCCAGAGGTGGCTCTGGGCTTTTGAGAGTTGGCAGGTGGCCAGCAGGTAGGTGGGAGCTGCTGGGTAGCCTGCAGACCCATAGAAGGGAGAGATCCAGGAAGGTGGCCTGTGTGAGAACCTCCCTGATTCCCAGCTTTCCCTGGAGTGGCAGCTCACCCACAAAGCCAGATGCACTCCCCAGTGGGGTGGCAGTTGAGGGGCTATATCACCTTCCTGAAACACCTGCTTAGTTAATGTTAGATTTTGTAGTTTTTGTTGATTGCATTTGTTAATATAATTTTGTGCCCATGTGTCTTATGAGATGTGGGCCTGAGGTACAAAGCTATCATCCAGTCTATTGTAGTAGTTATTCTCAGGCATGACATCACACGAAGCAAAATACTTATAAAATTCTTAATCGGAGCTCCTTGGGCCAGTAAACAGAGGTTACCCTCCTTTCTCAGTCCCATCCATGAGTTAAATTCCTGAGTAGCTCTGAGTTATCAGCATAGCAGTAAAATGTCAGTCAGCTAGAGTGAGATATTATTGCAGTCCCGACTCTTAGATCCTCAAGCAAAAGCCCTTTTTAATTGTTTTGCCAAGTAGAGGGAAGCCAGTATGTAGGGCCCAGGCATGGGAGGGCTAGGAAGCGCCACTGATTCTAATTTCTCACCTTTGAGAGTCTTGTAGCCTTACAGAATCTATTGCCTGTTCTCTGCACCTACAGAATTCGTATCAGAGTTAGAAGCAGGAACGGGCAAAGGGAAATATCCAGGATAACACCGTAATCCTGAGCTCACGGGGGAGGTATGCTGGAGGGTGTGGCCAGGGCCCAGGCACAAGCATTTGCCAGTGTAAATATATTTGAGTCAACTCGCCATGATGACTTTTACACGTGGGAGGAAGAGGCACTGCCTTTGCATCCATAAGGATTTGCTTTACCTGGTTTAGACTCTCCAGTTACACTGTGGCAGGAAGAAGGCCAAAGGCAGGCAGAATGCAAAGCAGTGTGGCATGCGTTCTTGAAAATCCTGCTTGTCTTTTCCCATAGAGTGACAATGTTAGCCTTTCTTTTTGCTTAAGCCCATGGATGTGTCTTGGGAGTCACTTATGGCTCTCTTTTTCCTACATGACACACTTGGGCAGGGATTTGGGCACATATCTACCCTAGGGCGTTTTCTCATCTTGAGCACCTGGCTGCTGTTTGTCCTCAGTCTTATTTCTTTCTTCTTTTGTTCTACTTTTAGTTCTTGCCCCGGGGGCCCATGGAAGATGGTGGGCAGGCTAGGAAAAGAAGCCCCCTCTGGGCCAGTGTCACCTGTGCTGGGCTGCATGATTTGGTGAACGGATGAGGCCTGTATCTGGGCTCCCATTTTCCCTCTCAACGGGTGTTCTTGTGCAGTGAACACCCTGCACAGCTGAAAGTGGTGGCCTGTTAAGGCTTTCCATTTTCTTCCATCTCCTTAAGCTGCAGAAACCCTTTGCAGAGCAAGGAGAGGTGCAGAATGAATGCATGCATGCAGGTAACATATCTGAATAGGCTGCTGAGTTGAGGGGAGCAGGTAGCCCTGGAGTGAGAGTGTCCTGTACGCCTGGTGGGGGAGGGGAGCAGTCATGGAAGAGGCTGCTTGAGAAGTAAGGGTATGTTTGGCAGGGTGGGCTCCTGGAGTGAGGGTGAGCCCGGGCCTTGGCAGGAATTCAGCATGGGTTTTGAGAGGTCTGGGTGTGATGATTTGGGAATACGGAGGGTGAAGTGATCGGAGGCTACCAATCTGGTCATGAACTGACCAGAGCCAGCGCCTTCGGAGCGGCAGGAGGGAGAGGGCAGAAGGGAGAGGAGGGGAGCAGGATCATAACCAGGCATTTCCCAAGGTCTGGGGGATGGATTTTGTCTGTGCCAACTTTATTACAAGTCCTTCCTTCCTGTATTGGGTAAGCCTTTACTGAGCTGCTTCTAAATGCCAGGTGCCACGATACAGGGATCATGGAGGAGAACACAACAGTTAGCGTTTGTCTCACAAATGGGGTTGTGGCAGCACAGAGTAGGCTAGGGAGTTCATAGGAGAAGTGAGGGATGGCTCCATGTTCGTGTTTTAAGCGCCCGCACGTAGAAGAAGATTCTTTGCTGACACATGGAACGCAGGTGCCCCAAAGCAAGATGGAAAATACCAAAGAAGCCAGTTTGGTGGCGGTAAGGATGGGAGTTGGATGTTGGACACATTGCATTTGAGGTGGGACCCCAAGGGGATGGCCAGTGGATAGAAATGCCACGAGAAGGGATGCTTTATTCTTCCCAAAGGACTTTCTGCCTACCATGTCCAGTTGTGCCTCCCTGGCACCTACAAGAGCGCCTAGCACACACGAACTGCTTGATGACTATTTGGGCAATGGGTGCGTCACTCAGTTGTGGGGTGGCCCCATGGAAGGCCTCGACTGTGGCCCCACCCCCACCTCTGACCAGAGCCAGCTCCACCGCACGTTAATAAACCGCACCTGTCACATGGTAGGTGCTCAATAGATATTTATATATTTATTATATGCTAAATTATTTGTTTTTAACAATTTATATTTTAATAAATTAATGATTTATATTAAATATATAAATATATAATTTATTATATATTAATGATAAACAGTAAACGTATTGTTACTAACATTAATATACACTAGATATTATATTAATAATAAGTATCCTATATAAATAGATGATATGCCAAAGATTTCCAGGGGAATCAGGGAATAATCATGACATTGCCAACCAGAGAGTGGAAACAAATGTCTCTTCACTCCTGCCTCCTCTTTCCTTTTCCCTGCGAGAACCCTGACCTCTCCCATGAACTGGGCTTCTCATCGTTGGCCCTGAGCCTGGGTGTCCCAGGGAGCAGGACAGAAGCCCAGTGGCGCGCCCAGCAGGGGGTCCTCCAGGTTTTTCTCCGTGGCACTCAGTTCATCCGGAGACCAGAGGTGCACTCAAGCCCAGGCAGCGTCCGGGCCAGAAATAAAGGTCTGGAAACCAAGGGAGTGAGTGAGGAGGCCGAGTGAGATGAGGGGCAGAGGTGCACAGTCTGTGAAGCCGAAGGAGAAGGGGAAAGAGAGGAGGCTGTGAAGACGGAGAGCTTGCGTGGCCAGCCTCCCGGGCCATGTGCGTCTGCTCATCACTGCCGTCTCAGCTAGTACCGTAGTATCAGGAACAAAATTGGCAATAAATAGTTTCCGAATGCAGAAAGTTCCTGCAGTCCCCCGTCAAAATAGACCCCCTGCTCTAGTAAATTCAAAATAATTTCAGTTCCTAGAACATGCCACGTTCTTTTTGTACCTGTTTTCATCCATCCATCCATGCGCGCATTTATTTCCTCACCGGGCCCGGTTCCAAAGCCATTCTCACGTTTTTGTTGGGGCAGCCTACCACCTCCACGAACCCAAGGTATGTGGATGTGTTTTCAAGTCCCCGCGTGCCCCAGCCAGACTGAAAGCTCCTTGAGGTGGGGACTGAGTTTTGGCCTCTGTCTTGCCCTGAAGTCGCCAGCCTGACTCGAAGCTGATCCTGCCGGAGACATAACGGTTACAGGCCTGCACCAGCTCCTCAGACGTTCCCTTTCGTCCTAGGATCCTGATACGTTTGCAGACCACTTGCCAGCCAGGTGGGCGGCTACAGAAGAGACACCAGGGCACAGAGGCAAAGATCAGGAACAAAGGGCAAAGTAATGGCTCCATGCAAACCCTACAGGGAATTTAAAAGGATACAAGAAAAGGGTTCAGGGAAGACTGGTCTAATGGTTATGCAACCGAGCCCAGGATTCCCATCTGGATGCTGCCTTTTAAAGGACTAACTTTACTATGGGCAACTTCCCAACAAATACAATTTCAGGGGCTTCACAGAGAGGAAGTTCCTTCCCTCCCCTGTCCCTATCCCTTCTCTCAGGTTTTGTAACCCATTGCCTCCAAAGACTTCACAGTTATAAATTCATTTCTTATGCATAAGGCTTTTTTGCTCCTGGAAAATATGACTATCTCTAGGAGGGATACAGTCTAGGCCTTATCTTCTGCTAGCTAGGGCAGCTTTACAAGAAGGAAAAAAGAGCAAGCCACTGGCAGGATGTTGAGAGAAGAGAAAAGATGGGGGCTGGAAGGGACAGAAGTCCCAAAGGGCAAAGATGGCCAGGAATTTGGGGATTTCAGAAAAGCCAATATTCTGTCCATGATTCTGGGGAAGGCTGGCTGAGAGCTGCTGCCACGTGCTCTGGGGGCTTTTTGGCATTTACTTTGCCTGTTGGTCAGTCTACCATCCGTAAAGCCATGGATGTTTTACCCAGTCAGGAAGGACTGGGTCAGACAGCCCCAGGGGCCGTGGACAATTAGATGGACCCAGATGAAAGATGATCTTCTCAGAATGATGTTTTCAAGTGTATAAAATGAAATAAGATAACCAAGGGAACCAATTAGATCAAAACCAAACACCTGTCACTCCAGGGATGTAGGTCAAGCTCAAAGCTGCGCTCACCCTAGGCCATTGGGCAGATAGGAAAGTGCACAGGCTTTAGGATAAGGTGAAGTCAGACCTGGCCCTGCTCCTCACTCCTGTGTGGCCTCGGACGTTTATTGCACTCTCTGAACCATAGCTTGCCCACTTGTAAAGTGAGGATCATCATACTGAGCCCAGAGGGTGGCTAAGAGAATGTAACAAGCCTGATGCAGGCTCTGGGGTGCAATAAATGCTCAAAGACAGCTGTCCCCTCCGCCTTCCCTCTTGGCTCCAACTTCTTGTATTTCATTAGTCAGATTTTCCTAGAACATTTCTGAATCTGAACCATTCAGCACTGAAAATCCTCAAGGAGGGGTAAAATGTGTAATGAGGAATTTCTAGGGACATAAAAGTTATATCAGTTTTGTATGTTCATGTAACTATCAATCAGTTTTAGTGAAAAGCAGGCTTGCATGACGGAGCAGATACCCAGCTTTCTTCTGCTTCTCCAGATTGAATTTGATTAAGAGCAGAACAATGAGTCTGATTTTCCTCCTTGGACACTAAAGAAGACAAACTAGCCAAAAGGAAATTCTGCTGAAACTGTATTTAGTACTTGAGCTCCTGAGGCCTAAGATGGAGTCTTCTGTGTGACCTTGAGAAGCCACGTCCATGCTCACAGCTGGATCCCTGCCCGATGTGGTCATAGCTGGGTCAGCAGCACGGGAGCCCCAAAGGCCAGTCTGGGGCCTGGTCACCAGAGTGGCCGAGCAGCACATGTAAAATTAGAGTGACCCCGGACTTTGATACCAGACACGTGCATGATGCTTGGGGACTCACTGGCACAACTGTTTGTTGTGTGCTGTCGCTGACATTGACCCGGTTCAAGTCAACAAATAGGCACTGAGAGCTCACTGTGTGCTGGGTAGTATTAGACACAGAGGGCAAAGAGGACTGCCACATAGTCTCCACCCTACTGAGTCATTAAACGCGATCTAGATCAGGGATTTTTTTTTTAAGTTTATTTATTTATTTTGAGAGAGAATGCGTGCACGTGTGCTCACGCACAAATGCAGGGGAGGGGTGGAGAGAGAGAGGGAGAGAGAGAATCCCAAGCAGCCTCCACACTGTTAGCATGGAGCCTGACATGGCTCAATCTCACAAACTCATGAGATCGTGACCTGAGCCGAAATCAAGAGTTGGATGCTTAACTGACTGAGCCCCCCAGGCACCCACCCCTAGATCAAGGATTTTTAACCTTTTTGGTGTCTTTGGAAATCAGAGAAAGTATGGACCTCTTCTCAGAATGATGTTTTCAAGTGTATAAAATGAAATAAGATAACCAAGGGAACCAATTAGATCAAAATATATGAGGTCTCATGCACACATCGAGGAATGCATTGCTAATGTAGGGGGGCAAGAAGGTCATAATGGTGGTGGGTGTCTGGAAACTTTGTGGAGATGTTGAGGGCTTCCAAGGACAGAGGTAGGAGGAGAGCATTCCATGCAGAGGGAACGGCATGAGCAAACACTTGGAAACAAAGGAATGCAGATAGGTTAAGGAAACAATCAAGTGAGGCTGGGAAACACTGAACAACTTACGACTGGCTCCTCTCTCTGCCTCTTAGAGTCCTGGCCCATAGTGGACCACATTCGCAGTGAATTTACCTGTCCTTCTCTCAGTCAGTCCACTGGTAATGGGAAAGTGAGCCTTTAGCGACTATCACTCATCAGTTATCTGCTAAGGAAGTTCAGAAAAGTGAATGGCGCTAAGGACGGCAAGAAAGACCTGGGAGGAGGGTATCTCACAGCAGCTCCGTTTTGCTCCGGGACAGCCACGCTGGGAGCTCTGATGTGCAGAGATAGAGGCAGCTCACCATCAGTAGCTGACTGCTCCCCCAGATGAAGCTCATTCACCAGCTAGCCACCATTAACTGGTTGAAACAAGTTTCAGGAGGAACTGTCAGAAGGGAACGATTTAATTCATTGTTGATTTCATGATACATCAGCCCTGTGTTAGTTATCTTATGTTCTAGGGGAGACCAGAGTCTATCCCCAGATGAGGCTTGTGCCTGGATTGGGGCCATCCCAGAAGCCAGGTGAGCCTGGAATGGCCATAGCCTGGGTGAGAGGGCGGGCCTGCCTGGGTTTATGGAGCTCCCTGGCACAAGTTAGGTCCTAAAGGCAGAAGTCAAGTTTGGTTCAGGCACAATGGCCTGAACAGCAGGAAAGAATGAATTTTTTTAAAGTTTTTTATGTGTGTTTATTTCTGAGAGAGAGAGAGATGGAGCATGAGCAGGGGAGGAGCCAAGAGAGAGAGGGAGACACAGAATCCAAAGCAGGCTCCAGGCTCTGAGCTGTCAGCATGGAGCCCAACGCGGGGCTCAGAGTCGTGAACCAAGAGATCATGACCTGAGCTGAAGTCAGACGCTTAACCGACTGAGCCGCCCAGGTGCCCCAGGAAAGGGTGATTTTGAGGTCTGCCAACCGCCGGGCCTTAGACATCAGGCTGATGGGCTGCAACAGATCATGTTTATGAAGCACGTAGGTGGCACCAGGCACTGTGATACTTTCCTTGCGTTCTGTCATTAAGGCCACAATAGCATCAGGCATGTACAGGTGATACCTCCCTTTTCCAGGTAAGGAAACAGCCTTAGAGAGCTTATGTCAGTGCTCAGGGGCACACAGCTAGTAACTGGTAGAGCCAGCCCGGTGACTGGGCCTCTCTGCCAGTCTTCTGTGGACATGAGACATAAGCACTGACAAATAATGACATAAGGAACCAAAACACAAAATCTGAGTGTCATTGAAGTTAGCAGCTGCTGGTGGTCAGATTCTGTGGTGAAGGAAGCCAGGGCTGCAGTGGCCTTGGCTGAGACAAAAGATGCACCCTCCCCCCCACTCCAAGCCTGGACATGCCCCACAGTGAGCTGAGCATAGGAAGGAGATGTGGATCCTCAGAGCAGCTGGAAGAATGCGTCTGTAGTCTGCAGAACATTCGAGACACCTCCAGGACCACATAAGGAACTTAGATTGTATAAGTTCTCTTTTATAATAGAAGACATATATGCTGGAGAAAGTTCAGGGGCATAGGGAAAAGGTCATGCGTGGGTGCTTGAGTCACATGGGTGTGATTTCCAGCAAATCTTTTAATTTCTCAGAGCCTGTTGTCTAACCTATAGAATGAGGATGATAATGCTGATTTCACCTCTTGGCTCTAAGGATTAGATCAGGTGACATGAATAAAGCAGTCCAAGAGAGGGCTTGACAAACTGTAGGTGCTCAATAAATACACATTTTTCTCTCTTTTCTCCTTCCGAAGAATTTCTAGAGGCAGTGTAGATTTTTGCAGCTTTATGTAAATTTATGTGAAGTGACATTCAATGAAATCGCTCATCTGTATGATCGCTTTAATGCTACCTGCAGCTTCAGTAGAATTGAAATTTAAATCATACATTTCATTTAATGGTACAACTTAGATGGTCGGGAGGGAAAAAAGGGGAAAAAAAAACACCCTGCATTAAGAAGAGAAGATCTTAGTGCTAAAAATAACTATTTGAGGGGTAAAAGAGCTTTGTTCAATGGACTCTTGTCCTTACAAAAAGAAAGGCCAAATTTTAATCCAAAGATTTAAATTCAAATCAGGTTTTGAAAGAACACCTAACTTCAATGTGGGGTGTGCCCTTTCATTTTAAAATTCTTTTGTCTTATGAGTTTTTCTTACTATTTCTTATGTATCTTATTTTTTTTAGTTGGTCTTATAATGTGAGAATATTGAAGGTTAAGTGTAATGACTAATATTATAAAGCAGAACCATGGGACAATTCTGGAAAAGTTATTTTGGTCTTTAGATTCAAGTATTTTTTAAAAAGATGCCAATTCGCATGTTTTTAAGTATTTTTTTTCAAACTGATAATGAATTTGATGTATTAAAAATACTAAAAAAAAATCAAAAGTATAGCTATAGAACTATAAAGAAGAAAGTAAAAATTATCCCAAATCCTACTACTGTGATGGAAGGATAGATGACTAAATTTTATTGATTTATAAAAGCATTTTTCATATTGATATTAACCTTATGCGGGTCACATATATTTTCCTAGTTTGTCCTCTTATCATTCAACTTTTTAAGAGTACATTTCCTTTTCGTGAGGAGATTTAATTTTTATATTGCAAAATCTACCAGTACTTTCTAATCTTAATTTTTTAATGTCATAAAGTTCTTTCCACTCCCGAATTTAAAAGTGCTCACTTATTTTGTAGTATTTTCACGGTTTCACTTGTTACGTGAACTTTTAAAATGATATTTCTGGATTTTATTTTGATATAAAAAATGAGGTTTGGAACTGGGCTTACTTTTTCCAAATGGCTAGCCAGTGTTTTTGATCACCATTCATTGAATAATCCATCTTTTCTCTATTGATTCGAAAAAGTGTGAATATTAGAAATGTACTTTATTTCCATATATACTTGCAACCATGTATGATTTTTATGCTCTTGATCTGTCCGTGATCAGACCCATCTAATCTCATTGCTTTAATGACTGGGACCTTTTAAATATCTGGTTAAGTCAGTCTTGTGTACTATTTTTGAAAAAATATATAAAACCAATGTCTTCTATGAACAAGGCACTTTATAAAACAATGTCTTTTAAAATGTTCTATATAGAAAGGAAGAGCATGAAGGAAGGGATGGGAGACGGAGAATGGAAAGGGAGTTAAGAAAAAGATAGGGAGAAGAGAGAAGAAAAAGAACAGAGGGGGGAAAAGATTTGTTTTTCTGTGATTAAAGCCATGAGTGTTGAAAGGGCTGCCTTTATCGATTCTGTACCAGAATTACCAACTGAAACTGGCTTAATGTAAAATCAAAACAAGGGAAGAAAGACAAATATCCTTTGAGTTGCAACATTATTGTGGAAGAATTGGCACCATTTCTCCCTGAAAAAAATTGTCCCCTCTGAAAATAAAGGAGGTAAGTTCTATGCAAGAGTGGCAGGGGGGTGGAAAAAAAAGGATTATACCACAAGAGAGAGTCATTTGGGAGGTCAGTCTCTTCCCAGGAGCCGCATGCCTGAGAATTTCTGGACCAATTCCAGTTTCAATTACTCCTTGGCCAGCCTTGAGGGTTTGGACAGAAAAATCATTCTGCAGTCAACTGGCATGTGGAGCCTCACTGCACCGCAGGGCACACGTGTAGAGCCTCACCCGCAGCAGGACACCACGGAGACCCAAGCTCGCCTAAGTCCTGGAGCTAATTGTGTGTGGCCGGGAGCCCAGGGGTATGGGAACGTCAGCTAAGAGATGCCCATAGTTCTGTCAGCGTGGCCAAACGGAACCGAACCCCGTGTCAGGTCACTCCCTGAACACTGGTTTATCTTCCAGAGTGATGAAGGCTGATCTTTCCTTTCTAACTTATCTCCTTCTAGCTCAAAACTGTGAAAACTGGATGCATTTCCCCACTCTGTGAAATGGAGACTTTGGGGGATAGGTTGGACACAGTTCAGCCTCTGGCTGGGGACATGGTCACGATTTTCTGGCAGTTATTAAGGGGAAGCTGTACTTTGATGGGAAGAACTCTGTGATTTGGACTCAGAAGACCCGGGTTTGAGGCTCAGCTCCACCATTGGATAGCTGTGACAGTGGACAAGTCATGAATCATTTCTGTTTCTTTACCAGAGAAAAGGCATTATAGAACCTGTTCTGGGGCGCCTGGGTGGCTCAGTCGGTTAAGCATCTGACTCTTGATTTTGGCTCAGGTCATGATCTCACAGTAGTGAGATTGAGCCCCGCATGTGGCTCCATGCTGAGTGTGGAGCCTGCTGGAGATTCTCTCTCTCCCCACTCTGCTCCTCTACCACTCGCACACGCGTGTGCACATGTTCTCTCTTTCTCTCAAAAAATTAAAAAAAAAATAAAAAAAGAACCTGTTCCACCTACTTCACATGCCAGAGAGAGAACCACTCATTCAACTAGTTTATACTGAGTGCTAATTGTGTGCCAAGCACAGTGGTAGACCCTGGGGGCGGGGGGGGGGGGGCACAACCACTAAATGAGATAGGCAGGGTCTCCATCCTGTTGGAGATTATAGTGAAGCAGGAAAGATATGTTAAATGAGTGAGCAGAGGTGAATGGGAGAGTAATGACTGTGGAAAGTACATTCCACAATGTACTAAGAAAGTGCTAGAAACTATAGAGCTTTACATAAATGAAAAGTGTAATGGAGCGCCTGGGTGGCTCAGTCAGTGGAACATCCAACTTCAGCTCAGGTCATGAGCTCGTGGTCTGTGAGTTCGAGCCCCATGTCCAGCTCTGTGCTGACAGCTCGGAACCTGGAGCCTGCTTTGGATTCTGTGTCTCCCTCTCTCTCTGCCCCTCCCCCACTTGCACTCTGTCTCTCAAAAATAAACATTAAAACAAATTTTTTTTAAATATTTTTTTTTAATTTTTTTTTCAACGTTTATTTATTTTGGGGACAGAGAGAGACAGAGCATGAACGGGGGAGGGGCAGAGAGAGAAGGAGACACAGAATCGGAAACGGCTCCAGGCTCTGAGCCATCAGCCCAGAGCCCGACGCGGGGCTCGAACTCACGGACCGCGAGATCGTGACCTGGCTGAAGTCGGACGCTTAACCGACTGCGCCACCCAGGCGCCCCAGAACAAATTTTTTTTAAAAGAAACGTGTGCGGGTGGTAAAAAAAAGTCTGGAAAAATACACAGCACACTGTTAATTAACAATGATCTATGAAGTGGGATAACAAAGGTTCTCCACTTTCTAAGTTACACATTTATATATTATTTAACCATTTTACAACCAGCCTATATTTGTGCTCATAAAAAATAGAGGCATTAAAAGTTGGGGAAAAATGAATAGTGTTCAAATGTGCTCAAGAATGTGGAAATAATGATTTTGGACTTGAGCTTTCATGCTGCAATTTATTTTTTGTTGTGGTGAGTCAAGGAAGGTAGAGAAGGAAGTATGTTAGCAGCCACCAGGAGCAGACAGCCCCGTAGCTTCAGATCTGCTGGTCTGGAGCAGCACACAAGTGTTCCCCTGGGCAGCGAGGGTGGTCCCATGGATCAGATGATGTGTCCTCTGAGGGCCTCATGGCATTTTCCTGTGGTAGTCCTGAGCCAAGACCGGCCAGGTCTGACACCACAGGACTAACAGTGAGCTAATTACAACCAGTAGAGGGGCTGGAAAGGATTGTAGGGGCAAAACACAAATCCAATGGCCATTTCCCCTGGAGAACTGGCATGAACTCAGAGGGCTGGACACAGAGCCTTCTTCCTATTCATTAAGCGTCTTTTCTTCACGGGTAGTAAAGTTCTGCAAGGTCGCTGTGAACAATGCAGGACTCCTTACACCCTGTGTTCCCAGTCAGTGCACGCTGTCCCGTGGTCAGCCTCTGTCAAAGGCATGGAGTTCACAAGCCACAGCTCTTTGTTGCAAAACGAGCGAGCCTGGGCTTACCCCTCCTTCGTTTTCTTTTTCTGGCTCTGAATAGGTCTGTGCGTACATAGCAGATGGCTTTCTGACGAGGCTCGAATTCATCCCGTCTTTGGGGAAAAAACTACAGCAAGAAGGACTGTTATTCCAATCTGATAAGGCTTTCTATTTCCAGCTAGAAAAATGAGTGTCTGTAAGTAGAAGGGGGAAAAAAAAATAATGGGAAAGTGTAAGGAACAAAAGCAGTCCATACTTTACTTGAGAGATGGATTTGGGGAGTTTTCAATTATGTAAATCCTCTGCCTCCACACCCCTGATCTCCTCGTGGCTCAGAAGCCACTGGGAAGGCAGTTCCAAACAGTCAGATATACACCTAAAATATACAACTTCAGGACTGTGTTTACCTCTGAGGAAGGCTGCAGGGGGTCAGAACTGGGAAGGCTTCAACAGTTTCTATAACTTTTTTCCCTTAAATTTTTTTTTCTTTAAAAAATTGCATATAGGGCGCCTGGGTGGCTCAGTGTGGTTAAGTGTTAGATTTCGGCTCAGGTCATGATCTCACCGTTCCCTAGTTCGAGCCCCGCGTTGGGCTCTGTATGACAGCTCAGAGCCTGGAGCCTGCTTCGGATTCTGTGTCTCCCTGTCTCTCTGCCCCTCCCTAGCTCACTCTCTGTCTCTCTGTCTCTCTCTCTCTCAAAAATAAATAAACATTAAAAAAAAAAAAAAGGGTGCCTGGGTGGCTCAGTCAGTTAAGTGACCAACTTCAGCTCAGGTCATGATCTCCCAGTTCATGAGTTCGAGCCCCGTATCAGGCTCTGTGCTGACAGCTCAGAGCTCAGAACTTGGAGCCTGCTTTGGATTCTGTGTCTCCCTCTCTCTTTGCCCCTCCTCCACTCATGCTCAGTCTCTTTTTGTCTCTCAAAAATAAGTGTTAAAAAAAGTTAAAAAAATTTTTTTAATAATTAAAAAAAAAAAAAAAAAAAGGAGGACTATGGAACCAGTCTGCTGGGGTTAGGATACCAGCTCTTTCCTTTACAAGTTAGTAACCTTAGCAAGTTACTTAACTATTCTGTGCCTCGGTTTTCCCATCTTCAAAATGGGGATAATAATAGCAGATATCTTATGAGGTGGTAGTGAAGATTAAATGAGTTCATTCATTCATTCATTCATTCATTCAACAGGTATTTATTGAGAGCCCACCATGTGCCAGGTACTGTTCTAGGTGCTGGAGTATCTAATAATGACCAGAGCACTTGAAAATCTATGTCCTCAGGGGCCATATATTCCAGAGAATAATAAGAAACAAATAATGAAAAATATAGTATGTGAGGAATGAACACTAAGGAGAAAAAAAGCAAAATAGATCGTAATGGTCAGCATTGACATTTTTAGATACAGTAGCTGAAGAGGGTCTCACTGAGAAGGGAGCATCTGAGTAAAGCTCAAAGTTGGAGATTACCACCAAGTCTCAGAAGAACACCTGGTACTTGATAAACGTTAGCTGTTGTTTTTATTATCTGTATTTGAAATATATCTCACTTGTTATGTTAATAATAAAACTCTCTAAATCACCAAGAGGAAGGATATATGGACATATAAAAATGACTGCAGTAAATAACAGAACCTTCACAGCATTTTGGAAATGCTTTGTCGTATTAAGAAACCTTACTACCAGGTGATACTGACCCACAAAGGGGGGAAAAATCAGCCCCAAACCAAATGACTCAAAGGTAATTTATATTTTAAAGAGAGACATAAAGAGAATTCAGTCATCTTCCTTCAAAACTGGGAATAGAAAACTATTGACTATTTAGGACTAGAAATGGACCGCCATTCAATATACAGAACAAAATGGTAAATGGGAGAAGAATTCCATATTATAACCTGGTAGAGAAGAGGGAAAGAATGGTAGAAAAGCTAATGAGGGGGAAAAATGAAAAGGACAATGAAATAGGTATAGAGAGTGAGCAGCAGATATGGACAAGCTGACACATATCCAAAAATAGGCAGAGAAAGAAGATACAAAATGACAGACTCACAAAAAGAGCAAGGAAAAGGCATAGAGCGAATTTCGTGGAGTCTAATCTCTATCTTTTTGTTTCTGGTGATGTTATCATTAAAAATTAAAATTAGTGCTGTGTTTCTGTGACTTCACATATTAATGGGCACAGTATTGGTGGTGCCTTTTTTTAAGGGAAGGATAAATGGAATTAAGGGCACAGGAGCCCCTGTCCCTGAGGAAGACTCTCAAGCTTATTTACTGTTGGGCTTTAAATTATGCTAGAATGTCCTTGGGGACTCCATGTGTGTCTGAAATTAGGAGACGGTGAGCCCAACAGGGACTGCGCTCCACCCATGGGTCTCCTCCCCCGAACCCAAAATATGCTCAGGTCAACAGACAATAAAAAGTGGAGAAGCTCGAGTGGATCACCCTGCGAAGTTTTAGCAAGAGAGGTTTTATCTATACACAGCACTCGCCCCATTTTTTAAGCAAGCTCTCTCTTTTTCCTGAGAGGAGACCACCAAAATCACAGGCACATTTAGTCATGCGATCGCCTTAGAGATAGTAAAATACGGACTGTCACCACCAAGGCCCAGATATCCATCCCACCAACAAGTAGAAGAGCAGCGAGAATGTCACGACAGAAACCGGAAAGCAAAAGATCTGCATTCTGATGAAGCGTCTTATACAGCAGAGCCAAAATGGAAATTCAGGCTAGATGAAAAATGCAAAACATTGTTGGAAGAGAGCCCTGTGGAGTGTTTCAGGAGGACATTTTGACCCTGGTTAGGTGAGCTCAGAGCAAGAAGCCAGTTCCCTGAGGCCCAGAGAAACTGAGTGGAGGGATTAGCAGCCAAACAAGAGTAAAGTCAAACAGAATTGAGGCCCACTCTTCAAGGAGAGACGATGCAGGAGACAGTGGAGCACCGAGAGAGGTGGCAGGCTCTGGGGGGCAGAGAAGGGAACAGCTCCAGAAAGTTCTAGTGGAATAGAAAATGGACAACCGTCCCAGGCACCTGGGTGGCTCAGTCGGTTGAGCGTCTGACTTTGGCTCAGGTCATGGTCTTGCAGTTCGTGAGTTTGGGCCCCACATCGGGCTCCCTGCTCTCAGCCTGTCAGCGTGGAGCCCGCTTCGGATCCTCTTTCCCCCTCTCTCTGCCCCTCCCCGACTTGCACTCTCTCAAAAATAAATACTTTTTTTTTTTTTTTTAAAAAAAAGGACAACCATCCACTATGAGGGATTCTTAGGGCCAACAGGTCCACATTTTGCATTTTATCTTAATAAATAACATAGGCCAAAAGGTACCTGTAAGATAAGGTTAAGCAAATTATAGCACATCCATATGCAAGAGTTATTATGTGATCATTAAAAATATAAAATATTTCAGGGGCGCCTGGGTGGCTCAGTCGGTTAAGCGACCGACTTCGGCTCAGGTCATGATCTCACAGTCCGTGAGTTCGAACCCCGCGTCGGGCTCTGTGCTGATAGCTCAGAGCCTGGAGCCTGCTTCAGATTCGGTGTCTCCCTCTCTCTCTGACCCTCCCTCGTTCATGCTCTCTCTCTGTCTCAAAAATAAATAAACATTAAAAAATATATATATATAAAATATTTCAAACAGTATATGGGCACTCGTAGTTAAAGATACAAGTTGAATGTATACATTTACATCTACTCCCTTGGGAAACTCTGTAAGATTACATTAAAGGATCAAAAAGGCAAAAGCCGGGAAAGGAGAGGAGATCACAGCACATAAGAGATGTCATGCCATTTTAGAAGCTTGAAGACGAACAGATGAGCATTCCTGACTGGACATACCAAAAACATGACCACTAAGGGCCTGGGGGCAGGAGCCAGAGGGGAGCTAGAAACAAGCCAATTGGGTCCTCAGAACCCCAGAAAGGCTCGGGAAGGTGGAGCTTGGTATGGGTGAGGCTGAAAAAAGTAGAGTGGTTGAGAGATTATAAAAATGATCTCGGGGCACCTGGGTGGCTCAGTAGGTTGAGTGTCCGACTCTTGATTTCAGCTCAGGTCATGATCCCAGGGTTATAGGTTTGAGCTCCGAGTCAGGCTCTGCATTGAGTGTGGAGCCTGCTTAAGATGTTTTCTCTCTCTCTCTCTTCTGTCCTTCTCCCCTGCTTGTGTGTGCTCTGTCTCTAAAATAAATCTAAAAATTAAAAATTATCTAGATAACTTATCTAGATAATTTAATTATTAACTAATTAATTAAATATCTAGATAATCATCTAATTAATTTAATTATCTAGATAATTAAAAAATTATCAAGATAACCTTTTCTCAGCCATGGGTCTGTTCGTTTCCTCTCCTCCCGCCCCATGGAAGCCCAGAGGGTCCCTGCTGGGAGGGGCTAAGTGGCATCCACACTGAGGACAAGGCTCACCAGGCACAGCCAAAGGCAGGAATAGTTTTTGAGTTTTCCCTTTTTCACTATTCTACAAATTATCTACAATGAACTACTTGTAATCACTACACTACTTATAATCAGGAAAAAAATATTTTAAAATGGTAGAAGCAGCACAGTAAAATGAAATTTTAACAGTGCTGAAGGGACCAAAGTTAAAAGTCCCCTCTTGCCCACCCTACTTCCACAGGGACAACCCTGATTTATAGTTGTTTTGTATATCCTTACAAAAGAAAAAGTTTTAAAAAATAAAATGAAAGCAAAACAGAAAAAAACAAGGCGGGGTGAAGATCGGGAGATTTCAGTTTTGTTAAAACTCAGGGAAAGGAGCAGAGATTAAGGCTTCCCTCCGAGATTCCAAGAGATTCTAGAGCATGAAGGAAAGGAAGTGGTGGGGGGAGGAGAGAGGAAATGAATCTGTCTTATTTTCAGAGTTGTTGGCCAAGGTATGGGGGCCTAAGGTCTCTTAATTTAACAGTGTTATCCCATCATTAAAAAAATTTTTTTTTAACATTTATTCATTTTTGAGAGACAGAGAGCACGAGTGGGGAAGGACAGAGAGAGAAACACAGAATCCAAAGCAGGCTCCAGGCTCTGAGTTGTCAGCACAGAGCCAGATGCAGGGCTCAAACTCATCACGAGATCACGACCTGAGCTGAAGTCTGACACTTAACTGAGCCACCCAGGCATCCCAGGGTCGTTCCATCATTAAAGAAACAACCTGTGGCACAAGAATAAATAAGGAATAAGCTCATCTCTTCCCTGTGATTCCTACATTTGCCCATAAGGCTCTGACTTCCTGGGATTTTTAATAAAAACTCTGAATGTTTCAGCAGAACCATTTTTTGTTGTTAACAAATTGGCTGCACAAGTGGTGAAATACCATAGCAGAGAGGTAGACAGAGAAGATCCTAATACAGAGAATGTTTTGCAAATTTTAAATTTATGGTGGGAAAGATTTGCTCTGTGTCCCTCCTTCTAATGATTAGATTTGGGGGTTGTACCCTGCCCATATTCTGCCTCCACAGTAAAACCACAGATCTTCCTGGGGCACCTGGATGGCTCAGTCGGTTAAACATCTGACTCAAGTCAAAATCTCAGGGTCGTGAGTTCAAGCCCCGCACTGGGCTCCACACACACAAAAATCATGGCTCTTTTTGCCTTATGCAAATACACAGATTTGCTTTTCTGTGCCCCTGCTGGCTGTCTGCACAGGGGTATCTTGCCAAGGTGAAGAATCTTGATTACATTAAGGATTTCCAAGGTCTTCTATGCACTTAAGGAAATATACCACATATGAAGTGAAGGTTTGATAGGTCTTCTAAGTAGGTTAGCCAGGCTCTTTCTTAAATCAAATTAGCAAATTCAAAATGCCTTAATGTGCCAAGGGATTCCCTAGCCCTTCTGTACTTGAATCATGACATTTTGTTAAAAGGAACTATGGAACGGACGTAGAAAAAAAATCCTATTATATGGTGAGCTGCACTTTAGAAGATCGTTTTTCTTATAATGTTCCTGGGAAGTGTTTCTAATATACTCAAGAACCTTGAGAGATTATAGAAGAGAGAGAATTTGAGACTTACCCGAAATATTGTTAATGACTTTGCTCTTGAACGTAAAACAAATGCAGCCGGGGGATGTGGGGGCCTGTTAAACATGTTTTCGTCTTACCAGAAGCCAGCAGATCCACTCACAGAAAATCTGTGGCAGACAATCACTGAGGTTGCTCCCTGGCATGTTTGGTGGGTTTTGCCTCAGAATTTCTGAGTTGATAAGGCTTATTTCCACCTGACACGCTGTATTTAAAGCTCTTTTCTTTACAATGTGTTGCACTTACACATGCTTCGGCAGTTCCACACGCCCCCACGTGAGCTTGTTAAGGAGTGAGCGAGAATCTTCGATATGAGAGCATGGTGGCAGTGAGCACAGCAACCCCCCCACACCGCCCCCGGCTCCTCTGGGCCCCAGAAGGGCACCTGCAGAGCCACACTTCATTTTGAGAGAAAGGGTGCCCTGCACAGCTCGCCCCTCCGCATACATGAGAGGCCTCCTTCCTTCCACTCCAAACATTTCTTTTTTTACTTCCTTTTCCCCCAGTTTAATGGAATGCCCACCCCACCTCTTTTTGTGGTCCTTAAGAGAAGGTCACTTTTTGTAAAATAATCCAAGTGTAGAAAGGAGAGAAGAAACTCTTTGGTCTAATAAAGTGTGAGAGAATCAGAACGAGGTTAAATTTAGCAGGAGAAAAGTCTGCTGGTCTCTTCAGTACTCCGTTCTGAGGCCAGACCTCTGCACGGGCTTCTATCCTGCCTTCCTCCAGCTTCAGGATCTGAAGCTCCTTTTCGTGCCTCCTCCCCATCCAGCTGCGGGAGTAAGATTTGCTGCAGTGACTAATCACTGGGGCTGGAGCCTGGGTCAGGGTGGGAGGCAGAGACTAAATATGTATAAGGGATTCGGTGGAGAGAAATGAGAGCAGGTAGGAATTGGGGGTGTTGTCAGGGGGATCGCTATGAGCGAGGGGTGACCTGTGGGACCTGCCCAGCATCTAGCTGATTAAATATTCCCCAGGATTCTCTGCCTATGCTCATGTGGCTAAAAGTTAGACCTTTTATTACTTTTGTCTGGACTGTATGCCCTCCTCCCGCTTTCCATGATAAGGGGTATAGTGATGGTATAACATAAGTAATACAAATTATAGCAAAATCAGAAAATGTAAGTAAGCAAATAATAATAATTACATATTTTGAAAACCCAGCACCCTGTAAAATCTAGAATTTAAGATTTTGGTGTGCAGACTACCAGACACGTTCCTAAGCAAATGGGTACAGAATCAGCCTAGAGCCCAACAAATCCATATGGGACCTGGGTGGGAGCTGGCAGAGAGTTCCAGGGGGGCAGCTCACCAAGAAAAAAAATGGAACTAATGGTGTCCTGATATATGTGAGCGCCTTGAGGGGGATTTCACAGCCCTGACAGAGTTTGGGAAGCATTGGTACCAAGTAAATAACAAATCAAAGCAAATGAGATATGAGGCAATCTTTAAATCTAGAAGGAAAAAATGTCACACAAGAAAGGAAATGCAAACGGAAAAGGAAAGGACATGTACACTATGTGGCTCAGCTGTGAACTATATTTAGGCTTTATAATATAAACACTACCTACCGTTTTCAAAAAATGTTTCTTTTACAATTATAGATGCACAAGAAGTTGCAAAGATCATGCAGAGAGGTCCCACCAGTAACCTTCACCCAGTTTTCTGCACCCAGTTTCACGCAGTGGTTACGTTTACACCACCATGCTACAGTATCAGTCAGGAAACTGACATTGATATAATGTGTGTGTATTTCTTTGCCATTTAATCACATGTGCAGACTCATGTGACCACCACTGCCACCCAGGTACACAAAACCATCGCCCCACAGAGTTAGAACAAACAATCCTAAAATTTGTAGGAACTACAAAAGACCCCAAATATCCAAAAAAATCCTGAAAAAGAAAAACAAAACTGGAGGCATTCTGATTCTGGATTTCAAGCTATTATTACAAAGCTGTAATCATCAAGGCTATATGGTCCTGGCACAAAAACAGACACATGGTTCAATGGAACAGAATAGAAAACCCAGAAATGGACCCACAACTATATGGTTAACTAATCTTCAACAAAGCAGGAAAGAGTCTCCATGGAAAAAAGACACTCTCTTCAACAAATGGTGTTGGGAAAACTGGACAGTGATACACAAAAGAATGAAACTGGACCCCTTTCTTACACCACACGCAAAAATAAATTCAAAATGGGTGAGAGACCTAACTGTGAGACAGGAGACCAACAAAATCCTAAAGCAGAACACAGCAGCAACCTCTTTGACATCAGCCAGAGCAACTTCTTACTTCACAAAGGCAAGGGAAACAAAAGCAAACATGAACTACTGGGACTTCATCAAAATAAAAACCTTCTACCCAGTGAAGGAAACAATCAACAAAACTAAAAGGCAGCCTATGGAATGGGAGGATATATATGATGAAGGATTAGCATCCAAAATCTGTAAAGAGCTTATAAAACTCAATACCCAAAAAACAATAACCCAATTAAGAAATGGACATGGGGTGCCTGGGTGGCGCAGTTGGTTAAGCGTCCGACTTCAGCCAGGTCACGATCTCGCGGTCCGTGGGTTCGAGCCCCGCGTCGGGCTCTGGGCTGATGGCTCAGAGCCTGGAGCCTGTTTCCGATTCTATGTCTCCCTCTCTCTCTGCCCCTCCCCCGTTCATGCTCTGTGTCTCTCTGTCCCAAAAATAAAATAAAAAACGTTGAAAAAAATTTTTAAAAAAGAAATGGACAGAAGACGTGAAAGACACTTTTCCAAAGAAAGCATCCAGAGGGCCAACAGACACATGAAAGGATGCTCAACATCACTCATTAGGGAAATACGAATCAAAACCACAATGAGATACCACCTCACACCTGTCAGAATGGCTAACATTAACAACACAAGAAACAACAGGTGTTGGTGAGGATGTAGAGAAAGGGGAACCCTCTTGAACTCTCGGTGGGGATGCAAACTGTGCAGCTACTCTGGAAGAGAGTATGGAGGTTCTTCAAGAAACTAAAAATAGAACTACCCCTCCATCCAGCAACTGCACTATTAGGTATTTACCCAAAGGATACAAAAATACAGATCTGAAGGGGTGTATGCAACCCGGTGTTTATAGCAGCATTATCAATGGTAACAAAACTACGGAGAGAGCCCAAATGTCCACCGACTGATGAATGGATAAAGAAGATGTGGTTATATACACAACAGACTATTACTCAGCCATCAAAAAGAATGGAATCTTGCCCTTTGCAACTATGTGGATGGAGCTAGAATATATCGTACTAAGCAGAATTAGCCAGAGAAAGACAAATATCATATTATTTCACTCACTCACATGGAATTTCATTCAGATGAACATATAAGAAAAGTGGGGGAGAGAAGAGAGGGAAACAAACCACAAGAGACTCTTAACAATGAGAACAAATGGAGGGAGGTAGGTGGGAGATGTGCTAGATGGGTGATGGGTATTAAGGAGGGCATTTGTTGTGATGAGCACTGGGTGTTGTATGTAAGTGATGAATCACTGCTTTCTGCTCCTGAAACCAATATTGCACTATGTTAACCAACTAAAATTTGAAAAATTTTAAATGTTTTTATTTATTTTTGAGAGAGAGACAGAGAGACAAAGTGCAAACTGGGGAAGACAGAGAGAGAGAGAGGGAGACACAGAATCCGAAGCAGGTTCCAGGCTCTGAGATGTCAGCACAGAGCCCAACGCAGGGCTTGAACTCATGAACTATAAAATCATGACCTGAGCCAAAGTTGGCCACTTAACCAACTGAGCCACCCAGGTGCCCCCAACTAAAATTTAAATTAAAAAAAAATAGGAAAAAAAAGAAAACCGTCACCCTAAATTGTCCTTCATGTTGCTCCTTTATAGCTGTGCACCTGCCTACTGCCACTCTAATGTTACCCTGGCAATTCCGAATCTGTTCTCTCTATATATAATTTTATGATTTCAAGAATATTACAGAAACAGAATCCCACAGTATGTGGCCCTTTCAGATGGGCTTTTTTTCCCACACTCAGCATAACGCCCCCAACTGAGATCCATTTAAGTTGTGTGTATCATTAGTTTTTTCCTTTTTATTGTTGACTAATATTTCAACTATTGTTGTAAACAAAAGTCGTGATTGTAAGCAAAAGTGCCTGGCCAGCCAGGACCAGAGTCTGGTAGTAACTATAATAATGATAAATAGCTGAGAATTATTATTTTCCAGACATGTCAGATAAAGTGTTATAGTATCCAAAATCTATAAAGAACTTACCAAACTCAACACCTGAAAAACAAATAATCCAGTGAAGAAACGGGCAGAAGACATGAATAGACACTTTTACAAAGAAGACATCCAGATGGCCAACAGGCACATGAAAAGATGCTCAACGTCACTCATCGTCAGGGAAATTCAAATCAAAACCACACTGAGATACCACCTCACACCAGTCAGAGTGGATAAAATTAACAACTCAGGAAACAACAGACGCTGGTGAGGATGTGGAGAAACAGGAACCCTCTTGCACTGTTGGTGGGAATGCAAACTGGTGCAGCTTCTCTGGAAAACAGTGTGGAGGTTCCTCAAAAAATAAAAACAGAACTACACTATGACCCAACAATAGCACTACTAGGAATTTATCCAAAGGATACAGGAGTGCTGATTCATAGGGGCACATGTACCCTAATGTTTATAGCACCACTTTCAACAATAGCCAAATTATGGAAAGAGCCTAAATGCCCATCAGCTGGCGAATGGATAAAGAAGATGTGGTTTATATATACAATGGAATACTACTTGGCAATGAGAAAGAATGAAATCCTGCCATTTGCAAAACGTGGATGGAACTGGAGGGTGTTATGCTAAGTGAAATAAGTCAATCAGAGAAAGACAGATATCACATGTTTTCATTCGTATGTGGAACTTGAGAAACTTAACAGAAGACCATGGGGGAAGGAAGGGGGAAAAATAGTTTCAAGCAAAGAGGGAGGCGAACCATAAGAGACTCTTAAATACAGAGGACAAACTGAGGGTTGATGGTGGGGGAGAGGGGAGAGGGGAAAATGGGAGATGGGCATTGAGGAGGGCACGTGTTGGGATGAGCACCGGGTGTTGTCTGTAAGTGATGAACCATGGGAATCTACGCCCAAAACCAAGAGCACACTGTATACACTGTATGTTAGCTAACTTGACAATAAATTATATTAAAACAAAGTTATTATCTGCCAGATACTGCGCTCAGTGCTTCACCTGCATTATCTCATGTAGTCTGTCATGACAACAACACTTTGACTCTCTCATTTTACAGACAAGGAAATGGAGGCTGAGGGAGGTTAAGTAGCTTTCTCAGGGCCAAGCAGCTAATCATTTGGCTTGGACCCCAAGTGCAAGCTCTTGACACAGCATATACTGAGGAAACAGCATTTTGTTCCTAGGCCTCAAAAGGAGCCGAGCCACGGGCTGTGCCCCTCGTGAATGCGATCACCCTGCAGGCCCCAGCAGCTACCCCAGCTCTCTCCTGAATGCACAGACACTTTCTAAAAACCCAGAAATTCAACTTCTGGCTTAAGTCCCTAAAATTAGATTTACCTTTACAACAGAAGTAGATTGACTTACAAATGGCTTCTTAGTTTTATAACTTCGACCAAAGACTCCAGGATCCTCCACTAAGTGGAGACCATTAAGCGGATGTAAGTGGCAGCAGAAAGATTTAATATGCACAGAAATACAGAAATCAAACCCAGAGCCAGTTTCGAGACGAATGCCTTTAGGTCCTAAATGTGCCTGAGTGGTTTTTACAAAGCCTATAAAATTCTTCTTGTTATAAATGAGCAGCCAACTGTTCTGACAATAGGGCTAAATTAATTCACGGACTTGCCAAAGCTAGAGGAAGAGTAAGTATGTTCCTAATAGGAGTTTCCGAAGAAAGGGCATCTAAGCCCGGGGATCTTGCTGAAAGGGTACTATTTAATCCTTTCTGCCTTCTAGGGCTTTTCCCTGGGAGAGGCGGGGCTGCTCAGGACTGAGGATGACCCCAGCACTTGCCTTGCTCTGATTCTGCCACCGGTTCTTGGGGTCTCCGGCCAGCCCTGTCTAAAGAGCAGATTGCTGGTGACTGTCGTAGCCTCAGGAAGAAGCGCCAGGCAGAGGGATGGCTGTCTTTCTTGTGAACAACTGACTCTATTAGTGGCTGCGATAAGCCTATGGCAATGACCTGGGATAAAAAGCCAAACCTGCTCAGCCTCCTTGTGCTGTGTTCTCTGGGTGCTGGTTGGGCAATCTGCATCCTAACCATGAAAATAAGGACAGCAGGTCACATCCGTGAAATGCTTGCCAATCAGAAACTTTATGTGTATTATTCCTTTCACCTTTACAACAATTCCATGAGTTGGTCAAGGTGATCATTCTCATTTGTAAGTGGAAAACCAGTTCAGAGAGATGAGATGGCCCATGGTCACTCAGGTAGCCGCAGTGGTGCTGGGTGAACCAAGGGGGCTGAATTTCTTATATGAGCTGTGCGTAAGAGTCACCTCATAGCTGATGCGGGAAGTTGCAGCTGAGTGAAACTTCTGAGTGTTACAGCTAGTAAAGGAAGGAAGAATGAGAGAGAAATGGTACCACCACTGTGCAGCTCCTTACTGAATTAATGGAACCAACATTAGGCAATGAAAATCAGTGGTTTCTGACATCATAAAAAGAATCAGGTGTGGCTGGGTGGCTCAGGTGGTTAAGCATCTTTTTTTTTTTTTTTAACATTTATTTATTTTGAGACAGAGAGAGACAGAGCATGAACGGGGGAGGGTCAGAGAGAGAGAGGGAGACACAGAATCTGAAACAGGCTCCAGGTTCTGAGCTGTCAGCACAGAGCCCGACGTGGGGCTTGAACTCACGAACCGCGAGATCATGACCTGAGCCGAAGTCGGACGCTTAACCGACTGAGCCACCCAGGCGCCCCACCATCTGACTTTTGATATCGGCTCAGGTCATGATCTCATGGTTCGTAGGATCAAACCCCACATTGGGCTCTGCACTGACAGTGTGGAACCTGCTTGAGATTCTCGCTCTCTCCCTCTCTTTGCTCCTCCCCTGCTTGTTCATGTGCATGCTCATTCTCTCTCTCTCAAAATAAATAAACTTTAAAGAAAAATAAATTTAAAAAAAAATCAAAAGACTCAGCCATATACTATGTACCTCCAACACCACCTATGAAATGTTGCCAACACGTAGAATTTGAATCTGATTAACCCTCTACATCTAATTGCCAATTTATAGGAAATACAAGGGGCAGCAATATGTTGAAGACTCTATGGGATGTAATCAGCCAAATCCAGATTGTGGAAAATTCTATTGGATAAACTAGCTTCTTTAACAGAAAATTTTTAAGAAAAGAAGGGAAAGACTCGGAGGGAGACTATAAATTAAAAGACACTTCAGACACAAGCAATAGCAATGCTCGAACCTCATTTGGATGTCCATTCTAACAAACAGTAGGGGAAAAAAAATGACTAATGGACGATTGGGTAAATATGAACACTAGGTATTTGGCGCTATTGAGGAGTGATTGTTGATTTTGGGAGAGTGTGTCTGATAGAATTGAGGTTATGATTTTCAAAAGATGCACTCAGAAACACTTGATGTGATGACTTGGGTTTACTTCAAAATAATCTGCAGGAAAGGAAAGTGGGTGGGGTCTAGGAAAAATGGGAAAGACTGCAAGCCGATCGTGGTTGAGAACATGATCATGAAGGCATGAGGCTTCACTGCACTCTTTTTTCTTTTATACATGTTCAAAGTTTTCTATAATAAGAGTTAAAAAAAATAGGTGAAGAGATACAACCTTCTAGTTAAAAAATAAATAAGTAGGGCACCTGTGTGTCTCAGCCGGTTGAGCATTGGTCTCAGATCAGGTCATGATCTCCTGGTTCACGAGTTCGAGCTCCAGGTCAGGCTCTGCGCTGACAGCTCAGAGCCTGGAGCCTGCTCCTGTCTCTCCCTCTCTGTCTCTGTCAAAAATAAATAAAACATTAAAAAAATAAGTTATGGAGATGAAAAGTACAGCACAGGGAATATAGTCAATACTATTGTAATAACATTGGATGGTGACAGATGTTGACTACACATATCATTAGGAGTACCGGGAAAGATGCAGAATTGTCAAATCACTAAGTTGGTCACCTGAGACTAATATAACATTGTATATTATAATAATAAATACAATAAAATAAATAATATTTATTATACTAACCACAGTCAATCATAGTATCAATAAATAATTAATAAAATAAATAATAATACATTTTTTAAAAATTAAAAAAAATTGCCCCAAAAGGGTAACCATGAATGAAAGAAGATGAGATAGCATGAGGGGAAGTGTAACGTCCCAGGATTCAAGGGAAGATTTGCTTAGGAAGTGGTCAGGAAGAGGGAGTGGTCACGGGGGTCAGATGCCGCTTCTGGTCAGGTAGCTGAGTCCTGAGGATGATGCCAGGTGTCCCAGGGAAGGAGTCCACACGCTGCCCTCACTTGGGGGTGAGTTTCCTCCCACCCAGGATAGTGTCCCGGGGTGTGGGTTGCCCTAGCCTCCTCATTTCCTGGCCTCATCCTTGTTTATCCCAGAATACTTAACGCTGTTAAGGCCAGAGTCCCTGAAGTATGTAGGTTACACAGCCCCTGTCTCCAACTGATGCCCTGCCAGAGTTCAAGTTTAAAAGATCTATTGACACGGCGTTCAAGGGGAAATTAGTGAAGCCACCATGAACAATGCAACTTTAGTTTGCAGAATCTAGCCCAAAGATTATGGACTTGTTCATTATGATCTTGTGAAGCCCTCCTATCTGTTTCAGGAGGACTACCTCAATCATTTCTTAGGTTTGGGTCATGATTTTGTTTTGTTATCTGAAAGAAGGACATTTCCTGGTGAAAACGTTAACCACTTGGGCTGCATTTTTGCCAACTTGAGTTGTCTTTTCTTAAATAGTCTCCCACCGCCCCCATTCTCTGCCCCTGTGTCATCTTTGTGTCCCTCACTCCGCACCCCCTTCTCTTTCTCCTTCCCCTTTTATCCCTCTCCCTCAATTTTCTGCAGTGGGCAGAGAATATGGTGTCTGGAAGTTTCTGGTTTTCAGATGCAGACCTGAGTAACTGGGCCCCAGATACCTAGCACTGTGGTGTGCTGTTGTTCTTACCTTTCCTGACTGTCCATCTGGTTGCCCCTTTTTGCTTATCATATTCTCCAGCCCTTCTGATCCGATCCATTCTCTTGCATTCCCAGTGACAAGCCTGGCTTCCTGGCCTCTGACTCTCTGTTCCAGCAGGACATCCTTGAAACACTGGCCATGATGTGGGTGGACAGCGGTACCCCCTGCCTCTCCCCGGTCTGTGAAGCCAGGACAACTGCAGAGAAATCCCTGGAGGTCAGTGTTTTTCAGTAATGTGTGATGTGCAAGGAGGATGTGTGTCCACTGTTTTCTGATTTTAGATCAACTGCCTTATGGTGTAAGAACAGAGTTCAGAGAACCTCCAGTGGGCCTCGCTAACCTCTGTGGAGGTAACAAGGCATCATTGAGCCACATGCTCCAGAGTCGCTAAGAATGGATTAGAGAATGAGCGGGGGCCTCTCTGGTTTGGCTATTTCTGTAACTGTCTGCCTCTGGTTTGCTTTTCTTCCCCAGGGGGCTCTCGTGGGAGCACCCATCTGGCTGTGCCTCCTGACACGGGCTGTTGTAGGGCCTCACGGGGATGCTCACCTCCCTCCCCAGCCCCCGTGTGGAACTCACGCATACTCACGTGCTACACGTGTGTAACCAGGAGTCGTATGCAGGTTATAGTCACTTAATTAAAAAAAGAACCTTCGCAGGACTCAAGGGCCTTGTGATTGTTCTACATTTCATCTTTGCTTCTGTGTTGATGGGTTGACTATTCAAGCTGCAATAGGGTGCTGGTCGTGTCTTTTAGCATAATTATTAGCTTTAGCAGCTATTTTCTTTTTCTTCATACATATTTGTCTTTTGTGTTAATTCTGACCTTAAGTGTCTCCATTTCAAATTCTGTACTTTTTCCTCTATAGTTAAGTTGTTTCTGTTTTTCCACTAGCACAGAGTCCAGAGAATACAGTAAGGTATACTAACAGCTCAGCTCTCAGAAACTGACTTTTTTAATGTTTATTTATTTATTTTTGAGAGAGAGAGAGAGAGAGAGAGAGAGAGAATCCCAAGCAAGCTCCTAGCTGTCAGCGCAGAGCTGGATGCAGGGCTTGACCTCACAAACCATGGGATCATGACTTGAGCCAAAATCAAGTCGGGACACTTAACCAACTGAGCCACCGAGGTACCCCAGAAAGTGATTTTTATACTTAGCTTCTTTTGGGTGGGAGACAAAGAGACTCAGTCAAGTTACCTCAAGAAAACTTGTGTTTGGAGCAAAGAGGCACATAGAACAAATCTCACCATTCTCTCTCTCTCTCTCTCTCTCTCTCTCTCTCTCTCTGCCTGCAGTGTATCTCTGTCTCTCTCCTTCCATTTGCTTCCTTCTCTTTCTCTTAACCAGCTTTCTTAGAGCTCTACATGTTATCACTTTAGATGGCTTATGATATAGTGTGCCCTCATGGGCCACAACTCTACTTCATGAACTTTCTGGTTCAAATACCACCTCTAACCAATTTGCTTTAATGTCTTCCCCAATTAAAATGCCCCAGAGTTGGGATGCGCTAAGTGCAGCTTATCTTTTTCTCATGGTCATTGGCCAGTCTGTGGTCTGGTTGCCCTTGGGTCAGGCACTCCCATCCAATTCATGCAGTGTGTGTAATGGGGGTGGGGAAGTCATGAGTAAAAAGGGCAAAGTATGGTCACCTAAGAAGCTGGGACTCTGGTAAATAGACAAATTCCCTTAAAGGGGGGTTGTGGACAGGCCAGTACCAGTGGATGTTGCTATATATTGGTTAACTGACAATCTCATCAATTACTGACCCAGAGAACCAGGAAGCTAAAATTGGTGTTATAAGTTCCACTCACTAAAATTCACATTCCCTACTTACAAGAAATTCCCTCGGCCATTCAATAGGTAGTTACTTTTTTTTTTTTTAAGACAAAATATGCCCAAATATATTGGTTTCACATCCACCAGAGATTGTAAGTAGCAAATCTAAGAGGGCAAAGAAGGACTAATATAGGCAGATACTAATAGCATCGAGAGTCAATACCCAAGAGGCTGACAGCATGACAGAAAATCTATGAAAAGCAGACACAAGAACTCACGTAGCACAGTAGACTGGGACCACTTAAAATGTAGGTTAAAAACAGCCCTATGTACTTCAACAGTCCCGAGGGCATTGCTGTCTTGGAGCCTCGTTAACTGTAGCTAATGCTCACGTTGCTGAACCTCGAGTATATAAGGAAAGGCTAAGGGCTAAATTATGTTTAGAATATCCAACTTAAGAAGGCGAGAAATTACATAATATACTTAAGAAAAATTTCCATGCACATTTAAAAATTGGTGTTTAAATTAGTAAGCTCTTGGCTATCCAAAGCAAGTCATTTGCTAAGTGTCCCAGCATATAGCTGCAGCCATAGACGTGTGCTGTTTTTAATGTTGGCTGTGAGGAAGGAACCAGGATGGTAAAATGCCCTTGCTCATTCAAGCTGCCTGGAAAAGATTATCCCACTAAATCTCTCAAAGCCAAGATATATAACAGGAGGCAGTGAGGCATGGTCATCAAGAGCAAGTGATTCACAGTGCAGTCAGTCTGGGTTTGAATCCTGGGACCTTGGACAATCTCTTGATATGCCTAAGCCTCCATTTCCATATCAGAAAAATGGGCACAATGGTATCTATCTCAACGGAGTGTGAATGTCTAATGTCCGTGGGCATTTTTGCCTTGTTTAGAATTTTAACTTTTTATGTGGTCTTCCAAGTAAACAAAATAATGCAATTCATTTTTTAAATTTAGATGGTTCTCTATATTTTTCCTATAGGGCAGTGACTCTTAATAGAAAAAAAGCCTACGGTAACACCTCAGTTTGAATCAGTCCATCAGATTAACCAAAGGGTCATACTGTTTTTTTTCTAGAGGAGGAGGACAGAACTGGGAATCCCTCAAGGGGGCGGGGAAGGACAGGAGTAACTCCAGTGTCCAAGTGGAAACCTTGAAGGCACAGGGCTTGTTGGTGGTTTGAAAAAGGGTGGAGGGAGAGTGGGTGTGTTTGAAAGTGAGAAAGAGACCCAGGAGAGCTGACAGAGAAGCACAGAAGGCAAGGCTTAAATATTCCTAGGATCATTGCCTTGGTTAAGTTATGATTTTTAAAACATATTCCAGGGGCGCCTGGGTGGCTTAATTGGTTAAGTGTCCAACTTTGGCTCAGGCCATGATCTCATGGTTTGTGGGTTCGAGCCCTGCGTCGGGCTCTGTGCTGACAGCTCGGAGCCTGGAGCCTGCTTCGGATTCTCTGTCTCCCTCTCTCTCTGCCCGGCCCCCATTCATGCTCTGTCTCTTTCCTTCTCTCAAAAATAAACAAATATTTCAAAAAGAAATTTAAGATTAAAACATACTCCAAGGGACAATTAGAGAATTTCAGTCAGTATGACTTTTCCTTCTGGCCCTGATGCCTACCCCCTTTTACAAGTGACTTTATTTATACCCCAACAAGCCACCATGCGAGAAGAGGACTGTGAGGTCTCCAGAATCCTTGAAATCTTGGGTTAAAATGTCCTTCTGACATGTGGTTTGTCTGCCTACCCAGGAATTCAATCACCTGAGTCATTTTCTTCAGATAACCATTATTATATTCCTTTTAAAAATAAACAACTTTGGCTTCCCAGAATCCCTGATAGACGAGAGAGAGAAATTTCGTTGTCAGTCATAAGGTGAAGACATCAAATTCGCGAACAGAAAATTGAAAAACAGAGGGCCTAGTCACTTCATGCTCTCCCCTGAACCTGGTATAATAATGTTCATTGAACAAAGCTCAAAATAATACAGGTACCAATGTCCCCTTTCACCATGTGCTTATCTCTTCAAACTAAAATTAAAGGTTCTACGTCTGAACTATTGCATAAAGTTGACAACCTTCATTCACAGACTAGATATATGGGCCCATCTCATTATGTTAGGTTTTTTTTTTTTTCTTTTTTCAGGGATTCTGCCACTTTTTTAAAAAGCGGTTTAAACATTTTTCTGGTGTACTAGGGATTTGAGTTTGTTTGTTTTTAATAAAAGTGGCTCTTGACATAAATAGGTTGCTATCGTTGTTTGATAGTCAAATTCTCAGAAAGTATGATAAAAAGACTCCCCTCATATTCATCTACCAAGCTAATATGACAGCATTTTTGCAAACAGGTGCTGCAAAGCCACACATCCTTTTCTGGGCACCTGACTAAACAACAGATAAATCCTTCTGTCTGGGAGTAAGCCAGGGGAAACCAGCCTCAACTCTTATAAAAAACATCGGGCATAGCAAAGAGGTTTCAAACCGTTATGTCAATTCCAATAACTTGGTTGCTGATGTGTTTTGCTGAGAGAGTTTTAAGGCTGGATCCCTGCTCATCAAGAAAAAGTTCTGCAATTAATTAGTGATGTCTGATTTAGGTGCAGGATAGGACGACAATAGTATGTTTGCCATTTACTCACCATTTTGGCAGAAGATCAATGTATAGCAATTTGGCAATTTTATGACAGGAAATAGTTTATATATATTTGGGGGAGAATTACTGTTCCATTTACATCTTACTACGTAACAATTACTCTGAAACTCTGTGGCTTCCATCAATACTTTTATTATACTTATGGATTCTGTGGATCAGAAACTTGGAACGGACACAACGGGGACAGCTTGTCTCTGTTCTACAAAGTCTGAAGCCTTACTTGAGAACACTCAAAGACTGAGGGTGGTTCAACGGCTGAGGGCAGAAAGCATCTAAAGGCTCACTCACTCTCACGTCGGTGACGAATGCTGGCCATCAGCTGGGACCTCCACTCCTCGCCTGGGGCTGTTGGCCAGAACTTACATATGTGGCCACTTCGGTTTCCTCCGCATGGTGGCTGGGTTCCAACAGGATTAAGAGGAAGCTGTTTTCCTTTTATGACCTGGCCTCAGAAGTCACATCTTGGAACTTACACCATCGACTTAAACCCTCCCAGATTCAGCTGCAGGGAACGTAGGCCCTACTGCGCCATGGGATGAATGCCAAGTTACATACTAAGGAGAGTGTATAAGAGAGTGTATGCGAGATACTTATGCGTCCATCTTCAGACAATGCAATCTGCCATAATCCCTGAGTTGGAGGATGTGCTAGCTACTGTGTCTCAATATATTTTGTAGTTTGTCTTCTGTTCTCTTGAAAATTACTTGCTCTGAGTAGTAACAACTTGATTGATTTGTGAAAAATGGTTAGCAGGGAGTAATGAAACTTTAGGGAAACTTAAAAAATTCTTTAAAAAATTTTTTTAACATATTAAAAAAATTTTTTTTTCAGTGTTTATTTTTCATAGAGAGAGAGTGCGTGTGTGAGAGTGGGGGAGGAGCAGAGAGAGAGGGAGACACAGAATCTGAAGCAGCTCCAGGCTCTGAGCTGTCAGCACAGAGCCCAACATGGGGCTCGAATTCACAAACTGTGAGATCATGAGCTGAGCCGCAGTCGGATGCTTAACTGACTGAGTCACCCAGGTTCCCCAAAACTTAAAAATTCTTAAATCATGGTTTAAAACCTGTCCAGTAAACCAATGATAAGGGAATAGAATTCAGAAGAATGTAATTTGTCTTTATATACATTTTAGTCTTTGCAAAGATGAAGTTTGCTAATGGTCTCTGGATGTTTCCCTAGGTAATATCATAGTGTTGACAGACCACATATATCTGTCTGACTTAGAGTTTCTTAATCTCGACACCATTAACATTTTTGGCCAGGTAACTCTTTGCTGGTCGGGGGGAAGACTGTCCTTTGCATTGTGAAATTGATTTAGCAGCATCTCTGGCCTTAACCTCTCCCACCAATCATGAAAACCAAAAATGTCTCAAACATTGCCGCATGTCCCCTGGGGAGCAAAATTGTTCCCAGCTGAGAGCCACCGATCTAACTCAGATCTATGTGCTATAAAAATATTCTCCAGAACCCATTTCCCAGGCTACTCTAAAAAGCGTGCATAGGTTTATGGTAGAGGAACTGTTACAGTTCACATTCATTTAGTATGTTCCATTCATTCAAGGCATTAAGTCTCTCGTAAACCGCGTCTTTTCCTTATAAAGAACATTCATCCTGAAGAGCAGAAACCCCTCCTCTACTGCTAACACTGGAGGATTAAGTCAGGCAGGCTGATTTCAGTGAAAGGAAGCAAGAAGGTATTAATGTACTGGCTCACCCTACTTGGGAATGAGTGGGTGTGCATGGGGGGTGCTGTGAGTGCCGCTGTGCAAACTCTTCCCCATCACTCACCCTTCACAACCTACCCCTCCTGCTTTCCAGGGAGAAGGTGTGAATGGAAAATGAGTCTCTCCTAAGAAGTGGTATGGTGATTACTCTGTTTCTCGCATTCACAATTTACTGGGTGGCGAGACTGTACGGTGAGAAGGAGTGAAAGCAAGGAACATTTTCTGCCCTGGGGTGTTACGGCATCTAAGCCACAAGGCACAGGATGGAATGTAGAATCACCGTGTGCACCCCGAGTGGAGGAAGCCAATGGAATAGGTGAAGCTGAAAGCTTTCCTAGATACTCACCAGTATATAGACACATTTGAATTTTGAGATTGGCTGGCATCGGGGGCGGGGGATATGGATAGGCAGCTCTCAACTTATAAGTAAATGGATTCTGAAAGTAAATTTGTTAGAATTTATACCTCATATCCCATAGAGCATGGGGTTATATATGCTAGTTACGTCCCCAGATCGGTCCATCAGTGTTGTGCCACAGTACTAAAATGTGTCATCACTGCTTCTAGGGAGAGCTGCATTCAGGTATCCAACATGAGATGTCAGCCACAAATCTCTGGCTGCAGTGGCCTGCAGTGGTCAGCAGCCTCTCCCTCCAACTCCGCTTCCTTTCAGCAAACTTACCCTGAACACCTACAATGAGCCAGGCAGGATGTAGGTGCTGGAGGCTCAAAGAAAAATGAGTTCCTGCTTATAAGGTGCTTAACTGCCAACCCAGGCCGCTCCTGGCTTCTGCACACACCCGCACACATCAGGAGAGCAAAGTCTCCCTTCCCACGTTGGAGGTGGTGACCTCTGTTTTGGCAGAGATTGGGGCTCCCGGAGGAGGAGGAAGGGAAGGGTTGGATCTGGGGACTTCTGCTTGTGTTTTTCCATTTTTCATCAGAGCCTCTGACTTGTGTTCCCGTCCTTCTTAATAACCAACCACTGTGGACAGAAGGCAATTTTAGTTTCCCCCCAGCCCTATTGTCCCTGAAAAACACAGTCAAATAGTTATGGAAGGTTTGTAAGTAGAAGAATGGAACCCCTTAGGGACACCTGGGTGGCTCAGTCAGTTAAGCATCCAACTTCTGCTCAGGTCATGATCTCATGGTTCGTGAGTTTGAGCCCCACATTGGGCTCTGAGCTGATGGCT
This sequence comes from Lynx rufus, assembly GCF_022079265.1. Classification (NCBI taxonomy): domain Eukaryota; kingdom Metazoa; phylum Chordata; class Mammalia; order Carnivora; family Felidae; genus Lynx; species Lynx rufus. Next base: position 125,767,014 of record NW_025814834.1, on the reverse strand, counting down.
CGGAGCCTGGATCCTGCTTCGAATTCTGTGTCTCTCTCTCTCTCTGCCCCTCCCCTGCTTATGCTCTGTCTCTGTCTCTCTCAAAAATAAACATTAAACAAAAATTTAAGAATGGAACCCACAAAGCCAGTGATGGGGTGGAGAGTTCTGATCCTTATCACCCTCATTCCCATCCCCACTGCCCACAGACAATGAGAATAGAGGTAGCCTAAGGTGCAGAAAGGTGTCATTGCAAAGCCGATATCAGGTCTTTGGGCATTGTAGTGAAAGAAATTACCTTATGAGATAGTACCCTCCAAGTCTACCACCAGGTAAGCTATTCCAGAGGACATGCAACAGAAAAGTTCACAGATAAAATTAAGATGTCCAACAACACGGTTTATTAGATGCATTTAAAACATAAAACAAGAAGCAAAAGGAAAGATACAAGGCAGGGTAACACACTTAGGGTAGCATACACGTTGGGTGGAAGGACCTCACTATCTGATTCGAGGGTTGTACAAGCTCATACTTCTTTCTTTTTTTCAGTGACATCAGCTTTGCCCAATGATGGGGAAGTTATGGGAACCAGAGCTGAGATTTGTAATACTTAATTGTATACGTCAACTTGGCAAGGCTATGGTACTCAGAAATTTGGTCAAACACTATTGTAGATATTTCTGTGAGGGTATATTTTGGATGGGGCTAACATCTAAATCAGTAGAGTAAGTAAAGCAGATTGAACTCCATATTGGGGGTGGGCCTCACCCAAGCAGTTGGAGGGCTTAAGAAAAAGGCTGAATGGGGCGCCTGGGTGGCGCAGTCGGTTAAGCGTCCGACTTCAGCCAGGTCACGATCTCGCGGTCCGTGAGTTCGAGCCCCGCGTCAGGCTCTGGGCTGATGGCTCAGAGCCTGGAGCCTGTTTCCGATTCTGTGTCTCCCTCTCTCTCTGCCCCTCCCCCGTTCATGCTCTGTCTCTCTCTGTCCCCAAAAAAATAAATAAAAACGTTGAAAAAAAAAAAAAAAGACTGACTTCCCCAGAGACAAGAGAGGGAATTCTGCCTTTGGGCTCAAACTACAGCTTTTTTCCTGGGTCTCCAGCCTGCTGGTCTACTCTGCAGAGTTTGGACCTGGCAGCCTCCATAATCACATGCATCAATTTTCTATTCTACACACACACACATATTTTGTTGGTTCTGTTTCTCTGGAGAACACTGCCTAGTACAAGGTTGAACATGGGGCCTCAGCCCCAAACCAACACACATTTGCCCTATCAGACATAGTAGCAAGGACATTAGATGCATCTCGCTGATCAGTGAGCTCCATGGCCATGGGCTTGACCTTCATTTCTAGGGCAGAGCACATATGAGGCTGAAGGGGCACCAATATGCAGTATGGGGGGCTTCAAATTGGCCAATGTAGGGATGACTTAGCTATCATCCTGACATGCTTCATGCCTTATGACCTGGTCTCGCCATTCCTTTTTATCTACAAGGAACACTCTTCTTCATTCCATGTTTATAGGTTACTTACTATCTACTTTAACCCATGAGTCTTGCTCGTAGTTCACAAGCTATTTGCTTTCTCTCTCTACTTAAGACTTCTTTTTCTTTTAAAGATTTTATTTTTTTTAAAGTCATCTCTACGCTCAACATGGGGCTCACACTTACAACCCCAGGACCAAGAGTTGCGCACTCTATCGACTGAACCAGCCAGGTGCCCCTCTACTTAAGGCTTCTTATGAGTGGCATCCATCTCATTTGTTTTCCTTACCTTCTATATAGCAGAACTGAAGGTTATCGCATAATATGGCAAAGTGTGTTTTGATTTCTGGAGGCCCAGAGGCACTGCCTAGAAGCCAGGGTGCAGGCAGGGGGGCAGCACAAGGGACAAACACAGCACAATAATTGCTGTATCCATTGTGAGCAGGGACCTGTGCAGCTGACGTTATACTGAGAGCAAAGATGGCCTCCCTTCATGTGTACCATTTCTGAGAATTAAATTTTGTCTTCAGGAGATGTATTTGTATGCGAATGATGGCTCCCCAACAGATGAACAGGAAGAATCCTCATTCTATAATGGCCACTGGACAGGAGTTCTCAGACCCAGCAGATGGGTGAGATCCAAACCCTCTCCCCCAGGGCCCCCCTCCCCCAGTTCTGGTAGTAGGAGTGGAGGGGCTAAGTACATCAGACTTGGGGGAAATTGTCACCAGAAATTACCATGTCCATCTAGGGAGAAGAGGATGATGTGTTGTGGGGTGAAGCCAGCCCTGTGGATAGGGAAGGGGACTCCCTAGAGGGGAGGGTGGATATTTGCACCGTAGGCCTAGAAGAGGGAAGAACAGAGGATAAGAGAACAAGATGAGATCCCAGAGGGGCTTCCTTGTGTAGAGTCGAACATCTCTGATGCCTAACTCCTGGGTCAGGAGGAGAATCATATGAAATGGACAGTTATAATTTTTTTCCCTCTGATATGACAGTGCCCCCTATTTTATCCCCAACTGTTCAGAGAAGTCTGACACATCGAGTACCGTTGGTGCGGTCATGGTGGGACAGGACAGAAAAGGGACGGGCGGCTTGTGTCACCACAACCCCCTGGGGCTGCCCCCCCCCCCCCCCCCCCCCCCGGGGACGGAGGAGTATCCCATCAGGGGACCTCTGAGTCAAAGGGAGTCAAAGCCAGCTGTGGGGCGGGAAACAAAGGAAAGAATATCCCTGCTGGAGGCAGCTGAGAGCACACAGCTGGACAGCTAGGCCCCTGTGAATGTAACAGGCATGTATATTACGTCGGAGGCTAGCTCTATTAGAAAATAAAAATTCTAGCTCTTATGTGGAGAGGCAGGAAGTCTTATTAAACAACCAAATGTCAGATCTCAAATATTTACACATTATCTTGCCATGGCACATGTTCTTCCACCAGGGAAACTAGTGAAACTCTGTTGTACCACGTACACCGTTGCCAGAGTGAGATTCCCGAAACCTGCTCAAAAGCCTCGAGCACAGTGTTTGTTTACTGTTTGTGGTCACAATATTTTTGTGAAGCTGATGAAAGCTATGGTCTTCTTCCTAGAAAAATATATCCAAATTCGCATGTAACCATAAGGGGTGGGGCTGTAGCCCCTCCCCCCTCCCTTCCACCACCACCTCCCCCACCCCCACCGTGATGGTCTCCTGGTGCCTTGGATAAAATCTATCCCCCAAGCTGGCCTTCCAGGCCACCCTCCACACCTGCCCCAGCCCTCTGCTCTTTCCCATGCTGCCACAAACCTACCTTGTACTTTCCCACCTTTGAACCTGGAGTCAGAGGTCCTGAAGTTCTTTTAAGGTGCCCCAGGGACAGGAGCTGGGCTCCCACGGCCCACGCAAAGCCAGAGCAATAAAAGGCAAAGGAACAGCCACAACCTGTTCTGGAGCACCATCCCGGTCCCACCCACCTGTCTACGCAGCGCCAACTTCTGACTTGGTGTTGTTTTTTGGCCTCTCTGATTCACATCTGTCCTTGGGCTTGCATTTCCTGCTGCTCTCAGACCTCCTCATGGCTCAGATTCCTGGAAATTTGGGACATAAAGCCCGATAGAGCAAACAGGATTTGACCTCAGGAGAGGGCTCACCCTTTTCTTCTCTACCTATTCAATAAAAAACGAGCCAGGCGTCACTCAGTGTCCACGGTGCTCAGGTAGGCAGTGAGCACACAGTGAACTAGACCCGGGTCCTGTCCGGGAGCTCAGTCTCAGAGGGGGTGGTAGGCAGCCACTCAGAAATGCTCTTCCTGGGAGCCACAGAGAGACAGCAGGACCTGGTATCTGCAGGAGGCAGGTGCCTTCTAAGGTGAGGCCCGCAGATGTCCCAGGGAGAAGGTCTGTGTAAAACATTTGAGGGGCACCTGCGTGGCTCAGTCAGCTGAGCGTCCGACTTTGGCTCAGGTCATGATCTCGTGGCTCGTGGTTCTGTGCTGACAGCTCAGAGCCTGGAGCCTGCTTTGAATTCTGTGTCTCCCTCTCTCTCTGCCCCTCCCCCACTCATTCTTTTTTCTCTCTCTCTCTCTCTCTCTCAAAAATAAGCCAACATTAAAAAAATTTTTTTAAACATTCTAGACCAGAAGAGGAAGAGGGCAGCGTGATGGTCTGGGCATATGGGTCCGAGTGCCTGGAGGGAGTGCCCAGAACAGGAGAGAGACTGAGGGAGAGATACTGAAGGTACCAGAGTTCTCGCTCTACCCTGAAGGTGGGAGAAGCGGTGAAGGTTAGGAGCAAGCCAGACCAGATGGCCTCCTCTGAGGCCGCTGGTGTCCCATTGTAGTTGTCTGCTCCTGTTAATGCTGCCACCTCCCACTCTGTCTCCTGGGGCTTTGGGCCACACAGCACGGGTTATAGGACACAGTCCTTCCAGCCCCTTATGGCTCCTACACACAAACACACAAGTCCTTATTGTTTATGGGGTTGGTGCTTATGGTTTGTTTTGTAGCTGCTAATCCTCAAGAGGAGCCAGGAAAGGATAATACAATATCCTGAGGTGTGCGTACGGCCTGTGGTGGAGTGGGAAGGTTCCCGAACGTTCCACTCAGTCCCTACCCCTAGAACTGACTCTTGGTCCTAAACGTTCTCTCTTCTCTTTCGTTCCTTGTGGTGGGCTTCATAAACACCCGCCAGACCTCACTCTTGCATGCACTTTAGAGTCGTGGCTCAGCAAGTTTGTTGACCATTGACCATAGAAAGACATTTTACAACACGACCCAGTAGACACACACAGGCACACATGCATGCACTCAAACAAAATCAATTTCCTGAAAAAAAAATTATACTGTCTACAAAGGATACCCTCTGACATTTTCTAGTATAGTCTTTTTTTCTTCCTTCCTTCCTTCCTTCCTTCCTTCCTTCCTTCCTTCCTTCCTTCCTCTCTTTCTTTCTTTCTTTCTTTCTTTCTTTCTTTCTTTCTTTCTTTCGGTGGGGGGAAGGGGGCTAGGCACAACCCACAGAATTGATTTCCAGACCCACCAATGGGCTGCAACTTGCAGTTTGGAAAACACTGCTTAGTGGGAGGACATGCTGAGACCTTCCCTGAGAGCATCTCTCCCAGTCGAGACATTCCAGATGGAGCCCAAAGTCCCCATTGGCTGAAGGGGTTATTTTGAGTTTTGAGCTGCTTCCTGGGCCTCCCTTGGCCAGCTTAGAAATGTTCCCCTTTGGTCATTGCCACGAATAGCACAGTTCCTAGAGGAGCCTTAGATCCGGGTGTTGTTCCAGCCCTGGTGCACTGGAGAGAGAATGGCACAGGACACAAGGGGCACACGGTGTTGTCTGTGCCTGAGAACAACAACAGAAGCAGTGGCGGCAACAATGATGATAAGGCCAACATCTACTGAGTTTGACCAGATGCTCACTGTGCTGGGCTTTGTCTCACTCAGTCTTTACCACAACCTTTGAGTTTACAGAGTGTGAAAGGGAGCACAGAGGACCCACCTAGGGGACAGCACTACAAAGGGGCCAAGCCAGGATTAGCCTAGGTCTGCCGGACACCAGAGCCTAGATCTTGATAAACCTGAGTTTATTTGGGGTATGGCCACTCACCTAAAACCACTTGAGAGACCCATCACCAGTACCATAGGCTGGGTGGCTTATAAATAGTAGGAATTTATTTCTACAGCTCTGGAAGCTGGGAGTCCAAGATTAGGGCACCAGCATGGCTGGGTTCTGGTGAGGTCCCGGGGCTTTCTTCCAGGTTGTATCCTCACATGGTGCAAAGAGGGCTATGGAGCTCTGGGGTCTCTTATAAAAGGACACTAAGCCCATTCCTGAGGGCTTCACCCTCATGACCTAATCACCTCCAAGGCCCACTTCGTAAAACCATCACATGCAGGATTAGGATTTCTAGTGTGAATTGAGGGGGTGGGGAGATGGGCACAACATTCAGTTCCTAGTAAGTGTGTGTATTTCACAAGCCGCCCTGCCTCAGGGATTCCTCACTGGGGTCCATGTTTCATTAGCAGGGTCCATGAGCCCTTGAAATAAGCGATGGAATCAAACTTTAAACATATGCTTTTGCGGCTAACTTTTCACAGCGGTCCTTGATCCACTGACCCATCTGGCTGAGCTGAAGAATCTAAAGGATCATTTGCTCGGCAATGATAAATTCAAGTGTGTGCGTGTTGGGGGGCAGTTCTGAACAATCAGGGAGACTGTCTGTCGGTCCCCATGAGACAGGAAATGTACCTGGGAAGGAGATGCTCGCATCTGAAGTGAGTGGGTGATGGGAGCACGGGAGAGCTGCTTCCTGGTCCACAAATGAGGGATTGTTCTAGATGGGTTTCTCAGAGCCCTGCCGAGTTTCACAGACATGCCCTGAAGCTCTCCTTCCACCACATAGGGCTTCAGGCCAGCAGCTGTTCCCTGCTTTTGTTTGGGGGGAAAGGAAACAGTCTCAGCTACTTAAAAAAAGTAGGGGCGTGAGGGAAGACATTAGGCCAATCCCAAATGAGGTACATTCTACAAAATACCTGACCGGCGCTCCTCAAACTGTTTAAGGTCTGAGAAACTATCACAGTCGGGAGAACACTAAGGAGACAGGATGACTAAATGTAACGAGATATCACTGATAAGATCCTGGAACAGAAAAAGGACAATAGGTTAAAACTAAGGAATAAACTGTGGACGTTAGTTAATAATCATATATCAATATTGGTTCATCAATTGTGATGAATATACTAATGTAAGATGTTAATAATAGGGGAGGCTGGGTGTGGGGAAAATGGGAACTCTGTACTATCTTTGCAACTTTTCTGTTATCTAAATCTATTCTAGAATGTAAACCTTTATTAAAAAGAAGGAGGGTGCTGCTGATGACCGATCTCAAAGCTAGCATTCCCAACCAACGCTAGCATTCCCTGAGCAGTGCATGAAGTTGGCCTGGGCAGGGGGTTGGGTGAGAGAGGCAGCTTCCAGAGTTTCCGAGCACAGAATCCAGGCGTGTGAGCAGTGCCTGAGTGCCAAGGAACTGCAGCGGAATATGATTTCAACTTGATCTTGGGTCCCCGCCCTTGGTGTCTAAGCAGAAAAGAGGCCACCCTCAAGAATCAAGTCTGAGCGTTCTAGAATCAGAGATGCGATGCACCCTTTCATCTCCTTCCTCTTTTTCTGCCATCGAACACCAACCAGCGCCTCAAAAACAACTTGTCAACCCTGCGCTCGGGGTCCCAGCCCCCATACCTGCTCCTCATCCTGTGTCCTGGCAGTGACACTCCTTTCTCCACTGTCCTGTGCAATGGCCGGCATGTCACCCTGGACACCTTTCTCTTTCTCACCTCCCACGTGCGGTCATAATATCCTGAGCCACCTGTGCCTGGTGTGACTGGTGTGACCCACACACCCTCTTCACCCTCACTCCACTGTCTCAGCTCAGCCTTGCCGTGGCCCTGCTGTCACAACCACCAGCCAGTATCCAGGTGCCAACCTTTCCAAGCCAACCTTTCCAAAAAATGAAATCTCACAGGCAGACCAAAAGGTGCAGATAACAATGTAATGATCCCACCACCAAGCACAAGAAACAAAACCTTACCGACAAAGCTGAAGCTGTCTATGTACCACGTCTGACTCATTCCCCACCGTCCATTCCTGTTCTCATACATCTTATCTTTTTCCTTCTCTGTGTGGCCTCCTCTGACCACCCAGTTGAACACTCCAGTCCACACTTCGCCTCCCCACTGCCCTTGATCTCTTTTACGTATGCCTTTTAAAAATACTGGCTTGTCATTTTCTGATATACTACATAGTTATTTATGTAAACTAATATCTGTATTCGTCTGAGTGGGCTGCCATAACATGATGCCACAGACTGGTGGTTTAAACAACACAAGTTTATTTTCTCATGGTTCTGGCAGCTAGGGGTTCAAGATGAAGGTGTCAGTAGGCTTGGTTTCTCCTGAGGCCTCTGCCCTTGGCTTGCAGACAGTGCCTCTCTCTGTGTCATCACCTGGTCTGTCCTCTGTGCCCGCTCATCATGTGTCTCTTGGGTGTCCAGAATTCCTCTTCTGGTAAGGATAGCAATCAGACTGGATGAGGGCCCACCCTATCCCTTATTTTACCATAATCATCTGTCTAAAGACCTTATTGCCAAATACAGCCCCATCCTAAGACACTGGAGTTTAGGATTTTCCCATGTGAATTTAGGGAGGAACACAGGTCAGCACATAACAATGTCTATTGTTTGTTCCTGCCTTTCTTCACTACTGTGTTTGCCCAATGTTGTTTTTGTCTGTTTTATTCACTGGTAAGTCTTTTTCTTTTTTATATTTATTTATTTGGAGAGAGAAAGAGAGCGCGAGCAGGGTAGGGGCAGAGAGCGGGAGAGAGATTATCCCAAGCAGGCTCTGCACTGTCAGCTCAGAGCCCAATGTGGGGCTTGATCTCACGAAACAAGATCATGACTTGATCTGAAATCAAGAGTCAGACACTTAACCAACTGAGCCACCCAGGCGCCCCTATTCATTGGTGAATCTTAAGGGCCTTGAACTGCCCCTAGCACATAGTAGGCATTTGATAAACATTTGTTGAATTGCATTTTCACCTTGTCTAGGACTTCCAGGACAATGCTTTCTCGAAGCAATGATAGGCATTACCTTTCTTTTTGACTCCAGCAGAAATGGTTTTAGAGTTTGACCGTTAAATATGATTGTTTGCTTCAACATTTCAACAGGTACACCTTCTATCAGTTTAAGGAAGTTCTCTTCCACTTCCAGTTTGCCAAGAGTTTCTGTCATGAAAAAAATTGTGCGTTTCAGCAAACACTTTCTGTGCATCAGCGGAGTGGATCATGCAGCTGCCCTTCTTTAGTCTGTTAATATGGTGTTTTACACAACCAGATATCCTTGCATTCCCGGGGTAACACTGCAGGGGTTTAACCAGACGATTAGCATGATCTGATTTACATTTTGAAAAGTTCTCTGTGGATGCTGAGTGGAGAGTGCCGTGTCAGGGAGCAAGAGGGAGAGCAGGGTGATCAGCCAGGAGGCTATTACAGTAATCTGGGTGAGAGATGATGGTAAAAGTAGAAATGGAAATAAGTGGGAGGATTTGGAATGTATTTTGGAGATAAAACCAACAGAACTCGCTGGTGGATTTGATGTGGTGGGGGGAGGGGAGAATTGAGAGTGACTGCTAGGTATTAGTGGGAGCCACTAGATGGTTCTATTTTACTTAATGGAGAACATAGGGAGGGCAGGAATCAAGGATTCAGGTGCCTGTTGGACACCGAAGGTAAGATACCGAGCAGGCTGTTAGGTGTGTGGCTCAGGGGCAAGTCTGAGCTGAGGATATAGATGAGGGACACATCAGCAAAGAGGCACTATTTAAAGTTTATTTTTATTTATTTAGAGAGTGAGATAGAGAACAAGTGGGGGAGGGGCAGGGAAAGAGGGAGACAGAATCCCAAGCAGGCTGCACGCTGTCAGCATCAGAGTCTGATGAGGGGGCTCGGTCTCACGAACCACGAGATCAAGACCTGAGCCAAAACCAAGAGTGGGCTGCTTGGCTGACTGAGCCACCCAGGCGCCCCAGAGAGGCACTGTTCAAAGCCATGGCCGTGGATGCAGTCACCAACAGGGAAGGGTGACATAGAGAAGGCGAGGACCAGGACCAAGTTCAGGGCTTCCAGCCTTAGTCAGGCAGCCAGCCAAGGGCCAGCAAAGGGGACTGGGAAAAAGGCAGGCTGTGAGGTGAGAAAAGAAGCCCAGAGAGGAGATGGTTAAGGCAGCACTGGCTGATTGCAAATGCTTTTGAAAGGAGAGGGAACATGAAGACACAAGTATCCAGGGGTTACCAATAGATTTTATTAAATATTTCCAAATTTTGTGCTTAATTAGGTGAGGGGAAAACCAAGGACCATTTGCACATAGTACTGAAAGACCCAAACACGTTTGGCCCTCTATAAGATTTTCTGGGGGCAGGAAGGGCGATTTTTCTAAATGCCTCCTTCTCGAAAGAGCATCTCCAGATTCACCTCTAGGTCAATGGCTCCCAGTGTTTGTGTAGCCATGACCCGCCACATGTAGTTTGATTTTGCTTGACTCACAGAGCTATAAATGCAACAGTTTCTACACACATGGAACTCATCCTGTGAGTGAAGTACCCTAAAGGGCTATGGAGTTCACAGGGAGGAAAAAGCACTTCACCTTTGCCCTGAAGGTTCATCTTAAAAGTGAAACTGAGTTTCAACTACCTTCACTGAGACAGTTGCATGCCACACCCTTTGACATAACATTTTCAAATAACACTGGGGATCCTGGCCATAAGATGTCAAAACAGTCGTTGGCACAAGCTTAAGGTATGCATGCAGGTTACCAGAGACCGGAAGACAGCCTTACCTAAAGTTGGCGGCATTCAAGTTTCTAGAGTCTCTGCCTTTGGGAGTCGTGTTTGGCCGAGAAAAGAGTGAGGGCCTCCTCTCCTCCCAGCCATGCGCCCGTAATTGTTCCAATTTCCACCAGCCCTCCCTTTCTTAAACAACCAAGATGATTCCCCACAAAGGTAATTTTCTGCTTCTTTGGCTCAATTCAATTTATCTTTTTAAAAGCAATTAGTATCCCTTTAGAGTTCTTTTATGCCTGACTAATTGTGCCTTAGTTCAAGAGTTAAAGCTTCTCTCTATCCATTTAGGCTACTACAGTAATATCTAATTAAAGTCCAGGCCAGACAAAAATGCATATTTTGGATTAGAGTCTCCTTAGCTTCCTAAGTATTTAAATTTCCACCAGTGGAGAGGACTGGGTGGGGGAGGAGGGGAGTCCATTTTTATTCTAAGGCATTCTTGAGGAGGATGTATTTCCAATTAACTGAATATTGGAGGAATTGGGAATTAGCACAGCTACAGGACTTAAATATGCATTAAGAAAAATTCCACTACTCATTTGAAACTAGTTGATAGGCCCATAAGTATCAGAAACACCATGTAGCTTGTATTTTTCCTTTGTAAACCACACTACTTGTTTCCTTAAGTCCGGTAAGGCAATCTGGATTCACCAACACACTGACCCGATTAGACAGACCTTTTTACGCTGTAGATGGCTTTAGAGACATTCCAGGTGTTATGGAAAAACAGCTGGCCCTGGGATGCTCTTGGTTTCCAGGACAGAGACCAGTTGAAAGAGAATCAGAGAATTTTAGAGCTCAAATAATCTTAGAAGAGAGTCGCCTATAATTTTACAGGTTGACACATTCAGTGGCAAAGGGCAGGGTTTGAAAAGTGGCTCATTTTATTCCCAGCCCATTGGTCTTTCTGCTACAGCCTTGGTTCTTGACTTTGTAGCATGCTGGAATCACCTGGGAGTTAAAGCAAAAACAAAACAAAACAAAAGCAAAAACAAAACCTTCCCCCAGAGATAGCGATTTAATTGGTCTGGGGAGCCATCTGGGCACTAGAAGTTGTAAACATGCCTTTTCCCCACTCTGAGTGGTAGAGGGAAGGAAACGGGCAACTGAGTTAGTTGCAAGGCCTGTACTACATATTTGTAAGATATTTACCCTAATCCACCGTATGTGCAAGATATCCACTCTAATCCATTGGACCTCACCTTTCACAGGGATGAATTCTTGAATTAAAGAGGCTCTTCTTGAAATTCAACCTCCCGTCCTTTTTGATTTACAGCATATAGTGTTCTTTCCTTCTTTAAGTAGAGAGGGCCTGGAACCGATTTCCACTTGGCTCCTGGACTGGTGTATTCATTTGGTAAACAGAGAATGCTTTGCAGAAATCTAGAGGTTGTGAGAGCCAGAAGAATCATCTCATCTCCTGGGAACCAATTAGGGTTCCTGAAGGGCAAAACTCCTGGGTTTTTTTTGTTTTTGTTTTTGTTTTAATAAAAATCACAAAGCACTCTGAAGAGGCACACTCAGAATGACTCTGGAACTTTCCACTGAAGAGGCAAGGGAGGGAGGCTCTGGGCCAGTTTGGCAGAAGGTCGGGCAGCAGTTAGACTCTAAGCAATGAGGAGAGGAGATGGGGTGACCACCAAAAATCCAATACCATGATGTAACCCGTGGCAGGCGCACACATACAAACATGATGTATTGATTTTGGCAGTGGCTCCCCATTATTTTTTATATCAGAAGCCAGCCAAGTTGAAAAGCTATTGGCAATGTAGGTCTAGAGCTGGGCTGAGAGCTGGTGGGTCCCACATCTTGCTCACTTCTATTGCCTTGTACTTATCTTGGGGGGCGTAGCACCTAGCAGAAAGGGATGATAGAGCCGTGAAACCCAAGCCCCATCTTGCAAACCTTTCTCGACATTCCAAGTGAACCATTTACTTGAAGCTGAAAGTTTCCTCTGCTCAACTGAGTGGTGAGAAATTAAAAAAAAAAAAAAAAAGACACACACACACACACACAAAGCTCCCTCAACCTGCCCAACTGGTTCTGAGACTGGAAACTTGTCCAGCTCCTTTATGTAATATATAACCCGGATGTTAGTCCTGGCTCCACTCAGCTCTTGGTTCACAGCAACACCCCAAATCCCACAACACACACCATCTTCCCAGATAGATTGCCCCCCCCCCCCTTTTAACAAATCCTAAAGAATTTTAGCCTGGCACAGTCTTCGTCAGGGTCCACAGGAAAGCAAATACTTTTAAAAGCAGCATTCTGTAGCAACAAAGAATCGGGAAGAGTGCCAAAGTGAATGACAATCATAGAAACAGTCAATTAACTGGTAACTCCCTGTTGTCTGCAGGCTGAACTAGGAATGAGTGTGCGGAAGGAGGAAAAGCAGCTGCATCCCAATTAAACTCAGTAGCTCAGGTGCCCGAGAGGATTCTCACTTCTGGTTTACCTAAACAGATCTGCTTTCTTGGAGATCTTAGGGGACCTCTGTACAGAAGCATGGGCTCTGCTGATTTTCTTCTTTATTGCTCTAGGTAACTGAGCTAAAATATACATATAAGCAAACTGAGAGGGTGGATGGGTCACAAGCCTCAGAAAACATGCTTTCTTGGCTTCTGGGTAGAGGACAAGGGAGACTGCTGGACCCTGCAATAAGCCAGCCTGAAGACACTGTATGCACGCACAGCCCAACAGCTGGAGGAAAGACCATTACGGAACCAGCACCCACTGGAAAGTCTGTGGGCATCCAACTGATCCTTCAGTTAACGAATTTGGAGAATCCAGAATACCCTGTCAAGAAATGGGCTCTGAAGTAAAGATATTATGTAACCCTAATAGTTGGGCACTCTGGTCAGGGCCATGAAATACTTCTGTGTACGTGTTGTTCACTACCTAGAGCAGAGCCATACTAGAGTTCATTCTCTCAGTCTGGTCCTGGACAGCTGTGACAGAATCACCTAAGCTGCTTATTTAAAAGACACCCCAATCGGGGCGCCTGGGTGGCTCAGTCGGTTAAGCGTCCGACTTCAGCTCAGGTCTGTGAGTTCAAGCCCCGCATTGGGCTCTGTACTGACAGCGCAGAGCCTGGAGCCTGTTTCAGATTCTGTGTCTCCCTCTTTCTCTGACCCTCCCATATTCATGCTCTCTCTCTGTCTCAAAAATAAATAAATGTTAAAAAAATTAAAAAAAAATAAAAGAAAGAAAAGATTTATAAAAAATAAATAAATAAATAAATAAAATAAAAGACACCCCAATCTAGAATCAAAATGTCCTTGGTTCCCCCAAACCGGCACCATTTTTAAAAATTAAAAGTTGTTTTCTATTTACCCCGAACATGTTTAAACATACACAACATTAGAGAGAATTGTCTGATGGGCCTCATGGTACCCATCATTCAGCTTCAACAATTTATCAGCAGCCTGTTACTCTTGTTTCCGTTCTGTCTATACCAACTTTTTGGGAGGAGGTGTGGCTGAAATATTTAAACGTGAATCCCAGACATCTTACTCTTTTGTCCATCGTTCCTTAGTATGTTTCTGTAACAGATAAGGACTTTTTTTTTTTTTTTTAACGTAATCAGATGCCATCATCACAGTCAACAACATCAACTTCTTGGTGTCGTATTCCCTAGTCCATGCTCCATTTTCCATAGTAGGCTCAAAAATATCTTTTTGCATTTGATGTGTTCAAATTAGGATCCAAAAAGATACACATGCTGTGCCTGGTGGGTATGTCTCTTTCAACTTATAATAGCCCTTTTCCATTATCGTAACACCGTTTATTTGCGGAGGAAACTGTTTCATTTGTTCTGTAGAATTTCCCACATTCTAGATTTGGCTCATGGTACTGCTTGTAACAGGTTCCTCTCTCTCTCTTATTTTCTATAAACTGATGGGTAGAGGCTTGATTAGATTCAGTATTTCAGGGAGAAGAACATTATATCCAGCTATTCCACTTTTAGTTAAGATTGATCTGCTGATTCAAGTGTTGTTGTCCTGATCTATCCATTATAAAATTCTCCATCAGCATTTTATTTAAAGGCTTTAGCAGCCCATTTGAGCCTTGCCTGGTTCTCCTCTTTCATTAGGGGTTACAAAATGGTGATTTGGGTTTCAGTTCTATTTTTCTTCCTGCATTTATTAGCTGTGATTCTTCTATGTAGAAGAAATTTCCTTCATAGGCTATTTGGTTATCAGGAAATACAGTCTGTAGAGAAAAGGCAAGATAAAACCTTTACTCTTTCCCTTTATCATATTTATATGTATCAGAATGATTGATATCCTAGTACTCTCAGAAAGTAACCATGAAGCTTTCTTTCTTGGCTGGGGAAGAAAGAGATACATACAATGGGTTCGTAAACTTTTATATATTTGATGGATTTTAATTCATTGCGGTTGTTACTCTTTTACTTTCTCTCTTATTTGTTTGTTTCTTGTCAGTCTCTTCACGTTCAAACGTTCCGTCTTTGGCCAATGGGGGCCATTTCAAGTCGGCTCCTGTGCTGTTTGTTTGTTTGTTTTTGTTTTTTTAATGTTATTATTTATTTCTGAGGGGGGAAGAGGGGCAGAGAGAGGGAGATAGAGAATCCAAAGTGGGCTCTGTGCTGACAGAGGACAGCTGGATGCGGAGCACGAACTCATGACCTAGGCCGAAGTCGGATGCTTAACCGACTGAGCCACCCAGGAGCCCCTCCTGTGTTTGTTTGTTTGTTTGTTTGCTTACTTGCTCTCATATGACCCTATAGTCTCTGTAATTTCCTTACTTTCAGGCACAAGATGCTCCAGGCTCATCTACCTCAGATCTATAATTAGCCATTTCTCCACGGAGTCCTCATTCCTTTGTGGGGAAGGGTATTTAGAGATTACAGTCTGGGCTTTCAGGGT
Source organism: Lynx rufus (assembly GCF_022079265.1). Taxonomy (NCBI): domain Eukaryota; kingdom Metazoa; phylum Chordata; class Mammalia; order Carnivora; family Felidae; genus Lynx; species Lynx rufus. The sequence continues at coordinate 125,751,783 of NW_025814834.1, read as the reverse complement.
GTTCATTGCTCATCAATCCTGGCATTTTTAGTGGACAGAGCTAGGAAGTATGCATTCTTTAGAAAAAAGTCAATTATGAGTTAATACTTATATTTCTAATTCAAATGAAGATAAGTTTTTACATATTTCCTTTGGTTTTATATTATCTCATCTCTTTTATGCTAAAAAGTTTGCCTTCTAATGATACTAAAATAATCATGTATTTGCTCTTTCTCTTTATATATATTAATATCTAATATTATTAAGTATATATATTGGTATTTTATTCTGATATATTAATATATATTTCAATATATCATATCTCAAACACAGCACAGTAAGTTGCTTCCATAATTTGGCTATTGCAAATAGGCAATCTAAGATATCTTTGAGTGTAAGTTTGTCCTCAGGATACTGTGTTTTAAAATTACTTAAAACAGGGGCGCCTGGGTGGCTCGGTCGGTTAAGCGTCTGACTTCGGCTCAGGTCGTGATCTCACAGTTTGTGGGCCCGAGCCCCGCGTCCGGCTGTGTGCTGACAGCTCAGAGCCTGGAGCCTGCTTCGGATTCCGTGTCTCCCTCTCTCTCTGCTCTTCTCCCACTCACACTCTGTCTCTCTCTCAATAAATAAACATTTAAAAAAATTTTAAGTTACTTAAAATAATTCTTCTCTTTATGTTTCTAGAATCAACTTGATCTATAGCTAGGTTTATTTGCTTTGTATTTTTTAATAAACTTTGAATTTGAAAACAGTCTTAGAGAAGGTAGTACAGAATTCCCAGATATCTCACACCCAGCTTCCTCTATTACTAACATCTTATATAAATGTGATGCATTTGTTACAATAAATGAACCCATAGTGATCCATTTTCTAAAGTCCACGGTTTTATTCAACCTTCTTTAGTTTTCCCCTAATGTCCTATTTCTCTTGCAGGATCCCATCCAGGATACCACATTACTTTTGGACATCATGTCTCCTTAGGTTTCTCTTGGCTGTGACAGTTTCTCACACTTTCCTTTTATAATATTGTAATTGTTTTTTCTCTATGAAAAATATGGTGTTGGGCTTTAAAAAATTTTTTGTTTTAAGTGCAATGCAGTTAACCTACAGTTTTATATTCTTTTCAGGTGTATGATATAGTGATTTAACATTTCCATATATTACCCAGTGCTCATCAAGATAAGCATTCTTAATTTCCATTACCTATTTCACCCATTTTCTCCACCCACTTTCCTTCTGGTAACCATCTGTTTGTTCTTTATAGTTAAGTGTCTGTTTTTTGGTTTGTCTCCTTTTTTTCCCCTTTGTTCATTTGTTTTATTTCTTAAATTCCACATAAGGGTGAAATAATATGGTATTTGTCTTTCTCTGACTGACTTATTTTGCTTTGCATTATACTCTAGTTCTATCCATGTTGTAGCAAATGGAAAGTTTTCATTCTTCTTTATGGCTGAATAATATTTCCTTGTCTATATATGCCACATCTTTTTTATCCATTCATCTATTGATGGGCATTTAAGTTGCTTCCATAATTTGGCTATTGCAAATAATGCCTCTATAAACATAGGGGTGTATGTATCCCTTTGAATTAGTGTTTTGGTTTACTTTGGGTAAATACTTAGTAGTGCCATGGCTGCATCATAGGGTAGTTCTGGGTTGTTTTGTTTTGTTTTGTTTTTAATGTTTATTTTGAGAGAGAAAGAGTGTGAGTGGAAGAGGGGCAGAGAGAGGGGGAGAGAGAATCCCAAAAAGGTTCTGCCTCTGCCAGCATGGAGCCCAATGCAGGGCTCGATCACACTAACTAAACCATAGATCATGACCTGAGCCAAAATCAGGAGTCAGATGCTTCCGATGCTTAACCGACTGAGCCACCCAGGCATCCCAGAGCAGTATTTTTAATTTTTTGAGGACCTTTCATACTGTCTTCTACAGTGGCTACCCCAGTTTGTATTCCCACCAACAGTGCGCAAGGGTTCCATTTCTCCACATCTTCACCAATACTTGTTGTTTCTTGTATCTTTGATTATAGCCATTCTGACAGGTGTGAGGTGATATCTCATTGTGGGTTTGATTTGCATTTCCCTTATGATGACTTCTGTTGAGCAACTTTTCATGTGTTGGTCATCTGTCTCCATTGGAGAAACGTCTATTCATGTCTTCTGTCCATCTTTCAATGGGATGTGTGTGTGTGTGTGTGTGTGTGTGTGTGTGTGTGTGTGTTGGGTTGTATAAGTCTTTATATATTTTTGGATTCTAACCCTTTATCAGATATGTCATTTGCAAATATCTTCTTCCACTTAGTAGATTATCTTTTGGTTTTGTTGATGATTTCCTTTGCTGTGCAGAAGCTTTTTATTTTGATGTAGTCCAAATCATTTATTTTTGCTTTTGTTTCTCTTGCCTCAGGAGACTTACGTAGAAAAATGTTGTTATGGATGATGTCAGAGAAGTTACTCTGTGCTCTCTTCTAGTGTTTTTATGGTTTTGGGTCTCACATTTAGGTCCTTAATCCATTTTGGGTTTATTTTTGTGCATGGTGTAAGAAAGTGGTCCAGTTTCATTCTTTTGTATGTACTATCCAGTTTTCCCAACACAATTTGTTGAAGAGACTGTCTTTTTCCCATTGTATATTCTTGCCTCCTTTATTGAAGATTAATTGATTGTATAATTGTGGGTTTATTTCTCGGCTCTCTGTTCTGTCCCATTGATCTAGGTGTTTGTTTTTGTACCAGTATCATACTGTTTTGATTACTACAGCATTGTAATATAACTTGAAATCTGAGATTGTGATACCTCCAGTTTTGTTTTTCTTTTTCAAGTATGCTTTGGCTATTTGAAGTTTTATGGTTCCATACAAATTTTAGGATTATTTGTCCTACTTATGTGAAAATGCTGTTGGTATTTTGATAGGGATTGTATTAAATGTGTTGATTACTTTAGGTAATATAGACATTTTAACAATATTTGTTCCTTCAATCCATAAGCATAGAATGTCTTTGCATCATCTTCAGTTTCTTTTATCAGTGTTTTATACTTTTCAGAGTACAGCTCTTTTGCCTTTTTGGCTAAGTTTATTCCAGGTATTTTATTATTTTGGTGCAATTATAAATTGAATTGTTTTCTTGATTTCTCTTTCTGCTGCTTTGCTATTAGTGTATAGAAATTCAATGGATTTATGTATATTGATTTTGTAGCCTGCAATGTTACTGAATTCATTCATCATTTCCAGTAGTTTTTTGGTGGAGTCTTTAGGGTTTTCTATATAGAGTATCATGTCATCTGCAAGTAGTGAAAGTTTTACTTCTTCCTTACCAATTTGGATGCCTTTTATTCCTTTCTCTTGTCTGATTGCTGTGGCTTGGACTTCCAGTATTCTGTTGAATAAAAGTGGTGAGAGTAGACATCCTTGGATGACCTTAGAGGAAAAGCTTATAGTTTTTCACCACTGTATGTGATGTTAGCTGTGGGTTTTTCATAGATGGCCTTTATCATGTTGAGGTATGTTTCCTATAAACCTAGTTTGTTGAAGATTTTATCATGGATGTTGTACTTTGTCAAATGCCTTTTCTGCATCTATTGAAAGGATCGTATGTTTTTTATCCTTTCTCTTATTGATGTGATGTATCATGTCGATTAATTTGTAAATGTTGAACCATACTTGCATACTGGGAATAAATTCCACCTTATCATGGTGAATGATTTTTCTCAATGTATTGTTGGATTCGGTTTGCTAATATTTTGTTGAGGATTTTTGCATCTATCAGAAATATTGGCCTATAGTTCTCTTTTTTGTTGTTGTTGTCTTCACCTGGTTTTGGTACCAGGGTAATGCTGGACTCATAGAATGAATTTGGAAGTTTTCCTTCCTCTTCTATTTTCTGGAAAACTTTGAGAAGAATAGGTATAACTCTTCTTTAAATGTTTGGTAGAGTTCACCTGTGAAGCATCTGATCTTGGGCTTTTGTTTGCTGGCTGTTTTTTTTTTTTTTAATGTTTATTATTTATTTTTAAGAGAGAGAGAGTAAGAGAGTTAAGAGAGAGTGCAAGCAGGGGAGGGGCAGAGAGAGAGGGAGACGCAGAATTTGAAGCAGGCTCTAGGCTCCAAGCTGTCAGCACAGAGCCTGATGCAGGGCTCGAACTCATGAACCATAAGATCATGACTTGAACCAAAGTTGGACACTTAACCAGCTGAGCTACCCAGGGGCTCATGCTGAGAGTTTTTTGATTACTGACTTAATTTCATGGCTGGTAATTGGTCTGTTCAAATTTTCTTCCTGATTCAATTTTTGTAGGTTATATGTTTCTAGGAATTTATCCATTTCTTCCAGGTTGCCCAATTTGTTGGCATGTAATTTTTCATAATATTATCTTTTAGTCCTTTGTAATTCTGTGTTGTCAGTTGTTATTTCTCCTCTCTCATTTCTGATTTTGTTTATTTGAGTTCTTTCTCTCTCAGTGAATCTGGCTAGAAGTTTATCAATTTTGTTGATCTTTTCAAAGAACAAGTTCCTGATTTCACTGACCTGTTCTATTGTTTGTTATTTGTTTTGTTTTGTTTTTTAGTTTCTACGTCATTTATTCCTGCTCTAATCTTTATTATTTTCTTCCTTCTGTTGAATTGGAGTTTTGTTTGTTCTTCTTTTTCTAACTCCTTCAAGTGTAAGGTTAGGTTATTTATCAGAGATATTTCTTGCTTCTTGAGGTAGGCCTGTATTGTTATAAGCTTCCCTCTTAGAAGAGCGTTTGCTGCATTCCAAAGATTTTGGATCATTGTGTTTTCATTTTCATTTGTCTCCATGTATTTTTTTTTTATTTCCTCTTTGATTTCTTGGTTGACCCATTTATTGTTTAGTAGCATGTTATTTAACACCCGTGTATTTGTGCTCTTTCCAGATTTTTCTTGTGATTGATTTCTAGTCTCATTGCATTGTGGTCAGAAAAGATACATGATTTTGATATTTTTGAAATTGTTGAGACTAGTTTTGTGAGCTAATGTGTGATCTGTTCTGGAGAATGTTCTGTGTGTACTCGAAAAGAATGTGTTTTCTGCTGTTATAGGATGAAATGTTCTGAATATAGCTATTAAATCTATCTGGTCCAGTGTGTCATTCAAAGGCACTGTTTCCTTGTTGATTTTCTGTTTGGATGATCTGTCCGTTGATATAAGTGGAGCATTAAAGTCCCCTCCTACTATTGTATTACTATCAGTTAGTTCCTTTATATTTGTTATGAACTGTCTTATGTAGTTAGGTGCTCCTATGTTGGATACATGATATTTACAATTTTAGTCTTCTCATTGGATTGTCTCCTTAATGATTATATAGTGTCCTTCTTTGTCTCTTGTTGAAATCTTTGTTTTAAAGTCAATTTTGTCTGATATAAGTACTGCTACTGTCTTTCTTTTGATATCCATTTGCATGGTTAATATTTCTCCATCCCCTCACTCTCAATCTGCATGTGTCTTTAGGTCTGAAGTAAGTCTTTTGTGTGCAGCATATGGGTCTTGTTTTTATCCACTTCATTACCCTGTGTGTTTTGATTGGAGCATTTATTCCATTTGCATTCAAAGTAATTATTGTTAGGTATGTATTTATTGCCATTTTGTTATTTGTTTAATGTTTGTTTTTGTGGATCTTCTCTGTTCCTTACTTCCCTTGCTCTCTACTCTCACCATAAGTTAGCTTTCTTTAGTGATATACTTTCTCTTTATTTATTTATTTATTTTTTGCATATCTATTGCTGGTTTTTGATTTGTGGTTACCATTAGGTTTGTACATAACATCTTTTGCATATAGCAGTTTATCTTTAGTTGATGGTTGCATAAGTTTGAATCCATTCTTTACTCCTCACCCCACATTTTAGCTATTTGGTATCATACTTTACTTTCTTTTGTTTTTTGAGTCCCTTGAATGACTTTTACCGCTTTTGTGCTTCCTACTTTTCTTACTCTTACTTATGGTCTTTCCTTTCCATTCACAGAGCCCCTTTTAACACTTCTTGTAGGACTGATTTAGTGGTCATGAACTCCTTTTTTTCCTGAAAAACTCTTTCTCTCCTATTCTGAATGATAGTCTTGCTGCATAGAGATCCTTGGCTGCAGACTTTTTCCTTTTAGCACTGAATATATCCTGCCATTCCCTTCTGGCCTGCAAAGTTTCTGTTGAAAAGTTCACTGATATATTTATTGGGTTTCCCTTGTATGTAACTGTTTTCTTTTCTCTTGCTGCTTTTAAAATTCTTTCATTATCACCACTTTTTGCCATTTTAATTACTATGTGTCTTGGTGTGTACCTCCTTGGGTTGATTTTGTTGCGGTATCTCTATGCCTCTTGGATCTGAATTTGTTTCCTTCCCCAAATTTGGGAAGTGTTCAGCTATTATTTCTTCAAATAAAACCTCTGCCCCTTTTCTTTCTCATCTTTTTCTGAAGTCCCTATAATGTGAATGTTATTACTCTTGATAGAGTCACTGAGTTCTCTGAGTCTATTCTCATTTTGCATAATTTTTTTCCTCTCACCTGCTCAGCTTGATTACTTTCTATTTCTCTGTCCTCCAGGTTGCTGATTCATTCTTCTGCTTCTTCTAGCCTGCTATTTATTCCATCTAATGTATTTTTTATTTTAATTATTGTGCTCTTCATCTCTGATTGGTTCTGTTTTATCTCTGTGTTAGGGTCTTACTGATGTCCTCCACTCTTTTCTCAAGTCCAAGAAGGATATTCATGATCATTACTTTAAATTTTCTACTGCATATTACTTATCTCCATTTTGCTTAGGTCTCTTGCTGTGGTTTGGTCCTTTCATTTGGTCTTTCATTTGGGTCATATTCCTCCATCTCCTCATTTTGTCTAACTCTTTGTGTCTGTTTCTATGTTCAGAACATCAGCTACCTCTCTTGTTCTTGAAAGTAGTGTGAGGGGGGTGCAATTTTATTTATTTATTTATTTATTTATTTATTTATTTATTTATGATTTATTTATTTTTTTAACGTTTATTTATTTTTGAGACAGAGAGAGACAGAGCATGAACGGGGGAGGGTCAGAGAGAGAGGGAGACACAGAATCTGAAACAGGCCCCGGGCTCTGAGCTATCAGCACAGAACCTGATGCGGGGCTCGAACTCACAGACCGTGAGATCATGACCCGAGCTGAAGTCGGATGCTCAACCAACTGAGCCACCCAGGCGCCCCAAGAGGGTGCAATTTTAACAAGGTGGTGCTGATCCTCTTCAACAGGGAACATGCAGCCACTGCCAAGACCACGGCTGGGTTGGCTACTCTGCAAACTGCAGTTTTAAAATGGTGTACATGTCCTCCCCAGGAGGTGAACAGTCACTGCAACTGAGACCAAGGTCCTGCAAAATGTAGGGGTTGAGAATTATGTTGTTGGTGAGGTTTATGCCAGTCTTCTGGGGGAGGGGACATGCAGCACCAGAACTGAGGCTTTAGCACTCAGTGTGACTGGAAAGGGCAGATCCACTGAAGTACAGGGGATGGGGGTAGGGAGGTTGGTGTAAGCAAGTTAGGCAGCAAGTGTGAGCTGCTCTGCTCCTGCAGGTGGTTGTGTGTTTATGCTGGGGGGCAGGGAAGGGAAATGGTGCCTGCCAGCTCCTTTGTTACTGGAGAAGTCCTTCAGTGAACTCAGATTAGTAAATAACTCTCTTTCTTGTATGCTTCTGGCATTTTTTTCAAACTGCTCCTTCTAGAATGTAGACGGTTTGTCTGCTGTCTCTTTAAGGATGGGGACTCAGCTTCCTATCACCCTTTAGGCTCTCCTGGAACCAAGCCCCCTGATTTTTTAAAGTTTCAGGCTTTATGTCCTGCTGATTGTAAGAACTCATGATATTCAGCCCCTCTAATTTTCAAAGCCAAACTCTACAGGGATTCATCTTCCCTGTGCAGTGTCCCTGGTAGGGTTGTCTGTTTCTTGTTCTCTGCACCTGCAGCTTCTTCCCTCCAGCAGCCAGACCACAGGGTTTAGCTCCCCACAGCATCTTTGCCTTTCCTACCCCTTTCGATGCAGCCTCTTCTCTACATTTAGTTGTGGAGTTTGTTCTGCCAGTGTTTGGGTCGTTTTCTGGGTTATATACACTGATGTGAGTGTTATATAATTGTATTCTTAGGATGAGGTGAGTTTAAGGTCCTCCTACTCTGCCATCTTCCCAGACTTTACTTGCTTTTGATAACCTTTGATAGTTTTAAGGAGTACTGGCCAGATATTTTGTAGAATATCCCTCAACAGGGACTTGTCTGATATTTTTTCTAATGATGAGACTGGGATTACATGTTTTGGGGAGGAAGACAGCAGAGGTAAATTCTCATCAAATCATATCAAGGGCACCTACTATCAACATGACTTAATCACTATCAATGTTAACCTTGATCATCTGGCTGAGGTAATATGTGTCAGGTTTCTCCACTGTAAAATTATTCTTTTTTTCCTCTTTTCATACTATACTCCTTGGAAGGAAATCAGTGCCAGTATGTGAAGTCTACATGTAAGGAGTGGGGAGTTATCTTTCATTGACTTGAGGGTGGATATTTACATAAATTACTTGGAATTCTTTTGCATGGGTGATTTGTCTCTTCTCTTCTGATTGATTGATTGATTCAGTCATCTATTTATATCAATATGAACGCATAGATATTTATTTTATACTTTGAAATTTTATTTTCAGTTCTACTTTATTATTTTCTTTCCCTGAAATTGGTTCAGTTTTTGTCATTGGGAGCTCTTGAGTTGGCTTTTGTGTCCTTTTGACATGACTCCACAATTTTTTAAAGCACTTCCTTACTTTCTGGCACTACAAGATGCCCCAAACTCATCTTATATATTTCCTTCCCCAATTCTAGTATTGGACATTTCTCCCAGGAGCCATGGTTCCTTCTGTTAAAGAATGGTTTTAGAAACCAATATCTTGGTGTTCAGTGTGCTTGTTGCTGTTGGGGTGTCATTGCTTCCAGGCCCTCAGCTGACAGACCAGGAAATAATGCATGTATACTAACCTCTGTATGTACACATGTCTATAAATATTTCTATGTGTCACCCTTTGTATTTGAATTGTTCAATACATTATAGCTAATAGTAAGTTAAACATTAGTTCATGCTAATGTCTATAATTCTATTTCATTATCACATGGATCATTCTGGCTTCCTCCTCTTACTTGTCTGTAATATCCCACTCCAACAGAGAGAAATCTGGCTCCCATCCATTCACTTAATTGTTCAATTCCAGCATATATGTATAACTATTTCAGTTTTTTTCTAATATTTTCTTTTGGTTTAACTTTGTTTTTGAATTATATGGAAAAATACTTGGTTCCAAAGTCAAAACTGTAAAGCTAAGTACATTCAGGGATATCTGTCTTCATCCCAGTTTCTTCCCCACTGGTTTCTCCCCTTCACAGATAATTTTAATTAGTTTTAAGTCTATTCATCCATTGTTTGCTTTTGAAAAAATAAGCACATATAGAAATAGTCATATTCCTATCTTTCTTACACAAACCATAGCATAAGGTATACATTTTTCTTCTCTTTGCTTTGTTCACTTAACAATAGATCCTGGAGATGATCCAAAGCAGTCTGTAGCAATCTTCCTTCTTCCTTCTCAGTACTCTTTTATATAAAGGTACCATAATTATTCAACTAGGCCTCTATTGATTGACACTATTCCCCTCCCCACCCCCTGTCTTTTGCTTTTACAAAGAGCACTACAAAGAATAGCTTTGAACATACAGCATTTCAGATTTTTGCCAGTGTATCTTTACAATAGATTCACAAAAGTGGGATTATTGGGTCAAAAGGAATGCATGTGTAATCCTCCTAGATCTGCCAAATTCCTGTCTATGAGAGTTCTATCATTTCACATTCGCAGTAACAATGTATGAGAGATTCTATTTCCCTACAGCCTTGTCATCAGAATATGTTGTTCTCCTTTTGGATTTTTGTCTATCTGAGAGGTGATAAATAGTAACTCAGTGAGACTTTGCATGTCTCTTATTATAATGAGGTCCAGCATCTTTTCAGACATTTAAGCGTCATTTACATTTCTTATTCTGTGAACTGTCTGTTGATATCTTTCTGTACTAAAGCTGGAGATCCACTGCCCTGGTAAATGTACATACAGCATGGAACACAGACAGACCTCATCCTTGAAGGAACTTCTAGGGGCTTACCCAAATGGTATGCCCAAAATGACAATCGGAAAACAAACAATATGATTCAAATTTTAAAGTCTTTGACATGGAATAGATGTTTGGGGAGTTCAGAGAATAGAGATAACTGTGAGGTAATTAGGGAAGGCTTCACAGAGGAAGAGGAGTTTGAACTAGTATTTGAAAGATATCTGGGGTGGCATAAGCAGCGGAGAGGAGGGTAGGAGGACACGCCAAAAGTAGATTGAGAACAAAGAACATATGTATACAGAGAGAGGACACAATATGCTTAGCTGTTTGGATTGTGGGCTCTGGAGTCAGACTACTTGGGTTCTAATCACAGCCTCATTTATTAGTGGTTTCAGATTCTTCATCTGTAAAATGGACTAATAGTAATAATACTACTACTTACTTTGAGAGGTTATTATGAGGCTTAAATGATATAATGTTTAGCACAAAAAATGTGCAATAAATATTAGTTGTTATTACAAAGCACAAAGGACCACCTGACTGAAGTCAAGTGTTCTATTTGGAATTGTGAGACATTTAGTTGAAAAATATATATGAGGTAGGTAATAGAGGACATCAAACTCTATGCTTAGGAGTTTGGATTTATCTAAAGGGCAAGAGAGAGGTATCGAAGGGACCTCTTAAAGCAAGAGAACCACAAGGCAAAAACTTTCATCTGCATATAACCATAGTGTTGAACAGGGAGGACTCTTGACTTGTTATCAGAAAGAGACTATTTTGAACTTCTGCTGTGTCTTAAAAATAGGGCAAGTTCTTCCCTTGCTCACCCTTAGAATCTCTTTCAATAATAATCACAGTTTTTTGGTTGATGGGGGGGTGGGAGGGAGGGGAAAGTGGGTGATGGGCACTGAGGAGGGAACCTGTTGGGAAGAGCACTGGGTGTTGTATGGAAACCAGTTTGCCAATAAATTTCATATTAAAATAATAATAATCACAGTTTTAATTCAATAATGAATAGTGTGAAAGACCATGTAATAATCAAAATTTCGAAGCTGATCCTCCTCCTATTTTCCAGTTACATCCCTCTGTGGGAAGGAGAAGGAGGGGGGTGGTCTCTTTCTCTCTCTGTCTCTCTCTCTCTCTCCTACTACTTCCACTTCTCTTCACCCTTTTCACTAAGTGTGATTTCTGGCCTCTCAACAGTTGAAGGGGAAGAGGACGTGACAGATAGACAAAGCAGGAAAGTTCTTGCTCAATTAGAACTATCCTAACAGGGCTTCACTATTTAGGGACCCATTTTAAAGCTCTTTACTGGGCCTTTTTGTGGATCCGTGAAAGCCTTCATTGGAAAGATTCAATAGCATTTCCTGTGACACAGGTGGTGCATTTTCCTCTGAATGATACCTTCAGCCCCAGTTTCCTGGCAGCCCTCTCTCCACAGACCTCCAGGTGGTCCTCTTGGGCAGAATTCAAAATGGCTCCAAGCCAGCTCTCATCCCTACACGAGCCACGTGAGTTCCATGAGAAATATCCCCACGTTCATTACACCCCCACACTCTGCGTGAGCAGGCTGCCAGTACAGCCACTGCTTCTCCACCTGGGCCATCAGAACAACTAGCCAGCCCATCTTTACCTTTTAGATTTTCCAGGCAGGGGTCAGACGCCGGTCTACAAAGCCCCCCCTAACTCTGGTGTCACATAGCAAGCTCACCAAATGATCTCCTGAAGCCCTTTTCCCCTGATCTGTGGACAAAGGGGAGCAGCCCTCCCCCAACCCTTTGGAGGAATGGGATTCACAGTCAGGTCACACATTGTCCTTTGCACAAATCTCCTGATCTCCATTCTCAACTCATATATTAGAGGTGCGGACAAAAGGGCTTAAGGATCGTCTTGGCTGCTAACTTTGAAATTTTTGCATGGTAGTGTTTCTAAGAGATAGCACCTATTATCTTTTGCCCTAGCAAAACTGAGATAGAAGAATCTCATTTTAGCACCTATTACATATATTTTCCCAGGACAGTGACTACACCTTGGTGGTTGATAATAGTTGCATAGGAAGACGGCTCCAGCTGAAGTTTGCATGATAGGCTGGCATAAGGTAGAAGCAAGACTAGTTTGAGTCTGCGGTGATCCAGGAATAAGGAAACAAATGTTAGTAAATTAGAGACATTTAGCTCAGAGAAGAGAAAACTTAGAAGGGTATGGTAATTCTCCTCAACATAAGGTAAAGAAAAGGGCTGTCATATAGGAAAGAGGAAAGACTCAATTCATTTTGTTCAAGGAGAAGAATTAGGATAAAAGTATCAATTTATAGGGAAACAGATTTGGACTCTGTGATTTTTCAAATGTTGGTGGCTCTGCAGTGAGTGTCCCACGTTAGGAGTATAAAAGCAGATATGTGATTCCGTCCACCCACAAACTTACCCCACCCTACAGTTTCCCACCTCATGAAATGACATCACTGTCCCCTCATTGTTTGAGCCAAAACCTAGGAGTCGTCCTGATTCTTCCCTTCCCTTTATCCCCACACCTCTCAACCCATTCTCCATACAGTAAGTAAAGTAGCTAGAGTGATGCTCTAGAGAAGCAAAAGAGGTCACATCACTGCCTTGCTTAAAACCCTACTATGGTTTCACCTTGAACTTAGGATGAAACTCTAACTCCTCAGCCTAGCCTAAAAAGCCCCAAATGGGCTTACCATGATCGCTTCTCCACTCATATGGCTCTCCTCTTAGGTCACTGCACTAAGCCACACCAGCCTTTTCGTGGTTTCCCAAACAAGCCAGTCTTACTCCCAAGGGCCTTCACACTGAATATGCCCTGCCTGGTACCCTGGAATTCAAAATGATTGTCTCCTTCTGTTCATCGGGGTCTGAAATGAAACATCACTATTTCAGAAAAGATTTCCTAATCACAGAAGAATTCTGGCCTACCTCCACTGTCGCTTTCTACTATGTTACAGCATGTTTTGTTTTCTCTCTACCAGTTATCACTGTCTGAAATCATTACTTGTTTTTCGTTTATCTGCCTGACTACAGTATGAACTTTACGAGAGCAGGGGCCTTGTCTTCTTTGTCCAGTGCTGTATTCCCAATGTACATAATAGGTACTCAATAAATCCTTGTTGCCTGAATGAATTGTCTTGGCCAGGGACATTAGAAAAGCCTGCCATTACTAAGAGGAGGGGGAAGCTAAACCTCTGGGGTCACTTCAGTCTGTGTCTTAGGTGGTGGGTTGGATGGGAATGAAGAAGAAGGAATACATCCTTGAAAAACAAAACTGATGTGTGTGGAGGATAAAGGTAGGGAACAGTGAACATTAGCTCCGTAGTCGGGGGCATGGTGGACTCAAGAATAATCTGATAGAAGCTTGGAAACTGGAAAAAGCAATTTAAAAAAATTACAATGGGGCGCTTGGGTGGCTCAGTCTGTTGAGTGTCTGACTTTGGCTCAGGTTGTGATATCGCAGTTCATGAGTTCAAGCCCCACACTGGGCTCTCTGCTGTCAGTGCAGAGCCCACTTTGGATCTTCTGTCCCCCTCTCTCTCTGCCCCTCTCCCTCTTGCGCGCACGCACGTGTGCTCACTCTCTCTCAAAAAATAAATAAATAAAAATTGGTTTCTTTTTTAAAAACTACCATAAGCTACACATGCCATTACATTTTTACATTTGGACTCTTGTAAGGTGTGTAGTTCAGGGGATTAAGTGTCTTCACATTGTTGTGTGACATCACCACCGTCCTTCCACAGAGCCCCCTTCACCTTGAAAAACTCTGTACCTATTAAATGCTAATTTTCAGTTGCCTCCTTCCCCCAGCCGCTGGGAAGCTGCATGCTACTTTCTGTCTCTATGATTTTGACTACTAGGTACCTCCTATCGGTGGAATCACAGTATTTGTCCTTTTATGACAGGCTTATTTCACTCAGGTTAATATCCTCAAGGTTCATCCACACTGTAGCATGTATCATAATTTCCTTCCATTTTAAGGCCAAATGATATTCCATTGTATGCATACATCACGGTTTATTTGTCTATTCATCCATCAAGTTGCTTCTATCTTTTGGCTATTGTGAACAATGTTGCGATAAACATGGGTGTACAAGTATTTTTTTGAGACCCTGCTTTCAATTCTTTGGGGTATGTACCCAGAAGTGGGATTGCTGGGTCATATGGTAATTCTACTTTCAATGTTTTAAGGAACCTAAAAAAGAGTTTTCGCAGGAAGTTTTGAGCTTGTGTTGGACGTGTTGATTTTAGATTGGAAATAACGACAACAGAGTCTGGGGGTGAGAGGTTTGGGCTAAAGGCGTGTTTGGGAATCATATACCAAGAGTTGATCATTAGGCTGGCTGGCCAGGTTATTTGGGGTAGCTGACGTCGGGAAAGCAGAGGAACTTCCTGAGGAGGAGACTGGGGCAAGCAGTGAGCCAGAACTGAGTGTCAGGCAGTGCCCCCGATGAGGGATCGAGAGATGGAAAAAGAGCCACAGGGAAGGTAAAGATTAGGGTGAATAGAGAGATAGGAGGAGAGTCATGGGAGATCAGTGTCCAGCAAATTAAGAACGAGAGTTTTAAGTGAGAGGTGGAGGCAGAAGACAGAAGCATTGTTTAAATGTTAAGCGCGCGCGCATGTGTGAGCGTGCGCGCATACACACAATCTATGACAACAAGAATGCAATGAGAATCATAGGCGATGTTTAAGGGCAGTTGTGATAACCTGATGGCATAGCTTCCTACAGCGAGAGACTGAGGAATGAGCCGTGGTGACAGTGTCGGCGAGCAGATGGAGAAAGTGCTGTGCGTTAAAGGATGCGGATAGAAAAGGCAGCACAGTGGACAGAACAGCTGTGGCACAAGGCATCTTGTAGTTCAGAAATCAGAAATCTGCATTTTAAGGGGAGCAAGGAAGGAGGGCAGGCTTCAGTGGGAGGTCCTTTAGGAATGGTAAGGAATGGGGTCCAGCACTTAGGTGCAGAGGCTGCTTTCAAAGAGAAGGGTTTTGGGGCGCCTGGCTGGCTCAGTCGGTTAAGCGTCCGACTTTAGCTCAGGTCACGATCTCACGGTCCGTGAGTTCGAGCCCCGCGTTGGGCTCTGGGCTGATGGCTCAGAGCCTGGAGCCTGCTTCCGATTCTGTGTCTCCCTCTCTCTCTGCCCCTCCCCCATTCATGCTCTGTCTCTCTCTGTCTCAAAAATAAAATAAACGTTAAAAAAAATTAAAAAACAAAAGAAAAACAAAAAACAAACAAACAAAAAAAAAAACAAAACAAAGAGAAGGGTTTCCTGCCAGAGCTGGGCCATCTGTGCTGCCATAGTTCTTGCTCCTGTCCCAAGGCGGGGTTGTCTGTCCTTCTCAGATGTTCCAAACCTTCTTTTCTCTCTTCAGATCCCCTTTCCCAGCCACGCCTCAGTCGTGGCACGTGACTGGCCTTCTCGCTTTGCCGAGGAGAATGAAAGCCCCAGACCCTTCCCCTCAACTCATTCTCTCTGCTTCCACACGGCCAGCTTCACCCACGGCCTCAGTGGATGGAGGCCCTGTCACCCATCTCTTCCCTTTTCACAGCACTGCTATTCTCACCTCTGTCATTGTCTTCTTCGTCCAAGGCCACCAACTCCTTCAATGACAAGGTGGAACAGGAATCAGTTGGTACATTAACTAAAGATAAATCTCACCATCTCCCTCAAACCCAGCCTTTAAAAACTTAAATCAGACCGTATAGTTTTCCTAAAACACCCCACAACTTCCATCTAGACTGCAGGGTGGGGGGGGCGGGAAGTACCCTCCTTATCATACCTGTAAAGCCCCCCATGTGCGGGCCCCTGGCTGCATCTCTGGCCTCACCACCCACCCCCACTTGCTGGGAGTGCTCTGGCCACTCCAACCTTCCTGCCCCTCCTCCAGTTCATCAGGCTTTTACCAGCCCAAGGCCTCGACACTTAAAAGTTTCCTCTGCGTGGGGTGCTGACACCCACATCTCTCCTCCTTTCATATCTCTGTTCAAATGTCCCCTCTGAGGAGGGGCCATTACATAATGGGCCAGGTAGATCATTTACAGGGCCCAGTACACCGTGAAAATGCAGGGCAGGGCCCCTTATTAAAAGGCAGGAAGAAAAGCATTTTCCTTTCTTTTCTGGTCTTTCTCAATCTGTCAAGGTGTGTTTTCTTTGCCGTATATCCTTTGGGTGCAAGGATACTCATGGGCTAAGTGCAGACCTTCATAGGTACCCCCACCCTGTGCCTACCCTGACCCTCCCTGTGCCCGAGCCCAGGCTCCCACTAGGATAGAAGGTGGCTGTCATCACTCTGAGTCTTGGGGACAGGTGGCTGAGAACCCAATGGAGGTGGCAGGAGGTGGGAGTTAAGGCTTCCAGCTCCAGACGCATGCTCCATTGCCCCATCGGATTTCATTTACTAATCAGAAACACAAAACTAACATTATTAAACAACTCAAGATGGCAACTGTGGAGGATTAGACCCCAAGCACAGAGTCCCCTCTGAGCGTGCTGGCCCGTGCAAGTGCACCAGTTACCTCATGAAGCCGGCCGTGCAAAGGGGACTTTCTTGACCACCGTGTCCTGGTAGGCTCTCTTTGTTCTCCCTCCTGTCTTTCTCCATCACTTGAGTGCACTCCAGTTTCTTCAAGCTCTTCCATCTACCTACAGTTATATTTGTTTATCATCTCTCCTACTAGATGCAAAGCTCCAGGAGGTCAAGGACCTTGTCTGCCAGGCTGGAGTAGATGCTCATTAAATAGTTATTGCATGAACGAATGACAAGTTCACAGCATCGACGCGCGCACACGTGTGGCCCGCTTTCAGCCACAGGTGGCGTCACCTCAAAAAACCGTAATGCCTTTTTCATAACATTCTCCATGGCACCTTTCGCTGTGCTTGAGCTGCAGGAGGACGAGTTTTAATTTTCCAGATCTCAAACGTGCCGCATCTTTGCCAAGTCTTCATTTTCATCTTTCAGAAGACTGAAGTGCTTCTCTGGATGAGGAAATAATAACAAAGCTGACCATCTGATATTCCGTTTATCAAAGCCTCAGCAGTGCCTCTGTCTCTTGCTGTTGTCTCATGGCACCCACTCTTCATTTTGCTCTCTCTCACACTGAATCAGGGGTTTGGGGGCAAGTTCAGGAAGCCTCATCCCACAGGAATCCATCCATGGCCTCACAGCACATTACGTCTATACAGTCCTGTACAGGATCAGAACTACTCATTCATGCATCGGGCTCCCTGCTCTATCGGGAGCTTTTGGAGAAGAAGGCCTTCCTACCTCCCCCTTCCTGACATGCCTCCTTCCTCCCTTAACTGACTCCTTTGGTTCTTTTTTTTATTTTTATTTTTAATGTTTATTTTATCTTTTGAGAGAGAGAGAGCCAGGAAGGGGCAGAGTGAGAGGGAAAGAGAGAATCCCAAGCAGGCCCCATGCTGTCAGTTCAGAGTCTGATGTGGGGCTCGATCTCACAAACTGTGAGATCATGACCTGAGCCGAAATCAAGAGTCGGATAGATGCTTAACTGACTGAACCACCCAGGTGCCCCTAACTCCTTTGGTTCTCACTGTAAACAGCACTTATTTAGGGAAAGCTTCCTCAAGCACTCAGGCCAGACCCTCCTCCTACTCTTTCACATCACCTGTACACTTGCATCAACTTCTACAATTTCAGTGAATCCGCTAATTGTGTGATGATTTGTTTAATGACTGTCTCCCTTACCAGGCTATAAGCTCTATGTGAGAGAATGGTACAGACTGAATGCTGTGTGTCCTCAAAATCCATTTGTTGAAATTCTAACCCCTGATGTGATGGCGAAGGTGGTACAAGGCCTTTGAGAAGGATTAGGTCATGAGGGTGGAACCCTCATACCCTTACCAAAGAGACCCCCATCCCTCATCCCGTCAGCCATGTGAGGATACAAAGAGAACACAGATATCTCTGAACCAGGAAGCTGGCTCTCACCAGGCACCAAATCCCCAACCTCCAGAACCGTGAGAAATAAATTTCTGTTGATTATAAGCCCCCCAATCTACGGTAGTTTTGTTAGAGCAGCCTGAACGGACTAAGACAGAAGAGATTGTCCTACTCATCGCTGTGTCCCCAGCCCCTACTGCCTGACAAAGGGCAAGCACTCAGTAAATATTTGATAAATGACCATGGATGCCCCAGTGCCTAGTGATGGTGTTTGGCAGCAGCTGTATAGGTGTTCATAAATTATATTGGGAAAATATATTTTCTCACCAATTATGACTTGCTTAGAACTAGCCATTTTCCCTTATTAGGAAAATAAAATTCAGAGGGGATCGTTGAGCCATCTCCCAAAGAATGGTCTTTCCTAACTGGAAGACCAGTGGGGAGAATACACATGCAACTCCTTGGAAACACACAAACTCAAGGGTTGACTCAGGTGAGGGCATTTTTGCCTTCTCTTATTCTTCACGTCACGAACTCTCCCTTTTCTGCTTCTAGGCACAGCCGCCTGTGTCCTGTGTTTAAACCTATTATCTAAGGCCCAGCTTTGTGTCCCTCAAAATCATTATGTTCCAGCTTTGGGAACCATTTGATACTAAAAGTAATTATTGGCTGACTTCTGAGACAAAAACCTAATTCCTTCATGGTTTTTCCTATCAGAATAAAGACTCTAGAGGTAAGGATTCAAATGAGACCTAAGGTTGCAAATTGTTTTCTGACGGAGGATAAATCATTCCCTGTCAGGGCAGTGGTGCACTTCCTCTCTCTCACAGGCAGAATCAATAGTGACAAATGGCGGGGCCGGAAACACATGCTTTGCGCCAGTGGCCAGGCTGTGTGGTAAGTCCCAGAAGAAGATTTACCTTTATTTGGCGATTGTTATTTCTACCGGTCTTTTACGTTCGAGTGTATTGATTCTCTATTTAGTAATAATGGAACACGGCACTGATAAATAATGTACGTCCACAGCAATATCCAGGACAGAGGTTAATGCTTTTCTGAAGTGTTGGGGAGTTTTGTTTGTCTTTAAAGCATTCTTTAAAATGTTTATTTATTTTTGAGAGACAGTGCCAAGCAGGGGTGGGGCAGAGAGAGAGGGAGACACAGGATCTGAAGCAGAATCTGTCAGAACAGAGCCGGACGCGGGGCTCGAACCCATGAACCGTGAGATCCTGAGTTGAAGTCAGATGCTTAACCGACTGAGCCACCCAGGCGCCCCTGTTGTTTTTAGAAGCCAAGCAGGTGTCGTGTGCCAGTCACGATCTGAGGGTACTGGCCCCTCCAGTCAAGTGCTGAAGAGGCTCCTGTCACCATCGTCTCTGGGTCGCATTTGCTGCCACCCCTCCTTTCGTTGCCTTTACCTGCATCACACGTTCCCTAGTGTGACATTAATCACAGTGTGCCTTGCCAAAGTGGCTTTGTGGAGAAACCACACTCTATGAAATGTAATTTATGGCCTTAATACTGTTAACCACACGGCATCCTTTACGTTATTACGACTGATTAGGCTGCAGCCCTAATGTGATTACAGATGTATGTTTATATTGTGTGTGTATGTGCGTGTATGCGTGAATATAACAACTCATTCTCAAGTTCCCATTTGTATCAAGGTGAAACGAATCACTCTCCTCTTCAAATGCAATTATGTCCTGTTTTTTTTTCTCCCCTAAGACATATGACCAAGTTCCCTTGCCTCTAAAAGGCTCATTTAACACTTTTCCTCTGACTCAATATCCTGATAATGGAGCCACAGTGGAAAGGTTCAAGGACCTTGGAGGCGGTGGTTGGTGGTGAGAGGGATTGAACCTGAGCTCCGATCATCCTGTTCCAAGAACTGAAAGACTTCAGTAAACATCGTTAGCCCCATTTCAGCTCCTTCTGGAAGGTGACAGCAGAGTTAGTTGACAATAAGAATGTAATACGGTCTGGGTTGGAACAGGATCTGAGATGAAAAGCACCGATGTGAAAACAGGTGGTGTTAAATCCTATTTAGGAATCAAGAGTCCTCGTTTAAAGGACTCTCTACCCCAGTGTAGCTGACTCTGCCTGCAGCGTGTCCTTGAAGACTTGGCCGGAGACTTCACTGGTGCAAAGAACGGCCAGCTCCTGCACGGCTGTACAGCCCTTATTAGCACTTACCATCTAGAAGTGTACCTATTTGTTTTTACAATCTGTGTCTCTGTTCTACCAGCCTTGGAGCTCTGGGAGGGAACAGCCTCATTACGGCCATATCTTTACAGCCTAACACAGTGGCTACGACACAAGGTATTCGGATAAAGCTGCCTGCTCTTCTGATGGGCAGATAAGTACCTTGGAAGGGTTTCCTTGGAGATTCGGTCTTTTTAAAATTTTTTCCTCATTAAAAAAAGTTTTATTATGGGGGATTGTGAAAATAGACAGACCATTAGACAAAAATAGATAGATCCTTATAATTACACCAGTTCACACCTTCACCTGTGGCTGAGTCCAGCCAATTGCCCCCTGACTCCCTTCCCTAGTCACACTGTTCTGAAGTACACCCGGATATAATATGACTTCATCTCTAAACATTTTGTCTGACTCTCTAAAAGGAAGGACTCATTTGTTGAAACATCACCGCAAATCCCATCCCTGCAAAACCCCTGTAGTTCTTAAGGGCATCAGCTATGTGGCCAATGTTCACGCTTGTAGTATTTCACGAATGTCACATGTTTTTATAGTTTGAATCAGGATCCAAATAAGAAGCACATGTTGCAATTGGATACTATATCTCTTTCTTTTTAAAGATTTTATTATTGATTAAAAAAAATTTTTTTAATCTTTATTTATTTTTGAGAGAGAGAGAGAGAGAGAGAGAGAGAGAGAGAGAGAGAGAACAAGTAGGAGAGGAACAGAGAGAGAGGGAGACACAGAATCCAAAGCAGGATCCAGGCTCTGAGCTGTCAGCACGGAGCCCGACACAGGGCTCGAACTCACAAACTATGAGATCATGACCTGAGCTGAAGTCGGATGCTTAACCAACTGAGCCACCCAGGCGCCCCAATTTAAAAAAAAATTAATGTTTATATTTGAAAAAAAGGGGAGAGACAGAACGTAAGTGGAGGAAGGGTAAAGAGAGAGGGAGACAGAATCTGAAGCAGGCTCCAGGCTCCAAGCTGTCAGCACAGAGCCTGACACGGGGATCGAACTCACAAGCTGTGAGAGCATGCCCTGAGCCGGAGATGGATGCTTAACTGACTGAACCATGCCCCCTTAAGATTTTATTTTTAAGTGATCTCTATCTCACAACCCAGAGGTCAAGAGTCCCATGCTCTGAGATGCCTGGATGGCTCGATCATTTAAGCATCTGCCTCTTGATTTCAGCTCAGGTCAGGATCCCAGGGTCGTGGCATGGAGCCCCGTGTCAGGCTTTGCACTGACAGTGCAGAACCTGCTTGGGATTCTCTTTCTCTCTCCCTCTCTCTCTCTCTCTCTCTCTCTACCCCTCCCTTGCTCTCTCTCTCAAAATAAATAAATAAACATGAAAAAAAAAAGTCACACACTACACTGACTGAGCCAGCCAGGCACCCCAGATGATGTCTCTTAAATCTCATTTAATTTATAGGTTCCTGCCCATTTCTTTTATTTTTTTAACTCTTAATTTTGAGATAACTGGAGATTCACATGCGGTTGTGAAAAGTAATGCAGAGAGATTCCTATACCCTTCACCCCCTTTCTCTCAATGTCAATATCTAACAACAACAGTATCACAACCCGGAAGTTGACACTGATAATTGTCAATCTACCAGCATTACTCAGATTTCACCAGTTTTATACACACTCATTTGTGTGGTTGAGTGTATCTGTGTATGGGTTTGGTTCTATGCGTTTTTATCATGTGTAGATTTGTGTATCCACCACTATAGTCAAGATACAGGACAGTTCTATCGCAAAGATTGCTTGTGCTACCCTTTCTGAGGCATGGCCAACTCCCTTGCCCCCTCTCCCTAACCTATGGCAACAATTCATCTCTTCCCCATCTTCGTAGTTTTGTCATTTCAAGAATGCCATGTAAATGGAATCATACAGTAGGTAACCTTTTGAGGTTGGCTGTTTTCCTGCTCAGCATAATTCCCTTGAAATACAGCCAAGTTGTTGTGTACATCCACAGTTTTTTCCTTTTGATTGCTGAGTAGTGGTCTATGGAATGGATGTACCACTGTTTATTTAACCATCCACTCACTGAAGGATTTCTGGGTTATCTCCAGTTTTCGTTGATTACAAGTAAAGGAATACTTGTATATAAGTTTTTGTGCGAAGCTATTACTTCTCTAGGATAAATGCCCACACGTGCAGTTGCCGGGGTTTTTGGGAAGCACGTGTTTTGTAAGCAACTCTTTTGCAGATGGGTGTACCATTTTACATTCCCCCCAGTAATGTATGAGTGATCCAGGTCCTCTGTATCCTCACCAGCATTTGGTGTTACCATTATTTTTAAAAGCCAGTTGCTATTTGTGTAGTGATGTTTCGTAGTTCTTCTTACATTTTTAATCTCGATGAGAAGGCTCATCTTGTCATCGTATAAAAGCTTATTATGAAAAAAGTAGAAAACAAGACAATTGTAAAACTATAAAAAGGGAAAAAGATCACCCATAATCTATCCATCCAGATAGAACTGAGGTTAACATTGGTATGTGTCCTTCTGGGTTTTTTTCTTCATAAATCTCTATAGACAGCTCTCTATATTTTACAAAAACAATTCAGTGCTCATCATGATAAGTTTACTCTTAATCCCTTTCACCACCTCCCCTCTGGTAGCCATCTGTTTGTTCTCTAGAGTTAAGACTGTGTTTTGTTTGTTTGTTTGTCTCTTTTATTCTTTGCTCATTTGTTTTGTTTCTTCACTTACTGGCCGAGTAATAATTCATTGTGTGTGTGTGTGTGTGTGTATATACATATATATATATATATATATATATATATATATATATATATCACCTCTTCTTTTTTAAAATAAGTTTTTATTTTAATTCCAGTATAGTTAACAGTGTTACATTAGTTTCAGGTGTACAATATAGTGACTCAACAATTCCATACATTGCCCAGTGCTCATCATGACAAGTGTACTACTTAATCCCCATCACCTATTTCACCCATCCCCTCACCCACCTCCCTTTTTGTCACCATCAGATGAGTCTCTATAGTTGAGTGTCTGTTTCTTGATTTGTCTCTCCCTCTCTCTCTTTTTCCTTTGCTCATTTGCTTTATTTCTTAAATTCCACATATGTGTGAAACCGTATGGTATTTGTCTTTCTCTGACTAACTTACTTCTCCTAACATTATACTCTCTAGCTCCATCCATGTCATTGTAAATGATATATTTCATTCTTTTTTATGGCTGAGTAATATTCCATTGTATACATATACCACTTCTTCTTTATCTATTCATCTATCGAGGGACACTGATTGCCTCCATAATTTGGCTATTGTAAATAATGCTACAATAAACAGGGGTGCATATATCTTTTCAAATTAGTGTTCACATATTCTTTGGGTGAATACCTACTAGTGGAATTATGGGGTCATATAATAATTTTATTTTTAATTTGTTGAGGAACCTCCATACTGTTTTCCACAGTGGCTACACCAGTTTGCATTCCCACTAACAGTGCACAGCGGTTCCATTTCTCCACATTCCTCAGCAACACTTGTTTCTTGAGGTTTTGATTATAGCCGTTGTAACAGGTGTCAAATGATATCTCATTGTTGTTTTGATTTGCATTTCCTTGATGATGAGTGCTGTTGAGCAACTTTTCATGTGTCTGTTGGCCATCTGTCTGTCTCCTTTGGAACAGTGTCTATTCATGTCTTCTGCCCAGTTTTAAATTGGGTTATTTGAGTTTTTTGGTGTTGAGTTGTATGAGTTTTTTATGTATTTTGGATACTAACCCCTTATCAGTTATGTCATTTGCAAATATCTTCTCCCATTTAGTAGCTTGTCTTTTTGTTTTATTAATAGTTTCCTTTGCTGTGCAGACACTTTTGATTTTGATGTAGTCCTATAGTTTATTTTTGCTTTACCTCCAGAGACACATGTGGAAAAATGTTTCTACAACCAATGTCAGAGAAATTATCCCTGTGCTCCCTTCTGGGATGTTTATGGTTTCAGGTCTCACATGTAGATCCTTAATCCATTCTGAGTTTATTTTTGGGTAGAGTGTAAGCAAGTGGTCCAGGTTCATTCTTTTGCATGTAGCTGTCCAGTTTGCTCAACACCATTTGTTGAAGAGATTGTCTTTTTTCCTGTTGCATATTCTTGCTTCCTATGTCAAAGATTAATTGACCATAAAATCGTGGGTTTATTTCTGGGCTCTCTATTTTCGATTGGTCTATTTTTCTAATTTTGTGATAGTACCATGATATTTTGATGAATATGACTTTGTAGTACATTTTGACATCTGGGATTGTGATACCTCCAGCTTTGTTCTTTCTCAAGATTGCTTTAGCTAATCAGGTCTTTTGTGGTTCCATACAAATTTTAGGATTATTTGTCCTAGTTCTGTGAAAAATGCTGTTGGTGTTTTGATAGGGATTGCATTAAATCTGTAGATTGCTTTGGGTAGTATGGACATTTTAACAATATCTGTTCTCCCAATCCATGAGCCTGGAATATCTTTCCATTTGTTTGTGTCATCTTCAGTTTCTTTCATGTATATGGTTTTCAGAGTACAGGTATTTCACCTCCATGGTTATGTTTATTCCTAGGTATTTTATTATTTTTGGTGTAATTGTAAATGAGATGTTTCTTAATTTTTCTCTCTGCTACTTCATTATTAGTGTATAGAGGTACAACGGACTTCTGTATGTTGATTTTGAATCCTGAGACCTTACTGAATTCATTTATCAATTCTAGTAGGTTTTTGGTGGAGTCTTTAGGATTTTCTATATAGAGTATCATGTCAATTGCAAATAGTGAAAGTTTTACTTCTTCCTTATCAGTTTGGATGCCTTTTATTTCTTCTTCTTGTCTGATTGCTAAGGCTAGGACTTCCAGTACTATGGTGAATAGAAGTGATGAGAGGGGGCTTCCTTGGCTTGTTCTTGATCTTAGGGAAAAAAGCTCTCAGGTTTTTACCATTGAGTATGATGTTAGTTGAGGTTTTTCATATATGGCCTTTAGCATATTGAGGTATATTCCCTCTAAACCTACTTTGAGAGTTTTGATCATGAATGAATGTTGTACTTTGTCAAATGCTTTTTCTGTATCTATTGAGATGATCATGCAGTTTTTATCCTTTCTCTTGTTGATGTGATGTGTCACATTATTTGACTTGCAAATATTGAACTACCCTGGCATCCAAGAATAAATCCCATTTGATCGTGGTGAATGATTTTCTTAGTGTATTATTGGATTCAGTTTGCTAATATTTTGTTGAGGATTTTTGCATCTATGTTCATCAGAGGTATCAGCCTGTGGTTCTCTTTTTAATAGTGTCTCTGTTTGGTTTTCGTATCAGGGTAATGCTGGCCCCATAGAATGAATTTGGAAGCTCTCCTTCCTCTTCCATTTTTTGGAATAGTTTGAGAAGAATAGGTATTCATTTATTCTTTAAATGAAGAATTTAAAGTTGGCAGAATTCCCCTTGAAGTCATCTAGTCCTGGACTTTTGTTTGCTGGGAGAGTTTGGATTACTGATTCAATTTCATTGCTGGTAATTAATCTGTTCAAATTTTCTTCCTGATTCAGTTTTGGTAGGTTATATATTTCTAGGAATTTATCCATTTCTTCTAGGTTGTCCAATTTGTTGGTATATTTTCATAACATTCTCTTAGAGTCCTTTGTATTTCTGTGGTGTCAGTTGTCATTTTTCCTCTTTCATTTCTGATTTTGTTTATATGAGGTTTTGTGTATTTCGTATGTCTGTCTGTTTTTCATGAGTCTAACTAAAGGTTTATCAATTTTGTTGATCTTTTCAAAGAATCAGCTCCTGGTTTCATTGATCTCTTCTTTTGTTTGTTTCTATTTTGTCTATTTCTGCTCTAATCTTTAATTACTTCCTTCTTTCTACTGGTTTGGGGTTTTGTTTGTACTTTTTTATTTTTTTTAGCTTCTTTTAGGGGTAAGGTTAGGTTGTTTATTATGGTGACAATTTTTGAACTCTTATTTTTGGACATTTATGTAATTTTTGAATTTTTGATATTATAAATATTTCTTTGTCATCCTTATACATAGATTCTTATTAAATTTGTAGTTATTTATTTATAATAGATGCCTAAAACTGGGATTGCTGGGACAAACTATATAAAACATTTTTAAGACCTTTGGTTTACCCATATGTATATCCAAAGTGCTTTCCAGAAAGATTATATTTCAAACTCACCAGAGTGCCTATCTCACTAGACCCTCAACTACACTGAAAATTTATGTTTTTATCTTTGCCAAGTTAATAGAGGAAAAAATTATCTCATTGTTTTGATTTGCATCTCCTTGATAATAATGAAGATGAAATATGTTCATAAGCTCTATTTGCTATCTGTATTTTATCTTCAATTAATTGTCATTGCTTGTCCTTTGCCTGTTTTTCTCTTATGCTCATATTTGTCTTATCTGAAAAAATATATATAATATATTTTATATATATTAATTAATATATATTATAATATATAATATATATTATGGATAATAATCATTTCTTTCAAGTACTTGTTGAAAATATTTTTCCCTGTTAGTTCCCTTTTACTTTTGGCTGTGGGTTTTTTTAGTCATTTCTTCATTCTGTAAACCTATATTGGACATATTTTATATGCCAAAGAGTGTGCTAGTAATGGGATGTTTTTTAGAAATTGAATATCAGATTCCAAGTCCTCAAGGAATTGAGCGTATAGTGAAAAAGATACACATATAAATAAGTGTTTGCCCTACGCCAATTTGATAAGGATAGTGTTAAGGAAAATCCATGGAACTCTGGCTTCGTAGAGGAGGCAGTATTTGAGTTGCAACTGCAAGAATGAGTAAGAACTGGCTAGGTGCAGAGATGGGAGAGGTGATGCCAGGCAGAATGAGTGTGGGCATGAAGGCACACACAGTCATGAAGGTACACGGTGTTTGCAGAATGGCATGGTGGGACAGTGTCCCTGGAGCACAGATGAAAGTGAGATGATGAAAACTCATCCTGTTTCTGAAAACACAGAAACTAAAGAAATTGGGCAACACAGTAAGTGATTCTACATCAAGAATATTCAGAGTCTGTTTTTCATCTGCGGTGTAACAACTCTAAGGGAGACCACTACCCAAGACTAACACCACCCTGGCGCTCACCCCCTTCCCCTCCTTGGCCAAGGAGGACAAAGGCTGTGGAACCCCCAAGAGATCATGCTAAAATCATGGCCACAGGCTCTGCTGCAGACCTTCTGTTTCTCTCACATAGTTAAAGATTTGGGACAGACCGGAAGTAGGAGAATGAGAAGGTGAAATGGTCTGGTTGTGGCTTGTTTCTCTCCTCTTGTCCTTACTCTTGACTTTGCGCCTCATTTAACTCAGGCTGAAGAACCCAAGAGGTTGCTGATCTTCATAGGTACAGTGAATGGCAGGCATACTCTCCCCATGGTGACAGCCAAGGACTTGAGGAGCTGAGCTGTCTCAATCCTCACTCTGTGCCGAAGTATCCTGGAGATGGGTAGGACATCTGAGGTGTGTGGCATCGCATTGCATAGCCTCCCTCGCTTGCTTGTTCTCTCCTTCCTGCTTATATCCTGTAACTCAAACAGGTGGCGTGATACCAGAGAAGTCAGCACACTTCGTCTTCCCTCTAAAATTAATTCCTTTATAAATCAAGCTGCAGCAGGTTCACATTTGGCAAAATTGGTGCCTGGCCAAACACTGAGGGTATGTTAAAAGTATAAAATGTACATCTGTCTTTGCGCTTCATTTCATCTCTCTGTCCTCTGTACCAAAAGATGCTGATGCTGACGGTGTCCATGATACTGTTGAAGAGAATTGGGAGAGGAGAGGCGAGACCGGCGATTCCAGCTGCTTTCCCTTGAGTAATCCCTACAATTCAGGTGCTACAATCTACAGTCCTTCCTGACACGTGTCCCATTGTCCTTTACCACTTCCAGGACTCACCCAACTCATTACCTCCAACTTGAAGTCTAATTTTTTTTAAGTTTAATTTTTTAAGCTGTAAGCTGTTCTTTTGTGCTTTTTAGACATCCAGGTAGCTGTAACTATAAACCCTGGTGACTATTTCCTGCAGCAGCGGTCAGGCGTTGATAGATCGGCCCATGAACGGGTGGAGAGCTGAGTGACATTTAGCTGCCTGGTGAATGACTCTGACCTATTTTGTGTGCGCCTCTCTTGGGAGCCTGGAACCCAGCGTTCCTGTCAGTGAAATAGGGGCATGGAGACAACTTCGCAATCTCCAAACTCCCCTGCCCTGCACCACCATTTCTGACCATTCTAGGTAACTGTAGATCTTAGTGAGGACTTTTGGTTGGGATTTGTCGGGAGCACAACTACCTCACAAAAGCCCTGCAGGAATGCCTACCTGGGCTTGGTCACTTCGAAGTGAAGTCAAGTGAAGAGGGCTTCAGTCATTTTGATGAGAGACACAATCTAAAGAGCTCATACCTAGCAGTCCCAGGCCTTTCCCCTTTACTGTGGGTTATGTTTTCAGAGAGCCTTCATTGTCAGGAATTTAATATCAGGATGTCAGTTGCAAGACAGTGGAATAGAAAGACAGCTGTATTGGGCACCTGGGTGGCTCAGTTGGCTGGGCGTCCGGCTTTGGCTCAGGCCATGATCTCACGGTTTCTGAGTTCAAGCCCCGTGTAGGGATCTGTGCTGATAGCTCGGAGCCTGGGGCCTGCTTCAGATTCTGTGTCTCCCTCTCTCTCTGCCCCTCCCCCACTCACACTCTGTCTCTCTCTCTCTCTCAAAAATAAGCATTAAAAATTAAAAAAAAAAAGAAAAGCTGCGTTGAGAAGTGGGATTTAAAAAACTAATCTAGGACAGGCACGTGTGCGTGTGTGTGTGTGTGTGTGTGCGTGTGTGTTTTACTTGAGTTTCCCCCTTGAAACAACCTTGGCTGAAACAGTCTCCTTCCTAGAATGCTGTTTCACACTAGGAATGAGCTCTTCGATTCTCCAGTGAAAACATGGAAAGCGGCCCCAACAGTTCTGAATTGAAAACAATAATCCTGGACCTGCTTATTTCAAAAGCTTCTGAGAAAGGCAGTCTGGGCTGAAGAAGAGAAATCAGGTGAAAAGAATTGTAAAAAGTCAGGAACTGTAGGCCAGCTATTTCATACAAATTATGAAATAATTTTCATAATTATTTCCCGGGAGGAAGGAACGATCCCCATGTCACAGAGGATGAAACCGAGGTTCCAAAGAAGTAAAGGAACTTGCTCAGCATCCCAGCCCTAGGCAGTTGAGGCAAACTGGAGACGAGGCCTACCCAACCCCACAGCCTCTTTCCACTAACTACTCTCCATTACCTGTTTAACGACACCACACACAGGACTCTGATCTGAGGGAAGCTGGTTTGCATGTGTGTGGCTGTGAAGGCCGAGCTCCCGGCTCCAGGCTCACTTTGAATTCAGGGCCAGATTATCCTGCAGGGTGTGGGGTCAGCGAAGTGGAGACTCACTATGAACACTGGCATGCCTTTTTATTTTTCTTTAGCTTTCCTCATTTTCTTATCCTGATGGAGACCAATTATTTCCTCTCAGTTTCTCTCAACAAAATTCTGAAAAGCTCAGGAACAGGGTGGCATCGTTTGTCTTTCTCCAGCCGCGATGGCTGAGGAGCTTCAGGGAAAGTTACCTCTCAAAGCTAAACCACCTTCATTTGCCCCCAAGCTATTTTGGGACATATGATTTGTTACATCTTAACTTCAACCCCTATTTCTTGAAAGAGAACTTAACTGTGAGTATTTATAATCTTCTTTTTATCTTCAAAGCACTCTACAGTATTAACTAATTAAACCTCAGCAACACCCTTGATTAACTCCTTTTTATAGATGTGGGAAAAGAGGCATGGAAATAATAAAAAGCGCCCTTGGCCGTGATGGAATCGGCATTCCAAGGTAGGATTAGGGTTTAAAATGTCCCATCTCTACCTCTCGTAATACCAACAGCCCCGTCTCCTACCTTGATGCCTCGGTGGGAGGATATGATCTAGCTATCTCGTTCCTTCTATTCCTTCAACACCAAAGCCTTCTCAAGAGTGTCTGTCCCTCCTCCAGCACTCTTTACTATTCATTGTGTGTGGTTCGTGCCATGACTTTCTTCACTGCTTAAAGCAGAGGAGTTATTGAAAAAAGTGAACAAAATGCCCAGTTCTTATGGTTCCACTCAGCCCTCCTGCATCTCCCCTTGGAATCTATTCTTAGACATACCATCCGTTCAGGAATCCAAGGTAAGCCAGCTTTATCTGGCAGTGTTCCCCAAAGATTTCTTCTTTCCATATGTCCAGACAGAAAGCTAAGCAGTAATTCAAAGACAGAAAGGGGTCAGCACTAACCACTTTCACAGCTACTAGGCAGAAACTCGTTGTCAATTTCATCTTCAACACGCTTTCCCAATCTTTTTAATGTTGGAGGAATCACTTGAAATGTGAGATTTATGGGCAGCTGTTCCAGCCGGGTGAGATTCTTGCTGACAGGTATCAGACTGTTATTAGCATTCTGTGTTATAAATTAAAGGAGAAGACCTGTCTCTGAATATGTACCAGAGCCTTGTAAGGTTGGCAGGGGAAAGTGGGCATTAGAATCCCTAAGCCAAACAGACTCTTGGCAGAGACTAAATCCCCTTGAAGGACCCCCTTTCCAAGATTGCGTTATTCCTTGCTGGATTTGATAGCTTTGGTACAGTTCACACGGATTGTCATTGAGACGATAAGGACCTTACATTAAAACCCAGTCCCGATATTTGGTGGTGCTTGGAGATTGTACGACTGGCCCCCTGTGGCTCTTGCCCACCGCTGTCCCCCAACCCATTGAAATCAGAGTCAGCAGGTTCAGTAGAATAGCACAGGATTTGGCACGGAAAATCCAGGTTTGAGTTTTGGCTGTGCTACCTACTAGTTATGTGATCAATTAACCTTGCTGACTTATGGTTTTTTCACACTAAAATGGGATAATAGGGGCACCTGGGTGGCTCAGTCAGTTAGCATCCAATTCTTGATTTTGGCTCAGGTGATGAAATCATGGTTCATGAGATTGAGCCCCTGAGCTAATAGCATGGACCCTACTTGGGGTTCTCTCCTTCTCTCTGCCCCTCCCCTGCTATCTCTCTGTCTCTGCCTCTGTCTCTCTCAAAATAAATAAACATGTTTTTTTAATTCTGTGAAATAAAAAATGGGATAATATTTACCTCGCATAATTAATAAATAAAACAAATGTATTTTCTGCACTCTAAAGAATTTTTTAATCAATTTTAGTTATTAATGATAATGGCCAGTATTTATTGAGCCTTTACCATGTGCCAGACACAGTATTTAGGGGACTTTTATGTATAATTATTTCATTTATCTTCCCAAGAACCCTATGAGGTAAGTGCTATAATTATATGCCTCTTAGAGATGGGGAAACTGAGACCTCAAATCACCTGCCTAATAGATGACACAAACCCGGTCCAGCTAGACCTGTGCTCTTGGCCACCACACAATAATTGTTTTTAATCTCCACCTCCTTGCTGGACATTTCTTTTCAGATATTCTGCAGGTCTCTGGAATGTGACCAGTTGCAAACAAAATCCACTATCTCCTCTCAAATTACAGTCTTTGCTCTCACATTCTCATTTGTCAAAGTTACTGTTTCTATCTCCCCAACTTGAAATCTCAAGGTCATCCCTGCCTCTTCCTTTCCAGTGAGAAGTTACCCTAGCCATTCAGTGCCCTTCTCAAGATGGCTCTTGCCTCTCTCCTCCTAATTCCTTTTGTCACTACCATGGGCGAGGCCTCATTCCCTTAGACCTGTGTTGTGTAACAGCCTCTGAACTTGTTTTTCTAACTCAAGTCCATGTGGCATGCCACCAGCTAATTGATCCTAACATATTTTCAACACTTACTCCCTTGGCTAAAAACTTTCGGTTGCCTGCTGGACAAAGTCCATGCCCTTGAGCCCGACGTTCCTGAGCCTTCAGAGCCTGGTCCCACCCCTTCAAGCCACAGCCCCTTCCAGCCCTGAGCATGCCCCGTGCTTTCTTGCCTTTGTACATTAGCTCGTGTTTCTCTTTTCCTTTCTGTCTCTGCTCTTCTCACTCCCTACCTACTGAATGGCAACTCTCCAGGATCCAGATCAAGTCCTTCCTTGATTTCCATTCCCAAGCCATACTTCTCCTTTCCCAAATCAGTAAGACCACGCCATTCAGCAGTCTGTTTATTATCACACACTGCTAATTAATTTTTTACAAAGAATGTGTATATCATATCGCACCTTTCTGATGGGAGAGGGATGGATAGAGAACACTCTTTATACTTCTCTGCCTCTCACACGGCACCACATGAACACCCACCGTGAGCCGAGCACTATGCTACATGCTGGGAATCCCGAGGGGAACAAGTTATATTAGAGAGTTCACAGGCTTATAGCGTAGATCAACATGTAAACAAACATCACCACTGGCTATGAAATGGGCGCGGTGAAGATATGCCTCAAGGATTCTGGGAGCACGAAGAGTAGCACTGACTCCCTGAAGAAACCAGAGCAGGCCTCACCAAGTGACCCTTGAGTTGACCCTTGAAGGACGAGTAGAAAATAAAAGCCCTCCAAGCAGAGAAGGGCCTTTGAGGAACAGAGAACACCACGTTCAAAGACCCAGAGGCATATGGTGTATGTGTCAGGCCAGGTGAGGTGAGAGAGCGGATGTATGGGAAAGAACACCAGGGGAGGACGCTGGAAAACAGGAAGCATCCAGGTGAGAAGACCTGGTCATGCGAAGAAGATGGGAATTGATCCTACAAGGTAGGTAGGAAGCCAGGGAGGCTTGTAAGCGAGAAGTGACTTGATCAGATTTGTATTTTAGAAAATTAACTCTGGCAGCAGCACGCGAATAAATTCTAGTTGGAGACACCTGAGGGAGAGATGCCAAGAGATTTTGAGGGCCTCGGCAAAGGCCGGGAGGAGGGGGCTAGGGCAGTCAGTTGATGTGAGGCATGTCAAGAAGGAGAACGAATAATGGGATGTGATAGACCATTGATTCTGGTGAGTGAGGAATTGAGAATAATGACTGAGGTGTTCACCTTGGGAGGCTAGAGGAAGGTAGGGAGACAGAGGTGAAAAAGCCAGTCGCTGTAGCTCTTGCTATTGCTGTTGTCATTCCTGGCTGTTGGGGTGCGGTAGGTAAAAGATAACTGGCAGATATTTTAAGTGAGAGGCACTTGGAGGGCATTGATAAGGAGAGGTTTGGTAGGAGTTAAATATTTCTAGTGCCTCTCTCAGTGCCTGGCACCTAGTGAGTACTTAATGGATGTTTGTGGAGAAGTGAAATGACCATGCAGAGTAGGCATGAAACAATACATGGATGAATAAATCCCCTTGGAAGACCATGCCCTTATTTTCAGCAACAAAGAATATAACACATACTGGTGTTTCTAGTGATACAGGACTGTACAAAGGACATGGCAAGGGTCCTTGAGTAGGTCAATGTGTGGCCTGGTTGACATCCACACTCTGCCTCCTCTGACAGACATCAACGAGGGACAGGATGGTGGGGGTGGGGGGTGCTCAGACTGTGGTTCTCGAACGTGACATTGATGTAAGACCGTGAAGACATTGCACAAGGCCTGTAAGGTTTCCCTCAAAGACAATGAAAACTATGGATTTCCAGGCCAATAAATGTAGACTTCACATGCCTATTTTAAGCGAGACATGGATATTTAGTACATTTGTTGTTTTTAACCTAAGAAATATGAAATATATCCTGACAAACCATAACCTGCCCCATATGTATAACCCTCTTCTGATCTCTTATGAACAACATTCTCAATTAATCCCAGGAAACCGGGGGTGAGGCAGGAGAAAGGGCGGAGAGAGGGAGAAAAGCAGAAGGGAGCAACAAAAGTCCAATGGAGAGAGACTTGAGAAACGGTCTGATCCACCCAGCAGATCCAGGCCTTACGGCTTAGGTCAGCAGATGTGAGTGATGTCCCGCGACGCGGAATTTTAAATATTAGCGGACATGTTTCAGTAGAACAGCACAAAGCCATTAATTTCTTTGGCACTTTCCGTACTTCATCGCTGCTAAGCATTCCCAGTATGTTCACGTTAATAGAAAATTGGCAAGACAACAATATTTTATGCCTGCATAACTCTAGTTAAACACACAGCATCGGGAAATATTTCGCAAGGCACAGACTACATTCGCACAGGTCCAACACATGCTATTTAAGAGATGAGAAGGTGGTTTTCTACTTGAATTGCTTTCTCGGCTACTAGATTCTAATCACCGTGGCAATATCATGCTCAAGGGCACGCTTCAACCCATGACGTAAATGGCATTCAACGTGATTTATGCATTTACCTTCCATGGAGAGGCGGAAGGGAAGAAATAACACATACTTAAAGTATAGTGGGCACTCTATAAATGTTATTGAATTGATTACAAGCATGTGATGCAGTTTATCTGGAAATAGCTGTAGTGCTTCAGAGTATTATAAGGTTCCTCCTCTCCCATTTTTCTCTTAAAATCAGAATTCTAGGCTGCAGATAGATATTATCTGCTAAGATAATTCCTCTATTGTGTGGATGAAAAATCTGATAAGGGATGCCTAGTTAGTACTTTCTTGGTTGCAAGTGACAGAAAATCTAATATAAAGTGACGTAAGCAAAAATGGGATTTCTCGGCTTCTATAAATGAAACATCCACGGGGTAAGCACAGTTTCCGATGTGTCTGGATTCAGATCTCAAGCGATGGTCTACCTTACTTGGCTGTCTGCCACCAGTGCACGCCGGGTAGAAAATGGTAGTGCATGCCCCAATCCCAAAAGTCTTACGGCATTTCCCCGGCTCTAGTGGGGTCACGTGACCAGCCTTGCAGCTAGAATGTACCTGTTGCTTAACCTAGCTCAGGTGCCTGACCTGGGGAGCCAGCGTGGGAGCCCGTGTCTCACTCCAGGCACATGGGCTGTGTAGAGAGGAGAGGTAGCCGCCTCAAAGCAGAAGCGAGATACAATGTGCCTCGAAGGGAGAGTGAGTCCTGGGTGGCGGATGTGCAAGGGGGGGGGAGGAAAGATAAGTGTCCTCTCTACCATTTGTAGTATTTCAATTAACATTTTAAAACAGGGGCACGTGGGTGGCTCAGTCGGTGACTCTTGATTTCGGCTCAGGTCAGGATCCCAGGGTCATGGGATCGAGCCCCGCTTTGGGCTCCATGCCGACAGCACAGAGCCTGCTTGGGATTCTCTCTCCCTCTCTCTCTCTGCCCTTCCCCTTCTCATGCTCACACATGCTTCCTCTCTCTCTCAAAATAAATAAGCATTTAAAAATTTAAAACAACTTTTGAATCCCCCCCCCACCAAGGTAAAATCTTCCTCCACTTCAAGGAGGAGCCCCCACTAGAATAAACGTAATTATAGTTTGCAATTGTATGAAGAAAGCTGAATGAAGCCACGTGCTTCCCCATCTGTGTCCCTCTTTCTGCCCTCCCATTCTCTTTCTTAACCACCAGCCTTAAATGCAGATCCCCACAGTGTCTCCTTCAGAACAAAGTATTTAGCAAATGTTTCTTTCTGGTTCCTGTGAGGATGTTAATGGAGTCTTGGCTTCCCCCACTGAATCCTGAAAAGTTTTATTGACTTCCCCACCTCCCCCACCTACGATCCTGACAGTTTCGGTGCTACCTTAATCTGAGAACACAGCTCCTTTCCCACGTGGCTTGTGTTTTTTGTTTGGGAAACTTGCCAAGTATTGACAGTTCTTTATTTTCGATCTGGATGTTGGGCCAGAACCACATGTGAGTTGGAGGTTTTACAATCTCTCTGTTCTGGATGCATTCATTTCATTTGTTTCTCCTCGTTATTTTGAGTCCTTCATACCCTTTTAGTGTTAATTCTCCATTCGCTTCTTTGTCATAGATACAGATAATGCAGCCATACCCCTCAGCGGGGTCTCCAGATTTCACTCGATCACTTGGTTACGTCCATTCGTCAGATCAAAAATCGATGTTCTTCAAAAACCGCTGAAAACACCTGTGTAATCATGCATGTTAACTGTCAAGGGGGAAGAACCGGTACTGTGACACAGTGTGATGTCAGGGAGTTATTCCCAGGAGCGTGGCATGTCCTTGCTGCCAGAAAATCTCCCTGCTGCCGTTTGAAAATTCTCACTTTGTTCAGGTGAAGGTTCTGTCGCCATACTTTTTGAAAATTATGTGGGCCCCACTTCTATTATTTGTCCAGAATCAATTCAAACAAATAAGTAGGCTCTCTGGATTTGCCATAAATGAATCACATTCTTTTATCACCTAGTAAGATGCTTCATTCCATCTTGCCTTTGCTAGACGCACAGAAAAGAGGACAAAAATGTCTGCCACCGCGTTTCTAATTTTAATTTGTTAGCTCCGTTATCTCTTGTGTTAACCAAGCGCCTCAGCTCTTGGTGGCTTAAACTAACCACCATTTTATTTGTTCATTGTTCTGTAGGTCAGCAATTAGGGCCGGACTCAGCTGGTCTCTGCTGGTCTCTTCTGGGACTTCTTGTGCCTGGGGCCATTCATGGGCTGCAATCATCTGGCCCCTGAGGTGCCCTACTCATATGTGTGGAGGTTGTTGCTAGCTGTTGGCCAAGTCACTGTCTCCAGCAGGCTAGCCTGGGTTTCTTCACATGGTGCAGGAAGAGTTCCCAGCAACAAGGGAGAGTCACGCCTAATGTGAAAGCTTGTTTCAGTCATCTGCTTGTATCAAACTTTTAATATTCCATTGGCCAAACAAGCCGGGGGACTGGATTTCCAGAGTCAGTGTGGGAGGGCACCACCCAAAGGCATGAGCTTAGGTAGGTAGGATCCATTGAGCGCCCTTACCGTAAAAATGTATCACATAAAGTAAACATCTATATCATATCTTTAACTGAAAAATGAGATTTACCTGGGAAAGTGTCAAGACAAGCCCCTTACCAGGAACGAAATCTGTCAGAGATTTACAGACACACAGAGCAGAGATGCAAACCTCTTAGAGACCCATTAGCACCAAAGGAGCATGGTCTGTGCATTGAAGCATTACCCCAGTTGTAAAACCAAGCACACTTCAAAAATGAGCCTAGGCCTGTACATAAGATCTGCCCAGATATTTGATATGCAACTGCATTTCAGGCCCTTTCAGAGAACCTGGAGAATAGGCAGGGCAGCCAGGTGGCTCAGTCGATTGAGCTTCCGGCTCTTGATTTTAGCTCAGGTCATGATCCCTGGGTCATGGGATTGAGCACCCTACTGGGGTCGGTGCTGAGCATGGAACCTGCTTGGGATTCTCTTTCTCTGCCCCTCTCCTCAGCTCATGCTCTCTCTGTCTCTCTAAAACAAACGAACGAATGAATGAACATCAGAGAACTTGCATGTAGTATAGGAGAAGGTTAGATAACTTACTGGTTAGATAAATCAGGTTGGTCATCCTGGTCCTGATAAGTAGGGAGAGAATAACTGACAGTTAAGAGTAACTAGGGGCTCCTGGGTGGCTCAGTTGGTTGGGCATCCGACTTCGACTCGGGTCATGATCTCACAGTTCGTGAGTTTGAGCTCCGCGTCAGGCTCTGTGCTGACAGTTCAGAGCCTGGAGCCTGTTTCGGGTTCTGTGTCTCCCTCCCTCTCTGCCACTCCCCCATGCACACTCTGTCTCTGTCTCTCTCAAAAATAAATAAACATTAAAAACAAAAAAAAAAATAAGAGAGTAACTAGCACTTCCCGAGCACTTCACTATGAGTTGTTGATTTTCCATAAACTTTGAACAATTCTGTGAGGTGGGTAGCAATCTTATCTCCATTTACCAAAAGAGAACCATGAGATTTAGAAAGCTTTCCTTACCCAAGCTCACTAGGCTAACATACAAGCGTTGGGTCTTGAACTCTCTATCTATAGAGCCTCGGTTATTTACACTAAGTCCTGCTACTTATTCCATCACATGGGACAAATGGATGGGGGTCCATGAAATGATGTCTCTCCTAGGCCCAGCCATCCAAACACGAAGACTTGTTGCAGACTACTCCTTCCTGAATCCATTTTCTTTCCCTGGACGTCAAAGCCATGAATGGGGAATCCAGAAGGGCCTGTGGGATGGCAATGGCTTCCACAGTTCTTACAATGTAAGAATTGTAGATGATGGGGTGGATTGCTTCCTAATTGAGCTCCAGGACCCTTTCCCAGTTAAATTACTCCTGCAGAGAGCACTTTCAGATCGCTGCAGCTATTGCTCGAGAAAAGTCAAGCCTATCTCTCACTTTACCCAGCTCTAAGGCGATATCCCTTCTGTTCCTCAGCAAAATGGCTGCTGAGCCCAGCATATCTGGTCTTAAGGGTATAAATAATCCTCTGTTTATACCAGCGCCTTCCCACCAAGCAG
Source organism: Lynx rufus (assembly GCF_022079265.1). NCBI lineage: Eukaryota > Metazoa > Chordata > Mammalia > Carnivora > Felidae > Lynx > Lynx rufus. The sequence goes on along the minus strand of NW_025814834.1, from coordinate 125,713,206 downwards.
AATAATTGATGCTCAGAGATTTAGAATGACTGCCCTCTGATGCATTTTAATAATGGAGTTGTCCCAATAATACCGATAGGCAGTGATGATGATTACAGTGGGATGAGGAATGAGATGTGCTATTCTGGAATTGGGTTGATTTCTCCCACAAACGTTAAAAAAAAAAGTCATAGACATATAAGTGAATTCAGTCCCCACGTGTCGGCGTTCCCTTCTCTGCCTCCACCTCCAGGACACTTGGCCTCCAGTCCCTCATCTGTCCTCTGACACACCTTGAGCATCGTCTAGATGTTAAATTAGGTTTTGACAAAATGATGCCCCACAGATATTTTGCCATCATCCAGTCGTATATGTTTTAGCAAAGAGGAGCAAAGAAGCAACAGCGACGTGACAGACAAGTACTCTTACATCTGTCTTTGCAGAGGGATTGAGTTAGTGGAAAAGAAGGCAGCGTTTAGCCAATTTTGAAGAAGAATAAATGTGTTCGATGGTATTCAGTGAAGCATGATCTGCATAGCATGTAAATTGCGTAGAATTGTAATGCAGAAAATCCAGAACTTTCCTATGACGAATGGGTCTAATTTACAGTATTCCAGGAGACTAAGACATTCTGTAACAATAACTGGAAGGTTTACGTTCCATTTGATAATTTATAGAAAATACAAAACAGATTAGGATCTCTCTTTTAAAAAATGAAAAGTAAACCTCTTGACTAACAGATTGTGGTCTAAAAAACCATTATAATGTGTTCATATTTTTCTAATTCTGCACTGAAGATGTCCACATATCATCCAGCTCCGTTTCCAAGATCTCAGTACATATTTCTGTATTTATAAAATTTACTGTTCTCCAAAGTGGAAGGCCTCCTAGAAAAATTAATTATTTAATGAGCTTTAATATTCAGATTTGTGGTAGTTCGCTTAGAAATAGCATATAAATTTGGAGGCACATTGAAAATTTAACCATAGCTTGATGCAAATTAATATCCACACGGGCAATGTGCAGCCGGATAAAAAGGGGATGAAAAGAATGTAAGATAGGACAGAGAGTCTGTTTCACCATGAAGCTTGTTGTTTTGATTCAATGGCATAATGAAGGTACATGGCAGGAAGAAGGCCTAGATTCTGATGCCAAATCCATCTTTTAAAGGTTGCTCATGAGATGCCTGGGTGGCTTAGCTGGCTAGGCATCTGCCTTCAACTCAGGTCATGACCTCACCGTTCGTGGGTTCAAACCCCTGCGTTGTCAGCGCAAAGCCCGCTTCAGATCCTCTGTCTCCTCCTCTCTCCGCCCCTCCCCCATGCTCGCTCTCTCAAAAATGAAAATAAACATTAAAAAATTGCTTTTAAAATAAATAAAGTGTTGCTCGGAAGCAGAAATGGGGAAGAGGGTACCTGGAATCCCATTCAAGTAAGATACGCAGGGCAGGGAATGTTTGCAAGGTGTTCTCGGACTGTGTACATGATGCAGACTCATACCGTGGCCTCCAGAAATGAAGTGTCCAGTGTGGTAGGCAAACATTTACCAAATACAAGGCAAGATGTGCTATAAGGTTGGAACTTGATAGAGGTGGTCGTTGTGCAGCATTGAGAATGTACTGAATGCCACTGAATTGCACACTTTAAAGTGGTTAATTTTACGTGAATTTTGCCTCAATTTTTAAAAAATATGCTGGGAAGAGGCACTGGAGACCTTTGCCCACCATCTCTGGAGACAAGAAAGCTGATACTTAGAAAGGAAGGGGCTTTGGGGGCCCAAAATACCTGTGTGAGCATCTCAGCTGTCTTTTGTTTCACTGGTGAGCATGTGGTATTTTGGTTTTTTTTGTTTTTTTTTTGTTTGTTTGTTTTAATCTATTTTTATTTTATTTTATTTTTTTATTTTTATTTTTTTATATATATGAAATTTATTGACAAATTGGTTTCCATACAACACCCAGTGCTCATCCCAAAAGGTGCCCTCCTCAATACCCATCACCCACCCGCCCCTCCCTCCCACCCCCCATCAACCCTCAGTTTGTTCTCAGTTTTTAACAGTCTCTTATGCTTTGGCTCTCTCCCACTCTAACCTCTTTTTTTTTTTTTTTCCTTCCCCTCCCCCATGGGTTCCTGTTAAGTTTCTCAGGATCCACATAAGAGTGAAACCATATGGTATCTGTCTTTCTCTGTATGGCTTATTTCACTTAGCATCACACTCTCCAGTTCCATCCACGTTGCTACAAAAGGCCATATTTCATTTTTTCTCATTGCCACATAGTATTCCATTGTGTATATAAACCACAATTTCTTTATCCATTCATCAGTTGATGGACATTTAGGCTCTTTCCATAATTTGGCTATTGTTGAGAGTGCTGCTATGAACATTGGGGTACAAGTGCCCCTATGCATCAGTACTCCTGTATCCCTTGGATAAATTCCTAGCAGTGCTATTGCTGGGTCATAGGGTAGGTCTATTTTTAATTTTCTGAGGAACCTCCACACTGCTTTCCAGAGCAGCTGCACCAATTTGCATTCCCACCAACAGTGCAAGAGGGTTCCCGTTTCTCCACATCCTCTCCAGCATCTATAGTCTCCTGATTTGTTCATTTTGGCCACTCTGACTGGCGTGAGGTGATACCTGAGTGTGGTTTTGATTTGTATTTCCCTGATAAGGAGCGACGCTGAACATCTTTTCATGTGCCTGTTGGCCATCTGGATGTCTTCTTTAGAGAAGTGTCTATTCATGTTTTCTGCCCATTTCTTCACTGGGTTATTTGTTTTTCGGGTGTGGAGTTTGGTGAGCTCTTTATAGATTTTAGATACTAGCCCTTTGTCCGATATGTCATTTGCAAATATCTTTTCCCATTCCGTTGGTTGCCTTTTAGTTTTGTTGGTTGTTTCCTTTGCTGTGCAGAAGCTTTTTATCTTCATAAGGTCCCAGTAATTCACTTTTGCTTTTAGTTCCCTTGCCTTTGGGGATGTGTTGAGTAAGAGATTGCTACGGCTGAGGTCAGAGAGGTCTTTTCCTAGCATGTGGTATTTTGAAGGCTCCACCATTCGCTGGCCATTCTGGGTTAGGACACAAGTCCTGTGAGGATTGGAAAGGTGTTTGCCTACCTGGTGAGAGCTGGGAGCCAAAATACCCGCGTGCTGGGGAAGGATGCTAGGTTTAAGTCAACTTGGCCCCCAAATAACCGTGTGGCCTTGGGCAAGTTAATTAACCTCTCTGAAATTCTGTTTCCTAACTAGCAAATTGGGGATCATAAAAACTACCTCACGTGGTTTTGGAAAGGATTACTACCACATGCATACTACCATATGCAAAGTGTCTGGCACAAAGAAGACACTAATAAATTATAATAGCCTCCCCATCCTGGCCCATCTCCCAGTCCCCTCCCCTTGCCCCCCCTCCCCCCGACTTGGCTTGAACTCCTCATCAAAGAAGTCATTTCCTACGATGTAGCAACAGCATCGGGCTCATTAGGTCATGGTTACACTGGTATATAACCTTGGAGTGAGCGCCTCAGAAGGAACGGGGCCTGGGGCCAGAAATCAAGGAAGAAAGATCCTCCTTTTCTAGACCCCCTTCCTTAGCACAGTGAGAAACGTCCAGAGCATTGTCATAGAACCAACAAATGTTAGAATTGCCTCTTGAAGATTATTTCACCTTCTCATTTTGTAGGTGAGGAGCTGAGGCCCTTGAGAGGAAGGGATAGTTCTATTAGCCGCACTTCCCTACCATCCCTTTAGTTGGTTCCTATTTGGGAACATGCTGAACGTTCTCCATTTGCCCCTTCAGGTCCACTCTCCATCCTTCTCCACCCTCCTCCCTGGCCTGGAGGCTCACTTCCAGGGGTATGGATTATATGAACCTGCTCCCTTGCCCTCTGGTTTCCAGTTAACATCTGGCTAATGGGAAGCATCAGAGGTGGATCAAAGTGCAGGAGTCTGAAGTCAGAACATTTGTAACCTGAGATCGCCGCAGGTTATACATTACCCTCCACCAAATGGCCATGGCTTCTGCCCAGCAGCCCTCTCCAGTATAACTCTTCTCTCTGGGTCTGCTGTGTACTGTCCCCTTTACCAATACATGACTCAGGCTGGAAAAAAGTAGCAGTTCCCAACGTTGCCTCCCCTGGGGGTCTCTTGTTAATTTCCCTAAACCCTGAGCACACCCTAGTAAATAATCTCTTTCTTAAATTCTCCTCAGGTACACAGTTTAAATATGTCACTTGCAGAGGCCCTGACTAATATAAGAAGGAACTCCTTTCTCCTGACATCATTCATATTTTCTTGCAGAAGGACCTCCTCTAGAGTAGGGGTTGACAAGCCAAATCCAGCCCACGAGCTAAGAATGGTTTTTAACGTTTTTTTTTTAAATGGTTGAAAATAAATCAAAAGAAGAATATTTTGTGACACATGAAAATTCAAAATTCAGAGTCCATAAAAAAGTTTTATTGGAATGCAGCCATATTCATTTGTTTATGTATTGCCTATGGCTGCTTTCCTACTCTCTTGGCAGAATTGAGTAATTGCAACAGAGACCGAATGTCCTGCAAAGTGTAAAATATTTACCCTCCAGCCATTCACAGAAAAAATTTGTGACCCCTGTACTAGATATTATTCCTGGCCTTTCCCTCCAACTCCTGGTTGACAGCTGAATCTCTTGGTTGGGTAGAGCCAATCTATGAAAGACTATAAGATTTCATCCCCTTTTCTTCTCTGTCCCAAGGTCTAAGGCCCAGGCTGGGAGAGGGAGAATAACAGAGTTCAGAGAGTTTGAGAAAGCTTTTTTGGTAGCAGATTTAAAACCACATTCTCTGATGGGCTCTCTTTTGTTTGACCCACATGTCCATCTCTCAATTGGTTCTGAGCTCAGGAGGGAAGATGGTTTGATTTCTTGACTCCCTAGAATTCCAGCAATACCTTTCTCCCCAACCTTATTGCCTTTGTTTGAATACCCATCATCTCTCATCGGGATCACTAAAACATCCTGCTATCTGCCCTCCGTGCATTAACTTCCTCTAATCCAGACAGCCAAAGTGATCTTCCTAAAACATAAACCTGACCTCATACCTTCTCTACTGTGCAGGCTGATTTCATGCCTCTCTGTACCCACACCCTAGACAGTGCCTTCCCACACTGACTCTAGGCCTTAGCATGTGACTTGCTCTGGCCAAGAGGATAATAACAAACCTGATGCAAACAGAGACTTGAAAAAGCACTTGCGTGTCTCCTTCTCTCTTGGACCCCTGTTAGTGCCACAAGAGCATGCCCACACTAGCCTGCTGAGGGACGTGGGAGACACGTGTAGAAAAGCCTAGTTGTCCTGAGCAAGGCCTTCCTTAGATGAGACGGGCCCCAGCTAACCTGCCGGCTGCCTACGAGTGCATAGTGAGCCCAGCACAGAGCAGCAGAACTGCCTTACCAGTGAATAGAGTTGTGAAAAATGATCAGGAGTTGTTTTAAGTCTCTAAGCTTTGGGGTGCTTTGTTAGTCGGAAGTAACTAACTGATACACCTATTTAAAACTCTCCATTGCCTTGAGGCAACTCTGCAACAAAGCCAGAATTCCTTAACTTAATAACATATAAGGCTTTTCACCATCTTTCTGAGCTCCATCTAGGCTAACCAGCCCACTTGCATGTTGTGCAGCCATCACCGTAAAAACTGGTTCCCAGCACCCTTGTTGGCCTCACCACCTGTATCCCGAACTTTGTGCCTTGCTTTCTCTTTCCTGATTAAGTTCCTGGTTTTCTCTGTTCTGGTTGCTTCCCCAACTGAGCTGACCCTGGCTTCCCTCTTTGACTGTAACCTATACTTGCCCTTTAGGTCATACGTTTAGAGAGCCATGACTAGCATTTTTAGAGATGGAAACAAATCCGGACAGGATAAATTGTGCATAATGAGGGTACATTTTCAATGTGCATGTATTGGTTTGCTATGTAATTTTTTTTTTTTTTTTTTTTGGTCTGTGAGACATAGTTAAAAAAAGTTTGAACGCACATTGCTTTAAAAAACATGTCTGCTGTTCTGAGTAAACACTGCCCCAAATCCACCTGGTCCTCACACTTTATCCCAGGACTTGTGTCTTTCCCCGAGGACCTGCCCACTCTCACTTGACCTCATCCACCTCTCCATGTACGTTGCCCTCCACTCTCCAGTACACCCCCCGTCGCCCTGAAGGTCAAGCTGGGCCTTTGCAATTTGGTTTTTCCTCCACCAATAGCAATCTTCCCTTCCTTAGTTTTCTGGAAAGTTCTTCTTTTTTTAGGGGGTGCTGTAAGTGCATCCTCCATTATTTAATGTTCAGTGTGTGCATGATTCAAGGTGCTCCAATAGCACATCCTCCAGGAGGCCTCTCCTTCCCCTCCTCCCCTACTCCCAATTCCATTTCCACTTACACACCAGAATTTATGACATGTCAAAGCTTAAGAGCATTCTTTCTAAAACCTAACTTCTCTTCCCCGTGTTTTCACTGGAGAATCACCTGTGCTTCTACCTGCTCCCAGAGCCCCGGCGCATGTAGCTGTCATAGCCCTTAGCAATCACCAAATTATAATTGTTGAGTCTGTGTATATGTTCTCCACACAAGGTAGGAGCTCCTTAAGGTTAAGGCCTGAGCCCTGTTGATCTTTGGACCACCAGCGCCTAGAGCAGGGCCTGGCATCAGTACGAATTGGCACTCAACTCGAATTGAAATTGTCCCCTAGTGTGGTTTGGAGTGCACAGGTGACCAGTGGGAATGAGATAGAGGGCCACTTGGTCTCTGGAGGAAGGTGGTGGCCCAAGGAAATAGTTTGGAGGGGCAAAGTCCAGTGCTGGGGCTCCAGCAGAGGAGATGGGCGAACCACTAACCACGTCTGCTTAGGAACTCAAGCGGCCATGTTCCCAGCACTTGGAAAACCAAGGGAAACCAAAAAGTCCAAACCCACACGATGTGAGAAAGCAGGAAAACGCCACACAGTCTCTTCTGGAGGGTGTGGTGCCACACGCAAAATGAATAAAGGAGTGCACAAAATAATCAGAGGTAAGAAAAATCCCATGGAAGGCACAAAACCCTCAGGGCCAGGGGAGGACCGGGCCCTTCACAGACTGCGAAGGTGGATAAAGGACACAAGAGTGGAAACTGGTATTGGCACAAAGATGGGAGGCCCAGGAGCCAGGACAATTCAGAAGCACATTCCTCATGGACTCTCTGAATGAACAGAAGTGAACGGAAGAGTCAAGCTTCAGAGAGACCAGGGGGAGTCGTTTGATTACATAGAAAGCACACTCTGTAGGAAATGCCAATGCACTCTTTGCTCCATGCTGCGTTCACACAGGTACTATCATGGGATTTTCCCACCTACCTCTTGTCCCAGATACCAGGTTTCCAATAAAGGGCTCTGTTGTGGCCATCGTTAATTAACTACCGGCACAATGAATGGCTGCTGAGTACCAAGTGGAGAAAGTTAGCACAGGAGGCTTGGGAAATTTCACCTAAGTTATACAAGTCCTAACAGAGGGACTCATTTATTCTGGTGGTGGTGGTGGGAGGGGGTTATGCACAAGGCCAGCAGCTAGCACAGGGCCTGGCACTTTCTGAGGAGGGAATAGCTAGGGAGGAGTCAATGAATCATGGTGCTCTCGCTCTCTCTCTCTCTCTCTCTCTCTCTCTCCCTTTCTAAAGCAACTAAATCATTTTGGTTTATAAGAATAGCACTTCCTGAAATAGCCAGGATGTCTTTAGAAGACTGTACTGACCTGGTGCTGGGAGGCAGAGAGTGGAAAGTGAGGAGGGGGCGGAGGGGAGGAGGTAGAGAAGGAGAAAAAAACGCATCCCCCTTTCAGGCCACATTCAAGCCGATGTCAAGGAGAAAAATTTCTCTGTGAACGTAGAATGCAACCAACTCATTCAGTCAGATTCAAAGGAAAATAAACGAGGCAGGTGAAACCCAGAGCCAGGAAGAGTGGAAGCGATTTTTGGACTCAGAATTCACAATGAGGTAAGTCGAAAAGAACATGAAATTGCTGTCAGTTTCTTGTAGCAGAGCCAACTTCCTGCTTTTCTAATGGCTTGTATCATCAACTCGGGAAATGCGGGGATTTGAACCAGATGATGAATCAATTACCTCAATGAGATGAAATACCCAAACTCCACGAATGCATCGGGAAGCAGCAAGAATAAAAAGCCACCATCGTCGGGTGTCTTCTGAAGAGCAGGTTAAGCAAAGGTGCTGACATTAGTCTCCTCAACAGAGCTCAGGGTTACAAGCTGTTCCCTCCCACTCCCAGCTCCCAGCAGGGCACCCCCGCCCCCCAAGGCTGTTGCATAACCCATGGGCAGGTACCCAACTGCCCTTGGGTGCATTAATAAAATTAAAAGAGATATTGGGGAGAGATGGAGAGAGGGAAAGGGGTCACTCAGGTAACCAAGGGCTAGACAGAACAACCTAGGACAGAAAAGAGAGGAAGGAACAGAGACACAAAGTAAGAAGACATTTGAGTGCAGAGAATTGGGGCTTCCGCTAGATGGGCCGCTGAAAGAAAAATCTTCATCCTAGGTGAGTCATTTGTTGACTACTGCCTTTAAAGGTGGTCCATAATATCCCCAGCCAGCCCCTAGGGGAAAAGCTCTCAAGCAATTCAGGGAGCTGAAAACAGAACACCACTATTACAGGACAATAATTTCAGAAGAAGACAGCACCTACAGAAAGAGAAGAGATCTTTAGATTCTGACTCATAATGTTTGCGCCTTTAACACAGTTGGGTATATAAAACCAAATGTGAGTTATATTACTACATCTATGAGCTGTATTGCTATATTAAGCATGTATACACAGGTACTGGTGTATGCAAGGCCATCTGCACGCTGTGTTTGGTTCCTAACTCTCCTGTTGGCCCCTATCCAGAGAGTTAGCCATTTAGATCCCTACTTACAAGCTAAGCCCTTACTTTTGTTAATATGACCCGTCATCGGGCACCTGGGTGGCTCAGTCGGTTAAGCGTCCAACTTCAGCTCAGGTCATGATCTCGCGGTCCGTGAGTTCGAGCCCCGCGTCGGGCTCTGTGCTGACAGCTCAGAGCCTGGAGCCTGCTTTGGATTCTGTGTCTCCCTCTCTCTGCCCTTCCCCTGTTCGCCCTCGCTCTCTCTCTCTCTCTCTATCGAAAATAAATAAACATTTTTAAAAAGTTAAATATATGATCAGTCCTAACTCAGACAGTAGGTATTTCTGGAGCTACACTCTAGCTTTATGGAGTCAACCACCAAGTCATCTGACTATAAGACCACTTGGATAACTAGCATTTTGTATTATTTAAAACACCCATCATCTCCTTGTGCCCCAAGATTGCTAGTGGGTTGCTACCTCAGGAACTCCCTGCCAGAGCTATTCTTTAGATAACCTGCCTGCCACTCTAGCTTTTCTAGGACTTGAGTCCAAGAAGTCCCACTCACCGCATTCTGTCCAGCCCCAAACAGGCAAGGCATGCAAGGCATCATGGTCCTCAGGAACCAGGAACAAAACCAGGAACCAAAACAAAAAGCAGGGAGGCAGCACCAAGCAACAGCTCCCAGGCACTCTGGGGAAAGAAGGCGCTGGACCGAGGAAGCAGGGGGTGAGTATTTAGAAGGAGGCTGGTGGCCCCGTCAGTGTCTTCAGGCCTCGTTTCAGAAGTCCCAGGGAATGTGGTGGGAATGGCATGTAGAAGAGGTAGAGAGGAAGGTGGTCATTCTCACTCACATGCAACCCGCACCCCAGACAGCAGGCTGGGATCTCCGAGACGAGCCCTAGTGCTAGAGAGGGGGTCTGGCAAAAGCTATACAAAGTCTCAGTCACTGGGGTTCTTGTCCTGGGAAGAAAAGCTAAACAACAAACAAACAAAGAAGCCCTAAAAATAAGCTAAAGACAACCCAGGCTGTGTACTTGAACACCAAGACCTGTAGATCAAGACCCGTAAGGGTAAGTCTGGTGCAGTTGCCTTGTAGACTCTCCCCTGCCCCCTGTCTTGCCCTTTTCTAGTTGGCCTCATCTTCACATTCACGCCCGATTTGCTAAAACACAGCTTTTGTCAGGTCAGTCTCTGTTCAGGCTCTTGGTCAAATGCTCGGTTATTATGAGGCATTTGTACCTTCAGCTGTCCAATCTAGCAGCTGTCACAGACTCCAGGACAGGGCAGTGTGGTGCCGCCAAAGCCAAGGTCAGGAGTATACAGCAGAGAGGTTTCTGAAGTGAAAATTGAAAATAAATACTTTTATTTTGTGCCTGGAAGTAGGAGACTTTTAAAAGTTGGAGACTTTGAAGTGAAGCATCTTTATTGTAGTTTTGAGAATGGGTGACGGATTGTGAGACACTGAGAGAAGATAGTAGGGGCAGGGTTTTGAATAGCTGAAGAGAAAAAAATTAGTGCTTAGCGTTTGATGAAGTTACATGTGACCAATATTTCTTTTCACACCCTAATTTGTCTACTCAATGTTTATTCACTTACTCTACACGTTTGTTGAGTACCTACTACGTACCAGACCCTGTAGGGGTCGAGAGGACATGGTGGTGAACAAGATAAACACAGTTCTGCCTTTAGGCAGTTACAAAGAACTGATAACAGGGGTGTCCGGGTGGCTCAGTCGGTTAAGAATCTGACTTTGGCTCAAGTCATGATCTCTCGGTTCGTGGGTTCGAGCCCTGCATTGGACTCTGCACTGACAGTGTAGAGCCTGCTTGGGATTCTCTCTCTCCCCCTCTCTCTTTTCCTCTGCCCCTCCCCTGCTTGTGTGAGCTCTCTCTCTCTCTCTCTCTCTCAAAAAAAAAAAAAAAAAAGGACTGGTAAGTGTAACACACAGCTTGTTACAGGAGCACATGCAAAGGACATGTAACCTCGGCTCTGGGATCCCCTAGGTCTCAACTGCTATTGGTCTCTCTGGCCACATTGGTTTCCTCCCATTTCCCTACATGTGTTCTGCATATTCCTGACTTCAGGTCTGGGGTTATATTTGCACCGAGTCTACACAGGGCCTGTGAATTCTTTAAGGTCTATCTTGTGTCTCAAATCCCGTCAGAAGGGATTTCTAGTGAAGATGGCATGTAAGTCAACACTTGTAGGTCCACCTCCTGTCCCAGGGCTCCAAACACATCACAGTAGGAGACAAGCCTCCTTGAAAAGAAACCCAAACACAAATGGCCATGCTCAAAAACAAAATTAAAAAAAAAATTTGTTTTTTACAAAATAAAAAAAGTGTTGTTTTTATCATTTTGCATTTTTAAAAATTTATTAGAGAGAGAGAGAGAGCACGTGAGTCGGGGAGAGGGGCAGAGGGAAAGAGAGAGAGAATCTTAAGCAGGCTCCACGTTCAGTGTGGAGCCCGACTCAGGGCTCTATCCCACGACCCTGGGAACACGACTAGAGCGAAATCAAGAACCAGATGCTCAATGGACTGAGCCGCGCAGGTGCCCCTCATTCTGATTCTTATTTCAATGATTGCATTTATCAGGTCCAGGATTTTCAATTAGTTACGCTTTTATGTCCAACTGTTCTTTTTCGTCTGGCTATCTTGTTTCACCTTTTCTTGTTCTTTATGAGACCTATTCTCCCCTTAATCTCTTTAAGGATCTTAAACATACCTTTAAAAAGACTTTTTCATACCAATCTCTTATTTCCATTTCCATTTCATCTGGATGAAATTTTATCTTCTATTTATATTTTTGTCTGTTTTCTCCATGTGTTTTGGAATTTTGGTTTGAAGGGCTCATGGTGGTTAGGAGGTTTTATTGTTTCTCTCTCTCTGTTCCCCCAGGCTCTGACAGTGTTGTGGTTACTTTATGCCAGCTTCCCAAGCCCCAGTGTAGATCTCTTTTTTCCCCTTCCTTCCTTTCCCTTCCTTCCTTCCTTCCTTCCTTCCTTCCTTCCTTCCTGCCTTCCTTCCTGCCTTCCTTCCACCTTCCCTCCCTCCCTTCTTTTCTTTCCTCCCTTCCTTCCTTCTTCCCTCCCTTCTTTTCTTTCCTCCCTTCCTTCCTTCCTTCCTCCTGCCCTTCTTTTCTTTCCTTCCTTCCTTCCTTCCTTCCTTCCTTCCTTCCTTCCTTCCTAGCAGTTCAGAAGTGCCTATCCTATTGAAATTGAAAAAGATTCTGTTGCCAACCCAGGGGGCTGCTTGACTCATGTCCTTGCCTCAAAATAGGATTCATTATTTCCAACCTTTCAAGACACTCAAGTTCAGAGCCTCCACTGCTCCAGGTGGGGGTTAAATGAATCCTTTCTATCATTTTCCTTTCATGGGTGGGGAAGGCCACAAAAGCACTGAATTCACTCAGTAAAACCAGCTCTGTCTCCCCCCCACTCCATTGCAGGGCACATCTGATCCCCTTTACCACAGCAGATATTGACATCTCATAGCCTATGCCTACGTTCACACCTGGGAGAAATGGCTTCAGCTTTGCGTACAGTATTGTGTTTGGACAAAAACAAAACAAAAAAAACCCACAAAAAAACAGAAAAAAACCCTCTTGATTTCAGCTCAGGTGATGACCTCACAGTTCATGGGTTTGAGCCCCTGTGTCAGGATTCACACTGACAGTGCGGAGCCTGCTTGGGATTCTCTCTCTCCTTCTCTCTCTGCCCCTCCCCCCCAACTCTCTCTCTCTTTCTCTCAAAATAAAGAAATCAACTTTAAAAAAGAAATCAGAATGAATAGGTATGTCCCAACCTGGTCATATTTGAACAGATAATTGAAGAACTAGAAAATACCATTAGGACACTCATGTAGGACACAGCACAGAATGGTAGAGATTGAAACCATGAAATGCCAAGGTCAACCAAGAAAAGATTCAAATGCGGAGAACAAACTGGTGGTTGCCGGGGGAGGGGGGAGGGGATGGGTTACACAGGTGGTGGGGATTAAGGAGTGTGCTCGCCATGATGAGCACCAAGTCTTGCACGGAAGCATCTAATCACTATATTGCACACCAGAAACTAGCATTAAGCTGTATGTTAACTAACTGGAATCTAAGTAAAAACCTAGAAAAAAAACTATGAGATGCCAGTTAGAAAACCCAGAAAGTAGATGGAAAAACTCTGGCATCGCCCTAATAGAAATTCCTGCAAAAGAAAGTATAGAGGGTGGCAGATAAGAGATATTGGTGGAGACTGGCTGGTAATTTTCTGGACTTGAAGACGGATAACAGTGTACAACTACTGCTAAACAAGATCGGTTTTCTTGAAATGCCTTACATGACCTGGCTCCTTACTGGCTCTACGACTTTGCCTCTTCCTGCTTTCTTCCTCGCTCACTTTGCTTTCGCCATCCTGGCCTCCTTGCTAATCCTTGAACAAAAACAAGCCCATTCCTACCTTAGAGCCTCTGCACTTGCTCTTTCTCTGTTTGAAATGCTTTTCCCCAAGATGATCTGTATGGCTCATTCTTTCATTCTCTTTAGATTTCTCTTCAAATATTACTGTATCACAGAGAACTTCCCTGATGGAAGCAAGTAAATATTTGCTTAGGAAATGAATGACCAAATGGGTAGATGGATGAATACTATCCTTTCTCCATTGCCACCTTACCCGCCCACATGTACATGGTACTTGGTACAGTGCTTTAGCGGCACCTGGGTGGCTCAGTGGGTTAAACGTCTGACTCTTGATTTTGGCTCAGGTCATGATATCACAAAGCATGAGATTGAGCCTCACATTAGGCTTGAGATTCTCTTGAGAATCTGCTTGAGAATCTCTCTCTCCCTCTCTCCCTGCCCCTCCCCAGCTCTCTCTCTCTCTCTCAAAATAAATAAACATGTTTTAAAAAATCCATGTAAAGCCCCATCTACGTCCTAAAAGCTGACATCACTGTGTGCACATGTGAATTAATATTTAGTGACAGATATGTTTACTCTATTTTCCCTAAAAGTTTCACTCTTCATGATAGAGCAATTAAATCATAGAATTATAAAGTTAGAGCTCCTTAGCTAAGACTTCCATGTTTTTACATGTGAAAAAATGGTGGCCAAGAGAGGTAAAATGGACACACACCCAAGCAGTTTACCAGAACCAGAACTAGAAATCAGCCTCTTGACTCTAAGCCCCATGTCCTTTTTACCACACTTCATGTCTGCTTTATCCTCCTTGCATTCAGAGAAATTGGGTCACAAATAATCCCATTCCCCTAACGAACATCTTCTTAACCTCTGTGAACACATGCGCTGTTTCCAGGTAACAAGAGATTAGCCCTACTTGCTTTGGAGAAGTTGGGGCTTCCGGGTGCCAGTTCATTAAAAATGTAATTTTAACGTGTTTTTATTTCTATGGCTCCTTGTCATTAAGAGTCTATAATTAAAATAATTAGAAGAAGAATCTTGCCTGTTAATCAGTCTACATTTCAATAAAACATTTTAAAATTCACAGTCCAAAGCTGTTACCTTATTATTTAAGCATGAGTTCTATTATATAAATTGTCACCACAGCACAGCCAACCAGTTATTTATAGAAAAAAATCTGTTAGCTTTTCCTTGGTAAACCAATGTCACTCTACGCTGAAGTTATTGAAGAAATTATAGGGAGACGGAAGATGGGTGGGTTGGCATCCCCCCAGTGTAACTGGGCTCTGGAAGATTTCCAAAGCCTCTTTTGGATGCAGTGTACGTCAAGAGGGTTGAGAAGAAACACAGTTTCGCAGCAGCAGTGAGAATTCATGGTGCTAAATTTTGGGTGTCATGCATACATATATATATATATACACACAGACATATGTATGTGGTGATAGTGATGAAGAGGTTTTTTTAAGCTGCTATAATTCAGGAAGGCTATATTCCAATGGTACAACCGGGTTTGAGACACTAAAAAGCAATGATGATTACAATCGCCATGACCGATTGCACATTGTATGTATTCTGTTCTCTATTTACTGTAAGCCTGCACCCTTAGTCCTCCAGAAGCCTTGTGCTAGAGCGTGTCTGTAGGACTTCTCTGTTTGCATTGCCCACAGAAGTAACCTTTGCGTGACCTAGGAGGGTCTGGGCTGGAAGCCTGCCTGAGCTCACACACAGGGTTTAGAACTGATGCCGTATATTTATTTCCATGACCTTGCTGATCCCACTAAATGCACGCTTCCCTGGGGTCTCATCTTGCTTCTTAGAAGCAAGGTGATAATGCAACTAATTAGAATTAAGGTCCATGTCTCAAGAAATAAATAATAACATATTTAACAACCAGCGTGAAATAAACATTGCAGGTGGGATTTTAAAATATTTTTTTAAAATTATAAACCTTTCTGTGGTTCTGGATAAGGAGCTTTATGACAAGTTTGTGGAGTCGGTGGGGATAGAAAGGAAACCATGGGAGATCTGACACCTTTCTGTGGCTGATAGACTCTAAGATGTACCCCTCCTCCATACCTCCTATTCTCCACATCCCTGTGTAACCCCCTCCCCTTGAGTGTGGGCAGGACCTGTGACTTGCTTCTAAGCAACAGAATATGGCAAAGGTGCTAGAATGTCACCGTTGTGATTATGTTATATAAGACTGTAACTTCCATCTTGCTAGCAGACTCTCTCTCTCAGTGGCTTTGATCAAGTATGCCGCCACAGGAGAGGCTCATGTAGCAAGAAACTAAGGGCAGCCTCTGGTTGATAGAGGCCCTCAGGAGTTGAGACCTTCGGTCCAACAACCTGCAAGTAACTGAGTGCTGCCAACACCTATGTGAGCTTGGACGCAGACCCTTCCCCAGTCGAGCCCCAGCTGAGACCCCAACCCTGGCTGAAACCCTGGTTGCAATCTTGCTGGAAACTTTGAAGCAGAGGATCCAGCTAAGTCATGCCCAGGTTCCTGACTCACAGATAATGTGCATGTTGCCTTCAGCCACTGCAATGCTTCTAGTAATTTGTTATGTAGCAAAACATAACTATTAATGCTTCTCAGTGATAAAAGGTGGGGGATGGTGTTTTACATTCCAAAAGAGTTGTAGAAAGGAGACGTCGAAAATTGAAGAGAGTCTAGGCATAGACAGAGGGCCCTGGGTTTGTGTCCCTACCGTGCCATTTAGTGTCTGTGTGACCTGAAGTTATTTCCATGCCTTCTTCAAACCTCAGTTTCCGTATCTCTAATATGAGGATAATATTTTCTACCTCATGGTCCTGTTTGCAGGAGTAAACCAGATATTGTGTTTAGATAGATATAGCAAAAGAGATACATGATATATATGACAGATACGAAATGTTTAATAAATGCTACTTGTCACCATACACTTCCCCTCTTGGAACAATTATGAACTTGTACCCAGGGGCCCTTTAGCATGATATAGCAAAGCCAGGTTGGTTTGCTAGCTTTTTTTGTTCCCTCCAGTTCCGGCTTCATGTTTCAGAGAGACTGAGTGGCCTTCCATTCGGTTCTGAAAAGGTTTTACTCTCGTGGGTATTATAAATGTTCTCTTCTCAGTGTGCGACATGATTATCTAATTCCTTTTGGTCTGAGGCAAAACTAGGGAGATATGGGAATGATGGGGTATTAAAAATCCTTTTTCAAATAAGGAAATAGATGACATTCCCTCAGTGCCACAAATATCTGACCTCAGCCTTGGTACACGAGATGGCTTTGCATGCAGGAGAGACTTCATTAGCTCGCTAAGAGCATTGAGCTGTCAGTCACACATTTCCAGCCGTCTTTTGCTTTCTTTGTTGGCATTAACATATTAGACATTGCGAAATTTTTATCCTCTGCTTAAATGGTGTGAGTAAATGTAATAGTATATAATACCTCAGCCTGTAATGCAAAGATTTCTTAGGCTCTGCTCAGGCTACACCTATCCGGTAAAAAGAAGCTGTAATTTTGTTTGAGCGCCCTGCCTTTGTGACTCACGATCAGTGGAGCTCTATACTTAAAAGAAGTTTGGGAAACCCAGGAAAAAAGAGATCTGCTCTGCAAACACGTGATGGATATTTGGACCACAGGAGGGCTGGGATGACCCTTTTTCGAGGAGAACCCATCCTTCACCTTCACTGAGAATTATACAAAGGTGCTCTTTTCTGGTCCTCCCCTCCCCCACCCCGGAACTTGTCTTCCCTTTTCTTACAACAAAACAAGACAAAACTGTATCCCTGCTGTCACTCTGTGTATAAATTGATTGAAAGACCTGGGTTCAAATCTTGGCTCTGTTGCCTAGTTAGTTTTGGGCTCTTGGGCAAATCGTTTCGTCTCTCAAGGGTGTGGCTTCCTCATATTTATACTAAAATGGAGAGAATAGGGGCTCCTGGGTGACTCAGTTGGTTAAGCAACCAAGTTTGGCTCAGGTCATTATCTCACGGTTCATGGGTTCGAGCCCCGTATCAGGCTCTGTGCTGACAGCTCAGAGCCTGGAGGCTGCTTTGGAATCTGTGTCTCCCTCTCTCCCTCTTCCCTTCCCCCGCTCACACTCTGTCTCTGTCTCTCAAAAATAAATGTTAAAAAAAATTAAATAGAATAACTAGAACCTTGAATGATGGATATAAAGATGCAATGAGATATGTGAAAAGGTCAAACTCAATCATTTTCTTCTGCATACACACACTAGGGTACAGAATCAGTTTCAGGAAGAACATTTTAACACTCCTCTTTTTCTTTATATGTTACATTTTCCTCCTATCTGAGCAATAAGCTATCTAGTACAGCGTTCAGAGATGTCTTCTCTGTTCTTAGGTATTATTGTAATTCAAAAGGTTTGCTTCTGATTCTTGTTGATGGAGATAATAAACCTGACATTTAACAGAGCACTTGCTATCAGTAAGTGCTTCACATATATTTCTTCATTCAATCTTCACGGTAACTCCACGGAGAAACTGAAGCCCAGAGAGGTCGTATAACTGGCTAAGGGCCATGAAGCTCTATGGACTCAGGAACCAGATCCAGTTATCTGAATTCAGAGTCCACACCACAGCTTCCCGCGAAGCATGGCTATGCACCTTCTGCAAATGCTTATTCTCGGATACTAACTGTCTAGAGCAGTAGAACTACGGAAACGTAGTTTGCAAAAGGTAGTTTGCAAAAAGTTCTGCAAGTGGGTCATTAGATGCAGCTGCTGCTGATGGCATAGATTGCACACCTTGGTTCGCTGAGACATGTATCCCGACTTTGGGGGAAAGAGCCCCAGGAATCGGTCCCTGGCTGGCACACACTTGCAGTCAACATAACGCTGAGTCTTTGTTCTTGCGGCGTGACCAGAACCTTCAAAGGTGAGTGTGTTCTTGGTAGAAAGTGATAACTTTAACCCCCACTTATTATAAATATATTCTTATGAGAAATAAATTATCAACGATAAAGGAAACCATTTAAATGGCATTGCTGCTGAATAGCTGTGCCTCCACCAGCTTCTGAAAAATTGCATAACCTGTGTGAGAGGCATCGTCAATAAACAGCTTTAATATAGTTTTTATTTTCTTATTTTCCTTTAGAATCACTGTGATCCACGAGCCTTCCAAAGCCTAATCTATCCAAAGCATCAGTAATAAATCATAAATATTTATAGCATTTAATCATGAGGCAGCCAAAGAACTAAAGAAGTGTTATATTATTCAGCAGTTCATTAAGCACCCAGCATGCTTATAATCCAATGGCGAGGTCTGTGAGTGGTGTCTTCCCTCTCTTCCATAGGAAAAGAAATCATTAATGGTCACATTCACTTTAAGTTGTAGCAGGTGTGGACCGAAGTCAATTAGACAACACCATCCCTGATGCCCTGGAAATGTATAATTTAACAGAACAACAAAACGTATTGTCTTACCCATCCCATTATAGAGGGAAGAAGGGAATGGTGGAGTGGGGTAGGGGTTGGGGGGGAGACAATTACTGAGCCCTCCTGAGAGCTAGGCAATAATAGTTGGAACATCACATTTGCATTATTAATGACTCTATTTCACTTCCATTCCCATATTCCCTTTGTTTTATTCTTCCTGAAAAGAAAATATCAGATATGTTATTCAGTACACAAGCAGGGCTAATAATAAGATCCATTCAAATGTGGAGTGGGGACTCCCTTTGGAGATAAGAGTCATCACCGGCAGTGCCCAAGCAGAGGCGGGATGCCCCTCTGTTGGGGGTTTTGAAAAGGGGATTTCCTATCAGAAAAGATGACCGGGACCACTTCCAAAGCAGACAGAGATGCAAACTTCCTTTTCCTTCTCTACAGTGGAGGCTAGAATGCCCGATTTCCCACGCTCAGTTGAAGATGGGCGGGACCACATGACCCAGTTCTGGTCAGTGAGACGTTTGCAGAAAGGGAGTATGAGGGAGGCTTTTGAGACAGGTTTTAAAAGAGAAAGACTCGGGGAAACTGGGTGGCTCAGTCGGTTAAGTGTCTCACTTTGGCTCAGGTCATAATCTTGCAGTTTGTGGGTTCGAGCCCCGCATCAGGCTCTGTGCTGACAGCTCAGAGCCTGGAGCCTGCTTCAGATTCTGTGTCTCCCTCTCTCTCTGCTCTTCCCCTGCTCACACTGTGTCTCTCCCTCTCAAAAATAAATAAAAAACGTTAAGAAAAATAAAAATAAAAGAGAAAGACTCATTGGAACCCTTGTACGCTGCTGCTGGGAATGTAAAATGGTGCAGCCACTTTGGAAAACAGTTCGGCAAGTCCTCAAAAAGCTAAAACACAGAGTTACCATGAGTTGACATAAAAACTTGTACACAAAATATTCATAGCAGCATTATTCATAATAGCTCACAATGGAAACAACCCAAATGTTCACATATCACTCTGTTATATCCATACAGTGGAATATTATTCGATCATAAGTGAGAATGGAGTCCTGATACTTCCCTTCAGTGGATGAACCTTGAAAATATGATGCTAAGCATAATTCACAAAAGGCCACATACTGTACGGTTCCATTTATATGAAATGTCCAGAAGAGGCAGAGAGAAAGAAAGGGGATAGTGGTTGCCAGGGGCGTGGGGAAGGGGTGGGGAGTGGGTACTAGCTGCTAATGGGTACAGGTTTCTTCTGGAAATGATGGAAACATTCTAGAACCTAATGATTGCACAACCTTCTGAATATACTAAAAGCTACTGATTTATACACTTTAAAGGGATGAATTTTATGGAATGTGAATTAAAGCTCTACAAAAAAAGAAAAAAGAGTCAGCTGGCCTACCAGTAAGGCCTCTCACCTGTTGTCCTTCAATCATCCCTTCTCTCCCATCATGCAACGAAAATGGGAAGCCCAACGGGCAGCAATGACAATGAAAACAAAGGCCATTTGCTAAAGAGGATGGACAGAAGGTGTCAGGGCCCAGTAAATGCCCTCTTTGTCGAAGCTACCGTTGGTCAAATTTTCTGCGGCTGGTTTAGCTGAACGCAACCCTTCCAACTAACAGACTTCCCAACTTTTAAGATTTTATGAAAAGCCAAATTACTGTTACAATGAAAAAGAATTGAGTTATGCAAGGTGGTATGTAGAGAGGCGTAGGAAAATAGTTCTTCACAAAGTGTAATTTAAAGAAGACTTCCCATTTTATGGAGATATTTAGCGCTCGTGCTATATGATAAGTGTTTCCGTTTATGATGCTACGCTGTGACGTGGAGTAATGAAATGTGAAATATGTATTGAAAGCACTTTCAGGAAAATACAATAAATAAAAATAATTACCACTATAACCATTCCATGAAGACATTCTATGCGGTCAAAGATGAAGACTCTATTTGGGGCTTGTTTCCTAAATGCCTGCAAGGAAACTCATAATGGTAGATCCTTGTTATATCGCTAGATAAGACCGAAGACATTTCAAAACTACAAGTTGTTAAGCATTAAATAGCCATAATTTGAGTATAAGGGGAGCTATTATGAGTGAAGACAGTGTAAAATATGTTGACATTTAAGTCGTCTCTGAGATATTAGTGGGTTCCTGTGCCATTTTAAGCCAAACTTTCTGAAATCTGTGCTCATAAATTCTCTGTCTAGTTTCATACATTTTTATTGAATAGGCAGATAGCTTAACATCCTCCAGTTACTGATTTTCCACTCTGTCCCAACATTACAAAATTCTGGAGTTCTGAATTTTGAAATTGTTGCCCAAATGAACGCATTGTGTTTAGATGTACTTACATTGGATCTGGCAAACCAAGTTTGGTTCCGGTGCATGATTATTCTCAGAAATAATTCATGTGAAAAGAGAGGTGGTCCCCCAAATCTTTCACTCATTAGACATTTTAAACTGCCAAAGATTTTGTTCAAAGCCTGAAAAATAAAATTAATCACATATTTGCTTGAGTGAATAACAGACAATAATACCATGAGTTCAAACAACGTGGATGAATTCCACAACATGAGCTCAAACAGCACAGACAGGCCAAGACAGTTGTTTGCTTTTTTTTTTTTTTTTTCTTAATTAAAATTTGGGGAAGAAATAGAAAGAGACAGAATCTGCCAATCTAGTTGATATGCCCCGATCTCTTTTTTTTCTTCTTTTAATTTTCTTTTAACATTTATTTATTTTTGAGAGACAGAGAGAGACAGAGCACGAGCAGGGGAGGCACAGAGAGAGAGGAAGACACAGAATCCAAAGCAGGCTCCAGGCTCTGAGCTTTCAGCACAGAGACTGACACGGGGCTCAAACTCACGAACTGTGAGATCATGACCTGAGCCGAAGTTGGAAGCTCAACCGACTGAGCCACCCAGCAGCCCCCACACACCCCATCTTTTCTTTATTTGGCTCCCGAAGGCTCAATCTTCGTGTTTGTCTTTGTGGTAATGCAGATGGCTCACAATTTGGAAAACTACACCGTTCTTCAGGGGTCATGTCTTGA
Source organism: Lynx rufus (assembly GCF_022079265.1). Lineage (NCBI taxonomy): Eukaryota > Metazoa > Chordata > Mammalia > Carnivora > Felidae > Lynx > Lynx rufus. The sequence continues at coordinate 125,691,497 of NW_025814834.1, read as the reverse complement.
GTAGTATGTTTTTCAGCTATCCTCATTTGGTTTCAAATTCAATAGGTGCATCACCTCCAGGTAGACAAAGAGCAGACACGAGTATGTGTGGAGCCCCACTGAAAAGTCTAAGAAACTATAGGAATTTAAGCAATTATTTTGGTGATGGGGTAACGAGTGATATTTTATATCTAATGATTCTATGAGTCTCTCATTCTTCCTATCCCTACACCCTGGGGGTGTGTCAGCTCCCAAACCACTCTCTTCTGCAAGTTCTTTTGATAAATGCTCATTTGATGTAAGACTATGAAACTGCAGACAATAATTTCTCAGGGACTAAACATAATTTCGAAAAGACCCTCCTATTTCCACACTTACCACTTCTTTCTATTGAAATGATGTCAGCTCATTACACTAAATGATAGCTGACTGGCCAAGGCTGTGTGCACAGTTATTTGACAGGAGTCCTCGAAGGGTGGGTGAGGATTTTGTCAAGTCAAGTGCTGACTGTTTTCATTAAGCTCCAGTTGGCTTTTTAGAGCAGGTACAAAGAAGAGAGAAATACTTTGTCACAGACAGAAGAGTAGGAGGGAGGAAAGGTATCTCGCCATTTGTGGAGGCATCCAAGAGCATGCTTCCTAAGTATAGGTAGAATTCCTCCAAGGCTTGAAATACTTTTTAGGGATGAAAAGAGAAAATGAATATGTTTGGCTCTGAAGGAGCCTTGGCTGATGAAAATAATCACAATAATTAGTCATTGCATCAAAAATACATTGTGGAGAGTTGCTCAGCTGGAACAATTACTATTCTCCACCCCACTGACCTTTTAAGAAGCTTCATCTTGTAGTTGAAGTTCATGTTCATCCCCCACACCATAACCTCGACTCCTTTCCAGGGATCAGTTGTGACGCATGTTTCTGTGCTGAGATGGGCTTATAAATACACACAGATGTGCTAACACGAAAAGTCATTAGATTCGCAACCAAATGCTACAGCTACCTTAAAATAGCAGCGGATTTCTATTACATACTCTTTAATGAGTCTGATGCGTTTTTACTTTATTTATTTATTTTTGCATGATTTGTTTTTAGCTTTTCTAAGAAGCACTGATGTGGTAAAGAAGGCTTCTCGAGGAACTCAGTATGGGTTCCACATGCATGCCTGTGGAAAGCTGGTGACTTCCATTGGTGGTAGGAGTCAGGATCTGATCCCTGAGAGACTTGGGGACAGAACACTGTTCCTTCACCTTTGTGTCCTCCAGGCCTCACACAGTCCAGTCCTCAAGTCAACCTGAGTGATCTTGAGAGGAAGCAGAAGACTAATTCTTCTTACTGAGGACGTCTGATCTCTCAGACAGAAAGGTCACCAAAGTGATATTAGCAAAATCCAGGATGATAACGGCTACTTTAATGACAAGTCAAATTTTAATATTTTACAGAATTACCCTAATATTAAGACTATTAAGATATAGAGCCACATTAAGGGAACAGAACTATTATGAACTTCTGAAAGGAATGAATCTTTAGAAGAAAAATAAAACAACTTTGGCCAATCCATGTGACTTCCATACTGTTTTTTTCATTAGTTATGGAAGGTTACTATTTTTGTGTTTGTCATGAAAAAAAAAAGATTTTTTTCTCCTCCTTTTAAAATATTACTGAATTAGTCAACTCTATTTCCAGAGCTTTTAGGGAACATCTAAAGCGTACAGTGGTGTAATTTGGAAAGTGATTTCCTAATATGCTAACTTCAAAGGAACTTTGAAATCTCAGAATGTAAGATCCAGCCCAACGTCAATCTACCAAAGCACCATTCAGTGGCCTGTTTGGGCTTTGTTTGGATAGGTCTTTAATAAGCAGTCAAGCACTGAAGGTAGCATTCTGAGAAGCACATTCCTCTATGCCATCACCCTAATCTTTCTCTCTATGAAGGTGTCATGCTTTAATAACACCCAGAGCCCACTGAACTTACAACTTTCATCTATAGCTGCCAGCATATCTCATGTTTAGTTCACTCGTCTGCTCCCTTACGATCACAGCATGGAGATCCAGACCTTTCCTTCAGGTCAAGGACTCCAGCCACAAACCATGCTGGGTAGAAGTAATGATACGAGCACCTTTCTTCCCGAGCTTTTATTTTTATTTATTTATATTTTAACTTCCCAATAGAAGGAAGAGTGGCAGAACAGACAGCAAAACAAAACAGCGGCTACAAATCCCACTTCCAAGATGTAGGCTGCTGCTAGCACAGCACGATCACCTCACTGGAGAGCCATGAGTGATGGTGCAGTTGTGATTTCTTTGCGGCCATGCCCGTGTGGGCCACATACTCTTTGAAGGCATGTGTGAGTGGACGAGGCTGGAGGTGTCTGCTCATGGGGGGTTGGTGTGAGAGAGAGATAAAAGTTCTGTCTTTCCTATCCGGCACGAAAGAGCATTTCTCTAACAGCTCAGCTCTCATACATATGTAAAATCTCCTAACTGGAAAATATCATCCATTAAATTGTTCAAGGTCCTTTATACAAAAACCTCTGTGACAAATTATTTTCAGAGCTCGGTGTCAGAAAAGGTTTGTCTCTCCTGAATAATTGGCCTGTTCGCTTCTACTAGAAAAAAAGAGGTTGCATAACTCATCATATTTTCCTCTTTGCCTTGGTTACTTGGAAACTAAATTTTGCATGCAAACACTGTAGCTTTTTCCTTCCATGTGTTTGCTAAAACATAATTTTCACCTCTTTCCCCTCCCCACCTTGACCCCTCCTAAATCCGATAGGCCCGAATGCTATTCGAAACCAAATTTTGCAAAGTTTATAACAAACTGAGGAAAGCAGTAATGCCACTCATTACATGTTCTAGAATATTCGGTAGATGTAGTTTGCCATCCAAGCTTCTTACTTTTTCAAATTCCTTCCCTGTGCCCTCTCCACCTCCCACCCCAGACCCCCTTTTTCCAGAAACTGCAGCGAATGAGAAAGGAAAGTGATGCCTTTGCTGGGTCACAGGATTCAGAAGGGTTACTTTGAAGGAAATTCTGAGAGAACCGTTTGATGATAAAGGGAGTGTTTGCTTTACTGCCTTTTTTTTTTTTTGCAATTTAATTTGCTAGCTAGAAAGCACATCTGTCTCACTGAAATTAGTATTAACCTAGATACAGCTGATTTTTCTGCATTTAAAACTGAATCCTAGAGCCTGGGTGTCTCAGTCGGTTAAGCGTCCGACTTCGGCTCAGGTCTGATCTCACCGTTCGTAGGTTCAAACCCCGCATTGTGCTCTGTGCTGACAGCTCAGAGCCTGGAGCCTGCTTCAGATTCTGTGTCTCCCTCTCTCTCTGCCCCTCCCCTGCTCTGTGCTCTGTGTGTCTCTTTCTCAAATATAAATAAACATTAAAAAAAATTAAAAATAAAGTTGAACCCTACCTCTCAAAATTGGGCGTTTGTGGACTATTTCTGAGTATCATGTCCATAAATCCTTCATTATCAGGAACTTTCTAGATTTCGAATATTCTGATTCTTTCCCATGGGAAAAAAAAAAGTCCCAGAAATTCCAATAAATTTGGTGCCCAAAATGTATCTCACACAATGTCTCTTACGCTTGGTCACAGGACAAAAATCTTAGGTCAGATTATATATCCTGACTTGGAATTTAGAGAATGTGGCCACTAGAACCCCAAATTTTAAAAGAGGTATAATTAGAGGAGTTTGCTATTATAGTTTTCTGTAAGAGAATGGTTCTGACCTGTTGCAGAGTCTCTTATATTAGTAATGAAATCTTGCCATTCATAATTACTGACGCTTAATATTTTCTTACCAAGATCATAACTGATAATGACCACATTCTTCCCCAGACATAGAATCATTCCAAGGAAGTCTGGGATCTGATCTCAGACATGGTATTTTATGATAATAATCTTCTCTGAACCATCCATTCATAACTAGTCCATTCACAATTGTGATGCTGAAATAATTTGTTCTAGTGATGTACCTGTGTATATTAGCATTTCCATTTTATAGATGGAAAAAACAGAAGCTCTGAGATGTCCAGAGGCTTGTCCCAAGCTGCCTGGTGAAGTTGTACAACTCCTTCACCAGCGCTCTGCCTCTCCTACGTACAAAGGCGCAAGGTGGCATTGGTATTATCCCTTGCTATGCAGCCTGTAGAGGTTAGCGAGATTAATCTGCCTCAAGCGATACATGAGCACTGAGTAAGCATGGGTGTGTATACATAAATGGTCACATGCCAAATAGCTATGAGCCTAGATATGTTTGAAGAAGGGCGCTCTAGGAAGAATTTATAAGGCTAGTCTCCAGAAGTAAGTTTTTATGCAATAGTCCTATTAACACTCTACAAAACTGTTTCAAATCAAGGAGGTCACTCTAATGTATCACTAAACATACAAGGCAAAGCGATAATTTTGCAGTGATTGCTACTGCCCAAATGAAGGGCCCAGGCAATTGCAGAGGCACACAATTGCTTTAGGGTTTTCGTATAATCATTAATATATCTACACAAAGAATGGAAAACAGCAGGTTTTGGAATTTTTGTTGTTTGAATTGTCTGAATAATTACCTCTAAGTTAATTTTTTGGTATGTCTATTAGATGGAGAACTGAAAATGATTTAAAGCACTTAAATTAAAAAAAAAAATCTATTCCTGGGGTGCCTGGGTGGCTCAGTCAGTTAAGCATCTGACTCTTGATTTCAGCCCAGGTCATGATCATGGTTTGTGAATTTGAGCCCTGCATCAGGCTCTGCGCCTGCCTGGGATTCTCTCTGTCTCCCTCTCTCTCTGCCCCTCCCCAGCTTGTTCTCTCTGTTTCTGTCTCTCAAAATAAATAAAATAATTTTTTAAAAATGTATTCCTCAAATTGGTCCTAATGATGCATTAAAAAAAAATTTAGGGGCACCTGGGTGGCTCAATCAGTTAAGTGTTGGACTTTGGCTCAGGTCATGATCTCACAGTCTGTGGGTTTGAGCCCCGCGTCAGGTTCTGTGCTGACAGCTCGGAGCCTGGAGCCTGCTTTGGATCCTGTGTCTCCCTCTCTCTCTGCCCCTCCTCCACCTGCACTCTGTCTTTCTCTCTCCCTCTCTCAAAAATAAACATTAAAAATTTGTTTTTTAAATTTTCCATATAGTTGACACCCAACATTGTATTAGTTTCAGATGTAGAACTTGGCGATTCAACTTCCCTGTATCTTCTGCTAAGTGTAGCTACCATCTGTCACCATACAACGCTATTACAATATCATTGACTATGTTCCTTGTGCCGCGCCTTTTATCTCAGTGACTTATTCGTTCCGTAACTGGAAAGCTGTATCACCCTCTCCCCTTCACCCATTTTGCCCGTTCCCCACCCTTCTTAATAGAAGTCCATCTGACGTTTCTGTTGGTGGAGGCAAAGAAGAGAGGCTAGCCTGCCTTCTGGAGAGCCAGCAGCATTGACTTTGACTGTCCATAAGTATCAATAAGTATCAACACTGCTCATCCCTTGTCTCATCCTTTTCAAGATCTTGAACCTATTGTTAAGGTTCCTTTGAAGAATTTCTGCTTTTGTTCAGACCTGTTGTTCTTTCAAAGCCCTATTCCTTGTGTGAGAAAATAAAGATTGGTTTGCGTTTCAAATTCCTGATGTTTGCGTGGTAGAGATGAAACTCATGCTGGGGTGTTTTTCTTTGTTTGTTTTTGTTTTTGTTTTTGTTTTTGTTTTCTTGATAATTAAGATTGTTCTTGGGGGCGTCTGGGTGGCCCAGTCTGTTGAGCGTTCGACTCTTGATTTAGGCTCAGGTCATGATCTCATGGTGCTGAGATCGAGCCCTGCGTCCGGCCCCCCCGCTGGGCATGGGGCCTGCTTGTGATTCTCTCTTTCCTTTTCCCTCTGCTCCTCCCCTGCTCCCACGTTCGTTCTCTCTCTAAATAAATAAATAAATAAATACTTAAAAAAAAAAAAAAGAAAGGTTGGTTTGTATCTTGTGCAAACATTCTTCTCATTCATTAAAAGAAATGTATTCGACTACTCAGGCATGGCATTCCTTCAGTTCTCCAAACGCATGGCCTGTTTACATCTTCAGAAGCCCTAGAACTGGATCACCCTCTCTGGCTGGTGAGTTACTCGTTTCCATTACTCTTGGCCTAGATGTATTATCAGGGGAAGGTTCAGACCTCAAACATTTGGTCCTTAATCCCACGTATCATTTCGTAAAATTAGCAAGATGACTTTATTAAGCAACTACTGAGCTACCTCATGGATATTGCCAACGGCATAGACTTTTTCTCTAGAGGGAAAAAGTAGTTTTACCCTAGGGAGGTTGGAACATTTTTTTGTTCTTGCACAAAGGTAGGATGGTTTTATACTTGACCTCCCAAGCAAGACCATATTTTAAGGAAACTGCTGAGTGTTTATACTTAGGTAATAGAAAGAAATATTTGAGAAGCAGAAAATATTCTTCATACCCATGCAGAGTTTATTAACTAGATGAGACAAAGACAACATAAAAGTGTTAAGTGAATGGGGCTCCTGGGTGGCTCAGTTGGTTAAGCATCTGACCCACAGTTCATGAGTTCAAGCCCCACATTGAGCCCTGCATTGGGCTCCACGCTGATGGTGCAGAACCTGCTTATGATTCTCTCTCTCATTCCCTCCCTCTCCACGCCTTCAGCTCTCTCTCTCTCTCTCAAAGTAAATAAATAAACTTAAAAAAAAAAGTGTTAAGCAAACAATTACATATAGAATCATAGAAACTCTGGAAGGGATTAAGCACCTGAGGAGTTCCTGTAGACCAAGGAGCAGCAAACTTTTTCTGTAAAGGGTTAGACAGTAAATACTGTAGGTTTTGCAGGCCATGTGGTTTTTGTTGCAGCTATTCAGCTCTGCTGTTATAGTGCCAAAGCAGCCATTGACAATAATGAGTGTGATTGTGTTCCAATAAAACTTTATTCATAAAAACAGGCCCTGGACCAGATTTGGCCAGATTCGCTGACCCCTGCTTTAGACCAAACTCCTCCTAATGCAGAAGCCTCTTTTGTAGCACCCAGAGCATTCTATATTTGGATAGTTATAATACCAGGAGGTTTTCTTTATACAGAGCTACGCTGTATCTCTCTGAAACTCCCACCCACTGTCACCACCACCGTCTCTGTCCTAGACCACAGCAGCAGCCTCCTGATTGGTCTCTGGGGTTCTACACTTGTCCTTCCTATAATCTATTCTCCACCCAGAAACTGTTTGAATGATCCCTATCAAATGTAAGTCAAATCATGTCATTCTCCAGCCCAAAGAGTTCTGATGGCTTCCCATAACATTTAGAACAAGATGTTGGGGCTTCTGGGTGGCTCAGTCGGTTAAGCATCCAACTTCAACTCAGGTCACGATCTCACAGTCCGTGAGTTCGAACCCCGCATCGAGCTCTGTGCCGACAACTCAGAGCCTGGAGCCTGCTTCGGATTCTGTGCCTCCCTCTCTCTCTGCCCCTCCCCCACTCAAACTTTCTCTCTCTCTCTCTCTCTCTCTCTCTCTCTCTCTCTCTCAAAATAACAAATAAACATTAAAAAAAATGTTTTTTAAAACAAGATGCATTACCTTGGCCTATGAGGCTCTAAATACCTCATTGACGATGGTGTCTCCAACCTCATTTCCTACTACTCATTGACTTCTGACTCCACTAGTCTCTCAGTATCTTTCATATATGCTCTATGCATTCCCAGCCTAGGGCCTTTGCATTTGTTTTTATTACTGCCTGGAATTTCTTCTCCCAGACATCTGTTGGTCTTGCTCCCTCCCTTCATCCAAGTCTCTGCTCAAATGTCACCATCTCAGAGAGGCCTTCTCCCACTGTTTTATCCATTGTACTGTTTTTTTTCCTTCCTTTTTTTCCCCTTTTCTTTTTTTTTTTCTTAACTCTGTTATTTTATTTCAGAGCAACTAGCACTATCTAACGTTATATTATAAATACGTGTGTCTGGTTCTTTTTATCATTTCCTTCCCCAGTGCATGTCAGTTTTAAATTAGTAGGAATTTATGAACTTTGTTCACTATTCTATCCCCAGTGCTTAGACCAGTGACTGGTATATATAAGGCTCTCACTAAATATTTTTTGAATACATGATGAATGTAGCTTTGCCCCCTGCAGTTTCCAAAAATACATATGACCCACATACACTCACTCTTCCATATGACAACCCTTCTACACATGAAGGTCAGCTCTGCATTTCCCCTAAATTTCCTAATGTCCAGGGCTATGTAGCTTTCACATCTGTGACATTTTGCATTATTCCCTTAGGCCCAATGACAGACCATGCTCCTTAAGTTTTGACCTTGGCTTTTGCCTGCACCTGCCCATCCGATTACATAAATCTGCCTCTGGCCACTCTCGGTACCTACTTTCCCAGGTCCAGTTTGATTTGGGGGGACTTTATTCCCTGAGGTTTGCCCAGGTTACTTGTGAAGGGGAATCAAGCACCTAGCATGTGGACATGTGTCCTTCCTTTTGGCTGCTCAGCTTCTGTGTTTGAGGAATCCCCCACCTTATGAGACAGAGCTCGCTATTCATCCCAGAATCTGCAATTTCCATATGCTCACTTTCCCAGACGTCCTTACAGCAAGATGCTGTCACGTGATCTAGGCTTTGCCAATCAGATACTTGAGTGCCAAGCTTACAGCCAAAACTAGGGAGCCTACAAAGCAGTGGCTGCCCAAAACCCATTCTGGTGACCCTGTGACAAAGGCAGCCATGACAACCCATTTCAAAGGCAGAGATGCTGGAGCGCCCAACACCTTCTAACTCACTGGATCGTTTGCTTGTGCATTCTGCTTATTATGTATGGTACTCCACAGGGTCAGGGATCTTTGTTTTGTTCATTTATGCATCCCAAGCATCTAAAACAGGACCTGGCACACAGTAGGAACTCAATAAATATTTATGAGTGAATGCTCACTGAAATGACATTCTTTAATCTATCAAATCAACAGAAACTATGTCTGATAATTCAAGGTTTATCAGTGCAAGTATGGGAAATAGACATTTGCATATTGTTGGTGAGATCCTAAATCACCTTAAACATCTTTTAGATCTAAAATTTTCTACAGTTCCGGGGCGCCTGGGTGGCGCAGTCGGTTAAACGTCCGACTTCAGCCAGGTCACGATCTCGCGGTCCGTGAGTTCGAGCCCCGCGTCAGGCTCTGGGCTGATGGCTCAGAGCCTGGAGCCTGTTTCCGATTCTGTGTCTCCCTCTCTCTCTGCCCCTCCCCCGTTCATGCTCTGTCTCTCTCTGTCCCAAAAATAAATAAACGTTGAAAAAAAAATTTAAAAAAAAAAAATAAAAAAATAAAATTTTCTACAGTTCCACATCTACAAATTTATTCTACGAAAGCTTATCAAGATCTTAATTCAAAGATGTTCATTGCAGCATTATTTGCAACAGCAGACTATTGAAAACACCCTAAATGTCAATAGGGTACTGGTTAAATACATTATCATATATTCATGTAGTAGAGCTATGTGCATTGACAAGGTTTTCAAGATCCAGAACAGTCTGATGTAAATAGTCCCTAGTACTAGTTTGCAGAGATGAATTTTTTAAAAAATTCAGAAGAGGATAGACGATAAAGCTTTTACAGTGGTTGCTCTGGGGAAGCAGGGATGTTTGGGATTGGCAGAAAGAGGGAGATTTTTGCTTTCTTATTTTACGCTCATTTGGCTTCTTTGTACTCATGTATTATTCATGTTTTTAAGAACAAAGAAAAGTAAGATGTCATTTTTACTAATTGCATTAGCGAAGTGTTTGGGTTTTGTTTATTTTATTTTATTTTTTGTAATGATAACACTCTATGCAGGAAAAGATGTGAGATGGATTCCCTACATGACCAGCGGCATTGTAAATTGCTACAGTGCTTTTGGAAACTGTTTGATAACATGCAACAAAAGCCTTAATCATACCTTTTAATGCTGTACAATTTCTTAGAAATATAACTAAAGGGAATCTGTCCCACACGTGCAAAGTGCTTTACATATAAAGGTATCAATCAAACTGTTATTTTAAATATTTCCAAATTAGAAATGATTTAAATATCCAATAATGTATTAATTAAAGAACATTGATAGAAAGTTAATATCTAATTATTTAAAGTGATATTTACAGACAAAATAAACATGTTTAAGGTATGTGAAAAGAAAAATATCTATCTATATCTATATCTATGTATCTAGTTTGATATATATTGAGATATATCAACTGTTTGATACAATGTATAGAATTATTACAATCACATTAAAAAATATTCCTAGAAAAAAATACTAACAATAAAATGTACTAGTTGGGGACAGAACTTTTTCCTACCCTGGTATTCTATATTTTCCAGGTCTTCTGTAACAAGCATTTCTTATAATAGAAAAAATAACTGTCCTATAAAGAAGGAGGTGATATACCTTCGATATGATTTATTCATAGTCGATCACTTTGTTAAATTGATCTACTAGTTTAATTTCTAATTTAAATACCATTGGCCATTTCTAAAAATTGACTATAGCATTTTTCCAAGGACCAATCATCAAACCTGTCAATTTTTATTATCCAAGGATATTAATTACTTATTACTAAGTGCCACCAAAATTTTGTCTTCTAAATGTTTGTTGACATCACCCCTCCCTTTCTTACCTCCTCCCCTGCACTGCTGGCCCTGGCTGAAGCCTTTATCCTGACCACTCTCTCAGATTCATTCTTGTTTTCTCCCATTTTATCCTGCACTCTGCCATGAAAGTAATCTTCTTACAACATTGCCCTACCACATGGTTCATTTGCTTAAGCCCCTCCAGGGCTCTTACAGCTCAAGAGCTATATGAGTTCAAGTTCCTTGGTGACCTTACAAGGTCCCCCTGTCTTGACCCTTGTCTATATGTCCCCATGTCACTTCCAGCTCTAAGAATACATAAGTCCTCAAAATTCTCTGAGGTCACACTGCCCTTTCACACCTCTTTGACTTTGTTCATACCATTGCTTCAGTCTGGAACCCTCTTCACCTGCTAATACTCCACTTTCCTCAAGTGTCAGTTCTGACATCATCTCCTCCAAGGAGACTTCTCTGACCCACCAGGCTGGGTACCCTCCTTCCTGCTATGCACGCACACACACACACACACACACACACACACACGTGAGCGCAATAGCTTCCTAAGAGTAAACAGGTTAATAATGCTTGTATGTTTCTAAAGGGCTTTCATATGTAATAACACATGTAACCATCATAATAACCCTGTGAAATAGGCAAGAAATACCTAATCCCCATTTTATGGACAAAAAATGCAAGAATCAAAGAAAATATACTTGGCTGTGTTGACACAGTGCATGGGGTGGAACCAAGACTGGTACCTAGGTGTTCAGACCCCTAATGCCATACTCTCTTTTCCTTCAACCTTGCTTCCTGGGCTGCTAAGATTAGAGAGGTGTACATGGACAGGCTAAGCAGTTAGCAGGAGGAAGGAGGATCTACTGATGGAGAATCTGGAAAACTGGTCTATGGAGGTATTTTGGCTAGTTAACCACCACTTATTGAGTACTTACTCCGTTCCAGACTTGGTGCTAGGCATTTAATGCCAGTTGCCTTGCAGAGGGGTTAAGAGACAGACTCCAGAGTTCAACGCCTGGTTTGAAACCCAGCTCTGCTACATCATCCAATTCTCAAAACGCTCACATTTTATATGTGAAAAAAAAACTGAGGTCTACATAGGCTGAGTTGCCCAACGCCACCTAAGCTAGTAGATGGTAGAGATAGTGCAAGGTCAAGCCTGTCTGATGCCCCTTCTGCTACACAGAAGGCCCAAATGGTAAAGAGAAAAGCTTAAACTTTGTGGTCAGAAAGTCATTGGACCACACTTTCCGGTGATGAGATCTTGAGCCGGTTGCTTAACCTTCTCAGTAGCACTTCCTATATCTCAAAAAGGTCGAGCCAACCTGCTATCCCCACGTGCTTGTAGAGCAGCGCAGTACCGGGCATGTGCGAAGTGATCCCATATGTTGATTCTGTTTATTAGGCCACCGCCTTGCTGAGGCCTTGAAGAGCATAATGGAAAGGATGTTTGCAGAAACGCTTCTTGGCAGCTGTGCAGAAGGGCTGGGGTAAAGGAGGCAAGGGAGTGTCGCAGCAACCTAGGTGTGAAGTTGTGGGAACTTGGCCGAGGATGCTGGCTTTGGCAGGAGTACAAGGGAAGAAAGCGAACGCTGAGCTCACAGGTGCAAGAATAGGAATTGTAAGTGTGGCAGCTAGAAGCTTTGGAGTCCTACACATACTATGTCTTACATTCTATTTTAGGTGATTCTATTTGATTCTATAAATGATATGTGTTTTTAGAGAAATATATGTTCCATCAAGCATTTTAACACCGTATTTTTAAATGCTATCAATAAATCTCAGTAACGACAATGATTTCTACTAACTTTATTTCATGATCCAGGTCTTGAACTTTTAATCTATGTTATTGATGAAGTTAATGTGAATTATGGATATTTTTTAACCTGATCGAAGAAGGGGCGATCTCTACTAATTCAGCTAAGATTTAAAAACCCATCAAGTACCATTATAACAACCTTCAACCAAAAATCCACATCTGTCAAGTGGAATCCTGGTGTAACAAAAACTCTGTCAGACATATTCTTAGTCTACAAGGTCCAAACGGGGGAAGTAATGCCCAGTTACTGTTAAGGATTGGTAGCTAAAAGCATTATATCCCAAACATATGCCGGACTTGCCCCTTTTCCTCTTTTAAGGTCGGGAATCATTTCATGGAGGCTTAGATAAGGTGGCAGTTTAGAAAAAAATTAAGGGGTACATATTATTTTCACTTAAGCAGAACAAAAGAATCGTTAAATCAAGTTGGTTTCTTCTAACATGTAAACTCTCCAAATGAATCAACTAATAAGGTCTGTTCAGTAAGACTACACAAACAATACATTACCTGGCACATTTATTATGAAAAGTGATTGTTACCTAGACTAGCAGGGAAGAAAACATGTTATGAAGGGATCATCTGACATAGAGAATTGGTTGTAACCAGACGAATAAAGCCCTGTTATTAAGGGGTATCTTGTGACAGACTGAACATACGGAAGGACAAGGGCCAGACCATATACAAAGACAGAGCTCTGACCCACAGGATGCCAACTCCTTATCTACAATAAACCACCCAAGAATCCAGCCTGTTGTAAGTCATACCCACAGGACGCCAGATTGCTATCTCTAATAACAATCCAGGATGCCAAATAATAACTTCTGTAACAACTGGCTCCAAATGGTCAGGACATGATTAATGACTGACAGCTTCCCTACATTTTGTTTCTGCTTCTAATATAGGACTCTATCAAGAGAAAGCCAAATAAGTACCCCAAACCAATAGATGTCCCCTTTCTAGTTAGCCTGCCTACAGCTTCCCTAAGCCAGCAGCCTCTGGTCAGAGCATACCGGAAGCCTTCTTTTTCTCCGCTCTAAAGCCTTCCCACCCCACCACCTGCCTTTGCGTTTCTGCCAACATGCAAGTGACAGTGGCTGACTCCCTGGCTATAGAAAGCTCAGAAGAAACAGCTTTTGCTTTTTTTATTTAGTTAATCTTCATTTATTTTCACACTTGAGAACATAGAAATAACGGTAAAACTCTTGGTTTTAATAGTGCTAAAAACCAAAATTCAACAGAGTAAAGTTTAAAGACCTTCTTGGCTCTATTCAACAATTTGTGACTTGAGCAGCGTTCCATCTAGCAGTTAGAAAGGAGGTCCAAAGACCTGTACAAAATGGAAGCGTTTGCTAGGCAGAAGGAGGTGGGACAAGCAAGTCCCTGATTGTTTCAGGAAAGATGACTTTCCCTTGGGGAATGGCAGGGGTCTATCAGGTGGATTACCTCACTGGTGCTGACCAGGCCATTCCAGACTGAGTGGTGAAGATTACATTCCTGGGAGAGGCTGAAACTGCAATTAGATTAGGTATTAAGTCTCGGTTTTGTGACAAGGGCTTAGCACAAGTGACTGTATTTGGAGTCTCTTTTTTAACAATAGGATCAACATAAGATACTTTGCCTTTGACATCAGTAGCAACTGTGGATTACACAAAGCTACAGACATGTCCAAGTGACCGTTAGCACAGAGCAGGGTAGGTACAGAGAGGATATAAACAAGGAGTATAGAATTTGGATAAAAATTAGCCACGTGGGAAGAGGTATCAAATACACATTTTCTCTTTCCAACCACATTTCTCTTTTTCCCTTCGGGACAAGCTGAGTGTGTATCCCTGTTAGTCATGAACAGGCACACTATCATTGTGGCTTTCATTTGTCGACTTCTCCCTCTACTTCTTTTGATTCCTAGTGTTGCCTTTTTTCCCCGATAGCCGGCTTGATATTAAGCCTTCTGTTTTGAGCAAAATGAGCATCTTTTTCATCATCTACTTCACTAGGCTTCAGGACCAGCTACATAACTTGCGGGGCCTAACGCACAGTGAAAATGTGAGGCCAGGCCCCTAGTTCAAAAATTACTAGGGGGCGCTTGGGTGCCCCAGTCGGTTAAGCATCCAACTTCGGCTCAGGTCATGATCTTGCAGTTCGTGAGTTCAAGCCCCACGTGGGGCTCTGTGCTGACAGCTCAGAGCCTGGAGCCTGCTTCAGATTCTGTGTCTCTCTTTCTCTCTGTGCCCCTCCCCTGCTGGTGCTCTGTCTCTCAAAAATGAATAAATGTGACAAAAAAATGTTTTAATTATTAAGAATTTCTAAACAGTGACAGCAGAGCATTCAACCAACATGAGGCCCTTCTGAATGCAGGACGTTGCATGACCACACAGGTCGCACACCCGGGAATCCAACCCTGCCGGGCCCAAAGGTAAACACATTTTTAGGAAACATTTTCCCCCCTTTCTCTTCCTCATTTTCTCTTTCCTTTGCCAAGAGAATAACTTCTGAAAAATGCCATCCTTTTCATAACAGTAAGACAGAAGTTGAGTAGAACTTTCCCCCTGACCTCTCTATTCCTGTTAACCCCAGTTTGGATTTTGGAGGGACTATCCTCCTGGGGGGTGGGGGGAGACTGTCTCTATACTCTCCCTGGTCTGCATTAACTGCACTTTGCCAACTGTGAGACCTGCATCCTAAAACCCAGGCACCTGCGGCCAGCAAATGGGCTTTTCTAGGAGGCCGGAAGGCCACAGAAAGGCCAGGCTAATGTGTTCTTGTTCAGAAAAAGCAGAAAGCTGCTGGTGAGAGATAAAAATTAGATACTTGGAGTTTGTAAACCGGGCTAAATTCATCATTAGACAGTGTGGTATTTGCTGAAAATAATAAAAACACACAATGAATGGCACGTGGCCACAAGTATTTAAGTGCCACATTCCTTATTTACGTGCAATGTGTTGCAGCCGTTCTAACGTACAATGACGGAGTAATGGGAAAGCGGTGTAGACAAAAAGGGGAGTTTTGTTCCCTTGTTACGGTAGAGTCAGGTCTTGTTTTTAATTAGAAAAAAGTGAACCTGTGTCGTCCCCTGGTTTCAAAATACCAGTCTTCAGTAACTGAGATCAGGCGATACCTGTAATTATCAGACCAAAGCAATAAAAATCCATTATCCACCCTCTTCTAGAAAACTTACTGGCATAAAGTTTAGAGCGGACAGTTCCGTTGAAGACCTGAAAGTTTTTCAGATCAATATTTAACTAGGACTACATTCCATAAAACTAAACTAAAATGTTACGTTAAGTTACATAACGTGTAAAACCCGGGCACCCTTGAACTACAGCCTGATTTTCTATTGTCATAAACTGGAAATTCATGACTTTTGTGACTTAAGGGAGTTAGGGCATGTTTGTACTTATTTTATCTATGTTTAGGATGTCAGGCCACTAGAGGCTAAGGCACTCACAGGAACACTCACCATGTCTGGTGACATCTTCCTTGTCACCTGCACATATTCACATAAAACCGAGTGCAAGTCCCCCTGTAAGAAATTTAAAGGAACTAGTATACAGGAAGGAGCACACAGACTTGGGTTTGAATCCTGGTGCTGTCACCAACTACTCTTATGACCTTGAAAAAAATCACATCATCCACCTGAGCCTGGTTTCTCCTCTATGAAGCCGGGAAGTAATAGAGTTTTGAAAGAATCCAAGAAGATACATGCAGGGCCTGGCACATAAGAGGAACGCAATAAGACTCAGTTCCCTTCCCTGTGCCTTCCCACCCCCCAAATCTGTTCCAGTCTAATTTTCCATGGCATGGCCCTCCACTTCAGCCAAGCCATTTCCACCCTTTGTACCTTGTTATGCAATCCTACCTTTTCTTAAATGGTCTCCTCAGCCTAGAGGACCCTCCCTGGCAGTCCGCATCTAGCAAAATCCTAGACGATCCTACTCTAGCAAAAGACGTTCCGAACGCACTCGTGAAGCACTATCGTCTACATGACCGGGTCAGCACTCTACACTGTTACTAAGCTCGCCCGTGCTGCCTTATCTTCCCAAAGGTGAGCTAAGGTGCTTGAGGGCAAAAATAGGCCCTTAGTTTTCCTTTGTATCGCCCACAGAGATGATTCCAGTGTGACACCCACAACAAGTGGTCAATAATTACACGCCGAGCCTATGAATGAGTGCCGCGTCATGTTGAGTTTCGTTAAATTATGCGTATGTGCCTGAGGGTTGAAATGTGAGCAAATGACATGTCTATTCCTCTTCCTCCTGATGTAGATTGCTTTTTAAAATATTATCTGTCCAACTTTCTTTTTACATATGGTATTTCTTCTCCAATTATTTCAATATACCACTTAAAATCCGACCTGGGGAAAAAAAAAACATATTAAAGTGTGTGTTTTCAATGGAAGAAAAACGCACCAGCTGTGACTAATGTCTTCAATTTATAGTATGTCCAATTTGGAGAAGACCATGCTTTTTCATAAGGCTGCATAACTGCTAACAGAACATTTTCAGTCACGGGATGTGTTTTGGAAGAATTTAGCCCTTTATTAGACCAGGAAAAATGTAAAAAACCAGGGACACAGCTTTCCTTGATACACATCTTACCCTATGTGGAGAAGATGCTCAAATATTTGTCAGATTGAATGGTCCGTCCTCATAGGATTTTGGTGGTAAGCAGAAAATAGATGGGAGTATTCTCAATAAAAATGATTCATCCTAAGTCTGGGTATTGCATCCTTGTTAACTACTTAGATTTGGCCGGCTACTGAGTATCACCACCCTGCTTAAAGGGAACGAGTGAGAAATGACAGGTATTTCTACTTCCACTATCCTGGATTAAATAATCAAAACAAAGAGGCCTGTAAATCACCCACTTCCTAACACTTGTTATAGAGGTGGAATAATGGTGACGAGTCCTCTAAATGAATCCTGAGCACTAGAACTCCAGGTAATTTGATGACTGCAGACATGCGAAGAAGAAAGACGCAAAGGTGGATAATAGGTTACCGCAGTGAATGTCTCAAATTTACAACTGTGGGCCAGCAGCCTTTTCTACTCTTGAATATGACAATGTAAAACCTGGCCCAGGTCAAGATGTTGTGTGAGTCTAAGTTAAAAATGAAATGTATACGTTCTCTTTATACAAAAATTACACTTTAAAATTTAAGAACTGTAGGGGCACCTGAGTGGCCCAGTCGGTTGAGTATCTAACTGCGGCTCAAGTCATGATCTCACAGTTTGTGAGTTCAATCCCCACATTGGGCTCTCTGCTGTTAGTGTAGAGTCCACTTTGGATCCTCTGTCCCCCTCTCACTCTGCCTCTCCCCCACTCATGTTCTCTCTCTCCCTCCCTCCCCCCCCTCTCAAAAATAAATAAACATTTAAAAATAAAATAGGGGCACCTGGGTGGCTCAGTCAGTTAATCGTCTGACTTCAGCTCAGGTCATGATCCCATGGTTTGTGGGTTCGAGACCTGTGGTAGGCTCTGTGCTGACAGCTCAGAGCATGGAGCCTGCTTCACATTCTGTGTCTCCGTCTCTCTCTGCCCTTACCCTGCTCATGCTCTGTCTCTGTCAAAAATAAACATTAAAAAAATTTTATATAAAATAAAATAAAATTTAGAATCTATAACTTATCAAATAGTTCAATAGAAAAATTTAAACTCCAGGTTACACAACAATTCAAATTTTTATTTTTAAATGGGGTGGGGGGGGGGCGGGGAGAGGCTCCTGGGTGGCTCAGTCAATTAAGCCACTCTGACTCTTGGTTTCAGTTCAAGTCATGATCTCGCAGTTAGTGAGCTTGGGATTCTCTCTCTCCTTCTCCTTCTGCCCCTCCCCTGCTCATTATCTGTCTTTCTCAAAATAAATAAACATTAAAAAATTTTTTAAATAATAAAAAAGTAATAAATGTGGGGGGGGGGCTTGAGAGAAGCTAAAAAGACAGCTTTGTTTTCTATGTCAGCCTAATAAGAACAGATTTTAAATTCTAAACTCTTGTTTTGTACCTTACCTCGAACATTCATTTTGCAGCTAAATAGACGACGTGAGAATTAAGATCTATAAAACAAAGTTTTGAGTCAGTCATCAGAAGCAAACCATTGTTTTCAAGGACAGGAATGAATTCTGACATTTTAATTACAAGCTCAGGGGAAAGTTGGGAGGTAGAATGTGAGCTCCAAAAATTATTATTATGTTGTCATTAGGAATTAATAACTATGAAAGATGTCAGTTTTGAGTGGTAACGGTAAATTACAAGGAAAAACTCACGGAACTCCTTTTTATTTCCTGATGTACCAAGAGTACTCATCATAATTTACTTGACTAAAAATATCCAAACAGTGGAAAAATACAGAGACATAGATTTTTTAAAGGATTATGTAAACATAAGGCAGCTTTTTCTTAGCAATTCAGAAGATGCTTATCATGACACCATTTGTAGTATCAAAAAACTGGAAGCAAACTAAACGTTTAACAATATGAGAATGAGTAAGGAAATTACAGAACATTCAAGTAGTGGACTATGCGATTATTAAAAGTTATACATACATGAAGATTATCTCACAAATTTAAAAATACAAATGATGTAAGGTTTTTAGTTTTATGTATGCAAACATTGATGTATGCTAGGACTACAATCATGTAAGCATGCACAAGAGAAAATAATGGAAGGAAAGGTACAGGAATGATTATAGAGTTTATAGTCAGGTGGTGAAATTATGGATTTTTCTTTATTTTTCCAAATCTTGGGTAATGTTTTAAATTCTATTTATGATTTTTTAATTAATTTCTATTTTAAAAAAAATTTTTTAATGTTTATTTTTGAGAGAGAGAGACAGAGTGTGAGCAGGGGAGGGGCAGAGAGAGAGGGAGACACAGAATCCGAAGCAGGCTCCGGGCTCTGAGCTGTCAGCAGAGAGCCCGACGCAGGGTTCAAACTCACAGACCGTGAGATCATGACCTGAGCCGAAGTTGGACACTCAACTGACTGAGTCACTCAGGCGCCCCATTAAAATTAATTTCTATTTTTAAAGACCAATCATCTACGGTGATAAATTCTTTAAACTGTATGAAATTGCCAATTTCCAATCACTTTTTTACTTACAAAAATAGCAATATATAGTTCAACCTAATACTGTGTTGTCATTTTCCAACTAAGAAAACAAATCCTTTTTTGAAATAAAAGTTGCTAATTTCTATATTAAACTGCTCCTTAAGCTTCAAAATGGAGTCTAACTTTTTGAAGATTTTTTGTAAAATAAATGACTTGAAAATCATGTTTGAAACTGCAACTCCAAAATAACAAGTGTTTTATTTTTGAGAAAATGAACTCAGTTCAGGTTGTTCTGAGTTGATGCACAGCTATTGCCATTATTTCTATTTTTTCATCTCTGAAATAAGTGTCATGTTCATTTTTAAATTATTCAGTGGCCAGTATAAAGTAAAACATTCATAATTTAATAAGTAAATTTGCTTCTAACCTGTGCTGGGAATGACATTTAAATTGCTTAATACTCTGATTACTCAGAGATAATTAGTCCTCTAAATATTACTGTAATGAAAACCATGGGTTTAATGAACCATACATATTCAAGCCAAACAAAATCTTTAATTCTTTACTGAATATATAAGTTCAGCATAAAAATTGTTTAATGATCGGTTAGAATTTTAAAAATAGGTTGGGGCAAGCCAGGCCGTAAAAATGTGAAGCAAAATTAAATGTATTCAGAGGAATTTGTAATAGCAGTCATAGAAAAAAGTTGAGCAGCCTAGATTTGAGGAGAAGACAGATTTCACCTTTACTATAACAGTTCCCATTGTAAATGTTTAATATTAGGGGTCACTGTTTCTGAACTTCAGAGAAGCATTTTATAGTCTTTTATGGTATATTTGTTAATAAAGTACAGAAATATGGACTCCTTGAATGAAGAAACAGTAGAGTCTGTGTGTGTGTGTGTGTGTGTGTGTGTGCATGTGTGTGGTATTCATATTTATATCACCAGCACCAAGCACAATGCCTGACACATGGTAGTTAACCAATAATTGTTTGATGAATAAATACTTGGTTGGTTAAATAGGTATATTAAAATGAAAAAGCACAGATAAAGTGCTTGAAGAGAGGTCACTTGTGGACCTTCACCTTGGCTGTTAGGTCCTGTCTTCAGTGACTTGGACAAGAGATATATGGGGCATATTAAACAAAAGCTTCAAGTAACACATGTTGGTGGGACTAGGCAATGATATCAAGATACTAAGTTATCTTACACTTGGAACGATGAGTTAAAGCCTGTATGATGAAAGTCTGAAGCAATAATTGCAAAGTCCTCTGTGCAAGTGTTTTGGAAAAAAAAATCAATTTCACGGGGATTGGATGACAGAGACTGAACGTAATGGTGACTAGTGTATTAAGAGCTGGGGAATCCACGTGACCATAAGCTTAACCTGAGCCAACAGTACTTTTTTTAAAATTGCAAAAAACACAGAAAATTACCATCTTATCCATTTTTAAGTGGACAATACAGTAGTGTTAGCTATACGTACATTGCTGTGAGACAGATCCCTGGAACTTTTTCATCTTTCAAAAACCAAAATTCTGTACCCATTGAACAACAACTCCTCACTTCCCCCTCTTTCTTCAGCACCTGGCAACCACCATTTTGCCTCCTGTTTCCAAGAGCGTGACTACTTTAGATACCTCACATAAGCGGAATCACATAGCATTTGTCTTTTTTTGTGTGACTGGCTTACTGTCCTCAAGGTCCATCCATGTTGTAGCGTGTGACAGGATTTGCTTCTTTTTTAATGCTGAATAATATTCCACCGTAAGTATCTAGCACATTTTGTTGAGCTAGTTACCAAGCGATGGACACCTGGGTTGCTTCTGCCTCTTGGCTATTGTGAATAATGCTGCAATAAACATGGCTGTACAGATATCTCTTCAAGATTCTGTTTTCAGTTCTTTTGGATATATACCCAGAACTAGCATTGCTGTATCTTATGATAACTCTGCATTTAGTTTTTTGAGGAACCATCCATACTGTTTTTTTCCACCGTGGCTGTATCATTTTACGTTCTCAACAACAGTGCGTACAAATTCCAATTTCTCCACATCCTTGTCAGCAGTTGTTATTTTCCAGTTTTTTGGTGGTGGCCATCCTAACAAATGTGAGGTGGCATTGCATTGTGGTTTTGCTTTGCCTTTCCCTAATGATTAGTGACATTGAGCATCTTTTCATTTGTTTGTTGACCATCTGTGTATCTTCTTTGGAGAAATGTCTATTCAAGTCCTTTGACTATTTTTTAATCAAGTTACTTATTTTTTGTTGTTAAGTTGTAGGAGTTCTTTATAAATTCTGGATATAGACCCCTAATCAGATATATGATTTGTAAATATTTTCTCCTTTTTCGGAGAAATAATGGTTTTTGATTGTTTCCTTGGATGCACAGAAGTTTCTAAGTTTGATTTAGTTCCATTTGTCGATTTTTGCCTGAAGTTTGGTGTCATAGCTAAGAAATCATTGCCAAATCCAATGTCATGAAACTTTCCCCCTGTTTTCCATTAAGACTATTATAGTTTTAGTTCTTACACTTAGGTCTTTAATCCATTTTGACTTAATTTTTGTATGTAGTGTAAGGCAAGAGTCCTAAGATTAATTTTTGTTGAGAATTTTTTAGTTTAGATGTCTTTTATAGCCTTAACAATATTACCACTAAAATAGAAATAGGCCGACTTAAATTAACTTGAACTTTAGAACAACACCCAAGCTAACAAAAGAACATATAATTAATTTTTGTGTAGCAAAGATGTTAGGAGGTTTCAGTGCCTATTTGTTACAAACATCGCCTTCGGAGTCGTACCAGCCTGGGTTTGAATCGGTAGCATTACGTACAGTGGGCGTTTTGAGAAGTTTCCTGACTACTCCAAACCTTACACTTTCCCTTTTGTAAGAGAAACTGGAGTTTCTACCTCGTAGGAACGTAGAGCGGCCTCACCAATTCTTTACATGTTTAAGTGAAATAATGTCATTCATAGTGTCTGGAGCACAACGGGTGCATCAGAAAGAGTAGTCGTCCAGCTGCTAATTATTATCATCAAATACTGATTTATTTAAGAATTTCTGTTCCTTCTGACTTACCCTAAGATTGAGAATTTATTTAAGAAGACAAAAGTTAAGCTTCAAGAAGCTGATCATTCTCATTTTGCTTTTGTCCAGATGTGATGGGAAGGATTTTACAGAACCTCCCTGCCCCCGCCAAAGTCTCTGTTGAGATGTTACTTGCTCCAGAAACTTAAGTGAAACCCTCCATAAGTTGGTTAGGGCTAGGCTGTCACGATCCTGGCTTGGTGGGTCTTCTAGCACCTCTCATGGGGATGTCCATAGTTTGTGTCTGCCCTTAGTCTAGAACCAAAACTTCATTTTCCTTCTGGGGAATTGTCCATCCCTGCTGCATGCAGTCTTGGTGGGACGGTCAGTGAAGCTGTCGGGCATTCCCTGGCCAAGGGATGGGCATGTGATCCACCTGGAGCAATCAGACTCTTCTGGAATCTGCATTGCATGAGAGTGACTGATACACTGTTGGGAAACGATGGAGCTGATTTGTTTCAACTATGGAGCCTTGAATGGGCTCTCAATTCTTTCCTGTCCCCTAGATCCTTGGTGCTATTCAAGCTTCTGTTGTTTGGAGGACCTGGTTCTTCGTCTTTTTCTTAAGCTTTATGAGCTGTCTCAAATCCTTCCATAAGACTTTTTTTCTTTTTTTGGCCTGAGACCGCAGATTAGCATATGTTACTTGCACCCTGAGGATCTAAATGGATTCAGCACTGGTCACTCTGTGCTATAATCAACAGTTTACTTGTCCATTCTCCCCTAACTTCATTGGGAACAGAAACTGTGACCTCTGCAACATTGCATTGCCAGTGCAGTGACCAACAAATTGTTTTGTTAGGAGCAGAAATCAATCAGAATCTTATATTTGTAATAGAAGTTCTGTGTTCAGCTATTTTTTTTTCTTTTTTTTTTTTTTTTGGTCATTTTCACGATACTTATCATTGTTGGGACAATTGAAAAGCATTTAAAAGTATGTGACTTCTGCCCAACTGCAGATAGATTCTCCCCCACCCCCACATTCATGTTCCACTCACTAGTACATATTCAGAAAGATATCAAAAGTAAGGAACCAAATAGTTGCAAAGCCTCCAGAGTTCTTACATTAGCTGTCCCTAGTCTATAGCTTTTTCAAGCTCCTGTTGTCTTAGAGGAGAGCATCACCAGAGTTCTCTCCTTCTTTCCCTACAGTTGGCCAAAGCCAAGTAGGTTTTTTTCCTCTGTAATGGCCCCTTTTTGCAATCTAAAGAAGCAGGGGCGCCTGGGTGGCTCGGTCGGTTAAGTGTCCGACTTTGGCTCAGGTCATGATCTCACGGTCTGTGAGTTCGAGCCCTGCGTCAGGCTCTGTGCTGACAGCTCAGAGCCTGAAGCCTGTTTCAGATTCTGTGTCTCCCCCTCTCTCTGCCGCTCCCCTGTTCATGCTCTGTCTCTCTCTGTCTCAAAAATAAATAAACGTTAAAAAAATAAAAAAATTAAAAAAAAAAGAAGCTATTCTTATTTTTTAAAAAAAAATTTTTTTTTCAATGTTTATTTATTTTTGGGACAGAGAGAGACAGAGCATGAACGGGGGAGGGGCAGAGAGAGAGGGAGACACAGAATCGGAAACAGGCTCCAGGCTCTGAGCCATCAGCCCAGAGCCTGACGCGGGGCTCGAACTCACGGACCGCGAGATCGTGACCTGGCCGAAGTCGGACGCTTAACCGACTGCGCCACCCAGGCGCCCCATCTTATTTTTAAATCCAATAAAGTATTCGGTTTCACCTTGCTACAAGTGGATAATGTGTCTTTGTCAAAGGAAGGTTCCTCTTGAGGCATTACTTCACAAAGATTATGGGGAATGTTTGGGCTTCAGGTCCTTCTGTTTATGTATCTGTTCATTAATTCAACAAATATTTATTGAGAGCCCCCATCACTTCTGCACGCTGTGCTAGGAACAAGGGATGAAATGGTGAGCAAAAGCAAAGGAGAATTGGCCTCTCATGGAGTTGTCTGCTTGTCAAAGGACAATGATAATCTGTACTAAAGACCATAAGGGAAACGTACACAGTGCTGTGAGAGCATCTTAAAAGGTGACCCTCCTAGTCTGGGTGGTCAAGGAATGTATACCTAAGGAAAAAAACTTGATGAGTATGCTAACCTCCAAATGCCTGGGTTCTAGAGTCTACTAGGATAATAGCTGCCTTTAGGACCGCAGGGATATCACTGACCCCATCTTGACCTCATTTAGGTCATCTATAACATGAGAAGGTTAGACGAGGTGATCTCTAAGATCCTTTCCATTTCTAACAGCTTTTTAAAATTATTATTTTGGGAAGCAGATTTTTTTTTTAGCTTTTTACATACTGTAAAATCCATCCATTTAAATGTATGATTAAATGACTTTTAGTATATCACCACAATCAGATTTTAGAATATTTCCATCACTATAAAAAGAATCTCATGGCCATTTAGTCACTTCTCATTCCTACCTCCAGCTGTGGGCAATCACTAATGTACTTTCTGTCTCTATTGATTTGCCTTTTGGGACATTCTATATAAATGGAATCTCATAATATGTGTTCTTTTGTGTCTGATGTCTTTTACCGAACAAGAGATTTTTGAGATTCA
Source organism: Lynx rufus (assembly GCF_022079265.1). Classification (NCBI taxonomy): domain Eukaryota; kingdom Metazoa; phylum Chordata; class Mammalia; order Carnivora; family Felidae; genus Lynx; species Lynx rufus. The sequence goes on along the minus strand of NW_025814834.1, from coordinate 125,666,384 downwards.
CTCATGTTATAAAGATTATTCATGTTCAAGTGTGTATCCGTACTTTGTTCCTTTTTATTGGTGAATTATATTCTATAATTCCATTTTTTAATTCATTCACCCTTGATGGAGGTATGTGTTATTTCCACCTTTTGACTCTTGTGAATAATGCTGCTATGAACATTTGCACACAAGTCTTTGTGAGGACATTTGTTTTCAGTTTTCCTTGGTAGATAACCCAGCAATGGAATGGTTATATGGTAACATTATGTTTAACATTTTGAGAAACTGCCAAATTGTCTCCCAGAGAGCCTAAGCTATTTTATATTCACACCACAACATATTAGGGGCATAATTTCTCCAGTCCTCACCAACTCTTGTCATTGTCTGTCTTATTGATTATAGTATTTCTGCTGAATGTGAAGTATCTCACTGTGGTTTTGATTCGCATTTCCTCAATGAATAATGATATTGATCACCTTTTCATGTGCTTAGTAGTCACTTGTATATCTTCTTTAGAAAAGTGCCTATTCAAATCCTTTGCTCACTTCTAAATTTGGGTATTATTATTATTATTATTGAGTTGTAAGAGATCTATATATATTATAGATGCATATTTTTTTTACTGGATATGATTTGCAAATACTTTGTCCAACTCCATAGGTTATCTTTTCACTTTCTTGATAGTGTGTTTTAAAGTTGTTTATTTTGATTAAATCTGATTTATCAATTTTTTCTTTTATTATTTGCCTAATCCAAGCTCACAAAGATTTTCTTGTTTTCTTCCTAAAGATTTTATAGTTTTATCTCTTACATTTAGATTTTTTGTGCATTTTGAGCTAAATTTTGTGTATGGTATAAGAGGTTCATGTTTATATTTTTCCTTGTGCATACCCATTGTCCCAGTACATTTTGTTGAAAAGACCATTCTTTTCCTATTTTTTGACACAGTGTTCAAAACCCAATTGACCAAAAATGTAAGGGCTTATTTATGGGGTGTCAATTTTATGCCATTGATCTTTATGTTTGTCTTTATGGAAGTACCACACAATCTTGATTACTGTAGCTTTGTAATATGTTTTAAGTTGGGATGTGTAAATTCTCCAGCTTAGTTCTTCTTTGTCAAGATTATCTTGGCTATTCTGAGTCATTGCATTTCCATAAAAATTTGGGGTCAGTTTGTCAATTTCTGCAAAAAAAAAAAAAGCCAGAGATCTTTTTTTAATCTAAATATATTTTTGTCAACATTGTTTAGGCATGTTTTTGCATATTATAAAATTCACCCTTTTCAAATGTCCCATTTGATGATTTTTAAAGTTGTGCAACCATCACTATGAGTCAGTTTTAGAACACTATCACCCCAATGAGATCTCGTATGCAAATTTACTGTTAATCTGGTTCCTCCTCACTCCTGCCCCAAGTAATCACTAATCTACTTTTTGTCTGTATAGCTTTGTCCTTTCTGAATATTTCATATAGATGGAATAATACAGTGTATAGTCTTTGTGCCTGGCTTTTTCTTTTTTCTTTTTTTTTTTTTTTTTTTTGGTGAGAATAGCATTTTTGAGGTGCATCCATGTGGAAGCATATGTCTGTAGTTTGTTCCTTTTTTATTGCTGACTACTATTCCCTTTTGTGGATATACCACAATTTATACATCCATTCACCAATTGATGGGCATTTAGATTTTTTCCAATTTTTGACTCTTTTGAATAATGCTGCTAAGAACATAATCATGGACCAGTCTGTGTGTAGATATATGGTTTCATCTCTCTTGGGTAGATGCCTAAGAATGTAATTGTTAATCCATATAGTAAATTTATGTTTAGATTTTTAAGATATTGCCACACTACTTTGTAAAGTGGCTGTACCATTTTATATTCCTGTTAGCAGTGTATGAAGATTTCTGTCTTTCCAACATTAGTTGTTGTCTTTCTTATATATTATATATGTATTTATTATAAATATATATTCATCTACCTATATGTTTATCTCTCTCTATATATATATGTGTGTGTGTGTGTATGTATACAGTACATATCTTTTTTGTTATAGCCATTACAGTTGATATAAAATACTATCTCATTGTGATTTTAATTTGCTTTTCCCTAATGACAAATGATGTTAAACATCTTTTCATGTGCTTATTAACTATTCATATATCTTCTGTGCTGAATTTCTTTTAAAGAAAACACATTTTATTATAAGTCCTTATGAAGTTAAAAACAGGCAGATCCTTCTAAGGGATCATAAAACAACAAAAGGCCATTCCATTAAAAATCATGTCCTCTAAAACATTTAAAAATGTAAGATAACACACAGGATCCTCAGATAGTATTCCAGCTGCTAATATGCTATTCCCACATCACAGCTATAGGGATTTATATCCACTTGCAACTTCTCAGATGGGACAACTTGAATAGTTGCTCTTGACCAATTTTTGGTGGGTTGTTTGTCTTTTTATTATTGAGTTGTAAACATTCTTTGTATATCCTGGATACAAGTCCTTTATCGGATATGAGTTTTGCAAACATTTTGTCCAAATCTGTTGCTTGTCTTTCCTTGTCTTAATGGTGTCTTTTGAAACCTAGCAAGGGTTTTGATATGGGTTGTGTTGCATCTGTAGACCAATACATTGCTTAATTTTTTAGGCTAAGCCAAGACAAAAGCATTAATGTGGCATTTTTAATTGCAGGATAAGATCCATTCATAAGCATTCATTCCAGACTTATAGATGAGTTAGTTTCCTTTCCTATTCCATAAGATTGTTGGTCTACCTCCATTGGAAGTAAGGGTGGAGGAGACAGGCAAAATACCAGACATGAGCCAGAAGTCAGAATGCCGGGTACATAGTAGGAATTCACTGAATATTTTTTAAACGAATTAATGAATAAATGTTAAAATGAATAGTTAAAAATGGCTATAGTGGTTTCCTTTGCTTTCTCTTTTTTAGTTTAAATATTTCATATTACTTCAGGTGTTATTTATATGAAATAATTTCTGCCCTTTTCCTTTCTAGTACTTTATAAAAAGAACACAACGTTTCTCATAGAATGTGGAGACAGAATTTAACACAGTGAGCTGTTGTAAATGTGGTATGATAAGCTCAGAAGAGAGTAGACTCTTATTTTCCAACATTTGGATGCCATATTGTCCTTAATATAGCCTAACATTGCACACTTTTAAAAGGCACTACTGTAGCTGAAACAATCTTGAGAAAGAAAAAGAGAGCTGAAGGACTCATACTTCCTGATTTCAAAACATATTACAAAATGACATTAATACAAACACTATGGCACTGGCATAAACCCAGACATATGGACCAAGGAAACAGAATAGAGATCCCCAAAATAAACCATTATGTATATGGTCAGAGGATCTTGAGCAAAGTTGCCAAGGCTGCGCTGGGAAAAAGATAGTCTCTTCAACAAATGGAGTTGGGAAAGCTTGGATATCCACATGCAAAAGAATGAAGTTGGACCCTGACTTTACATCATATACAAAAATTAACTCAAAATAGATAAAGGACTTAAATATAAGGCCTAAAACTGTAAAACTACTAGAAGAAAACATACGAAGAAAGCTTCACACTATTGGATTTGGCAATGGTTTCTTGGATATGACACCAAAGACACAGGCAATAAAAAGACAAAAATATATAAATTGGACTTCAACAAGAAAACAAACAACCCAATTTAAAAATGGGCTAATGATTTGAGTAGACATTTCTCTGAAGAAGATATATAGATGGCCAGTAAGCACAAGAAAAGATGCTCAACATTACTGATGTGAAGGAAATACAAATCAAAACTACGATGAGATACTACCTCACACTCATTACGATGGTTAGTATCAAAACAAGAAAACAAATGTTGGTGAGGAGGTAGAGAAATTGGAACTCAGAAGCACTGTTGGCGGGGGTGTAAAATGGTACAGACATTGTGGAAAACCGCTCCTCAAAAAATTAAAAACTGAACTACCATATATATATCCAAAAGAATGGAAAACTGAAGCTTGAAGGGGAGATGTGTCCACCCATGTTCACTGCAGCATTACTCACAACAGCCAAGAGGTAGAAACAACCCAGGTGTCCATCGATGTCTGAATAGATACACAAAATGTAATATATAAACACAAAGGAATAGTATTCAGCCTTGTAAAGGAAAGAAATTTTGCAATATGCTACAACATGAATGAATCTTGACGTGTGTGTGTGTGTGTGTGTGTGTGTATAATTTATTATTGAAGTAGAATTGACATACCATGTTCTATCAGTTTCAGGTGTATAATATATTGATTCGACAATTCTGTGTATTACTCAGTGTTCACCGTAAGTGTAGTTACTATCTGCCACCATACAAAGTTATTACAATATTATTGACTATATTCCCTGTGCTGTATTTGTCATCTCTGTGACTTACTGTTTTAGAACTGGAAGTTTATTCTTCTTAATCTCCTTCATCTATTTTGCCCATTCCACCTCCCCTTCTCTGAACCATCAATTTGTTCTCTGGTTTAAAAGTCTGTGTGAATGCGTTTGTTCATTTCTTTTGGTTTTTTTAGATTCCATATATAAGTGAAATTATATGGTGTTTGACTTTCTTTGTCTGACATTTCACTTGGCATAATAGCTTCTAGGTCCATCCATGTTGTTGCAAATGGCAAGATTTCATTTTTTTTATGGCAGAGTAATAATCCATTGTTTATACATATCTTATTTAACTTTTCGTCTATGATGGACACTTGGGTTGTCTCCACATGTTGGCTATCGTAAACAATGATGCAATAGATATAAAGGTACATAGATCTTTTTGGATTAGTGTTTTTATTTTCTTTGGGTAAATATCCAGTAGTAGAGTTACTGGATCATATGGTATTTCTATTTTTAATTTTTTGAGAAACTCCATATTGTTTGTACCAATTTGCATTCCCACCAACAGTGTACAAAGGTTCCTTTTCTTTACATCCTCACCCATATGTGTTGTTTTTTGTCTTTACCAGCCATTCTGACTGGTGTGAGGTGATATCTCATTGTGGTTTTGATTTGCATTTCCCTCATGATTAGTGATGTTGAGCATCTTTCCGTGTGCCTGCTGGCCATCTGTATATGTTCTTCGGAAAGATATCTATTCAAGTCCTCTATGTTTTAATTGGATTGTTCGTATTTTTGGAAATGAATTGTATGAGTTCTTTATATATTTTGGGTATTAACCCTTTATCAAGTATTTCATTTGCAAATATCTTCTCCCATTCAGAAGGTTGCCTTTTTGTTTTGTTGATGGTTTCCTTCGCTGTGCAAAAGCCTTTTATTTTGATGTAGTCCCAATAGTTTACTTTTATTTTTGTTTCCCTTGCCTGAGGAGACATATCCATAAATATGTTGCTAAGGCCAGTGTCAAAGAGATTACTGCCTCTTTTCTTTTAGGAGCTTTATGGTTTCAGGTCTCACATTTATTTTTATTATAATTCCATTTTGAGTTTATTTTTGTGGACGGTGTAGGAACGTGGGCCAGTTTCATTCTTTTGCATGTAGCTGTTGAGGACATTATGTTAAGTGAACCAAGCCAGTCACAAAAAGACAAATCCTGTATGATTCCACTTCTGCGACATGCTTAAATAGTCAAAATCATAGAAACAGAAAGTAGAATGGTGGTTGCCAGGGGCTGAGCAGAGGGGAGACTGGGGAGTTGTTCAGCAGGTACAGAGTTTCAGTTTTACCAAATGAAAAGAGTTCTGGTGATGGATGGTGGTGATGGAAAGCATTTAATGAAAGCATTTATGAAAGCATTTAATACCATTGAACTGTACACTTAAACGTGATTAAGATGGTAAATTTGATGTTATGTGTATTTTGCTACAATTTTTTTCACTGGGGGGAAAACCCAGAAACCAGAATGGTGGTTGCCAGGGCTGGGGAGTGGGGGAGGGGTGGACGTGGGGCACTGTTGTTCCATTAGGTACAGGGTTTCAGTTTGGCGAGAAGAAAAAGTTCTGGATATCTGTTGCACAACAATATGAATATGGTTAACACCCTTGAACTCTACACTTAACGATGGTTAAGATGGAAAAGATTAATTTTAGGCAATTTGATTTTCTAAGAAGCAAAGGTCTTCAAATGTTATTAGCCAAGAAACCAATGCATCATTTCAGGTTACTCCCCTGGCATTGTCTCCAGGTGAAAAAAGAAACAGAAATAAAATTCATGCGATGTGTGAAACTTACAGCTTTGGGGAGACCCATGTAGCAGCCTTAAGTGACCTAATCAGAAGTAGCTGTTATGCATGGTCAGCGCCATATTAGTGAAGAGAATAAGCAACTTCAGAATGGTCAGATACCATGATTTTATTTAAATGTACCTGACTACACACCAGCAATTTGCTTTCCTTTTTTTAGGTTACAGATACAATAAAAATGTCGAATACTCAGTCTCGTTAGTCTCAACCAAGAATCTGCAGATTTTTTTCCTGCAAGAATAGCTTTTTAGGTAGTTGAGTTTTTGTGTTTTTAAGAAGTTTAAAACTTCCCATACTTTCAAAGAGGAACTCCTTCAATATTTGGTGACTAATTTCAGCATTGGAATCATCTGCAGCTTTCTTTGCCTCCTCAATTTAATTGCAGACACCTTCAACAGAGTGCTAGCAAACTAATTAGCAATTCCTTTTCCTTAAAAAATACTCCTAATCAAGGAAGATAATCATTTTTGATTAAACAACAACCAGAGTTATGAAATGTAAATTTGCAATTGATTACAGAAAAAAATATAGTGTGTGCTTTCCCTCTGAAGAACAGTGAGCATTATTTCGTTCCACTCAGTTATATTTAGTTTCTCAGATTAATTTTAAGCTGATCCATATCTTTTGATGGTTTATTCACCAGGAATGTCTATATTATTTCCCAGAAGAATAATCCCTGTGCAAATAAAATATCCAGATGCAAAGTATGCATATGATAAAAGAAATCTGGCAGTTTCCCAAATATTTTAATAACGTGGATGCTACTAAACTACCATAATTCAGTCATTCAAATCCTTCAGGGAATAGTAAGGTCATGGGGAATAATATCCAGACTTAAAAGATACAGAGTTGACGGCCTCATTTTAGAAAAGAGTTCACTCTCCGGGCGCCTGGGTGGCTCAGTCGGTTAAGCGTCTGACTTTGGCTCAGGTCAAGATGCTAGAATGGTAAAGAAGGACCCTTTTATGCTTATTAAGCACCTTTTGGAGAAACTCGCATGCTATTTTGAAGGCAATGAAGACCTACTACAAGGTCCTTTTTAATAGACTTGCTATCATACATGCAGGTTAAATTTGACTTTTCCCTCCCATATGCACTATACTGGATTGCAAAGTGGGCCCATCTCTGTTTCAGAAAATGCTGGGCAAAGACAGAACATGCAGGCAGTTAAATATTACTCTCTGTTCTCTAAGTTACACTTAACCTCAGTGTATATGAATAGAAGATACAAGAGTGTTACTCCCAAACTTGAAGTTGCCTTCTGAAATGTAATAGGAAAAAATGGCAAATAACAAAGTCAACTGTTGGGATGGAATCTAAAGCACTGTTAAAAGAGGTTCCCCTTGGACAAGGAGTAGGGCACTTCCTCTACATCCAAAACAAAACAAGAACGAAGAGCCCTCATCCTAAATTACCCATGGGCAGCTAAACTGTGTGGGGAGAAACACCAGCTCTAATCCCAATGGCCACAGTGTATTGTCAAAAAGCATGACTGTACTTGTAAGCAACATAATGGCCAGGCAATTGCTTTGTGACAGTCTAGACTATTGATTAAGAACTACGGCATTTGCATCAAGTATATCTAGACTTCAATCCTGATTCTGCCACTGACTGTCACTTTCACCTCTCATCCCTCACTCCCAGCTTGTTCCCAGTGCTGTTGAGTGAAAAACAAGCTGTCTTCACATCAGATTCCAGAAGAAGTAGAACTTAAAAAAAAAAAAAAAGCTGATGACACGGACCCTGTCATTATACTTAGAGAGGTAAATAAACAGTTTATTAAAAGCATTCTGTCACACTCCTCCATAAAAATAGCCCAGAAATGGATACATGCGTACATGGATACGAACGTATATACATACATACTGACTCAGTGCAAAAGCCCTGTAATAAAAGCCTGCTATGTTCAAAAGGAATATAAAAGGCAATAAGTAACACACGCTATGCAAGCTCCAGTAGGGCCCCCAATATATCTCATCATCAATATGACTTTTAGGAAGGCTAAGCAAAACATCTATACAACTTTATGTTAAGACAAAATAGTTTGTGGCACAAAAGAGATTCAATTCAAGAACTGTGAGGGTGCACAGGAGGGATGAGCCCATTTGGTCAGAGGGATTAAAAAATGGCTTTGTGAAGGGAGATGCATCTGAGATGGTTTTTGGAGAATGAGAAGGATTATTATAAGTAAAGAGCAGTATACTTCAAACAATGGAAAGAGCCTGGGTTGTGGAGACAGATGGACAGGGTTCAAATCTGTATCTGCCACTTTCTGGCTGTGTGATTTAGGAAATTTCTGTAACTCCCTCGAATGTTTTCATCTGGTAAAATGGGTTGGTTGTTACACTGTTGTTGAGTTGATGGAATGTAAAGTGCTTTAATTCGATGCTTCAGTGTAGTGCTCTATGAATTGAAACTATTACCACCATCATTCAAACCAGAAAATCCCACAAGATGGGAAAAGTATATAGTCCATATTGGTTAAAGGGGAGAACACTGAAAGGTAAGACTGCAGTTAAATGTTGGGACCATATTATAGGAAGCCTTGGATGCCGGACTGAGGAGTTTGAGCTTCCTCCAATAAGCAAAGAAACTCTTGATTATTCCTCCTTCTCCCCTTCCTCCTCTTTTTCTTCCTCCTCCTCCTTCTTTTTGACTACATCAGAACTGACTTTTTAAATAAGCAGTATGTGGACACTGGTTAAAAGTGGGAGAAGGAGTGGCAACAAGTGACTAGTTGGAATGTCATAAAAATAGTTGAGAGGGGCACCTGCGTGCCTCAGTCGGTTAAGTGTCCAACTTCGGCTCAGGTCGCGATCTCACAGTTCATGAGTTTGAGCCCTGTGTCGGGCTCTGTGGTGATAGCTCAGAGCCTGGAGCCTGCTTCGGATTCTGTGTCTCCCTCTCTCTCTGCCCCTTCCCTGCTCTCTCTCTCTCTGTCTCTCTCTCAAAAATAAATAAACACTAAAAAAAATAGTTGGGGCAAGGGTGCCTTGGTGGTTCAGCTGGTTAGGTGTCTGACTCCTGATTCCTGCTCAGGTCATGATCTCTTTGTTCACGAATTTGAGCCCTGCGCCAGGTTCTGCGCTAACAATGGGGAGCTTGCTTGGGATTCTCTCTCTCTCCCTCTTTCTACCCCACCCCTGCTCATGTTCTCTGTCTCTGTCTCTGTCTCTCTCAATAAATAAATAAACTTTGAAAAATATTTGGGGCACAGAAAAGAGTTTCTGAGTGTTTGTGGTAGCAGTGGGAAAGAATATGACATATAGAAACATAATCCATAAGACTGATATAGAAAAGATGTTGCTTTTGAGTTTTTGAAATACCAAGCATGGTGGGGATCATTAATAGAAATTTGGAGGCACAGGTTGAAGGAACAACAGTCTAGGAAAGGAAATGGGGAGCAGGGTGTGCTGACCTCCTTCTCCCAGCCCAGTGAGTCAACAGGAGAGAGAAAAAGGAGCAGTGTTCATATGTAGATTTTTTACAAAATAATGTCGGTGGCAAACAAAGCAAAACAAAAAACAGTAAAAGGTGTTGGGGGTGAGGGAAAGGGGGTGAGTGAAGGGAACCTGGGTGGAGACAGTGCTGAGTGGGAAATGATGATTCAGTAGGAGGAGGCAGAAATGGGGAGGTGGGTGTGCTCCACACTAAGGAAGCATAGGTAGACTTCAAAGCTAGGATTAATAAAAGGATGTGTTAGAACTGGGGAAGGGGTACTGTTAATGTAGCAGAATTTAGTTAACACAGGAGTTTACAACCAGCCAGTCTTAAGGCTCCAAATGGCTTCTTTGTGTCTACACTAGTGCCTCCTCTGGAGGCCGATGGTAGACACGAGCTGATGGTTGACTCACAGTTTGGGCTCATTTGGGTCCTACCTTTGTTGAATCCCTTCGTCGGAGTTCTTATTTTTTATCTATCTGTCTACTCCTTTCAACTCGCTAAAAGCTGCTATAGGTTTTCTAACTTGCTCTACTTCTCCACAAATGAGGTTCAGAAATAGAAGCAACTAAACACCTCAACCACTTGAGAAGTTAGAAAAGAAGTGGCCTCCAGAGAAATAGGTCAGTGGATAACAGACACCAAGAAGTAATAGATATGTGCTGTAGAATCAGGTCATTTGTGAGAACCCATGTCAAGCCAACAGGAAAGAAATTTGGTAAGTCTGCTCACAGCTCCCCAGAACCTATTAACCATGCAGCAACATTTGACATCGCAGGGTCCTCCAAAGATTACAAACCCTGAATTCTGATGCATGCTGTAGCCACACACATCAGTAGAAAGAAAGGGATAAGAAAATGCTTTTCTGCATCTTTTGGATGCAGGAATGAAATATATTTTATGCATCAAGCACCGTGTTAGACTCTTGGAGATACAAATACTTGTAAGACATTGTCCCCACTCTTGGTAGCTTCCATTTTGGTGGACTTCCTTAACAAATGCATAGCCAGGGCAGAAAAAAGTAAGCACAAATTTATGCAAAGTTACCCATAAAATCACGCAAAAGGAGACTAGTCTCCGGAAAAACATGGAACCCATGAAGATCAAGGGATATGAGCTTCATAGTGAGGCAAGCTCTTAGAAGCAGAAACGTTCTTGATGTAAGGAAAGCTATCTAGGTGGAAAGCTGCTCCTTCAGTGACACAAATGTATTTTAATGTAAGGAAAAGCATGCATATCTTGTTGGAGAGAGCAACTACTTGACATCTCGGTAGCTGAACTGTAAAATGCATGGAGTTCTTTCTTTATATGCCTCAACAATGTAAACACTGCCGTTTCCTGTGCTAAGCACAGCAAGGTTCTAGAGCCCATCCCAAAGAGCAGAGCCAGTCATGCCAAGGAATTCAAGTCTTTGAGGTCAGCCTTTCAATGCAGCCTAGCTCTGACGTCCGGGTGACAGGCGAGGGAGTTATCGCTCCCTCCCACCAAGGCCCCATTATGCTTGAGGATCAGGAAGCATCAGACAGGAGGAAAACCTTGGGAAAACAACTGGCCAATCTTTCTGTACCATCTCCTCATCAGGGGTCAGGCTTCATCAAATCCTGGCCATTCTGTACTTGTTTCTCAATGTCTTGGCTCTTCCTAGTCCACAGAGACTATGTTCCTTCATTCTACCTTTATACGGAAAATCACGTAATGTTTGTTACTGGAATCCACAGGAAAATTAGGCGGTATATGCAGCATTCTACCTAATGGCAAACTCTATGAGAACAAATTCCAGGAGATATCTGTAATCATCCCAGCACGGTGATGAATGAATCTTTCCATAATGGATCTGACACAAAGGCATTCATCTGGACACAAATGCAGAAAATGCAGTTCTTGAAATTTTCCCTGTGGAAGGAAAATACAGGTTAATCAGCGTATATCAGGGTTTGCAAATGTAAGATACAACAAAGATTAAAATCTATGAAGAGTAGTCATAAGGGGCACCTCGGTGGCTCAGTTGGTTGGGCATCTGACTCTTGATTTCAGCTCAGGTCTTGATCTCAGGGTTGTGAGTTCAGGACCCTCGTTAGGCTCCATGCTGAGTGTGGAGCCTACTTAAAAAAAAAAAAAAAAAGAATAGAGGTAAAAGGTAAACTGGTAATAATGAGCAAAACTTGCTTATTGTATTAATAAGATTTATTGAGGAGAAATTTCACGGTCAGAACACGAACCAGCCTCCCAAAGGCACTAATACAATTATATTCTTGTAAATATTTAAGAACACTAGTCATGGCCATCATGAATATTCAGTAAGGACAATCTGCCACTGAGGAAACAAAGATGGGGTAGAGAACTCTGTAATCTGGTTTGCTGGTCTTCAGTTTTAGGATTAGATCAGTTTTTAAAATGGCATCTCCCTTTGTTCACATTTATAAGAAGTCAGCAGCCAAATACTACTAAAAAAGAAAAACAAGAAAAAAAAAAGAAAAAAAAAAGGAAGGAAAAACTTGGAATCCTCAGATATTCTCTCAGAGGGTGCATATAGGGTGCAACCTTGTTACACACAATCTGTCAAAACATAGCTCTCCCCAGAGGGTAATGGTAGCTTAGAACTCTGTGGAGATAAGAGGACAAAAGCTTTCCTGAGAAAAGCATAAACATAGAGATTACTTGTACTTGAATGGAATCACAATACAATGGAAGTGAGTTTTCTATTACCTTGGCCGTCTGTAAAAAGTACAATACCTTCTTTAAAAAAAAATTTTTTTTAATTATGTATTGTTTCTAAAGCTTTTGATTTTCTTCAAGCTTTCCTATGCTGTCTTTAAACTGCTTTCTCCTGTACATTTTCCTGTCCATTTCACTGAACAGCATTGTTAACCAAGCGCTCCTGGAATGCTAATACGAATTAATCTAGGCGTCAACAACATACAGTGTGGCTATGTGTCTGCTGTGTGTCAGAGGCAGAAACACTAAGGTTTTTTAAATAAAGTTTTCATTCTGCAAACATGTTAGATTTCCAGAAAATTGTAAAGGTACTACACAGAGTTCCCATACTCTTCACCCAGGTTCCCCTTTTGCTAACATTTCCCATCCCCATGATACATTTGTTTAATCTAAGAAACCAGCATGGGCGCATTGCTACTAACTGAACTCCAGACTTTATGTGGATCTCACCAATTTTTCCATTAACATCCTCTATCAGATTCAGGATCCAATCCAGTTTCCCGCATTGCACTTAGTTGTTACTTGTCCTTAGTCTCCTCCAGTTGTCACAATTTCTCAGTCTTTGCTTGTTTTTCATGACCTTGACAGATTTTAGGACTATTGGCCAGGTATTTTGTAGAAGGTCCTTCAGATTGGGTTTGTCTGATGGTTTTCTTATGATCAAACTGGGGTTATGGGGTTTTGGAAAGAATCCAACAGAGGTGAAGTATTCTTCAGAACATCGGGATGAACATGACATTGACACATCACTGGAAATGTTAACTTTCATCACTTGGTTCATGTGGTATTTGCCAAGTTTCTCCATTATAAAGTTACCATTTTCCCTCTTCCCATACTCTCTAGTCTTTGTAAGCAAATCAGTAAGTTCAGCCCACACTCAAGGATGGTGGTGGTTTGCTTTTTTTTTTAATTTTTTTTTAACGTTTATTTATTTTTGAGACAGAGAGAGACAGAGCATGAACGGGGGAGGGTCAGAGAGAGAGAGGGAGACACAGAATCTGAAACAGGCTCCAGGCTCTGAGCTGTCAGACAGAGCCCGACGTGGGGCTTGAACTCATGAACTGCGAGATCATGACCTGAGCCGAAGTCAGACGCTTAACCGACTGAGTCACCCAGGCACCCTGGTGGTTTGCTTTTAAAATATTTTATATACAGGGTGCCTGGGTGGCTCAGTCAGTTGAGCATCTGACTTCAGCTCAGGTCACGATCTCATGGCTTGTGGGTTCGAGCCCTGCATCGGGCTCTGTGCTGACAGCTCAGAGCCTAGAGCCTGCTTCGGATTCTGTGTCTCCCTCTCTCTCTGTCCCTCCCCTGCTTGCGCTCTGTCTCTGTCTCTCAAAAATAAGTAAACATTAAAAAAAATTTTTTTTAAATACCTTATATACAAAAATATGTGTAATAAAGCTCCTGCTTTCATTCAAATTCAATTCAATAAACTTTTAGGATACCACAAAAAGAAATCTTTTGGAGATTTATACAGCAATAATCATAACCCCTAGAAGCAGCTATGATATTACCATTGTATGGAAAGACACAAACCATAATCCTTGTAATGATGACAGATACTGAGAATGGTTATCTTTACCTCACCTGAGTTGTTGTTAAAATGACTGCTTATTTTTCTAAGCTCTTTTTAACGTCCACTGAAATCCTTGGATGAGTTTTCTTCTGAGACCGAACATACTACAATGCAAATTGTACACAAGCTAAAAATTCATCTTCATATAATTGTACTCTGGGGTCACACAATATTTAAATGCACGTTATCAAGAATGCTGTTTGTCTGCAGAATCGTAAATGAGCAAATGAGTTACTCTCTTTCCATGGGCATGTATTTATAAATCTTCTCAAAGGCACCCAACTCACAAAATAGCTTGCTTCCTTAGATGTAAGGGCATTCTGGTTTATCATTTTCATTAGAATCTCTGGTGTCATGCTACCTTTTTAAATGTTTTTTATTTACAATTCCTTTTTTTTTTTTTTTATTCTACTGGCTTTCCTTAACCTTTGAGTAATATTTTGGTTGGCATAATTTACATAGCAGGCAATAAGATGAAAATGTGTTCTTTTCGGTTTAAAGGGATTATGTGACCATCTTGCAAGTCTATAATTAAGGTCTTGAATTAGTTACATTTTCCTAATTTGATGATTTATATCTATCTTTTCCTGGTTAAATTGTGTCATCATAAAGATAGAGTTGCTGTAGTTAGAAATGTATATCGACAGGATAATATTTTCTCTTGAGGCTTTACTTATTTTTTCCATATCAACACCTTAAGATAATATGCTAGATTCTGTGGGGGAAATAAGGCAAGGAACTTACTATCTAGCAGAAAAGCTCAAATGTATACAAAATTTATTATAATATATATAATATATATAATAGAATAGAATAGAATAGAATAGAATAGAAAACACTAAGTGACATAAGGGAGGTACAAATAAAATGTATCCAAAATAGGGGCGCCTGGGTGGCTCAGTCGGTTAAGCGGCCGACTTTGGCTCAGGTCATGATCTCACGGTCCGTGAGTTTGAGCCCCGCGTCGGGCTCTGTGCTGACAGCTCAGAGTCTGGAGCCTGTTTCAGATTCTGTGTCTCCCTCTCTCTCTGCCCCTCCCCTGTTCAAGCTCTGTCTCTCTCTGTCTCAAAAATAAATAAATGTTAAAAAAAAATTTTTTTTAAATGTATCAAAAATAGAAAGCAATGAGGAGCCACAGACTTTTTTTAGCAGGCAAGTGACAAGACCAGAGATGTCCTTTAGAAAAATTAATTCAGTAGCATTGTATCGGATGAATTTTAGTGGTAGAAGAGAAGGGAAGGAGAATACACAGGGGAGAGACTGGGGCAAAGAGATGAATAGGAAACCATTGATATTAAAGAGGTAATGTGAACTAAAGTATTGGGCATGGAAATAAAGAAAAGGTGTGAATCCAAGAAATACTACAAAGGCGAAACTAAGAGGTCATGGCTACTGGTTGAGTTGTGGGGAATGAGCGGTGAGAAAAATTCAAATAAAACTTTGATCCTTCAAGAAAGGATATGTGGTTCCAGTAGTCAGGAGCGTTTTCTATTTGTCTTTGTTTATATTTCTTTGCAACATTTTTTCACAACATATTTGGCATGCCCGGAGAGCTAGCCTACTACATTAGAGGATTTCCTCATCATTATGTCTCTCTTATGATTTACTCATTATAGCAACCTCTGTTCCTTTCTGGAATAAGTTGCAGTGTAAATAAATGAATATGCATTCATTATGCTTGATTATATAATTGTGCTTCCCTCTCAGCGAATGCCTCAAGGTAGTAATGTGACGGTTTCTGTTCATCACTAAAATCTGGGGCTTTTTTAAAGGGATATTTTTGAGCTACGTTATGTTTGTTATATATTTTATAACATCTAACTTTCTTAGCAATAAGTAGGAGCCTTCTACAGAAAGGAGATTTCTCATTTTATGTGGGAATAAAGTAAACTTGATAACTATCCTATTTTCCCTTAAAACATATTCCTTTAGAATCAAATGCTTCTCGTTTTGGTGTTAACACGATGTGAACTTTTCAATGATGATTATAACCACACAAGCACCACTAATACTTACTGAGTATGTATTACGTTCAAGGTGTTGTTCCAAGTATCTTTTACCCTTATCCTCAGAACAACCCTTTGAAGTAGGTGCTATTAGAATCCTGTTTTACAGAGGAGACACAGAGAAGTGAAGTAACTTGCACCAGTTTACATGATGAGTAAATGTGGGAACCAGAATTTGAACTCCCAAGTCTGGTTCCAGAGCCCATGTGCTTAGCAGCTCTGCCCTCAACCACTTCCTCCGAGTGTTCAAAGTCAAGTTCACTCAGCCTTACACTTAGTGGAGGTGTATCTCTCTGCCATAGACCTCAAATTTTTCTCAAGTTGGGTCTATTTTAATAGAGAAAAGAAAAAAAATCTGCAACACCCATTGGCATTCTCAGAAGGCTTCATCATCGAGAGTCTACAAAAACATAATTCCCTACACACCCAGACATTTGATTATAAATTTTAAAGTATTCACTTCCTGTGGATAGCTGTAGGAAAGAAGAGTTCTTTATTTGTATTTAAGCTGAAAGTACTAAAAAGAGAAAGGGAGGATAAATGAAGTTGAGTTGACTTTCAGTCAATAAAGCATCTAAAGAGTTAGAAAGGTAAATCAGATGTGTGAGTGCCATGACCACAGTAGAGCAGGAATCTGGGGGTGTTAGTCCCTGGCTTCGGAACGAGGAACTGGAGAGCCAGGAGACGAGGCATTGCGGACACATCGATCTTAGAAAAGATTTTTCAAGATGAAATGCTGACAGCTCTCCTCATGGATGCCTGTAAGAAAGATGAATCTTTTTTAATTCAAAAATATGAGAGGACTGAGTTATTTTTGAAGATACTAGAGTCTGGAAGTGCATTTCGTCAGGAACTCATTCACCAAACGCCTTCATGGAAAATATCTCCATAGATCACCTATACTGAAAAGATTACCTGGCATAGCTCAAAAATTCATCAGGCAAATGGGCGCTGAACCATGGGATCTTCATCCTATATGCTTTTTGCTTACTTTGTGCACTTTGCTGAGTTTGGACCAGGAAATCAAGGCTAAAACATATACACACACATATGCATTATCTGCTGCCTCTTAGGCAATTTTAGGTAACCCAAGACAAGATGATTTTCCCAGAGGAACAGGATAAGATTAAAATTTTTAATCCCATTTTCCATTTTGATTTAAAATATCCTTTCAAGGGCACCTGGGTGGCTCAGTTGGTTAAGCATCTGACTCTTGATCTTGGCTCAGGTCATGATCTCACAGTTCCTGAGTTTGAGCCCTCAGCGTTGGGCTCTGTGCTGACAGCACGGGATTCTTTTTCTCTCCCTCTTTCTCTGCCTCTCTCTCTCTCCCTCTCCCTCTCTCTCTCTCAAATTAACATTTAAAAAATTAAAAAATAAAATGTCCTTTCTTATTAAGTTGGGATGTCTGACACTTTATCCTTTTGGGTTCCTAAAAGCTAAACAAATTTAAACGCAAATTATATTTTATTGAAAACAATCACACACACACACACACACACACACACACCACATAGTTGGACAGAAATGAATCTCCCTGTGTTTTATTTTAATTTTGTTTAAGTTGAATTTTTTTTTTTTTTTTTTTTTTTTTTTTTTTTTTTTTTTAGAAAGAGAGAGCAAATGGGGGAGGAGCAGGGAGAAAGGGAGACAGAATCCCAAGCAGGCTCTGTGGACGCCCCTCCGTGCATTTCAAATCTTAAACAGCAGAGGTTAAAAAAAAAAACAAACTCGAAGTAATGCTTTTGCTATTTCTTATCCAGAATCAGTCCTACCTAGAAACAACTAACATTTTGGAGTTTTGTGCAAAGACTATATTATTTTGAAAGTAGGAAATTCTCCATGTAAAGCTGCTGAAGGATTTTACCCCAAGATAAATGTTCTCTAAGCCCTCAAATCTGCTATTTTCTGCAATTCTCAAAGGTGGGTATGGAGGACTGGCAGGAAGGAGTCAGGTATGTTTTGGAAATTGCTTCAAAAGTGGTGGAATCAAAGAGAATTAAGTTAAATAACAAATGAAGTGCCTCTCAGAATCTTGCCTTACAACAGTTAGTGGATCTCAAAGACTGGTCCCTACATCGTTAGGAACTTGTTAAAAATTAAAATGCTCAGCTTGCCCCAGGTCTTCCGAATCAGAAAATCTAGGAGTGGAGCCAAAGATTTTCCCTTGATCAGCCTGTTCAGGTGACTCTGTTTAGTGCTAAAGTTCTGGAACCACCTGACTGGAATCACCTAGCCTGAAAACATCTGGGATGCTTGTTTAAAACTGCAGACTAAAGAGGCCGACCCATCCCAAACTCTAAGGGTGAAACTCAGGAATGCATGAGTTTCATAAGTGTTCCAGCTGATTCTTATCACACTAATGTCGGTGGATCATTGAACCAGTAGATAAATCAACCGACCCATTCGTGATGGAAAGGAAGCTGTCTCAGCTGTGTTTGAAGGCCATGTTCCTCGGCGGAAGGAGCATTGGCGGTAGAGTCCTACCGACTTGGGTTTGAATTCCAGGTATGTCATACTGTTTATGTGATATTCCACCATCTATGCAAACTTCGTCAGCCTCAGTTTCCTAATCTACAAAATTGGCACAATAATACCTAGCTTATCCATCTGGAGAGGATTAGACGAAATGGGGTATATTTTCTGTATAGTGTCGTCTACATTTTGATAGACATTAATCTCTTTTCTATACTTTTGTCCTCTAAAGATGTCCTGGCCCATTCTTGTCATGGTGCCCAGCAATCACTCAGGAACACTTGCTGAATAAAGACAGGAAGCAATGCAAAAAGTTTGGATTAGGATCCTAGTTCCACTGCTTATTAGCTCTGAGGCCATGAGCGAGTTACTTGACCTCTATGTGCTTCAGTTTCAGTATCTTTAAAATGCAAATAAAAATGGTACTTACCTCCTAGGCTTAAAGTGAGGATTAGTTGAGTTCATACATGTAAAGCACTTGAAGACAGTGTCTGGGACGCTATCCTCCTCAAATGTTCTTGAAAGAAAAATTCCTCAGAAATACCCTTCGAAACATCAGAATGATTTACCCCTCAAAGAAATAATGTGATGTATTTATTGACTTTTCCGCAAACATTTGCATATCATGTCCAGGCTTCGTGTGAAGTCCTGAGGATGTAGAGCTCCTGTTCTCCTGGAGATACAGTCTAGAGGGAGAGGCAGACCATAATCACATCATCAGGCAAATGAGTATGTAAATGACCAAAATGAGAAACAGGTGTGCAGGAAAGGACAGCTTGTGTGGCTGGAGCTCAGAGCACCCAGGGGAGGAAGACAGAACAAGGTATGCGATGAGGTGGGAGAGAAGGGGAGGCCAGACCAAGCAGAGCCAGCACATGTTTGGGCGTACTTCCAGGAGCAGTGGAAAGCCTTTGAAGAGTTTAAGAAGAGTTTAAGCTCTTCACACAGGGCCTCTTCCAAGCTTGTCTCCGTGTTGCCACCAGGGCCTACACCCATGTCAGAGTGTAGCGAGGACCCATGAGGAGATTCTCACGATAGCGGAGAGATAATGGTAGCTGATAGAGGGTGGGTGGTGGAAATGGAGCTACTTAGAATTCAAGAGCTGTGAAGGAGAGGCAATGGCGGAGATTCAGGGCTGAACTGGAAACGGGGGCAGGGAGGTTGGAGGAGTCCGGGGACTGCTCTGATTCTGACTGGATTGGAGGGAGAAGGCAGAGTGTGGCATGGGGCATGTTTAGGCTGTCATGGAGTGTCCTGACAGAGGTACTGACTGAGCAGTTGAACATACTGCTCTGGGGCTCAGTGTAGACGTGTGGACCAGAGAAACCAATCGGGGAGCCCTAGGCGCATGGGCAGAAGCTGTGGCCTTGGGAATGAATAAGCTTGCCTAGGAGAGAGTACGGGGCCTCGCTTCCAGATAACCAGGGAGAGAAAGACGAACCTGCAGAAGAGGCTCACGTGGCAGGATTGTTAGTAGAAATATTAGTTTGTGTCTTCTCTCTTGTTTTTCCCTTTCTTCCCTTTTGAGGCTGATAGCTTGGTCTCATTAATCCTGGCTTCAGGGAAGTTGGCAGGGCCTAAAGTAAAAGGGTCTTGAAATTAAAGCCTCTTGCAGCTCTTGGCAAATGTCCAGAAGGCAAAGAGAAGGGAAGGGACAAAGAGAATGAGGCTTGAAGGGTCTTGAATTGTAGAGACCCCCCGCCCCCCTCCCCACACACACAGCTTAAGCTCCCAACCTTAGCAAAGATCCTGGGGCCTCTCTGAGACCTCAGATCGAACAGAACCACTGGGGCTGAAGGCCCCAGGGGATGTGGGCCAGCATATTCTAGAGATATGCCTATCCATGGCCAAGGAGCAAAGGGTGCGTTTCAGTGTCAGGGGGCACAGTGGTTTCCAGACCTCCACCCAGCTCTAGGATGGGAAGCTCCAAAAATGACTGAGGTTAAAGTTCACACCAGGCTGGTGGGAGAGTAGGAAAAAGTCTGAACTTTTGTTTAAAAAATAGAGTACAATGTGATATTTCTTGACAGTTCCATGATACATGATACTGAAATTTCAGACCAGGAAAAATGTGACTTCACCTTTAATGGAAGCGAATTCAATATTTTCAAAAACTACTTCTTGGATGACCTCATTTTTAAATTCAGATACCAGGATTTCCATGTTTTAAAATTTCCCTTGACCAATTGATCATCTTTAAAAATTTAAGTATTTTTTTGTTTACTTTTGAGAGGGAGGGAGTGAGAGCGCGTGCCTGCGCAACTGAAAGCAAGCAAGTGGGGGAGGGGCAGAGAATGAGCTGGAGACGGAGGATCTGAAGAGGCTCTGTGCTGACAGCGGAGACCCTGATGCAGGGCTTGAACTCAGGAACTGTGAGATCACAACCTCAGCTAAAATCAGAGTCCGACATTTAACCAACTGAGCCACCCAGGTGCCCCTGATCATCTTTAATAATTTTTTTTAATTTTAATTTATTTAGTTTTGAGACAGAGACAGAGCATGAGCAGGGGAGGGGCATAGAGAGTGGGGGAACACAGAATCTGAAGCAGGCTCCAGGCTCCGAGCTGTCAGCACAGAGCCTGACGTGGGGCTTGAACTCCTGGACTGTGAGATCGTGACGTGAGCCGAAGTCGGATGCTTAACCGACTGAACACCCAGGCGCCCCTAATAATTTTTAAATAGAAGTAAAACCATCAGGGGTGCCTGGGTGGCTCGGTGGGTTAAGTGTCCGACTTTGGCTCTGGTCATGATCTCGTGGTTCACGAGTTTGAACCCCACGCCGGGCTCTGTGCTGACAGCTCAGAGCCTGGAGCCTGCTTCCGATTCTGTGTCTCCCTCTCTCTGACCCTCCCCCCATTCATGTTCTATCTCTCTGTGTCTCAAAAATAAATAAATGTTAAAAAAAATTAAAAAATAAAGTAAAACCATCAATTCCTTTTTGGTATAAATATATTAAAACTTAATGTTTGATATATCTACTTTTCAATTTTTCAGTATTTTTCCAGCTACTTCAATGTTCAGGGAACAAATTAGCTATTAGGAAACAAATAAAAACATGTATATAGAGACATACATTTTTTTTTCTTTTGCCTCAGGCTCCAATCTGAATCAGCACAGCACTGGTCTTCATCTAAAATTTTGATATTTTGTTCAATGGGGATTTTTTGCATTGAATTTTTAGACCTATTCATTAAATATTTATCTTGTTTACTGAGTTATTTAGCACCCTCCTTAAATTTTGTGCCTCAGTGAGTGGGTCCAAATGCCTCCTTCTCCTCCCCCTACTTCAGGGGCTATTTCTTGAACACCTAACTATGAGTTAAGAGCCATTCCTGATTCATGGAGAAGAAGCCAAACATACGAGGAAATCCAAGAGAGGGTAGTGCCCTCAAAGGAAGTATTTCCAAAAGGGAGAGCATCACAAAGAGTGTCAAATGGTGCTGAGAAGTCAAATGAGACTAAGACTGAAATGGACATTTGCTGGAGCGCCTGCGTGGCTCAGTTGGTTGAGTGACCGACTCTTGATTTTTGGCTCAGGTCATGATCCCAGGGTCCTGAGATGGAACCTTGCATCAGGCTGGGAAATGAGTGTGAAGCCTGCTTAAGATTCTCTCCCCCCTCTCCCCCCTCTCCCCCCTCTCCCCCCTCTCCCCCCTCTCCCCCCTCTCCCCCCTCTCCCCCCTCTCCCCCCTCTCCCCCCTCTCCCCCCTCTCCCCCCTCTCCCCCTCGCATTCACTCCTTCTCTCTCTCTCTCTCTCTCTCTGTAAAATAAAGAAGTGGGCATTTGTTGAATGATATTTGTCATTCATCAGCTGCTTAGTGTGAAAATCCTCAGTGGGCTGATGGAGGTGGAATGAGGCTGAAATGGACGGAGGAGAGAGTAGCAAGCAGGGAAATTGAAACTCCCCTCCCAAGAAGTTGACTCTGAAGGAGAGAGCAGTGGTTAGAGAATAGAGTCAAGGGGTGGGGTGGTTGTTGCATTTTTATATGATCCAGTTTCGAGAGAGAAGTCTAATGTACAAGAGGGGAAACTAGGGTCCGTGGCAGTGTGAGGTCCCAATGAAGTGTAACAGATTGGCCCCTCACCAGAGATGAGAGGGTTGGCATTAAACAGGAGATAAAGTGTGTCCTACATTGCAGTCTGAAGGAAGAAGAGGGTGAGCCTGGATGTTTTTATATTTGACAACAGGGAATAGAAGGAGATCCTTCTGAAGTCTTCAGTTTCCTCCACTGAGCAGGAGACAAAGCCGGAAGAGAAGCAGGCAGCAGTGGGACGCTGGATGATTGCAGGAAGGTTAAAGTGTTTGAGAGCTGTAGTTAGGGACCTGTGGTTGGTAGGCCACGCTCATTAAGGCTCCTTTACATCTGGGTGAATAAACAGGGGTACCTCCACTCTATGGGATTCTATGCAGTTCACAGGGGAAAAACTCGAGAGAAAGATGGTATATCTCTAGGATACACCATCAAGTGAAAAAAAAACAAGATACAGAACATCGAGCATAATACATTTTGTGTAAGAAAGGAAAGTAAGAATGTATAGGTATATTAGCTTTGTATTTACATAAAGGAACTTGGGAAGAATGTATAAACAACCAATAAAAAATTGTACTGGAGAAAGCAGGAGATAAGACACAAGGTGAATGGGGATAGAGGTGGGAAAGTGATTCTCAATGTGTATCTTTTATCTTTACTTTTTGATTTTTGAGTCATGTGAATGTATTGTCTATTAAAAACAAAAATTTGAAATTTGAAAGGTGAAGTTTCTACACAAATAGGTATGCACAAAGAACTCAATCTTGTTTCCAAACCAAGTCTAAGCTGTCAGGCACCCTGATGATATTTTTAAATGACTGCCTCACCAATAAGATTATTGTATTTCTACATCTTTCTGGAAGGATGTTATTAGGAACATCAGCATCCTAAGAATAGAGCATTGTTATTACTTTCAGTCTCAAAGCTAGTGTATTCTTTGTCTCCATGCCAGGAGTAGAAGGTCTCCCAAAGGTTTGCCTTTGTTCTTTCTCTCCTGTCCCTCACAGACAGCAATCTCCTTCATTCCCCTAGCTTCTTAGACTGGTCTCTATAATCTACATCTCCCACCTAATCTCTCTTCCAAATTCTAGATCTGAAATCCCAATAGTCAGATCAACATGGTGTATCGCTCAGGATTTCAGCAGGAAACAGATGTTATGTCAAAATTGGGACAATTCCATGGGCTCCTGGCTTGCTCAGTTGGCTAAACATCCAACTTCGGCTCAGGTCATGATCTCGGTTTGTGGGTTCAAGCCCTGTGTTGGAATCTGTGCTGACAGAGCCTGGAGCCTGCTTTGGATTCTATGTCTCCCTCTCTCTCTGCCCCTTCCCCACTCATTGTCTCTTGCTCGCTCACTCTCTCTCTCTCTCTCTCTCTCTCTCTCAGAAATAAACACTAAAAAAAATTTTTTTTAAGTTGGGACAATTCCAGAAGGGTTTATTTACAAAGAGACTATTTACAAAGGTTTGTGGATAGGGGAACCACAAGGGGCTAAAGGGAGCTGGGCTTTCACCAGCCCTAAATCCAAAGGGATAAGGATGAGGAGAGGTTACCAGAACCTAGAAGCAGAGAGAATTGCAGAGAGCAGGCTCCCTTGAGAGAACAGTGCCCTTCTACCAAGGGACTCTGGCAGCCTAAGGTGGCCTCATTGGAAAGAAACCAGGGAAATAAATACCCAGACTTGACTGTCTTGCCTCCTTCTGCTTGGCTGTGCATTGGCCAAACTCAAACAGAAGCAAGAGGGCATAGGAGGCTATATATGTAATCTCTCAGATGAGTCCTCCTAGAGTCTAAGTCAGAGTGGGGGAGGATGGGAAGCAGGGTAAACCAAATACATGTGACAAGCACCACTCCATTGGTGTCCTACTGGGACTTCGATCTCAGCATTTCCCAAACCAACCACATCCTCTTTCCTTCATTAACCTGACCTTTCTCCTGGGTTCCTTAGTTACTTGGCTAATGATGCCTCTATGCTTTGTCCTCCCGGACTCCTCTCCTGCCCTGCATGTGCACACACAAGAGCCTGTCTCTTCCGCTGGACAGCACACCTCTGGAGGCAGGGGCTTTGAGCCTGGACTTGGCAAATGTCTCCTGAGTAATAACATTTATTGGGCACTTGACATATCGGGCACAGCATGGACCACTTCATTTGGATTGTCTTTTTTAATCTCTCAACACTTCCATGAGGTACATCCTGCTGTTACCCTCATTTTATAGATTAATAAACTGAGGGTGAGAGTAGTAACCCAAGACCATATTCTTTTTCTTAATCTAAGTAGAATTAATGTACAATGTGATATTTCATGCATACAACACTGATTCAGCAATTCTCTACTCCGTGCTTACCACAGTAAGTGTAGTCACCAAGCACAATGTAATTAAGTGTAGTCACCGCACAATGTTATTACAATATTATCGGCTATATTCTCTGGACTGTACTTTTCATCTATGACTTATTTATTTTATAACTGGAAGTCATCTGTGACTTATTTATTTTTATAACTTATTTATTTCATCGCCTATTTCGCCCATTGCCCCACCCACCTCCCCTCTGGCACCCGGCAATTTGTTCTCTGCATTTAAGAGTCTCTTTTCTGGGTTCATTTGCTTTGTTTTTTAGATTCCACACAGAAGTGAGATCCTATGGTATTTGTTTTTCTCTGTCTGACTTATTTCACTTAGTGCAGTACCCTCTAGGTACATCTGTATTGTTGCAAATGGCAAGATCTTTTTTATGGCTGAGTAATATTCCATTGTATATACACACCACTTCTTTGTCCATTCATCTGTTCGACACAGGTTCTAGACCAACATCATGTTCCTAAAAGAGAACATCTGACATGGAAGCCTGCCCTCAAGCACTATGACCCTCCCTCTGCCTCCCCCATTCCAGGCTGAAGGGACCACCCACAATGATAGCACAGTGCTCTGCTGTTGATTTAAAAAAAAAAAAAAAAAAAGTCAAATGTTGGTCAAACAGTATAATTCAGAGAAAGCAAGGGTTGGAGCTAGGGCTTGAACTTGCTGCTGCATTGTTACAGACAGAGGGGGGAAAAAGGAGGGTATGTGGGGCAAGGAGGCCAGGGAACAGCTGGGAGCACCTAGAGTTTGTTTGTGGCCTTGTGTAGAAAAGACCTGGTCCAGATGACAGAATACAGATTTGGAACGGTTAGGATATGATTGAGGTGGATGGAGGAAACCTAGATGATGGAGGGCTTCGGAGTCCAAGGGCCTGCTGAGCCTCCCTGTGGAAGCCAGGGAAAGGGGAATTTCAGGAAGAGTTGTGAGCCGCTTAGAGAGCAGGTAGGACAGACCGGAAGTGGGGGATGATGGGCTCCTGGGGGAACCAGCTGGAGAGCGGTTGTCATGGTCCACCAATGAATCCGTGTACCAGAGTGAGGCAATGGAGATGAGAAATGAGTGATGGATATGAGAACTATCTAGAAGCAGAAATGGTCCACGGTACTTGCCCGCTGATTGCTGAGCAGATGGAAGGGGATTGGCCTTCAGTTATAATGACTTCAGTCTCTGGCCTTTGCCCCGGGGGGTGGGTCTTGCCATTGACAGAGCAGCTGGAGCCCGGTGGCAGAGAAGGGAGAAAATCTCCATTCCAGACATCCTGACTTTGATGTGAGGGCCTGCCTGACCTGTTAGTCACCTTCAATTTGGCCAATGTAGAGATCCAGCCTTAGCCAGAATTGTGGGGCATATATCAATCTTCTATTTTTATTGTAACTACTTTCCAGATCTTTCCCCTTATTAAGAAACTTTTGTTTCTCAACTTTGGGTTTTGCTCTCTATTAATTTTCAGTGCACATCTAGCCCCTGAACACATCCAGCCCTGCTGTGATGTGTGTGCTGGGGCGGGAAGCAGGGTATAGCTTCGGGTATCATAACACACCAGGGTACTGAAGCCCTGTGATTCAGGACCAGCATACTGTGGCTCTAATTGATAATATTTTCTGCTTCACAGTAGCTGAGCTGAATTGCACCGACTTAGAGGAGTAAATGAAACAAGTGTTTTATGGAACAACAGGCAGACCATTTAAATCTATAACTACTATGCTTATGTTTCCTGCTTCCTAGTCTACAATGGAATATAAGTGGTGTCTATGAGCCACACGGTCGTTTCCTTTTATGTTTGCAAATAACACCACAGACGATATTATATCCTTGCTCTAGCTCCTAGGAGACTTAAAAGGCTGAGTTGGCAAAACAGGAAAGCTTAATCATTTATAAGGATGTAAACAACCAGATTTCTCCCACTACCACCATTCCCAAAATGCTAGAATTCATAGACACCAGAAACACTGATTTTTTTTTTTTTTTTTTTTCTGGTCACAGAGATGGGGATTGAAAGATTACAGTTCTGTTTTGTTTTTTACTAGAAAGAATAGATACTTCTCTGAATTGCCTATAACATTTTGCCTCCCCTAAGATATGTAAATGAGCCCAAAGTTTAATCCTTTAAAATTAGAATTAAGTACAGAAAGGGCTCCTAGAGTTTGACTGTGAGCACACCGCAAAGTATTTATAGTTTATTTTAAACCTTAAGAACCAAGACTAAATGTAAGGCAGGTATCTGCAGACACGTTGTTGAGAACAGAACAGCATAAATAAAGGGCTTAAAAAAATGGCAAGAAAAGTTTTCACTAATGGGTCATAAAAACAGGGAAAGGGGAAAGAGCTGCGGATCTGCCTGACAAATTTATACTACAAATCAGCCTTTATTCTTCTGAAACATGGTACACTAACACATTTATAAGTTACCTTGCCTTGAGACACTGTGTTGATTTGCTTCGTTGTGTTTTTATGCCGCAAAACTGCTCAGATGAGACGTGTTCATTGTCCTGGTGTAACGGTACTAGTATCTTTCACTTTCGAAAGATTTCAGGTTTGGGCAAGATCCCTAACTGTTGTGGGGCAATGTGCGATACCCAGAGCTCTTTATCCATTTTAATTAATTAAAAAATTATTTGTTTAATATACTTTTTACCTCCTATGTGCCAGGATTAACTGTCTGAGCTATAAAAATGAAGATAGCGTCCCTGCGGGCAAGGAGCTTGCATAACACCATGTGAAAAGCGCCCCTGTAATGATAGTGAACGTTCAATACACACATTTTTTGGTTCTTTCCTGAGTAATAATGATACATCTGTCAACCGAACGTGTTGTTACTGGGTTAGCCAGAACAACATAATGGTGACCATGGGCACCTTGTGCTCTTGTGTTCAAAGTGAACAGTTCTGGTGTTTTTACTCCTATGGGGAGTAATTTCTCTCCAGCAGGGGTTTTGAGACATGGGATTTTTCCAGTTGTTTGGGGGAAGGGAACTCCTGCCCTCCCCAGGCCGGTGAGTTTGTTGTCAGAGTGTCTGGATTCAAATTCTGGCTCCATAAAAGTCATGGCTGAGTGGTCTTGGGCTCTTCATTTATTCCCCTTTATTTCTCAGTGTCTTTATCTATAAAAATGAAGGTAATTAGTGCCTACTTCATAGGATTGTTGTCAAGATTAAAAGAGCTAATGCATGTAAGGACTGAGCAAACCTTTCTTATGTCTTAGCTGTTATTTCAACACCCCTCCCAACCCCCATCACACCCCCGTCCCCCCACCACCACACACAGAGATACAGCTTTGCATTCTTCACTTGCGGTGGGGAGGAAAATGTTAATGCTGCCTTAGAGCTGCCTGGGTGGCTCAGTCGGTTAAGCATCCGACTTAGGCTCAGGTCATGATCTCACGGCTTGTGGGTTTGAGCCCCGAATCGGGCTCTGTGCTGATAGCTCAGAGCCTGGAGCCTGCTTCAGATTCTGTGTCTTCCTCTCTCTCTGCCCCTCCCCTGCTCACACTCTGTCTGTCCCAAAAATAAACATAAAAAAAAATTAAAGCAGTGGTGTTTTTTTTTGTTTTTTTTTTTTTTTTTTTTTTTTTTTTTTTTAAAGGTTAAAAGCTTTCCTCCCATGGTGTGAACAGCGCAATGGTACTTTATCTGTTTAGGCTGGGGACGAAGACTCCCCTGAAGCAGAAAGGAGAAGGTGTTAGATGTTACTTAGCATTTTGCTCAGATTTATGAAAACAAAATGAAGGGGCTAGTATCAAAGATGCTACATTCGATCCAGTAAGAGCTGGCTTGAAATTTTTACTTCAAAGATCACAAAGAAGCCGAGTTTTTCCTAAATTGAACAGTTACCTACTAGGGGCAAGTTTTTAATGCTGACACATGCGCTTTGCTTTTAAAAGCAGATTCACTTCAGAATGTTTGCATACTCTCCTCTACTTCTGCTACTTCTAATATTTTCTCCACAAGTCCCAGAATCGTAGCACCAACAACTATCCAGAAATCACTTCTGTATGAAGTTGGCTGTTTGCCTTCTACCTTTATTTCTTAAAACATTTTTTTTTCCTAACCTGCTGAAATGAAACTGTGTACCTCGAAAGATAAGCTGATTCCAGGCCTGTGGCAGGAAATTAAGAGGAGTCGGGGACATCTTGCTGTGCTGGAAAGCAAGGAAGCTATCAAGAACTAATGGGTCAGGTCAGAAAGACACAGGGGCCACCAAGGGCAAGATACTGGTAAAGGAATGAAAAAGAAAGCAAAAAGAGAGATGGAGAAAATATAGCAAAATCTCAGTAATTGTTTAATCTGGGTGACACATGTGTGGGGTTCACTTTATTTTTTGGTTTTGTTGGAATTTCTTCATTATAAAATAAATGCATAATTTAGACTTTTTTTCTTTTCTTCCCTTTCCTTTCCTTTCCTTTCCTTCTTTCCTTTCCTTCTTTTCTTGTTAGCAGGCTTCACCCACAACTCAGAGCCCAACGTGGGGCTTGAACATAATACCCTGAGATCAAGACCTGAACTAAAGTCAAGAGTCAGAAACTGGGGGCACCTGGGGGGCTCAGTTGGTTGAGCGACCAACTCTTGATCTTGATTCAGGTCATAATTTCGGGGTTTGTGAGGTCGAGCCCTGCATTGAGCCCCAAGCTGGGCTCTGCGCTGGCAGCACAGAGCCTGCTTGGAGTTTTTTCTCCTTCTCTCT
Source organism: Lynx rufus (assembly GCF_022079265.1). Lineage (NCBI taxonomy): Eukaryota > Metazoa > Chordata > Mammalia > Carnivora > Felidae > Lynx > Lynx rufus. Next base: position 125,636,883 of record NW_025814834.1, on the reverse strand, counting down.
CTGCCCCTACCCTATTCGTGCTCTCTTTTCTCCCTTTCAAAATAAGTAAATAAACCTAAAAAATTAAAGTCAGACACTTAACCAACTGAGCCACCCAGGTGCTCCCAGATCTTCTTTAATGCAAAGTGACCCCTATATATCCTCCATAAAATTAGACAATACAAATGAGTCAAATAAAAATTCTGATAAGTTTATCAGAAAAAATTATCACTGATAATTTTATCACTCAGGGATAATTACTGAACTACTATTAATAACATGTTGTAATGCTTTTTTTGACATTCTGCACTGCATATGCAAATCTTTAAAACTAATTTCTTCTCCTTCAACTTCTGTCTTCCATGGCCTAAAAGCACCACTTTGATTACATCATCATCCTATTTTCTGATCCACGAGGGCTTTCCACGCTTGTTGAGTATAACTTGGGCCACTTGACATTTAAGGTTTTCCAACATTCTTTCCAGAATTCCTTCTCCTACCTTGTCTCCTTAGAACCGATGCTCCAGCTACACTGGACAGGCTACATTTCAGTCAAGACTGGAGTCTGTAGAGATGTCATAATTTGTAATCTGAATGAACACTCGAGACCTTTACAATGATGTATTTTGGGATTTCACAGTTTAGGACTCTTGATACAACTAGCAACTTGTCCCAGCACAGAACCTAATTTTTGTGAAAAGGCCAAGCTGTTATATAAGCATTTTGCTGAAATCCAGGAAAAGTCATCGAGAGCATGCAGTTCAGCCTGTAAGGGATGATTGAAAACTGAAAAAAGTTGGGTGAATGTGCCTCCACAGGTCATAATCCTCTGCAATACTTGTTTCTGCTGTGTGGTGATGGAAGGAGTGACAGCATGCCTCTTTTTTAGCTGAGTACAGGGAGCGTGAGTTTCCCCAAAGGTCCTAGCATCACACTCTTGTAGAATTAGAAGTTCTGGTCCCTTGAATAAGCTTGTCCTTCATTCAGCTATCCTGAGTTCACTGCATTCTACCTCTACAGCCATGAAAGGTAATAATTTTGGTAATCAAAAGTATAACCCCATTGTTTTTAACCATCAGCAATTATGCCTGTCAGTTATTTTGTGTAGTTTTTTTTAATCACCGAGAAGATTCTTATGATAGGTGAACACTTTATTTTTACCAAATCTTCTAAAAACTAGCCTCCCCCCCCATTCTGGCTCACACATTATGGGTGGTCAAGACTAGGATCCAAATGAAAATCAAACTTGAAATTTCTTCCATTTTCTACCCCACATGTTTCCTAATACTTTAAATTAAAATACATGAACTTCTACAAAGATAAGTAAAAAAGTAGAATATTTGTCCCTCCATGTGCATTGTCGGATCAAAAAAGAGGGGTGGGCTGATAAGCTAAGAAAGCCCATCATGGTAAAATTCCCTTGTATTGTAGAGCCTTAGTCAGTAGAGGGGATGGAAAACTATTGTTATCATATGTTTAATTGTTCAGTTAGGTAGGGATTAATCCAAAATAAGTATTTCAATTTATATTGTTGAAAACAGCTCAAGTGTATTACCCTGCATTGCCAGGCAGTGGGTGATTTTTTAACTCATCCACATCTAAAATGTTATGAGCCTATGAATCTCTCTGATAACTATGGCTTTTTGGTGTCTCAATCTCACTACTCAGAATTGTTCTTAATGTAATGCATCCTTGCTGTAGTGATTGTTAAGGGAATGGGTAAACACTCTCCGACTCAGGATATCCCAAACAACTGGTTAGTTTTTAAGGTCCTCAGAGCCTATTGTTTTATGTTTTACTCCCTCTTCTAGACAATTGTGGTGAGCATTTAGAACTAGCCGACAAGGCCAATAGATTCTGAGCTTTCTTTCACTTGTTTCTTAGATATTAAAAAAACAAATCAAATAAGTATGTATGTATCCAGTTTTCTCTCATGCTCCAGTAAATCTTACTGGAGTTTTACCCAAATGAGCTTAAGCAAAAAGTTACTTTAAAACCTCCAAGCCTTCAAGTTTTTTTTTCCAGTTAGAGATATGATTGACACATAACATCCTATCAGTTTAAGGTGTATGATCTATTCATTTGATACGAGTATGTAGCATGAAATGATTAGCACAGTGAGTTTGGTTAACATTAATTAACTCACATAGTTACAAACTGTTTTCTCTTGTGATGAGAACTTTTAAGACCCACTCTCTTAGCAACTTTCAAATTTAGAGTACAGTATTGTTAATTACACTTAGCCATGTTCTACGTTACATCCCTAGAACATTCTTATCTTCTAACTGGAAGTTTGTACCTTTACCTTCAACCATTTACCCCCTCCCTGCCCCTGGCAACCACCAACCTGTTGTTTCTATGAGCTTGTTTGTTTGTTTTTTTTTTTTTTTTAGATTCCATATATATGTGAGATCATATAGTATTTGTCTTTCTGTCTAAAAACCAGCCAATTTGACATTGAGACATTCAAAACGAAATTCTTAATTTCTCAAGTTTTACTGCCTGTTTACCTCGGCTATTGTTCTATCAATAATCTGTAAAACCACTTAAATTTGCTTCAAAATAACTTCCTTTTGGTACACATTAACCTCCTGGATCAAGATCAATATGGGCTAGAAAACTTTCTGTAGAAAACCCCAGTCTAGAGGTCAGCTGAACTCTAAGTCTCTCCAAGAATGAACAGTGATGAAATTTCTTTCAATAGGTCTTATTCTAGTAATGTAAAAAAATTTTTTTCAGCTTCTAATTAAACTGCAATTAAACAGAAAACAAAGCTATTTGTTTTTTATTCAAAATCATTAGAGGCACAAAACTGGCACCTATACAGAATTGTTGAACTGTCCTAGTGGCTTCTAACCTGTCCATCTTTAGCTTCAGATAAGTAACATGTTAGTGTTGTATATACACATACATTGCATTATAGTTTTATGTATACAAATACATATAAAAGGCATATATAAAGGGCACATACACACACACACACACACACACACATAGGTGTGTGTAATTTTCACCAACATTGATTCATTTTCACCTCCTCTAAAGATAGTGAGCATTAGGTAAGGTTTTAACTTCTTAAACCACAGACTTCCCTAGGCCAAGTATCTCATGCCCTAAGTAGTCTGGTTTTAAAAGATTAATCTGAGCTGAAAATACCGAACCTGTGCTTGGATGAGATTCCAGACCAGTAGAGTAGATTTCGGAGTTTTATTTATTCAGCACGCTCTGTAAGACACTGGGCTAGACCATGTGGGGCATGCAGAAGGGCAGGCCTCGACTATTTTTCAACTGCCACCTTCTCTTCCTCCTTCCCCTCCCTGTAATCCTGCTCCTTTTTGCTCCACTTCCTCCTTTTCTTTGAATATAGTGTTTTTATTTTTGTCTTTTTTTCCAGTTAATACATGTGGAGTAGATGCCTGAACAGCCTAAACCCCTGTGCAGTCAAAAATCTGTATATAGCTTTTGCCTCCCCGAAAACTTAACTACTGATAGCCTACTATTGACTAGATGCCTTGACCAATACCAGTTGTCTAATACATCTTCTGTATATTACATGTATTATATACTGTATTCTTACAAAAAAGTAAGCTAGAGAAAAAAATGTTAAGAAAATCATGCCCAAAGAATACAAAAATACTAATTCTAAGGGACATATACACCCTGATATTTAAAATTTTTTTTCAGTGTTTATATTCTTAGAGAGAGAGAGAGAGAGAGAGAGAGAGAGAGAGTGCATGAGTGGGAGAAGGGCAGAGAGGGAGACACAGAATCCGAAGAAGGCTCCAGGTCCTGAGCTGTCAGCACAGAGCCCGATGTGAGGCTTGAACTCGCCAACTGCGAGATCATGACCTGAGCCGAAGTCAGACGCTCAACCGACTGAGCCACCCTGGGGCCCCATATGCACCCCGATATTTATAGCAGCATTACAACAATAGCCAAATTATGGAAATGGCCCAAATGTCCATCAACTGATGAATGGATGAAGATGTGTATGTATATATATATATATATATATATATATAATCTGTGTATATATATCTGTTGAATGAATACATCATACACACACACACACACACACACACACAATGGAATGTTACTCAGCCATGAAAAAGAATAAAATCTTGCCATTTGCAATGATGTGGAGGAGCTAGAGTGTATTATGCTAAGGGAAATAAGTCCGAGAAAGACAAATATCATATGATTTCACTTATATGTGGAATTGAAGACACAAAACAAATGCTCATAGGGGAAAGAAAAAGAGAAGCAAATCAAGAAACAGACTCTGAACTATAGAGAACAAACTGAGGGTTCCCAGAAGGGAGGGGGTGAGGGCTGGGTTAAATAGGTAATGGGGATTTAGGAGTGCACTTGTGATGAACACAGGGTGATGTATGGAAGTGCTGAATAATTATGTTGTATATCTGAACTAATATTGCACTGTATGGTAACTAACTGGAATTTAAATAGAAACTTAAAATTGTAAGAGAAAATACACTTACAGCAGTTTACTGTATTTATCAAAATAAATCTGCATTTATTTATCAAAATAAATCTGCATATAACTGAATCTGCACAGTTCAAACCTGTATTGTTTGAGGCTCAAATGTACTTGGTAAAAATAATTCATAGCGTAAAGGGGTATTTAGTAGAAAGCAATTTCCCCTTTCAGTCTTCTAGTCACAATGCCCAGAGACAACTACAGCCACTAATTTCTTGGAGATTCTCCAGAGAACATAGCCATATATACGTGTTTGCAAATATCCACCACATCCCCTTCTTAAATCCAAATAAAAGCAAACATATCTGTACTTAAAAAAATCTACCTTGGGGTGCTTGGGTGGCTCAGTCAGTTGAGTGTTTGACTGCAGCTTGGGTCATGATCTGCCAGTTCATGAGTTTGAGCCCCGTGTCAGGCTCTGTGCTGATAGCTCAGAGCCTGGAGCCTGCTTCACATTCTGTGTGTGTGTCTCCCTCTCTGCCTCTCTGCCTCTTCCCCTCTCATGCTCCATCTCTCTCTCTTTCAAAAATAAATAAAACATTAAAAAAATTATTTTTAAATATCTATCTTAAGGATCTTCCCACATCAGCATACAAAGCTCTACCTCCCCCTGCACAGTATTCTGTTGAATGAATACATCATAATTCATTTAACCAGACTCTATTCTAGATATCTTCTCCAACATGCATCTGCAATATACTTGCTAGTACAGGAAGTCTGAAATTTCCTAATAGAGTAACTGCATTGAAAATTAAAAATTTTTGATGCTGGCCTATTACTCACCATGAGGTATACCAATTTTTAAAAATTTGTAAAAAATGTTTATTCATTTTTGAGAGAGAGAGAGAGAGAACAAGCAGGGGACAGGCAGAGAGAGAGGGAGACACCGAATTTGAAGCAGGCTCCAGGCTCTGAACTGTCAGCACAGAGCCTGACATGGGGCTCGAACTCACAAGCCATGAGATCATGACCTGAGGTAAAGTTGGCTGCTTAACCAACTGAACCACCCAGGCACCCAAAAAGTTTGTTTATTTTGAGAGTGAGTCCGTGCATGGGGTGGGGGAGGGGTAGAGAGAGAGAGAAAGAGAGAATCCCAAGCAGGCTCCCTGCTATCAGTACAGAACCTGACATGGGGCTCGATCCCACAAACCATGAGTTTATGACCTGAGCCCAAATCAAGAGTTTGATGTTTAACTAACTGAGCCACCCAGGCACCCTTATCCTATTGGTGTCTTGATAAGAAAAGCCTTCCTCCTCCAATATTATAGAACAATTTTACCATTTTTATTCACTATTTGGATATTTTTATGTTTAAATATTTGATCATCTGAAATTTGTTGCCAAGTAAGGAATATCGCAGGCATCAAGAATCAAATATTTTCAAGGGCCAGTCATTTGTTCTCTAAACATTTATTGAATAATCTATCATTTCCTCATTGATAGAAAGTGTTCATTTTTAAAAACTTATTTATTGATATGTAACTTGGTAAAGTGTATAATATTTTTTAATATGAAATTTATCATCAAGTTGGTTTTCATACAACACCCAGTGCTCATCCCAACAGGTGCCCTCCTCAATGCCCATCACCCACCCTCCCTCCATCCAACCCCCCATCAACCCTCAGTTTATTCTCAGTTTTTAAGAGTCTCTTATGGTTTGGCTCTCTCCCTCTCTAACTTTTTTTTTTTCCTTCCCCTCCCCCATGGTTTTCTGTTAAGTTTCTCAGGATCCCCATAAGAGTGAAAACATATGGTATCTGTCTTTCTCTGTATGTCTTATTTCACTTAGCATAACACTCTCCAGTTTCATCCACGTTGCTACAAAGGGCCATATTTCATTCTTTCTCATTGCCACGTAGTACTCCATTGTGTATATAAACCACAATTTCTTTATCCATTCATCAGTTGATGGACATTTAGGCTCTTTCCATAATTTGGCTATTGTTGAAAGTGCTGCATAAACATTGGGGTACAAGTGCTCCTATGCATCAGCACTCCTGTATCCCTTGGGTAAATTCCTAGCAGTGCTATTGCTGGGTCATAAAGTATATAATCTTAAGTATACAGCTAGATTGATTTCTACATATGTTGACACCCTTGAAAGCACTACCCATATTAAGATATAGAACAATGCCAGGACCTCAGAAGGTCTTCTGTGTTGTCTTCAGTCAATGCTCTCTCAAAGGTAATCATAATTCTGACTTCGATTACCATATATTAGTTTGACCTATTATTGAAATTTGTATCAGTGGAATCTGTTAATACACATTTTCTGTCTAGCTTCTTTTGCTTCAAATTATGGCTGTGACATTCATCCATTTTGCTGTGTGCAGGTTAGTTTTATTCTTACATTACTGTGTCGTATTCTAAGAATATCCAAGACTTATGTAGCCATTCTAATCTTAATGGACATTTGGGTTGTTTCCAGTTTGGGGCTATTCTGAATAATTCTTGTATAGATTTTTTGGAGGACATAAGTACTCATTTCTGTTGGGTATATACCCAGGAGTAGAATTGACGGATCCCAGTGTATGCATTTACTAACTTAGTAGAAACAGTCAGTTTACCAAAGTGGTTGAACCAATTTACATTCTCATTGGCAGTGTGTGAGAATGTCCACAAGTCTACATGTTTTTGCTAATACTTAAGAGGGTCAATCTTTTCATCTTAATCATTCTGATGCAGTTGTAACAGAGACCACAATTTCTTAATTGGAATGTTTTGACATTTTGTTTCACTGTGAAAATGTCTTAAGATGATCACCATGGCAAAGGAAAGGAGGCTAGATATGGAGTAAGAATATCTGAGTTCAAGTTTTGACTCCCACCTATTGTGGAGAAACGTGTGGGGACTAGAGTAACCTTTCTGACTCACTAGTATACTGGGCATATGATGATAGCTGCCTCATAGGATTATGACAAAAATTGAACTATTTTAAAATTATTATGAAGATTAAATTATCTAGTAAAGTTAATATATCTGAAAGAACTTTGAAGGGAAAGCACTTGAACAGACCAGTCTTTATCGAGATCCTACTATAAGCTGGGTGCTATTCTAGGCACCAGGGGTAAATTAGCGAACAAAACAAAGATTTCTGTCCTCCTGGGACTTACATTCAAAGGCAGAGACGGACAAAAAAATAATATACTGTATAATTATTATGTCTATAAGCAAGGGACAAAGGATAGCAAAGATAGAACAGAGTAAGGAGGTCTAGGAGTTGAGGGGATGTTGCATTTTTAGATAAGAAGGTAAACTAGAGTGCACTGAGAAGTGACATTTGAGCCAATGTCAAATGGAGGTGAGAGCATGAGCCACACAGATATCTGGTGGAAGAGAGCGTTCTAGGCAGGGGGAGAGCTGAGGCAAGAGCATGTCTGGCATGTTGAGAGAATTGCAAGAAGGCCAGTGCAGCTGGAGTGGAGTCAAGTGGGCAGGTAGGGGGCACCGGGAAGAGATCATAGAGGTAACTAGATGATGGTGGGCCAGCTGGTCATTGCAGGAACAATGGCTTTTACTCTGAGTAAAATAGGGATACAACTGGTACTGAGCAAGGAGTGACATGATCCGATTTATCTTTTAAAGGATCACTGTGACTGCATGCGTCTTACCAGCTCTGCTGCTATAATGAAATACACGATAACGCTAGACCAGTGGCTTAAACAACAGACATTAATGTTCTCGTGGTTCAAGGAGCTAGAAGTCTGAGATCCGGATGCCAGCATGGTCGGGTTCTGGTGAGGGTTCTCTTCTCTCTTCCTGGCTTGCAGGCTGTCTCCTTCTTGCTGTGGGGAAGCAAAGGGGAGATCTCTCTTCTCAAGAGGCCATCGATCCTATTGAAGTAGGATGGGGCTCACACTTGTGACCTTACTTAACCTTAATTCCCTCCTTTATAGGTTCTATATCCATATACGGCTGGGGGGTAGGGTATCAACATACAAATTTGGGGTGGGGGGGATACGATTCAATCCACAGTAGTTTGCAATTTGAAAGTTTTAATCTCCACATTCTCAAACACCACCAAGTTGAAAAGATTTCCTTGAAAAATTAACCACATCATGATTTGTATTCATGGTTCTGAAGGTTTGTTGTTGATGTAACCACTTACTCTCTTTGTCCTATTTATGCCTATCAAACTGTGAATGGACAGGTTTCATTTATATTTATTTCCTTGCAATATAACTGTCATATAACATTAGTTGCAGGTGTACAACATGATTTGATATTTACATGTATTGCAAAATGATCACCACAATAAGTATAGTTAACATCCAGCACCACACACAGTTACAATCTTCTTTCCTTGTGATGAAAACTTTCAGGAGGTGTTATATGTTTAAATGTGCCAAGATTAACTTTAGGTTCTAAAGCACAGAAGCACCTCCTCGGAACCCTTTTTATCTTGAATGTTGCCCTGCTTCTGCAATAAAATCCAGCTCCTTCTCTCCTTCACTCCAAATCCAACAAGGTCACTCTCCATTTTTGAATGGAAAATACAGACTTTATTTAGATGTCCCTGTTAAGGATAAGCAAAGTCCACAGCACCCAGACTTTGAATGGGGTGTGTTTATTTTAAGCTTATGTGGTGTGTTTCCAATCATTTTTACTGTGAAATTTGCGAGTGTGCGTTTGGAAACACTTCACCTAAGTTTAGCCAAGTAAATGAGCATTTTCCTTCTGTTGAAGAAAGGCAGTTTCACATCATGCTTTCTTTGTGTTGGAATCCATGAAAGGACTGTTTATTTGCTTCCAATCTGCAATGAGAAGACCCAGGGGCTTGAAGTTTTCTAGCTGGTCAACGAAACTAACGATTTTATACGGTAGTAAAACTCTTTTAAAACAAAGTTTGTGAGTTCCTTTATTAGTCAAGAAACAAATTCTACTTCTTATAACAACACATCCTGTAGATTAAAAGAACAGTACATTGTTTCACAAACTTCAAGGTCAGCATATACTTTGAGTGGATGTTACTTTAAGAGTTCAAAGAAAAGCCTTGAAATTAGCATTCCACCTCTCTGGGCACGCTATTCAATAAATACCAATAAATACGACAAAAGAAAGAACCTGTATGCATCTAAGCTTAATTAAGTATTTTTTCCCACTTTTTATTTTGTAAGTTCCTCCCTCTTATCTTCCTGTGAAGGGACATTTCAACAAAGCAATTACATTCCACACAGCTTCTTATTAAATACAATTGTAACATATTGCTTTAACTATGATCAGCCTAGGAAATTAAAACTATAACTTCTGATTTCCACAGTACATTCGATAAATTTTCATCTTCGTTGTTTCTACCCTGGTCCATGCCATCAGGCTTTCTCAGTGGGCTCCTGTACCAGATTTCTGTCTGGCTTCTCAAATTCTATCGTCACCCTCCTCCTTCTCTATGGAGCAATCCGAACTATCCATCTAAAATGTGAATCAGATTCTGCCACTCCTCTCCTAAAAACTTCACATCGCCTCAGGTCTCACTGTTGGCCTGGAATGTTCAGGTCTCCAGTTGTCACTTGGCTCCCTCTTCCTTGTCAGTCAAGTCTCAGCTAAACTGTCACCTTCTCAAGCAGACTTTCTCCACGACTTCTGATGTAGCCTGTGTCTTCTCCTAAATAGCCATTATTTGATTCTGATTCATCTTCTATTTTAATTACAGTACCATTACTACTGGAAGTTATCTTGATCACTTACTTGCTTTGGGTTTACTGTTGACGGGGTTCAAGATGTGATACCCTAAAATACGGCAGCTTGGCATACTGAATAGTTTAAACTGAAGCAGTTTGAGAAAATAGGAGAAGTAGGCAGGTCTCTCTGACCTTCTCCCTGCCCTTCTTCTCTGAAGTGGGTCATAAGACCTTCATAGGAGAGGTGCCCTCTCCAGACCTGGAGGAAAAAAAGGAGCCTCTGTATATCCAAGATGGAGGGATAGAATCTGATCAAACAGGCTTTGCTAAGTTTCCTGGGTTTACTACTCTCAGCTCATATTCTTTGCCCTATCACATCTTTCCCTGACTTTCTTTCTTTCTTTTTTTTAACGTTTATTTATTTTTGAGACAGAGACAGAGCATGAACGGGGGAGGGGCAGAGAGAGAGGGAGACACAGAATCTGAAACAGGCTCCAGGCTCTGAGCTGTCAGCACAGAGCCCGACGCAGGGCTCGAACTCACGGACCGTGAGATCATGACCTGAGCCGAGGTCGGACGCTTAACCGACCAAGCCACCCAGGCGCCCCTCTTTCCCTGACTTTCAATTCTTCATTAATAGCCTCAAAACCACTCAGGTTTAATCATTTATTCTGATCTTTATTTCCTTACAGAGTCTCCTGTGTCACATCAAACTTGTATTAAATAAATTTGTATGCTTTTCTTCTGTTAATGTATCTTTGTTAGATGGAGTTTCAGACCCAGCCAGGGAACCTAACAGGGTAGAAGAAAACCTCTTCCTCCCCTACACTGTCATCTTCCCCAGGAAACAAGCGACCTTGTAGGTTTCTTCATTGCTGTAAACCAACACCTAAAAAACAATGCCTGTTTATAATGGGTACTTTGTTTTTTTGAATGAATGTGTGCTAACTATACTAAAGAACAGAGTACGCAGACCAATGAGGAATACACAAATGAATCAGAGAGACCCTGCTCTCAAGAATCTTGGGGTCTACTGGGAAAGAAAACAGAAATAACATGCTATTAGTTCTGGAGAAGCAAGAGCTGACATCCAGCTGTAGGAAACCAAGGCTGGCCTTGAGTAGGAGATTGTATTTTAGCTGAAAGCTGAAAGATAGGTATTTTGGTATTTTCTATTTTATTCAATGTTCTCTTTGTTCTGCTTTGTTAGACGAACTTGACATCTGACTGCTTAACTAACCCCTCTTTCAAAGCATGTTGGCACTGCCCTTGGGTTTGAATGTTCCTATTGTTCTGTGAGTTTGCACTGGATTCATTTGGTCATTTGCAGGTAAGTGCACCCGTGGGCAAAAATGCACATTAATGCGTGAAACATAGTAAGTAATACATATTTCAGACAATAAATTAGTTTGTTTAACTGAAATAAAATCTTCCATGTTACTGCTTTTGTAATTGAGCATATTTTAGCATTAGCATACAAATTAGCCCATAGACCTAGGCAAATAAAAATGCTAATAAAATGTAAAGATACAATAGAACATTAATACTGAATTTGGTTAGGCTGTTAATGTTAGACTACATTACATATATCCTTTCCATAATACAGTAAATATGGACATTTTCTAAGCCAGTGAAAGATTTTGTTGATCAGAATTTTTAAAATTCAAGATAATTTTTACTATCTGTGGGAAGAAAAACAGGATGAATGTTCTTATATTCTGCATAGAAGGCAAATATTTGTTTTATCCGCGTACTCCACTTCTTCCTCACCCTCTGCCACCAGGATACTTGAGAATGGCTTCATCTAAATAATGATTTGACTTACGATTACTAGAGATTCAAGTTTTCATGAAAGAAACAAGTGAGCGTACAAAAATAAATGAAACCGAACATTTCTCCCTATACTTGCCTTGCTTTGGCACAAAGCCAGGCACAAGTCCATGGACACTGTTCACATGGACGCCGATGTGAGTGATGGCCCTGAAACTGTAGGCACACGAACTGTGCCACCATATGAGACACCTCTGATTATACAAAGGAGAAAGTAAGCGTGGGTCATTTCAGAAAAACTGGGAATTTATACCCGCCATCCTGAAATTTTCTAAGCAGAAGGGTCTATTTAATTCTCATTAAGAACACTCTGCACGATAGTATCCAACAAAACAAATTCCCCACCTTGTCCGAAAAAAAATATATCTTTGAAGCAAATCAGTACAGTCTATTTGTGGAGGACACTGTGGATTGTTTACCCAAATGCCGATCTTCCCCCCTTCATATTTGTTAAGAGATGCTCCCCCCCACCCCTGAGTTTTGTTGAGATACTGTGCAGGCATGCAGTTTCTAAGATGCTGGCTGTCTTTTTGGGTGTTCCATTACTCTTTGCACCGTTGGTTTAGGAAAGGGCATTTGGACAATGTCGCCCAATGAGCTGAAGGGAAAGTCTTCCTGGGAGCCTTTGGGGAGAGGTTTCCTTGGTCTCCAAAAAATAAAGAAATGGGGAAAGGAGAAACCCATGTCCCTCTTTTCAGTTTTTAGCATTGTGATACTTGTGTTACTTGGTGCCTCTCCAGCCATCTTGGGACCTAACGCATGGGGTATGTATGCATCTTGAAATTTATCTGTGTTTATCTTATGGATGGTTAGAAGTAGCTCAAAGAAACCTTGGAGATTATCAAATTCAACTGTATCCTTTATTTTTTGTTAAACCGGTTTCCATATTACTTGGCTTATTAATATTCCCCATGGAAATCATAACTATTAGGCCAACTGTTAGATTTTGGAAACAGTAATGAACATAGGTACAATTTGATTATTTGGTTAGGTGCCATTTTACAAAGAGACGCTTGGAACGTGACTCTTTTAATTGTGTGGTAATTTCCAAAGTAGTATCCTACCAGAATGAATTCATTGGAGTGGGCAGCTTACTTCTAGAATATTTAAAAAGCAGAAGCTAGGCTTACTAAGATGGGTGAATTTAATACTTAAAAAAATTCCAGAGGTGATGAACAATGCTCTTAGCCTTGTCACAAATATAACTATTTAGCTATGAATGTTGGCTTTTATGCTAGACCATATGTTAAGTGCTTCCTTGACTCAAACAGCTCCATTCAGTTCTCACAACCACTCAGGTGAGCACTGTTATCATACCCCTTTCCTGGATGAGGAAATGGAGTTTAGGTAAGGTTAAATAGTTGAATAGCTTACTTGAGATCACAGAGCCAGGAAGTAGAAAAACTGGGATTTGCAGTCTGACTCTAGACCTCAAGCTCCTAATCTTTGCAGTTTTCTGCCCAAGAGTCAAGATAATTTATTATTGATTGAGGAATGTGGCAGGCACCATTGGGTGCCTACTTGATACCTATTCTTTCTCCTCTGTTTGGGGTGACTTATGATCAATTTAATGAACTGTGGCAATCCCATTTTCTTTTTGCCACTGATCTATGGTAGGCATGTGACCATTTTCTAGCCAATAAGAGAGATTCTAGTGGGTGGGGGCGGGGGCAGGTAGTCTGGGAAGGAGTTTTCTCCTTCATAAAAATGGGAACAGCACTGCTTTTCCTTCCCTTCCTGCTCATACAATGACCTCTGAGGATGTGCCATCTGGAGCTGTGGCAGCCACATTGCAATCAAGAGGTGACAAGCCTGGAGATAGAAGCCAAAAGGCATATAGTGGTAGAGACCGGGCACAAAAAGAACTTGGGTCCTTAGTGACATGATTGTGCTGCTGAACTAATGCTGAGACTATTTAACCTCTTGTGTTAAAGATATAATAAATGACCTCATACATCAAGCTGTTAGTCAGATACTTTGTTTCTGGCCAATAGTATCCTAATGGACACAGTCTAGGCAGGAAAAGACGTTTTCTTGGAGGTGATGTGAAAGCAGATGATGTGGAGATTATCAAGTTACTGTAGGTAATAATTCAGAAAAAAATACTCCAGCTTTGTCTCAGATCTGGATAAATCTGAGCAATCCACATATCTATGCTGGATATTTTCCCCCTTTTCTCTACAGATGTATGGTTTCCTCTTTGTGTGAGATGGACTGCATCAAAGGACTTTTTTGCCCTCAGGCTTCTGGGCTTCTGGTTGGATTTGGCCACTGGGATGTACCAGCAGGAGACAGAGAGAGAGGTGAGTGAGCTATAAATCCCCCAGCTTCCTCCTTGGGTTTTTACTTAGGCTCACTGTATCCCTTGACTGAAGGTCACAGGCTCCTGTCTGGCTGCCCTTTCTGTGCTGAATTTTGGTTCCTTCCCCTTGCTTCTACAGATCTATCAGCTTGCAGTCCCAGGGTTCCACACTTCCCTGTGGCTCCCCACACCCTGCCTACCCTTTGTAAAGTACCATTTGTTTCCTGCTAGGCTCTGACCGATACAATGGTGTGAACAAAATCACTGCAGTTGTTGAAACTTCGCCTAGTCTGACACGTGAGATTCTGTGGAGTTATTCATAGTGTAAATAAGGGCTTTCCTCAACCATTAAAGGGAGATAGGAGACTACATAGTGTGGAGCCACGTTGAAAAGGTAAAAGTATCCTAGCTCAGAAAAAACTCTCTACTTCGATGAAAAAAAAAAAATCAAAGAAGGCTACCTGGAAGAGATGTTATTTGGGCTGAGGATGAAAAGGATTTCTAAAAGACAAAACGAGTGGGGAGAGTGTAAGGCAAGTGAGGGAAGAGAGAAAGCTCAAGAGTTCTTGAAAAATTAGCGCTGGAGTGGACCTTTATTCTTTGTTTAATGTTCTTTATTTAATGTTAGTTCTCCTTCCACCTCCTTACAGATGAATAAGCTTGACGCTGAGATTTGGCCAGGGTCAAACAGCCAGTAAATAGCATGCAGGACTCCAATGCAACGCTGTTAGTTCTAATCCCACTTTCTACCTCCACATCACCCTACTTCATCTCGGGCAATCTCTCTCATTAGCCTATGACCTCCTTGAGAGCAGGGCCTGTTTTCTTCATCCTTGCACCCCAGTACCTAGCATAATTTCTGACATAAAGTCAACATCACCAGCTACAAACAGTAAGCACCCACCTTCTGTGAGGCACTATGCAGATGTTTTACATGCGCCTCATGTAATCTTCACAATAATTTGGAGTGGTGTAATTGTCTCCACTTTTCAGCCAAAGATGCAGCGGCTCAGAGAGGGTGTCTAATTTGCCCGATGCCACACAGCAGTGTCTAGGACTCTATTTTACTTTCCATCATGGGCGTCCAATAAGATTTGTTGAATGAGTGAATGAACGAACGAACAAGAAACATCCACAGAGCGCGAGTGATCGGTTGTAACCACCCTGGAGCCCCCGCCACTTCGGGCAGCGGACTCTGCTCTCCGTGTCTCTCCAGTAAAGTACACCCTCTCTTGGAAGTGCTCCCGGGCTCCACCCCCAACTCCGCCCCGCTCTCCAGCCACGCCTCCACCTCGGAGTTCTTTCCGCTGTTCCCAACCGAGTTTTCGCTTGGCACCAGCCGACGCACGGAGAGGGCCTCTCCCGGCCCTGCGATGTGTTGCGGGTTCCATTCCCCTGCCCCTCCCTTCGCCCTCCCTCACTCTCCAAACTTCTTTTTTCCACCCTCTTCAAACTTCACTCATCCGAGTGCCCGCCTCCTTCACTCCCACTAACCAATCGGTGGTCCTCGCTCTCGCCGAGGGTCCGCCCCCTGCCCGCTGGGGGCCAATCCCCGGCGAGGGAGCCGAGTGCCGGGGCTCGTTCCCAAGCGCCCGGCCTGTGACGGCAGCGCGCCGGGCGCCGCGCGGCAGAGGGGGGCGGGGCTCTGGATGAGGGATGGGCGAGGGCGGGGGGAAGGGAAGAGGGAGGCGGAGGAGGTTGCGGCGGGTTTGAAAGCGGCAGTTTCCTGGCAGCTTGGGCAGGCGTTGGTCTCCGCGCTCCAGCTCCGCAGCGGCCACGATCGATCCTGCGACGGGTCTACGCGCGCTTCTGCGCGCCCCCGACGGATTTTTCCCGTTCCGGCTCTTCCCCCTTCACCTCCCCGCCCCCCTGCTTCTGCCTTTCCCGCCGCTCCGCCGCGGAGCCCGGGGGCCAGCCGGCGGCCGTGACCCCGCCCGAAACCCCTCTGGAGCCGCCCGGGGACAGTTCCCCTCTCCTTTCTTCAGCCTCGCCCGGGGTGGCCCTCGCGCACCCCGGCAGCTCCGGGGAGCGCAGCCGGGAGGGGCGTCCAAGGGGCGTCTCGGGGCTGGGAGCAGCCCGGCCCCAGCGGGCTGCGGTCGGGGGGGTGGGGGCGCCGGAGCGGCGAGGCCCCCTCGCCGGGCTGCACGGGCCGCCGGGCCCCCAGGCTGAGAGGGGGCCGGAGCGGCGCCCCCGCCGCCCGCGCGGGGTCTCCCCCATGGTGCAGCGGGGTTCGGGATGTCGAAGACGCTGAAGAAGAAGAAGCACTGGCTCAGCAAGGTGCAGGAGTGCGCGGTGTCCTGGGCCGGGCCCCCGGGCGACTTGGGCGCGGAGATCCGGGGCGGCGCGGAGCGCGGCGAGTTCCCCTACCTGGGGCGGCTCCGGGAGGAGCCCGGCGGGGGCACCTGCTGCGTCGTCTCGGGCAAGGCGCCCAGCCCGGGGGATGTGCTGCTGGAGGTGAACGGGACGCCTGTCAGCGGGCTCACCAACCGGGACACCCTGGCTGTCATCCGCCACTTCCGAGAGCCCATCCGTCTCAAGACTGTGAAGCCAGGTACGCCGGCCCTGCCTTTTCTGTTGCGGGGTCTGGGGGGGAAGTCGGGGTGGGCGTCCTGGGAGCGGCAGCCACTCCCCACCGCTTATCGCCCTGGGGAATCTTAGACTCCGTGGTTGCTCCGGACCCGCTGGCGAGGGGGAGGGGCGGCGATGGTGATTCCCGTTTTGCCGATGGGAAAACTGAGCTCGGGCTTGGCCAGGCTGCTCTGCAAGCTGTCATAGATTTGCAACCAGAAGCAATTTGGGTTTCCTAAACCTGTAGCCCTGTCTCCTACCGAGAGTTTTTGCCTAGAGGGAAAACGAGCCTTTTCCGTTCTCCTTTGTGAAGAAGGTCCTCCTGATTGTAGCATGTTCTTTGGAACAGTCTTACGCGTTTTCTAATAGGGAAAGAGGCTTTCTACTACTGAGGCACTTGGTGCCGGCGTTACTACCTAGTGTACGTACCTAGGAGGGCTCAGCTGCTTCAGTGTTTCTTCTGCACTAGCAACACCTTGGAGCTGACAGCCTAACTCACTCGGTCCAGGTGGGTTCAGGTGTCTGGGTATCGATGCAGTACAGAATGTGGTATGTGGCCCAGCAGTGTGTTCTTGCGGGGAGCTGTTGAATAGTCTGGGTTTCTAAAGAAGACCTAGGTGCCTCTTTCGAGTCACATCTCTTGTAAATCTTTGATTTTACACCGATTTTGTTGACGTGGTGGGTGAGATGGACCCCTGTTGCCCTGGTGTGTTTCATGCGAGTAAAATCTGCTGCCAAGCACATTACGTTTAGGTTTCAAAGCATTGATCAGACTGCGTACAGTGAAACCCGATAGGATGCAATAGTCCTTCTGTATTTGTTATTCACGGCATTGTTCCTTTCGGCATTGGTTAGAACGTGGTTCTGTTTTCTGAGATGCTTGCGGGAGAGAGAGAATTATGATCACAACGTTGTTAGGAATCAAACTAGTTTTGCTGAGCGTGCCCCACTGAATACATAGTGCATCAGAATATAATGGGCTGTTTAATTGTGACTTGGGCTAGAGGAATCAATCAGTCCATCCCTTGACTGCAAAATGCTAGAAAATTCGGGAGAAAATTTTAACATGTTCTCTCCCTCTCCCATTGTTTTTTCTTTCTCAGCAGCTCACTTTGGAAATCTCTCTTTCATAGTCCTTGGGCTTAATGGGGACTGATGGTTTGTGGTGCAGTATACGTATGTGAGTATTGTGTATACACACACACACACACTCACATGTCCCTGTAATCTTAAATGAAGATTTTCTTCGTGTGATCTGTCTCATCATGTTCATTTAAAGCTTATGGTTTATGTATGGTTTTCTTTTTTATTGTTAATTTGAATAACTTTGGCAGACTTGAAACATCTTCTGTATAGTTTTGCAAATTCAGAAATTCTTAACTCAAACTTTTAGAGTCATACGTCAAAGGGGGAGGGAAGGTTTTGGGGGCTGTAATGGCTGTAATCTAGGGAGTCAAGCACTGTCTGTAATATGCAAAATACTATATAACAGCATTTACTAATCTAGATGTCATTTAGTTCAAATCCCATGAGTCAGGGAATAATGAGAACATCTGCATCATTGCCTTGTGTTTTGTTTTGATTAGTTGGGGCACGAATGAGAGTATAACTGTTATTTTCAAAAATAGTTTAAGATTTAATGGGAGGAAGTTGATGTATCCTCAAATTACTGTGATTCTTTTATAGACTGGGAGTATTGGTTTGGTCTGCATGCTATATATTTTCTCAAAGTTTATATCAAATTTGAGAAAATAAATCAGAATTTAGAGTGTATTCAGTAATACGGATTAGCTGTGTTGGATGAACATCATATGCCCCAGAACGTAGTTGACAGTTTTACAGTAATAAAATTCTGCCCTCTTGACAACCTCAGGCACTGTCCTACTTCAAATGTTTTGCCAAAAAAGGGGAATAATTTATATTAATGGGTTGAGCATATTTTCTGATCATTAATTATAAAGGTTCTGAACACTACATTTATTTTTTTAAAGATCTGCTCTGTTTCAGTAATTTCTAAAGGATACCACTATGTGTCATCTGAGTTATTCTTGTTTCTAAGCAAGTTGTAATTTAAAGATTTTAATTTCTCCAAGAATAGTATCCTTAGGTTTCTAATGGGCTCATGTTAGGCATTAGATTAAATGGTTTTCTTGAATGGCTATGCTAAAACATTTGTCATAAAATAGCAAGATTTTTGCAGGTTAAGTACAAGATTTCAAAATTAAATTAAAGAAATTAAAGAGCCAAAAGAGGTAATTCCTAGAACTTTGGGTGTGATTAAAACCAGAATAAATACCATCTCCAATGGAGACAAAAATTTTATATTGTTAGGATTAAATTTGAAAAGTATGAAAATACGGAGTGAGGACATTTAAAAAGGAACTTGCTCTGCATGGTTTTTTTTTCCCATTTTATTTAAACTCTGAGAGAGAAATGGATTTTCCAATTTAATAAGGAATTGTAAAGTGTACTTAGCACTGTCTCTTGTCTTACAGAACTATATTCATAACATACCATTTAGAAACTAGCACAGTACAAGAATAAACGTAACCATTTTTGTGAGATGTAATATTAGTGGGGGATGATCTCACGTTCATTGTCTTCTGACAAAGTCCATGGCAAAAGGATGTGTATGGATCCTTCCGTGTGTGTGTGTCTAGTACATGCTAAGGGGAGCCCAGCCAAAGCCAGCACCAACACCTGGGTGACTTGAGGTTCTTTCTAGCAGTGACCGTCTTTAGCTTTGATTTGGGGCTTACTTTTTTTTTACTTGCAAATTCCATTAAAGATTATAATAAAATAAACTCTTTAAATATGCTTCCTAATCCTAGGCATTTCTTGAAAGAATTAGGGAATTTCTTACTGGAATCTTACTCGTATTTAGTATTCACATAGTTCTTAGTGGTGAGTGCGTTTCTGCTTCTAAGACAGTCTTTAGTTTCACCCATTCCTTGGCCCAGCTGGTCACCTGTTTCTTAATTACAGCCCTGTCTTTTTTTTTCCTCTGCAAAGAGAGAAGTTTTCACTTGAATTTGAACTTTGTAGTTTCACAGTAGTAAAGGAAGTTGAACTTTAGACCTATGATGAAATTGTTTCATGATCTAGTCCTGTAAGCAGGATTAGTTTCTTTGAATTTATTTCAGAGCATATTTTTAAGCAATTTGTATTCTGATTAACAATAGAAGTAGTTAATTTGGTTCTCAATTTCTCCAGACTGTGAATGTACAGAGTTTTAGGGAATATTCACTTCTTCATATACATTTAAACACCTATTTCAGTGGTTGCGGATTATGTGGCTTTTATTTCAGAGATTAAGTATTGATATAGTAAGTACATGAAATCCTTGTCTACTGCATTATTATGCACACTCTACTTTCAACTACCTTATGTCTGTTACTGTATCTAGAGAAGAAAATCATGAGGATCAATGTTATTGTTTAAACAAAGACTAATTTGAAACATCTTGTTTAATGCCAGTTAATCATAGGTAAAAGTCTTTGCCATTGACTCTTTGAGCGTCTGCTTTATAGGGGAATTTTGTTAAAATGAGCACATTCCTAGAAATACATTCCCCATGGGTGGGGACACACTACTAGAAGCTTTTAAGTAAGGATGTTTGTCATCAATAACCCTACCTCCCTTTCTTTTCACTTTTGCATCTTTTTGTTTTTTTAGTTTAGAGGGGATTTGGGGCTTGTGAGTTTTGTTTGGGTGGTTGTCCTATTTGAAGAAGGGGAGAGTGAGAGAAGTTAGAGTTTAATTGCTAGCCTCCTAGGTTTCCAATACAAAAAAAATTTTTTTTAACACCAGAAACTAGGGAACATAGCATTAAATTTTGATAAACCTTAAATTGGAAACTTTCCTGTTTTCTCAAATTTTGGTAGCATTTTTTTGGGGGGGTCTAAAATTGGTCACAAGTAATTGAAGTAACTTCAGGTTCTGGACTCTTCATTGACACCTTTGATTCATGTGAATAATGGGCTTTTGCCATAGACGCAGAAGAAACACTTAATATTTGGCCCCTTTCAGTTTTCAGATCATTTTTATTTCATTCAGCTTAATGCTAAAACTGATTTTTGTAGAACGGAACTGTGTTCCTGGGGAATAGAAATTGTTTTTCCTCTGAGATCCTGGGATGTGTTTTATAAAACGTCTTAATATAAGAGACAAATTTCAGTGTGTGTGTGTGTGTGTGTGTGTGTGTGTGTGTGTGTGTGTGTCTGTTTCCTGGTCTCTAATTTATGTAAGTTGATGATAAATCTGCATTTGCTCTAGTATCTGACTTACAAAGTCAGTGTATACCCTTCTCAGGTGAATAGTTTCATATAATATCTTTACTATATAACCCCTAAGTGCTTTATAAATTTTGTGAGCGCTTAGGGGTTTGGGGAGTATGTTGTAGGAGAATTGCATTTTTATGAGCCACTTCAGTATTTGGTACCAATTTCAAACTCTGCCAGTTTCCACGTCAATTTTCAGTTGTTTGTAATTTGATAAAGGATACGTGTTTTGGTATGGAAGACTAGAATGGTGACTCCTTTAATTAATTAGTCAGTTTTGGTTCTCTTCTGAACTTTCAAGCAATAATTTCCTTGTAATACTACATTTTGGCATAGAGGGGAAAAAAATGCCCTTTATTTAAAACTGCTCCTGAGGGTAAAGTTTTCAGTGGCTCGGTGGCGAGTGTTGTGAGAGACGTGTTTGTGGGGAAGAGTTGCTCTTTTTTTCCTTGAACAAATACTATTCAGAATGTTTCCCTGGAAAGGTGCTTATTTTACTTTATAAAGAGAAAACAAAAGATCAATTACTGGCACACATTCATTCCCTCAACAGACATTTGGTGGCGGTACCCCGTGTGAACCAGGGCTGGTGATATAAAAATATGAAATATAAAAGTGAATCAGAAATGGCCTCTGTCTTCCGAGAAGCTCACACTTTTATGGGAGCTTAAGATTCCACTGGTAAGGACTATCTGTAGGAAGCGTTTTCCCTTTTCCACTTTTCCCCTAGTACCTAAATAAAACTCTTTAGGTCAGTTTGAGTATGCATTTTGGTGGAAGCTACACTAATGGGTTGCCAAGCGCACTTCTAAAAAGCGGTGCGGGTTTACATGTTAGAATTTGGGTTCTCAAGTCATTCCAAAAAGAGGGAAATAAAATATAGACACAATTATCTTTCGAAAAGCCCTTAGTTAAATTGCTTTCAAAATATACTGTATGTTTTATTTACAGCGTATTTTATACGTTGTATTGTGCCATTTGTAGGATAGGTACTATATGTCTTGTTTCCACTTACGCTGAAACCAGTTGCTGTGTTTTGGTTGAGCACCGGATGAAATAGTTGGCTCGCATTCAAGAGTTGTTTTGTTGTGTTGTGTCTCTTTAAATAAAACCTATTTCTGGCACGCCTGGGTGGCTCAGTTGGTTAAGCATCTGACTTCGGCTCAGGTCATGCATGATCTCACAGTTTGTGAGTTCTAGCCCGCGTATGGTTCTGTGCTGACAGCTCAGAGCCTGGAGCCTGCTTTGGATTCTGTCTCCCTCTCTCTCTTCTCTTCCTCTGCTCATGCTCTGCCTCTGTCTCTCTCTCCTTCAAAAATAAATAAACGATAAAAAAAAATTAAAAATAACACCTATTTCTTAATTTTAAGAAATTATCCCCATCTGGGTGTGCATAGTGAATTTGTAGGAGTTAAATGTGTACATGTTAAATGTGAAAGAACATTTCCTTTTTGTGGCTTGTTAGGGTCTTTGCCACCTGCTCTTATTTTCTGCCTTTGCTACCTGGGGAGAGAATTGTAAAGAATTTTGAACTTACCCTGGCTTTGAAAGATGGATGTATTTTCGTTGAGTGCAATTAGTATCCTTTTAGTAGTATGTAAGAAGCAGAAGAGAAAAACATGGGGCAAGAATATTCAATACAGATACGTCTACAGTATAGTCTATCTCAATAGTGTGCGAGTATGTGTATAAAACCTTACTTTGTATAAATGCACAAAAACGGCATTATAGAATAATTGGAAAATGGAGAATCATACTAATTGTTTAAGTATGTAGGTAGTTCTAATATGAATCTTTTTATAAGGTTTTTTTTTTTTTAATTGGAGCTTGAAATGTTTTTCTTGTAGAATAATGTTGGTAAAGTGCTTAATGCTATTTCTACCTTCAGCCTTATTCAACTCATAATGTAATGAGTATTTTTATTTAACCCATAATGTAGCTGAAATATTACCAGTAGTACTGTGCTTTATGGTAATAGGCTTTCTTGTGTTACCTTGGAAGCCTAGCCGATTTTATAGGAAAATGCAATTTCCTAGTCTAGTAAAAAGGGAACTGGAAATAGATTTCCACCTTAACTCCCCCTTCTCTTTTGTTACAGTCACAGTTGACTGACTTCCAGAGAAGAGGGTCATACCATTATATCTCCATCCCCCCCCCCCCCAATGTGTTCTGATGCATCTGCATTGCAGTGGTTCCCAGGAGCAATTCTGCCTCCCTCCCCACTAATTTCAGTTATCCCATGGTGGGGATGCTTGGACTACATTTTGCTGGGGAGCCACTTGAGTGCCCCAAACTTTTTTGTGGTAATGTATTTGCAGTTCAGAGCTTTTAAAGTATTATGGAATGCAAATTGGAAGGAAATTTTGCTTCAGATTTATTGAAATGAGCATCTATTCTGTTTGGAGGCCGTCCCTCTTGTTTTGGGCATGCATTATGAACAGTAACTGACTTACTTAATTAAAACTTTCTAGCATCTTTGGCTCTTTGCTTTTTCATTGTGGAGATAATTTTAAACACATAATTATTTTTCTTGCTTTCAGGAAGTTTGTGAGAGGGTACCCTGTTTGTCATTGTTGTTCTGATTAGGAATTACATGTGACTATGAAAAAGTGGGATTTTACTGCACATGATGGACATTTCACAGAAATAGTTTGATGGAATGAAAATACTCTGAAAGGGAGGGAAAAAAAAAGCATTTACTAGTAAATGCTTTATTTCTGACCTTAGTCAAATAATTAAGTGAAATTGGCATTTTTTTCCTCTAATAAAATAATTTTTAAAAATCCCCTTTAATGGAGTAGCCTTGGAGATCTGTTACTCTTTGGATATGGTTATCCAGTTTGCAACAGGTATCCGGTAATAGGTAGGTCAGATCTCATCAGGAAGGGAAAAAAAAAATCCTAATTCACATGTCAATTTCTGTGTTTGTAAGGATTCTTTAGCAAGTGACAGAAACTACTGAGGTTAATTTAGGCTAAGAAATTTATTGGCTTACATACATGAAAATGCACGCCTACGGCTAGCTATAACAGCTAAATTCATGCTCTCAAGTGATGGTCGTTGGGACTATTACTTGGCTCTTTTCCTCTGCGTTGGCTTCTTTTTCAACTCAGATCTCCGTGTAGCAAGAAGGATGGTTCTGAACCCCCAAGTCACACAGAGTCCTTAAAGCTTCTCATCTTTGTTCTGGAATCCAGTAACAAATCTCATGCAGGGACTTTGTGCCCATCCCTTGGACCAGTTGTAGAGAGAGGGCAGCATGGTACCCTGATTGGTCACGCCTGTGTGAGATGTCTACTGCTGCAGCTGGGAATAGAAAGCACAGTGTGATTAATAACTGTTCTAGAACCCCAGGAGATAAGGGATGGATAGTTCCTCAAAAGACGGGATGCTGGCCTCTTTTAAAAGATTTAATCTCTCCTACTTTGAAACCAACAGCAGTACCCAGTTGTCATCAAGCTATCGTTTTTTAAAAACCAGATAGACTCTAGACCCAAACTGAGGCACTCATTTTACTCAAATAGTTTATTTAAATATTACAATTTTTGAAGTTTTTGATTTAAAAGTTGCTTTTATCTAAATGGTCTTTAAGAGGTCAACATCCTAATTTAAAAAATTTTTTTTTTAATTTTTTTTTTTTCAACGTTTATTTATTTTTTGGGACAGAGAGAGACAGAGCATGAACGGGGGAGGGGCAGAGAGAGAGGGAGACACAGAATCAGAAACAGGCTCCAGGCTCTGAGCCATCAGCCCAGAGCCTGACGCGGGGCTTGAACTCACGGACCGTGAGATCGTGACCTGGCTGAAGTCGGACGCTTAACTGACTGCACCACCCAGGCGCCCTAAAATTTTTTTTTAAGTTTATTTTTGAGAGAGAGAGAGAGAGAGAGAGAGAGAACGAATCTGAAACAGGCTCCAGGCTCTGAGCTGTCAGCACAGAGCCCAACAACGAGGCTCGAACCCACGAACCATGGGATCATGACCTGAGCCGAAGTTGGACGCTCAACAGACTGAACCACCCAGGTGCCTCAACGTCTCATTTTTTTTTAATGTGTGCGTTTAAAAGTACTGGTTGTAGTTTTTCGTTTTTCTTTTCTTTTTTTTTTTTTCTTTTTAACATCAAGATTCTCTGAACAGTGCTGCTTGTTCTTAGGTGGATGGGATACTTTGGAGGATTGTTTAATTATCTTTGGCAGTGAGAAAATGATTTTTTTTTTATAATCTTTTTTTAAATTTTTTTTTAACATTTATTTATTTTTGAGACAGAGAGAGACAGAGCATGAACAGGGGAGGGGCAGAGAGAGAGGGAGACACAGAATCGGAAGCAGGCTCCATCAGCCCAGAGCCCGACGCGGGGCTAGAACTCACAAACCGTGAGATCGTGACCTGAGCTGAAGTCAGACACTTAACCGACTGAGCCATCCAGGCACCCCGAGAAAATGATTATTAATCTAGTTAATGGAATTTTTAAAACTTAAGATTATTGTACCATTTGAACATGAAATTCTAAAATAATTGCTTTCCAGGATATTTTGCTTTTAAGACAATGGTCTTCTTAAATATAAATTTAAGGATGCATTTTTATTGTATTTCTAAGCGTTTCCTAACAATACCTTTCAACCATGATCTCAAAGAAGTCAAACATGACGAGCCTACTACTTCACTGACTCTTTGAACACTCTTACACTTAAGCGTGTACTGTGGTATCTGTTTAATCGCCTAGAAAGTTACTTGCAGACATTGTAGGATAAAATCAAACTACCTTTGTTTTTTCCAACCTCCACTGGGGGTATTTGGAGTGGAAGCTGAAAATTGGAAGAGGGGTGGATAATCCGAATATCTTTGCACACTATTTTTACCTTCTTGATTACCATATAAATATCTTCAACTTGGTACCATAAAAATAATGTTAATATCAACCTTCAGTTGCCATGAACAGTAGGAGTTTTGCAGTTTGGCTCATCGTGGTCTGGTAGTTTGTATCTTTCGTGAATGTTGAACATTGCCAAACTAATGGTAAATATTCTGTACATCAAAACCAGTATTCACGGAATTGGGTGTGATTTATCAAGAATCATAGCATGATTTTGTATTTTCAGATTAGTTTATGTCCATCTTGGGACGTCTTTAGACCATATTTGGAAAATCACTGCTTCTACTGCAGAAGTCTATTACCAGAGTTCAGTATTAATCCCATATATTGATTGATTAAGCCATGAAATCTGTTAAAATAATACAATTTCCTTACTTCTGCTCACAGAACTGTATCTTAACCCATCTCTATAGCTTTGGGCAAAAGAACATTTTGTTAAAATATTATTAATTTTAGCTACGGATACTTTTCACTAGTTTCAGTGTTTTAAGTTGGAATGTCCATACTCCTTAAAAATTTAGTTTCCTTTTAATAGAGTTAGAATTGCTAACTAGAGCTATCTCATAGTGAAATGCTGGTGAATGAAATGACCCATCAGCCTTCCTTTGGTGCCACCTCTAGGGCGACAACCTTGCCCTGGGTCTAATAGGAATATTCTGACTTGGGGACTTGTTGCAAGAATACTAGCTGCCGAGTACTGAGTAACATCGTATGTCTGTATGTTATACACCCACCTCATCGGGTTTATAAGGTTGTGTGTGTTGGCATACATATATTCCTGGAAAGAACTTTGTGTGTTGTCATTCTCTATGAGTCAGGTGTTATCCTCTCTCTTTTACACGTGAGAAAACTAAGGTGCAGAAAGATGAACACACTGAAGGTCTCAGACTCACGAGGAGGACTGTGAACTGAAATAACTTTTTTTTTAAACTTTTTTTAATGTTCATTTATTTTTGAGAGAGACACAGTGAGTGGGGGAGGGGCAGAGAGAGAGGGAGACACAGAATCGGAAGCAGGCTCCGGGCTCCGAGCTGTCAGCGCAGAACCTGACACGGGGCTTGAACCCACGAACCGTGAGATCATGACCTGAGCTGAAGTCGGACGCTTAACCGACTGAGCCACCCAGGTGCCCCTGACCTGAAGCAGCTTTGAGTCTTCCCTCTTCACTTTCCAGATAGAAAATTATTTCATTGTGTCTGGAGAATCTGCCGTACTTCCTTTTTCTCTATTAAAAGGAAAAACCCCCACGATTTTGAATTGTTCGAGTGGGTGTTAAATTCAGTAAAACATTGGGCAAGTACTTAAAATAAAAGCTTCGTTGCTTCTGTTTCTAAACAAAGTTTGTGGCAGTGCAGTTTAATCCGTATAGCCAAACTACGTGATGAAGTAGTTATTCCCAAGAGTTACCAATCAGACAGAAAGTTAGCATTAATTCTTGCTACTGTTGTAAGATACTGTCCTCAGCAGTTCTGTGTCAAGGCCTGGATACTCTTAGCATAAATAGACTTGTGAAAATTGTATACGTGGTGCTGCAAATGATACCTTGTTCTCAAGTTTCATGTCCACTCACTCTGTAATTCACTCACCAGGAAGGTGTTTGTTAACACACGCATCTTGAGCCAGGTGGCCTAAAAAATGCTCTGATGAGTGTACACCTGAATAAATTTTGGAACTCGGGATTTTTTTACAAACATGCAGACTCTGTTCAAAGCATTCTTTGCTTTTAAATAAAATTCAGCTAAGCTAGATAGAAGAATAACTCATTGTATTCAAGTAGATCTCTCTGCTTCCAGGCTTCAGGAACTACACGCTAAGGTGGTTCCATTGAAGAGGCAGTGAAAGCAGGTCGTGAGGTATTGGCACCTCTTAGCCTTTAAGTGTTTGTGCTGTTATGTTTTCTATTTGGGCTTAAAGTCAGCCGTTCAGCTGGAAGGAACCATAGCAATCCAACTAATACCCTTAGTCTACAGGTAAATAAAGTGAGGCTTAGCAATGGCACGTAACTCTGCTCAAGAGTCGTAGCGCAAAGCTGGCAGAGCAGGGACTAGAACTCGGGTTGCTTTTATTTTGGCTTCTGGCAGAAGCATTTCTGTAGGAAAGTTTAGTGAAGCTGGTGGGGGAGAAAAAAAGAAGTAACCTGTTAAACATCTTCTGTCTCTTTATGAGATCTGCCTGATTTTGGAATTAAGTGTCACAGGCCAGACTCGGTCTGTCATGCCATCCGCGTGCAACGAGTGTTGTTACGGCAGAGAAGGAGCTGGAGCACAAGAAAGAATTTTAATCGTTATATATAATGTCACAGTTTTCCAGGGCATTTGGAGCCTTACATAATGCAGTAGTCTGTGGTTAAGATCTACATAGCCAGACAATTGTTGGCCGGTGTAACAGCTGTATGTTTGAGTATTGGTTCTTGTTAGTTGTTTTTAGCTTTGAAAACTTATTTCTCCTCTCAGAAAGATCCTCCACAAGGCTTTCACTGGAGTCCTTCTGAATGGGCGCCCTGTATGGCAGACTCGGGTTTCTCTTCTTGCCCTTCTCGGTGGGGTGATAGTACGAGTCCGAGTTAGAGCCGGCTCCACTTCTGTTTTTTTCCCTCAGCCTGACAAGGGGATGCAGTGGAGGAAAATGAGTTCGTAGGCTCGGGACTGCTCAGGGATGTGGTAGAGGAACCGTCAGGGGCACTTCTGGCTCAGGATCCTCGAGCTTGCCTGGCTGGGATGATGGTTGACGTGACTCAGATGCTCCTGCTGAGTACAGGACAAGTAGATGTCTCAGCCCACAGAGACCTGGCCCAGCAGAGAAAATACCCACCTGGGTGCGACAACACTGAAGAAGGGCGTCTGGGTGGCAGCGCTGGGGAGACTGTCTTTATTAGGTGTGACTTATGGGAACGGTGGCATCTTGCTTGGGCCCTTGGTGTGTCTGTGAAAGAATAGCATGGGTACGTGCTGTCAATCTACCATATATTCTTGCAGTATTGGCCGGGGTAAAGTGCAGGAAACAGAAAGGGATGCAATACAGGGAATTAGTTGCTTACGGAATCTTTGAAAGGGCTAGAGAGCTGGGCTCAGGCCAGGAATCTGGGAGCGACTTCTAGGACACCTTGGAACAACCTGCCATGGGAGCTGTCCCGTCTGCCACTGTCAGGAAAGTGGCAATCAGGAGGCTGCCACTGCGACTAAGGCAAGAGAAACCACTGCCCGTGTGACAAAGGGGACCATAGCAGCCACTGCTGTTGCCATCATAGCTGCTGGAAGACTGGAATGTGGTGTCTGGCCGGTGCCGTGGCAACTTCTTGATGCCTCTGAGCTGTTGACTAGAGGCTCCCCAATACCCTTGAAGCTGGAGCCTGGACGCTGATACGCCTGTGACCTTCTTTGCTAGCTGAAGACCGCTAAAAGCCACAGGCTGGTGGAGCTCTGCCTTGCTTCTGCCTTCCGTGTTTTGTGTCCTACGTCTTCATGGTGGAACCAAATTTTCATTCCGAATACTAGTCGTAAAGGAACCTGGAAAATAACAGTTTTTCGTTTTCCAGCCTCTGCATTTCAGGAAGGCATACTATAAGCAGGTGAATGCTGCATGCCAGCTGATGATCCCCACACATCTTTTTAAAGATCGTATTTAAATACACTTTAACCCTTTCCTGATAACTCATTGTCATTTCTGCGAGCTCCTCTTTTTGAAACGGGCCTTCATTGGAATGATCACAGGGCCGATGGATTTTAACATCTCTGTCTTTGTACGAGCTCACGTCTGTCCCGCCTCCTGCCCCTGCTGCTGAGATATCTGTGTTTTATATCACTTGATCTCCACCTCCCCTACAAGCCGTAGGCATCCAGGGCA
Source organism: Lynx rufus (assembly GCF_022079265.1). Lineage (NCBI taxonomy): Eukaryota > Metazoa > Chordata > Mammalia > Carnivora > Felidae > Lynx > Lynx rufus. The sequence continues at coordinate 125,607,092 of NW_025814834.1, read as the reverse complement.
GGGAGAGCACCTCAAATGAAGCAACAGATTCATAGGCTGGTCAGCAACCTGTGATTTCCGTGGCCTAGAAAGATGAATGGAGCCAGTGAGAATCTTTCCTGGGGATGTGAACTCAGACAGAAAGGAAAGAATTTCCAGTTAAGAGTAGGGATTTCAGCTGAGGGGTTTTGCAGTGGTGCAGTGGAGTTGGCCGTACTCTTTTGCAAGACTGATGGTTAAATTTTCAGGAATTGTGTGAGTGAGTTGTCCAGGACAGCCATTTAACAACATTAAGTTGCATAAAATTACAGTTAAGCAAATTATGTTAAAAACAAAGGTATTTAATACTCAAAACTAATGATTTCCTTTTCTCAGCTTTATTGAAGTATAATTGACAAAATTGTAATATATTTAAAGCATACAATGTGAGGATTTGATATACATACACGCTATGAAAGGACCCCCACAATTGAATGAACATATCCGCCCTTCACATATTTACTGTCTTTATTTTGATGAAAACACTTAAGTTAGTAAATTTCAGTTATGCAGTATAGAATTATCCACTGTAATCATCATGTTATACATTCGGTTGTAACATGACTAAGGTCTGAGAATCTAAAGTTTGCACTGTTTGCCAACCTCTCCCCTTTTCCTGTATCCCAGCCCCTGGCAACCACCACTCCACTGTTTCTACGAGAAGATTGACTCCTTTTTCCTTTTTTTTCTTTTTCTTTTTTCTTTCTTCCTTTCTTTTCTTCTCCCCCGCTCTGCTCCCCCCTCTTCTCCCTTGACTCCATGCCCTATTTTATTTTAATACATTTTACTACCATCTGTGCTCTTGGGTTTCTTTACATTTATTATCTCTGAGTGGTGGAAATGCTATATAATAGTATGGGGAGGGAGAGTCAAGGTTGGAAAGGCCATGCTAAACTATGTACCAACTAATGTTATGGGAGAAGAAAGTATGAGTGAGCAGAAGAAATGATGCATGCTGTGGGCCTGAGGGGTGTTCATAGTAGACCGCAGGAGGGAAGGACCACAAACTCCACTTCCCAAGGTCCAGGATCATTCTGGAGTCATCCTATGGCTCTAACCTCCAGGAGGTGCAGCCCTACCTATTTTATTCCCTGTTCTTGGAATTGTGTGAAATTTTGAATTCCTCTGTGTTATCAACCTTAATAGAACACTTTGGAATTTTATGGTATTTTAGTTATTTATGATTCTGTGCCTTTTCTCATGAAGAGGAGACCATGTGTTGAAAGTTTGGGTTCAGGTTTTGTGGGATGAAGATTGAGGTAAAGAAGGTCAAGAGGGGCAGGAGCAGTGTGATGTGTGGTTATTTCCGGAGAGGAGCATTTGTACCTTGTAGTTTTTGGTCTACATCCCTGCCCCAGGTACATTTCGTATTAGAAGATTGAAATCTCCACTGAGGGATGGCTACTGTAAATGTATATATTTCACTCTGTGGCGTTTTTCATGTGTAAACCGTGCACAGACTGGTAGAGTTACTTGTACACGGAGTAGCATGTTACTGTGTAAATGCCCTAAGCCTCAAAGGCTAGAGAGAGTCTTGGGGCACAGGTAGTCTCTCTGGCTTCTCTTGTAACTCACTGCCTCAGCCTCCTCGGCTGCCTTTGATCAGCTGCTCCCTCTCTGCTCATCTCTCCAGTTTTGTTTTCTCTGTACTCTGATTGCTTCTCCCATGCGTCTCTGCTTTCCAAAGAAAAAACTGACCTTGGAGAGATCCTGCCCGCCAATCGCAGCGTGCCTTCACTTCCCCACGTGGGTTGTCCGATCTCAGGGGGTCAGGTGGAAACCTAGGGTGGCTTTCATCTATTTTCTTTTATGTTTGTCCTTGCCTAGATAGTCGGGAGCTGCCCTGTACCCCCAGAACATGTGTGTGTATGTTTTTTCTATTTCTGGAGTTGGAAGCATTCCAGAAACCTGGTCTCTAGGTAATATTTTATTTGATGTCCTTGTTTTAGAGGTTCAAACTGGACTGCACATAGTAAACAAACCCTGTCTTTTAAAAAGTCATCTTAAAAAAAATAGTGATTGGACGGGCACCTACCTGGGTGGCTCTGTTGCTTGAGTGTCTGACTTCAGCTCAGGTCATGATCTGACAGTTTGTGGTTCAGGGCCTGGGGCCTGCTTCAGATTCTGTATCTCCCTCTCTCTCTTTGCCCCTCCTCCACTCAATACTCTCTCTCTCTCTCTCTCTCTCTCTCTCAAAAATAAACATTAAAAAAAGTAGTGATTGGAAGTGGATCTTTGAAAGGCCAATAGATAATCTCTTAAGATCATTTCTTACTCATTGAAAGCATAAAAAGTTGCCTAACTATGGCAGTCTGCTGTTGAAATTCTTGTTAGCATTCTATCACTTTATCAGTATTAAGGAACTTCTTACTATAAGTAAACAATATAGAAATATTTTATCATCCCCCCCAAAATAGTAAATGGGAATAGGTATAATTTGTCTTATTACCTGCAGTTTGCAAACTTTTCACCTCCTAAGATACTACTTTTTCTCTATCACTGGCACTGGTGGTGATTAGAGAACATCTATGCAAACAATATTAAAAGCTCACAGCTCAGGGGCCCTGGGTGGCTCAGTCGGTTAAGTGTCTGACTTCAGCTCAGGTCATGATCCCGTGGTCCTCGAGTCTGAGCCCTGCATCAGTCTCTGTGCTGACAGCTCAGAGCCTGGAGCCTGCTTCGGGTTTCTGTGTCTCCCTCTCTCTGCCCCTTCTCCCCCGCACGCACTGTGTCTCTCTCTGCCTCAAAAATAAATACACGTTAAAAGAAAAAAAAAGTTCACAGCTCTTCTGTGGCCATTTTCTAACTTTGGGGGCCTGAGTACTTGAGGTGATAGGGTCAGAATTTCTTCTTTGTGCTTTTATGGAGTCCCCCTCTTTAAACAATGGTGCGGCCTTGCTGAGCTGTTAATTGGCTTCCTGCTCATAACAATAATTTGTGAAAGAACAGTTGTATTAGTGTGTGTGTGGTAAGTGGTCCTCACATACCACTTAGCCAAACCTTTCTTGTCCTGATTTTTCACCTCAAGCTGCTCTAGGAAGCTTTTCACTAGGGGGAACAAGAGTATCTCCATTTCTGTTGTCCTTGTTGTCTATTGGTTCTTAAAAATAATGGAACTAAATAGAAACATAGGGCTTGGTGCATGTACCTTTACTTTACACACCACAGTTTAGGGCCAGTTGTCTTTTTTTTAGGTTCCTAGAGGTGAAATTACAACCTCCAGACCATCTTTTGGCCAAATCCAAACAGATTTTTAGTAAAGTTTGATGGAATTTTACATAAAACTGTGGCCAAAGCACAGTTGAGTTGTAGGACTTTAAAATGTGGGCTTGGAATCAATCTGTGGTGGGATCTCAGTTCTACCACTTATCATCTGTTACCTTGGACAGATTATTTAGAAGCCTCAGACTTCATCTGTAAAGTGAATATAATCCTGCATATCTCATAATGTTGAAAAATATTGTGTTAGATACAATTGGGCAGGATGTTTTTCCCTACTGTTTTAAAATGGCCCAGAAAAATCATTACTATTATTTTATTCATGACCCTTGTTTGTAACAGGTTTAGAATGTTTACTGTTTTAAATCACTGACCTAATTACATTTCTCATAATTATAATGCTGTTAATTCAACCATAGAGATAACTAGGAGTTATCCTGGAGAACTGGGACCAGTAATGAATATGGCTTTTCTTATTAAGTATCAAAATTCAGAAATATACGTGGGTTTGCCTTAAAGATAAATAATACCTTCATGAGCTGAAAAGTGCAACTTTAGGTAATAATGCAGTGTATACCTAGGTTGGAATTGTGTGCCCCCAAAAGGTATGTTGAAGTCCTACCTCCAGGACTGCAGTTTAGAAGTACGGTCATCGCAGACATAATTAGTTAAGATGAAGTCCTCCTGGGGTGCCTGGGTGCCTCAGTCGGTTAAGCATCCGATTTCGGCTCAGGTCATGATCTCACGGTTCATGAGTTCAAGCCCCATGTTGGGCTCTGTGCTGACAGCTGAGACCCTGGAGCCTGATTCAGATTCTGTGTCTCCCTCTCTTCGCCCCTCCCCCATTCAAGCATGCGTGCATGTGCACACTTTCTCTCTCTCTCTCTCTCTCTCTCTCTCTCTCTCTCTCTCTCAAATAAATAAAACACTAAAGAAAAAGTGAAGTCCTCCTGAGTAGGGTAGGGTGGGTTCTTCAGAGAAGAGACACCTGAGGGGGAGGATGCTGCCCGACCACGTGACTGTGGAGGCAGCGCTTTGAAGGGCTGCACCTGCTGGCCAGGGCCACTAAAGATTGAGGGCTACCCCCAGAAACTAAAAGAGACAGAGACTCGACCCAGGATCTTGGAGAGAGTGTGGCCCTGATGGGACCTTGTCTGTGGACTTCTAGCCTCCAGAGCTGTGAGAGAATAGATTTCCATTGTTTTGAGCCACCTAATTTGTGGTACTTTGTTACAGTAGCTTTAGGAAACTACTCTACCATTTTATAATGATAAATATATCCCTGCTATTTAAGAGACATCTCTGTATGGAAAAAAGAGAAACATCTCAGTGCAATGGAATTACCACCTTCTTTATAACCTCTTAAATTGTGGATTAATATGCTAGGTGTAATCAAATATATTTTTTATTTCAGCAATTAATATGATCGATAACAAAAGCTAATTACTGTATAAATTCCCTCAGGCTGAAGGACTACAACATTGTAGAGTAGGTGATAAGTCACTTCCTTACATGGGTTTCCTTGCTCACGTTTCCCACCTTTGCCTTCGTGTGTACCATTCTGAGGGCAAGTGAACTAGTACCACAGTCAAATGTAAGAGCATAATAATGTTTTCATTCGGCAGAAATTTACTGAACATCTGCTAAGTGCTTGACCGTATTCTAAGCATTGAGGATATGGCCATAAAGCAAATAAGCTCTCTTACGGAGTTAGCATTGCAGTTGGGGAGGTAGATAATAAATAAGAAAATATAATCTAATGCCACAATAATAGTTGTTGCAGTAGCAAAGACTTCAGTAGCTCTTACTATATGCCAGACGTTGCTTTTAAGTGTTCTCCTTCGTATTCATTTAGTCTCGCAAGGACCCTATGAAACTGTTTTATCTCTGTGTTCAATCTGAGAAACCCTAGGCACAGAGAAGCTAAGTAACTTACCCTAGGTCACACGGTTAAGGAAAGTACAGAGCTGGACCCTGAATCTAGGCAGGGTCTGTGTTCATAAGCGATGTACTCTACCCTTCTGAAAAGCATAGATCAGGATGATGAGGTAGAGAGTGTATTGTTGAGATTGGGTGGTCAGGAAAGGCCTCCCTGAGGTGGGGACAGGTAAGCCACAAGTTGAATGACTGGAAGGAAGGAGTCTGCCGAGTGAAATTTTTGAGAAGAAACCTTGCTGTCAGAGGGAATTATTAAGTACAAAGGTCTTAATGTAAGAACTGGGTGTGTCATAGGACTGGAAAGGCCAGTGTGACTGGTCCCTGGTAAAGGAGGGGAACAAGCAATAGGGCTGAGGTCGAAGAAGTCGGCAGAGGCCCGTGGGGGTCCGTAAGCCATGTTAAGGGTTTGGATTTCATTTATATTCATAGTGTCACCAGAATGTGTAGAGCCGGAGAATGATTGGCATACATTTCAAAAAGTCACTGTTCATGATTTGGGAGGAGCAGGAGTGGAGGAAGGGAAGGAGGTGAAGGTCGGCTTGATCCAGCATACAAGTAGGGACGCTGAAGCTAAGGGGATGGACTTGAGAGAGGTCTTGAAAGAGGAGCTAATGGGACTTGGCTGATTGTTTGCAGGTGAGGGAAGGAACGACCTTCAGGGTAACTTGGAGTTTTTTTGCTTTGAGCTTTGAGGTGAGGGTGTGTGGTGGTGCCATTTCCAGGAATAGGAAAGATGGGAGATTGGGGCTAGTGAAGAGGTTTTCTGTGGAGGAGGTATATCTGCCATCGAGATTACTTTCTTAACTCTTTACTCTCCTTCCTTTATTATATGTTAACCCATCCCCATATCCATCTGTCAGTCCTGTTTCTTAAAACGCCTTTCAAAGTCAGTTGTAGTCATCAGTACGTTTTCCCAAGGCAGGTTTTTAAAATCTCCATTTTTCTCATTTTACAGACGAGAAAACTGAGGTGAGATGCTCGAGGTCGTGTAGCGAAATGTTGGCGGATCTAGGATTACCATGCAGGTTATCATCAGTCTCAGACTCTAATTTGATTTTATTTTAACATATATATATAAGAACAAAAATGAATTTTGGGGACCGGACAAGTTTTGCTGCCAACTGGCGTATATGCTAAAAATCTCTTGGACCCAAATTTCAAAGACCAGATGCAAAGGATGTGGTACTACTGTTGCATTTGATTGGATTACAAAGTGAGCGTATCGCTTAGGACTTGTTGGAAAGTACAGTATAATGTAGAACGGAGAACGTTTTCTGATAGTTGGTCCAGGAATGTAGCTTGGGATTCTTCCAAGCATTAATCCTCTTGTTGGCAAAGCCTTTGCATTTAATTAGCAAATGTTCCGTGCATGCCTACTATGCTCTAAGCCTCACGCCAGGCCAAGATACAACAGGGAATGATTCATTTCCTTTCAAGGAATTTAGCCTTTCAGTTTTGTTTCAATTTCCTCAAATCTCCCTCTATCGTTTGCTGTATGTTTGTTTAAAAATGCAATAAAAGCTGTAGTTTAAAAGGTAAGAAGGTTTATTTAATCTAGGTAAAATTTCAGCCTCTGTGGCAAATTTATATGCATATTACATAGGCTGCAGGTTTTTCATTTGCTTTGTGTGAGCACCTTGTTTTCTAAGGAGTGAAAATAGGCCATTTTAGTCTCTAGCTGATGGAATTAACTAGCTAGGTTATCAGTGAAGTCAGTATCAACCTTGGAAGTAAATAGTGATTTGAGTTGTTATAGGAGTATGAGACATGTTTATCTTCAAAAGTGACACTTAATTGTCTTAGATTGATGTTATTTTTGTGCTTCCTTGTAGAATAAACATTTTCACAATTTATTGACTTCTGATAGTTGAGTTTTAAGGAAATTAACCCAGTAGAGCGTTGTGTTCTTCCCGTACTGTGGTTGCTGTCTGTTCTAACATTTAATATCCTCCAGCAAGTCTCTTGCTCTTATCTTTCCAAACTCATTTCTCATTATTCCCCAGTACAGATACTCCGTTACAGCCAAACTAAAGTGTTTGCCCTACTTCTTCAAAATTCTGTCTTAAACTTATTTCCTTCAGAGATTTTTTTAGGATTAATCTGTTACAAATTTTATTTGTATACTTTGCAGCTCCAGGATACTGAAATGGTTCTGTACTTTGCCATAATACATTATTAATTTTATAGCTCTTTAGCTCGGTAAGTGAGACTCCATCCAGCGGACCGTGGTGTTAGAATTGGTCTATTACCAACGCTGAGGAAAGTGCTCAGATTTGCATTAATCAATAAAAACACTTTCTAGACTGGAAGGCAGTTCTGTACCTTTGACCAAGAAGAGCTTCACCTTGGTGGAAGGTTCGAGAGGAACAGTTTACTCTCCCTGATTTGTTTAGGAAAAAGAGAAGCAGATGGAATTTAGCTCCTTGTCAGTCATAATTAGAAAAGTATAGAGGGCGAGAATGCAAACTGGTGCAGCCACTCTGGAAAACGGTATGGAGGTTCCTCAAAAAACTAAAAAGAGAACCACCCTACGACCCAGCAATTGCACTACTAGGCATTTATCCACGGGATACAGGTGTGCTGTTTCGAAGGGACACATGCACCCCCATGTTTATAGCAGCACTATCGACAATAGCCAAAGTATGGAAGGAGCCCAAATGTCCATTGACAGATGAATGGATAAAAGAAGCTATATTATACATATATATACCTACAATGGAATATCACTCGACGCTCAAAAAGAATGAAATCTTGCCATTTGCAACAACACGTATGGAACTAGATTGTATTATGCTAAGTGAAAGAAGTCAGAGAAAGACAATACGATTTCACTCATGTGGAATCTGAGAAATTCAACAGATGAACATAGGGGAAGGGAAGGAAAAATAAAATAAAAACAGAGGGAGACACACCATAAGAGACTCTTAAAGTACAGAGAACAAACTGAGGGTTGCTGGAAGGGTGTTGGGTGGGGGGAGGGGCTAAAAGACAGTCAGACCTAGTTGAATTAAAAAAGTTATGTCTTTTTTTTTTTTTTAACTTAAATTTTGGAAACCGAGTCCAGTAAGGGAGGGAGATGTGATATTATTTATATAGTTCCCATAAACTGAGTTGTGTACCTTGTTTTATAAAGAATAAAACTCATGTTACTAATTTTGTCTTTGACATCTGATTTGTCCCCGTGAACTATTCCTGAGATTTTTACACTTAACACAGGAAAGGTTGGTCATCATTGGTACCAGTTTGGTCAAAATCAAGTAGGATGTCTGGGATAAGACTTCAACACCAGCATCGCTGGTGTTAGGGAGAGACAGGGCTTAGGGCAAAGGTAAGATTATAAAGTGAAATTAGTGAAAATTAGTGAAATTAGTATTTGGTACCACCCTGACCCCACACACCATTTTCTCTGCTCTCATCTTCATTTTTACTTCCTGGTGGGTTCCCCCCCCCCCCCCCCCCCCCGTGTCTGTATACTCACTGTCTTTTGACTGTCTAGTCTCAGTACCGTCTTCCTGGCTGGCACTCCCTACCACTTGGCATTTTCCCATCATATAGTAGAGAGGTGTCAGGAAAGTTCTCTGATTAACCTATACGAAGTAACACTAAACTGATGTGAGGAACTATCCCAGCCAGACGTGCTCAGGGACATTTTCCCCTTCATGTCCTGTATGACTCGAAATCATAGAATTTCAAGCAGTGCTGTTAAGAACTTTTCCTCAAATCTGCCTGATTTAACTGACTCTGGAAAGTATAAGGAAGGTACCTGTGGTTGCTAGTTCCTCTTTCAACATTGCATTTCTTCAGGCACTTAGGTTTCTGTTGCCTGCGGGCTACCTTCCCCCTTCTGTTGTCTTACCAGATTGCTTTCTGGAATGGTGGGTTGTTCCAAATAAATGGGTGGAGCGCCCTGTAGTTTGAGTTTATTTTGTAAGAACTGAAATGTAAGTCTGCTTTATCTTTTCCGGGTGACAGTCCTCTTTGTGGGGTTGACAAGCCTCTCTTTCTGTTACAAAGGAGTCTAGAGCATGGATTTTGGTTATTGGTCCTAAATTTGAATTCCCGCCCTGCCATGGTTCTGCATTCAAAAGTTTCATAGAATATAAAGAATCAGGACAAAAAGAAATGACCCAGAAGCAATCATTAACATTACTTTTTCTTTTACTATTTTATTTTGTCTGTGACATTCCTAGACATGAGATTACCTGTTAAAAAAATATGAACATTTTTGGACATCTTGATAACTGTTACCTAATACTTTTTCATTGTACCATTCTGTCTTCATATCTTTGGAGTTTTATTTTCTTTTTCAGACAAATGTCAGATCTTTTAGCCCAAAAGAGATTCTTCTTTTGGTTCTAAAAGTCATCCATTGTTTTGGATTGTTTACTAAATTATTTAACAATGCAGGAAAACTTCAGCCCTCACCTCACAGCAGTAACTGTCATGTAGATAAATGATCACCATATACCAGGTGGTTAGCCCTGCCTTGGTCGCTAAATAGCCCAGTGAGGATGCCAAAAGTATCTGTTGGTGATTGGTTGTGTTCTGTCTTCTGCCTAAAATTTTGCCATGGGTAAAATTGCTTTGATCAACGGAAGATAGGGTCCTTTTACTCTGTATGTAAACATCTCTAATTTGGATATCTGGCACTTACCTCCTCACTTCCCACTTTCTGCCCTCCTTTAGCCATAGTCAGATGGACCTTGTGTAAAAGCGGAAGTAATCTTGGCTATACAACCAAAGTTGTTGATATTTCCATTTTAAACAACTGAATCAGTCTTAAGTTTTGAGGCAGTAAGTAAATTAAAATCCAAAACCAGTCCTGGGGTAAGCTACCAATAAATTGCCAAAATGTTTAAAAACACGACCTTGACAAATATAAAAGCTGTAATAGACAACCTATTCTTAGAGACTTAATCTCTGTTGAGTGGCAGTGTTTCAGTATTAAAGCTGAGCTGTTTGGGCACATTGACCTTAATCTAGTGGAAAGCAGTAGGCTTTGACATCGACACACAATCTCCATTTTAGTAACTACAAAATGCCTTGTTTTTAAATTATTGTTTCTGAACCTTGTATTTTCACTGATGACTTCTGATAGTATAATTATGCACCTCTATTATATCTTTTGTCAGAAGGCTAATTTGTAAATAAAGACTGACTTTCATGTGTCCTGTAACCTGAAATAGTATCTGAAAGTGTCTTTTTAATTCACAATGATTCTTGAAAAACTGATGAATTAAATGAGCTATAAATTTTGTTAGAAACTGATTTCTAACTTCTTTGAAGGGAATTGATTTATTCCTTGGTTTCCTCTCTGAATCTTGAACAAAAATTAATTTTTAAAGGATGAAGTTGAATTTTCTCTTCTGTTTAGTGTCCATATAAAAATAAAAATAGATATTTGCAAATAAAAATATTTACATTTAGTAATGGTAATACAGTAGTTCTGTGAATTACCTTATTTCAATCAAGTTAACATATATTGCAAAAGCAGGTTTAAATAAAGTAAATGATGTTTACGTGTGAGATACTGCTAGATGCTGTAATTAAGACTTAAGAGTTTCTTTCATATTTGTAACATTAATTCCAATCGTTAGGTGAAATTTGGTATATTTTCTTAATAAGATGAACTTATTGTAAGTTTCACATACTTATTGTAAGTATTTGGGTGAATGTATTACTAGACGAAATAATGAAAATCTGAAGCAATCCTTGCATTTTCAGAAACAAGCAATTGTTAATTGTACATCCTTTTCCCTAGTGTTTTTGGGTAGCCTTTTTGTAAATGCTTAGCTAGTAGTCTTTTCAGGAACACAGTACTACTAATAACAAAACTAAGCAATTATAACTCAAATGGTCTTTCTGCCCAAAATTCATTTAAATGTAAAGGAATTGGTTTTGTGTTTTTGTTTTTAATTACCCAGGCCCTTTACTTTATAGATTGAATAATTTATTTTACTTTTAATCAAATCCTACCGATCCACCTGCACACATGTGCCTGATGGAACCCCCATCACTGGTTATTTGCGGAGGTTTGTGTATACCAGCAATAGAGAATGATCGTTTCTCCTTGTTTCCTGAATTCCTGACGCTATTCAGATCCTTTGCATTTTATGCTCAGACTGTTTACATCCACTGTGATCTTCCTTAATCTTTTTTCGTTTCATCTTTGCCATTATGTCCTGTGCTCCAGCCCCAGATTAATTTCCTCGAGCATCACTTTTGTTACATCATTCCTGTGTTCAAAAACATCTGTGATCTCTTGTTGCCTACTGAAATCCTCCGGTTAGCAAGGAAGCCTTACAGGTATGGACCAGCCTGCTTTTCCAGCCTCACCTCCAATTATTCCCTCCTATACCAATGAAATGGGTTTGTTCCTTACTCCAGAGTACTCCTTGTACTTCTTGTAAGTGTGAAAACTTCTGGTATGTTATCTCTTTACCCTCTTTCCCAGTATCTTGTCTTTCTAATAATTTTTATGTCAGTTCGTTTTCTACTTTCTGGATAGAATTGTGTGTATAGGATAAGGTTAGATTATGGAGGATTTGAACGCTAGTGAGAGAGGTTTGTATTTTATCCTAAAGTCCGTGAGAATAGCCAGATGTTTTTGAGCTGAGGTTTATCTAATTAATAAAATAATATATGCTTAATCTGGCACAGGTGTGTAGGACAGATTAGAGAGGATAGAGATTAGTGTGGAAATCTTGAAAGGAAGAGTCCTATTTCCCAGGACAGGTAGAACTGATCCCGTGGTAAGGAAGAGATACCAGGTATCAAAGGTGACGGATGTTGAGATACAGAAGAAAAGGGAATGTGAAGGACAGCTGGTTGAAGGAGGAATATGATTTACAATTTAAATTTGTTAGGATGATAGGATATGAGTGAGAACCTCAGGTTAGATCTTGAACGTGAGTTACATTAAGACTTGTTTCTCGGGGCGCCTGGGGGACTCAGTCAGTTAAGCATCCGACTCTTGATTTTGGCTCAGGTCATTATCTCATGGTTCATGAGTTCGAGCCCCACATTGGGCTGTGCACTGTCTGTGTGGGGCCTGCTTGGGATTCTCTCTCCCTTTCTCTCTCTCTGTTCCTCCCCTACTTGTGCATGCTCTCTCTCTCTCAAAATAAATAGATGAACTTAAAAAAAAAAAAAAAAAAGACTTGTTTCTTAAATTCAGAATGGAATGCATGGAGTTTCATTCAAATAAAAATGATAAAATTACATATTAAGAAAATGTATGTGTTTATAGTATAGGTATATAGTACTATAAACAGTAAAGATATTGGCAGATACTTTGTTTCTAATATAACATGAAGTAACTATTGAATCACCTTTGAATTATTACCATAGAACTTAGTAATAAAATAATTGGTGATTTTTTGGTCAGATTTATTAGGATATGATTTACCGAAAGTAAATATAATCATATAATATATGTCAGTCGTATAATCATGGTCACGATCAAAATTGAGAATATTTCCATCACACATAAAATTCTCTAGTGCCCCTTTATAGGTTGGTGATCTTTCGAGCATGTAATTTTTACCTTGTCATATACTTCATTAAAACAAAAATTTGGGGTTTCAACCAAACAAATTATTATAGGAGTAAATATTTGGAGTCTTAAATTGGGGGAATTTACTGATTTCTGGTAGCTTATATTTAACTGAGTAATTTAAGAAGGAGATTAATATATATGTGTCCTTCCAAGTTTCTGCTTCTTGCTCCGCCTCCTTCCCTGTTTGATTTCCTTCCTAAAATCGGTTTCCTCTCCTGCACTGGGTTTTGGGGCCATGTGCTTGTCATACATGCTTTACTTTAGTCATCCACAGTGTTGGTCACAAGGCTAATACGATGGTTACTCGTGGTGCCCTGTTAGTGCCTCACTGACTTAATTCATTGTCACGATCATTATCTTATCCCTGCCACCTGGCTCAGTGACTGGCCTAGTAGGTACTCCAGAGAACAAGGTCTGAATGCGTTTTTCCTTCTCATCCAGACTTAAATACTTTAGAATAATATTAGACTCTTTAAACCCCTCCTCTTGAAAAAAGGAAAAAATGATTACCAAGTTGTGTCAGCTCATTCTCTGTAATACTTTTTTATATTCTCATCCACTTAATTTCATATCTCCTTTCTTGTCTGGGCTTTTCTCACCTCAAAAATGGGGCTCTTTGATTTCCGTGTTTTGCTTTTCCCTTTTATCTTCTAAACCACTGCTAATTCAGTTTTATGTAAGTCATTCTCTCACCCAGAGACCTCAGTGGTTCCCTGTTGACCAGAGAAGATAAAAGCTTGTCTGTCTAGCATTCAAGACCTTTATTTACAATCTATTGAACAAGTTTGAGTGTGGGGGCGCCAGGGTGGCTCAGTCGGTTGAGCGTCCGACTTCGGCTCAGGTCATGATCCCGTGGTCCTCAAGTTCAAGCCCCGCGTCGGGCTCTATGCTGACAGCTCAGAGCTTGGAGCCTGCTTCAGATTCTGGGTCTCTCTCTGTACCCCTCCCCGACTCACACACTCTCTCTCTCTCTCTCTCTTAAAAATAAACATTAAAAAAATTTTTTAAAAAGTTTGAGTGTGGACGCATGTAATGTACTATGATGGGTGACTTATTTACTTATTTGGCTCTGTGATTTGTTTCCAACGCACTTTTCGTGCCATTCTGATTTGGTTGCTGGTTTGAATATGTCTTTTTGCCACCTTGCTATTACTTGTGCTGTTTCACTAGTCTGGTATGTTCTTTTCTGTTTCTGTCTGAGTTCCCCCCCAGGTCACACCCCACTTTTAACATCTGACCCTTCTAGTCCGTTGAGCACTCTCCCTTCAACTCTTTTATGGCACTTGACTGTCTGTGCTACCCATTTGTTATATTGCCTTGTCTTTATTCCTCTTTTTCTTCCTTTTATTTATAAATATGCCATTTTCTTGTGTAAGACTGAAAGCAAGTTGAAGCTGGGGACCGTGTCTAACAGACATTTGAATTTCCCACTGTCTGTAATGTAGGTCTTGGGCTCAGTGATTTAAGGAAGCATATGCTTATTAGGGTAACTAGAAACCTGTTTGCCCTTCTGCATAGAAGCTCAGTGAGAAAGTATTATAGTGAATCATTTACGATCTCCTACAGTTCTAGAGTAGAATGATTGGAGTGCACTAAGCTTCAGCCTCCGTGGACGGAGGGGAGTAAGAATGACCTTCGAAAATACAAAAAGCATTCTGTTGGTACAGTGCTTATTACATTGCCACTTGCGCATTTGTTAGACATTTCACATATTATTTTTTTTGCTGCATCATTATTTTGCTGGAAGAAATGAATGTTGGCAGCTAAAGCTATTCTGTAACCATTTAAACATTTTGTAAAAACATTTGGCTTAACTAGTGCTATCCTTTGGTTTAAATGATTTTTTGTGATAAATTCTACAGTTTGCATGATAATTAAAAATAAATGTAGAGTTTAGGGGACTCAGTAGTAGGGAACGTTAGTCCTATGCATAATATTAGGGATCTTTTACTTTTATCTTCAGGTTCCACAGTAGTTTTATGAATCAAGGAGTCGTATGACTGAAAGTCTCAATTGAGGAGTCCTCAACCTAATGCCTTAAATCCTTATAGATGGGAAAGAAATTGGGGATTCTGAAGGTTAAATTATATTATTATTACTCAGTTTGGGTTGAGAGAAGAGGAAGTATAAGGCCTTTTAATCTTTTAAGAGATCAAAACTGTTGGGATTTCTGAACAGTTCTTTCATTTCAACCTAATACTTGTTTATTGAGCAGTTACTCTGAGAATGTGCGTGGTGAGGACCAGTGGATCAAAGGGATAGGGCTTGTAGGCATCATTGCGGGAGGGAAAATTTAAAGCTATTTTGGGCCAGGAGAAGAGGTTGCAAGGAAAGGATGAAGGAAACACATGGGGTTTTAGACAAAAGAAAGATTGGGAGTATCCCAAAGGGTGAGCCTTCAAACTGTGTGTCATTTAAAGAGAGGTTGAAGACATCTGTCAGTTTGGAAGGAGAATGAGTCTATTAGTTTCCTATTGATGCTGCAATGAATTCCATAGATTGAGTGGCATAAAGGAGCACAGGTGTATTACCATACAGTTTCAGAGGTCACAAGTCTACATGGGTATGCAGGGCTGCATTCCTTCTGTATGCTGTAGGGAGAAATCTGATTTCTTGCCTTTTTCAGCCTCCAGAGGCTGCCTGCATTCCTAGGCTTCTAGCCCCTTCATCTTCAGAGTGTATCACTCCAGCCTCTGCTGCCTTGTTCACGTTGCTCACTCTGACCCTCCTACTTCCTTCTTACAAGGACCTTGTTGATTACCTTGGGTCCACCAGGAGAATCCAGGCTAACCTCTCTATCTCAGGATCCTTAATATATCACATCTGCAAAGTCCTTTTTTGCCATATGAAATAATATTCTTGGAGGTTCTGGGGATTAGGATGTATTCAGCCTACCACAACGATCATAGGAAACTTGATAACTCTCTTCAAATATTTGAAGGGCTGACATGTGGAAGATGGAAGAAGGATTAGGCTTTTTCTGTGTGGTCCCAAGGGATAGAATTAGAACTCGTGGGTGGAAGTTGCAGAGAGACAGATTTGTACCCACTGTAAGAGAACTTTCTAACAGCCAGAGCTGTGAGAATGGAGTGGGCAGTCTCAGAAAGCAGCAGCGTGTCCCAGACGCTGGCAGTGTCAAGCAGAGGAGGAAGGTCCTCTTACTGGAGTTGCTGCAAAGGAATCTCAGCTTTGGCTGGACTGTGGCAAGCCTTCGACCCTTGCTAGCCCTGAGACCGAGTGGTTCTGTGATCACAGCCCAGCCTATTAGCATTCGGACATGAAACATGGCCCCTGCCTTAAGGAATTCTATTCTGGCTCGTTAGTTGCTTCACTGCTTTATTGTCACCCTTTCAACATTGCAGCAAACGAAGGGCCAAAAAAAGAGATTGAACACAAGGGCTATAGATTTAGAAACTCACTGCCAAGACAGTGACCCAATTCTATTTGGTAAACATTCTTGTGGATTAAATATATTTTCACTTATTTTCATAACTCCATTTCTTTCATCCAGGTGAAAGAAAAACAGACTTTAAAAAAAAACAGAATAGATGACATTTCTAAAAAGTTATATGGAAGGGAGTTTGAATAATCCTGCAGTTTTCCAGATAGAAGAGAAGTTTTTGGAATTCAGTAGGCCATCGTGAAGGCTTTGGGTGAGGAATTCAGTAAGGATAGAGTCAGTTGATCCATGTTGGGTATTTTACAGTTTCTCTGGAAGATCTAGTCTCTATTAGTAATTCACTTTCAGGTCTACTCAAAAAGCTACACTGAAGCTCAAGGAATCCAAGTCAAAGTTCCGTACACTGGGGAGTGGCTTTTATGCTGATAGTCAATAAAGATTGCTTTGGGAGACCTGGAAAAGTTTATGAGCTCTTAGACATCTCTTGATGTATTATGTACCAAATTCATTTCCTCCATATATTTTTAATGAGTTTTCTAGATTAAAACTTTTTTTGTTTTTGGAGAAGGCTACAGCATTTGCTTTGAGATGTATTTTTGCTGTAACTGAACTGAATTGAACATATTTTCTAACCAGTCTGGCATAGTGCAGCATCGTGGTGTTGACCTTTTTCCCCCTGAGGCTAGTGTGCTTTATGTTTTCTACTTAATGATCTTTTGACTTTACTAACAATCCACAAAAGATTTCCATGGTTTCTGTAGCTTCCAACTTATATTTCAAAACCTGTCCCAGATGGTAGGTATGTTTAAAGATTCTGTTAAATAAATCAAATGTTCAGTTAAAAATCTGTGCCATTTATTTGACAGTGAAAGAGAGGTAATCCCATCAGGGGTTTGACCAGGGTATGAATCATTAAATAATAACGTTGGAGAGGACTTTGAGAAATTACCTTACCTGACCCTCTTCTTTAAAGAGGGAGTTGACCCCTCCCTCATTTGTAGTCCTGCGCATGCGCGCGCTCTCTCTCGCTCTCTCTCGCTCTCTCTCTCTCTCTCTCTCAAATAAGTGAAGGAAGGAAAAAAGGAAGGGACGCCTGGGTGGCTGAGCTGGTTAAGCATTGACTCTTGATTTCGGCTCAGGTCTTGGTCTTATGGTTGTGACATCCCACTGTGGAGCCCACTTAAGATTTTCCCTCTCCCTCTGCCCCTCCCCTGTCACATGCACACACACACTCTCTCTCTCTGTCTCAAAAAAAAAAAAAAAAAAAAAAAAAAAGAGGGGGGGCAAATGACCTAAATTTCTGGAGTATGTTCCTCAAGATGGAGACTCTAAACCAAAGTTTCGCAAAATCTGGGCTCTAGGGCCTTCAGGAATCCTCTGAAGCTGCATGTAAAATTTCTGTGAGCGTATCTTTTTACGGGACAAAGGTCCACTGACTTTTATTGATTCATTGGTAAATTATTCAATACCTCATTTCTATTTAGTAAATGTTATGTGTCAAGCTTGTACTGGGCACTTGGGCCATACTCTTAATATAGCATTTAAACAAACTTCGCTTTTTTTTAATTTATCCACAGCAGGTAGGAAGTAACCAGTCTTTAAAGAATAGGGACCTGTACTGCCATTATAATAATGGGTGCCAATAATTATTTTAGTTGAGTAGATCTCAGAGTTCTGGTTATTTTAGGAAGGAAATCAGAAGTGGACAGTATCTGCATGCAATCAACCAGATGTAAGGGGCTAGGACTCTGTGACTACTTAAGGTTCTTTGTTTTGTGTATATCTGGTCTACTCTTGTTTTGTTCTCATTATACTCTATGGTCTGCAACTACCTTGGCTGTTGTGTTTTTGTTTTTTGGTTTTCAGTCTGTGTGTGTTTGGGTTTGGTTTTGCCTACTGATTGTCTGATCTAGGATTTGGTGACCTGGGTGCTGTACTGTGCGCTCCCAAAGAAATCGTGTTGTTTTTGGAATCTTCCTTCTTACCATTAGTGTGAACTGACTTGACAGCGGTAGGTAAACCCTGCCCTGCCCAGCTCTGTCTTTACCCTTTTGATTGTAAGGGTGTGAACTTAGATAGCAATTACTGTTTTATGTGTCCTTGAAACATTTATTGATGTAACTCTAAATCCACATATAGTTCTAAGAAATAATGGAGATCCCATGTATCTTTTCCCCAACTTTCCCCAATGGTAGCATGTTGTGCAAATTACAGTAGAGTATCACAACCAGGATATTAACATTAATACAATCCATCAGTCTTATCCAGTTTTACTTGTACTTTTGTGTGTGTGTGTGTATGTGTTTACTTCTGTACAGTTTTATCATTTGTGTAGGTTTGTGTATTCACCCTCATAGACAAGCCATAGGACTGTTCCTTCACTGGGATCCTTTCAGTTGCCCCTTACAAGCACACTTGCCTTACAACTTCCTTCTCGCCCTCCATCTTCCTAACTCCAGCAACTGCTAATCTGGTTTCCATTTCTACAATTTTGTCATTTCGTAAATGTTATGTAAATGCCATGTGTAACTTCTGGGGATTGGCTTTTCTTTCATTCAGCATAATCTCCTGGATGTTCATCTTGAGTTGATGCATGTAATAATAGTTTGAACATTCATGCCCCAGTTTTAGTGTGAACAAAAATGAAAAGGTAGCAGTTGGCCTTATAAAATGAGTTGGGAAATGTTCCTTCCTCTTCTGTCTTATAGAAGATATTGACAGGTTACAAATAACTGGTTTTAATTTTTCTTTAAATGTTTATAAAATTCTCCAGTGAAATCTTCTAAGCATGGAGATTTCTTTTTTTAGTTTTTAAACTACAATTTTAATTTCCTTAAGGTTTATAGGATTATTCAGATTGTCTATTTCATCTTATTTGAGTGGTTTTTGGAGAATTTTCATTTTCTTTTAAATTATTGAATCTATAAGTATAAGGTAGTAAATTTGTTAATATTTACTTATTCTTTTAATGGCTGCTGGATCTATAGTGATAATCTCCTATTTCATTCCTGATATTGATGATTTATGACTTCTGTCTATTAGTCTTTGTAGATAGAGGTTAACCAATTTCAATGATATGTTTTCAAAGAACCAGCTCTTTGTTTAATTTTCCCTTTTAGTCTCTCCCACTATCATTGATTTGCTTTTATCTTTATTACCTTCTTTCTGCTTGCTTTGGGTTTATTATTTTTTTTCTAGTTTCTTGAGGTAATAACTTAGATTATTTGAGACCTTTCCTTATTTTTTTTTTTTAATTTTTTTTTTTTTCAACGTTTATTTATTTTTGGGACAGAGACAGAGCATGAATGGGGGAGGGGCAGAGAGAGAGGGAGACACAGAATCGGAAACAGACTCCAGGCTCTGAGCCATCAGCCCAGAGCCTGACACGGGGCTCGAACTCACGGACCGCGAGATCGTGACCTGGCTGAAGTCGGACGCTTAACCGACTGCGCCACCCAGGCGCCCCGAGACCTTTCCTTATTTTTAACGTAAGTATTTAGTGCCATACATTTCCCTATCAGTACTGCTTTAGCTGCATCCCACATATTTTGGTGTGTTGTCCATTCATTTTCACTAAGTTTTGTGTATTTTTAAAAAAAATGTTTATTTTTGAGAAATAGAGCATGAATGGGGGAGGGGCAGGGAGAGGGGGACAGGGGATCTGAAGCAGGCTCCATACTGACAGCAGCAGGCTCAATGTGGGGCTCGAACTCACAAATCGTGACATCATGACTTGAGCCAAACTTGGATACTCAACTGACTGAGCCACCCAGGTGCCCCTCTTTTATTGGTTTCTAGTTGATTCCATTGTGATAAAAGAATATAGTATATAGGATTTAAATTTTTAAAAATTTGTGAAGGTTTCTTTTATAGCCCAAGGCTGTTATCTCTCTCAGTGAATCTATAGGTACTTGAAAAAAAATTGGGTATTCTGCTGTTGGTTGGGGTGTTCTGTTTATATCAAAGAGATCCTGTTGATTACTTTTGTTTAGATCTTCTACATCTTTGCTGATTTTCTTTCTAATAGTTCTGTTAGTTGCTGAGGGGGGTATTGAAATTTCCAACTATTAATTGTGGATTTGTTTATTTCCCCTTTCAGGTTTGTCAGGTTTTGCTTCCTATATTTTGAGGTTCTGTTTTTTTTTTTTTTTTTTTGGTGCATACACTTTAGGGTTCACTATGTTTTCCTGGTAGATTGATCCTTTTATTTTATAATATCCCTATTTGTCCTTTGTAATTTTCTTTGTTTTCAAGTGTACTTTATCAGATATTGATATCACTCCTGCTTTCTTAAATTAACATTTGCATAGCATACCCTTTTCTGTCCCTTTACTTGCAACCTATTCTGTTGTTGAAATTGGATTGAGTTTTTTGTAAACAGCTTGTATTTGGGCCACTTTTTTTTTTTTTATGTTTATTCATTTTTGACACACACACACACACACACACACACACACACACACACACACACACGGAGTGTGAGTGGGGGAGGGGCAGAGAGAGAGGGAGACACAGAATCTGAAGCAGGCTCCAGGCTCCAAATTGTCAGTACACAGCCTGATACGGGGCTCGAACCCACGAACCATGAGATCATAACCTGAGCCGAAGTTGGGCGCTTAACCAACTGAGCCACCCACGTGTCTGTGTTTTTTGGTTTTTTGGTTTGTTTTTTTTTTCTTTAAAGCATGCTATCAGTCTCTGTCTTGATTAGTATTTACATCACTTGCTTTTAAGGTGATTGCCTTAGTCTGCTCAGCCTGCCATAACAAAATGCTACAGGCTAGTTGACTTAAGTAGTAGACATTTATTTTCTCACAATTCTGGAGACTGAGAAGTCCAAGATCAAGGTGTTGGCAAGGCACGTTTCATTCTGAAGCCCCTTCTCCTGGCTTGCAGGTGGCTACCATCATTCTACATGCTCACATGATCTGTTCTTTGTGAGTGGAGAGAGAATAGATCTCTTATCTCTTCTTATAAGGATACTAATCCTGTTGGATCACCTTGACCTCATGTGACTTTAATTACCTCCTAAAGGCCATTTCTCCAAATGTAGTTACTTTAGAGGTTAGGGCTTCAGATCTGTATGAATTTGGGGGGAATGCAGTTTAGTCTATAGTAATTATTTATAGGTGAGTGCTTCAGTCTGCCATTTTATTGTTTGTATTGTGATTAGTTTTTATAGTGAGAAAGAGAAAGTCTGTCTCTTTCTCAGACACACACACACACACACACACACACACAGTAGTCCCCCCTTATCTACAGTTTCACTTTCCTTAGTTTCATTTACCTGCAGTCACCTCAAGTCCGGAAGCAGATGATCCTTCTCCTGACATAGTGTCAGAAGGTCAAATAGTTGACTAAAGCTTTATCACAATGCCTGTCATTCATTTCACTTCATGCCATCAGGTAGGCATTTTATCACAAAAAGAATGAATACAGGACACTGTACTGTCATATGCTCTATTTTATTCTTAGTTATTGTTGTTAATCTGTTACGGTGCCTAATTTATAAATTAAACTTTATCATAGGTGTGTATATATAGAATAGGTCTATATGAGTTTGGAACTCTCCGTAGTTTCAGGCATCCGCTTGGAACATATCCCGCTCCCTTCTGCTCCCCTCCCCCTCCCCCGCCGTGATTAAAAGTAGACTGGTGTATATTCTCAGTTCCCTGGATCAACATTCTACCACTTTGAGTAAAGTATGAAAACCTTACTTCCATTTAGGTTTCTTTATTTTTCCCACTTTTAAATATTAGACACCAGATGGTATTATAATTTTTGTTTCCATCTTCAGGTATAATCTATAAAACTCATGAGAAGGAGAGTTTATTGTATGTACCCATATTTCTGCTCTTTCTGTTATTCTTTCTTCTTGGTGCTCCAAGATTCCTTTATTTCTTTTTTTATCATTTCCTTTCTGTTTTAAGAACCTTCTTAAGTCATTCTTTAAGGGTATGTCTGCCAGTGACGAATTCTTCTAGAAATCCTTCGTTTGATGTCTTTCTTTCCTCTTCATTCCTGAAGGATAGTTTCTCTAGATATAGAACTTGTGGTAAGCAATTTTTTTTCTTTAATTGCTTGAAAAATGATTGTTACTTCTTGCTTCCATAGTTTTGGATGAGGTGTTCCTCTAGATAATGCATTGTTTTTCTCTGGCTACTTTCCAGATTTTTTTCTTTCTTTAGTTTTCAGAAGTTTAATTTTGTGTTTTGCTGTGGATGTTCTTGGGTTTATCCTGTTCAGTGTCTGCCCAGTTTCTTACTTCTGTATGTTGTGTTTTGCCAGTTTGGGGGAGTTTCTAGCCATTATTTCTTTGAGTACCTTTTCAATTCTATTCTCTTTTCTTGCCTCTTTCTGGGACTCTGATGATGCAAATATTGTTGATTCTTTTATTAGAGTCCAACAGGTTTCTGAGGCTTTGTTCATTTGTGTTCAGTCTATTTTCTTTCTTACTCAGATGGGTTAAATTCTACCATACTTTGCTCAGCTTTACTGATTCTGTCCTCTGTCATCTTGAGCCTCTTTAGAGAATATTTTTTTATTCCTGTTAATGTATTTTTCAATTCTGTTATTCCATTTGGTTTCTTTTTCTAGCTGCTTTTTTTTCCCCCTGAGGTTTTTATCTTTTCATTTACTTCAAGAGAGTACGAAATTGATTGTTGAAGCATTTTTATAACCACTGCTTCACAGTTGCTGTTTGATAATTCCAGTATCTGATTCATCTTTGTGTTGATGGCCATTGATTGTCTTTTCTTATTCAGGTTGTGATATTCTTTTTTTTTTTTTTAATTTTTTTTTTTCAACGTTTATTTATTTTTGGGACAGAGAGAGACAGAGCATGAACGGGGGAGGCGCAGAGAGAGAGGGAGACACAGAATCGGAAGCAGGCTCCAGGCTCTGAGCCATCAGCCCAGAGCCCGACGCGGGGCTCGAACTCACGGACCGCGAGATCGTGACCTGGCTGAAGTCGGACGCTTAACCGACTGCGCCACCCAGGCGCCCCCAGGTTGTGATATTCTTATTTCTTGGTATGATAAGTGATTTTTTATTGCATTCTGGGCATTTTATGTTAGGGACTCTGAATCCTATTTAAATCTCGTGTTTTAACAGATAATCATTCTGTTGAGAGGAGGCAGGATGTCATGCTATACCTTATGGGACATGATTCCAATGAGGGCTTAATTTTCTGAATGTTTGTGGTGTCATTTTGATCTGCTTAGTTTATCTGGTGCCTCTGTGGCTCCTCCTGGTCCCCATTGGTGCTGCCTGAGGAAGTGAAAGGGCTTTTCTCAGGCTGGGCCACCTTATATCTCTGTATGGAAGAGGGGAGTTTCAGGCCTCTGAGACCAAAGAGGGCCCCCAGGCTGGTCACTTGTGGCAGAATCGATCTTTCTAATGCTGTTTTCCCTGTTATTTCTCAGTAGGGCAGGGAAATCTCAGATCTTGAGAGGAAGAAGATTGTTACCCCTGGCTGCTGCTTGTTAGTGGGACTTCCAGTCGTACCTCCTTGCCTTTGGTGGTGAGCTCAGCTGGTGTCATTGGAGAGGCCCTCCTGGACTGGCTTTTCTGCTAGATTGGGGATTGGGACATGCCAGGGTTAGGTGACTTTCTTCTGTTGAATGGAAGGGAAGGCACATAAGCCCTGCCTCTGTATTGCTCCTGTAGTCCTAGGATCCCAAACCAGTGTGTCTTCCTTTTGAGATCTTGCCAAGTTTTTTTCTGGATGTCTCTTGCATTATTTGTAGGATTTATAATTGTGCTTTGAGGAAGGAGTAGGGAGAAAGCAGTCTAAGCCATCTTGTCTGGACTATAAGTCCTAATTATGTTTTTAAATATTAATTTTAATTTGAAGGTAACTTTTTTAGAGGATACCTTTTGTTTGAGGATGTCTTTTTATATACTGACTCCAACAGTGACCTTACGTGGTCTGTATAAAGGTTGGTTTTCTGTGCATTATCTTTGCTTTCACAACCAGGAAAAAAAATGTATGTGTGTATGTATATATATATATATATATATATATATATATATATATATATTTATAATAGTACATATAATATATATTTATAAAATGAATAAATAGGGGGCACCTGGGTGGCTCAGTTGGTTAGGCATCCGACTTAGGCTCAGGTCATGATCTCATGGTTTGTGGGTTTGGGCCCTGCGTCGGGCTCCGTGCTGACAGCTCAGAGCTCAGAGCCTGGAGCCTGCTTCAGATTCTGTGTCTCCCCTTCTCTCTGCCCCTTCCATGCTCGTGCTCTCTCTGTCTCTCAATAATAAATAAACATTAAAAAAAAAGAATAAATAGGAATATATATAACAAGAATATATATATGTAATATACATATATACATATATATAAAATAAAATTATATATGTATACATATATATATAATTATATATATATAATACATATATATATATAAAATAAAATTTGGCTAAAATTTTTGTTTCTTGAATGGGTAACATTCAGTTGCTTGAAATTTTGCTTAAGTAGAACATATTAACAGGAGAACAGTGGTCAGATATTAAGGTATTAGGGCGCCTGGCTGGCTCAGTTGGTGGAGTAGGAGACTCTTGGTCTTGGAGTTGTGAGTTCGAGCCCCACATTTGATGTAGAGATTACTTAAAAATAAGATCTTTTTAAAAGTATTAAGGTGTTCGTGGATATACAGTGGATATGCTGTGTGTGTGTGTGTGTGCGCGCGCGCGTGCACGTATCTCGCACACTCTCTCTTTCATGTGCTTCCCCCTTCAAATGCCATTTTTCCTCACTCTGACTTGGCTTTTTATTCTCTTAGTGGTGTCTGTTGATGAGCAGAAGTTCTTAGTTTTAGTGTAGTTTAATTTAACAATTAAAAAAAATTATTAATACTTTAGAGCCTGTTTAGAAATCTTTGCCTAGGGGTGCCTGGATGGCTTTGAAGGCTGAGGCATTTGAAGCCTTACTTCCAAGATGGTCCTTGCAATCCGGCCTTTAGCTGTGAGGAACCCACAGCCCCAGCTGAGTTCCCAGCCCACACCACCTGCCAACATGTCAAGGAAGTCATCTTGAACCTCTAGCCCAGTTGAGCCTTCAGATGACTCCTGCCCCAGCCATCACATGACTGCAACCTCATGGGGGAACCCTGAGTTAGAAACACCTGGTGAACCTAGAAAACCCATAAGAGAGGAATTGTGTGTGAAGCCACTGTTTGGAGTAATTGGCAATAGATGATCAAACACAATATGAGGCTGGATGAGACTTAAAGCAGGATAGCCTAGACTTTGGGGAATCTGGGCTGTGGCACTTATGCAGGCTGTCTTGTGGGGCCATTGTCAGGGTAGGACAAGATTTTTCCTAAAGTGTCTGACTTTGGCTCAGGTCATGATCTTGCGGTTCATGGGTTTGAGCCCCACATCAGGGTCTGTGCTGAGCTCGGAGCCTGGACCCTGCTTCGGATTCCGTCTCTCTCCCTCTCTCTCTCTGTGTCTCTCTCTGTCTCTCTGCCCCTCCCCCACTCGTGTGTGCGTTCTCTATTTCTCTCTCAAAAATAAACATTAAAAAAAGAGAGAAATCTCCTAGAAATCTTTGCCTAACCCAAGGTAATGAAGACACTCTGTTTTCTTCCAACAGGTTTATTATTTTTGGCTTTCTTGTTTAGATATACAATCCAACAGCAATTGATTTTTATTATGTGAAGGCTCAAGATTCCTTTTTCCCTTCAGTTTACTCAGCTCCATTTATTGAAAAGACCATCCTTTCCCTATTTCACTTGCAATGTAATCTTTTCTATAAATCAGGTATATATGAATGAGCCTTTTTCTGGACACACTATACCAGGGCTGTTCATTAGAAGTAGAATGCAAGTCACAAACGTGAGCCATGTATGTAACTATAAATTTTCTAGTAGCCCCATAAAAAAAGGTAAAAAGAAACTGATGAAATTTATTTAAATAATATATTAAACCAGTATAACAAAATAGTACCAATATGTAATCAACATGGAATTATTGAGATATTTTATATTTTTTGTACTGTCTTTGATATATTTTATATTTACAGCACATCTCAACTCACACGTAAAATTGTCATCATACATACTTGACCTGTATTCAGATTTCATAAAAGTTACACTTAAGTAGATTGTGTACCTAAGTCGGTCCACACCGTACTTCAGTTTCTTAAGTCTGAATTTAAATTCGTTAAAATAAAAAAATATATATATTAATTCAGTTCCTGGATTGCACTAGCCACATTTCCAGAGCTCAGTGGTCACATGTGTGTGGTGACTACTGTATGGGACAGTGCAGCTCTATTCTGTTCATTTGCTCTGTCGTCTGTCCTTGCTCTAGCAACATGCTGTCTTAATTACTATAATTTTATAATGTCTCGATAACTGTTATAGAAGTACTCCCAACTTTATTCTTGGCTATTAATCCTTTAAATTTGCATGTAAATTTTAGAATCCCCTTGTCAGTTTTCACTAGCATTTTTTTTCATAGTTATTACTGTTTACTATGTTAGCTGCATAAATGATAGCAAGAAAAACAAAGCCATATTGAGATACAGAGCTTGGGTAGTTAGTTGCCTTGGTTCTTTTCCTAGTTAAATGACTGGTCCTGAACCATCAGCCTCCTTGTTCCTACCATTCATTATATGCAACCCTGCAAAATTATAAAATAGACTATGAGGTGGCATAGGCTTTTCGGGATACTTGTGACTATCAACTGCTCAAGCCATAGATGTAAGCCACAGAATAGGCATGATTTTAAACATACGATACAGCATAAGAAATAAAGAATAAATACATCTTCTTATTTCCTCTTATTTTATCAGACTAAAGCCTAAGAAGGTGTTGGGACCAGAGAAAAGGTTCGAGTAGTTGCTGGTTGTGGAAATTACATACTTCTCTATACTATTTCTATTATGTAGTTCAGGGCTTGACTATAGTAGCTATGAAATATTTGAATAAAGAGATAAAAGGTACTTTGCTTAGCAGAACTCTGATCCCATGTGGACTATTACGCTTACGGTTCATAGGTTAGCCCCTGTGATACTGTAAATGGAGATTTTAACTTGTTTTTTTATTTCGTATTAAACAATAGAAATGTATTTTCTCACAAATCTGGAAGGCTGGATGTCCAAAATCAAGGTATGGGCAGGGTTGGTTTCTCTCTTTGGCATATAGATGGCTATCTTCTTCCTATATCTTCACGTGGTCTTTTTTTTTTTTTTTTTTGGTACCTGTCTGTGTCCCAATCTCCTCTCCTTATGACACCAGTTATACTGGACTAGGGCTCACTCTAATGGGTCATTTTAACTTAATCACTCCTTTAAAGACCCTGTCTCCAAATACAGTTACATTTTGCGGTAGTGAGGGTTAGGACTTCAGTGTAAAAGTTTTGGGGAACACAATTCAGCACATAACATTAGAAAATGAAGAAGGAAATTATAAAGATACCAGGATGTCACATGACAAGAATGCAGCTGACCATGTGAGAAGTCTTTCTCCATCTCATTCTTCCATCTCTCTCTCTCTCTCTCTCTCTTACTGCTTTTCTTTTATGTAATTGTATATATACAGTTTCAAGAATAATAATAACCATCTATGTACCAGCTCCTTGACTTTTTGGTTAAAATGGATAATATTATACAAAGTAATACAGGGCATTTTGGCTTTGCAACATTTCTTAAAAATACGAGAAAGAGGTAGGTGTGTGGAGACACAATTACAATAGAAGTGCTATAGAGTTTGGTGTAACTCGTGCTGCATAATCTATGATGAGAAAGTGAATTGCCCTGATTTGAATAGAACGTTATTTAAGTAAATCATCTCATGTCTTTTAAATAGTTCCTAAATTACATTCACACAAGGACAATTATCTGGTTAATTGTTCTAATACAAATATTGCCACATTTAAATCTTTGATTTCATCACCACCTGAGTGAATGGATTTATTAAATTCTTGTTCCAAAGGAATTTTCCTGTTGGGATACATTATCCTAAAGTAACTTCTACACAGTTCTTTTAAGCTAGAAAATGCTTAAAAACTTGGTATGGCTATGGCATTAAGTGGGGTAGTCAACAAAACAGTCATCAGATTTCAGGCTGAACAGTTAAAGGATTCATTGGATTTCTTTTTCTGACAGTATAACTGTCTGAACCTTTCAGTTGTATAAATGTTTTACATTTAAAACAGGCGTGATTGAAAGAGAAAAGACCATCAACAAAGTCATTTTAAATGAAGGGATGAGTCTGTAAAAAGGAACAGGCAGTATATCAGGGAAGTGAGATGGCTTTGAAGCCCACTGGATAACCTGGGGACAATATTATATGGACCTAGGTGACCTGTAACTTTAGAGCACAGAGGTGCTAGGGACTAAAATCAGGGCTTCCACAGTTTGGGAAGTCAGATTGGAGACTACTTTAGGGAAAGGGTGAGCAAGTCTAAAGTGGAAAAATGTCCTTACCCTCCAGAAGAAGGCAAAGAGGGGCACCTGGGTGGCTTAGTTGGTTGCGCATCCTTCTTCAGCTCAGGTCATGTATCACGGTTCATGAGTTTGAGCCCTGCATCGGGCTCTATGCTGACAGCTCAGAGCCTGGAGCCTGCTTTGGATTCTGTGTCTCCCTCTCTCTCTGCCCTTCCCTACTCGCACTCTGTCTCTCTCAAAATAAACACTAAAAAAAAAAAAAAAAACAAAAAACCATAAATAAAGGAGGTTTGAGATGTAGGTAGGAGCATAACAAAATAAGATGGCAGATATTAGGATAAATCTAAATATACATGAATGATGTGAAACAACATCTAATTTATGGAGTTTAAACACCTCAATATTAAGGTAGTCATAAAGTACTGTACTACAGTTTGATGTGAGTGGGAAGGAGACAACCAGATTAAAACATCTTAAGGCCCTTACATTATTTGGGAAGAAGCTAAATTTCATATTGTAAATACAGAAGTTAAAGCTTAATATCCAGAAGAATGAAAACAAGATATCTTCTAAATGAGGAAAGAAAAAACATGCAATGTGGAAAAAACTGGTCAATGTAACTAAAGGGAGGAAAGAGAAGAAATGTGGGCAAAACAGAAAGCATAAGATAAAATGGTAGAAATAAATCTAAATATTGGTAATCTAAGTGTTAATAGACATTGTCTTTTAGCTGGAAAAAAGAAAAAAAAGGTCAAACTGAAAAGGGAAATAATCTAGTTAAGAGAAGACCTGAAGGATGAGGACAGAAAAAGATTGAAAACCGTGGGGGAAAACAGCAAATACTAACCAAAATATTTCTTGTGTAGTAATGGTATTATCAGACCAAATGTATTTTATGGGAAAATACTATTAGCATCTGAGAGGGCTCTATATCATAAGATGTTGGTTTTTGCTAGAAAGCTGTTTCTAGGTTTGTATGAACCATTAATAGCCTAACTCCCAACTATAAAGAAAAGAATAGACTGAACTGTAAGAAAATTTTGACAAATCCATCATCACAGAAGAAAATTTCCACATACCTCTTAGTAATTTTAGATTTAGCAGACAAAAAAAAGTGAAATTGTAAATGATAGAACATTAACAAATTTGATTTGGTGAATATATGTAGAACCCTGTTCCCAACCCCGCCCTTTTTTTTCAAGCACATATTGAGCATTTGTGAAAATCGGCCAGGCTTTATTTTAGGCTGGGGGTTTGCAAACTTTTGGTAAACTCTCAAATCCTAAGCATTTTCTGCTTTGTGGGTCATATGGGGATTTTGGGGGGCAACTATTTGCAACTTATTGGCAACTGTTTAGCTCTGCCATTGTAGAGTGAAACAGCCACCAACAATATGTAAACATATGTGTGGGGCTGTATTCCAAAAACATTTTATTTACAAATATAGGTGACTGGCTGGATTTGGCCTACAAGTCTTAGTTTGCCAGCTCCTGCTTAAGGTCAAAAAGTCTCAACAAATTTCCCTATGATCGTGCGATTTGTGATTTTGAGCCCCACTTTGGATCCTCTGTCTCCTTCTCTCTGCCCCTCCCCTTCTTGTGTGCTCTCAAATATAAATAAATATATTAAAAAATATATAAGAGGTTAGAGTGGGAGAGAGCCAAAGCATAAGAGACTCTTAAAAACTGAGAACAAACTGAGGGTTGATGGGGGGGTGGGAGGGAGGGGAGGGTCGGTGATGGGTATTGAGGAGGGCACCTTTTGGGATGAGCACTGGGTGTTGTATGGAAACCAATTTGACAATAAATTTCATGTATTGAAAAAAAAAATAAATTTAACAAAGTAGAAAGAAGGAAATAATAAAAATAAGGGCCGAAGTTAATGAGATAAAACCTAGCAAATCGAAAATTATTTTATTAATTTTATTAATTTAAATACAGATTAGATATTAAAGAGAATTCTGTGAACATCTTTATGCTGCAAAATTTGAAAATTTAAATGAAATAGACAAGTTCCTAAAAGAATGTATATTATCAAAATTGGCTGAAGAAGAAATTGAAAAACAGAAGTTTGAGTGAAGAAATAAGTGATTAGTCTGAGATCTTTAAAAGAAAATAGGCTCAGAGAGGGCTTCAGACGTTGAAGGCATGGTAATTCTAGTGGTATACAGAGAGTTGAAACAAAACAAAAATCTATTCTGTGAAGTTAGTATTTCTTGAACACTAAACCAAATAAGGACAGTATGAGAGAGGAAAATTACTAGTCTGTTCCACTTATGAATGTAGGCTCAGAATTCCCAATATATTAGCAAAGTAAGCAATGATATATAAGAAAGATAAACCCAGCTTAGTTGTATTTTCATGAGCAGACAGGAATGCAAAGGTATTGTAACATCTCAGTAGATACAAAAAATGTATTTGATAAAATTTACCAGTCTCCATTAATGGTAAAAATCCCTAGCAAACTTGGAATAGAAACTTTCTTAACCTTTGAAATCCACTAAAAACCTAGAGCAAGAGACTCAATAATAAAGCAGTAGAAACATTCTTTTTTTTTTCTTTACATCATAGACATAAAGATGCCTACCATCACTTTCTACCTTATCCTGGAAATTATAAATCATAAATATATAAATAAGTTGTAAGTTATTGAAGATTTTTTTTAGTTGGAAATTCTAGCCAACTTAATGAGACAAGACAAATGGAAGAGTTCTTTCATCTAAGGATTTAATAATTAGAAAGGAGGAAACAAAATGGTCACTATTTGTAGAAGATAACATTGTCTACACAGAAAACTCCAAGGAGTTTGCAGAACAATTATTAGTTTTGTTGTTGGATGTAGAGTAATGACAAAATGAAAGGCATTTAAATCAGAAACCAGAAAGTATATTTTAAAAAGATAATATTTATACCCCAAAAAGATTTGTAGACAGAAATACGTATCTACATATGAAATGTATAAGACCTTTATAGGGACTATAGTAAGATTTTATTGAATGAAAATAGTCATGAATAAATGGAGAGAAAGATCATGTTTATGATGGATAGGGAGACTGAGTAACAAAATTCAGTCAATATCTAACAAATTGATTTATAAATTCATGCAGTTTCATTCAAAATTCCAGTAGGTTTTAAAAACACAATGTGAAATCTTATTTTAAAATTTGCAAAGGCCAAGTTATCCCAGAAACTTGAAGAAGAACAAGTTGGGGTGGGGGCTAGATCTATACTGTGTGGTGTACTAATTACTGTCAAGAACTTGTAATTTGGCATTATGGCAGCAGCACAGAGATAAATAGACCGGTGAAGCAGAATGGAGGCACAGAAGTAGACCTTCATGGAAACTTGAAATGTCAGAGTCACGCTGCACATTAGTGGGAACAGGATAGACCATTCACTATATATTGCTGGAATAATCAGCTACTTATATGGGAAAAAACGAAACGGGATCTCTACATCATACCCTATATAAAATCAAATTCAGGTAGAGTAAAACCTTAGTAAAAACAGCTAAAACACTTCTGTGGTGCTTATTATATGCTTGACCTTGTTCTGACACTTTACACACATTTATTCCTTTGACCACTGCATTTATCTTTAATTATAGGGGCTATTATTATCACCATTTTTTATGTGAAGAAACTGAGGCAAGAACAGAGAACGAGGTCATTTGCCCAGGGTCACAGTCTGTCTCCAGTGTCTGTCCTCTTAACTTCTATGCTACACTGCTCCTTTTACTTAAATGAGCTGCACCCAATTCTCAATTTTTCAATATAGAGGCATGTTTTTGTGACTTCACGATAGGGAAGGATTTTTTGTTTTTAAAGAAGGATTTTATGTTTATCATAAAGGAACAAAAATCAGTAAATTTGGCTACCTTAAAATTAGGAACTTCTGTTTGTTAGGAGATATACTGTAAAGTAAGTGAAAAGGCAAGTCAGAAATTAGAAGATATTGTAATACTTGTAACAGGAAAGGATTGCAATGGTAAATAGAACAAATTCCTCCCACACTAATAATGTATATATGAGTTTTGTTGCTGCACATTTTCCTCCACGATTGGAATATCTTCGATCCCAGTGGCCATAAAATAGTATATTTATGGTTTTAATTTGCAATCCTTGATTTTCAGTGAGGATAAGCATGACTTCCTATTATTAGTGGCCATCTGTATTTTTCTTTCAATGAAGAGCCTGCAGGAGATAGGGCATGGGGCTGACCAGTTGGCGCTTTTGGGAATAGATTGTGGGTCTACCTCCAGGTGCTCCTGGGTCTGTAAATTATCAGAGAAGCACCTGTGGTCAGATCCATTTCTGGCTGGTTTTTGATTTCTAGGATATTTTTGTTTTATCTTCATTTAGGACTGTACTCTTAAATCATTTAATAGAACACTGAATTTTCTGGTACAGTTCATAACATTTGAAAGGATTAACATGTGATTTATTTTCTCTAAATCCACAGCTATTAGGAAATAACCTAAAACTTCAGGATTTACTTTGCGGAATGATTTCCTTCTAATGTATGCTCTTTCAATGGAATTCAGAATCCTGTTACATAAGAGGCTATACAGCTTTAATTCCCATGCATTCCTGTTTAGTGACCATTATGCTTTAAAATAAAGTATGAAATTTCCCTAATTCTCAAAGTGTAACATACTCATAAAAAAATTTGGAAAATACAAACATGTAGGCGATAATAAACTACTTGAGAACCGTGGGTTCAAATGTTATGGTATATTCCTTTGTGGTCTTCTGTGGTTATATCTTTATGTACATGGTTGAGGATAACAGTTGCACTTTAACAGAAGAGCTTTCACTTCTTATTATGCCAAAAACAGAAGTAATAACAATTATTTAGAAATCTAATCACATAGAAGTTGAGTCACCATCTGCAAAGAGGTTTGAATTTCAGCAGAAGGGCGGCGGGGGTGGGTGGTGATTGTCCTTCCCATTATAGTATATTCAGCATTATGTCTGGCCTCTCCCAACTGGATGCCACTAGCACAGCCTGCCTTCTCCAGTCAGACTATCAAAAACTCTTCCACGTATTGCCAAATGTCCCTTGAAGGGAACAGAATCTCCCCTGGTTGAGAACCCCAGGTATATATAGTAAAACACTCTTCCATGATCATGTTTTCTAATCTTGGTTTGGGGGATAGTGCTTCTCTTGGTTTTCTTCCTTTATATTTATTGTTCCTTATCACTCTGCTTTGCTGGTTCCTTCATTTCTGGCTTCTTAATGTCCATACCTCTCTCCTGAACTCCACACTCTTTTATTCAGGTGATCATCAGACATCTTCACTCCGATCTCTACGAGGCATTGCAAGAGGAATGTGTCTGTAAACAAACTCCTGACCTCTGCCTCCCCCACGTGTTTCCATGTGCAACCGTCCTCTTTTCATTTGATGCGGTTCCTGTTGTCTAAGCCAAAATCTTAGTCTTGTCTGACTGACTTGTTTCTCTCAAAGCTCACATGCAATACATCAGGAAGTCCTGTTGGCTCTACCTTACAATTTATTCGGAATCTGACCCTTGCTCACTTTCTCCACTGCTGTCACCATCATCCCTTGCTTGGTTTACTGCAGGAGCCACCTAACTGGTCTCCCAGCCCTGCCCTAGTGACCTTTAAAAATGTTCAGTCAAATCATGTCGTTCCTCCCTTCAGAGCTCTGCAGTGGCTCTTGCCTTTCACTCAGAATAAAAGCCAAAGTCACTAGCACGTAATAGGTGCTCAAATGTATTACATATACATTACATGTACATACATATACATACGTCTTTTTTTTAATGTTTTTATTTATTTTTGAGAGCGAGAGAAAGCATGAGCAGGGAGGGACAGAGAGAGACACACACACAGAATCTGAAGCAGGGTCCGGGCTCTGAGCTGTCAGCACAGAGCCCGGCGTGGGGCTTGAACTCAGGTACTGTGAGATCGTGACCCCTGAGCTGAAGTCAGATGCTTAACCAGCTGAGCTACCCAGGCGCCCCTGATACTTTATACTTTACTACTTCCTCTTTCTTGAACTTTACTCTGTCAGCCATAGGTATTTCCTCTTCTCTTTCTGGCTGGTTGTCTGTCATCTTGATGGCTCCACTTCGTGTATGTACAGTCATTAAATCTCTGTCCAGATCCTTGGCTTCCTTTCTCCTTTCTGTGCTCTTCATCCTTCCTTGAAGATTTCAGTCACACCAGTGTCTAAACTATCACTTTGTTGATTCTTCTTAGTTGCATATGAATATATCCCAGGAGGCTTCTCTTTTTTAATTTTTATCCCCACTGAATATGAGCTTCATGAAAGCAGGGACTATGTCTTCCTGGTCAGCTACTGTATTTCCAGGGCCGAATGTAGTTCCTAGTACATTGTGGTGATTCAGAACGCATTTGTTGACTCTTTTCTTTTTTTAGTTTTTTTTTTTTTAATGTTTATTTATTTCAGAGACAGAGACAGAGCATGAGTGGGGGAGGGGCAGAGAGAGAGGGAGACACAGAATCCGAAGCAGGCTCCAGGCTCCGAGCTGTCAGCACAGAGCCTGACGCGGGGCTGGAAGTCACAGACCGCGAGATCATGACCTGAGCCGAAGTCGGACGCTCAACCGACTGAGCCACCCAGGCGCCCCCACGTTTGTTGACTCTTAAATCTGTTTCTCATACTGCTTTTTTGTCATCTTCCGTTGGATGCCTTTATGTCAGCCCATAATCTTCGGTATGCCCGAAACCAGATTCATTATTTTCCCCCAATAAACCTGTTCCTCTCCTTTCCACTCTGCCTTTTCAGTAAACGGCACTCCCATCCACACCCGTTGTTGAAGCTAAACATGTGGGGTTTTTGTTTTTGTTTTTGTTTTTGTTTTTAGATTTCTCCCACTTTTTCACCACTGCTAATCAGTCACTGAATCCTGTTGATTCTTTTTTTTTAAAACCGCTTTATGGAGATTATGATTTACATATCATAAAATTCACCTGTTTAAAGGGTACAATTCAATAAATTTTACTATATTTATAGAATGGTAGCACCATCACCACATCTAATTTTATAACCTTTCCATCACCTTGAAAAGAAACTTCACTCACACCCATTTACAGCTGCTCCTCATTTTCATCCTCACTCCCAGGCAACTAGAATCTACTTATCTCTAGATTTGCCCCCTTTTTTTGAACATTTCATGTGAATAGAATCATACAATATGCGTTTTTTCTGTCTGACTTCCTTCACTGAGCGTATTGTTTTTGAGTTCATTCATGGTGCATTTCATATCAGTACGTTGTTCCTTTTTATTTTTTCTAAATATATATTTTTTTAATGTTTTTTTTTGAGAGGCCGAGACAGAGTGTGAGCGGGGGGAGGGGCAGAGAGAGGGAGACAAAGAATCCAAAACAGGCTCCAGGTCCTGAGCGGTCAGCACAGAGCCCGACGTGGGACTCGAACTCACGGACCTGAGATTTGAGATCATGACCTGAGCCGCAGTTGGATGCTTAACCAACTGAGCCACTGCAGTCCCTGGAACTGTGCCCCGCGTTGTTCCTTTTCATTGCTGAGTAGCATTCCATTGTGTGGATATGTCAGAGTTTTTTTAATTCAGTCAGCAGTTGATGGGCATCTGGGATGTTTCTAGGTTTGGACTGTTGTGAGTAATACTTGGGTGAACACTTGTATGTATATGG
Organism: Lynx rufus; assembly: GCF_022079265.1. NCBI lineage: Eukaryota > Metazoa > Chordata > Mammalia > Carnivora > Felidae > Lynx > Lynx rufus. Next base: position 125,570,880 of record NW_025814834.1, on the reverse strand, counting down.
GTCTTTGTGTGAAAATGTATGTTTTCATTTCTCTGGATGGTTACCTAAGTGTAGAATTGCTGGGTCATACAGTAAATCTTCGTGTAACTTTTTAAAGAGGGGGCCAAACTGATTTCCAAAGTGGCTACACCATTTTGTATTCCCACCAGCAGTGTACAAAGGTTCTCCTTTCTCTACAGTCTCATTATTTGATATTGTCTTTTTGGTTACAGCTATTCTAGTGGGTAAGAAATGGCATTTCATTTGGTTTTAATTTGTACATCCTTCATGATTAATGACGTTGAGCATCTTTTCATGACATTATTAGCTATTGCCCGTGTAAAAATTGAGTTAGTTGTCTTTTTATTATTGAGCTATATGAGTTCTCTGTATATTCTAGATACAAGTCTCTTATTAAATGTACGATTTAAAATTTTTTTCTCCTAGTCTGTGGGTTATTTTTTAACTCTTAAAATAACTTGAGATGTAATTCACATACCATAATATGTGCACAATTTAAAGTGCACAATTCAGTGGGTTTTGGTATATTCACGAGGTGGTGCAACCATCGCTGCTAGGTAATTTCAGAATATTTTCATTACCCACAAGAAACCCAATATCTGCTAAGAGCTATTCCCCATTCCTCACTCCCTCTAGCCCCTGGAAGCCACTTACCTTCTATCTATGGATTTGCCTAATCTGCCTTTTTACTCTCTTGAATGGTGATTTTTTCTTTTAATTTAAATTTTAGTTAATATGCACTGCAGTATTGGTTTCAAAGGAGAATTCAGTGATCTGTTGCATTCAACACCCAGTGCTCATCGCAATGAGTGCCCTCCTTGATACCCATCACCCACCTCCCTCCATCAACTCTGTTCTCTATTGTTAGGAGTCTCTTGTGATTTGTTTCCCTTTCTTCTCTCCCCTCTCCCCTTCCCGTATGTTCATCTGCTTTGTTTCTGAGATTACACATGTGAGTGAAATCATACGGTATTTGTCTTTCTCTGATGGACTTATTTCACTTAGCATAATACATTCTAGCTCCATCCACGCCATTGCAAATGGCAAGATTTCATTCCTTTTGATGGCCGAGTAATATTCCGTTGCATATATATACACCACATTTTCTTTATCCATTCATCAGTCGATGGACATTTTGGGCTCTCTCCATAATTTGGTTATTGTTGATAATGCTGCTGTAAACATGGGGTGCATGTATCCCTTCGAATCTGTATTTTTGTATCCCTTGGGTAAATACCTAATAGTGCAATTTCTGGATCATAGGGTAGTTCTATTTTTAGCTTTTTTTTTTTTTTAAATGTATGCTTATTTTTGGTAGAGCACAAGCAGGGGAGGGGTAGAGAGTGGGAGATGGAGGATCCAAAGTGGGCTCTGTGCTGGCAGTCTGACAGCAGCAAGCTCGATGTGATACTCAAACTCATGAACCGTGAGCTCATAACCTGAGCCGAAGTCAGATGTTCAACTGACTGAGCCACCCAGATGCCCCTATTTTAGCTTTCTGAGGAACCTTCATACTGTTCTCCAGAGCAGCTATATCAGTTTGCATTCCCACCAACAGTGCAAGAGGGTTCTCCTTTCTCTGCATCCTTGTCAACACCTGTTGTTTCTTGTGTTGTTGATTCTAGCCATTGAATGGTGTCTTGAAGTACAAAAGACTTTAGTTTGCATTAAGTTCAGTTTATCAATTTTGTCTTTTATCCTCTGCTTTTGGTGCCATATTTAAGAAATCATTGGCTAATTCAAGATCTCAAAGATGTACTCCTATATTTTCCTGTAAGAGTTTTAGAATTTAGTTCTTACATTTAGCTCTGTGATCTGAGTCAATTTTTGTGTATGGAGTAAGAAAGATTCAAATCCATCTTTTTGCAAGTGGGTATCCCATTGCCCCAGCACCATTTATGCAAAAGTATATTTCTTTGAATCTAAAGTATGTTACTTGCAGACAACATATACTTAGATCTTGAATTCTCATCCAGTTCGACAGTCTCTGCCGAAAATCTTTTGCTTCTACCTCAGGTAGTTTTGACTTTGTTCCTTGTTTTCCGTTCCCACTCCTACTGCCTTTGTCCTCACCTAGACTGTCTGTGGCCTCCCAGGTGTTTTCCTAGCTTCTTGGTGTGGTGTCCCTTCCACTGCTTTCAAATCTGTTCTCTGTACTGATTACTTCACTCAACTTACTTGTCTAGCTCCTGTGGACCTTTGAGTTTGCAAAACCTGGCATAAAATGTCATGTTCTGACTCCTGTAATTCTACCGATTCATTATTTTATTTCCTGGGTATTTAGTGAATGTCTCTACTAAGTGGCCGGTACTGTTATAGGCATTACAGCTGGAGTAGTATATCTGTAAGCTTTTAATGATTAACTCGCCCCTCAGAACATAGTGGCAAGAAACAACCATTTATTTAGTTCGTGATTCTCGGTCGACAATTTGTACTGGGCTTGTTGTGAGTGAGGTCCTTTTGGTCTTGGCTGGGCTGTCATGCATTTATAGTCAGCTAGACAGTTGTGCTTCTGGGAGTTGGTTGGGCGTCATCTAAGGCAGGGGTTGGAAATCTTTGCATGGTCCCTAGGCTAAGAATGTTGTTTATACTTTTGAAGATATAAAGATTGTAAAATAAAAAAACAAAAGAGGAATATGTGACAGATTCTATATGGCCCTTAAAGCCTAAAGGTTTCACTGTCTGTCCCTTACAGAAAGAGTTTGCTGATCCCTGGTCTAAGGCAAAGGGAATTGACTGGGCTGTGTATCTCCCATCATTCAATAGGCTAGACTAGGCTTTTCATGGCAGCAACAGTGTTCCAAGAGAGAGTGGAAGCATACAAGATTTTTGAAGCTTACATTTGGAACTAGCACATTGTTGCTTTTGCTATATTCTGTTAGCAAAAGCAAGTCGCAAGGTTGGCTGAAATCCAACAGATGGAATAAAGGACTCCTTTTTTTTTTTTTTTTTTAACGGAAAGAGCTATAAAATCACATTTCAAGAGGTGTGAATAAAAGGAGGAGATAAGTTACAGCCTCCCACAAGTAGTAAAAAAAAAAAAAAAAAAAAAGAGGTCTTTGCCTTTGTAGAGTATAATATATTCTATCAATGACAATAAATTCTCATGTTTCATTATACCTCCCCAATATGCCCCTAATTTAGCCATTCTGTCCTGCTTGCATGTCCCTGAATAGTCCCTCTGATTTTTCACCTACCTGTACTTTCAGTCATGTTTTATAAATGTTTATGGAATGAAAAAAATAGTATGACTTTCGTCCCTCATTTTCTTGGTTAATTCGGCTCTCTTTCAGGTTTGCTCACCTCTTGGAGGCATTTCCTGACATATGCTCTATACTCTATGTTTCTCTGACATACTCTATTTTAGCACTGGTTAATGCTGAGTTGTGATTAGTAATTCAATATCTCCTTAGTAAGGTGTTTGAAGACCAGGGTCCTGCCTTATTGACATTTTTCCATTTTCATTCAACAAATATTTGTTGTATACCTACTCTGTCAGGCACAGTGCTATGGTAGAAGTAAACAAAACAGACAAGGAAGGAAAGTTCTTGCATTCATACTACATACTACATACATACTACAAAAGTATTTTTAATAATACTGGTTTTTTTTTAAGTAAGATTAGTATATTAGATTTTGTTTTACAATTATGTCTCCAAACCATTTAAAAATTTTTTAATGCTTATTTATTTGTGAAAGAGAGAGAGAAAGCGAGTGAGCGTATGAGTGGAGTAGGGGCAGAGGGAGAGGGAGACACAGAATCTGAAACAGGCTCCAGGCTCTGAGCTGTCAGCACAGAGCCCAACGCAGGGCTCAAACTCATGAACTGTGAGATCATGACCTGAGCCAAAGTCAGACACTTAACTTTGGGAGCCACCCAGGCGCCCCTGTCTCCAAACCATTTTTCACCCATAAGTCTTCTGTGTTTTATTCTTGTGAAGTTTTATCTTTAAGGCATTTACTGCATCACTTTTGATTTTCATAGCTGCAGTAGTTGGTGTTATGCGACATGTATGTTTTGAAAACCAAGCCTACTGACATTGAAATTCACATACTATTTTGATAAGTAGTTCACTCTCTTCTTGGATATTCACTTGTAAAATTCTTGGTGCTGAATTTCCAAGGACAGCATGTCTTACACATTTTAGAACACAGGTTTGAAGTTCTAAATTCTTCTTCCTCAAGGAAAATGAGCTTTTAGTGTTATGATAGTGCCCTATACATAATGGGCATTTAATAAGCATTTGTTCATGGTAATAGCCTCTTTGGTTTTCTGTTTCATTGAGTTTCACCCAAAATGATTATTCTTGACTGACTTTTAAATAGCTAAATAAATTCTGACCTTCAGTATAATAATTATAATAGCTTCTTTTCATTCTGAATTACAGTGATACTCACTTTCTCTCTTTCTTTCCACTTGACTCTCAAAAATATTAATGTGTAAATTTGGAAGTGTCTCTATTTTCACAGTTGCCAGCCTACTTGAAGCATTTTGAGAATGTGAATATGAATTTTGTAAATGGAGGCCTTCAGAAATTAAGGACAATTTAGAGGAGTGATTTATTACCTGAAAAGAATTAATGGTATGATTCCTGTAACATGTTATTAGATAGTCATATCATTTAGTTATTCTTTCATTCTTGGTTCAGTCACTCACCCATTTATTTAATAAACATTTTTTGAGTGCTTACCATTCGTCAGCCACTGTGCAAGGTGCTGGTGTCACAGAGAGGAATTAAACGTAGTTGATGTGTGGAGGGAGGTCTTTATATTTAAATCTCTAAGGTTTGAAATATTACGGAAGGCTTGAATATAAATATTCACCGGGTGGAAAAAGGAGAGCAATGAAAAACTCCATGGGATTTTAACTTTTTCTGGCATCCCACTTAACCATTCCGTGAGATGTAGCAAATGATGTTCTGATATTTTGGATTGATCTTTCTTAAGTCATGGATTTTGGAAATGCAAATAGCACCTGGTTATCACTCTGCATCTTCCGGTGTCTTTTTAGTTCTTTGAAAAAGTAATTAAGAAAGAGCAGGGGAAGGGCAAAAAGAGAGGGAGAGAATCCCATATCAGCACGCCAGCCCCACACGGGGCTCAATCTCACAACTCCCCGATCATGACCTGAGCCAAAATCAAAAGCTGGATGCTTAACTGACTGAGCCACCCAAGAGCCCCATAAATCTTTAAGTGCCTCATATTTGTCACAGTGAGTGTGGGGATTGAATTAAGTGTTTGGAAATAATGCTTGTTGAAAAGCATGCATATAAACGTGCATTTTGTGACAGCTGATGTCAGATGAATTATTTAATATCTGAGCAATTCAAAATGATGAATAATTAGAATTCTTATAGAATAATGTAAACTATTTTGTAGATTTACAGAAATTATAGTTTGATCAGAAAAAAGTCTAAAAAACAATAATTTTCTTCTCATTAAGCTCTTTATAATTCCAGCATGTTGGCAAAATATGTACTTTTATTTAGGTGAAATCATGTAATTGCCTTCTGTATTAAATTTTGTTATGTGTAGAGAACCAAATTAGGACATGAAAACCTTAATGAGATAAAAGCAGATTTCTCTCATGGCCAGTTGGTTTGTAAGAAGGGTAAAGATTCTACACAGCAGCTCGTATATTTAAAGCCTAAGTGATTTTTATTCTGTGTTTTTATTTACAAGTGATTAATGAATTAATCCATAGGTCAGCAAGGAGGTTTAAAATATTCAAAATGAAAAGCTAGGCTATTTGGGAGTGGTGTTAACTTTTTCATTTACTTAAAATGGAAAGGATGTTACTTAACTGTTGATCTGGGTAATAATGTTACTACTTCAAAGGGAATGTGAAACAGCACTTTTCCCCCTTTGTGGTAATCCTTTAATAAACATCCTTTTGTTGTTGTTGTTGTTGTTGTTGTTGTTGTTGTTGCTGTTGTTTTGTTGAAACACTTTGGGGGCGGAATTGTAGTTGCACAAGTTATATTAAAGCAAGGTCACTCTTAAAATTCTGAATCTTTTTTGGAAAAATTTTTATTTAAAAAGCAGTGGAAAGCCCATTTTGTTGTGCTGCAGTTCTGCACTCCAAACTGCTCCTTGGAAGGGTACTGATTATTATCAGTCTGGTAGTTACTTTGACTAGATGAATTACATACTATGTTTTATTCAGTCTCTACTCCCAGAGTGAAGTAACTTGTGTGGGTGTGTATGTAATACACAAAAAGAAAAGGTCTTCCTTTTCCCCCTAAGACATTCCAAATTTTTGTGAGGATGCATCTGTAGTCATTTGAACATAGCATTGACAAAGAATTCAAATAAGAATAAAAACAATATTGTACCAAATATTTTAAGGCTGTTTTAAAATAAAGTAATTAAGGGGGGGGTGCTGGGTTGCTCAGTCCATTAAGCATCTGACTTTGGCTCTGGTCATGATCTCACCGTTTAGAAGTTTGAGCTCAGAGCCTAGAGCCTGCTTCAGATTCTGTGTCTCCCTCTCTCTCTGCCCCTACCCCATTTGCACTCTGTCTCTCTGTCTCTGTCTCTCTGTCAAAAATAAACATTTAAAAAAGTAAAATAAAGAAATGAAAAGTAACAGTCTTAGAAATCTAATTCCTTTGATGTTTTTTCTCCCCACTCCCATGCTTGGCCTACTTTTTACAATACTTTTTTTTTTTTTTAATGTAACTTTACTAACTATTGCTTAATGTTAGTATTGCTTAAATTTTAATATTTCTTTTTTAATCTTTACAAGCTTGAAATTCAACTTGTCCTTATCTATTAATGTTTAATAAGAATAGTAGAGTTGGAATTAGAGCAAGCATCTGTTCCATTTTAAGTGGATTACTGCTTCATTCATAACTAACTAAATAACTTGATTTTTCTAGACCCTTGCTTTCCTCCCTTCTTTCTCTTTCTCGCCCATCTCATTATCTTGAAATTAATTTGTGTTTTTCAGATTTTTTTTCCCCCTCAGGTAGTAGACAGGAAAAGAAGGCAGAATTTAGAGATTACTTGATTTTTCATTCACTTACTTAACCAGGTCTGCCACTGGCAGGACTATCTGTTTACTACCTTTGTATATATTGAATACATATGTATTACATATATTCACTTACTTTTTCAGTCCAAAAATGTATAGAATTAATCTTTTTTTTTTTTTTTTGTAACTTGTATTTAGAGTGGCATGGTTAATAGTTCAGAAGCTCAGAGGCTTGTCTCCTTACTTTCTCTTTGTATACGACTTTTGCGGCGGGGGAGGGGGATCTTTCTTCAGTATACCCCCTCGACCTTCACTGGCAATCATCCTTTTTTATATAAGGACTTTTTTTTTTAATATTTTTAAAATATTTATTTATTTTTGAGGGAGTACGTACGTTTGTGAGAGTGGGGTGGGGTTGGGCAGAGAGAGAGGGAGAGAAGGAATCCAAACCACGCTCTGTTCTGAGAGCAGAGAGCGTGAAGGAGGGGTGGGTGGTGGCTTGATCTCAAGAACTGGGAGATCATGACCTGAGTCAAAGTCAGACGCTCAACTGAGCCACCCAGGTGCCCCTGTATAAGGATTTTTGTAGTCTGTTCCTTGCCTAACTCTCGAGCCCCTTCTCTGGTCACTCTTCGATGAGCCCCAGTTATATTGAATGACTTGTAGTTCCTGAAGTATATCTTGTTTTCTCTTCCCTCTGTGCCTTTGCACAGACTGTTCCCTCTGCCTAGAGCACTCTTGTGCTTGTTGCCCCGCCCTTTCTCATGGCTGGGCAAGCTCCTTTAAGCCTGTTCAGAGGTCATTTCCTCCAGTCACTTCATGACACTTCTGTGTTTCCCAGCATCGTACGTAAGCCTCTAAGATGACTGTATGGTATTATTTGTCACCTCCCTTGGCCATGAGCTTTGTGAGAACACAAATGGACTCTTTTCTCTCTTTCTCTCTCTCTCCATGCTTTGCGCAGAGCACTTAAATGATAGAACGGAGAGGGGGAAGGGAAACTGAAGTTTGAACATCTCATATGCCAGGAACATGCTTAGTTATTTTGGAAACACCCGAATGAATTCAATTGCCACAACAATTTTGGAAGGACATGTTATTCTCTCCATTTTATACTTCAGAAAACTGAAGTTGATTTGCCCAGTGATATATAGTTAGTAATTAGTAGAGTCAGGATTTAAACCCAGGCCTGGTTTGACTCTAGTCTCTGGCTATTTCCTTTGACCTCGCTGCTTCCTCAGTCATAAGGATGGAGCAGTTGATGGTGGGCATCAAGGTAGCAGAAAGAACATGGACTTGGACCTCAGACAGATCTGGGTTTAAATTCTAATTTGCCATTTCACCAACTGTTGGCAAGTTTGATCATCTCCATAAATCTGTTTTCCCTTTTGAAAAATGTGGCTAATAACACTGCCTACTTCAGGCGATTGCAGTGAGAATCAAAATAATGTAGAAAGAGGGTTTTATGGTGCTGCTTTATAGATGGCAGTCGTATCGGATCGCGCTATATTTAGCTATAGGCAAAAGAAAGACCAACTAACAAAGGTTCAAGCAAAGAAAGATTTTAAATGACTTCACATAAGTCTGGCGAGTCGTCTTCAGTGACTTAAGTTTCTTTTTCTCATAGTGGCAGGGTATCTCTGAAGTCTCCCGCATCATGTCAAGAGCTGGAGAAAGCGAGGAGGCGTGGACCACAGTAATAGCTAACTGCTCTCCTAGCCACAGTCCCGCCATTACCCCAGCTATGAGGACGACTGTGACATGGGGGGATGGGATGGGCCTCAGACCAGTAATCATTCTTCATCTTTCACCTCCACAAGGGACGAGCACACCGGTCCCTCCCATAAAACTGTCGTACCTTCCGCAGTAGTTGGGTTGCTGCTATGCGTGAGGACAGAGCACTGAAAACAGTCACCAGGTGTGCTTGTCACCTCATTAGGCTGAGGCAGTGAACAAGTGAGTGTGCTCACTTTTAATCCCTATCAAGGTAAGGCCAAGAGCAGATCCGCTATGTCCTTCTTGTCCTTCTAGAATTATCTAGGTGCTAACATTTCGCAAAACAGCTTTTCAGTCATTTTTCTGATCTCGTTGGCTTATCCACTCTTACAAAAAACTGCTACACCTTCTGACTGCGTCCCTTACCCCCACCGCCCCCCTCCCCCAGCCAACACACCAAACAACAAAAACCAGATGGACGACGATGACCCCTAGACAGACAGCAACACAACCTTATAGCGTCATTGGAGTCCTTTGGGTGGTTTGAGGTGTTGCTGTTCTTTGAGAGAGACCAAAAGCTTCAGCTTCCACAGCCCGAAGTTGGTGGTGTTCCCAAAGTCACTAATTCTCCCTTAGTATCTTATGTTTGGGACTTCCCCTGCCCCCCTCATTGGACTCAGAACAGCAGGATCTTCTTTAGTTCTGCCTCCTACCACCCAGCTTCTTGGTGTTGGAATTTTTTACAATTATTAGACCTCCTTCCACCTGCTCATCCTGTTGGTTTTTGGCTGATGGGGGAGGAAAGGGAAACTGGACTGTGGAGCTCCTTCTGCTTTGCAGGTGAGGGGGGACGTGTCTGTCATGCTCATTCTGCTCATTTCTAGAGCAGAATTTGCTCTACAGACAGTGGTAGGAAGGGTGTTTGTATTATATACCGTCATTAGGTCTCTACTTCATTCACATTTTGGAGCCTGACCTGAGATCTAACTACCCTCATACGTTATTCCTATACAGAGATATTCATTGACTTCCAACCCATTTGGAAACAAACACTTGGAATAGTGTGCAACGTGAGTTGAATGTCTATGTTTGAGCCTCACCTTTCTGTGTGTTGGTAGGATGCTGGAGTAACACTCACCTGAAGTGACTGAGGGACTGGTTAATTAGTCCCTCTATATTAAAAAGTAAAGTGTACAGAAGATCTGAGCCTTGAATGCAGAATGTAGAATGTTCTTTCCTGTGTGTACATCATATAATTTTTTCTTTTTAATATTCACATTTTGAAGCTTCAGTTGTTTTTCCATTAGAGTTTCACTCAAAGAGCTTAGAGATATATATGCAAAGAATAACGTCTGTTTATTGCATGACTTAAAAAAAAATTTTTTTTTTAACGTTTATTTATTTTTTGAGAGACAGAGACAGAGCATGAGCTGGGAAGGGGGCAGAGAGAGAGGGGGAGTCACAGATTCCGAAGCAGGCTCCAGGCTCCGAGCTGTCAGCACAGAGCCCGACGCAGGGCTCAAACCCACGAACCATGAGATCATGACCTGAGCGGAAGTCGGCCGCCCAACTGACTGAGCCACCCAGGCACCTCTGTTTATTGCATGACTCTTATTAAGCTTCATTCTTTGGCTCCACTGTGTTTTACAAATTGATGTTAATGCCAGATTTTCCACAACTTAGGTTTACTGAATGGTTTTTAGTTATTCAGAAGCCACTGATAATTTTGGAAAATAATAATACACATAGTGATGATGATCGGGTCCAACTTGCAAATATTGGGAGGCATATATGCTTTAATGTGACAACTTTTAGAAACCGTTTTGAGGCAGATGAAGCAAAGGCAGAAGATAGGTTGAGAAGCAGATGTTATATGACTAAAGTACCCAGCTGTGTACTAACAAAATGAATCTCATGCCGATTAGTTAACAATTCTTTGGCAGTCAGAGACATATGTAAAGCAGTAAGCACAGCATGGGGAAATAAAAAAAAAATTAAAAGCGTTTTCCAAGCTTAAAACATTGGCAGTGTCTGGTCTACCATCTGTGTTACTGAAAAGTTGATTTTGTTGTGGTAAGTCATACCAAGGTCACTCCCAAAAAATAATTGGTTAACCCATAGAGTCTGCGTTCTCAAATTAGCATTACATGTCTTGGCACTTGGAATTAGTGAAAAATGTTATTTCAATAAAGTAAATTTCATTTGGGTGTATGTAAATATAATTTTTTTTTTAATGTTTATTTATTTTTGAGACAGAGAGAGACAGAGCATGAACGGGGGAGGGGCAGAGAGAGAGGGAGACACAGAATCGGAAGCAGGCTCCAGGCTCTGAGCCATCATCAGCCCAGAGCCCGACGCGGGGCTCGAACTCACGGACCGCGAGATCGCGACCTGAGCCGAAGTCGGACGCTCAACCGACTGAGCCACCCAGGCGCCCCTGTAAATATAATTTTCATTTGGCACTTCATGTCTGTTATGAAACGGGTTTTTTTGTTTTTGTTCAGTTCTTGTTTGAATTCTTTCAGGTAAAATCGATCAGTTTTTAACAATTTTTCTATCAGGATGCTTCTTGGCCCAGTTTAGTTGTAGGACCATTTAAATGCAAAGTAAAGTGCTGCTGACCCTTCCTGTCGTGGTCTTCTGGTGAGAAAAGGCAGGCTTTCTTGTCCTAAAAGTCCTCCTCCTTTGCTTGAATAGATGGTAGTCAGGAGGATGGCCTACTTAGGCTAAAAGTTCACTGTTGAGTACTTAAAATAATCTGTTCCATTTTCCCTTACAGGACCAACAATTGAAAATTTATACCCATAGATTATTTCTTTATACTGCCTCATCTCTTTGTAATTAGTTTCTTTTGGCTCAGCAATTTTCTTCCTCAGTAATGAGAGATGTTGCAAACCACAACATGGGGTTTTCTTAGAAGTAAAATGAAATATCTTAAAATTTTATGGACATCAAGTCCAATATAATTTGTCTGAAATGAAAACAAGAATAATCAAACATTTATTAATGTGTGGGTATGATTAAATTAGGTTGCAAAAGAGTTCATAAACTTTGGTATTCATATTCTTATGTTAATGGTGTGCAGTAAATTAAAAACATATTTTTACTCTGATTCAAGGACTAAATGAAGATAGTTCTTATGATACCACGGATCTGGAAGGAGATTCTTTCATTAAAGCATTCAAGCTTCTTTATAAAATATAACTTATTTTTTTTTTTTTAATTTTTTTTTTCAACGTTTATTTATTTTTGGGACAGAGAGAGACAGAGCATGAACGGGGGAGGGGCAGAGAGAGGGAGACACAGAATCGGAAACAGGCTCCAGGCTCTGAGCCATCAGCCCAGAGCCTGACGCTGGGCTCGAACTCACGGACCGTGAGATCGTGACCTGGCTGAAGTGGGACGCTTAACCGACTGCGCCACCCAGGCGCCCCAATATAACTTATTTTTAAACTAAAAGCTAGGATTCTGAGGGCCTTGACATCGCATATAATTTATTATATTGTTCTGGTTATGATGTCTACAAAAACTTTTGCCCATTGGCTGGTCTTATTTTTTGCCCATATAGCTTTGCTTCTGATTAGAGTTGAAATGTTTTATGTACAGAATATAGTAATGGTGCCTTGTTGAGTACTGAGAGAGAAGCTTTGTTCTGGGTAATGGTGCTTACCCAGGGGAAGCATATGAAGCTTAGTACGGAAGTGGACCCAGAAGGAAGGCTGCATGCACTGAAAGGAGTAAATTATAAAAAGAAAAAGGAAAGAGAGAAAAAGTAGTGGTCATTACTGGCCTTTAGAGATTTACAACAGAGTCTTCTAGATACTCCATTAATTCATACAGTGTCTTTGTGTACTGGGGTCTTAGGACTACAGAAAGAAAGCTTCTTATAACTGTTACTGTCTCTGTAACTATATTTCTCAAAATAAAACAAATGTTACAGTTCTGTAACATGTATTTTAGAAAATATATTTACTTGACTAAAACAATTTTAAAATTACCATTCAAGACACATTTTCATATTTAAAATTTGTCATGTCTTGGTGTACCTGGGTGGCTCAGTTGGTTAAGCATCCGACTCTTGGTTTCGGCTTAGATGCTGATCTTGCGGTTTGGGAGTTCGAGTCCCACATCAGCTCCGTGCTTAAAGTAGGGGTCTGTTTGGGATTCTCTCTCCCACTCTCTCTGCCCCTCCCCCACTCGTTTTCTCTGTCTCTCAAAAATAAATAAACTTAAAAAGAATAAAACATAAAATTTGTCAACTATACTAAAAATTCTTTTAATTACGGGGCGCCTGGGTGGCGCAGTCGGTTAAGCGTCCCACTTCAGCCAGGTCACGATCTCGCGGTCAGGGAGTTCGAGCCCCGCGTCAGGCTCTGGGCTGATGGCTCAGAGCCTGGAGCCTGTTTCCGATCCTGTGTCTCCCTCTCTCTCTGCCCCTCCCCCGTTCATGCTCTGTCTCTCTCTATCCCAAAAATAAATAAATGTTGAAAAAAAATTAAAAAAAATAAAAATAAAAATTCTTTTAATTTCAAAATAAGATAAACAAAAATTGATCATATCAGTGAAATAATTTTTCCTAAAATTCTGTACTTGCTTATTTTTTAAAGAAGAGATTTAATGATATTTGTTGAAAACCTATGTTATAAACATCATTACTTCATTACATTAAATCCTTTTAATTTTTATGCCAGTACTTTCAAATTTTCCATTACCATAATGATGGAGAGAGAAGGAAGTTTCATTTAAGGATTCAGTTTTGTTAAGCAAATGAAGAGTATGAATAGCATTTAATTTTTTTTTTTTTTTTTTTGGCTGTGGACAATATACTTTATTGATGGTACTTGGCAAGGTAGGACTCCCCAAGCCCCTCCCCTTCTTCAAGGGGGTCTGGGCTAGAAACTGTGGAGGTCGGGAGAGTCTCACTGTGTTGGGGGATGAGTTGGTGCAAGGACTCCCCAGCAGCTGAGGGCCTCTCTTTACCTCTTGCTGTTGCTGGGGCTGGTGGTCCAGGGGGCTCTTATTCCTTGGAGGCCATGTGGACCATAAGGCCCACCACCTGGTAGCTGAGCCAAATTTATTTGTCATACCTGGAAAAGAACTTGACAAAGTGGTCATTGAGAGCAATGCAGCCTCAGCATCAGAGGTGGAAGAGTAAGTGTCACTTATTAAAGTTGCAGGTGACAACCTGGTCCTCAGTGTAGTCCAGGATGCCCTTAAAGGAGCCCTCTAGTGCCTGCTTCCCCTCTTTGCTGATGTCGTGGTGTTTGGCAGCTTTTTCTAGGTAGAAGTTCAGATCCATGACTGACACATTGGGGGTAGGGACACAGAAGGCCATGCCTGTGAGCTTCCTGTTAAGTTCACGGATGACCTTTCTTACACCGTGGCAGTGCCAGTAGAAGCAGGGATGATGATCTGGGTGGCCCCTGAGCTGTCATGCCACGGCTTTCCAGAGTGGCCGTCCATGGTCTTCTGGGTGGCAGTGATGGCATGGAGTCATGAGTCATGAGTCCTTCCATGTTGCCAAAGTTATCAAGATTGCCTTGGCCAGAGGAGCCACGCTGTTAGTGGTGCAAGAGGCATTGCTGACAATCTTGAGAGAGTTACCATACTTCTCGTGGTTCGTGCCCATCACAAACATGGGAGCATCAGGAGAAGGGGCAGAGATGGTGACCCTCTTGGGCCCACCCTTCAAGTGAGCCCCAGCCTTCTCCATGGTGGTGAAGACTCGACTGCATACTCAGCACCAGCATCACCCTATTTGATGTTGGTGTGATCTCACTCCTGGAAGAGGAGATGGGCTGTCCGTTGGGGAAAAGTTTAGCCATTCGCAGCTTTGACTGTGCCATTGAATTTGCCATGGCTGGAATCATACTGGAATAGGTAGACCATATAGTTGAGGAGAATGAAGGGATAATTGGTGGTGACATATCTACTTTGCCAGGGTTAAAAGCAGCCCAGGTGAACAGGCGCCCTGGACGGCCAAATCTGTTTACTCCAACCTTCAGCATCATGTCTTGGGGACTTGGCTGGTATTGGCGTCAGAAGATGCAGCTGTCTGTTGAATGGGGAGGAGTAGAGAGCCAGCGTTTAATCTGTTAACATGCTTATACTTTGTATATCAATGAGTGGTGTGACTTTTGGGATGTCTCTTCATTTTGCGCGTCTTAGTTTTCTCACCTAGGAAATAAATAGCACGATACAGTAGATAAACTCCGAACTCTATATTTAGGAGACAGTAGGTTTTTTATTAAGTCCAAATCCTGTAGCATGGTGTTCAAGGCGTTTCATAGCTGGAAATTTTTCGTTATATTTTAATTTGCTTCCACAAATCCTGTTGTGGCATTCACCATTCTCTAGACTTACAGATTCTGTCTGTGGGGCCCAAGCAGAAATCGAGTATACTTAGCTAATCTCCATGCTTATCCCCATTTACAGTTCTTCCTGTATTTCCTGTCATGGTCTGTGAGATTATGGTTAACCTTGTCATTCTATGTAGCAGGCTTTACATGTATTCAATCCTTACAACAACCCTATGACATGTAGACACTATTATTATCTCCATTTTACAGAGGAAACGGAAACCCGTAGACATGAAGTCCTTGCCTAACATCAACAGCTGAAATGGGTCAGGGCCAAACCTCTAACCCAGGAATGTGTTTTCAAATCCTAGCAAGCCTTAACTTCTAAGTGACATTGCCTCCTCTCTATGCAGCCACCCAAATCCCGTTGGTTCTACCTTATAAATAAGATGCAGGAACCTTTCCTCATCTGTCCTTCCCCTGCCATTATTTAATTTAGATTCTCCATCCTTATCATCCGGACTGTTGTGTGAGTCTCCCGGCTGGTCTTCCTGTACCTGTACTCTGCTTGCCTAACATAGGAGTCGATGATTCACATCCCTTAATGGTTTCCTCATATAGGTTAAACTGTAAGATTCTCGACATTTATAGTCTGTCCCCAGTTTATATTACCTGCTCACTTTCCTCCTGTATTATACTATAGATTCTTTGAATCTGGGGGTTAATTTCTTTGTATTCCTCACAATACTGTGGAAATAACTGCTTGGAGAATAGTTGTTGACTTTAGACCAAGGCAGATTCTGGCTTGGCAAGTCAGTATACTTTGCTAGGATTAAAGTGAATTACTCTGTGTAGTAGGAATAGTAAGATTATTTTAGTATATTAATAATTCACACATTGTTATTTTAATGTAGTAATAATTCATACAGTCCTCCAGTAATATTGAGTTAGTAAGATCTTATTACATGCAGTTGTTCTGAGTTCCTGTAGAAATTTTTTTTTTTTTTCCAGAAAGGAATTGATAGAATTGAGACCTAGCAAAAGCTTCAATATTAGGTGTTAGACATTTATTGTGGTACAGAATAAAAACAAACAGTCATTGATTTGTTGGTAGAAATCGGTGTCCAAAAGTTATGATATTTACCTTGTGTAAGTCAGTCTGGAATCGGGATCTTTTACAGTGCTCAAAATTTACCAGTGATTCGTGAACCACCCTAAGGGAATAGTGTGGGTAATTGGTTTAATCCCATACTTGGTTTTGTTTTCATTTGCAGCACTTCTTTTTAAGTCTTTTTTAATCTAAACTTTTGATGGGTACATTGAAACGTGGTAAAAGTTATGGGTTACTAGTTGTGACGTTACTTGTAATAAAAATGTTTATGTCATAAACACATACGTACCAGGCATATGGGTGAGCAAGTTTCATGATAGATAAAATATTTAAAAGAGGCTTCATTTAATATCTCTGTAAGTGTTACCACCTGTACTTTTTGTATGTTTGTTCGATACTTTAAAAAATTGAGCTATAATTATATATAGTAAAATTTACCTTTTAATAGTGTGCGATTCAGTGCTTTTAGTATATCCACAAAGTTGTGTGGCTATCACCAATCTATAATTCCAGGAGACTTTTTACCACCCCACAAAGAGACTGATGTTCACTAGCAAGAACTTGCCTTTCTTATCTTTGCCGAGTCCCTGGCAACCAGTAATCTGTTTGTCCCTATCGGTTGACCTCTTCTGGGCATTTCGTGTGGATTTCTACAATATGTGGCCTTTTGTGTCTGGGCTTCTTTCACTTAGCGTGTTTCCAAGGTTCATGCATTGTCTTAGCAAAGTATTAGCTCTTCATTCCTTTTCAGAGTGGGATCACGTTCCGCTGTGTGGCTTTCACATTGTGTTCATCCATTCACCAGTTGATGGACATTTATGTCCACAGCATTGTGAGGAATACAAAGATATTAACCCCCAGACTCAAGGAATCTACAGTATAATACAGGAGGAAAGTGAGCAGTTCTCCTTCTTGACTATTATGCATAATGCTGTTATACAAGTTTGTATGTGAATATGTGTTTTCTGTTCTCTTGGATCTATACCTAGCTGCAGAATTGCTGAGTACTGTGGTACGTCTGTGTTTAGCCATTTGAGAACCTGCTAGACTGTTTTCCAAAGTGGCCGCAGCACCTTGTGTTCCCGCCGGCAGTGCAGTGTATGAGGAGTCCAGTTTCTCCATATCCTCACCAACGCTTGGTATTGTGTGTCTTTTGTGGATAGCCATTCTGGGGGAGGCGGAGGGAGAAACGATTGCTAAGATAAGTGAGTTCGCTTATGACGATAAATTAATGAAGTAATAATTATTTTCCAGTTTTCAGAAAATGGATTCAATTTACATTTTCTTCTAGAACTGTTATTAAATAATTGAAACCTATTAATCACACCAGCTCCAGATACTTAAAATTAAATATTCTTTAAAAAATTACACATGTAAATGTTTCATAAATGGTTCTGGTACTCCATCACCTAAATAAATGTGAGAACTACTATTTTTAAATATTTAAGGCAAAGTGCTTAAGCTCACAGAACACTTACTTTTTCTTTCTTTGTTTATGTTGATTGTGAAGGGACAATTCTCTTGTCAGTATATTTACACGGATTCTTTTTTTTTTATTTTTATTTCTTAACATTTATTTTTGAGACAGAGAGAGACACAGTATGAACGGGGGAGGGTCAGAGAGAGGGAGACACAGAATCTGAAACAGGCTCCAGGCTCTGAACTGTCAGCACAGAGCCCGACACGGGGCTCGAACTCACAGACCGCGAGATCATGACCTGAGCCGAAGTCGGCCGCTTAGCCGACTGGGCACCCCTATTTACACTGATTCTAATAGCGTTAGAAGTGTAGTTGAAAATAGCCTTTTAAGTCTTTCCTTTTAAAATATGCAAATGTAGCATTTTGGTAGGTTCACATAAATGGGTATTGGAACTTTAAGTGACTAAAAATGAAAATAAGCTATAATAGGAGATAAGTCTGGTGCTAGTTTTGGTAGTATTCACTATATTTTAAGTAGACAAATACTGGTAAAGAATGAGCAAATAATGCATTTAATCATTTTCTTCAGTTGGACTGAAATACAGCCAAGAAGCTTCTTTTGAGGCAGTAGTGTGGAGAAAAGGCAATTAGAGCACTGTGAATGATTCTCTGTACTGAAAATCATAGTTGGGCTTTTTGTTGATTTTCTATGTGAGCATATACAGCTAATTTGACTAATATTCTCAAATACTTCTTGAGGATGTATATAAGAATAAGGATTCAGGGCTTTGGTTGTTGTTGCTTATTTACTTTTGAGAGACAGCATGAGCCGGGGAAGGGCAGAGAGAAGAGAGGGGAGGGAGAGAACCCAAAGCAGGCTCCACCCTGTCTGTGCAGAGCCCAGTGCAGGGCTTGATCTCACAAACCATGAGATCATGACCTGAGCCGAAATCAAGAGTCAGATGCCTAACTGACCGAGCCACCCAGGCGCCCCAGGATTAGGTTTTAATGTTAGAATAGGCCTTGTGCATGGTGTAGCGTGATCACTGTAGTAAAGATCCTTTCTTTACCCAAGCTGCTGCCTGGGAGTTGAAGTGACTGGCCGATCTCCGCCCATTCTTTTCCTTTAACATTACTTGGCACCAGTGTCCCTGAGGTTGAAAGAGTAGAATTGTCAGTGTTCTCTTATATAACGGGTGGGAAAAGTTGTTTTAACTGATTAATAATCTGTGTATGGTAGTACATCTGTGTTCTTTCCCTCATCTGTTGGTAGGGATGATGTCTTGCAAACTAATGTCCTAGCCCTTAGGTTACTGTGACATGCCTGCTCAGATTACTATGATGTTTCTTCATATAGGTAGCCCTCATTTCTTTTAAAGTAATGATTTACAGTATCATGATGCAAATACATTTTGTTAATTATTATTTATTAAATAATCTCTATGCCCAATGTGGGGCTTGAACTCCCAACCCTGAGATTGAGAGTCGCACGCCCTACTGACTGAGCCAGCCAGGTGCCCCAATCCAAGTGCATTTTTTTTCCTGTTTATTTATTTTTGAGACAGAGCATGAGTGGGGGAAGGGCAGAGAGAGAGGGAGACACAGAATCCCAAGCAGGCTCCAGGCTCTGAGCTGTCAGCACAGAGCCCGATGCGGGGCTCCAACCCACAAGCTGTGAGATCATGACCTGAGCCGAAGTTGGATCCCCAACCAACTGAGCCACCCAGGTGCCCCAAATGCATTTGTAAAAAATTTTTTAATGTTTATTTTTAAGAGAGAGACAGAGTGCAAGTGGGGGAGGAGCAGAGAGAGAGGGAGGTACAGAATCAGAAGCAGGCTCCAGGCCTTGAGCTGTCAGCACAGAACCTGATGCAGGGCTCGAACTCACAAGCGGTGAGATCATGACCTGAGCTGAAGTCGGACACTTAACCGACTGAGCCACCCTGGTGACCCCAAATGCATTTTTAAATGTTACGTTAGTTGCTTAAAAGAAGAAGAACATTTTGCAGCAGCAGGTGGCAATAATGTGACATATTGGATGTTAATGGATTGGTGCTGACATAGGTGCCTGGGCCAAATAAAATGGGTAAGGAGGGAGTGATGGTGAGTGATGGATGCGAACGACATCACAGTAGCATGGCAGATAAGGTGTGAGTCATGAGTACCCTCATTTAGTCCGTGTTGGGGCAGGAAATGAATACTTTGGAAGTGTTGTATTACATTTAGGGTGTGTGTGTGTGTGTGTGTGTGTGTGTGTGTGTAGGCTTCAATCCTTAAGTCCCCTAATATTAAGAAAAGACCAGATAACCTATCTAGAAGATTATGGGGTTGGATTTCATTTTTCATCATTGTAACATTTTGGGGTTATACTTTCTAAACAATTGGAAGGATATCCATCCAGAATAACTTGGAAATTCTGGGTGAATTATTTACAAATATATTATTCCTTTCAATCAATTTAGTTGATATCTACATTCAATTTGCTGATTTTTTTAAAAAAATTTTTTAACGTTTATTTATTTATTTATTTTTTTAATTTTTTTATTAAAAATTTTTTTTTTCAACGTTTATTTATTTTTGGGACAGAGAGAGAGCATGAACGGGGGAGGGGCAGAGAGAGAGGGAGACACAGAATCGGAAACAGGCTCCAGGCTCTGAGCCATCAGCCCAGAGCCTGACGCGGGGCTTGAACTCACGGACCGCGAGATGGTGACCTGGCTGAAGTCGGACGCTTAACCGACTGCGCCACCCAGGCGCCCCTACGTTTATTTATTTTTTGAGAAGAGAGAGACAGAGCATGAGCAGGGGAGGAGAGAGAAAGAGGGAGACACAGAATCCGAAACAGGCTCCAGGCTCTGGGCTGTCAGCACAGAGCCCGATGCGGGGCTCAAACTCATGGACCGCGAGATCATGACCTGAGCCGAAGTCAGTGGCTTAACCGACTGAGCCACCCAGGCGCCCCAGATTTTTTTCTTTGTAAAGAAAAGTGTATCTGCATAAGTGAAATTGGTTTAGCTTTTGTATTTAGAGAGGCTATTTTTATTAAGTTTTGTTATCAGGATTAGGTCAGTCTGTAGAATGAACTGATTGACTTTATATAAGGATTATTTTAGGCTTTCACCTCTAAAAACGAGCTCATCCTAAATGACTCTGAGGGTATATAGATAAGCGACTTACTTTTTCCAATCTGGCTTTGGGTCTCTTCAGATATTCTTTATCTTCTTGAAATACTTTTTGTAATGTATATTTTTTTTAGAGAATAGCCAAAACTCTGTAGATTTTTAAGTCTTTAAAAGTTGTGTACAGTATTATATGCCTTCAAAAAATTTCCCTCTTTCATTTATGAGGTTCCATAAGGCTCACTTTTTGATACCAGTGTTCCTGAAAGTGTTATAATGAAGATCACTACAGGAACAGTGTTTCACTTGAGATTTTTGCCCCTTGTAAAGAAATAGACATCATTTAAAGAGGTGTTTTTGAGGTGGAGGTGGGCAGTACAGTCATGCAGCTGTATTCCCCTGGGGATTGGGGAATATACAGCATGAGCAGGAGAAAATCATCCCAGATAATATTTCCTTTGTATCGTGGGATTGTGGGTGCTTTTTGTTCTCTAGCATTTTCTTCTCTATTTCTGTACATTTTCTATGAGAACAGAAGCACATAGTAGAAATAAACCTGATCTTAACTGCCAGAGTAGTGTGTCTGTACAGAGTAGTTTTTTCTCTCTGACCATCCCCCAATCTCAGTCCCCGAATTGGTTAAATAGAAATGAGAATGGATAGATAATGAGTATTTCTCCAGGATTACTTTCTTAGCTCACAATAGGGATTCTGAAGTATTCTTCCATTTCATAAGAATAGCCAATTACAGACATACTGAAATCATTTTTTGCTCTGGAGGGATAGTCTTTGCTTACAGAAAGGAGAGAGAGCTCACCGTGCCTTTTTTTCCTGAGCAGAACTAGAAACTGTTGATTTCTCATTTTCCTGCAAAGAGAGGACCTTGCTTGTTTCTCCCAACTTCCCCTTTCAGGGAAGGGATGAGAACGGAATGAATGAGAGAGACAGGAGGTAAACTGAGTATAGTTAGCACTAACTGAAGTAATGTTCCAATCCTGGAGATCTGGTGCAATTTTTAGGTGGTCAGAGTGTGTAGCTATAAGGGATTCTGTTTGGGAATTAAAGTGCAGTGAAGTCACTTGGCATCACTTCATTTTGGCTTTTAGGGCAGTTGACTGCCTCATTGCAAAATTGTAATCTGAAGTCTCTTTGGAGGATTGATAACCTCTCCAAAAGATCTCTCTGTAACTGTTCCATTTGGACATTACATTACCCAAGTATTGATGTGTTAATTCTGCTGGATTAGTTTCTGGGCATACACATTCACACACACTGAAATCTCACTGTCCTCTGAAAATGTTATTTTTTAATTGCTTGGCCTCTTAGATACTATTAAGAGACGTTATGATGTTGGGGCGCCTGGGTGGCTCAGTCGGTTGAGCGTCCGGCTTTGGCTCAGGTCATGATCTCACGGTTTGTGAGTTCGAGCCCCGCGTCGGGCTCTGTGCTGACAGCTCAGAGCCTGGAGCCTGTTTCAGATTCTGTGTCTCCCTCTCTCTCTGCTCCTCCCCTGCTCATGCTCTCTCTCTCAAAAATAAATTAACATTAAAAAAAAAATTAAAAGACATTATAATGCAGATGCAGTACCGTGAGTTTTACCTTGACCATAAAGGTACTCTCTTTTTTCTTTAAAAAATTTTTTTAATGTTTGTTGATTTTTGAGAGAGACAGAATGTGAGCGGGTGAGGGGCAGAGAGTGGGAGACACAAAATCCCAAGCAGGTTCCAGGCTCTTAGCTGTCAGCACAGAGCCCTATGCAGGGCTCGAACCCAAGAGCTGTGAGATCATGACCTGATGCTTAACTGACTGAGCCACCTAGGTGCCCCTCTTTTTTCTTTAATCTTTAAAGGTACACCGAAGCCTGTTGCAGTGACTTCTGATACAGGACAGTCTCTTAGAAGCACTGCTGTAATAGCTTAACAATGACAATAGGAGAGTCACAAAGGCAGTAATTGTGTTGTGTATTTTTTTTTCTTCTGTTGATTTGAGTAGGATTATACAGGCTGGAGGGTGATCTGCCAATTCAGCAAAATGGCACAGAACTAAAAATAAGGACGTTAATGTAGATGAGGGAGAAACAAAGAGAACAGGACAAAAGAAAACCCAAGATGAGAAAGATTTAGTGAAGAACTTTTGCTCGAGGACACAAAGAGGTCGTTTTCCTCACTACCCCCAAAGAAGATGGCAGGAATTTTTACTTTGTTCGTTCCTTACTGAGCAAGTGAAAGTAGGGGCCAAGAATGGATTTCTTACAAAATCCCAATAAAATACAGGAGAACCTGTAGCAAATCCAAAAAAATAAAAAATAAAAAGGAAATGACTTTACAGACTAAAAAGGAATACTATAAATTGGGAAGAGATCTAAAAAATTATGAGACTGCTTTGCAAGTTTTATGGTACTATTCTTAGACATCTTGATGAAATCTAAAATTTCCTAGCAAATGTAAAGCATAAAAATCAACGAGCGAAGTAGAAGAATATGATTGTGCTCCTCTATTTGAAGTTCCCTTAACTAGCTTCCATTGTTCTTAAGGTAAAAATACCTTCTGCTTGCCTTCGAATCCTTTGACGTCTGCCTGCCTCTCCAGCCCTGTGGCCTTACTCCTTTGGTTCCCGCGCCCTGGGCTGACTGATGTTTCTGTTTGCCTCACGCACAGTCTTCTTTCGCTGTAGGACCTTTGTACCTCCTATTTATTTTGCCCAGAATGCGGTTTCCCTTGTTTTGAACAGTTAATTTCTATGTATCTTTAAGTTTCAACTCAAAAATTTCACGTCCGTGAGGAAACTATCTCTTAGTCTTCACAGACTTAGTTTGGGTATTTATGCCATATGTGTTCATAGTTCCCTATACCTTTTCTTCATATACTTAATACTGTTAACAATGATTCTGACTATTTGTGTCTCTTTTCCCCCAGCCTCTCTGAGGGTAGCATTGATGGCTGTTTTGCCCACTATCGAAACTCTAGGGCCTGCTGCCTAGATGGGTACTCAATAAATACTTGCTAGGTGAATAGACACTTGTACAGTCAAATAGCTTTTCCATTTCTTTAATTATGAGAACTACAAACCCATTTCCTCAAAACCAACAAAACAAAAACCTAAATAGTTTTATGGACACGTTCTTCCAGGCTCTCCAGGAAATCATTTTCTGTGTTAAACTGTTTCATAGTATACCTGCATACAAATGGACAGCTACGCGGTTCATTCTGTGCCAATAACAAATTGGACAAAGCACCAAAATAGTAGTTGTTATAGACCTCGTTCAGTTATGGGAAGCCAATATGAAATTCTAGCAAATCACATTCAACAGGGTATGAAAAGAACAATGTCATAATCAGATAGAATTTCTCTGTTGAATAAAATGTATGGATAGGGGCTCAAATATTAAAAACTACATGATTGGGGCGCCTGGGTGGCGCAGTCGGTTGAGCGTCCATCAGCCAGGTCACGATCTCGCGGTTCGGGAGTTCGAGCCCCGCATCAGGCTCTGGGCTGATGGCTCGGAGCCTGGAGCCTCTTTCCGATTCTGTGTCTCCCTCTCTCTCTGCCCCTCCCCCGTTCATGCTCTGTCTCTCTCTGTCTCAAAAATAAATAAAAAACATTAAAAAAAATTAAAAAAAAATGTATGGATAGGGGCTCAAATATTAAAAACTACATGATTATCTCAACTGATGCCAGAAGAATCTGATAAAACTCGATATTTATTCCTTACGTTAGTATGTCTTTAATAGGATGAAGATTACTTTAGTTAAAATAAAAAAAAAAAGAATTTCTACCCAAACCAATAGCCAATATCGTGCTATTTAATGAAATGCCTGAGACATTTCTGTGAAAAGAGAATAAAATAAAGATTCTGTAATACCACCATTAGTTAACTTTTTGTTTTGTTTTTGTTATTGCCAAGTTCAAGACAACATAATAAAACGTAACAGAATTGGAAGCAAGATTGATGGAAAAAGAGATACAGTTCACATTATTTGTAGGCGGGATGCTTATACCTTGAACCAAAAGAGAAAATGAAACACTTAGATATGAATTCATATGAGAGTTGGATAAAAGGTAAAGTTAGTGACTTTTCTATAACATAAGGTAATATAGTGGAAAATGTTCCATTTACTATTGGATCAAAGAATACCTTAATTGAAAAAAAGAAGACTAATCAATAAAGAAATTTATAAAATTTTACTGAAAGATAAAAAAGAAGATTTAAATGGAAAGTAGTCTTACTATGATCCTGAATGTGATGACCGAATAAAAACGTGTGCTTCCAAAGTTGGTTAACCTTATTTGTGCCAGAATCCCGAATTTCTTTTGAAATTTGACCAGAAAATTTAAGTTTACAGGAAGAATAAATAAATGATAAAAATAAAGACAGATTTCAGTGAAAAGTAATTAGGAGGAAGTAACATTACCAAATACCATTTTTTATTAAAACAATTTAAATGGTACAATACTGAGGAATAATTAAACACATCTGAATAAGCCCAGAAAGACCTTTCACTGTATGTAAGAAATTAATACATGCTTTTAAAATGAAACTTAAAAGCTAGCAGTATGGCAGAAAAATAAAATAAGATAAAACGCAAAGAAACTTAAGTTTGGCAATTAACTTCTTAAAACAAAAGATATATGAATGGTTAATAAACACATGAAAAGGTGTTTGATATCATTAATCATCAGACAAATACAAATTAAAACCACAGTGAGATACTACCTATATATACCCATTAGAATGGCTGTGTTAAAAGCCTGATAATACCGAGTGTTGGCAAAGATGTGGAATTCTTATCAACTGCTGGTAGAAATGTAAAATGTTACAATCATTTTAGAAAACTCCTCAGCCGTTTCTTTTAAAAAGTTAAACATACACCTAATCACACTATCCAGCTATTTCATTCCTAGATATTTACCCCAGAGAAATGAAAACCTATGTTCACTCAAAAACTGGTCTGCAAATGTGTCTATCAGCTTTGTCCACGTTAACCCATTACTACGAAGATCTGTTTTTTGCTCACAACACTTCTGATACCAAATGCGGATTTTCCACATCAAGCAGTTCTCTCATTTTCTGCAGATACCCGATGGGTGTCCTGCAATTTAATTCAGTTCTGATGTTGTCTACAAGTTAGCACAGACCCTCAGGTTAAAGGTTCAGTCCCATGAGCCTGCCCCCTACTAAAGATGCCAGTCACAAGTAGTGGGTCCCCAGGTTACCCACACTTCAGCTCAACTTGGGTACAAATTGAGAGTTTTTAAATTTTTTTTTAATGTTTATTTTTATTTTTGACAGAGATAGAGCAAGCACATGAGAGGGGGAGGGGCAAAGAGAGAGACACACACAGAATCCAAAGCAAGCTCCAGGCTCTGAGCTGTCAGCACTGAGCCTGACGTGGGGCTTGAACCCATGAACTGGGAGATCATGACCTGAGCTGAAGTCAGCCGCTTAACCGACTGAGCCACCCCGGCGCCCCTCAAATTGAGAGTTTTTAACCCCCTCCTCAGATTCCAGAGGTTGCCATATAATGGCTTATAAAACTCAATGAAATGCTTTACTTACTTACTGGTTTATTATAAAGTATATTATAAAGAATACACATGAGCAGTCAGATGAAGACGTGTGAGAGATCTGAGAATCCCATGTGCAGAAGCTTCATTTCTCCAGGAGTTTGGGGTGCACCACCCTGCTGGCACGAGGATATGTTCACCAACCTGGAAATCCTTCCAAACCCCATAACCTAGGGTTTTTGTGAAGCCTCCATTATGTAAGCATGATTGATTAAATCATCGGCCGTTGGTGGTCCAACTCAGTCTCCATCCCCCAAGGTCAGGGGTAGGGCTGGTAGTTTCCACCCTTTAGTTACATAGTTGGTTCCTCTGGCAATGGCCCCCAATCTGTAGGTGTCAAGGAGCCCATGGCAGCCATTTAATTAATATGAAGTCAGGTGTGGTTGAAAGGGGGCTTATTATGAATAACAAAAGATGTTCCTGTCACCATGATTGCTCAAAAGATTCCAAAGATTTTAGGAGCTTTGTGCCAGGAACCAGAGGAAGACCAACAAAATATGTATATTTTAATTGAGGTATAGTTGACATAATGTTAGTCTCAGGTGCGCAAGGTAACGGTTTGATATGTGTATGCATTGTAAAATGATCGCTACAATAAGTCTAGCTAATATCGATCACTGTACATAATTATAGAATTTGTGTGTGTAATAAGAACTTTAAGATTTACTTTTAGCAGCTTTCAAATATGCAATACAGGGGCGCCTGGGTGGCTCAGTCGGTTGAGCATCTGACTTTGGCTCAGGTCATGATCTTGCAGTTTGTGGGTTCAACACGGGGCCCCGCGTCGGGCTCTGTGCTGACAGCTCAGAGCCCAGAGGTTGCTTCGGATTCTGTGTCTCCCTCTCGCTCTGCCCCTCCCTCACTCACACTCTGTCTCTCTCTCCTTCAAAAATAAGTAAACATTAAAAAAAAATCAAATATGGAATACAGTATTGTTATTTTTTTTAATGCTTATTTTTGAGAGAGAGAGAGAGCACGTGTGAGTGGGGGAGGGTCACAAAGAGAGGGGGACAGAGGATCTGAAGCAGGCTCTGTGCTGACAGCAGACAGTCTGATGCAGGGGAACCCGAGATCATGACCTGGGCCAAAGTCGGACACTTACCGACCAAGCCACCCAGGTGGCCCGCAATACAATATTATTTAAAAAAATTTAATGTTTCTTTTTGAGAGAGAGAGAGAGACAGACAGACAGACAAAGCATGAATGGGGGAGGGGTAGAGAGAGAGGGAAACACAGGATCCAAAGTGGGCTTCATGCTGATGGCAGAGCGTCTGATACGGGACTTGAACTCACAAATCGTGAGATTGTGACCTGAGCTGAATGAAGTTGGGTGCTCAACCGACCAAGCCACCCAGGTGGCCCGCAATACAGTATTATTAAAAAAAAATTTATTTTAATGTTTCTTTTTGAGAGAGAGAGAGAGGCAGAGAGACAGAGACAGAGAGACAAAGCATGATTGGGGGAAGGGCAGAGAAAGAGAGAAACACAGGATCCAAAGCAGGCTCCAGGCTCTGAGCTGCCAGCACAGAGCCCGTCACAGGACCCCGTGTCGAACCCACAAACCGCGAGATCATGACCTGAACCAAAGTCGGATGCTCAACCAACTGAGTCACCCAGGTGGCCCGCAATACAGTATTATTAACTGTAGTCCTCATGCTGCACATTATCCTCATGATTTATTTATTTTATAACTGGAAATTTGTACCTTTGGACCTCCTTCATCCATTTTTCCCATCTCTTTACCCTTGCCTCTGGCAACTACCAGTCTGCTCTCTCTGTCTGAGTTCGATTTGTTTCTTTGTTTAGATTTGACATATAAGTGAGATTATATGGTTTTTGTCTTTGTCTGGTTTAGTTTACTTAGCATAATGCCCTCAGGGTCCATCCATGTTGTCACAAGTGACAAGATTTCCTTTTTAATGGCTGAATAATATTCCGTTGTATATATACATCACATTTCCTTCATCCATTTTATCCATTGATGGACCCTTAATGATTCTTTCGTGGCTTGAAAATATGTATTTTTTTAAAATAAATTTTCTTAAAAAAAATTTAATGTTTATTTTTGAGACAGAGACAGCGCACGAGTCGGGGAGGGCGAGAGAAAGGGAGACACAGAATCTGAAGCAGGCTTTCAGCACAGAGCCTGACACAGAGCTTGACCTCACAAACTGCAAGATCATGACCGGAGCTGAAGTTGGACACGTAACCAACTTAGCCACCCATGCACCCCTGTATTTCTTTTTTTTTTTTTTAAGTTTATTTATTTATTTTTAGAGAGAGAATGGAGGGGAAGGGCAAGGGGGCAGAGAGAGAATCCCAAGCAGGCTCCACTCTGTCAGCGCAGAGCCCAACATGGGGCTTGATCCCACAAACCAGAAGATCGTGACCTGAGCTGAAATTTAAGAGTCTGATGCATAACCATCTGAGTCACCCAGGTGCCCCCAAATATGTATTCCTCGTCCCACAATATCACAGACCCAAACTGCAAACAGCCCAAACGTTCATCAGTGGGCGAATGTATTACAAAATGTGGTATAACTATATAGGGGATATGCCACTACTCAGGAATACAAGGGAATCATCAATCATCCAATGAGGCATGCAACAGTATAGATAAATCTCAAAATTATTGTGTTGAATGAAAGATGCCAGGCTCTAAAGACTTTTTTTTTAACGTTTTATTTATTTTTGAGACAGAGAGAGACAGAGCATGAACGGGGGAGGGGCAGAGAGAGAGGGAGACACAGAATCAGAAGCAGGCTCCAGGCTCTGAGCCATCAGCCCAGAGCCTGACGCGGGGCTCGAACTCACGGACCGTGAGATCGTGACCTGAGCTGAAGTCGGACGCTTAACCGACTGAGCCACCCAGGCGCCCCTCTAAAGACTTTTATACTGTTAAGATTCCATTTACACACAGTTCTAAAAACTGCTAACTAATTTATAGTGCCAGAGAGCAGCACATCAGTGCTTGCTAGGGAGTGAAAAAGGAGTGTGAGAAATCTTTTGGGGGTGAAAGAAATGATCTGTTTCTTGATGGTGGCAGTAGTTTCATAGATAAATACATCTGTCAAAATTCTTTGAATTGTACACTTCAAATGAATGCAGTTTATTATATATACATGTCTGTATTGTATGGATCATGATATATTGTATGTTTGTAGGTTTTTCTCATCTACCACATCCAGTTCGTCAGCACATCCTATTGGCAAGACTTTCAGAAAGTATCCAGAATTTAATGACTTTTTGTTATTCCAGTGATACCCCACTAGTCTAAGCCCCTGTGGTCTTCTGTTTAGATAATTGTTCTAGACTTTCAGCTGGTCTTGAGATGCTACTCCTGTCTTCGGTACATCAGTAGCTGGAGTCATCATGTTAAAACCTAGGTCTGGTCACATCATTCTCCTGTTCAATACCTTTTATGACTTTCATTTTATTTAGAGTAAGTCCATCTTACCCGAGTGCTTCCAGTGGCCTACAGGAACGTACAAGATCTGGCTTCCTGATATCTCTACAATAAGTCTAGCTAATATCGATCACTGTACATAATTATAGAATTTGTGTGTGTGATAAGAGCTTTAAGATTTAGAGAATTTTAAGTTTTAAGAACTCATCTCCAGCTGCTCTCCGCCTCATGCATTCCAACTGTATTACCTTCCTTTCCTTTCCATGAGCGTCCCAGGCAGGCCCTTACTTCAGAGACTTTGACCTTGCCTTCTCTGTAATATTTTTCCTCTAGACATCTGTGTGGCTGTTCCCTTACCTCCTTCATGTCTTTACTCACATGTTACCTTCTCAGTCAGGGAGCCTTCCCCAATTGCTGTCTTTAAGTCACTGCCAGCCCCCAACCCTACTCCCTATTTCTGTTCTCTGCTTTGTTTTTCTTCATAGCACTTATTACCAGCTTGCATGCTATGTTTCACTTATTTAAAAAAAAAATTTTTTTTTAATGTTTATTTATTTTTGAGAGAGACAGAGACAATGTGAGTGGGTTGGGACAGAGAGAGAGGGAGACACAGAATCTGAAACAGGCTCCAGGCTCTGAGCTGTCAGCACAGAGCCCGACGTGGGGCTTGAACTCACAAGCTGTGAGATCATGACCTGAGCTGAAGTCGGACGCTCAACCGACTGAGCCACCCAGGCGCCCCTATGTTTCACTTATTGCCTATTTCTTTTGTTTATTGTCTTTCTCCTTTCCTTCTCTAGTATGTAAGCTCACTGAGGGCTGGGGATTTTGTTACTTCCTCCCACCCCTGCTATTTTCACATAGTAGGCACTCAACATATGTTTATGGAATGAATGAATGCTTTCACTTGCACTACATAGAAATAAAATTCACAGTGAAGCCCCCTAGACAGATGAAGAGTGGGATATGTTTCTGAAACAAGTTATTGTAAAATTTCTGTTCTTTGCATTTTCCAGTAGCTACTTTGCATCTAGAATGTGGAATTTTAAGGAATTGTTCAGTTAGGGAATTATTTTGATATGTAGTATTTTCTGTTTCCTTGTTTGTAAAAGGAGGTTTGGTAGACTGATCACTAAAAGTTCCTTTTTGTTTTGAAAGTCTGTGACGCTTCTAACCTGAATCCTTTGACTTGGGGCTGCTGGGAGACTTGCTTTTAGTTTCTCTCTATAAATAGAGATTAATGCCTTTATTTCCTTCAGTCTTTATTCCTTTTTCAAAATCCCTATAGCCCTGGAATCCAGAATTTGGCAAGGAAGAGGTTAACACTAGAAGGATGGCAAGCCTGGGGAGCTTATCTTAGCAGCTGGGGTGGGAGGGAAAAAAAAGTTTCAAATGACTAAGAATGGATGTAATCTGAGTAGGAATCTGGACATACTTTTCTTTTGTCTAACTGATTGAGGAATTTAATGCGGGTTGTGACCCAGAATTTAGTTTCAAATTATAAATGTAAGTCAGGAGAGAAAGTAGAATTTGATACATTACATTTTATAGATGGCAGTGGGTTTGTCCTGTATATAGGTGGACTTAGAATTTTTTTTTAAAGGCATAAAAAAAAAGACAGATGCAGAAGACACAGCTCTTGTTCCTTTGGGCCCTATCTTAAAAAAGAAAGGTGTGCTTCCAAGAAAGTGTGTGTTTACTGAAAAGGGAGGAGTAAAACAAAAGATACAGTAAGTTGTTTTCATGATCCAAGATGCAGTTTTGTTTTTGTTTTCACTTGTGGCAAGAACTGTCAAACTCAACTCATTGGGTCACAGGCCTTTATGGTGTTAGTGCAAGACTTGCCCCTCCCTCACTTAGCACACTGCCTACCCTTGTGAGTTCACTGGCTGGAAGCTGCTAAAATGCAGTTTGTTTTATAGTTTTTAATTTCAAGGTAGTATTGGTAATTTGTAAGTTTCACTTACCCTCGCTGTTTGGATGTAACTAGTTTTATATGCTTATACTTCTGTCCGTTCTTGTTTCACTAATTCTGGGAAGCATAAAATGCTGCCGTCGTTGATGGGTTTTGATGAATGCATCACCTTTTATGAATATGCTTCATAGAATTATTGTTTTACATTGCTTTTCAATCAAAAGTTCAAAGGAGATGTCTTGAATATTTTCGGTACACTAATATTATTTCTTTTTTTGAAATACCTAGATATTTGTAACAACTAATATGTTGAGAATTAAAATAATGACCATATCACTTAGTCACAGTCAGTAGAGCACATGCTATGGGTTGTTCTTCTGATAATACAGATGTTTTGGAGCCGATTCATCCAAAAGCTTTCTAAGTCCCCGTGTGCTTACTGGATTGTGTTTGCTGTAGATTGACTTGGTAGTGTGCAGTCACGAGTTGGGGAAGAAAGAGCCTCACCAACTCGTACATTGTTCTGAGCCATATTTTCTCTTTTCGGTGGAACTAAACCAACATGAATGTTGAAAGAGATCAAAATTCAGCAGTTTTTCCTCTGCTTGATATTTATAAATAGACTTTTCTTCAGGGAGATGAATTTGGAGGAGGGCAGAGATGTTATTCTCTTACATGTCTGCAGTTTCCTATTTGACCCACACAGATTAGACATTTTGATACTGTTTGTCAGATTGTTTGAGTCTGAGACTGTATGACAATCCTGGATTGATACACAAACATTTCAGTAAGGAATGTGCTGGTAATGGGTGTGCTGACCCATAGATTTCTCATCTTGTCCTCAGCAAGGAGTATACGGTAACTTTCACGGATTCCCTTTGTCGATTAAGTGACCAGTGTTTATTGAGTCCGTATTAAGTGGTCGGAATGGAGTGGTGAACGAGATGGTTTCTATCCGTAAGAAGATTGTGGGGGAGGGGAGGGTAGATAGATAATAAACACGTACATAAATAAGATCATTTTCATTATCAATAAGATAATACTGATAATATGGAGAAGATAAAATAGGTTTTGGTAGACTGTGAGGTCATGGGGTATGGCATGAGCTGTTTAGCGAGAGTCAGAGAAAGCTGCACTGATGAGATGAATTGAATTGAGACCTGAATGGTGAAGATGAGGAAACCATGAGAGGCCATCTACAAGAACATTCCTAGCAGAAAGAACTACTAGGTGACAATAAACTCTGTTCAAGGACAGTGAACCAAGGGGGAAGAGTAATAAGAGACAAGTTTGGAGAAGGAGCCAGGGGCCAGGTCCCATGGAGACTGGTTAGCCATAGCAAGGAGTTTGGATTTTTAACAATGTGATGGAAAATGTGTAGAGGGTTTGTCAAAGGGAAACGTTTATAATCCATGTGGAACAGATTATAGACAAGAGGACAGCAGAAACAAGCAGGAAGACCAGGTAGGACGCTGGTGCTAGGGTCCGGGGAAGATGGTGGTGGCTTAGATCACTGTGGTAGCAGTGGAGATTCAAGCAATGAAGCCAGCGGAGATTGACGACACCGGAGTTGTAAGAAGGAAGGAGGCAAGGATGACCCAGGTTTTTTGGTGCCAGTAATTAAAGTGCATGGCGGTGCTGTTGGCCGAATTGGGCAAGTCCTGAAGTTGGATGTGGAAGGGTGGGTTGAGAACACCCTCTCTGGGCATAGCAAGGAAAATAGTCATCGTCATTTACCGTCTGAATCCATTGTACCCTTTTTACTTTCAATCTTTGTATTTTTAAGTTATTTTACAAATAATGCACAGAAGTACCTATACAGGAATAATGAAAACAACTTTATTAGAAATTTTAATAAGAATTTAAACACAGCAAACTCAGGGTTAAAAAAAATACTTCTTTTACCCAGCAGTTTTAGGTTCATAGTAAAACTGAGAGGAAAGTGCAGAGCTAATTTACATACCCCCTGCCCCGACTCGTGCATAGCCTTCTCCATTATCAACATCCCCCCACAGACTGGTACCTTTGTTACAACTGATGAATACACACTGACATATTATTACTCAAAATCTATAGTTTACCTTAGGGTTCACTCTTGGTGTTGTACATATTATAGGTTTGGACAAGTATATAATGGCATGTATCCACCATTCCAGCATATACAGAGTATTTTCACTGCCCTAAAAATATTCTGTGCAGTGTCTGTTCATTTTTCCTTCCCCCAGAACCCCTGGCAACCACTAATGTTTTTACTGTCTTAAATAGTTTTGCCTTTTCCAGAATGTCATATAGTTGGAATCATACACTGTGTAGCCTTTTAGATTGGCTTCTTTCACTTGGCAATATGCACTTGAGGTTCCTCCATATCTTTTTTTTTTTTTTTAATTTTTCCCCCTTATTTTAGAGAGTGGGAGAAAGGTGGAGAGGGGGGAGAGGGAGAATCTCAAGCAGGCTCCATATACAGTGTGGAGCCGGGCACAGGGCTCAATCCCATGACCCTGGGATCATGACCTGAGCCAAAAATCAAGAGTCAGATGCTCAACTGACAGAGCTATCCAGGCTCAGACTCCTCTGTATCTTTTTATGGCTTGATAGCTCATTTCTTTTAGTGCTGAATAATATTCCATTATCTAGATGTGCCACAGTTGATCGATTCACCTACTGAAGGTCATCTTGGTTGCTTCCAAGTTTTGGCAATTATGAATAAAGCTGCTATAAACATTTATGTCCTGGGTGTTGTGTGGGCATAAGTCTTTAAGTCCGTTAGGTAAATATCAAGGAGTATGGTGCTGGATTCTATGGTTTAAGAGGATGTTTAATTTTGTAAGAAACCTTCAAACCGTCTTCTAAAGTGGCTGTGCCCTGTTACATTCCCACCATCACAATGAATAAGAATTCCTGTTGATCCACATCCTCACCAGCTTTTGGTGTTGGCAGTGTTCTGGATTTTGGCTTTTCTAATAGGTATATAGTGATATCTCGCTTTAAAAAAAAATTTTTTTTTTACATTTATTTTTGAGAGACAGAGCAAGACAAA
Source organism: Lynx rufus (assembly GCF_022079265.1). Taxonomy (NCBI): domain Eukaryota; kingdom Metazoa; phylum Chordata; class Mammalia; order Carnivora; family Felidae; genus Lynx; species Lynx rufus. Next base: position 125,536,317 of record NW_025814834.1, on the reverse strand, counting down.
GTGAGAGTGGGCAGGGGGGAGCAGAGAGAGAGGGAGACATAGCATCTGAAGCAGCTCCAGACTCTGAGCTGTCAGCACAGAGCCCGACACGGGGCTCGAACCCACAGACCGTGAGATCATGACCTGAGCCAAAATCGGACGCTCGACCGACTGAGCCACCCAGGCGCCCCAGTGGTATCTCACTTTTAATTTGTGTCTCTCCAGTGACATATGATGTTGGACATCTTTTCAGATGCTTATTTGCTGTCTGTGTATCTTCCTTGGTGAGATAGCTGTTAGGCCTTTGGCTCATTTTTTTTGTTGCTGAGTTTTAAAAGTTCTTTGTATAGTTTGGTTAATGGTCTTTTGCAAATATTTTCTCCCACTCTGTGGCTTGTCTTCTCATCATCTCGACAGTGTGTTTCACAGAGCAGAAATCTGTAATTTAATGAAGTCAGTTCTTCAGTTTAATCAATCCTTTCATGGGTTGGGCCTTCGATGTCATATCTAAAAAGTCATCCCTAAACCCAAGATCCATCTAGATTTTTTTTTCCTTATGTTATCTTCTAAAAGTTTTACAGTTTTGCATTTTGCATTTAGCTCTGTGATTCATTTTAAGTTAGTTTTTGTTAAGAGTGTAAGGTACGTGTCTAGTTTCATTTTTTTCATGTCGATGTCCATTTATTCCAGCACCATTTGTTGAAAAACACCATCTTCATTGTGTTGCCTTTGCTCTTTCACCAGGGATCAGTTGATTATATTTATGTGGGTATATTTCTGGGCTCTCTGTTCCATTGATCTATTGTGTGTTCTTTTATCAATAACACACTGATTTAATCACTGTAACTTTAAAAGTCTTGAAGTTGATCAGTTTGTTCTTGTCTTTCAATATTATGTTGGCTATTCTGAATCTTGTGCCTCTCCACATAAAGTTTACAATCAGTTTGTCGATATCCACAAAATAGCTTGCTGGGAATCAAACTTTTATTTTGTTTCTTGGTTGTGAGGGCATATACATACCCAACGAGAAAAGTCCTTGGATACAATTAACTGCTCATCAACTGCCATTGATAAACCTGGAACATATACATTGAATTACATACTAATTTCAGATTTCAAATACGTTTCTAATATGCTTTGGCTTATCATTACTTCTGGTTCTGGTGTTTGTCAGAGGTAATAGTTTTGAAAGTTTCGATGGCTGATGATTTTGTTTTAAAAAAAAAGATGACCATTATCAATCGAAAAGCATTTTTATTTTTTAAAGATTTATAAATTACCAATTAGAATGATCTATCCAATGATTTTTTTTTTCATTTCCGCATCATTGGTTTCCTTCTCTTCTGTACAGCTATAAATACCTGCCTGTAGCATTTATGCACCTATGAGTTTTATCAAGTAAATTTTGCTGTAAAAGCATCATAAAAGATGAAAGAATACCACCACACACCCTTTTAGGTAAATGGGATAATCCACATTCTTGTAACATACCAAATGATAAAGTCCTTATTGCATTGACTATGAATCCTATATTTCTTTTTGTCCTTAAAAAATATATTGTAGACTCATTGCTTCTTAGATTTGAGAAAATTCATCTAGAATTATTGTTGTTTGCAGATTCATTATCTGAAATTTTACTATGACCCGCCTGTTCACAATCACCATGTGATAATTGTGAAGTATTTTCTACATTGATCTTCTCTTTGCCATTATGGGTGGGTAATGAAATATTCTGAATTTGCAACTATGTCCACTGAAACCCAAAATGAATACAAGGATGGTATCTCCAGACTTCTTTTTGAAAGATGAGGCAATACTTTTTGGGTAATGCAATAAGAAAACTGAAGGATGGTACAGTAGTGTATCCTCCTTCTCGGCAATTCCATTATTCTTCCATTCTCTTACTTAATTTTTTTAGTATAGTTGGAAATAATTGATAAGTAAGGATGCAAAAATTGCCAGGATGATGAACTAGCAAAGATTTCAAGATACAGGAAAAACACCGAGGTCCCATAATATATCTTAAATTTATAAAAGGGTCCATTGTAGCTATATGGAAATTGTATGGAAAAAAATGACTTTATTAATTTTTAAAGTAAATTTTTTTGTTGCTCTTTGGAAGACCTGAAGGAAAAATAAAGTCATGAAATTTCAATCCTTACAAATAGAACTGTTCAAAAAAGAAATTAAGAAACAAAACTTGGGTCCAGCAGACCCTGACGGTATTATCAAGGGTTAGTTTTGAACTTTTTAGACATCCTAGTGGTGATGTGGAGTAGTGAGTGGTTATCTCTGTGAGGCTGGGACTCTAGGGAGATCCAGGCTAGAGATTTCGTCTGAGAGTCATCAGCACATATATGGTATTTGAAGCCTTGAGCCTAGATGGGGTCACCTGGGAAAGGAGTATAAAATGAAAAGAGGAAAGAGCCAGAAATAGACCCCTGGCTTACTAGGCTTTTTAGAAGTTTGATGAAGGAAGAAAAGCTACTGAGAAGGTATAAACAGTGAGGTAGGACCCTGTGATTTTTAGAGCAGAGCGTTTTAAGGAGGAAGTAATCAATTGGATCAAAGGATGCTGAGAAATGATTTTGAAAAGTGGGGAAGTCAGAGAACTTTATTGACTTCAAAAAAAAAAATGAGGGTTATTGATGACCTTGAGAAGAGCTGTTTCATTGAAGTGGTGGGACCAAAAGCCCGTTTGTAGTGAAGTGAGGAAGTAGACAAAGTAGAAGCCAATTTCCTCCACTTGCCGTGAAGAGGAAGCAGAGAAATAGTAGGTAGTTGGTGAAGGTTTCTTTTAATCCACTTTAGGGGATTGAGAGGAATGGGGAGAGCACCTAGAATTGGGGGTGTGAGCCAGGAACCCCCAATGTTTATGTTGTTACCTAAACTTATTGAGGTTCTATATTAATATTCTCTAGGAAGGAGCAGAGCAGCCTCTGTTCAGTTTTTCCCTCCCTCAGCCCCTCTTCCTTTTGTGATGTTAAAAAAAAAAAGTAGAATTTTTACTTGCTTTTTGTGTATTACAGACTAAAACATTGAGCACTGGCCTGCTTGTCTGATTTTATGATGCAAATCAACAGGGAAAATGAAATCTTAAATCTGTTTTCTCGGATATACTTAATACTTTAAGTGAAATGTACCTGCTGACAAGATTTCCATATCATATGGGGCTTGTCTGAACTATAATAATTGCTGTCTAAATGATAAGATGAACTGAAATAGCATTTCATTTAGGATAGTCTCAAATTTGAGTTTAGCTATTGTTTTCTTATGTGAATGTTTCTTCGGATTATGAAGAACAAAGATTGTGAAATACATTTTACATTTTGTATTGTTTATAAATAATTAAAATTGAGGAAAAGTCTTGAAAACCTTTACTGTAGGAACTAATTTACTAAATATCCATTGAATGGGCCAGTTTGGAGCAGTCAGAACTTAAAATACTGTTTTGGATACTGTTTTGTTTCCTTAAAAAATAATATTTCTCCAGGGTGTAAGGGTTATATCCAGTGAACTTGGCTCTGATCACGTCACAAGTTATCTTATGTGCCTTAGATTTGGCATATGATTATTAGAAAACGCTCAGTTGTTTGAGATATGTGCTTGTGCCGACTTGATTATTTTGTGATTTAAGGGAATCAAAACATTTTCTTTACAACTTTTCATCTTAATTCTTTATTTTACTTATTTTGTGTTAAAATCTTAATCTTTTGTGTTGTATGTGATAGCTCAATATTGTAAGCCTGCTTAGACAATATGACTTTCTGGAACAATTCTGAGTGATATTCCGGGAACCTAGTGGCAGTTAAACAATACAGATGTCTTTTGGCTCTTTAAACTTTCATGGTTGGCTTTCACTAAATGAGATTGTTGGATGCAGAAATGATGTAGCATTGTTGTCAAAAGTCCCTTCAAACTGACTTCCAAACCTAGTTCCTAAAAGTCTCCAAAGAAGCAGGATTTCAAAAATGTTTAAAGTTGACTATATAAAAGTTCTTTGATGTTAAGATAAAATGGTTAGTTAAACTTATTTGGGGTGTATTGTTTGCCAAGGTATCATTTTATATGTTTATGCTCATAAGTTTTGTATTTTAACATTTATTTAGCTTCTTTGATTCTCACCCTTTTCTTCTCATTTCAACACTCAGTTCTTTAATTTCACCACAAATTTAGGGAGAAAAGGCTCCCTCCAGCAAATGTTTAGTATCCTGCAGCATTATATCATGGGCTGTAAAACACTTTAGATTTGGTCCCTGCCCAAGACCTGGGCCAGTTTCATGTCTTCAGTAATCTTGATGTATTTAAAGTTTTGCTAATAAACCCTCTGAAATTCCTGGGCCTTTTCTCATGGTTTTGTACCTTTTACCTGTAGTATTGTCTCCTAATTTGCCTGTCTAGCAAGTTCCTGCTTGTCCTTTACATTTCTGCTGACAGTTCACTTCCTCTGCAACGTGTTTTTTCTTTTTTTTTAAACTCTATTTATTTTTGAGAGAGACAGAGTGAGTGGGGGAAGGGCAGAGAGAGAGGGAGAGGGACAGAGAGAATGTCAAGCAGGCTCCGCACTGTCAGCACGGAGCCTGATGTGGGGCTCAGACTCCTAAACCGTGAGATCATGACCTGAGCCAAAACCAAGAATTGGACGCTTAACCGACTGAGCCACCCAGGTGCCCTGCCATGTGTTTCTTTTGGTGCTACTTCTTAAATATTCCTGCTGTACTTTGCAGATACTTCTGCTGTAGAAATTTTTAAAATATAACTGCTGTACCCTAGACCTGTAGCATCCAAAAGAGTAGTTCCTAGCCATAAGTGGCTAGTGAGTACTTAAAATGTGGCTATTGCAACTGAAGAACTGAATTTTAACTTTATTTAATATAAATTAAATGTGAATAGTCACTTGTGACTAGTAGCTACTATGTTAAGACAGCATAGTTCATAGCCTTTGAAGTGTGCTAATAGGATGAATATGGGAAGACATGGGTAAACATAAGTATTTCCAATAAAAGTTTAGGATCTGAATTGAAATGTGCTTGTAAGTATAAAATACACTCTGAATTTTGAAGACAGTACAAAAAAAAAAGAATGCCATTAATAATTTTAAATATTATCTATTGAAATGATACAATTTTAACATATTTGATTAAACACATTATTTAAAATAATCTCATCTAAGCCAAAGCATAATAGACTCTTAAAAAGTGAGAACAAACTGAGGGTTGATGGGGGGTGGGAGGGAGGGGAGGGTGGGTGATGGGTATTGAGGAGGGCACCTTTTGGGATGAGCACTGGGTGTTGTATGGAAACCAATTTGACAATAAATTTCATATATTGAAAAAAAATAAAATAAAATAAAAAATAAAATAATCTCATCTATTTCATTTTCCCCTTTTTTTTTTTTTTTTTTTTTTTTTTTTTTAGGTAGCCACCAGAAAATTTAGAATTCTACATTTGGCACACATTTGGGGCTCACATTGTATTTCTTATATATTTATTTTTTTATGTTTGTTTATTTTTGAGAGAGAGAGAGTGAGTGAGCAGGGGAGGGCAGAAAGAGGGAGACACAGAATCTGAAGCAGGCCCCAGGCTCTGAGTGTTAGCACAGAGCCTGACACAGGGCCCAAACTCAAGAACTGCAAAATCCTTACCTGAGCTGAAGTCGGACACTTAACCGACTGAGCCACCCAGGCGGCCCTTGGGGCTCACATTATATTCCTCTTGGACAGTGCTGCTCTGACAGTGAGCTCCTTTGTAGGCAAGCGTCTTCTCTTTTCATTTTATCACAGCCATTACCACACTTGCCATAAAGTAGGTGCCCAATAACTCAGTTGTTGAATGAATGAAATAAGTTGTCTCTAGAAATTTTAACCCTAAGCCTTTTGAAGGATTGAAACTTTAGATGAATTAAAGAAAGTGACTTTGCAGGTCTTCAGGTGTATGTGTATTTCATAGTATATTTTGATAAATAAACACACGCACCTGCACATAGATGGAAGAAAGAAGAGATCTAAAAAGATCATAGCAATAGCACTTTTCCAGAGCACTTTCTACAATTAAATCATTAAGTCCTCAAAACAGCATCCATGGCTCATCAGTGAGGCAGGTTTTGTTAACAATCCCATTTATAGGAAACTGAGGCAGAGAAATTAGGTAACTTGCTCTAAATCACAAAAAACATTAACCAGCGTAGCCATGACTTGAAATCAGGCAGTCTGGCCTCATAGTTTGTACTTTTAACCCCTACGTTAAGGATGTGTGAAGTAGATAATTTGGTCACCCGTGATTATTTGATTACTTTCAAGGTATGAAAGGATTGGTGTGAATAAATCTTGGGAACACTAGACTTGGAAGACTTTATTATGTTTAGATTCCTTTGCTTTCCTGGAATGAAGGAAGTTTACATAGGACTTGTGATCTGCTTTTAATTACTTTAAGATTTATTCAAGTTCTGCAATCAAAGTCTGTTGCTGTCCATTCAGTATGAGCTCTTATATTTGTGTTTTAGTGACATTTTTTTCAGCTCATGGAAAAGTATAAAGTGTTGTCACTGGTAGGTTGTTAAGTAAAAATTGTCATTCGGCTTCTGGGAAAACAGAAAAACGAAATCGTCGCTTATATACCAGTTCCAGGAATCAACTTCCTTCTTGTATGAATAAAGAAAATCTCTGCTCGGTGACAGACCTATGATACTTTACCTTTGAGGGAAAGTGAAAAAGCAAGGATGTCAGTTTATTTCTCAGCTTTCTATTAACATTTCCCACCGAAGTTTTATTTTATATCTAACTGAAAATCCACTATGCTATTATATTGAACAAATCTTATCAAATGAATAGTCATGAAACAGCAGGGTATAATAATCAAGGGAAAAGATTCATTCCTTTTCATATTTAACGTACTGCCACAAATTCCCATATATGCTGTTCCCCCCCCGCCCACCCCCCCCCTGCCATTCACATTATTCTTTTCAGTAGTGACATATCTTTTGAGGATTCATACATTTGTTAGGGTATTCTGGAAAATTCAGCCTGAAAAATATACTGTCGAAGGAGTCAGATGGATTCTAGGTAGTGAAAATGAATTTACTTGTAGGCATTATCATTTTGCTTGCAGAAAATTGTTTTTTTTCTTTTGCTTGTAAGTGTCTGTGTTGGTGAGCATTTGGGTGACCAGTTCTGTTCCACACTGCCATCCAGTGATCTTGATCTTTTATCTTGTCCCAGTGTCCCCTAAGGAAGGTATTGCTCTTGTCGGCAAAGAGGAATCCCAATCACCACCACATTCATATTCTAGTCTGTGTGACTAGGGCAAAAACAGGTGGGAGATGAGCAACTTTTAAAAAATATATGATCTGGGAGTTACATACAACATTTCATCCTCTTATCCCTTTGGCTAGAACTCAGTCACATGGACACATCTATCTGCCCTTGAAGCCTGGAAATGTAGGGTGTTCTACTTTTAAAAGAAAGAGAAGCATGAGTACTGAAAGATTACCAGCCTCTGCTATGTGAACAGTTCTCATTTTTCCATCATCTATTGTATGTTAGTCATTGTGCTTAAGTGCTGTATCTATGTTTTCTCCTTCAAACGTCAGGACTGGGATGCAGAGAGTTTTAATGGCTTAGGATAGGTCATTCAGAAGATAAGTAGAAGAGCTGGAATTTGAACCCAAGGTCTGTTGGACTCCCAAAGATCATGGCGTTCCTACCACACACGCCTGAGAGTTTAATTAGACCCAAGCAACTGGAAAGATAGTGCTGTCATGAACAAAGATAAGAAAGTTGAATAATTTTGAGGGAGATGATCAGGAATTTACCTCAGAGTATTTTAAATTTAAGATACCTGTTTAGGGGAGCCCAGGTGGCTTAATCAGTTAAGCGTCTGACTCTTGATTTCAGCTCAGGTCATGATATGGTTCGCGAGTTTGAGCCCCGCATCAGGCTCTGTGCTGACGGTGCAGAGCCTTCTTGGGATTCTCTCTCGCCTCCTCTCTCTCTGTTTCTCTCCCGCTTGTGCTCTTTCTCTCTTTCAAAATAAATAAGCTTAAAAAAAAAAGATACCTGTTTAATCTGTGTGAAGGTGTGGAGTAGGAAGTTGTATGTGTGAACTTTGAGTTCAGGGTAAATGGTTGGGCTAAAGACACTAGTTTGGTAGCTTCTAGTTTATAAATGACATTTTAAATAATTAAGAGAGTAGGGGCACCTGGGTGGCTCAGTGGGTTAAGCGTCAGACTTCGGCTCAGGTCATGACCTCACGGTTCGTGAGTTTGAGCCCCGCGTCGGACTCTGTGCTGACAGCTCAGAGCCTGGAGCCTGCTTCGGATTCTGTGTGTGTCTCTCTCTCTGACCCTCCCCCACTCACACTCTGTCTCTGTCTGTCTCTCTCGAGAATAAATACACATTAAAAAAAAATTTTCTTTTTAAAATAAGAGAGTAGGGTTGCTTGGGTGGCTCAGTTGGTTAAGCTTCCGACTCTTGATATCAGCTGAGTTTGTGATCTCACAGATGTGATTTCATGGTCATGAGATCGAGCCCCGAGGAGAACTTCACACAGAGCCTGCTTGGGATTCTCACTGTCGCTGTGTTCCCCTGCCACTCCCCAACTTGTTCTCTCCCTCTCTCTCTAAATAAATAAACATTTAAAAAAAACCAAAAACCAAACAGTTTAAGAGAGTAAATGTAGATAAAGAGAATGGTTCAAAGACTTTTTGGAGCATTACATTCATAAAAGACCTGGGAGGTGAAGAGAGTTGGAAAAGACTGATTTCATAGATGAGCCTCTATCCCTCTCATCCACTTTCTTTTAATGTTTATTTATTTATTTATTTATTTTTAAACAATTTTTTTTTTAATCTTTATTTTTGAGAGAGAGACAGAGTGTGAGCAAGAGAGGAACAAAGAGAGACACAATCGGAAGCAGGCTCCAGGCTCTGAGCTGTCAGCACACAGCCCGACGTGGGGCTTGAACTCAGGAACTGAGAGATCATGACCTGAGCCGAAGTCGGACGCTTAACCAACGGAGCCACCCAGGCGCCCCTCATCCACTTTCTTAATGCATCTCTGGCTCTTGCATACAGACGCAGAAGGTCCCACTCTCTATGCTTTTGAATCCATCAGTAGCAAACCTTTTATCATCCTAAGAATCATAGATGATATCTTTGAAGTTGGAAGTATAGCCAGAAGTACCTGGCCCAAGGAAGCCAGGAGCAGGAGACTCGATTCCCAATATGCTACTTTTCAATAAAATCGGAATCTGAAAGCAAGTTCTTCATCTACTGACATCTGGTTTGGTATTATCACTCACCCCATATTACTTAAGTAATACTACGTGTCTCCTTTACTTTCCTTTTCTGACAGTATTCTTCCTAATTGCTTGCTTGTTTTTGTTTTGTTTTCGATTTTCCTGGTTTCCTGCGGTAATTTCCTAGTTAGTAATGAATATTACTTTCTAGAATGTGCATCTTAGCAAAGAATACACAGGAATTTAGAGATACTTTTTAGAAGATCTCTACTTACTTTTCCCCCAAAACTTATAAGCCTCATTAGCTCTGCCTTCATAGTTCACCACCTAAGTCTATTCCCTTGTATTTTGGTTGGTCTGGTAGAGGTATCATTTTAGAATAATGAATACCACATATTGAAAGAAACAAATGGCTGAGTTCCACAACAGTTAAGTTCCATTAGGTTAACAGTTAAAATCGTTTTTATAAAACTTGCAGGTCTGAATTAATGAGGACTATATTTTTTAGCTGTAGATTTGTCAAAAGGAGAAGTAAGCTTCTACCTTGATGTTTAACTCTTTAACTTAAGGCAGTTTCCTCAAGAGGAAGAGAGAGAGAGAGGGAGAGCGAGAGAGAGAGAGAGAGAGAGACAGAGAAGAAGAGAGTGCACGGGTATCCATTTTGTTACTGTGATTGGCAAACTCCTCAATTTTATATGTAACCCAAATCTCTCAATCCTGTTTTCTTTCCCAGATTAAGCCCAGTATTTTCCATAGAATCTCATTAACCATCTGTAAAATAAACTTAATTTTTTTTAAGTTTATTTATTTATTTTGAGAGAAAGAGCGAGAGCACATGAGCAGGGGAGGGACAGAGAGGGAGAGAGGTAATCCCAAGTAGGCTTCGCCCTGTCAGCACAGAGCCCGATATGGGACTTGATCCCATGAACTGTGAGATGATGCCCTGAGTCAAAATCAGGAGTCTAATGCTTAACCGACTGAGCCACCCAGGCGCCCCAAACTTAATTCTTTATATATATTTAGTTTTCATCTGTTCCTGTAGCAAATTACCACAGATTTAGTGGCTTAAACAACAGGCATTTATTATCTTTCAGTTTGAAAGTTCAGAAGTCCATGGGGCTGTCCTTTCTGGAGACTCGAGGAGAAAATGTACTTCCTGCTTACTCAGGTGTTGGCAGAATTCAGTTGCTTGAGATTATGGGACTGAGATCCCATTGTCTTGCTAGGTGTCAACTGAGAGGGCCATTCCCAGTTTCTAGAGGCCACCCACATCCCGTAGCTTGTGCCCCCTTCATTTTCAAAGCCAGCGATAGCAGATTGAGTCCTCCTCAGGCTCTGAAATTCTCCTCCTCCTCCAGGCTCCTTTCTCTCAGATTTAGCAAGTTAAATTCCTTTTATGGATTTGTAATTAGATTGGGCCCATTGGCATTTTCAGGGGTAATCTCAACATCTCAAAGTTCATACTCTTAATCACAACTGCAAAATCCCTTTTGTCTTGTAAAGAGGCATATTCCCAGGTTGAGGAGGGGGGCTTAGGGCAGGGACATCTTTGGGAGTGCATTCTGCCTATGACAGCATTTCTAACGTTTATATATTTCTAAATTGAACATAAAGTATAACTTGGCTTTGGCAATACTAAATAATTTAGAAACTCTCATTTCTTTTTTCTCCCTGCATCTCTTTAAATATGATTGCAATCTCATGGAATTTAGTTTAGAATTCGGGAAGAGATCAAATTAGTCTCTAAGACTAAAACTTCAGTGTAACTAATATTATCTAAATAACAATATTCCAATTCTCTATTTTAATTGTGATGCTCAGGAGACAAGAGTGAAAGTCTTTAATATTGACGGTGACAGTGATGGTGATTATGATTATGATGTTGAACCATCGAGGGTTTCAGTTTCCTTTTCATACACATGAAAGCTCTCTTGTTGTCTTTTGAAAATTATCTTCTAATTGTTAAGATGTTTGAGAGTTACGTGTTTAGTTCAAATTGTTCAACTCATTTTTTAACTGTACCTGGGGATCTTACTTTGACTTGAATCTTGTAATTTGTATAGAAAAGAAAATGTATTTGCGAACTGACAGCTTGGTTATAAACATGAAGCCTTTTTTGAATTGCTTTGTCAATATCAGAAATAGGAATATCTAGTGTACTTTTCTTATACTTTCCCTATCTTTTAAAAGATTATTGGAAAATTTAAATGCGCCTCATATTTTAACATGTACATGCCATTTTGGTACAAAAGCAAGCTGGTACTGATATTTACATATGAGATCTATCCCTAGGTAACTAACTGACTTCTGATGTTATTTCTTCTTAGGAATGTGTAGATAAATTCTACTCTGCTACTAAATAAAAGTACCAGTGCCTCAAAGCTTTGTTATTTGAAGTTATCTAAAAGATCTGAAGGCATGAAATGAATATTGTTGGGGGTGGGGTGGAATTTGAATGTGTATACTTTTCTTTTTTATTTTGAAAAACATCAAACCTCAGCATAGTTGCAAGAATAGTACAACAAACACTTATGTATCCCTTCACCCACATTCACTGATACTGATTGCACAAATGTAGCAAAATATTAACCAGCGTATGTAAGTGTATGTGTATATATCTATACAGATAAAAGTACAGGGTTTTTTTTTCTCCCTGAATTATTTGACAGTTGGTTGCAGACATTTCACTTAGAAATATTTTAGCGTGTATCCCACTTGGGAAGTTTAACATTGATACAATACTATTATGTGTTAAATAGTTCATATTCAAATTTCCCCACTTTCAGCTTCTGAAATAGCAAATGATTTTGAAAGGGCATTTATTACTTTGAAAATAGGAAAATTACTTTGAAAAGAATTTTAAATATTTATCATGTGAAAACCATGGCAAATTCTAAATGAATGCCTTGGAGTACAGTTCAAAGCCAGAGAGAATTCAAGCTGTGAATTTTCAATATAGTTTTAGGCATCAGAACTATCAGTAAATGATGTGAGATCCTAGACTCTGTGTACCGTTGATGTTTTCTTATAATTTACATATTTTTGTGAAGATAAAAACGTGGATTCTCCAAAAGTCTTGAGATGTGAATGTAGTGGGAGGTTTTTGTCAAGTTCTCTTCTAACTCTAAAATTCTATGGTTTCAATAATTTAACAGATATTAACTGTCTATTAAATATGCAACATTGTGCTGGGCGTTCTAGGAAATTGGAAAGTTCAAGGGGAGAAGGAGGTTGTAACAAAGCAATGAATGAAAGTAAAGCGTATGTGAATAGTAAGATATATATATAAAAAAAATGTAACGGAAATTCAGAAATAGAAGAAATGGGCTGGGTGGTAAGAAGAGAACAGATAGGCTTCATCAGGTTGTAAATATTTATTAACAGAAACCCAGGGTTTCTACTGTAGTTTTCCTGTTTATATAACAATTTTAACTGCAATTAACTGCATTAATAAGCACAGGGCATGCATAAACTCAGGTTAACTGAACAAAAATAGAGAGAAACTCATGTAAGTGATACAGTGCAAATACAAATAACCATTACAATTTTTAATGAAAAGAATATATTAAAATAAATTTAAGGGGGTGCCTGGGTGGCTCAGTCAGTTAAGCGTCCGACTTCAACTCAGGTCATGATCTCATGGTTCGGGGGTTCAAGTCCCGCATTGGGCTCTGTGCTGACAGTTCAGAGCCTGGAGACTGTTTCGGATTCTGTCTCCCTCTCTCTCTGCCCCTCCCCCACTTGCACTCTGTCTCTGTCTCAAAAATAAACATCAAAAAAAAATTAAAATTAATTTAAGTGTAGGGATGTAGAAATTAAAAAGAAAAATATCATCTATAGCCACCTCATTCAGCGGTAATACCTGCTTATATTTTATTCTACTTTCTTTCCATCGTCTTTTCTGTATTGTCTGTATATTTATATTTGATTTTGCCAAATATAAATTGTTTTCTGCTTCCAATTATAAATTTTTTTTCATTTTATACTACATATTTGGTAAACTTCATTTTTAATAGGAACATGACACTGAGTGCTTGTGGCATGATTTATTAAAATAGTCCCCAATTGTTGAACAAAAGAATTCGCTCTTTGTTTTTTTTTTTTGTTTTTTTTTTTAATTTTTTTTCAACGTTTTTATTTTATTTTTGGGACAGAGAGAGACAGAGCATGAACGGGGGAGGGGCAGAGAGAGAGGGAGACACAGAATCAGAAACAGGCTCCAGGCTCCGAGCCATCAGCCCAGAGCCATCAGCCCAGAGCCTGACGTGGGGCTCGAACTCACGGACCACGAGATCGTGACCTGGCTGAAGTCGGACGCTTAACCCACTGCGCCACCCAGGCGCCCCAAGAATTCGCTCTTTGTAAAGAGTAAAACAGTTACAGAAATGGTAAAATAATGATGAGAGAGTAGACTTGTTTCCTTGAAAAAAATCTTCCTTAATTTTTTATCCTGATAATTCACCACACCAAATGTTTTATTGCTGTTTTTCTTGCTCATTTGTGGCTAACATTTTAACTGACCATTACTAAATTACTTAAACTTTTCATTAGATCTAATCTAGAAAAGTCAGTGCTTCATTTACTATTAGGAAGGATTGTTCTGTATATACTTTTGCTTTATAAAAGAACTCATTAAAATGGGGAAAGGCAGGGGCGCCTGGGTGTTTCAGTTGGTTAAACGTCTGACTCTTGATTTCACCTCAGGTCATGATCTCACAGTTTGTGAGATTGGGCTCTGCGGTGACAGCATGGACCTGCTTGGGATATACTCTCTCTCTCTCTCTCTCTCTGTCCCTACCCTGCTAACACTGTCTCCCTCTCCCTGTCTCCCTCTCTCTCAAGATAAATAAACTTAAAAAAAATTTTTAAAAAGTTTTTGATGGGGAAAGGCATAAGAAGCAAATGAAAAGAAAAGTGGTTGGCACACTGGAAAATTAAAAGAACTTTATTACAACCAGTAAAATTCTAGAAAAATTAAAATTTTGTAGTACTTAGTTGGCAATTCAGACATATAATACTGAACAGAAAAAAGTTTCTCTTACCTCATCACTTCCCGGTTCCCTGTCTAGTGGGTAGTTACTGTTACCAGGTTCTTGTGTTTGTTGTATTGTATAACAAACATGTATTATATGTTTGGTGCATATAATCACGTGTTTACACACATTCACCTATGAACATATTATTAAATCTAATACAGTAGCCACTTCACACCCATTCAGATGGCTATTATTAAAAAAACAAAAACAGAAAATAACAAGTATTGGTGCGGATGTGGAGAAATTGGAACCTTTCTGTACTGTGCGTGGGAAAGTAAAGTGGTGTGGCAGCTATGGGAAACAGTAATGACAGTTCCTTAAAAAAATTAAATATTGAGGGGTGCCTGGGTGGCTCAGTTGGTTAAGCATCCAACTTTGGCTCAGCTCATGATCTCACGGTCTGTGGGTTCAAGCCCCGCATCAGGCTCTGTGCTGACAGCTCAGAGCCTGGAGCCTGCTTCAGATTCTGTGTCTCCCTCTCTCTCTGCCCCTCCCATGCTCATGCTCTGTCTCTCTCTGTCTCTCAATAATGAGTAAACATTAAAAAAAAAAAAAATTGAAATGCAACGTCCAGCAATCCTCTTTCAGGGTATATATCCAAAATAATTGAAAGCAAGTCCTTAAAAAGATATTTGCACACCCATACATACAGCAGCACCCACAATGGCTAAGAAGCAGCACATACGTCCCTTAGCAGATGAATAGATTGATAAAATGTGGTATATACTCTGATAGACTGCTGTTCAGCCTTGGAAAGGAAGGAAATGACGACACGTGCTATAATCTGGTGAACCTTGAGGACATGCGAAGTGCAATAAAAGCCAGTCACAGACAAAGGCGCTGTGATTCCACTTACGTGAGTTGTCTAAAGTAGCCAAATTCAGAGTGACAGAAAGGAGAATAGAGGTTGCAGCAGCGATGGGAAGGGGCAAATGGGGGCTTGTTTACTGGGTATAGAGTTTTACTCTTGCAAGATGAAACTGTTCTGGAGATCAGTTTCAAAACAGTGTGAATATATGTAACATTACTGAACTATGCACTTGAAAATGGATAAGATGGTATTATGTGATGTAGTAGGTAACAAAGATGCAGAAAATTTTTTAAAGATATAAAAAAAAAAATTTGATACCTTGGAACTCCTTTCATGATTCTCGAATTTCTGTCTCCAGGCTCAACTTCGTTAAACTCCGTACTTGCCACCTCTGCCTTGTTTTATAGGCATCCCGCCAGCATACGTCTAAAACAGGACTCCTGGCTGCCATCTTGCTACCCAACCTATTTCTTGCCAAGCATTTCCCTCTATTATAAATGGCGGCTCCATTTGTTGAGTTGTTTAGGCCAAAACTCTTCAAGTTATCTCCAACTTCTCTTTCTCTCACATTCCACATCTAATCTGCCAGCAAATTCAGTGGGTTACTAACTTCAGAATATCTCACATCTGACAACTTTTCACTGCCTCTACGTACCGAAATTGACTTACCTTTCTCCTAGAGGTGGACTTCTGATGGCCTCCTAATGGTTTCCCCCATGTCTACTCTTGCCTCTTTAAAGTCTCTTCCCCACAGAGATTTTAAAACTCTTTCTTTTAAAAACATTAACCAATTGTCTCACTTCCTTGCTTGGAATTCTTCAATGCCCTCTCACAACCCTTTGGATAAAGTAACATAGTTCCTACTGTGGCTTACAAATCCCCACAAGGTCTGGCCTGACTTCCTCTTTGACCATAACTTCTGTCACTTTCTCCCATGCTTTCTGAGTTCCAGCCTTAGTTTTCTTGAATATTACTAAGAACACTGTAGCCTTAAGGCCTCTCCTCTTAATTTCTCTACCCTGAAACACTTGTAGATATCTACATAACCATCCCACAGAACTCCTCTCATTTCGTTCAGATATCAACTCAAATATCATCTCAAATCTTACTTGACTACCTTATCTGCCTAGTACTCCATTCTCTCCTGTCATGCCTATATCCTTAGCTCGCTCCGTTGTAATTCATAGCACTTATCTCTCTGACATCGTGATTTACATTAATTTATTTTAGTCTGTACCCCAGTAGGCGTTTGTCTGTTTACTACCTGGAGCAGTGCCTGGCATGTGAAAGTAGTATAGTAGAGTGTAATATTTAAAAATAAAAAAATAAAAAATAAAAAATAGCTTCAGGTGGAAGATTGTTTGGGTTCAAATGCCATTTCCACTATGGTGACTTCGAACAGGTTGCTGAACTTTGGCGTGCCTCAACATTCTTATCTGTAAACTGATAACAGTTTCTGCCTGTGTGGATTGTTCTACATAAAAAGAATTAATCAAAGTTGAAGTGGCAGGTCCTGTCACATAGTAAATGTATTAGTTATCTGTTGCAGCATAACATATTATCCCAAGATAAAGTGGCTTAAGACAATAATAAACATTTTTGTCTCACAGTCCTCCTGTACATGAGGAATTTAGGAGTGGCTTGCTGGCTCAGAGTCTCTTGTGAGGTGGCGGTCAAGGTGTCAGCCAGGGCTGCAGTCATCTGAAGGCTTTATTAGGGTTGGGCGAGATGCATTCAAGATGGCTCATGCCAGCTGTTCTTGGCAGGAGGCCTCAGTTCTTCACTGCGTGGTTCTCCTCTTCATCGGACTGTTGACTGTCCCTCTGGCTGTCCCCAGAGCAAGTGATGCCACAGAGAGCAAGGCATAAGCCACGATGTGGTAGAAACCACACCCTGTCATTTTTACAGTATTCCAGTGGTTACGCCGGTCAGCCCTACCTCGTGTAGGATGTGGGCACACTTCACAAGGTGCATACTAGGAGGCAGTGATCACTGGAGGCCATTTTGGGGCCTAGTGACCTCAATAAGTGATCTGTAAGTTTTATTATTATTATAGTAGATAAAATATTTGCACAGAAGCATATGTATCCAGTTCATTTGGATGATGTTGCACGGTATGTTTTTCAGCCCTTAGCTCTTAGCTTCTCTGCATCCTTAGAATTAAGGTGCTCTTTTGTTGGTGGCATATACTTTTGGTTTTGAGCCAGTAAAACAGACTTTCTTTTAATTGAGTATGTAGTCCGTTGGCATTTAATATAGTAACACTTTGGTTTCAGTCTTTCTTTTGTTTTTTATTCTACCTGGTCTATGCCATTTTCTTTTCTTTCTTGCCTTCATTTTTTATTATCTCATTTTATCCTATTAACTTGTTAGTTACATATTGATTTACTGTTCTTTTAGTGATTTCCTACAAGTTAAAATACACATTTTTTTGCTTGATCTGATTATCACTTCCTGGACGATGTAATGATTTTGGAACAACTCCACTCCATTTATTACCCTTTTGCTTTTGGGCTATTCTTAGATTCTCTGTATATTTTAAACTCAGGACACGATTTTTGTTGTTTTGTGTGTTCATTGAGATTTACTCACATTTTCGCCCTTTCCATTGATCTACATTGTTATTGTATGGGATTCTTCTTTGCTTGCTGAAAGAACTCCTTTCAGTATTCCCTTCAGTGCAATTCTGATGATAAAGTCCCTCGGTTTGTATTTGTTGAGAAGTGTTCCAGTTGTTCAGAAATGTTCCACGTCCATTTTCTTGAAAAAATGTTTATTTTCTGAGAGAGGGGGAGTGTGCAAGTGAGGAAGAGGCAGAGAGAGAGGAGGACAGAGGGTCGAAAGCAGGCTCTACGTTGACAACAGCGAGCCCAACGTGGGGCTCGAATCACCAACTGCAAGATCATGACCTGAGCTGAAGTCAGATACTGAACCTACTGAGCCACCCAGACACAACCCCCCCTGCTCCCGCCACCTTCATTTTTGAAGGGTATATTTACTAGGTATAGAATTTTGGTAGGGCATTATTTTTTTCCATCTCTTAAAATGTTTTTGTCAATTATCTTCCGACTTCTCTTTTCCACCGAGAAGTGAAAGCTGCTCTCCTGAAGAGCAACTCTGCTGCTTTGGAGTTTCTCCTCCTCCTTTGAGCAATTTTTACCATGCTGTGTCTAAGTGTGCCTTCCTTTGTATTGTTTATCCTTTTTGTGTCCATATTGCTTCGTGAATCCATGGCTTGCTATCTAAGGTCAGTTTTGGGAAATTCTCAGCTGCTGTATCTTCATATGTTGCACCTGCTACAGCCTCTTTCTCTTCTCCGGGACCACAGTTACATCTATTAGACCTTTTTACCATGTCTCATATGTTCATACATTCATTGCCATATTTTCTTACCTTTTTTCTGTGTTTTAGTCTGGATAATTTTTTTCTGATTCACCTTACAGTTCAGTAGTTTTTCCCCCTCTGGTCTGTCAAACCTGCCCATGAACCCACCCAATCTATTAAGTTCTTAATTTTAGTTATTTTCTTTTTCGGTTCTAGAATTTTCATTTAATTATTTTCCCTCCCAGCTTTTTATTGTGAAAGCTTTTCAACATTTGAGAATTTCACATTTTAAAGAAGAGAACAGTCAATACTCATGTGCTGAGTTTATCAGTTGAATACATTTTGCCACATTTATTTTATTTCTGTATATAAATCCTTCCCCCCCGCCAGACCATTTGAGAACACATTCAGACATCATGGCAGTTCTTCTCTAAATACTTCATTACATTTTCCCCCTAAATACTTCAGCATGTATTACATTCCCAAGAACAAGGGCTTCTATGTACGCATGATATAATTATCACACTGGAGAATTTAATAGATATAACACTTTATGTAATATAGAGTCTGTATTTAAATTTTCCCAGATGTCCCAATAAAATCCTTTATAGCTGACTCACCCCAGTCAAAGGTCACATATTGCATTTAGTTATCCTCTTTGGTCTCCTTTAAATTAGAATCGTTCCCCAACCTTTTTTGGGTCTCCCTTGACATAACATCTTTAGGTTCTAGGCCAGTTGTTTTGCAAAGGTTTCCCCAATTTGGATTCATCTAAGTGTTTCTTCACAATTAGTTTTGGATTAAACATTTTTGGCAAGAATACATCAGAAAATCAGTTTGTCTCATTATTGGTGTTAAGTTTGGTCATTTGATTAAGGTGAAAATGCTCATAAAAAAAAAATCACAATCTCTAAATTAGCAATGCTCCATACATGTTAAATGATGTGTCAAAGTATCTTTCTCTAGAGTATGAAATTTGGCAGAAACTTAGATCATTTCCAGTATTAGAGTATTTCAAGTGGAAGGGTTCATGAGTACTATTCATTTACATTTTATGCCTGACTCATTGACAGCTCAGTTACCATGTCCACAAACAACTCTATTTTAGTTAGGGGTCTTTTCCCTTTTGAATTTTGATTGCTCAGCTGAAGGCTCTTTAGTGAGAGCTGATGTGAGTACTTTTATATACTTAATAAAAATTAATGAGTTTTGTTAATAATGGTTTAAACTAGCTAGATTGTTTACTTGTTTTTGTTATTTGTAAGAATGCCTGATTCCAGATCTGCTGTGCTAGCTTAAATATATCCTCCAAATAAGACCATACATTAAAACAAAACCAAACCAGGGGCGCCTGGGTGGCGCAGTCGGTTAAGCGTCCGACATCAGCCAGGTCACGATCTCGCGGTCTGTGAGTTCGAGCCCCGCGTCGGGCTCTGTGCTGACAGCTCGGAGCCTGGAGCCTGTTTCCGATTCTGTGTCTCCCTCTCTCTCTGCCCCTCCCCCGTTCATGCTCTGTCTCTCTCTGTCCCAAAAATAAATAAAAAACGTTGAAAAAAAAAATTAAAAAAAAAAAAAAAAACCAAACCAGAAAAATGATCAAAAAAACCCCGTGTATTTTAAAAACACTATACCTTTTTGTTGTACTTGATCTTTTCTAGGTTTTCACAGTAATTAATTAAAAAAAAATTTTTTTTTAAATCTTTGTTTTTGAGTGAGAGAGAGAGAGAGAGAGAGAGAGACAGAGTGTGAGCAGGGGAGGAACAGAGAGAGAGGGAGACACAGAATCTGAAGCAGGCTCCAGTCTCTGAGCTGTCAGCACAGAGCCCCATGTGGGGCTCGAACCCATGAACCGCGAGATCATGACCTAAGCCGAAGTTGGATGTTAACCGACTGAGCCACCCAAGAGCCCTGGAATTAATTTTTATAAAATACCTCTCAGACTATATTGTCTGCAGGCAGATGCTCCATTTACTTCAAGAGAGGCAAACAAAGTTGGGAGCCAGTATACCTGTTAATTGATTAGACACAATACTAAATACAAGGACTAAGGAAATCATAGAGGATCTAAAGATTTTTAAAACCCATTTACCAGGCTCTTCTATAAATGTAACACTTGATAGAGCAAGCTCCACGTGCTTTTTTGGAATTCAAGAAGACTTAGTTTGTAGAGTTCCAAAGGGTGTGGTGGTGTGTTTTAGTTTAGTTTTTGAGGATACGGTACGTTTCTTTTAATGCTGGTTTATAATGCATACTTGAACTTGTAACTTTATAATTCTATGAAGGTAAGATACACAGAGTATGAAATAACTGATTAAGATCCTGTGTTTGTGCAATGTCATTAATACAACAAACTGAATGATCATTTAGGACTAAAGATTGTGTTTCTTATTAGGAATAATAAAGTCTTATCTCTAGGAGCTTGGAGAGTAACAGAGACAGAGATATAAACAATACTGATAATAAAGTATAATTAATCATCAGAGAAAATATGGAAACACAACAGAGTTCAGCTAACTGTGCCGTAATAAGACAGCTGTATTATGATTGTGAATCAAAATGACAGACCTCATTAGACCTGCTGTTATTCATAGAGGTCTTTGCCTTGGCAAATAGTTGTGCTGTCCTGTAAGATATTCCAGGATTTCTTTAATATACTAGATAGACCTGATTAATGGTTTTGAAGCTTTTAAATCTTCTCAAATTTAAATTTAAATCTCTTAAAAATCTTTTAAAATCTTTTTTTCAGCTTTTTGTTTACCCCTTTTTTTTAAATGATTTTTTAACATTTTATTTTTGAGAGAAGGGGTGGGAATGGGGGAGGGGCAGACAGAGGATCCAAAGCAGGCTCTGCACGGACAGCAACGAGCTTGATGTGGGGCTCAAACTTAGGAACCCTGAGATCATGACCTGAGCCGAAGTCAGATGCTCAAGCAACTGAGCCCCCCAGGTGCCCCAACTTTTTGTTTATCTTTACCCGAATATTATTTTAGCCTCATAGTCTGATAAAGTTTCAATTTGCTACTTTTTAAAAAAGTTTATTTATTTTTGAGAAAGAGAGCATGTGAGCAGCAGAGGGGCAGACAGTGGGGAGAGAGAGAAAATCCCATGTAGGCTTTACGCTGTCAGCTCAGAGCCCACTACAGGGCTTGAGCTCATGAACTGTGAGATCATGACCTGAGCCGAAACCAAGAGTCGGACGCTTAACCGACTGAGCCACCCAGGTGCCCCATCAGTTGCTACTTTTTTGCCTGTTATTAATGCTATTTATGATTTTCAAATATTTTGACTTTAATGTTGAAGAGTAAATGTGTTTTCAGGTAGATAATACTCCAGTTTGAAATTTGTTGAAATTTGTCTTTGCCAAGAATAAGATTTCTGGTCAATATAAATAGAATTACCTTGTGTTTTTGTTCTAGATGAGGGTGCATGTTTCTGAGTTTGAGGTTAGAATTAGGAATTGGGTGTGCCAACTGATGGATGGATGGATGGATGGTTGGATGGATGGATGGATGGTTGGATGGATGGATAAGTGCTTACAGTAGCTTACTGCCTGTGAAGTCCTACATGTTTGTGAAATGTGACTGTCAACATTGAGTAAATCAGTAAGCAAATTACTCTCCAAACCCAAGTAAGGATCTGCAAAGTTTCTTAGAATTTCACGGAAGGTGGGGTGCCTGGGTGGCTTAGTCAGTTGAGCGTCTGACTTCAGCTCAGGTCATGATCTCACACTCTGTGAGTTCGAGCCCGGTGTCCAGCTCTTTGCTGACAGCTCCGAGCCTGGAGCCCACTTCAGATTCTGTGTCTCCCCCTCTCTCTGCCCCTCCCCTACTCATGCTCTGTCTCTCTCTTTCTCAAAAATAAATAAAAACATTAAAAAGAATTTTACAGAAGGAGCAAACCTCTGCCTTGACAGAATAAGCCATAATATTCAGCTTCTTGTGTATTTTGTTAGTACTTTATCTATTTGACTTATTAATTTCTTAATATTATTGACTTATTAATATCATGGTTTCCTTTTATTGGGAAGTTTTTCCCTATTTTTATCACATTGAAACAATTTTTAGTTGTTTAAATTTTTAAGATGTTTAAATGTTTGTGTTTCTAGTTTTCCAAAGTTTTCCTCAGTCTTGGGATAATACTGATTACCAAAGAAAACCTGGCCCTTAATGAGCAAGTAAATCTGCAGGCTGGAAACATTTTTTTAAATTAATTTTTATCTAAGCTAGATTACTCTTCAAGATGTGATTTATTGCCTGAGGCTTCTTAAATCTCTTATAAAATGCATTATTTTGCCTGGCCCAAATATTATACTATCTAGGTAATACGATGTAATTAGAGCTTAATTAATTGAACCAGATTCAAGAAAACAGTGCTAAATTTTAATTTTCTCAATACCGTAAATGTCTTTTTCAATCTTCAGCTTGTTTAACTTCTATAATTTACAGTTATTCCAGTTATTACCTAATACATGCACCAGAAATCCTTAAAATAGATCTTGAGTAGCATTTTCACTACACAGTATTTGACCTCTCTATACAATACATGTATATATTCACATATATGCATATGTACATTAAATACTATGTTTCCATGACTTTAAGGTCAGAAGTTGTGTTTTCCTTATCTTTGTATTTCTAATATTTGGCATAAAGTAGATATTCATTGGAAGGAAGGGAAGATGGAACTGAGTAATCTTCAGGTACTAAGAACATCACTGAGTCCAATTTCCATCCTCTTCCGTATTTACTTAGTTTGGTTATTTTAATAGGAATGTGACAAATATAGAAGACTAAGAATGAAATTAATAGAAACTTCTGGAAAATGCAATGGTAAGGTCTAGCTCATCACTAGAAATGAGCAAGCAGAGGTTCGATTATTCTCTGACAGTGATGTTGAAGAGAGAGTCCCTGTAATGGATAGAAAGTTTAAGGTGACATCTAGTATCTTTTTTATCTTCAAATTTGTGTGAGAAGTCTATTTACTTTAATAATTAGAATGTCAAGATTTTACTTGAGAGAGTCCAAAGAACTAGATCTAAAAGAGGCAAAGGAGATGGCTTTTAACAAAGTAGTTTAAGGAAGATTTCTCATTTTTTATGTGGAGAGGAAGCAACTTTGATATTTAAGCAGAATTCATCCTCTAGAGAACCTTTTTGATTACACAGGAAATCTAGATGTTGGACAAGAAGAAAAAACAGTTTTGGCAATATAGACGTTTAAACTTAAATCACAAATAGAACATAAATATTTATATTTGGAAAATATTTGCAATAGGGGTGTCAGATAAAAGAGTCTGTATGTATAATATGCAAAGAGCTCTTACACTTTGGTAAAAACACAAACAACCTAGGAAAACGGAGAAAGAATATGAATAGGCAATTTCAGAAAAGCAAATTCAGATGCTCAATAACATCTCAAAAGATGGTCAGTCTTAAGAGCAGCCAATGAAATGCACATGAAAATAATACCAAACTAGTACTTTACACCCATAAGATTGGCAAAAATTAAAATGATCAAAAACACCCGTTACTTGGGATTGGCACCGTGGGGAGTTATTTACATACATTGCTAATGGAAATATGAGCCGTTACCGCGTTTTTAGGAAAGCAGTCAAGTAGTATCTATTAAAATGAAAACACACATATTCTATGTGTGCCCTAATTGTTACACTTCAGGGAATCTGTCTCCAAGGACAAAAAACACTCGTCAGTACGAGAAATTTCACTTCAGCGCTGTTATGATATCAAAAATGACAAACAATTCCTGTTAGTAGTGGAATGGATAAATAAATTAGAGTATATCATAATATAAACTATTGTATTGCATTCAAAAACAGCATTATATGAACTTACAGGGACTCTCTGTGAGGTATTGTTGAACGAGGAAAGAAATACGTACAGAAGAATGTATTCATACCTCCTATTCTTTTGTAGAACAATGACAAAAAAAGAAGCCCCGTGTAGGCTTATATATGTATGTCTGCCTGCACATTGATACATTCATGTGAATGTATTAGTGTGTAATGACATAGCAGAATGCATTACTAGAGGGGTAGCGTGTTTTGGGGACTGATCATAAGGCAGCAGGAGTAGGAAGAAGAAAGAGGAGGGCCCACCTTACCAGGCAATTAGGCATGAGAATGGAGAATGGAGGGGGAAGTCAAGACTGAAAATCTAAATGTGAGAGTCCATTATAATGGTAATATTAGATGCCAGCAAAAACCATAGCTGACCTCTTAGCGTGTATCTGTATTTTCTGCCATATATTTTTCCATAATCTGCTTTGCCTTTGCAAGAGCTCAGCAATAGGTTTTATAAAATCTTCTGTTTCTGCCAGCTTACATAAAAACAGTGTCTCTCAGATGACCTCTTACATCAAGGAATTACACAAAAATCTTCCAACTGATAACATGTTGATTTTTGATTCACAAAATATAGCCGTCAGACTGCTTTGTTTTCATGTCCACGCTGCCGAGCTCAACCCTTAGCCAGAGCAGATGTTTCGTAAATGTTAAATGAATGAGTAAATGAAGAGACAAATTTCTCTTTGTAACACGGTATCATTTTTATCTTCTAAAGAAAGACAGGCTTATTAGGAGACAGGAAAATAGGACTACTGGCTGTTTTTACTTAGCCATCCCAAGGGAAAGAGAGAGGTCTGATCTCCCAGTATTTACCTGTCGGCCCTATTGAGGATCCCTGGCTTTTCTGAACCCTCAGTACTGCCAAGAGAAAAGATATGACTGGCGAAACCTGGGATGTTTTGCTTCTGATTTTCATGGGGCCAGATTCCATAGAAGGAAAGGTATGGGGAGCTTGAGCAAACCAAAATGGCAACTGTCACTGTCCACCACGAAGATTAATTAGAATTTAAATTTCCAAGCAAGTCTTTCTCTTAATCCCTGCTAATTTATGGAGAAGTGGAAATTCAAAAAAAAAGATTTTAAGAGGAAAGAAACATGGTATGTAAACATGGGAAATGTAACATCTAAGTATTTTACTAAAGGGGAAAAAAGAGGTAGATTCTGTAAAGTGATTGAAAGATGGAATATTAAGGGTGAGAACCTCTCTTTTCAGGTTTCCTTATGTTGTTCCTAATCTCTGTGGTCAGAGGGCAGGAGTCCAGGCTGTGTTTGCAGGCCTGGTTCATTTTTCCACTGTGTTCCTCACAGGCTCAAAGGTCCATTGAAGTGGTAAATAAATGCACTCTGAAGTGATCACAACTCACCTTGTTTAGCTGAACTTGCTTAGGGGCAATTTACACAGTTCCTAGTCAGCCAAGCTTGTTTGTGATAACTGTGGAGGAGGTGTGACAACGACAGAAAAGAACCAGACCGAGAACCATTTGGGAGATGGGAGAGTGTGAGTGCTGATATGCTTCCCCCTCCCTGCCTCTCCTAAGAGTGTTTCTCCTTGTTGCACTAAATGTACCTATGTCACATTTTCCTGTGTGCAGGAAACACTCCCTAATGGAAGAGTGGAGTCCGAGCAGGGGGAAACATGGAAGCTGTATTGATCTGTGCTTATCCTACATCACTCCTCCCCACCGAGCCAATGATTGATGTTTTCAGAAACCTTCGGGAGCCTTTCTTTGTTGGATGTTGCCATTGCTGTTTCAAAACAGGAAAACGATTATGCATCAATTATGCGGAGAAAATATTTTTCTTGATTTTTTTTTTTTCTCCCAACAATGAGTGGGAGGAAATTACACAAAGTGAGTATTAGGGTATTATTTAGAAACCATTCCATTTTCACTTAGGCGGCACTAGTGTTAAGCAAGAGGGTCCTTTCGAGGAGTTTGCTGTGATGTTTGCATTTTTACCAAAACACGTTGGTATAGGGGTTTGTTTACTCTTAAATTACCGTTTTGAGGTCTAGAAATTTTTTTCCCCAACCTGAAACAACAACAAAACCAGCCCACCCCACCCCCAAAAAAAGAAAAGAAAAAAAAGAAAAAGAAAGAAAAAAAAAACCCATTATTTAAGAAACCTATTTCTCAATCCTACAGTGAGTGGCTCCATGGTTATTTTTGCCCTATTATGGATTCTCTCAGCTGAAATTAGGAGAAAGTTTCCATTTAAGTCATCACTAATGAAAGCTCTTCAATTATCTTTTCACGTAAATGATGTCATGGTTGTACACATTCTCTGTGGCCTGAGAATGCTTACTAAATCATAAAAATAAGTATTGAGGGTTGCCTGTGAATAGTATTTTCTGTATTATTGTTCATCAGGTTGTGGCCCCCATTTTTTTCTCAATAGATTAAAAAGAGGCAATTATTAAGGTTTTTTTTTTTTAATTTTTCTTTAATGTTTATTTTTGAGATCGATAGAGCGTGAGCAGGGGAGGGACAGAGACAGAGGGAATCACAGAATTCAAAGCGGGCTCCAGGCTCTGAGCTGTCAGCACAGAGCCCTATGTGGGGCTCGAACTCACGAACAGGGAGATCACGAGCTGAGCCAAAGTCGGAGGTTCAACTGACTGAGCCACCCAGGTGCCCCAAGTTTTTTTTTTTTTTTTTTTTAAATACCTCCAAACCATAATCCCTTGCATATTATTGGTATTGTAACTGCTTACAATTGGTATTGTAACTTACTTAACAGGAACTTAGTATTTGATAAGATGCTTCTAAACGTTACACAGAAGAACAATAAGCTTCAAAGATACACAGAGGTGTCATCCAAAGTTAATCCTAGGTCTTGACTAACCTTGTTTTCTTTTACATTTGAGAGACTATTATCTACCCACATGACCTCAAGTTTGTAAATGTTCACATGACACCAATCACCAAATATCTGTTGGGTCTTTTCATTATTATTCTTGAATCTCTCCCTTCTGCCAATCACTTTGTCTTTCACCAAGACAAAAAATAAACTTTAATTGGAATCTCTTCCTGAAGTTTCTCCATACTTCAGCTGTTTTTCTTTCATGCTGTTGCCAGATTATTTTGCTGAACGTGAAGTCTTGGTCCTGCCATACTCATGCTGGAGACCTTCAACGTCTTGAATCGTGTTGAGGAAAAGTTCTAAGCTCTAGCGTGACATAGAAGTCCCTCAAATTTCTGGCCTCAGCCTAATTTGCTAGTTTCATAATCTGCCCTGTGATCTTCCCTCCTGACATCATACTGAAGCCGTATTGAACAGCTTGC
The DNA here is from genome assembly GCF_022079265.1 of Lynx rufus. Lineage (NCBI taxonomy): Eukaryota > Metazoa > Chordata > Mammalia > Carnivora > Felidae > Lynx > Lynx rufus. Next base: position 125,508,787 of record NW_025814834.1, on the reverse strand, counting down.
TCTTTTCTGAACTTGCCTCTAGGATTCCACCTCCACATGCACTGTTTTCCCTGAGTGTCATTCTCTCATTTTGTCTATTCAAATGCTCTATGATTTCTTTAGGACTCTGCATCCTTATAACATGTGTCCAAATCTGTTATAACATTAATATAGTAAGTTATGATTGTTTACATCTTTCCCACTAGATTAGGGACTCTCTAAAGGTATAGACTAATCATCATTTTGTAAATTCTCCCTCCTGTGTTCATTGCGGTGCCTGACATACAGTAGGTGTTCCATATGCTTTTGGATGTTGGATTGAGTGCAGATACACGGTTTAAACACTTTTTCACCCCCAAAGAATTTGTTTCAGCTGTAAAAATGTCTAAGGAGTATAGTGTCCCCTTTCTATCACATTCTTGCAGAGTACCACCTGTTCTGAATATTCTGGTAATTCAGTTGTAGGTGAGGGAAGGCATTCTTAAAGTATGATCTATAAAACCTTGTTAAAATTTACTTGGTAATATTAAGGAGAGTGATCATATATGAGCACAAGTTGGGAAAGAATGATGGGATAGTCATTTTTAATCAAACTCTTAAGTACCAAATGTTGATAACTTAGAAGCTTGGCAGTTGAAGCAGGTGGATTGATTTAATGTGTCCATGCTTCAAGGGGGAAAAATATCAGTTTTGCTTTATATCATCTGATTTTGTTGTTTCCCTTCTTTTAGTCAGCAACAAATCAGTTTCAAATTTAAACATAAGTTTGACCGAACTTAAGTATTTGCTCTGCAAATGTTATAGGTGTGTACTTTTCATTTTTATGTCTCTAGGTGATTAGTTCAGAGGATTCTGGTTCATGAAATGGCAGGTGTCTTTTCTGCCTCCACAAGGTAATTACAGGTTGATTACATTTTTATGTCCTATCTGCATAAAAATTTGCTTATCACTGCATAAAAATTTGGCATATCACTACATTGAATAATTGCATTCATCAAACAAATACTTATACTATAGTCCCCTCCCACCCACAAAAAAAAAAAAAAAAAGACCCAAACTACTTAAGTACAGTCAAGTTAAATTGAATGTCACAAATAGTACTGAAGGAAAAAAAGGAAGCCATCTCGTAGCATACAGCCTGAAGGCCAACTGTTAAAGACCTCTGAGGGTTAGCTTTTCCCTGTTGCCATGGACGTGAGAACCAGTTGTGTTCACCTATCACAGGCTGGCACAGACTGGACACTCAGTATGTGTCTAAATGAATGGAAGGCTGAGAGTTTAGATTATTTTATTTATTTGTTTATTTTTAATCTTTATTTCTTTTGAGAGAGAGACAGAGTGTGAGCAGGGGAGGAGCCGAGAGAGAGGGAGACAGAATCTGAAGCAGGTTCCAGGCTCTGAGCTGTCAGCACAGAGCCTGACGCGGGGCTCGAACTCATGAACCGTGAGATCATGACCTGAGCTGAAGTCGGACACTTAACTGACTGAGCCACTCAGGTGCCCGGAGTTTAGATTATTTTAATAGCAAAATTGGTAGTACCATCTCCACTTACCACCTCCTGAGTTTTTGCTAAATTGTAGGGATATTCTCTTATCTGAAGTCAAGTTAGGGTAGTTTTATTTGTTTTGTTGTTGTTGGTCTGTTCCAAATATTTTCTTTAGTTTTAGGCCCCTATAGCCCAGTATCAGAATTTATATTAGGTAGTCATATATTACATAGTAATAGGAAGCAGAATGAAAATAATTTTGTAAGAAAGTCATGTATTCGCTTTCTAGGTGACCTTGCCCAAGTCCTTCGTGTTCTCTGCACCTCAGGGTCTTTGTACAATACAATGGAAAGATTGAATCAGGAATCTGAAAGAATTGTTATTGGGGAATTACAAGTGGCTAGATAGTTTTAGGAAAATTAATGAAGCTGGTATTAGGCTGTAACTTAAATGGTTTACCTTTCAGGAGCATTGCTCTCAGGGGGCAGCACATTGGAACTGTAAAAGCAGTATGATTATATATTTTTATTTTTAATTATTTATTGTTTTTAATGTTTATTTTCGAGAGAGAGAGAGAGTGCACGCACACAGCTGGGGAGGGACGGAAAGAGAGGGATTTAGAATCCGAAGCAGGCTCCAGGCTCCGAGCTGTAAAGCACAGAGCCCCGCGCTGGGGTCTTACTCGCCAACCCTGAGGTTGTGACCTGAGCCGAAATTCAGAGTCAGATACTTAACCGACTGAGCCACCAAGGTGCCCCATGATTTTTAAAGTTATAGTAGCATTGAGTGGGCGCCTGGGTAGCTCAGTGGGTTAAGCGTCTGACTCTTGATTTCGGCTCGGGTCACGATCTCAGGGTTCATGAGACTGAGCCCCACCTAGGGCTCTGTGCTGGCGGCGCTGAGGCTGCTTGAGATTCTCTCTGCCTCTCTCTCCCCTTCCCTTGCTTGTGTGTGCACAGGCACGCTCTCAAGATAAATAAACATTAAAAAAATAAAGTTATAGTAGCGTTGCACATAATTATCTCCATTACACCCTCCCCGGAGTCACCTCACACAACTGTAGGAGAGTGACATTCCTGGCTTGAATTTTCTGGCCTTGTTTTATATGCATGGTAAATTAAAAAAAAATAAAAAAAACTTCCTCTTTAGTCTTCTCTATTTCTCTTTAAAGTTGGAAGCCATTTATACTTTAAGTACATTTAAAAGTTTTAAGTTTTAAATTATAAACTTTAATTTGAAAATACTTAAATGGCAAAAGATGATCTCAAATTTAAGATCGATAAAATAATGATTCTTAGGGCAAGACAGAATGGGTAAAAATGATTTGTCTGTCTTTGTGGGATTAAGGGATTCATCATAAAGAAAAGTCTTCCTGTGTGTCAAGTGTTCGATTTTTAAATCAAAGTCCTCCTTTGCAGATGTTTAAACACATTAATCTTCTATTCTGACAACTCAAAGACTTAAAAATGAAATGTTAAGATCTGTCTTTATTTGGCTTTAATTGTAAATTGCAGGCGTTGGAGAGAGCATAATTAACTCTATTACTGCAACAAACATTTAAAGATGTAAATAATTTTGAGTGTTCTGTTTGAAAATTTGGGAGAGAATTACTCTCTACGAAGCCATCCCCAATTCTCTTTGTTCTTTTTACTGTGTTTCCTCAGAAAATTCTGTTTGTTACATCTGTAAGGAAGGGGAATGAAAATATGCTTTGGGGGCATAATGTTGAAAATTTTTAAAGCTTGTTCTCTTCATTCTGTCCTCTTCCAAGCGGTCTGCTTAATGATGGTGCACAAAGCATTTGTATTCCCACTGTCGTTTTCTTAAACCACAGATCCAAATGCCAAACATAGAATTTACCTCCAGGATATGAAAGATGGCAAAGCATAATGCTAAAATGTAAAATCTGAGGAACAAGTAAGAGAGGAAGTCTCCTATAAATTCTGACATCTAGTAGTTCTAGGTCAGTGCCCTAATTGCCAACCTTTGCCTGTATTTGTGAGTGTCTATTATGCATCATTATAAGTAATCTGGTCTGGTTACAATAGAGTTTTTCAGGTAGATGTTGATTTGGGGCTCTGAATCCAAGTTTTTCTTCAGTAGACCGTCACAGTGGTAAAACGAAACCATGCGAAGTTTTGAGAAAACCATTTCTTTTGGTAAAAATGGCAAGAAAAGTTGTGATCTCATTGTGACAGATTCCCACAGGCCACGGATGTTTATCGTTCTGTTGTGATATCTGAATGATACGAGTAATGTTTGGGAATGTTTGGGTTTTTTGACATGACATTTGTTGTTTAACCTGTAAAGTGGTAGTAGCAAGGCTTGATGGAGAGTTTTGAATAAAAAGAAAGAGCGAATGAAGGCTAGGATATAAATTTTATGGTCTCTTCTCAAACGTTTGTCTAAAGTCAGTCAAGAAGTTCGTTACATTAAAAAGCAATTAAATTTCACAGTTTCACTAAAGTTGTTTGTTTTTTTACCTGTATGTGACCTCCAGAAGTGATCTGACCTTTTTTGAATGCATTCTCTGTGCCAGTATGCCAGACCATTTACATGATTATCTCATTATCTCATTTAATCCTTAAACAACCGTGTAGAATAGATATTATCTTCATTTACAGATAAGGAAAGTCAGGGCCCAGACCTAAGTAAATTGCTCAGGGCCACTTACCTAGCTAGTAAATAAATGACAGAGGCGGGACTCAAAATCACAGCTGTCTGATTCCTCCCAGTGTATTTTAGGTCCCTGATGGATATCTGCAACAGAAATTTGATCCTTCTAATTCCCTTTCTCTTAACCCTTTAATGGTTCTATGCAGTTTAATGGTGCATGGAAAATTTTCTTCTGCTTTCACATCCTTCGGTACTTCCAACATTTGACCGCTTCCTCTTGTGTACTCCCAAGTCCATCTTCCCGGCTCCTGAAATAACACCAAAGACATACACCTCTCACATTGCTCCCAGAGGGCAAAGATCACCCCAGTAATGGTTCATTCATGTTGTCTGAATAAGTGAATGGAGTTTTAGATTTTTGGCTAGTTTCCATCCACTGTGTTCAACTTGACTGGTTCCCTATGCGTTGATATTTCTTAAGAGTATGGCTTTATACGTTCAACAGTAGTAACCAGATATTTTTTACTTATAAAAGCAACGGCTTCCCACTGAACATTATGATTGGCCTCATACTTGATTTTAGTTTGGTAGTTGGGGAAAGCAGAGTACTTAAAATCCTATCAAAAAGGAACCTTGCTGTGTTTTTTCTTACACGTTTATATATTGTACAATAAAAGCATAATTATTTAGATCTTAAACTTAGCTTTTTGATTAGATATTGAAGCATTTCACCCACAATCAGAACTGCAAATCCCTATTCCTACGTATTAAGTTGCCTGCGTTCATACTGTGATTTAGAGTTTTGACAAAGCACCTAATCTTTCTCATAGCTAGCAGAATTATTTCCAAGTAAAATTGCTATGAAGCTTGTTAGGTCAAATACATTTTCCTGTGATAGATAAAAATGCGTATTGTATATTGTCTCTAAAGGGATCTTAAATCTAACCATTTTAATTTAAAAAGTAATTAAGTTTATTTAGAATTTTATTTATTATTTGGTACAAAGAGTGCTTGTTATCTTATTAAATGAATGTCAATGCTTATTTATAAATTGAAATATAGAATGCAGGAGGCAGCTAAACAATTGTTGAATATATTCTGTCTCCAAATTTTATTTCTTCCAAGGAATCAGCAGCAGTTTGTTTCTCCCATTACTGTGAGCCACACATCATTTTAGGAGGAAAAAAAAAGGGCGGGGGGGGGGGGGGAGAGTGTTGATGATTTCCGACATCACCCTAATCCTGTCTATGCAAACAGAAACAAAAGCCTCAGGAATGTTTCTTTCAAAATGTAATCTCTGCGCTCCAGAAACCCATTCTAGATGTATGCCCTTTGGGGTTTATATAAACTTCTTGAAGTTGGGTTGGGATCGAAAGGAGATTTCTTAAGAATAATTCCGTTACTTTGGAGGCTTGAGACTTGCTTCATAGCTTAAAGTTTGATTGAATTTCTCATAATTAATTATCTTTTTACTTCCTTATCCCATGAGGGAAGCCTATATTAACCACTGGATGGAAGTAATTATTGTAAAACACAGTCTGAAGGCAAAATCTTAATGGCTTCTATTAAATTTCTTTTTGTTATGACTTTTTATGGAAATGTGTTAAATGTTTGATAATGTTCATTATCCCCAAATAATGGGACTACTATCTGATAGAGCTTGCTTGTGTCAGGGGTCTCCAAAACGGCTCGCAGATTCGGTGATTTGCTAGGACTTAAAGACGCAGCATACAGTCCTACTCATAGCTATGATTTATTCCTGCAGTAGGAAAAGGCCCATGGCACAAAGTCTGAGGAAACCAGGGTCATGATCCCACTGGAGTCACATGGGATGCGCTTAATTCTTCCGGCCTTGAGTTATGACAACATATGTGAGATATTGCCTACTGGGGAAGCCCATCAGAGGCAGTGCCCAGTTTTTATGGGGGCTGGTCACATAGGGTATCCTCTGCCTAGCACGGACCAGAATTCTAGACTGCCAGAGCGAAAGCACATGTTCATCCTGAACCACATTGTTTTCACAAACAGGCACAATGAGACACTCTTACCAGGGAATGGTGGGCACCCTCCCTAAATCCACCTTCCCAGAGGCCAGCCAAGGACCAGTCTTGACAGTAGGTCTTTCTAAGGATAGCAGTCTCAGGTCTGTTGTGTTAACTGGTTTCTGCACACATGCTATAGAACTTGAATGACTATGGGTAAAGTTTGTCTTAATTGTTACAGCTTTGGAAGAGGATGATAAATTCGTGCCTGTTTTATGATAGCTAGTATCTGTGGTTTGAAATGAATATAATAAACATGGTCAGTTCGGACTTTAATACTTCAAGCATATTAACTTTGGGATTTGATGTTTATTTTTTTAGCAGAAATGTTAAAATGCATGTTACAAAATGATCACAATATGAATGAATATACTGAGACTTTATTTTTCTCAGTTCTCTGAGTGTAAGCTCTATAAAGCATAAAAAATCAGCAACGTTTGAGTGCATACCATATACCTATCTCTGCTTTAGATACTAGGGTTATAGAAATGAACCAGGCATGGTTCCCACCTTGAAGAAGCCCAAATTCTAGCAGACATGATAGAAATGTAAACCATAAGTGTTTATAAATTAACATAGGGGATATCATTTTGTTTTTTAAACTATTTTAGATGTATTAAAATATATTTTTCTTATGCTATTAAGTGTATATTCTGTAGACACTACTATGTAGTCTTTTAAAAAAAAATTTTTTTTAATGTTTATTTCTGAGACAGAGACAGAGCATGAGTGGGGGAGGGGCAGAGAGAGCGGGAGACACAGAATCAGAAGCAGACTCCAGGCTCTGAGCTGTCAGTGCAGAGCCTGATGCGGGGCTTGAACTCACGAACTGTGAGATCATGACCTGAACTGAAGTCGGTCGCCCAACTGACGGAGCCACGCAGGTGCCCCAACACTACTGTGTAGTCTTAAGGTTTTTTTTTTTTTTTTTTTTTTTTTTTAAGAATTTCTTTAGTGTCCTGTTCAGGTTTCTGGATTTTTGTGTTAGATAAGGGGGTGGGGTGGGGTGTTTAATTATATAATTCTTGGCTGTGATAAATCTCTGTGCTGGAGCCTATATATGCTCTGCCTGCTTATACCTCAAACATTTTAGTAGCCAGCTTTAAGAAAAATTTTGCATTTAATGCTAGTTTGGTTTTTTTTTTTTTTTAAGAGAAAGTGGGGGTGGGGGTGGGGGTAGGGGCAGAGGGAGAGAGAGGATCTCAGCCAGGCTCCCCACCCATTGTGGAGCCTGACTTGGGCCTCAACTCAACTTCATGACCACAAGATCATGACCTGAACCAAAATCAAGGGTTGAGCACTTAACAGACTGAGCCACCCAGGTGCCCCCACCTAGTGTTAACCTTAACATCCAGTACTAATAGTAGTCACATTTTGATTTTATGCAAAATCTTATATGAAAAGAAATCAGTCGTCATTGTTTCCTATCACATCCATCCAGGGTGTCTTTTTAATCCCACCTCTGTTCCTGAATTACCAAGTTCTTAATCAATTTTGCTTTCTTTCATGTGTCTTCATTGCCCCTTTGGATTTGACCATTTTATTTATTTATTTATTTATTTTTAATTTTTTTTTTTCAACGTTTATTTATTTTTGGGACAGAGAGAGACAGAGCATGAACGGGGGAGGGGCAGAGAGAGAGGGAGACACAGAATCGGAAACAGGCTCCAGGCTCTGAGCCGTCAGCCCAGAGCCCGACGCGGGGCTCGAACCCACGGACCGCGAGATCGTGACCTGGCTGAAGTCGGACGCTTAACCGACTGCGCCACCCAGGCGCCCCCTTGACCATTTTAACATAATAGGCTTGGAAGTTTCATCTAGTCTCTACTCCACAAAGATGGCTGTTCCAGGCTGTCTTCTAACCTGGTATCAGATTCTTCTGTCCTGTCCACAGCTCCGCAAAAGAACACGGGATGGAAAACCAGGAGGCATGTGTGCTGTATCAGGGACTTTGCTAACTCTTCCTCCCCTCTGAGTTCCAGCCGTGCTGCGTTGTCTTTATAGTTACTTGCGTGTTTCTTTTCACCTTCTGTCCTCTTAGAGGCTGTGCTTTTTTTTCCCCCTCACCTCAGTGATACAACTAGTTGTGTGACTTTTTAAGCTACTTAACCTCTCAGTGCCTCAGGCTACTCAACTATCAAATGTGGGTAATAATACTAATTCGAAGGTAAGACGCACAAGGGGTTTTGTGAGAATTAATTTCATACATGTAAATATCTTAGGCTGGTGTCCAGCCCACATTAGCCACTCAAAAAATGATAGCCCTTTTCCCCAACTTTTTTTTTTTTTTTTAAGTTCAGACCTACAAAATGGGAAAAGAAGAGCTATTGAGTGTCCATATACTTTTGGCTTAATCTTTAACCTATGCCAAATTTGCTTTATCTCTTTCATGTGTGTGTATGTGTATATGTGTGGGTAATATTTTTTAAATTTTTTAAAGTTTATGTATCGAGAGAGAGTGAGAGAATGAACAGGGGAACGGCAGAGAGAAAGAGGAACAGAGGATCCATGTGGGTGCTGACAGCATAGAGCCTAATGTGGGGCTTGAGCTCATGAACTGTGAGATCATGACCTGAGCCGAAGTCGGACGCTTAACCGACTGAGCCACCCAGGTGCCCCTATGTAATATTTTAAAGTAAATTACTTGAGGGGCGCCTGGGTGGCTCAGTCGGTTAAGTGTCTGACTTTGGATCAGGTCATGATCTCGTAGTTCGTGAGTTCAAGATGCACATCGGGCTCTGTGCTGACAGCTCAGAGCCTGGAGCCTGCTTCAGATTCTCTGTCTCCCCCTCTCTCTCTGCCCCTCCCCTGCTCTACTCAATCTCTCTCTTTCAAAAATAAAGTAAGCTAGATGCACACATTATAATACTCCTGATATATCAGCATGTATCTCCTAAGAAGAAGGACATTTTCCTACATGACCACAATATCATTTGCACACTCAAGAAGTGTAAGAATGAGACAATAAAAGTGCTTAATATGCAGGCTATGTTCAGATTTCCCCTGTTATTTCAAAAATATCCTTTAAAGCTTTTTCCTTTTTTTTTCTTTCTCCCTTTTTAAAAAACCTAGGATCCAAAGAAGAATCTCATTTGCTTTACTTGTCCTGACTCTTCAGTCTATTAATTTAGATCAGTCTTCCTGCTTTTTTTCTTTTTCTTTTTGTCCTTTCATGACATTGACATTTTTGAAGAGTCTGGGGCAATTGCTTTGTAAAAGGGTTCTTTTGAAAGCTGCATATAGAGATTAAAAGATAGATGTTGTTCAACTGTGTTCTCTCTCTCTCTAGTCTTCGCTTAACTATTACAGTTTAAAGTTTGGAGAAGGTAAGTGACTAATGGAAATAATTTGAATGATGCAGAAGATCATTAAAAATAAGTGGCTAGATTAGAATATTCCCAAAGATGAGGTTTATGAGATTTATGAAGAAGAAAATGATTAGACCAAGATGGTTGTTTTATTTGACAAAGGCTTTAAGCTCTGTTGCATCTTGTTCTTCAGTATTTATTGAGCTTTTGCTACGATGTCCCTATTCTTCTAATGGGTGCAGTTCAGGGAGTGAGACAGACAAGTAATTGGGCAGTTACAGTACAGTGTGATAAGGCACGTGTGCACGTATATTTGTTCCTTGGGAATCAAATAAGAGAGGCAGTGAACTTACAATTGGGAGATTGAGGGACTTCTTTAAAGAAACGATGTCCATGTAAACACATGAATGTAGATCTAAAAGGTGTGCAAGAAATAGCCAGACCAGTGGTTGGAGGAAGAGTGTTCCGGAGAGACAGAGAGCATCACCCACAAAACCCTAGGAGAAGAACATTCTGAGGAATGTAAGAATTACAGTGGGTATGGAGTGTGGAGAGGGAACTACAGAGGAGCTGAGGCTAAAGAGGAAAGCTGGAGGCCACATCAACCATAGTAAAGGATTTGACTGCTAGTCTTAGTTCACTTGGAAGCCCCTGGAAGGTTCTGCATGAGAGCAGAGGTGTGATATAATGAGATTTGTATTTTAGGAAAATCACCCTGGCTACACTGGACCACAAAGCTGGTGGCCAGGAGTCCATTTAGGAAGCTGTTGGTTTAACTAGGCAAAAGAGGATAGCGACCTGGATCAGGGTAGTTGTCGATAAAATGGAGAGGACGGAGTTTGAGAACTATTTAGATGAAATCAGTAGTATTTGGTGATGGAGGGGGAAGGGCAACATTAACGGAAACAGACTCTAGAGCCAAAGCATTGAAGTTCAAATGCTAACTCTCTACCACTTAATAGCTTTGTAAACTTTGGCAAATTCCTAAACCGCTCAGTGCCTCATTTCTTCATCTGTAATATGAAGAGAAACACAATATTTACCTCAGAAGAATGTTGTGAGGATTAATTAATATAAGTACAGTGCATAGGACGATGCTAGGTACACAGTACTGTGTATTAGTTATTGTAACTCACTGTTGCAATTTGTTACTGTTGACTTGAAAAGAGCCAAGATTGATGACCGAGTTTCTAGTTTGGCCTCTATGGCAAGTTATGTACTTTTTGGTAGTGGAGGAGGGGTGATGAATTGAATTCACATTTGGACTTGCTGGTTTTGAGGAACTTTTGGGACACCCAGGTAAGAACATTCAGTAGGCTGAAGAGTTTGGAAGTAGGTATCATCTAGGGAATTACTAGCACATAAGTGATGGTTAGAGAAGTTCTATGGGTAGATGAGACATCCCCCTCACCCCCAAAAGAAGAGCATGATAAATAGGGAGGAAGGGTTATAAAGGCTGTGTTATATTATATTATTTAAGTTAAAAGCCAGGGTATAAATCTTGGTGCCAAGCGGAGGGTTTAGAAAATGACTTTCAGCTTTCATTACAACTGTATTCACATGAATTTGGGCTTTAGAGGATATTGAGCTGAGGTCAAGTGGCAGTCAGGTAGAAGAAAATTCCTTCGCTGAGAAAAGCTGCATCTGTAGGGCAGCCATTTGGCTAACCTGGGGAAGATGCTGCTGACTGTTCTTTTGCTTCTGACTGAGGGAAATTAAAGAGGAAAGACTGATTTCTAATTGTCAGAATGGCAGGGAACTTAGAATGAGTTCTTAACTTTTTTTGTGAATTATGGGTTCTGGTGAAATACATATTGCTAGGATTAATTAATACTGTATTTACTAAAGAATTCTGTTTTTTCAACTGCTTCTTATGAAGATTTTCAAAGCTGCAATGAACTTGAGAATAATAGGACAATGAACACCCATATAACCATCACCTAGATTCCATACTCTTCACCTCTGAGTGTTTAGCCAAACCTTTCCAAGGCAAACTGCAAATTTCATGATGCTGCATTCCTGAAATATTCCCAACTATTTAGCATGCATTTCCTTTTGTGATACCATTACCACAGGAAAATTAATGATAGTTTCTTTTTCTTTGATATTTCAGTGGTAGTCAATTTTATTATAGTCTGAGATTGCTAGCTATAAGAGATTAAACTATATTAAAATGTTTTCTCATAACAAGTTGCTCTTAAGTGACCATAAATATGAGACAAAAGCAAGAAATTACGATTTTTTAGAGAATTTTTGAGAAAACTTATGAGCAATACTAGTTTGTCTAGTATTTTTTTTCTCTCTTTAGAAATTTTGACTATCAAAGATCTATTAAGTTCTGAGTCATGTTTTACTGATTTTTCAAATTCCAGTGAAGAAGAAAATATCACCAAATATTTTTGGTGTATATTTTTAAAATGTAACCTAGAGGTCAGCATTATAAAATTAACATATCCTATCCTCCATACTATTGTTTCTCCAACCATTTGGGGGAACTAGGAATATCTTCTGCTTCTTTGCTGCCACATAATAGCTAATCAAGATATCCATTTTTAGTTTTCAATATAATATAGGAGAAGAGATTTCTTAAAGTAGGAATAAACCTTTCTGGTAATTTAACCTTCTAAATCTTTCTAACAATTTAACTTTTTAAATAGTATGTTTCTTTTAGTATACAAATAACATTAGTAGAAATATATATATATGGAACACACACACACATATGGTAGTTTTAACTCTGACTTTTAGATTTAGTAGCAATAGTATTTTAAAATTTTATAACTATATATGTTTAATTTTTTTGATATCTGAACAAAATAATCACAAATAATTTATTGAGGGACACCTGGGTGGCTCAGTCAGTTAAGCATCCGACTTCTGCTCAGGTCATGATCTCATGGTTCGTGAGTTCGAGCCCTGTGTCAGGCTCTGTGCTGACAGCTCAGAGCCTGGAGCCTGCTTCGGATTCTGCGTCTCCCTCTCTCTCTGTCCTTCCCTCACTCACACTGTCTCTGTCTCTCAAAAAATGAATAAATGTTAAAACATTTTTTTTAAATAATTTATTGAATACCCTTACCATGCCTTACTTTTTAATACAGACCACGAAAAATAAAGAAATAAATTATTACTCTAGTGCTTTTAGGGAACTTAAATGCACTAATTGGAAATTATTATTATACTGATGTGAGATTATATTGTTATTATTTCAAATTTTGAGGCTAGGTCCTGGAATACCAGGCTTATAGGCATTACTTTCAACAGCAGTGCCCCTACAGAGTTTGACCAAGAATTGGTTCGCTGTTAAAGCTGCAGCTGAATGTTTCCTTACATAATGTGACAGACTTTTTAATTGCACCCTTCTCTTTCCCTCATATTTCATAATTATTCACATTATTTAATCTTTTTCTACTTTCGTGATGTCTGCTTTCATCTTGCATTTCTCCATACCTCACCTTCACTTGATTCTTCTCTTGAGAAATTTTTGGGAGATAAAAACATTAAAAATAAAAAAAATAAAACCTAGCCTTTCTGTTTTGGCAGCTGTGTTTTTCTAACAGTAATTTCTTAATATCCCTTACTATTCAAGCCATATTCTGATTTCCTGATTATCTCAGTGTTTTATAAAGATTTTTTTTTTCCTTCCTGGACAGAATTCATTCCAGGATCATATGTTGCCTTTGGATGTTATACCTCTCTCTTTTTTTCTAGAACATCTTCATACTTCTTCTGGTTTTGTGTTGTCTTGCAAGGGAGCACTGACTTTTTAAGAAACCAGAATATTCAAGGCGCCTGGGTGGCTCAGGTCATGATCTCAGAGCTCCTGAGTTTGAGCCCCGCTTCAGGCTCTGTGCCGACAGCTCTGAGCCTGGAGCCTGCATTGGACTGTGTTCTCCCTCTCTCTCTGCCCCTCCCCAGCTCGCACTCTGTCTCTCTGTCTCTCAAAAATGAATAAACGTTGAAGAAAAAAAAAAAAAAGAAACCAGAATATTCTAATTTCTCTATTTGATTGTTTCTTTGTAGTATCATTTATCTTGTTCCTCTATCCTTTATAATTCCTATAAACTGGAACATAAGTCTAAGGGCTTGATTCTATTCAGATTAAAATTTTGGACTCAAATATGGATACATTACAGATGGTACTGTAAACTTAATATTGTATTGCATTAGGAGGACGTCAGATTGTTAGACTATTAACAATACTGAATTTGATCTTTTCTGTGTCACAGTATACTTTTCCCATCTGAAATTAGCAAGTAATCTGTGAGGTAATAATTTCATACCAAATGGCTTATCATCTGTCGATGATTCTCGCCTGAACCAATTATTTCATAGCTAAATCTGTCATTTCTTCTACATGTTCACTAATGTAAAGAACTTTTCCTTTTCTGCTGGAAATGAACATCAGTTCTTTCCCCAAAAGGCAGAATAAATCCTTACTTCTTTTAATGTGAAGTTTTGAGGATAGGGGATTGGTGTTATAGTCTCTACCACTGGTTACACATGTGCTCTTCCCCCCCCACCCTTTCTCTTTTTAGAGTATCATTATGTACTCATGGATTTTTATTTATTCAATTTGTTATAAACAGTTATAGCTGTTATTCTTTTTGGTGTTCACATTCTCTCAAGAGGCTGGTGAGAGCCTCTCAAAGCTGGCTCATATGCTTTTTTGACAGCCTTTCATTAGTTTTTTTCCTTACTTTTCAGAAAATCATAATGACCTAGGCTCACTTATACTTTCCCTGCTGGAGCCTTGGTTCCTTTTAATGGAGAAGGGTATTTAGAAAGCAAGATCTGAGCATTAGATGGGGTGCCCAGGTGGTTCAGTTGGTTAAATGTCTAACTCTTGGTTTTGGCTCAGGTCATGATCTCATGGTTTGTGAATTTGAGCCCCACTTGGGGCTCTGTGCTGAAAGTGCGGAGCCTGCTTAGGATTCTCTCATTCTCTCTCTCTCTCTCTCTCTCCCCCTCTCTCTCTGCCTCCCCCTCCCCTCATTCATTCATTCATTCATTCTCTCTCTCTCTCCCTCCCTCAAAATAAATAAACTTAAAAAAAAAAAAAAAAAACCCAGATCTGATCATTAGAGATGTTCATTGCTACTGGGATGCCATTACCTGTAGTGGATATAATTAGGTCATGTATATATACTACCTTCCTAGTTATGTTTGTATATGCATGTATATTTTTAAAGCCATGGTTTCATGTTGATATCTGTGCAGATTTAATACCACAATCCACTGTGATGTTTTCTGTCTTCCACCAAATACCTTGGGTTCCTAATATCATTTCCATAACTACCTATTTGTTTTATCTAACAGTACAAATAAAATAGGTTCAAAACTACATGAACTAATATTAATACTCCAACTGTCACGTGAACTTGAAGACTTCTTTGTAATTTTGTTATCCTTAGACTATGTCCCAGTATTTATGCCAGAGTACTATATTCAAAAGTGACTTGAAATATTTTTTGTCTTCATGTGGTTATGTTACCAACCTGATACGCAGTTAAATTGGTTTATTTCCACTTGTTTTCAGCGTTAAGGTTTGCCGATTTAGATTTTTTTTTTACTTAGTTTTATTCTCTTGAATGTGTAAAAACATTTGAATAGTTCAGAAGTCAAACTATATTAAAAAGTAGAGTTAGAATTTTACTTCCATTTTCTGTCTCTACCCCCTACCTTACCTCTTTCACCACTTCCATGGTAGGTAACCATTTTTATTAATTTCTGGCTTAGCCCCCCAGTGTTTCTGTTTGTTATTATGTAACTATAACTCTAACTGTCCCTGGTTTTGTTTTGTTTTTGTTTTTCTTACGCCCTGGTTGTATCATTTTATACTCCGCAGCGGCAAACCTGGTATATTTGATGCCTGGAGCAGGTAATTTTGAATACATCCCTCTTCTATATGATAAAATTATTTTCAGTAATAACCATGAAATGAACTATAATAATGGTAGAAACAAAATGGAAACAAATTATTGTATTGAACATTTGAATATATAATCATGCTAGTAAAAGTAAATTAAAAATAAAATAAATGGAATATTATAGAAAATGTTTATACTAAAGTATCTCTGCCAGAAAATTCATCTTAAATTTCTATTACATTTGATTAAAAAAAAGGGGGGTCACCTGGGTGTGGCTCAGTCGGTTGAACATCCGACTTCGGCTCAGGTCATGATCTCACAGTTTGTGGGTTCCAGCCCCGCGTCGGGCTCTGTGCTGCCAGCTCAGAGCCTGGAGCCTGCTTTGGATTCTGTGTCTGTCTCTCTCTCTCTGCCCCTGCCCTGCTCTGTCTGTCTGTCTGTCTCTCTCTCTCTCTCTCAAAAATAAAAAAATAAACATTAAAAAAAAATTAAAAAAAAAAAACCAACTCCTCAAGTTTTTCTTGTTCTGCAGTGTCAGAGAAAATGACTGAATGATTGCAAACTTGATCCGCTAGTGTGCAAACAGGCATTCAAATAAACATTGCCCCTTTTGATTTCTTCTAGTAATAGCAACATCTTTGTTGTCTCTCCTACCATTCTTCAAAATGTGATTCTTTTTTCTTTGAAATGTCCATTTCCTTACATTTTGTTGTTGTGTAGTTAATGACCTTAACCACAGTTTCCGTGCACTGTTCTTTAAATAACTGTTTTTAAAGCTTTGTGTTTTATTGTTCATTGTGCGACGCTGATTCCAGCTGTCTGGAAGTATTTTTGGGCCTGATTAACTCATCTAAAACTTCCTACCAGGAAAAAAAAAAGATAACCTAGAAAGGAGAAATAGCATACAGCTGTCCTTGTTTATTTGGAATCTATTGTTTAAATACCGGAATATGTAGTATATCATAGGGCTCAAGACAAACTGTACTAAAGTGGAACCATTTCAAAACGTTACAGACTTAATTTCTGAAATGAATATGTAGCATTGAGCCCATGTATATCAGAGGCTAAACTGGGAGTTCTCCAAATCAACTTCCATATGTAATTCAGTGTTTAAGAAATAAGTAATACAAATGTCTAATTTGAGCTTGCATAATGTTTTTAACACACAACAGCAACCACAGCAATCATTTAGAATTAGGAACAACAAAAGATTATTTTAGGGAATGTTTCATTGCTTGTATTTTTAAAAAAATTGCTGGCACATGATGATAAGCAAGTCTACTTTAAGTTTTGGTTTGTAAAATCTCTATAGACAATGTTCTTTCTTATTGTGGGCACCTGGCATGGTCTCTTTCCACCATCCCACTCTTGGTATGCCACCGCACCCACCAACAACGTATAAAAATGCCCGTTTTTTCACAACCTCAGCAACGGTGTTGAGTGTTTCATCAGTCCGATGGGTAAAAAATGCTCAGTGTTTTAATTAGCATTTATCTTGGTATGAGGGAAGTTGAGTATCTTTTTAGAAGTTTAAAGGCCATTGCATTTCTTTTCCTGTGCTTGAATCATTTCTTTTGCCAATTTTTTTTTTTTTCTAGTGGCTTCCCTCCCTTTTCAGTTTATAAAAAAAGAATTCTGTAGTTAAACAGAAGTTCTATAGGGGGAAAAGAGCAGCTACAATCTTAGACTAAATTAACTGTGCTTATGGGAAGCTTTAATACATAACATGTTATTAATAGAAATCTGTTTCCCCCTTTAAGAGAGCATAGTGAGGCCCTCTCGAGGAACTAAAACAATCACATATGTATTAGTCTGGTAAATCTATAATTGGGAAAGCAGTGCATTTCAAATTGGACTCTACAGTCTTGTCTATTTTTATACAAGGAATTCCTCATAAATGTTTTTGAAGATAGAATTCTGTTTTTACAAAAATATTTAAACCACTGATGTAGAGTTATTTAAAATTTTTGAATGCATATACCATTGATTGATGACAAATATGTAATTATGGCTAAAATAATTAGAAATCATTAACTTAACAAAATCAGTTCGATTGGTTTCTTCACCATTATTAATTGAATTGACTAGATAATTTAGTAAAAATAGTTATCACATATATAGCCTTACTACTTAACTATTATTCACTCTTGTATAAGAAAAATGGTATATTTCATTTTTATAGGGCCAACTATGAATCTTTTTGTATGTCAGGTTTTCATTAAATTTTTATATTATAAACATACACAGCTTCCCAGAAACAGAACTGAACATGTTTTCATGTCTGCAAATTCCCTTTCAGTCATTATTAATGTATATGTTTTTGTCTTCATAGTTATAAACGGTATAGCTAAATATTTGTGTTTTGGCTTTTTCTAGTTTTATTGTTTTTAATTGTAAAAATAGTAACAACATTTATGACAAAAATTTAAGGTACGATCTTATCACTAACAAGTATTTAATATTTTGCCAATTTGTCTTATAAGATCTCATCTAAATTAATCATATCTGACTCTTTAAAAGCCCTTGATAAATGAGAATAATTTTCTTTGGGCACCTGGGTGGCTCAGTCAGTGTCTGACTCAGTTAAGTGTCCCACTTAGTGTCCCAACTCAGTGTCCCACTCAGTTAAGTGTCTGAGTTTGGCTTAGGTCATTATCTTGCAGTTCGTGGGTTTGAGCCCCATGTCTGGCTCTGTGCTGTGTGGAGCCTGCTTTGGATTCTGTGTCGCCCTCTCTGCCCCTCCCCTGCTCATGCTCTGTCTCTCTGTCTCTCTCTCTCTCTCTCAAAAATAAACAAACATTAAAAAAAATTTTTTTTTAAAGAATAATTTTCTTTTCGGTGTTGGTTTTTGTCATCTGCTGATCCTTTTCTTAAATAGAATAGGTAGTATTTTCAAGAGCATCAGAAATGAACTCGGTTTTAGTTTTAGATTTAAAGTTTAACAAAGTGTATGTGAAATTTACTGAGGTTAAGGCACAAATGAATCATATTATTTCTTGGGAAGTAGTGAAACATTAATTCCTGCTGTGTGTATTATGAAAGTGCCTGAAATGTTGGTAACAAGGTGATATGTATACTCATAGGTTTTTGAGGAGCCACAAAGAATTGATGTTAGTATTGAACTTACCACAGACTTTTTCCAACCTGATTGTGATCAATTTATGTTTTTCTGTAAAGCAGTAATTTTTGACTTTTCACTGGGAAAAATAAGGTAGTTTGTGGATTGTGGCTGCTTCCGTTGTTTATTGGTCGAGTTACCTTGCTTTGGTCTCTTGTTTTCTTCTTCATGTGTCATGTTACCTGTTTGTCTTTTCATCACAGTAGCAGTATGATGTAGCTTTTGCCAGCAGCAGCTCTAAATTACAAGGTTTTCTTTTACTTTCAGACCTAGACTTCTGGGTTTCTCCTTTCATTGTTCTCTGAAGAAAAGATGGTTAGGTGAAAAAAATATTTTTTTAACTGCCACCCCGCAGTTCTGGAAGAGTCTTTGTTGCCAAGCAAATCACATCCTGTCTTTCATCAGGGAGTTGTCACCTTAATCTTTCTTGATTTTGACTCTTTATTTTTATTTTATTAAAAAATTTTTTAGTGTTTATTTTTGAGAGAGAGAGAGAGCGCGTGCGCTAGAGAGTGTGCCTGGGGGAGGGGCAGAGAGAGGAGACACAGAATCCGAAACAGGCTCCAGGCTCTGAGCTGTCAGCACAGAGCCCAGTGCCGGGCTGGAACTCGGAAACCATGAGATCATGACCTGAGCCGAAGTCGATGCTTAACTGACTGAGCCACCCCGGCGCCCCTTGATTTTGACTCTTTAAATATCTATCCTTTCTTTTGGGAAGCTTAGAGCTCTCCGCACCCCAACAAAAAACTAAAAGAATTTAAATGTGTGTCTTTTTGGTGCTGTTGCTGTTTTCCTTTTTCTTGAGACAGTGGTGACCCTTTCTATTACCAGCCTCATTTCTTTTAAATTTTTCAGGTTTTCAACTACACTCCTTGTTTATTAATTATTCATTTTTTTTCTCCTTCAGGGACTCCTGTAATTTGAAGTTTGAATTCTAGCACTCTGCAAATGTACAAGCATTCACTTCATGTCTTGGTTCATTGCTTATGTTCAGTGCATGTTTCTTAAGTCGGCCTCCTAGTTCCCCAATCCAATTTTCTGCTGCGCTCATTCTTCTATAACCACTTCTGGTGCCAGTATTAATTAGTTTGTGGCTAAATTTGTTCTTTGCTGGGTCTCAGTGCCCTTCAGCTATTCTCTCGTCTCTTGAGTCCACATTGTTGCCAGAATGATCCATCTAAAACACGTCCGGCTATGTTGTGCTCCCTTGGTAAAATTTTTAGTGTCTTCTTCACTACAGAGTAATGTTCCAACACTTTAGTGTCCTAAGCAAAGCCTTCCGTTACCCGAGTGTCCCACGTGTGTCACCAGTGTTATATAATCTACTGCCTCTCTGCTTTTTACTCCCATGCCGCTGGCATGTTCTTCCCATGCCGGGAATGCCTACCGTGCTTCCTTTTCCATTCTCCCCATCCATCTGCCCAGCCTAGATTAACTGGCTTTCTCCATCAAAGACAATTATTTATTTCCTCTGGCTGCATACTCTTGTGTACCTTCCACATGTTGCTTAGCTGAGTTTTGTAGTTATTTGTTTATCCCGGTCTGTGACACCTTAACATCAGGGCAGGTACTACCTTGTGATTTTTATAGCCTCAACACTAACACAGTGCTTGGTGTTTTCTTTTATCACCCTCTTGTCTTTTGGGTTTATTTGCTTTAAGGGAGAGGCTGACCTCTCTCCTATTTTTTTTTTTATCTTTCTTATGGGAAATATTTTTATTGTAGTCAGGCTATCTAATTGTTTTTCTCCAGTCTGTTTTCTGTGTAATTTACTAATCTTTAAGATGTGGTCTTATAGTAACTGATCCTAAATCATGATATCGTACTCAATCCCTGGGTCAGGGTTCAGAAACCAGTTCTGTGAGTGACCCGTTAAACACCCAGTCACCCTATTCATTTGAATAATCAAATTACAGGCCTAAGTCTGTACAGACTAACTTCTCTAGCCTAATTGTTTGGTCTCAAGCCTGGGATGGTGCTCCAACCCTGACAATGTGTTTCTACTTATGCAGCCCTGAAATTTGAAAGCCAGCTGTACTCAGCCAGGGTGGTCTTCTCCTGTTTTTATTGTTTACCTCCAAGATTATATTGTGCTCTAATTCTTAAACACTTAAGAAAAAGGGGGAAAAAAACTTCATAGACTTCTAAAAAATGGTATGCTTTGCGGTTTTTTTTAAATCAACCTCTCAAACAACATAGAAAAGTACAAAGATGAGGGTAAAAATCATTTAACATCTCACCATTCAGATGTGAGTACATTTTAGAATATAGTTTTACAGACAGGCACATAAAAAATGTGTACCTAGTTCAAAAGTGATACCTTGCACTGAATGTTGCTCTGTAGCTTCCTCTTTTTACTCAACAATGTGGTTGGATTCTATTATACCTCAATGTTTGAAGAGGTGTTTCGTTTATGATTTACTCACCGATTATCTATAGTTGGACTTTTAAATTCCTTGTAGATAAGGCTGCAGCGAACACTCATCTGGTACTTTTGTTTACGTTTATGTGTGAATGGAGCTTTAGTGAGCTCTTCCATCAGAAGATACGCAAATACATGGCACAGATATTGCCATAGTGCCCTTGAGAAAGGTTGTAGCAACCTTCCACATCAGTAGTGCCTGGGTTTCTCATTGCCCCACACCAGATGGTGTCTGCCTCGCTGTCATCTCAAATGACATGCCCCAAATCATAACTTAATTCCTTGCTTCAATTCCCAAAACCATTCCTTCCCCTTTCTACTTTTTTTTTTTTTTTTAACGGAACTCAAACTCACCTGATGATTTCAAGTTAGAGACCTGAAGTGATCTTTTTTGGTTTCTTTTTCCCTGACTCTTCTCATCAAGTAGATCGCCAAGGCTTAGGGGTTCTAGTCACAATATCACATAAATCCAAATATTAGGAGACCCTGGAGTTAAGCCATCCCACGGTTTTCTTAAAGACACTTTTAAAAAAATATCCATTGGTTAGGCAATAGGAATCTAAACTTTTAGGGCTAGAATCAAATTTCTACTTTTAATATCTATGTATATAAAATATAATATCTACATATTAAATATGTATATATGTTTATTGTGTTAAAAAAATTTTTTTAACATTTATTTTTCAAAGACCGAGACAGAAAAAAAAAAAAAAAAAAGACAGAGACAGAGCACTAGTGGGGGAGGAGCAGAGAGAGAGAGGGAGACACAGAATCCGAAGCAAGCTCCCGGCTCTGAGCTGTCAGCACCAAGCCTGATGCAGAGCTTGAACTCACAAACCATGAGATCATGACCTGAGCCGAAGTCAGACACTTAACCGAGTGAGCCACCTAGGCGCCCCAATATATATGTTTTATTTTTTACAGAGATTGAGAGGGGGAAGAGGCAGAGAGAGAGAGGGAGACACAGAATCTGAAGCAGGCTCCAGGCTCTGAGCTCTCAGCAGAGCCTGTTGCAGAGCTTGAACTCACGAACCATGAGATCGTGACCTGAGCCGAAGTCGGCCGCTCAACTGACTGAGTCACCCAGGCGCCCCTAGTTACATATATTTAAAATTTAGAAATATTTTCCCCACTATTTCATGTAAAAATTTTGTTCCAGCTCTTCACCATGCATCTTGAGTATTTTGTCAGCACGGGGATGAGTCACGTAACATGGTTTTCCAGAACACCTCCTCCTCCCTTCCCTCCAACTTGCTTGAGATACTGTGTTTTTTAAATCTGTGTATAATGCTGTCCCAGCCACAAGTAGAATTAGGGTAGAATTTTTTCCCTCACTTTTTCTGTTGACATATATTTATGATCTCATAACCTAAGTATGGACTGAGTCACTTTTTTCAAGTGATCATTGAAAGATTGCTTGACAGTAACATCTACCACATGCAACTGTGAAGTAATACCCCAAGGAATAATTACTAAATCTTCTCACTTTATCCCCCCTCCCCCATTTTTATCCTCCTCAGCCCCACCTCTCTTAGCAGTTGTATCAGATTATCTCTGCACACAGTTGTTGTTGGTTCTGGCTAACATGTCTTCTCCAGACAATACTTTGTATTTTTTTTTTTAATAAAATACTTTGTAGATCATTCTGTAATCTGAGACTTTGCAAGGTTCAAATATAAGACACCTCCTTTGAAGGACAGTGTTTGGCATTGAAAAACTCTTCATATGGGTGGGTGTATACAGTGAATCTCAAATTCATCTGTTTTTCTTCTCCAACACTGATCTGAATCCCCTCTCACCTGGACAGTGACCCTCACCTTTTCACTGCATGCCCCATAGCTATTTTTGGCTCCTTCCCCTGTATATTTCTCCAGTTACCTTTTAATATGACCGTCCGCTCTTGTTACTTCTCTGCTTAAAGCCTATCAGTGCTATTTCATCGGTACCTTTCTTATGTCCCTGGGTTCCTCTTGGCTCTTCCCATTAGCACAGGAACTCTCCAACTTGATGTAGAAGCATCTGTCCTCTGTAGCATCAGATGTCTGGTGAGGTGTAGGATATAGGGAGGGAGCCAGAGCAGAGGGCAGCCACATTTTGGGACCTTGGTCACTGTTTCTCTCAGAACTTTCTGTCTCCTGCTGTTAGGAATGGGGAGGAACAGCAGCTCATACATGTTGTGTTTTGGAGGTCAACATGGTATCATTCCACTCTCAAGGCCACTCAGGTCTGCAGCTCTGAAGTGGGTTTGCCTACTGCCATTATACTTGCCACTTAAGATCCTAGGACAAAAGAAAAATGGCCGTGCTTGGTCAACGCATTCTTCCTTCAGCCCTGTTATAAGAGCCCCTGTGAGCTGTGGATGCTGTTGGGGGCCCTTCTGAATGTTTTCTACTCAGACTCTGCAGAATGTGTTGGGCTCACAAGCTAAGAGCATTGCATATCCGCTTTTGGTATTTTCTCAATTTAGTCCAGATTGTTTTGTATCCTTTAAAGTTTAATGTTGAATGGACAGAAAGTAGCTTTTTTCATTTTTTTTTAAGATTAATTTTTTATAGAGTCTTTCTAATTTCTTCTTGATAGCTTCATGGCTTTCATTCTAATGGATATCCATAGCTTATTCAACTTAAAATTAATTATAGTATAATTAATATACAGTGTTACATTAGTTTCAGGTTTACAATATAGTGTTTTTCCTTCTATTTTTGATTATTCCTCATTTTGTTCTATCTTAGAGAGGTCTTCTTTTTGTAAAAGTGACTTATATTGCCATGACCCAGAAAACTCTCTTTCAGTACTTAAACCGAAATTCAGAACTATCAAGCTAGATAATGACATTTAGTGCCCTTGATTGTGGTTCTTACAGTGCAGTTTCTTAGTTTTGACTAATTGATGTTGAAATTTATAGAAATTCCATGGTCTTTTGGAATAGATTTCTTGCCGTTGGTTTGGTTTAAGGGTGCTGATTTCTTTCTTCTTTTTTTTCCTTCTCATCGTTAAATGGGAAATGGGAGACTGGAGATCTTCTGACACTTCATTTATGTTGACCTTTTCTGGAAGGTCCTGATTCACTCAGCATTATAGGTAGGGTGAGTGGGGGAGAGGATTTTTAGTGGAGAGATATGAATAGAGGGACACACTTAGAAGTGGCCATTTATCCCCCAAAATGTTTCTTTGGAATTTTGACATTTTTCATAACCATATTTTGTAAGGGTCACTTTAAAAATCTTTTAAACTATATAGCTGATTAATCATAGAGATTAGAGACGCAAATGGGAAACACTTAAATAATTTTGTTTAATGAATGTTGATTCTCACTAGAGTCAGATCACTTTTGTTGTATATTAGAATTTGTAGGACCTTTAACCATCTACTTGAGAAAATTTCTAAGGATCAGTATAAATTCATATATTTAAAAGCTATCAGAGGAAAAGAGGCTATTAAATTGCTTTATTTTTTATTTTTTATTATTTTTATTAAAAAAAATTTTTTTTAACGTTTATTTATTTTTGAGACAGAGGGAGACAGAGCATGAACAGGGGAGGGGCAGAGAGAGAGGGAGACACAGAATCCGAAACAGGCTCCAGGCTCTGAGCTGTCAGCACAGAGCCCGATGCGGGGCTTGAACTCACGGACCGTGAGATCATGACCTGAGCCAAAGTCGGACGCTTAACCGACCAAGCCACCCAGGCGCCCCTTAAATTGCTTTTTTAATAGTGATTGATTATTAACCTGCCCTCTGAACCCAAAGGTTGAGATTGTTTACATAATCATGTATCTTAAAAATACAGTGGGAATTCTCTAATGGTCACTGTTTTGGTTATACTTCTAATCAATCACGTCTGTATCCCCTTTCAGCTGTCTCAATCAGCTGTTGTAATGAAACTTTAGTTACAGAGCAGATTTTCCATCTCCAGTTGTGGACATTCTGTTGATGCACATAACTTTGATTTGCAAAAACTACTGAACCCACTTATTCTGTTTTCAGGGAAAAATGACAGGGCACAATAGATGGCTTTGTACCCTCTTGTCAAAAGGATGAAGCATTAATACTATGACACAGATACTGGTGTGCCAACCAGGCACTGGTTATCTGGCGTTATGACAGGTTTACTAATGATTCCTGACATGAGTGTCACAAAGAAAAAATTGTAAATAGCCACAGGACAGCACTTTACAAATACTGTTTTTCTTTAAATACTAAATCTACATGATCCCATCAAATAAAGGCTTCCAAAAGAAAAGCACCCACTTTTGATGATTTATTCTTTATTTTTTCCCACTTTGTTCTCCTAAGAAGGTTCATTTTACTTTGTTCTTCCTGATATATGGCTTCTTAAGGGAAAATTGTGAATTTGTTGTGTCTTTTCCAGAGTGTTGACTTCTATCTTCCTTCCCTTACTTCCCCTTACTTATCTGACTTCCTCACTTAATGTAGGTTTTAGTTCTATAGCTTGTTTATCAATTGAGCTTCAGGTAAATGCAAAATGGTTGCAGTTTAACCCACTATGGTGAAAATAATACTGATTAAAAACAAATGATTAAGGGAAAACCTACACAAACAGTTTCAGCAGCCACATGGAACTTTGGCACATTTTTTCTCATAATGGTCCACCAAGTCAGGCTTCCTTTTCTGCTCCTGACCTTTGAAAGGCACAGGTTTTGAAAATAGAGTCTCGACTTTCTAAAATTTTTTTCTCATTATAGAAATAGGTTTTCACTGTAGAATTTGAATGTACAAAAACCATGCGGGAAATAGTTTTTAAAGAAAACATTTTAAAAAATTACCCAAGAGGGGCACCAGTTAAGCATCCAGCTTTGCTGCAGGTCAAGATCTCACAGTCTGTGAGTTCAAGCCCCGCGTCGGGCTCTGTGCTGACCGCTCAGAGCCTGGAGCCTGACTCAGATTCTGTGTCTCCCTCTCTCTCTGCCCCTCCCCAACTCACGCTGTCTTTCTCTCTTTCAAAAATAAACATTAAAAAAAATTTTTTTAAATAGCCAATAATTAGACCCTGCAGTAATACTCATAAGTATTATTAAGTATTTATGAGTTGGTCTTATATACGTCCCTTAGTTTTTTATTTTGCATATCCTGTGATTGTTTCAGTTTGAGGTCGCAATGAATATCTGTGTCATGATCTGCTTTTCCCATTTAAGCTATATCATGAGCATTTGGCCACATTTTTTATACTGAAAACATTATGGGTTTTTTTTTTAACATTTTTTAAAGCTTTATTTATTTTGAGAGAGACAGAGACAGCATGACGGGGGGCAGAGAGAGAGGGAGAGACAGAATTCTAAGCAGGCTGCACACCACCAGCAGACCCTGACCCAGGGCTTGAACTCACAAACCGTGAGCTCATGACCTGAGCTGAAACAAAAAGTCGTTCGCTTAACTGACTGCGCCGCCCAGGCGCCTCTGAAAACATTATTTTTAATGATGCTGCTTACTGAAAGGATTTCTTTGAGAATTACAGGAAAAGTATTTTTCTGAGATGAATTCCATTTAAAAGTCTATCAGTGTAGCAGCCACATTATTTAAAGCGTCAGCGTGGTGTGTTTAAGAGAAGTATGTACTCAGCACTGTGCTAGGCATTGTGGAGAATGGAGAGGAACAACACCTAGTCCCTGACTCCCCCCAGGCTTAAGACCCAGTGAGGGAGGCCAAGCGTGCCCCACTGTTCTGTAGCAAGAACCAGCAGGGAGGAGAGATGAAAACAGGAGCTTCTTACTGCGGACTTCAGAGTTCCCCTCGGGTCTGGGCTTCAAAGAGCAGGTGGACGAGCGGCCAGCGTGCACGCCTTTTGCTCTGACAGTTATTTATACGTACACAACCCCGGGGGGTGCCAGGTAGAGTAGACAAAGCCGAAACTGGAGGTGGAGGTTGGAAGGGTAGGGCAGGGTGTCAACAGGACTGGTGTAGTTGCCTCAGGAGTAAGAACACACAAAGGTACAGCAGCATTTTCCTCTGGGGCACCAACCCTTTAGCTTTTAATTCAGATCCCTGGCCTTGCAGCAGAGTTTTCTTTTTTTTGGGTGGGGTGGGGTGGGAAATGCTTATTATTGCAAATATATCCTACATTGAAATACTTGCTTTATTTAAACAAATAAAAGCCATAAAAACTTTAAGAAAAGGCATGATAATGTGTTTTACTTATACATAATTTGAATATAATGAAGCAATTTCAATGCTGCATTAACATTGAATTCTACATGTAATGAGCAGTATTAGGCTTTTAGGAAAAATATATTTAGTTTGGTACAGTTCAGAGATTTTTTCAGACATAACAAGCTATGTAAACCAAAGAATTGTTTCTTTAGCTATGCTCTCGGTTCTTCTGATTGTAAATGCATTAAAAATAATAATACTAAAAGGAGGGAAGGTGGGAAGCAAGGAAGGAAGGAAGGAAGGAAGGAAAGAAAGAAAAAAGGGAGGGAGAAAAGGAAACTTGTCTAGGGTGTACAGGGCAAGAACCAGGTGTGTAACAGCAGACTTGACCTCAAACTGCCAGCGATGTAGGACCCAGGGCAGTGAGATGAAATCTGATCCACATATTTTTAATGGCTGCTTCCAGGAACCAGTGGAGAATGGACACTCCCATTTTAACAATGTACTATTGCCATAATTTGTAATATAGGCAAAAAAATGTGATTTCTGACAGAGAAAGACAAATACTCTATGTTCTCTTATTTGTGGAACCTAAGAAAGTCAGACTCCTAGAAATAGAATGGTGGTAATGGAGAGATGTTGGTCAATGGGTACAAACGTCCAGCTGTAAGATGAGTAAGTTCTGGGCAAGTGTAAATAACACGGTGACTGTAGCTATCGTGACTGCACCTAACAGGGTAATTATAACTATTGGTACTGTATTGTAAACTTGAAAGTTAAGAGAATAGATCTTAAAACTTATCACACACACAAAACAATGGTAAGTATTACTAGGGGCGGGGCTGGGGGGGGAGATGCAGGTGCTAAGTAACCTTATTGTGGTAACGATTTCACAACATTTATGTGTATCAACTCATCACATTGTTTGTATATCTTAAACTTACCTGTGTTATATGTCAATGATATCTCCATAAAGCTGGGAAAAAATAAACACTGAACGTGACCTCCGTGAGCAGGAGGCTTTTCTCCTGACTGTTGAGGTGGCAGGAACAGTCTGCAGAAAATGGCAGCGTTATTTGACTGCTTCAGTCTGTGTTTCTTCATTGTGTCTCGTGACAGTATGGGACACTGACCAGTTGTAAAAACTGAAATGGCTCAAGGGATTCCAGAGTATTTCATGCTTTTCAGAGTTGGGACTGAATAAGAATTTAATTATATAAATTATTTTTTTTAAATCCATTAAGGTCCTATTTGCCTGTAATGACAGAGGCATTTCCAGATTTACAGAGATCTCAGGGCACCTGGGTGTCTCAGTAGCCTAAGTGTCCAACTCTTGGTCTTGGCTCAGGTCATGATCTCACGGTTCGTGGTTCAAGCCCTACATTGGGCTCTGCGCTGACAGTGCAGAGACTGCTTGGGATTCTCCCTCCCTCTCTCTTTCTGCCCCTCCCCCACTTATACTCCCTCTATCTCAAAATAAATAAAATAAACTTAAAAAATATTTACAGATGGGTCTTCCAACTTGATAACAGTGAAGATGCTCTTACAGATAGAGGACGGAACAGAAAAATGAGATGGCATTTGAAATATAGAAAATAGAGGTTACCAGTAGGAACATATCTATAATTGTTAGCTTATAGCAGTTATTAAGGGCCTTGGTGTTATATGTAAGTCAGTTGATGTTCTTATTGTTGTAAGGTGCTAGTCAACTCACTGGTCCCTGGAGCTCTTGTCTCAGCCTGTGTGAACTCTTCCTCACTTTCTAAGAACCAGCTATACTGGATTTCTCTTAGTTCCTCTGAGCACTGTGTTCCTTCCCACCTTGAGTAAAGTGTCTTTGCATGTCCTACTCCCTCAACTCCCCTGCCCCCCCCCCAACACACACCTTTTTTTTTGGCCTAGCTGGTTCCTGTTTATCTATCCTTCAGGTTTCAGCTCCAGTGTAACTTACTTAGGGATGTCTTCCCAGACTGCCCAGACTTGGCATCTAGATTGGAGATTCACACAGTGTTCTGTACTGATCTTTCATGATGCCCTTGTGTTTGAAATGCTGCCTTCTGGGATGCCTGGGTGGCTCAGTCAGTTAAGTGTCCAACTTCAGATCAGGTCATGATCTCACCATTTGTGAGTTCGAGCCCCACGTCAGTCTCCTGCTTTCAGCACAGCCCTCATCGAATCCCCTATTCCCCTTTCTCCTTGCCCCTCCAAATAAATAAACATTAAAAAATAAATAAACAAAAAAAACCCCAATGTCTTCTTTAATGTTCATCTTCCCTGCGAAACTTCAAGTTTCATTGGGTGCCCTCTCATTCACTGCTTTACCCACAAGTGCCTGCCACTCTGGACTCAGTGCATACTCGTCTACACAATAGTTATGGCCCTTTCAAGGAAGTGTAGGCTCTTAAGAGGGAGCTCTCATTCGTTTGTACTCTCATAAGCCTCTACAAGGGGAGAGATTCATCAAAAGATACAGATAGATAGATGGATAGGTGTGGGGGACAGGCATTGTAGCATGGGGCTCCAGTGTAGATTCTGGAGCCAAATTGACTGGGTTCAGATTCCAGGTTTGCTACATTTAGTGATGTGACCTTGGCCAAGTTGCTTAATCTCCTTATACCTCAGCTCCTTCTCTGTAAAGTGGAAATAACAGGAACACCTACCTCAAAGGTTTGCATGAAGAGTGAAAACACACAGCGTGTAATGTGTATAATAACATTTCTAAAATAGCAGTTCCAGTGGTCAGTGTTCTCTATTTCCCATTCTCTTCTCATTCTTACATCTTCCCCCCAGAAAGAGCAGAAGGGTTTTGAGCTTTCTTCCTGCTTGGACTTGTTATCCCCAGTGGTGCTAGAACACAATAGATTTGAATGGTTAATTTAGCCTTATTTTGCATTTCGGGATAGCCAGATAGCATTTTGTGAATCCATTTAAAAATATTAGTAAATAAAGAACAGAATTTGAGGAATTAGGGTATAAACTGTAATTAAACCTACTTTTAAACACTTACAGAGCATGCTGCTTCAATGAAAATTTAGTATTTTGAGTGTCAAAATCAGTTTCATGGTTTAAGAAACACAGTTTAGGATAAAGTTGTATAGAGACTATTAAAGAATGCTGTATCAGATGAGGATTCTCTTCTAAAATTTCATGTATTCAAGGATAGAGAGGGTCAAATGAAAAATCAAAAATACAAAAGTAAACTGATTCACTCATTCTGTATGCTAGATACGGGTATTAATCTGTAAAAACAAACCAAGGCTTGGCCCTCAGCTGACAAACTTCTATGTTTAACAACTGTGTAAGATAATTTTGAATGACTTCTGTGTCATAAAATATATTTTACTATGAAATATGTAGATTGACTTTCTAGAAAAGTCTTGTTCAAATACCATTTGCAGTTTCACAAACAAAAAGACTACCGTTTGATTTATTTTGTTTTAGGAGCACCCTGCCTTAACCAAGGAGCCGATATGGAGTATATAGATTTGGAGCCCCTTTGGAGCTTATGTAGATCTTCTTACCACTTTCATGGAGCTTTCTCCTACTTCTGTAGAGCTCACGAGGTGGAGGGAACAATAAAATACACTGCCAGGTCTAATGGGAAAGGACTCAATGGTAACATTGAGGTAGTTAGATTGAATGGTTGATTGGGGGAAGTCACTTGACTGTCATACAGTCACCATAGTAAGGAAGAGAACCAGGACGTGGTTATGCCCATACTTTTTGCCTTTGAGGAAAACAGATTTTTAAAAGTTTATAGCATCTCTAGGTGCGGTTCTAAGACTAGAGATTTCTAAAAGAAGAGTTATGTGAGGAATTCTTATGGGTACACAGAATGCACTGAGCAGCTCACAGTTTTTAAAAGATGTATATGATTGGGACACCCGAGTGGCTCAGTCGGTTAAGCTGTGAACTTGATTTCAGCTCAGGTCATGGTCTCATGGTTCATGAGATCAAGCCCCACCTAGGGCTCCATGCTGACAGTGCACAGAGCCTGCTTCTGATTCTTTCTCTCCCTCTCTCTCTGCCTCTCCCCTGCTCATGCTTACTCTCTTTCAAGATAAATAAACTTATAAAAAATTCTTAAAAGATGTATATGCTGACAAATGGAAGAAGCACATGATCACATTAATACAGAGCTAAGTAGACTGTAAGAAATGAACATTTAAGAATTTTCTTCTCTACAGGCCAGAGCTCAAAAGTAGCTAAGATACTTCAGAGAGCACGAAATGCTTTTAAGGTGATGTCTGGAGCAAGAACAACAGGAAGGAAAAAGGAAGTAGGCTTGCTTCGTCGGAAGATGTTGTTAATGTTAGCTGTTTGCAGGCAGAAATCAGACATTTACCGTTCTTACTTCGCTTCCATAATCTGGAACTAGCAGAATTACTCTTCCAACAGTTAAAGGAAAACAAACAGCCTGAAATGGGAGAAATTAAATTAAAAAAAAAAAATGAGGAGG
The DNA here is from genome assembly GCF_022079265.1 of Lynx rufus. Taxonomy (NCBI): domain Eukaryota; kingdom Metazoa; phylum Chordata; class Mammalia; order Carnivora; family Felidae; genus Lynx; species Lynx rufus. The sequence continues at coordinate 125,477,383 of NW_025814834.1, read as the reverse complement.
TAGTAAAAGTTCCACTCACTTTAAACGAATGTACATTTTCAAAACTCAACTGAATCGCCTCCCGGGAGTTGAAGGCACTGAAGATTTTATCTCCGGGTTATTGTCAGTATTCTTTATGAAATCATGGGGAATGTGGAAAGTACCAGGAGACTGAAGAGAGGCAAATGTTCCAGTTTCCAAAAAGGCGTGAAATGGATTGTGAAAAGTCAAGTCCACTTCCTTAACCTGAAACTGGCTAAATTTGAAGAGATTGAAAAAATGTAAAATATTTTAAGTGTTTAGAAAAGAATAGGATGGTGACCATGAATCAGCATGAATTTATACGAACGAGATATGCCAAACCAATCTCATTTTTCCCCCCGATTCTGTAATTACTACTGGATTAGAGAATAGTACAGTCATGTAATACCTTGACTTTAGCAAGTGGTTGACAAAGTCTCTTAGACTATCCTTACGGAAAAGGCAGTGAGATTTTGACGATTAGATTGATTTACAGCTGGTTCCATGGCCACAACCATGGGGTTTATCTAACTAATAACCTGTGTCTCTATACACGGATTCCTCAGAGAGAACTGCTATTGAATATTAATTTGAATATATTCAGAAAGTATGGATTTATACTTAGGAGTTCTTTTGACTAAAGATTTGTATTTTGAAACTTGAGTGCCTGGGGGCGCCTGGGTGGCGCAGTCGGTTAAGCGTCCGACTTCGGCCAGGTCACGATCTCGCGGTCCGTGAGTTCGAGCCCCGCGTCGGGCTCTGGGCTGATGGCTCAGAGCCTGGAGCCTGTTTCCGATTCTGTGTCTCCCTCTCTCTCTGCCCCTCCCCCGTTCATGCTCTGTCTCTCTCTGTCCCAAAAATAAAATAAACGTTGAAAAAAAAAAATTAAAAAAAAAAAAAAGAAACTTGAGTGCCTGGATTTATTCATATGATTGACATTTCGGTTACAGACTTTTCCACACCTGAGCTGTATTTGTAAGGTATATAGATCTATTTTTAAGTTCCGCGAATAAACTTATAAATCACTTAGAAGTCGGGGAATAATCTTAACACTTAAAGCAAAAGGCTGCCTGGGTGGGCTGGGTGGCTGCCTAAATTATGAAGAATCTTTTCTCTTACTTGTTGAGTGACAACTGTATTAACCCCAAGTCAATGTTTTTTATACCCTTGAAATGTCAAGTTTCTGTGAAACTCTGCCTAAATAAAAGACAGAAGTTTCTTTACAGCCTGATAATATAGATACACTCAGCAGTGTTTCTGTGAGTTAACGTTTCTGTTGGCCTTCTAGTAATTCCATAGTCATCTGCCTACTCCGGATATTGGTGTTTTATTTTTTTTAAAGCAAATTCCCTGGAATCCAATCAAAGAGGGAGCTATAATATTCTGTCCCCTTACAGGTGTTCCTTTGGTTTCTTGAGGCAAGGATGTCCATGATGACCACTACATCCAATATATTTTACTATTAATTATTAATCTTAAAGAATGCCAACCCATATGAGTTGTTAATCTTTTATAATTGACATTTCAGTGATATTTGTAATATTTTGTCTCCAACTTTGAAGGTGCTGATAACTTTTTTGAATGGCTCGCACATTTTAAATAAAAGATCACATTTGTGAAACTGTCCCTCACCCTTTTCTTTGCAACTCTTTATCTCCCTGTTGCATCCAGAATCTCCGCAGGGGTTGTGGGTGATAATTGAGAGTGCAGTTCCAGCCCTGATAATCCTGGGTACGATTCTTGGAATCTAGTTCTTTGTGCTTTACCTGGCCTCTCAGTCTTAAGATCTCGTAGGTCCTTGAAACAAAAAATGTGGTGTTTTAACTTCAATATCCACCTTAAGAAATCCCTGTATGCTGTAACTTGTGGTCTGTGATTTTTATTATGGCTCTGTCTTTCATCATGTCTAATTTAATGGATTAAATCTGTTTTAACTGGATTAAAATCCAATCTGAGTTCTTAGCATTTTATAGTTACCTCTGTGAGCTATACCATATATTGCAATAAAGTTTCAAATTAAAAAAAAACAACAAAATCTGAGTTAAAGAAAAAGTTTTGACTCTGATTGTCTGTTTGAATTACAGAGGCATTATCCTTTATCCAAATAGAGTGTATTCATGAAAATGTGTCGGATAGCAGGCTTTTAGATATTGGAGCCTGTACTATAATATCTTAAATGTGAATAAAACAATGATGCATTCTCTCTCAATTCATAAACTCTAAATGCCTGCAAATATTACTAAGACTTCTCAGCACCTATAAAACAATCCATCAAAGGTTTTGGGTAATATTTATTACAAAGCATTTGGAACACACCTTACCTATTTATAATATACTTAATAAACTCATTATTGGGTATGTTTTTGTTCAATAAGAAATGAGACTGTACAGTACTGATTAGGAATTAGGTTTTTCTTTCACCCAGTAATGAGCAACTACCGTGATGAAAATGCGAAATGGCGTAATACGATTCCATCTGAATGGAACTCAGGTGGGTGGAGCTCCGGAATGCCCGGAAGAAGCAACTTCTGGGACCAGGGATTCTTCTGTGTTATCCCTGTAAATATCTGTCAGGCTTCCTTCTTTGATCACAGACCTGTCTCCCTTCCTCAGCATCTGTTTTTGGCAAGGCAAAACAGGGACTTTCTGGTTCGTGTTTATTAGTTTAGGATCCGAATGTTACCTCTACACTTTAGCAGCATCCTGGTTTTCTGCTTATATTAACACCATCTCATTTGGTTTTGCTTGTTTATACCTGTGAGAAAAGACCAAAAAGGGGGTGAGGGGAGGATTAGAAATGTTACATTATGGAATAATAGTTGAAAAAATTAACTGATATGCGGTAACCTTTTGCCTTATCTAACCTTGTCGTAATTAAGCTGTTCCAAATAAACAAAGAGTGTATTTTAATCACCCAGTCATTTCTTACTCAGTACAGTAATCCATTCTGTCGTAACATTGCTCTTTGGTAATCATGTGAAGCCTTACCTAATGAACAGTGTTTGGATTGCTTTGATTTTCATTTCAAGTTCAACCTTTACTATAAATTCACTGCTATCAGATTTCTGCAGTCCTCTGTTTTTCTGCTTAACGTTTCTCTGAGAGCTCTAACAGTCCTCTGTTTAGCTCCCATTTTCCCCACAAATAAGAAAAAAAAAATCCGTCATTCTCTTATTTATTCATATGGGATCTAAGAGTCAAGTGAATGGACAGAAAATGCCTGTTCAGATAAGCAGAAGGTTCTGAGGTAGAGCCCATTTGGCTGACCAGTGCAGGTGGAAGCATGGTTGGTGAGGGGTTGGCATGAATGGTTTTGGGTCAGAGATGGCTAAAGCTAGAACACGTGGAAGTTTGGATTTTATTCGAAGTGCAATAAGTAGTCATGGGGGTGGGGTGGTGGTGGGTAGGCTAAACAGACTGGTGATTATCTGGCTTATGTTTGTAATCTCACTCTGGCTTCTGTGCAAATGGTGGGAACAGGAAGGAGGCAAGAATGGATGCAGGGAGTCTATTAGAAGGCTGTTACAGAATTCCAGATGGGAAATGATGCTGGCTCAGATTAGGGTGGAGGTGATGGGAATGGAGAGAAGTGGACAGTATGGGATATGTTTTGGAGGTAGAAATGACAAAAGTTGCTAATGGAGTGGATCTGGAGGATAGAAGTGAAAAGGAGAAATCGGAAACTTCTGATTTCTAGCTTTTGGGTTTGTTCTGCTGGGTTGACAGTGCTATTATTTGCTAAGACAAGGAAAACTAGCATGGAGGAAAACTTGGGGGAGGGTGGAATTAAGAGTTCTGTTTTCAGGTCAAGATTTGAGGTGCTTATTTGACTTTCAAACATATCTGCAATATACATGAATGAGTTTGGTGGCTTTGGAGCTGGGTGGACCTAGGTCAGGAATCGAGACGTAAGAACCTAGAAGTTACCTGTATGTAGATGGTATTTAAAGCCAAAGATGGAACTTACCTTGGGCATTTGTCATATTCTCTAACCTATACCTTCTCCCTCCCCTACTACTGTAAAATTATGCCCACATTATATATTACAGGTATGTATATTTTAGTACTATAATAGTTTGTTTTTAGCAAAACTTTGTTTTTAGTAAAATACTCTGGTTTTTTTTTTCCTGTTTATAGCTAAAAGCTTTAAGAGCAGTCAGTCACTGGCATCAGTATCTAACTGGAGATCTAACAGTTCTGTGTTTTTTCTTCTGTGTTTTTTTTTTTTTGTAGGCAAAGTCATTAATAAAGATTTGCGACATTACCTGAGTCTTCAGTTTCAGAAAGGATCAATTGACCACAAATTGCAGCAAGTGATCAGAGATAATCTCTACTTGAGAACCATTCCATGTAAGTATGAGATGGAACAAAAAGGAAAGGAGGCCAATATATCCTTATTTAATTAATCAAACATGTAGAAATAATTCAGTAGAGTATCTCATATGAAATTGGGAAGACTAAGTTGGAACACTAGATTGAAACAAATACTGGATAAGGAGAAACGTTTTCAGAGGTCATGCAGGGCTTGTGCTTTTAAAATAGAAAAGCTAGAAGATTCTATATTGTAACTTTTTTAAAAAGTCATTAGGCTTTAAGAGTTTAGGATTAACACAGGTACATTTGGCTAACCTGATTTTCTGTTATAAATCAGTTCCTAGAGTTTAGTCAGTAAGAAGACTTTTTTTTTTTTTTTTTTTTTTGCTCTCAATGCCTTGTACACTGAGAACAAACATTTTTGTATTAATTATTAGGACATTACTAACTTTAAGATCTGCCCCTCCTTCAAAGAAAAAAAAAGTAGCACGCTGTGGTGTCTTTGTGGTAATCCATTTTGAAGTTTTATCTAGATGTTTGTATATCTATTCCAGTTGCCATAGTTTTCATAGGACCTGGTTCTTATTATAATGATGCGTGTGTGTGTGTGTGTGTGTGTGCGCGCGCACGCGTGTGTGTGTGTTTATCACATAACAAGAAATCACGTATGCTTACGTTTTGGTTTTAGAGCAAGTTGGGGAAGAACAAGCAGTAAACAATAAAAAGACCTAAAAAGATATTCTAGTTTGTTTTCTTTTTCAATGTATTTGTAACTCCTTGTAGATAGTAGCTCTCTGAATGGCTCTGAAATTTCTTTATTTCTTTTTCTTGTTATTTACTCTTACACAGTGTCCAGTCCATCACCAAGCCTTTCTAATCACGTTCCTTCAGTATCGATCCTCTGTACTACCTTAGACCCTCACCCTTTCTTGCTTGGACTTTTTTTTCTTTTAAAACAAATAGAATTATGTAGCGGCAAAGAGCTAGGTAAAAAATCTAGATCCTCGGACAAGTTACTTGATTTTCCTGAGCCTCAGAATCTCCATATGTAAAATGTGAGTAACAAGAGATAACCTTACGTAGTTATTAGAATTAAAATGAGAACATGAATGCAAACCTCCTGTCCTGGAGTAGCCATCAGTGTCTGTCCCCTTCCCCATTCGAGCTGCAGCCTCGCCTTCCACCCACAACCCCTCCACCTGGTCTGTCTTTAAAGTGTACATTTGACTCGACTCCTGTCCATCTACAGCTGTCCGTCTACAGTTTATCCTTCAAAGTCTCGCAGTGAGTACAAGTCCAGACTCTTTAACGTGGTATAAACTGTTCTGGTTTTTGCTTTTAAATCCAACTCCTTATCTGCAATTTCCTCCTATAAATCTGCCTTGTCAGATTTCAGAATCGCAACTCCTGCCTCTTTTTCTTTGCATTTGCCTGGTATATCTTTGTCTGTCTTTTTATTCTTCCACCTTTCTGAAGCTCTTCGTTGTACAAATAGTGGTGGAGACTTTGTAGCCAGTGTGAAACTTCGTGTGTATTTATTGATGGGATCGAGGTCTTTAGTCTCTGTTTTGTCACGGCTTTCTGTTTTACCCATATACACATCTTTTATATAAAACCTTTCACCAAGTAGTCTATTTTATATCCTCTCTCTCTTTTTAGAAAGGTTTGTGTCCTTATTCTAATGGCTACCTTAATATTTTTATGTAACACCCTATTCCTCCTTCCTTCTTTTTGTTTTTGTCCCAACTGTGAGCAATATTAAATGATCTAGTTATTGCTTCTTCCTCCCTCCCATCACGTGACTTGAAATAATATCTTCTTACTACAAACAAATTCAGCAAGCTTTTCATATGCTTTCCTCATTTTCACCATTTTTTGATACTTGATCTATGTCTATATTAACAAAGCAAACTGCCATTACCTACGGTACTCTCACCTTTATACTCATCATTTATTCTTTATCCTGTGAGCAAATACGTACTGAATCTAACTGCCAATTCTTATGTTGTTGTTTCTTCAATAACTTTGGTTTTCTAAAGCTTCTTCTCCATGAGATTTCCGAGGAAGGAGTCAGAGGATCATCGTAGTTGGCCTGTGGCCTTTATACTTTTAAGTTTGTTTGGATGTATATGAAATATTTGGCTCATATTTTCTTTCCTTGACTATCTTAGCTCTGTTGGTCAATTATTTGTCTTATGGCATAAAGCATTGCTCCTTGAAAGTCTGAAAACAACCTGATTTTTATTCCCTTCTAAGTAACTTGGTATTTTGCCTGCATGGGGTGTCTCAGGGTAGCATTCATAGCTCTTGAGCTCCCTCTTCCCTTGTTAAAACAAGTTAATAAAAATACGTACTTGTACTTTCTGCTGTACTCTGCACTTTCACTTGGATCTTCTTTTAAGTGTACTTGTACTGTCCTAGTTTTGCAGTTTTCCCTCAGTGTGTGGTTTTGTCCTAGAAAGGAGCTATAGTTTATTCAGTTTTAATTCATTAGATCCAAACAGCTGCAGCCTTTTCAGATCCTAACAGGACCTATTAACCTACCCATTGAAGTGCCCATAACTCCTCCAAGAATGCAGTGATATATCGGTAACAGTTAACACACCAAAAGGTCTGTAATTACCATTCTTTACTAAAAGATACTAAATATTCTTGGGGACAATTCTGATTCCAGGTCTGGGGCAAGGAAAGTATAAGATGAGCTTGGAACATCTAATTGAACCAGAAAGTATGTAAATGCCTGAAAAACTATGGTGACCTATCAGAAGCACATTTTCAAAAAAAGTCATCTAGAAGGGGTGCCCACTGACAAAACCTGAAACAATTTGAGCAAAAAAATTAATAAGAGAAAGAAAGACTTCTCCATTGTCAGACACTGCACCGTAGAAAGGACAAGACTGTGATTCCTAAGAGAAAGGAGACTATACACGAAGGAGTCCTATGGTTCCTCGGTCTTCTGCCTAGAGGCACTTTCCGGGCCACAGCACAGGGAGGGAGAGCCCAAGCAGAGTACAGAGGATTCTGAGTTGAAGGGACAGAAATCTGAGTTCAAGAAGTCTGAAGTGCCTGAGATTTGCAGGACAGTGTCAGAGAAGAGAGAGCTATAAAGAAAAGGAGCTCAAATAATCTGCACAGGTGTCCCCTTGAGTCTGTTGCTGAAGACCAAGCTGAGAATGTATAGGATGAGACTCCACATGGCCAGGCAAAGACTCTCTGGGAACTGTAAGGCTAGCAGTTTCCAGAGCTTACATAGGGCTGGGAGAATCTGAGTTCTAGCCCACCTGAGTGAAGAGACCTCGTAAAGGTTATGGCTTACTAGTAGGACTAAAATTGGTGTAAGCTCCTTGGAACCCACTTTAACAAAGTTTAATTAAGGAAGCCCCAAAATATCAAGCAGATGCATATGACTTAACTGTTGGCAGAAAGAAAAGAAGGGAGGGAGGGAGGGAGGAAAGGGGGATTATCAACACTCTTTAAAGGAAGACAACAAAATCTTGACACTGAATAGCATAATATTTAAATGCCAGTGTCTAATAAAAATTATTAGATGAGAAGAAAATATGGCCCACAATCAAAAGAAAAGTCAGCTGGGGCGCCTGGGTGGCGCAGTCGGTTAAGCGTCCGACTTCAGCCAGGTCACGATCTCGCGGTCCGTGAGTTCGAGCCCCGCGTCGGGCTCTGGGCTGATGGCTCAGAGCCTGGAGCCTGTTTCTGATTCTGTGTCTCCCTCTCTCTCTGCCCCTCCCCCGTTCATGCTCTGTCTCTCTCTGTCCCAAAAATAAATAAACGTTGAAAAAAAAAAAAAAAGAAAAGTCAGCTGACAGAAAAAAACAAAACAGAAATATAAACACGTATAACCATACCGCACATTTAGCGTCATAAATATGATCAAGGATTTAAAGAACCATGTGAATAAAATTAAGAGAAAATGGAATATTTTTTTAAAAGAACTAAATGGAACTTTAGAAATTCAGTGGATAGGCTTAATAGCAGGGTAGAAGCTACAGAAGAGAAAAATCAGTGAACTTGAAGACATAGCAATATAAATGAATCAAACTGAAACAGAGAGGAAAAAGACTAAAGGAATAAACTTTTTTTTTTTTAAGTAACCAGAGAGAGACATTTCTACTTCTACCATGAATGACTAACTGGTACTAGATTTACCTTCTTACTGTAAACAACTAGAAATTGGTCAAGATATATGTAACAGCTATTTTCAGAAATAGGATTATAGGCAGAACAGGACTGTGATCTGTTCATATTGAATGATGCATACTGTTAAAGCAGAGATGGGGAGGAGACAAACAAGATATATGATGAAATAGGCTGAAAAAATTTTAAATTTGACGAAAACTATAAATCCGCAGAACTATGGATCTCAACAAACCCCAAACAGAAGAAACGTAAAAAACACATCCAAGTGTATCATAATCTAATTGCTGAAAACCAGTGATAGAGAAAATGTGAAAGACAGAAAAAAGATACATTAAATACAAGGGAATAAAGAATGACTGCAGACTTGTCAACAGAAACCAATACAAGCCAGAAGTCAATCAAATGTCATTTTCAACATGCTGAAAGGAAAAACTGCCAACCTAGATTGCTACATACAACAAAAGATTTCTACATCCTTAAGAGAAATAATTTTTCAGACCAAAAATAAATAAATAAAAAATGGTGAGGGAATTTTTTACCAGCAGACTTGCATTATAAGAAACAGTAAAGGAAATTCTACAGATGGGATGAAAATGATACCACAGTGATAGAACTGGAAGGAAATAGACTACTTCTTAATTAGAGTTCAAAATTTCAACACCCTCTTTAGGGAAAGTAAGCAAAAAATCACTAAGGTGATTCTGACATGGATAACACTTTGAACCAACTTGACCTAATTGCTATTTACTAGAACATGCTTCCCAACAACAGAAGACTATACATTCTTTTCTAGTGCACATAGGACATTTACAAATAAAGACCATACTCCAGGCCATAAAACAAGATTCAATAAATTTAAAAGGATTTAAATTATACAAAATATATCCTGTGATCATAAAGGAATTGCAAGAAATCACTTAACAGAAAATCATCTGGAAAATCTCTGAATATTTGGAAATTAGCACACTTCTAAATAACTTGTGAGTTAAAGCCACAAGGAAAATTACAAAATATTACATCAGCAACTCAAAACATAACCAAACCCAACATACCAATACTGCTGTTACAACAGTGTTTAGAGGGAAATTTATAGTGCTAAATACTTAGAAAATAATAAATATGTCAATCAATGATCTAAACTTCTACTTTAAGAATTTAGCAAAAGAAGAGCAAAGTAAACCCAAATTAAGTAGAAGGAAGGAAATAATAAAGATAAAAGCAGAAACTGATAAACCAGAAAATAAAGAAAAATCAATGAAACCTAAAGCTGGTTCTTTCTGATCAATAAAACTGGTATACTTCTAGCCATACTGTTCAGGTGACGAGAGAGAACACACTATAACAGCATCAGGAGTGAAAGAGATAGCATCATTAAAAATCCTACAGATGTTAAGTGAACAATCAGGAATAGTTTGAACAACTTTGTGACAGTAAACTCAACAACTCAGATGAAATGGAAAAATTCCTCAGAAGGCAAAAACTACAAGTGCTCACTCAAGAAGAAAGAGATAACTGAATAACTTCTAAGTTTATTAAAGGAATTGAATTTGTAGTTTGTAACTTTCCCTCTAAGAAAGCATCAGGTCCAGATGGTACAGGTGAATTGTTCCAGATATTTAAAGAAATAATACAAATTCTACACAGATTCTTTGAGAAGATACAGGAGGAGGGAATTTCTCAACTCATTCAATTCTAAAACCAGACAAAGACATTAGAAGAAAATAACATTAGACACAATTTTTCGTGAACATAGACTTAAAACTCCTTAAAATATTTTAGCAAATCAACATATAGCAATATGTAAAAAGGACAATACATTATGACCAAGTGGTATTTGTCCCAGGAATGCAAGGTTAGGATAACATATGAAACTAGTATAGTAATAGACTGGAAAAGAAAACAAAACAAAACAAAAAAACATATGATCTTTTCAAATAGATGCAGATAAAACATTTGACAAAATTCAACTCCCATTCATGGTGCTTCATGAGTTCTACCAGTGCACCTGCTGATTTCCTTGCAGTTTCCTGATGAGTTTGATGGGCACCCCAGTGGCTCCCCACATTTCAACAATATCCCCTGTAAGTGGTTTTCTACTGGGTTTCTGGCAAGTCCAGCCAGGGTCCCAGATGGTTTTGTTAGGTTCAAAATACCCCCCACCACAGGCAGCTTGCTGGTTAATTTCATCAGTACTCCACCAGGTTGTTCCCTGTCCATCAGCCTTGACCCACCAACTGTGAACCAGATCCATCACTGCTACCACACCTTCTCCACACAGGTCTGAATCCCAGAGTTTGGGAGCGTTCTTCCCTTCCAAGTTTGTTCCTCATTGGAGTATTCTCCCTCAGCTTTAGGGTGCTCTTTTATTTCCTTTTAGTTAATTCCTTGTAAATAGTTAATAATTGGTTATATTAAGCTGGCCTTGTTCAAGTTACCATGTTTGTCTCCTGTTTGGATCCTGGCTAATACAGAATCAGTACTGGTAGTGGTCCCAGGACACAGACCTGCCAAGAAGGGATTTTAGATTTGGTTGTGTTCTTGGGCCATGAGCACAGTGCCATGCTCGTTCCAGTGGAAAGCTGGGTGCTCACAGTTCATGACAAGAAGTGGCATCACAGTTTGATCCCCGTATAAACTGCGGTTCGTTATGATGAAGAGTTAGCTGAACCAAGCACCGTGGGAACCCACATGACTGCTGCCCTTGATCATTATGGCAGGAATGATGGCCACAAACACCGTGGTATGGATCGATTCTCCTGAGTGTACCAACCACTTTAAAAATCAAGTGGTTTGTTATTATTATAAACTTATATAACAAGATTATGATAACACTTTTCAGCACTTCTCTCTACCTGATACAGACATTTGCTAATAGAAGACATTAAAAGATGGGAACATTAACACAAAATAAATGCCAAATAAAAATCAGTTAAAATTTGGAAGAGTACTGCACATATATAATATTTGAAATTTTCACTCCTAAAATGAAATTATAAAGCACACAAGTATCAATTGTATTAGCCGATAGTTCTGACTTTGCTTGGTTGCAAATATTCTGGTATAGAAAATTTTTCCATATTGCATCGATGCTCTTCAAATTGTTAGGCGCTAGTTAGTGGTCATTTGAATAAGCTTGTTTTCTTTTTTAATGGTGAAAATATGTTGTCTCCTTGCCCTGATGTTGGTTTTGCCATTGAAATCCGTATTGCTTCTACCTTAGATTTTAGACCAGTTTCTGATTTCAGGTTTGGAGTGTTCCACAACGATGTTCACTTCTCTACGCATTTCTTCTATTACTTACAAAGCACTGAAACTCATAACACATACTCAAGCAGTGGAAAAGGCCAAAGGACATTGTTGGATAGTATTCAAATAATATTCAGATCTTCCTTCAAGGTTAAATGATTACATAGAATCCCATGTTAGAACTGCCAACTTAAGGACTTGTTTTGCTTTCAAAACCTGTGATTTTTTTGGGGAATACCAGTCATAGGATTTATATAAAGTATAGACGCATTTAATCTCACTAATACTGTATTTGCAAGAAAGACTCACTGTTAGCAGACAGGGCCTTGACCTCACACTTGTAGCCCAGGGAACAGCTGCAAGTAAGACTGACGAGTGCATTGTGACTGCTGCTGTCCCACGTGCTGCTGTGGAAATGCCAACTTTACCGTTTGGTTTCACTTTTCAGTATTTTTTGCTCTTGATTTCAGTTGATATCCTTAGATTCCTTCAAATCAGTAACGTGTCTGTCCAATGATTAAGCTTTAATTCTCACAGGAGAATTGTAATACTTTGTTTTCGCATTTTCCCTACCGACTGATTTTTCTTGGGCTTTTGAAAAAGTAAATTTGCCAAGAAACTTCAAGAAGGAATTCTTACATGAAAACCCTAATGTAAATCAACTGCAGCTCTCATATAGGAGTTGGTGAGACTGCAACGTATACTAACTTTAGGGCATTTTCTTTTAAAGTTAAGCATAGACTTACCATACGACCCAGCATTTCCTAGATATTAACCCAACATAAATTTAAATATATGTCTGCCCAAAGACTTGTAACTTTATAGCTTCTTTATTTAGAATGTCCAAAATCTGGAACCAACCCAAATATCCGTCAGTGGTAAATGCATAATCAAATTTTGGTGTATTCAATAGATTACCACTTAGGCAATAAAAGTACATTGAATCACAACAAGGATAGATCTCAAAAGCCTCCTGCTAAGTGAAAGAAGCCAGATACAACCCACTACTGGAATCAAATTAATGTATGATTCTGTTTCTATGAGATTCCATTAAAGACAAAACTACAGTGACACCAGATCAGTGGCTGCCACAGGGTGGGCACTGCCAAGAGGCACAAGAAAACTTTTAGGGGTGATGGGTCCCCACACTCACAGAATTGTACTGTTAGAATTAGTGAATTTTGATTGTAGGTCAATTATATCCAAATAAAGTGACCAAGTAGATTCCCACAATTGTATTCTTTCTGTATTCTCAATAATTAGAAAATGGAAGTTTACAAAAATATTTATAATAGCATATAGGTATTTGAAATACCTAGAAATTAATCTCAAAAGAAGCGTAAAGACTTCTATGAGGCAAAACTAAGGGACCAGGAAGAAGATGTAAATATACTGACAGATTTCTTGTTCCTGGATTAAAGATTCACTATTGGTGAAGATAACAGTTCTCCTCAAATTGATTAATAGATTCATTCTAATCCCATAAAAATTCCAGCATTTTTAACCTCTTTCTCTGATTCCAGATTTTATATGGAAGGGCTATAAATGGAAAAAAACAGAATAGGTGAACCTGCTCTCCTAAATATCAAGATTTATCATGAAAATATAATAATTACAGCACTGTGATAATGGTGCAGGAATGATCAGTTGGTAAATGGGATGTAATAGAAAATCCAGTCACACACCTAGTTTTATGTAGATGTTTCTGTATAAGATTTCTGTGACAGAAGTAATATGCCTGATCAAAGGGGAAAATAATTGACTTTTCAATAAATTGTGTTGAATAGCCTTCTGGAAGAAAACAGAAGCCCGACCACTATCTCCCATCAAGTCAAGAAAGATCTATTTTAGTGCATTAAACTATTAGGTGTAAAAGGCAAAGTTGTGATGCTTTTAACAAAGAATATAGAATATCTCCATGGCCTTTGGAAGGATTTCTTCAACGAGGCACGGAAGCATTAGCTATAAAGGAGAGGATTGATAAATTTAACTACAATAAAATGAAAAACTATTATCATTAAAAGACCATTAAAAAAGATGAAACAAATCACAGGGTAGGAGAAGATACTGTCTGTTCTGCTACAACATTGGTTTCTATAATAACCAAGTTCATAGATGATTGGTAAGTAGGTGGGATAATGATATCAATTTAATGGAAGTAATATTGATTCTTTCCATTTCCTCCAGCAAGCTAATGTTTTGTGTCATCAAGTAGCGGCAAGTAGGAGGAATATACAAACATAGTTGAATGTTGTATGCACCATACGTGATGCCCGTTCGCCTTGATTTGGCCTCTTCTCAATTTGAACATGTGCTTTATCTTAAAATCATTTATTGCACATTTTGCCTGATCTTATCTTCATTATTCAGTAGCCTCAGCCCTCCTCATACCCCTTCCTGTCAAGCTATCTATCCATTTCTTTTTTTTTTTAAGTCATTTTCTGAAGACAAAGAATTTTACTTAGTCTGATATTTTTCTTAGGAATTTAAAATCTTTTAAATTGTATTAATATTTTTAATTAGGGGGGTTATTGGTTTTGCTAGTGCTCTGGGTAACAAAGTTGCGCTAGGTTTTGAGAAGTCAACTCTGACCCTATTTTCTCCATAACCTTTATCTACTATTTGGGGAACACAGTTTTGCGTAGAGCACTGTTTCTAGGGGGCACATTTCACATATTTGCAGAAACTCCCCCTTTGCGATGCTGTATGTGACAGGATGGCAGTGCTTCCTCAGTGCTAAGATACAGCTGTTTCACACTTTAACCTCTCTCCAGTTGGATTGTAGCTTTCGGTAGGTGGTGTCTTTCAATTTTAACTGTCATTTTGTTTTCTTTTTTAGTGATAAGATAGTGGTGCATTTTAGAAGCCGTTGATTACTGAGATTTGATGACGCACTGTCGTATCCAGAATGTAAAGAAATACAAACCAAATTTTAGAAGACAGGCAAGGCAATAGAGAAGTGGCAAAAGCCTTGAACAGTCACTTGACAACTGAAGAAATATCTATGGCTAGTAAATATTTGAAAAAGAACGTACAATCTCAAAACCCAGTTGTACATTAAACACACAGTGAGATGCCTTTACATGTCGGCAGAAGTTTAAAAACTTGGCACGTGTTAATGTGGACCTCAAAGGATGCATATGGCATGATTCTATTCATATGAAGTTATAAAATAGGCAAAATTAAGCTATGTTGCTTAGGAATGCATTACATAGTTGGTAAACATTTGAAAGAAGAAAGGGAATCATCATCACAAATATCAAGATGGTGGGTACCTTTGGGGGTGAGGGGAAGGAGAGAATTATGATTGGAGGCATTCAAGAGGGCTTTTGGTGTCCTGGTGATATTCTCTTTCTTCGTTTGGATGGATTTGATACATTACTACTTGTTAAACTTTACATATATGTTTTATGAAACTTTCTATAGGTTTCAGAATAAAGCAAAAGAGGGGAATGGTCAGTTTTATCAAATGTTGACACAAGGTCAGGTGATATGAGGACTGAGACTCGAGCATTGGGTGAAGCAAAGTGGAGACTCCTGATGAATACAGCAGATTGTCTCAGCGGAGTGTGTGGGGCAGTGATCTGATTGGAATGGGCTCAAGAGAGAGTGAGAGGAGAGGAGTTGGAGACTGTGTGTAAATACGATTCAGAGGAAGTTTTATGTAAAAAGAATTATAGTGGTGACTGGAGGCAATACAGAAAGTTTTACATAAATATATAGAGTATCAGGAGAATATAAAGATAAATTTTCTGGAATGCTGAAGACAATGAGGTAACATAGAGAAAGGGAGAGAACTTTTTATGTGTGTGGGATTATACATTTTTGGGGATAGGATGTGAAAATTTGTAATAATCCATATTTGTTAAGAGAATTAACATTAAAGCTACTTTTTAAGTCTTGGAAACGTATATGTCACACATAACATTTCATATCTACTAATGGAAAGAATCATGAACATCATCTTGCTCAACACCACTTTGCAGAAAGAGAAGGAGGCCCAGAAGGATTCAGTGCTTGTTTAAAATTCTACTGTTAATAACAATTCTAGACTAAAATATAGAGTAACTCCTGCCCCTTGGATCAGTGCTCTTTTTATAGCGTTAACAGTAATATGGTTTTCTCTTAAGTCGAGTTTTATATAATCATTATGTGTTATAGTAGAATTTATTTGGATAATATTTTAATTAGCCTTTCCCAAATAACAAACCAGCCCAGCACTTAATGACTTGAAATAACCATCATGCATTATTTCTCATGATTCCATGAGTTGGATGGACTCAACTGGGACAACTCTTGTGGCTGCGGTCATTGGCACCTCCACGCAGATTGTAGGGGTTAAGATGGCCTCACTCACATGTCTGGAACCCTGGTGCTGTTTCTTGGGTGAGGCTCTCTCATCATAGTCTAGATTACACTTCCATACTTGGTGGTGGAACCATTCTAATAAGGCAAAGATGAAAGCCTAGACTCCTGAAATTGTACAAAATCACATCCTCCACCTTAAATTACTGAAAGCAAACCATAGATCCAGTCTAGATTTCAGAGATGAGTCAGGAGGCTGCCCCATCTCTTGATGGAAGGAGGTACAAAATATTGTGGCCACGTTTTTCATCTATCACAGATCATTATAAGTTTTAAATTTAATCATTAAATTTATTTTCCAGTGTTAACTTTTACTTTATATGGAGCTAAGAGCTATTAGCTTTTTGGGGACTCTAACGATGTAGTTTAGTCAATATATATGAAAAAACAAATTTGACAAAAAAATATTTAACAAGAAAGAAAGCTATGTTTTCCAGATTTTGTATCCTCTGTGAGATAAAGCAGATAAAGAAATGCTTATTTTTATAAGAAGTTGGGTAAGGATGAGGGGGGAAATTTGTTGAATACAGTCTTTGTTGCTTACAGTGTTGGCTTAATTGTTATTTTCTGAGATTGTTACCATTAATGGTTTATTAACATCTTTATGGTTTTTCATGTTATAGAATGTAATGCAACTAAAAAGTAAGAGCAATTAATAATTTCCCGTGAATTATAATAATAGCATATTTCTAGACACTGCTAATTATATTTGTGTAAAATTTCATGTAATTTACTTGACAACTGTCTATATTGAGTACCTACCATGATTCTTTCACTGTGCTAAGACCTGGGGCTATTACTTTGAACCACTTAGATGGGATTCCTTCATGTTCCATACCCCAGGAAGGTTTCTTGAAGAAACTTTTTTTTTTGATGTTTATTTTTGAGAGAGAGGGAGAGAGAGAGAGAGCGTGCGCACACACACATGGGGAATGGGAGGGTAGGGGCAGAGAGAGAGGGAGCAGAGGATCCAAAGCAGGCTCTGCACTGACAGTGATATGGGCCTTGAACCCACAAACCGTGAGGTCATGACCTGAGCTGAAGTCAGTGGTTTAACTGACTGAGCCACCCAGGCTCCCCACTAAAGAAACTTTCTAAGCCAGGAATTAGCTGAGGTAAGAGTGGGAAAGGGAAGAGGAAGTCTTCCAGAGAAAAGAATGGCTTGGACAAAGGCCTTATGGAGGTGAGCAAATGCAAGAAACATTAAAAGAACTGGGGAAAAAAGCCCTCTTATGTTTAAAGCCTGGAATATGAAAGGAGTGAGGCAATAAAGAACCTGGAAAGGTAGAGTGTGGACTTGAGTGCTAAAGATCATGGGAAACCTTTGATTGATTTAGAGGATTTTTGCCCAGATGATTGTTTTAGAGAAGTCACTGGCTACAGTCTGGGTAAGGAGAGTAGCCAGGGAGAGCAAGGGTTGAACCTAGGAGACCATAGATAGTGATATGAATTAGGTCAGTGTGAGAATGAATTAAAGTATATAAATCCTAGAGATATTCAGGAGATGGAATCAACCGGATTTGTTGACTAGATGTGGAATAGAGAGAAGAACCTAAGATGGCGGACTTGCCAGTTTCCGGCTTGGAGCGCCATTAATGAATAGGGAGCAGAAGTGGAGGAAGAGGTTTGGGAAGGCATTCTTACACAGGATTTGCCACAATATCCTAACTCTGTTTCCTGGCTAAATACTTAGATCTCTTTTTTGTATTCTCTACTATTTGAAATAATTTTTCTAGTATCTAGAACTGATAATAAATTTTCAATTTAATTCATATTCAGTAAAATTCAGTAAAAGGTAGCAGTGCTTCCATAACTTGAATTTATACTTTTGATCTGAAATATTTTGCTTCAGCATGAATTCTTTAATAGACAGAAATTTAGTATTGTATTGCCATAGTATATTTCATTAAACAGTGTATTTCTGAAGTGTTTGAAATGACTTAATAATGGCTAAGGTGTAATATGTGAATACCTATCTTAAGCCTTAAGCCTTTTATTCATTAATCTAAAATAATTTCATAATTAATATTTGTCCAAGTTTTTAAACTAGAGTTTATTAAAAGAACCTTTAAAAATTGTGTCTCTCTTTTTATTGTCCTTCATGACGCTAGGAAGTAGAAGGTTAGCTTACATTTATTCCAGGGAAGAAACAAATGTAGCTTGATAAAAATGAAGTCTGTATAAACCTGAGACTGATACTGTATGTCAACTTTACTTCAATTAAAAACAAAAAAGAATACCATGTCCCTCAAAATATGAAATATGAATCTGTCATTGATAGATTTATCTTTCCTTCAGATGTTAAGTAGTGATAATTGAAGTAAAAGAATTAACTGTTGGGGGCGCCTGTGTGGCTCAGTTGGTTAAGCATCCAACTCTTGGTTTAGGCTCAGTCATGATCTCACAGTTTGTGAGATCAAGCCCTCCTTTGGACTCTGTGCTAAGAGCACGGAGCCTGCTTGGGATTCTCTTTCTCCCTCTCTCTCTCTGCCCTTCCCCTGAGCTCACTTGCGCGCACGCTTTCTCTCTCTCCGAAAATAAATAAACTTAAAAAAAAAAAAAAAAAGAATTGTGTCTTAGAAAGTTAAGCTTCCTTTGACACTAAAACTTTTTTTAGTCTTTGTGGTTCAAATTTCATAGCTATCTGTAGATTTTGTTAAAGTGTATTTAGTCATTCTACATTATTTTCCTACTCTCACCAAAAAATGTTAAATCTAAAATTTTCTGATCGTCATTGTAGAAGGTACCATATATTCAGTAGTGTGTTTCTCCCATGTGTTCTCTATAGACTGTATTTTCTATTCTCAATATTTTGTAAGTTTAAAAGCAGTTTACAACCTATTTTTTTTTCTTGTTTTTTTCCTTAGGCACTACAAGGGCCCCCAGGGATGGGGAAGTACCAGGGGTGGACTATAATTTCATTTCTGTTGAACAGTTCAAAGCACTGGAAGAGAGTGGCGCATTATTAGAAAGTGGAACGTATGATGGTATGTCCCCAAATACTGACAATGGCAGCAATCAAGAAAACTATCTGAATTATTAGAAAACTGACTAGAATTATTTCAAAGGGAATTTGATCAGTAAAATACCATTTTTGTAAAAAAATTTTCTGTTGGTCTTTGGGAAATTTTTCTTTTGGTTAGGCTCTTTGTCATTTGCTAACTAAAATGGGATTAAATAATAAGCAGAAGCATTCCATCATATTATGAAGCTGATTGTGAAGAGTGTACTGAAATCATTCAAACTGGCCAGTTTGCATATTTCATAGAAATTCATATTCATCGTGTGAACTCAACATGTGTTTGTTGATTGCTCTCTGTTTGTGGTTGGGAATCCAAATACTGTGCACTTTAAAAAGTCTACAGCTTGGCTCTCTTGGAGAAGAGAGAATATAGATTGGGGGGGAAAGAACAAAAATAGAATAATTGATTTTCTTTTCTTATCTCTTCTCTACCCACTTGATTCTAGGAAGCAGAGACTTAAGATCAGTTTCAGTTTTTAAATGAGGCCACGTTCCGTCCTTTGTTCCCCTTTAACCTCCGCTCTCCCCTGGCAAGCTTGTCCGCTCCATGGTTTCCCGTACTCCCTCATCATTGCTTCATCACGCTGTCATGGTTGCCTTTTTCACAAGCTTGATGAAGGCAGCATCATGTCTTTCTTATTCAGAAGTATCCCTAGTGTCTAGAAATGGTGTTCAATAAACACTGACCTTGAATTCAGTGTATCCAAACATGCATTCGTGTGTATCCAAAAGAGTAATTCGTAATTTCTCTCTTTAGCTGCACCCTGGGCTCAAAACAGTGGAGTCGTCATTTGCTTCCTCCTCTCTCTCCTATTCCCACGTGTCTGCTACCAAATCTAGCCATTTCTTTGTCTGTAGCAGCTTTTCCAGTGCCTTTCTTTTCACTCTCACACTTCCTTGTGGGCCTTGGACTGGCTTGCGTCTGGGCTACTATGGTTCATGTCATTTGTTCACCTTCTTCCCTCCGTGCTCCCCACCTGCCCATAGCTGTCGTGCTAGCCTTCCTCCGGCACAGCTCTGCTTGTGAATCCTCTTCAGAGTCTTCTGTGATTTGCTTTTGCCTGCTCAGTTTGCCGCAGCTACGGGTTCTGAGCTTAGCTCCCACAACTCATTCATTCATTCGTTCATTCATTCAGCAACCCATTTTTTTTTTAAATTTTAAGTTTGTTTGATTATTTTGAGAGCGCACTAGCAGAGGAGGCAGAGAGAGACAGAATCCCAAGCAGGTTCCACGCTGTCAGCGCAGAACCCAGTGCAGGGCTCGATCTCATGAACGATGAGATCGTGACTTGAACTGAAATCAAGAGTCGGAGGCTTAACTGACTTGAGCCACCCAGGCACCCCTCAGCAACCCATTTATTAAGTACCCACTATATGCCAAGCAGTGTAAGAGGGAATAGTGATACTGTAGTGAACAATATTGAAATGATACTACCTTAATAAATCCCATATCTAAATACGAAGTTAGTAAAACAAACAAAATCAAACATCAGAAGGAGATGTTATGAAGGAAACAAAAACAAGAGATTTATTTTTTTTTAATTTTTTTTAACGTTTTATTTATTTATTTATTTATTTTTTTAATTTTTTTTTTTTCAACGTTTATTTATTTTTGGGACAGAGAGAGACAGAGCATGAACGGGGGAGGGGCAGAGAGAGGGAGACACAGAATCGGAAACAGGCTCCAGGCTCTGAGCCATCAGCCCAGAGCCTGATGCGGGGCTCAAACTCACGGACCGTGAGATCGTGACCTGGCTGAAGTCGGACGCTTAACCGACTGCGCCACCCAGGCGCCCCACGTTTTATTTATTTTTGAGACAGGGAGAGACAGAGCATGAACAGGGGAGGGTCAGAGAGAGAGAGACACAGAATCTGAAACAGGCTCCAGGCTCTGAGCTGTCAGCACAGAGCCTGACATGGGGCTCGAACTCACGGACCGCGAGATCATGACCTGAGCTGAAGTCGGCCGCTTAACCGACTGAGCCACCCAAGCGCCCCAGAAAACAAGAGATTTAAAGAAAATAGTAAGAATATCAAAGATAAGGTGGCCTGTGAAGGCTTCTGAGAGGAAGTGACCACTGCCGTTTTATATTTTTATGCAAATAGCCTGTTCTCATTCACCTCCCTCTTAGTAGCAACCAGACTGATGTGTTTAATATGTATGCTTTTGTTTGTATGCATTCTTGCAAAATGTGTATTGTGCACCTCGTGTGCATACATTTATTATTTGCATGCATTTACTCTTTATTATTCTAGATCTCATTCAGTTTTTAACGGTTTTCAGTTGTTTCTATGTTTTCTGGGTTCACCCATGTTGCTATACTGTATTTACATGTAATTCATTGCTGTCTTCACCACCGCACAGTACTCCAGGTTGTGAACCCACAGCATTTTACTTAACCCCTCTCCCAGTGATTGACTTCCAGATTGCTTCCAATCTCCCCCGCCACCACGGATAAAGCTGTGACACCCTTTTCTCCTAGACCTGTGTGAGTGTGTCTGTGGCATACGTACCCAGGGGCAGAACTGTGGGGTTTTAAGGGCTGTCTGTACTCGCTCTGGTAAAGGGGTTGAGGTAGCTCTGCCCCTGCATCGCCGGTCGGTTCCTGCAGCAGCATCAGTAAGGACTCCACTTCCTCACCATCCGGCTTCAGAATTTTGCCAGTCTGATGGTTGTGGAAGTGCTATCTCCTTTAAATTCAAGTTTCTCTGGTAGTCAGAGAGTTTGAGCGTCTCTTCATATGCCTATTAGTAATTGCCTTTTCGTTTGTTTTTTTCAAGTGAGATCTCCGTTTGCAGACATTTCTTAGATATTTAGATATTTATTTAGAAATTAATTCCTTATTGGTTATAGAGGTTTTCTCCCATTCTGGCACCTGATAAGCTTGTCCTGTGTTGCTTCATTAAACAGAAATCCTTAATTTTTTTTTATTAGTTTTTTTTAACGTTTATTTATTTTTGAGACAGAGAGAGACAGAGTATGAACGGGGGAGGGTCAGAGGGAGAGGGAGATACAGAATCTGAAACAGGCTCCAGGCTCTGAGCGGTCAGCACAGAGCCCGACGCAGGACTTGAACTCATGGACCGCGAGATCATGACCTGAGCTGAAGTCGGACGCTTAACTGACTGAGCCACCCAGGAGCCCCTAATTTTTTTTTAATGTTTATTTAGTTTTAGAGAATGGAAGAGGGGCAGAAGGAGAGAGAATCCCAAGCAGGCTCCCTGCTGATAGTGCAGAGCCTATTGTGGGGCTCAGACCCAAGAAGATGCACTTAACTCTGAACCCAGCAGTTCCCTCTTTAGATGCCTACACTAGAGAAATCCTTACCTCTGTGCGTATGTAGTCACATGCCGGAATGGTCTTTACAGCATTAATTTGAAACAGTGAGAGAATGGAAACAACTCTGTTTGAGTAGGGGAGTTAATGAGATGTGCTTTAATTTTTCATGAAAATGGACTATTATACAGCAGTTAAATAGACTTGAATCTACATGTATGAACAGGAATAAGTCCTAGAAATATAATTGTATAAAAAGAAAGATGCAAAAGAATACATACAGTATACCATTTATTTTTAAAAAGATATGAAATGTGATAAAAACCTTTATGAAGCTTTTACAGAAACATTGGTATCTATATATTATGTGTGCATGTACATGCATCCTAGTTGTACATAGTGTGCAGGGGAATAACACATACCAACTTCAGGACAGCTCAAGGAGAGCACGGGAAGGACTGAGACAGGAAGTTAGGGCTTTAATTGAATATGTGACCATATATGCAAGTCCTTAAAGAGGGATAAAAGGGAGACCTGAAAGGAAAGTTAAGTAAATAAGGATGCTTCTAATACACTTGTCTGTGTTTTTGTGTGTATTTAAAATATTTAATAGTTGATAATTCCATTTGAAAAATTTTAAAAAACCTTCAGAAAAAAAAAAAAAGACGGGGGGCGGAAACCTTCCAAAACAGCTTCAAAAAGCTGAAAACCTTTCTCTGATAATAACTATAGTAGGATTCACAAACTGTGTCATTTTTACGCCTTGCTGTATCTGAAATCTTGCTATTTACCAACCACTCAAGAAAAATAGATCTAATTTCCTTATGAGCAACGCTAGTTTTCTTTTTTAATCTAAGTCCAATAGTCATGT
This sequence comes from Lynx rufus, assembly GCF_022079265.1. NCBI lineage: Eukaryota > Metazoa > Chordata > Mammalia > Carnivora > Felidae > Lynx > Lynx rufus. The sequence continues at coordinate 125,454,133 of NW_025814834.1, read as the reverse complement.
TTAAATAAGGCAACTGCCAGAATTTATTATGAAGTCCTAAAATCTTCATGATCATGGGTAGCAATCTCAATATCGCAAATTTGTCTGATTTCACCCAGGAAGACAGTTAAACTTCCTTGGGTGGGGTAGTAATTACTAAGTCTACACAGTAACATGTGTGTCTAGCATTTTTACTATAACTACCGTCCTTAGAGAAGTGGACTTTTGATTTTTGCCACGGCATGTCCAAATTCCTGGGCAGCGTGATTGAGGGACACAGTGCAGGAGAAATTGAAATCCTGGGGCATCCTCCTTCTCCTCCACCAGACTTCTCTTTGGGATGTTTCTGTGCCCTCTGCCCCAGAGAAGCGTGAGCTGGCCTCTTCGTTGAGTCTTTGCTTTATTACTCGTGGCCCAGAAAGTTCGCAGAGACCTCCTCTGAGCCTTTTAATATGAATCTTTGCATCCATCTACATGATAGGAATAACACCATTTCAAACATGGATTTGGAAGCAAGGGAGTTATTGAGTGGGAGAGATAAGAGGTAGTTGATAAGTGTTTTGGTTTGATTTCATTGTTTTGTCTTAAATATTTTAATGACAATTACCACTCTAAGTCAGATTTCCAAAGAATTTATCTTAATGCTTTCTCCTCAAGGCACACACTACTGAAGGTGAACTTATTTGTAGATTTGCCTTGGTTTTATGGTGAACAACCTATGCTTTTTTCATCTGGGAAAAGTAATTCATTATATACCCCATTCATTTACTTTATGTGATGAGTGTCATAATTGCCTGCTTAAAGAACGCCTGGCTGGCTCAGTTGGTTAAGTGTCCAACTTCCACTCAGGTCATGATCTCATGGTTTGTGGGCTCGAGCCCTGCATCGGGTTCTGTGCTGACAGCTCAGAGCCTGGAGCCTGCTTTGAGTTCTGTGTCTCCCCCTCTCTCTGCCCCTCCCATGCTCATGCTTTGTCTCTCTCTGTCTCTCAATAATAAATAAACGTTCTTAAAAAACTAAAAGAAAAATAATAATTGCCTGCTTAAGAGCCCAGGAATTTGATTAGAAGATGTGATTTTTAAAATATATATAGTGAGTATTTTATTCCCTAACCATATTTATCTTCCTAGAGCATTGGCATGGTGGCTGACAAAAGGTCAAAACTAGCAGGAGCCACAAACTATTCATGTAGTTAGACCTTTTGAGTGGTTTTCCATTGTATTTGCCCGCCTACTGGGAATTGCATGACAAATTAAGATACTCAATTGTTTTCATTCTACTCTGGAACATTTATTTTTACTGCAAAAATTCCTGATCCTCAAGACTTAGAATATTAAAGTATTTCTTTCTTTCCTGAGAGTAAGCCAATATTGAATTATGCTAATAATGTCTCTGTTCAATAAATTGTCAAATAAAATAATATAATTAGAATGCTCAAAGAACCTAAAAATTACTTTTACATAAACAGCCTACATTTCAACACACACTGGTTAGTTCTCAGCTTTATCCTTTACCCACATATTTCCTCGTTTTACCAAAATAGTTCATTATGTTGCACATCAGAACAAAATTATTTGAGTTAGTTTTCTCTTCCTTTACTCCCACTTCTTATGCCAATTAGTCTTACACAAGAGCATTGATGCATTTAAATTCACAAACGAGGCCCTAATTTAGATCCCATGCAAAGCCAGCCCTGTAGGAATAAATAAACTATGTACATGAAGTCAACTTCCTATCCTTAGTACAAACAGTATTAAAAAGTTAGATAATGTTAGGGGTGCCTGGGTGGCTCAGTCGGTTAAGTGTCTGACTTGGGCTCAGGTCAAGATCTCGTGGTTCGTGAGTTCGGGTCTCATGTCAGGTTCTGTGCTGACAGCTCAGAGCCTGGCGCCTGTTTCAGATTCTATGTCTCCCTCTTCCTCTGCCCCTCCTTTGCTCGTGCTCTCTCTCTCTCTCTCTCTCTCTCTCACTGTCTCAAAAATAACATTAAATTTTTTTTCTTTAAGTTAGATAATGTTAGAAAATACATGGTAAAGGGCTCTTGAAAAATTAGTTCTTTCTGTTCTTTCTCCCTCCTCCACTCCTAAGAAGAAGTGTTTTGGCTTCCTTTTGGCCAACGGTGATCAATTAGAAGCCTCAGTATGAGATATCAGGGCAGAGACATACGCTGGGTCATATTGTTCTGACTCTCAATTCAACATCAGTTCTTTCAGCTGCTATTACTTTGTCCATTTCAGGAAACTTCTATGGAACTCCCAAACCTCCAGCAGAACCCAGCCCTTTCCAGCCAGATCCAGTTGATCAGGTCCTCTTTGATAATGAGTTTGACACAGAATCCCAAAGAAAGCGAACCACATCTGTCAGCAAGATGGAGAGAATGGACAGCTCTCTTCCTGAAGAGGAAGAAGATGAGGACAAGGAAGCTATTAACGGCAGCGGAAATGCGGGTTTGTAAATAGATGAGTCACTTCTAACTGATCTTCCGTATTGACTTTAATGTGACACTGAATTAGAAGTAGTAAAATCTATTGGAAAGTCTGTGTAGAGCAGGTGATGCAATTCTAATTTTTTTCTAAAAGGTTGTGTATGGAACCATCTGGCAGCCATCTAATAGGCTGAAGTGAGTTGTGGAAGTTTGGATAAGTCAATAATAAGCTGTCATTACTAATAACATGATATGCCATTACCCTGCGACTCGAAATAGTTGAGGCTCCAAGATATGGGAATCCTGTTGGCGTGAGTCCTACTTTATAGGATAAGAACAAAATGTAGTTTTAAGACTCAGCCTTCAACTAAAAATGCAGGGGGTCAGAAACATGCCAGTAAAAATTACCTGAAAGATTTGTTAGCAATATGTTGAATTTAAATTCTTAATCACCCAAAGAAAATTTCCAAACCTGACTCTCTTATTTTTCATTAAATGCAAAACCAACAGATATTTAGTGGTGGAGAATCTTTTGAGCACCCCTAACTAATGTGGTTGCTTAGGAGATTCTTACCCTGCTAATTCAGAGTAGAAGTGGGAAGCCACAGAATTACAGCAGAACTAATTTTAGTGCTATTTATTATAATATTTTTATTCAAAACACTAGAATATGAGCTTCATAAGGGCTGGAAGTTTTGCATGCATCATTGTTGTATCCCTTGCACCATGAACCGTGCCTGGCACAAAGTAGGAACTAAAAAAAGTATTTTATTGATACCCAGTAAATGAATGAGTTTGATCACATCCCTAAATTTGCAGAACCCATTACCATATTATTTTCCCAAAGCCTCTGATGTTTTTACTCATCATCTACTAAAATTTGCTGCATATATTGTATTGACTGTCTTAATATATTCATTTGTGTCCTCCAGAGTGTGAGTTCTGTTTTATTGTCCTAACATCTCACGTAGTTATGCCACATAATATGTTTGACATTAATGACCCCAGTATATTTGGGTGTAGAGACTGAAAACAGGTCTAAAAAGGTTTAGGTGAATTCATGTCTAATTCTTTAGCGGATGTTAAGGGAACTCATCATACTCTAAGGGGAGCATTGCTCTCCCACAAAATTAAGTCTGTTAACATTTTTAAATGTTTGAGACTGGGATTAGAGACCATGAACCTGTCCCAATATAGGAACTTCTGTGTTCTTAATTTGAGGGGGAGAAATGTTCTGTTTTTACTCCTTTACGTTTATTTATTTTTTGAGAGACACAGAGAGAGCACAAGTTGGGGAGGGGCGGAGAGAGAAGGAGACACAGAGGGGTGGAGAGAGAAGGAGACAGAATCTGAAGCAGGCTCCGGGCTCTGAGCTGTCAGCACAGAGCCCGATGAGGGGCTCGAACTCACAAATCGTGAGATCGTGACCTGAGCCGAAGTCGAACACTTAACTGACTGAGCCACCCAGGCGCCCCCTGTTTTTACTTCTAATGAAGAGCCTTTTGGTGACCACTGCAGTTCCTCTAGAGAGAAGCCTGTCTGTAACCTTCATCGTTTTATGCTTGTCATGGAAGCCAGTTGTTAAACCAGATGTTACTAACTTTTTGATGGTAATGTTTGGAGCGCTTGGGTGGCTCAGTCAATTAAGTGTCTGACTTCGGCTCAGGTTATGATCTCATGGTCTGTGGGTTCGAGCCCCGCAGCAGGCTCTGTGCTGACAGCTCAGTCTGGAGCCTGCTTTGGATTCTGTGTCTCCCTCTCTCCGACCCTCCCCGCTCACGCTCTTTCTCTCCTTCAAAAATAAACAAACATTAAAAAAAATTTTTTTTTCAATAGTAAATAAAGGGAGTATATCCAAGAGTGGGAGGCAGTTTGTATACTATCACTTGCATGTGGATACCATAGGACACTTCCCCTGGATTATACACTTCTTTGTAAGAGAAAATATTCAGAATATTTTAATGAAAAAACAATAAAAGTCATGACGAAAAAGCCTTGGTCTTTTCTGAATTAATACTAACCGTAGTTGTTCACTTACTGAAAGTTGCAGAAATGTGCATTTGTGTGTTGCGATTGGAAACTAGAACTCCTGCCTTAAAAAATTGACAATTTGAGGGGAGGTAAGTAGGGAGAGACTAGGTAAAGATTTATTTGTGTATATACCAATATGTACATTATTTTGTTTAACTTATTTTAAAGTTTATTTATTTACTTAGCACAAATGGGGAAGGGGCATAGAGAGAGGGAGAGAATCCCAAGCAGGCGCTGCAGTGTCAATGCAGAGCGCGACATGGGGCTCGATCTTGTGAACCGCGTGAGATCCTGACTTGATCTGAAATCAGGAGTCAGACGTTCAACCGACTGAGCCATCTAGGCGCCCCCCCCCCAACAATGTTGTATATTATTTTATATATTGCTGAAGAATTAATGTAAGAATGTTGATATACCCATGTAGGATGACATATGTTATGTAATAATGCTAACATTTTTTTTCTAAGGTGTTTACTATATGAACAGTATTTTCAAGTCATTGGCTATTAAGCAAACTCCTTTCCACAGTCACTTTGAACCATAATCAGAAAAGTATTAGAGATCATATATTTGCTTTTGCCTTTCTGCAAAATACTTCTATCCCAGGAATGTAACTCTCTTTCAGATTGATTTCCACATTGAGTGAGTTTTAATTTCTGTCACTTTTTTTTTTTTTTTTGCCTGGAGAATGAATCCTGTGTTTTATTAAAACTATGCATTCAACAAATATTTATTGAGCACCTGCTAGGCTAAGTGCTAGGCATTTTTCTAACAGCTAGAAATAAAATACTGAACAAAACAGACAAAAGCCCCTGTCTTTATGAACTTTGCCTTCTAGTGGGAAGAGACAGAATTATCCAACATAGATGAATAACATATATTAGAGAGTGCTAAAGAGAAACAGCAGAGGGGGAAAAGGATAAAAGATAGTGGTGACCAAAGTTTGTGGTTTTAAATAGAGCGGCAGAAAAGATCTCACTGAGAAGAGGACTTTGAAAGAAGTGGGGGTGTAAGCTCAAAATATCTGGGAGAAAAACATCCCAGCCAGAGGGAATTCTTAATACAAATGCCCTGAGGTGGAGTATACCTGGAATATTCCAACAAAGGCAAGAAGACCAATATAGTTGGATACAGTGTGGACAGTGCATTATATGTGTTGGATGAGAGTGATGGAAGGGAATAAAATAATAAGCAGTGAAGTCAGTCAGATAATGATTGGGGGATGTGGAAACGTGTATTACATACGATCTTATAGGTCGTTGGAAGAATTTGGCTTTTTTAAAAAACGAATTTGCTTTTTATTTTGAGATGAGAAACCACTTAGGGATTTGAGTAGAAGCATAACTGGATAAAACAGATTTTAATAAACTGATTCTTGCTTTGCATTGAAAATAGGCAGTAGGATGATGCGTCTGGGTGGCTCAGTTGCTTAAGTGTCTGACTTTTGATTTTGGCCCAGGTCATGATCTCACGGTTGTGAGAGCGAGCCCTGCGTCAGACTCCACACTGAGCAGGGAGCCTTCTTGGGATTCACTCTCTCCCACTCCCTCTGCCCCTCCCCTGCTCTCACCCTCTAAAGAAATGAAATAAAATAGAATTAAATTAAATTAAAGAAAACAGGCAGTCGGAGGGCATGGGCATGAACAGCGATGCTAGTTAAGAGGTTGTAATTTAAGTGAGAAATATTGGTTTGGACCTGATTAAAGCGTGACAGGTAGGAAGTGGCCTGAGCCACTCACAAATGAGTAACATTTGCTGACAGACTGGATATGAGGCCCAAGAGAACAAAGATCATTTCATGGGTTTTAGATTGAATATCTGGAAGAATGGAGTTGCATTTATTGAGATGAGGTAGATTTAAAGAGGAGTCAGTTTGGGTTGGTAAAGGGTGTTAGGGGCTCATACTGGGGTATTTGAGCTTGAGATGCTCACTAGACATCCAGATGGAAATGTCATGTTTGAGCTTGGATTTAAAGGTCTATGGCTGGTCTGAAGATGCATATGTGGGCATCATCAGCATACGGCGTGTAGAGCTGTCATTGCAGAGTAATGACACTGAATGAGATCCACAAGAGAGTAAGTATAGAAAGAGAAGAGAAAAGGTCCAAAGACTGAACCCTGAGAAGGCCTCTAATACATGGAGCTCGGGGAGACTGAGAAAAGCCAGTGAGATAGAAAGCACACCAGGAGGGTAGAGTGTCCTGGAAGCCAGGGAAAGAGAATGATAAACTCTCAGATGCCATTGATAGCTCACATAAGATGGTCACTGAGAATTGATCATTGGATTTCGCTGTGTGCAGGAAACAAAGTCATCCAAATGAGATTAGGGATAAGGGAGAAGTAATGGTAGATTTAAGGAGAAGGAAGGTATGAAATGGTTATCTGGGAGAGTGGCAGAGTGAATGGACTAAAATTTCCTGTGATTATCATACATCATTAAATGCCCTTTTGAGCTTAGTGGTCATAAATCAAAAGTGAACTAGTTAGTGTTGCCTGTATTCAGCTACGTGTGCTGCTGTAGAGCAGGGGAAAAGATTTAAGCAGAGTTATTATTGTTCAGCTGGGCATGTATGATGAAGTAAGGTTGAGGCAAAGGAATCAGTAGTGTTTGTTTGCAAGGGAGCGATTATCATGCTTCATCATGGAATTTCAGTTACATGAGTAGGGCAATGAAGATGCGACGAGGGACAGTGAAAGGTAGTAGGTAGTATTAATGGATTATAGAACTCGTTTGGATAAAGGACAGTTGGAGTAGAAGTACTATATGTAATGATACCTAAAGGCTCTTCTAAGATTCTTGATTCCAAGGCATTGCCTACAGTTTGGAGTTGTTATCTCATAAGTCTAAAAATGAGGTTTAAGTGCATGAATTGTGAATTCCCTAGACAGTAACCAAATTTTATTCTTACTTACGTTATGGACTCTGGGACTCTAAAAGGACTTTAATATTACCAACAGAATTACATTTAGCAATAGGAAGTCTGTTGAGTGTAATTAAAAAAAACTAGTATTATTTTAAAGACCTGTGTTAAATGTGTATGAGACAGATTGGTATAGCTGTTAAGAGCGTGAACCACTTAGATTTGAAACCCAACTTTGGTTTTGTTTTTGTTTTTGCAGTTTGTCAAATACTTTTCTTTTTTTTTTCAATATATGAAATTTATTGTCAAATTGGTTTCCATGCAACACCCAGTGCTCATCCCAAAAGGTGCCCTCCTCAATACCCATCACCCAGCCTCCCCTCCCTCCCACCCCCCATCAACCCTCAGTTTGTTCTCAGTTTTTAACAGTCTCTTATGCTTTTTTTTTTTTTTTTTTTAGTCTCATATGCTTTGGCTCTCTCCCACTCTAACCTCTTTTTTTTTTTTTTCCTTCCCCTCCCCCATGGGTTTCTGTTAAGTTTCTCAGGATCCACCTAAGAGTGAAAACACATGGTATCTGTCTTTCTCTGTATGGCTTATTTCACTTAGCATAACACTCTCCAGTTCCATCCACGTTGCTACAAAAGGCCATATTTCATTCTTTCTCATTACCACATAGTACTTCATTGTGTATATAAACCACAATTTCTTCCCCATTCATCAGTTGATGGACATTTAGGCTCTTTCCATAATTTGGCTATTGTTGAGAGTGCTGCTATAAACATTGGGGTTCAAGTGCCCCTATGCATCAGCACTCCTGTATCCCTTGGGTAAATTCCTAGCAGTGCTATTGCTGTGAAACCCAACTTTGCTATCATTAGCTGCTTGACCTTGACTGAAACCTCACTGTGTCCTCATCTATAATCTGTAAAACAGAATAGGAGGGATAAATAGTATAATAAATATAATTAATATTATATTGATAAATTATTAGAATTAGTAAATAATAAACAGGGTTGCTGTGAAGATTATGAGTTAAACTAGAGCCTGGAATTATAAAAGGACAGCATAAGAGCCACTGCAGCTGCTGTCGCTGGTAGTACTGTGACAGATATGTATTCACTATGTACTGAATTGATTCCAGTGTTATTTTTTGCTTCTTTCCCAGACGACATCAGAGATGCTATCCTGGGTTAATGTCACTTAGCAAATGAAAAAAATTTAGTATGTTTGTCACTTCAAAAATTTTACAGCCGAACGTGGACATATTATACAAGGAAATTTGCAGTGAATGTTTGGCATTTTGTTAGAAGTGCAGAGAGCTATCTGAAGAGAATGTAACTTTACCTACTTTGCACACTGTTCTGTTTTGAATGGCAGAAAACAGAGAGAGGCATTCTGAGTCCTCTGATTGGATGAAGACTGTCCCGAGTTATAACCAAACAAATAGCTCCATGGACTTCAGAAATTATATGATGAGAGATGAGAACCTGGAACCACTGCCCAAAAACTGGGAAATGGCCTACACCGACACGGGGATGATCTACTTCATTGAGTAAGCAAATGTCTGTATCTCTTCTAACACGCCCGTCACTGTGAGGCTTGTCTTAACATTTTTAAATTCTCATTTCACAAGGCTTCCATTTCTTTTATATTTCTTTAAAAAGATTGGGGTGCCTGGGTGGTTCAGCCAGTTGAGCATCTGACTTCAGCTCAGATCATGATCTCCCGGTTTGTGAGTTCAGGCCCCCTATTGGGCTCTGTGCTGACAGCTCGGAGCCTGGAGCCTGCTTCAGATTCTGTGTCTCCTTCTCTGTCTGCCCCTCCCAACTCCTGCTCTATCTCTCTCAAAAATAAATAAACATTAAAAATATATATATTTTTTCATACAAGTAACAGTTGATCCTAAATCTGATGATTTCCCTGGATGATATTTCATTTTTATTTGACTTGGATAAAGGAATAGTGTATTTGACTTCTAGTTTTTTAAAAACAAGAGGATTAAAAACAGGTTTGTCACGAATAATGAAAAATGTAGGAATGAAGAGTATTTTGCCTGGCTGTTTTTTTAAACTTTTGGTAGATTGGCTAACTTAACTTAATGAGCATTTCAAGAATTACCATCATCTGGAGGGAGGACATATTTATTATCTGAGCTTAATATTTTCAGTTCTAGATGCATTCAAGCAGTGTAGTTGAATAATATAGGAGGGAACCATCACTGATCCTCAGACTAATTGGTACAATATAAATTGATAAAACCTAATTTATGAGAAAGCACTATTAATATAAAATATATTTATAGAGATATAGAACCACATGTATTTGATCAACCTAAAATTTTATATGGTTTAGACCAGAGAATAATATAATAAATGATTTTTATATCATCAGTATGAATAAATGATTTTTTGGAAGTTTCATTGTGAAGCATTTTTATGTTCTGACGCAGCTGTCATTCTCATCTTTAAAATAATTTGCCCAGAGGTAGAATATGAATGCAGTGAAGTTATAGAGTATAACAGTTAAGTAACAGTTAAAATATTGGGGGCTGGATACTGCAGTCAAGGAACATGTACTTAAAAATGAATTAGGAGTGGGAGACTTGAATCTGTTTCTTCATTTGGTCCCAAATTCCACATCCTTCCCATAGAATGAGCATCTTGCTTTACCAAGCAGATTTTAGTATTTAAAACATGTAGATTTTGTGTGTATTGTATTGTTTTTACCATATATGGTACATTATTACTTACATTATGCACTTACATAAACGTTAATGACAAGGATTATGCAGAATAGAAAAAATCAGGTATATTCTTCTCTGTGGATAATTTAAGGGGTTTTTCAAGGGTAATTTAAACTTTGGACTTTCATTATGATTTTAGAAATAAATCCCCAAGTAAGTTGTAGAGTCATTAGAAGAGGCTAGAGTATCTTTAGAAGCAGCGTATGAGACCTTGAATCTGACAGTACTTTATCCTGCAAATGGGGATAAAGTAGTAGATTACAGAGAGGGGAGAGAATTTATAAAAGAAATGCCTTTATGGTTGAATATTATTAAAATACATTAAAGACCTAAATATAAGACCTGAAGCTATAAAACTCCTAGAAGACACAGGGGCAAGGTTTCATGGCATTGACTTTGGCAAGGACCTCTTGGATATGACACAAAAACTGCAGACAACAAAAGCAGAAGTAGACGAATGGGACTTCATCAAACTTAAAAACTATGCAGCAAAGGGAAGCAATCAACGAGTGAAAAAGCAACCTGCAGGATACGAGAAAATATTTGCAAACCACATATCTGATTAAGGGTTCATAACCGCAAGATAGCCAAATATTATTTGCTGCTACACAAAGCTCTTTTGTTTGCTATAGCTAATGTATTTGATCTTACTGCTGCTATTAAATCATGCATCTGTAAGAAAAGAATATTAATCTAGGTCTGTAGCATTTAGCTGTCATGTTTTAGGGATAGCTCCTACAGGCATTTCTTCACCTTGGGAAATACTGGGTAAAGTCCTAGGAGATTGCCTACATTTGCTAACTTAGCAATAAACATTTGGGGTCCTTGGAACCAAAGTGTTAAGCTTTTCTCAAGTAACAGTTGTGAATTTGGTCTAGCAAGATACATGCATGATTTTTTTTTTCCTAACAATCTACATGCTGCTAAGCCTCTTTGGAGTCCTGATCCTTTTCATGTTGCTAAAATCTATTTAACTGGCTTGAGTGTGGAGAAACCATCTCTTTGACAGAATGGGTAACACAGTCTTTCTAGAAACAACCCCAGTTTCTCTGGTTCGATTATCCATTATTCAGCACACCCAAGTGTTTCTACCACAGTCTCCCAGCTGGTATCATACCTGGCAATGTGTAAGAAGGGGTTGCACACAGCCCTGGTTAGCTCAGGAGTTAGGAAAGGCATAGAAGATACGATTAAGTCCCTGAAACCGTTGGCTTAATTTCCTAAGAGTAATTAACATACAGATTAGGGAGTTTATCTCATTATAAAGACATCAAGGAATGATATTCTCATACTACTTTGATAATAACTTCAATTTACATTTTGTTGTCTTCCCGTATAATTTCCTCCAGTTATTTCTTTCTTTAATATTCGCCTATTTCAGATGTTTAAACTATAACACTGTTTGTCTACACAGCAGTGCGATGGTTTGGGTTTAGAATTAGTATCTGCTGAATGGTGGCATTGCTCTTGGAAAGCGTCTGTGGCCTGCTTTCTAAAAAGGAATGTGTGTGACGGATAGATGGGGGGAGTCTTTTGGTTTCTGCTTTCTTTTCTCTATTCAGCGTATGATCCATACCGATGAAAACTTTGTTTTGTAGAGTAGAGTTTAACTAACTATACCCATCATTTTTTTTTTTTTCCAACGTTTATTTATTTTTGGGACAGAGAGAGACAGAGCATGAACGGGGGAGGGGCAGAGAGAGAGGGAGACACAGAATCGGAAACAGGCTCCAGACTCTGAGCCATCAGCCCAGAGCCCGACGCGGGGCTCGAACTCACGGACTGCGAGATTGTGACCTGGCTGAAGTCGGACGCTTAACCGACTGCGCCACCCAGGCGCCCCTATACCCATCATTTTTACTTGCATGTCGCAGAAAGACGCTTGGAAACTTTTTATTTTGCTAAACTCTTATTTTAAAGAGCCCTTTTGAGGGCAGCGAATCTGTCTGTTCATCACTATCTTCGCAGCTCTCAGCACAATGCCCACACATCACAGGTACTCAAGAAATACGGTGTTCTTTTGAAGGGAGGGAGGAAGGAATTCAGCCAGCACCAAACAAGGGTTTTAGTGCAGCTTTTTCGACTGGATAATGCACAGGATGGGGCCATGTCCCCACCCTTTGAAACATTTCTGACTGCTTAAATAAGCATCTGGTAGCCTGTACTTGGAATTTCACCCCTTCCCTACAGTCGTCTTTCTCAAATTAGTACCTCTGGCATTACCTTCCCTTTATGGCAATTTCAAAGTAGCAGACTGAGAAAGTAGGATTATTGAATCCGAGGTGTACAAACAGAGCCTGGCAGAGAGAAATGTGCAAACATCATACCTTTTAGTCACTTTTGATCTTTGCTTTTGAAATACTTTTCTCCCTCTTTATTTTACTGTTTCTAACTGAAATCTTTATTCTGCAGCCACAATACCAAGACAACCACCTGGTTGGATCCTCGTCTTTGTAAGAAAGCCAAAGCCCCTGAAGACTGTGAAGATGGAGGTAGAGATTCAGAAATCTTTTATACTGTACTTATCCTCTTAATCCCGCATTGTTCTTCTTGCTTAGTGACTTTTCCAAAACCCTAAAAACCATAATGTGCAGAAGCACATAACCAATGGGTGGATATCGTACTCAGCTGACCCTGATAATTATGTCATTGCGTCTAATTTTATGAGAGGCTTTATTTCTCTCTTTTTGAGGATTATACGGTGAAATCTTTTTTGAAAGTCTTAATAAAAATACATTGCCCTTTGTTTTACATTTGTTTTAAGGACAAATTTTAAAATTTCTAAACAAGTATTTTCATAAGTTAGATACATTCTCCACCACAGGGTAGCTTCATCATGGCTGTTGAACCTTCAAAAATATATTTAATTTAGTATCACTAGGACAGATATGCTATTATTTATGGCTACTCTTTCATTCAGTTTAAAAAATTTTTTTTTAATGTTTATTTTTTTGAGAGAGAGCCTGAGCAGGGGAGGGGCAGAGAGAGGGAGACACAGAATCAGAAGCAGGCTCCAGTCTCCAAGCTGTCAGCACAGAGCCTGATGTGGGGCTCGAACTTAGGAAACCTGAGCTGAAGTCAGATGCTTAACCGACTGAGCCACCCACGTGCCTCGGCTAATCTTTCATTTAGACTGTCAGTAGCAACTCAATGAAAGTCTCTAATGTACCCCAACCTGCCACTCCTGCCCACACACAATTTTTACTGCTTAGTAGAAAGATTTCTCTAAGAATTCTTAGATAATAATGCTTGCCTGTCTTATGTGTATTACACAGTGTCTAATAGTCTAGTCTTATACATAAATATAGAATTTACCCCAACCAAAATTGTTTGCTATCCCTTCTTGAATATAGAGTGAGGATGAATAAAATTTGCATTCGTTTTGTATCACTGCATCAGAAATTATTTACCTTGGTTAAAAAAATAAAGGTGCCTTTATTACCTAAAAGGTAATTACCTTTATTACCTAAAAGGTACCTATTATTACCTTGGTTAAAAAAATAAAGGTGCTATGGGGTGCCTGGGCGGCTCAGTCAGTTAAGCATCTGACTTGGGCTCAGGTCATGATCTCATGGCTCATGGGTTCGAGCCCCGTGTTAGGCTCTGTGCTGACAGCTCAGAGCCTGGAACCTGTTTCAGATTCTGTGTCTCTGTCTTCTCTCTGCCCCTTCCCTGCTCCTGCTCTATCTCTCTCTCCTTCAAAAACAAATAAACATTAAAAAAAAGATGAATGGCTAAGAATGAGGTTCAGATAGTCCTCCTATAGATTGAACTCCAATCTATTAAAACAAAAGTTACACATTTCATTCAGCATGATTGCAATATTAAAAGTTTTTCTAGGAACAACCAATTGGAAAATGGAATTATTTTAAAATTGTTTGCAATGATATAAAGAAAAATTACCTTGGAGCAAATCTACTAAAGATGTACAAACCTACTGAAAGACGCACGAGAGAAACTGAAAACTACAAAACATCCCTGCAAGAACTTAATGAAGACTTAAATAATTAAGGAGATACGCTGTGTTCATAGACTGAATGACACAGTATTGTTAATGATGTTCGTTTTCCCTAAATTGGTATCTAGATTCCATACAATCCCAATAAAAATCCTGTAAGTCTGTCTTAAAGAAATTGACAGGCCAGTTCTAAAATACATATAGAAATACAAGGCCCCAGTTAGCCAAGTAGTCTTAAAAAGGGCAGAGGTAAGGGACATAGGCTACCAGATTTGAAGAGTTAGTGTAAAGCTCAATAATCAAGGCCGTGTGGTATTGACACAGGATAGACAAGCAGACCATTGGAATACAGCAGAGCATCCAGAAATAGATGCACAATATGTGATCACTTAAACTGCATCCCAGGTGCCAATCAATTCAATATAAGAGGAGGATCTTTATCAAGTGGTGCTGGGAAAACTGCATATTCATGAGGGAAAATGAACGTCAACTATACCTGACTCCATACACAAAAATTACTTTCAGATGAATCAAAGACCCAATCATAAAAGCTAGAACCATGAAGCTTTTAGAGGAAAATTTAGGAGAATATTTTCATAACTTTGGGATTAGCAAAGATTTCTTATACAGACCACAAAAAACATGAGCCATAAAAGAGGAACTTGAGGGACACGTGGGTGGCTCAGTCAGTTAAATGTCCAGCTCTTGATCTCAACTCAGGTTTTGATCGTAGCGTCATGAGTTCAGGCCCTGTGTTGGGCTTCATGCTGGGTATGGTGCCTACTTAAAAAAAGACAAAAAGTAAAACTTGATAAGTAGGACTTAATAAAAATTTTAAATTTTTATTCATCAAAAGACACCATTAAGAAAATGAATAGTCAAAGCCCCAGGTTTTGCAATATGTATCTGACAAAGGAATTGTATCCTGAATCTATAAAGAACAGTTATAACTCATTAATAAGACAAAAACCCAAAATTAAAAATGAGCAAAATACTTATTTTTTTAAATTATTTAAAAAAAATTTTTTTTGATAGAGCACAAATGGGGGAGGGGCAGAGAGAGAGGAGATACAGAATCCAAAGCAGGCTCCAGGGTCTGAGCTGTCAGAGCCCGAAATGGGGCTCAAACCCACGAACCACGAAATCATGGACCTCAGCCGAAGTCCAAATGCTTAACCAACTGAGCCACCCAGGAACCCTTAAAATGAGCAAAATGTTTAAGTAGGCATTTCACCAAAGAAGATACACAAATGTCCAATAACCACTAGAAAATATACTTAACATTATTAGTCATTAGGGAGATGCAAATTAAAACCACAGTGATATACCACTTTATCCACTAGAATGACTATAATCAGAAAAAAACAGATAATAACAAGCGTTGGTGAGGATGAGAAGAAATGGTAACCCTTATAAGGTGCTGGGCAGATGTAAAATGGTACAACTGCTTTGGAAAGCAGTTTGGCAGTTTCTTAAAATATTAAATATAAATTTACCGTATCTCCTCACAATTCCACTTCTAGGTACCTACCCAAAAGGAATGAAAACATATGCCCACAAAGACTTGCCTGTAAATATTCAGAGAAGCATTATTCATAAAAGCCCAAAAGAGGAAACAATTCACATGTCCATCAGCCAATGAATGGATAGATAAAATCTGGTGTAATCATGTAATAGAATACTATACGGCAATAAAAAAGGAATGAAATCATATACATACTACAACATGAGCAAACCTCAAAATGTTATTCTGGGTGACAGAAACTAGATACAAAAGACCAACTACTGCATGATTCCATTTATATGAAATGTCTGGAATAAGCAAAGCTATAGAGGCAGAAAGTAGATTACTGGTGGTTGCCCAGCAGTGAGGATGGGAATAGAGATTAAGGGATTAAGAGATTAAGAGTATGAGGGATCTTTTTTTCCCCTCTTTGTAAATGTTTATTTTGAGAGAGAGAGTGAGCGGGGGAGGGGCAGAGGAAGAGAGAAAGAATCCCAAGCAGCCTCCACACTGTCAGCACAGAGCCTGACACGGGGCTCAATCTCATGAACCGTGAGATCGTGACCTGAGCCAAAATAGTCAGATACTTAACCGACTGAGCCACCCAGGCACCCCCAGCATGAGGGATCTTACTGGGGTGATGGAAATCTTCTTAAACTGAATTATGGTGATGGTTTCACAACTCAGTTAATTATTAAAACTCATGGAATTGAATATTCAAAACAGATTAATTTTATAATATGCAAACTGTACCTTAATAAAGTTTTTTTAAGATGGCCAAAGAACTTGGACACTTGACCAAAGAAGACAAGAGAATAGACAATAAGGATATGAGAAGGTGCTTATCATCATTAGTCATCATTACAGTGAGAGGCCATTCACACCCTGGAAGGGCTAGAGCCCAATACACTGAAGGGTACCAAAGATTGGTGAGATTGTAGAGCACCTGGAACTTTCACTAGTTGGTAGGGATGTAAAATTATGTGAACACTTTGGAGAACTTTTGGCAGTTGCCCATAGGGCATTGTCTCAAGAGAAATGAAAACATACGTTCCCAAAAAGACTCCACCTGAATGATCACGACAGCCTTATTCATAATAACACAGACCTGGAAACATCCGAAATATCCATCAACAGAAGAATGGATAAACAATTTTTGGTATATTCATGCAGTGAAATACTAGTCATCAATAAAAAGAAAAAACTGTTGATAACACTCAACAACATGGATGAATCTCAGAAACGTTGAATAGAATAAGCCAGAACAAAAGAACAGGTACTCAATTATCCATTAATTAAAGTCTGAGAACAGGCAGACTCATCTTTGCTGCAAGAAGTTGGAAAATGAGGTGGGGAACCGGGAAGTGGGTGAATTGAAATAATTCTCTGGAGTAATGAATATATTCTCCACCTTGTTTGGGGCAGTAGTTAGGAAGGCATATGGCAGTTGCCAAAACTCTTTTATAATTGAGCATTTAAGATCTCTGTATTTTGTTGCATGTAAATTATTTGTTTTATTTTTTTTTTGTAATGTTTGAGAGAGAGAGCTCGAGACAGCGGGTGCAAGCACATGAGCTGGGGAGGGACAGAGAGAGGGAGAGAAAGAGAATCCCAAGCAGGCTCTGTCAGCACAGAGCCTGGCATGGGGCTCAATCTCACAAACTGCGAGATCATGACCTGAGCTGAAGTCAGACGCTCAACCAACTGAGCCAACCCAGGCACCCCTAAATCATTTCTTATGACGTACCTCCCTTGTCTAAAGGCTTTCATCAGTAAGTTCCATCTGGTGAAATCATCTCCTGTAAAGGTAAACTAGAATATATAAGCCCAGAGAATTTTACCTTTTAAAGCTCGTAAATGCGGTATTTAGTCTTCTTGGGCATGTCTCTATTGCTCGTCTCCGTTTCCTTTTCCTGCCCACTGATTGTTGCAGCGCAGTTCTATGCCTTTTTCTCTTTTCCCTTGTACAATGTATTTCTTTTCATAGATTTAACCATTAATTTACAATAGCTGGCTGGCCCCCTTATTGACTCTCTAGTATTGTCCTGTTTTGGCTTCTGTTTCTGTATTTCCTACTGCATTTGAGACTTTTTTTAAAAATTGCTTAAGTAGCACTTCTAATAAACATATTTAAAAAAATTTTTTTTTAATGTTTATTTTTGAGACAGAGGGAGACAGAGTGCGAGTGGGGGAGGGGCAGAGAGAGAGGGAGTCACAGAAGCTGAAACAGGCTCCAGGCTCTGAGCTGTCATCACAGAGCCCAATGCAGGGCTCAAACCCACGAACCGTGAGATCATGACCTGAGCCGAAGTGGGACGCTTAACCAACTGAGCCACCCAGGCACCCCTCTAATACACATATTTAAAACTTAACTGAACATCTTTCTCCTAAAGTCACCCCATCCCTCTTTCTGTCACAGGCACCTTGCTCATAATCATCTGGGCCAGAGGTTCAGAGTTCTATTTGCTTCTTCCTCACCTCTTGCTGTATTCCCTATATTGTTTCCAATCCCTGCTCCTCTTTCTTTGTTCAATATTTTGCCAATACATTATTATGAAAATTTTCCACTGTATAGAAAAACGGAAAGAATTTTACAGTAATTTACCCATCACTGAGATATTACCATGAACATTTTGCTCTGTTGGTTTTTTTACATAGCTGTCTATCCATATGCTTTTTCTATGTTTTCTTTTCTTTTATACCTTCATCCTTCCAGTCACCACAAACTTGGATTACTCTTGGTCTTTTTCTCCGGTTACATCTCCCCCTCCAATATATCGTTAACGCGAGTGCTCTCCAAAATGGTGGTGCTCAGATTGTCTATTGGTCTACAAGAGGACAATGTTGAGCTTATTTTTCATTATGCGCCTACTGGGGGGAAAAATAAGTTTCTCCACTATTTTATACACAGACTGGCAATGCATTCTTTCTCATTCTGTCTGTAGATTATTCCATACAGTACCCAGAGTGTCTTGAGGGAAAAATGGACATAGCAGAAGTTGTCAGGGCACTGTGAAGTTTTACACGTTACTTGTGCCCAGTTAAGTGGATACGTAAGCTAGGTTATATAGTTTTTAATTCATAAAAATTGAAATGTGACTTAAGGATTTCACATAGATACTGCCTGTTGAAGATAATACCAATATGCAAGCCCAAGTGACCAGTAAGTAAACAGAGCTGATACTTCATATACTTCATATGTGAGCTTTTTTAAGCCACATGGAGATAAAATCACAATGATTATTTATTTAGTCTTCATCTCCTTTTTAAATTTGTCTTTTGTATGCTTTATTATGTACATATCTTTTAAGGATTTTTTTTTTAATTTTTTTTTTCAACGTTTATTTATTTTTGGGACAGAGAGAGACAGAGCATGAACGGGGGAGGAGCAGAGAGAGAGGGAGACACAGAATCGGAAACAGGCTCCAGGCCCTGAGCCATCAGCCCAGAGCCTGACGCGGGGCTCGAACTCACGGACCGCGAGATCGTGACCTGGCCGAAGTCGGACGCTTAACCGACTGCGCCACCCAGGCGCCCCAAGGATTTTTTTTTTAAATATTTATTTATTTTTGAGAGAGAAAGAGAGAGAGTGCGAGCAGGGGAGGGGCAGAGAGAGAAGGAGACACAGAATCCGAAGCAGGCTCCAGGTTCCGAGCTCTCAGCACAGAGCCCGATGCGGGGTTTCGAACCCATGAACTGTGAGATCATGACCTGTGCTGAAGTTGGACGCTTAACCAACTCTGCCACCTAGGCGCCCCTTTATTATGTACATATTAGAGCAGTACATATATATTTATGAATAAACACATCTTGGAAGTACATTCGACATGTTTGGCTGATAAGGCTACATGATCAAAAACCTTTGGCTACATGGGCTACAAATTCTTCTAAAATACAACTGCCTTATACCTGTCCCTTCCTCAGAAACCTATAATGGCTCTTACAGTCACAGAATAAAATCTAAACTCTTTGGTGAAAATATTAAAGATTTTTTACAGTTGAACCATATTCTACATTTATTTTTTCAAAGTATTTTCGTTTTTTCCAAAGTAATTTCATGTCATAAATATGACATAGTTGTTTTCTTTGCCTTTGCCACATGTCCATCTCTTTGGTCAGGAACAAGCCTTGCTCCCTGTGTTCACCTGGCTCATATCTAGTGATCCTTCCAAGCTCAGTTCTAAAGTATGATTTCGTCATAGCCTCCTCTTGTCATTCTCTGCAGGTCAGAATTAGGTGTTCTCTTCTCTGTGCTCAGCAGTACCATATGCACCTTTCCATTGTAGCACGTGTTCCATTGCAGTATAACTAGATACATACATTCTATAAGAGCAGTGATTTTGTCTTCTTCATTTGTATATCTCTTCAGTAGGGACTTACATGTTTGGAAGGAGGAGAGGAGGAAAGGAAGGAAAGAAGTTACTCTGTCTTCCAGATTATTTTGGTCTCCTTGAAAATATTTTTTAATCTCTATGAAGTTCTGGGTGCAAGACATAAATAGGAAGTCTGTCTTCATTCACCAGGTTGGAGTCAATGCTGAAATAAGACCAAGGAATCAGATGGGTTAAAATGCTAGCTGATGAGTGAACCTGACTTTAGCTCTGCATCTGTATGGGCTTACTGGTGTTTTACCCCTGCAGGAGGCAGCCTTCAGCCCTCAGTCTCTGTCTTCTGTACAGCTGGGGCCTCTTCCCCTAGGGCAGGCATGGCAAATCGGACCAGACTGCACCCTCTGCAGGCAGGCTGACGTGCAAAACAGCCAGGGAACTCAAGTCCTGAGCCAAGCATACTGAATCCATTCTCTGAAACTCACCAGTCAGATAAGACAGTCTTTCTTCCTTGGAGAAGAAAGTTAAGGGGCTCAGAGACACTGGAAACGTTTCTCCCTTTCTTTCCCCCTTCTATGGAAATTTGGAAAATTGAATGAGTCTCGCCCCCTGATGCTCTTTACATTAAGACCGACAATATGTCTTGGTCAGCCCAGGAACTAATAACTCCACTTATTCCTTTTTAATTATTCCTTTTAATTATTCCAGAATAATTAATGATAATAATAGTGTCCCTTTTACTCTCAAAAGTGGACAATACATTATATGGTCCTCCTAATTATATCTTTCTTAAGATATAAATGCAACCACAGTTGCAACCATATAAATGCAACCACAGTTGCGTTTAGTATAGTAGGAATGTTCGAAACTTTTTTTTTTTTTTAAGAGAGGGAGAGTGCACATGTGAGCAGGGAAGGGGCAGAGAGAGAGAATATCTCAAGCAGGCTTTATGCTCAGCACAGAGCCTGATGCAGGGCTTGATCTCACAACTGTGAGACCTTGATCTGGGCTGAAATCAAGAGTTGGATACTTAACCAACTGAGCTATCCAGGCGCCCCTCAAAACTTTTTGATGGAAGGTACTTTCCATCCCCACAACTAGATATGCCTTCCTAACATCACCTGTACTTACCTGCGGGAATCCCACAGTTTGGAACCCTGAGCCTGTTTGTTTGATGCTCAGCCAACCATTAGCACTTCCACTGTGCATCCCCCCGAATGGGGGAAACCGCCCCACAATACAGTATTTCCAGCTACACTATTTCTGACTTACACTGGTATTCTGCATCGTGCCTTGCAGACCAGATGCTGAATGAGGGGAAATAGTAATAATGATATCTTAAATGTAAATTTTTGCAGTTTAAGATGTTTATTGTTTGCATTTGGCTAAAGGTTTAAGGTCTTCTAGAAAAACCTTAGTTTCTAAAACTTGCCCTTTTCCTTCCTAGTTTTCTGACCTCCAGAATGCAGCCATGTATTTAGGCTCTAACAGTTTAATTGCTGTACTTATCTATCTTCATTCAACTAAAATAATTAGTTGTTTAGGTTAAAAAGTTATCTTAAAAATACAACATCAGGAATCTGCTTTATACTCAATTCACCCCTTTCCTCTTAGGATGAAAGAGAGATTAAATTTTTACCAAAAGCTATAAAAAGTATTGAGTGTTGATGTTATTTTGGAGCTTCAAGAAAGATAAAAGAGAATTATCAGCTCCACAATGAGAAAACAGTTGCAATTCGTGTATTTAAATAAGAAAAATCTTATTGCGGGAACAGGAGAGAAAGATAAATTCATGGGCCTTAGGACCAACCAGCTGCTTGATACGCCAGAAATGGTTTTTCCTTTTGAATCAGCTTTTGGGGAGAATGCTTTGGCTTCTAATCCAGAAAAATATGGTTAGGTCTTTCCTCTCTCAAAAGTAAATGAACTCATTTTCTCTTGACCCTCCCTCCTTCCAGTTCTCAACTATCCTTTTTACAACAACAAAAAGTTGTCTCTTCTTAAGGACTCCACCTTCTGTCTTCCTCTTTATTACTACAATATGCTGACTTCTTCCCCCTGCCTTTTCAGTGAAAGTGCTTGTCTTAAGGTCACCAGTAACTTCTGACTGCCAAATTTGAACGTCTCTTTTCAGCCTCTTTTGAACGACAGCTTTCCAGAGCATTTATTAGTATTGACCATGCTCTGCTCCCCTGTCTTTTTTGATATCCTTCCCCTGACAGTTGTTACTTTCTCCATCTGCTCCTTAAATGGCTAGTACTCCTCATGTTCTGTTCTCTACCTTTTTCTTCTCACAATATATCCAGGTAATCTTGTCCACTGTCATGGCTTTTAAATGCAATATCTCCCAAATCCTTCTCTTCTGTGTTTCTCTTTTGAGGACCGGGTCCCTGTTTCCCTGAGATGGTGAGATATTTCTGCCAGGATGTTCCATAGGCCCCTCAAATGTGTTCCCTCCCAAATTGAGCTGAATCTTCTGTGTACCCTCCCTTCCTGCCCTCAACAGTGACGTCACGTCCATGACCCCAAACCAGTTACCATCTTTAACTTTTTCCTCATCATATCTTCTTCATTTTTGTTCTATCAATTCTGACTTTTAAACACCTGCCATCCTGAAAAAAGCATAGAGGACAGCAGAGAATCTATTGCTACAGAGATCAAGGGACTAAGAAATAGTCATGAGGAGCTAAAAAATGCCATAAGCGGGGTGCAAAATAAAATGGAGGCGGCCATAACACAGATTGAAGAAGCAGAGGAGAGAATAGGTGAATTAGAAGATAAAATTATGGGAAAAGAGGAAGCTGAGAAAAAGAGAGATAAAAAAATCCAGGAGTATGAGGGGAGAATAGGAGAATTAAGTGATTCAATCAAATGGAACAATATCCGTATCATAGGAATTCCAGAAGAAGAAGAGAGAAAAAGGGGCTGAAGGTATACTTGAACAAATCATAGCTGAGAACTTCCCTGATCTGGGGAAGCAAAAAGGCATTGAAATCCAAGAGGCACAGAGAACTCCCTTCAGACATAACTTGAATCAATCTTCTGCATGACATATCATAGTGAAGCTGGCAAAATACAGGGATAAAGATAAAATTTTGAAAGCAGCTAGGGATAAACAATCCCTAACTTACAAAGGTAGACACATAAGAGTAGTAGCAGACCTATCTACTGAAACTTGGCAAGCCAGAAAGGAATGGCAGGAAACCTTCAATGTGATGAACAGAAAAAATATGCAGCCGAGAATCCTTCATCCAGCAAGTCTGTCATTCAGAATAGAAGGAGAGATAAAAGTTTTCCCAAGCAAACAAAAACTGAAGGAATTCCTCACCACTAAACCAGCCCTACAAGACATCCTAAGGGGGATTCTGTAAGTGAAATGTTGCAAGGACCACAAAGTACCAGAGACATCACCACAAGCATGAAACCTAAGACATCACAATGATTCTAAACCCATATCTTTCAGTAATAACACTGGATGTAAATGGACTAAATGCTCCAATCAAAAGACATAGGGTATCAGAATGGATAAAAAACCAAGATCCATCTATTTGCTGTCTACAAGAGACTCATTTTACACCTGAGGACACCTTCAGATTGAAAGTGAGGGGATGGAGAACTATCTGTCATGCTACTGGAAGTCAAAAGAAAGCTGGAGTAGCCATACTTATATCAGACAAACTAGACTTTAAATTAAAGGCTGTAACAAGAGATGAAGAAGGGCATTATATAATAATTACAGGGTCTATCCATCAGGAAGAGCTAACAATTATACATGTCTATGTACCGAATACGGGAGCCCCCAACTATATAAAACAATCACAAATATAGGCAACCTTATTGATAAGAATGTGGTAATTGCAGGGGGCTCTAATACCCCACTTACAGCAATGGATAGATCATCTAGACACAGGATCAATAAAGAAACAAAGGCCCTGAATGATACATTGGATCAGATGGACTTGACGGATATATTTAGAACTCTGCATCCCAAAGCAACAGAATATACTTTCTTCTCGAGTGCACATGGAACATTCTCCAAGATAGATCACATACTGGGTCACAAAACAGCCCTTCATAAGTATAAAAGAATTGAGATCATACCATGCACACTTTCAGACCACAATGCTATGAAGCTTGAAATCAACCATAGGAAAAAGTCTGGAAAACCTCCAAAAGCATGGAGGTTAAAGAACACCCTACTAAAGAATGAATGGGTCAACCAGGCAATTAGAGAAGAAATTTAAAAATATATGGAAACAAATGAAAATGAAAACACAACAACCCAAACGCTTTGGGATGTAGCGAAGGCAGTCCTGAAAGGAAAATACACTGCAATCCAGGCCTATCTCAAGAAACAGGAAAAATCCCAAATACAAAATCTAACAGCACACCTAAAGGAACTGAAGCAGAACAGCAAAGACACCCTAAACCCAGCAGAAGAAGAGAAATAATAAAGACCAGAGCAGAAATAAACAATATAGAATCTAAACATACTGTAGAGCAGATCAATGAAACCAAGAGTTGGTTTTTTGAAAAAATAAAATTGATAAACCTCTAGCCAGGCTTCTCAAAAAGAAAAGGGAGATGACCCAAATAGATAAAATCATGAATGAAAATGGAATTATGACAACCAATCCCTCAGAGATACAAGCAATTATCAGGGAATACTATGAAAAATTATATGCCAACACACTGGACAACCTGGAAGAAATGGACAAATTCCTAAGCACCCATACACTTCCAAAATTCAAACAGGAAGAAATAGAAAACTTGAACAGACCCATGACCAGCGAAAAAATTGAATCAGTTATCAAAGCACTCCCAACAAATAAGAGTCCAGGACCAGATAGCTTCCCTGAGGGATTCTACCAGACATTTAAAGCAGAGATAATACCTATCCTTCTCAAGCTGTTCCAAAAAATAGAAAGGGAAGGAAAACTTCCAGACTCATTCTATGAAGCTAGCATTACTTTGATTCCCAAAGCAGACAGAGACCCAGCAAAAAAAAAAAAAAAAGAGAACTACAGGCCAATATCCCTGATGAATATGGATGCAAAAAATCTCAACAAGATACTAGCAAATCGAATTCAACAGCATATAAAAAGAATTATTCACCATGATCAAGTGGGATTCATTCCTGGGCTGCAGGGCTGGTTCAGCATTCGCAAACCAATCATTGTGATACATCACATTAATAAAAGAAAAGATAAGAACCATATGATCCTGTCAATTGATGCAAAAAAAGTGTTTGACAAAATTCAGCATGCTTTCTTAATAAAAACCCTCGAGAAAGTCAGGATAGAAGGAACATCCTTAAACATCATAAAAGCCATTTACGAAAAGCCCACAGCTAATGTCATCCTCAATGGGGAAAAACTGAGAGCTTCCCCCTGAGATCAGGTACACAACAGGGATGTTGCTTAACATAGTGTTGGAAGTTCTAGCATCAGCAGACAACAAAAGGAAATCAAAGGCATCAAAATTGGCAAAGATGAAGTCAATCTTTCACTTTTTGCAGATGACATGATATTATACGTGGAAGACCTGATAGACTCCACCAAAAGTCTGCTAGAACTGATACATGAATTCAGCAAAGTCACAGGATACAAAATTAATGTACAGAAATCAATTGCATTCTTCTACACTAATAATGAAGCAACACAAAGACAAAGAAACTGATCCATTCACAATTGCACCAAGAACCATAAAATACCTAGGAATAAACCTAACCAAAGATGTAAAAGATCTATATGCTGAAAACTATAGAAAGCTTATGAAGGAAGTTGAAGAAGATACAAAGAGATGGAAAAACATTCTGTGCTCATGGATTGGAATAATAAATATTGTTAAAATGTCAATACCACACAAAAGAATCTACACATTCAGTGCAAGTCCCAATCAAAATTGCACCAGCATTCTTCTCGAAGCTAGAACAAGCTATCCTAAAATTTGTATGGAATCACAAAAGACCCCGAATAGCCAAAGTAATTTTGAAGAAGACCAAAGCGGGAGGCATCACAATCCCAGACTTTAGCCTTTACTACAAAGCTGTAATCATCAAGACAGCATGGTATTGGCACAAAAACAGACACATAGACCAATGGAATAGAATAGAGACTCCAGAAATGGACCCACAAAAGTATGGCCAACTCATCTTTGACAAAGCAGGAAAGAATATCCAATGGAAAAAAGACAGTCTCTTTAACAAATGGTGCTGGGAGAACTGGACAGCAACATGCAGAAGAATGAAACTAGACCCCTTTCTCACACCATTCACAAAAATAAACTCAAAATGGATAAAGGACCTGAATGTGAGACAGGAAACCATCAAAACCCTAGAGGAGAAAGCAGGAAAAAACCTCTCTAACCTCAGCCGCAGCAATTTCTTACTCGACACATCTCCAAAGGCAAGGATATTAAAAGCAAAAATGAACTATTGAGACCTCATGAAGATAAAAAGCTTCTGCACTGCAAAGGAAACAATCAACAAAACTAAAAGGCAACTAATGGAATAGGAAAAGATATTTGCAAATGACATATCAGACAAAGGGCTAGTATCCAAAATCTATAAAGAACTCACCAAACTCCACACCTGAAAACAATCCAGTGAAGAAATGGGCAAAAGACATGAATAGACACTTCTTTAAAGAAGACATCCAGATGGCCAACAGGCACATGAAAAGATGTTCAGCGTCGCTCCTTATCAGAAAAATACAAATCAAAACCACACTCAGGTATCACCTCACGCCAGTCAGAGTGGCCAAAATGAACAAATCAGGAGACTATAGATGCTGGCGAGGATGTGGAGAAACAGGAACCCTCTTGCACTGTTGGTGGGAATGCAAATTGGTGCAGCCGCTCTGAAAAACAGTGTGGAGGTTCCTCAAAAAATTAAAAATAGACCTACCCTATGACCCAGCAATAGCGCTGCTAGGAATTTACCCAAGGGATACAGGAGTGCTGATGCATAGGGGCACTTGAACCCCAATGTTTATAGCAGCACTTTCAACAATAGCCAAATTATGGCAAGAGCCTAAATGTCCATCAACTGATGAATGGATAAAGAAATTGCAGTTTATATATGCAATGGAATACTACTTGGCAATGAGAAAGAATGAAATATTGCCTTTTGTAGCAACGTGGACGGAACTAGAGAGTGTTATTCTAAGTGAAATAAGTCATACAGAGAAAGACAGATACTATATGTTTTCACTCTTAGGTGGATCCTGAGAAACTTAAGAGATAGACATGGGGGAGGGGAAGAGGAAAAGAAAAGTTAGAGAGGGAGGGAGGCAAACCATAAGAGACTCTTAAAAACTGAGAATAAACTGAGGGTTGCAGGGGGGGTGAGAGGGAGGGGAAAGTGGGCGATGGGCATTGAGGAGGGCACCTGTTGGGATGAGCACTGGGTGTTGTATGGAAACCAATTTGACAATAAATTTCATATTAAAAAAAAATTAAATAAGTAAATAAACACCTGCCATCTCTTGAGTGTCCATTGGTGCTGGGGAATGTACTAGGCAGTTTTTACATATGATTTCTCCCCTAAATGCCTCTAAATGGAAATTAATACCTCTCTCCTATTCCCACAGCTACTCTCATGGTAGGTATTCAATAAATATTTGTTAATGTATCGGTCTGATGCCAGAAGAGCCAATAACCTGGGCATCATCTTGGCTGCCTCCTGTCTTTTCCTCCTTCGATCTCATGTTAGTCTCTGAATCCTGTTACTTTGCCTTCTATGAAACATTCTCTCTCTCCATTCCTTCTACCACTGCCTTAGTTCCAGCCTTCATGGCTCCTTATCTAGGCTATTAACCATTTTCTAATTTGTCTGTCTTTTATTCTCCACTCCATTGATTCCATCCTCTGTTACTGCAGCCCCCTAATCTTTCTCAAATATGAACTTAATTTTGTTCCATTGTTATCTAAATAAAGATCAGAATCCTTAACATGGCCCTCAAGAAATGTGGTTTGATGCTTGCTTATAGGATAAACACCTTGCACACAGCCTTCACTCCAGTCCTGTCAGATTATTTGTAATTACTGAAAATGCCACCCATTCTTAACCCCTCAGTCTCTTTGATCTGTTGGAATGACCCCATTCTCTCCATTTCCAAATCATCCTTAAAGACTGCCCAAACATCACCCTCTTTTAGAAGATTTTCCTGGTAGCTACTCTTATGAGCCAATTGGTATCCTTCCACTGCACACCCCCAAAAAGCTAGTGTTTATCTTGATTATGTAATTTCTCTTCTCTGCTTCTCTGCTTAGACTGTGAACTTTTTGAGGTCAAGAACTGGGTTGGGTTTCTAATTATTTTTGCATAAGGAAGAAGGAAAGAGGAAGAGAGGGAAAAGAGGAAGTCAGTGAATTAATTGAGCCAGTGGATAGTGTATAAAATCGCTAAGTGTTTTAATTTTGCTTTTAACTTTATTTTAAATGGGCAAGCAATAACTGCTCCTTTATCTGCATTAACCTGCTCTGCAGAAAACTGGCTAAAGGTATCAGTAGTAAAGGTTTAAAACCATAACTAAAAGTAGCCCCAGAAGTGTGCCTGGGTAGCTCAGTCGGTTGAGCGTTCAACTCTTGATTTTGGCTCAGGTCATGATCCCAGGGTCGTGGGATTGAGTCCTGCGCTGGGCTTCATGCTGAGCACGGAGCCTACTTAAGATTCTCTCTCTCAGGGCATCTGGGTTGCTCAGTCAGTCAAGCATTTGACTTTGGCTCAGGTCACGATCTCGCAGTTTGTGAGTTCGAGCCCCGCGTCGGGCTCTGTGCTGACAGCTCGGAGCCTGGATCCTGTTTCAGATTCTGTGTCTCCCTCTCTGTCTGCCCCTCTCACACTTACGCTCTGTGTGTCTGTCTGTCTGTCTGTCTCTCTCTCAAAAATAAATAAACATCTAAAAATTTTTTCAAAAAAGATTCTGTCTCCCTCCGCCCCTCTCCCCTGCTCGCTCATGTTCTCTCTCTTTCTCTCTCTCTCTCTCAAAATAAAAACAAATAAATAATAAAAAAGTAAGTCGGGGCGCCTAGGTGGCTCAGTCAGTTAAACGTCCAACTCTTGGTCTCGGCTCAGGTCATGATCTCACAGTTCATGTGTTCAAGCCCTACATCGGGCTGTGTGCTGACAGTGTGGAGCCTACTTGGGATTCTTTGTCTCCCTGTCACTCTTCCCCTCCCCTGCTGGCACCCTCACTCTCCCTCTGTCTCTGTCTCTCTCTCTCTCAAAAATAAACATAAAAAAATTTTTAAGTAAGTAACCCAGGAGATAAAGTACCAGTTTGTTTACTCTCCTAAAGAAAGGGCTGTGCTTTATCTGTTAGTTGCTAATTAAAATGCTGACTCAACTCCAGATTAACACTGAAATCTATTTATGTCGATCTTGTATCCTTATTAAGTATTAATACATTTTTTTGGCAAGTTGTTTAGATACCAAGTGGAATGTTTCAGCTCTGTCTACAGTTCTTGCAATTCTGCAAACTTTTCTAAAGACAAAGCATAAATCCAGCCATGGTGCAGTAATAGCACCCATCCTTACTCAGCACCATTCAGTTCCCGTGCTATTTCAAGAAACTTCCTATTAAAGAAAAAAAATCTCTTTCATGGAAGATCCTTAATGGTAATGCTTTGGTAATATTATGAAAGACCTTTTTTTATTTTTTACAGAATAAGCCAGCAAATACTCCTACCCATGTAACAGTTGCCTGGTATAAACTATCGTACCTACTTAATTGACAGTTATTTGCTGCATAGCTGTGGAAGATCAAAGCGAACTGAAGTGGTCTCAGTTCTTCTCAGCTGTTTTATTCTGTTTTCATACAGCCGTTTTCAACGATACTCATCTTTTCCACCTCAGACATTTCAGCCAGGACCTTCAAAGGAGAACCACAAAAACTCACCAAGCTTCAAAACCACCAATCAATGTATATACACAGGCAGAAAAATAGGAGGGAGAAAGGGGATGAAGGTGATTCAGAGCTTTTCATCCAGAGGCTAGTCATCTATTCTCTCCTTTTATTCTGAATGTGAAATAATTTTATTAGCATAATAGTCTGGATAGCTTGTCAGGTTCATTACAGTGAAATTTTTCCTTACAAAGTCCATGCATCAAAACTGCAGCTAAGTGATAAAGAATTAATAAATCTTTGGATATATTCTAAGCCTATTTGCTGTCTAGCATACGTCGTGTGTGTGTGTGTGTGTGTGTGTGTGTGTGTGTGTACATGTACACACACATGTGTGTGTTTTGGCCTGGCAGAAGAACATTCTCAAAGAAATTGACAATAAAAGTACGGATCATCATAGTGTATAACTGGGTTTTTAAAAAACTCCCTCTTGCTGGGCTCCTACGTGTAAACTGCTAGCATTAAAACCACCTGCTAGGAACATTCCTGCCAACTAAATCTGCGTCTCACTAATAAAATGATTCTTCAGAAGCTTTAACTAGGAAAACAGTGGAAAGGAAAAGAGGATTTTTTTCTTGACAGTTTCGGTCTCTATTGGAAAGACTGGAATTTTTTATTTTTTTTTAAGTATCAGAAATTCAGCTACCTTTGGTTTTTCTGGTTATATTTTATTAGTTACCTGGGCTAAATAATATATAATAACCCTGCATAAGATATTCCTTTGTTACCAGACACAAATACGGATCCTACACAAGGAGCTGTGGTAGTTATTTTATATTTTCATTCAGAAACTCAAATTAATGCAAGAGAAAGTAGGTATTTTTCTTAGATTTTAAGGAAATCTAGATTGCCCACCTGAAATGGCAAAAATCCAAGGCTGGACTTTTTTTAGGGGGAGAAGTGGGTCAGAATAGTAGAAATCATTGACAAGTCGTATGTATAATAGTGAAAAATTGAACACGTAGCTGCTGCTTGTATTGAACTATAGGGTGTGACTTGCATCAGCATTATAAGCTGTTTTTTTTTTTTTAAGTTTATTTATTCAATTTGGGGGAGGGGAATGGAGGGGGGAGAGAGAGAGAGAGAGAGTCTCCACACTGTCAGTGGAACCCACGAGCCATGAGATCATGACCTGAGCCAGTTTAAGAGTTGAGCACTCACCCCACCGAACCACCCAGGTGCCCCATTATAAAGCTGTTTAAATGAAAGATCCATACCAGATGATTTTTTAAATAATTAACATTTTTATGGCTTAGGATTCATGTCAACGCTTTTGAGTTGAATGTCATCTTTTGTTCTGGGCTTCTAATTACCTGCTGAGACACTCACTAGCTATTGAAGAAGCCACTCGGACTCAAACTGTGTTTGTTCTTTGAAAGTGAGTCCTCAGCTTTCTGTCGGTCTCCCAAATGTTAGCGTCATGAAATAAAAGACACTCCAATTCACTCGTGGTGAATTCTTTTCTGCTGGTTTGGAATCTGGCATTTTACTCCATTTCTCTTTTTAATTTACAGAACTTCCTTATGGCTGGGAGAAAATAGAGGACCCTCAGTATGGGACGTACTATGTCGAGTAAGTTTGTTACCGCAGTTACTATTCTCCCAAATGTTTTTCCCTCGTTATACAGCTTTAGGGAATACAGAATACAACACTTCATGCTTCTGCAGGCCAGCTTTCAAGGCTTTCCACTAGGGGAATTAGAAGGAGGGGCAGCGAGCATTTATCTCCGTGGTTCTGGGCTCCCGAAAAGTTGGCTTTGAAGTAAATAGAGTAAGAGGGCAGTTGCCAGGCTGACGAATAGCTGCAAGTATTACCTTTACCACTACAGCCTTTAAAGAGAAAAGTAGTATATAGGAAACAGTGACATGAGGGCACGGACTAGATGAAACGTTAAGGTCACTTCCAACACTACAGCTATCTGGTCGCGAAGACAGGGAAAGGGCAGCGTGCCGTAACGATCCAAAGTTGGGGAGTACAGGATTAGGAGTGTACTGTCTCATAAGGAACTAATCCAGGAAAGCTTAGTATTCTTTTGAGGGGAAGAAAGTTGCCTCTTACACAGCTGCTATGGTTAAATTTAAACATAACTGCATGTAGGAGCTGAGCACAAACACCTGCCTGTGTTAGTCACAGAAATCAGGATAACATCAACATGCAGTGTTTCTTTCCCTTTTCTTAATTTAGCCAATTGGTCGCCTGTTACGACCATTGGGATGGCTTTCTTTCCAGATGCTATAGGTAGAATTTTGACCTCCGGCAAATAATCACGTCAGAAATGTTGCTGTGTACCTCCCTATAGCCGTAGGCATATATACCTCCCAGTAGGTAGGAGTCTCAATCTACTGCCGAGGTGGTGAAGGCAGAATATCATTACCTGAAAAAATAGCAAACAGGAGAATCTTCTAGTTTTATAATTGTCGATTACTGTTTCATCACTTTGTGGCGTAAACAAATGCCATTTCCTAGTATTTATCCCTAAAGTCAGTATCTCTGACTCCTGTTGTAATTCTCCTCTTTTTTTTAAAAATCAAATATAGTTGACACACAAGATTACAGTGGTTTCAAGTGTACGTCTAGTCTTTATTCTAATGTGTAGATTGTTATATGAGTCACCGTGATTAGATATTTGGAATGATTTCTTAAACTCTAACCTGTACCCTAAGAAAACGACTCACTTTGACCTGTAGGTAGAGAACTTCACGATGTCGATACTTTGGTTCCTTCGGATGGTGATGCTAATTTTATTTTTGTTGTGTTATTTAATATCTCGCTGATATTATGGTGTGAAAAGTACGCAGTGGCTCTTTCGTTTGTTTGGTTTTTTTCCCTAAAGCATATTTAGTTAAAGAAACCACCGCTTCTCGAGTCAAAGGACTATTTGAAGGCCAACTGAAAGGTTTTGTGGGATGTTTCCCCCTAGCTGTTTGGTCTATTTACATTTGGCTTCAATAAACTATTAATTGCCATTGACACTGCTGAACAAATTTCTGCAATAATGATTCTCATTCTTTTATTGTCCATTCCAAGTAAATCTGAATACATGGTCAAGAGGTGAAAGTCATTTGCCTGTTATAAAATCTTGGGCTAAATGATCTGGTTCTCATTAAGCAAAGATACAACATTGAAGCAACCTCAGGGCGAATCCTGAAGTGACCTGTTCCTAGTTGTCACAGAGCATGTGAAATAGCCTGAATTAGAAGCAAAAGCAGCAGCAGCATGATTTTGTATGATTGGTCCCAGAACCAGCTCATTTTACAGGAGGGTAATTTATTAGATTAAGAAAGAGCAGGCTGTACTCAAGATGCACATTAGTATGGAGTCAGCTGAGCCATGGAGTGTGGCTTGATTCCCAGATGAGTTAGGTTTTGAATCCCGACCATAGTCATCTGCAGTGAGTTTACTGATGGAGATAAAAAGCTGTTACTTGAACGGCTACTCTTTGGCTCTCTCAGTTTGTCAAACCAGATGGCACAATGATTGCTCTTGGCAGGAGCCTTGTAGTAGTAACACCAACTGCAATGGCACTTCTTCTCTGCAAGTATTTATTTTCGGGGATGCGATTCTGAAATGGATTAATTTATTTTTGCAAATAAAATTGTTCCAGAAATCTAATGGCAGGCCTTCTATAAGAATGCTTACGTACTTAGAAACGTTGTTTCATAGTGTTGCGTTCAATGTCTTGATGCTCGTAGGTTTCCAAGTCAAAGTACTCATCTGCTTTAATATCTCAAATTCTTCATGAAAGAATACAGATTTTGTTTGTTGAGATGAGTTTTTTAAATCTACCTATTATACACAAAGTTTTAATACGGATGAGATTCCAGGGTATCTATATAATCATGCTTCTTTGCTCCCCTTCTTTAATTTTTCTGGTAATCTGTGATATTCTTCTCTCTTATTCCCCATAGCTAGTTATATGGAAAACAAAATCTGTTATATCTTAACAATATTGTGGCTATAAGTAACCAAAAGAAAAGGAGGGCGTTGTTTTTTTTTTTTTACTTTTTTGTTTTGTTTTGTTATTTGGGTAGCATTTTAATCTAAGTAGTTTAAGGTGACAGGTGCAATTACTCCCTTCGCTAGACTCTTACATCCTTTTGTCAAAGAATTTTCAGGAAAGGGATTATTCAGTTGAGTACTCCTCCCCTCCTTTCCCACACATTATGAAGAGTATAAATACAAATTGCTACTTCTTATGTTTTAATGCCTAGCTGGCAAAATGAGTCATTCCAGCTGATGATGTTAACGCAGGCCAGGGTTCATTCTAAACAGGTTCATTCTTTTCTGAGTGTCACTTTTGGTGGTTTTATTTTTTCAAGAATCTGTGACATGTCAGTACCCAACAAAATGTTGAAAACAGTACTTAAGTTAACACCAAAGATCTTCATGTTCCCAGAGGGTTTAACAGTTAACTCACTGACCAGGGGTCCCCCTCGATAGGAAACAGAACCCTACTTTTAGTGAAGTTTACTTTTAGTGAAACCACCACCCAAAGAATTTCAGGTAGAACTTGCCATATTTAGACTCTGAAACGAAGTAACTACATCTGTTGCAGAGTTAATAATGTCCTAGAAGCCTGAATGACATAAAGTCAGCATACCTGACGGGTCCCTGCTGTCCTCTTCCACCAGCACCATTGATGCTCACAGATGGCAAAGTAATTATCCAAGTTGTATAACTGTTTCTGTGCAAATTTTGTAATATCCAGCCTATCGGAAAGCAGTCATAATCTGAGAGTCTCATGATTTGCTGTTTAATCGTTGGTAGTTGCTAATGCTACTTCTTGTTAAAATGGATTCTACCGGAAAATGTGTATCATTTGGCTGAAATATATTTGTACCGTGGAAGTGCTAGAATGTAAACCCCACTGCTTCTGTATGAAACCTGTTCAAACAACTTTTGTACAGTAGTTGTGTTCTCACCCAGCTTCCACTTGACTGACTTTGCCAGACAAAACGGTGCTCTGCTCCCCCCCCGGCCCCCCCGCCCCCCCTCTCCGCCCCCCCCCCCCCGCCCCAGGGAAACGTACTTTTGCCCGCCATGCATTGACTGCTGTTGGCTAGCCGCTCTCCCTTGGTCTCCCCGTGGCTGTGCGCTTTCCACAGCAGTCGTGAATGTTCCTAAATCAGAAATACCAGTCAAATTTATATGTAATTACCTAATTATATTAATTATTACATAATTATGACAAAATTTAAGTGTGGCAAAGTTCTGTGATACAAATTGATACAAGCAAATCTCTCTCTTAGTTGCTCTGCTAAATTGATGTGGGTGAGTCAGTTGGAAAAATAATAGTTAAGATTCTAGAAAGCTGCTATACTCAGATTTTTCCAAAAGCGGCTTTATAGCTGCTTCATTTTAACAAAACTTGAATTAAAATCCTCCTACCATTAACTGCTTTTTAGAAAATGAACTGATCCATTGCCAACCATTCTGATTGCATTAAATGTGAGGGCTTCTCCTACGGTTTTGAAAACTGTCATTGGCTCTGTGGGGTTCCTTGATTCAGAAGCTGTAGTGAATCCTTCAGCAGCTTTCACCCTAGGTGTCTTCGATGGGCCCTTCTTTAGTTGCCAAAACCATCTACCGTCTTTTAGCTTCTCTAAGTTCCATAGTCTACAGATACGTGTTTGCCCCTTAACCATATGGGGATGGAATGGAATAAGCGTCTATTTAAAAATAACATAATTCTTTCTTCTTAAACTGAAATGCTTATTTTTCCACATTTTACAGTCACCTTAACCAGAAAACCCAGTTTGAAAATCCAGTGGAGGAAGCCAAACGGAAAAAGCAGTTAGGACAGGCTGATACCGGGCCTTCAAAACCAGGTAGAACTTTTCCCTCAATCCTTTCTCCCAAGAATACCTTGTGAAATTTATTTATTGACTTAATGAAAGCGAGCTTGAACTTTTTATTGTTGGGGCTTTGAAGTTCAACAGAGAATGTCTCATTGTTATCACTGTAAACATGGGAATTATCTTAATAAAACATCTCAACATTTTGAGAGTCCTGCTACTTCTATGCTGCTTATATGGAAAGTGTGAAATTGTTGGTGGAAGATGTTGCATGGCTTTGTTACAGGTTTGAGGTTGCTGTGTGAAGATTGCATTGTTTCCCAGGGTTTCAGGCCAGGACAGTATGAGATCTCTAATTCATGGTGAGCTTCTCCCAAGTTAATGCTTAGGTCTGAGGTCTGTAACCATCCGGGATTCTTGGTGAACTGATATGAATAAATCCACCATATTATTTGCCTGTATCATTGATTTTCAGGTGGAATGGTAGGATATTAGTAATTCAAAATCATTTGGCGAACATTTAAAAAAAATTTTTTTAACGTTCATTTTTGAAAGAGAAAGAAAGACAGAATGCAAGTGGGGGATGGGCAGAGGGAGAGGGAGACACAGAATCCGAAGCAGGCTCCAGGCTCTGAGCTGTCAGCCCAGAGCGCAATGAGGGACTTGAACCCACGAACTGCGAGATCATGACCTGAGCCAAAGTCAGACGCTTAACTGTCTGAGCCCCTGGGGGACATTTTTAAAATGCATAGAACCTGATATTTTGATGAGCCTAGCCATGTGTATTTTGAAAAAGCTGCCCAGGAATTTCTTACATTCTACTCATCCCTCCCCATCCCTTCCCCCTGCTCTGTCTGTAATTAATAACCAGGGTTCTGTCTACACAGTCATATTATAATAATCAAGTAGACTCCCCACTTCTGTTGCCAATGAGAGAAGCACTTTCTTTTTTGTTTTTTAAGTTTATTCATTTATTTTCAGAGAGAGAGAGAGTGTGTACACAAACAGTGGAGGGCAGAGAGAAAGGGAGAGAGAGAATCCCAAGCCGACTCCCTGCTGTCAGTGCAGAGCCTGATGCAGGGCTGGAACTCAAGAACGGAGAGATCATGACCTGAGCCAAAACCGAGAGCTGGCTGTTTAACTGACAGAGCCACCCAGGCGCCCCAAGAAGCACTTGTTTCTTACAGCTACTCTTCAAAAACATAGTCTCGTCCCTTAAGTTTTCCATTTGATTTAGTAAGCATTTTTAGTTTAACAAATATTTTTGAGCACCTACTGTATGCCCAGTGCTTTGCCAGTCACATGTTACTCAAAAATGATTAGGTCTTGCCCTCAAGAATTCACATTCTGGGGACGCCTGGGTGGCTCAGTCAGTTGAGCGAGCGTCAGATTTCGGCTCAGGTTATGATCTCACAGTTGGTGAGTGCAAGCCCTACATCGGGCTCGCTGTCAGCACAGAGCCTGCTTCAGATCCTCTGTTCCCCTTTCTCTCTGTCCCTCCATCGCTCATGCTCTCTCTCTCTCTCTCAAAAATGAATAAACATTACAAAAAAAAAAGTTCACATTCTAATATAGGAAATTAATGGTTGCCACATATGGTGTTAGGTGCCATCCTTAGATAGCAGCTAAATGTGCAGACAACGGATCAGGTATGAATCCCAGCTGTGTAACCTTGGATAAGTTCCCTAAACTCTTTGTGCCCCTGTGTCTTTATCCATAAAATAGAAATAAGAATAACACTTACCTCTGAAGGTGTTTCTAAGCATGTAAATTAGTATGTATAAAGTGCTTACAATGGTATCCGGCAAATGGTGGCCAATACTTTCCTT
Organism: Lynx rufus; assembly: GCF_022079265.1. Classification (NCBI taxonomy): domain Eukaryota; kingdom Metazoa; phylum Chordata; class Mammalia; order Carnivora; family Felidae; genus Lynx; species Lynx rufus. The sequence continues at coordinate 125,416,769 of NW_025814834.1, read as the reverse complement.
GTTATTAATAGAGATATACATGTTGTATTAATAGAGATGTATTAATAGGCATAAAGGAGGGAGTGCTCACCTCTCCTTTGGTGGAGCAGGTCAAGGACACAGAGGAGCTTTCAAAGCAGAGGACACTTTAGAAGTGGATCTTTAAGTGTCAGGAAGAGTTAAAAGGAACAGAATGTATAAAACCATAGGTGCATGAAATGGTGGTCTAGGGGCCAAAGAACAGATAGGAATAGCTAGCACATGAGAGATTTGTGGGGTAGTAACAAGAGATGCGGCCATAGGTGGAGGCAGCCAAGAGAAGAAATGAGTTTCCAAAAGAAGTTGAGTGTGTCCCATGTTGCTGAAAAGTCAACAAAGGTGGAAATTGAAAAGTGTATGCTGAGGTTGACAATATGGAGGTCATCTGTCACTCTAGCAAGAGCAAGTGGAAAAGAAGTAAAAATGCAGCAGAAGGAAGAGGGGATGGTGGGTGATGAAGCAGAGATGATGGGTATAGTCAACTGTTTTTATAGCTTTGACTGAAAGAGGGTAAACAGAGGATACTAACTGTAGGGAAACATGAATCCCCATTGCACAGGAGAGACATTAGTAGAGATAAGCCTTTTGCTTAGAAGCACAGTGAGTGTCAAGCCCGAATTTGCACCTAGTTTTACGGAGTTTAAATTCAGAGTTCTTTGTATTATAATATACAGTTTGTGAGTGCCCATGTGTTCATAGCACATGTCAAGGGAGATTTTTTTCTCCCTCATTAAACTCTAAGCTCCTTGAGGGCAGGGACCATGAGCGTGCTATTAATTTAGATAACCAGGCTCTCTCCTATGAGCTGGGCATTAAAAGAAGAAGAGTGACTCAGCCTTTGTCTTTCAGGAGTTCACAGTTCAGGCAGGGAACTAGACACCTAATTTTAGTACAGTATGATAACAGACATAAACAAAGGAGAGAGTTGGAACAAAGGAGAGAAAAATTAAATCTGACTACGAGAAGGACAAGAAAAGCTTCCTAGAAGCGATAGAAGTTCTGGAAGAATGATGGCTACCGTTCATTGGAGATACTGGGTCAGGTACTCGATTGGATGCTTTGTGTACATCTTCTCATCTAAGACTCAATATCTCTGCAAGGTTATTAATATTACAGTCCCTCTTCAGATGCCTTGATAGCATCTTGCAGTTGTTTGATGCATCCATTCCAACGATATGCTTGCCACATGGAGAAGTATTCACTTTTGTAAGCCAGGAACCTCCTTCTTTAGACAGCATGTATGTGTTTGTGGTCATCTGCATTTATTGAGCACTTACTGTTTGTCAGGCCTTGTTGCTTTTGATGCTTTACCTAGTTCAATCCCTATAACAATCCCATGAATTAGGTACCTCTGCCCTCCCCTCCCCTTCCCCTCTCCCTTCCCCTTCCTCTCCCCCTTCCCCCCCTTCCTCTTCCCCTCCCCTTCCCCTTTTCTTTCTTTCTTTCCTTTTCTTTCTTTCTTTCTTTCCTTTTCTTTCTTTCTTTCTTTCTTTCTTTCCTTTTCTTTCTTTCTTTCTTTCTTTCTTTCTTTCTTTTCTTTATTTCTTTCTTTCCTTTTCTTTCTTTCCTTTTCTTTCTTTCTTTCTTTCTTTCTTTCTTTCTTTCTCCTTCCCTTTTCCTTTTTCCCTTTCCTTTCCTTCTTTCATGTCAAGTGCTTTCACTTGTAAGAGATCAGCAACCTAGGAAGAACATGTCAAATAAAGTAGACCTACTCCCACCCCAAGCCTGCCTTTGTCAGTATTTTCAGGGCAGCCCTGTCTCTTGAGGGAGCTGGCTGCACACTGCACAATCTGTGCTACCCTATGGGGCAGCCACAAAGATTACTCTTTTCTAACTGACAACGAGCTTTAACTCATGTCTCTTCGAAGCCTTTTTAAGAGGGGCCGCAGCAGCCACATACAAATGGGTCTGGGCTGGACGCTAGTGGTGAGGGCGAGCCGTGTATGAAGCTAGTCACCTTTGTTGATTTAAGTCACTAAGGAAATGAGCATCTACACCACGGTGAGATCCCACTCATGCCCACTGGAGTGGCTAGAATCAAAAAGCCCACAGTAACGAGTGTTAGCAACACAGCAGGGAAATCGGAGCCCTCCTGCGTGATGGTGGAAGTATAAAATGGGGCAGGATCTTTGGACAAGTTTGGCAGTTTTTCAAAATGTTAAACAAAGTTACTCTATGTTTATGGCAATGGCTACACTTCAGTCCTCGTATATACATGAGAGGACTGAAAATATGTACCCACACAAAACCTGGTACACGAGCGGTCATAACAACATTGTTCATAATGGCCAGAAAGGGGAAACAACCCAGATGTCCATCAACTGAAAAATGGGGAAGTAAAATATAATATATCCCTGCAATGGACTGTTATTTGTCAATAAAAAGGGAATAAAGTACTAGCACATGCTAAAACTTACCGATGAACCTCAAAAACATTATGCCCAGTGAAAGAAATCATTCAAAAGACCACATATTATATGAGTCCATTTATATGAAACGTCCAGTTTGGGTAAAGCTGTAGACAGAAAGTAGATTAGTGATTGCCAAACACTAGGGTGTGAGCACAGGTTAGGGAGAAATGGGGAGTGGCCGCAACAGGCATGCGGTTTTCTTTGGGTGGGGGGATTTCCTAAAATCAGGTGGTGGTGATGGGGGTACAGCATTGACTTGTACACTTTAAATGGCCGAGTTCTACCATATGTGGTTTTATCTCAATAAACTATTAAATATTTGACAGAAAATGTTAGACTATCATTTCAAAAGTTCATTTAAACAACACTCCGTAAGCTCTTACTCTGCACAGTTTGACCCTTTCACGGTTCTCAAAGTGCCCTAATGACAGCCGTGGTCAAGGAGAGGAGGGGAGAGAGAAGGGTGGTGCTACTTGCAAATATGGATCACTTTTAGTTTTAGGATCATCTGAGGAAACCTCTAAAAATAGGCTTTTTAATGGAGCTATGTTTGTTTTCTTCCTAAAGTATTTACTGAACATGAATAAAAGGGAAAGAAATGTGAAGCTACTTACTGGTAGGTCAGGGATTCATGCCTTCACATCAGATACGAATTGAAGGCTACAGAAAGCCTGAGTTGTGAATTATAAAAAGTTCCCAGTATATTCTTTTTCATAAGTTTGTGACAGTTGCCTTCATCTTCCTAGAACAGTGTTTTCTCAGTAGAGCTCAGTAGATGCTTTTTTAAATGAAATGTATGGCTGAATGATGTCCAAGACTTTAAGGAATTTAATAATAAAGGTGGTCCCTCAGGTGTCTCATTTGGACTTCATATGAAGGACTCTTTGGGATGAGAGAAAGGACAAACAAATTGGGCAATGAGGGGGTGATAAAGTAGGTGTTTTTACCTTTCATATAACATAGAAGAGTCCTATAAAAGAGAAATGAACCATTGGCTAAGGTTTTTTTTTTTTTCAAGTGATTTATAGTTTATTAATTTAAATTCTGCTTCATAGTATTAGATTCTCTCTAATGTGCTTTCTTTTATGATTTCTTCTACTTATATACTGTCTTGAAAGTTTGACTTTGAGGGCCATCTTCATTGTAAGTATTTTCACTCTCAAACCCATTTCTCATTTTGGTACAGATATGGAAAAATCCCACTTTACTCGAGATCCATCACAGCTGAAAGGCATCCTTATTCGAGCATCATTGAAGAAAAGCACAATGGGATTTGGTTTTACCATTATTGGTGGAGATAGGCCTGATGAGTTCCTACAAGTGAAAAATGTGCTGAAAGATGGTCCTGCAGCTCAGGATGGGAAAATTGCACCAGGTAGCAAATTTTTCAGAATTATTTGAAGAGTAATGATACTGTCAACAAAAACTATAGTGAAAAGGTTTTGTTTATACATACATTTATAAAACTTACATATAATAAATATATTTTGCATATGTTCTAACTACATGTGTATACTACATATATATAGTTGAGAGAGAGAGAGAACTAAATTATACAACAGGGTAGGAAAATTCCTGTATTAAAATAGTTTATCCTTTAAGTGCGTAGTAATTTTGAGAGAGGGCCATTTTTTACAAGTAAGTGCAAACTTGGAAAAAACATATGAAATGTATTAATTTTTGGAGTAATTTGTATCACCTTGAGACAGCTCTTCGTGCTAAGATAAAGATTTGTTAATCATCTCGGAAAACTGGTTGTTTTTCTTTGATGATGTAGGGTACTTTTGGAACTATTTAATATTTACCTGTAATCTTGAGGGAAAATGATCCATTGTGATGTTTATAGTGATTATCAAACAAATGATGTCCCACAAATTTTCCCAAGTTTGGTTTGGTTTGGTTTTTGCTTGCTCAGTCTTATTGGTTGTTAGTAAAATTAAACTCCCATGTTAAGAATTACAGACATGAAATTACCGTTTTTACAGGGCTGTGTAAATTTGTCTTTTGTATAGTTTTCCCAAAGTCTTTACTGGGTAATTGTTAGATATTTTTATATGGCTGGCAGTTTTTATGGCTGAGGGGGTTAGAGGAAGTTCAAGACCAGTTACAATTGTGGGGGAGGTGTAAGCACCTTTTTCCAGAAAGATTTTACTGTGTCACTGAGGTTGCTTCTTGTGCCGTTTTGCTGGACTTTTCTGATATTTCATATACCATGCAAGTGAGTCCCCCGTTTGGATAGTTCAGTTGTCATAGTACTTTTGATGGCATATATCAACTTATTTTCGATTAGGATATGACATCTCTCATATTATGCTTTCCCATTTAAGTGACAGAGACTTAAAACAAGAAAACTTAAAATAATCAAAAGTTATATTTATAAGGAAAATTATTTTCGCTCTTTATTTATGAGAGTAACAAACTCTAGAGATTAAAGTTAATAGTAAAAATGTTTAAGCTTTCAGTCTTGACTTTTTTTTTAATTTTTTTTTAACATTTATTTATTTTTGAGACAGAGAGAGACAGAGCATGAACGGGGGAGGGGCAGAGAGAGAGGGAGACACAGAATCGGAAGCAGGCTTCAGGCTCTGAGCCATCAGCCCAGAGCCTGACGCGGGGCTCGAACTCACGAACCGCGAGATCGTGACCTGAGCTGAGGTCGGACGTTCAACCGACTGAGCCACCCAGGCGCCCCAGTCTTGACTTCTGTAATATTTTGTCCACAAAACATTTTGTAGCTCTTGTATATGCTGTTTCTTTTTTTTTTTTTTTAATTTTTTTTTTTTCCAACGTTTATTTATTTTTGGGACAGAGAGAGACAGAGCATGAATGGGGGAGGGGCAGAGAGAGAGGGAGACACAGAATCGGAAACAGGCTCCAGGCTCTGAGCCATCAGCCCAGAGCCCGACGCGGGGCCCGAACTCCCGTACCGCGAGATCGTGACCTGGCTGAAGTCGGACGCCCAACCGACTGCGCCACCCAGGCGCCCCTATATGCTGTTTCTTAATATAGATGCAGATATGTCTAAAACTGACGTCTAATTTGCATAGCAATACAATACTTCTGTGGACATTCTGGAAACTTTTACCAGGGGAGGAAAAGACAGAACTTTGTTTCTTATTAGTCTAATTATTTCTGTGTCTTCATAGATTATGAAACAAATTTCTGCACACTCACATTTGTTTTTAAATACCATTCGTGTTGATGTTTCAAAGCCTACGTGCAATCAGAACAAATTAAAGCATCTTTACTTGGCAATAACCTTTTAAATAATCACATTCAAATAAAAACAGCAAATGGATGAGACATTAGAGGACAGATTTTAAAAGTTAAGGCTACATTAAAAAAACCTCCCTGCTGATGAATGTCAAGTAGCAATGATTCTGGAACAAAGTGGTTGGAGTAATGTATATCGGGAAAGCAAAACCGAATTTTACAAGAATTAGTTTAGCTGACTTTTTGGTGTCTTAAATAATACGTTCTTCACTTGGGTTGAGTTTTCTTGTCGCGTGTTTCTCCTTTTGAAGTCTGAGTACAATAAATTGAAAATCTCTATGAAAAGAAGGGATGCTAAAGGCAAAGTGATTCATAACTTTACATTATTCTCCTCTTCAGGCCTACATTATTCAAACTAGGAAGAATTTGTAAGCACCTTGTAATTAATGGCCTCTTAAGATGAAGAAATAAGGTGGTATTTAAAGATCGCCTGTTTGTACGAGTAGCTGATGGAATTATTTCCTCCTCTTCCACGTGCTGAATACTCCATGCCTAGCTTTGTGTGACTGCTTAGGTATGACTCAGAGGATATACTAACAGTGACAGTGTGAATCTACAGTTATTTTCCAAATGATTCCCTTGAGCTTGAGGTCATAACTCTGCTGCAGAGATAATTAAGGTTTTATACATTTGTATTCTTTTTAGAGAAGAACCACAGAAGGGAGAATGACGTACGTGTCTGTGTTCAAAATCTGTCTTTTCACCAGTTAATGAATAGCAAGAGGGTTCCAGAATTCAGATTTAGATGATAAATTGATTTTTCTTCCTCCTCCAACAGAAAATTAACTTACTTTGGTGGCTTTAATGTTTTGAACACGATTGTGTCTTCGCAGGTGATGTTATTGTAGACATCAATGGCAACTGTGTCCTTGGTCACACCCATGCAGATGTTGTCCAGATGTTTCAATTGGTACCTGTCAATCAGTATGTAAACCTCACTTTATGTCGTGGGTATCCACTCCCTGACGACAATGAAGATCCTGTTGTGGACATTGTTGCTGCTACGCCTGTCATCAACGGACAGTCATTAACCAAGGGAGAGACTTGTGTGAATACTCAGGATTTTAAGTCAGGAGCAGTGGTTCTGGACCAGAATGGAAAACCGGGACACGCTTTGATCAGTGACCGTCTCAATGGACCATCAGACCCGAGCGAGCAGAGAGCATCGATGGCATCATCAGGCAGCTCCCAGCCTGAACTAGTGACTATCCCTCTGATTAAGGGCCCTAAAGGCTTTGGGTTTGCAATTGCTGACAGCCCAACAGGACAGAAGGTCAAAATGATATTGGATAGTCAGTGGTGTCAAGGCCTACAGAAGGGGGATATAATTAAGGAAATTTACCATCAAAATGTGCAGAATTTAACACATCTCCAAGTGGTAGAGGTGCTAAAGCAGTTTCCAGTAGGTGCAGATGTACCATTGCTTATCTTGAGAGGAGGTGAGTAAAAAAGCACAAGGAAAACGCTTCATTGTTCATGCATTTATATCTGTTAATCGTCCTTCCTTCCAGGGCAGAATCCCTCTTTTCCCAGCCGATTTAACTGGTAATTAGTGTGCATTTTCCTTAAGGTTCTGTCTGCCTGCTTCCGTAAGCAGTTATCTTCAGCAGTTTTTCCAGTTATTAGTGGTTTCATTCGTGTCCGTGATGGATTTTCTTCCCTCCGTATTCTCTTTAAAATCTGATTTACGGCTTTCGTGATGAGAGAGAGTCGCAGCATTATGCTGCTTCAAATGAAACGTGTCCTCTTCATTACATCTTCTCTGTTGATGACAGTAATAGAAATAGACGCTTTCAACCAGTGGTACTTCATCTGGACCTCTGTAATGTACCGAAGATGTTTTCAAAGAGCTAGCGTCTCTGTGAATACGCAAAATGTTGGATGGTGTATTAATCTGTTCTGTAAAAGCAATCATGATAGCTGGTGCTCATAAGGCTTTTATCTTAAGCTTTAGTATCTGTCCGTAAATGTTAATTAAATCCCACAGTACTCATGTGAGAGAAATATAATTTTTATTTTCCAAGGTCATCAGCTGACTTGAACTGCTCGCAGACATAAATCCAGTTCCGAGGACTAATCATAAAGTTGGATTTTGATGGGCTTTCGTAAATCCATACCTATGAACGACTAGTATTTGAAAGAATAAAATTTAGCCCTTCGCACTTCTCTCTCTGGCTTTTAGTTTTCATTTTTGAGGCAAATGAGCAGTTGAACTTCATTGGGATGTTTTTCACTATTCTCATTTCTTTGAACTATTTTTGTTTCTTCTCTGTGTGATACTGTAGAATGTGCTCAGAGCTGGGGGAAGATCCCCCTGTGAGTGCTGGAGAGTTATCCAGGGTTCCGACAAATACAACAAAGAGACCAGGGTTTGGTGTCAGATAGGACTGATGTCAGTTTCCTCCCTTGCTACGTGTTGGTTCTGTGCTATAAGGAAGTAATATAATTTATTTGAGTCTTTGTTTACCTGATCTATAGTAACATTTATGCCTAGGATTGTCAGAAAAATGAAATGAGATAATATATGTACAATGCCTGGCACATAGAGGGTGTTGACCATAGAATTTACTAGCCCACTAAAAGTTGAAGCTAGTTTTATCATAGACATGAGCAGTACTTGTGATCTGGGAATGCTTCTTCTGTTTTTAAAATTTGGCTCATTTTTTTTAAGGTCCTCCTTCACCAACTAAAACTGCCAAGATGGTGAGTATACAGTGGTCCTCAAATCCTTCTTCCCAACACAGCAAAGGAGATGCCACGTTCCCCTCCGTTAAGAGCAGCCCTCTGTGGTGGTGATTATCGACTGGGAGAAGTGAGGAGGCATTCTGCCCTGGGCTTGTATCAGAAGCTCTGGGGAAGCGTGTGAGTTAGAGAGGAGGTGTGCTTTCCCGGTGAAGTATTTCTGTTGAAGGAAAACTCGAGGCCCATACTCCCAACAGCCCTGTCCTCTAAATGGTGAAACGTGAACACACTAAAGTGCCTACTTAGGGGTCCTTCTGTTTTCTTTGCGTCTCAGAGGAGCAAGGGTAAGGAGGGGCTGAATGTTAGGGCAGATAATAAAAACTGTTGCTTCTTCCCTGATGCCCAAAAAGAAGTGGGAGGTTCATGTCATTTCACGGGGACCATAAATACCCACGTTGAGAGGACCTTCTTACAATGGACTAAACAAGACTTTCTAGAGTAATTGGGGCCTCGGTGCCCAATCTGCCTGTTATCAAAGTGAAAGGCTGTCAGACTTGAAACAGCATTTTCTTTGGCGTTCTTCTGAATAACTGAGTAGCCTATTTAAGGACCTGTATCGCAAATAAGACCTAAAAAAGGGCACAGCAAACAGTGCCAGGAAAGAAAATGTGCTGGGTGCAGACATGTAGCTGCCAGAATACGCACAGTTATATGGGTGTGGATATAAAGACAATTACGCATTAAAACCTAATTTAGTTCTAGTTTGCTCGATTGGGAGCCTGTCATCTCCCAATGAAAGATGGGTCTTCCATAACCAGAAAGCACAGGCTTAAAGGAAGGACCATCAGAGAGAAAATGCATTAATTCTAGTCCACCGAATAGGACCCTCTACAAATTTGCTGTTTCATGGATCAAAAGGACAGAAACATTCTGCATTTTTATAGACTGTACCACTTAACAGCCGGTGTGAACAGAAATGCTTTCTGCCTATTTAGTTAAAATTGCACTGTGTTCTCCTAGGTTTCTCTGGTTCCCCTAGTCATTGTTTTTTAACTTCTGTGCTGCCAGTCTGTTTCATAATAGACGCCAAGAGCAGCCAGGGTGACCCCAGTGCTTTCTAACTGATGACCTTGTGCCTGCTCTGACAGAATCCTGGGACGAGTCGGGGAGGGGGGAGGAGGCCGCCCTCCTCTTCTTGCTGTCCGACCAGGTCTGGGTCAGTGAAGGGTGCCCCCGGGAACAACACTCGTAGCGACTGTCCTCATACCACTCCCTCATAAGCTGCCCCCGGTGCTCCATCCTCCTCAGCATTATTTTTTCGGAAACGTCTATAACCTCCCCCTGCCCCCTCTCCCTCCCCCCCCCCCGCCCCCCACAAGCGATAATTCAGAATAACCAGCTGTTCTCAAAACCATATTTATTTTCTTCGGCTGTGTATTGGATCTCATCTTTAAAATTTTATTGAATCATTTTGCCTGGCTGTTATTCTGGGAAAGTTTTGTCACATTGGAAAAAACAGGAAAACATGCTCCCGTTTTCCCTTGCTGGATTGCCCGGCGTGGTGCGTTTCTCCTTCACGTATTTGAATCGGCCGCGCAGGGGATTCGTAGTGTCCTCTTTGTAACCCGAGTTAGAGTTAACACTTCCTATTCCATTTTCTCAGAAAGCATGGTATCTCAGACATCTTCACGGGGAATTAAATGGAGGGAGTGGGGCAGTGGGGCCGATCCAGACCTTCACGAAGGTCCTCCCTCCCGCCCAGCAGTGCTGCGTTGCGTCCCTGTGTTCATCTTCTCAAAGTCAGCTTGTGTCTTGGTGGTGGAGAAAAGGGCAAGGTCATGTAAACGTAGGACTAATGCAGGCCCTTCCGTTGACATCATTATAAACTTTTTCTAATTTAAGTAAAATATGTTTTAACCAAGCACACACGGCTATGCAGGTGAATTCTGACAAGACTGCAAATATGCTGTGGCTTTGACCCTGCCACCTGCTCACCTATAATCAGTTGACATACCCGGGTCACACAATAGTTTGATGAACTAATCGACCATCTGGTTTTAAACACATACTAAGTAAGGCCCTTTTCCATTTCAGAAAACAGATAAAAAGGAAAATTCAGGAAGTTTGGAGGCCATAAATGAGCCCATTCCCCAGCCTATGCCTTTTCCACCCAGCATTATCAGGTCAGGATCCCCGAAATTGGATCCTTCTGAGGTCTACCTGAAATCTAAGACTTTATATGAAGATAAACGTAAGTAGTTGTGGAATATTTCAGGAGAGCATGCGACAAAATAAATTTGAATTTTCTAAAAAACTGGGACCTTCCCAAACCATGTTGAAAAGTTATTCCTTCATCCCCATGTTCATATGACTCTGGGTTTCTTCCATTTGTATTCAATACTCATTCACTCACTTTTTTCCAAAACCAGGGATTAAGTGCCTACGATCTACCTAACACACAGTAGGTGATGGGAATACAGAGATAAACAGGGTCCATAGGCTGTGCAACCAAAAATGATAATTAAACCTACATAGAAAATAAATAAGTACAAACCAGCCTCACACGGATCTGAAGAAGGAAACAATCAATTTTACCACTGTGGGTAGTAGGAAGTGTCAGATACTGCTTCAGATAGGAGGTTAAGCCTGAAACAAGTCTTCAAAGACGAAGAGGTGTTCATGAGGCAGATGAAAAGGGAAAGGAAGCAGGAGCAACCTTTGCACATTGACCTTGCATGGCCTGGGTCCTGCCAGTGGCCCGGTTTGGCTGGGTGCAGCTGGCACGGGAGAGCAGAGGGGAGCAGGAACAGGTTGGGGAGGACGGAGTCGGCCGTTCCGAGGGAGCTGGAGTCCATCACAGAAACGATAGAGAGCCACGGAATAGTTTCACTGCCGGGATGATCATCGTGGACTTGTGTTTCAAAGAGATGTTCCTGGCAGGAGTATGAGAGGTGGTGAATCAGAGCGTGTGCAGCCTATGGAGGAAACCAGGGTAGACGCAGTCAGAGGAACCCAGCTGAGAGGGGTGTGCAGAGAGAGTGCATAAGGCAGAAGTTCATTTTTGTGCTGATTTACTTAAAATGATAAATCTTTTCCAAAGTAAAATTGCAGATTAAGTAGGTTTAATTTTTTTAATTTGTTTTTAAGAAGCAGATCTAAATCTACCTTAGAAATGTACACAGGTGGAAATATCATATATAATTGACTTCATAATAATTTAACTAACTGTAAATCTTTCTCCTGAATAGGCCCAGGCCGTATTTAGAAAGATGAAAACCAGATGTAAGCACAGCACAGCAAAGCAATAATTTAAATTAGTATAACTATGGAGAATCCTTTTCTTCTCACTTCCCATTCATAGCCTGATACATTCTTAGTATTGATATGAACTACTCAGTCCCTTTGGGCCTTCCATATAAAGTAACTGAGTTGGGCTCAAGAGTTTTATCTCTAAAGTTCTGTAATTCTGATAGAAATTATTTCTCAAAAGAGACTGCTTCTAAGGAACATTAGGTATCTCTGTTTTTATATAGTTCCCCGACATATTTCTAGAAAACGCTTCTTACTTTGTGAATAACACGAATATTTTCTTGACAATCAAATTATTTTAGTCATGAAGTAGATTTCCCTGACTTAATATTCTGGTGAATGGGACCTACCCTTTGGGGCAGAATAGTGTGAGTTAAGAGCCTGGACCCTAGAAATCAAGCTAAGTCGAGATCTTAGCTGTGCCATTTATTTGCTGTCACTAGGCCACGTACCTAGGCCTCAGTTTTCCCAGCCAGAAAATGGGGCTGATAATAGGTATTAGCAGTCATTTTCTTTTAAATTAATATCATTTTGCACCATTAGGCTAAGTGAATATGGGATGCTTTTCTGAAACAACGGTATTAGTTCAGGAGTAGAATTAAGGCATTTTATGGGCTCTCTTTTCCTAGGATTTGCCCAGATGTTAATGTACATAATTTGCACCTCTCAAACATCAAACTTAAATTGGATGATGCTGAATTTAATATCATAACATTGATTTGGAAGGCATTAGGACTTAATGGCAGAGTAAAGCTGAGTACATGGAATGTAGGGGTAAATGTTCCCGAGCTATCTCGATGCACAGTTTTCTTTAGAGCTGGAAAAAAATACTTACGATTGATTTTTTTTTTTTTTTTTTTTTGCAATAGTGGTATGCTCTTGTGTAAGTTTTCACATACCAGAAAGTTCTGAGGTTACAGTTTATTGAACTCTATCATAGTATCCTACTACATAAGTGCATTGTTTTATTTTAACCTTTTTAAAATAAATGCAAGTATTTCATTTTCTTTATATTTTCTGGTTTTCCTTAGCACCAAACACCAAAGACTTGGATGTTTTTCTTCGGAAGCAGGAGTCAGGGTTTGGCTTCCGGGTACTGGGAGGCGAGGGGCCGGACCAGTCTGTAAGTTCAGATATTTTGGAATTTGGCCGTTCCTATGAATCTTTAAGTAGCTGTTTGGAAGAATATAGTGTTTGCTTTATTTGATTTTTTTAGATAAGATTTTGTTTTCTCTATCCGTGTCATTAACATGAGGAGGAACTGCATTTTTCTTAGTGTCATGGTTTCTCAGGGACCTTGGTGTGGCTGAGGCAAGAACTGAATATGTCAGCTGGAAAGTGGGCAGTAATTAATTTCTGTATTTCACTATGTGCTGCAGTTCATTATTTTCCATTTTTATTTCCCCCTGCCTCTGTTAAACAAAAGTTAAGACCTTTGCCTTCTCTCAGAAACCTATAATCTAGCATCCTGTTTGCCACAATCAGTCTGTCCTTTGAATGAATGCTCTGTAAACAGTTGGCCTGAGGCTGCGTACATCATGTCACCTACCCTCATTAGTGGGTTGACATTTTCAAGCTCAGTACCTTGCATACCATTCCATCCGCTCTACCTATAAAACTAGGGAAAAATAAAATAAGTCGTGTTTCTGTCCAGAAAGCAGAAGGGTTATGTTTATAAAGCCTTTCAAACCTAGAACTTTAGACACGATTCTCACCTCAGGTTTAGAGAACACATGTAATGGGTTCTGTTTTTTTAAGTTTGGCCCTTAGTTTGAATGACAAAGAAGTAATGTGCTTTGTGGAGTTTGAGAAGAGATTTGTGTTTTTTCTGTATAATGTAAGAAAGACATTCTTACTGTGCTTGGAAGTTAGGTGAGGAACAATAATCTTTTAAAATGACATGCTTCTTTCCATTTCTGGATAGAGCATTTGATTTATGTATTATAAATGTGTTCTAATTAGTCATATTGGTTATAGTTAATCACCAGAGACAAAGCTTAAGGCAGGTCAACCTATATAGGGCAGATATACCTTGATTGTTCTTGGTGGAAGATGTGATTTGATTTTAATGGTTCCTATTTTGTTAATACCCATAGAGTTGATTAAGATATTTTAAGAATTTGTCTCAAACAACTTGGGACAAATCCTTTTCTTAAATGTCAGGTGTTAACAGCTCTGAAACTAGCCTAATAATTCAGGATTTTAATTGCCAGCAAGCAAAATGAGCCAAATCTGTTTACCTAGATGTAAGTAGACCTCAGACCACTCTGTTCCCTAAGATATTTACTGCTTTGAGACTTAGGAATAAGAAATGTTTCTCTGCTGTATATACTGAATTTGTATTGATCACCATATGTGATGGGAATATCTTAAGAATGATCCCAGTTGCTGTGAACAGCGTGTAGAAAATCTTAGCTGATGGCATTCAATATCCTTTTTTTTTTTTTTTTTTTTTACTTTTTAGGAGCTACTCTGCACGAGTGTATTTTCTGAGTTTAATGTATTTGTTTTGTTATATTGATGGAACTGATAGTGGTACTTTTTAAGTTATTAAACAGCTTTGCATTTTCTATCTTGTTTTTATTCAACCCCAAAGATCGAGAAGAGATCATGTAGTGTGGTTATCTGAAGTGCCATTTTGTAGAATGGTCACTTTCTAAGATAACCCCCTTCTATGAATGTTCATAGTTGAACTGCAAAAATATGTTGGTTTGCATAGTATTGAGTCAGGAAGTCCTTAACATAGCTATTGAGGATCATAGTAGCTCTTAGTTGACTGTAGAGACCAACCTACACTTTGTTATCTTATCAGATATATATTGGGGCCATCATTCCTCTGGGCGCAGCTGAGAAAGATGGCCGGCTCCGTGCAGCTGATGAACTGATGTGCATCGATGGGATTCCTGTTAAAGGGAAGTCACACAAACAAGTCTTAGACCTCATGACGACGGCTGCTCGAAATGGCCACGTGCTATTAACCGTCAGAAGAAAGATCTTCTATGGTGGTATGTGAACCTGTTCCTGCTCTGATAGGTTCAAAAAGAAACAAAGAGACTTAGCCCATTTTCTTTGTAGTTTTGCAGGTTCCTTTATTAGGTTTAATACTGTCTGAGATAATCCATTTAGTATGATCCAGGGCCTCATTGTGGAAGGCCATGAAAGGTCAAAAGGATCCAGAAAGACTCTTATCAAAAAACAAATAAATTTTGGGCCTCCATATTGAGATTATGTTAATGTGTTGGCACATTTTGCCAACGTGGTATCGTAGATGGGAGCACCGGGTTAAATCTGTTCTCTTAGATACAGTGTTTTAGTCATACCAAGATATCCCATTAGCTGAATGTCAAAAGATTTTGGATCCTGATGAATTCCTAAATATTCAGAGGATAGAATGGTTCTATTTGAGAAGTTATAATATAATGTAATGTAACATTAAAAAACATTTATTGAGTTGCTTACTATATCTCAGACCTATGGATTCTTTTAATTAGTCTTTATAACACTGTGATATAAATACTGTCATTATTCAGTTTTAGAATTACCCACAGAAAGGTTGGGAGATACATACCTGGTGAACAGTAGGGCCAGGATTAAGACAGGAGTTTAATTATAGAGTCTGGGGTCTAAACCATGATACGAGGCTCTAAGTGCATTTTTCTCATCAATAGCTTTGTGAATATCACATCGGAATTTTGAGAAGTGAATTCTTGCCACTTTTTAAAATTTTAAAAAGACTACCCGGTAGCATAAGAATGTAAGCCTCGTAGAGGTAGGGATATTTATCCATTTAGTTAACTGCTGTATCCCCAGCACATAAAAGAGTGCCTTCCTGGCAGAGTAGACATCAGTGAATGATTGTTGACCTGATGAATATTTGCTTTACTCTTAAAAAATGAGGCACTGTGTTTTTGATTGCAACATCCAAGGTAAAGGCCTGTTTTCATAAACATCGGACATTTAGAGAGGCATACAGGTTTTCATGCAGTGTTGCAGTGATGCTGGAGTCAGTACATAACCACATGTAGTAAAAAAAAATGTGATGTTGTACGAGAGGTTGGCTCTGTCTTGGGAAGCCTCATGAAGACGTTTTATAGTGGTTTGATATTACTGGAGGCGTTTAGCTAATTCATTGTAACCATACATTATGCAACAAAAATAAAAACAAACCAAAAGCCCTTTTATGTTTCATTAATGATTGGACGTTCGTGGCACTTTGCTGAAATTCTAAAACGTCGTCTCTGAATCATGTAGATTTTGAGGCAGAAGAGCCCTTATAAATGGATATTCCTTAATGGCAGTGTCTCATGATGGTTAATGATGGTTTGTATCAAATTATGGCACAAAATTTGCCCTTTTTTTAATCAGGACTAAGTTATGTCATTCTTTCTTGAATTCTGATGACATAATTGGGTAGGAGAGAAAGGTATACGTTAACTCTCCATTTGCTGGGGATTCGTATGACCTGTTCTCTGCCTTGGAGAATTGGCTGTTCGTGCGGACAGCCTGTTATCTGCTGGATGGGGGAGGAGTAGGGCTGCTGATGGTTAGCGCATCTGATCTCATCCATCAGGAAACTGAAGTTGAAGACACATTGCATAAGACAAATCCTATGTTGACAGCTCACTTCTCAGCTGATAACGGGGGGCACCTCTGCCCTGATGCACTGGCCTCCCCAACATCACAAGTGGTAGTCACAGCACGAAGTCATATTTACAGTTGATTTTATTTAAAAAAGAAATTTTTTTAATGTTTATTTATTTTTGAGACAGAGAATGAACGGGGTAGGGTCAGAGAGAGAGGGAGACACAGAATCTGAAACAGGCTCCAGGCTCTGAGCAGTCAGCACAGAGCCCGACACGGGGCTCGAACTCACAGACCGCGAGATCATGACCTGAGCTGAAGTCAGACGCTTAACCGACTGAGCCACCCAGGCGCCCTACAGTTGATTTTAAAAGGAAGTTTACTGTGTCAGTTTTCATTACCAACTGTTGTTAAATTTTTACTGGTCAAAATCTTGCTGGAATGAAAACAGTTTCAAGAAGAATTGGTTTACCAGGAACTTTGATGAAAGCTTTGAAAAGCTTCCTTTGAAATGAGAAAACATATAATTCTTCCGGGTACACACTTTAAAAGTGTTTAAGATGTCAGACAGACTCAATCTGAGTCTCATCTAAGATGGCCAGAGCTCACATGGGGAGGTTGCTTTTCTATCCTAGATGTTATTTGAAGCCACATTTTCCTGTGAGAATCCTAGCACAAAAACACTTAAGTTAACAAAAATTATGATGTTCTAGAAATACTTGGTCATGTTTATTATAGAGAAACAACCTGAGGATGACAGCTCTCAAGCCTTCCTTTCAACCCAGAATGGCTCTCCCCGCCTGAACCGAGCAGAGGTCCCAGCCAGGCCTGCTCCACAGGAGGCCTACGATGTAGTCTTGCACCGAAAAGAAAATGAAGGATTTGGCTTCGTCATCCTCACCTCCAAAAACAAACCCCCTCCAGGAGGTAAGGGCTGCTATCTCCGATTGTCCCTCCCTGCAATTGCGGTGTTCTGAGTCTCCCTGTGGGCTTTGTGAAACTAATTAGGAATCATGTATGAATTGCCTTAGAGACTTACCTTTTTAAGAACGATGAATATTTTATTTTCAACACCAGCTAGTCCGAACCAAACTTCCAGGCTGCAGGTGAATCTGTCATCTCAGATTCCATAAAATAAGTCTTAGCAGCACACTTTGCGCCAAGATTATATTGTGGCAGTATATTAGGGGCGTGCCCTAGTAGATTCAGTGAAAGGACAATGCTGAGTTTTTTAAAATAAGGAGGCATAGGGTTTTTTTAAATCGGGAGAAACTGTGTTTGCAGAAGTGAATTAAATGCTAGAAGCAGTTGAGAAGAAGCAAAATAGATTAATAGAAGAATCTTGACCCAAATATGTCTTAAATGGTCCTTTTGTATTATTTAATAACAATGGCCATATTCCAGCTATAAAGGAACCTTCTTGAGTGACAAGAGGCATGCTTATCTTTTATATATGCTTCACTGAAAAGTAAAAATTTTGTCAGAACTTTAAAAATTAATCTAAATATCCTGAACCCAGTTTAACAGAATATTGTCATCTGGGAAGGGTGCATGTATATACTAATTCCTTCAACAAAGGAGGAATTACCTCTAATATGTTCAGGGTTGTTAAGATTCAGCATATTAAATGTTGTTTCTAAGAAATAATCATCTTTAAATACAGTTAGAAGACCCAAATGAATATAAGATGAGAACCAGACCCTTAAGATTTTTTTCTGTCAGACTTGTCTGGGTAACTATTTTTCCAAGTCAAATGATAAAAATCTTTGAGCACAGGAAAATGTGCTCCTCTCTCTGCCAGTAGATTTGAGTGTATCTTGAGTAGTGAGATCCTCTTAGACTAGACGGCCACTAAAATCGTTGAAAAAGAAGGAAACCCTTTCAGCAGTGTTGTGGGCCAAACCCATTTGCAAAAATCTTGCTAAAATTAATGCAAGTGTGTAAAGGAAGAAGATTCTGTGGCATGGATGAGTTATTACTATAGTATCAGGTCACTGCTCACTGATACTAGTTTCCATTTTCCACAAGCAGTTGCCATGGTAACACTCGGAACTGTCACTGATGCTCTGAGGATGATTATGTGGCCTGTGTTAGAAAAATGAAAGAAAGCAGGTTTGGGGGATTTTATGTTGCATCACTGGAAACCAGTATTTCCCAAACCAAATAACCATTTCAGAGAACCATATTCTTATTCTAATGCCATACAATGATCCCACGCATTCAGATGAACAAAAATAGTGCAAGATTGCTGCTCGGTGTCATAGCTGCTAACTGCTTTTTCTACCGAACATACTCCTTTTCTAGGACTGCAGAAATTAGGGGAAGGGGAGGAGGCTAGTGTCCACCATGAAACAAAGCGATACAGAAGAAATCAGTAAAATAGGTCGCATTCCTTAAATATGTTTAACATTTTTATTTAGTTTGTATTTAAAATTTATATTGCATTTTAATGTACATTAAGTAATTCTTTTTATTTGTGTGTATCTGTTTACATTTAAATTTTTCAACTATTTTTACACCTATTCATTTTAGTTGTTTCTTACTATCTTGATGGTTTTGTGTCTCACAGAGGGAGATATCTGTGTAAGACAGGGTCGGTAAGTGTTGGGCTCTGTAATCAGGCAAACTTGGATTCAGATTCCGCTGTGTCTTTTAATAGCTGTCTGATCTTGGGCAAATTACTTACCCTCCAAGAGCTCCAATTTCCTCTGTTACGATGAGGATGACGGTAACACTTCTCGTCTCGTGGGGGTTTGAGGATCAAAGGAGGTAATGCGTGCGAGGCCCTTAGCCCGGACCATCAAGAAATGTTAGCTGCTGTTGCTTGTTGTAGCTTCTGCTGCTGTTGTCACTGTCGTGTTATTCATAAAGTTGTTAGTCTACTGTCTCTTGATTTTTTTTTAAAGAAATTTTAAAAAGTTTATCAATACTTGAGTAATGAGATGGGAAAGAAAGCCCAATTAAAATGTAAGATTGAGGCAGCAGCTCGTGTAGGAAATGAGTGTTTGCAGCTCATTAATTATCAACCTGAATGGCAAATTAGGCTTCGGGTGTCCATGAACTTTATGTAAAGTACTTGAGATGTTCAGTCATTGGCACAAAACCCGAATTGGTAATTTCATTGAAATGCTAGTTAATAATCCCACAGAATGCTGAGCCCTGCAAGCATTCTTCCTGGACTCCCATTCATCTCTTACAGATGGAAGGGGAGCCTGGGGGGAGGCTTGGGTGAGGAGTTTTCACTCACAAAGACTGAGCAGTGGCTGCAGACTGCATCACAGAGAAAAAGGTGTGTTGAGACCAGAGTTAGCACAGGTGAAAAGGCAGGAAACCTGTCAGAACGGATCATTCTTTATGGACCTTGTCTTGGTATAGATTGGTATTCTGTTCAGGAAAGATTATTTCTTCCTTCTGATTAAATGTGTTTTCTGGTGACATTTATCACAAGTAGAGTTCCCGGTAGCATTTCTGACACCAGTTATGAAATTCTGAGATTCTCTGCCGATGACTTTTTCGAAGATCAGAGATCTGGGTCTGGCACCCTTGCTGCCCTGGACCCAGCTTGTGTAAATGCTAAATGAATGGAGCACCGAGAAAAGACATCTATTTAAGATGAAAAGGACTTGGCTAGTTTCTGCCTCGCCAGTAGTTCACAGGTTTTAGTGTTTGTCTTTCTTATCGTATACTTTTCAGTTCCGGTCGCAAAGGATTCTTTGAGAGGGGACATTTCCAGCTACTGTCCTTTCTTTTCCTGAAAGGAGTGTTTTAAGAGCACCCAAGTGATCTCCACAGCTGGACAAGGCAGTTCGGGAGTCAGATTTAGGCCAAAGATGAATGAAGATGATTAAATTGGTCTTATGGCAAATGCCTATGGACTTTGTATACCAACAAAAGCAGGGCAGGACTCAAGAGGTGTACTCTGCGGGGTTACCTTGGAAATTTCCCAGTCCGTTCAGAGAGTGTTCAGAAGTGACCTATCAGTCTCTTTGCTATTTTTAACTGTTTTGATAGTATTGCTGTCAATGCCAAGACTAGAACAATCCAACCGATCTTACCTTCCCTCATCCAGATAACTAACCCTTCAGGAAATTCTGTACCAAGATTTTTCAATTCCCTTTGAGCACATTGCTCACATGGTGAGACAGGAGTCACTGAGACTTCAGAGATTCATTCCGTTGGATGTTTTGCCAAGGGGCTGAATGATTTTCTTCTCGGGGCATCTAGAATGAACAGTGTGTACAAGTAGGTCTTTTCTAAGGAGGAGGATAACTAAGGTATTGAGTTGGAAGGTCACCACAGAGCCACTGTCCGGTTCACCGGGCATTTCTGAAGTGCCACCTGTGTTCTCAGTGAATCGCTCACATGGCCTGGCACAGGACGTGGGCACAGGACATGGCCCACACTGCCCTGGCACTTTTCTAGTTACTTTGTTTTAAGGCAAATGGTGTAAGTGCTTGATAATAATTCAGAGCTGAAAGGCGGTTGCTTCCAACATTGCCTTCCTCTGTTTTGGGATAAAATCTCTCCCTGTGTGTAATCCTAGAAGAGCTGAGGAGTGAACAGCACTGTCCGTGGGGACAGAAATCATGGCTAAGAATAACTTCTAGTTCAAATGAACGGCTCTTAAAATGTCCCTGACATACACCTACCCGTGACTCAAATACTGGTAAGGAGCCCGTTTTACTATGGAAATGAAACATACTCAGAGTGCCATTTTAAATATTAATTCTCCTTCTTCATAATAGTCCGTAGTCAGCAGGAGGCAAATGGCCGACAGATTTACTGACCCCAGTGAGGAAATGCTCAAGGAACATGGAAGGAACATCTGTTTCTTAATACAAATGCTTCTTATTAAGAGGGGCGAAAGATATTTTGACAAGATTTCCTGAACGTCTGAGAACTTGTTTTAAGCCCTAATAACAGCAAAGTGTCTTAATCATCTAGGAAAGCCTTCAGCATCATGAGCTAATAGAACTGCACGGCATGTCTTTGCAAATGTCTTAGACTCTGCTTTGTACACTGAGGGTAGGATTTTATCCATGAACCAAATAATCTTAATGTTAAACATTTCATGTTATGATTCCCCTCGGCTTTTCTAATTAAAAAAAAAAAATCTAAAGGTATAAACAAAAGAAACTAATTTTGCTGTAGAACTAGGTAGGATTCGTTTTAACAGGCAGTCATTTCACTGTGCCTGGATTTCTGAGCAGTAACTTCGGAGTCCTAAACTTGAATTTGAACTGCATTTATTCACACGGTTCCCTGTGGGAGTAAATGCCCCTTCCACAGAATCAAAGATGGTCTCACCGTGGCCGTTTCTGAGATGGCCTGAATGTGGCCAACACGAAGCAAGGAATGTCAGATTCACGAGATAGTATCAGTGAGGTCAGTAGCCTTTACACAGGATTATCAGGATGGCAATATGAAAATTGGAGAAAGGCTTATGGTAAGTGGAAAATAGCCTAGAGGTCTATACGTTCGGACTGCAGCTATGTAAGAGTATCTGTGCGTGTGCACCAGAGGTGGAAGCTGATATGGAAGTAATTGTGGGTGCATAGGATGATCATGTGATACCTTTTTGCTCTACTTTTAAAGAATGTTGTTGGTTTTTGAGTTTTTTTAATGTTTCTTTATTTTTGAGAGAGAGAGAGCGCACGAGTGGAGGAGGGGCAGAGAGAGAGGGAGACACAGAATCTGAAACAGCCTCCAGGCTCTGAGCCGTCAGCACAGAGCCAGATGTGGGGCTCGAACCCACAGACCGTGAGATCATGACCTGAGCTGAAGTCGGGTGCTTCACTGACCGAGCCACCCAGGCACCCCTTAAAGAATGTTTTTGATGTTATTATGTTGACTTTTTAAATGATGGTGATAAATCCAACACTAAACTAATTGAAAAACCTGGGCATTTTTTCCCATAGTAATTCCTCATAAAATTGGCCGAGTCATAGAAGGAAGTCCAGCCGATCGCTGTGGAAAACTGAAAATTGGAGATCACATCTCTGCGGTGAACGGGCAGTCCATTGTTGAACTGTCCCATGATAGCATCGTTCAGCTGATCAAAGATGCTGGTGTCACCGTCACACTAACGGTCATTGCTGAGGAGGGTAAGGAACCGGTAAATTTGCTTCCGGCAAACTCTCTGAGCAGCACAGAGCCTGCTGAAGGCAGTGGCTTCTTCGAGCATTGCCAGGCTCACTGCAGTGATAGAACCATTTATGTACCCCGGAGTCTCCTATTTTGCCTCTTCCATTTAATGAATTTAAAAGACAGTTTATTAAAAAGTTGTCAGTAGCTCAGGAAAAATAACCCAGCTAGCTAGTGAGCAGTGGCCGTCTATTTGTGTGCCGGAGAAGCAAGCACCCAGAAGTGAAAGAGATCGGGAATACTTTTCAGATCTCATTTTCTTAAAATGATGTCTTAAGTTTCTGCTTGCTTGAGCGAGAGGAAATCCTCTAAAGATTCAAAGAAAGTCACTGTTGCTATCAAGCCTTTCATGTGAGGTCCGTGCCGCAGAGTGCCTGTCCTCGGGGCCGGGCTTTGTTCTGGGCAGCTGCCGTCTAAATGGGAAGCGGGCTACGTCGGAACAGCCAGTAAATAGGGCAGAAAATGCATTCAGTGTCTTGCCTCCCTTTAAAGCTGCCTTCTGGTCATTAAGAGTTCCTAATTAGGAACCATTTTGAATAGCACCAGTTCACGGGCTCTGTTTATGAATTACAAGGTAACACAGTTACATAACGCACATCTCATTTTTCCTGAGTTTGCAAAACTAACGAGGAGAAGCCCAAAGTAGCAGAATTAGGAAGGGTTAGTCTTTCACGTTAAAATCCCTCGTAGTGTAATGTGTATTCATGCCCTGCTGTCCCCCATGATCCTCTAATGTAGTCAGTCTTGGGGTCTGTCTTGTCATTCTTGATTCTTCCGTTCTTCTCCCTTCCTGCTGCCCCCTCTCTCGTACATTCGTTCATAGTGGAGGCAGTACTCGAATCTCCTCCTGCCCCAGATCCCAGAGGGGCCTTTCCACGTGGACGTGAGCTCTCCAAGCTGCTCTCAGAAGCCTTTTCTAGTCCTCGGACCCCGCGACATCCCCGCCCCTGCCCATTTCCCTTTTCTGTAGCGTTCCACGCTCTGCCCAGCCTCTGTCCCAGACTCTGCTGCTCCTTTCCCCTAAAAACCTCTTCTGCGGAAGCCCGAGTGCTTCCCTGGTCTCTGCACAGAAAGTGTTTTATGATTTTGCTCCCAGCTTGCCTTTTCAATTTACCCCCCAGTGTTCTTTCCAGATCCACTCTTGAGCGAGGCCTCTTTGGCCTCTGTGCATGTGGGCTTCCTTCCGTGAATCCCACGGCACTCCGTATCCTTGCAGTTCATTGAGCGTCGTTCCCTGTGACTGTCTCCCTGTGGAAATGCTCTGCTCTTTGAAGACAAAACATCGTCAGTTGACTATGATACTTAGTAGGCACTCAGTAAATGTTTTTTGAGTGAAGAAACGAGTTAAATGGATGAGTGAACGGATGATTCAGTGAATGAACAAATGAACAGAGTAAAAGTCAGGAGATTTTCCGTTCTTTGCCAGGATCTAGCAGAGGCAGTATAAACCCAATAGAAGAAGTAAGGCCTTTGACAGACAGACACCTATTAGGTAGTTGTATGACCTTAAACAAGCCACTTAACATTTCTACCCTGCAGTTTTGTTTTTCTTTTTTTAATCTATAGAATGGGATGATAATATCTATTTCAGGATCATTGTGAAAATCTGAGGTGAAAATGTACCTAGTCTGCGTAAGTACCCTAAGGTGCTCATCTAATGGTAACTGTGCCATTTCACCCCATCTTTGCCTGACTGACCCCCACATCCAGGTCTCTGCTCAGACCTTCCCACCTAAGTAATAATTTAGTAAGCACTTAACAATGTGGTAGGTGTTACCCTAAATACTTTACGTCTGTTAACTCATTCAGTACACTAATCCTAGGTAGGCACGATTATTTTCCGGTTCCATGGCTGAGGAAACTGAGCCCCTGAGCACTTGGATCACTTGCCCATGGTCACAACACCAGTGACAGAAGCAGTGTTTGAGTCAGTAGACCGGCCTGTGCTGTCAGCCGCTGTGCCTTCCCTAACCACAGGATCCAAAATAACCCTGCCCCACCCGCCCCAGCCCCCTCACCCTGCTCCCTCTGCTTCGCCACACTTTTCTCTGAGATTATTGAACCCGTGGTCTATTTGTTCATTGTCCTCTCCCCCACCAGAATGTAAAGGCATAAATTCCCAAAGCTAGAGATTTTGTCATATTCAGTGCTGAGCCCCAAGGGCCTAAAACGATGTTAGGCACGTCATAAGTGCTCAATAAAAATTTTTTTGAAGGCCTTTTGTTACTTAATGTGATTTTGGTCAGATTTCTTTATCTCTGTGCCTTTGCTCTGGTATCTTTACTGAGCCCGCTTTTTAGCCTTAAATGTGTTCTATGACCCACAAAGAAAAGCAGGCCTCGGTGTCACAAGGAAATTACATTTTAGGCTTGTTTGGAGAACGACGTGTGTAGTACGCTTTTATCAGCACACATGGCGTGCAGCAGTGAGAGAAGCACCTAGAAGTAATGGAGCTCGCGGTACTGCGGTCACTGTTTCTCTAACCGTCTGTAAAAAGGACCAGTGACTTTTCTCTAAGGCCAACACAGAAGGCATTGGTGTGAAATACATACAAATTAAATGAAAAATAAAAACAAAAACAGGGCGCCGGGTGGCTCAGTCGGTTGAGTGTCCGACTTTGGCTCAGGTCAAGATCTTACAGTTTGTGGGTTCGAGCCCCGCGTTGGGCTCTGTGCTGACAGCTCAGAGCCTGGAACCTGCTTCAGATTCTGTGTGTGTCTCTCTCTCTGCCTCTGCCCCGCTCCACACTCTGTCTCTCTCAAAAATAAATAAACATTAAAAAAAATTTTTTAATAAAAAATAATTTTAAAAAAACAGGCATACAATTATTCCGTCCAGTCATTATAACCTTTTCTAAATGCTGACTCTCAGTGTCTATCGGCATCTTATTGCGACTGACCCAGGAACCACACGTTGACGAGCCTTGAAATAGATGACTTGGGAACAGACCGCTTCTTTCTCTTAGTTTAATTTTTTTTTGTTTTCCAAAATTACCCTTGACTGTTGATAGTGTTTCCTTAGAGAGGTTATCCACAATTGCTCAGTCATTTTTCTTAAAAATTAACTTTGACACTGGTCCAAATGCTTGGGGACGTACCCAAGATTTTCTATATAATGCTGATCAGTGTTTAGGAAAAATAGAAAGGAAAAAATAGAAAGGACACTCCTTAGCAGCGTATACTTTAAAGTCTATTTCATGTGTCAGCAAAGCCTGTTAAAGACAATCACGTTTGACAGGTAAAATCACATTTCAGTGGTTACACCTTATTTTATTGTATACTCAAGTTTTATTAAACTATGGAAGTATTCAAAATCTCTTCTTTTTCTAAGGAAAAAAAAAGTAGAAACTATCTCTTCTGTCCATAAAAACCCCATCCATGGAGTTTGTTAGTCTTCCAAGTTTCTCGTTGTGTTCAGTATAAGATCTATCAACTGCACCGAAGAGTCAAATGAGTATTTATAGCCCTAAAGCTGTTTTCAGAGATCACACGTTTGGATCAGCACCTACAGCTACATTACTTCCTCTCTGATACCGCTCCCCTGCTGTCCCCTGCTGTCCCCTACTGTCCATAAGCCATTCACTGTTAATAGATAAGACAGTTACCAAAAAAGACAGTTCCTTCCATTCTTTTTGTCCCCTCTTACCAGATACCATTTGATGTTTAAGCTTATTTTGCCAAGGAAATGGTTACCTAAGTTCCCAAGCCATGTGTCATGTCTGGTATGACACGCCCCAGCGTATTCGTAGCTCAAGAGTCCTGCTCTAGCCCACAGTTCCACCACCTTGGCCCCTACTGTACTGACTTGTGCTCAAGGACGGGACATAAACGCCTTGTACCTGGCTGTCCTTGCTCATTTTAAAGAAATCTTTAAGTTGTGTTATTCCTCAACATTGATTTCTGCTTTTGTGTCACGTCTTGTCTGTTCCATTTTTAAGAGTGACCCAAGTTACCAAAGGCTACCGAGGACTCTGTTAGGATGGCTCTGGTAGTGTCGCCACGAATACTTGGTTTTGTTTTCCATTTAATTATCTGTTTGGTCTCCACTTTCCGTGTCATTTCTCTCCCTACTCCCACTGGCCAACCATTCCATTGTGTTGTATGTGCCTCATTTTATTTTTAAAATACATATCTGTGTGTGTGTGTTGGCATTCATTCATTCATTTTAAAGAGAGTGTGCAAGTGGGGGAGGGGCAGAGAGAGAGGGAGAGAGAGAGAGAGAGAGAGAGAGAATATCTTAAGCAGGCTCCATACTCAGCACAGAGCCCAACGCAGGGCTTGACCCTGGAATCATGACCTGATCCAAAATCAAGCGTCGAATGCTTAACCAACTGAGCCACCCAGGTGCCCCGGCATTTATTTTTCAGTCGCATAGATAGCATCATGTTACAGATTTTATGTTGGTTTTCTTCTCCAAATTCTCAAAAAATTCTCACTTTATTGATCCAGGATCCAATCCAGATCCTGTGGCATTTAGCTGCCATATCTTTTTTCCTGAGTGACGTAGTATCTCATTATAGTTTTGATTTTTGTTTCCCTGATGCCTAACGATGTTGAGCATCTTTTCGTGTGCTCTTGGCCATTCATATATCTTTTTTGGAGAAGTGTCTCTTCAGATCTCTTCCTCAGTTTTGAATTGTCTTCTTTGTTGTTGAATTATAAGACTTCTTTATATATTCTGATATTAGATCCTGAACAGATAGATGCTTGCAAGTCTTGTCTCCCATTTTGCAGGTTGTCTTTCCACTTTCTTCATACCATCCTTTGATGCCCAGAAGTTCAATGTCGATGATGTCTAAATTATCTATGTTTGGTCTGGTTGCTTAGGCTTCTGGTATCACAGCACCGTGTGATACTAAGATTTATCCATGTTGCTGGATGAACATAATCCATTGTTTTTAACTACCTGACCATTTTCCGTAATGTATATTTACCACATATCACCTGCCCCTCCCTCACAGACAACCACTTTGTCTCCGGTCCTCATTATCACAAACTCTCTGGATACACCCGCATATACGTACCTAATACGTGCCTAATGTGACCAGGTACTGACCGACTGTCCTCCATAATTGTTGCACCTTCACCCCCACCAGCAGGCCATGGAAGCTTCCTACACCTTTATGTGTCCGCCAGTGCCTGGTGTGAGCCTGCTTTCAAACCAGCCGCAGTGTGGGAAGTGTCCTCTCATTCGTGTTTAATTGCATTTCTTTCATTACCCATTAATTTAAGCATCTCAAATGCTTGTTTTGGGGCTTTTTTTTCTTGTTGTGAGTTGCCTCTTCATATCTGTTACTCATTTTTCTTTTTTTTTTTTAAATGTTTATTTATTTTGAGAGAGAGAGAGTGCAAGCAGGGGAGGGGCAGAGAGAGAGAGAGAGAGAGAGAGAGAGAGAGAATCCCAAGTGGGCTCCATGCCGTCAGTGCAGAACCCAACGAAGGGCTCGTTCTCATGAACCATGAGATCATGACTGGAGCCGAAATCAAGGGTCGGATGCGTAACTGACTGAGCCACCCAACTGCCCCTCCTTTACTCATTTTTCTTGTGGGATTTCAGTCTTTTTCTTATTGATATTTAGAGATTCCTTGGGTTAGGTATTAGTCCAATTTAGTTTAAAAAATTTTTTTGAGAGGGTGCATGCTCAAATGAGGGAGGGACAGAGAAAGAGAGAGAGAGAGAATCCTAAGCAGTCTCCTTGCTTGGTGCAGAGCCCAACGTGGGGCTTGATCTCACGACCGTGAGATCATGACCTGAACTGAAATCAAGAGTCCGACACTTAACCAGCTGAGCCACCCAGGCATCCCAGTGCAATTTAATTTTAGAAAGTACAAAGATCTTTTCCTGTCATCTGTATGTTAACTTTACCATCGTGCCCTCCACTGTACAGAGATTCTTAATTTAGATATAATCACATTGGCCAATTTTTTCCTTATGAGTTAGGCTTTTGAAGTTTCATTTAAGACGTGTTCTCCTTACCCACCCCATGTCACAGAGATTTTCTCTTATATCATCGTCTGCTAGATTTATAATTTTACATTCAGTTCTTTAATGCATCTGGTGCCTCCCTTTTATTTGTAGTTTTAGGAAGGATCCAGCTTTATTTTTTTATTCTTACACTGAGCGGGCTTTTATAGCACCAGCTATCAGATAACACTTCTTTTCCTCATTGATCTATGCAGCCACCGTTCCTGTGTGTTTGCATCCCCTTCCAACATGAGTCTCCTAGCTGTTCTGTGCTATTGATTTATCTGTTCTTGGGTCAATTTACATATGTATTTCCTGACAGTAATATACATAATATGTGTTTTAATGTGTGTGTGTGTGTGTGCACGTATGTATATCCACACACACTTTTTAACAAATCTGTAGCTTTGTGGTAGGTCCCAATATCTTGTCTGTTAAGGCAAGCTTTTATCCACCCGCCCCCTACACACACTCCAAATGGACGAGATATTCATGAAACTCTTCCATGTAAAATTTTAGAGCAAATTATTAAGAAACCCAACTGCGTGTTTTATTCGGATATATTGGATATATATTAACTTCAGGGGAATTCATACCTTTAACTATTAAGTTACCCCACCTAAGAGCCTAGGATGTCTCCATCATTTGTGCCCCTTACTGGAGTTTGAGGAGGTACTCTTACACAGTTCTCATTTATTCTTGCAGAGGATGAGTCACGATCCATTGTAATGTCTGTAGCCATAGTTTAACTACGGGATTTTGTGTTTTTTCATCTGATAATACACTTTCTCCTTAAATAATTACATACAGAGACTCCCGCAAAAATTTAATCCTCACTGAGGGAGTGATCTGCTTCACCCATTGCTTTACTATCTGAAGAACTTTCAGATAAAATGGAGAGAGAACATAAGCCTGTTTGGCATCATGGAATAAATATTTAACTTTGTGAAGTGGAACGGCTCTTAACGGAAGTAAATCGGAGAAGCCATGCAACATGGGTTGAAGGACTAACACTGGAAAAAATACTAGTGATGGAAAGTTTTATTTAACCAGGAAGAGGACAAGGAAAGAACACGTGACTGAAAGAGGAAGCACCAGTGTGTGGTTCCTTGTGCTGCAGTGACATCTCTCACCGAAGGGAAGGGTAGAGGAAAAGCTGAAATTGATCAGCTTATTTGTACTGTCCTGAAGTTAAACACCTGTCATTCTGGCCAAGCTAGCGAACCCAAAAAGTTCTCTAAATTGGACTTCTACTAAGGTACAAGCATCTCCCACTCATCCTGTCCATAGAAGTAATTTCTCCCATCAGTTTCCGTTCCCTTTAAAATGGTGGCCACGAATGTACAATGACAGACAAGAATTCAGCTACAGAATGGGCACTCAAGGTTAGAGGCACGTAACTTGACATTGATGTACCCTGTAAGCCAAAGTGGAAGGACATCTGGGGATTTCTTGTGGGTGCAGGAATATAAACATACATGAGGTGTGATCCCTGCGCTCAAGGAGTGCATGCTCTAGCAAGAGAGGCCGGTATTGGGCTCGCTCTGAAAGGAGGCGGTAAATGCTATGAAGACAGTGTGCTGAAGGGTGAGATTTCACAGAGAAGGTGACACTTTGAAGAGGAGCTTCAGTGGGAAGGCAGATGTGCCCAGGTGATAAGTTTGGACAGTATCTTATGAGCAATAAATAGTTACCACAGGTTTTTAAGTAAGGCAGAGGCGGGTTTCAGTTTATATGTTAGGGCTAGGATCCAGGATGTGGATTGCAGGTAGGATTGGTAGCAAGGAGACCAGCAAGGAGGGCCAGCGTAAGTAACTTGTTAAGCTAAAGAGGAAAATAAAATTCATGATAGTAATTTCTATAATTTTTTTTAATGTCTATTCATTTTTGAGAGACAGAGAGGGACAGACTGTGAGTGGGGGAGGGACAGGGAGAGAGGGAAACACAGAATCCGAAGCAGGCTCCAGGCTCTGAGCTGTCAGCACAGAGCCTGACGTGGGGCTCAAACTCACAAACTGTGACATCATGACCTGAGCCAGAGTCGGATGCTTAACCGACTGAGCCACCCAGGTGCCCCCATGATAGCAATTTAAAAGAGCAACCAGTGGCACCTGGGTGGCTCAGTTAGTTAAGCCTCTGATTTTGGCTGAGATGATGATCTTACAGTTCATGAGTTCAAGTCCTGAATCAGGTGAGCTCAAGCCCTGCTTTGGGTGAGCACTGCTTGCTTGCTTGCTTGCTTGCTTGCTTGCTTTCTTTCTTTCTTCCCTTCCTTCCTTCCTTCCTTCCCTCTCCTTCTCTCTCTCTCTCTCTCTCCCTTCCCTTTCCTTCCCTTCCCTCTCAAATAAAAATAAAGAGCAACAGATTTCCATTTCTCTCTCTCTGTCTCTCTCTTTCTCTCTCAAATAAAAATAAAAGAACAACAGATTTCCATTTCCCCCCATCTTCCCCCCAAAAAGTTCACACTCCACTCTTCCTTTCTGAAGCACTTGACTTTAAAGTGTTGAACATTTTTAACAAGTAAGGTAAAATTTCAGAATGTGCACTTTAAGAAAAATATAACCTCAAATAAGATTTCATCATTTTGAGGATTATGATAATGTTAATCATAATAGAAACATGTACATAATGGGTAGATGCCAGGCACTGTCTGAAGCATGTACATTTATAAGCTTGTTGGATAACGATAACCCCATGAGGTAGCTATAATTCCTTTTATGGGTGAGGTGATTAGAAGCACAGGGAATGTGAGTAATTTCCTCAAGAACACACAGCTAGTAAGTAATAAGAGGCTTAACCCCTGTCAGTCTTGCTGCAGAGTTCATGGCCTAATTCACTAAGCTATGGTCCCTCTCTCTGGTATTTTCAATATCCTATGTTTAGGGGAGCCTGGGGGGCTCAGTCGGTTAAGAATGCGACTTCGGCTCAGGTCATGATCTCACAGTCCGTGAGTTCGAGCCCCGCGTCGGGCTCTGCTGACAGCTCAGAGCCTGGAGCCTGTTTCAGATTCTGTGTCTCCCTCTTTCTCTCTCCTCCCCCACTCATGCTCTGTCTCTCTCTTCTCAAAAATAAATAAACGTTAAAAAATTTTTAATATCCTGTGTTTAACATATGGACAAGATAAGCATTTGGAAGTTTCAGCTTGACGGATAGGAGTGTGACAGCCTTAAGAGTCTCCCCTACCTGTCATCTCCCATGACCTGCCACCCAGAGGCAGGTGGTTCCCATGCTTGGTCATGAGAACTGCCTTCAAGGAACAGCAGCAGGTGTGGAGCCACTGGCAATGATACAGAAAGAAATGTTCAGTTTTGTCCCCTGTATTTGTGCTCTCAGAAAACAGAAGCAGTGAAGCCTTTATCGACATTTGTCGACACTTGGGATGATTCTATAAGTGTGTCTTTGGTATTTGTGCCAGGCAGAGCAGTTGCTCCTCTGTGAACGATGCGGGTTAGAGGCGTGCGTGCGGTTCGCAGACTGGCTGCTGTGTCCAGCACTCCTGAGACCTGGCGTTTGCTGGGTGCGGGGCGTGCGCTCCAGAAGCCCATAGAATGGGCTGCCGGATGGCTCCTGGAGCTCTGTCTTCTCGATGCTGTTGTTGAGTATGTACACTTCCGATTTCCTTGTTGTGCGGATGACCAAAACAAGGCGGAAGAGGCAAGTGTGTGCGGTAAGAATAGGGCTCCTGTTCTCTTCACACCTAAGCAGTGATCACAGCCACAGGGAGGAAATGGTAACATCCCAGTTCCAGACAGCCGGCCGCAGTGCTGCTCGTGCCGAAGTCACTAGGGTCGGGAACCCTCTGTGACGGTCTCACTCCCGTAGAGCACTTGGCCTCCACGTCTTTATGTACAAAGGGTCATGTTTCCTGTTTCCTCATTTGAACAGAGCATCATGGCCCGCCGTCAGGAACAAACTCCGCCCGGCAAAGCCCCGCCCTGCAGCACAGACCCATGGGACTGTCACAGGCCAACCACGTACCTGGGGACAGGTGAGGCTGCTCTCCCCAGGTGCGGGCTCTTCCCTCTCATTTCCCCCTTCTTCCGTACGCACCCCCACTCCCGCCCCCCCCCCCCCCCGTGAGGTCAGAATGAGAACTCTCGTGTTTTCCGCTGTCAGATACCTTCCCAGCTCCCCCCACCCCTCCCTCGGTACCTCATCCCTCCTCCAGCCTCATCCCAGGGCTCAACACAGTCATCCCATCATGCCCGACAAGCAGGGACTGGAGAGAAAGAAGCGACAGCAGCCTCTGGCTCCGCCACGCTCGGTTCCCCTGATTTTGGCAGGGAACCCCAGACCCACACGCATTGCTGTCTTCTCAGCCTGCCCAAGCGGTACCTGTAGGCACTTCCTCACCTCTTTTGTTGAAAATATTAGCCACGAAACAAAAGCGAGGTTGTCACAAATTCAGCATCTCCGCGGGCATCGGCGCTGCGGAGAGCTATTTCTCCCCGGCAGGGTCAGCTCCTCTGCCCTCTGGTTCAGCTGCTTGAGTGCAGCTTTCCTTGATAAAAAACTGCACCGAGACGCCCTCAAAATAAAAACCAGACCAAACCAACGTGGGATGTGGACAGAGCTGACGCGGCTGTTGACTGCCAGACGCACCTAGCGTCTCTGGCTCTCGACGCAGTCTGCCTTTCCGGCGGCCGGTCAGGAGAGTGGCAAGCTCAGCTTTGAAAAGAGACTAACCTGCCTTGGCTTTCAGACTGGTTTCATTCTCTCCGTCCCGGGAGTGACTGGATTTCTCTGTTCGTAGAGGTGCCGTAGAAGGCGAAATCGGGAAAGACGTCTCCGCCTCTTACCGACACTCATGGTCTGACCACAAGCACCTTGCCCAGCCTGACGCCGCCATGATTTCCGTCGTAGGCAGCCGGCACAATCAGGTAAGCAGCTACCCCCCAGGTGCAAACTGTTCTTTTCAGTGGCTAAACCGCTGACACTGGTGAGTTTTTCTTTTTAAAGAACCTAGGGAAAGCCTTTTATTGTTTTTATTTATTTTGAGAGAGAGAGTGCGCATGTGAGCACATGCAGGGAAGGGGCAGAGAGAGAGAGAGAGAGAGAGAGAGAACCCCAAGCAGGCTCAGCGCTGTCAGCGCAGAGCCTGACATGAGGCCCGATCTCACGAACCGTGAGATCACGACCTAGGGCAAAATCAAGAGTCGGACGCTCAACCGATTGAGCCACCAGGCGGCCCAACACTGGTGAATTTGTCTTGCAAATCAGTTCGGATACATTCGTCCCCCAAATGTCTTGCTGCGTGTTTGGCATTCCCTTAGCTTCCCTGAGAGAGTGTAAAGGGTAAAAAAGCTTACCCTGACGTTGGAGAAACAAGCACCCCCAGTCAGGTACTTAGAAATAGCAGGGTTTGAGTTCATCAAAGTAGGGTTTGGGTTGGGGTTTTTTTTTTTCTTTTTTCAGGAAAATTAGTCATAATCTCCTTAAAGGAAGCATTTCTCCAGACTCTTTTCTCTGATAGTTCTGTTGCCCATTGACCAAATAGTGGGAAAAAAACATATAATCTTCACATTAACTTGGGCTGCATTTGTAAAAAATTAGGTAGCTCTTCAACCCAAACTCCCATTCCTTTCTTATGACCTAGAAATGCACACGGACTGTATAAATGCTGTCTTCCAGCGACAAAGGTAGTCTTTCTTCAAACTGTCACTAAAGCAGTCCACGAAAACTTGTTTTCCTTACGCTCTTTCTCTCCCAGAGCCTTGGCTGTTACCCAGTGGAGCTAGAGCGAGGCCCCCGGGGATTTGGGTTCAGCCTCCGCGGGGGGAAGGAGTACAACATGGGGCTGTTCATCCTGCGTCTGGCTGAGGAGGGCCCCGCCATCAAAGACGGCAGGATCCACGTGAGTTCGCTTCCGTCCACAGCCTTTGCTTCTGGCTCCAGACTGGGAACTACTGAAAACAGTTGATCAAAGGGAGTGCGGAAACCCCCCAGAGCTAAGCAGCCAGGTTTTTCCATCACAGAACCTGAGAGCAGCC
Source organism: Lynx rufus (assembly GCF_022079265.1). NCBI lineage: Eukaryota > Metazoa > Chordata > Mammalia > Carnivora > Felidae > Lynx > Lynx rufus. The sequence goes on along the minus strand of NW_025814834.1, from coordinate 125,382,397 downwards.
GCTCCTGGTTTGACGTTCTGACCCCTGGCGATTCCGTGTCCTCCCTCGAGAGTGCTAGGCTGTAGCTCGGTGACACTGTCCTCACCGTCTTGACTTTGGTCCATAAGGAAATTTTCTTTTTACTGACATCATCCACATTTGAGGGCAAATGGACTCATAAATAAAATATCCTTTTCATCTTATTAAAAGTCTTGGAAAAGCCAGGATAAAACAGAATCTTCAACTTCTTTCCAGAAATAATAGGCCCAGGATTTTTTTTTTTCCTCCTAGCTACCCTACAGAGGTAGCCAGAGATCAAAAAGCATGACTCTCCGAACCTTTACTATGATCTGAAAGACTAGAATTCGCATGGGTCGTGATCCATCATAGTTGCCCTCAATTCTGAAACACTAGCTTTGGACAGGGCAACTGCAGACCAGATTGTTTATGGGTCTGCACATAAGGTATTTTCCCTCTTTCTCTGAACATTACTTAAAGAGGAATCTTATAGAGGGGACGTGTGCTGGCTTCAATTTTTTAAAAAAATAGCCCACTGGCATCCCGTTACTTTATACATTAGATTTTACATTTAATGTACATTAAATTTTTTTTTTTTAAATTTTTTTTTTCAACGTTTTTTATTTATTTTTGGGACAGAGAGAGACAGAGCATGAACGGGGGAGGGGCCGAGAGAGAGAGAGACACAGAATCGGAAACAGGCTCCAGGCTCTGAGCCATCAGCCCAGAGCCTGACGCGGGGCTCGAACCCACGGACCGCGAGATCGTGACCTGGCTGAAGTCGGACGCTTAACCGACTGCGCCACCCAGGCGCCCCTGTACATTAAATTTTAAATTCCAGACAGCCTCCCCCCTACTACTCAAGAGAACTTTGTACTTCCTCCCTCTGCCACCAGTTGGCATCTGGGAAGATAATTTTTTTTTTAATCAGATGGTATATTCTAATAATGATTGCAGTTCTGATTTTTCCACATCACTGCCCCGTTCCCATGACTCATTTTGTAAACATGTGTCAAGTGTCTGCTTTACCCAAAGCTTTATGAGTGAGAACTGAATGAACTGGGAGAAGGGGTGGCCCTAAACCAAATAAGACCCCACCCCTCTTCAAATGACCGGACCTGTGCACAAGGTCAAAAGGCGGGGAGTATGAGTGGCTATGAGTGGAGATTTCATATGAGTGGAGAATGGGTGGCATTAGAAAGTGGGTTAGGATTTCAATAGAGAGAGCTTGGTCTTTTTTCTTCCCTCTCTTTTTTTTTTTTAATCTGGGTATACTTTAAATCTGCCGGTTTTTAAAAAAAATCTCCCATTGTATTGTCACAAAAAAACCAAACAAAAAACTAGGATGTAATTTTTAAAGTTTTTTTAAAAATTTTTTTAATGTTTATTTTTGAGACAGAGAGAGACAGAGCATGAGCAGGGAAGGGGTAGAGAGAGAGGGAGACACAGAATCTGAAGCAGGCTACAGGCTCTGAGCTGTCAGCACAGAGCCCGATGCAGGGCTCGAACTCGCCAACTGCGAGATCATGACTGAGCCACCCAGGAGCCCCAAAAACTAAGATATAATTTTCAAAAGTTGGTTCCAAATATAACCCTCACATGCACTAATCTCACAAAACAAATAAAAGGCAAACAGGCCTTAAAGCAGACAAAGTCTGTTTCTAAAACATGTCATTCTTTACAAATGAATGGGAGCTTCGGACTTTCAGGGTTAAATCAACTCTCATTTCAAAAGTAAGATCTGATGTTTGAAAGGGAGCTATTACTACCATGCCCAGGTTTGTTGTAAACTCTAAGAAATCAGCTTTTCAGAGAAGAATTCTTTCTCTGGCTACTAAATTATCAAAATCTTGACTTGCTAAGGATCATGGCTGCTTTGTACTAATGACAACTTACTCTGGTGCCACTGCCCAAATGATGAGAGTTTATCTCCAGCAAATTCACACTGCAGGGCAACCTGGGCATCCCTTTCTGCCCCATCCTCCTGCCTCCCTTCTCCCCTCCCTCTCTTTGTTAGGCTGATATCTGTACTTTGTGTCCTGTGCCTAGTATTTATTTCAGTATCTTCAGTCCTTTCATTTTTATTTTTTAAAAATTTTTTTTTTCAACGTTTATTTATTTTTGGGACAGAGAGAGACAGAGCATGAACGGGGGAGGGGCAGAGAGAGAGGGAGACACAGAATCAGAAACAGGCTCCAGGCTCCGAGCCATCAGCCCAGAGCCTGACGCGGGGCTCGAACTCCCGGACCGCGAGATCGTGACCTGGCTGAAGTCGGACGCTCAACCGACTGCGCCACCCAGGCGCCCCCAGTCCTTTCATTTTTAGAGAGAGAGAGTGCAAGCAGGAGAGCGGGGCAGAGACAGAGAGAGAAAGGGGGGTGGGGGGAGGGAGAATCTCAAGCAGGCTCCTTGCCCAGTGAAGAGCCCAACGCGGGGCTTGATCCCACGATCCTGGGATCATGACCTGAGCCGAAATCAAGAGTCAGATACTCAACCAAGTGAGCCACCCAGGCACCCCTCCAGTATCTTCAGTCCTGATCTGGGGCCTGAATATTCATACTAGATGCACTGTAGACATTTGTTGGAAGTGTAGAATGGATGACAAATACTAATGAGAGAATTGGGTTTTTTTTCAAAATCAGCTCCCAAAACTTATTACTAGGTAGACAAGACATTAGATAGATGAAGTAGTTAGCAGGCAATGTAATAGTGTCATTCAGGAAAAAAAGAAAATGGGAGCCTGTGATATAGATGGAAAAATGCTGAGAGTCAGGGGCATCTGTACATTTAGTGAGTCCTAAGCCATCCGTAAATCTGGTCGAGATCTGAGGAGGACAGAAAAAGGTGTTCTGGGCAAAGGCAATGAGATCAGCTGAGTGGGAAAGTCTCACATTCAGGAATAGTGTCAGATTTAGTTAGATCTTTACTGCAGGACAGAATCAGATTTAGAGAATGTCGTCTGTCATCTTCCAGGTAACATGTGTTTTCACTTAGTTTTGGCCCCACAAAAACCCTTTAAGGTAGGTGGCATTTTCCCCACTTATAGATGTAAAACTGAGGCTCTGGGAGACTAAGTCCCTTGCTGGCCTCACTCAGCCTGTGCCGGCCGTGGTGTGGCCCAGATCTTTGGTCCTGTGAGCCCAGCCAGGGTGTTTTCACGTCAGGCCACGGCTCATGCCTGTCTGGATTAGATTGTTCCAGGGAAGTATAGAGGTTCTCAGCGCCTTCTAAGAGAATGTAAGCAATGTGCTAGAAACATTGTGTAATTTTTTTTTTTTTAATTTTTTTTTTCAACGTTTATTTATTTTTGGGACAGAGAGAGACAGAGCATGAACGGGGGAGGGGCAGAGAGAGAGGGAGACACAGAATCGGAAACAGGCTCCAGGCTCTGAGCCATCAGCCCAGAGCCCGACGCGGGGCTCGAACTCACAGACCGCGAGATCGTGACCTGGCTGAAGTCGGACGCTTAACCGACTGCGCCACCCAGGCGCCCCAACATTGTGTAATTTTAATATAAACTGTAGTGGCTGTGGTTGACAGAGTAACTTTTTTGAGGAGCATAATTTTTCTGTCCCCTCTTCCTACTTCTTCCTTTGGTTCTATTCTCCTTTGTTCCTTTCTTTGCTTTCTCTCTCCTCTGTCCCCCATAATTTCATTTTTCAGTAACACAAACTTGAACTGTTATTTGTTCTATTTATCAAAAGATGCATTCTTCATTTTAAACAACAGAATTTTCAAAGAATATTCACGTTTCCCTCTTACAAGTGCCATTTTTTTGTCTGCGGCTTTGTATAGACCAGTCGAGGACTCTTCCCTGCTCTGAGGGCCTGTCTGCCACAAATTTGAAAGCCATGGGGTTCTAGTCTCCTTCCCGCAATGTAGTTTTAAAGTTAAACAAAAATGACACCTGGTGGCAAATCTGTTCAATTACAAGCTTTATTGCAATTTATTCGTTGTACCGAAAGAATCAGAAATATGCAGCTTAGGACACTGAAGTTAAGCCAAAGAATGTGACTGCAATTAAGGGAAACCTCAGTCATGTTTTACAAGATACGCCCAAAGCACGCTCCGAATACCGTCTACCTTAATTTCCATTTGTCTCATTAATCAGGACTGATTTGTCACTTGTCATTTGTATTTATTTCCTCATACAAATTATTTTTCTTCAATCACTTATTATTAAGGGAAATCTGGGTATTAGCTTTTATCTCACTCATATATTCTGGATATAAGTATTTTTATTCTGTTTATTACTTTTTTCCATCTTATGTTTATTATCTTATTTTGGTTAGTTTTTTTTTTAAGTTTTTTCTCCTATGTTAAGTCCACTTATCTTGTCATACCCTCCAATTATTCAAGAGATGCTTTTTTTTTTCCATAAATATGCAACAAAACCTTTTAATCTGTTTTCTTTTTCATAGTTGACATGTTTTGCGGTGTATACAGTGGGGGACGGGCTCGGGTAAATCTTCCTCCTGATGCCCTTGAAGTCCTTTGGGGGAAAACCAGGAAGTAGATAACTTGAAAAGGAACATCTGCTTGTGTTTGGTGTGTCACCAGGTTTTATCTCATTAAATCCCCGCCCGGACCCCAGGAGGTGGGTACTAACATTGTCCCCATTTCACAGAGAGGAAAATGAGACCCTCCGCCAGCTGGAGGTGGAGCCAGGGGTGAACCACAGACATTATGACTCCAAGGCCCTGCTTCCTGGCCACTGGGCTTCGCTGTATCTGTGGCTACAGACTTTCCTACCAGCTTCTGTTAAATAATTATTGAGTCACCTTCTGTTGTTATTTCTGGATTGTTTTCGTAAGCTCTTACAAATTTTTGAGCTGTTTGGAATGTCAGTTTTCCATTGTTCGCTGTTTTGATTTTTTTAATGTCTATTTTTGAGAGAGAGACAGGGTCGGGGTAGGGGAGGGGCAGAGAGAGAGAGGGAGACACAGAATGCGAAGCAGGCTCCAGGCTCTGAGCTGTCAATATGGAGCCTGATGTGGGGGCTCGAACTCACAAACCACGAGATCATGACCTGAACTGAAATTGGACACTTAACCGACTGAGTCACCCAGGCACCCCTCGGTTTATCTCTTTTAAAGCCAAACAAGCTTCTGCTCGTCACCTTGAAACATTTTATTTATTTTGAGAGAGAGCACGTGCACATGAGTTGGGGAGGGGCAGAGTGAGAAAATCCCAAGCAGGTTCCATGCTGTCAGCACAGAGCCCAACTTGGGGCTCAATCTTACCAACTATGAGCTGAAATCAGGAGTCAGACACTTGACTAAGCCACCCGGGCGCTGCTGAAACGTATTTTGAAATCACTACCATCGTTATCTTTTATCAGGTCGTTTTGCAAAAGTGACACTTGACGTATCCATGTTTCCCCCTTTTCTTTTGAAATACCTAGACAGCATTCTAGCAGAGGTACTGAGGCATCTCATTCTGGTCCCTGGTTTTATGTTACCTAGGGAAATTATTTTCCACTGAAGTCACGAGCATACACCCGTTACCGGTTTTAAATCAGTATTCATATGGATATACTCTCCAAGCTGAAGTTTTTATCTCCGAACATTTCATTCATCTAGTGCCTCATACATCTACAGGCTGTGCTGGCAACATGAAGGGGAGGGGGCAGTTCTCCGTGGAGGCCAGGAAAGGCTTCCACGATGAGGAGCCACCAGCCCGGGTTTTAGAAAATAAATTCCAGATTCAGCTCCTCTTGGAAAGTACTCTTCCTAGTGGGTCATTCAGACCCAGCCCTGTGGCATCATGTGGATCATAGAGACCTCACCTCTTCTGGCACTTCTCTTTTGGTTGAAAACTCCAGATCTCATTTGTGATTTCAAGGTGCCCGGATCCTGTTTCCTCCTCACATGTGACTTTCTCCTGTAGGATTTCTACAGAGCAAATAAAGCTGGATGCTGTCTCTTCCCACTGTGGTCATCCCTCCGCCCATCAGCTTTAGCAATGACACAGCACCATGTACAAGTTAGACGGTTTGCAAATGAGTCAGTAAGGTTGAGCAGCTGTCGAGTGGACGGAGCAGAATCGAAGGAGGATGCATAGTTTCATGTTGTTCCTGTGAATGTTCCCTCTCTAGGTTGGTGACCAGATCGTTGAAATCAATGGGGAACCTACACAAGGCATCACGCATACTCGAGCGATTGAACTCATTCAGGCTGGTGGGAATAAAGTTCTTCTACTTTTGAGGCCAGGGACTGGCCTGATACCTGACCACGGTAAGGAAAGGCTCTCACCTGGAGCTGAAAAGTTATGGAGGGGGCGACGACAGAAAAAAGAATGTCTGTTTGAAGGGGCTAGATATTTTGCTGGCTAGTTCAAAGGTAAACACCAGAACCATCGAAAGCTGCTTACACAGCAGGGTTATTAGAATATTACCAAGTAAGTGGCTTCAGGCGTGATTTGTGTTGGGATGGAATATGTTAAGCAATTTCAATAGAAAACTTGTAAGTTGCTTTTATAGAGAAACGTGCTTGTAAAAAAAACAAGGACGTCAGAGGCAAGTGATTTAAAGGTCATGAAAAACGTTTGAAATCTCTTCAAATGCCACTTACTTCCTCATTGTAAGATCTACTCCCTTAATGGAAGAGAAGTTTCTCTCAATGAAGAGTAGAAGGACTTTAGGCTTCTCTGGTCCCTTGTGGAGAACAAGTTGCTCTGACCCTACCTGGCATCAGGGAGGTGGATGGGACTGTCTGTTCTCCTGCACTGGGTTTCAGGTTCCTTGGTTTCGTTGTATGTTTTTGAAATACCACAGGATTTGAACATCATGTTTTAACTGAGAGCACTAGCCTAGATAGAGTACCGCACCACCAGGACTTGTCCCTTCTAGTTTCTGCACCCCCGCCCGACCCCGTAGAGCTTCTGAGGGACAAGTATAGACGTGACCTCCTGCGGTCCCCTTCCAGCCTATAATTCTCTGTTATTACCTTCCACCATCTGCTTGTAAACCATACGTTCCCAATGACATCTTTGCTAACTGCGCTGTGATTTTTTTTTTTTTTTTTACATAGTCCTAGGCCTTTTCTCTTCCTTCTTCAGGTTTGGCTCCTTCCGGTCTGTGCTCCTACGTGAAACCTGAGCAACATTAAGGCTTTCAGGGCTTTTCTTGGTCTTTCCTTAAAAAGACTTGGTAAATTTGCATGTCTTGTAAATCACTTCCTTCTTTTTTTTTCTTTTTAATTAAAAATGATGCTATTAAATACATCTCTTTCTATCTTCTGCACTTTTCAGTTTCCTTTTGACATTAAATTTGACAGCTTAATGCAAGAAAATTATTTGTAAATGCCCACGAACCTCATTCTGGTTACCTCAGTCGGGTGTCCTTGATTAGTGATTTTGGCATATCCATAAGCTCTATCCTTTGATGACAGCCAAATTAGTAAGCTTCTTGGACCAAGTAATTCGGTCCAATTTTATTATTTATTTCTTCTAAGTTTTTTATTGGGCTTTACTACTTAGGAAGACTTTATATATTATATATTATGTAATTATAAACTGGAAAAATGACTACTGTTATTTTGGGTACATTTAAACAACCCACCCTTCGTGCACAAGTACAGCTGTCTATGTAATCTAACTTTATAGAGATGGTAACATACATAAATTTTATTTATGAAATATTCATACTCAGGCTATTTAAGCAGTCAGTACAATTCGAATGGCTGTCAAAGTTCAAAACTTGCTGTCCCTATTTGTTGTAATTCTAAAATTTAATAATGTTCCCCTCAAATCACTTTTTGTAGGTGATTGGGATATTAATAATAATCCTTCGTCTTCAAATGTGATTTATGATGAGCAGTCACCATTTCCCCCAGCGTCACATTCTGCTTCCGTATTTGAGGGGTCCCCCATGCCAGTAACTGAAGAATCTTTAATGAGAGCTCAGATATGTGAAAAGACAGAGGAATTAAAGGGCGGTGTGCCTGAAAAGAAAAGCACTTTAAATGAAAATCAGCCTGATAAAAAGCAGCACTCTTTTCTCCAGAAAAATGTGAATAAAAGGGATCCACCCGGCAGTCATGGGCATGGTGACAAGAAAAATCTCTTAAAAGTAGAAACTGGCGTTACACAAAGAGGTAGATCTGCTAGTCCCAGGAAGCCGGCCAGCCGACATGCAGAAGAACGTTCAGACAAGATTCCCAGTCCTCCCACCACTGACCCCAAGAGAAGACCCAGAGATCGGTCCCTCAGCCCCAGGAAAGGGGACAGTAAAAGTGGTCAGACCGGCACCAGGGCAGGTTCTGGGCAGGATCACTGTGGAAAAAGCAGAGGACGATCTTCAAGCCCAAAGAAGCAGCAAAAGACTGAAGGCAGCAAAGGCCGACCAAATACTGAAGCCAGAGGACTAGAGTCTGAGAGTCAGAGAGGAGGGGGCCGCGCTAGGGACGGTGCTGAGCAGATCTCGGACGGCAGGGAAGGATCAGGTGCTGCCAGGAAAGACACAAAGCAGAGCCAGTCTGGGAAAAACAGGACAAGGTCCCCAGAGAAAAGAAGCAAGAGAATGGATGAAAAGTCTCTTCCGCCCAAAAAGACTAGTAACACTGCTAGTAGGCCAGAGTCTGAGCAAGAAGAAGGAAAGAAGGCCACCGTGGGAGAGACAAGTTCTAGCAAGGAGAAAACAGGAGAAAATGTCAAAAAATCAGAAAAGCTGAAGCAGGACCCTGAAGAAAGGATGGTTTTAAACAAAATGGAAGACCCCCGAGGAAAAGAACAAGAGGCAGCCGACAAAAACAGAGAGGGTGGAGGGTTCCAACCTGAGAGCGCTTCTCCCGTTAGGAAAACACCAATCACTCCAGGGCCCTGGAAGGTGCCAAGTGCAAATAAAGCCACAGGCACTACTGGTGTGGCCGAGAAACGGCTGTGACCTTTGGTATAAAACAAAGAAAAACAAGTCGTAATTTTTCCTTTCTAAAAAGCAGCATTTTTCAAAAACAAAAGTCATTTTTTCTTTTTTCAGAAATTCTGAAACACACACATTTTACTTTGAACATCAAGTTACCCAGGCTGCATGAAGGGCCTTCAGGACTGCTAAGAACCAACCGTCCCCCGGCTGGCTGCCCTCCCGCGTGCTCATCCGACATGCCCGGCTCGGGTGCCCCGGCCCGTCGCCGTGAGTGTCCATGCTGATGTGCACACAGTGTGGTCACAACTCACTTTATATCTGTGCCAAGTTATCTACTGTATCACGTGTTTTGTATCCGTCTCAGATAATTCCACAGTAACGAAAAAACTAGGTTTGGCTTGGAAGTTGATATCCTCAATAGCATGCTGCATGTTTACAGAGAGAAATATTTGAGTCCTTGCAGAAGAAGGGATTGTTAGCTCGTCATTAAAGATGGCGGTTGCCTCTTCTAACAGCTACTGGTGATGGCCCAGGCCCGGTTTAAAAATGAAACTCCAAAACATCACTACTGAAAAGAAAAACAAAATGTAGTCAAATATCAACACTTTCTTCCGGATTTTAATTCGGCTGCATAAGGTATTCTGAGTAACTTTCAAGATACCACTTAACAATTGAATGTTCAAAATGAGACCGTACTTTCAGCACTGGAGAGCTCACCTGCTGTGTGACCCAGCCCTGATGCAGTCTTAGCGTCTCAGGTCACCCCTTTCCTTCAGTTATTTCGTTATGAAACCAGAAAGCAGCCTGTGGAAATAGTGCTCACGGCTGTTCAGACAAGAGCCACCACATTTCTGTTTCTGGATATTTGGGTTGGACCTACTACTAATTCATTGTTAATACATAGTACATATCTGGAGAGTCCAAAAACCAGACAGATTGTGAGGGACTCCATCACAAAACAATCTGGTGGCAGCCATACAAGTTCAGGTGTTCAGAGGCAGAACCTGCGTGAGCCCTGCTCAGCGAGAGGATAGACATGGCGGTAGACAGAACGTGCTAGATCGTATTTTAATTTCTAGCTACATTAACTTATTTAAAAAGCAAGAAAGGGAGACTAAACATTTGCTTAGCTTGTACACATTTTCGGAGTTCTTTCCAAAAGTCTAGTGAAAGATGTTTGTCGGGAGGTAGAGACCGTTCTTAACTCCTTAAGACAGACCCAGGTTTTTCAGTCCCTTGAAGCAGCATTCAGTAGCGACTATAAATACAGGAACAATCTCAGAACAAAACCATTTTATGGGGTATTTGAACACCCCTGTTCTGTCACCTGGGTTCATCTTGTTATTGTGAAACACGTTATGTCCAGGTCGTTTCCTCTTAGAGTTCGACTGTGAAAGTCTTTAATGTAACAACAGAATCTGCCCCTGTAGCTGAGACACGCTTCCCAGAGTGAGAGTTTGAAATCCCCTTTCATCCAGAACTATATTTACCCATCTATTGTAACTACTTGAATAGAGAAAAATTAGGAGGCTTGATAAATGCTAAGAATTTAGTACCACAGAAATGATTTATTTTCCCAATAGTCCACAATTAGTGATAAAGATCCTATTTTTATTGTTAACTGTGACATAACTTTGATGTCCTCTGTTGTCAGTCTGACGTGGCTCTTTCCTTCCTAAGTAACCTGTCACTGTACTGATTATATGCTGACTTAGCAATGTGGCCTTGGAATGCTAAGCAAAATATGGATGTACTGGTTGTAAATGTTTATATATTGTACAGTACCTTTATATATACACTTGAGGTTCTGATTAGAGAAAGAGATCTGTAAATCGCTCGTTATTTTTTATATAGATATTAAAAAAAAAACAAAAAACTGTTTATGGCCTGCATTTCTTTTACTGTCGGGTTTATTTAATATTGCTTTCTCTTTGTGGAGTGGATTCCCATCACAGTCTGAGTCCTCAAATAGATTGTGTTCCCCCCGAGTAATGAACATTCAAAATGCTACAAATCAGGGAGACTCATAATGATGATTTTACCTGTATGGCTGCCTTTTATCCGTATGTAAACCTTGAAATGGGCTTGAGGTAAATATCACTCTGCCTCGTCATTGTAAAGAAAATAGCTTTGCATAAATAATTTGCTGTCTATCCCCCAAAATCTTTTATACCGTCAGGGAGAGAAAAAGACTGGTCTTTTTCTGTGCACTTTAGTATGACCAGCATTCAGAGAATATGGTTTTATGAAAGCAAGGAATATTCAAATTGAACTGTGTAACAATTTGACTAATCACCTCCACAAAGATGTGTTTAAGCTGAAGTTTAATCCATAGTGTGCCCCCAGAACTACAGAACACTGGTAGAAATGGGGACTTTTGTCCCCAAAACAAAATGTGATGTTTCAGTCTGGTGTGGATACATGAGAGCAACTTCTGACATCATCCTAGCATGCTCCGATTCCTAGGAACTCTCTAGGTTTTTTAAACAATAACAGATTTATTTATTTAGACAGCTCTTCACTGGTCATGTTATTAAGGTGTACCAGCAGTACAGTGATCTGTTTAAAGCATGCCGTGGTTATTACATGAACTCTGCAATCTTTGCTGTAGTTAACTGAATTCGTTCAAGAGATCCAATGACTTGGATCTGTTTTCATTGTTGCTGAGCAAGTGAGCCAGCCTTCTGTGAAGAGTGGGATTCTCACCACTCGAGAACTCTGAATCTTTCTCTCAGATACATTAAAAATATGAAAACATAGCCAAGTGCTTTAGCCTAAACCTATAATTTTGACAGAGAATCCTTTGGGAATTTGTCTATTTTACAGTGTTTGCATTAAAGTCAGGCAGCACTATTATTAGCAAATACACAAATCAAGAGGCTTATTTTGTCCTGAATAAACAACCATTTGTTACCTTGAGTAATACCTTATCACAGTTTATAAGCTCAGGCATGCTGCAGGAAAGGTATAGAATTACTGCACATTTGTGAAATTCAAACTTCATTATTCAAATGGGCACCAAGAACTGCAAGAAGCAAAGGATGACTTTAGATGAGTAAACTAGTCAGTACGTGTGCACATGAGATTCAGTTGAATGAATTTACTTCTCAATAATCCCAAATCACACACCATGTTGGGAATGAGACCCATTTGGCCCACTAGGAAGGTGTAGCTCTAAAACATTTCAAAGTAAGTAATTTGGAAGGGTGTTATTTTTACTGTGCACAAGTCCACTTGCCTCTAAATACAAAGACATATAAGCTTATACTTTGTGGGGCCCTGTGGTATTTAGAATTTTTGTATCTCTCTGACAGTAAAGAAAACCATACACCAATTAGGCAAGAATTTGGTTATTCAACTATACAAAGAGTTTAGCTTATATTAAACATTAGCTATAACGTGCATTTAGGAAATTTCAGGTTATACCTCCATAGCAATTTTAAGAAGGATAGTTTTTCCCGATACAGATTACTAAGGGAACGGGTTTTTCTCAACCTTAGTATGGTTACTGCTATTCCTAGTAAATATATAAATGGCCTAATCTAGTCCTGTTTTTACATCTCGGGTTTCTCGGTAACAGCCAAATATTACCAAAGTATATTAGATCTCGCTCCTTTTTTGGGATCAAAACAAAAGCCCAAGTTTCTAGAAATTATACACAGATCAGTGAATCCCTGAGGGTAGGAGAGCCATGAAGTTACAACTCTTCCGCCCTAATGGGAAGAAAGCTGCATGAAGGTGAAGTTACTTGAGGTCTACTCCTTCGGTCTAAACATTTATATGGAGCACCTAATTATGGCAGCAGGTACTGGTTTGCATTCTGGGGACCTAGGAGTGGACAAAAAATAAAGCCCCTGCCTTAAGAGGTTTACACTCTAGTGGGAAGGGACAAGTAGGCAAAAAATGAGAGGAGAGAGGGAATGCCGTGAACTGGGAAGATCCTCCCTTCCTCCCATGGACACACCAAGGCTGCAACTACATATGGTGCAACTCACTCTGAAAATGACCCGAAGACTCACAAAATCTCTCTTCCACAGCTAGAGAGAGAAAGAAAGAACCACATCAAGAAGGGTAGGAGGGGAAGAGATGCCCCATCAGGAACCAAACCCCGGCGGGGTGACCCACAGGTGGGGGAGGGAGAGCACAGGCACAGATGTCTTCAAGGAAAGGGAGGGGTTCAAGCCCCACATCAGGCACCCCTGCCCCAGCCCTGGGAATCTCTCCTGGGAAGATGAGCCTCCCATAACTTCTGGCTTTGAAACTCTAGGAACTTTGAAAATCAGCAAGCCTTAACTAGGGGACAGCTAAAGGGCTACAGGAAACAAAGACTCTGCTCCTAAAGGGCCCCTTACAATTTCATTTGCTCAGAACCAGCACAGAGGCAGCAGTTTGTAAAGTGTTTAGGTTATACTTAAAGATTTACTGCCCAACTTTAAAGCATGTGCTAGAGGAGCAGGGATCTGTAGGAAACTTCTCTGGAATGGAAGTACTGGCAGACACCATTTTTTTTTTTTTTTTGCCCTCCTCAGCCTAGCTGGCCCAGCACTGGCAGGCACCAGCCCTGACGCACTCCATCTGCCTGGTTGGCACCACAAGCCCCACCCGAGCATTCACCTGCAGACCTGCCCCACCCAACATGTGCATCCTGGCTGGCACCCCGCCAAAGCAAATACTGCCCTGCCACACCCAGCAGGGAGTCCCAGCCAGGACCGGCACTCATCCAAAGCAAATCTTGTCCTAGGGAGGAAGGAGGTGCCAGTCCCACCCACTAGCACACCCACAGTCGTTGCCTGCAGCCAGCCTGGTAGGAGAGGGCAGCCCCACCCACCTGCATGCCTGCAGCCACTGCAACCTCATCACAGTAAGAGGGCACATGCGGCCCACACTGGAAACACCCTTGGAGCACCTGGTTCTGGCAACCAGGGGGATTGAGCTACTAGGCCTCACAGGATACGTTCTATGTAAGGCCACTACCTTCAAGATCAGGATACAAAGCTGGACTACCTAATACATAGAAACAAATAGACAAAATGAGGAGATAGGAATACGTTCGAAATGAATGAACAAGACAAAACCTTAGGAAAAAGGCTAAATGAAAACCAGGTAAGCAATCTAACTGATAAAGAGTCCAAAGTAATGGTCATAAAGATGATCTCTGGATTTGAGTGAAGAGTGGATGAAATCAGAACTTCAACAAAGAGATAGAAAATATAAAAAGGAACCAATCAGAGCTGAAGAATATAACAAATGAAAAATATAAGAGGGAATCAACAGATTAGAGGGTGCAGAAGAACGTATCAGCAATCTGGACAACAGAGTAGTGGAAATCAAGTTGAACAGCATAAAAAAATTTTAAAAATGAGGATAGGTTAAGAGACTTCTAAGACAACATCAAGCACACTAACATTCACATTATAGGAATCCCAGAAGAAGAGAGAGAAAGGAGCAGAAACATTTAAAGAAATAATACCTGAAAACTCCCTAACTTGGAGAAGGAAATGGATGTCCTGGTCCAGGAACCAGAGAGAGGCCCCAAACTGATGAACACAAAGAAATCCACGCCAAGACAAATAATACTTAAAATATCAAAAATTAAAGAGGGAACCTTAAAAGCGACAAGAGAGGAAAGGAAGATGGTGGTGGAGCGGAGGACCCCACTCCCGACCCTGATGAGGCTCGGTTCACCTCATCCCACAAATACAACGAGATAACTATCATATTATCCTAAATACCCCAGAAATCAATCTGAAGACTGGCAGAAAAAACCACAACTAAAGGTAGAGAAGAGGCCACACTGAAGAAGGCAGGAAGAACAGAGAGGTGGCTTGGGAGAAAAACAGATTGTGGCTGCCATGGTCACGAAGAAGGACAAGAGACAAACTAGCACACAGGGGAGTGCATGGGGAAAACAAATCCCCATAGCTATTAGCTTGGAAAGTGAGAGGGCCCAAATTTCATGAATTCTTGCAACCAGCAGGGCTTAAAGCTGGGAATTTTAAAGGTTGTGTGCTTGGCTTGGGAAGAGTTCAGAGGACACTGGGACTGCTCTTGGAAAAAAGCCAGAGCAAACAGCCAGTGGACAGGCAGTGTGGAAACAGCGATCTGAAAAGCATCTGAGGCACACAATGGGGAAGTTACTCACTCATCTCAGAGAGGCAGTATTCATGGAGAGACCCCTCTGGGAACAAAGGAACTGGCAGGTGCCATTTCCCTCCTCCACACCTGCATAGGGCAGGAACCAGTAGAGCTATGACACTCACTACCTGACTTACTTAGTCCAAGCCCCTCAAGCTTTTGTGGAATCGCCCCTACTAGTCACATGTGCCTCAGTCACAGCACAGCAGCCCCCTCCCTCAGAACGCTGGCCCAAACCCCTGCCCACACCATGTCTCCCCAACTGGGAGGTGTGTGGAGCCTTGGTTCTGGTGGTGGCGGCAACAGCTCTCATTTCACAGGCAGGCCAGAGTACACCTAGTTAAAACTTGCCACATTAAGGCCAGCAATCAAACACTGCCCACAAAAGCCTAAGACAGCCTTTGCAGACAATTGGCCTGAAGGATAAAGTGGCAAGAACACAGTAACAGAGCACAGACAGTACACGTTAGAGATACTCTCAGAAGCACCAGGTCTTGGGGTACAGGATACAATACAATGCAAGGTACTATAGGACCTCTTCCTCATTAAGCCTTTACTCTCAAGAACATGAGATGTAGCTGGGGCGCCTGGGTGGCTCAGTCAGTTGAGCATCCAACTTCGGCTAAAGGTCATGATCTCATGGTTTATGAGTTTCAGCCCCGCATCGGGCTCTATGCTGATGGCTTGGAGCCTGGAGCCTGCTTCAGATTCTGTGTCCCCCTCTCTCTGCCCCTCCTCTACTCATGCTCTGTCTCTCAAAAATAAATAAAAACATTAAAAAGAAAAAAGAACATGAGATGTAGCTGACATTGCTAACATGCAGAAATAGGCACAGAGACTCACATAAAATGAGAAGACACAGGAATATGTCCCAAATGAAAGAAGAGCACAAGATCATGGCCTGAGATATAAGTGAAACATACATAAAACATGCCTGATAGAGAATTTAAAGCAGTGATCATAAAGATACTCTCTGGACTTGAGAAAAGAGTGGTGGGCATCAGTCAGACTATTAACAGAGATAAGGAATATAACAGAGATACAGAGCTCAAAAAACAAAGTGAGAAAAATGCATGATGGAATGAACAGGATGGAAGAAACAGGAACAAATTAATGACCTAGAAGACAGAGTAATGGAAAGTAATCAAACTGAACAAAAATGAGAGAAAAAGAATTACACAAATATACAAAATGAGCCACTCAGTGACTTCATCAAACATAATAACATTCATATTATAAGAGTCTTAGAAGAAGAGAGAAAATAAGGGGGGGGGGGCGAAGAATTTATTTGAAGAAATAATTGCTGAAAACTCACCTAATCTAGAGAAGGAAACAGATATCCTGATCTAGGATGCACAGAGAACGCCCAACAAAATTTTAAAAAAGAAGATCCACACCAAGACATAATGTAATTAAAATGACAAAATAATAAAGAAAAAAATATTAAAAGCAACAAGACAAAAGAAGTTAATAACTTACAAGTGAAGTCCCAAAAGATTCAGTGGATTTTTTTTAGCAGAAACTTTCCAAACCAGAAAGGAGTGGCATGATTACAGGCAAAGTGCTGAATTGGAAAAACTGGAAGCCAAGAATACTCTATCCAACAAGGCACCATTCAGAAAGAGACATAAAAAGTTTCCTGGATAGACAAAAATCTTAAGGAGTTCATGACTAGTAAACCAGTTCTGCAACAAATACTAAAGGGTACTCTTTGAGTGGAAGGACCAGAAATGACAGTATGAGGTCGAAAACACAAAATTAGTAAAAATGAGTATTTCAGTAAAAAAAAAAAAACAACCCGTCAAGTAACTACAAAATAAAAGGATGTAAAATATGGCATCATATACCTAACATGTGGGGAGAGAAGAATGCATTCAAACTTAAATGACCAGCAACTTAATATAGAAGATATTACATACAAACCTAATGGTAACCATATATGAAAACCCAGTAATAAACATGCAATGAATAAAGAGAAAGAAATCCAAATATATCTATCATTAAAGAAAACCAGCAAAACATAAAAGAAACATAAGAAAGGATCAGTGAAAACCTTCAGAAACAACCAAAAAACAAAATGACAACAAATACCTACTTATCAATAATTACTTTCAATGTAAATGGACCAAATGCTGCAACCAAAGACACAGGGTGACAGAATGAATAAAAAAAAACAAGACTGATCTATATGCTGCCCATAAGACACTCATTTTAGACCTACAGACACCTATAGATTGAAAGTGAGGTGATGGAGAAATCTTTATCATCCTAATGGATATCAGAAGAAAGCTGGAGTAGCAATACTTATATTGGACAAAATAGACTGTTTTAAATGTTTTATTTATTTTTGAGAGAAAAGAGAGAGCGGGAGAGGGAGTGAATATGAGTGGGAGAGGGGCAGAGAGAGGAGGGAACAGAGGATCCAAAGTAGACTCTGTGCTGATAGCAGTGAGCCCAAGGCAGGGCTCAAACCCACAAACTATAAGATCATGACATAAGCCAAAGTCAGATGCTTAACCTACTGAGCCACCCAGGCACCCCTTAAAATTTTTTTTAATGTTTATTTTTGAGAGAGAGAGTGTGAGCATGTGGGGAAGGAGCAGAGAGAGGGAGACAGAGGATCTCAAGCAGGATCCATGCAGACAGCAGACAGCCCAATGTGGGGCTTGAACTCACGACCCGTGAGTACATGACCTGAGCCAAAGTTGGATGCTTAACCACATGAGCCACCCAGGTGACCTATGGACAAAATAGACTTTAAAACAAAGACTATAAGAGACAAAGACAGCACTATATAATAATAAAGGGGACAATCCAACAAGAAGATAAAACAATTGTAAATACTTATGCACCCAACATGAAAGCACCCAAATACATAAAATAGTTACTAAGAAACATAAAGGAACTAATCAATAATAACACAATAATAGTAGGGAAGTTTAATACCCCACCTACAACAATGGACATGATGTAAACAGAAAACAATGCCTTTGAATGACACCTTGAACCAGATGGATTTAACAGATATATTCAGAACATTCCATCCTAAAACAGCAACATACACATCCTTCTCAAGTACACATGGAACATTCTCCACAACAGGTCACGTATTAGGCCACAAAACCTCAAAAATTCAGAAAGATCAAAGTCATACCATGTTAGCTACACACACACACACACACACACACACACACACACACACACACACAGTGAAATATTACTCGGCAATAAAAAAGAATGAAATCTTTTGCAAATGAAATCATTTGCAACAACATGGATGGAACTAGAGTGTATTATGCTAAGCAAAACCAGTCAGAAAAAGACAACTATCATATGATTTCACTCTTATGTGAAATTTAAGATACAAACTGAGCAAAAACAATATAAAAACAGAGAAAGACAAACCATAAGAGACTCTTAAATACAAGAGAACAAACTGAGGGTTGCTACAGAGCTGTTGTGGGGGGGCGGGGGGATGGACTAAATGGGCAAGGGGCATTAAGGAGGATACTTGCTAGGATAAGCACTGGGTGTTATATGTAAGTGATGAATCACTAAATTCTATTCCTGAAATTATTACACGGTGTGTTAACTTGGATTTAAACGAATGAATGAATGAATGAATGAACGAATGAATGAAACAAAGTCATACCATGCATCTTTTCTGACCACAATGCTTAGAAACTAGAAGCCAACCACAAGAAAAATCTGGAAAGACCACAAATACATGGAGATTAAATAACATGCTACTAAACAAATGAATGGGTCAACTAGGAAAAGAAGAAATTAAAAAGTACATGGGATGGGAATGCAAGCTAGTGCAGTCACTCTGGAAAACAGTATGGAGGTTCCTCAAAAAACTAAAAATAGAACTACCCTACAACCCAGCAATTGCACTACTAGGCATTAATCCATGGGATACAGGTGTGCTGTTTCGAAGGGACACAGCAGCACTAACAATAGCCAAAGTATGGAAAGAGCCCAAATGTCCATCGATGGATGAATGGATAAAGAAGATGTGGTATATATATACAATTGAGTATTACTCGGCAATCAAAAAGAATGAAATCTTGCCATTTGCAACTACGTGGATGAAACTGGAGGGTATTATGGTAAGTGAAATTAGTCAGAGAAAGACAACAATCATATGACTTCACTCATATGAGGACTTTAAGAGACAAAACAGATGAACAGAAGGGAAGGGAAACAAAAATAATATAAAAACAGGGAGGGGGACAAAACAGAAGACACTCATAAATATGGAGAACTGAGGGTTACTGGAGGGGGTGTGGGGGGGGGATGGGCTAAATGGGTAAGGGGCACTAAGGAATCTACTCCTGAAATCATTGTTGCACTATATGTTAACTAATTTGGATGTAAATTAAAACATAAATTAATTTTTTAAAAAAGTACATGGGAAACAAATGAAAATGAAACACAATGGTTCAAAACCTTTGGGATGTAGCAAAAGCAGAAGTTTATAGAAATCCAGGCCTGCCACAAGAAGAGCAATAAACAAAGCCTAAAACAACAGTAAGGAAATAATAAAGGTCAGAACAGGAATAAATGGCACAGAAACTACAGAAACAATAGAACAAATCAATGAAACCAGGAACTGATTCTTTGGGGGAAAAAAATCAGTAAAATTGATAAACTTCTAGCCAGACTTACCAAGAAAAACAAAGAAAGGACCGAAATAAAATCATAACTGAGAGCAGAAATAACAAAACAAACACAGAAATATAAATAATTTTGAAAGAATATTATCAAAAACTATATGCCAACAAATTAGATAACCTAGAAGAAATTGATAAATTCCTAGAAACATATAGCCTACCAAAACTGAAACAGGAAAAAAATAGGAAATTTGAGCAGACCAATTACTAGCAAAGAAATTGAATCAGTCATCAAAAACCTCCCAACTGAACAAAAGTCCAAGACTAGATGGCTTCACAGGCTAATTCTACCATATATTTAAAGAGGTAAGACCCATTCTTTTCAAACTATTCCAAAAAGTAGAAAAAGAAGGAAAACTTCCAAATTCATTCTATGAGGCCAGCATGACTCTGATACCAAAGCCAAACAAAGACACCACAAAAAAAGAACACTACAGGCCAATATCTCTGATGAACACAAATGTAAAAATCCTTAACAAAATACTAGCAAACCGAATCCAACGATACGTTAAAAAAATTATTCACCACGATCAAGAGAGATAGATTCTTGGGTTGCAAGAGTGGTCCAATATTTGCAAATCAATCACTGTTTTATGTCATATCAGTAAGAGAAAGGATAAGAACCATATGATCATTTCAATAAATGCAGAAGAAGCATTTGAAAAAATATAACATTCATTCATGATAAAAACCCTCCACAAAATAGTTTAGAGGGAACATACCTCAACATGATAAAGGCCATCTATGAAAAACCCACAGCTAACATCACCCTCAATGAGGACAAACTGACAGCCTTTACCCTCAGGTCAGGAACAAGACAGGGATATCCACTTTCACCACTTTTATTTAATATAGTACTGGAAGTCCTAGCCATAGCAGTTAGACAACAAAAAGAAATAAAAGGCATCCAAATTGGTAAGGAACAAGTAAAACTTCCACTATCTGCAGATGATATGATAATCTATGTAGAAAACCCAAAAGACTCCACAAAAAATGCTAGAACTGATCAGTGAATTCAGTAAAGTCACAAGATACAAAATCAATGTACAGAAATATGTTTTTTCTGTACACTACTAATGAAGCAGCAGGAAGAGAAACTAAGAAAACAATCACATTTACAACTGCACCAAATAAGATAACTAGGAATGAACCTAAACAAAGAGGTGAAAGACTTATACTCTGTAAACTATAAAACACTGATGAAAGAAATTGAAGATACAAAAAAATGGAAAGACATTCCATGCTCATAAACTGGAAGAAGAAATATTGTTAAAATCTACACTATCCAGAGCAATCTACACATTTAATGCAACCCCTATCAAAACACCAACAGCATTTTTCACAGAACTAGAACAAACAATCCTAAAATTTGTATGGAACCACAAAAGACCCCAAATAGCCTAAGCAATCTTGAAAGAGAAAAGCAAAACTGGAGGCATCACAATTCCAGGATTCAATTATATTACAAAGCTACAGTGATCAAAACAGTATGGTACTGGCACAAAAACAAACACATAAATCAACAGAACAGAATAGAAAACCCAGAAATAAACCCAAAGTCATATGGTGAATTAATCTTTGACAAAGCAGGAAACAATATCCAATGAGAAAAAGAAAGTCTCTTCAACAAATGGTGTTGGGAAACTGGATAGTACATGCAAAAGAATGAAACTGGACCACTTTATTATACCATACACAAAAATTAATTCAAAATGGATTAAAGACTTAAACATGAGACCTGAAACCATAAAAATCCTAGAAGAAAACACAGGGAGTAAATTCTTTGACATCAGCTGTAGCAGCATCTTTCTAGATATATCTCCTGAGGCAAGGGAAACAAAAGCAAAAAAAAAAAAAAAAAAAAAAAAAAAAAAAAAGAAAGAAAGAAACCATTGGGACTATATCAAAATAAAAAGTTTCTGTACAGTGAAGGAAACAATCAAATCTAAAAGACAATCTACAGATGAGAGAAAATATTTGTAAATAAGAGAGCCAATTAAAGGTTAGTATACAAAATATATAAAGAACTTATAAAACACAACACCCAAAAAACAAATAATCCAATTAAAAATGTGAAGACATGAACAGACATTCTCCAAAGAAGACACACAGATAGCCAACACATACATGAAAAGATCATCATCACTTATCATCAGGGAAATGGAAATCAAAACCACAATGAGATAACACCTCACACCTGTCAGAATGGCAAAAATCAACAACGCAAGAAACAAGAGGTTTTGGTGAGGATGTGGAGAAAAAGGAACCCTTCTGCACTGTTGGGAGGAATGCAAACTGGTACAGGCATTGTGGCAAACAGTATGGACATTCCTCAAAACATTAAAAATGGAACTACCCTATGATCCAGCAATCACACTACTGGGGTTTTACCCAAAGAATATCAAAACACTAATTCAAATGGATACACACTTTGTTTATCCCAAGGTTTATACACCTACTTGCAATAGCCAAGGTATGGAAGCAACCCAAGTGTCCAACGATCAATGAATGTATAAAAAAAAATATGCTATACACAAACAGTGGAATATTATTCAACCATAAAAAAGAATGAAATATTGCTATTTGCAATGACATGGATGAGGTAGAGAGTACATATAATGCCAGATGAAATAAATCAGCCAGGGAAAGATAAAGATCATATGATTTCATTCATATGGTGGAATTTAAGAAACAAAAAAAACAAGCAAAGGGAGGAAAAGGGAGACAAACCAAGAAACAGTCTCTTAACTATAGAGAACAAACTGATGGCTACCAAAGGGGAAGGGATGGAGGATGGGTACACTTGCTGTGATGAGCATTAGGTGACTAAAATAAAACCTTAAAAAAAAAGCAGCAAAAGAAAAGCAGCCAGTTATCTACAAGGGAAACCCCACCAGGTTATCAGCTGATCTTTTCAGCAGAAACTTTGCAGGCCAAAAGGTGGTAGCATGATATATTCAAAGTGCTGAAAGGTAAAAAATGCCAACCATATTCTACCCAGAAAGGTCATCATTCAGAATTGAAGAGAGAGTTTCCCAGACAAACAAAAGTCAAGGGAGTTTATTTCCACCAACTGGCCTTACAAGAAATGTTAAAAGGACTTCTTTAAGTGGAAAAGGCCAAAACATTAGTAAACATTTATGAAAAAAATATTAACCGGTAAAAGCAAACATATAGTAAAGGTAGTAGATCAATCACTTATAAAGCCAAAATGAGAATAAAAGACAAAAGTAGTGAAATCAATTATGTCAATAATTAGTTCAGGGATACACAAAATTAAAAGATGTAAAATGTAACACAAAATACGTAAAACATGGAGAAGGGGAGTAAAAA
The DNA here is from genome assembly GCF_022079265.1 of Lynx rufus. Classification (NCBI taxonomy): domain Eukaryota; kingdom Metazoa; phylum Chordata; class Mammalia; order Carnivora; family Felidae; genus Lynx; species Lynx rufus. The sequence continues at coordinate 125,359,393 of NW_025814834.1, read as the reverse complement.
TGCAGTACTTTTATGTTTTTTTTAATATTGCAGTTATTTTTTTAAATTTTTTAGAGAGAGAGAGAGCAGGAGTGGGGAGAGCAGCAGAGAGAGAGAGAGAGAGAGAGAGAGAGAGAGAGACTCTTAAGCGGGCTCCACACTCAGCATGGAGGCCAATGCAGGGCTCAATCTCACAACCCTGGGATCATGACTTGAGCTGAAATGGAGTCAGATGCTCAACCAATTGAGCCACCCAGGTGCTCCAAAATGTAGTACTTGTAGGATATATTTGAACTTAAGCAAACATCAACTTAAAATAGGCTGCTGTATACATAGGATGTTATATATGAACCCCATGGCAACCACAAACCAAAAACCGATAGTAAATACAAAAAAAAAAGAGAGAGAAAGAAATACAAGCCTAACTCTAAGGAAAATCATCAAATCACAATAAACGAGAGCAAAAAAAGAACAGAGATAAACTACAAAACAACCATGCAACAAGTAATAAAATGGAAGTAAGTACATAGCTATCAATAATTACTTTAAGTGTAAATGGACTAAATGTTCTAATCAAAAGACATTGGGTGACTGAATAGATTTTAAAAAGAAAAGACCCATCTATATGTTGCCTAGAAGATAGTCACTTCAGACCTAAGGACACACATGATGTAAGGACACACACACACTAAAAGTGAACAGGTGAAAAAAGATACTCCATGCAAATGAAATGAAAAAAAGCTGGGTAGCAATACTTATATTAGACCAAATAAACTTTAAAACAAAGACTAATACAAGAGACAAAGAAGGATATTACATAATGTAAAAAGGTATGAATCCTACAAGAGGATGTAACAATTGTAAATATCTATGCACCCAATATAGCAGCACCTAAATATATAAAGCAAATGCTAACAGATATAAAGGGACAAACTAACAGTAATACAATAATAGTAGGGGACACCCCACTTACATTTAAGAAGGTAGTTTATAGCAATATAGGCCTATCTCAAGAAATAAGAAAAAAATCCCAATCTAATCTTTTACTTAAAGAGAAACAGAAGAACAAAGCTCAAAGTCAGGAGAAGGAAGGAAATGATAAAGATTGGAGCAGGGGAGAAGATGGCGGCGTAGGAGGACGCTGGGCTCACCGGGTCCTGCTGATCACTTAGATTCCACCCACACCTGCCTAAATAACCCAGAAAACTAGCAGAACAGATTCTCCGGAGCCAAGCTAGACAAGAGGCCCACGGAAGAGGGTAGGAAGGGCGGCGAGGCGATGCACGCTACACAGACTGGCAGGAGGGAGCCGGGGCAGTGGGGCAGCCCACCAGCAAAGCAGAGCCCCTGAGTCTGGCTTGCAAAAGCGATGCGGCCACACAGAGTGTGTTCGGACAGCAAGCGGGACTTAACATCTGGAAGGTTATAAGCTAACAGCTCTGCTTGGAGAGCGGGAGGGCTGGAGGACAACGGGAGGGAGAGTTGTTGAGCCCCGGATGACAGAGCTCAGCTTGGCGGGGAACAAAGGCGCTCGCCAGCACCATCTCCCTCACCCATCCGCCAGCCAAAATCCCAAAGGGAACCAGTTACTGTCAGGGAACTTGCTTGCACCGCACAAACACCCAACTCTGTGCTTCTGCAGATCCATCCCTCTGGTGGGTCTGACTCCCTCCTGGTGCTGCAGGGCCCCTCCCAAAGTGGATCTCCGAAGGAAAAGCGAGCTGAGCCTGCCCCTCCCGCTCCTGTGCACCCTATCCACCCCAGATAATATGCCAGATCCCCAGCACCACAAGCATGGCAGGGTGCAAGTAGCCCAGACGGGCCATGCCACCCCACAGTAAATCTCGCCCCTACGAGAGGGGAAGGGAAGGCACACACCAGTCTGACTGTGGCCCCAGCAGTGGGCTCGGGGCAGATTCAGGTTGGACTGCGGCCCCACCCACCAACGCAAGTTATTCAAGAGAGCACAGGGGAAGTGCCCTGCAGTTCTGCACCACTCCAGGGACTATCCAAAATGACGAAACAGAAGAATTCCCCTCAAAACAAACTCCAGGAAGTAGCGACAGCTAACAAACTGATCAAACACGATTTAAACAATATAACAGAAAAGTGAATTTAAAATAATAGTCATAAAATTAATCGCTGGGCTTGAAAACAGTATAGAGGACAGCAGAGAATCTATTGCTACAGAGATCAAGGGACTAAGAAACAGCCAGGAGGAGCTAAAAAAAATCATATAAATGAGCTGCAAAATAAAATGGAGGCGACCACACCTCGGATTGAAGAGGCAGAGGAGAAAATAGGTGAATTAGAAGATAAAATTATGGAAAAAGAGGAAGCTGAGAAAAAGAGAGATAAAAAAATCCAGGACTATAAGGGGAAAATTAGAGAACTAAGTGATGCACTAAAGAGAAATAATCTACGCATAATTGGTATTCCAGAGGAGGAAGAGAGAGGGAAAGGTGCTGAAGGTGTACTTGAAAAAAATCATAGCTGAGAACTTCCCTGATCTGGGGAAGGAAAAAGGCATTGAAATCCAAGAGGCACAGAAAACTCCCTTCAGACGTAACGTGAATCGATCTTCTGCACAACATATCATAGTGAAACTGGCAAAATACAAGGATAAAGAGAAAATTCTGAAAGCAGCTAGGGATAAGCGTGCTGTAACATATAAAGGGAGATCGATAAGACTCATGACGGATCTCTCTACTGAAACTTGGCAGGCCAGAAAGGAAAGGCAGGAAATCTTCAAGGTGATGAACATAAAAAATATGCAGCTGAGAATCCTTTATCCAGCAAATCTGTCATTTAGAATAGAAAGAGAAATAAAGGTCTTCCCAAACAAACAAAAACTGAAGGAATTTGTCACCACTAAACCAGCCCTACAAAACATCCTAAAGGGGATCCTGTGAGACAAAGTACCAGAGACATCACTACAAGCATAAACCATACAGACATCACAATGACTCTAAACCCGTATCTTTCTATAATAACACTGAATGTAAATGGACTAAATGCACCAGCCAAAAGACATAGGGTATCAGAATGGATAAAAAAAACAAGACCCATCTATTTTCTGTCTACAAGAGACTCATTTTACACCTGAGGACACCTTCAGATTGAAAGTGAGGGGATGGAGAACTATTTATCATGCTACTGGAAGTCAAAAGAAAGCTGGAGTAGCCACACTTAGATCAGACAACTAGACTTTAAATTAAAGGCTGTAACAAGAGATGAAGAAGAGCATTATATAATAATTACAGGGTCCATCCATCAAGAAGAACTAACGATTATAAATGTCTATGCTCTGAATACGGGAGCCCCCAAATATATAAAACAATTACTCACAAACATAAGCAACCTTATTGATAAGAATGTGGCAATTGCAGGGGACTTTAATACTCCACTTACAGTAATGGATAGATCATCTAGACACAGGATCAATAAAGAAACAAGGGCCCTGAATGATACATTGGATCAGATGGTCTTGACAGATATATTTAGAACTCTGCATCCCAAAGCAACAGAATATACTTTCTTCTCGAGTGCACATGGAACATTCTCCAAGATAGATCACATACTGGGTCACAAAACAGCCCTTCATAAGTATACAAGAATTGAGATTGTACCATGCACACTTTCAGACCACAATGCTATGAAGCTTGAAATCAACCACAGGAAAAAGTCTGGAAAACCTCCAAAAGCATGGAGGTTAAAGAACACCCTACTAAAGAATGAGTGGGTCAACCCGGCAATTAGAGAAGAAATTTAAAAATATATGGAAACAAATGAAAATGAAAATACAACAATCCAAACGCTTTGGGATGCAGCGAAGGCAGTCCTGAGAGGAAAATACATTGCAATCCAGGCCTATCTCAAGAAACAAGAAAAATCCCAAATACAAAATCTAACAGCACACCTAAAGGAAATAGAAGCAGAACAGCAAAGGCAGCCTAATCCCAGCAGAAGAAGAGAAATAATAAAGATCAGAGCAGAAATAAACAATATAGAATCTAAACATAGGGTAGAGCAGATCAATGAAACCAAGAGCTGGTTTTTTGAAAAAATAAACAAAATTGATAAACCTCTAGCCAGGCTTCTCAAAAAGAAAAGGGAGATGACCCAAATAGATAACATCATGAATGAAAATGGAATTATTACAACCAATCCCTCAGAGATACAAACAATTATCAGGGAATACTATGAAAAATTATATGCCAACAAACTGGACAACCTGGAAGAAATGGACAAATTCCTAAACACCCACATACTTCCAAAACTCAAACAGGAATAGAAAACTTGAACAGACCCATAACCAGCGAAAAAACTGAACCAGTTATCAATAATCTCCCAACAAATAAGAGTCCAGGACCAGACAGCTTCCCTGGGGAGTTCTACCAAACATTTAAAGCAGAGATAATACCTATTCTTCTCAAGCTATTCCAAAAAATAGAAAGGGAAGGAAAACTTCCAGACTCATTCTATGAAGCCAGTATTACTTTGATTCCTAAACCAGACAGAGACCCAGTAAAAAAAGAGAACTACAGGCCAGCATCTCTGATGAATATGGATGCAAAAATTCTCAATAAGATACTAGCAAATCGAATTCAACAGCATATAAAAAGAATTATTCACCATGATCAAGTGGGATTCATTCCTGGGCTGCAGGGCTGGTTCAACATTTGCAAATCAATCATTGTGATACATCACATTAATAAAAGAAAAGATAAGAACCATATGATCCTGTCAATCGATGCAGAAAAAGCATTTGACAAAATTCAGCATCCTTTCTTAATAAAAACCCTCGAGAAAGTCGGGATAGAAGGAACATACTTAAACATCATAAAAGCCATTTATGAAAAGCCCACAGCTAACATCATCCTCAATGGGGATCCCTGAGATCAGGAACACGACAGGGATGTCCACTCTCACCGCTGTTGTTTCACATAGTGTTGGAAGTTCTAGCATCAGCAATCAGACAACAAAAGGAAATCAAAGGCAACAAAACTGGCAAAGATGAAGTTAAGCTTTCACTTTTCGCAGATGACATGATATTATACATGGAAAATCCAATAGACTCCACCAAAAGTCTGCTAGAACTGATACATGTATTTGTATTCAGCAAAGTTGCAGGATACAAAATCAATGTACAGAAATCAGTTGCATTGTCATACACTAATAATGAAGCAACAGAAGGACAAATAAAGAAACTGATCCCATTCACAATTGCACCAAGAAGCATAAAAAATCTAGGAATAAATCTAACCAAAGATGTAAAAGATCTGTATGCTGAAAACTATAGAAAGCTTATGAAGGAAATTGAAGAAGATATAAAGAAATGGAAAAATATTCTGTGCTCATGGATTGGAATAATAAATATTGTTAAAATGTCAATACTACCCAAAGCTATCTACACATTCAATGCAATTCCAATCAAAATTGCACCAGCATTCTTCTCGAAGCTAGAACAAGCAATCCTAAAATTCATATGGAACCACAAAAAGCCCGGAATAGCCAAAGTAATTTTGAAGAAGAAGACCAAAGCAGGAGGCATCACAATCCCAGACTTTATCATCTACTACAAAGCTGTGATCATCAAGACAGCATGGTATTGGCACAGAAACAGACACATAGACCAATGGAATAGAATAGAAACCCCAGAACTAGACCCACAAAAGTATGGCCAACTAATCTGACAAAGCAGGAAAGAATAGCTGATGGAAAAAAGACAGTCTCTTTAACAAATGGTGCTGGGAGAACTGGACAGCAACATGCAGAAGAATGAAACTACACCACTTTCTTACACCATTCACAAAAATAAACTCAAAATGGATAAAGGACCTGAATGTGAGACAGGAAACCATCAAAACCCTAGAGGAGAAAGCAGGTAAAAAAAAAACCTCTCTGACCTCAGCCACAGCAATTTCTTACTTGACACATCCCCAAAGGCAAGGGAATTAAAAGCAAAAATGAACATTGGGACCTCATGAAGATAAAAAGCTTCTGCACAGCAAAGGAAACAATCAACAAAACTAAAAGGCAACCAACGGAATGGGAAAAGATATTTGCAAATGACGTATCGGACAAAGGGCTAGTATCCAAAATCTATAGAGCTCACCAAACTCCACACCCAAAAAACAAATAATCCAGTGAAGAAATGGGCAAAAGACATGAATAGACACTTCTTTAAAGAAGACATCCAGATGGCCAACAGGCACATGAAAAGATGCTCAATGTCACTCCTCATCAGGGAAATACAAATCAAAACCACACTCAGATATCACCTCACGCCAGTCAGAGTGTCCAAAACGAACAAATCAGGAGACTATAGATGCTGGAGAGGATGTGGAGAAATGGGAATCCTCTTGCACTGTTGGTGGGAATGCAAACTGGTGCGCCGCTCTGAAAAACAGTGTGGAGGTTCCTCAAAAAATTAAAAATAGACCTACCCTATGACCCAGCAGTAGCACTGTTAGGAATTTACCCAAGGGCTACAGGAGTGCTGATGCATAGGGGCACTTGCACCCCAATGTTTATAGCAGCACTCTCAACAATAGCCAAATTATGGAAAGAGCCAAAATGTCCATCAACTTATGAATGGATAAAGAAATTGTGGTTTATATACACAGTGGAGTACTATGTGGCAATGAGAAAGAATGAGATATGGCCCTTTGTAGTAACGTGGATAGAACTGGAGAGTGTTATGCTAAGTGAAATAAGCTATACAGAGAAAGACAGATACCATATGTTTTCACTCTTATGTGGATGCTGAGAAACTTAACAGAAACCCATGGGAGAGGGGAAGGGGGAAAAAAAAAAAGAGGTTAGAGTGGGAGAGAGCCAAAGCATAAGAGACTCTTAAAAACTGAGAACTGAGGTTGATGGGGGGTGGGAGGGAGGAGAGGGTGGGTGATGGGTATTGAAGAGGGCATCTTTTGGGATGAGCACTCGGTGTTGTATGGAAACCAATTTGACAATAAATTTCATATATTAAATAAATATTTTAAAAAAACTAAAAAAACAAAAAGATCGGAGCAGAAAAAATAGAAACTAAAAAAAAAGAATAGAAAAGATCAATGAAGCTAAAAGCTAGTTCTTTGGAAAGATAAACAAAATTGATAAAACATTAGACGCTCATAAAGAAAAAAAGACTCAAAATCAGAAATGAAAAAGAAGTTACAACTGACACCACAGAAATACAAAGCATTATAAGAGACTACAAAAAATTATATTCCAACAAATTGAACAACCTATAAGAAATAGGTAAATACCTAGAAACATACAACCTTACAGTTTTTTTTAACTTAAAAAAATGTTTATTTATGAGAGAGAGACAGAGCACAAGTGGGGGAGGAACAGAGACAGAGAGAGACACAGAATCTGAAGCAGGCTGCAGGCTCTGAGCTGTCAGCACAGAGCCCGACGTGGGGCTTGAACTCACAAACCACAAGATCATTACCTGAGGTGAAGTTGGACACTTAACCGACTGAGCCAGCACCCAGGAGCCCCAAAGCACACAATCTTCCAAAACTAAAAAGGAAAGAAAAAGATAATCTGAACAGACCAATTACTAGTAATGAATTTGAATCAGTTATCAAAAATATTCCTAACAAATGTAAGTTTAGGACCAGCTGGCTTCACAAATGAATTCTACCAAACATATAAAGAAAAGTTAATAGATATCTTCAAACTCTTCCAAAAAAATTGAAGAGGAAGGAATGCTACCAAATTCATTCTACAAGGCCAGCATTAACCTGATACCAGAACAAAGACACTATGAAAAAAGAAAATTACAGGCCAATATCCTTGATGAACAAGATGCAAAAAGTCATGAACAAAATAGAGTAAAACCTTGGATTGCGAATAACTTGTTCTGTGAGTATTCCACAAGATGAGTAAACAGTTCTAATAAATTTTAGCTTGATACACGAGCGATATTTTGCAATATGAGTAGTACATAATACCAAACATCACATGATCACACCTGAGCCAATGGTTTCTCTCTATCAAATTGTGGGTGATCATCTCCCATACTCGGATGCTTGGTCTCAGGCCATGGTGTCTGGCAGAAATCAGTGATTTTTCAGAACATTGGGAAGTGCCCACAACTGGCACTAGTGTATTTTCTTGTCACTTCAGAGCACCTATGGACAGTCCTTTGCTTTCCCATACAAGAATAAGTTTACAAATGCTTTGCTTCATTCTAGGTTAGGCTGCCTGCAGACACAGACCCTAATGTAATTGCCAGTTACATTAAATGCAGTATATGACAAGAGTTTATACTGTACTGTAGTTAGTATCTGTGTGAACATATACAATGGCCCCCATGCAGAAAAAGATTCCATTGAGCCAAAAGATAGCAATGATTCATTAGTGCTAGTCAAAGTCATCCTACACAATAACCCTCCTCTCTTGTCTACCTCATACCAGCCATGAAGGTTTTAAAAGGTAACTGCAGGTTAATTTGCTCATTTTTCTTTGTGTGTTGTATTTTATTATTTTGTATTATATTACAGTATTGAAATAATTTTTATATGAATATTTTGGGGTTATAGAACGAATCATCTGAGTTTTCATTAATTATTATGGGGAAATTTGCTTTGATATATGAGTGCTTTGGATTACAAGTATGTTTCCAGAATGAATTATGCTGGCAAACCAAGGTTTTACTGTAATAGAAAATTGAATTCAACAACACCATTAAAAAGATCATTCACCATGATCAAGTGAGATTTATTCCAAGTATGCAAGGATGGTTCGATATCCACAAATCAGTCAACATGAAACACCAAATCAACAAAAAATGATAAAAATCATATAACCATCTCAACAGATGGTAGAAAAAGCATGACAAAATTCAGCATCCATTCAATGATAAAAACTGTCAACAACATGGGGATAAAGGGAACATACCTCAACATAATAAATGCCATATATTGAAAAAAAAAAAAAACAACACAGCTAATATCACACTCAAAGGTAAAAAGCTAAAAGCTTTTCCTCTAATATCAGGAAAAAGACCAGGATGTCCACTCTTACCACTTTTATTTAACATAGTACTAGAAGTCCTATCCACAGCAATCTGACAAGAAAAAGAAATAAAAGTCATCCTAATTGGTAAGAAAAAAGTAAAACTGTCACTTGCAGATGACATGATACTAGATATAGAAAACCCTAAAGATTCCACTAAAAATTATTAGAATTAATAAATGAGTCAAGTTGTAAGATGCAAAGTTATACAGAAATCTGTTGCATTTCTATACACTATTAGTGAACCACCAGAAAAAGAAATTAAGAAAACAATGTCATTTATAATTGTATCAAAAAGAATAAAATACCTAGGAATAAATTTAACCAAGGAGGTGAAAGACCTGTACTCTGAAAACTGTAAGCTATTAAAGAAATTGAAGACAACACAAATAAAAAAAATACGCCATGCTCATGTACTAAAGAATATTGTTAAAATGTCCATCCACACTACCCAAAAAATCTACAAATTTAATGCAATCCCTATCAAAATACCAATAGCAGTTTTCACAGAAGACCAAAGCCAGAGGTATCAGAATGCCAGATTTCAAACTATACCTCAGAGCTATAGTCACGAAAACACTATGGAACTGGAACAAATATTGACACACAAATCAATGGAACAGAACAGAGAGCCCCAAAAATAAACCAGCACTTATATGGTCAATTAATCTAAGACAAAGTAGGCAAAAACACACAATGGGGAAAAGACCATCTGTTCAACAAATGGTGTTGGGCTGGGGGGGCCTGGATGGCTCAGTCGGTTAAGTGTCTGTCTTCAACTCAGGTCATGATCTCGCAGTTCATGGGTTCAAGCCCCGTGCACTCAGAGCCTGGAGCCTGCTTCAGATTTTGTGTCTCCCTCTCTCTCTGCCCCTCCCCCACTCACACTCTGTGTCTGTCTCTCAAAAATGAATAAACATTTTAAAAAATGGTATTGGGAAAACTGGACAGCCACATGCAAAAGAATGAAACTGGACCATTTTCTACACTATATACAAAAATAAACGTGAGACCCCAAATTGTAAAACGCCTAAAAAAAATACAGGCAGTAATACTCTTGGACATTGGTCTTAGCAGTATTTAATCTATCTCCTCAGACAAGGGCAAAAAAAGCAAAACTAAACAAGTAGGACTCTATCAAAATAAAAAGCTTTTTCACAGCTAAGAAAACCATCAACAACAAAAAAAGAGACATACAGAATGGGAGAAGATATTTGCAAAAATATATTTAGTAAGGATTAATATCCAAAATATATTTAAAAACTCATACAACCCAATGCCAAGAAAACAAACAATGCAATTTAAAAATGGATAGAGGATCTGAATACACATTTTTCCAAAGACGACATACAGATGGCTAAGAGACATGTGAAAAGATGTTGTCAATAATCATCAGGGAAATTAAAAAAAAAAAAAAAAAAGCACAAGTGAGATATCACCTCACATCTGTCAGAATGGCCAGTATCAAAAACACAAGAAATAACAAGTGTTGGTGAGGATGCAGATAAAAGGGGACCCTCATGCACTATTGGTCTATTGTCAGAATTGTAAATTTGATACAGCCACTATGGAAAAGAGCATGGAGGTTCCTCAAAAAATTAGAAATACATAGCAGCACTTTCAACAATAGTCAAATTATGGAAAAAGCCTAAATGTCCATCAACTGATGAATGGATAAAGAAGATGTGGTTAGGGGCGCCTGGGTGGCGCAGTCGGTTAAGCGTCCGACTTCAGCCAGGTCACGATCTCGCGCTCCGTGAGTTCGAGCCCCGCGTCGGGCTCTGGGCTGATGGCTCAGAGCCTGGAGCCTGTTTCCGATTCTGTGTCTCCCTCTCTCTCTGCCCCTCCCCCATTCATGCTCTGTCTCTCTCTGTCGCAAAAATAAATAAACGTTGAAAAAAAAAATTAAAAAAAAAAAAAAAAGAAGATGTGGTTTATATATACAATGGAATACTACTTGGCAATGAGAAAGAATGAAATATGGCCTTTTGTAGCAACGTGGATGGAACTAGAGAGTGTTATGCTAAGTGAAGTAAGTCATACAGAGAAAGACAAATACCATATGTTTTCACTCTTATGTGGATCCTGAGAAACTTAACAGAAGACCATCATGGAGGGGAAGGATTTAAAAAAAAAAAAAAAAAAGAGAGGGAGGGAGCCAAACCATAAGAGACTCTTTAAAAACTGAGAATAAACTGAAGGTTGATGGGGGGTGGGAGAGAAGGGAAAGTGGGTGATGGGCATTGAGGAGGGCACCTGTTGGGATGAGCAGTGGGTGTTGTATGGAAACTGATTTGACAACAAATTTCATGTTAAAAAATGAATGAATTAATTAATTAGAAATACAAATATCATACGATCCAGTAATTCTACTACTGGGTATTTACCCAAAGAAAACAAAAACACTAATTTGACAAGATACATGCTCCCATCTTTTTACTGAAGCATTATTTACAATACCCAAGATATGGAAGCAACCTAAGTACCCAATGACAGATGAATGAACAAGGAAGATATTGTGTGCACGCATGCGTGCGTGCGTGCGCGCGCGCGCGCACACACACACACACACACACACACACACACACAAACTGGAATATTACTAAGCTATTAAAAAGGGGGGAAAAGAATCAAATCCTGCCATTTGTGACATGGATAGACTTCAAGGGGGTTATGCTAAGTGAAATAAGATAAACACAAATATATGATTTCATTTAGGTGTGGAGTCTAAAAGATAAAACAAACAAAACAGAAACAGACTCATAAATACAGAGAACAAAGTGGTGGTTGCCAGAAATGAGGGTAATAAGAAGATAAGTGAAATAGGCAAAGGGGATTAAGACATACAAACTCCCAGTTATAAAATAAATAAGTCACAGCAATGTAAAGTACAGCATAGGGAATAGTCAATAATACTATAATGTACTATAATATATAGTATATATATAATAATAATAACACTATATATATATAATAAGAGCACAAAGTCAGTAACTTTGTATGGTGACAGATGGCAACTACACTTATGGTGAGCATCTGTAATATATGTAAATGCTAAATCACTATCTGGAACTAATATATCTGGAACTAATATAATATTGTATATCAACTATACTTCAATTAAAAGCAAATAATTTTTTAAAAAGAAATAAAGGACTTCTCTGCAGTTACAATAAACAAGATAATCAGATTGTAACAAGCACCCTGAAGTAAATGAATAGGGCCATATAACTGATAACAAGGAAAGACAGGGAGCTACATTAGGGTCATCAGAGGAACAGACAGCTGAGCAGCCATTCAGGGGAGAACATAAGAAAATGTATTCTGGGCACAAATGTGATAGAAGAAAGAACTTGGTATAATGGAGGAACAGAAGGAGGCCAGTGTGATTGTACAGTATTGAGGAGTGAAGTTGCAAAAGGAGGCAAGCCTGATAATGAAGGACCTTGGAGGCCACCATAGGGAAAGCCAGGAAGGGCTTACGTAGGAATAACCTAAGTATATAGTTTCCATATTTTTAAACATATTCATGTGGCTACGGAGAACCAACTGTATGAGACAAGAGTGGAAAGGGTTAGCATGTCAACTCAAGTGAAAGTGAAGGAGGCTTAACCTACTAGCAGTGGAAAGGTAGAACTGACACAGTTTGGTGGTGGATTAGATATGGAGGCAAAGAGAGGAACCCCAAGAATAAACCCTGAGAAACTGAGTAAATTTTGTTCCATTTACTAAGATGGAAACAACTTAAAAAACTGGGGGGAAAAAAGGAAAAATATATATATATATATTTCATATATATGCATATATTTTTCATACACATATATATGAAATATGGGTTTTTGATGTTAGACAACAGATAAAACAGGATAGAGGAATTAAATGAGTTGAGCCCCATGAATGCCCCAGATTCCTCCTTAGAGGCAGTTTCTAGGTTGTGGGGCAGGAAGGGGGAACCTAAACCAAATCAAGCAGCCTCGTTATGTTCAGGAGACACAGTCAAGAATTTGCAAAAGCCAAGACGGCTGGAATTTGCAGGGCAGAGTACCAGAGGAAAGACAGCTGCATCGAGAGGAGAATACCAAAATAATGTGCAGAGAGTTCTTTTCAAGTCTTTAGGTAAGTATTGACCAGCACAATACTTGTTGGGAAATACTGAACAACAGGGAAAGAACTACCAAAAGAAGCAGGCAGACAAATTTTGAGCTGGGAAGAGTTTGTGTTCCCACAGTCAAACTGGAAAAATCTCACCTAATAAACAGGGAACTGGGTAGAATACTCAGGAGGATATTGCTTCCATAGGGGAAAAAGTAGCCTTGGATTAAAGGCTGCTCTGGCCCAACTCACAAAGCTTAAAAGCCTTGAAATGATCAAACGGTTTCCAAGTAACTTAACCATATTCCAAAATAAGCTCAAGAATATTTAAAAGAATGTAAAAACAACACACACATATACACAAAAATCCAACACCCAACAGTATAAAATTCACATCCAATAAAAAATTAGCAGGCATGCAAAGAAGAGGAAAATATGACCCAAAATAAGAAAAATCAATCATTGAAAACAAACCCCAAAATGACACACATAACTCTTTTAATGTCCTTATTTACTATTTCTATTATAAATATATTAAACAAGGTAGAGAAAAGAAATAGCATATTAAGGAGAGGCATGAAAGATTAAAAAAAAAATTTTCCATAGGCAAAAATACATTAGGTAAGATTAACAGCAAATTAGTGAAGAATAAGTTAGTGCACTTGAAGGCAAGGCAACAGAAACTATCCAAATTAAAGACAGAGAAAAAAGACTGGGAAACGTATAAAACATTAGTAAGCTGTGGGTCAACTTCAAGCATAGTAATATGCTTATAAACTGGGAGTCCCAGAAGGAGGTAGGAGAGCATGGAGTATAGAAAATTTATTTTAAGAAATAATAGCGAAAATTAAACTATATAAATATACACACATCCAATAAGTGCAACAAACCCCAAGCACAAAAATCATGAAGAACACCACACCAATGCATATTGTAATGAAACTGCACAAATTTGATGATGAAAACCTTAAATTAAAAGCAGCAGAGGTTTTAAAAAATTACATACAGAGGAACAAAGATAAGAATGACAAGAGTTCTTTTCAGAAACAACACAATCCAGAGAGCAGTAGAGCAACACTTTTAAAACCAGAATTTTAGGGGCACTGGGTGGCTCAGTCAGTTAAGCATCTGAGTCTTGATTTCCTCTCAGTTCATGATCTCATGGTTTCATAGGTTTGAGCCCCATGTCGGGATCTGCACTGATGGCACAGAGCCTGCTTGAGATTCTTCCCCTCTCTCTGCCCCACCGCCCCCACCCCCTACTCACACTCTCTCCATCTTTCTCAAAATACATAAATAAACTTTTTAAAAAACTAGAATTTTATACCCAGCCAAAATATCTTTCAAACATAGAGTCAAAAATCTTTCTCAACAAGGTGGGGCTGTACACAGTGCTGAAAGTATTTTGGATTTTTGTCTTCAAAGTAATAGTAAAGCCACTAATAGACTCTAAATGGTGAGACTTGCATTTTAGGAAAAACACATTAACTTTTGTTAAGAACAGATTGAGCTTGGGGGCCAGGGGGCCACACATATGTAAGAGCAAAGGAGCATAAACTTGTTCAAAAAACAGGATAACATTGATTGGGCTGGTAGAAGTGGGTATGAAGAATGGCAGACTGATTAGAAAAATATCTAGAAGATAATTATTTGAAGACTTGGTGCCTGGATGTGAGGTGTGAGGAAGAGGAAGGAATCAAGAACGATTCCTGTTCCTGACATGAGCAACTATACTTACATATAATTTTATCTATCTGAAAAATAATGTAAATCAATTATACACTATCAAAACTGTAACTGAAACCCACAAGAGTAAACTATTCTAAATACTGCATTTAAACTAAAGAATTCACTGTGTAAAAATGCAAATAAAAACCAAATAGCACTTTTTTGTAGGAGAGAAAGATACAGGCATAAGCATTCTTCATCTGAAATTCGCACTGAGCTCAATCTCGCATTGACACAGTTGCTATTGTTCCTTATAGAAAATAGTAAAAGAATGACTTCTACGAGCCATCTGATGAAACACTGAAGTGCCTTTACAAAACAGTTCCTTCTACAGGCAAATCACTATTATGGGGGGGGGGGGTACCTTTAAAAGTAATTATAACTCTCATGAGGCATTTAAAATGGCTGCAAATTTTTGGTAATCCCTCCTAGTTCAGCAACCTCGCTTCCTATGTTTCTATCTTCACAGGAATCTATTGGTGAAAGATTTTTAAAAGGTTTTAAATAGTAACAACAAAGGTTTGTCATGGATTTATAAAGTGCTGCGTAGTATTATGCTGTACTAAGTACCTTACATGATAATCTCATACAACCTTAAAAACTCTATTAGGTGGTAGTTATCCCCATTCAACAGATAAACTGAGATGCAAAGAGGTTAAGGAATTTGTCTTACATTATGAAGCTAATAAGTGGCACAGCTAAGGATATAAAACCAGAGAGGTCTGACCTCAATCCCTGGGGACTCTTGAGAAATTCATCTTTAAACTTCAAAAATCTTCCTGCACATTAGAATATGTGTAACTGGTATACTGATTTTGTGTGGGTACATTCTTTACATGTAATAAGTTTCTAAATTATTTCCTTTTAAAAATTCACAAAAGGGATTAAAAGTATACTTATCATGTGGTGAGCATTGAATAATGTC
This sequence comes from Lynx rufus, assembly GCF_022079265.1. Classification (NCBI taxonomy): domain Eukaryota; kingdom Metazoa; phylum Chordata; class Mammalia; order Carnivora; family Felidae; genus Lynx; species Lynx rufus. Next base: position 125,343,639 of record NW_025814834.1, on the reverse strand, counting down.
TAAAATTGTTGAAACATTATAATGCATGCCTGCAAATAGCACTGTATGTTAACTGTATTTCAATTAAAAATAAGATAAAATTGGGGTGCTGGGTGGCTCAGTCAGGTAAGCAGCTGACTTCAGCTCAGGTCATGATCTCGTGGTTTGTGAGTTCGAGCTCCACACTGGGCTCTGTGCTGACAGCTCAGAGCCTGGAGCCAGCTTCCAATTCTGTGTCTGCCTCTCTCTGCCCCTTCCCAGCTGGCACCCTGTCTCTGTCTCTCTCAAAAATAAATAAACGTTAAAAAAATAATTTAAAAAAAGATAAAAGAAAAATTAATAAATTCTCATCCTTAAAATGTTCAGACTTTCAATTTGCCTCAAGAAATTCTTCAAAGCAGATAAACTTAAAAAGCAAGAATTATATGTAGACTATGAGAATTTTCATGAACATATGTAGACACGTGTGTGTAACAGGGGATGCTGATAGAGAATCCAAATCATCAAAGGCATAGCTTGGCTGAGTACAGACACCACGGACCTGAAAGTGTGCTGAGGGTTGGCTATGTTAAGTTGTACAAGAGGGGCGCCTGGATGGCTCAGTCAGTTGAGCGTCTGACTCTTGATTTTGGCTCAGGTCATGATCTCACAGTTGATGAGTTCAAGCCCCACACTGTGCTCTGCACTGACACTGCAGAGCCTGCTTGGGATTCTGTCTCCCTCTTTCTCTGCCCCTCCCCTGCTGGCTCTCTGTCTCACAAAATAAATAAAAATAAACTTTAAAAAAGAAGAAGAAAGCTTTACAACAAACCATTAATGCTATCACGTAGTACTGTGATAGGAAACAGCTCAGACGATTTGTGTGGAAACCATGTTGTATGATGGACATGAAGGACTGCACACACTTAAACTTTCTCGTGCTCAATTACATGGCATGTTATATGCATGACTCTTTCATCAACAACTACACAGTTACTAGGATTAACTTCAGAATTGTGAACTCATTAAAATTTCTCTGTAGCTGAGCAGAAACTCACAATTTAAAAGGGTTTTTTTTCTCTGCCACAACAAAAAAAGCCTAGAAACTGAAATTCTCCAATAAAGTTATTTTATTTGGGTTCAACCTAAAATAGTTTAAATTTGATCTTTGTTAGAGAAAAGAAATCTCCAATTGTATAGACTTAATAAAAAGTACTGAATTTGCCACTTCCAATAGAGGATAGTTTCTTCATGCTTTGGGCATCTACCATTAGTAACCCAAAAGACTACTTGTAGTAAATATGTCACAGCACTGAAATGCCCAAAATCAATTTCCTAGCTTAGAAAGTTGCCCTTATGTTACCATAATACACAATAGTCTCCTGACTATTCATATTGTTTGAAAACCATGAAAACACAGTTTTTGGCATGCATGCCCAGTTGGAAAAGGATTTGTTCCTCTGAAAACACCATTCATAAGACTAGGCAGAGCTGAGGGCACCTCTGTGTGTGAACAAGCAGGTAGGTATCTCAGGGTTTCTGCAGCCGTCTCCTTCCTTAATGGGTAAGTACCGGTGCCAACAAGGGGAGAGTCCAGGCACATGACTCAGCTTATGACTTAATTTTCCACAGCTAAGAAAAGAAAATCACCAAAATAAGTTAGTTTTAAGACAAACAGTTGGGGTTTACAGGTCCACTTACATGACTATGAACCAAGAACCCTTTACATAAGAACAGTAGCAACTCTAGAACACCATAGAGGAAAAACCATCTAACAATTTCTAGGGTCAAAAATGACACACTGCAGTTCACGGGTTTTGGGTATGCACTCATTCTGCCTCTCAGAGGCAGACCCTTCCTCAGCCCATGCTGTTAGATTAACATGAGATTCAAACTTGATTTTTCGTTCAAGAGCAGTCTATTGTACTTGTGTCAAATGAGAAAACTTAAGCTAAGAACTTAGCCCGTGCGCCGCCATCAAAACGTGTATTTCTTTACCTGAAGAGTTATTTCCACACCAGTCCCCTAGTCTGTCTGTCTCTCTCTCAATCACAGATGCGCGCGCGCACACACACACACACACACACACACACTCACAGGGTGAAGAGCAAGGATTATTATATTTAGTAAGACTAAAGCAGATGCCACAGAGTACTAGTCACACTTACTCTTATATTAAATCCTAGAAGATCACTTATAACACCTGAGACAGCAGAAAGGATAACTACTCGTGTGATATTGTAGATTAAGGGATTCATTGTCAGTCCATAGAGTCTAAACGGTGTGTCCAGCTCCTACAAAAAACATGAAAGAATGGAGATGAAATACATGGCCTATCGATGGCCACCAGTGATTTCTGGGCTGGTTTTTAGGTCTTGGGTACGGATGAGTGTGTAAGGCCTTCCTTCATGTTCAACAGCTGCTTTCAAAAGACCTATAATGGACTCTCACCTACTTTCCACTAGCTAAGTGTTTAAAGGTGGGTTCAAGCAGTATGTTGTGAATTTTTTTTTTTTAAATATAATTTGAAAAATGTGACAGACATCAGCAATCATCAGAACCTGGATAACAAGATGGGAAATTTTTTCTTACATAGTCAGGAACCCAAAACTATCAACTTGACATTGTGAATGTACACAGCCCAGCAGCCATCTGTTACGAGGGTCTTCTCCAATAAGTACAGCATTGATTTCATTTAAGTGCTAGTGAAAGTAGATCACAGGATATTACTTACTTTCAATAACTTGGTGGACAGCTTTAATACATTATTTACTAGAGTGAGCTGTTCTTTCTTATTAGGCTTTTTTTCCATCTTAAGATATAAATTAATCTAAGGAAAAAAAGAGAGATCAAGGCAAATGTCACAGAAAAAGATAGATATACTGCACTAAGTTTGGCAGATTCGAAAGTAATATTTTCAAATAAAATAAATTTGAAAATTCCTGCAGTTATTTCTACAAAACACATATGGCACATACCCTACTCTCCAGCCCATGCAGTCACAACTGACAAAGAAAAGCCAGTTCATGAATAAAAAAAAAGTAGGGGCGCCTGGGTGGCTCAGTCGGTTAAGCGTCCGACTTCGGCTCAGGTCATGATCTCACAGTCCGTGAGTTCGAGCCCTGCGTCAGGCTCTGTGCTGACAGCTCAGAGCCTGGAGCCTGCTTCGGATTCTGTGTCTCCCTCTCTCTCTGACCCTCCCCCGTTCATGCTCTCTGTCTCAAAAATAAACATTAAAAAAAATTTTAAAAAAGTAAATATGAAGCAATTTAACTATCAAAACAATGAAAAGTGTAATGTTAATTATAACTTAACAGTTAACATGTGAACTTTTTAAGTTCAAAAGCTCTACCTACTCATTTTGGTGACACCCACATAATATAACATCCTCATTAAATATTAATGAAACATAAGAAGAAAGCTGCTTTTAACTTGTTAATTCTTTATTTTTTCTCCTATAGGAAATATTCTCCCACTATAATTCTCAGGCAAAAGAAGAAAATCTAATGATACCAAATATATTTATGTAAAACTTATGGATAACCATGAAATCAAAACCAAAACAAAAAAAAAAAAAAAAACCCTTTATACTACTCTGTCTTTATAAGAAACATTTCCCAGTCTTAATATCTATTCCCATACTAAAGAGAAAGTATTTTCTAAACTTTGAATGTATGGCTGATACAGAAGAAATTCAAGAGCTTATTAAAAACATGCTTAAATGACAAGTACTATAAAGATCTAATACTTGATGCAGAATATGAGACTTAAAGTATGCTCCATTATCACGAATAAAGATACCTTTATAATATACAAACTACTTTCAATCCATTAGATCTTAATTCTTACAATCCTGTGAGCTGGTGGGGAAGACTATAAACCCTCATTTTATAAGGAGGAAATAATTATATAGTAGCAAAGTCACCTGTAAGGTCATATAGCTAGAAAGTGCTAAATCTAGACTCAACCCTGAATCTTCTGCAGAAATCTTACGCCATCTCTAACCACAGAACTAAATTAACAAGGACCAATCGTTACCTGTTCCGTAAGTAATATTGAAACATTGCTGTATTTCTTATTGGTTTCAGACCCCAATGAGGCCAGACGCAGTAAGAAAAGTAGTAAAGCTGTTTCCCAGATCAAAAACTCCCAATTATAAGCATCATTCAGGAAAGTTTTATGCCCTTGCAGAACCTATACAAAGAACCGACAAAAAGTTAGGTTTTTCATTTGTCTCAAAATCTATAATTACTCCTTTACTCTAGCAACTTAAAAAGATTTACAAGTTACCAATATTTTATACTCAAAGCAGAATTTTAATACTCATATAAAGCCTTATCTATTTAACTAATCCCTACCTATTTCTCTAGGTTTCCTAGACTTTTTCCAGACAGCAAAGGAGGAAGTAGCAAAGGAGGAAAACATAGAAGTAAAATCAGACAAACACATTTCCAGCCTTTTAACCACTCATGTGCCCACTCACAATTATACGGTGACCATTTTTCAAAGTGTTAAATTCGCATTATCACTAGTCGGCCTTCCTAAGACATGTGGCCCATCCTACTGGTATGACTCGAAAACCCTGAGGATCAATTCTTTACTCCATTTTAGGATCCAAGTAACAACAGCAGCAGCAGCTACCATTTATCAAATGCCTATTATTACGTGTCAAGTTTGCTAGTAAAAGTTGTGTTTTTTGTTTGCTTCAAAATTTACTCAAGCCAGCCTGAGGTAAAGTGGAACACACTGGAAAATATACAGAGAATCCTCACAGAAACCAAATGCTGGCCTTTTGAAACCAGGGAGTCACAGTGCAGCTCTCCTCTCTGTCTCTCTTCCTCAAGGGTCATTTGGGCTCCCATCTCCACTCCTCTTAGTTAATTCTGTTGCTTTGCATGACCCTTGTTTACTGCTCCCTGCAAGTTTGGCTCGCTCCAGCTTTGGTTTCCCATAACACCCTACTGGCCCCACTGACCCCTACTGACTCTCTCTTCTCCAAAGGCCACCAGTGATATCTCAGGTTTTCAGTCCTAATGTCTAAAATTTGTAAATTCTAATTTCTAAATTTCTAAATACATTTGGCTTAGTCTGGGTCAGGTGTTCACCCCTGCCAATCAGTTATAACTAGAGTAGGAAAGTAACAGTAGCAACCTAGGCCCACCTCTTCAGCAGGGTGGTTTGTTGTGCGGCAATATACAACACACAAACCACAGCCAAGCGGCTATAAAATCAAACACAAAGAAAAACTCTTATAACCAGCCAGAGAAGGGGTGCATGGGTGGCTTGGCTGGTTAATCGTCCAGCTCTTGGTTTCAGCTCAGCTCATGATCTCATGGTTCATGAGTTCGAGCCCCACATTGTGCTCTGCACTGATGGTGCGGGGCATGCTTGGGATTCTCTCACTCTGCCACTCCCACGAATGTTCTCTGTCTTTCAGAATAAGTAAATTTTAAAAATTGAAAGAAAAAAAAATTAAAAAAAACCACCAGAGAAAAAGGACACTACCTTTAAAAGAGCAGCAAATAAAACTAACAGCTGACTTCTCAAGATAAAACATGGAAATCAAAAGGTAACAGAATCCCAAAAGTATTGAAAGTAACTGGCAACCTAGAAATGCATACTCAGTGAAAACATCCTTTAAACAAGAAAGCGATAAAAGACATTTTCAAACATACTAGAACAGAATTCATAACCAGATTCTTCAAACAGGAAGAAAAAAATCCCAGAAAAAAACACAGAAATGCAAGAACTAATGAAAAGCAATGAAAAAGGTAAATGTGTAGGTAAATATAAATGAATAACTGAATACAAAAAATAATCATTATATCTTGTGGGTTTAAAACATATGTAAAATTTGGGATGCCTGGCTAGCTCAGTCAGTAGAGCATGTAACTCTTGATTTCAGGGTTGTAATTTGAGCCTCACACTGGGTGTGGAGCCTACTTAAAGAAATAAGTCAAATAAATACAAGAAAATATATGTAAAATTTTAAGTAAGGATACTAATAATGGGTGAATGGATAAATGAGATAAAGTGTTCTAAGGTCCTAGCATTATCAAGGAAGCAGAAATTAATAATTTATTAGACTATAATAAGCTAAGGATGTATGTTGCAATCTCTGAGGTAAAAGTACATATAACAAGTAGTGAAAGAACATATAACACGTTAACAAAGAGGACTAAATGGAATAATACAGAATACTTGATTCATAAAAGATGCCAAGAAAGGAGAGAGAAAGAAAATTTAACAGGTAGACCAAATAAGAAATAAACAGTATTTGTATTTGTGGTAATTACATTAAATGTAAATGAGCCAGACAATCTAAAACACTAAGACTGTGAAGCTGGATTAAGGAACAAACAACCAAAAAAAGGATATGCTGATTACAGAAGCCATGACTCAAATATGAAGACAAAATAAATGAAAGGGTGGACAAAGATATAATATGCAAAAACGAATCAAAAGACAGCTGGTGTGGTTAAATTAATATCAAATAGAGCAGACTTTAAGTTAAGAAACATTAGAATCAGAGACATTTCAAAAGGTCATGAAAGATTAAGCCTGACACTTTTCCAGGTTAAAAAAGACTAAAGAGGGGTGCCTGGGTGGCTCAGTTGGGTAAGCATCTGACTCTTGATCTCAGCTCAGGTCTTGGATCCACCATCACAGTAGATGTGAACACACCTCTGTCAATGGTCGACAGAATAAGCAGACGAAAAAAACACGAGTAAGGATATAGAAGATGCCGCAATGGAACAAATAAACTTGGACTAATTTACCTAGCGAGGACATTGCTCCCCAAGACAACAGAATACAAGTTCTTTCAAAGTGCTGATGGAGATTTAATGAAACTGACCATATGCCAGATAATAAAGCAAGCCTCTACAAATTTCAAAGGAGTAAAGACATTCAGAATACGTTCTCTGAACACAGAATTAAGTTAGAACTCAATAAATGGAACACTACAAGCTACGGCTATAACTTCTTGTAATGAAGAAAGCACAGAAGTACCCCCTTACCCCAAAAAAAAGGTACAGGGACCCATCAAAAGTATGCAGGAAGGGGCTTCAAGGGTCTCCCACTGGCCAAATCTGGGACAATTTAGACATCAGAACAAATAGAGTAAATAGATTATACCCAATAGATTTACCCAAATAGGTTATAATCTATTGGGTAAAAATCAGAATATATGAGTCCATAATGAAACCAAGAAGAAACAAAGGAAAGGTCAACCACAGAGTGACAACTAACAGATGTGGAAGGAAAGATGGTGTTAGAAAAATCACTATTTTGTAACCCTCGTGGTATGGTAGCTTTATTATCAAAAAATGCCAACTAAAATTAGAGTCATCTTAGAATCTTAAAGGATTCAGAATTATTTTATTCTAATTTCAAAAGTAAGTAAAATTAAGTATTCAAAATAGCATGCTGGTGCCTTGATCCTGAGAAATAAATTTCTGTCATACACACACACGCATGCGCACACACACACACACACACACACACACCTAAAACAGATAGTGAACCTTATTAGAATTTCCACTTTTCATTACAACAGATATGAAATGTTTACCTGGGCACAACAAATGAAAGCAATGGAAAGTGTCAGTAAGAAGACTGAAGATACGACGACATCAACTGAGCGCTGTGGACCCCGTCTCTGTGGAGTGAGACATATAGGTTAATATTTAAGATTACACTTAGAGACAACAGTGGCCCTCAAATCATTCACATTCTGAGTTTTACAACATTAATGTGAAAATAAATGTTTATAAGAAGTTTCTAGCCCAGGATTTTAACATAGTTCGGACACGTTTAATTTTAAGCATTGAAATTCATGCTGTTCCAAGTTAAGGCTGTGAGTTATTCACTAATGTATTTTCAGCTAAAATATTTTCCAAAAAGTCAGAAAAAGATGAAATTTTCAACTTATCGCTCTGCCCTAGGAATTTAGATTTTCTTTTCCCTTCCTAAGCTCTCATTTACTCACCGCTAACAGCTTAGCAGATAGATCATTTCCAACTTGCTGTCCAGCACGTCTGTCTGTCAGCCACTGATATGATCTGTCTGGTTCACAGAACTACACTACCCATTGAGTATCTGCTGCCAGAAATTTCAGTGAGCATGCTTTCTGCATATTCCTGCACATATTCCATCATCAAATGAAACTCACCTTGAGAAAGGAGCGCAGTGATAACCATATCTTAATGTTCTCCACCTTTTTAAGTCTGAAATGAGGTATTTCATATTTCCTAGCCTTCCTGGCAGAAGTAATATGGCTGAAGAGTTTTGCAAATAAAAATCTCTAGAAGAGGTTTAAAAAAATCACAAAGTAAAATATACATGTTTGTCTCTCAGTATATGTTTATATAATTGTAAATAATATTCCCATATATTGGAAGCATATAAAAAATAATAAACAGATGAAATTCTAATCAGTGATCACTTAGACTAAGCTAATAGCTCATTATCCTGTTACTTCCAAATCATATTCTATAGTAATGTCTTTGTATATATGCCTTTGTAATATGGTACACTTGACATTCTCAAGGAATATTCTTTGGAGACCTTTGTGAATCCCCGACCTCACAAACAAAATTGTTTATCTGAATTCTGGTTTAGTTCCAAATTAAATTTCCATTCAAAATCACATTCTTTTGGACATGAAGACATATCAAGTCTCCAATTCTTCATTCTTACCGAAATTCAATGCATTTATTTCTCACTTAACCATTGCCTACAGAAACATTTTCACTTTCAGAATTACTACATATGTTATGGGCAAACAAGTGCAGTATTGAGACACAGGTGCTGTGCAGTCAGCTAGGCTCACTCTCTGCCTAAGCCACTTATTCCTACCCGTGAGCTCAGCGAAATCTCAGATTCCAACATGTTATTTGTGATTAATCGATATCACAAGTGTTAAACCCACAAACACCAAAAGTTTGCTCATCAATCCTTCAATGTCCACATTAACTTCTGGAGAGAGAACAAATCAATAGAACAAAAACAACTCGGTGGAATATCATATACAAAAGCAGAGGCGAGAAACTTAATTTTCTACTGACCTGTTTATATGTTCTTTCCGCCACACACATCATGAAAAAAAAAATCCAAGTAAGACACAATCGTTCAAAAAAATTAATCATAGACAAAATAATAATAGGTGTAACAGGTGGTGCCCCACAAAAGAGAGTCATGATCTCCTCAGCTGAAATAGACTTTAGCTGGTCAAAACTCTTCTCACGGAAAAGTCGATGTAAAAAAGGGAAAAATGCTAATCCAATGGTGACGACATTTCCCAGCATCTGATAACCTACTCCTTGCTGATACGCATTAACCTGGGAATTAATTTAAAACGTCGCATCGTTATTACACAGTTAAATGGAGTTATGAAGCAGTTTTTATCAATTACTATTTAGATTATTAAAAACGAAATCTGTTTCGAATCTAAAAGTACAAAGAAAAATGACGTATAGATTTTAGATTTTATTAAAAATTAGGCTTAGATAAGGAACATTCATAGAGTATACCTGAATAACTGATCATGTTCAGAGAACTTTGTAACAAAAAAAAATATACTACCAAGTAAAGACACTAACCACAAAAATTAAATATATATATATATATATATATATTCGTGTTTCAAAAGCAGAGTCAGTGCTTTGATCACTGAATAGAGCCAATGAACAGCTGATCATAAACAGGTTTTTCAAAAAATCTGAAAACTTATGAAATCTTACCCTGCTCATGATGATGCCACTTATTTCCAACACAGACATATCCATCTTTTTGCACTCATTCCCTTCCCAGATTATTGCACTAACTCGATCAGAGGCAGGACTTGAGTTCTGAAGCCAGAATAAGTGGTTCTAAAAAGAAAAATATAAAACTATTTTCATCCACCCTTCTTTCTTCCCTCAGTTAGATTTTCTCCCCATTGTCCAGCTCCCAGGCCACATTTGCCAGTGTTAGACCTCATCATTCTATTCTCTCCTTCACAGAGCTCAATACCAATGACAAACCTCCACCATGCTGATCTCTGGTCCTTTTTTCTTCACTAAGACATTTTCTTACCTAGAGAGAGGCTAAATGTCTTCTGTAATGACGGAAAGTAGGATTCCATGATCTCCAAGGTGGCCTGGCTTCCCTCTCTAAATGTGTGGAAGTGAGGATAAGCTTGGTGTATTCATGGCATGTTAAGAAGGAAAGTATTTCTAGAGCAGCATGACTATACTGGAGGTAGCAGGAAATAAGCTAGGAGAGCTGCTAATAGGCCTTACAAGTTGCATGAATAACTGAGGAGTTAAGCCTTTCTCTGGTCTAATCAGGACACAGAAAAGCATAAAAAGCTCAAGAGGACAGGGGTGCCTGGTGGCTCAGTAGGTTAAGTGTCCGATTCTTGGTTTTGGCTCGGGTCACGATTTCACGGTTCATGGGTTTGAGCCCCAGGTCGGGCTCTGCGCTGATGGTGTGGAGCCCGCTCGGGATACTCTTTCTCTCCCTCTCTCTCTGCCCCTCCCTTGCTCATGCTCTCAATCTCAAAATAAATAAATAAACTTAAGAAAGAAACAAACAAGCAAATAATCCCAATGGAGGAGGGAAAGCAATTAAAGGATTTTAAGGGGAATGGCATCATTCCAGCTGCAGCATGGAAAAGCAAAGGGAGCAGGCCCACAGAAGCTGCTATAATGATCCAGATAGCAGCCAATGACAGTCCACCCCAAGCAGGGGAGACACAAGTAGACAGACACAGATATTCAGTGGAGTCAAGAGGACATATTAGTAACACATTAGAGAGGGTGGGGTCAAGAACCACTCCAAGGATGGGGCATCTGGGTGGTTGAGTCGGTTAGGCATCCAACTCTTGGTTTTGGCTCAGGTCATGATTTCATGGGTCCGTGAGTTTGAGCCCCACATTGGGTTCTGTGCTGGTGGCACAGAGCCCGCTTGGGATTCCTTCTCTCGCCCTCTCTCTCTGCTCTTCCCCGACTCATGCTGTCTCTCTCTCAAAAGTAAATAAACTTAAAAAAAAACAAAAAAAGTAAATAAACTTAAAAAAAAAAACAAAAAAAGTAAATAAACTTAAAAAAAAAGAACTACTCCAAGGTTTCTGCCTTAGGCGGTCAGTGGTGGCATTCAAAAATATGGGGATAAAGGAAGAACAGGATGGATAGGGTAATTGGGAAATGATGAATTCCTTTTGATATGGTTTCATGTTACCTAATTATGCTTATATATGCCTTAAAATTATACTGAAAATCCCAAAAGTGCAAAGGAGGTCAAGATTATCAGGATGTCATGTATAATTACTGAGGGCTAATGTAATTTAGGTGAATCTTCAGACTAAATGTAAAGAATATTTAGATTCAAACTTTGACAGCAAAATTGAAAGAAGCTTAAAGCTTTAATAAGAAAATGTATGTTGTTTCTGGTTAGTTTTAAAAAATTGTATACATTTAATGAAGCAGGATTTTTTTATGAAAATGTGTAACCTAAATCAATGGTATCCTAGAATCAAGAAAATTCAATGATTAAACAAATGAATATCCAGAATCCAGTATTTGTAGATCACTGTGGAAATATTTAGCCTAAAGAACAACAAAAAAAGGAAGAATCATGATCATTGTCACCAAACATCTGAAATGTTGATTTGAGAATCACTTCTTAACCATTCAATCTATCCAGCAGTGGAGAAAGCTCTCTCATGAAGTTAACAATCACTCTGGCTCCAGAAGTACTTACACAGAGGCCACTGATAATCTGATGGCAATACTAATAATAATGCTAACATTTATTAGGTGCTTACCCTTTGCCAGACATTGTGCTAAGCACTTTATATTATCTCATTAGATATATCACAATAGTCCCAAGAAGGAGTAACGATGATTACCATGTAAGAATTCCTACATTGGTTGGAAGGTTCAAATACCTTCTAAGGAATCTCCAATTCCAGGTTCTCTGATTTTATGATATTAATATAAGACCTAAAATTAAAAGCACCACCCACTTGGTTTATACATTACTAGAGAAGCAAGTAATGCCATTTCTTAGTAATTCACACATAACGCTGCGATGTCCCTGAAAATATGAGGTTGATATACCATTGAAACACCACTCTGCTCACATAAAATGAACATTAAGGATCATTCTAAGGAAAATAATGAGAAAAAGTGTTATGAAGAACAATTCATGTTAGGGCAATTCCAGAGTACCTGCCCCTGAGTTCTAATTCCAACGTCTTCACTTACAAATTATGCTCATCTCTACATTAGAGATAATAATAGTATCTCTACATTAGAGATTTCCTCATCTCTACATTAGAGATAATAATAGTATCTACCTCGTTCAATTATTGTAAAGCCAAATGAGATAATACGGCCCCTGGCATGTGTAGGTATACAGTAAATATTGGCTACCGTCACCTTTACAGACCTGCTGAAAAACATCTTCTTTGGGATCACGTTTGGTCCCTGAATGGAGGGTGTTCACATGGGCCCCCTCACTGTCACTGGTGACAGATGACCGGCACTCTGGGCCATGCAGCAGGTCGTCCCATAGCATATCCTCGGTCTCTGAGTCATGGCGGGTGCTTTCTGAGTCTCTTCTGGACATGGTCAGGCTTCGAGAGCCACCACTCATGCCAGACCTAGAGCCCTTTAAAGGGAAACAGAAAAACAAAACTATTTTTTTCATTCATTTTTAAAAACAATCATATATCTGAAACAAAATTAAAGCAAGTTATCTGTGGTGATGGCTGGCAAGCTCCCGTAAACTTACCCCCAAATATTCACCTGTTCCTAAGGCTTCACATAACAATAATACATTTTAAGATATAAATGTTGAACCCTGTGTGACTCTCTAACAAGCAGGGCTGTAAAAGGACTCCCTCTAAGAACTGACTGCCAAATCATAAGGCTGTTTGACTGGAATGCCCTGGATGACAGTGACCTCTGCAAGCCCCTCCGGAGGGCCTACCCTGGAAAGGTGTGGCAGAGCCTTCTGACATTCCCAAAGTGCCCCCTACTCTAAATACGGTGAGCGTGACTGCAGATCTAGTCGTGTCCCGGGGCCCGGCCAACTACGGAAAGGACAGTCAGGCTGAGCAGAGGCTGCGCGGTGCAGCTCGCCTGCAGCATAAACAGAAACACGAATGTTTTCCCACGCCCCCAACTGCCTTGTCAATCAAAACAAAAACCGCCTACCACCATCTGCCCTGTCCCTCTCTGAATTATAATATTCCAAATATACAATATCCTATTAGCTGCATGATGAGATTTGCTGCTCATCTCTCAGGGGTCCTTTCTCAAAAATTTATCTTCATCAGCATCAGTGCCACTTACAAAGGAATGATACTTAAGAATAAACTCTATATTCCAAGTAAATATGAGGGAGCCTTCTTGTCATCTGGGGATTGAGGAAGCTCTTGCCTGCAAAGCATCAGATCATCTATGATACTTTCAAGATCAGAGTCAAAGTGAAACAGAGCTCCTTCTCTTCGTGGGGGTGAGCAACCAGAGAGGTAGACAGACAACTGACGGCAGGGGAGGCCAGGAAAATAGAACCACTACGTCAGGACAATCAATAAAAAAAGCAGTGGGTAAACTTATCACACTCAGGAATACACCCTGAACAATGACCTCTCAGAAGGATACATTACCTGACTGAAGGCTGCCGATTCAAACTCTGATTCAGCCAGACTATCTGAATCCCGTGCAATGTGACACCACTTGGTGGTGGTTTTCTTTACCTGCCAAAAATCAAGCCAATAAACAATAGGAAAACATGTCAAATATCCTGTTAGTATTCAGTGATTTAGGAGTTAATGCCTATACTTTTACAAACTAAAAATTACCTGAGTGTTTAGGTGCCTAGAAAGTATTGACTTTCTATTCTTAACTTCACAGCCGTTGTCACTTGAGGCCCCTTCCACACTCCTGCGCAACATCATCATCTGTGTCCGGGCTTCACCGTCCTCCTCGCTTGACAGATCATCTGAAATCCCATTACCCAGATGCCTAAAAGCCTCCTACAAAGAGAACAGCAATTTCTCCCCAGGGGACAGCCCAAAATACTCTAGTAAGCGGGATGTGTAAAAACAAAAAAAACAGGTAAAATCTAAGAAATGGTAAAGGTAACCCAAAACTGAACAAACCTATATCTTACTTGGTGTCAATAAAGAAAATTCTCTTGGCACTAAGCAGCCTAAATGGTGAGGCAGTATTATGTAGAGAGGTTGGAAGCGCAGGCGTTGAGTCTGAATCGGAGCCCTTCGACTTCCTGGCCACGTAACCTGAGGCAAGTAACTGAATCTCTGGGGCTCCTTTTCCTCAGAGGAAAAGGGATGATAATAAAAGCACCTATCTCACAGAGCTACCGAAACAATTAGATGACTTACTACACGTAAAGCACTTAGAATAGTGTCTGGTTGCAGTAATGACTCAAACAGATTAGCTATTTTTGTAATTACTAAATGCCACAGTCTAACAAGTGAGAAGATATTTCAAGACCATAAAATGTAGTTTTAGAGATAAAACATCTGTGCTAAAGCTAGAAAATAGCTTCCCAAACCCTACTATATTATCATTGCATCTCTGGAATATGACACAGGAGCCTCTACACACAGATCCGTTGATGAAATCGACCAGCCTACTCCTAAGGCTGGGTCAGTAGCCTATCAAATAACAAGGTCTAGTCCCAGAAATTAAAAGAATAAACTACAGTCTTCGCGTGTTACTCTCCTTTTCATGTCCTGTGGTTTTACATTTCACTTATTTGTTACGACAAATTACACAAACCTGTTAGTATCTATTTGATACCTCTAGCAGAGTCTAAGAACAGGAACATTTTATGCAGGAAAGAAAAGATTTTGCTATATATACTCATCTAAATCTTACCCTATGGCACTTTTCTCCATCTGAAAATTTTGCTTTCTCTTTTGTTTGCCACATTCTAATCTCTGGTCGACATTGTCTCTTCTTAATGATAGGATGCAGACAACTTGGGTCATTATCAGTTTCAGTTCCTTTGTTACATATTAATTTCACTCTTTTAATCCTAATTTTAGAAAAGGAAAACAAAGATTACTAGCATGAACTATCTTTCATGAAATCACTTTCTTCTGAAGAATGTAATACACCTGACCCTTGAACAACACAGGTTTGAACTACAGGTTCCACTTATTCATGGACTTTTCAAAAAATACAGTACAGTATTATAAATGTATTTTCTCTTCCTTATCATTTTCTTAATAACATTCCTTTTTCTTTACCTTACTTTGTTTTTTTTTTTTTTTTTAAATTTTTTTTTCAGCGTTTTTATTTATTTTTGGGACAGAGAGAGACAGAGCATGAACGGGGGAGGGGCAGAGAGAGAGGGAGACACAGAACCGGAAACAGGCTCCAGGCTCTGAGCCATCAGCCCAGAGCCCGACGCGGGGCTCGAACTCACGTACTGCGAGATCGTGACCTGGCTGAAGCCAGACGCTTAACCGACTGCGCCACCCAGGCGCCCCTTTACCTTACTTTATTGTAAGAATACAGTATATAATACACACAACACACACAATATATGCTTATTAACTATGTTATTAGTAAGGCTTCTAGTCAACAGGTACCTTTAACCACAGGCCAACTGTGTATTATTCTGGAAATCAAGAAAATGCAGAAATCCTATTTTTCAGGCTTCTAGCTTGCCTAAGGGTGTAGGAAGCCAGAATACAGGTATCGCTAGTCTCCAAAGACTCATCACAATTAATTTTGAGAGCAAGCCTCCTCTTTTCAGTTTTGCAAGCAGGTAGCTTCAGTCTTCTCCACTTTCCCTCTCAAACACAGTGCCAATGCCTACCTCACATCACCCGTTTATGCCACTTCCTAGAATGTCTTCCCCTCACCTGTCCCTCAAAGCCCAGCAATTCTTGGCTCCTTCATGACTCCTGCTGATTACTTCACCCCTGAATTACTCTGTCTGCTCAACTACATGGCCTTTCGTCAGCCCGTAATCACTTATAGTATTTTTACATTGCTGTGACTGTATCATACTCATATCTTCCTATTTAGACAATAAAATCACTGAGAAAGGGGATGCCCAGTGCCCAGCACAATGTTCAACACAAAGAACCCAACACTTCAACTGAAGAAGTGTAACCTGTCTTTAGCAAAGTAGGGGAATATACAAGTGTCCCCCCGCTTTTCTACAGTCCACATTGTGTCACTTAGCTTTTATGGAAGACTTACATTAACACCTGTCGTGTTAACCAAAAGAAACCTGAGGAGGATTTTTGCTTTTGCGAACAAAGGCGTAAAGTGAAACTAGCACTCAGTATTTGTTTCACCGCAAGTCATTATGGGAGCAGCGCGCCTACAAGCTGCCGGCCAGCCGCAAGAGCGGCCCCTGCGGGCACCGTCCCTGGGAACTACACTCAGCATCTCAGCATCAAGCCGCCAGAGCTTCGAACTGTGTCTGTGAGCATCTGTGCTTCATCTCAATCCACTAGCAAGATGTGTCCTAAGGTATCAGAAAAGCCTAAGAAAGGCTATTTTGGGGGGGAGGGTCTGAGAAGGCTCAAAAGTTTTTTTGCAGAAATTAATGGTAATTGCTTCTTCATTTTATTCCATTTTGACCCATGAAAGGTTTCAAAGAACACTCTGCTTTCGGAAAGTGGGGGAAATGTGTACTTCATCTTCAAAAAAAGGAACCGCAAGGGGCACCTGGATGGCTCAGTCATTTAAGTGTCCGACTTTGGCTCAGGTCATGATCTCATGGTCCATGAGTTCGAGCCCTGCATCGGGCTCTGTGCTGACAGCTCAGAGCCTGGAGCCTGCTTCGGATTCTGTGTCTCCCTCTCTGCCCTTCCCCTACCCACACTCTGTGTGTGTGTCTCTCTCTGAAAAATAAACATTTAAAAAAAAAAAAAAGGACTGCAAAAGAACTTTGTTCTTGAGTCATAATCATTAATATATGACAAAATAAGTATTTCTTCAAGTCATACTAATGTTGTCCTGACCTGCAAAATCATGAAGAAGACAGAATTATGTTTTGGATCCACTTCCCTTTCTGTCCTATAGCCCATCAACACCAGCCTCCTGCATCCCATTTCTAAAGAGGTATCAGCTTCCACACTGAAAAATATCTGATCTTTTTAAAATTCTTTTTTTCCCCTCAAGCTGTCAGCTGATACAGCTTAAAATATTTACCCTTCCAAGTATTTATATTTCTATAATCTTGTGGTCTATAATTCTGTTAAAAATCAAACAGAATGAACTTTTATGGTAGAATACTGGACTTATGGGTAACATGACAGTGGAGACACCTGGAGTAAACAAATCCTTCTAGAATCCTTAAAAATCATACCACAATTATAATATGCTTACACTGTATACTCCCAATCAGATAATATACTATGTTAACACTAATGTGAATACAAAATCAAGTAAAAATTCCAACGTAAGCCTTCTCACCTGTTGCCAAAGAGACTGTCCCAAAATCCACCAATAAAGGGTATAGATTCCAAAGTTTCTACTCCTCTGACTTTATCAGAGGAGTTATTTCCATTTTCTCGGCTCCCGTCACCATTTACAGTTTTTCGTAATTTTCTACAAAAAAAAAAAAAAAAAAGTATTTCAACAACTTCAGGTTATTCAAGAACTTGTATGTTTCTACCCAAAATATCCCTACAGAAAATGATAGCAATGGGTTACTACCTGAAATTAAGTATAGTGAACTTCTTGTAATAAGGATAAAATCATGCAAGAATGTTTCTGACTTAAGGGCAAAACCAGGTTCCAAACCAAAGTCCTATGCTATCATTTTGTTTAATATTTAAAGAAATTGAACTGATATCAAAAATATTACTAGAAAAAAATTTTTCACGTGTATGACCAAAAGTCTTTTCATGTACATTCAACACCACTAGCACAAAGAACAATGCCTTTAAATATGGATGTCAGAAATCTATCCATCTGACACATTTAATCAGACAACACAAAATAACAGCAATTGATCACTTTGTATTGATACCCTAAGCAGTTAAAATATATATCTAAATCACCAAGATACACCACATGCGATTTCCTTAGAAATCATTAACTGCAAGGAAACCTCTCTTTGAAAAAAAAATGGTTTGAAAATAGCATTCAAAAATAAGAATAAATATGTTGAAATTCATTGCACCAAATGAAAAAAAAAATCTTATTTGGTAATTGCTTAGGAAAACAAAAATTTACAGATATTCTGAGAAAAGATAATGTAACTTTTGGAAGGTAATATACCTAACATTTACCTTAAAAGCCTTTATAACAGTTCCAAAACTCACAGGTGGCATATAACCAATAAAAACAAAGTGAATTCAATGTATAGAAAAGAGAAATTAATCTCTGTTAAAAGCTTAGAGCACTTAGAAATCCATTCTTTACATACAACTGGAAAAAAGTAAAAATTTTACTAGCACTAGCCCAATGTACTAACATCCTTGTTTACATAGTAAATTTTCACCAAATTTTGATTGAGACAATGTCGAAAATTTTTTTTTTCAAAATCACTTAAGTAAATTTTAAGAGTATAACTATTGCAGTATCAAATTTTTCCTTTTAAACAACTTTACTGAATGACAAAATCCCACCTGGGATTAAATAGGTCATGACAAGGTTTCTTAGCATCTGGAAGAAGAACGAAAAGTAAAGCATTCTTTTTTTTTTTTTAAGCCAAAAAATAATTTAAAAAAAATTGTAAACCAGGAAGATTTTTTATTAATTTCATCAAAGATTTTCTAAGTCTGTTCAATGCCTCTCTCAGAAAACACAACTACAAGTGCAATTTCTTATCTTACCTTCTTCTCCGATTTCCATTGTTTCCCGATGGCCTTGTTATCTGAGTGGACACAATTTGACAGTGGACAGTTCCCATGAGTAACATAAGGCACAAGGGTCCAAGTACTTCGCTTACATTCATAATAGGCATCATAAAATATAACACGAGTGCTATAACTGAAAAGAAGAGGTTTCAAAATGTAAAACATCACGGCTCATTCTTTATGCCTAATCTTAGCAATTGTACAAACTATTGCTACAAAAATCTACCAATTTAATTTTTTTGTTTTTGTAAATTTACATCCTGGTTAGTTAACATATAGGGTAATAATGATTTCAGGAATAGAATTTAGTGATTCATCTCTTACATGTAAACACCCAGTGCTCATCCCATCAAGTGTCCTCCTTAATGCCCCTTGCCCATTTAGCCCATCCCCCTACCCGACACCCCACCAGCTATCCTCAGTTTGTTCTCTGTATTTAAGAGTCTCTTATGGTTTGTCTCCCTCTCTGTTTTTATATGTTTGCTTCTCTTCCTTTATGTTCATCTGTTTTGTATCTTAAATTCCACGTATGAGTGAAGTCATATGATATTTATCTTTCTCTGACTTACTTCACTTAGCGTAATACACTCTAGTTCCATCCATGTTATTGCAGATGGCAAGATTTCATTCTTTTTGATCACTGAGTAATATTCGATTGTGTGTATATACACATATATATACATACACACACACCACATCTTCTTTATCCATTCATCAGTTGATGGATATGTGGGCTCTTTCCATACTTTGGCTATTGTCAATAGTGCTGATATAAATATTGGGGTGCATGTGCCCCTTTGAATCAGCACTCCTATATCCCTTGGATAAATACCTAGTAGTGCAACTGCTGGGTCACAGGGTAGTTTTATTTTTAATTTTTTGAGGGACCTTCACACTCTTTTACAGAGTGGCTGCACCAGTTTGCATTCCTACCAGCAGTGCAAAAGGGTTCCTCTTTCTCCACATCCACGCCAACATCTGTTGTTGCCTAAGTTGGTAATTTTAGCCACTCTGGTGTGAGGTGGTATCTCAGTGCGGTTTTGATTTGTATTTCCCTGGTGAGTGATGTTGAGCATTTTTTCATGTGTCTGTCAGCCATCTGGATGTCTTCTTTGGAAAAGCGTCTATTCATGTCTTCATTTCTTCACTGGATTGATTATTTGGTTTTTGGGTGTTGAGTTTGATTAGTTCTTAATAGATTTTGGATACTAACCCTTTATCTGATATTTCATTTGCAACTATCTTCTCCATTCCACTGGTTGCCTTTTAGTTTTGCTGATTGTTTCCTTTCCTGTCCAGAAGCTTTTTATCTTGATGAGGTCCCAATAATTCATTTTTGCTTTTGTTTCCCTTGGCTCTGGACACATGTCAAGTAAGAAGTTACTGTGGCTGAAGTCAAAGAGCCTGTTGTCTGTTTTCTCCTCTAGGATTTTGATGGCTTCCTGTCTTATGTTTAGGTCTTTCATTCATTTTTAATTTATTTATGTGTATGGTGTAAGAAAGTGGTCCAGTTTCATTCTTCTGCACAAAGAGCTTTCATGCTGTACAGTTTTCCCAGTGCCATTTGCTGAAGAGACTGTCTTTTTTCCATTGTATATTCTTTCTACCTGTGTCATGGATTGGTTCACCATATAAATATGGGTCTGTTTCTGGGCTCTTTACCTGTCCCATTGATCTATGTGTCTGTTTTTGTGCCAGTACCATACTGTCTTGATGATTATAGCTTTATGATACAGCTTGAAGTCCAGAATTGTGATGCCTCCAGCTTTGGTTTTCTTTTTTAGGATTACTTTGGCTATTCGGGGTCTTTTCTGGTGCCATACAAATTTTAGGATTGTTTGTTTTAGCTCTGTGAAGAAAGAATGCTCATGTTATTTTGATAGGAATTGAATTGAATATGTAGATTGCTTTGGGCAGTATTGACATTTTAGCAATATTTGTTCTTCCAATACATAAGCATGGAATGTTTTTCCATTGTGTGTATGTGTGTGTGGGGGGGGGGGTTCTTCAATTTCTTTCATAAGCTTTCTATAGTTTTCAGTGTAAAGATTTTTCACCTCTTTGATTAGGTTTATTCTTATATATTTTATGGTTTTTGGTGCAATTGTAAATGGGATCAATCCTTGCATTTCTCCTTCTGCCATTTCATTATTAGTGTATAGAAATGCAACCTATTTCTGTACATTGATTTTATATCCTGTGACTTTGCTGAATTCATGGATCAGTTCTAGCAGTTTTTTGGTGGAGTCTTTTGGGTTTTCCACATAGATGATCATGTCATCTCTGAAGAGTGACAGTTTGACTTCCTCCTTGCTGATTTAGATGCCTTTTATTTCTTTGTGTTGTCTAATTGCTGAGGCTAGGACTTCCAGCACTATGTTGAATAATGGTGGCGACAGTGGACATCCGTGTCTCTTTCCTGACCTTAGGGGGAAAAGTCTCTGTTTTTCCCCATTAAAGATGATATTAGTGGTGGGTCTGTCATATATGGCTTTTATGATCTTGAGGTCTGATCCTTCTATCCCTACTTTCTTGAGGGTTTTTATCAAGAAAGGATGCTATATTTTGTCAAATGCTTTCTCTGCATCTATTGAGAGGATCATGTGGTTCTTATCCTTTCTGGTATTAATGTGATATATCACAATGATTGACTTGCATATATTGAACCAGCCCTGCATCCCAGGAATAAATCCCACTTGATCGTGGTGAATAATTCTTTTAATGTGTTGTTGGGTCTGGTTGGCTACCTTGTTCAGAATTTTTGCATCCATGTTCATTAGAGAAATTGGTCTGTAGTTCTCCTTTTGAGTGGGGTCTTTGTTTTCGGAATCAAGGTATTGCTGACCTCATAGAATGAGTTTGGAAGATTCCCTTCTATTTCTATTTTTTGGAACAGTTTCAGAAGAATAGGTGTTAACTCTTCTTTAAATGTTTGGTAGAATTCCCCTGGAAAGCCATCCAGACTTGGACTCTTGTTTGTTGGGAGATTTTTGATTACTGAATCAATTTCTTTACTGGTTATGGCTCTGTTCAAATTTTCTATTTCTTCCTGTTTTGGTAGTTTATGTTTCTAGGAACTTGTCCATTTCTTCCAGATTCCCCAAATTATTGGCATATAATTGCTCATAATATTCTCTTATTATTGTTTGTATTTCTGCAGGGTTGGCTGTGAGCCCTCCTCTCTCATATTTATTATTTCCCATTTCTGCTGGTTTTGGGCTTTCTTTGCTGTTCTTTTTCCAGCTCTTTAAGGTGTAAGGTTAGGTTGTTTATTTGAGACCTTTCTTCCTTCTTTAGGAAGGTCTGGATTGCTATACACTTCCCTCTTATGACTGCCTTTGCTGCATCCCAGAGGTTTTGGGCTGTCGTGTTTTCATTTTCATTGGCTTCCATGTATTTTTTCATCTTCTCTTTAATTTCTTGGTTAACCCGTTTATTCTTTAGTAGTATGTTCCTTAATCTCCAAGTATTCATGGTCTTTCCAAGTTTTTTCCTGTGATAGATTTCGAGTTTCATAGTGTTGTGGTAGGAAAATATGCAAGGTATGATCTTGAACTTTTTGTAGTTGCTGAGGGCTGATTTGTGTCCCCCTATGTGATCTTTTCTGGAGAATTTTCCATGTGCACTAGAGAAGTCTGTGTATTCTGCTGCTTTAGGATGAAATGTTCTGAATATATCTGTTAAGTCCATCCAGTCCAGTGTATCATTCAAAGCCATTGATTCCTTGTTGATTTTCTGCTTAGATGGTCTGTCCATTGCTGTAAGTGGGGTGTTGAAGTCCCCTACTATCATGGTGTTATTATTAATGAGCTTATCTTTGTGATTGATTTATATATTTGGGTGCTTTCTTGTTGAGGGCATAAATATTTACAATCGTTAGATCCTCTTAGTGGATAGACCCCTTAATTATGATATAATCCCCTTCTTCATCTCTTATTGCAGTCTTTATTTTAAAATCTAGTTCGTCTGATATAAGTATGGTTACTCTGGCTTTCTTTTGGCGACCATTAGCATGATAGATGGTTCTCTATCCCCTACTTTCAATCTGTAGATATCTTTAGGTCTAAAATGGGTCTCTTGTAAGCAGGATACAGATGGGGCTTGTTTTCTTACCCATCCTGATGCCCTATGTCTTTTGATTGGAGCATTTAGTCCATTGACATTTAGAGTGAGTACTGAAAGATGAATTTAGTGCCATTGTGTTGCCTGTAGAATTGGGAGTTTCTGGTAATGTTCTCTGGTCCTTTCTAATCTTTGTTGCTTTTGGTCTTTTTTGTTTTGTTTCATCTTTTCTCCACTCAAAGAGTCCAACTTAAAATTTCTTGCAGGGATGGTTTAGTGCTCACAAACTCCTTTAGTTTTTGTTTGTCTGAGAAACTCTTTATCTCTCCTTCCATTTTGAGTGACAGCCTTACTGGATAAAGAACTCTTGGCTGCATATTTTTCTGATTCAGCACGTTGAATACATCCTGCCACTCCTTTCTGGACTGCAGAGTTTCTGTGCTCAGGTCTGCTGTGAACCTGATCTGTCTTCCCTTCTTCTTTCCCTTGCTGCTTGTATTCAATATTTATGAGCACTATACATTTCTGGAACGAGGTGCATATTAAATCAAACAAGCAAGAAGCAAACATTAAGCACTTACTATGTGCTAGGGAGGGAGGGAGGGAGGCAGGGAGGGAGGGAGGGAAGGAAGGAAGGAAGGAAGGAAGGAAGGAAGGAAGGAAGGGAGGGAGAGAGGGAGGAAGGGAGGAAGGAAGGAAGAAAGGAAGGAAGGAAGGACAGTCCCTGCCCTTATGGAGTTCAGGGTCTAGTTGAAGCAAACAATCATAAATACAATGGCAAAGCACCAGGGAGGCATTATGGAAGAAGGGGCTGGTTCTGCCTGATGAATGCAGGAGCAGGCTTTACAGAGGTGGAGGCAATGGAGCTGGGCGTTGGATGAGTAGGAGTCCACCAGATGGAGAGGAAGGGGGAAGCACATTCCAAACAGAGGAAATAGCACCTGAGCAAGCAGAATCTTGAAAGCACATGCCATGGTGAAGTATTAGGAGTAGTCCAGCACAGCTAGAGCATAAAGGCGACACAATATACAATTTATTTTGATTGAGAGAATCATTCCACAGTCTCTGTTCATTCTTCTGTAATTTACCAGGCATCATCTTTCCAGTTCTGAAGTCAAAACTGCGGAGGTCAACAATATTTCCCAGGTACCTTGCCAACCGAGGTTTGCTTCTGAACTTCTTACCACTTGGACTGAACTAGTTGACATCAATCTTGCTGGCACTGAGTCCAGATTTTCGGATCACTTCCTCCTTCTTCCATGGGGTGGGGGGGAGGGCCGGGCAGTCCATCCTCTTCCTGCTCTCCGTGGCCCAGGGTCCCCTGGGCCCCAGCCCCACACTCCCCAACAGGAAAGGAACTGGCTTTTGCTGGGGGGCACCGCCAAGGCTGTCGCCGCCACTCAGGGGACACCGCAGGCCCGGCCACAGTCACCACCCTGAGCGCCTTCCCTGCACACGCCGCTCACCAGGGACAGATGGAGCGTGTTGCCCTGGCCCTCCTGCTCTGTGGCGGAGTCACCACCAGCACCGCTGCCGCCCACCCCGCGCTCCCCCCCCCCCCGCCGCTCCAGGTGGCAGCCAAAAACCTATCAATTTTAAAAGTACAAGGTAAAAGCACATAACTTCCAACAATACAATCCACCAACACATCAGCTGAGTGAAAACCTGAAGTCTCAGGTCACAGAGAAAGAGAATGATGTGTTTGAAGGATTTGCCTTTCTGACAATAATCTGGATATTTCAAAAGGCTTTCTACCAAGAAATAGCTAGATGCTGTATGACACATACCTTATGAAGTGCTGTTCTGCTCTGAGGATCAGTATTTTCTAATAATTTCCCACAATTATACAGGTAGCAATTAGCAAAGCTGGGATCTGAACCCAGCCAACTGGGCTCGAGTCCTTACTCTTAATTACTATGCTATGAACTGCTCTATGCAATATGAACTGTCCAAAGAAACAGATGGTGAAAGAAACAGAAAAATATCAAAAATTACACCCAAAATATTCCAGATACAATTTAATAGGTGAGTTCTTTCAGACTTTCATGTAAAATTAATTCTTAGATGCGCCTATGTGACTGTCAGTTGAGCATCCCACTCTTGATTTTGATTCGGGTCACAAGATCAAGTCCCACATCGGCTCTGTGCTGAGCATGGAGCCTGCTTAAGATGTTCTCTCTCTCTCTCTCTCTCTCTCTCTCTCTCTCTCTCTCTCCCTCCCTCCCTCCCTCTGCCCCTCTCCCCCCTTGTGCATGCTTGCTCTCTCTCTCTCTCTCTCTCTCTCTCTCTCAACTAAAAAAATAATTAATTGGGGCGCCTGGGTGGCGCAGTCGGTTAAGCGTCCGACTTCAGCCAGGTCACGATCTCGCGGTCCGTGAGTTCGAGCCCCGCGTCGGGCTCTGGGCTGATGGCTCAGAGCCTGGAGCCTGTTTCCGATTCTGTGTCTCCCTCTCTCTCTGCCCCTCCCCCGTTCATGCTCTGTCTCTCTCTGTCCCAAAAATAAATAAACGTTGAAAAAAAAAATTAATTAATTAAAATAGAGCACCAGGGTAGGTCACTCAGCTAAGTGTCTGACTCTTGATTTTGGCTCAGGTCACGATCTCATGGTTTGTGAGTTTGAGCCCCGCCATCAGGCTCTATGTGTACAGTGTCTGCTTGGAATTCTCTGTCTCCCTCTCTGTCTCTGCCCCTCCTCTGCTCACGCTCTCTCTCACTCCCTTTCTCAAAAATAAATAAATAAACATTAAAAAAAAAAAAAGATAATTCTTGTGCTATATAAACTATTCCTATGTGGAGAAAAAGCTACCAAATTCATTTCATGCTCCAACAGCCTATCACCCAAACATAAAAAGGACAGCACCAAAACAATAAACTACAGATCTTGCTGGCTTATGAATATGGATATAAATTTACTACTAAAAAGCAGGCACCATGAATGAAGGGATTTTTGTCTCTTGGGTTCACTGCTATAGCTAGATCAGTATGCAGCACATAACAGGCACTTATTATCTGTTGAATGAATAACTGAAACACTATCAAAGTAAATTTGACAATAAAACAAAGAATAATTCACCAAGACCATGCAGGGTTTATGCTGGAGCGAAAAATGTATCTCAGAGCCCAGACAGAACACTACTTGTGCACACATCGTAGGCACTTACATGTTTGTTTACTGAACTGATTTAATCCAATAATTTAATAACATAATTTGGGTTATATATATATATACAAATCATCTCAACTGACAATTATGTAAAAGGCCTTTGTCTCTGATTCCTGGGAGGTAACCTCTAAATCCTTGGAATTTTTCAAGTGATGGAAGTACCTTGGTTATTCACAGTGGGCCCCTTGGACCATACCTGATAGTTTACGCCAATGAGGTGACTGCAGATGGGGTAGCCATGCCAGAAAGACCAACCATGTGATTAGAGGGTTGAGGCTCTGAGGCACATTGTATCAGCCTGACCTCTGGGAAGGGGTGGGGAGGGAACAAAGGCTGAAGACTGAGTTGGCCACTTGATCAATTACTCGATCAGTTATACCTACATAATAAGTCCCCAATAGGGGCGCCTGGGTGGCTCAGTCGGTTAAGAGTCCGACTTCAGCCAGGTCACGATCTCGCGGTCCGTGAGTTCGAGCCCCGCGTCGCGCTCTGGGCTGATGGCTCAGAGCCTGGAGCCTGTTTCCGATTCTGTGTCTCCCTCTCTCTCTGCCCCTCCCCCGTTCATGCTCTGTCTCTCTCTGTCCCAAAAATAAATAAATGTTGAAAAAAAAAATTTTTTTTTAAATAAAAAAAAGTAAGTCCCCAATAAAAATTATGCATACCAAAGCTTGGGTGGAGCATCCCTGATTGACACTAGTCTGTCAGCTTTGTTACCCATCATGGCAGAATGGGTACCATATCCCTGAGGATGATGAAAACTTTGTTTTGAATCCTCTCACAGTATGCATCTCTTCTAATTTGTATAATACTCTTAATATTACAAAACTGTAATTGTAAGTATAACACCTTCCTGAGTTCTGGGAGTGAATTACCAAACATGCAGGAATGAGTGGGGGACCCTCAAAACTGTAGCCAGGGGGTCAGAAGTTAGGGTAGCACTGGGGACTCCCAAAGTGAGGCTGGTGTCTGAAGTGAGGACAGTCTTGTGAAGGACTGTACCTTTAACGACTGAGTTTGGCCAATTCCTATAGTGAAAAAGCATTCCACAAAAATTAACATTTGTTCCTGATTTGTAATTAACCTTAAAGGCCAATCTCTTCTGAAATTACAGGAATATAAAAATATGTCCCTTATATACTAAAGAGTAAGTGAACACACATCATACTAATGAAGACATTCTGAATCAAGACCAAAACAAGGATGACCATTCTTACTGTTATCACCTAAACGCTGCTCTGAAAATGTTGACTAATTCAATAATAGTAAATGAAATATATGAAAAATGAGACCAGATTTTCATCATTTGCCAAAAACATGGTTGTATAATAAGAAAATCTGAGTGGAGCACTGAAAAACTATTCAAATTAATGAGAGGATAATAAAGAGGCCGGTTATAACAATTTTAAATTTTTTTTTTTTAACGTTTATTTATTCTTGAGACAGAGAGAGAAAGAGCATGAACGGGGGAGGGTCAGAGAGAGAGGGAGACACAGAATCGGAAGCAGGCTCCAGGCTCTGAGCCATCAGCCCAGAGCCTGACGCGGGGCTCGAACTCACAGACCGCGAGATCGTGACCCGGGCTGAAGTCGGACGCTCAACTGACTGAGCCACCCAGGCGCCCCAACAATTTTAAACATAAATAGCCTTCAAATGTAACAGCACTAACCAGTTGAAATTTATAAAATAAAAAGTATCATATCTGCAGCAGCAACAACAAAAATAAACACATAAATATTTTACTGTAATGTAGAAGTACCCAGTGTCCATTGATGGATGAATATTTAAATGAAATATGGGATATACACATAATGGATTCTTATTTACCCTTCAAAAGGAAGGAAATACATGTGCTACATATGGATGAACCTTGAAAACATTATGCTAAGTGAAATAAGCCAGGCTCAAGAGGACAAATACTGCAATGTTCTACTTACATGAGGTACCAAGACTACTCTAGGTAGTCACAGAAGAACTGTGAAAGTAGAGTTCAGAGAGAAAGTAGAATGGTTGCCCGGAGCCCAAGAGGGGAGGAATTGGGGAATTATTGTTCCATGTCTCAGTTTGGAAAGATGAAAAAAGTTCTGGAGATGGACAGCAGTGATGGTTGCCTAACAATGTAAATGGACTTAATGCCACCGACTGTATATGTAAAAACAGTGAAGATGGTAAAGTATATGTTATATATATTTCACTGGATTAAAAAATCTTCCTAAAAAACTTTAGGAAGGGGTGCCTGGGTGGCTCAGTCGGTTGAGCGTCCAGCTTCGGCTCTGGTCAGGATCTTGTGGTTTGTGAGTTCGAGCCCCGTGTCGGGCTCTGTGCTGACAGCTCGGAGCCTGGAGCCCATTTCAGATTCTGTGTCTCCCTCTCTCTGACCCTCCCCCGTTCATGCTCTGTCTCTCTCTGTCTCAAAAATAAATAAACGTTAAAAAAAAATAAATTAAAAAAAAAATTTAGTAAGATCTAAGAACTAAAAATCCTACAAAGCTTTAATAAATAGAGATGTAACAGAAGACTTGATTAAAAGGTGAAATATATCAATTTTATCCCCATTCCCCCAAAATATATCAAAATCTTCATGGGAAGGGGGAAGTTACTCTAATTCCAAATTAGTTTTTCATTTTGATTAGGATAAAATTCTAAATTATTTGAAAAAAGTAAGCAAGTAAAAACATCTGAGAAATGCTGAAAAGGAATACTACTCAATGTTACTACATATTAAACAACAATAATAATTAAAGAAATGTGGTACAGATACGAGAATAACCAGATAAGCTGATGGGGCAGAATATGTAGTTTAGAAATAGACCATGGCATATATGAAAATTAATATATATATAATTTAAATTCTTCAATAACTAACATGTGGAAAAACATTTACAAGTTCATTTTTAAAAGCAGCCAAAAAAATGCAAACTATATGGGTAACACACAATTTTTTTTGTACATTCAATTAGGTAACATTTTTTTAAATTATAATAATGATAGATTGTGCTAAGACAGGCACTCTCATCCACTACTTTCCAAAAAGAAGTGTGCCCCCAGCAATTTCATTTTATGTACTAAAAGCCTTAAAATGTTTACATTCTTCAATCTCTTAATTCTATTTCAGAGAATAAATTCTAAGGAAATAATATAAAATATGGAAAATTTTGTTCATGATGGCATTATTAATAGGGATAAAAACCCAGGAATAATCTAAATGTTCATAATATGGAAACAGTTATTTAAATTATGATACTTTTATATAATGGAATACTAAGTAGCTATAAAAAGTATTTATGGTAAATCCATATGAGAGACTCACATAGACATGAAAATGATCATTTTAAATGACAGTGTATTCATATGATGGAATATTATGCAGCCATTAAAATGACAGCTATTTATTTACAATTAAATAAAATTAAAATTCAGTTCCTTAGTCACACTAACCACATTGCGAGTACTCACAAAAACCACACATGACTAACAGCTACTACACTGGGTAGTGAGACATAGAACACTTCTAGCATCATCGAAATTCTATTAGACAGCATTGTCACAACTTTAGAAAACTGAACTTACAGATCTATAAATTCATAGATTTATCTTTCCCACTATAAGTTAATTCAAAAAAACTGACACAGATAAAATAAAAATCACCCCAAATCCTTCCACCCTAACCCAACCTTCACCTACTCTGTTCTAATTCATGTCTTTTTTGCTTAGGTATAACCATAGTATATACATGGTCCCCTTTCAGAAAGTATTCCTGGTAGGCAGTGGCCATATAGTGGTAAAGAGAATGTGCTGGGTCCCTGAATGTAGAAGAGAAACGTCAACATCAGGTAGTTGTGGAATACAGAAATTAAAATAGAGGGGCGCCTGGGTGGCTCAGTCGGTTAAGCATCTGACTTCAGCTCAGGTTGTGATCTCGGTGAGTACTGACAGTTCAGACCCTGGAGCCTGCTTCGGATTCTGTGTCTTCCTCTCTCTCTCTCTCTGCCCCTCCCCTGCTCATGCTCTCTCTCTGTCTCAAAAATAAATAAAAACATTAAAAAATAAAAATAAATAAAAATAAAAAGAAATTCAAATAGATTCCTGGGGAATGGTAGGACTATTTAGAAGGTACATGGGGCACCTCCGTGGCTCAGTTGGTTGAGCGTCCGAGAATATGATCTCGAGGTTCGTGGGTTCTGGCCCCACGTCGGGCTTGGTGCTGACAGCTCGGAGCCTGAAGCCTGCTTCAGATTCTGTCTCCTCTCTCTGCCCTCCCCCCTTGCACTCGTCTCTCTCAAAAATGAATAAGCATTAAAAAAAAAAAATTAGGGGCGCCTGGGTGGCTCAGTCGGTTAAGCGTCCGACTTCGGCTCAGGTCATGATCTCATGGTTCGTGAGTTCGAGCCCCACGTCAGGCTCTGTGCTGACAGCTCAGAGCCTGGAGCCCATTTCAGATTCTGTGTCTCCCTCTCTCTCTGCCCCTCCCCTGTTCATGCTCTGTCTCTCTGTCTCAAAAATAAATAAACGTTAAAAAAAATAAAAAAATAAAAAAATTAGAAGGTACAGATAGGGCTGCCCTCTCTATGAAAGTTCCATCTGAGTTCAGATCCTAAAGATGAGAAAAAAGATAGCCTTCAAACAGAATGCAGAGTTCTGTATGAAGCACAGAAAAAGGGCCAGTATGCCTAGAGCAAGCAAGGAGGAGAGCAGTAAGACACGACCTCTAAGAAGTCAGCAGGGTACAGACTACGTAGGGCACTGAAGCCGTGGTGAGGAGTCTGGATTTTTACTCCAAGGGCAATGAGAAATCTCAAAAGAGTTTTAGCCAGAAAAATGACATGATATGAATTCTACTGTAAATGATTTGTCTAGTTGCTGTAAAAATAATGGTTGGTAGAAAGAAGGCTCAGAGTAGACATTATTCCAGTGGTCTAGGCAAAGTAATGCTAGCGCCATGGACTATGATGAAAAAAAAAAAAAATCCAGAGGTCCATTTTGGATAGGATTAGGTTCAAGATACCTGTTAAATCTCTATACAGAAATGCCTAAAAGCAGGCAGTTGGATTTATAAGTCTGAAGTTCAGCAGAGAGATCTGGCCTGGAGATATAAATTTGAGAATCACCAGTTGATCAGCTATTTTAAAGCAATGGGGCTTGACAAGAGTACCTAGAGAAGAGAATCCAGGATCCAATCTTGAGGTAATCCAATATTCAAAGGTCACACAGAAGAAAAGATTGAAAAGGCCTGGCCAGCAAGATGGGTAGAAAGAAATTCAAGAGAAGAGAGTTAGACAATCATGTTTGCTCCTGTGAGCTAATAAATTGAAGATGATCCCCAAATGGTGTACGTTCCTTCATTTCTTTGTACTTGAAACTCTTGAAGGAAGGGTAAAACTAAGAACAGTAAGGTCTGCATCATCTAACAGCAAAAGCAGCAAAAAACCAAACCAAAACAAAAAAACCTGTCATAATTTATTCCACCCCTCCAATTACCTTGCATGAGGTAAAGCAGTAGCAGCCAAACAAAGATTCTTAAAGAGGTAACCTGAATCCACCAATTGCTGAACAACGGGAAAAAGACAACTCGAACAAGCCCCTTTCGAGTCAGAGATGTCCATGGAATTTCAGGTTTGGCTTTGGCAAATGTTGAGCCTTTAAATATACAATAAAACAAAACATCAAACATTTACATATACTATAGTAATGCTTCCTTGTAACACTATATTAAAAACAGCTGAGAGTAAAAATCAACACATAACCAGTTCAGTTAAAAAGAATCCTCTCGGGGCGCCTGGGTGGCTCAGTCGGTTGAGCATCCGACTTCGGCTCAGGTCGTGATCTCACAGTCTGTGAGTTCGAGCCCCGCGTCGGGCTCTGTGCTGACAGCTCAGAGCCTGGAGCCTGCTTCAGATTCTGTGTCTCCCTCTCTCTCTTCCCCTCCCCTGCTCATGCTCTGTCTCTCTCTGTCTCAAAAATAAATAAAAACATTAAAAATAATAACAAAAAAAAATAAAAAGAATCCTCTCAGATGTTCATTAAATATAACTCCTTGCCTCAATCACTAAGACAGGAGCTCAAAATAAATCAGGCTTACATGAATGTTATACAGTATATTTTTCTCAATTACACAACAGCAATTTCCAAGTTCATCCCTTTTTTACCCTTATGGACACCATGTAATTTATATAGCCACACAGTACCAAAGCAAAGGGGAAAAAATCCTAAGGCCTGAATGAGGGAAGAATATTCCTTTTGGAGATTAAAGTACCATCATAAAGGGAAGATAATATCTAGCACCACTATGAAATAATATAATAATATACATAAGAAATGAGCCAAAGTTGGAACTCACCTCTGATTAAGTCCACGTCAATCAAGTCTGGTTTTATGTGACCCATCTTTTTTGGTTTGTTTTTGAAGCCCTAGAATAAAACAAAACAAAACCAGAGATAAGGCTGAAAAGCTCTTTTAAACACAAAAGGTAAACTCACATTTTTTTTTTCTTTATATCTGACTCCCTTTTAACGGGGACACTTTAATCCTAATGTTCCTTAAAAGAACTTATCATTGGGGCGCCTGGGTGGCGCAGTCGGTTAGGCGTCCGACTTCAGCCAGGTCACGATCTCGCGGTCCGTGAGTTCGAGCCCCGCGTCAGGCTCTGGGCTGATGGCTCGGAGCCTGGAGCCTGTTTCCGATTCTGTGTCTCCCTCTCTCTCTGCCCCTCCCCCGTTCATGCTCTCTCTCTGTCCCAAAAATAAATAAAAAGCGTTGAAAAAAAAAAATTTTTAAAAAAAGAACTTATCATTAATGTTTTAGTTTTTAGTTTATCAAGTGCAAAAAATATACTTTTACTACTTTTTAAAATGATCCAACAATAGGGCCACCTGGCTGGCTCAGGCGTACAGCATGTGACTCTTAATCTTGAGGTCGCAAGTTCAAGCCCCACATTGGGTGTGGAGCCTAGTAATGGTTTTTTTTAAAAAAAAAAAAAAAAAGAAGAAGAAAAGAAATTTTTTTAAAATAAATAAAAAAAAAATCCAACAATGCCAAAGGATCAGTAAGTATAAAATAGCAGCCCCCTCATTACCCTCCCCCCGCCCCTCCTCTCATCAAAAACAAATAACTTTCATCCTTTTTTTTTTTTAACTTTCTCTTGGTATTTACTTCCATACTTCTAAATAATATGTTTATACTGCCATTATTTCATTTATTGATTTGAAAAATAATTTACCAATTCCTAATACAGCATGTAAGAATTTAGTTCTCTTATACAGCTAATCCCCACATCCTAACTTCCACCCCTGAAACATATATCCTTACAATATAGTTATATTCATTTTTGATAAATCAGTAATCAATAGTTATAATATGATCATCATGAAATACTATTCCCTGTAAGCCATATTTTATATTTTTATTCATGGTCGGTTAAAATATTTAACATTTTCAAATACTCAAATGCCAGAAAATTAATCAAAGTCTTTTATTTCTTAAAAAAAAAAAAATTTTTTTTTTGGAAATGCCCTTCCCAGAACCTTCTATCTTCATGTTGTAATCAGATTAGTTGCTCGCCAGGCCTGCTGCACAGCTGACTGTAATGCAGGACTTCTCACTCTCACTCTGACAACCCCCTTCACCTCTGTGGTGAATCTCTAGCTCCTACACCTGTCTTCCCGACGCACATCCTTCACATGCTTCCTGAGAAAGGGGTCACAGAAGATAACTTTTTTAATCCTTACATGTCTGAAAATGAATTCAGTCTACCCTTATACCTAATTAAAGGTTACACTAGGTGTAGAAATCAAGGTTGTTAACAATTTTCCTTCAGGAATGAAGACATTGTTCTGTTTTCTAGCTTCCAATGTTGCTGTTGCAAACTCCAGTGCATTTCTGATTCCTGATCCTTTGAGCATGAATTGTTTCTTTCCTCTGAATCTCCACTTTATTCATGGTGTTCAGAAATTTCGGAATGATGTGCCTTGATAGGAGTCTTTTACATCTATTGTGCTGAAAATCCCTTCTATACGGAAATCAATGTCTTTCAGCTTTAAGGAAGTTTTCCTATAATTTATTTTCATATTTCTTCCCTCTAAGACTTAACTTTCTCTTCTATTTTCTACCTCTTTTGTCTTTTTATTCTGCTTTCCAGAAATTTCCTCAAATTTCTCTATTAAATTTTTCATTTTGACTCTTTGGGTTCATTCCTTTCTACTCTCTTTTACTTTGGGGATTTAGTCAAATATCTAATAAACATTGGCTGTTTCCTTATATACTAGAATGAGGTGCTGAAAACCTGATGGACTAAGTATTCTACTTCAAGGTTTATACCCAAGACAAATGTGTATGTATTTCACCAAATAATGTGTATAAAATGTTCATAGAAGAATTATTTGTAAGAGCCCCAAATTGGAAACTACCCATCAACACTCGTATGTTGCCCATCAATAGCAGAATGGGTAATTGTAGTGTTGTGCTAAATAAACTATAATTATACAACGACATGAATGAATCTCACAAACATAACACTGAACAGAACATATTAGATTAAAAAATGTATGTACTGTATAATTTCATTTATATAAAGTTCAAAAAGGTAAAATTAATCTATAGCACTAGCAGTTGGGATACTGGTGTACCTCTGCTGGTAGCAGTGACTGGAACAGTATGTGAGGGAAGCTTCTATGGTACTGCTAATTATCCATCTCTTGATCTTAGTGCTTGTTACACGATTATGTTCAGTTTGTGGAAATTCCTCAATCTGTACATTGAAAATTCTGTTATATACATATAAGTATATCCATATTTCCTGAACACGTTTTACTTCAACAGAAAATTTTTTTTTAATATAATTTATTGTCAAGTTAGCTAATATACGGTGTATACAGTGTGCTCTTGGCTTTGGGAATAGATTCCCATGATTCATCGCTTACATACAACACCCAGTGCTCATCCCAACAAGTGCCCTCCTCAATGCCCATCAACCGTTTTCCCCTCTCCCCAGCACCCCCAATCAACCCTCAGTTTGTTCTCTTATGTTCTCTTTGTTCTATTATAAGAGTCTCTTGTGATTTGCCTCCCTCTCTGTTTGAAACGATTTTTTCCCCTTCCCTTCCCCCCATGGTCTTCTGTTAAGTTTCTCCAGTTCCACATATGAGTGAAAATATATGATATCTTTCTCTGCCTGATTTATTTCACTTAGCATAATACCCTCCAGTTCCATCCACATTTCTGCAAATGGCAAGATTTCATTCTTTCTCATTGCCATGTAGTATTCCACTATATATATAAACCACATCTTCTTTATCCATTCATCAGTTGATGGACATTTAGGCTCTTTCCATAATTTGGCTATTGTTGACAGTGCTGCTGTAAACATTAGGGTACATGTGCCCCTATGAATCAGCACTCCTGTATCCTTTGGATAAATTCCTAGTACTGCTATTGTTGGGTCATAAGGTAGTTCTATTTTTAATTCTTTGAGGAACCTCCAATCTGTTTTCCAGAGCAGTTGCACCAGTTTGCATTCCCACCAACAGTGCAAGAGGGTTCCCGTTTCTCCACAGCCTCGCCAACATCTGTTTCCTGGGTTGTTAATTTTAGCCACTCTGACCGGTGTGAAGTGGTATCTCAATGTGGTTTTGATTTGTATTTCCCTGATGATGAGCAAATGTTGAGCATCTTTTCATGTATCTGTTGGGCATCTGGATGTCTTCTTTGGAAAGTGTCTATTCATGTTGTCTGCCCATTTCTTCACCGGATTATTTGCTTTTCAGGTACTGAGTTTGGTAAACTCTTTATAGATTTTGGATACTAACTCTTTATCCAATATGTCTAGAAATTCTTTAAAACTTATTGGAAGCTCTGTGTATATGAGCATAGCTTACAGATTTGGGGTTTCACTTCAGTGTAATCAACCAGCTAGAGGGAATCACCAAATGTCCATATCTGGAGGGATAGGAAGGCTACAGATTTCTGTGGTGGAAGTTCTGAGATTAAACCAAGGTTGGGGGGTGGGGGTCACAATTCTGGTTTTAGTATGATTCTTCCCTGCTCTTCGCTGTCCACAGACCCTCTCCAATGAATTTTCTCAGAATACCAGTGGTCTCCTTCATAAGGGGCACTGTTGCCTGTCTTTAAGGAATTGATGAGAAGACTGGAGGTCCAACCTCTCTATATTCAAAGGTCATTTAATCCCCTATTTTTAGCCCTGTGGCTCACCTCTGCCTCACATAGAACCTTGGTGCATTCAAGTCCTAAGCCTCTCTGGGGAGCTTTGCAGGCCAACTGGCATTCTCCTATGCTCTCCTGACACTCTCTTCCATTCATTTTTTATCTTCCAAATATGTGTAGATTTCTCATTTGCTGAGACATTCCTCCTCAATTTTTTTCCTTGACTTTGGGGAGGTACCCATTCTATACAACCCCTTTATGGATTCCTTTCATGTAACTTAGTGGTGATTCAGAAGGGAGAGATTATAAATGTGTATGGCTAATCTACCACATTTAACCAAAAATCTAGTCCTAAACTTTTTTTCAGGGCATGAAGAAAGAATCCTCTCAGGGCCTTTATCATCTACCACCTCAAATTAAAGCAGCTTAATTTGTGATGTTATTAGACATATATTCATTTCTCCTAAAAGATAAAAATGCATGGACTTTTATAGAGTACTTGCTACATCTCCAAGTTTCTAATGTTTCTTAAATTAATCATTATTGCGGGGCGCCTGGGTGGCGCAGTCGGTTAAGCGTCCGACTTCAGCCAGGTCACGATCTTGCGGTCTGTGAGTTCGAGCCCCGCGTCGGGCTCTGGGCTGATGGCTCAGAGCCTGGAGCCTGTTTCCGATTCTGTGTCTCCCTCTCTCTCTGCCCCTCGCCCATTCATGCTCTGTCTCTCTCTGTCCCAAAAATAAATAAACGTTGAAAAAAAATTAAAAAAAAA
This sequence comes from Lynx rufus, assembly GCF_022079265.1. NCBI lineage: Eukaryota > Metazoa > Chordata > Mammalia > Carnivora > Felidae > Lynx > Lynx rufus. The sequence continues at coordinate 125,306,685 of NW_025814834.1, read as the reverse complement.
AAAAATTAATCATTATTGCTCCAAAGGGATGGCATTTACTCAATTTTATTAACATATAGACAACAGTTTTTTACAGGAAAAACTCAGGGCTTAAAAATCCTAATAACCTTGCTGTATATTATGAATCAAAAGTAAGTTTGTGAATTATCTTTTGTGTTTTAAACTCCTGGTTTGGGGCGCCTGGGTGGCGCAGTCGGTTAAGCGTCCGACTTCAGCCAGGTCACGATCTCGCGGCCCGTGAGTTCGAGCCCCGCGTCGGGCTCTGGGCTGATGGCTCAGAGCCTGGAGCCTGTTTCCGATTCTGTGTCTCCCTCTCTCTCTCTGCCCCTCCCCCGTTCATGCTCTGTCTCTCTCTGTCCCAAAAATAAATAAACGTTGAAAAAAAAAAAAAATTTTAAACTCCTGGTTTGCCTAAAAGTTTTATTTCACTACTTCAAAACTTTTAAAAGATGGATTTTAATTTTATAATCATCATATATAAATGCTAAACAAGTTTTAAAAATTAGGTATTTAACCTTTAAAATTAAAGTAAAAATTAAAGGTTACAGCCATTTGCTATTTCCCAATTTTAGACACTGAGCCAGTATTGATCTTCAGCTCTGTTTAACCAAATAAATGTAGTCATCTTTTTTTGGGGGGATGCAATGTTTCTAGCTTTTTTAAATTAATTAATTAATTTATTTATTTTTAATTTACATCCAAGCTAGTTAGCATATGGTGCGATAATGATTTCGGGAGTAGAATCCAGTGATTCATCCCCTACATATAACACCCAGTGCTCATCCCAACAAGTGTCCTCCTTAATGCCCCTTGCCCATTTAGCCCATGCCCCCACCCACAACCCCTCCAGCAACCCTCAGTTTGTTCTCCATATTTAAGAGTCTCTCATGTTTTGTCCCCCTCCCTGTTTTTGTATTATTTTTGCTTCCCTTCCCTATGTTCATCTGTTTTGTACCTTAAACTCCACATGAGTGAAATCATATGGTATCTGTCTTTCTCTGACTTACTATGGTTAGTTTAATACCCTCTAGTTCCATCCACCCAAACAAGTGGATCCTATGTTTCTATATAGTTCAACTACAAACTATAGATTTTACAGAAGAATGTTCTAAAACCTTAAATGTAATGAAATTAAATCTTGGAAGAAATCAAATTTTGAAAGTTAGACATTTCAGAGAAACAATCCTTTAAAAAACACATGCACTAATTTTTGAAATCTACATAATATTCATGGGAATAGTAATTATCTTGGCTATATTCAAAAGCAGAAATTAAAATTTCAAAAGGAAAAACATCACTGCATTGTATTCTAACGGACAAAGACCCTGTGGACATTTGCATCAGTACAATTCCAACTAAAGAAGCTTTAAGTGCCTTAACTTTAGAGGCAAATTAATTTTTCTGCTTCCTTTGCTTTTTAGACTTTTCACCTTTAACATAGAATTAGAATTAGCATTAACTGGAGACAATTACCAAACTATGAAAAACTCCCTTAGCAACAGAAATACATTCATTCGTTCACTTAGTCAACAAATATTCAACATGTGCCTTTACGTGCCAGATACTCCACCTGAGCTAGGTATACAGCAATAAGTCAAAACATAGCTCTATCTTCAAAAAGTGTACACTATAGAATTAGACGATAAAGCCAACGTATGAGCGTTGCTCAGGAAAATGCCCCCTGAACCTCCCTTACCATTTTTTCTGTCCTAAAGGGAGAGAAGTCATTAATCTTATGACCCCTGTTCTTGAGAGCCATGAGAAAGCCACCACAATCCTCTGTACTTGTTTATGCAGAGGAAGAATAAAAAAACACGTGCCATGCTTTTAGGATTTTTCTGCTTTATCCTACACATTCCACAGTATAGGATTTTTCTGCTTTATCCTACACTTTCCATAGTATAATACAGTAAGAGGAAACATGCACCAAGCTCTATTCTAAGCACTTTACATATACTTACATTAACTTGTTTAACTCATTTAATCCTCAGAACTGTCCTGTGAGATAGGTACCTCTGATTACCCTTGCTTTACTGAGGAGGAGACCAGGCACAGAGATTCTACCCCATTTTCCTTCCAAACCACTACATATCCTGCCCCTCATTAACTGGTACAAAATGCATTCCAAATCAATGTAGGGAGAGGATCTTTTGAGATCAAGCGAGACTGCTTGCCTCTGGAAGTTTCAGTGGGATTAAGCTCTGGGAGATGTGAGTGAATTTCCTTAGTGGACGCCATCTCTACCCTAAGAACCCGGGAGAAAGATCGCAGGAGAGAAGCAGGACAGCCCTGCCCTAGTTGCCAGAAAGGTGCTCTGGAAATTCTCTGCCCAGCCCCTGCTACAGCCTCTCCACCCACTGCCCCCGACATAACTGTGCAACCCCGCCAAGGATCAGAACCACCTGACCAGTGGAGCTCCTCCTTTTAGGCAGAGGGACAGAAGTACTGGAGGCACTGCTGCAATATTGTTGGAACATTAATGTATTCAACAGGAAAAAAAAGACAAGTGGAAACCCGATAACACATCTCCATCTTTTAGTGTGTTAAAATTTCCATCTTGTTGCCCGTGAGAGAATCAAATTACTTTATAGTTAGGCACAGAAGGAAGTCCCCCGATTTAAGGGCAGATGATGAACAACGAAACAACGACAAGGCAAGTACAGCACTACTGGAACATGCACGAAGGGCCGCTCGGTCAGATTTAGAAGTCAAAGAAAGATTTCCAAAAGAAAATAATATCTGACCTGAGACCTAAGGATGTGTGAGACTTTGGAAAGACAGACAAGGGGCATAGCACAAGGGAGAATAAAGGTAAGCATAAGAGAAGACCCAGAAATAAGAGATAGCATGACAAAAACTTAGGAAAGTTCAAGAAAGCCAAAGGAGAGTGGAAGTGAAAAGGGGTAAAGGTAAGGCAAGACAGAAGCAGGAAAGGTAAGAACCCAGGCTGTGAAGATTATAACTTGTTAAGAGTGTGTATGTATTTTATAAGGGTACCAGGAAGTCAGGACACAGCTTTAAATAGGAGAAAAACAATACCATTTATGTTAAAACAGGAACAAAGTAACCAGACGGTTTCAGTGATGTGAGGGCTGAGGAGACACTGGGCAGAGAGAACGGAGTTTTTAAAAAAAAAAAAAAAAAAAAAAAAAGCTGTTCCACTAATTTAGATGAAGAGTGGATAAACTATCTGTAAAAGGCCAGACTGCATTGTAGGCCTTGCGGACTCCACCATCTCTGTGGCGACTACTGACCTCAGCCACAATTGCACTACAGCTGACCAAGGCACAGACAATAAATATGTAAAACACAGAGGTCCGCAGTGCAGTGCTCCCGCGGATATGGCCTGCAGGCAGCGGCGTGCAGACAGAGGAGTGCAAACAGATCAGTCCAGGGAATTAGAAACATAAATTGGGAAAAGTATTCATCGTCAAAAGTTTTAGAAGACAGAATCCAGAGGTCTTGGTAATCGAAAATGTGGGGTCAGTGGGAAGACGAAGCCACAGAAGAATTCAAACCCCAGCTTTGGCACTCCAGCTTCTCACAGGATGGAGAAGGCATGAGAAAGGACAGGACTGGATCAAAGGAAGGAAGGTCACATTCTGCTCACACCCCACTCGCCAAGCTGGAAATCTGTGGGGCAGGGAAGGATTCTCCTCCCACGGGAAGGCACTGCAAGTCCCATGACAATAGGTGGAGACATAACAAAGTTCTTACAGGTAGGGAACTGAATAATTAGGAAAACAAAGATAAGATAATACACATTTAAGTCTAGTGAACTCCAAAGTTCATGCCTAAATGTTGATGAGATTTGAGGGGTTTTGCTACTGGTATAAATAAAAGACAATGGCATATTCATAACCATTCATATACCTCTATGTCTATCAAACTATCCATTTATCTCAAATGTATTACATATATACATCTATCTTATTACCCAAGGAAGTTCATTTTCTCTTTTTTGGACAGGAAATTCTTCTAAATTAAATCTTTACTGCAATACTTATATGACGAGGCTAATAACAAAAAAATACCCTTCCTTACCCCTAAGTCCTAATTCCTCATTATTCTTTCTTATTTCTAAATAAGATGTGTACAGCGCTTTCATCGACTTCAGGTACTATCCATTCATTTCTTACCATTGTGGATGAGGAGACAGCTTTCTTAGCCTGTAAAGCGAGAATAATACATCTACTTCTATAGGATTGCAGTAAGGAAAGATCAGGAGTGCGCAGGTGGTGCTTAGGATAATGCCAGGCACATACTACATGCTAGGTATTAATGATGATTATTGTACCGCCGAACACACATACCCATGCCCTCACAAACTATGGTTTCCCCCCAGATACAGTTTTATCCCAATTTTAATTAAATCAGTGATTGATGTTTAGAGTGATGTGATTACATAAATATTGTTACTGGCTAAGCCAAGTAATCAATGATTACATCTCCTTTCTTAGAAATTTTGTTTGTCCTATAATTGTAACTGCCTCATTTTTTTTCCTTTTTCTCCCTACTTTAACTGAGGTATAATTGACAAAAGTTGTATATATTTAAGGTGCACAATGTGACATTTCCATATACATTGACATTGTGAATCAAGCTAATCAACATATCCAATCACCTCACATAGTTGCCATTTTTTTTTGTATGCTAGGAATGCTTGATTTCCAATTCAAGTATATAATACAGTATTATTAACTATAGTCATCATGCTGTATGTTAGCTCTCTGGAACTTATTTACCTTATGAGTAAAAGTTTGTACCTTCTGACCAACATCTCTCCATTTCCTCTATCTCTTAACACCTGGTGACTATTCTACTCTGTTTCTATGAGTCTAACTTGTTTACATTCCACATGTGAGATTGTGCAGTATTTGCTTTCTGTGTTTGGCCTGTTTCACTTTGCATAATGCTCTTCAGGTTCATCCATGTTACTGCAAATGGCAGGATTTCCTTTTTTTTTTTTTTTTTAGATTGAGTAATATTCCATTATACACACACACACAAATACATAACACATTTTCCTTATCAATTCATCCATCAATGAACACTTAGGTTGTTTTCATAGCTTGGCTACTATGAATAATACAATGAACATGGGGGTGCAGAGATCTCTTCAAGATAGTGATTTTATTTCCTGTGGACAAATACCCTGAAAAGGGATATCTGGATCAAATGGTAGTTCTATTTTTAATTTTTTGAAAAGCCTCCATAACGTTTTCCAAAATGGCTATACCAATTTACATTCCCACCAACAGTACATAAAAGTTATCTATTCTCTACATTCTCACCAACACTTAACTATTTTTTGACTTTATTTTTTTTTAAGGTTACTTATTTATTTTGAGAGATACAGAGAGGGGGAGGGGCAGAGAGAGAGAGAGGGAGAGGGGGAGAGAATTCCAAGCAGGCTTTGTACTATCAGCGCAGAACCCGGTGCAGGGCTTGAACTCATGAACCATGCATGAGATCATGACCTGAGCGAAAACCAAGAGTCGGATGCTTAACCGACTGAGCTACCCAGGCATCCCTTTTTTGACTTTCTGCTAAGAGTCATCCTGGCAGGTAGGAGGTGATATCTCATTGTGGGTTTGATTTACATTTCCCTGATGACTCGTGATGCTAAACACCTTTTCATAAAGCCATTGGTAAATATATCTTCTTTGGAAAAATATCTGTTCAGGTCCTTTGTCTTTTTAATTGCATTACTTGTTTCTAACTATTGAGTTGTAGGAGTTCCTCTTACATTTTGAATATTAACCCCTTATCAGATATATGGTTTACAAATATTTTCTCCCATTCCACAGGTTGCCTTTATGTTTTGTTGATTGCTTCCTTTGCTAGGCAAAAACATTTTAGTTTGATGTAGTCCTACTTGTTACTTTTGCTTTTGTTGCCTGTATTTTTGTTGTCAAATCCAAAAAACTCATTGCCAAGACCAATGTCAAGGAAGTTTTCCCCTGCTTTCTTCTAGAAGTTATAAAGACTTACATTTAAGTCTTTAATTCATCTTGAGTTGATTTTTATGTATGGTATAAAATAAAGGTCCAATATCATTCTTCTGCATGGATATACCTATCCAGCATATCCAGCTGTTTTCCCAGCATCATTTATTGAAGAGACTCCTTTTCCCATTGTATATTTTTAGCACCTTCGCCAAAGATTAGTTGACTATGTACACATGGTTTTATTTCTGAGGTCTCTCTTTTGTCCCATTTATTCAGGTGTCTTTTATGCCAGTATCATAGTGTTTTGATTACTACAGCTTTGTAATAAAACTTGAAATCAGAAAGTGTGATGCCTCCAGCTTTGCTCTTAATTAATGCCTGTTTTAGCTATTTGGAGTTCCATATGAATCTTAGGCTTGTTTTTTCTGCATCTGCAAAAAACGCCATGAGAATTTTGATAGATTGTTTTTAATCGGTAGATCCCTTTGGGTAATACGGACATTTTAACAATATTAATTCTTCCAATCCATGAACATGAGATATCTTTCCATTTATTTGTGTCTTCTTCAGTGTCTTTCATCAATGTTTCATAGTTTTCAGTGTATAGATCTTTCACCTCTATGGTTAAATGTATTCCTAAATATTTTATTCTTTTGATGCTATTGTAAATGGAATTGTTTTCTTAATTTCTTTTTGAATACTTCATTGTTAATTTATAAAATTTTTCATTTTCATTGTTTCATTTCATTTGATTTCTTTGACCTATCAGTTGATCAAGAGTACACTGTTTAATTTCCACATATTTGTGAATCTTCTAGTTTTCCTCCTGTTATTGATTTCTAATTTAATACCACTGTGGTCAGAAAAGGTACTTGAAATATATTCAATCTTCCTAAATTTGTTAAGACTTGTTTTATGACCTAACGTATGATCTATCCTGGGGAAGTTTCCATGTGTGCTTGAAGAGAATGTGCACTGCTGCTGCTGTTGGACAGAATGTTCTTTCGATGTCTATTAGTTCTATACAGTCTATTCAAGTCCAATGTTTCCTTGCTGATTTTTCTCTCTGGATGATATATCCATTGCTGAAAGTAGGGTACTGAAGCTCCCAATGATCACTGTATCATTGTCTATTTCTCCCTTTCAGTCTGTTTATATTTGCTTTATATATATGGGTGCTCCTACATTGGGTGCATCAATATTTACAAATGGTATATTCTCATTGTGTTTTTTTCGTTTTGATTGTTCTTAGTATAGAGAAATGCAACAGATTTCTATGTATTGATTTTGTATCCTGCAACTTTATTGAATTCATTTATTATCATTGTCTTTGGTGGAATCTTTAGTGTTTTCTAAATATGATATAATATCATCAGCAAAAAGTAACAGTTTTACTTCTTCCTTTCTGATTTGGATGCCTTGTATTTCTTTTTCTTGCCTAATTGTTCCAGCTGGGACTTCCAATACTATGTTGAGTAAAAGTGAAAAAAATGGGCATCCGGTCTTGTTCCTGATCTTAGAGGAAAAGCTTCCAGCTCTTCACCATTGAGAATAATGTTAGCTGTGGGCTGTGAGATCTTGCCTTTTGCAACAACACGGATGGACCTTAGGGCATTATGCTAAGTGAAATAAGTCAGAGAAAGACAAATAACTTATGATCTATCTTAAATGTGGAATCTAAAAAAAACAAAACACGGGCGCGTGGGTGGCTCAGTTGGTTAAGCGTCCGACTTCAGCTCAGGTCATGATCTCACTGCTTGTGAGTTCAAGCCCCACGTCAGGCTCTGTGCTGACAGCTCAGAGCCTGGAGGCTGCTTTAGATTCTGTCTCCCTTTCTGCCCATCCCTGGCTTGCACTCTCTCAAAAATAATTAAACATTTTTTTTTTAAAAATTTTTTAAATAAAAATAAGTAAATACAAATAAATAAATAAACAAAACAATACAAATAAACCAAGCTCATAGGTACACAAAACAGATTGGTGGTTGCAAGAGCTGGGGGTAAGCGTGGGAGAAATGGGTTAACTGGATTTTTCTATTAGTTTAAATAAATGGAATAAAAATTAAAGGTAATGAGGAAACACTGGCCTCAAAAGATACATTAGATACGATGGACTTAACAGATATGTGCAGGACATCCCATCCACAAGCAACAGAATACACATTATCCAGTGTACATAAAAAATTCTCCAGGATAGGCCACAAGACAAGTCTAATAAAATTTAAGAAGAATGAAATTATGTATGTGGAGATTAAACAACGTGCTAATAACCAATGAGACAAAGAAGAAGTCAAAAAAGATATTTAAAACTTTGAGAACAAATGAAAATAAAAATACAACATACCAAAACTTAGGGGATGAAACAAAAGCAATCCTAAGAGGGAAGTTCATAGTAATAAATGCCAACCTACATTAGTAAAGAACCCTAACAAATTGACAACACTTTAACTTTACATCTCAAGAAACTAGAAAAGAGGAACAAGGAAGCTCAAAGTTAGTAGAAGGAAACAGCAAATATCAGAGCAGAAATAAATGAAATAGAGACTAAAAAGATAATAGAGAAGATCAATAAACCCAGAGCTAGTTTCTTTTAAAAGATAAACAAAATAAACCTTCAGCTAAGCTAGACTTACCAAGGTGGGGGCAGGGGTGAGAGGACTCAAATAAACAGAACCAGAAATGAAAGAGGAGATGTTACAACAGATACCATAAAAAAAAAAGGATCAAAAAAAAAAAAAAAAAAACTAACATGAACAATTATATGCCAACAAATTGGGCAGCCTAAAAGGATAAACTCCTAGAAACACAACCTCCCAAAACTGAATCAAGAAGAAATAGAAAATTTGAACAGACTGATTAATAGTAAGGAGACTGAATCAGTAATCAAAATCCTCCCAGTCAAAAAAAAATTCCTGTAGGAGCACCGGGGTGGCTTGGTCAGTTGAGCATCCGACTCTTGGTTTCGGCTCAAGTCATGATCTCACAGTTCATGAGTTCAAGCCCCACATCAGGCTCTACGCTGATGGCATGGAGCCTGCTTGGGATTCTCTCTCTCTCCCTCTCTCTGCCCTTCCCCTACTCATGCTCTCTCTCTCTCAAAATAAATAAACTTAAAAAATATTATACATTAAAAAAAAATTCCTGTACCAGATGGCTTCACTAGTAAATTCTACCTACCAAACATTCAAAGAATTAATACCAATCCTTCTCAAACTCTTTCAAAAATTAGAAGAGGTGGGAATGCTTCCAAACTCATTTTATGAGGCCAGCATTACCGTAATACTAAACCAGACAAGGACACTACAAGAAAATAATAGGCCAATATCCCTGATAAACATAGATACAAAAATTCTCAGAAAAAATATTAGCAAACTGAATTCAACAATAAATCAAAAGGATCATACACCACAACCAAGTGGGATTTATTCCAGGGATGCAAGGATGGTTCAACATCCACAAATCAATGTAATATATGACATTGACAAAATTAAAGATCAAAATGATACTATCATCTCAACAGATGCAAAAAAAAAAAAAAAGCATCTGACAAAATTCAACATCCATTTATGATAAAAACTCTCAACAAAGTGGGTATAGAGGAAATGTACCTCAACATAATAAAGGCCATATATGGCAAGCCTCATTTTCTCACTCACTTAATTTTCTGCATATACATTACTAATTCATCTTGAAACTCCCTATAAGTGTTACAAATCTGCTCCAAATATGCTAAAACACAACAAATACCAGTTTCTTTCTTTCCCCCTGGAAGATGTCTGTATCACAGTTTTCTGTCCTCTTGCTTCTTTCTGGTCTCATTGCTTTCTAGGCCTGATATAAACTGCCATCCTGGGACACCTCTTAATTATCCTGAAATTCCCTTAACCTCTCTCTGTGCTGGCTATCCTGTTTCCTGGTACTATGGATTCCCCTTTTATGGGTTACTCATTTCATTCTAATACACTACATGTCTTCCCATGCTTTCTGAAAGGGGACATGAGGTTTTGAAACTCTGAAGACCTGAATATATCTTCATGTGGTGCCTTATACTTGGTTAATAAACTCAGCATAAAAACCCCCATAGTATGGGGTTCAAAGCGCATCCAGGTTGTTGTACACATCCACCCCAGGAAGGTGATGCACCCCAACTCCACAGGGACAGAAGCTCCTATGCTCTGGATCCTCCCAGACCTTGCCCTCTGTATCTCTTTATCTGGCTGTTCATCTGCATCCGTTATGATATCCTTTAGTAAACTTGTGAATCTAAGTAAGTGTTTCTGAGTTCTGTAAGCCACCCTAGCAAATTAATCAAACCTGAGGAGCAGATCATGGGAACCTGATTTGTAGCCAAGTAGGACAGAAAGTTGTGGGGAACCTGGGGACCTACTACTTACGACTGGTATCCAAAGTGGGACTGAGCCTTTAATGTGTGGGAGCTGACACTATCTCTAAGTAGACAGTATCAGAGCTGAGTTAAATTGTAGGACTCCTGGGTGGTTTCAGGGAGAAGTGCATGGTGTTGGGGAAAACTTCCACATGGTTGGTGACACAGCAAAGTGTTTGGTGTGAGAATAGTAAAAGAGACTCACAGGAGAAACAAGGTAGACTTTAATTAAGTTCTGAAATATGATACTGCTCCTTAGTAAAGGTGTTAATCACTCAAAAGATCCTTTCAGCAACATAAGAAAGGCCATCTATGACAAACCCACAGCTCATATCATATCAGCAGTAAAAAGCTGAAAGCTTTCCTTCTAAGATCAGGAACAAGACAAGGATGTCCCCTCTCACCACTTTTATTCAACACAGTACTGACTGGACCTCCTAGCTGTGGCAATCAGACAAGAAAAAGAAATAAAAGGCATCCAAATTGGTAAGGAAGGAGTAAAACCATCCTTATTTGAAGATTACATAATATTATATCTAGAAAATCCTAGACTCTGCCCAAAACTATTAGAATAAATGAATTCAGTAAAGTTGTAGGGCATAAAGTTAATATACAAAAATTTGTTGCATTTCTACCAATAACTACTACAGAAAGAGAAATTTTAAAACAAACTCACTGTTGATTTCATCAAAAAGAATAAAATACCTAGGAACAAATTTAACCAAGGAGGTGAAAGACCTGTATTCAAAAACTTTTAAGCCACTGATTAAAGAAACTGAGGATGACACAAATAAATGAACAGATATGCCATGGCTCACGAATTGGGATAGTACTGTTAAGATGTCCATACTATCCAAAGCAATCTATGGATTCAGGGCAATCCCAATCAAAATAGCAATAGCATTTTTCACAGAACCTGAAAAAACTAATCCTAAAATTTGTATGGAGCCCCAAAAGACCTCAAATAGCCTAAGCAACCTTGAGAAGAAAACCAAAGCTGGAGGTATCAGAATACCAGATTTCAAAGTATACTACAGAGCTATAGTCATGAAAACAGTATGGTTCTGGCACAAAAACAAACCATAGATCAATGGAACAGAATAGAGGGCCTAGAAATAAACCCACACTTGTATGGTCAATTCATCTACAACAAAGGAAGCAAGACTACACAATGAGAAAAAGAGTCTCTTCAATAAATGGTTAGGGAAAACTGGACAGCTACAGGAAAAAGAATTTAACTCAACCACTTTCTTCCACCACATCCAAAGATAAACTCAAAATGCATTAAAGACCTAAATATACGACCTGAAACCATAAAACTCGTAAAAGAAAACATAAGTGGTAAACTCTTAGACACTGGTCTTAGCAACATACTTATTAATATGTCTCCTTGGGCATGGACAACAAAAGCAAAAATAAACAGGGGGACTACACCAAAATAAAAAGCTTTTGCTCAGTGAAGGAAACCATCAACAAAATGAAAAAGCAACTTACTGAATGGGAGACAATATCTGCAAATAATATATTCAATAAGGGAATAATATCCAAAATATATAAATAACTCACAGAATTCAATACCAAAAAACTAAATAAAATCCAATTAAAAAATGGGCAGAGAAACTAAATAGGCATTTTTCCAAATACATATACAGATGGCCAATAGACACATGAAAAGATATTCAAAATCACTGATTACAGGGGAAGCAAATCAAAACCACAATGAGATGTCATCTCACACCCGTCAGAATGGCTAGTATCAAAAAGACGAAATAATAGGTGTTGGCAAAGTTGTGGAGAATAGGGAACCCTTGTGCAATGTTTGTGGGAATGCAAACTGGTGCGGCCACTACTACTACAGAAAACAGTATAGCGGTTCCTCAGAAACTTAGGAGAAATTCCATCCAATCCAGCAATTCTATTTCTGGGTGTATACCTGAAGAAAACAAAAACACTAATTCAAAAAAAGATATATGCAACCCTATGTTTGCTACAGTGTTACTGAGAACAGCCTAGATATGGAAGCAACCTAAGTGTCCACTGATAGCTGCATGAATAAAGATATGGTAAATACATACAATGGAATATTAGTGAGCCATAAAAAAATAAAATAAAATACTGCCATTTAGGGCAACATGGATGGACCTAGAGCTAAGTGCAGTTAAGTCAGACAAAAAATACATGACTTCACTTATGTGTAGAATCTAAAGAACAAATGGACAAACAAATTACAGAAAGAGTCTTACAAATACAGAGAATAAATGGGGGTTGCCAGAGGAAAGGAGAATTGGGGCTGGGCAAAACAGGTGAGGGGGATTAAAAGGTACAAACTTCCAGTTACAAAATGAGTAAGTCACGGGGATGTCAAGTACAGCATAGTGAATACAGTCAAGAATATCATACTTTTATGGTGACAAATGCTAACTGCACTTATCATGGTGCATTTTATAATGTATACAAACGTCAAATCAGTGTGTAATATACCTATAACTAATATAGATATTTTTAAAAATCCTTCCAATTTGGAAATGTGTGTATTTAAGTTCTGGGAAAGGTATTATTTATTTGATAATTTCTTCCCCTCCATGTCTTTCCTTTTTTCTGGAACATCTATCTATTAGCTGTCAGGCTTCCATTATGAACTGTACTCACTTTCCTATTTTTTCTTTTTTTTTTTTTTAATTTTTTTAACATTTATTTATTTTAGAGATAGAGAGAGAAAGAGTATGAGTGGAAGAGGGGCAGAGAGAGAGGGAGACACAGAATCTGAAGCAGGTTCCAGGTTCCAAGTTGTCAGCAAAGAGCCCGATGTGGGGCTCAAACTCACAAACTGCTAGATCATGATGTGAGATGAAGTCAGATGCTTAACTAAGCCACCCAGGCTCCCCTCTATTGTCTTTTTCCTTGTTTTTTGTTTTTTTGTATAATTTTTCAGAGAAATAGCTGCAACTTTACCTTCCAACTTTTCTACTAAGCTTATTGGTTAATTTTGCTTTCTGGTTCTCTTACTTTTTCATCCTCAGTCCATTTTTCCTTTTTCTTTTTTTTTTTTTAAAGTATACAGTTCTTTATATTTATTAATTATATCTTTAAAAATAGCATTCTTGGGGCGCCTGGGTGGCGCAGTCGGTTAAGCGTCCGACTTCAGCCAGGTCACGATCTCGCGGTCCGGGAGTTCGAGCCCCGCGTCGGGCTCTGGGCTGATGGCTCAGAGCCTGGAGCCTGTTTCCAATTCTGTGTCTCCCTCTCTCTCTGCCCCTCCCCCGTTCATGCTCTGTCTCTCTCTGTCCCAAAAATAAATAAACGTTGAAAAAAAAAATTAAAAAAAAAAAATAGCATTCTTCTGATTCCTTTGTCATTTCTTTTATCTCTTTCCTTCTTTTTCTTTAGGTCTCAAATATTTGATGATCTTCAACTATCCATTTACATTTAAAAGTAACGGACGCCTGGGGGGCTCAGTCAGTTAAGCATCCAACTTCAGTTCAGGTCATGATCTTGAGGTTTGTGGGTTCAAGTCCTGCATCAGGCTGTCCACTCTCAGCACAGAGCCTGCTTTGGATCTTCTGTCTCCCTCTGTCTCTACCCCTCCTGGTCTCTTTCTCTTTCTCTCTCTCTCTCTCTCAAAAATAAATAAACATAAAAAAAAAAAAAGTGAGGCACTAACATGCTGAATGTGAGCTCAGTGTGCAAAGAGTGAAGCTTGTTAAACAGCAGGCCTCACCATAAACAGCCATTTCATTTCCAGTATGTTTAGGTCTTCTTAGCTGGCCAGTTTCTGCAAAAGGCAATCCCAGTCTTCTGTTGGAGATTATAAACCTGGCCACCAGATTTCTACTTAATCTCCATTATTAGTGCAGTATTTCACACCACTCTAACTTTGTGTCTGGTGTTCCAGAATCCAGAACTTCTCTGGCTCAGCCTCTCCAGAAAGCAAGCTTCAATCCAACCTTCTGTCAGGGGAAGATAAGGGTATCTACGTGACCATGTAGAATAAGGAAAATGATCTGGGGACAGATCGACTGACACTTATAAATAAGCTCAAACAATCCAGTTCCACCTCATTAATTCCTAAGTCTTTTAGAAATTAAATAGAGGAGTTTTCAACAGAAAGCTCACTCGTTTCCTACTGGCATTCCCTATTACAGACACTTACATTTTTACTTTCGTCACTTTCCAACTTTCAAAATTGTGTTAATAGCTCTGACTTATAGTCTTCTCTCCCATTCTTTTAAACCTTGAGGGCCGATATCTTTTTCTTATTCATTATAATTAAAAAAAAATTTTTTTTTAAATGTTTGTTTATTTTTGAGAGAGAGACAGAGTACAAGCGGGGGAGAGGCAGAGAACCTCTGAAGGAGGCTCCGAGGCTCCGCGCTGTCAGCACAGAGCCCGACGCAGAGCTCGAACCCATGAACCATGAGATCATGACCTGAGCTGAAGTTAGGCACTTAACTGACTGAGCCACCCAGGTGCCCCTTATTCATTGTAATTTTAGAGGGATTTCAGAAGAAATCAGATGGGGATCAAGGCACATATTTAAATCATCATCTTCAATGAGGAATCTCATCTGTCATGTCCCTACCATCCAGCTTAACAAACTAAAACATTACAAACACAGTTGAAGTCACTTTTGTGTTTATGATTATTAGCCTTTTAAAATTTTGTAGGCATAAAAATAAAAATATTCTAGGTATAATATCATTTTCAAACACTGAGTTTCATTACTCTAATATTAATTAGAAAAAAAATCAAAGAATAAAAAAATAACGCAGGGGCACCTGGGTGGCTCAGTCAGTTAAAGCATCCGATTTCAGCTCAGGTCACGATCTCGCAGTTCATGGGTTCGTGCCCCGTGTCAGGCTCTGTGCTGACAGCTCAGAGCCTGGAGCCTGCTTCAGATTCTGTGTCTCCCTCTCTCTCTACCCCTCTCCTGCTTGCACTCTGTCTCTCTCTGTCTCAAAAATAAACATTAAAAAAATTTTTTTAAATAAAAAAAATAATGCAAAGAGATACATGCACCCTGATATTTATAGTAGCATTACGTACAATAGCCAAATCCTGGAAACAGCCCAAGTGTCCATCAACTGATGAATGGATAAAGAAGATGTGGCATGTGTATATATATGCAATGGAATATTACTCAGCCCTATAAAAGAATGAAATCTTGCTATCTGCAACAACATTGATGGAGCTAGAGAATATTATGCTAAGTGAAATATGTCAAAGAAAGACAAATACCATATGATTTCATGGTAGTCATGAAGTCATGTGGACTTTAAGAAAACAAAACAGATGAACAAAGGGGAAAAAAAAGAGAGATAAACCAAGAAATAGACTCTTAACTATACAGAACAAACTGATGGTTAACAGTGGGGAGGTGGGTGAAGGGATGGGTTAAATCAGGGATTAAGGAGGGTGCTTGTGATGAGCACTGGATGATGTATGAAAGTGTTGAGTCACTATATTGTACACCTGAAACTAATATTATATGTTAACTAAATAGAATTTAAATTAAAACTTAAAAAAAATTTTAAATAAGTGCACCTGGGGGTGCCTGGGTGGCTCAGTCGGTTGAGTGTCCGACTTCGGCTCAGGTCATGATCTCGTGGTCTGTGAGTTCAAGCCCCGCGTCAGGCTCTGTGCTGACAGCTCAGAGGCTGGAGCCTGTTTCGGATTCTGTGTCTCCCTCTCTCTCTGCCCCTCCCCCACTCATGCTCTGTCTCTCTCTCTCTCTCTCTCTGTCAAAAATAAATAAACATTAAAAAAAAAAATAAGTGCACCTGGGTGGCTCAGTCAGTTAAGCGCCCGACTTCAGCTCAGGTCATGACCTCACAGTTCATGGGTTCAAGCCCCTTGTGGGGCTCTGTGCTGACAGCTCAGAGCCTGGAGCCTATTTCGAATTGCATCTCCCTTTCTCTCTGCCCCTCCCCCACTTGTATGCACGTATGCACTATCTCTCTCTCTCAGAAATAAACATTAAATTTTTTTTAATTTTTAAATAAAAAATAAATAAAAAGAAAAAACAATATTAATTAGAATGCTCATCTTAGCAAATATATCCCAAGGGATATGGGAGTGACTAAGGTGAGCTTCATCACTGAAAATAATGTTAGACCTTAAATTCAATATATTCTCCCAATTAAGAAATTTTAGAAGACAATTGTCATTGGGAATATGTATGAAATTCTTGTGTATAACATTATGATTTCTCCTATTTTTTTCTATTGGTGTGACTTAAGAAAATAGCTATATTGAGATATAATTCACATATTATAAAACTCACCCATTTTTAGGTGTGTAGTTTTAGTAATTAACGAACTTAGATTTCTAGTGTATTTATATAGTTGTGCAACTATCATCACATTCAAGCTTAAGAACATTTCCATCAATTCAAAAGCAAGAATGGCAATAAGTCTCTGTTCCTATCCCCCAGCCACAGGCAACCACTAATCTGCTTTCTAATCTATAGATTTGCCTTTTGTAGAAATTTCACATAAACTGAATTACACAATATATAGTCTTTTGTGTCTGGTTCCTTTCACATAGCATAACATTTTTGAGGTTCATCTATGTTGTAACATGTATTAATAGTTTTGGGGGTTTGAGAGGGAGACAGAGAGAGAGAAAGAACACACATGCACACGTGAGTGTGTGAGCAGGGGAGAGGCACTGAGAGAGAGGGAGAGAGAGAATCCTAAGGAGGCTCTGCACTGATAGCACAGAACCCTACGCTGGGCTCGATCTCACAAACCATGACACTTAACCAACTGAGCCACCCAGGTTCCCTATATTAATAGTTTTAACTGCTGAGTTGTATCCCATTGCGTAGGTAAAACACATTTGTTTATCCACCTACCAATTGATAGACATTTGGACTTTTTTCTAGTTTTTGGCGATTATGAATAGTACTGCTATGAACATTTGCATGTGCTCATATGTTTTTATTTTTCCTGGATAGATCCCCAGGAGTGGAAATGGAAATGCTAGGTCATATGTGAAGTACAGGTTTAATTTTTTAAGAAACCACCAAACTATTTTCCACTTTCCATTTCCACCAGCATTGTACAAGCATTCTAATTCCTGCATGCCAATCTAACAAGTTAATGGTAGTATCTCCCTATGGTTTTAATTTGTACTTCCCTAATGACTAATAATGTTGAGCATCTTTTCTTGTGCTCATTAACCATTCATATGCTTTCTTTGGTGAAATATCTACTCAAGTATTTTGCCCATTTTTATATTGGGTTTTTTGATGAGTTGTAGTTTTCTTACTGAGTTGTAAGAGTTCTTTATATATTATACAAACACTGTATTATATATATACACACACACACGTTATATATATGTATAATATTTTCTCCCAGCGTATGGCTTGCTTTCATTTTTCAATGGGATATTCTGAAGATAAATTTTAAATTTTTATGAAGCCCAACTTATCAATCTTTCCTTTATAGATATGTTTTCAAGAAATCTGTCCTATTCCAAGGTCACAAAGATCTTCTATCTTTTCTTCTAGAAAATCTATACTTTAGATTTTACAGTTAAGTGTATGGTCCATTTTAATTGGTTTTTGTGTGTGATGTGAGGTAAAAATCAAAGCTCATTTTTATACATGTGGATATCCAATTGTTCCAGTGCAATTTGTTGACAACACTATCATTTCTCCCTTGAAATGCTTTGGCATCTTTGTCAAAAACCAACTTATCAAAACCATAAGGATTTATTTCTAGATACTCTATCCTGTTGCATTGATCTATTTATTACTCGTGCCAATACTATATTTCCTGGATTACTATAGCTTTATAGTAAATTTTGAGATCCAGTAATGTAAGTACTCCAAGTCTTTCTTATTTTTAAACTTGTTTTGAATATTCTAAGACCTCTGCATTCTTTATCGATTTTAGACTTAGCTCATCAATTTCTACCAAAAAAGAAAAAAAAGGCTATTGGAATTTTGAAAGGATTATATTGAATCTGTAGACGCATTTGCAGAGAATTGCCACCTTAACAATAAACTTAACAATATTGAGTCTTTCAGATCATGAACGTGAAATGTTACTCTATTTATTTAGATCTTTAATTTCTCTTAGCAATGTTTTGTGGTTTTCAGTGGACAGGTCTTATACTTTCTATGTTAAACTTATTCCTAAGTACTGTATTCTTTTTTAGCTATTTGAATGAATCCTTTTCTTAATGTCACTTTTGGATTAGTCATTGCTGGTTTTTAAAAATACATGACTTCTGTTTATTGACCTGGATTCTAAAGACCTTGCTATACTCATTTGCTAATGTTAGTAATTTTTTGTAGGTGCCTTAGGATTTTCTAAATATGGGAACATATCAGGAATGAAGGCAATTTTTTCTTTTCTATCTCAATGCTTTTTATTTCTCTTCCTTCCCTTACAGCACTGGTTAGCAATGTTAAATAGCTGTGGTGAGAGCAGACTTCCTTGCTTTGTTCCTGATTTTAGGAGCAAATTACTTTTTTTTTTTTTTTTTAGAGGAAATTACTTTTTATTTCTAGTTTATTGTTAATGGGCATTAAATTCTGTCCAATGCTTTTTCTGTCATTAATGAGATCATGCAGTTTTGTCCTTTATTCAATTCATATGGTATATTATTTTCAAATGTTAAACCAATGTTCATTCCTAGGATAAACCCCACTTGGTCCCAGTAGATAGTCCATTTTATATGTTGTTGAATTTGGTTTGCTAATCTTTTCTTAAATATTTCACACCTACGTTCACAATGAATTTTCTTTGTCTGGCTTTAGAGTCAGGATAATACCGGGCTCATAAAATGAGTTGGGAAGTGTACTTCCTCCTGTTTTCTGAAAGAGTTTCTGTAGGTTTCTGTAGTATATCTGTTCTTGACTTAATTAATTGCTATTCATCCTTCAGATCTCATTTGAAGTATCAATTCCTTAGCGAAGGCTTCTCTGACCACCTTGACTAAGTCCATTTCCCTTGTCGTAAGTATAATAGTTTGTAAAGAACAGCTGTCCTTCTTAGCATTTATTACGAATTTTTATTCACTAAGAGGATTTTTATTGTTCCTCTCCCACTTTAAGCTCCATGCAAAGAAAAACACTGAGCGTTTTTGCTCATCATTATTTAGACATTAGTACCTAGTCTACTACCTGACATATGGTAGGTAGGTGCTCAACAAATATTTAGCAATTGAAGAATACATAATGACTGCCTTAGTTTTATTTTTGGTATTTCTTTCCCTTCTTGGAATTACTGTTTTGTTTCTCTAGATTCTTCATATTTTAACTTGAATCTCTATAAGTCTTCCTAGTCAATCTAGACATTTTTTTGTTCATATGTACATTTTTAGAGTGATATAATTTTATCAAGTATTACTTCAGAAACATTCCATAGATTTTGTTGTAATGTCTATTCTTCAAAAACACAAACACAATGTGGCTCCTCTATTCAAAAACCATGAAAAATTTTCCGTTTTCTACAGAATAGTATGAAAATTTCTTAGTAAAGCATTCAAGTCCGCTCCAAAATGATTTATGGCCTATCATCTCATCTATATACCTTATACTCCAATCAGATAGGGCTACTTGCTCTTCTCTTAAACAAATACTATACTTCTGTTCATAAGTACTTTTCCTCTTATGCTCAGCACCTAGCAAAATCCTTAAACACAGTAGCTCAGAAAACGTTTGCGGAAGAGTTCATATACTTTTCATAACCCAAGTTAAGATTTTTTTTAATTTACATCTTCTATGATTTTGAAGTTTTTTTTAACTGAAATAATCACTATTTTTATTGCCATGTTCCCACATTTGCAAATTTTTCTCTTTTCAGTGGTAATAACCTTTTAATCTGTTTTACTACTTTTTTATTGAGGTATAATTAACATACAGTTTCAGGTTACAATGTAATGATTCAACAATTCTGTATGTTACTTATCACACTAAGCATCCTCTTAATCCCCTTGATCTATTTCACCCATCTGCCACCCACCTCCCCTCTGGCAACTACCAGTTTGTTCTCTGTGTTTAGGAGTCTCTTTGGTCTCCTTTTTTGTTTCCTAAAATCCACATGAGTGAAATCATGTGGTATTTGTCTTTCTTTTTCTGACTTATTTCACTTAGCATTATACTCTCCAGGTCCATCCACCTTGGACCATCCACTATATATATATGTTATATATATATAATTCATTCATCTATTGATGGACATTTAGGTTGCTTCTATATCTTGACTATTGTCAGTGGTGCTTCAATAAACACAAGGGTGCATGCAATTTTTCAAATTAATGTTTTTGTTTTCTTTGGGTAAATACCCAGTAGTGAAATTACTGGATTATGTAGTGGTTGTATTTTTAATTTTTTGAGCAACCTGCATACTGTTTTCCACAGTGGCCACACCAATTTACATTCCTATCAACAGTGAACGAGGTTCCTTTTTCTCCATATCTTCATCAGTACTTGCTGGGTCTTGTGGTTTTTATTTTAGCCATTCTGACTGGTGTGAGGTGGTATCTCACTGTGGCTTGGATTTGCATATTCCTGGTGAAATGTTAAGCTTCTGTTCATGCTTCTGTTGGCCACTTTTATGTCCTCTTTGGAAAAGTGTCTTTTCAGATCCTCTGCCCATTTTTAATCATTACTTGCTTCTTTGGTCTTGACTTGTAAGAGTTCTTTGGACGTTAACCCCTATTGGATAGATCATTTGCAAATATCTTCTCCCATTGAGCAGACTGCCTTTTTGTTTTGTTGATGGTTTCCTTTGCTGTGTAAAAGTCTTTTATTTTGATGTTGATTCAATCGTTTAAATTTGTTTTTGTTTCCCTTGCCTGAGGAGACTGGTCTAGAATTTCTAAGGACAATGCCAAAGAAATTACTGGCTATGTTTTCTTCTAGGAGTCTTACGTTCTCAGGTCTCACATTCAGGTCTTTAATGCATTTTGAGTTCATTTTTGTGTATAAGAAAATAGTCCAATTTCATTCTTTTGCATGTAGCTGTTCAGTTTTCCCAGACCATTTGTTGAAGAGACTGCCTTTTCCCTATTGTACATTCTTGCCTCTTGAATTATACTTGTATTGTGTAATTTCTAATTTTATTGTACTGTGATCTGATGTTAATATTATTATTTAATTTTCTTTTTTAAATTTTTTTGTCAAAAATATTTATATTTGTGTAATCTATTTTTAAATTGCATTAAATACTTTGTGTCCTATATTTTGGTCTATTTTTGTCTGAGACTAAAACATATTTGAAAAGATACCTTGGCTCTTCTCCCACCACCACTAGACTGTGAAATTCATATATATCTTGTTGACTGTACTCTCAAAGCCTAGAACATGTTGGTACATTAGCTTAGTAAATTTTTAGAGTTGTCTTTAATTTGATCCTTTCCACTGCTGCTAAATTCAAAGTATACATTAAGGAGTTGTTAGGTAGATTACCTTGTGACAGAACAATGAATAAAAACATATATAATAGATAGCGTTAATTAAACTGAGCAACAGATACTGAGGTCCTAGTAAGAATCAAGAGGTTCTAAAAATGGGATGCAAACACAATTCCTGCTTTGAGGCCTATGAAGATGCACAGGTTAACAAATACTTTTGATTTGGTATACTAAAAGGAAGGTCTGCATAAAATGGCACGGAAACGAGAGTTGAGAAAATCTTTAGTTGGGTAGGGGAAGGCAGTCAATAAAATCTTTTTAATGATACAGAAACCAAAACCCAGAGACACTACAGCACTGTTCAAGATCACAAGGCTAGAGATCACTAAAAGAGGATCTCACTCCCAGTTCTGTGCTCTTTTCATTACATCTTACTATCAGTACTTTACAGCAACTCACAAAAGACTAACAGGCCAGGATTTTAGAGAGTTACAAAATATAATGTGGGAGTTTATTCATCCTTCCCCATGTCCCCTTAATATATAAAAAAATCAAGGACAGCCCAAAACTGTAAAAGTTTGCCATGTACCATGTAGTTCTAACAGCTTTGTAGTTGACTGGCCTGTTATGCACCCTACAAGTGTTGGTTAAATGTATTTCACCAGAGATTTAAACATCCCAGGCCAATCAATGTGACTTACAGATAAACAAAACTATTAAATTGTATTACACCCACACATACATGTATTTTTTTAAGTGTTAATAAAAGATCTGCAACAAATGTTTAAAATAGCAAGGTCCAAAAAGAAGAATCTGCCAGCCATTATTCAGCACTTTCCAAGGAAGTAAGACCCTGAATCTGTAGATCTAAGTATTAAAGTCAATAGGGAGAGACATTCTTTTAGGGGCTGGGATGGTCTTTAGGCTTTTCCACATCTCTCAAGACTATTCAATAACATTTGACTACCAAGCAACCCTCCCGTGACTAATTTGCACCAACCTCCCACCTGTCCCAGTACATACTGACACCACAACCCTGACTCTGGAGCATTAGATTATTTAACCCTCCCCTCCCCTATTATAAGTTAATAAACTGGCATTCTGAATCACACATCAGTTTTTGGTTGGTTAACATGAAATAACCCCATGAATCTGCTCAGTTCTAAGAGCAGGGTAGAAAAAAGTTTAAGAACCTGAAAAACTTAAGACCACACTCTAAACCGGTAATTGAAAAAGTGATTCAGGCCACAAATGGATGTGATGTAGCTTGCACGGGAAGAGAAAAAGGAGAAAGAAAGGAAGAAGAAGAGGGAGAAGGCGGTGAAAGAGGAAGTGGAGGAGGAGGCAGAAAGGCAGGGGGAAGGGAAGATGCTCTGAAAAAAGTCTGGATATTTCGCATAAAAAAGCATCTTCCTGAGGCTCTGGCAGTCCTTGGCCTGCATTGCCACAGAATAAAACTGACCAGAGTTAAGCAGCCACAGCCCCCTTTGTAGGGGACATTTGTTTTCTAATTCATCACAGACCAACCACACTCCTCTCTATTTCCCTGATATTGAGGTCAAATGTCAACTGTCATTTATCATTCTGCTTGCAGTGTTTTGTCTTCCTTCCAGACTTCAAAGAATAAAGAATGCCAGACTTGGTGGATAAGTGCAGATTTTATAAAAAGTGCAAACCACTCTCCACATTAATTCAGTAAAACAAAGCTAGAATCAAAGAAATCAATTTACCTTAATCTGAGTCTGTTCGATTGACTTTTCCCATATCTGCTGATCATATGCTCCAATCTGAAATAGGGAGCAGGCTATTTGAATGATGCAAAGGAAATCCTGTTATTTAGGTCAAATGTCACAAAAGTCACGAAACTACTAAGCATCAATACAGTATCTGGGGAATGTTTATGCTTCTCAGAGGTTAGAGTAAGTTATTTAAAGGACTGTTGCACTCAAAAGTCTAAAGTAGCTGGATCGAAAAGTAAGTTAAAAAGTACTGTCCAAAATATTTCAAATTAAGCATTACCTTACAAGATATTTCCACTTCTTAAGGAAAACATCAGTAGGAAAACTAGAGAGGAATAAAAAGGTAACGGACAGCTCAGTAAGACTGTTGCCAGTACCAATCTGAGCTGTGAAGATACAAGTTTCACGTCTAAAAAAAACACAGCAGTTTGATCAGAAGCAAACTTTCAGAGCGTTGCTGGGGCACGGTGTATGCGGCCTGGAGAAGGGAGGGGACTTGAGAGTCCTATTCGGGGACCGGGAACAGAGCCTAAAAGACCTAATGACCTTGCGCCTCGGTTTGTCCGTTGATGTTGGGAGAGAGACACCGTGCTGGAATTGCCGGCACTACCGAGCTTAGGGAAAGCTAACGGGGGATTCTTTGCGGGGGCATTTTGCAGGAAGTCTGCTTTACAAATAAAAAAAAAAAAAAAAAAAAGGTTGATATTACCTTCTTTTGGTACCACGATATAGCATCTCTCTCATTTGAGGCCATCTGTGTCTCCAGCCAGAGAATGGGATTTCACTGAAAACGAAGGAATAGCAGTCGGTGAGTCCGGTTGCTGAAAGGTACTCTCCCAGTTTGGGTAGAACTCAAAAATCGCTTCTCTCGGCGTCTCCATGAGCTGCTGACTGTCTCTTCTCCGGCTGGTTGCCAGGAAAAAAAGACAAAAACAGAAGCAAACCAAAAACCTCTGGTGCAGTGGCGCCGGGAGAAGCGTCTCTGCGATATTTGGTGCGAGTGTGTTCAAGGCTGCAGGGGAGGGGAGGGGAGGGCAGGTGGCTGGAGTTGGCCCGCACCCCCTCCTCCGCTCCCCGGCGTCCGGCTCTCACCTGGTGCCCGCTGCCCCGCAGTCCGGCGGCCGGGACCTTCCTCCTCAGTGGCCCCGGGCCCGCCATGAGGCCGGGGGAGAGACGGCGGGCGCCGCAGGCCGCATCTTCCCCCCGGGGCGCAGACGCCGGCGCGGCCGTTACCATGGAGACCGCGGCGGCCGCGCGGGCCTCGGGGGCAGCCGGCCGCCCGCGCCGGGAGGAGGGCAGTCTGCTGCGGCAGCCGCGGCGCCCTCCAAGCGCGACCTTCAGGGTCACCGGACCGACCCCCAAATAAGCCAGGAATCAACTGGGAAAGGACGGGGATGAGACGTGAAGGAGGGCTTCGCTGGCCGCCAGGGGCTGCGGCAACGGCCGGAGGCTCGGCGCCCGGCTCTTCGGGTGCGGAGCGGAGGGCCCCCCCCCAACCCCGGCGCGGGAGGCAGCCGCTGCGGGGCGAAGGGCGGGCGGGCGTCCTGCGAGGCCCGGCTGGCGGGCGGGCCGTGACTCAGCCGGCCGCGAACTGGGCGAGGGCAGCGCCGCAGACCACGGTGCGGCCCCGCTGCGGCTTCCGCTTTCCGGGTTTTGCACGAAAGTGGCTCCGCCCCCGCCCGGGCCTGGCCCCCGGGGCCTCCGCCGGGCTCCCGGACGCAGGGGCTGGGGAGCCACACGACCCTCAGAT
The DNA here is from genome assembly GCF_022079265.1 of Lynx rufus. Taxonomy (NCBI): domain Eukaryota; kingdom Metazoa; phylum Chordata; class Mammalia; order Carnivora; family Felidae; genus Lynx; species Lynx rufus. The sequence continues at coordinate 125,281,492 of NW_025814834.1, read as the reverse complement.
CACGCTTCAGGTCACTTCCTGAGAAACGACTTGCCCAGACGTCGACCTGAAGGAGGTCGGTCCAAATGTCCTAAGAGCTGCCCGTTCATTTCTTTGTAACACTTCTCTTTGTCTTACAGGTTTCTTTGTGCTCCATTATTTAGTGTCGTCCTTCCCTAAAGGGCTGTGGGTTCAGTGCAGTTGGAGCCTGGCACATAGGTTCTCAGTCTGGGCTGGATGAACGCAGTTTTCTTGCATTTACGCCGTCCCCGGACGAAGGGCGCGGTGGGCTGCTTGTCACCCTTAACTCTCAGCAGCTCTGAGATTTAAACTTTGCGGGTGCTCGAGACTGAGGGAAGAGGAGGGCCAAGGCTTGGCGCAGTTCCAGGGCACGTTTCCCAAATTAGGGTAGGGGAGGGTGACGGCAGGAAGAACTGTCTCTAGGCTAAGAGTTCGAGCAGGCTGATAGGGGTCAGGAGAAAGGAATGGCTGCGCGCTAAAAGGAGTATCTAAGGATACCTTCCTAAGGTTTTGAGCTGCTTTCCTCCTCTATAGTGCAGGGCTTTTTGGCCATTAGTGGAACACTGACCCCTAACGGCCGTTCCCACCCCACTTGAAGCAGTGTCCTTGCTTGCCCCAGCAGTCAGGTAAAGCTAATGACAGATAATGGTCACATTGGCTACACTTCAGAAAGCCTGAGAAGTGAGGTTCTAAATGTTTTACAAACATTTCTTGCCTATTAAATCGGGGTAAGGTGAAGTTATCCCATTCTACTGCTAAGGAAAATCCACTAAAAAGTATAAATAACTCCTACAGAACTAATTAAAAATTATTTCATCCAGGCTTGATTTTTATATGGCACGCATAGGCTGTGGTTCCCTTTCTGGTTTGTTTCCTGACAGCTTTCCCCCTTTCTTAAACATAATTCTGCTGGGTTTCAGAACAAATGGCCAACTTTAAAAAAAAAAAAAGTGACAAATGAGAAAGTCATCTTTATCTAAATATTTAAGTCCTAAATTACATTAATAACAAAAACATTTTACTTCGTTGCTTAGCGCACAGAGACTTTTTGGGGAATTCGTGAAAGAACTGAAGTTGCATTAGGGAATAGTAGGAAGGGGCAAATCATCTTACAAACTTTTCAGTGCTAAGACTGCCACTGAACACTGCATAGGCTTTAAACCAAGAACTGTATTCAAATCCCTGTTCCAATTAAAGCACTGTGTGATCTTCGGCAATTTACTCAACCTAACAAGCCTGTTTTCTCACCTGTATTTGTTATCTACCTAGTAAATACTAAAGGCTGTGAATATTAAATGGCCCACAGCACTTACTGAAAAACCATTAGTTCCCTTCCCAACCAAGGTCTATCAGGGCTTAGGACAAGTATTTCAAAAAGAAGTTCACACAAAATCTGGAGGAAGAAGATCCACTGCATTGTATCACTTAATACATCAACGATGTCCAAAATGTCTGCTCACCATCTTCATTAACACTGCATGCATGTACTTTGAAAAATACGGGCACAGCCAGATGAACAATTTGGCTGTCCTCAAGTAGATAAAAACCCAATTTAAGCATCAGAAGGCACAACTACCACAAATGCCAAGTGTAGCTTTTCTTCCCCCAAACTAGCTGCACCTCAATGTGACGGCATTTTCTCATTATCTATGACCTTTTCTTTTAGGAAGGACACAAGATTTTTTCTAAAACACTAGAAACTAATGGGGACATAACAAGGTGGGAGGATTAATACTTTAAAAACAGGTTTCAGGTATCTAGAATTCACACGTACTATTCATTTTCTCATGAAACATAAGTAAAGGACAAATCAGACTTTTGTTTATTAAAAAAATACTTTACAGGGAAAAAAAAAACCTCTATGCATTCCATTGTCCTATTTTACAAAGAAATAGCTTAACAATTTAACACACTTAGACAGCTACAAAAAAGCACTGTGTTAAAAGGATTATTATTCACACAAATTTAGATTTAAGACTATTCATTAAAAACCTTTTTAAAACACTCGTTAATGTCAATAAACAAACTAAGGCCACACAACGCAAATAGTCCGCCAGGCAAATTATACATTTCATCTATATGCAAAGACCTCTTAGATAAATTAAAGCCACAGGAAAAAAAGTCTTAGCTGCCAATCAAAATGGAGTTTAGTCACAGAAAACACTATTACATGAAAATTTACAACATGTGATAGAAGTAGTACATAAGTATTTCTTTAGAGAATTGAAAAGTGCTATATTAAGAGACAGTGGTCTCAACTACATGCACAAGTGGATCATAAAAAATTTATGAAGAAAATGGAAGGCCATAATATTTATGGAGATACTTGCTTTTAAAGCAACAAACTTTCAGGATGAGCATAGGTCCCTTATGTGGTAAAGAAAAACATTTGTCTTGTACATTTCCTCTACTTACTGCATGACCAATAAATACAGCTACACTTGTTTAAAAAAAAAAAAAAACTTAGCAGAAATATGAACTTCTGCCATGTACTAGTGAAAGGCTCTTTTTTTTAACCTGTAGCAATGATAAAATAGATTTATTAGAAAGACACAAACTCAATTATCCTAAAAGTATAAATGCAAATAAATTTTTAATGGCAAATACAGATGAAAATATAATGGGCTAATATTAATGATCAAGAATATATTCACTAAGGGTTTTCTTGAATCTTTGAGTCTTGTTTCTAAATTAGTTTTCATTCTAGACACTATTTATAGAGGGAAAGGCAATAAGCAAAAGTTTCTCCAGGCATTAAGTGTGAACTTTATGCCTATTAAGACTGATGCAAGATGTTGCAAGACATCTTTTCCTAAGGTTTGGTAAAGGATTTTATTTAACAAGCTCCATTTTCCCCCTACAAGAGCTTGTAATGTTAGTCAACTGATATTCCAACTGTCTCCAAGGGGAAAGGGCACCTTTCAAGATTTTAATTAAAAATAATAAAGTTAAGTGAAACAAATCCTAAGTACTGAATAAGCAAATTGAAAGTACAATTAAGCTTAGGGATTCATTTTTAAAGAGTTAAAAATTTGGAGGGGAAAACTAATATGTAGGTTTTTATTATTATTGCTTTATGAATTTGGGATACCTCTTTGAATCATAATCCTACTCCTAACATATATTGGTAATTACAGAATGACTTCTGGGGCAGGGGGAAGACTTTTATCCTTATTTATGAATACCATAAAATCATTCTAGTTACTAAGTTACGAATATTCATTTATCGGGTCCTTTCCATAAGCACATTTTTAAAATATCCCTCTGCTCCACAAAATACTCAAACTTACAGCCACGTTCTGCAAGTAATCTCAAAGAGTTGGCACAACAGATAATATACCAAAAAGGAAGATCAGCTTAAATTTCAGTTACAACTTCACTGCCATCACTACTTTACAAATCAGAAGACGCCAGATTGCTCCATGCCTCACTCCACCAAACCAAATAATTTCAAGATTTAGAAAAGTTGCAATCATTTGTATCACTAAACTAGGATACAACTTTGAAAGCAGTAATAAACTCAAAACTTGAGCTTTTATAGTCATCAGTCTTTAAAGCATGCTATTAAATCTAATACTCACATAGGACATTCAGTTTCCAGATACATGACTAGCTAAATGTTTCTCTCTCCATTCTATTGCAATTCTAACATACAATGAATTTATTAGTACATGATTTTAAACATTTGTATACTCTTTTCACGTGTTTATATTGGAGGTGAGGGTAGAATGTTTTGGAAAAGGAAAATGGGGATTTGCTTTTGATTGTAGGTCTTTGCAGATCCGCTGGTTCCTGAGTGATTATACACAGTGCTGGCTGTCAGGAGACAGTCTCCTTGTTTATTAGTAATGACCAGCTTAGATGACAGATGGCATCTGCTGGATGGCAAGTGGGAGATGGGGAAATCGGATCTTGGAAGACAAGAAAAATTAAAAAAAAAAAAAAAGTTTTTGCTTTAACAACCTTGTTCTTCATGATTATTTTAAAAAGCAAATGTTGCCTGAGAAGAATTCTACTTTGCACAGCCTAGTAAAGCTCTATGAAATTCTTCTGGACAGAAAAACAAAAACAGAGAAAACCTAAATCCACATACTTTTGTGATTAACCCCTCCCCCCTCCAAAATAACAAAAACACCCTCAAAGGCAGGTCCCTTTAAAAACTAGTCTTGATAAACTAGAATTCACCCTAGAATTTATACCCAAGATTTTAAAACACCCCTGCAATAATCACATTACTTTTCATACCATTCTAATTACCTTATTTACAAAGATAACTAAAACCAACATCACTTCCAATTCATAAATGGTTTACATTGAAATGTTTCTCTATTTGTCTTCATCCTTTGTAACAGAGAATACATACATATACATATATATAAGGAATAATACAGATTCTAACTAATCACTGCAGTATTTGCTGATGGTTACTTTTCTATCGGTTTACACAGTGACCTCTATACTTTGCTAATATGCATTTAAACTACACAACAATATTGCACAAAGTAATATTTATATAAGATTTAGCCTATTTCAGAATATTTTAGAGAAAATTCATATTTGATATTTCAAAAGATGCAGCTAAGTTTTCATGGTGACAGACATAATAAAGCAGCATCTTTTTTTTTTTTTTTTGCCTATGTTAATGTAAATATTCCAAATCTCACCCTCCAGGAAAAAAATCTCCAAATTGCACTATAACCAGGTAGATACAAGAATCTGGTCTTAGGTGTGGGGAATACTCTTCCTTTAATGAACAAAAGGCCTATTGTATTATTAACTAAGAGAAAGTGAAATGTGTATCATGTTAACATTCTAAAATAATAGAAAGTTAAGACTACACTAGCTATATGAACTGTGCCTGTTTGAAAAAAAAAATTTTAAATACTCAGGCACTAAGCATTAGGTTACCTGAAACTCTAGGATGAAGTCTAGTGCCATAATCGTTATTAGACCGTAGCAACACACAGTAATAGTAAATAAACCCAAGTATTCACCAGTTAAAACTGTGAATCAAAGTGTCTCAACAGATCTTTATCATGAAAAGATTGAAGCCAAGTGACAAAAAAAGTTTTTCCTAAGTTTCATGCACAAAATATGGCAGCCTCATCAGAAAGATTGGTATCATTCTCTAAGTTTGATACTCATGATCAGTTTAAGAAGCAAAAGTATCCACACAAAGTGTGAGGATGCTAGGTAGCAGAACGATAGAGTATCATGTCAACATTATCTCTTTTACCCAATTATCTTCCATAGTTAACCATGTTTCTAGAAGAGATTAATGAACCATGGATAATGAATGACCAAGGACTATTCATCTTTAGATATTTTTAATTGAAATATCCACTGGGCTTTAAATAACAGATACAAAAAAAAAGACAGTTTGGATCAGAAAGTGCTGTGCTTTCTCTTTTGTTAAGAAACCAGAGAGCCACTGGATTTTCCTTAGAAACTACCTGTTCTTTATGGTTGGAACTTACTTGCCCACGTACAAGATGCAGGAACACTTTCCTGCAACCTATGCCATTTTTACTGTAGAAAATTGAAGCTGTGCCATAAAGACACAAGTACTAAAGCATAAATCTGACCTTCTATCATAAAAACAGCAAATATGGCAAGAGACGAGGCAAGATAAAATTAAGGGAAGTGAATAATTTACCAAATAAGAATCTGTTATTCCAGAGAATTCTCAGTTTGATTTGAAGAAGAGATTGAATTGTTACCTCACACCTTAAAACAGAAAGTAGCAGCAGACCCACTATTACATACTGTACTAACGGGATAAGATACAACTCTTAACTTTGCATAATCTGTGTAAAAAAGATATGCTTGACATTTGTGGAATGTCATTTCTCTTTATAGAATTATAGGCAAGATTTCTCCAATAAAACTTAACTTAAGCCAGTTATAAAACTATAACTTCACATCAAAATTTAAAAAAGTTAAAAAATGTGTTTGAATATGTACATATCACACAGGAGTGCTCGAATGTTCCTGTAGATTGTGTTGCTGGTCAGAGTCCAGTCTACTTTCCACCTTTAAAACCGGAATAGGCGGAGTCATCTGATCTTGCTGTAGATTAAGTTCTGATGAAGGGAAGGACGATGAAGCAGTCGTCAAAAGCTGCATCTCTCTGCATGTCTCTTCAGATTCAGTTTTTACCCTCACACACTGGGAGTCAACTTCTAATTCTCGCTTTCCAGTTAAATCACAGTCCATGTTAGAACCGCTTTCTGTGTTTTGAGTGGCTTCCACAACAGGGTGGTACTGTTTAAGCCTTATATGCCAAGCTAAGCTGCACACTGCTGACACTGTTTTGAACTGATGAATGACATTTCTAGGGATGAAGTAAATATCATTGTCACACAGCTGAATTCTAGCATAACGAATGCCTTCCCGCCTCATTTGGTTTAGTTTAGCTTCATCCACCCACTGTACACACTGCAGAAAAAAGAAAAGTTGCATGAGACTTCAAAATATGTAGTGTAGTAATTCAGTCAAACAAAGTATTAGAATTAGCACAGGAAAACAGTAGTAGGGCCAAATTAAAGGCAGGCAATACTAAGTATCAGACAACTTTCTAAAATTTCCTGTAATGCTTGGGAAACATTTTTCCTCATATTTTACTACCTCTCTGATAACAAAGTACAGGTTCAAGTCAGGATAGCCTAAGGAATCATTTAAACAACTATTTCAAAGTGCAGCTAAGTATCAATAACATATTCTTTGCCACAACTAAGGACAACATTTATATGTTGCCTTTTATAGATGAGGGCACACAGTACTCCAGGGGGTCCTCAGCTGAGACTCTTTACAGCCAGAACTGAGCAGTCCGGACCCTCTGGCCATCTGGGCCAACCGGGTATCCCAAAGATTAAAGGGATCTCAAGCATTCTATTTGGGAAGCTCTGTGTTAATGATTTTTGACACTCTCCACACACAGCTTTTAATAGCACTTGAAATTAAATTTACCATCCCATGTATCCAACTATAAGATCAAATGCAAAATAAACTGGGTACAGATCCTTATTTCTGTTATCTCACTCAAAAGATAATAACAAAGCAAAAGTTTCACCTGGGAAACTGGAGGTTCATGAAGGTCTAACTGAAGTCTCTGTACAACATCAGTAAAATCCTCAGCATGAAAACAAATCACATCTTTGGTTATGCGAGGTTGGTCACTCCTAAGATTAACAAAATTAAGTTTTAGAAACCTGCATCTCATAACGGAAAATGATGACAAATTTCAGTTCTCCTATTCCTGGAAATGCTCCTACTAGCACAGAAATAGACACACAGGAATATACATTTGCTTCTTTAACCAACATTTAAAAAATAAATAAAACACCAATAAAGCTGTTTAAAAAAATGAAAATTAGATTAGTTGTTACAAAAAACAGCAGTGACTAAAAACAGTTTCATTCTAAACTAGTTGCAACTGCATCCTTTCACCACCCTGTAATGTCGTCATCAGGATGGAACACAGTGGAGAGAAAACATACCAGCCACATAAGAATCACACCTTCCAGTTTTCAAACTGGGGGGGTAGGGGTGGGGGGTGACAGAATGATCTTTAACTTGAAATACTTACTGTCAAGCTGTGATTGAACTATGCTTCCAAAAAAGGTCAAACTCTATAGTAATACTGAAGGCCCTGAAGTTATAAATATGAAAAACAAAACAAAACAGTTTTTAGGCAAACTAAATTCCATGCTCTGAGCTTTGGATTCCAACTGAATGTAAAAGGGTGCAGCCACTGTGGAAAATAGTATAGCAGTCCCTCCAAAAATTAAAAATAGAATTATCAAATGATCCAGCAATTCCACTTCCGGGGATATACCCAAAAGACTGAAAGCAGAGACATGAAGAGATGTTTTTTCAGAGCAGCCAAAAGGTGGAAGCAACCCAAGTGTCCGCTGATGTGTGAAACCAGATAAACAAAATGTGCCATATACATATAATGTAATACTACTCAGCATTAAAAAGGAAGGAAATTATGATACATGATATAATATGGATGAACCTTGAAGATATTATGCTAACTAAAATAAGCCAGTCACAAAAGAACTACTGTGTGATTCCACTTATACGAGGTATTTAAAGTAGTCAAATTCATAGAAACAGTAAGTACAATGAAGGCTACCAGGAGCTGGGGACAGAGGAGAAAAGGGGTTAAGGTTTACTGGTTTCAGAGTTACAGTTTTGCAAGACAAAAAAGCTCTCAAAATCTGCTTTGCAACAATGTAAATATACTTAACACCACTGAAATGTACACTTAAAATGGCAAAGATTTTTCATTTCAATTTCATGTTATGGGTATTTTACCACAATTTCTAAAAAAAGAGTCCCCAAACTTTTAAATGGAGTCCACATTTTCTCAGACAGCATTAACCAACCTTATAGCTGAGTTTCATTAACTTACCATTCACCAAACTGTACAGCTTTCAAAACCCCAACAGCAGCCGTACTCTGCCAGTCAAACCCCTGACCTACATGGTCAGCATGAGCTCTTGTCCTATCTTCAAAGAGGACTTCACGGGGTTCACTGGTCCGAGGTAGGTACTGGAGATTTTTAATTTCATTCATTGATCTGGAGTTGATTTGGTTGTGAAGTAAAGGGGGGAGGGGAGGAAAGTATTAATAGCAGTAAGGTGAAAAAGTCTGCTAAAATATCAAATTTTAAATAAGATCAGAACTGATAAGGGTTCCATGATTTTGATCATTAACATTTAACACACTATACCGTAATGCTCAATGTCATTACCTTCTTCTCTTGGGATGTCATGATAATGTAGAGGCTATATTTTTTATTTGGCTCAAATGTAGTGTTACAATTTACAAAATTTAGTTTTCAAGCAATAGGAAACACAATTCAAAGTTCAAGGCTGTATGTTTCTTCACCCTCAGTCATCTTAATTCTCAAAACAGACTTGATTCAAGATGGAAAACTGAGCATGTACATGATCTCCTTCCACATTAAAATGAAAGTAAAAGGCTTCAAACTAATATGGTAGGGGTGGGAGAGAGGAGATGGGCGAATGGATAAGAATACAGATGAAACATAACTGGCTGTGAGTTGATAACTGCTGACATTGACTACATGAGACTTTAGTATATTATCTTCTGCTTTTTCATGTGCTCAAGAATTTCTAAATATAATAATCTAAAGGTGATAGTAAAGGAATGAATAAGAACCAACAAAGGAAATGAATTAGTGCATGAACAATATCAACAAATTTCTGGAAGATGGAAAATGATTAAAAGTGTCTAGTAAAACTGAGCAGAGAAATCCACAGGCCTGGAATACACTAGAAGGGAATAGCAACTAAAAAGGCAGCTGGCCTGCCCAAAAGACCTTGAAGACTAATAGGTGCAAAAAAGAAAAAAAAAAAAAAAAAAAAGCCCATTATCATGATGTTGACAGACAGAAATGTAGTAAGGCTGAGAAAGGGGGAATTAAAGTGAAATTCTGCAAATAAACCAGTCACCCACCACCCCTGTGAGTAGAAATGAGGTCAGGCATCTACCCCCATGCTATGGTTGATCCACTCAGCATCCATCTATCCTATTTATTTCCCTGACAGAACTCTGATTCTCATTAGGTATCTGCTCCTGCCCCATAAGTGACCTCATTTACAAGTTTCAAAGGTAGATCCTGATGAATCCTGACAAACTGTGGCAAACGCATTCCCCTTGCCAGTAACTGATTTAAAAATGGACACAAACACACATGAAAAGATGCTCAACATCGCTCCTCATCAGGGAAATACAAATCAAAACCACACTCAGATATCACCTCACGCCAGTCAGAGTGGCCAAAATGAACAAATCAGGAGACTATAGATGCTGGAGAGGATGTGGAGAAACGGGAACCCTCTTGCACTGTTGGTGGGAATGCAAATTGGTGCAGCCACTCTGGAAAACAGTGTGGAGGTTCCTCAAAAAATTAAAAATAGACCTATCCTATGACCCAGCAGTAGCACTGCTAAGAATTTACCCAAGGGATACAGGAGTACTGATGCATAGGGGCACTTGTACCCCAATGTTTATAGCAGCACTCTCAACAATAGCCAAATTATGGCAAGAGCCTAAATGTCCATCAACTGATGAATGGATAAAGTAATTGTGGTTTATATACACAATGGAGTACTACATGGCAATGTGAAAGAATGAAATATGGCCCTTTGTAGCAACATGGATGGAACTGGAGAGTGTGATAAGTCAAATAAGCCATACAGAGAAAGACAGATACCATATGTTTTCACTCTTATGTGGATACTGAGAAACTTAACAGAAACCCATAGGGGAGGGGAAGGAAAAAAAAAAAAAGAGGTTAGAGCGGGAGAGAGCCAAAGCATAAGAGACTCTTAAAAACTGAGAACAAACTGAGGCTTGATGGGGGGTGGGAGGGAGGGCAGGGTGGGTGATGGGCATTGAGGAGGGCAACTGTTGGGATGAGCACTGGGTGTTGTATGGAAACCAATTTGACAATAAATTCCATATATTGAAAAAAAAAAAATGGACACAAACTGACTCTGGCCAGCAGTAAGAGAGGAAATTTGCTAAGGAGACTTCTGGGAAGTTTCCTAGCTTGTATGACAGAAGAAAAGATGCTTTTTTTCTTCTATTGCATATAACTAGATCCATATGTGATACCTAGATCACAATAATCATCCAGCAACCATAAAGAAAGCCACTGTGAGTACAAAGCCCAGGCAAAGAATATGACAGCAGAGAAAAAGACCCAATTCCTTGATGAAAGTACTGAATCGCTGACCATATATATATATTTGGTGCCAAGAGCCAAGCTCTCTAGACTTCTTAATACATAAGATAATATGTTATGAACCAGTTTGAATCAAATTTTTGCTGCTTGTAGCCAAAAGCATCCTAATAAACTTTCAGAAAAACAGAAACAAAAAAACCCTTCATGTTCTCTAAACACACTAAACTTACCATATTCATAGAACTAATGCAATCCTCTGGCATGTGGCCATACCCTTTCATGTCCAATTCTATGCCTATTAACTCTAAAGTGAAGCCTACCTAGTGATAAGCCTCACTGAAGTATAAATAGAACGTCCGGTAAGCCCAATGCTTTATTTCTAAATATGAATGTGTCAACCACAAATCACCAAATATGTGAAGACAGCCTGTAGCAGCCTGACAAAGACCAAAATAAACAATGCTAAAATGTAAGAATTCCAAAGAAAAAAGTCGAGTGAATGTCCCCAAATCAAAAGCAAACAGATAATAAGAAATATGAGGATAATCAAACTGGGAGATCTGTTACTCCGTCAACAGTAGTTTCAGAAAGAAATAACAGAAAATGAAGAGATTGCCAAAGCAGTTAAGCAAGAAAAATTCCCAGAAATGAAAGGAGAATCTTTCTAGGACCTATCAAATCACAAGAAAGATTAAATATAATAAGAATGAAAGCCCCAAGGAGGAATCATTGTGAAATTAAGCTTTCAGAGAGGAAAATAGGTTACCTATAAAAAAAAAAAAATTACATTGGCATTAAGACTTCTCATAAACAATATTAGATACCAGAAAACACTGTGGTAAGCTACAAGTTTTAAGGGAAAATACATCCTCTGGAATCCAGTTAAGCTATCAATCCTATTTCATGAGAAAAAAAGGAATTTTCAGACATATCATGACTCAGAATATTTCTGAGAATATTCCTTTTCTTCCTTTTCTTAGAATGTTACTTGAAAATGTGCTAAATCAAAAGAAGGAAATAAACCCAAGAAGACAACTGTAGGTTAATACATAAATGCATTAAGTGGGAGGTCCTACGTTGATAACTGTGAAAAAAGCTTTTCGCATTGAAGAGAACACAGAGCTCCAAAAGATTTCCAGGTAAAAAAGTTATGTGTTAGAGCATACAGTATGATTAAAGTTTTGGATTCTTGAGGATATGATAAAAGCACAGAAAGCAAGGTAACTATCAACATTCTCAAAAAAAACAAAAAACAAAAACTATATAAAAAAAAAAAACCATAGCCAAAGTCAAAGCCATAGAGAAAGGGTGATTCTAGAAGAAAGAAATGTATTTGGAGCAAAAAAGAAAATAGAAGATATTAGGGATATCGTCAAGAAAAGTGTATGTCCCCCTTCAAAAGAGGGGCAATCAGAAACTGCAGGGAAAACAGATTAAAAAACAAAACAAAACAAAACAAAAAGCACAGTCCAAACATGAAACTATTTAAAATGTAGCATGATTTTCAGTATCTAGGTGAAATATCGGAAAGATTCTTTTGTATATTACCCCTTTGAGTAATAAGTAACATTGGAACTTTAGAATGTAACTTTTTAGCCTATTGGTTGGGTCTGCATAAACTTACCTTCCCATAATATAAATGGCATTTACTGGTTTTCAAATCCTAGAATACACCTATTGATAAAGCATATAAAACCTAATTATGGCTTTAAAGCACAATATGAATTAACCTCAACAATGCATAAGCACAGCTGACAAAAAGTAGAAAGGAGGAGGAAGAAAGTAGAGAGTCATTTAACTATTGGGAGACAAAGTGAAGGGAAGGAGTCCTAATCTATCATACCAAGAAATTGGCAAATTTCCTGCCAAAGTCTTAAAACAAAAGACATTAAAAACAGAAATGGTTTTTGCCTCTGGTAAAAAGGTATCTGCATCTGGAGGGAAAGGTGGCCAGGATTTTTCATTACAAACCCTACCGTACTATTTGATTTTTTAAAACCCTGTGCATGTATTTCTTCAAAGTCCATAAATTCAAAGGCCATCTTCATTAGCAGTGCCCTTGATCACCCGACACTTCTCACAGTGATTTCACTATTTTCAGCAATAGAGCATTCTCATTAACACAAAAAAATGACGTTAGCGTTTTAAGTTCTGATTTATTCACTCTAGTTCAAAGTGCCTTTGGATACTTTGCTTAAGAATATTTAACCCCAATAAAAATAAAATTTGATAGCCCCTCATATTAGTGGAGAAAAAACAAATTATTAAGCAAATGATGTTGGTACAGGTGCCTAACTACTTGGAAAAATTGATCAATCTCTCCCTCTGTCCTGAAATCAATACCATGTAAGTAAAACATGTAAATACTGAAATCACAAAAGTACTAGGAAAAAATATAGATGAATATTTTATAATCATGAGAAAAGGCATTTCTAAGCCTGCCAGTAGGATAGAAACCTCAGAGGAAAAGACAGATCTGACAACATATAAAAATCTCTGTAAGGAGGGGCGCCTGGGTGGCGCAGTCGGTTAAGCGTCCGACTTCAGCCAGGTCACGATCTCGCGGTCAGTGAGTTCGAGCCCCGCGTCGGGCTCTGGGCTGATGGCTCAGAGCCTGGAGCCTGTTTCCGATTCTGTCTCTCCCTCTCTCTCTGCCCTTCCCCCATTCATGCTCTGTCTCTCTCTGTCCCAAAAATAAATAAACGTTGAAAAAAAAAAATTTTTTTTAATAAATAAATAAATAAATAAATAAAAATCTCTGTAAGGAAAAATAAATGGGAGGGTTGGGGGGGGAGGGGTTGAGTAAAGATAAAACTGAAGCTAAAAAAGAATGAGGAAAATGTGCAACATTAAAAAAAATAGTTAATAGTCCTATAGAGAATTTTAAATAAAAAACAGCCTAGTAGAAATATGGGTAAAATGAAAAAGGAATCACAAAAGAAACACAAACCCTCAAAGAAAAACTAATTAAAATGAGACATTTCTGCCCAATCAGATCAACAAAATTAAAAAAAATGTTAATGGGGCACCTGGGTGGCTCAGTCAGTTAAGTGTCCGACTTCAGTTCAGGTCATGATCTCACGGTCTGTGAGTTTGAGCCCCGCGTCAGGCTCTGTGCTGACAGCTCAGAGCCTGGAGCCTGTTTTGGATTCTGTGTCTCCCAACCAACCAGCCATCCATGGCCAACAAGCCAGCCAGCAGGTACCCCACAATCAGTGATGTGTTATACATTTCCAAACAACCGGTTTGGGGGGAAGATGGCTGACTGTAGCTGATTTGCTTATTTCTGTGGTATAAATACTCCCAACATGGCCAATTTCAAGCAACTAATGTGACCTCATTCTATGTGGAACAGGGAGGCTAATAATGGCCCTGTGAGCTGGCTCCAGCATACCACTGTCATGTTTGTCAAAAAATTTACACTAAAAAAGAACTGGTTAAATAAATCCTGACACAACCACTCAGTGAGAACAAAGTAGTCATTTAGAAATAATGATATAAGTGCATCTAATAGAACACATAAACTTAAGGGATTAAAAAAACCAAGTTTAAAAGTAAACATCACATAAAGAATAAGCTCATTTGTGTATAAAGTTTATGAGTATAACACAAACTAAAATCTGAAAGGCTGATATGCCTCAATGGGTGAGATTATGGGTATATTTTGCCTTTGTTTTACTATTATCTGATTTTTCTAAAAGTTTATAATAATCAAGAAACAAACAGTGGTCGCTTCCTTTTTGGAAAGATCACAGTACTGTATACATACAGTACTTAAGAATTTAGAATTTCAAGACTCATCATCATGATGTACAAAACCTGCTGTGGTCTAGCAACGTGCAGAAGTTTTAGTTTACTCCACGTTCTACCATTTCATCACCTTGCATTCACATATAGTTTTTACAAAGTACTTTTGCACAGTATCTCAAGTACCTAAGGTTATTCCATACTTAGCTTTAGCATCATTCCCCTGGGAGCTTTAAGGTAAGGTCTACACTAGTCTATTAAAATGCACTTCTGGGTACTTATCTGGGGTTGCTATTTCCATAGTCGAAACAAATATGAATCATTCTCAGTCTCATTAGATTTTTCACAGTACCAGAATAAGTTAATCTACATTTGTTTTAAGTGTCTGAAACACAAAATATGTTAGCCCAGTATGAATTACTATAGGAGATATACATTACTGGTTTCATTCAGCAAAGACTGATCACCTGCTCATGTGCCATGGAGACTGAGAAGAATAAAACAGTCACTGTCCTCAGAGCTCAAAATTTAGTAAAAACCAAAAACATGTAAACAGATCATTAATGAAGAATGATGTGTGAGCACAGAGAAGGGAACAATTAATTGTCTATGCTTCACAAAGGAAGTGACATCTAAGTTTAGTTTTGAAAACTTATTAAGCGCCTGTCAGGGAGAAAGGAAAATGGGGGAGAAGCCATTCCAAATAAAAAGAACAGTGCAAAAGCACAGAGTTGTCAAAGACCACGGTTTGAAAAGTGAACTCTGCATGGCTGGAGTAACTATAAACTGATCTAGCTAGAAGAACTTTTGGGACCAGATTATGAAAGATCCTTGTAGACCACACAAAGAAGTTTGGACTTTCACCTTGTAGGCAGTTAGGACCCAGGTTTTAAGAAAACAGGCAAAAATTAGAGTTGTTTTTTTAGAAAGATGCCTCACTCTGGTGACTAACGAGAAGGCTGGACTAAGAAACTGACCACTAAAGATTTATTTAAGATAGCTCTTAAAATGGTTTTCAAACTGTGTTCAGGTCTCAATCATTTTTATTAGCAACCAAATTTTTAAAAAGTGCTTTTGCTTATTTGGGAAAAATAAATGTTTACCGTCGTCTTTTGAAGGGTGACTTTGGCATATCTGCTGTAGGGATCATCTGCTCTCCTGGCCTAACCCACATGATAGGCCCATCATCACTCTGGGACCTACACTGGAGTCGGAGGCTGGAAAGTGTACCCCAGGGCAAAGTCATCTAGAAGTCAGATAAATGAGTCACGTTAAAAAAAATCTTTTTGACTATTTACAAGTTAATCCCACTACCACCCAAAATAAAGCTCTAGGAAGTTGATTTTGTATATGAATAAATGCTATATTAGATAGTAATTTATATGTAAAAAAGAATCATTGAAGTTAATTATTCTGAACCAATTTTTTAAACATTCCTATTCAAAACACTGGATAAAATGTAATTTTACTAGACAAAATTAACTTAACATTTTTTTCACAGAAAGTGTCCACTTAAATAATGATCAGAACTCTAATAATTGGAATTAACACTCACTTTCAGAAATGGTGATTCTTCTAACATATCAAGGAACTCTGGGAAATAATCACCAACTTCTTCATCTACTGCTCCAACAAGACTTATCTGCCGCATGGGACCTGCTCGGTAGGTGCCACAGCAGTATGTCCTGTTGACCTGAGATAAAACAAAAGAGGGAGGATAAAGGACTGAAGTACACTATAATATAATTAAAGAATTATAAAACAGTATTGTTTCCAATGTTGCTATTTCTTTTACATACTATGAACTCAACAGTCTGTACCTTGGATAAAGCCCATAGTTACAGAAAGATGCTCTCGCACACTGACAAACACATTAATATGGTAAGTGCCACAAACAGAAATTTCAAAGAGCAAGTTAGTCTGTGATCCCAACATCTCAAAGAAACATTGAAGACATTAAGATACACTTAAACTTCTCTGAGAATGATTTTTTATACTTTGAAAACACTCTAAACTGATCTTTATTTTGGAAAAAAAAAATTGGCAAATAAAAAGTAAAACTGGCAGGGCAGAGAAAATTAAAAAAAAAAAAAAAGAGAGAGAGACCACGGTCAGATTAATCTTCCATATCCATTTTGTATTCCCTAGTGAAAACCTTCATATCAGGCAAGATACCAGGCTGTTATCAAACCCAATCTCCCTCCCAGTTACTTGCATGTAAGATCCTCTACCCTAGGCAAAGTGATCTTTTTGTCTACCCAACTTATGCCAAACTTACTTCTACCTACAATGATTTTTCTCTTAAATATGCCCTACTTGGAATGTCCTCTTTTCTGTCAACCCAAATCTTGTCTTTCAAAGATCAGTTCTTTTTTTCTGGAAGCCTTCCTGATCACCCTTTTGTGATCTTTTCCTTTTGTGAAACACAGACATTTTCTTTACATCAACTCTCTAGTGAATTTAGGGCATATTTTATACCAATTTGCAGCCCAGAGAATCCAAGCATTCAAATGGAATCTACTAGTACACCTGAAACTAGTATTACACTGTATGATAACTAATTGGAATTTAAACTTAAAAAAAAATTTTAACGGAATCTACCAATTGATTCGATACAATCTGATATTATTCTTCTATGTCACTTCTTGTATTTTCTTAGGCAGAGAGAGAGGAAGACACAGAATCCAAAGCAGGCTCCAGGCTCTGACCTGTCAGCACAGAGCCCAGTGTGGGGCTCGAACCCACTAACTATGAGATCATGACCTGAGGTGAAACCAAGTCAGACACTTAACCGACTAAGGCCACCCAGGTGCCCCTTCCCACCTCCAATTTAAAATGAATGTTTCTCAGGGCACCTAGGTGGCTCAGTTGGTTAAGTGTCCAACCTGGTTTCAGCTCAGGTCATGATCTCACAGTTCATGGATTCGAGCCCACTAATAGTGCAGAGCCTGCTTGGGATTCTCTCTCTCTGCCCCTTCCCTGCACCCTCTCTCTCAAAATAAACAAACTTAAAAATAAACAAAGAAATAAATAAGTAAAATGTTTCTCAAGGATAAAGACAGATCCATGCATACAAATGACTAAACGAAAAATGTTGAATTCTAAGCAGAATTTCCATCTTGGATCAGTAACCAAACATTCACTATCTTAGTTATGGTGCAGATTAGGCCTAACATACAGTTGTACCTTTATAAGGCAGGTCACTATTGAACGTTAAAAAAAAAAAACTAAGAATCAATTGGGATTGTTTTAAATATCCTTTTGCCTCAATACAAGGCATAAATGACCATCCAGTTTTGTTTTTTTTTTTTTACTTTTTTAATGTTTGTTTATTTTTTTTTTATTTTTTTTTTTTAATTTTTTTTTTTTTCAACGTTTATTTATTTTTGGGACAGAGAGAGAGCATGAACGGGGGAGGGGCAGAGAAAGAGGGAGACACAGAATCGGAAACAGGCTCCAGGCTCTGAGCCATCAGCCCAGGGCCTGACGCGGGGCTCGAACTCCCGGACCGCGAGATCGTGACCTGGCTGAAGTCGGACGCTTAACCGACTGCGCCACCCAGGCGCCCCAATGTTTGTTTATTTTTGAGAGAGACAGTGTGAGTGGGGGAGGGGCAGAGAGAGAGGGAGACACAGATTTGAAGCAGGTTCCAGGCTCTGAGCTGTCAGCACAGAATCCAACATGGGGCTCGAACCCTTGTACTGTGAGATCATGACCTGAGCTGAAGTCGGATGCTCAACCAACTGAGCCACCCAGGCGCCCAGACCATCTAGCATTTTTTACACAGTTCTTTACCATTAGTTCTTTAGCAACATTTTCAGAACCCACTATTTTTTTCTGTAGACAATTTAATAGCACCCCTATACATACACAATACAAACAACAACAACAACAAAAGGGCTTAGATCCTATTCTCAAATATCAGGGATTTCTTAACTCCTTACAAATCTTTCCGAAAATCACCTTATATGATCATTAAGCAGCAACTGCCCAGGACAAAATTACTTTCCATATGTATTTGTAGGAGTTACCTTCCCATCATTTGTATGAATGATCATCATGCTATGAAAAGTCAGAGGGGGCAGATTGGGAAAGAAGATGATCACGGGATGCAGATAAAGGAGAAGTAGGGAAGCTTTCTAAGCATTATTCTAACTTTTCTTAGCCAAGCACCCTAAAATAACTAACGGAGATTTACTAACCTTCAGTACCAGTTCTAGGAATCGCATGCTTTCAGGAGTAATAAATATCAGTCTCCCTACAACACCCCCACCAACTATTCCCAATTATCAGAAATTCCTTTACCAAGAAAGGCTTTCAAATATACAGAATAGGGGCATTTTATGTTAAGAACTACGCTAAAGACACATTACAATTTAAAGCTTACAGAACTCAAGACTAATCCTGAAAAAGCACACTGCTATGTGCCACTTTTGCTAGCTTGGAGATTATGCAACTCTTAATGCATTATTAATTGAAGGAATTCACATTACACACAAAGTAAGACTGAATATTTTTATATCACAGTGTTTGAAGTTTACATAATTTAATCCCATTAAATCAACAGCAATGAACTTGAAGACAACTTAAAATGCAAACACCTAGGATAATTAATATGTGACATGAATAAATATAAGCATCCTTTCCTATTTGGAAATAGGGATTTGAATTATTTTTTATATAAAAAATGTAGTATTATAAACTTATAATTTATCCTGTAGCTAGAAAGGATGTAAAAACCAGCCATTAAACTGTGGCAAAAAAAAAAAGTAGTAAAGCTGAAGAATGGTGTATCGCTGATGTAAAAATGTTCATAAATGCTAATGTTTATAAAGCATTTAAATAATTAAGTGCACAAGTTAGAAGATGGACAGCATTTATGACCAGAAATTCAACATGTACCAACTGTGTGACACCTATGCCAAACAAACTACTAATTCTACCCTTCTTCTTTTTGGAAAAAGAACTTCCTGGGCATATAGCCAATGAGCTAGGGTCCTAGGCAGCCAAGTGTGGCCTGGAACTAAGTTCTGGCCAATGAGATCTTAGTACAAGTTACGTATGTAATTTCCAGAGCATGCCTTTATAAGTAAGCAGCTCTCTACTTCCTCTTTCTGTCTTGAGAGCCAGGTTCAACTATGCAGACAACACAACCAAAGGGACTGGCAAAACTTAAAAGGAAAGGAGAATCCTGGATGACATATGTAACAGAACAGAGTTGCTTAACCTCTGGATATATTACTCCAGAGAAACTTTTATTTTGTTCCAGCCACTGTATGTGACATCTCTTTGTTATGGTGGTTTAGCCTATGTCTCAGATCTTGTATACTAGCACACATCATTTTATTGCACTTCACTTTACTGCATTTCACAGATATTATGCTTCATAGATAATTGACTTTTTACAAATTGAAGGTCTGAGGCAACCCTGCCAAGAGTAAGCCTATCAGCACCACTTTTCTAACATTTGCTCACTTTGTAAGCAAATTTTTTGTAATTCTCACAGTATTTCAAACTTTTTCATTATTATTTTATTTGTTATGATGATCTGTGATCAATGCTCTTTGATGTCATTACTATAATTGTTTTGAGGCACTACGAACCACACCACACAAGACAGTGAACAATCCATATTGTGTCTGTTCTGCTTTACTGATCAGCTATTGCCCCCATCCCTCTCTCTTCTCCTCAGGCTTAGGCCTTATTCCCTGAGACACAGCAAAACTACAATTAGTTCATTTAATGACTCTACAATGGCCTTTAAGTGTTTAAGTGAAAGGAAGGGTCACAGGTCTCTCATTTTAAATCAAGAGCAAGAGATTATTATTAATTTTTTTTTGAGAGAGAGAGACCGTGTTGAGCAGGGAAGGGGCAGAGAGAGAGAGGGGACTGAATTCGAAGCAGGCTCCATGCTGTCAGCACAGAGCCCGACAGTTAAAACCCACAGAACTGTTAGTTCATGACCTGAGCCAGAGTCGGACACTCAACCGACTGAGCCACCTAAGCACCCTCAAGAGCTAGACATTATTAAGCTCAGTTAGGAAGGCAGGTCAAAAACCAAGACAGGCCAAAAATTAGGCCTCTTATACCAAACAGCCAAGTTGCCAATAAAGGAAAATTTTTGGAAGGAAATTAAAAGTGCTGCTACAGCGCAACACACAAATGATAAGGAAGAGAGCTTTACTGCTGATACAGTGGAAGTTGTAGTGGTCTGGATAAAAGATCAAACCAGACAACATTCCTTTAAGCCACAGCCTAACTCAGAGCAAAGGCCAACTCTTATCAATTCTGTGAAGGATAAGAGACTTAAGGAAGCTGCAGGAGGAGGCTGGTTCATGAGATTTAAGGAAAAAGGTCATCTCCGTAATAGAAAAGCACATGGTGAAGCAGCAAGTGCTGATGTAGAAGATGCAGCAAGTTTATCCACAAGATCCAGCAAAGACCATTAATGAAGGTGGCTACAGTAAATAACAGATTTTCTATGTAGACAAAATAGCCTTATATTGAAAGAAGATGCCATCTAGGACTCTCATAGCTAGAGAAGTCAGTGACTGGCTTCTAAGCTTCAAGGGATAGGCTGACTCTCTTATGAGAGGGTAATGCAGCTGGTGACTCTTAAGTTGAAACCAAAACTCATTTACCTTTCCAAAAATCGTAGGGCCCTTGAAAACTACCCTAAATCTATTCTGCCTGTGCTCTATAAATGAAACACAAAGCCTGGATGACAGCACATCTGCTTACAATGGTTTACACTGTTGAGACCTACTGCTCAGAAAAAAAGATACCTTTCAAAATATTACTGCTCACTGACAATGTACCTGGCTACCCAAGAGTTCTCTAATGGAGATGTACAATGAGATAAATATTGTTTTCATGCCTTCTAACACAACATCTATTCTGCAGTCCATGGATCAAGGAGTCATTTCAATTTTTAAGTCTTATTATTTAAAAAAAAAACAAAAACAAAAACAAAAAAAACATTTTGTAAGGCTTTGTAGCCACCACAGATAGTGATTCCTCTGATGGACCTGGGCAAAGTAAATGGAAAGCCTGGAAAGGCCTCACCATTGCTAGATGCCATTAAGAACATTCATGAGGTGTCTGGGCGGCTCAGTCAGTTAAGCATCTGACTCTTGATTTCAGCTCAGGTCATGATCTCAAGATTCATGAGATCAAGCCCCCCGTCGTGCTCTACACTGACAGCGTGGAGCCTGATTGGGCTTCTCTGTCTCTTTGCCCCTCCCCTGCTTGCTCATGTGCACATGCTCTCTCTCAAATTAAAAAAAAAGGAAGATTAGTGATTCATACGAAAAGGTAAAAATACAATATTAACAGGAATTTGGAATAAGTTGAATCCAGTCCTCATGGATGATTTTGAGGGGTTCCAGATTTCGGTGGAGGAAGTAGCTGTGGATGTGGTGGAAACAGCAAGTGAAATAGAATTAGAAGCAGAGCCTGAAGATGGGACTGAATGGCTGCAATCTCATGATCAAACTTGAACGGATAAGGAGCTGCTTCTGATGGATGAGCAAAGACAGTGGTTTCTTAAGATGGAATCTGCTACTGGTGAAGATGCTGTGCAGACTGTCAAAATGACAAGGATTTAGAATGTTCCAGAAACTTAGTTGATAAAGCAGCAGCAGGGTTTGAGAAGTTAGACTCCAATTTTGACAGAAGTTCTACTGTGGGTAAAATGCTATCAAACAGCATCACATGGCACAAAGATATTGTTTGTGAAAGAGAGAGTCAATCAATGTGGCAAACTTCACTGCTGTCTCAAGAAATTGCCAGCCACCCAACCTTCAGCAACTACTACTCTGATCAATCAGCAGCCATCCACATCAAGACCCATTGCCAGCAAAAAGATTACGACTTGCCGAAAGCACAGATGACGGCAGTTAGCATTTTTAGGCAATAGAGTATTTTTAAATTAAAGTATGTACGTTGTTTCTTTAGACATATTGCTATTACATACTTAATAGACTACAGTACAGTGCAAACATAACTTTTATATACACTGGGAAATCAAAACATTAATTTCCCTTGCTTTATTATGGTGGTCTGGAACCAAACCCACAACATACGCCCTTACTTTGCATACTAAGGGAGACAATACTCTGTACTAAACAGATGACATCCAGAGTATTAGCTCCTGCTCTGAGCTTTTAAAAATCTGTAACTAGGACGCCTGGGTGGCTCAGTCGGTTAAGTGACCGATGGGCTCAGGTCATGATCTCGCGGTTTATGGGTTCAAGCACTGTGACAAGCTCTGTGCAGACAGCTCAGAGGCCGGAACCTGCTTCAGATTCTGTGTCTCCCTCTCTCTCTGCCCCTCCCCGACTTGCACACACATGCACACATTCTCTCTCTCTCTCAAATAAACATTAAAAAAAGAAAAAGTATTTAACTTAAGAAGACTGAAGTAGAAGAGTGGACTCATATAAATAAAAAACAGGAATTATAGGAAAATTGGTATCACTCATTGAATAAAAGTTTACTGTTTATTACATGTCAGACACTGTCCTAAATATAGATATAGCAAACCAGACCCACTCTTGGCCCCTGGAAGTTTACAGTCTAATAGGGAGGGGCAAACAGTAATCTAAACAAATATCTAATTATAAACTGTGACAAGTCCTCAGAATAGAACGAATAAATACACTGAGAAAGAGAACAAAGGATCCTGATCTAGAGAACAAAGTGTTCCTCAAAGTCACATTGAGCTAAAATCTGTAAAACAAGTTTAAAGGCAACAAAATCCCTTAAGAGTCACCCTTTCCAATGAAGAAAGCTAATAATGCTAAACACAGAAAGGAAAAGAAAAAAATAAAGATGAGACTGGACAAATCAGCTATAGCTGGATTATGCAGAGCCTTGAAGCCTACACTAAAGGCTTTGGGAAATCACTGAAGGATCTAAAGTAGTAACAGGAAAGTTATCGATTTATCTTTTCAGGGCAGAGGGGGCTTGGCGTTATTGTTTCTGTTTCATTTTCTCAGAGGGTTACTGAAAGAAACCAGTTACGCTTCTGTACTATTCCAAATAAACAATAAACTAAACTAGTAACAGTGGAGCTGATTAGAAAAAAGTAAAGAAAAAGGATCTGAAAAAATATTCAGGACATAAAATTGTCAGAACTTGGAGACACACTAGATATGACACAGCAAAGAAGTGACTGTCAAAGATGTTTCCCCAGCTCTGCCCTTTGCAACCCAATAGAGAAACCACTCTTTGGGTGGGAAGGTGAGGTCTTCAGTCTTGAACATGAGGAGCTTCAAATGTGTGGTGGGCTGAATAATGGGTTCCAAAGATATCCAGGTCCTAATCCCTGGAACCTGTGAACGTTACCTTATATGGCAAAAGAACTTTGCAGCTGTAAATAAATTAAGAATCCTGAAATGGGGAGAGTAGCCTAGTCTACCCAGGTGAGCCCTAAATATAACCACAGGCGTCCTTATTTCTTATAAGGAAGCACAGGGAGAACTGACTGCAGAGAAAAGAAGACAATGCGATGATGGAACCTGAGAGTGGAATGATGCACTTTGAAGATGGAGGAAGAGACCACGAACCAGGTAATACAGAAGACTACTAGAAGCTAAAATAAGCAAAAAACAAACAAACAAAACCCAGATTCTCCTTCAGAGCCTTCAGAACTGTAAAAAGCTATAAATTTGTATTGTTTTAAGGCATTATGTTTATGGTAATTTGTTACAGGAGCAATAGGAACTAATACCAAATACCTCTAAAATGCCCAAGTGGGTATGTCAAGAGGGAAGCTGGGTCTGAAATCAAGTGATTTAGACTAAGGATATAAATCTTATCACTGGCACAGAAAATATAAAGAATTCAAAGAGTAGGGGTCTTGGAAAGATACAATTAAAAAAAAAAAAGCTGACAAAAAAAAAAACATAAAGGAGTTGTCAAATGGTCAGAGAAGAAGAAAACCAAGACAGCACAAAATAATGAAAGTCAAAATAAGAAAATATTTGAAGAGGTTGGGTCAAAATGTTGCTGAGACTTCAGTAAGATGAAGATGAAAAATGGAGGGGCACACGGGTTAAGCGTCCAACTTCAGCTCAGGTCATGATCTCACAGTTCATGAGCTCAGCCCCGCGTCGGGCTCTGTGCTGACAGCTCAGAGCCTGGAGCCTGCTTTGGATTCTGTGTCTCCTTCTCTCTCTGCCCCTCCCTTGCTTGCTCTCTGTCTCCCTCTAAAAAATAAATAAAACATTAAAAAAAATTGTTTTTAAATGCCCATTGGTGACCTTAACACGAGAGGTTTTTCAGATAAATTATGAGGGCAGAAACAAAACCCAGTAGCCTGAGGAGAGATGAGAAAATGAGGACAGCAAGTGTAAACAACTCAAGAAGTTAGGCTGTGAAAATAAAAAAGGCTGGTAGAGAGGAGGAAATAAGATCAAGAGAGAATTTTTTAAACGGAAAGACCATGCAAACCTCAATAGGAGTGTATAAACTTTCATTCCCCCTAGCACTCTAAGAAAGTATGTGTTGCCCTACGACCTCACTATTAAGAATGTTATCAAGCTTTTGGATTTTTATTAATTTGGTAAGAACTACCATCTTAGTAGTGTTAATTTCACTCTCTTAGGAATGAAGCTATAGATCTTTTAAAACAAGACATTAAAGGGCCCTTTGTAGGGGGTGCCTGGGTGGCTCAGTCGGTTGAGCGACCGACTTCGGCTCAGGTCATGATCTCACGGTTTGTGAGTTCGAGCCCCGCGTCGGGCTCTGTGCTGCCAGCTCAGAGCCTGGAGCCTGCTTCTGATTCTGTGTCTCCCTCTCTCTCTGCCCCTCCCCCACTCATGCTCTGTCTCTCTCTGCCTCAGAAATAAATAAACATTAAAAAAAATTAAAAAAAATAATAATAATAAAGGGCCCTTTGTATTTCTTTTTCTGTGAACTACCCATTGACAATGCTTGCTTATTTTTAAATTGGGTTGCTAGTATTTATTTCTCTTACCTATTTCTAAAACTCTTAATGGTTTAGGAAGGTTAATCTTCTATCAGTGATATGAACTGTATACAACTTTTCATAACTTGTCTTTTGACTGTGTCTACAGTGATTTTTGTTTTGTTTTGGTCATAGTTAGAAAGACCTTTTGAACTCCAAAGTTATGAAAGAATTCTTCCATGTTTTCTTCTATTACATTTAGGTCTACATTTTCTACATTTAAGTCTTTGATCCCATTTGGAATTTATCTTGGTACCAGTGATATGGATACTAAGATGAATTCTAAATAAATACCCTGATGTCCCAACATGATCATCTTTCTGCCATCAGTGATTTGAGATACTGTCACTTTTATATATCAGAAGCCTGTATATACCTGGGCCTATTTCTAGACTTACTTTTCTGTTTCACCAAATAATGTTCATAAACTAATACTTATTTAATCATTAAATCTTTACTTAAGTTTATTTTTTGAGAGAGAGAGAGAGAGAGAGAGAGCGAGCGAGCACACGTGCACGCACATGCACAGAGGAGGAGCAGAAAGAGAATCCCAAGCAGGCTCCACACTGGCAGTGCAGACCCTGATGCAGCTCAAACTCACAAACTGTGAGATCATGACCTGAGCCAAAATCAAGAGTCGAATGCTTAGACTGAGCACCCAAGCACCCCATAATCATTAAATCTCTAGAACGTATTGGTATCTGGTAGAGCACTCCTCCATCACTGCTTTTCTTTTTCGTAATTTTGATGTTGGCTCTTCTTAATCTAAGAACATAATATATCTTTCTATTTAAGTTTTCTTTTGTGTGATGGTTTGATGTTAATGGGAAGAATCTGGTAAAGGTGAAAAGGTGAAGAGGACTGCTATTCAAACATGGCACACAAAACAAAAGATTTATGTCTATTCCTTATTAAAACCCACTGAAGTGAGAATAAAAGCTAAGGGCCATAAATCCCAGAAGCTCAAAGAGAACACAAGTAAAAACTGACAGATACATTAGCACATCATTTTTTATAAGGGGAAAAGTATACAGGGGAATTAGCAGACTGAGAACTTTCAATACCGAGTACCACATAGAGACAACCAAAAAGTCAGTTTATACTAAAGAATCACGGAAAGCCTAAGTAGAAGGTGGGAAACAAAGCATGGAGCTAAATGGGTTTAATATTTGTAAAAGAATTAGTTAGATCCCTCCACTCCACCTATGTTCCCTGCTCCTCACCCCATCCCATATTCTTTTCTTATCTTATTTTGTGGAGAAAGTGAACCAAAGAGACTATGGAAACAAAGATACCAGGCACAAGCATGGAACTGGACCATTATACTGACAACAGACAATTAAGTTAAATTCCATATATTAAACAATGAACTCACCTACCCATTTCCATAGTTCGGCTCCAAAAATTCTGGCAAACAGGTATAAACTACTCTACTCCACTGGTAAGTAATCCCCTGGATTCTTAGCTGTACAAATTAAAAGCCCCAGAGAAAAGATCTCTAAATATTGACATTTGGAGCTTTTCTTATAATGATATGGCCAGATTCTCTACCCAGTCATCAGCGGCAAATCCCACCTATGTGTTCACAGTTTCTAACTAGTTTTGTACTGACTTATGTTTAAACATCAACAGATCACCAGACATTTAAAGAAAATATCTAACATCAACAGAAGATTAAAACAAACAAAAAAGAACTTGATGAAACAAACTACAAGAAAATTTCAAAACAAGCATGATTAATACCATTGAATAGATGAAAGACGATACTGGATCCATGAAACAAAAAGTTATTCAAATTAAAAAAAGGACAAGGTCTTAAATTCAAAACATCACAGCTGAAATAAATCAATAGGAGGAAAAGAAGATAGTTAAATCTCCCCAGAAAGTAGACAAAAATGACGAAGAAAAATAAAAGGAGTGATAGGAAAAATTTAGAGATTCAATCAAGAGGCCTAACATTCAACTAATAAAAGTTTCAGGAAAAAAGAACAGCGAAGACTGAGGTAAGGAAAGTAACAAAAATAATACAAGAAAACTTACCCAAACAAAAGGATACATATTTCCTTATTGAGAAGGCCTAAATACTTAACAGAGTGAATACAAAAAGGCTCACACACAATGAAATCTGAGAAAATCACGTGGGTTGGAAGTGGCCTTCGATTGTATTAGTAACATTTTATTTCTGGGCCAAGTGGTAAGAGCACAGGTGTTTATTATTCTTTACACCTCTATGTATGTCTGAAATAGTTCACAATAAATTAAAACACAAAACCCAATATGAAAATAAAAACCATCTTATGGCACATTATCCTCCATATTCTGAAACTCTGCAGTAAAGAGGTTTTAAAATGTTTCCAAAGAGAAAAAAACAAGACACCTAAAAATATCAGGAATCATTACAATACTGGAGTTCTCAATAGCAGCACCAGAAGCTTAAAGACACTGGAGTTATGCCTTTGTAAATCTCAAGAAAATGATCTCCAACCTAGAATTCCACACCTATCTGAACTACCAAAAAATGTAATGGTATAATAAAGACTTCAGACATGTGAGATCTTATTGGAGTCACTAAATTCAGTCAACAGAATAGTCACGGAATCCCAGGACGGGAGAAAAAGGCAAACAAATTTCAGGGCATACATGTATAGGACACATCAGATGTATACAGGACACCTACCTCTACATTTATTCTTACTGCAACATGATAATATTACAAAACCGTAAACAACCTAAGTGTACAAAACAGGAGAATAAATAGTGATATAATCATACAACAAAATAGCAAATATAGTGGTTAAAATGAATTAGAGTTAGATGTATCAACATAATTCTCTAAAGCAATATTGAACCAAAACAATGCAAAATACTAAGTGTTAAATCACAAAAAATAGTTATATGTAGTTTATATGTTCATACATGCATAGCAAAATATTACAAGATGCAGAGAAATAATAAACCACAAATTCAGAAGGATTTATTTTTCAGGAGAAAGAAAGCTTAGTATTTTATTATAAATGAAGGAAACAAAGAATTCACCTAATATAATTCACACATTATATGAGAATGGAGGGGGAGAAGATTAAGGGGGTGGAGGTGGGTAAACATCCTAAGCAAATGAGTAGTTTCTATTTGGGATGATGAATAAGTTCTAGAAATGAATAATGGCGATGGTTGTATACCACTGTGAAAGCACTTAATGCCAATGAATTACATACTTAAAAGGAGTTAAATATTAATTTTATTATATATATTTTGTGACAATCCTAAGCAAAGTGAGGAATCGAATCTAGAACACAGGTGAAAGATTAGCTTTTGATAAGGTGGGATATCTCTTCTATTTTAATAGGAGGGAAAGGGAAAGCAGAAAAGATGTATGCAGATAAAAAGTCTGAATAGTCTTCATGAACTAGTAAGCAAGTGGACCAAAGAAAATAAGCAAGCTTTCCAGACAATGATGATGGTCCACTGGCAGGCTTATGAAACCTTAAGAAGAGACAAGCTCATAAATAATTATCAACCCCAAAATGATTTTCTAAAATATCTGCACTATGTAGTGGTTAGACAAGATTATCTCTAACAGTCCTTGGTTTATGATTTCTCTGAAATTCTAAAAGGATGACATCTACATGTCAAATGAAGGAAAACAGAGTAATTAATGGTAGATAGTATATAGTTTAAACATTTCTTAAACTTGCCTGTTCATAGGAATTGAATCACTTGAAGTATTTATCTCAGGCCTCACTCCAGACCTAATGAATCAGAATTTCCAGGAGAGGAACCTGACATTCTAAATATGTATCTGGAACTAGCAACTCCAGATTATTCCTAGGATCTGGCATGTTTGAAAAACTCTAGCCTGGAAATGGCACTCGAAAGCAAAAGAACAAGTTGAGTAGAGGAGTAGTAGGAGGGTTGGAGGGAGATAGAGACCAAAGAACAGTAAAAAGTAAGACTACTTTTGGAAGCAAGAGACATAATGCCAGAGAAAACTCAACCTTTAGTAAAAATCAGAAGGCAAAGTGGGGAGGGGAGAAGGACTGTGTAATCAAGGGAGAAAATGCCTGTAAGAAAAGTTCACTTCTCATGCATTAAAAAAAAAATTCATATAATATCGATAAAAGTTTAAGCAATTATATTTGATATACATATTGTTCTGTCAATAGATTATATAGTCCTTTAGATTAAAAACTTAACTTCACAAAATTATCCTCTATCAATTGCTGAGAGTGACATAAGCTCAACTGTGCTCCAAATACATATACTTTTTAAGACAGTCATAAATCAGTTAAAAACTTGGAAGATAGCAGCTTTATTCATAATTGCCAAAACTTGAAAGCAACCAAGATGTCCTTTAAGAGGTGAATGGATACACTATAGTATATTCAGACAGGAGAATATTATTCAAAAAAAAAAAAGCTATCAATCCATGAAAAAGACATGGAGGAGCCTTAAATGCATATTATTAAGTGAAAAAAAGCCCATCTGAAAAGGCTACACACCAGGATCCCAATTATATAACATTCTGGAAAAGGCAAAACTATGGAGACCGTAAATGGTAAGTGCTTGCCAGAGGTTGGGAGAGGAAGGAAAAGAATGAAGAGGCAGAGCACAGAAGATTTTTAGGATGCAAAAATACTCTGTATGCTAACATAATGATGGATACATGTCATTATACATTTGTCCAAACCCACAGAATGTACAACACCAAGAGTTAACTATAATGTAAACTATGGACTTTGAGTGATTATGATCAGTCAATGTAGGTTCAACACCTGCTAACTAATATACCACGGGATGGGGAGGTGGATGTTGACAATGGAGCAGGCTGTGCAAATATGGGGGCAGAGAGTATATGGGACATCTCTGTACCTTGTCCTCAATTTTGCTGTGAACCTAAAACTGATCTAAAAATTAAATTCTTCAGGGGCGTCTGGGTGGCTCAGTCGGTTCTGCATCCAACTTCAGCTCACCATTCATGGGTCGAGCCCCGCATCAGGCTCTGTGGTGACAGCTCTGAGCCTGGAGCCTGCTCTGGATTCTGTGTCTCCTTCTCTCTCTGCCCCTCCCCTACTTGTGCTCTGTCTCTTTCTCTCTCTCAAAAGTAAATAAACATTAAAAAATTTTTAAAAAAGAAAAAAGAAATTCTTTAAAAACAAAAGAAAACAAAACAAAACTTGGGGTGCCTGGGTGGCTCAGTCTTTTAAGTGTCTGACTCTTGATTTCAGCTCAGGTCACAATCTCGCAGTTTAGGAGTTCCAGCCCTGCGTTGGGCTCTATGCTGATGGTGAGGAGCCTGCTTGGGATTCTCTCTCTCCCTCTCTCTCTCTCAAAATAAATAAACAAACTTTTAAAAAATTTTAAAAAACTTTTTTAAATTCCCCAAACCTCAGAAGAACACCAAGCTAGAAATACACTATATGGACCTCCCCCATCATCCCACCACGCACTGAGGGCAGGGGTTAATTACTCTACAAAACTCCTGTTTTAGGAAGAAGCCTGTTTAAGCTGATTGTTTAAAAAACAGAAAGGAAAAAGCTAGCCGGCAATCTTCCTAACCTTGTGACCTGTGAATGGAAAAGCATTCCCACTTTAAAACATACAGTGAAAAAGCAGTGTGAGTCAAAATGAGTTAATTATAAGCTGTACTTAGAATGAGAGGGGAAAAAAAGAACCAAACCTACCATTCCTATGCTGGTTTATTTTATAAAGCCAGCTACTTAAAATATTTATTTCTCCTTTTATATAACACACTGATGTGTAGATCGTAAAGAGTTTCTCAGTTATTTACCAAGCTACAAAGCACTGTACTAGTTTGACTCTATTAATTAGTACTACCAATTCACCATAAAATGTTAACTATAGCAATCAAAGATGAGGAGCACCTAAAAAGCCCCTTTTAGGCCTTGCAACAACCCACAATGGAGAAATAACATTTGTTGATTTTCTCTGGGAAAGAGACATTACCGTTTTATAGTAATAAAGGTAATATTTATAAGAACTTCTACCACCACTTAAATAAAGAGCTATGATCCTCAATAATAGACTTCAATATTGTATGTATACAGAAAAAGTTTTTTAAGTAGAACTGAACATATGCACATTTGCCAGATAAAACAAAATCTTACTATGGAAGATATGTTGCTTTTTAAATCAAGTGCCTCTCTCCTCCACACATACATATACACATCCTCCTTCGTATACACCCTTCGATTACTTAGTTGATCTAAGATGAAAATAGTCTCAGATGGCGATATTTAAAACAACTCCTGATTTAACTTCACTATATTTTTAGTGTTTTGTTGTTGCTGCTTTGGCTTGCAATTCATGTACAGAATTTACAATCTATAGCCTTGCTGGTCTGTGACCAGCAAAATCAGAAACATCTGGAAACCCATGCAGACTATAAAGCCCCACCCAGACCTACAAAATCAAAATCTGCATTTTATATACACATAAAATTTGCTTACCCTCACCTGTAGGATTTAATTCCATTCAGTGACAGAAGAAAAAACAATTCTTCTTTGAAGATCTACCACTATTCATCCTTGGGAAAGGTCACAATCAAAATGTGACCTTCCTCATCTATAAAATGAACGCTTGGAAATGGCGCCCACCTACTCTACAATCCTGTTGGTCCATAAGATGACTAGAAGACTATTCTAATTTTCAATCAGTTTATCAACCGCCATAGGATTTTTATAAGGAGGGGAGCCAAGGATTATATACTTATTACAGAACCAAAACACTTCAAAGTTTAAAACCTTAAAAAAGTTTTTAAAGGGGTGCCTAGGTGGCTCAGTCGGTTGAGCGTCCAAACTTCGGCTCGGGTCATGATCTCACAGTTCATGGGTTTGAGCCCTGCATCAGGACTCTGTGCTGACAGCTCGGAGCCTGGAACCTGCTTCAGATTCTGTGCCTCCCTCTCTCTCCGCCCCTCCCCTGCTTGCACTATCTCTCAAAAATGAATAAACACAAAAAAAATTTTTTTTAAGTTTTTTAAAAAGCCAATAATTATAAGATATAACACCAAAGCAAAAAAATCATAAATTATACTTATTCCTAAAACATATATATTTTAGGGAGAAACATATTCTAAGTGGACACTAATTTTTCTCCATTCACTAAAAGATTGCACAAACTTTTTGATCAAATTGTTATTTAGCCAATGAATAAAACTTAATTAGATCTGGGGCACCTGGGTGGCTCAGTTTGTTAAGTGTCCAACTCTTGATTTTGGCTCAGGTCATCATCTCACGGTTCAGGAGTTCAAGTCCTGTGTCGGGTTCTGTGTCAGCACAGAGCCCACTTGGGATTCTCTCTCCCTCGCTCTTCTGTGCACACACACACATGCTCTCTCTCTCAAAATAAACTTAAAAAAAAAAAAACTTAATTAGATCTGAATAATCCTACAGAATTATAAAAATACCATGCTGTGTCAATACACATGTAGTTCTTCAGATTAGAAACAAATTTACAAAGTTATCCTGTATCAACTGCTGAGAGTTAAGTAATCAAATTTGAGGATCAGTTTGGTGTTGCACTAGGTACTTATCATGAACTTACCTCCTTTGGTGTTAGAATATGAGTTTTATAGAATATGAAAAGAAAAAACACCTTTATGTGCATCCTCACTTTGCCACTACAATAATTTAAAAATATAAAAATAACAGGAGCTAGAATTATTCTTGCACAAAACAAACCTACATTTTACTTCCTCCAACTAGTGCAGATAAGTTCTAAAGTAGTGCTTCCCAAACCTTAATGGGTCTATAAATCACCTGCAAAAATGCAGATTCTGATTCAGAAGATGTGGGCAGGAATCTGAGAGTCTGCAGTTCTAGAAAGCTCCCTGGTGATGCCAAATTCATACACAGAGCAAAAAGCCCCATCATTTACAATATTAGGCCATGGTGTGCAAAGCATTGGTCTTGACAAGCACCGGTTTCCAAGAAGATTCCTAATTGAGCAATTTGACATTTTCTCATCCTTATCTCACGATACTTAATTCTCCATCATTCTTGAAACCCAGAAAACTTGTATCCTAAATCTTCCTTCTACCGCTCCTTCTTTTTGACCTCTTTTCCACGTTCCTCATACTTACATGTGGGTGCATCACAGGATTTCATTCTCAGCTTCATCTCTTTTCCATTCTAAGGCTGTCCCTGGATCAGCTATATGCTAATGGATCCAACCGCTCCATCCCCAGCCTACACACGTCTCCCGATCTTAGATCCATATATTCAACTACCTAATAGACATCTATAACCTTTAGTCTTCCCAGGTACCTCCAACACAAAATATCTCAACCTGAACTCATCAACTGCTTCCACCCCTAAAAACTAGCTTTTTCAAGTCTGTATTAACTTTGTGACCAGGACCACCATCTGCCCACTTATCCAAACCATATTTAAGACTCTATCCTCCCTCACCAAATGCAATTCATCTCATCTTCTAATTATTTCTCAAATTTCATTCCTTCCTCTCAATGTCAATATCAGTTTAGACATCAATCATTTCTGATCTGGTTATCATAGTCATCTAACAAGTTTTCTTGCTTCCAATCTCATTCTCTTCCTCAATCCCATGTGAAGACATTACTGTGTAATCTTGGCAAACATAACTCGATAGCATTCCCCTATTAAAATTCACCAGTGATTCACCATTACCTTTAGAAAAAAGTGCTAACTTTCTTTAGGCATATCACATAAAACTCCTCACAATCCTGATCTTGTCTCTCTTGTCTTAACTCCCACCACCCCCCCTCAACGGTCAACATGTGTTCTTGCCATGTCAAGCTCCCTGAAAGTACCACATTCTCTAATGCCTCTGTGTGTTTGCCTAGGCTGTTTTTCTCTTTGCTTAAAATGCCCTTATTAAGCTAAGTACTAATCTTCTTTCAAGACTCTACTCAAGCATCACATGCTTTAAAATGCCTTTTCTAATCACCTTAAGTCTGTTAGGTAATACCACAAACTGTGCTCCCCGTATCACAAGGTTTCCCCTATGCATACCTCTATTCTAGTACTTAGCAAACTGTATTATAATTTTGGTCTATACATCTCCTCCACTAGAATGAGCTCATCAATTAGTCCTTCTAAGAACAGAATGTCCAGTACATGGTATGCTCTCAATAAATGCTTGCTGAATAAACTATCTTGAAATAATAGTCATAAATAATTATTATGGCTACATATTTAAACTATATAACTTCCAAAAACTGTCTAAGATAACAAAAAAGTATCTTCAATTTAAGAGGCTTCACAGAACTTCTCAAGACTTTATTAAACAAAGAAGTCCAAAATATTTAAGGTATTCACTTAATTCTCAACAACCTAAAGGTACTGATTAAAAATTAATAGCTTTTTGAATATTGTGTTAAACTGGGATATTTTAATTTCACTAACTACAGTGTTAGACAAATAAAAGCACTCGTCTCTTCTCCAACGGCTGAAATAAAGAATTATGGTAAAATGATAGGCATATTTTTCAAGTGGCCTAGGTTAGTACCCTCACTTCTACTTACTAGCTACATGAACTTGGGTAACAAAGCCTCAGTTTCTTCAGAGGAAAACAGAGATTAAACTGCTGCTTACCTATACCATAGGTCATTTCAAATATTCACATGTGAATGTGAAAAGATTTCTATAAACCATGAACTGCTGGATTCATTTCAACTACTGGGTTAGCTGCCATCCTAACATCTGCCAAAGATTTGACAGGTGCAAATTTCAAGTTTCATGGACTACTTCAATCTCCCATACCCACCCCATATTTCTCCTCCAATGACTGAAAATTCACAAATAGAATTAAGTTCCAGGATTACCACTGCACAAGACTTATTCAGTAGTCCTCAATATTCTTATGTGGTTGAAGTGCTTAATGATACCTAATTTAATAATAATCTGGTATGTTCTTAAGAAGTTGTTATTTTATAAGTCCAAAGTAAATCTCAAGGTAAGTTGTTGGTACAGTCATTTAAATTTCAGCTCCATTTTTAAAAAATTGGAGGACAAAAATCAGCAGGGAATATTTAGAGATACTTTTTTTCATTAACTATTTAGACTGGGTACTACTGACAAGCTTGATCCACTATAAACTAACATGAAAGTTAAAAAGTTACCATTACAAAGCCAAGACTTTTTCACCCAAATTTCTGGCCTCTTTCTCAAATATGCTTGTTGGTCTATCAGTAAGAGAAAATTTGCTGCATTTTCTAAACTAAAAAAGTGATGAAGCATGTTAATTCTGCTCTCAGCAGTATCTTTCTTTGTTAAATAGGGACTTATGGGGATTATGGCCTATATCAGGAAAACGGTTTTCAGTCCCTTCTCTACAATATTTATAAAAATAGGATTCTTAACCTTCAAAGGGCAAAACTCCTTTAAAAAAAAAAAAGTAAAAGTAAAAAGAAAATCTACTACAAAAGTCAGCACTTCGGTACCTGATTGTGGTAACAAGGCCAAAATCCAAGACGAAGCCCTTTATTGCACATCGTGTTCCAACATCTTGGGCAGCCCCATCTTGCGACCTCTCCAGATTGGCTGCTCCTGCTCTCTCTACTGCAGAGAGAACTTCAATTAGAGAAATTCTGAAGCTCATGAATCTAAACTGGATATTCCCCTCACTGGAGGCAAGGATGGGAAGAATCATTAAAAAGATTCAAGTTAGAGGAGGTTTCAAATAAATCCAAGTGGCTTGAAACCACTCTAATGCAGGCAGGCAGCTGAGAGTCTTATTATGCAACAGTCTATTTACCTAAAAAAAAAAGTCTTAAGGAAAAGAATGGCCGCAAATTATTAGATAACCTGAAAAAACAGGTTATATAATCATAAATCTCTAAAAAGCCAAATATTCTCTACTAAACTTGCATAGAATTTACATCTATGATACAAACTTATAGCTGACCATTCATATTCACAATTCTTATGAGAAAAGGAAGTTAAGAAAATAACTAGGACATGTTATTTACTTCTTTCTATACCCTAAAATAACTTCATTCAAAAAAATGTTCAGTTAAAAACCACTGTTAGGAAGGAGAGATTTCCCTGCTGACTTAAGCCTAGCTGCCCAAGCAAGGCTTTAGAAAATGTCTTCACCTACAACAGTGCATAGGCAGAAGGAGCAGAGGCTATGGCGGTCTTCCTAGTGACACTTCCAAGTCATATAAATGGGATATGTTTCTGGGATAGACTGCCAACAAGTTACTGAAAGAAGAGAAACAAAAACAGCAAAAACCTGGCAAATAAATAGGTCAATGCCCTCACGTGTTGTATCATGCCGTAAGCCAGTCTTAACTAAAGTTACCTAGATGCTACCAGCTCTAAATCACATCCTCCACGCTAACATTACCTGGTTTGTGAAAGACTGGATTCACAAATTCAAGCTGGTTTTCCATAAAGACTTGTAATTATGTACAACATATATAAAGCATTTCTTAGACCCAGTAACAAGCCACATCCCCAAGAACTTCAGCAATTAAGACTTTTCGATGAAAGCAATAAACTAACAATGTGAATCCCCTTTACCACTGTGAATTTTTATCAAGTGTGCTGGTATGTGCAAACAAAACAGAATGAGGTTAATACTGTCAAGATACTGTATTTACTAAATAATTTAACAGCGATTTTATCTTACCTGAGTGTGAAAATTTGAAATGGTGGTTGTTTCGATATCTTTCTTGCCCAGAATCTCCATTTTCACAGGAGTGTTGGGGAAATTAAAAGCAAAGTAGTCCAGGAAGTCTGGGAGATAAGCAGCCGCTCCATGCACTATTGCTAAAGCATAGTAAGCAGCATTTTTCTCATTTTCACTGAATGTCAAAGCAAGAAACTCCTCAGAAAATCTCTCCATCTCCATTGGAGACAAAAATGAGAGTTCATCCATGTAAGCATGAAGGACAAGTGCACCACCATTGGACTGGTGTTCCTCATGAATAAAGTTGCTAAATTTAGTACCTGTTTTTAAGAAATTTCTACGAATAGAATGTTCCTGGTGAGTCATAAAAGGTGTTTGTACTCCCTGGGGTACCCGATATTCTTGCATGCCCAAATTTAATCGGCACAGCTGTTCATCTTTCAGATACCTGAAGGACTCCTTATTTACTCCTGAAGTGCTATTTATTTGTCCTTGGGTGAGGATTTCCTTACTGATGCGGGTCAGGCCAGCACAGACGGTTTGTACTTCCTTATTGTACATTTTAAGGCGTCTTCCTCGCATATCTTCTCGGTGTTTCTTTTTCTTTTTCTTCTTTATTTTCTTCAAGACAAAATCATCAGCTCTCTGGGTTTTACCATTTTCATCTGGTGTTTCTGGCCACAATAATTAAAAAGAAGTTAGTTGCTAGGCCTAGTGTTAACATACAAACTTCTTAAGGTACTTGATCTCAAATTAAATGGCCTATTCTGTTTCTCTGAATTTGCCACGTTTGTAAAATCAATGAGACAAAGATCTTAAAATACAATTATATTCTGGGTTGAAAACTATGCTAAAAAGTAGATAATGGGAATGTAAGCATATAATTTGACTTGCAATCAAAAGTAAAGGAAATATCCAAGTAATTTCACATATGCCATACTATATGGAATATCCGTTCAGTAACCACTGTAAAATCTAAACTGAAGCCTGTCATATTTTGCCATGACACATACAGGCAAATCAAACAAAGGCAAATTAAGCTGTAAGACACCATTCTGCCTACCAAACTGGCATAAACTTTTCTTTTTTCGGCATTTTCATATACTGTTGCTGGAAGGATAAACCAGTATGAATTTCACGAAGGGCAATTTGGCACCCACCAAAATGGGTATATACACCAAAAGCCTTGAAAATGTTTTAATTCTCAGACCCAGAAATTCCACTCCCAAGGAAAAATTACCTGAGAAAATAACTGAAGATACACAAAAATATCCACAGCAGTTATTTAGGGACTCCCCTAAATGTCTATTCTAAGTACTAGGATATTGATTAAACTCTGGTAATTACATACTGACAAAATACTACCCACCCATTGTAAGTTATATTATAGATGAAATAACTGATGGATTACAAGGTTATAAAATGCTTACACTGCCAATCTTCCAGGAAGCATTCTCTAACAAATTCATCTCTACCCAATCTGGACAGCTACTCCTACCAAGTGCTTCGTTAGCGCTGTACTTCCCTATCACAGCTCTTAACCGCATTCTGTGTTATCACATATCTTCTACCTCTCCTCTAGACTATAAACAATCTAAGAAATATAGATCTTACCTTTCTTTCCAGAGCATCTAACATGTGTATAATCTGACTCCATGTTTATAGTAAACATACATTAAGTACCCACTAAGTGCCAGGGACATTTCTGGGCACTGGGGATATGGTGCTAAGACAGACACAATCTAATCTCCACTCTCTTCAACTTTACAATCTAGTTTGACAAGAAAAACAAAGTATCAGTAAGCTACTCTAGATGCAGAGAAACTTCTCTTTGGGAGGTGACATTTAGGGTGAGTCCTAAAGTAATAAAACAAGCCAGGCATGTTTTCTAGGGGAAAATATACCAGGGAGAGGCAAAGGACCTAAAGACAGGAAAAAATCTGTATGTTTTGCACATATACAACACAGAAGAATATCTGAAGAAATACATACCAAAGTGTTAATGGTAGTTATCTAGACTGGAAGAATTATAAATATCTGTCTTTTTTGCTTATCTGTATTTTCTAATTTCCTACCATAAACATACATTACTTTTAAAACTAAAAATTCATCTTTAATTTTTAAGGGATCATCATGGATTGACAAAGCCAAAATAAAACAGCATCTCTCATTTACTAGACGTTAAAGATATCTAGCAAGAAATCTTTAGGATTAAATAGTCCTGACCAACCTTTCAAGCTCGATGTGGTATTTACTATAGAATTTGTCCACCCAACAACAGTATTTCTGACACAATTCAAGTAATTCAGTGTTAAGACAGATACTCCAATTAATCCTATCGCTACACCTGGGAAGAAAAAGTTCAACAAAATTTACAGTAAATAATTTATTTGGTATAATATGCAAATATGATAGTTGCAGTACTCTATACAAAATTATTCCAAATCGCCAACTATTACAAGTTATAAAAACTTCTAAAGAAAATATAAGTCAAAAACTTTAGTGTATAGATACCAAATGACTTGCATTCTGTTTAATATCTGTTTTTAAACAAAAAGAAAACCCTTCATTTGCAAACATCACTTGTAATGAAACTGAGATCATACACCAAAATTATACATGTAATCGGATTGCTTAAATTGCCAAGAGAAAGAGCAGTCCATCTTTTACTCTATATACAACTAAATATTTGACAATTTGTTAAAACACTTAGTCATTTCTATTTCTTACAAATAAAATTAATCTGAACACTTTTCCTGCATTAAAAATTGGTAATTTAGGCAATTCTCCCAAGCAACTAAATGTTAATGCCATTAAATATAAAGGTTAGACCAATTTTCAAAGAGTCCTCTAATTACCCTCTGCTAAATGTTTTAGCAGTTTCATGGGGAAAAAAAAGAAAAGAAAAGAAAAGAAAAGAAAAGAAAAGAAAAGAAAAGAAAAGAAAAGAAAATATCTTTGAATAGATCCTGTTATTTTAAGCTTCAGAGGAGGTATTTGGTATGCAGGAAATGAATTGTGACCTAGATCTGCCACTGAAATTAACACCAAGAAGGTGCTGCCTTGATTGTAACACATTTTCTATATTACTATCAGCTTACCAGTGGTATTTCTAACATGGCCAAGTCTCTGTGGGTTTTATTCCAAACACATTTCAACATGGCCCATCAAAAAAAACCACCGTACAGGGAAATGAAAAGGACCTTAAATTGATCGTAATCTCACATTTCAACATAATAAAAGTTTAAATATGAAATAAATTTCAATCCTTCTCCTCGCTAATCCTGTTTTTCAAAGTTTTATTCTTAATCTAAGGCTGCA
The DNA here is from genome assembly GCF_022079265.1 of Lynx rufus. NCBI lineage: Eukaryota > Metazoa > Chordata > Mammalia > Carnivora > Felidae > Lynx > Lynx rufus. The sequence goes on along the minus strand of NW_025814834.1, from coordinate 125,241,095 downwards.
TATAGAGAGCTCACCTTTGCTTATAGAGAAATGGGAGCCTACTTGTGTCATACTAGGTAATGAATTTCAATGAATAAACAAAATTTACTTTTGAATAATTGTGATGACAACTAATTGAAAATGACATATATATACAAACTTGTTAAAGGTTATTACAGTAAGATAGCCCTTGCTGCACTGTAAGAATGTCAAGGTTGTCCTGCCTTGAAATAAAAACATTAAAATTCAATGTCTTTGCAATATAAATGTATCAAATCAATATGCTGTACACCTTACACAATGTTACATGTCAGTTATGTCTCAATTTTTAAAAGTACCAATGTCTAAAGTTTTCACAATCTTTCCATTTCTGAGTTGATTGCTTTAGCTTTCCAACAGAGAACATATTCAGGAAATAACATTTTGAGTATCCCCCTCTAGTGCAAAAGCTCAAATTTATCAACAGTTCTTTTACAGAAAAAGAGCCAAGCTACTCTATTATCTGTGATTAAGGAAAGCTTTCATATATCAGACTATGAGAGTAAATATAAAGAGAAGTATGTAAGCTAAGTCTACAAAGGAAGATACATTTATCTGAGAGACAAACTGCTGCCTTAAAAAATGTCATTATAACTAGAACTAGATTAATACATGACACTATCAATAAAATCCTCATAGGTGCTAAAATTATCAACTATCAAATAGCCTCATTTAACATCACTATTGAAAAAGTTCATTAATGCAAAAATATTTAGCTTTCCAAATATTACAAAACTTAAACTACTATCACCATTCTTACCCTTGAATTATACCTAGAACTGAAAAAAATGTAATATCCTCAATTCTTAAAAATCATGGTGGATATACATTTTCAAAGCAAGTACAATTTTTTAGATTTTATTACTCATAATAAAAAAAAAGGTAAAGTTTTCTGAAAATAAACTTTGTTGTCTTATTAGGGGTCCTTCCCATTTCATATAAAAACCTGACTAAAAAGATCATTGTATGTTTATAACACTGCCTTACTTTACCACCCCCACCCCCATCCCTTTACATTATGCTGCTTAAGAGTGGCTGGCTGGGTTTGAATCCCTGCCCCTAGACCTTCCGCTCAAAATATTACCTTTCGCAACTTCATTTCTTTGCACCTTGTTCCTCATTGGTAAAATGGGGGAAAGTAACAGTACCTCCTCATAAAATCAGTGTGCACAGTAAATGAAACAAAGTACATAAAGTACTTAGAATAGTCCCAGAACATAACAAATACTCAATACATGTTAACTATTATTACCCCAAAATAGTTGAACGACAGAGGCAGTACACAGCGCTAGAAGAGCAGGTGCTTTACAGTTAGAGACCTAGCTTAATGTCCCAGCCCTAGTGCTTCCTGCTTAAGGGCTCCGTACAAGCTCTTAAGTCTCTTTAAACTTCAATTTTCTCATCTTAAGATGTTAATTCTAGTATCTACCTCACAGAGCTATTGTAAGGATTAAAAAAGACAATAAATATTAAGACCATCATCACACTACTGAAAACACAGTAAGTGTCACCATCATTATTATCATTTTCCCAATGATATTTGATAACATTCCTTGAAATAATTGGCAATTATCTCTGGGATATCAAAATTAGAGGTAGAAATTACCGACCTACAATACAATGTAGTGTATTCTAAGAGAATCCAATAAAAGGACAAAAACCTCTGAAAGAGGGAAGAAAATAATTATTCACCAAGGATCTATTAGGTATCATATATGCGATCTCATTTTAATCCTCACACAAAATCAGTGAAGTAGATATTAAGTCCATTTTATAGAGAAGAAAACAGCTTGATATAAGATGTTCTGTTATCGTAGGTCCCAGAACTAGTGGGTGACAACCAACATTCAAACGCTCATCTTGTCGGATTCCAAAACTCAAACTTTTCCCATACGCTACTACACTACACTCTTCCTTTCTGCCTTCTCAATCAACCCCTCTCTACAACACCTCCTGTGAGATGATCAACTAAAATTACCTGGTTACAATTAATGGAACTTGAGAAGGACAAGGACCTAAAAGAATCTCCAATAAAGGGAGCATTATGTCATTCAACAAATATTTTACTGAGTGCCCATTACATGATAATTCTGCATGATCACAAAGATGGCATTATTTATGTTATGCAAAAATGTCATGCCTTATAGACTTTCCCCATCCCCTCTCTAGGTGGGTAAGGAAGATATCAGTCCCTGAAGTTGTTGCTCTGATAAATGAGACTATCTATTTATTTTACTTCTCTGTATAATCAATCCCCAAATAATTCCTCACTCCTATCACCAAACAGAACTTGGATTTTAAATTCCTGCCAACAGCTTTCTGACATCACAGAAAATTTCAATTAGTTGTCTGACTTGGGGACACTCCCTGTGATAGAAATTGGGCAGTTGGTCAAAGATGAAAAAAACGTGAGAAAGGAAGGCTGACTCACAAGTGAATACAAAAGAGCAATCCTGTCATTTAATGACACTAAAGAAAAGAGCCAGGGGGATGGACTCCCCCCCTTGCCTTTTTTTTTTTAACAAAATATTGAAATATTATTAAAATCATAAATTTACTAAGCAAGAATTTAAAATAATCTTTGAGCAAGTTTGTTCTATGTTTTATGAGCGATAAAAGAAGAAAAAAAAATTCAGGTTTCAAAATACCAAGATAACTATCAGTTGAACCGAAACTTGAACCTGTTGTTTACAAGAAATAAAAAAACATTTTAATATCTCTTTATTAACTTAACAATCCAAATGGGCTTAGTGAAAAGCGAAGTGGACCACAAATCAAAAAAAAAAAAAAAAAAAGGGTCCTAGGGGCACCTGGGAGGCTCAGTTAAGGGTCCACTCTTAATTTCAGCTCAGGTCATGGTCCCAGAGTTGTGGGATCGAGCCCAATAGGGCTCCGAGCTCAGCATGATGCCTGCTTGAGAATCTGTCTCTCCCTCCGCCCCTCTCTTCTGCTTGCATGCCCTCTAAAATAAAAAACTTAAACAAAAACAAAACAAAAAAGGGGGTCCTAGATTCAGTTCTATCACTTACTAACTAGAAAATCTTAAGCATGTCACTTCACCTCTTCAAATCTCACTTTAGTTCCCATCTTAGAGATGAGAAATTGTTGTTTCAACTATTTATAAGCAACTCCAAACATCTGGAATCTGAAATTTGTGATTAACTTATACATGAAGTTGGATTCAATACAGTTGGGCTGGTGTGAAGGAACGTCTTTCAGCTGAATGATCTATCTCTGAGATTGGCAAACTGTAGTGCAAAAACCACCACAGATGATACATTTGAATGAGTGGAGTAATGTCACAAAAAAGCTTTATTTCTGGACACTGAATTTAAATTTCTCATGATTTCCACATCAGGGATTTTCTTCAACCATTTTAAATGTAAAAACCAGGGGCATCTGGGTGACTCAGTCAGTTAAGCAAGCGACTCTTAATGTGGCTCAGATCACCATCTTCTGGTTCATGGGTTTGAGCCCCATGTCAGACTCCATGCTGACAGCTCAGAGCCTGCTTAGGATTCTCTGTCTCCTTCTCTCTCTGCCCCTTTTGCGTGTGTGCTCGCTCTTGCACTCTCTCAAAATGAATAAACATTTAAAAAATAAATAAAAAATAAAATGTAAAAACCATCTTTATTTGACAAGTCATACAAAAACAGGTAGTAGAACTGATATTTTAAAAATGTGTAAAAGCCATCCAATAGAAGAATAGTCTTCAACAAAGGTGCTGGAAAAATTCAATATCCATAGGCAAAAAATATGAACCTGGACCTAAACACCTCACACCTTACACAAAACTAACTTAAATGAATCAGAGATGCACATTAAAAATTACAATTGTAAGAGGAAAAAAAAATAGAAGAAAATCTTTGAGACCTGAGTTTTGAGACCAAGACATGACACCAAAAGCATGATCCATAAAAGGGAAAAAAAAATCAGTAAATTAGACCTCACAAAATTTACTTAACTCTAACTACTAACCTCCCTGTTAAAGGAGGGAAAGACAAGCAACAAAAGTGGGAGGAAATATTTGCAAACCATATATCTGACAAAGGACTTATACCTGTAATATACAAAGAATTCTCAAAAAAATTCTGTAAAAAACAATTCAATTAGAAAATGAGCAAAAGACAAAAGACATCTTACTGATGAAGATATATGGCCAGCAAATGATGACAAAAAAAGATGTTAAATATCACTAGCCACTAGGGAAATGCAGCTTAAGTCCATGATGAAGTATTACTACACATCTATTAGAATAAATAAAAGAAAAATAGTAACAAAACCAGATACTGGCAAGGATGTGAACAAAGTGGAATTTTCATACGCTGCTGGTAGGAATGTAAAATTGTACAGATATTTTAGAAAATAGTTTGGTAATAGCTTAAAAAAAAAAACAAAACTAAACATACATTTACCACATGACCTAGCAATTGCATTCCCCGAGAAATGAAAATTTACATCCACACAAAAACCTGAATGTGAACATTCACAGAAGCTTTATTCTAATACACAAACTGGAAACGATCAAAATGTCATCTTAGTAGGTGAATGGTTAAACTGTGGTATATCCATAACATAGAATACGACTGAGCTATTGATACATAAAACTTGAATGGATCTGAAGAACACCATGCTAAATTGGGGGGGGGGGGCTTCAAAAGATCACACACTGTATTATTCCCTTGATAACATTCTCAAAATGATGAAATTATTGAGAACAGACTGGTGGTTGCTAGGAGTTAGGGAAGGGAGAGAAACATAGGTGTCTAAGACTTTCAAGAGATTACCACAAGGGGGGATCTTTGTGGTGATGGAATAGTTGTGGATCTTGATTGCAGTAGTGGTTAAACTAATCTACAGGTGATAAAATGGCACAATTATACACACACCATTGCACCACTGTCAATTTCCTGGTGTTGATATTATACAATAGTTATGTAACACATAACCATTTGGAAAAACTAATGAAGGGTAAAAACTTCTCTGTACTATTTTTGCAATTTCTGGTGAATATATAATTACCTCAAAATAAAAAGTTAGGAGAGTTTCTGAAAATCTGAGAATAAGGGAGGGAAGACCTAGCTCTGTGAATAGCCAGGGTCTAGCCACTCTTCTTATTAATCTTAGACTTGTTTCAAGGACCAAGTATGATAAAAGGCAGTTTTAAAAGCGTCTAATATCAGCCAGATACTGTTTTAAGTACTTTCCACATATTGCCCCATTTAATCTACATAACCTTGTAAAAAGAAGTACTACAACCCCTTTGTAGAGACAGGAAACTGAAAGAGGTTAAAGTAATTTGCCCAGGATCAAACAGTAAGTAATAGAGCCACAAGTTAAACTTAGATTGACTCCAGAGGCATGCCTCCTCCACACCACTGTAACAAATATAAAGATGTTCAGCCAAAAAAAAAAAAAAAAAAAAAAAAAGGTATCGATCAAAGTGTGTGCAAAAGCCTGGATTAAACAAGGGTAAATCAGGTTGTTTTCTGTAAGGTTCTCAGAACTTTTAAAACGCCAGTGTATATCTTATATCTAGAAGGCTACAAGATATACTTTTTCCTACATTCCAGTGTATATGGCCACGCAGCCCTTTCCCTGCAGAATATATAATCCAACAGTCCCTCATTCAAAAGTTAAAACGTTTAGGGGCGTCTGGGTGGCTCAGTCGGTTAAGCATCCCACTCTTGATTTCGGCTCAGGTCATGATCTTACCATTTCTGAGTTCAAGCCCCAAGCCAGGCTCTGCCCAGACAGGGCGGAGCATGCTTGGAATTCTCTCTCCCTCTCTCTCTCTCTATGCCCCTCCCTGTGCCCTTGCATGGCACTTTCTCTCAAAAATAAACATTTTTTTTAGAAAGTTAAAATGTTTAAACTAGACTTATTATGGTGATCCTTCTGCAATATATACAAATAGGGAATCGTGTTGTACACCTGAAACTAATATAACATTACATGCCTACTGTATTTCAATTAACAAAAAAAGATAAGATGTTTAAATTACCCGATCTTAACCTTAACCCACCTCTTCACATATTGGCAAACTACAAATTACAAATGCTTCAAGCTACATTGTCCAATAAGTTAACCAGAATTAAATAAAATTTAAAATGAGATTCCTCAATCATACCAGCCACATAAAAGCCTTCAAAACTTGTTTCAAGAGCCGCATATGCCCAGTGGCTACCATACTGTACAGCAAGCACAAATACAGAACATTTCCATCACTAGAGAAAGTTCTGTCAGACAACACTGAGTTAAAGGTTTGTTTTTGTCTGTTTTTTAAAGAACACAGGGCCTGTGAGTCCTCAGAGAAGCGCCCTGTTGTTTATTATACATGTAATTACCACCATCCCTCCATAAAAAGGGGCTAGGTCAGAAACTTTTGATGGTGCTGGCTACTGTCATTCTGATTCCATGGCAAAGGGAAGGAGTAAGCAAGGAAAGGGGAAAAGTAAATAGCATAAAAAAAGAAAGGAACAACATGCGGCTAGGGGAAGACGCTTGAACTGGGATTCAAGAGATCTGGGTTCTACTTCCTGTGGTGCCAATGATTCATTAAAAGAAAAAAATTTTTAATGTTTGTACTTGGTACTAATTAACTGTAACTTAATTAGACAAGTCGCCTCACTACTTTGGGCCACAGTTTCCTCTTCCACAATACAAATTTAAATTGGATGATCTCTAAGATTCCCTCCAAATCTGTGTGGTTAAAACACACACATAGAAGAAATGAGGTGAGAAATAAAAGAGAACAAGATCATCACATATTGGTGGTGGAAACTGGCACTCCTGTCAGCTTGGCACAAGTTTTATTCCTGATAATAACACCTGGATACCACCAAAGTTAGAAAGATTTAATTCAGTAAGTATTTTTTGAGCAATTATTTGCAAAACACTGCACTATTTGTACGTAGAACCACAAAAAACTTGAGTCAAGACCAAGTACGTGGAAGAAATCCAAGACTCAGAAAACTTTACATTGAAAGACTTGTTCATTAACATGTAATACCCCATCTGGCCCAATGCGACTATATAAGCATCTTAAAATCTTCTTGAGGAAATACAACTAACAAGCTATATGAAATCATATACAAACACACGGTATACTCAAACTTCATACCCCCTCCTTTCTGCGGAGAATACAAATAAATGTTCCATGTACTTGGGAACAGGAAGACATCAATATTAGTAAACCTAATTTCTCTAGATTCCACATTTAATTAGGTAGTCCTACATTTCCTGGGTTCGGTATTCTTGACTTTAGTGTGGGCTCTTGGCATTAAATAGTCAATTTTTTTGTGTGCCAGAAAGAATAAATCGCAACGGGAATTCTTCCTTCTAACGATCCATTACAGCACGTTTCTCACTTTTCTCACTTTTCAGAGGCACGGTTGGTCCTATTTCCTAGGATCATAAAAGACAGAAAACCTTCTCCATCCCTCTATCGAGAAGTATTTATATAAAATTAAAAATTATTTCACCTCCGGATAAAAAAGAACCACTATAAACTACGTTTGATATTTTACCTTGCAGAAACTAAAGCAACCTGAGTCGAGGAACCTGTGTTAAGAATTCAAACTCATTAAAGCCCCACACCATACCCGTGAATATTTTGGAGCCGAGGAGAGTTTATATTAAAGATTTCCACAAAAGAAAACAAGAAGAAAGGATTTTAGCGACAAGCCTTTACTTTAGAAAAGCAGTTTTTAATACCCCAGCTACTAATCCCACGCCAAGGACCGCGCGGCGCGGAAACCCTGGCGAATTTGAAAACAAACGTTGGTAAAGGCTGGGGGTGAAGGGCGGGGGTGGGGAAGGGAGAGCCGGGTAAGGGGGTTAGTAACTGACAGCTCGGCCTCGAAACGAGAAGCCTCAAGTAGGTCAGGCTGTGTCAACGGTTTGAAATCCAGGGTCCACCCCAGTGGGCTTAAGGGAGTAGAGCAGCAGGAGGTAAGCAGGGGTTTGGCGTCTTTCAGTGCTAAAGGGGCGGGATATCGGACCTAAGGGAGACCTAGAACCCGAGCTCGGGGTAGTTCGCCTGCTCTCACCTCTCTTGGGGGCCTTGATCAGAGGCACCCCTCCAGTTCTCTCCCCGTTTTCCTGCTTGTCCTTGTGCTTGAGATCGCCCGGAACGCAGGAGCTGGGGTCACCATCGGAGCCGCGGTGGTGATGGTGCTTGTGCCGCTCCTTGTGGCCCTTATGCTTGGGCCCGGCCGCGCTCACCGTCAAAGGAGAGAAGGTGAAGAGGGCCGATGTGCCTGGGGCCGGGAGCGGGGCAGCGACAGCGGGCCCGGCGGGTGCCAGCGAAGGTGGCGGCGGAGGCGGCAGGAGCAGAGGCTCAACAGGGCCTGGGACGGTTGGGGCTGCATTCGTTGGCGGCAGCGGCCCGGGATGTTGGCGGCTGCGACGCCGCCGGTGAGGGGGAGCGAGAGGGGGGTCCTGGCTCGGCCGCCCCCGCTTCTCCTGAGAACCCCCACTGCTCGCTCGGCGCTGCCGCTTCACTCCCCGCGGCGAGACCCCAGCATGGGGTTTCTCCTTCCCTTCTTTGTCCGGCTCCTCCTGCGCCGCCACCGCCCGTACTACGCGCACCGCTCCGACCTGCGCAGCCATTTCACCCACAAACACACATTTAAATGGCCCGACCGCCCCCCCGTCCGCGTATCGCGCAAGCGCCGCCCGCGCACGGCCCGCTGGGCATTGGAGTCTCTTCCCCGCCCTCCACTTCTCGGCCGTTCTTCCTCCGGAGCTGAACATGCCGGAAGCGGCAGTTCCCAGCGCTTCTCCGCAGGCCTCTCCGAGTGAGCTCTATTTTAAAGCACCCAGGGCCTCGCAGAGCCTCATGGGAGCGGTAGTTCCCCCGCGCTCCCGCCGCGTCCCTGGCTCTGGGAGTGGAGGAGCGGAAAGAGAGCGTGCGCCGAGTCACGCTTCGGGCTGCGACGCAACCGCCGCTGGGCGGAGAGTTGCCGCCAACCGCCTTAACGGCCGAAACAATGTTAGTGGCTTTCAAGTCTGTCTGCGCGTTCCCATTATCGTCTGTGTGTGCCCCCTTGGTCATTATACACGGAGTCGGTGGGCTCCATAGGTACTTATCAATTTCATATTCGTTCCTCTCAAAACCTTTGTGAGGAATCCCTGGCCTCTTATCCTTGGACAAGCGACGAAATGAAGAGGAAAGGGGAACTTGGTCATACGTAAAACGAGGGCGATTTGGGTTTAGAATCTGATCGGGCTGCAGTGAAGACATGTTTTAACCTCTTCGTGGGCATTGCCATGGTTACAGGTACCCGCGTAACAAGGCAGGTGCGAGAACTGCCCGGGAGCTTGGTGAGCGCCGCCGCACCTCGCCTTAGAGCCACATCTCCTCTAATGCCTGGAAAGGTAGAGGCCGTCATTTATTTTGAATCCGTCCCTAGGTGGAAAACCCACGTTTTTAAACTTCTTGAAGATTTTTTTTTCATGTCCCACGTATAAGGTTGCATAAATTTGAGAAATGTGTCTACCGCAGACCTGTCCAAAGATCGTCACTGTGCACCAATGTTGCTGCCCAGAAATTCATCCACAACTTCATTGGCGCTTTGGATTTTCCCTAAGATTCTCTTCCTATATTTGGTCCTTGATAAAGATATTTGGAAATAATTGATTACAATGAAGTACTCAGAAATGCCAGTAGTGCCTGGAGGATTCAGCTAAATGAACACTGCAGTAAAGTTAGCTTAAAGACAAAACAGTTTATTGTGCACCTATTGCGTGCAATGTACTTCAATAGACAGTTAACATTTCATCAATTTGCGCTATCATCTGGCTTTGTAATGAAAGACATTAAAGAACAAATGCTGTTTGAGTATTTTAGGTTCTGAAAGTTAAACTTTTCTAAGTTTCAAAAAAAAGTTCAATCATGAGGGGAACTCGGGAATCTTTACATAAAATTAGATTTGAAAAATCAGATTTTCTTAAAATATTTTGTAGAAGAATTTTTAGGGGCCCTGGATAGCTCAATTGGTTAAGCGTGGGACCCTTGATTTCCTCTCAGGTCCTGATCTCAGTGTTGTGAGACAGAGCCCGGTGACAGCAGGAGCCTACTTAAATATTCTCTCCCTCTCTCTCCCTCTCTCTGTCTCTCTCTCTCTCTCCCTCCCACCCTCTCCCTCTCCGTCTTTCTCCCTGCTCCTCCCTCACCTTCCCCCCCCAATAAAATTTTTTAAACTAGTAGTACCTCTGATTGGTTGGATGTAAGTTGCACATGTTTATACAGGACCTTTGAAATGAAGAAAATGCTACCAAAAGATAACGATTTTGTTGATTATTCTTCTAGATTTGGTCATTGAAGACCTTTGGTTAAAATTTACCAGAAATGTAGTTGAACATCCTGTTAGTTGGTATATACAAATACAAAAATTATTTTCATTATTCTTTTATTATTTTCATTATTGAAATATGATATTATGAAATTATTTTCATTATTATTTATTCTCTTAATTATAACGTTTCCTTTTCTTACTACTCTGGTTTTCCACCTTTGGGAAGATGTGCAAGGTATACTCCATTTAGGCAAAAATAACTCCCAGGGAATAGTCATTGTCACAAGCAGTCATTTTGTATCATTTTGTGCCACAACCACAAATCAGATTTGTGAAACACTTGCTATTGTAAAATCTGGCAATGTAGACATTCAGTTCAGATCCAATTCTTACAAATATTTTGAAGTTTCTACTTAAGTAGAATAAAAATAACTTCCAAAATGAAAAATAAGTCCATTCCAAAACTTTCTCATCCAGCATTCTCTACATAATCCCAAGTGACAAACTTATTTCCAGTTTCCAACCCAATGCAAATGAGATGAAAATGTAAAACTTCTGGCACTTCTTTGAATATGGCTTTTCTAATATTGCTATTAAACATTACAGTGTCTTCATTGTTGAAATTATAAATATGGAACACTTATTTTAGCTAGCAGTATTCCAGTAGTTTTATTTCCAGATGCACTTGCAGCTATATTCCAAAGTTGCGTTAAATATTCCAAGTCGCTGGTGGTTTCCTTGGTCCTTTGGGTTTTGAAAAACGATTTGCAAACCCTGGGAACAAAAATAAAATGGAAAAGTCTTTTAGTATATAGAAATGAATACTTAGATTTTAGAGCATGTTATAATGTATGCAAGTACATGGATTTTTTTTTCAAAACATTAGGCAGCATCTTTGATCAATTAATAATAGATTATAAAGGCACAGTAATTAAGTTAGTGCATAAATGATAACAATACTAATAACATTTTAAATTTGTAGAACACTTATAAATTTACTCATGGTAATAATTAGATGAAGAACCCTGGTGATAACAATCTTTAGTAACTCAGCATATACAGTTGACCCTTGAACATTAGCTTACTGTAAGAATACAGCATATGATATCTAGATAGATAGATAGATAGATAGATAGATAGATAGATATAAGATAAGCATAAGACTTCAGGTCAACAGTAGGCTATTAGTAGTTAAGTTTTGGGAAATTTTAAGTTTTGCAGATTTCCAACTACATGGGGGTCAGGGGGGCATACCTATTCCCCAAATTGTTCAAGGATCGATTGTAATATCCTTTTCTTCCAAGTTTCTTTTTAATGTGTGTTTATTTTTGAGAGAGAGAGAGAAGAGAGGGCGGAGGAGGGGCAGAGAGGGTGACAGACGATCCAAAGTGGGCTCCACACTGACAGCAGAGAACCCCATGTGGGGCTTAAACCCACAAACCACAAGATCATGACCTGAGCCGAAGTCAGATACTTAACCGACTGAGCCACCAGGCTCCCTTTTTTCCCCCCAGTTTTACTGACATATTATTGACCTGTAACATGTTAAATTTAAGGTATACAACATGATAATTTGATACATGTATGTATTATGAAATGATTAGCACATTAAGGCTGGATAAGACCTCCATCTCATATAAGTACCATTTTTTGTGGTGATTACATTTATGATTTACTCTAAACTTTCAAGTATAGAATACAGTACTGTTAAATATATAATTACCATGCTGTATGTTAGACCCCCAGAACTTACTCATCTTACAGCTGGAAGTTTGTACCTTTTGGCCAACATCTCTTCATTTCCCCCAGCCCCTGGCAACCACCATTCTACTGTATATTTCTGTGAGTTTAGCTTTTTTAGATTCCACATATAAGTGATACATACAGTATTTGTCTTTCTCTGACTTATCTCATTTCGTGGAATACCCCCAAGTTTCATTCATGTTGTCTCAAACAGCAGGATTTCCTTCTTTTTTATGGCTGAATAATATGTATATATATATATATATATATATATATATATATATATATATATATATATGAAATGTATATATAACACATGTTCCTTATCCATTCATCTGTCAAGTGGAAACTTAGGTTGTTTCCATGTCTTGTGTATTGTAAATAATGGTGCAGTGAACATGAGGTGCAGATACCTCTTCTGAGGTAAGGATTTCACTTATTTTAGATAGATACCCAGAAGTAGGATTACCAGATCATGTAATAGATCTATTTTCAATGTTTTGAGGAACTTCCATACTGTTTTCCGTAATGGCTACGCCAGTTCACATTCATACAACAATGTATGGGATTCTCCTTTCTCCACAGCCTAGCAAACATTTGTCTGTTGTCTCTTTGATAATGGCCATTCTGACACATGTGAAGAGATATCTCACTATGGTTTTGCTCTGCATTTCCCTGATGATTCGTGATATCTAGCATCTTTGCACACACCTGTTGGCCATTCATCTGTCTTTTTCCAGAAATATGTCTTTTCAAGTCCTTTGCCCATTTTTGAATTGTTTAGTTTTTTTGAGTAATATCTTATGTCTACATCTTTTCACCTACCACACATAAAAAAAAAAACCTGGGAAATTTCAATTTCAGAAAAATAAGCACTATTGCTTTACAAAATTATTATATTAAACTCACTCATATTTCAGGTACCTTTGTGGCTCAGTCATTAAGCATCTGACTTCGGCTGAGGTCATGATCTCACAGTTCGTGAGTTCAAGTCCCACATCTGGTGAGCACGAACCCCCCTTCAGGTGAACACAAGCCCCACTTTTCTCTCTCTCTTTCTCTCTCTCTCTGCCCCTTGTGGGATTCTCTCTCTCTCTGCTCCTCGCTCACTTGTGCCCCCCCCAAAAAAAACAAAAAACAAAAAAACTCAGGTATATTTCTACTTCGGCCCAGAAAGCCCTCAATTTACTAAGATATTGTTTGAAAAGCTTAGGAAAATAAACTAATAAACAATCGTGAAAAGCTAAAGTAATCACTTTTATTTATCTGTCTCCTTCAAACATTTCTCTCTGCCCCCTCTCTCTCCTCAAAAGAAGGAGGACAAGGAAATTGTGCAGAACCAATGAAAATTGTTTCTGGATCCTTTCAAAAAGATTTGCAGGTTGATAACATCGGCTCTTTATCACTTTAGCAACATAGGACTTTTCTGTGATGAAGGTATATTTTCAAGGCACTCTGAAAATTAACAACTTTAGGCACTCAAATTGAACAATGAAAGCTTTGAAATGCAAGGGGAGAACAGAACATGGAAAACTAAAAATATTCCTAAACCTTTAATTCCATCATCTTCCAAAATTGTGGGTATTGTACACCTTACAGAACTGATGAAAAGGTCAGATGAGATATTTCTTAAAGCATCCAGCACAATGCATGGCACATAAACACTCAAGTGCTGCTTCAATCAGAACCACACAAAAAAAAAACAAAAAACAAAAAACAAAAACCATACCAGAACTAGAAGAAAAGGTGAGTATGGAAGAGAAGAAAAGAAGATAAAAACAAGAAAACTACTAATATTAAATTTAATAATGGTGATGATAAAAAAAAATTGGGGGAGAGGCACACAGCCAAGTTCATATACATTTTACTCCTCTGAGTGATAAAAAAGAAAATAGAAGGAAGAATATTTCAGGTTAAATAGCTTCACACAAATAGTCACAAACTCATCCATTCAGTCCAGGTAGATTGACTGCAACCCAAGTAAACTGAGAATAGAAGTAAGAACATAATATGTAAGTACCAAGTATCTGAAACCTGAAAGAAATACCTGCATTCAGTCTTTTTCACTGATCAATTCTGAATAGTTTAGAACAATAGCAAGTTACCTTTTTTTTTTTTTTTTTTACTGTTTATTTTATTTTTGAGAGACAGAGCATGAGTGGGGGAAGGGCAGAGAGAGAGAGACACACACACACACACACAGAATCCCAAGCAGGCTCCAGGCTCTGAGCTGTCAGCACAGAGCCCAACATGGGGCTTGAACTCAGAAATGGTGAGATCATGACCTGAGCCAAAGTTGGACACTTAACCAACTGAGCCACCCAGGTGCCCCAGCAAGCTACCTTTTTTCGCATGTAGGCCAATTCAGAAAAAATAAAAATGTTTATAAACAGAATTTTTATTCAAAATTAAAAACGTTTGTATGTAAATTATTACTACAATTTATATTGCTTCATTAAAAAGAAAAAAGGGGGCGCCTGGGTGGCTTAGTTAAGTAAGCATCTAACTTCAGTTCAGGTCATGATCTCGCGGTTCGTGGGTTTGAGCCCCGCGTTGCACTCTGTGCTGACAGCTCAGAGCCTGGAGCCTGCTTTGGATTCTGTGTCTCCTTCTCTCTCTGCCCCTCCCCAACTTGTGCTCTGTCTCTCTATGTCTCTCAAAACAATAAATAAACGTTAAAAAAGCACAAAAAAAAGAGCCAGTGAAAGAGTTGTGCTTTTTAAGTAAGTAAATATTCAAATCTAAGCATATTTGAGAAGAAATATATTATGGAGGCAGCTCTTCAATATTTTATCTTCATATTAGATCACAGATTGTTGTAAAGTTAGATGGGTCATGAGTTACTCAAGTGGTATCACTGATGGAGAGAAAGGAAGGAAGGAAGGGAACATTTGTGTTCCAGACAAAGTTTTGTGTGTTTTTTTCATGGGGTATATGATAATCTGTATGAATTTTTTAACTAAATGATTTCATAAGAATAGTAACTTCTTTGGGGCGCCTGGGTGGCTTGGTCAGTTAAGCGTCCGACTTCGCCTCAGCTCAGGATCTCACGGTCCGTGAGTTCAAGCCCTGCGTCGGGCTCTGTGCTGACAGCTCAGAGCCTGGAGCCTGTTTCAGATTCTGTGTCTCCCTCTCTCTCTGCCACTCCCCTGTTCATGTTCTGTCTCTCTGTCTCAAAAATAAACGTTAAAAAAAAAAATTAAACAAAGAATAGTAACTTCTTTTTCTCTAACATTTTAAACCTTAGACAATATAATCTAGATAAAGATTTTTAATGTTTATTTTTGAAAGAGAGAGGACGCTAGTGGGGGAGGCGGTAGAGAGAGGGAGAGAGAGGATCCCAAGCAGGCTCCAAGCTGTCAGTACAGAATCCGATGTAGGGCTCAAACCTCAAACTGTGAGATCATGACCTGAGCTGAAACCAAGAGTCAAACCAACTGAGCCACCCAGGTGCCCCCAAATAAAATTTTTCAGCCCAAAAAATGTATCCAGAGATTCTAGTTGATATTTTGCCAAGGTGAAATGGAGACCATAATCCAGGTGTGGCCAGGGATTGCTACCTGTCCACCAGAACCTTTCCTTGGTTCTTCAGGAATAGAATTGTATTTCAGCAACTGACCACCCAGTGTTACTACTTTTCCCAGCTACTCTTGCAATTTAGATGTAGCATATGTCCAAATTCTCAAGGTAATGTGAGCTGACGCGATGTTGCCACTTCCAGGCCGATACCTCAAGACCAGAAGAGGAGATCTCACCTCTTACATATTTTTCTCTTATCTTCTTGCTACCTGCAATCTGGATGTGGCAGTAACCCAATTCTGACAATACAAATAAGGACAATACCACACAGCAACAGTTCTCAAGCTCTTGTCCCAGGGTACCATGGAGGGCTCCCAGATCCTTTCCTGGGGCGGGGGGGGGGGGGGAGGTCTGCTTTTTGGGTAATAATTTTTAGTAATTATAGCCTACACTAATTACTACATTCCTTACAAATATTTATAGCATATGTGATACTATCTTACATAGTATGAATTTATGTCATATAGAATAATAGGATGCTTAAAATAATATAAAATTATCATTTTTTATTTTTTTTTAATGTTTATTTTTAAGAGACAGAGGAGTGCACACTGGGGAGGGGCAGAGAGAGAGGGAGACACAGAATCCAAGCAGGCTCCAGGCTCTGAGCTCTCAGCGCAGAGCCTGATGTGGGGCTCAAACCCATGAACCATGAGATCATGACCTGAGCCGAAGTCAGACACTTAACCGTCTGAGCCACCCAGGCACCCCATAAAATTATCATTTTAGGTTTATAGTTTATAGTTAGGGACAGTGGGGCAAACAATTCCTTTAAACTGTCAGGATTATGCTTCAGCCCCTACTGTAGAACGAGTTCTATAAAATTAGATGGCAAGTGTTGTTCTTATGACCACACATGTATTTTTTATAACTTTGATTAGATATGAACTAGAGTCTCACAGCATCTCAGAATTTCTTCATTTGGCTAGTCACATTCATTTACTACATGGCAACATAGTCATGTGGTTACCTAGCTTTATTTTTTGCTATCCTAGGCAATTCCGTCCTAGGTAAGATGTTAAGAGGTAGGTAAGGTAAAAAGTAAACAGATAAATTGCATGAAAAAATATAGATATAAGGACCTATATATCAACCTTGAATCCTATTTAAAGTTCATACTACAAGATAAACATTTTTTTTTAATTGTGCTGGAAAATAACACACATACCAAAATTCAGAAAGGAGCTGGAGCGATTTGACTGAACAGAGTCTGCAGGCTTGTTTGCTGGAGAAGAATTAGAGACACCTAGAATCAAAAGAAAAAATGTAAGGGAAAAGATGAAGACAAACTCTGATTACTGTTTATCAGAACACATAACTTGAAATATTTCCTCCAAAGTAATTAAGACTCCCAAATTAACATATTACTATAAAATACCACAAAATACCGATGCTTACCTACAAATGGGTTAACTCTTTTGTGTGTGTGTGGGGGGGGGTATCTTTTCTTTGCAAACAGATTGTATAGTAAAGCCCAACACTAAAGAAAATCACCAGAGTATTCAGGAATAACATCCATTACATTGTGAAACAGCTTTGGGGGGATTCAAATTGTGGCTTTTGATTTCATTTTACTTTGCACTCATCACTCTTAAGACACTTTTAAATCATTTGTTTTCCACATGACTTCATCTATGGTTTTTCTTATAGCATCCTTTACTCCTAGAATATCTTCACTCTCCAGCCTACCTTTTTCCCATTATAGAGGTCCAGAATCTCCCCAAAACATTATTATATCGCTTTGTTTTGCTACGTTAGCTACTAATAGATAGGCCTAAAAATATGTTTCTCGGGCACCTGGGTGGCTCAGTTAAGTATCCGACTTTGGCTCAGGTCATGATTTCACGTTTCATGAGTTCGGGCCCGCATTGGGCTCTGTGCTGACAGCTCAGAGCCTGGAGCCTGCTTGGATTCTGTGTCTCCCTCTCTCTCTGCCCCTCCCCTGCTTGTGCTCTGTCTCTCTCTCTCTCTCAAGGATAAATAAAACACTAAAAAAATAAAATAAAATAAAAAATGTTTCTCTTCCCAGCACCCTAATATATTCATGTATCAATTTCTGCCCAATTTTAAAAACACTCCAGTTTTCACATCGTCCACATTTTGCACGTCACTATCTAGCAGTGAAAAAAAATAATAATTTCAGGTTTGTATAAACTTTCTATAAAACTTTGCGTAAAAACAGCATATGATTAGGGAGAAATTATTAAAAAGTCACCCTTTTTTGGTTTTCAACATTTTCAGTATGCAGCGTGAGGACTGCATCTATGTTTGTAAACACATGGCTAATGTTACAATTTGAGAAAAACCTCCCTCTCCGTGGAGGTACTTGAGTATGAAGCCCTGCAGGACGTAATGAATTTTAATCAGATTCTATTAAAATATATATTTATTGAATATCTTTTATGTGCCAAGCATTGGGCTAGGCGCTGAGGAGAGAGACACGCATAAGATGTGCATGAAGGTAAGAAAGTTGAGGACATATCAATCATCACCATAATGCATATGAGCTGAGAGCTGTATACATCCTTCAGAAAGAAAACAATTACACCAAAAGGAGGGAGTATTGTCTTTTTTTATAACAGGA
The DNA here is from genome assembly GCF_022079265.1 of Lynx rufus. NCBI lineage: Eukaryota > Metazoa > Chordata > Mammalia > Carnivora > Felidae > Lynx > Lynx rufus. Next base: position 125,222,870 of record NW_025814834.1, on the reverse strand, counting down.
GACGAAAGATTCTGCAAATAAATATATCAAAGGGAATTGCTGCTTTGCATACTGGCTTGCCGCAATTTGGTTTTTTTTGTTTGTTTGCTTTTTGTTTTTGGAAAATGGCATGCCATGTGGTTGAACTTGATATACTTGTAAGTACTTAGTTTTGTTATTAGGCTATTATATAAACAAGACTGATTATCCTATAATTTACTTTTTTCTTTTGTTTTAAATTTTTTTTCATGTTTCTTTATTTTTGAGAGAGAGAGACAGAGCGTGTGCAGGGGAGGGGCAGAGAGAGAGGGAGACACAGAATGCAAAGCAGGCTCCAGCCTCTGAGCTGTCAGCACAGAGCCCGACGCGGGGCTGGAACTCACGAACCGTGAGATCATGACCCTAGCTGAAGTCAGACGCTCAGCAGACTGAGCCACCCAGGTGCCCCAATTTACTTTTTTCATTTAATGAATTATCTTGTTTTTTTCCTATGGCAGCTTCAGTAGAATTGTATCATGTCACAGATATATTTATGCTGGCCTGCCCAGCGTTAATTCTTCCTTCTTCTGATAACAGAGCTTGAGTTTTTCTTTAGGAAACCACCCCAGCCCAATTTTCAGCTTCCATACTTCTGGTGAAGTTGATTCTACCATTAGATCAAGGAACTGACCTATGACTAGGGCTAATTTTCAGTTGGTACATTGCCATGATCATAGCAGTTAGGTCTGACCTCATTCCTTACTGGTCAGTGTCCATTCTGATTCTGCTTAATCAGAATCTACTGGCAATAATTGGTTCAAGGTTGGACAAATGAACCAAACTAACACAGTCAGGCCCAATCAGCAGCACTAGTCATCGGACTATTGCTTGAGCAACCAGGAAACAGCTCATTTTTTCCATCATAAGCCTGAAACCACATGGTAAAAGCCTGCCTATGAATGAGCTAACACAGAGTAAAACAAAGGTGGAGATATGGAATGAGATTGGGTCCTGATTATATCATTTGAGCTCTTGGTTACAGGCCAACGAATTCCCCTCTTCTGCTTCAGCTGGCTTAAGTTGGGTTTTCTATCACTTGCAACTGAAGGGTATCTGAGTAATTAAAAGTTTCCCACCAAAAGTAGGCATCAGGCATCATGGTTGATAGCTTTAATTCTTGTCACCCTATGATTCACTCTCCACACAGCAGCCAGAAAGATCTTTTTTTTTTTTAATTTTTTTTCAACGTTTTTTATTTATTTTTTTGGGGACAGAGAGAAACAGAGCATGAACGGGGGAGAGGCAGAGAGAGAGGGAGACACAGCATCGGAAACAGGCTCCAGGCTCCGAGCCATCAGCCCAGAGCCTGACGTGGGGCTCGAACTCACAGACCGCAAGATCGTGACCTGGCTGAAGTCGGAGGCTTAACCGACTGCGCCACCCAGGCGCCCTGAAAGATCTTTTTAAAAAACAGATCATGTGGGGCCCCCCGGGTGGCTCAGTCGGTTGGGGGTGGGAGTCTTGATCTCGGCTCAGGTCATGATCTCACAGTTGGTGGGTTTGACCTCCGCAATGGTGGCACCAAGCCTGCTTGGGATTCTGTTTCTCCCCGATCTCTCTGCCCTTCCCCTACTTGTGCTCGCCCGTGCACACACACGCCTATGCTCTCTCTCTCTCTCAAAATAAATAAACTTTATAAAAAAGAGAAAAAAAACAGCTCATGTAACATCTCCGCTTAAAGCTCTTCAACCATTGCACTTAAATAAACTCTAAACTACTTAACATGACCCATAAGGGTTTAACTACCTTCTCCCCCACCACCACCATCTTGTCAGTCACCACACTTTATTGCTCTCTCCTCATAATACCCTGCAGCCACGATGGCTTCCTCTCAGTTCCTACAACACACCAAACCCACGCTCGAGAGCTTCTACGTTTGCTACTCCCTCTATCTGGAGGGGTCCTCTCCCCACTTTTCTCCTGGCTGGCTGCTCCTTCATGTCTCAGGTTTAATCATTACTTAGAAAGGGCCTCCTGGACCACTCGTTCTAAAATAGATCCCCTTTGTTATTCTCTCTCATAATTACCCTCTTGGTTTCCTACACAGCATCTATCACCATTGCATTATTATGCATGTATCTGTGAATTTACTTGTTTAATGTCTGAATCCTTAACTGGACTTAAGTTCCACAGAGGGATAGCCCAATACCTATATACTATCATATACCCAGTGCCTTACAGAATGCCTAGCACTTAATAGGCACTCAATGAATATTCAGCGAATGCATGGATACTATGTTTAAATGCTGGCTTAAAACAACAGGTGAAGAATCCTTACTTTATCAAAATTAGGACCAGCTTTAACTACAGACCAGTTGGAGATCCAGGCTAAAGGGAGAACATCTGGAATTCAAGAGTCATAAACCATCTGGAAGGGGAAGAGGACATTTTTCCCAAGTACAGGCAGATACATCCCAAGCTTCAGGATCAGTTTTAAGGGTCAGATATTTTAAGGGCCAGTTCTTCATTTAAGGACAAAAGACCAGAGGATAAAGGCAGCTGAGAAATTGAAATTAGCCTAGACCTAGAGAATGATCTAGGAGGTCTTACTCAGAAATAATACTCAGAGTCTCTGAGTATCTCACCACATACTGAATCTATGCCAACCTAAATTTACCTGAAGTGTCTGTGTCTTTGTTTGATATCCCCAAGATAGGGTTGGAGCTATATAAAGAGTTTCTTTTCTTTTTTTTTTTTTTTTAAGAAAGAAAATTGGGTGTTTCATAAGCTAAGCTCTTCAAACCAAACTGGCTAGCTATTCAAGTCCGTCACTTCTTTGCTTTGGGCTATTTTATTTCCCCTGTTTTATACTACAATTTCCTCCGAAATGTTTAAATTCTCTTTTGACTCACATTAGAGGAAAGAGTATATTTCCCAATCATATTTTAGCCATCGTAGGTGAGAAATCTGTTCACTTCCAAGATCAGGTGTGGTGTCAATGAAAGCAGGTGAGCACAAGTCTATTGACAGGGAAGTAGAGTAAAAACTCAGAAGAAATGGGTTAGATTCAGCTGTAAGCCTTCTTATATAGGCGATACCATAAATCATGTTTTCTCAGTGCTCTTTGTCCCTCCCTCTAACACCAGTATAATACCAAATAGCTGTTGGGCCCTTGATGATTGACCAAGTGGATCAAATTTATAAAAAGTATATCACAATGCTTTATATGCTTTTAGTTGTAAATAAGGATTTCTAAGATAATCAGTTTCCCACAGTTTCAGGAGTTTTTCAGTTTTGTTTTCATTACAATATAGCAAAAAAAAAAAAAGCAACAGACTTTTATTGCTAATAATACTTGGCAAAAATGGTAATGTGTCAATACTTTGCTTGTTTCGTTAAATCAACACATTTGTTTCACAATATGCTTTGCTGTGACTATTTTCAAAGAAAATACATCTGAGGTTAGACTGCTAGGAATTTTAAATAACACACTTGCATGACAGCATCTTAGGATGGGTAGAAAGTGCCAAATATCGTATTATTATTCCTGTCTGTTAAACAGAAACCCCTCCCCCCTCCTTACTCCCTTCCAATATTACCATTGTAGAGCCTAGCACAGTACAAGGCCTAGAGGTGATTGGTCTGATACGCAGGGCCCCAGCAAGGCCCTGTATAGGAACAATAATGTTAATTTTTTCCCAGAGTGGTTATATAAGGGGAAACTACACAATTGTGGAAGCGGTGTATGTATTCTAAAAAACAAGTATAAAGAAACTTACTCTTTTTCATGTTTCTCAAAATTTTCAAGCTCTACAAAAATGAAAAGGGAAACGTTAGTCTTCTCTTGTTTTCCTGTGAAATCCAAAATACTTTAATCAAGTAGAAATACAGACGGCAGTCAAAAGGACTAATTTCCTTAAAAATAGCCTTCAAAACACACAAAATTATTTTTCCACCTTGTTATTTGAATTCAGTGCAAAGCCTCCACTTGATTTTGTCTTGCCATTTTTCCCACCTCCATAAGAATCCCCCTATGTATTTCGAAAGAATGTTCTCAAAATATCAGAGGAAAAAGATGGGAGTTTCCACTTCTCTTCTTTATTAGGACCGTTCCAGAATCCTCAATGGCTTCTGAAGATAGCTGTGATACACAGCCATTCCCATTCTAGCCGAGAACTTTTGCTAAACGTATCCCCAACTAATTTTACTAAGGTCCACTCCATACTGTTACCATACCACTTCCTTCTCCCTCCACTCAGAAAACCCACTCAGCCTCCTTGAGGGTGAAGTCTCTAACTTATCTATTCCAGGAACCTGCCCAGATTTCTTCTTTTCTTCACATTGCCTCAGCATGCTTATTTTAATCTGTTCCATGGTATTTTGTTCTTTTTATATTTTCATGTTGTTTCTCAGATAGGAGATTACCTGTAGATTACCTGTAGTCTTTTCAATGGCAGGTAGATATCCTTTATGATATTTCTGTTTTCCTAATACATAATGAAACTGTATTCTTCTATATAATACATATTTAATACATTATTTTTTGGACAATTTCTGTTTAAATTTTTGAAAATAAGTCATTCATTTATGATTCAAAATATGGTAGTAAAAAATGCTCCCATCTTGGGGCGCCTGGGTGGCGCAGTCGGTTAAGCGTCCGACTTCAGCCAGGTCACGATCTCGCAGTCCGTGAGTTCGAGCCCCGCGTCAGGCTCTGGGCTGATGGCTCAGAGCCTGGAGCCTGTTTCCAATTCTGTGTCTCCCTCTCTCTCTGCCCCTCCCCCGTTCATGCTCTGTCTCTCTGTCCCAAAAATAAATAAACGTTGAAAAAAATGCTCCCATCTTTGTTCTCCATCCACCCAGTTTCTAACACTCCCCCCACAGATAAACATTATTGTTAGTTCCTTATGTATCTTTCCAGAGTCTCTTATGAACACATATTACAAATATAGACCATATTTTCTACCTTTTAAAGAAAAGTTAATAAATTATATATAAATACACTGACAGAGTCCTCATTCTTTTTTTTAGCTATATAGTATTTCATTATATGCATATACTTTGATTTATGATTTATTTAATCAGTTCCCCTAATGATTATCAGTCTTGTCTTTCCAAATCAGCTGCTCTTATAAATAATCTAGTTTCCCTCTTGATTCTGGCAGCAGGGGAAAGGTGGAGGGTATGAACACCGTCAGAAATGGAAAGCCTTTGGCATGTTTCTTAAAACTCCCATCTTCTTTACCTTAGTCCTTGTGAAACTTTTTCCAGGAGTCTTCAATGTCTGCTTTGAAGATGTTGAATTTTCCATGGTGTTAGGACAGCTAGTAGAATAGGTCCGTATAGACTGAGCCTGCATACCTTAAAAAAAATGTTTTGTTACATAGCTTTTTAAGCCTTTGGGCTATGTACAGGTATATATTCGGTAATTCTTAGCTTTGCTTTTTTATGCATTATTTTTACAATACATTTTGGGTTTTTTTTTAATGTATTATTTTTCTCTTGTTTAACCATTCTTTATGCCTTTTCAATTTAGGTCCTATTTTATTGTTAATCTGTTAGAAGTCTCATTTTTATAGCTTTTTTGAGAGGAATGTACTTCCACTTACAATCTTCGTCAGCAAGAAGGAAGGACTCCAGGGTTCTTTCAGGGAGTGGAGGTGGGGGAGGAGAAGACCGATCTTGATGTAGATCTGTGATAAGAGAATACAAACAAAACAAAACAAATCCATCAATCAAAAGTTATAAGTCAAAATCCCTTTTTGGTGTTGTATAACTTTTCCAACTTTTCAATATTAACCCACAACAAGCAAATAAAAAATGACCAAACAATAACTGGAACCTCAAGAATTTTGTTCTTCTAGTTTTTTAGCCAAGGAGACTATGATTCATGAAAAACTTTTAGCTCACGTAGAAAAGTATTTTTCCAGGGGCACCTGGGTGGTTCAACTGGTTAAGCATCCAACTTAGGCTTAGGTCATGATCTCATGGTTCATTAGTTTGAGCCATGCATCAGGTTCTCTGCTGTCAGCACAGAGTCCTCTTCAGATACTCTGTACCCCCCCCCCCCGCCTTCCCCTCCCTCCACCTTCTGCCCTCCCCCTTTCCCTTTCCCTCCCCCCTCTTTCTTCCCCTCCCCCATGCTGTCTCTCTCTCTCTCAAAAATAATAAACATTTTTTAAAAAGGGGGGGGAGAGAACAGTATTCTTCCAAAGAAATTGAACTTAAAATTAATCAAGCTTCTAGTTCTAACTACCATTTTACATAGAATCCTGGGGATAGAGTAGCATGCTATATAAAACCATGAGAATACAAACAGGGAAATCTGGAATATCTGCAGTCTTTGACAAATGACCCATGCTCTTCTACAAATAAATGGCATGAGAAAATATAAAAAGGAAGGAAAACTGTTACAGATTTTAAAAGACTTAACAAATCTATAAACCAAATGCAGTGTGTAGTCTTTGAATCCATATTCAAATGAACCAACTGTAAAAAAACATTTTTGAGACAATTTGAGAAAATTGAATAAAATCTGGATATTAGATTAATATTAAGGAATTATTGTTCATTCCATTGGTGTGATAATGCTATTATGGTATGTTTAAAATGTGTTTGAAATTTTCCATGATGTAAAGAATTTTAAATAATAGAGCTATTTTCCCACAAAGTGAGGCTTAAAGATACAAATGGTGTATAATATCATACAGTACTGAGTATAATTATAGTAGTGTCTTTTTTTTTTTAATTTTTTTAACGTTTATTTATTTTTGAGACAGAGAGAGACAGAGCATGAACGGGTGAGGGTCAGAGAGAGAGAGGGAGACACAGAATCTGAAACAGGCTCCTGGCTCTGAGCAGTCAGCACAGAGCCCAACGCGGGGCTCGAACTCACAGACTGCGAGATCATGACCTGAGCCAAAGTCGGCCACTTAACCGACTGAGCCACCCAGGCGCCCCGTATAGTAGTGTCTTTTGAAAATGAAAATGTGGTTCAAGGCTAGAGTTTTACCTGTCTCTAGTCTTTGGGTTCTTTAGCCTTAGGATTTGTCTCTAAATCAAGTTCTCTTGTTTATTTTTATACGCTGGATGATATGCAAAATAAAGTACACTGCTTATTTCCAGCTCCTAGTGCAATCCCTGGCATATAGTAGGCACTTAATAAATATTTGATAACTACCCTGAAGTCGCTTATCATCTTCCAGCTTGCCATTAGGGAACACACTGAGAACTAAAACGAACTTTCAGTGAATGATATCCTGCCAAATATCTTCCTAAAATACCATTTTCATCTTTTTTCTACCCTGATGAAGAACCTACAATGCTTATTACTTGTCGCATTAAACTGAAATTCTTCTGCCTAGCTCTATGTGTGTATGATAGAATACACATAACAAAATTTGCCATTAATGACAGTGCATTTACAGTGCTATGCAATCATTACCACTACCTATTTCCAGACCACTTTCATCACCCTAAAAAGAAACTCTGTACCCATGTAGCAGTCACTCCCCATTCTTCCTGGATTAGATTCGCTACCATGAATCGGCTTTCCCTCTGTATAGGTTTCCTTGACTTGGATATTTCATCTAACTTTAAAATCCTTAAAAACTGGGGGATGCCTGGGTGGCTCAGTCGGTTAAACATCCGACTTCGGCTCAGGTCATGATCTCACAGTTTGTGGGTTCGAGCCCTACGTCAGGCTCTGTGCCGACAGCTCAGAGCCTGGAGCCTATTTCAGATTCTGTGTCTCCCTCTCTCTCTGACCCTCCCCTGTCCATGCTCTATCTCTCTCTGTCTTAAAAATAAATAAACATTTAAAAAAATCCTTCAGAATTGGAGCGCCTGGGTGGCTCAGTCGGTTGAGCAGCTGACTGTGGCTAAGGTCATGATCTCAAGGCTGGTGAGCCCACATCAGGCTCTGTGCAGACAGCTCAGAGCCTGGAGCCTGCTTCGGATTCTGTGTGTTCCTCTCTCTCTGCCCCTCCCCTGCTCGCACTCTGTCTCTCTCTCTTTCTCTCTCAAAAATAAACATTAAAAAAAATTAATAAAAAAAATCCTTCAGAATTAAATAAACAAAATCCTTTACAATCTTTCCACATTTTATCCATCCAAATTTATTTCCATATTTCCCAAATAGATCCTCTAGTGCAATTAAATTAACCTACTCACCATTTCTCTATGCTCATATGCTTATTGCCACCTTTGAAATCAATGTTATCCCAATCCCTGCTCCTGGAATGTTACCCTGATCCCCTCCTTTTTCCTCTAACTATATTCTTAAGTTTCTTTTTTCTACTCAGTGAAGCCTTTCCTAACCACTCCAGTGATACCTCCCCTTTTTCCAGACTCCTGGTGATTATAATCAGTGCCACACAGATTATCAGTTAATGGTTCCAAGTATCAATTTTGTCTACCCAATTTGCATATAAACATTAAACAGTACCCTTTCTTATATATCCTGCCTATTCTAACACTGTATAAAGCATACTGAACTTACTTAGGAATTGCTCGTTTAGTAATTATCTAATAAAAATGATAATAGGTAACATTTAACGAGAGCTTACTATTTGACAACCACTGTTAAAAGCTCTTTCTGCATTATCTCACTTAACTCTTACAAAAATCCTCTAAGAAATGAGTCCTTTTATCCTCATTTTATACATGAGAAAAATCAATAAAGAAGTATATAATTTAACCAAGGTTATGCATCTTGATAACTACTGGTAGGCTAAGGATTTGAACTAAAGCCTCTCCGACTCCAAAGCCTGTGCTCATTAATCTCAATGTTAAACAACCTATGCATATTTAAATAATATGTTCATATGAATAAATATGTTAAGGGCAACTACCACATCTTATAATGTATATAAACTACCTATCAATGCCCAGTAAATGTTAGCTGTGGATGTTGTTATTCGATGTATGAAACAAGCGAAGCTCAAGAAAGTACTGGAAAAGCACAGCAAGTTAAAGATCTAAAGAATCACATTTCTAACAATGGTAAAACCTATAAAACAGAAATGCTTCAAAGCTTTAAGAGATTCTATCTGAAAGAGGTATTGTTTTTTTTCTGAGGAATATATATGAAGGAACAGAATTCTAAAACCCTGTGTTTACCTTGCCCTTGACAAAACAAAACTCCTAGCCTGGGAAAATCAGAAATAAATCAATAAATAGTGGTAGCTATTATGGGAACTATGTCATCTCCTGAGGTGAATTACCCTAAACTTAATGAGTCATTTCTATAGTATAAATTCTTAGGGCTAAATGTCATCTAAAGCCAAGGGAAATTTTTTTACCTGACTGGGGACTCCGCAGTTTTACACTCTAAAAAAAAGAAAGAAAGGAAAAGTGAAAGAAGGATAGGTACACAAATTTACAAATTCAAAGCCATAAAAGACATTTTTGAAATCATATTTCATATACCTCCAGAGACAGTTACGAAATGATCCTATTTTACAAATTTATAAATGCACTCACTGAATTATGAAAAGGCATCCTTAACTCTTACAGTGCTCTATTTTCTTTTTGTAAATTTCTTTGTTCTTTTTCTTTTTTTTCAAAGCCAGCTTATGAATTTTTTAAAAATGTTTTATTATTTTTTAAACCTCAGGTATAATTAACATACAGAGTTATAGTAGTCTCAGGTGCACAATATAATGATTCAACAGTTTACTCATTACTCAGTGCTCATCAAGATAAGTATACTCTTAATTCCCTTCACTGATTTTACCCATCTCCCCACTTTCCTCCCCTCTGGCAACCACCAGTTTGTTCTCCATAGTTATGAGTCTGTTTTTCTGTTTGTCTCTTTTTTCCTTGTTTGTTTTGCTTCTTAAAGTCCACATATAAGTGAAATCATATGTCTTTCTCTGTCTTATTTCACTGAGCATAATACCCTCTTTTTTGTCACAAATGGCAAGATCTCATTCTTTTTTATAGCTAAATAATATTCCTGTGTGTGTGTGTGTGTGTGTGTGTATCATATCTTCTTTATCCATTCATCTATGGGTGGACACTTGGGTTGTTTCCATATCTTGGCTATTGTAAATAATGCTGCAGTAAACATATGGGTGCATATATTGTTTTGAATTAGCATTTTCATATTCTTTGGGTAAATACCCAGTAGTGGAATTACTAGATCATATGGAAATTCTATTTTTAACTTTTTGAGGAGCCTCCATATTGTCTTCCACAGTGGCTGCACCAGTTTGCATTTCCACCAGCAGTGCACAAGGGTTCCTTTTTTTCTATATGCTAATACTTGTTTCTTGTGTTTTTTATTTTAGCCAGTCTGACTAGTGTGAGGTGATAGCTCATTGCGATTTTGATTTGCATTTCCCTGCTGGTTAGTGATGTTGGGCATCTTTTCATGTGTCTGTTGGCCATCTCTATGTTTCTTTGGGAAAATGTCTATTCATGTCTTCTGCCCATTTTTAAATTAGATTATATGAGGTTTTTTTGGTGTTGAGTTGTGTAAGTTTTTTATATATTTTGGATATTAACCCCTGATCGAATATATCGTTTGCAAGTATCCCCTTCCAAACCTTACAGTGATTTTTATATGTCACAGTAATTGGTCTTAAATTGATCCTTTTTTTAAATTTATTTCCTTCCTATTCAGCACATTTCCCAGGAAATTTAACGGGAGGTAAATTGTTGAAATTGAAACTACTTCATGACATTAGAAAAGGAGTGATTGTTTTGGCTCTAGGAGTTGTTAAGATAAAGACTATTACATGTGGACAGATTATTAACAATAATAATTACTAATAAATTCAAAGTGTAATTAAAAAGATAGAGAATATTTGCCTGCCAGCATTGCAGTTGTAGGCACTTTGAAATGTTTGTTTAGTTAATTACTTCTCTGATCTCTGAAATTTTAAGGTAGTTGGTTCATAGAATATATAAATGCACAACAGATTACTGAAGTGTAGGTTTTTCTTCCAAAAGTGGGGAGCATTATTCCAAAAACTTTATCTTAAGTAATATGGACGTGTCATTCAAAAAATTATTCTCTACCCTATGATATCACAGCTAACATAATACAGCCTACCAAATGACTACTAGGAACAAGCTACCTACTTACGAAACATTTATTTTTGCTTTAACTGTCCTTCGGGAACCAGCTCAAATATTTCCTCTTTCACTAAGTCATCCTTAGTCACTTCCAACCTGTAAGTTTCTTAAGGGCAATAATTGTGTCTTTGTTTTAATGCTAATTTATTTATTTGTGGGGGTGGGCAGAGACAGAGGGAGAGAGAATCCCAAATAGGCTCCGTGCCGTCAGCATGGATCCCAACATGGGGCTCGAACTAACCCGTGAGATCATGGCTTGAGCCGAAATCAAGAGTTGGACACTTAACTGAGCCACCCAGGCGCCCCAATAATTGTGTCTCATACATCTTTTTATTCCCACATCCTCTAGCACGTTGCTTTACAAGTAGTACCTGCTTAGTGCTTACTGAGTGGATAGGTGCTAAAAATACAGGAAGTAGGACTACAGTCTGTTGAATCCAAATGAGTAGGGAAAAAAAAAAGTTATCGACCTTAGTTGGTCTAAGTCTCACAGAGTCATCAGATTTCTTTGACTCAGATGTTCCACTGCATTCTAATGATGTTCCAATTATTACCTTCACAGCTGAAGATAAGGATTTGGGAACAGTCCGTGGAAATTCTCCTGAAAGAAAGTAAATATGGTCCAATTCTTAGGAGTGTTGTCATTCTTTTAGAAAGCAAATGTTACTTAGCAATAGCACACAGACCATCAACAGGACCTGAGAGGTAATCTAGTTAATCCACACTTTATTTTACACTTAACTCAACCGTACTCACCGGCTTCCTCCACCACAATAAAAGATTCAGGTGTCCGTTCCGGAAGTGGAGGGGGAATGTCATCATCTATCCTTGGAGAAGTTGCTATCCAAAATGTCAGAAATATAATCATAATTTTTAATTAGAAAAATCCAAAGGAAATTCTTACGTTCTAATCGCAATGTAAATTCCATCAAACATCGCTACAACAGTTGAGCTGGTATGTGTTTACTCAAGGAGATAGCAAGATAAATTCTCCCATTTTATTTAAGTTGCAAACCCAGGAGGTTTTGCTGTTGCTTCAAAATTTACACTTTTTTTAAAAGCCCAAAAATATTTTGATTGAGTCACTGAGTACCAGTCAAGAAAATATAAAACGTTATATTGATTCAGGAAGTTTTGAATTGTTTTCTATACAACCCTTTTGTTTTACATAGAATATACAATAAAGGATGATATAGCACTTTGAAACATGCCAAGGATTCAGTGACAGAGTAGGTAGAGTTATAAATGTGTTAGTATCCGTTCTTTATTCTACAGTAAAGAATAAGTATTTTTTTTTCCTTTTTACAAAACGATGGTGTAACAGCGTTTTCTATTTTTCTGTAGAAAAATTCAGAATTTGTATAGAAAAATTCAAATGCTATTACAAGAAACTGCCGCCAGGTGGCACACATGTCAATGCCACTACAATCCCTAAAGCTAAGATTTGTTTTTACTGATGGTACTCAGAGAAGTCTAAGATACTGTGGGTATCTCAAAACAAAACAAAACAAAATCCTTTAAATTATAAAACAAGATCAAAGTATATAAAATAATCAGAGAAGGAACTAAATCCAGATAAAACATTTTTGTTACAAAGCTACATACACCATATACACACATCTATTAAAAAACTATATAATAAATAACGTTATAGGAAAAAAAGCTTTCTCTACTTCCTATTCACGTAAAATGTTATTTATAAATTTCTGATAATATACCTGTAGAGTCACACTTGCTCTTGTCTTCACATTCTTTCATATCAAGCTATTCTAGTCATCTCTAACAGGATATTTACTTCTACTTTCAAACCACTCAATAAAACAAAAATAATACGAATTTGCAAAAATCTAGAATTAAAAAAGTGAGAAAGTATGAACGTAAAGGTGTATATAAGATTAAAGGCCTACACAGGATACTAACTACACATTCTCATCTACTAAGTTATTACACAAGAACAACAAGAAATCAGGTCCTCCTCTTCCAACTCCTACATAAGAGAATTCAGTTCTTAGCTATCTGTTTAACTCAGTGTAGCCACATGATTGTGCCATAAATATCCCAAGTGGGGGCACCTGGCTGGCTCAGTCAGTGGAACATGAGACTCTTGATCTTGGGGTTGTGCGTTCAAGCCCCATGTTGGGTGTAGAAATTACTTAAAAAAAATAAAATCTTTTTTAAAAAAATGAAAATGTTTGGGGTGCATGGGTGTCCGATTCTTGGTTTCAGCTCAGATCATGACCTCACAGTTTGTGAGTTGGAGCCCCACAATAGAATCCACGCTGTCAGTGCCGAACCTGCTTGGGATTCTCTGTCTCTCTCTCTCTCTCTTTGCCCCACCCAACTTGCACTCTCTCTCAAAACAAATAAATATACTAAAAAAAAAAAAAAAAAAAAAGAGGGGCGCCTGGGTGGCTCAGTTGGTTAAGTGACCGACTTCGGCTCAGGTCATGATCTTGCAGTTTGTGAGTTCGAGCCCCACGTCGGGCTCTGTGCTGACAGCTCAGAACCTGGAGCCTGCTTCAGATTCTATGTCTCCCCCTCTCTCTGCGCCTCGCCTGCTCACGCTCTGTGTCTGTCTCAAAATTTTTTTTTAAAAAGAAAGACAGAAAAAGTGTAATAAGAATCCCCAGTGACCACGTGGTGCTGTTGATCAAATCCTTTCTGCTGTTCCTTTGGAAGTTGTTTCTGCATATTAAGGGTAAGTTGTGGACCTCTCACACACATATCAAGAAATAAGGATTGCCTTCTTTACAGGCACTCTGACTGGCATAGATCCGACTGCCTCCTCTGCTGCCTGTTTCATCAACCATTACATGTTTGTTATTGCCTTTTTTTAACTTACCGCATCATTAAAACACTTCTGGAACTTACTTCTTTGAGGAGGAGAAGGAAGAAGGAGAAAGAAGCAGAGAAAGACGAGGGGAGGGGTGTGCAGGGATGAGAAGAAACCAAATCTTCTATAGAAACAGAGTGAAATCTAAAATGTTATACACACTTTCAGAAATACTTTACCGACTACTGCTGTCTCTTGGTCCAGGGGTGGAGGGTGACCAGTTGGAGAACTCAGTGCTAAAGAATCATGTGAATTGTAGCAAGAGAAGAGGGTTGTGGAGGACGCGGGCAGTGGAGAACGAGGTAAAGCGGTTCCATCTGGCCTCTCAGGTAAATCAAGAGACATCTTAGAACCAGTGCTACTTGGTGACAATGATGAAAAAAAAGGATCTTCCAAGGACATGTAAGAATGCACCTGAACAGCACTAGAGTCCTGCTGCTTTGCATTAGAGGCATTGCCCGTTTGGCGCCGAGAGTCAGATGGCAGTGAATAATTCAGTTCTGCTGAAGAAACGTGCATCGCTTTTTGAGCCCGCCCAAGAGGAGAGTTGTGCGGTTGAGGTTCCAAACACAAAACATTCTCCTTGATATCCAGCTCCTTGGTGTCTCTTTGCTGCATCAGTTCAAAGGAAGTTGATTTGGTCCGCGTTATCGGCCCCTTTGAGTTGAAATATCCCCCTGCTACATTTGCAGGTTTGGAATTAAACAAAACGGGGCTCCAGTCTAGACTCTGATGTTTCTGAAGAGGCTCCCCAACTATTGGAAATGCCTTTGGCTCCCATTTCACAGTTGTGTCAGCATTTTTGTTACAACCACAATTTAGCTCCAAAATGTCAAACGAACTGCTCTGTTCAGCAGGGTGTAAAACTAACCCTTCCTTTTCACTTATTTCAGGAGTCCTGGGGCCAAAGGAAGAAGCGTCTGCACTTTTCAGCCTTATCTTTTGTTTATTCTGTTGCTTCACCATTTTTGCTTCTTTTATGCCACTGAAACAAAAAGAAAGCAATGATGGTACCGCAGCACCCCAAAGAGGCCTCTTCCCAGCATCACGATGAGTTCTACGCATGAGATTTGCACTCCCCCAAACAATTAGATAACGCTGAGGTGTGTAAAATTGTACTCACCTTTTTGGTAAATTAGAATAAGACTCTGCTTCTAGGGTGGGATTTTGCTCAAGAACTGAATACTTTGCTTGAATCTTCAAGAAAAATAAGACATTGGTTGTTGGTGAAGAAATGGCAATAAGATATTTTATTTTTTTAAAGTTTTATTTATTTTTGAGAGAGTGAGCATGCGAGTGGGGGAGGGGCACACAGAGAGGGGGACCGAGGATCCGAAGAGGGCTCTGCACGGACAGCAGTGAGCCCTATATGGGGTTCAAACTCACCAACCCATCAGGCTCAAATTCATGAACCGCCAAGATCATGACCTGAGCCGAAGACGGACGTTTAACCGACAGAGCCACCCAGGCACCTCAGCAATGAGGTATTTTAAATTCATAAAGTTGAGAAGTTAGTTTTCAGAAAGCATAAAGTATTTAAATAATTCACATAAGAGATTTCCAAAATATTGAGTTTCTAAAATATTGAACCTAACAAGAACTTGTTCACATACTGAGGTCAAAGGGATCCAAAAAAAGGGAATAATAGTGTTATAGAAACTAGAAAGGGTTTCTTATAGCATCAAATATGGGAGTTTTAAAATGTCTTTGGGAGTAACTTCACTCTCAAGAACACCCTATCTTCAGAAATTACATCTTCTTAACTCTTAATGTTAATAAGTGCTCATTAGGCCCTCAGACTTATTTTTACCTCTTTCTTCCTTACTATTCTCCAGCTATACTGGTTTTCTTGCCATTCTTTAAGTGTACCAAACTTGTTTCCAATTCAAGGCTTTTCCACTTACTATTCCCTCTAATTGAAATACTCTTGGCTCCAGATTTTGCATGTCTGGCTCTTTCTAAGTAATGATTCTCTACTTAAATGTCACCTGCATAAGAAAGTCTTCTCTGACCACTCAACCCCAAATCATACTCCCACACACTCGTCATCCTCTCTCGATCTTTTTTTCTTCATAGCCACTATCACATTATGAAATGTGTCACACAGAATCTTAGATACCATCAATTTGTGAAATATATCCTGATTTTAGAGATGTTTAAATATATTTTTACATGTCATTGGCAATCATCAGATTCCACCTGTTATGGGCTTAATTATGACTCCCAAAAAGAGATGTTGAAGTCTAACCCCTGACATCTGTGAATGTGACCTTATTTGGAAATAGAGTCTTTGCAGATATTATTAGTCAAGATGGATTAGGGTGAGCCCTATCATAATGACTTGTGCCCTTATAAAAACATATAGCAGAGACTCAGAGACATACAGGGAGAATGTCATGTGATGATGGAGACAGAGACTGGAGCAATGTACCCACAAGCCAATGGATGCCAAAGATTGCTGGCAAACTCCAGAAACTAAAAAGAAACAAGGAAGGCTCTCTAGAGCTATGAGAGAAAGCAGGGCCTTGCTGACACCTTGATTTTGGACTTCCTCCTCCAGAACCATGAGAAAATAAATTTGTTTTAAGCCCTCCTCAGTTTGTGATACTTGTTACAGCAAGCCTAGTAAACTGATTAGAGACATTAATACCCCACTTTCAGTAATGGATACATCAGACAGAGGATCAATAAGGAAATAGAGGGCAGATGTGAATAACACCATAAGTCAATTAGATCTAACAGCACATATATAACAGTCCACCTAACAACATACATATTCTTCCCAAATTTATATGGAACACTGTCCAGGATATACCATATGGTAGGCCACAAAACAAGTCTTAATACGTTTTAAAAGATTGCCATCATACAAAGTACCTTTTCCAATTATAATGGATTGAAACTAGAAATTAATAGCAGAAGGAAAACTGGAAAATTCACAAATGTCTAAAGTTAAACAACTAATGGGTCAAAGAAGAAATTACAACAGAAATTAGAAAATGCTTAGAAATGAATGAAAACACATCATACCAAAATGTATGAGATACAGTGAAAGTGATATTCAGAGGGAATTTACAGCTATAGACACCCATTCTTAAAAAGAAGAAAGATCTTGAGGTACTTGGGTGGCTCAGTCAGTTAAGTGTCTGACTCTTGATTTCTGCTCAGGTCATGTAGGATTTCACAGTTGTGAAATCGAGCCCCACATTGGGCTCTGTGCTGGGTGTGGATCCTACTTGAGATTCTCTCTCTCCCTCTGCCCTTCCCTCTTTCAAAAAAGGAGAAGAAGGAGAAGGAGGAGGAGGTGGAGGAGAAAGACCTCAAATCAATAACTTCATACCTAAGGAACTAGAAAAAAAAAACAAACTAAACCCAAAGAAAGCAGAAGGAAAGAAATATTAAAGATTGGAGCAGAGATAAATGAAATAGAGACTAAGAAAACAGTGGATACGATCAACAAAACCAAAAATTGATCCTTTGAAAAGATCAATAAGAGGGACAAACCTTAGTTAGACTAAGGAAAAAAAGAGGGAAGACTCAAATTACTAAAATCTCAAATTACAGAAATATAACTAGATACATTCTACCAATTTTACAGAAATAAAAAATATCACAAGACAATAGTATGAACAATTGTACACTGACAAATTGTATAACCTGGATGAAATGGACAAATTCCTCGAAACACATGATCAACCAAAACTGACTCCAGAAGAAATAGAGACATCTAAATAGACCTACAACTGGTAAGTAGATAGAATCAGTAATCAATCAAAAGACCTTCTGACAAAGAAAAGTCCAAGACCAAATGGTTTCATTATTGAATTCCACCAAACATTTAATGAAGAATTAATGCAAACTCCTCCAAAAAACTGAACAGGTGAGAACACTTGCTAAGTCATTCTATGAGGCTAGCATTTACCTAGCCTTTGGCTAATACCAAAGCCACACAAAGATACTACAAGAAAAAGAAAACTACAGATCAATATCTTTTATGATTATTGATGCAAAGTCCTCAACCAAATACTAGCAAGCTGAATTCAGCATCATATTAAAAGGATTATATAGCATGACCAAGTGGGATTTAGTCCCAGAATGCAAGGATTGTTCAACATACAAAAATCAACCCAGATAATACACCAAATTAATAAAATAAAGGGGAAAACCCCCATCTGATCACGTCAGTTGATGCAGAAGAAAAGCATTTGACAAAATTCATGATAAAAACACTCAACAATCTAGGAATAATAGAGAGTGTCCTCAACATGATAAAGACCATATATGAAAAACCCACAGCTAACATTATATTCAACGGTGAAAAACTAAAAGCTTTTCCCTAAGATGAGGAATAAGACAAGGATGCCAATTTTTACCACTTCTATTCAACTTAGTACTTAAAATTCTAGCCAGAACAATTAGGCAAGAGAAAAACAAAAGGTGCCAAAACTGGAAAGGAGGAAGTAACATTATTTTCATTTGCAGATGATGTGATCTCATATGTTGAAAGATTCCACACATGCACACAGAAACCTAGAAATAATAAACAAATTCAGTAAGGTTGAATCATCACACCCAAACCACTTGCCTTTCTATACACTAGTAATAAACAATCTGAAAAGAAAATTCAGAACACAGTTCTGATTATATTAGCATCATAAAAGGCTTAGGAATAAATTTAATCAGGGAGATGAAAGACTTGTATACTAAAAACTACAAAACATTGCTGACAGAAACTAAATAAGACATAAATGAAAGACATCCCTTGTTCATAGGAAGACATAATATTGCTACAATAATAATATTACCCAAGGTGAGCTACAGATTCCATTAGATTCCTATAAAAATCCCAATGGTGTTTTGCAAAAAATAGAAAAATCCAGGCGAAAATTCATATGGAATCTCAAGGGACCCTGAATCGCCAAACCAATCTTGAAAAGGAAGAGCAAATTCGGAGGACGCCTATTTCCTGATTTCAGAATATACTACAGGAGCACCTGGCTGGCTCAGTCAGTAGAGTATGTAACTCTTCATCTTGGGGTCATGAGTTCAAGCCCCACATTGAGCATTGAGCTTACTTTTTTTAAATGTACTATAAAGACGGGCGCCTGGGTGGCTCAGTATACCCGACTTCAGCTCAGGTCATGATCTCATGGTTTGTGGGTTCGAGCTCCCCATCGAGCTCAGTGTTGATAGCTCAGAGCCTGGAGCCTGCTTCGGATTCTGTGTCTCCCTCTCTATCTGCCCCTCCCCACTTGCACTGTCTCTCTCTGTCTCAAAAATAAATAAAAATGTTTAAAAAATTTTTTTAATATACTACAAAGGTACAGTAATAAAACAGCATGGTACTGGCATAGAACAGTCATAAAGACCAATGGAATAAAATAGAAAGCATAGCAATAAATTCACATATGTGGGAAACTGGTTTTTGGTGAGGGTGCCAAGACCATTCAATGGAGAAAAGACTCTTTTCAACAAATGGCTCTGGGACAATTGGATATCCACATGCAAAAGAATGAAGTTTTTAAACATTTTTTAATTAATTTTTTCATGTTTATTTTTGAGACAGAGAGAAAGAGAGACAGAGCGTGAGTGGGGGAGGGGCGGAGAGAGATGGAAACACAGAATTTGAAGCAATCTCCAGGTCAGAGCTGTTAACACAGAGCCCAACGCAGGGCTCAAATCCACAAACCATGAGATCATGACCTGAGCTGAAGTCGATGCTTAACGGAATGAGCCACCCAGGCACCCCTAAACATTTTTTTAACATTTATTTATTTTTGAGAGATAGATTGTGAGTAGGGGAGGGACAGAAAAAGAGGGAGACACAGAATCCAAAGCAGGCTCCAGGCTCTGAGCTGTCAGCGCAGATCCCAATGTGGGGCTCAAACCCATGAACCGTGAGATCATGATCTGAGCCCAAGTCGGACACTTAACTGACTGAGCCACCCAAGTGCCCCCAAAAGAATGAAGTTTGACTCTTACCTTACAACATATATAAAAATTAAGCCAGAATGGATCAAATACTTGAACATAAGAACTAAAACTATAAAACTCTTAGAAGAAAACACAGAAAGCTTCGTGACATTGGATTTGGTAATGATTTCTGGACATGACACCAAAGGTACTAGCAGTAATAATAAATAGAAAGATTGGATTTTATGAAAAGATTAAGAACATTTATGCATCAAAGTACATAATCAATGGTGTAAAAGGGCAGCACACAGAATGAGAGACAATATTTGCAAGTCACATATCTGGCATGAGATTAATATCCAGAATATATAGAGAACTCCTAAAACTCAACAGCGACAAAAACCCAATTCAAAAGTTGGCAAAGGACTTGACAGACATTTTTCCAAAGACAGTATACAAATGGCCAGTGAGCACATGAAGCAATATTCAGCATCGCTAATCAGGAAAATTCAAACCAGAACAACAAGAGATATTACTTTATACCCATTAGAATGGCTACCATAAACAAAATAACAAGTATTGGTGAGGATGTGGAGAAATTGGAACCCTTGGACATTGCTGGTGGGAATGTAAAATGGTGCACTGCTGTAAAAATTAGTATGGCAAAAAATTAAACTAGAATTATATGAAAAAATTAAATTAGAATTATATGATCCAGCATTTCCATTTCTGCATATATACCCCAAAGAACTGAAAACAGGGCACAAAATGATCTGTATACACTCATACTTTTAGCAGTATTATTTACAATAGTCAAAAGGTGGAAGTAAACCACCTGTTCACCAATGGATGAATGGAGAAACAAAACGTGGCATACAATGGAATATTATTCAGCCTTAAAAAGGCAGGAAATTCTGACACGTTATGATAGTGATGAACCTCGAGGACATTATGCTAAGTGAAATAAGCCAAACCCAAAGGGCGAATATCGTGTGATCTCACTGATGAGCGGTACCTAGTGGTAAAATTCACAGATATGGTAGAATAGTGGTTACTAAGGACAGTGGAGAGGGTAGGGGGGAGGAAGGAATGGAGAGCTATTATTTAATAGGTATAAAGTTTCAGTTTTTCAAGATAAAAAGAGTTCGGGGAAGAGATGATGGTCATAACTGCACAACAAAATGAATGTTCATAGTATCACTCAATTATACACCTAGAATGAGTTCACGTGGTGAATTTATGTGTATTTTACCATAATTTGAAAATTTTGAAAAAAAAAAAGTAGGCAAAGGATTTGGATATACATTTGTACAAAAAAGATATACCAATGACCAATAAGAACACAAGATGATGCTCAACATCACTAGTCATGAGGGAAATGCAAATCAAACCATAAGATACTATTTCACATCCATTAGGATGGTATCTAAACAAAACAAAACAAAACAGAAAATACCAAGTGTTGGCAAAGATGTAGAGAAATTGGGACTCTTGTGCATTGCTAGTGGGGATATAAAATTTGCAACCAGGGGCGCCTGGGTGGCGCAGTCGTTAAGCGTCCGACTTCAGCCAGGTCACGATCTCGCGGTCCGTGAGTTCGAGCCCCGCATCAGGCTCTGGGCTGATGGCTCAGAGCCTGGAGCTTGTTTCCGATTCTGTGTCTCCCTCTCTCTCTGCCCCTCCCCTGTTCATGCTCTGTCTCTCTCTGTCCCAAAAATAAATAAATGTTGAAAAAAAAATTAAAAAAAAAATTTGCAACCACTGTAAAAAATTAGTTTGGTAGTTACTTTTAAAAATAAAACCTAAAATTATTGTAGAATCCAGCAATTCCTGGATTCTTCTGGGTATATACCCCAAATAATTTAAATTAGGGACTTCAACACATATTGGCACATCAATTTTTATAGCAGCATTATTCCCAGTAGCCAAAAGGGGGAAACAATCCAAATGTCAATTGGTGGATGAACGAATAAGCAAAATGTGGAATGTACACACAATTGAATATTGTAAACCCATAAAAAGGAATGAAAGTCTGATGCATGCTAAAAAAAAGTAGATGAACCTTAAGAACATGCCACATGAAATAAGCCAGATATAAAAGAATAAATACACAATTCCACTTATCTGATGTACCTAGAATAAGCAAGTTTATAGAAACAAAAAGTAGAATAGAAGTTGCTAGGGGTTGGGGTAGGGACCGTGGAGAGTTTCTGTTTAGGATGATGAAAAACTTCTGGCAATAAATAGGAGTGATGGTCACACACATAGGGAGGATACTTAAAGCCACTGCATTGTACGCTTAAAAATGGTTAAAATGGGGGCGCCTGGGTGGCTCAGTCGGTTAAGCGTCCGACTTCAGCTCAGGTCACGATCTCGCGGTCCGTGAGTTCGAGCCCCGCGTCGGGCTCTGGGCTGATGGCTCGGAGCCTGGAGCCTGTTTCCGATTCTGTGTCTCCCTCTCTCTCTGCCCCTCCCCCGTTCATGCTCTGTCTCTCTCTGTCCCAAAAATAAATAAACGTTAAAAAAAAAATTAAAAAAAATGGTTAAAATGGTAATTTTTTCCATAGTGATAAAATGATATATCTTACCACCATAGAAAATATGAATGGGGAAAGTGTTTCCTTCTCTTCTATTTTCTGGTACAGATTGTGTAAAATTGGTGGTAATTCTTCCCTAAACATTTGGTAGAATACTCAAGTGAAATTATGTGGGCCTGGAGATTTCTTTTTTGGGAGTTTTAAAATTATGACTTCAGGTTCCTTAACTGTGATGGGGCTATTCAAATGATCTATTTCATGTTGAGTAGGCTGTGATAGTTTGGTTTTTCTTTTTGAGGAAGTAATCCATTTTGTCTAAGTGGTCAGGTTCATTTGTATTTATTATCCTTTATTATCCTTCTGATGTCTGCAGAGCCTGTAGGCCTATCCCATTTCACTCCTGATATTGGTCATTTTTATTTTCTTCTTAAAAAAAAAATCAGCCATCATAGAGGTTTGTCAATTTTATTGATCATTTCAGCTCTTTTCTCCACTATTTTTCTGTTTTCACTTCATCAATTTCCAATCATTCTTTCTTTCCTTCTGTTTTCTTTGGGTTGTTTTTTTTTTTACTCTTCCCGCCCCCCCCCTTTAGATTCTTAAAGTGGGAAGTCAGATTATTGATTTGAGACTTTTACTGTCTTCAAATGTTTGTATTCAGAGTGCTATAAGCTTCCCTCTTAATACTGCTGTAGCTCTGTCCCACAAATTTCAATATGTTGTATTTTCATTTTTATTCAGTTCAATGTGTTTTTTTTTTTAATTTCCCCTGAAACTTCCTCTTTCACTCAATGGATAATTTAGAAAAATGTAGTTTAGTTTATAAGTGTTTGAATCTTCTCCTGTTATCTTTCTGTTAATTGACTTCTAGTTTGATTCCACTGTGGACAGAGAATACATTCTGTATGATTTCAATTCTTTTAAATGCTTGAGCTTGTTTTATGGCCCATAATATGATTGATCTTGGTATATGTTCCATCAGCACTTGAAAAAAGTGTGTATTCTTGTGTTGTTGGTTCGAGTGCTCTATCAATATCAATTTGATCCTGTTGACTGATGGCGTTGTTAAGTTATCCTGTATTCTTGCTGATTTTCTATTGAGTTTTTCTATCAATTCTTAAGAGAAGGGTACTGTAGTCTTCTACTGTTGTCAGACTTGTCTATTTCTCCTTTCAGTTCTGTCAATTTTTGCTTCACAAATTTTGTAGCTCTGTTTGGTCCATACACACTTAGGATTGCTAGGTATGTATGACTTATTGGTGGATTGATTTTTTTACCATTATATATTGTCCCTTCCTGCCTGTGATAATTTTCTTGCTCTGAAGTCTACTTTATCTGGTATTAATATAGTTACTCTACTGATTTCCTTCATTCCTGTTTATATGAATACATGATGTATCTTTTTTTTCCAGTCTTTAAACCAACCTGTATATTTGCAGCATGTTTCTTACAGACACATATAGTCGTTATGTTTTCAATACGCTCTGCCAATCTGTCTCTCTCTCCTTTTTTTTTTTTAAAGAGAGAGAGAGTGCACAAGCAGGGAAGAGGGGCACAGGGGGAAGGGGGGAGAGAGAGAGAGAGAGAGAGAGAGAGAGAGAGAGAGAGAGAGAGAAGAGAGAATCCTAAGCAGGCTCCATGCTCAGCACGGAGTCCGACACCAGGCTTGATCCCATGACCCTGGGATCATGACCCGAGCCGAAATCAAGAGTCGGATGCTTAATCAACTGAGCCACCCAGGCACCCCCCCAATCTTTCTTTTAATTGGTATACTTATACCATTTACATTTAGCATAATTATTGACATGTTAGGGCTAAGTCCGCCATTTTATTTCTTGTTTTCTGTTCTGTTTTTCATTTCTCTTTTCTTTTTCCTGCATTTTTTAGAATTTCGTTTTGATTTACCTATAGTGTTTTTTAAGGTATGTCTTTGTATAGCTTCTGTAGTGGTGGCTCTAGTTATTACATTATATACACATAACCTATCACAGACTACAGGTGTTATCATTTCACTAGTTCAAGTACAGAAACCTCACCTCCCTTTACATCCGTAACCTTTCCCTGTTTATATTGGCTTAAATACTTCCTCTAATACATTTGGAACCACATAAGACTGTATAATTTTTGCATCAATCATCTAACAATTTAGAAAGCTCAAGAAGAGAAATAAAACCTATTACATCTACTCATGATTTTGCATATCATGTCCTTCCTTCTTTCATCATTTCCTTTCTGTTTAGAAAACTTCCTTTGCCATTTTTTTTTTTTATATGCAAGGTCTCCCAGACAAATTCTCTTAGTTTTTTGGTGGTTGTTGTTTGTTTGTTTATTTTTCCATCTGAGAATGTCTTGATTTCTTCTTCATTCCTGAGGGGTATTTTCACTGGGTGTGAGTTTCTGAGTTGCCAATTATTTTCTTTCTGCACTGGAGAAATATATGTCGCTTCCATCTGGCCTCTATGGTTTCTGATGACAAATTTGCTATCATTATAATTGTTTTCCCCCTATAGTGAAGACCATTTTTCTCTGGCTGCTTCATAGAAGTTTTCTTTTTAGCTTTCAGCAGCTTCATTATGATGCATCTTTTGTTGTTGTTGTTGTTTTGATAGGGAGAGAGAGTATGAGCAGGGGAGAGGGGCAGAGGGAGAGAAAGAGAGAATCCCAAGCAGGCTCTGTACTCAGTGCAGAGCCCAGCACGGGACTTGATCCCATGACACTTGGGATCATGACCTGAGCTGAAATCAAGAGTCAGACGCTCAACCAACTGAGCCACCCAGGCAGCCCAAATGTGATGAGTCTTTAAGTTCTTTTTTTGCCTTGACTTTTTTCCCCTCTCCTTCTTGAACTCTGCTGACACAAGTGCTAGTTTTTTTGTTATAGTCCCTTAATTCCCTAAGGCTCTGTTTGTTCTCTTTTCCAGTCTATTTTATTTCTGATGTTGAGACTGGGAAATTCCTATTGTTCTATTTTCTAGTTCATTAGTTCTTTTTTTCTGTAGGTACCCTGAATTCTGCTTTTGAGCCTATCTACTAAGCTATTTTGTTTCAGTTACTACCTTTTTCAGTTCTAAAATTCCCATTTGGTTCCTCTTTATATCTTCTGTTTCTTTGCTGAACCCTTTTATTAATTCTTTGCTGAGACTTTCTTTTTTTTTTTCAAAAATTTGTAATGTTTATTATTTTTTTTAATGTTTGTTTTTGAGAGAGAGAGAGCAAACAGGGGAGGGACAGAGAGAGGGAGACACAGAATCTGAAGCAGGCTCCAGGCTCCTTGCTGTCAGCACAATGTGGGGCTTGACCACACAGTGAGATCATGACCTGAGTCAAAGTCAGACGCTTAACTGAAAGGTCACCGAGGCGCCCCAAGATTTTCCATTTTTAAAATCTTTTCAAGCATGTTTGTAATTGCTCATTGAAGCATTTTTACAGTGGCTGCTCTAAAATCTTTGTCAGATAATTCTAACATCTCTATCATCTCAGTATTGTCATCTATTGATTGTCTTTCATTCATTTGGTTTGAGGTCTTCCTAGATTCTTGGTATGACATGTAATTTTCAATCGAACCCTAGACATTTCTGTATCGTTATGAGGCTCTGGATCTTAGTTAAGCCTCTTTTAACTGGGTTCTTCTATTTTTAACTCCATTCTGACAGGGGAAAGGAAAGGTGCTGCCTCATTACTGCCTTGTTATTGCCACATAGAACCGACCTCCCCTAGTCTGCTCGCTGAGCCTCTGTTGACACCCAAGCAGAGACACATCAGGAGAGGCTCCCCATGTGGTCTCCACTGACACTGCAGGAAGCTCTCATGGAGGCCAATGGGGATGAAAGTCTTCGCTCTTTACCTGATCTTCTCTGACACCACTTCAGCACTTTACTACGGTTTTAGGAAGGTGAGAATCTAGGGGGTGCCTGGGTGGCTTAGTCGGTTAAGCATCTGACTCTTGATCTCAGCTCGGGTCACCATCTCATGGTTCCTGAGTTCAAGCCCCGCATGGCGCTCTGCGCTGACAGTGTGGAGCCTCCTTGGGATTCTGTCTCTCCTTCTCTCTGCCCCTCACCTGCTTGTGCTCGCTCTCTTTCTCAAAATAAATAAACAAACCTGAAAGGAAGGAAGGAAGGAAGGAAGGAAGGAAGGAAGGAAGGAAGGAAGAAAGATGGGAATCTAGTACCCCACTCAGCCTTTGCTGACATGGGTGGGGTTAGGGGCCATTATTTTCTGTGGTGTTGACTAAAGGAGAGTAATGATTATCTAAAAGTTTTCTATCTTGCTGGACTGCCCCTTTACGGATCCTTTGCCTAGACAGAGCAGGCTTTTGTTGTTGTTTTGTTGTTGTTTTGTTTTGTTTTGTTTTGTTTTGTTTGTCTGTACCATTGGCATTTCCAGGTTGTTGACTTTCAGTTCCAAGTCTGCAAAAATGAGGCAAAAGAAAACCCAAGGAACTTATCATCATGTCTTTCCTCAGGTCTCAAAGTCCCTAGCTAGTCTGACTTCTTTCTATCTTTCAGAACCTTCTTAGAGTTGTTTTATTTATAATGTCAGTTGTTTCCAGTTGCACTTAGTGGGAGGAATAGGGGGGAAAAGGTATGTCCACTTGATCTTCCCAGAAACAGAAATCCTCTTTAGTGAACTTTAACCAATTCCCTCTATGGGAGTTTGAGCTGTGTTCCTATGTTCCCATCTACTGACTAAAGGCCCACTTCAGGCAACTCACCTGGAGCCATGACACTGCTACTGGGCTAAATTTGAGTATTGTCATTTTCTGGAACCTAAATAAAATATTAGTCCACATACTCTAGCAACACATTAAAAGAATATCTTTTGGGGGCACCTGGGTGGCGCAGTCGGTTAAGCGTCTGACTTCAGCCAGGTCACGATCTCGCGGTCCGTGAGTTCGAGCCCCGCGTCAGGCTCTGGGCTGATGGCTCAGAGCCTGGAGCCTGTTTCCGATTCTGTGTCTCCCTCTCTCTCTGCCCCTCCCCCGTTCATGCTCTGTCTCTCTCTGTCCCAAAAATAAATAAACGTTGAAAAAAAAAATTTTTTTTAAAAATAAAAAATAAAAAAAAAAAAAGAATATCTTTCGTTCAAGAAGGGTCAATTCTAAGAGTACAGGGATGGTTTGATACCACCAAATCCAGTGATATGACTGTACTAATAGGTTAAAGGAGAAAATCCATGTGATCATTCCATGAGTGCAAAAATATGCAATTGAGAGACTTCAACATTCTTTCTCTAAAAATTTCCTAGTAAAATAGAAATTAATAAATACTCTCTTTAAACAATTAAAAAACAACAGTCAAATGTATAATTGCACCAAAAAAGGATAAAATGCCTAGGAATAAATTTAACCAACGAGGTAAAAGACCTATACCTATAAGACATTAGTTAAAGGAATTGAAGATGTCAACAACAAATGGAAAGATATACCATGCTCATGAATTGGAAGAGTTTATACTGTTAACACTTGGGTTCATACAACCCAAAACAATCTACAGATTCAATGCAGCCCCTGTCAAAATACCAGTAGTAATTGGTAGAACTAGAACAAATAATCCTAAAATTTGTATGGAACTACAAAAGACCTCAAATAGTCAAAGCCAACCTTGAGAAAGAAGAAAAAAGCTAGAGGTGTCACAATCCCAGATTTTAAGATATATTCATCAAAACAGTATGGTACTGACACAAAAATAGATGCATAGATCAATGGAACAGACAGAGATCCCAAAAACAGACCCACACTTATATAGTCAACTAATCCATGACAAAGGTGAAAAGAATATACAATGGGGAATGACAGTCTTTGCAGTAAATGGTGTTGGGAAAACTGGACAGCTACATGCAAAAGAATTAAACCGGACCACTCTCTTATACCATATAAGAAAATAAAGTAAAAATGGATTAAAGACCTAAATGCGAGTCTTGAAATCATAAAACTCCTAAAAGAAAACATAGGTAATCTCTTACAGTAATCTCTTGGACATTGGCCTTAGCAAAATATTTATGGATATGTCTCCTCAGGCAAGGGAAACAAAAGTAAAAATAAAACTACTGGGACTACACTACAATGAAAAGCTTTTGCACAGCAAAGGAAATCATCAACAAAATAAAAAGTCAACCTACTGAATGGGAAAAGATATTTATAAATGATATATCCATAAGGGGTTAATATCCAAAATATATAAAGAATTTATACACTCAATACCAAAAAAAAAATCAGATTAGAAAATGGGCAGAGGACGTGAATACACATTTTCCCAAAGAAGACATGCAGATGGTCAACAGGCACGTGAAAGATGCTCAACATCACTAATCATCAGGGAGATGCAAATCAAAACCACAATGAGATGTCACCTCACACCTGTCAGAATGGCTACTATCAAAAACACAAGAAACAACATGTGTTGGAGAGGTTGTGGCAAAAAGGGAACCCTTGTGCATTGTTGGTGGGAATATAAATTGGTGTGGCCACTATGGAAAACAGTATGAAGGTTCCTTAAAAAATTAAAAATAGAACTACCATTTGATCGCGTAATCACACTACTGGGTATTTACCCAAAGAATATAAAAACGCTAATTCGAAGGGATATATGCATGCCTATGTTTATGGCAGCTTTATTTACAATAGCCAAATTATGGAAGCAGCCCAAGTGTCCATCCATAGCTGAATAAAGAAGTCAGATACATGTATATATATATATGTGCGTGTGTGTGTGTGTGTGTGAGTGTGTGTGTAAACTGGACAGCTACAGGCAATAATACATATATTACTATATATATATATATATGTATATATATATATATAATGGAATATTAGCCACAAAAAAGAATGAAATCTTGCCATTTGAAACAACATGGACGGATCTAGAGAGTATTATGCTAAGTCAAATAATTCATACAGAGAAAGACAAATACCTTATGCTTTCACTGATATGGGGAATCTAAAAGGCAAAATAAACAAGCAAAAAACAGACTCTTAACTATAGAGAAGAAACTGGTGGTTGCCAGAAGGGAGGCTTGTGGCAGAAAGGGTGAAATAGATTAAGAGGTATAAACAAACAAACAAATGTCTCCAAGTCAGCATCACACTTTATAGTGAAACATGAGAATCTTTTCCATTAAAATTCGGTTGTCCATAATCGCCTCTATCATTTAACCTGGGAATACTAGCCAATGAAGTAGACATAAACAGGATACAAGTAGCAATTTCTAACAAAACTATATTCTTATTTCCATGTCCTTCTACCACATTGTTTTTCCTTGAAGTTGACACTAACAATAGGATTACCTAGTCCATTTCAAGCCTCAACAGTTTTTCTGGCTTTCTTTCCTTTCCCCATCATGACTCAGCATTCAACTGACAGGAGTTACCATCAGAATCATGTCTTACATACTTTGTATTCTTAATACTGTGATAACAGTAGGTCCTCAGTGAATATTTTCAGATTAAGAATCCAGGGGTGTCTGGGTGGTTCAATTGGTTAAGCTTCCAACTTTGGCTCAAGTCATGATCTCACGGTTCGTGGGTTTGAGCCCCACATCAGGCTGTATGCAAACAGCTCAGAGCCTGGAGCTGGCTTCAGATTCTGTGTCTCCTTCTCTCTGTGTCCCTCCCCCACTTGTGTGTACACGTGCTCTCTCTCTCTCTTTCTCAAAAATAAATAAATGTTGAAAAAAAATTTTTAATATTAAAAATTAAGTTAATATGTATATGTAACTAAATATACCCTTGCAAGGTAAAATAGTAATTTTGTCTTCCTAAAGTTTGTTCAGAACCTAATACTTTGTGACTATATAGAACAAGTACTTGACTTCTCAATTTTCATGATGAGATCAAAATAGCATATCCTAGAATGCTCAATATTTCTTAACTGGAATTTGGTTAAATCATAATTGTTTTTATACCTAAGACCTTCAGTTGAAAATCCTCTACATGCTCTAAAATATTGACAAAATTTGATGAGGCATACACAATCAAAACGCAGCTAGAAGAACCTGAAAATTCACATCAGTACTCAACTCTGAATTCACTTTAGGGTTGTCACTCTCACTTTTAACTGGCCACACAGCTATTTACGTGGAAAGAGAATATACATTTGCCCTGTCACTCACTCCTATGGTTTCTAAATTTCGCTGAAAATCGTATACCATAGGTGAACCAAGGGATTCATTTTCTACATTGGAGTACTTCAATTAATTTGTCCTTTTCCACAGGAGATCGGCAGCATAGCCCCAACGCACCCCATGTCCCATTTACTTGTGACAATGGATCATTAGATAAGTTCGACAACTGATCTGAGATCCCTTGACCAAAATCAAATATGAAAAAGAAAGAGAGACAAAATATCAAGTTTAATGTTTACCTCTGTTCCTGACTTTTTACCCCTGATGACATCCATCTGTCTCTTAAATAGTTCTAATACAGCCTTGTAGACCAGTTCATACTGTTCCTGCAGAGCATCACAAACCGGAACAAGGGAAAACAAACAAAAAACTTGGTGAAATACAGAACCAGAGTTTGGGAGTATGCACATCAGTCAAATCTTAGTGTAGCAGATCTGAAGATCATCAACAGTAGTTTAATTGTAGTGCCCTTATGTTTGTGTGGCCCATTTCGGATTGCAAAGCACTTTTAGGCTGCTAAATGCAGCTAAATATTTGATCGTCTACCTCTAAATATACAAGGAAGGGCCTTCCAGCATGTTTTATGTTCTACTCCACCTTCTCACTTATCTTTCTCTCCACCATCATCCCTCCAGTTCTATTTTCCTTGCTTACATTTTAAAAGTTGTATTGGATCCTGGATGCATTTTTTTTTTGTCAGTTACCTTCATCTTTTCCAGAAAAAGTTAGATAGAATTGTGGTTGATGGGTAGATAGATGGCTTCAATATGTATTCTCAAACTTGACCCTCACAATTGATCTGTAAAGTAGGTAGCCTGTTATTCCTGTTCACACTGTGCAAGGTCATTCAGAAGTAAGGTCCAGACTTGAATTAGAACTTGAATCTTCTGACTCTTAGTTTAGGGCACTTGGATCAAGCTGCTGAAACGGGCTCCTAGCAGAGATACTGAAGCGACGTAGAGCACTGAAGGGTTTGGAAATTTGTGCTTGTAAAAGGATTTCACCATAGAAAATGAGACCACCACAATTACAAGATTTGTGGGGAGTTTTCTGCCGCCATACTTCATCAAGCACTTGATTTTGTATCTACTTTTCATCTGAAAGAGCCTAAACAGGGTTTCCCCTGACACTTTACACAACTCTATACAAATAAAGCACAACCTTTGCCAATTACAATTTTAGCAGGAGAACAATAGAGTCTATCACCCAACACATCCATTGGTACACTCTTCTATTTTTTTAAGAAGAGAGAAAAATCAGACAGGAAGCACCCAGCTGGTTACAGTGGTTATTTCCTGGTTAGCGTGGTGTCAGAAAAAGCAGCTACAACTGGTAAGGTATTTGTTCAGCTAGTTGCTGATAGTGCCAGCACGGGAAGGCTAACTTAAAATCTTTTCAGCTGTCTTCCAACTCTTACAAGTAGGCCTGAAATGAACTTTCTCTGAAATGGGGTATGGTTGTATTTCTTGATGCAGTTTCACAGTGTGATATTAGACAACTAGGATGCAACCTCCTGGAATCTTTATACATTTACAGGGATCAGCCTTCTTTGAAGTCTGGTAGCACTAAACCAGCCAATGCTTACATTTCACAGAAACTTTTTCCCTTACAAGCTGAATATAGAAACACCTACAGTCAACACATGAAAAAAAAAAAGTTTTTTTCCACTAGCTATTAGTGGAAAACCTGTGTGGGCCAAACAGAAGGCTTATATTATAATAGCTCTTCATTTTTTCCCTCCCATTCACAAATGCTAGATGAAAACATCTAAACTGTCGCTGTCAATTATTTTACCTCCAAATCTACGTGCAAGTTCACTTTGTAAGTGCTTTAAACACTTGAAGGTCTTGCTATTTAAGCAGCAAAAATTAGTTGTAACAAATTGTGTGAAAGTGTCTGTTGCTTAATAAATATCAGTAAACACTTGGTGAATAAGGAATGAGGAATGCCAAACTCCATCTTAAAGATGGAGACCATTTATTTAGAAATGTGGGTAAAACGATTGGTGTGGAAATCTGGGTGAAATTAACATCGTAGAGAGTGAGAGATCTGTGCTGGGAATGTTTCATCGAGGAGGCGGAGCTTGAGTAGGAGAGGAGAGGACAAAACCGAGGAAGAGCATCTGAATGGAATGAAGGGGCATGAGTAATTTGGGGTGGATTAAAATATCGTGATACATATATACATATGTACATACATACATATATATACATATAATGTATTGTGATGCATATAATATTGTGATCATATATATGTGATCCGTATATATGTGATCCATATATATAATACATGTATATTGTGATACATATATAATCATATGTATAGTATGATTGTAATTATGTTTTTTAAGTTTGCACACAATAAGGATCAGGAGAGACTATAGAACAATAATAATCGTGGCTACCTCTAGGTGATAGGATTATGGTTGATTTTATTTTTATTTTTAATTAAATCAAAAAATGAGTATATAAAATGCATTCTCCAGATTCTGTTACCACTTCCTGAAGTAGAAATTACAAGTCTCTGATTTTCTCTGGTTTCAGAAATGAATCACTACTACAAACCAGCAAGTTAACCTGACCCAGGTATTATATCTTGAGTACGTCAAAGAGCTTGTTGAATTTTTTCAACATCCCTTGTAAGAAACCTAAAGTTACTGAGTTTCTTCATATTTTTTGCACAGACAGTAGAATACAAGGAATGAGAGGAATGTGACCCAAGCCAGGGATGTAGGAAAAATATTGATATATTCAGAGTTTGAGGAAATGCAAATGGACTCATGCACTTAGTAGTAAATTGGTGTTATAGCTAAAAATCAGCTATTTGGGGATGCCTTACTATGAAACCGAGAGAGGTAGGAAGACCCAGACACATGTTACCATCCATTCACAATAGTTGCATACCTGAGTTTGAACAAATGAAGGCCTTTGTGTTCGCATTTCCTGGATCAAACTAAAAATACTGAAGTTCTCAGGAATGATCTATCAAATAAAGAGAAACAATATCTTATTCCTTTGTTCCTAGCTTTGCTAATAAATTATTTCTCATGGTTTTGTTACCCCCATGGCATCTGTTGTCCTAACACAAGATCATATCAGAAAAAGAATGCGTCTTTAAAATGAATGAGATTTCTCTTCACTTGTGTCATGATTTAGAGCCTGGTGTTTTCCCCAGAAAAGACTGAAGAAACTCTTGAGAATGATTTCACATGGGGTGACCAGATGTCTGAAGTTAAACATATAATGAAGGTGGAGCCTGGGTAGGTGAGCAAATATGAGAATTTTATGAAACAAAAGAAGTTGGCAGATAGGTTTAAAGCCCATATTTCACACTTCTCACTTCCTATTATTAGACTTTAAGAAAATGATTTCTAGGGGCACCTAGGTGGCTCAGTCCATTAGGCACTGACTTCAGCTCAGGTCATGATCTCACAGTTTGTGAGTTCGAGCCCCGCGTCGGGCTCTGTGCTGACAGGGCCTGGAGCCTGCTTAGGATTCTGTGTCTCCCTCTCTCTGCCCCTCCTCCACGTGTTCTCTCTCTCTCTTTCAAAAATAAACAAAACATTTAAAAAAAATTTTTTAAATGATTTATAGATTGGAACACAAGGCTTGATTGGGGTAGATTGAGTCCATCCATTACAGCCATTTGGATAAAGGAAGGGTACCTGTGTAATTTGGGGCTGTGATTCTCAAACGCTTCAGAAGCATCAGAAGCACCTGGAGAGCTTGCTGGGCCCCCACCTCCAGTTTCTGCTTCCGTTCACCCAAGGTAGGGCCCAAGATTTTGCATTTCTAACAAGTTCTCAGGTGATGCTGATGCTGCTTCTCTGGGAACCACACTTCGAGGACCACCAACTTAGGGACTGATTTAATCATCTGACAAAGTGAGTCTACAAGTGAATATTCTAGAAAATAGGAGTCATGGAAATAGGTGTTTGGAAGAACCAAACAATTCCTAAGTCTGCATGTAACAGGGTAGGCAAACGGGAAGCGCCTGCGGAGAGAAACTCACCCCGTCTTTTAGCAACATCCAGGTATAATCGATAGCGCAGATAACACCAGTCCTCCCACAACCGGCACTGAAAGGAAAGATCACAGTGGCACATACAGTTGCAGAGACTGGATTGTTGACAGTAGCTGGGAAATTTCACCAGCAGATTGAGGAAGAAGTAACCGAGAGGCAACAAAACGTTCTAAACCCCCCATTTCCCAGAGCACGTCTCTTGGTTGCCACATGCACACACTGAGCCTCGGGACAGATCCTTGGCCACTTCTCACCCGCAAGGGTGTCTGGAGCGGCACTGTTCTCGAGTAACTTGTCAGAAAATACTACTTTAATGCTCAGGTTGACTGTATTATGGTCTGTTTCTGCCACCGACCTTTCTCTTCCTGTCACTTTCATGTCTCAGCTTCATTCCTTTCTAATCAACTGGAGAAAGTGAGACTAGTATCAAGAGCCTATATCCTACATGCCTGTACCAGCTTACATTCCAACAAAGTCAGTCTTCCTTCGGTTTCAGCAGCAGTCCTGGCCAGGCTACGACATGTGGTTGGTTTTGGGTAGAAAGTTCAAAGAACAGCATCATACCTGCAATGAATGCACACGGGAACATGGTCATCCTCTTGGTAAGAACGCATATCCCAGATGAGCTCAAGAATAGGGTCTATGGATGAAGGCACATCATGGTCTGGCCAATTCCTGTAATGAAACTGGTAGAGAGTTCGAGTTTCCTATAAAAAAAAAAAAATAGCCAGAATAAAAGGAGGGTTCAGCGTTAGGACCCCACCTTATTCTAGCACAAGATTACTCTGACCTCCTAAGTAGCATCTCTGTCCTGTTGGCAATTTATGCTGCTTCCTTCCCTATAGGCCTCTGGTGCCCACATGCCTTCTGAGAACAATTAAAAGTGATTTCAGGTCACTGACTATTGGTCTGTCCCTATCTGCCCCACTCACACAAAAGAGGAGATAGATATTACGACTGGTGTACTTCAGGTGGGTCACAGGCATGCTGATATATTAAACCCCTTTGCCTTAGAGAGACTGGTCAGCGTGAGCTCTCAATTCCCAGTCTCTACTCACTGCACAGCCTCTATTCATCCTACAGATATTATCATTTTACATGTGTGCCATCGTGTGTAATAGATTGGGGAGCAGAGATTACACCAAAGGTCTCTTTTGCATATACATCAAAGGCCCAACTACTCCCCATTGTCTTATGCCCAGCCTGAGACACATACGTATGTTTTTATTTATTTATTTATTTATTTATTTATTTATTTAATTTATTTATTTAAATGTTTATTTTATTTTTGAGAGAGACAGACAGAACATGAGCAGGAGAGGGGCAGAAAGAGAGGGAGACACAGAATCCAAAGCAGGCTCCAGGCTCCGAGCTGTCAGCACAGAGCCCGATGTGGGGCTTGAACCCATGAACCATGAGATCATGACCCTGGCCGAAGTCGGATGCTCAACCGACTAAGCCACCCAGGCACCCCTCGTATGTTTTTTTTAAATTTATTTATTATTTTTTTTTAGTGATTATTTATTTTTGAGAGATAGAGAGCATGAGCAGGGGAAGGGCAGAGAGAGAGGGGGACACAGAATCCAAAGCAGGCTCCAGGCTCTGAGCTGTCAGCACAGAGACCCATTTGGGGCTTGAATACACCAGCTGTGAGATCATGACCTGAGGCAAAGTCAGATGCTGAACCCACTGAGCCACCCCAAGCACCCCACATACATGTTTTTACCTCTGTCTCTGTAGGCTCTTGAGTTTACCACTCCTGTTCTATACTTACACTATTGAACTTGGCTTTTAGAGTCCTGATTATGTAATCAGATTTTCTATTTTCAGCTTCCTAAGAAGTAAATTAAAATAGTAGTTACTTCAAAGACTAATATTCAAAAACTAGTCTCTATAAAGTAGATCCTGGAGCATTTGCTCAGCCACAATGGAAGCAGCCATCATACTTACACAGGATATGGAGAAAGGACCAACTTGCAGTTGTAGCTCTCCTGGCTCAGTCCAGTAGCGCTCACACTTTTTCTGTTACACAAAACAGAATGTAATGATTTCCCTCCATATATTCTAGTCTCTCCTAGGTAACAAAACCCACTCTCAATGAGAGAGACACAGGTTCTGTGTCCTTCACCTTACATTAGCAATGTCCTACCCCCTTGGGCTTTGCCCCCAACATCATGGTGGTCTGGAATCTCCAAGGACGGGGAAAACACTAAAGGATATATAAATTACAGACTTCCTAGAAGTCTGAAAAAGTAGAAATAGGGATCTGGCATTTTCAGCACAGTAGTCCCCCCCCTCGTTCACAGCTTTGCTTTCCATGGTTACAGTTACCAGTTTCAGCCTTTCGGGTACCTACCATCTGGGACGTATTGTTGGCAATACTAAGTATTGTAGTAGCCTAACCCTACATCACAAACACCTACGTCATTTCCTTTGTGTCAGCATCTGATCGTCTCACGTCATCATCAGAAGAAGGGTGAGTACAGTACAATAAGATATTTTGAGAAAGAGACCACATTCACCCAACTTATAGTATATTGCTTCAATTGTCCTATTTTATTACTGTTGTTGTTAATCTCCTAACATGCCTAGTTTACAAGTTAAACTTCACCATAGGTATGTACGTATAGGCAAAAATATGGTGCGTGTACAGTTCGTTACTGTTGTTGGTGTCAGGCATTCACTGGGGGTCTTGGAGCATATCCCACGCGAAAGGAGGGGACTGCTCTATTTTGAAAAGATTAACAGAAATCACCTCTACTAAAACAAAGCGGCACGAGCGAAGTGAAACCCCAAATTCCTTGGTTTTAACGGAACTGTGAATGTCAACAGTAGGTAAGATAGGTGCTCTCCAATGGAAACAAGATGTAAGCTACACACTCAATTTTAAGTTTTCTAATAGCCACGTTCAAAAGTCAAAAATGAAATTGATTTTAATAATATATCTTAGCCCGATCAAAACACATGTAATCCGGATAAAACAGATATTAGATATTTGACATTTCTTATCTCAGTCTTCAGACCCCGGTGTGCATTTTATATTTACAGTACATCTCAATTAATCCACTAAATTTTCATCGGAACATTTAATTTCCATTTAGGGTTCATAAAATTTATAGGTGAAAAAGATTCACGTACCTAAGTTGTTCAAATCATGCTTAAAGTTCTCCAATCACTGAATTGGAAAACTGAGTTTTTAAATTTAAACTCATTAAAATAATAAAATAAAGTTAAATTAAATTAAATAGTTCCTTGGGTACGTTAGCTATGTTTCAACTGCTTGATAGCCACATGCAGCTAGTGGATGTCATGTTGTTGGACAGCACAGGGTTAGAAGTGCTGACTGCCATTTAAGATGCTTGATTAATAAAAATGGGAAGATGAATTGTTACTTTAAAAGCATACCTTCCTTTTACTTAAAAATATAGAGCCTGGGCAAATGGACAAAAGGAGTTCTTAGAGGTAAATAAAAAATACTTGAGAGTCATTTGGCATTCCCAAACTGAAAGCTAGCAAGATGAGAATAATTTTTTTTTAATGTTTATTTATTTTTGAGAGAGAGAGACAGAGTGCAAGTGGGGGAGGGGCGGAGAGAGAGGGAGACACAGAATCCGAAGCAGGCTCCAGGCTCTGAGCTGTCAGCACAGAGCCTGACTCAGGGCTCAAACTCACGGACCGTGAGATCATGACCTGAGCCAAAGTCGGACACTTAACTGACTGAGCCACGCAGGCTCTGAGCCCAGAAAAATTTTTACGTAGGCACACTTAAGGCAAGTTCTGCAACCAAGTTTCCCCCTTCTCTTTCCTTTAACTCACCTTCCCCATCTCAAACTCCATGCACGCCATAACAATGATCTGAGGGGATGAAATAAATAGAAACCTGAGCATTGATACAGTTAGAAAAAGCAGTTAACACACGGGTCCCAGAGTCATTGTTCTTTCTGTTTTTTTTTTTTTTCTTGTTATTGAACAAAAAAGAAAACAGAAATCTTGATAAATTTTAAAATATTGCTCCTACCCTTCTTTCTGTCCTTACTTCCCTTTTCTCTATTCAAATCGGTAAATTCTTGTTAACAAATGAGCCTGTCAAGATGAGAACTTTCATTTCCTTGAGTAAAGGTGACTTTGTGATTTTGACAAAAATGTGCCTGAACACTGAAATTCTAGCGACTGACCCAAAAAGGCACTGATTTTAATACAAAGGAAACCTCAGTCACATACCCTGATACCCTCCTCCCTCCATCTCTAAAAACTAGAGAATATAGTAACAAAAGCATTTCTGCCCTTACCAGGACACTGTATTCCCAAATCATCCTCCAGAAGTCCAGGAGAGTTGTAGACAAAGGTCCCTGGGTGGCTATATAAGCTTTGGGTCCATAAACTCCCTAAAGGGGAACAGAAATTATATGGGATGACTACAGATAATATCCTTTTCTTCTTGTTTAGAATCCCCTCCACCTCTTTCTTAGGTACCTAAAGAAATATGGTCTAGTATCCCGACCCCTTTTAAGGTACCTAGAAAACTATAGAATATGGGGTGTACCTTAATGAAGTTGGCATTGATGTAGTTGGAATCTTCATCTGAGGTTATCAGAGACAGCTCTACTAAGCTATGATCATCTATAATACAAAAGATGGACATATTAGAACTAAAAGGACTTAGTCAGAGGACTTACCGTAAGTCAGAAACTAGCATGTGAATAGTGGCTGTGCAAAAGTGTTTGATGAGTGAGTGAGTGAGTGAGTTAGTGAGTGAATGTTCTTTTGTGGTTGTATATAGTACAAACTCATTTGTCAAAGCATTGTACCAGGATTGGGAACAGCAGGCAATGGGTAAAAATAGGAATGACTGGATTTGGGAGAAGGTACAAATTTATAAGGAGAAACAAAAACTTACAGGGCAAGATATCCTTGTATCTGTTTTTCTTGATATTCTTGGGTCTCTCAGCCACAGTTGTAGGATAGGTTTTGTCTGCCTTGTACTTAGTGGATTGTCTTTTCAGCCACTGTAATAAAATTCCAAAAATTAAATCTTCCTAGAGAAAAGAGGTAAGAAGCTCTCTCTGTAGAGACCTTTCCTTCTCTTTTGCCCAAACAGTCCGCTTTTGCCCTTGTAGCATCTTCTAGAACTACCTCCAATTCAGGACAGAGCCCCTGAGCATAAGGTCAGCAGACTTCAGTTTGGAGAAGTGAAAAGATCACACTTAACTGCAGCTGAGCCACAAATAGCTAAAACCTAGAGGTGAAACTAGTGAATATTTTAAAAGCCAATGTCTTTTTGAAAACAAACTATATGCTCCACACAAACGTCAAATATTAAAAGTTTACCTTCTCTACGGCTACTACAGGGCTATTTTAAGTAGAAATGGAGCTTAAGCCAAATAAAATCTCTCTCTATATAGCAAAATTTCAAAAGTTTCAGTCCCAGAAGTCTTTTCTTTTTTTTATATGACCCAAACTGTAAGCTGACCCCTCAAATAAACAACAATCTTACAACAACTGTGAGATCATGAGCTGAGCTGAAATCAAGAGTCCGACGCTTAACTGACTGAGCCACCCAGGCACCCTGAGTGGAAATCTTTTATAGTCTCCCATGTGCCTGTGGCATGTCCTTAGTTAAATTCACAGTCATGAGATCAAGCCCTGCAGAGCCCTCCACACCCAGCGGGGAGCCTGCTTAAGATTCTCTCCCTCTCCTTCTGCCCCTCCACCCCACATGTGCAGGCTCTCAAAAAAAAAAAAAAAAAAAATTTTTTTTTTTTTTAATTTCCACTCAAGTTACACCAACTTTTTCAGCTGTCTCTGCTCTTATCCACCAAAGAATGCTCACTTTCGGGGCGCCTGGGTGGCACAGTTGGTTGAGCGTCCATCTTCAGCTCAGGTCTCGATCTTGCGGTCCGTGAGTTCGAGCCCCGCGCCAGGCTCTGGGCTGATGGCTCAGAGCCTGGAGCCTGCTTCCGATTCTGTGTCTCCTTCTCTCTCTGCCCCTCCCCCCTTCGTGCTCTGTCTCTCTCTGTCTCAAAAATAAATAAACGTTAAAAAAAATTGTTTTTAAAAAAAAGAATGCTCACTTTCAGGCTGCCACTGATTCCAGAGCTGCTGAAAAGATGTCAAGTCACAGAACTGCTCCTTTTCAAAATCTCCAGAACTGAGCTTGTGCATCCACAGGGCCTGTTACACTGTTTCTACTTGTTTGTTTTGTTTTGCCTGCTTGTGGAATGTTTTCTAGGGAGCATGCTATAAGCAAAAAGCCCTTTTCTTGGTAAGATGCGCCTCTGTTAATTTGGTGAAATGTCACAGATAAAGATTGTGTGTGTGAGACATTGTGTATTTGCGTGCACACATGCGCATGTGCGTTCATCAGCCTGTGCTAGTTTCGCTCCTTTGAGTGCCGCCTTCAACAATGGAACAGGATGACTTTTTCTTCCCACTCGTTCCTGCTCCGGCGGTCATCCTGCTGGATGACTTAAGGAGACCATGCTCTTTTAGCAAAACATCACATAGGAAATGCCTATGGAATGGCTAATTTGGTAAGTGTGAAAGTTGGGTTTTGTCGTTGTTGTTTTTTGTTTTGTTTTGTTTTTAGATATCTTACCTTGAGCTCAGACCACTGTGAAGGCCTTTTTTAATTCCCCTACTCTCCCTACCAGACCCAGGGGCTGGAAACCCCCAACAGAGAACAAAACAGAGCGGAAGTAGGATGCAAGAACTGATCCACCTCACCAGAAAAGGAGGAGCCTTGAGAGTAGACAGCAAAAGGGTATAAAAGAGAAAGTATGGCCATGGGGGTGGGTTGGAGTTGAGGGAGAAAGGGTTGGTCAAAGGCAGAAGGCATTTCTCTGCCAACCGCAACGCTGGGATATGCATTCACAGTAACAAGAGAAATCGGGGGGAAAGTTGCTGAGAGAACAAGAAACAGGGCCAGCATCCCTCCTGGGCCCTGATTGGTTGAAACACATGACCAACCAGATTCTGTGTAAGCTTGATAAGCTTATAGTAAGTGCATTTGGTTTATGGTCTATACTATCCTTTTCCTTTCAAGACAGGAAAACTGAGGTCCTGGCCGTAAAAGTAGAAATCAGGACAGAGCCATTTTCAGGTATTTCTCATTGACTAGTAAGTTAATTACTAATAAATGGATTAGGGTCACTCCCAAAAGAGAACAGAAAGAAAAAGAAAAAGAAAGCACAAGACCAGAATATCTTTGCCTTGGAGGACTTCCTCATGGTATAGAAGACATAGCATAAGTTACATTTCAGAGCCGGATAAATCAAACCTGCCCCACCCCCACCCCCCGCTGTGCTAGATGAGAGAGGGGGAATCAGGTTGGGCTGTCTCTCAAGGTAGTTCCCCAATGCCTACAACTACAAGTCAGTATGATCTATTCCAAGCCTCCAATCCGCTCCAATTCGCCAGCCAAACATGTGGGGATTTGGCTGCTGTCCAATAGTCAGGTAAGTGAGCAGGTAGATAAGCAATAGCCAAAGTGGGGTGAGTAAACCAAAGAGATCAACTTTAGATACTTAAAATGTGAGGCTATGACAAAAAGTGTGATTTAAAAAAAATCCTGGGAATAACTGAAAATGTGGAGTGAGAGGCTGGGTATAGAGTTGAGAGAAATTAGAAGTGATGCGATATATTTATTCTGGTGGTAGTGATGTGGGAAACAAAGACAGAAGGAAATGGTGAATAAAATTAAATTTCCTTATTACCAGCAGCCCATGGACAAATACTTGAGGCGGGCACAGTGGAACATTTCTCTAGAAGCCTCCTACCGTCTTAATGTGCATGCTTTGCTAGAGGGAGAAACAATCTTAACCTGACAATAGCAAGGCCTCCGGGATCCTAGCAGATGAAAATACCTTTGGAAACTTCCCCTTGCCTTTACCTCCCCCAACTCCCAAGTATATAATCAGTCATTCCTCACAATCCCAGGGTAGCTCTTTCTGTCCACGGGCCCTGTCCCCATGCTTTAATAAAATCACTTTTTTGCACCAAAGACATCTCAAGAATTCTTTGTTGGTCATCGGCTCTGGACCCCTACCACCACTCCAAAACCACATCAGTAGTAGCAAAAAAAAAATTCAACTTAATGTGCACAAAAGTGAAAAAATGCTGATAAGTGTGTTCAAGGGATAGGCTGTTTCACATAAATGAATCATTTTGATGAGGGAGCAGGGGGCGGGCTGAGGACAAAGTGCAAGCTAGTGCACCACCCCCCGCCCCCAGGTGGAATGTGTGTGATATTCCTCAGGCACTCCTGGCTGCCCAAGGACAAAGGAGAGGAAAGACAAATGGCCAACTGATAGAGGTCCCAGTCATACAGGACATGGGTCTCCACCAGTTTACAAATATCTTAGTAAATTACAAGAAAAAAGCAATCTTGTCAATAGCTTAATCTCCAGAAGACCGTAGACTGTTTCCCGGAGCCCCAACATCACCCTCCCCTCCATAGTGATGTGGGGAACGAAGGCAAGAAGGAAACGGCAGGTAAAATTCAGTGTCCTTATAACCTGCAGCCCATTGGCAAATACTTGAGGCAAATACAGAGTAGAACTTTTCTGCAGGAACCCCCTACCATCCTAATGTTAATGCCTTAGTGGAGGGAAAACAACCTTAGCGTGACAATAGCAAGGCCTCAGGTATCTTAGGAAAGTCCTTCTTTAGCTTATGAGAGTCCTTCTGGAGGCTTCCCTTGTGACTTCACCTCCCCCAGCTCTATAGTGTAAAACCAGTCATTCTTCACAGCCCCAGCACAGCTCTTTCTGCCCACAGATCCTGTCCCCATGCTTTAATAAAATCACCTTTTTGCCCCAAAGACATCTCAAGAATTCTTTCTTGACTTCGGCTCCAGACCCCAAGAACCCCCCATCACCCCAAAACCTCATCAATTTCAATTCAACACATGTTTGTGCACTGGCTCCTACAGGAGGAACTATGTTCATGAGTGTATTTATTTATATACAAGTAAATATAGAAGTAGGATATATTCAGTTCTAATGTATCCATGCCTTCTCTGGTCTATGATCAGTCTCCAGAAGTTGCTACTATATCAGTCTGACTTCTAGTGTATTCCAAACCAACATTGTCGTGGCCTTTAGAACTGGGTATGTTCTTTCTGTTAGGACTCATTGAATCCTTCATATTTAATAAATACGTCTTTGTATTTGATGAATATAGTATTTACCTTTTCTGCAAATATA
The DNA here is from genome assembly GCF_022079265.1 of Lynx rufus. Taxonomy (NCBI): domain Eukaryota; kingdom Metazoa; phylum Chordata; class Mammalia; order Carnivora; family Felidae; genus Lynx; species Lynx rufus. The sequence continues at coordinate 125,179,201 of NW_025814834.1, read as the reverse complement.
CCTTATCCCTAAGAGACATAAAATTCACCCCCCCTTTTTTTCTTTTTATGTTTCAAATGGAATCAAACACTAAAGCAAAATTTTAAATACAGATTTCTTAAATAAAAAAGTAATGGCATATTCATTGAAGAAATTTTAGAATACAGAGAAGTAAAAAAAAATTCTAAAAATCACCTAATATCCCGCTCTACCCAGACTTAATCATTCTTAAGATTTTATATTACATTCCAATGTTTTATCTACCTGTGTAATAAAGATGGGATCACACTGTATATGGGGGTTTTCAACTTGCTCTTTTTACTTACGAATTTGTGTTATATGTTTTGTTTATTTATTATTATTTTTTTAATAATTTTTTTTAAGTTTATTTATTTTTGAGACAGAGAGAGACAGAGCATGAACGGGGGAGGGGAAGAGAGAGAGGGAGACACAGAATCGGAAGCAGGCTCCAGGCTCTGAGCCATCAGCCCAGAGCCCGACGCGGGGCTCGAACTCACAACCGCGAGATCGTGACCTGAGCTGAAGTCGGACGCTTAACCGACTGAGCCACCCAGGCGCCCCTGTGTTATATGTTTTAAATGATGGCAGAGTATTCCATACTATGGAGTGTAATATAAATTACTTAACGTGTTCCTTTATATTATTGCACCTTTAAGTTGCTTCCGATCTTCCTAAACCATCGTTCTAAACAATATTTTTATAGGTAGCCAAAACCTATAAAAATATCTTTCCTTATTTCCTTCAGATGAATTCTCAGGAGTGGTCAAAGAATTTTCCCACTTAAAATTTTTTTTAATGTTTAATTATTTTTGAGAGACAGAGGGCGAGTGGGAGGGGGGGCAGAGCGAGAAGGAGACACAGAATCCGAAGCAGGCTCCAGGCTCCAAGCTGTCAGCACAGAGCCTGACGTGGGGCTTGAACCCACGAACTGCAAGATCATGACCTGAGCTGAAGCCGGATGCTTAGCCGACTGAGCCACCCAGGTGCACCCAGAATTTGCCCACTTTAAAGGCTTTTGATCCATATTATCAAATACATACGAGATATGGTATACAAATTTTGCCTCCAGAAAGGTTACAACACCAATGCATATTTCTGAACTCTGACCAACATTAGGACTATAATGTTTTAAGTATAGATCCATCTGATAGGTTAAATGTTATTGGTTGTATTTTTTTTTAATGTTTATTTATTTATTTTTGAGAGAGAGAAAGAGGGGTGAGGAGAGACAGAGAGGGAGACAGAATCCCAAGCAGGCTCCACGCTATCGGCACAGAGCCCGATGTGGGGCTTAAACTCACCAACTGTGAGATCATGACCTGAACCAAAATCAAGAGTCAGACATCAACCGACTGAGCCACCCAGATGCCCCTTTACACATGCTTTCTAAATGAAGATGCTTCAACTACCTCCAATGTAGTAAAGGAAAGGTACACCAAAGGAGTTTTAAACAAAGACATGCAGCAAATTGACCAGCATGTGATATATATAACCAAGCCTTGACCCATATTTAATACAATGGCTGGAGTGTACATATCATAAAACCACAATCAGTTGCAGTAACTGGCCAAAGGAAATGCCTATTAACTGTAATCTATCTGATAAAGAATGGGCTAATGGAAGTGGATGGTCCTCATTAAGCCTAAAAGACCAGTAAGATGCCCAACTCTGTCACTGTTGTCCCTAGAATTGTCCAGGAAAGAGTGGTGGCCACTCCTGCAGGTTCAGACAAGGAGGTGGAGACCACACCATCGCAGCTGAGGCCACCAAAATCATTCTGCTTGGCAGGCAACTTTCTGATTATGGTTGGCTTCTCATATCAGTTTTTCTCCAAACTATAGGATATGCTGTCAGTCAATGCAAACTTCTATTCTCACAGTGATTTGTCTCCTTGAAAAATTAATACATTGGCAATCTTGTTTCTGGTGGATTTCTTATGTATGCCTAATCCTGATGATCAACTCTGGGCATAGTAACAAAATTGAATTTTTAGACTTGCAAAACTAAAGCCAAGACACTGGATGGTGGTGATCCAAGGCAGTTCTTAAGTGAGTACGTGACCTCGCTCAATGCACTCTGTGATCCCAACAGTTTGGTAATTGCATTTATTCGACCTTGATGGAATTCATAAGAAGTACTAGAAAAAAAAAATCAAGACCTGGCTACATCCAACAAAATGGATGGATTTTATAGATGTAATGTAGAGTGAAAGAAAAAAGGCCTTTAAAAAAGCCAAATACAGGGGCGCCTGGGTGGCGCAGTCGGTTAAGCGTCCGACTTCAGCCAGGTCACGATCTCGCGGTCCGTGAGTTCGAGCCCCGCGTCAGGCTCTGGGCTGATGGCTTGGAGCCTGGAGCCTGTTTCCGATTCTGTGTCTCCCTCTCTCTCTGCCCCTCCCCCGTTCATGCTCTGTCTCTCTCTGTCCCAAAAATAAAATAAAAACGTTGAAAAAAAAATTAAAAAAAAAAAAGCCAAATACATATAACATGATTTCATTAAATAGAGTTCCAAAACAGGTAAAATTAATCCCTACTGTTTAAGATATATATATATATCTTAAAGCTACGCAGAAAAACAAAGAAAATAATTCCACAGAGAAAGGCAAATATGATTTCACTTAGATGTGGAATCTTAAAAGACAAAACAACAAACAGCAACGAAAAGAGAAACAGACTCGTAAATATAAAGAGAAACTCGTGGTTGCCAGAGGGGAGGGGAGGAGGGGGATAGGCGAAATAGGTGAAGGGGATAAAAAATAAATAAAAATCATCACCATTTCAGGGCAACACCTACCTCCACTCTGGCAGGGGTTGGCAGTGGGGGGTGAGGGAGATGTGGTCCAGGACACCCAAGGGATTTCTGAGGTGTAGGCAATGTTCTGTTTCTCTATTTGAGTGGAGCTTGTATGGATGCCTGCTTTATCACTAGTTGTTAAATTGCATATGTGTGTTTAAAGTACTTTTCTGTGCATATGTGATAGTCTATCATTTTTTTAAGACTAATGCACAAATTGGGGGCACTAGAGTCAGGGATTGGAGGAAGGGCTACTAGCACAGGCTCAACAGTTAGATAGCTTTATTTCAAATCCAAGTTCCACCACTTAATGCAGGGCATGACCTGAGGCAAGTTGTTTAACCTCTCTGTTCCTCAGGGTCTACTACTTGCCAAACGTGTGCCAGTGCCGGTCACTGAGGACACCAAGACAAGCGGAACCAAATGTGAGCCTCGCCTTTGTAGAGCTTCAGTCTTATGGGAGAGCAGACATTAATCGAATAAACACACTAATAGATGTCAAATTGAACTATGAAAAATGCTGTGAGGCTGGGGGCAAAAAAAGGAACTTAAAAAAATGACGGTGCTAATGAGAACGTGTTATGTATTTGATCTACTGGGAAGGTCAAGAGAGGCTTCTCTGAGGAAATGGTTGCCAAATTGAGATCTGAAAAATTATGAAGTGTTAATTAACTAGGTAAAGAGGAATATGGGGGAATATTTAAGGAGAGGCAACGGCATGTGTGCAAAGGCCCTGTGGCAGAAGAAGCATGACAAGGACAAGAAACTCAATAGGCTGTAAGAACTGGAGAAGCACTTGAGGGCTGGTCCATGCAGGACTTTGTTAGCCATTGTAAAGGATTCTTCGGGAAGTAAATGAGGTTTTGTTTGTGAAACACATCAGCACAGAAGCTGGAACACAGTTCCGTGTGTTAGCTATTGTTGAAAGTGGATGAACAGAAAAGTTGTATGAGAAAATGCAGGTTGAAAATAACTGTGGAGTATGGAGCTGTGGAATCAGTACATTGTTCACCTAAAACTAATGTAACACCGTGTGTTCGCAATACTTCAATTAAAAAGAAAGAAAGAAAATGAAAAGAATGCTGAATATTTTTGAGGCTCTGAAAATTAACCTAACAAAGTCTTATTTTACACTAATTAAATCGGAAGAAAAAAAAGCATGCTATGATGCAGTGTACAGGTTAAGAGGTTTTGGAATCACACAAGTTTCAATCCTGGCCTTGCCATTTTATGGGTTAAATGAAGACAATATTTTCCTCTTGGGGTTGTTGTAGTGATTAAGATCATACATGGTAAACCACTTATTGCCTAACATACAGTAGGCAGTCAAAAAGATTTATTTATTTTCTTTTATAGTTACTAAGACTAGGAAGGTGGTAGAGAAGATGATAAGTTCAGACTTTGCAAATTAGAAGAGCTCTTTGAAAAATACATTTGGCTATACTTAGCCAATTAGATGCTAATACTCTTTGACCCAGTAATACCTTTGTGGATCTAGCCCAGGATATAAACCAAAAGAAGGGGAAAATCACACGGACAAACATACTTGTTGCATGTTATGTCAATAATTATGACAAATTAGGGGCGCCTGGGTGGCTCAGTCAGTTAAGCGTCCGACTTCAGCTCAGGTCATGATCTAGCGGCTTGTGAGTTCGAGCCCCGCGTCGGGCTCTGTGCTGACAGCTCAGAGCCTGGAGCCTGTTTCAGATTCTGTGTCTCCCTCTCTCTCTCTGATCCTCCCCCGTTCATGCTCTGTCTCTCTCTGTCTCAAAAGTAAATAAACATTAAAAAAAAATAATAATTATGACAAATTAGAAATAATCTAAATGTCCAGTGTATGAAAAAATTAAATTACATGGGTGCCTACTACATGTCAGGCATTTCATATATTTTCTCCATTTTCTTCACAGCAATTCTGCAATGTGACTATTTATTTGTTCCCACTTTTTAACGACTTTGTTCAAGGTCACACAGCTAACGATAGAACCTGAATTCAAACTAAGGTGTGTATGATTCCACAGTTGTTACAAATATAGATGGTGGAGCAGGCCACTTGAACTTGAATCTCTGTTCTACCACTTACTAGCTACCTGGCCCTCAGCAAGTCAGTTGACCTCTCTGTCTCAGTTTCCTCCTCTATGAAATGGAAATAATAACAGTACCTTCCTCAATGGTTTAAATGAGGTGATACATAAAAGTGTTTACAACAGTTTCTTTAAGAGCTACAGAAGTATTAGCTATTATTCAGAGTATTATGCTTCCATTACACCATGCTGCATCAGAAGCTGTAAATATAGATTTTAATCAACGTGATAGTTTTTCTGTAACGTTAAGTGAAAAATATGAGAATACAAAATTGTATCTATGCTATAATTACAACAATGTAAAAGGCAGTATATAAATGGACAAGAACTAGGATTTCTACACCAAAAAGACTGTATTTGTTGGGATATTGGTACTATGGTGAATTTATTTTCTTTTAACTTGCAATAATATTGTTTCTTAAGAGTAACAACAATAAGGTGTTTTTTTTTTAATTATGCTTAAGAAATTTTTTAGGGGCGCACACGTGGGTCAGTTGTTTAAGCGTCTGACTCTTGATTTTGGCTCAGGTCATGATCTCACGGTTCATGGAATCGAGCCTTGCGTCCAGCTCTCCGCTAACAGTGCCAGAGCCTGCTTGGGATTCTCTCTGTCCCTCGCTCTCTGCCCCTCCCCCACTCACACACAGCTGGCCCCCTCTCTCTCTCTTTCTCTCTCTCTCTCATTCTCTCCTCTCGAAATAAATAAACATTTACAAATATAGAGGAATTATTAAGAATTTTAAAAAAAAGAAATTTTCAGTAGTGTGGCTGCATACTTCTGTCTCTGCTGTGTAGAAACTCTACTAACTGGAGACTTACCCTCAGGCTAGACCCTTTGAGGGGTTCGGTGTTATTGGCTGAAGCAAGACACTTATTGCGCAAGGATTAATTTCCCAGTCTCTGAAATGATAGATCTGGATTCAGTTTCATGTCTATGGCTGAACAGCTGAGTGAGCTTAGGCCAATCACTTAACCTCTCAGAGCCTCAGTTTCCTCCTCTGAGAGGACATTCCTCATCATAGAGAACATAACTATGTCACGGGTTATGTTTTCTTTTTAATGAGTAGTAAATATGATAATGAATATGATGCTTCCTTGACACCCCACCAAGATTATCACAATTAAATATTTCCTAGAGTATGGGGCGCCTGGGTGGCGCAGTCGGTTAAGCGTCCGACTTCAGCCAGGTCACGATCTCGCGGTCCGTGAGTTCGAGCCCCGCGTCGGGCTCTGGGCTGATGGCTCAGAGCCTGGAGCCTGTTTCCGATTCTGTGTCTCCCTCTCTCTCTGCCCCTCCCCCATTCGTGCTCTGTCTCTGTCTGTCCCAAAAATAAATAAAAACGTTGAAAAAAAAATTTTAAAAAAATAAATATTTCCTAGAGTAATCAGCTGTTTAATGTTTGCCTCTCTAAGACATCCTCTGATGTCTTAGGAGATAAACCCCACCAAAGCATGGAGCACTGCATTGCATAGTGCAGCATCTAGCATAATGCTTTGCACATAGTAAGCGCTCAGTAAACACGTGGATGAATGCATGAAAACCTTATAGGAATGGTCTTGGCAGTTTCCACTATAGAAATGTGATCGGATTTAGTGTTGGCTCAGGAAAAGACTCACACAGCATGGTGTTGGCTTCAGCTGTCATAGCAAGGCTATGTGCTCTGCCCAGAGATACACAGCCAAGGCGGAAGTGTGGACCGAAATCCGAGCCACTGACCTGGCAGGGGGCAGGGGGCACAGATTGTCTACCTGGAACCAGAGATGACTTTCGATAATTCGCACAAAGGAACCACCATTTAGGCTAGCAGTGGCCTTGGGTCACAGAATCAGGGATCCAACCTCAAAAACATCCAATCCTGGGAAAATACATTAAGGGGCTTAAGGTAGGAAGGGGGAAATGACCAGATGGAAAGCCCTTCAATTTAAAGACAGTATTTACCTTGTCCAAGCAAGCAAATAACCCATTCACCACTACCCAACTCCCCCAAAAATGAATGTCTCTGGTATCTCAGCTGAACCTTTAGGTGGGGCTGAGGGCAAGACTCTGTTTTTCCACTGGAGGACATGAGTCAGTGAACAGTGAGGTTCTACTTAATCACCACCCAAAAACAAGGTCCTTAAAACCAAGAGCTAGAAAAGCAAGGAAGTGATTAATATAAAAGTCAGGATAGTGATTATTCCTTGGTCAGGGCAGGGTGGGGGTGGGGGTGGGGGTGGGGGTAAGGAACCTCATGGAGAAGCCATATATAGAGGTTTTCCGGGGTCCGAAAATGTTCCATTCCTTGACCTCTGCGGTGGTTGCTTCATAATTATACTGACACACGCTCTATGTAATTTTCTAAATGTGTCTTATATTTTACAATTTCAAACAGCTGGAAAAAAATACAAACTATACAGTGTTTTTAAGCAGGGAAAAATGACCAGATTTGTATTATTAGAAGATCACTTGGCTGTTGAATGGAACATTGATTGAAGGTGGGGCAAGGCTAGAGACAGAGAAAACAGGAGGTGAGGTGCCTGCTATAACTTGGTGGGAGATTATAAAGACAGGCCAGGACCTCCCCCTTAACCTCCCTCCCTGGTGGCTCCACTTAGAGGGACTCACACTGCCTGGCCAGTGGCACCGAGAGCACATTTTTCACAATGCCACAATATTATCCAAGTTGAGTTGACACAGGGGCTTCTGTCATAACATAGAATCACTGTCATGATATCTAATCACTCCAAACTTTACAGAGTGTTTTCACATCTGCCCTCCAGAACCAGAATGTTAGCTGCATGAGCACAGAGGCTTTGTCTTGTTCACGGCTATACCCTCAGTGCCTAGAACTGAACTTGATACACGGTGGGTGCTCACTACATATTACGGAATGAAGGAGCGCATTTAATTATCATTGATATTTAATCATCACGACAACCTGTGAGGACAGGTAGGCCACAAATGATCATCCCCATTTTGGAAGTTAGGAAACAAAGACTTGGGGAAACGAAGGAACAGATCAAAGAGCTGATAATTTGGTGGACAAGAGAATCGTGATTTGATTTCAGGTTTTCTGCTTCAACTCCCTTGTTCTTCCTGCTCCTTCACAGCTGAAGAGCCAAGCCTTCAAGTTCTTAAAGCCCTGAAACACCAGCTGGAAGGAAGTATTCCAAAATACATAATGCTATCAGATATCCTATGTCATCGGACGTGCTGGGTACAGGATGAGCGAGGCCTGCCCAGGGCTCAACACCCATCACCACAGTCCCCTCAGAGGAGATGCAGGGTTCCCCTGGCAGATCAGATCCAGTCGGCCCTAGGCCAGCTGGCATCTGTATTTCCCCACATCCCTGACTTGTCTCTGCTCCTCATCCCATTCTACCCCTCCACGCAAGAGAAGCTTCCAAAGACCCTGTTATTTAACAGCAAAAACACGCATTCTCATTTTTCTCCTTAGAAGAAAAGGAAAAGAAACAATAAAGAAATATGGCAGCAGACAGTTTCGGTGCTCCTCAAGAGCCTTTGTCACCCGAGTGGGATTCCGTGGGGAGGCTAAAAACATAATGCTCCATGAGAAGTTAATCTTGGTTTCTTTCCTCTTAATGTTAATTAAAAGTAGTCATTTGAAGCAAAAACCACAACTCGGATACCTAGGGACTCCAGATGTTCAATTAATAGGAATGTTTATACACCTGGAATTATGTATGTCCTCCGTGGGAATCTTGGTCAAACTCCAAGAACCAGCAAACACAGTATTTAAAATAGGGTTTTGGACAGAATACTTGAAACACACAAACCGCTCAAAAAAGTCAAACTTTTAGGTCACCTTCCTCCCTTCTTCCCCTGCTGCAAGGCCTGATACTCACTTTATCCCAAGAGCAGTGTGGTCTAGGAGAGTTGGACCATCCTAGTCAGTTAAACAGTCTGTGTAACCACCCTGAGAGTGTCACACGTAGGACTCACCAGAAATTCATTGGCAAACTCCTCTTTGTTAGATTTCTTGTTTTGGGCCTCATCCAGGAACTTCTGCAGAATTTCTCTTTGGTCCATGCTGCAGGGCAAGAGAAACTGTCTACCAGTGGGTTAAGAGAGGGCATGTCAAGTGGATGTCATGGCCGAGATACCACCAAGAAGCCACTGCTGCCTCCAGAGCAGAGCATGTTGAAGGCTGTGGTTAACTGACTTCATCACAAGCCCTAGAGGAAATTAGTACGCAACCAGCCTCTGTGGTCACACAACAAAGCCATCATCACTCCAGGGCCCTAGCGCCTTCCTTCTCGAGGAAGGAACCTGGTTACAGTTCAAGTGCTAACAAACAAGAGGCTAACCAGAGCATAACACATGGCCTGCTTAGCTCTGACACCGTTCCACTCCATCATCTTTAAGTCAAATTCACCCTTTTTCTTGCTTCCTAGAGAAAAGGCAGAATTACAGGTCTTAGGAATGGGGTCTGCCTCTCCCCATTTCCTCAATGAACACAAAGGCCCTGTTGATCCTTTCTGTTTCCTCCTGTCCCAAATGAACTCAGCCAAGTTCAGTTAGGGTCCGAAAGGGAGACAGACACCGTTTGGAATTAAGACACCTTCTGCCTGCACTATTCTCCCCCAAAGTTTCTTGTCCATGCGATCTGTGGAAAATTACTGTTCATCAGAGAAGGCTTTTTTATTCAGCAATCTTATGTCTGCCATATACACCTCAAACTCTCTTTTGGATGAAGCAAAGTCAGCTGCTTCTGACAGTCTGTGTCTCTCCGTGGGCTGGGGAAGTGCTGACCTCCACTAAGGGAAGTGCTGTTGATTTCAGGACTGAGTATTGGTCTGTATAAGATCCAGGAGGACAGTGGCCCCCATGAGGAGCACCTGACCAGGAAGTTGGCACAATATCCCCTGTAGGCAATGCTAGTAAACTATAAGGAACAGAAAAAGAGTAAAATCAGCCACCTTGCTGGCAGCAGTATAACTTTCAGGGCCGAAAGGCTGAAGAACCATTTCTAGAGAAGGCATTCTACTATCCAACTAGTGCCTTGGAAAAGGCCATTGCTTCAGGAAGCCACGCTGTGCGTGTGGCATTTTGTCCCTGACAGACAAGCTGTTCGAGAGAAAGCTTCCACATCTCAGCTTGCGTAAATCCTCTCCTCAGTGGGTACAAACCTACCTAAGACTGTCTCATGCGGAGTGAGAGCAACTCAAAATCAGTAGATCATCTCTGTTTGAAGACAGAAGTTCCATAAAAAATTGTTAACAAAATTAGTCTGAAATAATCCTGAAGAAAACCGGGAAATGTGCCATTAGAACTTCCTCTATTAGCAATCTTTTCTGTTTTGGATTATTTAAACTCCCTTTAGGAAATTCGAGGCACTACTAAGCTACATCCATTTTATTGAGCCTCGCAACAGGAAAAGAAAGGTCTTTGAGGGATTCTGCATGTGAAACAGTAGTTGTTGAGAACAGGATAGTATTCCTCAGTCCCCATCTAGCATTAAAGGAGACTTTTTTGTTGTAGTAAATAATGCAATGTTTTATTTGGCTATCTTAAGACTTACAGGGGAAAAACTTTAAAAGTATAAAATCGAAAATTCACAATAACTAAAACCATGTGAAAGTACGTACATGATTAAATGAAGACTAAATGGCACCGAAAAGAATGAACTGTGTGAGTGCTAGAATTAAGGATTTTTTTTTTTTTTAAAGTAGGCTTCATGGCCAACGGAGTCCAATGCAGGGCTTGAACTCACAACCCTGATCAAGACCTGAGCTCAGATCAAGAGTCAGACACTTAACCGACTGAGCCACCCAGGTGCCCCTAAGGATGCTTTGTAAAATTCTTTAAACATTATTATACCATTTTTTAAATTAGAAAAAAGCAAAAATCCATTAATTTGTTCAACAAATTTATTGAGTACCCACTAAATGCTAAGTATTATGGTAGGGCTGGATATACGAGAGCAAACAAGCCAGAATAGAGTGAAAAAACACCCTTAAACTGGTTAATAAAGCATCTCAGGACTAAGACATGGCTGTAATTACTCATTAAAATAAAAACGTTCCAAACTAACCGGTTAATTTGCAGAGTAGCAAAGCATAACCCTAAAGGAAAAATGATTTTCTGTATTTTAACAAGTTAAAAGAGATAGTTTCACAATCCCTCTGTCCCCTTAGAATGTAATTACTTCCAACAAAACTAGAACTTTACTAATTAATAAACAAAAAGATACCTAATAAAATAAGTTTTAAATCTATATTTCTCAAACTCATATTTCAGAATGATCTCTAACTTTATTCTCTTCTTAGGGAGAACTAACATAGTGATGGCTACAAGATAAAGAAAAACTCGCTGAGTTGCCCCTCCTTTTACCCCAAATATAAAAATCTAAAAATAGCGTCTGAGCCGAACTGCAGATTTCTTTTCAAAAGCAAGCAGCAATTCTTAGGAGTCTGTTCCACACTAAAACCAAAAGATACAGAAACATCGTGAAATAACCAAACCTCAAAAACCCACTTCGCTGAAAGACCATTTCCTGAGTAGACCACTCAAGCAAACGACAAACACAACTGAAGGAGAAAACAAAAAAAAAAAACTTTTATTAACAGTTTTATTTTAACAAATCTAAGCTGCTACTTAATTTTTCACACTTCCTTCTGTCGATAGGGGAAGGCGACGGGAGCATCATGCTTTTTGATACAGATTCTGATGACTCATTTATATCTTGTGGGAAGATCAACAACTGGGGAGGGGGAACATGTTCTACAGCAAAGACTGGCAAATACGTAAAAGAATTGACGAATTTATGGTGAAACATTTAAACCGGTCCGGCCTAAGCCCTAAGTGAACACAACAATTCCATGAAGTGAAAGACCCATGAGCACTTTGTCAGGACCCGCCGGGGTGAGTTCTAGTGGAAAGTAAAAGTGAATGAGCACCTGAAGAAGAGCCAGGAAGGAACACCTCACTGCTGCCTCCTGTGGTTCTGCTGTTTATTCAGAAGGTGGATGACAGCATAGAGGAGTGCCCCTCGTAGTCACCTGCACCGGCAAGAGGGGAGCGTGCCTGTATAATGTCCGACATCAGCGTCACGGAGGTTGGAATTCGATGACAAAAAAAAAAAAAGAAAAAGAAAAAGAAAAAAAAGAAACTTTAACCAAAGAGAATATCAGGGGAGATCATTAGGACAAGTATTATCAGTTAATAGGAAATACACTCAGGTTTCTCACAACATCCTTCTCTGTCTATGGGGAGGCCTGTTTTACCCTGGGGAAGCCACTTAACAATCTTTGCTTTGGTTTCACTAGGGTCATTGATTTGATACGGGCTCCGTGTAGTATCCGTGAAACACGCAGTTCTTTGTGAGCATCCTGGTGGTCACCAAGGCCTGCTTGTCATTTCTCCTCAATGTCTTGTAGATTCAACCAGTCTCTTCCATTCCCATGCTGACCCCCGCCCCTCCTTGTGAATTCCATCAGCAACAGGCTCTGAGTTGTACTCCATGCTCGCGTCTCCTAGGAACCAAGCGTGGGTGAAAGCTCTTAAAACTCCACTTAAATGCTAAAGAACCGAAGTAGTTACCGATGGTCTACTGCACGCACGTCCAGATTCCTCAGCTTGTCACCAAGCCCCTCCTGGGCTTGGGTGGGTCCCCCCCACCCAAACTATCTAGCCACATCAACCACAGGCCTTACTCATTTTACTGCCACCTCTTTTGCTACTTCTCACCTTTCCCCTAATGTTCGCCAAGATGAAAATAAAGCTGTAAAGCTTAGTTACTCTTTTCTTCACAACGCCCGCCCCTAACTCCATCTCAGCACAACTTTCTTAGTCTGCCTCCTTTCGGTCGAAGTCTTTATTTTCAGCTGTGGAAGTTTGCTTTGTTTCTCCACAGGTTTCTTGCCTCCCACAAGTTTATTGGAAGGAGTTTATTCGAAAGAAGACACATAAGCCACCCCCTGTAGTTTTAAATGTATCAAAGGCCACGGTAGCGCCTTCCATATACATTTTCGGGACCCACAGTGCTTAACGTGCTCTTAAGCACACCTAAATTACACCTGTTGTGATCAAGCACACTACGTAATGTGGTTAGGTGTTGGTGAGGGGTCCACCCTGACTTGGTTACTCTCTCCGTCAAGTACTCCAGGTCTCCTGCCTGGCACAGACCATGCCTGTCTCTGGCCAGGCACTTTTCGCTGTGCCAGGAGCAGATGGGCCTTCCCTACAGGGAGGTCCCGGAACCTGGAAAAGAGCATGTACCTGAGAGCTGCTGCCTGAGCAGCCGGGCCACTGTTACGGAAGGAATGATGCTGCCACCACTGAGGCAGAGCCCAGCTCTGTGCTGCTACAATGGCCAGGAAAAAAACGACCCCTTTATCTCCCAGAATAGACCCATTTCCCCTTCTATAAATGGACATAGTAGAGGCTGATAAAACGCCTCTGACGAGGCTTGTTGCACACATCACCCACAGCAGGAAAGTCCCCCATGCATCTCCTGGCCATGATGGCTTCTCATCGCTACAGCTTTCTGAGACCTCATCAGTCTCTTCGGTTCACCCGCTGTGAACTTCATAGTCAGCTTCCAGCCATCCACAGGGAATCACGCTCTGCCTTTGGTTTCGGAAGTACAACCCTCAGGAGGCTAACGACAACTGATAATTTGCAATTGACCCAATTTTCCTTCTATTAAAACAGAGTTGGGACTCTTGGTGAGACCTGGCATCGTGTTCAAAACGTAATCAAACTTGAAATCTTATCTTTCATTTGTTGACTCAGTATTGAGTCTATTCATTTCTTTTTTTTTATTCATTTATTCTTTTAATGAATATTTATGAGATCCATAGGTACGCAAGAGAATGGGGAGGAGGGGTGCTACAGATGTGTACAACGAGTTGTCTTCATTCAAGGATCTTTTTCTAGTAGGGGAGGGAAGTACACAAATAACTATAACTTAAGGCCATTTGTGGGAATATGCAAACAGAATGTTGAGAAGGCAAAGATCACTTTGTATTTGGGTTTTCTGGGTAGCCTTCATCGAGGAAGCGACCTTTGAGCTGGGTCTTGAATATGTCGAAGAGCCTGAGGAGAAGCAATATAAAACAGAGAACGGCAGGAGGAGGATGGCTTAGTGAGTGGCTCTCAGTCCGACTGGATGATTGGTCAATGTAGAGAAGAGTCTTGATCCACAAGGCTAGAAAGGGCAGTTGGAGACAGACCCTGAGGGAATTTGAATGCCAGGCTAAAAAGTCAGGCTTTATTTGATGGGCGATGGAAAACTGGGGAAGGTTTTATATTTTTTTTAATAACAACTTTATTGAGGGGGTGCCTGAGTGGCTCAGTCGGTTAAGCATCCGACTTCGGCTCAGGTCATGATCTCATGGTCTGTGGGTTTGAGCCCTGTGTCGGGCTGTGTGCTGACAGCTCAGAGCCTGGAGCCTGCTTTGGATTCTGTGTCTCCCTCCCTCTCTGCCCCTCCTCCACTCGCGCTCTGTCTCCCTCTCTCTCAAAAATAATTAATAAACATTAAAAAAAATTAAAAATATAACGACTTTACTGAGGTAGTACTGACATACAACAAACTACACACTTCAGAGTGTGTGGCTTGAGAAGTTTGAAATGTATATACACCCAAGAAGCCATCAGTACAATCAAAACAATGAACATATCCAATCACCTTCAAAAGTTCCGCTGGAAGATCTTAAGAAAATGGCAATCAAAGCAATGTTTCTTTCCTTTCTTTCTTTCTTTCTTTCTTTTTTTTTTTTTTTTGAAGAAATGGCCCCTCTGATAAATTTTTTTAAAAGTCTTATAATCTACTTCAGTAGTATGTAAAATTTCAAAATGATTATATCTGAAAATGACTCAGAAGACTAGACAAGGAAACCACAGCTTTGGTCAATCTGGTGGCCGTATTAGGACAGATGGGAATGGGCAAGCCTGGAACAGGACAATCAGTTAATAGCCTAAGAGACTTTACCAAAAGTCCAGGCATGGGGTAACAAACTCTCATAGAAAGAATCCGGACAAAAAGCAAGGTATAAGTGAGAAAGACTAGGTGAGTAGGGCTGGAGGCAGGGAAAAGGGGAAACATGACTGAGGTTTTGAGCTAGCTGGACAGTAATCTGAGGCAGTATAGGGATAAAAAAGGTATATAGATACAAAGAATTGGAGCTCGTGGATATGGATTTAGGAAGAAGGGAAATAAGTCCGTCAGACTTAGGAATCTTAGGAATCACACTGAGGCGAGGGGTAAAGCCAGAAGACTGGCTTAAGCCAAAACTTTATGAACTGTGACAGCAGCCCCAAACTGTTCATAGTGCAGTGTTTAAAATAGTCCAGGGGTGCCTGGGTGGCTCAGTCGGTTAAGCGTCCGACTTCGGCTCAGGTCATGATCTCACAGTCCATGAGTTCGAGCCCCGCGTCGGGCTTGGTGCTGACAGCTCGGAGCCCGCAGCCTGCTCCGCATTCTGTGTCTCCCTCTCTCTCTGCCCCTCCCCTGCTCATGCTCTGTCTCTCTATCTCTCAAAAATAAATGTTTTAAAAAAATTTATATAAAAAAAAAGGTGTGGAAACAAAGGCTCAGGGGAATTTGGATTACTTGCCCAATGTCACATGATTAGTCTTGGTGAAACTACATTGTGAACATCAGAGAACCTGAATGTATTCTTCATCTCTGGGCTACAGTGCCTTCTTCCTGCCACCCAAACACTTCAGCTCTCCCAGGAGAGGGTGCCTAGGAACGAACACAACACCTAAGCCAGAGCTGCTTCATCCATTTACTTGGTATAATCCCCAGGAGCACTGTATCCTCAGTCTCCAGATACTGCTGTATACTTGGCAACAGATTCCTATTCGGATGTCTTGCTGACAGTATAGGATAAAATGGGGAGCTAGCGAAGCTAAGAGGGAAGAGAAAAGACAAAGAGGAGGCTGCTAGCCTCTGACCTTTATCGTGTATTTTTCAGCTTTACTGAGAGAGAATTGACATTGTAACATTGTATACATTTAAGGTGTACAGGGCAATGATTTGATACATGTGTGTATTTCAAAATGATTACCACAGTAAGGTTAGTTAACACATCTGTCATCTCACCTAGTTAAACAATGTGTGTTTTGGGGCACCTGGCTGGCTCAGTTAGTGGAACATACAACTCTCAGTCTCAGGGTTGTGAGTTCAAGCCCCATGCTGGGTGTAGAAAAAAAAATTTTTTTTAAATAAATACATAAACATAGGACAGATAAATAAATAAAGTGTTTTGTGTGTATGGGTGTGGTAAGAACTTTAAAAATCTACTCTTTAGCAACTTCTAAATACAGGATATGGTATTGTTAACTATAGTCACCATGATGTACATTATTCTCCCAGACCTTTCTCATCTTATAACTGGAAATTTATACCCTTTGACTACCTTCACCCATTTCCCCCACCTCCCACCCCCTGCCCAGGGCAACCCCTAATCTGTTTCTGTATCAATCAATTAAATTGGATTTGCTGAGAATTAGTTCAAATACATAGACACAATTTTATTTCATGAACAAAACAGCATTGGTCAATGTGAAAATAGTGATTTCACCTAAGAAGTAAAATACCACAAAACCCACCCTGTTGAATTTACAGTAATGTAAGGGACAAAGAAGTACATCAAGTGTCTTCAATTGGTAGCAAAAAAAAGCTAATTGCTACTTAAAAGAAACATGAAATCTCATCTGGGATTACAAACCTATTGTGATTTCTCCAAGAATTGAGGAAATCACACAACTTGAAAAAGTCAAGATATAGTCCCAGCGCTACATCTTTAATTCTATGCATTGAGGGGAAACAGATAGCTGGCTGGCTGAAAGGAGGGGATGTGGTTACACTTTAGCCAAACTGTAACCAAACCATTAATGCCTCTCTTCAAAATAGATATAGCAAAAAAAAAAAAAAAAAAAAAAAAACCCAAAAAACAAAATAGATACAGCAATGCTTTTCTTCTTGACAGTCAGGTAAGTAGTCTGGTTTTGGGACTTAAGGAGTCTTGATGATTGCCTATGAATCTGTGAGATTATTAAGGACTATTTCAAGATATTCATAACATGGATACTGTATGCCTCATTTCCAATCACTTCCAATCACTTATGGTAGGGCCGGGGAAAATATATACCCTCTACTGACTGACTACTCAGGAGTCACAGAGCTTTCTGATTTGGTAAAGTTCTCAAGAAAGTGTGGACTATGCCAGAACCAACAGAACACTCGAAAATCTAAAAAACAGAGTAATCCTATGTACAATTGTGTTTGGCAGGAATTATCAGGATTGCCACAGAATTTAAATTATTCAAGGAGAGATGTTCATTTAGCTTTAAAGCAAGGGTCTACACACTTTTCTGTCAAGAGCCAGATAGTAAATATATTTTACAGGCCATATGGTATCTGCTGTAACTTCTCAACTCTGACGTTGTGGTACTAAAACAGTCATAGACAATATGTAAACAAGTGAGTGTAGCTGCAATCCAATAAAAGAATTTACAGAAAAAGGAGCAGGCAGGATATGGCCAATCCTTGCTCTAAAATGATGGGTCTCAATTCTGTATGTACATAAGAATCCCCTGTGGAACTGGTAGCATCCTAGGTCCCAGCCCACCCCTACAGAATCAGAATCTCTAGGGATGGGGCCTGGAAATCAGCAATTTATAAGGTCCACAAGTGGTATGCAGGCCCCTTTTTGGTTTGAAAAACACTGTGGTATGCAGCTAGTTTCATCTAAGCTGGGATGGCCCCTCTGTCCTAGATGTGGGCCAGCACTTCCTGCATCCTGTGGCAGTAAAAATGCACTCACTGTTTTATCTTTTGTCGGCCTTTCTGGTAGGAGGGCAGATGCAGAAACTGCTATTTTTTGTTTTCAACCTAAAAATGCATAAAATAATTCTGCTTTAGTGAAATTAACACAAGACTCAGGTTATGAATTCAAAAGAAATTCTCAACTTAAAGAATTGAAATCTCCCTGAAGTCCTTTAGATTGCAAAATGAGCAGACAAGATCCTTCCCAAAGGACAAGAGGAAATCTGAAGGAAGTTTACTGTGTGCTCCCTTTCCCAAAAGATCTCCAGCCAAGCCCGGCTCTGATGCTTCCAATTCCGCTCCTAACAAGTTGTTACTTTGTGTCTAGAGGTCTTTGCTTAAATGGTACCTCATTAAAACTCACATAAAAACACAAAGCACAAAATCTCTGTAGACCTCCAAGGGCTTCTCCCAACTGTAGCAATCAGTAGAAAAGAAATTATTCAGCTAAATTAGGTTCTGTTCAAAAGAAAGCAGTTTTGGATATGGTTGTCTGCTTTAACTGCCAGAAATCAATCACCTGAGCAGTCACAGGGGCAGTGATGTTCAGGCTGGCAAACAGCTCCCACCTCTTCTTCAGCTCTCCAGATTCTCCTAGGAAGAACAATGGATAGCCTACAGTCAAAGGCATGGTTTTCAGGAGCTTCCCAAAGAAACCACGAATAATCTGCAGATACCTTCAAGAAATGCGGCTCTCACTAAGGCTTCTGCTGATGCTGGAAATGAAGAGGAGTGCTCTATGAGAGCAGATGGTCTAATGATTCCTAAGACATGACCTTAGAATGCCTCCTCTAGACATCGTTTTTGTTAGACAATAGGGGGATGGTTCTGAATTTCTTCAACTTACATCCAAAGATGTTAGGGAGAGGAGACCCAGAAATTCACCAGGGAGCAGAGTGAAGCCAGGCTGAGATTAGCATTCTATCACCAGTATACTTGCTAGGCAGTTATATATAGAAAGTGGGATTTAGCTCTGTAGAGTTAGTAGTCAACATTTTAGGCAAAGTGTCTCTGGAGTCCAACACCCATAGTCCTGAGCTTCTGACTGTTCCCCTTTTTACTGCTCTTTTCAGCAAAGTAGGGTGATCTGTTTTTCTACCTGGTTTCCAACTTACAAAGAATCAGGAATTGGGAGTTCCAGGTATGAGTACAAAAACAATGCAAATGCCTATCAGAGCCAGGGCCCCAACATACTTACCCAACCTCCCTGGCCCTGGACAAACTCCCGGACGGCACTGTTCCCGTTGATCAGG
The DNA here is from genome assembly GCF_022079265.1 of Lynx rufus. Classification (NCBI taxonomy): domain Eukaryota; kingdom Metazoa; phylum Chordata; class Mammalia; order Carnivora; family Felidae; genus Lynx; species Lynx rufus. The sequence continues at coordinate 125,160,289 of NW_025814834.1, read as the reverse complement.
TTTACTATGGGGATAGCCACCTGTCTTGATATTCCAGGAGCCATGCGGGCCACACATTCAAGAAGCTTCACGGACACTGCCAGAAAGGCTCTCTCATAAACTAAGCTGGAATCCTGAGCACACCAGGCCTGGCTGAGAGATTTTACTGTGTCCTGCAGTATAGTTCCTGCCTGGGGAGAGACATGGGATATCAGCGAAGTATCGAAAAAAAAAGTCTACAAGGAGCTGTAGGTGCAGGAATCCAGTAAAGCAAGTGTTTCCTATAGGAGAGAATAGCAAATGTACCACTGGTTGTATCTAAGATAATCTAAGGAGTAGAAGGCCAAACTTTTCCTATTTTATGATTTTGTTATTTATTGTAATGGGTATAGAGAAAACATAAGTAGCCCATCAAACCCATGATTTCAGGTGTCATTATTTAGGATGAGCAAAATGATTGAAAGAACAACAAAATTATTTGAAAGGACAATATTAAGTACGTGATAGTACTTAATAGTCAAATTGTGAAGGTACTGCTTGAATGACTGAAGTCTGGAAAATTCTGAAGTAGAAAAAAAAAAAAGATTTGTTTTTTCTCTCCCTCTTTCCTTCCCCCCCCCCCAAAATTGATCCAAAAGTCATTAGATGGGATGGGGCGCGTGGGTGGCTTAGTCGGTTAAGCGTCGGACTTCAGCTCAGGTCATGATCTTGTAGTTTGTGAGTTTGAGCCCCATGTCCGGCTCTGTGCTGACAGCTCAGAGCCTGAAGCCTGCTTTGGATTCTGTATCTCCCTCTCTCTCTGCCCCTCTCCAGCTCGTGCTCTGTCTCTCAAAAATAAATAAACGTTACAAAAAAATTAAAAAACAAAAAAACAAAAGTCATTAGATGGGGCCAAGCAAGATGTACTGTGGTGTAGTGTAGGGGGGCCCATGGGAGTCACAGCAGGGTGTCAGAGTCCAAACAAGTTGGGAGGGCCATCTACATGAGTACCTAGATCTTGGTTTCCAAATACCATTCTCCATTAAAACCAACCAGAGCTCCCTGGACAATGGCTGATTTCAGGCTGGGGCCTGGAAATACAAGAGATATGTCAGAAATTAAGGAAATACTCACAGAGCGACAGGACATGCCAAAAAGACACAGTCCAGATTGAAAGGACTCCCACGGGCCAAAACTAGGACAATTTGAACATCCAAATAAATAATGATGGTAACAGATTACTAGTAACAGATAGGAATTCATGAGTCCATGTTGATATAAAAAATAAATACATGAAAGAGTAAAAAAAAACGAAAAAGAAAAAAAATACATGAATAGATTGAAATGTTGATGAGATACTAGATATTTACATGGTTTCAAAATACCTCCCTATGCAAATTTAACTATATTAACTGCAGTAGATATAACTGCTGTAGAGAAGCCTTGCAGACACCATCTTAAGTGATTAAGTTAACATCAGTAATGGGATAAAGTGAAATTTGTGCCACTTAATAGGTACGACGAGAAGAACACCGCAACACTTTTGTGATCTTACTGCAAAGGTACATATCCTGAATCTACGCAAGAGGAAACATTGAAAAACCCCAAATTTAGGGACCTTCTACAAAATTACTGACTCATAATCTTCAAGTGTCATGGTCATGAAAAATCACGGAAAGATTGAGGAACTATTTCAGATTAAAGGATATTAAAGAGACATCACAACTAAATGCAATATCTGATTCTGGCCTAGATCTTTTTGTTGTAAGTGACATCATTGGGACAACTGGAACAATTTGAATGGAATCTGAGGATAAGATGAAAATGTGTCAGTACTAGTTTCCTGGTTTTGATGGTTTAGATCATGGTTATATATAAAAGCACAGCCTTGTTTGAAGGAAACATAGAAGTATTAGCGGATGATGGAACATCCTATCAGCCACCTACTCGCAAATGATTCAAGAGGGAAATTCTTTGTACAATATGCACAACTTTCCTATGAGTTTGGGACTGTTACAAAAAACTTTTTTTTAATTAAAAAAAAAAGTAAATTCATCTCTTAGCTACCTTAGGAAAGCTTTAGTGCAAGCAATTAGGAGTAACAAGTCTGGTTCTGCCTGAATAGGCGTACCATCCAAGCTATATTCAGTAAGAAGAATAAAGCATAATGGTGAAGAGTGTGGTTCAAATCCTAACTTCAACACTCACGGAGTAACCTAATTTCTTGTTTCCCTATCTCTCAGTTCCCGTATCTGTTTAAATGGATATCAAGTCAGAAAATACTTATCGGGGATCTCCCGCATACAAGGTGCTATTCTAGGTTGTGTGAATACTGCAGTGAACAAAGAGGTGAGATGTTTGCTCTCACAGCATTACATGCACATGAGGAGAGGTTGCACTTATGGATAATAGTTTCTACACGACCTCATAGAGTGGTATCAGGCTTAAATGAGGTAAGTGCGAAGCATTTAGAATACTGTCTGGCACGTGTTAAGTGATGAGTTAATATTACCTGCCATTATTGATATTAATCAGCAACATCTTCCAGAACATTGCCGATGGTCTTTACATCCGATACAGAATCCAAGTGCTATTGCCAATAATCATCATTCTGATGAAAAGCCAGATATGCCCTAGTGGGTTGCTGTAAGTACTTACCCCTCAGTGCAGCATACTTGTCGACTATCATTCCTGTACATAGTTTCGTTGCTGGGCCTTCTGGGGGTAGGGGAGGGGAAGACACCCACTCTCAGCAAAATAAATACTAAAACAAGTATATTAGAGACTAAAGTGCTTTACCAGGGACAAAATGCTACAGATGTGCTCTATGCCACTTAAGCACAGCTCTGATGAAAACAAATGGAAACAATGTCACTACCACTTGGGCTTTGATGAACTCCTAAAGAACTAGCAGCTGGAGAATTCCTGCTGTATCTCCTTGGATGAAGATAAGCCCCCAAATCTTTCACTAGGATATTTCTAGTCACAGTCATGTAAGAGAAGTAAGAAAAGAGCATCTGAAATAGAAAAAAGCAGCAACTTCACCTGTCCCTGAATGGTTTCTGAAATGATGTTTTTGACAGAATCTTCCATTTCTCCATTGAACTGGTCACCCAACATCCGAAGGCGACCAGCAATGATGGCCACGTCAAAAGAGCTCGACTCTCCTAAGACAGAGGGAACACATTCACATTTGTTACAGAGCTTGAAGGAATGGCAACTCCCAGGAATCTGGGCAGTGGAGAAAGTTCTTGACTTTTAAACAACATTGGGCACTGTTCTCTCCCAAGAGCACCTTCGATATTCTGTCAACACCGAGAATCAGAAAATCTCCCTTCACTGAGAATATCTTTCTCTTCCATGGAGACTACTGATTTTCAGGTATTGCTGAAAGCTTAATTTGCCTTTTGAAACTTCAGAGGAAATAAGGAAGTCTACCCAGATTCTCTCATTGACCTACAATCACCACCTCAGGCCAGGAGCCTTACCTGAATCTGTTTCATCTGCACAACGTAGGTCCCGGTTAGCAACCTGCACTGTGGGGCTCAAGAAGTCTGTGAGTAAAGAGTCCACAATGCATTGCGTTTGCTCCTCAAAAGTTCGGGGGCTCTTCATTTTAGATGGTTGCTGCAGAGTTTTGCTTCTCCACAAAACAAGCAGTTTTCAGCTCAGCAGTAAGTCAGAAATACTGGTAAGCCAGGTGTGTCCACCTCTTGTAAAGTTTCCTAAGGGGACGTAATCCGAGAGCCTGCCCTACCAATTGCCTTCAAAACTCGCTGCTCAGAAATGTGGGACTCCTCCGGATGGCTCATACAGAACTCAGGAGACTTTTCGAAGGCTTTCAGTTCCTTTTCTCAGAACCACACCCTAGCCAGTATCTAAGATTAATTAATAACTTGTATTGTTAGCCAATTTAGGACTGAAATAGAGTTGAGGAAGAGCTTTCTTGGGCAATTTCATTTAGAAATACTTCCTGTTAGGTTCTGTGTATGGCATAAGTTAAAGAAAGAAGGTTCTGAAGTTATAATAGATAAGCATTCAACGCCTGACATATGGCATTTGTTTGCCATAATCACACATTTAACTTACTATCTTTTTTTACACGTTTATTTATTTTAAGAGAGAGAGAGAGCACACACTCACACGCACACGATCAGGGGTGGGGCAGAGAGAGAGGGAGACAGAGGATCTGAAGCAGGCTCAGAAAGGGCTCTGCACTGACAGCAAAGAGCCTGGTGAGGGTCTCGAACTCACAAACCGTGAGAGCACAGCCTGAGTCAAAGTCAGTCACTTAAACAACTGAGCCACCCAGGCACCCCAAATTGCTGAGTATCTAAGGGTAGGGAACCATACCTAGCACTAGAAATAACAGAAAAATGACAGACACAGTTCCTGTCCTCAAGGAGCTTACACTTTAGCATGTATGACAGATATTACGTGACTGATCACATAATTTCTTGTGCTTATTGAGATACGGTGTGTGATTACAATGTGCAATAGGGAATCAAACCTAGGGGGTTAGAAAGACTTCCTTGAAGTAGTAACATCTGAGATGAGCTCTGAGGGACAAGTAGGGATTATGAGGCAAAGAAGAAAAATAAGACCATTCCAGGAGGAAATAGGATACATAAAAACTGAGAAGGTGGAAAAAAAACTTGGGCATTTGAGAAATTATGAATGGAGACAATACAAAGTATTTCACAGAGAAACTATGAGGATTAAATAAGATAATGTTACATGGGATGAACCAGCAGTTTCTGAAATGTAGTAAATGTTAAAGGTCTTCCTGTTAGCCCAAGGCCTAAGGACTAGGGTAAAAGGGATCTGAGATTCACTCTCTAACAGAATTAAGTAGGATTTTCCTAACAGGGTTAGATTCCATCACTGTTTTAGGAGATCTCATGATTAGACACTTACCCACAATGACCTGCCTTCTTAATGTAGCCACACCTAGTTTTGGGCTGTGGGTGTCAGCACTCAAACCTATCAGCCCTTCAAGGGTATTCTGATTGGTAGACTGATAGGAGATTCAAGCATAAACAGTGAGTCAGTTGTTCAGAATGAAAGTTCTCCTTGCAAAATACTAAGAGCCAGTCATCTGTTTTCTTTTCTTTTCTTTTCTTTTTAATGTTTATTTATTTATTTTGAGAGGGGGTGGAGCAGAGAGGGAGGTGAGAGAGAGAATCCCAAGCAGGCTCTCGGCTGTCAGCACTGAGCCCTACTTGGGGCTCAAACCCATGAGCCCACGAGATCATGACCTGAGTTGAAATCAAGAGTTGGACACTCAGCCGACAGAGTCACCCAGGAGGCCCTGGACTAGAAACACAAATTATGTTTTTGTCCTCTATCGCTAGGGCTGAAACTTCAGTTTCTACTAAGTAAGACTGAGACTTCTAAGAAAGTCCTTCAGAGAGAATCCTGAGCCAACCTCCTTTCACACTAGAGCCAGCCACTGAAAATTTAAGGATTCCAACAAATTAATTTGGCATACTTCCAAAATAACATAAAGAAAACAAAAAAAAGGGGTTATAAGATACCATCCAGCTGGTGTTAAATAGCTTACCCAAGGTAAGTGGCATCAGTAGGTGGCAGAATAGAAATTTAAAACCAAGTCCTGTCTTACCTCAAATAATAAACCTTTCCCACAGTAATTCATTTCACAACTGATATGCTTATGGGCAAATACCATCTTTGGAATCTAATCTTTGCATGATCTTATCTATCCTTTGCATTATCTTGCATAATCAATGTCATAAGGCTACAGAAATGGAGAATATCCTCTCCTGGACAAGGGTGTGGTGAAGTTTCCTGCTTTGTGCATTTCTCCTTGAGCCTTTATTGTAGCACCTTCCCAAAGAATCATCCCATCCCTTCTCCCACTGCCCATCTACCCTTGACTGCTGCACTTCAAATACCGTACTCCCAGTTAGTACTGAAAAATGAGGCCAGAAATTTTTCACATCACTTGCTTCTTTTGTGCTCTGGCCACAACATTTTACATCCCTCTCTCAAAAGCCTCATCGCCTTTTATCATGGGCTCAAGTCCAGGATCTTGTCATCTGTACCAGGTCTGCGTGTGAATGAGGATCCTTGAGTGCAGCTCCTCTCAACGTGTAAATCTATTAACTGAGAAAATCCGTTATTTGCCTCCCCTCCCCCAAACACCCAATATATGAGAAAGGGATAGAATTATTGTACCAGAACTCCCATTCGAAAAGGGGGGTGGGGGAAATGGGGGCATTTAAGAGCCACTAATCCATGGCAATAAAATTATGGTCAGGAACTACACAAATGATTGCCTCTGCAATGTTCTAAAGCACCATGGTCATCAGAGGGCACCCATTCCATGCGTTACATACTACTTCCCAACCAAGGCAGACATCAGACGGCCATTTTTCTAAAAGCACAATATCAACTACCCTCAAGGATTTAAAAAATATGCATCTACTTATGTATCACATCATCACATGTGTCACATATGTCTGCCAAGGCTAGAGAGAGCTCCTAGGGAGAAGAAATATAATTAACTCCATGGTATATTTAAGCTTTAGTCATTTTGCTTGTAAATTAGCAAACCTAGGCTACAGTTAGACATCGTTTCTTCACTGAGATTTTAAAATTACACTTTCTCAAAAACAAGTTTCATCTTCTGTTCTGCCCCACACATTACAGAAAAGCAACCAAGTGGGACTTAACCTTTTATTTATTTTCTAAATTAAATATTTATTTATTTATTGGGGGGGGGAGAGAGAGAGAGAATGCATGTGTGCACAGCGGAGGGGCAGAGAGAGGGAGAGAGAGAATTCCAAGCAGGCTCTGCACTGAAAGCACAGAGCTCAACGCAGGGCTCAAACTCACGATCCCATGAGATCATGACCTGAGTCCAAGTCAGACACTTAACCAACTGAGCCACCCAGGCACCCCAGGACTTAATTTTTTAAAAGCTCCAATATCTGGGATCGTTTTAGTTAACATTTACTCAATTGCTGAGCTATACCTACTTTTCTTTAGATCAGTATTTCAATTACAGTCTGTAATTTTTTAAAAAGTCAATTTATCCAATCTCTACATCCTGTTCCCTTGCACTTTAAATGGGCAACACTTTACACTTTGATTTGATTTCTTTTAGTACCCAAAGAACATTCACATTTTATGTATTTTTTTTTAATTTTAGTGTTTTATTGATTAAAAAAATTTTTTTTAATGTTTATTTTTGAGACAGAGGGAGACAGAGTGCGAGTGGGGGAGGGGCAGAGAGAGAGGGAGAAACAGAATCCAAAGCAGGCTCCAGACTCTGAGCTGTCAGCACAGAGCCCAGCACAGGGCTCAAACTCACAAACTGTGAGATCATGACCTGAGCTGAAGTCAGACACCTAACTGACTGAGCCACCCAGGGGCCCCTGTTTATTTATTTATTTTAAAGTTTATTTATTTTGAGAGAGAGTGCACATGAGCTGGGGAGGGGCAGAGTGAGAGAACAGGAGAGAATCCCAAGCAGGCTCTGCACTGTCAGCATGGCAGAGCCTGACACAGGGCTCGAGCCCATAAACGGTGAGATCATGACCTGAGCCAAAGTCAAGAGTCTGACGCTTAACTCACTGAGCCACCCAGGCGCCCCAAACATTCATGTTTTAACCAAACAAGTCAAACTATGGAAAATGCAATTCTGAAGCTGTTCTGATCACTCTACATCTAATCCCTGGGGACCCATGATCTAGATCAGTCATTCTCAATGGGGGGGTGATTTTGTCCCCCCCAGGCACCTTTGGCAATGTCTGCAGATATTTTTGTTACAACTGGGGGTTCTATTGGCATCTAGTGGGTATAGACCAAAGATGCTGCTAACAATCATCCTACAGGACACGGGAAAACCCTCCACAATAAAGAATTATCTGGCCCCAAATGTCAATTTTGAGAAATCCCAGTCTAGATAGACTTCCATTACGATTGTGTTTGATTGATACAATATAACAAAACATACTTCAAACACCAATCCCAAAATATCATCAGAATCTAATTACTTACAGCCACTCATTCAATAAACATTTATTGAGTAATCACCATGTGGCCAACTATGGAGATAGAAGGAAAGAAAATCACTGTCCTGGGAAATTTTCCAGGGGGGAACAATGCACAAACCCCAGGCCCTTGCCAGAAAATTCAACACTGTCTGTTATATACTCTTCTTATTAAGAGCCTAGTTGAGAGAAGTGTGAGGGGTGAAAAAAAATTTTTTAAGGTATGCAGTCCATTTATGTATCTAGGTTGAAGAAGTCATTGAATTAAGCTAGATGATATTTGGATCATGTTATCTTACGTCCTTGAAGAAATGCCCTAAATTCCATGTTAAAGTTACATTCTCTTTCACTGAAGAACACCGTTAAGTCATGACAAACCCATTGCTAACTTCCCATAACAATTTTGTACCTACCACTCAGTGCTACCCATGTGAAACTATGTGTAAATTTCTTTTAGAAATTAATATTGGAGGGTTTCTTCTTCTCTGATGACAACTATATAACTACTTCTCTTCAGCCTGACTGCTAAATCACTTACAGAACTACACTGGAGACTCCTCTCTACCAAGTATGTAGGCCCTCAAGCCTGAACATTTGTGTACCTCCCCATCTCTAACCAAGCTGGGCTTAAGAGGTATTTCTAGTTTCCCTGTTGTGGATCCTCTGGTTGTCTATAATTTACTGGTTATTTGTACTTTAAATCATTTTATTACATCTGCTCTTGCCATAAGTTGCCTCGATTAATGTATAAAAATGTGGGTAGGTATGAATAAAATTAAAAGCAAGGAAGAGTGACAGAAAACAGTTACAACAGTAGCAGGGGGACACATGCACCGGAAGCCTTGACAGCTTGAACAGGATCCATAATGAAGGCAGTGAGGGTCACAAAACACTTCCTGAAAGAGCCCATGACTGAGCGGAACACTGACAGACAGACTAGATTTCACTTAAAGAAAGAAGATAGGAGGGTAAGGAAATGTTCTAGCTAAGAAATAAAAGCAAGTACCAAAGCACAGAGGTGAGAGAGCGCCTTGTGCATTCAAGGAATGCAAGTGGTTTGCTTTGGCAAGAACAGCGTCAGGGCAAGCAGTGAGATGTGACACGGCAGAGGTACTCTGGATACTGCACTAAGGACTTTGAACTCTGGCCTTAAAAAGCACGATTAGGAATATGAGGCCAGTGAGGAATTTATTGCAGTAACACGGAAGAAAAGATGACCTCCACGAACAATGATTTCACCAGTTTCCATAGACTTCAGGCATCTTTAATGAGTATGACAATCCCTAAAACGGATTAGAAAAGAATCCAAATCCTTTCCTTAGCCTGTTCCCATCCCCTTACCAACATTAACCTTTTCAACATCACCTGGAAAAATGGGGTCATCCACCAATAGGTATGAGAGGAATAAGCCAACAGTCTTTGGACAAAACCATAAGAATCCTGATTCTGAGATTGCCCATTCTCCATTGCATTGGATAGCATCTGGACTTACAGGCAACTCTAATAAGAAAAACTAGGAACTCTGATAGCTGTTCATCTCACTTAGGACAGGCAGCAAGAATCTGTTATGATTTTATGTCTCCAATTGTTCCAAACACAGTTTCTAATACAGAAATAAAACTATTCAGTGTCTCGGTCCTCGGCTCATTTTGTTTCACAGAGATCTGCATTTCCGAGTTCTCGGACTCCAACAGCAGTTCTGTTAGGAACAGACACCCAGTGTCATCCTGAGCACTGAGATAGGCTTTCCACGGGTGAGCCCCAGCCCTGCTCATTGCGATGGTCTGGATGTTCACTACTTGTAGGGCCATCTGGAGAGTGTCAGGATGGACTGCTCCCCGCCAAGGGAACACCTGCTGATGAGCAACTTTCAGGCTAAACCAAGTTTTCTCAAAATACTCAGCAGTAAGCTGGCAATTGGGGACTAGCACGAGGGCTCCAGAATCAGGGAGTTCTTGTACCCTCTCCTTGTTCTCTTCAGGAATCAGGGGACCTAAAAGAGTCAGAAAGCTTCTGTAAGAGATCTTCTTAATCTATAGGAACTATGTTTTCTATCTAGATTTCCAAAAATACACAATGTGACTTTTATCTTTGGATACATCGTTAAAATCACCAACTAGGAACTTCTTTATTGCTCACAAAGACTTCAATTCAGGCAACAGTCTGAGATACAGCTAGGATACCCTACTTTCTACCAGTCATTACAAAAGATAAAGAGTTTTCATGATAAGATCTAAAGTAAGGACTATTTTTACCTGAGGTGGCAAAGGATGCAGTGTCAGGAAGCTCTGGGCCCCGACGCTCTGCCCCCTGGTATTTAGAGATGGTTGCCCAGCGGGCTTTGCCATAGACTGGCACCAGTGTGTTGAAGTCCGAGGCCCAGCTATTCACAGGTCTTTCTGCCTGATCCTCCAAAAGTCCAAGAGAAGGGTCAGATTTAGGGCTACAGAGGATCCGCTTCACTTCATCAATGCCGGCTAAGAGAAGGCGGTAATAGAAGAGACCTCGGTCTCGTACTGCCATATTCTTTTCTTCCTCTGAGGTAAGACAAGAGACTGAGTTAGTTACAAACAAAAACCAAAACACTCTTTCTACCCTGTGCCAACCACAACAGGGAAAACAAAAGGAAGGAGGGAGGAAGCCCCAGAAAATCATTAACATTGTCTTCTTGGGCACCAGACATGACTCACCCAACAGTGTAAGCTGTGAGGGTATTTACCATCTGACACGGCAAGCGCGACTCCCTCGGAAGAGCCTACCTATGCAGTAATGTAACAGGCGCCCCAGCGTGTCCTGGCACTCGGCGGGCCGGGAGAGGAAAAGGCGCAGCAGCGCAGTGAGCAGCTCCATCGTCACAGCTGGAAACGTCTCTGACTTCACATTCTCCACGAAGTCTTCCAACACATAGGGAGCATTGGGAATTCTCTCCCCATGGACACCAAGGAGCCAAATAAGGGCCTGTTTCCCCTAGGGAATGAAGGGGTAAGAGCAGGTGCTCAACATTCGGCTGTCTGAAACACGGTGGCAGGTTCGACTTCCCACCCCCGCCCAATGGCAGCGGAAAAAGCATAATCCTACATTTACTTCAACTCGCACTGCATCGATCCTCCACCCAACACCACTCTTTACAACAAATACGAACAAAATGCTACCACACGAAAGGAGACTCAAGACTCTCATAGCCCGTGTTGGTTAGGTAATAAGGCTTTTTCAGTTAGGGGGCCTCCGCCCCAGTCTAGGGTTTAATGTATCGGTGGAAGCAACTGAAACACTCCTCTAACCCACTTCATGAAAGTGGTAATTGACCTAGAGTGCAAATCAAAGTAGGTAGGCCTGTGGTGAAGCCCAAATATCTGTTAATTCCACAAATGATTCTGATTCTCATTCCAGCTGAAAACTCCATTGTTTAAGCCTCTGACTCAAAACTGTTCAAGAGAACGATGATATTAAAGCATCTGTAATAAAAACCATAGATCAATCTCCTGTTTTTATCTCTTCTACCCTATCTATACCCAAAAGAGAATCTGAGGTGGCAGTCAATTCTAAGGATAGCCACATTCAGACTGGGTAGAAAGAAGAATTAGATTCCATTTCACAGAGCAGGGTCCCAAGCATTCCCCTTCTGCCTGTTAGTAAAGGAGAATTACCATCTACCTCGCTATCTTGAATGTTCTCCTCACAGCCGGGCAGGGCCTGACACACAGCTTCCGTACACTGAGGACACAACCAAACCAGGTCTCGGAAAGTTTGCACCACCACTACAACACAGCTCAGGATACAAGAGCACAGGATTAGAGGCTCCACGCAGGAAGGAATCTTAAGAGAAGTCACATATTCAGACTAGTTTGCTAGATGAAGTTCGGTAAAATGGGTGTTGGAGGGGTGGTCAACGATTATCTGAGAAATGTCTGACACGGGCAGTAATTTCTTACATGAATGCTGCTCCTTTTGGATCGCTAGGAGGCTAAATGAGCTAACATGTGCAAAAGCGCTTGGTAAAATGTAAAGCAAACGTGGGGTCATGTTCAATGATATTCTGAAGACGGTGTAAATGGAGCCACCAGTGTTGGAACTAGGGTGAGGCAAACAAGGTGCTGGGGGTGTAAAATTTAAGAAAACATGCAGGGTTAGCACTTGCACGAACCTGAGAGCGAGTGCCTCTTTAAATGTTTGCATCCTGGGTACCTTGCTTGCCTCACCCCAGTCCCAGCCCTGGAAGCCACTGCTGCCATAAAGCAGTAAGAGGGTAAAGCTGGGGAATTAACAAGCACAGCATCCTAGAACCCTTCATTATGTACAGAACAGCCTTGTAGAGTCATGGCAACCTGAAAACCCCCTACCTGTTAGATCTATGGACCCTATGCTTCTCTGATGGCAACAGACGATAACGCAAAGAAAAGTTTAAACCTCTATGTTACTGAACAACAAGCATTTTTGGGGGGCAACTACTACAGGGCAAGCAATTGACAAAAAAAAGCAAAACAAAAAAATGCTCAAAGGGTAGCCAGCCATTACCTGTGGTGATGTGCTCTTGTCGAAGCCCCAGCAACTCTGTTAGAATCTGCACACACTGATCTGTGTAGGTCCTGGCGATACCACCTACAGAGGAACAGAAAGCACAGAAAAGTGGTAAGTCACATACCAGCACCTCGTTCTAAAATAATTTCCCACCAGCCAAACATAAGAAGACCAAAGATACCTTAAAAAAAAAAAAAAATCACACCTTGCTTGATCTTCCCAAGTTTGGTAAAAATGATTTTTCCATCGAACAACGTTGAAAACTTTCAGTAACAGAGGTATTCACGTGGCAGCCAGACACGAGGCCACGGCTTGGTACAGCACAGCTGCACAGGAGTGTCCCTGCTGGGAACCCTCGACAGTAGTCTCCTGACTGCAGGAGTCCTACGCTCTCCTCTTTGTTCCCTCCTCTTGCCCCTAAAAATAACCAATCTTTATTCTCATAGGACGGTTCCTTCTCCTCTTCCGCTTGAAGCCCTCCAACAAAACGTAGCTCCCCAGCTGCTTTCATTTTGTGAGTCATTCTGGCTTTTTGAATTCCACGCAGAGTAGTATGAAAAAGCCTGTGATATTTAGGATTCATTCTGCGCCGCTCTGCACTGACCACGATACACAGCCCATAGTAGAAGCTCAATAGACAATTGGTCAATTGACACAGGACGTTGAGTCTGGAGAGCTGGGTTCCAGTCGCACTTCAGGAACTACGTGACCTTCTGGCAATAACCTTCTTGTGCCTGAGTTTCTTCATTTCTAAAATGAAGCGCTAACCCTTGTCCACTTTTCCTGACTGCCTCCCAAGACCGTGCTAAGATGATATATGGGAAAGCATTCTGGACAGCAATGTAAATTTTAGGTACTATAGTCTGAGTTACCTGTAGCCTCTATCCTGGCAGATACGGCAACACCAGTGTTGACGAAAACACCTCCCCCCCCCCCCCCCACTCCTTCTGTGGTCACTGACTCCCAGTTCTTTGGTGCATGGTACTTTGTCTCTGCCGCAAGATTCGTTCCTGTTTATTCCCTATGGTTCCACAGCTTTCGGGCTGGCCTGAGTGCTCAAAAAGGAAAAGCGGCAGACACCTACCTATGGCAAAGATGGCAGCCTGGGCAAAGTCGGCTGACACATCGGTACAGTAGCCCCGGAGCTCCTCTAGCACCTGCTGCACGTTCTCATCGTTCACCAGCTCACACAGCACCTCCACCTTCTGCAGCTTGATGTAGTGCGGCTCCGAGTAAGAGCAAAAAAACTTTTTGTAATGGCTGCTAAAGTGACCCGGCAGACTATGCAAGATCTGACGCACGTGACAGAGGGCGGCAAAGCAGAGCTCGCGGCTCTCTGAAGAACAGGCGGCCAGCAAAGGTCCCTTGACTTGCACAAGCACGTCGGTTTGTACGTGGGGGAATTTTTTTGCCAAGATCAGAAAGAGTTTCGTGGCTCCCATCACCACACCTGGGCTACTGCTCTTGAGAAAGCTATCCAACAGATTGAGAATGTCAAACAGCTCCTCCTCACTGCGGGGTTCGTAGCGTAGCAGAAAGTTCAATACTTCAGCCTGGCCCCATTGGTCCAGTTTTGGCATTCTGTCCAAAAAAGGAAAGCATTATTTTAGCAACCAAATGAGGACCATCTCCGTGCAACGGTCACCTGTTCATCAAAACAAGGAGAGAAGTCTTGAAAACAGATTGTGCCATAACAGAATTATTCTTTTTAGGTACTATTTAAAGTGGACACAAAACAGGCTTTAAATTCCAAGAGGAGCTCACAGTACACATTCTCACTCATCTAAGGCCAAAGACCGTGATTGCTATACCTAGATCCAGATTCTTTAAGACAACACAAATGGCTTAGTTTGGGGGACATAATGATCGTAGAGGAGGACAGAACCTATTTCCACAGGATATTTCTGCCATCTCTCTATATGACCAAAAGAAACTAAGACAAATAAAAGAATGTTCTCTCAACAAAATATGAGGAAACTAATAGCTACTGTTAATTTTACTACTTTATAGAAGTTGTTCAAGACGTCCCTTTAATCCAACATATCAAGACCCCACTAGGATGCAGATCTCATCATAACAAAAAGAGGACTGAGGCATCCAAACCGATTTAAGAGATGGTGGGCGATGGGCTTGTTGATGACAACACCTCCTTCCTGTCTCAGAATTTCCTCTAGAGACCTCAGGCAGTTCACAACCACAATTGGATCCTGGTCACGCAGCAAACTGTATAATTCATTTACCAGAGCACCATCTATAAAAGAGCATAAAGTTCTCATATAAAGAACAGTTTCAGAGTCACAGGAATAGAACCAGGACAATAGCTCCAGGCAGATAAAGCTGAACTTCTCCGCTACAAAAATAACAAAGGCAATAATAAAATGCAAAGCACAAAAAAAAGCCATCCCCAGACTGTTCTAAGTAGCTAATGCAAAGGATCTCACCTGGGCTCCAAAGAAAAGACTTCTCCAATCTCAGAAAATACCAAGCCACCCTTTCTACTTAGAGACACATACAGGGGGTGCCTGCGTGGCTCAGTCGGTTAGGCATCTGACTGACTCTTGATCTCGGCTTAGGCCATGATCCCATGGTTTATGGGATTGAGCCCTGAGTTGGTGCAGAGCCTGCTTAGGATTCTTTCTCCCTCGCTCTCTGCCCCTCCCCCACTCATTCTCCCTCTCTCACTCTCTCACAATAAATAAATAAACCTTAAAGAAAAAAAGAGAAACAAGTACACAGCCACATTACTATTTCCTACCAAAGCCAGGTGACCTTTTCCAAAGTCAAACATATAACGGAGACACAAAAAAATATAAATCATGATGGATTACACTGAAACTTACCCACTTCCGAGTCTCCGTGAAGATTATGCATCTTGGCACAACCAAGGACTGCCACCCTCCTGACATATGAAGCCTTATCTCGCAGACCATTGAGAATAGGCTGTTGGATGTATTCCTGCACACCAGGCATCCTAAGCAACACATCCTGGAGTCAGCCAGATCCTAAACCACTAGTTTTGACATAATTCAGGCCCTATGCCCTTAACACAGAAGGTTTGGTAGATGTTTGAATGTACATCTATCATGTCATAAAAAATTAGAGAAAGCCACTGGCCAAACTTAAAAAGTCATACTTGACTTTTCATTTGGAATAACACTGCATGGGCAATAAAACTATATGTCTACATCACTGTTTAGAAATCTTTAACCAAAAGCACGAACTATCTCAGCAAGAGTGAGGATGGAAAACTCCCTTTAAGGAAACCATAGGACATAGTTTTTCAAGCCTAAGCAATGGCTGAAAACCTGAGTTCAGGTTACAACTGCATGTTCCCCATGATTAAGAAGCTCAGGGGCGCCTGGGTGGTGCAGTCGGTTAAGCGTCCGACTTCAGCCAGGTCACGATCTCGCGGTCCGTGAGTTCGAGCCCCGCGTCAGGCTCTGGGCTGATGGCTCGGAGCCTGGAGCCTGTTTCCGATTCTGTGTCTCCCTCTCTCTCTGCCCCTCCCCCCGTTCATGCTCTGTCTCTCTCTGTCCCAAAAATAAATAAACGTTGAAAAAAAAAATTAAAAAGAAGCTCAGATAAATTATCATCATTAAAAACCTGCCCCATGATCTCCCGAATACATCAACCACTGATAAACAGTCCTGGAAGAGGGTACTCACCTGAGACTACACATGCTCCGTAATGCCAGCCCCCGCACCATTGGATTGGGATCCGAACAGTCTTTGCACAGCGTATTAATGGCCAAGAGAGCCAGATCTGGTTTCAGGGGGGCATAGGTACACATGTACAGATAAACCAACTTCTTCTGAACAATATCTACGGTGGCACTGGCCTTCACCATTTCCATGAAAACACCAGACATGTCCAAGCCCTGAGTCATGTGCCTAAAACCAACACACATAGCAGGAAGAAGTAAAATACATGATCCCCAGCCTATAACGACAGGTGTTTTACCTATACACATCCCGGTTATCCAACTAGATTATGAGGAAAGCAACCGGGTCTACCTTGTCTATCACATTGCACAATACTTCACACGATAGGCCTACAATAAATTTTCTTCTATTCATTCAAGAAATAGTTATTGAATCCCTGGAACATTCCAGTGAAATTCAGCTTCTACATTCCAGGGATATGCTCTGGGGTCATAATTTTGAAAAAAGCATGGTCTCAGATCTCTAGCAACTCAAACCGTATTAAGGAGCAAGACAAAAACACCACTAATTACAATATGATCGGTAAGTATTAAAACAGAAGTAACAGACAAGGTACAGTGGGGGATCAGAGGTCTAATACTGCCAAGAAACCATAAAATGTTTCCACAGAAGTAACACTTTAGTTGAATGAGCTGGAATTTGTCAGGCAGGTGTAGTAGACAGGTAATGATAGATGCTATAAGGCACATAGGCATCAGCAAGAATGCTACATTCTTTTGAGAGTCTGCAAGTAGTTGTGTTAGGGTGTTCTTTGGGTACTGTAAGAAATTTGGACTTTATTCTGTAGATCAGTTTCTCAAACTATGGTTTCCTACAGGAGTCAGATGGGGTGTCTGTTTAAAACGCATATTCCTGGGTTCCATCCCACCCTACTGAAAGCAGCATTACTGGACTGGATGAAAACTTTTCTTTTCTTTTTTTTTTTTTTTAAAGCATTGCAAGGGACTGTTGTGCATACTAAGTTTGTGAACCACAATTGCAGGCCAAGAGTTATATACATTCAAATTCATGTTAGAAAAATTCTACTTGAAATGAGGCAAGGTAACCTATTAGCAAGCTACTGCAATTGCTTTGGTAATAAAACCAGAAGAACAGGACCAATAAAAAAATAAATACACAAAAATTCGTTAAAAAGAGGGTGGATGGGGAGCTTGGGGGGCTCAGTTGATTCAGCTTCGACTTCATCTCAGGTCATGATCTCGCGGTTTGAGTTCCAGCTCCAGCTCGCGTGGGGCTCTGTGCTGACAGCTCAGAGCCAGGAGCCTGCTTCGGATTCTGTGTTTCCCCCTCTCTCTGCCCCTCCCCCGCTCACGCTCTGTTTCTCCCTCTCCCAAAAATAAACACTAAAATTTTTTTTTTTTTAAATAAAAATAAAAGAGGATGGATATTTAGAACTGTGTATCCATACCATCTGACTTGAGAAGTGAAAATTGGGAGTCATCAAGACTGAGTCCCTCCCTTGGTCAGCTGGATGGTGACATTCATCAACCCAAACATACGTGGAAGAGCAGGTTTGGGGAGAGGGGAAGGATGTAAGGTGCTATTTTGCAGGTCTTTGAAGAAATGTCCAAGTGGGAATGCCAAGCAGCAGGATATGTGGGTCTGAAGATACAAAGGGGTTTCTGTACTAGATTCTATAGATCTGCGGGGGGGGGGGGGGGCGCAGCAGTGTAAGTTCAAGACATGGGCGTAACCACCCCGCAGAGTAAACGAAGTCAAGGAAGTCCCACAAAGGGAGGCTGCGACGGCCATGCAGAGAAGCAGGAAGCCCAAATCCCAGCCTGCCCTGAGTTCATTCACTCTTTGGGAGCGGCCGGGGGTGGAGGGCCGGGATGGGGGCTGCCACGGGGAGTTCGGGCGGTAGGGGATACCTAATCACTCGCTGGATGACATTCCGGTAGCGCAGCCTATCCGCCTGAATGTGAGGGTTACACAGAGCTTTCTTCAGCTCCTTCACCACGTCTTCGGAGCCAAGGTACGGCATCGTCCACAGTCGCGGGGCAGTCCCCGCACACCCCTAGGTAACTCGCCGGCTCCTCCCAGCCCTGACGTGAGAACCTGGGTAAAGCAAAGGTCAGTCAGCGGCGACGCGAAAGGCGTGATCTCGCCCCAGCCTCGGCTTCCCCGGGGCCGGAGCCCAGGCCCCAGCACACTCTCACCAAGCCTCTCCGCGCCCCGGCGAGCCCCGAACAAGGCTCTGTGGTTCCTGCCCGGGACCTGCAGGCCGGATCGCGGCGCCCCGACACCTCTCCCGCTACCTCGAGGCCCTCCGCCCCATTTCCAGCCGGGCCGCCGACAGTCTGCAGACCCCTCCCTCTCCAGTTCCAGCACTTCTTGCGCCTCCGCGCGGTTGCCGCCAAGGATAGGCCCAGTCAAGCTTTCTGCGGAAGTCCCGCCTCCTTGAGGCCGACCGCGCACAGCAGCTGCCACTCACCTTCTCGCGGCCAGCGCCTAGCGTCGCCCGGACGCCGACCTTAGGGCGCCCTTCCCCCCACCTCTCACCTCCAGGCGCAGCCGCGCGGCTCCCTCTGGTGGAGGCGCTGCTGGCCGTCGGAAATCGGCTGCTTCGGCCTGTCTCCGCCCAGCAGCGCGCGCTTTGAGCGCCCGGCCTTGGCCCCGGCTCCCGCGCGCGGGTAGGAGTGGCGCTCGGCCGAGAGTCTTTGGCGGTTTGCGATTCCACCCAGGACTCGCAAGAGCACGGCCACTTCCTTTTCCTCCCCACGCTAGGGACTTATTCCTCTACTGGGCTGGCTTCCCGTTAGGGGTTCTGTCCGCGTTCTTGCCCCAGCGTGACTTTCTTCAGGGCGTGGTTGCAGGAGCCTCACGCGGCAGCTCTGTGCCCATGAAGATCTCGCTGGTGACCCTCCAGCCCCGCCACCATGAACGGGACCCTGATCCCCCATACGCCCATCGCGGTGGACTTTTGGAGCCTGCGCCGGGCTGGTTCCGCACGGCTCTTCTTTTTGTCCCACATGCACTCGGACCACACCGTGGGTTTGTCTAGCACCTGGGCCCGGCCCCTCTACTGCTCCCCAATCACTGCTTACCTCGTGCATCGTCACTTACAGGTACGGGGGTGGGGGGGTGCTGGAGTCCTCTGAGAGGTGGGCCGAGCATCTGGGTGGGGATTTCCTATCTGTCACAGCCTCAGACTCGTAGGTTAGGGACCAGGAGGACCGATTTTTACCAGTGCGGGAGTTGTTTGAACCCAGAAATACGTCCTTAAGCCCAGAATGGGGGTGTGGTTTCTTGACTGGCTGACCTGCGATGTTTCAGCTAGAAGTTGGGGAGATCTTTTGGTCCAGCCAAGGAAACTGTACCTGTATTTTCATATCAGCTAGGCCAGTGTTTCCTAAACTTGTCTCAGAAGAATCCACCTAATATGCTGGGTGACTATACACATTCTCCAGTACCCCCTCCCCCATTATCCCCCCCCCCCCCGTCTGATCCAGTAGATATAGCTGGTGCAGGTCCTGGAAATCTGGTTAGAATTTTAACAGGTGCCCCCAAGAGATTATTATGATCAGATAGTTTGAGAGACGCTGCCTAGAGTGTTTTCTGGACTCTTTCATTTATTTATTTATTTTTTTAAAAAATTTTTTTTTTCAACGTTTATTTATTTTTGGGACAGAGAGAGACAGAGCATGAACGGGGGAGGGGCAGAGAGAGAGGGAGACACAGAATCGGAAACAGGCTCCAGGCTCCGAGCCATCCACCCAGAGCCTGACGCGGGGCTCGAACTCACGGACCGCGAGATCGTGACCTGGCTGAAGTCGGCCGCTTAACCGACTGCGCCACCCAGGCGCCCCTGGACTCTTTCATTTAAACTGTAGAAAGGGCGGGAGGGAAGAGTGGGGGATTTGGGAAAATCTCTATTACAGCTTCTGCTACAGGGTGGTTTAGGATGTGGTCAGCTTTCCCTCACTTGGGTAAAGGGGTGATTCCTAACCCAAGACAGTATCGAGGAGAGTTTGTGTTCAGTAGAATGACCAACTAACTTTCCCCCCAGGTATCCAAGAAGTGGATCCGAGCCCTGGAGGTTGGTGAGAGCCATGTCCTGCCTCTAGATGAAATTGGGCGAGAGACAATGACTGTAACCCTCCTGGATGCCAATCACTGCCCTGGCTCTGTCATGTTTCTCTTTGAAGGATACTTTGGAACCATCCTCTACACAGGTGGGCCTCCCAAGGGGTCTCTCCCACCTTCCCAGACTAGATACTACTTTTCTTGAGCAGCCTTAACTCAGAAGTCTGGAGGCCTCCTAGCTTCATCCCATGTGAGCACAGTGACCTTTCTCAACTGATTTTCCACGCTTTATGGGTCCAGACCTTGTAAAGAATAATAAAAACAGAAGCAGAATGGAGACATTTCTAAAAAGAAGCTATACTGTATTAGTGCCAGACTCCCTGACAGTTTTTCCACAGGCTGGTAAGCAAATGTCCATCAGCTGTTGAAAGTGAGAGAGGCTTGGGGCACTTGGGTGGCTCAGTTGGTTAAGTGTCCGACTCTTGGTTTTGGCTCAGGTCATGATCTCACGGTCCGTGGGTTTGAACCCTGTGTTGGGCTTGGTGCTGACAGTGTGGAGCCTGCTTGGGCTTCTCTGTCTTCCTCTCTTTCTGCCCCTCCTCTGCTGCTCTCTCTCCCTCTCTTTCTTTCAAAATAAATAAATAAACATTTTTTTTTAAGTGGGAGGGGCTCGTCTTCTATACTTTTGTCTCTGACTCTCTGCCCCCCATATATTCTTCCAGGTGACTTTCGGTATACACCATCCATGCTAAAGGAGCCAGCCCTGAAACTAGGGAAACAGATCCATACCTTATACCTAGATAACACCAATTGCAACCCAGCCTGGGTTCTTCCCTCCCGACAAGAAGCTGCCCGCCAGATTATCGAGCTAATTCGAAAGCATCCACAGCATAACATAAAGATTGGTGAGTGGTTTCCTTTCCTTTTTCTCTCACCGAAAGCTAGCGAATCTTGGGTTTTCGGAGGGTTTCACGTGTCTTTTAGGTCTTCGTAGATGTCCCCTTCTCCGTGAAACCTACCCTGACCACCTTATTTAAATTGCAATCTTCCAACCATCTCTACTCTCATACTCTCACATGCCCAACTCCTGATCTTCTGTAACCAACTGTTTTATTTTTTCATAGCACTCATCACCTTACTCTTATCCATGCTTCAATCCAAGCTATTACTTATTGTTTGTTCTCTACTTCTCTTGACACACACACACACACACACACACACACACACACACACACACACTCTCTCTCTCACACTCCTTGGGAGCATGGATGGAGGTAGGAAGAAGTCTTGTTTGTGGAACAGAGAGGCAGCAGGCGGTATGGTGGACATGTAGTGGGTGAGGAGGCTGGAAAGGCAGGAGGGGCTGAAGTGCTTGCTTGTAAGCTTCAACTTGATCCTAAATGTAATCCCAAATGTAACTTCATCCAAATGGTTACATTTGGACAAAAAGCTGTTGAAGGTTTTTAAATAGGAGAGGGCCAATATTGCACTCATCACCTTATAATGTATTCCACAATTTACATGCTATTGTATTTGCTTTTTGTCTCCCCCTGCTAGAATTCCACAATGGCAGGGCTCTTTGCTTTCCTTATGGATATATCTCAGATGCTTAGATTAATGCCTGAGGAGGCAATCAATAAACCTTTGTTATCTGAGCAAGTGAAATTTATCAGAACGTAGATATTCAAGTGATTGCCGAGCTTCAAATCAGACACATCGAGAAACCAACTGTGTGTTTGTTCTAGCGATTCCACAACAGCATAAAACATTTTGGGGCCTTCTAACTGGTACTTACGCTTTCAGCATCTCCTCATGCAGGCGATCCAGTAACACTGCTGTCATTTTTTTTCCCTAAAGCCCTCCTCAGATCATAATATTCCTGTGATTAAAATTAGCCATTTTCCTGGTGCAAACTCTTTAATAGCTCTCTTTCACTTACAGAATTAACTTCAAGCTCCTTAGCAATATATACAGGCTCTCTATCATACAAGCCTTGCTTACCTCTCCTGTGTCATTTCCTACCAGTTTCTTGTCTGCACTTTAGTGACACCGAACCACCCCCTTCCCCTGCCAGGTAAACTTACACCTGTCCTTTAGGACTGCTCAGTGGCCATTTTCAGGAAACCTTCCCTGTAATCAACTGGTAGATACTTTCCTATGCTCTCATAATAGTGTGTGCATGCTTCTAACATTGCTCTTGACCACACTGTGTCTGGGTCCCCATGTAGATTACACTCCTTGAGGACTGAGGCTTGTGCTTGTTTTCATAGTGCTTAACACCAGGTAGATGCTGTCCTTTGTTGAACTGAATGAGTGAGTGGATCCTGTGTGAAGCCCTCCTCCATCCTCTATGTATCTCAGCTCAAATGCCACCTCCTCCCTGATACACTCCCTGATTGCCCTGTTAGTTTTGTGTGTTTTTGTTAAACATTTGGTTGATTTATTAGGATTCTCCAGTATCTTCTTTCTCTTTCATCCCTTGCTTTTCCCATTCCCTTTGACATCGCTCAGGACTCTATAGCCTGGGAAAAGAGTCGCTGCTGGAGCAGCTGGCCCTGGAGTTTCAGACCTGGGTGGTATTGAGTCCTCGGCGCCTGGAGTTGGTGCAGCTTCTGGGCCTGGCAGACGTGTTCACGGTGGAGGAGAAGGCCGGCCGCATCCATGCCGTGGACCACATGGAGGTCTGCCGTTCTGCCATGCTACATTGGAACCAGACCCACCCTACCATTGCCATCCTTCCCACAAGCCGGAAAACCCACAGCTCCCACCCCGACATCCACATCATCCCTTACTCGGACCACTCCTCCTACTCAGAGCTCCGGGCCTTTGTGGCAGCACTGAAGCCTTGCCAGGTGGTGCCCATTGTCAGTCGGCAGCCCTGCAGGGACTACTTTCAGGACAGCCTGAGCCCCAGGCTCTCTGTGCCCCTGGTCCCGCACTCTGTGCAGCAGTATATGAATTCCTCCTCAAGAAAACCAAGCTTGCTCTGCCTGTTGTTAGAAAGGAGACTAAAGAGGCCGAGAACCCAGGGTGTCGTGTTTGACTCCTTTCCGGAAACTGCTGATCAATCTCAAGGTGACATGGACTCGCAGGAGGCCAAGAATGACAACCTTTCTGGGCACCTCGAGAAGCAGGCTTCCCACCGTCCTTTGCAGATCAAAAAACCGTTGCTTCCGGACCTCTGCAGCAAAGAGTGGGATGGGGCAGTCCCTTTCTCAGAGTCCCAGAAGATGGTGACTGTACTGACTGCCCCCTTGAATGTGTCAGTGCACTTACGGTCTACAGATGAGGAATTTATGTCTCTAGAAACTGGGGAGGAAATTGGTGTGTGGCCCCACTCGGTCCCCAGGGGAAACCATGATGGCTTAGCAGCCACAGGGAACCAGAGCACTTGGACGGGCCCGGATTGTCCCCTGACTCACAGCAGCGAGGCAGCCCCTCTCCTGGCTCCTGAGTTCAGGGGCCTGGCACTGAAATACCTTCTGACTCCAGTGAACTTTTTCCAGGCCCAGTTCTCTTCCAGGGGCTTTGACCAGCAAGTGGAAAAATACCATAAACACTTGCTGAGGTACAGGGAGGAGAATGACACCTTCGTTTGATCCAACACCGTGGTTGTAAAGATAGTGACCCATGGCTGCTGGAGAGACTTTGTTTTGGGCCTTACTTTTCTAAAAATATTTTTTTTACATTTATCCATTTTTGAGAGATAGATGGAGCACGAGCGGGGGAGGGACAGAGAGAGCCAGGGAGACAGAATCCGAAACAGGCTCCAGGCTCCAAGCTGTCAGCACAGAGCCCGATGCAGGGCTCGAACTCACAGATCACGAGATCGTGACCTGAGCGGAAGTCAGACGCTTAACCAACTGAGCCACCCAGGCACCCCTAGGCCTTACTTTTCCATCTTCACGGGATCCCCGTGGGCTCACCCTGGAGCAGTAGCTCACAAAGTGTGTTCATTGGAATCCTAGTGCCCATGGAGCCATTAGTTGCATGGTTGGCTACGTTTAAAAAACACTTTTCAGGGGCGCCTAGGTGGCTAAGTCGATTGAGCATCTAACTCTATTTCAGCTCAGGTCATAGTCTCACAGTTTCGTGGGCTTCCAGCCCCACACGGGGCTCTGTGCTAATGGCATGGAGCCTGCTTGAAAATCTCTCTCTCCCTTCTCTCTGCCCCTCCCCTGTTCACATTCTCTGTCTCTGAAAATAAAACGCTTTTCAATATACCCTCTGCACAGCGTACGTGAGCATACTAAAGGTTCTGAGAAGTCTTACAGTAACTTAATCTGTTGAACTCAGTATTTCTGCAACTTTTTTGAACATGCAGTCCTCTGACATGGGTGCAGTAAGAGATGCAGTCTGAATCAGAAAGGACCGGGTCACTCCCATTATTATTTTGTGCACCATGTGCCATTCCCAAGTCTTCTTACCCTTCTCCCCAGATAAAAATTCCATTTTTTAAGTTAGGAACTGTTGGAGGGTAAAGTGGTGATCCAGGCAGCATGATACAATCTCGAATGTCACTAACTTGCTGTGACCCTGTCCAAGTGACTTCCTGTCTTTGCCTCTGGGAGGGAACAGGAAGCAGTGAAGAACCCTGGAATGGTAGAGAAAAACTCGCCCCTGCCTCTATGAGAGTCTGCAGTTAGTGTCACTAGAGACTTCTCTGGAACAGAGCCAGCTGGCGTAGTGGGCACCCTTCGCCAAGGCCATACCTGGAACCCAGCACGTAGGGTCTGATGGTGCACGTAGGGTATGATGGCCTCCCAGCCGCCTGGAGGCCCTGACTATTTAGCCAAAATAAAGTTACAAAAGATCAAATGTGCTGCCAGATATTCCTGATTGTTCACATAGCTGGGATATTTGCTGCTCTCCCCGCCCCCCGCCCCCTTGGGTTGAGTAGGGAGCCAGAGCACACAGCCTGTTTGTTTTAGTATCCAGGGCAGAGACCAAGGAGCCAGCTGGTGGAAGGGCTGGGGGTGTGCAGCTCTGCCCTGTCCTTCTGCTCCCAGCCTGACAACGTGCCAAACCAATAAGCAGGACAGCAGACACCATAGGCTCTGAGACTGGGTACAGGCATGTAGAGCTGGGCACACGAATAAAAACTACTTCAGAACGAAGCCTCGCAATAAAGGTTGTTTCTTGCCCAGGAATAAAAAGGTTTTCTACTTTGGGAAGAAGATATGAAGTGTTTATAAAGTAAAATAAGGCCTTGCTCTTGGGCAAGCTGTACACAGCCCTGTTTTGTCACTATAAGCCTCCGGTGTGCCCACTAGGAGCTGCAGCAGGTGAGGCTTGTGGGGCAGCAGGAAACAAGGCATTGTGCTTGGCTTGAATCCAGGGCACCCCGGGGTAAAAAGAAACCAGGCCTAAATAGTGGAGCCTCAGTTCCTCATCTGTAAAACAAGGACTGAGATGCCTCCCTCTCCTGATGGCTCTGGAGGTTAGATAATTGGCAAAATTCTTTTTTTTTTTTTTTAATGTTTATTCATTTTTGAGAGAGCATGGGAGGTGGGGGGGGCTGGCGAGGGAAGAGAGAGAGAGAGAGAGAGAGGGAGACACAGAATCCGAAGCAGGCTCTAGGCTCTGAGCTGTCAGCACAGAGCCTGATGCAGAGCTCGAACCCAAAAATATAAGTGGTAAAATTCTTAGCTCAGTGTCTACCACATATGGGTATTTCAGATGTTGGTTCTCTTAGCCTCTGGTTCTCTAAAGAAATTGTTCCGTGTATAAAATGAAATTTTGGAAGTCACTGAAAAACATAAAAAGTCAATTGTAATTCCTCCATGTACATCAATTGTTCTAGTCCTTTTTTGTATGTATAAACATATTAAATATATACTATTTTTCTAAATTGGGGTAACAGTGGATATAGTTTTAATCCCACATTTTACTTTAATCCCACATTTAACTTTCTTAATCTTAAACGTTTCTTTGTATCATTAAGTACTATTCAAAATGTAGTTATGAGTAGTTGTATAATGCCTTACATAGGTAAGTAAACCATTTCCATATTATTCAACATGCTGTGTGCCCTTTTTTCACAATTAGACATATTACAGTGGACATCTTTGCTGTGCATGTATCATGGCATATTTTGTTTATTTCCTTAAATTACTGGCAGTGGGGGGCGCCTGGGTGGCTCAGTCGGTTGAGCGTCTGACTTTGGCTCGGGTCATGATCTCACAGTCTGTGAGTTCGAGCCCCGCATCAGGCTCTGTGCTGACAGCAGAGCCTGAAGCCTGCTTTGGATTCTGTGTCTCCCTCTCTCTCTGCTCCTCCCCCGCTTGCGATCTGTCTCTGTCTCAAAAACAAAAACATTAAAAAAAAAAAATTCAAAAGAAAAAAAAAATTACTGGCAGTGGGGTTACAATTTTAAGTTCTTAATATAAATTGTGCCCAGTTGCCCACCAGAAAGGTTTCCTTACTATCCTTTCTGCAGAGGAGGAGGGTATTAGAATACCTTGAAGATTCCTTAAGTTCAAATGAATGTAAACATGTACATTCAGGTACATGTAAACACGAGGCAAATCATCTTGTGTTAAGTTCATAAATATTTACTACAGCTGTGTGGTTAAGGCTTAGCTTGAGTTCCTTCAGGAGCTTCTAGCTGCCTCACTTCTCTGCTCCCCAAAGGTGCCTGGGAGAGATAAGGTAGTCTTCAGTATCAGGGCCCCCAGATTGGCACTATCTTCTAGCAACAAGGGAGCCAGTCCATTATTGGCGTGTGATGTATCGCACACATTTCTTGAAATGGAATCTATATGAATTCAGATGGGGGAGTAGAAGCAAATGGCTTTGAGGAATTTAGATGTTGATGGCATGTTTGTGTTTTAATAACGGGGAAATTCCATACTATTCTCAAGTAAATTTGTCCGGCTTATAATAGAGATTGGCAGTTGCCTTATTCATTCAGTATCTCCATAGTCTCATATAAAAGTGCTGCATTGCATATACCTAGAAGTAGCCAATTTATTTTTAGAATCTAAGGATGACCCCACAGATCTGAGATCTTACAGTTGGGCTTGAAGATACCGGGAGAAAGGAAGTTCCCTAGAGATCAATTAGCTGTTTCATGATCTGTGGGAAAACACATACTTTTCCACAAGGAAACTGACGCTAGCTTAAGTCCCTTTGGAGAAAAAAAAATCTGCCTGGCTGGCTTTGAGGGACCATCTCTCACTCCTGATACAGACTCCCCTTTGTGGTTGGAAATGGGAGATAAGTGAGTCTGCTTATTCAAGTAAAGGGATCTGGACTTGGGTTCTCCATGTCAAGACAATTCCCAGGGAGACTGGTTCTCTGTATTCTTGGAGTGCTCCTTAAGCAGGAGAAATTCCATCTGGGGGTCCATGCTACCACTAGTGAATTGCTGTCAGTTTGTTACCTGCCTTCCACCCTTTACCCTCCCCAATCACTACCACAACAGGCTGTTTTGTCTTGAGTTCATGGTGCTTCCCACTTCCTCCTCCATGGAACACCCCACTACATTGATACAGAATAATTCTGCTTGCCATTATAATCTTCTAAATTTACAACTCCCTGTGGAAATTCTCAGAATGGTTAAGCTTATCTTTATTTTTTTAACATTTTATTTTTAAAGTTTGTTTTGAGAGAGAGAGAATGAGAATGATGAGCAGAGGAAGGGTAGACAGAGAGGGAGAGAGGATCCTAAGTAGGGATACCCCTGACTCAGGAATTGAGCCACCAACGCATCCCAAGCTTGTCTTTATTTTGATCACAGTGCTTTCATTTAACTATGCCCTTCCACCTTGACCATCTCATTCCTGGGTGATTTGTCTACTTTGAACACATCCTTAACCCACTGGATCACAGAAAGCTCCCAGAATCTTGGGCTTGGTTCTTTTCCCGGCCAGATGGCTCGCTGAATCATCTTTCAATCACACAAAACTTCTGGCTAGGCTTGGGTTAGTCTTTCCCTTATAATATTCACTTATTGATTGATTTTAATATTCACATATTTACGACACAATTGTATTATGGCTATTTTACCAATTCTGAATCTTCCCATCAATTTTCAATAATTTGGGGGAATGGAATGAAAAGTTTGTTCCCAGGGCTATAGTCCCATTCTTAATGTGCTTACTATAAAGTGTGCTTTTGGGCAACAAAGAACATTGGGGGAAGCTCACTCACCCTACTAACCAGGCTCCATAGAAACAAAGCATCAGGGAGGGACTAGACTCCTGTACATAGGGAGTCAGGGATAGAAGGTTTGGAGAAAACCTGCTAAAAGGTTCTGAGCACCCAATTCCTAAACTGGGGAGGAGGGGTGCACCGTCCTCCACCAACCAACAATTCTCTGATACCTGCTGGGTGTCCTGTAATTCAACTCAATTCTGACCCTCTCCATGTGAAAATAGCCTCCAATCCCACAGGTTAAGGGTTCAAGACTACAAGACTGCTCTCCTCCCTCTCAGACACCAATTGCAAGCCCAGGTTGTCACCTGTGCTTCTGGCCACTGGCTGTCAATCGGAGGTTCCGACGACTCCTCCGTGGATTTGGATAATTTGCTGGAGCAGCTTGCAGAACTCAGAAAAACATTTTACTTACCAGATCACTGGTTTGTTACAAAAGACTATAACTTAGATGGGAGAGATGTTTAGGGCAAGGTATGAGGAAAAGGCAGGGAGTGTCCATGCTCTCTGAGCACACCAGTCTCCCCAAATTCCCACGTGTTCACTTTCTCCTTCACAAGTATGTCTTCACTCTGGATGACTTCAACATTCCAGCCTCTCAAGCTCTTTGACCTCCTCATCTCCAAAGACCTTATTTCCTTCTTCCTCACCACCCTGTCATTAACCAGAAATTGTACTACATCTGAAATCTCGATTTTAAACCTGCTTTTCGCCCACGTTATTTGCTCAAGTACCTCCACTGTCAACGCCAGCCCTCTCTCAGCTTCACACCCCACCTTGACCTGACTGTATCCCATGGTCCATCGATACAACTCCCTTTATCTCTCTCTCACCCAGGCAGACTTGCCTTGAAAAACTCCAATTCTGAATAAATTATACTATCTGCTCTTTATCTGCACTAGAGCAGCTAGATTTTGTTGAAGCAAGCCCTCAACCAGGCTGGCTGGTTTCATTTTAAATTCATGACATCATACATCAAAATGGACTTCCATTCTACTGAGCAATCCTATTGTTTCTTTAGTGGGCTTGGTTTCCTATTTTCCCTTTCTCTTTGCTTTCCCTCCCACCCACACTACCAACAGGATTTACCAACGGTAAATTTACTGTTGGTAAATCCTGTTGACTCTGCCTTGAAACATATCCCAAATCTTTCTTTTCCTCATCTTCACCTCTACCATCTTTGTCCAAGCAGACTTTGTTTCATGTCTGAGTTATTGCAAGAGCCTCTTCAACGTTCTCCTTGCTTCCAACATCTGCCTCTTCCCCTGCAGATACACGGTCTCGTACCCACAGCAGGCCTGATATAAGTCATCCCGTGTCACTTCTCTGTTCAAATCCTCAAATGTCTTTCCAGTTCACTCAGAATAGAAATGGAAGTTCTTACAGGGGTCTCCCTGGTCCACATGACCTGCCACCTTCTCTCCTCTCCTAGGACTCTCTCACCCTTCGCTTACCCTGCTCCAAGCCTGCTGACCTCCTTGCAGTCCCTCCAGTGTACCAGGTAAGCGCTCACCTCACTCGTTTCCTCTCCTTACAGTGTTTTACATCCAGATACCATCCAGATGGTTCCCTTACCTCATTCACGGTCTTGCTCAGCGAGACTATTCTTGGTCATTCTGTTTAAAATTGCAACCACCTGGTCAGCCACTCCCTCTCTCCCTTCCTCGTTTTTTCTCCATAGAGCCCTTACCACTTTCTAACACTCTAACAAATGTTGAGATCTTATTGAGGTCACTGTGTACTGTACTAGAATGTAAACTCCAGGAGTGGTTTTTTGTTTGTTTCGTTTGTTTACTGTTGCATCCATAATGTCTAGAACACACAGCAGGTTCTTTTTTTTTTTTTTTTAATTTTATTTTGAGAGAGAGAGAGAGAGCATGCACTGTGGGCAGGAAAGAGCAGGGGAGGTACAGGGAGAAAGAGGGAGAGAATTCCAGGCAGGCTCTGTGCTGTGGCTCCATCCCATGAACTGTGAGATCATGACCTGAGCGGAAATCAAGAGTTGGATGCTTCATCAACTGAGCCACCCAGGTGCCCCAGTCTGTTCTTAATAACAAACATTGGTTGAATGAATAAATTAACGAATCCAGTCCGGTTAATGGGGTTTTAGGGTGATGGTGGGGTTCAGAGCCGATGGCCAAGAAAGAATTCTTGAAGATGTCTTTGGTGCAAAAAGGTGATTTTATTAAGGCATGGGAACAGGACCCGTGGGCAGAAAAGAGCTGCATTGGGGTTGTGACTGATAGCTGATTATATACCCTGAGGTTGGGAGACGGTTACAGACAGCCTAAGTCTCTAAGGAATTCTGGAAGCAAGGTTTCCAGGACCTTGAGGGGCTAGGTGTTGTTAGGAAAATGCCATTTATTACCGTTTAGTAAAACCTGTTATGAGACCCTTCAGATGTATATCAGGGGACCATAAGCTTGGAGTATGACTGCAGCATATCTTGGGGGAGTTGAGATAAAGGAAGTTTCCAAAAGAATTTTTATATGTTAAAGTAGACGTACAGGATCTTGAGGGGTCAGGGTAATGTTAAGCCAAGATTCCCTTTTGCCCCCAGCAAAGTGTCATCACGGAGGCAGCTGAGCTCCTAGAGGAAGGTCACTCTGCCTGTTTCAAGGACTTGTCAATGGGCTGTAGGCAGTCAAGGAATTTAATTTTTCATTTGCCTTTGTTTCCCACATCACCACGGCAAGCACTTAATCCCCCTTTACATCATGATGAGGGTGATATTAGGGCTCCAGGAAACGGAGTCTATAGGTTTCTGGAGATTAGGCTATGGAGAAGATTGCCTTTTTCTTGCAGTTTACTGAGTTATCCATAACTTGAAGGAGACTCCTGTCCTGCATGACTGTGATCTCTATCAGTCAACCATCTGCTTTCTTTCCTTTCCCGTTCTGGGCAGCTAGCTGGGAGTGTCCGAGGAATATCACACATATCCCAGCTGGTGGGGGGGGGGGGGAGGTTGGGTGCTGTTAGCCTGTACTTTGCCCTCATCTTGCCCCCACCCTCCCTCATCAAGGTGAAGACCTGGAGGGTAGCATCAGTGCAAAGACCATGTGATGGGAATGAGTTTTGTGTCTAAGGAACATTAAGAAGAGCGTGGGTCGGGGTGCCTGGGTGGCTGAGTCAGTTAAGCATCTGACTTCGGCTCAGGTCATGATCTCGTGGTTCATGAGTTTGAGCCCTGAGTGGGGGCTCTGTGTGCAGAGCCTGCCTGGGATTCTCTCTCTCTCCCTCTCTCTCTCTGCCCCTCCCATGCATGCGCACATGCTCTCTCTCTCTCAAAATAAATACATAAATTAAAAAAAAAAAAAAAAGAAGCATGTGTCAGAGGGAGAGAAGAGGAGTTCAGAGAGGAAGGCAGAAGTGGGGTCAGAAGTGACTTATGGGTTAAAGTAAGAAGTTTAGGCTTTAAGTGTAAGCTACTGGAGTGCTTTAAAGTAGGGGGGAGATATTATCTGATATATATTTTTAGAAGCAACAGATGGAAAATGGGGCAAGAACGAAAGCAGGCATGCCAGTTACGAAGGGCTTGCAGCTGTAAGAGATACTGGTGAGCTGAACTGGGGTTTCTGGAAGAAAGGGGATTTGCATTGTGTCTGAACATAAATTTATTAAGGAAACCACTTTAGCACAAGCAGCTACAGAAAGAAAGACATACCTTTGCCTCCACCAAAGCTTTCACAAAGGAGAAGTATATATATAACTATATATATACCAATGAATATATACAGGTATTTGGGGGGAATAAAGAAAGGGAGAAAAAAAATGAGTTTATTTTACAAGTAACTGGAGTATTTTTTGAATCAACACTATTTCCTATAATAGACATGTTTTGTAACTATGTACTTAAGAGAAAGAAACATGTTTTACTTGCTTTGGAGTCAACACAAGCCTTGGGATTAAAGGTTACATTTTCTGAGAGACTAGGGCTCTTCAGTTGAAAAAAAAATCATTTTGTAGAGAATAGTCACTTTCTAAATTATTTAAATTATTATAAAGCTTAATAAAATTTTATTGGGAATAACATTAGTCCTGATCTTTGAATATCTGCATCTATGAGATCTAGAAGATATAATGGAGGATAGACTATAGTCAAATTTAGTCTGAATTGAACCTTTTTGATTAATTCACCAAGTTGTAATATTCTACATCCTTACAGAGGAGCACCAAAATGAACAGGTAATTTTTGGTTCATGAGACTACATTCTCTCTCTGTAAGGCTCCTAGTCAATATATTCATAACTAAAACCTGCACTCCCTTTTTATCAAGATAGGACTGAAAAATCTGTATTTATTATATTCTATATAATATTTATATTATATAGTCTATATTTCACTTCTGTCTGTGAGATCAGAAAGTCTGTATCCGTGGAGATGAATAGTAGTGGGTTCGGGATGTTTTTTGAAAGGAACATTGAAGAAACTTTCTGATGGAGGGAATGAGGGAGGTAAGGAGAAGGTGTTTATCATCTCCATTTAAGAACGAGGAGCACCTGGGTGGTTCAGTCAGTTAAGCGTCCGACTTCGGCCCAGGTCATGATCTCGTGGTTCATAAGTTCGAGCCCCGTGTCGGGCTCTGTGCTGACAGCTCAGAGCCTGGATCCTGGTTTCGATTCTGTGTCTCCCTCTCTCTCTGCCCCTGCCCTGCTCACGCTCTGTCTCTCTTGCTCTTAAAAATTAATAAACATTAGAACAGAAAGAGGAAGGTAACCTTTATAAACATGCCTACTATCACACCCTAGTTACTGGGAGACTCTGGATTCCTACTGACATCAAGGCTCCAAAGCCCATGATTTTCTTCTGTACTGGCCATTCTGGGAGCACTGAGGTTGGTCAGGCAGAAGGCTATTTCATATCAGAGAATTTACCCTTTTGGGTTTTGACAGGGCCCCTCCTCCTGTCCCACCTCCAATGGACAGAACCACTTACTAATCCCTTGATGACAGCTTATAGATTTTATAAAAGTGAGTTTCCCAAAGTAATAATAAAAAAATAAATTCACAGCCAAAGATGAAGATTGTTATTTTGAGATTTCCAAAACTCCATTGTATAGTTAACTGAATTCTGATGCTTTGACACTGTGAATAAACACTCAGTAATTTACTCAGCCAAATAGTTACTGGTACTGACCACATATCAGGAACTGTGTTAGGCAAGGGATACTTCATTGGAGCGTTTTTGATTTCTGAGTCTGTAGGAAGTGCAAAATGACTTAGCACAAATTATATTCAGTGATTGAATTTCAAGTTCCTGTCCTGATTCATAGCCTTCTCCCTTGTGGGTCTCTGTGTCCCTTCCCAGAGCATTTGTTTTGGCTTTGGCTTTGACTTAGAATCGAGAATACAGAAAGAAATATGGAGTGCAGGTGCTAAAAGCTTGTGTAACAGTTGGTCGAAGGTGAGAAGCTACAGAATTTTGGGGGCAGGATAATGAGAAATGACAATGACTCAGGGAAAGCGACAGAAAAGCACTATCCCTTGGTCTTGCCGAATAAAGTGTTGGTATATGGAGAAAGTGAGGGAGTAAGATGGTCATGTGTAGATAAAGGGGGAAACAGAAATCATTAGGGGGGAAGGAGGGTCTGAGGAGGAGTAGACACAGTTGTATGAGTATTTAAGGCACGGCTCTTCTCCCAGAAGTCTCTGGATTGACCCTTGAAAATTAGGAAAACGAGGGATCAAGTCTCTTGCTCGTTATCTCTGAATCCTGCAAATCTCCCACCCCCTCCTTTTTTTTGAAGTGAAGGTCATATAACACACAATTAACCATTAAAAAAAATTTTTTTTTTTTTTTAATTTTAGAGAGAGAGAGTGAGGGCAGGGGGGAAGGGCAGGGGGATAGAGAGCCCTAAGCAGGCTCCATGCTCAGCACGGATCCCGATGCAGGGCTCAATCCCAAGACTCTTGGATCATGACCTAAGCTGAAATCAAGAGCTGGACGCTCAACTGACTGAGCCACCCAGGCGCCCACAATTAACCATTTGAGAGTGTACAACTCAGTGGCATTTCAGGCATTCACAATGTGGTGTAAGCACTACCTCTCTCTAGTTTCACCTTCCCTTTCTTTCCATTGGTTGTATTGGACTCTTTCTCTTTAATCCCACAGCTATGGCCTTCTTGCAAACTCCCCTTCCACCGAAGCCATCATTTCTGCTGGGACCCAGTCCCCAAAATGTCCTCTTTTGATACAAAAAGAAAATAAGATTAGCAAGACTTACACCTGAGAGCAGGGAAGCCAGGTCCTACCTGCCATTGCATTATTCAGCCCGGCAACCAACCCAGCTTTAGTGGGGGAGACGCTGGGGAAGTTGAGAAGTGTGGGGGGCTGTGAGGGCACCAGGCCTTCCAACAATATAGAGGAGAGACTTTCTCTATAAAAGGAGGGTACTCACCTGATTATCCTAGGCGGATTGCTAACACAGGTGGGTACTTGACTTTTCAGCTTTGTACATGACACTCATCTTCTCTGGTTTTAGTTTCTAACCCCATGGCTCTCAGGCAGCCTAGTAAATACCAATAACTTCTTTCCAAGGAGTACCTGTCATACTTAAGAGCTCGTACCTCCTGTATATGATAATATAATGGCATATTTATTCTTCTGTTCACATTTTGCATGAAAAAGGTAGAGAGTTACTAAAAACAAAAAACATCTGGGGCACCTGGGTGGCTCAGTCAGTTGAGCATCTGACTTCATCTCAGGTCATGATCTCATGGTTCATGAGTTGGAGACCCACACCAGGCTCGTAGCTGTCAGTATGGAGCCTGCTTGGGATCTCTCTCTGCTCCTCCCCCACTCACACTCTCTCTCTCAAAAATAAATATTAAAATAATAAATTAAAAAAACCCAAGTAACAGCTCACTGATGGCCTAACCAAAATAGTGCTGCTATCTTCTTTTAAGTCCCTGCTCAGTCAATAGTGATACTTCTAGAAGCTTCTGCAGTGATCTCCAGACAGTTAACTGCTATATTCCTCAGCACTTGTAATGCCACTTTGAGGACCAATCTTGAACTTGTTATAATTGTTCCTAATTTATCTCCTTAATTACGTTGAGGACCCAGAGGTCATGGGATGTGCTTTATGCACCTTTTTATTCTGTCTAGCTCAATGCCTGGTACTTATATGCAGTCAATAAATCCTGGAAGGAAATGTTTTAAAAAGGTCCTGTTTAGTCCCCATCATACATGCTGGATTTGCCTTCTATGAAACCAGTTAAGGGGCCAGAACAACCTTTCCTGGCTCCTTCCTGTGGGGAGTAGCAAAGAGAGCAATGAAAATGATTCAGTTCATGATTTCCCAGATGTAGCCAAAGTAGACAGCATGGACCCAAGCAGCTTCCTTGGATATTAAGAACTGAATATGGGAAGTGACTACAGTAGATTTTATCACCCAGTTGGACCAAACCATCCTTCCTCATTTGTTAGTCACCACTCATATTAGGAAAAATCCCTTGTAGAAATCACATCATTTCTGTCCCCACCATGCCACTAAAATTGCTCTTACCAAGATCAGCAGTGACTTTCTAATTGCAAATCCACTGGCCACTCTTACATCCTTCTTCTCCTTTACTTCTCAGATTGGACACTACCAATTAGCTCCTTCTTCTAGAAAATCTCTCCTAGTTCTCTCCTATATTGCTTAAGACTAATTTTTTTTGACTGCAAAGAATAGAAAACTTGTCTAATAGTGTTGTTGATACACAAGAACATTTATTTACTTAAAAAAAGAAGTCCAGAAGCAGTGGGCAGTTCCAGGTTCATTCAGAAGCTTACCTATGTCATCAAGACCCGTTCTTTCTATCTGTCTCCTTTGCTGTCCTCAGCATGCTGACTGTGTCCATCTTTGTTTGCTATCACATTTATGGTCACAAGATGGCCATGGCAGCTCCAGGCCTGGTGTCTTTGTTCCTTTGTCTCAGCAAAAAGAGAGGCAGGAGCAAAAGAATTTCTTCTGTGAAGTTCCTGTCTTTTTATACAAAAAGAAAAACTTTCCTAGGAGCCTCCCAGTAGGCTTCCCTTCCTATTTTGTTGACCAGAACTGAGTCCTATACCCACCCCTAGATTAGTCATTGGTAAAGAGAAATGGAATTACCAGGACTGGTTTGGTCCACTGTGATTTATCTCCTGATTTGGTGAAAGGAAGCCACCTTTCTTGAAATCAAAGGATCTTCCTTCTATCTGTATAAAACTGGAATTCTATTAATATGGAAGATGTAACACAGGGAATGGCTTTTGGACAAGTGTGACAGAGACTGGCCTAATTTTTCTGAGTCATGTCTCCTTTCCTCTTGGCCACACAGAGAGATTTTGTCATCTCCTAATCTCTCTAGCAGCATCCACGTTCCTGAGTTCCCACCAATGTAATGTGTGCAGAGTAGATCTATGTGTTTGCTACCTGCAGGCCTGGCCTATAAAAACTTCCTACACAAATAATCCATATTTTCTGCCCCCCCCCGCCCCCTTTTTTTTCCCGGCCAGATACAAGGCATCCAGTGGAGAAATCCAAGCCTCCCAGAAATGGTGAATCTGCAAGGATCAAGACTAACCCAGAACATCTCACATTCAGACATGCTAAAAAAAAAACCACAGTTTGAAAAGGTACCCATTGACTAGATCTGGAAAATTTTAGCACCCAAATAAAGTACATAAGGAATTATAAATTATTGAAAACCATAGTAATCCATGAACCTATGTAGCATTAATAGACAACTAAATTAATTAATTAATGAGAGATAAGGGAGGATTGCTACGAACAAGAATCATCAATAGACGTTAAATCTAGGGGAATCTGTTTAACAAGAAGCAGGATATTTGCATGGTCTAAGATTCTTCCCACAGATTGCTTATTACTAGGAACAAAATAGTATCCTGTGGGGGAATCAGACACCCCAACTACCAAAATTATTATCGCCCAGTGAGGGACAGTGACATCAGCTGACTTTGGGTTTCATATCCTGGGAAGGACACAATATCAATTATGTAGTATTCTGGCCAGGAATGGATAACCGGGATCTAATAATGAATAAATGTGAGACAAACTATAAAAATAACCATTGTAAAATGAGGAACATTCTATTGTCCAAACACAGGGGACAGGCTGTACTCTTCAAAAATATCAAAGACAGGGGCGCCTGGGTGGCGCAGTCGGTTAAGCGTCCGACTTCAGCCAGGTCATAATCTCGCGGTCCGTGAGTTCGAGCCCCGCGTCAGGCTCTGGGCTGATGGCTCAGAGCCTGGAGCCTGTTTCCGATTCTGTGTCTCCCTCTCTCTCTGCCCCTCCCCCGTTCATGCTCTGTCTCTCTCTGTCCCAAAAATAAATAAATGTTGGAAAAAAAAAATTAAAAAA
Source organism: Lynx rufus (assembly GCF_022079265.1). Taxonomy (NCBI): domain Eukaryota; kingdom Metazoa; phylum Chordata; class Mammalia; order Carnivora; family Felidae; genus Lynx; species Lynx rufus. The sequence goes on along the minus strand of NW_025814834.1, from coordinate 125,122,541 downwards.
AAAATATCAAAGACAGAGAAAAGCTAGGGAATGGGTGCAGATTGAAGGAGATTACAGAGACAGGCGATGTATGATCTTAAACTGGATCCTATATGGGAAGGGGGAAAATGGTAAGAATGATGTATTGGATTAAGTGACAAAACTGGGAATATGAATGGTAGATTAAAGTATTATATCAATGTTAAGTCTCCTGGAATTGACAACTGTATATATGGTGTATGTAAAAGAATGTACTTATTCTTAGGACATTCAAGTATTAAGGGATAAAGGAGCATGGTGTATGCAATTTACTTTCCTTTTTTTTAAATAATTTTTTTTTTTTAATTTTTTTTTTTTCAACGTTTATTTATTTTTGGGACAGAGAGAGACAGAGCATGAACGGGGGAGGGGCAGAGAGAGAGGGAGACACAGAATCAGAAACAGGCTCTGAGCCATCAGCCCAGATGCGGGGCTCGAACTCACGGACCGCGAGATCGTGACCTGGCTGAAGTCGGACGCTTAACCGACTGCGCCACCCAGGCGCCCCATAAATAATTTTTTTAAAGTTTATTTATTTTTGAGAGATACAGAGAGACAGAGTGCGAGTGGGGGAGGGGCAGAGAGAGGGGGAACCACAGAACTCAAAGCAGGCTCCAGGCTCTAAGCTGTCAGCACAGAGCCCGATGTGGGGCTCAAACTCACAAACTGTGAGATCATGAACTGAGCTGAAGTTGGAGGCTCAACCGACTGAGCCACCCGGGCGCCCCTGCAATGTACTTTCCAATGGTCAGAAAAAAAAATGTGTATGTATATTGTCTATCTGAGACTGCAATTGTTAAAGCGAAAGGGGCAAAATATTAATAAACAAATCCAAGTAAAGGATAAAGGATATAGGAGTACTCTTTTTACTATTCTTTAACTTTTCTGTGTGTTTGGAATTATTCCCAAATAAAAAGCTTTCTGGAGACTAGATTTTAAAAGTCATTGAGGATTCCCTCTCGTTTCAAAGGATTTTTGCATGTTTTGCCCCCCATCCTTTCCTTTGGGCCTTTACTCTCATATGGTTTTTCCCTGTTTTAGAACTGTTGGCTTCTGCTTGAATTCTCTTTTCTTCCTGGCCCCTTGGGTTCACTACTTGTTCTGATAGTTTGACTAGCTTTTTGATTAAACTTTTCTCATGACACAGCCTTTGGGTCAGCTTCTCCTAGTTGGCCTTAAGCTCTGCAGCTCCTGAGCAAGTGACTTCTTGCCTGCAACACTGAATCTAGGCTCTAGGCCCAAGGGGAATGTTGTTATACCCTAGGTGAGATTTAATGCTTCCAACTGGCATTGGCTCCGTCTACTTCTGTGGCTGCACTGATTCTGTCTGGGAGCAAATAGTTCTCAATCTGCCCCCTTTCTCTCCATGTTCTCTGCTTGACCAAACCCTCATCATAGCTTATTTTTATTTTTTATTTTAGAGACAGCAAGAGAGTGAGCAGGGGAGGCCGGCAGAGGGAGAGAGAGAATCCCAAGCAGAAGTCCAACACAGGGCTCCATCCCACGACCCTGGGATCATGACCTGAGCCAAAGTCAAAAGTAAGTAGGACGGACACTCAACCAACTGAGCCACCCAGGCCCCATCATCGTAGCTTTCTAATTAGGATTTCTCTAGTGTTACACATTCTACAAGACCAGTGCTCTAACCCCTGAGCTATGGAGCCTTATCCTTAGTGTTACACATTCTAGTCAGCCATCCTCCAGCCACTAGCTTTCTCTTTAAAGCACAGATTCCTTCATATTACCTGTCTGATTAAACCTCTAATTACCTGTCTGATTAAACCTTCATTGCCTTTAAAACCTGATTCAGGGGGCGCCTGGGTGGCTCAGCAGACTCTTGAGTTCAGCTCAGGTCATGATCTCACGATTTGTGGTTTCAAGCCCTGCGCTGGGCTCTGCGCTGGCAGTGTGGAGCCTGATTGGGCTCCTCTCTCTCTCTCTGCCCTTTCCCTCTCTAAATAAATAAATAAATAAATAAATAAACAAACAAACAATCAAACAAACAAACAAACTTAAAAATCTGATTCAGGGGCGCCTGGGTGGCGCAGTCGGTTAAGCGTCCGACTTCAGCCAGGTCACGATCTCGCAGTCCGTGAGTTCGAGCCCCGCGTCAGGCTCTGGGCTGATGGCTCGGAGCCTGGAGCCTATTTCCGATTCTGTGTCTCCCTCTCTCTCTGCCCCTCCCCCGTTCATGCTCTGTCTCTCTCTGTCCCAAAAATAAATAAACGTTAAAAAAAAAAAATTAAAAAAAAAAATCTGATTCAGTTGAGGCACCTGGGTGGCTCAGTCGGATTAAGAGTCTTGATTTTGACTCAGGTCACAATCTCACAATTCGTTAGATTGAAACCGCTCCCCTCCCCCAACCCCGGGAGGTGGGGGGAGGCTCTGCTCTTACAGGGAGGAGCCTGCTTGGGATTCTCTCCCTCTCTCTCTCTCAAAATAAATAAATATTAAAACAATAAAATCCAATTCAATCTACTTTACTAATTCCACATCATGCCACTTCTCTGCCAAACTGTAAGCCCTTTCAGAGCATGGACCATGTCTTTCTTTTTTGTATCTTTAATTTCTAATACAGTCCCTGGCACACAGAAGATACTCTATTAATAGATATTTGCTGAATGGACAAATGAACCCTAACTACATTAAACTTTGACATTTCTTTGACCATTTTATGTTTAAATATCTCCTTCTCCAAAGTCTTCCCTGGCTCTGTCATTCAAGTCTCATATATGTCTCCATGAATTTTTCCCCCCCTCACAAGACTGTAAGCTAAAGGAAAAGTTCATGTCATATCCATTTGGCATCTGACCCAGTACCTAAGAGAGTTCCTGGAGTAAAGCAGGCATACAATTTGTTGGATGGATAAATGAATGATATTAGAGAGGGGAAAAAAGCAGATTTTGAGAAGGTCTCCATGCAGTGAGGCAGGCTGAGGAAATGGCCTGAGAACCATGGAAATAGACAAGAATAAACAAATAAGGCACAAGGAAGTCAATTAAGTAGACAGATGACGATGCAGAATCAAATGATTAGAATAAAGTGGGGGTCAATCAGGAAAGGCTCCTTAAAGCTGAATTTTGAGATGTGTTTGAAAAGAGGAAAGGGACATAACTTGAGTGAACAGGGGCCTAGAAGCAGGTCATGGAGTTTGGTTGAGCCAAGTCATGGTGAGCAATTAGTGTGTGTGTGAAGTCTGACTTTTGAGCACGATCAGTTTCTACACCAGAGCTCAAGTTCTGCCTTTTTCCTGGCTCCCCAAGCGGGCATACTTGCCCACTCTCTCTATTTTGATGCTTCCCAGGTCAGCCCAATGTAGAACTTTATGTTCTCTAAATTCCCTGTGAAAATAAGCAAACAAAACTGCCCTGTGAGATTGAACACTTGCTAACCTTGGTCCCCTAGGGAAGTAAACTTCCGGTTCCCAATGTAATAGTATTGCTCCCTGTGTTGTTAAGCCAGAAAAGAAAGCCTAACATAGGAACTTAGCATTATCACTTCTTCACAAAAGTATGAACACATTTTCACAAAAATTCCTTTTTTTTTGTTTTGTTTTTGGTGAGGAGATGGGGATCCAAAGAGGTCAAGAACGTATAAGTGAGATCTGAGAAGTACAGTGTAATAGGAAAATCTTAACGTAGCCACATCTGTCCACCTCTTCAAAGAGTATATGCAGACACCCCTTGTGCTGACCAGTCACTTTGTAAGGCTCAGATCATTGCTGCCTCCAGCACTTGCAGAATAGAAAAAAGTAGATTATATTATTGTCTCTCTAAAAATGGTCCCTACTTTAGGAATAAGAACATTTTACACAGCGGGAGGTACATCTGAAGTCCTACAGTCTCTTGACTCTGGAAGACGGCAACTGTCTTTCTGTAAGGATAACCTAGTTTTCAGTGTCCATTTTTTCAGAATGCTCTGTGCCCAACGCACCTCGTTTCCTGAATACCCAGCCTTACCACCTCCTGGTAGAGGCAAGAACATTACCGTAGCATTTGCTCACAGCTCGTTTTGAGGTGCTGGGTCCAGAGCACAGCTGTTCTTTCTCACCTCCTAATGCAAACCCAGGTTCCTAAGGCGGCAGTGGAAGAGCCTTAGTGAGGGGCTCCTGATGTACGTGGAGGCTTCCAGATCCCGTACATGGAGGCCACTCTGCTAGAACGTCTCTAGATTGCAACGAAACGTTAAAGCCTAAACTGAGGTAATTCCTCACCAGCAGGGTGGCTTCCCGGGTAGGCAGTGCCTCCCTGAGCGCTGCCCAATCTCTGGGGGTGTCACACTAGACTGTGGTGATGTCACACTGTCTGGGATGACATTTTACAGCTGGACCCCCCCCCCCCCCCCACCGCCACCAAGCACCTTTAAATCACCGCGGAGTCTGCCGCGGGGAGGGAGGGGGCGGGGAATCCGGCCCCCGCACTCGATCCACACTGACTCCCCACGGAGGTCCTCCCGGTCCCACTCCCATCTGTACTATGTTGTCGTCCTAATCGTCCCGCTCCTCGGCACTTCCGCCTCAGTAGGTGTCATGGCGCGGGGCCGGTGAATGGTTCCCGCGGGGCGGGGCCGCCGGAGGGGGGGGGGGGCGGTCGCTCGGCGCTCGACTCGTCGGGTCTGGCGACAACGGCGGCTGCGGAGCCAGGGGCCCGGCGGTGGCCCCGGACGGCAGCAGGAGGCCCAGGCGGGAGCGCGCGGGGCTGAGGCGGCGGCGGCGGCGGCGGCCAGGGGCCGGGCGGCGGAGCGGGCGGGAGGCTGAGGGGGCGCCCCCCGCGGGACAGGCGCGGGGACGGCTCCGGGGGGCGGGGGCCGGGGCCCGGGCCGGCTCGCGCGGGGGGTATGATGACCCGGCGGCGGGGCCCCGGATCTCGTCTCCTCCGCCGCCTCCTCACGGCAGCCCCAGCTCGCGGCTGAGAACCAGACCCACCGGCGGTGAGTCGGGCCGGGCGGGAAGGGGCTTCGGCGGGAAGCGAGCTCCCATCCGCTCCCCGAGGCGGGGCCGGCCGGGCCGCGGGGCTCTTCGGGGCGCCCGGCCTGCGGGGGGCGCCTCCCTGGGCGCGCCCCCACCCGGGACCCGGCGCCCAGTCCTGCGGCCCGGTCGTTCGCGGCCGCGGAGGGGCTTGCGTCCTCGGGAAAGCGCGAAGGCTCCGGGTTTGTTTTCGGGGCAACTCCCCCAGCCTGCTGCCACTTCTCTTCGGGGCGTGTTGTTGTCCTTAGATGACAGGGGGCCGCCTTGCGCCTCCTCACCCGGCCGGTTCTCTCCCCCCCCCCCACCCCCCGGCCGTCGTGGCAGGTTCCCAGCGTGTGACTTGTGCGTGTGCATTTCACAGCTCTGCTTATCACCATGGTTTTGGGTTATTTGTGCTCTTTGCGACCAGAAAGCGGTGCCTGGAAAGGACGGCAGTGGTGGGGTGGGTGTGGAAGCTTTTTCTGTCCTCTCCGCTTCTGTTCTTTAATCGTTAGGTTTGTAATTTGTAATGATGGTGGAGACTACGTGGGACCAGCCCACCTAATGTGTGTCTGTGCAAGGCGGATCTAGAGGTCTGGCTCAGAGGGAAACTTTTGCTGTCGCCGCTTTCCCAAAGCTTTCGTTAAAAAAAAGAAAGAGAGAGAGAGAGAAGGTGAGGAAACAACCAAAAACTCTTGGGTAAGGCCCGCACTTTCATAGGTCTGTGGGAAAGAGGCCCTTTTTGTGTTTAGCAACCAAGACTTGGGGCTCGGTCTCCAGGAGCGCTGGTCCAACCTCCAGTTTGTTGTGGTGACAAGTCGTGAGCCTTGGCCTGTGTTTATGCTGGGCGCGTTTTCTTTCCTGTTTAGGTGGGGGAAGGGGGGAGGGGCTCGAGAAGGGGAAAAAACAATCCCAAGCTCCAATTGTCTTTCCTCCGCTTAAGCCTCGACCTCAGTTGTCGATGGACTCGTTTTGAGGCCGCCCGAGGTGCTTTTCCTTAGTGACACTTTGGGAATTCTCAGTGATTGCATCAAAGTATTCATTTCAACTGTAAAAATTCTTCTGCCCGCTCTATCCTTTATCTTATTTGTTCCTTAGTAACTGATGAAAACAGCAGCCTGGCTTCCTGCTCTTGATGAAGTGGGGTTAAATTAAGTGGCTGATGCCCTCAGCGAAACCTACAATTTTGTTCTTGTTTGTGTAAAGCTATTTTAGATTCCTGGTCTGGTGTGTGTGTGTGTGTGTGTGTGTGTGTGTGTGTGTGTGTGTGATTTAGAGATTGTAGAGAATTCAGATCATTACCAGTTTTTATTTATGTAGGTCTAACGCTTTCTGTAAAACATTAAAAAATCTAACAAGTCCTATTACTTAATAATTGTTATTTAGCTGGTGATTTTGGACCTCCCCACGTAATGGGTTCTGGGTTCTGTGTTACAATACTGGTATCCTTCGCTTTAAGATACTGCTCCTTGCTTGAAAGATATTCTGGTAAAGTCACTTGTGGTTGGGACTGAAGGCAGCCAAGCCAGTAAAGCATCTGATGAGTAAAATGGTGATTGAGATCTTGTAAATGTGTCTACTGGTTCTAGTTGGTAAGTAGGACTTTTGCTGTGATTCTCATAAATAGTTTATACTGTTTTTGGATATTATAGGTTTATGGACTGTAGAGTAAGTTGATTGGTAACTCGAGATTGAAAACCAAACCAGAACTCCCTCCTAAAAGAAAAAGAAGATAATCTCAAAATTCACAGTTCTCTGGAAAATCGAATTTCTTCATTCTGTGGTTTTGTTTTCATAAGCACAGCTTAGTCACTGGTTGTGTTGGGAGAAATCAGGGAGCCAGACCTGCCCTGTAAACTTCTTACACTTGGAACTTGTGCAACTTGTTGGTTATATATTGTAACCGGTCCTTTTGTAATTTGAACTAATTTTGCAAACATGAACTTCCTGATCTGTCCTTTTATTTTCATTTTCAAGACTGCATAAAGCAATCCATATTTTTTTAGTTTTTTTTTAAAGTTACAGTTATTAATTTCTCCCTAGTCTCTTCCCTTACATTTCATGCCAATCTGAACACAAGTGATCAAAATCATTTTTCCTTCAAGCACTACCTCAACAGTCACTGATTTGCTTTTTGTTTCCTTTTTTGTTCCTAATTTCCCAGCTCCCTAACATGACTTAAGTATTTTTGTAGAGCATAATTTGGCTCTTTAAAAAAACTTACATCCTGTTTTTATATTTCTCTCTCTCTCTCTCTCTCTCTCTCTCTTTTTGGTTATATCATCTGAGCAATATTCTAAGCTCTTTGAAGATAGGGAAATGTGTGTATTTCTTTTGGAATCTTTAAGGGCACCTGGTACAGTGCTTTCCCAGTGTTTAGTGGAAAAGAATCAGAAGACCTGAATTCTTTGCCAGCATTGCTACTCATTAGCTCTGTGTAAAACTTGTCTGCCTTTCTTGGGTCTCCTTTTTCTCATCTTGGAATTAGGGGGTTTTGGAAAGAATCTTGTAAGGTCCATTTTAGCTGTCAGACTCTGTACTTTTTGCTAGTGTCTTCTGCTTCTCAAACAGTTTTTCATTTTTCCACATTCCCTGGCATGCTGGTAAAAGTTATCTCATCTGAAAGAACTTGTTCTACCTTCCATCTGCCAAACTGTTGTTACCTTATTTAAGTCCTGTTTTCCTTAAGCCTTTGCTGACGGATCTAAACAGGGTCATCCCAGCGTTTATGTTCCATATTCATCTACGCTGTTAATTTGACATTTTCCTTGTGCTTGAGACTCTTCGAGGTATAGCTTTCTTCATTCTAAACTTTATGGGACTTGTAGACTGTCCTGTCATACATCAAGATCAAGATTGGTACTTTTTTACAAACACAAAAAAGACTGACTTTTCTTTGGTTCTGTTGCTATAGATTCATCATTTCAAATAAATAACAGAGCTGTTGAAATTTAGGAGAAGATGTCCTGCTTAGAAGGAAAGTACCCATCAGCCAGTTTACCAAGATATTACAAAATATTGATTATATGGCTGTAAATTACATAGAATTGTAGAGTTAGTCTTTCATCAGCTAACACCACTTATTCCACACCCTCTCTTTGCATACTAGTTGGGGAGCTGGCTTGTTGGTTCCTTCTGAAGGAAAGTGCTACAGGAAAGGGGTGGGGAACGTCCATTCAAATGGTGTCCTTAGGGTTTCAAGCTTATTTTTTCCTTTTGTATCACTACACTTAGAAAACTAATCTATATATTCTCTTGTAGGCAAGGGACTATAATTTCTGTCACTTGAACATTGCTCTAATTTAGAATGACACCTGAGATCCCCTTATGTTTACATATGGAGAAGTATGTGATCTCTTTCTAGTCATTCATCCTAGCAAACATTTGACACATACTATATGCTAACCATTGTGATAGATTCTGGTGAAAGAAAGAAAGAGAGAGAGAGAGAGAGAAAGAAAGAAAAACCTTCTGTGCTACTGAGAATTGTCCTCATGAAACTTGAAGTTTGGATGTCAACTTTGAAATAAATAGTCATACTTAGAATGAAATTTAGGGTGACCTCATAAGTTAATATGTGATCTGGCCCTTGTCTGCCTCTTTGGGCCCTGCTTCTATTATTTTCTTCCCTCTTCTATTCCATCCATACTGGATCTCTTCTTCAAATAGGCCAAGAATGTGTCTTGGCACCAACTGTTCTCTTTCACTGGAGTGGCTCCTTCTTGTCAATTAGGTCTTAGTGTAAGTACTACCACCTTACAAGGCCTTCCCTGACCACCAAATCTAGAGTATGTCTCCCCTTCCCACTGTCTCTATCACATTACTGTGTTTTCGTCATAGCATTATCACTAGCTACTATTTTCTTGGGTGTGTGTGTGTGTATTTGTCTTCCCAGCAGAAAGTAAATTCCAAGAGATAAGGGAACTTGTCCATCCGGAACACCACTTGTTATCCCTAGTGTCTAGAAAAGTGCCAGGCAGACATATTAGGTACTCAATACATGTTTGTTAAGTGAATAAATGAAATAAGTAAGTACAAGTGTGGTGAGTGGTAAGAAGTGGTAGAGAATGCTGTGAGAGCCTTTACCAGGAAACGTAAGCTAGTATGAAGTGGTCTGGGCAAGGCTTTCCTGAGTGTATTTGTCAGCGTAAGGCTGACTAAAATGTACATAACCTAGGAAAATAGTTCTTCTCTCATGCAACAGCCTGAAGTAAATGTTCCGGGTTGAACTGAGCATTCGTGGTGGGCAGGCGGCTCTGCTCTGATCATCCAGAGACAGTTCTTTACATCTTACTGCTCTGCCTCGCTTGGACGTGGTCTCATGGTGGAACCTGGGTCTCCACAGGTTCTTGCTGCTGGAAATGGAAAGGAACACCAAGAGCTCACCCACACATCACTTTCTGTTGGTGAGAGGGACTGGTAAACACAGCCATGTGCCTGGGGTGAATGAGAGAGTAGATTTTGATCCAAACCAACATTCTGTACCACACTGAAAGAAGTGAGGCTTAAGCAGAGAGACTAAAAGGATAAGCAGAAGTTAGAAAAAGAGAAGGCTAACAGGCAAAAACAAAGTTCAGAGAGGGAACGTTACGTGTGAAGGAACTAGGATGGGAGAAATTTAGCACTGCTGGAAATTTAGAGATTTTGGACTTTATCGTAAGGTTTTAAGCAGGGGACGGATTGGCGCTTTTTAAAACTTCAGTTGTAAAGAATGAATTGGGAGAAAGGAGCTTAAAAAGGAGGCTTGAGAGTACCATTTGGGGGAGGCAAGTTAGGCTTAGTCCAGGATTGTCAGCAGGGGTGGAGAGAAATGGGTAGAGTGGAGAGAGAGAGGATATTGCGGTGAAGGAGTTTTCTTCCCAAACCTGCTTGCTTTACTTTTACAGCTTGTGTTTTCTCACTTACCTACTTGAATGATATGAATATTCTTTACCTATCAGCGTGCTCGAGAATATGTACATCTGTGTACATGTCAGCCGAGGACAAGTGCCTCAGAGGCAGGCAGTCAACATACAGTATTGATTTTAGGTTATTTTAGGTCACCAATTGTTAAATTGTATCAAAGAAGCAAAGATGATACTAAGTGAAAGCAGTAGGAATTTATTTTTGGTGTGGAAGATGGAAGTTACCTGAAGGGTAAAGACAGAACTCTGACAAATGATTATCTTGGTTGTCATAACCAACTGTTCCATTCATAGTTATAATATTTGAATTCTTTACAGTAAGGGTACCTACCTGTGCTGCCCATAATAAATGTTGCTAAATAGATGGGACCATGTCAGGGAGTGAATGGGGAGGCTGTTAATTTTATTGCTTTTGAAAGCCTTGGGTTCTAGCAAGACTCAATTCTGTTTAGCAATTAATACAAGCATCAATAGCTTTTTGCTTATTAGTTCTAGTTCCCAGATTAATGCCGTGGCCTAATTTGTCATTATATTCAGATGGTTAAATACTTGAAAAGTCAGGTATGAAATGAAAAGACTAGTTTATTATTAGAGTCAAGAGGTAGAACATTTTCAAGAAGTCAGAAATAACTTCTATTGGCAGCTGTTCTCATGTGAATTGAGAATATTTGTAACTTAGCAGAGTCTGATACATAGTAAGTTTTCCACAGATGTTAATCCTGTTCCATATCTTCCTTTGGGAGGTCTCACCCTAGGAAGAAAATTGCTTCCCCACTTTGCAAAGGCAAATTTTATGGAACATAGTATCTTTATCTTATGTCTAAAAATGGCTGCTTGTAGCTGAATTATATAAATAAGAGTGTTGATTTTTCTAGGCAATTTTGATTTTGTATCTTCTCCTCACCTAGTGCTTGTTGAGGTCAGGATGAGTCTCAGCCACACTGGCATGATATTAATTACCATACACACATGCTGTGGGGAAGGCCAGTGAAATTCTGGATTGTTCTTTCCCTGTGGGTAGACATAGAAATTTGTCTTACTGAATAAGACTTATATTCATTTATTTATATACTTAAACTTTCAGAAAAATTTCCTAGAACTTGTGCTTTTTGCAGTGCTCAATGTGAAGATTTGAAACCACCAGTATCTGTTATTTTGTGTATTGGGTGAAAGTTGTCCATAACATTACTCTGGTAAATGTAATATTTTAAAAAATATTTCGTTTTTTTTTTTTTTTATTTTTTTTTCAACGTTTATTTATTTTTGGGACAGAGAGAGACAGAGCATGAACGGGGGAGGGGCAGAGAGAGAGGGAGACACAGAATCGGAAACAGGCTCCAGGCTCTGAGCCATCAGCCCAGAGCCCGACGCGGGGCTCGAACTCACGGACCACGAGATCGTGACCTGGCTGAAGTCGGACGCTTAACCGACTGCGCCACCCAGGCGCCCCAAAAATATTTCGTTATTAATGTACTTTCAAAAATTTGGCATTAAACTTCATGAATTCTATTCAGTATTATTACTTTAGGCTTCCATATTCTTAGACATAGCTACAAACTACAAATTTTGTATTCAAATTCTTTCATTAAATATTTTTAGGTATATAAAATTTGTGCTCCTGTTTTTTTTTTTTTAATTTTTTTAACATTTATTTTTGAGAGACAGAGACGGCATGAGTGGGGGAGGGGCAGAGAGAGAGGGAGACCCAGAATTTGAGCAGGCTCCAGGCTCTGAGCTCTCAGCATAGAGCCCGACACAGGGTTCGAACTCAAAAACTGTGAGATCATGACCTGAGCTGCAGGTGGACGCTTAACCGACTGAGCCACCCAGGCACTCCTGTGCTCCTGTTTCTTCATAGATTATTAAAATTAGTAGCTCAACAGATACACAGTGGAAAACAAATTTCAAAAATTTGCTTCCTTTCATTGTTCAAAAATTGGCTCAGTTTTATGATAACTATTCTTGCATAAATTTTAATAGGTAAATTTTGTAAAGGTCTTACTTTGTTTAACATTTTTCTTCTATTATAATTTGGTATTGTGTCAGTGATATAGGCAGAACAAGATGACTTATGAATTCCTAGCTGTGGAGTTAAATTGCACTGACTTTAACTTTTAATTTACACTTTTTTGTCTTCAAGGTTCACGTAAATTATGGAAACTCTTGTTTAAGGTAAATCCAGATCACATTTTAGAAATTGAAGGCTGAGGATTTGTTCTTCATTCCAGCTGTCTAGTCCAGTGCAGATGGTTTTTAGTTACATTCAGTCACAAAGAAATGTACACATTGCTTTTTTATGTCTGTAACATCCTTTGTCACGCTTCCTTCCTTTCTTGTGTGTGTTTATTCTCTTATGACTGGTAAAATTATACTATGTGTTTCGGAGTGGAAACTTCCCCTGTATCTCAGAGACTGCACAGATAAAAGAGAGGGATATTTGAAAAATAAAACCAAGCATTTGAAAATCTTGCAGTTTAATGAGTGGTAGGGCGTAGATTGGAGGTTGGTAGGTAAGGGTCAGAATCATCCAATGAATACTGCCTGTCTGTATATTGCCAGAGTCTGGTAGTTTCTGGTGATGTAAGCAAACATCAAGACAGATATGGCACCTATCATGCAACTATCCTGTAGCTGGGAATGTAAGTAACATTAAATAAATAATTTCAAGTTGTAAGGGAGGAGCAGGATGCTATGGGTGTGCATGGTGGGAAGGATGGTGGTGTATGTGTGTGTGAGAGAGAATGAATGGTTTTCCCAGAAGAAAATCTTCAACGTATCAGAGGGCCTTCCAAGAACTGGAAGGAGGGCAGCATGGCCGGAATGGGAGATTTTGGAACACAGAAACCAGATTTTTGTAGAGCTTGTTAAGGCAGATTGAGGATTTTGGATTTTATCCACAAAGCAATGGAAAACTTTGGAGGCAGGAGGAGGAAGGTGGTTAAGAAAGAGAGAGCAGTCATCTGATTTGCATAATTTAAAAACAAAGATCCCCAGAGTGCATTCAGGATTAGTTTGGAGGCTCCTGGCTGTTTGAACTAGAAAGGTCCCAATAGGGGTAGAAAAAAATGGCTGATCTGAAATATACTTAGGTGGTAGAATCGGTAGGATTTGGTTATAGATTAAAGATGAAGTAATAAAGGGAGAAGAATGAATTTCAGACACTAAGAACTTCATATGTATTAAATAATTTAATTCTCAGAGTAACCCCATGAAGTACGTATTGCTATCACCAATTTACAGATGAGGAAACTGAGACTCATTTCCTCTCTGATTTTTGGCTTGAGATGTTGTATATATGGTGGTGTCTCATAATAGAGACAGAAGACTGGGGGTGGGGTTGAGGCTCATAAATTTAATTTTGTACATGTTAAATTTGAGGTATATTCAAGATACCCAAATTGCAGTATGGGATTGTTATTTGGAAATAAGAATTTGAAGTTCAGGAGAGAGAAGTCTGAGTTAGAAATAAAGATTGGAGAATCTTTTGCAGATGACTAACCCTGGGAAGTAGTTACTGAAAACGGGGGAAGTGTGGACAAGAGAGGGAGGACTAATGTAGAGCCTGAAAACATCTGAGTGTTACATGGTCGAGAAGAGAGAAGATAAATACGAAATGGTTATATGCTATGTCAGTGGTTTGGACTTTATTCTAAAAGTTTTAGCTTTGGGAGTCTTGGGGTTTATTGAGCTTGAGATATTTAAGCTTGAGATGTTCAGGGACAAAAAGCTGGGCTTTTCTCACCCCCTTTCTCCATATTTTTTGTGAGAATTACTTCCTGTGGTTCTTCAGGAGATCCTCTCTATAGGTTTCACATCATTTGATTACTTTTTTCTGATCATTTTATCAGTGGTCCTCTTATATTGTAGTGGGCAGAGCTAAACACTATTAAAATAGTGTATGACCTGAGCAGAGTAGATAGCATTCACTTTGTCCAGCACATTCTGGACACTATTTCTATGAATGTAGCTGAAGATTGAAATAGCTTTTGAGGGGAGGGGAACATTATCACATAATATTTCTCTTACCAACTGAAAGTGTTTTTCGTATACGTATGCTCCCGCTAAGCCTTGTATTTCTTATCCTTGTGCTTTGTGGTAGTCATATTTTTTGGACCTAAGTAGGATTCTGTATTTGTATTAAATTACATCTGCTAGATTTGTGTTGTGGTTTCTACCCTATTGTGATCTTTTTGGACCTGTTCCTTAGCAATATATTGAGTATCCTGCCCAAATTTGGTTCATCTGTAAATTTTATAAGCATGCCATCTATGTCTAAATTTAAAGAATTGATCAAAAAGGTAATCAGGGGGTGCCTGGGTGGCTCAGTTGGTTAAGTGTCCGACTTCAGCTCAGGTCATGATCTCATGGGTTTGTGGGTTTGAGTCCTGTGTTGGGCTCTGTGCTCAGTGCTCGGAGCCTGGAGCCTGCTTCAGATTCTGTGTCTCCTTCTTTCTCTCTGCCCCTCCCCTGCTTATGCACGCACGTTCTCTCTCTCAAGAATAAATAAATAAACATTAAAAAAAAAATAGAAAGCTAATCAGGGCAGGAGTGAAGACAGCTGTGGAGTGAGCTCTGGGGCCGTAGAGTCTGGGTTTGAATACCTGTGCTGCCACTTAATGGTTGTGCTGTTTTGGGCAAGTTACTTTAAACACTCTGTGTCTTAGTTTCCTCATCTGTAAAGTGGAAATAGTGTTAGTATATTCTCCATAGGGTGAGAATTAAATAAGTAATGCATGTGAAGTGTTTAGACTACTACTTGACACATAGTAAGGGATCAGTCATCTAAGCTGTTGTTATTATTATCATGCTTATTATTTTATAAACCATCATAGATGTTCATGCTCTTTTAACAATATGACCTACTATTGCTGAGTCTCAAAGAGTGCTTACGGTTGTGTATTTAGACCAGAAGGTTGAACTTTCTGTGCTAGGAAACATGTTTTAGAAAATGTGTGAGATAAAATCTTAGCCAGATAGTTATATTTTACTTGTGGTTTTTCTAAACTAAAAGTTTTCTTATCTATTAATTGAGGAGTTGTATAAAATTGAGGATCTAATTCTTCCTGTCTCTCGATGTAGGTATGGCATCACAGCTGCAGGTGTTTTCCCCCCCATCAGTGTCGTCGAGTGCCTTCTGCAGTGCGAAGAAACTGAAAATAGAGCCCTCTGGCTGGGATGTTTCTGGACAGAGCAGCAACGACAAATATTATACCCACAGCAAAACCCTCCCAGCCACACAAGGGCAAGCCAGCTCCTCTCACCAGGTAGCAAATTTCAACATCCCTGCTTACGACCAGGGCCTTCTCCTCCCGGCTCCTGCAGCGGAGCGTATCGTCGTGACCGCTGCTGATAGCTCGGCCGGTGCTGCTACGGCAACCTTCCAAAGCAGCCAGACCCTGACTCACAGAAACAACGTTTCTTTGCTTGAGCCATATCAAAAATGTGGATTGAAAAGAAAAAGTGAGGAAGTTGACAGCAACGGTAGCGTGCAAATCATAGAAGAACATCCCCCTCTCATGCTGCAAAACAGGACTGTGGTGGGTGCTGCTGCCACGACCACCACTGTGACCACAAAGAGTAGCAGTTCCAGCGGAGAAGGGGATTACCAGCTGGTCCAGCATGAGATCCTTTGCTCTATGACCAATAGCTACGAAGTGTTGGAGTTCCTAGGCCGGGGAACATTTGGACAGGTGGCTAAGTGCTGGAAGCGGAGCACTAAGGAAATTGTGGCTATTAAAATCTTGAAGAACCACCCCTCCTATGCCAGACAAGGACAGATTGAAGTGAGCATCCTTTCCCGCCTAAGCAGTGAAAATGCCGATGAGTATAATTTTGTTCGTTCTTACGAGTGCTTTCAGCATAAGAATCACACCTGCCTTGTGTTTGAGATGCTGGAGCAGAACTTGTATGATTTTCTAAAGCAGAACAAGTTTAGCCCACTGCCACTCAAGTACATCAGACCAATCTTACAGCAGGTGGCCACAGCCCTGATGAAGCTCAAGAGCCTTGGTCTGATTCACGCTGACCTTAAGCCTGAAAACATAATGCTGGTCGATCCAGTGCGCCAACCCTACCGAGTGAAGGTCATTGACTTTGGTTCTGCTAGTCACGTTTCCAAAGCTGTGTGCTCAACCTACTTACAGTCACGTTACTACAGGCAAGTGGCAAATGCTAAAAAGCGTATCTTAGACTAGAGATCTGTCTTTATACTTAAAGGTGTTACATAGGGCTACATATAACAATGAATTTATTTACAGGGTCCAAGATAGAATACTATGTTTTACTTCATACCCCTGTGTGGCATTCCTATATGTAACATTATTTTATTTAACACTGGAAAAATTCAGTTTGATTCTGAAGGTTGTTTCTAGTTGAATGAATACTAGCATCTGGTTCTTTTTTAGTAAGTGCCATTATACCCAATTTTCCCATTCTAAAGAGTCTTTAAAAATATAAAGATGTTCACTTATTTGTAATGAATTTGGGCATATGCTGCTACTTTTTCCACATTCCTATCTTGGCAGGTAGGATGCCTTGGGAATAATTCCAGGTTTTTTCATTCTTATACATTTCCTATCTTGTGTAATTTAGAGAATTGAGTTTGTTGATTACCAAGGGCTCTTCCTGTTTTAACATCCTCTGTAATAGTTTGAACTTTTTTGGTTATGAGCTTATTTGGTTATCCTAGAATGTCCTTGACCCAAGTGCCTTATACTTCAGTGATTTATATTTCCAGATTGGTACTTCTAACAAAGCTACCTTTTTAATATATAGTAATTATTGGGACAGTACTTAAAGGGTGGTATATACAATGTTGTTTGTGCTGTTAACCAAGGAGAATTACTGAAAGGAAAGGGGGAAGTCTTTTGAAGTGAGCTTTTATTTCTCAGTACCTCATTTATTTGACTAGTTATTAATTTTAAGTAATCTGATAATTTTAGTGATCATTCATTAAATACAGATTTTCCACTCACCCAGTCAAGAAGTGAAACAATAAACAAAACATAGGTAATCCACAAAACATGTTTATCAGGAGATATGTCCAACATGTCAAATGCCTATATGAAATTTTGAGTAAATAGAAAGTCTGAACTTAGAAGTTTATATTATGTATGAAAGTAATAGAAGGGTGTTTTAACCATACAGGGGCTCAGAAAATATGCCATCTGCATATTTTTTTTTTCTAATGGTGTAAAATCTGCCTAACATGAAGTCTACCATTTTAACCATTTTTAAGTGTACCATTCAGTGTCATTAAGTACATTCACAATGTTGTGTAACCATCACCACTATTTCTAAATTTTTTTCGTCACCCAAAACAGAAATTCTGTAACCATTAAGCAATAACTCCACCTTCCCCCTTCCCCCTGGTAAGCTCTATCTGACTTTCTGTCTCTGTGAATTTGCCTCTTCTAGGTACTGCATGTAAGTGGAATCATGCAATATTTGTCCCTTTGTTTCTGGCTTATTTCACTTAGCATAATGTTTTCAAAGTTAATCCAGACTGTAGCATGTATCGGAATTCCATTCCTTTTCATGACTGAATAATATTCCAGTGCATGAATGTACTACATTTTGTTTATCCATTCCCTCGGGTTTCCACATTTTTGGCTATTGTGAATAATGCTGCAGTGAACATTAGCTCTCAAGTGTTTAAGACCCTGTTTTCAATTCTTTTGGGTATATAGCTAGAAGTAGAACTGCTGGATCATATGATAATTCTGTTTAATTTTTGAGGAATCACCAAACTGTTCTACAGCTACACTATTTTACATTCCCAATAGCAATGCATGAGGATTCCAATCTCTCCACCTCCTCATCAACACTTGTTTTTGTTTTCTGGGGATGGGAGGGATAATAGCCATCCTTATGTGTGTGAAATGGTATTTGATTTGCATTTCCCTAAAGATTAGTGATCTTGAGCATCTTTTCATTTACTTATTGGACATCTGTGTATCTTCTCTGGAGAGATGTCTGTTCAAGTCCTTTGTCCATTTTTGAATTGGGTTTTTTTGTTGAGTTGTAAGAGTTCTTTATATATTCTGGGTATTAATCCCTCTGCAGATAGATGATGTGCATATATATTCTCTCATTCCGTGGGGTTGCCTTTTCACTTTGTTGATAGTGTTTGCACAAAAGTTTTAAACTTTGATGAAGTCCAGTTTGTGTGTTTTTTTTGTTTGTTTCTCATGCTTTTGGTATTATAGCTAAGAAATCATTGTCAAACCAGTGTCCTAAAGTTTTTTCCCTTTTGCTTTCTTCTGAGCGTTCTATAGTTTTTAGCTTTTATAAGAATATAATATAGACATAGATAGCTCTTATATTTTGTTCTTTGATCTATTTTAAGTTAATTTTTGTATACGGTGTAGGGTAAGGGTCCAGTTTCATTCTTTTGCATGTGGATATTCAGTTTTCCTAGCACCATTTGCTCAAAAGACTATTCTTTGTCCAGTGAAAGATCTTGACACTTGTCAAAATTCGTTGACCGCAAACACAAGGGTTTATTTCTGGGCTCTTTTGTCCATTGGTCTGTATGTCTGTCTTTATGCCAGTAGCACATCATTTTGATTACTTGTAGCTTTGTAGTAACTTTTAAAATCAGGAGTGTAAGATCTCCAGCTTTATTCTCTTTTAATATTGTTTTGGCTATTTGGGGTCCCTTGAGATTTCCATATAAATTTTAGGATGAATTTTTCTATTTCTACAAAAAACCTCATTGGTTTTTGAAGGGTTGCACCGAATCTGTAAATCACTTTGGGTAGTAATGACATTTTCACATTACATCTTCGAATCCACTCTTCTCTATTTTTATCTTTTCCTTTTATAACTTTGTAAAACTATGGTATTTCTTACTTGAGAGAGATGGAGTAAAGAAATTCCTAGAGCATTGGTTTCTGGTTTCATATTGCTCTAGGCAGTTGGGCTAATTTTGAGAATCTCTCCTCCATTTACTGATTCACTAGTTGGAAGATGTAGGTTCTGATTACTTTTTCTTTTAGTTTGCTCCTTTGAGTAATCCCACCACTACCCACTCGTGTGTATTTGCAGAAACACTCTACAGGTCCACTTACAAGCTCAGTTCTGCATCTTGTTGGGAGCCTTGGGGAATTAGGAGGGAGGGCACCGCTGTGGGGTGGGGGCTGATGGGCTCTTGCTTCTTGATCTCTTCTTCTCTAATCAGGCCTGCAGGTGTTCTTTAACTACTTGCCTTGGCTTGTAATGAAAGCAATTTTAAGATAGAAGAAGAGTGATAGAAATAAGAATTATTTTGTGAAATAATTTTGATGGCATTTTCTCTTGAGGGGCAAAGATTTGAGGGGTACATAGTTCTGGCTGCTTAGCTTTCTCCAATAAGTAATTCGTTTGAATAATTTTCAGTGTTAGGTTGCTGTCTTTGCCCCTTTCCCTGTCCTTTTAAATTCAAGTTGTGATTTGAATAATTTGGTTGTTTTGTTTTTGGAAACAAATAGGATTTTCAAATTTTTAAGTCCACTGGTGATTACTCTTCAACAAATCATCCTGCAAATCCATTGCATTTAATTGCTGAGTATAGGAGTAATTTTAAATGGAGCTAAGTTTACCCCTTAAAAACAGGAGTTCTTTCTGTGTATTACTGAGTAATTAGTGTGCATACTGAAGTCCAATATCCAGGGCTTGACTGCATTTAGGATTTAGCAGTGGGACTCTTCTGTTTTATCGCAGCAATACTTGATAATGAACCCAAAGCCAATGGAATAGCAGCTCAGGCATTCCTTCTTTATCATTAATTTTATCCACAGTGGTATTCTTCATGTTGCTTTTAGAGGCTATTACGTCCTCACCCTGTTATCTTTCAGAAAACCTCTGTGAAATCCCTTTGGCCATTGAAGCATCCTGGCTCCAAAGCCAGCCTTCCCCTTCCCCTCCTTTTTAGTTTACATTGCTTCATCTTGCTGATAACATGCCAAAATATTATCAGTTGACAAACTTTTGCCACCATCCTGTCTCTGTTAGCAGTGGGCATGGCTAAATGCCTTAGGCAGTGGAAATAATATTCTTTATTTCCTGGGCACTTTAAAGGTAAATGTAGACTAATTTCAAGAAAAGTTGCTGTCTTTGGGGCTTGAGTTTCAGGCACAAAGGTTTGCCATGCCTACAAGCTCAGTGCTTTTCCATTCTGAAAAATGGAAAACTGGCCTTTATTGAAAGTTGAGATCGCTGTATTTGTTATATATGGAAGGACAAAGTCTAGAGAAGGAAAGCATATTTTCAGTTTATCCTAGACAAATAAACATACTACAGTTTCACTAAGCCACAGATGCAGGAAGTTAAGACTTTATGTAACATATCTGATCTGATAAGTAAGTTTGATGCCTCTGAGATGGGCAGGAAGAAACAAAGAGTGTTCATGAAAATGAGCAGAGAATAATTTCTGCTGTTAAGTGATCCTACCCACAGCTTGCTCTGGGTTCTAGTAAAATAACGCTTTATAACTTTGGAGGAATTTTTTAGTTTAAAGAAGTTTGAAGTTGAGAAATCAAAAGACAGGGATTGCTATTTCTACAACCTGGTTACAGTAATCAGAGCCTGTTTAGTATTTGTTTTTTAAGGATGGGATGTATTTTCAAAGAAAAGACACTCACCATGTCTAAAGTACAATTAATGCCATTTTCCTATAAAAGTGAATATTGTCAGTTTGGATTTTTCCCTCTCTTCCCTGTGCTTCTATAGATAATCTTAAAAATTAAAAAAAATTTTTGTTAACATTTATTCAATTTTGAGAGACAGAGAGAGATAGTACAGCGGGGGAAAGACAGAGAGAGAGACACAGAATCCAAAGCAGGCTCCAGGCTCTGAGCTGTTAGCATAGAGCCCAACACAGGGTTTGGACTCACGAACAGAGAGATCATGACCTGAGCCAAAGTCGGACATTTAACCGACTGAGCCAGGCACCCCTAAAAAAAATTTTTTTAAGTTTATTTATTTAATTTGAGAACGAGAGAGACAGCGTGAAAGGGGGAGGGGTAGAGAGAGAGGGAGAGAGAGAGAGAAAGAATCCCAAGCAGGCTTCACAGCACTGTCACTGCAGAGCCTGACTCGGGCTCAAACTCGTGAAACCGTGAGATCATGACCTGAGACGAAACCAAGAGTTGGACGCTTAACCGACTGAGCCACCCGGGCGCCCCTCTATAGGTAATGTTTTTTACTGATCAGTTGTTAGAATGTCAGAGCTAGAAAGGGACCTAGAGAAGTAATTATCTCAGTATCATTATACAGGTAAAGTAGAACCAGAATTTTACTGTCTAGAGTTCTTACTGAGGGATTGAAAAATAATGGAGGCCAAGGGGAAAGATGATACAGTAGTGAAGATAGTACCAAGAATTATAATCTGAATTCAGAATTTAAAACATTCAGTCTTTAGAGAAGTACCTGCTTTAAATGATGCTGTTCTGTTCAGTAAAAGAAAATAATTTCAATCTTTTTGCTTCTTAGAGTTTAGGTCAGCCAGCATTTCTAGTTTCTAATGGTAGTGAAAAGCTCTCAGTAGACTGAGCAGCCTTATTTTATTTTTTTGCTTTTTTTTTCTTTTGGTACTCATCTTTTTGTATGGTAGATGGGGTAGAATTACTCTTTTAGTGAGTTTTTGGTAAAAATCCTTAGCTGCTTTTGTTACTCCAGAAGCAGAGTGAGACCAAATGGAAAAACTGATTCCAGCCAGTCTTTAGGGTTTTTTTTTTTTTTTTTTTTTTTGTCTAATGGGGCTTGGGGGCTGGAATTAGTATTTTTCTTAATTTCTCTGAAA
Organism: Lynx rufus; assembly: GCF_022079265.1. Taxonomy (NCBI): domain Eukaryota; kingdom Metazoa; phylum Chordata; class Mammalia; order Carnivora; family Felidae; genus Lynx; species Lynx rufus. The sequence goes on along the minus strand of NW_025814834.1, from coordinate 125,100,892 downwards.
CTTTAAGCTTTGGAAGCCTAACAATTACCACATATTATTGCTACTTTTTTAATGAAGTAAGTTATTGGGTAGCCTGCCCCTCCCTGTGACCTACCTTTGGATTTTAAAATGTCTTCCTGTTATAGTGAGAATGGCAGAATCAATCTGCTGCTCTTCAGTTGATGCTTAGGAATGTTCTAAGCCCAGTTTTTATTTTGGCACAAAGCCATTTGCACTTTCCCTGCCAGCTATTTTTGGCACTGTCATGAACTTGGAAATTAACGATTCTGCTCACTGAAAGTAAAAATTTTGTCCCTTTTCAATTTTAGAAAAGCTTTTATGTTTCTGGATAGTCTTACTCTCTAGTTTATTAATGCTGTTAAATTTGTGCCATCTTAAAAACATGCTATACTGGTTGGGGTTTAATTAAACTCTGAAACTCTGTCAGTAATATGTGGCTCTAGCCACCTGCAAAGAGTATCCCCTTTGAAGGTTGTTTCTTTGGTTCGCAGAACCACAGTTCACCTCAAATAGCATAAAAACAGGTGATAGTAGTCGTTCTATCCATAGCTGTCAAATAGTGGAAGTCTCAGCAGGCTCGGATCATCCTTCTGCTGTTTCTGTACAAGGGTCAGGAAAGCCTCTAGACCCTATGGAGTCCTCTACTTTACCTTATTTTCTAAGGGCTACTTACTTAGAAAAGTACTTGGGGAGGATATTCTTATTTTAGGAAATATCTTTATACTCTGCCTGCTCAATCCTCCCTGCTCCAGAGCAACAATAAGCACATATTACTTAAAAGTGAAGTTGGGGAAACCTATACATCCCATGAGGGTTCATAGCCTGTTAGATGGAGAGATCTGCTGAGGGGTCTGGAGCTGGTATTCCCTTACACATTCCAATTCTGTGACTTGTAAGAAGGAAAGGAAATTATTTGGAGATGATGATAAAATGTTTAAGAGCTCAAACCTTACATCCAGACTGCCTGGCCTCCATCATTTTGTAATTATGTGGCCTTCGGTGAGTTACTTATCTTCTCAATGCCTAGTTTCTTCATCTGTAAAATGGAAATGATACTTTATTACATAGAATCTGATACACCATTGATTAGAAAAAGAAACATTATTTAGGTCCCAATAAGAAAGTAAAAGCACTGCCAGTGAACTAAAATACATCATCATTTGCAAGAATCTTCTTGATTTCAGGGATGTTAAAATATGAAAAAAACAGGGATGCCTGGGTGGCTCAGTTGGTGAAGCGTCCGACTCTTGATTTCGGCTCAGGTCATAATGATCTTATGGTTTGTGAGTTCAAGCCCTGCATCGGGCTCCCGTGCTCCACGCAGACAATGCGGATGCTGCTTGGGATTCTCTCTCTCTTCTCTTTCTGCCCCTCCCCCACTCATGGTTGCTTGTGTGCTCATTGTCTCTCTCTCAAATAAATTAAAAAAAAAAAGTGAAACAAGCATTCATCTTAGAATTGATGACTTAACATTAGTAATACCTACTTCCATAGGATTTTTGTAAAGGAATAAGTGACCACATTTATGAAGGGCTTGTTAGAACATTTAATGGCACAGAGTAAGCACTATATAAGTGTCATCTATAATTATTATTGATATTAGTGATACATATTATCATCACCCTCCCCTTAAAAACCCATTTATCTCATAATTTTAGTCGTGGTTGGAAAATGCCATGTATACCATCAAGCCAAATTGAGTTATATAGGTGGGTATGTACTTAACTCTTACTTATTTAGAGACAGTACAATATACTCAGTTCTGGGGCCAGATAGCCACGGTTCACATTCTAGCTCTGCCACTTATTAACTGTGATTTTGGGCAAATTTTTTTTTGCCTCAGTTTCCTCTATAAATGGGGATAATAATTTTACCTTGAATGTATTCATACATATAAAGCTCTAGGCTTATGGTATTATCTTCGTTTTCTCTTTAAGGTTCCCTAGCGTTAGGTTTTTCACTTGGAGCATTAATGGAAATGAATATTCATTCTATAGTGCTGCCAACCACTATATTTCTGTAGAAGGCATTTCTGTAACCAAGGGGTATTTATTGATCAGGTCATTTAATTGATTTTTCCGTAATTAAAAAGGTGCTAAGAGTAAAAAGAATAAATCTGGGATCCCTTATCTGGGATCCCTTATCTGAAATCTGTGATTTCAAAATCCAGAAAGCTCTCAAAATTAAAAAACTTTTTCTAAGTTTGGTGTATTGGCAAAATCTGACTTGAAACAATGTAAGGCCGGGGCGCCTGGGTGGCTCAGTCGGTTAAGCATCCGACTTTGGCTCGGGTCATGATCCTCGCAGTTTGTGAGTTCGAGTCCCGTGTCGGACTCTGTGCTGACAGCTCAGAGCCTGGACCCTGCTTCCGATTCTGTGTCTTGCTCTCTCTGCCCGTCCCCTGCTCATGCTCTGTCTCTGTCTCAAAAATAAATAAAACATTAAAAAAAATTAAAAAAAAAAAGAAACAACATAAGGCTACTTAAGGTCTTTATTCACCAACATGGTATGACTATTCATTGACTTCGGTACAGAAGTATTAATGTGTTTGATTTGAGGGTGCTTCCCTAAACTCCATTGGGATTATTATGCAATATGTAGTTTATGCATGATAGTACCTTTCTGAAATTAAAAAAAAAAAAATGTGAATTCCAAAACACAGCTGGCCCCAGAGGTTTCAAATGATGGATTTTATATCAAAGATAGTTTTCAGTTTCTTTAAATCAATGTACCTTTAGCTGATACTAAAACGGGACTTAGTCAACATAATTTCCCCAGATAATGTTTATTTTTTAATTTGCTATTTTTGTTTTTGCTAGAGCCCCTGAAATTATTCTTGGATTACCGTTTTGTGAAGCTATTGATATGTGGTCATTGGGCTGTGTGATAGCTGAGCTGTTCCTGGGATGGCCTCTTTATCCTGGTGCTTCAGAATATGATCAGGTAAGAGTGTATACTTGAATAGAAAGCAAGTATTTACTAATGAAATAGATTTTAGAGGAAGAGAAGTACTTACTAGTGAAGTTTTTAGATATGGAAAGAATAGTCTAATTAGAAAGGATTTTTTAAGGATACAATTTTCTCTACCTGCTTTTTAGTCTGATGTTACATTCGCAATTCAACAGTTAAGAAAGGTTCTTATTTCATATTACTTTGGTACCTTTCCAGATCTGTGATGATTTATTAGAGAGACTGACTTTGGTTAATAAATGTGTCTTGTGAGTTTTTAAGATATGAAAGTAAAGAAGGATGAGGAATAGGAATTTTAAGAGTGACCTTTGGCTCACTCAGAGCTGTTACTTCCTTTTATACATGCCATATGCTGAAGTACTCTCTACAAATTGAAACACATTGGGCCCCGGAAGCTGTGATATATACTGGGTCTCTGTAAAATACGATTTAGGAGGGAAATCATAGGAGTTGAAAAGTATTGGAATAAATGGTCTGTATCTCAAAACAAAGGAACTTTAGAAAATATGCTGCAATTTCCCAAGGAGCTGGTCCTAAGGGGAAATGAAGGGAAATAAATTGTAAATTCTTATTTCTTGTTCTTTTAATAAAAATGGTTCTAACCACTATGCTGTAAGCTCTTTGAGGGCATAGACTGTTTCATCCCACTAGTATATCCTCAGCTTCTGGTACTGTGTCTGGCACATAGTAAGTACATGAGGTTTTTTAATTTTTTGTTTTTAAATTTTTTTTAATGTTTATTTATTTTTGAGAAAAGGAGAGAGAAACCGAGTGCGAGCAGGGGAGGGGCAGAGAGAGAGGGAGACACAGGATCTGAAGCAGGCTCCAGGCTCTGAGCTGTCAGCACAGAGCCTGACGCAGGGCCTGAACCCATGAACCGCGAGATCACGACCTGAGCCGAAGTCTGGTGCTTAACTGACTGAGCCATCCAGGCGCCCTTGTTTATTGTTTTTAAAGAAATAAATGGTTATCTGGAATTATTAAAAGGAAAAAAGAACAAAACAGTGTTTTTCCCTATTCAACCTAGAATTTTGATTCCTTGATCCATTTTAGATTCACCTTCCAAAAATTTGACTCTTTGGGCACGTCTTTGATTGAAATATAAAAAATGAATTACTCATGTGATACGTAACTAGTTATATTGAACTTTGAAATTTAATCTCTCTTGTACCTTGTGAGAAAGAAGCCAGCTTTCTTATTTTACAATAAAAAAGTGTGAAGGAGATGAAGTGAGGCAAAAACACAGTTGGTTGAACTAAACTATTGATTCTCCTTTTTGAGAATCCGATGAAGTTAGGGATGTGAGTCTTCTCAGAAAAATTTGCATATGGTATTTTGAGTACAAATTTAGGAGATTCATGGATCCCTAGTTAAGAAATCTTACTCTGAGCAATCACAGTCATGAAAGTGCCATCCCTAGGCCAGCCTTCAACTTTAGTAAACAGATTGGTACTGTAAATTTTCCTAGGAAGTAGAACCAACTAAAATTAGATTTAAAAGCTAAGGTACGCCTGAGGCTTTTTAAAATAAAGAGATGAACTGGTAGTTTTGAGGATTTTTGCCCAGTGTGCATAGATGTGAAACTGTGGGTGGTAGGAGGAAGTCATTTTTCCCATGTTGAATAAATGGGATACTGCTGTTTTAGAGCAGGATTGGGGATAGGTTATCCTGATGCATCTCTGGTTATACAAAAAGATTTCTGTGGCAGGATCTCTGTTCTTCCAGCCAAGTTTCTTTAAAACAACTTTATTGAGATAGACTTTGTATACCATGTAAGTCAGTGATTTAAAGTGTACAACTCAGTGATTTTTAGTATGTTCACAGGGTTGTGAACCATCCCCATAACCAGTTTTAGAACATTTTCATCCCTCTGTAATGAAACCCTGCACCTAATTAGCAGTCAATGCCCATTCTCCCCTAACCTGTACCCTCTCCTGCCCCTGGCCACCACTAATCTACTTTCTGTCTCTATAGACTTGCCTATTGTAATTTATCATATTTATTACACACAATGTGTAGTTTTTTTGTGATGGACTTCTTTATTAACATGTTTTCATCCGTGCTGTAGTGTGTATCAGAATGCCGTTACTTTTTATGGCTGAATAATGTTCCGTTGTATATATGTTCATCACATTTTGTTTATCCATTTATGTTTTGATGGATATTGAGTTATCATCTTTTGGCCATTGTGAATAATGGTGCTATGAACACTGGCATACAGATGTTTAAGTCCTATTTTCAGTTTTTGGGGGGTATATAGCGAGAAGTGAATTACTGGGTTATCTGGAAATTTTATGATTAAACAAACTGTTTTCCACAGCAGTCATATCATTTTGCATTCCTACCAGCAATACACAGGGGTTTCAATTTCTCTACATCCTTGCTAACACTGGTTATTTTACTTTTTTCTTTTCTTTTCTTTTCTTTTTTTTTTAAAGATAGCAGCCATCCTTATGGATGTGAAGTGACCGCACAGAGCCCACTGGGGATTGATTCTCTCTCTTCTCTCTTTGCCCTTCCCTCACTCAAGTGCGCCCCAGGGGATACCTGGTTTATCTCCTCTAGAGAAGTTTACTTAAGTCCATTGCCCGTTTTTGAATTGGGCTGTTTATTGTTGTTGAGTTGTAGGAGTTTTTATATATTCTGGGTATTGATCCCTAATTAGATATATAATTTGCAAAACTTTTCTCTCGTTCCTTGGAGTTGCCTTTTCACTAAGTTGATAGCATTGTTTGCACAAAAGTTTTTAATTTTGATGAAGACCAGTTTGTTCTTCCTTTTGTTACTTGTACTTGTGGTATCATATCCAAGAAATTATTACTAAATCCAAAGTCATGAGATTTCTCCTGTGTTTTCTTCTGAGAGGTATAGTTTTGTCTCTTGCATTTAGATGTTTGAGCCATTTTAAATTGATTTTTCAACATAGAATAAAGCAAGGGTTCACTTTCAGTATTTTGCATGTGGATATTCAGTTTTTCCAGCACCATTTGCTACAAGACTATTCTTTCTCTGCTAGATCTTAGCAGAGAAAGCTAAGATCTTAGCTAGGTCTTAGCATCCATATCAAAACTCAATTGACCATAAATACAATGATTTATTTCTGGACTGTCAATTCTGTTCCATTGATCTGTATCTTATATCTGTCTTTATGCTGGTACTGCGTTGTTTTGGTTACTATAGCTTTGTAGTCGGTTTTGAAACCAGGGAGTGTGAAGCCTCTAACTTTGTTCTTTTTTAAGATTGTTTTGGCTATTTGGGGTCCCTTGTGATTCCATATGAATTTTAGAATTTTTTTTCCTACAAAAAAAGTCATTGGGTTTTTTTCTTGTTTTTTATTTTTTCTTGTTTTTTTTTTGTTTTTGTTTTAGTAGTGAGTGCATTGAATTTCTGGAAAGTATCAGCATCTTAACAATACTGTCTTCTGATCCATAAATGTGACCAGATTTTTTTTAGGTTTTCTTTGGCAGCTTTTTGTAATCTTCAGAATATAGGTTTTACATTTGTTTTTTTTTTTATGTTGATTTATTTTGAGAGAGAGAAAGTGCGCACACATCTGAGTGAGCAGGGGAGGGACAGAGAAAGAGAGAGGGAGAGAGAGAGAATCCCAGGCAGGCTCTTTGTTGTCAGCACACAGAGCCTGACTCGGGGCTTGATCCCACAAACCGTGAGATCATTTCCTGAGCCAAAATCAAGAGTTGGACACTTAACCAGCTAAGCCACCCAGGCACCCCTACATTTCTTTTATTTCTAAGTATTCTGGGTTTTTTTGTTGTTGTTTTGTTGGCTGTGGTGAATGGAATTATTTTCTTAATTTTATTTTCAGATTATTTCTAACGTGTAGAAATACAATGAGTTTTGTAATTGATCTTGTATTCTGCAACTTTGTTGAACTCTATTACTAGTAATTTTCTTTCTTTTTTTTCTTTTTAAAGGTTATTTATTATTATTTTTATTAAGTAATCTCTATACCCAACATGTGGCTTGAACTCACGACCCCAAGATCAAGAACTGTATGCTCTACTGACTGAGTCAGCCAGGCACCTCTCTAGTAGTTTTCTGATAGAACTCTAGTTCTAATAGTTTTGATGGATTCCTTACAATTTTGTAACTATAGATCATGCCAACTACAAATAAAAGTAGTTTTACATCTTCCTTTCCAATCTGGATTCCTTTTTTCTTTTCTTGCCTAATTCCTTTGCAATGAACCACTAATACAGTGTTGAATAGAAGTGTAAGAGCTGACATCCTTGCCTTGTTCTAAGTTTTAGGGGGAAAGTAGTCTTTCACTGTAAGTATGATATCCACTGTGGATTTTTCATAAATACTAGAGCTGAGATTATATAGCAAATGTTTGTGAGTCTTTAAATATTAATTAGTTAATAGCTTCAAATTTGTTGGAAACATTTTAATTGTTTAAGATAACAAATGACATGGGAATGCAAGCTGGTGCAGCCACTCTAGTATGGAGGTGCCTCAAAAAACTAAAAATAGAACTACCCTACAACCCAGCAATTGCACTAATGGGTATTTGTCCAAGGGATACAGGTGTGCTGTTTTGAAGGGACATATGCACCCCATTGTTTATAGCAGCACTATTGACAATAGCCAAAGTATGAAAAGAGCCCAAATGTCCATCGATGGATAAAGAAGATGTGGTATATATATACATATATATATATACATACATACATACATATATATATATACATACATACATATATATATATATACATACATATATATATATATATATATACATACATACATACACAATGGAGTATTACTTGGCAATCAAAAAGAATGAAATCTTGCCATTTGCAGCTATGTGGATGGAACTGGAGGGTAATTCACTGTGCTAAGTGAAATTAGCCAGTCAGAGAGAGACACAAATCATGACTTCACTCATGTGAGGACTTTAAGAGACAAAACAGATGAACATAAGGGAAGGGAAACAAAAATAATATAAAAACAGGGAGGGGGACAAAGCATAAGAGACTCATAAATATGGAGAACAAACTGAGGGTTACTGGAGGGGGTGTGGGAGGGGGGATGGGCTAAATGGGTAAGGGGCACTAAGGAATCTACTCCTGAAATCATTGTTGCACTATGTGCTAACTAATTTGGATGTAAATTCAAAAAAAATTAAATTAAAAATAAATAAATAAAAATAAAATAAAATAACAAATGACAGTAATACTTTTTGTTTGTATAAATGTAAAACTTGTTTTTGCTGTATTATAAGCTATATGAAAAGTAATATCTGGATGATAGCTTCCCATTCTACTTTCACTTAATTTAATTCTGTAATACTAACATTAAAAAATTTTTTTTAATGTTTATTTATTTTTGAGAGAGAGAGAGAGACAGAGTGTGAGCAGGGGAGGGGCAGAGAGAGAGGGAGACACAGAATCCGAAACAGGCCTCAGGTTCTGAGCTGTCAGCACAAAGCCTGATGCCAGGCTCGAACCCACAGACCATGAGATTATGACCTGAGCCGAGGTCAGATGCTTAACCGACTGAGCCACCCAGCCTCCCCTGTAATATTAATATTTTAAAATATTTTTAGTGTTTAAGTGCATTACTATAGAAAAATTAGAAAAGATGCGGTAGGCCAGGAGATAAAACTTTCAATCTCTAGTAGTTCCACCCTTCAGAGGTAACACTATTAGGATTTGGCATATTTTGTGTTTAAATGTATAATTTGTTGATTTTCATCATGTATTTATGGATTACCTACTTTGGACACTGGGGATACAGTGCTGCATAAAACATTGTCCTTGTCCTCATGGAAGCTATAATTTGATGATGAGAGACATTAAGTAAACAATTATATAATACTTTTAGGGGCATCTGGGTGACTCAGTCAGTTAAGCGTCCAACTTTGGCTCAGGTCATGATCTTGCAATCCATGAGTTCGAGGCCAGCGTTGGGCTCTGCTAACAGCTCAGAGCCTGGGGCCTGCTTTGGATTCTGTGTGTGCCTCTCTCTCTGCCCCTTACTCTCTCATGCTCTGTCTGTCTTTCAAAAGTAAATAAACATTAAAAATATTTTTAATGCTTTTATGTATATAATAAATACATAAATGTATAATATATAAATGAATATATAATTATATAATATGGTTGAGATCCCTCCTCCCATTGCTACTACCCTACTCTAGGCTGTCTTGTTAACTTGCCTGGGTTACTAGACAATCTCCCTTTATTCTGACCTCTCTCCAGTTTTTTTACAAAGTGATTTTTACAAAACACATTTGATCATGCTACCTCCCTGCTCTTCAGTGGGTTTTTATACTTTTAGAATAAAGGGCTGAACCCTTCATGTGGCCTCTGAACCCCTACATGGGTTGTCTTTCCCCTTTATCTCTCCTTCTCTAGATTGGTCTTACACCATTTCTCCTTGCTTTTCGTGCTCTAGCACCAGCGGCACCATTTCAGTACTGGTTAAGAATATGCTTTTTTCTAGCACAGGCCCATGTACATACTGTTCTCATAGTCTGGAATTTCTGTGCCACCCATTCATTTCATCTAGTCAGTGTCTACTCATTTATTAGCTCAAGTGTTACTTTCTCAAGGAGCTTTTCCTCACCAGTCCTCCATCTAACTCAGGTTCCTTTGTGATGTATTTTTATAGAAGTCTATTTCTTTTTTTCAGAATGCCAATTCAAACTGGAAGTTTGAATATTCGGTGTCTGTCTCCCTCACTTGACTGCAAGGTCTATGAGAGCAGGAACCGTGTCTGTTTTTAAAATCACCAATGCCTGGCTCAATAAGTACTTACTGTTCTCAATCAGTACCTTCTGTTCTGAACTGTATAGGCCATAGTTTGCTGACCTGTGCTTTACACTGTTAAAAAATTGGCGAGGATCTCCAAGAGCTCTGTGTAGTTTATATCTACTAGTATATAGTACAGTAGAAATTAAAACTGAAGATTTTTAGAAGGAGTGGTGGGAAGTAAGATTTATTTCCTTGCTTACACGTTTCTAATTTCATCTTAAGTATAGCCATTCAAATATGGAAGAGGTGGTAAAAAAAAAAAAAATTGCCTGTTATAACACTCTCAGTAGTGAAGAGAAAAGCAAATCATCTCTTCTGTTGCTTTCTTGAGTCATGACAATTGTGCAAGCAAACAAATATGAACAATAAAACTGGAAAATTTTAAAAACATAAGTATATACAAGCACGTTTCATTAACCATTGGAGCAATGACACATCCTTCTAGAAATCTCTATACCCTTAAGAAGGGAATGAAAGGCAGATAACTTCTTAGTATTATTTTAAAAATAGTTTTTGCTTCATGGACTCCCTGAAAGGATCTTAGGGACCCTCAGGGGTCTCCAGACAAGACTTTGAGAACTGCCAGCCTTGTTCATAGTAGGTGTTCAGTAAATGTTGATTGAGTGATCACAGTGCCTGCCCTCTAGTGATGTAGGGATAGAGAAGCTAAATGAAGTATCTAAGTTTATGGTGTGAGAGAGAAGTTCTATGGCAGTTTAGAATAGGGACAATTGACAGGAGCTAGAGTAGCCAAGAAAGACATTTATAAAAATGTTTTCGGGGCGCCTGGGTGGCTCAGTTGGTTGGGTGTCCGACTTCGGCTCAGGTCATGATCTCGCAGTCCATGAGTTCGAGCCCCGCGTTGGGCTCTTGGCTGATGGCTCAGAGCCTGGAGCCTGCTTCTGGTTCTGTGTCTCCCTCTCTCTCTGCCCCTCCCCCGTTCATGCTCTGTCTCTGTCTCAAAAATAAATAAACGTTAAAAAAAAAAAATGTTTTCCAAATCTTTTAAATTTGATAATGTATCAACAAAGAAAACAAAAAAAAACTCCTGGTGGGTGATCCATTGAATAGTTTGTTGAAAATTATTCTCTTCTGTCCTAGAAATCTCCTGATGTTTTCTGAACTTTGTATCAGAAGTCAACAAGAAAGCAAAAATGGTGGGGCACCTGGGTGGCTCAGTTAAGCATCTGACTCTTGGTTTTGGCTCAGGTCATGATCTCACAGTTTTGTGGGTTCGAGCCCTGCGTCGGGCTCTGCGCTGGCAGCACAGAGCCTGCTTGGGATTCTCTCTCCCTCACTCTCTGCCCCTCCCCCACTCGTGCTGTCTCTCTCAAAATAAATAAGTAAACTTAAAAAAAAAAAGCAAAAATGGTTACAAACAAAATTTTCAAAATGGAATTTTCCTGGTAAGTGACATATAGTAACGTGGCAATAACTGAATAAATATTTGGGAATTAACCTGTGAGTGGGTTAGCATATTTATGTATTTACAGATGAATTTCATTTGTATTGACTTGGCTATAGCAGTAATGTCTTTGTGTAAAAGTTTTTAATATTTCCCCTTTCCACTCTAAATCAATGTTTTAATGATTTTGATGTTTCAGATTCGTTACATTTCACAAACACAAGGCCTGCCCGCTGAATATCTTCTCAGTGCTGGGACAAAAACAACCAGGTTTTTCAACAGAGATCCAAATTTGGGGTATCCGCTGTGGAGGCTGAAGGTCTGTCTCCTCTACTATACTACTCATTCCTGTACTCCTTACTCCCAACTTTTTAGTTATTAAATTCTTGGGGTGGAGGAGGGAAATGGGGTGGTGGTGGTCGTGATGGGAATGTGTGTTTACAGGAGGAAGTACTTGGAAAAAATTATTTCACTGTACACATTTGATCCGATCCTTAGTTAAAAAATAAACTGAATGCCTGTTCACTTGTCTAAGGTTATTTTGCAAATGTGAACCAGCAGCTGAGAAGGGAGTATAGAGAATAGTGCTTCCTATTGAGTCACAGGAAGAACTAGAGTAACTTAGCAATGACTGTTTTTTAGAGAATTCTCAACGGATGTGAGAAAACATAATTTTCTAACTCCCCACATTAAGGCCTTACATATTTTCTTGATCCAAATACCTGTTTTTTACTTCTGACCCTATTCCTTTAACTTGAGAGATCTCTTGAGTAATTTGCATAACCCTGTGAGTCTCCCTCTGAGCCTGTTAAATAGTTAGCATTTGAAATAATTTCATTTGAACGTAGCTTTAAGGGAAAAATGATAATGTGGCTTCTTCTATGACACCCCTCAGGAGCGGTGCTACGTCATTGTTTCCACATTTAATTTAGCACTGTTGAAGGGGTAGTCAGGTATCCAGGTGCCATCTGTCCACAAGAAGATTTTCTGGTTGTAAATTACTTCCATGTTTGCCATCTCTGGTTGGAAGGGTGACGATAGATACTTGTCTCTTTGTATTCTGGTTTTAATTTAGAACAAAATGTGAGAGTAGTATATGGATGGAATTTAAAAAAATCTATTTTATAGACACCGGAAGAACATGAATTGGAGACTGGAATCAAATCAAAAGAAGCTCGAAAGTACATTTTTAATTGTTTAGATGACATGGCTCAGGTGAGTATAGAAAATTTCAGGAAGCCAGACATTTATGTATCTCTTTAATCAGAGACACACTTCTGTTGATTAATTGTATTAAAGATAGATTCAATCTTTTATCTTCTAGTATGTTTTCATTTTTTAGAGAAAAAAGTTCATTAATATTCTGCCATGTATTAAAAGAACATTGAATTTTAACCAAGAACACTTTTAAAATTATTTCTCCTTTGCTTTTGCTTTAACTGGTCTTGTTGCCTGTCAGTATTTTGAAATACTGTTTCTGAAGGTTTCTTTCCTATTTTCTCTGTTAAATACATACTTACATAAGAGCTAACATTTGTTGAGTGCTTATTATGTTCCAAATTCTGTTTAAACACTTTATACTTACTGTGTTATTTAATTTTTTCAACAATAGAAACTTATTTATTTAATAATAATCGCTTTTGTTAACTTGTCCAAATTTTGAATGACAAGACTTCATTCAGCTTTATTCTACCAACAAACTCAAACGCTACCAAATTGAAGATTTTAATTAGACTGCATAAGAAGAGCTTCCACTTGTGAAAATGATTATACTATAATAAAAAGGATTTCCTCAGGTTTTTCTCCTAGATCTGTATGTGTCTATCTAATCTGTCATGCAGATGTTTAGTGTCAGCATTCAAGATTAAGTGATGAAGTATAATGTTTCTAAATTTTCCTTCGAAGGTGAATATGTCCACAGACCTAGAGGGAACAGACATGTTGGCAGAGAAGGCGGATCGAAGAGAATACATTGATCTGCTAAAAAAAATGCTAACAATTGATGCAGATAAGAGGATTACTCCTCTGAAAACTCTTAACCATCAGTTTGTGACAATGACTCACCTTCTGGATTTTCCACATAGCAATCAGTGAGTATGGTCTGGGGTACTTGGCATGATGTGGTTCTGTGTTGAGTTACCATCTTACAGCTTAAATGGAGTGGTCACATGTGAGTGGTACTCCTGGTACTTGCATGTTTGGCTCACTGATGCTTTCCTTTCTCATTGAAAAATCATGAGATTAAAAATAAGATGTATGGTTTTTTTCTCTTTATGGTTATAAAAACTCTTGATTCATTTTATCTAAATATACTTGGGTAAAAATGTTGATTCACATTCATCTTGAATTGGTTGTTATCTGTTTAAATCTCAGCATTCATTTTACTGAATCTTTAATCTCTTTTTCAGTGTTAAGTCTTGTTTTCAGAACATGGAGATCTGCAAGCGGAGGGTTCACATGTATGATACAGTGAGTCAGATCAAGAGTCCCTTCACTACACACGTTGCCCCAAATACAAGCACAAATCTAACCATGAGCTTCAGCAACCAGCTTAACACAGTGCACAATCAGGTACTTAATAAATGATTTTGGAAACTCAAACCTAAGAAGGGTAGAAACTAGTAACAGTACAGGTTGAGATAAACCAATCTTTGCTTTGGTGATCTTGTTGCTTCTTACGAATTTCTACTTGGCAAAAGTGATGGAAGACAGGGTAGACTGATAATACCTACCAGTCATACATTGCCAAAAATTAGATACACAGGCCTAATCCAGGCCCTCATAGTCTCAGGTTGTCCCATAAATGGACCCTAGCTATTGTACTACTTACTGCTGTTAGTTGTACTGACTTTAGCCAGATGACACTCTTTCTGTTGGAAAGGTTTTATATGTCTCGTTACATGTATTGAAGGGTGTTTCCAATAATTTTTTGATGCTGTACATCAGATCCTCAGAACTTATTCATCTTGTAATTACAAGTTTTGTACCCTTTGACCTTTCACCCATTTTCTCTCCCACCTGCTACCCTGTTCCTAGCAATCACCAATCTACTCACTGTTTCTAGGAGTTCAGTTTGGTGTTTCCAATAATTAACTTCAAGAGTGGTTTTGCATTCGTTTGCCAAACGGTGATACTTACATTTGTTTGTTATTGAAGGTGTAAGCTTCCTAATTTCTTAGCTAGATCTACTTTTAAAATGAGATTTGGTGGTATCTCACATCCAGCAACTTTTTGCACAGAAAGAAGAGATAAGGGTTTATACAACCTCAGTTGGTACAGGACCATTTTTTTAATCTTTGTTTTCTTCTTCAGCCTTACAATATGCCTTAAATTTAGAGATTGGGAAATTTTCTTGAGCAGAGAGTTATTTCAAAGACAGTTAATATTACATTTAAAACTTTGTTTTAAGTTTTTCTGGGCAGATTCTGCACATGTAAAAATATTGTTATTTCCATTTTATACCAGTATACAACTGTAATCCTTTTGTTTTCAGGCCAGTGTTCTAGCTTCCAGTTCTACTGCAGCAGCTGCTACTCTTTCTCTGGCTAACTCGGATGTCTCACTGCTAAACTACCAGTCGGCTTTGTACCCATCATCTGCAGCGCCAGTTCCTGGAGTTGCCCAGCAGGGTGTTTCCTTGCAGCCTGGAACCACCCAAATTTGCACTCAGACAGATCCGTTCCAACAAACATTTATAGTATGTCCACCTGCTTTTCAAAGTAAGTGGGGGAAACTGTTATATCAAACCCACAGATCTTGCTGTAGACAGTTCCTTATTGGATATCTAGTTGTTTAGTTTTGATTTCTGACAGGTTTAAACTCTGACTGTGAAGATAACTGAAATTAACAAAGTGTATTTACCCTTTTTACATTGATTATTTATCTGACTTTGGTACTGTCTGACACATCATGGGAGTTCAGTTAACATTTTCTTATTTGAACTGCCCTGATATCAATTTCTTGCCCATTCAGACCTTCTACCAGTGTCCTATATCTTGTATAAGCATGTATCTCTCAATATGCAGGAAATATTAAGCGTGAAGAAATTTGTTGTAAACAGAAGTTCTGTTGAATCTTGTTTCCTATATCATTCCATTATTAAATAAAATTAGCCTTCCAAGTAAAATATAATTTTATTCTAAAATGTAAAAATTATGTTTAAGAATGTGGAAACCTTGTGAGTTACGTTCAGAAATAAAGAGCATCATTTACTGAACTGAAAAATTCTACAAGTTGAAGTACTTGTGTGGGGAATGCATTAAGATTATCTGCTTCAGCTTATGAATCATACTGTTCCTGCAAACTCCTACCAACAGAGGAACAGAATAGCTGAAGAGGGAGGCTCTGACCCCATGTGTTGCAATAAGATTTAAATTTTCACATTCCTATCCTTCCTCATTTTTTTCATTGTTCTGTAATTCAGTCTGTCCAGTTCCTTTTTTCCTGAAATATGGGAAATGTGTTTATTGATCTGCTGACCCATTTACAAGGGCACATTATTTTAGGGATATTTTCTGACGACACACTTGATTTTCCCAACAGAAAGTCAGAAAGTCAGGTTTATACCCTGTGGAAATAAACCAGGATTCAGGCTTCTTATAGCACTTTACATAAAAGCATTTTTATCTTTTTACTTCAGTTCCTTATTGACTGTGACTCTCTTGTTTGTTTGGTTTCTGACAGAGTCGGAACAAGCAGAAGGAAAAGAGGGGATAGGGGAGACTGAGAGATTACCGGGAGGACAGGAGAGCGATAGCGATGTAAACCAGGGAGAAACCACAGGGAGAGCGGAGGAGCAGATTCAAAACCCGTAAATGCAAATTTAGCCTAACTTACCAAATTATTTTCTGTGTATGCTGCATAGTAGTAAATTCTATACTTTGGGTTGTCATATGTTGAGTGATTCTTCTACTGAATTTAGCAAACTAGCCACATTCCTCCCCCTCATCTTTTCCAAAGTGAATCTCATGGGAACAGTTTTCAGATGTGGGACTTTGAAGTTTTCTGCTGCTTCTCAGATGATATTTATGACATGAGGCAGAACTTCTTAGTTCCTTTAACAAAATGAAATATAAACTGGGTATGGAGGGGAGAAGTGGTATAACTACTTTTGATGTAATTAGGTAAGTATAAGCTTTGGAAATTTTTTTCTCCTTAGGAAGTCTAAATAATCTGAGGAGCTAGGTAGAGCAAATTGTAAAATTTCCAAATCAAAGGGTTTTTAAATTAAGGTAATGAGGATGATGATAGTTGATACATACTACTACATGCCACATAATGTTCTGACTGCTTCTACATGTATTTAATTCACCCTCACAAACAACCCTAGGAAGTGACCCAGTGTCATTATGTCCGATTATACATGAGCAAATTGAGCATGATTCTCTCATCTGCCTAAAGACTTAATAACTAGTTAGTGGTGGAATTGCAATTTGAACCCATGCGGTGGGGTTATGCACCTGGGGTTTGAACCCAGGTGGTGGGGTAGCTTATGCATTTTGAAGTATTCTGTACCACCTCTCAGTATTTAAACTCTGCTGTTAAGAGTTGTCAGTTGATTTGCACCCACAGCCGTATGCTGGATTCTGCCCAGCAGTCCTATATTCCAGGTTGCCTCCTTTTCTTTTACCATCTGCTCTAAGATGCTATACTTAGAGAAAAATAGACCCTCATCAATTAGACAGTTTTATTCTTCCTCCCATACTTTCCATGGCTTTTTATTTAACAAGTTGTATTCATCAAAAACAAAACAAAACAAAACAAATCAAAACTTTAATCATTTCTTAGTTCAGGGTTCAGGGAGAACCTTCCAAAAGTGTTACTTTTAGTAATTGGTTGTTTCCACTTGTAGTTTCCTGAAGAAGCTAGTTTTAAACTAGCTTAACTGCTGTGGTTTAGCCTAAATTACAATAGCAATCTGTTACTTATTTAGTTACATTTGTAGGTCAGTACTATAAATATTACTTTCTGTACTATTCTGATTGCCCAAAATAGATCTACGTTTTGCTCAGTGGTAACTATTATTCTGTAATTTTGTCCCCTTTTACTTCATTATTCTGGGACTCCTAGGTGAACTTCTATCATGAACATTTCTTCCTAAATTTTACCTCCTTTGTTCCTGCCCAGTTGTAGGAGGTCTATGACAATAATGTTGTCTTGTAGTGTTGTGGGAATTTAGACAAGAATTTTGATGTTGCTTAGCTTTCCTATTAGATAGCATAGCCTTATGAAGAATAGCTGGCAGATTTTTTTATGTGGGTATCTGGATTTGTTACCTTTTATTTTTATGTAAGAAGCACTTTTTAAAAAAAGTTATTGTTAAGAGTGTTTTAATTCTGATTTGACTTGTCTCTCTTACTTTGTGTATTCCTGGATTGTGTTTTCCAGAATGAGATCTTCTAAAATACTAGTAAGTCACTGAAATAGAAAATTAGAAGACTTGCTGAAAACCTACAGTGTTAGAGTTTAGGAGTTATGCTTATTTGGCATCTCCATAACAATGTTGAGAGAAATTAGTGATGGGTTAGAAAATGTCACTGAAGAAGATCTCTAATTAAAATAAAATGTTTGTGTCCCCACTTAACAAAAATGCAGGAATTAGTGAATTAGAGAAACTTCCATTAGTGGGTAATAGAAACTTAAATTCTCCACATTGAGGGTTTTGGTAGGGCAGGTTTAAAAAGCTTTTTTTTTAAATTTGTATTTATTTTTGAAGGAGAGAGAGACAGAGCATGAGCTGGGAAGAACAGAGAGAGAGGGAGACACGGATTCCGAAGCAGGCTCCAGGCTCTGAGCTGTCAGCACAGAGCCCGACACTGCATGGGGCTGGAACTCACAAACTGTGAGATCATAACCAGAGCTGGAGTCAGACACTTAACCGACTGAGCCACCCAGGCAGAAAGGGCAGGTTTTTTTTTTTTTTTTTTTTCAACGTTTATTTATTTTTGGGACAGAGACAGAGCATGAACGGGGGAGGGGCAGAGAGAGAGGGAGACACAGAATCGGAAACAGGCTCCAGGCTCTGAGCCATCAGCCCAGAGCCCGACGCGGGGCTCGAACTCACGGACCACGAGATCGTGACCTGGCTGAAGTCCAGCGCTTAACCGACTGCGCCACCCAGGCGCCCCGTAGGGCAGGTTTAAAAGGAAGTTGAAGTGTCTCTTCTCAACGCTTGACAAGAAGGAGAAATATCTTTGCTTCTGAATGAGAAATTCTGATTTGTAGGAAGGATTTATTCAGCATTTGTGCTCAGAGCATAATGAATAAAAAGATAGATATGGTCACTGTTTTAAAGGCAGCAAAAAGTTCTTAATTTTCTTACCTCTGCATAGTTAGTTGCAGAAGAGCCTTACTAAAAAGCTGTCAATAGCAAAAGTAGATTTCTAAAATAAGTAGAAAAAAGTGTTTCTGTAAACCAAAATGACTCCTTTTTAATATTTTTTATCCTGGGTTATAATTGCTTCAGTCCGCATACCAGTTAAAGATAAAATGTGTAAGTAACTTGTTAACTGGGTTATATTTTCTGAGGAGTAAGGTAAAACATCTTCAAAGGGTAACTCATAACTCAGGTGATAAATTTTTGAGCTTTTCGTATTTTTTCTTAACTAAGAGTCATAATTAAGCAAAAGTTAAAATTATATTCAAGTCGTTGCTTTTAATAAATTACATTTAAAAAATCCAAGTTTTTTCCCTCCCCCAATGAATTAAAAGGTGAATGCAACTTAAGTATAGGTTTTTTGTTTGCTTTTGCCTATGCTATTAATGGGAATAGGATGAGTATTATAAGTGTTGTAGGGTAAAAAATAATTTTAGAGTTCCCTTAAACCATCCGTTCTTGTATCAAACATTTTCCCATTAATTTAACCTGAAGGGAGCCAAACCAGTCTCCCTTTTCTTAACTCCCTAGACTTCTATGAAACTCCTTTGTCTTAAGTGTGTACAGCTAACCTGGGTGATGGATTATTTGAACAGAAAAGCTAAAAACAAACAAAAGCCCCTAAACAAACAACACCGCAGACCCAGCAAAGCAGTTTAACTGTGGTGGTGTTTTCTACAGCTGGACTACAAGCAACAACAAAGCATTCTGGGTTCCCTGTGAGGATGGATAACGCGGTGCCGATTGTACCCCAGGCGCCAGCTGCTCAGCCACTACAGATACAGTCGGGAGTTCTTACGCAGGTAAAAGCCGTAGCAGCTTGGATACTCGATGTTGCTGAAGCACTACTGAGAATCAGATATTTTGTCCTGGAAGATGGTATTTGCTTTGACTGTAAGATCTTTCTTGGTCATGATTCAGTGGACTTCAAGTGAAACCTCTAATAGAATGATGACTCATACCTAACACTATTGTAGCTCTACTGGTGTCTTCCTTAAATTTATGTGGATAAATACCCAGACCTTGAGAAATCATGTTCTGAGTGAATTGCCTCAGATTTTGTGGGATGAAGTTAATTTTTTGTACATACATAGCAACATCTTGATTCTAAATGCGAAGCGTTCCCCTTTGGTTCCCTTTAGTGTCCCCTTCGCTCACTCTTTCAGAATTACATCATGGCGGAGAGGCTGGATCATCTCAGGATGCCTCTTTGAGTATTGCAATTCCTTCATTCTGTGTGTTTAACTAGGCTGTAGAAAGCCTTATTAACACTTTCTATGTGCCATGGAACATGCAACTAAGACAGGCAAGAGAATCATGAAATATTCATATAAGCAACAGATACCACATTTTCAATTTTCTATGTGTAAATGTTTGTGGCCCATGACACACAGGAAATCTGGAGGTCCAAAACCCTTATTTTGTAAGGAGGAAGAAGGGGAATTCTTAATAGGTGCCTTTGTTGACGGAGTTTTAACTGATCCTCTGAATCTGGCCCAAGAAGGATTCCCGTACTTTATTGCTTTAGGCCACTGACATTTGACCCACTGGGCTGATGCTGTGCAGAGCTGAAGGGGAAGGCTGTGTTTGTACGTGCATTTTAGGTGATACGAAATTCCTACTTGTTGGTAATATCTTGGGGGGAGTGAGAAACCCTTCTGAATCCAGATGACCTGCCTCCGTGTTTGTTTCACTCACCTGCCTAATCTACGTTTCAGGGAAGCTGTACACCACTAATGGTAGCAACTCTTCACCCTCAAGTAGCCACCATCACACCGCAGTACGCGGTGCCCTTTACTCTGAGCTGCGCAGCCGGCCGGCCGGCGCTGGTTGAACAGACTGCCGCTGTACTGGTAATTCCCCTCACTTGATTGTGTTACTAACGGAGTTTCTTTGGTTTCTTTCTTTCTTTCTTTCTTTCTTTCTTTCTTTCTTTCTTTCTTTCTTTCTTTCTTTTCTTTTCTTTTCTTTTCTTTTCTTTTCTTTTCTTTTCTTTTCTTTTCTTTTCTTTTTTTTTTCCTGTTTGTTTTTGTTCTGTTTTCTTCTGGTTTTTCTCATTTTTCAAACAAAAATTTTTTTAACTTAGTCTTTGCAGAGGGCATGGAAGCATGTGCCATCTTGTGGCTGTGTTCTTGCTACATCTTTAATGTCTCATTGTTTTCCTCCCCAACATTTCCTGAAGCACTGTTTGACTCTGATACTCAGTGTGGCTCTGTAAGGGGCCAGGTCCCTTTATTCTTCTTTGCCAGCCTAGTGTGATAAAAGCTCTTGGTGTAGCCTCAGAAGAGCTTCAAGACTTATCTGTTTTCTGCCCTTTTACCCTCTGATCCCTGAGAATGAAGGAAATGGCTTTTAGTTTGGCTCGGCTACAGGTATCCGGATGGCCAAAATTTGAACTCCTTGGCAAGTTAGCTTCCTTCTTTATTTGCTATTTTAAGCTTCTAAAACTTTTGTGCACGTAGAAATGTTTAAGATGCTCTTAATGTATTGCTTTACCAGTTGATGTTAACTTTCCTAATAACGAACATATGAAGATAACTCTTTTTGCCACTTGTGATCTGTGTGGCAGCTTATATTTTCCATGTAAAGATATCCCCTTTAGAATCTTTTTAGATATTTCATTTGTTGGTTGAGATTAAAGGTGAGCTCTTTTTTAGGAGTTTATGGAGAAATTAATTATCTTACAAATAGGTCTTGCCTTATACAAAGGCAAAAATATGGCTGAAAAACTTTATGCAAATACAAGACCTTTGTTACTAAAAGTCCTGGGGAAAAGTTATTAAATACAGCAGCAAATGTAGTAGTATGGGGCCTAGAGATAGGAAAAACAAGTAGGACTTTGAGGTGTATTTCAGGATTTGTAACCTTTAGAGTGATCTTTGGATGTGTTTTGGTTTATTTGGGGGAGTTAGAATTGTTTATTGGACATCCGGCATTTCATTATTTGAAATTGAAAAGTAGGAAAGCTTTTGAAAACCTTATTGATACTATTGAATACTGATATCTACATCTTTCAAAGTGGCTTTACATTTCTTTTGTTGTTTCTCAAGGATTCGTGTGAGTGTAAACACTTCCGGAGACACACTTTGGTTGTTGGAGTTTGTTTGGTTTTTAGTTTAAAAGTCTTTGTCCACTTCCACATGAATTATAGCATAAGCATAAAACCTGAGTGCAGGGAAGTTAGATATATTTCCAGCTTGATTGATCCAAGCCACTGGTTTTAACTTGCTCACCTATAGTTTTGAGAATGTCAGTTGATACTTCTCCTTTGCTGCTTCTCTTAAGTTTGCACTAGTCATTTGCTAAGCTTTGCATATTTTTGTTCTTCCTCTGTCAAAACAGTTCGTCGCTTGGAACGCCAGATTTCTGCCTCACGTTGGAATGTTATTTCTTGCTCTGTATTAAACTACATGCTTTGTCTTGTGCAGGTGTTGGCTTATGGAAAGACGCATGGTGTGACTTAACATACTTCTCTTATTTTTTGTTATGTTTTATTTTGTTTTAAATTCTGCTTATGATAGCAGACGTGTTTGCAGTTTCTCTGCTTTGAAGGCTTCTTGTTTGGAACCGGTATTTGTAACAAGTGGATCTGTTACTTGCAGAAATATTTTTAAAACAGTGTGTTGATGGCCTTGCAGTTTGAAATTCAAGAAAAGAACCATATGTACCCAAGCATTGTAGGTGATTGTACTGTAGAATTTGAGTTTAAAAAGGAAACTTTCAAATCTGTTCCCCTTTTTTTCAGAAAATGCCAGAATTTCTGTAAGAAGTTCAGAAAACATATTTGTTGCTGTCTATGGCAAGTGCTTGTTAAAAACTAGAAATGATGTATTTTCTTATAGTGATTAGTTTTTATGTTGAAGTATGTTTCTGCAGATGATACCTTAAACAGTATATTTTAGGTAACTATTAAGAACAAAATATGGTGCTCTCTGCATCTATTTCATAAATATTTTAATTGCTGCCTTATTTAATTTATCACGTGGCCGTATATGATGAAGTTAGCCTTCTTTTGCTGGCATAAGCTTGTTGGCCAAAGGATTTTGGCCTTTGGTCATCCACATCTGGCTCCATTTTCCAAGTTCTACCCTTTTAAAAAGGCACAATTTTCCCCTCTGTTTTATGGGTTGAATTGACCTCATGTCTTAACTGATTGGCACGTAAAATTTTAAATTCTTATTTTTAATCTCAAGGGAGCTGTCTTAACTCTTTCTAGGGATATTGTTAGAATCGTTGCAAAAATGCTACTCCATCGTTTAACCAGAGCTTACCTCTGAACTTTCGGACTCCTTTGCTCTATAGTATAATAGGAACTCTTAACCACAGGGATCCTCTTTTCTTTAATACCCTGGTGGTCATGTTATAGAGGTGGCTGAGAGAAAGCAACATGTTCTGTTTCCCTTTTCACAAGACTTGTAACCTTGAGCCCCTCTGACTTTTCTTTTTTGATCTCTGCAAGTTAACAATCTACAAGCAACTTCTTTAAAGATATGAATTTTTCTTTCATCTAAAAAACAAAAGAAAAAGCCAAGAATGAGTCAAGTCTGGATCTTTTTGTGTGTGTTTCCTTGCAGCAGGCTTGGCCTGGAGGAACCCAACAAATTCTCCTGCCTTCAACTTGGCAACAGTTGCCTGGGGTAGCTCTGCACAACTCTGTCCAGCCCACAGCAGTGATTCCAGAGGCCATGGGCAGTGGCCAGCAGCTCACAGACTGGAGGCAAGTATCCTGTGTTCCTCTCTGGGATATTTGCAAGCGTAGTTCCCTTAGGGTAGGAGTGCTTGATGATGACTGGGACGAAGATAAAAGAGAGATGTATCTCTGTTTCAGATTCTTTAAGAAAAGAACCTTATCAGTCTCGGAGATGGGGTAATGAGAAAACTTTGAATACAGGAAGACAGTAGGTTCCGAGATCAGGAATCGTTTACTTCAGATTTAAAGACTTACGCAATAAGAAACCATATGGTGAAAACTTAGAGCCTTGTAGTCCAGGTGCCCAATTTTAAAAATAAAATGCAGCGCTGTTTGGTTGTTTTAATTGCTTTTAATGCCTGTTTGGTCCTCATGTCCCAGTGTTTTAGGCATTCAGTCTTCTGTGTGTGCTTCTGTTGATACAGGAATGCCCACTCTCATGGCAGCCAGTACAGCACTATCATGCAGCAGCCGTCCTTGCTGACGAACCATGTGACGCTGGCCACTGCTCAGCCCCTGAATGTTGGTGTTGCCCATGTTGTCAGACAACAGCAATCCGGTTCCCTCCCTTCAAAGAAGAATAAGCAGTCTGCTCCAGTCTCTTCTAAGTAAGTCTGTGTGAGAGCTGGTGGTCAAAATCGCCAGTACGAGAGAGATGCTGCCAGCATTTAAAGCGCTGTGGTACAGATGCTTGTGGTGTGAAGCAGCAGGTAGCTGCCATCTGTGCCGGAGCTAACCTTTCTGCTTGGACACGCGTATCAGGTGTGTCCTGGATATGCAGAGCCTCTCTCTGCTGCCCCTCTGAACCCAGGCCTTCTTTAGGCCAATGTGTCTGTTTTTCTGGCCACTCTACAGGATGAGATTTAACCATGGGCATACCCAAAATGTGTGTTGTATTTTAGGGTTGTTGTCCCTGGAAATCCTGACTAGAGCGGTTAGTTTGTTATTGGAACTTCTGTAGTTAAGTGTATTGGCTTAATGATCAGGTAAAAAAGGAATCAAAAAGCAAGCTGGAAAGAGTTCTAGGGAAAGATGGATAGTTTTGGGGGTCAAGAACTGAGCGGTCTTTCTTGTGACCTTTTTCCACAGGTCCTCTCTGGATGTTCTGCCTTCTCAAGTCTATTCTCTGGTTGGGAGCAGTCCCCTCCGTACCACATCTTCTTATAACTCTCTAGTCCCTGTCTCAGATCAGCATCAGCCAATCATCATTCCAGATACTCCCAGCCCTCCTGTGAGTGTCATCACCATCCGCAGTGACACTGATGAGGAAGAGGACAACAAGTATAAGCCCAATAGGTAAGTAAGATAGGTAAATGGTTCCCTGGCTCAGTGGCTCCTACCCTTAAGTCTTAGACTCGTGGCTCCCGGCAGGTGTTTGGGCTATTGAAAGGAAGGACTGAAAAAAGGTATTCGGAAGCATGGCCTTGGACGCATGAGTCAGAACACTCAAGTTTCCATAACTGAGCATCATGTTGGCTGACATGTCGTTGACATGTTCCAAGACTGAGCGTCAGTCTTTCAGTTATGTTGGCTAGAAAGTGGATATTAAGTTGCTTCATATTCAGCTACTCTGGTTTGGAATGCACATTATACCATAGACATGATCCCCTGCTTTTAAGGACCTTTAGAGTCTGAAAATAGATGCCATAGCAGAAGCATATAAACAGCAGTGAAACAAACCAGTAGATAGGAAGTTATTTGTAATTTCTTAATCTGCAAAGGCCTCTTTGGAAGAGGTGGAACTTTGAGTAGGGCTACCTTCTTTTTCTCCTTCTGCCGTATGGTCTGAAAATTGAAGAATATAAGTACCAGATAATTTCCTCTTATGTCAGCACCTTAATCCAAGTTCTTAACTGGGCAGTTAACCAAGAGAGAGTGGATACGTTCAAGAACTGTTACATGCACCTCTCTCTTAGTGCTAGCATAGTTAACTGCTTTGATTGTTCTATGTTGCTTTCTTCATTGGTCCTTTAGTGTTAGAGGAGAGAAGAGAGAATAACCCTGTGTTTCCCTGAGGAAGTAGGATTCACACATGGCAGTAACTTATGAGACTTTACAAAGTTATATATAAATGAAGCTTAAATGAAATTAGAGAGCAAATTTAGAATGAAGTACTTCAAGAGAGCTGTTTACACATGGTATTTACAAATGGCAAGTGGACCTGAAGTTTTGAAAGCGGTTTCTGAACTGATCTGGGGAAGAAAACTAAACTTTCCAGTGAGGAAAAGTGGCCTTATAGTGGCAAAAATTATATAACCCAGCAGGATGGCTTTGACTGGAGCCAAGCCTACTGAAAAAAAATCAGGAAAATTAGGAAGGTGGGGTTCAGTTTGTGAAAGTACTTAAAAAAAAAAGTGTGGTGAGAAGTTTGACTAGACATACTAAGGTACCACTTACAGCCTAGCAGGATGCTGTGGGGGAGAGTGGTGCCTGAAGAATACTGTGGAGACAGTCAGGAGCGGAAACGGCTAAGGGGCCATGGAAGAGGTGTAGGAGACGTGTGCTGGCATCATTGTGTCCCAGCTCTGAATCCTGGCTCTACCGCTCATCACTGAGTGACCTTGGCCAAGTGTCTTAATCTCTCTGTGCTTCAGGTTCCTCATCTGAAAAACGGGGGTGATAGTACCAACTTCATAGAAGTGTTGTGAGGATTCGGTGAGACAGTATGTAGAGTGTAAGCGTAGTGCCTGATGCATGATAAGCACTCAGAAGTTTGCTGCTGCTAGAATTATTCTACTGTCATAGTCGTCGTCATCATCATTGTCATCATGGGAGGACCGGAGATTATCAAAGAAACACTGCCAGAAATGGGTTGAATTTTCACGTATTTTCTTCTCCTCAGCTCTGGCCTGAAGGCAAGGTCTAATGTCATCAGTTATGTCACTGTCAATGATTCTCCAGACTCTGACTCTTCCTTGAGCAGCCCGTATTCCACTGATACCCTGAGTGCTCTCCGGGGCAATAGTGGACCCCTTGTGGAGGGGCCCGGCAGAGTTGTGGGGGATGGCGCTGGCACCCGCACCATCATTGTGCCTCCTCTGAAAACTCAGCTTGGTGACTGCACAGTAGCAACCCAGGCCTCAGGTGAGCATCTTCACAGCTACGGTTGAATTCTCCTTTGACGTGTGTACCCTTAATATGTTGCTATGACCTACTTATGCCAATAGTAGAGACCAGTTACTTAATTCAGAAATCAGTTGCTTGTCGTGTGAAATTGTTTTTGGCAATCAGTTTATCATACTGTGTTTATTTTGTTTGGATTAACATAAAAGTGAATTTTGTAGTCCCAGAAATATACTCACTGTTGGTGGGAGAAGGCAGACCAGAGCCATTGTATGGCCAGAAGAATTAGCAGGCAATTTTTTTTTTTTTTTTTTTTTTTTGCCACAGGTAATTTGAATTTGACAATCCAGTGTGACTAGGAACTGATAATATTAAAAATGACTGCAAAAGATCTTTTAAGAAAATGATATGTACTTAGATCTTTTCTTACCCAGTGTCATAGCAGTGATACTTTTGTGGTTTTTATTATCAACCTAATTTCCACCATCCTTTTTGCAGTTAGGTGCTGGGCTCAGCCTCTCTGGTCCAGTTATCAGGTAAACCTAGTTGTAACAGCAAGCCCCACGTTTCCCTTGGGGACATAATAGAAGTTCGCTTCTTCCTCACATGACTTCCCAGTGCTAGTGCTCCTTCTGGATGGGCCTGTGGTGAGTTAAGGATCAGAGCCCAGAAATCCTCAGCCTCCAATGAGAAGGAGAAAGAGTTTGGAGGAGGGACCCACATTTCTTTACCTCTTTAGCCCTGGAAAGAGTGGAAACTAATCACATGGCCCCACCTAGAGGCCAGGGGGCCCGGGAAGTGTAGTTCTTGTCTAGGCAGCTCTAGACAGGGGCAGCTCTCTACACCAAAGGAGGGGAGCTTCAGTTTTTGGTGCCAGTATAGCCATCTGTGCTGCACTTACATGAGTTGGTGACTTACTGTGAATTATGCTACTGCCGGAGACACAAACAGGGTTCAGAAATAGGCAGCTGTCCCATTGTAGACAAGGCAGAACTTCCTGATGCCAGGCTACTGAACAACATTGTTAGGAGCTCTTTACACTGTTGGGTCCAAAGAATATAGGCGACTCCACAAATCCTTGAGTAAATGCTCCAGTGTTCCTGGTGGGACTGCAGAAGGAAGCAACAGGTTGACCTTGATCTTGCTTAAAGCTAACTGCCCTGCAGTTTCTTAGAATTTGAAGATAGTGAGTGCCCAAAAAGATCTAGCCTTGTTTCAAAGCCCCTTTGACACCTAAATGTCCTAAGTATTACCAGCATCTTACTCAGCTTCCGATTGTCATGTCTATACTTGTTTAACCCCTTCATAAGACTCTAGGCCCCTTGTGGGTAGGGACCATGTCCTACTGGTTTTTGTATTTCCAGTAGTGCCTTGCACGTTACAGGAGATTAGATAATATTTACGAAAGTGAGCCTTTTGAAGACCCTTTATGGAGCTTTGTAGCAAGACAGAAAAGAAATGGGTTGTATAGTTTTTGTTTCTCTGGTGTAAATGTAATTGAGGAAATAAGATATACACGAAACCTTAACTCTTGCAAACTTTGTACAAACCTGAACTGATTAACGTGATGCCATCTGAGGTTTAACTCAACTCTGCCGAGCAGATGTCTACTCATAACTAAGTCAGGTCTGACCCGTTTTTAGGTCTCCTGAGCAGTAAGTCCAAGCCAGTGGCCTCAGTGAGCGGGCAGTCATCTGGATGCTGTATCACTCCCACAGGGTATCGAGCTCAACGCGGGGGGACCAGTGCGGCACAGCCACTCAACCTTAGCCAGGTAAGCGCTAGGGGCTGCTGCCTTCTGTTTGGGGCCCTCCCTATTGTTACTCTCTGGAGAACCCTGCTTCTGGCTGGACTGCTGAATAAACCCAGATGAAGCCCCTCTTGTGTCAGTCAGTTTGGTGTTCTGTGGCCTGCGTCATACCTGCGTGTGCTGTGTCTCTATTCCCTCTAGAAGTGTGTTGATGTACATTCCAGGATTTCTGTTGGATTTTGCCAGTCTATCCCGGAAGCTTAGAGAAATGTCTAGCATTCAGAAAGCTTCAGATACTTTAGTCCATGCCTAGTTCTGTACTACCACATGCTTTGAGACCAAATTCTCTTCCTTTATCTCCCAGGTCATAAATAACCTGAGCCTCACACTGATTACTTGAGGCAAGAGACAGTGAAAAACTGGTTCTAGTCCTATGTGTTGGCTTGAGTCTGGGATTTGCTTCCTCCCCCCCCCCCCCCGCCCCCCCCTGCCCCCTACTATCCGATTCTCCGATGCAGCGGGGAAGGGCACTATTCACTCTTTCCTCAGCTAAAATTCCGGTGCTTGTATGATGTCTACCAGTGGTGAGAAAGTGTGTATATGAGGGGGTAACTGTGAGTGAGTATGTGTTGTGTGTGTGAGAGAGAAAAGCACATGCAAGTGCAAATGTAAGTTCGAGTTAGTGCATGTGTTTTAGGCTCCACAAGCCAAGAGGGATATGAAGAACTTAGAGGAGAACAAAAGAAAACAATGGCAAGAAAGAAAGGTTAGGAAAAATTCAAATTCACTGGCGCCAGAATAGGGTGAGTTGAGTCAACAGGTACTGACTTGCAGGAGTGGGTAACCCTGTGACCTCTCGATCCCTCCCCCCCCCCCCCCAACCCCTTGCCTCTGTCACACTTAAGAGCAGACTGCTGCTATCTGGGCTGGGTTAGGATCTGTTCTGCTGAGAGGTGGAGGGATGAAGGCTGACTTCTGACGGCATTGCCAGGCTGGGAGATTCTGTGCTGTGGCAGCCCAGGAGCAGTACAGGTTAGAACCTCAGCTCTCAACTTGGCCTTTGGTGCTCTGAACCAGAATGACCTCAAGGTTCCTCACTCCCTTCTTCCTCCTTCCAGAACCAGCAGTCATCGTCAGCTCCAACCTCGCAGGAGAGAAGCAGCAACCCTGCGCCCCGCAGGCAGCAGGCGTTTGTGGCCCCGCTCTCCCAAGCCCCCTACGCCTTCCAGCACGGCAGCCCGCTACACTCGACGGGGCATCCACACCTGGCCCCCGCCCCTGCTCACCTGCCGAGCCAGCCTCACCTGTATACGTATGCTGCCCCCACCTCTGCTGCTGCATTAGGCTCCACCAGCTCCATTGCTCATCTCTTCTCCCCCCAGGGCTCCTCAAGGCATGCCGCAGCCTATACCGCCCACCCGAGCACTCTGGTGCATCAGGTCCCCGTCAGTGTTGGGCCCAGCCTTCTCACTTCTGCCAGTGTGGCCCCTGCTCAGTACCAACACCAGTTTGCCACCCAGTCCTACATTGGGTCTTCCCGAGGCTCAGCCATTTACACTGGATACCCACTGAGTCCTACCAAGATCAGCCAGTATTCCTATTTGTAGTTGGTGAGCAGAGGGAGGGAGGTGTCATGGCTGCCTGTTCCTGGCCCAGAATGTTTAGTAACAGGCTATGATGAGCTCCTCCCTTACCCCCTCTTGAAACTCCTTAGCCAGCAACTTGTTCTGCAGGGGCCCACTGAAGCAGAAGGGTTTTCTCTGGGGAAACCTGTCTTCGTGTTGACTGCATTGTTGTAGTCTCCCAAAGTCTGCCCTATTTTTAAATTCTTTATTTTTGTGACAGCATTTTTGGTATTTGGAAGAGTTCAGATGCCCATCTTCTGCAGTTACCAAGGAAGAGAGATCATTCTGAAGTTACCCTTTGAAAAATATTTTCTCTCTGACTTGATTTCTATAAATGTTTTTAAAATGAGTGAAGCCCCTCTTTATTTAACTTTGTTTTATTGTAATTGCTGGTCAGAGGAAAAATGCTGATAGAAGGACTTGAAATCTGGTAACAAGTGAGAAAAGAGAAATCGATACTTTGTACTTGTTTGAAAACCAAGACTCACTTGCCTGTTTTAAGAGCAGTGCACCCAAGTCTGCATTTAACTATCAGGCATTTCTCCTCAAAATTTTACCTTTCTTTATGGGACATTAGACTTAACGGCGTTTCAGTTTTGTTTTCATGTCACATTAAACGTACTGGGCAATTGTTATTTTTGCAAAACTGGTTATATACGGCTCTCTGTGTTACTGTTGGGATTCTCTCAGTTGCTCCTGTGTTTATTTTAAAGTGTGTTAAAAAGGCAGCTCACCATTTGCTGGTAACTTTAGTGTGAGAGAATCCATACCTACCGTGAAAGCACTAGGTGTTCTTTTTAAATGAAGTACCATGCATTCTTCTTAAGTTATTTTTTAAAAGTCCTTCTCTCTCTGATTCAGCTTAAATGTTATTATTGGAAAAGCCATTACGGTGGTTATTATTGTATGGTGGTGATTGTCTTATTATATGCAAAATCTCTTTGTATTATGCGAGACTGGTATTGATGAGCTTTGCCTAAAGGTTGTTGGCATCGGTGAGCTTTGCCTCAAGATTAACATGAATTTTCAATAATACACCTCTCTCTCTTTGCCTCATCTCTCCCTTCTGTTCTATGTGATTTATTTGGGGAGAAAGCTAAAGAATATGAAACCAGATAAGAACGTTGTGTATAGCTTTTATACTTTAAAGTAGCTTCCTTTGTATGCCAGCAGCAAATTGAATGCTCTCTTATTAAGACTTATACAATAAGTGCATGTAGGAATTGCAAAAAATATTTTAAAAATTTATTACTGAATTTAAAAATATTTTAGAAGTTTTGTAATGGTGGTGTTTTAATATTTTGCATAATTAAATATGTACATATTGATTAGAAAAATATAACAAGCAATTTTTCCTGCTAACCCAAAATGTCATTTGTAATCAAATGTGTAGTGATTACACTTGAATTGTGTATTTAGTGTGTATCTGATCCTCCAGTGTTACCCCGGAGATGGAATTGATGTCTCCATTGTATTTAAACCAAAATGAACTGATACTTGTTGGAATGTATGTGAACTAATTGCAATTATATTAGAGCATATTACTGTAGTGTTGAATGAGCAGGGGCATTGCCTGCAAGGAGAGGAGACCCTTGGAATTGTTTTGCACAGGTGTGTCTGGTGAGGAGTTGTTCAGTGTGTGTCTCTTCTTCCCTTTCTCCTCCTTCCCTTATTGTAGTGCCTTATATGATAATGTAGTGGTTCATAGAGTTTACAGTGAGCTTGCCTTAGGATGGACCAGCAAGCCCTTGTGGACCCTAAGCTGTTCACTGGGATTTATCAGAACAGGATTAGTAGCTGTGTCGTGTAAATGCATTGTTGTCCGTTTTCCTGCCGACATTGAAAAATAAAAACAGCAGCTTTTCTCCTTTACCACCACCTCTGCCCCTTTCCAGTTTGGAATCTCAGCTGGGTTCTCACAGAAGCATTTTCCCCATGTGGTTCTCTCTCTCACGGAGCATTGCCACCTTGCTTCTGGGGGAATTTGGGAAGCAGGTGAGAGGAGTCAAGCCAATATAAAAATACGTGGTTTTTTTCTTTTTCTTTTCTTTTCTTTTCTTTTCTTTTCTTTTCTTTTCTTTTCCTTTTCTTTTCTTTTCTTTTCTTTTCTTTTCTTTTCTTTTCTTTCAGAGTATGTGCAATCACTTTTAGAATGAGATTTTTTTTTTCCTTTTCCCATGTGGCAGTCCTTCCTGCAAATAGTTGACATTCCTAGTAAAATATTTGCTTGTTGAAAAAAACCTATAACAGATCTGTTTATACCAAAGAGCCTGTTGTATTGCTTACCATGTCCCCATACTACGAGGAGGAGTTTTGTGATGCCGCTGGTGACCGGGAACTCACAGAAAGGTTTCTGAGCCGGTGAAGAATATTAAGAAGGAACCAAAGCCTGTTCAGTCATCAGGCTGTTGAGGTTTCTTTTTAACAACTTGTACATTCTTGGGGCTGTGAAATTGTCCTTGTACTCTCAGCTCCTGCATGGATCTGGATCAAGTGGAGGGTCCTGGGGATGGGGATGTTTCCTGCCCATAAAAGATTTGGGGGAAGAAGGTTAACTCTGAGATGTAGAAGTGTTCCATCTGAATTGAAAATTTTGTACTGGAGGGCTAAGTCTAGGACTGGTTCCTTGTAGAGATGGTGTCAGGAGGTGCAGGATGGAGATGGGAGATTTCATGGAGCCTGGTCAGCAAGCTCTGTACCAGGCTGAGCACCGAGGAGCTGCCAAGGTATTTGGAGTTTCTTCATTGTGAAGAGTAAGGGCTTCCACGATGGGGCATAGTCAGTACAGCCTACCAGGAACATGTTGGTGTTTTCTACTTTCTCTTTTTTCTTTTTTCCTTTTGGTCATTCTGTTGAGCTGTGTTTGTGCCACCGTATTGGTGAAGATACCCAAGCAGTTTGTATAGTTTCCGTCACTTAGCGTTATACGGTTTTCTGGTCAACGTGTGTGATCTCTGTTTCCTTTTTTGCCAAGCACACATTGATTTTCTTGCTCAAAGGCAGATCTGGTTTCTAGTAGAAACATGTTTTGTCCCTTAGCTTTCCTCTACAAGGGATAAGATTTGTTGTTTTTGTAACAAATGAGATGCAGGAAAAAAAAAAAAACCACAAAACACTCCACTCCTGCCCCCCTGTCCAGTAAGTAGATACCAGTTAAGATACGAGTCTCATTAACTTCATGGGGAAAAGACAATAAATACCAAGAACTTGTAGGGTTATCTTAATCACCTTACTAGCTGTGTGTGTGGCTTTAATAATTTTAGAAATTTTCAGCCTTAGTCTGCAAATTGGCATTTCAGATTTACCAAGATAAATATCCATCTGTGTCTGCTGAATGTATATGTGCTCAATGTGGCTTTAGATTCTGTCCCTGGGGCTTACTAACATTGCCAGCCCTGACAGGGCGGGGGGAAGCCCTGTGAATTCGGTGAGCAGCCCGCCTGGGTTATAGCAGCCTAACTTCAGACCAGCATAAGGCTCTAAGTCCTTTCTGAACTTTGTATTTCCAGCTTCTCCCCTTCAGGGTGAGAGGGAAAGCGGGGACGGTCTAAGTACAGCCACTCTGGGCTCATCGGGACACTTGATCACTCCAGAGCTTTAATAGCTTCCAGGAGGGGATACTGCTGTCAGTGCTCAGCTCAGATACCAGCCCCAGGAATAAAAACTCCATTTCAAACAGTTCTGGCCATCCATCGTCCTCCACTAGAGGGGCTCAGCTCGACTGCCCTTAGCCAGGCAAGCACAGTAATGTGTGTTTTATTCAGCATTATTATGCAAAAACCCACTGGTTAGGTTGGTTTGTTTTAGGATAGGAAATGAAATTGCCTCTCGGTGACAGGAATGGCCCAAGCCTGCTTCCTTATTTTGGTTTTTGGTTTTTGGGTTTTTTTTGTTTTTTGTTTTTTGTTTTAACTGATGGATGGTGCAGCATGTCTACATGGTCGTTTGTTGCTAAACTTTATATAATGTGTGGTTTTGATTCAGCTTGAAAAATAATCTCACTACATGTAGCAGTACATTATATGTACATTATATGTAATGTTAGTATTTCTGCTTTGAATCCTTGATATTGCAATGGAATTCCAACTTTATTAAATGTATTTGATATGCTAGTTATTGTGTGCGATTTAAACTTTTTTTGCTTTCTCCCTTTTCTGGTTGTGCGCTTCCTTTTACAACAAGCCTCTAGAAACAGTTTCTGAGAATTATCGAGCTATGTTTGTAATGCAGATGTACTTAGGGAGTATGTAAAATAATCATTTTAACAAAAGAAATAGATATTTAAAATTTAATACTAACTACGGGAAAAGGGTCCATTGTGTAAAACATAGTTTATCTTTGGATTCAATGTTTGTCTTTGGTTTTACAAAGTAGCTTGTATTTTCAGTATTTTCTACATAATATGGTAAAACGTAGAGCAATTGCAATGCATCAATAAAATGGGTAAATTTTCTGATTCATGTGGCTGTTTTTGACTTCTGTTTAGAGGGGTGCAAAGGGGATGAACAGACGGCATCTTTGGAGTGGCTAAATGCGTTGCATCCGAACATGAGTGGCATGTTAGAGGCAAATCCATCTTTCGTACAAACCTCCACGACGGAGGTGAATCAGGGCTTGGCAGGAAACACTTTTCACAAATGGAGTGTCCAGGGCCCTAACTTAAGCTCCTCTGGTTCTGGCCCTTTGAAAGAGGCAGAAACTTCTGACACGGGATAATTAAACTTTGTTTCCTAGCGCGTTCCACCAAACATCTGAAGTATCATTGCTGGAGGTCAGAACACCACAAGAAGATGCTATTTTTCCCTCCTTTCAAGCTGCACTATTAGAAGCATAGTCCTTTTGGAGGAGGAGCCCTTCTGATTAGATCTGCCTTGATGCCAAAGTGAATAAGATTTGTCTAGATTTGTCTAGATTGATCACTGCAGGTCTCTGAATATATGCTGTACTCGTTTGATTTGTTTTGACACATGCGTTTCAGGCCACATCGACCGTAGAGTGGCCATTAATTAATTGTGGGGTTCTGTAGTCATGGTTGGGAGATAGAAATGAGACACATTTAGGGTTTTGGACCATAACCAAGAGAAATGATCAATAGGCTGTTCTCTCCCATTAGCAGGGAAGTCAGAATACATTTATTTTGATTTAGACTGCAACATCTAGATTTTTCAAAAAAATTTTTTTTCCTAAATAAATGAGCATAAAATGAGTGTGAACTCACTGAACATTCCCCAGTTTTGGTAAGAGAATATACCTGGAAACATTCAGGTAGAAAAGAAAGGCCCTGCTGTCGATCTCACTTCCAGATAATCAAGGATTAATTTGCTGACTTCTCAATGATCTGGGGTTTTTTTGTTGTTGTTTAAGTCTCAGTGATATTCTTTTACTTAAGCTAAATGAGAGAGTTGGGATAACCCCTTGAGTAAGTGGGTAGTCTGTGGGTTAATCTGTGTTAAAAAAATTTTTTTTTAATGTTTATTTTTGAAAGACAGAGCGCGAGCAGGGGAAGGGCAGTGAGAGAGGGAGAGAGGAGCAGAGGATTTGGGGAGAATCTGAAGCAGACTCCAGGCTCTCAGCTGTCAGCGGGGCTTGAACTCATGAACTGTGAGATCATGACCTGAGCCAAAGTCAGATGTTTAACTGACTGAGCCACCCAGGCACCCCTTAATCTGTGTTTTAATTATGAACACCCCTGTAAATTGAATCCGCTTGGCTTGCTTTGTGGAAAAATTTCCACAGGAGGTGAGGTCTAAGCCATGGTTTCCCTAGGAATCCCGTGATGACACCAGGTGCTTATCACAAGATGGCGCCAATGAGCTATAGAAGAAGGTGGACAAGACTTGACCACTGTGATCTTTTTCCCCCCACCTCTTCCCCCCAACCTCATCTCCCCTGCTCCCAGCTTCCACTGAAAAGGCAGAAAACAATCCATGCTATTATCGCTGGGCAAGGAAAAGATTAATGAAGGATGTTTCTTAAGAAGCCAGCACTGGAAGGAAGCAGGCATTCTGGAGCAGAAACAGAGTTTGCCGAGTGTACTCTGGGACCCCTGCCTCCCGCTGCTGGCTCCTTTTACTGGGTGACTGCTCACAAGGCCTCTGCCCTGGGGTTTCATCTCCTTCCCCTCTCCTGGGGAGCCTACAGCCTAGGCGGGAGGTGGTTAAGGCTTCTGGCTGCTTTACCATAGGGCCATCTGTGTTTGATCAATCCAGGCTGAGAGGAGGGGGTGGGGGAGGTAAAGAGACTGTGAAAGCATTCCAGAGTAGTGAGAGAGATCCGAGATCCAGAAAGGGAGAAGGCACCGCCCCCACCCCGCCTCCGAAGCTGACCGGCGGGCTTGAGTGGAACAGGCACAGGACTGCACGCTCCTTCTCCGGCTGCCATGGGGCCCTGCACGCCTCTCCTCATCTTGTTCCTTTTGTCACGGCTGCGACCCCTTCAAGGACAGCAGCACCACCTTGTGGAGTACATGGAACGCCGACTAGCCGCCTTAGAGGTGAGTGACTCCTTTCTCTCCTGGGCCGGGCGGGAAGGACGCCACATCTGTTGAGTCACCCCGTGTGTTACGGATCTGGGGATGACAAGATGGGGCTCTGGAAGAAGCTACAGAAAACTCTTATCTTTTAATAAGAATATCCTTGCAATTGCAAGCCCTCCTCCTTCCCCATGTCCACAGAGCAATTCCCTGTGGACAAGCTCCCTGTCTTTTAAATAGTTTGAAGTCTCTGGTGTTCCCAAGTTGAAGTCTGTTGATTCCCGAGGGAGAACTGCACAGTGGAGCAGAGACCCCTTCCCGCCCTCACGCACTTAGGCCGCCCCAGAGGCTCAGATGACTCAGTGGCGCTGCTCACAGAGAACATGGGCTGGAGGACACGAAGCGGGGGTAGGGGCCTAGGTGATCTGAGCCGGGCGTTTTGCACATTTAGCATCTCTGAACATCTGGTTTCCTTTCTGTGGGGGTTGCAAGGGAGTTTATGCCTGGCTGAGTTTGTGCCTTTTCCTGTTCCTCTCTCCCTGGTCGGGCCTCTCCCTGCCTGGGAGTTGTAACCCCTCAGCCTCTCGTCTGGCCTCCATCCCTGCAGGAACGGCTGGCCCAGTGCCAGGACCAAAGTAGCCGGCATGCTGCTGAGCTGAGGGACTTCAAGAACAAAATGCTGCCGCTGCTGGAGGTGGCCGAGAAGGAGCGAGAGGCGCTCAGAACTGAGGCTGACACCATCTCGGGGAGAGTGGACCGGCTAGAGCGGGAGGTTGACTATCTGGAGACCCAGAACCCAGCACTACCCTGTGTGGAGGTTGATGAGAAAGTGACCGGAGGCCCTGGGATCAAAGGCAAGGGCAGAAGAAACGAGAAGTACGATATGCTGACAGGTAAGTGGTCCAAAAGCAGGCCCCTAACACTCTCAGAACCTGTATGTTTCCTTGCTGCTTCCCCTTTTCTCTCCTTGTCCCCCAGTCTGCTTCGGCTCTATCTTCTGGAATCTGCTTTAGGGAAATCTCTACAATGACAGGTCCATTGCAAGAGTTTCTGGGGACCCAGGCCTCGGTGGCTCCCTTTTTCCTGTCCTCCGTAAGAGTGGAGGCATCCACTGGCAAATGCCCACTGTCCTCCAGATGGCCCCACCCCGGGGTGTTCCTACAATGGGCCTCTAACTCTTGCCTGTATTTCCTTGCCCTGTGCTTTTCTCCTTCCAGACTGTGGCTACACAATCTCTCAGGTGAGATCAATGAAGATCCTGAAGCGGTTCGGTGGCCCTGCTGGTCTGTGGACCAAGGATCCAATGGGGCCAACAGAGAGGATCTACGTGTTAGATGGGACACAGAACGACACGGCCTTCGTCTTCCCGAGGCTGCGGGACTTCACCCTTGCCATGGCCGCCCGGAAAGCTTCCCGGGTCCGGGTGCCCTTCCCCTGGGTAGGCACGGGGCAGCTGGTCTATGGTGGCTTTCTTTATTATGCCCGGAGGCCTCCCGGAGGACCCGGAGGGGGAGGGGAGTTGGAGAACACTTTGCAGCTCATCAAATTCCATCTGGCAAACCGAACGGTGGTGGACAGCTCAGTATTCCCGGCGGAGGGTTTGATCCCCCCGTACGGGCTGACAGCGGACACGTACATTGACCTGGCAGCCGACGAGGAGGGCCTCTGGGCTGTCTATGCCACTCGGGAAGATGACAGGCACTTGTGTCTGGCCAAGTTGGACCCACAGACACTGGACACAGAGCAGCAGTGGGACACCCCGTGCCCCAGGGAGAATGCTGAGGCCGCCTTCGTCATCTGTGGGACCCTATACGTTGTCTATAACACCCGCCCTGCCAGCCGGGCCCGCATCCAGTGCTCCTTTGATGCCAGTGGCACGCTGACCCCTGAAAGGGCGGCACTCCCTTATTTCCCCCGCCGATACGGTGCCCACGCCAGTCTCC
The DNA here is from genome assembly GCF_022079265.1 of Lynx rufus. Lineage (NCBI taxonomy): Eukaryota > Metazoa > Chordata > Mammalia > Carnivora > Felidae > Lynx > Lynx rufus. The sequence continues at coordinate 125,062,823 of NW_025814834.1, read as the reverse complement.
GCTATAACCCCCGGGAGCGCCAGCTCTACGCCTGGGACGACGGCTACCAGATTGTCTATAAGCTGGAGATGAGAAAGAAAGAGGAAGAAGTCTGAGGACCTAGCTTTGGGGTTTGAATCTCTCTCACCTCCACACATTTATATCCCCACACCATTTCCTGCTTCTCATTCTCCAGATGTGGGCAAGTTGTGGTTCCGAGCCCATATTGGCAGCCAATGGAAGCCAGATTCTCACAGCCCCTTCGTTTCCTGTGGGACTTTAGATCTTGAGAAATCCTTTCAGAGCTAAAAGCGAGAAGACCCTAAGCGTTCGCTCCTCTCCTGCCTTACGTCAATGAATTTCGGACCAGAGACCACAAAGACCCAGAGCTCTGACCCTTGTATGGGGGCCACCCCAGCAAATGAGCCAAAAAGTATTTCTTGCCTCAGTGTGAGTCCGGGCACATGGGGTGGGGTGGGGTGGGGTGGGGTGGGGTGGGGTGGGGTGGGGGGAAGGTGGTTGGGGGAGTGGGCAGAGTTCTGGGAGGAGATTTTTCAACTCTGCCCTGCCTCCCTTCTCCCCTTAGCGCCCTGGAGAACACGACTTTCTCCACGTCGTTTTGTATTGCAACATTTTGCATTAAAAGGCACATCCACTGCTCCCTGCCTGCGTTTGTTTGGGGGTAGCCCTCAGATCAGGTTTCTCCCCATGACCCTCCATTTTCCTCCTCCACCCCATTGCCACTCCTTAAGCCACAGTAGGGACTTGGCTGGGCTTCCTTGCTGAGGGAGAGGGGACTTCTCCAGTTACAGATTTTACTGTGAGGCCCCTGGGGAAGCACAGAATCCCGCCACTTCAGGAGGCTGGGCGAGAGGCTTCTCTCCACACCCACCTCTGATCCACGGTGGCCCCTCCCAGAGCCCAGAGCCACTCTTGGTGCCCCACCCCTGGCCGAGAGACTGAGGCCCGGCGGGCAGAGCTTCTAATTCTTCTAGTTCTCAGAGGTTTGGGACTAGAAAATGGATTCTAGTCGCCTTGGAGTGTAGGGCGAAGACCAGAGCCCTGAAATGTGTTTCCAGAAGGAACTTTTAGTCTCACTTTGGAGGTGGACTCTGTCCTGGCCCCAGACCCCACTCCCCTCTCCAGCTTGGGGCCGTCCCCAGGGCTCGGTTACACAACCCAGCTTGCTCCCAACCGCTCTGATTTCCCTGCTGCCACGGCGTCTGCGGTTTGGGCAAGGAGGAGGGGCGATGACCATGCCCCAGATGTTAGTTTTCCCAGTTTCCCAACACAGCCCTCTGGTCACCCCCACCTACCCGCTGCAGTCCTGGAACCTGGCTGGAGTCTGTCCAGGAAGTCCTGGACACCTAACCCTTTCCTGCCCTGGCCACTGGCTTGGAATTATAGAAGGCCATCTGGGGAAGGGAGAGGGAGCAGAGGAGGAGAACCCTGGGTTTTGGACTCCTGCCTCCAGGAATGTGCTGAGCTCGGGGCCAGGCCCCACCCAGCCTCATGCCCCCATTCAGCGCTCAAGGCCATGTACGTGTGATGGACAAGACCTTGTTGCCTTTATGGGGGGGAGCAGGCCTCAGGAAGCTCTGGGAGTCCTCGCTGTGGGGAGGAGAAAGGAGCACATCTTTCCCCTGAAGTGCACCCGCTCCCCCACCCCACGCCCAGGATAGGGTGGATCAGCCAGGGCCCTGTGATCCTCCTTTTGTCTTCTTTTCTTCTCTCCTGGGGCAGAGCTGCCCCCTGACGTAGGTTGGTGAGGAAGGAAAAGAAAGGCAGTGAAGCACCTCACAAAGGCGCTATTGTGGGGAGCCCGGGGCGGGAGGGGGGCTCTCTCCCATTCAATTCTCTCCTAATGTGGGGCTGGCAACGGTAATCACCGCCTGTCACACACGGAGGGGGCTGCCCACGGAACATCTGGCTCCTGCATGCGGTGCACAGGGGGGCTGTGGAGGAGACGGGGAGTTCTCACTGGAGGCCTGGGGATGGGGGGTCCCCGCCCAGCGGAGGGGCAGCGTGGCACTGTCGCTGTGTGTGTGCGCGTGCGGGCGCACCTGGGGAGGGTGGCCTCCTTGCCCGCGTGACACCGTGCATCAGTGTGATCGGAAGCTGCCAGGGGCTGGGGCCGAGTCTGTGGAGTTACCTTGCTGGAGTAGCAGACATCAGGAATGGCTTTTGGAGGACCCTGAGGAGAGAACGGCGTGTAAATGACATCAGCCTGAGGAGCAGAGTTTAAAATCCCGGTCCTTCTGCCTCCCGCGTGTGGGCACCTGTCTTTGGGGGCATCTTTCTTGGCCTGAATCCTCAATGAGAAAGACAAAAACAGCCTTTTCTTTTTTTTTTTTTTTTTTTTTTTCTTTTGGCTTAAATTTTCTTTAGAAAAGTTCACTCAGACTTTTCTGAAAGGGCAGAAATCTCCGGGGCCTTGTCATTTATTACTTTTTGCCTTCTTTTTTTTTTTTTTTGGCTCTTGTACAATAGCTAGTGCTATTTTGGAAGCGTTTTGGAAGGTGAGTGGAACTGTGTGGGCAGATCCAGTGAACTGTCCAGATTCATTAAACTAAATTATCTGCTGCTCAAGGAGAGAGGCTCGGTAGCTGAATCCTATCATCAGACACCAGCCTCACCGCCCCTTGTCGGACCCTCCATAACCCGTCACGTGGCAGAGACAGGTGTGACCTCTGGTTTGGGTTGAACCAAAGACAGTGGAAAGCAGAGGTCCTAATGGGGGAGAAGGGACTAAAAGCTCAGAGAGTAGCTCCACATTTGCCTCCTACACCTGGCCCTACAACGGTTAGCGGCCCAGGCCTCCGGGTACAGCTGTCAGCCCAGATGGGTGGTCTAGACGTTGCCCCCATCACAAGGCCAGGTGGAGAGGGCTCCCCTTCCCCTACTCTGGCCCCCAGTCTCCTGCCCTAACTCCCAAGCTCTCCGCTCTGTGCTCAGTATCTTCTCCTCCCTGGTGCTGGTCTTCATGTCTGCCTGCCGGAGAAACCAAAGTGATCGTCTTGCCATTTTCATCAAGGATGAGCCAACGTTGCGTGAGCCCTGGATGGCGGGGAGGGAAGCGCAGAGATGTGAGGATGAAGCAGTTGATTCAGCTGTCGGGGCTTCCTCTGGGACAGGGCTGTGGGCTAAGCAGGAAGCAGAGCCCTTTGGCTCGTCCTCCCCAGGCTCAGTCCCGCTCCTTGTGCACACGCCCCTTCCTTCCCTCAGGCTCCTGGGATCCTCCCCCAACAGTGCTCCCATTCTTTACCGGCTCAGGTCAAAACCCGCTCATTTTGAGAGCTGCTGACACTCCTGATAGTTCTCCCAGCTTTCAGGATGGCTCTCTTGAGGACCCGCCGTCCGGCCTGTCTCTGGCTGCCTCTGCAGGCAGTGGTCTCCAGTGCAAGAGCTTTTCTGTCGGAGGGCAGGCCAGGGGGTCCCTCCACCCTTAGCCCCTATCAGCATCTGCCGCCTCTCCTCCCTCCTCCTCCGCCCCAGCAGCCTGGACGCTCTTCCCTTGCTACCCCCCTAACCCCCACCAAACCAACGCTGATGAGCTCTCCTCTGCCTGCCCTTTAACTTCTGCCCTCACGATGCAGAGCTTAAAAGATTAAATCTTTATTTATGGATTTAATAACGCCACAGAAGACTTATAAATACGAAGCCAATGTATTACTTTAAAGGGCAGACCTCTCAGCACCGTCTCTCCAGAACATGGGTGCTGACAATATCTAGAGCTGGACACCTCTCCAGAGCACTCCAGCATGACCTTTGGGGGTCTGCCCAGCCACCCAAACTCTGCCTTCTCTGAGAATGGACACCCACACTCCCTGGCCTTAGCCTTGTGGCCCCAGGGGAACAAATCACATTGTCTCCTGGGGACTTAGAATGGCAGCTCAGAGATGTTAGATCTGAGCAGGTGTTTGGAAGCATCTTCGGCCCTGCTACCTACCAGAGGCAGCGAAAGCCAGACTACAGAGAGGAAAGATGAACAGGGTGGAGACTGGGCGAGACGGCCACTGAGTGATGTCCGCCCCCACTCCATCCCCCCTGTGCTCACAATGCACTTCTAGCCTGGGTTCTGTGAAATGCCTGACTTCTTTAAAGAAACACTCCCTTTCTTGTTTGTTTTTCTTCTAAAAAATTTTTTTTAATGTTTATTTATTTTTGAGACAGAGAGACAGACCGAGCACGAGCAGGGGAGGGGCAGAGAGAGCTAGAGACACAGAATCCAAAGCAGGCTCCAGGCTCCGAGCTGTCAGCACAGAGCCTGACGCGGGGCTCGAACCCACAAACCGTGAGATCATGACCTGAGCCGAGGTCGGACGCTTAATCTACTGAGCCGCCCAGGTGCCCCACGTGTTTGTTTTTCTTTTCTTTCTTTTTCTCAAGTTAGTATGAGTGGGTTTCAATTTCTTACAACCCAAAGATGATGCCTCATCCTCACCTTACCTCACCACCGAAAACACTCATCTGGTCTAGACTGCTGGGCAGGTGGCCTTGACCCTCCAGGGTGTTCCTCCCCGTCCATGACCCAGAGGACGCACCAAAACAATGAAAGAACCTGTGCGGGCCTGTGATGCCTTCTCCACATCACCTTCCAGATGGCGGGGCAGTGCCCCTTTCCTGCTGTGTTCGTCCATGGTGGGCTGTTTCTGTCTCCAGCGGAGCACTGCTGGCCCAGTGTTCTCTGCGGCAACACTGCATGTTAGAAAGAGCACAAACTTTAGAGTCTGGTGAGCTTGGAGTCCGAGCTCCTGGGATCAGCATCAGGCTCTGCCACTTACTGCTGTGATACCTCCAGCAAGTTACTTAATACCTCATCTATAAAATAAAATTATCTGCCCAATAGGATTGTTGCTGCGAGGATGAGAGGTTATATACATGGAAACTCTTTAGCAGTGTGGACAGTCAGTACAGAGCTCTGAAACCCCACTTCCTTGGGGAGGCTCTTGGAACCTGTTCCACGCCCACCCGAAAGGGTCAGGTGCCTCTCCTTTGGGCCCCGATTCACCTGGGCACATCCTCATTGCGGCCCGCATCACGATGTATTGTATCTTGCTCGTCTTTGTGTCCCCGGGACGTAACACAGAGCCCGGCTCATAGATGGGGCTCAGAAAAATACTAGTACAGGTTCCCCCACCCGACTGTGAACCCTCGGAGCTCTGGGCCTATTTGTCTCCCAACTCGGGACCTCACGCAGGAGGGGCACAGCCCCAGCAAGCGGTAAATGTCCTCGGCAGCATCTTTCAATTCAGTTGGACAAAGACAAGCTACAGATAAAAACTGAAGGCAGTCTCCTTCAACTGCAGATCACACAGGACTTCCAACAGTGACAATTTCTCGCTCCAGCATCTAAGGGGAAAGTCTCAAACTAGGCCAGTGCATCTAAGCCCTGTGGCCACAGGGGAGGAAGGCAATAAAACCACAGAAGGTAGTGGGAAGACCTTTCTTGTTCAGCATCTGGTTCCTGGTGAGGGCTCTGGAGTAGGTTATGCTGCTCACCCCTCCCCCCTCCCCCCCCCCCCACTACCCAGCCTGGCCCCTGCTGCTTGCCCCTTACTTCACCCCTGCGAGCCTCCGTTTCTTCACTCCTAGAATGTGCGTCATAGTACCACTTCACAGATTATTGTGAGAAGTAAATGAAACGAGTCTTGCAAAGCAGTGCGCCCCATGCCTGGCACATAGTAGGTGCTTGGTAAGTGTTGTTATTGTTAGCAATGTCGTCATGATTGCAGGAGAGTCTTTGCAGAGAGCAATGTGCTCGTGCATTTTGTCTCCTTTGATCTTTACAACAATTCTGAGATAAGCAGGTCTGGGAGCCAAGGGGTTTGTCTAAGTCCACAGAGCTAATAAGTACTGGGGCAGAACCTATGGCTTGGAGGCTGTGGGAGGAGTGGAACCAGCTGGGGCTCAGAACTCAGGCTGAGTTCGGATCCTTGCTGTGCAACCCCATAGCCAGGTAAGCCTGAGCGCATCCATTCTCTGGGCTTCAGGGAATATTACCCACCCCGGAGGCATGGATGAGCCCATGTTTTAAAACAGCTAAGAGAGCATCCAGGATAATAAAGATGCTTAACCCAAGCTCATTCCCCGGGGCCGATTCTTGCTGTCTTACTGTGGGGAGTGTGCTGGTGGCCATCTCTGGTGTTACAAACCATTTGTCTGCATCCAGTGGCTCTCTGACTGCCTTCTCTCTCCATTTGTACATTGTCTGTAGAAAGACATGCCACCTGTTGCCCAACCATAGATCTCTGCATTACCGGTAACAGCGGGGTTGACAGATATCCTGCGCCTGCCGTCAGGGAAAAAAGCAGGGTGTATGGAAAAAGCACCCCTTTTTCTCTGTGCTGAAATAACTCTGCCAGCGGCAATGTGTGTGTTTGGTGTTTAGTTGTCTTTCCTTTCCTTTCCTTTCCTTTCCTTTCCTTTTCTTTTCTTTTCTTTCCTTTTCTTTTCTTTTCTTTTCTTTCTAAACACAGTACTCCCAAGCTGCCTTTTTCCTTCGACCACATTTTCTCTCAAAGATACCTTTGAGCTGTTTCATAGCTGTTCAGCATGTGTCCCTGGTAGACATCACTATTGACTTTTTTGACTTACCTTGCTGTTGATCTTGACAGATCCTTCAATGCCATTTTGGTTGTATCGGGTCTTCCGGATATTTATTGCTGTCCAGTTGCACATGGTTTTTGTTCTGTAGCTGCTGAATGTTGTATTCCAGATGGGTAAATCCATGCACTTGTCAGATGCATGGACTGTTCTGGACTGTTCTCCACCTATTTGGCCTGCCCTTTTGGAGGAAGGAAGATAGTGCAGAGAGAGCCCAGGGGTGAGGAGAAGACCCTTCTAGTGGGTGTGATTAGTCCATGGGGCTGACTGTCCTGCCTCTCTGCTCCTCATCAACTGTGTGACCTTGAGCCAGACACTAACCCCTCTGAGCCACGGTTTGTTCATTTGCAAAACAGGATTATGGGACCCGGATTACCACTTCTTAGGATTGTTGAGGTTCAAGCCCTAATACATAAAGCTTATGTGTTGGGACCTCTAGGAAGGAATCTTAGGAATCACTGAGTTTGGCTCCCTCATTTCACAGCTGAAGAAACTGAAGTCGAGAGAGCCTTTTGAAGGCAGGGAATGTACCTCATCCATCTTTCTATCCCTGGATCCAGAGTCAGATACTTACTAGGTGTTTAATAAGTACCTTGTAAATGAGTTGAGTGACCAGCTCGTAGTGACATATCTATGATTTAATCTCTCTTGGTGACTCTGTTGTTATCAACATCAATTCCTACTGTGCTGCTCTGCCTTGATGCCTTCAGAACCAATTAGGCTGTAATAGAATGTGGCTACTATGCTTTTCCGCTTAATGTTTCTTCTCTTACCTCTCTTACTGTTACCTATCGGTTCTTCCTGGAGAACTGGATTGGATCCCTTAGAGGAATCGGCATCGCTTTCTAATTGGCTGTTCTCTCTAGGCTGGAGCAAGAGTGAAGGACTTTGAAGGATTTAAAGTTGGTACCTTTATGGGAGTCACAAGGAGCGTTGCAAAATATTCCACAGACCAGAAGCACAGCCTCTTTTAAGCTGGAAGTTGTCTAAAGTCATCTGGTCTCACCCGCTAAAGTCATGCAAGTATTTTTCAACTCACTGCACCCTTTCTAGTGCCTTCTACGCATGGCATGACTAGTTTACTCAGTGAAGCAGGTGATGGTAGTAGCTGGTAATGGCCGAGGAATGCACTGGCTTCTATCCCCTGGAATCTCTATCCAGTGACCTGGATTCTTAAGTACTTTTCTCTCCCAGCGTAGGGGAGGTAAACACACATAGATGTGGATTTCTCCTCTCGTTTCTGATTATGACCTAGTGAATTCCCTTCTCTTGTTCTCTCTGTCCTTGCCAGCCCTCCTGAGTCCTGATCAAGGTGAAATATTCTTTACTGTTATAAGCTAGTAAAGGTATCCACACTAGTTTAATAATAATTCAGTAGGTAAGGGGAGACATAGGGGAAATGTTAGTTGTATCATTGGATTTTAAATTGAGATAGGAGTAATCTCATTTAGACAAATTTCAATAATCAATTGAAAGCCTGTAAGTTGCAGATAGATTACCAGCCGTAAATTGGGATTTATGTTCTGTGGGTTTATAATGAGGGCAACTCAGGCAGCTCAGCACTTGAACTGATTCACGTCTGGAAAGCACCAGCTGGCTCAGCCTCGCCGTGGGCAGTGCAGCAGAAGGGCACGGAGCAGACATCAAGTTCAAGTTATAGGCAATATCAATACCTCCCTCCCGGGGATGGTGTGATGACTAAATGAGATCATGTATGTGAAAGGGTTTTGTAAATCATAAAGCACACAAATGCCAGCCGCTCATAATACCTGTTTCAAAATTAGCATCAGTGTCTCGTGTCTGTGCCGGGTTTTGGGCAGACAAGGAACAGGACAGACCGAGGAGCCTATCTGGCAAGGAGCAAAGGGATGCTGTGCGGATGAACAGTCGTAATTAGGGGAGTCGATTATTACAAACAAAGGGAACGTGTAAGTATCCCAGACTCAAAAAGGGGATATGAAGTCTATCTTACCTGGACCCTGTATGGGATTGAACTGCTGTAAGTGGTCATCAGCAGGCAGGAAATACAAAGCCAAAGAAGACAGAGTGCATGGTTCAGAACACCATGAGAGAGCAGAGTGAAGCCCAAAGCCTAGTTCCCGGAGCAGAAAGAAAATCAGGGTGAGATGCAGGTTGGAGTCAGGAAGGCCATTGAGAGATGTTGAAGTCTGAATGCTGCCCATGTGAGAGGCGACATCTGTGGGAACACTTCAATGTCAGAGCCAACTGGGACAGACGATTGATTAATTAAAAATGTTATGAATATTGATGCAGTATTTACTATGTCCTACATGCTTATTTACAATATTGAATAAGACAGATATGGATATGTCTTCACAGCCTGGGGACCGGTGGGATAAAGGGATGAATAAATAAACAGGCAACTATGTTACACTGTGGTGGGATTATGGGATAGGAGGACCTTCTGTCCTAGCCTTGCCTGGGGGAGGGGTGAGGCAGCTTCCGGAGGCTCCTCAGCCTGAGCCGGAGGGACACCCAAGCAGGCTCCTCCCCACACCATTGCCACTGCTGTTGCCATCACTCAACTGGACCATTGCAAGAGGCTCCCGATTGACCACCTTCTCCAAGAGTCTCTCCCGGCTCCCACACACGGAGTCAGTCACTGTATGTCACTATTTGTTAATGGACCCATCCCCCTGGATTAGCTGTGAAACTGCCCCGTCTGTGGGGAAACAGCCCCTCGAGAGCCAGGACAGGAACTTCCCCTTTATGGCGTCAGTACCTAGTGCTCAGGGAGTGCTTGTGGAAAACAGGCATAAAGGCCCACAGAGAGAAAGGAGGGTCTTTACCATCCAGGGGGCTGTCCTCTCCCCGCAGGGATGTTCTCCACGAGCTGGAGAGGCAAGTGCCCCAGACGCGGGGGTTTTTTCACAGGTGTAAGCTCTCCAGAAGCAGCCGCTCTTCTCCGGAATGTGGAAACGTGCCAGAGGCCAGCTGCCTGAGGGCCAGAACCCAGAGGCGATCTTTTGTTTTGCACGCCATTTTCTTTGCAGCTCTTCCGGGGACCTTGCTGCCAGCCCTGCATGCCCTGGGGCCCAGATTCTCTGGACGCCCCCACAGTTCACATGTGCCCTGGGCTGTGGCTTCTGCGGGGCACCCACCTCTGGGCCGGGCCACCACAGAGAAATAATAAACAGCAGCGCTGCTTCCAGAGCCCTCTGCACCCGCAGGGCACGGTCTCACTTAACCCTCGAAACTACTGGTCCCACCAACAAGTATTTAACGAGAGCCCTTTTGCGCTGGGGGTCGAGAAGGACACGGTGATGCATTTTGTGCTTCAGGAGCTGACAATTCAGGTGAGGTGGGGGCACGGGGCGGGGTTACAGGTAGGATGGTGATAATAAGGCACACGTTTCCCTCGGCTCCCTAAGACTGCACGGGTGGTTGACATTTAGTACCTTGAAGGGAGGGTGCTTCATAAGAACTCCAAGGAGGAAGCGGTCAGACTTCCATGAGGGAGATTTGAAGAGGCGCCATAAAAGGGGTGACGTGTGAGGTAGGCCTTGGAGGGAGGGAAGACTGGACATCAAGAACGTTCCGGGAGGAAGGACTAGCGCGAGCAGAGGTGTGGACTATGAGAACATAAATTGCCTCCAATTGTGCAACAGGTTTAAATCAAAAAGGCTTCAGGGATTTTGGTTGATATCAGGTTTATGCAAGCAGGTACTATGAAGTGTGGCTGCTCCAAAAGATGGTACTTCTTAGGCCGAATTAGTAGAAGCCCAGCATTAGCGTGCTGGGGGGAAACAGTCCTGTGTCACTCCGCTGTGGTTAGGCCGCAGAAGCAGTGTTCCCTTCTGCCCTAGGGGAAGATGATATTTAGAGTTGCTATGACTTATTAGGCACCTGCCATGTGCTAGGCTCCTGTGAGATGTCTGCATGCATTCTTTTTTGTTTTCTTTCAAATTTTTATTTAAATTCTAGTTAGTTAACATAGAGTGTGCTATTGGTTTCAGAAGTAGAATTCAGTGATTCATCACTTACATACAACACCCAGTGCTCATCACAAGTGCCCTCCTTAATATCCACCGCCTATTAAACCCACCCTCACCCTCCTCCCTCCATCTTCCCTCAGTTTGTTCTCTGTCTTTGAGAGTCTCTCATAGTTTGTTTCCTCTCTCTTCCCCCACCCAGTGTGTTCAACTGTTTAGTTTCTTAAAATCCACATATGAGTGAAATCATGTGGTATTTGTCTTCCTCTGATTGATTTATTTTGCTTAGCATAATACACTCTAGCTCTATCCATGTCATTGTAAATGGCAAAATTTCCTTCTTTTTGATGGCTGTGTAATATTCCATTGTACGAATATATATATATATATATATATACACACACACACACATACACACACACACACACATATATATATATATATATATATATATATATATATATATATATATCTTCTTTGTCTAATCATCTGTCAATGGACATTTGGGCTCTCTCCATAGCTTGGCTATTGTTGATAGTACTGCTACAAACATTGGGGTACAGTCATTCTTTTTTTTAAAGCCTAAACCCTTATTTATTTATTTTAGAGATAGTGAGCGGGGGAGAGGGGCAGAGGGAGAGAGAGAGAATCTCAAACAGGCTGCACACTCAGCATGGAGCCTGACATGGGGCTCAATTCCATGACCCTGGGACCATGACCTGAGCTGAAATCAAGAGTGGGATGCTCAACTGACTGAGCCACCCAGGTACCCGGCATGCATTCTTTTTATCCCCAACAGCAATCCTGAAAAGTAGATGTTATTATCTTCCACTTTACAAGTAAGACAACTGAGGCTCCAACAGGTTGTCATGGGCCAAGTTCATTGGGCAATGGAGTAGCTCACACCCACTGAGAAGGCCTATGGTAAATAAGAGCCCTGCCTTCAAACGTCAGAAAGGTCACCATAAGGAAAAGGGATAATACTTGGCCCCAAAGTGTAAAAGGTGCTCTCAGTACAAGTTAATTACACAAAAGGAGAGAGTTCCAAAAAGAGAGAGGAAATTATAGTCAGCCCTGTGCCAGAATGTTTTGTGTTATCTTTGGTGGTAGTGAGCTCCCTGTTCCTGGAGGTGGTAAAGGCTGAATGAATGTTGGATGGGGCTTTACAGAGGATGCAAATGTGAGTGGAGTGGAACCAGATGCCCCTTACAGTGTTTTCCAATATTCAATCTTTGTTCCACTTTTCAGCAAGATAAAAAAGAGGAAAAGTCAAGAGAGAAGAGATTCAAAGAACCTGGGATGGCTGGCCATAGGGCAAACTTTCACATCCTGCATGTTAAGAAATGAGTGGGGGGGGGGGGGGCACCTGGGTGGCTAAGTCGGTCAAGCCTCTGACTTCGGCTCAGGTCATGATCTTGTGGTTCGTAGGTTTGAGTCCCATATTGGACTCTGTGCTGACATATCAGAGCCTGGAGCCTGCTTCACATTCTGAAGAGAGGCAGATTCCCTCTCTCTCTCTGCCCCTCCCCTGCTCATGTTCTATCTCTCTCTCTCAAAAATAAATAAACATAAAAAAGAATTTTTTTTAAAAATGAAAAACAACTATTTAAAAAAAGAAAAAGAAAAAAAGAAATGAAAGGGGTCCTTCTGGTCATTGGGTGAGAAGTAGAACTGGATCCCTACCCCACCCCTGACTTGGCTCAGGTGAAGTCTCGTCGAGAAGCTAGAGGAAGAAGAAATTTAGTGTGTGTATTTCTGCCCAAGCAACTCTGCATCCATTTTTCACAAGCTCTGGCTCAGGCAGGTGTCTGGCTTAGTTTGAATCTGATTTGTTTGCATTTCTGCAGCAGGCGGCTGCTGGGACTGGTTGCAAGGGGAGAGATTTGCTTTGCACATAATTTAATACAAGGGTTAGTTAATGAGTTTGCTCCCCCTCAGAAAAGGGAAATCAACATGCTTCCTCCAACCTTGCCCTCGCTTGGTCATTAGCAGGGATGCTGCTCTGTGAGCCTTGTTAGATTCATGTGATCACAATTCACGGGTGATTTACTGGAACTCCTGATATTAAAAAACCTCGGAGTGAGACATGTGGAATGAATAATGCTCTGTAGTGAATTTGTTAATGAATTTCCTTTCTGCTCCCCAAAAGAAGGGACTGGAAAAAAAGGGGAGGGGGGATCTTGGACCAGGGAAAGACCATAATACTCCGCAAATCAGGGTTCTTGATGATTCTGAAAATAAAATAATCAAAAATCGCTTTTTAAAGAAAATACTTCTGTTCTCAGTAGGGACTGTCATTAATTTCAGGGTAGAAAATGGGTTGGCATCTTTCTGGTGTCCTTAAAATAGAATAAATAAGCAGTCACCTTAAAGGAAAAAAAGGAGTTTTTGATCCAGGGTTTAAGTAATCTTGGTTGGCTTCTGATTTGCATATATATATGATAAAGTATGCCACTGTCCCAGAGGTTGATTGCTGGGAAATTGGACTCATGAAGAATGAAAATCTGTTCAGCAACAGGTGAGGAAGCAGTGGGAGCTCCTGCCAGTTCCTCCGGACACGGTGCAGGTCTGCAGACCCTCACCTGTCATGTCAGGTCACTGACTTGGGCTGGCTTCCCGGACATGAGACCCCTGCACAGGGCTCCCCACTCAGAAGGTCCCTGCACTTGGTTTAATGCTCGGCTGTTGCTGTCTCAAAAATCTTAATGTTTGAGAAAGGAGCTCCTTGCTTTCATTTTGCACTGGATCCTGCAAATTATTTAGCTGGCCCACCAATGATTCTTTCCTGGATCAATGACCTGCCCTATGTTCACCTGCCTTTTCCAACTCTGGGTTTTCTCAGGAGGCAAAGTAATAAGAACTCTGCTCTGTAAGTATGTGTATTGGATAAAGTATGTGGCTGTCTTTTAGAAAGGTGGACAATTTACTGTTTTTGTACGCTGATTTAAAAATAATGCGTGTTGCGGTGCCCGAGTGGCTCAGTGTCCGACTCTTGATTTTGGCGTGGGTCATGATCTCGAGGTTTGTGAGTTCGAGCCCAGCATCGGGCTCTGCGCTGACAGTTCAGAGCCTGCTTGGGATTCTCTCTCTCTCTCTCTCTCTCTCTCTCTCTCTCTGCTCCTTCCCAACTTGCACTGTCTCTCTCTCTCTCTCAAAATAAAAAGATAAACTTAAAAAATAATGCATGTTACTTGTGGACAATTTAAAAAGTACAAAGAAGAAAAAAAATCATCCATATACCCCCCCCACACACACACACAAAATATCTCTCCAGTCTTTTTTTTTTTTTTTGGATACAGTTTTTTTAAATTTGTTTTGCTTCTTTATGTCATTCGAGAGAGTGTTTTGGAAAATGCTTTTAAAAAATTCTCAATATGGCATGCATATGAACTTTTCCCCATATTTTTTTCTCTAAGATTTTATGGTATTCCAGTGTCCAAAAATACTATAATTTACTCAATCCCTTCTGTTGGGTCATTTATATTTATTACGGAATAACACTTCAAAGAGAACACTTACAGATTTAAGACGAAACAGATTGTTTTCCTGGGGTAGATTCTTAGAAGTCAGACTTAATAAGAACTTTGGCACACATCGCCAAACTCTCTCTGGGAAATGGTTCCAATTTACAGTGGGGAAGGGAGGAAGGAGGCCCAGGGAGGGGGTAAAAGAAATAACAGAGGACAAGGAAGCCCCGCCTGTGTTCTTGGGCTCTGCGGGTCAATAGTTGAGTTTCTTTCTTTCTTTTTTGTTTAATTTTATTATTTTTTTTTCTCCAAATGTTTATTTAAATTCTAGTTAGTTAACATGCCGTTGAGTTTCTCTTTAGGTTCTGATTGCAGACACTGCAGTGACTTTGAGCTGGTTTCTCCACTAGACCAAAACTCCTCCCTGGCAGAGGCTGGTCTCAGGTTTTCTGCCCCCACCAGCGCTGCCCCAGGGGATCTGCCGGCCCCAGGGAGGGGAGCTCCCCGGAGCTGCTTCCGCTCATTACTCAGGCACTGTGTGCCTGAACATTTTAGGGTGCTAGGCTTGGCTTAATGTCTGTACTCTTTCCAAAGCCCATTGGGAAGAGCAAATGACATTCCAAGCTTGATAGCCTCCACTAAGGGTCTCCAATGAGAAAACAGAGCTTCAGAGAGGCCGCTGCCCATGGCCCTTTGCAGCCCCATCCTGCAGGTAAAGGATCTCCATTCGTATTCGCAGAACGAGCCTGCCCATATCTGTCATGATCATTTAGAACTTCTGTTTAGGATTTGGGGAGGGGAAATGGTGAGCGGTTGGTGTGTTTACTACGGAGGCCTCAGCCTGTCTAAGTGGGGGGAGCTGCCATATGCTGCAGATGGGGAGGAAGCTCTCGAGATCTCTTTGAAATGCAAGTTGGGAAATCTCCAGATGTTTCCACTCTGGGTCTGTGGCCAGGGTGACTCCCAGAAACAGGATCCTGCCAGGGGAGAGGGGAGGCCAAGAATGTGTTCTGGGCAGCATGGGGTTGAAAAGGCATTTAGAGAGCGGCTGTTCAGTGCACCCCAAGGGATCCTCAGCCCCTGCAGGGTCTCAGGCTGGGAGGGGGGCCCAGAGGGTCCTTCTTTATGTTTAATTGCGTGGGTCTCTGCTTGGAAGACCCCCTCTTGCCTTGGCGATTTTTCCATTTGCTGGAGATAGAAAATTGCTCAGTTACATTGTTTTCCCTGAACTTCTTTCTGCCTCTGCCCACAGTCAATTTCCCCCTCTGTCTTGTGCAAGGCCCTGCTGGCTCCAGGGTCTAGTGGGAGGTTGCTCACACCCGTGGGCTGGACCCACACCAGTCTGGAATTGCCAGGGGGCAAACCACTGGCCTTTGGGTTGCTCCTCCCTAGTCCCTCCCGAGTGGGAAGAACAGAAGGCTCTGTCTCTTCAGACCACCGCAAAGAATGTCCCCTGGAAGGAAACCACACTGCTGGCCATGGAAGTGGCCTCTGCCTCCCCCTGACTTTGGCTCTGCCCTGAGTCCACTTGGTAAACAAAGGCTCCTCAGACTGGGGTCTGTGGACGGTCTTAGCTTCGGCACGTTCTTCAAGAACTGCTTTAATATTGACTTCTCGACACGACAAGCTTTACAACATTTTTACTCCATTTATAAAAACAAAGCTTATTTTGAGCCAGTATTTTTGTATATGCGTTTTCAGGGATCCTATGAGAGGTTCCCTCCTTTAAGTGAGACTCAACTTTCAACAGTTTGAGAAATACTACACCGTGCCTCGCATGATTACAGCTGCCTTTGTTAAGCCCTTCATCAATGACAAACCCCGCCTGGCCACTCATTTAACTCCCTCAACAGTGCTCTGAAATAGGCATCACCCTTACCACCACCCCCATTTTCCAAAAAAAGGAGAAAAAGGCTTAGCAGTAAAAGAACTGGCCAAGGCCACACAGGCCAGGAAGTCAAGATGCAGAAGTCCTATCCCAAAGCCTACACACTCTTGATTTGGTTAGAATCCCTCCATGAGAGGCATCATTCTAGGTGGTGTTGATTCCAATGTTCCTGGTCAGTTTATAACCCGGGAGGGGTTATAACACAGGTACACACATAACTAAGGAAGGTCGCACTGTGATAACTGCTCAAAATCGAATGCAAGGAGGTGCTTAGGAGCAGAGGAAAGATGAATTCTAGCTTTAATGGGTTGGGTTTGAAGAAGATAGGTAAGAGATCATTTGTTTTTAAGCTAAAATTTAAATGAGCTGCTACTGCGTGCAAAGAATTGTGCCGATTGCTGGAGATACAGAGATGAAAAGGGCACGCCCAGCCTTCAGAGAACTCTCTAGGGCAGCGGGATGAATGGGTGGGCAATGAGAAGACGTTTGGAAAAGCGCTGGAGTGGAGATAAGCGCAAGATGGTACTTTCTGGGGAACGTGGATGCTCTCGTCCCCCTCCAAGGTCCTTGGGGAAGCACGGGAGCAGTCAGCAAAGAGGACGCGAGGGGGGATAAACTCTGCACGCAGAGATAGCAGCTGGAGCAGAGGGTCAGAGGCAGGGGCCCATACAGGCAATTAGAATCTGTTCCATATTATTGAGGGCAGGGGGTGCTCCTTGGGTATTGACTGCAGAAAGATTAGAGAGGTGGGTCTAACTAAGCTCAAATCACAAAGTTTTAAAACCTCACCAAGGAAACTGACATTTTCTGGCAACAATGGGGACCTACCTGATAAACGTGTTAAGAATGGGAATGATGTGTGGCCTGCAGAAATCTGCCTCGGGCAGCACTGCCAGGTGGGGCAGGCAAGGTGGAAGGGGAGTCTGGGAAGACAGATAGGAGGCTATGACAGTAAGGCAGGTGAAAATGGGTAAGTCTCAGTTAAGGCTTCCCGCTGCACTCAGAGTAAAGACCAAAAGCATTACAATGACCTACCAGGCCCTCACAGGCCGATCCCTTATTTCTGTGACTGCATCTTCCACTCATCCTTTCCTGGTCCAGCCCCACATTGACCTGCTTAGCTGCTCCTTCAACATGCCTAGCACACTGACCTCAGGGCCTTTGCACCTTCTCTTTCTTTTCTCTGCAATGGGTTTCCTCCAGGTTCACGTGGTTCACTCCCTTATCTCCTTCAAGCCTTTGAAATTTTCTTTTCAATGAAGCCTTTCAAATAGTCCCTCCACCTTCTACTTCTATGATTTTTTTTTTCCATCCCCCACACTTTATCTTTTACTTATCTATTTTCTGTCTCCTTCCAGTAGAATGGAATTTCTTTGAGGGCAGGGAAGTTCCTTAAGAGAAATAGTGCTCACTGCTGTCTCTGAGGTGTCTCCTCAGTGCCTGGCACATAGTAGGTATCAATAAATATTGGCTAAATGAGTGAATTACTGAATTTATGGGTGAAAGTAAAAACTTATGAAGGTGGAGGCAATAGCAGTGGGGCTGGGAAAAGAGGAGAGATGGAGAGAAATCTAGGAGACTGTTCACGGGACCTGTGATTACTGAGTATGGTGGGAGGGACGGGAGAGGGATCAAGAATGACTCTCAGATGTCTGGCTCCAGCACGGGGTCAGTGGAGGGCTACCGCAGTGGTTTTAAACTATGTCCGGTGGACCTCGGGGGGTTTCCTGGAGCCACTTCAGAGGCCAGAGAAGGGAGGAAGGGGGGGGCACTCCAACCAGAGACAATCTGTGTTTCTCTATTTGTTTTTGGCTTCCTTGTTTTGGTTTGTGTGAGATAATAGAAAATCTGTACGTTGGTCTTTGCCCCCAGTTCCTGACACAGGGGCGCCTGAACCCTTGCAAATTCCTCAGCGATAAGAACACCAGCAGCATCTTTTGTTGTAATGAGGTCATTCTGCGTGGCCTCCTGGATGGCTCCTGGATGGGGGCTGGTCACCAGAAAGACTAAGTCGTGATTAGAAGGTTGGAATTTTTCAGCCCCACCCCCCATTTTCCAGAGAGGGGAGAGGGGCTAGAAATGGAGTTAATAACTGATCATGTCTATTTAAGGAAGCCTTCATGGAATACCAGTAGTGTGGGCTTCTGTCAGAGAGCTTCCAGATTGGTGAACACATCCATATACCAAGAGGGTGATGCACTCCGACTCCATGGGGCAGAAGCCCCTGTGCTATCCTCCTAGACCATCCATTTGGATGTCCCTCTCTTCCATTTGGATGATAACCCATGAAAGGGTTATCATACCCTTTTATGATAAACCACATAAACGCGAACTGTTTTCCTGAGTTCTGTGAGCAGTCTAGCAAATTAAACCTGAAGAAGGGGCTGTAGAAGTCTCTGGTTTGTAGCTGATTTGTCAGAAGCACAGGTTGTCAGAAGACAACCTGGCATCTGAAGTGGGGTGAGGGCAATCTCGGGGGACCGAGCCCTTAACCTGTGGGATCTGATGCTATCTCTAGGTAGATCACGTCCGAACTGAGTTAAACTGTAGGCCACCCAGCTGGTGTTGCAGAGAACTGCTTGGTGGGGGAAATGCCTGCCCCCCCCATCTGTTGTCAGAAGTGTTCTGAGCATGGTAGTCCTGTGAGAATGAGGAGATACATAAGAGGGAAGACTAGGAGGATTTTTCCAACTCAGTTTGGTTTTACTTCTAAAACACTGAGGTTGGAAATCATAATAGGTTACGGTTATTGAGTCCTTACTATGTTCTGGATATTAGGCAAGGTAAGCATTAAAAACTGGATTATCACATTTCTTCTTCATGACAACTTGATGAAGGAGACACCAGTCCTTTAAAAAAATGTTTTTTAATGTTTATTTTTGAGACAGAGAGAGAGAGAGAGAGAGAGACGGAGTGCGAGTGATAGAGGGGCAGAGAGAGAGGGCGACACAGAATCCCAAGCAGGCTCTAGGCTCTGAGCTGCCAGCACAGAGCCCAACGTGGGGCTCGAACCTACGATCTGTGAGATCATGACCTGAGCCAAAGTTGGTCGCTCAACCCAGGCATCCCAAGGTGACACCAGTCTTATCATCCCCTTCCTACATATAGGAAACTGAGGCAGAAAAGAGATGAATTGACTTGCCTAAGGTAACCCTGCTGGTAAGTGAAAGGCAGTGTGATTCGGGATTAAAGAGAGACAACGGGCAATGTGTAGACTGATGGAGAACAAAGTTTTACCTTAATTACCTGCTAAAGCTCTCACATGTGGAGCAAAATGGGGTCCTTCGCCAGGAGCACCTGCCCCACAGGGCCTGAGACTCAGCCAAACGCGTGTCCTGTGGGCACAGGGCTCAGAGCAGGAAGGATGGGCCGGAAGCAGAGGAGGGATGGAGCCTGCCTGGTTCCCTCCCTCCCCCAAGCCCATCCGCCAATCAGGAATGGGGGCGGGGCCAGGAGGGGCGGGGCGGGGCGGTTGCTCAGGTAGGTGCCTCTGCAGGTAAGGAAACGTCTACGTTTGGAGGCAGCCAGTGTGAGGGAGGGTGCACTCCCGTGTGAGAGCGAGGTGCCAGGTGGAGACCGTTAAAGTAAACTTGGAGGGAGCCTGGCCTGAAGCCCGTGAAAACCAACTGCTGGGAGCGCAACATCACCCGTTTTTGAAGACCTAAAACACAGGACCTAAACCAGGGTCAAGAAGGCAGCCTAGTCAAAAAGAAATTGGTCTGTTGGGGACTCTGGGGAGCCCATGCACCATCTGAAGGACAACTGCTGTCCTGGTTTAGTCAATTCCTGCCACCAGGGAATGTGGGCTCAGGGTTGTCTCATTTTCCAATAATAATTAAAAAAAACCCTAGAAATAACTATTTTTGTGTAAAATTCTCTGACAATGTTGCCAACATTAAATGTTGCCAACCCCCCCCCCCAAAAACACTGTGCCGTCCAAACCAACAACATCAGGGGGCCACATCTGGCCTACAGGCCCTGATTTTTGTCCTCTGACAAGGATACTTAACCTCTTTGGGTCTTGAGAACATGATGAAAACTATGGTCTTTTTTTCAGGGGGAAAAATATGCCTGAACAAACACCAAAAATTGTGGATATTCTTTGTTGGAGTCTTTGAACTCCCAGAATCATTCTTTTCTTTCTTTTTTCTTTAAAAAATTTTTTTAATGTTTATTTTTGAGAGAGAGAGAGAGAAAGTGGGAGAGGGGCAGAGAGAGAGGGGGAGTCATAGAATCCGAAGCAGGCTCCAGGCTGCAAGCCGTTAGCACAGACAGAGCCCGACGCATGGCTTGAACTCACAAACCGCGAGATCGTGACCTAAGCTGAAGTCAGGCACTTAACCCACTGAGCCACCCAGGCGCCCCCAGAATCATTCTTTTCTAAAGGCACACTTTGTAGAGTCAGAAGTGACAAGGGTTGCTTGTGAATGGATCTGAGGCCTGAGAAGGTACAAGCTGACCCAGTGGTATTTGAATGAGGGGTGTCCTATATCTGAGTAAGATGGCAGAGTTTGGTGGGGTCAATACTTACCTGTACACCTTGTTCATTACACTCTGTACCCACCTTTCCTCCTCAGTCTTGGTTAATTTCCTCTCTGTCGTTAAGTATGGGTCAGGAAGGTTGGCTAAGGGGGCAGAGAAGGGGCTGGGAGTCTGAGACACTGGCTTGGAGGAGGTGAAAGAGCACGTATGGAGGAGGTGAGGGAGGCTTGTTGTACAGGGAGCTTTTGAGCTGGACTTCAGAAGGTTGATAGAACTTTATTTTTTATTTTATTTTTTTAATTTTTTTTAATGTTTATTTAATTTTGAGACAGAGAGAGACACAGCATGAATGGGGGAGGGTCAGAGAGAGAGGGAGATACAGAATCTGAGTCAGGCTCCAGGCTGTGAGCTGTCAGCACAGAGCCCGACACGGGGCTCAAACTCACGGACCGTGAGAACATGACCTGAGCTGAAGTCGGACGCTTAACTGACTGAGCCACCCAGGCGCCCCATGGTTGATAGAACTTTAAAAGAGAGAATGAAAGGGCACCTGGGTGGCTCAGTTGGTTAAGTGTCCTACCTCAGCTCAGGTTATGATCTCATGGTTCGTGGGTTCTAGTCCTCCATTGGGCTCTGTGCTGACAGCTCGGAGCCTGGACCCTGCTTCGGATTCTGTGTCTGCATTTCCCCCACTCACATTCTCTCTCTGTCCCTCAAAAATAAATAAATGTTAAAAATTTAAAAGTAAAATAAAAGAGAGAATGAGCAGTTTTTTGCTCCTGGGCAAGGAGGAGGGGTGTGAGATTTAAAGTTGGAATGCCCTAAATGCCAAAGCTGTCTGCGTGTAGGCCAGGTATTACATTCAAGACGCTCTCCTTCCAGCCACGCATGTGTCCCAGTGGGGCTCCTGAACTTTCCCACGTGGATGACAGCCCATATCCAGCTCAGCCTATTAAATAAAGAATGTGGATCTGCCCTTAATTGGTAACAGGGCGGAGCTGAACTACATGTACTTGTCAGCTAGCATAACATTAAGCTCCCAGCAGCTCAACATTTATCAAATGCTCGGTTGCAAAAATTACATTAATGGAGGCAAAAGACATGCATTTCCACCATTCATCTAGATTCCCTAGGTCTTATCCATGGGTAAATCAGACCTTCAGAGATCTTCAGAGAGCTGAATATCCAGACACATTGATCTTGATCTCTGGTTGGCTAGCTTTTTGGAACAGGGCTTTACTGCTATGCCACTGTCCTAACAATGATGTACTTATAAGCATGTTAGGGATGAGGTTCACTTCATTAGCAAGTTTCTACTTTTTGAATAGTTGTGTGGCAGGCTCCAGTGATCCTGGCCTCCTGGTGACTCATATCCTTGTGTGGTCACCTTTCACAGTGAATAGGGCTGACCTGTGTAGCCAGTAAGATATACCTGGAAGAATGGAGTGTGACTTCTGAAGCCAGGTCATGAAAGGTACTGTGGCTCCCACCAGGGTATTTCCTATACTGCCCACTCTGGGGGAAGTTGGCCACCATGTTGTAAGGCCACTCAAGCACCCCTGTGGAGAGGTCCATGTGGTGAGGCAGGGAGGCCTCCTGCCTACAGCCAGCAACAACAGGCCAGCTGTGTGAGTGCCATCTTGGAAGTGGATCCTCTGGCCTCAACTTCCATAGCTCTTTTTTTTTTTTTTTTTTTTGGTACTCACTTTCTTACCTCTAAATAACAAACTTCTACAGTGACTTCCTGATTTTTCTGTTCTAGGCCTTATCTAATGACTTCCCACCTTTTCATTTTTACAGTGAGAAATACAAATAACCTCAAAAGTTAGAGACTAAATAAAAAAAAACACTGTCTCTGATAGTCATTTTCTTCTCCTCTTAATCTATTATAGCACAAATTTGATCAACATTTATGTTGATCTCTGATGATTACATTATTAAGAGTGCAAAAATCCTATGCATGGCAGTTACTGGTTTTACTTTTCCTGTACTTTAAAAACATACTGGGTATTTTTAATAATTATTGTCCTGTCATTATGCTTAATTTCCATGAATTTTTCATTACTTCATGCTGAATTTCTCCTTCTTTGTCTAAACTTTGCAATACTTTCAAACATATCAGGTATTCCATCCAGTTTCCTCCCATGGAGACGGCTGTTTGGAGACAGCTCCTGGAATGTTCCTGTGCTCTCCAGGCCTGCTGTATGGCTAATACCCTGGGATTTTCCTTTATTCTCATGCTGGAAGTTCCCTTTGCCTCTCTTTCATCCTGAATTCTTTTGGATTTTTAATACATTTGTTTTTATTTAAAAGCACACTGAATTGCATACCTCATGTTTCCTCTTTACATTAGTTGCCAGGAAGCTCAGAACTCACTCCATGACCATTTAAAATAAAGTGTGCAGAAATGGATGGAATGTACTTTTGGCATTTGCACCTTACTCTTGGATTTCTCCTACTTCTTCTAACTTTGCTTTTTCTTCTCATTTATGATCTCATTAAAGAAAAATCTTGTTATAGTCAATATATCTTTGCTAACCACCTCAAATCCCTTTACCTGAGAGAGACAAAAACTAGAGTGTCAAAGTATGGAATATCAGAAAACACTCTTGAGGAGGAGCCAAGAATCAGGGGCAGAAATGGAAGAACACCAAAGCCAAAGGAGCAGGAGTAAGCAAAAAATTGAGAGGTAGTTCCGGAGTTGGGAGGCAGAGTAAGTGAGAATGGGTTTAAACCATAAAGAAGTCAGGACAGTGTCCCCATAACTTAGCGAGGATTCTCAGCTTGCCTTTTGGTCCACGAAAGCATTGCATTGAGGATAATGAGATGCGGATGTCTACATTCACTACAGGCTGGAGTCCTTTGTCTGGTCCCCATTTCTCCTGGCTCCGGGCCCCTGGCCCTCCCTCTCGCCTCTCGGGCACCTCTGAGTTCTTGCCCTTATTGGAGGAAGTTGGGGGAAGAGGAAATGAAGAAATGGAACAAACCTCACAGTGATCTCAGTAACAGATGCCAGCCTTATTTTACAGGGAGCAGGGAGCTATGTTTGCAGTATCATTTTAGGAGAGCTGGGAAAGTCACTGCATCTCGGGGAAGGGGTAGCCCTTCTCTAATCCATGGGAACCCTTTCAGCTGTGCCCTGCACCCCATGCCTTCCCCAGGGGCCCCTTCCATCAATTTTGTCTTCTTTCCTACATCTGCAGCCTCTTCCTCTCTTCCACATCCTTTCCCCCTGTAGGTACTCAAGTTGTTCTCATCCTTGGAAAGGCCCATCCTTAATTCCCTCGGGGCACGGTTCTCTCTCCTTCCTTCCCTTTCGAGCCAGATTTCTGGACTTTTCCACACCTGCTGTGTCTACTTTCTGTCTTTGTTTCTCAATCTGCTGCTGTGTGGATCCACTTGTTGTTACCAGTGACCTTTTGGTTGCTTTACTGATTTCAGTCTTCATGTTATTTGGCCCATTCGCATTACTTGCCAACACTCGCTTCTTCCTGCTTGAACCACCCCCACCCCCACCCTTGATTTCTAGGACTCGCTTACTCTCTTCTCCAGTATCTTCTGTTCCTCCCGCACGGATTCCAGTTCCTCCCTCCCCTTAAATGAACAGTCCAATCTTGGCTGCCTTCTCTTTCCACCCCTAACCCATTCCCGATGTGTCCATTCCTTCAGTGGCTTTACATTCCAGTGCTGCCAAATGCACCTATTTCCATCCCAGAGCCCTCTCCCTCCTTGCATGTGTGTGTGTGTGTGTGTGTGTGTGTGTGTGTGTGTGTATACCAGCTGCACCCTATACCTCACCCTCCCCAAACAGAATCCATTGCTTGCCCAAGCCTGTCCATCTTCCTGGATATCCTATCCTGAAAATGGAATGTCAGCTACCTCAGTTCCTGACCAGAGGCTGCGACATCATCCCTGACCCTCTCTCAGCTTCCTCTACCCCCATCCCCGGCCAGACACCAGTCAGCATACTCCCGGGTTCTTCCTCTTACTGTCTCACAACCTCAGTCTCTTCTCTCCATCCCCGTGGCCGCTGCCTCAGTTCAGGCCCCCAGTCCCCCAGGGGGACTCCCCTGGGCTCACTTGTCTTCACCTCTGTCAGGCACTGGCAATCCCAGTGTAATCTTCCATTTCCTGGTCTGTAAACCAGGGTGCAGGAGGGTAGGATCTGTTTTTTTAAAGCTCTCTAATCCTAGTAACTGGCACAGTTTGGCCAGCTGTAGATGCCTAACAAACGTTAATAGAACAAGCGAATAGAACGAGCGACAAGGCTGCCTTGTCGGAGAAAGTGTTGCCAATACTCTTCACAGAGCTGATGCTTAGTAAACAAGCTTCCCCCGCTGGAAATCCCACTGGGTTTCAGTGTCCTGAAGTTACTTGATATGAGGATCAGATGTCACACACTGTCACTACTCGTCCATGAAGAATTCTTGCCATTCGTTCATTCATCCATTCATTTTATCCCCATTCCTTAGTACTATTACCATTCTAATTTGTTTAATGTTGAATCTTTGAAAAACATGCATGATTGTTTTGTGAGTATGTGTATTTTTAATGTATGTGAATTGTTTTGTGTTATACAGCTCATTATGTCTTTTGCATTTTTTTGTTCAGGGCTATGTTTTGAAGATCCAGCCACGTTGCTATGTGCACAGCTAGCCTTTAACAGCTTTATTGTTCTCCTAAAAATGAATATTTTAACAGACTTTTTTTTTATTCCCATGATTTGTTTTGTTTTGTTTTTGTTTTTTAATTTGATCCTCATATCAGCAAAGTAAGGAAGTCAGGACAGGTATTGATATCTCCATTTTACTGGAAGGAAGTTGAGGCTCAGAAAGATTAAGCAACCTGCCAGAGTCACACAGCATTTTTGCGGCAGGACCTGAACAGAGTTCCCTGTCCTCTAACCCTGAGTTCAGCGAATGCTCGAGGATAGCACTCCTTTCTCAGCATGAAAGTGGCCATTTCTGTACCTAAGGATGTTGGAGATCTGAGCTTGCCCTGATAGTCAGGGGCAAGAGGGTCCCCGGGGCAAACCTCCCTGGGTGTCTCAGCATTCCTGCTTCCTCAAAGTCAGATTGAAACGAGTGTCTGGGCAGCTGGGAGTGGAGGCAGGGAGGAGGACACTATATAAGGGCAACAGCCTTTTGTTTTTTTTTTTAACATTTATTTATTTTTGAGACAGAGAGAGACCGAGCATGAATGGGAGAGGGTCAGAGAGAGAGGGAGACACAGAATCTGAAACAGACTCCAGGCTCTGAGCGGTCAGCACAGAGCCCGACGCGGGGCTTGAACTCACAGACCGCGAGATCATAACCTGAGCTGAAGTCGGACGCTTAACCGACTGAGCCACCCAGGCGCCCCGGGCAACAGCCTTTCGAATCCGTGTGGGCCAGGATTGCAATGTGATTGCTAATTATGTATAACGGACACTTGCCTCTTCCTTCTCCATTATTTCCCTGAGCCACTGTTGAGTTACCTACAGGGAAACGGCGCCCCTCTCCACAGCACAGTCACTGGAATTTACCCCATCTGCCCCCAGCCTCACTGCCTCTGTCTCAGGTGCAGCTGTTTGGGCTACAAGTTCTGATAAGTGATATCTGTGCTTGTTACTCCAATTAACGAAAATGATGAAAGACTATAAGTGAACCTCCCAGAAGAAGCCAGGTGAGCCCTCTGTAGATACTACCTATGAGGAAGAGTTTCTAGGCGCTCAGGCCACTGCCTTTCACCCTGTCCTCTCCCCATTGCTGAAAAAATACATAATTATAATCCAAGTTAATAAGCACTGTTTACAAAGTTTCTATTACTTCATCTAATACATCTCTAACACATGTTAGGGATGAGAAAATCAAGGTTCAGAGAGGGTAAATAACTTTCCCAAGGTCACACAGCAAACGCGTAGCCCAATTGGGGCTCAGATCTAGATCCTCTGATCACAGATGCTATGCCTTATCCACTACACCCTCTCAAGGGCAGAAGTCCAGTTTTTCTGTAGGAGCATTCCAGGTTGGTGCCTAAGAATGACAATGATCCCCTAAAAGGAAATTGCTCACATCTATCCAGTGAGTACCCTCAAAAGAACAACAGTACCATCCATCATTTAGCAACTATGCCCTGAGCCCCCACTAGGTGTGCAACCAGCTCTGTGTAGGTGACAAACTTTCAGGTCTCCTTCTGTCTGCAGAGTAACAAAGCCATCTCGCAGTGAATCATAGATGACTAATTAAAACGCATGCTGTCCTGAGCTCCCTGGTTCATTCTTTCCTAAGCCAGGCAAGGGTGGGGGATGAGGGCAGAAGATGGAAAGAAAGCAGAGAAAGAGCAAAAGAGATGAACAAAAGGAATGGAAGGAAAGGAAGGCAGAAAAAGTGAGAAGGGAAGGAAGGAAGGGAGGAAGAGAGGCAGGTAGGAAAGTTTACCTAATTTTTAAAATAAAAACAGGTAGACCCAAGTCTCTAACAAATTAACACTTACTGGCATTTTACAAAGAGCTCTCAGGTGTGTGGTCCTCCTGGGCCTCCTACAAGACCTTGTGTTTTAAGCAAAATTTATTATCCGACTTTACAAATGAGGAAGCTGAGATTCTTGGAGACTAGGGATGACTTAACCTTGAAGATAGCTTAGCACTGGAAAGACCTTGAGTTTTGATGCCCAACAGACCTGGATTCAAATCCAGATTACTTATGAATGATCAACCTGGCCTTTATCAAGTTACTTAGCGTCTCTGAGCTTTGGTTTCCTCTTCTGGAAAAATGAGGATGATAATAGCACCTGTGCCTTAGGGTTATTCCAAGGATTAAATATGATATTGAAAGAGCTCTTTAGAGGATATCTTGTTTCTGTATTACTATCATTACTATTCCTACAGTATCTGGAAGAACTATTACTTATTCACATCCAACAAATGTTAGCTCCCCCTACATAACCCCACGCCCCTACTTCCCTATGGTATCGTAGCTAGTGGTTGTTGGAGGCAGGCTGGCCATGGCTTTGGACTTTAGTGCTGGTATTCTTCCACAGTATCTTGCTGTCCATCTTTCTATTTAGAACCTTAAAAATGCAATTAGACCATACTATATATCTCCGTGACATTAATATTCTTTCCTTTTCAAAAAGGATGCCCAGATACCTTAAGATCAGTTCTTCGGAATATCCATTTATCCTCCGCTGCTTGGGAAGGGACCTGTGTGCCATCTGTATGATAGCCTAGTATGCCAGGGTGTGATGTTCTCTCTAATTATTTTTAAGTTTAAGTAGACAATCAATTCTGTAGAAACAATAAACCAGGAAGTCTGAAAATAATGGGAAGCTTAACGTCGAAATTAATCTTAAGGCAGAGTTAATCAACACACAATCATCTCTGTGCTACATGGTGATTAGGTATAAATGAAAGCTATTTGTGTAAATGAAAATAGTCAGTAATATTTTGTGCAATCAAACAAAGTACTTGCAGGGGCGTGTAGGAGTGAGCAGCGGCCCTGAATGTGGGTGGGTAATAAAGTTACAGCTCCCAGAGTCTCTAACTTGCTTGAGGAAAGTGTTAGCCACCGAGTCCCTAAAGGTGCTTACTGCAATGCCTGGCACTCATAAGTGTGCAATATATGTTCACTCCTCCTCTTCCATGTCTATTTCTTCTTCTTTACCTACTCTCTTCCTATAATAATAATAATAATTATTATTATTCCTTAGCCTTAACTAACATGGTCCCAGGACGGCTACTTTAGTTCCTAGTGTTGGAGAGCAAGTAACTATGATCGAGGGGCTTGGAGACCCCTGTTCAGACATTTGCAAAGAGGAAAAAAACTACTCTGGAAAAAATGATTTTAGAATTCATTAGAAAGTTCTAGTAACAAGTGATACTTTCTCAGATAAAGAGAGCAATAAATAAAGAGCAAGATTATAGTAATTTTTAAAAACGCAGTGGATGGAGTTATGGGAATAGAACAGCAACAATGGCGAAGTGAAAAAGTGGCTCAGTCCATGCAGGGTGATAATACGGTGTAGATAGTGTGGGGGATTGCTTCCTGTTCCTTGGTGACCCTTTGTCTGAGAATCCTCCCAGCCTTGCCCTGTCTACTCATTGGGATGTGTTGGTATATGTTCACTTGTCCGGGTTTGGAGTGGCTGAGGACTCTGGTACTTGACTCGGGCTGAGCCAATCGGACTCTTGGGGCTGTCATTCAGGGACAGTGAGCTCCTGTGTGTAGCTTGAATTGGTAACATATAAACTTGAGAGTCAAATGATGCCTGTCAGGTAGAGAGAGAGAGAAGAATGGAATAGAGAGGTACAGAGAGAAGCAGAGATGATGGTCTATGAGATCCTACAGTAAAAGAGAAATGGAAAATGGCTGACTGGGTCTCTCTCTGTGGGTTTTCCAGCATCTGCTTTGGATTCTCCAGACACCTAGGTCCACTTCCCAATCTTGGGTTCTGTGAGAACTCGTATATCCATTTAATCCGTTTTCCTGTTTTCGTGAAGCTAGCTCAAATGGGTTTTTGTTATCTGCAACCAAAAGAACCTTACCCAAAACACCTTGCTTAGTCAGATTGCTTTCCCAACAGCTTTCACTGAAGGAAGAGGAATTTGGATAGTTTTGTTGGGAGATGATAAAATAGACCCTGCCCCTTCCTTCTTCGAGGCTAATGCCAAGCTTAACTTTCTTTAAGTCATTTTGCTCCTAGGTGTCTGGGTGGCTCAGTCGGTTAAGTGTTCAACTCTTGATTACGGCTCAGGTCATGATCTCACGGTTCATGGGTGTGAGCCCCATGTCCGACTCTGTGCTGACAGTGTGGAGCCTGCTTGGGATTCTCTCTCCCTCTCTTTCTCTGCCCCTCCCCAACTTGTACTCACATACATGTGCTCTCTCTCTCAAAATAAATTAAAAAAACATGAAAATAAACACATTTTTAAAATCATTTTCCTCCTTCTCTCTCCTGGCCTGAAGAATTAGGTCAGAATGGGAATAGGTGAATATTGTGGCAGTGGGGCAGGGACAGGATAAAAACAGCTGTATTGGAGACTTTATGTCCTGGGTAGTGTTGAATACTCACATCTCCAACACATGTTGTTACTACTATCCCTGTTTTTCAAGATGAGAAAATTGAGGCTCAGACAGGGTAAATACCTTTCCCAAGGTCACACAGCAGAAAAGTAGGACAATTGGGAATCAGATTTAGATCCTCTGATCGGTGACTGTACAGGACTCATCATCTAAATCTCAGACTCTCATCTGAGTCTCATCTGCCTGCTTCCTGCAGACTGTTCAAGGGTCTCCAGGAACCTGCTGCCACAGTTCTAGCCACTGGACCTGAGTAACCACTGTTCCCCACCAGTGGATCTGCAGCTAAGAATAGCTTTTGGAGGGGCTTAAGAGTCAGTGGGCCAGCAAAAACAAAGTACTAAGGGGAGTGAATAAATCAGTTTGCAAGAAATACAAGTCTACTTTTGCTTATTACAAATAGATGCAATGATTTTTAGAATAACACCAAATATGGACTTCGTTAAAGAAAAGTCTTGGGGCACCTGGGTGGCTCAGTCGGTTAAGTGTCCATCTTTGGCTCAGGTCATGATCTCACTATTTGTGGGTTGGAGCCCCGTGTCGGGCTTGGTGCTAAAAGCTTGAAGCCTGGAGCATGCTTCAGATTCTGCGTCTCCCTCCCACTGCCCCTCCCTCACTCGCAACTCTCTCTGTCTCTCTCTCTCTCAAAAACAAATAAACGTTAAAACAATTTTTTTAAGTCATTAGTTTTCTTCTATGTCCCCTGTTGCAGGAAAACTCATTTCTCCAAGTAGTTTGCAGTGGTAAGAGACACAGAATGAGTGACAAGGGGATCCAAATGTGTTCTCTGTGTTGGACGTAATTAAGAATCCAGAAAATATTTCCGTATGGAGCTTAGTTAGGACAGAAAGTTACCAAATTTGAAGCAGGTCAAGCCTCCATGTGTGTGGAGGATGAATCTGTCCCATTGAACAGAGATTTCCTCTAGAGAAAAAATTGAGGACCAGTTTTCTGAGTCCCATCCATGCACACGGTGTGGAAGATTTCTGCATTCAGCAAAATCCTGGGACCGCCCAGAAAAGTCTATATTCAAGACGATCAGAAATGATAGAAGAAAAGTTTCTCTGGTCATCCAACCAGCAAACATTTGGTGAACACCTGCTTGGGCCAGAGCACTGAACTGGGAGCAGAAGAAGACATGAGAAGGTCATCAAAAGCTGTGAGCCCACTTTGAGAACTTAACGTGTCACTTATGTATCCAGGCAGCATTTATGAAGTACCTGCTATGTGCCAGACACTGGTCTAGGTGTTGTGTTGGAAGAACACGGTGAACCGGGCTAGATGAGGTCCCACTGCCATGGAGCTTAAATTCTAATGGAAAGAGACAAAAAACAAGCAAGGACAGAACGGAATAGAAAATAAACATATATGCTAATTTTCAGAGAATAAAGAAAATAAAACAGGGTAATGGGATGAAGCAAGGATGGAGAAAGGGACTATTTTATTTTATTTTATTTTTATTTAAAAAAAATTTTTTTTAACGTTTTTATTTTATTTTTGAGACAGAGAGAGACAGAGCATGAACGGGGGAGGAGCAGAGAGAGAGGGAGACACAGAATCGGAAGCAGGCTCCAGGCTCTGGGCCATCAGCCCAAAGCCCGACGCGGGGCTCGAACTCACGGACCGTGAGATCGTGACCTGAGCTGAAGTCGGACGCTTAACCGACTGAGCCACCCAGGCACCCCAGAAAGGGACTATTTTAAATACGGTGGCCTCTGAGGCCTGAGTAATGAGGGGACAGTCAACTGAAGCTCCAGGGGGAGCATTTTAGGTGAAGAAGACAGTGCAAAGCTGAGGGATATTTGAGGACTCCAAAAGCTAGCAGCACAGCTAGAGAATGATAGGCGGGGCCTGAGCCTCGCAGACCACGGAAAGAGTCAGGTGTTATTCTAGGTGTAATCCGAAGACTTTGAAGGGGGTTGGGCAGGAGAGTAATAGGATCTACTTTGTTTCAAGATGTGGAAGGCCATTCTGGATGCCTTGTAAGAGAATGGGCTCCGGAGAGCAGGAGAGGAAGTTACTGGTAGGGACACTAGTTAGGCTACAGAGGAGGGGTAATGGTGGCTGGAACAGAGGAATCATCATCTAAAGCTCAGACTCTCGTCTGAGTCTCATCTGACTCAGTCTGCTTCCTGCAGACTGTTTAAGCGTCTCCAGGAATCTGCTGCCACAGTTCTGGCCACTGGACCTGGGTAACCACTGTCCCCCACCAGTGGATCTACAGTTCAGAACAGCTTTTAGAGGGCTTACGAGTCAATGGGCCAGCAAAAACAAAGTCCTAAAGGGAGTGGAGAAATCAGTTTCCAAGAAATACAAGTCTACTTTTGCTGGCAGTGGGGCCAATGAGACGTGAGTGGATTTAACATGCAGCCTGAGGGGACAGGACTTGCCAGATGTTCCTGGACGGGGGTGGGGGGTGGCTGCAGGAATGGAGGAAGACTCAGGATTTGGGCCTGAGAAAATGCACAG
Organism: Lynx rufus; assembly: GCF_022079265.1. Taxonomy (NCBI): domain Eukaryota; kingdom Metazoa; phylum Chordata; class Mammalia; order Carnivora; family Felidae; genus Lynx; species Lynx rufus. The sequence continues at coordinate 125,030,920 of NW_025814834.1, read as the reverse complement.
AGTCACCAACTAAGGCTGGGGAGAAGTGGGTAGGAGATGTTGTAGTGGGAAATTGAAGAAGAAGTTTGGAAGGAAAATGATGAGCGCCATTTTGGACATGTTACATTTGATGTGCTTTTTGATATAACTTGGTTGGACAAACACATCATAAACAGGCAAGACAACTCAAGTAGTAGAGAAAGCGTGGTATCCACCAGAGGCCTTGAATATATAAAATCCCCTTAATACTTCAGACCCTTCCAACAAAGGGTCCTGTACCTCAGAGCTCCAATGATTTACCAGATGATTGTGGGCATGTGCTTAACTCCTTAACTCCTAACTTTATATTCTCCACCTATAAAACATAGATAAAAACAGCATCAACTCCATAGAGTTGAGGTGAAGATTAAAAGAGATTCTGCACATAGAGTACTTACTACAGCTCTTGGTGCATGGTAAACATTCAATAAATATTAGCCCTTAGTAACTGTATTGTTTTCTTAGGGCTGCTGCTAACAAAGTCCCACCCACTGGATGGCTTAAACAACAGAAACGTATTGTCTCACAGTTCTGGAGGCCAGGAGATCTGAAATCAAGCTATCAGCATGGCTCTTATCCCTTTTGAAACCCATGGGGGAGAATCCTTCGTTGGCACCTCCAGTTTCTGATGTTTGGGGGCAGTCCTTGGCTTGTAGATGCATCTGCCTCTGTTGTCACAGGCTGTCTCTTTCCTGTCGGTTTCCTTACAAGAACACCGGTCATTGGACTAAGGGCTCACCCTTCTCCAGGATGATCCCACCTTAACTAATCACATCTGCGGGGACCTGATTTCTCAACTAAGGCACAGAGGCTGGGAAGAGGGACAGCATTCAGTCCATGACAGTAGTATTAATAATATCACTGAGAAGTTACTTCCATATCTTGGTAGAGGGCCATGCCAAACAGAGTCGCTTCCGATCAGTTCTTCAATTCATGTAATGGTCTTTGTCTCTCAGAAAGAACTCGATTGTGTGTGGTTGGCATTTGGACAGAAAGCGAGTTGAAATATTCTATTCGTACTTAGAATCGTAGAATGACTTCGTCTCACTGCTTCACCTTGTGAGTGAGCCAACCAAAGCCTAGGTGACATGATCCTGGCAGGGGGTGCATATCTTCACAGCAGCCATGCTGAGTCTGGGAAGCTTGGCTTCTCTCTTCCAAGCTGATGTTTCCCTCTCTGTACTCGTTCGGTCCTGTACCCAAATGGCAACGGAACCTCACTACCCTCACCCCTTCCTAATCCCATCTCCCCATCCCACCACCACACCAACCTAGAATCCAAACCTATCTCCTTATCCAGCTGGATTCAGGGCACTTGTTTTTCACTTCCTGTTTGAGTCTGAGGACGTTGTCTGAGGACAACTGAAGGTTGTAAAAGATAAAACTCTAAACAGATGTGGTGGGTTATTATGACTTTATTCAAGCAACTCGCTCTTTAAAAAGCAATTCTCCGGGACGTCTGGGTGGCTCAGTCAGTTAAGTGTCTGACTTCTGCTCTGGTCATGATCTCGTGGTTCATGAGTTCGAGCTCCGCGTCGGGCTCTGTGCTGACAGCTCAGAGCCTGGAGCCTGCTTTGGATTCTGTGTCTCCCTCTCTCTCTCAAAAATAAATAAACATTTAAAAAAATAAAGAAAAATAAAAAGCAATTCTAGTGTAACAAGACAAGCTGGCATAAGAAGTTTCCCTTAAAGTGACGACTTAAATGTCATACTGATTAGGAAGCTTTCAGCTGCAAGTAACGTGACATCTGAATACAAGTGGCAGGAACAGTAAGGGGTCTGTTTCACATAATGAGAACATCAGAGCGAGGCAATTCAAAGGGTGCTTAACTGGGTATTTTAACCAGTTTAGGAGGCCTGAAGCGGCTTATCCAGAATCCTGCTGGCTTTTTCCTGTGGTCCCAAGATGGCTGCAGCAGCTCCAAGGGCACTTGCATTAATTGTGCCTTTCTATTTTCTGTATTTCTGATGCTTTGACCTCTCAGAGCCTTGCTGACCGTGGGGAAGACGCCCCTCGCAGGGCTAGCTACTTCCTACAGATGGTAACCACCTCCACGCACCTGTGAGGATGCCTTTCACATGCAAACCAAACAATCCAGACCCCACACCCCAATTGCCTCCTCTAACAGACTCTCACAGTCTGGGCCACCATCCACCTGCCCTAATCACCTCAGCACCAGGTTCCAGGTGACTAAGGACTTCCCTTAGCCCTCAGAGCCTTGCCGAAATTATTCTAACTGACCAATCCCAAGGCCGCGTACTCTACCCCACTTGTTCTGTCCCACAGAAAACCACAGTCAAGGCTCTTGTCCATATTTTCCCCTGCTCCCTCTCCCCCCCACCCCCAGACTGACCCTGGTGCTTCCCCATGTGTCATGGTGTGCTCTGTCCTCTCCCCTAAGAGCTTTGAGAAACACACTGTCTTTTCAATGACAATTGTCCCTGATCTGTTGGCCTCACCATACCTGCAAAATAATAAACTTGGATTTTATTTATTTATTTTTAAAATGTTTATTTATTTTGAGAGAGAGAGCACTTGCATGGAGGGGGGAGGCAGAGAGAGTGAGAGCAAGAGAGAGAGAGCGAGTGTGTGTGTGTGGGGGGACACAGAGAGGAAGAGAGAGAATCCCAAGCAGACTCTGGGCTGTCAGTGAGGAACCCAACGTGGGGCTCGAACTCAAGAACTGAACTGTGAGATTATGAACTGAGCCGAAATCAAGAGTTGGATGCTTAACCGACTGAGCTACCCAGGTGCCCCATAAACCTACGTTTTAAAAACAGTTATATCCTCACATGATAAGTCCAAAAGCATAAATGAGCTGGAGAATGAGCACCTTCCTAGAGCACAGGGGAGGGTGAATATTAGAACTAGAGCAGAGTTCTGATGACAAAGGCAATGGAGGGATCATGGCTGTTGGGTAGGCAATCCACACTGTCACAGCCCTGAGGGAATACAAGTAAGAGAAAGGTCAAGATTGGGTCAGTCTGATGAGGAAGACTTTCTGGAGGGCATGGGCTTCAGTGAGATCTAGGAGTCCTAGATGGACTTGATATGTGTGGCATATGGAAGTGAGAAGTCAGTAGAAGGAAAGGAGAAACAGAAAACAAACGAGCTGCACCTTGATGATGGTGGTAGACACACGTACTTGATGTGCAGAGTGGGGTAGCCTTGGCCAAGGATATTGTTTGAAGATCCCATCTGGCCTGCAGTCCGTCTTTCTTTCTTTCTTTCTTTCTTTCTTTCTTTCTTTCTTTCTTTCTTTCTTTCTTTCTTTCTTTCTTTCTCCCTCCCTTCTTTCCTTCCTTCCTTCCTTCCTTCCTTCCTTCCTTCCTTCCTTCCTTCCAAGTATAGTTGACATACAATAGATCCTGGTCCTTTCTGACTTTAAGTCACTTGCCTATGGAATGGAGAAGGATGGCTATGCCATCAAATAAACCAACCTGGCTGCAAGGAGCACCAGCACCCATCCCCGCTCAGGAGTCCTGGTTTAAAGATGCTACAAGATGTCTGTGACAAGGAACAGTGGGTCATAAGATCTATTTCTGCCTGCTGCCTATGACTCAGGGGATGACTCAAGGTGAATCTCAACCCATCTCTGAGTCTCTGGCCCCCATCTGTGCAGAACAGAAGACCACATCAGTATTTCCCTCCGGCAAGGCTGCCTGTCCCTGCTGCTGACTCTCTTCAACCTTTCCGGCTCTTTCTCCCCCTTTCACTTCCCCACTTTGTTTTTCTTTTTCTCCTTTTCCAAATAGCACTGCTCTGAAGCAAGCCAGGCACGTGTCCTGGGGATGGCTCTGCAGGCTGGCCCCGAGCTGCAGGGGCAGGCTCACGAGGGCTCCCTCCATTTGCTGGATAAATAATGTGAACTTGAGTGCTGGCTCCTGCGGGCGGGGGCAGATTTCCATTTTGCTGGGGTCAGCTCCCATTCCACTAGGGAGGTTTTGAGTGTTAATAGGTATTTCTCTCCTGGTGCCCAGCTCCTGCTCTGTTCTTTACAGAGCACCAGTCCGAGAGAGGGGCCTTCTGCTGGAACCCTACTGAGAGACTATTACTCTTCTCATTGTTTTTCTTACAAATTAGTTTCTGGCTTTAATGGCTCTGGTTGCTGAGCAGACTTCGAAAACTGGGGCGGAGTGTGGGGTGGGGTGAACTGGAGGCCTGCAGGAGTGTGTGGCTTGGGATTTAGGTGGAATTAACTCTCACTGGTTTCTTGGAGACTTGGGGGATAGCAGTGGGCTTTGTCTTCCCTTAGAAGGAATTGTGTTTCTGTTATTGTATGTTTAAGGAATTTTAGCACTGGTAGCCCTAGAATACAACAGACTGAGAACAAAGATCTCAATGGGATGTGGGGAGTGTTGCTCAGCTGTGGGAGGGTTTGGAGTTAGAGTCAGAGCTGGGGTTTGAACATTACTTCAGGACTGTCTTGTTTAATCCCCCGTCCCCCCCCCCCCCCCCCCCGCCAGCTGCCGGAGCATCAAAGGAAATAATCCAGGGATGCACTGGGGCTAGGAATGTGGGAACAGGTGCATGCAGGGTGGGTGGACAGGGACAAAGTTGAGAATCAACTGGAGGACAGTGGGGGTCCAAGGAGGTCACACGTCTGTGAGAAAATTGGTTGGAACTGGTAACCTGAATGATTCATTTTGTGTTGAGGATGTGTTAGTCATGTCTGCAGCGAGCTGGGACGAGAGGTGACCTGAGGCTAGAAATTGCGGATGAGTGGAAGATCCCACCAGGGCCTGGAGCTTCTGTACAGCAAGATGGGAGTGGACGGTGGGGTGAGCAGAAAGAATAACAGCTATTATTAAAAGAGAAATTTGGGGATGGGAGAAATTATACTGAGGAGCTGCCGTGAGTCTCCTTTTCAGTTAAATGGGGATGTTTTGGAATAAAAACAGGCCCAGAGTGGGCAAATGGTCCTTTAGCATCACAAGGCTGGCGTAATTACTCCCAAAAAGTAGGGTCAAAGTTGTGTTTGTGGGAAAAAAACGCACCCTCCTTATGTATCTCAGGCCTCGGGCTTTGCAAGAAAATTAATTGGTGCTGTAGCAAGGGGTGTTTGCCTTTAGGTCATTCGGGGAAAAGCAGCCTGCAGCATTTACTGGGAGACAGAAGCTGGAGTTGAGACACCTATCATCTCCTGCCATCCCTCCCAACCCACCCAGCCGTGCACGCAGTTCTCAGAGGATGAGCAGAGCGCCGGGGAGAGGAACACTCACTGACAGACTGACAGACGGCAGTCAAGAAGAGAATGGGCTGAGTCTGGCATCGCCCCACGGGAGGGGAAGGCTATCCCTATAAAGGAAAGGCTTAATGGGAGCACATTGTGGGAGGCTGAAGTGGAACAAGGGAAAGAGAGAACTAGGAACGTTCTGCCAGGGATGTTCGACTATGCCTCCTCTTATGTGCAAGTGATAGGAGCTATCATTTCTTAGACCAAGTCTGTTCTAAGCTCCTTTTTTAAAAATTCTTTTTTTAAATGTTTATTTATTTATTCTGAGAGACAGAGAGGGAGAGAGCACACACGTGAGCATGAGCAGGGGAGGGGCAGAGAGAGAATGCCAAGCAGACCCCACGCTATCAGTGCAGAGCCCGATGCAGGGCTTGATCTCACGAACCATGAGATCATGACCTGAGCTGAAATCAAGAGCTGAACACTTAACTGACTGAGCCACCCAGGTGCCCCTGTTCTAAGCTCTTTTAAATTGATGGTCTCATGTAACCCTCACCCCAGTCCTAAGAGAAGGTACTATCTCTGTTTTATAGATGAGAAATGAAAGGATTAAAAAAGTCCATACGACCTGCCCAAGGTCATTCCACTAGCCAGTGGTGACACCAGGATCTACCTCAGGCAGTGTGAGCCTAGAACTCAACTCTCAAACCCTGCACTGTGCTGGTACAAGGAGCCAGAAACAAAATGGTTGCACCTGCAGTGTGTGGGGTCTTTCCAGCTTTGCACACCTTTGACAAATAATGAATTCAACTGCCATCAGAAATGTAGCTATAGGGCACCTGGGTGGCTCAGTTAGTTGAGTGTCCAACTCTTGTTCTCAGCTTAGGTCTTGATCTTAGGATCTTGAGTTTGAGTCCTGTGTTGGGTTCCATGCTGGGCATGGTGGGAAAAAAAAAAAAAAAAAAGAAGAAGCAGAGACTGGCAAAGACTGGTCAGGCCGTACTAGGAAAAGGAGAATCCTTTTAGCAGTCGTCTGACAGCCTGGTCTTCCACCTTGCTTGCCTAGACAGAGAGGATGAACAGATGACAAGTCTTGGAGATTTGGAGGGACATGTCACATGGGTTACCTCGCTGGCGATGGTGGTGGCAGTCTCCCACATCACATGACAGCTACTGAGACTCTGCTGTGATGGTGGCCCAGGACAGCAGAAGAGCTGAGCCCACCTTGGCACCCATGTGTCCATTAAATCAGCGTTCTTCAGGCAGCTGTATGTGACAGAAACAGGCCAGGGCCAAGGCAGACCTTCCAGAGAACAGAGTGATGGACACCTGGAGGAGAATGGTGGAGGGCCTCTGTTCATTCATTCATTCGTTCAATCAGAAATGTTCATTGAGCAAGTACTCTGAGCCAGGTACTGTGTTACATGGTAAAAATACATGACCTGGTTTATGCCTTCAAGGTTTTAATAGTATAGATAGACAAATAAGCCAAATTCAACTGAGTATGAAAAGTGGGGGAGCAAATACAGTGGGCCATCTTAGGCTGGGGTGAGGTCAAGAATAAGTTCCTGGAAAAGGTGATATTCAAGCTGACACCTGAAAGTGAACAGGAGTGAGATAGGCCTGGGGTTGGGGGTGGTGGCAGGAAAGATGAGCTTTCCAGGTAGAACCAATAGCATGTGTAAAGGTCCACAGGTAAGGCAGAATGTGGACAATCTAGTTCTTTCTGGTTGGAAGCTGATGTCAGGGGAGCTGAGCCAAAGCAATACCATGAATGGCTTTGTAGACTTTGTCAAGGAATGTGGACTTTCTCCTGGGGCAATGGGGAACCCCTGAAGAGTCTCAAGAATGAGAGCAATGAGATCAGATATACTTAGCAAGATTACTCTGACTAAGGTGTGGAGGTTAGTTTGGAGAGAGTCCAGTTAGGGGGTTATTGAAGTTTTCCAAGCAAAAGATAATGGTGTGTGACCCTCAGGTCTGTGTAAAACACCTCAAAACCAGGGGAGAAATCTTTTGGTGTGATTTGAGGACAGGCCTTCCTTTCCCAGTGTCCAGGGATCAGGGCACAATCCCTAAGTGCCAGCACAGGCAGCTGCAGTTTACAAACAGAACAGCTCAAGGCTAAAGGTGCCCACAGTGAGTGAGGAGATTTGAAAGAAGGTTCCCCGGAAGAGACCAAAATTTCCATTAGATGTAGAAGAGGTGTCAAAACAGATTTTCTGGGGCTCAAGCCAAGTGGCATGGTCTGCCATTCAACCAGACAGGAAGTGCAGGTGAATTTCTAGGCTGGGAACCGATTCTCCTGTGGGACCATCTGAGCGGGAAGCGGGGACCCGAGAGCCACGGAGCTGAGGCCACAGTGGTTTCAGGGACTTTATAATGTCCCTAGATTTGCCATTTAAAAATTCGGTTGGATTGCTTTTCTGTAGGTACTAGCAATAAAACCCTGAAAATACAAAGGGTTATTACTTATTTCGCGTGCAGGCTGCTAGGTGTGACTGGTAGGCTATACCCTGCTGGGTGTGTGTGGGGGGGCGGTTTGTGGTGAATGGCAGTTTGATAGTAGGTGGTAACTGCTGGAAAGAAGAAAAATCAGTTTGGGGGCCTGAGGAAGAGGAATTGTGGTTGTTTGAAAATATGTCCTCAAATTCTTTGACATTCTGCACTTCAAAAGTGGAGTGCTTCCTGTCCCCTTGCATGTGGGCCAAACTGAGTAACCTGATCCTAATACCTAGAATGTGTCAAAAGTGACAGTGTGTGACTTCCCAGGCGAGGCCATGGAAGGTGTCATGGCTCTCTTGGCATTATTCCCTCAGGGGAAAGCCAGCTACTGTGTCTTGAGAACCTTCCAGCAGCCCTGAGAAGCTCCCGTGCAGAGGAACAACTTACCACCACCATGTAGGTGAGCTGCCTCAGAGGTGGCTCTTCCACCCTTGCCCTGCAGTCACACCTGCAGATGACTTCAGGTTCCAGCTTGCCAGTCATCCAGGTGAGACCCCAGACCCCAGAGGGAGATAAGTCACTCCTGATGTGTCTTGTCTAAATCATGACACACGAAAACTGTGAGATAAGAAGTGAAGGTTGTTGTGTTACACCACTCAGTCATGGGCCAGTTTGTTGCACAGTAACAAATTCTGATACAGGGACGAAGATGGCCTGGTCTGGGACTTAGATGTGTGGCTCAAGGTTTAATTGAAGAGAGGATCTTTTCTTCCTTTACAGTAGGCTTCCCCACCTCAAAGTTTCATTTCTGTATTCATTCACACACACATCCATCCATCCATCCATCCATCCATCCATCCATCTCTCCATCCATCCATCCATCCATCCATCCATCCATCTCTCCATCCATCCATCCATCCATCATCCATCCATCCATCTGTCCATCCATCCATCC